>NC_080572.1:94537197-100349697 GCF_030247185.1 Malaya genurostris
GGAGATGGCTAAACCGTTTCCTACAAACTCAGATTCATACGAAAAGTAATATACTCCCAAATAAGGTTCCTGAATTACGTTTGGATCCGACTTCTGATTACGGAACCACAGGGTGATATATGAAACGAAATTAAAATAATGCAACTCATTTTTCTCGTAGAATCGATCTAAGATTCAAATGAAATCGAAGAATCATCTATGATTCAAATGAGAGGTCTTAAAATCCTATCAAACATCTTACTTTTTAGTCTGATCCGACTTCTGGTTTGGGAGGTACAGGGTGATTAGTATAAAAATGTCCATTTCACATAAATCAGGTTTATCGGGTTTGCAGATTTGGATAGTCAATTACCAAATAAATTTATTTCAGTTTGAGCGGTATTCGTTTTTGGATTCGGAATGTACCCCCAAATTTTAATTCGCACTACAATTTCTCAAAGATGTCTACACACTCCTCAGGTGAATTTAACTGATTTCGGCTACACCTATTCTAGAATTCCGGTTCCAGTATCGAATCTTTTCTCAAAGCTCAATCATTTTCTCAAAAAGGCCAAATCGAACTTCAAAAACAAAAATTCAAAGCAAAGGACTTAAGGTCCCATACAAAATTGGTGAATTTTATCCGATTCTGGAATTATAGATGATGAGTTTTTAAAATTCATACCGATATAAAAGATGTAAATTGTTTGGCGTAATAATTTATGGAAATTCGAATCATTTTGGGCTATGCTATTTCCTGAATACCGGCTCTGGAAGTACCATAAATAAGGACGAAAAACTCTAAAGTGGAACTTACTTCAACATCTCATGGAATGTTCAATCGATTGTCAATTTGCCGTTTAAAACGACGATAATTAAAATAATGTCATGAGAACTAAAACACCTAAGAATATCTATGCAAAAGCACATACGGATTGATAAAAAAGGTATCATCTCACTGCTAGGTGGATTAATCACGTTTTTTTTTGTTATATTTAACATCGAATCGTCCACAACGTCACGCACTATTTTGAATAAAATCGATACAATATCAGTACGCGTCGAGTCAATGCAAACAAATAAATACGTATTCAATTACGGCTTAAATACCGCATGTATACGACCAATTCGTGTTGAACAAATATGTTCACACATGCAAACTTCCTATACGGTTATATAAAATGAAAATTAAAGCTCCAAAAACTTTTTTTTTTGCCATAACAGGGATGAGACATGTTTGATGTCAATCAAAATTTGGCTATAAGAAATAAGTTGAGAGAGCAGGTGCTTGTGCATATTTTGTTGGCATGAAATCGAGTTAACGGTATATACCACGTCGTACGTACGTGACAGGTGCCATCGATGTAGAAGTTTCAAAAATTCAAAGCTTACCTAGAAGCTAAACCATGAACCATGAAAGTGTGCCAATTATAACCTACAAAGTTTTCGGTTCTGTCGGAGGACAATGACAAACAGCAGATGAACGTACTCGAAAGTATCCTGGATTTGACAATATTTTTGTAATATGTTTTTAATGATGGATAAGAGATTATTTCAAACATCTAAATGAATTAGAAATCATCTGTTCGGATATTCCATTCTCATGGTGAGCGTTAGTTAATAAAATCCTAATATTGCTAATTGTACTTCTTGGTATAATTCTAGCTCTCGGTTGATTTTTTTTTTTTGCAAGAAAAAGAAACAGTCGGAAGCGCATTCGTGACTCATGACAGCAACTGGTAGATCGGAAGAGTTGAACCAACAAAAAGCTATCCAGCACCGACATCCGTTATCCCTTTTCTCATTCCACGTAGTGTTCCAGCATTGCAAACCTCTCACGCGATACCCCGGGTGTGTCTCCTGACGGTGTTGCACGTGGTGAAGAGGCTATGGTGTTCCGATGGCATTTTAAATATGCTAATGGGATGATTTCTGCTACAGTAGTAGTCTGACCCGCATGAAAACGGTCTTCTACAAACATAAAGCTAGAAACTTGCATATGAAGCCGTGTCAAATCACCCGGTAGGCAAGCGCCGACGGTGAATCTCTGCTCGGTCGTCTATTGATCTTAGCAGGCGATTGCATTCAATGTGCCGGGGGCATTTTCGGAGTGGCGGCCTCTCGTTATGGTAATGGGTATAAAATTTATTCCTCTCATTTTAAAGTCATTCCGGAAGTGTGATTCTGAGTGAATGTGTGTGAAAGTTGTTTACGTTGGCGGATGTTATGCCACCACATTGCAACTGACTTTCCTGATTGGAGCGGTTTTAGACAGCTCGAAGGAAAAACCTAAACCGTGCGGCAGAAAAAAAGCCTTTTTGGTAGAAACGATTAGAGGCTTGGCCGCACAACAAAACAAGTTGAACTTTCGAAAAGGATGGGGCAGGAAATGGAAAGTTTCTATTTCCTGACAACCATGACCGAATTCAATTTTGGGCGTTTTCCGCATCGTTAATCAAACGTCGCTATTGCTTGGTGAATTTCATCCTTAGCAATATTGATTGAAACAGTGGGATATCTCAGTTATTCTCTTATCAGGATGAATAATAACAATGTTATTGAAAGTATGATGGTTAGAGAGACCATTTCCATAGCAAACATATTTATTTGCTGATTCTACGAAGTCATAAATCGTGTATTCTGAAGTGCCATAAATAATAGAAGGTTGAATTGTAATCAACCTCTATCGAGATAGGATTAATACATATATAATACAATTTTTATACGGCTTGGAAAAAAACCAAAACACCGAACACGTTAAACTGAATGCAATATCGCTCAGTTTAACAATGGATAAATATTTTTGGTTTTCTGAAAATTTTGTCAGCTTGAAATGTTGTCAAATGTTTCGGTTGCCGTGTCGTGAAATTTTGGTAGACACGCAGATCTTGTATTACAGCTTGGGTGCTTCGGTGGAGGTTGTTAATTTTTAAAATATTCACATTCTGCTGTCCTGTAAAACGATTATTTATGTTCATTATTCGCAGGCCTACGCCGCTGGGGATGGAATATCCCATATATTGAAGAAACAAGCTGATAGCCATGCCTTTAATATCGATGACATACTGGTGATTAAAGTTTATGATCAATAAACATTCGATGAATAAGCAATTTATTGTAGGGTGCAATAATGAACAGTTCCGGTGTTACTCTGAGAGCAACAAAACTACACAGCACAAAGTATATTGGGATTTTACTTATAAAAAAATGTACGAGACTATTATTTTTTATACAACCGCTAGTTTTGCAAGGATTGTAGAAATTTAACATTTCATTCATGTGGTACATAATTATGAAAACTTCATATAAGATTGTTGTCATTAGTTTATAAAAGTACTAGTTTGATACAATCAATAACGTATAGTACACAGTGTAAGATTTTGAAGAAAATCGACAAATCGGAACTCGCCATATTGAATTTTGAGCCACCGTCAACCATCACTTTACAGCATCTATTCTTCGAACCAGTTCCGAGAATGTTCTGAGGTTTTAAAAAAAGAAAGAGAGACCGGGAGTGGTCATGTTGGATTTTTTTTTTTCATAAGATATATTTATTAAGGCACAATGCGTTAGCTCTATGGTGCCAAAGACATTTTCTAATAATAAGGATTGTGTATAATAAGGATTGTGCTGGCCTCTAATGTTTTACTGATGACGTTGCTACTCAATGGTAGTGGCCGTATGCTTGTCCGTATGGGTCCACGGAAGACACCCCCGAGTCAAAGACCCGGCCGGTGGCCCGCGTGCTAGTTATCGACAGGAGTGGTCCTCCGTTCTTGGGATCAGCCAGGTGACGTGAGAATGTATTTAAAATTGCCGCATCCTTCTGGGGACCGCGGAAAACACCCCCAGGCTGCGAAGACCCGGCGGGTGGCCCGCATGTTAGTAATCGACTGGAGCGGCTTTCCGTGGGCGATGATGGTGATGTTGCCGAATAGTATGAAGAAAACAAAAAAGAGAAGTAATTGTTGAGGAAAACGGATTGTTAAAGGGGGGTATGGAAACGAAATAACTAATGACGACAAATGTTTAGTTAGTTGACATCGAGATGGTGAAGAGACTGGGGAAAGGGGAGCGAAAAGTTAGTAACAGCTAAAAGATCTTGTTAGTATCGATAAAGATGGTAGACAGACGGGGGATTGGGAGAATCGGGCGGATGTTAGTGTCGAACCTATAGGTGAAGAGTATTCTTAGTCTCGAAAAGAGTAAGGAAAACTTTCTATGCCAAAAACAACGGATCACACTTGTATATTAATATGTTTAAGGTATTGGTAAATAAGAAGCATATAGAAACTATCCCGACTCGCCAACACAATGTTGGATATTGAAACTATTTCAAACGTCAAGTTCCGATGCCTTCTCATGAGATCCATTTCAAGTACTCATTTATGGCGTTTTCGTTTTTAATTTGCACTACACCGGTGCAGTGCTACACTGAGGCATGAATAAACGAACAAAAATGACGAAAACATAAACAGTAACCATTGACTACAATTAACGATTCCATTGCACAGAGCTACACCAAACTTTTGATGAGTGCTACACCAGTGGTATCGGTGCAGAAAAAGTGTAGCACTGGTGTAGTGCAATTGGTAAAAACGAACGGTTTAGGTGCAGTTTTCGCTACACCGGTGTAGTGCAATTTAAAAACGAAAACGACATTAGTAATATATTCAGAAGAATATTGATTAACCGGAAGTTGTCACCTTCAAACATCGGTTTCCATTATCTATTCTTAGAGTCCGTTCTGAAAACATTCATATTATGAGAAATACCGGGAGTCAAAAGCAAAGCCTTGGCATTACATTTCTTTCGTGGAATTTGACCTTTTTGTTTCACAGACCTCACACATGGTTCTTAGTGTTCAAAATCATTGTATGGCTAGTACTACGATCCTACCGACACTAAGGATTCTTCTAGGTTGCAAGAGCATTGTCCTATGCATTCAACCGCCAACCCGGACTAATACCGAATGTCACCATCTTGAAATTTGAAGAAGTTCAAAATTCATTTTGCGATACGGTACACATTTTCAATTTGGTTATCCTCAACCAACCGTTCGAAAACTGCTCGAATATACCAAACTAACTTTTTAAAACAAACTGTAGCTTAAAACTTCATCTAACAGGTCTTGAAACCCTTATACACCTTCTCGAAGAAACCATCTTAATTAGTCATGTAATCGTCATGATCATGAGTTATATGAATTTCAAAGCGCCGCCATGTGAGAGAATTGCTAAATTATGTTCAAACTATTTATATAACTTGGAATTAAAATGCCTTACTCTTTACTATACAGGGCCGGGTGTCAATTAATAAATGCAAAAAATACCTTTTTCTGTCATAATTTTAAACGATAATAACTCAGTCATTTGTTGATGGATTGATATAATTTAACAACCAACCGATTCGGAAGTATTTAACTTGAACATGTATGGTAACGTTGATGCAGTATATCAGTAGCATACTATTGAAAAATTGGTTTGTATCGACCTATGTTTTCATGAGCCAATCACAGCAAGCTATCATGATGCCATCTGTGTGCGGATGCCATTTTCCGGTAGCTGCACACTGTGTTCGCTTGATTCTACGGTAACTAGCTGGCCAATTTAGAACTATCTGAGATATATTTTTCCGACCTAATTTAATAAGCGCTTATATTTCGGTGATTTGTTGATGGATTTACCACATTTAACATGATTCAAAAGCATTTCTTCTGAATTGTGTGCTTAAAATGGATTGATTTGTAGACGTGGTGGTGCGCATACCGAAATCTCCATCTACGAGCGAAACGGTGGCTTGCAAATGGACTCAGCTCAAAGTTGTGTTATGAAGATAATCTTAGATCTTTTTTACTAAACGTGGTTAAACGCAATAAACTATCTTTCAGCATAAGCGCTTAGCTACTATTATTGAACCAAACCAGAGCTTAAAAATGTCACGCATTCTCAATGAAACCATTCCAACAGTCTCATTTTCCATGTTTTACTGTCTTATTCATAAATGACCGAAACCAGAACAAACGAAGAGAGACGAAGCATTTCCGTTTCTCATCTAAAAAATGAGAGAGCATAATTGCAAACGTCATTCTTTTCTCTACGACAAGACGAAACCAAACTCTGTATAAAATGTTCAAAACGACGTATGTAACAATGAGAGATTCTCTTTGTTTACTTTCTCTTTCGATTATTGCTAAATATTCTTGCTGTTTTTCGGTAATTTCTCCAGAGCAGATTAGAAGATGATATCTTTAGTTATTATTATCGGTAAATGATTGGAGAGAAGGATTGCTAAGAGTGCCGTAATAATCAAAAGAGAAAGTAAACAAAGAGAATCTCTCATTGTTACATACGTCGTTTTGAACATGTTATACAGAACTAACGTCTTCGCGGAGCATCAGCAGAAATTCAATTCTCATTCTTTCATCGATGTATTGAAGATCTGTGGCTATAAAAAGTGACTAAAATATGGCAAATCGAAGTAATTACATCCCAGAACTTCTTTGGAAACCAAAACTACCACAAATTCGAGCACCAACAGTTAAAACTTATTGTGAAACCTTTTTCTGGCATTTGCATTTCTCACAGCTTTGGTTGAATATCGAGACTGCATACTACGGGATTTCCACTGAAAACTGCAAATAACTGAAAAGGCAAATGAAAGAAAAAACACAATTTTGAAACTACTGTCCCGCTTATGTCAATGACTGGACATGGATTTCCTTGCAAGTGAAGATGAGAGTGACAGTAATTTCTTGTCATTTTCGTCTATTTTGAGTCAATGAAAATGACTTTTATTAGCTCTGAACCAAACCATAATCATGTAACCTAAATAAATGATTAGAATTTGATGTAGTCTTATGAAGCATGGCATTAGCACTGAAAATGGTTGGAATTCGTCTCGCCATCCGCTTGACGAGTCAGGTTGGTGTACAGTGCGGCACTGTATGCGGGCATGCCAAATATGTGTTCGTTTGTGTGAGAGTTCACTGCACTGCGATTTACTATTAATTTTGTTTCACCGGTAAATGATGTCGTTGCAGAAAACCCTCTACTTACCGAGTAGGCTAAGAATGAAAAAAAAAGGCATCACTATCGGTCTTGTCTCGTACACAACCCTGTAATCTTGTAGATTCATCAAGCAGTAGCGAAGAAAACTACTTTTGAGTTTTTCAACAATTACTGTTTTACTGAGATTGTAGATATAACCTTAAGGAATACCCAAAAGCAGCAACCAAATGGGGCCCTGAAGAACTAATTTCTACTAGTCTCTTACTGATATGTCAAAAAACTGGCTTTTACAATTGAATTGGTATATAAGGAGTTCTAGATGAGATAAAATTATGTACACATTTCCGTGTACCCAAAAAAAAACGAACAAACAGGAAACTAATAATTTTCCTTACAAGGATCAGCAGAGGTGATAATGTGATTAATTCAAGAAAAAATAAACATCGATTTTCACTCATTTAATTATTACGCTCGTTTATTTATTCCTCATCAATCTGTCCCATATATCACCCACCGGAACTGTTCCGGTATTACTTACAACCTTCGACAACCGTTATCTTTTTAACGTATTCTCTTCTATTCTCTTTCATCTCTTCGCACCGATTCAGGTTGACCCAGAAATGAACAAATTATGTTAGCACTTCCCTCGGTCCGGCCAAGCCTCGACAGCGTTGGACTCTCGTCTCATGCCCGTCGGGACACACCCGTGTGAGCTGTGTTTGTCTTATCAAGCTCGGAGCTAAGCAAACAAATTGCTGAAAGAACATAGCTCGAACCAGGTGTCATCCACAACCGAATCCATTTACCGTTGAGCAAAACGAATGTTCGAGTAGCGAAAAGGTAAGAAACACAATTATTTTACCATTCGTTTTTCGTTGTAGCTTCACGTCACCCACATTCTTGATGGCCACAGGCAGATTTTGGGGTTGAAATCTAGTTATCCGGTATGGACTATGAAACGAAAACAAACAATTTTCGTAGTAGGCGTATCGAATGGACCGACCGAATTCGTGCCGAAGGTGAACGGTTCGGTTTGGTTAGAATGGAAATTTCATTCACAGGTGTGGGTTTACCAGTTTCCGGTATGCTGTATGTTGAACTATGGGATTTCCCATTAGTTGCTGGACAATTAGATTCCAGGACCGGTAGGAAATTTGTTAGTTTGAGTTCCGTTCTTTTTCCCATCACTAATAATTTACGATCTCAAACATTCTATAATATGTTTCCGTTTCTGTTTTGTATGTTAATATATTTTTTTAATCTTTTACGCTTTTGTGATGAAATACTTTTAGTTTGGAAAAAATCAATAACTCAATACCACTGTTTTCGAATTATTGAATGTTCTAAGTTTTTTCATTGATCGGTCTTGTTTATTTCCGGATATGCTCAAGCAAAGCAATATCAGAACAGAGGAGTGCTTTGTGTACCCAAACGAGAACTGTTTTAGTAGCTTAGTACGGTAGTCCATGTTTGGCTGGCCACATGATGGTTTGGTTTTCTTCTGCTGAACGCTTAAACACGATGTAGAATACCACAGTATGGGGATTAGAATCTGAAGATAGTATTGATTTTTTCCGTGTCTATGGAAAGTAGTTTTGCAATCATTTTTGAAATGCACAACTATAGTTTGATATAACTCATTTGCACGAACGATGATGGGCTGTTCTAAAGACTGAACTCAAAAAATACCCACCGAAATGGTCGCAAGCAATTCATTTTTTTCAAACTTTACAAAATGCTGGTAATTTGAAGGGAAAAAACCTGTTTTAATCCACCTAGAGGTTTAATGATGCCTTTCTCATATTATCCATACTATCATATATAATACTGTGGTATTCTTCAACATAATTTTCTTCGATGCTTAAAAGAATAACCAAAATCGGTTTGTTTGACCGTCTACTAATAAAAACTATCAATTGGAAAAGATTTGAGGTTGATTTAGAAACCTTTATGGTTTTTTCCCATTTTCCCATTTTTTAACCCACTTTACCCTGTATTTCTGGATCAGGAAGTTACATACACACATACGCACATACGTATTTTGTTTCACCGGTTTAGGTGATGGTGTGCTATATTTAACATACTTTACCCTATAACTCCGGAACCAGAAGTCGGACCCGAATGAAATTCAGGAATTCCGTATGACACCGTGAGACCTTTCATTTGAATCTAACTTTGTGGAATCAGTCGAACCATCGCTGAGCAAAGTGAGTATGGAT
The DNA here is from genome assembly GCF_030247185.1 of Malaya genurostris. Classification (NCBI taxonomy): domain Eukaryota; kingdom Metazoa; phylum Arthropoda; class Insecta; order Diptera; family Culicidae; genus Malaya; species Malaya genurostris. The sequence continues at coordinate 94,546,406 of NC_080572.1, forward strand.
TTCACTCACTGGAATATATGACTACTATTTCCGGTGCTTCCGGAACCGGAGACCAGGAACCAGGATAGCTATCAATTTGTGGAGTTTTGAGTCCAGTTTAGAAAAAAATTTGCGGTTTTTGTTTCGCCGGTTTAAGTGACGGTGTACAATAATAAACACACTTTACCCTATAACTCCGGAACTGGAAGTCGCATCCGGATGAAATTCAGGAATTTCGTATGGCACCGTGAGACCTTTCATTTGAGTCAAAAAAATTGGATCAGAGGTCTCTGAGAAAATCGATTGCACGTTTTTAGTTCATTTTGCACATTTTACCCCATACCATTTAAATCTTATTTAAAGAAAATCGGTTGAGTGGTCTCTGAGAAAATCGAGTGTACTTTTTCTTCATTTTTTGCCGTTATTTCCGAACCGGAAGTCCGATCCAGGTAAAATTTAGTAGCATCCTATGGGACCAAGACACCTTTCATTTGAATCTAAGTTCGGTCCAGCCATCTCCGAGAAAATCGACTGCACATTTTTGTTACATAACAAGAAGTATTTCGCGAGCGCGTTGTACAGTTCTACAAACTGCACAGAAATCTCGGCAAAAAGTATACGGTACAACATTTTAAAAGCGAAAATGTTGCGGCTTCGACTCTATATCATATCCTAAAATCCCCAACAACTGCTCGCAAGCAAGGTAGTGGAAGACCAGCCAAAATAATGGACGCAAAAGGATTTCGTTCTCTTTCTCGTGCCTTCAACAACAAGGATTAACTGAGCCAACGGGATGCCGCAAACAAAATTCAACTGTTCTCACCAGTACATCTGCAAAATGTTGAAAAGAGTCGGAATAAAGTGCCGAAAAAAGACACGAGCCCCGGAATATACTGACGCACAGATTTCAACGCTGAAGTCCCAATGCCGCTGGTTGATTAAAAATTATTCCGGAAAAAGTTTTGTTTTGGACGACGAAAGTTATTTTCCACTTTCGAAGACGCAGATTCCTGGAAACGATCGATACTATTCAACGGATAGTTCTATTGCACCTCCGAACATAAAATATAAGTTTAAACATAAGTTTGAACAGAAAGTGATGCTGTACATTGCCATTTCCGAGAAAGATATTTCTAAGCCATGGTTCAAGCCCTCTGGTTTGGCAATCAATCAAGATGTGTACCAGAACGAATGTTTGAAGACAATTTTGATCCCGTTTCTTCGTTCCTGAATACCCATTTGATCTCATTCGTACCCAAAAACCACAACCCGACAAATCTGCCTTAGTGTCGCCCAATCGAAGATTTCTTCGGGGTCTTGAGCTCCTTGGTATACAAAAATAACTGGAGAGCCACGAATTGCTAACAGTTGTTTGGTAGAATCGAGAGATGCATTCGCAAAGTTGAAATGAAGGCCGTAGAACGCTCCTGTTCCGACATCAAACGGAAGCTTCGCCGAACATCCGATTACGGACCGTTTTCAAATGTTCACTAATTTTTTTTCAACAATGGACTATGTATGTTTAATTTCAATCAATCAGATCATCTTCAAGTATGTTTGTCTTTTTTTGACAGCTTGAGAAAGAAATTCCAAAATTTTAGTTGCCACCCGTTATGACATTCGGTCCTCCGAATGGTATATGACATTCGGCCTTCCCTCACAGTGATTGCACAACCTTTCTATATGAGAAAGGCAAAAAGCTTACTTTTTTACCCCCAAATTTAGGTGTCAGGTCGCGCTAGCAGTTCAATATAAACTGTTACGCACTGATGAGTTAAAGACGAAACGTAAAATCAATTTTAAGAACATGTTGATTAGGTTTCTAATTCATCGAATCTACACTCTCTAACTTTCCCGTGAACTACTCTTATAAAGTTTTGATAATGATTTCTATGAAAACTTTTATTCACTGATTCGTGAGTGGGACACAGACGGATTTTCCAAAACTATGCTTAAATTTTGGCAGACCTTCTTTTGCTCGCATACCATCCCGATAATTGACAGATAATAAAATTTCGCAAGCGCTATAGAGGTACTGCAGAATTCGTTTGAAAACTTCAACATTTTTTTCGAAGTCTACAGGATGAAGTTTTATATCCCAGTCGATTCAGTTCGAAAAATTGAGAAAATGTTAGTGTGTGTAACCAAAACGATGTGTTACCTTTCTCATATGGAAAAGATATGCACTCATGATGAAACCCGACTTTTGAACCGAGGCCCGGAGAACCAACTGTCATATACCATTCGACTCGATTCGTCGGTAACGCAAAATGTCTGTATGTTCAAACAAAAGTATGCGCTTAATTTTCTCGAAAATGGTTAGACTGACTTTCGCAAACATAAATCAAGGTATCCCACAGACTTCTCACCGCCACGTAATCTTCATACCGGCGAATTAAAGGAGAATTCTTAGTTGTGTAGCGTAAGCAATCATAATAATAATTTCTCTCACCGTAGATTTAAAAATTTACATACATTTACATACGGATTCATCCAAATTCGACTTTCGATGAATTACAAAAAGAAGTGTGTTTAAAATTTGAACAGTCATTTAGACAGAAACAATACAGAAGACGTAATATTTGTTTTCTGAATTTGGCTCAATACTGTTTCGATTTGTAGGTTATGACAGTTGATGGCTAAACGAACTGATTTCGGCTATACCGGTTCCCAGCTTCCGGTTCCGGAAGTACCGAAAATAGTGTTCATAAATTCCGGAACGGAATTCTTTTCATATTCGTCAGAAATAGCAGAGCCGATTTTCACAAGCTTGGGAATGAAATAAAAGTTCTGTATCCGATCTTTGGTTCCGTAATAACAGGGTGAAGCGTGATGAAAATTTGAAACCAACCGAACAAACTTTCTTGTTTTTATTCAGAACTCATTGAAATGTCCTTTCAAGAGTACCACATTAATATTTATGAGAAAATAATAAGTTTGATAATCAACACTAGGTGGGCTAAAACCGGTTATTTGTTTTATTTTGCTCTGTTAAGACGTAAGTCGTCTTAAAATTAGTTTGAAGTTGTATCAGGATGATAATGAAGGATATAGCAGAACGAAAAATGTTCGAGGAAATCATCATCAGAGTTAGTGATTGAACTGTATGTTTTAATCTTGTAAAATCTGCGTTACTGATATTTTAATCCGTGGCACATTCGCTTACGTGTTCACAGTAATTTCAAACATCAATTATACTTATTACTGAAACATAGTACAAAGCAATAATATGTATGAATATATTGGCGATAATTTTCCAACTGTAACAACTGCATCGTTTCCTGAACCTAAACAAACTTGTAACAAATGATGCTCCATATTTGAAGACTGTCTCAGAAAGTATGGACGCAACATTAGCTACTTAGCCATTGTAGACTAGCAGGCGCACCTTTTTGCGAACGTTCCTCATTAAATTCCGTACAGACTTCTTGGCGACAAGTTTTGACACTTTTTTCCAATCTTTTTCGAACTGTTGAATGGTTTCGGGCGCCGAGACATGTTTCCTAAGATGCACCTTCGTTAATGTCCAAAATTGCTCAATTGGTCGAAGTTGTGGACAATTTGGTGGATTCATGTCTTTTGGGACGAAAGTGACATTTATGGTAGTATACCATTCTACCGTTGAATTGGAGTAGTGGGAAGATGCAAGAGCTGGCCAGAAGACAACAGGATCCTTGTGACTTCGATTCATGGGTAGAAGTCGTTTTTGTAAACATTCCTTGATGTTTATTTCGCTGTTTATTGAAGCAGTGGTGATGAAGGGTTTCGAAATCTTACCGCAGCTACAAATTGCTTGCCAGACCATAGCTTTCTTACCAATCTTTTCGACTTCAATCAATGTTTCGGACTAGTTTAACACTTGCCCTTCTCGCACCGTATAATATTGTGGTCTCGGCAAGGATTTGTAATCGAGTTTCACGTAGGTTTCGTCGTCCATGATTATGCAGTTCAAATTTCCTTTCGAAGCTTTCGAAAGCTCGGCCTGATCGATGTTTCTTGTTTCGGACTACGTCTTGGTTGTTTCTGCTTCTTATAGGTTCGAAGATTCAAACGTTCTTTCGCACGAAGAACATTTGACTTCGAAATGCCCACTTTTTTGTCACATCCCGAACTGAAACCTCCTTCTTTTGCTCGAACGCCTTCAATATACGTTTATCCAACTGAGGGTTAGCAGGACCTTTTTTTCGACCCGTTTTCGGTTTATTCTCAAAGGTGTTATCCTCATGGAACTTCCTGATTGCATTTCGTACGGCCTTTTCACTTACTCCTTCCATTTTGCTATCTTTCTAAGTGACATTTCGAAACAAACTAATGACAACGTATAAACAACGGCATAGGTGGTTAGAGAAGAGTGTAAACAACAGAACGTAGCCAAAAAAATTGACAGATTCTGAACCATTGCGAAATGGCAGCGGTTTTTTTTTTGCGTCCATACTTTCTGGGACAGTCTTTATTACCAATGGAACAAAATTAACTTGTTTGCGCTTTTGAGACTACACAATCTAGACATACTCCAAGTTTAGATTACTATTTGTTACAACTTGTTAACACTCCTAATACCAAGCCTAAAAAAGTTACGCGAAGCACCAAGCCTCAAAAAAAGTTGGAACGGTAACTTTGAGCTATCATAGCTCAGTTGTTACTTGACCAATTTCGATAAATTTTCCACCCTCGAATTTTGTGAAGTTTGTAGATTATTTTAGGTATATCATTATTGACGATCTTTTAGGAAAAACTAATGAAAATCAGATTTTTCCCGTTCCAAGTTTTTTTTCAAGCTCAAAACGTGCCCTATCTGCATTCATGCGGCACCTGCATCGCGAATTGGATATTGAAAACTTTAACTTTACCGAGTCATAACTTTGTTGTTAGTCAACCGATCTTCAAAATATGTTCACCATTGGAAAGGTAATACTTCCAGAAATAAAATGCACTGAAAAAAAACTAAAAATAGGGTTGTCTACCCAAAGTTATTATGAAAATTGTAAAAAGATGACCTAAGAAAAGGTGAGACTTTTTACAATGATCGTAAATATCTCGAAATTCAAAGCGATGACCTATATATTTTTATACATCATTCGATTGCTAGTGATACCAGCTAAAATTTTCGCTCAACTACCATTCCTGCACAATCAAAAGAAAACATTAAACAATCGATGAATTTATAAATATATATGAATTTTTCATTTTTTTTCACATGTTTGTATATAACTCAAAAATTAAAGCGATGACATGTACATTTTTTTGATTCAGAATATTGGAATCATTACCAGAAACAATGTATTGATGATCAAAATTATATATCCGTTCAAAGAATCTCAAGAAATTTGGTACAAATACAGAGAATTTCTATTATTGGGAAAATTTTCCCAAAAAAAAAAGCAAATCAAAACTTTGAAATTTTATGACATACATTTTTTTATTATTTTAGTTGGAAATTTATTATAAACAAAATTTACAAAAAAAAACTGAAACTTGGATTTCACTGAAAAATTTAAATTTTTTTGTAAATAACCTAAAACTCTAAAAATAGTTATATTTTTGTATTGGACAAACGATCTAAACAATTTTTATGCACAACCCAAACGCAATTGATAACTACTAAAATTCTGATTTTGTTGTAGGTTTGCTGTAGAATTTCAAAAAATAGGTAAAAGATCGGAAGTTTTAAAATTTCCGAGTTAAATTGCATTGCACAGTGGTCCGGATCCACAATTTAGGTAGACAAAAACATTTGTGACTTAACCTTATACTATAGAGCTATGATGTCTTCAAAACAAATGATCAGTGAAGATAAGCCATATGTCGATGTACATGGTATTAGGGTGGCTCTTATTATTAAGGTGATCCAAAACTTATTTTCCAGATGTATTGAGGTAGAGGACAGCATTCTTCGGCAAAATTGTAGATAAACTTATATCGAGCAGCTTTGCTGAGTACACCATAGTAGTATCTGCAACGGTTTTAGTGTTACAGCTATTTTTAAAAAGCAACTTAGGGTGTTCCTAAAAAAATCCGATTTTTTGCTCTAGCATTTATATTTTTCTCTTTTCGTATAGGTATCTTTGAACATCTTTTAGAGTTTGTTAAAACCAATTTTTTAATGACTGGCGTATTCAGGTAGCGTTTCCTTAACCGAAGTTATGAGCAAAAATAGTTCAAAAACAGGTTTTTTTTAAACTGCTATATCTAACATTGAAGCAAATGAAAAAAAATCCGTTTCTTGTATTTGAAACAAAATATTTTCGAGCATGTTTGTAAAATAAGGCGGAGGAGATATTTTTTAAACATTTTTTAAATTATTTTTATACATTGGGTTTTTTCATTGAAAAATATTCGCATTCTTCGGGGAATGCAGAATGGTGTCGCTTTTGTAAAATCTCTAAGGCCTCTCGGTGGTTGGAGGTTTAATCAACTGCGTTTTGGCACCTGCAGATCGTTCAGCGTCCTTTCGGGGATGCAGGACGATTTATTTCTTTATGTTGTGTGCTGTTTTCCCACCTCACCCAATTCCCAATTCCCTTCCATGTTTCTTTTATTCTTCCCTTCCCATCAGGAAGTTGATTAGAAGCTGCGGCAAAGCACAAATCTCCAAATAACTAGGGGAATATGCCACTTGAGCCAATTAGTTCTGATAACATAGGTGTAGGGTTTCATTCAGTAAAAAGCATTCAAACGAAAAGGTTGTTTTTCGAGACGAAGACAACTTTAAGCTGCAAATAGATTGGTTGGTTGTTGCTAATCGCAAAGGCTGCTCAAAGCCAATATTCGGGGCGATTCCAGATTCATAAGTGGAACCTGAAATAGTGGAACTCACTTCACTGAGAAAGATGGCCTAACCGATTTGAGAACTGTTTCATTTTGTAGGTTACACTAGTTCATGCACTAGCTTTCATGTTTTTCAAAGATCAAACAAAACTGTTTGAAGAATATACTTTTTATATGAGAATAAAAGAAATATAAGAAAGGCATCATTTCACAACTAGGTGGATAAAATCAAGTTTTACTTAATTTTGTGTGATTTTTTGTGCTAAATTCAGAATTCTACTTTTTATGAATTGTTTACTAATAGAAAATTCAAAAAAATTTCGAACTCTATACATTCCGAAATGATTCTAAGTTTGTGATATTTAAATTTTAATATTCTATCGATTATAATTGATATTGTTTAGGATAGCGGAAAATTTAAGATACATGTTTTTGTTCTTAATTGTTTGTAAAACAAAAATCAAACAATAATTTTTTTTTAATTGTAGTTGGTTTCTTTTGCCATGGGTTAGTATATGAAATTCATATAATTTTACGTTCTATTTCTTATTGTACAGCCATTGAAATAATTTAAAATTTTCGTGTTGTCACAAAATTTATTTTATTAATAGAAACAAATTCTACGTCTCTTTGAAACAGATGAAATCAAAACGGATTCCAATATTTTCACTTTGATTTGCAGAAACGTTGGATCGCAATATATATCAGAAATTTTGAAATTTCCGATCTTCTACCGATTTTTTGAGATTTTACGGAAAACCTAAAACAAAAAACCTAATTTGAGTAGTTATCAATTCCATTTGGGTTGTGCATAAAAATTGTCCAATACAAAAACATAATTATTTTTGGAGTTTAGGTATATTTACCAAAATTTTTAAGATTTTCAGTGAAATCCAAGTTTCAGTTTTTTTGTAAAATTTGTTCATAAGAAATTTCCAACTAAAATAATAAAAAAATATATGTTATAAAATTTCAAAATTTTTGATTTGTTTTTTTTTTTGCAAAATTTTCCCAATAATAGAAATTCTCTGTATTTGTACCAAATTTTTTGAGATTCTTTGAACGGATATATAATTTTGATCATCAGTACATTGTTTCTGGTAATGATTCCAATATTCTGAATAAAAAAAAATGTACATGTCATCGCTTTAATTTTCGAGTTATATACAAACATGTGAAAAAAAAATGAAAAATTCATATATATTTATAAATTCATCGATTGTTTAATGTTTTCTTTTGATTGTGCAGGAATGGTAGTTGAGCAAAAATTGTAGCTGGTATCACTAGCAATCGAATGATGTATAAAAATATATAGGTCACCGCTTTGAATTTCGAGATATTTACGATCATTGTAAAAAGTCTCATCTTTTCTTAGGACATCTATCTACAGTTTTCATTATAACTTTGGGTAGACAACCCTATTTTTAGTTTTTTTCAGTGCATTTTATTTTTGGAAGTAGTACCTTTCCAATGGTGAACCAATTTTGAAGATCGGTTGACTAACAACATAGTTATGACTCGGTAAAGTTGAAGTATTCAATATTTTCTATGCGACGTTTTAGCCAAAGGAACGAAAATTGGGAAGCAGATAGGGCATATTGGGCGCGTGAAAAAAACTTGGAACGGGAAAAATCAAATTTTCATTGGTTTTCCTTTACCAATCGTCTGCTACAAAGTTTTGGAATCAATCTACGAACTTCACAAAATTCGAGGGTGTAAAATTTATTGAGATTCGTTGAAAAACAGCTGAGCTATAACAGCTCAAAGTTACCGTTCCAACTTTTTTTGAGGCTTGGTATTTGGAGTGTTAATAAACAACCAGCTGCATGTAGGTTAAATTTTACAAAAAAAAATGGCGAGTTATTAAAAAAATGAATAATTATTCAATACATTTGGATGAAGTTATTTAGTTGAGTTGAGTTTAGGTTACAGAAATGATTTTTAATAATAGGAGAGAACGAGACTGGTTGGACGAGTGTGTTTTATGAACAGGCTATTGTGCGCAATCACGACATCTGCCGTGATTTTGGATTAATACCCGTAATGTCGCCCATGTAGGGGAGAGGTGGCGGTTAGTGCGCACCTAAGCTTTTTGAAGTATTACAAATAAAATATTACGAATACAATTCTTATATTGCTTAAGAGCATGAAACCATGCACAAAATGGTAGTGGTTTGTTCCTCATAGTGCACAAGGGTAAGGTAAAAGTGTGCAGTAATACACAATTATGTGCACAATGAATTTTCCGTAATACTTCGTTTGGGTCGAAAAACTGTTACTAAAACAAGAAAAAACGTGATTATATTAGGAAGAAAACTTAAACACGTAGAATAAATCGTGTAAATTTACGTCTTCTGAGACCGACATATTCGAGAATAAAAATGATAGTTTTTTACAGTTAATCAAACACAATTTAAATGCATTTCGATATTTATTTACTTACTCAAACATGTGAGTTTTCATATCTGCATGAAAAGTGCGGTATGTTTGACGTACATTTAAATCATTGTTGTAAAATTCAATCATTTACGTCACCTGTAAATTACATATTTTTTACTGTTTATTTTCTAATGACAGATTTTATATTTACGTCTGTTGTATTGATAAAAAATTAACAGGAAAGGTGGAATGTAGCCGAATGAAGTTGTTAGGGCCAACTATCAATGATTATTGTAAGTAAGTTTACCACTACATTAACAGGAGCCAACAATGAGATTCGTACTAATATGTACCGCGCACTATTTCCCACCTTTTCCCTACCGACATACTTTTAGGCGATTCTGTGTTGTCGTTTCTATCAGAGCACGTTTGTTCTTTCTTCGGCACTGATGAGTAAATTTCTTTTTTTGTTAAGTAATATGTGTAACGCACAGCAATTTACATCTTTTTTCAAAAAACGTGGTACCACTGAAAAGAGTATCCACCCCCCTATAAAATGGTGGCCCTTATTACCGATGTCACTACATGGTGAAAAACAAGTGAAGTGACTGTGACCCTTATTATTGGTATCACTTCATGGTGGAAATCAAATGGTCCTTATTACGGAAGTCGCTTTTGAGACAATGAACTTGATGTCATTATGAACATCAATCCACCAACATTTTGTTGGAAAAATTAGTTTTTTCCACCACAGTGATCACTTCACTATGTGTGATACCAGTAATAGGTAAAATCAAATGAAGTGAATGTGAAAGTGGAGTGAGAACGGTAATAAGGGCCGGTATAAGGTTTCCTATGTAACCTTACTTTTAGATGATTCCAATATTTTAAATGCCATCCAAACTGTTAGCATTTGAAGTCCTTGATAGGATAGATGTAGGCCTCTCTGAAAGGATGAAATGATAACATCGAGAGTTGTGAAAAGTTCACCAATGCCGAAACTAAGCCTAAAATAATTGAAAAAACTAAAAGGTAAGGAGCGGAGTTTATTTTACGTTTCTTTACAATACAAAATGGTGAAAACAAACTTTTGCTTTCGCTAATAAACGTTTTGCTTTGATGTGTTTCACCTATTTCATCAAACTCGGCCAACCCACCTCCAACAAATGCCCTGAAATTTTACCCTGATTTTTTTTTCAGGAATGAAATCATGTGCGTTTATCAAAGAGTCTAACCAGAATGAATACAGAAACTCCAAAAGCAAAACTCGGCTAACCAGCCAGATCGCCTCTACGGCATTAAAACCGCACCATGTTGAGAATCCACAAAATAAAAATAATCGCATAAATTCGGCAATCAATTTTTTTTGATTGCCGAATTTATGTGATTATTTTTTCACTTATTTTTAAGATTTTTATGCTACAAATCTCATAACTTCGCATATCGTTACGTAAATCTCGTTTCAATCCATAAAGTGGAATGATGATGATTTTATGGCACTTGAATGAAAATAAGTAAATAGAAAATTGACTAAAGAAATCTCCAATTTTTTTAAATTCTCAACAATTTTTGCACAGCCACTTGAGATGATCAATTAACAAAATTTTAACACTCGATCGGGTGACTACTCTGGGAAAATGACAATATCAGCTTACAGGACCATAAGTCCTTTCAGTTGGATTTAAGATTATGGAAAACGGTCAGCCATCTCATAAAAATCGAGATGAGTTTCATTTTGGAGTGCTCGATCGACATCGGTTTTTTAGGCTAGAATTCAACGCTGCCTAAAAATATGAATCTTTTTAAGTCCGATTTAATCGTGAACCATTTCATGAATAAATTTAACTTCTGGGTAAAACTAAGTTACTTACTCCATTGTAAAAAATAAGCCTACTTGAGAACATAATTGTTTTTGATAGTTCGAAAGTGATTTTGAGATACTGGAAAAGTTCTTGCAAAATGTGCATGTTTCTTCATAAAATCACTTCTGTGTATTTTTTTGTATACTATCCGAAAAAAAATCTAACATGAAGTATTGTTACTCGAAGCAAGTTTTTCTCGAGACGCTCGAAATAACCAAAATGTTCAACGCTAACATCAATCGCTACAATCAATCGCGAAGTGATTTACAGCCTTAAAATACTTTTTTCGATTTTTTATGCATCGTCATTTGAAGTAATGTTTTATAATTTTTGACACTCATCACTCTATAATTTGTCAATCGGGAATTGGATTCGACTGAAAGACAATATGTATTGAAGCGACATTGGCTTCTTTGAGAAATCGAAATGAGTCACTTTTTGACTACCACTTACACACGGAAACGGAGTCCCGATATCGGTTAAAGTAAAAGCAGTAAGTTTCTTTCGAGTTTCAAAGTTTTATTTTTTTAATAAGCACACCCAAGAGACACAGAGATGAAATCTACCACATGAAAAGATATTAAATAATTAATATGGGACTGGCCTCACAGAATGATCCGGTTTTTTTTTTTTTTTTTTTTTTATTCAACAATATAATATAATTTTTTAGGCACACTGCTTAAGCTCTAAGATGCCGGCTTTTTCTAATTTTAGTTAACGACTAATATAAAACTGTAATATTGGTGTTGAAATTGTCTATTCTCGAGAAACCAGTCTACAGCTGGCAATCCGCAGTGGTTGATGAACTGAATATAGCGTGTGTCTTCCAGATGACGTTGGTAAATATTTATGCTGGCCGCATCCTTTGGTCCGTATGGGTCCGCGGCGAATGATCCGGTTGACATTATAAAAGATTTGAATTCACCTTGGAGTTCGACCTTGCCATTTAGATAACTCGAGAAACATGGAGCTTTTTGTTGATGAGTTGATGTGATCAGGAAGCATTTTCTTATTCTATCCTACGCCATGACAACAGGTAATTTTTGACGAGGGTTAGCTGGTGCAATATTTCTGCTTCAATATTGTCCCCATTTTTTCCCAGCTTTGATACAAAACAACGACTCGAACTAAACCAAAGGTGGATTGTGAACCACCTACAGAAGAAGAAAAGTGCTTAAATTTTTGATTCAGGTTGCTTTGAAGATAAATCATGCGTCAGCTACGAGAATATTTCCACAGGTGATGTGTGAAATCTTTTATCTGAAAAGGCTATGGGTAAAAGCTGTGAATGCTGGGATCCCATAATTTAAAGTGGAATAAGATGTTTTTGGATCATTTTAGCAGACCATGGATGCATTATGGCAAGTTTTCAATATTCTGCAAATTTATTAGCCTTTGAGGAAACCTCTTTTTAGGTGAAATTATCTAAATTTGTCACTAATTGGCGTAGATGGTCCAATAGGTAGGTCTGATATCTTACGACAGGAGCCCCATTTTCTACTTGCTTATATTTTGTTATTTTGGGAAGGTTTTACAGCAACAAAATGGCAAATTTTTTGGCGAAAAATCGTAGTTTTAACTTTAAACAACTACCAAAAATTTAAAATATTAGAAAAATAATAAACAGAAACGTTGGAGTCTAGAAAAACATCTACTCTATCTAGACAGTTCGAAAAATGCTTGTGATTTTACATCTTATCAGATGCACATAAATGGAGCGTCATATTTTACACAAATTTATATTCAAGAACATGAAAAATTGTGTGATTTGAAAATTACACTGCTTTAAAACGAATGGAATAAAAATTAAAAGATCGACAGCAACAACGCGACTTGAACCGAAAAACATTAGACCACAAAACACACCAGTTAGTCGACCGAGCCAAAGAAGCACATATCTGCTTGGCTGGTAAATCATGCATATAAATTCATACAGTCTCACTTGCTAGCCGAGTGCAAATTACTCTCGGAACCAGTAAATTTCTGTATGAATGGAATATTGCGTCATTTGAGAAGTTAAGTAGTTATGAATTGTATCGTTTGTAGAATTATGTCACCTATAAAATTCATAATTTCTTTCTGTGTATGCTGATTTGATTTGTTGACTTCTGATTATATACAGTGAAAACCGCAAATAATGATTTTTAAGATGCGTCTTCAAGAATACCTTTCCACCAACTTATGTCTCAATATTTTTTCACGAAAAAATTCGAATGTTGTTTGAATGATGCTTGCATGTATTGTGCAAAACGTTTGAATTTATTTTGTTGAACGATAGTTCTGTGAAAAATTGGTAAAAATGATGTTTTTTCATCATTTAGACCGTACACCTCCCCTCCCCCTTAAGTAAGAGCGTGTCCCGCATAGTTTTGAAATAGTTTATTTAATAACAGTTTTTGACTTAAGCAAACAATAAATACATTCTGAAGTAAAGCTCTTACAGTTTAATGAGTAAGTGATCTCACCACCAGCATCAATTATTGCTTGACATCGCCGAGGCATATTTTCCACTAAATTTTCGGTGTATTGCTTCTCAAATGAGTCGTAGTTGTCCGGAGAGCTGCTTCAAAGTGTAAGTATGTTTTCCACGGAGCTTCTGCTTAATGCAGGCCCAGACGTTTTCGATAGGATTTGCATCAGGCGATTGTGAAGACCAATCAAGGGCCATCTCGCCGAATGGGTCATTTCGCTGAATTTAACGAAACCCATTTCGCCGAAATGGTCAATTCGTCGAATACTTTCATTGTCTTAGTATCGTAATTGTAATTAATTTAAAACTAATACAAATGAAAGATTACGGTGTATACTCCCGTTTTGATGACCGACAATCGTGCTTCTGAAATATTCCAGAGAGACTTGAATATTTTTGAACTGAAGACTGATTTTTCTCTAAGCTGACAGGGTCTGCTATTACATTAATATCAAGACACTGGAAAACAAATAATCACATTGCAGTTACGTGAAAAGTTATGTGAATATTTTCCACCCAGCTTTGCTAGTCTTTGATGGAGTGCCCTTTAGAACCTATTTAATGTATTATCCAGTGAGAGTGACGTGTTTCATAAATAAAAAATAGCGGGAGCTCATATCACATTCTACTAGATAGACAATGGTCGTTTTAAATATTGCCAAAAGCTACATGCAATTTAAATATATTGCACTTACTGTTGTGGCAACATTTGTCTTAAATTATACTATCTTCTGTGATAATCTGTAGAAATTGACATGAAAGCTTGACTACAATCACCTAAAGCAAAGATGAAGATTTTCTTACATTATAGTATAAACGAAAAAAATTATTTCAGAAAACAAAAACTTTACACAAGAAAGTTCCAAGGACGTGGGGGTGGGCTGGATCATCTATTAACTGTCAATATCTGCAAAGTTGAGAAATTTAGTTTGCAGAAAAACACAAATCTTTTCCCCTTGTAAACTTCAAATGAATTTCTTAGCAACAGATCTAGCCGGATCAGCACGCAAAAACTGCTCCCAATCAGAAATTAAATTTATAGAAACTGTTTGAAAGGGTTTGTATTGAAGACGATTCTCCCAAAATTTATACCCTCTAACTGCCATATTCATAGAGTTATGGTAGTTTTTTTGAGCATTTTATTGAAATTTTGGATTATTTGATGCATATATATGCATATATTTCATGTAAAAAAATATTATTCAAAATATTCGATTTTTTTTATTCGCATATCAGACTCAAATCAATCGAAAAATCTTGTGCCTCCATCAAATTATCATCAGATGGAGACACATAGTATTTAGTTCTTAAATCATACACCACATGCCTTAAGAACAAAATACCGTGCGTTTTCATAAGCAACTTGAGTTCAGGGCTTGGGTAGTTTTCTTATCTATTCTTTTAATCTTTTGAGAATAATCTAATCTGGATGAGAAATCTTCTTTCATATTATGTATCGTTCTTTAACACTATAAGTTGTGATGAGCTCAATTCAAACGCGTTTCTCATTGCTTTTTCTAATGAGGTGATTCGTTAGCAAAGCTTTCGTTGAAAGTATTCCGCTTAGTTATTGTTTGTAGTTTTCTTCATTTCATACGCTTCGTTTACAAACATAAAATCAATTATGAATTTAGTTTAGTGGCTTTCGAATAACCAAGTCGGAATTCTTTTTGGATCAGACGTCTTGGTTGGTTTTTAGTTGAAATACTTGAAAATAGCCAGGTATAACCTGATAGCCAGGAAGGTAGAAGATCAGGGCTAAAGAAACTTCAAATTTGTCTTGAAAATTTTAGGATGAGAGTAGCTACAAAGTATGAAGTTTCACTGTGAGATAAATCGAGGATCACTAAACTAGAGCGATACTAGATTTTCTAATATTTAGATCATATCACCTACCAAGATAAATCCTGATCATTTCCTCGTCCCACTAGTACCATTCCTTTCCTGTGACACTTGTGGTGATGCTGAGAATTCCTCGATCATTAGTAGCAACAAGTGTTAGGTTGCTGTCAGAGTGAAAGCGTCACGCGTAGCGTCGAGGCGCGCGTGCGAGCTAGTTGCATTTGATCAAAGCAAACCTGTCCGAGTGAATGCGATGCAAAAACAGCACATCGCATTGAATCGCTTCCCCTCGCTTTGCAAAACGCATTCACTCTGACAAAAACCTTAGACTAGCATTCCTTTCCTTCCTAAAGTGACCGGCATGGTCCTGGCCATCCATGTTATTGATCATTTTATGCTATATGACTGTTTAGATAGCCCGTTGAGCATTACTACTACTACTCGCAAGTATCCTGCATTTGGTGTAAAATGCAATTTCAACCAGTTTCTGATCAATCACGGGCGGTCAATTAAACTAAGCTAAGTTTATTTCTCATTGTAATGGCTATCGGATTTACAAACATAAATGGATAAGATGGGAAAATACTGCTTGAGCAGGCAAATTATGCAAAAAAGGATTGTTTGTTTCTGACAGTATATAGAAGTCATTCAACGCCGTTCTGCTGGCATCTTAAATACAATTGTTTAATTTAACTATTTCTGCAGGAATAAATTAATAAACATTAAATTAATTCCAATAAGCATACAATGAAAACTTACCAATAATCAATCTCAGAGATCCGTAAAAATACTATAATATGTGTAATAGTTTGGATGATTTGTTCGAGTTACATATACACAAATTGCTCAATTTGATTGTATCGAAGATATGTTTCATATTCTAGAATGAATTCAAATATAAATACAATAACGCATTTTTAAAGTGAATAGTAAATGTAGGTTTTTTTTTAACTAGCAAAATTATTCATTGAAAAACGCACAGCTATCGAAGAATAACACTTTCGACTAATGAAGATTTGGTGGTCCTCAAGTTTCTCTGATCAATTCCAAGCTCTAAGTACTGAGTGAACAATCACTCTTTAAATATCTTCCCATAGCATAAAATCAATAGCGACTCTGTCACATCCCTATAAATCTCAACCACCCTAACGTATAAATGTATCAACGAAGCGTCGAACCTTTTTACTGCTGCTATTCCAACAAGAGACTCGAAGCGTAAAAGGAATTACTGGGGGACACACTAGACGACGGCATGGGTGGGGTGGAGTTTCTTCCTTATATCCCGAACTCCAAATGCCCAACACTGGTGAACTGGTGTTCCGCGAGACATGAACAGTGTCAAGAAACCTGTTGCATGTTTCACATACACTTGGCTCATGCAGCTCGAATGCTATAATGTTGGATTGAGTTTCGTGGTGCGAGCCAAGCTAAGTTTATTCCTAGCATACATTGTATGATAGATATTTGCCACACTGTGTCGTTTTGGTGCTTTCGGAAGGGGAAGATAAAGTACACAAAGTAATGATTCAATTGTACCCTTTTGACCCAAATGGTGCATTTGTGCGTCGCGTTTGTAGAGGGGATTTTGTGAATATATGCCAGAAATCGACCGTACAACTTTGATAGATTCTGTGGGGTTCACGATTGGTTTAGGATTGGACATCGATGAATCGTAATTGAATTATTTTGTTTCTAAAAAAATTACACGCATAGCTAAACATGAAAGGAAAAAAACGTATTCATATCCATGACAGCTCTAACAAACTATCCAATCTCCTGCTTGCTCGTGTTGATGTAAATGTGTTAAAATAATTATTAAAAGCATTGGATTTCTTGTGACTTCGCTGAAAAATTACAACGATTTTACAATTTCACTCCCATTTCACAATTTTACTATAACATTATATTATAAGAAATCGTCCCTCACAGCCGACCCCAACATGCCACTTGAGTCAATTTGTTCTGTTTCCTGATCCAGATCGGTTAAACTCTGAGAACAAGAAATAAGTTATACACTTTGAGGTACTTCTGGAATTAATATCTGTGAACCGGCAGAGTCAACTTTCATGACTTGCAACTTCGATTAAATTTTTAGAAAACAGAAGTTCTTTAAAATTTTTCTGCAAGTTTCAATAAGCGACGGCTTGAAAGTTCAAACACTCATCATCGCAATCTGAAGCGGGATCTTAACCAAATTAAAGAAGTTTTCATGGGACCATAAGACTTTATATTCAATTTATTCATTGGTTAAATCACTATTTCCGGTACTTCGGTACCGTCAGGAATCAGGAATAATAACTAATTGGCTCAAGTAGCACGTTCCTCTAGTTATTTGGAGATATGTGCCATGCCGTAGCTTCTCATCAATTTCCTGATGGGAAGAAAAGGATAAAAGGAACATGGAAGGGAATTGTGAAGTGGGCTAAGTGGGGAAAAGCACAAAACATAAAGAAACAAATCGTTCTGTATCCCCGAAAGGATGCTGAACGATCTGCAGATGCCAAAATGCACAGCTCATGAAACCTCCAACCCCCGGAAGAATGCAGATTGATTCGCAGTATGTACGAGCAGAAGTAAATTCGGTACCGCATAAAGGATGCCAAAGAATCTGCTAAAACCTATTTAAGGTGAATACAGAAAGGATTCATTCACTCCATGAAGAACGATGAACACTTCTGACTTTTTACCACATTGGGTGAGAAACGATAGAACATCCTTTAATTTTAGCTCCACATACAAAGACTCAACCATGTATGAAGAACCAAAACCCCGGATACGTAGTTGCGTCAATGCGGGACAGTTACATATCGGATGATATGAAGTACCGTAATCGCGTTCACACAAATCACACGAATAATACTCAGCAAGCTGAATAGTAGCCATGTGATAATTGGGTTGTCAATGTCCAGTCAGAGTTCTGACCAGAATACTGCAATGATGCTTGGAAAAATGTCGACACCAAAGATTATCTGCTGAAGTGCTGATTGTATTCCACACAGAATCACGTAGAGAGATTTCTGCTTGGAACACAGTACAGTATCTACCAAGTGAATGAGACTGCTCTAGCCTCATTTCACGACAGTAGACACCAGCACCAGCACGACCATTCAACAGAGAACCGTCCGTATAACAAACTATGTGTTCATCAAGTTGTTGTTCCAAATAACCAGACTACCATTCCTCACGAGGAGGATAGCTCACATTGAATGTTTTGAAAGGAAAACTGCATGTGAGGGTTAGGTCACTAGGAGCGAGTAAATACTCATCCCTCGTAACCACTTGAGACCACAAGCTAGTGTGGCTAGTAGCTTGTGGTCTCAAGTGGCATTTGGTTTCGCAAAGTTGTCAAGTTATCTAATAATGTTACAAAACAAAAACTATTTTTTTCTTCAAATTATCATCAGAAAGTATGTTTTTGGTGTCCGTGACATTAGTTTAATTATATTATTGATATTAATATTTCAATAAAACTGTTTCGGCTTCGAATATTATCAGAAAGAGCGTGTTAAATACTATTGAAATAACCATTTTGCAAATCTAGTAGCACTGGTTACATTCCGCTATACGTCAACATAACGATGTGAAGTGTGTGTGTTTCATCGGCTGTGCACAGAGATGCCAAATATATGATGTAAATATATGCTCTATCTGTTTTCACTAATAAAATGGTGTTAATCATAATCAATTATCTGCATAAAAGATTTCCACTTTAACATGTGATAAGTCCGTTGATTAATAAACTTTTAAAGAAATCACTGCAATCAGGCACAAATCTCCAAATATCAAGGGGAACGTGCCATTTGAGCCAATTTGTTCTGATCTCTGACTCTGCATTTTGTTTTAAGAAGGGCTAATGCCTAAATAGTAACAATTCCGTTTTTGGTTTTATTTAAAGTTTACCAAATTAACTTTGCAATAAAATTTTAAATTTAAAGCAAAAGGTAACGGAAACGACTGAAAATTTTTTAAACGTTGATATGGTTTCAAACTGGTTCTAAAATATCGTGTGTTGTCTCATAGTTGGCATTAGGCCGTTTTTAAGAAGAATTCTGACATTTTGAACCTGAGAGTGTAATAGTGGAATATTTTGTTTTGATTGCTGTCGCCATAATTTATAGGATGAATAAAGGACCGACAATAGGATGGATAAAAATCCATTGAGATGAAATTAGGAGCAGAGTAGTGAACATATCATAAGTATTTTTTAAAGTTTTTTAATGAATATTAGTTAAATTTTCAAAAAATGTGAATCAATTCACAACGTGGAGCAAGGCGAATGAAGTAGTAATATGAAAAAGTTATAGTAATTTTAGTGGCTTTTCTGAGGCGACGTTCTTACAAATGAGATGAAATAGGGAGCCCTTACCCTAACTGTTTACCTGATTGAGTTTTTTCTTTATTTTTTTTTCACAAAACTAATGGAAAACGATGTAAGATTGTTGCTAATAACAAATTAGTGAAAAAATAGGTCCAAACACGAAACATTAAAATTAACCGAATCTATAGATAGAACCTGTTGCACGTTTGCTAGCTTCAGTCTATGTTAATCCATGAACTGAGACATCTAGACATTCATATTCATTGGACATCAAAACAAAAGTGATTGCATCATCTTGCTGGTGATCGTTTGCATTGGAGAAAAAGAAAACGAAAAGTGGACAACAATAGAGAAAATTATACAAAATCAGCCGTTTTAATGGCTCGAAAGGTTATCTAAAGAACTATTAAGATTGCTTCATTGCAAATCGAAGGTGAAAATCATCAGCTTAGTCCTAATCTTGAATAATTGATTGGCTTTGTGCACTTTTCGCTATGCGAAATTTACACCTAACGAACGTTAGCTGTCATTTTGCCGCATTGCGTTCGAGAAAAATGTTCCGAACAGTGTTTAAAATCGTAGAGAATTCTACAGTTTGGTCCTTCTGAATGCCAGAAATTAAACCCGGCAGCATTTTGATAGTTTCTTTCACTGAAATATGCAAACCCGAAACGACATAATCGACATCAAAGTTCTATTTGTTGCAACAATTCTGCAATTTGGTCCTTCTGAATGCCAGAAATGAATTCCGTACAGCATTTTGATAGTTTCTTTCACTGAAATAATGAGATAAATGAAATATGCGAATATATGAGCGATTGCGTCATCATCCAGCTGCTGGTCGTTCGCATTCGAGAAAAATACACCGAAATTTGAGCGACGCAGAAAATCAATTAACACATGGATCAATAAGTCCCGAGACTAAAGCAGAGATGGCGCTCGTAGTAAACCAGTAACCACGTCTTTCTAGAGTACTAACCTTTGCTTGAAACGGGTCAAAATTTTAAGTCGATCCGACCAGAAACAGCTGAGTTATCGAGGTTGGAGTAAAGTCGTTTTGTAGTTTGTTTAAAAAAAGGAAAAAACCGAGTTTCGTGTTTTGATAAAAACACCGTGCAAGCAAAACAATGAATTGAAAAATGTTATTCGGACTCTTGTCCATCAAAAGCAATGATTTGTCGGTGGTTCGCCGAGTTTAAACGTGGTCGTACCGACACAAATGACGCGGAACGGCAGGCATGTCCAAACACTGCACTGCACTGCGTGCTTCATATAACCACCGCCACCGCGTGTATTGAGAATGCCATTGCGTGCCAGTGCACAAATAGAAACACGAAACGCAATATCCGAAGCCACGGTGCTCGTGGCGCTGTTTTATTTTCGGCGCTGGTGTTTCAAGCTTCGGCATACACCGAAACTGCGTGTTTTCAGTTTCGTTAAACACCGGAGCCGAGTGTTTTCAATTTCGCGAAGGCACCGAAGAGCACCCATGCGTTGGTTATATTGTCAATCAATTGAATTCAATCAGACGCGTATTGATGAAAAAAGAATTAATCATTCAAACGCATTTTTCGTCATACCGTGGCGCTATAGGTGCTTATAGTACAAACAACGTATATGGCAAAATCGGAAACACTCGGCTTCGGTGTTTGCCGAAGTCAGGAACACTCGACTTCAGTGCTGCCCGAAAATCCAAACACCGTTGCTTGGCAATTACACGACCACCGGTACGGGTGCTTTTTCTACTGCGTTCGGTGTGTGTTTTTCAACACGGGCACGAAGCGTAGCATTCAATACTCCTGGTGGTGTGCTCACGAGTGATGGTGAGTACCGTGCAGAACGGATCCGTGTTTTTGCCATGCCTGCGCTCGGGTAGACCTGTGGAAGCCGTTACACCGGAAAATGTGAGTGAAGTGACAAAAATTATAATGAAAGATCGTAAAGTGAAGCTCCGTGAGATTGCTGAGATGACACAGATATTATATGGAAGTGTATTTACTATCCTTCATGAAAAATTGAGCATTAAAAAGGTTTTTACCAAGTGGGTGCCGCGATTGCTTTCGATGGAACAAAATGCACCCTGCCACATGTCGATGAAAACAATGGCGAAATTGAACGAATTGGGCTTTGATCTGCTTCCCCACCCCCCATACTCGCCAGATTTTGCCAGATAGAAAAAAATTTTGCAAAAAAAATGTTGTTTCCATTGTTAGTCTCGGGACTTATTGATCCATGTGTTATCGCTCTCGAGATAATCGAAAGGGAGGCATTCCAACATTTTGCAGTAGAATTATTCTAACGTGGTTCCAACTCTTCACATTTGAAATGACTCAACAATGGACCTTTGCCTGCCAATTTCGTTGAACGAAAAAAATTGAGCGCCATTTATTTCAAAATCGTGCAATCAAAGACCCGAGTCGGCCTTCCGTTGAACGATTTATTGAACATTCATCGGACTATTGCATTAGACTAACGGATAACGTTCTTTGTTAATTTTTTTACGAAATAGCACTACACAAACAAGCACTACAGACGATTAGATTTTAGAAAGTCACCAGAATTCAGTTACAGAGTTACTGTTCGTAGAAAATCGATCAGGATCGTCCTTAACTGATCAAGTGTATCCGAAAATGTAGCCAATTCCAGATATAATTGTTATCTTCTAGCATTACCAATTCAATCCCGTCTGATATCGGCTCAGACTGTTCCTTGGTTTTATAAAGGACTGGATTTATTATGAAGTTCAAATGGTTGATTGAAATGCCACTTTAAATATATTTCATTTTGATCAAGTTGGCATTCCTAATGTTTCCACCATGCATTATTATCAACTCGTAAGAAGCAAATGCGAACTGCTACCAACATGATGGCATATAAGAATATACGGTTTATCTTATACGTGATATTTTTTCTCGAGATAGGCAGATGTGGTTTAAATAATGTACACATTTTAGTTCTGCGAATGCCCCAGATGATACTGCAATATTGCAGTCAAGTTAAATTTATTTTCACTGCACAGCACTGCGCATTTTATCCCTCGGAAGATCCACAGCCCAATAACTTTGTCGCATGATTATATTCTCACACCTTCCCGGTTTCAACGTGGAACTTGAACGACAAGAACTGCTAGTCAACGTGCAAGAAAATTCAGTTCATATGATTTCTCAAATCACCATAGTTAAAATTGCTTAGAGTATTGTAATATTATATTATATTCATAGAAAAATTTTTGTTAAAAATAACCGACTCGCTTGAGTGCGCCGAAAAAAAATCTTTACTCCTAGATAACATTGACGAAAATTCTGTCAGTCAACTAAGTGTGTGCTATTTTAGTCAACATAATAAATTGTCGAGCTTGTAAATATATTTTAATGACCGCTCACCTTGATTAAGGTGACTGTCTGTTGCAAGAATTTACATTGGAAGCACTACCCCATGCCGAAATCTTGCTCTCAGGTGGACGTCCTGTCGTGCCGGTCGAAGGGACACCAGCAGGAATACACTACAACATAGTACATATTTCGTGAGTGATATATCCTAGCATGCCGTCAGCAGGAGCTCTGAAAGAAAGACAACTTGTTTATGATGCTTTTGGCTAAACCGATACTGCCGTTCCATCACCGGCACGCGACCCCATCTACCGCCTCTGACACGTTACCTAAGGGATGCCATAATGGAAGCGATGTTTACTTGCGTAGGACAATAGAAAATAAAGCAAATAATGCTTTTAGGTTCAAGCAAGAGACTTCGTGTTTTATCAGGCGGACGGAGCATATATATAGGGATTGTTGTGCTGTTATTTGAGAAGGTAGTGTGCTTTTTAGTCCAGGAGATTAGCAGTTGATCCTGGAACATTGTATGAACCGTGGGATTCGTCCCAGAATCTGGCAGTGCAGATATGGATTTGTATTTGCTCATTTAGACGGTTTTCCAGTCTTAAATGCATAGAGCACATAAATCAACTGTTAAGCTAACGTTGCGATGTCGTTATCATTTGTCATCAAGCTAAAAAGTTGAAATGAAATTTCTGTAGCCTAGCAACAGAAGCCAGGATTTGCGAAAAGTGTTGTCTATTATATTAAGTTTGTTCAGCCAGCTATAGGATTATTGAAGTTATTTATTTTTTACACTACCGTAATAACACAGAAAACAGACTTCCAAGCTAGTACAAAGTTTTTTTTTTTCAAATAAGGTGTGTAAAGCATACAAGTAAAAATCCGTTGAAAACCGCCGTTGCGCACGAATTATTTGCCTGCATGAATTACCATTGTATGGAAGCTCGAACACAAGAGCCCATAACTGATTGCTGGGCTGTTCGAAGCGACTTTACAGGAGAATTGATACACCCAAACCTCCGTTTACGAACACTTTTTATACGTAACCTCTTTTTACGTACCTCTTTTTACGAACCAAATCCCAAATAACGTAAACTTTTATTACGAACCAAATCCCAAATAACGTAAACTTTTTTTACGAACCTACTTCGTAAAAAGAGGTTTTGTCATTCATCGAAAGCGATTTCCGACTCCATGGAAACTACTACAATATAGGTATTTTTGGAACGGGTTTAAAGAGTAGATTCCGGAAAATGATGTTTGAGGTATTTTGGAAATCCAAGATTTCGACTTCCGGTTGATTGATATTCCTTGAAAACCCATACAATATGGGTATTTTCGGAACGGAATTGATGAGTAGATGTCAGAAAACGATGTTTGAGGTAGTTTTGAAATTCAAGATGGCGACTTCCGGTTTGTTGATATTCTTTGAAAACCTATATAATATGGGTATTTCCGGAACGGGGTTAATGAGTAGATGTCGGAAAATGATGTTTGAGGTGGTTCTGAAATTCAAGATGTCGACTTCCGGTTTATCGATATTGCTTGAAAACCCTTGCAATATGGGTATTTTCGGAACGGAATTGATGAGAAGATGTCGGAAAATTATGTTTGAAGTGGTTCTTAAATCCAAGATGGCGACTTCCGGTGTGTTGATATTCCTTGAAAACCCTTGCAATATGGGTATTTTCTGAACGGAATTGATGAGTAGATGTCAGAAAATAATGTTTGAGGTAGTTTTGAAATTCAAGATGGCGACTTCTGGTTTGTTAATATTCCTTGAAAACCCATACAATATGGGTATTTTCGGAACGGTATAGTGTTTTAAAGGAATAAAGAGTTAAAGGAAAATGGCAAAAACTTTCAAAAGATAATAATCAACCGGAAGTCACTGTTTTGCATTTCAAGACCACCTCAAATATAATTTTCAGACGTCTACTTTTAAATCTCTTTCCGAAAGTACCCATATTGTAAGGGGTTTCAAGGAATATCAAGAAACCGGAAGTTGCCATCTTGGAACTAAGAACCACCGCAAACATTGTTTTCTGACATCTTCTCATCAATCCCGTTCTGAAAATACCCATTATGTAAGGGTTTTCAAGGAATATCAAGAAACCGGATGACACCATATTGGATGTCAGAACCACCTCAAACTTCATTTTCTGATATCTACTCATCAATCCCGTTCCGAAAATATCCATATTGTATTGGTTTTCAAGGAATATCAACAAACCGGAAGTAGCCATCTTGGATTTCAGAACCACTTCAAACATCATTTTCCGACATCTACTCATTAACCCCGTTTCGAAAATACCCATATTGTAAGGGTTTTCAAGGAATATTAGCAAATCGGAAGTCGCCATCTTGAATTTCGAAACTATCTCAAACATCGTTTTCTGACATCTACTCATCAATTCCGTTCCGAAAATACCTATATTGTATGGGTTTTCAAGGAATATCAACAAACCGGAAGTCGCCATCTTGAATTTCAGAACCACTTCAAACATAATTTTCCGACATCTACTCATTAACCCCGTTTCGAAAATACCCATATTGTAAGGGTTTTCAAGGAATATTAGCAAATCGGAAGTCGCCATCTTGAATTTCAAAACTACCTCAAACATCGTTTTCTGACATCTACTTATCAATTCCGTTCCGAAAATACCTATATTGTATGGGTTTTCAAGGAATATCAACAAACCGGAAGTCGCCATCTTGAATTCCAGAACCACTTCAAACATAATTTTCCGACATCTACTCATTAACCCCGTTTCGAAAATACCCATATTGTAAGGGTTTTCAAGGAATATTAGCAAATCGGAAGTCGCCATCTTGAATTTCAAAACTACCTCAAACATCGTTTTCTGACATCTACTCATCAATTCCGTTCCGAAAATATCCATATTGTATTGGTTTTCAAGAAATATCAACACACCGGAAGTCGCCATCTTGGATTTGAGAACCACTTCAAACATAATTTTTCGACATCTACTCATCAATTCCGTTCAGAAAATACCCATATTGCAAGGGTTTTCAAGGAATATCAACACACCGGAAGTAGCCATCTTGGATTTAAGAACCACTTCAAACATAATTTTCCGACATCTTCTTATCAATTCCGTTCCGAAAATACCCATATTGCAAGGGTTTTCAAGGAATATCACCAAACCGGAGTCGCCATCTTGAATTTCAAAACTACCTCAAACATCGTTTTCTGACATCTACTCATCAATTCCGTTCCGAAAATATCCATATTGTAAGGGTTTTCAAGGAATATCAAGAAACCGGAAGTCGCCATCTTGGATTTCAGAACCACTTCAAACATCGTTTTCCGACATCTACTCATCAATTCCGTTCCGAAAATAAACATATGATGCGCGGTTTCCACAATAATCACACAAAACTTTTTGGCATTAAAAATGCCTTACTCTTCACTATATGGGGCCGGGTGTCAATTAAAAGTTTCAAAAATAGTCGCGTAACCTTTTTGTGTCATAATTTTGAACGTTAATAACTCGGTCATTTGTTGATGGATTGATATAATTTAACAACCAATCGATTCGGAAACTTTTAACTTAAACATGTATGACGACGTCGTTTCAGTATTTCAATAGCATACTATTGAAAAAATGGTTGGAATCGACCTATGTTTTCATCCACCAATCCCTGTTGTAGAAAATGACGTCAACTTCTTGTTCGGTATAGGAGGCTTTGCGTCAGCATAAAAAACACCGCATCGTTATGCGTAGTATGAAGAGAAATCTATAAATATAGGCTGCACAATATTTCTTTGCCTAGTTGATGTTTGACTGTGAATGAAACAAGTAGCTCGTCCAGTGAGCTGATGACTGAATTGTATATGCGTTCACTTGCTGGATTGTCGCTTTTGCATTATGCGTTGGTGAAATTTCCTGTTGTCTGCGCAACACCGTGTTCGCTTCAGTATCTTATATATCATCTAGATATTGAAGAACCGAATCAGCGTGTTTACCGATTCTTTCGAAATATCCCATGTATTTAGCAAATTTTTGGTCGATTTTACCATTAAAAATTCCTATTATGAGATAACGACATTTGAATATTTCAATTGCATCCCATTGAAAAATTGGTTTGAATTGAGTATTTTATTTTGGTTCTCTGGTAACTATCAGGCCAATTTAGAATTATCGGCGATTGATTTTTCGGATCTAATTTGCAGCGCTTGTTCCTCGATGATTTGTTAATGGATTTTCCTAATTTGAATGATTCCAAAGCTTCAATATTGTAAGCTCAAAAATGTTTTAATTTGTCAACGGATCGGTTTGCATACTTAAATCTCAATTCCCATACGAACAAAACGTGACAATGTGACTGAACAAGTTGTTGTCCCACCAGGAATTAAACGCTTCAAATGATTCAAAATAAAATTCTGAAACTTATCTAAGAGCGGCCTCCTCGGTTTAGTAGTATAAATGAGTTCCACAGGCTCACATATACAGTACAATTAGATGCAATATCGTATAGTTTCAAAGATAAACTCAAGGTAAGCTTACCTGCGATTTTACATGTATAGTTTGAATAGGAACCCTCGTAGAATTTGGTTAACCGCCAGTTTCAGTTTAATTATTATTTGCTTTAAAACAATAAGCGTCTGATGACTACACGCGTTGTAACTATGACAAATGTGTTAATAACATCAAGTTGATTCCAAAAAAATTTCGGAATTTTGTTGCGTATCCATTCCGTATATTCCTAATATGCCAAAACGAAAATCAATGTAACAATGTAACTAAATATTTTATGCGGACTGTTTCACATGTTTTTTTCCTCGTATTGTTGCCATATTATTTACCGACACTTTCCGAAGATTATTGACGATTTTGAAGAAGGATTAATAAAATTGCACAATTACTGAGTGTATTGGTACAACATTTTTCGTTAAAATAAATAAAATCTTCTCTTGGATCGATTAACTGTTTATAAAATTATTATCATAAAATAAAATAGTTTTATTTGTTCAGGTTTAAATGTTTAGGTTGTTTGTATCTAAAATTGAGCTTTCGAGTAACTTTGAATTCATCATAATTGACTTCTAGTTAAAAAAATTAGTAGTTAAAATTGAATAGAATCAATTATCAAGAAAGAATCTAATTTTCAATTTTATCATTCGCTAACAATCTCAGCGCTTAAACTAGAGCAAGTTTGTAATTAGTCAATTGAATAAGTTTTTAGTTTAGTGTATCATCATCATTATCATCTTTTTTTTCGTATTTATTATGTGTACCTTAGAAACATTTCATTTTTAATGTTATTGTGCTCGGTCGTGTCTTGAATACAACCCTCTAATTTTTTTACGAAGTAAATCCCAAATAACGTAAACATTTTTTACGAACCAAATCCCAAATAACGTAAACTTTTTTTACGAACCAAATCCCAAATAACTTAAACTTTTTTTACGAACCAAATCCCAAATAACGTAAACTTTTTTTACGAACTACCTCTTTTTACGAACCCCCGTTTAGTTCGTAAATGGAGGTTTCGGTGTACTTAGTGATTGCTATAAAAATACCCGTAAATTTCCTATACAAAAAGAATTCACACACCTGTTTTGAAAAAGTTTGTACTAGCTTGGATGTCTGTTCTCTGTGAAATGACATATACAAAAATCACATATTTTTCTTACCGCTCACTTTTCTCGGAGATGGCTAAGGCGATTTCGACAAGTTTTGAATGCTATTATTGGATTATTGATCGAGTTCGAGGACACGATTGCGATCGCTTCTGGTTCTGGTGATATGATGGCATATGTGATCTAAACTATTTCTCTTTGTGATACTTGTTAAGAAATTTTGATATTTTAACTACTAACGAGACCATAATTATATCAGCACTAGTAACGAACACAACTTATTGTTATTAACTTGTTAGGGCTTGATGATCGGGAAGTGACGTAACCAGTTATTCCACTTTTCTTTGAAGTTAATTCCGTAGATTTGGTTTCAAGTGTAGTCATACTCGTATATGCATAAATTTATTATTATTATTATGTTGTTCATTTAACCTCGAGCGTAAAATTAACAGCTTGGAGCTCTAAACCATAACGACAGGCTCCCAAAAATGAGCTATCGGTGGCGAATAGATGTAAGATTGCTTTTATAACTTGACAGGGTAAATATAATTATGGAGATTATGTAACAATATTCCAAGGATTTTCCGCCATTTATTAACTTCCACTTTGAAGAGTAATTTCTGAGGTATTGATTTCAACATCAGACGAATGAAAAAAACATTTCGTTTTCAATTACTGTTATGGCTGACTATCAGTGAGCGCCGAGTCATCCAAAATCTTTCTTTAAAGCGAATTTTGACAGATGGATTATTAGCCGTCTATTAGAATAAAATGTTTTTAGAAAACTGTGTAAATGACAAGAGAAAGGTATTAGATGGATTAAGAATGATACTTTTTAGTTTTTCCGGTACTTCTGGAACCGGTACAACTAACAAGATTGCATCTTATTGAGTTTGTATGCGAAAATAGTTGCAGCGCATAGTAGTATGCTGAACCGGAATTAGTCTTCTTGCTTTATATCTATTCTTCCGCTCAAGCACTGAGTAGGAGAGTGTACTTATAATCGATTGTCACCTTCTTTACTGGTGCCAGTGCTAGAGTGTCTAATAAAAAGACTATCAATAGGGTAAAGTCTTATAATATGCCCCCTATAAGAAAACATTGATTTTTCTAAATGTACTGATATATTTTCTTCGAGAATGTAAGTATTTCTGTGCAATACTAATGTTTGAAGGACAGAGAAGATGTTTGGATGTATGGTATCGGTCGGGTGACGGCCAGGATGTCGACCATGTTCGATGTACGTTCTACCATGTCTGACTGCGTGTTAGAGTGTCTTATAACAAGGTTCAGAGTGACGAAATGGTAGCGCGTATGCACAGAATGCATAAGAACGCAAGTTCGAGTACTGTCTCTGAGCGTAATAAATAATCTTTTCTGTTAGTTTTTCATTCATTTGGCTTGTGGCTATATGTTTCCACTCATTCATTGCAAATTCGGATGCCGAAACGTTCAAAATGTTGAGAAAGGCTATGGGTCTATGGAACTTTTCATTTGAAATTGAGTTTTAGAAAATTTGACCTACGGTCTCTGAGAACGAAAAATTGTTGTGCACTTTTTTTGCCTTTCTCTTGACGTTTTCATTGAAAAACACTGGTGGCGTGGATTGCTCTGGTTTTGCACTTTCGAGCAGAAATCGCTATGAAACACCGTCAGAATGTTGCATTTCTGCTCGATAGTGCAAAACCAGAGCAATTCACGCCACCAGTGTTTTTCAATGAAAAACGGCATCTATAAAAAGGTATTAGAATTGCTGGAAAAACCGACTTTCGAACGGAGCTTCGGAGACCCATAGTGTTATATACCATTCGACTCAGTTTGACGAGATCGGAAAATGTCTGTGTGTGAGTGTGTGTGTATGTGTGCACTTTTCGGAGATATTTATCCGCGCTCAATTTTCTCAGAGATAGCTGAACCGATTTTAACAAACTTATGCTCGTTTGAAAGCTACTGTTGGGCTATTGATCAAGTTCAAAGATCAAACGGCTGTGACTTTTGGTTCCGGAAATATAATGGTATAAGTGACGTAACCGACAAAACACGTTGTTTTTTACCGCTCTAATGTATATAAGGGTGTTAATATTTTGGAATCACCTCTTATTTCGTAAAGCGCTATTGTTCGAAAGTTTAAGCACCCCGAAAACTTTCTGGGACTTAGAAAAACACTTAGATACTAAATCTGGACGTTTCATGCAATTCTAAGACTTTTGGCTTCAAATTTTTTTTTCGATTTCGGAAATTTCATGTACCCCCTCCTATGGTGATTTTGTTTATTTTTGTTTATTTTTGTTTATTTTTTTGTTTATTTTTTGGGAGCAGGGAAAAGCCCGATGGAGATGAAACTTGGCAATCTCTCTCTCCAGCAGGCATAAAACCTCCTCATCTTTCGTATCAACAGATTACAATGATCCAACAGATACAATAAGGCTTAACACTAACAATAAAAACTTATAATTAAAACTAAACCTATAACCCTATATCTAGTTGATGACACCAAGCACTACAGGGCAGCAATAGTGTTCTTGCTTCAACTGGCGGAGAAAAGGGGATGATGAAGGTAGGTGAAGGGGGTGGAAAGTAAGCGTGGTCGAACAACGGGGTTAGAATCGGCATGTAGATCTAATTAGTGGTCGAAAAGATGGTGGAAGACGGAGAGAAAGACGGGGTTAGAATCGGCAAGTAGATCTAATTAGTAATCGAAAAGATGGTGGAAGACGGGGGAAATAAGGAAGTGCGACCGGGTTAGTATTTGCAAGCGAATCTGATTAGTTTCCAATAGAAATAAAGAAGACGAAGATAATGAGAAGGGGAGCGAAAGGGTTAATATCATCGAGCGAATCTGAGTAGTTTCCAACGGTGATGGGAGAAATTTTTGTATTTTTGTTCAACCATCACTAGGTTGAACAAAAATACAAACGGTTACAGACAAAACCTGATCCAAAGTTAATCTGACAAGTGGCAATGAAACAATCGTTTGATCATATTTCGGGATAGATGAAAGTCGAAAACATTGGAGCAGCTATTGAATGTCCTGCACATACTGGAAAATGGTTCATTGTAACCATAATTTGTTCGTGCAATGGGTAAACTCAAGAAACGATGAGAGCGTAGATTACGTCGATGAATGTCCAGATTAATCAATTGCAGAAGTTCGGGACAATCGATACGTGATTGTAATAAATCAGCAACAAAAACGGCTTTGGAGACATTCCTACGAACAGATAGTAGATCCAGGTTAATAAGCTTACAACGATCTTTGTAGCTAGGAAGATTAGTGGGATCCCTCCAAGGTAAATTGCGCAGAGCGAATCTAACAAATTTACGCTGGATAGTTTCGATGCGTGCAATGTCGATTTGATAGTGAGGTGCCCAGACAACAACTGCATATTCTAGCGTCGAACGGATAAGAGCAGAATATAATGCCTTAAGACAGTATACATTAGTAAAGCTCTTGGTAACACGAAAGACGAAACCCAATAGCTTGGAGGCCTTCGAAATCACATAATCGATGTGACTTTTGAAGTCCAGCTTGGAATCAAGAATGATACCCAAATCTTTCACGGAAGATTCACGTTTCAGTATATTGTGCGAGATGCTATAGTCGTAGGTAATCAGTGAGCGTTTACGAGTAAACGACAAAACGGTACACTTCGAGGCATTCAAAACCATTCTATTATCCTGACACCAGTTTGTGAATAAGTCTAACTGTGACTGCAAATATATAGTGTCTTCTTGACATTTAACTAAATAAAATAGCTTGAAGTCGTCTGCGAAGGATAGTTTGTGGCATTTTAATATGAAGTTGAGATCATTGAGGTAGAGTAAAAATAAGAATGGACCTAAGTGACTGCCTTGAGGGACTCCAGAGTTGACAGCGAAAGGCACTGTAATGAAGTCTCCGATCTTTACAGACATTTCGCGACCAATTAGATACGACTCGAGCCAATTTAGCAACGATCCACTGAAGCCAAGTCTATTGAGTTTTGCTACTGCTATTTGGTGGTTTATTTTGTCAAAGGCTGCAGAGAAATCAGTGTAGATTGCATCAACCTGTAGGCGTGCTTGTAGAGATCGAACTATAAAAGAAGTGTAGCAGAGTAAGTTTGTTGTAGTTGATCGTTTCGGCATGAATCCGTGCTGAGTTTCTGAAATGTAGTTGTTGCTGTTGTGTTTCAAGAAATCCAGAACTATAGTTTCAAATAATTTAGATACGGCACATAATGCAGCTATACCACGATAATTGGATACATCGGCTTTATTTCCCTTCTTGAAAACTGGGAAAATAAATGATTTTTTCCAAATATTTGGAAATGTTCCTGATCTAAGAGAAATATTGAACAACATCGACAGTGGAATAAGAAGACTCTTTGAGCACTTTTTTAATACTAATGAAGGAATACCATCCGGTCCAGCTTTGGAAGATGATTTCATCTTAATACACGCTTTTTCAATCATAGCAGTAGTTATGAAAGGGTGAGAACTTGTTGGAGACCGGCTAGGAACATTGATGATAGCTTTGGAGATCTGATCACTCGAAAGAATTTCATTGGAGAATACACTGCTGAAATGTCGTTGAAATAAGTAGCAAATCTCAGATATCGCCGATGATTCAACGTCATCAAGAAACATCTGATCGGGTAGTCCTGATTCTTTCCTTTGTTCGTTCACGTGGTTCCAAAATCTTTTAGGGTTGATTTTTAGATTATTTTGTACTCGAAGGAGGTGAGCATCGTATAACATTCTGTTCAGTCGTTTATAGCGGTTGTTAAGGTAGATATAGTGAGATCGCAATTGAAGCGAAGGCCGTTTGGATAATTTTCTTAGTGCAGACCGTTTAGCGCATTTAAAACGTTTCAAGGTCGGATTTGCCCATGGGGGATGTATCGGTTCACGACGAATTTTTTTTGGTATAAATTGATCGATGGAGTACGAGATTACATGAGACCATAACATAGCAGCAGTGTTGCAGTCGCCACTAGAAAATAAGTTTTTCCAGTTCAACGACAGCAGAAACTGGTTCATAGCATCGAAATTTCCATTTTTGAAATCGTAGTATGTCGCTTCGGAAATGGCATTGAAAACGACGAGCGTGTCTTCTGGTATAGTGATTTGAAGGGGAGGGTGATGGCGACAAGTTTTAACTAGTGGAGAAGGTGCAACGGTTATGGAACATTTATCCGATAATTCATAACTGACAAAACATAGGTCCAGAAGCCGATTGTTGCTGTTGTAGTTATTGTTCAGTTGAACTAACCCGGCAGTATTGTAATCGTCCAGGAGTCGTGATGTAATATTCGTTTTGGAAGAAGATGTAGCATCTGGGTGTAGATATTTACAAGAACCGTGAATCCATTTAATGCCTGGTAGATTAAAGTCTCCCAAAATAATGATTTTGTCGTTTAAACTCATTCGATCGCTTATCGACAAAAGTGAACATAAGTGTTGTTCAATCATGTCAGAATCATTCACGCGATCAGGCGGAAAGTAAAGCACACACATGTATAACGTATGATGTGAGAACAAAAGAGCAATCCAAACTTGCTCAACATTGCCACAGTTTGAAAAAGTTATCAAGCGCGAATTGAATTTGGAACGACAAGCAATTAAAATACCTCCGCCGCTCATTTTGCAACTGTTAGTTTCGTTCCGGTCTTGTCGGTACACAGAGTAGGAACTATCGAAAATCTGCTTGGATAACGTGTTAGCATTCAACCAGGTTTCAGTGAAAGCATAAATATCGTAAGCAGCATCGGAACAGGCGAGATAGTAGTCAACAAGAGAGCGATTCATTCCACCAACATTCTGGTAGTAGATATTCAAACCAGTGTCTCTGCTACTGCCTGATACGGTGTCGGTGGTTGTGGGTAGATCGACGGTGTGCGGGGGGCGATTTGATGAAAAGGAACTGGTGCGGTTTGCCGAATGAGACGAGGAGCGGGGGGAAGCAGTCGAGGTGATTGAATTTGCGTGCTGGTCATATGACAGTTTTGCGATCGTTTGGGTAGGGGCCGAGAGGAACTCGGTCGGCGAAGGGGTAACGATTGAACAGTTGATTCTGCTCTCCTTTCGGATTTGCGCTCTAAAAAAGGGGTTATTGTCACTCCATTTGGCCAGAAATTATAAGATGTGATAATTTGCTCAAAATCTTGCGGAACACTTAATTTAAACGAAATAAATGACAGTGGCCTATCCTGGTGCTGACTAACAAGTTTAAAGCACAAAATGTCGCTACGGTTGCAAGTAGTTCGATTTTGAATATAGCTAATAATATTCTCTTCTGTTTCACTAGGTAAAAATTTAGTTAAATAGTACCAGTTTCGATTGATAATGTTGCTTGGTGTCTGGCTTGGAACTACTAGAAGAGTAGTATTTTGTGTATTAATTGAGGCCTGCGTGCTATTGATCATAGGTGATGGGCTATGCGTAACATTAGAATTTATCTGTCCCTGACTTGTAGGAGCTAAATGGAACTGAATGGGGCCTACATATGGAATGTTTGAGATAACAGATATGGGTCTGGAACCACTAGATGATACCATAGTGCTTGTAGCATAGGAATTTGTGTAATCTGATTGCGATGAGATGAATCGGTGTCGTGGAATAGTATTCATTTGCGACTTAGGTTCGGCAAGTCCATGGCCATGGAATGTACTCACTGTGTTGATGGTGCTTGCTGAATTTCTACTGTTCACAGAGGCGATATCGGTTGGCGGTGGTTGTGGAATTAAATTAACAGTGCTTGTAGCGGGCTGTGCTGGAGCCTTGGTATGATCATATGTAGGGTTGGTAGATATGGAAGTGATGCTTGGCGGTGACAATAAGACTGTTTTAGAGCTGCAGGTAGCGATAGGTGCTGGATGAACTATTGTAGCAGCGAATGATGGCGACGGTAGATCAGTATTGATGTTTTCAAAATTCATAGCAGTAGCTGGTGGCATTGGTGTTGTTGTCGAAGTAGCAGTTTCATCAGTGGAGAAAGTTATCAGATTAGCCGAATGAATGTGAATCTTGAATGATTTTTCAAGATCTATGAAAATTCCACTAAGTGGACTAAGAAGGGTTTTTTTAGATTAGCATCACTCTTCTTATACAAATAGGCAACGCAAATGTCAAGCGCTTGGTTGGAAAAATGATGCCTACTATGTGATATAAACACTGAAGAATGCTTTTGTGAACCTACTCGATTCAATCTGAATCAATTGGTGTCAAAAATGAGCCCAAATTAGTGTCACAAATTATTTATCAAAAAGATAAAAAATGTTTTACGAAACTGTTTTGAAGAAAGAGAATGGCATTATCACACCACTAGGTGGATTAAGAAGGATTTTTTAATTTCATTTAACCCTGATGCTTGGGTCTGGACTAAATTTAATAGCTGATTTTGGAACTATCGAAACTTTTATTTGTAGCTACGTTACTTGAATTCTGTTGAGCAGTGTGTAAGAAAACTAAGTGCACTTATTTTCATTTTTTGCTTATTTTACACTGTTACTCTGGACTCAGAAGTCAGATCTGAATAAAATTCAATAGTAGACTATTGAACAATGATACCTTTATTTAAGTCTAAGTTCATGGAAATCGGTTCAGTGGTTTCTGAGAAAATCGAGTGAACTTCTTTTTTCATGTGTTCAAAGGTTTTTGTTACTACCAACAGTTTACATTTTTTACGTTTGATGTTAGACTCACCACCCAGTAAACTGATTCTAAAGCAACTCACTGAAATATTTTTTTCCGTTGAAATAGGCCCACACACGTAGCAATTTTTTAATCATTCCACCATTTCACATTATTTAATCGACTCTTTTAAGTCCGGTAAATTAATTATTAAAGAGCTATTTGATATTTTCTAAAATTGGTGTCAGTATTATTGTAATTCGCACCGTATGCGGGCAATTTGGCGTTCTCGATGATGTTTGTCGAGTGATGGTCTCGGTGATGTTTATCGAGAATGATTAGCACTGTGAGCCTTAAATACATATATCTCTGGAAATGCTTAATCAACGGGTTTATTGTGCAAAATCAATTTTTGATGACTCTACGAGCTTCTAGATCGAAAATGGCGTCGGAAGAAGAGCAAGTGCGAAAAGTAACTGTGTGTGGTATCTTTACAATCCGGATCTGTTAGTAAGAAAACTTGCAAATAAACTTGGTTTTCCCGCAAACATTGCCAATAACGTTCTTAAATAACGAACACCAGCCGTCTGGGAACAGAACAAGCACAGATCTCAGAAACCACAAGAAGGACGCAAAGGTGAAGCAAATATATCAGGAGAAACCAGATCATTCGGTAGGTACTGTGGCTAGAAAAATAAAAATGTTTCAAACTTTCGTGCATACTTTTTAGCACCTGCAAAGTATAAAGTCGTTCAAGGTGAAAACTGTACCGAATCGTAATGATAAACAGAATGTGACGGCAAAAACATGGGCTCGCAAGGTCTATAGCAAATATTTGACGAAGTTTTTCTGCGTGATAATAACCGATGAAAGGAATGTGCTGGAAGACTTCAAGCAGCTCCCCGGAATTTCTTTTCATACTGCCATGCAACGGAATGACGTCGAGAATTTCAGGACAAAGAAAAAGGTTAAGTTTCCCAAAAATATTTGATTTGACAGGCAATATGCAGTTGTGCCGCTCAGTCGCATTTCTGGCTTTATTTGGCAGCTTGTCACAAGATATTTTGGAATTGTAAGAGGCGAATGGAGTTCGAATGTTATACCGAAAGAGGTGAATCCACCTAATTGCCCAGCGTTGCGACCTTTCGACGGTCTCTCGTGAAGAAAAAACTCGCTCTATAGAAAAAATTCGAAAATTTTGGACAAATGCAGCTAAATTGATTGCAGAGAAGTCTATACTGGCCCTAATGGCTGGAGTAGACTCAAAACTGTTGTAACTGTTGAGTAACTGTAATTAGCTTTAAGATAACTAATAAGGCAAAATATTATTAATATAGAAAATTGAAATAACTGCAAATTTGTTTCACTCCAAATTTTATATGTCCAGATTTTATCGCCACTCAGTCTTGTTATAGATGAACCATTATAATTTTGGAATTGGTGATGTAAATGTTGC
Organism: Malaya genurostris; assembly: GCF_030247185.1. Taxonomy (NCBI): domain Eukaryota; kingdom Metazoa; phylum Arthropoda; class Insecta; order Diptera; family Culicidae; genus Malaya; species Malaya genurostris. The sequence continues at coordinate 94,584,037 of NC_080572.1, forward strand.
ACATTTCACGAAATTGATGAGAAATATTATCTATATTTGCAAGTCTTCACGAGATACAGTTATGTCTTAAGTAAATTCATTCAAGCATAGTCGGATTAATTCTCCAAAGCTTGCTTCAACGCTTACGTCGCTTATTCGATAACATCTCCTGAACCGAAGATATCAGCATTAGCATTAATACAGTTAAACTTGATCATTAGCATCTTTCTGAGAGAATTGTGCGGGTGGAAGAAAGTGTTGGTTACGTCAGTTTTACGATTAAATGTATTTTACCATCGAACTGGATCAATGAATCAATAACAGCTTTCAAGCGAGCCTAAGGTTGTAGCATTCGGTTCATCCATCTCCGACAAAATTGAGCGGATAAAACGTAGGAAGAAACACATTCATAAACTCGCACTCACATACACACAGCCGTTTTCTGATCTGGTTGAGCTAACTTGAGGTCTCTACACTCCCATTGAACATAACTCAAAATTGAGTGACACATCACTCAAATTCCTAAAAAGTGCACGTACTCTAAACTTGAGTTACCACCTATCCATTCATTTTTGCGTTAATGCCCCGTTTACACTTCTGCTGGCTGCCAGCATGCTAGTGTCAGTGTACTGCCCTCTTAGGAAAAAAACGTTCAACGGTGGTCCTTCGTTGGTCTAATACTTTGGATCATTGGACCACAGTTGAACGTTTTTTCCTAAGAGAGCAGTACACTGACACCAGCATGCTGGCAGCCAGCAGAAGTGTAAACGGGACATAAGGGACGAAATCGTCAAAACTTGTAAACTTGTAAATTTTACTCAAAATAAGAAAAAAAATTAGAGGGTTGTATTCAAGACACGACCGAGCACAATAACATTAAAAATGAAATGTTTCTAAGGTACACATAATAAATACGAAAAAAAAGATGATAATGATGATGATACACTAAACTAAAAACTTATTCAATTGACTAATTACAAACTTGCTCTAGTTTAAGCGCTGAGATTGTTAGCGAATGATAAAATTGAAAATTAGATTCTTTCTTGATAATTGATTCTATTCAATTTTAACAACTAATTTTTTTAACTAGAAGTCAATTATGATGAATTCAAAGTTACTCGAAAGCTCAATTTTAGATACAAACAACCTAAACATTTAAACCTGAACAAATAAAACTATTTTATTTTATGATAATAATTTTATAAACAGTTAATCGATCCAAGAGAAGATTTTATTTATTTTAACGAAAAATGTTGTACCAATACACTCAGTAATTGTGCAATTTTATTAATCCTTCTTCAAAATCGTCAATAATCTTCGGAAAGTGTCGGTAAATAATATGGCAACAATACGAGGAAAAAAACATGTGAAACAGTCCGCATAAAATATTTAGTTACATTGTTACATTGATTTTCGTTTTGGCATATTAGGAATATACGGAATGGATACGCAACAAAATTCCGAAATTTTTTTGGAATCAACTTGATGTTATTAACACATTTGTCATAGTTACAACGCGTGTAGTCATCAGACGCTTATTGTTTTAAAGCAAATAATAATTAAACTGAAACTGGCGGTTAACCAAATTCTACGAGGGTTCCTATTCAAACTATACATGTAAAATCGCAGGTAAGCTTACCTTGAGTTTATCTTTGAAACTATACGATATTGCATCTAATTGTACTGTATATGTGAGCCTGTGGAACTCATTTATACTACTAAACCGAGGAGGCCGCTCTTAGATAAGTTTCAGAATTTTATTTTGAATCATTTGAAGCGTTTAATTCCTGGTGGGACAACAACTTGTTCAGTCACATTGTCACGTTTTGTTCGTATGGGAATTGAGATTTAAGTATGCAAACCGATCCGTTGACAAATTAAAACATTTTTGAGCTTACAATATTGAAGCTTTGGAATCATTCAAATTAGGAAAATCCATTAACAAATCATCGAGGAACAAGCGCTGCAAATTAGATCCGAAAAATCAATCGCCGATAATTCTAAATTGGCCTGATAGTTACCAGAGAACCAAAATTAAATACTCAATTCAAACCAATTTTTCAATGGGATGCAATTGAAATATTCAAATGTCGTTATCTCATAATAGGAATTTTTAATGGTAAAATCGACCAAAAATTTGCTAAATACATGGGATATTTCGAAAGAATCGGTAAACACGCTGATTCGGTTCTTCAATATCTAGATGATATATAAGATACTGAAGCGAACACGGTGTTGCGCAGACAACAGGAAATTTCACCAACGCATAATGCAAAAGCGACAATCCAGCAAGTGAACGCATATACAATTCAGTCATCAGCTCACTGGACGAGCTACTTGTTTCATTCACAGTCAAACATCAACTAGGCAAAGAAATATTGTGCAGCCTATATTTATAGATTTCTCTTCATACTACGCATAACGATGCGGTGTTTTTTATGCATGACGCAAAGCCTCCTATACCGAACAAGAAGTTGACGTCATTTTCTACAACAGGGATTGGTGGATGAAAACATAGGTCGATTCCAACCATTTTTTCAATAGTATGCTATTGAAATACTGAAACGACGTCGTCATACATGTTTAAGTTAAAAGTTTCCGAATCGATTGGTTGTTAAATTATATCAATCCATCAACAAATGACCGAGTTATTAACGTTCAAAATTATGACACAAAAAGGTTACGCGACTATTTTTGAAACTTTTAATTGACACCCGGCCCCATATAGTGAAGAGTAGGGCATTTTTAATGCCAAAATATTTTGTTCAAAATTTGAGTAAGCTCAACTCAAAATTTAAGTTCCTTGCTCTCAAAAAGAAGAAATTTTTCTTCGTTAATTTTTACATACAAAGTTATTCTTCTTGCTTTTGAATGCGCAAAATAGTGATTCAAAACCGTTTCCTTTTGAACGGTTTGTAGTAAAAATTGAATTATTTTGATATCCTTATGTTGCGCTTTTCACTAAGCTTAATTGAAACCACAAAACATAAATGATTGACGTTGATTCATGGTTTCAAAACCGGATCTAGAAACGGCAATGGAAAACGACGTATTCTTTCATTCTTTATTTCGATAAGAATATTCCGAGAATGAAAACGCACTGAACTGTAAGAAGTATTTTTTTCACTCAAATGTTTGAAAACTCAACGCTTACTATAATGTATGAATAAATGCGAGAGAACTCATGGCAACGAGTTTATTTTACTCAAATCCATACTCAAATTTTGATATATTGTTCCAGTTTATGAATTTGAGTAATCGCAACTCAAACCATGAGTTATGTACAAAGCGCGTGTAGGTTTTCGATTAAATGACAGTATAGTAAAGTAAAGTATAGTAGGTAGTCTTGGAGGAGTCGTCTTAATTGAGTAAATTCTTAGTCTTTATTGAGTAAATTCTTAATTATCGGATGCTTAATTGCTGGGTAGAAGTGATTTGCAAACCAATGACAAATTTTATTATTAAAACCAAACAGGTTTGTTGATATTCTAGCATTCAAGAATATCATAAGCATTTCTCTTATCTGATTATGATGCAGTTTATTCAATAGTATTTTATTTGAACATAGAACTAATTGATCAATTGTACTTTATTAAATTGAAATACCTCATCAATATCGAACTAAGATATAATAACCGACCGTTTGTTGCTTCAGAGAGGATCCCCACAGCAGCGTGCTAAAATTTGATTCTCAGAAATGTCATCGACAGAAATTCGCTTTCGCACTGGTGTCGATTCTATGTTAAATGAGCCATGCCGGGTTTTTGTTGTTGCGATGATATCCGTCTCTTTTTGATTGCACTGATTCAATCGTGTGAAGAGTTGCTGGTGAGCGTTCTTTGATACGATAAAAGTCTTGCATACAACATATTTCAATTTACGCTCAGTCTGAGGAGTAACTTTATATTCAATTTCCTGCTCCAAATATGTGCATGAAAATAAATGTAAATATTTTTATCTGTGTAGATATTCACCAACGCCATCTGAAAGACTCTCATGCTATACGGTAACAGAGGTATTTTGGCCACTTCATATATTTTGGCCCACCTAACAAACTTTATCGATTTCATCGGATTTTATCGATGTTAAGTAACTCATTTTGCATCAATTTGAAGCTAATCACATTAAATTACCTATTGCGGAAGGGGTTTTTGAAGATATTACAATATTTGGTGGATATTTTTATAAAGTGGGCCAAAATAAAATCAATCCTAAAGTGGGCCAAAATACCTCTGTTACCCTATTTAACTCACCGACCACTGCTGATCACCTGCTGAAAGCTAGATTATCGAGAAGACGCGACCCCGACACGACATTACCTAATGATACTATTCTAGTTTTAAGTCGTTGATTAAGATTAGAAAATACCCTTGGCATCGTAGAGCTTAAGCAGTGTGCGTTAAAATTTATAATTTACAATAAGAATTTTAATGAACCAATTGAATACAATCTTTAATTATTAATAATTTTTCTATTCTTTGAAAATATGAAAACGGAACAATATGTATTTCTGATCTGTCATTCATTTTGGATGTTCATGCTGACGGTAAAATTAAGTGCATTATTTTCACCCACGTCTGTATTCGATTAAATTGGTTTGGTGTACGAAGTTCGTTTGGACGTGTCAAATTATTGAGAGGTTACGGTGCAAAAGTTTTGCAACCAGAAAGCTAAATATTTTTCGTTCAGTTTAATTGGCACGAAATTGAACTTCTTGTTTCGTATGCAAATCATGTACAGTTATATCATATGCAGTCGATGAATTGAAATGGAGCAATTCAATGGCAAGTACTTGAGAATATAGAGTAACGGTACTCTTAGTCATCTCAGCTGCACTATTCATCTTGTATATTGAAACCATTAGGTGAATTCATTTTTCGCATTCCAGTCGCTAGAATAAACGCACACTAATTTTGTTGTAATATAATTTTTTCTGGGCCATAGCAAAGATGCTGGACTCGATTTTAACATTCCATCTCGTGTTTGTGGGCCGAGTTATCAATAAAAAAATATGGTAGTTTGCCCAGTCTCAAATTTATATTACAACCCGTTTCTTATAATATATAAGTTTTATCGAATCGAGGCAAAAATGTTTATTGCTGCTGTTTTTAGTTTTGTTTTTATCTCATTTTATACTATGAATGAACGAAAAATCCTGTCGATGGCTAATCTGAGTTTAGAACGTAACAGCAACAAGCGAGAGAATATAAACTATCCGTATGGAGACTATACCGGTAGCATCAACAGATAGCCTTGGGCAGGGCCTGATTGAGGTTCGAACCAGTGGAATGATATTGTTATTGCTGGTGCCTTAGAAACGAATTTGATGGCGACTTTTCGGTCATGGAACAGATAACATTATTTCTCTTATATACTGTAGGCTCTTTGAATGTTTCTTTTTTCAAATGTATATTGGCTTTAAAATTTCTTGTTATGCTTTATTTAAAATATGTAATATTTCAGTAGCACGATATATATTGCTTTATTTAAAATATGTAATATTTTCTACATTCGACACTTTCGGCGGAATGACCATGGCCCGATTGTACCGATTTTTCTCAGAGTTTACTTATATTGTTATGCGCTATTATATCGAATATTTCTAGCAATTCATTGTCTCTGTTACGCACACAGATGCAATGTGTACGGATGATGGAAATCCAATCTTGCACTGAGGCAAAGCGCTTATAATTTCGTAAGCATTGAGTTCATGAATTATGGAAGTGTTGGGGATTCTCATAAATAGTTTTACGATTTTCTCAAATCTTAGTATAATTATTCGCTTCATAAGCGGCCTGAGGTGATTTGACCAAATTCATTGGGGAACTGCGACATATTCACACTAGTATTAGCCAAGGACCTGACAACTGTTAATCCACTTTTCGAGTCAGTTTGGACCGGCTCATGATTGATTCAAAATGACATAAGCAAGTATAAGTTGTTGAAACTAATTTTACTGTATCTACGTAGTACAGTATTTGAATATTGAATATTTCCATTGTCTGATATATAATATATTTAAAATTTCTAATGTCAATTTAATTTAAATGCAGTATGTTTTTTATTCATGTCATGTGCTGACTCGAATAAAATTCCTGTGTAAATTTTCAATTTGTTATTCCTTTCAGTTATATATTCCATCTACTACAATTTTAACGCAACTCATTCGATTTCCCTATGTATAAAAGACAACTCCATTTCCTAGTCGTTTGAATTACTCGTGAATTCAATCGGAAAAACCTGTCTCAATCCACCTTGTGGTGTAATGATGCCTTTCTCATTAACATTTCATTAGAAATCGATGCAAGTTCCGATTGAGTTTTTGACAATCTATTTCCAGATCCGGAACTCGAAGAACGTTACAGTCGTAAAATGATTTTTCGGCCATCAAACAGCCAGGCCTTCAAATACAAATAGTTATATAATCTGCTTTGAAAATTTCGTATTTACTTGTGTAGTAACACAGGTAACAGCGAAAAAACTTTGGTAGAATAAAATTTTTTTTAACCATTGAATTCTACTATAAGTATATCACGTCACTATACACATTCAGTATGTATCACAACAACACTTTTGAAAAAAATGTATAAAAGACGTCACATCACAGATACGTATTTCGAATGCTACTTACATTCGTCATCAGTGTATCAAGTTCTAAGTAAATTACTTAGAAACCTGATAATTTACTTAGAAACCTGATACACTGATGAAGAATTTAAGTTGCATTCGAAATACGTATCTGTTATGCGACGTCTTTTATACATGTTTTTTAAAAGTGTTGTTGTGATAAATACTGAATGTGTATAGTGACGTGATATACTTATAGTAGAATTCAATGGTTAAAATTTTTTTTATTCTATCATAAATATTCTAAAACATTTACGTTTCGCATTCAGCTCATCAGTGCATTAGCAGATTATGTTGATCTACTAATGCCAGACGTGCCGAAAGTAACGAAACCAATTGACGGCAATGCTGGCCGTCAACAGATAGTAGTCATTTGGGGGTTTGGAACCTCTTGGGTTCCGCTTTATGCTAAAGTGCACATGACTAGTTTAAATCATTTACGTTTCGCATTCAGCTCATCAGTGCATTAGCAGATTATGTTGATCTACTAATGCCACCTCGCGGACCAACATAATCCGCTAAGCAGTCGTAAAGTCATTGCTATTTGCAACGCACTTATTTTACACTAAAAGTGCTGCATTGCCGTCATTTGGTTTCGTTACTTTCGGCACGTCAGAATAGACACAGCAATTTTAGTGTAAAATAAGTGCGTTGCAAATAGCAATGACTTTACGTCTGCTTAGCGGATTATGTTGGTCCGCATTAGTAGATCAACATAATCTGCTAATGCACTGATGAGCTGAATACGAAACGTAAATGATTTAAACTAGTCATGTGCACTTTAGCACAAACCAAGAGGTTCCCAACCCCCAAATGAATAAATATTCTACTAAACACTAAGACCCTGTTAATTAGTGAATAAACTTTTCTATTCAAATGTGTATTATAGAAACAAAGACTTTGTTTGAATTAAATCTGATTGATACACCTCATTCTCATGAATTATTTCGTTTGAGTCGATATAATGTAACCAAATAAAAACCTGTGCTCCTTTTGCTGTTGTAATTCACGTTAAATGGGTAATGATACTCTTCAAGCGGTATGATGAAACTTGCTTTGTGATTGGATTTTTAGTTTTCAATCACATCCGATGAATTTGGTTGTTTTAGCGTTGTAATTTTTCGTTCTCCCGTACACGCTAAACGAAAATGAACAAAGCACGTTCTTTCGCAAAGTCGGTGGTGTTTTCTTCTTCCGAACTAACACGTACCGATGCATTCCGGTTTACATCGTCATTTTGTATGACGGGTTGAACATTTTGACACTCATCGCCCTATATTTTTGGAACCGGAAATCGAATCTGGATGAAATTGCACAGTATCTTTCAAGATAATGAAAGCTTTAATTGGAATTAGAATTGTGAAAATCGGTTCAAGCGTTGCTGAGAAATCGAAGAAAGTTCCGTTTTTGGAGTTTTTCTTAACCCTTATCGGTGCTCTCGGTGGCGCAAACCATGGACTTGTAGTCCCAAATTGGGTTTATACATCCACCAACTAACAAGATCTGCAAACTAGATGGATTTACTAGACAGGTTTGTACCTCGTTAAGCCATTACTTGTGGAAAAATGGTCATGAAATTGAAAAGTTTTGACTAAAGTATTGGCCGAAAAAACCTTTCCTCCTATTACTGCTAAGTCATTTCGTTTGAATCTAAGTTTGTGAAAATTGGTTCAGACAATATCTGAGCAAAGTGACTGACAATTTTTTTATTATTTTTGATGCAAAAAATTCAGTAGCAGTCTATGGGACCATAAGACCTCTCGTTTGAATCTGAGTTTGTGAACATCGGTTCAATCATCTTGATTAACTATACACACATACATACACACGCATAGAGAGAGATATTTGGTGATATCGACGAACTGAGTCGAATGGTATTTGACATTTGGGCCTCCGGGCCTCGGTTGTAAAGTCTTTTGTATAAGGAAGGCAAAAATGTTAGTATTGTAATATGTGTGTGATAGTTTAGTTAATAAAACGGCTAAAAATAATTACAGGGTCCGGCACTCGAAGTGTAACCAATGAAAAAGGCCATGAATTCAGTTTGGAAAATTACTTTTACTTAATTCAAAGTACAAAATGTGTAAAAATAATTCAAAATTCAGAATCACTTTTGCTCGATATGACCACCTTTAGCCTTGACTATGGCCTTGAGACGGTCAAAAAACGAATCGCAAGCTACCCGAATGTGACTTGCAGGTATTTTGGCCCACTCGCGGACAATAACTTTTTTCAGCGCCTCGAGACTGGTGTATCTTTTAGTTCGGACTTTGCTCTCCAAAATGGCCCAAAGAGAATAATCCATTGGATTCGCATCTGGTGAATTCGAGAGCCATTGTGTGGACGTGATGAAGTTCGGAACGTTGTTTTCAGCCATTCTTGGTTCACTCGAGCTTTGTGAGACGGTGCCGAGTCCTGCTGAAACGTCCATGGTCTGCCACCGAAATGTTTGTCTGCCCACGGCTTCAAAGCAACCTCCAGAATACTTTCCCGATAATATGTCGCATTTACCTTGACGCCAGGCTCGATGAAAACGATTGGAGAGCGCCCATCTGCGGTTACAGCGGCCCAAACCATTTTCTGTTGCGGGTGCTGCCTCCTGGTGGCCAATCGATGACTCAAATTTTCGTATGAACGGTCAGTCAAGTAAACCCTATCGTTTTGAGAGTTTACGAATTGCTCAATTGGAAAAATTTTCTCGTCAGAAAATACAATGTTCGGAAATTGACCGCTTTCGGCCAAACGAAGCAACTCCTTCGCTCTCTCAAGTCTAACTTGTTGCTGCTTCGGTGTGAGATCATGCGCCTTTTGGATCTTGTAAGGCTTGACCTTCAGATCATTTTTCAGTATGCGGCGGATGCTACGGTCGGATATTTTCAGTTCTTTTGCCATTTGATTGGCACTTCGTCGAGGATTTCGTTCAAGTCGCTTCTTCACTTTTTGAACCATCTCACGTGACGTTGCAGTCTTTTGATGACCACCTCCATGACGTTTTGCGATGCTACCAGTATTATTGTAACGAGTTATGGTGCGATATACAAAAACTTTATTCACTTTAAGGTGTTTGAGCTCACGAACAATCGCTGGTTGTGATTTTCCATCTAAATATAAAGCAATCACACTATTACGTTTTAAATCCATCACTGATTTTTTTTTCGCGTTCACTTTTGGCAAAATGCTTTCTTGCGCTTGTAAACAATACGACTCCGAACTGTCATTTATCAAATTTCTAGAGAGCTGATGCCCGTGCGTCAGCTGCGCGAGCGGTCTGAAATTAGTTACACTTCGAGTGCCGGACCCTGTACGTAAAGAGCCCTTCATTTCTTTTGGGAAATTTTTGTTAATTTTTTTTACTGAACAATTTCTTCAAAATAAACATCTAAACAAAATGAATTCAGAACTGTATTTTGGCTGATATAACGTTAGTCTAAAAGTTTTGAGATGATAAAAACCTTCATTTCTATAACATAGGGTAAAATGACAAATCTGTCGTACGAGATGCGAGATGTGGCTAAAGAGGTTAACCGGTCGTAATTTTTCTTCCAAAATGAGAAGAAAGCTGAAGGATATAGGCCTTTCGATGTAACAAAATATAATCCCATACATAAGCAAGAACCAGGAAACATGTTTGTAAAAAAGAACAATTTCCGAAACTTACATCAGGAAGGTGGCTAAATCCGAATCAACTTGTTTCGTTTTGTTTCACACGGATGGAGAGTCCCATTTGACTCAAGACTGATTTTTGAAAAGAGGGAATGTATTTTCTATGCTATTTTCTTCAAACCATTCTAATTCTAAAACTGTTATTCTCAGAAAAGAAGTGTCGTAAAAGAAATGGTAGGACATCTATTGGGAAAAAACAGTAAAACAATTTTCAAGAATTCAAAACTTGACCAAAAAGAAATCTTTCGTTTTAGATATTTTTTTATTTTTACCCTGTCATCGAGTCCAACTCATTGACGTTAATGCGATTCGTTTTTTTTTAAGTAGTGAGAAGTTACATTTGAAACAAACTTTCAGTTATTTTCAAAAAATCCAAATTATGAAGAAAATAGCCGATGTAACACGATGAAACAGGAACAAATGATATTACAGAGCAAAAGCAGTAAAATTATTCATAGTCACCTTTCTCCTAAAAGGAATCGTCTTGAAATAATTAGACATACAAAAATAAAAACTCAGATTTTTGTTGAATTGCGCCCTTTTTCTCGGGCATTGTTAATTGTTCAAAGACGGTGTCGAAAAAGAAGCAGGACATCGATTGAGCACTCTTAACAGAAGTATACACCGTAAAAAAGTCGAATGCTTTCTCAAGAATTGAAAAAATCAAATTACAAGAATGGTCGCATCATTTTTTCAATAATTTTATTTTAAATATAAACTGTAAATCCATACGCCAAAAAATTATAAAATTTACAGATAACGCAAATCCACTTATGACTTAATACGTACAAATCTAATCCGTAAAATGACCGAATTTTACAAGATTGATTTAAATGTGTGCCAAACCCACCCAGCCTTTCAAGCAGGTGTGTAAACTAACATGCTTCAGCACTTAAAAATATGTGAGAATGCATTTTATTATGTGCTAGATCAACTGCAAAAACTAGTCCTTTTTAAATCGGTACCAGATCTTTCGGTATGTACTGTGACTAGAAACATATAAATGTCTTCTACTTTCGTGCATACTGCCAAGTACTGGCAAGGTATAAAATGGTTCAAGGTGAAAACTGTAAGTTGATAAACAGACTGTGACGGCTAAACCTCGGACTCACAAGTTGTATCGCATATATTTGATGAAGTTTTGCTGCATTATAATCATCATTTCAGGATGAAGAAAAGAGCCAAGTTTCAAAAAAAAAAAAATATTTGGTTTGGAAGGCAACTTGCTGCTGTGGTCGAGCAAGTTAAAGGTTCGTCACTACCGGAACGGTAAACAAGGAAATATACCGAAAAGAATGCCTAAAGAAGCGATTGTTACCTTTCACACGCAGCCATGACGCCCCCTCGCTAATCCGGCTCAATTTGTCATTTTGTCACTACACCAAAGATGCTTTGGAATGGTATAAAGCGAATGAAGTACATGTTGTGCCGAAGGAGGCAAATCCACTTAACTGTCTGAAGTTGCGACTTATCGAGCGGTGTTGGGCTCTCGTGAAGAGAGAACTCTCTCAATACAAAAAGCAGCTAAAGCTGTAGAGAAGTTTGCATAGACCCTAATGACTGAAGTAAGCTCAAAAGGTCGTAGTTTCTACATACAGCCTAATTAAGTTACTGTAATTAGTTTAAAGATGACTAACAATGCACAGTTAAATTATTAAAAAAAACATATTGGATTTGATCAACTGTAATTTTTTTTCCAAATTCATTCTGTCCAGATTTTGTTGCGAATCAGGCTTATTACTACATATTATTCATGGTAGCCTTCCTTCTTAAAATTGCCCTTTTGAGATATTGAGACATAAATCCAAAGAACTCAGAATGGCTCATAAGCTGAATGACAAATTGCAGACAAAATTTGACTACGTGGTTATGGATGATGAAACAAATGTTAATACCGACTTCAAGCAGTTCCTGCTCGAGAATTTCATACCGAAATACAATGTGACACGTTTGACGATCGTTTCAAGCCGACCGTTTTGTTTTCTAAAAAGTACATGACTTGGCAAACCATTTGTAGTTGTGGTTTGAAAATAAGTTAATCAACACGTTTAAGTCAAAGGGTGCCTGCTTCCACATTGGCCCGATTTGGTGTCTTACCATTATGGTAAAGCGGTTCAGAAATGATGTAACATCTACTTTTTGTTGAAAAAAAAGGACTGTACTGCCCATACTTGCATTTTAGTCCCATATGGAAAATCGGCATGTCGAGAAAAAGACATGAAATATCGGCAACACACCCTTGCTATTCCAATATTGAATCGAAATTGGCGAAAATCGATATGGGACTGATATGCGAGTATGGGCAGTGTAATTCTCAGAACAGCCCATATTTTATTACTGGCGAAAAATAGTGGGTTATTGTTACATATAATGAAAAAATAAAATAACAACTCCGAATAGTAATATTTTCATGTTTTTTTTTTCCATAAATACGTTTATTTCTTAAGGCAGTTTACATAAGTTTTTCCTCATTGCCGTTTCAACCTTCCGAGCGAACGGTCGTGATTTGGATTTACTGCGAAAGCATTGAAAACCAGTTGTGTGTGTGTGATAAAGTGGTCGGACGATCGAAACGATATTGTGTGATAGACAATAGTGCTTTTTCCTCTGAGAGGTTTTTTTCGCATTATATAATAGAACAGTGCCTTATTGTGAGCGGTGGATCGAAACGGTACCGTTAGCCGGTTATTGTTTCGCCGATCAAGGCCAAGTGTGCGGATTATAAACAAGCGGCCATTGTGTGAGAATTATAAATAAGTGTGCTTTTTCCTCTCGGAGGTTTTTTGCACATCATCAAAGCGGCGATACGCCGACCGACGAAGACCAGCTTGGTGTCCCCCGTTGGATCTTAAGTTAAGTACCGTTACTTCGATTATTCGTTTTTGACCATTATATTTCCCCCCGAATTACTTGTTTCTGCGCGGAAGTAGTTCCGCGACATGTCTAATTTAAGTCCTGGCCCCCCCGCTCCCGATGTTCAAATGGAGACTTCCCTTGTCTGTAAAATGTCCCGCATAAAGAGCTATCCTGATGGGCTCGCACTACCGGCCGGGCCTTACGCGGTCTATTTCCGGACCAAATCAAGAGAAAAAAATTTAAATATTTTAAAAATATCGCGAGACCTGTTCTCGCGATATAATACTATAAAAAGTATTGATAGAATACGGCCAGACAAGCTCAGGGTCCTGTTTACCAGCTCTAAACAGGCTAATGAGCTTGTTCAAAAGGATCCCTTTACGCAGGAGTACCGCGTCTACGTGCCCGCTCGCGAAGTAGAAATCGACGGTGTGGTCACCGATTCGAGTTTGACTTGCGAGGATATTCTTTAGTACGGGGCGGGTTGTTTTAAAGACCCCTCACTTAAGAATGTCAAGATACTGGATTGCAAGCGATTGCATTCAGTATCGATCGCAGGGGATGGAACAAAGTCCTATCCCCAATCAGACTCTTATCGTGTGACCTTCGCCGGCACTGCTTTGCCCAACTACATCCTCTTGGACCGGGTTCGTTTGCCTGTTCGTTTATTTGTACCCCGGATAATGAATTGTACCAATTGCAAACAACTGGGGCATACAGCTACCCATTGCAGCAATAAGCCACGTTGTGCTAACTGTGGGGAAGCTCATGCGGACGGCTCTTGCGGTAAGGATGCTGAAAAGTGTCTCTACTGTAAGGAGGGTCCACATGACCTCTCTGATTGTCCTGCTTACAAACTGCGAGGTGATCGAATGAAGCGTTCCCTAAAGGAGCACTCCAAGCGTTCCTTCGCAGAGATGCTTAAAAGTGCCACCCCTCCTAAACAGACAACGAATCCATATGCCTGCTTGTCGACTGACGAGAGCGATTCTGACGACCCTTTGGAAGGTCCATCTTCAGCGGTCCCTCATAGCTGTAGGAAAAGAATGAATAAATCTTCTCATAAGCTACCTAGTAAGGGTTCGAAGGTGTCTTCCGAAGAGCTTCGAAAAGTTACAGCTAACGGGAATCGGGAAAAATCACCGAAGCAAAAAGCTCCTGGTCTCGGAAAGCTCAATTCCGAGATGGAATTCCCACCACTTCCAGGGACTACAAAATCCCCAAGCGTCCCTAAAAATCCACCAGAGAACCAACTAGGTGCTGGACTTATCAAGTTTTCTGATGTTGTGGACTGGATTTTTACAACTTTCAATATTTCAGACCCTCTTAGAAGCATTTTAATTGCTTTCATGCCTACAGTAAAAACATATTTGAAGCAGTTGACTGCAAATTGGCCCCTTCTTTCAGCGATTGTATCTTTCGATGGCTAAATCATCCACCGAGGTCACGGATCTAATCACTGTTTTACAGTGGAATTGTAGAAGTATTATCCCAAAAATAGATTCATTTAAATTTCTAGTAAATAATCTGAAATGTGACGCATTTGCATTGTGCGAAACTTGGTTAACTTCTGAAATACCCTTAAACTCCCACGATTTTAACATTATTCGCCTGGATCGAGATGATCCCTACGGAGGAGTACTTTTAGGGATCAAAAAGTGCTATTCTTTTTATCGAATTAACCTCCCCTCGATACCAGGTATTGAAGTTGTCGCATGTCATGTTACAATCAAAGGTAAGGACCTTTGTATTGCTTCCATCTACATTCCCCCAAGAGCCTCGGTTGGGCATCGGCGACTCAGTGATATCATTGAGCCCCTTCCCGCACCGACGTTGGTTTTGGGAGACTTTAACTCACACGGTACGGGATGGGGCTGTCTTCACGATGATAACAGATCAGCTATGATCCATGATATCTGCGATAACTTCAATATGACAATATTGAATACGGGAGAAATGACACGGATTCCTGCACCACCAGCAAGACCAAGTGCGCTGGATTTATCCCTTTGCTCGACATCGCTACGGTTGGATTGCACGTGGGAGGTAATTCCTGATCCCCACGGTAGCGATCACCTACCGATCGTAATATCAATCACCAGCGGCTCAAAACCATCGAAGACAATCAATGTTTCGTACGACCTCACACGAAATATTGATTGGAATAGCTATGCGACCTCGATATCTGAGAAACTTGAAAGAACTCAACAACTTCCTCCGGAGGAAGAGTACACGTTTTTGGCTGGCTTGATTCTCGACACCGCGACTCAAGCTCAGACGAAACGTGTACCCGGCGCGAAAACTAACATCCGTCCTCCCAACCCGTGGTGGGACAAAGAGTGCACAAATTTAAACGCGGAGAGAGCCTCCGCGTATAAAATATTCAGAAAAAATGGAACACCTGATAATTACCGGAATTACGCGGCGTTAGACGTTAAAACTAAGAACTTGATTAGAGCCAAGAAACGCGGTTACTGGCGTCGGTTTATAGACGGCTTAACGAAAGAAACATCTATGAGCACTCTTTGGAACACAGCCCGACGAATGCGCAATCCTAACACCACGAATGAAAGCGAGGAATATTCCAACCGCTGGATATTCGATTTCGCTAAAAAAGTATGCCCAGACTCTGTACCGGAACAGAAGATCACCCGCGCCGCGACACCAAACACAAACGAAACACCGTTTTCGATGGTAGAGCTCTCACTTGCACTCTTGTCATGTAACAATAAAGCCCCGGGATTAGACAGAATAAAATTCAACTTGTTGAAAAATCTGCCTGACCCCGCCAAAAGGCGCTGTTGAGTTTATTCAATAAGTTCCTTGAGGGCAACATTGTTCCACATGACTGGAGACAAGTGAAAGTGATCGCCATTCAAAAACCAGGAAAATCAGCCACCGATCACAATTCGTATCGGCCGATTGCTATGCTTTCCTGTATCCGGAAATTGTTCGAAAAAATGATTCTCTTCCGTCTAGACAATTGGGTCGAAACTAATGGCTTACTTTCAGATACACATTTTTTTTTCCGCAGAGGCAAAGGAACGAACGATTGTTTGGCGTTGCTCTCAACCGAAATTCAAATGGCATTTGCTCGTAAGGAACAAATGGCGTCAGTTTTCCTAGACATCAAGGGGGCTTTTGACTCAGTTTCCATAAACATCCTATCTGAGAAGCTGCATCAGCATGGTCTTTCGCCAGTTTTGAACAACTTTTTACATAATCTATTGTCTGAGAAACACATGTATTTCGCGCATGGTGATTTGTCGACAATACGATTCAGTTACATGGGTCTTCCTCAGGGCCCATGCTTAAGCCCCCTTTTATACAATTTTTACGTAAACGACATCGATAAATGTATCAACACATCTTGCACGCTAAGACAACTTGCCGATGACAGCGTTGTGTCGATTATAGGACCCAAAGCTGCCGATCTGCAAGGGCCGTTACAAGATACTCTTGCCAACTTATCCACATGGGCTCTTCAAATGAGTATCGAGTTCTCTACGGAGAAAACTGAGCTGGTTGTATTTTCAAGGAAGCGAGAACCAGCACAACTACAGCTTCAACTAGGGGGTGAAAACATAGCTCAGGTCTTCACATTTAAATATCTCGGGGTCTGGTTCGACTCCAAAGGCACATGGGGATGTCACATTAGGTATATGAAACGAAAATGCCAACAAAGAATCAACTTTCTTCGTACAATAACCGGATCGTGGTGGGGTGCCCATCCAGGAGACCTGATCAGGCTGTACCAAACAACGATATTGTCCGTGATGGAATACGGATGCTTTTGCTTCCGATCCGCGGCGAACACTCATTTCATCAAGCTGGAAAGAATTCAGTATCGTTGTTTGCGTATTGCCTTAGGTTGCATGCAGTCAACTCATACGATGAGTCTCGAAGTGCTCGCGGGCGTCTTACCGTTGAAAAATCGATTCTGGGATCTCTCATATCGATTGCTAATCCGATGCGATATCTTGAGTCCAATGGTGATTGAAAACTTCGAAAGGCTTATCGAGCTTAATTCTCAGACCCGTTTTATGTCCTTGTATTTTGATTACATGGCTCAGAATATTAATCCTTCTTCGTTTGTTTTCAACCGTGCTCATTTCTTGGATACTCCTGATTCTACTGTGTTTTTCGATACTTCCATGAGAGAAGAGATTCGTGGAATTCCGGATCACGTGCGCCCTCAAGTGGCCCCAAATATTTTTTATAATAAATTTAGAACAGTCAACTGTGAAAAGGTGTTTTACACTGACGGATCAAACATCAACGAGTCCACAGGCTTCGGTATCTTCAATCAAAACATCACCGCTTCGTACAAACTCAGTGATCCGGCTTCAGTTTACGTCGCAGAATTAGCTGCTATTCAGTACACCCTCGAGATCATTGAAACCTCGCCCAAAGACCATTACTTCATTGTCACGGACAGTCTAAGCTCAATAGAAGCTCTCCGGGCAATGAAGCCAGGAAAGTACCCCCCTTATTTTCTGGGGAAAATACGGGAACACTTGAGAACTTTATCTGAACGGTCTTATTCAATATCGTTAGTCTGGGTCCCTTCGCATTGTTCCATTCCGGGAAATGAAAAGGCAGACTCATTGGCTAAGGTGGGCGCATTAGAAGGTGATATTTATGAAAGACCAATCTGCTTCAATGAATTTTTCAGTATTTCTCGTCAGAAAACTCTCGAAAGTTGGCAAACTTCATGGACGAATGACGAACTGGGACGATGGCTACACTCCATTATTCCTAAGGTATCAACGAAACCGTGGTTCAAGGGGATGAACGTGAGTCGTGATTTCATTCGCGTTATGTCACGGCTCATGTCAAATCACTATACATTCAACGCACATCTCCGGCGTATCGGGATCGTGGAGAACGGGCTCTGCACCTGTGGCGACGGTTATCAGGACATCGAGCATGTCGTGTGGTCGTGCGTAGAGTATCGCGACGCCAGGTCGTAGCTACTGGAATCCCTCAGGGCCCGAGGTAGACCGCCCGAAGTTCCGGTTCGGGATGTGTTGGCGAGTCGGGATAGCTCATATATGCTTCTGATATACGAGTTTCTCAAACACATTAATATACAAGTGTAATCTGTTACATCTGGCTTAGAAAGTTCCTCCTATTTATCGACGTTGTTTCAACTGTGGCTAAGAATAATCTTCACCTGCAGGTTCGACACTAACTTCCGCCGATTATCCCGATTCCTCATCTGTCCACCATCTTCATCGGAACTAACAAGATCTTTGTGCTGTCACTAACCTTTTCGCTTCCTCGCTCCCCGTCTCTTCACCATCTCGATGTCAACTAATTAGATCTCTGTCGTTTTAGTCATTTCATTCCCATATCCCCTTTTTACTCCGTTTTCCGCAATATTTACTTCGCAATTTTTTTTTTCATTTTCTTCTGTAACAACACCATCATCGCCCACGGAAACTTACCAACAGCATGCGGGCCACCCGCCGGGTATTCGTAACCTGGGGGTGTTTCCCGCGGACCCACACGGACCGAAGAATGCGGCCAACATGAACATTCACCAACGCCATATGGAAGACTCTCATGAAATATTCAATTCACCGGCCACTGCCGATCACCAGCTGAAGGCTGGATCTGCCAAAGTCAACCATTGCGACCCAAATATGACATTACTCAATGATACAACCCTAGTTTTAAGTTAGTCGTAAATTAAAATTAGTAAAAGCCCTTGGCATCTTAGAGCTTAAGCAGTGTGCCTTAAACATTATATTCTTGAATAAAAAAAAAAAAATAAGTTTTTCTTCGCCGTAGCATCACTTTTACATAATATTCTTATCCTAATTTAATTCTAACATAGTCACAACGTTTTGAATTTATTAAAACATATTCTCTTATAGCTTAAATATCATCTTAGGTAACTCGTCATTAATTATGAAATCTACTCGGAAATATTATTTGAACCAAACGATTAACTTCTATGAATTATAAAATAAGCTGTTATTTTCAGACATTTTGTTGATAATTTCATAAACTGTTTCGAGTTTGTTTGTATCATTACATAATTTTTATTCTAATTTAGCTATTGGTTGAACTCATGGACGCAGCTGGGATCAGAACTAAGTCTTAAAAGGGGCCTTTATTAAATTGAAACTCCAATTTTCTTTATGAAATGATAAATAAGTTTCATGTATGAAAGGTCACGACAAGCAAGAATGTCTCGAACTGGGATATTGGATAGTCTACCTTGGGTACGCAAAGAATTTATTAGTTGAGATCTGACATCACGATACTCCACGCATGTCCAAACGACATGATCAATATCCCGATAACCTTCTCCGCAAGCACAATGATTAGTCTCGGAGAGCCCAATTCGAAGGAGATGTGCATCTAACGTGTAGTGATTGGACATGAGTCTGGACATCACACGAATGAAATCCCTACTCACATCCAGTCCCCTGAACCATGCCTTTGTCGATATTTTCGGAATAATTGAGTGCATCCACCGACCCAGATCATCTCTATCCCAAGATGCTTGCCAGCTGGCAAGTGTTCTTTGGCGAGACGAACTATAGAATTCGTTGAAAGCAATCGGTCGCTCATAAATTTCACCCGCAATAGCACCACGTTTGGCTAAATTATCGGCTCTTTCATTGCCTGGAATGGAGCAATGAGCCGGGACCCAGACTATAGTGATTAGATAATTATTATTCAATATGTCGTTCAGACACTGTTTTATTTTACCCAAGAAAAACGGTTCATTTTTGCCAGCAGCGATTGAGCGAATGGCTTCAATTGCACTCAGACTATCTGTGAAGAGGAAATAATGGTTTGGAGATAATGTGACGATTACACTCAAACTATAATGAACTGCTGCTAGCTCTGCTATATAAACAGATGCAGGTTCTTGAAGCCTAAATGAGGCCGAAACATTATTGTTGAACATACCAAACCCTGTCGCTTCTTCAATTCGCGATCCGTCCGTGTAAAACATTTTCTCAGAGTCAATATGCCTGAACTTACTTGAAAATATTTTTGGGATTTCCGTCGAGCGTAGATGATCCGGGATTCCACGCACTTCACGCTGCATGGATGTATCGAAAAATAAAGTTGAGTCAGGGGCACTTAGGATGCTGACACGGATAGGAATATATCTTGAAGGGTTGATTTCCTGTGACATATGGTTAAAATATACTGTCATAAATTTTGTTTGAGATCGAAGCTCGACTAGTCGTTCGAAATTATTAATTACCATGGGATTCAGCACCTCACATCTTATTAGCAGGCGTGATGAAAGCTCCCAAAATCGATCTTTTAATGGAAGAACTCCCGCGAGAACTTCAAGACTCATTGTATGTGTCGAGTGCATGCAGCCTGAGGCAATTCGCAAACAACGGTACTGAATTCGCTCAAGTTTGATAAAATGAGAGTTTGCAGCGGAACGAAAACAAACGCATCCATATTCCATCACTGAAAGTATCGTTGTTTGATACAATTTTATTAGATCTTGCGGATGAGAACCCCACCAAGATCCTGTTATTGTTCGAAGAAAATTTACTCTTTGTTGGCATTTCGTTATCAGATACCTAATGTGTCCTCCCCACGTGCATTTGGAATCGAACCACACCCCGAGGTATTTAAAAGTTAAAACCTGTTGGATCATTCTTCCCATCATATGGAGCTGAAGCTGCGCGGGATCATGCTTTCTTGAAAAGACGACTAACTCTGTTTTCTCCGCTGAGAATTCGATACCAAGATGAACAGCCCAAACGGACAAGTTATCTAAGGTATCTTGCAATGGTTTATGCAGATCAATAGCTTTGGGCCCAGTAACTGAAACCACGCCATCATCTGCCAATTGCCTTAGTTGCAATAAAATTTTAAATGAATCAAGTTTTGGCATGATGCTTCGACAATTCCACTGCAGGACAGTGATTGTATCATTTGCGGCGGGTGATAAATTATCCATCAAAAGATACAAAACCTGAGACAATTGGCCATTGAGCTGATAACTGCTTCAAAAAATTTCTAGCTATTGGAAGGAATGCCATTATGAGGGTCTTTAAGGGTTCAGATATATTGAATGCTGAGAAAATCCATTCAACAATTTCCGAAAACTTCAGTAATCCTGTTGGTGGCTGTGAAATGGAGCCCACAGGATTATTACCTTTTTCTGTGCTAGATCCTGGATTGGTTTGTGAATTTGACAAACCAGGAGGCACAGTCTTTGGTTTTGACTTTTTTTGTTTAACACGGGGATCTTTTTTTGAAGATGAAACTTTAGGTGTCTTTTTTGGTAATTTGGAAGAAGACTTCTTTCTCTTAACTGACCCTTGGGTAGTGATAAACGAATTACCTTCACTATTTTCGTCAGAGTCAGAGTCCTCTGTTTCCTCTAGATTTGAAAACCCGTTTTCGGTTTCCAAAGGGGGGACATCAATGACCGTTTTAAGCATTTCTGCATATGTGCGCTTAGACCGTGCTTTTAAAGAAAGCTTAATTTTGTCTTTGTGCACTTTAAATGCAGTGCATAATGAAATATCCTCATGAGGACTTTCCCCACAATAAATACATTTTTCAATTTCCTTGTTGCAATCATTATCTTTATGAGGTCCTTCACACTTAATACATTTTGGTTTATTGCTACAGTAAGTAGCTGTGTGTCCGAATTTTTTGCAGTTCGTACAATTCATTACATTTGGAACAAAAAGCCGAACAGGGAGGCGAATTTTATCGACATAGACATGGGACGGCAACGCAGATCCGGCAAATGTCACTCGAAACGAGTCTGATGGGCGATAAACTTTTTTTCCCTCTTCATAAACTACTGAGTACAGTTGTTTGCACTCCAGTATTTTCACACCCTCAAGCATAGAGTTCTTGAAACGACCAACACCATGCTTGAGTAAATCATCTACCGAAAGACTCGCTTCGGTAACAACACCGTCAATTTCGACATCTTTGGAGGGTATGTAAACTTTATACTCTTTAATTAAATGTTCCGAAGAGACAATATCATTCGCGTGTTTCAAATTATTTACCACAACACGAATTTTATCGTTATTTACTTTTATGATCTCTTTGATTGAAGAGTATCGTGATGTCAAACCTTTAGAAATTTGGTAAATGTTTAATGGCTTTGATATACGTCTAAAAAAGACTATCCAAGGCCCAGAAGAGCTCTCCTGATATTTTTTCGTTCGTGGGGGTATAGGATTCATGCTAGGATTTACGTCCATGGATTCATCCATCACATTAAAATTTTTAATCAAACTTTAAAATAAAAAATGAAACCAACACTACACAGTACTCAATTAAAAGGAAAAGAAAAAACTTCTACCTTGAAATTGTTGTCTATCTCCGTTGCACTGCCGTGTAGATCCTCGTTGCTCTAGATGTTCTTGTTGGTTGCTGATTGTTGGATGTGATGCTACTGCTACCTGACATCCAGCACCACTCGATTTCCGATTTACTTTTGTCTTCGCCAGCTGTAACCAGCGCAGGTCACCGGTGTATACCTGCGTGTTGTATGGCAGTGGAAAGACCGAGTTGTCTTGTCTCCTTCTTCCTTGTGCTCCGCACCGATATGCTTCTGCACCGAAGTGCCTTCGCACCGGTGTGCTTTTGCACTCTCCTGCTTCTGTGTGCCTTTGCACTCTTCTTCTTCAATGTGCCTTTGCACTCTCCTGCTCAGCACTTGTGGCTGTATATTGTGGCCTGGGTAGAGCTTGGGAAACGCCCTTTGTTGTTTCCTTCACCAGCTTGGCCCAGCACTAGGGCTCTCTTATGCAGCACGATTTTACGTTTTAACGGCTGCTGCCAACAGGTCTCTACCTGTAGTTCAACCGTTGTCGTATTTAACGCGTGTAAACTAACCAGCGTTATTAAACTGTACGCTTCTATACACAACCTTCTCGGTTGAACGGCTATTACTGAATGGATATTTTCATGTTAAGCAGTTGTCAATTACCTCTGCAAATGCAGAAGACCCCTCTGGTAGTTGATGAAAGTTGTGTTGCGATATGGCTTATGATCACTTTCATGCCCCTTGTCACGTCACACTATTCCGCTCTTTATCATCACTTTTTATCCTTGCTTTTCCTTGAATACAGTGGTGGTGGTGTTTTTTTTTGTTGTGATGATTTTTTTCCGGATTCACAAAAAATAGAAATAATGTTATACTGCGACTTTATCGTCGGCTACATTATAATATTCTTATATTTTGAATAAAAACATACTTTGTCACGCATGCAATCAGGTGTACAAGACAATTACATAGCTGGTGCAACGATCCTTCGTACACTAAGCATCCTTAACTCCAACCCATCTACTCGTAGGACACTGAAATCGATTGTGTCTGATATATGTTCGGCTAAAATTAATATTAAACTGATCGAAAACACCAACTACTAAACCCTTAGAAACCATTTAATCTGCGTGGTTCTTGATGAGTCACGAATTCACGATATTTCTTGTATGCGGCCACTTCATATATTTTGGCCCACCTAACAAACTTTATGGATTTAATCGATGTTAAGTAACCCATGTTGCATCCATTTGAAGCTAATCACATTAAATAACCTATTGCGGAAGGGTTTGTCAAAGATATTACAACATTTGGTGGATATTTTTACAAAGTGGTCCAAAATAAAATCAATCCTAAAGTGGGCCAAAATACCTCTGTTACCCTATTTGGACTAAATCGGAATTGTATTAAATTGCTTTTGCTTCCTAAATGGAACGAGGCTTTTGGTATCGTGATAGCGTTGATAAAAAACAAACTCATAATAGGTTATCATCCCGCCTCGTCTCACATATGGTAATTGTGTTGTTTTGCTAGAATAAATGCAAAAGCCGAAATAGACCAGTGAAACGAACGCCAAATCAATAGCTGAATAACATTTGTAAACAATATGATTATTTATAGAGAAACAGTTATTATTTCGCCAAACAAGTGTTTTGTTTATTCTGCAGAAAATGTCAATTTCATGTTGTCGGGTAGAGTTTAATGAGTTTTTCTGCTAATATATTCTCAATAACAAAATAATAATTACTGTACAATACGGTAATCATTCGATCAATCTAACAGTCAAACAACAGGCACATTCTCGGTTCGATTCCAATCGACTTGCAAATGGATATCCCGAACACATAAATAAACTGCCAGACAAATTTCGTTTTACACTTAATTAAAACATACCTATCAATTTTGTACCTTTTCCCATCGATACATTTGCTGGCAAAAATAAACCACCGCGCTACACAAAGTGATTTCGTATGGTTTCAATATTCTTGCGGAAACAACTCGGTTGTTTCCATCCATCATCATGTTAGTCATCTACGAAATCGGTTCTTGTTTCGTGTATGTATTTATGGATTCTCGGCACATGAGCACACGTCTATATTATGTTTCGCATCATCACATACCGTCGAACTCTCAGCCACCTCACGAACTAGATCGGGAAACTCATTCGAACTCATGGCCGTCCTTGAGTTTCCGCAACTCGACACAAAACGTGTAGCCGTTCTCTCGTCTCCATGCTAATTGATCTCGGGGATCGGAAAAGTGGTACACAATTTACAGCGATCCGTTGTCTCACCACACGTGTTTATTTTCACAGCGAGCGGTGTCAGGTTTTTGTTCATTTTTCCTTTCTTCGTACAATGTTGTTTTCATTTTTCGGTTGAAATTTTTCGTGCCACTCATTTTCCGGCACTGTTTGAGCGGTAATATCTTCCCTTTCAACCGAGACCAATTTCGTGACCATCGGATGGATTTACTGCCGTTGTGTATTGTTTATTAAATGGCCCTGATTTGCGAGTTCCATAATGTGGTTATTTTTGGAGCACGACTTTTGATGGATAGTTTGTTTGCTGATTATCGTTGGTGAAATGTTCTGGAATAATGGGATGCGTTGTTCAAAGGAAGTAGGTAATTATTCATACAAATTCGAAACAAATGATTCGCTTTTCTCATAACCTTAATTTATATAGTTCAACTGCTGGAACTTAAATGGATCATGACCTAATGAAAACAATTACAATTGTCGTGTAGAATCGTTGGTTTTTATAATATATCAAAACCATGATTTTTGATCATCGCTAACCGTATTGTTTATACTGAAAGCCACAAAACCACAGTTTTATGATCACTGAAACGGTATACTTTTTATGACCACCAATATAATCATACATACATGTTCTGAATTCATATCAACATTACTCAGTGCATGGCATAGTACGTTAAAATATCTCGAACTATATCAAATTATAGTTTGTGTGTTACTTCGGTGCTCCTACTGTTGATAGGAATTTTGAATCATTTGCATAACGAAAAAGGCATGCGAACATTTAAGTGTGAAAATTGGTTTTTCTTTGGCGCGAAACATCGTAAAAATTAAGTGCAATGAAAACAAAGTTTGCTGCCGTATTGTGTTTTAGTCATTCCAGATGTGGACTTCCTCAATAGGAACGGTAGCTTCTGTACATGAAAAAGGTTACGAAACCAATTTAATGCCGCCAATGAGAACAAGGAACACCGGTCACCGCTGCCCGCTGTACAGTAAATCATTCAGCAAACGTCGAATTAAGTCGAAGATATGGTTAATGCTGATTGAACAAACATGTTTCAGGAAGTTAAATTGATAGACCAGAGTAACAGAATTTAACTAAAAATTTATACCGGTAAGCTTGCATTTCTCAAAGCCTTTATCCTGTTGCGTTCCGTTACAATGCATCGGTTGATTGTTCCTCAGATAGTTCAACCATTATTAAGCGCAATTCACACTAGGCCGTACCGCTGTTCTTCAAACACTAGTGGATAGATTGTCATGAAATTTGGTATTGGGCCATCTAAAGCTTGCTTCATTTAGAATTGGAACAAACTTTTGCTCATATTGTGGGGCTCCTGGTGGACGAATTTGGAAGTTCTTGGCGCCCACGTGTCGGGAATTTTGTCAGCATCACGTATGATTCCGACATTCCGCAAACGACGCACAATGAGTTTTGGTTCGAATAAATACATTGTACTCATTTTAACAAACTAAAGATTTTCTTGGGTTTCAGAAAGTGGACTTACAACAAATCTATTTTCGGCTGAAGTTTTTGTGTGTCTCATTTCTCGAATAGACAATGTATGGAACACTTGTAGAACTAATTTAATACTATTATTTTGCTGAAGATCAAGGCGTTAAGGCGTTTAAGAGTTATGTAATGTTTTTGAGTTTTTTAAGGTATTTTTAAAACTAATTTAAATAAGTTAAAAAAATAACATCCTTCCAATTTTTTCTTAAATTTTTACTTATATTATAACCTTTCAGGAACCGCATAGGATACATTTTTATCGATCTAGCATCTAATGAATATTGATATTTGAAGATTGACTAGTTTTTGACGAAAAAACAATCATAACTTTTCACTGGTAGCTCATATGAAAAAGCTTGGTTAAGCAAAGTTGTGCGCAATGATTAGTTTAATAACTCTTCTGAAATAAACTTTTCCGTAGAACATTTCACAAAAAAGTTAGAACAAAACAAGTGATTTTTAGGAGCCACCCTACTTTTACTCGGGAAAATTGATGTAACTCGATCAAATAAAAGCTAGAGAGGTGCTTTTTTCAGCAAAATTGCTCGAAATAGAATTTCCTACAACTTTATTTTACAACAAAAAAAAATTTGAGTTCAATTAAGAAAGTTAGATTTCAGATTTCAATCTAAATGAGGACCACTCTAGTAACTTTTTTCATCAAAAGGAGCGCCATTTGAGTACAAACAACTATTGTGAAGACACCAACTACAAAAAACTAATATTTAATAGTGAAAATATTTTTGTCACTCTAATTTCCCGTTTCTCACCATAGTGCATTGTGGAAAACTATACGCCATTTTGTAGCTGTTAAACTGTTAAGCTATAGCTCCCCAAAGTAGCAAAACGAAAAGGTAAACTTTGGGGTCTTTTTTTTATGTAAAAAGTGTGTGCGAAATTTGAAAAAAATTGGTGCAGTAGTTTTTGAATGACGATGGACACGGACTTTCAAAACCTGTTTTCAAGGAAAACGCGTTTAAAGTTCGCAGAATGAGATAGCCATAGATAAAGGTAACTCCATAACTTCCAGAGTTTCGTTCCAATAGGCTAGGGTCTAACACTTTTCAATAATCAATTATTATTTTCTTTGTATTTTCTCATAGTAAAACGTTTTAAGAATATTCTGGGAAATTTTCAAGCCTATCGAAACAAAACTCACCAAGTTATAGACCTTTATATTTGCTTCTCTTATACTGCGAAGAAGTAAGAGCTCGGTACACAGGCCCAAGATTTTTGCTTCGATTGATTTAAAAACTTACCAAAACATTCTTGAAATGTTTCATTATAACGAATTATAGAAGAAAAAATATGATTTTTTTTAAATGTTAGACCCTACGGATTCCCTTGAGTAATAAATTGTTTCCATTGGGTTTATAGACAAAAAACTTTAACCCTCAGGGTACGGACTGGGTTATCGTAACCCGAGCGAAATTTGAAAGAAGTGCCATACGAAGAGAAGTCGGCGAGGGGGGTCCGGACCAGGGGGAGAAAAAACTTATAGGTACACACTATTAGAGGCCCAAGCGGCAGAGTCAGTCTCCGCTTTGTGTCCGAGCTAGACACATATAAACATTGTGCTCGGGTGTGGTACACCCAGTCCGTATCGAACGTTACAAAATTTTCAAAAAAATTAAGTTTTAATTTTCGTCTGTTTGCCGCTGAGGAATAAAAAGGTAAGTAAGAATACGTACTCTTTACTTAATTTTGTAGATTCTAACCTCAAAATAACGCGTTGTACATGGTGTAAGCGAAGTATTGTAGTAGATCTCAATCACTTGAACGTACGTCTTATATCGAAATCTTTGCTGCTCGTAGTGAATTATAACTCATTAAATTTTGTTTCTTGTAATTTTTTGTTAAAGAACACGCATTAAAAACATGGCAACGCGTCGAATCACTCGAAGCGTTGCTGCTTTGGAGGAGTTGTACAAGGAAAACGAGGAGGACAGCGTTACAGAGAATGACAGTGACACCGACGACGCCGTAGGTGCGGAAGAGGAAAGTTCTCACGATTCTGAAACAGACGCAGAATCTGAAGGAGAGCCATTGTCAGGCGAAGAAGAAGCAGCTGCTCCGAGAGGCGCCCCGCCGCGCAAACGCGGCCGCCCTTCATACCGTAGCGAAACTGTGCTGCGAGTGCGGCAATATTATGTAACATGACTTGTGTAACTTTTTAATAATAAATATTCGCCTTTAACAATTATGTTTGGTATTTATTTATATGATACTACTCAACAATATCTGAGAAACAATTTTTTTACGCTCAAAGTAATTAATTTTAACCTTTATCATCATAAATCAACGAAACAACGTTTTTTCGCTAACTCGAAAAAACGCGTATTTTCATTTTTCAAAAAAAATATAGTTTTTGGATTAAATCAAAAAACCGTTATGGACATTTGTAAGAACTACTTTTTACCTTTCAAATGCGAGTTATACAATGTTAATATTTTTTTTTTTCAAAAAGTTACAGCATTTTGAAAAAAAAACGTTTTTTACAAAAAAAATTCGAGACCCGTTCACATTTTTCATTATAATTTTTTTTCAATCAGTTAAATGATTAATCTGACAACTCTATTATATTTTTGAGACAATTTCACACAAAATAAAAAAAAATTTTTCAAATTGACAAAGTACAGCTCGATATACACCCAATCAAAGTCGCCGGGTTAGGCTAACCCAGTCCGTACTGAACGTAACTTTTTTATAGTCCGTACCCTGAGGGTTAAACGCGTTTTTCGCAAAATCAGGTTTTGAAAGTCCGTGTCCATCGTCATTCAAAAACTACTGAGCCATTTTATGTTTCAAATTTTACAAACACTTTGGAGAGGTTTCAAAATAATTCAAAAAATTAAAATCAAAATCAAACAGAAACGTTGGGATCTAGAAAAACTTCTACTCTATCTATGCTGCTTTGATTTGTTCACATCTGATTAGTCTGCGCTGAGATACAGTGAAAACCGCAAATCATGATTTTAAAGAAGCGTTCACAAAAATACCTCTTCACCGACTTGTTTCACAATATTTTTCCACGAAAAAAATACAAAATGCTGTTCGAATTATGCTTTTCGTCTTGCAAAACATTTGGATTTAAGTTGTTGCATGATTATTCTGAAAAAAATTCTCCCCCCTTAAGATAATTTGTGTAGTGTACGCAACAAATATATTCGCCCTTTTTTAAAATCAGTCTGCAGTCAAACTGGTCTCTCAACCCGTGCCAAATCTATAACGAAGACGAGTGCAAAATTTCATAGAAATCGGAGCAAGTCAATTCTGATTTTATTACCTATGCAGAAGAATAAGAAGAAGAAGAATATTACAATAGAATCTTATCAAAACTGTATCTTTTGCTAGAAAGTTTTGACTCAAACTTGTTTCGTAATCGGTTATAAGAATTGCTTTCTTGTTTTCGTTTGACTGTCTGGAGACCAGTTCCTACTGATCAGCATTTTCTCGCGCGATGCTTGGAACCAGATGCCGTTCGCTGCAAACAAGCCACATTTATTTTGGTGTACAAAATATGACAGGTTGTCATCTAGTAAATATGATAATAAATTATACACTTAGAATAAATAGGCTTTAATTAATTGATGTTAACTTTGGGTAGCCGCAGATATGTTAATCTATGCTTTATTTTATATATTAAAAAGCATTAGTAGACGAAAGATTGGTTGATAATAGTTGAATAGATAATCACAGAGCTGCCAACATCAGTTTTTGTTGTAATAATAAAAAAAACATTTTGTTTTTCGAAATCTATTGATTTGATTGTAATTTTTGGTGGCTTTTTTGGTAGATCTGTCCACGCAACGTAAAGCATGAACACATTCCAGATGAACTTTTATTTCTTTAAGCATCTGGCATCATTTCGCTTCTTAATATCTAATTTGGAGTACTCATCTTTCGTTAATAAAAATACGTTTCTATATATTTTAGTTCTATCCGACATAAATCTAGGGCTCAAGTAAACGGTGTAGTCATGCACACTACACTTGTTAGATAGTTCATTTCTCCTGGAGATAGCGAACCGTTTCGACAATCGAATAGTTGAAGCTCCCGGTACCCAGGATATAATAGTAGTGACATAATCGCGAGCCAATTCAATGATTTCCGGAAGAAAAAGTAAACTATTTACTTAACAGTCATTTGAAGTTAGTACCTTTTGTCATGAGATGGTCGAATTTGAATTTTAGATTTAATTTAAAACTGATTTTTCAAACTAAATTTTCTGTCTTATTGTTTGTCAAAAAAATGACTGGAACACATAAGTAAAATATTTGCTATTTTTACCTAAATATTGATAGGAACAAACCAATCCACTGTTGTTTTGTTGTTTTGTTGTTCCAAGTAATAATATTCACATTATTAACCCAGATTTTCTATTGTCACTATTCCAATGAAAATCATCGTTGTGTGAAATCCAAAGTCATTAAAATGAAACCCAAATTCTTTAAAATTAAAATACATTCTTTATGCCGAAATGCATTCCTTAAGAAAAATTTTAAGTTCTTGTGTCAAAGGTTGAATATTGCACTCTTTGAAGTCAATAACGATTGGATTGCTTAGCGATAGAACCGATGTCAGTACTTTTTGTTCACTAGTTTTCCTTACTTATAGATTGTCTCATTTTTCACAGCACATTTTTGTTCTTCGTTTCTGTCGTTACGGTAGTAAGTGGTTTTAATGTCGACTGAATCGGGCGAGGGTAAAAGGCAAACTGCGTCAGTTTCGTTATAAACCTAATTATTTGAAATATATCTTAGAGCTTAAGCGGTGTGTCTTTAAACTTATTGCGAAGGAGAATCTTCCCCTTGTTGTTTAATACGATTTATTTATTTTGTTGGTTTTGACTTACAGTTCGCTTCTCGGTGCTGACAAAAATTGAACCAAGTTTGACATGTTGCTCCCCTATTTGTACACACTTCGAAAAAAACTCTGTGATTTTACAAATTCGTTGACAAAAAATGATGGCGAATGGGGGGGACGGGTATAGCGTGATGGGTAAGTCGATGCCTTTCACGCAGCCCGCCTGGGTTCGATTCCCAACCCCGCACATAGGGTCAGAAAGTTTTTCTGGCCCGAAGAGGCGAATGACATTAATGTTAAAACCTCTATAATTGAAACAAAAAAAAAAAAATGATGGCGAATGGTTAAAACCGAGGTGAAGTAAAATAACATAAATTAATAATAAATGGGGCATATATATTCATATTGTCACAAAAATAAAAAAAAATTCCATGCAAATACAACATTAAGTTATTGCATATGAAATATTCCGCCATTTGACGAATCAGGTCTTTATGAATTGAATCATATGAGAAATTAGGTCACCAGCAAAATTCAGAAGTTTTTTCAGTGTACGTACGAGTTTTGATGCGTATTCGACTGGGGCGCCGCAAAATTGTGAGAGCTGAATATTTTTGTTACATGATGTCTTTGATTACACTAAGTTTTTTTTGTTTCGATTATAGAGGTTTTAATCTTAAGGTCATTCACCTCTTCGGGCCCGAAAAACTTTCTGACCCTCTGTGCGGGGTTGGGAATCGAACCCAGGCGGGCTGCTTGAAAGGCATTGACTTACCCATCACGCTACACCCGTCCCCTTTTTTACACTAAGTAAGACGTGTTCGAACTTAAAACCAAATAAAAATAATATAATTTCGATGAAGTTGAATAGTTCTTTATACTGTATAAGTATGTGAATTCTATACACATTTTACGTCGTTGTTTCACAGCCTCCTATTGAGACTGTTAATAAAAAATGTAGAATTATGCAAGTAAATACCATCTTATAAACCCCTCAACAAAGTTGATGTATCTAACGATAGTTAAAGTGAACATTAAAGTAAATTTAATTACTAGCTTACTTCAGTTTTGACAGAACATACAATTATTGTCTGAACAAGTTAGATTTATAAGAAGATTTCTGACGTGTAGCTGGGCCGGTACAGTCTGAAAATTCATAAAAGCTAATGTGTAAAATTTGATAATGGAATATGGTCCTAATGCATTGATGCTATTGCTGCTGACATTCCTCGGTTAGCCGATCTCCCCTATTGAAGGCTTTTTACGAGCGTTCAATTTGCCTCGGCAAAAATGTGCATCAGGATAAAGTTTAATAAACCACTTCCGGGTGCATAATGCTGCCTCTGCTGGCCCCGGTGGTAACGTTAAGATGGTGGTGTCTGCCAGTTTTCCTGCCAACTGGACCAGGTTGGAGTGGTGAATTTCTTCGTTTGAACTTCGCCGACCTCGGAGGTGCTAATCTTTTATTGAATTTATTCAGTCAACATTATCTGCTGCTGCATTATTTATGGAGCAACAATAGATTGGGAAAGTTTCGCAATATGTCTTTCTTGTTTCACGAAGATCGCCAATTCTCCAAGGAAGGGAAATTTATACAAACTGAACTTTCTATTGTTGTTTGATATTAGAACAAAAGCTTTTCATTTGTTGGAAAATTATTTATTCCGAGAAACAACAGTACAGACGGATGATTTTGTAGCGCTAGAATCGTATTTAGTTGGTCCGAATACAGACACTAATTGTCTCTGTTGTGTAATCGTAAACTTTTTTGGTTGAGAACAAAACACTTGGTTAAAAATGTCCTAAATGATTTATTGGATCAGTTCCTGTTCATCCACCATTTTCGTCTGTATTTTTTACTGAGTTTTATTCTAATTAGAGTCACCAATGAGCACAAAAGTCTAACTGGAGTTTCGCATGAATAAGTACAGCAACAGAAGCTTGTTAGTATTGGCAAAACTGTTAGTGCAATCATGCCGACTTCCAACTTTCCAATTAATTTGATCATGCTCATCCGGACGAAACGAAGCTTGCTTATATCAAACAAATCGATGTGCAAATAAAAGTGCCAGCAATCGGTGTCCTCTCGGTGAACGTGTCCGGATCGAGCAGCATGTGCAGGAGCAATATAAAACCTGACTGCAATGACAGCTCTGTTTATTCAGCAATGGCATTTATTTGATTTTTTATGATGCTGTAATAGAGAAAACCCTGATTTTGTTTGTATAGAATATTCTATGAAAAATCAATAAAGTACTACTCCAACTAATGAATCGGCGATTGTGGGAAGTTTCCGTTCATCAAACTAATGACTATCCGTTAAGCCGATCACGGTTCCTGAGCTGATTGATCACGGGTTAAGCCTCATGAAATATATAAAAATAAGGCTAAGGCAGGACCTTTCCAAACTTTTCTCCATTATAATAGCGTTCATTGAGGCAGATTCATACGTTCTTGTTATTTTTTATTATTATTTATATAGAAAAGTTCTGATTTTTGAGCCGGGTCTCATATAATATTCCACTCAGTTAAACAAAATCGAAAAAATGACTACTTGTGGGTGTGTAGCGGTAAGAATATGAATGTATGTGACACATTTCACTTGATTTTTTCTAAAATAGCTGAACCGATTTTAGCACAATTTTATTCAAATAACAAACTTTACAATAAAATACAAATAAAAGAATCAGAAAAGGCTGAACCGATTCTGACAAAACTAGATTGAAATGAAAGTCTTTTTGAAAGTATATACGCTATTGTTTATGTTTTGGATCTGATGAATATTTTCCGAATTATGCAAAATTAAATTTAAAAATTTACTGTTTTTTGACAATATCTGTCACAAGTCATAACTGACCTTCAAAACTAAAAAATGTAGCAAATTTATTTCATTTTCGCTTGATGCTAAACCTAACCCAGTTTCGCCATGGTTGCTGCCAAACCGTTTGTTCGAACTTGTTTCGAACCTAGTTTTAATGTTGTTGAACGGAAAATCGAGTCAATTTCGAACCTGATTCTTATATCAGGTTCGCTCTAGCCCCCGTTGTTAAGTGCGAACCAAACACAGTTTCGTGAAAAGTGTTTGTTTGGTGAAACTATCCCTGGTTAGATTGTAAGAACTATTCACGGAGATTTTTATTTTTTCGCCATAATTGGCGATAAAATGACGCTTGCAATCAAAATTAAACACAATTTTAGTATCACTCAAAAATATAAAAAAGTGTTTTGAATTGTCCTGATTATTTTAGTAATCTTTTTTCTGCTTATTATAATAAAACAATCGATGACCAGTCTCTCTTGTCTTAATTTTTGAGAGAAAAACGATTATTGATGCAGAAAACATGTGGATCGATAAAAAAAGGTTTATCTCACTACTAGGTGGATTAAGCACGGTTTTACTAAGAAAATGTCAAATTTTGTGGCGAATAAATTGATGTTGTGGGAAGTTCTTTTTCATTATTTCGAAATGAAGAAAACAGCAGTTGAAATTTATCGTATTTTTGTGGAAGTATATGATGAGCATGATCTAACTGAGCAAATGTATCGGAAGTGGTTTGCACGGTTTGAAAGTGGACATTTCAATTTGGAAGACGAAGAACGAACCGGAGCGCCATCAAAATTGGAAGATAAAGAATTGGAGGAATTACTCGACCAAGACCCGTCGCAAAAGTAAAACTTGCATAATCATTCGGAGTTACTCAGCCACATTTGCCTGATCTTTAGATCTGTTGTCTCTGTTCGATTGACTTCAAAAATAAGATGAAATTAGGAGTATTCGCTTCAAGTTTTTGCATCGCTATAACAACAGTATTGAACAATTTTCGAACTACTTTTTCTGCGGTAGTGCTTCACAAATCCGAAGCAAAGATATTGTATTCGATTTTATCACAATGCATTAATTGAAAGTCGAGTAATCGCTAAAATAATATGGTGACTCTACTAATGAGATGACTGTTGGTACACTAACCTTAGTCAGAATCTATTAGAATAGAAACAGTAGCTCAATGTTACGATGTTTGCGTGTGGAGTACATGTATGTATGTATGTATGTATGTATGTATGTATGCATGTATGTAAGTTTGTATGTGTGTGTGAGTATGTTTGCGTGCATATGCATATGTATATGTACTTATTTATATTCCTAATATGTTATCACACTCTAAGTGAACTAAGCGAAAAATGAGTTTTACAACGGTTGAAAAGTTTTGTTGATATTCATTTACATAAATATGGATTTTTTAACCAATAATATTCAATAAGTTGCTCTCTAGTTTGCATAATATATTTCAATAAACTGTTAATTTTTTTGCCTAGTGCGTTTGAAAATTCTTCGTGCGGGTTTTTGGTTCAATATATAGGACGTCTGTCATACAAGCCAGTTGTCGTATGAAACAAAAATAACTATTTCAATAGATTAATATGCAAAATATACCTCTATTATAATGTTTTTGACTCTGAAATATATATCTCATCTATTACTATTATAGTTTTCATACGAACAATTTATGAATTCAACAGTTTATAGGAGACATACAATATGCAATGCAATGGTATGCAATACAAAGGTGGAACACATTCACGATCTCTCCACTGCAGTAAACTTCACTCTCTGACACATACAATGTTTGCTGACGGCCCGAACGAGCAGCATTCAGTTCATCACTCGTTTCTCTTCAATCGAGGCTCAGTTTAACCACCGTCAGTTGATCTCTTGAAGTAACAAAATATCTCTTTCAATAGTGTGGGAGCGGTCTTCAAATAAGGTTCATGTAAACATTCGAATTGGTTCAAGATAGTAGATGAAAGACTAACCAGATAGCTGAAATATCAATCACAAAATACACATAAATTAATTGTTTCCTCCTTAAGTTTTCATTTTTAACACACTCCATTTATAAGTCTATTCGTTCGAAATTGCTTACTACCAAGAGCGAAGACAATGAAGCAGCTAGACTACTTGGCACTTGAAACTGAGCAAGAAAAACTTCATATGACTAGGTACGATTATTCAACTGACGATGAATTCGGGGAGCTTCACTTGTAAATTGCAGCAAAAGTCATATGAATTAGAAGGGATATGCTGACGGCCAGTGGCCATAAATTTCATTTTCATCTTATAATATTCGATTGAAAATGAAATTTTACCGCACTGCACCAGTGCGAGAGCAAATATGTCTCGGTGACCCGTCTGTGCATCACGAGTTAGAACGCTGCTGTTGAGATTCGCTCTAAAGCAGAGGGTAATTGCGAATCATTTTACTATTGTATGGTATCACAATCGCAACAGGAACGCATGACGCATGTTTATGTTTGTTACAGTATAACTTCAGTATAATCTAACGGGTTCTTACCAAATTTGGCACAGGTGAGCAATTCCAGGAATGAGTAGACGAAAAAGTGACAAAATCAGAATTGCCTTTTTCAAATCGTTTCAACGAGAAATTAAAATTTCGAATATATCTGTAAATTGTTT
This sequence comes from Malaya genurostris, assembly GCF_030247185.1. Taxonomy (NCBI): domain Eukaryota; kingdom Metazoa; phylum Arthropoda; class Insecta; order Diptera; family Culicidae; genus Malaya; species Malaya genurostris. The sequence continues at coordinate 94,620,506 of NC_080572.1, forward strand.
TAGCTGTAAATTCTTCATTTTTCAAAAGGCACGGATGAGATAGCCATCAATAAGCCATTTTGTTAATTTAATTTTTTTTGATTCATTTTGAAATTATTGAGAATTGTTTAAATTATTGCACTATTAATTCTCTACAACTTCTTCCTGGACGTCATTTTTGTACGATTAACGGTTTCCGAATTACAACTAGAAGAACTCGATCATTTGCATGCACCCGTAAACTGTTTTAGTTGTAACTTCTTCATTTTTCAAAAGGCACGGATGGGATAGCCATCAATCTGTAGGTTTTAATGATCGCTTTAAAATAAAAATGATCAAAAAAAAAAATTAAAACACTGATTTTTTTTTACTTTTTCGGATTATTTTGTAATTATTGAGAAAAAAATTAGAAAAATTTTCAGTCTATATACTTTTAGAGTGCCCAATCGATTCCCTACAACTTCTTCCTGAACGCCATTTTTGTACAATTAACGGTTTCCGAGTTACAACAATTTGAAAAAGGCATTTTTGTGAAATGCAAAAACACATACGCCCTTTTTGAAAATCAGTCGTGAGTAGGATTGACCTCTCCATCGGTTCAAAACTTATGGTTTGCCATACTGAAGCCATATGCAAAGTTTCATCCAAATCGGAGAAGGTCAAGTCTGATTATCTGCTAAGCATTTCTGGAAATGCTCAGGTATTTCTTGCTCTTTAGAGGTTGTCATGAGCACGCCCGTACCCAGGATTTCGTTTCGGGAGGAGCTCAAAGATAAAAATTAATGTTGCTGAAGATTCCTTATGTACCTAATTTTCGGTGTGTGTTTTACGGGTGTTTTTAACAGACATTTTAAGCCTTTTCGAATTGCAACCTGTACAGGAATGCGCAGAATTAAATCGTAAATATCTCTTGTTGTATTTCACGCAGCAACATAATTTCTTCTCCATACCATTGAAAATAGGTTCAGTAATTTATGATAAAATTTTCAGTAGTATGAGACATCCAAAAATAATTCAAAGTTGAAGTTTATGTGTGAAATGTGTGAACGGAAGTAGGAACGAACATTAAGATGAAATTCAGTACCAAAATAAAACGCACAAAATTTCAACTGCATGAATTAAACGAAGCATCGACCAAAGCGTATTGTGCAAAACCGACACATAGAAATACGGAATATTTTCAGTGATTATGGATGGTTAAAAACCATGAGTATTTTTCATTAACTATGCGGGAGGCATATTTGTGCATGTTGCTTAAAACGATCAACTTAGTCTTTCAGTTTATAAAAAATTGCTGTTATAATTTATTATATCGCCTATAGCGAAATTGTTCAATCTTTGTTACAGATCAAAATCTTTAGCATGAGCTGTGTACCGCTTATTCGGTTTATAAGCGAGAGATGAGAATGCTGAGTGTGATATTTGTTGTGGTCGACTTTTTTTCCAGTATATATGCATCTATGCAATTCCTTCAAAACTCACTAACACTGGTAGTTCCCATAGACAGTACGAGTAGTAAAAATTTTGCTATTTTGCTTTTTTAAATTTTCTCAAGAATTTCGAGCTTCCAAATTCAAACAGCCAAAACCGAGCTGATTCTAAGAAATTTTGTTTTATTGCATCCTCTTGTATACTTATGGCTACATGTTTTAGGTACAACAATTTACCAAACATGTTTTTGGCACTTTCCACAAGGTATCCTTGAACATAACAAAAAATACAAATATTTTGCGTTATAAATTGAAAACATTTGGTTTCATTTGATTTTCTTTATAATTTAAACGTCAATCGTTGCCATCATGAAAAATACAACTATGCCAAATCTTCTGATGAATCAATATAAATATAATTATAATAAATAATAAATCAACAAAAATGTATATCTGTTATGTTTGTTAACTTTTTTTATAATAAATAAATAAAGAATTTTCTCAAACTAAAGAAAAACAATCCAAAGTGTGGAAAAGCTTGTTAGTTTATTCGTACACACGTCATCCAGTTATGTCGCTGACATTACCCAACCGCCTTTTTTTCGAGAGAAGAGAGTGTATCAAGTGTTCTTAATAACATAGAATTGGTTAAATAATTAGGTGAAGAAAACTCAGTTGAAAAGTTATTTTTCTCTTTGATAGTAATTTCTCTTAAATATATAGCTTGCCGTTTATTATAACTATATACACACCCAAACCTCCGTTTACGTAAACTTTTTTTACGTTGCCTCTTTTTACGAACAAATCCCAAATAACGTGAACTTTTTTTACGAATCTACCTCGTAAAAAGAGGTTTTTGCATACAATGAAAATCATTTCCGGCTTATTTACATTCCATGGCTTATTTACGATATGGGTATTTTCGGAACGGCTTTGATGAGTAGATGTCAGAAAACAATGTTTGAGGTGGTTCTGAATTCCAAAGCGACGACTTCCGGTTTATTGATATTCCTCGAACCCCCTTACAATATTCCTCAAAACCCCTACAATAACGGGTTTGATGGGTAGATGTCGAAAACGATGTTTGAGGTGGTTTTGAATTCCAAGATGGCATAGCCATCTGCTCCATTTCTTTATATCCAACATTTCGCATTATTCAGGGCAGCTTCAACAGTCTTGATAATATGAAACTGATTTGACTGGTATTTTAGTTTTTGTTTTATTAAATCCGGCTATAATTTAGATCTAACGCAGATATTATACTACTGCTCCAAAAATGTAAGCGCCTACTCATCAAACCCGTTCCGAAAATAGTCATATTGTAAGGGTTTTCCGGGAATATCAATGAACCGGAAGTCGTCATCTTTGAATTCAGAACAACCTCGAACATCGTTTTCCGACATCTACTCATTCTGATGGTTTGTAAAGAATATCGATGAATCGGAAGTCGCCAACTTTGGAATTGATACAACTGAGAATATTCTTTTTCTGAAAATGCTGATAATTTTCGTTCCATAATTATACATTATATTATACATATCCAATAAGAAAAACTTTTGTTATGTCATAATTCGATTTACGAACCCCCGATTATTACGTAAATGGAGGTTTGGGTGTACATATGCTATGAAAATGTCTGTGGATGTTCTACACTCGAGTTTCGAAATGTTTGAACCTAGTATGAGAACGTTGAATTAAAAAAATCGATTCGGTCTTTGCGATGTTATGTCCGTAACGAATCGCAATGTGATTTGTGATTCATACTGGCTTATAATATATTTGGCACAAGATTTTTTTTTTGCATTATTATACGGCTTAGGACCAAACTAGATAATACTTTCACTTATCTTATTTATTTTCACACCATTTTGAACAATTCATTGCAATCAACTGCATTGATTGCTTAATTCGAAGTGACATCTTTGAAATTTGAAATTTTACTTAATTAAATACAGCAGAAGAAGTTTTTAACTATACAGTCTTGCCATCAATACTCGACTTTTACCTATTTGGTCTGATATAAAAATATTACTTCCGGATGGAATGTGCCGTGTTAGGTAGAAAGTGATTGAATGTTTTCACTGTCACTAAAACCAATCGTAGACTATTTTCTTATAGCACTAATGAAACTACCAACCAAAACGGAGGCGGGTTTTTCACCTCATCAAAACACATTTAAAAATTGTACTGCACGGAACGACCGAAATTAGCTCTGCGCCTAATTCATATTACTGTTTTTGAATTAGTTGATTTTAACAACAAAATTTCCAAAATAACTATAAAATTAGTTAAAATTGAGAATTTACTTCGCTGAAAAAAACTCTTATTTTTAGAGAATGTGTATAGTTGGCGAATATTCTGGACACAAACCAGCAATATTTCAATCCAACACGAAATTCTCATTGACAACTAATTTTGTTATTAAAATCAGAAAATTTGTTTCTATTTATCTATCACCATCATTACTGAAGGACAGCACAAAGAAAACAAGAATGAAATTGATTTAATTAACAAGTTTATTAGCCAAAAACTCATGAGAAGTGTCAAAGGAAAACAATCCATTAAAAAGCTAAAAAGGGCAGTTTTGTTGAAACTGCTTGCAAATTGATTAGATGTTTTTCGCATGTGTTGCGATATATCCATATATACATTTCTAAACCGATATGTAAAAATGCCGTAAACTGTTAGTGGAAAGTGTATTTATTCAGAATTGGTGCGCATTTGAAGCGATTGTGCGTAATAATGTTTTTACGCGGAACAGTGAAGTTAGTTTCGAATGTTGCACTCTAATTGTACACGTCAAATGATGTTTTTTGTATCTTCCAACCTTCCGGGCCACGCCGTCCGGTGTACTACTTGTATTCGGTTTCTGTTTTCCGAGTGCTCAAAGTTTTCAGTGAGAGAGTCGATTTCGCGAAGTCGTATGAAGAAAACAGCGATTTAGAAGAATAATATTCAAAAAGAAGTTTATGTTTCGCTTATGTCTTTTTCTCCAATACATCATCGTATTTATACCTGCCAATATAGAAAAGATAACCACGACTGAAATTTTTTTCGGTGGTAGTGTGTCATCTAGTGGCTAGTAGTCATTACGGGGTTAACGTTTTTTCGGTGAAAGAGCGCCATATAGCTGCAAACTGCAGAAACCAATTAAACCATTTATGTTGGTTGAAAACAACGTTTTATTTCTCTTATTCAACTAAAAAATTAGTTGAATGGATATGAAGTGTGCCTTAGCTAAGAAATTACAGCATGTTTAATTGGTGAATTCAACTAAAAAAAATAGCCATTTCAACAAATAGTTTATTATTATTAAGGGAATTAGAATTAAAAAATCTAAATTAGCGAAAGTAAGATTTTTTTAGTTGTCTCAAAAACTAACTAACTAAAATCAGAAAATCAACAATTTTTTTCGCCAAAATGCTGATTTCGGTCTTTCCGTGTGTATAATATTGTAATTATCTTTAGAAACTCGGCGAGGGTTAAAAAAAACAACACACGAAAATAAATTTGTTTGATCAGCACTTCGTTAATCCGTCCATCAAAAATCAATGTTGCTTCAAATATTGTGTCAAAACGATAATTACTTTTATACGCGGTATTTCACACACAGAAACCAATCGTCTGGCCTGATTACAACAATTTCTTTTTTTCTCTCTCACTTTTGTCTATTTACAGGACACACTCTATAAAACTCAACAACCGACCCTGACAACCGTATGGCCATCCGGAAAAAGATCCTTCATCATAGTCGTTGACTGTTGTTCCCCTCTGACCGTTCGTAGTACATTGCTGTTTCCGGCTGTAGTCGGGAAAAAGTTCGGATTGTTAGTGCCTGGGATATGTGCAGCATAGTCTTCACCACCAACATCATTGTTGCCGCCAGACAACCTGGGCCCGTCAGCAGCACACGATTCAATTGAGTTTTCCTCCGGTGCTATCATGTGTCACGTAGCCCCTTAATGTTTTAGTGCAGCGAGAAAAAAATTCCTGTATTTGTGTTGACACGGAACTTGGTGCGGCATAGGACAAGTGTATTATAAATGGAAGACTTATTGAAATTTCGAAAACGCTGCAGCGTTTGATAATCGAGTCACAAGATCGAAAACAGAATCCAACGGTACGATGGATAGTAATCTGACATACTTCCTGACCGGAGGAGGCTTATTTGGTGACAACACCTCACTGGATGAGTTCGTACTGAGTGGTTTAGATGGAAGCGGATTTGAAGGATCGAACGACAGTTTTTTGCACAGTAACTTCACCTGTCCCCCGACGAGTATGCCAATTACGTACACTCTTTTCATGATTCTGTACGCTGTCGTGTGTCTGATCGGTGTCATGGGCAATACGTTGGTAATCTATGTGGTGCTGAGGTTCTCCAACATGCAAACGGTAACCAACATGTACATTTTGAATCTGGCCATTGCGGACGAGTGCTTCCTGATTGGAATCCCATTCCTAATCGCAACGATGCACATGCGGCGCTGGGTTTTCAGTGGAGCCATGTGCAAGGCTTACATGGTCAGCACATCGATTACACAGTTTACTTCGTCAATATTTCTGTTCATCATGTCCGCCGACCGGTACATTGCCATTTGTCATCATATCTCCTCACCGAAATACCGAACGCCGCTCGTATCACGTGTGGTCTCTGCGCTGGCTTGGCTAGCCTCAGCCATAATCATGCTACCAATAATGATATATGGTAACAGTATTGAGGTAGTGCCCAACACATACTCCTGCCAAATTGTGTGGCCAGAATCGCACGAACACCTGCCTGGCACTACCTTTACCCTTTACTCGTTGATACTGGGATTTGTCATCCCTCTCTGCTTCATTATGACCTTTTACTGTCTGGTGATAAGGAAGCTTCGCAACGTTGGACCCAAAACCACAAACAAATCACGCGGAAAACGACGCTCGCATAGAAAAGTCACTAAATTAGTTCTCACTGTCATCACAGTGTACATTCTATGTTGGTTGCCGTACTGGATTTCCCAGGTGGCGCTCATAAGCTCACCAGCCGAATCATGCCAAACGCGTTTAGATATCATCCTATTCCTATTAGTAGGCTGTCTTGGTTATATCAACTCAGCTATCAACCCAATTCTCTACGCGTACCTTAGTGAAAATTTCAAGAAAAGTTTCATGAAAGCTTGCACCTGTGCCGCCCGGGCCGAAGTGAATGCCCAGTTGAAACTTGAAAATAGTGTCATGCCCAAGCGGTCCCGCACTCGCACCAATTCGGACACCACCCAGCTGACGACATCCAAGGTGCAGCACCGACTGTTGATCGATCCAACCACAACGGGTACGACAACCACAACAGCAGCTTCAACTGTGTCCTCACGGAATCCCAGCCCACCGGTTCAGAGGAGTTTGATGAATAATAGTAATAATAATAATAATAACAACAATAATAGCTACGGTAACCACAGTGCTATCGCCGGTAGCAGTGGGAACAATGCAAAGAACTGCAACAACGAGCAACGACCGGGAACGGCCACCACCCACATTTATAGTAGCGTGAATAATACCAGCTCGACGGCATCAAATGTCAACAGTAGTGTAGGCGAATTAGTGCAATTGTCTTAAATCGAATCTTATACAGTTGTTCCAAACAATTGGCTAGGAGAATATATTTGTATAATATGTCAAAAATGTGGCAAAAAAGTGAGAAACAAAACGATGTAATTAAGATAAAATTGAATGTAATAAAACTATTCACTATTTCGGGGCCTGGCCACGCGTTTATGTGTGGGATGTGAATTTTATATAGTTCGTCATTCAATATTTTTGGAATAGCGATTGAGAAACTGCTGAAACCATCTAAAATTACTCAAGAAAATCATACAGCGCAGCACGTAACCTTTCCGAAGAACTGCCTAAGGCGGTCGCCTAGTTCATCATTTTAACATAACCGGTTTTACCTTTTTACCTTGTTACCTTTTATATATATATATATATATATATATATATATATATATATATATATATATATATATATATATATATATATATATATATATATATATATATATATATATATATATATATATATATATATATATATATATATATATATATATATATATATATAATAGGTATAGAATTTAGAAAAATTTTCCGAGGTCCGGAGGGCCGAATGTCATATACCAATCGATTCAGCTCGACGAACTGAGCAAATGTCCGTGTGTGTGGGTATGTATGTGTGTTGTCAACTAAGAAATCGAGATCTCAGAGATGGTTGGACCGATTTTGATCATACTAGTCGCAAATGAAAGGTCTCCCCGTCACCCTGAACGCTATTGAATGGTTTTGAGATCGAATGTTTACTTTTTGAGTTATACGAAGTTTTATGTCAAAATTTTCACAGTATTTGTCACACGTGACCTTGAAAGGAGAATATGTTTCCAGACTTAGATTTCGCACGGTAATAGCTATCCAACAAGCCATAGGTTGTTAAAATCCGTCCATTTTTAAAGGATATATCGACATTTTTGTGTAAGCGACTATTCGTCTTATTGCGGTAGTAGGAGTTTTGAGCGCTGTATGACAATGCAATGCTTGGAAGCAACGTGAAACACGATTTTTTATACTGTTACATACAATTGTTTCTATGTACCAAAAAGACTGTGTACAGCATCCTTTTTAGTGACATTTTGTGTCGGACCGACTTTAGCACGGTTCGTTTTTGGCAACATAATCGTTCGAATATGACATATGTAAACTAGATGATGGCAGCATTTTCGAGTTGATAGCAAATCCATAATTATATTGATTTAAACTACTTACAGTAATAAATGCTGGAAGAACATAACACCCATATACCATTCGAATCAGTTCGTCGAGATCAGCAAATGCGTGGGTGACAAACAATTTCACTCATTTTTTTCGGAGATGACTCAACCGTTTTCAACAAACTCAGATTCATATGAAAAGTCGTATGCTCCCAAACAAGGTTCCTGAATTATAATCCGAATTCTGGTTACTGAGCTACAGGATGATATGTCAAACGATATTAAAATAGTGCAACTCATTTTTCTCATAGATGGCTGAACAAATAAACTTATTTCAGTTTCAGCGGTATTCAGTTTTCGATTCGGAAATTTAATTCGCACTGCGATTTCTCAAAGATGTCTGCACTGATTTTCGAACATTTTGAATCAAATGTAAAATAAACAACTCTTCAGGTGAATTTAACTGACTTCGACTACACTGATTTTCGAATTCCGGTTCCAGTATCGAATCGTTTCTGAAAGCACAATCGTTTTCTAAAAAAACAAGGATCAGCCCCATAGGGTTGTTCGAGCCATTGATGTGGAACAAGGCAACCAAAATTTCTAATGATCTACAATCAAAAAGTTCAATCAATCCGAGCCAACACCGAACATCATTTGTCTTTATTTGCATTTGTTTTATGACCAACGAAATTACATCATTATCCCAAATGCATGCAAATATATCTTTGTACATACTTGCGATTTTGATAATTAAGCTTCTCTTCGCCAAGCTTGTGTTCAAGTTTTTTATGCAAGCAGTTTTTTTAGCGTTAAGTTTCTCTACCATTCTGCGATTTCGGTTGAAGCGATAAACTATTTCTCATTATCAATCGAGTTCATCTAATATATATTAGAAAATTATCTTAAGCACTCAAAATTTATCCAAAGGTAGTTGTCAATTTCTCATAGGGAAACGACATAACATGGAATTCCGAGCTTGCATGACATAAGATCAGAGCATACCAATTAAGGGCTGAGGCCAGTGTATTTTAGGGCGTCTTAAAATGCTATTTTCACGCTTCAAATCTGATTTTCTCAGAAACGGTGACGAATATAAAAAAAACTGTGAAAATTTCAGAATGATTTTTTTTTTCTGAAGGAAAAGTTGCATAGCTGAAAACGGCAACTTTCAATTTGTTCAATGAATATCTCGCCTTCAAAAGCATGGATCAAAAATTTATCCTGACAATGTCTAGATAATTTAGTTTAGATGCGAATAGTGCATAAAAACATATATATTGTCGCGAGAAAAATTAAGTGAATGTTATTTTTGTAATGGTAAGTATGTTTCTATGGCGGCACCATTTTTTTCTGCTCTTGTATCCTGGAACGTAACGAAACATGTGAGAGAAATAAAATCGGCTCATCAAGGCTGCCAAACAAGCGGTAGCTTTATTGGATTTTATGTGATGTAGTCAAACTAGTAACCGAAAATATCAAAACTTTCTTGGCCACCCGGCCACATCGAGAGTCATTTTGTACATTTGCGAGAGAGCATGGAGAGAAATGTAATACGCACAGCGAGCGACACGGTTTTACGCTAACAACTGGCATCAGCCCTTAAAGCTTCAAATCGTTTTATGGCACGTTTTTGTCTTGCTGTCTAGCAACAACCTACCTCTAGCATGCTAGGAGTAGGACTGAAACGTTAGCTTTAATTTCGCTTCTATTTATAGATTCGCGTGCTTCCAACAGCTTCGCTTTTGCATCGATTGACCAATCAGAGCGATGCTCTCTCTTTGATACATCGCTTACTCCTTCAAAACCGTCGTCTATGGCAGGGAAATCCGGTATGCCAAAGATTTTTAGCAGCCAAATAGGACACTACTCGCTACTAATCAAAATTCAATCATATATAATTGAAAATACGTGGCTTGATACATTCAAATCGAAACATAGAAATATTTCCTATCAAATGATGAAATAATATTAATAATTTATACAGAATAGACTGAGCTGTAAGTGTTTAAAACCTGACCACATTTCTACGTGCAGTTTTTCTTGAGTTTCTGATTTGCACCCCTATATTGAAAATAAAGATGTGTTCCACATCAAAAAAATCGAATTCAAAAACAAAAATTCAAATTAAAGTATTTATGGTTCCATGCAAAATTTATGAATTTTATCCGATTCTGATTTCCGATTCTAGAATTAAAGGGTGATGAGTTTTTAAAATTCAAGCCGATATAGAAGATGACGACTTCAAAAAGCTTCAAAGTTGGACTCAAAACTATTGCAATTTCGTCATATTTATTTTTGGCCATACGAATCGTTTTGGGTTATCCTACTTCGACATCTCATGGAATGTTCAATCGATTGTCACACGTTTAGATTAAAATTCGATCCGGTTTGCAGTTTCGACATTACAGGGTAATGAGTGAATAGGACTTTAAATTATCACTTGAAACGACGATCATTAAAATAATTTCATGAGAACTAAATCACCGAAGAATATTCATGCAAAAAACTTATGCGGATTGATAAAAAAAGGTATCATCTCACTGCTAGGTGGATTAAGCACGTTTTTTGTTACATACATGCAAAGTCTTGGCATTACACATTCCTTTTACGGAATTTGGCCTTTCTGTTTCAGCAGACTCCGCAGCCGATTCTTAGCGCACAGAATCATTGCATGGCTAGTACTATGGATCCTAGTGACACTGAGAATCCTTCCAGGTCGGGGCTCGAACATACGACAACTGGCTTGTAAAACCAACGTCCTATGCATTGAACTGCCAACCCGGGACTACACGGTGAAAACCAAGTGAAATGATTGTGACCCTAATTATCGGTATCGCTTCATGCTGCTGCGCTTTACTTAGTCACCACGGTATTTACTTACAGCCCTATATCTCAGAAAGAAAGGCTACGCAAACACTGTGAAAACCGACTTTTTAACCGAGGACCGGAGGGCCGAATGGAATATATCATTCGACGAACTGAGCAAATGTCTGTGTGTATGTGTGTTTGTTGTGTGTATGTATGTAACAAATATATGCTTTCACTTTTATGATGATTAAGATGGTTGAACCGATTTTCACAACTAAGATTCAAATGGAAGGTCTCATGGTCCCATAGCCTGCTATTGAATTTTAAAATTTTTGGAACATTTTACCCGGATCCGACTTCCGGTTGCGAAACTAAAGCGTGGTAAGTGGGAAATTACCAATTTCATTAGTATTTATCCACAAACGTGTGTCAAAAACTGGTACAAATACCATAAAACTGTCTGATAAATTCTTCTAGTTTGCAGAGCTTGAAGAAAAACTCCAAAAATAGAACACACTTCGATTTCTCTGCTATGCTTGAATCGATTTTCATATATCTTACTTTGAATTAAAGCTCATATTATCTTTGAAGCTACTGTAGAATTTTATCCGGATCCGACTTCCGATTCCGCAGTTACAGTTTGATGAGTGTCAACGTGTTCAAATCGCCATATAGAATGTCAATATGTATAACACCGAAAGAAAAAGAAAACACAAAGCGAACGATGCGTGCTTTGTTATATTTCGTACACGCTATAAAGAAAACTAAATGTTTACGGATGTCTGCTACTAGTGAGTAATATTTGGTAAAAGACGGTGCTGTGGTTGATACAGCCGGAAGTCAGTAATACTGTGCCGGTGGTGTAGTGATCAAATTATAACAATAATAATATTTCTACTACATGTTTTTTTTTTATTTAAAAGATATTTTATTCAGGCCTATTTGCGTACAAGCTTTACGTGGCCGATTTAGCTGAGTCTTTAGATAATTTTTTTTGTATTGGATCTCATTGTCAAGGAGAGGAGAGGAGCTTCCATGTTCCTCCTGCGAGGATTGAGGGGCAGTTTGTTCGCGGTTAGTCTCGTCATTCATTGCCGCATCGGTTTTGTTGTTGATTTCGTTGCTAGTTGCTGTGGATGCGTCTTGTTGTACATTGTTTGCAGTTGCTGGTTGGTTGGATGGAAAGTTGTTAACTGCAGCTGGTGTACTGTGTTCTATAAGGGATACGTTGGATAGTTTCGTTGAAGGGGATGCTTCACTGTTGTTGGTGACTGTCATAGGTGTACTGGGGTTGCTTGGGGTTGGTGTGAAGGAAGCACCGTTGTCCTTTGAAGCAGTTGTTTTCTTGTCCAGTTTATCACATGGCTTACCGTAGTGAACAGCTTTTTGACAATATTGACATGTGACCATCTGATTGTCATAGGAAACAAGTGATTTGCACGGAATTCTTGTATCTTGACCGAAAATCACATAAGAAGGTATAGGCCTCTTCAAGTGTATGCGTAACAAACGTACGCCATTTAGAATACCGGGGAAAAAATTCTTCCACTTTTCTTTTTCGATAGAGAGAATCTCTCCGTATTAGGACATAGTTTTGCGAATATAAGGATCGATGACGCTTGAGGGAAGATCATGCAAACGCACTTCTATAGCACTATCTTCCATATATACTGGAATGTTGTACTTAATGTTCGCGTGCTTCACATAATGCACATTGTTATTGTCTTTTGCAAATTGAATTGCATCCAACTCTTTATAGAACTGGATGTAAACAACATTATTTGTCTTATTGCATTGAAGTAAATGCACACGTTTAATGTCAAGAAGCATTTGCTCCTTAAGCAAACCTTCAAGTTCTCGTATCGAAGGTCGAATTTTGCACTGTCTGAAGTCAACAAAAATTGTATTCTTTCGTGTCGGCGGTAGCTTTTGTTCGTTTGGTTCACTTATTTCTAGGTCGATCTATTGTTCACTACACAATACTGTACTTGGTATCTTCTGTCCCGAACGTAAGCGGCTTTGTTTTATCGACTGACTTGGGTGAGATGAGAAAGCGAACTGGAACCTACTACATTTTCTTTACTGCTGATTCATGCTGTTTAACTTGACTTACATATGCAAAAGTTACAGAAACGCAGGTTTGCTTCGTTTGTTTGATTTAGTTTAATTGGTGTAATCGTAATAGAGAGATAATAGAGAGATAGTAAGTCTAGGCTTAACTAGGTTCAAAACTGTTCCAATTTGTAGGTCACATTTCTTGCTGGCGAACAAACCAACTTCGGCTATACCGGTCATCTGAATCCGGTTTCGGAAGAATTGGAAATGGTGATTAAAAACTGCAAACAGGATCGCACTCATTTTCCTTCAAGATGGCCAAATCGATTTTCACAAACTTATAGGTCCAAAGGAAAAGTCTTGCAGTTTCATACGAAATTTCTATATTTGTTGTGGATACTACTCCTTGTTCCGGAACAACAGGGTAAACAGGTTTTGTAGAGTTTGTTGGATTAAGTCCGAACAAACTTTCCTATTCCTATTCAATGAACAGTTGTTTTTACGAATTCTACAGTAATATTTTTGATGTTATGATTAATATGAGAAAGGCATCATTACACCGCTAGGTGGATTAAAACAGGTTTTCATTACATCATTCACTTCACATATCAATTTTCCAATTTGTTCTCTTCGTTAGATATTGATCATATTTAAAACTGTTAGCTCAAGGCGGCTCTACGTCTTAACAGAGACTAAGACACAAATCGTTCAAGCTAACAACGTTTTTAATTTGAATAGTAAAACAATTTCAGCAAAAAATCTTAAAGAAGAAAGTTAAGATATAAAATCAGGAGTGATACTCTCAATGTATGCGACTTGCAAAATAACGCCTAAGTAAGTGAAGACGTAGTCCTACGTCAAAACATCCAGAGGCTTGGATAATTTTCAAAGGGTATTACTTAAGCTAATTGTTGTTCATTTTTCTTTTAGGAAAAAAAAATAGAAATGGAACTAATCAGCAGACACGTAATCAATCGGCAATGATTTTTTTTGTTCCTAACAATGTCCGGTTTGAATGAATTCTCATCTTTTTCATCAATTTCACTTCTCCGTTAGCCACACAAATATGGTTTACATTTTATGATCGGAAATGAAGAGCTAAAAGGTTTGTTTGTTTCAAATATTCTAGCTGCGGAATCAGCGGAGAAAAACTATCGACATACCAATCAGTTCCATTGTCTTTTTGGAATAGTAGATGTACATGTTCATTGGGACGCGCTTGTATGCCAAGTAACAAGACAATATTACAGACAACAAGTTTACTTACCTTGCGTATTTTAACCAGAGTTGTTATGGTCATTTTTGGTATTTCAGAAAATATCTTTTCAATCAACGAAAATGCCGAATAATCATATTATATAAAAAGTACTCTGAATATATCAAAAGAAGCGATAATATGTATTAAAGCTGTCATCTTTGAAATGTTGTTTAACCTTTAAAATTTACGGCCATCCTACGTCGGCATCAATTTTCATTTATTCATGCATTATATTTATCTATGGATTTTTATCGTGCCTAATTAATGGCAAAATGTCGCTCAGTGGTATTATCATCTGAATATAAAGCGGCCGGCTGTTTTAATGCTTTCTACCGCTAAAAAAAAATCACGCATCAGTTGATGGAAAATAAATCAGTACACCTGAGGTGTTGCGGATATCACGAAAACAAAATTATATATATTTACACATTCAAATTGAATCAGATTTTAATTTATTGGTCTGGATTTTAGTTCGTGAACCGAAGGTGAAACTTGTGCATTCATCACTTTGGCCACACCCGGAAAAAGCGGTAACGTAATTGACAGTCAATTAGTGGTCATTCTGGTCGAGCTGTTCGAATGATCGATACGGGAAATCAAACACAGTTTCAGCAAACTTGGCAGAGTGTCTTTTGCGTTCAGATTGCCGACCAACACCAATTACAGCTGCACTAATTGGACTGCCACCGATTTTTAATGAATCGAAAACGTTAGCACTTGATCTGTGTAATGGAACGTAGTTGGATGTAGGAAGATTTAAATAATTTGAATATGAAACACATTGTTGTCATTAATATATTTACAAGAGCAATAAGACATTTTTGTTGCCCTCGTGTGCTAAAGGATATTTATTTGAATCAATTCTAATTGAATCTTAAAATAAGTGTGGCTTGTTTAATTTCATTCGTTGGTGAAATTGAGCATCTCTCATCTATCCTTACAATTAATATAATGAATGTTGTGGCCAATTTTGAAAATTTCACACTTCTTTGCAACGTCATCCTTAATGAAAAGTTTAACATTTATCTCCTTGTGACTCTAGTCTAATTATTTTTAACTAAAATATATTAGGTAAAGGTTGAATAGTAAAAAGAAGAATGACAATCCTTAGATTTTTTACTCCCACAACGAATATTCTTCGGAGCAACTCCCTTGAGAACGCCAGTGTATAGTCGACAGAAATATACTCGATTACATGAAACTTTTAATACTATGCGTAGGGTGGATTTAACCTTAAACCAGACGAAATTGAATTTGAACTAAAGAAATAATTTGAGCGGGCGCTCTTACTCCGAATCATCTGATAAATTTGTACGCAGCGGCACTACTTGAAAAAAAGTAAATATCGATAAGAATAAATAAGCCCCTACCTTCAACGAAGAAAACGAAACCCCTGAGAATTCTTCCTCTTCCTTCAATTTTTGTTAAGCTAATTATGAATAAGACTTGGATACAAGAAGGATTTTAAACACAACTTTAGTATCGAAACCGGAGTCCTTCTATTACAATGGCATAATGAAATCTGAGAAAACTGAAATTAATTTTCTTGTTGAAACCTTTTATGAAGCACGAATTGTGCCAGAAAGTTGATTCATCTGAATTTCCATCAATCGATTCGCTTGTTTTTATGGTAAAAGTTTTTTTTTTTGTTATTGATGAATTTCGCGCCAAATCGTATTCGATATTGACAACACTCTCTTATATTTGACTAAAACTGTGTGGGCATGTAGACTTTGTCTCAAAAAGCCAATTTACATACTTCGGTTATCCAAAATTGATCTAGACTGGCTTTTGAAAAGGGTAAAATTTTTAAAACAATTTTTTTAAAATAGTTAATGTCAAAAAAATGACGAAACCTCAAAAAAAAGAAAACCTGTTTTAATCCACCTAGTGGTGTAATGATGCCTTTCTCATGTATAATATTGTGGTATTCTATTCAAAAATTTTCGCTTCGATTTTTGAAAGAAACCAAGGGATTGCTTGTACATGAACTAGTATAACATACAGAATGAAACAATACTTTGCCCGCGTAGGTTATTCTCAAGAAAAAGAAGTAGGTTAACTATTATATGCACTTCCGGCACCGGAACCCGAGAGCCGGTATAATCGAAGTCGTTTCGTACGGCCACCAACTAACATGACGTACAAACTTTACTAAATGACGATTTAAATTTTTGTTGTATCCGAAAATATGCATTAATTTTTGGTAGGGCCATAAGACCTTTTATTTGACCTTAAGATTGGGAATAACGGTTTTGAGTCCAGTTTACAACATTTCTTACGTTTTTTGTTTCGCCAGTTTAAGTGACGATGTACAAAATTGAACACACTTTACCCTATAATTCCGGAACCGGAAGTCGGATCCGGATGAAATTGAGGAATTCTGTATGGGACCGTGAGACCTCTCATTTGAATATAAGTTTGTGGAAATCGGTCAAACCATCCCTGAGAAAAGTAAGTGAGATCCATTTTGGTATATATGACCACCATTTCCGGTGCTTCCGTAACCGGATATCGGGAACCAGGATAGCCGGAATTGATTTGTTTAGTTGCCTACTGATAATCACTATCGATTTGTGTAGTTTTGAAACCAGTTTAGAATTTTTTTTACGTGTGTTGTTTCGCCGGTTTAAGTGGCGGTGTACAATATTGAACACCGAATAACTTAAAAACTTCATTCGTAACCGAATGTTCGAAGTGAGCACACGCGTTTTTTTAACAATCGACATCGGTAAGACGAAGGTGCCTATCACAGCAGAGGCTGTAGTATAGGCATTAAATAAAAGTGATAAAAAGTAGCATCCCCGCAAGTGAGTTCTGTCTGTGCACCGGTTTTGTATCGGTATCAACAGTAGACGCTATTGTGCTATCCTCGGGCAGCAGTTATTTCTATTGTTTGCTACCCGCATCGCAGCAGCCAAATCCTGAGTCAAGGTCACGCTGAAGCACAACGAAGGAGTGAAGGAGCAACTCACCTAACAGCTTACCGTGACATACTGTTAAGTATTTTCTCAAACTTTTTCTTTCAACTTTTACTATTCATATATTTTCTTTTCATTTTATTTCTTTCTTTCTCATTTCAAGTGCGGGAGACTTCTTTACTCCCGCACTTTAAATATGAATATTGATGACAGTGGGGGTGTCTCGGAGGAGGGCGAAGCTGAACGAATGAACGAAGAACATTTAGAGGCTGAGTTTGCTTCCGAGATGCCATCTACCCCTCCTATACCATCTCCCCCTCCGATACCATCTCCCTCTCCGATGCCATCTCCCTCTCCGATGCCTCCATCTCCCTCTAAGATATTGCCTGCCCGCCAAAAAGTTTACCAAGACGATGGCTCGGGGGGTCCGTGGGTGGTATACTTCCGGCCCAAATTAAAGTCTCTCAGAGTTTTAAATATTGCTCGGGACCTGGAAAAACATTACTCGGCAATAAAAACAATAGATAAGGTTTCGCCAAACAAGTTACGCGTTGTTGTGTCCGACCTGAAGCAAGCAAACGCGATTGCTACCAGCGAGTTGTTCACGAAGGAGTACCGCGTGTACGTCCCGTCTCATGTGGTGGAGATCGACGGTGTGGTCCGTGACGAAAGTCTGACAATCGAAGATCTGATGAAGGACGGGGTAGGCCGTTTCAAAAACCCCGACCTTCATCCAGTGAAAATTTTGGAGTGCAAGCAATTGCACTCCAAATCGATAGATGGTAAATTTTACCAATCGGACTCATTTCGCGTGACTTTTGCCGGATCTGCACTTCCAAATTACTTGGTAGTGAGTGGAGTTCGTCTACCTGTTCGGCTGTATGTACCGCGGGTAATGCATTGTACAAGCTGCAAACAGTTAGGTCATACGGCAACCTATTGTTGCAACAAACTGCGATGCGGCAAATGCGGAGAGGCCCATGAGGACGATCTCTGCCGAAGAGCAGTGGAAAAGTGTTGCTACTGCGGGGAGAATCCTCATGATCTTTCGGTGTGCCCTACGTACATACAGCGTGCGGAGAAATTGAAGCGATCCGTGAAAGAACGTTCCAAACGTTCTTATGCGGAAATCTTAAAAAGAACCACTCCATCGACCCCTGAGAACCCGTTTGCAATCTTGCCAGTTGAAGAGGATACCTCTGACGACCCAGGCGAAGGACCTTCCTACACACAGGTTGAAGGAAGCAGGAAAAGACAAAATCTGGCTTCTCCCAAGCTTCCTCGTAAAGGCCTCAGACTGTCCTCTTCGTCACAAAAGAACCAAACGGAAACAAAAAGTGCTGACTCAAAATCGAAGCAAACACCTCCTGGGTTCAAAAAACTTAGGGATGATAAGGAGTACCCAGCACTTCCTGGGGCATCAAAAAACCCGAATGACCCCAAAGCACAACCAGAAAATCCAACAAACGCTGGATTATTGAAATTTTCTGATATCGTGGACTGGATATTAACAGCCTTCAATATTACTGATCCTCTGAAAAGCTTCCTAACTGCTCTACTGCCAACAGTAAGGACATTTTTAAAACAGTTGACTGAACAATGGCCCCTCCTTGCAGCGATCGTATCTTTTGATGGATAATTTACCACTGAGAATCGAAGATATGATCATTGTGCTTCAGTGGAATTGCAGAAGTATCATCCCAAAACTTGATTCTTTCAAACACTTAATACATACTCATAATTGCGATGTATTCTCCTTGAGTGAAACTTGGCTTACTTCTAACATCAACCTCGACTTCCATAATTTTAACATAATCCGCCTGGACCGAGAAGACTCTTATGGAGGGGTACTTTTAGGGATTAAAAAGTGCTATTCATTTTATCGTATTAACCTCCCCTCGACACCGGGAATTGAAGTTGTTGCTTGCCAAATTAATATTAAAGGCAAAGATCTATGTATAGCTTCTATCTACATTCCTCCCAGAGTCTCGATAGGGCATCGTCGGCTTGCAGACATCATAGAACTTCTTCCTTCACCGCGGCTGGTTTTAGGGGACTTTAACTCGCATGGTACAGGATGGGGCTGCTTATATGATGATAATCGTTCTTCGTTAATCCAAGATCTGTGTGACAACTTCAATTTGACAATTCTAAACACGGGAGAAATGACACGGAACCCTAGACCGCCAGCACAACCAAGTGCGCTGGATTTATCCCTTTGCTCGACTTCGCTACAGTTAGATTGCAAGTGGAAGGTAATCTGTGATCCTCACGGTAGCGATCACTTGCCGATCATAGTTTCTATCACCAACCGTGGAAGACCATCGGAAACAATCAATGTTTCGTACGATTTCACACGAAACATTGATTGGAAACGTTACGCGAGCTCGATATCTGAGAAACTAGAAACATCACAGGAGCTTCCTCCGGAGGAAGAGTATACATTTTTGGCTGGCTTGATTCTTGACACCGCAATTCAAGCTCAGGCGAAACGAGTACCTAGCGCGCAAACTAGTATGCGTTCTCCCAACCCATGGTGGGACAAAGAGTGCTCAGAGCTGAAAACGAAAAAAGCTTCAGCCTTCATCTCGTTTAGAAAGAACGGAACTCCAGATAATTATCGGAAATACGCGGCGTTAGAATTTCAAATGAAAAGTCTTATTAAAGCTAAGAAACGCGGTTACTGGCGAAGGTTTGTTGACGGATTAACGAGAGAAACAGCAATGAGCACTCTTTGGAATACGGCCCGTCGCATGCGCAATCGAAATCACGCGAACGAAAGCGAGGAATATTCTAACCGCTGGATATTTGATTTCGCTAAGAAAGTATGTCCTGATTCTGTTCCGGAACAGAAGATATCCCGCGTCGCGACATTGAATACAAACGAAACACCGTTTTCGATGGTAGAGTTCTCACTTGCGCTCTTGTCGTGTAACAATAGAGCCCCGGGGTTAGACAGAATTAAATTCAACTTGTTGAAAAATCTGCCCGACTCTGCCAAAAGGCGCTTGCTGAATTTATTCAACAAGTTCCTCGAGGGTAATATTGTCCCACACGAATGGAGAGAAGTGAGAGTTATTACTATTCAAAAACCTGGAAAACCAGCCTCCGATCACAATTCGTATCGGCCGATTGCTATGCTTTCCTGTATCCGGAAATTGTTGGAGAAAATGATTCTCTTCCGTCTAGACAATTGGGTCGAAACAAATGGATTGCTTTCAGGTACACAATTTGGGTTCCGCAGGGGCAAAGGAACGAACGATTGTCTAGCGTTGCTCTCAACAGAAATTCAAATGGCATTTGCTCGTAAAGAACAAATGGCATCAGTTTTCCTCGACATCAAGGGGGCATTCGATTCAGTTTCCATTAACGTTCTATCTGAGAAGTTGCATCAGCATGGTCTTTCACCAGTTTTGAACAACTTTTTATATAATCTATTGTCCGAGAAACACATGCATTTTGAGCATGGTGATTTGACGACAAAGCGATTCAGTTACATGGGTCTTCCTCAGGGCTCATGCTTAAGCCCCCTTTTATACAACTTTTACGTAAATAACATTGATGAATGTATCAACACATCTTGCACGCTAAGACAACTTGCCGACGACAGTGTTGTGTCTATTATAGGACCCAAAGCTGCCGATCTCCAAGGACCATTGCAAGATACCCTCGACAACTTGTCGACATGGGCTTTTCAAATGGGTATCGAGTTCTCTACGGAGAAAACTGAGCTGGTTGTATTTTCAAGGAAGCGAGAACCTGCGCAATTACAGCTTCAACTAGGGGGTGAAACCATAGCTCAGGTTTTCACATTTAAATATCTCGGGGTCTGGTTCGATTCCAAAGGTACCTGGGGATGTCACATTAGGTATTTGAAACGAAAATGCCTACAGAGAATCAATTTCCTTCGTACAATAACCGGAACTTGGCGGGGCTCTCACCCAGGAGACCTGATCAGGTTGTACAAAACGACGATATTGTCAGTAATGGAATATGGATGTTTCTGTTTCCGCTCCGCTACGAATATTCATTTCATTAAACTGGAAAGAATTCAGTATCGTTGTTTACGTATTGCCTTGGGTTGCATGCAATCAACCCATACGATGAGTCTTGAAGTGCTGGCGGGCGTCTTACCGTTGAAAAACAGGTTCTGGGATCTCCCATATCGACTGCTAATCCGATGCGACATTTTGAATCCGATGGTGATAGAAAACTTTGAAAAGCTCGTCGAGCTTAATTCACAAACCCGTTTTATGTCCTTGTATTTTGACTACATGGCTCAGAATATAAATCCTTCTTCGTTTGTTCCCAATCGTGTTCATTTTGTGGATACTTCTAATTCTACTGTGTTTTTCGACACATCCATGAAAGAGGAAATTCGTGGAATCCCGGATCCTGTACGCCCTCAAGAGATCCCAAAAATTTTTAATAATAAATTTAAAGAAGTCGACTGTAATAAAATGTTTTACACTGACGGATCATATCTAGACGGGTCCACTGGCTTCGGTATATTCAATGTAAATTTCACCGCTTCCTATAAACTCAGTGATCCAGCTTCAGTTTACGTCGCAGAACTAGCTGCAATTCAGTATACCCTTGAGATCATTGACACTCTGCCCACAGATCACTACTTCATTGTATCGGACAGTCTCAGTTCCATTGAGGCTCTCCGTTCAGTGAAGCCTGGAAAGCACTCACCGTATTTCCTGGGGAAAATACGGGAACAATTGAGTGCTTTATCTGCAAAATCATACCAGATTACCTTGGTTTGGGTCCCCTCACATTGTTCCATACGGGGCAATGAGAGGGCGGACTCGTTAGCCAAGGTGGGCGCACTAGAAGGTGATATCTATGAAAGACCAATCTGCTTCAATGAATTTTTCAGTTGCTGTCGTCAGAAAACTCTAGCCAGCTGGCAGAATACATGGAATAGTGGAACTCTGGGACGATGGTTACACTCAATAGTCCCACAGGTATCGACGAAAGCTTGGTTCCGGGGGTTAGACGTGAGCCGAGACTTTATTCGTGTAATGTCAAGGCTCATGTCTAATCATTATATGTTCAGCGCGCATCTCCGTCGTGTGGGGCTCGCTGAGAGTGGTGTCTGCGTTTGCGGTGAGGGTTATCATGACATCGAACATGTTGTTTGGACATGTGTCGAGTATTGTGATGCCAGGTCCCAACTCATAGGTTCCCTTCGGGCCCGAGGTATACCACCCTTCGTACCAGTCCGCGACGTCTTGGCAACTCGAAATCTTCCTTATATGACTCTCATCTATAACTTCTTGAAAACTATCAATGCTCAAATTTAGTGCTCTCCCTATCTCTTTCTCGTCTACAGCTCTACCGCACTCTTCTTTACGTTGCTGGAAGTATGGCCTGTGTAAACGATGCTTCGGAGCATGCACCTGCCTTGAACTGACTGAGTTGCTGGAAGCTACCCAAAAACGTCACATCAACGTCAGAACACACCAACGAAGCATCCCAATCCAGAATAATCTCTTCATTGCTACAAGCTGAAAAACATGAAGATTCATCGAACGCAAAATGTGTCTAAAAGATGTATGCCACAAACCAATGATGTATTCAAATTTCAATTCAATACTGTGTAGGTCCCACCCTCCCTATGTCCCCTTACTAACTGGGGAGTATGCCGCCCCGTAATACGGCATCCCTTTCTCTCCCCCTAACAACAAGACAATCGGCCACGTTAAGCTAAAGCAAATGAGCCTAATAAAAATTTTATTTGAAAAAAAAAAAAAAAAAATATTGAACACACTTTACCCTATAACTCCGGAACCGGAAGTCGGATCCGGTTGAAATTCAGGAATTCCGTATGGGATTGTGAGTCCTTTCATTTGAATCTAGTTCGTCAAAATCGGTCCAGCCATCTCCGAGAAAACCTAGTGAGATTTTTTGACACATACACACACATACACATATACACACACAGAGACATTGCTCAGCTTGGTGAACTGAGTCGAACGGTATATCACACTTGGCCCTCCGGGCCAATTTTTACTAGTCGGTTTTTCAAGTGATTGCTTAACCTTTCTATATGAGAAAGGCAAAAATAGTGATTTTCACTAAATCAATCAAATTTTCGAATAAAAATACTAAAAATTTTTTTATCTCGGTCCTGCACTGAAATAAATTTACTCTAAAAATTCAAAATCAATTTACAAAAAAAGGTTTTGTTAAAATTTTGTCCCAAGATAGATGATTATGTTCTTTACCAATCTTTCATACATTGCAAAATAAGCACTTTTAAGGGAAAACCATTAAATTCCAAGGAAAACTGTTTAAACTGTTTTTAGTGTCTTTTTATCGAAAACTAAACTAAAATGAAAGTCATTATCACCCATGAAACGAATGTAACTCAACTCGTAACTTCGGAGTTCGTTATCGGCTCCGAATAAAATTCAATAGCAGTAGATGAAAACATAGGCCTTTTCATTTTGCGAACCAACGGAAAAGGCATCGCGTACACTTTTCGACGAGCTGAATGATTGTGAAAATGACAGATCCGTCGAAAAATCAATATTATCCAGTCAAAAATTGGCTTAGCACAATAAAAAGAATGCAGTTGGTATATTTGAGTGTATGCCAGCGTTATATCTTCGAGGTTGTTCTATAACGCAAGGACTATTATTCTCCTTTATATGTTCAAGACCCTTCAAACATCAACGGATTAATCATAAATCTGTGTCAAATATGAAGCATCATGCAATACGAAGGCAGTTTTCACCTGGATGTTGTCTTCTGAAACAAGACTGAGACCGTAGCTAATCCAGTTACTGTTGTTAGGGATTTCTAGCCGTACATGCGGTTATTCAGCTTTCCCCTCAAACTATTTTCTATAATCTGACATAATTCAATATCGCTTTTTCTCTACACAATTGAAAAGGTGTGGGAGCTAATCGTTCCATCCGTCGAAAGGGATCGTTTCCTTTCTCTCTGATCCGCCGGCCATAGCTCGCTGATACAGGTTTTGCAATCATCTGTTCAAACCAGCAGTGACGAAGGTAGGTGGGTGATTAAATTAGACCGTTCAATGAAAACACGAGCGTAATTAATGAGTAGATTCATGCTATTTGAGTATTGAACGGATGTATAGACCTCGTCATCATGATATTGGCTTTGAGTTAACGTAGTCATGGATGATGAAAGTAGCTATCGCTGCAATCAGCTACAAAAGTGATGAAATTATACTCATGGATTAAATTTCAAGTCGCGCTAAAGTTGTTATCTACGTTGAATCTGATTATAAATTGATTAGTTAAAAATCCGGCTACCACACCTACACACCTAGAAAAACCTATTTTAATCCACCTAGTGGTGTTATGGTGGCTTTCTCGTGTTACTAATACACTCATAAATACTACTATAGCATTTTTCATTATGGAAACCCCAATGAATATTGAATAAAAACAAGAAAGTTTGTTCGGGCACAAAACAGTTTTGAATAACCACATTTAAAAGAATTTCTCCCGATTTCTTCATCGTCGCTCAAAATTATGGTTTGAAATTTTGAACGCACTTCATCCCAGAGGTGTAAATAAGCCAATTCTGCTCACGAAAATGTAAATCAAGATTTTCGATTGTGAATCAAAAAATCGAACACCGTGAATTAAAAAATGGCGATTATATCTTTTTATGCGATATTCACCTAACCACAGATCATTTTTGAAGAAACAGAAAATGAAAATTATAGAATGATAGTACTCAAAAGAGAGCAAGGATGTGAATATATAGAACGGAAAAGAAGAGACGTGACAGTGGGTCATTTAAGCAAACAGAAATCTTTTAGTAACTTAACTTTTACCTTCTACCAGAGGAGTCGGGCTTAGGCATCTGAACAATGCGAATCGCCCAAGTCTCTGGTATGTCGGAAAGTAGTGTCACGTCACGTCTCTCCTTTTTCGTTCTATATATTCACATCCTTGCTCTCTCTTGAGTACTATCATTCTATAATTTTCATTTTCTGTCTCTTCAAAAATGGTCTCTGGTTAGGTGAATATCGCATAAAAAGAAAAAAGAAATATTGACTTAGTCGTCAAAAAAGAAAGAGTAAAAAAGTTAACATGATGGGTTTCCATCAGGTAGCGGTGAGTGGAGCGCTGCTGAACGCCGCTTACAACCTGGACTAAACAGCCACGCTGTGACTCTGGGCACATAAGCAATAGTTCGAACAAACCTTCCATTCCGATGTTCAACTAGCCGTATAGAGATAAGGAAAAAAAACATCCATGCAGTGAAGAACTCATTGTGTGTGATAAGGCCGTCGCAAGTAAAAAGTGACCACTTCTAGTAACTTTTCTTTTGCCGGTTCGGATATTAAATGGTAAAAGAATCACTACTTTCCGACATACCATACCGATTCGCATTGTTCAGATGCCTAAGCCCGACTCCTCTGGTAGAAGGTAAAAGTTAAGTTACTAAACGTCTCTGGTTAGGTGAATATCGCATAAAAAGAAAAAAGAAATATTGACTTAGTCGTCAAAAAAGAAAGATTAAAAAAACTGCGATTATATTTTAAAATGTGGGAACTATATGTTACACAGTGTGACATCAGACCTTATGCATACGCGCTCTTTTTATTGTGCTGAGACAAATTTGTTCTCATTCTCGGAAGATAACCATGCGCAGGCGTAGAGCTTTAGGTGCTCTCACAAAAACTGTCGCGCATTTTTGTACCGCGGCAGAAATGAATGTACAGCGCTTCGTACGTTCTCAGCGCATTTAGCCGAGAACGAGGTTCGAGTGCTCCAATCCAAGTTGTGTTTTCTGAGATTTGTTCAATTACTTTCCTTGACGTACGGCACAATATTGGTAATAATTAGGTTTTCAGAAGCGGGAAAAAGTATGTGTAACTATTCAATCATTCAATAGCTTTTTTATCTACTTCTTGAAAATCTTGATGCGATCTTGCTCAACACCACCTTAAAATTTATTTAAAATTGTTTGCGTGGTCATACATAAAAAAAACCATTCAAATTATGATCTAAAATAAAATAGAGTAATCACGTTAGTAATTTTAATTACATTAAACTACCTTTCAAACCTGATAATACCGATAGTTGGAGTATTTTTTTACGCACTTTAACCACTCGGTGAATGACCATCAATGGTTAAATCCGGGGTGAATTAACATTACAATGTAATAATAATAACAATAATTCACCTTAATGAATTTTGATTCCGAAAAACATTTCAATAGACATATGTAAAAATCAACACATTTGCTCTGAAAGTACCGGCTAAGTTTTTATCCCGTTAACCTATTCAAAGCTTTTTGCCCGGTTCTTGCAATAAAAATAGCTCTAAACGTTTTCTGCTCTGGAAAGTTCAAGTCCGATTTTGGCATACAAAGCATTAATTCGGTTTTCGTATTCAAAACTACCTAAACCGTTCATATCAACCAGTTTATGAATTCACGCAGAGCTTTTTTGATAAAAAGCTTAGGAAATTAATGTTTCATTTATGTTTACTTGAATATGTGTATTGGGCCGCAGATTTTTTTTTAATTCAAAACAAAGTAATTATGAATTGAATTTTATTCAGATTCAACTTCCGATTCTGCAATTCAAGAATTATGAGTCTTTCAACCTCATGGTTATTCAACTGTTCGGATCAGAAAAACTCCTGAAGTTGTATTCTTGAACTTTACAGGTAGTAAAACTGTCACCTTCGAAGATACTCTTGAATCAGGTCTGGAAAAATCAAGATAAAAAAATCATCAAATCATAATCACTAGTGAAGATGATCGCTTGTGATCTTTCCCAATTAAGATCACTACTGATCTAATCCGTTTAAGATCAGTTGATCAATGATCTTTGAAACACATTGATCTTCCGTCGCACATAATCGGTAGTGATTTTGAGCTACTATTCCACTGATTCCTGTTAGATCAAATCACTGGACGATAGCCCGGGTTGGAGGTTCAATGCACATGACACTGGTCTCACAAGTCAGTTGTCGTATGTTCGAGCCTCGACCTGGAAGGATTCTTAGTGTCAGTAGGATCGTAGCACTAGCCATGCAATGATTCTGTACACTATGAATCGGCTGCGAAGTATGTTGAAACAGAAAGGTTATCTTCCACGAAAGGAATGTAATGCCAGGACTTTGATTTTCGATCAGCTTTGAGCATTGTGGAAGAAAATCACATATGAGCAAGATCAGATATGAGTGCCGATTGATCTACGTCTTAAATCGTTGATCCCGATGAGGGGTCCTACAGAACTATGGATAGCGCGTATCAATGAGACTTTTAAAATCATAGAAAAATTGCCAAGTTTAAGGAATATTAAAGGAGCATGTACATCAACGATTTTCGTCAGTTCATGTGCATGAGGATGGTCAAATTGGGAAAAATGGTCAATTTGTAACTTTCAGGAATGCTTCGTCAACAGTCCTTATTGCCAGAGTTGAGAAAAATACCGGTTTCGTTACGGCACGGTTTCTCGTTTGATACAGCTCTCGTTTGATACAAATCGTGTTCGATTTCGCAACCTGTTGCTTAATTCGCCGTAGGGATGAAGGGTTTATGAAAAAAATTACTTTTAATCGTAATCACATTGATAAAGTTAATTTAACAGTTTTCACTGCGCAATGCATGGAATTTCGATGCGACCGATGAAATAAACTCACCTAACGAGCCTAAAATAATTAATATCGGTTAATCCATATCCGAGAAAATTGAGCGGTAATCAGTTTTGACGTTTCCGTCACTCATACCATTATATCACCGGAACCGTAAGTGACAGCCATTTGAACTTCAAACCTGTTTAATGAACACAGAGTAGCATTAAAACGAGCCTAACGTTGTTGAAATGTTTATTCCGATTATCAGACAGTGATATTGATAACGATGAAGACATTTTCAAACTCTAAGTAAAACCAAAATGTATCTTATCAAAAATCATTCGTTTCAAAATTAATTATAATATCTACAATAAATTTGTGATATGGAAAGATAATACTGACTATTTTTATTTACTGTGAATCAAAGAAAATTCTTATTTCCACCTCTGCTTCATCCTGTAGAAGTAGAACCCGGATGAAATTCAACAGCAGTATATAGAACCAAGAATTTTAAATGCTATTCGGCCATTCGGAGTAAAAATGAGATTAGCTCCGTTTTGATTTTCACAAATTTGTTCTTCCGGAACTGGGCTTGTTTGGCCAGCAACTGACATAACTTTCGAATAGGACAATTTTGAGACAAATTCAAAAGAAATCTTCTCCTTTTTGTTTTGGCGCTCTGACTGACGGAGGGTTTTCTCAAATCATTTTTTTTGGCCAATAACTAACAAGACGTACAAAACATAAGTTTTATATGGCTAGTTCAGAGGACCTTGTTATGTATAGAAACACACCCTTGAAATGAATATTTTTCTACTCATCACATTTAAGTTATAATACTAGTACCTACAAAATAAAATGACCAGTGCTTGCTTACTCTACGACTAGAATGCCTAGAAGCTTAGTTTTTCAATGCCTGGAAACATAGATTGAAAGAGTCTAATGAATGAAAAACTTGATAAATGACATTTGTTAATTGAAAATAAAATCATTTTGCTCAAATTGAAAACATTGTTTTCAAATTACACACAGCTCAGTGTATCCATGATATGTGATAGGGCACCCGATGCATCGATCACAGCCACAATCAACCCTAATCATGCATGCTAGGCTATGCCATTTCTCATTCATGCATTCAGTTAACGGCGATGTTAGAAGTTCAAGTGAATACTGACGACCAGTTGGTTAATTATTGATTACGTGAACAAGACACAACCCGTAAACCTAAATGTACACATGTATATATTGTATCTAACCAACGGAAGCAAATAATCGTGTTGGGCAGTGAAATCTACGGAGGTCACCTTATAAACACTGGTGCTGATGTACTCACTGAAAGACTATCTCATATACAGACTGCAGGTACGATGGAACACTAGAGGGAAGAGTACAGGGACTATGAAATTCTGAGACAAAAAAACGTGAATGTTTGCATCGATTCATCAGTGGTTTTCAAGAAAGAAGCATTGAAGATTTTCCTTTGGAAAATGTGTTTATCATTTTACAACTACACATCCTTTACATCCTAATTGATGCACATTAAAGGAGCGTCACGATTTACGTACATTCACAATTCAAAACATTCAAAGATAAGACAGACATATCATTAACTTTGGAGTTAATTTAACTGATTCTTACACCAGACAAAAAATTCAGTTTTACATGTTAGCAGATGTAATATTATCTCACCACCGGCATGCTTGAATTTACGTCAAACGTAAATTTCATTTTTGTAGGAAAATTGTGTAGGAAAATTATTTTTACTCAAAATTATGCCGAACACACTTTTGAAGTATAATATTGCCTTTACTTTACAACGAAAATACAATATCATATTTGATGAATAATTTCTTGATTGTTCTTCATTCGTACAACAATAAATCTCCAGGATTAGACTGAATATATGAAAACTAGACATCATCAGCAATACCATTGGAAACAACATTTCCCTTCTTGTTTATCTTTTATCTTCTCTGTAAACGATGGCGAAGGGAGCAACCGACAACGCTGTAGAAATGCTCTAATCTGGGTTGAAATTATATCAATTTCATTAATTTTTTTTGTTAGGGATTTTGGTATCTTATGAGAGCATGTGTACATGATTATTTCCACTTATTTTTATGTTTCGCCTTTGATTGATCAATACATCAGCATTTGATACTAAAATGCTAATGCCAGCTTGCGGCTCAACTTAAACAGCTAAGCTTAGTAAAATTAATGCTATTTG
Source organism: Malaya genurostris (assembly GCF_030247185.1). Classification (NCBI taxonomy): domain Eukaryota; kingdom Metazoa; phylum Arthropoda; class Insecta; order Diptera; family Culicidae; genus Malaya; species Malaya genurostris. The sequence continues at coordinate 94,650,517 of NC_080572.1, forward strand.
CAAAACTCTCGTATCAATACGGCCAAGTGTTCACTGTACCGCAGACTAACCAGAAGTCAACGAATCAAATTAGTAAGTCAACAAATCAAAGTAGTATTAGTAGATGTTTTTCCAGACCCCAACGTTTTTGTTTGATTTTTATTTTTTTTTTTTGAATATTTGGTGGTTGTTGAAAGTCAAAACTACGATTTTTCATGAGAAAATCCGCCATTTTGTAGCTGTAAAACCTTCAAAGTAACAAAAAACAATAAGCAAAACATTGGAGTCTGGTAGAAAATGTGTGTAAAATTTGAAAGAAAAATGGTGAAGTAGTTTCCGAATGATGATGGACACGGACTTTCAAAGCCTGCTTTCGAGAGAAGCGCGTTAAATGTTTATTGTCTACGAAATCGAAGAAAACTTTTCAATTCAATCGAAGGAAAATTTTCAATTCAATCGAATCAGAACTCTTGGGTCTGTGCACCGAGCTTGCTTTTTCGAAAAAAAGTAAAATGTTTTAGTATAAGAAAATACAAAGAAAAATATTAAAAATTTATCAAAAGCGTTACACCCTACCCGCCACTTAATGACACTTTCTACAATCCCCCCCTCTGTTTATTGGGAGTGCAAATTAGTTCGGACCGATTTCAAAAGATGTCTCTGTTATGAATATTGAACAGTAACAACTGATTTCGATAGTTTCAAGAGGTTAGATATATGTTACTAATATTCAGTTCATATTACTTCTAGTTTATTTTTCACTGTGTTAACAATGAGCAATTTTGTGTTGACTATGCAGCATTTACGGGAAGTTTTAGTTTTCTGTTTAAATTGGAAGAAGTGTAATTGAAGCGCATCAAATGCTTGTGGATGTTTTTGGTGATAATACTCCAACTGATAAAGGACTGTTACTAAAGTAAGGACTGGTTTCGACGTTTCAAGAATGGAGATTTCATCGTTGAACACAGGCCTCGCTCTGGACAACCAATGAAATTCGTAGACGAACAGCTGGAGGCATCGATCCCAAATTATTATTTTTATAAAACCTTCATCTAGCGTCCATTTCCCTTCATCTAAAGCTTGCTTCAGATAGAATTGGAACATAGACAATTGCCTGTATTTCAGTTATTTATTATTGAATTCAAGATCTTTTTTTATACAAATGTAGCGTTTTCTTCATACTTTTAAGAAAAAATACGGAGAAAATTTTTCGTCACGGTTTCGAAGGAATTCTCGAATTTTTCCTGTAACACGGCTCATTAGGCGGCGCACACCTTCTTCGTCCATCGTTTTAGCTATCTTATTCCACCAGCTTGCCAAATCTGGTAAAAAACATTACGGGATGGTCGTGGGATCGAATGAACGGCAAAATTCGTTTTTGGAGACACTTTTTTTGGTATAGTTCCAATGTCATTGTCTTATTTGTAACGAAAACTTTCGTTTTTTGCCACAGATGCAAATGCCTCGCCAAATCATAAATTTTCTTGCAAATTTGTCGGCAAAAACAAATTTAAATTTGGCTGAAACATCCCCCCGAGCCGTTGCCAAGTGAAACTTTTGACCTGGTATTTGCCTGAAGTCAGCCTTGATATACATAGGTTGCATCGTTCATCAGAAGACACCCGTCGAAATTGGTCAGCACCTGATCATATAGTTTCCGAGCACGAATTTTGACCACACTGTTATGTTTTATGATCCGATTTGGCTGTTTGCTAGCTCGATACGACTTGATTCATTTCCGGAGTCGAGTTCTTTTTACGGTACTATGGGCAGCACCGAATTTTCTGGCCAAATCACGATCCGACAGATTAGAATTCCTCTTAATCGTCTTCGAAATCTTACCACGCAGTTTCCGATCGACAGTTCCACTCCGACGATTGGCTTGAGGCTTCGGAATCGTCGTCAATGTTTCCTTATACAGTTTGATAACGTGCCATACGGTATTTCAGGGCGATTTCAGCTGTTTAGCTAGCCTAGATGCAGACCACAATGGATTTTAAAAATAACTGTGCACAATTTTTTCCCTTCTTTCGGCTTCCATGTTGATTGTTTACAAAGTACAGTCGATTTGCGGAATTTCAAAAATCATACGTGAAGCTTACAAAATTCCCGACACGTGGGCCCCAAGAACTTCCAAATCCGTCCACCAGAAGCGCTACAATATGAGCAAAAGTTTGTTCCAATTCTGAATGAAGTAAGCTATAGTATTCATTTTATTGCGAATCAAGCAACCACGATGTATCAAATAAGAACATGTGTTGAAACTACGTAAACCGTGCCGTAACGAAACCGGTATTTTTGACAAATTGACGATGTTTGTTACAAATTGACGATTATCACCCATAACTAGATTATCCAATAATACAAAATTGGCAACTCTTCATCTTTTCAAAAGCCTCATTGACAGGCGTTATCCTTAGTTATAAATTTATTATAGTAGGATTGCTGTTGTCACTAATTTTCACACCCCTCATCGAGAGATCAACGATTCTAGACGTAAATCAATCGGCAATGGTTAGTAACCATTGGTTACTGATCAACTGATGAAAGATTACTGATCAACTAATCTTAAAAGGATCATTGGATCACTTGTGATCTTTATTGGGAAAGATCAGAAGTGATCTTTTTCGGCAGTGATTTCGATTTAACGATTTTTTTATTTTTATTTTCCCAGTCGTGAGTAATTGGAATTTCAATCCGTCGTATAATGAAACGATGCGATGCTGATGATACGAACCAACTTCGGCTTTGCTTCGCGGTTTCGGAAGCACTGGAAATAGTGATCAAAAACTCGAAAACAGAACTAACTAACTTTTTTTCACGACGGCTCAACCGAATGTCACAATCAAAAGGCCAAAAAAAGTTTCCGGAAGTACAATAAGAAGTGTGTTTAAAATTTTAAACCGTTATTTAGACCGACACAGCAAAAAACTGAAAAAAATTCTTCTAATTTTGGCTCGAAAGTATTAGAACGTTTTTGGCTTGTTTGGCTAAGCAGTTTTTTCAGGAATACGATTTTATAAAAATCATATTTTTTTGAATACAAGTCACATAAGAAAGGTATCATCACACCACTGAATAAAAAATCATTGCACCACAGATTATTTATTCATTATTTTAATCATCGTCCTCAGACAGTTCTAACGGATTATTTGTTGAGAATCGAATTTTTCAAATGCGTTGAAACATTCGCACTACCTGTGCTTCTTAATTTAAATATTTTATTTATACCCGGCTTTAACCTAGTTACGGTCGTTCGTCGGAACACTACATGTGTTATTTCTAGATTTGGAATTGACAGATTCAATACAAAAAAAAACACTATCTGAGTGCGTTTTCCTTTATAAGTTTGCATTGCGCTAGCCATTTTCAAAACTTTAAGACCTTCTCTGTATGTCGCATTCAATACTGCTCTACTGCCTTGTGATAGTTTGGCTAAAGAAAATTGAATATTTCGTAAAATTTAACATCGACGTGATGCCTTTCATGCAGCCCATCTGGGTTCGATTCCCAACCCCGATCATAGGGTCCAAAAGATTTACTGGCCCGAAGAGGCGAAGTACCGAAAAATTAAAACCTCTATGACCAAAATACAAAAAATAACTTTGAAGGTTCAGACTATTTCTAAAAGATGAAACTTTTGCCCTAATGAAATTATGTTGCTGCTTGCATTTTGTGAAGAAGAACTATTCAAAACTGTGGGTTAAACCAACAATTCGATTAAATTTTCAACCAATTGCGATTCCTAAATCTACACTTCGCTAAACAAACAGTATGTGCTGTTTCAATATAACTAAATTGATTTGAAATATGAAGTCAAAATGATTCACTCATCCAGTCGTTTATGTGTGTCAATAAAATCATTTGGATTATTTATTTAGCACGCATTCAATTTACCTGCTTAATTGTAGTTGCTGCCTACGCGGTTTTGATTTTAAACACAGAATTGAATTGAATTTAATCCGGTGTGTATTCGTGAAGCAGGAAAAGTTGTTAATTGGATTTCAAGTTTGATTCGTCGCGAAAACGGCATCGTTTCATAAATGTGCTTGAATCAGATTCATCTAAGCCACTTGAACCCACATTTAATGGTGGTTCAGGGGGAAACTTTTCAAGCTAATGAAAAAAGTCATATTTCACTCGCATTTCAAATTGGATTAGAAAGAGAGAACGACGGTTTCCATCCTAAATTTTCTCATGCAATTCGGTTTGAAGCGAATTTGAAATGGAGATATTAATTAATGAATCCGCATTCACCTAAACAATGCTATCAAACGAAGCCTTCAGCTTCGCGTTGTTTCTTATTAGATCCCAAATCCGTTTCTGACAAGCAATTAGGTATAATTAATGATGATGTACGCTCGATAATATTTAACCGGTCTACTACTGTGACTAAAAATAATTACCCTTGACGATAGCAACCGAAGCGTTCATTTTAAAGCAGCTGGCTTTCAATCGATTTTTGCCTCGACTTAGTCCTGACCTGATTTATTCAACCAAGGGTAATCTCATCTGATTCCATAATCTAGTTTAAAAATTTTAAAATACGCCAAAGCTTTGTGCTAGAACATTCGTTCTCCATGTCAAACCAATCGTCATAAAATCTAATTATTGTAAAGCAGTACCGTGATAGCATGGATGATTTATTTTGAACTTGAAGCATGTCTTGTCGTAAATCGTGAAGTTCTTTACTATCCAGATCAAAAGAAAGCAGCTACAACATACTTTTTAAAAGCGTCTCACTGATAAATAACTAGACATGCTTATCAACATTATTGTACGTGACACGTTTGTGTTCATGAGTGTATTATATTGGGAGCATAAATAAATACGGTCCGTTTTCTGGGATCGAAAATGCATTTATTTCAAAATAAACTGATTGTAAAGATTATAGACAGTATCGTCCATCGCTAGCTACTACTTTTCCCCACCTCTTACGTAATTTTCGAATTCCATGTCCAAATAATGTCTCGTCTTTTGAAGTTATCCAAGTTTGAAGTAAATTTTTGATTTCGGCTAAAGAAGTAATACGATGACCTGCCAGATCGTGCTGCATCAGTCGGAACAACCAGTAATCAGAAGCAGCAAGGTCAAGAGAAAAAGACGGGTGTGGCTAAATTTCCCACTTAAACGTTTCCAAATATTTTAATACACGGCTCAAACGCATCAATTGCAGCCTATACCGATCGCCCGTTATAGTCGCCTGGTTGTAGCAGCCCACAGTACACAACCCTTTTTTGATCCCACCAGATGCACAACCTGACCATCGAACCATGAATATTTGGCTTTGGTGTAGATGTTGAGGTATTGTTAATTTGACAGCTTTCACTAAACAATAACGATACGTAAAAAATATTTCACAACAAATAGTGATCATAGCGACAAAAGACTTTGTTTTACTTTGAGCTAGTTCATGCTGATGATGATGTTTATGCACTATTTCAATTAAACCCAATAAAATGATATTTGATATGAATATGGAACTAACAGGAGCGCAGGGTTTGGCAGTTGCAAACACACAGCAGGTAATGCAAGCAAAGCCTTGGTATTACATTCCTGTAGTGGAATGTGACCTTCTGTTTCAACAGACTTCGCAGCCAATTCAGAGTGTACAGAACCAGTGCATGGCTGGTGCTACGATTTTACCAGTGCCCTATGCATTGAACCGCCAACCCGGGCACACAGCAGGCGCACCGTTTGAATGGCGCGTTTCAATTGTCGTAGCAAAAACTGCACTCCTGTTACATCTGTGTATGATATTCAAGCTAAATGTGGTGAATTATTCAGCGACTTGTGCACACAACCCAAGTAACAATTTTTGTTTGTAAAAATCGAATTAGCCGTCACGAAAAAAAGTGAGATAGTTCCATTTTGAATTTTTACCATTATTTCCGGTACTTTTGGAACCGAATTCCAGCAAACCAGTACATCCGATGTGAGTTTGTTTGGTTTTCAACTTTCAAAATCTGTAAACCAGAGGAATTAATTTAATATTTTTGGAAAAAATAGATCGCCTTCACATCTTTTGAAAATTTTTGAGTTTGCAAATTTTCCATTCATCAGCTTGTAGTTCCGGAAGTTAGATTCATATGATATTTTACAAAATTTGTTATGGGGCAGTAGTGCCTTTTATTTGAGCCTAAGTTTTTAAAATCGGTTAAGCCCAGCGCCGCTTTAATGGGCACGAGGGCAAGATTTATTTTTGTGCCCCTAGTTAACTGAGTCAAGAGCTCCCTAAGACCGATGGCCCGGGGACACGTGCCCCTCTGCAAAAGCGGCCCTAGTTCGATCACTTCGGAGAAAAGTGAGTGCATATTCTGTGCAATTTTGCAGTCAAACCGCACAAATGACAGCAGTGACTAAAGCAGATGAAAAATGTCATAGGTCTCATGACGTTTTCTCTCGTGAATGTCGCCGTTTGCTCTCATCGATAGCTGTTCTACTCTAATCTGAGAATGGCTAGTCATAATACACAGTAGTTCCTTTCAAATTCAACAACTTCCGATAGACAGTCGCCAACAAGGGTAAACTTTGAAATTCATTTTATGTCCATTCTCATGAGGTGTAAGGGGACATGCACAAGAAAGTCTTGCTTTCCAATCCAGACGTTTTTTTGCTATATCCTTTCGTGTTTTGTTTCTCTGCCCTCCCGTTGAAAGGAAGCGGTTCAGTGAGAAAAGCAAACTAAATTCTTTGACTTCCAGAATTTGGATGGTGGGTTCGTTTTGGCCATTCGGGTGATTTTGTTCTATTTCCAGTTGGTTGGTTTATTCAATGCACTTTTTCGATCAAACAATTAAACCCCGTTTAGCATGAACCAGAATTGTAGAAGTAATGGGAGCGCAAAATTTGTTGTCTCTGCTGTAAGATTTCGAAACCTTTGCGTCGATTCAGAAAGGCAAAAGCTGCGCTCCTGATACTTTGTGTATGAAATTTAAGCAAATAGTTGTAAAAATTTGGAATATCTGCATGAACAAGCTTTGTGATTGAATTTTTTCCAAACTGAAATTGAATCGGTAATGAAAACACCACCGTTTGCATTCAATTCATCGCCACAGATCGGTCACAGCGAATATGACAGTCTCGTTATGAAAATGTCATGACATTTTCAGCTCGTGACATTCTCGGAACCCGTGACCGAAAATGAACAAAGCAGCTACTTATCCAGTAAGTTCTTACACTACCACAAAACGAACGCTGTGGCTTTGACTGCTGTGAGAGAGTGCGACAAAATTAATTGCTCTCAATGTTGCTGTCGTGTGTCGTGGATCTCATGATTGCGCCAAGCTCTCGTGCCATTGCGTGTTGGCTACGTTGTTGAACGTAGCAGCTGCGCATATCGTTGGTAGTGACTGTCTTATGCTTGGCGACAGTTTAAAAAACATGTCAAATTTTCGCACTCTTGCGTTTTTACACAAAGTCACTCATCAGTGTAAATTAAAATTTTATTGTGAAGCAAATATTTGATACATTTGAAATTCGTAACACTGTTTCTTACTTATAAGTAAAAATATTGCCCCTGATTACTGCTTGAATATCTGATTTTAGGTTCGAAATCAAAACAGTACAGTGTGTCTTAAGTCTATGAAGCTTTTGATCATACTGATACTCGCAAAATTCCGGTGATATCGTGTCGACAACTACTAAATTTTTTAAGGTAAATTTTGGATTTCGGTGTTTTAGAGAAAACAAATTTACGCACTCACCATTCAACAAGCAGTGCTTATACAGAGCTGGTGTCACCTCGATTGATTGGAAATTCCGTCATGGATCCCTGGAGAAAGTTTTGATTATTTTGATATAGACAACTGTTTCAACAGCATGACGTCCACTGTTGACGCCTGTATGTCGGCGGGTGTAAAATTCTCTAACGAATCTCCACAATGCAATCATGACTACTGTTGTTGAAATCTGTTGAATATTTATATGTTTCCCGGAGGCGATTACCGAAGCATCGTTACTTGCACCGTCGGTCGTTCTCCCTCCTCCGATGCACCAGAGTCAACAATTGTCAGCCTTGATTTTACACTACTTCAGGTGTCGCTTTTATCGGAATGTAAACGTATTGCCGAACAACTGCAATCATAAACCGTTAGTTGCATCCATACTTGCTGAATCGGCGAGAAGGACTCATTTTATAAACACAATTCCGGAACCAATAATTTGATACAACAATGACGATTCGTTTATGTCGGAGGAACGAATCGAAAATGGTAAGTAGGAATTGAATCTCTGGTGTTTTAATCTCCATAATCTTTTACTTGAAAGGTACTATTTTGATTTGTTTTTTCTTCTTAAAAGAATTGTTTAATGTCAATTCACTGATCGTGTTCTTTTCTCGAGTCAACACAGATTTAGAAAGTACGTATTAGTCCAACGTATTGTTTCGAACTCCATGCTAAGAAAGACTTAGAGTGGGGATGTAGAAGATAAGATGAAAGCTTTTCATGTCGCCTACCTGAGATTGGAAGAAATTTATGATTGAATGTTAGCAATGTGAGATAAACCATAACTAATGAAAAACATTTTTTTTCCACTCGTTAACCTTGCTAACCTTTCTTGCTCGGGCGACATAGTGTTGACGTAGTCAGATACAAATCATTCGTGCTGTTTAATCGGACGAATATATATGATGAAACACGGTTGCTTAATTTAAATAACATCATTCCTTCTTAAGAATTTGACAGGAAAGGACTAGTAGTTTTACATAATTAGACGCTAGTATGAATTGCAGCTTTGTTATCCACCTGGGACAGTCGTAAAGGAGGTAACATTTTTGTGACGCAACTAAAAACCGCCGTCAAAGCCAAGTACATGTGAATTGTGTCCAGCATTATTGCAACCTGCTCAAATCTAATCGATAGTGATTGTGGTTTATTGACTGTGCTCGAAAAGGTGAAATATATTGACAACAATATTTAGCTGCTGAAACTTTTCATACAAGGAAAATGTATTCAAGCAAGAAATAATTCGGTTCTACTATGAATCTTATACATTCATCCCAAAAATTATTTGATAAGGGGCCCTGGCTCCTCCCGAAATCGGACACTTTCATCGGTTGGTTTGATACGTACTATTTATACATTCGTCTTATTTTATTTATGTTTTTAAGCTCTCCACACTCCCCCGCACCAAAAAGCTCACAATTGGAACTCTCTGGTCACGGACACATACATACCTCAGCTTGGAAGAGAGGAAAAACTACAGAAAAAAAACCTTTCTTAATCCACCTAGTGGTGTAATGATGCCTTTCTCATATTACTTATATTTCAAAAATTTGACTAGAAAATTTTGTCAAGAAATTTTTTTTCTATCTTGAGTAAAAAAAAATTTCTTTGGGTATGAACTAACATAACCTTTTCAATTTGCAAACAGTTATGGCAAGTTAATAGTTTTTTTTTCTTTATTTTACATCGCCGCACTAAATGATTAAACACACTTTACTTTATAGACCTGGAACCGGGGGTCGGACCTGGATGAACTTAAACAGACCATAGGAACTTTTATTTGAGCCTAAGTTTGTGAGCATGATGAATTCAATAGAAACCTATGGGACTATGATCTTTTTATTTCATGAATGACATTATTTGACACATACTCACAGACACAGACACATACATTACTCGATAAAGCTCGATGAATTGTGTCGAATGATATAAATTAAATTAACAAATTTACATAATTTAAATTTTTTTCACCTGGAAAATATTAATTTTAATGTGGCGACCTTGCACGTTTTAAGAAATTGAACAAATCACGCTGCGAACGGATTAAAGCCGGTGGTATTTTATTCTTCTTTAAGTACCAGCACATATCGACGTGTATCGGTTTTACATCGACATTTTGTATAACGATTTGAATGTTTTGACACTCATCGCCCTCTAATTTCCGAACCGGAAGTAGGATCTGGATGAAATTGCACAGTATATTTAAAGACAATGAGAGCAATCATGATTCGTGAAAATCGGTTTAACTGTTGGTGAGAATTCGAAGTGAGTTTCGTTTTTGGAGTTTTTCTTCACTATTATCGGTACTTCCGGAAGGGGAAACCGGGGACTAGTAGTTCCAAATTAATTTTATATATACACTAACTAACAAGATCTGCCAATTAGATGAATTTAGCAGTAAATTCCTATAAAATATGCACCTCATTTCCCCATCGTTTGTGAAAAAATACTCATGAAATTGAACATTTTCACTAATCGCACTGTAATACAGGAACCGGAAGGCAGGTTTAAGCTGGTACAGCAAAATTCTTTATTACATATATGGCTGAATGTTCTTGCTGGAAGGCGCCGGGTCCTCAAAACCCATTTTGGCCTTCTTAACAGCAGTTATATGAAAGCTATCTGATAATCAAATTCGGATCTACTGTAAGTCTACCCGCATACACTGGTAATGTCTTGAACTGATGGTGGCTTCACACTTACATACATACAATATATCATCACTACTGATCCACTTATCAATTTTCTTGAATATCTTTTTCCTTAAATATCATCAAGGAGAATGTTCCCTAGTGAACTTTTCACAAATAATTTTTTGCTATAAATCAGTTTCAGTGAAAATCGCATTTGCAAATTTTGATTTTTTTTTCTGAAAAATTGATTTTTCCCAACACTGATATTGGGCAGTTATAATACTATTTCTTGGGTCCTTTATTGTGTTACAGTTAAGTTAGTAACTTAAGGTTCATGAGGGGTTTGTGTTAAGCGTGCACGAAACACTCTGCATTAAAACAGAGACAATAGTAAATTACTCGCTTGAAGAGCGAAACGGTATAGATTATTATTTTGAATACGCCGGCCGGACGGAGGGGAAACATGACAAATCAGTTTTTGGGTGAACACGCGAGCGAGAGGACGTGAAAAAAAGAAGGCCGGGAAAGTGTGAAGCAAGCGACTGAAAAAACCGTGACCGCGTGTCCCGGGAGTCCCGAGTGAATGACGTCCTGGTCAGCGATCCTTATCGGTGGTTTCGATAAAAATCAACGGACTTGGATGTTGACCCGTTCACAGCAAAAATTGGGAGTAATCACCACGCCAACATCCAGAGTTCCCGTGTCAAGCGTTCCCCGAGTGGTTCCGGCGTCGCTGTGTGATCGCACTGCAGCGGTGTAGCAAGCAGTTTTCGCAGGGCCGTTGTGAATCGGATTCCTGTGCGGAGGCGGTAAAATCCGAAGTGGTGAAGAATCAGTGAGGGGTCAGCGTTTCCCCTGGAAGTGCAATCGTCGCATTATCGTGGATAGCACGAGGGTATCCGGAGAGCCGATTCCGAGGTTTGGCGCTGGAGTCGACAGGCAGAACCAGAAGAAGAAACAGGACGGAAACGACTCCCACTTCGCACGAGGATCACCCGGGAAAGCTGCCTGAGGAATTTCGCTGCTGCGGCAAATCTGAACTTCATGGGAAACAGAACGGACGGCGAGACCGCCGAGAAAGACGTGATTTTTGGCAACGTGACGACAACCCAAATGGTGAGTGCACTGCTTTTTCTTTGTTATTACCTCTCTTTTAAATGAACCGTCATTATTGTTGATTGGTGGGTTATTATGGCTTTGGGCTGAGAGACTAATGTCCTCTCACACTGACCAAATGTTTCATAACACTGGCGCCCAACTAAAAATCCCACACGAAAATTTTTTGATTTGTGTATTTGAGCCAAAATTTGTTAGTTTAACGTTCAAGTAAGATTTGTGATATTTTAAGATTTGGTTTGGTTCCGTGATAGTTAATATACATAAGTAGAATGGATTTCACTCATTTGAATGATGAAGAAATCTACTATGAAATGGCATTACGCCACATGGTTAATCTGGGTGCAATGACCCATCGAGTGAAAGTACAACGATTGAATTCAACCGCACATGAAGGATACCGAGAGAATACCTAGCCTTCACAGGCCTGCCGTTTGGTCAGATCGGGAGAAACTGACAGTCGTTTAAACAGCTATGAGTTACACCAGCTACAAAGTTTCACGAAAACACGAGATCGGAAGAAACTACCCATTCCTGGATTGGTGTCGACGTCATGCAAGATCCAGAGCAGTCAGGATTCGTAAATCGGGTAGACAGTTGTAATAGGGGTCGTTATGACAATCCGTACAAAAGTAACGCGATTCTGGGCGCGGTAAAACCCTTGCATTGGGCTCATAACGATCGAGGGACTAAATACCCCTTTTCCTCTACGACAGTCAACCATTTGTTACAAACCAAAAAAGCTATCACAAATACATTGTTTAGTTATATCTTCATTGTTAATTCAAACCTATTTAGCACTAAAATAGGTTAAGAGTTTATTGAATGTTCTGCCGTTACAACAGGACTTTCGTGTTTGGTGTATAAGGACTTACCCGGAGACTGATAGCCATAAGTTAGTTGGCGGTAATCGCGAATTAGCCAGAATTCGCTGGCGTTATTGTATAGATTTGTGGATTTGTGTCATTTAGTTTTGTGAAGCTTGTTCCGTACAGGAACATGTTACGAGCGTTGATTGTCTTAAGCATCACGTTCATAATGCGATGTATAGTCTCCGGGGGACTTCTTTGTGGTGTTGGCTCATAAATTTCTCATGATTCGAGCTTTCGCCGATTCATGAGAAATTTTTCTGTAACGGCAATGTTGTGTTACAGTTAAGTTAGTAACTTAAGGTTCATGAGGGGTTTGTGTTAAGCGTGCACGAAACACTCTGCATTAAAACAGAGACAATAGTAAATTACTCGCTTGAAGAGCGAAACGGTATAGATTATTATTTTGAATACGCCGGCCGGACGGAGGGGAAAAATGACAAATCAGTTTTTGGGTGAACACGCGAGCGAGAGGACGTGAAAAAAAGAAGGCCGGGAAAGTGTGAAGCAAGCGACTGAAAAAACCGTGACCGCGTGTCCCGGGAGTCCCGAGTGAATGACGTCCTGGTCAGCGATCCTTATCGGTGGTTTCGATAAAAATCAACGGACTTGGATGTTGACCCGTTCACAGCAAAAATTGGGAGTAATCACCACGCCAACATCCAGAGTTCCCGTGTCAAGCGTTCCCCGAGTGGTTCCGGCGTCGCTGTGTGATCGCACTGCAGCGGTGTAGCAAGCAGTTTTCGCAGGGCCGTTGTGAATCGGATTCCTGTGCGGAGGCGGTAAAATCCGAAGTGGTGAAGAATCAGTGAGGGGTCAGCGTTTCCCCTGGAAGTGCAATCGTCGCATTATCGTGGATAGCACGAGGGTATCCGGAGAGCCGATTCCGAGGTTTGGCGCTGGAGTCGACAGGCAGAACCAGAAGAAGAAACAGGACGGAAACGACTCCCACTTCGCACGAGGATCACCCGGGAAAGCTACCTGAGGCATTTCGCTGCTGCGGCAAATCTGAACTTCATGGGAAACAGAACGGACGGCGAGACCGCCGAGAAAGACGTGATTTTTGGCAACGTGACGACAACCCAAATGGTGAGTGCACTGCTTTTTCTTTGTTATTACCTCTCTTTTAAATGAACCGTCATTATTGTTGATTGGTGGGTTATTATGGCTTTGGGCTGAGAGACTAATGTCCCCCCAACAGGGACCAATGTTTTATAACAATTGAAATATCACGAAAATATCAAGAATGGCAACGACAGCGTATAAATAACAAGTCATGATATGATAGTAAACTTTGGTTTTTGTTTTCTGTTTTCATCTACCCGGGGAGTGCGGTGCCGATATGAGACACTCACCAACTTAGGCTCATACAGCTTCAATAACCTTCTCCGGTAACCAATAAGCACATACTAATGCCGTATTACGACAGCAAATAATCGCTAATTGGTATTCCAATCGCACGTGAAACTGAATTAAGGCCGACTTTGACAAAATATACGACTATTCATAGATAATGCTTATTTATGGCTGGTGTGCATTCTGAAAGCTGAATTCTGATTGATTTACAACAGATAAGCTTTCAGATTGTAAATATAGAGTTTTAGGCGTTTTTGTTGCTCATAAAGGCTAATTTAATGCTATTATTAGTGCTTACCGGTTACTTGGGTTATTACTCCGACGTGAACGATTCTCATCTTCTATGTTTATATTGTCAGTCTTCGAATTGGTTCATTTTTTGTGCGATGTTCAGCTCTATATGCACGTTGTGATTATAAAAATTAAGTTCTACTATTTTTTAATCCTTTCTATTCCGAAGCTTGTCAAAAGTCAACAAGGACTTGCGAACATATTACATTTGATCAAATCAGGCATGTCAGATCATCCATACGTTCCCCTGAGGTGAATCATGGAAGACTGAAGCATTCGCATTAATTCCGCTCATATTTATGAGCTTGTGAGCTTCCGCAGTCTCACTTTTGTTGTGTAGCTTACTGCTTCGAAACCATCGTCTCTGTAAGTGAAAGCCAGTAAGCTAGTATAGCGTCTTAGAAAAGAGAAATAATATGTTATTCGCAATGAATTTGAGTTTCAATCATATACAATTGAAAATACATGGTTCTGGTCATCCAAATCGATGCAAAGAAATATTTCCAATCGATAATATAGAAAGCAAAGATGTGTTCTGCACAAAAAAAACCTTTCGGTTCAACAGAAACACCCTGTATATTGTACATCGGTTGAGTTTGGTGATCAATTTGTACCGAATTCTAACGAACTCCTATTTTTGGCGACAAAAGCACAGAAGCATTAAAATTAGTTAAAAATTTTGGAACACATCGTTTACACCGATCCGATTTTGGGATCATTTTGGATTTTTTATTAATAAATAAATAATTTTTGGACACGTCGAGCTGCTTCAGTGTCCTATTTTTGCCTTTCTCTACAGAAATGTAATAGAATTGCTGGAAAAACCGACTTTCAATCGGAGCTTCGGAGACCCATAGTGTTATATACTATTCCGACAAGATCGGAAAATGTCTGTGTGTATATGTGTGTGGGCTTTTCTTATCGTGGGCTTCAGAGAATTTACTACTTAACCATGGTATTTATTTTCAAGATATTAAATGGCATGCTGCCTCGATATTTGTGTGATCGAATTGAAAGAGGAACTGATTTGCATAGGTACAATACCAGAAACGTACAATAAGTTTTTTCAATTCGAAGCCAAAAGAAATCAAACGCGCAACGACATTGGTGGAGTTCAAAAAGTTATGTATTTCACACATAAAGTCCGCTTTGTAAGCAAATATTTAGTTAGTTAGTTCAATTTTTTTAGATGTTTTATTTTTTTTTGCGTATTACGAAGATTGTATTTTTTTTTGTTTATATATATTATTGTGAGACGTATTGTGAGACGTATGTTCGGTATGATGATGATGGATTTTTAGTTTGTTTGAGAGTTGAAAATAATGAGCAGTCTACAAACGTTTGAGCCTCGCGCGCGAAGCAGGTATAACTATTTGGAAAGCGAACAGGACTGGCCGAAGAGCCTCAGCATTCGGTGTGTTAAGTTTGCTCTTGACCTTGATTGAAAGGTTCAATTTAAGGAATAGATTCGGTAAACTAATTGGGATCGACAGTTGTTGATGGAATTGGGCTTGGCTCTGCTCATCCGCAGTCTCGTTACTTCATCGTAGCTGATGTGTGTAGCGATGAACTTGTCCGGCGGGAAGGGCCAGGTGAATTACTGTCTGATACTGGTGAAGATATCGGGTTAGATTCCTGATGTGATCAAGGATCTTCCCGGGTTGGATTAACCCTGGATAGTAAATCCGAAAAATTTGAATGTTATTTTGTGGTCAGTCGTTCTTTTGAAGAAGAATCTATACCTGGTAGATTAATCAGATCGTTTTCTTTTGTTTACTGGTTAAGATATGTGCAAAATTATTAATTATCATTTAGATAACTCGTTCTGCTTACACCTTTGTAGGGGTATGAGGTGGGACCATCATCATCATCTAGCTTCAATGGAAACGCAGAGTTCATTGTTTGTTTTAGAAAAGATCAATTGTGGTCCACGTTTAAAAGAAAATATTGAACCGAAGCACTTTAATGCGTACAAATATTATTTATTTTTTAACTAGAAAATCCTGAGTGGTAGTTAAATCGGAAGTGTGAAAAAATGTGTTTAAAATTTTCAAAGTATTTTTCAATGCATAATAAATTTCCAAAAATAAAGAGATATAAACTACAACACCTGAAACAAATTTACTGATTTTTCTGTACTACCATCGATTTTCAATCCATTTTGCCGCACATAATTTTTTCACATTTGCGGCAACATAATTTTTTCACATTTTCGAAAAAATTACAGGTTTCTACAGATTACAGGTATTATGTTTGTTCCAAAAATCAAATTTTTGGGATATTTCAACAAGAGTTGCTTAGATTTTGGTGTACTGGTGCAGCTCTATTTCCATGAGAGGTAATGATTTTCAATGTGTTTGTTTGCATTAAAAAGAAGCGCTCTCACAAGACAAGAATTATTGTCAATCAGACTTGCATTCTGCGTGGTTTCGTAAAAATATTTCGCTTGGGCACAAATAAGTTCGTATGGAACACAAAAAGCAGCTGTCCAAATATTCAAAACAAATTTTATCAGTGATTTTGAGAATAGTTGTGTAATCTTACGTCGATAATGCGAACAACATCCGAATTCGATTGAGCTAATTCCTACATGAGACCGAGATCAGAGATATTTGCATGTATAAAAACGTGCTTGATCCACCTAGTAGCGAGATGATACCTTTTTTATCAATTCGAATGTGTTTTTTGCACGAATATTCTTCGGTGTTTTAGTTCTCATGACATTATTTTAATGACCGTCGTTTTAAGCGGCAATTTGAGATTTTAATCATACATTACCCTGTAATGTCGAAACTGCAAATCGGATCGAATTTGATTCTAAACGTGTGACAATCTATTAAACATTCCATGAGATGTTGAAGTAAGTTCCTTTTTAGAGTTTTTCGTCATTATTTACGATACTTCCACAGGCGGTATTCAGGAACCAGCATAACCCACAAAGATTCGTATGGCCATAAATTAATATGACGAATAAATTGCAATAGTTTTGAGTCCAATTGTCATCTTCTAAATTGGTTTGTATTTTAAAAACTCATCACCCTGTAATTCCAAAATCGTAATTAAGAATTGGATAAAATTCATTAATTTTTTATGGGATCTAAATTCTTTAATTTGATTTTTTGTTTTTGAAATTCGATTTGGCCTGTTTTGAGAAAATGATTTAGCTGTGAGGAACGATTCAATACTGGAACCGGATTTCTAAAATCGGTGTAGTCGAAGTCAGTTAAATTCACCTGAGAAGCTGTACTGTGTACATTTGATTCAAAATGTTTGAAAATCAGTGCAGACATCTTCGAGAAATCGTAGTGCTAATTAAATTTTTGGGTATGTACCGAATCAATTACTGAATACCGCTAAAACTGAAATAAGTATATTTGGTTATCGACTATAAAAATCTGCGAACTCGATAAACCTGATTAATTTAAGTGGAATGGACAGTTTACTAATGTATCCCTCAAAACCGAAAGTTGGATCTGACTAAAAATCATAATGTTTTATAGGATCATCTGACCTTTCATTTGAATCTTAGATGGATCTTAGACAAA
Organism: Malaya genurostris; assembly: GCF_030247185.1. Lineage (NCBI taxonomy): Eukaryota > Metazoa > Arthropoda > Insecta > Diptera > Culicidae > Malaya > Malaya genurostris. The sequence goes on from NC_080572.1 coordinate 94,668,033, forward strand.
ATGAGTTACATTATTTTAATTTCGTTTTACATGTCAACCTGTAGTTCCGGAACCAGAAGTCAGATCCAAATGTAATTGAGGAACTTTGTTTGGGAGCATAGGAGTTTTCATATGAATCTGAGTTTGTAGAAAACGGTTGAGTCATCTCCGAAAAATTGAGTGAAATTACGGGGTGACGAGGAGACATTTCATTTGCGACTAGTTTGATCAAAATCGGTCCAGTCATCTCTGAGATCAACCTGTTTGTTGATAACACACATACACACACGGACATTTGCTCAGTTCGTCGAGCTGAATTGATTGGTATTCGGCCCTCCAGGTCTCGGAAAATTTGTCTAAAGTTTAACCGAATTCTATACCTATTTTTTATATATATAAAAAAGGTGAAAAATGGGAACATCTTTTACTGTAAACCGTAATCAGACCATCCAGAAACATCAATAAACTTACATATAATAAAACAGTAGATACAGTGTACGGATGCAGAAATTCGGAAGAATAATAAATTTGTATGCTGGGTGATGTTGATGGATAAAATTCCGAACAATCAAAATAGAATGCATTACACAAAAATCCGCAACCACAAAATCACTTTACCATGGTCAACGCACCCTGCACTACTAACAGAACCACGAATTTTAATTAGTTTTATATATTAAATGCACATTGCACGCTGGAGTCATTAAATCATGTTAGTTTTTTTTCTACCTTCAAATGCGATTCGTTATAATAAATGTAATTAAGCGTCTCATGCTAACTATATGTATACAGAACATGTAAAAAAGTTTATATGCCCACACAGGAGATTCGCAATTTCTCATTTGCAACGAAATATTTCGCTTGAACAGACTTCAGGATTTGTTAAAATTTTGATGAATGATAAATAACCAGAGATTTCACGTAGGTTGGTTTATGCTAAATATGTTATCTTATGCTTGAATGTTTAATTTACATGTTGTATATCAATTCGCATATGATATACCGTACAAATTTTGACTTCATTCATACACCCGTGTTAACTAGTTTGGACATTAATTATTCTCTAATAAAGCATGTTACGATATCATTTTTTCTATTGAATGTTATATACATCCCAGAAAATGAGCTCATAAACGCAAATTGACCGTTTTGGACATGTCCCAAATCTGAAAGTTCGGATTGTGCTTGAAATAATCCTTCACCATCCTTGCGTTCATGGAGTTGTTTTTGTCGCTTTTCCTCCGCTGCCAGATCGCCGCTCGGTTCGTTTGGGTTTCCTACAATGATGTTACCACACGGAACATGGTCAAAATGTCGATTTTCAGCTGTTTAGCGAACCACCTGTGGGACTAGACTAGTTGTGCACATGTAAACATTACATTCCAAACTAGTTTGTATAGACATGTCATTCAGTAGTACTACACTGCGTAAAATCGACATTTTTAATTTTTGACTCATAAATCAAGTTCGTTCCATTCGTGCTTCAAAAGTTGAGTGCATAAATTTCAAGTGTGTCGTCATATGGCTTAAGTAAATGGTCATCACATTTAAATCGGAAGTGTAGACTTGTAAATACAGAACGCTTCGAACATTAGAAAAAAGTTCGTAGCTGTATGGCTAATGTAATAACATGTTAGTTTAAGGGGTAAGGCCACCATAAGCTTTCAAAAAATCAAAATTCATAAAACAATATGAGCTTTTCATGTAAAAAATTGAACATTTCACATTTTCAATCTCCTTTGTGGGCTACTAGCTTATGATACAGATTTTAAATTGTAATGTATCAGTTGGGTGACGGCCAGGATGTAGACCATGTTCAATGTACGTTCTACCATGTCTGACTGGTGTTTTAGAGTGACTATAACAAGATTATATGTTTCCGCTCAGTCATTGCAAAAACTGAACTTAGTTATGGCGGCTTTACGTCAAACCAACTAAAAATTAATAAATCGTTAAAAAACTTGTTGGTTCTTGTTCCAGCTTTAGTTTTGAAGACACAGCCGGTTTGCCCGTTTTAGACCTTTCGGAAAACTAGCGCGAGGCAAATTGGTCATGAAGAGGCTATTTTTTATCGGAATTTGGTCAACAATATTTTTTTTGTACGTTGAAGTACACTTGATTAAACACTAAAAAAGGCGGGTGGGTAATGTCATAGACATAACTGGATGTCGTGAATACGAAAATAACTGACATGTTCCTTAACACTTCCGAATATCAATTAGTTGATCAATTGTATGAATTATGCAAGTATTCCCCTTTTCCACATTTTTCGAAAAAACAAAAAAGGCTTCACTTGATCTAGATTACTGTGAATTTCACACAGCGAAAAGTGCAAAAATCAAATCAAACAGTTCTAGATTTGCACTAAACTGATGATATTTCCATTCGATTTGCAAGCAAGAAATCCTATTAGCTCTTAAGAAAATTTTTAGTGCCATTAGAACGGCTGATTTTGTGTAATGCTATCCACCGTTGCTTTTTCGCCAATGCAAATGACTGGCAGCTGTGACGTAATCGCTCTTGTCGGAAGCGACACTAGCTTTGCAAACGACACAAAATACGTCTGCTTGCAGTGGCGATAGAATTCAAACTGATCCAATTTTTGTTGCGAGGCTTGTTTTTACCTGATTTCATTTGTAGCTTTTTCACTAATGGGCGGTCCTAACGACAACAAAAATAGCAGCATATAGAATTTTAATTTCGATATTTCATTTCGGATTTGCATTCCATTGAAACAAACTATCCGGGATTCATTCCTGCCTTTCAGAAGGATCAAATTGTGGAACTCACTACAATATTAAACACTGTTCGGAACATTTTCTCGAACGATTTGTTGTACAGCAGCAGATATTTTGTTCTCTTCCTCAGAACGCGTTCTGATTGGCTGGTGTTGACATGGGTCAAATGAGACAGGTTTTTCAATAGTGTACTATTGAAATACTTCAATGCTTTTTCTTTACACGCTTAAGTTGAAAAATTTCGATTCTATTGGTAGTTAGATTATATAAATCTATTCACAGATCACTGAGCTATGAGCTTTAAAATTACGAGAAAGGCAAACGCTCCTTATGAATATCCTCTTTGATACTCATTTATACCAAACATTTCAGAAAAGTTTAATTTTGAATTATTTGAGATTATGTCACACAACTGAATATTTTATCATAAAATTGTGATCATATTTTCGATGGCATGTAGCAAAAATTATGTTGATTCGTTAGATACAACAAGAGATATTCACGATCAAAAACTTATCACTCTCTCAGAGGGTAAATTTTGAAAAGGAACCCCATAGTAAAGTAAGTCGTATTCACGACAAAATAAATTTCGATGGCTTTCACTATATTTCCGTAAAACGTTCCTGAAATTGTTCTATTTTTTTGATGCGCTTGGTGGCTCTGGTACCCCTTAAAGTGTCAGCTCATTCATGTATATATGTATTCCCAACATTCCGATATTTGCGGCAATACTAAGTGTCAAACTTATAATAGATTTGAACAAAATGGCTGCAACAATATTCATTGCGAAAATTTAATCAAGTTCTCCATCACAGCTTAGAAGTACGATCAATAAATCACCGGTGATATTTTTTCTTAAAAACGTATCAGAAAATGACAGTTTCTCTCTATTTATTTTCTCATCTCAACTATTCGTATGAAACGAAACATCTATTATACACTAAATATTGTAAAATAGGTGAGAATTATTATAATCGCACCACAGTGATTGAAAAAAAAGAGTAAAGAAAGAAAACCTATCACTTTAATTTAGGATTTAAGTGTGCCAATGGTAACGAAAGACATATTTTGGCAAAGAAATTATAAAATTAAATCATAAAATTTAATTGAATTAGAATTCGAATATTTAGCAAATCGTTTTATTCTTTATACCCTAACCATGACATTTCAATACGAAAAACTATTCTACATAAGAATATGAACTTTTTTTTTATTTAAGATATTTTTATTCAAGCCTATTTGCGTACAAGCTTTACGTGGCCGAATTAGCCGATTTTTTAAATAATAAACTTTTTGAAGTGGATCTCGTTGTCACTCTTTTTCTAGGAGGAGAAGAGCTTCCGTTTCCCTCCTGCGAGGGTTGAGGGGTACTTTGTTCGTGGCTCGTCTCGTCATCCATTGCCTCATCGGTTGTATTGTTGTTGGTGTCCGTCTTCGTTTCGTTTTCCTTGTTGTTCGTAGTCTTGAACTCGTTGCTAGTTGCTTTAGATGCGCCTTGTTGTGCATTGGTTGCAGTTGCTGGTTGGTTTGATGGTGAAACATGAGTACTGCGCTCACTAGTTTTCGTTGTTGAAAGGTTGACCTTTTTTTATTTAAAAGATATTTTATTCAGGCCTATTTGCGTACAAGATTTACGTGGCCGATTTAGCTGAGTTTTTAGATAGAAATATTTTTGTATTGGATCTCGTTGTCACCCCTTTTCTAGGGGGAGAGGAGCTTCCATTTTCCTCCTGCGAAGATTGAGGGGCAGTTTGTTCGTGGTTCGTCTCGTCATCCATTGCCGTGGTATTTTTGTTGATTTCGTTGCTAGTTGCTGTAGATGCGCCTTGTTGTACATTGTTTGCAGTTGCTGGTTGGTTGGATGGTAAGCTGTTAACTGCAGCTGGTGTACTTTGTTCTATAGGGGTTACGTTGGATGGTTTCGTTGAAGGGTGACCTGTTGTTGGTGACTGTCACAGGTGTACTGGGGTTGCTTGGGGTTGGTGTGAAGGAAGCACCGTTGTCCTTTGGTATAGTTGTCTCCTTGTCCGGTTTATCACATGGCTTACCTTAGTGAACAGCTTTTTGGCAATATTGACATGTGGCCATCTGATTGTCATAGGTAACAAGTGATTTGCACGGTATTCTTGTATCCTGACCGAATGTCAAATAAGAATGTATAGGCCTCCTCAAGCGCATGCGTAACATACGTACGCCATTTAGAATACCGGGGAACAAATTCTTCCACTTTTCGTTTTCGATAGAGAGAATCTCTCCGTATTGGGACATAGTTGCGCGAATATAAGGATCGGGGACGCATGAGGGTAGATCATGCACACGCACTTCTATAGCACTATAGATATATACTGGAATGTAGTACTTGATATTTTCATGCTCCACATAGTGCACATTATTATTGTCTTTAGCGAATTGAATTGCATCCAACTCTTTATAGAACTGAATATAAACAACATTATTGGTCTAATTGCATTGAAGTAAATGCACACGTTTAATGTCAAGATGCATTTGCTCCTTAAGCAAACCTTCAAGTTCTCGTATCGAAGGTCGAATTTTGCACTGTCTGAAGTCAACAATAATTGTATTCTTTCGTACCGGCGGTAGCTCATTTCGAGATCGTTCCATTGTTCACTACACAATACTGTACCTGGTATCTTCTGTCCCGAACGTAAGCGGTTTTGGTTTATCGACTGACTTGGTTGAGATGTACGAGCGAACTGCAAGGTTGACCTTGTCTTTGGTTGAAGATGTCTTTTTCGCAGTTTCAGTGCAAGGTTTACCGTAGTGTGCAGGTTGTTCACAAAACTGGCATGTAACCAGCTGGTTTTCATAGGTAATCAACGTTTTACACGGACGTGTCCCACCTTGATCACAAATGATGTAAGATGGAATTGCCTTACGTAGTTGCATACGCACAACTCGCACGCCATTCCGGATGCCGGGGAAAAAATTCCGCCATACTTCCCTTTCGATGGAAAGGATTTCACCGTACTGCGACATATTCTCCCGAACGTACTGATCGGTGGCCTGCGGGGGGAGGTCATGCACGCGTACTTCAATGGCATTGTCCACCATGTGCACAGGGATTTTGTATTTAATGTTATCACACTCAACGCTGTGCATCTCATTTTTAACCGAAGCGAATGCAATTGAATCTCTTCCACTTTTAACATAATGTACACAAAGTTAGACGCCTTGTTGAATTATATCTCACTTACATTATTAGCGTCTAGATGCATTCGTTCTTTAAGTAAGATTTCAGTTTAGTTTGCTGCTGGTCTAACTTTGCAACGCTTGAAATCTATACAAATTGAATTCGGTCTTGCAGGCCAAGTTTCAGGCTTTGTTAAATCGTATTTGACCATTCCGTACACTCTATTGTTCACTGGCGTATTGTCTTTGTTTCTGTTGTTTCGACCGTAAACGATTTTCGATTGCGTCGGGTGAGATGCGAGCACGAACTGATGAGAATATGAACTTGTCTGACAATTCGACCGTAAGTGTCAAGTCAATTGAATATTAAGTGTAATACATTTAGATTCAATCAGCAATGAATGAACCGATCAGGACGATGTATTATGTATTCAACAGTGTGTATGACCATTTTGATTTCTCCGTGTCTAGTACCGTTTTCAAAAATAGGCTTAAGAGACTTCAATAGATAATAAGCATTGTAGACCTAACGAATTTTAAAACACGTATGTGTTTTTTATTATTTATTATTTATTTAAAATTGTGAAAATGTATTTATGTAAGCATGTATGTTTGTAAAAAAGTAGAAAAGATGATGGGTTTTTGCGCGCATTTGAAGCTTGCTGATTTTCAAATGAGCTTTTCCCATCCATACACTATTTCATGAAGACCAACATAGGTCAGATGGAAAACGAATGAATAAATAAATAAATAAATAAATATACAATCAGAACTGGGTTGGGTTTTGCTCCAACCGAAAACGCTGAAAACTGAAATGAAAGCAAACCCATCCAATGTATTCAAACAAGAATTGATTTGTTTCGAAAGAACAAAATTATACAAAACCTATCTTCTGAGCAGTAAAATACTTAATTTTTATGTAGACAGGGATTACTTCTACACTCAAGAAGTGGTTCACTTCTGATATAACTCTGAACTACGTCATTTTTTACGTTTCGCTTTCAGCTCATCAGTGCATCAGCAGTTTCTGTTGAACTGATAACGCCACCTAACGGTTCAACAAATAACTTTACGCCAGGACTCAAACCAAGTTCCGAGATAAATGAAATGTTTGCATCAAATGGATTCCAACATTACAGAAAGTCGAGCCCTGTCTCTGCGGTAGCATTTTCGCGTCTTTCATTACATTATTGTGTTCGTATGTCAATTTCCAATCTGTTTCCCCGTACTGATCATATCATTACAGAAAGACTTTCGATTCCTTGCAATTGGCAAGCATTCGACGCGTATTTAGTTTAAACTCTTCAGTTTTGTATGATTAATAAACATTTACTAATCTTACCAACACTCGAGTTTACGTTCAATGTTTAATTTTTTATCGAATCGAAACTTTCCAAACCTTCAGTCTTCTGAACCTATTACACCCTTGGAACATAGTATGAGAATCAAGATCGAGTTTCCCCTGTATTTAATCGCTAATAAATATTTTCTCTTCACACTCGTTTCTCTCAGCTTCCTCATAAAGAAAGGTTATGCAAGTACTTTGAAAAATTGCTATCGAATTTAATTCGGATACGGTTTCCGATTCTGGAATAGCAGGGTGTTGTGTGTTGAACATTTCAAACCGCAACTTTGATTCAAAACTGTTTAAATTTGTAAGTTATGACTGTTGATGCCAAAACGAAAAGAAACAGCGTGTCCAAACAAACTAGCAAAAAGAAAAAGTAATCCGAGAGAGGCTTCTTTACTCAACTAGTTGGGTTTGTATTGAAGAAAATTTGTCGTTCGCTCTTAACGATTAAACAATCAAACAAGTTTCATGCATGAATCTTCAGTATAACACTATTATAACACTTTTCTACACAACGAACGTGTAGAAAAAAGTTGTGAATCACAGAAGTATTTTTTTTCACTGTACTAATAAAAGCAACACTATGACTAAGCCATAATGACACATTATTCATGTAACAGTATTGGTCAAATTCCGCATCTTGATCTTCTGGATTTTCCTAAGAGACAAACTTTGGCTTCACTAGAATTCAGATCCCTGAGAAGCGTCCGATTTTTATATCCCAGCTAACAGTTGAATACATTGAAAACTATCGATGAGATCCATTTCTTAGATTTACTCATAACGCGGGAATACGATACAAACTTCAAAAAGCTCATCCTTGAAGCATCGTTACATGAACCTTGAAATCGATTAACAGTCAATAAAACTGACATTACCTAATAATCTGTCCATTTAGGATAACGACACGTAAAATGGTTTCATGATAGAAGGTCCCTGTGTGGTATTTGATCCCGTAAAAAATGAACTGTTTGTTCATGACCCAATGGAAATTGTCAACAGTGTACCGCCCCGTATAGGCACAGTAAACAATTCGTGATGGCTTTCGTTTGCTCACTTAATTATTTGTCTACTCTCAAAGGATCAGTACAACGGGCACACGTAGCAATCATCAAGTGGGATACGTTTCCCCTGTGTTTAATCACGTTTTATGTGCATTGAACTTATTTTCAGATTCTATGCGGATTGCTCCCAGCACATGTTTAAAATGTAAACACTCCAATGGGTCGAGCTGAAATAACCAACTGCCGCCGACTGTAAAGCTTCACGCAAAGAGGAAACAATACAATTATAATCCAACGGGATTTCAGCATCCCGTTTCAACTGATATCCCGCTATTTGAACCAATCTCGGCGAGGTACGCAATGATTCTATTGAGATAATACTTTGTAACGTTTAATTTACTTTTTCAAATAATTCCTCAAATGCTGAATGTAATATTTGGACACAAGGCGTTATTAGTGGTCGAATCTGGTGGTGTTTTGATTGCTAATTGTTAGTAGAGCTTTCCTTGTTAGTTGAAAGCACGAGAGAAGAAAATTTTGAACAGAAAACAATTGTTCGGACGGATCACAGTGAACGTCGACCCTCGGATGGTGACATTTATGTAAAATACAAAATACCGTCTGCAGAACCCATCTATGCAAATTCAAAAGTGGTTCTCACGAGGTCCCTAAGATACATACTGATTAAATGTCCTTAATAAGTATACATTGCGTACTGGTGATGCGTGCGCTGCAAATATATTATTTGACAAGCAATTTGTAGCTACAAACAAAGGCCAAAAACTCAACTCCCATTACAATGGAGTACATGGAACTCTAAAGTAAACAAGGAGGAGTGTCTGTGAAACGCATTTTTCCAAATTATGTTCTTGTTTTGTCTTAAGGCTATCGTCCAAGTACCATGCGCGCGGGTGGTTTTAGGAAATTTTCGATGGAAATTTTGAAAAATTTGACAAAACCAAAAACATACAGACCTTTGAACACTTTTATCTATCTATAGGGTGAAAATGGCTGGAAAATTCGGAGGATTTTCCGAGTCTAATCAAAAATAGCACTGAAAAAATGACCTGTTTTGTAATTTTTCACAATTATTTGAAAAAATAATTCGATGGAATGAAATTTTTTTTTTCAAAAAAACCTTATGCTGGCAACAAGCATAACATTCGGAAACATTTTTGGAAAACCTTTTCACGCTTTTCATGGAAAATCAACGAATTTCATATAACCGATTTCGTGGAAATTTTTGAAATTCGTGAATTTTCTATGAAAAGCGTGAAAAGGTTTTCCAAAAATGTGTCCGAATGTAATCTTTGTATTCATCATAAGGTTTATTTGAAAAAAAAAAATTTATGTCATCGCATTATTTTTCCAGATAATTGTGAAAGATCACAAAAACACTCATTTTTCAGAGCTATTTTTGATAAGACTCGGAAAATCCTCGGAATTTTCCAGCCATTTTCACCCTGTAGATAGATAAAAGTATTTCAAAGGTCTGTATGTTTTTTTCTCAAATTTTTCAAAATTTCCATCGAAAATTTCCTAAAACCACCCGCGCGCATGGTACTTGGACGATGGCCTTAAACAAGCCAGTGCATTACAGTATATTTAGAACTTTTGTGTTTTGCATCGAAAGAGAACGATTTTTCGATTAGTTTTTATTATTTTGGGGCTTACCCGTATTTTCCACTTATGGTATTAAACCGTTCGTTTTTAAATTTTCTTTACATTTCATCTTCAACGGCAGTAAGGACATTACACTTCGATGCAAAACAGAAAAGTTTTCTTTAAATTGCTTTAAAGAACTTTACCTCTGCTCAGCGGTTTATTATGAACTGCTAGATGGCATAACAGTTTAACATAAACTGGTAATTCACGCCAGAGTGAGTAATTGAGTGCAATTGTTAAGCGATTGCCTAAAAAGAAGACTAGAAAGTGACTGAGGCTGTATCATAGATGAAAATAAGATGCAATAGAATGCCGCTGAGGTAGTGCGGAAGCAAGTGTCAAAGCAAGAACAAAATATTTATAAAAGATGATTTTTTCAGTTTTGTTGATATTCTAGCATTCAAAAAAGAATAATGTTATAAACATTTATATGATTTGATTCTGATGCAATTTATGCAATAGTATTTTACTTGAAGATAGAGCTGTTCAATAGTTCAATTGATCAACTTAAAGAAATTGGAATAACTCATTGGTAAAGAAATTAGATAATTAACGTATTTTGAAGCTTAACAAATATTACATGATTTCTTGATTTCTTTTAAATGTCTTCATGACAGTACAGAAACGTCAAGACAAGATATGATAGTAAAATTTGTTATTATTTTGATCTTTGTTTGTTATTTACATCTACCCGGGAAACGAATTAGATTATTAAACGGACTAAGCCTAGTAATGCAATAAAAGCCTTGAGTTGCCTCAAAATGCCATAAAAGGTTTCAATTTTATGTCTTAACATTTTCATCTTATCAAAATAATCCCGTGGTAATAGGGGCTGGGGTCCACTAGGAGATTGATAGTACCTATTAGCTCTCTCCGGACAGTACCAGCCTAGATGCCGTGTGGAATCCGGCGGAAAAAATGAACCAAGAATAGATCCACTGGGTTCCTGCTTCCATGTTGTAAAAGGCGACAATTGCAGGAGTTCCTTTTTCCTTTCAGTTATAAAATATTTTCAAATTTTTCACTTCTGATTACTCTATTTTACTAAATTATCTCTTCATTCAACTTATCAATTTCCGTCTACCTTCGGAGAAAAGTTTTATTTGGAATATTTTCTTCTTCCATGTTATTGATTGTCTTTCAGGATTATAAATTGAATGATAAAAAGCAACTATTGCGCAAATCCGTTGATATTGCAAAGTTAATAACAGAGATAACATATATCGATATATTGAATACATAGTAAAACAACACTAGATATTAATATTTCATACAACAAATTAATATTTTTCTCGGTAGCAGGTTGCCCAGATCAACCAACATAACCAATTAATGATTTATAAAATAAAAAAAATCGCGTGAAATCTGTTGATCTTATTTGGTGATATAAAATGATTTTAAAACAACTGTTTAGAATATGTCAATGCAATGAATCAACTATTTTGTCTAAATCCTATTCACTCGTTTATTTTGCAGTAGGTAATTCCATTTAAAAAATAGGGAAGTATATATTCTTTACGTGGTAGTATTGCAAATTTTTCTTCAGTTTCCTCGAATAAGAGTTGTGAATCAAAGCTTCCTGGGACTTCAATATATGATATTGTTGAAACGTTCACTCGGGAAGTCAGTGAGTTGAGTGGTGCATCCGAGCATCTTGAAACCGGAACATACTGAGTCGCGCGCGAATAATACCAATACTTAAATTTTTACTAACAAACTTCCTTCTCCCGTGACACTTGTGGAGTGCGCAGTAGTATATACGGCCTCTAGTAACAACAAGCTCATCAAAATAATCCCGTAGTAAAGTAGCTGCATTAAGTCCAGATATTAGGTGAATCGAACTTTAACACACTCGTTAAATAGGTGTTTTTAACTAATTTAATTGCCTTGATCTCCTTGAAGATTTGAAAGCTATTCGTTTTATTCAGTTGTAGAAAATCGAGGAGCATTGGGTTTCATCACAAAGAGCAAAACAATTGACTTAAAATTGGAACAATTTCACCGACTACATCGTTCCTATCGCATCGGCAGTCTAATTTCCATGACAAGAATAACGCCAACTTTGGTCGTTTTCGAGAGCAAACCCTTAAAGAGCAAAAATTAGATTTTCTAAGACCAACAAAAAAATGATCTCTACAGTGCGCATTTTGAAACTTGAGTTTAAATAAGAAGGACAATTTTTGTGATTGAGTTGCTCATTGAGAAGATTCCTCTTTCATCAAAAATTTGCTCTCTTAATGGGATTGCCAATTTCTTTTGCGAAGTCCAACTTTAATAAAATGTGAGTAGGCGTAGATTTCTGTGCTGTACTCAAAATAAAAATCACTTAGTATTCAAATGCAAAACATATGATTATTTTCTATGATATTTAACCAGGAAAAGTAACTTTTTCCATATATAACTGTCATGTGTCACACATAATGAAAATCACTGTTGGCAATACGTATGCTTTATGTGAATATCACTTACTTATTATTGGTATGTGTCGTATATGAAATTCATATATTGTATATCTAAATTTCATTTAACTTCCAGATATTATTCCAATTGTAATAAAATCCTCATCTATTGATTATTAACCAGTATGGCTGGTACTTATTAAATGAAAATTATTTCACGTTTCCTTTAGATGTGACATATATTTAAAATGAGAGTTTTTCTCAATTTTGTAATAATAAATATGTAATAATAAATTTATAATAACATATGTCTTAATTGATTGTTATAATGACGGCACACTGTAGCGTCCATATGAAAAATTGCGTTCCGTTGCCTATATTTTTTTTTTATTCAATAATATAATATAATATTAAGGCACACTGCTTAAGCTCTAAGATGCCAAGGGTATTTACTAATCTTAATTATCGTCTAACTTAAAACTAGAGTAGTATCATTATGTAATATAGTATCTGGCGATCGGTAGTGGCCGGTGAATTGAATTTAGGATGAGATGATTCCAGATGGCGATGGTAATTTTCTATGTTGGCCGCATTCTTCGGTCCGTGAGGGTCCGCGGGAAACACCCCCAGGCTACGAAGGCCCGGCGGGTGGCCCGCATGCTGGTCATTTACTGGAGCGGTCTTCCGGTGATGGTGATGTTACGGAAGAGAATGAAAAAAAGAAGTAAATATTGTGGGAAACGGGGTAAAAAAGGGGTGTGGGAACAAAATGTTTGAAAACGACAGAGATCTAATTAGTTGCCATCGAGATGGTGAAAAAACAGGGAAAGGGGAACGAAAAAGTTAGTGACAAAAAAAAAGATCTTGGTAATTCCAATGAAGATGGTGGACAGGGACGGGGATCGAGAGAATCGGGCGGATGTTAGTGTCGAACCTGTAGGTGGAGATTATATTTTCTGAGCGAGGAATAACACATTACACTTGTATATCAATGTGTTTAAGGTACTGGTATATGAGAAGCATATATGAACTATCCCGACTCGCCAACACATCCCGAACCGGCACCTCAGGCGGTCTACCTCGGGCCCTGAGGGATTCCAGTAGCTTCGACCTGGCGTCACGATACTCTACGCACGACCACACGACATGCTCGATGTCCTGATAACCGTCGCCACAGGTGCAGAGCCCGTTCTCCATGATCCCGATACGCCGGAGATGTGCGTTGAATGTATAGTGATTTGACATGAGCCGTGACATAACGCGAATGAAATCACGACTCATGTTCATCCCCTTGAACCAAGGTTTCGTCGATACCTTAGGGATAATGGAGTGTAGCCATCGTCCCAGTTCGTCATTCGTCCATGAAGTTTGCCAACTTTCGAGAGTTTTCTGACGAGAAATACTGAAAAATTCATTGAAGCAGATTGGTCTTTCATAAATATCACCTTCCAATGCGCCCACTTTAGCCAATAAGTCTGCCTTTTCATTGCCCGGAATGGAACAATGCGAAGGGACCCAGACTAACGATATTGAATAAGACCGTTCAGATAAAGTTCTCAAATGTTCCCGTATTTTCCCCAGGAAATATGGGGGATACTTTCCAGGCTTCATTGCCCGGAGAGCTTCTATTGAACTTAGACTGTCCGTGACAATGAAGTAATGGTCTTTGGGCATGGTTTCAATGATCTCGAGGGTGTACTGAATAGCAGCTAATTCTGCGACGTAAACTGAAGCCGGATCACTGAGTTTGTACGAAGCGGTGATGTTCTGATTGAAGATACCGAAGCCTGTGGACTTGTTGATGTTTGATCCGTCAGTATAAAACATATTTTCACAGTTGACTGTTCTAAATTTATTATAAAAAATATTTGGAGCCACTTGAGGGCGCACGTGATCCGGAATTCCACGAATTTCTTCTCTCATGGAAGTGTCGAAAAACACAGTAGAATCAGAAGTATCCAAGAAATGAGCACGATTGGAAACAAACGAAGAAGGATTAATATTCTGATCCATGTCATCAAAATACAAGGACATAAAACGGGTTTGAGAGTTAAGCTCAACTAACCTTTCGAAGTTTTCAATCACCAGAGGATTCAAAATGTCGCATCGAATGAGCAAACGATATGAGAGATCCCAGAACCGATTTTTCAGTGGAAGAACGCCCGCCAGCACTTCGAGGCTCATCGTATGAGTCGATTGCATGCAACCCAAGGCAATACGCAAACAACGGTACTGAATTCTTTCCAGCTTGATGAAATGAGTGTTCGCCACTGATCGGAAGCAGAAGCATCCGTATTCCATCACGGACAATATCGTTGTTTGATACAACCTGATCAGGTCTCCTGGGAGGGCACCCCACCATGATCCGGTTATTGTACGAAGAAAGTTGATTCTCTGATGGCATTTTTGTTTCAGATACCTAATGTGACATCCCCAGGTGCCTTTGGAGTCGAACCAGACCCCGAGATATTTAAATGTGAAGGCCTGAGCTATGGTTTCACCCCCTAGTTGAAGCTGTAATTGTGCTGGTTCTCGCTTCCTCGAAAATACAACCAGCTCAGTTTTCTCCGTAGAGAACTCGATACCCATTTGAAGAGCCCATGATGATAAGTTGTCGAGAGTATCTTGTAATGGTCCTTGGAGATCGGCAGCTTTGGGTCCTATAATAGACACAACGCTGTCGTCGGCAAGTTGTCTCAGCGTGCAAGATGTGTTGATACATTTATCGATGTCGTTTACGTAAAAATTGTATAAAAGGGGGCTTAAGCATGAGCCCTGAGGAAGACCCATGTAACTGAATCGTATTGTCGACAAATCACCATGCGCGAAGTACATGTGTTTCTCAGACAATAGATTATGTAAAAAGTTGTTCAAAACTGGCGAAAGACCATGCTGGTGCAACTTCTCAGATAGGATATTTATAGAAACTGAGTCAAAAGCCCCCTTAATGTCTAGGAAAACTGACGCCATTTGTTCTTTACGAGCAAATGCCATTTGAATTTCTGTTGAGAGCAACGCAAGACAATCGTTCGTTCCTTTGCCCCTGCGGAAACCAAATTGTGTATCTGAAAGTAAACCATTAGTTTCGACCCAATTGTCTAGACGAAACAGAATCATTTTTTCGAACAATTTCCGGATACAGGAAAGCATAGCAATCGGCCGATACGAATTGTGATCGGAGGCTGGTTTCCCTGGTTTTTGAATGGCGATAACTCTGACTTGTCTCCAGTCGTGTGGGACAATATTACCCGTGAGGAACTTGTTGAATAAATTCAGCAAGCGCCTTTTGGCGGGGTCAGGCAGATTTTTCAACAAGTTGAATTTTATTCTGTCTAATCCCGGGGCTTTATTGTTACATGACAAGAGTGCAAGTGAGAGCTCTACCATCGAAAACAGTGTTTCGTTTGTATTTGGTGTCGCGGCGCGGGTGATCTTCTGTTCCGGAACAGAGTCTGGGCATACTTTTTTAGCGAAATCGAATATCCAGCGGTTGGAGTATTCCTCGCTTTCATTCGTGGTGTTATGATTGCGCATTCGTCGGGCTGTGTTCCAAAGAGTGCTCATAGATGTTTCTTTCGTTAAGCCGTCTATAAACCGACGCCAGTAACCGCGTTTCTTGGCTCTAATCAAGTTCTTAGTTTTAACGTCTAACGCCGCGTAATTCCGGTAATTATCAGGTGTTCCATTTTTTCTGAATTTTTTATACGCGGAGGCTCTCTCCGCGTTTAAATTTGTGCACTCTTTGTCCCACCACGGGTTGGGAGGACGGATGTTAGTTTTTGCGCCGGGTACACGTTTCGTCTGAGCTTGAATCGCAGTATCGAGAATCAAGCCAGCCAAAAACGTGTACTCTTCCTCCGGAGGAAGTTGTTGAGTTCTTTCAAGTTTCTCAGATATCGAGGTCGCATAGCTATTCCAATCAATATTTCGTGTGAGGTCATACGAAACATTGATTGTCTTCGATGGTTTTAAGCCGCTGTTGATTGATATTACGATCGGTAGATGATCACTACCGTGGGGATCAGGAATTACCTCCCACGTGCAATCCAACCGTAGCGATGTCGAGCAAAGGGATAAATCCAGCGCACTTGGTCTTGCTGGTGGTGCAGGAATCCGTGTCATTTCTCCCGTATTCAAGATTGTCATATTGAAGTTGTCGCAAATATCATGGATCATAGCTGATCTGTTATCGTCGTGAAGACAGCCCCATCCCGTACCGTGTGAGTTAAAGTCTCCTAAAACCAACGTCGGTGCGGGAAGGAGCTCTATGATATTACTGAGCCGCCGATGCCCAACCAAGGTTCTAGGGGGAATGTAGATGGAAGCAATACAAAGGTCTTTACCTTTGATTGTAACATGACATGCGACAACTTCAATACCTGGTATCGAGGGGAGGTTAATTCGATAAAAAGAATAGCACTTTTTGATCCCTAAAAGTACTCCTCCATAGGGATCATCTCGATCCAGGCGAATAATGTTAAAATCGTGGAAGTTTAAGGATATTTCAGAAGTTAGCCAAGTTTCGCACAATGCAAATGCGTCACATTTCAGATTATTTACTAGAAATTTAAAAGAATCTATTTTTGGGATGATACTTCTGCAATTCCACTGTAAAACAGTGATTAGATCCGTGACCTCGGTGGATGATTTAGCCATCGAAGGATACAATCGCTGAGAGAAGGGGCCAATTTGCAGTCAACTGCTTCAAATATGTTTTTACTGTTGGCATGAAAGCAATTAAAATGCTTCTAAGAGGGTCTGAAATATTGAAAGTTGTAAAAATCCAGTCCACAACATCAGAGAACTTGATAAGTCCAGCACCTAGTTGGTTCTCTGGTACGCTTGGGGATTTTATAGTCCCGGGAAGTCGTGGGAATTCCATCTCGGAATTGAGTTTTCCGAGACCAGGAGCTTTTTGCTTCGGTGTTGTGTCCCGATTCCCGTTAGCTGTAACTTTTCGAAGCCCTTCGGAAGACACCTTCGAACCCTTACTAGGTAGCTTATGAGAGGATTTATTTATTCTTTTCCTATAGCTATGAGGGACCGCCGAAGATGGACCTTCCAAAGGGTCGTCAGAATCGCTCTCGTCAGTTGACAAGCAGGCATATGGGTTCGTTGTCTGTTTAGGAGGGGTGGCACTTTTAAGCATCTCTGCGAAAGAACGCTTGGAGTGCTCCTTTAGGGAACGCTTCATTCGATCACCTCGCAGTTTGTAAGCGGGACAATCAGAGAGGTCATGCGGACCCTCCTTACAGTAGAGACACTTTTCAGCATCCTTACCGCAAGAGCCGTCCGCATGAGCTTCCCCACAGTTAGCACAACGTGGCTTATTGCTGCAATGGGTAGCTGTATGCCCCAGTTGTTTGCAATTAGTACAGTTCATTACTCGGGGTACGAATAGGCGAACAGGCAAACGAACCCGGTCAAAGAGGATGTAGTTGGGCAAAGCAGAACCGGCGAAGGTCACACGATAAGAGTCTGATTGGGGATAGGACTTTGTTCCATCCCCGGCGATCGATACTGAATGCAATCGCTTGCAGTCCAGTATCTTGACATTCTTAAGTGAGGGGTCTTTAAAACAACCCGCCCCGTACTTAAGAACGTCCTCGCAAGTCAAACTCGAATCGGTGACCACACCGTCGATTTCTACTTCGCGAGCTGGCACGTAGACGCGGTACTCCCGCGTAAAAGGATCATTTTGAACGAGCTCATTAGCCTGTTTTGAACTGGTAAACAGGACCCTGAGCTTGTCTGGACGTATCTTATCAAAACTTTTTATAGTATTGTATCGCGAGGACAGGTCCCGCGATATTTTTAAAATATTTAATTTTTTTTCTTTCGATTTGGTCCGGAAATAGACCGCATAAGGACCGGCCGGTAGTGCGAGCCCATCCGGATAGCTCTTTATGCGAGACTTTTTATAGTCAAGGGAAGTCTCCATTTGATCATCGGGAACGGGGGGGTCAGAATTTAGACTAGACATGTTGCGGAGCTACCTCCGCACAGAAATAAGTGAATCGGGGAGAAATAGAACAGTCGAATGCAGGAAGGAAAAAAAAACTAAATAATGATACTTAGCTTAAATCCAACGGGGGCCACCAAGGCCTAGCCCTCGTCGATCGGCGTATCGCCGCTTCGATGGTGTGCAAAAAACCTCCGAGAGGAAAAAGCACACTCTTTTGTAATCCGCACTGTGATATCACGTACACCGTTGGGCCTGTTTTGATCGATCGAACAATCACCGGCTAACGGTACTGTTTCGATCGTCCGCTCACAACAATACACTGCTTCAGTATATAATGTGCATAAAACCTCTCACAGGAAAAAGCACTATTGTCTATTACACAATAGCGATCTAGTTTTGATCGTCCGGTCACTTTATCACACACGGCACTGGTTTTCAACGCTTTCGCAGTAAACACAAAGCACGTCCGTTCACTCGGAAGGTTGAAACGGCAATGACCGTTGCCTATATGAAACGAAAAAGTCACTGTTGTCCGACCTTATTGTTCATGGTTGAGCCTATATCGCATTCTAAAAAATGGTAAATATAATTATTTTTAGTATCAACAATTTGCGTTTTAGTCTGTTAAGACGTAGAGCCGTCTTGAGTTAGTTTTAAATATGATCAGTATCTAACGGGGCAAACAGAATGGAAAACTGATTCGCGAATGCAATTATGTAATGAGAACCGTGAAAATGTTACCGCAAAGACGGGACTCGATCCCATAACTAACTCCTATCCGGGGATTTGTTTTACCTATTAATGAGTGAGACTTAATCCAGCATTAGCCAAAATTTTTACAAGTAACTCAATAATCAGTGAATTACATCTAGAATCCTAAGGTAATCATTACTATTCGTAATCAAAGCGTACTTAGTTTGGAACTACTACCTCATCATCCGCATCATTCATCATGAATACCACCTTCATGGGGTCTATCGCTGACGAAATCCAGCCAGCGACTGGCACCAGTACAGAAGGTGAAAAGCGATTATAAATACACTATCCTATTCAGTGCTTGAGCGGAAAATAGGTATAGAGCGAGAAGACTAGTGTTTGATGAACAGAGAAGATGTTTGGATGTATGGTTAGAACCTAACCGGATGTATGGTCATTCCTAACCGTGGTCTAAATGATGAAAAAAATCATCATTTTTTCAAATTTTTTCGAGAATTATCGCTAAACAAAATAAATTCAAATGTTTTGCATGATAAAAAGCATCATTCGAACAACATTTTGTAATTTTTTCGTGGAAAAATATTGAGAAATAAGTCGGTGAAGAGGTATTTTCGAGAACGCTTCTTAAAAATCATGATTTGCGGTGTCTACTGTATCTCAGTGAAGACTAATCAGATGTGAACAAACGAACGAAGCATAGTTAGAGTAGAAGTTTTTCTAGACTCTAACGTTTCTGTTTGATTTTTTTTAATGTTTTAAATTTTTGGTGGTTGTTAAAAGCGAAAACTTCGATTTTTCACGAAAAAATCCGCCATTTTGTAGCTGTAAAATCTCTCCAAAGTAACAAACAACGAAAAGGAAAACGTTGGGGTCTGTTTTTTTATATGTAGAAAGTGTGTGCAAAATTTGAAAAAAAAAAAATGGTGCAGTAGTTTTTGAATTACGATGGACACGGACTTTCAAAACCTGCTTTCGAGGAAAACGCGTTTAAAGGTTTTTGTCTATAAAATCAATGGAAATAAATAATTACTCCAGGGAGCTCGTAGGGTCTAACATTTTCAAAAAATCATATTTTTTCTTTTATAATTTATTATAACGAAACATTTCAAGAATGTTTTGTCAAGTTTTGAAGTCAATCGAAGTAGAAATCTTGGGCATGTGCGCCGAGTTCTTGCTTCTTCGTAGAATGAGATAGCCATAGATAAAGGTCCATACCTTCCAGAATTTCGTTCCAATAAGCTTGAAAATTTCACAGAAAATTCTTAAAATGTTTTACTATAAGAAAATATAAAGAAAATAATAAATGACATTCAAAACTGTTAGACCCTACCTACCACCCCCACCCCCCTTAAGCAAGATTTCAATTCAGGCCAAGTTTCAGGCTTTGTTAAATCGCATTTGCCCATTTCGTACACTGTATTGTTCACTACACTGTATTGTCTTTGTTTCTATCGTCTCGACCGTGAGCAATTGTCGACTGGGTCGGATGAGATGCGAGCACGAACTGCCTTGTTACTTAGGTTACTGGGCATTGCTTCAGGAACATATGAAGTTTTTCATGCATATTCAGCGTATTTTATTATATTGTTCCAGGTTTTAACTAAACTCGTTTCATTAGATAAAGAGATTTGCAATTATTTTAAGTTGTTAGAATCTATTCTGACGTCTACAACTTTCATCATTTTTATTTAACTCTACAATGTAATAAGAATTTTGAGTGACGAAATTGTCAACTGTCAAATTTATTTTCAGCCACCAATCATTGGGAAAACCCGTTTAGGAATTTTAAAATTCGAAAACCAGAAGAAAAGTGTAAACAATGGACACAAAAATCGTTTAAAAATACCACCCGGCAAATGATCATTAAGATTAGAACCAGACTTAATCAAACTAATAATCGTTAAAAATATCTTTTTGCAAGAATCGGACAAAAACACTTTGAGCTAAGCTGAGCCGAGCTGAAGTAGATCGTCCGTAGTTGCACTTCGTGATTGACCGAATGAGTGGAAATATACAATGAACCAAGAAAATGAAGCTTGGGAGAAACAAATCATTTTCACTGTACATACCCACTCACTCCTAACTTTTTATTAAATGATCAATAACGACGCTGACTACGACCAAAGGCTGTGCTACTGAGGGAAAGGAAGGAATGTTAGTCCGATACTCGTTGTTTCTAGAGACCGCAGGCACCACTGTATCTCCACGAGCATCACGGGATGGGAGATTTGTTAGTAGAGAGGGAAAGAGATCCGGATATGTTTTGGTAAACAATATGATCTCAACGAAACCTGATTTTTGATACTTAAGAGAAATATAATAAGTAAGCAAAATATAAAATATCTCCAAGGAACGATCTCACCAGTATCCCTTTTCTCCTGCTCGCTCTGCTGTCAGCAACGCGAGATGAAACACAACCACTGAAAGAATAAATTAAAATCACTCGCGAATGGCCCCTTTTCAGAACAAACCCTAGACCTTCAGTCTGAATGGCACGATCGACTTGTAAACTTTCACATATTCCATAGAAATCCGACAACACCGACAATGACATGCAGACGGCGTTTCGATCGGTTAACAGGTTAACATCGTTGAATATTGGGGCGGCAAATTCACAGTATTGCCGCTTGAGCATCTTTTGTTTCGCGGATCAATATTATTCAATAAATAGCACTCTCACTACTAAACACATACTTGTCACACCTGCACTATCACTCAAAATAACTATTTCAACCAAATTTTTATCTATACGTATCAAACAACACATTGAAATTATACTTTTTTTGAGAGCAGCACCAGGATACCGCATCGCACTCCCAGTGATGCCAACTCTCCAGAATCGGACAAAAACACTTTGAATACAAAAACCGAATCGAAACTTTCTTCTGAAACAAATGTTATTATTCGGATTTCGAAAAGTCGGCATAAATCTTGATATGCAAAAAACGGATGAAAATATTCGTTTCAGGAGAACCGGCTGAGTTTTTGTCATGTTTTTGCTTTTAAAAATTGTTCATGCCCAATACTTGTTCTTTTAAAACAATTTTTGCATTACGAAATCCGTGTTAGATTGTTCATTCGCAAAACGTGTTTTCCAAACTAAATTGTACCTATCCGATGATTGCATTCAGCTGTTCATATAAAAAAGAAATAAATAACTGGCATACCATAATCGAAATATACTGATGAACTTTTTTTTGTGGAATCTTCCATATTATATAAAAGTTTTTTAGTCCATGGTAAAAAATTGAGCGATTTTTTCAAGCATATTAAAAAAACAAGGGCCTTTACGCCAGAAAAAAAAAACTATTATCATCGGCAATACTTTTTTGGGCTGTTTTCATTATCAACAATTAAGTTTCTCTTTCCAAAAAATCGCTCTTTCATATTGTTCAGTTTTGATCGTTTTTCGTATCGCTTCTTATAATAGTTTATGCGCTTCAAAGGATTGACTGAGCGCCGAGTAAATTCAAAGAACAGTATCTCAGAAAATATTCAAAGTATGTAGTAAATTTTCATGATTGTGAAGAACTCAAATAGTGATTAAAATAAACAGTTCCGAACTGGATATTTGAGTCAACTACGAATGGATCTAATTAATATCTTGAGTTCAAAATGCAAACATGAAGCATTATTTGCCTGTTTGGCATGGTTCTGTTTTGTGCCACGAACAAAATAATACGAAGAGCAAATATAATCCACTGCACTTGTCGCTTACTTCAAACATAAAATCAAAACGAAAATATGTATGCAATGTTAACGATGACTCTGTATTCAATTAACCGTTAACTCATGACACGAGGCAAAGCAGGAACATAACTTAATTTGCAAATAAATTGAATCCATTCGTTATCGATGGGTGAACTTTATCTGACTCGGTTGTCTGATGGCAGTCGCGTGTGGAGTGTCTTTTGATAATAATACCCAGTACAGTATTGAAACCTGGCAATCATGCAATCTGGCGAGAAAAAAAAAATCGCACAATACGCATACGAAAGTTTTTCTGTGACTTTTTACTGACTCGGTAATGTACACTTTGATATGGTCAATGGATTGGATTAAATTATTTTGTCGCGCAATGAAGCGCACAACGGCACTTTCGGATTGAAATAGTATAGCGGTGGAGCGCTGAAACCACACCAATATAAATTTTTGCTCTCGATTCCCTCAATCTATTAAAATCTTCCAATAAAACCACAATCAATAAATGAAAATAAAAATTCATAGCCTATAGACGATTAATAATAGAATGCTGGGTATGTATATATGTTAACAGAATGATTTTGACAAATGTTTAAGCTATCTAATACTCAAACTGTTCGTGAATAAAGCCATGAACGTGACGTCATTCAAAGAGTTCATAAAAAAAGTACTTATTGTTGCACCGACAGCTCTCATATCGCCTTCTATCTAGCCAAGAGCAAACCCCAATCTTAATACACTCGATTGCCTCTGACACGAGTGGGAGGAGCGTCTCTGACACGAGTACCAGCAGCCGCTATAAATCCGACGACATGCTTCAGACCCATCGCTCCTCAACCTCTCAACCGTTGAAAAAAAAAATGGTTTGCCGAATAATCCGGTGGCGTTTAAAACACTCAAGCCGTGGAAAAGTACCAAGGACACAGAAAATCCGTCCATAAAGCTTGCCACTAATGGGACTTTAATGCCACGCATCATAACTGCGCTTCGGTGTTGCAAAAAGGACGATGACTTTGTTATCTTTTGTCTACGAAATCCTCCTGCCCTTAGGTAAAAAACAGGCGAGTCAGTGGCGTGTAGTTTCAACTAACGAGTGGCGTACTTGTTTATGTTCAAGACGACAAGGGATTTCATAGCACAATTCCGTCGACTATAAAAACTAATTATTTCCACGGTTCCTTCTTGCCATTGTTGACGCGTTGCTACGCTACAGTCGCGACTGTCGGCAATCTGTCTTTATCGGGCGATGAGATGAGCCTTAAGTATACCACAGTTGTTCTTGTGTCATTCCGAAAGAGACAAATTTGGGATTTTCTGTGAAAAGCCAGGACCGCTTCTTCTGCCATTGCGAGCGGTTTATTTCAGTGGTCGATGAAACGTTCTCCTTCGTCCAACTGAACTCCAATTACGGTACTGTAAACTCAATGATAAGCTGAGGAAAGTGTAGATCCGCGCATTAGTGTAAACCTAAATTGTGCTCGTATTTTGTAATTATCCCAAACCGCGTCGAAGCACTGTATCCGACCGATTCACGAGTGTTAACCACTGTTCTCGAGTAGGAATAGCACTTGCATGCAAATGAGGGTGGCGTCCAAATGAATTGTTCGTCGTTCGATGGTTTAATTTCGACACGATTATCAACGGTTTGATCCAAATTCTGCAATTTTGTAATTAGCTATAGAGAACAGGTTAGGTTATCAACAAAAAAACTGACTTGTTTAAAATAAGTGAAAACTGTAGTGTTATGTACCACTCGACTAAGCTTGATGAGATCGGAAAATGTCTGTATGTGTGTATGAATGTGCAATTTTCAATGAATTTTTTACTGCTCAATTTTCGCGAAGATAGCTGAACTAATTTCAACAAACTTAGGCTCGTTTGAAAACTACTCTTGGGCCATTGTGCAAGACTAAAGATCAAATGGGTGTGATTTCTGGTTTCGACGATATAATGGTATAAGTGACGTAACCGACAAAACGTGTTGTTTTGGCATTAAAAATGCCTTACTATTGACTATACGGAGCCGGGTGTCAACTAAAAGTGTCACAAATAGGCGCGTAACCTTTTTCTGTCATAATATTGAACGTTAATAACTCAGTCCTTTGTTGATGGATTAATATAATTTAACAACCAATCCATTCGGAAACTTTCAACTTAAATATCTATGGCAACGTTGTTTCAGTATTTTAATAGCATACTATTGAAAAATTGGCTAGAATCGAAAGAGTACATTAAATGTAACATGGCACATACAGATTATCTTTGTGTGAACGTTCATGCGATGCAGACCAACGATCAAAACCGTGGGCCGTGCACGAAAAATCAACAAGATGACATCATTTACTTTTCTGTGATTGGTTAATGAAAGCATAGGTTGATTCGACTCAATTTTTCAATTGCACATATCACTATTGAAATACTGAATCGCCTTACATGTTTAAGTTGAAAGTAGACAGTAGGAAATTGCATCAACACACAATGCAAAAGCGACAATCCAACGAGCGAACGCATATACATACAATCCAGTCATAACCTTACTGGACGAGCTACTTGTTTCATTCACAGGCAAGCATCAACTAGGCAAAGAATATATTTAAAGACTCCTCTTCATACTACGGAGAACGATGCGGTGTTTTTATGCATGACACAAAGCCTCCTATGCCGAACAAGAAAATGACATCATTTTGGTCCGCTGGGATTGGTGGATGAAAACATAGGTCGATTCTAACCAATTTTTCAATAGTACACTATTAAAATACTGAAACGAGTTTGTCATACATGTTTAAGTTAAAAGTTTCCGAATCGATTGGTTTGGTTGTTAAATTATATCAATTCATCAACAAAGTTACTGAGTTATTAACGTTCAAAATAATGACAGAAAAAGTTTTTTAACCTTTAATTGACACCCGGCCCCGTATAGTGAAGAGTAAAACAATTTCAATGCCAAAAACCAATTTTAATACACCTAGTGGTGTAATGATGCCTTTCTCATATTACTCATTACATCATAAATATAACCGTGAAATTCGCAAAAACAACTGTTTATTGAATAATATAGGAAAATTTGTTTGGACCTAATCTCACAAACTCTACAAATCCTATTTACCCTGTAGTTCCGGAACAAGAAGTAGTATCCATAACTACTAATTAAGGAATTCCGTATGAAACTGTAAGACTTTTCTTTTGAACCTATAAGTATGTGAAAATCGATTTGGCCATCTCCAAGAAAAGTGAGTGAGATCCTTTTTGCTGTTTTTAATCACCACTTCCAATTCTTCCGAAACCGGATTCAGATGAACGGAATAGCCGAAGTTAGTTCGTTTGTTACCATCAAATATGACCTACAAATTGGAACAATTTGAACGTAGTTAAACCTATACTTGCTATCTTATGCTCTATTTCGATTAAACCAATTAAACGAAATTTAACAAACGAAACGAACCTGCGTTTCTGTTACTACTGCATATGTAAGTCAAGCTAAACAGCATGAATCAGCAGTATAAACCATGTAGTATTATTATTATTATTATTAGTATTATTATTATTTTCTTTTAATTATTATTATTATTGTTATAATAATAATAATAATAATAATAATAAAAATAATTGTTATTATCATTATTATTATTATTATTAATATTATTTTTTTTATTGACATCACTACACAACTAGCACAGTGTTACTGCACTACCGGCTGTAATGCATATTTTTTTCAAATATTTTTCAATTCATCGACATTATTCTATTCTTTCGGTCACACTTATCATAAAATAGCTAAAAATTTTAACAATCACCATCTTCTACCAATGTCACACACTAGTAGCAGACATCCGTAACATTTTCGTTTTTTTTTATAGCGTGTACGAAATAGAACAAAGCACGCCTCATTCGTTTTTTGTTTTCTTCTTCTTTCGGTGTTTTACATATTGTCACTCTGCGATTTGAAAACTTTGACACTCATCGCCCTGTAACTGCGGAATCGGAAGTCGGATCCGGATGAAATTTCACAGTAGCTTTAAAGACAGTATGAACTTTAATTCAAATCAAGCTTTGTGAAAATCGGTTCAAGCATCGCAGAGAATTCGAAGTGAATTTACTTTTAGGAGTTTTTATTCTCCTATTTTCGGTGTTTTCGGAACAGGAAAAGAGGGGACCAGTAGTGCCGAATTAAGCTTGTATGCCCACAAACTAATAAGCTCTGCAATCTAGAACAATTTATCAGACAGTTTTATGGGATTTGTACCTGTTTTTAACCATCGTTCGTGGAAAAATACTAATGGAATTGGTAATTTTCCACTTATCATGATTTAGATCCGGAACCGGAAGTCAGATCCAGATTAAATCTTCTACAAATTTTTAGGATATTATAAGACATTTCATTTGAATCTTATTTTGAGCAAATCGAATGAGTTGTGTCAGAGATTATTGAGTGTAAACTTTTTCTCAAATTTTCACATATTACCATATAACTCTGAAACCGGAAGTCAGATTCAAATGAAATTCCATAGCAGGCTATGGGACTATAATACCTTTTATTTGAATCTTAGTTTGTAAAAATCGGTTCAGCCATCTCTGAGAAAGGTGAGTGCATATTTTTGTTACATACATACACATACACACACACACACAAAGAGAGAGAGAAAGAGAGAGAGAGATTTGTTCAGTTCGTCGAGCTGAGTCGAATGGTATATGACATTCGGCCCTGCGGGCCTCGGTAAAAAAGCCGATTTTCACAGTGATTGCATTGCATTTCTATATGGGAAAGGCAAAAAACGAACTCTATGCGTTTCAAACAATTTTTCAAATCACAAAAACAAACAGTTCTAAATTGACCTAGCCAAAGTCCAGACCTAAAACTCATAGAACACTTGTGGGAAGAGCTGGAATGACGCATTAGAACACTGAATTACTTTAATAAAAAAAACATCGCCTCATCAATGAGAAAAAGGTGTGCTGCAGTTATTAAACCAAAATGCTACAGTACAAAGTATTAATTTTTTTATTTTACTTTTTGATGACAATATTGAAACAGTGTTTCTGATTTTTTATTAGCTGTAATTTCACCTATGAGCTATATTTTAAAAAGACAATGAGAACACATAGAATAGAATACATGTATAGGTTTCATCGTTGAACTCATGCATTACCTATATTCTCCCTTTGCAAATATTAAACTTTATATTCACAGAACAATAATATAATTAATAAAAAAATCCACTGTCGAAAGTTGTGCCCTTAACTCCCTAAAGATGTGCCCTTAACTCCCTATAGATTTCATTGTCACAATAAAAGGGAAGGCTTTCTATAGGCTTGTGAAAGAAGGGTCCTAACCTAAACCTTTCGAACATGGCTTTTCGTCGTAGCAATAATTACGCCATAGAGTGACTAGGATGGAATGATGACCAGCCAATCAAACGTTTATATGGTCTGCAATGGTGACAAAATATATGCAATTATGTGCCTTCCTGTTCCAGTATAGCATTTCACTTTGAAATTCTACAATCTACATACTTGTTATACACAATGTTTTCGGTTCAATAAGCATAACTCGTTTAAGACGTGCAACACTGCATGCTTTCACAAAATCGACCAGTAATCCTTGCCAACTCTGCTTTCCATGTTATGCTTCCGAAACGTATGTGCATACTGAATACAGTGAATGTGTTTGTTGTTTAGGCATAAAGGCAAAATAAAGCATCAGTGTTTCGTTTTGATTTGGAACTAAACCTTGTTCGCCAGTAGATTGTTGACCTGGTTAATCTGATTAAAACATTCGTTTGTTAATGCACATCGAAAATAGAGCAACTGTTTTTTTTGTCATCAGCGCACAACATCTGCACTTCCATCCTATTTTGGTTAGTGTCGTTGATTTTTATGAGGCTGAATGCACAATAAAGTTTCTTTGTCAGTAAACCAAAAATCTTGCACGAATGCCATTGTGCTCGTGTACAGGCGGCTGAAACTTTTTTTTTTCGATGCGGAAATCTGGGATTGAAAATAATGCCGATTATGATATGCATCGTAAATGACGTTTCTAAACAGCTCACACTCAGATAATAAGTATATGTGTGTGCTATGCAAGATAAGATGCCAATTTGGATTGGCTCTTTACAGCCGACTACTAAAAATACGGAAGCGTGAAATATTTTTCCTGTTCAAGATAAGATGGATTACTTCCAATTTATACCTCAGGCAAACATGAAATGCTTTTGACACGTATTGAGCAGTCATTTCAACAACTAAAATAAAATCAATCTTTCCCCATGTTATTCGAGCGGATCTTTTGGTCCTATTTCATTGTCACTTGACTCTAAACTAATGTGTTCTGGAAATTGCCGAGCCTGCCAAACCTGCCAAGAAAATACGTAGACCTAACGCTCAAAATAAAAAAAAATATTCCGGATTCTCTTTTAAAAAACTTTCGTAGCCACTTATTCAATCTACCATCCGATTTTAGCAACATAAAAGAAAGCTCAGTTAGGGCCCCGTTGGTTGTACACAGAAAAGAATCCAATCTTTAAAGACAGATTTTTTTTAACTATGCCGTTCGGCACCACGTTGTAAGATTTATCCTCAGATACTAAAGCGTTTTAAAATCTATTCGCACTATTCCGGGACGTTTTTTTCCTCATCGGCGATGACTGAGCTGCCGGCGGTGTATGTATTGGAATCCCGGATCCGACATAAAATCCATTTGGTTGCCGCCGATATTCCTTGTCGAGTTTTTCACACCGACGCACAGTGGTTCGAATCAATATAAACGCGGACATAAATCAGTAGCTGCCAACCGTTCTTGTAATGCATATAGCTGCTTTTAAGAAATTATTTAAAAAATATATACCGCGTATTTGATTCTATTACTAATTTTTCATGGCCTACTTTGACAAAAGCAATAACCATAACTTTTTTTCTGAAGAGATAGAATTTTTTTCTACACGGAGAACCCGCAGATCACAAAATTTCAATATTGCAATTGTTGTTTCACGCCCTGGTTGTTTCAACTAAAATGTTGTTGATTTAACTAACATATCTGTTGATTTTGTCATAACCATTCAGGTAACTGAAATAGTTGTATTCAAATGCTGTCACTTTGCGGAGAACGAAGACAGCAAAACGCAGAACAAAAAACCTCTTCATTTCACCAGAAGCGTTTCATATTGAAAATTTTCAATGGTAATTGAACGTCATTTATGTTAGTTACGTAGTGGTCGTTTTATGTAAGTGAAAGTATGCGGAAGAAAATAACAGTTAATTGTAAAACAAGTTTTCCATGTGTTAAATCGATATTCCTACAGTATAAATGTTTTAATTTCATCTGAGAGTAATGTATTCTAGGACAGTTCATGTCAATGTTATTAAAACCGCTTAACGCTTAAAAATTTGCTGCTAATGTGAAGTGGTACTATTTGTATTTTCTTGAAAGTGTATCTGTAGCATTAGGTTAACCAGCGAGCCATTCTGCAAGTGAAGGAAAAATTTCCTAATTTCCTGTAACCATTTTTCTGGCGAGTTCCCTTTTGAGAACTGTAATCTTTTGGTTCATTTCTATACCCTTTGTGAGTTTAGTGATAAAGATATTAGCAGTTAATTAGGTAAAATTTCGTTGTTCAAGCAGTGAACGATTAGCTGCCCCCCGAAGAGGCTAACAGTAACAAATATTTATTGCAATTGGCGTCTTAAGTTCAAATAACTGTTGAAACAATTGAGACATTTTTTTGCTTTCATGCATACAAGTAACTTTGCTGGGATTGTGTCTTTGCTCAATTGCACGAGTGACACCTCATTAAAATGTTTCATAGTTCGCTCAGGGTGTTTGGCATTGCTCAACTGAAACGTTTCATTACTTGTTTGTGGTACGTGTTTTTGTTGGGTGTCGTTGCTAAGCTGCCAGCACGATAAATAAAAAATGACAGATTAGTTAAAACAACAGTCGATTAGTTGTACCAATTTTTAACCAATCAAAATCAGAAAAACAACTAATATTTTTGTTGTTTTGCGATCGCTGGCTTTTCCGTGTACAGAAATTTAGAACTATTGAAAATAAATTACTTTGTCAAATATACCAAAAGTCTAGGTCGCATCGTTTCGGATATACAAATCGTGTTTATGGCAGTTATAATCAGTTTTTTATTCATAACATGTTTCGAGTTATTTTGTTATGCATACTTTGTTTGGAATAATTGTAGAAAATATAAAATCCCATACTTTTGTGGAAGGTAATGCATAGGTTTAATCTTTTCTGGAAAAGTTATACATCATTTTACCTCTTTTTACATAGGAAACCTTGTGCCGAAGCGAAATATACAACTTAATGCAGCAAACTTTTACAATACTTATAGGAAAATATATTCCCAATCCAATTTATTTTCCAAGGAGAATATCTTCAGTACTATTCGTGTGACTCATTTTCACTATGGCTATGCTGAAACCATGAATGGTTAAGAAACGGAGGGCGTCAAGCGTCTTCTATTTCTGTAACTCACTTTTGAAGTAAGCGTCACACGATCAACATCTCGTATTAAAAATCGTGTTGCTTAGCGATAACTCAATTTATTTACACGTTTAAACATGGAATCTCTTCGTAAAGGTTTGTACTTTTACAATACTTTATCATATTTTGTTTAGAAAACATATTTTCCATTTTTGCCTTTCTCATATATATCGCTGTGAAAACCGACTTTACAACCGAGGCCCGGAAGGTCGAGTGTCATATACCATTCGACTCAGTTCGTCGAGATAACAAATTGTCTGTGTGTGTATGTATTATGTATATGTGTATGTGATAAACAATGCCACTCAATTTTCTCAGACATATCTGAACACAAACTTAGATTCAAATGAAAGGTCTGATACAAAGTTCCTGAGTTTCATTTGGATTCGACTTTCGGTTCCGAAATTACAGATTGATTTGCACAGAAAAAGGAAAAGATAGTTATACACGTTTCTCAGAGATGGCTGTATCGATTTTCTCAAACTTAGATTCAAATGAAAGGTCTTATAGCCTCATACAATTTTCCTGAATTTTATTTGGATCCGACTTTCGGTTCCGGAATTACGAGGAAATATGTGCCAATTTATTAAAAAATGCGTACTCAATTTTCTCGAAAGTTTCTTAGCCGATTTTTACAAACTAAGAAGCAAATAAAAGGTCTTAAAATTCATTAAAAAGTCCCCGAAAAAAAGATATTAAATTCATCTAGTTGGCAGATTTTGTTAGTTAGTGAATATATAAAACTATTTTGGGTCTACTAGTCCCCGGTTTCCGCTTCCGAAAGCACCGATAATAGTGAAGAAAATCTCCTAAAAATGGAACTCACTTTGATTTCTCAGCAACGGTTAAGCCGATTTTCAAATTAAAGCTCTCTGATGGCGCTCACCACACGATTATGATGAGGCTCATCTGAACCTTACGTTGTGTTTAAATTGTACGTAAATATTAAGCTAGTGACAGTACCGTAATACACTGCCCTTATATAGTCTGCGTACATTATTATATGAACAAAGTTTGTCTCTACCGGAAAGCATTTTAGGTACAATATGCCGGAAAGCCTATATCGCAGACGAATGTTATCGCAAACTCTATCAACTACGAATAAAACTGCTTGAATAATAACGTTGATCGATTTATACTTCACGTACAGTGAAGCTCACTTAACTTGTCTTCTGACATCTGCAATTGTGCATCAACACTCTCATTGTCTTTGAATATGCTGTGCAATTTTATCCAGATCCGACTTTCCGTTCCGAAATTATAGGGCGGTGAGTGTCGAAACACTCAAATCGTCATGACGACGCATAACGTAATGACGTCAATGACGATGCAATAAAATGTCGCATTAAAATATATATTTTTCAGGTGAAAAACATGTAAATTTTCTAATTCTTTTATTCAATTTGTATCTACTTGTTAGTGTTATAACGATGTTTTCTAAAAAAGTACACTTATTGTCTTTTTCTTTTAGAAAATTTATGGAATCACTTGAAAAATTGACTAGTGAAAATTGGCTCAGAGGGCTTAGTGCTCTATATCATTCGACACCGTTCATAGCGATGAGCAATGTATGTGTCTGTGCGTGTATGTGTGTGAGTATGTGTCAAATAATCTTACTAGGTTTTCTCCAAAATGGCTGAACCGATTTTGACAAACTTACATTCAAATGAAGGGTCTCGTGGTCCAATACGAAATTCCTTCCGGATTTTCATCTGGATCCCACTTCCGGTTCCGGAGTTATAGGCTAAAGTGTGTTGAATATAGTACACCGCCACAAAAAGCGCAAAACAATTTTGAAACTGGACTCAAAACTCCTCAAATCGATAGCCAGTATCAGTAGGAAACTAAACACACCGATTTCGGGTACCCTGGTTCCCGGTCTCCGGTTCCGGAAGCACCGGAAATAGTGGCCATATATTCCAAAATGGGATATTCCCAATCATAGAGTCAAATGTAAAGTCTGCATATTTCCAGATTCAACAAAAATTTAAACCGTCGTTTAGAGTACAATGGCAAAATCGTATAAAAACTTCAAAATTTGAATAAAAACTAATAGAGTTTGTACGTAATGTTAGTTGGAGGCCGTACGAACCGACTTCGATTATACCGGCACGAAAAGTGACCGCTGCAAGAATTCTTTTATGGCGGTTTGTTTACCTAGACGCTCACTAAATTTCATGGTATTTCGTGCAGTGACTCAAATGTTATTCCAGATGGAAGCCGAGAGGAGAGAAAAAATGCTGCACACCCACTTTGATAATCCAACGTGGTTCAAAATAAAAATCTCAAAAACGTTCAATATTGCCAAATCAATCGTGTATGATGTGCTTAAACGATTCAGGAAGTTCGGAAATTTTACACGCAGGTTTTTAGGAAGTACCAAGGATGACTGCTCATAGACGATGAAACTTACTTCGAAATGGATTCTATATGGCGACGGTACGAGAAGATGTTCCTGCGAAGTTTAGGTTTGCTTTTAAGGACAAATTAGCCAAAAAACTTATGATTTGGCAAGAGATATGCAGCTGCGGAGTAAAGACGCGACTTAGATGACGAAAATGTATAAAAAATATGCCAAAGAAGATGACTCCGAAGGTGTGCACCGTTTGATGGAATGGACATAGCTTTATTGAATTTGTAACAAGCTCAGGCACCTGTATGATTTTACTAATCAGTTTTAGAGAATCCACTTCTGTTTTCATCGCCACTTATTGAAAACAGTTTTGAAATAGCACTTATCGCTCTGTAATTCTTGATCCGGCTGAAGGAATTTTTTTAGTAGATCCCCTAGAGAAACCCTTCCATTTAAAAAAACGAATGCTAGTGCACATATTTGCAGTTTTTTGCCCTAATCACCCTGTAATTCCGAAACCGGAAGGCGGATTCGGATAGAATTCAGGAACTTTGTATTGGACTACAAGACCTTTCATTCGAATATAAAGCTCGTTGAAATTGGTCCAGCCATCTTAAAGAAAAATGCACGAAATGTTGCATACACACAGACACTGAATACTTTTTGATCGCATACACTAGAATATGGAAATAAATGAGGTTCGTACAATTTTAAACTGCGTAACCCAGCAGAAGATAATAAGTAATAAAAAAATTAAATTACAATTTTAAACTGCGTAACCCAGCAGAAGATAATAAGTAAAATAAATGTCTAAACCTTTTTATGGAGGCATGAATGATCGAAAAATACGATGTGATGAAATTATCTAACCGCTGAAGCGTGCCAGCAATTTGTTCAAACTTTTATTGCGAAGAACTGGAAGGGTAGTCCAATTTTTCCATTGACACATATCAAAACAATTATCTAACCTTTATTGTGCTAATTAGAAGTTCTTTTTTCTACGTTCAGATAGTCCCATTATTTAACAGATTTATTCCCGATAAAAAGATGATAACAGGATTCGGTAAAAATCTTATTTGTATTTAACACATATATTATTTCGCAGTTCTAGCAATTAGAAACATACTGATATTCCATTCATTGATGGAAATTATTTTCTGATACTAATTTGCGGTTTTCTTCCGATTGTATTGGAAGTTAAAAAGTATGTGAGCATCTTATGAAATTGTTATTAATAAGCAGTTATCTTAAACCTGATTGAAATACTTTTGATGTTTGTTATTTCCGTCAATATCATTTACAAATTTGCTACTTTTTCGATAGACCGTTCCGATCGGGTAAGCGTAGCAACACTGCGGTAAACCATAGCATCTTTGATAGAGCAAAAGTTCGTGCTCTCGAAAACCGGGTCGAGCATCATAAATCATACGGTGAAAGTGAAAGCACATCCCAACGGCCGACTGGTCCATTTTATGTGCCGATCAGTGACCCTGCCCGTCTCTCCTGTAACTGAAACTCTTTCATATGTGACGCGAAAAGTTTTAGATCAAAATCGATAGCTGAACCAAACCACATGCTAGGCAATGCGTAACTAGGGTTGATGTGGTGTACCATAATCGCATTCAACAGATTTGAGTAATTTATGTGTTGACATGGGAATAGCAAGATGTTAGGGGGCACAAAATGTAAAGTGAAATACGAAAACTTCAAGGTGAAACTTGAGAAACTTGGACTCACAAGTTAATTCATTGTCATGAGTCTATTTAGATTAGAAGTATGAATCAATTGTTCGAAAGAATAATCTCTTGAAAGGTGCTAAAAGAGGAACATTATTTTCTTTATTTTCAGCAAACGATGAATTAAATTATCCAAACCAAAGACATCTTCCAGACTTTCAGTGAAGTTCGTGATGTAAAATGAAGAATAAAAATGTTGCAGCCCAAAAACCCTTTCAATAATCAAATTTACAAGACTATACAATTTACTAAAACACGTTCACCCTGATTTCGTTCATGAACGGAATGGACATCAAACAGTACTTCTAAGTGAATAATAAAACCCTTCAGATACTGTCAGAACAAATAAGTTACAATACCATGCGAGACATACGTGGACCACATTCTAGGCCAATATGGAATGCACCATTGAAAGCAACGAATGACGGACAAAGTTATCAGCTGGTTGAGCAAACATTTGAAGCTCTTCACTTCTTTGATTCAAAGTAATGAATATCGCTCATCGACAGCATCAGCTTTCTGTCAAGCACTTACTGATGGAGTTTTGCGGGAAAATTTGATGGTGAATATTATAAATGGATACAGATATAATCAATATGAGTAATCATTTTGAATATTGACAAATCTGAACTGAAATAGATCTAGTATCATATTAAAGTTGAAGAATTCATACTAGTGCGTGAGCCAAACAATGTAAGGATTGGAAAACACAATGGTCAATCATCCATATTTTCTTTCTCTCGTTTATCTTAAAATTTAACAGTCACTGCCTTTCATAGGCATTAGAAGTTAATTTATTATTGATAACCGAACTGAGAAGTTTTCCACTTCAACGATTTGTTTGCTAGCTCTCGCAGATTCGCCTATATTTCTGTGCAATTTTCGTATCAACATCGTCCGTATCAAGCGTTGGTATTGGTACTGAAACCTTGGCGAAGTTTTTCTATTACTTTAGCATAATATATATTTCGATCCGGGCTACTCTTTATCAATACATATTGCTGCGTCGTCCAATATTTAATTTATTAAGTTTTTATACCCATCAGTTGTTTGCTTGTATTTGAATACCTTTTCTACTCGTTACTTGTAAAATCGATATTAGACGTTAGCTATTCAACCGAAATATATCACAAGTTGAAGTTAAGATTTGTTATTGATTCTCTAACTGATAGAACGTAGCATGAGATTGAATATTGAGCGAAATATTGCCTTCAGGCGTGATAAATTGTTTTCCTACACTCTCTTAACACGTTAGGAATTATTTCCGGATTTTTGGAATCGCTGTTGAAGGCACTAATTAAAAAACCTGTTTTAATCCACCTAGTGGCAAAATGATGCCTTTCTCATGTATAATATTATGGTATTCTATTCAAAATTTTTCTCTTCGAATTTTGAAAGAAACCAAGGAGTTGTTTGTGCATTTACTAGTATAACATACAGATTAAAACTGTGCTTTACTCGCGTAGGTCATCCTTAAAAAAACGAAGTGGGTTCACTATTATATGCACTTCCGGCACCGGAACCCGAGAACCAGTATAATCGAAGTCGGTTCGTACGGCAACCAACTAACATGACGTACAAGCGCTACTATTTTTTATTCAAATTTTGAAGATGTTATACAATTTTGCCATCGCACTCTAAATGACGATTTAAATGTTTGTTTTATCCGAAAATATGCAGTAATCTTTAGTAGAACCATAAGACCTTTCAGATTGGGAATAACGGTTTTGAGTCTAGTTTACAATATTTTTTAAGATTTTTGTTTCGCCGGTTTAAGTGGCGGTGTACAATATTCAACACACTTTGCCCTATAACCTCTGAACCGGAAGTGAAATTCGGAAATTCCGTATGGGACCGGAAGACCTTTCATTTGAATCTAAGTTTGGGGAAATCGGTCAAACCATCACTGAGAAAAACGAGTGAGATCCATTTTGGTATATATGACCAGTATTTCTGGTGCCCCGGTGAACGACCAAATGGTTAAAGCCGGGGTAAAATAAATGATATTAATAATAACAGTAACTATTTCCGATGCTTCCGGAATCGGATACCGGGAACCAGGGCAGCCGAAATCGATTTGTTTAGTTGCCTACTGATAATGACGATCAATTTGTGTAGTTTAGAACATTTTTTACGTTTTGCCTTTCTCATATAGAAAGGTTTTTTTTTTATTTAATAACATATTTTAAGGCACATTGCGTTAAGCTATAAGATGCCGAGGGCATATGTTTAAACTACTTAAACTAGATTTTTTTTATTTTCACATCATATGAGCTTTGGGAGATCTAGTCTTCAACGGGTGGTCGGCAGTGGCTGGCTGGATCTTGTACGCTGGAGTAAACTGGCACGACGTTGGTACGTATCACTGTTGGTCGCATCTTTTCGTTCGTGTGGGTCCGCGGAAAACACCCCCGACTACGGGGAGCCGGCTGATGGCCCGCATAATCATCGACTTGAGCGGCTCTCCGTTGTGGTGAATTTTGTGGAAGAGAAGGAAAGAAACAGAGAGAAGTTTATGTTGTTGAAAAAGGTGGTAAGGGAGCGAAACTACTTAGGTCAGCGATAAGATCTAATTAGTTGACATCGAGATGGTGAAGAGACGAGGACGGGGGAGCAAAAAATTAGTGACAGCAGAAAGATCTTGTTAGTTTTTCGATGGAGATGGTGGACAGACGACAGTTGGGGAGGTTCGAGCGGATGTTAGGTACGAGGTTGAAGGAGGATGTTGTGGAACCCTTCAGCAGATCAGACTTGTAAGTTAATGTTCTTTATGAACTGATATAATAGCAGCATATAGGGAAGGTCTCGATGGGCCAACACGTCTCGTACTGGGACCATGGGTGATATACCTCGGGCCCGAAGGGAGTCAATTAGCTGTGATCTGGCGCCACAATACTCGGTACATACCCAGACAACATGTTCAATGTCGTGATAACCCTTACCGCAAGTGCAGAGACCGCTCTCCACGAGGCCGATACGCCGGAGGTGTGCATTCAAGATGTGGTGATTAGACATGAGCCGGGACATCACACGAATGAAATCCCGACCCACATTCATCCCTCTGAACCAAGGTTTCGTCGATACCTTTGGGATAATGGAGTGTAACCATCGTCCCAGTTCCCCATTACTCCATGAAGTTTGCCAACTTTCGAGCGTCCTTTGACGAGATACACTGAAAAATTCGTTGAAGCAAATTGGTCTTTCATAAATTTCACCTTCTAATGCGCCCACCTTAGCCAACGCGTCTGCCTCTTCATTGCCTGGAATGGAACAATGTGATGGGACCCAGACTAAGGATATTAAATAAGACCGACCAGATAAAGTTCTCAAGTGTTCCCGTATTTTCCCCAGGAAATATGGGGGATACTTTCCTGGCTTCATTGCCCGGAGAGCTTCTATTGAGCTTAGACTGTCCGTCACAATGAAGTAATGGTCTTTGGACAAGGTTTCAATGATCTCGAGGG
This sequence comes from Malaya genurostris, assembly GCF_030247185.1. Taxonomy (NCBI): domain Eukaryota; kingdom Metazoa; phylum Arthropoda; class Insecta; order Diptera; family Culicidae; genus Malaya; species Malaya genurostris. Next base: position 94,706,747 of record NC_080572.1, read on the forward strand.
TGTACTGAATAGCAGCTAATTCTGCGACGTAAACTGAAGCCGGATCACTGAGTTTGTAAGAAGCGGTGATGTTTTGATTGAAGATGCCGAAGCCTGTGGACCTGTTGATGTTTGATCCGTCAGTGTAAAACATCTTTTCACAGTTGACTGTTCTAAATTTATTATAAAAAATATTAGGGACCACTTGAGGGCGTACGTGATCCGGAAATCCACGAATCTCTTCTCTCATGGAAGTGTCGAAAAACACAGTAGCATCAGAAGTATCCAAGAAATGAGCACGGTTGGGAACAAACGAAGAAGGGTTAATATTCTGAGCCATGTAATCAAAATACAAGGACATAAAACGGGTCTGAGAATTGAGCTCGACAAGCCTTTCGAAGTTTTCAATCACCATCGGATTCAAAATATCGCATCGGATTAGCAATCGATATGAGAGATCCCAAAATCGATTTTTCAACGGTAAGACGCCCGCAAGCACTTCGAGACTCATCGTATGAGTCGACTGCATGCAACCTAAGGAAATACGCAAGCAACGATACTGTATTCTTTCCAGCTTAATGAAATGCGTATTCGCGGCGGAGCGAAAGCAGAAACACCCATATTCCATTACGGACAATATCGTTGTTTGGTACAGCCTAATCAGGTCTCCTGGGTGGGCACCCCACCAAGTTCCGGTTATTGTACGAAGAAAGTTGATTCTCTGCTGGCATTTCTGTTTCAGATACCTAACATGACATCCCCAGGTGCCTTTGGAGTCGAACCAGACCCCGAGATATTTAAATGTGAAGACCTGAGCTATGTTTTCACCCCCTAGTTGAAGCTGTAGTTGTGCTGGTTCTCGCTTCCTTGAAAATACAACCAGCTCAGTTTTCTCCGTAGAGAACTCGATACCCATCTGAAGAGCCCATGTTGACAAGTTATCGAGGGTATCTTGTAAAGGTCCTTGAAGATCGGCTGCTTTGGGTCCTATAATAGACACAACGCTGTCGTCGGCAAGTTGTCTTAGCGTGCAAGATGTATTGATACATTCATCAATGTTGTTTACGTAAAAATTGTATAAAAGGGGGCTTAAGCATGAGCCCTGAGGAAGACCCATGTAACTGAATCGTATTGTCGACAAATCACCATGCGCGAAATACATGTATTTCTCGGACAATAGATTATACAAAAAGTTATTCAAAATTGGTGAAAGACCATCCTGATGCAACTTCTCAGATAGGATGTTTATTGAAACTGAGTCAAAAGCCCCCTTGATGTCTAAGAAAACTGATGCCATTTGTTCTTTACGAGCAAATGTCATTTGAATTTCTGTTGAGAGCAACGCAAGACAATCGTTCGTTCCTTTGCCCCTGCGGAAACCAAATTGTGTATCTGAAAGTAAGCCATTAGTCTCGACCCAATTGTCTAGACGAAACAGAATCATTTTTTCGAACAATTTCCGGATACAAGAAAGCATGGCAATCGGCCGATACGAATTGTGATCGGAGGCTGGTTTTCCTGGTTTTTGAATGGCGATAACTCTTACTTGTCTCCAGTCATGTGGGACAATATTATCCTCAAGAAGCCTGTTGAATAAATTCAATAAGCGTCTTTTAGCAGAGTCAGGCAAATTTTTCAACAAGTTGAATTTAATTTTGTCTAACCCCGGAGCTTTATTGTTACACGACAAGAGCGCAAGTGAGAACTCTACCATCGAAAAAGGTGTTTCGTTTCTGTTTGATGAGGCGACGCGCATGATCATCTGTTCCGGAACAGAGTCAGGACATACTTTTTTAGCGAAATCGAATATCCAGCGGTTAGAATATTCCTCGCTTTCGTTCATGGTGTTTTTGTTGCGCATTCGTCGGACTGTGTTCCAAAGAGTGCTCATCGATGTTTCTTTTGTTAATCCGTCAACAAACCGTCGCCAGTAACCTAGTTTTTTTGCTTTAACTAAGTTCTTCATTTGCTTTTCTAGCGCCGCGTAATTGCGATAATTATCAGGTGTTCCATATTTTCTGAACTTTTTGAATGCTAAAGATCTTTCCGCGTTCAATGATGAGCACTCTTTGTCCCACCACGGATTGGGAGAACGGATGTTAGTTTTCGCGCCGGGTACACGTTTCGTCTGAGCTTGAATCGCGGAGTCGAGAATCAAGCCAGCCAAAAACGTGTACTCTTCCTCCGGAGGAAGTTCCTGTGTTATTTTGAGTTTCTCAGACATCGAATTAGCGTATTCTTTCCAATCAATATTTCGTCTGAGGTCATACGAAACATTGATTGTCTCCGATGGTCGTAATCCGCAGGTGATTGAAATTACGATAGGTAGATGATCGCTACCGTGGGGATCAGGGATCACCTTCCACTTGCAATCCAGCCGTAGTGATGTCGAGCAAAGGGATAAATCCAGCGCACTTGGTCTTGCTGGTGGTGCAATATAGAAAGGTTATGCAATCACTTGAAAAACCGACTAGTGAAAATTGGCTCGTCATATACCATTCGACTCAGTTCATCGAGCTGAGCAATGTCTGTATGTGCGTGTGTGTGTGTGTGTGTGTGTGTGTGTGTGTGTGTGTGTGTGTGTGTGTGTGTGTGTGTGTGTGTGTGTGTGTGTGTGTGTGTGTGTGTGTGTGTGTGTGTGTGTGTGTGTGTGTGTGTGTGTGTGTGTGTGTGTGTGTGTGTGTGTGTGTGTGTGTGTGTGTGTGTATGTGTCAAATAATCTTACTAGGTTTTCTCGGAGATGGCTTAACCGATTTTGACAAACTTAGATTGAAATGAAAGGTCTCGTGGTCCCATACGGAATTCCTGAATTTCACCCGGATCTGACTTCCGGCTCCGGAGTTATAGGGTAAAGTGTGTTCAATATTGTACACCGTCACTTAAGCCGGCGAAACAAAAAACGTAAAAAAACTGGTCTCAAAACTACACAAATCGATAGTAGAACCCACTTCGTTTTTTTAAGGATGACTTACGCAATCAAAGCACTGTTTGATTCTGTATGTTATGCACAAACAATCTCTTGGTTTCTTTCAAAAATCGAAGAGAAAATCGAATTTTGAATTGAATAACAGTGTATTATATGTACATGAGAAATGCATCATTACATCACTAGGTGGATTAAAACAGATTTTTTTTGCGCCGGTTTAAGTGACGGTGTACAATATTGAACACACTTTACCCTATAACTCCGGAACGGGAAGTCGGATCAGGATGCAGGCTGTGTTCCAAAGAGTGCTCATTGATGTTTCTTTCGATATTCCGTCTACGAATCGACGCCAATAACCGCTTTTCTTCCCTTTAATCAAGCTTTTCATTTTAGCGTTTAATGCCGCGTAGTATCTAAAATTATCAGGTGTTCCGTTTTTCCTGAACTTGATAAATGATGAAGCTCTCTCCGCGTTTAATTTTGAGCACTTTTTGTCCCACCACGTGTTGGGAGGACGGATTCGAGTTTTCGCGCCGGGTACACGTTTCGTCTGAGCTTGAGTCGCGGTGTCGAGAATCAAGCCAGCCAAAAACCTGTACTCTTCCTCCGGAGGAAGTTCTTGTGTTGTTTCTAGTTTCTCAGATATCGAATTTGCGTAGCATTTCCAATCAATATTTCGTGTGAGGTCATTCGAAACATTGATTGTCTCCGATGGTCTCAATCCGTAGGCGATTGAAATCACGATAGGTAGATGATCGCTACCGTGGGGATCAGGGATCACCTTCCACGTGCACTCCAACCGTAGCGATGTCGAGCAAAGGGATAAATGTCTTGCTGGTGGTGCAGGAATTCATGTCATTTCTCCCGTATTCAAGATTGTCATATTGAAGTTGTCGCAAGTATCATGGATCATAGCAGATCTGTTATCGTCGTGAAGACAGCCCCATCCCGTACCGTGTGAGTTAAAGTCTCTGAAAACCAACGTCGGTGCAGGAAGGAGTTCAATGATATCACTGAGCCGCTGATGCCCAACCGAGGCTCTTGGGGGAATATAGATGGAAGCAATGCAAAGGTCCTTGCCTTTGATTGTTACATGACATGCGACAACTTCAATACCTGGTATCGAGGGGAGGTTAATGCGATAGAAAGAATAGCACTTTTTGATCCCCAAAAGTACTCCTCCATAGGAATCATCTCGATCCAGGCGAATAATGTTAAAATCGTGGAAGTTTAAGGGTGCTTCGGAAGTTAGCCAAGGGATCATCTCGATCCAGGCGAATAATGTTAAAATCGTGGAAGTTTAAGAGTGTTTCAGATATTAGCCAAGTTTCGCACAATGCAAATGTATCACATTTTAGATTGTTTACTAATAGTTTGAAAGGGTCTATTTTTGGGATGATACTTCTGCAATTCCACTGAATAACAGTGATTGTATCCGTGACCTCGGGGGGTGACTTAGCCATCGAAGGATACGATCGCTGAAATAAGGGGCCATTTTGCAGTCAGCTGCTTCAAGAATGTTTTAACTGTAGGAATAAAAGCCATTATCAGGTTTTTAAGAGGTTCAGAAATGTTGAAAGTAGACATGATCCAGTCCACAATATCAGAGAATTTAACAAATGCAGTATTTGATAAATTTTCTGACTTATCTTTAGGGACTTTCGGGGGTTTTGAAGTCCCAGGAAGTGAGGGAAATTCTTGCTCGGAAATTAATTTTCCAAAGCCTGGAGCTTTTTTCTCCGGTTTTTTGTCATCACTTCCAGTTGTTTTAATTTTTTGAGACCCACCAGAAGATACCTTCGAACCCTTACTAGGGAGCTTACTAGAAGATGTATTTCTTCTCTTTCTGAAGCTATGAGGGACCGCCGAAGATGTACCTTCAAGGGGATCATCAGCAGTGCTGCTTTACACAAGCTCACCGTTGGCCTTGAGAACGGATTAATTAGAACTTTCACTCGACCGCACCAATGCAGACACAATTGAATATGGAATGACCTTGATATCTGAATAAATCAACTCAATACACGATTGGAGAAAGTCTATTCGATCCGATAGTCGCGGCACGAATGACTATTAGAGAGATGGAGGAGGAGTTATGAGGCGTAAATGTGCGTGAAGTTTGTGGGCAAACCACTCGTGGATCTTGTACCACTATAACGCACCGTCACACAATGCCTTCATTATTCGTGAACATTTGGCTAAAACGAAACGAATGTCATTCAGCAACAACCGAATTCACCTGATTTGCCTCCCTGTAATTTTTCGGATCTCCATGTTCGATGTACGTTCTACTATGTCTGTCTGGCGTTTTAGAGTGACTAATACAAGATTCAGAGTGGCGAAATGGTGACGCGTATGCACGGAATGCATAAGAATGCAGGTTCGAGTCCTGTCTCTGAGCATATCTTTTTCGAAAAAATCATCTTTTCTGTTAGTATTTCATTCATTTGGCTTCTTCAATATTTGTTTTCGCTCAGTCATTGCCAAAACTAAACTTAGTTATGGCGGCTTTACGTCTAACCAACTAAAATTAATAAATCGGTAATCAGATTCGCCGAAACTAACCTGTTCGTCCTCCCTCTCATTTTCTCCGTATTCCACCATCTTTTTGATCACTTATTAGATCTACATGCCGGTTCTAACCCCGTCGTTCGTCCACGCTCACTCACTGCTCCCTCAACTGCTCTGTAATGCTGTAATATTGTGTCATCAACTAGTTATAGGGTTAGTGGTTTAGCTTTAACTGTTAGTTTTAATTGTTAATTTTAAACATAACTGTATCTGTTGGATCATTGTAATATGTTGATACAAAAGATGAGGAGGTTTTATGCCTGCTGGAGAGAGAGAGATTGCTATATTTCATCTTCATCGGGCTTTTTCCTGCTCCCCAAAATAAATAAATAAATAAAATATCTCATTCCAACAAATTATGATTATAGAATCTTTGTAGTTCACTGCCGTGTTCACAATAGTATACAACAAAGAAATCGAAAAAAATTTAACATCAATTGAACTTGAAGTTATTCATTTACATATCTAGCTTGAAAATGTTAACCAGTTCAAATTGATTCTAAATTTGATTAAAAATGTACCTTAGTGTTGATCATCAAAGTTTTTTTTCTTTTTTACTTTTTGTGAAATCTGTATTCTGTATGTGCTTGTAAAAATCTATACAATGCAGATAAATGTTTATAAATGGAATCCGCAATAAATCATAATGTCTTCTATTTGACGATATCATAAATGATCGGGCCTTGAGTAAAACAGCTTCAGGTATATCAATTGCACACTAGAGATCTCTGATTCTTTTTCCTTCTCGAATACGAAGTACACGTTTTCTCATGATAACACATCCGCAAATGCTTAATATAAATAATTGCTTTTGTGGATTCCCAAAGGATGGTGAGTGTGCAACGCTTGGTTCCACTCAATAATGAAATTTTAATAGCGAGAGGTTTTGGTGTACGTGATGCGAAGCGGAAAATTATGACAATCAAACATTTCGTAGTATCATCACACAGCAATCTCGATAAACCAAAATAAAAAAAATCATAACTGTCAAAACGGAAAAAAAACACTTCGGTGTAAAAAAAAATCTACGGGTTCGTTCAAATTTCAGTTTAAATAGTTTTCATCCTAACTTCATCATTGCCCTACGCTACACTCATGAATATCACAGATACGCTAGAAAAACAAAACAGCTTCGGTTAATTTGGTTTTATGAAATTTAATTACATAACCTTTCAAATCGAATTAAATCTGTCGGAATCCATTTTCGTTTTGCGGGTTGTATTGAGGGAAGGTAGTAATAATATTATGACTGGTTGAATTCCAATTTCAGGTGAGAATTGGGTGGATACCATCATCAAACCACGCTCTTACCGCGTCGATTTTCAGGGTTAACCGAACAACAAAGTTTTGAACTATAAACGCTAGGTGATAATTTCCTGACGTATGTAACTAAGTGACCCAACGCTATGGTAATTGGCAGTGCAGTTGAGTTCAAATTTAATCCGTGGAGGCCCTGATACGATAAAATTTATTACTGCATAGCTGTGCTTCTGTTCTTAGTACGGTGGAAACGAGTTCCACAGATTATAGAATACGATTTCTGTTATCATAGCAAGAGAATTTTCAGACTGAACTAAAAAAGTTCGACCTGAAACTTCGAGTAAAGACAAATCTATAAGAACTTGAATCGAACAATAATACATGATGAACACCACTGCCGGCCATTTCGATTTCCATTGCTCACAGAAAAGAACAAACAATAAGCAATATGACTATGGCTTCATCTTTCTTGTATGTTTGTTCTTTTTAGCGAGCAATGCAAATTGAGTTTGCCGGCAGTGTTGAAATAGATAGAAACTAGATGTTTTATTTACTCTAATACAGCGACTTCAATGGATAGATGTATTGATAGAATTTTCTGTTTGAAAATACACATGTTTTAGCGAAGTAAATTACGTACTCATACTATCTTAACCAAAAATTTCCCGTAACCACCACCGTTTGGCGCTCTCAGTCACCCGATTAGTTTTTTTTATTCACCGGTTTTTTCAACAGCCACTGGAACTATCATTTTTAATATTCAAATTAGATTTGTAACTGTGACGGAGAGAAGGTGATTTTGTTACATTTTTCATGCTATTGCAGTCGCACAAGATCTTCTAAATGTCCATTTCTAGAGCACAAAACTCTATAATACTTGTGTCTGAGATAGCTCCCTTACTCCGATTCGTGGGGAACGGAAAACATGTTCTAAATTTGTAGGTCTTATCAGTTTTTGCCTTTCTCATATAGAAAGGTTATGCAATCATTGTGAAAACCGACTTTTGAACCGAGGCTCAGAGGGCCGAGTGTCTTATACCAGTCGACTCAGTTCGTTGAGTACGCAAACTGTCTGTGTGTCTGCGTCGGGAACGGAAACGCCACCTGGAAGAAGCGGAGTACGAGGAAATGGAACTGCTGTACCGCTCCGAAGAAACGCGGAAATTCTACAAGAAGCTCAACAAATCCCGCAACGGCCCTGTGCCGCGAGCCGAAATGTGCAGGGATAAGGACGGAAGCCTTTTAACGGATGGACGTGAGGTGATTAAAAGGTGGAAGCAGCACATCGATAAGCACCTGAAAGGCGCGGAGAACGTAGGCATGGGGGTTCAAGATGACTGAGGAAACGACTACGTCAGTGCAGCAGAAGACGGAAATGATCCAGCTCCCACACTGAGGGAAGTTAAGGATGCCATGCACCAGCGCAAAACCAACAAAGCAGCTGGTAAGGATGGCAGCGCAGTTGAACTCATCAAAATGGGCCCAGAAAAGTTGGCCACGTGTTTGCACCGATTAATAGTCAGGATCTGGGAAGCCGAACAGCTATCGGTGGAGTGGAAGGAAGGGGTAATTTGCCCCATTCACAAAAAAGGGGACCATTTGGAGTGCGAAAACTTCCGAGCGATCACAATTCTGAATGCCGCCTACAAAGTGCTATCCCAGATCATCTTCCGTCGTCTGTCACCTAAAACAAATGAGTTCGTGGGAAGTTATCAAGCCGGCTTCATCGATGGCCAATCGACAACAGACCAGATTTTCACCGTGCGGTAAATCTTCCGAAAATGCCGTGAATACCAGGTCCCAACGCATCACCTGTTCATCGACTTCAAGGCAGTATACGATAGTATCGACCGTATATAGCTATGGAAAATTATGGACGAGAACAGTTTCCTGTGAAACTGACTAGAATGATCAAAGCGACGATGGACGGTGTGCTAAACTGCGTAAGGGTCTCGCGTGAACTATCCAGTTCATTCGGATCTCGCCGGGGACTGCGACAAGGTGACGGACGAGCCGGGCCTAACAGCCGGGGTACGATTTTCACGAAATCCAGTCAATTTGTGTGCTTTGCGGATAACATGGACATTATCGTGAGAAAGTTTGGAACGGTGGCAGAGTTGTACACTCGCCTGAAACGCGAAGCAGCAAAGGTTGGAGTGGTCGTGAATGCGTCGAAAACAAAGTACATGCTAATAGGCGGAACCGAACACGACAAGATTCATCTAGGAAGTAATGTCACGATAGACGGACGAGGATACCATCGAGGTAGTGGAAGAATTTGTTTACCTCGAATCCTTACTAACGGCTGACAACAATGTGAATCGTGAAATACGAAGACGCATCATCAGTGGAAGTCGTGCCTACTACGGGCTCCAAAAGAATCTGCGGTCAAAAAAGATTCACCCCCGCACGAAATGTACCATGTACAAAAAGCTTATAAAAAACCGGTGATCCTCTACGGACACGAAGCATGGATCATGCTCGAGGAGGTCCTGCAAGCACTTGGAGTTTTCAAGCGACGCGTGCTAAGGACGATCTTCGGCGGTGTGCAGGAGAACGGCGTGTGGAGGCGAAGAATGTGCCACGAGCTCGCTGCACTCTACGGCGAACCCAGCATCCAGAAGGTGGCCAAAGCCGGAAGAATGCGGTGGGCAGGGCATGTTGCAAGAATGCCAGACAACAACCCTGCTTAACTTGCCATCCTTATCTTAAATGTGATGTAGTGCAAATCTTAAATCTTAAATGTGATGTAGTGCAAATAAATGTATCATCATCTAAAACATGTCCATTTTTTTAATGAAAAGATTCAACAAACTAAAGACTAGTAGTGGGAGAAAAACCTGTTTTAATCCATGTAGTAGAGTGATGATGACTTCCTAATATCACTCATTTTATCATATATGACACTTTGGTGTTTTTCAAAATACTTTACTTTGACTACTGACAGAAAACAAAAAAAATTCAATAGCAGCCTATGGAACACAGTTTGAGAAATTCTGTCCCTTCATCTCTGAGAAATGTGAGAGAGTTCCATTTCTCAGTTTTTGACCAATATTACCGATACTTTCGGCACAGGAATTCGCTAATCTGTGTAGCGGAAGTCGGTTCGTTTGGTCATCGACTAATTTGAGCAGTTTTGAGCACAATTCAATTCAGAAGATTTCTTACGGTTTTGCATCATTGCCGGTATGAAACTTTAAATACTTATTACCCGGCGATTCCGGAACCGGAAATCGTGACTGGATCAAATTCAGAAATTATGCAGGGGACTATTAGACATTTCATTTGAATCAAAATTTGAGAAAATCAGTTGAGTCATCTCTGTGAAAATGGAATGAGTTACGTTTTGCTGTTTTTGACAATTATTTCCGGGGAAAGCCAAGTATAAATAAACGAAATAAATAAAATAAATTTCGGTTCCGGAATCCGGGATTCGGTAAATCCGATGTGAGTTTGAGATTACTTACAAGACTTGTGTACTAGAAAAATATTTTAACATCTTCTTTTATAACAGCAACGGAAAGAATTTCCGCAACCGCTTTTTGTTGGTGCCATGATGCTTTCACATTTCACTCATTTTCTCAAAAATGTTCATGTCATAATCTTCATGGAGACGCTTGGATGCTACGCTATAAGCCAATTCCTATTGAACATTTAGGGATTTTGTCGGTTTGTGCAAAATCCCATACTTTGTTTGTATTTCTTCGCGTTTAGCCTTCGAATCATTAGTGCTAAGCTAGCGATTTGAATTGAGCTACTAGACGCGAGATGGCAGTTCGTTTTGAACTACTAGAAATAATCAGGAGAATTTCAATAAATATATGATTTTTTAAGAGCTTGAGAACTTTTTTAAACAATAAAACGCATAAAATTTGCAAAATCTCATCGGTTCTTTATTTTAAACGTTAGATTGGTACATGACATTTACTTTTTGAAGATAATTTCATTTAAATGTTGACCGCGGCTGCGTCTTAGGTGGTCCATTCGGAAAGTCCAATTTTGGGCAACTTTTTCGAGCATTTCGGCCGGAATAGCCCGAATTTCTTCGGAAATGTTGTCTTCCAAAGCTGGAATAGTTACTGGCTTATTTCTGTAGACTTTAGACTTGACGTAGCCCCACAAAAAATAGTCTGAAGGCGTCAAATCGCATGATCTTGGTGGCCAACTTACCGGTCCATTTCTTGAGATGAATTGTTCTCCGAAGTTTTCCCTCAAAATGGCCATAGAATCGCGAGCTGTGTGGCATGTAGCGCCATCTTGTTGAAACCACATGTCAACCAAGTTCAGTTCTTCCATTTTTGGCAACAAAAAGTTTGTTAGCATCGAACGATAGCGATCGCCATTCACTGTAACGTTGCGTCCAACAGCATCTTTGAAAAAATACGGTCCAATGATTCCACCAGCGTACAAACCACACCAAACAGTGCATTTTTCGGGATGCATGGGCAGTTCTTGAACGGCTTCTGGTTGCTCTTCACTCCAAATGCGGCAATTTTGCTTATTTACGTAGCCATTCAACCAGAAATGAGCCTCATCGCTGAACAAAATTTGTCGATAAAAAAGCGGATTTTCTGCCAACTTTTCTAGGGCCCATTCACTGATTTGCAAGCGTTGCTCGTTAGTAAGTCTATTCATGATGAATTGTCAGAGCATACTGAGCAAATAATAATGCATGAAAATCATAACCTCAAAAAATCTGAGCAAATACTAATGCATGAAAATCCTAACCTCAAAAAAATCACCTTTTATTTGAGTGACCCGAAAATTTCGTTTTTTCGTCGGTTGTAGTTAAAGACAGTTACAATCTATTTAGTTATAAAAATGTATGACTTATAACTTTGAATTCGTTCAAAACCCCAACTATTGGGATATGGGGAAAGAATCGACAACACAAAAATATCGATATTTCCGTGAATTGTTGACGGATTCTAACAATCTCGTTTGATAAGTATTTCTAAAGGTATCTAGGTAAATCCAATTGTGACAGACATTGGGCCGCATGAATAAAATGTAGTAAAGTCTGTTGTTTGTAGTATCTTCTCATAAACAAGAATATTCGTCAAGAATATTTAACACTAATAAACCTGGTAGTTCATTTATTCCCATTAAAATAATTTTCAAAAATGAAGAATCCAAGGATGAAGTTCTGAACAAAAAAAACTTTTTAAGAATATGTTGTCCACGTCTATAAACGAATCTCTATTGCTTAATGGAAAACCGACCAACGTATCAATTCGTGATGAGCTGACCCCACTCTCCTTGGAACTTATGAAGGAATTAATAGAAGCACAGGAAGTTCTCAATTTAAAATACATTTGGTCTGGCAGAGGAGGAGTTATTCTTGTAAAGAAGAATGAACACTCTAAGCCAGAATCTATTAAGAGCAGAGAAGACCTGAGTAAATTATTTTCTCGCTTTTTAAACAACTCAACTGCAGTCTCTTCTCCTTCCCCCAAACGTAAAAAGAATAACTGATTGTTTTATTAATGTTAATATGTTTATTTTCTTACAAGAACTATAAATAGAGTTGTAAACGAATCTCATGAAAATTTATTTGATTTTAATTCTAAATATACAGCAAAATCATCGAAATGTCTCAGAATAGCTCAATGGAACATACGAGGTATGAACGATTTAGATAAATTCGACAGTATCAAATATTTTTTGAATCATTGTGAAGCAGCTATTGATGTAATTGTAATTGGCGAAACATGGATAAAGCAGGGCCGTACATCTATCTATAATATTCCTGGATATAATGCAACTTTTTCATGCAGAGAAAGCTCTCATGGAGGATTAGCTGTTTAAATCAGCGATAAACTAGGACAAAGAATAGTAAGAAATGAACAAATAGATGGACTTCATACTATTCATGTCGAGCTAAACGTTGATGCGCGTTTATATGATGTCATATGTGTGTATAGACCACCTTCCTTTGATTTTTCAAAGTTTCATGATATTCTAGAATCATGGATATCCAGCTCTAAAAAAACAAACCGTGCTACATAGTCGGAGATGTTAATGTGCCAATTAATCTCTCTAACAATAATGTTGTTCTAAGATATCGTAATCTTCTAGAATCATATGGATTTGCGTGCACAAATACTTTCCCCACACGTCCCTCTAGTAATAACATAATTGATCATTTCATATGTAAACTGAGCGAGGCGCCCTGCATGAGAAACGATACAATCTACACTGACATAAGCGATCACCTTCAAATTGTATCTACCATATGGCTAAAGAAAGAGAGACATAAACATGTTCTTACTAAAAAAGTTATTGACCACAACAAACTAAAGAGAATATTTAATCCTTATATCAATAGCATAATCAATGTTAATGATGTCGATGAATGTTTTTCCAACATTATATCTAAATATAACGAAACTCTTTCACAGTGTACCACAACCTATACGAAACAAGTGACAGTCAAAAACGAATACTGTCCCTGGATGTCTTTTGATCTATGGAAATTTATGCAAATTAAAGCCAATTATCTTAAAAAAGTGAAAACAGGCCGGATGACTCTCACGCGCTAGAAATGCTCAAACATGTCTCGAAAAAGGTTGAAAACATGAAAAAATTTCTTAAAAAATCTTACTACGCTAATCTACTCTCTACCACCTGCCATTCTAAACTGTGGAGGAATATCAACTCCATTATGGGACGAACAAAAGAAAAGGGACAAATTAACCTTACAGTCGATGGAGTTCAAACATCCAATGATCTAGAAGTTTGTGAAGCTTTTAATAATTATTTTTCTGGTATTGGTAACACACTAGCTAACAGTATTCCAACTAGTGGTAACATTGATCCTGTGAATACCACAACTTGTATTTCAAACTCAATTTATCTACGTCCAGCTTGCTTGAATGAAGTAATTCTGGCAATAAACGACTTAGACAGCAATAAAAGTAGTGGCCCAGATAATATACCTGCAACATTATTGAAAAGCAATGCCCGATCGTTTGCATCAATCATTTATCAAGCATTCAATAAAATTATAACTTCAGGAATTTTCCCCGCCTGTCTGAAAGTAGCTCGAGTCGTTCCAGTATTCAAATCTGGAAATCCTTATGATCCCAGTAACTATCGTCCAATTTCAACGTTGTCTGTATTTAGCAAAGTAATAGAAAAGCTTCTTGTTGCGAGGTTACTATATTTTTTCAAATCCAACAGAATTTTGTACGATTTTCAGTATGGTTTTCGGGAAGGATGCAGTACTACGACTGCTGTTGTAGAGTTGATGGACTGTCTTATTAAAGATATTGACTCTAAGAAACTTGTTGGATCGTTATTTCTTGATTTGCGAAAAGCGTTTGACACCTTAAATCACAATATTCTCCTACGAAAACTGGATAGATGTGGCATAAGAGGAATTGCCAATGATTTACTAGCCAGCTACTTAAAAAATAGAACACAATACGTGGCGGTCGGGGGAGTACATAGTTCGTATCGATCAATCAACATAGGAGTGCCACAAGGTAGTAATATTGGTCCACTTCTGTTTCTAATATTTATCAATGATATTGGAAACTTGAAGTTAAAAGGAATACCTCGACTCTTCGCAGACGATACTGCTCTGTTTTATCCATGTATAGATGCAAGGACGATTGTAGCTTCAATAGAACAGGATATAAGTGTCCTAATGAATTATTTTAATTCAAATTTTCTGTCATTGAATCTTTCCAAAACAAAGTATATGATATTCCATTCTACGAGGAAAAAAATACAAGCTCACTCAATCGGAGCTTCCTGGTCACGGACACATACATACCTCGGCTCAGAAAGAAAAGTTCTATCAGGAAAGATAAACAAAAAATCGCGACGTTGACAGCTGAGGTATTTACATTTAACGATTATGTACTAACAAAGAAGGGAACATACTATTTACAATATGAGAGAGCACCCAGTGGAATGTAAGATTCCTTTTAAGGGGCTCTTAATAAAATAAAATTAATCAATTAACAAAATTTTTTAAAGCAAAATCTAATAAATTATCTATCGGAGAAGGAAAAAAACCCTCTTGAGCTGACTGTGCCACCAGTTCTCGCTCAAGAGGGCACAAAAACCTCCTCCTTTTAATATCATAATTAATAGCAAAAACTTAAAATGAATAAAATGAGTTTGTGAATGGTGTTATGAATGAGTGGATGAATAAATGAATGGATGAGTAGATGCGTAGATGAATGGATAGAAGAATGGAACGAGTGAGTGAGTTAAAAAATGAAAGCTTGAATAATTGAATAAGTGAACGAGTTAATGAAACTGAAGTTGACTATTGTATGTTAGATAGAAGCATGCAAACAGTTAATACAGCATGACATCGCTACACGTATAACGATATAACGAACGTTAACCCACCGCAGATACTCACACCAAAAAGCTTACACAGAGAACTTTCTGGTCAATATCACAGTTAGACTGTAGCTTGCTGCAGTGACAACACAATTGAGAAAAAAAAACAAACAAAAAAAAAACTAGTTACAAAGCGGTGAGAAAATTCAACAAGAAAAAAAAATGATAATTTAAAAAAACTATATATATATATTTATATATATATATATATATATATATATATATATATATATATATATATATATATATATATATATATATATATATATATATATATATATATATATATATATATATATATATATATATATATATATATATATATATATATATATATATATATATATATGTGTGTAATAATAAATAAATAGTATGTTCCCTTCTTTGTTAGTACATTGGTGCGGGGGAGTGTGGAGGGCATTTAAATAAAAAAAAAAGAAAAAAAAACAAAGTTGACAAAGTAAAACGCGTTTGATATGAATAAAAAAACAAGTTCGAACATGTAGTTAATTCTGCCTTTGAATTTGAGCATTTATTGCATGCCGTATCGAATTGGAGCCGGAAAAGCATAAATAAGTATGCACAAAGCAAGAAACGTACTTACTGCTGCAAAAATGCCACTTCATTTAATTTTTCTATTGTGTTGTGTAGTGATGTCAATAATAATTCGTTTCGTTTGTTAGATTTCGTTTAATTGGTTTAATCGAAATAGAGCATGAGATAGTAAATATAGGTTTAACTACGTTCAAAACTGTTCCAATTTGTAGGTCATATTTGTTGATAGCAAGCGAACCAACTTCGGCTATTCCGTTTATCTGAATCCGGTTTCGGAAGAATTGGAAATAGTGATAAAAAACGTGTTTAATCCACCTAGCAGTGAGATGATACCTTTTTTTATCAATCCGCATGTGTTTTTGCATGAATATTCTTTGGTGTTTAAGTTTTCATAACATTATTTTAATGACCGTCGTTTTAAGCGACAATTTGAGATTTTAATCTCTCATTACTCTGTAATGTCGAAACTGCAAATCGGATCGAATTTGAATCTAAAATTGTGATAATCGATTAAACATGCCATGATATGTAAGTTCCACTTTAGAGTTTAAGGTAATTTAAGGTGCGTCCAGAGCCGGTATTCAGGAACCAGCATAACCCAAACCGATTCGTATGGCCATATGACGAATAAATTACAACGGTTTTGAGTCCAACTTTGAAGCTTTTCGGGATTGTCATCTTCTATATCGGTTTGAATTTAAAAATTAAAAAATTTAATCATCATGTAATTCGAGAACCGGAAGTCATAATTGGATAAAATTATTTAATTTTTGTATGTATGTATAAAAATAATTAATTTTGTATATAAGTTTATATGAATTTGAATTTTTGTTTCTGAAATTGGTTCAGGCCTTTTTTTTAGAAAACGATTGAGCTTTGAGAAACGATTTTATACTGGAACCGGAATTCTAAAATCGGTATGGCCGAAGTCAGATAAATTCACCTGAGTAGCTGTATTGTTTACATTTGTTTCAAAATATTTGAAAATCAGTGAAGACATCTTTGAAAAATCATAGCACGAATTAAATTTTTAGGTGCCTTCTGAATCGAAAACTGAATACCACTAAAACTGAAAAAAGTTAATATTTTATCGACTATCCAAATCTGCTAACCCGATAAACCTGATTAATTTATGTGGAATAGACATTTTTATACCAATCACCCTGTATCCCAGAAACCAGAAGTTGGATCTGACTGAAGAGCAAGATGTTTTATAGAATCTTGAAACTTTTCATTTGAATCTTAGATCGGTTCAGCCATCTACGAGAAGAATGAGTTACACAATTTTGATTTCGTTTCACATATCATCCTGTAGTTCCAGAACCAGGTCGGAACCAAACATGATTCAGGAACTTTGTTTGGGAGCATACGACTTTTCGTATGAATCTAAATTTGTAGAAAAGAAATTTTCCGAGAAAATTGAGTGAAATTATTTGTCACACACGCATTTGCTGATCTCGACGAACTGATTCGAATGGTATATAGATGTTATGTTCTACCAGCATTTATGGCTGTAAATAGTTTAAAACAATATAATTAAAAAAAATTCTGCCATCATCTGGTTTATATATGTCATATTCGAACGATTATGTTGCCAAAAACGAGCCGTGCTAAAATCGGTCCGAGGCTAAATGTCACGAAAAAGGATGCTGTACACAGTCTTTTTGGTACTTAGAAACAATTGTATGTAACAGTATGAAAAATCGTGTTTTCAGTTGCTCCCAAGCATTTCTTTGTCATACAGTGCTCAAAACTTCTACTGCTGGAATAGGGGGAAAAGTCGTTTACACAAAAATTTCGATATCTCCGTTAAAAATGGACGGATTTTAACAATCTATGGCTTGTTGGATAGCTATTACCGTGCGGAATCTAAGTCTGGAAACATATTCTGTTTTCAAGGTCAATTGTGACAGATACTGTAAAAAAACTGAAAATTTTGACATAAAACTTCGTATAACTCAAAAAGTAAACATCCGATCTCAAAACCATTCAATAGCGTTCTGGGTGACGGGGAGACCTTTCATTTGCGACTAGTTTGATCAAAATCGGTCCAGCCATCTCTGAGATCTCGACCTCTTAGTTGACAACACACATACAGACACACACACATACACACACACACACGGACATTTGCTCAGTTCGTCGAGCTGAATCGATTGGTATATGTCATTCGGCCCTCCAGCCTCGGAAAAATTTTCTAAAGTTTGAGCGAATTCTTTTCTTGAATCGATTTTCATAAATTTATAGGTTCAAAAGAAAAGTCTTACAGTTTCATACGGAATTCCTTAATTTGTTGTGGATACAACTTTTGGTTCCGGAACTACAGGTTAAACAGGATTTATAGAGTTTGTGAGATTAGATCCGAACAAATTATCCTCTTTTTATTCAATAAACAGTTGTTTTGCGAATTTCACGGTTATATTTATGATGTGATAAGTAATATGAGAAAGGCATCATTACACCACTAGGTGGATTAAAATAGGTTTTTACTATGCATTCAATATACCGATATATGTTATCTCTGTTATTCACTTTGTAAAAGTCAACGGATTTGCGCAATAGTTGATTTTTATAATTAAATTTATAATCCTAAACGAAAATCAATAACGTGGAAGAAAAAAAAAATAAAAATTAACCTTTTCTCCGAAGCTAGACGAAAATTGATAGGTTGAATGAAGAGATAATTTAGTAAAAAAGAGTAATCAGAAGTGAAACATTGAAAATATCTGATAACTGAAAGGAAAAAGAAACTCCTGCAATTGTCGCCTTTTACGACATGAAAGCAGGAACCCAGTGGATCTATTCTTGGTTCATTTTTTTTCCACCAGATTCCACACGGCATCTAGGCTGGTACTGTCCGGAGAGAGCTAATAGGTACTATCAATCTCCTAGTGGACCCCAGCCCCTAGTTCGCCATATTATTTATATTGGGGGTACAAATTAAAAAATAAACAAATTTGAAGCCAATTTACGATTTTAGTTAAAAAAGTAAATCGATGACCTGCCAGATCGTGCTGCATCCATCGGAACAACCAGTCATCAGAAGAATCGATGTCAGGAGAATACGGCAGATGCGGCAAAATGTCCCACTTTAGCGTTTTCAAAAAATTTTCACAACTTTTGCGTCATGAGGCCGAGCGTTGTCATGCAGAAGAATAACTTTATCATGAAAGAACTAATTCGAAATACCATTCAATTCCATTAATTTTACATACGTCAATAGACGAAGTATAACAGACGTAATAATACAGATACATATTTCGAATGTTAATTACATCCTTCTTCAGTGATACAATTTAGAAGTCTGACTTATATTGACGTATGTAAAATTAATGGAATTCAATGGTATTTTGAATTAGTTCTCCCATTTTACATTTCAATAACAGCTCGAGCCACTATTTCGAACTAACGTCGCACGGTTCAGATGCATCAATTACAGCCTATACCGATCGTCCGTTGTAGTAGCTCATGTAGGGATGTGGTGTTACAGAATAATAAAAAAAAAATTGCGTAACTTCAAGAAAAGTATTAATAAATTAACTGAAAGAAATTATCCAGCACTCAAAGCTTCGTACGTTCAATTGCAACCTATAACTAATATACTGCACTGGACTGTTTCTAAAATCAGACGGTGAAGGGTACAGACGCGCCTCGTCAGACCAGCAACAAGTAGCAGTCTCTCTCTTCCTCTCTCTGTCAGCACGCTAGTATAAAGGAAGCAGCCCCAGCGTTCTCGGGCTCATTCGATATTCAGACGGCGAAGCGTGTAGACGCATCTGATCAGACCAGCAGCAAGCAGCAGTCTCTCTCTCTCTTCCTCTCTCTGGCGGCACGCTAGTATAAAGGAAGCAGTCCCCGCGTTCACTGGCTCATTCGATATTCAGACGGCGAAGCGTGTAGACGCATCTGATCAGACCAGCAGCAAGCAGCAGTCTCTCTCTCTCTTCCTCTCTCTGGCGGCACGCTAGTATAAAGGAAGCAGTCCCCGCGTTCACTGGCTCATTCGATATTCAGACGGCGAAGCGTGTAGACGCATCTGATCAGACCAGCAGCAAGCAGCAGTCTCTCTCTCTCTTCCTCTCTCTGGCGGCACGCTAGTATAAAGGAAGCAGTCCCCGCGTTCACTGGCTCATTCGATATTCAGACGGCGAAGCGTGTAGACGCATCTGATCAGACCAGCAGCAAGCAGCAGTCTCTCTCTCTTCCTCTCTCTGGCGGCACGCTAGTATAAAGGAAGCAGTCCCAGCGTTCACTGGCTCATTCGATATTCAGATGGCGAAGCGTGTAGACGTGTCCAGGAAGACCAGCAGCAGTCTCTCTCACCTTCTCTCACTAGCTGCTCGCAAGAATAAAGGGAGCAGCCCAATCGTCCACGGACTCAGTCCAACAACTGACAACAAAACGTGTAGGCGTACCCAGTCAAACCAGCAGCAAGCAGCAGTCATGGAACAGCGCAATTTTGTTGTAGCACCGGTCAGAAATCACGACAATGGCGCAGTTGGTACTACGAACGAAAAACCCAAAAGGTAATTACCGCTTTTTTGTACGGTGAGGCCTCCGATGAGAAGACGGAGAGTCTAAAGTGAAATACCTCCGATGAGTAGGCGGAGGTAAAGTTTTTATGATGCAACCTTTGATGAGTAGGCTTAGGTTGATCAATATCATCATATATTAAAAAAAAAAAAAAAAAAAAAAAAAAAAAAAAATCAGGGTTCTGGTGTGTAGACAGAAATCCATGTTTGCATTAATAAGAGCACAAGAAAACTCAAAGTAGTCAACTCATGTAGAAACCTAGTTTCAACAACATGAAAAGTAACCGAGTTTTTATTTATTTTCGACAGGAAACGAAACAAAGAGGTAACAAAAAAGATGCTCATGGAGGAACTATCAGCTGTTAAAGAAGAGTTAACTAAAATTCGAAACGAGAAAGACGCTCTTCTACTCAATATATCCAAAACGACAGTACATAATAAGGATCAAGCTACTTGTTCAAGTGCCCCACATGAGGATTTAACCGGAACAGTCAACGAAACACTACTAGCAAGTGTGAACAACATGTCACTCAGCACAATGAGCATTCCAGAATGTGTGCCATCAGAAGGAGAAGTGGACATCGATAAGAAAGGCTACGAATATTGGAAGAATATTCTGGTTGCTTCGCTGAATCTTATTCAAGCCACTGATGAAAGAACCAAAATTGATGTTTTTAGAATCAAAGCGGGACCTAAGCTGTTGGAGCTTTTGCATGGAACCAGTTCTTCGGCGGAAATGCCTGACGAAAGCAGTCATCCGTTTGGCAATGCACTTGCTCGGCTTGATTGTTACTTCGGATCGAGAGCCTATATGCTTTCACAACGAAGCAAACTTCTCAACACGATACAACAGTCTGGAGAAACAAACATACAATTTGTTCGGCGTGTGGCGGCGTCTGCAAAGCTGTGCGGTTACGATAAAGAGGATGATGAGATGGAAGCAGTAGCACGTACACTAATCAAAAGTTCAACCGATAAACGCGTGCGTACCTTGGCACATCGTAATTGAGTCAAACAAGGTTCATTAAATGACCTTATAGATATGGTGCGTGATTATGAAACAGAATTGTCCAATGAAATAGAATTTAAAAAATTGCGCCAACCGCAAGAGGCGGTTTCGATTGCAGCAATCACTAGCAATATACAAGGACACGGGCAATTTAATCGAAATATTATGGGTAGAGTCAACAATGGAAATCGTGGTAAACGAACATTTAATCGTGGTAGGTTTGAAACGCCAAGAAATTCTTGCTGGCGCTGTGCAAGCATTTACCATGGACCAGCTCAATGTCCATGCATCGACAAAGTTTGCCACAACTGCAATAGAAGAGGACACCTCTCTCGATGCTGCGTCGACCGGAATCGTCAAACCACAGGGAAACGTCAAAACGAATCAGATGATGGGTCTCCTCCTCGTAAAATCGCAGCTATAAAAGAAAAAGAAGAAAACGATACTATTCCAGTAGATGTAAGTGAAATCGATTAATTTTATATGTTGGAAATGCGATTTTCTTAAATAAATAAATAATTAACGTAATGAAAAGTTTTTTTGGTTAAATCAATTGATATGAATGATTAAAAGAAATGAAAATAAAAGAAAAACTAAAATGAAATTAACCTAAGATGAAGTTCCTCAAATATATGTTTCAAATAAAATAAGTTTCTAATAGAAAAAAAAAATTTTCAGGCACAGACTGCATCAACAAGTGATTCAGTGGAAATCAATAATGATGCTTTTGCGACGCAAAATGAAGAGGACGCTTTCGTTGTCGCACATGTGGCGGGAATGCGTATTATATTCTTCATAGATTCCGGAGCACAGGTTAATACAGTAACTGAACCTATTTTCAACAAACTTCTTCAAAAGGAGAAGTCACGAAAGAAACTAATTGACTTGAGTTATACATCAGATAAGTCACTTAGAGCTTACGCTACGAAAACTAATATTAAGATAATAGCTACGTTTTCGGCTGAACTGTACATAGCTAATGACCGTCCTGTATGCATTGAAAAATTCTACGTTGTAAATGAGAACAGAGCCCTATTAGGGTTTAATACGGCAACAAGGTACAGTGTTCTCGTTGTCGGTTTGAAAATTCCAGTCGGAAATTTTTACACAAGCACTAATTGGTCATGCGAACTTGCAGCAGTAAATACCGTTCGAAAGTCAACTACAGATGAATTTCCCAAATTTAATGTACCACCAGTTGTTTTGTACTACGACAAGGATATGCCTCCGGCCAGGAACGTATTTACTCACATCCCTGTTGCTTACAAGGATCTAACAAAACGTAAGCTAAATGAATTGCTATCATCTGGTATAATAGAACTTGTAACTGAAGATATGGACCGTTCATTCTGTTCATCACTCTTGGTAGTACCTAAAGGACGAGACGATATAAGACTTGTTGTTGACCTCAGAGGCCCTAATAAATGCATCCATCGAACTCCGTTCAGTATGCCGACATTTGAAGAAATATTGAGAGATCTGCATGGTGCAAAATGGTTTTCCACCATTGACCTGAAAAGCGCCTTCTTCCATGTTGTTTTAGACGAGAGCTGTCGCCACCTCACCAATTTTTTTTTCGGTGAAGCCATGTATAGATGCTGCCGATTGCCTTTCGGACTTTGCAATGCCCCTGATATTTTTCAGGAAATTATGCAATCAACTATTCTATCGGGTTGTAAAGGCGTAGTTAACTACTTGGACGATGTTCTTGTTATGGGGAAAACGGAAGAAGAGCATGACGATAACCTGAATGAAGTTTTAAAGCGATTCCAAAACCACAACGTCAACATCAACATGGATAAATGTGCATTCCGTCAACAATCAGTAATATTTCTGGGCTTCAAGTTGTCGGAAGAAGGATGGAGTATAGAAAACGCAAAAATTCAAGCTATCAAGAATTTCCGGAAACCAGAAACTCAGGCCGAAGTCAAAAGTTTTTTAGGCTTGATCAATTTCATAGAGAAATTTATACCACAACGAGCCGATAGAACACGATACCTTAGAGAACTTGCAAAAGCAGATCGCTTCTATTGGTCACAAGAACACGATAGAGAATTTCAATATCTAACGCAAAATGCCTGGAGAGTAATACAAACATTGGGTTACTATAACAGAGAAGATGTAACAGAGTTGTTCGTGGACGCTTCTCCTTTTGGACTGGGAGCAGTTCTTGTTCAGTTTGATCTAAATTCGAAACCTAGAGTGATTGCGTGCGCTTCTAAGGCACTTTCAGTTACCGAGATGAAATATCCCCAGACCCAAAAAGAAGCGCTCGCAATGGTGTGGGGCGTAGAAAAGTTTTCTGCTTACCTCATGAGTATCCCATTCACTATAAGATCAGATGCGGAATCAAACGAATTTATATTCGGTGGTATGCATCGCATTGGGAAAAGAGCAGTTTCGCGCGCAGAGGCATGGGCTCTTAGATTACAACCATACAACTTCAAAGTGGAACGAGTGCCCGGAAATCAAAATTTGGCAGACGCACTGTCCAGATTAATCCAGAACCCAGAGTCATCAGAGTCATTTGACGAGTCAGATGATCGCCACCTTTTGTATTTACTGGATGCAGGAGCACTAGATTTCTCATGGCACGAAATAGAGACATATGCCGAGAGCGATGAGGAGCAACAGGACGTCAGACAATCACTCAAAACAGGTGTTTGGAAAACTGAGCATCGCCATTACGAATGCCAAGTAAAGTATCTCCAAACTTTAGGAGCATTAATATTCAAGATGGATCGGGTGGTCTTACCAAGTAAATTACGTGGACGAGCTCTCCAAATTGCTCACCAAGGTCATATGGGTGCTGCATCAATGAAACGTATTCTGAGAAATCATTTTTGGTGGCCAGGTCTAGGCAAAGACATAGATAACTACGTGAAGCTCTGCGAAACATGTTTGAGACTATCCCGAAAAAACCCACCATTACCTTTGATAAGCAGAACACTACCAGGGGGACCATGGGAGATATTACAAATAGATTTTTTCACTGACCAAGATTTCGGATATGGAGAGTTTCTAGTCGTCGTTGATACTTACTCCCGGTACCTACATGTTATCGAGATGAGAAGTATGGATGCCTGTGCCACAAATCAAGCCCTAATGCGAATTTTCGAGGTTTGGGGTTATCCTTTGGCAATCCAATCTGACAACGGCCCACCTTTCCAAAGCGACACATTCGTTAAATCATGGGAAGACAGAGGTGTCAAGATTTACAAATCTATTCCGTTGAGCGCGCAGTCAAATGGAGCAGTTGAAAGACAGAACAAGGGAATTAAAGACGCTCTGGCAGCGGCTAGACTGGATAACGAAAACTGGAGAACGGCACTTGACAAATACGTGCATATGCATAATAAGGTGAGGCCACTGTCCCGGCTGGGTATAACACCATTCGAAATGTTAGTAGGATGGAAGTTCAGAGGCACGTTCCCGAGCCTTTGGAACTCAAATGCTACAGAACCATTGGATCGGACGGATATCAAGGAAAGAGATGCAGTTTCAAAACTAAAAAGCAAGATATATGCCGATTCACAAAGAGGTGCAAAATTCTCTGATATCACTATCGGCGACAGAGTGCTGATCGCACAGCAGAAAAAACGAAAATCAGATCCGACTTTTTCAGCAGATAAGTTTACTGTCATTGCTAGAGATGGTGCTAAGGTGGTCGTTCAAAGTGATCGAGGTGTTCAATACTCACGTAATGTTCAGGATATTAAAAGAGTGCCGAAACAGCTAGAGATGAATCTATCAGAAAATAAGGAAACATACCCCATAATACTGGACGAGAATCTAAGTGATACACACGAAAACACGAGACCACAGAGAGCGATTCAAAAACCAAATAGATTTAAGGATATGATACTATATTCAATTTTTGAATGAGGAGTAGGAGAAAAGGGTATTGTAGGGATGTGGTGTTACAGAATAATAAAAAAAAATTGCGTAACTTCAAGAAAAGTATTAATAAATTAACTGAAAGAAATTATCCAGCACTCAAAGCTTCGTACGTTCAATTGCAACCTATAACTAATATACTGCACTGGACTGTTTCTAAAATCAGACGGTGAAGGGTACAGACGCGCCTCGTCAGACCAGCAACAAGTAGCAGTCTCTCTCTTCCTCTCTCTGTCAGCACGCTAGTATAAAGGAAGCAGCCCCAGCGTTCTCGGGCTCATTCGATATTCAGACGGCGAAGCGTGTAGACGCATCTGATCAGACCAGCAGCAAGCAGCAGTCTCTCTCTCTCTTCCTCTCTCTGGCGGCACGCTAGTATAAAGGAAGCAGTCCCCGCGTTCACTGGCTCATTCGATATTCAGACGGCGAAGCGTGTAGACGCATCTGATCAGACCAGCAGCAAGCAGCAGTCTCTCTCTCTCTTCCTCTCTCTGGCGGCACGCTAGTATAAAGGAAGCAGTCCCCGCGTTCACTGGCTCATTCGATATTCAGACGGCGAAGCGTGTAGACGCATCTGATCAGACCAGCAGCAAGCAGCAGTCTCTCTCTCTCTTCCTCTCTCTGGCGGCACGCTAGTATAAAGGAAGCAGTCCCCGCGTTCACTGGCTCATTCGATATTCAGACGGCGAAGCGTGTAGACGCATCTGATCAGACCAGCAGCAAGCAGCAGTCTCTCTCTCTTCCTCTCTCTGGCGGCACGCTAGTATAAAGGAAGCAGTCCCAGCGTTCACTGGCTCATTCGATATTCAGATGGCGAAGCGTGTAGACGTGTCCAGGAAGACCAGCAGCAGTCTCTCTCACCTTCTCTCACTAGCTGCTCGCAAGAATAAAGGGAGCAGCCCAATCGTCCACGGACTCAGTCCAACAACTGACAACAAAACGTGTAGGCGTACCCAGTCAAACCAGCAGCAAGCAGCAGTCATGGAACAGCGCAATTTTGTTGTAGCACCGGTCAGAAATCACGACAGCTCATAGTACACAACACCCTTTCGGTCCCACCAGATGTACAACATGACCTTCGACCCAAGAATATTAGGCTTTGGTGTTGATGTTTAGGTCGATGGTAACAATTGACCGGTCAAAGCGTAGTATTTTTTCTTCTAGGGTTATCATAGAATATTCATTTTTCATCCCCAGGTTTCTCCAGCAATTCTATTACTTTTCTATAGAGAAAGACAAAAATAGTACATTTTTAGTAAGAATGGTAAATAAAAACCAAAAAAAATCCTCCATATTTTTTACAAAAATTTTCACTTATATTTTTTTTGGAAGCGAATATTTATGACGAATATTTTGAGTGCCTATTGGGACCGTTCATAAACCACGTAGACTCACTGGGTGGAGGGGGGAGGGTATTCTGACAAAAGTCTACGTTTGTCTACGAGGGGGGAGGGGGGGTTTTGCCTAAAGTCTACGTAGTCTCATAATTTTTTTTAATGTTTCAAACAATTTACTTAATTCGATTTGTCGGCCGCGCGTTTCCTTCGATTGATTAAAAAGACAGTTGAAATTGCGTATTCAACCAAATACATAATACTTGAGAGCAGAATTGCAATTTGTCACGTCGAATGACATTGACAGACTGACTAAAAACATCGTCGACAGTAATCTGTACTGCACGGAGAACCCTTCGATCATAAAATTGCGATATCGCAGTTTTTGATTTTTGCGATAGTTGATTTAACTAATTTCTTTTTGATTCAACCAAAATGGTTTTTGATTTGCGTATATTCAAGTAGTTGAAAAATTTGTTGTTTTGAATGCTGTCAAATGTCTGTTCGCGTCGCTTCAAAATGTCAATGAAAACAACATCGATGGTTAAAGCGTTTGGTGAAATTGTGTTCATTCGATTTGAGAATTTTATGATAACAAGTGTTTATCTAACAGCGATGTTGTGATAAAGTTAACCTCGTTTGAGATGAAAAAGATTTGAAGACAAATTAGAAAATGTTAATGAATGATCATCTCTTAATCTTTCAGGTATGCGCAAAAATTTTATGCTTCAAATTCGATCATTATTTACTTCCAGCAGACTGTTTTACTTCCAGCTGTTTGTTACCGATGATGATGTTCATGCATTAGCAATAAAACGCTTTTTGACATGAATTTAATTTATAAAAGTAACAGGAGCGAAGGGTTTCAAACGCACAGAACGCGCTGCGATTGAATGGCGCGTTTGAATTGCCGTCGCAAAATTCCAATTCCCAGCGGTTGATACACACAAGCTCATATAAATTGACTAAAATTATCAGTGCATAACTTCAGTTCAACCGTTTGAAGGCATCATTTTAGGTAAATTTAATAATTTCGCTAATTTACTCGCCCCTCCGGGCACTTTTGCTGATTAAAAACGTTTTTCTACATCAATCATTTCCGATCGAATCAGAAGTATTTTTTTTTAGAATTTAGATCTTTACTGATCTCAAAACAAACAAACAAATAAAACCGATTTATTTTTCAACTAACAGAATTTTGTTTCAATAACAACACCAGTTATTTCAACTAAAATATTTGTTGAAATCGAAAGGTATGTGTCCTTACTAATTGACAGCATTTTTTTTCAAGCAGTTAAATTAGTTGTTTCAACCATCGTTTCTGCTAATCGAAAAACAAAAATGACAGTTTAGTTAAAACAACAATCGATTAGTTGTACCAAATTTTAACCAATCGAATTCAGAAAATCAACTAATATTCTGGTTGAAATGGGATCGCGGGTGGTTCCGTGTGTGAAAGTGATTATCAAATGAGATACTCCGTAGTTCTATGACCAAGCAGAAGTATACTCAAATACAGGCTACTCTATTGTTTTTTCTTTCATTTTTCTATTCCCTATCAAAGTGAAAAAATAAAAGTAAGTACAAACATAAATTGAAAAATCTCATTATTCTTTGCAAAATGTCATCGGACTTGAAGTTTATTGGAGTAAATGAATAAATTTTAATTTTTATGTTTTCCGATTATTATTTAGTCACATCGTAATCAAGCAATGAAAGGAGAAATGAAGAGAATGTCAATTGCTTCTGCAATCCATGAGCGTTCTGACGAGTGAAATGTCCAGAGAACTTTAGAAATCGGTAAAGGACCGATGTTAGTAGGGTGATAAAGTGATAAAAACTTATCACTCATCTATAGCCGACCACGAATAAGAAAAAGAAATTAATTATGAAAATACCAAATCGCGAGGAAGTCTAAACAGTTATTCATATTTTTGTTCTGACGTGAAGTAGTTGTTAGTGTAGTTTCTTCCAACCAAAAAAGGATTTGAAAAATCAAAATGATCGCGAAAGTAAACATTTACCTAAAAATACATCCACGAGATTGAAATCGAACCAATCAACTATTTCCACCCATAAAATTGTTGATTTTAATTTATGGTTTCGGTTTTACCGGTCTGTTGAATAAGAACGGCTGTTATATACTTATATAATGTTTTGCCCACTGGTTATGGTCTTTTTCAAAGGAAACTGCAAGTTTATTGGTTATGAAAGATATTACTAAAACTTTAAAACTGTGTGATAGCTCAATATCTTATCGTTTCTCGTCTAAACATCGTATGCCTACGATTGGTTATTTACATAATATGTGATTTTACTCACATTTGCTTATCGTTCATCCAGTGAAGCTGTTTGAGATTTATTGTATATCTTTACCTCTTGAATATCTTGAATAACTAAGACTTTATGACAACGGTACTGGATCAGATGATATTTAATCTTATTACAGAATGAAAACTATAAAAATCTATCAGTGACTGAAGACATATTTTTAACAGTATTGTTCGAAGCGAACAAACGACTAATCAAATACGGTATAAAGCATGCAAAAGGACTAATTTTTGTGTGTTTTTGTTAGCATTACGGATCAAATATATTACTCTGTTTACAGGCACTCTAGTGGAGACATTTTTCTTTTTTAACTATCAAACTTGAAATCGCTACATGTTGTTGCAGCTCTCCAACATTTAGTATTGAGGCAAATTGAAGAAATGAGTGAACTTTATCTAATACTAACCTTGTTTGTGTGTACATTTTTATACCATTTATAGCTCAAATCTCTACTAAAGTCGAGTCTTTTGATGTACATAGTTTATGATTTTATGCAATAGAGCATAGTACTACAATCCCGCTTCACGACAGAACGGATGATCCGGATGAATCGGATATGATTCGGAATTGCTATAAATACTATTTGTTGCTCACTCGAAAAAAAACAAAAATTGTTTACAGTGGAAGTCAGACTACACGATCCGCCCAAACGAGGACGGTACGCAGTAAAAAAAAATCTCGAATAATTCCGCGAACTACGATGCTCATTCTACTTTGAAACAGTTCTAATACACCACCCCACGTTGATTGGGCGTAAGAAAGCCAAACAGCAACAGAAAATCCAATAACTTCGTCCAGGATGAGGCAACCAATCTTATCGATGTCAAAAACACAGATGATGATGCCGACACGAACCCACTTCATTTCCGTCCAGCAGAGTGCCTCCTGCGCTAACATACAATGTCCAAGCCCAGTGCCATGGAGTCTAATTAATTCCCTTCCCAACCCAATTCACAAAGTAACCTTATCCGCATCTTATTTTATCACAACAGCTTAGGCGTAACTTTTCCGCATCATTGTTGTTGTTTGCTCATTCGTTTGTATTTGGATTCGTGGCCCCTCCAGCGATAGCTAATTCAGACAGTGTTGTTTTGCATTATGTATGGAATAAGAAAATTTATTGAAAAAAACTCCAGTCACAATACTGGAAACCATTTTATTTAAATTAATTTTACTGGTCTTTTGCAAAATATCATTATTAGAAAGCACAATTTCACCAGTCACACTGTTTTCAATGGCATTTGACACGCAACTTTATCTTGTATAACATAGCAGTTATTGTGGAAAGAACGGACATAAATCAGCCAAGCAAATTGCGTAGGATTTGGACGAGAAGGATAGGAATTACCCGACAATGATACGATTTCAATCATGATAAGTATAAGACCATCTACGATATGAAATGGAAATATCTTACGTTGCGATGGATGCAAAATTCAACAAAAATCTTAATATTATTGTCCATTATTTTTTTAAGGATAAATTGCATTTTTGTTTCTTATAATGATAATAACTATCATAATAATGATGATTAGGCATTTTAAAAATACATCGTAATTTTGAATGTTATGAAATCAAAACTAATATAACATTAGTGTAGTATTGTTACCTCAACATTATGTTTAAGCCACATATTCGAAATTTTGATGCTTACACACTCTGTAGTTGCGAAGTATCGTCATTAGCTAGATATGATTATAAAATGCTTGAATAATATGTACGAGTACTGATATATTGCTAACTTTTTTTCTGGAAAATCTCGACAGCTCAGTTTTCCTAACGAAAACATAACAGGAAAAGACGTCTCATTATACCTTGTAATATAAAATATTGAAGAAAAACACAACGGTTAAAACAAATAACAGCTCTACCAAATTTATGAAATGGGGAAAAAAAGCATTTCTATTATCACCCCAGCTCATTCTACTTCGAAGAGAGATTATTTCAATTCGAATAAATTTTTAAATCGAATAATCAAATATTTCGACTAGACAACGCCGCTTATAATTTTCGGCACAGAATCATAACTCGACCTAAATTGAATATATTTCAATACACTCAGATATATACGAAACATAATTCATAGGAGCTGAATACAGAGACCTACCCAATAAATACTGCCGGAAGGTAAAACAGATTTGCAATTACTGTTCTGACCAGTTATTTTTTTGTCTCATTTACTTGCTTTCCATTGTTGGTGATAAATAAAAACTTGTTTTTATCCACCTAGTTGTGTAATTATGCCTTTCTCATATCTCTCTTATTCTCATATAAAAAATGTATTCTTCAAACAGTTTTGTTTGATTTTTGAAAAACATGAAAGCTAGTGCATGAACTAGTGTAACCTACAAAATGAAACAGTTCTCAAATCGGTTAGGCCATCTTTCTCAGTGAAGTGAGTTCCACTATTTCAGGTACTTATGAAACTGGAATCGCCCCGAATATTGGCTTTGCAGCAGCCTTTGCGATTAGCACCAACCAACCAATCTATTTGCAGCTTACAGTTGTCTTTGTCTCGAAAAACAACCTCTTTTTACTGAATGAAGCTCTGCACCTATGTTATCAGAACTAATTGGCTCAAGTGGCATGTTCCCCTAGTTATTTGGAGATTCGTGCCTTGCGTAGCTTCTCATCAACTTCCTGATGGGAAGAGAAGGATAAAAGGAACATGGAAGGAAATTGGGAATTGGATAAGGTGGGAAAACAACACAAAACATAAAGAAATAAATCGTCCTGCATCCCCGAAAGGATGCTGAACGATCTGCAGGTGCCAAAATGCACGGTTGATAAGACCTCCAACCACCGAGAGGCCTTAGAGATTCTACAAAAGCGACACCATTCTGCATTCCCAGAAGAATGCAGAACGATTTCTTCCCGAATATGCACTTGAATTAATTTGACACTTTAGAAGACAAAAATACCTTATTTTCATATATAGCTAATAAATGACTTACATGATACGAATATTTTTCAATGAAAAAAACCCAATGTATGAACATGATTTAAAAAAGTTTTAAAAATATTTGCTCGAAAATATTTTCTGTCAAATACAAGAAACGGATTTTTTTTTCGTTTGCCTCAATGTTAGATATAGCAGTTTAAACGCTACCTGAATACGCCAGTCATTAAAACATTGGTTTTAACAAACTCTAAAAGATGTTCAAAGATACCTATACGAAAAGAGAAAAATATAAATGCTAGAGCAAAAAATGTGATTTTTTGAGGAACACCCTAAGTTGTTCTTTAAAAATAGCTGTAACACTAAAACCGTTGCAGATACTACTATGGTGTCCTCAGCAAAGCTGCTCGATATAAGTTTATCTACAATTTTGCCGAAGAATGCAGTCCTAGGGGCTGGGGTCCACTAGGAGATTGATAGTACCTATTAGCTCTCTCCGGACTGTACCAGCCTAGATGCCGTGTGGAATCCGGCGGAAAAAAATGAACCAAGAATAGATCCACTGGGTTCCTGCTTCCATGTCGTAAAAGGCGACAATTGCAGGAGTTTCTTTTTCCTTTCAGTTATCAGATATTTTCAATGTTTAACTTCTGATTACTCTATTTTACTAAATGATCTCTTTATTCAACCTATCAATTTCCGTCTAGCTTCGGAGAAAAGTTTTTTAGGAATGATTTCTTCTTCCATGTTATTGATTGTCTTTCAGGATTATAAAATGAATGATAAAAATCAACCATTGCGAAAATCCGTTTATATTACAAAGTTAATAACAGAGATAACATATATCGGTATATTGAATACATAGTAAAAAACACTTGGTAGCCCGCTGCCCAGATCAACCAATATAACCAATTAATAATTTTAATAAATAATTAAAATAATTAAGCGGAAATAATAAAGAATCAAGACGCGTGTGAAATCTGTTGACCTTTGTTTGGTGATTTAAAATGATTTTATAATAACTGTTTAGAATATTTCAATGCAATGAATCAACTTTTTTGTCTAAATCCTATTCGCTCGTTTATTTTGTATCACGTAGTTTCATTTATAAAAACGTGCTTAATCCACCTAGCAGTGAGATGATACCTTTTTTTATCAATCCGCATGTGTTTTTTTGCATGACTATAAAAAAACGCGAAAGGTAGATGCATTAACGAGTGACTGCATACTCGACAGCCGGCTGTCCGGAGTTTTGTCAATTTAGGAGATTGACTGTTTCGTGCATTATATTGCCAGCACAAAGTAACACATGAAACGATAATACTTTAAAACATTCTTGGTAGCCGGCTACCCAGAGCAATAAACACATGATAACATTATTAAAACATTTACTAACAAAGTATCCTCTCCTGTGATGCATGTGGGAATGCAGAGGATTCCTCGTTTCCTAGTAGCAACATGCATCGAACTAACAATCCTTTCCCTCCCAAGTAGATCTGCATTCGGACGTGGCCGGCGTCGGTATTGATCAGCATGCATGGTTCAATACAGTTTGCACAGTGTGAAACAATGTGTTATTCCCAAACATGTTACTTCAAAAAATCATTTTGCAATCTCAATTGGTCCAGATCAATAACGGAGTAGCAACACACGGGCGGTCTCTAATGCTAATGCTAAAAATTTTGCCGAAGAATGCAGTCCTCTAACTCAACACATCCGGAAAATAAGTTTTGGATAACCTTAATAATAATAGCCACCCTAATACCATGTACATCGACATATGGCTTATCCTCACTGATCATTCGTTTTGAAGACATCATAGCTCTAAAGTATAAGGTTAAGCCACAAATGTTTTTGTCCCCCTAAATTGTGGATCCGGACCACTGTGCAATGCAATTTAACTTGGGAATTTTAAAATTTCCGATCTTTTACCTATTTTTTGAGATTATACGGCAAACCTACAACAAAATCAGAATTTTAGTAGTTATCAATTGCGTTTGGGTTGTGCATAAAAATTGTTTAGATCGTTTGTCCAATACAAAAATATAACTATTTTTAGAGATTTAGGTTATTTACTAAAATTTTTAAAATTTTCAGTGAAATCCAAGTTTCAGTTTTTTTTTGTAAATTTTGTTTATAATAAATTTCCAACTAAAATAATAAAAAAATATATGTCATAAAATTTAAATGTTTTAATTTCATGTTGTTTGTCAAAATTTTCCCAATAATACAAATTCTCTGTATTTGTACCAAATTTCTTGAAATTCTTTGAACGGATATTTAATTTTGATCATCAATACATTGTATCTGGTAATGATTCCAATATTCTGAATCAAAAAAATGTACATGTCATCGCTTTAATTTTTGAGTTATATACAAACATGTGAAAAAAAATGAAAAATTCATATATATTTATAAATTCATCGATTTTTTTATGTTTTCTTTTGATTGTGCAGGAATGGTAGTTTAGCGAAAATTGTAGCTGGTATCACTAGCAATCGAATGATGTGTAAAAATATATAGGTCATCGCTTTGAATTTCGAGATATTTACGATCATTGTAAAAGTCTCACCTTTTCTTAAGTTATCTATATACAGTTTTCATTATAACTTTGGGTAGACAACCCTATTTTTCGTTTTTTGCATTTTATTTCTGGAAGTATCACCTTTCCAATGGTGAACAAATTTTGAAGATCGGTTGACTAACAACAAAGTTATGACTCGCTAAAGTTGAAGTTCTCAATATCCGATTCGCGTTGCAGGTGCCGCATGAATGAAGATAGGGCACGTTTTGAGCTTGAACTTTCGACTGGATTTCTCCACTTGAATTGACGCTCACATCCTCCCTAACGACGACAGTAAAGCATTGTGGACCTGGAGGGGTTTTTGAGTCCTCCTTTACATAAGTCTCATCGTCCATCAAAACGTATGCATCCGGACACTGCAAAAGACGCGAATACAATTTCCGGGCTCTTGTTGCTGCTCGCTTCTTCTGTTCTACACTTTGTTTCGAGATTTTCTGCTTCTTGTAGGTCTTCAGGTGATTTCGCCTCTTGATACGCTGGATCATTCCGACACTCGTTCCTGCTTTTTTAGCCAAATCACGTATTGACAATGATTTGTTCTTCGTGATTAGAAATACCACTTTCTGGTCCACAAATCCATGTGTACAACACAAATGTATGTGGTTAGCTTATTTTCGATACACTCCTTACCCTATAACTTCGGAACCGGAAGTCGGATCCGGATGAAATTCAGGAATTCCGTATGGGACCGTGAGACCTTTCATTTGAATTTAAGTTTGTGGAAATCGGTCAAACCATCGCTGAAAAACGTGAGTGAGAATATTTGATTTTGATATATATGATCACTATTTCTGGTGCTTCCGGAACCGGATACCGGGAACCAGGATAGCCTAAATCGGTTTGTTTAGTTGCCTACTGATAATGACTATCGATTTGTGTGTAGTTTTGAAACCAGTTTAGAAAATTTTTTAACTGTTTTGTTACGCCGGTTTAAGTGACGGTGTACAATATTGATCACACTTTACCCTATAACTCCGGAACAGGAAGTCGGATCCGGATGAAATTCAGGAATTCCGGAACCTAGTGAGATTATTTGACACATACACATATACATACACACACAGACATTGCTCAGCTCGATGAACTGAGTTGAATGGTATATGACACTTGGCATAAAAACATAAATAAGCGCATTACGCAAAACAGTTCTGAATAATTTACATTCACATTCATGGGCTAATTGTTTGATTCGTAACATCACTTGTACTTAGCATAGGTGGTTTTTCCTGGTCTCTTACATACTGAGCTTGATGATCTTAGTGCTTATGTTCTATTACTTTTCCTAACTTTACTCTTAGATGGTCTTAGAGTGCGCGACAGCTCCTTTTCCGAATACCATTTTCCGTTCCTTGGACTCCGGGTCCCGTTTCCTTTCTTCTTTTTAGTGGCTCTTCCTGGGCTTCAGCGATTGGAAAGCTCATACCATAAGTTTTAGTAATATTTCTTGTCTTCCTTGCTCGGGTATAATTGTTAATAATTCTCAAGGTCTTTAGAGTGTTTTCAAATGGAAGAGAATTCCTCTGACATGTTAGATTTGAATAATAATCCAAATCGGTTTCTAGGTTGGTCCTGTACGAAGAAAAATAATAAGGACTATTGGTCTCATTATGGACCCCAGGCCTTTTTTCAGTTAAATTCAAATATATTTATTAAAAAAGTTCAATGCGCCGTTGAATTATTCATTTATTATTAAAAACACAGAGTTGTTCGTAATAAGAAAAAGTATAAAAACATGTTCAAAAAATTTTTTTATTGTAAGAAATGTTTATGTAGAAAAATTCAATCTTAATTATGAATTAATTAAAATTTATTCGATGACATAGTCAAGATATATAAAATGAAAGTCATTAAGGAGTTAAAAGGAAATTTATCCTCAATCTGAACGTTTTCAAATATGAATTAACAGTTAAAATTATTTTCGGGGACAGATTTTTCATGCTTTCTCAGCTGCAGCCGTTGAAGAATAACTAATAATAGCCTCTCCGGCGAACGACCTCATAACTAAAACTCGAGAGAATTATATACATGTTAGTAATAACAATAATAATAATAATAATAATAGTAATAATAATAATAATAATAATAATAATAATAATAATAATAATAATAATAATAATAATAATAATAATAATAATAATAATAATAATAATAATAATAATAATAATAATAATAATAATAATAATAATAATAATAATAATAATAATAATAATAATAAAAATAATAATAATAATAATAATAATAATAATAATAAATACTGCTAGTAAAAAATATAAATGTATTCGTTTTGAGTCGGGTTCCGGATGGCTTAAACTTATTCAACACTACCCAAGGGCTTTGCGAACTAAATTAGGCAGTTGAGCTTATGAACGAGAGACGTGCTACGAAGCGGAATCAAAATGTCAAAAGTATTTGCTCGGTCAAAGTGCTGTGGTCAACAGATTTCTACTTTTTCCTGGTTGTTTGTGAGCAGTCGTATCGCATGGCAGGATAGGAGCTATTTTTTTGCTGTGCCAAGAAAATGTTTATCTTGGTACATAGAGTCGACAAAGTTGACCCGAATGACCAGAAGAAACTTGTTGAATTCATCCTCGGGGCGACTTTCGTAATATCCTGAACTTTGAACTTCATGTTCTGCCTGAGATATTGTAGAGTAGTGAAGCACACTGGAATATTTTAAGCATAAAATAATTGTAGAATTGGAGAACATGGATTTTTGTAGATCAGTGTCTTAAGCCATTTGAAACAGGTAGATTGATATCTACATATTGGCGGATTGAGAAGGAAACAAATTTTGATCTAATTGAATGGATGGGCGGCATGTTGCGGAGAATAATTTTTCAATGCTTAGACGAACTTTAATGTGTAGGTTCAATGCTGTTGCTTAGCACTGCAAACACTGATACCCGTTCTTTGGTAACAGGTCTGCTAAACTACAGCAAATTAAACACATGAATCTCTAAACACACCACATCAAAAGGGCAACAGGGAAATGACTCTTCCCATGCTCTAGTCAATATTTACCGATGATGCCGTGTTACCTAGCAAATGTTGTCCTTTGATACGGTGATGTGCTTTTTATGTTGATAATTTGGTAAACAAACTTCTTGCATCACTGAACTGATGGGCGATTATGCTTCATTATGATGTAGGCCCAAACTCGTTTATTAGCATAACAAAGCAAGCCGTTTCTAGCGTGTGATCGGACGAGATTTATAGTCAATCGATAATGATAGAGGAAGCCTGTATTCATCGCCACAAGTAACCGCATATCGAATTCTAGCTGCTAGCGGATGGTTGCAATGTGCGCAATTAGCACGTTGCTGTTCATAGTTAATATGTACTTGCTGAAACTAACTAGTACTAGTACTTGCTGAAATCCTTAGTTCATTTTCAGCAGAAACATTGATATAATCAAAGGTGGTTGGGCAATTTTTGTTGGCGAAAATACTTACAAAAGGTTTGTTACAACAAGAAGACACTTAATGACACACAGCGAACGCAACAATAGACTATTTGAAAATGAAAGCAAATTGATAATTTTAATAAATGATTTTATTCTATTGAGAATTGAGAAAATGATATTGAATTTATCCATCGACTCGATGCAGTTGGTTTTGCGCAGTCCTGTAATAAAGTCAACCAAGAGTTACATGGATTTGAAGCGACGAACTTCAATTTAAATTAAATTTGGGGAATTTGAATACCATACCGGTATCTGTTTTCAAGTAATGATAATCTCGCTATTATGAAGCGTTGTCATAAAGTCCCAGTTATTTACGAAATAAAGATATACAATATATCTCAAGTGGCGGGATGAACGATAAGAAAGAAAATGTGTTTCTTTGTAGAGCGATTAAAATCAAAATTTCATGGGTGGAAATAGTTAGCAGGTTCGATTTCAACCTTCGAAGTGTATGTTTTGGTAAATGTTTACTTTCACAATTATAATCATTTCGATTTTTCAATTCTGTTTTTCGTTGGATAAAACTACACTGATAACGGGTTCACGTCAGAATATTTCAATTGTGATCGGTTATACATGAGTGATAAATTCTGATTATTTTCTCACCCTACTAACATTGGTCCTGTGACACTTGTGAACAAGAGTGGTCATCTAAGTTATTACAAATTTCATGTTCTAAGTCGGTTTAGGTTGGTTCAACTGTTTATTATTGTTTCTTAATCAATCGAAGAAAACGCGCGGAAGGTTAACTAAGTTAATCTAAATGTCTTAAACTTTTACAAATAATTATGAGACTACGTAGACTTTAGTTAAACCCCTCCTCCCTCCTCGTAGACTAACATAGACTTTTGTTATAACCATCCCCCCCTTACCTCTAGTGAGCCTACGGGGTTTGTGAACGGTCCCTAATTTTGTTTGTTGATTTTCAATGTAGTACTTCACGTTTATAAACCTGTTTATAACTGAGAACTTGTTATGTGTCGTTCAAAATTGAAAAACGTACTCATGTACATATATGTAATTACCGAAAAAAACAATTTTTTTCCAAAAGGGAATGCACTCCCAGAATAAATAAACAATTTTTGCTTATGTCGTTTTTCTTATAAGCGCTACAACAACTGGAGCTAGTGCTACCAACGGAAGAGCAGCTTGGCGCGGTGACTCTTGAAGACGGCTGGAGGAACATCAGGTCCGCCGTGAGTAGGACGGTTGCTCTAGGTACGAGGTTATCGAATCGAGGAAATGACTGGGTTGAATGTCAGCAGTTGGTCGAAGAGAAGAATGCAGCAAGGGCGAGGATGCTGCAACACCGCACTAGAGCGAACGAGGAACGATACAGACAGGCGCGGAACAGACAGAAAACGGTTTTCCGGGTGAAAAAGCGCCACCAGGAAAACCAAGATCACGAAGCGATGGAACAGCTGTACCGCGCAAATGACACACGGAAGGTGAACCGCTCACGTAGAGGCTCACGCCACAGGCCGAAATGTGCCAGTGGTAACCTTCTCACGAACGAACGTGAGGTGATCGACAGGTGGAAGCAGTACTATGACGAGCATCTGAATGGCGAAGCACAAGATACCGATAACGGTACAGGAATCAATCTGGGTGGACGCTCTGCCGACGACAGATTCCCAGCCCTTGATCTGTCGGAGATAAGTGAGGAGATCGGCAAGCTGAGGAACAACAAAGCTGCGGGCAATGACCAGTTGCCAGGCGAGCTGCTCAAACATGGAGGAGAGGCACTGGCTAGAGCGCTGCACTGGATGATTTCTAAGATTTGGAAGGAGGAGATTCTACCGCAGGAATGGATGGATGGAGTGGTATGTCCCGTCTACAAAAAGGGCGATAAGCTAGACTGTTGCAATTACCGCGCAATCACATTGCTGGACGCCGCCTGCAAGGTACTCTCCAAAATCCTTTGCCGTCGTCTATCACCAATAGCTAAGGAATTCGTAGGACCGTACCAAGCGGAATTTACTGGAGCCCGCGCCACTACGGATCACATATTCGCGATAAGACAAGTACTCCAGAAGTGTCGTGAATACGACGTACCCACGCATCACCTATTCATTGACTTCAAAGCGGCATACGACACAATCGATCGAGAACAGTTATGGCAGATAATGCACGAATACGGTTTCCCGGATAAACTGACGCGATTGGTCAAAACTACGATAGATAGGGTGATGTGCTACGTCCGAGTATCTGGGACGCTTTCGAGTCCCTTCGAATCTCGGAGAAGGCTATGTCAGGGTGATGGACTTTCTTGTATCTTGTTCTAAAGGGTGATTTTTTAAGAGCTTGAGAACTTTTTTAAACAATAAAACGCATAAAATTTGCAAAATCTCATCGGTTCTTTATTTTAAACGTTAGATTGGTACATGACATTTACTTTTTGAAGATAATTTCATTTAAATGTTGACCGCGGCTGCGTCTTAGAAAGTCTTTAAAGTTCTCAAGCTATTAAAAAATCACCCTTTATATTGGCCTGGAAGGTGTGATTCGAAGAGCGAGGATCGACACGAGTGGCACGATCTTCCGGAAGTCCGTACAACTTTTTGGCTTCGCTGACGATATTGATATTGTGACACGTAACCTTGAGAAGATGACGAAAACCTACTTCAGACTGAAAGCTGAAGCTAGGCGTATCGGAACACTACGCCTCCCACCACGAATATTGATAGAAGGTGACGATATCGAGGTGGTTGACGAGTTTGTGTATTCGGGCTCACTGGTGACCGCCGATAATGACACCAGCTGAGAAATTCATAGACGTATTTTGGCAGGGAATCGTGCGTACTTTGGACTCATAAAAACCCTCCGATCGAGAAAAGTACGCCACCGCACGAAATTGACCATCTACAAAACGCTCATTAGACCGGTTATGCGCCGAATTGTATTCGCTATTCGCACAATTACTTTGCTTACTTTGTTTTTTTATTTTTCAAAATTGATCTAGACTGTCTTTTGAAAATGACTTGGCTTGCTAACCATTTCATTGCAAATAATTGTAGTTGAAAAATGACAAATCCTCCAAAAAATTGATGTGCAAGTAATGTTCATAAAATAAGTCTAGATTTAGAATAAAAAGTACCGAAAAAATCACTAATCGAATCCTACACTGAAAAAATTGAATTCAAAAACTTTGATAAAATAATGTCCCAATATAGGTGAACATGTTCCCTACTAACGGTTCATACATTGCAAGATGAGCACTGTCAAGGAAAACAAATTTTTCTAGCAAAAGCTTTTTCTTGTCCAAACTGAACTATTGAGTGTCTTTTTATCAAAAATTGAACTAAACTGAAATTAATTATTCAAGAATCCAACGAAACTATGCTTGTGAGAAAATTTCACAGAACACTCTATCGCTAGTTGCCAAATATTTGCAAAACTTATCAGTAATGGACAAAAAAAGATTTAGTTAGAAAAACTTTTTTCCAAATAATGCCCGTCTTACAATACGTGGACGGTTGAAAGGGAACATAATAAAGGTATTCAGCGAAAGAAGCGTCATATTGGAAATTTTAAATTGACCTTAAACAACGTTTTCCGGCATCTAAATATCAAATCTGTCTCGAACTAAGAATTTTGATGAACTGGAAGAAGCTATCTTGGGTTCTGAATCGAGTTCAAACATTGATTTCTGACTGACAACTATTTTTTTTTACTTAAAAGATATTTTATTCAGGCCTATTTGCGTACAAGCTTTACGTGGCCGATTTAGCTGAGCTTTTAGATAAAAATTTTTTTGGTATTGGATCTCGTTGTCACCCTTTTTCTAGGGGGAGAGGAGCATCCATTTTCCTTCTGCGAGGATTGAGGGGCAGTTTGTTCGTGGTTCGTCTCGTCATCCATTGCCGTGGTATTGTTGTTGATTTCGTTGCTAGTTACTGTAGATGCGCCTTGTTGTACATTGTTTGCAGTTGCTGGTTAGTTGGATGGTAAGCTGTTAACTGCAGCTGGTGTACTTTGTTCTATAGGGGTTACGTTGGATGGTTTCGTTCAAGGGGATACTTCCCTGTTGTTGGTGACTGTCACAGGTGTACTGGGGTTGCTTGGGGTTGGTGTAAAGGAAGCACCGTTGTCCTTTGGTATAGCTGTCTCCTTGTCCGGTTTATCACATGGCTTACCGTAGTGAACAGCTTTTTGGCAATATTGACATGTGGCCATCTGATTGTCATAGGTAACAAGTGATTTGCACGGTATTCTTGAATCCAGACCGAGTGTCACATAAGAAGGTATAGGCCTCCTCAAGCGCATGCGTAATAAACGTACGCCATTTAGAATACCGGGGAAAAAATTCTTCCACTTTTCTTTTTCGATAGAGAGAATCTCTCCGTATTGGGACATAGTTGCTCGAATATAAGAATCGTTGACGCTTGAGGGAAGATCATGCACACGCACTTCTATAGCACTATCTTCCATATATACTGGAATGTTGTACTTGATATTTTCATGCTCCACGTAGTGCACATTATTATTGTCTTTAGCGAATTGAATTGCATCCAACTCTTTATAGAACTGGATATAAACAACATTATTGGTCTTATTGCATTGAAGTAAATGCACACGTTTAATGTCAAGATGCATTTGCTCCTTAAGCAAACCTTCAAGTTCTCGTATCGAAGGTCGAATTTTGCACTGTCTGAAGTCCACAATAATTGTATTCTTTCGTACCGGCGGTAGCTTTTATTCTTTTGGTTCACTCATTTCGAGATCGTTCTATTGTTCACTACACAATACTGTACTTCATTTCTTTTGTCCCGAACGTAAGCGGTTTTGGTTTATCGACTGACTTGGTTGAGATGTGAAACCGAACTGACTGACAACTTTTCGTCAAATCATCTACAAGAAATAATGGATACGAATATTGCAATTTTATTATGTTGCATTTCATTTAATTTATTTTTTATTTACTTTTTTAATTTATTCATTCATTTACTTATTTATTTATTTATTTATTTATTCATTTATTTATTTATTCATTTATTCATTTAGTTATATATTCATTAATTTATTTATTATTTATTTATTTATTTATTTATTTATTTACTTATTTATTTATTTATTTATTTATTTATTTATTTATTTATTTATTTATTTATTTATTTATTTATTTTTTCATTTATTTATTTGTTTATTTTTTTATTTATTTATTTGTTTATTTATTTTTACCGCATACATTGTTCAGTGCTAAAAAATTATTAAGAACTACCTATAATCTATATTAGTCTTTTAGGTCTATTCTTGAAATCGAAACTAAAAACAGACAAGTCTAAAAGGTAGTATACACTGTTGCACACATTACACATCGCCCTAATCGGTTCATTTTGACCATACTTCGTTCTTTGAAAGTCGAGTCGCAAGAAATTCCGCGCTCTAAGCGTTCTTGGTGGGACATTCATACGTAATTGTGAGAGTATCTATGGGGCATCAGTTTGTCCATTCAGTAATTTGGCTATAAATACAGCTCTGAGCATATTTCGTCGTTTGTTTAGTGTGTCCATTGCGAGCAAACGACACCGCTCAATGTATGGTGGAAGTTCCGTCGGAATACGTCATGGCAGAGATCTAAGAGCAAATCGTAGGAATCGTGATTGTACTGCTTCAATTCTATTGATCCAAAAGCTTACGTAAGGACACCAAATGTGTACTGAGTCTTCAAAGATAGACCGTACTATTGCGTAATATAACGCTTGCAAGCAGTATCGATCAGTAAACTCTTTGGCGATCCTCATAACGAAACCTAGATTACTATTAGCCTGAGCAATTATGTGGCAGTAATGATATCTGAAGGGGAGCTGAAAATCAAGCAGCACGCCAAGATCTTTGAAAACAGTTACTCCAGAGATAGTGTAGTTTCAGACTATCGGGTTTTTTGTTAACTGAAAAAGAAATCACAGCGCATTTAGACACATTTATAATTAAGAGGTGGAGGTTGCACCAATCACAAAAATTGTTTAAGTGCTGTTGAAATTCCATGCATTCTACTGTCGATCGCACAACAAGAAACAATTTCAAATCATCCGCATATACAAGCATACTGGTGGAATGACAAAAGAAATGTCATTAAAAAATAATGAAAACAGCAATGGTCCGAGATTGTTTCCTTGGGGAACGCCTGATTCATTAATGAAGTTCACGGAATAAAACATTTTGTTTGTCACCTTTTCTGAAAATCAGGAACATATCAGATTCTTTCCAGCTCGCAGAAAACCGTGACTGCGATAATAATTGGTTAAAAATTAATTTGAAGAGTAACCACAATGCTCTTGAACATCTCTTCAATTCTATATGTTAGAAAGGGTTCCATCTGGTCCAGCTGATGTTAAGGACTTTTACTTATTGTCACCATAACCAGAAAAAAAACAAATGTTCGCAATATTTATCACATTATATGGAATATTTTGAAGGCATATCGTTCCACCTGCGTTGAATTAGCCGAATCTGTATTGAATACTGTCGAGAAGTGTTATGCGAATAAGTTGCAAGTGCCACTTGGGGTGTTCGATGTTTCATTTTCAAGAAACAGACCAACATTTCTGCGGATTTCGGTTCAAGTTGGATTAAGTTTTTTGTAGTTACGTGCGTAGAGTAGATATAGCGATTATACGATCAATAATTATTACAAGCTTGAGCATCTTCAGACACACCGTCAAAACGTACAA
This sequence comes from Malaya genurostris, assembly GCF_030247185.1. NCBI lineage: Eukaryota > Metazoa > Arthropoda > Insecta > Diptera > Culicidae > Malaya > Malaya genurostris. The sequence continues at coordinate 94,751,122 of NC_080572.1, forward strand.
GCTGAGGACAAGATATTGCACTTCGGTGTAAATAGAGTAACGACTCCAGTAGTCATCTCATATGCGAAACCCATCAATCAGAATGAGATCAGCTGTCTGTGTTCGATATACTACCTTGATCAAAAAGTTCCCGAAGTCATCCACACGGTGACCCGATTAGATTTTTTTAGATTGCAACATCTGTCATTAATATTCTATCCAATTTTCAGTTTGATACCTGGACATTTGTAAAAGTTACGCTGTATTAAGTACATCTGCGATTGTGCGTGTCCTCGATTTCATACAATTTTCAAAATGGTATTGCATTTGCAACAACGTTAAAAAAGATTTCAACGGTGCGGTGACATTGCAAATGTTAGAAGAGTGTTTCGACAACGATACTCTGAAGAAAACTGCGTTTATCAGTGACACGAACGTTTCAGAAGTAGCCACGTCTTTTTCAGTCGAAAAAAGGCGATGCTCACAGTTTTCATTGATTACAAGGGTGTTGTGTATCATGAACATTAACAAGGAGTATTATTTGGGCGTTATGAGCCATTTGCGTGACGCAATTCGCCAAAAAAAACAAGATTTGTGGGCAAAGAACACGTGAATCTTGAACCGCTACACAATGCCATCGTTATCCGTGAACATTTGGCTAAGAATGAAACAATTACCTTTCAGCAACCACCGAATTCACCTGATTTGGCTCCCAGCGACTTTTTTCTATTCGGTCGACTCAAGAAATCGCTCCGTGGAACGCATTTCAGCACCCGAGGTGAGATTATGTAAAAATCGCGTACCGAAAACTAAATATATAAAATGTTTCGAGGTTTGGATCAAGCGCTGGCATAAGTGTGTTGCAGTCGATGGGGAATACTTTGAAGGGGACAATATCGATGTTGATGAATAACGTTGTATTTTTAGTTTTCTGAATAAATTCCGGGAACTTGATCAAGGTAGTATTGACCTTAAGGGTAAGATGAAAATAGATGTAATCGCTTCGAATTCTTGCAGTATTGAACAATTTCCGAACTATTTTTTCTGCGGTATTGCTTATTAGTGACAAAGCAAAGATGTTGTATCCGATTTTGTCACAATTCGTTGATTGAAAATCGAGTAGACGGTAAAATAAAATGGCGACTCTACTTATGAGATGACTATTGTCACAATAGCCTTATATGTTTAGCAAATTGCTTTATATTTACGTTTGCTTAGCGAATTATGTTGTTCCGCGAGGTGGCATTAGTAGTTCAATATAATCGACTAATATACTAATAAGTCGTTTTTTTGTCAAATTCGTTTAAAAATTTCAAATTTGTTATAGTTAAATCTAATAGAAAAACATTTGCCGTTATCACAAAAAACACGAGAGCTGTTCTTTAGTTGTCGTGCACGTCAATTTAAGTCACCACTTTGAATTAGAAGTAAAGCTCTGTCCAGTTAGAATCCGGAATAACTTATTGTGTTGCAGCGGCACGAAAAGTGATCGCTGCAAGAATTATTTTACAGCGGTTTGTTTACCTAGAAGCCCACTTTCTGTGGTTTAAATTTCACGGTGTTTCGTGTGTGAGTCAAATGTTTTTTCAGATGGAAGCAGAGAGGAGGGAAAAATTGTTGTACACCCACTTTGATAATCCAACGTGGTCTGCAATAAAAATCGCAAAAACGTTGAAAATCGCCAAATCAACCGTTTATGATGTGCTCAAACGGTTTAGGGAGCCCAAGAGTGTGGATCGAGTGCCTCAAGGTAAGCGTCGTAGTAAGACATATGACCGCAAGCTGAACGCAAGATGTTCCTGCGAAGTTTAAATTTAAGTTTAAGTTTAAATTTGCCCAAAAACTCATGATTCGACAAAGGATATGCAGATGCGGAGCAAAGACCAAAGTGTTCGTGACGAATAAGACGATGGACTCGAAGCTGTACTAGGAAGAATGCCTAAAAAATTGCATACTACCTTTCATTAAAGCCCATAAAGGCACTGTGAAGTGTTGTTGAGTTGCCACGACAGCCGGGAAGTCATCCAGTGGTACCGCGGTAATAACGTAGATTTCATCAATAAAAACATAAATAATAAGGAAGTTGACTCCGCAGGTGTGCAGCGTTTGAGGGAAAGAATCATGAAACAAGTGTGAATTTTCATTAGAAACGAAGAGAAATAGTTTGCATTGATTTTTTGCCCTTAAAGTACAGTGAATTACTTTTGTTTTGATGTATTAACCTTATTCATAAATCAATTCGTTACCGAGATACAAAAGATTTTATTATTCCGGATTCTAAATCTACATAGCTACAATTACTCGATATTCTAACATAAAATTAAAACTGCAGCAGTCTCCAATAAATGAAAAAAAAATCTGTATAAAGTTTCAAGATTAGGCTAGCCAAAGTTTATATTTTAATTAAATTCTCGAAATTTAGAAGCAAAAAGCCCCGTTTACAGGAGAAACTCGTCGTTTCGAACGATGTTTTGTTGATTCTACTGACTGCGAAAATACACAAATTGGGTTTCCTTTCATATCTATACCACCTTTGAAATTATCCTCATTTTCTCAAGACGACAAAAGTCTTTATCGTTGCCTCCCTAAGCGATCAACACGTAGAATAAGAAACGAGTAAGACAACTCGATTCCATCAGACAAAAACCGTTGCCTTACTTTTCTCCAAATCCGGGTTGTTATTGGTATCGCCAGTAGGTTTATTTTATTGTAGAATATGTGCTGTAGAGTACCGTATAGTATGCACATTCAATCAACTGCTCATAGAAGACGTTGTATTTTGCAGTCGAGGGGCTCACTTCTTGAAAAATATTGCCTCATTTAAAGAAAGAAAACGCCGGGCCATGAAATGATTCGAACATAATACGATTCAGAAGCCTCATTTTTCCCAGAATCAGCCTACAGATATTTCTGCTTTGGAAGTCGCTGATGTACCTACTGTAGGCGTCGGAGTGTAGGTAAATATCAACAAACGAAGCTAACTCAACTGGCTCCCCATCTGGGACAAACAGAAAACATTCAAGAGCCAATATCTATGGGACAACATTGGGAGGTAGAATTCTTTCCACTTTCTTATTTTTTGGCGTGGAAACTGCTTCTGTACATTGTACTTGAAACCTTCAAAAGACGTTTGCTGCTCTATGTTCGTGCATTAACGTAAACGTGCTTACGCGTTGTGAGATAGATCTTCAGACTTTTGCTATACACTGCGAATTGTTTGGCTTGATAGAAGAACAAACCGTAGCAAAAAAAAATCTCTGTTTTTTTCGGGTATTTTTTGGCATAACCACAAATTCAACACGTGCAAACGAGAGGAAACTGGAAGTCCAATAAAGATTTCAAATGTCGTCTATATTGAAGCCATCGACAGCCAAGAGCTATTTGGCAAGAAGCTTAGGTTGCAAATGCCGAAAGAATGGTGCACTTTGCTATCGTTCAAAGATGGCTGGTAAATGAAGTTTCCATGGCAGCAGACAGGGGTATAACTGAATACAATGCACCGACAAAGAAGCGTTTTCTCTCCCTTTCCATCGATACATTGCTGGATACAGTGCCGTTCTAGTTCATTGACATGCAAGGGGTTGGAATGGGCATATTGACTGAATGAATAATGACCATTGTAGATGTTTAATTGTCTGTCAAAAGTTCCGGTTTACGCTTGCACCGATGTCGGCGTTGAGGAACTCTTATTTCAATAGATGAATACTTTTGCAGAGCCTGTGTTCAACCTTTTTTTTAAATACCTTCATTTTTCAGAATGAAATGTGTGCAATTCTCCATGAATTCATTTTGTGTGACCGCACTTGTACAATTGTTCCATTTTATTGTATTTTTCCTCCTTTCATCTTGTTCCACTTTTGTTCTAGGAAAATTGTCAGCAGCTTTTCATATAGAGAAACTGAATTAAATAAGGGAATATGGAATAAAACGTACCCCCTGCTCTTTTTAGAAGTTAATATTTTTGCCTATATAGACAGAATAGATGGCCCCGGAGGACCATAGTGCTAAATATCATTCGACTCGAAGACATTCGGGAAATATTCGTTAATTGTTGAAAGTCGTTTGAAAACTACTTCTGATTTAATAATCAAGTTTGAAGATCAAATGGCTGACACTTGCTGCTCAATTCGGATATAACCAAACCGTTTTAGTCATACTTAGCTACTGTTGCTAAATTTTCCAAGAGATAGTTAAGAGGCGGCTAGGGTCTAACACTTTTGAAAAATCATTTTTTATTTTCTTTGTATTTTCTTATAGTAAAACAATTCAAGAATATTTTGTAAAATTTTCAAGCCTATCGGAACAAAACTCAGCAAGTTAGGGGCCTTTACCTTTGCTTATCTCATACTGCGAAGAAGTAAGAGCTCGACATACAGGCCCAAGATTTCTGTTTCGATCGACTTAAAAACTTGACAAAACATTTTTGAAATGTATCATTATAACAAATTACGAAAGAAAAAATATGATTTTTTGAAAATATTAGACCCTATGGGCTCCCTCGAGTAATAAATTGTGTCCATTGATTTTATAGACACAAAACTGTAAACGCGTTTTTCTCGAAAGCAGGTTTTGAAAGTCCGTGTCCATCGTCATTCAAAAACTACTGAACCATTTTTTAAAATTTTACAAACTCTTTCTACACATGAAAAGCCAGACCCCAACGTTTTCCTTTTCGTTGTTTGTTACTGTGGGGAGGATTTACAGCTACAAAATGGCGGATTTTTTCGTGAAAAATCGTAGTTTTCACTTTGAACCACCACCAAAAATTAAAGAAATAAAAAATCTTTTAGACCCTACCCCCCTTAAGCCGTTTACATTTAAGGTTTGAGGACAGAGGGTCACGTGTTGAGTTTTAAATCGACCACGTGGCTCGCTCAATTCCCTTTGAGCATTGTATTTCTCTAGTACTCTCTCGTATAAGCGCAAACTGTACCGGGTTGCCAGTATACATTGTATTATTTTGATGAGAAGTTTTTTCACATTAATCTATCGAATGGGTTGGACATTACATGGATTCCAATTAACAATGAAAAAATATTCAACTTTCACAAAGATTGAATGTCTGTGTGTTTTGCAGCCTTGTTGAGCCAATTTTATTTCTCTCTCCTTTTTCAAAATGCTATCAGGAAACCGAAGCGAAAAAAATGGCGGATGCATTGAAACTGACTTTGTTTCACAGAAAAATAATGAAACATTCTGAAAATTCCACAGAATATTCTCAACTAAATTTCGAAGACATTGTCAGGTGGGTTTTTCTATATTCTGCACCGTTTCCAAGAAAATTTAATTTGAAACGAGAAAATAACATAAAACCTACCACTTTACGGTATGGTCCTCAGCATCTATTAGCTACTATTCAGTACCAACGTGTGACTAGGGCATATCGTACGATAGTAAATGTTATAAAATATAATGCTAATTGTTCGCCTGTACAACTTTCATGTACATAAGAACCGATACGATCGCGTGCTTAAAACATGGGTAAAGATCAATATTTTTATAACTTTCGAAAGGGCCTATCGTATGATATGCCTTAATCAGTGCAACAGTTATGGAATACGAGTGACACCCAGTGGAAAAACATGGTTTCGAGAAAAAGTCGATCAAAGTTTTTATTCCTGACTAATCGTGCCTAGACACTCACCGTGACCCCTTTTTCTACTAACTTCACGGTCGCGCATACGGCTCTGGACTATTTCTATATCATTCATAAGTGTATTTTCTAGTAATTTACGGAATGAAATTTAAAATTGTTTAGAGGTACCTGGCCTTAAGCGGAAGCTCTTTGAAACTAAAAAGTGAGCAAATGATACCGACGATTTCAAGAGAAGATGAAGGTTCGTCACCGCGGGTGTATCTGAGAATACCGTACGGAACCATATAAAGCTCACGAATTTCACAGATTGAAGGATTAACATCATCATCATTTGTTTCTACTGTAGTTAAAATTCTATTGTTCTCAGAAGAAAAACATCTGTTTTGTTGAATTATGGGCAATATAATTTTGCTGTTATTATTTTGGTGCCTGCAAACTAATTTAGGTTTGGGACCTCATCAGTAAATACATCGACCTTGGTACAACTTAAGTGTCTCAAGAAAATACAACTTTACGTCTGCTTAGCGGTTTGAGTTGAACAGCTGAGTGCAATAGCAATTCAACATGAACTGCTATGCACTGATGATTCGATGACGAAACCTAAAAATTAAAAGAAAAAATATTCTAGAGTTTAAATGCATATTTTGGGATTGTATCTAAAGTGTCAAAGATGAAATAAAGCTATGAATTGTCAATAACATTAAACAAAGTTCACACACTTAAAACAGATTCTTGAGCTCGGCATAATGAAATACCGAACTAGATCGGCAACACGTCATTTTACTGATTGTTCAGTAATTCATATGCTCTTTCCGAAATTCGGTAATACAATATCACCCTGTCCGCTTGGAGCGAAATCAATCTTCAGTTCAACAACGCCATCGCACGGCATCACATTCAACATATCATGTCAATTGTATGGGTGCGCAGCCCTGCTATTTTGGCGCGCACCAATTTGACATTTCTCTCCCCTACTTCTATGTATGAGATTCGATGCGGACTCACCTGTGGGCGACATGCTCGCAAAAAAGGATGTTGCCAATGATTTGTTCGGGAAATGTGAGAGCTGGATATCTTGTTTTATTTATTTATTCATTTAATCAACAGACAAATTTAAGTCCTTATGATTGTTTCTAAGAATATTTAAAAAAATTCTCTCATTCGGCTGCGGGAAAAATGAAAATCGAATCCCGTCGAAACACCGTTGAAGGTTCGTTGCAATCCAATGACGGCACCGTTGATTCCGTAGTTAGTACGACGTAGAGGCAATCTGAGGAGGTTGTTGTTGCGGAGAGCTCTGGAACGAACATTGATGTTGATTTGACTAAGAAGTGCTGGGCAATCGATATTGTTCGTCAAGACATCGACAATCAGCATTGTACGGAACAGGTCACGACGCACTTGCAAAGTATCGAGCCCGATAAGCATCCCACGGCTTTCGTAGCTCGGCAGTATATATCTGTGAAGCGCTTAGCAATTCTCATAACAAATCCCAAACAACGAGAAGCCTTCGTAACTATGCAACCAATATGCTGCTTGTAATTCATTTGTTCGTCTAGATAAACTCCAAGATCCTTGACACAAGTGAGTGTTAATATGATGTCTTTGGTAATATTCTGATATCTCGGTAAAGCGCCTTCTTTTGCCGAAGTTTGGAAAAATATTAAGTTGAGCTTGTCAGTAAACAACAAATATACCGAAATCAGCAAATCCGTTTGCCGAGATTTCGAACTCTGTGTTAGCTTTTACAGAAATTCAGTGAAACACTTATCATTTAATGTCTCTTGTCGAATGTGCAAAACATCGCGTAGCCATTGCTGGTGGAGCGGAAAAATAATATATATTGGATGAAGGTCAGAAATTCTTATATTTCTTGAAAAGATAAGGGAAATAAAAAAACTCTGCTGTTCATATAAACTTACAAAAGTCTTCTTATTTCCTGGTAGATGCGTTGAGGAGCACTGGAAATAATTGTCTTCACCGTGATGTTTACTTTTGAGGTTTGCTTTTTTGTACACTCCATTAAAATGGACAATAATAAAACACCCCCTTTCCCCAACCTTAGCTTTTGTGATATCCTTTCTACGTTCTATTACTGATGACTCGGTAATTCATTATTCGATCATAATCGCTTTTGCCGAGCTAACAGCAAAATTGCTGCTGACAATTTCGACAATATTTGACAGTTAACACATTTGGTGTTGCCGAGATTCTCAGTAATTATTATTTTCCCGAGATGATTACCGATCTCTCGACTGTGCAAATCTCGGCATTTTTAAGCGTGAGTCCGGTACGCCCAGCCACGAGCTCTTGGCCACTGTTCGATAGATGAAAAATTATCACACAATGTCCACATTTATAGCTATACCAGCGTTTCGCAAAGTTATGTCCAGAAGATCGAGGCAAGAGTAACTTGTAACTTCTCAAATAGTGATACACGGCAGCAAATTGCTGTCAAGGCCCATGCTAAAATATTGGTCAAACAAAGTAGCTATTTTAAAGATGGCGAAACATACATCAAAGCTGATATCCAACAAATGCCAAGACAGGAGTTTAAGATAGAAAAAGATACATTTGAAGTAAATGTTTGTTCTAAAAAGAAGGAAACGACGAAATTCGCTTTAAATTGCTTCTTTTGGCAAGCTATCTGCACATGTGTAAAATGAAGTATTTTCGTCACAACAAGCACCAATAATGATAACTATGGCTTCTTAAGACATTCTTCACGGTATATCCTTGTTTACCGTTCTGGTAGTGACGAACCTTTGACTTGTTCGACCTCAGCTGCATATTGCCAGTCAAACCAAATTTTTATTGGGAAACTTGGCCTTCTTCTTCGTCCTGAAATGCTGTTCCACGCTGTGCCGTTGAATGGCAGTATAAAAAGACATTCCGGGAAACTACTTCAAGTCTTTCAGATCTTTTTAGTCGTCACATTCTGTTTATCATTACAGTATATCCGAAAGTTGGAGACATTTGTGTTTTCCCTTGTGAACGCTGTTCCCGAAATAGCAGCAAATCTCGGAACCTTTTCTAGTAAAATGGTTAAACGTGGGCAAAATGTGGAACAAATTTCTGTCTCCGCTTGAATTAAGGATAAACATTCAAAAAATATGTATTGTTTATATTCCACCTGATAGAAGTCGGGACACCAACGTAATCAATGAGCATATAGGATCCGTGCAAAAATAATGTAATAATTGTTCCGATGAGACTGTTCTTGTGTGTGGAGACTACAATCAACCTCGTATAAGTTGGACTGAAAATGATACTGATGCAACGTACAGTAACGCACAACTGCCATCGGCTAGCCCTGCATTGATTGAAGGAATAGATTTCCTTTTATCTGGAAGACTTGAGGCAGTTTCCTGGAATGTCAAAGTAGAAAAGTATGGACGCAACCTGAAACCGCTGCCATTTCGCAATGGTTCAGAATCTGTCAATTTTTATGGCTGCATTCCGCTGTTTACACTCTTCTCTAACCACTTGTGCAGTTGTTTATTCGTTTTCATTAGTTTGTTTCGAAATGCGTGGACTTTCAGCAGAAAAACGTCGAAAAATTGTGTACAAATGGTGCACAGAACGCGGACTGTCACTGAGAAAGATAGCAAAAATGGAAGGAGTAAGTGAAAAAGCCGTGCGAAATGCAATCAGGAAGTTCGGTGAGGATAACACCTTTGAGGATAAACCGAAAACGGGTCGAAAAAAGGGTCCTGCTAACCAGAGATGGCATTTCACTAGAGTGATACACCAGGGCGTAGGAATCAACTGTACACTGCGGATATATTTTGTTTGCTCCACACAAAGAAGAAAGCGCACTTCTTCCCAGTGTCTATTAAACAGACTTTGAGTGCGTGCTTGTGTTGAATGAAGCTGGTGCGAGAGAATCACATTCTCTTCGCCTGAATCGCTCTCACGTGCTCTCGCCTAAATACACCCCAGTGATCACTGGCGCGTGATGGTGAGCGAACACTTCTGTGAACTTCAATTAATAGAGAGTAGATCCGGCCTTGCTATGATAAATTTGCAAGGAAAAACGAAAATTCCACGATACATTGTTTTATTTAGCTGATTTTGCGTGCCTCACGTTACTTATACGCAAACCATACACAAGAGTGCTCACCGGCGAGCACACCTCTGTGAAAGTATCTGCATCCACCTCAGAGAATTTATTAGCTCTACTCTAGCACTTTGGTGCGATTCAGTGCAGGAGGTAAAAGGAAATAAACAAACGTACTCATGATGCGTGCACACTTTATACAACTTTGAATCTTCGAAGCTATAAGAAACAGAAACAACCAAAACGTAGTCTGAAACAAGAAGCATCGATCAGGCCGAGGGTTCGAAAGCTGTACAATACGATTCTTGCTGGAAATTTGAACTGCATAATCATGGACGACAAAACTTACGTGAAACTTGATTACAAATCCTTGCCGGGACCACAATATTATACGGTGCGATAAGGGCAAGTGTTAAACCAGTCCGAGACATCGATTGAAGTCGAAAAATTTAGTAAGAAAGCTATGGTCTGGCAAGCAATTTGTAGCTGCGGTAAGATTTCGTAACCCTTCATCACCACTGCTTCAATAAACAGCGAAATATACATCAAGAAATGTTTACAAAAACGACTTCTACCCATGATTCGAAGCCACAAGGATCCTGTTGTCTTCGAGATCTTGCTTCTTGCCACTACTCGAAATCAACGGTAGAATGGTATACTAAGAAAAATGTCACTTTCGTCCCAAATGACATGAATCCATCAAATTGCCCACAATTTCGACCAATTGAGGAATTTTGGGCATTAACGAAGGCTCATCTTAGGAAACATGTCTCGGCAGCCGAAACCATTCAACAGTTCGAAAAAGATTGGAAAAAAGTGTCAAAACTTGTCGCCAAGAAGTCTGTACGGAATTTAATGAGGAACGTTCGCAAGAAGGTGCGCCAGCTAGTCTACAATGGCTAAGTAGCAAATGTTGAGAATAATATTCTGTTATTGTAGTCTAATATTATCAGTATATCGAATAAAATTTGAATATCTAATACTAAATCTAAAATAATGTAATAATTGATGATACTGATGCAACGCACAGTAACGCACAATTGCCATCGGCTAGCCATGCATTGATTGATAGAATAGATTTCGTACGATTTGAACAAAAGAATTCGTGCGAAATCAACTCGGTTGCGAACTTGATCTGGTGTTTTACCCATCCGAATGAAAACCCGCTGCTCACCCACCGCTTGTTATTTATCTTCCAACGAGTATTGCTAGCGTTCACTCATCGATTTACATACAGTAGCAGTGTATGGCCACTGAATTATAAATTATTGGATTACACAGCGCTTTCTGATCATCTGAGAAATATCAATTGGGCTGTATTGCATGGAGTACATCAAAATTACATCAACTGAAACGAGAGCGGAACTCCTGTCAATGTAAGCTACGGCGAAAACGATGCAAATGCATATCGCACATTGAATGCGACATTGAATAGATCATACTTAAAGTACAGTCCCATCTTCGACGAAACCCTCGTAATTTCTGGCCATTCATTAATTGAAAGGGGAAATTTTTGGCAATCCCCTCAGATGTATTTTTAGACAATGCGGTTTCTGCTTCAATTCCTGAATCATGTGAACTTTTTATGAGTTTTTTTTTGTTTCAATTACAGAGGTTTTAACCTTAAAGTCATTCGCCTCTTCGGACCAGAAAAACATTCTGACCCTATGTGCGGGGGTTGGGAATCGTACCCAGGCGGGCTGCGTGAAAAGCATCGGCTTACCCATCACACTATACCCGTCCCCCTTTTTGGGAGTTTCTTTGCTGGAGTTCTCTCGAGTTGTTCTACTCCGGATATAAGTTTGTCTACGCTGATGATTTAAAAGTGTACCTTGTTGTTCGTAGAGTAGATGATTACCGGCGACTACAATGTCTGCTTACATTGTTCTTCGATTGGTGCAGAAAAAAATAAACTCATCGCTAATGTAGCCAAGTGCCAAGTTATCACATTCCACCATTCCATTCCATTCCATTGATATTATCTTGGAGTACAGTTGGATGCTTCATCGATCACAAATCGTTTCGAAAACTACACGTTAATTGGGGTTCATCGCTAAGATTGCAAGGAACTTTAAGGACACGCATTGCCTGAAGGCTTTGTATTGCTCACTTGTCCGCCCAATTCTCGGAAACGAGCCTTCCCGTCGTTGTGCTGAAAGAAGCAAGTGATCTACAATAATTTAACAATAGACAATTTGTTTGTACTAATGTTCTGTGGTTATCATGTAATTGATTGTGATTGTTTTTTTCAAATGATAGTGGATCTTACTTTTACCGGAGAATGGCATGAATATGTTTCAACTCAGATGGGCTTTCTCCCACTCTGTTAGTCCATTTAAACGTCAGTCCATTAGACTTGGTTGAATAAACAAATAAGTTTTGGGAGAACAAATTAATTCGGTTCGTTTCTATGGGGTCAAAATTGCATTTATTTTAATATAAAAAAGAATTTAAAGATTAATGAAAGTATCGTCCAGTGGGGAAAAATGGACCAAAACCGCATCGATTTTTTTGAAGGTATGATACAGCTGACCATGATAAATTTTTGTACAGGATTGTATTTAACCGAAGCACTTACAGAAGGCCGGATAGAATGTTTATGATGTAAAAAAAGTCTAACAAATCGATATGCAATCGATTGCATATTGCAAACTCGTTGTACCGTGTTACCCCATTTATTGTCTGGTTATAATATTCAGTTGAAATATGATCTACAATCCAAAAGCAGATCCAATACGATCTATCAATATTTGTTCATATTACGTACGAAACATTTGTGATCCAATTAAACACGATGGGAATGCCAGTACTAGCCTATTAAACCGGTTTTACCCCAATTTATATCAAAAGTCGTATTTCAGGTTAAAGTTTTTTTCGCATACCGAAAGCAGGCTGATTGCGGTTGATGATCGATTGATTGATTGATATTTCGAAGAAAGACCTAAAAATATGATTACAAATAGATTCGATGGCCGCACGAATCATGTTATACCGTTTAACCCCAATTTATTCTTTAACCGAGTCTTCAGATTTCGCTCCACATTTAAAAAATGGTTCGAATGTGACTAAGAATAAAATGAAATGCCTATGCTGTTTCTTCAATCGGCAGCATAAATATGGTTCCTATTTTCATTAAATATTAGACAAGAGGGTAACACAAGTGAAAATTGAGGTAAAGAGGAATAAACAGGCTAGTACTGTCATTCCCATTATGTGTATTTGGATCACTGAAGTTTTCCACGTAATATGGACCAATATTGATTGGTCATATTGGACCTGCTTCGGGATTGTAAATCTGAATTCAAAACAAAATTATGTTTGAGGGAAAATTGGGGTAAAACGATGTAGCACGAAGCATGCGATCATGGAAACTATCTGCACGGAACCACTCACGATCCCATTTCAACCAGAATATTAGTTGATTTTCTGAATTCGATTGGTTAAAATTTGGTACAACTAATCGATTGTTGTTTTAACTAAACTGTCATTTTTGTTTTTCGATTAGCAGAAACGATGGTTGAATCAACTAATTTAACTGTTTGAAAAAAAAAATGCTGTCAATTAGTGAGGACACATACCTTTCAATTTCAACAAATATTTTAGTCGGAATAACTGGTGTTGTTATTGAAACAAAATTCTGTTAGTTGAAAAATAAAACGGTTTTATTTGTTTTATTTTCATGATCATGTCAAGTCGAGATCAGTAAAGATCTAAATTTACAAAAAAATACTTCTGATTCGATCGGAAATGACTGATGTAGAAAAACGTTTTTAATCAGCAAAAGTGCCCGGAGGGGCGAGTGCGAAATTATTAAATTTACCTAAAAAAGAGTATTGAAAGATGAAATTTTTGCATAAGAAACACCAACATTGAAAATATTTGTTTAGGTTTTTATGGAAGTATTGAGTAAAGTTGCGTTTTTGATCGTTTTTCCCCACTGTGCATCATTTAAGTTACAACATTTTCCCACCTCTCAGGCAATTTTCGGATTCCACCCCGAAAAAATGTCTCGTCTTTATAGGTGATCCGGCCAGTAAGGTCACCAAATGCGTTTTCCGTCAAGACGTCAGATTAGACATTCGGCGCAATTAAGAAAAGTGTTTCGCAAGTAGTGTTAACTTTACGTCTGCCTAGCGGTTAAAATTGAGCTATCGAATTTTGCATTAAGCAGTTCAATTTGAACTGCTCTGCACTGACAAGTCGAAGACGAAACGTAAAGAAATGTTGAATTATTTTCAGTTTATACAATTTTTGGAATGTCTAATTTAAACATCATTTTTGTGCATAAGATTGTAATAACAATTGTTTTTAAAAATTCAAGAGAGGTGGAGGTATTTTCCAGAATTTAAACAAGTCCTGAAGGTAATATAACAGATTTGTAGCGGACCAATTCGGATGTAAAGTTCTTGTTGGGTAAAAAAGCATTCGGTATTAATATTGGCCCCCTTGATCAGAGTTAAATAATGTCCCGCTTGATATTTCGGCAGGTGGTCAAATGTTTTTATTCCATCAAATTTTAATGCTTTAAACTAGACTGAGGCTATCAGTTGCTTTTCAAATGCTTTAAACTAGACTGAGGCTATCACTCTATCTATTTTCGTGCTATGTTTTCTTATCAGGCACGTTTTTCGACTAGAGCAACGATAAAAGGAGCACAATCAGTAAGAGGTCAAATATTCATTCGATGCTATTAAAAGTCTGCAGTACTGCCAAATACAAATAATAATACGGAGTGCTTTCGAGGACACATTTTACGATACGTAGTACACTGTCTAGGTAAACTACCAAAGTGACAGTGTACTGTAATTTTTATACAACTAACAACGCTTTATAAAAAAATACTCGAAAGCAGTATTTCCATGGATACTGTCGATTGTTTTGTAATAATGCCAAAAAAACTTCTGCGGTTGGTGTACATTATTAAATATTTTGAATCTGTTTTCAGACATTCAGGAGCAATGGTCAAAAGACAGAAAAATGCGTTATTGGAATCTATGTTAAAGGTTTTGTGATGCCGCACGGTTTAACCCTAAACCGAATCTATAATCTGCGTTAGTTCAATTTTCCCCGGCTAGGATTCGCCGAAGGGAGTAATGTCATTAGCATTTTCCAAGTATCACTAGAACTGGCCGCTCAACAGAAAAATGTACTACAACAATCGGCAGAATTACGCAAACATCGACATCGTTCTAGTTTTATACAATAATCTGTCCAGTTGAGCACAACAACCTTGTCATAATCACTACAAAATGAGAATCGTTTCAGCATCTCCAAACTAAGTGAGAATGAATTAAGTTTTCAGAATGCTATCACTAAATATTGAGCCGATTGCAAATAATTGAGAGATTGTATATGCTTAAAACAGTTCATATTCTCTACCCAAATACTTAGGTCGATGAGCTTACTCCCACTACCACTACATCTACTTCCATAGCTTGCAGAACCAAAATGGAGAACTAGTAGTACCTCAAAATTCACTAATTTTAAAGAATTGAAAAAACACTCATCAAATTGATTTTTGACTTTCTCTATAGCAAGGTATTAGAATTGCTGGAAAAACCGACCTTCGAACGGAGCCTCGGAGACCCATAGTGTTATATACCATTTGACTCAGTTCGACGAGATCGGAAAATTCTCTCTCTTTCTCTCTCTCTCTCTCTCTCTCTCTCTCTCTCTGTGTGTGTGTGTGTGTGTGTGTGCACTTTTAGAAGATTAGATCAATTTTCTCAGAGATGGCTGAACCGATTTTAACAAAATTGGGCTCGTTTGAATGCTACTGTTGGGCCATTAATCAAGTTCAAAGACCAAACGGCTGTGAGTTTTTGTTCCGGAGATATGATGATATAAGTGACGTAACCGACAAAACGCGTTTTGTTTATACGCGTTCAATTTACTTAGAGATGGCTGAACCGATTTTAACAAACTTGGGCTAGTTTAAAAGCTACTGTCGGGCCATTAATCAAGTTCAAAGATCAGATGGCTGTGACTTTTGGTTCCAGAGATATGATGGTATAAGTGACGTAACCGACAAAACACGTTCATTGTTGCCACTCTTATACATATAAGGGTGCCAGTATTTTGGCGTCACCTCTAATTTCGTAAAGCGCTAGTGCTCAAAAGTTTAAGTACATCGAAAAATGTCCTCATGCAAAATTTGAGCTAAATCGGACATGGGTAGGGGGTGCTGCCCAGCGGTTAAAGTTTGAAAATTTTCGATCTTGAAAAAGCACCATAGGGAAATGAAATTTCCGAAATCGAAAATTTATTTTGAGGCCGAAAATCTTAAAATTGCATTAAACGTCGAAATTTAGTGTCATCTCAAAAAAAATTTTTTTTTTTAAATCAACTTTCTGAGTCCCAAAAAGTCGATTTTTTCAAAAAATAATTTTTTCGAGATGACACTAAATCTCGACGTTTCATGCAATTCTAAGCCTTTTGACATCAAAATTATTTTTTCGATTTCGATTGATCTGTATTAGAAAGGGAATACATTCAATTATAGGGAACGAATTGTTGACATCCTATTATACAAAATTTGAGTATTAACAGTATCTTCTATATCTGCAGTGTTTGGCTAGAAGATAATTTCCAAGAAATAGTATACAACTGGTAGGGTGTGATATACAAAAACGTTACACAAAAAATCCGAAATCGGTGCGTAGCTTAATAATCAAAATATTTCGATGCAATAATTGTGGATATGGATTGCCAACACAAAGTGTAAAACTTCTTTTATTGTGTGATGTGATTATATACGAAGTCTGAAAAGCCTATTCCATCTGAAAACCAATTCAAATAGAAACGTAAACTCATATCGGTAATTTTAATTACTAATTACTTACTCAAACCTACGTAGCAAATTTCATACAACAGTTGAAATTTTATAGAACAAGAATACACATAAATAAACAACTTGTTTTACTCCGTAGCAAATAGTTAGCAGCGTTGCCAGAATTTTTCTATCGCAATGAAATTATATGGGCTAGGCTTACTAGTTCATTCTTTGAACCAAACATTGACAATTCGGTTATATGAGACCTAGGGGTATTATTATTTGTATTGGAAAAGTTTGCTAAAATTTGTATTGGAAAAGTTTGCTAAAATTTTCAATCAAAGCTGTCTATCGCACCTATTAAATATGAATAAGGGAAATGATGATTTCATTCATTTGAAATGGTTTTGTTAATAATTAAATTTTAGTGATAATTAACTTATGATTGCACTTTTCGCGTGCAGCGTACCTCACGTTTACTTTAGGCATAAATTAAGTAAACCTAGAGTGCCTATAACCAGAGTGACGACATCTCATCCGTAATGCTGGCAACAATTAAAAACATTCCATTAGCTTTACATTGAATTGACAGGTCGTTTGCTCGTTTGGAACTGGTAGCTGTCATTCCAAACGAACAGCTGTCGCCACTCTGATTATAGTCACTCTAAGTAAACCTAGATTTCCCACTGTACGGTGACACTGACAGCGCTTCAAATGAAAAACGGATGTACTTTTCCCATTAGCTACTGTCATAACTAAAACACATCTAGATTCCCCAGTGTAATATTAATGTAATTCAGCATCCCGTGACACCAAAGGCGCCGTCTGGTGTAGAATGGGTGCGTAAATGCTCCTAAAATGCATGTATAAAGTTGCCTGCGCATTTACCACAACCACAGTTGCTAATGGAAAAAAGTACACCCGTTTCTCACTTGAAGCGCTGTCAGTGTCACCGTACAGTGGGAAATCTAGGTTTATTTTTTTATTTAAAAGATATTTTTATTCAGGCCTATTTGCGTACAAGCTTAACGTGGCCGATTGAGCCGATTTTTTAAATGTTTTTTTCTGAGTTTGATCTCGCTGTCACCCTTTTCTAGGGGGAGGGGATCTTCCATTTCCCTCCTGCGAAGATTGAGCAGCACTTCGTTCGTGGTTCGTCTCGTCATCCATTGCCGCATCGATGGTATTGTTGTCGATTTCCGTCTTCTTTTCGTTGCTAGTTGCTGTAGATGCACCTTGTTGTACATTGGTTGCAATTGCTGGTTGGTTGGAGGGTAAGTCGTTAACTGCAGCTGGTGCACTTTGTTCTATAGGGGATGATGATGGATTCGTTTGAGGGGTTGCTTCATTGTTGTTGGTGGCTGTCACAGGTGTACTAGGGTTGCTTGGGGTTGGTGTGAAGGAAGCACCGTTGTCCTTTGGTGTAGTTGTCTCCTTGTCCGGTTTATCACATGGCTTACCGTACTGAACAGCTTTTTGGCAATATTGACATGTGACCATCTGATTGTCATAGGTAACAAGTGATTTGCACGGAATTCTTGTATCTTGACCGAAAATCACATAAGAAGGTATAGCCTTCTCAAGTGTATGCGAAATAAACGTACGCCATTTAGAATACCGGGGAAAAATTCTTGCACTTTTATTTTTCGATAGAGAGAATCTCTCCGTATTAGGACATAGTTTTGCGAATATATAAATTGGTGACGCTTGAGGGAAGATCATGCACACGCACTTCTATAGCACTATCTTCCATAATACTGGAATGTTGTACTTAATGTTCTCGTGCTCCACATAGTGCACATTGTTATTGTCTTTTGAGAATTGCATTGCATCCAACTCTTTATAAAACTGGATGTAAATAACATTATTTGTCTTATTGCATTTAAAATGTCAAGATGCATTTGCCCCTTTAAGCAAACCTTGAAGTTCTCGTATCGCAGGTCGAATTTTGCACTGCCTGATGTCAACAACAATTGTATTCTTTCGTGTCGGCGGTAGCTTTTGTTCGTTTGGTACACTCATTTCGAGGTCGTTCTATTGTTCACTACACAATACTGTACTTGGTTTCTTCTGTCCCGAACGTAAGCGGTTTTGTTTTATCGACTGACTTGGATGAGATGTCAAAGCGAACTGATCTAGGTTTATTTGATTTATGCTCCTGTGGTTGTGTTAAATGCGCAGGCAACTTTGTACATGCATTTTAGGAGCATTTACGCACCCATTCTACATCAGACGGCGCTTTTGGTGTCACGAGTTGCTCAACTACACTACTATTACACTGGGGAATCTAGGTTTATTTTATTTATGCTTCTGGTTTGCTTGTGAGCATTTTCTGAGATAATATTTAATATAACCCTGAAAAAATTTGAATTGAAATAAAATATTGAAATTCAGGCTTTCAACGAATCTTTATTTCTATACACGCCAATCAAACAGGATTGTACTCCGTTCGAGTACTGGATGAAAGATTGCAATCAATCCTCCGTCACGGCCACAGCGTAGCACGTACATTTTAAACCACTGAGAATTGCTTCAGAATTCTCAAAGCAATTTTTTGTACGTGTTAAACATAAAATTTGCAACAGCTGAGAACGTTTGGTAAAGGCGTCTGCAATACTATTTGTTTGCAATATGAAGCAAACTATGGAAAACGCAAAATTCGACACAACTGAATGACACAACTGTTTCCCGTTAGTGAAAGTATATCTACAATCATTCGAGTGCCCAATCTATCAAAAAGACATTTACTTATGGTGCATCTATTTTGATTAAGGCGACGTGTGTTTTTGCAAAAAAAGAAATTCGCCTCGAACCGTAATTCAGCTAAAGCGAAATAAAGTATGGTTTTAATACCTTCAATTTAATCTCCCCATCATGAGGACTGTAGGTTACTGTTCGTTTTCGGATATCTCGCAATTGAACACGACACATTTGTTGTCACAGTGTCTAGTCACCGAGTCTGACGAAACGTGATACATTTCTGATGCCAAGTATTTTGACTGTCTGATGTCCCAGAGACCAGAGAGGGTGTATTTGAGTTGCATTATTGAATAAGGGGAACAGAAGTCTGGACAGTGATATTTTTTTTTCTCTTCTCCCGTTTTCCCCTTGGTTTATTTACCTCGTATTTGCATTGTATTTACCATTAGCTAGATTGACATTAATGCCAAGGCACTTTCCAACTTAAAAATAAAGTGCTTGCATAAAGTCGAGACCCAATACGATAAATACGAGAGCATGTTTGAAACGTCTTCGATATATAATACCAGGATAGCAAGAAAAAATAAACAAAGTATAATTGGTACATTCATTCATTAACTTACCCGAAAAAGCACTCCGATTCACCATTCAACAACAACCGGAAACAGAAAAAGTTCACCTTATGTTGGCTTTGTCGAAATATTCAATCAATAGCCAACATATGTTCCGATCGAATACTGGTTTTCTGGGAAAATATACATTCCTTTCTCGACTCTAATCTACTCTGCATTCGAATACCAAAGTAGACAATAACTACAATCAAGAATTTGGCCACAATTGAACAAGCAAGTAGGTACGGTACAAAGCCATGTACGATTGTGCAACAGCCGGATCCATAAACTAGTCCAATTGCGTTATTGTGCTACTGATTCTATCGTGATTCGGAACTTCCGTGGCAGGAAAATTTGAATCCATGGAATAATTCACGTCTGGGGCAATTTACTCTTTCACCGTACTTTCTTTCCGATTTCGGAACATCCTCGATAGCATGCAGTGTAATTTATTCTTCCCCAATCAACTTATCTATCCACTGTATTGTTTCAGGAATATTCTGCTGTTCAAAAAACGACTTCATGATTGAGCCAATTCGGTTTATCCTTCTTGTGAATTCACAACGTTTACGTTACGTTTGCACAATCTCGTATACAGTAAACCCCAAACTGAACGCTGTGGAGAAATATATCAGTAAGATAACCAAATCATATAAACTCACAAGCCTTTTTTCCATATGATATTTTCAGCCTGAGTCGGATGAAATTCAACAGTAATCTATGGAACTATGAGATCTTTCATTTTTATTGGCTAAGTCAACTCTGAGATATGAAGTGAGTTCCGTTTTGGAGCCGGCAACTGGAAGCCGCTGCAGTAGAAGTCGGTTTGTTTTTGGGATACCACCTCAGATGCATCCTCCACCCGACAGCAACCTATTTGGTGAAAACACATCCTGGCATTAGATAGCCCAAGTAACAATTCGAATGCCTTATGGTTCTGATTATAATTTGTAAGAGTTTTGAAATTGATTCGACAATAATTACCAGTTTTTTGATAACTATAAATAGTGCCTTTTTTGACAAGTGATTTTTTCGCTGGTATCTTTTCGGCAACACTGTTTTTGACAGATCACGCCTGAATCGTGTCTTGTGTCATTGTCAAACTTCTTCAGTTTGGTCTACAATTTAATCATGAATCGTCGTTTGGTCTATACTTTCATCATGAATGGGCGCTGGCCAAGTGGGAGGAAGATCCACTTTTTTATCGAAAAATTGTGTTTAGCGACGAAGCTCACTTCTGGTTGCATGGATATGTCAACAAGCAAAATTACCACATCTGGAGTAAAGATTAGCCAGAAGCATTCTATGTATCCCAAAAAGTCAATGTTTGCCAAAATTGGACCTTGCACATGGGCCATCTAAAGCGGAGCCGTGGACAACATTTGTATGAAATCATCTTCAAACATTAAATTATATTGTTCGTTCTATCGATTCTTAAAAAATCAGCCGTTAGTATTATAGTTTTTGAAGTTTCTATAAAACATTTTACCCAGAATAACAGTTGAACTAAAAATAAACTAACCAGCACTAGAATAAAACCTTGTTCACCCTTAATATCGCTTTCAAACAGTCTCATTAAACATTATTGTCAGTTCAATTCATTCATACATCTACTTTTGTGTGTGTGCGTGATCATTAGATGAATGTTTCACTCAGAACAAATTTGATAGTTCTAAAGTACACTTATGACACAATTGCTGTGGCCTATACGATTTATTACTTCTTTGGTTAAGTGAAATTCGCATTAAGGAAATCTTAATGGTCACCATTATTTTTCGGCTGCTCGGCAACCCATGGAAGTTGACCATCAATGTCAACTTCCCTTCCTGAGCAGCCTAGATAGCCGTGTAGTGTCGGTAGCGGTTTTCCAACTGGAATTGATCCACTGGTTCGCTGTTCCATGTCGTAGAAGGTCACAAAAATAGGAACTCCTAAGTCAAGTTGCATTTCCGTGCCGAAGCTCTGAAACAAGTGGCGATTAAGCGAAGCTCTGGCAAAGTGAACAATTTCGTTCTTCGCAACTCGTGGGATTTAAATGATTAAAACATTTAAAAAAATCCTTCCATGGTTCGCTATAGGCGCTTATAAGCCAATATATTCGGTTTCTTCTAGTTGTTGTACGATAAGTGCTGGAGATGGAGTATTCATTATTTTAATTGATCATGGTTAGAGTAGCACAAATCAAACTCCAGCATAAAATCCTACTTAAAATGACGACAATTTACTAAATAGATGATTCGCGAGTAGAACGGAAAGAAATGGTCCGAGGTAGCTTTCACACCAAATCAGGTGAACAAGGTGGATGAGGAAATAATTGGAGATTCGACCATCACGAAACTCTCGAAACCACTATCTATACTAGTGTAATATTTATTATTTTTTTTTTGTTTTGTTTCTTCCGCCGTTAGATAAAGAAATTCATAATATGGTTTAACAAATGGCTGTGTAAATAGTCTGTAACAGAACAATCTGATTTCAAGAGGGGTCAGGGCCCCTCGGGCTCCCCTCTGCGTACGTACCCGAATAGTGGTGTTGTTTTTTTTAATTTATTCGGCAAGTGACGGAGCAATATAATCAATAGGAACAACAAATGCTGTGGTTAATAATTAACACCTTTCGCCAATTCAAACGCGCCACCATGGACAATGCTGCACTCCTGTGGCTTTTATAAATCCAATTCATTCTAACTAGCGCACTATTATTAAATAGTGCAGTGTAATCAATGTAATGTTGACCACTCTACGTGCATCGAAAACATCGCAGTCATTATTTCTCAGCTGCGATTCAGTTGCGAATTTATTCAGTAGAGATGTTTTATTAATAAAAATTAAGTTCAATTAAGTCTTGCACGAATCACTTCGCTGTCGAACTTAAACATAGTAGAAATCGGAGACTCTTTTCTCATTCGAATATCTCTTCAGCGATATTTCTATTGGTGAAAATTCGTCATCAAATTTCGCTGATACAAAAATCACTTGTGAACTTCGACATTCAGAGTTTTGTGGATGCTTGTTTCATGAATGAAAATTTCTGAAGTGATTTTTTCAGACACTGATTTTTTTCTGAAAATCTCTTGAACTGATGTTTTACGAGTGATAATCAAATGAACTTTTTCTGATCATGATTTCCCCCACACTGCATACGACTGGACATGATGAGCAGCGATATTGCAAACTTCTTTATAGGGTTTCGTAAAGCATTCCGTGAATTGTTGGAAATTAACGTGGAGTACTATAGACTTTTAGGTATGATATTTCCTTGAATATTTCATATCGAACCTATGAAAGTCACATAAAAATTATTAATAACCTTTGAAAACTCACTCATTCGTAAACTCGAAACCCAAATTTCAGTTATCTGGAGAGTATCACCCTTTGTCACTAAAATATATATCCTCAATTTTTCCTATTCTCTAACCCGTTGGATAGCAATCCATAAAAGCAAACCTATTTCTCTAAGGTGCAACATCGCGTACCAGTAGAAGTGGGGAAAATAGCAAAAAGCATACCTTCGTCAGGGGCCGGCGGGAATCACTCTTTTTGACGTGATAAAGATATTTGGTTATCATCTTGTACGTCTCCTAGATGATACGTGTATGCTTACCATAACACAACATGTTCCGTGTGAATGAACAGGAGAAGCCATACAAGAAATGCTGACGAATTAAGTCTCATCACGTAGGCGTTACTATTCAATGCAAGATATTCAATCGAAGAAAGAGTTACTTCAAAGAAACATGCTAGTAGATACTAAAAACTAAAAAAAATGTCTATTCCAACAGTATTATACAATATTTTCGCCACCTACACCATATGAGCACCAGAGAGAAAATACTGATAGAGTCCCGAATGGCGAATTGATAGCGACAGCAAGGAAACAGAAATTGAACAAAACCCTATAATCTGATGGAATGCCCAACATGGTACGGTTTTCAATATAGACGAATGGTGATATGTTCAGAAGAACGTTCCAAAAATGTCTGGAAGCGATAGCAACTGGTACTGTTCCCAAAACCAGAAAACTCGTATCCGGAGTTGAACGTTGGTGGATGGAAATCCCACACTTGGCATAGCAAGAAATAGCGATGCTGTGAGGGATTTCCCGGTATCACTAATAAAAACACACACACACATCGACACAAGCAACTTGTCGAACTGTACGAGTCTGTTTGAACTAGTTGTGCTTTGAAGTGTCATAGTGCAATTTTGGAACAATCATTAAATGTGAGAAAGATGAAAACCGTATATACCGCGTTTCCTAATCGGGTCCGTTCAAACTAATAGGATTTACGTTCCAATGAGAAAACATTCCAAATCTTGGCGGCATACTGCTGGGTTGAATAATATATGTTAAATTTGGCCATTTTAATTATTAAATGAGCTGTAATATGAAAAAATCAAAATGCTTAGCTGTGTTTTGTTCAACATGTATGACCTAGCTCAATAACGGTAGAGCATATTATTATCTTGCAAAATAACATCATTAGATTAGTACACGAGAATTTGTTATATGTTTGGAGCCTACCATTTCCTCATCAACAGAGCAATGAGTTACTCCCGATTTATACTGTGCTATCTACCACAGACAGTGTGAACTTCGTTGTTTCTTTGTGGAAAGCTAACCAAGATTCTAGCCTTTATTCCCGCTTTAGCAGGCTAGTAAAACACAATTAAGCAATCGTATTATTGTTTGCACTTAAACTATTAATATGGTGACGAAGTGAATTCCTCACTGAATAATAAATATTTAATTGCAAACGTGCATTTGAGGTAAAGTGGAGAGGACCAAATCGGAGAGATTCAAACATCTTTTTCTGTGACAAATTATAACCTAACTTGCCTTACATTTACCTAACCTAAACAGGGCCGAACCACATCAGCTATATTTGGTACTATTAGATTTATCTATATAAGAAAACCTAAAAATTTGTGAATAAATAGTTTTTTTTCGACAATGTATGAAAAAAGTCTTTTGCCACGCATTTCTCTACTCACACCACGATCAATTCGTGATCGTCAAAATTTCACAAAAATGTTTCATTGCACAATGGGAAAAAATCGATCAAAAACGCGACTTTGCTCAATAACTTTATAAAAACATGAGTAAATATTTTCCAAATTAGTATTTCTTATGCGAATTTTTCGGTAGAATCGATTTATGATAGTTAGAAGATCTGCGAAATTCGCTATCATGCCCGTTTTGCTCCAATTCCTCTTTGTTCCGACTTTACTTTGAAAACTAACTGTGAAATTCAGGAAAAATTCAATTCCACCAATAGGAAGGTATTCCTGACATGCTCATAAGTTAGATAAATGGATTGTTTTTAATAAGATTGACCGCAAACAACTGTATTTTGTTTTACCCCAGTCATCTTCTTCCGTGAATTTACAGAAAAAAAAGTTCTATTGATCGGTGTTTGGACCAATTTTGGTTAAACAAGACAGTTCTATGTTTCGCATATAACCTCAAATAATAATTTCCAGATAGTGTTCATGATCGCATGCTTCGTGTTACATCGTTTTACCACAATTTTCCGAGAAGTATAATTTTATGTTGTATTCAGATTTACAATCCCGAAGCAGATCCAATATGACTACTAATATTGGTTCATATTACGTTCAAAACATGTGTGATCCAATTAAAAACAATGAGAATGACAGTACTAGCCTGTTTAATCCGTTTTACCCCAATATAATTCATAAGTCGTATTTCAAAGAATTCAATGACCGCACGAATGTTTTTTTTTGTATCAATGCAAAGGATGATTCTATCTCACATCATTGAACAGTCGGAAAGTGGGATTATTTGACTCAGATGACAAGCTTCAGTTTATCAAACAATCATTACACACCATTAAAACGGGAAAACATTGTGGCATCAAAATCGTGGTATGAAACTGCATATCTTCCTGCGGCGATTTACGGCTCTGATCAAACATAAGGGGATATTTAGGAGTGTTCTAGTGTCTCGGGTTGACGGTTTAATGCATAGGACGCTGGCCTTACAAGCCAGTTGTCGTATGCTCGAGCCCCGACCTGGAAGTATTCTTAGTGTCAGTAGTATCCATAGTACTAGCCATGCAATGATTCTGTACACTAAGAATCGGCTGCGAAGTCTGTTGAAACAGCAAAGCAAAATTCCACAAAAGGAATGTATGTAATGCCAAGACTTTGCTTTGCTAGTTCTAGATGCATAATTTATGTCAGTTTCAACACTTAAATCTGAAAATTAGATCAAGAAAAACTGGCAACCCCAGCAATGTTTTACTCAGTTCGCATTCAGTTTCAGTTCGCGGCAGTGCAAAATTCGACCTTCGATACGAGAACTTGAAGGTTTGCTTAAGGAGCAAATGCATCTTGGCATTAAACGTGTACATTTACTTCAATGCAATAAGACAAATAACGTTGTTTACATCCAGTTTTATAAAGATTTCGATGCAATTCAATTCGCAAAAGACAATAACAATGTGCACTATGTGGAGCACGAAAACATTAAGTACAACATTCCAATATATATGGAAGATAATGCCAAAGAAGTGCGTGTGCATGATCTTCTCTCAAGCGTCATCGATCCCCATATTCGAAAAACTATGTCCCAATACGGAGAGATTCTCTCTATCGAAAAAGAAAAGTGGAAGAATTTTTTCCCCGGTATCCTAAATGGCGTACGTTTATTACGCATGCGCTTGGAGAGGCCTATATCTTATTATGTGACTTTCGGTCAGGATACAAGAATCCCGTGCAAATCACTTGTTACCTATGACAATCAGATAGCCACACGTCAATATTGCCAAAAAGCTGTTCACTACGGTAAGCCATGTGATAAACTGGACAAGGAGACAACTACATCAAAGGACAACGGTGCTTCCTCCACACCCACCCCAAGCAACCCCAGTACACCTGTGACAGCAACAATGAAGCATCCCCTTCAACGAATCCATCAGTATCCCCTATAGAACAAAGTACACAAGCTGCAGTTAACAACTTACCCGCCAACCAACCAGCAACTGCAACCAATGTACAACAAGGCGCATCTACAGTCACTAGCTACGAAATCAAGACGGAAATCAACAACAATATCACCGATGCGACAATGGATGACGAAACGAATCACGAACGAAGTGTCCCTCAATCCTCGCAGGAGGGAAATGGAAGCTCCTCTCTCCCTATAAAAAGGGTGACAACGAGATCCAACAGAAAAAAAAATGTTTTTAAAAAATCGAAGAAAAACCTGTGGTGTAATGATGCCTTTATCTATTTATATTAGTGTATTTATAACCTGTTTTAACCTAGTTGCGGCTTCCTGTTTCAAAAGCACGTTCACCATCTAACCAACTATCAACTGCAATCAATGTACAAAGCGCATCTACAGCAACTGCAAATGAACCCAAGACTGCGATCAACAATGAAAACAAGGAAACGGAAACCACTCACAATTCCAACGATGTAGCAATGGATGATATGAGCAACGGACAAAATGACATCCAATCTTCGCTAGAAGGAAATGGAAGCTCCTCTCCCCCTAGAAGAAGGGTGACAACGAGATCCAACAATAAAAAAATTATATTGTGTAACAAAAACATGGGTAAATCGGCCACGTAAAGCTATACGCAAATTGGCCTGAATAAAAATTATTATAAATTAAAAAAAAAAACCTAGTTGCGGTCTTTCGCCGAGTTAATGATGCCTCTCTCATATTACTTATATTTCCAAAAATATCACTAGAAGATTTTGTCAAGGATATTTTTTTCAAACTTCAACTTTCATTGGAGTCAATTTGTAAACAGTTACATCAAGTTAATAAGATTTTTTCTTTGTTTTGCATCGTCGCACCAAATAATGGTTTGAAATTTTGAATACACTTTACCCTATAGTTCCGGAGTCGGAAGTCGGACCCGGATGAAATTCAACAGCAACATCCGGAACCGGGAATTGAAGATCGGTATAACCGAAGTCGATTCGTTTAGGCTTGACGACCCCTCCCCAGGCCACTGCGAGTTGTAGGGCTCGTCTAGGATGTGGTGGAGTTTGACAGTGGGCCTGTTAAAAAAAACTGCAGGTATCCGCAAGCAAGCTCTAATATAGCGACCGTGTGTAGCTCAAAGTGCACAAGCCCGATGCCCCGTATCCTGATACCCCCAACCTTTAAATTTCTACCCCATCTGTCCCAATACCAAGCCATAATTTAAGGTGTCATGCGACTCGTGCTGAGGAATGAATGGTTTGACGGTTAAAAATTTCAATCCGCTAACGGAGCTTGATGGACACCTGGCGCCCCCATCAATATAGGGCTGTTGCCCAAGTCTAATCCTGTTCGGTCGGGGGAATCTGCACGGGAGGGAACTGAATAAACCCCCTACTCGAGGGATCAAATATGGATACAAATAAAAACAAAACACATACTTTGCTCAGCTCGATAAACTCCTCCCTCCGGGCCGATTTTAACAAGTCATTTTTTCAAGTGATTGCGTAACCTTTCTATATGAGAAAGGTAAAACGTATACTTTTATAGAATAGAACTGTTATAATGAGTTTTTGGTACTACTAAGAAGTGGGTAAAAATTAAATAGAAGCGGATGGTAAACACTTCAAATGGTCCCATCTGCTAGTGACGGTTTATGAAAATTAACTTTTCTTGAATTTATTTTAGCGTAATTCTTTATGATTTCTGAATGATAGGATGGAAAAATGGTAGCCATGGTCAGAATGTAAGATAGTAAAAAGAAATAATTGCCAAATCCTCTACAATAAACGCTGCCTCTGAACAAGAAGTAGTTGTCATTCGATTTAATATTTCGTTGCGTTTTAATTCCTTATCATTTTCATATACAGATTCTCAATACAGAATTTCAATCTCTCGATACAGATTTACATATGTAAAATATAGATTTCAATGTGCCAACCCCGCGCGCTATACGAAATTGAACAAAGCATGCTGCGAACGGAGCAAAGGCAGGACTGAAAATCGAGTTTACTTATTTTTTGAGAAGCTATCTACCGCTTGATTTTTTGAGTCGTTATCTACTCAAACTTTGTCCTGATTGTAAAAAAATAGGTAGCGAACATTGTCAAAGTTGTCGTGATAACACTTTGGGCAATCTTACATTCACCTAAATATTGAGGTCATCGCTCGTTACCCAAAAATGAGGAAATGCACTTTAGTTAATTTTGGTTAGGTTTCGACCCAACATTAGGTAGCGGCTGGTAAGAGTGAATGGTGTTTTATTCTTCCGTACCAACACGTACCGATGCGTACCGGTTTTGCATTGTCATTTTGTTTGACGGGTTGAAAGTTTTATACACTCATCACCGTATAATTTCGGAGCCGAAAGTCAGATCTGACTTTCAAGACAATCAGATTCATAATTTGTGAAAATTGGTTCCACCGTTGCTGAGAAACCGAAGTTAGTTTCGATTTTAAAATTTGACAGTAGAACTGTTCGAATAAATAAAACTTAAACGGGTTGCTGGGAACATGCTTGTTCCAGTTTCAATTGTACTATAGATCTGCCATATAAAACTTCCAGCTTTTGAATTTGCTCTTACAAAGTTCTAACGAAAACTGTTCGCTTCTAGCAGAAACAGTAAAAATAAAATTCGTTATTAGAAAATTTTTGATTTTGTTTGTTTCATGCTGTTAGTATCTCAAGCACTCCGTTTATAAACTTTGAAAATGTCCAAACTACTTACTTTGTTTACCAGGCGTTGTAATTGTATGCACGTTTGTAAGCCAAGGGCATGTTCAGGAGTGTTCTAGTTCTAGATGCATAATTTGTGTCAGTTACAAAATTTAAATCTGGATTTTATAACAAGAAAAACTGGCAGCCCCAGCAGTGTTTTACTCGTGTTTCAAATATAGAAAAAATAGAACGGTATCGTAGACCAGTTTTAAATTTGACAGTAGAACTGGTCGAATAAATAAAACTAGAACGGCTTGCTGGGGATACGTTTGTTCCAGTTTCTGTTCTATTATAGATCTTCCATATAGAACTTCTAGCTGCTGATTTTGCTCTAAGACATTATTCTCCAAAAAAATGATAGCGTTTTGAACAAAACTGCAGAACGGAAAACCTGAACTAAGCAGGCTCATGTAAGCATAATCAGAAAGATCTTGACGTTGATATTGAGAGAGTTCTTTCTTCATGAGAGCCCAAGACGCATTATTTCTACGACTAAGCGGTAATTTCATTTCATTTTTGGACATACCAAGGTCAAGATGTTCGAAATATTGATTGTAGTGGCGCATTATTCAATTTATTGGGCTATATTTTGCATAATTTGTTCTAGTGTTTCTTTCTAAAAATAATTTCCTGGTTCGTAATTGACGGCTAGGTGTATAAAAATTTAGTTGCGATAATAAAGAAGGTGATTGAATGCGTTGAGAAATAATGTCGCTGATAAAATACAGCATTGCAAGGTCGCGGCGTTCTTTAAGTGTTCGAATATTGATGAGCATGCAGCGTGCTTCATATGATGGTAGAGGAAATGCTGTCCAGTTTAATTTACGAAGTGCATGTAAAAGAAATTGTTTTTGAATAGATTCAATGCGTTCTTCGTGAATAATATTGTATGGATTCCATACTAGACTGCAATATTCCAAAATAGGTCTGACACATGTAGGGTATAATAATTTTATTGGCTGTGTAATGGAATGGTAGCAATCACTTCTTGAGATAATCTCCACAGTATATTTCCTGTTCCGGTAGTGATGAAGCTTTAGCTTACCTGACCGCAGCTGCATATTGCCTGTCAAGCCAAATATTTTTTGTAGGAACCTTGGCCCTTTTTTGTTCAGAAATGCTTCTCTACGTCGTTATAAGGTCGTATAAAAAGACATTTTGGGAAGCGGTTTAACGTCTTCCAGCACATAAGTTTCATCGTTTATCATCACACAGGAAAACTGCGTCAAATCGATCTAAAAAATTTGTAGTATCACCAAAAAATCATTTTACACAATATACAGACATACCTTCATCAGTCTGTGAAGCATTTCATGCGATTCTAGAGATATACGAATTTTGGGGTGTTCAGGTTTTGTCACGAACAAACCTTCACTTGTCTCAACTTCCGATACAAAACGCATAGGAAAGCTTCGAAATTGGCCTTAAAACTGCTTCAAATTAGGGGTCTTTTAAGTTGACGGTCAAACGAAACGATTTCGGCTAAATCGGTCTCCGGTTTCCGTTACAGGAAATACTGTCAATAATGCTCGAAAACTTCTAATGGAACTAACTTTGATTTATCAAAGATGGTTGAACCGACTTCAACAAATTTAAGCTCAAATAAAACGATTAACGATCTCATAGGCTATTGCTGAATTTTATTTAGACCCGATACACTGGACCGTATGAATAAAATGTAGCATGCTTGAATTTCGGTAGTAAATGCTACATGTGGATCGCGTTCCTCTCAAAAGCAGAGACTTTGCTACACAACAACTTCCGAACATGTAGTATTTACTACAATTTTTCGGTAGGTAGCTCCAGAGGTTGCTACTCGTGTGTTTGCTAAAAAAATGAAGCAGAAAAATTAAATAAAGTGGCATTTTTGCCGCAGTAACTACGTTTCGTGATTTGTGCATACGATACACGCTCTTTGAACATAACTCATGGTTTGATTGAGTAATCGCAACTCAAACCATGAGTTATGTTCAAAGAGCGTGTATCGACTCGGAGCCGGAAAAGCTGAAATAAGTATGCACAAATCACGAAACGTAGTTACTACGCCAAAAATGCCACTTTATTTAATTTTTCTACTTCATTTTATTAGCAAACACTGGAACAATATGTCAAAATTTGAGTATGGATTTGAGTAAAATAACCTCGTTGCCATCTCGCATTTATTCATACATTAGAATAAGTGTTGAGTTTATAAAGATTTGAGTGAAAAAAAAATACTTATTGCAGTTCAGTGCGTTTTCATTCTCGGAATATTCTTATCGAAATAAAGAATGCAAGAATACGTCGTTTTCCATTGCCGTTTCTAGATCCGGTTTTGAAAACATGAATCAACGTCAATCATTGATGTTTTGTGGTTTCAATTATGCTTAGTGAAAAGCGGATATAAGGATATCAAAATAATTCAATTTTTACTCCAAACCTTTCAAAAGGAAACGGTTTTGAATCACTGTTTTGTGCATTCAAAAGCAAGAAGAATAACTTTGTATATGAAAATTAACGAAGAAAAATTTCTTCATTTTGAGAGCAAGGAACTCAAATTTTGAGTTGAACTTACTCAAATTTTGAACAAAATATTTTTTTTTAATTTTGAGTAAAAATTACTCAAATTTTGACAATTTCGTCCCTTAACACAAAAATGAGTAGATATGTGGTAATTCAAGTTTATAGTACGTGCACTTTCTAGGAATATGAGTGATGTGTCACTCAATTTTGAGTTATGTTCAATGAGAGTGTACGGCATGCAATAAAAGTTCAAATTCGAAGGTAGCATTAACTACATGCTCGAACTTGTTTTTTTATTCATGCCAAACGCGTTTTACTCTCTGTACTTTGTTTTTGAGAAGATACTACAGATAACAGACATTGCTACATTTTATTCATACGGCCCATTATCAAATGCATGGTAGCACTATAAAAAAGCAAAGGCTTGGCATTACGTCTAATGTGACTTTCTGTTTCAACAGACTTCGCAGCCGATTCTTAGCGTACATTGAGCCGCTAATCCGGGGTAGCACTATGTTTTTTGTTTAAGCCCTCATCGCAACGTGATTCCTGTAAATAACTTTTGAAACTTGATAAACACTGAATGTTAGGCAATCTGAATTTCCCAAATTGTTCCTTTTTATTTTACTCATGTACCTAGATTTTGTTAGTGCCCTGCGTTCTACTAGCAAAGTGGCGCGTTTTGCTTTACACGTTCGAGTGTATCATTCTATCAACACTCGAGGGGCAGCTGTGCTCTACCCTTGATGCCAGAAAACGAAATCCTATAAAAGGCACAACCTGCTATTCCCTAGAGGTGCAGATTTTACTTCTGGTTTATGTATTGTGCAGTCGCTATTGCTGTAATCCCATTCCACTGCTTACCTTTTCTGCCCACTACAAAACATGATAACAAGGTACCGAACAAGGCACAAATCTCAAAATAATAAGGAAAACGCATTATTTCTGCCCATTAGATTTAATTTCTGGCCCCAGATTATTATCAATAATGTCACTTACTTCTAGTTCGTAGTCGTCAGAATTGAAACTAAAGTGACCGCAATTTGTGTACGTATAATAATAAATGAAGTAAACAGTTAAGTGCTTTAGAATCTGAACAAGTCAATCAAAAAGGTTATTATATCTTTATAACGTAAAAAAGGAATTTGCTGGAGACGTTAGATGGAATCATTTACTGTTTTGCCTTTCTCATATAGAAAGGCTATGCAATCACTGTGAAAATCGACTTTCGAACGGAGCCTCGGAGACCCATAGTGTTATATACCATTCGACTCAGCTCTGTGTCTGTGTGTGTGTGTATGTGTCCGTGTGTGTGTGTGTGTATGTGTGTGTGTATGTAACAAAAATATGCACTCACTTTTCTCAGAGATGGCTGAACCGATTTTCACAAACAAAGATTCAAATGAAAGGTCTCTTAGTCCCATAGCCTGCTATTGAATTTCATTCCGATCCGACTTCCGGTTCCTGAGATATAGGATGATATGTACCAAAAAAGTGAAAAAAATATGCACTCACTTTTTTCAGAGATCGCTGAACCGATTTTCACAAACTAAGATTCAAATGAAAGGTATTATGGTCCCATAGCTTGCTATTGAATTTCGTTTGAATGTGACTTCCGGTTCCGGAGTTATATGGTAATATGTGAAAATTTGAGAAAAAGTTTACACTCAATTATCTCTGGAACAACTCAACCGATTTTTGCAAACTAAGATTCAAATGAAAGGTCTTATAATATCCTAAAAAATTGTGAAACATTTTATCAGGATCCGGCTTCCGGTTTCGGAACTAAAGCATGATAAGTGGGAAATTACCAATTTTATAAGTATTTTTTCACGAACGATGGTTTAAAACAGGTACAAATCCCTTAAAACTGCCTGATAAACTATTCTAGTTTACAGAGTTTGTTAGTTTGTGGGCATGAAAACATAATTCGGTACTACTGGTCTCCTCTTTTCCTGTTCCGAGAGGACCGAAAGTGGAGAAGAAAAACTCCTAAAACTAAATTCACTTCGATTTCTCTGCGATGCTTGAACCGATTTTGACAAATCTTGATTTGAATTAAAGTTCATACTGTTTTTAAACCTACTGTGAAATTTCATCCGGATCCGACTTCCGGTTCCGCAGTTGCAGGGCGATGAGTGTCAAAGTTTTCAAATCGCCATATAGAGTGACAATATGGACCACACCGAAAGAAGAAGAAAACACAAAACAAACAAGGCGTGCTTTGTTCTATGTTGTACACGTTCTGTAGTGATGTCAATAATAATAATAATAATAATAATAATAATAATAATAATAATAATAATAATAATAATAATAATAATAATAATAATAATAATAATAATAATAATAATAATAATAATAATAATAATCATCATCATAATAATAATAATAAAAATAATAATCCTATTACATGTTTTATGCTGTTTAGCTTGACTTGCATATGCAGAAGTAACAAAAACGCAGGTTCGTTTCGTTTGTTAGATTTCGTTCAATTGGTTTAATCGAAATAGAGTATGAGATAGTAAGTATAGGTTTAACTACGTTCAAAACTGTTCCAATTTGTAGGTCATATTTGTTGGTGGTAAACGAACCAACTTTGGTTATTCCGTTTATCTGAATCCGGTCTCGGAAGAATTGGAAATAGTGATCAAAAACTGCAAAAAGGATCTCACTTACTTTTCTTGGAGATGGCCAAATCGATTTTCACAAACTTATAGGTTCAAAAGAAAAGTCTTACAGTTTCATACAGAATTCCTTAATTTGTTGTGGATACTACTTTCGGTTCCGGAACTACAGGGTAAACAGATTTTATAGAGTTTGTTAGATTAGGTTCGAACAAACTTTCCTATTTCTATTCAATAAACAGTTGTTTTTGCGAATTTCACGGTTATATTTATGATGTAATGAGTAATATGAGAAAGGCATCATTACACCACTAGGTGGATTAAAATAGGTTTTTGTTACTCATTTACTGACCAGGGTTTACGGTTCAATGCACAGAACAATGGTTTTTACAAGCCAGTTGTCGTATGCTCGAGCCCCGAAGGGATTCTTAATGTCAGTAGGATTGCAGTACCAGTCATGCAAAGGTGTGCTAAAAAACCAGCTGCGAAGTCTTGAAACAGAAAGTGGAATGCCACAGAAGGAGTGTAATTTCAGAATTATAATTATATTAATCAGCTAAACATAGTCATTAGTATTCGAGAAAACTATATTTTTCCCTACATAATGATGTTTGTAAGAATTCAATTTATATCGTTTATTTACACCCGGGCTTATCTCCAACATCTCAGTAGGATGCTTTGTAAAGCAAAAATTAGCTTGTTTACCTTATTACAATCTTGCTCGACAAAACGCCGATAGTGACTTCTGGTTTATTGAAAGCTCCTGCATCTGATTAAAAAAGTCGTCCCGAAAATGTTCAATTACTTAAAAAATCAATAAACCTAAAGTCGCCATCTTGAATTTTAGAATCACCTCAAGCAGCGTTTTCCGGAACGTTCTTATCAAATCCGTTCCGGAAATACCGAAAACATAACGAAATTGTTAGGATTTTAAGGAATATCATTAAACCGGAAGTGATCATTTTATAGTTTAGAACATATAGCCATAGCCTACATTTTCATAGTTTGCAAAAAGCTCTTTTTACGAAATATGTTCATAAAAAAAGTATTTGGAATTTACTTCGTAAAAAAGGAAGCCAATAGAATGACAGGCAAAACTGACTTTTATTCGGAACTTCGGATGCCCTTAGCGTTATATATCATTCGACTCAGCTCGACGAGATCGGAAAATGCCTCTCTATGTGTATGTGTGTGTAAAAGAATTTTCTTTCCGCTTAATTTTCTCGGAAATGGTCACAAATATAAACTCGTTTGGAAAGCAAATAATCACAAGGTCAAAACATTTATAATAAAACAACTTATGAAAATCAGTTCGGTTTTACAGCTCATCCAAGTCAGTCGATAAACAAAACCGCTTACGTTGGGGACAGAAGAAACCAAGTACAGTATTGTGTAGTGAACAATAGACCTCGAAAATGAGTGAACCAAACGAACAAAAGCTACCGCCGACACGAAAGAATACATTTGTTGTTGACTTTAGGCAGTGCAACATTCGACCTTCGATACGAGAACTTGAAGGTTTGCTTAAGGAGCAAATGCATCTTGACATTAAACGTGTGCATTTACTTCAATGCAATAAGACAAATAATGTTGTTTACATCCAGTTTTACAAAGAGTTGGATTCAATTCAATTCGCAAAAGACAATAACAATGTGCACTATGTGGTGCACAAGAACATTAGGTACAACATTCCAGTATATATGGATGAGAGTGCTATAGAAGTGCGTGTGCATGATCTTCACTCAAGCGTCATTGATTCTTATATTCACGAAACTTTGTCCCAATACGGAGAGATTTTCTCTATCGAAAAAGAAAAGTGGAAGAATTTTTCCCCGGTATTCTAAATGGCGTACGTTTATTACGCATACACTTGAAGAAGCCTATACCTTCTTATGTGATTTTCGGTCAAGATACAAGAATTCCGTGCAAATCACTTGTTACCTATGACAATCAGATGCCCACATGTCAATATTGCCAAAAAGCTGTTCACTACGGTAAACCATGTGATTAACTGGACAAGGAGACAACTACACCAAAGGACAACGGTGCTTCCATCACACCAACCCAAAGCAACCCCAGTACACCTGTGACAGTCACCAACAACAGTGAAGCATCCCCTTCAACGAAACCTTCCAACGTATCCCCTATAGAACAAAGTACATTAGCTGAATTTAACAACTTACCATCCAACCAACCAGCAACTAGAAAACAATGTACAACAAGGCTCATCTCCAGCAACTAGCAATGAAACCAACAACAATACCATCGATGCGGCAATGGATGACGAGACGGACCACGAACGAAGTGCCCCTCAATCTTCGCAGGAGGAAAATGGAAGCTCCTCTCCCCCTAGAAAAAGGGTGACAACGAGATCCAACTCAAAAAAAATTTATTTAAAAAATCGGCTCAATCGGCTACATAAAGCTTGTACGCAAATAGGCTTGAATAAAAAATATCTTAAAAAAAAAAAGAAACTTATGAAAATCAGTATTAGCGTTATTAATTGACTCATCTCGAAATTTTTTTTTCCAAGAATTTAGACGTACTTATTAGAAATTCATAATTTGTTAGCATTTAGACTATCTCCAAATTTATGTAGTTTGATGTTATTTCTTCTTTTGGTTTTATCCATATTAACAATGGTGTCCAAATTATTGTTGCATTTTGCTTTACTTAACGAATAACCTTTCTCTGCAGTACACATGAATCTACTGACAATCAACAGTTTAATATATTCACCACAGAAAAAGAAACAAACCTTAAATTTTCTCAACTTGTATGAAACTAAAGTGTATTGTATAAATGCATTGATTTTGAAAGCTTTAAAAATATCGTACCTACCAAGTGAACTGCACACTGACCCGAACAATCAAACCAATATTAGAAACTCGGTAAAATCACACACTCTACTGATACGTACCAAAACATTCACTATGTGGTTTGGACGGAGTAAGAAATTGAGACTAAAGAGATAAAACCTTTCCTCCGGAATCACCGAACAATTTATGAGGACTATTATTATGTTAATGATCCTCGCTATGCCAGACCGACTTGTCGCAAATGACAGCCAGGGAATCGGAAACAAAACATTGTTTCTTAAGGCTTTGATTTCCCGGTTCGGATGCGGTGATGATAGGATGTGTGTAAGCGCGCTTGATAATGGACCGAAAGTTCTACCTTGTGATGGGGGTTTTGAGCAATTTACGATCAAGTTGCAACAAACGGGGAAATTACGGCTCATCGTATCCTGTCGGTGGCAGGATTCGGTCGGTGGGTTGGTCTGGAATACGTGCGATACACACTCATAGAATCGAATCGAAGCCAGTTTAGAGGTCAAGTTCTACTTTTAGGATAGCACACCGATGGCAGATGTTTTCCAGAGCTCCCATTGAATGTGTTTTTCGTGTGTACCTTTTTCCGGCAAGTATTGCGTTTTCTGACGATGCTTTCGGGTGGAATAGCAGCTGTCGTGCGGGATCCACTGTTAAAGAAGAAACCTTTTAGTCACGCTTCGGTAATTTTTGTTTATTCCTTTTTTTATGTTTCATGGAAATGTAGAATGCCACTATTGTGAACGGTGGCATTTTCATTTGAACGCAGGTAATTGATTTTGATACGGTGGAAAGCTGTGAAATAAAAATCGAGCGAAGCACGTAGAAAAGGTATTAAATCGATTGTATATTAAAAAAGCTCAATGCATTATTGCTGAATACAGATAATTTTTTATTTATTTTCTTCAATCACGAGCGCTAGATTTTTCCATTGTTGTGTTGCGTTATATCGATGATATTGGTGGATTGCGCAATGATATTTTCATGCATTCTTCTGACGGATAGAGCAGAGAATATTAGGAAATAATATATTGGAATTGATACCTTGTCAACTCAGCTTGAACATCTTTATAGTACCCCACCTAGGCCGCCGCCCCATCTTCATCGTTTAAAGGGAAGTTTAAGGAATAAACATAAACTAATTCTGGGATAAATAAACAGTATCTTGGTATAATCTCTCCCTCTCTCGAACTTTTCTATAAGTGAAA
Organism: Malaya genurostris; assembly: GCF_030247185.1. NCBI lineage: Eukaryota > Metazoa > Arthropoda > Insecta > Diptera > Culicidae > Malaya > Malaya genurostris. The sequence goes on from NC_080572.1 coordinate 94,789,687, forward strand.
GAAATAAATAAAGCCAAAACCTATTATTACCCGTTCCAGTTAATCATATGTGTTTATCTTAATTATCATTATTTGTTGTTGTGTGTTTTTGCCTTTCTCATCGGAGGACCGAGTAATACACACAATTCGACTCAGTTTTTCTAGATCAGGGGTTCTCAAACTATTTTGGGCCATAGACCTCTTTGCCAATTTGAATTAATACCTTAGACCCCCATAGACAGATCAATTTAAAAGTTCTTCTTCCAGTTTCCATAAATACGTTTATTTCATTAGGCAATATACATTAGTTTTTCTTCGCCGTAGCATCCACCACATAAAGTACTTTAAACCAAGTACAGTAAAGTACAGTCTCAACGGTTAGTATTTAATAAAACATAAAACTACTGGTTTCCTAAGAAATAATATTAGTATTTCGGTATTAATTAGTTAGTCTACTCAGAAACACTGTATTTATAAACGATCTTCAATGATACATAATAAATCTTGCATTAAAACTTTAAATTCCACGAAAGCCTACTGAAAACCTCTATAACAGCAAATTCTTGCCAGGTGGACCATTCTTCATAAGGTTTATAAAGTAAAGTGAAGAATCAGCATAATCCTGCGTTAAATGTTTTTCGAACTGATTCCAAATTCAAGAAAATTGTGCTTCACGATTAACATAAAATTTATTCTGCAGGAATGAATTTCGCAATTAATAAACTTTCATTTTGATATTTTACTTGAATATGTGTGTGTCATGTCGGTTTTGAATGCAATCAGTAAGAATATCGTGGATTCTAATAACGAGTTTGAGACTTTTTCTGAATGCAAAAACTCCATGCGGTTTTATTTTTATCGTAAATGTATGGTTAAAAATAAGAATTAGTACTAATTGCCGTGAAATAAATGCGGTTGTTGCGAAAGTCTCCACGATTTATTAAAAATAATTTTTGTTATTCATCGTCATTTTTGTATAAATATGAAGTACGCTCTGAAAACGAATCATAAAAGTCCAAATTCTCTTTCAAGAGCACCACATTTGGCCAAATTATTGACCAATGGATCAATGATCTGGAACCCAGACTATAGTTATTAGAAAATTCTTATTAGTTATGTCGTTCAACTACTGTCTATTTTTGCCCAAATAACACGGTTCATTCTTGCCAGCCATATTTGAACAAAACCCGATCAGATGCACATAACAAAATCATAACACAAGTATATCAACAGTTGATATGTATGACAATTTGTGTTATTTTGAGATATTTAACAAACGAAAACAGTTGAAAGTTAAAACTTATGATAACAATATAATAACAAAATCAGTTATGATGTTTTATTTTCGTTTGCAAGACTTATGGTAACGTTCATTAATTGGAAAAATGAGTTCTTCTGTTGTTTTATATCGAAATATAATGATAAGAATATCAAAAAACTAAAGCAAGAAACCAGTCATTCAGTAAAAACCATTCAAGCGAAGAGGTTGTGTTTCGATTGTACTGGCTCGTGAGTTAACGGCTGATACCGAGACAATTCTAAGCTTCAGGTAGTTAAACTGCCCATAGCAAACGTAATATTCGGGGCGTTTCCCGACTGGAAAGCTAGCAACGAAGGCCATCCCGTTCATACGCACAGAGGTGTAGAAACACAGAGGTGCGAGAGCATAGAAGTGACGAGTCACAGAGGTGCCATCGCATAAAGGTGCGAAGACGAAGGGGTGCAAAGGCACAAAGGTGCTAAAGCAACCCAGTGCTGATCTACCAGGTACCAGAATTTGTACGCTGCGTAGGATCAAAAGAGACGGCATATATCGCGAGGTGCTACACTGCAAGCATCGCATTTGATTGCCACCAAGAGCAAAAGCACTGTACCTGGGGTCAGGTACAGGCAGCACAGCAAGTGCAGTGGTGTTCACAACGACGGCAGAGCAACTGAGATAGCAGTAAACGACAGAAGACTGCCAATTGGAAACAGCAGAAGACTGCCAATTGGAAATCGTTGGAAGAGCTTCACGTCGTTCTTCACGATAAAGGAACAGAGACATCAGCTACAAGGTAGATTTAATTTAATTTATTTTTTATTTCTTATATCTGAAATTTTACTAAACATAAGTTTTTATTTTGGTATTATTAATTTACAAAAAAATTTAATGTAATGGATGATCTTATGGAAGATCATCCGAATCCGATTCCGGATACTAGTAAGAGTTTAAATACTCCGAGGGCTAAACATTATCCACAGGGTACCACTGGGCCATGGATAGTCTATCTTCGAAAAAAAGAAAAGATTTTAAATTTGATGCAAATTACCAAGGATTTGACATCACATTTCTCTGAAGTTAAAGAAATATGTAAAGTTAATAGAGATAAAATTCGAGTTGTTGTCAATGACTTGAAACAGGCGAACGAAATTGTAACCTGTAAATTATTTTCTGTTGAATATCGAGTTTACATTCCATCGAAGGAGGTGGAAATTGACGGTGTCGTGACTGAAGCAAGTCTGACGGCCGATGATTTACTTAAAAATGGAGTTGGTCGTTTTAAAAACTCCATGCTTGAGGGAGTTAAGATACTCGAGTGCAAGCAATTGTACTCAGCATCTATTGTCGATGGAAAAAAGTCGTATCGTCCCTCAGATTCGTTTCGTGTAACATTTGCCGGATCTGCGTTGCCTAGCCATGTCTATATCGATAAAATTCGTCTTCCTGTTCGGCTTTTCGTACCGCATGTTATGAATTGCACGAACTGTAAAAAATTCGGGCATACAGCTACTTACTGTAGTAATAAGTCCAAATGTATCAAATGTCAAGGGCCTCATAAGGATAATCTTTGCGATAAAAATGTTGAAAAATGTGTTTATTGTGGGGAGAGACCTCATGATGATCTTTCAGTATGCGCTGCATTTAAGTTGCGTAAAGACAAAATGAAGCTTTCTTTAAAAGCACGGTCTAAGCGCACATATGCAGAAATGCTTAAAACGGTCATACATGTCTCCCCCTTGGAAACCGAAAACGGTTTTTCAAATCTTATGGAGCCAGAGGAATCTGACTCCGACGGAAATAGTGAAGATACCTCGTTTGTCACTCCTCAAGGGTCTGTTAAGAGGAGATTAACAAACCACAAAATACCTAAAAAGACACCTAAAATTACATCTTCAAAAAAAGATCCCCGTGTTAAAGCTAAAAAGCCAAATTTAAAACCAAAAACTGTGCCTCCTGGTTTGTCAAATTCACAAACCAATCCAGAAACTAGCTCAAGGAAAGACAATAATCCAGTGGGCTCCGTTTCACATTCACCAACAGGATTACTTAAGTTTTCGGAAATTGTAGAATGGATTTTCGCAGCATTCAATATTTCTGAACCTCTAAAGACTATCATAACGGCATTCCTTCCAATAGCTAGAACTTTTTTGAAACAGTTATCAGCTCAATGGCCAGTTCTTTCAGGTTTTGTATCATTTGATGGATAATTTATCATCCGCCGCAAATGATTCAATCACTGTCCTGCAGTGGAATTGTCGAAGCATCATGCCAAAACTTGATTCATTTAAAGTTTTGTTGCATAGTCAAAAATGTGATGTATTTACTTTGTGCGAAACATGGCTTACATCAAACATAGCCTTAAGTTTTAATGACTTTAACATTATACGTCTCGATAGAGACTCTCCGTATGGTGGAGTGCTTTTAGGAATTAAGAAATGTTATTCCTTTTATAGATTAAATATTCCTTCGACTTCTAGTATAGAAGTTGTTGCTTGTCAAATAAACATTAAAGGAAAGGACATTTGCATTGCTTCAGTATATATTCCTCCAAGAGCTCAAGTTGGACAACGACAGCTTAATGAAATTGTCGAAGCCCTTCCTGCTCCACGTTTGATTTTAGGAGATTTCAATTCGCACGGAATGATGTGGGGTTCCGTTTACAATGATAGCAGATCATCCTTAATATATAATATTTGCGACAATTTTAGCATGACGGTACTAAATATGGGTAGCATGACACGGATCCCAAGACCTCCTGCACGTCCAAGTGCATTAGATTTATCTCTTTGCTCGACTTCAATTCGACTAGATTGCACCTGGAAAGTATTTCCTGATTTACACGGTAGCGATCATTTACCAATCATCATCTCAATTAGCAGTAACAAAGGCATTGCTAATTCAGTTAATATTCCATATGATTTGACAAAAAATATTGACTGGATTAAATACCAAAGTAATATTTCAAGTGCCTTAACTTCAATGGAAGAGCTCCCCCCACTTGAAGAATATGACTTCCTCGTTTGTTCGATTCTGGAGGCCGCAGAACAAGCCCAAACCAAACGATTTCTTGGTCCATCGTCTAACAGAAGGCCTCCAAACCCTTGGTGGGACAAAGAGTGCTCAGATGCTAAGCACGCGAAACAAAATGCCTTCAAGATGTTTTTAAAACGAGGAGGAGGAACTCCTCAGAATTTTGAAAAATTCTTGACTTTAGAAACCAAGTACAAGAGCATACTTCGGGCCAAGAAATGTAGCTATTGGAGACATTTTGTCGAAGGTTTGTCAAGAGAAACCTCAATGAGCACTCTTTGGAATACGGCCAGACGAATGAGGAATCGTAACGTAGGAAATGAGAGTGAGGAATACTCGAACCGATGGATATTTGATTTTGCGAGGAAAGTTTGTCCAGATTCTGTTCCTACGCATAGCATTATTAGGGAATCTTTTTCAAATAATGGTTCCATTGATAGCCCCTTTTCTATGATGGAATTTTCCATAGCACTCATGTCTTGTAACAATAACGCTCCTGGGTTGGACAGAATTAAATTCAACTTGGTGAAGAATCTGCCCGACCTCGCAAAAAGACGTTTGTTGGAATTGTTCAACAAGCTTCTTGAGCAAAATATTGTTCCACCTGACTGGAGGCAAGTGAAAGTTATCGCCATTCAAAAGCCGGGGAAACCAGCTTCCAATCACAACTCATATAGACCCATCGCGATGTTGTCCTGCATCAGAAAATTGTTCGAAAAAATTATTCTACGACGTCTCGACACTTGGGTCGAGACGAACGGTTTGTTGTCAGATACTCAGTTTGGCTTCCGTAGAAATAAAGGGACGAATGATTGCCTTGCATTACTTTCGTCTGACATCCAAATTGCCTTCGCTCAAAAGCAACAAATGGCATCTGTATTTTTAGACATTAAAGGAGCATTTGATTCAGTTTCCATTGATGTTCTTTCAGACAAGCTTCACCAACATGGACTCCCAGCGGTTATAAATAATTATTTGCACAACCTTTTGTCAGAGAAACGCATGCATTTTTCACATGGCGATTTGGTAACATTCAGAATTAGCTACATGGGTCTACCGCAAGGCTCTTGCCTCAGTCCGCTCCTCTATAATTTTTACGTAAATGACATTGACAGCTGTCTAGTATCCCCATGTACACTAAGACAATTGGCAGATGATGGCGTAGTTTCAGTTACTGGACCCAAAGCTATTGATCTGCATAAACCATTGCAAGATACCTTAGATAACTTGTCCGATTGGGCTGTTCATCTTGGTATCGAATTCTCTGCGGAGAAAACAGAGTTAGTCGTCTTTTCAAGAAAGCATGATCCCGCGCAGCTTCAGCTCCATATGATGGGAAGAATGATCCAACAGGTTTTGACTTTCAAATACCTCGGGGTGTGGTTTGATTCCAAATGCACGTGGGGAGGACACATTAGGTTTCTGATAACAAAATGCCAACAAAGAGTAAATTTTCTTCGAACAATAACCGGATCTTGGTGGGGTGCTCATCCGGAAGATCTAATAAAATTGTATCAGACAACGATACTTTCAGTGATGGAATATGGATGCGTTTGCTTTCGTTCCGCTGCAAACTCTCATATTATCAAATTAGAGCGAATTCAATATCGTTGTTTGCGAATTGCTTTAGGCTGCATGCATTCGACACATACAATGAGTCTTGAAGTTCTGGCGGGAGTTCTTCCATTGAAGGATCGTTTTTGGGAGCTTTCGTCGCGACTGCTAATAAGATGCGAGGTACTGAATCCCCTAGTTATTAATAACTTCGAAAGGCTAGTTGAGCTTCAATCTCAAACAAGATTCATGACTGTATATTTTAACCATATGTCACAGGAAATCAACCCTTCAAGATATATTCCTATCCGTGTCAGCCTCCTAAATATCCCTGACTCAACTTTATTTTTCGACACATCCATGCAGCGCGAAGTGCGTGGAATTCCGGAACACCTACGCTCGTTGGAAATCCCAAAAATATTTACAAGTAAGTTCAGGCATATCGACTCTGAGAAAATGTTTTACACGGACGGATCGCGAATTGAAGAAGCGACAGGGTTTGGTATGTTCAACAATAATGTTTCGGTCTCCTTTAGGCTTCAAGAACCTGCATCTGTTTATATAGCAGAGTTAGCAGCAGTTCATTATAGTTTGAGTATAATCGTCACATTATCTCCAAACCATTATTTTCTTTTCACAGATAGTCTGAGTGCAATTGAAGCCATTCGCTCAAAGGCTGCTGGCAAAAATGAACCTTTTTTCTTGGGCAAAATAAAACAGTGCCTGAACGTCATATTGAATAATAATTATCAAATCACAATAGTTTGGGTTCCGGCTCATTGCTCCATTCCAGGCAATGAAAGAGCCGATATTTTAGCCAAACGTGGTGCTATTGAGGGTGAAATTTATGAGAGACCAATTGCTTTCAATGAATTCTATAGCGCGTCTCGCCAAAGAACACTTGCCAGCTGGCAAGCTTCTTGGGATAAAGATGATCTGGGTCGGTGGATGCACTCAATTATTCCTAAAATATCGACAAAGGCATGGTTCAGGGGACTGGATGTGAGTAGAGATTTCATTCGTGTGATGTCCAGACTCATGTCCAATCACTACACGTTAGATGCACATCTCCTTCGAATTGGACTTTCCGAGACTAATCATTGTGCTTGTGGCGAAGGTTACCGCGATATTGACCATGTTGTTTGGACATGCGTGGAGTATCGTGATGTCAGATCTCAACTAATAAATTCCTTGCGTACCCAAGGTAGACTATCCAATGTCCCAGTTCGCGACATTCTTGCTTGTCGTGACGTTCCTTACATGAAACTTCTTTATTATTTCATTAAGTCCATTGGAGTTCCAATTTAAATTTTATTTTATGTTAGATTGTTTTCTCTTCCATGAGCTCAACCAATAGCCAGCTATCTTATATTAAATAAAAGTGATGAACTGATACAAACAAACCTGAAATAGTTATAAGATCATGTACAAAATAAATGTATTTCATTTAATGTAATTTATAATAGCAACTCGCTTGATAAAAACAGTGTTTAGATTAACTAATGAATACCAACATACTAATAGGATATTCGAAATGTATTAGGTTTAAAGTACTATGTATTGTAGATGCCACGGCGAAGAAAAACTTATGTATATTGCCTATGAAATAAACGTATTTATGAAAAAAAAAAAAAAAATAAAGCAAGAAACCAGATTACTAAATAAATTATTCATTTAATAAAAAAAATCATTCAACAATTTTGGATTGAAATGATGCTTAAAGTTGTCTGTGATATAGTGTTCCTGTGTTAAATTTGCCAACTGATTTATTACAACTATTGTTATAAATTTCTGCTTTCGGACTTCTGTAGTTATATCAAGTTCAATAATAATTGTGATACAAACGTTTCAAGATCTGTTATGATTTTGTTCCCTCTAGAATCTTTTTTGTTATGATTTTTGTTATTTTAACAGCTTACCAGCCAAAAATATTTCAAAATTTGTTTCAAAATATTTCTGAAATAAATTACTCCAGTTGTTATAATTCTGTTTTTACCATCTGATCGGGAAGGCTCCAATTGTACTCTATCTGTGAAGAAAAAATATTGGTTTGGAGATAATGTGACGATTACATGCAATGTATAACGAACTACTGCTAACTTTGCTATATAAACAGATGCAGATTCTTGAAACCTAAATGAGACCGAAACATTATTGTTGAACATGCCAAACCCAGTAGCCTCCGTGTAAAAAAATTCCTGTAACATATGATTAAAATATACTGTCATGAATCTTGTTTGAGATTGAAGCTCGACAAGCCTTTCGAAATTGTTTCTAACCAGAGCATTCAGTACGTCACATCTTATTAGCAGACGTGATGAAAGCTCCCAAAAACGATCTTTTAATGGAATAACTCCCACCAGAACTTCAAGAGTCATTGTATGTGTCTAATGCATGCAGCCTAAGGCAATTGCATTCGCTCTAATTTGATAATATGGGAGTGTGCAAGCGAAACGAAAGTAAACGCATCCATATTCCATCACTGAAAGTATCCTTGTCTGATACAATTTTATTAGATCTTCCTGATGAGCATTCCACCACGATCCTGTCATTGTGCGAAGATAATTCTTGTGTCAACTCCACGTATATTTGGAATCAAACCACAGCGCGGAGTATTTAAGAATCAAAACCTGCGCGATCATTCTTCCCATCATATGGAGTTGGAGCTGCACGGGATCATCCTTGCTTGAAAAGACGACCAGCTCTGTTTTCTCCGTGGAGAATTCGATACCCAGATGAACAGCCCGAACGGACAAGTTATCTAAGGTATCTTGCAATGGTGTTTGCAGGTTAACAGCTTTAGGTCCAGTAACTGATGCCACACCATCAGGCTGATTCTTCACCAAGTTGAATTTAATTCAGTACAACTCAGGAGCATTATTGTTATAAGACAAGAGACCTATAGAATATTCCATCATTGAAAAAGGGCTATCGGTGGAACCGTTATTTGGAGAAGACTCTCAAATAATTCTCTGCCTAGAAACAGAACCTGGGCAATTTTTTCGAATATCCATCGGTTCGAGTATTCCTCACTCTCATTTTCTACGTTACGATTCCTCATTCGTCTGGCGGTGTTCCAAAGAGAGCTCATTGAGATTTATCTAGATAAACCTTGTACAAAATGTCTCCACTTCTTGGCCCGAAGTATGTTCTTGTAATTGGTTCCTAAAACCAAGAATTTTTCAAAATTCCTCTACGTTTTAGAAATGTCTTTCAAGCATTTTGTTTCATATGTTTAGCATCTGAGAACTCTTTGTCCCACTTCTGTTAGTCATTGTAACAGGATATCGTTTTGTTTAGGCCTCCAGAATCTAACAAACGAGGATGTCATACTCTTTAAACGGAGGCTGCTCTACTATTAAATTTAGGGCACTGGAGATATTACTTTAATATTTTATCCAGTTAATATTTTTTGTCAAATCATATGGGATATTCACTGAATATGCAATGCAATTGTTACTGCTTGAATTGAAAGTTAAATTTGGCGATAGAGAACCCAGACTAATTTCTAAAAAACAGACACATTTATTTCTATAAAAACATCATTTGTCAAAAATCGTTAAAAAGGATACTTTTTCATCGATCATCTCTCCAGCTTTTTAAAACATACATTAGCTTCCTTAAAACTAGGTGATTTTTAAAGTATAAAATAAAAAAAAAACCTTACGGTGGAATAACTGAGCATTTTGAGAAAAAAATGTTGTTTTGAAAAATCGAAAAAAAATTTTAGCGCGTATTTTTTTTTTAGAAAGTTCAATTGAGTATCAGTATCAGTATGATCTTAGACACAATTTTAGTGGAACTTATAGATTTCGAGTTATTTAGAAATAATGTGGCTAAAAACACAGAAGCCCTTTTCAATAATGTGTTTTGAGTGAAAAACCTCTAGACAAGTGAAAAATATTTTAATTTGCCATACCAATCATACATGCAAAGTTTCATGTAAATCGAATGGGGCCGTGCCTACAGCCAGCCGATGCAGCATGGAATAGCTCTATATTGACTGAAAACCATTACTATATGGAATTGATGGCAATACAAGAACTCGTACTGCTTGAAAACAATTGCTGGCAGAAAATAAGTTGTTCATGAAAATGATTCGTGACCCAAAAAAACATGCATCGTGGACCCCCAAGTTAGTTGCCTTAGAGCTAACGCAATGTTCCGTAAAAAACAACAATGGAAGGGAAAAAGATAATTCGTTCTTTGGAAATAAAAAGCGATAAAAAGGTAACGTTTCATACAAAATGAGATACTTCAGTGCAACAAGTGCGATATAAATTAATGACTAAATTATGTATAGACTTCATGTTCAACAATTGTTGCTCAGAGCTACATTTGAAACCTCAGTGCAATGACATAATTTGCTCATCGTCAAAATCTGTAATGAATTGAAACTATTATTCTCTAATGTTACGCGAACTAGCAATGAATATGATCTGGAAGCGCTTGTGAGTAACAATAGCCATGACAGAGGAAAAACCTTTGTCATTCGAACAAAACCTGTAAATTAGTTTGAACAATGCTTGCATTTAGAAGTTTGAACAATTTTCAAGATTTTATTTCTGGCCTGTGAATTTGGTGTCATTGTTTTCTGTTTCTTTCGAAAATCACATTGTCTCATGAAGATCACTATTCAGTTTCACTATTCGATTTCCAGAGTGTTGTGAAGCGTATGACTAGCGTTCAAGGATTGATAATAGGAACGATACTTCTAATAAACACTTACTATTAAAGATTCGCAATGCAACATAAATCATCCTTTTGATTTTTTAATCTCGCTTCTTCGTGATGCGGAGCATTGTCATAAAACTAAGTTTACCAATTGATTCACATCCTGAGTGCACACCGGAGGCACTATCAGGAATCAGGTCAAGATGACGGCATTCACTGAAATCAACCATCTTCGCTACACTTGAAATGATAATCATTAAAACGACGATGCTGGTTGGCTTTGAGCGATAGAAGGGGCGCTTGTCTTCAGGCTGGCATTCGATCCACGCGGGTGATGTGGTTCATCGAGGTTGGCTGACCGATTTCCTCCACAGGATATAACATAATCTCCCATTCTCATCTTTATAATCCATTTCCTCAAACAGGCGGTCAAGCTTACACGTTCCGGGCACTGCATACCGCAAGCTGCTGGTCGACTGCTGTGTGTGTAGAGCCGACCCGGGATGGGACTAACGACTGAAGGGGCAGTCACCGCAAATTTATCTAGATTCGATAAAAGGCCATACCCATTTTCCCGCACTATCCGTTACGTAAGATAGAAGTGAAGTGAAGTGAGCTGGAGCTGCCAAACAGAGAAGGTTCGATGAATAGAGGATTTTGCCAGAATTATACTGTACTGATTGTACATGAGGCACACATTGGCTTAGAGGTGATAAACAAATACCATTGTAAACTAGGTGCTTAATTTATTCTGTACTTACATAATAATGATTCAATCGACAATCATTGATTTGGGTAATTTATGTAAAAAAATTTACCATGAAATCAAAATGGAACCATATAAAGCCACTGCTCCCTTAATCATCTCAGCTCCACCATTCATCTCATATTGGAAAGCCATTAATTAGAATGAGATATGCCATTTGTGTTTAACATGTTGGCTTAAAGGATAAGATGAGAATAGTTGCAATCGCTTCGAACTTTTGCGTCACTATAACAGATGTATTGCACATTTTTTCCTTATTTTTCCAGTAATTTTGCTTTTTACCTCGGAAGCAAATATTCATCGATCAATTGCATTGCAATCTGTTGATTGTACAAAATCAAAATTAATTGTACACAAAAATGAACAGTTCTTAAATAAGAACTAGACTAAATTTTCATGAAGATTCACGCAACTGGTACCATGGGATCACAAACAAAAATATCAACAGATTAAACCTCCCAGGAGTCGTTTCTACTGCAGTGGAGATAAAACGGATGCCAAAAAAAAACAGGGCAAAAACAAATCTTTTCTGAACTTTTCCAGTAGCAACATCCAGCCGAGCCATTTCGTGATAGTGAATGAACAAATTATCCCGCCCCGAGCAATAATTTTATTCCCTTACCTCTGGGTTCCCGTTCGAGACAGTGCAGCAGCAACCGGATCATAACATACAACAGAGATAGTAGCTGCCAGAATCACTCCCAACTGAGTGTCAGATGTTTAGTGGAAAATTTTACTCGTAAACCGAAACCACTTCCAATGGAGTTCTCGTGCGCAACGTTCTCATTGGCAACACTGCTTTGTTACCAACTGGAGGTTAGCAGGATACTAGGTGAAAATTGGTCAGTTAAAAGCCTTCAAGATGCCTACGATAATGAGCACGGTAATGGGTCTGTGGAAAATTTGCCTTGTAATAAAATGCAGCACTAATCAAGATTCTGATTCGTGCAATGTTTGGTGCATACTATTAAGGGCTGAAGACAGTACCGTAAAGTGGTAGGTTTTTTACTATTTTCCCGTTTCAAATTATTTTTCTTGGAAACGGTGAAGAATATAGAAAAACCCACCTGACAATGTCTTCGAAATTTAGTTGAGAATATTCTGTGAAATTTTCAGAATGATTCATTGAGTTTAGCGGTCGTGTTGTATTTTTTCTGACTGAAGAACTACTGAAAATTGGAACGCTCGGAAATGCATACCTCTACTCGTTCATCGAATATCTCGGCTTTGAAGGCTTGTATCATAAATCTACCGTGACAAAGTCTAGATAATTTAATTTAGATGCGATTAGTACATAAAAACATATATGTTATCGCGATAAAAATAAAGTCTTGTATTTTTCTGTGAAACAAAGTCAGTTTCAATGCATCCGCCATTTTTTTTTCGCTTTGGTTTCTGAAAAAGGAGAGAGAAATAAAATTGGCTCGACAAGGCTGCCAAACACACAGACATTCAATCTTTGTGAAAGTTGAATATTTTTTCATTGTTCATTGGAATACATGTAATGTCCAACCCATACGATAGATTAATGTGATAAAACTACTCATCAAAATAATAAAATGTATGCTGGCAACCCGGTACAGTTTGCTCATATACGAGAGAGTACAAGAGAAATACGATGCGCAAAGGAGATTGAGCGAGCCACGCGGTCGATTTAAAACTCAACACGTGACCCTCTGTCCTCAGACCTTCACAGTCCCAAAAAAACATTGAAAACTATAAATCGAAACACTCCATGAAACACTAGAAAAAAAAGATACCTATATTTTTTTAAAGTTACTGTACAAACACAAAAAAGTCAGATAAATTTCCTTTGGAATATCTGTAGATGTATGTTAGAGATTGAGAAGTAAAAAATGTTTGGAATTCATTTAATGGTGTAATGATCTTTATCCATAACTCTAATATTCTCATATTTAATACCACATAATTTTTCAAACTAATGCTCTTTGACTCTTGAAAGATAGCAAAAAAAATTGGTTTCTGAATCAACTTACATAACCCACAAACTGAACAAAGTGAATTTTACTATTGAGCAATTCCAGAAATGCTTAGCAGATCATCAGAATCGACCTTCTCCGATTTGGATGAAACTTTGCACATGGCTTCAGTATGGCAAAACATAAGTTTTGAACCGATGGCGAGTTTTCCATATCCAAGCAAAAAAAGATCGCGATAGACGTGCGAGTTGGGAAGAATGGTCATATCGCAAGCTTAGAGCGAATCGTAGACCTCATACCGACTCAAATCTCCAACTCCGCGACAAATACGAAAGAGAAAGAGGAGCCGCCGGTCTTCCAAAGAGTGGGTAAAGCATCAACATTCCCTCTCTACCTCATCATTTCTCCTTCTCAGCGATCGATGGAGATGTCAGTCATTTGATCTTCGAAGTTGATCCATAACCCAATAGTAGCTTTCCAACGAGCCTCCGAGAAAAGGGAGGGAGAAAAAACGATAAATGGAACACATACATACACACTATGGAGAGACAAGACTGTTATTTATTTTCTAGCTCAACCAAGCTTTTCGTATTTATTTTGGGTCCCATAAGAACTATGCAATATTTTTGCTCGATCGGTTGAAACTATGTTTTCACGCCCTAGATTTAAAGCTTGTATGGGATTTATTTCGGGAAATATAATAAAACTGTTCTATTCCACCTAGTGGTGTAATGGTGCCTTTCTCATATTACTTATATTTTCAAAAATATCACTAGAAGATTCTGTCAAGAAATTTTATTTCAATCTTGAATAAAATAAGCTTTCTTTGAGTTTGAAATAACATAACTTTTTCAGTTTGTAAACATTTATGTAAAGCGATAAGAATTTTTCTTTATTTTGCATAGTCGCACTATAGATCTGGAACCGGAAGTCAGATACGGATGAAATTAAACAGCAGCCTATGAGATTATAGGACTTTTAATTTGAGCCTCAGTTTGTGGAAATCGATCCAATCATCTCTGAGGAATTTGAGTGAGGCTCGTTTTATAGTTTTTGACCACTATTTCCGGTGCTTCTGGAACCGGGAACTTAGAACCAGTATAGCCGAATTCATTCAGTAAGTAACTAATTTAGTATACCAATTAAATCAGTTTTGACCCAAATTTAGAATAATTTTACAGTCTTTTACATCGTCGTCTCTCTCGACGGTGTAGTCAACTTTCTATATGGGAAAGGCAATAAGTGTACTTTTATAGAAAAGTATCGTTATCATGATTTTGTGATAATACTAACAAGTAGGTACAAATTGAATAAAAGATTTACAAATTTACATATTTTCCACTTGAAAATTATAATTAAAATCTGGCAACCCTGCACGCTATAAATTGACAAAGCAAGCTGCGAACGGAGCAAAGCAGCACGTACCGAAGCGTAAAACGTGTCCCAGAAAGTATGGACACAACCAAAAACCGCTGCCATTTCGCAACGGTTCAGAATCTGTCAATTTTTATGGCTGCATCATGTTGTTTACACTCTTCTCTAACCACTTGTGCAGTTTATTCGTTTTCATTAGTTTGTTTCGAAATGCGTGGACTTTCAGCAGAACAACGTCGAAAAATTGTGTAAAAATGGTGCACAGAACGCGGACTATCACTGAGAAAGATAGCAAAAATGGAAGGAGTAAGTGAAAAAGCCGTGCAAAATGCAATCAAGAAGTTCGGTGAGGATAACCTTTGAGGATAAACCGAAAACGGGTCATGCTAAACCTTAGTTGGATAAACGTATACTGAAGGCGTTCGACCAAAAGAAGGAGGTTTCAGTTCGGGATGTGGCCAAAAAAGTGGGCACTTCGAAGTCAAATGTTTTTCGTGCTAAAGAACGTTTGAAGCTTCGAAACTATAAGAAGCAGAAACAACCAAAACGTAGTCCGAAATAAGAAGCATCTATCAGGCCGAGGGTTCGAAAGCTGTTCTTGCTGAAAATTTGAACTGCATAATCATGGACGACGAAACCTACATGAAACTCGATTACAAATCCTTGCCGGGACCACAATATTATACGGTGCGAGAAGGGCAAGTGTTTAACCAGTCCGAGACATCGATTGAAGTCGAAAAATTTGGTAAGAAAGCTATGGTCTGGCAAGCAATTTGTAGCTGTGGTAAGATTTCGAAACCCTTAATCACCACTGCTTCAATGAACAGCGAAATATACATCAAGGAATGTGTACAAAAACGACTTCTACCCATGATTCGAAGCCACAACGATCCTGTTGTCTTCTGGCCAGATCTTGCTGCTTGCCACTACTCGAAATCAACGGTAGAATGGTATACTACCATAAATGTCACTTTCGTCCCAAAAGACATGAGTTCACCAAATTGCCCACAATGGGGACGGGTATAGCGTGATGGGTAAGTCGATGCCTTTCACGCGCCCGCCTGGGTTCGATTCCCAACCCCGCATATAGGGTCAGAAAGTTTTTCCGACCCGAAGAGGCGAATGACATTAATGTTAAAGCTTCAATAATTGAAACAAAAAAATATTGCCCACAACTTCGACCAATTAAGGAATTTTGGGCATTAACGAAGGCACATCTTAGGAAACATGTCTCGACAGCCGAAACCATTCAACAGTTCGAAAAAGATTGGAAAAAAGTGTCAAAACTTGTCGCCAAGAAGTCTGTACGGAATTTAATGAGGAATGTTCGCAAGAAGGTGCGCCAGCTAGTCTACAATGGCTAAGTAGCAAATGTTGAGAATAATATTCTGTTGTTGTAGTCTAAAATTATCAGTATATCGAATAAAATTTGAATATCTAACACTTGTGAATTATTTACAGCGAAATCAACTTTCTGGGACAGTCTTTACACATAAATGCATCGATGCATATTCAAGAACATGTAAAATTATGTAAATGTGATTTGAAAATTACATGAGTTGAGATCGAATGAAATAAAAACAAAAGATCGATAGCAGCAGCGCGAACCGAGAAACATTAGATCACTTATCACTACAGTTAATCAATTTAACTACAGAAGCCCATATCTGCTTGATGAATAATTGATACATATAAATACATACGGCGGCACTTGGTAGCTGATTGCAAATTACACTCAGAGCCTGTAAAATTCTGTACGAGTGGAATATTGCGTCATTTGAAAAGTCGTAACTACTTATATGAATTGTATCGTTTGTAGAATTACGTCATCTGTAAAGCTCATCAATGATTGCCTTTCTCATATAGAAAGGCTATGCAATCACTTGAAAACCCGACTGTCACATACCATTCGACTCAGTTCATCGAACTGAGCAATGTCTGTGTGTGTGTATGCGTCAAATAATCTCAATAGATTTTCTCGTAGATGGCTGAACCGATTTCCACAAACTTAAAATCAAATAAAAGGTCTCATGGTCCCATACAGAATTTCTGAATTTCATCCGGATCTGACTTCCGGTTCAGGAGTTATAGGGTAAAGTGTGTTCAATATTGCACACCGTCACTTGAACCGGCGAAAAAAAACCGTAAAAAATTTTCTAAACCTATCTCAAAAGTACACAAATCGATAACTATTAGCAGTAGGCAACTAAACAAACCGATTCCGGCTATCCTGGTTCCCGGTTTCTGTTTCCGGAAGCACCGGAAATAGTAGTCATATATTTCAAAATGGATCTCCCACACTTTTCTCAGCGATGGTTTGACCGATTTCCACAAACTTAGATTTAAATGAAAGGTCTCACGGTCCCACACGAAATTCCTGAATTTCATTCGGATCCGATTTACAGTTCCGGAGCTACAGGGTAAAGTGTGTTCAATATTGTACATCGTCACATCGTACATCGCTAAATTGGACCGTTATTCCCAATCTTAGGGTCAAATGAAAGGTCTTATGATCCTACCGAAAAATACTGCATATTTTCGGATACAACAAAATTTAAATTGTCGTTTAGAATAAAAACTAGTAGAGTTTGTACGTCATGTTGGTTGGTGATCGCCAAACCGGCTTCCATTATACCGGTTCTCGGGTTCCGGTGCTGGAAAAACATAAAGCTTGCTTCATTTAGAATTGGAACAAACTTTTGCTCATATTGTGGCGCTCCTGGTGGACGGATTTGGAAGTTCTTGGCGCCCACGTGTCGGGAATTTTGTCAGTTTCACGTATGATTTTTGACATTACGCAAATCAACTGTACTTTGTAAACAATCAACATGGAAGCCGAAAGAAGGGAAAAAATGTGCACAGTTATTTGGAAAATCCATGGTGGGCTGCTTCTAGGCTAGCTAAACAGCTGAAATTGCCCAGAAATACCGTATGGCGCGTTATCAAACGGTATAAGGAAACATTGACGACGATTCGGAAACCTTTAGCCAATCATCGGAGTGGAACTGTCGACCGGAAACTGCGTGGTAAGATATAGAGGACGATGAAGGGGAATCCTAATCTGTCGGACCGTGATTTGGCCAGAAAATTCGGTGCTGCCCATAGTACCGTGAGGAGAACTCGACTCCGGGAAGGAATCAAGTCGTATCGAACTAGCAAATCGAGCCAAATCGGACCATAAAACAGAATAGTGTGGTCAAAATATATGACCAGGGGCTGACAAAGTTCGACGGGTGTCTTCTGATGGACGATGAAACCTATGTCAAGGCTGACTTCGGGCTAATCCCAGGTAAAAAATTTAACTTGGCAACGGCTCGGGGGGATGTTCCAGCCAAATTTAAATTTGTTTTTGCCGACAAATTTGCAAGAAAATTTATGATTTGGCAGGGCATTTGCAGCTGTGGCAAAAAACGAAAGTTTTCGTTACAAATAAGACAAGAACATCGGAACTATACCAAAAAGAGTGTCTCCAAAAACGAAATTTTGCCGTTCATTCGATCCTACGACCATCCCGTAATGTTTTGGCCAGATTTGGCAAGCTGTCATTACAGCAAAGTCGTTCAAGAATAGTATGCAGAGAAAGAGTCCAGTTTGTTCCGAAAAACCTTAACCCACCCAACTAGTTCCCCCCTATTGAGAAATACTGGGCAATCATGAAGAGGAGACTCAAGGCAAAGGGAAAGGTTGTCAAAGTCATCAATCAGATGACGACCTGGTGGAATAAGATTGCTAAAACGATGGACGAAGAAGGTGTGCGCCGCCTAATGTTACAGGAAAAATTCGAGAATTCCTTCGAAACCGTGATGAATAATTTCATCCATTTTTTTCCTAAAAGTATGAAAAAAACGTTACATTTGTATAAAAAAGATCTTGAGTGCAATAATATATAACTGAAATACAGGCAATTGTCTTTGTTCCCATTCTATCTGAAGCAAGCTTTATAATATTGAAGCCACTTCGTATTCTTAAGGAAGACCTACGCGAACAAAGCACTGTTTCATTCTCTTTGTTATACTAGTTAATGCACAAACAATCCCTTGGTTTCTTTCAAAAATCGAACATTTTGAATAAAATACCATAGTATTACGACTACTATCATTACACCACTAGGTGGATTAAAATAGATTTATCTGTGTATATGTACTTTTCAAATTTCGAAATTGACTTAAACATTTCAAATGGGCCCAAAAGTAAGTGGTAGATTCTCTTTGTTTATTTTCTCTTTCGAATATTTCTGCATTATTATACAAAAGTTCATTAACTATCCAGTACTGATAGCGAAATGAAAACTTTGTGTATCCTTAGGAAGTAAACGTGAAAAGTAAAAAAAAATAACTTAAGAAAAAGTTAACGAAAAGAGTCTATCATTGGATTTTAGGCTCATTTGAAATGTTCACGTCGAAATATTTTTGCTCATAGTTCGATGTAAATTAAATTTAATGGCAGTCTGGAGAGGTGCAGCTCAATTCTACCGAATGCAATCTAGTTGCCGATCGCAGCAATTTATTAAACTCAATAATATTCCGCCTGATTCATTCTGCTAATGCACAGTTTCTGACATTCGAGTCATATACTATTTATCCGTCAAGAAACCTTTTTCGTTCCAGTATCGGACCACGAGTACCACTCCTAGAATCGTTCTGCAGATTCCCCCGAAACCGATCAGTATTTTTGCATTGCTTTTAGATTTTTTACGTCCGAGCATCCGGATCAGTTTTTATTTGTAGCTAGAGCCCGATTCAATCAACGACGGTAGTGCAGAGCTATGGATAGGTGCTAGAAAACTGGACTGTCAAAAGCATTCGAAACAAGCTTTCAGATAGATTTATAGCACTAGATGAAAATGAAATGGAAATGCGAAAGACTGTGCCCAGGTAGGCAAAATAACGCTGAGTATGCAGGATCGTACTGCCTTGCCTCGAGATTCATTTGAAGACTAAGTGAGTACTTGTGCAATTTTACGGATTCATGACTTCCAGCCTGAGCAAGCTTGTTGTTTTTTTCAGTATTCGATTTTGCTCATGTGATATTCATTCTTCGCTACGACTATGATATGAAAGCACGTAGCAGAGCAATGGTTTTGTGCCGCTAACTAGCTGCGGAATTTTCAACTTTTGCTTTCGCCTGACTACGAATCTGAGCAGCTCGGCATATGTATGATGAAAAGTCGATGCAACTTTTTATTGACAAAAAATGACCGGGAGCAGACGGAAAATTTAACGTTTAACCAGATTATTTAGAAAGCTTCTGCGATAATACAATCTGGTATTAATTATGCGCACATTTTCCGTGATAGTACATATAGAAAATCCAAAATTACTTATATTTCCATCGGTTCTGTTTCACATGAGCTAAGCTGCTTTTATTGCGGCACTATGGATATAGCAAAATTTGCTCAGTGTCGCAGTAGAGTCAACCGTCGCCATGTGACACTGACACTATAGTGCTATATAAATTTGGACAACTGTCTAAAAAAGCGTATCCAAAATATCTAAGAAAGTGTATATAGACTCGCTCGTAGACTTGCTATTCGAGATTAGATTAAGTCCACGAAGAAAACAGCTTTTAGTGCATCACGGCGGACAGATAGCAAATCGCGGTGTATGAGCGATTTTCGTAGCTTGGAAGATTCAATGGATCTCTCCAGGGCAGGCGACGCAAAGCAAACCGAATGAACTTGCGCTAAATAGTTTCAATGCGCAGCTTATCAGTTTGGTAACATACTCCAGTGTAGAGGGAACTAGAGCGCATTATAACGATTTCAGGCAGTATATGTTATTGATTTTTTTTAATACGAAAGATGAAAACTAGCATCTCGAATGCTTTAGAAAGGGTGTATTCTATGTGATCTTTGAAACTAAGCTTTGAATCCAATAACACTCCTAGATCCTTGATACCCTCCCATGGTTGGTGGGTTTGACGGTATTGCCAACATCATCAGATACAATTAAATATAGATATGTGTAACAGCATTTAGCTACATTATTGAATTTAATTAATGAAATATGGAACGATTGGAATAAGATGTTGATTGCATTACGCGGTTCTGGATGTACCGGAAATAGTGGTCATATATACCAAAATAGATCTCACTCACTTTTCTCAGCGATGGTTTGACCGATTTCCACAAACTTAGATACAAATGAAAGGTCTTCCGGTCCCATACGGAATTCCTGAGTTTCATCCGGATCCGACTTCCGGTTCTGGAATTATAGGGTAAAATGTGTTCAATGTTGTACACCGTCACTTAAAATATTTTCGGATGCGACAAACATTTAAATCGTAATTTAGAGTGTGTACTAGTAGAGTTTGTATGTCAAGTTAGTTGGTGACCGTACGAACCGACTTTGATTATACCGCTTCTCGGGTACCGGTGCCGGAAGTGCATATAATAGTGAACCCATTTCGTTTTCTTAAGGATGACTTACGCAATCAAAGCACTGTTTTATGCTGTATGTTATGCATAAACAATCTCCTGGTTTCTTTCAAAAATCTAAGAGAAAATTTTTGAATAGAATACCACATTATTGTATGTACATGAGAAAGGCATCATTACACCACTAGGTGGATTAAAACAGGTTTTTATGTTTCATTTTCATACTACCGGCCCTTATTACCAGTGTGAAGCGGAAATTAGGTGGAATGAACGTATCCCAATTGGGTTCACGCGATGACAACAAATGAACGGTAAATCGAATCCATCTTTCACGTTAATTTCTGGCTTGTGTACCATGGATTACTGTGGAATGTGAGAGAATATTGTAGAATAAAATCAAAAAATACAGACTGAACAAATGAGCAACCCACTGATAGCTGTCAAACGATGTTCAACCAGTTCATTTGGTGAGGTTGTGTCGTTTTCATGTGAGACCTGATGAGTGAGATGATCTGTGAGTGAAGTGTAAGAGGAAGTGTATATACCCTATATTTCCGGATCCGGGAGTTTGATCCGTTTCATTTGAACCTAAGTTAAAAAGAAAAGTTAGAACACATTTTTTCATTTTTTTGCACATTTTACCACATAGCTCCGGAATCGGAAGTCGGATCCAAATAATATTCAGGATGTTTGTATGAGACCACAAGACCTTCCATTTGAATCTAAGTTTGTAAAAATCGGTTCAGCCATCTCCGATAAAAGTTAGTGCAAACAAACGTTACATACACACATACGCACATACACACATACACACACAGACATTTTGCGTACTCGACAAACTGAGTCGAATGGTATATGACACTCGGCCCTCCGGGCCTCGGTTCAAAAGTCGGTTTTCACAGTGATTGCATAACCTTTCTATATGAGAAAGGCAAAAAAGACGAAAATGTGATTTCTGACCTGTTTTTGAAGAATCCAACATCAACTTTGCGCGAAGGTGTTTCAAAATTGACCACAAAAGGTTTAGATATGTTATACGGAACTGTTCGCAGACATTTGATCGCAAATAATTTGAAATTTCGACAAATTCTTCTACCATTTTCTATGAGGTTTATCTTATCGTTTCCCTTGGTTGAGTCGAATGAATTTTTCAAATTTTCCCAAATTTTTTAGTGTGGTATATTGGTAAGCATGTTTTCGTAAAACAATTGTTTACTCTTTTTTTCAAGGTATCAACATTTTTAGAGATATGCAGAAGCATTTGCTTGAGATGTAAATCTGTCGGATTACTTTTGACGCATTGGAGATAATTACTTTTTATTTTTATCAGAGTCCAAAGCTCAAAAGTCGACCCAAGGACAGTAAGAACCCTTCACGTTGATAGTTTCTGTTACTGTTATGCTATAACGCTCAAGTAAGTGATTGTATGTATATATTATTGATTGAAGTATAACATAGATTCTGCACTTTCATTAATATCAATACTGTTTATAAAACTGGAAAACTGGAGATTAATTTGACGACGATTAATGACCTTTTTTGTCAGTGACATTGAATCCTTTTCAGCAAAAAGCACAATAGTTTATAATACTTGAGAATGATCACTAAGATTATCAAAAATAGTGTCATTTCGTACTCGATTTACGTCGTCAAGCTTACATACTTGAAACATGGTCAAGTATGTTGTTACTAGTACTTGTACAAATAAAATTGTAAGAATCTAACAGTGCCCTATATCTTGTTACAATGTTGTGGTTAATCATATTAACTGGGACGTTCACATCACATCTACAATAAAGCACGAACGTTTAGGTTGGACTTCATACATCAATCTTTCTAAACATACAAAAAAATCATTAAAGTCAAATTCCCCAGAAGGAATGGAATCGCAAGGCTTTGCATTGCAAATTATCAAAAGGTTAAAATATCTTGAACCGACTGAACAAGAAACAAGTTGCAAAAAATCAATGTAATGGCTTCAAACGTTTCGTACGATCTCACATTTTGCCCTTCTCATAAGGAAAGATATTGAAATCACTATATGAATCTGTTCATCGAGATTGCAAAATATCTGTATATGTATGTATGTATGTGATATCAATTTGAACATGCACTTTCATGGGAACGGTTGAGGCGATTTTCAAAAACTTTGACTTATATGAACGGACTCATGGCGTGGAAAAAAAAGATTTTATGGTCCCATAGAACGCTGTTTTACTTTTTCCAGATACGACTTCCGGTTACGAAATTTCAGGCTGAAAAAATACAGTGGTTCAAGGCCGGGAATAGTAGTCTAAACTAGATATTGAAATTCATCCAGATCTGATTTCCGCTTTCGGTATTATAACAGAGTTATAAAAGTTAAAAATTTCACACCATTTTTAAAAGTATCGATGCTGAGAACGCAAACTAGTACGATGTTTATTGTTGTCATGAGGGAATGTTTAGTTCCGAGCAGCTTCGAGTAAAACTACGAATTGGAAAGTATTTTCCACAATTTTTCAAAAAAAAGTGTTGTATAAGGGAAATAAAGTAAATCGAAACGTTACCGTCCGTGAAAAAAGTCAAATTATAACATGTATTTTATTCTTTTTCTTGTAAATATAGCATTGGTTTGATTGGTAATTTCTTCTGAGTATGTTCACATTCGCTGAATTTGGTTAACTGTTTAAAAAAATGTATATGAATCTATACCTTATGTTTCGTCTTCGACTCTTTAGTACATAACAGTTTGTGTTGAACTGTTACGTTACCAAGTAGTTCAACATAAACCTCTCGGCAGACATAAAGTTTCTGCAATATACAGAACACTTTCTCTGCTTTTAATTAATCGAAGACCAAATACAAATACAAATTGACATATACTTAGGCAACCAAACAGTAGACAAATTTAAAATTATATCATCAGACCTAGGCGAAATTCAGACTCAAAACATAATTTCGTAGAGCATTAAAATACAATTGTCAATTAAGTAAATAGCATGCAATGCTTCATTAAACGCTTCAGTCATAATTTCCAGGACCCTTACACAATACAATTATGAAACACCGAAACCTCAATTTACGGTTTGTAAATCGTTATTTACGTTTACGTTATTTGGAATTTACTTCGTAAAATCAGTTTTGTGTAATGCATGTGGAAACCCCCAACCATATGGCTATTTTCGTAACGGGTCATACAAGATGGTGACTAATTTTTTTGGTATTTTCGGAACGGGTTTGATGAGTAGATGTCGGAAAACGATGTTTGAGCCAGTTTTGAATTCCAAGATGGCGACTTCCAGATTAACGATACTCCTTTAAAACCCCCTCAATTCGAATGTTTTCAGAACGGGTTTGATAAGTATATTTAGGAAAACGATGTTTGATGTGGTTCTGAAATTCAAGATAGGGCTTCCGGTTTATTAATAATCCTTAAATGTCATTACGATATGGATATTTTCGAAACGGATTTGATGAGTAGATATCAAAGAACGAAGTTCGAGGTGGTTCTGAATTCCAAGATGGCGACTTCTAGTTTATTAATATTCCTTGAAAACCATTACAATATGGGTATTATTGGAAAAGATGACACAAAAAGGAACATCTAATAACAAAATTAGGTACGGTTGTAATTTCGATTATTTAGATGTTATCTCATTCAATTTGTGATGGATGAGTCGAAAAGCGAACACTTTGCATCGCATTTTGTAAATTATAAAAATGAACTAAAACGCAATTATTATACAAATTTCCAGAAGCTTCGTTAAAATAATCCGTATCGCAATCCGTAGATCAGTTCCCTTACATGAAATAACATTTGACGAGATGCTATAAAAAATCTAGGTACAAAAAAGATAGTTCTAGCGAGGTAAAAATATAGAACGAACAAGACGATAAAACACCCACGGGAAAACAGTGTAAACAACTTGTTGCAAAACAGCACATCCTACGCGTTATGATCATGATTGAATCAGAAATAAAACCGGTAGAAAGTGCTACACAAAAATCCATGGCGTATGAGTGTAACAGCTAACGATAGAGAATGTGCCCGGAATCACCATCACGTTTGAAATCATTTGCCATGCATTTAACATTGCACCAAATTTTGTGGTATGGAACAGCTACAGCACAGAATAGGTAGCTTCCTTTTAATGGTTAAACATACCTTGTAGGCATGATTGCATACGACAAAATATAGCAAAATGATTACAAAAGCGCAACCGAAAAATTATAATTGGTAAATTAATTTCGAAAAACATACTTAATCCTTTCAATAAGGAAAAAATTGTTCATTAAATAAAATCAAACGAGCTCGACCACCCCTTAATCGCCCACGGTATGAACCATGCTCCAAAAACAAAGTTTGCCTAGCACAATGCAGTCAAAACTTTTCGAGCAATATGCTGCTTTAAAACTCCAGCATCGACGAGGCGACAACAAAAGCGTCAACCCTTTAGCCGTAGAACTCATTGTTTAATGAGGCTTAATTTTTGGTTGGTTAAACAACATAAAAATAGCTGGGATAGGCGTTAAAGTAGAAATGCTTTGTTTATGGAATAAAATTCGACGGTATTGTGGGGGAAATGAAGACCGTTCGAAACTGAAACTTGATGCTAGCGTGTATTTTACGAAAAATTATGGAAGTTTTAATGATCAGGTTATATACTTGATATATTCTCAACATAAAATATAAATATTTAGACCGAAAATCATCCAACAATAATTATTGGGGTGAGATCAGCGATATCATTATTAAAAAAAATTCGAATGCAGTATTGACAATTTTCTGTCCGGCAGAACACTTTCCCTGTTGCACCACGTAAGATATAATAAATATCCCGAACTGTGGCCAAGCGTGAAAATCACGCCGTGCCGGTTTATATTCCATTGTTTAGACACATTACGCACAGAAACATGACATTGTCATGCTTCATCATCTAAATATGTAATTATGCGCCATCCGAATTACCTACTTAGGATCTACCAAGCGGAAAATGTACACCATGTTACGCGTGTTCGCATCAGTAGAAACCCGCCGTCTCACGTCCCCAAGCGCCACAATGGCAAATTTCACGATCCACGTTCAACCTGTTTCACATCCTAGAACCGTCCGAAACCCAGCTGTCTATTCATAAGCGGCGGCACAATTTACTATCAACGATTACTGCTGATAACCCGATATTGCTCCCCGTTGTGCGCATGCCCAAGAAGAACTCAGCACTCAAGCTACACACCCTTTTGATGAATGGAGTTTCTCAGCGTGAATGAACTCCAGGTGATGGTTCTCAGATCGCCCCGATGTTTTGCCAGACACTGGGCACATTGCCATAACCAAGCACATGGTGTCATCAATGAGGCTGGATGGCACCCACACCTCGAGCACAAAACATAACTGGAACACTACAAAACAACAAAAAAAGACGAGTCGTGTCCAATTTCTTCCAGCAGCCCCGTTTGTTCTTTTCGTCCTGTGTAGCGGAATGTGGAGCAGTGACTCTAACGTAGTATATATTCGAACTACGAAGCTGGTCGCTGTTATGTATGCTCGGCTGCCAGATCTGCCTGTATTAATTTCATTTGACATGATTCACGCTACGTCATAGGTCAAATTCCTGGTATAATGGGGATCCATTCTTTTCTCTCTTTTTGTTCTGTTTTATTCTTTTGAGTTAGTTTGAGTCACTAATTGACTAATTAGTTTGAGTTACTAATTAGGTTAGTTTTTGTAATCAAAGCACCAGAAGAACTATTCAAAACAACTGAGCAATTTCAGAAAGAACTAAAACTTTGTACACGTCATCAGTATTTTTATTTGCTTAAAATGGTCAGAGAAATCGATTCCTTGTATTTAGAAGGACCACACTAAACACTTTTATGCTTATTTTACCCTAGTTATTCTAGTTTGACTATACACACTTAATATTTACCTTTTTTATAAAGATAAAAAAAGGTATAGAATTCGCTCAAACTTTAGAAAAAATATCCGAAGTCAGGAGGGCCAAGTGTCGTATACCAACCGATTCAGCTGGACGAACTGAACAAACGTCCGTGTGTGTATGTGTGAAGTCAACAAAGAGGTCGAGATCTCAGAGATAGCTGAACCGTTTTTGATCAAACTAGTCGCGAATGGAAAGTCTTTCCGTCACCCTGAACGCTATTGAATGGTTTAGAGATCGGATGTATACATTTAGAGTTATACGAAGTTCTATGTCATAATTTCTTTTATAGACTTAGAATCCGCACGGTAATAGCTATCCAACAAACCATAGATTGTTAAAATCCGTCCATTTTTAACGGAGATATTGATATTTTGGTGTAATCGACTATTCGCCTTATTCCAGTAGTAGGAGTTTTACCCGCTTCTAAAAGACTACACACAGCACTCTTTTTCATGACGTTCCGATTTTAGCACGGTTCGTTTTTGGCAACATAATCGTTCGAACATGACATATGTATTAGAAAGGTGGCAGTATTTTCAAACTCAAAACAATATTCAATATTTTTATTGATTTATACTGCTTGCAACAATAATTGCTGGAAGTACACAACCTCTTACACCCTTATACCATTCGAAGAAGTTGGTCGAGAGGCAGCAAATTTGTGTGTGAAAAATAATTTCAATAATTTTTCTCGGAGATGGCTGAACCGATTTCGTCCATCTAACATTTTAGGTTTTAAAGTCCCATAGAAACTGCTTGCTTTTTTAATCAGATCCGACTTCCGGTTCAGATGAGACAAGGTGATTAGTGTAAAAATTGCACATATATATATCGTTTTTTCGGGTTCACAGATTTTGAGAGTCGATGACCAAATAAACTTATTTCAGTTTTAACGATATTTGGTTTTCGATCCCGGAAGGTACCCAAAAATTTTATGTGGAACGCACTACGATTTTTCTCTCAAATGGCTGCACTGATTTTCAAAAAGTTCGAGTCTAATAAACAACAATGGTTAACAATCCATTAGGCGAATTTAACCGACTTCGGCTACTCGGGTTTCCGAGTTCCGTTTCCGAAAGTATCGGGAATAGAGAAGCTAAAAGAACGCCAAAACGAATTTAATAAACAAAAATTCAAATTAAAATAAATTTATGGTCCCATACAAAATTGGTGAATTTGATCCATTTCCGACATCCAATTTTTAAATTACAGGGTGACAGTTTTAAAAATTCAAGTGAGTTTTTAAAATTCAAATCGTTATAGAAAATGACGATACCAAAAATCTCCAAAGTTTGGCTAATTTGGACATACGAACCAACCCACACCTACCCACACACACACACACACACACACACACACACACACACACACACACACACACACACACACACACACACACACACACACACACACACACACACACACACACACACACACACACACACACACACACACACACACACACACACACACACACACACACACACACACACACACACACACACACACACACACACACACACACACACACACACACACACACACATTTTACCCTATAATTTTCACAAAAGTTAAGTTTAAGGAAAGGGGATGTTTTATTAAGGCTCATTTTAATTCAGAATTGAGAAAGTAAACCCCAAAAATCATTAAGACTAAAACATTGGTTTCCTGTGCTTCTTAACGCATCTACCTGCAAATAAGCAGTAAACTTTTACACCAGAAATAGCGACGTGGTACTTTGCAAAACCGACGGAATTGGTTTTGAGTGTGAAAAACATAAAATCAAGGCCCCTTCAGAACACTAAATAGAGTTATTTAAGTGAAAAACTTTGACAAATCGATCGTTATGCCGTTTTACCCCATTTTTTTTTTTAGTAGCAATATACAGTTGAACTTTGATATATAATACTGAATCAGATCAAACACTAACTAACAATAACTCCAGCGACCCAAGTAAAGTCAGTAGGTATAACAGTACAGTAGGTATAACAGTACTAAAAACCATTTGATCCGTTTTACCTCAATGATTTTAATCATTCGCATTTTTAATTAAACCTTCTACCGCATTTTGGAGAAACGCTGATTGCAGATGATTAAAATCGGTTTATATTGCGTAGAAAACCTTGAAACGCAGATAAGGGTT
Organism: Malaya genurostris; assembly: GCF_030247185.1. Classification (NCBI taxonomy): domain Eukaryota; kingdom Metazoa; phylum Arthropoda; class Insecta; order Diptera; family Culicidae; genus Malaya; species Malaya genurostris. The sequence continues at coordinate 94,818,708 of NC_080572.1, forward strand.
GTTCGTGACAAAAACTGAACAGATTTAAATTATAATAAAACAAATTTGCTGTTAGTTCAATCCAAGATGCGTTTTTATTCATTTAACTAGCTGACCCGTCGAACTTCGTCTCGCTCACAAATAATTTGTTCTCTCTCTCTCTCCTCTATTTTTCTCTCCTCTATTTTTCTGATTACCTACACACATTCGCTATAGCCCAAAACAGAAATATCACCAAAAATTAATGTGAAAATGTGAAATACTTCTGTATTTCACATTTTCAAAAATTGAGCAAATGTACAGATTGTCATATCATCCTTTGAATCGATGCACTGACCAGAGATCCCGCTCTTATGGCTTCGACATAATGGATAGACGGTGCCACGTTTTCTCTTTCAGATGTGATTCCTGCTCTCGGTAGTCGATAAAAGCTCACTAACCAGAATTTTGTATTGATAAACTCAACAAAATGTTGAAGAGTTTCTTTTCTAGTTTCGTTCATTCGGTAAAAAGGGATATATTTACAATTTGTATTCAGTTCAAGTAACTAAAAGTTCGTAAAAAAAGATTTGGCTTAAGCAGCATACAAAGCATTCTGAACAGTCCGTTTTAAGGAATTACTTATAATTGAATGTTCACCCGACGCAACAGAATAAAATTTGAAGCAGTCCCTTGTACAGTTTTTAAGCAGCGAGAAAGTTTTCTCAGAACTTGTTCTGTATGTTTAAGTTGTCAAAAAGTACCACGCGTACTTTAGGTCTCTAATAAAGAGGATATTGTTCAGGTACCAGGCCCGTGCGCAAGGGGGGCGGGGGGGGGGGTTTAAGCATGCAAGGAAAATCTATTAGTTTGACATTAGCGCTACTGCAGAACAATCTTTTTATTGATTAATTCAAAAATTTTCTGATTTGTTAAACTCGCGCTCACAATGACCAATATTATTTATCTAACTCCATTACACACAATCCATCAACTGGTAAACGATATCAGAACATTTTCTCTTGTCTACAGCGGTTATCTAGAACAGTCATATGCATTCCGTTATTGAGTCATTTGGCAAGCAATAATTTTGATATCCAATTAAGCACGTGGCTCAAAATGACAAATAACATGAATCAAGTATGCATGTGCAATAGGGTGGGACAAAATATTGATTTCAGCTCCACTAAACTTTTCGTGTACCTTTTGTGTCCCATAAGCACCATGCAGAATTTTAGCTCGATAGGAGAAACTATATTTTCGCGCCCGCGGTTCAAAGTTTGTATGGGATTTAGTATGGGAAAACTAACTTTTAACAAAAAAATCATCTGGAGGTCACCCTATATACTCAAAAAATCAGCGGGCATGTAATTTTTGTAGGAAATTTAATGAGGAAGAAAACCTTCGAAGACTGTAACATAATCCGACATCTGTAAAAAATGTTATTAAAGAAAAACCGACACAAGGTCTGAACGATGGCTCATTCCTTAATGTATCTAGCACCACTGCTGCTAGTGGTGGTAATGTGAGTTTGTTTTTTTTATTATGCTACAACGGTTGATCTGAGTTGTTTGATGTCTTCACAATAGTTGCTCGGTGTAGTTTGAAGATTTTTTCAAACTTAAAAACCATGTTCCAAAACTCACTGCAAAGACACACAAAAAACTAACTTTTTTATTTGAAGATATACAATTTTCAAATCTTCCACAATATTGTTGATAAACTCAAATACTATAACTTTGTCGAAGACATAAACCATCTGTCTCATAAGGTTTAGAAGATATGGATGATTCTAGCAGCAGTGGTGCTAGATACATTAAGGAATGAGCCATCGTTCAGACCTTGTGTCGGTTTTTCTTTAATAACATTTTTTACAGATGTCGGATTATGTTACAGTCTTCGAAGGTTTTCTTCCTCATTAAATTTCCTACAAAAATTACATGCCCGCTAATTTTTGGAGTATATAGGGTGACCTCCAGATGATTTTTTTGTTAAAAGTTAGTTTTCCCATACTAAATCCCATACAAACTTTGAACCGTGGGCGCGAAAATATAGTTTCTCCTATCGAGCTAAAATTTTGCATAGTTTCTATGGGACCCGAAAGGAACACGAAAAGTTTGGTGGAGCGAGAAAATAATTTTTCCCATACAACCTTGTCCCACCCTAATGTGCAATCTCCACACAAAACTATTTCTTGCGCGCCAAGCGATTTTTTATACGATCTAGTGTTCTTTTTTTTCGACGACCGAACACTTTTTCAACTCGTTGCGTGCCAAACATCAATCGTAGATCTAGCAATCATTAATGACTTTTTCAACGGAAAATTCCATCGTCCATACAAAACAACTTTATGGACTTTTCCCACATTTCCGGCAAATTTTCCTATTTTTTTATGTACGAACCCGGTTGGGGTAAAAACTGATCAAACAAAAAAATTATCATGTAAATCCGTCCATCCGTTCTTAAGTGATGCGATTACAAAGAATGACCTCTGCATTTTTATATATATAGATAGATAGATAGATTGTGCAATATTAATCAGCTTAACAGTATTTACAGTTACTTAATCAGTCTACATAAATAAACTACGAACTGAGTTTTCTTCGGTTACTAGGGTCTGTGGGAACTTCTCTGCAACCGATTTAGAAGCAATGATTTTCGAAGTTTTTCTATAGTTGAAGCTTGTTGTTTATATTGAGAGAGTTCTCTCTTCACGAGAGCCCAATACCGGTCGATAGGTAGAAACTCCAGACAGTTACGTGGATTCGCTTCTTTCGGTACAATATGGATTCTATTCGCCTTATACCATTCCAAAACATCTTTGTCGTAGTGATAAGATGCCAAATCCAACCGGAACAGCGAGGGAACAAAAGCGAGGGGCATTCTTTGCTGTATATTTCCTTGTTTATCGTTCCGGTAGTAATGAAGCTTTGGTTTAACTGACATAAGGCAGTTCAACATAAGTTTATAATTCAACGATGAGTCGGATGAAAAATGTAAAATAAAAATTACCTGTTACTGACGAGTCAAGGACGAAACGTGAAGAAACTTAAAAACTGTTATGTGCCCTAAGGACACAAACAGGATAACCCCTTAATGACTTTCAGAATGGTTTTGTGTAAGCCTCATGCACACTACATAGAGGCACTTTACCTGAACTTAAGTTATTGATCTGTATTTCGAAGCTAGGTAAGAAATATTCAAAATTAGATAGTTTTTCGATTCCGTGAATACATTCGTGCAAAATAAATGGTTTGTTCCTCTGAAAAATCTGTTTCAATCCACTTAGTGGTGTAATGATGCCTTTCTCATATCAATCATACTATCATATATAATACTGCCGTATTTTTTAAAATAGTTTCTTTCGATTCTTGAAAGAATAACCGAAATCGGTTTGTTTGACCGTCTGCTAATAAAAACTATCAATTGAAGAAGATTTGAGGTCGATTTAGATTTTTTTACCTTTTCAGTTTATTATTTTTTAATACACTTTACCCTATATTTCCGGATCCGGAAGCCGGATTCAGATGAAATTTGAGAATTCCGTATGGGACCACAGGACCTTTCATTTGAATCTAATGACTATAGATTTGTGTTTTTTTGAGACCAGTTTTAAGTCTTTAGTTTCGCCGGTGTACAATATTGTACAATATTGAACACACTTTACCCTATAACTCCGGAACTGGAAGTCGGATTCGGATAAAAATCTGGAATTCCGTATGAGACCATGAGACCTTTCATTTGAATCTAAGTTTGTGGAAATCGGTCAAACCATCGCTGAGAAAAGTGAGTGAGATCCATTTTGGTATACATGACAACTATTTCCGGTGCTTCCGGAACCGGAGATCGGTTTGTTTAGTTGCCTAATGATAATGACTATCGATTTGTGTAGTTTTGAGACCACTTTAGAAAAATTTTTGCGTGTTTTTTTTTTGCCGGTTTAAGTAACGGTGTACAATATCTAACACACTTTACCCTATAACTCCGGAACAGGAAGTCGGATCCGGATGAAATTCAGGAATTCCATATTGGAACATGATACCTTTCATTTGAAGTTTGTCAAAATCGGTTAAGCTATCTCCGAGAAAACCTAGTGAGATTATTTAACACATACATACACACACAGACATTGCTCAGCTCGATGAACTAAGTCGAATGGTATATGACACTTGGCCCTCCAGGCCAATTTTTACTAGTCGGTTTTTCAAGTGATTGCATAACCTTTCTATATGAGAAAGGCAAAAATGTATAAAGTCCAATCCCGATCGGAGTATGCTAAGTCTGATGACATGCTACTCATTTATGGAACTGCCAATCTAGTAGGATAACGAATTCTAAGTGCACCGCGTGAACGACACACAAAAGTCATATGCAAAGCTAAAATAATATAAGATATGCTTTTACTTTCAGGACACACACATCTTCAACTATTAAATACTCTAATTACCGAGTTGGTATAATAAAAATTGAGTGAAATTCCAAGAACATGCAAGAAAGCTAGTCTTGGACCATTAATATAGTCTTAAGAACGAATTACAGGTACCTCCGGCTCAGGAGATACATTAGTATGAGTGACGTAAACGACAAGCCATTTTTTTTCGAACTACTCAATATTGTCAAGGATGGGAAACCGATTTCGGAATCATGTCAACAAAATAACAATGCTGAATATACAACATAAAACCCATTCATTGCATTTTAAAGAAAAGCTAGCTAAAAATTCATTCTTGAACACTGTGTTGCTTAACCTATTACGATGTTACGATGAAATCCATCCCGTTGTTTAGACACAACCCGATCAGATGCACATAACAAAGTCATAACACAAGTATATCACCTGTTGATATGTATAACAATTTGTGTTATTTTGAGATATTTAACAAATGAAAACAGTTGAAAGTTAAAACTTATGATAACAATATAACAACAAAATCAGTTATGATATTTATTTCCATTTGCAAGACCCATGATAACGTTAATTAATTGGAAAAATAAGTTCTTCAGAAGAAAATAAGTTCACTTAAAGAAGAAACCAGATCACTTAATAAATTATTCATTTAATGAAAAAAATCATTCAACAATTTTGGATTGAAACGATGCTAAAAGCTGTGATATAGTTTTTCTGTGTTAAATTTGCTTTCTAATTTATTACAACTATTGTTATAAGTTTCTGCTTTCGAACTTCTGTAGTTATATCAAATTCTATAATAATTATAATACAAACGTTTCAAAATTGGATACGATTTTGTTCCCGCTAGAGTATTTTTTGATATGATTTTTATTATTTTAACAGCTTACCAGCCAAAAATATTTCAAAATTTGTTACAAAATATTTCTGAAATAAATTACTCCAGTTGTTATAATTCTGTTATTACCATCTGATCAGGAACTTCTCCGTTGTAGCGACAGCTTGCCAAATCAGGTCAAAACTGTAACTGTAACATAATCCGACATCTGTAAAAAATGTTATTAAAAAAAACCGACACAAGGTCTGAACGATGGCTCATTCCTTAATGTATCTAGCACCACTGCTGCTAGTGGTGGTAATGTGAGTTTGTTTTTTTTATTATGCTACAACGGTTGATCTGAGTTGTTTGATGTCTTCACAATAGTTGCTCGGTGTAGTTTGAAGATTTTTTCAAACTTAAAAACCATGTTCCAAAACTCACTGCAAAGACACACAAAAAACTAACTTTTTTATTTGAAGATATACAATTTTCAAATCTTCCACAATATTGTTGATAAACTCAAATACTATAACTTTGTCGAAGACATAAACCATCTGTCTCATAAGGTTTAGAAGATATGGATGATTCTAGCAGCAGTGGTGCTAGATACATTAAGGAATGAACCATCGTTCAGACCTTGTGTCGGTTTTTCTTTAATAACATTTTTTACAGATGTCGGATTATGTTACAGTCTTCGAAGGTTTTCTTCCTCATTAAATTTCCTACAAAAATTACATGCCCGCTAATTTTTGGAGTATATAGGGTGACCTCCAGATGATTTTTTTGTTAAAAGTTAGTTTTCCCATACTAAATCCCATACAAACTTTGAACCGCGGGCGCGAAAATATAGTTTCTCCTATCGAGCTAAAATTTTGCATAGTTTCTATGGGACCCGAAAGGAACACGAAAAGTTTGGTGGAGCGAGAAAATAATTTTTCCCATACAACCTTGTCCCACCCTAATGTGCAATCTCCACACAAAACTATTTCTTGCGCGCCAAGCGATTTTTTATACGATCTAGTGTTCTTTTTTTTCGACGACCGAACACTTTTTCAACTCGTTGCGTGCCAAACATCAATCGTAGATCTAGCAATCATTAATGACTTTTTCAACGGAAAATTCCATCGTCCATACAAAACAACTTTATGGACTTTTCCCACATTTCCGGCAAATTTTCCTATTTTTTTATGTACGAACCCGGTTGGGGTAAAAACTGATCAAACAAAAAAATTATCATGTAAATCCGTCCATCCGTTCTTAAGTGATGCGATTACAAAGAATGACCTCTGCATTTTTATATATATAGATAGATAGATAGATTGTGCAATATTAATCATCTTAACAGTATTTACAGTTACTTAATCAGTCTACATAAAGAAACTACGAACTGAGTTTTCTTCGGTTACTAGGGTCTGTGGGAACTTCTCTGCAACCGATTTAGAAGCAATGATTTTCGAAGTTTTTCTATAGTTGAAGCTTGTTGTTTATATTGAGAGAGTTCTCTCTTCACGAGAGCCCAATACCGGTCGATAGGTAGAAACTCCAGACAGTTACGTGGATTCGCTTCTTTCGGTACAATATGGATTCTATTCGCCTTATACCATTCCAAAACATCTTTGTCGTAGTGATAAGATGCCAAATCCAACCGGAACAGCGAGGGAACAAAAGCGAGGGGCATTCTTTGCTGTATATTTCCTTGTTTATCGTTCCGGTAGTAATGAAGCTTTGGTTTAACTGACATAAGGCAGTTCAACATAAGTTTATAATTCAACGATGAGTCGGATGAAAAATGTAAAATAAAAATTACCTGTTACTGACGAGTCAAGGACGAAACGTGAAGAAACTTAAAAACTGTTATGTGCCCTAAGGACACAAACAGGATAACCCCTTAATGACTTTCAGAATGGTTTTGTGTAAGCCTCATGCACACTACATAGAGGCACTTTACCTGAACTTAAGTTATTGATCTGTATTTCGAAGCTAGGTAAGAAATATTCAAAATTAGATAGTTTTTCGATTCCGTGAATACATTCGTGCAAAATAAATGGTTTGTTCCTCTGAAAAATCTGTTTCAATCCACTTAGTGGTGTAATGATGCCTTTCTCATATCAATCATACTATCATATATAATACTGCCGTATTTTTTAAAATAGTTTCTTTCGATTCTTGAAAGAATAACCGAAATCGGTTTGTTTGACCGTCTGCTAATAAAAACTATCAATTGAAGAAGATTTGAGGTCGATTTAGATTTTTTTACCTTTTCAGCTTATTATTTTTTAATACACTTTACCCTATATTTCCGGATCCGGAAGCCGGATTCAGATGAAATTTGAGAATTCCGTATGGGACCACAGGACCTTTCATTTGAATCTAATGACTATAGATTTGTGTTTTTTTGAGACCAGTTTTAAGTCTTTAGTTTCGCCGGTGTACAATATTGTACAATATTGAACACACTTTACCCTATAACTCCGGAACTGGAAGTCGGATTCGGATAAAAATCTGGAATTCCGTATGAGACCATGAGACCTTTCATTTGAATCTAAGTTTGTGGAAATCGGTCAAACCATCGCTGAGAAAAGTGAGTGAGATCCATTTTGGTATACATGACAACTATTTCCGGTGCTTCCGGAACCGGAGATCGGTTTGTTTAGTTGCCTAATGATAATGACTATCGATTTGTGTAGTTTTGAGACCACTTTAGAAAAATTTTTGCGTGTTTTTTTTTTGCCGGTTTAAGTAACGGTGTACAATATCTAACACACTTTACCCTATAACTCCGGAACAGGAAGTCGGATCCGGATGAAATTCAGGAATTCCATATTGGAACATGATACCTTTCATTTGAAGTTTGTCAAAATCGGTTAAGCTATCTCCGAGAAAACCTAGTGAGATTATTTAACACATGCATACACACACAGACATTGCTCAGCTCGATGAACTAAGTCGAATGGTATATGACACTTGGCCCTCCAGGCCAATTTTTACTAGTCGGTTTTTCAAGTGATTGCATAACCTTTCTATATGAGAAAGGCAAAAATGTATAAAGTCCAATCCCGATCGGAGTATGCTAAGTCTGATGACATGCTACTCATTTATGGAACTGCCAATCTAGTAGGATAACGAATTCTAAGTGCACCGCGTGAACGACACACAAAAGTCATATGCAAAGCTAAAATAATATAAGATATGCTTTTACTTTCAGGACACACACATCTTCAACTATTAAATACTCTAATTACCGAGTTGGTATAATAAAAATTGAGTGAAATTCCAAGAACATGCAAGAAAGCTAGTCTTGGACCATTAATATAGTCTTAAGAACGAATTACAGGTACCTCCGGCTCAGGAGATACATTAGTATGAGTGACGTAAACGACAAGCCATTTTTTTTCGAACTACTCAATATTGTCAAGGATGGGAAACCGATTTCGGAATCATGTCAACAAAATAACAATGCTGAATATACAACATAAAACCCATTCATTGCATTTTAAAGAAAAGCTAGCTAAAAATTCATTCTTGAACACTGTGTTGCTTAACCTATTACGATGTTACGATGAAATCCATCCCGTTGTTTAGACACAACCCGATCAGATGCACATAACAAAGTCATAACACAAGTATATCACCTGTTGATATGTATAACAATTTGTGTTATTTTGAGATATTTAACAAATGAAAACAGTTGAAAGTTAAAACTTATGATAACAATATAACAACAAAATCAGTTATGATATTTATTTCCATTTGCAAGACCCATGATAACGTTAATTAATTGGAAAAATAAGTTCTTCAGAAGAAAATAAGTTCACTTAAAGAAGAAACCAGATCACTTAATAAATTATTCATTTAATGAAAAAAATCATTCAACAATTTTGGATTGAAACGATGCTAAAAGCTGTGATATAGTTTTTCTGTGTTAAATTTGCTTTCTAATTTATTACAACTATTGTTATAAGTTTCTGCTTTCGAACTTCTGTAGTTATATCAAATTCTATAATAATTATAATACAAACGTTTCAAAATTGGATACGATTTTGTTCCCGCTAGAGTATTTTTTGATATGATTTTTATTATTTTAACAGCTTACCAGCCAAAAATATTTCAAAATTTGTTACAAAATATTTCTGAAATAAATTACTCCAGTTGTTATAATTCTGTTATTACCATCTGATCAGGAACTTCTCCGTTGTAGCGACAGCTTGCCAAATCAGGTCAAAACGTTGAAGCGTCCATTGTGAGCTTCAATGTACGCAACAATACACCTATTGAGACATTCCTACTTGTACATTCGGGAATGCAATCTGCTGTTGCTGCTGTACATACTTTGCCTGATCATAAGCTAACTTGCGAATTTATCGGTAAAATTTTATTTGAACTTGCTAGGAACAATACTTTGAGCGATTATTTTATAGAACTTTTGTCTTGAAAGCTGATCGAAAATGTTGCACACGGCATTTTTAGCCAATGTCAACTTTGACTGTACGATTTTTAAAACGATTGTTCAAAATGACCTTAGTATAAATTCTTGAAGCAAAATGAATCGTGAAAAACTTTTCGTACTGAATAGGGAAACATTTAAAAACAAACTGCTGCCAAAACATTCCAAAACCGACTACTAGGAGCACTACAATGAATCAAACAATGAGAATATATTAGATAGACTAGATATTAGATGCCTCAAGCTATACTTACGAAACTGGGAACCGGCATAGCTAAGGTCAACCCCTATTCCGGTGTTATTTGTTGAATTCTTTCGGTAGTGAGTGTGTTTGGCCATCAATTAATAAGTCCTTTAAATTAAGAGATTGAACCAATCAGATCGAAACAATTCGCTTCTCTTCATAATGTCGCTAAACAAACTCACTCTTTAAATTGATATTATTATCAGTTATAACTTTATAATTTCAAAGTCGGAAGTGGAATAAAGATAAAACACCATATCTACCTACAAAATTGTAAGACCTTGTAATTGAATCGAAATTCGTGAAAATTGGTCCAACCATCTTTGAGAGTTTTAATAGCATAAATTCATCCTTTTTTGTACACCAGAATTAGTGTCCTGAAAAAAGTCAAAAATTTTGTTATTCAAAAATCGAAAGATCTCCCAGTTGAATCTAAGTTAACGAAAATCGGGTTAAAAACATATAGAGAGATATTTTACGATTTTACTTAGTCGAATGGCATGTGACATTCAGACCTCCGGGTCTTGCATAAAAGCTTAAACTTAGGATAACCCCTAAATGACCATACCTGAATCGGCTAGTATTAGTCGAAAAAGACGTTTCGGCACGTCAGAAAAGACATGGCACTTCGGTGCCAATTGAAAAAGTGTTTTGCAAATAGCATTAACTTTACGTCTGCTTAGCGGTTCAAATTGAACTGTTTAAGTTTGCACTAAGCAATTCAATTTGAACTGCTCTGCACTGACGATTCTAAGACGAAACGTAAAACGAAGTTATTTTTCTTAACTTACGAGGGGTTAAAGTGAATGGATGTGACCAAATGTTTTGGGCGGTATGTTCACATATGTTTACTGCCTTTCAAACTTGTATTGTTGCGAAGGTTTCCATGCTCCTCGACGCTTATTAACGAAGGGTCAATAAAATTATACTATAACTAAGTTTACTGGTCCAACATTTTTCGATGAATCGTATGGGACATTGCAATCTTGAGTTTATCTTTGATTAGACAGACTTTTAACATAAGAACGGCAAAAGATTCAGAACTGTCGGAATCCTAACAAGAAAACAGATAATTTAAAAAATAATAATTAATTCGAAAATAACATAGCTTTACTAATGGCATGATGAAGCCTACCATGAAGGAAAAAATGGGTGCAATCCCCTGGTATTAAATTCATTAATATTTAGACCTATTTCAACTTAGATTCAACTTCAGAAATATGTAAAAAACGTTGCCTGGTGAAAACACACTACAGCATTGTTATCTGCTATAACTTACCCAGCTAACTACATTGAATTAATTAGACCCAGCAATTCATAAACAAAATTTATCTACCCTAAATGGCTGCCAACACTGGAAGACCCACTCGCTGTCAGCTCGGGCGCGTGTTCTGATACCAAGGCACAATGAGAGGAGACCCGGTTTATTGAACTCTTCTATGAAATATGATAGCAATAAATTTTGCATTATTGCTCACCACTCGGTCTGGCTGTCTGTGAAACGGATTGTACTTCACGTTTGGGTCAGGGAGATCAACCGGCGCTAAAATCCCCCAAATTATACAACAGCCGTCACAACTATGCTACATACTACCGAGTCGGCTTAACAACGGTAGTCCATGCCATAATGGTTATTGATGTACGTGTGTGATGAGGTCATCATGCCTCCTTGACCGGAACCGAAGTAAAGCTGCGAAAATTGTTGGGGTGGTCATGCCGGAGGTCAGACGAACCGATCCTGACGCCACCAGTCGCTACGGATGATGCCATCAGGCTGAGCATCAACATATCCGGCCAAAATCACCGACAGCGTAGGCGGCCGAATGCCGGAAGCACAAATTAAATTATGTGATGCGAAGATTTGGCATTTTGTCCGCTTGGTGAATTTCTGAAATCGGATGTGATTACCGTTGTCTAACAGATCGGAGTACAATGCACGTCTCGTATGGTTCCAAAAGTGGGAAGCCAGCAAATGTTATCTACTTTGGTGGAATGGAATGCCTGCTACATAATCCTACCATAGGAGGCCGCATTTTCACGCGTCATATTACGGTTTGCAGCTCATCGGTGAGCGAAAAAAATTCCTGACAGTTGATTGAACAAAACAATCGATTTAAAATTCAAAACTCAACATTAATCTAATTACATTTCGAGTTTGTAGGCAGTCCGATCACTCTGAGCCATTCCAACAACCTATTACTCTAGATAAAAGTCTAGTGCTTTTCCAAGTGATAGAATATCCTTTTTTTTTTTGGAGAACTCTATAGCCGATGTTAGCTAACTGTATTCTTAATAATGTCAGCTACACTATATATTTCTTTTATTGAAACTATAAGTTAAAGAAAGATTTGCTATCGCTATACGATGTTTTTTTTTCGTATTTTTAATTCAAAATACGGAAAATTAAACCGTACAAACAGTGGTCAGTATTTTTAACATTAACAGATCAACTAGTTTCAAACAGACATTCGATATCGTTATGTCCCCACTGCTTGGAAATATTTCTACGCATCCATTCGAGTACACGAAACTATACACTTTAGATAATCGGTGGTCAAAATTTCAATGAATAACGAACAAAACATATGTTTTTCCTGCTTTCCAAGCCATTATCATGGTTTCTTCTGACAGGGTCAACAGTTTCCTTTACACGGTTTTCATAGAAATTCCGCTCTTCAATCGATGCAGGATTACCATAATTATAGATTTTTCTGTTTAGCCTCAGATTCTTCAACCTTTTTTGTCGTACAGATTCTGGAGTCAGGAATCGAAATTTATTGGCCCAAGTGGCACGTTCTCGTGGTTATTTGGCGATACGTGCCTTGCCGTGGTTTCTCATCATTTTCCTGATATTACGAAAGTGGTGCCATTGTGCACTCTTGGAATACTACAATGATGCTTGGGTAAAAAAGGTATCATCTCATTGCCTAATCCACCTAGCAATGAGATGATACCTTTTTTCATCAATCCGCATGAGTTTTTGCCTGAATATTTTTCGGTGTTTTTTAGTTCTCATGAAACTATTTCAATGATCGTCGTTTAAATGACAGTTTAAAATTTCAATCACTTATTACTCTGTAATTTCGAAACGACAGGTCGGATCGAAAACAGAAATTGGATGAAACCATTAATTTAATGCTTTGAATCTAAATGTATGACAATCGATTAGGCATTCCATGACATGACGAAGTGAATTTCACTTTAAACTTTAAACCGGTATTCAGGAATCAACATAACCCATAATGTTTTGTATGACCATGAATAAATATGACTCATCGCCCTCTAATTCAAGAATCGGAAGTCGGAATCGGACAAATCTCATCAATTTTGTATGGAACCATAAGTGGAACTTAATTTTTTGTTTATTTTTTTTTTTTTATTCAACAATATAATATAATTTTTTTGGCACACTGCTTAAGCTCTAAGATGCCGGTTTTTTCTAATTTTAGTTAACGACTAACATAAAACTGTAATATTGGTGTTGAAATTGTCTATTCTCGAGAATCCAGCCTACAGCTGGCAATCCGCAGTGGTTGATGAACTGAATATAGCGTGTGTCTTCCAGATGACGTTGGTAAATATTTATGCTGGCCGCATCCTTTGGTCCGTATGGGTCCGCGGAAAACACCCCCAGGCTACGAAGACCCGGCGGGTGGCCCGCATGCTGGTCATCGATTGGAGCGGTCTTCCATTGGGGTTGATTGTTATGTTACGGAAGAGAATAAAAGAGACATAGACTAGTAAATATTGTAGAAAAACGGGGTAAAAAGGGGATATGGGAACGAAATGCCTAGAAAACGACAGAGATCTAATTAGTTGACAACGAGATGGTGAAGAGACGGGGAAAGGGAGAACAGAAAAGTTAGTGACAACAAAAAGATCTAGTTAGTTCCAATGAAGATGGTGGACAGGACGAGGGGTCGATAGAATCGGGCGGATGTTAGTGTCGAACCTGCAGTTGGAGATTATTCTTAGCCATAGTTAAAATATCGTCGAGGAATGGGAGGAACTTTCTCTGCAAGATATAATAGATTACACTTGTATACGAATGTGTTTAAGGAATTGGTATATGAGAAGCATGTATGAACTATCCCGACTCGCCAACACATCCCGAACCGGAACCTCAGGCGGTCTACCTCGGGCCCTAAGGGATTCCAGTAGCTTCGACCTGGCGTCACGATACTCTACGCACGACCACACGACATGCTCGATGTCCTGGTAACCGTCGCCACAGGTGCAGAGATTGCTCTCCACGAGCCCAATACGCCGGAGATGTGCGTTGAATGTATAATGATTTGACATGAGCCGCGACATAACACGAATGAAATCGCGACTCACATTCATCCCCTTGAACCAAGGTTTCGTCGATACCTTAGGGATAATGGCGTGTAGCCATCGTCCCAGTTCGTCATTCGTCCATGAAGTTTGCCAACTTTCGAGAGTTTTCTGACGAGAAATACTGAAAAATTCATTGAAGCAGATTGGTCTTTCATAAATATCACCTTCTAATGCACCCACCTTAGCCAATGAGTCTGCCTTTTCATTGCCCGGAATGGAACAATGCGAAGGGACCCAGACTAACGATATTGAATAAGACCGTTCAGATAAAGTTCTCAAATGTTCCCGTATTTTCCCCAGGAAATATGGGGGATACTTTCCTGGCTTCATTGCCCGGAGAGCTTCTATTGAGCTTAGACTGTCCGTGACAATGAAGTAATGGTTTTTGGGCAAGGTTTCAATGATCTCGAGGGTGTACTGAATAGCAGCTAATTCTGCGACGTAAACTGAAGCCGGATCACTGAGTTTGTACGAAGCGGTGATGTTCTGATTGAAGATACCGAAGCCTGTGGACTCGTTGATGTTTGATCCGTCAGTGTAAAACACTTTTTCACAGTTGACTGTTCTTAGTTTATTATAAAAAATATTAGGGGCCACTTGAGGGCGTATGTGATCCGGAATTCCACGAATCTCTTCTCTCATGGATGTGTCGAAAAACACAGTAGAATCAGAAGTATCCAGGAAATGAGCACGGTTGGAAACAAACGAAGAAGGATTAATATTCTGAGCCATGTAATCAAAATACAAGGACATAAAACGGGTTTGAGAATTAAGCTCAACTAACCTTTCGAAGTTTTCAATCACCATCGGATTCAAGATATCGCATCGGATAAGCAATCGGTATGAGAGATCCCAGAATCGATTTTTCAACGGTAAGACGCCCGCGAGCACTTCGAGACTCATCGTATGAGTCGATTGCATGCAACCTAGGGCAATACGCAAACAACGATACTGAATTCTTTCCAGTTTAATGAAATGGGTGTTCGCGGCGGATCGGAAGCAGAAGCATCCATATTCCATTACGGACAATATCGTTGTTTGGTAAAGCCTGATCAAGTCTCCTGGGTGGGCACCCCACCAAGTTCCGGTTATTGTGCGAAGAAAATTGATTCTCTGCTGGCATTTTTGTTTCAGATACCTAATGTGACATCCCCAGGTGCCTTTGGAGTCGAACCAGACCCCGAGATATTTGAATGTGAAGACCTGAGCTATGTTTTCACCCCCTAGTTGAAGCTGTAGTTGTGCTGGTTCTCGCTTCCTTGAAAATACAACCAACTCAGTTTTCTCCGTAGAGAACTCGATACCCATTTGAAGAGCCCATATGGATAAGTTGGCAAGAGTATCTTGTAACGGCCCTTGCAGATCGCCAGCTTTGGGTCCTATAATAGACACAACGCTGTCGTCGGCAAGTTGTCTTAGCGTGCAAGATGTATTGATACATTTATCGATGTCGTTTACGTAAAAATTGTATAAAAGGGGGCTTAAGCATGAGCCCTGAGGAAGACCCATGTAACTGAATCGTATTGTCGACAAATCACCATGCGCGAAATACATGTATTTCTCGGACAATAGATTGTACAAAAAGTTATTCAAAATTGGTGAAAGACCATGCTGATGCAACTTCTCAGATAGGATATTTATGGAAACTGAGTCAAAAGCCCCCTTGATGTCTAGGAAAACTGATGCCATTTGTTAATTTTTTGTTTATGAAATTCGTTTTTGTTATCTCTGAGAAAACGATAGAGCTTCTCTATTTTCAATACTTTCGAAACCTGAATTCGGAATTCGGTGCAATTTTATTTTATTCAAACTCTTTGAAAATCTGTGTAGACATCTTTGAGATATCGTAGTGTATTCCAAATAAAATTTTTGGGTACCTTTCGGGATTAAAACCGAATACAGGATAAACTGAAATAATTTTATTTGGTCTTGACTATCAAAATCTGCAAATCCGATCAACCCAATTAATGCATGTGAACGGACACTTTTACACTAAACACCCTGTATCTCTAGAACCGGAAGTAGGATCTGATTAAAAAGCATGCTTAATCCACCTAGCAGCGAGATGATACCTTTTTTATCAATTAGCTTGTATTTTTCGCAGGAATATTCTTCATTGTTTTTAGTTTTCATTAAATTATTTTAACGATGAAATTTTTCAAATTTTGGAACTGTAAGAAGATAGAAATTCAATAAAACCTTACAATTATTCCTTTCTGTGTAAGCATTCCATGAGATGTAGAAGTTAGTTCCTCTTTAAAGTTTTTGGTTCATCCAGAAACGGTATTCAGAGACCAGCATAACCAAAAATAGTTCGTATGTTAATTCATGGAAGTATGACGAATAAATTGAAATAGTTTTGAGCCCAACTTTGAAATTTTTTTGGTACCGTCATCTTCTATGACGGTTTGAATTTCAAAAACTCATCACCCTGTAATTTCAAAATTGGAAGGCGGAATCGGATAAAATTCATCAATTTTGTATGACACCATAAATTTATTTTATTTTAATTTAAATTTTTGTTTATTAAATCCGTTTTGGCTTCCTTTTAGCTTCTCTATTCCCGATACATTCGGATACGGAATTCGGAATGCGGTGAAGCCGATGTCAGTTAAATTCGCCTAATGGATTGTATACCATTTCGTTAGATTCGAAACTTTCGAAAATCAGTGTAGCCATCTTAGAGAAATTGTAGTGCGTTCTAAATAAAATGTTTGAGCACTTTCCGGTATCGAAAATCGAATACCGGTAAAACTGAAATAAGTTAATTTGGTCATCGACTATCAAAATCTGTGAATTCGAAAAAAACGATAAATTAATGTGCAATTTTCATAATAATCATCCTGTATCTTCTGAATCGGAAGTCGGATCTGATTAAAAAAGCAAGCAGTTTCTATGGGACTTTAAAACCTTTATTTTTGAGTTAGATGGACAAAATCGGTTCACGAGTAAAATGAGTGACATGATTATAATTTCACAACATATATCATACTTTTGTTCCGGAAGCCCAGAATCCATGTGAAATTCAGAAACCTTATATGGGAGCATAGGACTGTTCATATGAGTCTAAGTTTGTAGAAATCAGTTAAGCCATCTCCGAGCAAAATTAATGAATTTTTTTACACACAAATTTACTTACCTCGACGAACTTCTTCGAACGGTATAAGAGTGTAAGAAGTTGTGTTCTTCCAGTAATTGTTGTGGCAGGCACTATAAATCAATATAAGTATGAAATTGTTTTGAATTTGAAAATACTGCCACCTTTCTAATACATATGTCATGTTCGAACGATTATGTTGCCAAAAACGAACCGTGCTAAAATCGGAACATCATGAAAAAGGGTGCTGTGCATAGTTATTATATTTAAAATAATAGATGAAAAGTTTTACAAAGAATACATTTAAATAAAGTTTGTTAATTTTGCAAGGTAAATTAACTATGAAATAGTTTGTCAAGAAATATTTATTGAAACAAACCAATCCACCGAGAAAAATCATATATTTTATTTTTGTAGTTTCAAGCACCAATATTTGCTATTCTACCTTGATCAAAAAGTTCCCGGAATTTATTTAGAAAAATAAAAACACAGGATTTTTCATCAAAGCCGATATTGTCAGCTCGTGCTCGCATCTCATCCGACACAGTCGAAAATTGCTTACGGTCGAGACGATAGAAACAAAGACAATACAATGGGCAAATACGATTTAACAAAGCCTGAAACTTGGCCTACAAGACCAAATTCAATTTGTATTGATTTCAAGCGCTGCAAAGTTAGACCAGCAGCAACCGAAATTGAAATCTTGCTTAAGAAACGAATGCATCTAAACGTTAATGATGTAAATGAGATTCAATTCAACGAGGCGTCTCACTGTGTGTGCATTATGTTCTAACGTGAAAGAGATGCAATTGCATTTGCTTCAGTTAATAACGGGATGCACAGTGTTGATCATGATAATGGTTAATATAAAATCCCTGTGTACTTGGTGGACAATGCCATAGAAGTACGCGTGCATGACCTTCCCCCACAGCCCAGCGATCAGTTTGTTCGGGAAAGTATGTCGCAGTACGGTGAAGTTCATTCCATCGAAAGGGAAGCATGGCGAAATTTTTTTCCGGGTATCCGGAATGGATGCAACTACGTAAAGCAATTCCATCTTACATCATTTGTTATGAAGACGGGATACATCCGTGTAAAACGCTGATTACGTATAAAAATCAACTGGTTACATGTCAGTTTTGTGAACAACCTGCACACTACAGCAAACCTTGCACTGAAACTGCGAAAAGGACATCTTCAAACAAAAACAAGGACAACTTCCCAACAACGGAAACTAGTGAGCGCAGTACTCCTGTTGCACCATCAAACCAACCAGCAACTGCAATTAATGCACAACAAGGCGCGTCTACAGCAACTAACAACGAACCAACAACGATACCACCGATGCGGCAATAGAGGACGAGACGAGCCACGGACAAAGTGCCCCTCAATCATAGCAAGATAAAAATAGAAGCTTTTCTTTTCCTATAAAAAGGGTGACAACGAGATCCAACGGTGAAAAAATTATTTTATGTAATAAAAACATGGCTTATTCGGCCACGTAGAGCTTGTACGCGAATTGGCCTGAATAAAAAAATATTTATAAAAAAAAGCCGATATTGTCTCTTTCAAAGTACTCTTCATCGACTGCAACACATTTGTGCCAGAGGTTTATCCAATCCTCGAAACATTTTTCATATTCAGTTTTCGATATGCCCATCAGAGTTTTCTGTGATTTTTCCTGAAACGCGTTCCACGGAGCGGTTTCTTGAGTCGACCGAATAGGAAAAAGTCGCAGAAGCCAAATCAGGTGAATTCGGTGGTTGCTGAATGGTATTCCTTTAGTTTTTATTAAAATGTTCACTGATAACGACGGCATTGTGTGACGGCGCGTTATCGTGATGCAAGATCCAACAATCGTTTTCATCTTTTCCTTGAATACGTTTATTTCATAGGCAATATACTTAAGTTTTTCTTTGCCGTGGCAACCACAATACCTAGTACTTTAGACCTAATATATTTCGAATATCGATTTGCTATTATAAATTACATTAAATAAAATACATTTATTTTGTACATGATCTTATAACTATTTCAGGTATGTTTGTATCAGTTCATCACTTTTATTCAATATCATATAGTTGGCTATTGGTTAAACTCATGGAAGAGGAAGGGGTCTAACAAAAAATAAAATTTAAATTGGAACTTCAATGGATTTAATGAACTGATAAACAAGTTTCATGTAAGGAAGGTCACGACAAGCAAGAATGTCGCGAACTGGGACATTGGATAGTCTACCTTAGGTACGCAAGGAATTTATTAGTTGAGATCTGACATCACGATACTCCACGCGTGTCTAAATAAAATGGTCGCGATAACCTTCGCCACAAGCACAATGATTAGTCTCGGAAAGTCCAATTCGATGGAGATGTGCATCTAACGTGTAGTGATTGGACACGAGTCTGGACATCACACAGCCACACGATGGTGATTCTGGGAACTTTTTGATCAAGGTAATATTAAACCAAATATTCTATTACCATTGCACAGTGGTTCAAAAGCGCAATTTCACGCTCTTAATTTATAACTCATAGGATCATGGTTTTTGAGGTACAGTATCTTCAGCAAAGTTGCTCAAAATGATAGACGCCATCTTTTGGCAAATTTTATTTATGTGATTAATCCCCCTAAAAGTTAGATAAACATTTTATTTTAGCTCAGGGCCAACATAGGGGCTAAGTTACTTCGACAAAGTTATGCAGAAAATTATTTCAAACAAGTTTGCTGAAGGTACTATTCCCGTTACTTGAGTTTAATTCAAGATATAATGTATTTTCTGAAAAGGGTGTCTACAAACCA
This sequence comes from Malaya genurostris, assembly GCF_030247185.1. Lineage (NCBI taxonomy): Eukaryota > Metazoa > Arthropoda > Insecta > Diptera > Culicidae > Malaya > Malaya genurostris. Next base: position 94,838,816 of record NC_080572.1, read on the forward strand.
GTTTTTGTAAGAAAACATATATATTTTCAATTTATATGAGTTTTCCATGTTATACAAAATTTTTCATCTTCAAAAACTACACAACTTTCTCGAACATACTATGCTGCTATCATTTCAGTTTAATGAAATAGAGCAATTTTTCATGTTTTTTTAAATAAAATTCTAACTTGTCTATTATCAAAAGGCGCAGGAAGGTGCAGATGAGACTACTTACATATTAAACTATTTCAAAAGAGCTTTTATACCGTGGTTGAATTACTCGTCTGCGATCGTCTGCAGGCGAGATATGTTCTTTTCAAATATCCTTGTCCTTGACATTTTCAATGATAAGGTTCATTGTATTTCAGATCAGATTTCAGTATATATTCGTTACCATGGAAACTCTCACAATAAAAGGTTTTTATGGACATCGAAGTCTACAAATAGAAAAATTTTGTAATAATTACAGACGGTTTTTTGAAAGTTACTGTCCAACGTTTTTTAAAAGTGAGATAAGAAGCCACGACTTTGAAAAAAGGCAATCATTATGTCGAATTGCGTTTTTTTCTATAGAAAAGCTCTGCGGATAAATATCCTCAATTCATCAATTAAAGTGGAGATCGATAAACGCCTGCTATATTGTACTGTTCATAATGATTAAGAAGTTTATTTTATACAGATGTCGAGAGTATTATACACGCGAGCAATTCAGATCACTTACGAATCGGGATCACATGAATTGGTAATTAGTTTCATTGGATCCTTTGGTTACAAATATTCGTGAATTGCCAAAACAGTCCAAGAAGAATCTGTCGAACGATGCTAAGAGTCTTTTAGCTGGTTAAGAACATTGCCAGCTATCATAAAAAATACAAATAACTAAAAAATGAGTTTTGATCATACTTTTCTCTACCAGAAGATGACATAACTTAATTCGATTTGATTATGACTTTTTTAAAAGTCGTGACAAAACAGTTACTAAACTATTCAATTTATAGACTTCAATGTGCACTAAAAAATTAATATTTTGTGGCAAGTACCATAGTAATGAATATATACTGAAATCTGATCTGAAATACAATGAACCTTATCATTGAAAATGTCAAGGACAAGGATATTTGAAAAGAACATATCTCGCCTGCAGACGATCGCAGACGAGTAATTCAACCACGGTATGAAAGCTCTTTTGAAATAGTTTAATATGTAAGTAGTCTCATCTGCACCTTCCTGCGCCTTTTGATAATAGACAAGTTAGAATTTTATTTAAAAAAACATGAAAAATTGCTCTATTTCATTAAACTGAAATGATAGCAGCATAGTATGTTGGAAAAAGTTGTGTAGATTTTAAAGATGAAAATTTTTGTATAACATGGAAAACTCATATAAATTGAAAATATATATGTTTTCTTACAAAAACTGGTTTGTAGACACCCTTTTCAGAAAATACATTATATCTTGAATTAAACTCAAGTAACGGGAATAGTACCTTCAGCAAACTTGTTTGAAATAATTTTCTGCATAACTTTGTCGAAGTAACTTAGCCCCTATGTTGGCCCTGAGCTAAAATAAAATGTTTATCTCACTTTTAGGGGGATTAATCACATAAATAAAATTTGCCAAAAGATGGCGTCTATCATTCTGAGCAACTTTGCTGAAGATACTGTACCTCAAAAACCATGATCCTATGAGTTATCAATTAAGAGCGTGAAATTGCGCTATTGAACCACTGTGCATTGGTGCAATACAATAAACGGTTGTGTTACATCCAAATTTATCAGCTTTTACAAAAATGTTCTCTGCATGTACTTTTGATTTTGCTCTTCAATCCTCAACTACAAATAATACTACCATTTACTTTTTAGAGAACTTTGATATCTTTTTGGCCACGGAACGATTGTCGATCTTGCCACGTTGTAATGGGGCCTGCAGTCTGCTGCGACATTCTTGTTTTCGAACTGGTTTTTTGCTTCTAGTTCCTATTAGTGTTTTTTATTGTCTTGAAGGAGTTATATCCTATCACTATAAACGCTATACGCACTATTCCGGGACTATCCGGGACGTTTTTTCCTCATTGGCGATGACTGAGCTGCCGGCGTGTGCATGTATTGGAATCCCGGATCCGGGATAAAATCTGGTGCCACCGATATTCCTCGCCGTGTTATTCCCGGCGCCGACGGTGTGCAGTCCCGGATGGTCCCATCCCGGTCGTCCCGGAATAGTGCGAATAGGCTTTTATAAACCAACAACGCGTTTTGACCATTCTAGTCACATATCGGATGCAAAGGTTCAGGTTTCGTTTAAGCGCTATCCACACTAGGCCGTGACGTATCCGGAACGGGACCGCAACGTGCCGGGATTTATTTGTAAAATATTCTCATCATACCGTGCACTTTCCGTGTCGCTACCGTTGCTATTAGTAACATACACAATCGTAGCATTTGATGTGCTTCTGTTCCTCACGAAAATGGGTATTTTCATTGATTTGTTAACAAGATTTCTTTGTAAATGTCAAGAAAACTCCAACCAAAAATTGTATAAGGAACATTGAGATGGCTTATAGTTCGTCTCATGATTTCAGATATTTAGCAACAGGAGACACGCAAAAAAAACCATAGCATTTAGTTACAGACTTGGGGCTGTCTACCAGATTGTTCACGAGATATGTCGTGTAATTACCGAAAAATTAATCGACGATGCAATGACGAATCCAACAGAAGTTATGTGGAAGAAGATTGCTAACGATTTTTGTGGAATTTCCCGCTGTATCTTGGAGCCTTGGATGGGAGCATGCGACAATTCCAGTCCCTGCCAATAGTAACTTTGATTCAACGCATGCTTTGACCGTGCTTCGGGCGTGTGTCGATACAGACACGGGTACGACACGGTCTAGCGAGAATATTCACATTGAGCTGCATTAAACAAATTTGAAGCGTAACCCGGACAAGATCCGGTTCAGTCCCGTTCCGGATACGTCACAGCCTAGTGTGAATAGCGCTTTAATCAGCTTATGCACTGCATTCTGCTGGTGTTTAGATGGTATTTCGATCGAGAGTGAACAGATCCCGCAAACAATGTATAAATAAATACATAAATGGCACACCAGCGACTAAATTAAAAAAAAAACATTTTAATCACGTACAACAGGGAAGCTACAATTTGAATGCATACTGAAGCATGTCGTGTGCTTCTGAATTTCAAGTATGTTCTTCATAATGTTACTTGTTCTGACAGTTCACATAATTTTCTTGGCCCCAACTAAGCGTGGCTGTTTCCTGTACACTGCCGAAACAGCACTGAAAATGAACTTCCCAGCAAACACCACTTACAGCAATTGGACTATACTACCCAGGGCTTTCCCACCGGTAAAAGTTTCATATGGGTTTGGAAAGAGAACACGAGACGAGGCTCAAAAACATATGTTGAACTAATTGTAATTGATGTAATAACATACCGTACACATGTACGGTGTATTCAAGGCGGAAACATCAGCGTACAAGCTAACAAATAGGGCAAAATAATCAGTGTAGGTTGACGAAACAAACAACCACTCTCGCCCCCAAAGAGCTATCTATCACAGCCTTGCTTACTATGATGGAAGAGTGCAATAGATTTTGCATTGCAATGTATATTGAAATGCGCCAGGAAAATACCAATGTTTGATGCAAAACCAATCACGATGAGGTGATTCAATTTAATTTTAATGATATGTTGTGGGACCTTCCAGTTTCAACATCATTCAATTAAATAGAACTTACTCGAACGAGAGAAAATCTGGAAAAGACTGAGGACCAAGATGGTATGGATAAACTGTTTTTGTACGAGAAGCATCTAATTTTGAATACTGCATATTCATCAATTGTTTGCCCTCTTTGTTCTTTGTTAATTTATTGAAACACACTAGATATGCTAATTCTTCGTATAAAATTACAAGACGATGAAGGGACACACAAAGCTAAACTTCTGGTGGCTAAATACGATAAATACGGTAAATACGATGAATGAGAAAGAGCCTAACTATAGTCATATTTCATATGGACCTCTTCGATATTACTCTGAGACAGAGGTTCATGATTCTGAACGCCAGTTGCCGAATGTATAATCTTCGACACCATGAACCAGATAGCATGTTTACGCGAGTAGAAGATTCCGCTTCCCATCGAAATAAACCTCAAGACTCACCAATATACCAATATATATGAATTGAATAAAGCAAGTCAGTCAGATGGCGTTGGGGAATATTTATTTTGGCCGCACCCTTCGGTCCGTGTGGGTCCGCGAGAAATAAAAGATCTCTTCAAGCCAAAAATAGAACTATTTGAACCGTAATTCGTACATCGTATATGTTATCGAACAAGAACACTGCTGCGGAGAGCACAGGTTCAAACAATAATATGAAGTTCGTTTAACAATGCGGGATACTCAATGCCTCATCCCGTCCTACTTGTAGTGTATCGATACCAATTATTAATCCGCGAGATTCGTAGCTTGGTAGTTGGTGAGAATGTTCCATGGTAGATGGTGAAGAGCGGAATGACTAAATCTGCTTTGTATTGGCACGATTCTTTGAGCACCGTTTAGGTATTTAAAATTCCAAATCACAGAATAGTACTCGAGAGTTAAGCGAACAAGGGAACAGTAAGCAATTTCAAGTAGTAGGCATCAGTAAAATGTTTAATCGCCATCATTACGAATCCTAGGCTGCCAGATGCTTTTGTATCAAGGCGTTGCTTGAATGACAGTTTATCATCAAGGAAAACTCCGAGATCATTAACGCACGTCGACCTGTCCATCAAGGAACCTTTCATGAAGTGTTCCAAATCGAAACGAAATGACCGAGCACTTGTTAGGATTGACTAGCATTGACTTTACTCCACTGCGCGATTAAAAATTGCCGTTGAAGAAAGTGATTATAGGTCTTGATGTCATCAAAACCTCAATTTGAACTGCTCTGCACTGTTGAGTCAAAGACGAAACGTAAAAATAATAAAAACGGTTATGTGCCCTAGCACAAAATTTGGCAAACCCCTAAATGACCAACCTGCATCGGCCAGAAATAGTCGAAAACACGTTTTCGTTCGGCACGTCAGAAAAGACATTGCACTCCGTTGCAAAACAAAGTGTTCTGTAAATAGCAGAAACTTTACGTCTGCTTAGCGGTTCATATTGAACTGCCGAGTTTAGCACTAAGCAGTTCAATTTGAACTACGAGGTACACAAAAAATCAAATATTTCGAAAACCCTATTTGAGCACAAAATTGTTTTTGCTGGTTATGAAAACCAATAATATATGCAACATTTTAACATTTAACAGAAATAAAAATCGCGTTAAGAAGGTACTTTAATATCGATTTCTTTGTAAAATTTGAGTAAAAAGTTTAGTAAAATTTAACATTTTTAAACAAATTTTCTTCATTCTATGACGAAAATAGTTGTTTATTCATTTGCAAAGTTTCGTGTAATTCGAAAAAGAATTTGAGTTTTAGGAAGCATTACAATAAAAAAGTATATAAATTTTTATGTATATAAAAATAGTATAAAAAATTCGAATATTGACGAAATATTTCACGAATATGTTCGTAGATACTAAAACTACAAAACAATAACACTTATTGAAAAATCGATTACCTCATGAAAAATGGGGGGGGGGGGGCACTTCAGAAATTTTTACTCAATGTAATTATTTGAATACACCATAATGACAGTTTTAAAAGTTTAAAGTGTCTCTTAAAAACGCCGATAAAAGGTACACCGAGAATTATAGGTACATAAGGAATCTTCAGCAACATTATTTGTTTATCTAAGAGCCCTTCCCAAAACGAAATCCTGGGTACGGACCTGTAAACAACAACATGTTATTTGGTTTTGATTGCTGCATGATTTCTATTACCTATCGATTGAATTGGTTATTCTTGGAAAACATTAACAAAGAAAAGCAAACGATGTGAAATTAATGTATGGATAGGTATTCTAGATTGAGTCAGTTATAAATTTAGAATAAAAAAATTAGAATGGACAGGCTCACATTGTGCTATTGACACAAAGCAAAGAGTTTTGAATTTGATAAAGTGGTAGCTTTTGTCAAAAACTCTTACTTCGAAATTCTAAATCAATTGATTTGTGCTCAGTAGTGACGAGTTTCAATTTACAATTAGCATTTCCGTTTGGCGGTGTTATTCGTTCGTTGCCGTGTGTGATATCCAAGTATTAATCCGTTAGAAACTACGATCCTGCCCTAACATATTAGTATATTGGTATTCATTAGTTGATCTAAACACTGTTTTTATCAAGCGATTTGCTATTATAAATTACATTAAATAAAATACATTTATTTTGTACATGATCTTATAACCATTTCAGGTTTGTTTGTATCAGTTCATCACTTTTATTCATATAATATAGCTGGCTATTGGTTGAACTCATGGATAAGAAAGAGGTCTAACATAAAATAAAATTTAAATTGGAACTGCAATGGACTTAAAGAAATGATAAAGAAGTTTCATGAAAGGAAGGTCACGACAAGCAATAATATCCCGAACTGAGACATTGGATAGTCTACCTTGAGTACGCAAGGAATTTATTAGTTGAGATCCGACATCAAGATACTCCACGCATGTCTAAATGACATGATCGCGATAACCTTCGTCACAAGCACAATGATTAGTCTTGGAAAGTCCAATTCGAATGAGATGTGCATCTAACGTGTAGTGATTGGACATGAGTCTGGAAATAACATTGCTCTTTTACATGTCGATTACTTTGAATAAAAGGTATTTTAAACATTCCACACTTTGGCATTTTAGTATGCTGCTATGTCTGTGATTTTTTAATAAATAGATTTGTAATCTCTACATATAAATTGAACTTAAAAATTTGATATCATTTGGTCCAGGGCCCCCTCCATGGAGGGTGCCGTGGTCACAATTATAATTAAATTTATGATTGTTTTAATTGATAAAACTAATAATAATACTATTCTACATACAGAGAAAAAATGATAAGGGTGGTATTTGCTCACAAATTCATGTTTTTACTAAAAGTTATACCGTAAACTATGATGCAAGTAAAATTGAAAAAAATAAATTTGAAGCGAAACTGGTTTCTACACTTGACGTCACTTAGAAAAATTTTTACTGATTTTCCAGGTGTTAAGGAATCCTTACGTTTTTTGTCCGAAACGGCTCATTTCAGGGCCGTTGCTGATTCTTTCGTTATTTTTTGCTCTGTTCGTTAGCAGTGGCTCAAGGCTGTGCTGTGACCCATTCTACTTATATTCTAAGATCTTTATATATATATTTATTATTTTAGCAACATTTGAATTGTAATGAAATCTATAGAATCATATTCACTGATTCTCAATTTCATTATTCTCTATACAACTGAACTGTAGAAATATTGAAAAAAATGAGGTGGTTTTTTTTCTTTTGAAGTATTAGAATATTTCTGATAAAGTTCAAATGGCCTTAGAAATTACTCATTTTATTTACAATAAAAAATTCAAATAAATTTCTTCAGTACTCTTCGATAAAACGTGGGTGGCCCAAGGCGACTCTCCCCTATATCCTAATAATCTTTTATACGTTGTAATAAATCAATGGCAAAAGTAAACGGAAAGGAAAAACGGTTAACTTTAATAGTAAATCAGTTCTTTTTCCAGGAATATTGATAAGTTGTTCAAAAGATAAAGAAGTTGATTCGAAAATACATTACATTCCCTTTAATCTGATAACAGATACTGAAATAACCATATCTTTTATTGGAATACTAAATGCTAATTTTATCCATATATTTTACATGATATTTGGCAGCATTTTTTAAAGGATAAAATTTGTCATAAAAAAATATAGTCATAAAATATTTATTGTAAAATTTACCAGTCTGTGAACATGAAAATAACTAGACCTAGATTGATTTCTTAACACATTACGTACAATTCCTCAATCCGTAATGCTAAAATCGATTTCGAACAAATCTGATAAAAGCTTAGTCATAGTATTTCATAATGGTTAAAATTGTCGTTCTCCATGGGCCAAATACTTATACGTAATAAAACTAAAGAAACTTAAGCTGAACTCATTATGTGTTCAACATATATTCTCACTAATATGAAATAATATGAGTTCAACAAACTAGAAAAAATAATAACAATTTTCAAGGAATTTGCTTTTCTTTACAAACCTGAATGAAATACGCATTATAGTGCAAATGTATGTCCATGATAATTTTGAATAATTTCAAGTACATCAAAATATCAACACATTCTTTTTGAAATCCGTGTGCCTTAATAATTAGTGTAGCGATAACACGTGTGTGCATGTGCGCACCCAGAAGAGGGACAGTGTCAAAACTATAAAAATGGAGGTTGAAACCGGGGCAAAATAAACGACAATAATAGTAATAATACATCAAATTGTACTGGGTGACTAGAAAGAGGAAGTACGCGAGCATGCCTTTATTAAGCAAGATTCTGCAGATGAGAAAAATATCCTGCCGCTAGATCCCGCACATACTTATTTAGGACTAAAAAAACGAAAGCAAAGGGCACTTTTAATACATGTTTGGCTGAATCCATTATTATACGCCGGAGAACCGATTGATCACCCGACAATGGACTGGAGTGGACACGAGTGATTCCAAGCGACACGTGTGCTTCCAAACGGCAGGTTCGGAAAGATTATGATATCGATTTTCTGGGAATGTCATGGTATACTTTTGGAGGACTACTTCAAAAAAGAAATGCAAGTATTAGCGTGCATTAATGGAATTATTCAAGAACAGAATCGCTGTGAAATAGCCTTACCTGAAGCATATGAGCATCGCTATCATGGTTAATATCATAGGTTTAAGGTTCCAATAACTTGCCCATCCATCTTATTCACCTGATTTAGCATCCAGCTGTTCCCATACCTGAAATCATCTCTGAGAAGTGGACGTGAGTTTCGCTTTGGAATTTCCAAACTACTTCCGGCACTTGAAACCGAAACCAATATAGCCAACGTAAGTTTGTAAGGTCACCAACTAATAATGAATGTTTTCCATTCTCCACGGATCAGAGTAAGGGAGCTATCTTGGGCCATCTCTCAAAATTTATCGCATCATCACTAGTCTCGTGGATTGTTATGCTCTATAAATGAACATTCAGAAGGTCTTAGATATGTGTAACAGAGACAGCATGACAGGAAATGCAATACAATAACCTGATCTCGAGCACAGGCCCCAATTTTATTTAAATACTCAATAATGGCACTTCCAGTTAGAAAAGTTCTGTCTGTTAACAACGTTTCTGTGCATTTTTTTACGATAAGGAGACACTACATTCCACTAGTATGCAGTATTCGTGAATACAGAGTTACAATTCGGGCACATGTTCATAATCAGCCTTGGCTGAATAGTCTTCAATTGCCACGTTACGATGATTTCTGTGCCCTCATAAAAAAGCCGAGAACTTCTTTACCTCTAATAGAAGTCAATGAAGAAACATGAACGTGTATAGCTGTTTGAAATTTTGAGCACTTAAAATATTATATTTCGGGAACGAAAAGCCGGATTTTGATGAAAGCTTTCATTTGAAGAAAACATTCTATTATTTGACATTTTTCTGCTTTTGTTGCATTGTTACTTCTAAAATTTTCAACACTCATCACTCTGTATTCCAAGACCTGGAAGTTGAATCTCGATACCACATACGGGATAATAACGCCTTTGATTTGAATATAAGTTGAAAGCAATATCTGAAAAATCGGTGTAAGATCCATTTTGACAATTTAGATAGCTGTTTTCGATAAATCCGGAACAGACAATGTTGTTAACTGCGTGTGTGAGGCTCCGATATTATACTTGATGCTCATGTATGTTCGAAGAAAACGGCAGTGAACTACAGCATCTATTCTCATTATTCTTTTTAGTTTCACGTCAACTAGGGCGTTGAACATTCGCCAACAAACTTCATCCTCCACTGCACCCACAACAGAAACATTATATACTGGTAACATAAATAAAACACAATAACACATGGGTCCACTGAAATATGTATTAAAGATACATGAGTATGATTCAAAACGTTCTTTAAATGAAAAGTTCAGAGCTAAAACATATCAAGTGGAGTTCTTCATAGTTTCATCTAATTTGGTTACTTAATTGAACACTTTAATCCGGTATAATCTTGCCTACATTCCTTGCCTTGCAAAGTTTGTATTTCCACTATATTATTTATATTTCTAGAAGCATTATTCTAAAGCAGAATTTACGCTAGTCTACTTCATGCACGACAGCACCAAATAAAGACATACCAGCGCATTATCACACTATGAGCTGGGTTTTGATATAGCTATAAATGCTATGTACACACATAGATACAACTGCAAACCCGTTTTTCGCAGACATTTATGTACGCTAGGTAAAAAAAACATGTGAAAAGTGCTGGCAGTGCAGGATAGATAAATCACCGTGGTACTACAACCTATCTCGCCAGCTGGTTGCAAACCAAAAGCTCGAACATGTTGTTCTAATGGTCTTTCCCTTTATATTAATGTTTTCATTAGGAGTTCGAATGCAGTGAAAATGTTCAATTATTGAACTTTTGACAATTTATCAGATAACTACAATCTGCTGATAGATTGCAAAACAAAAGCCATCGCACAGGCATTTAATCTTGATCGTAGGTGTTTTTCAAACTATTAATTCGCCAATAGATTTGTAGCACACCTTGTAGAAAGATCAAAAACATTTTTTAAAAAGCTATTTTCTCACTCACAATAATGGGTATATGAAAAGTAATACATAGATTCAACACCACACATATATCGAAACATTCTTAAAATTCCTGAATGCCAAGAAAAAAAATCCTTCCGCCCAGAGTTGCAGACACTTTGCCAATTGAATTGCACAGCTTTTCGTCTTCCACGTTTTGAGTGCAGCTGGATGCTTACCAACATTGGAGCATACAAGAAGTGTCGTGAATTTATGATGGTTTCCATTCATGAATAATATCATTTCGCATCATGTTGATTCAGTCGAAATTGTATACAAATAAAACTTTTTTATTTGCCGTAGGACATTATGGGGCTTCTGATTTTCCCTCGGTATTTGAATGCATTTTGTTGCGTTTGCTCTTCTCGGAAGTTGATGAGCACCGCTCTGGTAAACAAGATATGAAAACAATTATGAAAAGTGTTATAGATGGCATAGAGTTTATACTACCGGAAGATAACTTAGACTTAAAAATAATGATTTATTGGAATAAACCATTCATCATGTATCCGCTAAGTATCTGGTGTAGTAACGAGAATAAGAAAATCAAGAAAATACTGTACTGTTTGACTGTAACTTTTTACTGTATCCGCAATTACTGCTATTTCGCATGATACTGAGTAATTGTGTAAAGTTTACTTCGGTTGATTTTGTAAGTATTGTCGTCGGAATAAGAACAGTATTATGAATTCACTGCCAATATATAATAATACACATCACGTAAGAGCGTCGACAAATTGCACGAAAGTCATCATTCAATCGACTTCCGTGTAATTATGACATTTAATTAACATCGCACGATCCCTCGTAGTGACATGAAGTGCAAGAAAAGTTGTATTGGTTAAAACCAGCACAAGAAAGTTGCCTCAACTAACTGTCGGAACAAGTAGGCCCTGCTATTGCTCGAAATTTTACCTACGAATCTAAGCGAAATTTGATTATGGAGAAGAATTACAAATAAATAATGATTTTCCAATAAGAGGTGTTATTTAGATTTTCAAAGGAAAATGGCATTTTCTGAGATAGGATCGGATGTTTATTTCGTAACGTAACGAGGAAGGTATGCCAATAATAATGGCAAACAATATCAGCCAAATGACCACCATGGCTACGCTTACAAAACCATGGCCTTTTCATGAAATTTTCCATCACCAAATCGTAGAGTGTCTACTGTATGTCCTCAATATCTTAACGAACTCTATTTTTGCGGCTTGGAAACGACACTGGACTGTTGGCATAGACATTATCCTCCACATGGCCCCAAAGAAAGAAGTCGCAACGTGTTAAATCCCAAGATCACGAAGGCCAACTGTGATCTCCTCTTCGAGACGTAACACGGTCCGAAAACTTTTCCCGTGAAAAATCGATGGTTAATGCACCTAGTGGTGTAATAATGCCTTTCTCAGTTTCATTTTCTCCTGTATAAAACAGCAGAAATTTCCCGAAATACTACAATTTGAAAAAGTTTGAAAATAGTTTTGAAGATTTCTGTTGCTACATTCATATTCTACATTTGAATTTAAGTTAGTGAAAAACTATTCAATAATATTAGAGAAAGTGGAGTGAACTACATTTTAGAGTAACAGAGGTATTTTGGTCCACTTTTGGATTGATTTTATTTTGGCCTACTTTGTAGAAATATCCATCAAATGTTGTAATATCTTCGAAAAACCCTTCCGCAATAGGTAATTTAATGTGATTAGTTTCAAATTTATGCAACATGGGTTACTTACCATCGATTAAATCCATAATGTTTGTTAGGTGGGCCAAAATATATGAAGTGGCCAAAATACCTGTTACTCTATTACATTTTATTACTATTGTTGGTACTTTCGCAATCAAAAGCTGGATATGGGTATTGTGACATTCGGTTCATTCAACCATACACTAATATGACCTACAAATTTATTTACGATTCTCTATGAAGATTTGAAAAAAAATGTACCGGTAGTCGAACTTGAATACAATTCAGCAGATCTTTTATGGAATTATCAAATTATCAGACTCTCATGGTCGGCAAACTAGACAAATTAACTAGCAAATATAAAGAGGTAACTTATGAAAATAATTTTTTTTTTACTAAGCACCCTACCTCCTGAAGCAGGGATTTAAGCCAAATGAAAATTGGAATATTCTTATGGTTATTCATTTGAATCTAAATTTGTCAAAATCGGTTCAGTCATTTTTGAGAAAAGTGAATGATATTATTTTCACATATTTAATGCATATCACCCTGTAATTCCGGAGCCGGAGGTCAAATCCAAATGAGAATCATGAACTTTGTATGGAATCATTGGACGTTTCAATTGAATATAAGTTTGTGAAATTCGATAACGCCTTCTCCGAGAAAAATGAGTGAAATTATTTTCACAGTTTCGGTCATTATTTTCACATTTTTGTTGCATATCACCACAAACGAATTTCCAGACATGACAGTCACGATCTTTTTTTGGCGCACATCTTCGGTCCTCCGTGAAACTGGCACCAATAGTGGTACATTGGTTGCACTGCTGAGTTCCCATCATACATTCATAATGCAAATGTCAAACCGTGAGAACCCTTTCGATTCGGTAGCTCATTTGTATATATTGAGATTTTATGGCACACTTTGGTTGAAATGATAACAATGCAATTAATCTCGCGCTCCGATGAGTGCGGTCATTTCAGAAGGTACCGGGAACGAACCACATTTTTTTTAAATATTTATAAGCACGTACATGTCTTTATTATTTATCTTTGATATCACCCTGTAATTCTGTAACCAGAAATCGGATTAAAATGAAAGTCCGTAACTTTGTATGGGTCAGTAAAGACCTTCATTTGAATATAAATTTGTTAAAATCGGATTAGCCATCTCCGAGAAGAGTTAGTTACAATATTTGTCACATACACGTTTGCTCAGTTCGTCGAGTTGAGTCGAATGGTATATGACTTCGATTCAAAAGTCCGTTTTACGGTGATTGTATATGAGAAAGTTAAAAAAACTTTACCTTTGATTGTAAAAATAGGTTATGTTATTATTGTAGATGAATTCAGAATGAAACAATATCCTTTACGCGGCGAAAAATAAATTTTTCGATCTCGGAACTACGAGCTAATAATATGCTATCGGTTATAAGTAATTGCAGATAAAATAACACACGAATTATAGTTCTAAAATAGACTCTATTACTGGAAGCGTTTATGCTTGCGGCTTCATTATCTGCAATGTCAGTAGTCTCAAGCAGTCATACAATACGTAAGAGTTTAAGGATCGGTCCGTAAAATATATATCCGTATAGTTAAACCTAATACATTTCGAATGTGATATTACTATTACTATTACTATTACTATGTTAGTATTCATTAGTTGATCTAATCACTATTTTTATCAAGTGATTTGCTATCATAAATTACATTGGACAAAATACATTTATTTTGTGCATAATCTTATAACTATTTCAGGTTTGTTTGTATCAGTTCATCACTTTTATTCAATATAATATAGCTGGCTATTGGTTGAACTCATGGAAGAGAAATGAATCTAACATAAAGTAAAAGTTAAATTGGAACTTCAATGGACTTAATCAAATGATAAAGAGATTTCATGTAAGGAAGGTCACGACAAGAAAGAATGTCGCGAACATTGAGTACGCAAGGAATTTATTAGTTGAGATCTAACATCACGACTACTCCACGCATGTCCAAACGACATGATCAATATCGCGATAACCTTTGTCACAAGCACAATGGTTAGTCTCGGAAAGTCCAATTCGAAGGTGATGTGCATCTAACGTGTAGTGATTGGACATGAGTCTGTACATCACACGAATGAAATCCCTACTCACATCCAGTCCCCTGAACCATACCTTTGTCGATATTTTAGGAATAAGATCCGATCCACCATCCACCGACCCAGATCATCTTTATCCCAAGAAGCTTGCGTCTTTGGCGAGATGCGCTATGGAATTCGTTGAAAGCAATCGGTCTCTCATATCATAAATTTCACCCTCGATAGCATCACGTTTGGCTATCTCATTGCCTGTAATGGAGCAATGAGCTGGGAGCGGCCACTCTATTGTTGATCTGCTATTTAACAGTTGAGAGTATTGAGCGTAAAATTCAACGAAAGCATTGAAACTAATACTGGGAATCAATGAGCTCTACTCACAGTACTAATAGAAACTAGCACTCCACCCCACTTTGCGAAACGAAGGACGTTTTATTGAACAATAGTCTGCACGGTTTAACACAATGAATTAGCTTTTAATGCACTATTAATGACATTGTTCTATGAATTTTAACTCAATTTTAACAGACAAACAATATTTAAAATTGATTGGTGTGTCCAAATTGATTTTAGTTTTATTTGCTGTGTCTAATTACATACTGAGATTAAATGTGAATGTTGTCATTTCAGTTGATTTTATGTACTTTGATATAATTTTTGTTATTTTTCACTATTAAAACACACGTTTTTCAAGCTTAACAAAAATTTCTGCAAACATAGAATTTAATATAGGAAATATGCATTTTCTAGCAAATAACATCCGGAACCACCCACGCTACATGGGTGACCGATGAATCGACCGGTCGCTCAACAAGACGATCAACAGCAAAACCAAAATGTTATGACTGTTCACGTTCCTACCAAGCCTGCAATAATAATCACCGGTTCGCATACGGATCTTCGTAATTTACTCCTCAAGGCATCGCCTTAAATTACCTGTCACGTGCAAACCTCCAATGTCAACGCAATGGGGTTATATTAATCTTCCATTCCACCATCACAGCTTATATCGAACTCCCTGAGAAACACTCCGGGTGCTGTGTACCGACCGGTGGCTACTGGTCGGATACTAGTTATATCAAAACACAAATCTCAACGAAACTTCTCTTTTCTTGCCTCCGTCTGTTATCTAAGCTTGGGAAAGATAACATTCACCTTATACCAACCGTTTCCGAGTATCTTCCGGTCACCGATAATCATATCGGTCAGTCAGAAAACATTAAACCTCAATACGGTATGTTCAGATCCAATTAAACTGATTTAATTGTGTTTTTAAGTGCATATAAGTAGTCATAGTTCATATTATTGAATTTCTCCTCTCTTTCAATGCATGTCTTTGAAGCACGAAATCAAATACAGAATTTTGTAAAAAAAAATCCTAATAATATATCTACACATAATTAGCAATAATTGCAAGTTTTCCATTGCTTGCGAAATCTCATTTCATCGTTCGTTTGTTATTTTCTATTCAATTTTCGATTCAAATGGCTTTCACTCGAACCACTATTTTATTCCTCATTTATCGGATAAAGCTAAATACTTTGAACGCTGCATATAACTTGTAATATGTAATCGGTTCGTCATATTGCATTTTGCAATCAAATTAAATTGAAATTTTTTCTGGATCACGTCGTTATGCCATTATAGATTTTTTTCCTTATTGTACAGTCATATAACATGATTATGTTCATACTGATTGATTTTGTTAAAATTAATAGTGCAACACTTTTTTGTAGGATTTTCATATTTCGACTATAAGCATTTGAAAAAACAACAACTGGGAATTTTAGAAAAACAAAGAATTATTTGTGAAAAAGTCTACATGCTCAAAAAGTTTCATTTTTTTTCATTTCAGAGGGTGAAGTCAGTATTTGATCGAGTTGGCGCGAATTCGTCTTCTAACTTAGGTGCAGTAAACCTCAGAATTACTAACGAAGACGAGGAGTGTAGGTAACTACACTTCAAAGAAGAACTGCGTAAATTTTGGTTATATTCTGTCTACTGGAAAATAGTGCACCCAAAGATGTTATGTTTATATTCATTTATTTATACCCGGTTGCATCCAAAGATCTTTCAAATGGTTGTATTTCATAAAAATGGTACACACATATTTACTCATAAAAATTTAAACAAAAAAGAAAAACTTAAATTGAGTTTCGATTTGTTTTATTCAATTTCGTGTCTCATCCCTAATATCTTTCCTTTTCGTTCCATCCATCAAATTTTGTACAACCAACTTCTCCAGCCTAGTGATTGGTTGGAGTCCGGTAGCAAAAAATGTAGCCCAGAGTTGATCAACTGGGTTCCTGTTTCCATGTCGTAAAAGGCCACAATTGAAGGAGTACCTCATTTCCTACGTTCTGTTACTAGAACATTTTTCCTTTCTGTTCAGAAAGGTAATAAAACTGCCGGAAAACCGGCTTTCGAACGGAGCCTCGGAGACCCATTGCGTTATATACCATTCGACTCAGCTCGATGAAATCGAAAAATGTGTGTGTGTGTGTGTGTGCGTTAATGTGTTTTACCGCTAAATTTTCGTAAAGATGGCTAAACCGATTTCAATCAACATGGGTTCATTAGAAAGCTACGACTGGGCCATTGATCAAGTTTGAATATCAAATGGCTAAAACTTCTGGTTCCGGAGATATAATGATATAAACCGACAAAACGCAATGTTTTTCACCACTCGATTTTCTCTGAGAGGCTGAATCAATTTTAACGATTTGGAGCTACTTTTGAACCATTGAACACACATACAGTGCTGCTATAATAATTCGTTTGATGTTTGTTTTTGTCGTTTCATTGTGTACATCAACGATCAAATTTAGAATGTTCAGTAAATATTTGCCTTTAGTTACATAGATAAAGTCTGTGTGATAAGCTGGCTCTAATCGAATGAAGAAATATAGGCATAAACACCTGATTCGGATAAAACTAAACAGAAATCAGTGCAACCTTTCATTGGAATTCATTCTATAATTTGTAAAATTTAGCCTAGTCATTTCTAAGAAATCTATGCTTGTTCTGTTTTGGAGATTTTTGTCGCTATTTCCAGGACCGAAAACCGGACCTGTGTGAAAGTTTCATGGATATCAAAGAAAGAGATTAAAATTTAATCTCCAGAAGACTTTCAACACAACACGTTTTGAATGAAGCGGTAGGATGCTAGATCATGCAAAACAAAGTCGATCCTATCTGCTTTCTTATGTCGTTTTTGCTTGATGCGAAACCTAACTCAGTTTCCACTCTAACTGCTGTCAAACCGTTTGTTTGAAGCCAATTTCGAACGTTGTTGAACTGAAAATCGAGTCAGTTTCGAACCTGGTTTTTATATCAGGTTCGCTCAAACCCTCGTTGCTACGTGCGAAATCAAAACAGTTTCGTGAAAAGTGTTTGTTTGATGAAAGTACCCTGGGTCAGTATCGGTTTTGTCAAACGAAAACATTATGAATGGCAAGAGGCACTGCTTTTGGCACACTTACATACTATTTGAAAAGCAACTTTCTGTGAAATTTTTGGGTGCGAGATTTCGCAGTGGTGTTTTTGTTTTCATTCCAGTTTGCAGCCAGTAGGACACCTTTACGACCATTCTCTTCTTTTTCTAAGCACATTTGAAAGTTCTTATCGATGGGACGCCTCTGAATTTTTATGTAAGTGCATTTATCGATTGGCTACTTCCGGTTAAACGGTATCCCCTAAAAACTCTCAAGAGTTCTCATAAATGATCGGTGAGCCTGAAGTCGCCTTATTGGATTAATAAACGCACCCACATTTCATTTTTCGGCATCTACTGTGTGCGATTTTCATTGCATACTCCCTTTAGTGATGAGCTTTGCTAATATTTTTGAATTCGTTACTACTAACTAGATGTCCTCAATTGTCTGCTGAAGGACAATAAAGTAACAATTACTACAGCATTCAAAGTTAAGGGTCATGTTTCCTTTTAATTTATACAGAAATCCAGACTGGATTCCATTCTAGCTGCACTTGAATGATGATGCAACGTAAGCATCAATCAACGGAAATAGAGATTCCTCATGTTGTGAAGCTCCTTTTCAACTCTAACAAGCATCTTCCGAAACACAAACATATGCAGATTAAGTGTTGCTTTTCCTGTGTATTCTCCAACTGCAGGGATTGCTTGCAATATGAAATAATAGCACATTCATTATTCATACAACTTAAGCGAGCGAACATGCAATGCGAAATAATATTTACTTAGTGTATATTGAATTATGGGTTCAATTGAAATGGATAGGCGTTATTAGAGTGGTTCTGCGATTGCTTCACTTTTTTTAAATGCATTCGGTACTGAAGCAACGTAGGAAGTTTTCTAACTTAATGTGAACAATGAGTTCCTACGTTTCAACAGTGGTTCAATTCCTCTTCGCTAGTAAAGCCATGCGAAAATAGACAAGTTTAACGACCATAAATAATTCAAATCATCAGTCTAACGATTTCAGTCGCAGCATGCTAGCACCCGTGAGAAAATGAAGTCTTTACACTAGAACTTGATATCACCGCGAGACCACTAGTGCCACCACCAGCGGAGTGAGTAAGTATAATTCCTGTAATCTCTGAACGAATGTCGCTGCTTTGTGAACCAAACGACTACGACTATGGCGACAGTGACTAGCACAAAAGCGATGTTCAGGCGCTAACCGCTCACGAACAGCAATGATTGCTTAATTATCACGCTCCGAATCTTGCCTTTTGCCATCTCGCCCTTGCACGGGTGAAAGATTCGAATATTAATTTTGTGGAACAAGCGCTTTCCGAACTGATTAGAACAGCGTAAACGTGCTAGATTTCTTGCGGCGTTAAGCAAGGCTACGAGGCGTGACAGATCCGGTTGATTGAATTAAATTCAAACGGGGTGACATTTTCAACGCCCCTTCTGCACAGCGGTAGCTAAGGTCGGAAGTGATGTGAAAGATAAGCGATATCGTCAAATATCGTTTCCATTTTTTTGTGAAAATTATTTTGACTAAAATGAAACGAATTATTGATGGTTTCATGGTTAGGAAGCGTTCCTATTCTAGTTAATCTATTGACTTTCCCATTCATCGATTCACTCATTTCGACACTTTCGGTATTATTTGTTTTCCTAGTGTGATCAACAATTAACGTATTGCCAAAGACAAATAATAAGATATGAGGGCGCCGAAGAAAAATTTAATCAATTGTAATTCATAGTAGAGTGCTCCAGGTACCTTATAAAATGACAACACTCACCACTTGGTGGCACTCAAGAATGACTTCGATTGAGAGTGTGCCGTGAGCGAAATAAACAAATCTCGGTTGACTTTTTATTTTTATTATCTCTTTCGATTATTGTGATGTGATTAAAAAGATTTTCTTTGATTTCGCTACTCTGCTTGAAAGTTGAAAGTTTCGGGCATCATTTTATGAGTGATAAACATGGAAACCACTTGGTAATTAATAGTAGAGAAAGTAAACAAAGAGAAACTGTCACTTGCTTATACGCCCTAATGAAAAATCAACCTAGAAATGTTAACTGTGTCGCGAATGGTAACCAGTTGATTATTTTTAAATATGGAGATAAAAACTGTAGAACAAATTCAATGGTTGTAAAATGCACTTATTCTTCCTAGCCTTGAAGAATGTACTTGATTCTATGGTTTCGACAAAGTAGGAAGAGAAAATTCAAACAAAAAACACCGGAGAATATGTTTGAGGCATTTCATGTTTGAGGCATTTCGACTTTCGAATTTTGATCCAGCTAGATGACGAGAAATATGGATGTGCAGTGAATAAAATCAATCTCAACAATAGTAAGTTTTGATTATTATTAATGTTAGTTTCTTTGGTTAATCAATGTATATTACAGCTCGTGTTTATCGCTACGGTTTCTACTATCATACTGTTTGAATCTGCATTAACTGAAGTCAGATGCTCTATTTATGGCCTCCAGTGGTTGTATTTTTCTGTTGAGTGTGCAAAACATGCTTTGGAGCCGCTTTCAAAAATAGCCGCGTAACCTTTTTGTGTCATAATTTTGTACGGTAATAACTCAGTCATTTGTTGATGGATTGATATAATTTAACAACCAATCGATTCGGAAACTTTTAACTTAAACATGTATGGCAACGTCGTTTCAGTATTTCAATAGCATACTATTGAAAAAATGGTTAGAATTGACCTATGTTTTCATCCACCAATCCCAGCTGACCAAATTGACGTCATTTTTTTGTTCGGCATAGGAGGCTGCGTAGTTCGAAGAGGAATCTTTGAATATATGCTGCAAATCATTTCTTGATTTCAGTTGATGCTTGACTGTGAATGAAACAAGTAGCTCGTCCAGTGAGGTGATGACTAGATGCGTTCGCTCGTTGGATTGTCGCTTTGGCTAACTCTTCACTGTACGAGGCTGGGTGTCAATTTAAAAAAAATGCAAAACTAACCGCGTACTTTTTCCTGTTATAATTTTGAACGCTTATAACTCAGCCATTTGTTGATGAATTTATATAATTTAACTACCCATCGATCCGAAAACATTTAATTTAAACTTATGCGGTAACGTCATTTAAGTATTTCAATTGCATACCATTGAAAAATTTGATTGAGTTGACCTATGTTTTCACGAGCCAATGACAGTCGTAGTGAATGATGTCAAACTCTCGTCCGATTTGCGCAGTATGAACTAAAGCACAAAAGGGAATCTATAAATATATGCCCGAATACATTTCTGCTTTAGTTTACCCATGGCTTATCTTGATTCTCCGGTAACTAGCAGGCCAACTTAGAATTATCGGCGATAGATTTTTCGAACCTAATTTGAAGCGCTTGTATCTCTGTGATTTGTTGATGGATTTTTCTCTTTTAATTTGATTTGAAAAAGTTAAAAAATGTTTTAATTTGTCAACGGGTAGTGTGCATACTGAAATCTCAATTTACATACGAACAACACGGTGGCGCGCAAATAGGTTCAGTATAAAGTTGTGTTATGATGATAATCATAGGTACTTGTTTTTCATTAAATGTTCCTAAACACAATGAACTATCTCTCAGCATAATTCCTCAGGCCCTATTATTGAACTAAACAATAATCGTGTAAGCTAATTGCATAGTTAGAAATTGATTTAGAATCTTATAGACGGGATCCAGACTAAGTGTAACAAAAACAATGCAATGCAATCGTTATGCAGTATCAATTTGAACAAACTGTTGTCCCACCAGGAAACGTTTCAAAAGATTCGGAGCTTAGCACAAATAAGTTGCACAGACTCACATATATAGAATAATCAGATGCAATAAAATACAGTATTAGAGATAAACTCAATACAAGCTGATCTGCGATTTTACATGTATCATTTAAATCCTTACTATACTCGGGTTACCACCATTGTCCGTTAAATTATCATTTACATCAAAACAACAAGTGTCTTATCACTACATGCGTTGTAACAATGACAATGTTCGTTGATGTATTAATAAAATCAAGTTACAATATGAACAAAATTAAGGAGTTTGGTTGCGTATGCATTGGTTTCTTAATATGCAACAGTGAAAATCAATTAAAGTAACAAAAAATGTTCTGCGGAATGTGTCACATATTTTCTTCCTTGTATTGCTGCCATTCTATTTTCAGACACTTTCCGAAAATTATCGACGCTTTTTTAACGAAGGATCATTAAAATTACACTATTACTGAGGTCATTGGTTGACGGTTATTCAAATTTTTCACTTTCACATTTTTCGATTAAAATATTTAAAATCTTCTCTAATATCTGTTTATAAAATGATTAGGTTTGTACGTTCTCTGTCTTTGAAGTAACTTTGAAATCATCAGAATTGACTTTCATTTAAAGGATATTTTCCAAAAATTTTCAAATGTAAAAATTTGTTGAAGGCACCAAAATAGAGTAGAATCAATTGTTCTGAAAGAATCTAATTGTCATTTTGATCATTCGTCAAAATGTAAACACTAAAAGTAGAGCAAGTTTGTAATTTGTTACTTTTATTGCATCCAACATCATCTTTATTTTTGCATTTATTATGGGTACCTTAGAATTATTTAATTTTTAATGTAATAGTGATCGGTCGTGTCTTGCATACAACCCTCTAATTTTTACTTGTTGATGTCTTCTGCAAAGTTGTAAGGGTTATTGACGCGATCTTGTGGAAATGAACGACCATGTTCCAGCGTGCATGTAAAGACAAATAGAAAAATCAAGTTTTTACTGGGGGGCAGATAGAGAGCTTTTGTTTCGACAGCATTGTAGCCATCGCAACTTCTGGTAACTTTGCTGAAGAAAACATAACTATAAACTATAACCGTTGACTCATTATTCGTTAGTATTACTGAAAGGTTTAAAAAATCAGCTTTTTTATTTCAACTATTTTCATATTTTCTAGAGAAATGGTTCGTTCAACAAAGTGTTAGATTATATAAAAATACGTAAAATTGTTGAGAACTTCAAAGCTCTATGACAATGTTTGAAATAGTTATGAATAATTCTATTAAATTTTTTTCAATATTCCGTACTTCATTATTTCAAAAGTTTGCAAAAAGTTGTAGATCAAACCACTGTAGTTCAAAAGTACTTTTGATTTACACCAGAACCCTGAAAAAAATGTTTGTATCCAATAGTATCCTAGATTGTATGAGCGAATGTATATCTGATGTATATGAGAATTATGGACGTATTTAAATATTTTCTTAAACAATGTGCTGTATGAAAAAAAAAATAGCAAGCTTGAATTTCGGTAGTAAATGCTACATGTGGATCACGTTCCTGTCAAAAGAAGAGACTTTGCTACACAACAACTTTCGAACATGCTACAAACTGTTGTATTTACTAGAAGGTATGTAGCTTCAAAGGTTGCTACTCGTGTGTTTGCTGATAAAGTAAAGTACAGAAATTACCAAAGTGGCATTTTTACAGATGTAAGCACGTTTCTTTCTTTGTGGGTACTTACGCCAGCTTTTCTGGTTCTGTGTTAATACGGTATGTAATAAATGCTTAAATTCGGAAGTAGCATTAACTACATGTTCAAATTTGTTTTTTATTCATACCAAACCGCGTTATACTCTGTGGACTTTGTTGTTGATAAGATATTACAAACATCAGACTTTACTATATTTTATTCATAAGGCCCAATATCTCAGTTTTTTCAACCATTTATTCAGTTATTTCAAGTTAAGACACCTATTGCAATATTTTTTTTACTTTCAACGATTTGTTTTCTAGTCTTTGTTATGACGTAGAGCCGTCGTGAGCTAGTCTTAAATATGATCGGTATCTAAAAGTAGAAAACCGCGAAAATGTTAGTGTAGAGACGGAACTCGAACCTGTAGCTAACTCCTAACCGGGAAAATTGTTTTACCAATTGAACTACCCTGCATATGAAAACACATGAAGAGACGTACAAACTCTACTAGTTTTTATTCAAATTATGATCCAACCATAAGACCTTTCAATTGACATTAATGTTGGGAATAACGGTATTGAGTCTAGTTTAAGGTATTCTTACGATTTTTGTTTCGCTAGTTTAAGTGACGATGTACAATATTTAACACACGTTACCCTATAAGTCGGATCCATATGAAATTCAGGAATTCCGTATGGGATCGTGAGACCTATTATTTGAATAAAAGTTTATGGAAATCGGCCAAAAAATCGCTGAGAAAAGTGAGTGCGATCCATTTATGAATATATGGCAACTATTTCTGGGTCTTCCGGAACCGGAGACCGAAACCAGGATAGCCGGAATCGGTATGTTTAGTTGCCTACTGATAATGACTATCGATTTGTATAGTTTTGAGACCAGTTTAGAATGTTTTTACGTTTTTTGTTTCGCCGGTTTAAGTGACGGGGTGCAATATTTAACACTCTTTACCCTATAACTCCGGAATCGGAAGTTGGATCCGGATAAAATTCATGAATCCTATATGGGACCTTTCATTTGAATCTAAGTTTGTCAAAATCGGTTTAACCATCTCCGAGAAAACCTAGTGAGATTACTGATGATGTGCTACGTCCGAGTATCTGGGACGCTTTCGAGTCCCTTCGAATTTCGGAGAGGGCTACGGCAAGGTGATGGACTCTCTTGTATCTTGTTCAATATTGCCTTGGAAGCTGTGATTCGAAGAGCGAGGATCGACATGAGTGGCACGATCTTCCGAAAGTCCGTACAACTTTTTGGCTTCGCTGACGATTTTGATATTGTGACACGTAACCTTGAGAAAATTACGGAAACCTACATAGGACTGAAAGGTGTAGCTAGGCGTATCGGACTGGCCATAAATGCGTCAAAAACAAAATACATGAGAGAAAGAGGCTCTAGAGAAGAAACACTACGCCTCCCACCACGAATATTGATAGACGGTAACGATATCGAGGAGGTTGACGAGTTTGTGTATTTGGGCTCACTGGTGACCGCCGATAATGACACCAGCAGAGAAATTCATAGACGTATTTTGGCAGGGAATCGTGCTTACTTTGGACTCAGAAAAACCCTTCGATCGAGAAAAGTACGCCACCGCACGAAATTGGCCATCTACAAAACGCTCATTAGACCGGTTGTTCTTTATGGCCACGAGACTTAGTGTTTTCGAAAGAGAGGTACTGAGGATCATCTATGGCGGAGTGCAGATGGAAGACGGAACGTGGATATGACGTTTGAATCACGAATTGCAACAGCTGCTAGGAGGGGCTGGGCATGTCATAAGGATGTCGGGCGACAGCCCAGTGAAAATGGTTCTTGAATCTAATCCGACTGGTACAAGAAGAAGAGGAGTGCAGCGAGCAAGTTGGATCGATGAAGTGGAGGGTGATCTCAGAAGCATCCGTGCATTGAGTGGCCGACGACGAGCAGCCATGGACCGAGTAATGTGAAGACGTATGCTCCAGGACTATAGCTGTTAGGTAAGGTAAGTAATTGAGAACAATTAATTAAAGATCAGAAAGCACCCCCATTTCTATATAAACTGGAATTTTGTACCTAATGTTCTTATGCTCCGGACTATGCGCATTGTTGTTAACGAATTAAATTGCTTTGCTGTCTTGGTAGAATTAAACAAATATAAAGCGAATGTAGATTCCTTAGTTGCCGAAGTACAGAATGTTGATTAAATTACCATCGCCGGTATTTTGCCACCCTATACCCATTTGACATTCCCTTTAATTCGTTTGGTTCACTCATTTCCATCATCTCATTGTTCAATTTGTAAGTGGTTTATTTTGTTGACTATCTCAGGCGAGGTAAGAAAGCAAACTGGATGACTACCAATTGTCCGGGACTAAACTCATAATATTTATATTCTTATTGTATGTACATGTTTATGTGCATTCCGATTTTGGAATGCTGTTTGATATCTTCGTAGTTATTAAAAACTATAATTGAATATTTTTCACGTGCTGGTGCACGGGGGCACGTGCATTCACTACCTCTCAGTAAAAGCGGTTTCATATACAGAATATTAAAAGTATTATGTTGTATCTGCACTGCCTCCTTGAAATGTCCAGAACATTAAACCGAGCTTTCATTTTCCTTAAACCACTATCTTCCATATATCAATAATATCTCAAAAGATCGAAAAAGCATCCAATTACAACATATTCGGTACTATATTTTCATCCAAGCAAATTAGATTAATGCTTTATGATAGCGGATGCATAATATCTATAACGCACTAAATTGATATTGCATCTCAAATTATGCATGCCGAAGACAGAGTCTTTCCTAAGACACATAAATAAATTAATGTGGCTTTAATAGGCTGTCACTTTCGTATCATGCTGCTGCTTACGGGGATGACGATTTTTTCTGTTCGCTTTATGCAGCAAAATACTCGGTACCGTCTCACGGTGAGTAACAAGATGTTGTTTTTTTCGTACCAAATGTAGAGTTTGAAATGTTTCGTTGATTTCATACTACGTTATACCATCTTTTTCAATCATTTTTTTCTGTGATAGCTACTGTGATCGCTACAAGACCAAAAAACAATCAACCATGCGTTTCCATGGAAGCTCAATTAGAAGGAGACGCATGGTGCTTAATACTAATGTCGTTTTTTCTTGATGCCAAACCTAACCCAGTTTCCACTCTAACTGCTGTCAAACCATTTGTTTGAAGCCAGTTTCGAACCTAGTTTCAACGTTGTTGAACTGAAAATCGAGTCTGTTTCGAACCTGGTTTTTGTATCAGGTTTGCTCAAACCCTCGTTGCTAAGTGCAGTTTCGTGAAAAGTCATTGTTTGATAAAACTACCCTGGGTCAGTTTCAGTTTTCTCAAGCGAAAACGACTTAATAGTCTTACACCATGCGTTTTCTTCTTATAGAATTTTAATGGAGATGCATGGTTGAAAGTTAATTTATTTAGAAAAACTCAAAAATCGTGGTTCACTACTTTTAAAAAAATATATGAAACAGAAACCCTTCAGTGTCCAAAAATTGTTAATTTCCCGGGTAGAAGTGTTTTGCAAACCAATAACAAATTCTGTTATTAAAACCAAACATCTCAATGGTAGAAATTAACATTATTTAGTTTGAAATAAGAGTTAAAATATCAAAAATCATAACAAAACTTGCATGAGAAAATAGCTACAAAATATTAAACTCTGTCATTGTAATATGAAACCAAGAACAAAATATTTATAGAAGACGAATTTCTCAATTATTTTATATTCTAGCATTCAGAATAGAGTAATATCATAAGTATTTCTCTTACCTGATTCTGATGCAGTTTATTCAATAGTATTTTATTTGAAGATAGAACTACTGGATCAATTTACTTAATGAAATTGGAATAGCTCATCAATAACGAAATAAGATATTATAACTAATTTTGATGTTAAACAGATATTGTATAATTTCTTGATTCCTTGGACGCAATATCATGAAAATATCAAGTATCGCTGTGATAACACAGAAACAGCAAGCCAAGATATGATGGTAAAAGTTGTTATTATTTTGATCTTTGTTTGCTATTTACACCTACCCGGGTTATTACTAAAAAAAACTCAGAGTGGTGAATCTTTCAAAAACGACATGACACACACATGTTCAAGTAAAATAATAACAAATTACAATTTATTCATAACGGCATTTATTTCTTCCCAATAAATTTAATGTTTCAATCAGCGGGTTTCAAAACTTTCTGAACATTTGAATCATGTAGACATATATTGAACGCAGATTTATACCGACTCCTCATTTTGCTTATAGTGGTTTTCAGTAGACTTGCATGGAATTGGCAAATTTAATGCTAGATTTATGATTACTAAAATTGAAAATGTTACTTAAGTAGGATGTTTTCGAAGTCCTGGTTCATGATGGCCCAGTACTTCTCAATTGGCAGTGAGTATAATGAATCAGTTCTTCGGTTCGAAGTTGACCTTATGCCACTCCAAACATCTTTCGAGTAATGGAACGAGGCTACAAGCGTCGGATCATTGAGTAACCTTAAAAGTAGCAGTAAACGCTTTTTGAGGCATTCCTTTATGTATAGGTGCCAATTGATCGAACCGGTTGTCTCATATTGAGTGCTTCGCTTTTCTCATGAACTTCTAGGTACTAGCTTAGGAATTTCTCATAAAACTGTAACTTGAAGGGACTGTTTCCAGCATTGGACGCAACTAATAAAACAGCGCTTCTTCTCACAACCAGAATAAATATTGAACCAGTTTGCACACTTTGCGGTTCGTGAGTGCTGTAGAGACGATTGAAGTACACTTCAGCAATCATTTCCATCGAAATTCTACTGATTTTTCGCATTTGAGAAATATGCTTAACACTCCAAATACCAAGCCTGAAAAAAAGTTGGAACGGTAACTTCAAGCTGTCATAGCGCAGCTGTTTTTCAACGAATCTCAATAAATTTTACACCCTCGAATTTTGTGAAGTTCGTAGATTGATTCCAAAACTTTGTAGCAGACGATTGGTAAAGGAAAACCAATAAAAAATTGATTTTTCTCGTTCCAGGCTTTTTTCACGCGCCCAGTATGCCCTATCTGCTTTCCAATTTTCTTTCCTTTGGCATAAACGTCGCATAGAAAATATTGAACACTTCAACTTTACCGAGTCATAACTTTGTTGTTAGTCAACCTATTTTTGAAAACCGAAAAAATTTCTGGAAATAGTACCGGAAAAGTACTACTTCCAGAAAAAAAATTCACTGAAAAAAACGAAAAATAGGGTTGTCTAGCCAAAGTTATAATGAAAACTGTAGATAGATGACCTCAGAAAAGGTGAGACTTGTTACAATGATCGTAAATATCTCGAATTTCAAAGCGATGACCTATATATTTTTACACATCATTCCATTGCTAGTGATACCAGCTACAATTTTCGCCCAACTACCATTCTTGCACTATCAAAAGAAAACCTTAAAAAATCGATGAATTTATAAATATATATGAATTTTTCATTTTTTTCACATGTTTGTATATTACTTAAAGCGATGACATATACATTTTTCTACTCCAAAATATTGGAATCATTACCAGAAACAATGTATTGATGAACCAAATTATATATCCGTTCAAAGAATCTCAAGACATGTTACTTAAGGCACAAATACAGAGAATTTCTATTATTGGGAAAATTTTGCCAAATAAAATCAAAACAAAATTTTCAAATTATATGACATATATTTTTTTATTGTTTTAGTTGGAAGTTTATTATGAACAAAATTTACAAAAAAAACTGAAACTTGGATTTCACTGACAATCTTAAAAATTCTGATAAATATACCTAAACTCTAAAAATAATTATGTTTTTGTATTGGACAAAAGATTTAGACAATTTTTATGCACAACCCAAACGCAATTAATGAAATTCTGATTTTATTTTAGGTTTCCTTAGGATCTCAAAAAATCGGTAGCAGATCGGAAATTTCAAAATTTCAAAATTGCCATCCGTGTTGATTTCATTTATTTCATAGCGACGTGGATTTAGAATTTTTCTAATAAAATAAGTTTAGCGACAATACATATATTTTAAATAATCGCGCCCTTCTCAAACAAACCATCAGGCGGGTTCAAGCATGTATAGCGATATGCTTCATCCATGCACTGGATATTATGGTTGGAAGAGCATCTTTTATTCCCGCGGAATACGAGTAAGTGACTCTACTTACGTATCCGCCCAACCCTTTTTGTTCGCTTTTCGGTAACAGCTATAGTAAGAAGGTGAATGGGTGAGTCATATCGTGGCTACTGTAAGTCTACCCGCATCCACTGGCAAGTCCTTGAACTGATGGTGGGTTCACTTCACATCACATCACATCAATACATATATTTTAAATAATTTCAATGGCTTTATACAATAAGGAATAGAACGTAAAAATATAAGAATTTTATATATTAACCCATGGCAAAAAACAACAACAATTTAAAAAAAAATTTTGCTTGATTTTTGTTTTACAAGCAAAAAAGAACAAAATCATATATCTTAAATTTTCGGCTATCCTAAACAACATTAATTATAATCGATAGAATATTAAAATTTATATTTCACAAACTTTGAATAATTTCGGAATGTACAGAATGTAAAAATTATTTGAATTTTCTATCAGCAATTTCCACTCGAAAATCTATCATATACTTATTTAGGAGTTTGGTACCGCGTGGTTACCAGATTTGTGCTAAGTACGCATAACTATTTTCATTTTCTACGTTTCGTTTTCAGCTCATCAGTGCGTCATCAGTTATCATATACTTGTTTTACAATTCAGAAAAAGTAGGATTACGAATTTAGCACAAAAAATCTCACGAAATTAAGTAAAACCTGTTTTTATCCAGTTAGTGGTGTAATGATTCCTTTCTCATATCTCTCATATTCTCATATAAAAAGGGGAACGATATTTTTCAAACAATTTTGTACGATTTTTGAAAAACATGAAAGCTAGTGCATGAACTAGTGTAACTTACAGAATTATACAGTTCTCAGATCGGTTAGGCCATCTTTCTCAGGAAAGTTAGTTCCATTATTCCAGGTACTTCTGAAACTGGAATCGCCCCGAATATTGGCTTTTCAGCTGCCTTTGCGATTAGCACCAACAGGTTATCTACCTGCATCTTACAGTTGTCTTCGTCTCGAAAAACTCTCCGTTTGAATGCTTTTTACTTAATGAAACCCTGCACTGCCGATATTTTGGGATCTCCTTTAACTGCGTAAAGCGGTAGGGTGAGAGGTGCCGGCCGGTATTGGAAGTTATTTAGGAATTAACCTTGTTGTGCTAGGGGACATAACCAATTTCATTATGTTTACGTTTCGGTTTAGCCTTGGTGATTTATGTTGAACTACAGGTGGCATAACAGTTCAACATAAACTGCTATGCACTGACGAGTCTAAGACGAAACATAAAGATAATGGTGAAAGTTTAATAATTTTCAATTTGGAAAATCACCGGTTTACATGAAATTTCCTAAATCGGCAAATTTTTTTCAATTCCAAATATCTTAAAATTGGCTGAAATGATAAGATCTAGTATCATAAAAAAAATTCACTGAAATCGGAAATTTATTTTTTATGTCAAATATTAGAATTGCCTGAAACGTCGAGATAACACAAGATATCGACATTCGATTTCGGAAATCTTAAAATTAAAAGTCCCGGGGAGTCGATTAAAAAAAAATCGAGATGACTCATAATCTCGACGTTCGGTGAGGAAGCGCAAGAAAGTCGAATTTAATCAATACACTAGTATAGAAAAACTCAATCGTTTAGTTAATAATCTCTGTAATAACATTATTAAACAGATTAACAACAAACGTGAGTGAACTTCATCTTCCCGAACATGCACCTGAATTAGTTTTAACACTCTAGAAGACAAAAATACCTTATTTTCATATGTAGCTAATAAATGCCTTACAGTACAGTTACTAGAGTATTTTTCAATAAAAAAACCCAATGTTTGAACACAATTTAAAAAAATGTAAAAAATATCTCCTCAGTCTTTATTTATAAACATGCTCGAAAGTATTTTCTGTCAAATGCAAGAAACGGATTATTTTTCGTTTGACGCAATACTAGATACAGAAGTTTAAAAATAACCCATTTTTGAACTAGTTTTGCTCATAACTTCGGTTCAGATAACGCTACCTAAATGCGACAGTCATCAAAAAATTGGTTTTAACAATGTTCAAAAATACCTAATACGAAAAGTGAAAAATAACAATGCTACCGTAAAAAATCTGATTTTTTTAGGAACACCCTAAGTTGCTCTTTAAAAATAGCTGTAACACTAAAACCGTTGGAGATACCACAATGGAATCTTCAGCAAAGCTGCTCGATATAAGTTTATCTACAATTTTGCTGAAGGATACAGTCCTCTATCTCAATACATCCGCAAAATAATTTTTGGATCACTTTTATAATAAGAGCCACCCTAATACCATGTACATCAAAATGTGGCTTATCTTTCACTGACCATTCAAGTCACAAATGTTTTTGTCCCCCTAAATTGTGGATCCGGACCACTGTGCAATGCAATATAACTCGGAAATTTTTAAATTTCCGATCTTCTACCTATTTTTTGAGATTCTACGCAAACCTGAAACAAAATCTAAATTTTAGTAGTTATCAATTGCGTTTGGTTTGTGCTTAAAAATTGTTCAGATCTTACAATACAAAATATAATTATTTTCAGAGTTTAGGTATATTTACCAGAATTTTTAAGATTGTCAGTGAAATCCAAGTTTAAGTTTTTTTTTGTAAATTTTGTTCATAATAAATTTCCATCTAAAATAATAAAAAAAATATATATGTCATGAAATTTGAAAGTTTTGATTTGATTTTGTTTGGCAAAATTTTCCCAATAATAGAAAGTCTCTGTATTTGTACCAAATTTCTTGAAATTCTTTGAACGGATATACAGTTTTGTTCATCAATACGTTGTTTCTGGTAATGATTCCAAT
The DNA here is from genome assembly GCF_030247185.1 of Malaya genurostris. Lineage (NCBI taxonomy): Eukaryota > Metazoa > Arthropoda > Insecta > Diptera > Culicidae > Malaya > Malaya genurostris. Next base: position 94,871,197 of record NC_080572.1, read on the forward strand.
ATTTTGGAGTAGAAAAATGTACATGTCATCGCTTTAATTTTTGAGTTATATACAAACATGTGAAAAAATGAAAAATTCATGTATATTTATAAATTCATCGATTTTTTAAGATTTTTTTTGATAGTGCAAGAATGGTAATTGGGCGAAAATTGTAGCTGGTATCACTAGCAATCGAATGATGTGTAAAAATATATAGGTCATCGCTTTGAAACTCGAGATATTTACGATCATTGTAAAAAGTCTCACCTTTTCTGAGGTTATCTGTCTTCAGTGTTCATTATAACTTTGGGTGCATTTTATTTCTGGAAGTAGTACCTTTCCAATAGTGAACAAATTTCGAAAATCGGTTGACTAACAACATAGTTATGACTCGGTAAAGTTGAAGTTCTCATTATCCTATTTGCGATGCAGAAGCCGCATGAATGCAGATAGGGCATGTTTCGAGCTTGAAAAAAACTTGGAACGGGAAAAATCAGATTTTCATTAGTTTTTCCTAAGCGATCGTCAATAATGATATACTAAAAATAATTTACAAACTTTAAAAAATTCGAGGGTGTAAAATTTATCGGAATTGGTCGAGTAACTACTGAGCTATGATAGCTCAAAGTTACCATTCCAACTTTATTTGAGGCTTGGTGCTCCGCGTAACTTTTTAGGCTTGGTATTAGGAGTGTTAATAACCATGATCGAGTGTTCTACATTGTTCTACGAGTGTTCGTCGTCCCCTGATGTTTTAGGGTAACTGATGTTAGATGCTTCATCACAGTTGCTAGGATGTTTTATTAAAAATTTCAAAACAATTCAAATTTGAACTTTCAGGTGTTTTTTATTTGTACCTATTTAGAAATATTGTATCAAAAACCGGGAGAGTTGGCATCACTGTGAGTACGATGCGGTGCTTAAGTGTTGCCCTCGACAAAGTCTTATTTCAATGTGTATTAAGCAACTTATAGTGAAGTAATTGATCGAAACAGTTATTTTGAGTGATACTGCAGCTGTGGCAAGTGTGTGTGTTGATTAGTATAAAGTGTTATTTAATGAATATTGCTGATTCGCGAAACTAAATAATATTCAAGTGACGGAAACTGCGAATTTACCACCCAAAATTAAACGACGTCAATTGATCGGAGCGCCATCTGCATATCATTATCGATGTTATCACATTTATGCTATCAGATTTAGATGGAATGTGTGAAAATTTACAAGTCAATCGTATGATTCGTAAGATTAAAACGCGCGCGTGAAGTTTATAACCGTGCAGATATTTGTTTTGCGACCGTGCTTAACTAGGACGTATATAAATATAGTTTTGACTGCGAGGAGAATTCATTTAGTTTTTTTTATTTTGATTAGGGAGTAGATATCGACATTACTTCGTATTGGATAAGACGTTGTTTTTCGATTGATGATGGTCGAGTGATATCTTGCCAGTATTACGGAAGTTTAGTGGAAAAATATCAGAACACAATGAGTTAAATGTATGAGTTGATATCGAACCTCCCGACAGGCAGTTTCGAAAGAAATCTCTAATTTTAGTAGAAAGCACATGTTAACACAAAACCCGATGAAATTTCAACGTGTTCGCGGTAGCCGGCTACCCAGAGCAATAAACACGTGATAATATTATTCGATAATTTATTAAAAAACAACCTTCCTGTAATGCATGTGAAAATGCAAAGAATTTCTCCTTCCTTCCCAAGTATTCGGACGTAGCCAGCGTCGGTATTGATCAGCATGCAGAGATCAATGCAGTTGACACAATGTGAAACTACGTGCTATTCCCAAGCATTGCTTCTGATCAATAATGGAGTAGCAACACACGGGCGGTCTTTAATGCTAATGCTAATTTAGTAATATTGTATCAAAAACGGATGATTTCTATCACAATTTCCCTTTCTAAAAGAGGACCAATAACTTGAAAATATATTATTTATACGAACCTGAGAATCTTGGCGAAAGCAAATAATCGGTCAGATTTGAAACACCAAGCACTTCAGTAGTTCGAAAGATCGCAGTTATCAAATTATCAAATCTCGGCTAAGTTGTGCGGAGATTTTATGATAAAGGTCTAACCTTGTACGATATAAATCTTTGTGAAATACACTGGACTTTGTTGTATCAGATTAAATAAACTATAATTTTATATATATTTAATAGAGGTACTAATCATAAACAACTATAGTTTTTATTTATTTTTTGAACTGCAACATTAGCATTTCTGTATGCGATATCAACATGCAAAAAGAAATATATTTGAGTAAAGTCACATTGTTCGACGGTATCGTGATTTCGCTTCGCAAAATACGATCATCAACCACGTAGAATCTCATGGCGTCGAACACAATTTTTATGTTCCAATCGGGTGCAGTAAAATTTTCTGCTTCCGCGTGACACTGAAATTCGCTCAAGAGCACGGCCCGTTTCAGTAGAACACGGAAACAATGAAGCACAAATTGCACCAACCAACTGAAGGAGCTGCAATCAAGAAATCGCTGCAGCAACGATTACGCCTTGAAGGATTAAAAAGAATCGTAAAGCGGTTCATATTTATGAAAGCATTAAACTTTTAAAAGCATCGTTTGTTGGTTTCTTTACGCGCCGCAGCTTTATTTATTCAGTTTCTTTTCTTTGTTAGTTTTGCGCTAGCGAGACTGGGTAAATGGATGGTTTCGGTATCCTAGTTTTGCTTTGATCTGTTCATTTACGAAAGTTGAATAATGGAGTATGTTTCCTAGTATTCTAGCTAAACAAAACTCTGGGGATCTTCACAAAAGTACACCCAAAGAAATGAAATGAAAGAATCCCGCAGAACGCTATTGATTTTTATTCAGAAGCGACTTCCGATTCCGTCGTTACGGATGGTTGAGTTTGGTCATCTAGAAAATGTCTATTTAAAATTCCCAGCAAATACGTGCTAATTCGAAGGAATCCAATATTGAAACGTTTTGCTAATCCTGGAGGCACAAAAATAAATGCCAAAAACTCCAAATTGAAATTCACTTCGACTTCTCATAGATGGTTAAATGATTTGCACAAACCTAAGTTCAAATGGAAAGTGCTACGAATTTAATTTTTCAGTACCGGGTTAGTTAGTTAGGTTACTGTTAGTTTTCAGACTGTAGGTTTTGTTAATTGATTATCAAATGAGTTGACCTCGGCTATACTGGCAAATTCCCGGTAGCCTGTTCCGGAAGCACTGGTCAATAACTCCAAAATTGGAATTTTGAGTTTGATCAGAATCGGATTGGAGCTAGCTTCCGAGCTAGTTCGAGTTCCGTCTCTGCAGTAGCTTTTTCGCGTTTCTCATTACATAGTTGTATTCGCATGTCATTTTTTCAATCTGTTTTCCTCGTTAGATACTAATCAAATTTAAAACTAACTCGAGGCGGTTCAACGTCTTAAGACCAAAACAAATCATCCAAAATGGAAACTGCGTCGATTTTGATATAAACGGGAATTATTACACCACTAGGTGAATTAAAACCAATGTAATATAAACAGGTGGTGCAGGGCACATAGCGAAACTTTGTAAACATTGATGGCTTATATGATAAATAAACTAGTTTTGATGCAATGAAAACTACATTAAATGTCCTGAAGAAAGCATACATAGTGTTTCTGATGACGCTAGCATTGCTGAAAAAATCCATTTCACGAACACCAAAGTGCTTTGTTTGCTCCAGCTGTTTCTACCTAATATCATTAAAACAGCACGGAGAACCCGCAAATCACAAAATTACAATATTGCAATTGTTGTTTCACGCCCTGGTTTTTTCAACTAAAATGTTGTTGATTTAACTAACATATCTGTTGATTTTGACATAACCATTCAGGTAACCGAATTTGTTGTATTCGAATGCTGTCACTTGGCGGAGAACGAAGACAGCAAAACGCAGAACAAAAAAACCCCTTCATTTCACCAGAAGCGTTTCATATTGAAAATTTTCAATGGTAAATGAACGTCATTTATGTAAGTTACGTAGTGGTCGTTTTATGTAAGTGAAAGTATGCAGAAGAATATATCAGTTAATTGTAAAACAAGTTTTCCATGTGTTAAATAGAAATTCCTACAGTATAAATGATTTTATTTCATCTGAGAGTAACAGATCGGCTGAAAAGTTCGTATCGTTTCTATGAGAGAGCGCCACTAGAATTAAATCCATACCATTTTCAGTTAGTACCAACCTTCAAAAGATACGTGTATAAATTTGACAGCTGTCTGATTATTAGTTTGTGAGATATTGCATTTTGAGTGAAGCTACTTTTGTTATTGTGAAAAAAATGGAAAAAAAGGAATTTCGTGTGTTGATGAAACACTACTTTTTGATGAAAAAAAGTGCCGCCGATACCAAAAATGGCTTGATGAGTGTTATCCAGACTCTGCACCGGGCGAAGCAACAATTCGTAAGTGGTTTGCAAAATTTCGTACTGGTCATATGAGCACCGAAGACGATGAACGCAGTGGACGTCCAAAATAGGCTGTTACCGATGAAAACGTGAAAAAATCCACAAAATGATTTTCAATGACCGTAAAGTGAAGTTGATCGAGATAGCTGACACCCTAAAGATATCAAAGGAACGTGTTGAACATATTATTCACGAATATTTGGATATGAGAAAGCTTTGTGCAAAATGGGTGCCGCGTGAGCTCACAATCGATCAAAAACAACAACGAATTGATGATTCTGAGCAGTGTTTGGAGCTGTTATATCGAAATAAAACCGATTTTTTTCGTCGATATATAACAATGGACGAAACATGGCTCCATCACTTCATTCCGGAGTCCAATCGACAGTCAGCTGAGTGGACTGCACGCGATGAACCGAACCCAAAGCGTGGAAAGACTCAACAATCGGCCGGTTAGGTTATGGCGTCTGTATTTTGGGATTCGCATGGTATAATTTTCATCGACTACCTTGAAAAGGGAAAAACCATCAACAGTGACTATTATATAGCGTTATTAGAGCGTTTGAAGGACGAAATTTCAAAAAAACGGCCTCATTTGAAGAAGAAAAAAGTTTTGTTTCATCAAGACAATGCACCGTGTCACAAGTCGATGAAAACCATGCTGAAATTGAACGAATTGGGCTTCGAATTGCTCCCTCATCCACCGTATTCTCCAGATTTGGCCCCCAGTGATTTTTTCCTGTTCTCAGACCTCAAGAGAATGCTCGCTGGTAAAAAATTTAGAAGCAATGAAGAGGTAATCGCTGAAACTGAGGCCTATTTTGAGGCAAAGGACAAATCGTACTACAAAAATTGTATCGAAAAGTTGGAAGATCGCTATAATCGCTGTATCGCCTCTGATGGCAATTATGTTGAATAATAGAAACGAATTTTGGCAAAAAAATGTGTGTTTCTATTAAACGATACGAACTTTTCAGCCGAACTGTTAATGTATTCTAGGACAGTTCATGTCAATGTTATTAAAACCGCATAACGCTTAAAAATTTGCTGCTAAAGTGAAGTGGCACTATTTGTATTTTCTTGAAAATTTATCTGTAGCATTAGGTTTACCTAAGAGCCATTCTGCAAGTGAAGAAAAATTTTCCAAATTCCCTGTGACCATTTTTCTGGTGAGTTCCCTTTTGAGAATTGTAATCTTTTGGTGCATTTCTATATCCTTTGTGAGTTTAGTGATAAAGATATAAGCAGTTAATTAGGTAAAATTTCGTTGTTCAAGCAGTGAACGATTAGCTGCCCCCGAAGAGGCTTACAGTAAAAAATATTCATTGCAATTGGCGTCTTAAGTTAAAATAACTGAATAATTGGTAGAAAGAACTGAGACATTTTTTTGCTTTCATGCATACAAGTAACGTTGCTGGGATTGTGTCTTTGCTCAATTGCACGAGTGACACCTCATTGAAACGTTTCATTGTTCGCTCAGGGTGTTTGGCATTGCTCAACTGAAACGTTTCATTACTTGTTTGTGGGGCGATTCTTTGTTGGGTGTCGTTGCTAAGCTGCCAGCACGATAAATCAAAAATGACAGATTAGTTAAAACAATAGCCGATTAGTTGTACCAAATTTTAACCAATCAAAATCAGGAAAACAACTAATATTTTAGTTGTTTTGCGATCGCTGGCTTTTCCGTTAGGTTTATTCCATAAAAATGTATGATTTTTATAGTTTCCATCCAAATTTTTAATTTATTATAGGTGAGAGCAGGGCTAAACCGGGCACGGAATTAAAACCGGTTAGCTTATATGTCTGCTAAACCAGCAATTGTTTCGACCTGACTTTGTAAGCGAGCTTTTATCTGACAGAAAGACGTCATATAGCTTGATGACGCTGAGCCAATTTCATTTCAAAACGTTTTTCACTGATTTGATTTAAATTTTAGTGTTTTTTGTGTCATATTTAATTTCTGTGCATCTGTAATTTTGTGCTGAATCCGGTTATTGTTGAGTCCTTTCGATTACGTGGAAAATAAAAAATATTATTGCATCTCGAAAATGAATTGTCTGTGCAGGGTTAAACCGCACAAAAAAGTGAGGGTCAATCAAAATCATAATTTTCTACTTAGAATTAGAGGCGAAACAATCTAATAGCCTTAAACAAAGACTCTAAAGCCAGTTTAAGCATACATTATTCGGTACAGCAGTGCGTCAAGTTTCGAAACAGAACCTATATAATTTATTCGAACATGGTTTCGTTTTCTTCGCGCTTTTTAGGGATTCTTGAGATTTAGCATTTTACTGTATTCGTTTTTCATTTTTGTGTGAAACTTTATAGTCTGGCTTAGCCCCGCGGTTCCAGAAATATTGGATTTGTGGTTGGTCATTTCTTCGCGAATTGATACGCAAACTAATGTATATTCTTCCAAATAATAAATAGGGAATTGTAACTGAATAATGAAACTACACAACGATATAGATAACTTGGGTAAAAATGTAGGTGCAGTGATTGTTTATTTTTGAATTTCCAAAATGTATCCGGTGTAGCCCTGGTCTCCCCTACTGAAACAGAAATTTTAAAAAGAGGATTTGAAGTTTTATAGTATAATTTATAGCTTTCTAATTGATAAACGTCTGTATAAAATTTTGAATCTACCTACGATGTTCAAATTAAATTTGGAAAACCTTCAGTCTGAGTATACAATTTTTGCCTTTCTCTATCTACTTCGTTCGTTACGAGAGTTTTCCGAACGACTTGTTAGGCCTATCTCAACCTTCTGTTTCGCCGGAGGGCCATCGTAGGGGTTTATTTGTTGTCTGCCAACCCACATAACTAACTCCTGCGACATATATTTAAGGTGACCATGGAAGCGAGCCACAAATGGCAACCAAGAAACCGCCTACCCTCCCACTTCACCTTCCGCTATTTTGCCCTGCTCTTGATGTAAACAAACCTTGAAATACATTTTTTCTACGCGTAGGGGTAAATATGTTGCGTAGAATTGCTACTGCAATTTGGTGACATAATCACTCATCGTATTGATATATGTTTTCCTATCCGCAAACGATGATGTTGTCGACAAAATGGAAAATGTAGAATTTGTTGGTTTGTATTTTTTGAATATGTGAGCTTCATATTCAAAAATTAAAATTAATACAAAAAGCCATTGCAACAGAGTTTGTTCAAGAACCCAAGAACCAAACGAAGGCAAATAGTAAACTATCTTCTTTGGCACAATCATTATATTCTCATGATTGCAGTTTGTTAACTCCAGAATGAGCATGAAGATGAGATAAGTCCACTCTGTTCTGCTAGGTGATTTGAATAGTTTCAATGTTTACATTTTGTTCTCGCAAATGTATTCCTTTCAGCACACAAATATTATTATTTCATTCCTCGCTACTTACAAATACTATTACTATATGAAAAAGTATTGTTTCACTAATACTTTAACATTTATTTTCCTTGGCTTCTGTCCACGGTCACCTTGATTCTACCTACGGTAGGGTTATAGCTCCCTTGCTTACTTGCACCCTCACATTCTCCTACTACTATGCATCAATTGCTCTTACATGATAATTTTTTGAATAGTTTTGTTGAAAGACTGCATTGAAAGGACTGGTTTCCAATTTTTTGCTATGTGCGACCGAGCACTGTCGTGTTGGAGGATGACTATGTCATGTCGCTCTTGATATTTTGGCCGCTTTTCTTTTAGCGCGCGACTAAGGCGCATCAGTTGCGTTCGGTAGTGGGAACCCGGTTTTAAGAGCCACCAAATACAAATCATAACCTTGACGCCGTGAAAATTAGGTTTTGCTTTCGACGAAGTAGCATGCCCGGGCTTTCCCCATGATTTTCTGCGCTTAGAATTATCGTATCGAACCCACTCACCGGTTACGATTCGATGTAAAAACCCCTTACGATTTTGTCTTTGAAGCAGTTGCTCACATACAAATAGACGGCGCTCGATGTCCCTCGGTTTCAACTCGTACGGCACTTACTTACTTACTACTTAATTATCCAATGAATCCTTTTTTTCAATATCCCTTATCTATTACATTATTTTATTTGTTTCCTAAGCTGTTGGATTGTACATCATAGTAAACAGAATCGACGAATTTTGTTTCATATTCAATATTATATTATATCTTCCCAACCACCGATATTTGGATGCTTACAAAAAATTCACAAAACCCTCATCAGCTTCATCAACCTCAGCGAATTCTTTGAGTGGCCGGTTATGATTTATTTCATTTTCCGGAAGCAGTTGGAAAGCCACTCCGCTGTTTCATTTTTCCTATCATCCGCGTTCGCCACGAAGCGGGCACCCACAGGTAGGCAAACGCTTTTGTGTACTTTACGAGTTTGAACTATACCGAGTACACTTACTGTAGTGGGCAGGCAAATAACTCAATCCATCGAGAAAGAATTTTTTTGGATCAAGCTTTCGCTCTCAAAAGTTTCTTGGTGTATGAGTAGACTGAAAGAAGAATGATAAAGCTTTTCCGCCGCAATCGAAACATAGCTGGCTGTTTCAGTGAATATTCCATCGTTCAAAATTGTTTTTCGGGCATTCCAGTGTTCGCATGATTGAAATTCTGTTCTCCAACAACGGATGAATGAATGAATTAATGTTAACTACAACGTACATCAACAAAATTCGAGCGCTGTTTGTACCATTGATCATTGCTATGTATTGAAAAGACTGTCATTACTAACTTGACTTCATGAAAAATTGTGCGTCATTTTGCCAGAATGAAAAAATTACAGGGCTGTGTACGAGACACGACCGATCATGATTACATTAAAAATGCAATTTTCAAACTCTCTCATCAACAGATTAAAATTTGAAAAATGGGCAAATAATTGCGAAACACTATCTAGGATTCTAAAGCAAATTTTGGGAAGTTTGAACCTTCAGTATCTAGCACATATTCGTGAAATGCGTTCAAGAAGTATTTATAATATTATTATTTTTCTTTTGCAAACTTCCGGTTCCGTTGGTAAATAGAGATTGCTGTTCACGACAAGCGCCACCGGTGATTTGTTTGCTATGTTCGATGTCTGTTATTAATCCAGTTGTACACGGAACGACCGAAATTAGCTCTGCGCCTAATTCGTATTACTGTTTTTGAATTAGTTGATTTTAACAACAAAATTTCCAAAATAACTATAAAATTAGTTAAAATTGAGAATTTACTTTGCTGAAAAAACTCTTATTTTTAGAGAATGTGTTTAGTTGGTGAATATCCTGGACACAAACCAGCAATATTTCAATCCAACACGAAATTCTCATTGACAACTAATTTTGTTATTAAAATCAGAAAATTTGTTTCTATTTATCTATCACTGTCATTACTGAAGGACAGCACAAAGAAAACAAAAATGAAATTGGTTTTATCAACAAGGCTAATAAAAGCCAAAAACTCAAGAGAAGTGTCAAAGCAAAACAATCCATTGAAAAGCTAAAAAGGACAGTCTTGTTGAAACTGCTTGCGAATTGTTTAGATGTTTTTCGCATGTGTTCGATATATATTTATTTAAATTTCTAAACCGATATGTAAAAATGTCGTAAACTGTTAGTGGAAATCGTATTTATTCAGAATTTGTGCGCACTTGAAGCGATTGTGCGTAATAATGTTTTTACGCGGAACAGTGAAGTGAATTTCGAATGTTTCACTCTAATTGTGATGAAGTTTTTTTGTATCTTCAAACCCTCCGTGCTGTGCCGTCCGGTGTACTACTTGTATTCGGTTTTTGTTTTCCGAGTGCTCAAAGTTTTCAGTGAGAATGAAGAAAACAGTGATTTAGAAGAAAAAAAATTCAAAAAGATGTTTATGTTTCGTTTATGTCTTTTTCTCCAATACAACATCGTATTTATACCTGCCAATATGGAAAAGACAACCGCGTCTGAAATTTTTTCGGCAGTAGTGTGCCATCTAGTGGCTAGTAGTCATTACGGTGTTACCGTTTCGGTGACAGGGCGCCACATAGCTGCAGATTGCAGAAGCCAATTCAACCATTCATATTGGTTGAAAACAACATTTTATTTCCTTGATTCAACTAAAAAATTAGTTGAATGGAAATGAAATGTGCCTTAGCTAAGAAATGACAGCACGTTTAATTTGTGAATTTAACTAAAAAAATAGTCATTTCAACAAATATTTTATTATTATTAAGGGAATGAAAATAAAAAATCTAAATTAGCAAAAGTAAGAATTTGTTAGATGTCTCAAAAAATAACTAACTAAAATCAGCAAATCAACTAAATTTTTCGCGAAATTGCTGATTTCGGTCGTTCCGTGTAGTATTCTGGTCATGAATTCAGGTATCGAAACCAGATCCAGATTTATTTTAAAGATCTAGAATTCAAGTCCAGAATCGAGAATTCTGGTCCAAAATCCAAGTTCACACTTATCATCTAATGTCTCTTTTCGATTTTGCAAAGCACCACGTCGCCGTTGCTCGTGAAGCTAGAAAAAAATTGGAGTGAGGAAATAGATTTGTATATTTCGTGCATAGATAAGTAAAATAAAAAACTATCTACAATGCATATATACTTATAAATATCTGCTTATTTACAGGTAGAGGCGCTAATGAGCACTAGAAATTGTGTTTAGCCGTGATGTTTTCTTTTGGAGTTTGCTTGTCTTTTTCTTCCACCTTAGCTTTTATGATGTTTATTTTATACAATAAAGAAGAGCAATTCTTTCTTCGTTCAATTACTGATAACTCGGCAATTCATGATCGCTTTTGCCAAACTAAAAGCGAAATTTTTACTGGCTGGTTCGGCAATAATTCATAGTTCACAAATTTAGGATTGCCGAGATTCTCAGTAATTATACATTTTGCTGAGACGATTACCGAACACTCAGCTGGGCCAATCTCGGCGTTTTTTTGCCGAGATACAGTAATAAAATTTAAGTGTGCAGAATCAAGATTCAGGATCCACGATCAGAGTTCTACTCTGAAGTTTAGTTAAGAATATAGGCCCAGAAAGCAGTTCCAAAGTGTACTTGTAGAATTCAGACCCAAAATTCAGATCCAGAGTTAATGTTCAGAATTGAGATCCAGAATTCATTTCCAAAATCCAAGTCCAATTTCATAATTCATGTTCGAAATCCAGTTCCAGAGTTTATGTTCAAAATACACTTCCAGAATTCAAGTACTGGTGCAGAATCTAAGATTTGTGTCCAAAATTCATCTTCTGAGTAAATCTCCAGAATCCAGTTCTATAATACCTTTCCAGAATTCAGGTTTCAATTACAAATCCAGAAATCAGATGCAGAATCCAGGTCCTGAATTAAAGCTCTGAACCCAGGTCCAGAATTCATTCCCAGACGCTAGAACCAGAATCCAGGTCTAAAATTCAGTTCCTGATCCAGAATTCATTTACAGAATCCTACACCAGAATACAGTCGTAGAATTCTGGTCCAGAATCCAGACTCCTAATTCAGGTCCATAATTCAAGTCCATAAATCGGATGCAGAATCCAGCACACAAATTTATGATTCAGATATAGAATCAAATTCTATAATTCTAGTGCAGAATCTAAAATTCAGGTCCGGAATGCAGGAGTCAGTCGAGAGTTCAATATTAGGGCTCAGGTTCATAATTCATTTTCAGAATTCAGTTTTCCATTCGGGATTTCTGATGTAACACTCAAAAGAGCACATCCATTATAAAAATCGCCACACGAAAATTTTTCAACTTCTTTGTATAGACGCCAAACAAAAACTAATCGTACGATATGCGTCAAAATTTGACAGAATGTGTATAAAAGTGTTGCCAACGTTGAAGGAATAAAAGTTTACCGATTAGACAAGCGCTGGAATTTTAAAATGAAAATTCCGGTGCTTTTTTTATCATAAGGTATCCATGTTTTCTTGAGAGGGGCATATTGTAAAACTTTACCCTATCTCCGAAAGTATTCGAAATACGTTCCGGTGCCTTCGCGTAATACTGTCAAACTGTGGTTGGAATTTTGTATAAAAACAGGTTCTGTAACCAAAATAAAACCTCCGGGTCACTGTCCGGACACAGCAGAATGTTGAACGAGTTCGATCCATTATTGTGAAGAGTCTTGCGCATTCGGGTGAAAATAATGCTCTTCAAATTTCTCGTTATTCTTTCAGTCGAATAGCCAAGTTGTTTCATCCATATAAGATCGTGATTGCCCGGCAGTTGAAACCGGTGGATTCTGGAGCTCGTTTATCGTTCGCGAACAAGATGCTCGAAATGATAGGCAGTGGTCAGATTTATCTAAGCGATATAACGATGAATGACGAAGCACACTACAGCAAAATTGTCATTATTATGCCAAGACGAATCCGTTTCAGGATCTGTATCAAGACATAAAATGTTTTCTAAACTCACGAATGGTTAAAACGTACGAATGATTCTTAAAAGACAAGTTATAAATAAAAAAGCAACGAGCGATACTCCAGTGTTCCATGATGGAAAACTACTAGACGAAAATAAATCTTTCATTATTCGACTTTCCGATGCCGTGTTTGGTTTCTGCCTCGCATGGTTTGGTACCTCGATCAAAAAGTCCCCGGAATTTATTTAGATTTTTTTTATTTTATTATGTTTCAATTAACCTCAATTAATGTTTTTAACTTTAAGGTCATCCCCTCTTCGGGCCAGAAAAACTTTCTGACACTACGTGCGGGGTTGGGAATCGAACCCAGATGGGCAGCGTGAAAGGCATTAACTAACCCATCACTCTATACCCGTCCACTATTATTCAGAAAATTAAATATACAAGATTATTCATCAAAACCGACTTTGTACCCTTCAAAGTACTCCCCATCGACTGCAACATACTTATGCCAGCGTTTGATCCAATCCTCGAAACATTTTTTGTATTCAGTTTTCGGTATGTCCATCAGAGCCATCTGCGATTTTTCCATAATCTGATCTCGGGTGCTGAAACGCGTTCCCTGGAGCGGTTCCTTGAGTTCCTTTATTCTTCCGAATAGGAAAAAGTCGCAGGGAGCCAAATCAGGTGAATTCGGTGGTTGCTAAATGGTGTTCGTTTCGTTTTTAGCCAAATGTTCTCGGAAAACGATGGCATTGTTTGACGGTGCGTTATCGTGGTGCAAGCCCACGAGTTGTTTGCCCACAAATCTGATCTTTTTCGGCAAATTGCTTCACGCACAAATAATACTCCTTGTTGCGGTTTGGCCTTGTGGAAGAAATGCATGATACACCACACACTTGTAATCAATGAAAACTGTGAGCATTGCCTTCTTTTTCGACTGAAAACGACGAAACGTTCGTGCCACTGAATGTTTTCTTCAGAATATCGTTGCCGAAATACTCTTCTAACATTTGCAATGTCGTCACACCATTGAAACCGTTTTTAGCACATAATTTAATGAAAACTCGTTATTTCAAATTCAATTCCATTTAGAAAATTGTACAAAATCGAAGACAAATAATCACAGATGTACTCAATACAGCGTAACTTTTACAAATGTTCAAGTATCAAACTGAAAATTTGACAGAATGTCTGTGACAGATGTGGCAACCAAAAACAAAATAAAATTAATCTAATCCAGTGACTGAGAGTAAGTCACACGGTGATGATTCCGGGAACTTTTTGATCAAGGTACTTATAGTTTTCTTATTCAACTTAACAATCAAAAATGAGAAAAAAATCTGCAACAATTCTCCAGGTACTGTTCATACAATCATTTCTAAACCACATACGGATACAACACTAGATTGAAAACTGGCAGTGTTGAATAGTGTCCATCGCGTACGCGTTCCATGATAGATAATTAATGCAAGCAGCTGTGAATTCTCGATGGTTTCGCCCATTACCATATCTAGGCTGAAATATTGAAATCCATGCAATGCAAGAGCTAAAAGTTTCCTATTAGCACTGTTTCACATAACATTGCATAATTACCTCAGGTTATAATTTATTCATAATACGCATGCTTAAATATCCGAAGAGAGGGAAATGCATCTAAATTGCTTATCGCTTGTGAGCTCGTAAAATGCTTCATAGCTCTGGACAACAGATGAAAATGAGCTGTCAATTTAAATGCATTTATACATGATACTAGCAAACTGTCCGGAAAATTAAATCTTCATACAATAAAACATCGGAATTTAATAATTTCCACAAACGACAGCCCTGAAGGCATGAGTGAAACCATATCCTCATATGTGTTACCTACATTCAATTCAAATGGAAACGTGAGCACAACCCGGTTAGAGACATGGTACTACCGCCAGAACTTTAATTAAAAAGAGATTTCTTTTGTTTTTTATTCCACGGATTGTGGTTTTGTAGCTACTATAATTCCTCACTCGCTTACCTGGCAACGACATTAGTGGTGTAACTGTGCATAAAAGAGATTTGATTAAGGGGTTATATACAAAGTTGAGTGTAGAACAACCGATGTTTTTTAATTGCATTGATATTTGAATTTGAGAAATACCATTGCGTTGAACGTGAAATATCAAAAACTTTCAAACCAATTTTCATATTTTTTCAAATTGTTCGTATTTTGATGCTCGCGTTCTTGGACGGTTTTTTTTCATCTGTAAATTTTTGATCGCTGGCCAAAAAAAAATTGTTTTGATTTCGAACACCTCAAAAATCAATCCTTATATCTCAGTAACTGGACAACGCGCTCAGATTACATTCAATTCGAATTCATACGACCATAAGACCATTCATTTGAATCTAAGTTTGTGAAAATTATTTCACCCATATCCGGGAAAGCAAACTGAGTTTCATTATAGAGTTCGTGACTTGTACTTCCGGAACTGGAAAGCGGAGTCTGGTGAAACCAAAGTAAGTTCAACTACCAAAACTTGTTTACTTGTAAATTTTACAGAATTGTTTGAATTGATAAATTTGATAATTTCTCTATGCCTTCATTTATAATGGCACACTTTTGGAATAGTGTCAAAACACTTTTCATTGATTCTTAAGATAATATGAAAGTTTGTTTGATCATCAACTGGCAAGACATACAAATTGAAATAGTTTATGAATCAGTTTTGAGGCAATGCCACCGATGCGTCAATGGACGACAAGATGAGCCACGAACAAAGTGCCCCTCAATCCTCGCAGGAGGGAAATGGAAGCTCCTTTCCCCCTAAAAAAAAGGGTGACAACGAGATCGAATACAAAAAATTTTTTATTCAAAAAATCGGCTCAATCGGCCACGTAAAGCTTGTACGCAAATAGGCCTGAACAAATATGTCTTGTAAATAAAAAAAATGAATCAGTTTTGAAGATTTCTTACAAATTTATCTTTCTCATTTAGAAACGCTATGCAATCACTGTGCAAACCGACTTTTGAACCAAGGCGCAGAGCGCGGAGTGTTATATACGTGTATGTTTGAAATCCGCAACTGATTTTCTCATAAATGAATAAACCTGAGTGTCAATGGACACTCAACCGAGAGTCTCCATTGACACTCACACCGACGAATACTCAACGTTTTCGGAATCAACATACTACAACTTTAAAAAAGGAGACTACACTGCTATGAGTAATTTTTTGCTCATCTTCAGGTTAGAACTCTATATTATCCAATGAATGCAACTCAGCTGCAGTAACTTGGACTCATGTTGTGTTATACGCCATGGATCTGTTCATACCAAAAAAGATACCTCGTAAAGCAATCCACCCACCATGGTCTAATTCTACCTTGAAAAACTATAAAAGTGCTATGCGATCGGCCTTGAAGATGTTGTCCAAATATTCGCGTTTAAACTACCGTTATAAACGCCTAAATAAGACTCTGTACCATAACTACCAACAGCGCACCCAGAGAAGTCTTAAAACGAACCCGAAAAGCTTCTGGAGTTACATCAAAGAACAACATAAAGAAACGGGCTTTCCAACTAATATGTCACTTGATGGAGTTCAAGCATCAACATCTCCTGAAATCTGTGATCTGTTTCGTAAGCATTTTAGCAGTGTTTTTTCGGATGAAATTTTAACTGACGATCAAATTCATGAAGCGACCAGTAACGTTCCTCTGCGTACTCCCTTTGGCTCTCATCCAATTATTACGACCACTGAAGTTAGCAAAGCGTGCTCCGAGCTTAAGTCATCATTCAGTGCTGGTTCTGATGGGATCCCATCTATATTACTGAAAAGATGTTCAAATGGTATTTCGATTCCACTGTCGATGCTGTTTAATAGTTCTTTGAAAGAAGGACATTTTCCGGCCATATGGAAAAAATCATACATTTTTCCCGTCTTTAAGAAAGGCAGTAAAACCAATATATCAAATTATCGTGGAATAGCGGCAATATGCGCAGTATCCAAATCATTCGAACTAATAGTCTTGGACTTCATCACACATAATTGCACAAACTATATATCTGAAAGTCAACATGGTTTTATGCCGAAACGATCTACTACTACAAATCTCGTATCTTATACTTCATTTATCATAAAATCCCTGCAAGCGCGACTGCAAGATTTTTAGATATATATACTGATTTCTCTGCTGCTTTCGACAAGATCAATCACCGGACCACACTTTCGAAATTGAGTAGACTTGGATTCAATGGACCTTTTCTTAATTGGCTGTGCTCATATTTAACCGATCGCGACATGTCAGTGAAAATAGGAGATTGCACTACGTCTCCATTTACGGTCAGCTCCGGAGTTCCTCAAGGCAGTCATCTTGGACCGTTCATATTCCTACTCTAACTAAACGATTCAAACATTTTGCTAGAATGCATGAAGTTATCATATGCTGATGATTTCAAACTCTTTCACCTTATCAAAACCGTCGAAGACGCCAGATTCTTGCAGTCACAACTGGACATTTTTACAAATTGGTGTAGAGTAAACCGAATGACCGTTAATGCTTCAAAATGTTCTGTTATTTCATTCACTCGCAAACATTCTATTATTGAATTCGACTACACGATCTTAAAAACTGTTCTTAGACGAGAATCGTGTATTAAAGACTTGGGAGTTATCTTGGATTCGAAAATGAATTACAAACAGCACATTAAATATACTATCAATAAAGCCTCGAAACTGTTAGGGTTCGTCTTCCGTGTGACGAAAGACTTCAAAAACATATATTGCCCCAAAGCATTATATTGTGCTTTGGTCCGTTCTACACTAGAATATGCAGCTGTGGTTTGGTCACCCTACTATCAAAACGACATTCAACGCATAGAAAATATTCAACATAAATTTATTCGTTTTGCGCTTCGCCAACTACCATGGAGAGACCCCCTAAATTTTCCGAGTTACCAAGATCGCTGCAAGCTCATAGATCTCGATCTACTGTCCGTTCGCAGAAATGTGTTCAAGGCAGTTTTCATTGCTGATCTTCTCCAGTCACGAATTGATTGCTCGGAGCTGTTACGTTTGCTAGATTTTGATATTCGTCGTCGTTGTCTTCGAACTCATCTTTTCCTACGCATTCCTGCCGCCAGAACCAACTATGGCCACAACGAGTCATTTGTCAGTATGTGCCGAGTGTTCAATAGCTGTTCAAGTTAGTTCGACTTTCATCTAACTCGTGATACTATCAGGAAATTGTTTAGTCGAACACTATCTCTTTAGAAGTTTATCGTTAGTTCTAAGTACTTAGCTATGTAGTTATAATAGTTAATGATATACAATATGTTATAATAGTTAATAAAATGAAATGTATCATTTGGATATTCTGTAATCTGTTGGTACAAAAGATGAGGAGGTTTTATGCCTACTGGAGACATAGTATTAGATTGATAATAACTTATCTCCAGGGGGCTTTTCACTGCTCCAGAAATAAAATAAAATAAAAAAAATAAAATAAACCGATTTCCACACACTTAAACTCTCACGAAAAGGTCCCCTAGAACGCCATTGAATTTTATTCGGATCCGACTAATGCTTCCGAATTTACAGGATAATCTTACGGTTCCGGAATTACAGGCTAATTAGAAGAAAACTTTCAATTTTAAGATCGGGTTTCTATATAGCACGCAGACAAAAACGATCTAAAATCCTTTGAACTAGCCATACATTTCTGCAATTCGGCAGGTCTGGTTAGTGGATGGCCAAACGAACCGACGTTGGTAATAGCGGTTCTCAGAAATGGTTGTTCCTATTTTCATGTACTTAGGTTAAAATGAAAACTGTTATGGTCCCATAGCGTGCTATTAGGTTTTATCCACATCCGACTTTAATCCGGCTAGTGGTGTAATGATGCCTCTCTCATATTACTCATATTTTCATAAATATCGCCGACATTTTAACAAAAATTATATAGTTTATATGGGAATAAACCAATAAAACCTTAAATTTGATCAGTATCTAACGAGAAAAACAAGTTGGAAAAATGTCATGCGAATAAAACTATGCAATGGAAACCCTTTCAATTTATAAACATTTATGAGTGAAATTTGGAAGATTTTTTTCCCCATTTTTATGCCGTCGCTCCAAATGACGTTCAGGAGCTGAAAACCGGATTCGAATGAAACTCAATAGCAACCTATGGGGCCATAAGATTTGAGTCTAAGTTCTTAAGTTTCGATCACTATTATCACTGAACTGGGAGCTGGGATCCGGTAGATCCGAAGTAGGTTCATGTGGTCTGCAACTCGTATAACCTACTAATTAAAACAGTTATGAATTGTTTCCTTATTTTGCATTGTAGTGCTATGTAAATGACGATTTGCATTTTTTCAACACACTTCCCTCTATAACCCCGGAACCTGAAGTCGGATCCAATTGAAATTCAATAGCAACCTATGTGACCATCAGACTTTTCAGACCAATTTAGCCGAGGTCGGTTTGTGGTTTTTTCCCTATTTTTCATCATCGCTCCAAATAACGCTTTGTAATTTTTAACACATTTCACCCTGTATCTACCGGAGCAGAAGTCGGATCGGATTAAAACTCAATAGTCTTCTATGGGAAAGCATAACCTTTCATATGAATATAAATTTGTGAAAATTGGTTCATCCATCTCTGACAAATAAAGTGCATATTTTAGTCACATACACACATACATTTTGCGAAATCGACGAACTGATTCGAATGGTATATAAAACTCGGTTCAAAAGTCAGTTTTCGAAGTGATTTCTATATGATAAAGAGAACACGTAATGGTAACGACTTCTAAATCGAATTCAAAAGTGTTTCATTTTGTAAATTATGTTAGTTGCTGTCTAAAAAATATTTCTTGTTTTTATCTACGAGCCAACGTTAAACATTTTAAAGAACCTCAGAGTAACATTTATGAGAAAGGCAAAATTATGCCACTAGGTAAATCGAAACAGGTATTTTTTTTAAACTTAAGTTTTCTACGTAATATGGATCACTATTGATAGGTCGCATTGATTCTGCTTCAGGGTTGTAAAGCAGAATTGAATTTAAAATAAACTTTGATAAAAAAAATTTAAATTAGCTTTATAGATTGGGTTGAAACGGTGTTGCATGATTCATGGGATCATGCGTAACATAGAACTACTCTTGGTTTAACATAATTGGCCCAAATACCGCTTCTGATCGGTACTTCATTTTCTGTAAATTTATGGAAGAAGAATATTTGGGGTGAAATAGAATACAGTTATTTGCGGTAGTTCAAATTAATAGCAATCCATTTATAAAGACTGTCCCAGAAAGTATGGACGCAACCAAAAACCGCTACCATTTCGCAATGGTTCAGAATCTGTCAATTTTTATGGCTGCGTCTTGTTGTTTACACTCTTCTCTAACCACTTGTGCAGTTGTTTATTCGTTTTCATTAGTTTGTTCCAAATTGCGTGGACTTTCAGCAGAACAACGTCTAAAAACTGTGTACAAATGATGCACAGAACGCGGACTGTCACTGAGAAAGATAGCAAAAATGAAACAAAGATAGCAAACAATATTATACGGTGCGAGAAGAGCAAGTGTTAAATTAGTCCGAGACATCGATTGAAGTCGAAAAATTTGGTAAAAAAGCTATGGTCTGGAAAGCAGTTTGTAGCTGCGGTAAGATTTCGAAACCCTTCATCACCACTGCTTCAATGAACAGCGAAATATACATCAAGGAATGTTTACAAAAACGACTTCTACCCATGATTCGAAGCCACAAGGATCCTGTTGTCTTCTGGCCAGATCTTGCTTCTTGCCACTACTCGAAATCAACGGTAGAATGGTATACTAAAAGGGTCAAGACTTGTCGCCAAGAAGTCTGTACGAAATTTAATGAGGAACGTTCGTAAAAATGTGCGCCAGTTAGTCTACGATGGCTAAGAAGCGAATGTTGAGAATAATATTCTGTTGTTATAGTCTAATATTATCAGTATATCGAATAAAATTTGAATATCTAACACTTGTGAATTATTTACACCGAAATAAAAGTGCATCCATACTTTCTGGGACAGTCTTTAGAACTTATGAAAATGTCAGGAATACCTTTTGATTAGTCGAATACATTTTTTTTCAGAGTTTTACAGTTGGTTTTGCAAAGTAATTTTAAAAAAGGAATTTGGCCCAAAACGGGTATGATAGTGAATTTTGCGGCTATTCTAATTATCATCAATCGATTCTACGGTCATTTTTGCATACGATCTTTTAGTAATTTTTACTTTGAAAATATTTACAAAGATTTCTATGAACTTATAGAGTAAAGTCGCGTTTTTTTCCTTTTTCCCCATTGTTCGATGGCAGATGAAATGCTGTCCAGTATAATTTACGAAGTGCATATAAAAGAAATTGTTTCTGAATCTATTCAATGCGTTATTCGTGAATAATATCATATAGATTCCATACTAGGCTGCAAATTTCCAAAATACGTCTGACATATGTACTATAAAATAGTTCAATTGTATATGGGTCCTGGAAGTTATTACTGATGCGTTCAAAAAAGCCCACCATACTAGTTGCTTTATTGATTACGGTATAGTAGTGATCCACAAAAGTGAGCTTGGAGTCTAAGATTACGCCTAAACTCGTACAATTTTACATTTTTCTACAAGTTGGTTTCCTAGACGTATGTCTATAGACGGAGTTTTATTTTTCCCACTGAATGTTATTGAGTCACATTTTTTTACATTGAGCTTGAGTAGACTTTCGCTGCACCAAACGTGGAATGGATCAATTTCCTTCTGGAATATTGCGGTGTTTCTAATTTCCATGACGAGTTTCATGTAGTCAGCATATTTAAGCATTTTTAGATATTTGAGGATGAAGAAAATGTCGTTTACATGTAGTATGAAAAGAAGAGGTCCTAGATGAGAGCCCTGAGGTACACCAGGTGATTTATTAATTGGTTCAGACAGAATTATGTTTCGAGCCATTGTAGTAGATTGTCGATACGGTCGATAGCTTTACTGAAGTCGGTGTAGAAAATTTTGTATGTGGTTGCCGGAATCCATGGCATTCTTAGTGAAAGTGATAAATTCAAATTGATTTGTTGTGGTTGAGCGATCTTTAAAAAATCCATGCTGTTTGTTTGTTATTACATTTTTCAGTTATTGGAAAAGTTTTTCGTTCACATTTTTTTTAAATAATTTAGGAATGCCTGAAACAATGGTTATTCTACGGTAGTTTATTTAAGTTTATAAAAAACGGTCCAACTAATTCTTAGAAGGCAGAGTGAAAATATTTCACACATTTATACACAAACACAGACTAACTAAGTCGATTGGTATAAAACGCTTGGCCCATCGAAGTAATTTTTATTAGTCGCTTTTGTAGTTTTTTAAGATTACATATCTTTTCTTTATGAGAAAACCAAAACCGTGTCATAAGAGAAAACAAACCACGAGCTGTCCTTCGACATTAATGAGCCCCTCCATGTGCAGCACAAGTACATGTATCGAGATATTTCTATATATTTATGAAAATAAAATTACAAACATGAAAAATCCTTAATTTCATATCAGATGCGTACTATCCCTTAAGTGATTTCGAATGGGACTAAAACACGAAACAGAACAAGATAGCATGCAAAGTATGCTGCGATAGTGCATCACAACCACATGGAACCCGAAACACATCTAAAATTTATCACGTCATGCAAATTGTCTACGAGTACAAATTCCCATCTGCTGATGCGGGATTCATGCCTATATGTAACACTACTGTCTTTTTAGTCCATCTTCAAACAATGTCGTTTTTGTCTATTTCTGCTTTACGGATTATTCTAGAATATTCAAACATGACATAATCATTGGAAAATAAATTCATGCGATACGA
Organism: Malaya genurostris; assembly: GCF_030247185.1. Classification (NCBI taxonomy): domain Eukaryota; kingdom Metazoa; phylum Arthropoda; class Insecta; order Diptera; family Culicidae; genus Malaya; species Malaya genurostris. The sequence goes on from NC_080572.1 coordinate 94,893,777, forward strand.
AATCATCGACGGCTCTAGCAACGAATGCCGGCGTAACTCCTGCAGTCGTGAATAATTGGAATTTTGATTGGAAAGAGCTTTTTCGAAAATCCCTAATATAAATCAAAGTAACTTGCAATCGATAGCAATTCGTTATGCAGAACAGAGCAGGCTGGAAGGTTGTAGATTAAAAATGTTTTATTCACGCACCGGATCGAAACAAACTGATTGAATTATGCATGATTCACGTCAACAAGCTGTCTAAATTGCTTTATTGAACAAATTTAGCATGTATCGATTTTCACTTCTCTTCACTTTCCAGACAGTGACATCGATCTCGCTTCGAAAACAAACAAACAGATTGATTTACACGTGTCATTTGGTGTGAGGAAAACATTAGCAAGATTAACCTCTCGCCCATATCCTATCTGTTCATACAATTTCGGGCTGTATTATCGGAGAGGCCACAGGCCAACATTTAAAAACAATCAGGGCACAGTGTCATATGTTGAACGTATCTGAGCAATTGTACTTATTATCAAACATGATCCTCAAGAGCTTTTCAGCATTATTCCACCACAATCGAAAATCCGGCTCTGTGTATGCTGTGGAACGTAAGCACATAAAGTTTATTGTTCATAATAGAGCGAGGTGCTCAAAGAATATATATATACGGGATCGAGCGAAGCGTTATGAAGTACGAGCTATCAATCAATACGCTCTCGGTGTTTATCAGCATACTGTGAAAAACCTGTTTTAGGTCGTCAAATGGTGAGATAACTAAGTCCTCACAAGTCCCTATCTCATGCCTCCCCGAGCGTCTATGATGACATTTGGTCAATAGAACGGCGTCGACTGGGTGCTATCGCCTTCTGCGTTAGTAGCAGAATGAGAGGGTGCGAAATGGCTTGTAGGTTGAAGCCCATCCTAATATGCAATGTTTATCATAGTATATTGTAACATATAATTCTGTCGTTTATTACATCATGTATTATTAGTATTATTTTTATTATGAGAAGAGCGTAACTTACACTGCGACATTAACTGTTATATTATATCATAGCATATTGTTTCATATATTATCGTCTTACACTATTTTATGTTATTATGGTATTATACTGCATTGCATCATAGCATATTATATTATATAATTATATTATATTTTATGATATTATATTATATTGTATTATGTTGTATTATATTATAGGGTTTATTATGAGTAGTACTACGTACCTCTGCGCAAAATATAAATTTGTTTTCCTTATAAGTTATCATTATCATTATCAGTTATATTAAAGTAATCTTTTAACTAACTATCAAGGTCGTCACAAGGTGAGCTTTGTCCTCACTGGTTCCTGTTTCATGCCTACACGTGTGTCTGTGGTGACAATTGGTCGATGGAATGCGTTGAGGGCAGAATGAGAGCATGAGAAATGACATATAAATTCAAGTAATATAATATCATAGCATATCGCAATATATCATTTTATTCATTCTATTATTTATTATATAATTCATTGTACTATATTAGATTCGTTTTTTATTATTATTTTCATTATTATATTTACTGTTATTATTATTAATTTGTCATCAATAATATTAACATAGATTATTTTTATAGATGTGGATATTATTATTGTTATTAGAAGAGAAATATTCTACTTCCTGCAGTATTGCGAAGATAGAAGAGCATAACTGACACTCTACACTAAATGTTATTTTATATATTGTTTTATGATATATTATATTATATTGTATGACATTGTATTATATTATATTAAATTAAAATATATTATATTATATTATGTTATATTGTATTATTTTGTAATCTATTATATCTTTTCATGTTATATTAATTTCATTACACTTTTTTTCATTGTATTTTTCAATATAAAACATTTTGCACGGAGTCGTAAAGGGTAGGGAGCATCAGGGCATCGGACGAATTGACGACTGGACGAGGGATTGTGGATAGCCAGCCCAAGTCACTTGAAGGAAACTTGTTTCCTTCTGAAGGTTTGAAATGAGTCTGACGCGCCCTTCTCAAACAAACCATCAGGCGGGTTCAAGTATGTATAGCGAAATGCTTCATCCATGCACTGGATATTATGGTTGGAAGAGCATCTTTTATTCCCGCGGAATACGAGTAAGTAACTCTACTTACATATCCGCCCAACCCCTTTCTCATATTATTCACTTTCTCCTATATATTACAGCAAAAATCAATTGAAATACTACAATTTAAACAAAAAACTTTAGGAATAAGTTCTGAGGATTTCTGTTGCATAATACTACTACATTTGAATTTAAGTTAACAAAAATCTATTTAATCATAAGCGAGAAGGTAAGGTGAGCTCCATTTGATTGCATTTGATTCCTACTATCGGTACTGCTGGAACCGAAAGCTAGATATCGGCATAGTGAAATTTGGTTCATTCAACCATACACCAATAAGACCTACCAAATTTGTAAGATTCTGTATGGCGATTTTTTATTTTGGGAAAATATGTACCAAAAGTCAAAAGTCTATTTTCGGAACCAAGGGATTAATCCGAATGAAAATTGGGATATGATTATGGCATCCTAAGACATCCCAGATGAATCTAAGTTTATGAAAATCGGTTCTGACATCTCCGAGAAAAGTGAGTGATATTATTTTCACATTTTTGGTACATATCACCCTGTAATACCGGAACCAGAAGTCAGATACAAATGAAATTCAGGACCTTTGTATGGGACCATTGGAGTCATTGGAGTCTAAGTTTGTGATAATCGGTTTAGCCATTTCCGAGAAAAGTGAATGAAAATATTTATCACACACACATACACGCACACACATAGCACACATTCACACCCTTAAACATTCTGATACTTGGATTTGGATTTTGGAAATCCGATTAGCCTACTATTAGAGTCTTTCATATTAGCTGTATAAGTTAACCTTGTTAATCGGTAAGTTTCGGGTTGATCAAGTCCTCCATAAAACAGTTGCCGACCTTGAGAAAATATCAAATTGAGCTAGTTACGTTATATATTCTTGAAGAAAACAAAAAAGTTTGTTTGTGCATACCAAATGAAACAGTTCCACTATGGTCGTCAAATGGTGAGATAACTAAGTCCTCACAAGTTCCTATCTCATGCCTCCCCGTGTGTCTATGATGACATTTGGTCAATAGAACGGCGTCGACTGGGTGCTATCGCCTTCTGCGTTAGTAGCAGAATGAGAGGGTGCGAATTGACTCATAAGTTAAAGCCCATCCTAAAATGCAATGTTTATCATAGTATATTACAACATATGATTCTGTTGTTTATTACATCATGTATTATTATTATTATTATTATTATTAGAAGAGCGTAACTTGCATTGCCACATTAACTGTTATATTGTATCATAGCATATTATTTCATATATTATCGTCTTACATGTTTTTTGTCTTTTATGTTATTATATAATATGTTGTATGGTATTATACTGCATTGCATTATATCATATTATATTGTATTATATTATATTATAGGGTTTATTATGAGTAGTACTACGTACCTCTGCGCAAAATATAAATTTGTTTTCCTTATAAGTTATCATTTTTAAAGTAATCTTTTAACTAAATATCAAGGTCGTCACATGGTCCTCACTGGTTCCTGTTTCATGCTTACACGTGTGTCTGTGGTGACAATTGGTCGATGGAATGCGTTAATGGCAGAATGAGAGGATGAGAAATGACATATAAATTCATGTAATATAATATCATAGCATATCGCAAAATATCATTTTATTCATTCTATTAATTGTTATATATTTCATTGTACTATATTATATTGTTTTTTATTATTATTTTCATTATTATTCAGGGTGATTTTTTAAGAGCTTGAGAACTTTTTTAAACAATAAAACGCATAAAATTTGCAAAATCTCATCGGTTCTTTATTTTAAACGTTAGATTGGTACATGACATTTACTTTTTGAAGATAATTTCATTTAAATGTTGACCGCGGCTGCGTCTTAGGTGGTCCATTCGGAAAGTCCAATTTTGGGCAACTTTTTCGAGCATTTCGGCCGGAATAGCCCGAATTTCTTCGGGAATGTTGTCTTCCAAAGCTGGAATAGTTACTGGCTTATTTCTGTAGACTTTAGACTTGACGTAGCCCCACAAAAAATAGTCTAAAGGCGTCAAATCGCATGATCTTGGTGGCCAACTTACCGGTCCATTTCTTGAGATGAATTGTTCTCCGAAGTTTTCCCTCAAAATGGCCATAGAATCGCGAGCTGTGTGGCATGTAGCGCCATCTTGTTGAAACCACATGTCAACCAAGTTCAGTTCTTCCATTTTTGGCAACAAAAAGTTTGTTAGCATCGAACGATAGCGATCGCCATTCACTGTAACGTTGCGTCCAACAGCATCTTTGAAAAAATACGGTCCAATGATTCCACCAGCGTACAAACCACACCAAACAGTGCATTTTTCGGGATGCATGGGCAGTTCTTGAACGGCTTCTGGTTGCTCTTCACTCCAAATGCGGCAATTTTGCTTATTTACGTAGCCATTCAACCAGAAATGAGCCTCATCGCTGAACAAAATTTGTCGATAAAAAAGCGGATTTTCTGCCAACTTTTCTAGGGCCCATTCACTGAAAATTCGACGTTGTGGCAGATCGTTCGGCTTCAGTTCTTGCAGGAGCTGTATTTTATACGGTTTTACACCAAGATCTTTGCGTAAAATCTTCCATGTGGTCGAATAACACAAACCCAATTGCTGCGAACGGCGACGAATAGACATTTCACGGTCTTCAGCAACACTCTCAGAAACAGACGCAATATTCTCTTCTGTACGCACTGTACGCATTCGTGTGGTTGGTTTAATGTCCAATAAAGTAAACTGAGTGCGAAACTTGGTCACAATCGCATTAATTGTTTGCTCACTTGGTCGATTATGTAGACCATAAATCGGGCGTAAAGCGCGAAACACATTTCGAACCGAACACTGATTTTGGTAATAAAATTCAATGATTTGCAAGCGTTGCTCGTTAGTAAGTCTATTCATGATGAAATGTCAGAGCATACTGAGCAAATAATAATGCATGAAAATCAGAACCTCAAAAAATCTGAGCAAATACTAATGCATGAAAATCCTAACCTCAAAAAAATCACCTTTTATTTATTGTTATTATTATTAATTTGTCATCAATAATAATAATATATATTATTTTTATAGTTGTGGATATTATTATCGTTAGAAGAAAAATATTCTACTTCCTGCAGTAGTGCGAAGATAAAAGAGCATAACTGACACTCTACATTACCTGTTATTTTATATATTGTTTTATAATATATTATATTATATTAAATTAAAATATATTATATTATATTATGTTATATTTTATTTTTTTGTAATCTATTATATCATTTTATGTTAAATTAATTTCATTACACTGTGTTTCATTGTATTTATCAATATAAAACATTTTGCACGGGGGCGTAAAGGGGAGGGAGCATCAGGGCATCGGACGAATTGATGACTGGATGAGGGATTGTGGATAGCCAGCCCAAGTCACTTGAAGGAAACTTGTTTCCTTCTGAAGGTTTGAAATGAGTCTGACGCGCCCTTCTCAAACAAACCATCAGGCGGGTTCAAGCATGTATAGCGAAATGCTTCATCCATGCACTGGATATTATGGTTGGAAGAGCATCTTTTATTCCCGCGGAATACGAGTAAGTGACTCTACTTACATATCCGCCCAACCCTTTTTGTTCGCTTTTCGTTAACAGCTATAGTAAGAAGGTGAATGGATGAGTCATATCGGAGCTACTGTAAGTCTACCCGCATCCACTGGCAAGTCCTTGAACTGATGGTGGCTTCACTTCACATCACATCACATCACACATCACCAAATGAAACAGTTCCACTATTTCTGTTGCTTCTGGAATCGTAAACCAAGACTCGTTTCATTTGGCCTTCTACTGATTGACTATCGACAGAAATATTTTGATATTTGTTTAGAAATTTTTTTTACGTTTTTTGCTTCATCACTTTAAGCGACTATATAAAATTTCGGTCATTCTTTACCCTGCAATTGCGAAACCCGTAATCGAAATTCAAGAACTTTGTACAACACGTTTCAAATGAATCTAAGCCTGTCAAAACCGGCATGTCCGAAAAAAGTTAGTGCACATTTTTTTTCATTTGTACATATCACCTTGTAATTCCGAAATCTGAAGTGATATTCAAATAATATTCAGAAATTTTGTATAGGACAGAATGACCTTTCATTTCGATATAATTTTGTGAAAATCGATTCAGCCATCAACGAGAAAAGAGAAAGTACAAAAAAAATTCGTACACATTTTGCTTACTCGACGCAATGAGTCGAATAATACAGACTTAAAATCGACTCTTGAACTCGGTATTATTAAACACCGAATTAGATTTTTTACTGATTGTTCAATAATCCAGATTCATCAAAATTCTTTTCTGATATCTCGGTAAAGGGCATCTTTTTGCCGAAGTTGGGCTTCATAATTTGCTGAACTTGGCAGTAAATATCCAATATAGCGAAATCAGCAAATGCGTTTATAAAAATTTCAAACATTGAGTTAACTTTTACCGAAATTCGACAAGACACTTGTCAATAAATGTCACTCAGGCCCGTGCGCAGGGGAGGGTTTTAGCAACTTCATTCAAAAAAAAGTTATCACTTCACGAGTACACTAAATTTACAACTCGGCCAATCAACCCCGCACAAAACTTGGCCAACCTACCCCAGTGGATGTTTCCGAGTAAAACCACGATTTTTCCATCGTTTCATCTTTTAGGGTTTTGAATGCCCTTCCTAGCGGTACAATGTTTTTGTAGTTCGGATGATAATTAATTCGCGTTACGTATATTACTGTACAAAAACCTAAATTTACTCAAGAGTGCCGAAAAAAATAAACGAGTTTCTGCACAAACAACGACACAAAAACACCTGAAATTACGTCGGTACATGGGTGGCCTAATACTCCACCAAAATCACAATAGATGTCGCCTTTGCGCAAAATAGCCTTTTCATAAAAGCCACTCGGCCAACCTGCCCCTTTGGCCAACTAGCCCCGGTTACCACTACTTATTATATAAAAGTGTCAATAATTTGACTTTTCTTTTAAATTTTCACGCCTTCCTCACTTTTTGAATCTCCCTTGAATCCTCACTCCCCTGAGCCCCCCCTTTTGATCCATCCCTTCTGTCAAGATTTTCTTTTTCAAACTTGAATAAAATCAAAAAAAAATCTTTGGTGTAAACTACCATAACCTTTTCAATTTGTAAACATTTATGTCAAGTTAAGGCATGTTCAGGAGGGTTCTAGTTCTAGATGCATAATTTATGTCAGTTTTCAAATTTAAATCTAGAAATTATAACGAAGTAAACTGGCAGCCCTGTGTTTCAAATATACACAGGAGAACGGCAGCGTATACCAGTTATAAATTTGACAGTGGAACTGTTCGAATAAATAAAACTAAAACGGCTTGCTGGGAACACGTTTGTTTCAGTTTCAGTTATATTACAGACCACCCATATGAATTCTGCAGTTGCTGAATTTGCTCTTAGGGCATATTCAGGAGTGTTCTAATTCTAGATGCATAATTTATGTCAGTTTTAAAATTTAAATCTAGAAATTATAACTAAATAAACTGGCAGCCCCAGCAGCGTTTTATCTGTGTTTCAAATATAGAAAAAATAGATCGGCAGTGTATACCAGTTTTAAATTTGACAGTAGAACTGGTCGAATAAATAAAACTAAAACGGATTGCTGGGGATACGTTTGTTTCAGTTTCATTTACATTATAGACCACTCATATGAATCTTGCAGCTGCTGAATTTGCTCTTAATATAGATTTAAATGTGGCAACCTTACACGATATACAAAACTGAACAAAGCACGCTAGGTGGGTGCGTTTTCTTTTTGTTCTTCCGTACCAGTACGTACCGATTACTCGTTTTGATGCTCATTGCCCTATAATTTCGAAATCGGAAGTCGGACCTAGATGAAATTGCACAGTGTTTTTGAAGACACCCAGAGCTTCCGTTTTTAGAACTTTTCTTTACTATTACCGATGCGTTCGGAAGCGGAAACCGGGCACTAGATGCCCCATGTAGATTTATATATCCACCTACTAACAGGATCTGCCCGCTAGATGAATTTGCAGGTAAATTTTATAAAAATGTGCACCTCGTATCGCCATCGCTTGTGAAAGAATACTCACGAAATTGAAAAGTTTTACTAATCGCACTGTAATACTGGAACCGTAAGTCGGATCGGAATCAACTTTTCGGAGACTTTTCTAAGAATCGGTTAAGAAACATCCAATAAAATTTAATGCGCATTTTCTCATAGATTTGCACATATTGTGATTCCGGAATCGGAAGTTGGAGAAAATCACTAAGAAAATCGAGTGATATTATTTGTCACATACACACATCCATACATACATACATACACACAGACATTTTCTCAGTTCGTCGAGCAGAGTCGAACGGTATTCGACATTCGGCCCTCCAGGCCTCGGTTCAAAAGTCGGTTTTCACAGTAATTGTATAGCCTTTTTATATGAGAAAGGAAAAAAAGAAATTGAACCTTTCATTTGAATCTATGTTTGTGAAAATCGGTCAAACTGAGAAAAGTTTGTTAGTTAGCTTGAGACCACTATTATCGGTGCTCGGACCTTTCGTTTTATTCCATGTTTGGTTCCAAAATCGGTTCAGCCATATCCGAGAAAAGTGACACAAGTGACGTTACACACAGAGACACTTTGCGTACTCGACGAACTGAGTAGAATGGTATATGATACTCGACCCTCCGGGCAGAGAAAAACAAAAAAAAATATATCTGAAAACTCATGGAAGGTATGAATATTAATTTTTTGTCAAGTTCCTCAATACCGAAACATGTATTGGCGTATAGTTTTTTAATAAATACAATGATCGACTTTTTTTTAAATAACTATTTATTGGAATATGAGTTAAAATTAAATTATTAGGATTTTAATTGGGTGTTCAGCCACAAGTGGTGACTTTTCAGCCCTATTATATATATATGATTTGGTTATTACCATGAGGACATCATTTGCTTCCGCAATTCTGAGATTTTTGTGTAGGGAAAATTCTAAACCTACTTGTATTGTGTAATGGGGAAAAGGAACTTATATACTAACTTACTAACTAATACAGAGAGCGAATCTTGAATTGAAGATTGCATCGATTTTTGTCGGAATTTGCTTATAATATTATGTGAAATTACATCTAATGGTTCTATATTTGTGAGTCTGTGTAACTCATTTGTACTAAACCAGGGAGGGCGCTTCAAAATCATTTTCAGAATTTTATTCTGAATGCTTTGAAGCGTTTTCTTCCTGGTGGAACAACAACTTGACCAAATTGGTACTGCATAAAGCATGGCTGGTCTGAAAATTTGTTTATAAATTAACAATTTGTTTTTTAGACAGAGCTTAGAATTTCTGTTTATAAGAGGATATAAACATTTAATATATTTATTACACTTTGCCTGGATTCCTTCAATGTGATCCTTGAAAGTGAGTTTTTTGCCATACGTTAAACCTAAGTATTTAGCTTGATCAGACCATGTCAATTCCAAGCCATTCAATTTGAGAATGTGATTATTGTTTGGTTTTAGAAAAGAAGCTCTTGGCTTATGAGGAAAGATAATTAATTGCGTTTTTGCTGCATTTGGTTTAATTTTCCATTTTAACAGATAATCGCTGAAAATATTTAAACTTCTAACAGACTTGTGTCGTCACAGAATAGCGATTTCTGACAACCAACGGGTAGATTTGGAAGATCAGAAGTGAAAATATTATACAAGATTGGAACTACGCTCGAACCCTGCGGAACACCGGCTCGTACGGGTAGCAATTCAGATTTACAATTCTGATAGCTAACCTGAAGAGTACGATCAGTTAAATAATTTTGAATCATTTTGATCAAATAAATAGGAAACTGGAAATCAGACATTTTTGCTATTAAACCTTTGTGCCAAACACTGTCGAATGCTTTTTCTATGTCTAGAAGAGCAACTCCAGGTGATAACCCAGAAGATTTGTTTGATTTTATCATGTTCGTGACTCTTACAAGTTGATGAGTAGTTGAATGTTCATGACGAAATCCAAACTGCTCTGGTAGAAAAATTGATTTCTCATTTATATGAGACATCATTCTCAACAAGATATTTTTTTCAAAAAGTTTACTGATAGAAGAAAGTAAGCTAATTGGTCGATAACTTGATGTTTCTGCTGGGTTTTTATCAGGTTTTAGGATAGGAATTACTTTAGCGTTGTTCCATCTTTTTGGGAAGTAAGCTAATGAAAAACACTTGTTGAAAATTTTAACCAGGAGTCTCAAGGCAACATCGGGAAGATTTTTAATAAGAATATTAAAAATTCCATCATTACCAGGAGCCTTCATGTTTTTAAGTTTCCTAATAATTGATTTAATTTCATCAAAATTCGTCTCAATAATGTCATCTTATGATAACACTTGGGTTGAAATATGATCATATTTCAGTGAGACTTCATTTTCAATAGGACTCACAACGTTCAAATTGAAATTGTGTACACTCTCGAACTGCTGAGCAAGTTTTTGAGCTTTTTCGCCATTTGTAAGAAGTGTTTGATTTCCTTCCTTGAGAGCAGGAATTGGTTTCTAGGGTTTCTTAAGAACCTTAGAAAGTTTCCAGAAAGGTTTAGAATATGGTTTAATTTGTTCAACTTCTTCAGCGAAATTTTCATTTCGCAAAAGAGTAAATCTATGTTTAAATTCTTTTTGTAAATCCTTAACTATGATTTTCATAGCAGGATCACGAGAACGTTGATATTGTCGTCGACGAACATTCTTCAACCGAATGAGCAGTTGAAGATTGTCATCGATGATAGAATTTAATTTAGTTTGAGCTTTGGGAACTGAAAGATTTCTACCTTCGATAATATAATGATTCAAATTATCATTTGCTGTGTCGATGTCCGCAGAATTTTCTAAAATAGTTTCATGATCCTCATGATTTTCAATGTGAGATCTGTAATCCAACCAATCAGCTCTATGATAGTTGAATATAGAACTAATTGGATTAATTATAGCTTCGTTGGAAAGTCTGAATGTTACAGGAAGATGATCTGAGTCCAAGTCAGCAAGTGTAATCGGTTCACTACAAATGTGACTTTGATCTGTTAGAACCAGATCAATTGTAGACGGGTTTTTCACTGAAGAGAAACAAGTCGGATTACTGGGATGAAGAACTGTGAAGTAACCAGCTGAGAGTTGATTATGACGTATTTTACCATTACTATTATTTTGCCTACAATTCCACTGGACATGCTTAGCATTTAAGTCCCCTATTACGAAAAAATTCGGTCGATATCTTGTGAGTTTTTGCAAATCGCCTTTAAAGAAATTTAATTGTTCGCCGGTGCATTGGAATGGCAAATATGCTCCAGCGATTAAATAAATTCCATGAATGGTTTCAACTTCGATTCCCAAGCTTTCAAAAACTTTAGTATTGAAAGAAGGTAAAATTCGATGTTTAATTTGCCGTTGGACAAAAATGACAACTCCACCACCCATTCCACTGAACCTGTCAAATCGATGAACCACATAATGTGGATTACTTTTCAATTTGACATTTGGTTCAAGAAAAGTTTCTGTCACAATGGCAATATGAATTTTGTGAACTTTGAGAAAATTCTAAAATTCATCTTCACTCGATTTCAAAGATCGAGCATTCCAATTTAAAATATTCAAATAATTATTTAACATTACTGTTAAGTTTTAAATTCATTATAATATTATTTGCAAATTGCCATCCGATTTTAAATACTTCAAGAAGCGATGAAGTCGAATTCATTCGGATGATCATTTGAAAAAGTTGATCTTGTAGGTTGATCATTTTATTTTCAGTTACATCGCCTAAATCAATTTCATTTAAAGAAGCGAATGGCATTGAAGGAATATTTGTAGGTAGACTGCCATTAGAAGAAGATGATATGACCGATTTACCTATTAATAAATTGTTTTCGTTAGAAGATGAACTTCAAGGCGGTCCTGTGTTTTGATTATTTACATTAGAAGAATTAAGTGGTAGATTTTTGTTTTGAATTCGAAGAAATAAGTGCCTTAGAAGAATTAGGCGTGGCATTTGTAACGGTTTTTTGATTTTCAGGTATGTTCTGTAAATTTAAGGTCGTTGATTTGACTTGTTGTCTAAGCGAACGAGCGTTTAAAATTTTTTCCCTGACAGAACATTTCAAAAAATTGGATTTATAATTTCCATCGCAATTTGAACATGAAAATTTATCAGTGGTTTCATTCATTGGACAAACGTCTTTCAAATGCGATTTACCACAATTCAAACACTATTCATATATATATATATATATATATATATATATATATATATATATATATATATATATATATATATATATATATATATATATATATATATATATATATATATATATATATATACATATATATATATATATATATATATATATATATATATATATATATATATATATATATATAAATATATAGATATATATATATATATATATATATATATATATATATATATATATATATATATATATATTTATATATATATATATATATATATATATATATATATATATATATATATATATAAATATATATATATATTTATATATATATATATATATATATATATATATATATATATATATATATATATATATATATATATATATATATATATATATATATACTGGAAATCTTAGTGCTATTCAATATTTATGATGAAGTCGATCATTGTACTTATCAAAAACGATACGCCAATACATGTTTCGGTATTGAGGAATCGAACGGTTCGATAATTGGTAACAGGGTGCCTGACGTCTTCACGTCCGTTGGATACACTAATGTCTTATATTTTAGTTATGATCATCGCAGGCCAATTTCCTGTTAAACAAACCCTGAGCATGTTCCATAAGAACGGTTTTCAATATAGCCAGAAATCGAACTTTCTGTGAATCCTGAATTTGAGCTCACGTAGTAGTCACCATGCCACCATACTCTAAAAAGATTAATAGCTGCGGACAAATGCACTTCCGACGCAAGTGCTCTTTTGTTGTCGGGGAATAATAACGCGATCGCCGTTTGCACTTCAATGGTCTTTGCTCGAATAAAGCATTCTACGAAAACACATGAGAATCGCTCGAAAGCGAGTCCAAGCCAGCATTTAATTATGGTTCTATGGGTGTTCGCATAACGGCCAAAGTTTTGGCTCAATGAGTAGCCATTATTGTAGCCAAATAGACTGTAATAACATCATTAGCCTATTTGCAATGTCGGAAAAGAGCAAAGAACTAACCATTGGATTCAATTGTTTTTCCCTGTGGTATAATTCCCGTGTTCTGTTTCCTGTTTTCAAACGGTACGGCGAAGGTAGAGAAGACCCGGTTGCATATGACTGAAATTACTGACATACTAACGATGCGTATGGAATCGAAATGTAAAAGCATTTTGGGATGGAAATATCAGTAATCAACAAGTTAACCGTAAATAGCAGGAAATTTTAGAGATAGTCAAGCTCATTTGCGGGTAAATAACGTTACCCACCCGATGGTAGCAACCGATGCCAGGTGCGATGTATTTGTTCCGGAATGTTCATCCAAGTATACTATTAGGCAAAAGTAAAGTAGGGTAACGGCTCCAATAGTCATCCATCCCATCCTTTCCGAAAACCTTAAGTTTTTGTGTCGCTATAACAGCAGTATTGAATAATTCTCGAACTATTTTTTCTTCGGTATTATTTTTTAGAGCCGAAGCAAAGATATTGTATTCGATTTTATCACAATTCGTTGATTGAAGGTCTAGTAATCGACTAAATAATATGGTAAATCTACAAATGAGATGACTGTTGGTACAATAGCGTATGTGTTATAAAACAGAACTAAAATATGTAACACAGTTGAAAACCAAACCATTATGAATTATTATTGATGTTCACTCGGATTGAATGCATTTCACACTGAATAAAACTTAATGAATTACTGTAATTAGTAACAACTTCGTTATACATCGACGTTTGCGTTGATATCGTTTCATGAAACTAATTTGAATCGCTTTGTAATTCATTTTCACATTTTACCCATCATCCTATTATTTGTTACAGTGCATAACCTCCCCAATACTTTACTGACACTGATTCAAATATCTGGAAGCAACCACTGGAATTTAAACCCTCGAATGGCATTATCCGACAACTGTCTGGCCATCGAACCGAATTGGCGAAAGTGCCTTCGGAGCTGCCAAAACGCAGCAAATAAAGTGTTCAATTATTGCTTCCATTCCTCGCTGTTCGTATTACTATGTCCGCCGAACTGAATGGATAAAAAAAACGGGATGCCTTTATCAACAAGAGAGGCAAAAAAACTGGCTATCTAAAGTTTTTCGCCGCCCTATTCCCGGTTCTATTGACAACAGCCGCTGCTAAGCTTACGGTGGTGGTTGGCTCGGAAGCTGCACCATGACGAAAAACTTTTCTCTCCGGATCGTGCCTTTTCGATTGGCTCCAATAAATTGGTTTTGCTCACTGCTTTTGGCGCTTCATACATATTCCGAAAATGCGCCAAACTAATTGTGTCGCCAAGAGGAGGTATCAGTGGGTGGACATTTTTGAACTCCTTCATGGTGGGAAGTTAATTACGTAACTTTTGAGTGGAACGGAACTCTTTCCGCGAAGACACATTGATGACAAGTCACGAACCAGCATTAGACAAGTATTTTTAATTGGTAGACTAATTGAAGTGATTCCTACTCTCTATTCAGTGATGATTGGCATTCGAACTCTAACTTGATTAATTAATTAAGACCAAATCAATCAGGTATCGTACCCGTAGAGAACACCATTACAGTTTTGGACGGTAGGTGTCTATAGTATTTCGAGTGTCAAGAAACCGTCCTGTTTTGTGTAATCGGAAATGGAAAGCATGACGAAGCCGGACAAATTCCGCACAGAAATGTAGTTTCAGAGCTCCACTTTTCATGAAAGATAGGCCTTTGGATTTTGTTCCTACTATATGAATGAGAATCTGACACAGAGGATCTTTCGTCCCTTCGTTGTGCATGAAACACGAAATAACCGTAATATCCCTAACATTCCTGATTCCATATAGCCAATGCTTTTCGAGTTTTTTGCTAGTTATATAATTAGTATGGGTAAAGATAAAGTGTATAGAACTTCAATGAATTTTGGATAAGAACAGTATACCCTCGGAAGTTCAGAGTTTGGTCAATATGCATCAGGTTTCCAAATGCTTTCCGGGAATTGGAAATTTTATTCATGCTACTTCAACTACTTTAGAAATTAGTCGTGCATTATCATTGAAAAACAGTGATTTGAAGGCATATTCTATGTTTAAGCTCAGATAGGTTGCGCTGTCAGAGTGAAAAACCTTCCAAACAATCAGTCATCAGGGACAATTCCAGAAAGTAACAGCTGAAAAGGTGATAAAATCATAATCGAATTGGATGAAAATTTACCCACATCTTCATTGTGACGGGAACGATTTGATTTGCACGGATAGAGAGATCTGACTTAAGACTAATTAAAAAAATCAGGGGAATGTATATTTACATTTCTTCAAACCGTTCTAATTCGTTGTAAACTGTTATTGGTACAAAAATGGTGGTGGGAAATCGATTGGTTACTTTGGAAAATCTACATACTGAATGAAAGAAAGTAAAACAATTTGTGACCGAAAATATATAAATATGAAAAAAAAAACCATTCGAAATTTCTTTTTGGATATTTTTTAACCCTGCGTTTTGAAATATCAAGTGATTACAGCTAATACTATGTAAATTTGGTGTAAAGTTGCCAATAAAACACTAGAAAATTATTTTACAGCTCAAAAGCAATACATTTACACATAGTATCCTTTCTCCTAGAATTTGTCGTCCTCGAATGAAATAGATATAAAATTTATTTCGTTTTCGCTCGAGAAAACTGAAACTGACCCAGAGTAGTTTCATCAAATACTTTTAACGAAACTGTGTTGGTTTCGCACTTAGCAACGGAGATCTGAGGAAATCTAATATGAAAACCAGGCTCGAAACTGACTCGATGTTCAGTTCAACAGCGTTGAAACTAGGTTCGAAACTAGCTTCAAACAAATGAAGACAAACACGAGCATTACGGTTAAATCAGCAACCCTTCAATCTAACACTTCACATAGGATAATAGCAAAAACCATAAACTTTCGATAGGCACTTTAGAATTTGTTGGAAATTACTAGAATTTACCGTAATAATTGAAAGAGAAAGTAAACCAAGAGAAACTGTCATTTGCACTTGGGACCTTTTCTATTGTTCATCGAGAAATGGTTTGACAGCGGTTAGGGTGGAAACTGAGTGAGGTTTGGCATCAAGCAAAAACGATATAAAACAACTCAGATTCTTGTTGAATTCTGCCCTTTTTGCCTTTCTTTACGGAATGGAAAAAAATGCTTTCGTACAAAGTCTCGGAAACCCATAGCATTATATACCATTCGACTCATCTCGACGAGATCAGAAAATGTCTGTAGTTTTGTAGTTTTTTTTTTGCCGCTCAATTTCTCAGAGATGGTTGATTCGACTTTAACACTAGTCTCGTTCAAAATTTTTGATCAAGCTCGAAAATCAAATGGTTTTCATTGCCGGTTTCGGAGATATAATAGTATAAGTGACGTTACCGACTAACCACACATTTTGCATCGGTAGAATTTTTTCGAAGATGACTCAAATAATTCCGATAAACTAAGGATTATATTGATGTTTTAATGAGAATATTTAAAGGCAAGAGGAAGGCATTATCACACCACCAGATGAATTAAATAGGGTGTTTTGCCTTTCTCATATAGAAAGGTTATGCAATCACTGTACAAACCGGCTTTTGAACCAAGACCCGGAGGGCCGAGTGTTATTTACCATTCGACTCAGTTAGTCGAGATAACAAAATGTCTGTGTGTGTATGTGTGTGTATGTATGTATGTGTGTATGTGACAAATAATGTCACTCAATTTTCTCAGAGATGGCTAAACCGATTTTCACAAACTTAGATTCAAATAAAAGGTCTTAAGAGTTCCTGAGTTTCATTTAGATCCGACTTCCGGTTCCGGAATTACAGGGTGATATGCACCAAAAAAAAGAAAAAATACTCACACACGTTTCTCAGAGATGACTGAACCGATTTTCACAGACTTAGATTCAAATGAAAGGTTTTATGGCGTCACCTTAAATTTCATTTGAATCCGACTTCCGGTTCCGAAATTACAAGGAAATATGTGCAAATTTATCTAAAAAATTTCACAAACTAAGAAGCAAATAAAAGTTTTTAAAATTCTTTAAAAAGTCTCCAAAAAGTTGATTCAGATCCGACTTCCGATTCCGGTATTACAGTGCAATTAGTGAAAATTTTCAATTTCATGAGTATTTTTTCACAAGCGATGGCGAAATGAGGTGCACATTTTCTTAAAACTTACTGCTAAATTCATCTAGTTGGAAGACCTTGATAGTTAGAGAATATATAAAACTAGTTTGAGACCACTAGTCCCCGGTTTCCGCTTCTGAAAGCACCGATAATGATGAAAAAATCTCCAAAAAATGGAGCCCACTTCGGTTTCTCAGCAACGGTTAAGCCGATTTCCATGAATCATGACTCAAATTAAAGCTCTCATTGTCTTTAAATATACTGTGCAATTTCATCCACATCCGACTTCCGATTCCGAAGTTATAGGCCGAAGACTGTTAAAACATTCAAATCGTCATTCAACATGACGACGCTGCAGCAAATGTCAAGGACAAGGATATTTGAAAAGAACATATCTCGCCTGCAGACGATCGCAGACGAGTAACTCTACCACTGTATGAAAGCTCTTTTGAAGTAGTTTAATATGTAAGTAATCTCATCTGCACCTTCCTGCGCCTTTTGATAACAGACAAGTTAGAATTTTATTTTAAAAAACATGAAAAATTGCTCTATTTCAATAAACTGAAATGATAGCAGCATAGTATGTTTGAGAAAGTTGTGTAGTTTTTAAAGATAAACAGCTTTGTATAACATGAAAAACTTCATATAAATTGAAAATAAATATGTTTTCTTACAAAAACTGGTTTTTGGACACCCTTTTCAGAAAATACATTATATCATGAATTACACTCAAGTTACGGGAATAGTATCTTCAGCAAACTTGTTTGAAATAACTTTCTGCACAACTTTGTCGAAGTAACTTAGCCCCTATGGTGGCCCTGAGCAAAAATAAAATTTTTATCTCACTTTTAGGGAGATTAATCACCTAAATAAAACTTGCCAAAAAATGGTGTCTATTATTCTGAGCAACTTTGCTGAAGATACTGTACCTCAAAAACCACGATCCTATGAGTTATCAATTAATTGCGCTTTTGAGCCACTGTGCAGTGGTTCGAATCAATAAAAACGTGGACATAAATCAGTAGCTGCCAAACCGTTCTTTTAATGCTTATAGTTGCTTTGAAGAAATTATTTACAAATATATACCGCGTAATTTGATCTTGTCATTAATTAATCATGGCCTACTTTGACAAAAATGTAACCATAACCAAGGGGAGAGTCGCTTAACACAAACTATATTGTGCCTCTAAAAAAACATGTGATATACTGTGAGTCTAAGTGTGCCACGCTGTTCCCCATGAAACAGCTACTTGTCAAAACTGCGCCCTTTGTGTGCCGGAACTGTGCAACTGTATGAAAACGAAAGTACCAATATTGATAAATACGCCAACGCATTGTGTTAATGTATGATTGGAACATTGTTCTAAGCGTCTTCCCCTTGACCATAACTTATTTTTCTGAAGAGATAGAATTTTTTTTCTTCTACAAAGTTTCAGAACAATTAAAAATAATTTACTTTGTCAAATATACCAAAAGCCTAGATCGCACCGTTTCGGATATACAAAGCGTTTATATGGCAACCCCCTTAAAATCAGTTTTTTATTCATAAATTGTTTCGAGTTATTTTGTTATGCATACTTTGTTTGGAATAATTGTAGAATTTATAAAATCGCATATTTTTGTTGAAGATAATGCATGGGTTTGTTCTTTCCTGGCAAAGTTATGCAACATTTTACCTTTTTTTACCTAGGATAAAACCTTGCACCGAAGCGAAATATGCAACTTTATGCTGCTGTATTTTACCAAATTTGTAGGAAAAGATGTGCCCAATATCATAAAAAAAAATCTAAGTGGAACTCGGTGGAACTTTTTTTTTAGGTCTTTTCAAAGTTAGTTTTAATTACTGAATTATGGCAACCTCCTTAAAACTAGTTTTCTAGTCATAACTTGTTTCGTGTTATTTTTTTTATGCATACTTCGTTGGAATAATTGTAGAAAATATAGAATTTCATAATTTTGTAGAAGCTAATGCATAAGTTTATTCTTTTCTGGAAAATTTATGCATAATTTTACTTTTTACCTAGAAAACCTTGTGCCGAAGCGAAATATGCAACTTAATGCAGCTAACTTTTATAATACTTATAGGAGAACATGTACCTTATCAAATTTATTTTCCAATGAGAATATCTTGAGTAATATTCGTGTGACTCATTTTCACTATGGCCATGCTGAAACCATGAATGGTTTAGAAACAGAGGGCGCACAGTGGTCCAAAACTGGAAAAAGACGGTCACAAGTCTGTACTGCCTTTCACTGATTTTTAAGAGCTGACGTGTCTTCGAAGAAGTTTTACAAAATTATATAACGCTTCTTTTGAAAGTAGCACCTTAATTTTTGTTAAGCTTTCGATTTCGAAATAAAAATAATTTTGTTTTTGACGAAAAAATTTTTTTTTCTATCTCATTTCAAAGAAAAAAAACATTTCAAGTATTTTTGCTGAAGATATGAATAATGTAAAAATAAATATTTTTTGAGATATTCGCTTTATTTTAAAAACAGTTTTTTTGGAATTACCTACGTAGAATTTATCTCTATTACCTAAGTATCTACTACAAAGTTAGCATTTAAATGAGTAACTTTTCCCAATACTTTTCACAACCTAATCAATCAACTAGGTAGTTAATGTTACCTAATAAATCATTACAATATGTCACTTAGTCGCATTGCATTCGATCAATCAGTATCAGTCACGCTATTGTCCGAGTTTTCCGTATCGATAATTTCTTGTTCTGTTGTAAGTTCTAGCATATCAATTGCTTCCAGTGACAATTTCTTTCCAGTTTTGATAGGTTTGTAATAAATATTCGAAATCAGTGGGTCAGAGGCTACTAGGAGTCTACAAAAAACATCTGTCATCGTTTTTTCACGGCTGTTTTTCCTCGTGCCCAAGTTTGGATTTTTTATATTTGTTTATTAATTTTTAACTTTTTTCATTCAATAAACTATAAAGGTTGTTTTATGGAATCGCTTATTTGAAACCTAAGAAAAAACCGTACATTCATGCTTTGGACGAATTTTTGTATCTTTGTTAAGCAGCCCTTACACGTGACAATATTATTGTCAATCCAAAGTATTGTCAATACCGTCAATCCAATTGACTTGGTAGCTTGAGTCCGCATTTTTCGAGAAAATCAAGCGTTTGGAGCTTCAAATATTGCAAATGAACATTGAAATATTGAGAGATGAGTTCATTGCACATATTTGGCAGTTTCCTCTCTGGAGAGAAAGTATTGTTGGATTGATGAGCAGTTTTGATTTTTTGACAATATTTTCGTCAATCCAATGAAGTTTCCATTACACGATCAAAAGTATTGTCAATACTCCTTGTATTGACAATAATATTGTCTCGTGTAAGGGCAGCTTTATATTTTACAGGCTGTGGAAAAAAGGCTTTGTGTGAAATACCCCATGGATTATTACTATACATGCTATGCATGTATGCAAATATATGAAAGATATTTCTATCCTATTTCCGACTACCAGTCTGGACGCGCGTAAACACGCATAAACAAGTTCATGCTTCCACGCGCAACTTAAGCAAATTGTTGCGATTTTTATTTTGTTACTTTTTACAATTGACAATATTAGAATAAATCTAAGTGGAACTAGATGCAATTTTAGGCCTTTTCAAATTTAGTTTTAATTATTGAAAATCCGAAAAATTATCAAAACTTCAACACATATTTAACAAATGGAAAAATGTTTTCTAGACAAAATATGATAAGGTATTGTTAAAGTACAAACCTTTACGAAGAGATTTCATGTTTGAACGTGTAAAAAATTGAGTTATCGCGAAGCAACACGATTTTTAAGACGAGATGTTGATCGGGCGACGCTAACTGCAAAAGTGAGTTACAGAAATAGCAGACGCATGACGCCCTCTGTTTCTTAACCATTCATGGTTTCAGCATGGCCATAGTGAAAATGAGTCACACGAATATTACTCAAGATATTCTCATTGGAAAATAAATTTGATAAGGTACATGTTCTCCTATAAGTATTATAAAAGTTAGCTGCATTAAGTTGCATATTTCGCTTCGGCACAAGGTTTCCTAGGTAAAAAAAGATAAAATTATGCATAAATTTTCCAGAAAAGAATAAACTTATGCATTAGCTTCTACAAAATTATGAAATTCTATATTTTCAACAATTATTCCAAACTAAGTATGCATAAAAAAATAACACGAAACAAGTTATTACTAGAAAACTAGTTTTAAGGGGGTTGCCATAATTCAGTAATTAAAACTAACTTTGAAAAGACCTAAAAAAAAAGTTCCACCGAGTTCCACTTAGATTTTTTTTATGATATTCGGCACATCTTTTCCTACAAATTTTGTAAAAATCAGCTGCATAAAGTTGCATATTTCGCTTCGGTGCAAGGTTTTATCCTAGGTAAAAAAAGGTAAAATGTTGCATAACTTTGCCAGGAAAGAACAAACCCATGCACTATCTTCAACAAAAATATGCGATTTTATAAATTCTACAATTATTCCAAACAAAGTATGCATAACAAAATAACTCGAAACAATTTATGAATAAAAAACTGATTTTAAGGGGGATGCCATAAAAACGCTTTGTATATCCGAAACGGTGCGACCTAGACTTTTGGTATATTTGACAAAGTAAATTATTTTTAATAGTTCTAAAACTTTGTAGAAAAAAAAATTTCTATCTCTTCAGAAAAAAAAGTTATGGTTACATTTTTTGTCAAAGTAGGCCATGAACAATTAATGATAGGATCAAATTACGCGGTATATATTTGTAAATCATTTCTTCAAAGCAACTATAAGCATTAAAAGAACGGTTTGGCAGCTACTGATTTATGTCCACGTTTTTATTGATTCGAACCACTGTGCGTCGGCGTAAACTAATTTGCAGCCACTATCGAGCAGCAAAATAGCGTCATTAAAAAACAGCGAGAACAGAAGTGGACCCATGTTGCTGCCTTGAGGTATACCTGATATGTTCGAGAACGAGGATGACATACAGAAATCAAGCTTGACTCGTAAGACTCTACCACTTAAGTAAGAGCAAAGCCGGTCAATGAACTTTTGTGTTGCGCCCAGACGCGATAACTTGCACAAAAGAATACGGTAATCGATTCGGTCGAACGCCGCTTTTAGATCAGTATATACGACATCAATTTGTACTTTTTCCTCCAAACGTGAAATACAGGTCCAGAAGAGTCAGTATAGACATTTCATTTCGATACAAAGAAAACAAGTGTTCTGTAAATAGCAGAAACTTTACGTCTGCTTAGCGGTTCAAATTGAACTGCCGAGTTTTGCATAAAGCCGTTCAATTTGAACTGCTATGCACTGATGAGTCAAAGACGAAACGTAAACATATCAAAACAGGTTATGTGCCATAGCACAAAATTTGGATAACCCCTTAATTAATATTGTTGTTGTTATGATAGCTTATTTGAAGAATAAGGAAAGGATGCAGATTTCTTGTCTTGGACGAATTTTTGTATCTTTATTATAATTTTCAGTGTAGGCTATTGAAAAAGGACTCTTTTCGTTTTCAATACTCGAAAATTCCACGTATCATATTAAAATAAAAATATACGCGTCGAATCATCAAACCTAATTACGAAGACCAGCAAAATTCAGTTGCACACCTCGTAAAAAAACATTAGAAATAACATGATTTCGACCTCATAAGATAGAAGTCCCCCTAATTTCTTGCCGTCAACAACTTTGGTCTAAACGGTGTGAAAAAAGTTCTATTGGAACTAATCTAGATATACAACTATCAATTCAACTTACTCATAATATGTTGAGTTTGGAAAGAAATTGCATCACACAGTGCAGCAAGTATTTTGAACTTGCATGGGCAGAGAGAGTGGAGGCTCGAGTGTCATATACCATTCGACTCAGCTCGTCGAGATCACAAAATGTCTGTGTGTATGTGACAAATAATGTCACCCAATTTCCTCAGGGATAGCTGAACCGATTTTCACAACTCAGATTAAAATGAAAGGTCTCATGGTCCCATAAACTGCTATTGAATCCCGATCCCATTTCCGGTGCCGGAATAACAGGGTGATATGCAAGAACAAATGGAAAAAAATATCACTCACTTTTCTCAGAGATGGCTGAACCGATTTCCACAAATTTAGAATCAAACGGAAAATCGTATAAGCCCATAGCTTGCCATTGAATTTCATCTTAAACCGACTTCCGGTTCCGAAATTATAATGTAATGTGTGCAAATCTATGAGAAAATGCGCACTCAATTTTCTCGGAAATTTCTTAACCGATTTTCACTAACTAAAATGCAAATACAAGGTCTTCAAATTCTTTAAACAGTCCCCGGAAAGTTGATTCCGATCCGACATCCCGTTCCGGTATGACAGCGCGATACGTGAAAAATTTTGTCGTGAATACGACTTACTTTACTATGGGGTGCCTTTTCAAAATTTACCCTCTGAGAGAGTGATAAGTTTTTGATCGTGAATATCTATTGTTGTATCTAATCAATCAACATAATTCTTGCGACATGCCATCGGAAATATGATCACAATTTTATGATAAAATTTTC
This sequence comes from Malaya genurostris, assembly GCF_030247185.1. Classification (NCBI taxonomy): domain Eukaryota; kingdom Metazoa; phylum Arthropoda; class Insecta; order Diptera; family Culicidae; genus Malaya; species Malaya genurostris. Next base: position 94,917,798 of record NC_080572.1, read on the forward strand.
AGTTTTGTGACATAGTCTCAAATAATTCAAAATTAAACTTTTCTGAAATGTTTGGTATAAACGAGTATCAAAGAGGATAATTCATAAGGCGCGTTTGCCTTTCTCGTATTTTGAAAGCTCATAGCTCTGTGATCTGTGAAAGGATTTATATAATCTAACTACCAATAGAATCGAAATTTTTCAATTTAAACGTGTATAGCAAAAGCATTGAAGTATTTCAATAGTACACTATTGAAAAACCTGTCTTATTTGATCCATGTCAACACCAGCCAATCAGAACGCGTTCTAAGGAAGAGAACAAAATATCTGCTGCTGTACAACAAATCGTCCGGGAAAAATGTTCCGAAAAGTGGTGAATATCGCAGTGAGTTCCTCAATTTGGTCCTTGTGAATGCTAGAAACGAATCCCTACAACATATTGATAGTTTCTTTCAATAAATTATGCAAATCCGAAATGAAATAATCGACATTAAAATTCTGTATGCGGCTATTTTTATAGCCGTTAGGACCGCCCATTAGTGAAAAAGCTACAAACGAAATCACATAAAAGGAAATCTCTTAACAAAAATTCAATCAAAATAAATATTATGTTTAAACATTAGTATGTAAAACAAGAGTAACTAAAACACCTAATATTAATAACGAATCGTATGAACAACAAAGATGAAAGGCCAAAGGGTCAAAACACTTGTACTGTAAAATGTTGATATAATACACAAAAATAAGATTAATAAACAGATATTTATGCAAAAAAATGCAAAAATTCAATCAGTTTGGATTCTATCGCCACTGCGAGCAGATGTGTTTTGTGTCGTCTGCACAGCTAGTTTCGCTTTCGACAAGAGCGATTACGTCACAGCTGCCAGTCATTAGCATTGGTGAAAAAACAACGGTGGAGAGCATTGCACAAAATCAGCCGTTCTAATGGCTCTAAAAGTTTTCTAAAGAACTATTAGGATTTGTTGTTCGCAAATCGTAGGGAAATATCCTCAGTTTACTGCAAATCTAGAACAGTTTGGTTAGATTTGTGCACATTTCGCTGTGTGAAACTCACAGTAAACGAGATCAAGTGAAGCCTTCTTTGTTTTTGCGAAAAATGTTCCAGAGTTTAACGTCGTAGAGAATTACGCAATTTGACCTTTCTGAATGCTAGAAACGAGTCCCTTCAGCATATTGATAGTTTGTTTCAATAAATTATGCAAATCTAAAATGAAATAATCAACATTAAAATTCTGAATGCGGCTATTTTTATAGCCGTTAGGACCGCCCATTAGTGAAAAAGCTACAAACGAAATCAGGTAGAAACAAGCCTCTCAACAGAAAGTGAAGCCTTCTTTGTTTTTGCGAAAAATGTGCAAAGGGGAATGCTTGCATAATTCATACAATTGATCAACTAATTGATATTCGGAAGTGTTAAGGAACATGTCAGTTGTTTTCGTATTCACGACATCCAGTTATGTCTCTGACATTACCCACCCGCCCCGAACTCGATCGAGATACAGAATCAGGGTGGCAAGTGAATTGCCGATTTCAATTTCCCGGTTTTTCCCGGATTTTCCCGGTTTTTCCCGGATTTTCCCGGTGCGCGAGACAAAAAATTCCCGGTTTTTAGAACAGGCTCAAATCGCATATCCAAAAGAACATTGAGAGTTGAGAAATAAATTATTTTTTTGGTATTTCGATTTATAAATAGGAAATATTTATAATGCCAAGTGCACATAACAATGGGAAGAAATCGTTTTTGGCTTTCTCATATAGATAAGTTATGCAATCACTGCGAAAACCGATTTTGGAACTCAGGCCCGGAGGGCTGAGTATCATATACCATTCGAATCAGTTCGTAAAGATCAGAAATTGTGTATGTATGTATGTAAGGTTTTTGAGCGATCAATTTTCTCAGAGATGGCTATACCGATTTTCTTGTGGTCCCATACGAATTTCATCCGGATCCGACTTCCGGTTGTGAAAAGGGTGGAGATCTGCAGAGTGAAAATATTAGCTCTAATCTTGATTAGAAAATGTTTCTTCGGTTCGACAGCCTCCTTGTATCGATTATATGACTTTGAGTGGTGTTTTGTTAATTACACTCCCAGCACTTAATATAGCATTATCAACGAAACGCTGAGCCACAAGACTTTCAACTCATTTTTGTTTAAGTATGATGATTTGCTTAATAGAAGATTTAAGATTTAAATAATTCTTGGAACGACGTTCAAAAACCTCATCCACAATTTGTCCAAATATTCATCTTTAGAACCAACAGTATCACCCAGCTCAATGTATTCCATTTCTATTTTGTCTGTTACTTTGCTACTAATGTTATTCGTATGTAATAGCTCTTCAAAATAAAAACTCAATCTTTTTGATTATTTCAAATTAATTCGAGGAAACAGCAGGATTAAAACAAGAAACATAGGCCAGCGGATATGATGAAAGTGATAAGTCTTGCATTTCACGAAGGAATACAGCATTAACATTCTTGCAATTTTGTCTAAAAATCAACACATTTTATTCAGACTTCATGCTCTCTTCAATAATTCTCTTAAGTGCAGCTTTTACCCCAAATTCGATTATTGTTAGTGTTTTCTAGGTAATCAGAAATACCATCAGTCATTTGAAAGCCAAATAATTAAGAAATAAATTTAAAGCCTTATAACTAAAATTAAAATTGTTATTATCCGAACTATTCAGTCTTTTGTAAGACTACCACTAAATAAGTCTTGTTAAGGCTTTCTTCAAAATCAGTAGTTCTCAAGACTCTTAAGATTCAAACTAGGAGTGTATTCTAGAGATGGGCAAAACCGTTCATTGCAAAGAATCGCTCAAAACTTAATTGTTCTACCGGAAGAATTAGTTCTATTGAACCGTTCTTTCGTTTTTTTTTTTTGTATACATCATTTATTTTATCCCGGTTTCAACCTTTTTGGTTTCGTTCTTCTGAAACTTTGTGTGTTTCTTCGAAAATAATATGAGACCTACAGATTACAGATTCAATAATAGTGAGTTCTTTTTGCAAGTATTTCTACCAACAATCATTCTCTTTTTATACGTTATCAAAGGTCACGAATATGTGTAACTGCTACCAGATTCCTCAAACCAGCAAACATTCCGAAAAACGCAACCAACTTGTATATATCCTCAAAGAATTCGATTCTTTCTTCTTTTCTATATAGAGAACTGTCTTTCTACAATAAAGAACTCAAATTCACTCACTCTTCGAGGAGAAATAATTGTTTGTGAACGGATTGCCCATCTCTAGTGTATTCCAATACTATATTAGTCTAGTATAGTTTAAACAAAAGTATACTAAAGGTTAAAAATGAACAGGAAACAATTCTCCTCCCGGTTCCATCTAACAACATATAAGATATTCTTTCAAAATTGAATTTTGGCGAAACAGAACAAAATCCTTCTAAAATTCTTAAAATGGACTCTTGTCGCTCTGGAAAAACAACAACAATCTATGTCTCTAGTGACTGAGATTTATTTATTTATTTCTGTTTATGTCCATCGGATAAACGAATCTAAATGGACAGATTGGGTGGGAAAAAGCCCATTTAAGTTGAGTCTTGTTTGTCATTCTCATACGGGCGTAAAAACCACTATCTTTTAAAACAATTACAGGAACTAAAACAAGAACAAAACAACTACAATAATCTTAAACCGGCTAACTACATACTAAGTAAATAACATAAAAAATAAATATTGAAAAACATTGTCAAAACATAATCAAAACATAATGGCACATCGTTTAATTTTACTAGCAAAGCGACTAGATGATTCACCAAACTCGAAGTAATCTTCGACTGCAGTGAACGTTTGAATACAAGCGGCTATCGGTTCATTATATCAAAAAGAGTCTTGTGGTATCTGTACTGAAGCAGAGTTGCATTTCGCAGTGTTCGACTCGGTGTCCGAAAATTCATTTCACAACGTAACTCAGGTGCATCAATCTCTCCGTTAATCAATTTTGTGACATTCTTGTGAATCCTACTATGATATCCATAGGTAATGATGTTTAATATAAATTAAACATTCAACATTCACTGAACAAATCAAACCATCTTCTAAACCTTTCTAAGGTTTTTCACAAACTCTCAGAAACCAATTTCAGCGCTTAAAGAAGGACAAGGACGGTGGACAAGGTTAAAGTCGACTGCTTTTTAAATTTTGTGAATCCTATTGAAATCAATACCAGGATTACACCACAAGTATTGTCTCAAGATGACATTACTGAGACAAATTATGATGAAATTAGGACAGTCATAAGCCCACTCAAAAACATGAAGGCTCCTAAGAATTTTTCATAATTTTAATAAACATGTTACCTGATATTTCTTTTGCAATCATATTATGCAAACATATTGTAAAATTTAATAGAAAGCCAGCAAAAGCATCCGTTCGATGTGCTGTTGTTGTTGATAACAACTAAGAAATGCTTTCTGATCCATTAAAAATTGCTGCCAAACCCTTACAATTGTTGAACGAAACATGAGATGTTTGCCCCATCTCCAATGGATTGTGTACCATAAAACCTGTGAGGGACAATACGATGTTTCAAAACGTTTACTGAACTTCTCACTTAAACGCAAAATGGAGTATTACCTTCAACTTTTCATTTGTTTAATCAGGAAAATCATGATTTACTAAGATTAGGGCTAGTAAATTTTTTCCCGGATTTGCACTAAAATTCCCGACTTTTTTCCGTTTTTTTTCGGTGAAACGAAATTTCCGACTTTTTCCCGATCACTTGCCACCCTGCAGAATGCAAAATTTCGCATTCGATTAAAATAATCCGACTCGAACGAAATTCACAACTACGTATCCGGGTTTTTGGTTCTCCATACATGGTTGAGTCTGTGTATGCGCAGCTACAATTAAAGGATATTCTCTCGTTTCACACCCAATGTGGTAAGGAGCTATAGTCAGAAGGGTTCATCGTTCTTCCTGGAGTGAATGAATCCTTTCTGTATTCACCTTAAATAGGGTTTAGCAAATTGTTTGGCATCCTTTATGGGGTACCGAATTTACTTCTGCTCGTACATACTGCACATCGTTCTGCATTCTTCCGGGAGTGCAGAATGGTGCCGCTTTTGTAAAATCTCTAAATCCTCTCGGGTTTATCAACTGTACATCGTTCATCAGAAAGAACGCACATAGTAACTGAATACGAATCAAAACTACAGTCCACATTTCTTTCAGTTACATTTTATTGTTCCCACCTTGTTTGATACATTTTGTTTTCGGAGCAGCAGAGAAGATAGATAGAGAATAAAGTACAGTCATGAAATTAAAACGTAAAAGACGCGTGTGTTTTTTTCTCGTCTATTTCCACCCGAAAGAAGATGTCCAAACCGGTGCAAAGACATTTTACAAACATTTTTTGGTCCTTCTGGATCCGGATGTGGACATAGTGATGGTTTTGGACGAGTGCACTTGCGAAAAACTGTGAAAAATATGTGATGAAACATCGAACAAACTGTTCGAAAAAATGATGATCGGACGAACCGTTCGAAACACAAAATGAACAATGTAACACGAGAACATTTATGAAAAAAAAGATGTAATGAGTGACGAAAGTGTCAGTAACAGTGAACAACAAGATTATACTACACCGTTGCAAAGGACCAGTGTTCTTACTCGAAGGAATTTACTGGAAGCGTTGACGGGATCTGGAGTACAGGTATCGAAACAGGAATTTTCTATCGCACAGCAGAAAAACGAGCAGAAAGCAAAAATGGAGCAACAAAAATTGGATAAGTTGCTAGATACCTTGACGGATCGTCGTGATCTAATAATGGAAAAGATGATGAGAATACAAGCATCCCTTGCACAAGAAACCGTTCACAGCATTTATTACCTTAATCTGCAACAGGAAACGATCCGACGGTGCTATGATGATTACGAAAAGGTTCATTCCGAGATTTGTGGTCTTGTCCAGAAGGACATGAAAGATGATCTGCGTGTCGAATATTTGAATTTCGAGCGACTCCATGAAAAACTATATGTGAACGTCCAGACTTTGATCGCAGGTGTTCAGCGAATGGAACTAGCACCTAATATGCAGAATGTTGGTGAATCAAATGTATCCCGACCGCAAGCAGTTAACGCAGTACCACATCTACAAGTACCTTTACCCACTTTCGACGGAAAGTTGGAAAACTGGTACTCGTTCAAATGTATGTTCCAGACGATTATGAATCGGTATCCCAGTGAATCACCAGCAATCAAACTCTACCATCTTAAAAACTCGCTGATTGGTAGTGCGGCAGGAAAAATCGACCAAGACGTGATCAATAACAACAACTATGAGTCGGCCTGGAAAATGCTAGAGGACGCTTATGAGGATGAACGTCTGATAATCGACACCCACATTGATGCGCTGTTGGATCTGCCGAAGGTGACGAAGGAAAATGGAGATGAATTGCGGAAACTGGTCGAAGTGTCTACGAAACATGTCGATGCGTTGAAAAATCGAGACTTCCCTGTAGAAGGTTTGTCAGAAATGATTCTGGTAAACATTGTCAGTAAGCATCTCGATCGAGAGTCGAGAAAATTGTGGGAATCGTCACTCAGCCGAGAAGAATTACCGTCTTTCGGTGATCTGATGGAATTTGTGAGAGAACGAAGCCGCGTTCTTCAAAAATTAAGCAGTCACAGTCATCCGCAACAATCGCAGCTTGCTGTAAAGTCGAAACAACAGAAAGTTTTTGTACAAACAACGAAGGAAACATGCAGGTACGCACTTTATTTACAAATGCTCGGATTTTAAGAAGTTACCAGTAACAGAACGATTCGGGATAATCAAGCAAAAAGGTCTGTGCTTTAATTGTCTTCGACAAGGTCATCCCACAATTGATTGCAAAACGGAAAAGGTGTGCCAGAGTTGTAGTAAACGCCACCACAGTCTTCTACACCAGGTTCGCGAGCGTACGGATACTTCTGAGAAGCGAAGTGACAGTAGTCACTCATCGAGTTCTGCTGATCCTGTTCCAGCCGAAAATATGGCCAATTCCGAACAACGCACGGTAAGCTGCTGTACACAAACAACGATGAAGCAAATCTTCCTGTCTACGGCGATGGTGCTTGTATCTGGTTCCGGTAATGTTGTGACAACTTGTCGAGCACTGCAGGATTGTTGTTCGGAGTCCAATGTTATCACCGAGAAGTTAGCAGCGAAGCTGAAAATAGTACCAATGGAGTTGGATCCACCGATAGTGATATGTGGTCTAAACAACATGAAAACGACGACGAATAAGTTGATACAAACGAAAGTTTCATCTCGTGATGGAAAATACAATACAATGCTGGATTTTTTGGTAACCCCTGCTATTACCGAGCTACCGACAGGAAAGTTCGAGACGCAGCTGTGGCCTCTGCCGCCTGCAATAGAACTAGCTGATCCGACGTTCAATGTACCAGCCGATATCGACATGATTATCGGTGCTGAAGTTTTTTATGACGTTCTCAAAAAGGGACGTATGAAGCTTGGAGTAAATTTACCTATGTTAGCAGAGACAGTTTTCGGATGGGTTGTGAGCGGACCTGTCAAAACAAGTAAGCAGATTGGTCAGAAACGTATTTGCCAAATGAACATCACTCATGAAGATGTAAATCGAACTCTCTCCCGATTCTGGGAACTTGAAACATGCTACACAACCACTATGATGACCGCAGCAGAGCGTGCTGTGGAAAAACACTTTCATGATACTCACATCCGTGGCAAGGATGGCCGCTATATTGTGAGGATTCCGTTTAATGATCTCAAGGGTCAACTAGGTGACTCCTTCGAGAATGCCAGGCGAAGATTTGGGAAGCTGATGGTCAGTTTCGCCAAAAATCCACAACGACGTGGACCATATGCACAGTTTATGCAAGAATATGAGGCCCTTGGCCATATGAAGAAAGTATGCGACAGTCCGGCACAGTGCTACTTTAACCACATCATGCAATTTACAAGGATTCTAGCTCTACGACAAAGCTTAGAGTCGTGTTCGACGCTTCAGCGGCATCCACATCAGGTGTGTCCCTGAACGATACTCAGTTAGTAGGACCAACGGTACAGAGCGACCTGGTTACGATCATCTTGCGGTTCTGCACTCATCAGATAGTGTTGACCGGCGATATTCCGAAGATGTACCGTCAGGTACAAGTACATGAAGCTGACAGGAAGTTTCAGAGAATCTTATGGCTGAACGAGATGAACCAGATGACAGTTTTTGAGTTAGCGACAGTCACCTACGGCTGTTCAAGTGCTCCTTATCTTGCAACACGAGTACTCATGCAACTTGCATCAGATGAGGCGATGAACTTTCCAATAGCATCACGAGTGGTGAAAGAGGATAGTTATATTGATGACTTCCTGACGGGAGGAAAAACGGCTGCAGAGGTGGTTGATCTTTTTACGCAACTGAAGCAGATGCTGAGCCTCGGTGGTTTCGGTATTCACAAGATATGTTCTAACAGCAAGGAAGTTTTGAAGAATGTACCACTGGAACTACAGGAAACCAGGATGGATTTCGAGAAATCCAACATCAATGATGCGATCAAGACGTTAGGGCTGATTTGGCACCCCGACGAAGACTACTTCGTTTTCCATGTTCCACCGCTGGAAAGCAGTAATTCGAGACCGACGAAGAGAATAGTTCTTTCCGAAATTGGGCGATTATTCGATCCACTTGGCTTTCTAGGGCCAGTGATTACGTTGGCTAAATTAACGATGCAGGATCTATGGCGATTGCAACTTGACTGGGAGGACGAACTCCCTGAGGATCAGATGGCAATTTGGCTGTCATTTCGTGAACAGTTGGTATCAGTACGCAACATTAAGAAGAAGCGATGTGTCATTCCATGTGACGTCACACGAATCGAGCTACACGGCTTTTGTGACGCGTCGAGGCGCGCCTACGGTGCTTGCCTTTACACCCGAAGTGAATTCAAAGACGGATCGATTAGCGTTCAGCTTGTTTGCAGCAAATCAAAGGTTTCTCCACTGAAACCAGTAACTATACCGAAGCTTGAGCTCTGTGCTGCACTCGTGCTAGCTCAGCTTACCCAGAAGACGATGAAGGCATTAAATGTACACTTCGACAGTGTTTCTCTTTGGTCAGACTCGCAAATCGTTCTGAGCTGCCTGAAGAAATCTCCGATGGCATTAAATGAGTTTGTTTGCAATCGTGTTGCGAATATTGTTGAGCTTACGCAGAACTATCAATGGTACTATGTGAGATCGCAGAACAATCCAGCTGATGCGTTGTCAAGATGAGAGTTTCCAGATCAACTACTGGAAAATGAACGTTGGTGGAGAGGGTCGCCAGAACTGTGGCAACCTGGCATTTCCGTAGTTTCTACAATAGCGGTACTTAAGGATGAAGAGCTACCGGAAATTAAAGTATCGAAGCAAGTTCTGATATCAACGGAGCGGCAACCGCCGTTCAATTTTACAAGGCTGAGCAGTTTCAAGCGTTTACAACGGGCGTGGGCGTACGTTCGGCGTTTCATTACCAATGCACGATCAAAGATTAGAAATACTGAACCCCTATCGGCGAACGAGTTAGATGAAGCTGCTCGGACTATTTTCAAGCTAGTCCAGAGACAAGCTTTTCCTGAGTTGCAGAAACAGTTGAAGGCGAAATCGATAAAACGAAATGAATATGCTGGTCTGGCACCATTCCTCGATTCCGAAGATTGTATTCGAGTCGGTGGACGTTTGAAGAATTCATGTATCCCTTACGAAGGAAGGCATCAGATCCTGTTGCCACACAAACATCATGTGACAGATCTGGTTATACGGTATCTACACGAGAGGAATTTCCATGTAGGGCGGAACGCACTCCTGTCTATCGTCAGGCATCAGTTGTGGCCAGTGAGGGCAACATCGGCTATCAAACGAGTAGTCGGTCGTTGTTATCGTTGTTTCAAATACAAACCTAAGCCGTTGAATCAGTTTATGGGGGATCTACCAAGTTACCGTGTAACACCCGCTGAAGTTTTTGCTAAAACTGGTGTCGACTATGCTGGGCCGTTCATGCTCAAGGATAGTGGAAGGAAGCCAAGAGTCTACAAAGCATATGTCGCTGTTTTTATTTGTATGGTTGTCAAGGCCGTACATCTAGAGCTAGTGACCGATCTTCGGGCTGAAACGTTCATTGGTGCGTTGCAGCGTTTTGTCAGTCGCCGCGGTCTTCCAAGTGATGTCTACTCCGATAATGGTACGACATTCGTAGGTGCTAATCACGAATTGGCAGCATGGCGAGATCTTTTCACTTCACAGCAGCTCAAGGACAAACTCAGCGAGTACTGCAGCTCCAATGGTATCACCTGGCACTTCATCCCTCCTAGAAGTCCTCACTTTGGAGGCATCTGGGAGGCTGGGGTGAAAACAATGAAGTATCACCTTAAGCGCGTCGTGGGAGAAACTCGACTAACCTACGAAGAAATGGCAACGTTTTTGGCTGAATGTGAAGCAATTATGAATTCTCGTCCGTTGATTCCATTATCGGACGATCCGAATGACCTGCAGGCGCTAACTCCATCACATTTTTTGATTATGAGGCCGAGCCAGGCTGTACCCGAACCATCGTATAAAGAGGAGAAGATAGGCCGTCTATCAAGGTGGCAACACGTGCAATTGATGAGGGAACATCTATGGAAGCGGTGGTCTGCAGACTACCTGCACACACTTCAAACGCGGCAGAAGTGGAAAGATGGCGTGGTGGACATCAGAGTAGGAGCTTTGGTGTTGCTGCGTGATGATAATGCACCTCCGCAGCAGTGGAAGTTGGGGCGCATAACATCGACGATTCCTGGCAAGGACGGTATTGTCCGGGTTGTGTCGGTCAAGACGGCGACCGGCGAATACGACAGAGCTGTAACTAAGATATCTCTGCTTCCGGTGATTGAACCTGACGATTCAACGGGGGGAGAATGAATACGAATCAAAACTACAGTCCACATTTCTTTCAGTTACATTTTATTGTTCCCACCTTGTTTGATACATTTTGTTTTCGGAGCAGCAGAGAAGATAGATAGAGAATAAAGTACAGTCATGAAATTAAAACGTAAAAGACGCGTGTGTTTTTTTCTCGTCTATTTCCACCCGAAAGAAGATGTCCAAACCGGTGCAAAGACATTTTACAAACAGTAACAAAGCTAAATAGGTTTCACAGCAGACTGTTCAGGGCCTCGTAGAGGTTCAGAACTTACTTCTGATTCCACTAAATGTGATTTCCAGCAGATTGTTTAGAATTCCTTGTGCTTTTTTGTGTTTTTGTGTCGTCAATTTTCCCCATCCTCCTAGTCCAAACCTTACCATTTCCCTTCAATCCTTCCCTCTTATATATCGGAAAAATGATGCTAAAAACAAATTGATGGCAAGGCACAATACTCCATATATCAAAGGGAACGTGCCATTTGAGCCAATTTGTTTTGATTCCTGAACTATTTTTTTGTGTTTTTATTTATCGTATGTCTCCATCTTTTTTTCTAACTGTGGAGGCGCACGATTAATCATCATCAATGCTGTTATTTACCATTATTAACCAATGAAAACCACCAAGACATAACTACACCCAAGCAGGTATTGTGTTTGGTATTGTGATATTAACAAACTTAGAGCGTTGTATTATTTTAAATCTTGTATTGTGTGCAATGAAGCTTATATTACAAAAAAAAACATTAAACCTAATGTTTTCGTGATTATCCTCTACTCTACACATCTACTCACCTACTCATACACTCATGGGTACTTTTCAAGAGTTTGGACAATCAGTTGCACCCCGCGAATATTCTGACTATTCTAGAAATGATTCCCAGAAACCTACGCCATAGTATACAAAATATATTTATGTATTGCAAAATAATTGTCCGAAAATATATGTAATATATAATCCCATTATGGTTTAGCTTTTTTCAGTACGCTGTTATACTTATTGTTCCAAGTACTTTTGTAGCTCCTAAGTATTCCGTCTAACAGTAATTTTTCCTATAGCTTAATCCCAGATTTTATCCGTGTATGCACTTGTTCAAAATTAAAAACTTTCTACACCTAACTACTGTTGTTTTCCTATACTTGCCTACGTCTTACTGTAATTTATTTTCTACTCCAATCCACCAACTGGGTTCAACCTTCTACCGCGATCGTTTCTCCGGGTGCTTTCAGCTAAAGCATATTCTTGAGATAGATATTTTCGCTATAATCTCTACAGACGAAAAAAATAAAGTGATCGACACACTGAACAAAAATTACTTATATTTTGATACTATTTGCACTAACACATATGACGAAATATTCTGCTCTTCTGTTATCTCACCCATAGATAGCTAGATTTTTTTTTCTTGCAATAAAACAATGCTTTTCTTTTTATAGCTGTTAGTGAGAAACAGACTCTCTAAAATAAGGTAAGAATATTTAACAATTCTACAACTAGATAAATCTGCTATTATCAAGTAAAAATATGTGAATTAAAAATATAGTACACAATATGCATAAACCATCAATTTTACAACTTACTAATTTGCTTCTTAATCAAAGAGGGTTCTGTTTCAGTTTAGTTCATCCATTTCTTGCAGTTTGGTGCTCCGCACATACAAGAAATCTTATGTGCATCATCCTCAATGTCGAATTTGTAATCGTACGATAGTTCTTCGCCGCGATTGATTCGTCGTTTGGCAAAAATGATAATACGCACGTCTCTCTCAACTTCAACGATTTCCGTCACACAGTTCGGGTTGCACGAATGATTGATATAGCGGGCAAGACCACCAGATAAGGTCGCATCGACTACACGATCCTCATCTAACCGGAACATGTAAATGCCACGGTTCTGCAAACGGATTGAAAAGCAATGAAATCACCGATCATTCTACAATCAAAAATCAAAACTTACCCTGGCCTCGTACTGCTTCTCGCGCAATTCGGACACTTCCGTTCGAATGACTTCACCGATGTACTCGATCACCATCGTGTGTTTTTCGAGATCCCGCGCTGCATACAAACCCAACCCTTGGATTTTGGAACGTGCCAAAAAAACATTGTTGCGCCATTCCAGCTTCATCTTTTTGTATTGAGAACTCTTGGAATGTACGAATTGTTTGCTGTATGGGCAAGCAACCTCTCCCGCTGGTGAACTGGTTGGAACAAATGCCGGCCGTTGGCTTACTGAACCTGTTCGTTGGGTGTGTGGTTTTTTCCATGTCAACGTATGCTTCAGCTTTGGTTCCGTTCGAGCCGCTCCGGATGGATTAATTGCCAGAGGAAGCTCCAGCAAAGGATTCCTGCCATACTTGAACCGATAGTCGGTGAGCGTCTCGATACCAGGAAGACTTTCCAAAATGCGTACCACAGCCGGTTCCGTGAGACCGAACAGATCTTCCCCGGTTACATACTTGGGGAAAAGTTGCACGATTTGATTCTCCCTCCGAAGAGTTGCCATCGGTTCGAGAATTCGCTGCCACACTGCTTTCGGTGTGTTATCTCGCAGTTCAATATCTTCTTCCGCTGGTTCCTGAACCAATACACGAAACTCTGGCCGACCACAAACGTCCGCAATAGAACATACGTATCGACAACGCTTGTTCGGGCGTCTCATGGACCAGTAGAAACGCATCTGGAATTAGTTAAAACAAAAAGAAACAGTTCCAATAACTCTAGCCTTTTAGTCAGTTCTACCAAGAATACTCACAATTTTGTACCCTATTGGATAGATGAAATTTGGCGTGTGGAAATTTTGCAGCTGATGTGGCAGCAGCTGACCAACGCTTAGGAAGATCAAACTACCCACTCGCAGTAGATTGTTCGATTCGGAATGATGCATCACGGACGCCACCTGTCGACTCTCGTCTCTGTCCACGTACACACGCCGCTGAACACTGAGTGTCGTTAGCTCGGAATCCTTTTCGGTTCTTGGAGCGTGCGACTGGCACATGGTCGACTTGTTCTTGTAGAATACACAATTGTCTTTCATGGCACAGCTGAGGTGATAGACGTTAGCACATCGTGTTTTGAAACACTTAATTGTGGCACCAAGATTGTTACAAAAAGTGCAGCTTAAACTAAGACTCTGCTGCAATGCACCTTCCAAATTCATCAACGCTCCATTGACCGTTTCGTAAACCCCATCGGACCAGAGTGCACAGTTCAAATGAACCCATTTATCAACATCGTAATTCAGCAAACGGGATGGACCATCGGCAACGCCATCGCCAATGGTGTGACAAAATATGCATCGCCGAGTGTCATCTGGCATTTTTGGAGTTGGAGTTACTGTGATGTTCATTCGAAACAAAGTCTCGGTAATTTCTTTCTCTGAGGGTTTCTTGTATCGATGTAGCAGAAAACCAGTTGATGCAAAGTATTTGTATCTTAAACCTTTCAGTTGCTTCGAGGGTGGTCCAAAGTCTTTGTCTATTTCATCAAATTTCTTTTTGCGATCATTGTTAGTAGAATCGCGACTGTCGTATGACTTAATACTCGCCATACTAATATCGGTATCATCGATCAGCTCTTGTTTGACGTCGCTGTTACTCATACTGACATTGTCGTCCATATCCAAGCTGAACTTCAAAGCTAAATTTTCTCTGAGTTTACCAGAGTCGCTACCAACCAACTTATCTTCCAGAATGTTGGTAGGACGCCACTGGAATTGACGATAGCATACTTTACTGCAGAAGTAAAGCTCTTCCGATTCCAGTTCATGATGTGTATTGTTACTCAACAGTGGAAATTCAGATGGCTTCGCCGTAATCAACGTATTCAAGATAACCACATCACAGTGGCGACAGAATTTAGCTGCTCCATTCAGAATGGTTTGGATGTCGATTGGAGCTCCTTCCTTACCATCACGCCCCTTAGTTCGATAAAGGCCAAGTTTTTGACTAGGTGGTGTAGTTGTTCGTTCCACAATTTGATAAGCCATCGGAGGCGGAATTTCAAGTATGTTGGCTAAATCACGTAGCACTCCAATAATATCTTCGGCAGCAGAGGATGTTAGCGTTAATGTTACTGTAACGTTACTAGAGTCTTTCAGTGGTGTTGGTGGTCCAAACCGAGATTTGATTCCTAGACCTTCTTTTTCTCCTTCGTTTTCTTTGTTGCTATCAGGCAGAAGACAGCTAATGCTCTTATCGGCAGACAACGATATTCCCTTCTTCAGTCTAATAGGAATCGGAGCCACAATTGGAATGATCGGGGACATTCTGTTATATACCATCACCTGTTCATCTTCGCTACCTTCCTCCTTGATCAATCGCAAACCGGGGAAGTGAATTGGTGAATCCCATCGAACGGTTTCGGGACTAGAAGCGCTTATAATCGTATCCGGTGAATCCAAATCACGATCCTTGATGAAATCATAACGATAGCGATCTTCCGTCTCAAATTTAATCGGCGGAAATTCCTGATCGTAAAAACCTCGTTGAGTTGATGGATGAACCGGTTCCGGAGGTGGTTCTTTTACACCAAACGGTTTAGTGTTGTAAAAATCAGCAACATTGGGTATCTGAGCGTTTCCGAAGCTTCCCAATAGATCTCCATTGGTAAACGAGTGATCATTTGCGTTGGCAAACTTGGAAAGATCTCCGGTACCGAAAAGCTGACATACCCCATAGTTCCTAGGTAGAAGAGGTTCTAATATTTGCATTGGTGGAAGCTGACGAAGTTGCAACATCAACTGATCAATGTACGTATCGTAATCTTCTTCCAATTTCGTCGATTTACGGGGCTTTTTCTTGGCCTGATGTTGTTCTTTGTTGGATTGAATTTGCATCTGACGACGATTTTTCTGGTACTCGCGACGCTTTTTCTTTTTCAACTCATGTGCAATTTCGGCGGGTGTTTTAGCGATTGCTTCCGGAGTCACATCTGCTGATTCCTGTTGTTTGTTCGATGTTACCAGCGGTTCCTGTTTGACGGAATCCATCGGAGTTACCGTGGCAGAAGAAGGAAACACCGGCGACATCCCAGCTATTTGCTCATCCGGTAATTCTTTTTTCACATCCACTGGAGTTGTAGCTTTTGATATCTGAGGTTGTTGCTGTTGCTCAGGTATTCTCATTGTTACACTTTGGATCGGTGTTGGTTCTCGTTTAATTAACGTAACACTAGTCATTTCAGTGGTAGAAACAGGAGGCTGTGACAGTTGCTGTCCTGTTTGTATGGGTTGTGTGATTTGTGTAACAGTCATTTGGCCAGACTCGGTCTTCACCGTACTTTGAACAGTAATCGGTTGACTTATGGAGCAAGCGGCGGCTGCAGCCGATGCTGCTGCAGCTTGCATCATTTCCTCCTTTTTCATGCTAGCAGCAAGCATATTGGCAGCAAGATTCGGCGTTGGATGACTAGATGATATGGATACGGAGGCCGGTTTTGAAACAAACGAAGTCTCACGTGATACCAGCTTTGTTGTGACCGTCTTTTGTTGCGATTCGGCGGGAGCGGTTGTGCTAGAAGTTGTCATTGTTACTGCCTGAGTGCTGATGATTTGCATGGCCGGTGGATTGGCAGATGGAGGAATTACTGGTCGAGCCAGTTGGGCTTCAAGAGAGCTCACCACCCCTAGACTAGGCGCTCGTTGACTAGTAATTAAACTTGGAACCGGACGTGTCATCTGCGGTGGTGTTGGTGATGGCGTTGAAGTTGATCCGGTATTCTGGAGAAGTTGTTTCAGTAAAACATTTTGACTGTCCGAGTCTAGCTTTGCTCCAGATGGCGTTACCATTGTGGAAAATTTGCAACCACTTCCTTGACCGGTATTTGAGTTAAAGGAAGAAGTGGAAGAAACGTTATTATCCTCCGTACTGTCAACAGGTTCACTTTTTACCACATTCGATGCTTCTAAGCTTAGACGTTTACAAACAGCCTGAGCTGTGATCTCTCGTGGGAAACCGGCAGGTACTTCATCGGTGGATTTTGATCGCCGGAACGATGGTCCCTGCAGTTGATTTTGCAAAAGTGTGGAGATTGTCTGGGTACTGGGTTTCATCGGTTGCGAAAGAGTCGCACTCAGAATACTGGTTGTTGTAGTCGTCATAGCAGTAGTAAAACTACTGACCACTTGAGGACCTGTACCAGAAACCGAAATAACACCTGGACGAGAAGTCATGATCAGCCCTGGTGGTTGGCTTGTGATTGTTGATACATCACTAAAGTTTACAATCCTTGTTTGAGGTTGTTGCAGAGTACTGCTTAGGATACTAGCAATACTACTTGTACTGCTACTGTCGATGCTACTCTTCGCTATTTCAGCTGATTGAGTTCGAGGTTGACTTTGTATTATGACACTACCTTGATGCAATGACTGTTGCTGCTGCTGTTGTTGTTGCTGCTGTTGTTGCTGCTGTTGTTGTTGCTGGTGTTGTTGTTGTTGAAGCTGTTGCTGTTGTTGATGTTGTTGCAAATGTTGCTGTGATTGCTGATGTTGCTGTTGATGCTGATGCGATGGTTGGTGATGATGATGAAGCTGATATTGTTGCTGAATTTTCATGTGCTGTTGCTGTTGTTGCTGTTGTGCCAACACCAGTAGCTGTTGTTTTTGTGCTTGAGTTGGCGTAGTATGTTTCTGTAACGGAGCACGAACTTGTTTGACAACAAGAATGTTGCTACCGCTGGAGGATACTGCTGGCGAAATACGTCCAATTTGCAACTGCTGGTTAAGTAGTTTTGTTCCTGGTATAGAAGAAATTGATGACATGGTACCCTGCTCGGATTTGTTGGCAATAGAAGCATTGGCAACGGCAGCAGCAGGTAGAATGGTTTTTCCAGAAACAGTTTTTAAAATGCTTGCAATGGTTTCCGGTTTACTCATGTTATCTCCTTTAGCAGGAATCACCGTTTCGAACGTGATGGTTGAAATTGTATTAGCGCCAGTCGAAGGAGCTGTAGATATAACAGTTCCTCCAATGTCTGCTTTCGATTGTCCAACAGACGTAGCTGTGCTGGAGTTTATCGACGACATTATTGACCGGACTTGTTGGGAAACGTTCATGGCATTCATGGTTAGTTCATTCGGTTGTGACAAAGGCGAAAGTTGTGGTATAGCAGATACGATTCGCTGTCCAACCGGTCCCAGAATTGGACTTTTGGAGTTCTCGCGTGATTTTGAAATTACATGAACTGGAATGACCCCCTGTTTCTTCAATTCACCGGAGTGCGAATCGTTTGAACCATCATGTGAAGCCATGTGGACATCTTCGACTCCTACACTGATATCAGCTCGTGTGGCCTCATCAACTACTACTGAATCTACCTTTTCGAGGTTGCTGAGCTGCTCAACATCTTCTTGACCGATCGAACTGTCCGGTGAAATTGAATCATCTTCGAAAATTTTGTTCGGCAAGGAGGTATCCTGGGTAACTGTGAGGGATGATAGTTTCGCGTAACTCAACCCAGGCGAAGAAGCTCTTTGTTTTGATTTAATAATCAGATTGTCAATCTGACTGGACGTTTGAGCTGAATTTCCACCACAGCCTTGCGCAGTAACTTGCTGCATTTTTATCTGAGATGTCTGCGGTCCCTGTGGGGCTGCTTGCTGCTGTTGATGAGGCGGCAAACTGTGCGATGTACGAGAAAAAGTTTTCGTAATAAACGCAGGTGATTGAGTCAAATGCAAAGAAGATAGTGTTACGATGCTGGTAGTGTTGATTTTTTGTCCAGCAACTGAAATGACGGTTCCAGGATTTTTTGAAATGTTACCCATAGAAATGGATGTGGAATTAATAATCTTTTTCGGTGGTTTATGGGAATTAGTTGTGGCTTCCGATTGTGCCTTTGGAGGAGTTGCGGTCAACGGAAAACTCTTTAGTATCGGAACGGAAATAGTGGTATTTCCTATGGACAATTTGGCAGTAGTTTCTGTTGCATCTTTAACTAGCTTTTGGTGAGCAGCCGATACAGAGGTAACTATTGGTGGCCGGTTTTGTAAGAGGGTTTGCTGGATTGAAATACGCCCCGGATAAGTAATAGGTTTTGGACTCTGCAAACCTACGGTAATGTCACTCGTACTTTTAGTTGGGGTCTTCATGCCACCTTTCAGAATATCCTCCCCAACTGCATCTTTTCCTTCTTCATCAGATTTCGTTTCTGAATCTTTGGGTCGACTGTCAATCATAGCTTCGAAGTCTTCTGTGGTGGCAAAATTGTGTTGTGGTACTTTGTCACCGCTATCAATCGTTACAATTCTAGTGCTAGAATGTTCTCCGTCTTTAGTCATGACTGCTTTCAATGCTTCAGCTTTCTGAGTTGTCTTGCCATTATCGACACAGTCTACCACAACATCCTGGGCGAACAAGTCATACTCACTGCTAACGGCTTGTGCACCCAGAGGACTAGCACCAATGTCGTAACCCGAATGTGTGAATGAATCCATTATATCATCGGCTTCGGTAGCAGATTGCGCCACTGAGCTTAACGAAACCTCCGTTGTCACCAGTCGTTTATCACCTTCATCGTCGTAATCGAGGATCCGTTGCTTCTCATCAGGGCTACTATCGATCTGTACAACCTCTTCCGAACTGTTATCCCTACCACCTGGATGGCCAGCTCTCTGGACGATGGTTACTCTACTTCGAGCCATCACGGAGGTACCTTTCTTCGTAGCGTCACTTTGTTGCACTGGAGTTACGCCCCCGATACCGGCATTTGATGGCCCAGCTATTTGGCCTGACGGCTTTGCGACACCTTGTCCATAACTTTGCTGTATGTGAGCCATGGGATTAGACCCTTTTGTGCTTCTTGCATTGCCCCACATGGGAGAACCTCCACGGAGACCAAGTTTTATGTAGCCGAACTTTCCAAAGCCAGGTATGATCGGTATGGGATTACCCGGATTACCTCCTCCACCTCCTCCTCCCCCTCCACCACCACCACCGCCGCTATTATTGTTGGTACTCGCACTACCCGAAGATCCGTCAGTCGAATCTTGCTGCATATACTGATTCGATGCACTTGGCGGTCGTCGCAATATTTGTTGTTGTTGCTGTTGCTGCTGCGATGCAGGTTGTTGCTGTTGTTGCTGATAGTAAAGCATAGGGCTCGGTGGCATCGGAGAAGAGCCAGGTGTGCTGCTGCCTCCTTGGCTCAGAAGTGGTGACGGTGGTTGCTGATGAACTGGACTTTGTTTGGCAAAGTTCATCTGTTGCTGGTTCTGCTGCTGCATCTGATTAAGCTGTTGTTGGATGTGTTGTTGTTGTTGTTGCTGTTGTTGCATTTGTTGTTGCATTTGCAACTGTGGGTGCTGCTGAGGTATTTGCTGTTGTTGTATTATTTGTGGAAGCTGTTGTTGCTGTGGTGATTGTTGTTGTTGCTGTTGTTGTTGTTGTTGTTGTTGTTGTTGTTGTTGTTGTTGTTGTTGTTGTTGTTGTTGCTGCTGTTGCATAATTTGATGTTGGAACTGTTGCTGCATCATTTGTTGTCGCTGCTGTTGTATTTGCTGCATTCGCTGTTGTTGCATCAACTGTATATTTTGCTGTTGTTGCATTTGTTGTTGCTGTTGTTGTTGTTGCTGTTGCTGCTGTTGCTGCTGCTGTGGTGTTCCAGGTGACATGATAGGTTGTGGACTTCCAAGTGGTGAGTTATAACCTGGCTGCATTTGTCTAATGTTTGGATTAGATTGCATCATTTGTTGTTGTTGCTGTTGTTGTTGTTGCTGTTGCAAAGAGCTAGCGACTCGCATACGAACGTTTTGATCATTCGGAATACTCTGAGGTCGGACAAAACGTGTCTGCTGTTGTGCCATCATCTGGTTTTGAACGATTATGTTTTGCTGTGCGTATTGGCCTCCTGGACTAGTTACCATTCGACCTGAAGGTATTTGCTGGCCGGAAACACGGTGCTGAGGAGATGTCATTCTTGGGGCTGGTGATGTTAACCTTCCCGGAATCGACGGCGATGGTGACGGTCCGGGGCTGAAGGGATTCTCATCAGTTGCCTGTGAATGTGGCGTACCAATTCGGGGCGATTGTTGCATTGTGTTGTACGGTGACATTGCACTATTTGAATTTGTGTGCGGACCGGGACTTTGCATTACTGAATTTACACTAGCCGGACCAGGGCTCTGAGACATCAACGGGCCGGGGGAGTGCAGAGGACTCTGATTTGGTTGTAACATTGGATTGTTCAGCGGCGATTGTGCCGGTGGCAGATGAATTTGTGAGCTCGGCGACGGCGACATGAGCGGTGAGGGGGGTGCTATTTGTGCCGGAGAATTCCCTGGCGCAGTTGCCACGTTTGATTGCATCTTTGCTTGCTGCTTAGTTTTATATTCCTGTATGAGAAGCGTGTGCTGTCGCAGTTGCTTTCTAGCGTTGTCCAATTGTTTTTGTACAACGGCATGGTCAGAAGTAACCTGCGTTAGCTCTTTCATGTCAGCTTCTGCGAGCTCATTACCAGCTTTTTTCAATTGACGTTGCTTAGTATTCAGCTGCTTTTTCACTTTTCGAAGTTTGCCGATTTCAGTTTCATAAAACTTCAGTTGATTGGTAAGGGCATTATTTTGCTGATTCATCCAGTTCTCGTATGTAATCAGTATCTGACGTTCCTGTTCGTTAGTGATGTTTTCTGGTGGTACTTGTGGTGCTGGTTGTAAATTGGCTTGGTACAATTGGATTGGTTTGTGTACCGGTTCAGCAGAATGAACTGTTGGCGGTGCTCCACTCGTACCCGCAGTCATCGATCCGGCTGCCTTGTTCAGAGGATTAATTAAATTAGCAACTGCTCCACCAGTGACCGGTGTCTGAGGACGCCACTGTGGATTAATACGTTGCTGTTGCATTATATATTGGCCACCGACAGGTGACTGAATTTGGCCAGGTTGTGGCTGTTGCTGTGTTAGCAGTTGTGGTTGCGCTTGCTGCTGTACATGCGGTGGTAGCTGGACAGGAGCTTGACCTTGGATTAGATTTTGTTGAGCTACTCGCATTCCTGGTTGTTGTTGTTGCTGCTGTTGATTGTTGAGAAGTGTCTCATAATCCTGTGGAACAAATTATGAAACTGTTATTTTGCGCCATTAAACATTGGTGGTCAAATATAGTAATCGAAAAACTCTGTGCAAGAAATATAGCATTTACCTTAAAAAATGACCAAAGGCAAACTTTACTTTTCTAGCATGCATATATTTAGATATTGTGGATCGAAATCAAAATTTGTCTGCTGGGCGACAGACCTAGCAAAGCAGAAACGATCAGTGTGGTTAAAATATATGAACGCTGGTAATTAATATTATATTGTGAATAACATAAAAGCGTGGTCAACAATAGCTGAGATAGATTTTTTAAATTCGTAAATATGCGAACTCAGTTGAGCCATCCCCGAACATCCCCGAGTTTGTCGACAAAATTTGCATAATACAAAGCATCATTTGAACAACATTTTGTAATTTTTCCGTGGAAAAATATTGAGAAATAAGTCGGAGAAGAGTTATTTTTAAGAACGCTTCTTTAAAATCATGATTTGCGGTGTCCACTGTATCTCAGCGTAGACTTATCAGAAGTCAACAAATCGAGGCAGCATAGATAGAGTAGATGATTTTCTAGACCCCAACGTTTCTGTTTGATTTTTTTATTTTTTTTAAATTTTATAGGGTTGTTTAAAGTCAAAGCTACGATTTTGCACGAAAAAATCCGCCATTTTGTAGTTGTCAAACCTCCCCAAAGTAACAAATAACAAAAAGGTAAACGTTGGGGTCTGGTATTTCACAAGTAGAAAGTGTGTGCAAAATTGGTGCAGTAGTAGCAGTTGGCGATGGACAAGGACTTTTAAATCCTGCTTTCGAGAAAAGCGCGTTTAAAATTATTTGTCTATAAAATCGAAGAAAACAATTTATTACTCCAGGGAGCTCGTAGGGTCTAACAATTTCAAAATATCATATTTTTTATTTTGTATTTAGTTATAATGAAACATTTCAAGAATGTTTTGTCAAGTTTTTAAGTCAATAGAAGCAGAAATCTTGGGCCTGTGCGTCGAGCTCTAACTTCTTCGAAGTGTTCGATAATAAAAGATAAAGGCCCATAACTTGCTGAGTTTTATTTCGATTGGCTTGAAAATTTCGCAGAATATTCTTGAAATGTTTTACTATGAGGAAATACAAAGATAAAAATTAATCATTTTTCAAAAGTGTTAGACCCTACCCGCCCCTTAAGAACTTGCTGATTTGAACTATAAATAAAACACACGCCAAATTATGAAATATCCATGGTTTTTTTTATTTGGTAAATAATTTCTTGGCATTTGACATTCAAATATGATTTCGGGTACCGGCCCCGACTAGTTTTCACAAAAGTCATTTTGTAGGTCCAATTTTCGATCACTTTTCAAGCATTTGAAGGCGTATTTCAGCAATGACACGTTGAAAATTGGTTTCCAAAGCATCAATCAATCAATAAATGCTGTATAAAATATTCACAACGACGAACGTAACAATGAGAGATTCTCTTTGTTTGCTTTCTCTTTCGATTATTACGGTACTCTTAGCAATCCTTCTCTCCAATTATCTACCGATAAAAATAACTAAAGCTATCATCTTTTAATCGGCACTGAAGAAATTACCGCAAGAAGCAGGAATATTTCGCATTCGCAATAATCGAAAGAGAAAGTAAACAAAGAGTATCTCTCATTGTTACATTCGTCGTTTAGAACATTTTATACAGAATTAGTTTCCAAAGCAATCGTTTATCCATGTATCCCCACAAAAAATATTCAAGTGGCGTCAAGTCACGCGAACGCGGAGGTCAATTCACCGGTCCATTTCTGTGTTGTTTTGAAAGGGTAAAGTGACGTCTATGGACGAGTAGAGACGTCACTTTACACCCATTAGCTTAAACGAGCCTGAGATTGATGGAATCGGTTCAGTCATTTCCGAGAAAATTGAGCGTATAGAAAAAACGTCGAAAGTTGCACACTAACTAATAAAGGAGGACTTTTTTAAGAGGTACAGGATTTGGTTTTAAAAAATAAACACAAAGAAGAGAAAATGGATGAAATCATTATTGGAATCGATGGAACGATCAATATAGGGGTAGATGGGGTAAAACGCACCCCCTAACGAAATGTAGCTATATCTCAACTATAGAGAATAACACGGAAGAGTTTCATGCATGACTATCTTCCGTAATCGTAATAACGTGCAAATACTCACTGAATACATTGAAAAATACATGAAATATCTTATTTTCCAAAACCTTTAAAAATTGTCTATTGAAAACATCCATCAAAACAACGGATTAAAGCTCATAACAACCACGGGGCAATATGCGCCCTCATAAGGCTTCTTCTTCTTATTTAAATAAAGCTTTAGACTTTTCGTTGACGAAATGTTTGCCAGGTGGAAGATTGGTCACTATTATTCATTAAATTGATAACTTATGGATAATTTTTGTAAGCGAATTCTTGAGCATTTTGCCTCACATGATTCGAAGATCCCTGGCAACTATGAAGATGGAAGAAGGAACACCGCTAATGGACCATTTTCGACGATTCGACGAATTAATTCGTCAGTTAAAGGGTGTTGGAGTCACTGTTTCGGAGCTGGACGCGGTTAGTCAAGTTACTACGGCCATGGAGAATCTTGAAGACAATAAATTGAAATTGGACACTGTAAAGGCGCGTTTGCTGGCCGAAGAGAAGAAACGTTCGGGTCGGGAATCATATGTAAATTGTGTTCTAGATGGATCATGATAGGCGTTTGCTGCGAAATCATTCAAAGGCAAAAACAAAAGCAAGTTTCAAGGAAATTGCTTCGTGTGTGGCGAACCTGGTCATAAAAAATTTACCTGTCCTAAGAACAAAACCCGTCGAGATAAAGCTCAAATGGCAAGTATACCCGTAGATAGAGAAGTGGCGTTGATGTTGTCATCGGCAGAAACGACTCAAGGTCTGAGTAAGGATTATGAAATTGAATGGATTCTTGATTCAGGAGCAAGTCGTCATATGGCATACGAGGAAGAATGTTTCAAACTTGGAAATCCCACTTGTGATCGAGAGTGCAAAACAAGGTGAGAAGCGCAATGCCACAAAAGAGGGCAAAGTAAAGGGTAAAACCTTCGTGAACGGAAATGCAGTTTCACTGTCGTTTGGAAAAGTACTGTTCGTCAAAAATCTCAAATACAATTTTCAAAAATGTACGACGCTTGAAACAGTATGGAATGGTTCACGGGATTGATGATGTTCACGGTGGTGGATTTTTCGATAGCTGTGCAGAAAGCAAAATGGTTCGGTTGCCGTTTATCAAGAATCGAACTAAAACAACACGGCCATTGGAGCGAGATTACGCGGACATTAGAAGTATATTAGTCCAACAGTTGCACTTTTTCTGTACCATTTAATTCCACTATTTCACTGTCACGTTATTACACTTTCACAAAGTCACTATACTTTAATGAAGCATAACAAACGTTACAATACAGATACGCGTATTTCGGAATGTTACTTACATCCTTCTTCAGTGTATCGGTTTTATAAGTTTGTTTGAAAGAATGCTGTAATGCTGCTCCTTTTATACGAAATGTCTTATTGAAATCGAAGAAGACGAAATAATGGTGTCATTCGATGTAACCGCCTTATTCCCAAGTGTCCCGGTGAAAGACTCAATTAATCTATTAGAAGATTGGTTACTTCAACAACATAGTAACAATTTATGGAAAAGCAAAGTAAGGTCATATCTGAACCTAACTCGGCTTTGTATGGATGTAAATTACTTCAAATTCAGAGGCGGATTTTATAAACAATTACAAGGGGCACCAATGGGTAATCCGCTCTCCCCGTTTTTATGCGAATTGTTTATGGCAAATCTTGAAGAACTTTTGAAAAACCAGGGATTATTACCTAATCGCTGGTGGAGATACGTTGATGATATATTCTGTATCATCAAACGCAATGATTTATCAACTTTCTTACAAATGATTAATAACTTACATAAAAACATTAAATTCACCTATGAGGAGGAGAAAGACAACAGTTTACCTTTCTTAGATATCCTCATTATCAGAGGGGCAAAAACCTTAAATTTCGAGATATACAGGAAGCCAACCAACACAGATCGGATCATACCAAATACTTCTAATCATTCCCACCAACACAAAATGGCAGCTTTCCACCATATGATTCACAGAATGCTGACCTTACCCCTTAAGAGAGATGCTGCAATAAAAGAGAAAAACTTTATTTTCGAAATTGGAAAGCTCAACGGATATCCGGAGCGTTCAATTCAAACAATCCTCGACAAAAAATTAAGATAGTTGAAAAAACAATCACTTACAACTCTACCTCCCCCATCGGAAAATTTAAAAAGAATATCGGTAGACTTCAATCCAAACATTGCACATCCTTTGAAATCAAAACTAAATAAATTTGGTTTGAATTTAGTATTCAGCAGCATGAACTGTCAATTGAAAAATTTACTAGGTTCTACAAAAGATCCTACGGATAATTTGAAAAAATCTGGGGTATACAAAATCTCGTGTTCTCATTGTGATAAAATATATATTGGACAAACAAAGAGAACTCTAGACATCCGTTTCAAAGAGCACGTCGCTGAAATAGCGAAAGCATCTAAAGTATTAGAGAAAGGACTGAATAGTGGAATTAAATGGTACAGAAAAAGTGCAACTGTTGAATTCATTCCACTAACAGCTCCAGGTGAAAAATAGTGAGGATATTAGTATTTTGTCTCATTCATTGATGACTATACTCATTTTGCTGTGGTTTATTTGATGGAACGCAAGGATCAAGTTTTTGAATATTTCAAGGTATTTGAGGCTATGGCAACGGTAAAGTTCGGTATGAAGATATCAAATTTGAGATGTGACCTCGGAAAGGAATATTTTTCAAATGCGCAGTGTGCCTACTATACAAAACAAGGAATTCAAACCGAAGCCCTACTGATGCGCTAAAAGAAAAAACTCCTGCTAAATGTTGGCACGGTGAAAACCGGATGTTGGAAAACTAAAAGTTTTTGGATGTCAGTCATTTGCGTGGATTCAGAAGCAGAAAAGGAGCAACACGGAAAACCCGCAGATCACAAAATTACAATATTGCAATTGTTGTTTCACGCCCTGGTTGTTTCAACTAAAATGTTGTTGATTTAACTAACATATCGGTTGATTTTGACATAACCATTCAGGTAACCGAAATTGTTGTATTCAAATGCTGTCACTTGGCGGAGAACGAAGACAGCAAAACGCAGAAAAAAACACCGCTTCTATTCACCAGAAGCGTTTCATATTGAAAATTTTCAATGATAAATGAACGTCATTTATGTTAGTTACGTTTTATGTAAGTAAAAGTATGCAGAAGAATATAATAGTTAATTGTAAAACAAGTTTTCCATGTGTTAAATAGATATTCCTACAATAAATGTTTTAATTTCATCTGAGAGTAATGTATTCTAGGACAGTTCATGTCATTGTTATTAAAACCGCCTAACACTTAAAAATTTGCTGCTAGAGTGAAGTGGTACTATTTGTATTTTCTTAAAAGTGTATCTGAAGCATTAGGTTTACCAGCGAGCCATTCTGCGAGTGAAGGAAAAATTTCCAAATTCCCTGTGACCATTTTTCAGGTGAATTCCCTTTTGAGAATTGTAATCTTTTGGTCCATTTCCATATCCTTTGTGAGTTTAGTGATAAAGATATAAGCAGTTAATTAGGTAAAATTTCGTTTTCAAGCAGTGAACGATTAGCTGCCCCCGAAGAGTTTAACAGTAAAAAATATTTATTGCAATTGGCATTTTAAGTTCAAATAACTGAATAATTGGTTGAAACAACTGGGACATTTTTTTGCTTTCATGCATACAAGTAACTTTGCTGGGATTGTGTCTTTGCTCAATTGAACGAGTGACATCTCATTGAAACGTTTCATTGTTCGCTCAGGGTGTTTGGCATTGCTCAACTGAAACGTTTCTTTACTTGTTGGGTGTCGTTGCTAAGCTGCCAGCACGATAAATCAAAAATGACAGATTAGTTAAAACAACAGTCGATTAGTTGTACCAAATTTTAACCAATCAAAATCAGAAAAACAACTAATATTTTAGTTGTTTTGCGATCGCTGGCTTTTCCGTGAAGCTAGATGCAAATAGGCTACGCAGCGTAATGCTTGGGTATTCACCGACGGGTTATCGTCTATGGAATATCGATAAGAGCAAAATATTCGTAGCAAGAGATGTGAAGTTTGACGAATCAAAATTTCCTTTCAAGACACGTAACGAAGATATAACGAAAGTAGTGGTTCCGGATGGAATTCCTGTCCTAGAGCCTTTCAGTAATGACGTATTGCAAACAACCGAATCTAAAGATAAGAATGAAAGAGACAATAATACAAATCTATCAAAAGATCATTGTCTCGAGGAAGAAGATGAAGAATATAGGGTAACAGAGGTATTTTAGCCCACTTTAGGATTGATTTTATTTTGGCCCACTTTGTACAAATATCCACCAAATGTTGTGATATCTTTGAAAACCCTTCCGCAATAGGTAATTTAATATGATAGGCATCAAATTGATGCAACATGGGTTACTTAACATGGATAAAATCCGATATAATCGATAAAGTTTGTTATGTGGGCCAAAATATATGAAGTGTCCAAAATACCTCTGTTACCCTATATCTGCGCTCCCACCACATTTGAAAAATGGGAACAACTGTAAAAAGTATGTTCCGAAGTCTAGTGGCCGGGAGCGCAAGACTTCAGGTTGGTGCACCGATTTTGTTGCCCCGTATAAAGCACTTTCTGCTGTAGATGAATTTCAACAGGTACCTTCGTGTTACGCCGAGGTCGATGGACATTCACAAGAATCGAAGTAGAGCCAAGCAATTAATGATGAACTGATGTCCTTGCGGAAAAATAACACCTGGACGATGGTCAAGTGCCCTGATAAAGTTAAACCAGTTCCAAACAAATGAAAACCGATGCTGATGGAAATCATGTGCGCTACAAAGCTCGACTGGTTGCCAAAGGGTACCTACAGCGGAAGCATGTGAACTATAATGAAACTTTTGCACCGGTAGCCAAGCTTTCAACTATTCGAACGAGTTTAGCTGTGGCAACAAATCGTTCATCAAATGGACGCGAAAACGGCGTTTCTTAATGGTATCCTCACAGAAAAGGTGTACATGCGAGAGGGGATATGTGGTCAGTATGGTATTGCTGTGGAGAGGGATCAGTATGGTCTCAAGCAATCGCCTCGCTGCTGGAATATTCGTTTCAACGAAGTTCAGATGAGCCTGGGTTTTACTCGGTCTCGGCATGACTATTGTGTCTATATTCGTGGACAAGGAGAGCAGATAATTTACCTTGTGATAGATGAAATCAAGACGAAGCTTAAAATGGAGTTCGGCATGACGGATTTGCACGAACTCAACCATTTCCTGAGAATCAAGATAGAGTATGGCGAAGAAGGTGCAATGCATTTATCTCAAGAAGCACTAATTCAGAAAATATTGCTACGTTTTGGTATGGAGAACTGTAAACCTGTTAATACACCTGCTGAAACAAAACTGCAACTTCGTCGATCAACTGAAGGTTGTAGTTATCCCTATCGAGAACTTGTGGGTAGTCTCATGTTCCTGATGATGGGAACAAGACCAGATCTTTGCTATATTGTGGCTTAGTTAGCAAGATTCCAGGATGCTAAACGAGTGCTGCGTTACCTTCAAGCTACCAAGAATATGAAGCTGACATTCAGAAGAAACCCGCATGATCCTCCAGTCAAGGTATTTGCAGATGCAGACTATGCCAGTGATGAATTGGATCGTAAGTATGTATCCGGATTTCTGATCAAAGTTTTTGGGTGTACTATTGCGTGGTCGTCTAAGAAACAGCGAGCTGTGGCAATGTCTTCAACGGAAGCAGAATATATTGCAATGAGTACTTCTGTTAGTGAAGCACTTTGGCTGAGTGGATTGATGACGGATTTTCGAGAATCAAGTTTGTATCCTATACCTATTTTTGAAAAGATAATCAAGGTGCGATTGCTATGGCAGAAAAGGAAGAAACTAAACGTGTCAAGCATATTGATATAAAGTTTCACTTTATCCGAGAAGCTGTTGCAGAAGGAAAGGTCAAGCTTGTACACATTCCTACGCATTTTCAAGAAGCGGACAGTCTGACGAAATCACTGCCTTCTCCATCATTAATAGCTTTACGGGCCAGAATCGGATTAGAGAGCATCAACTGAAAGGGGGTGAAGAAATGAATCAAAGAAGCAGTTGATTATTAGTTATCTTAGTTACTGAGTTTGTTTACCGCCTATAAACTATTGAAAATTTATTCATTATTAAACCAACCTTGTTCCAGAGCACACACGTTTTTCTCTGAATTTCTTTACCCGAACGTTCACACGTTCCGTCCGTCAAGACGTTCCGTGACGGTGACGTTATGTGTGAATGTGTCCATAAGAACCCATGTAATTAATTTTGACGGTAATGTACTTAACTCATCACGCTATACCCTTGTCTTGATATCTCCTTACTTTTTTGCTCTAGTGATACACAATGTAACTTTCAGTCTTGTTCGAACCATGACTTATCGAAAAAGCTAATTAGACTGATCCCTAGAATGCTAGTTGGATCAAAATCGACCGGGTGATAAAATTTCGGAAATAAACTAGTTTACAAACGTGCAATGTTTCGTTACAATCAGTCAAGTGGTTGTCGAGACGGCTTCCATCCAAGCGAGATGTACTTCGACCAAAATATATTGGGTGCGGTCTTGAAAAATCCAAGCCAGCCTACAGGAAGATCGCGAAACAGTTAAGTATCGGCAATCCGACTGGGGCTAGAATTGGAAGAAAACAGAAGAACCCCGAAAACACAAGGAAGGTAAGGGATTATTTCAAGCCCAAACCGAACCTTTCGATTCGGATCGTGGCCAATATGGTCAGATGCTTGTTCATTAAAACTGAATGAACAGGTGCTAAACGTTGGCTAAAAGGTAATTGTTAAATGCTATCGCAGAATGAGCAAGTACTGCCAAACACTTTTCAAATTGAAAATGGCTTCTACAGAAGAAACGAGTGAATATGATTTATGCAAATTAAAATGTTGAAAGACGAGAAATAAGATGAAGTGAAAACTTCGAAAGGCTTGTCGAGCTTAATTCACAGACCCGTTTTATGTCCTTGTTTCTCGATTACATGTCTCAAAATCCTAACTCTTCTTCGTTTGTTCCCAACCGTGCTCATTTCTCGGATACTTCTGATACTTCGATTCACAGCCATGAGAAAAGAGAATAGTGGAATTCCGGATCACGTACACCCTTAAGTGACCCCTAATATTTTTGCCTTTCTCTATAGAAAGGTATTAGAATTGCTGGAAAAACCGACTTTCGAACGGAGCCTCGGAGACCCATAGTGTTATATACCATTCGACTCAGTTCGTCGAGATCGGAAAATGTCTGTGTGTGTGTGTGTGTGTGTATGTGTGTGTGTGTGTATGTGTGTGTGTGTGTATGTGTGTGCACTTTTCGAAGATATTTGAACGCGCTCAATTTTCTCAGAGATGGCTGAACCGATTTGAACAAACTTGGGCTCGTTTGAAAGCTACTGTCGGGCCATTGATCAAGTTCGAAGATCAAATGGCTGTGATTTTTGGTTCAGGAGATATGATTCTATAAGTGACGTAACCGACAAAAAGCGTTGTATTTGAACGCGCTCAATTTTCTCAGAGATGGCTGAACCGATTTGAACAAACTTGGGCTCGTTTGAAAGCTACTGTCGGGCCATTGATCAAGTTCGAAGATCAAATGGCTGTGATTTTTGGTTCCGGAGATATGATTCTATAAGTGACGTAACCAACAAAAAGCGTTGTATTTGAACGCGCTCAATTTTCTCAGAGATGGCTGATCCGATTTCAACAAACTTGGGCTCGTTTGAAAGCTACTGTCGTGCCATTGATCAAGTTCGAAGATCAAATGGTTGTGACTTTTGGTTCCAGAAATATGATTGTATAAGTGACGTAACCGACAAAACACGTTGATTTTTACCGCTCTTGTATATATAAGGGTGCCAAAATTTTGGGATCAACTCTATTTTCGTAAAGTTCTAGTGCTCAAAAGTTTAAGCACCTCGAAAAAAGCCTTCATGCAAAATTTGACCTAAATCGGACATGCTTAAGGGGTGCTGCCCGGTGGTAAAGGTTTGACAATTATCGATCTTGAAAAAGCACCATAGGGGAGAGTACATGAAATTTCCAAAATAAAAAATTTTTTTTGATGCCAAAACTCTTAAAACTGCATAAAACATCGAAATTTAGTGTTATCCCGAAAAAATTTTTTTTTGAAAAAATCAACTTTCTGGGACTTAGAAAAATTTTCATATTTTTTCTAAGTCCCAAAAAGTCGACTTTTTCAAAAAAATTTTTTTTCGAGATGACACTAAATCTCGACGTTTCATTCAATTCTAAGCCTTTTGGCATCAAAAATTTTTTTTCGATTTCGAAAATTTCATGTACTCCCTCCTATGGTGATTTTTCAAGATATATGAAAATTCCACTAAGTGGACTAAGAAGGGTTTTTGCCTTTCTCTATAGAAAGGTATTAGAATTGCTGGAAAAACCGACTTTCGAACGGAGCCTCGGAGACCCATAGTGTTATATACCATTCGACTCAGTTCGTCGAGATCGGAAAATGTCTGTGTGTGTGTGTGTATGTGTGTGTGTGTGTATGTGTGTGTGTGTGTATGTGTGTGCACTTTTCGAAGATATTTGAACGCGCTCAATTTTCTCAGAGATGGCTGAACCGATTTGAACAAACTTGGGCTCGTTTGAAAGCTACTGTCGGGCCATTGATCAAGTTCGAAGATCAAATGGCTGTGATTTTTGGTTCAGGAGATATGATTCTATAAGTGACGTAACCGACAAAAAGCGTTGTATTTGAACGCGCTCAATTTTCTCAGAGATGGCTGAACCGATTTGAACAAACTTGGGCTCGTTTGAAAGCTACTGTCGGGCCATTGATCAAGTTCGAAGATCAAATGGCTGTGATTTTTGGTTCCGGAGATATGATTCTATAAGTGACGTAACCGACAAAAAGCGTTGTATTTGAACGCGCTCAATTTTCTCAGAGATGGCTGATCCGATTTCAACAAACTTGGGCTCGTTTGAAAGCTACTGTCGTGCCATTGATCAAGTTCGAAGATCAAATGGTTGTGACTTTTGGTTCCAGAAATATGATTGTATAAGTGACGTAACCGACAAAACACGTTGATTTTTACCGCTCTTGTATATATAAGGGTGCCAAAATTTTGGGATCAACTCTATTTTCGTAAAGTTCTAGTGCTCAAAAGTTTAAGCACCTCGAAAAAAGCCTTCATGCAAAATTTGACCTAAATCGGACATGCTTAAGGGGTGCTGCCCGGTGGTAAAGGTTTGACAATTATCGATCTTGAAAAAGCACCATAGGGGGGAGTACATGAAATTTCCAAAATAAAAAATTTTTTTTGATGCCAAAACTCTTAAAACTGCATAAAACATCGAAATTTAGTGTTATCCCGAAAAAATTTTTTTTTGAAAAAATCAACTTTCTGGGACTTAGAAAAATTTTCATATTTTTTCTAAGTCCCAAAAAGTCGACTTTTTCAAAAAAATTTTTTTTCGAGATGACACTAAATCTCGACGTTTCATGCAATTCTAAGCCTTTTGGCATCAAAAATTTTTTTTCGATTTCGAAAATTTCATGTACTCCCTCCTATGGTGATTTTTCAAGATATATGAAAATTCCACTAAGTGGACTAAGAAGGGTTTTGCCTTTCTCTATAGAAAGGTATTAGAATTGCTGGAAAAACCGACTTTCGAACGGAGCCTCGGAGACCCATAGTGTTATATACCATTCGACTCAGTTCGTCGAGATCGGAAAATGTCTGTGTGTGTGTGTGTGTGTGTGTGTGTGTGTGTGTGTGTGTGTATGTATGTGTGTGTGTATGTGTGTGCACTTTTCGAAGATATTTGAACGCGCTCAATTTTCTCAGAGATGGCTGAACCGATTTGAACAAACTCGGGCTCGTTTGAAAGCTACTGTCGGGCCATTGATCAAGTTCGAAGATCAAATGGCTGTGACTTTTGGTTCCGGAGATATGATTGTATAAGTGACGTAACCGACAAAAAGCGTTGTATTTGAACGCGCTCAATTTTCTCAAAGATGGCTGAACCGATTTTAACAAACTTGGGCTCGTTTGAAAGCTACTGTCGTACCATTGATCAAGTTTGAAGATCAAATGGCTGTGACTTTTGGTTCCGGAGATATGATTGTATAAATGACGTAACCGACAAAAAGCGTTGTATTTGAACGCGCTCAATTTTTTCAGAGATGGTTGATCCGATTTTAACAAGCTTGGGCTCGTTTGAAAGCTACTATTGGGCCATTGATCAAGTTCGAAGATCAAATGGTTGTGACTTTTGGTTCCAAATATATGATGGTATAAGTGACGTAACCGACAAAACACGTTGATTTTTACCGCTCTTATATATATAAGGGTGCCAAAATTTTGGGATCACCTGTATTTTCGTTAAGTTCTAGTGCTCAAAAGATTAAGCACCGGTTACGTCACCGAAAAAAGCCTTCATGCAAAATTTGACCTAAATCGGACATGCTTAACGGGTGCTGCCCGGTGGTAAAGGTTTGACAATTTTCGATCTTGAAAAAGCACCATAGGGGGGAGTACATGAAATTTCCAAAATCGAAAATTTTTTTTGATGCCGAAACTCTTAAAACTGCATGAAACATCGAAATTTAGTGTCCTCTCAAAAAAAAATTTTTTTGAAAAAATCAACTTTCTGGGACATATTTTTTCTAAGTCCCAAAAAGTCGACTTTTTCAAAAAAAATTTTTTCGAGATGACACTAAATCTCGACGTTTCATGCAATTCTAAGCCTTTTGGCATCAAAAATTTTTTTTCGATTTCGAAAATTTCATGTACTCCCCCCTATGGTGATTTTTCAAGATATATGAAAATTCCACTAAGTGGACTAAGAAGGCTTTTTGCCTTTCTCTATAGAAAGGTATTAGAATTGCTGGAAAAACCGACTTTCGAACGGAGCCTCGGAGACCCATAGTGTTATATACCATTCGACTCAGTTCGTCGAGATCGGAAAATGTCTGTGTGTGTGTGTGTGTGTGTGTGTGTGTGTGTGTGTATGTATGTGTGTGTGTATGTGTGTGCACTTTTCGAAGATATTTGAACGCGCTCAATTTTCTCAGAGATGGCTGAACCGATTTGAACAAACTCGGGCTCGTTTGAAAGCTACTGTCGGGCCATTGATCAAGTTCGAAGATCAAATGGCTGTGACTTTTGGTTCCGGAGATATGATTGTATAAGTGACGTAACCGACAAAAAGCGTTGTATTTGAACGCGCTCAATTTTCTCAAAGATGGCTGAACCGATTTTAACAAACTTGGGCTCGTTTGAAAGCTACTGTCGTACCATTGATCAAGTTTGAAGATCAAATGGCTGTGACTTTTGGTTCCGGAGATATGATTGTATAAATGACGTAACCGACAAAAAGCGTTGTATTTGAACGCGCTCAATTTTTTCAGAGATGGTTGATCCGATTTTAACAAGCTTGGGCTCGTTTGAAAGCTACTATTGGGCCATTGATCAAGTTCGAAGATCAAATGGTTGTGACTTTTGGTTCCAAATATATGATGGTATAAGTGACGTAACCGACAAAACACGTTGATTTTTACCGCTCTTATATATATAAGGGTGCCAAAATTTTGGGATCACCTGTATTTTCGTTAAGTTCTAGTGCTCAAAAGATTAAGCACCGGTTACGTCACCGAAAAAAGCCTTCATGCAAAATTTGACCTAAATCGGACATGCTTAACGGGTGCTGCCCGGTGGTAAAGGTTTGACAATTTTCGATCTTGAAAAAGCACCATAGGGGGGAGTACATGAAATTTCCAAAATCGAAAATTTTTTTTGATGCCGAAACTCTTAAAACTGCATGAAACATCGAAATTTAGTGTCCTCTCAAAAAAAAATTTTTTTGAAAAAATCAACTTTCTGGGACATATTTTTTCTAAGTCCCAAAAAGTCGACTTTTTCAAAAAAATTTTTTTCGAGATGACACTAAATCTCGACGTTTCATGCAATTCTAAGCCTTTTGGCATCAAAATTTTTTTTTCGATTTCGAAAATTTCATGTACTCCCCCCTATGGTGATTTTTCAAGATATATGAAAATTCCACTAAGTGGACTAAGAAGGCTTTTTGCCTTTCTCTATAGAAAGGTATTAGAATTGCTGGAAAAACCGACTTTCGAACGGAGCCTCGGAGACCCATAGTGTTATATACCATTCGACTCAGTTCGTCGAGATCGGAAAATGTCTGTGTGTGTGTGTGTATGTGTGTGTGTGTGTATGTGTGTGTGTGTGTATGTGTGTGCACTTTTCGAAGATATTTGAACGCGCTCAATTTTCTCAGAGATGGCTGAACCGATTTGAACAAACTTGGGCTCGTTTGAAAGCTACTGTCGGGCCATTGATCAAGTTCGAAGATCAAATGGCTGTGATTTTTGGTTCAGGAGATATGATTCTATAAGTGACGTAACCGACAAAAAGCGTTGTATTTGAACGCGCTCAATTTTCTCAGAGATGGCTGAACCGATTTGAACAAACTTGGGCTCGTTTGAAAGCTACTGTCGGGCCATTGATCAAGTTCGAAGATCAAATGGCTGTGATTTTTGGTTCCGGAGATATGATTCTATAAGTGACGTAACCGACAAAAAGCGTTGTATTTGAACGCGCTCAATTTTCTCAGAGATGGCTGATCCGATTTCAACAAACTTGGGCTCGTTTGAAAGCTACTGTCGTGCCATTGATCAAGTTCGAAGATCAAATGGTTGTGACTTTTGGTTCCAGAAATATGATTGTATAAGTGACGTAACCGACAAAACACGTTGATTTTTACCGCTCTTGTATATATAAGGGTGCCAAAATTTTGGGATCAACTCTATTTTCGTAAAGTTCTAGTGCTCAAAAGTTTAAGCACCTCGAAAAAAGCCTTCATGCAAAATTTGACCTAAATCGGACATGCTTAAGGGGTGCTGCCCGGTGGTAAAGGTTTGACAATTATCGATCTTGAAAAAGCACCATAGGGGGGAGTACATGAAATTTCCAAAATAAAAAATTTTTTTTGATGCCAAAACTCTTAAAACTGCATAAAACATCGAAATTTAGTGTTATCCCGAAAAAATTTTTTTTTGAAAAAATCAACTTTCTGGGACTTAGAAAAATTTTCATATTTTTTCTAAGTCCCAAAAAGTCGACTTTTTCAAAAAAATTTTTTTTCGAGATGACACTAAATCTCGACGTTTCATGCAATTCTAAGCCTTTTGGCATCAAAAATTTTTTTTCGATTTCGAAAATTTCATGTACTCCCTCCTATGGTGATTTTTCAAGATATATGAAAATTCCACTAAGTGGACTAAGAAGGGTTTTGCCTTTCTCTATAGAAAGGTATTAGAATTGCTGGAAAAACCGACTTTCGAACGGAGCCTCGGAGACCCATAGTGTTATATACCATTCGACTCAGTTCGTCGAGATCGGAAAATGTCTGTGTGTGTGTGTGTGTGTGTGTGTGTGTGTGTGTGTGTGTGTATGTATGTGTGTGTGTATGTGTGTGCACTTTTCGAAGATATTTGAACGCGCTCAATTTTCTCAGAGATGGCTGAACCGATTTGAACAAACTCGGGCTCGTTTGAAAGCTACTGTCGGGCCATTGATCAAGTTCGAAGATCAAATGGCTGTGACTTTTGGTTCCGGAGATATGATTGTATAAGTGACGTAACCGACAAAAAGCGTTGTATTTGAACGCGCTCAATTTTCTCAAAGATGGCTGAACCGATTTTAACAAACTTGGGCTCGTTTGAAAGCTACTGTCGTACCATTGATCAAGTTTGAAGATCAAATGGCTGTGACTTTTGGTTCCGGAGATATGATTGTATAAATGACGTAACCGACAAAAAGCGTTGTATTTGAACGCGCTCAATTTTTTCAGAGATGGTTGATCCGATTTTAACAAGCTTGGGCTCGTTTGAAAGCTACTATTGGGCCATTGATCAAGTTCGAAGATCAAATGGTTGTGACTTTTGGTTCCAAATATATGATGGTATAAGTGACGTAACCGACAAAACACGTTGATTTTTACCGCTCTTATATATATAAGGGTGCCAAAATTTTGGGATCACCTGTATTTTCGTTAAGTTCTAGTGCTCAAAAGATTAAGCACCGGTTACGTCACCGAAAAAAGCCTTCATGCAAAATTTGACCTAAATCGGACATGCTTAACGGGTGCTGCCCGGTGGTAAAGGTTTGACAATTTTCGATCTTGAAAAAGCACCATAGGGGGGAGTACATGAAATTTCCAAAATCGAAAATTTTTTTTGATGCCGAAACTCTTAAAACTGCATGAAACATCGAAATTTAGTGTCCTCTCAAAAAAAAATTTTTTTGAAAAAATCAACTTTCTGGGACATATTTTTTCTAAGTCCCAAAAAGTCGACTTTTTCAAAAAAAATTTTTTCGAGATGACACTAAATCTCGACGTTTCATGCAATTCTAAGCCTTTTGGCATCAAAAATTTTTTTTCGATTTCGAAAATTTCATGTACTCCCCCCTATGGTGATTTTTCAAGATATATGAAAATTCCACTAAGTGGACTAAGAAGGCTTTTTGCCTTTCTCTATAGAAAGGTATTAGAATTGCTGGAAAAACCGACTTTCGAACG
This sequence comes from Malaya genurostris, assembly GCF_030247185.1. Classification (NCBI taxonomy): domain Eukaryota; kingdom Metazoa; phylum Arthropoda; class Insecta; order Diptera; family Culicidae; genus Malaya; species Malaya genurostris. The sequence continues at coordinate 94,956,499 of NC_080572.1, forward strand.
GAGCCTCGGAGACCCATAGTGTTATATACCATTCGACTCAGTTCGTCGAGATCGGAAAATGTCTGTGTGTGTGTGTGTGTGTGTGTGTGTGTGTGTGTGTGTGTGTGTGTGTGTATGTATGTGTGTGTGTATGTGTGTGCACTTTTCGAAGATATTTGAACGCGCTCAATTTTCTCAGAGATGGCTGAACCGATTTGAACAAACTCGGGCTCGTTTGAAAGCTACTGTCGGGCCATTGATCAAGTTCGAAGATCAAATGGCTGTGACTTTTGGTTCCGGAGATATGATTGTATAAGTGACGTAACCGACAAAAAGCGTTGTATTTGAACGCGCTCAATTTTCTCAAAGATGGCTGAACCGATTTTAACAAACTTGGGCTCGTTTGAAAGCTACTGTCGTACCATTGATCAAGTTTGAAGATCAAATGGCTGTGACTTTTGGTTCCGGAGATATGATTGTATAAATGACGTAACCGACAAAAAGCGTTGTATTTGAACGCGCTCAATTTTTTCAGAGATGGTTGATCCGATTTTAACAAGCTTGGGCTCGTTTGAAAGCTACTATTGGGCCATTGATCAAGTTCGAAGATCAAATGGTTGTGACTTTTGGTTCCAAATATATGATGGTATAAGTGACGTAACCGACAAAACACGTTGATTTTTACCGCTCTTATATATATAAGGGTGCCAAAATTTTGGGATCACCTGTATTTTCGTTAAGTTCTAGTGCTCAAAAGATTAAGCACCGGTTACGTCACCGAAAAAAGCCTTCATGCAAAATTTGACCTAAATCGGACATGCTTAACGGGTGCTGCCCGGTGGTAAAGGTTTGACAATTTTCGATCTTGAAAAAGCACCATAGGGGGGAGTACATGAAATTTCCAAAATCGAAAATTTTTTTTGATGCCGAAACTCTTAAAACTGCATGAAACATCGAAATTTAGTGTCCTCTCAAAAAAAAATTTTTTTGAAAAAATCAACTTTCTGGGACATATTTTTTCTAAGTCCCAAAAAGTCGACTTTTTCAAAAAAATTTTTTTCGAGATGACACTAAATCTCGACGTTTCATGCAATTCTAAGCCTTTTGGCATCAAAATTTTTTTTTCGATTTCGAAAATTTCATGTACTCCCCCCTATGGTGATTTTTCAAGATATATGAAAATTCCACTAAGTGGACTAAGAAGGCTTTTTGCCTTTCTCTATAGAAAGGTATTAGAATTGCTGGAAAAACCGACTTTCGAACGGAGCCTCGGAGACCCATAGTGTTATATACCATTCGACTCAGTTCGTCGAGATCGGAAAATGTCTGTGTGTGTGTGTGTGTGTGTATGTGTGTGTGTGTGTATGTGTGTGTGTATGTGTGTGTGTGTGTATGTGTGTGCACTTTTCGAAGATATTTGAACGCGCTCAATTTTCTCAGAGATGGCTGAACCGATTTGAACAAACTTGGGCTCGTTTGAAAGCTACTGTCGGGCCATTGATCAAGTTCGAAGATCAAATGGCTGTGATTTTTGGTTCCGGAGATATGATTCTATAAGTGACGTAACCGACAAAAAGCGTTGTATTTGAACGCGCTCAATTTTCTCAGAGATGGCTGATCCGATTTCAACAAACTTGGGCTCGTTTGAAAGCTACTGTCGTGCCATTGATCAAGTTCGAAGATCAAATGGTTGTGACTTTTGGTTCCAGAAATATGATTGTATAAGTGACGTAACCGACAAAACACGTTGATTTTTACCGCTCTTGTATATATAAGGGTGCCAAAATTTTGGGATCAACTCTATTTTCGTAAAGTTCTAGTGTTCAAAAGTTTAAGCACCTCGAAAAAAGCCTTCATGCAAAATTTGACCTAAATTGGACATGCTTAAGGGGTGCTGCCCGGTGGTAAAGGTTTGACAATTATCGATCTTGAAAAAGCACCATAGGGGGGAGTACATGAAATTTCCAAAATAAAAAATTTTTTTTGATGCCAAAACTCTTAAAACTGCATAAAACATCGAAATTTAGTGTTATCCCGAAAAAATTTTTTTTTGAAAAAATCAACTTTCTGGGACTTAGAAAAATTTTCATATTTTTTCTAAGTCCCAAAAAGCCGACTTTTTCAAAAAAATTTTTTTTCGAGATGACACTAAATCTCGACGTTTCATGCAATTCTAAGCCTTTTGGCATCAAAAATTTTTTTTCGATTTCGAAAATTTCATGTACTCCCCCCTATGGTGATTTTTCAAGATATATGAAAATTCCACTAAGTGGACTAAGAAGGGTTTTTGCCTTTCTCTATAGAAAGGTATTAGAATTGCTGGAAAAACCGACTTTCGAACGGAGCCTCGGAGACCCATAGTGTTATATACCATTCGACTCAGTTCGACGAGATCGGAAAATGTCTGTGTGTGTGTGTGTATGTGTGTGTGTGTATGTGTGTGTGTATGTGTGTGCACTTTTCGAAGATATTTGAACGCGCTCAATTTTCTCAGAGATGGCTCAACCGATTTTAACAAACTTGGGCTCGTTTGAAAGCTACTATCGGGGCATTGATCAAGTTCGAAGATAAAATGGCTGTGACTTTTGGTTCCGGAGATATGATTGTATAAGTGACGTAACCGACAAAAAGCGTTGTATTTGAACGCGCTCAATTTTCTCAGAGATGGCTGAACCGATTTGAACAAACTTGGACTCGTTTGAAAGCTACTGGCGGGCCATTGATCAAGTTCGAAGATCAAATGGCTGTGACTTTTGGTCCCGGAGATATGATTGTATAAGTGACGTAACCGACAAAAAGCGTTGTATTTGAACGCGCTCAATTTTCTCAGAGATGGCTGATCCGATTTTAACAAACTTGGGCTCGTTTGAAAGCTACTGTCGGGCCATTGATCAAGTTCGAAGATCAAATGGTTGTGACTTTTGGTTCCAGATATATGATGGTATAAGTGACGTAACCGACAAAACACATTGATTTTTACCGCTCTTATATATATATGGGTGCCAAAATTTTAGGATCACCTCTATTTTCGTTAAGTTCTAGTGCTCAAAAGTTTAAGCACCTCGAAAAAAGCCTTCATGCAAAATTTGACCTAAATCGGACATGCTTAAGGGGTGCTGCCCGGTGGTAAAGGTTTGACAATTTTCGATCTTGAAAAAGCACCATAGGGGGGAGTACATGAAATTTCCAAAATCGAAAATTTTTTTTGATGCCAAAACTCTTAAAACTGCATAAAACATCGAAATTTAGTGTCATCTCAAAAAAATTTTTTTTTGGAAAAATCAACTTTCTGGGACTTAGAAAAATTTTCATATTTTTTCTAAGTCCCAAAAAGTCGATTTTTTCAAAAAATTTTGTTTTCGAGATGACACTAAATCTCGACGTTTCATGCAATTCTAAGTCTTTTGGCATCAAAAATTTTTTTTCGATTTCGAAAATTTCATGTACTCCCCCCTATGGTGATTTTTCAAGATATATGAAAATTTCACTAAGTGGACTAAGAAGGCTTTTTGCCTTTCTCTATAGAAAGGTATTAGAATTGCTGGAAAAACCGACTTTCGAACGGAGCCTCGGAGACCCATAGTGTTATATACCATTCGACTCAGCTCGACGAGATCGGAAAATGTCTGTGTGTGTGTGTGTGTGTGTATGTGTGTGTGTGTATGTGTGTGTGTGTGTATGTGTGTGCACTTTTCGAAGATATTTGAACGCGCTCAATTTTCTCAGAGATGGCTCAACCGATTTTAACAAACTTAGGCTCGTTTGAAAGCTACTATCGGGGCATTGATCAAGTTCGAAGATAAAATGGCTGTGACTTTTGGTTCCGGAGATATGATTGTATAAGTGACGTAACCGACAAAAAGCGTTGTATTTGAACGCGCTCAATTTTCTCAGAGATGGCTGAACCGATTTGAACAAACTTGGACTCGTTTGAAAGCTACTGGCGGGCCATTGATCAAGTTCGAAGATCAAATGGCTGTGACTTTTGGTTCCGGAGATATGATTGTATAAGTGACGTAATCGACAAAAAGCGTTGTATTTGAACGCGCTCAATTTTCTCAGAGATGGCTGATCCGATTTTAACAAACTTGGGCTCGTTTGAAAGCTACTGTCGGGCCGTTGATCAAGTTCGAAGATCAAATGGTTGTGACTTTTGGTTCCAGATATATGATGGTATAAGTGACGTAACCGACAAAACACGTTGATTTTTACCGCTCTTGTATATATAAGGGTGCCAAAATTTTGGGATCAACTCTATTTTCGTAAAGTTCTAGTGCTCAAAAGTTTAAGCACCTCGAAAAAAGCCTTCATGCAAAATTTGACCTAAATCGGACATGCTTAAGGGGTGCTGCCCGGTGGTAAAGGTTTGACAATTATCGATCTTGAAAAAGCACCATAGGGGGGAGTACATGAAATTTCCAAAATCGAAAATTTTTTTTGATGCCAAAACTCTTAAAACTGCATAAAACATCGAAATTTAGTGTCATCTCAAAAAAAAATTTTTTTGAAAAAATCAACTTTCTGGGACTTAGAAAAATTTTCATATTTTTTCTAAGTCCCAAAAAGTCGATTTTTTCCAAAAAATTTTTTTTCGAGATGACACTAAATCTCGACGTTTCATGCAATTCTAAGCCTTTTGGCATCAAAATTTTTTTTTCGATTTTGAAAATTTCATGTACTCCCCCCTATGGTGATTTTTCAAGATATATGAAAATTTCACTAAGTGGACTAAGAAGGCTTTTTGCCTTTCTCTATAGAAAGGTATTAGAATTGCTGGAAAAACCGACTTTCGAACGGAGCCTCGGAGACCCATAGTGTTATATACCATTCGACTTAGCTCGACGAGATCGGAAAATGTCTGTGTGTGTGTGTGTGTGTGTGTGTGTATGTGTGTGTGTGTGTATGTGTGTGTGTGTGTGTATGTGTGTGCACTTTTCGAAGATATTTGAACGCGCTCAATTTTCTCAGAGATGGCTCAACCGATTTTAACAAACTTAGGCTCGTTTGAAAGCTACTATCGGGGCATTGATCAAGTTCGAAGATAAAATGGCTGTGACTTTTGGTTCCGGAGATATGATTGTATAAGTGACGTAACCGACAAAAAGCGTTGTATTTGAACGCGCTCAATTTTCTCAGAGATGGCTGAACCGATTTGAACAAACTTGGACTCGTTTGAAAGCTACTGGCGGGCCATTGATCAAGTTCGAAGATCAAATGGCTGTGACTTTTGGTTCCGGAGATATGATTGTATAAGTGACGTAATCGACAAAAAGCGTTGTATTTGAACGCGCTCAATTTTCTCAGAGATGGCTGATCCGATTTTAACAAACTTGGGCTCGTTTGAAAGCTACTGTCGGGCCGTTGATCAAGTTCGAAGATCAAATGGTTGTGACTTTTGGTTCCAGATATATGATGGTATAAGTGACGTAACCGACAAAACACGTTGATTTTTACCGCTCTTGTATATATAAGGGTGCCAAAATTTTGGGATCAACTCTATTTTCGTAAAGTTCTAGTGCTCAAAAGTTTAAGCACCTCGAAAAAAGCCTTCATGCAAAATTTGACCTAAATCGGACATGCTTAAGGGGTGCTGCCCGGTGGTAAAGGTTTGACAATTATCGATCTTGAAAAAGCACCATAGGGGGGAGTACATGAAATTTCCAAAATCGAAAATTTTTTTTGATGCCAAAACTCTTAAAACTGCATAAAACATCGAAATTTAGTGTCATCTCAAAAAAAAATTTTTTTGAAAAAATCAACTTTCTGGGACTTAGAAAAATTTTCATATTTTTTCTAAGTCCCAAAAAGTCGATTTTTTCCAAAAAATTTTTTTTCGAGATGACACTAAATCTCGACGTTTCATGCAATTCTAAGCCTTTTGGCATCAAAATTTTTTTTTCGATTTTGAAAATTTCATGTACTCCCCCCTATGGTGATTTTTCAAGATATATGAAAATTTCACTAAGTGGACTAAGAAGGCTTTTTGCCTTTCTCTATAGAAAGGTATTAGAATTGCTGGAAAAACCGACTTTCGAACGGAGCCTCGGAGACCCATAGTGTTATATACCATTCGACTTAGCTCGACGAGATCGGAAAATGTCTGTGTGTGTGTGTGTGTGTGTGTGTATGTGTGTGTGTGTGTATGTGTGTGTGTGTGTATGTGTGTGCACTTTTCGAAGATATTTGAACGCGCTCAATTTTCTCAGAGATGGCTCAACCGATTTTAACAAACTTAGGCTCGTTTGAAAGCTACTATCGGGGCATTGATCAAGTTCGAAGATAAAATGGCTGTGACTTTTGGTTCCGGAGATATGATTGTATAAGTGACGTAACCGACAAAAAGCGTTGTATTTGAACGCGCTCAATTTTCTCAGAGATGGCTGAACCGATTTGAACAAACTTGGACTCGTTTGAAAGCTACTGGCGGGCCATTGATCAAGTTCGAAGATCAAATGGCTGTGACTTTTGGTTCCGGAGATATGATTGTATAAGTGACGTAATCGACAAAAAGCGTTGTATTTGAACGCGCTCAATTTTCTCAGAGATGGCTGATCCGATTTTAACAAACTTGGGCTCGTTTGAAAGCTACTGTCGGGCCGTTGATCAAGTTCGAAGATCAAATGGTTGTGACTTTTGGTTCCAGATATATGATGGTATAAGTGACGTAACCGACAAAACACGTTGATTTTTACCGCTCTTGTATATATAAGGGTGCCAAAATTTTGGGATCAACTCTATTTTCGTAAAGTTCTAGTGCTCAAAAGTTTAAGCACCTCGAAAAAAGCCTTCATGCAAAATTTGACCTAAATCGGACATGCTTAAGGGGTGCTGCCCGGTGGTAAAGGTTTGACAATTATCGATCTTGAAAAAGCACCATAGGGGGGAGTACATGAAATTTCCAAAATCGAAAATTTTTTTTGATGCCAAAACTCTTAAAACTGCATAAAACATCGAAATTTAGTGTCATCTCAAAAAAAAATTTTTTTGAAAAAATCAACTTTCTGGGACTTAGAAAAATTTTCATATTTTTTCTAAGTCCCAAAAAGTCGATTTTTTCCAAAAAATTTTTTTTCGAGATGACACTAAATCTCGACGTTTCATGCAATTCTAAGCCTTTTGGCATCAAAATTTTTTTTTCGATTTTGAAAATTTCATGTACTCCCCCCTATGGTGATTTTTCAAGATATATGAAAATTTCACTAAGTGGACTAAGAAGGCTTTTTGCCTTTCTCTATAGAAAGGTATTAGAATTGCTGGAAAAACCGACTTTCGAACGGAGCCTCGGAGACCCATAGTGTTATATACCATTCGACTCAGCTCGACGAGATCGGAAAATGTCTGTGTGTGTGTGTGTGTGTGTATGTGTGTGTGTGTATGTGTGTGTGTGTGTATGTGTGTGCACTTTTCGAAGATATTTGAACGCGCTCAATTTTCTCAGAGATGGCTCAACCGATTTTAACAAACTTAGGCTCGTTTGAAAGCTACTATCGGGGCATTGATCAAGTTCGAAGATAAAATGGCTGTGACTTTTGGTTCCGGAGATATGATTGTATAAGTGACGTAACCGACAAAAAGCGTTGTATTTGAACGCGCTCAATTTTCTCAGAGATGGCTGAACCGATTTGAACAAACTTGGACTCGTTTGAAAGCTACTGGCGGGCCATTGATCAAGTTCGAAGATCAAATGGCTGTGACTTTTGGTTCCGGAGATATGATTGTATAAGTGACGTAATCGACAAAAAGCGTTGTATTTGAACGCGCTCAATTTTCTCAGAGATGGCTGATCCGATTTTAACAAACTTGGGCTCGTTTGAAAGCTACTGTCGGGCCGTTGATCAAGTTCGAAGATCAAATGGTTGTGACTTTTGGTTCCAGATATATGATGGTATAAGTGACGTAACCGACAAAACACGTTGATTTTTACCGCTCTTGTATATATAAGGGTGCCAAAATTTTGGGATCAACTCTATTTTCGTAAAGTTCTAGTGCTCAAAAGTTTAAGCACCTCGAAAAAAGCCTTCATGCAAAATTTGACCTAAATCGGACATGCTTAAGGGGTGCTGCCCGGTGGTAAAGGTTTGACAATTATCGATCTTGAAAAAGCACCATAGGGGGGAGTACATGAAATTTCCAAAATCGAAAATTTTTTTTGATGCCAAAACTCTTAAAACTGCATAAAACATCGAAATTTAGTGTCATCTCAAAAAAAAATTTTTTTGAAAAAATCAACTTTCTGGGACTTAGAAAAATTTTCATATTTTTTCTAAGTCCCAAAAAGTCGATTTTTTCCAAAAAATTTTTTTTCGAGATGACACTAAATCTCGACGTTTCATGCAATTCTAAGCCTTTTGGCATCAAAATTTTTTTTTCGATTTTGAAAATTTCATGTACTCCCCCCTATGGTGATTTTTCAAGATATATGAAAATTTCACTAAGTGGACTAAGAAGGCTTTTTGCCTTTCTCTATAGAAAGGTATTAGAATTGCTGGAAAAACCGACTTTCGAACGGAGCCTCGGAGACCCATAGTGTTATATACCATTCGACTCAGTTCGTCGAGATCGGAAAATGTCTGTGTGTGTGTGTGTGTGTGTGTATGTGTGTGTGTGTATGTGTGTGTGTGTGTATGTGTGTGCACTTTTCGAAGATATTTGAACGCGCTCAATTTTCTCAGAGATGGCTGAACCGATTTGAACAAACTTGGGCTCGTTTGAAAGCTACTGTCGGGCCATTGATCAAGTTCGAAGATCAAATGGCTGTGATTTTTGGTTCAGGAGATATGATTCTATAAGTGACGTAACCGACAAAAAGCGTTGTATTTGAACGCGCTCAATTTTCTCAGAGATGGCTGAACCGATTTGAACAAACTTGGACTCGTTTGAAAGCTACTGGCGGGCCATTGATCAAGTTCGAAGATCAAATGGCTGTGACTTTTGGTTCCGGAGATATGATTGTATAAGTGACGTAACCGACAAAAATCGTGCTATTTGAACGCGCTCAATTTTCTCAGAGATGGCTGAACCGATTTTAACAAACTTGGGCTCGTTTGAAAGCTACTGTCGGACCATTGATCAAGTTCGAAGATCAAATGGCTGTGACTTTTGGTTCCGGAGATATGATTGTATAAGTGACGTAACCGACAAAAAGCGTTGTATTTGAACGCGCTCAATTTTCTCAGAGATGGCTGATCCGATTTTAACAAACTTGGACTCGTTTGAAAGCTACTGGCGAGCCATTGATCAAGTTCGAAGATCAAATGGCTGTGACTTTTGGTTCCAGAAATATGATTGTATAAGTGACGTAACCGACAAAACACGTTGATTTTTACCGCTCTTGTATATATAAGGGTGCCAAAATTTTGGGATCAACTCTATTTTCGTAAAGTTCTAGTGCTCAAAAGTTCAAGCACCTCGAAAAAAGCCTTCATGCAAAATTTGACCTAAATTGGACATGCTTAAGGGGTGCTGCCCGGTGGTAAAGGTTTGACAATTATCGATCTTGAAAAAGCACCATAGGGGGGAGTACATGAAATTTCCAAAATAAAAAATTTTTTTTGATGCCAAAACTCTTAAAACTGCATAAAACTTCGAAATTTAGTGTTATCCCGAAAAAATTTTTTTTTGAAAAAATCAACTTTCTGGGACTTAGAAAAATTTTCATATTTTTTCTAAGTCCCAAAAAGTCGACTTTTTCAAAAAAATTTTTTTCGAGATGACACTAAATCTCGACGTTTCATGCAATTCTAAGCCTTTTGGCATCAAAAATTTTTTTTCGATTTCGAAAATTTCATGTACTCCCCCCTATGGTGATTTTTCAAGATATATGAAAATTTCACTAAGTGGACTAAGAAGGCTTTTTGCCTTTCTCTATAGAAAGGTATTAGAATTGCTGGAAAAACCGACTTTCGAACGGAGCCTCGGAGACCCATAGTGTTATATACCATTCGACTCAGTTCGTCGAGATCGGAAAATGTCTCTGTGTGTGTGTGTGTATGTGTGTGTGTGTGTATGTGTGTGTGTGTGTATGTGTGTGCACTTTTCGAAGATATTTGAACGCGCTCAATTTTCTCAGAGATGGCTGAACCGATTTGAACAAACTTGGGCTCGTTTGAAAGCTACTGTCGGGCCATTGATCAAGTTCGAAGATCAAATGGCTGTGATTTTTGGTTCAGGAGATATGATTCTATAAGTGACGTAACCGACAAAAAGCGTTGTATTTGAACGCGCTCAATTTTCTCAGAGATGGCTGAACCGATTTGAACAAACTTGGGCTTGTTTGAAAGCTACTGTCGGGCCATTGATCAAGTTCGAAGATCAAATGGCTGTGATTTTTGGTTCCGGAGATATGATTCTATAAGTGACGTAACCGACAAAAAGCGTTGTATTTGAACGCGCTCAATTTTCTCAGAGATGGCTGATCCGATTTCAACAAACTTGGGCTCGTTTGAAAGCTACTGTCGTGCCATTGATCAAGTTCGAAGATCAAATGGTTGTGACTTTTGGTTCCAGAAATATGATTGTATAAGTGACGTAACCGACAAAACACGTTGATTTTTACCGCTCTTGTATATATAAGGGTGCCAAAATTTTGGGATCAACTCTATTTTCGTAAAGTTCTAGTGCTCAAAAGTTTAAGCACCTCGAAAAAAGCCTTCATGCAAAATTTGACCTAAATCGGACATGCTTAAGGGGTGCTGCCCGGTGGTAAAGGTTTGACAATTATCGATCTTGAAAAAGCACCATAGGGGGGAGTACATGAAATTTCCAAAATAAAAAATTTTTTTTGATGCCAAAACTCTTAAAACTGCATAAAACATCGAAATTTAGTGTTATCCCGAAAAAATTTTTTTTTGAAAAAATCAACTTTCTGGGACTTAGAAAAATTTTCATATTTTTTCTAAGTCCCAAAAAGTCGACTTTTTCAAAAAAATTTTTTTTCGAGATGACACTAAATCTCGACGTTTCATGCAATTCTAAGCCTTTTGGCATCAAAAATTTTTTTTCGATTTCGAAAATTTCATGTACTCCCTCCTATGGTGATTTTTCAAGATATATGAAAATTCCACTAAGTGGACTAAGAAGGGTTTTGCCTTTCTCTATAGAAAGGTATTAGAATTGCTGGAAAAACCGACTTTCGAACGGAGCCTCGGAGACCCATAGTGTTATATACCATTCGACTCAGTTCGACGAGATCGGAAAATGTCTGTGTGTATGTGTGTGTGTGTGTGTGTGTATGTGTGTGTGTGCACTTTTAGAAGATATTTGAACGCGCTCAATTTTCTCAGAGATGGCTGAACCGATTTTAACAAACTTGGGCTCGTTTGAAAGCTACTGTCGGGCCATTGATCAAGTTCGAAGATCAAATGGTTGTGACTTTTGGTTCCAGATATATGATGGAATAAGTGACGTAACCGACAAAAGGCGTTGAATTTGAACGCGCTCAATTTTCTCAGAGATAACTGAACCGATTTTAACAAACTTGGGCTCGTTTGAAAGGTACTATCGGGCCATTGATCAAGTTCGAAGATCAAATGGTTGTGACTTTTGGTTCCAGATATATGATGGTATAAGTGACGTAACCGACAAAACACATTGATTTTTACCGCTCTTATATATATATGGGTGCCAAAATTTTAGGATCACCTCTATTTTCGTTAAGTTCTAGTGCTCAAAAGTTTAAGCACCTCGAAAAAAGCCTTCATGCAAAATTTGACCTAAATCGGACATGCGTAAGGGGTGCTGCCCGGTGGTAAAGGTTTGACAATTTTCGATCTTGAAAAATCACCATAGGGGGGAGTACATGAAATTTCCAAAATCGAAAATTTTTTTTGATGCCAAAACTCTTAAAACTGCATAAAACATCGAAATTTAGTGTCATCTCAAAAAAAAATTTTTTTGAAAAAATCAACTTTCTGGAAATTTTCATATTTTTTCTAAGTCCCAAAAAGTCGATTTTTTCAAAAAAATTTTTTTTCGAGATGACACTAAATCTCGACGTTTCATGCAATTCTAAGCCGTTTGGCATCAAAAATTTTTTTTCGATTTCGAAAATTTCATGTACTCCCTCCTATGGTGATTTTTCAAGATATATGAAAATCCCACTAAGTGGACTAAGAAGGCTTTTTGCCTTTCTCTATAGAAAGGTATTAGAATTGCTGGAAAAACCGACTTTCGAACGGAGCCTCGGAGACCCATAGTGTTATATACCATTCGACTCAGCTCGACGAGATCGGAAAATGTCTGTGTGTGTGTGTGTATGTGTGTATGTGTGTGTGTATGTGTGTGCACTTTTCGAAGATATTTGAACGCGCTCAATTTTCTCAGAGATGGCTCAACCGATTTTAACAAACTTGGGCTCGTTTGAAAGCTACTATCGGGGCATTGATCAAGTTCGAAGATAAAATGGCTGTGACTTTTGGTTCCGGAGATATGATTGTATAAGTGACGTAACCGACAAAAAGCGTTGTATTTGAACGCGCTCAATTTTCTCTGAGATGGCTGAACCGATTTGAACAAACTTGGACTCGTTTGAAAGCTACTGGCGGGCCATTGATCAAGTTCGAAGATCAAATGGCTGTGACTTTTGGTTCCGGAGATATGATTGTATAAGTGACGTAACCGACGAAAAGCGTTGTATTTGAACGCGCTCAATTTTCTCAGAGATGGCTGATCCGATTTTAACAAACTTGGGCTCGTTTGAAAGCTACTGTCGGGCCGTTGATCAAGTTCGAAGATCAAATGGTTGTGACTTTTGGTTCCAGATATTTGATGGTATAAGTGACGTAACCGACAAAACACGTTGATTTTTACCGCTCTTGTATATATAAGGGTGCCAAAATTTTGGGATCAACTCTATTTTCGTAAAGTTCTAGTGCTCAAAAGTTTAAGCACCTCGAAAAAAGCCTTCATGCAAAATTTGACCTAAATCGGACATGCTTAAGGGGTGCTGCCCGGTGATAAAGGTTTGACAATTATCGATCTTGAAAAAGCACCATAGGGGGGAGTACATGAAATTTCCAAAATCGAAAATTTTTTTTGATGCCAAAACTCTTAAAACTGCATAAAACATCGAAATTTAGTGTCATCTCAAAAAAAAATTTTTTTGAAAAAATCAACTTTCTGGAAATTTTCATATTTTTTCTAAGTCCCAAAAAGTCGATTTTTTCAAAAATTTTTTTTTTCGAGACGACACTAAATCTCGACGTTTCATGCAATTCTAAGCCTTTTGGCATCAAAAATTTTTTTTCGATTTCGAAAATTTCATGTACTCCCCCCTATGGTGATTTTTCAAGATATATGAAAACATCACTAAGTGGACTAAGAAGGCTTTTTGCCTTTCTCTATAGAAAGGTATTAGAATTGCTGGAAAAACCGACTTTCGAACGGAGCCTCGGAGACCCATAGTGTTATATACCATTCGACTCAGCTCGACGAGATCGGAAAATGTCTGTGTGTGTGTGTGTGTGTGTGTGTGTATGTGTGTGTGTGTGTGTATGTGTGTGCACTTTTCGAAGATATTTGAACGCGCTCAATTTTCTCAGAGATGGCTCAACCGATTTGAACAAACTTGGGCTCGTTTGAAAGCTACTGCCGGGCCATTGATCAAGTTCGAAGATAAAATGGCTGTGACTTTTGGTTCCGGAGATATGATTGTATAAGTGACGTAACCGACAAAAGGCGTTGAATTCGAACGCGCTCAATTTTCTCAGAGATGGCTGAACCGATTTTAACAAACTTGGGCTCGTTTGAAAGCTACTGCCGGGCCATTGATCAAGTTCGAAGATAAAATGGCTGTGACTTTTAGTTCCGGAGATATGATTGTATAAGTGACGTAACCGACAAAAAGCGTTGTATTTGAACGCGCTCAATTTTCTCAGAGATGGCTGAACCGATTTTCACAAACTTGGGCTCGTTTGAAAGCTACTGCCGGGCCATTGATCAAGTTCGAAGATCAAATGGCTGTGACTTTTGGTTCCGGAGATATGATTGTATAAGTGACGTAACCGACAAAAAGCGTTGTATTTGAACGCGCTCAATTTTCTCAGAGATGGCTGAACCGATTTGAACAAACTTGGACTCGTTTGAAAGCTACTGCCGGGCCATTGATCAAGTTCGAAGATCAAATGGCTGTGACTTTTGGTTCCGGAGATATGATGGTATAAGTGACGTAACCGACAAAAATCGTGCTATTTGAACGCGCTCAATTTTCTCAGAGATGGCTGAACCAATTTTAACAAACTTGGGCTCGTTTGAAAGCTACTGTCGGGCTATTGATCAAGTTCGAAGATCAAATGGTTGTGAGTTTTGGTTCCGGAGATATGATCGTATAAGTGACGTAACCGACAAAAAGCGTTGTATTTGAACGCGCTCAATTTTCTCAGAGATGGCTGATCCGATTTTAACAAACTTGGGCTCGTTTGAAAGCTACTGTCGGGCCGTTGATCAAGTTCGAAGATCAAATGGTTGTGACTTTTGGTTCCAGATATATGATGGTATAAGTGACGTAACCGACAAAACACGTTGATTTTTACCGCTCTTATATATATAAGGGTGCCAAAATTTTGGGATCAACTCTATTTTCGTAAAGTTCTAGTGCTCAAAAGTTTAAGCACCTCGAAAAAAGTCTTCATGCAAAATTTGACCTAAATCGGACATGCTTAAGGGGTGCTGCCCGGTGGTAAAGGTTTGGCAATTTTCGATCTTGAAAAAGCACCATAGGGGGGAGTACATGAAATTTCCAAAATCGAAATTTTTTTTTGATGCCAAAACTCTTAAAACTGCATAAAACATCGAAATTTAGTGTCATCTCGAAAAAAAATTTTTTTGAAAAAATCAACTTTCTGGGACTTAGAAAAATTTTCATATTTTTTCTAAGTCCCAAAAAGTCGATTTTTTCAAAAAAATTTTTTTTCGAGATGACACTAAATCTCGACGTTTCATGCAATTCTAAGCCTTTTGGCATCAAACATTTTTTTTCGATTTCGAAAATTTCATGTACTCCCCCCTATGGTGATTTTTCAAGATATATGAAAATTTCACTAAGTGGACTAAGAAGGCTTTTTGCCTTTCTCTATAGAAAGGTATTAGAATTGCTGGAAAAACCGACTTTCGAACGGAGCCTCGGAGACCCATAGTGTTATATACCATTCGACTCAGTTCGTCGAGATCGGAAAATGTCTGTGTGTGTGTGTGTGTGTGTATGTGTGTGTGTGTGTATGTGTGTGTGTGTGTATGTGTGTGTGTGTATGTGTGTGCACTTTTCGAAGATATTTGAACGCGCTCAATTTTCTCAGAGATGGCTGAACCGATTTGAACAAACTTGGGCTCGTTTGAAAGCTACTGTCGGGTCATTGATCAAGTTCGAAGATCAAATGGCTGTGATTTTTGGTTCAGGAGATATGATTCTATAAGTGACGTAACCGACAAAAAGCGTTGTATTTGAACGCGCTCAATTTTCTCAGAGATGGCTGAACCGATTTGAACAAACTTGGGCTCGTTTGAAAGCTACTGTCGGGCCATTGATCAAGTTCGAAGATCAAATGGCTGTGATTTTTGGTTCCGGAGATATGATTCTATAAGTGACGTAACCAACAAAAAGCGTTGTATTTGAACGCGCTCAATTTTCTCAGAGATGGCTGATCCGATTTCAACAAACTTGGGCTCGTTTGAAAGCTACTGTCGTGCCATTGATCAAGTTCGAAGATCAAATGGTTGTGACTTTTGGTTCCAGAAATATGATTGTATAAGTGACGTAACCGACAAAACACGTTGATTTTTACCGCTCTTGTATATATAAGGGTGCCAAAATTTTGGGATCAACTCTATTTTCGTAAAGTTCTAGTGCTCAAAAGTTTAAGCACCTCGAAAAAAGCCTTCATGCAAAATTTGACCTAAATTGGACATGCTTAAGGGGTGCTGCCCGGTGGTAAAGGTTTGACAATTATCGATCTTGAAAAAGCACCATAGGGGGGAGTACATGAAATTTCCAAAATAAAAAATTTTTTTTGATGCCAAAACTCTTAAAACTGCATAAAACATCGAAATTTAGTGTTATCCCGAAAAAATTTTTTTTTGAAAAAATCAACTTTCTGGGACTTGGAAAAATTTTCATATTTTTTCTAAGTCCCAAAAAGTCGACTTTTTCAAAAAAATTTTTTTACGAGATGACACTAAATCTCGACGTTTCATGCAATTCTAAGCCTTTTGGCATCAAAAATTTTTTTTCGATTTCGAAAATTTCATGTACTCCCCCCTATGGTGATTTTTCAAGATATATGAAAATTCCACTAAGTGGACTAAGAAGGGTTTTGCCTTTCTCTATAGAAAGGTATTAGAATTGCTGGAAAAACCGACTTTCGAACGGAGCCTCGGAGACCCATAGTGTTATATACCATTCGACTCAGTTCGACGAGATCGGAAAATGTCTGTGTGTGTGTGTGTGTGTGTGTGTATGTGTGTGTGTATGTGTGTGCACTTTTCGAAGATATTTGAACGCGCTCAATTTTCTCAGAGATGGCTCAACCGATTTTAACAAACTTGGGCTCGTTTGAAAGCTACTATCGGGGCATTGATCAAGTTCGAAGATAAAATGGCTGTGACTTTTGGTTCCGGAGATATGATTGTATAAGTGACGTAACCGACAAAAAGCGTTGTATTTGAACGCGCTCAATTTTCTCAGAGATGGCTGAACCGATTTGAACAAACTTGGACTCGTTTGAAAGCTACTGGCGGGCCATTGATCAAGTTCGAAGATCAAATGGCTGTGACTTTTGGTCCCGGAGATATAATTGTATAAGTGACGTAACCGACAAAAAGCGTTGTATTTGAACGCGCTCAATTTTCTCAGAGATGGCTGATCCGATTTTAACAAACTTGGGCTCGTTTGAAAGCTACTGTCGGGCCGTTGATCAAGTTCGAAGATCAAATGGTTGTGACTTTTGGTTCCAGATATATAATTGTATAAGTGACGTAACCGACAAAACACGTTGATTTTTACCGCTCTTATATATATATGGGTGCCAAAATTTTGGGATCACCTCTATTTTCGTTAAGTTCTAGTGCTCAAAAGTTCAAGCACCTCGAAAAAAGCCTTCATGCAAAATTTGACCTAAATCGGACATGCTTAAGGGGTGCTGCCCGGTGGTAAAGGTTTGACAATTTTCGATCTTGAAAAAGCACCATAGGGGGGAGTACATGAAATTTCCAAAATCGAAAATTTTTTTTGATGCCAAAACTCTTAAAACTGCATGAAACATCGAAATTTAGTGTCATCTCAAAAAAATTTTTTTTTGAAAAAATCAACTTTCTGGGACTTAGAAAAATTTTCATATTTTTTCTAAGTCCCAAAGTCGATTTTTTCAAAAAAATTTTTTTTTCGAGATGTCACTAAATCTCGACGTTTCATGCAATTCTAAGCCTTTTGGCATCAAAAATTTTTTTTCGATTTCGAAAATTTCATGTACTCCCCCCTATGGTGATTTTTCAAGATATATGAAAATTTCACTAAGTGGACTAAGAAGGCTTTTTGCCTTTCTCTATAGAAAGGTATTAGAATTGCTGGAAAAACCGACTTTCGAACGGAGCCTCGGAGACCCATAGTGTTATATACCATTCGACTCAGTTCGTCGAGATCGGAAAATGTCTGTGTGTGTGTGTGTGTGTGTGTGTGTGTGTGTGTGTGTGTATGTGTGTGTGTGTGTATGTGTGTGCACTTTTCGAAGATATTTGAACGCGCTCAATTTTCTCAGAGATGGCTGAACCGATTTGAACAAACTTGGGCTCGTTTGAAAGCTACTGTCGGGCCATTGATCAAGTTCGAAGATCAAATGGCTGTGATTTTTGGTTCAGGAGATATGATTCTATAAGTGACGTAACCGACAAAAAGCGTTGTATTTGAACGCGCTCAATTTTCTCAGAGATGGCTGAACCGATTTGAACAAACTTGGACTCGTTTGAAAGCTACTGTCGGGCCATTGATCAAGTTCGAAGATCAAATGGCTGTGATTTTTGGTTCCGGAGATATGATTCTATAAGTGACGTAACCGACAAAAAGCGTTGTATTTGAACGCGCTCAATTTTCTCAGAGATGGCTGATCCGATTTCAACAAACTTGGGCTCGTTTGAAAGCTACTGTCGTGCCATTGATCAAGTTCGAAGATCAAATGGTTGTGACTTTTGGTTCCAGAAATATGATTGTATAAGTGACGTAACCGACAAAACACGTTGATTTTTACCGCTCTTGTATATAAAAGGTGATTTTTTTGAGGTTAGGATTTTCATGCATTAGTATTTGCTCACATTTTTTGAGGTTATGATTTTCATGCATTATTATTTGCTCAGTATGCTCTGACATTTCATCATGAATAGACTTACGATCTGCCACAACGTCGAATTTTCAGTGAATGGGCCCTAGAAAAGTTGGCAGAAAATCCGCTTTTTTATCGACAAATTTTGTTCAGCGATGAGGCTCATTTCTGGTTGAATGGCTACGTAAATAAGCAAAATTGCCGCATTTGGAGTGAAGAGCAACCAGAAGCCGTTCAAGAACTGCCCATGCATCCCGAAAAATGCACTGTTTGGTGTGGTTTGTACGCTGGTGGAATCATTGGACCGTATTTTTTCAAAGATGCTGTTGGACGCAACGTTACAGTGAATGGCGATCGCTATCGTTCGATGCTAACAAACTTTTTGTTGCCAATAATGGAAGAACTGAACTTGGTTGACATGTGGTTTCAACAAGATGGCGCTACATGCCACACAGCTCGCGATTCTATGGCCATTTTGAGGGAAAACTTCGGAGAACAATTCATCTCAAGAAATGGACCGGTAAGTTGGCCACCAAGATCATGCGATTTGACGCCTTTAGACTATTTTTTGTGGGGCTACGTCAAGTCTAAAGTCTACAGAAATAAGCCAGTAACTATTCCAGCTTTGGAAGACAACATTTCCGAAGAAATTCGGGCTATTCCGGCCGAAATGCTCGAATAAGTTGCCCAAAATTGGACTTTCCGAATGGACCACCTAAGACGCAGCCGCGGTCAACATTTAAATGAAATTATCTTCAAAAAGTAAATGTCATGTACCAATCTAACGTTTAAAATAAAGAACCGATGAGATTTTGCAAATTTTATGCGTTTTATTGTTTAAAAAAGTTCTCAAGCTCTTAAAAAATCACCCTGTATAAGGGTGCCAAAATTTTGGGATCAACTCTATTTTCGTAAAGTTCTAGTGCTCAAAAGTTTAAGCACCTCGAAAAAAGCCTTCATGCAAAATTTGACCTAAATTGGACATGCTTAAGGGGTGCTGCCCGGTGGTAAAGGTTTGACAATTATCGATCTTGAAAAAGCACCATAGGGGGGAGTACATGAAATTTCCAAAATAAAAAATTTTTTTTGATGCCAAAACTCTTAAAACTGCATAAAACATCGAAATTTAGTGTTATCCCGAAAAAATTTTTTTTTGAAAAAATCAACTTTCTGGGACTTCATATTTTTTCTAAGTCCCAAAAAGTCGACTTTTTCAAAAAAATTTTTTTTCGAGATGACACTAAATCTCGACGTTTCATGCAATTCTAAGCCTTTTGGCATCAAAATTTTTTTTTCGATTTCGAAAATTTCATGTACTCCCCCCTATGGTGATTTTTCAAGATATATGAAAATTCCACTAAGTGGACTAAGAAGGGTTTTGCCTTTCTCTATAGAAAGGTATTAGAATTGCTGGAAAAACCGACTTTCGAACGGAGCCTCGGAGACCCATAGTGTTATATACCATTCGACTCAGTTCGACGAGATCGGAAAATGTCTCTGTGTGTGTGTGTGTGTGTGTGTGTGTGTGTGTGTGTGTGTGTGTGTGTATGTGTGTGTGTGTGTATGTGTGTGTGTGTATGTGTGTGCACTTTTCGAAGATATTTGAACGCGCTCAATTTTCTCAGAGATGGCTCAACCGATTTTAACAAACTTGGGCTCGTTTGAAAGCTACTATCGGGGCATTGATCAAGTTCGAAGATAAAATGGCTGTGACTTTTGGTTCCGGAGATATGATTGTATAAGTGACGTAACCGACAAAAAGCGTTGTATTTGAACGCGCTCAATTTTCTCAGAGATGGCTGAACCGATTTGAACAAACTTGGACTCGTTTGAAAGCTACTGGCGGGCCATTGATCAAGTTCGAAGATCAAATGGCTGTGACTTTTGGTCCCGGAGATATGATTGTATAAGTGACGTAACCGACAAAAAGCGTTGTATTTGAACGCGCTCAATTTTCTCAGAGATGGCTGATCCGATTTTAACAAACTTGGGCTCGTTTGAAAGCTACTGTCGGGCCGTTGATCAAGTTCGAAGATCAAATGGTTGTGACTTTTGGTTCCAGATATATAATTGTATAAGTGACGTAACCGACAAAACACGTTGATTTTTACCGCTCTTATATATATATATATATATGGGTGCCAAAATTTTGGGATCACCTCTATTTTCGTTAAGTTCTAGTGCTCAAAAGTTCAAGCACCTCGAAAAAAGCCTTCATGCAAAATTTGACCTAAATCGGACATGCTTAAGGGGTGCTGCCCGGTGGTAAAGGTTTGACAATTATCGATCTTGAAAAAGCACCATAGGTGGGAGTACATGAAATTTCCAAAATAAAAAATTTTTTTTGATGCCAAAACTCTTAAAACTGCATAAAACATCGAAATTTAGTGTTATCCCGAAAAAATTTTTTTTTGAAAAAATCAACTTTCTGGGACTTAGAAAAATTTTCATATTTTTTCTAAGTCCCAAAAAGTCGACTTTTTCAAAAAAATTTTTTTTCGAGATGACACTAAATCTCGACGTTTCATGCAATTCTAAGCCTTTTGGCATCAAAAATTTTTTTTCGATTTCGAAAATTTTATGTACTCCCCCCTATGGTGATTTTTCAAGATATATGAAAATTTCACTAAGTGGACTAAGAAGGCTTTTTGCCTTTCTCTATAGAAAGGTATTAGAATTGCTGGAAAAACCGACTTTCGAACGGAGCCTCGGAGACCCATAGTGTTATATACCATTCGACTCAGTTCGTCGAGATCGGAAAATGTCTGTGTGTGTGTGTGTGTGTGTGTGTGTATGTGTGTGTGTGTATGTGTGTGTGTGTGTATGTGTGTGCACTTTTCGAAGATATTTGAACGCGCTCAATTTTCTCAGAGATGGCTGAACCGATTTGAACTTGGGCTCGTTTGAAAGCTACTGTCGGGCCATTGATCAAGTTCGAAGATCAAATGGCTGTGATTTTTGGTTCAGGAGATATGATTCTATAAGTGACGTAACCGACAAAAAGCGTTGTATTTGAACGCGCTCAATTTTCTCAGAGATGGCTGATCCGATTTTAACAAACTTGGACTCGTTTGAAAGCTACTGGCGAGCCATTGATCAAGTTCGAAGATCAAATGGCTGTGACTTTTGGTTCCAGAAATATGATTGTATAAGTGACGTAACCGACAAAACACGTTGATTTTTACCGCTCTTGTATATATAAGGGTGCCAAAATTTTGGGATCAACTCTATTTTCGTAAAGTTCTAGTGCTCAAAAGTTCAAGCACCTCGAAAAAAGCCTTCATGCAAAATTTGACCTAAATTGGACATGCTTAAGGGGTGCTGCCCGGTGGTAAAGGTTTGACAATTATCGATCTTGAAAAAGCACCATAGGGGGGAGTACATGAAATTTCCAAAATAAAAAATTTTTTTTGATGCCAAAACTCTTAAAACTGCATAAAACATCGAAATTTAGTGTTATCCCGAAAAAATTTTTTTTTGAAAAAATCAACTTTCTGGGACTTAGAAAAATTTTCATATTTTTTCTAAGTCCCAAAGTCGATTTTTTCAAAAAATTTTTTTTTTCGAGATGACACTAAATCTCGACGTTTCATGCAATTCTAAGCCTTTTGGCATCAAAAATTTTTTTTCGATTTCGAAAATTTTATGTACTCCCCCCTATGGTGATTTTTCAAGATATATGAAAATTTCACTAAGTGGACTAAGAAGGCTTTTTGCCTTTCTCTATAGAAAGGTATTAGAATTGCTGGAAAAACCGACTTTCGAACGGAGCCTCGGAGACCCATAGTGTTATATACCATTCGACTCAGTTCGTCGAGATCGGAAAATGTCTGTGTGTGTGTGTGTGTGTGTGTGTGTATGTGTGTGTGTGTATGTGTGTGTGTGTGTATGTGTGTGCACTTTTCGAAGATATTTGAACGCGCTCAATTTTCTCAGAGATGGCTGAACCGATTTGAACAAACTTGGGCTCGTTTGAAAGCTACTGTCGGGCCATTGATCAAGTTCGAAGATCAAATGGCTGTGATTTTTGGTTCAGGAGATATGATTCTATAAGTGACGTAACCGACAAAAAGCGTTGTATTTGAACGCGCTCAATTTTCTCAGAGATGGCTGAACCGATTTGAACAAACTTGGACTCGTTTGAAAGCTACTGGCGGGCCATTGATCAAGTTCGAAGATCAAATGGCTGTGACTTTTGGTTCCGGAGATATGATTGTATAAGTGACGTAACCGACAAAAATCGTGCTATTTGAACGCGCTCAATTTTCTCAGAGATGGCTGAACCGATTTTAACAAACTTGGGCTCGTTTGAAAGCTACTGTCGGACCATTGATCAAGTTCGAAGATCAAATGGCTGTGACTTTTGGTTCCGGAGATATGATTGTATAAGTGACGTAACCGACAAAAAGCGTTGTATTTGAACGCGCTCAATTTTCTCAGAGATGGCTGATCCGATTTTAACAAACTTGGACTCGTTTGAAAGCTACTGGCGAGCCATTGATCAAGTTCGAAGATCAAATGGCTGTGACTTTTGGTTCCAGAAATATGATTGTATAAGTGACGTAACCGACAAAACACGTTGATTTTTACCGCTCTTGTATATATAAGGGTGCCAAAATTTTGGGATCAACTCTATTTTCGTAAAGTTCTAGTGCTCAAAAGTTCAAGCACCTCGAAAAAAGCCTTCATGCAAAATTTGACCTAAATTGGACATGCTTAAGGGGTGCTGCCCGGTGGTAAAGGTTTGACAATTATCGATCTTGAAAAAGCACCATAGGGGGGAGTACATGAAATTTCCAAAATAAAAAATTTTTTTTGATGCCAAAACTCTTAAAACTGCATAAAACATCGAAATTTAGTGTTATCCCGAAAAAATTTTTTTTTGAAAAAATCAACTTTCTGGGACTTAGAAAAATTTTCATATTTTTTCTAAGTCCCAAAAAGTCGACTTTTTCAAAAAAATTTTTTTTCGAGATGACACTAAATCTCGACGTTTCATGCAATTCTAAGCCTTTTGGCATCAAAAATTTTTTTTCGATTTCGAAAATTTCATGTACTCCCCCCTATGGTGATTTTTCAAGATATATGAAAATTTCACTAAGTGGACTAAGAAGGCTTTTTGCCTTTCTCTATAGAAAGGTATTAGAATTGCTGGAAAAACCGACTTTCGAACGGAGCCTCGGAGACCCATAGTGTTATATACCATTCGACTCAGTTCGTCGAGATCGGAAAATGTCTGTGTGTGTGTGTGTGTGTGTGTGTGTGTGTGTATGTGTGTGTGTGTGTATGTGTGTGTGTGTGTATGTGTGTGCACTTTTCGAAGATATTTGAACGCGCTCAATTTTCTCAGAGATGGCTGAACCGATTTGAACAAACTTGGGCTCGTTTGAAAGCTACTGTCGGGCCATTGATCAAGTTCGAAGATCAAATGGCTGTGATTTTTGGTTCAGGAGATATGATTCTATAAGTGACGTAACCGACAAAAAGCGTTGTATTTGAACGCGCTCAATTTTCTCAGAGATGGCTGAACCGATTTGAACAAACTTGGACTCGTTTGAAAGCTACTGGCGGGCCATTGATCAAGTTCGAAGATCAAATGGCTGTGACTTTTGGTTCCGGAGATATGATTGTATAAGTGACGTAACCGACAAAAATCGTGCTATTTGAACGCGCTCAATTTTCTCAGAGATGGCTGAACCGATTTTAACAAACTTGGGCTCGTTTGAAAGCTACTGTCGGACCATTGATCAAGTTCGAAGATCAAATGGCTGTGACTTTTGGTTCCGGAGATATGATTGTATAAGTGACGTAACCGACAAAAAGCGTTGTATTTGAACGCGCTCAATTTTCTCAGAGATGGCTGATCCGATTTTAACAAACTTGGACTCGTTTGAAAGCTACTGGCGAGCCATTGATCAAGTTCGAAGATCAAATGGCTGTGACTTTTGGTTCCAGAAATATGATTGTATAAGTGACGTAACCGACAAAACACGTTGATTTTTACCGCTCTTGTATATATAAGGGTGCCAAAATTTTGGGATCAACTCTATTTTCGTAAAGTTCTAGTGCTCAAAAGTTCAAGCACCTCGAAAAAAGCCTTCATGCAAAATTTGACCTAAATTGGACATGCTTAAGGGGTGCTGCCCGGTGGTAAAGGTTTGACAATTATCGATCTTGAAAAAGCACCATAGGGGGGAGTACATGATATTTCCAAAATAAAAAATTTTTTTTGATGCCAAAACTCTTAAAACTGCATAAAACATCGAAATTTAGTGTTATCCCGAAAAAATTTTTTTTTGAAAAAATCAACTTTCTGGGACTTAGAAAAATTTTCATATTTTTTCTAAGTCCCAAAAAGTCGACTTTTTCAAAAAAATTTTTTTTCGAGATGACACTAAATCTCGACGTTTCATGCAATTCTAAGCCTTTTGGCATCAAAAATTTTTTTTCGATTTCGAAAATTTCATGTACTCCCCCCTATGGTGATTTTTCAAGATATATGAAAATTTCACTAAGTGGACTAAGAAGGCTTTTTGCCTTTCTCTATAGAAAGGTATTAGAATTGCTGGAAAAACCGACTTTCGAACGGAGCCTCGGAGACCCATAGTGTTATATACCATTCGACTCAGTTCGTCGAGATCGGAAAATGTCTGTGTGTGTGTGTGTGTGTGTGTGTGTATGTGTGTGTGTGTGTGTATGTGTGTGTGTGTGTGTATGTGTGTGCACTTTTCGAAGATATTTGAACGCGCTCAATTTTCTCAGAGATGGCTGAACCGATTTGAACAAACTTGGGCTCGTTTGAAAGCTACTGTCGGGCCATTGATCAAGTTCGAAGATCAAATGGCTGTGATTTTTGGTTCAGGAGATATGATTCTATAAGTGACGTAACCGACAAAAAGCGTTGTATTTGAACGCGCTCAATTTTCTCAGAGATGGCTGAACCGATTTGAACAAACTTGGACTCGTTTGAAAGCTACTGGCGGGCCATTGATCAAGTTCGAAGATCAAATGGCTGTGACTTTTGGTTCCGGAGATATGATTGTATAAGTGACGTAACCGACAAAAATCGTGCTATTTGAACGCGCTCAATTTTCTCAGAGATGGCTGAACCGATTTTAACAAACTTGGGCTCGTTTGAAAGCTACTGTCGGACCATTGATCAAGTTCGAAGATCAAATGGCTGTGACTTTTGGTTCCGGAGATATGATTGTATAAGTGACGTAACCGACAAAAAGCGTTGTATTTGAACGCGCTCAATTTTCTCAGAGATGGCTGATCCGATTTTAACAAACTTGGACTCGTTTGAAAGCTACTGGCGAGCCATTGATCAAGTTCGAAGATCAAATGGCTGTGACTTTTGGTTCCAGAAATATGATTGTATAAGTGACGTAACCGACAAAACACGTTGATTTTTACCGCTCTTGTATATATAAGGGTGCCAAAATTTTGGGATCAACTCTATTTTCGTAAAGTTCTAGTGCTCAAAAGTTCAAGCACCTCGAAAAAAGCCTTCATGCAAAATTTGACCTAAATTGGACATGCTTAAGGGGTGCTGCCCGGTGGTAAAGGTTTGACAATTATCGATCTTGAAAAAGCACCATAGGGGGGAGTACATGAAATTTCCAAAATAAAAAATTTTTTTTGATGCCAAAACTCTTAAAACTGCATAAAACATCGAAATTTAGTGTTATCCCGAAAAAAATTTTTTTTGAAAAAATCAACTTTCTGGGACTTAGAAAAATTTTCATATTTTTTCTAAGTCCCAAAAAGTCGACTTTTTCAAAAAAATTTTTTTTCGAGATGACACTAAATCTCGACGTTTCATGCAATTCTAAGCCTTTTGGCATCAAAAATTTTTTTTCGATTTCGAAAATTTCATGTACTCCCCCCTATGGTGATTTTTCAAGATATATGAAAATTTCACTAAGTGGACTAAGAAGGCTTTTTGCCTTTCTCTATAGAAAGGTATTAGAATTGCTGGAAAAACCGACTTTCGAACGGAGCCTCGGAGACCCATAGTGTTATATACCATTCGACTCAGTTCGTCGAGATCGGAAAATGTCTGTGTGTGTGTGTGTGTGTGTGTGTATGTGTGTGTGTGTATGTGTGTGTGTGTGTATGTGTGTGCACTTTTCGAAGATATTTGAACGCGCTCAATTTTCTCAGAGATGGCTGAACCGATTTGAACAAACTTGGGCTCGTTTGAAAGCTACTGTCGGGCCATTGATCAAGTTCGAAGATGAAATGGCTGTGATTTTTGGTTCAGGAGATATGATTCTATAAGTGACGTAACCGACAAAAAGCGTTGTATTTGAACGCGCTCAATTTTCTCAGAGATGGCTGAACCGATTTGAACAAACTTGGACTCGTTTGAAAGCTACTGGCGGGCCATTGATCAAGTTCGAAGATCAAATGGCTGTGACTTTTGGTTCCGGAGATATGATTGTATAAGTGACGTAACCGACAAAAATCGTGCTATTTGAACGCGCTCAATTTTCTCAGAGATGGCTGAACCGATTTTAACAAACTTGGGCTCGTTTGAAAGCTACTGTCGGACCATTGATCAAGTTCGAAGATCAAATGGCTGTGACTTTTGGTTCCGGAGATATGATTGTATAAGTGACGTAACCGACAAAAAGCGTTGTATTTGAACGCGCTCAATTTTCTCAGAGATGGCTGATCCGATTTTAACAAACTTGGACTCGTTTGAAAGCTACTGGCGAGCCATTGATCAAGTTCGAAGATCAAATGGCTGTGACTTTTGGTTCCAGAAATATGATTGTATAAGTGACGTAACCGACAAAACACGTTGATTTTTACCGCTCTTGTATATATAAGGGTGCCAAAATTTTGGGATCAACTCTATTTTCGTAAAGTTCTAGTGCTCAAAAGTTCAAGCACCTCGAAAAAAGCCTTCATGCAAAATTTGACCTAAATTGGACATGCTTAAGGGGTGCTGCCCGGTGGTAAAGGTTTGACAATTATCGATCTTGAAAAAGCACCATAGGGGGGAGTACATGAAATTTCCAAAATAAAAAATTTTTTTTGATGCCAAAACTCTTAAAACTGCATAAAACATCGAAATTTAGTGTTATCCCGAAAAAATTTTTTTTTGAAAAAATCAACTTTCTGGGACTTAGAAAAATTTTCATATTTTTTCTAAGTCCCAAAAAGTCGACTTTTTCAAAAAAATTTTTTTTCGAGATGACACTAAATCTCGACGTTTCATGCAATTCTAAGCCTTTTGGCATCAAAATTTTTTTTTCGATTTCGAAAATTTCATGTACTCCCCCCTATGGTGATTTTTCAAGATATATGAAAATTTCACTAAGTGGACTAAGAAGGCTTTTTGCCTTTCTCTATAGAAAGGTATTAGAATTGCTGGAAAAACCGACTTTCGAACGGAGCCTCGGAGACCCATAGTGTTATATACCATTCGACTCAGTTCGTCGAGATCGGAAAATGTCTGTGTGTGTGTGTGTGTGTGTGTATGTGTGTGTGTGTGTATGTGTGTGTGTGTGTGTATGTGTGTGCACTTTTCGAAGATATTTGAACGCGCTCAATTTTCTCAGAGATGGCTGAACCGATTTGAACAAACTTGGGCTCGTTTGAAAGCTACTGTCGGGCCATTGATCAAGTTCGAAGATCAAATGGCTGTGATTTTTGGTTCAGGAGATATGATTCTATAAGTGACGTAACCGACAAAAAGCGTTGTATTTGAACGCGCTCAATTTTCTCAGAGATGGCTGAACCGATTTGAACAAACTTGGACTCGTTTGAAAGCTACTGGCGGGCCATTGATCAAGTTCGAAGATCAAATGGCTGTGACTTTTGGTTCCGGAGATATGATTGTATAAGTGACGTAACCGACAAAAATCGTGCTATTTGAACGCGCTCAATTTTCTCAGAGATGGCTGAACCGATTTTAACAAACTTGGGCTCGTTTGAAAGCTACTGTCGGACCATTGATCAAGTTCGAAGATCAAATGGCTGTGACTTTTGGTTCAGGAGATATGATTGTATAAGTGACGTAACCGACAAAAAGCGTTGTATTTGAACGCGCTCAATTTTCTCAGAGATGGCTGATCCGATTTTAACAAACTTGGACTCGTTTGAAAGCTACTGGCGAGCCATTGATCAAGTTCGAAGATCAAATGGCTGTGACTTTTGGTTCCAGAAATATGATTGTATAAGTGACGTAACCGACAAAACACGTTGATTTTTACCGCTCTTGTATATATAAGGGTGCCAAAATTTTGGGATCAACTCTATTTTCGTAAAGTTCTAGTGCTCAAAAGTTCAAGCACCTCGAAAAAAGCCTTCATGCAAAATTTGACCTAAATTGGACATGCTTAAGGGGTGCTGCCCGGTGGTAAAGGTTTGACAATTATCGATCTTGAAAAAGCACCATAGGGGGGAGTACATGAAATTTCCAAAATAAAAAATTTTTTTTGATGCCAAAACTCTTAAAACTGCATAAAACATCGAAATTTAGTGTTATCCCGAAAAAATTTTTTTTTGAAAAAATCAACTTTCTGGGACTTAGAAAAATTTTCATATTTTTTCTAAGTCCCAAAAAGTCGACTTTTTCAAAAAAATTTTTTTTCGAGATGACACTAAATCTCGACGTTTCATGCAATTCTAAGCCTTTTGGCATCAAAAATTTTTTTTCGATTTCGAAAATTTCATGTACTCCCCCCTATGGTGATTTTTCAAGATATATGAAAATTTCACTAAGTGGACTAAGAAGGCTTTTTGCCTTTCTCTATAGAAAGGTATTAGAATTGCTGGAAAAACCGACTTTCGAACGGAGCCTCGGAGACCCATAGTGTTATATACCATTCGACTCAGTTCGTCGAGATCGGAAAATGTCTGTGTGTGTGTGTGTGTGTGTATGTGTGTGTGTGTATGTGTGTGTGTGTGTATGTGTGTGCACTTTTCGAAGATATTTGAACGCGCTCAATTTTCTCAGAGATGGCTGAACCGATTTGAACAAACTTGGGCTCGTTTGAAAGCTACTGTCGGGCCATTGATCAAGTTCGAAGATCAAATGGCTGTGATTTTTGGTTCAGGAGATATGATTCTATAAGTGACGTAACCGACAAAAAGCGTTGTATTTGAACGCGCTCAATTTTCTCAGAGATGGCTGAACCGATTTGAACAAACTTGGACTCGTTTGAAAGCTACTGGCGGGCCATTGATCAAGTTCGAAGATCAAATGGCTGTGACTTTTGGTTCCGGAGATATGATTGTATAAGTGACGTAACCGACAAAAATCGTGCTATTTGAACGCGCTCAATTTTCTCAGAGATGGCTGAACCGATTTTAACAAACTTGGGCTCGTTTGAAAGCTACTGTCGGACCATTGATCAAGTTCGAAGATCAAATGGCTGTGACTTTTGGTTCCGGAGATATGATTGTATAAGTGACGTAACCGACAAAAAGCGTTGTATTTGAACGCGCTCAATTTTCTCAGAGATGGCTGATCCGATTTTAACAAACTTGGACTCGTTTGAAAGCTACTGGCGAGCCATTGATCAAGTTCGAAGATCAAATGGCTGTGACTTTTGGTTCCAGAAATATGATTGTATAAGTGACGTAACCGACAAAACACGTTGATTTTTACCGCTCTTGTATATATAAGGGTGCCAAAATTTTGGGATCAACTCTATTTTCGTAAAGTTCTAGTGCTCAAAAGTTCAAGCACCTCGAAAAAAGCCTTCATGCAAAATTTGACCTAAATTGGACATGCTTAAGGGGTGCTGCCCGGTGGTAAAGGTTTGACAATTATCGATCTTGAAAAAGCACCATAGGGGGGAGTACATGAAATTTCCAAAATAAAAAATTTTTTTTGATGCCAAAACTCTTAAAACTGCATAAAACATCGAAATTTAGTGTTATCCCGAAAAAATTTTTTTTTGAAAAAATCAACTTTCTGGGACTTAGAAAAATTTTCATATTTTTTCTAAGTCCCAAAAAGTCGACTTTTTCAAAAAAATTTTTTTTCGAGATGACACTAAATCTCGACGTTTCATGCAATTCTAAGCCTTTTGGCATCAAAAATTTTTTTTCGATTTCGAAAATTTCATGTACTCCCCCCTATGGTGATTTTTCAAGATATATGAAAATTTCACTAAGTGGACTAAGAAGGCTTTTTGCCTTTCTCTATAGAAAGGTATTAGAATTGCTGGAAAAACCGACTTTCGAACGGAGCCTCGGAGACCCATAGTGTTATATACCATTCGACTCAGTTCGTCGAGATCGGAAAATGTCTGTGTGTGTGTGTGTGTGTGTGTGTATGTGTGTGTGTGTGTATGTGTGTGTGTGTGTATGTGTGTGCACTTTTCGAAGATATTTGAACGCGCTCAATTTTCTCAGAGATGGCTGAACCGATTTGAACAAACTTGGGCTCGTTTGAAAGCTACTGTCGGGCCATTGATCAAGTTCGAAGATCAAATGGCTGTGATTTTTGGTTCAGGAGATATGATTCTATAAGTGACGTAACCGACAAAAAGCGTTGTATTTGAACGCGCTCAATTTTCTCAGAGATGGCTGAACCGATTTGAACAAACTTGGACTCGTTTGAAAGCTACTGGCGGGCCATTGATCAAGTTCGAAGATCAAATGGCTGTGACTTTTGGTTCCGGAGATATGATTGTATAAGTGACGTAACCGACAAAAATCGTGCTATTTGAACGCGCTCAATTTTCTCAGAGATGGCTGAACCGATTTTAACAAACTTGGGCTCGTTTGAAAGCTACTGTCGGACCATTGATCAAGTTCGAAGATCAAATGGCTGTGACTTTTGGTTCAGGAGATATGATTGTATAAGTGACGTAACCGACAAAAAGCGTTGTATTTGAACGCGCTCAATTTTCTCAGAGATGGCTGATCCGATTTTAACAAACTTGGACTCGTTTGAAAGCTACTGGCGAGCCATTGATCAAGTTCGAAGATCAAATGGCTGTGACTTTTGGTTCCAGAAATATGATTGTATAAGTGACGTAACCGACAAAACACGTTGATTTTTACCGCTCTTGTATATATAAGGGTGCCAAAATTTTGGGATCAACTCTATTTTCGTAAAGTTCTAGTGCTCAAAAGTTCAAGCACCTCGAAAAAAGCCTTCATGCAAAATTTGACCTAAATTGGACATGCTTAAGGGGTGCTGCCCGGTGGTAAAGGTTTGACAATTATCGATCTTGAAAAAGCACCATAGGGGGGAGTACATGAAATTTCCAAAATAAAAAATTTTTTTTGATGCCAAAACTCTTAAAACTGCATAAAACATCGAAATTTAGTGTTATCCCGAAAAAATTTTTTTTTGAAAAAATCAACTTTCTGGGACTTAGAAAAATTTTCATATTTTTTCTAAGTCCCAAAAAGTCGACTTTTTCAAAAAAATTTTTTTTCGAGATGACACTAAATCTCGACGTTTCATGCAATTCTAAGCCTTTTGGCATCAAAAATTTTTTTTCGATTTCGAAAATTTCATGTACTCCCCCCTATGGTGATTTTTCAAGATATATGAAAATTTCACTAAGTGGACTAAGAAGGCTTTTTGCCTTTCTCTATAGAAAGGTATTAGAATTGCTGGAAAAACCGACTTTCGAACGGAGCCTCGGAGACCCATAGTGTTATATACCATTCGACTCAGTTCGTCGAGATCGGAAAATGTCTGTGTGTGTGTGTGTGTGTGTGTATGTGTGTGTGTGTATGTGTGTGTGTGTGTATGTGTGTGCACTTTTCGAAGATATTTGAACGCGCTCAATTTTCTCAGAGATGGCTGAACCGATTTGAACAAACTTGGGCTCGTTTGAAAGCTACTGTCGGGCCATTGATCAAGTTCGAAGATCAAATGGCTGTGATTTTTGGTTCAGGAGATATGATTCTATAAGTGACGTAACCGACAAAAAGCGTTGTATTTGAACGCGCTCAATTTTCTCAGAGATGGCTGAACCGATTTGAACAAACTTGGACTCGTTTGAAAGCTACTGCCGGGCCATTGATCAAGTTCGAAGATCAAATGGCTGTGACTTTTGGTTCCGGAGATATGATTGTATAAGTGACGTAACCGACAAAAATCGTGCTATTTGAACGCGCTCAATTTTCTCAGAGATGGCTGAACCGATTTTAACAAACTTGGGCTCGTTTAAAAGCTACTGTCGGACCATTGATCAAGTTCGAAGATCAAATGGCTGTGACTTTTGGTTCCGGAGATATGATTGTATAAGTGACGTAACCGACAAAAAGCGTTGTATTTGAACGCGCTCAATTTTCTCAGAGATGGCTGATCCGATTTTAACAAACTTGGACTCGTTTGAAAGCTACTGGCGAGCCATTGATCAAGTTCGAAGATCAAATGGCTGTGACTTTTGGTTCCAGAAATATGATTGTATAAGTGACGTAACCGACAAAACACGTTGATTTTTACCGCTCTTGTATATATAAGGGTGCCAAAATTTTGGGATCAACTCTATTTTCGTAAAGTTCTAGTGCTCAAAAGTTCAAGCACCTCGAAAAAAGCCTTCATGCAAAATTTGACCTAAATTGGACATGCTTAAGGGGTGCTGCCCGGTGGTAAAGGTTTGACAATTATCGATCTTGAAAAAGCACCATAGGGGGGAGTACATGAAATTTCCAAAATAAAAAATTTTTTTTGATGCCAAAACTCTTAAAACTGCATAAAACATCGAAATTTAGTGTTATCCCGAAAAAATTTTTTTTTGAAAAAATCAACTTTCTGGGACTTAGAAAAATTTTCATATTTTTTCTAAGTCCCAAAAAGTCGACTTTTTCAAAAAAATTTTTTTTCGAGATGACACTAAATCTCGATGTTTCATGCAATTCTAAGCCTTTTGGCATCAAAAATTTTTTTTCGATTTCGAAAATTTCATGTACTCCCCCCTATGGTGATTTTTCAAGATATATGAAAATTTCACTAAGTGGACTAAGAAGGCTTTTTGCCTTTCTCTATAGAAAGGTATTAGAATTGCTGGAAAAACCGACTTTCGAACGGAGCCTCGGAGACCCATAGTGTTATATACCATTCGACTCAGTTCGTCGAGATCGGAAAATGTCTGTGTGTGTGTGTGTGTGTATGTGTGTGTGTGTGTGTGTATGTGTGTGTGTGTGTATGTGTGTGCACTTTTCGAAGATATTTGAACGCGCTCAATTTTCTCAGAGATGGCTGAACCGATTTGAACAAACTTGGGCTCGTTTGAAAGCTACTGTCGGGCCATTGATCAAGTTCGAAGATCAAATGGCTGTGATTTTTGGTTCAGGAGATATGATTCTATAAGTGACGTAACCGACAAAAAGCGTTGTATTTGAACGCGCTCAATTTTCTCAGAGATGGCTGAACCGATTTGAACAAACTTGGACTCGTTTGAAAGCTACTGGCGGGCCATTGATCAAGTTCGAAGATCAAATGGCTGTGACTTTTGGTTCCGGAGATATGATTGTATAAGTGACGTAACCGACAAAAATCGTGCTATTTGAACGCGCTCAATTTTCTCAGAGATGGCTGAACCGATTTTAACAAACTTGGGCTCGTTTGAAAGCTACTGTCGGACCATTGATCAAGTTCGAAGATCAAATGGCTGTGACTTTTGGTTCCGGAGATATGATTGTATAAGTGACGTAACCGACAAAAAGCGTTGTATTTGAACGCGCTCAATTTTCTCAGAGATGGCTGATCCGATTTTAACAAACTTGGACTCGTTTGAAAGCTACTGGCGAGCCATTGATCAAGTTCGAAGATCAAATGGCTGTGACTTTTGGTTCCAGAAATATGATTGTATAAGTGACGTAACCGACAAAACACGTTGATTTTTACCGCTCTTGTATATATAAGGGTGCCAAAATTTTGGGATCAACTCTATTTTCGTAAAGTTCTAGTGCTCAAAAGTTCAAGCACCTCGAAAAAAGCCTTCATGCAAAATTTGACCTAAATTGGACATGCTTAAGGGGTGCTGCCCGGTGGTAAAGGTTTGACAATTATCGATCTTGAAAAAGCACCATAGGGGGGAGTACATGAAATTTCCAAAATAAAAAATTTTTTTTGATGCCAAAACTCTTAAAACTGCATAAAACATCGAAATTTAGTGTTATCCCGAAAAAATTTTTTTTTGAAAAAATCAACTTTCTGGGACTTAGAAAAATTTTCATATTTTTTCTAAGTCCCAAAAAGTCGACTTTTTCAAAAAATTTTTTTTTCGAGATGACACTAAATCTCGACGTTTCATGCAATTCTAAGCCTTTTGGCATCAAAAATTTTTTTTCGATTTCGAAAATTTCATGTACTCCCCCCTATGGTGATTTTTCAAGATATATGAAAATTTCACTAAGTGGACTAAGAAGGCTTTTTGCCTTTCTCTATAGAAAGGTATTAGAATTGCTGGAAAAACCGACTTTCGAACGGAGCCTCGGAGACCCATAGTGTTATATACCATTCGACTCAGTTCGTCGAGATCGGAAAATGTCTGTGTGTGTGTGTGTGTGTGTATGTGTGTGTGTGTGTATGTGTGTGTGTGTGTATGTGTGTGTACTTTTCGAAGATATTTGAACGCGCTCAATTTTCTCAGAGATGGCTGAACCGATTTGAACAAACTTGGGCTCGTTTGAAAGCTACTGTCGGGCCATTGATCAAGTTCGAAGATCAAATGGCTGTGATTTTTGGTTCAGGAGATATGATTCTATAAGTGACGTAACCGACAAAAAGCGTTGTATTTGAACGCGCTCAATTTTCTCAGAGATGGCTGAACCGATTTGAACAAACTTGGACTCGTTTGAAAGCTACTGGCGGGCCATTGATCAAGTTCGAAGATCAAATGGCTGTGACTTTTGGTTCCGGAGATATGATTGTATAAGTGACGTAACCGACAAAAATCGTGCTATTTGAACGCGCTCAATTTTCTCAGAGATGGCTGAACCGATTTTAACAAACTTGGGCTCGTTTGAAAGCTACTGTCGGACCATTGATCAAGTTCGAAGATCAAATGGCTGTGACTTTTGGTTCCGGAGATATGATTGTATAAGTGACGTAACCGACAAAAAGCGTTGTATTTGAACGCGCTCAATTTTCTCAGAGATGGCTGATCCGATTTTAACAAACTTGGACTCGTTTGAAAGCTACTGGCGAGCCATTGATCAAGTTCGAAGATCAAATGGCTGTGACTTTTGGTTCCAGAAATATGATTGTATAAGTGACGTAACCGACAAAACACGTTGATTTTTACCGCTCTTGTATATATAAGGGTGCCAAAATTTTGGGATCAACTCTATTTTCGTAAAGTTCTAGTGCTCAAAAGTTCAAGCACCTCGAAAAAAGCCTTCATGCAAAATTTGACCTAAATTGGACATGCTTAAGGGGTGCTGCCCGGTGGTAAAGGTTTGACAATTATCGATCTTGAAAAAGCACCATAGGGGGGAGTACATGAAATTTCCAAAATAAAAAATTTTTTTTGATGCCAAAACTCTTAAAACTGCATAAAACATCGAAATTTAGTGTTATCCCGAAAAAATTTTTTTTTGAAAAAATCAACTTTCTGGGACTTAGAAAAATTTTCATATTTTTTCTAAGTCCCAAAAAGTCGACTTTTTCAAAAAAATTTTTTTTCGAGATGACACTAAATCTCGACGTTTCATGCAATTCTAAGCCTTTTGGCATCAAAAATTTTTTTTCGATTTCGAAAATTTCATGTACTCCCCCCTATGGTGATTTTTCAAGATATATGAAAATTTCACTAAGTGGACTAAGAAGGCTTTTTGCCTTTCTCTATAGAAAGGTATTAGAATTGCTGGAAAAACCGACTTTCGAACGGAGCCTCGGAGACCCATAATGTTATATACCATTCGACTCAGTTCGTCGAGATCGGAAAATGTCTGTGTGTGTGTGTGTGTGTGTGTGTGTATGTGTGTGTGTGTATGTGTGTGTGTGTGTATGTGTGTGCACTTTTCGAAGATATTTGAACGCGCTCAATTTTCTCAGAGATGGCTGAACCGATTTGAACAAACTTGGGCTCGTTTGAAAGCTACTGTCGGGCCATTGATCAAGTTCGAAGATCAAATGGCTGTGATTTTTGGTTCAGGAGATATGATTCTATAAGTGACGTAACCGACAAAAAGCGTTGTATTTGAACGCGCTCAATTTTCTCAGAGATGGCTGAACCGATTTGAACAAACTTGGACTCGTTTGAAAGCTACTGGCGGGCCATTGATCAAGTTCGAAGATCAAATGGCTGTGACTTTTGGTTCCGGAGATATGATTGTATAAGTGACGTAACCGACAAAAATCGTGCTATTTGAACGCGCTCAATTTTCTCAGAGATGGCTGAACCGATTTTAACAAACTTGGGCTCGTTTGAAAGCTACTGTCGGACCATTGATCAAGTTCGAAGATCAAATGGCTGTGACTTTTGGTTCCGGAGATATGATTGTATAAGTGACGTAACCGACAAAAAGCGTTGTATTTGAACGCGCTCAATTTTCTCAGAGATGGCTGATCCGATTTTAACAAACTTGGACTCGTTTGAAAGCTACTGGCGAGCCATTGATCAAGTTCGAAGATCAAATGGCTGTGACTTTTGGTTCCAGAAATATGATTGTATAAGTGACGTAACCGACAAAACACGTTGATTTTTACCGCTCTTGTATATATAAGGGTGCCAAAATTTTGGGATCAACTCTATTTTCGTAAAGTTCTAGTGCTCAAAAGTTCAAGCACCTCGAAAAAAGCCTTCATGCAAAATTTGACCTAAATTGGACATGCTTAAGGGGTGCTGCCCGGTGGTAAAGGTTTGACAATTATCGATCTTGAAAAAGCACCATAGGGGGGAGTACATGAAATTTCCAAAATAAAAAATTTTTTTTGATGCCAAAACTCTTAAAACTGCATAAAACATCGAAATTTAGTGTTATCCCGAAAAAATTTTTTTTTGAAAAAATCAACTTTCTGGGACTTAGAAAAATTTTCATATTTTTTCTAAGTCCCAAAAAGTCGACTTTTTCAAAAAAATTTTTTTTCGAGATGACACTAAATCTCGACGTTTCATGCAATTCTAAGCCTTTTGGCATCAAAAATTTTTTTTCGATTTCGAAAATTTCATGTACTCCCCCCTATGGTGATTTTTCAAGATATATGAAAATTTCACTAAGTGGACTAAGAAGGCTTTTTGCCTTTCTCTATAGAAAGGTATTAGAATTGCTGGAAAAACCGACTTTCGAACGGAGCCTCGGAGACCCATAGTGTTATATACCATTCGACTCAGTTCGTCGAGATCGGAAAATGTCTGTGTGTGTGTGTGTGTGTGTGTGTATGTGTGTGTGTGTGTATGTGTGTGTGTGTGTGTATGTGTGTGCACTTTTCGAAGATATTTGAACGCGCTCAATTTTCTCAGAGATGGCTGAACCGATTTGAACAAACTTGGGCTCGTTTGAAAGCTACTGTCGGGCCATTGATCAAGTTCGAAGATCAAATGGCTGTGATTTTTGGTTCAGGAGATATGATTCTATAAGTGACGTAACCGACAAAAAGCGTTGTATTTGAACGCGCTCAATTTTCTCAGAGATGGCTGAACCGATTTGAACAAACTTGGACTCGTTTGAAAGCTACTGGCGGGCCATTGATCAAGTTCGAAGATCAAATGGCTGTGACTTTTGGTTCCGGAGATATGATTGTATAAGTGACGTAACCGACAAAAATCGTGCTATTTGAACGCGCTCAATTTTCTCAGAGATGGCTGAACCGATTTTAACAAACTTGGGCTCGTTTGAAAGCTACTGTCGGACCATTGATCAAGTTCGAAGATCAAATGGCTGTGACTTTTGGTTCCGGAGATATGATTGTATAAGTGACGTAACCGACAAAAAGCGTTGTATTTGAACGCGCTCAATTTTCTCAGAGATGGCTGATCCGATTTTAACAAACTTGGACTCGTTTGAAAGCTACTGGCGAGCCATTGATCAAGTTCGAAGATCAAATGGCTGTGACTTTTGGTTCCAGAAATATGATTGTATAAGTGACGTAACCGACAAAACACGTTGATTTTTACCGCTCTTGTATATATAAGGGTGCCAAAATTTTGGGATCAACTCTATTTTCGTAAAGTTCTAGTGCTCAAAAGTTCAAGCACCTCGAAAAAAGCCTTCATGCAAAATTTGACCTAAATTGGACATGCTTAAGGGGTGCTGCCCGGTGGTAAAGGTTTGACAATTATCGATCTTGAAAAAGCACCATAGGGGGGAGTACATGAAATTTCCAAAATAAAAAATTTTTTTTGATGCCAAAACTCTTAAAACTGCATAAAACATCGAAATTTAGTGTTATCCCGAAAAAATTTTTTTTTGAAAAAATCAACTTTCTGGGACTTAGAAAAATTTTCATATTTTTTCTAAGTCCCAAAAAGTCGACTTTTTCAAAAAAATTTTTTTTCGAGATGACACTAAATCTCGACGTTTCATGCAATTCTAAGCCTTTTGGCATCAAAAATTTTTTTTCGATTTCGAAAATTTCATGTACTCCCCCCTATGGTGATTTTTCAAGATATATGAAAATTTCACTAAGTGGACTAAGAAGGCTTTTTGCCTTTCTCTATAGAAAGGTATTAGAATTGCTGGAAAAACCGACTTTCGAACGGAGCCTCGGAGACCCATAGTGTTATATACCATTCGACTCAGTTCGTCGAGATCGGAAAATGTCTGTGTGTGTGTGTGTGTGTGTATGTGTGTGTGTGTGTATGTGTGTGTGTGTGTATGTGTGTGCACTTTTCGAAGATATTTGAACGCGCTCAATTTTCTCAGAGATGGCTGAACCGATTTGAACAAACTTGGGCTCGTTTGAAAGCTACTGTCGGGCCATTGATCAAGTTCGAAGATCAAATGGCTGTGATTTTTGGTTCAGGAGATATGATTCTATAAGTGACGTAACCGACAAAAAGCGTTGTATTTGAACGCGCTCAATTTTCTCAGAGATGGCTGAACCGATTTGAACAAACTTGGACTCGTTTGAAAGCTACTGGCGGGCCATTGATCAAGTTCGAAGATCAAATGGCTGTGACTTTTGGTTCCGGAGATATGATTGTATAAGTGACGTAACCGACAAAAATCGTGCTATTTGAACGCGCTCAATTTTCTCAGAGATGGCTGAACCGATTTTAACAAACTTGGGCTCGTTTGAAAGCTACTGTCGGACCATTGATCAAGTTCGAAGATCAAATGGCTGTGACTTTTGGTTCCGGAGATATGATTGTATAAGTGACGTAACCGACAAAAAGCGTTGTATTTGAACGCGCTCAATTTTCTCAGAGATGGCTGATCCGATTTTAACAAACTTGGACTCGTTTGAAAGCTACTGGCGAGCCATTGATCAAGTTCGAAGATCAAATGGCTGTGACTTTTGGTTCCAGAAATATGATTGTATAAGTGACGTAACCGACAAAACACGTTGATTTTTACCGCTCTTGTATATATAAGGGTGCCAAAATTTTGGGATCAACTCTATTTTCGTAAAGTTCTAGTGCTCAAAAGTTCAAGCACCTCGAAAAAAGCCTTCATGCAAAATTTGACCTAAATTGGACATGCTTAAGGGGTGCTGCCCGGTGGTAAAGGTTTGACAATTATCGATCTTGAAAAAGCACCATAGGGGGGAGTACATGAAATTTCCAAAATAAAAAATTTTTTTTGATGCCAAAACTCTTAAAACTGCATAAAACATCGAAATTTAGTGTTATCCCGAAAAAATTTTTTTTTGAAAAAATCAACTTTCTGGGACTTAGAAAAATTTTCATATTTTTTCTAAGTCCCAAAAAGTCGACTTTTTCAAAAAAATTTTTTTTCGAGATGACACTAAATCTCGACGTTTCATGCAATTCTAAGCCTTTTGGCATCAAAAATTTTTTTTCGATTTCGAAAATTTCATGTACTCCCCCCTATGGTGATTTTTCAAGATATATGAAAATTTCACTAAGTGGACTAAGAAGGCTTTTTGCCTTTCTCTATAGAAAGGTATTAGAATTGCTGGAAAAACCGACTTTCGAACGGAGCCTCGGAGACCCATAGTGTTATATACCATTCGACTCAGTTCGTCGAGATCGGAAAATGTCTGTGTGTGTGTGTGTGTGTGTGTGTGTATGTGTGTGTGTGTATGTGTGTGTGTGTGTATGTGTGTGCACTTTTCGAAGATATTTGAACGCGCTCAATTTTCTCAGAGATGGCTGAACCGATTTGAACAAACTTGGGCTCGTTTGAAAGCTACTGTCGGGCCATTGATCAAGTTCGAAGATCAAATGGCTGTGATTTTTGGTTCAGGAGATATGATTCTATAAGTGACGTAACCGACAAAAAGCGTTGTATTTGAACGCGCTCAATTTTCTCAGAGATGGCTGAACCGATTTGAACAAACTTGGACTCGTTTGAAAGCTACTGGCGGGCCATTGATCAAGTTCGAAGATCAAATGGCTGTGACTTTTGGTTCCGGAGATATGATTGTATAAGTGACGTAACCGACAAAAATCGTGCTATTTGAACGCGCTCAATTTTCTCAGAGATGGCTGAACCGATTTTAACAAACTTGGGCTCGTTTGAAAGCTACTGTCGGACCATTGATCAAGTTCGAAGATCAAATGGCTGTGACTTTTGGTTCCGGAGATATGATTGTATAAGTGACGTAACCGACAAAAAGCGTTGTATTTGAACGCGCTCAATTTTCTCAGAGATGGCTGATCCGATTTTAACAAACTTGGACTCGTTTGAAAGCTACTGGCGAGCCATTGATCAAGTTCGAAGATCAAATGGCTGTGACTTTTGGTTCCAGAAATATGATTGTATAAGTGACGTAACCGACAAAACACGTTGATTTTTACCGCTCTTGTATATATAAGGGTGCCAAAATTTTGGGATCAACTCTATTTTCGTAAAGTTCTAGTGCTCAAAAGTTCAAGCACCTCGAAAAAAGCCTTCATGCAAAATTTGACCTAAATTGGACATGCTTAAGGGGTGCTGCCCGGTGGTAAAGGTTTGACAATTATCGATCTTGAAAAAGCACCATAGGGGGGAGTACATGAAATTTCCAAAATAAAAAATTTTTTTTGATGCCAAAACTCTTAAAACTGCATAAAACATCGAAATTTAGTGTTATCCCGAAAAAATTTTTTTTTGAAAAAATCAACTTTCTGGGACTTAGAAAAATTTTCATATTTTTTCTAAGTCCC
This sequence comes from Malaya genurostris, assembly GCF_030247185.1. Taxonomy (NCBI): domain Eukaryota; kingdom Metazoa; phylum Arthropoda; class Insecta; order Diptera; family Culicidae; genus Malaya; species Malaya genurostris. Next base: position 94,997,990 of record NC_080572.1, read on the forward strand.
AAAAAGTCGACTTTTTCAAAAAAATTTTTTTTCGAGATGACACTAAATCTCGACGTTTCATGCAATTCTAAGCCTTTTGGCATCAAAAATTTTTTTTCGATTTCGAAAATTTCATGTACTCCCCCCTATGGTGATTTTTCAAGATATATGAAAATTTCACTAAGTGGACTAAGAAGGCTTTTTGCCTTTCTCTATAGAAAGGTATTAGAATTGCTGGAAAAACCGACTTTCGAACGGAGCCTCGGAGACCCATAGTGTTATATACCATTCGACTCAGTTCGTCGAGATCGGAAAATGTCTGTGTGTGTGTGTGTGTGTGTGTATGTGTGTGTGTGTGTATGTGTGTGTGTGTGTGTATGTGTGTGCACTTTTCGAAGATATTTGAACGCGCTCAATTTTCTCAGAGATGGCTGAACCGATTTGAACAAACTTGGGCTCGTTTGAAAGCTACTGTCGGGCCATTGATCAAGTTCGAAGATCAAATGGCTGTGATTTTTGGTTCAGGAGATATGATTCTATAAGTGACGTAACCGACAAAAAGCGTTGTATTTGAACGCGCTCAATTTTCTCAGAGATGGCTGAACCGATTTGAACAAACTTGGACTCGTTTGAAAGCTACTGGCGGGCCATTGATCAAGTTCGAAGATCAAATGGCTGTGACTTTTGGTTCCGGAGATATGATTGTATAAGTGACGTAACCGACAAAAATCGTGCTATTTGAACGCGCTCAATTTTCTCAGAGATGGCTGAACCGATTTTAACAAACTTGGGCTCGTTTGAAAGCTACTGTCGGACCATTGATCAAGTTCGAAGATCAAATGGCTGTGACTTTTGGTTCCGGAGATATGATTGTATAAGTGACGTAACCGACAAAAAGCGTTGTATTTGAACGCGCTCAATTTTCTCAGAGATGGCTGATCCGATTTTAACAAACTTGGACTCGTTTGAAAGCTACTGGCGAGCCATTGATCAAGTTCGAAGATCAAATGGCTGTGACTTTTGGTTCCAGAAATATGATTGTATAAGTGACGTAACCGACAAAACACGTTGATTTTTACCGCTCTTGTATATATAAGGGTGCCAAAATTTTGGGATCAACTCTATTTTCGTAAAGTTCTAGTGCTCAAAAGTTCAAGCACCTCGAAAAAAGCCTTCATGCAAAATTTGACCTAAATTGGACATGCTTAAGGGGTGCTGCCCGGTGGTAAAGGTTTGACAATTATCGATCTTGAAAAAGCACCATAGGGGGGAGTACATGAAATTTCCAAAATAAAAAATTTTTTTTGATGCCAAAACTCTTAAAACTGCATAAAACATCGAAATTTAGTGTTATCCCGAAAAAATTTTTTTTTGAAAAAATCAACTTTCTGGGACTTAGAAAAATTTTCATATTTTTTCTAAGTCCCAAAAAGTCGACTTTTTCAAAAAAATTTTTTTTCGAGATGACACTAAATCTCGACGTTTCATGCAATTCTAAGCCTTTTGGCATCAAAAATTTTTTTTCGATTTCGAAAATTTCATGTACTCCCCCCTATGGTGATTTTTCAAGATATATGAAAATTTCACTAAGTGGACTAAGAAGGCTTTTTGCCTTTCTCTATAGAAAGGTATTAGAATTGCTGGAAAAACCGACTTTCGAACGGAGCCTCGGAGACCCATAGTGTTATATACCATTCGACTCAGTTCGTCGAGATCGGAAAATGTCTGTGTGTGTGTGTGTGTGTGTATGTGTGTGTGTGTGTATGTGTGTGTGTGTGTATGTGTGTGCACTTTTCGAAGATATTTGAACGCGCTCAATTTTCTCAGAGATGGCTGAACCGATTTGAACAAACTTGGGCTCGTTTGAAAGCTACTGTCGGGCCATTGATCAAGTTCGAAGATCAAATGGCTGTGATTTTTGGTTCAGGAGATATGATTCTATAAGTGACGTAACCGACAAAAAGCGTTGTATTTGAACGCGCTCAATTTTCTCAGAGATGGCTGAACCGATTTGAACAAACTTGGACTCGTTTGAAAGCTACTGGCGGGCCATTGATCAAGTTCGAAGATCAAATGGCTGTGACTTTTGGTTCCGGAGATATGATTGTATAAGTGACGTAACCGACAAAAATCGTGCTATTTGAACGCGCTCAATTTTCTCAGAGATGGCTGAACCGATTTTAACAAACTTGGGCTCGTTTGAAAGCTACTGTCGGACCATTGATCAAGTTCGAAGATCAAATGGCTGTGACTTTTGGTTCCGGAGATATGATTGTATAAGTGACGTAACCGACAAAAAGCGTTGTATTTGAACGCGCTCAATTTTCTCAGAGATGGCTGATCCGATTTTAACAAACTTGGACTCGTTTGAAAGCTACTGGCGAGCCATTGATCAAGTTCGAAGATCAAATGGCTGTGACTTTTGGTTCCAGAAATATGATTGTATAAGTGACGTAACCGACAAAACACGTTGATTTTTACCGCTCTTGTATATATAAGGGTGCCAAAATTTTGGGATCAACTCTATTTTCGTAAAGTTCTAGTGCTCAAAAGTTCAAGCACCTCGAAAAAAGCCTTCATGCAAAATTTGACCTAAATTGGACATGCTTAAGGGGTGCTGCCCGGTGGTAAAGGTTTGACAATTATCGATCTTGAAAAAGCACCATAGGGGGGAGTACATGAAATTTCCAAAATAAAAAATTTTTTTTGATGCCAAAACTCTTAAAACTGCATAAAACATCGAAATTTAGTGTTATCCCGAAAAAATTTTTTTTTGAAAAAATCAACTTTCTGGGACTTAGAAAAATTTTCATATTTTTTCTAAGTCCCAAAAAGTCGACTTTTTCAAAAAAATTTTTTTTCGAGATGACACTAAATCTCGACGTTTCATGCAATTCTAAGCCTTTTGGCATCAAAAATTTTTTTTCGATTTCGAAAATTTCATGTACTCCCCCCTATGGTGATTTTTCAAGATATATGAAAATTTCACTAAGTGGACTAAGAAGGCTTTTTGCCTTTCTCTATAGAAAGGTATTAGAATTGCTGGAAAAACCGACTTTCGAACGGAGCCTCGGAGACCCATAGTGTTATATACCATTCGACTCAGTTCGTCGAGATCGGAAAATGTCTGTGTGTGTGTGTGTGTGTGTGTGTGTGTATGTGTGTGTGTGTGTATGTGTGTGTGTGTGTATGTGTGTGCACTTTTCGAAGATATTTGAACGCGCTCAATTTTCTCAGAGATGGCTGAACCGATTTGAACAAACTTGGGCTCGTTTGAAAGCTACTGTCGGGCCATTGATCAAGTTCGAAGATCAAATGGCTGTGATTTTTGGTTCAGGAGATATGATTCTATAAGTGACGTAACCGACAAAAAGCGTTGTATTTGAACGCGCTCAATTTTCTCAGAGATGGCTGAACCGATTTGAACAAACTTGGACTCGTTTGAAAGCTACTGGCGGGCCATTGATCAAGTTCGAAGATCAAATGGCTGTGACTTTTGGTTCCGGAGATATGATTGTATAAGTGACGTAACCGACAAAAATCGTGCTATTTGAACGCGCTCAATTTTCTCAGAGATGGCTGAACCGATTTTAACAAACTTGGGCTCGTTTGAAAGCTACTGTCGGACCATTGATCAAGTTCGAAGATCAAATGGCTGTGACTTTTGGTTCCGGAGATATGATTGTATAAGTGACGTAACCGACAAAAAGCGTTGTATTTGAACGCGCTCAATTTTCTCAGAGATGGCTGATCCGATTTTAACAAACTTGGACTCGTTTGAAAGCTACTGGCGAGCCATTGATCAAGTTCGAAGATCAAATGGCTGTGACTTTTGGTTCCAGAAATATGATTGTATAAGTGACGTAACCGACAAAACACGTTGATTTTTACCGCTCTTGTATATATAAGGGTGCCAAAATTTTGGGATCAACTCTATTTTCGTAAAGTTCTAGTGCTCAAAAGTTCAAGCACCTCGAAAAAAGCCTTCATGCAAAATTTGACCTAAATTGGACATGCTTAAGGGGTGCTGCCCGGTGGTAAAGGTTTGACAATTATCGATCTTGAAAAAGCACCATAGGGGGGAGTACATGAAATTTCCAAAATAAAAAATTTTTTTTGATGCCAAAACTCTTAAAACTGCATAAAACATCGAAATTTAGTGTTATCCCGAAAAAATTTTTTTTTGAAAAAATCAACTTTCTGGGACTTAGAAAAATTTTCATATTTTTTCTAAGTCCCAAAAAGTCGACTTTTTCAAAAAAATTTTTTTTCGAGATGACACTAAATCTCGACGTTTCATGCAATTCTAAGCCTTTTGGCATCAAAAATTTTTTTTCGATTTCGAAAATTTCATGTACTCCCCCCTATGGTGATTTTTCAAGATATATGAAAATTTCACTAAGTGGACTAAGAAGGCTTTTTGCCTTTCTCTATAGAAAGGTATTAGAATTGCTGGAAAAACCGACTTTCGAACGGAGCCTCGGAGACCCATAGTGTTATATACCATTCGACTCAGTTCGTCGAGATCGGAAAATGTCTGTGTGTGTGTGTGTGTGTGTGTGTGTGTGTGTGTGTGTGTATGTGTGTGTGTGTGTGTATGTGTGTGCACTTTTCGAAGATATTTGAACGCGCTCAATTTTCTCAGAGATGGCTGAACCGATTTGAACAAACTTGGGCTCGTTTGAAAGCTACTGTCGGGCCATTGATCAAGTTCGAAGATCAAATGGCTGTGATTTTTGGTTCAGGAGATATGATTCTATAAGTGACGTAACCGACAAAAAGCGTTGTATTTGAACGCGCTCAATTTTCTCAGAGATGGCTGAACCGATTTGAACAAACTTGGACTCGTTTGAAAGCTACTGGCGGGCCATTGATCAAGTTCGAAGATCAAATGGCTGTGACTTTTGGTTCCGGAGATATGATTGTATAAGTGACGTAACCGACAAAAATCGTGCTATTTGAACGCGCTCAATTTTCTCAGAGATGGCTGAACCGATTTTAACAAACTTGGGCTCGTTTGAAAGCTACTGTCGGACCATTGATCAAGTTCGAAGATCAAATGGCTGTGACTTTTGGTTCCGGAGATATGATTGTATAAGTGACGTAACCGACAAAAAGCGTTGTATTTGAACGCGCTCAATTTTCTCAGAGATGGCTGATCCGATTTTAACAAACTTGGACTCGTTTGAAAGCTACTGGCGAGCCATTGATCAAGTTCGAAGATCAAATGGCTGTGACTTTTGGTTCCAGAAATATGATTGTATAAGTGACGTAACCGACAAAACACGTTGATTTTTACCGCTCTTGTATATATAAGGGTGCCAAAATTTTGGGATCAACTCTATTTTCGTAAAGTTCTAGTGCTCAAAAGTTCAAGCACCTCGAAAAAAGCCTTCATGCAAAATTTGACCTAAATTGGACATGCTTAAGGGGTGCTGCCCGGTGGTAAAGGTTTGACAATTATCGATCTTGAAAAAGCACCATAGGGGGGAGTACATGAAATTTCCAAAATAAAAAATTTTTTTTGATGCCAAAACTCTTAAAACTGCATAAAACATCGAAATTTAGTGTTATCCCGAAAAAATTTTTTTTTGAAAAAATCAACTTTCTGGGACTTAGAAAAATTTTCATATTTTTTCTAAGTCCCAAAAAGTCGACTTTTTCAAAAAAAATTTTTTTCGAGATGACACTAAATCTCGACGTTTCATGCAATTCTAAGCCTTTTGGCATCAAAAATTTTTTTTCGATTTCGAAAATTTCATGTACTCCCCCCTATGGTGATTTTTCAAGATATATGAAAATTTCACTAAGTGGACTAAGAAGGCTTTTTGCCTTTCTCTATAGAAAGGTATTAGAATTGCTGGAAAAACCGACTTTCGAACGGAGCCTCGGAGACCCATAGTGTTATATACCATTCGACTCAGTTCGTCGAGATCGGAAAATGTCTGTGTGTGTGTGTGTATGTGTGTGTGTGTATGTGTGTGTGTGTATGTGTGTGCACTTTTCGAAGATATTTGAACGCGCTCAATTTTCTCAGAGATGGCTGAACCGATTTGAACAAACTTGGGCTCGTTTGAAAGCTACTGTCGGGCCATTGATCAAGTTCGAAGATCAAATGGCTGTGATTTTTGGTTCAGGAGATATGATTCTATAAGTGACGTAACCGACAAAAAGCGTTGTATTTGAACGCGCTCAATTTTCTCAGAGATGGCTGAACCGATTTGAACAAACTTGGACTCGTTTGAAAGCTACTGGCGGGCCATTGATCAAGTTCGAAGATCAAATGGCTGTGACTTTTGGTTCCGGAGATATGATTGTATAAGTGACGTAACCGACAAAAATCGTGCTATTTGAACGCGCTCAATTTTCTCAGAGATGGCTGAACCGATTTTAACAAACTTGGGCTCGTTTGAAAGCTACTGTCGGACCATTGATCAAGTTCGAAGATCAAATGGCTGTGACTTTTGGTTCCGGAGATATGATTGTATAAGTGACGTAACCGACAAAAAGCGTTGTATTTGAACGCGCTCAATTTTCTCAGAGATGGCTGATCCGATTTTAACAAACTTGGACTCGTTTGAAAGCTACTGGCGAGCCATTGATCAAGTTCGAAGATCAAATGGCTGTGACTTTTGGTTCCAGAAATATGATTGTATAAGTGACGTAACCGACAAAACACGTTGATTTTTACCGCTCTTGTATATATAAGGGTGCCAAAATTTTGGGATCAACTCTATTTTCGTAAAGTTCTAGTGCTCAAAAGTTCAAGCACCTCGAAAAAAGCCTTCATGCAAAATTTGACCTAAATTGGACATGCTTAAGGGGTGCTGCCCGGTGGTAAAGGTTTGACAATTATCGATCTTGAAAAAGCACCATAGGGGGGAGTACATGAAATTTCCAAAATAAAAAATTTTTTTTGATGCCAAAACTCTTAAAACTGCATAAAACATCGAAATTTAGTGTTATCCCGAAAAAATTTTTTTTTGAAAAAATCAACTTTCTGGGACTTAGAAAAATTTTCATATTTTTTCTAAGTCCCAAAAAGTCGACTTTTTCAAAAAAATTTTTTTTCGAGATGACACTAAATCTCGACGTTTCATGCAATTCTAAGCCTTTTGGCATCAAAAATTTTTTTTCGATTTCGAAAATTTCATGTACTCCCCCCTATGGTGATTTTTCAAGATATATGAAAATTTCACTAAGTGGACTAAGAAGGCTTTTTGCCTTTCTCTATAGAAAGGTATTAGAATTGCTGGAAAAACCGACTTTCGAACGGAGCCTCGGAGACCCATAGTGTTATATACCATTCGACTCAGTTCGTCGAGATCGGAAAATGTCTGTGTGTGTGTGTGTATGTGTGTGTGTGTATGTGTGTGTGTGTATGTGTGTGTGTGTATGTGTGTGCACTTTTCGAAGATATTTGAACGCGCTCAATTTTCTCAGAGATGGCTGAACCGATTTGAACAAACTTGGGCTCGTTTGAAAGCTACTGTCGGGCCATTGATCAAGTTCGAAGATCAAATGGCTGTGATTTTTGGTTCAGGAGATATGATTCTATAAGTGACGTAACCGACAAAAAGCGTTGTATTTGAACGCGCTCAATTTTCTCAGAGATGGCTGAACCGATTTGAACAAACTTGGACTCGTTTGAAAGCTACTGGCGGGCCATTGATCAAGTTCGAAGATCAAATGGCTGTGACTTTTGGTTCCGGAGATATGATTGTATAAGTGACGTAACCGACAAAAATCGTGCTATTTGAACGCGCTCAATTTTCTCAGAGATGGCTGAACCGATTTTAACAAACTTGGGCTCGTTTGAAAGCTACTGTCGGACCATTGATCAAGTTCGAAGATCAAATGGCTGTGACTTTTGGTTCCGGAGATATGATTGTATAAGTGACGTAACCGACAAAAAGCGTTGTATTTGAACGCGCTCAATTTTCTCAGAGATGGCTGATCCGATTTTAACAAACTTGGACTCGTTTGAAAGCTACTGGCGAGCCATTGATCAAGTTCGAAGATCAAATGGCTGTGACTTTTGGTTCCAGAAATATGATTGTATAAGTGACGTAACCGACAAAACACGTTGATTTTTACCGCTCTTGTATATATAAGGGTGCCAAAATTTTGGGATCAACTCTATTTTCGTAAAGTTCTAGTGCTCAAAAGTTCAAGCACCTCGAAAAAAGCCTTCATGCAAAATTTGACCTAAATTGGACATGCTTAAGGGGTGCTGCCCGGTGGTAAAGGTTTGACAATTATCGATCTTGAAAAAGCACCATAGGGGGGAGTACATGAAATTTCCAAAATAAAAAATTTTTTTTGATGCCAAAACTCTTAAAACTGCATAAAACATCGAAATTTAGTGTTATCCCGAAAAAATTTTTTTTTGAAAAAATCAACTTTCTGGGACTTAGAAAAATTTTCATATTTTTTCTAAGTCCCAAAAAGTCGACTTTTTCAAAAAAATTTTTTTTCGAGATGACACTAAATCTCGACGTTTCATGCAATTCTAAGCCTTTTGGCATCAAAAATTTTTTTTCGATTTCGAAAATTTCATGTACTCCCCCCTATGGTGATTTTTCAAGATATATGAAAATTTCACTAAGTGGACTAAGAAGGCTTTTTGCCTTTCTCTATAGAAAGGTATTAGAATTGCTGGAAAAACCGACTTTCGAACGGAGCCTCGGAGACCCATAGTGTTATATACCATTCGACTCAGTTCGTCGAGATCGGAAAATGTCTGTGTGTGTGTATGTGTGTGTGTGTGTGTATGTGTGTGTGTGTGTATGTGTGTGCACTTTTCGAAGATATTTGAACGCGCTCAATTTTCTCAGAGATGGCTGAACCGATTTGAACAAACTTGGGCTCGTTTGAAAGCTACTGTCGGGCCATTGATCAAGTTCGAAGATCAAATGGCTGTGATTTTTGGTTCAGGAGATATGATTCTATAAGTGACGTAACCGACAAAAAGCGTTGTATTTGAACGCGCTCAATTTTCTCAGAGATGGCTGAACCGATTTGAACAAACTTGGACTCGTTTGAAAGCTACTGGCGGGCCATTGATCAAGTTCGAAGATCAAATGGCTGTGACTTTTGGTTCCGGAGATATGATTGTATAAGTGACGTAACCGACAAAAATCGTGCTATTTGAACGCGCTCAATTTTCTCAGAGATGGCTGAACCGATTTTAACAAACTTGGGCTCGTTTGAAAGCTACTGTCGGACCATTGATCAAGTTCGAAGATCAAATGGCTGTGACTTTTGGTTCCGGAGATATGATTGTATAAGTGACGTAACCGACAAAAAGCGTTGTATTTGAACGCGCTCAATTTTCTCAGAGATGGCTGATCCGATTTTAACAAACTTGGACTCGTTTGAAAGCTACTGGCGAGCCATTGATCAAGTTCGAAGATCAAATGGCTGTGACTTTTGGTTCCAGAAATATGATTGTATAAGTGACGTAACCGACAAAACACGTTGATTTTTACCGCTCTTGTATATATAAGGGTGCCAAAATTTTGGGATCAACTCTATTTTCGTAAAGTTCTAGTGCTCAAAAGTTCAAGCACCTCGAAAAAAGCCTTCATGCAAAATTTGACCTAAATTGGACATGCTTAAGGGGTGCTGCCCGGTGGTAAAGGTTTGACAATTATCGATCTTGAAAAAGCACCATAGGGGGGAGTACATGAAATTTCCAAAATAAAAAATTTTTTTTGATGCCAAAACTCTTAAAACTGCATAAAACATCGAAATTTAGTGTTATCCCGAAAAAATTTTTTTTTGAAAAAATCAACTTTCTGGGACTTAGAAAAATTTTCATATTTTTTCTAAGTCCCAAAAAGTCGACTTTTTCAAAAAAATTTTTTTTCGAGATGACACTAAATCTCGACGTTTCATGCAATTCTAAGCCTTTTGGCATCAAAAATTTTTTTTCGATTTCGAAAATTTCATGTACTCCCCCCTATGGTGATTTTTCAAGATATATGAAAATTTCACTAAGTGGACTAAGAAGGCTTTTTGCCTTTCTCTATAGAAAGGTATTAGAATTGCTGGAAAAACCGACTTTCGAACGGAGCCTCGGAGACCCATAGTGTTATATACCATTCGACTCAGTTCGTCGAGATCGGAAAATGTCTGTGTGTGTGTGTGTGTGTGTATGTGTGTGTGTGTGTATGTGTGTGTGTGTGTATGTGTGTGTGTGTGTATGTGTGTGCACTTTTCGAAGATATTTGAACGCGCTCAATTTTCTCAGAGATGGCTGAACCGATTTGAACAAACTTGGGCTCGTTTGAAAGCTACTGTCGGGCCATTGATCAAGTTCGAAGATCAAATGGCTGTGATTTTTGGTTCAGGAGATATGATTCTATAAGTGACGTAACCGACAAAAAGCGTTGTATTTGAACGCGCTCAATTTTCTCAGAGATGGCTGAACCGATTTGAACAAACTTGGACTCGTTTGAAAGCTACTGGCGGGCCATTGATCAAGTTCGAAGATCAAATGGCTGTGACTTTTGGTTCCGGAGATATGATTGTATAAGTGACGTAACCGACAAAAATCGTGCTATTTGAACGCGCTCAATTTTCTCAGAGATGGCTGAACCGATTTTAACAAACTTGGGCTCTTTTGAAAGCTACTGTCGGACCATTGATCAAGTTCGAAGATCAAATGGCTGTGACTTTTGGTTCCGGAGATATGATTGTATAAGTGACGTAACCGACAAAAAGCGTTGTATTTGAACGCGCTCAATTTTCTCAGAGATGGCTGATCCGATTTTAACAAACTTGGACTCGTTTGAAAGCTACTGGCGAGCCATTGATCAAGTTCGAAGATCAAATGGCTGTGACTTTTGGTTCCAGAAATATGATTGTATAAGTGACGTAACCGACAAAACACGTTGATTTTTACCGCTCTTGTATATATAAGGGTGCCAAAATTTTGGGATCAACTCTATTTTCGTAAAGTTCTAGTGCTCAAAAGTTCAAGCACCTCGAAAAAAGCCTTCATGCAAAATTTGACCTAAATTGGACATGCTTAAGGGGTGCTGCCCGGTGGTAAAGGTTTGACAATTATCGATCTTGAAAAAGCACCATAGGGGGGAGTACATGAAATTTCCAAAATAAAAAATTTTTTTTGATGCCAAAACTCTTAAAACTGCATAAAACATCGAAATTTAGTGTTATCCCGAAAAAATTTTTTTTTGAAAAAATCAACTTTCTGGGACTTAGAAAAATTTTCATATTTTTTCTAAGTCCCAAAAAGTCGACTTTTTCAAAAAAATTTTTTTTCGAGATGACACTAAATCTCGACGTTTCATGCAATTCTAAGCCTTTTGGCATCAAAAATTTTTTTTCGATTTCGAAAATTTCATGTACTCCCCCCTATGGTGATTTTTCAAGATATATGAAAATTTCACTAAGTGGACTAAGAAGGCTTTTTGCCTTTCTCTATAGAAAGGTATTAGAATTGCTGGAAAAACCGACTTTCGAACGGAGCCTCGGAGACCCATAGTGTTATATACCATTCGACTCAGTTCGTCGAGATCGGAAAATGTCTGTGTGTGTGTGTGTGTGTGTGTATGTGTGTGTGTGTGTGTGTATGTGTGTGTGTGTGTATGTGTGTGCACTTTTCGAAGATATTTGAACGCGCTCAATTTTCTCAGAGATGGCTGAACCGATTTGAACAAACTTGGGCTCGTTTGAAAGCTACTGTCGGGCCATTGATCAAGTTCGAAGATCAAATGGCTGTGATTTTTGGTTCAGGAGATATGATTCTATAAGTGACGTAACCGACAAAAAGCGTTGTATTTGAACGCGCTCAATTTTCTCAGAGATGGCTGAACCGATTTGAACAAACTTGGACTCGTTTGAAAGCTACTGGCGGGCCATTGATCAAGTTCGAAGATCAAATGGCTGTGACTTTTGGTTCCGGAGATATGATTGTATAAGTGACGTAACCGACAAAAATCGTGCTATTTGAACGCGCTCAATTTTCTCAGAGATGGCTGAACCGATTTTAACAAACTTGGGCTCGTTTGAAAGCTACTGTCGGACCATTGATCAAGTTCGAAGATCAAATGGCTGTGACTTTTGGTTCCGGAGATATGATTGTATAAGTGACGTAACCGACAAAAAGCGTTGTATTTGAACGCGCTCAATTTTCTCAGAGATGGCTGATCCGATTTTAACAAACTTGGACTCGTTTGAAAGCTACTGGCGAGCCATTGATCAAGTTCGAAGATCAAATGGCTGTGACTTTTGGTTCCAGAAATATGATTGTATAAGTGACGTAACCGACAAAACACGTTGATTTTTACCGCTCTTGTATATATAAGGGTGCCAAAATTTTGGGATCAACTCTATTTTCGTAAAGTTCTAGTGCTCAAAAGTTCAAGCACCTCGAAAAAAGCCTTCATGCAAAATTTGACCTAAATTGGACATGCTTAAGGGGTGCTGCCCGGTGGTAAAGGTTTGACAATTATCGATCTTGAAAAAGCACCATAGGGGGGAGTACATGAAATTTCCAAAATAAAAAATTTTTTTTGATGCCAAAACTCTTAAAACTGCATAAAACATCGAAATTTAGTGTTATCCCGAAAAAATTTTTTTTTGAAAAAATCAACTTTCTGGGACTTAGAAAAATTTTCATATTTTTTCTAAGTCCCAAAAAGTCGACTTTTTCAAAAAAAATTTTTTTCGAGATGACACTAAATCTCGACGTTTCATGCAATTCTAAGCCTTTTGGCATCAAAAATTTTTTTTCGATTTCGAAAATTTCATGTACTCCCCCCTATGGTGATTTTTCAAGATATATGAAAATTTCACTAAGTGGACTAAGAAGGCTTTTTGCCTTTCTCTATAGAAAGGTATTAGAATTGCTGGAAAAACCGACTTTCGAACGGAGCCTCGGAGACCCATAGTGTTATATACCATTCGACTCAGTTCGTCGAGATCGGAAAATGTCTGTGTGTGTGTGTGTGTGTGTGTATGTGTGTGTGTGTGTATGTGTGTGTGTGTGTGTATGTGTGTGCACTTTTCGAAGATATTTGAACGCGCTCAATTTTCTCAGAGATGGCTGAACCGATTTGAACAAACTTGGGCTCGTTTGAAAGCTACTGTCGGGCCATTGATCAAGTTCGAAGATCAAATGGCTGTGATTTTTGGTTCAGGAGATATGATTCTATAAGTGACGTAACCGACAAAAAGCGTTGTATTTGAACGCGCTCAATTTTCTCAGAGATGGCTGAACCGATTTGAACAAACTTGGACTCGTTTGAAAGCTACTGGCGGGCCATTGATCAAGTTCGAAGATCAAATGGCTGTGACTTTTGGTTCCGGAGATATGATTGTATAAGTGACGTAACCGACAAAAATCGTGCTATTTGAACGCGCTCAATTTTCTCAGAGATGGCTGAACCGATTTTAACAAACTTGGGCTCGTTTGAAAGCTACTGTCGGACCATTGATCAAGTTCGAAGATCAAATGGCTGTGACTTTTGGTTCCGGAGATATGATTGTATAAGTGACGTAACCGACAAAAAGCGTTGTATTTGAACGCGCTCAATTTTCTCAGAGATGGCTGATCCGATTTTAACAAACTTGGACTCGTTTGAAAGCTACTGGCGAGCCATTGATCAAGTTCGAAGATCAAATGGCTGTGACTTTTGGTTCCAGAAATATGATTGTATAAGTGACGTAACCGACAAAACACGTTGATTTTTACCGCTCTTGTATATATAAGGGTGCCAAAATTTTGGGATCAACTCTATTTTCGTAAAGTTCTAGTGCTCAAAAGTTCAAGCACCTCGAAAAAAGCCTTCATGCAAAATTTGACCTAAATTGGACATGCTTAAGGGGTGCTGCCCGGTGGTAAAGGTTTGACAATTATCGATCTTGAAAAAGCACCATAGGGGGGAGTACATGAAATTTCCAAAATAAAAAATTTTTTTTGATGCCAAAACTCTTAAAACTGCATAAAACATCGAAATTTAGTGTTATCCCGAAAAAATTTTTTTTTGAAAAAATCAACTTTCTGGGACTTAGAAAAATTTTCATATTTTTTCTAAGTCCCAAAAAGTCGACTTTTTCAAAAAAATTTTTTTTCGAGATGACACTAAATCTCGACGTTTCATGCAATTCTAAGCCTTTTGGCATCAAAAATTTTTTTTCGATTTCGAAAATTTCATGTACTCCCCCCTATGGTGATTTTTCAAGATATATGAAAATTTCACTAAGTGGACTAAGAAGGCTTTTTGCCTTTCTCTATAGAAAGGTATTAGAATTGCTGGAAAAACCGACTTTCGAACGGAGCCTCGGAGACCCATAGTGTTATATACCATTCGACTCAGTTCGTCGAGATCGGAAAATGTCTGTGTGTGTGTGTGTGTGTGTGTGTATGTGTGTGTGTGTGTGTGTATGTGTGTGTGTGTGTGTGTATGTGTGTGCACTTTTCGAAGATATTTGAACGCGCTCAATTTTCTCAGAGATGGCTGAACCGATTTGAACAAACTTGGGCTCGTTTGAAAGCTACTGTCGGGCCATTGATCAAGTTCGAAGATCAAATGGCTGTGATTTTTGGTTCAGGAGATATGATTCTATAAGTGACGTAACCGACAAAAAGCGTTGTATTTGAACGCGCTCAATTTTCTCAGAGATGGCTGAACCGATTTGAACAAACTTGGACTCGTTTGAAAGCTACTGGCGGGCCATTGATCAAGTTCGAAGATCAAATGGCTGTGACTTTTGGTTCCGGAGATATGATTGTATAAGTGACGTAACCGACAAAAATCGTGCTATTTGAACGCGCTCAATTTTCTCAGAGATGGCTGAACCGATTTTAACAAACTTGGGCTCTTTTGAAAGCTACTGTCGGACCATTGATCAAGTTCGAAGATCAAATGGCTGTGACTTTTGGTTCCGGAGATATGATTGTATAAGTGACGTAACCGACAAAAAGCGTTGTATTTGAACGCGCTCAATTTTCTCAGAGATGGCTGATCCGATTTTAACAAACTTGGACTCGTTTGAAAGCTACTGGCGAGCCATTGATCAAGTTCGAAGATCAAATGGCTGTGACTTTTGGTTCCAGAAATATGATTGTATAAGTGACGTAACCGACAAAACACGTTGATTTTTACCGCTCTTGTATATATAAGGGTGCCAAAATTTTGGGATCAACTCTATTTTCGTAAAGTTCTAGTGCTCAAAAGTTCAAGCACCTCGAAAAAAGCCTTCATGCAAAATTTGACCTAAATTGGACATGCTTAAGGGGTGCTGCCCGGTGGTAAAGGTTTGACAATTATCGATCTTGAAAAAGCACCATAGGGGGGAGTACATGAAATTTCCAAAATAAAAAATTTTTTTTGATGCCAAAACTCTTAAAACTGCATAAAACATCGAAATTTAGTGTTATCCCGAAAAAATTTTTTTTTGAAAAAATCAACTTTCTGGGACTTAGAAAAATTTTCATATTTTTTCTAAGTCCCAAAAAGTCGACTTTTTCAAAAAAATTTTTTTTCGAGATG
The DNA here is from genome assembly GCF_030247185.1 of Malaya genurostris. NCBI lineage: Eukaryota > Metazoa > Arthropoda > Insecta > Diptera > Culicidae > Malaya > Malaya genurostris. The sequence goes on from NC_080572.1 coordinate 95,013,493, forward strand.
ACACTAAATCTCGACGTTTCATGCAATTCTAAGCCTTTTGGCATCAAAAATTTTTTTTCGATTTCGAAAATTTCATGTACTCCCCCCTATGGTGATTTTTCAAGATATATGAAAATTTCACTAAGTGGACTAAGAAGGCTTTTTGCCTTTCTCTATAGAAAGGTATTAGAATTGCTGGAAAAACCGACTTTCGAACGGAGCCTCGGAGACCCATAGTGTTATATACCATTCGACTCAGTTCGTCGAGATCGGAAAATGTCTGTGTGTGTGTGTGTGTGTGTGTATGTGTGTGTGTGTATGTGTGTGTGTGTATGTGTGTGCACTTTTCGAAGATATTTGAACGCGCTCAATTTTCTCAGAGATGGCTGAACCGATTTGAACAAACTTGGGCTCGTTTGAAAGCTACTGTCGGGCCATTGATCAAGTTCGAAGATCAAATGGCTGTGATTTTTGGTTCAGGAGATATGATTCTATAAGTGACGTAACCGACAAAAAGCGTTGTATTTGAACGCGCTCAATTTTCTCAGAGATGGCTGAACCGATTTGAACAAACTTGGACTCGTTTGAAAGCTACTGGCGGGCCATTGATCAAGTTCGAAGATCAAATGGCTGTGACTTTTGGTTCCGGAGATATGATTGTATAAGTGACGTAACCGACAAAAATCGTGCTATTTGAACGCGCTCAATTTTCTCAGAGATGGCTGAACCGATTTTAACAAACTTGGGCTCGTTTGAAAGCTACTGTCGGACCATTGATCAAGTTCGAAGATCAAATGGCTGTGACTTTTGGTTCCGGAGATATGATTGTATAAGTGACGTAACCGACAAAAAGCGTTGTATTTGAACGCGCTCAATTTTCTCAGAGATGGCTGATCCGATTTTAACAAACTTGGACTCGTTTGAAAGCTACTGGCGAGCCATTGATCAAGTTCGAAGATCAAATGGCTGTGACTTTTGGTTCCAGAAATATGATTGTATAAGTGACGTAACCGACAAAACACGTTGATTTTTACCGCTCTTGTATATATAAGGGTGCCAAAATTTTGGGATCAACTCTATTTTCGTAAAGTTCTAGTGCTCAAAAGTTCAAGCACCTCGAAAAAAGCCTTCATGCAAAATTTGACCTAAATTGGACATGCTTAAGGGGTGCTGCCCGGTGGTAAAGGTTTGACAATTATCGATCTTGAAAAAGCACCATAGGGGGGAGTACATGAAATTTCCAAAATAAAAAATTTTTTTTGATGCCAAAACTCTTAAAACTGCATAAAACATCGAAATTTAGTGTTATCCCGAAAAAATTTTTTTTTGAAAAAATCAACTTTCTGGGACTTAGAAAAATTTTCATATTTTTTCTAAGTCCCAAAAAGTCGACTTTTTCAAAAAAATTTTTTTTCGAGATGACACTAAATCTCGACGTTTCATGCAATTCTAAGCCTTTTGGCATCAAAAATTTTTTTTCGATTTCGAAAATTTCATGTACTCCCCCCTATGGTGATTTTTCAAGATATATGAAAATTTCACTAAGTGGACTAAGAAGGCTTTTTGCCTTTCTCTATAGAAAGGTATTAGAATTGCTGGAAAAACCGACTTTCGAACGGAGCCTCGGAGACCCATAGTGTTATATACCATTCGACTCAGTTCGTCGAGATCGGAAAATGTCTGTGTGTGTGTGTGTGTGTATGTGTGTGTGTATGTGTGTGTGTGTGTATGTGTGTGTGTGTGTATGTGTGTGCACTTTTCGAAGATATTTGAACGCGCTCAATTTTCTCAGAGATGGCTGAACCGATTTGAACAAACTTGGGCTCGTTTGAAAGCTACTGTCGGGCCATTGATCAAGTTCGAAGATCAAATGGCTGTGATTTTTGGTTCAGGAGATATGATTCTATAAGTGACGTAACCGACAAAAAGCGTTGTATTTGAACGCGCTCAATTTTCTCAGAGATGGCTGAACCGATTTGAACAAACTTGGACTCGTTTGAAAGCTACTGGCGGGCCATTGATCAAGTTCGAAGATCAAATGGCTGTGACTTTTGGTTCCGGAGATATGATTGTATAAGTGACGTAACCGACAAAAATCGTGCTATTTGAACGCGCTCAATTTTCTCAGAGATGGCTGAACCGATTTTAACAAACTTGGGCTCGTTTGAAAGCTACTGTCGGACCATTGATCAAGTTCGAAGATCAAATGGCTGTGACTTTTGGTTCCGGAGATATGATTGTATAAGTGACGTAACCGACAAAAAGCGTTGTATTTGAACGCGCTCAATTTTCTCAGAGATGGCTGATCCGATTTTAACAAACTTGGACTCGTTTGAAAGCTACTGGCGAGCCATTGATCAAGTTCGAAGATCAAATGGCTGTGACTTTTGGTTCCAGAAATATGATTGTATAAGTGACGTAACCGACAAAACACGTTGATTTTTACCGCTCTTGTATATATAAGGGTGCCAAAATTTTGGGATCAACTCTATTTTCGTAAAGTTCTAGTGCTCAAAAGTTCAAGCACCTCGAAAAAAGCCTTCATGTAAAATTTGACCTAAATTGGACATGCTTAAGGGGTGCTGCCCGGTGGTAAAGGTTTGACAATTATCGATCTTGAAAAAGCACCATAGGGGGGAGTACATGAAATTTCCAAAATAAAAAATTTTTTTTGATGCCAAAACTCTTAAAACTGCATAAAACATCGAAATTTAGTGTTATCCCGAAAAAATTTTTTTTTGAAAAAATCAACTTTCTGGGACTTTTTTCATATTTTTTCTAAGTCCCAAAAAGTCGACTTTTTCAAAAAAATTTTTTTTCGAGATGACACTAAATCTCGACGTTTCATGCAATTCTAAGCCTTTTGGCATCAAAAATTTTTTTTCGATTTCGAAAATTTCATGTACTCCCCCCTATGGTGATTTTTCAAGATATATGAAAATTTCACTAAGTGGACTAAGAAGGCTTTTTGCCTTTCTCTATAGAAAGGTATTAGAATTGCTGGAAAAACCGACTTTCGAACGGAGCCTCGGAGACCCATAGTGTTATATACCATTCGACTCAGTTCGTCGAGATCGGAAAATGTCTGTGTGTGTGTGTGTGTGTGTGTGTGTGTGTGTGTATGTGTGTGTGTGTATGTGTGTGTGTGTGTATGTGTGTGCACTTTTCGAAGATATTTGAACGCGCTCAATTTTCTCAGAGATGGCTGAACCGATTTGAACAAACTTGGGCTCGTTTGAAAGCTACTGTCGGGCCATTGATCAAGTTCGAAGATCAAATGGCTGTGATTTTTGGTTCAGGAGATATGATTCTATAAGTGACGTAACCGACAAAAAGCGTTGTATTTGAACGCGCTCAATTTTCTCAGAGATGGCTGAACCGATTTGAACAAACTTGGACTCGTTTGAAAGCTACTGGCGGGCCATTGATCAAGTTCGAAGATCAAATGGCTGTGACTTTTGGTTCCGGAGATATGATTGTATAAGTGACGTAACCGACAAAAATCGTGCTATTTGAACGCGCTCAATTTTCTCAGAGATGGCTGAACCGATTTTAACAAACTTGGGCTCGTTTGAAAGCTACTGTCGGACCATTGATCAAGTTCGAAGATCAAATGGCTGTGACTTTTGGTTCCGGAGATATGATTGTATAAGTGACGTAACCGACAAAAAGCGTTGTATTTGAACGCGCTCAATTTTCTCAGAGATGGCTGATCCGATTTTAACAAACTTGGACTCGTTTGAAAGCTACTGGCGAGCCATTGATCAAGTTCGAAGATCAAATGGCTGTGACTTTTGGTTCCAGAAATATGATTGTATAAGTGACGTAACCGACAAAACACGTTGATTTTTACCGCTCTTGTATATATAAGGGTGCCAAAATTTTGGGATCAACTCTATTTTCGTAAAGTTCTAGTGCTCAAAAGTTCAAGCACCTCGAAAAAAGCCTTCATGCAAAATTTGACCTAAATTGGACATGCTTAAGGGGTGCTGCCCGGTGGTAAAGGTTTGACAATTATCGATCTTGAAAAAGCACCATAGGGGGGAGTACATGAAATTTCCAAAATAAAAAATTTTTTTTGATGCCAAAACTCTTAAAACTGCATAAAACATCGAAATTTAGTGTTATCCCGAAAAAATTTTTTTTTGAAAAAATCAACTTTCTGGGACTTAGAAAAATTTTCATATTTTTTCTAAGTCCCAAAAAGTCGACTTTTTCAAAAAAATTTTTTTTCGAGATGACACTAAATCTCGACGTTTCATGCAATTCTAAGCCTTTTGGCATCAAAAATTTTTTTTCGATTTCGAAAATTTCATGTACTCCCCCCTATGGTGATTTTTCAAGATATATGAAAATTTCACTAAGTGGACTAAGAAGGCTTTTTGCCTTTCTCTATAGAAAGGTATTAGAATTGCTGGAAAAACCGACTTTCGAACGGAGCCTCGGAGACCCATAGTGTTATATACCATTCGACTCAGTTCGTCGAGATCGGAAAATGTCTGTGTGTGTGTGTGTGTATGTGTGTGTGTGTGTGTGTATGTGTGTGTGTGTGTATGTGTGTGCACTTTTCGAAGATATTTGAACGCGCTCAATTTTCTCAGAGATGGCTGAACCGATTTGAACAAACTTGGGCTCGTTTGAAAGCTACTGTCGGGCCATTGATCAAGTTCGAAGATCAAATGGCTGTGATTTTTGGTTCAGGAGATATGATTCTATAAGTGACGTAACCGACAAAAAGCGTTGTATTTGAACGCGCTCAATTTTCTCAGAGATGGCTGAACCGATTTGAACAAACTTGGACTCGTTTGAAAGCTACTGGCGGGCCATTGATCAAGTTCGAAGATCAAATGGCTGTGACTTTTGGTTCCGGAGATATGATTGTATAAGTGACGTAACCGACAAAAATCGTGCTATTTGAACGCGCTCAATTTTCTCAGAGATGGCTGAACCGATTTTAACAAACTTGGGCTCGTTTGAAAGCTACTGTCGGACCATTGATCAAGTTCGAAGATCAAATGGCTGTGACTTTTGGTTCCGGAGATATGATTGTATAAGTGACGTAACCGACAAAAAGCGTTGTATTTGAACGCGCTCAATTTTCTCAGAGATGGCTGATCCGATTTTAACAAACTTGGACTCGTTTGAAAGCTACTGGCGAGCCATTGATCAAGTTCGAAGATCAAATGGCTGTGACTTTTGGTTCCAGAAATATGATTGTATAAGTGACGTAACCGACAAAACACGTTGATTTTTACCGCTCTTGTATATATAAGGGTGCCAAAATTTTGGGATCAACTCTATTTTCGTAAAGTTTTAGTGCTCAAAAGTTCAAGCACCTCGAAAAAAGCCTTCATGCAAAATTTGACCTAAATTGGACATGCTTAAGGGGTGCTGCCCGGTGGTAAAGGTTTGACAATTATCGATCTTGAAAAAGCACCATAGGGGGGAGTACATGAAATTTCCAAAATAAAAAATTTTTTTTGATGCCAAAACTCTTAAAACTGCATAAAACATCGAAATTTAGTGTTATCCCGAAAAAATTTTTTTTTGAAAAAATCAACTTTCTGGGACTTAGAAAAATTTTCATATTTTTTCTAAGTCCCAAAAAGTCGACTTTTTCAAAAAAATTTTTTTTCGAGATGACACTAAATCTCGACGTTTCATGCAATTCTAAGCCTTTTGGAATCAAAAATTTTTTTTCGATTTCGAAAATTTCATGTACTCCCCCCTATGGTGATTTTTCAAGATATATGAAAATTTCACTAAGTGGACTAAGAAGGCTTTTTTTATTTTAGATTAGCATCACTGTTCTCATACAAATAGGCAACGCAAATGTCAAGCACTAGTTTGGAAAAATGATGCTGACTGTGTGACATAAACACTGAAGCATGCTTTTGTGAACTACTCGAATCAATCTGAATCAATTGGTGTCAAAATTAGTATCCAAAATTATTTAATAAAAGTATGAAACATATTTTCATGAGACTGTTATGAAAGAAGAGAAAGGCATTATCACACCACTAGGTGGATTAAGAAGGGTTTTTTATAATAAATTTAGAACAGTCAATTGTGAAATTATGTTTACACTGATGGATCAAACATCAACGGGTCCACAGTAGGGATGTCCGATACCGAGCTGATACTTTGAGGTATCGATACTTTCTTTCAAGAATCGGATATTTTTGGTATCGATATCACATCAGAGCGATACTGTTAATATCGATACTTTTGGTCTCGATACTTACGGTATCGCAACAGATTAAAGTCAATTCCCATTACGACGGAACATTTTTTGTTTCAATTATAGAGGCTTTAAACAGAAAAACTTTCTCTCTCTCTCAGTGCGCCTGCTGGACGACGCGATATTGTCGAGAACGAATTTCAACGATGGCCAGTCCACGTCATACCAATACATGTGCGAGCCTGGTGCTCCCGTTCCGTCCATCCACAGTCCCGTCGTAATAGCAATAGTGCTTGAAGGCCCGGGTTGGTGATTCAATGCATAGGGCGCTGCTCTTACAAGCCAGTTGTCGTATGTTCGAGCCCCGACCTGGAAGGATTCTTAGTGTCAGTAGGATCCATAGTACTAGCCATGCAATGATTCTGTACACTAAGAATCGGCTGCGAAGTCTGTTGAAACAGAAAGGCCAAATTCCACAAAAGGAATGTAATGCCAGGACTTTGCTTTGCTTGAAGTAGTTCAAATTGAACTGCCATCTCGCGTGTAGTCTTTCAATTTAAATCGCTAGCACAGCACTGATGATCCGAAGGCGAAACGCGAAGAAATAGAAACAAAATATGTGATTTTGCACAAACCAACAAAACTCCTAAATGTTCAATAGGAATTGGCTTTTAGTCAAACTTTTTGTGTAGTATCCGTGTATCGACATGAAGGTTTTTTGAGAAAATAAGTGAAATGTGAAATCGTCATGGCTCCAACACAAAGTGGCTTACGGAAATTCTGCGTGACGTGGACCAAAAGTAGCGAAACGCAAAGTGCAATTTATGTGGCAAGAAATATGCGTATAGTGGTGGCACAACAAATTTATGGAAAAACTTTTCTGCACATGATAAAATAACGCCACAGTCGACCATATTATTTTGTTTCGAAATGATTGCTGCGCAAGTATCAATTGATACTTACAAGTATCGATACTTTATTGCCTTTTGATATCTTGTATCGATACCCAAAATTTTGGTATCCCGATACCCTAGGTATCGATACTTTGCCTTCCGAGTACCATCCCTAGTCCACAGGCTTCGGCATCTTCAATCAGAACACCACCGCTTCGTATAAACTGAATGATCCGGCTTTTTACGTAGCAGAATTAGCTGCTATTGTCCACCTTTGAGACTATTTGAGACTTTGAGAAATCTTGCCCAAAGACTGTCACTTCATTGTCACGGACAGTCTAAGTTTAATAGAGGCTCTCCGGTCAATGAAGCCAGAAAAGCATCTGCCATATTACCATAACTAAAAATCATGAAACATGTCAATCATACCTTATTATTTATGGTTTCATGAGCAAAATGATTAACATCATGAACAATAAGTCATCTCCCATAAATTTTTTCATGACATCGATAATTTTGCTCATGAAATTTCAAGAGAACACATTTTTCATGATTTTATGATTTATGATTAAAAATGGATTTTTATCCGTGTAGACTTATATCAGCACAGCTTTTTGTTATAAACTTGCTAGGAATACCATTGTAGCAATTCTTCGCTGTTGTTATTCCAAATCAGACCAAAACTTTACAGGTCCATTGTGAGCTTTAATGTATGGAATAATACACTTTATCAAGCACTTCTACTTGAACATCCAAATAATCACCCTCATTGTTGTTTACGTCCGTATCGACCATACGACGAAACGGTACTTTCGAACGAATACGAATAAGCCATTCTTGTTTTCACTCGAATGAATTCAAACGTTTGCAAGAAAATATGATAACCGATTTCCAACAAATTTATTTTCGAATCTAAAGGTGATTTGCAATCAAATCATAAATTTGTGTTTTGCATAGAACATTTAGAAAGTATAGCAGTCATAGTAAAATGCTGTTTTTTTCTGGCGAGCCTTCGAATATATGCGCGGTTCCAAGTTTTTGCGGATCAAATTTTATATCTATTAGGTACTTTATGGAAAATACGCCATGAGTAAACATGCTTTATTTTATATTAAATGTATGATTTTATCAATGTAATAAATATGTAGACTATCGAAAACATGAAAAAATTGCAGGAAAAATGCAACATATTTTTCGCAGATACTACTGTTCGGACTGCTATTTTAAATGCCTTTTTCTTACTTTGCACGAAGTTTAATTTGAAAAATTCATTTACCGATTTAAATAAAATTGGTCCTGAGTACAATATTTATTTATTATTCGTCACTTCCTTGATGCTTGGAATCATCCTAAAAAAACTACCTACGCGGCCGATCCTTCTTTTGCACAGGAATCGCATTCGTACACATTCGAGTGAAAACAAGAATGGCTTATTCGAATTCGTTCGAAAGTATGTGTTCGTCAAATAGTTGATACGGACGTAAGCAAGCATTATGGTACAAAATGATATCAAACATTTTTTTATTACAGCTCAAGTCTGTATCAAAACTGATAGTTTGAAGTTGGATGGGCGTTGTTTTTATGCATGTACGATCTCCAGATCGTTTGCGATGTGTAATTTCTTCTAAGATAGTAGAATCCACTGAATATGTTCAAACATGACTCCACAACATTATATTCATTTGTTATAGTGCAGTTTACTAGTATATGAATAATGATTATAGCATTCATAATACAATATAAAAAATAAGGTAATTGAGCACAACCCAACATCAACACAAATATCACATAAATACAAACTAATAAATTTGCATCCTATGAAATTCAGAAAATCAAACACACTCCACTTCTTCCGATGTGCCCGACAAATCCTTACCTGTTCGCTTAACATACTCGGTTGCAGACCAGGGTTACTGACATCATTAACCGCGACCTGACCAGCTTGCTCTCGTTTTTCCTGCTCCAGCAGATCTTCCAGCAGCAGTCTTTGCTCCTGCAACAATCGGAATTTCTTTGGCTCAATGGTAAAACGACAGATGCTTCTCAGCAAAGCCAAATTATGAGATCACGCAAAATATGAACTACTGAGGTGTCACAGAACTCACTCGTGCTGCGCTGTGCCTGGTACTAATACCGTGCTGATCAGCTGTGTCTACATATTACTAACTAAAGCGAATGTAATCTTACAATGGATATGTTCCCTCTAATAAACGGAGGGATTCAAGGGTGACGAAATAGCCTATTTTATTACAGTATTTCGAGCAATGTTGAAAAAGTGACAGTGGGGACGACATGGGACTTTGATTTAGGGGGAAGGATGAATATACAGAAAGGATAATATAGCCTCTATTGGTGAGATGCAACAACCCACCACTCATTTGAAGTTACAGATCAACCATTTGAACGGTTCGCATCATATCATTCTTCTTGTACCATTTCGAAGAAACTTTAAAATTAGACTAAACTATGACCTAAACCTAATAAAGCTCCAATAGTTTGGAATGGGATAGTTAGTGACAGTTTTCAGAGTCAGTGTTTAAAAGAGAAATGTTTGTTTTTATTCCGAGAATGTTCCAATAAGTAGTAAATTGAAATATCTAACGATTCAATGTATGCATTAAGAGATCCATCAGCTATGTAAAAAAATCAATTTTTCACCGTGCAAAATGGTAAATATAACAGGCCTGGAGAAACTTCACAGTGTGCAACACTTTTTAGGTTTCCTTTTGTTATTCAAAATAACATCGGATTCTAATGATCCCTCTGTACGGTTTTCATAAGTCTACTAAACTAGACCGTTAAGCGACAAGAAACTGATGCCTAATCACAGATTGAAAGAAACCAAAACCTACAGGGAACTACACAACTAATGTCTAAAGTTGTTATTTAGCCATCAGGTTTTTGTATTCCATATAAACTTATTGGTATATGAACGAAATATTTTTCAAAAATGATGGTGTAAAAAAAATGTATCGTTATATGTGGATTGTACGGCCCCTGTCGCAAACCACTTTTTTCTATTATCAGGTGTACAACTTTGCTGCCGCCGTTTTCTCCTAAATTAAAAGCTTACAGATGTATTATTCAAAGTATTGTCCGTCGCTAGCGACAACTTTCTTCCATCTTTCCAGCTATTTTCGGATCCCGGCTCGAAAAATGGAGTCCTCTTTTGACGCTATCCATGAAGCTATCCATTTTTCCAACTCTTCGAAGGATTGAAAATGTTGATCTGCCAGGCCGTGTGCCATCGAACGGAATAGGTGGAAGTCAGAAGGGGCGACATCTGGGGAATACGGCGTGTGGGACAAGACTTCCCATTTCAGCGTTTCCTGCTACTCTACATTTTTCATGAATTTTTAATCATGGTACCGGCAATGAATTTTTATCCATGTAGACTTATATCAGCACAGCTTTTTGTTGTAAACTTGCTAGGATTACCATTGTAGCAATTCTTCGCTGTTGTGATTCCAAATCAGGCCAAAACTTTACAGGCCCATTGTGAGCTTTAAGGTGAAATGTAGCGTCATGAAATGCGCGCAAAATTTTATCCGCTTCAGTTGAACGAATCGTCGCACAAAGCATGCCAAGAAAAACGGACACATAGAAACAAGAACTTTTTTCCAATGATTGAGCGCAGTGGGTTTACCTCTCGTTATATTGACTTGTAAATGAGACTCTACGTAATGGATTTTTGAATCCTTCACACTTTGAATATATGCTAATTCAATCGTTATTGTTAGTGATTACTCTTACACTAGAGCTATAAATCATGAGTAATTATGAATGACTAACATGAGGTTATATGTATATGTATTGACCAACTCGCTAACCATGTGTATGCCTAAGTTTAGTAGCAAGCATGGATTCTCCTTCAAAAGAACGATTGAAGACGAGATAACATTCAAGTATTTTTGATATCTTTGCAAGTCGTTCACCAGGCTCTTCCTGCCGATAAGATAGAATTTACGTAAAAGTATTTACTTGACTCGCATGATAGAGCGCGGTCGAATTTACTTATCGAATACATTCAATGCCAATATATTCCATTCTAATTGACTTTCATTATCATCTTCGAATAAGTAGAAAGTATTATTTCTGTTTAGTCAATAGGATCGTAGCACTAGCCATGTAATCGAAGTTATGCTATGAGTCAACAGAATTGGACATTATTAGCATTATAAATGACAGTTAATAAAAAAATAAACAATTTCTTACAATACCCATTTTATTGTATTCAACTCGTTTTTATTTCAACACAAACCCCAATGCTGCATAAACTCGCGTCATTATTTTATATGTAATTTCTGCTCACGATAATGCCACCGTGCCCACCGTGCATTTCTCACACCACCTCAATACGAAACAGCAGCGCGCAAGCAATAAAAAAAATGCGGAAAAGTTTATATAAACTTTTCCAAATTTCGGTTGTTTTAGCTAATATTTTATAATTTTGAGTTGCATTTTCAGATTTTTTGTGAAATTCTGCTACAAACACCACTTTTCAGTTCTAAAATCATCCCCGGGGAACGGAACAGTAACCGTTTATACATTTCAAAAACCAATTACTTAAGTGTTCTTGGTTTTTCGAAAATCGGTCTAGTTTTTGAATAATTGATCAAAAACGCGATTTTCGCATTCCGCTACATTTCACCTTAATGTATGGAATAATACACTTTATCAAGCACTTCTACTTTTGCGACGTGAGGCCGAGCATTGTCGTGTTGGAGGATGACTTTGTCATGTCGCTCTTGATATTGTGGCCGCTTTTCTTTTAGTGCGCGACTAAGGCGCATCAGTTGCGTTCGGTAGCGATCACCTGTGATGGTTTCACCCGGTTTTAAGAGCTCGTAGTAATTCACACCGGGCTGATCCCACCAAATACTAATCATAACCTTGGTGCCGAGAATATTGGGTTTTGCCTTCGACGAAATAGCATGCCCGGGCTTTCCCCATGATTTTCTGCGTTTAGGATTATCGTATCGAAAACACTTTTCATCACCGGTTACGATTCGATGTAAAAACCCCTTACGATTTTGTCTTTGAAGCAGTTGCTCACATACAAATAGACAGCGCTCGATGTCCCTCGGTTTCAACTCGTACGGCACCCAGTTTCCTTCTTTCTGAATCATGCCCAGGGCCTTGAGACGTTTTGAAATGGCTTGCTGACTTACTCCCAACGATTCGGCAAGCTCTTCTTGGGTTTGGCACGAATCTTCATCAAGCAATGCTTCTAGTTGTTCATCTTTGAAGGTTTTTTCTCTTCCACCACCATGTTTGTCTTCGACATCGAAATCACCAAATATTCTAGTAAAACGTTGAAACCACTCCCGACACGTTCTTTTACTCAGAGCAGCATCACCGTAAGTTTCTGAGAGCATTCGATGCGCTTAAGCTGCATTTTTTTCGAATTGTAACAAAAAAGTAAAACTTCCCGCAAATGGCGAAAATTGGGCACATAAACAGACATTTTCGTGCGTGAATAATACGAAAACAAGAACAACTGTCACTGAGACGGCGATGACAATTCGTTAGGCACTGTACACACTCACTTTAAAGGCATTATCATCTATGTGTTTTGACCAGCCTCAGCCGGTACAGCCACCTATCGGAAAACGGCGGAAGCAAAGTTGTACACCTGATAGCATTTGCACGATATCTCAACAACGAATGAATTGCGTGATTGGCAATATTTTTTACGAATAAATAAATATTTGTGTACATATTTTCAACGCATTCATAGTACAAATATTCTAATAAGAATTACGAATCAGAACAATCGGCGACAGGTCAATGAATAAAGGAATTGAAAGCTAGGAACACGGCACTGCAAAACACTTGACTTCACAGAGTACAACCAAATATTACACAAAGAACTGTAAACTCGCAAATTGCACATCGTAGTACTGCTGGAACTTTTCTGAGAGGGCATGAAGTAGTAGCCAAAGACGTATCTAGAGGGCGGCAAAGAAAACTGTTTGACCTTTTTATTACTCACCAATTCGATCCCTCCTGTGATGGAGTTGAAGAAACTTTTATTTTTTGCCCACTAATGCAACGATGGAGGCGGTAAATCAAATTTTACCCCGGGCGCAAATTTTCTTAGGTACGGCACTGAGAGTAGTGGTATATCTAGTGTACAAGGAACTGATGTGTGTGTTAAAAATTAAATGCCATTTCTTCAATTACAGCATAATAAACGTACGCTGCCAACACGAGATGAAACCCGATGGAGAAGGAAACATTCTACGCGTGACTGGAATGAGCCTACGATAGCTACCCACGGCGAGATCTTAAATGTACAGACGGCCGCACACGGCAACAGCCAACGATGCGTGAGCTTTGCTGCCTCCGAGGAATGGTAGTCCGAAATATCTCCTTGCCCCACAAAGATATTCACAAGGCCACCTGACCAACATGCGGAAAAACTAATTCTTACGTTCTTAGCGAGGGAAAATTTCCCGGGGAAGATCGTTATCGCAAAGCATTGACGTAAATGACACGAAAAATTCTATGAAAAAGCCACGCCACAGGTTGACTTGTAAAGAGGTCGAAACGAAATAATATGGCACAGGAATTACTCTAGCTGCATGTCCAGCCGGAGCAGATTCCAAGCACCTAATCTATGCTAAGATAGAAGATCGGTAGGCTAAGGAACAAAAAAACCGCGGGTGGTGATCAATTGCCAGACGAGCTGCTTTGAACGCTCTCTTGTCTTGGGCTACGGCAAGGTGATAGACTTTCACGCCCCTTGTTTAATATTATTAATTCGAAGAGCGCGGATTGACACGATTGGTACGATCTTTGAAATGATGATGAAACCATACATCGGACGGAAAGTCGACGTATCAGACTAGCTATAAATGCGTCGAGAAAAATACATGAGAGGAAGATGCTCTAAACAATAAATACTACACCCTCCACTCGAATATTGATAGATGATATCTAGGTGGTTGACGAACTTGTGTATAACTTGTATATTTTGTATCTAATGATCGTCGACGATGACAAAACAATACAGAGGCGTATTTTAACAGGAAATCGTGCGTAGGGGAACCGGGGCTAATCAATCAGTTTGGCGTCAATCGTGTTCAAGTCAAAAGGTGCACGTTTTGAACTGATTTTTTTAATTTTCAATATTTTGGGTTTATTTCATTTCTGTGCATTGTAATGACGGTCTGGTTAGTGCTTTCAAATATTCATTTCGTGGTAAATCCAGTGTTTTTTTAGATTTGGAATGACGTGGAAAACCAAATTATTATTACATCTCGAAAAAGAGTTGTCTGAGCGGGGCTAAACCGGACAAAAAAGTGGGGCTTAATCGGACACATAATTTTCGATATGAAATTTTTTACGGATTCTTGAAACATATCCAAATATTGATATCTATATTCTACTCTTCATTCAAACTAGATTTAGTAGAAATTTTATCAAAATGTTCATTTTACATAACAAATAAAACAATCGAATAGTCTTCAATAAAGATTCTAATGTCAGTTTCAACATCAATAATTTGGTAATGCAGGGCGTGAAGTTTCGGGACAATACCTATATTCCCAGCAGTCTCTCAGAGCCTAATTCCATTATATTACACCATCTGTGTTCATGTAGAATATAGTTGCTTCCAATCGTTTGTTGCTTATGTGGTTCTTTTAGGTAGGTAAGCCGTTCTCTTCGTGAGATTCTTGAATCTGATCCGGTACACATAAATAAATCATAAATATAGGAATGAGACCCGGGTTGGCGGTTCAATGCGTAAGGCACTGATCTTACAAACCAGTTGTCGTATGTTCGAACCCCAACTTGGAAGGATTCGTAGTGTCAGTAGAATCGTAGCACCAGCCATGCAATGGTTCTGAACACTCTGAATCGGCTGTGAAGTCTGTTGAAACAGAAGGTCAAATTCCACTACAGGAATGTAATACCAAGACTTTTCTTTTTAGGAATGAACCTTGTTTTACGTTTTCACCATTCGCTTATAGACCCGGAGAGCCAAATGTCAAACACCAGTCAAGATCTAAAATATCTGTGTGTGCGGAGATATGACAAGCGTGTGCCGTTCATTTAATCAGAGATGGTTGAAGTGATCTTCTAACTAGATTTCAAATAAAGAGTCTGACCAGCTTCCTCTCACACTTTTGAAATAGGATATGAAAATTGAACAGACGCTTACAAAAGGAACCTAAGAAAACATATTGTGCTTACAGGTAACATGATATCTAGCGAGTGTAATGACCTCTAGAAGGATAATGAAAAACTAGACAAAACTATCGATTGCTCCGATTGTGGTGCGTTAATTTACGTCTCTCTAAATAATTACTGTATTCGGTGAGAGTGTTAAGGAAGGGGAGAAGGCCTAGGCTCACCTTTATCAGCAACGAACGTCGGGCATTAGTAACAGAAAATGGTACCGTAACGGCCCCATGGTAATAATTTCTACGCTGTGAGTAGTCGTCATACCCCTCTAGATGATTACGGTCCGTCAGAGCCAAGGGCTCTCCAGGGAAGAACTGGTGATACGACGCCAACTGTCCAAATTGAAAGGAACCCGACGGGGGAAAAGGTGGAAGTGGGTGTATTGATGGATGTGTTAGTGACGGTAACGATTGGGATTGCATTTGCTGCTGTGGATCGGCTGGCAGTGGCGGCGGCAGCTGCGGTGGTGTCGTAGGCATTACTTGACAATTCTTCGAATCATTTGAGAAAATACCAGTTCGGATCAGTGTTTGATTCGAAGCACGTATGAGGAACGTTTTCCAATGGACAATTACATAGTCGTTGTTGTTGTTGTAGTTTTATATACAAACATGCACAAAAAATGAATTAGAATGGAAAAAGTATACATATTAAAACAACAGTTTATGTGACAAATTGTCTTTCGTTTGCTTTGCTTTCGTGAAGACATTTCAGGGCACGATTGTGAGGATGGATAATTATAAATACAATAAAACAATCACACCAATCATTCAAGAATATATGAACAAACTTGCATATAGCCGGAAGAAGTAAAACATGCATTACTAATGCACTAACCTGATTGACCCCCGGAGGTCCTTGCATCGCATTAGTTTGGCTTCCTGGATATGGTGGTGGTGGTTCAGGATAGGGCGGAGGAGGTAATTGAGACTGTCCGGGAACGGCTACCGGTACAGCACCTGTCTGAACTGGTTGTTGCTGCAATTGTTGGTGAAGCACAGATTGCCCTGTACTAAGCGGTGGCTGACCGGCTTGATTGGGATTGACGGTTTGAATTATTCGATTTCCTTGAATTTGATGCACGATGCGTGTCTGTTGTTGACCCGGAATTATATTCTGTTGGGCTAACGCACCAGGATGACCTAGTTTCAACTGTTGAATCCGAGATTGGTTTAGTAACCTGTGTGAGAGTTTAAAAAAAAATTGAGCCGATCCTAAACGACTTTTGTTATCATCACTCTTACCCTGTTCGAACGGTTACCGACACAGTATTGTTTGCATTAACTACGCCAACAGCACCTTCCTTGGACAAGAGTTGTGTTCCCACGGCCATTGGCTTACCGATGGCGGCTGCTTGTTGTACCTACAGAATAAGCAAGTTTTAGTATGATGATATCAATTCAATCAATTCTCAATGATTTACCTGTTGCTGCATCTGCTGCTGAATCTGTTGAAGATGTGTCGGCGTAAGCATATTTGGTCTAATGCCTTTCATTTGACCGGCAATTAGCTGTTGCTGCAACTGTTGAACTGGTGCTTGCTGTTGAGGGGGCATCTGTTGCCCTCCAATCATCTGCTGAAGTTGAGTTGGTGGTTGTTGGCTCAATATTTGTTGCTGCAGTGGCTGCATTTGTGGTTGCTGCGATAACGTCGTCGGACCGTGAACCAATGCTCCCTGATGCTGCTGGTGAGATACCAATTTCGAAGGGTTGCCCACCTCAATAGAATGAGTCAGTGTTGTTGAGGATCCGGTCAGCTTAGACTGCTCAGAATGATCGTTTCCATCAGCACCCTCTGGTTTACTCGATGGTGGTGCATTTGATGATGTTTTGGTCTTCTCATCCGATTTCTCACCATCTGGGTCCTCCAGTTCTAAACTATCCAATATATTGGACTTTTCACCATCAGTGGTATCAAGCTCTGGATCCGCATACTCCAAAATATTGAAATCTGCTCCCATTTCGGCGGTCAATGAATCCAACAGCTCGTCATCGTCATCTCCCAACCCACCTAGAATATCACCAACCCCTTCGACTTCACCAATACCGGTATTATCTTCTTGTTCCAATTTCTCAAGTTCGGCCGAAACACTATCTGGAATCTCTGAGGCACCGTCGACCACACCCTGTTGCGACTGGTTTGGTGTGGCAGTCTGACCTGAAGTCCCACCAGTTTGAACAATGGAGTTCGAATTAGACGTTGGAGTAGACGCTGGTACATGAGCTTCGCCTTCTCCTGCCAATCTTTGGGCTATCAAGGCAATATTTTGTTGATCCGTTTGAGATGTCAATGTACCTTGCTTCCCGATTTGCTGCTGGGAAATCAATTTTCCTCCTTGCGGCATTTGTCCCACGAATGACCCATCGGGACGGGTTTGACCAATAGGTAACTGCATGCGCTGTCTCATAAGCTGCTGGTGTTGGAGTACGTTCTGTTGCATGATCAACATTTGGTTCACTCCATCGGCTCGAACTATTTGTTGCTTAACCATAACTGGACCGTTGGGGCCAGCACCTGGAACCGATATTACATTACTACCTGGAGCACGAATAGAGTTTCCAGGTATTTGTAGTCTAGGTCTGGTCATCATATTGGGCGGCAATGGCTGACGGAAGGTACCAATATCCGTTGGAGCTTGTTGTAGCTGTTGATTCGGGAGCTGCTGTTGTTGTTGTGGCTGTTGCAGTGGAATTCCCTGTAACTGACCCGCTGACTGTTGGTCATCCATGAATGGTGATTGTGGTTGCATTGGTTGGGGAGACTGTATTGTTGGTTGTTGATTTGGAACCATCTGTGGATTCTGACCTGTGGCCGGTATTTGCTGACGCTGTAGAAGGTCTCGTAACTGACGGTTTCCTTCTTGTGCTGGTTGATGGAAATTATCCGAATGTGGTGAAGAAAATGGCGATGTTTGAATAGGGCCGAATAGATCACCGGGGCGAGCATAAACCGTTGGTCGCACTTGATTTCCAGAAAACTGTGGCCTCGGAGTACCAGGCGCCTGTGCATATTGTGTATCCAAATTGATGCGCATGGCAGTCTGTGGGTTCGGAATCGTTTGTCCGGAGTAAGCCGGACTGCGATTTGGTGTTGGAATTGGACTTTGATGGCCGACGGATCGCGGGGTTTGCGGTGAATGGTGTACGTAGTTGTCCGGAACACCTTCCGATGGTGGCCGAGCAAACGGATCCAAACTGGTCTGACTGGCCGGTGACTCTGGTAACATATCGTGAGGTGATTGCGGGGGCTGTGATTGGGGAGAAAATGGACTCTGATTCGGTCGTGGCTGACCCGGAAGCTGACGTTGTTGGCCCATTTGCACTTGCATCGGACGTCCTGGCATTCCCTGATGTGAGAAGTTTGATACAGGACTGGAGGGTGGATTTTGACCGAGTGCAACCATTCTGCCCTTATTAACTGGTGACACAAACTGTGTACGAGTAGGCGACGGACTGGCCATTGGTCCCATTGGAGAAACGTCGGTAGATACTTGCAGTTGCATTGTTGGGTCTATGCAGAGATGCAAATAGAAGTAGATTTGTTTATATTTGGTATTTAAATGCCAAATCGACGTGCTTTTATGGGTTAGAGTTAATTCGTTGCAGTTTAAAACACTGTCGTAACCAAATTCTCGGTGCTTAAAATATTTCTACACAAAAAAAACTCTTCATAATTCAACTAGTGGAGTGATAATGCCTTCCTCTTGTCATCCAAACAGTCTCATTAAAAAATATTTTGAAACATAAACAACTTTCGAACCGAGGCCCGGAGAGACGAGTGTCATATACCATTCGGCTCAGTTCGTCGAATACACAAAAAGTCTGTGCGTGTATGTAACTTTTTTTTTTTTGCAATACCTCTTCTCGGAGATGACTGGACCGATTTTCACTAACTTAGATTCAAATGAAAGGTCTTCTTGTCCCATGCAAAAGTTTCAAATATTTTTTGGATCCTACTTGCGGTTCCGGAATTATAGGATAAAATAAGAAAAAAAGTGAAAATAAGTGCATTAACTTTTATCGGAGATGGCTGAACAGATTTCAACAAACTTAGATTCAAGTAAAAGCTCTTTAGGTCCCATAGTAAATTCTTGAATTTTGTTTGGATCTGAATTCCGGTTACGGAGTTATGGGTTAGAATGTGCAAAATTAAATGAAAATGTGTGTACTAACTTTTCTCAGAGATGATATTACCGAATTCCACAAACTTAGCTTCAAATGAATAGTTTTATGGCCCTTCTGAATTTCAACTGGATCCGATTTCCGATTCCGGGATTATAGGGTAAAGTACGTCAATAATGGTATACCGTAACTTGGAGTAGCAAACAAAATACGAAAAGTTAAACTCTAAACTGGTCTCAAGACTATTTCAATCGGTTGTTATCAGTAGATGGCCAAGAAAACCGATTACAGCTATCCTGGGGTGGAATCATGTAAGGTGATTATCACCAAGTGATTATCACTTTTGAAAATTTGGAATCATGTAAGGTGATAATCACCAAGTTCTGTCACCACTACTGAAAGGCTAACATCACTATCAAATGTTGGCATTACGTAAGGTGATAGTCACCACGATTTAATCACCTTCATGTCAAAATGGAGGTGATAGCAATTTAGTTATCACTTTTAGTATTGATTTGATTTTTCGAGAAGTGGCTTTATAAATTATTGTCCGTTAGGTGAACTTTAAGCCACTGATATAAACATAACCTACCCAAATTGGTCGGAGAGGATAATTTTTTAATAAAATACCAAAATAAAAAGTAACTTAGTTTGTATAGTTTAAAGAATTCCTAGAATGAACGGTAGTATTCATCAATTCATTTATGTTGGTATTATTATTTGAAGGAATATCATTGGGGTATTCGTAGAGTCAAAGATAAATTGCTTTCTGGAAAAGAGATAAGTTTATGAATGTAGACATCTCCTGTTGCACATAACGTAACAACATAAAAAATCTATGCTAACATTTTCAGTAGAATTAGATGGTCGTGACTTAGTGAGCGACATATCCGTCTCGTTCAACTGAACGAGTAAAAAAGATTAAACTGCTTTTTCTTCTTGTGAGTTGAACTAAATAAGGCTATATTTTTGGACAATTAGTTGCTGCAAATCATAGTGGATGTCCGGTGGGTAAAATTTCCAAAATGGAACTACCAATTGAAAGCTCTGTGAAATGCCATAATCGTAAAGTGAATGAAAACTATACACAAAATTATTTAACGGATCTTTCTCATTCGAGAGGAATGCCATCCGTTGTAAAACATCAAGAAGATCCAACAATTCGTGTCATTTCAAAGCTAGCAAATTTATCCCAAAGAACTGACTGTGACATTGATAAATAAAAATCGGCACTGAATTAAACCAACAAGTGAATTTTTATTTGTTTGTGCGCAGTTTGCCATACTCGCCGGGCAACTTTTTTTTCAACGCTACTCTTCGATCCATACAAATCATCATTGATAAACATGACTCGAATTAATGAAAAGGATTGAAAACTATAGGAATGAAAATTTAGATTTTAAAATATTATATGGGTATACGCCACGTTCATATGTTACTTCTCCTAATATCAACGGTATACGCCACATTCATATTTTACTCCTGAAAAATTGACGTTTCTTGACAGGTGATAAATGGAGTGAAATTGGCTCAATCACCGGTGATGGTGATAGTAAAAGTGATCACCTTCGGTGATTCCAAACATTCTGGTGATCACCTCTTTATCACCAGGAGGTGATAGTCACTTGTCCCGGGTTGGCGGTTAAAGGCATAGGACGGTGGTCTTACAAGCCAGTTGTCGTATGTTCGAGCCCCGACCTGGAAGGGTTCTTAGTGTCAGTAGAATCCATAGCACTAGCCATGCAATGATTCTGTACACTAAGAATCGGCTGCGAAGTCTGTTGAAACAGAAAGGCCAAATTCCACAGAAGGAATGTAATGCCACGGCTTTTCTTTTGTGATAGTCACTTATCACCTTACATGATTCCACCCCTGGTTTTCGGTTTCTGATTCCGGAGACACCGGAAATAGTGATCATATTTTCGCAAATGAATCTCATTCACTTTTCTTAGCGATGGTTTGACCGTTTTTCACAAACTTAGATTCAGTTGAAAGGTTCTGTGGTCCCATTCGGATCAGATCACTATTTGAGGGTAAAGTGAAACTTCGTTCAAAGTACAAAAAAGCATTGAAAACAGCAGTACGATCAGTGGTATCAGCGAAAAATATGTTGCATTTTTCTTGCAATTTTATCATGTTTTCGATAGTCTACATATTTATTACATTGATAAAATCATGCATTTAATATAAAATAAAGCATGTCTACCCATGGCGTATTTTCCATAAAGTACCTAGCAGATATGGTAAAATTTGATGCGTAAAAACTTGTTAATTGTTATCGTAAATACATACAAATTCATTCATTTTCACAAAAAGTTTGAAATGTTGAAAAACAGTGTGCCGAATACACTCGACCTTGCAAATAAAACAGGATGCATGAATGCAGAATAGTTTTTAGAAGTGTTGAATCATTTTAATAAATTTCCGAACGCGTTGAAAACAAATCTGAAATTATTAAATTTCGAAAACCACGAAGGCCACCTGTACATTGGGATTTTTGGATTTAGCAAAGAAAAATGGCATTACAATTTTAACTTTACCACCACACAATAAGATGCAACCATTAGACAGAACCTTATTTACAGTTAATTCAAAACAGCTTACGACCATTCTCTGCATGCAGATCTTTGCAGCACCCATTTACAATTTACGAGGTTGCAGAATGCGTGAATGCTGCGCATGACAATGCAATTAGTCCAACGAATATAAAATCTGCATTTCAAAAGACAGAAATTTTTCTTTTTAATCCACAAATATTTTATGTATCAGACTTTCTAGGAAGTAAGTTTACCAACAGAAGCTTTAGCACCTCATGCTCTCTAACATTGACAGTATTCCGTTGGCATTCATAGTGCCAAAAAAGGCAATAGAATGCTAAATAAATGTGAATTTCTACAAGGACAATCTCCAGAAAACATACGAGGGTTTCCAATGGCTAAACCAAGAAAGTATAAAACTCGAGGAAAAAGTATTCTCAAACAAAAACAGACAAAGTCATTTCATACGTTATACTAAATAAATCTGATATTTATTTTTTATTTTTTAAAAAAGAGACATGTTCAAAAATATAAGAAAATTTTTTTCATATAGCTCTACATATTTTTATTCTTTCCTTAAAGGTGGTTCAATTATCCCCATGGGGTGGTTCAAGTATTCCCATGTATGGGGATACTTGAACCATCTGACATAATATTGTAAAAAGCTGCTATTTATGTCAAAAAGCGAATTTACATTTATTGATTACATTGAATATCGAAAAGAATGGTTTGTTTTGATTAACCGTAGGTGAAACATGTTTTACCCCAAATAGTTTAAAAGATATATCAATTAACAAAAAAAGTGGTTCAAGTAGCCCCACTCTCCCCTATTTTACTATGACTGCTATACTTTATTAAATGTTTTATAAAAAAAAAACAAATTTATTATTTGATTGCAAATCACATTTATATTCGAAAAGAAAGTGTTTCAATGTATTCGAACGGTTGATTCGCAACATTACACTGACAAATCCAAACCACGGTTGTTCGTCTGTAAACTACTTTTCGTCCGTACGAATGATGTTTCAATACACGTACGGCAAAGTAGAGAGTGAAGATAGACTTGTGATACAACGTGTGGTTGCTGGTAAGTCATAGAGATATGACTATAATTGAATGCCGTGGCGCCCGAGCACAACGCAGCATGCTCGGTTCGTCTAGTCAATTAGGCTGTTTCTTCATGCGTTTTCACAGGGTAGTTTAATTAACTAATTAATTTCCTCTAGGATCTAGCTCTGGAGTTTTAATAGCCATGAAATAAAACTCCACATTTTCAAAGATTTTGATCAACTTCATTACTGAAACTATGTTCTCGGAAAGTGCATTCCAGAGTTTTAGGACAAACGGCGGCACGGCGTCATTGATAGGCGGAATCTGATGCTGAAGTTGAACGATAAAGGCTCCTCATTTCATACCAAGGCAAGCAGCTGGATGGTGTCCGAAGAACATTCAATATTGTTGTGCACACGACCAATTCTGCCGTTACTCAGAGCAAACAGCCGGGATAGCTTTGGCAACCTGACGACATTTTGAACTATTTTTACAACATCAGCTGAAATTGAACTGAGACTTTCCAAATGATTAGTCCTGAAATTAACAAATCTTTCTTGAAGTTACATCTTCTGGTAATCCCAGAACCCTGGGTACTCCGCTGAATTAGGTCATACCCAAGCCGTTGACGTCTTACCAAAACATCAGAATCGGTAATCGTTGTGTTCCATTAGAAAACCAACAAGGAAACTTTGATACTGTACTTTAGCGATATTAATTTTGCTCTGAAAGGACGGCATTCGTTTGCTGATGATCTTAGAATTTATCCCGAAAACGTCTACTGTTATTTATTGCTAGCTGGTGTAGGATAAATCGAATGATTCTAAGCCACAAGAAATGGTCGATCATTACATTCACTTAACACTCCGAATACCAAGGGGGTAAAAAAAGTTTGAACGCTAATTTTGATTGTATTGACTGGCTATATTTTGACCAAGTCCACAGGTTTATAACTATTGGAAAGTTAAATTCATTGAGAATAAAATGTACTGAGAATAACTATCCAAAGTTAACTTAAAAAGTGTAAAAGTGCTTACTTTGGCTGACTGTATTTCAAGGTCAAATTTTCCGAATGAAAAAAATTGTATAACCATCTACAACTCTATTATCCATTACTCTTGGTACATTTTACTCTAAATAAATTTACCTTTCTAATGGGAATAAAATTTTCAAAATTGGTCAAACTGGTCAACGCGTAATTTTTTGCCCCTTGGTAATCGAAATGTTAAAAAATCATATTCGGTTCGAACATGTTAGCTACATAACTGCAAAAGCTTCCCGATTCGCAATATCAACAAAAATGACATTACTTTCTAGAAATGACACTTTCAATGATCATGTAAGGCCCCCTGAAAAATAGTGGTATGGAACTAATACTACCTCAATGGTGTAAATCAGATCGAACGATACAACGCAGACTTTTTCTTTTTGCAGTCCGCCAGTTGTCTTAGAACAATGCACAACAGTTGCGGAGCTATGAAAATAGGATGATAGTTTAGTTCTAAGCTGTTTGCCCAATTTCGGCCAAATGGCACCCTGTCCTGTCCGGATGGACTGAAAAGTAACGTTATTGAGCATCAAAACGCGCGTTTGCGTTTTGTCGGTTACGTAATTTATACCTTTATATCTTCGGAACCGAAAGTCACAGCCGTTTGAATCTCGAACTTGATCAATGACTCAACAGTAACTTTCAAACGGGCTTAAGTCAAGCTAACATATATCAGAAGGTTTAATACTGAGCTCACACGCCATATTTTAAACGAGACTCCGCAACGACAAAAGTAATCTGCCGCTTAATACTGCGCATGCTGATTTTGGACAGAAATTAGGAACGCGAGCCGGCTTCGGATGCTTATGCGGAATATATGGAGATTTTGGTGTCGATTGGTGAAGGCTCCACTATTAATAGCCGGAGAACACGACAACAGATTGATCCAGACAAAAGTTTTGAATGAGTTGGAAAGAAGCTGTGACAAGGTAATAAGCCAATTTAAGCCGAAACTCGATTACGTTCGGCACAACTTCAAGACGTTGCACTTCAGTGCAAATAAAAACAAATGTTCTGTAAGTAGCAGAAACTTTATGTCTGCCTACCGGTTTATGTTGAACTGTTTGGTTACATAACAGTTCAACATAAACTTTTATGTACTGACGAGTCGAAGACGAAACATAAAGTATAGAAATCGGTTATGTGCCCTATGCACAAAATAGGCTAATCCCTAAATGACCATCACCTGAATCGACCAGTTTAAGCCTAAACTCGTTTACGTTCGGCACGACAGTAAAGACGTTGCACTTCGGTGCAAATAAAAACAAGTGTACTGTAAGTAGCAGAAACTTTGTGTCTGCTAGGTTACCTAACAGTTCAACATAAACTGTTATGTACTGACGAGTCGAAGACGAAACATAAAGTATAGAATGTAATAAATAATGAATACAGCTTACTTTACTATGGGGCGCCTTTTCAAAATTTACCCTCTGAGAGAGTGATAAGTTTTTGATCGTGAATATCTCTTGTTGTATCTAACGAATCAACATAATTTTTGCTACATGTCATCGGAAATATGATCACAATTTTATGATAAAATTTTCAGTTGTGTGACATAATCTCAAATAATTTAAAATTAAACTTATCTGAAATGTTTGGTATAAACGAGTATCAAAGAGGATAATTCACAATGCGCGTTTGCCTTTCTCGTATTATTAAAGCTCATAGCTGTATAGCAACAGCATTGGAGTATTTCCATAGTACACTATTGAAAAACCTGTCTCATTTGACCCATGTCAACACAAGCCAATCAGAACGCGTTCTGAGGAAGAGAACAAAATATCTGCTGTTGTACAACAAATCGTTCGAGAAAAATGTTCCGAACAGTGCCTTATATCGTGGAGAGTTCTACAATTTGGTACTTCTGAAAGGCAGGAATGAATCCCGTACAGCATCCTGATAGTTTCTTTCAATGAAATGCAAATCCGAAATGAAATAATCGACATCTAAATTCTATATGCTGCTATTTTTATAGCCGTTAGGACCGCCCATTAGAGAAAAAGCTACAAACGACATCACGTAAAAAGAAACCTCTTAAGCAAATTGAATCAGTTTGGATTCTATCGCCACTGCGAGCAGATGTATTGTGTGTCGTTTGCAAAGCTAGTTTCGCTTCCGACAAGAGCGATTACGTTACAGCTGCTAGTCGTTTGCATTGGTGAAAAAACAACGAAAAGAGGACAACGGTGGGGAGCATCACACAAAATCAGCCGTTGTAATGGCTCTAAAAGTTTTCTAAAGAACTATTAGGACTTCTTCTTCGCCAATGCAAATAGATTTGTGCACTTTTCGCTGTGTTAAATTCACAGTAATCGAGATCAAGTGAAGCCTTCTTTGTTTTTGCGAAAAATGTGAAAAAGGGAAATGCTTGCATAATTCATACAATTGATCAACTAATTGATATTCGGAAGTGTTAAGGAACATGTCGGTTGTTTTTGTATTCACGACATCCAGTTATGTCTCTGACATTACCCACCTACCTTTTTCATAACAATGTATTGAACAATTTCACAGGAAGTCTGCAAATAATATAATTCAACAAACGGCGATTAACTCAAGAGATTGAAACCGTTATGAAATATGCAACGAATTAACTCTAATCCTCGATAAATTTAGACAAAGTTTCAGTTCCATGATCAAACACTTAAAATTTCAAACTAATGAAAAACCATAACTATCCAAGTTTTGGTACTACATTTACCTTGGATTCTTTGATCGGTCATAATCATATGTTGTTGTGTCTGTTGCTCCCGTGCTCGCTGTTGCTGCAACTGTTTCCACTGGCGTTCTTGTTCCGCCTCGCGCATACTCTTCTGTTGAGCGCTTATCTTGTCCTGATCCTGTTGACGTACATGTTCGGAATTCAAACGGAACGTCGGTTAGCAGAAGAGAACGAGAAAAACGATGCTATAAAATGACTTTTCATTCCGAATACACAGTCGCATTTCGCCAATATATCACATAAATATGAAAGTACAGAATAATATTCCTCAACAGATATCTTAATAAGAAAGTAAGTACATAATCTACCGTTAATTGAAGCATAATTTTGTTTAATACATATTGCCATTGAATATAATTTGTTATTTAAAGAAATTTTCATTAGTGCACTGCATTAGTTCGGAACTTATTCAAAGGTTAATTAGTTCGCCTTGAAAATCGCGTCCAGATCTTTATTTTGAGATGACACTAGCTGTTATGATTTGTGAGAAACCGATTACAGATTACAAAACTTCGTAAATTCTAAAAATTACGACAAATCCAATGCTTCGACCTATGACTGTAAACCTTCTATTGTTATTTTACGAATTACTTGTCATAATCATTGCTCAAAGGTAATATTATAAATTAAGTAAAAATCGTTAACTGCTGATAAACATGTA
Organism: Malaya genurostris; assembly: GCF_030247185.1. Classification (NCBI taxonomy): domain Eukaryota; kingdom Metazoa; phylum Arthropoda; class Insecta; order Diptera; family Culicidae; genus Malaya; species Malaya genurostris. Next base: position 95,040,878 of record NC_080572.1, read on the forward strand.
GATTGTCAAAATAAAAAAGGTAGGAATGGAACAGAATCAGAGGTCTAAGGTCGATGACTATTCTAACGATTTGGCGGATTGGTTAACTGAAATGAAAATTTCTTCAAAAGGAATTTTTGTTTCGCGATGCACTGCGCCTGACGGCAAACAATGACGTTAAAGCAAAACCGCTTCAACTAGTGGAACAATAATTTTCCGTGAAAAGGGCATAACTGAGATATGAAACGAATGATAAAATGGAATCATGCAAATAATGAATAACCAAAAGTAAAAAAAAAAAACAGGAATGAATCGATGACGATGCTTGGATCGTGCTCTCTAGAATATCTAATGATTCATGCAAACTAACAACTAAGGGATTTTCTCAGGATCTACGCTGGTGAAGGTTCGTGATAGATTAGGATTTGCCAACACTAGTCTTGGTAGCAGGCTCCAACATTTTCAACACAAAAATCACATGCGTTTGATGAGGGCTGAAACAACTACTATTATAACCAATCACATCGATGGTCTAGAAATTTCAAATAGTACAAAGGCCAACTCAAAGTCCAATCAGTTTTTCAATGCAAAATTATCAAAAATCAAAATATGCCTAAAATAAAAGATTAGCAATAACACCTGGCAGAGGGTGCCCGAATATATAAACTAATCGCAAGTATGGATATAACTAAAGCTGTGTATCATTCTAAATAGTAGTGGATGCAAGAAAAACGTACAAAATGCCAAACACAATCAGCAAAAATTGATTTCTGTTCAATTCAAAAAACGAATTCCGGCATCAATGTGTATAATAACAATAAGAATTCAAATCGTTTACGTTTGCTAGCTTTCATGGTTCTCACCGTTTCTGGTGCGGTAGTAGAAGTGGTAGTAACAACATTAGTGGTAGTAGTGGTAGTAACAGTGGTGGTAGTAGTAGTAGTAGTAGTAGTAGCGATACTAGAGGAACTACTGGTGGAGGTTGCAGTTGTACTAGTTCCTAGCAAACACGTGTCGTAGGTCGCGGTGTTAATGGTGGTTGTAGAGAAGGAACAATTGGTCTCATTGTAACCGGAAGCTGCTGCATTTTTACATAAATTGATGTTGGTGGTAGTGTTGGCGATGGTGGTGGTGGTTGTGGATGTATGTGTGTTAGTGTTGAGTTTGACACTACCGTCAATGCTATCGTGAGTATCATTTCTTTTCGAGTTGTCGCCATTGCTAGAATCAAGAAACTGTTGATTGCTGCCGTGAATGCTTTCACTGCAACCGGAGCCAGTAGCGTTGAAACTTGTGTCACTTCCACTACCGGTTGTATGGGTAGCGGCGCTTGCCGTATTTGTGTGACATTGACTGTGGGTGTTTGTAGTTATTGCTTGTGCATGGGAGCTTAATTTTCCGAAAGAATCGTTCGAAGACAGACCACCTTCATATGAAGTAGTATCCAATGAAGGAAGAGTTCGCATGATTTCCGATGGCGTTAACACTCGAATTTGTTGGTCGTTGTTTGTCATTGTTGATTGCATATGTGGTGTAATTGATCGCGATGAACATGGTGTAAGAGAACGTTGAGGACTGTAACCAGGGCTGGAATTTTCTGGTGGTTGCTGACGATCCATTGGCATGATAATTTGCTGTTGTGCTTGCAGATGGACAGGGGTAGTTGCTAGTAAAATTTTTGGTGTTCCATCTGGACCAACGTTGATAATTTTGTTCAAATTACCTCTTGCATGCGTGTGCTGTATGGCAGGATGCTGAGTTTGTTGCTGCTGAGCAGCAATTTTGTTGATTGTTTGCAATGAAGCAGCCAAAATTGGCGATTGTATTGCGGAACCATTACCAATGATGTTGAAATTGATGTTAGAGCTTTGTGGTACAAACGGTCTTAGGTGGGTAAACCCTGGTCTGATCACTGCACTTGAATTCGTATTGAAATTACCATTCGGATTTACAGTCACGTTCGGTGCAGGGCCACTGCGTAATCCATACTGATGATGAACCGTGAAGTGAGGTGAAATATTGGTCGCTATCACATTCGGAACAAAAATGCTTGCTCGATTTGTACCAATAGTAAAAGTCTTCATAACATGAGCGGTCACTGGCTGACTAACAACAACGTTAACGCTAGTTTGGGAAATCGGATTCATTTGCGTAGGATGCGGTTGCTGCACATTCTGACCCATTGCGGGTTCACCTTGCACAGCAGTAGGAACTGCAGTCGAGTTCAAATTGGAAAGATTTATAAACGTATTTGCAATATTAGCTGCCACAAGAAGATTTGCTTTGTTATTAGCAGGGTTCGCTTCCTGAGATTCCGATTCAACTGACGATAGAACATTCGAAGTGGCATTATCGCTCATCGTGTTAGACAGTAGTGGGTTAGTAGTGATAGTAATAGTGCTAGTGGTAGTGCTAGTATTTGTGGTTATCTTGCTACCATCACCAATAACAGAGTCTATAGATGCATTGGTATTAGTATCGTTAGAAGAAGAAGGTGTGGTGTTACTATCAAGAAGAGAACTAATAGCGTTAGGATTAGATGTTCCGGTTAGTTCATCTAAACTATCGGTTCCATCGTCCAAAGAATTTCCTTGCACCTCAATTAGCTGCTGCGGTTTGAGAACTTGCTGCTGTTGCTGCTGTTGGCGCTGTTGCTGTTGTTGTAGTTGTATCTGCGCTTGTAGCTGCTGTTGTTGGTTCGTCATCAATTGTGAGTGCTCGGCGACACCGATCAAGACGGAAGCATCAGCAGCAACGCCACTCTGCGAAACGACGACGGATGATGGTGGTTGTGATGATGATGATGAGGAAGGTGATGGGACAACATTCACTTGACCTGAACTATTACTATTGACGTCTTTAGGTGACATTTGTGGTACCTGAATCGTTTTGAAGGACGGGAAGTGTGGCAATATATGAACCATAACCGCATTGAATAATCATTGTTTGGTGGTAGAAATATAATTATATATCAAAGAGGGTGAAGCTACGATCTAGGATGCTCTTTCATTCCGAATATGGGATGGATGTTGCCGTTTGCGACGCATAAACATTGAACGCAACGAATTAGGAATTGAATGCAATATCTAGCTAGTTTGTTCATATACTCAGAATGATTAGGAATAACATTCCCATGAAATTTTCCAGAGTAGAGTAAAATGGAAAAAAAAAATCATCTCGAGACTCAATTCATTCACTTTCAGTACAGAATTACTATCATAGCTTCTACGTCTGTGAGACAAACAACTATGCCGGGGAGTCTGGAAAACCCTTCGGTTGAGAAAGGTGCTCCACTGTATGAAATAGACAATCGACAAAACGCTTATTAGACCTGTTGTTTTCTATGACCACGAGACCTGGATCATGTTGGCAGAGAATCAACGCACCTATGGCGGAGTGCAGATGAAACACGTGGAAACGGCATATAAACTACGCATCTGCAACAACTGTACGAAAAATCGCCTATCGCAAAGCAACAATCATATGGTTCCATCGTAACATGTTGTTAAAGATCGGTTCCACCGGAATATTTTTTCCTCATTTCAATTTGGTATTTTTTTATTTAATTCAAATCTTGAATAAGTTTTCATCATGACCAAAAAGGGCAAATTGCATCAGCGGCTTGCTTTTTCAACTACAGCCTCACTTTTAAGAAGCGCCTGACCAAAAATTCCTTAAAACTTTTCAAAAACCGTTATCTCATAAACGGTTTGTTAGATTGATTAGGTATTTCCGGCTATGTTTTAAATAACTATTCGTACTAAATGGAGAAAGTATACACCGTAAAAAAATGTTGTGTTTCCCTTTCGTTTCGTTTAGACCAGTCATTCCCAGTACGTGCAGTGTAGAGATGGTCGGGTATCGGGTATTTTACCCGAAACCCGACCCGTACCCGTACCCGACGGGTTTTTGGTCGGGTACGGGTAAAAATTTTTATTTTCAATCGGGTACGGGTCGGGTACGGGTAAAAAAAATTTACTGCTCACTCGGGTACGGGTCGGGTCGGGTAAAAAAATTTACTACTCACTCGGGTACGGGTCGGGTACGGGTAAATTTTTTTTTCTGATCGATTACCCGACCATTTGTACTTCACATAAATATGTTTACACGTTGACTAGAATTTTTTATTGCAAAACAGTTGTTCCGAAAAATAAACAATTATATTCAAGGGGTTTTGACATTCGCGACTAGAACCAGACCTGAACACTGGCATCTTTTTCCAGAAAAAAAAAACATTTCTTTTCTTCATTTAAAAAAAAACGATCAATCAAAGTTACGTGAAAAGTTATGTGAATATTTTCCACTCTACTTTTTTATAACATATTTAATAAGATACACTGCCTTAGCTCTAAGATGTTGCGGTCAGACCCTACTTTCCACGTAGGTTTTAATGGACTGCCATTTTAAAGCTGTTTAATGCACAATCCAGTAAAAATTATTTGATTTATATATAAAATATAGTGTAGTACTCATATCACATTCAGATAGCAGAAAACTGTTATTTTAAATATTGGTTGGAGATTTTCAAAATTTTTATATAAATCATTAAGATTCTAACCATAAAAATGTGAACATTAATTTCAGAAAATCTTCATAGAAGTTCTTCTTATTCTTCACTTATGGGTGGTGTCACCTCACTTGAAATGACACCGATTGATGGCACAGCAGATTGGGCTATATTGCCAGATAACTTTCGTTTCTTTTCACTGGAATACAAGTGAAAATCTCGATGCGTGACAATGTGGAGTCGCAAAAGTACGGGTGAAAATCTTTTCTCGCGAAATACTCAAATTTTCACCGTGTTCACTTGTTGAGGGTTCCACCTGAGTTGGCACAGAAGTTCAATGGCTGTGAAAACCACCAGCTACCGTTAACATCGTGGGTGTGAGTTTGTGAGGCTTACAAAACGGGCATGTTTGACAGATTAATTTAAATCAAAATCATAATTCATTTGTAGTAAAAAATTGCAACCAAAAAAAAAAAATCTCGCGAATGTTCAAACTACTTACACTTGAAGGACTCACTGTTCACCATTTTCAAAATTTAATTTTTCACACCGGGAATACACGCACATTATTTGATGTTTGGTCAATTCACGTAAACGAACTTTCATTTTAGGGGATGTTAACGTTCATTTTCGTCACGAATAATATTGAATTTAACATTAGGAACCTTTTTACGTGATTTTTCAAGTGATTCGAATGTGAATTTTTTTTTGTATGTCAAGATAATGACCACACTTACTTGTGGTTCTAAAGAATTGGATCAAAAGTCGCATTGTTTCGTAAAAACTATACCTACCCAAAATTGAATACAACGGGTATTACGACATTTTGGGTAAATACTCATTCGGGTCGGGTACGGGTACGGGTAATTTTTAATCGGGTACGGGTCGGGTACGGGTAAAATTTTTTATTTTTTATCGGGTACGGGTCGGTTACGGGTAATTTTTTTTTAGTTTTGTTCGTGTACGGGTCGGGTACGGGTAATTTTTTAAATTTTTGATCGGGTACGGGTCGGGTACGGGTAAATTTTTTTGCTGATCACTCGGGTACGGGTCGGGTTCGGGTATAAGAATTTCTATACCCGACCATCTCTAGTGCAGTGCACGCCCTTGCCCTTACCAAATGACCTTATGCCAAGCGGCCTTTCTGACAAACGACTTTATACCAAAACGGCCTTTATATCAATTGACCAAATGACCGTTAGCGAAACGGGATGAATGCAAGTGGATCGATTAAGTGGACGGCGATCTACATAGTGTCCGTGTGTTGAGTGGTTGGTGACGACCAGCCATTGACCGAATTAGTTGGAGACGTATACATGACACAGTAAAAGAAACTGTGGCGAAGTACGGAATATAGAGACTATGGATGGATGAACCACGAATGGCTACTGTCACTGTCTAGAGAACCACATTTCGTACGAATTGTAAATGTTGGACAGTTATCGTATCCTGATTAGATCTGGTAGGTGAGGAAAGAAAAGTGAAACGAATACAGTGGATTGATAAGCTGAAGAATACTTTCCTACTGTTGTTCCTTTAAGAGGTAGACAAATAACTTACTAAAATAAGGCATCTCGATATAAAGTATGTATTAAAGATACAATTCAACGAAACTTGTACCCCAGTCTATGTCCAGTTTAAACGACAAAGTGATGCAATAAATATCGCTTCGGATAACGATTACGTGCACAGTGTTGAACGTGGCACAGTTAAATGCAAAATTCTTCTATACGTAGAAAACGATGCCACGATGCGTGACCTTTCCCCGCAAATTTCTGAGACTTACTTTCGAAGAGACTTTTCGGGAATACTTTTACCATTAAAAAGGGTAGTGTGGCCGAATGTCTTTTCTGTAACCGGAATGGAATGCAGGTGTTACGTATGCGACTACACAAAGCAATACTGCCTTACGAGACATTTAGTTAGTTTAGTGAGAGGAATCCTTGCAAAGCGCTGATAACCTACAAGAATCAATTGATTACATGTCAACCTGCACACAACGGTCAACACTGCAGTGAAGCTGACGACACATTCAAGCAAAGACAAAGAAAACCGCCCTGCTCTAACAACTAGAGAACCCAGTACTCCTGATCCAACTACCCAGGTTGGCGAAGGATTCTTACGTTGTTATCAGTGTGCAAAATATTATTATTTTTAATCAAAGCAAAATCTGCTGCGAAGTCTGTTGAAAAAGAAGGTCAAATTCAACAAAAGGAATTCCATCATCTCTAGACACTACAATCAATGTATAAGGTGCGTTTTTATAGCAACTAGCAACGACCCCAAAATGGACTACAGTAAAATCGAACGGAAAACGAAAATCACTTACAACAATACTTTCGACGATGAAGCAATGGAGTAAAGACGGACTATATAAGATCCAATAATGAGTATTTTATCTGATAAAAAGGGGTTAGTAAGGTGAAACACAAAGGAATAAAAACTATGCATAATCCAAAACACGAATTCTGAAATGATCCCCAGTTGCCAACGTCAATTCTAGAATCGTAAAATGTGAAGGTATAGAACCTTAAATCGAGGTACCCGAACAGTTAGGACAAAATCAATACAGTGTTTTGAACTATTTGTTCCGCCACACTATTTGTCCCACGAAGTAAATTGAACATACAAAAGTATATGCATATTTTGATATTATCTAAACAGCCGTTATACGCATAATTGTCCTATATTCTATGGAATTCCCTATGTATATGGGATAATTATGCGTAGAACGTCTAGAAACTACAGATTTTGAGACATTCCTTTGACAAAATCAATCGGATCTTTTTCCAAAACATCGATTGACAGCCACACAACTTTGAATACTTTTTTCGAGGAAGAAAATTGAGAGGAATAATGCACCCTTCGGTCATATCTGGAATCACCCAAGGTAGACTAAATACAAAAATCCAGAACAGCAAGCCGGTTACGAAAGAGTCTTCGGATAGTATTTTTCTTTAATATAGAGAACAATTTAACCGAAATACTCGGTAATATCAAGTAGTAGTAGATATCGCATTCAATTCATCAGTCGGAAAATCCATCTTAACGCTTTGTACTAAACCGGTGAGCGAAACGCTTTTAAATAAACGATGTATTGTTGGTAATTAGTACTCGAACACAAAAAAGTACAGTGAGAACAAATCAAATAAAAAAGGGAAAAAATGTACTCGGTGTTTGTACAGATATGATATTGGACCAGAGATACGAAAGGATCTTGTGTATATGTGTTAGTTACAAAATGGATGAACCTAAGGTATGAGAAAATTAGTTTCGATACAAGAGCGTTCAAAATAAATTTCTGAAGAAAAATGAAACGATACGAAAGATCAACATGTGGTATGATCTGCAGAGCGAGATGAATGAAATGAGATTATACGCGTTCAAATGATCGTTTTCCTATCGTGATGACTTGCAAAAGATTCATCTGTTCTATTTTTGATTAGCAACAGCTTTTCCCTGGCAGTTTACAAGTTTTTATCGAGAGACAAACAAAAGAAACAATCCGATATACGAATTTAAACATACCTGCTGTGATTTCTTCATCCGAATAGCGGAACGGTTATCTCGTGCCTGTTGTAGGTAGGGCTGCTTCTGTTCCGTGGACAGCAAGCGCCAACGCTTGAATACCTGTTTACACCGATCGGTCCAATTTGGATATTCCAGTTTGAGCTCCGGATGTTGAGTGTTGCAATACAGTACGGAAGAAATGGTGGCCAACTCTCCGAGAGCTAAAGCAAAAAAAACGGAAATTATACAACATTTTTATTTCGATTGATTGGCGAGGTTAACATACGTTCATCCAAGCGCATACGTTCGGACATTTTCTGAGCAGCTGAAGCACCAGTAAGGGTTCCCATACCATCGTCCATGGGCCCAATGCTACCGGATATTTCACCACCACTTGTTCCGGCTAGCATAGCCGATGAAGTTGTTCCCATTGGCATCGTCGCAGCGTTTTGCAGTGGTTGACCTGCCGGCGTCCATTGAGTTGGACCAGACTGGGTTTGAATGGAGGCTTGCTGTTGCTGGGGAAGAACCCCTGGAATGACTTGTTGCGTGATAATTTGTGGAGGTGGTTGCTGCATCGGATCCGATAGGTTGAATTGTGCTCTGTCGTATGTAATTGGAGAAAATTAGTATTGCACAGACGTACTGCTTTGATTGTAGAGCAGAATTTAAAATTTCAAAATTATAAAACATACCAAACTAGTGCTTAAACTAAGGGGGCAGGGTAGGAATGGAGGTGAATGTAAGCCAATTTTTTTTTGACTCTGAAACGCTCGAATCGATTATCTAAAATCCGCAGGCAAACCGAAATTTCATCTGGAGAAAATGTCGATGAGTGTTAAGAACGAAAATTGATGACGTGTTAATTAGTAGAAAAAAAGTATATGATCGAGTGGGATATAAGCAGTGCAAGTAAATAAAATGCTAGTTTGAAACACAATCAGTGTAAATATTGACACACGAGCACACTCCATTCCTACCTTTGTGGGAGGAAATTATTTGAATAATACCCTCGATTCAGTTGCTGCTGTGCTTGTTGTTGTTGTTGTTGTTGAGCACTGATACCCATCGGTTGCTGCGGAGCTTGGATGGAAACTTGTGTTTGTTGTGACTGTAACTGCTGTGTGCCAATCATTGGCAAATGCGGCTGCGAAGTATTTGTGGCTTGAATGCTTTGAACCGGTGTGCCAGGTGTAGTTGGCTGTTGCTGGAGGGGCGATGGCTGCTGAATCATCATATTGGGTCCCATTGGTTGATGCTGCGGTGACTGCTGGATGTGGGGTGAAGGCATTCCCATTTGATTCATCAAGGGAGTCTGAGGTGACTGGATCCCCAAATTTACTTGTAACGATTGATCGTTCAACAGAGGTTGTCCGGTGGGTGTAAGAGGTTGTTGCGATGACTGAGTCATCTGTTGCATACCCATAGCGGATGTATTGAGATATCGCTGGGGCACTACTTTCTTGGTTACATCGATGCTGTGCGAGGGAGTAGATGTGTTGGATGTGTACGGAGTCATCGAATTGGTGAACATAGACTCCTGAGATTCCTGCGAAAAATTTAAAATTTTATTACATCAAAGATAATTAGGATTAATGTTAATGACGTGTAGCTGTAGACCTACCTGGGATTCATCCGTCAGCACATTCTTGAATATTTCCTCAACCTCCTTACTGTCCATGTTTCCTAGATTGTCCAAATTAAAATCAGGACTCAAAATATCGGCCAGCTCGTTCTTGGCTGTCTTGGATGTCAAATTGTCTCCGAGTTCACCATCCGCAGTTAATTCATCAAACGCTGCCGAAGTTTTTGTCAATTCTTCGTCATCATTCATAATCCGGTTAACGAAATCTTCTTCGATTAGATCATTCGGAAGGCCTAGAACATCTTTCAGTGCCTCCGTATCACTATTATCGTCATCCTCGGTCTTGATAGCACCCGTTCCATCGTCACCGGTTGCACCGGGTGCACTTGCAATTGATACATCTGTCGCTGGTTGTACCACTGCCGCTATTGGTACTTGCGCTTGCTCCATGCTTCGCTGCAAAGCTTTCTGTTCCTGTAACAATTTTTCCTCCTGTTTGATCTTCATTTCCTGGACGTATCTCAGCTCATCGGCATTCAGTTTTATAGTTTTGTCTTCGGATACATCGCTTTTGATTTCATCGTCACTTTCATGAATTTCAAATTTAACCGAAGTGTTAGAACTCAACAACGAGCGTCCGAAGAAAGCATCCTGTAGTATAGTTGGATAAATCTCTATCAATTTATTCTTCTGTTTCCGTCGAATAGGTTTCTTCTTAGGTTTAACCTCCGAAGCAGCTTCTTCGCCGATTTGGGGAACAACTCCGTCCACTAGAGCATCGTCTTCCTCCTTGCCATCTTTTGTACGTACCGAACGATTTCGCACAAAAAACCCTCCGATGCCTAGCTTCTGAAGATTTCTTTGACGCTTTTTCCTCAACACTACCACTCCTTGCTCATTGGTACACAACGCAAATCCTTCCGGTGGCGTTGGGTCATTCCAGACCATACCGTCCTTGTACATTTCGGCCTCTTCCTTCGGATCCAAAGGTTCCAACTTGACATCATCAAAAGAATTGTCCAAGCTGCTACCAGCCACAACGGATTCGATCGCTGCCAGTATCCCAGCATCCTTATCCGTTGAAGGTGGTTCCAGTTGAGTCTTCGGTTTTCGTTTGCCTCGCTTGCCGAATTCTGCCTGTAAAGCTTTAATTTGGTGCAACCCATGTTCACTGAGACAGACCCCGTCCACGTAATGATTCCCTTCGAGAGCAAGAGGAATTATTTTTTCTTCTGCTTTCGGCGTAGATTTTGGTGTAGGGATAGGTACTGATATAGCTTTCTTTTTGGGAACTAAGTGCGGTGGAGGCATATCCAGAGGTCGACACAGTACACAATTGTAACCTTCCTCAGCGCAACGTTCAGCATCATTTTCGCTTTTGATTTGATCACACGCACAGTGTAACCACCGTTCGCACTGGTGACATTGAATTATAAGTTCCCCTTCAGTGTACCCTTCTCCGCAACACGGACAGTTTGCTTGACTAGCGCAAGGACCACACTCAGAGTAATTGTTAAGCCAACTACAATTGTAACCGGGATCATTCGAGCCACACTTCAAACAAATTGCACACCATTTACATTTCCAGTTTCCTTGCGGAACATGTTCAAGTGGTGGATCCATACAATAGATGTGATACGAAATATCACAATCGTCACACAGAATGAGTCGAGCTTCGTCATTTCTTTGACCGCAACCTTCGCAAATAGTGCAATCCAAACAACGCCAACCTTTCTGCAGTATCACTTTTGTCACTTTCACATTGGTACAGTACGGATGATAACACTGACCACATTGTGTGCAGGCTATCAAACATCCTTCCTGGTCAGTACCAATAGCTCCACACATTACACATATGTCTTGGGTTAAAACGAATTTGTCTTTCGCGGAACATAAAACAAGCCTATTGTCACCACCGGGTTCATCTTCCGATGCTTTCGAAGCAGAAGAATCCGCCGTGGGTCTTTGCAACCCTAAACCAGGAACACCAAAAATTCCACGCATTTTTGCTTTCGGACCCCGCTTCCTACTGAAATCCGCAAGACGTGATCGTTTTTGGAATCCTTTTCCGTTACCTTTCGGTCGGTTACTGCCGGAAAACGTGAAACCCAATCTCTTCTTGGCAATCTTGCTTGCTACATACGGCTTTCCTTTACCGAGTCCAATATCTCCAACAAACATTCTTTCTCGGGGTTCCGGGTCCACGTCCATGGATTCATCGTTCAAACTTTCCTGTGAAGCCGTCATGCTGTCATCATCAATACTACTGTTCCTTCGCATAGCCGCTATACGACCGGTGTGAATAGCGGACTTACAAGGATTGCAGAGGTACTCATAATCAGGATTGCTCTCCTTCTTCACGTGATAAACAGCCAGATCGGCTTCTGGATCGCATGTACTGTGTACAAACTTGTTACATCCACTACACTTGACCATCTCTCTATGTGCTGCCGCGCGGTATGCTCGATGACATATTGGGCATGAGAAACCCTTGTTCCTTTGCTGATAGCAACTGTCGCATACCGTATAATGTGCGTGCCACCGCGAAGACGCGCCAGCACCGGGTGTTCTCGAACCACAATCCGAACAAACTCTACAGCAACGGCACTTCCATCCATATTTTGGAATAGAGGTCATAACGGGCCGTAGACAGCTTGCGTGATAGATTTTGTCGCACTGTTCACAAGCAACCGTTCGACCTTCACTCAGATCAGGCACTCGACAAATCTGACATTTTTTACAGGACGAACACTGCCAACCGGCTCGCACTCCCGGTAGCTGCGCTAGTCCTACGCACGTACCGTGATAATGGTCCCCACAAATCGAACACATCATCAGATTACCCACATCGCCCAGGGCCGAACACTGCCGACAGTTGATGTCGTCCGTACACACTAAAGGCACTTGTCCAAGATGCTCCTTGCAGAAGCAATTGTACGATTGAATAACTTGAAACCCACCGGCTGCCGCTATGCAAGGATAGTGAAAAGATTTCGGGCAAGACATCTGTAGGAATGAAAACAAAATTATTATTCAATTATCGAGACATTCGAAAAATACGATTCTGACAAACACTTGCCTTGCACACCAAGCTTGCTCCATAATGCGAACAAAAGTAGCACTTCTTGCTCAAACTTTGGGCAACCACCACTTCCAGATTGCTTAAAATTCCACTCACTGTGTCCCGACCGACTCCGAACGACCAGATAGCACACGATCGGTGAATGTAGAAAAATCCACCATCGTTGATCGAAGCAAAATCGATCGGATCCACATGGCCGATTTTTTCCAGTTCATCCACATACTCCGCTGTTACCACTGGGTTTCTGATAATAGGAACAACAACAACAATAGATAAAAACCCAATATTTTCGATTGATAATATCCGACTTACTTGCACTTATTTAGTCCTTTCTGTCTTTTGTTGCTGCTCAGTAGCGGAGGGACTCCAAGTGCAAGGGATCCAGTTTTCGGACTTTCGCCGAAACTTTCCGTACCTGCCTTTTCTTCCTGTGATTGCAGTACAGCCGCCACAGCCACTTCCACATCATCCTTGACCTCGATCCGCAACATCTCGCCCTGACCGAGCTGACTGCGTTCGCCCAAATTGCACAAGGCACACATCTTGCACGAGTACTTCTCCGGGAAATATGGTGAATCCTCCGGTGCAGGCATCAGCAAAGCAGCATCGGTTTCCATTTCAGCCGTGGGTGTCGATGCTACTGAGCTGTTGGCGGTACTTCCGGCCGGAGTTTCATCGCTCGGTGATGGCAGTGTCAACGTTGGCAAACCTCCGCCTAAACTGTCACCAACCAGACTGGTAATGCCAGACAAGCTGTCCGATTTCCTTTTAGGAATACTACCACGAACAACATTAGTATTTTTAAATCTAGAATGCGGGGCTGGAACGATTAGGAACACTACGCTGTTTACGGGGGATTGCAATTACCTTTTCATGAATTTCGTCTCCAGGCTTCCTCCCGATATGACACTCCCGGCAAGGGCACCTCCGCTAAACTTCAGCGTAGGTCCAGGAGTGTGTTGAGGTGAAGCCCTTTCATTACCGCCACTGCCAGTAGGTGTCGTAGACATTTTCAACAGCGGAAGAAAATCTTTCTTCGGTCGTCCTGGTCCACGTCGAAGCGCTGCAGCAGAAGGTTTCCCACCACCAAGACCGTACCGAGCAGCAACCGAAACCGATGGTTGCTGTTGTTGATTATGATTGACGCCACTGTTAACACCGGTCGATACCGCCGTCGGAATCTTGTTCGGCAGCACGAGCGATTCCTCGATAGGTGACGACTGGCCAGTTATAGGAATTGTTGAAGGGTCTAAAATTGCATCTAACCGAACGGGACAAAAAAGGTACGGGGAAAAGAAAAAGGGTTGATATCTGCTACTCGGTTGCGTGGACGCTCTTCTAGTTTAGATTCTAAAACGGCTTATCGTTTAAAGTAGTTGAATTCGGAAGAATAAAAAAAAGTGTTCGGCTGGAGACGGTACAGATTGTGCTTGAGATTCTGCAAAATTATAGCAAAGAAGCAAGTGCAATAAATTAATATCAGCAACTCAAAAGCAAATTGAATAAGAAATGTTAAAATGCAATATGGAAATTTAGTAATTGACTACACATTATTAAGTTCTACACTAAACATTATTAAATTCTAACAGAAGGAAAAAAATAACAGTAAGATACAATGGAATTGATCCGTTTCAAATTATGTCATTTTTTTCTCATGTTGAAAAATTCCGAGACCAACAATCATTTCCCCAAAAATAATTCTCTGAGAAATCACTGTTTTGAATAGACATTGTCCCGAAAACATTTACTGCGAATTATTTGATATTCTTGTAATGTCCGATTTCAATTTCAAGGTACCCAACACATTATTTAATAACTCATTACACGATTGAGGTCATCCAGCGTTTTCCTCGAATGCAAAGAAAACATCAGTCTCTCGTTCGAAGCGAACGGCGTACAAAGTAAATCCACAAACGGTCCAATTGGTGATGTGCATCACGGGTGTACGTTATTTGGCCGAATTTTGTTTGGCATAACTTTGTTTGGCATAAATTTGTTTGGCATAACTTTTGTTTGGCATATATCTATTTGGCATAATGTCGTTTGGCATAAAATAAAAATATATACTGTTTCATTTGGCATAATTTTCATTTGGCATGATTTCAATTATGCATATTTTCTTTTGATTCGTTTTATTCTGGGAGTAATTAAAAGGTTGAAATACATAACGGCCTGAAACACTTGGATTATAGGTTTTCCGATTAGTGATTGGACGACTCGGACTGCGTTACCTCGGCGGCTTGCCGCCGCCGAGGTTGCCTTGTCCTCGTTGTGGTCTCAAACTAGAAAATAAATGCTAAAGGCGGCTTCGCCGCCTTGCGGTTTTTTAATGCGAGGCCAAGGGATAGCTCCTAGCTTTGAATAGAACGGGCAAACGAGTGGACTACAGGTTTGTGTGCGGGGGCCGCCGCTTCCGACGGCGGATCGGCGGCCGACTCAGCCGGCGTCGCCTCGGTGGCTGAGTGCCACCGAGCCTCCTTGGCTTGATAGACACATAACAAAGATATTCACTTAAAAATCGAGAGTAAGAATCGAGCACTAATCGGAAATACTCCCAGAATAAATAGAATATTTAAAGAAAACATGCACAATTGAAATTATGCCAGATGAAAATTATGCCAAACAACAGTTATGCCAAATGAAACAGTATGTCTTTTTATTTTATATCAAAAGACATTATGCCAAACAAATTTATGCCAATCAAAAGTTATGCCACTCAAATTTATGCCAAACAAATTTATGCCAAACAAAATTCGGCCAAATAACGTACACCCGTGCATCACAGTAGAGACCAGACGTATGCTGGTCGAGTTTGGGTTCAGAAAATAATATGTTTGTCGGGTTCGGGTCGGGCACGGTAGACACTTTTTCCAATTTTAACGACTACTAGTCGTGTTCGGGTTTCGGGCATTCGATAACCGAACATGTTCGGGTTCGAGTCGGATACGGGTAATGATTTCTATTGTTTATTGGGTACAGTCCAGTGACTAGCTGGCTGCGGAAGAAAAACGAAAAATTTCGCCCCGCTCGGATTTTCAGAAGAGGTTACGAAAGAAGAAGGTCGACAAATTTGCCAAGAAGTGCTTGGTGTGGCAAGCGATTTGTAGATGCGGTAAATTTTGATAACCGTTCCTAAAAACCAGAACCATTAACGGCCAAATATATGAGACAGAATACCTCTTATGCGCCACAAAGGAAACATTCTGTTTTGGTCCGGTGACACTCTGTTTTGGTTGGACCTGGCATCGTGTCAATACGCAAAACCGAATATGGTGGGGTACGAAGCCACCAGTTTTAGTGCCGAATGAGACAAATCCACCTAACTAGCCAAAACTACGCCCAATTGAAAAAATTTGGGCGATTTTAAAGAGCAGACAACAAAGAAGATAATAGAAATGATCTGGGTCGGTGGATGCACTCAATTATTTTGAAAATATCGACAAAGGCATGGTTCAGGGGACTGGATGTGAGTAGGGATTTTATTCGTATGATGTCCAGACTCATGTCCAATCGCTACACGTTAGACGCACATCTCCTTCGAATTGGGCTCTCCGAGACTAATCATGTTGCTTGTGGAGAAGGTTATCGGGATATTGATCATGTCGTTTGAACATGCGTGGAGTATCGTGATTTCAGATCTCAACTAATAAATTCTTTGCGTACCCAAGGTAGACTATCCAATGTCCCAGTTCGAGACATTCTTGCTTGTCGTGACCTTCTATACATGAAACTTCTTTATAATTTCATGAAGAAAATTAGAGTTTCAATTTAATAAAGGACCCTTTTAAGACTTTGTTCTGATTCCAGCTGCGACCATGATTTCAACCAATAGCTAAATTAGAATAAAAATTATGTAATGATACAAACAAACTCGAAATAGTTTATGAAATGATCAACAAAATGTCTGAAAAAGACAGCTTATTTTATAATTTATAGAAGTTAATCGTTTGGTTCCAATAATATTTCCGAGTAGATTTCATAATTAATGGCGAATTACCTAAGATGATATTTAAGTAATAAGAGGAATATGTTGTAATAAATTTAAATCGTTGTGACTATTTTAGTATTATATGAGGATAAGAATTTGATGTAAAAGTGATGCTACGACGATGAAAAACTTATGTAAACTGCGTTAAGAAATAAACGTATTTATAAAAAAAAACAAAGAAGATAATCAAAAACGACAAGGACTTGGGAAAAGAGTAGACGAAACAGTATAAGAAAGATAACGCACGTTTTACACAGATTTGATGGGTAGCGTAGAGTCCAAGGTGCGGGCATTTAGGTTAGGAGAGGAGGTTTAACAAACCAACTTTGCTAAACAAGGCTAATATCTGTTCATTTATTTCCCGAGATTTTTAAAAAAATAACCGACGAAAAATGAATTTTAGATGATCATTTTTGTCTGTTGCATTCAAGCACAGTCTTTAGGTACGGGCCATACACATTCTGAGCGACTTCTCAACGGTCACAAAAATTAGTATTTGTTATACGATATCTTGTAATAAAACGAGCCGCCCTGGTAAAGTAATAAGTCTAATACGCAACTTTACCAATGATCATGTTTTCCGACATTTAATTGCTCATTGATTTATATCGATTTAGGCGAGTACAGACGGCTATCGTAGGAAGCCATTGATTTCTGAAGGACAAGTGGTAGTTTTTCCGAAAAAATATTTTACTGTGCGTTTATTCAGAATGCCATAACCTACTTACGTTTCTTCAACCAATGATCAACATTAACCAGAGATGGCATTTTACTAGAGTGATACACCAGGGCGTAGGTTTTAACTATACACTGCGGATACATTTGCTCCGCTCCACACAAAGAGGAAAACGCACTTCTTCTCAGTGCCCAGACAGACAGACTTTGAGTGCGTGCTTGTGTTGAAAGAAGCTGATGCGAGAGAATAACATTCTCTTCGCACGAATCGCTCTCACGTGCTCTCGCCTAAATACACCCAAGTGATCACTGGCGCGTGATGGTGAGCGAACACTTCTGTGAACTTCAATTAATAGAGAGTAGATCTGACCTTGCTATGAAAAATTTGCAATGAAAACCGAAAATTTAACGATAAAAACCATACACCAGAGTGCTCACTGGCCTGTACACCTTTGTGAAAGTATCTGCATCCACCTCACAGAATTTATTAGCTAATGCTCTAGCACTTTGGTGCGATTCAGTGGAGGATGTAAAAGGAAATAAACAAACGCACTCATGATGCGTGCACACTTTATACAACAGTGGTGTATATGTGTGAAAGAGAAGAGCTCTCGTTGAAGTTGTCAGTGCGAGGGGAGAAATTTTGCTTGCTCTTCGTCACACAGAGGAGATGGACATCTCTGACATTAACGAACGCCCCATATCTTCTCTTACAGGGAAGGATAAACGATAAGAAATGAGAGAAAATGTTTATGCTTCACAGAAAGACGATGACTCATAGGATTCTATGTGGTATTCGTAGGAATTATGGAGCTGGTATTCTTAGGTATTATGGAGCTGGTATTGAAATAGGTATTATGGAGCTGGTGATTTGGAAGGATCTGGGATTCGAGCATAGAATATAATATAGGAATTAGAGTTTATTAAACTTCGAATATTACATTACGCGATTTGAGCTGCATCAAGCCATGATGAGTCGAAGGCGAAACGTAATAAAATCGATTCAATACTTGTTATGTTCAACTCTACGTATTCAAATGCTGTCTTCCTTAACAGAGCTTGTATATCTGTTCACTGAGTGAAAATGTTAGAACGCCAATTTCAAAATCTACAATACCTACTAGGGCTATTGTACCAATAGTCATCTCCTTAGAAGATTCCCCTTTTCATTTTGCCGATTACTCGTCTTTCCAATAGTCATCTCATTAGAAGATTCCCCTTTTCATTTTGCCGATTACTCGTCTTTCAATCAACGAATTGTGATAAAATCGGATACAATATCTTTGCTTCAAAGAAGCAATATCGCAGAAAAAATAATTCAACAGTTGTGCAATACTGCTGTTATAGTGATGCGAAAACTCGAAGCGAATGCACCTATTTTCATCCTACCCTTAAGGTAAATCTATCGAACAGAGAGAGTACATATATGTTTTTCGTATATGAGATGACTACTGGAGCCGTTACCCTACAACCGAAATGATATTCGCGCTCGAATTTTCCAAAGATAAATTTCATTTTAAGACTGTTCCTATTAAAACAACACTTCCTAGCAATACCCTCGTTTTTTTTTGTTATAGTGAACGAATAGGTTGACAAGATTGTTTTTTAATCGGTTGTTTAAATTCTTAAAAGGAATTATGAAAAGATTTCAACCGTACAAGACACGACCGCACAGAGGTCAATCAGATGGCAAAATTGGAAGCGGCAAAGATACTCGTCTCTCTGGAGTTTCAGTGGCCGCTCGAATTTTAATGGTACTCGAGAAAAAATTTCCGAAGTTTCACTTCATCAAAAATCAAAATGCGTTGATGATGTAAATTGGTTATTTACTATAAGGCGTAAAAAAAGAAAAAAAAACACAAATAATCCCTGCAAACAGTGGATGAGATCAAAGCCGACAACTCTTGCAATTTTGTGAGTCCTATTGACATCTCACAGAAATATGAGCATAACACAAGTATTGTTTCAAGATGACATTACTGAGACAAATTGTGTTGAAACAAGGGCAATCCTTAGCAAACTTAAAAACAGATTCCAAAGAAAATTTTAAATTTAGTGAAAAATTTCTCTATGTTACCTTGACACTTAGCTAACAATTTTGCAAGTGTGTTTAATACTCTTTCCCTAACTTTATAAAAATCCAACAGAAGCATCCAAATTATTCTTATTTTTCAAAATGAGCTTTCATTGTCCTGTTATTGGGTATTGTCGTTTACTTTTCACTTGTTGAAAAAAAACATTCTGCTAAAAACTGTTACTCATATCAGAGCTAGTAATATTTTTCCCGGTTTTTCACTAAAATCTCCAACTTTTTTCCAGTGAAACCAAATTTTCGACTTTTTCCCGGTTTTCTCGGTTACTTGTCACCCTGGTGACAATAATTTCTTGTCATTTTCGTCTATTTAAAGTCAATGAAAATGACTTTTATTAGCTCTGATTGTAATTATTTTCACCTCTAGCACGGATTGCGGAGAATTCTATGGTAAATATTTACTGAATAGAATTGTAGTCATGAAATCTAAGCATCGTCAAAGATTAAAAATGCTAAAGTAAATCTCAAAGTCTTACCCAACATCATATTTAAATATCAAACAATTCATTTAATTAGTATGCCCTTTTCATATGTTGCACCCATCAACAACAAAACACGAAACGAATGCAGGATTGTTCATAGTGATGCGAAGTTGCATGTTCAATGGACGTTCCACTTTGCAAATAAATTAGAGTTTCAGACGCGACATCTACAATTTCAAAGTGGTTACGTGAAACTGAGCTAATATGCCAAGTTGTTCCCCGGTTGTTTAGCGCAGACTTGCGCAAGATGTTGAAATTGAGATTATAAAAAATTGATCTTATTCTGACAAAATTGTTGAATTTAAATTTGAAGCACCGAATTCTAAATATCATCAGTTCAATTGACTGCGCATGTGTAGTAGGGTGCCAATGTTTTAAAGCCATCTATAATTTCGGTAAGTGGTTATGCTCAAAAGTTTAAGCACTTCAAATTAGTTTCTATGCAAAATTTGAACTCAATCGGATATTGGCAAGGGGTGATGCCCGGCGGTCAAAGTTTGAAAATTTTTTATCTTTACTTGAGGGTTTACTTGAAATTTCCGCAATAGAATTTTTTTATTCGAATATTGAATTGCATGCAACGTTGAGATTCAGTGTCATCCCGAAAAACAGATATTTTTCGAGAAAATCGACTTTCTGGGAGATTTCCGAAATCAAAATTTTCTTTCAATGACAATTGTATTAGAATTGCATGAAATGGGGAGATAACTCCAGATTTCCAAAAAAAAATTCATGCAATTTTAAGATATTCGACAAGAACAAAAGATTTCATTTCGGAAATCTATAAATTCCCAATCCCAGAGTCAAGATTTAAAAACGAAACAATATAAATTCTCAACGTTTCATGAAATCGAAGACAGATCGATAATTTTCAAACTGGGCTGGGCGGCACACCATACCCATATCCGATTTAGCTCAAATTTTGCATAGAGACTTTTCTTGAGATGATAACCCTAAAATATTGGAATCCTAGTGTGTAAGTGACGTTTTTGTGCACCGGTTTTTCTCGGATTCAAATGAAAGGTCTTGTGATCCCATACAAGATATTTAAATTCCATAGAAAATTCTTTCGGCTCCGTAATTACAGGGTGATTAGTGTAAAAATTCCAAATTAAAAATTAAAGAATTACTTCCACATTTTTCTGAGATGGCTGGACAAATTTTTACAAGTTTAGGTTGAAATCAAAAGTCTTATCGTCCTATACAAAACTCTCGAATTTCATCTAGATCCGACTTCCGGTTCCGGAATTAGAGCATGAAGATTGTTTAAAATTTCAAACAGTTCTACAGAGCGGTGATGCGAAACACGATAATACTTTTCAGAACTATGCTCAACTCAATTCCAACCGATAGGTCTTGTCAGTGACGGTTAAACGAATGGATTTCGACTGTACGAGTTCCTGGCTCCCGGTTCCAGAATCATCGGGAATATTTTTTTACAAACTAAAAAAGCCAACCCACTTTTCTCAGTGAATGATTTACATACGTACGTGAGGTGGTATGGAAAATGAAAACACAATACCGCCTCTTCGAACGAAGCACACAGCGTGCGTTGTTCGATTTCGTACACGCGGTAAACAAAACAAAAACCAACACTGAAGCTCGGTTTTGAAAACACAAACGAGTCCGTCGTTCGTGTGGTAAACAAAATCATGGTGCAGACACGAATGTCTGTTACCGGTGTGTGATTTTTGTTGAATACGGTGATGATGTCGAAACAAATCATAGCTACCGTACTAGATGTGTGTCCGAAAGAAAGGTAGAATTTTAATAAATACAAGTTTATTTGAAAAGATATATGCATCGGAATTGCATGTTTCACGATTACAGCCAATATTACAATATTTTACCAATGGTGTCGTGATGTTAATTAAAACTATAAATAATATTTACACACACGCTGTGATAAAAAAAGATTAAAAATCCAATCACAAAATATTAGATTAGAAATTGTTTATTTTACACCGGTTTTAACTATTTAGTCGTTCACCGAAAGGTCACAATATACTTTTCATGAAATTGATTCAAAAATAATACCTTGTTTAGCTTGAATTTCATACACAAAATATGGCAATTTTTGGATTCCGGTGTTGAGTGTTAAAAATTTCAAACCGTCCGCTGATGCAAGAAAAAAAGGGGAATACATGGAAAACTGTTTCAATGTGTAAGTCTAGTCAGTTGGTGGCCATACAAACCAAAATTTTCTTTAAAAAATAAACGTACTTTCGTTTACAATGGAAATAAGAAAGGCATCATTACACTGCTATGCAGAAAGAGATTTTCTTTCCTACATTATCTACATACAGAAGAATATTCCACAAGTACATTCCATTTTCAACTCATTGTACCATTTAATAATTCAAAGAAAGATAATGAGTAATAGAGCTTCTACAGAATTTCAATGACTAGATGAAAATATGAACATTAAAAAAGTTTCTTCCAGTAAACTCACTTAATGGTGCACTGATTGATAAGGCATCCTGATCTTGCTGCATGAAATCATAATCTCCATCAGTAGACCCATCATCAACATCATCATCCACAATAATCTGTTCCGGATCCATACTCTGATCCCTGATTCACAAGCTGTTTTTCTCGGGCACTTTACAACACTTTTCTTCTTGATACATTTTTCACATAACAAAGTGGAAAAGTGCAGAATCACAACAGAATGTAAATACTCTATATTACAAAAGAAATATCGCTATCGCAAATAAAACTGCATTACCACTGACACTTTTGATAGTTTTGAGTCCAAAAATTTTCTGTACAATATTGCCTGGAGCACTCGCATTTAAACCGTCTGTTCCATTCGTTCTAATTTCCGGCTAATGCATAACACTCCTTTTGGAGACTATGCCCTCAACGAACTGATCGAGTCGGCAGATAAGATACTACCGACGAATTCTAGTTTAACAGCATTCACCATTCTCACTGAATTATGTTCCGAAAGCGGACAAGCTTCACAACTAAACTGAAATCATATTTTGTTACAGCTTCGATAGGCAGCCGAGTCGATGAAAAGATGGTC
Source organism: Malaya genurostris (assembly GCF_030247185.1). NCBI lineage: Eukaryota > Metazoa > Arthropoda > Insecta > Diptera > Culicidae > Malaya > Malaya genurostris. The sequence goes on from NC_080572.1 coordinate 95,063,809, forward strand.
GCCGCCATTGTTGATTTGGATTTTTTCACTCTTCTTACCAGGGAATTTACAATCACTAATTATGCTCCGAAACTGATTGGCTCCGACTCAACAGCATTATTTATCGCAAACGGGGCATCCAAGCTGCAAATTAAGCATAATTTTACTACACACTGTACACGATTTTACACATTTCCAGACGAATCGCGGAGCACCAGCAATCGTTTTCAGGGAGAATAATCACTTGTAATGACAACACTTACTGCGAATGCGAGGCTTGGCAAAAAGTTTTTATGCCGTTTGCTGTTGTAAGGTTTTAGTACAAACAAATATAATTTACACGCTGCACGAGAAAAACGATAAACTCAAGATAATCAAGTCCCATACAAACCATTGATAATGTACCATCAATAACAACGAAACAGAAAGCTCAGTAATAATAAATCTCGTTTATGAGCGCCACTAAATATTTGAAAACATCGGAAAAATACTATGACTATAAAACAACTATACAGTATGCGTTAGGAAATAATGAGACTCAAACATTTTTAATTTCATTGGGGATTAGTATCTTTATTATCAGCTTTAAACATAACATAAAATGTTCGTAGAAGATTAATCTTCCTCTTTACTCAATATGTTCACAATTCGCATTTATGACCACTTCTAGACGATGCCTGAAGCCTTAGCGTACGTTGGCAATATAATCTGATGACATTCATCTCCAATGCTTTGTTATGGAGGTCCGTAGAGGAATCAAATTAGAGTGAGGATGTTTACATACACGTGCTTCAATATTCGCCCATTCACTGAAATCTAGAGGATTTAAGTCAGGCAAGCTAGGTGGCCACATTTCTTTGGACCAGAATTGAGGCATGTTGTCCCTCAACCATAATGTTTGAATCGTTGCCGTAGGTAGGTGTAATCCAAGGTAAAACATGATCCTTTAGAATTGTACAATTCCGCACAATTCACTTGTGACGTAAAGTCTTACTTTACTATGAGACGCCTTTTCAAAATTTAATCTTTGCAAAAATGGATATAATTTAATCGCCAATATTTCTTGTTGTATTCAACGCAGCAACATATCTTTTTCCCCATATTATCAACATATGGTCAGCAATTAATAATAAAATTTCCAGTAACAACGAATAACTAAAAATTTAGGTGTTCTAAAATGATTAATATGAACAAGCATTAAGGTGAAATTCTGTGCCAAAATAAGTAATTCGTTCAATTCAAGCGTAAACTTTCAACCGCATGAAATGAACGAATCATCGCACAAAGCATATCGTGCAAACCAGACACATAGAAATTCGGAATATTTTCGTTTACGACATGTTTTGATCGCTAGTAAAACAGACACTAACTACCCAAGTAACCATATGCATTATATCACTGCACATTTACAACTCTATTTTTACATTATTAATGTATAATTACACTAATCATACATATTTAAAGCAATGTGCATTAAAGTTGCATTCAATATGTAACTGAGCATTATTTCACAACAACCTTCCGCCGTGCTATATATCGACATTCAATGCTATATTTTGGAGCAACGAAACTTTATTAATAACTATAAGAGTAATAATCTTTTATAGGTGGAATTACAACTGAGTTGTAAGATATTCACTAAAATATCTAGTTTGTGAAGTGCATATCACATCAGTATATGAGTGGATAATATTGTACCATTTCGCATGAATTTGCGAAGGAATAATAGATACATTTTGGTCAAGGTCGGAGAGCGGATATCAATAATTTATAGTTTTAGAATTCTTAAAATCGAAGATGACGGCTTTTGGTTTCACTTGTTAGTTATTCACACGTTTCACAAGTTAGTTATAAAAATTAATGTCATATTTATTCCTAAATTAAATTTAGAAATCCTAGACGGTTAAAAACGATTTGTTGTTGATTTTTCAATTTATAAGTGAATTCGAATAGTGCATTTTTGATTTAATCGGTCGTATGTCGCACACAATCCGCCTTATAATTGTACCGTTACTATCATGTGGTCAAGTATTAAAAGATTGTAAAATTCAAACAATCAATCATTGATATTCGGATGTGTGGGAAAAGCATGTCAGTTTTATTCGCATTCACGTCATCCAATTATATCTCTGACATTACTCTCCTGTCTTTTATCAGTGCGTGTATCGTATTGACTTTACACTAGCTGCACATTTACTTTTTTCACAATGAAAGTTATTGTAAAAACGAAAATTAATTGTCATTTTTTGTGAATTGACTATATATTATATGACCCTTTTTATAGTGATCTGTTTCTTGAACAAAATTCAGGAATTCCGCATAAGACCTCCAATTTAAATCTATGTTTCGGTTAAGCCATCTCTGAGAAACGTGAGTCAGATCCTTTGTGCAGTTTTTGACCACTATTTCCGGTATTACGGAAAACGAAAGTCGATTCGTTTGACCAGCAACTAACATTGCTCATTAGTTGTAGCTAGACTCTGATTTAACGCAGTGTAAATTAGTCAGGGTAAATTAGATAAAAATGTATAGGTTCGAACAACATTTTTAAATAACTTGTTCATTACTGCTACCTATTTGGTTATTCACTGCGATCATTCAAAACGTTCGACTTCACTCCAGAACGATAACAAATGACTCTAGCCATCTGGCGCTATCTGGAAGTGCTGCTTATTTTAAATTTTACATACAGTTCATATACGTTGTCCCGGGTTGATGGTTCAACGCATAAGACGCTGGTCTTACAAGCCAGTTGTCGTATGTTCGAGCCCCGACCTGGAAGGATTCTTAGTGTCAGTAGGGTCCATAGTACTAGCCATGCAATGATTATATACACTAAGAATCGGCTGCGAAGTCTGTTACAACAAAAAGGCCAAATTCCACAAAAGGAATGTAATGCCAAGACTTTGCTTTGCGTATATACGAGCCTGTACATCTGTCATATTTGGTGCAAATATTTTTAGAGCTAATGAGTTAGAGTATGGTAATTGTAACATTGTAAGGTATCAAATAGTGTTCTCTACTGGAAACGACATCAAATTTTCATTATTTCTACTATGTAAATACTTCACGATATCTCGTCAGCTTCACCATTTAATGATGTTTTTTTATGCACTGCTCTAATTGACTATTCAAATAAAAAAAGAAACTTTCGCGAGTCCATAATTAAAAACAACATTCTTACTGATGCTTCAGTCTCACGTGAGCTGCGCACCAGTGTAAGGGTCTTGTCAGATTGAAAAGTTAGATCAGATAACAACTTTTTTAGGCTTTTTTTTATTGACGCGGTTGATACAAATGGTGCAGAATTGACGATGACGACTTGACTGCAGCGCTTCGATCCGCCGATATCGTACTCAATAGCGGCCCTTACACGATCATTAAGTGTCATTACTAAGTAATGACACTCCTGCTCAAACGCTCGTCATTACTGAATTACTGTCCATCATTACTTTTTAGCATTACACGTTCATTATTAATGATGAGTATTTGTAACTACTCCAGCAATAGCAATAGCAATATTTTTATTTTCGTTTAGCTGAAAATAAATTTGATTTGCCATTGAAACGTTAAGGTTAATGAAATATTAATAATTTAAATCTATACTTTGTCATTTTTTCGCGTATAGTTCTAAAGATATTCAGCACTTCCATAAAAAAATAAGAAGAAGAAATAATGTTGGTAATGATGGAAAATCCGGAATTCTATCATTACTCGTGTCATTACTGAACTCGTAGACCTTACACGATCATTAAAAGTGTCATTACTTTTCAGTAATGACACTTTTAATGATCGTGTAAGGGCCGCTAATCGGGTCGGCGCGGTTCGACAAAGTTTACTGGGTAGTTATTTCTTTTTAGTACTTAATCGTCGATGGTCCCCTTGTTAAGATAACATAAACCAGCTGTTTTTCAAAGAAGGACGTATCTTACAAAAGTAAACAAATCGAGGTTCTCTCTCCTACCAATAAATGCTTCAAAATCCTACAATTTTGTCTAAAAATTCGTATTCTACAAAAATCCCAATCTTAGTAATACAAAGAACTATAAAAGGCGAAACTGTCATTCCATCTGTTTACGCAAGTTTCGCCCTCCGTGTTCCATGCCAACAAACAGGGCGATACTTCAATTGCTAGTAAGGAAGGGCGAAACTATTTATTTTCTTTATTTTAGATGGTTACCGAACCTTTTATTACTGGAAATAGTAAAAGAGACAATAAAACTACTCACAGATTTGTCTTAGTAGCGAAAACCAGCCAATTTCATGAAAAATGCGCAAGGGCGTATCTTTATAATTCACACAGCAAGTATAAAAGTAAACAAATCGAAAAAGGGCGAAACTCTTTTTATGTTGATTTATTCAGTGGATATAGAAGGAAAGTGGTAACATTTGGGTGCCTTTTGAAGATAAACTAACAATTCATCGACTAATCATAAATTGATCAGAGAATATACGATAATTTCTAAACACGATTTGAAACCAAAGTCGAAACATTCATCGATGATTTTCTCCATTTGCTGTCAATGTTAGATTCGCCGTTCTTTGAAAAACAGCTGAAACGATAAACGATTGACATTTTATATTATAACCCTAATTTCGCGACAGGAGCGCCAGGCGGCATCCTAACAAATAAAATAAATTTATTTTCTCTTAATGCTTGTTTTTGGCGAGGTGTAGGCACTGTGATGTTTTAATGGATTCTGTTCGTTATTTTGTATATTTTGGCACCTAGACAATATGCCAATTTAACCATTTTAAGCGGGTATACCAAATTGTGATGTTAACATAAGCTTGGTTTGTTTTGTAAAAAAATGTAAAGTTAACTTTATCTGGCATCCTTGTTTGCTGATGTTTCCCCCACTACTCATACCATTGCTTTTAAACAGGAACGATTTCTTCTCTCCTGTCAACGTTGATTCGGCATTTGCCACATGTATATTACATCAGTTAAAAAAATTCTGTTAATTCCAAGTGCAACATTATTCAAACAGGTAAAAATGTTTAAAAAGTTCAATTTCATTTTATGCAGAATAGAACTACTGGAATCGTCATTTCGAAATAAACGAAATAGTCAAAGAAAAGTCCAAATCAGTTTTGAACAGCAATACTAACCATAATTTCGATAATGCCAAAATTGAGAATAATCAAGATTGTTTTGAATATCTGTTGTAGAATTATTTTTACAAACCTGAGTTCTAAAATTTTACCTTTTTTCAGCCCAAAGGAATTGATTATTAATCAAAATGGTGTTATCGTGCAGATTTTACAAACAAAAGTATCCGGAGGTGGAAGATGTTGTCATGGTTAATGTCCGTTCCATCGCCGAGATGGGAGCATACGTATATTTGCTGGAGTATAACAACATCGAAGGAATGATCTTGCTTTCGGAACTATCTCGCCGGCGTATTCGTTCAATCAATAAACTGATACGAGTGGGCAAAACTGAGCCCGTAGTCGTTATTCGTGTGGACAAGTTTAAAGGCTACATAGATTTATCCAAACGACGAGTCTCGCCGGAAGATGTAGAAAAATGTACGGAACGATTTGCCAAAGCCAAGGCTGTAAACTCAATCCTTCGGCATGTAGCTGACATGATGAAATTTACCAATGAACAGCTGGAGGAGCTGTACGAAAAAACGGCATGGCATTTTGAGGAAAAGTTGAAGAGTAAAGCTGCCGCGTATGATGTGTTTAAACAGTGTGTAATGTAAGTAGGTTTGAAATTTGCTATCCAAACATTAACCAAGAGAATATTTTAGTGATCCTTCACTGCTTGATGAATGTGGTCTTGAGCCTGAAGTACGGGAACTATTACTGAGTAATATCAAACGAAAACTGACTTCGCAAGCCGTCAAAATCCGTGCAGACATAGAATGTGCATGCTACGGATACGAAGGAATTGATGCGGTCAAAACTGCACTACGTGCTGGTTTGGATTTATCAACGGAGGAACTACCTATCAAAATTAATTTGATTGCTCCACCATTGTATGGTAAGTTTTGGCAGCCTTTTATTAAATGCAACTATCACAAAGAGGAACATTTTCAGTCATGACAACCTCAACTCCGGAGAAAACCGATGGACTGAAAGCACTGGAAACTGCCATTGAGGTAATCAAGGAAACGATCGAGAATCTCGGTGGCGTGTTCAAGGTGCAAATGGCTCCTAAAGTAGTCACGGCTACGGATGAAGCCGATTTGGCACGTAAAATGGAGCGAGCGGAAGCTGAGAATGCTGAGGTTGATGGAGACGACGAAGAGGACGAAAATGAGGAAGGCATTAAATATAATCCAGCCGGTGAAGAAGAAAGTGACAACGACGAAGACGATAAAGCGAACAGTGCTGATGAAGAAAAAGACAAAAAGGAAGAATAAACTTTTATCATTTTCATCAAGAGCAGGGCAACTGTTGGAAAAAGTATTCACGTTTGTCGTGGCAAGAGTTCACCAACGGATAAAATTGATTTAACTAAAAAAATAGTTTCATTTCAACAAAATTTCTACGCAGTCTGAAGCTATCCATTATTTCTAAGATATTATATGATCCTGGGTCATTTTACTTGTCAAGAAACTTAACAATTGCAAATACATCATGCAGAAAGGTGCGCGTGCTAAAATGAATGCTTGCTTTTTATTTCATCATCTTCAAAAACAATCACCCGTATTTTTCGTTTTTCCAAATGTCTTTTTCTAATTTGCATGGTTTATGTACCATAATTTAGAGATGCACTTGGAGGAGTTTTTTCGACTTTTTCGCAAGATGGCTAGATCGGCTCACCAGGATTGAGTTCTGATTGAAATGCGCATCACTTGCTCTTAGGAAACTGTCCATCAATTAGTACACAGGGAGTTTAAGTTTGCAGTTCTGTGTTTCATTTTTCATATTCTTATAAAGTCGAATCCGGTATGCACTGACCAGAAGTACATGGGAATCCACCTAAAATTAAATATGTCACCTGTAGGAAATGTGTGACCATCAAGCAGTGGTTCTCAACCTTCTTATACTGGGACCCTTTTGGAACCAAAATAGTTCTCCGTTCATTATTAATTTGGTGACTTGGAAATATGTTCACTCTCTATTTCTAAAAAAAATATAAACATTATCAACGACAAATGAGACACAAGTTTGAGAAGGCAACTTGTGTACGTACTGCTAGAAACAATCGATGACAGAAAAAAAAGTTGTTCATGAAAAAAATTCCAAAATTCCAGAAGATCTGCAAAATATGGTTCCGCAGTCGATGATCACTTTGCGAAAACTAAATTTTTAATTGAAGACCACAAAGCTACCGAAACCATTATTGAATGAGCATTAGTCTCATACAATGTTGCACATATTATTCGTGTAACTAATTCATTCATCCATCTTCAGTGCGCAAGCAGCGTCTGCTTCGTTCGCACCCGAATGTACGGACAAGTCCAAATATCAGAGCGATTATCGAACAAATGCGAATGTCTATTTTTAGGGTCTATTATTGATCTGATGATTTCGTAGGTTTTATGCATTGTAACTTTAGTTTTTTTTCTATTTTTTTTGCATAGAAAAAGTTTGAAATTACGATTTATTAATTGGCAATTATTGCAAAACTGAGCTTTGAAATATTAAACACTCACCCGGTAGTTCCGGAACTGGGAGTCGGATCCGAATAAAATTCAAACAATTTCCAGTGTGCAATGACAGTTCATTTGAAAGTTTATGAGAACCAATTGAGACATCTTTGAGATAACGAAGTAAGTTTCTGAAATTATCAACTAACAAGACCTGTGAACTAAACGAATTTACTGACTATGTTAGAGAAATTGGGTGATCATAACATTTTCTTTCATAAATGCAAACTCTTGCATTTGCAGTTTTTTCATTCATCACTTTTGTAATTCCGGAAGCTTCCAAAATTTTCGATAGGCCGTTAAACATTTCATATGAATCTTGGTATGTGAAAATAGCACATGAGCATAAAGTTCCTGGCCTAACACATAGATGGCGCTAGTTTTATTGCAGTTACTTATTTTTCAGTTAATTCTAACCTTCAAAAGATCAACAGCTGTCTTTTTATGATATTCTATTCATTAGTTTCTAAGTTATTGTGCGAAGCTTGACCGTACTTTTGTTATTTTCAGAACAATAGATCAAAAGCAATTTCGTGTTTTAATTTTACAAGGCTTGTTGATGGGTAAAATACTGTTCAAGTGAACCAATGGCTTGAAAAGTGTTATGGGAGTCTCCATCAGAAATAACAATAAAACGTTGGTTTGCTGACTTCAAACGTGGTCGTAGAGACACCGATGATGCAGAACGCAGAAAACAAAAAAAATCCACAAAATCGTTTTGAATGATCGAAAAGTGAATTTGCGTGACTTAGCTGACATCGTAAAGATATGAAAAAACGTGTTGGTTTTATATTGCATGAGCATTTGACTATGAGAAAGCTCTGTTCAAAGTGGGTGCCGCGTTTGCTCACTGTTGACTAAAATGACAATGGATGAAACATGGATTTATCACTTCACTCTGGAATCAAAACGATCGTCATCTGAGTGGACAGCAACTGGTGAACCTCGTCCAAAGCGCAACAATCGGCTGGAAAGGTTATGGCCTTGGTATTTTGGGATGTGCGTGGTGTACTATTTATCGACTATCTTGAGAGAGGAAATACCATTAACAATGAATATTATACAGCGTTATTAAAGCGGTTGAAGGCTGGAATTACAAAGAATCGACCACAAATGGCGAAGAAAAAAATTTTGTTTCATCAAGACAACGCACCGTGTCGCAAGTCAATCAAAACAATGACAATACTACATGAATTGAGCTTCGAATTGTTCCCACATTCATCATATTTAGCTCCCAGCGACTACTGACTGTTCGCCGACCTGAAAAAAATGCTCGTCGGGTAAGAAATTTCGCACGAATGAAGAGGTTATCGCTGAAACTAAGGCCTATTTTCAGGCATAAGATAAATCGTACTACAAAAGTGGTATTGAAATGTTAGAGCGGTGCTGGAATGATTGCGTTGCTCTTGATGACGATTACGTTGAAGAATAATGTTAATTTTGAACCAAAAAATCGTGTTCTCTTTGTATGGCCCGGGACTTTTCAGCCCATGTGTTAGGCAGCTATCTAGCCCACTTCTGGGAAACCATGTTTCTGTTATATGACTAACAATATATTTGCACGGAAAGACCGAAATCAGCATTTTGGAGAAAAAATTAGCCGAAACCACCGAAAAAAAATTCAGTCGCGGTAGTCTTTTCTATATTGGCAGGTATAAACACGATGTTGTATTGGAGAAAAAGACCTAAGCGAAACATAAACTTCTTTTTGAAAATTTTTCTTCTAAATCGCTGTTTTCTTCATTCGACTTCGCGAAATCGACTCTCTCACTGAAAACTTTGAGCACTCGGAAGATACAAAAACCATCATTTGACATGTACAATTAGAGTGCAACATTCGAAACTCACTTCACTGTTCTGCGTAAAAACATTATTACGCACAATCGCTTCAAATGCGCACAAATTCTGAATAAATACACTTCCCACTGACAGTTTACGTCATTTTTACATATCGGTTTAGAAATTTATATATTTATATATAACACATCCGAAAAACATCTAAACAATTTGCAAGCAGTTTCAACAAGACTGTCCCTTTTAGCTTTTTAATGGATTATTTTGCTTTGACACTTCTCATGAGTTTTTGGCTAATAAACTTGTTAGTAAAACCAATTTCATTTTTTTTTTCTTTGTGCTGTCCTTCAGTAATGATGGTGATAGATAAATAGAAACAACTTTTCTGATTTTAATAACAAAATTAGTTGTCAATGAGAATTTTGTGTAGGATTGAAATATTGCTGGTTTGTGTCGTTCCGTGTGATATTAGCTATTATATGTGCATTCAGTACCTTTTATCTTGCTTTACCACAAAATATCGATCAGAATATCTTCACAAAGACAAAGAAATTAGGACTTTACTTGATTTATAATGCTCGGTGGTTCGTGTAACATGTTTAGGGTTGTTGAGAGGAAACTTGGGCGTGCGGGAACTGCAATATTACGTTGAGGAAAAAATCGTGTCCAGTGTAGATGGGCCTTTACTTTTGTATATTGAGGTTTCTATGCCGGTGAAAAATGAATGGCGGTCCTACTGAAAAATGGGTGGCCACCACGTTTCCTGATGAAAACAAAACAATATGTAAAAGCGATTCACACGCAGCATCAAGCGACTATCACCTTCATGGAACGATTACGGAACAACAACATTAATTGTAAGCAATTCTTATTTGTCCCGGGTTGGCGGTTCAATGCATAGGATGCTGGTCTTACAAGCCAGTTGTCGTATGTTCGAGCCCCGACCTGGAAGGATTCTTAGTGTCAGTAGGATCCATAGTACTAGCAATGCAATGATTCTGTACGCTAAGAATCGGCTGCGAAGTCTGTTGAAAGGAATGTAATACCAAGACTTTGCTTTGCTTTGACTTTGCTCATATGAGAGGACACTACGTCAAGTTCACGGAGCATTTTAACGTCGGATACTAGAGCAATATTCGGCTAAAAAAAATAATAAGGTAATTCGGATGTCGACCTGTGCACTTTACTCTTCTGGCCAATAGCCACCACCTTCGACTTGATGCCGTTTCAAGCACGACGTGGCTTACCTGACTCTCGTGTATTCTCGGAGGGAACTGAGCTAGCGCGGGAAATATGTGCTGGTCTCAGTTCTTTTCATGTTGGTAGCCTCGGTTGAGACGCGACGCCGTCAGTTAAGGCATTCGGTTCATGTTGCCTTACAGTTCAGCACCTTGTACACTGTTGGTAATACAGGAATGATGGTACACACTTATGCATCCCACACACCACCGAAGTTGATTGATCGTCTGAATCGTGTTTAATACATGCGTTTCCTGATGAAAACAAACCAATTTGCATTTGTTGTTGTATTTGAGCTGTCAGAGAGCCTAACATCTTGGAAACCTGTGCTGTCAGTTGTAACTCTAGCGGACCTTACACTAGGAGCGGCAAAGTCATTTTTAATGTACATGTCGGTACTAACATGTGATTACGGCATATCGTGCGATATGCCCTTTTAAAAGTTACGAAAAATAATGCTTATTACTCAAGTTTTAAACATGAAATTCAAGCATATTGCGCACAATTTCGTAGATTGGACTTCTATCTACGAGATTATATCGACTATTGTGTAAATGAAGGTTGTAGAGCCGAGCAATTAGCATTATATTTTGTAACATTCGCAAGGGCCTATCGTGCGATATGCCCTAATCACTTGTTACTACCGATGTAAGGGCATATAAATTTGAAATGTCATTACTTAGCGAACATTAAAAATGACATTACTCATTCTCGTACAAGGGCTCCTTTGAGTAGAGATAAGACCAAAAAGGTCAATTCGTTCGTTCCGTTCATCCAACAGGCAATGAAGCGGTCCGAATTTCATGGCTTCAAGGAAACGAAAGGATCTAACTGAACCTTTGGGCAGAATATTATGGCCAAATCTCGCACCCGGAAGCTATACCATGAGTGCATCGTAATGGACGACGAGACATACATTAAGGTCTGAGGACAGAGGGCCACGTGTTGAGTTTTAAATCGACCACGTGGCACGCTCAATTCCCTTTGCGCATCGTATTTCTCTTGTACTCTCTCGTATATGAGCAAACTGTACCGGGTTGCCAGCATACATTTTATTATTTTGATGAGAAGTTTTATCACATTAATCTATCGTATGGGTTGGACATTACATGGATTCCAATGAACAATGAAAAAATATTCAATTTTCACATAGATTGAATGTCTGTGTGTTTGGCAGCCTTGTCAAGCCAATTTTATTTCTCTCTCCTTTTTCAGAATGCTATCAGGAAACCAACGCGAAAATAAATGGTGGATGCATTGAAACTGACTTTGTTTCACAGAAAAATACAAGACTTTATTTTTATCGCGATAACATATATGTTTTTATGTACTAATCGCATCTAAACTAAATTATCTAGACCTTGTCACGGTAGATTTATGATACAAGCTTTCAAAGCCGAGATATTCCATGAACAAGTAGAGGTATACATTTCCGAGCGTTCCAATTTTCAGCAGTTCTTCAGTCAGAAAAAAATACAACTCGACCGCTAAACTCAATGAATCATTCTGAAAATTTCACAGAATATTCTCAACTGAATTTCGAAGACATTGTCAGGTGGGTTTTTCTATATTCTGCACCGTTTCCAAGAAAATTTAATTTGAAACGAGAAAATAGCAAAAAACCTACCACTTTACGGTACTGTCCTCAGCCCTTAAAACGGGCACCATGCAGATCACTGGCCTGGAGATGTTCTTCGATAAATCCCGCCTGGATATTTCGGATCTTATCAAGCCGTAAATAACGACCGACAACGTCAACGACCAAATATATAAAGATGTTTAAATTAAACGGTCTTATATACACATTTAAAGTGTTGTGAAATATATAGTGAATGTGTATAGTGACGTGATATTGTAGAATTCAATGTTTATGAAATATTACTCATGTAAAGAGATGTTCGATTTATTGATTTTGTTCCACGACAATGCACCTTCGCACAAGTCGAAGGGTGTTCGCGTCACGCTGGGATGTCTCCAATTGGTAATGCTTCACCAAGCGACTTACTCACCAGATCTAGCCCAATCCGACTACCATATATTTTTGTTTCGCTGGCTCACCCGGTGATTCAACACCAAAGGCAGTCATTTCTACTGGCAAGGTATCCACAAATTACCCGAAAGATGGCAATAATGGGAAGAAAGCGATGGAAAATATATCTAACACTACAACTTGAGCTATACCCTTGCAACTAATAAGATTTATTAACTAATAATCGGAAATTAGTTAGCAGTAACATTGCTAACATAATCAAAAACCTCAGTTTATCATGAATTTCGGAAAGAAAGAGCATTTGAACTGTAATAGTAAAATGATCAGAAGTTTCACTTCTATTTTATTAGTTTAATGACATATAAAATAGTAAACACTTTTTTACATAACGTGAAAGAAAGTTTGACTTATGGCAACGTTGAAATTTAGTTATTATTGTACAGAACACAGAAATAATTAAAATATATATTGGAAAAAGGGATCATTACAAAAAACGACTAGAATTTCCACGAATAATATTATTGTTCCTAATATTCTCGTCCGTCTATCGCCCTAATTGCGACCAAAACAAAATGTATTTAGCTATGATAAACTTACGACTATTCTTTGGCAAGCACATTTTCTAAGCTAAAGGTGTGTCAGCTTTGTCTTCCCTGTTTGATGAACTGGTCGGAATGCAACAGCAGCGGTGGCACTGTCGACGGCGGTGGCGGTGGTGATGGAGACGACTCATCCAGAGATCTGCGTGACAGTGATTGCATTGGAGTCGGTGTCGTCGAAACTGGTGACAGGGAAGATAACCGATCAGCCCTCTCCCGACGCAATTGGTCTAATATCATTGATGAGCTGGGCCCATCGAGTAGCGGACTGTTGTCGTCGAGTAACAGATCTTCGGACAGGGCATTCACGGACAGCCCATCATGAGGATGCTCTGCTCCTGTTCCCTGTTGTAGTTCTCCAGGAAGATAGTCTTTCCAGCTTCGGAAGAGATAGCGGGTAAATTTACGTAATTGTCTAAACTTACAATAAGTCGCACCTTCGGCCGACTGGAGCTGCTGAGTTTGAATGAGAAAACCTTTTTCTTTGAAGGTTTTCTCCAGTGTTTCACGTTGAGTGGTACGGCGTGAACGACGTCGCGCTCGACGTGCTTCACTTGACTCTGAACGGAGTAGACGCCGATGCTGATGGGAGGAACCACCTGGTGAAATCATACCGCTCAGATTAGCGGCACTAGGAAAATCTGGGATCTGTAAAATTTCATTACTCAATCCGAGCGATGGTGGTGGTAAATCGCAAGCGATTTTCTCAACCGGTGGTGTATTGAGAAAAGCTCCTGTAGTGGTCGTTGCATGAAGACTGCTCTGCTGCAGACTTTCTCGAGGAAAAAATTCATAACCACGCATCGATTTATCGCCGGTCCCGGAGTAATAACGGAAGTTTCCTCCGGAATCTACGCTGAGCATTTTTTTCTCTTGAAGGCACGGCTTTGCACCACCGGTGAATTTAAACTTACAGATGCTAACTTCTGTGGCCGGATTTGTACTGTTCTCCGCTGGTACGGGAGGAATAAATATGGCCGATCGTTTTCGCTTCTGAGTTGTTGGTGATGTCTTGTTTGTGGGTGAATGTGTGTCCGTAGCGACTTTCGCCGTATTTTCCGGCTTAATAAGTTGCGATATTGGTTTGGGGACTAGTGTTTGATGGTGCTCTCGTTTCGTTGTTGATGGTGATGAGGGAGGTGGGGTTGAGTTTTTTGTTGAATTTATTGGTGTTTTGGGAAGTATCGATTCGGTGGGAGTAGTTGGGACTGAGTTGGAGGTAGATGAGCTTGACTGACCAGGTGGTACTGTGCTGTTAGAATCAACCAGCTTCTGATAGTACAAAGCCATAGGATGAATAAAATTGCCCATGTTTGGCCAGTACATATATCCTGGGGGGGTTTCGGCCGTCGAAGGAGTTTCACCACTGGATGACGTTCCTACTGCTGTACTGTGAAGGTTCGTCAGTGACATTTTCATGTTTGCCGCAAGAACCTGATCTGTGTTGATGTCTGTTGGAGTGATAATTGGAGTAGGGCAGGAGGAATCAAACACCTCATCACTTTCGTCCTCAGAACTAGACAGTGCGAGTGGGTCAGCTCCACTATCCCGAACACAAAGATTGAGAGGTTCTTCACGTTTCACTTTACCATTGTCCATTGTTAGATTTTTTTCTGCGGACATCAATCGTCGTTCCAGCAAACTACTGCTTCTAGTTTGCGCTCTGTTTCCATTATTAGATTTATCAGGGGTAAAATCAGTTTTTGGAGTTCCCGGAAGAATGGTGCCATAATTTTTGTAAATAAGATGACAAATATCTGCTTTTTTAGGTTTCCTACCCCTTCTCGGTTTCGAATTATCCAATGTCATTTCACCCATGTACGGAAGGTCAGTATAACTAACCACCTTGTTCCGTTGGGTTTGCTGATTATTCGTACCACTTTTCGAGTTAGCCTCAGCACTAGTTTCGATATCATCTCGAACCGGAGCTAGTGAGACGCCTTCCTTTTGCAGTTCTAGAATTTTTTGCAACCAATTCCTCACCGTTTCATTAGTTTTATCTTCACGTTCCTGAAGGGCGTGTCTTTCCATTCTGCTCGACCGGTTTCCACTATGGTTTTTCTGCTGTTGTTGTTGAATGCGTTTAGTTGTAGCGATTTGGGTTGCCTCATAATGGTCCAGATATTCTGGTGGCAGAGCTTGATGGTGAAACCGTAGCTTGAGGGGCCCTTTGCGTCGCTGGCGTCCGGCTCCACCTGTCGATGTGCCACGGCGATTCGATAATCCGTTCGTAGTTTTTCTGGCAGCAGATAGCGAAGCAATTGAAGTATCTGGTAGCTCTGGCGAAAGGACTGATGTTGGCACAGCGATACGGTTCGGATGCTTCTGCGTTGGTGGGGGTGTAGGCGATGAACACATTGACTGAGAAGCTGTGACAACACTAAGCTCATTATCGTTCTGATTGTCGTTGGTTCCGCCAGAGATGAGTGGATCATCCGAGCTGCGCCTGTGAGAAAATGTAAGAAATCGAAATAATTTCCGTCTGCCATGTATGACAAAAAATACTTACAGAAACTGACTTCCAATATTGTTTGTACTCCAGGGGTACAAATCTCGATCCACCTCCTCCAGTTTACCACTCTCGTTAGCTTCAATAAGCTCGTTTGTCTGATTTAGTTTGATGTCATCCACCACCGACGCACTGCCAAGTGGCACCGAGCCATTCCCGGTGACTTGATTATGTTGAAGCACTTGAAGATGGTTGATGTTTATATGAGAGTTGTAGTTATGAGTCTGAATTCCAGAGATAATCAATGACGGCGTTGAGGTAATATCCTTATCGTTTCCTACAACACTTGCTCCGAGAAGACCAAATTCTTCTTTAGAGAAATCTTGCATGCCACCACCAACTGAAAAGAAAAAACAATCGTCTTCAATTAAATTTCACAGTTAATGATAAAATCGACCCAACTCTAAACATTTCTATATTTTGCAACATATTTCCAAACGGTTCCTAAACATTTTGAGCAACCACGTAGCAATGTCTCGAGATTTAAACTTCCTACTAGGCCTAGCGAAACAACACTTGACGGATTGCAACAATTCCATATATTTTGCTTTCCGGGAAAACGCGCTCTCGCGATCGTGCAGTACTCTCAAAAGGCAGAGAAAATTCGAAAAATGGATGAAAATAGAACAAAACAGTGGTTAGAGTGGCATATTTTCGGGCCGCTCCACCCGCTACAACGCATAGGGGTACGGCCATAATACGCGCTAGAGCTGGCGCGGGAAATTCAAACACCCGCCGAATGGTCGGAGATGACCGTATGCACGATAGAGCATATCCAAGCTACACACAGCGCTGGTCATTTGCCCGTCTCGAAGCCCCATCGGGGTCCTAGCCAAGGCGGTTGTAGAAGCATGATTCATCGGTAAGATTTAAAAATAGCAACTATCAAGCGCACCGTGCGAATTTTACCCAAATCGTGATAATTTGTGTTTCCATGCAGTGCTCTATGCGTGCAGTAGCTTCTACATCGAGCACGTTGAATGCAATCAATCGGTTTATGATTCATAAGAGAATACGACTTGGCGAATTAAAAACAATATCTTGTGCATTACCATGCGCGAAAGCGTGCAGTTGGGGATATTTGATGACATTTATTACTCATCTGATTATAATCGATGTTCGAAGGCTACTGGTCCTAACTAAGAAAAACCTTTTTTTAATCCACCTAGTGGTGTAATGATGCCTTTCTCATATTACTTATATTTTCAATAATATCACTAGAAGATTTCAAGTGATTGCATAAACTTTCTATATGAAAAAGGCAATAAGTGTACTTTTATACAAAAGCATCGTTATCATGATCTTTTAATAACACTCATAAGTAGGTACAAATTGATAATTTTAATATGGCAACCCTGCACGCTATACAAAATTGAACAAATCACGCTGCGAACGGAGCAAAGCTGCACGTACCGTCACGTACTAGCTTTGCATTGTCATTTTGAATGAGGATTTGAATTTTTTGACACTCTTCGCCCTATAATTTCGGAACTGAAAGTCGGATCAGGATGAAATTACATAGTATATTTGAAGACAATGAGAGCTTTAATTGGAATCATGATTCGTGAAAGTCGGCCTCACCGTTGCTGAGAAATCGAAGTGAGTTCCGTTTTTGGAGATTTTCTTTACTATTATCGGTGCTTTCAAAAGCGGAAACCGAGGACTAGTAGTGCCAAAACAGTTTTATATATTTACTTACTAACAAGATCTACCAACTAGATGAATTTAGCAGTAAGTTTTATAAAAATGTGCACCTCGTTTCGCTATCGCTTGTGAAAAAATACTCATGAAATTGGAAATTTGCACTGTAATACCGGAATCGGAAGTTGGATCTGGATCAACTATTCGGAGACTTTTTAAAGAATTTTAAGACCTTTTGTTTGCTTCTTAGTTTGTGAAAATCGGATAAAAAATTTCCCAGAAAATTGAATGCGCATTTTTTAATAAGTTAGCACATATTTCCCTGTAATTCCGGAACCGGAAGTCGGATCCAAATGAAATTCAAGAAAATTGTATGAAGCTATAATACCTTTCATTTGAATCTAAGTTTGTGAAAATCGATTCAGCCATCTCTGAGAAACGTGTGTGACTATTTTTTTCCTTTTTTGGTGCATATCACCCTGTAATTTCGGAACCGGAATCCATATGAAACTCAGGAGTCGGATCCAAATGAAACTCAGGAACTTTATATGGGACCTTAAGACCTTTCATTTGAATTTATGTTTTTGAAAATCGGTTCCGCTGAGAAAATTGAGTGACATTATTTGTCACATACACACATACACAGAGAAAGAGAGAGATATTTTATGATCTCGACGAACTGAGTCGAATGGTATATGGCCTCGGTTGTAAAATCGGTTTTCACATCGATTGCATAGCCTTTCTATATGAGAAAGGCAAAAATATTGAAATTTCGAAACTTTTCTAAAAAATATAGACAGTAAACTAGACCATCACCCCGGGGAATTGGGTTTGTAATGTGTGTTTGATTGCTAGTTGAGGATCTCATTTAGGATAAAAAGTTCATCTGCAGAGAACTGCAAAGACATTCCAAACTTTTTCTTATCCATACGATACGTTTTTCTCTAATATCAGGCAACTAGCAACAGGGTATCTGGAATAATATTTTTTTAAATTTCATCGAAATCGAAAACGGTTTTTCTAATCGATTTTAAATTGCGATACTACATGTAACCATGAGCATTAGGCAATAGTACTAAACTGGCATGAACATCAACACTAATAGTACATAAATGTCATAAAGCATTACGTTGAAACCGTATATTAGTAATTTAAATGTATGAAAACACTGCAGTTACGTAAGGCTAATATTACATTTTCAAGCACTAGTGGTTTTCTGCTGTAAATATTCATTTAACGCTATTATCGATTGAATATAATGTTTTTTTTTTTTATTCAAGAATATAATGTTTAAGGCACACTGCTTAAGCTCTAAGATGCCAAGGGCTTTTACTAATTTAAAGTTTACGACTAACTTAAAACTAGGGTTGTATCATTAAGTAATGTCATATTTGGGTCGCAGTGGTTGACTTTGGCAGATCCAGCCTTCATGTGGTGATCGGCCGGTGAATTGAATATTTCATGAGAGTCTTCCATATGGCGTTGGTGAATATTCATGTTGGCCGCATTCTTCGGTCCGTGTGGGTCCGCGGGAAACACCCCCAGGTTACGAATACCCGGCGGGTGGCCCGCATGCTGTTGATAAGTTTCCGTGGGCGATGATGGTGTTGTTACAGAAAAAAATGAAAAAAAAAATATAGCGAAGTAAATATTGCGGAAAACGGAGTAAAAAGGGGATATGGGAATGAAATGACTAAAACGACAGAGATCTAATTAGTTGACATCGAGATGGTGAAGAGACGGGGAGGGGGGAAGCGAAGGTTAGTGA
The DNA here is from genome assembly GCF_030247185.1 of Malaya genurostris. Classification (NCBI taxonomy): domain Eukaryota; kingdom Metazoa; phylum Arthropoda; class Insecta; order Diptera; family Culicidae; genus Malaya; species Malaya genurostris. Next base: position 95,082,935 of record NC_080572.1, read on the forward strand.
CAGCAAAAAGATCTTGTTAGTTCCGATGAAGATGGTGGACAGATGAGGAATCGGGATAATCGGCGGAAGTTAGTGTCGAACCTGCAGTTGAGAAATAATTCTTAGCCACAGTTGAAACAACGTCGATAAATAGGAGGAACTTTCTAAGCCAGATGTAACAGATTACACTTGTATATTAATGTGTTTGAGAAACTGGTATATGAGAAGCATATATGAACTATCCCGACTCGCCAACACATCCCGAACCGGAACCTCAGGCGGTCTACCTCGGGCCCTGAGGGATTCCAGTAGCTTCGACCTGGCGTCGCGATACTCTACGCACGACCACACGACATGCTCGATGTCCTGATAACCGTCGCCACAGGTGCAGAGCCCGTTCTCCACGATCCCGATACGCCGGAGATGTGCGTTGAATGTATAGTGATTTGACATGAGTCGTGACATAACGCGAATGAAATCACGACTCACGTTCATCCCCTTGAACCACGGTTTCGTTGATACCTTAGGAATAATGGAGTGTAGCCATCGTCCCAGTTCGTCATTCGTCCATGAAGTTTGCCAACTTTCGAGAGTTTTCTGACGAGAAATACTGAAAAATTCATTGAAGCAGATTGGTCTTTCATAAATATCACCTTCTAATGCGCCCACTTTAGCCAATGAGTCTGCCTTTTCATTGCCCGGAATGGAACAATGCGAAGGGACCCAGACTAACGATATTAAATAAGACCGTTCAGATAAAGTACTCAAATGTTCCCGTATTTTCCCCAGGAAATATGGGGGATACTTTCCTGGCTTCATTGCCCGGAGAGCTTCTATTGAGCTTAGACTGTCCGTGACAATGAAGTAATGGTCTTTGGGCAACGTTTCAATGATCTCGAGGGTGTACTGAATAGCAGCTAATTCTGCGACGTAAACTGAAGCCGGATCACTGAGTTTGTAAGAAGCGGTGATGTTTTGATTGAAGAGGCCGAAGCCTGTGGACTCGTTGATGTTTGATCCGTCAGTGTAAAACACTTTTTCACAGTTGACTGTTCTAAATTTATTATAAAAAATATTTGGGGCCACTTGAGGGCGCACGTGAGCCGGAATTCCACGAATTTCTTCTCTAATGGATGTGTCGAAAAACACAGTAGAATCAGAAGTATCCAAGAAATGAGCACGGTTGGAAACAAACAAAGAAGGATTAATATTCTGAGCCATGTAATCAAAATACAAGGACATAAAACGGGTTTGAGAATTAAGCTCAACTAACCTTTCGAAATTTTCAATCACCAGAGGATTCAAAATGTCGCATCGAATGAGCAAACGATATGAGAGATCCCAGAACCGGTTTTTCAATGGGAGAACACCCGCCAGCACTTCGAGGCTCATCGTATGAGTCGATTGCATGCAACCCAAGGCAATACGCAAACAACGATACTGAATTCTTTCCAGCATGATGAAATGAGTGTTCGCCGCGGATCGGAAGCAAAAGCATCCGTATTCCATCACGGACAATATCGTTGTTTGGTACAGCCTGTTCAGGTCTCCTGGATGGGCACCCCACCACGACCCGGTTATTGTACGAAGAAAGTTGATTCTTTGTTGGCATTTTCTTTTCAGATACCTAATGTGACATCCCCAGGTGCCTTTGGAGTCGAACCAGACCCCGAGATATTTAAATGTGAAGACCTGAGCTATGGTTTCACCCCCTAGTTGAAGCTGTAATTGTGCTGGTTCTCGCTTTCTCGAAAATACAACCAGCTCAGTTTTCTCCGTAGAGAATTCGATACCCATTTGAAGAGCCCATGTGGATAAGTTGACAAGAGTATCTTGTAACGGCCCTTGCAGATCGCCAGCTTTGGGTCCTATAATAGACACAACGCTGTCGTCGGCAAGTTGTCTTAGCGTGCAAGATGTGTTGATACATTTATCGATGTCGTTTACGTAAAAATTGTATAGAAGGGGGCTTAAGCATGAGCCCTGAGGAAGACCCATGTAACTGAATCGTATTGTCGACAAATCACCATGCGCGAAATACATGTGTTTCTCAGACAATAGATTATGTAAAAAGTTGTTCAAAACTGGCGAAAGACCATGCTGATGCAGCTTCTCAGATAGGATATTTATAGAAACTGAGTCAAAAGCCCCCTTAATGTCAAGGAAAACTGACGCCATTTGTTCCTTACGAGCAAATGCCATTTGAATTTCTGTTGAGAGCAACGCAAGACAATCGTTCGTTCCTTTACCCCTGCGGAAACCAAATTGTGTATCTGAAAGTAAGCCATTAGTTTCGACCCAATTGTCTAGACGGAAGAGAATCATTTTTTCGAACAATTTCCGGATACAGGAAAGCATAGCAATCGGCCGATACGAATTGTGATCGGAGGCTGATTTTCCTGGTTTTTGAATGGCGATCACTTTCACTTGTCTCCAGTCATGTGGAACAATGTTGTCCTCAAGGAACTTATTGAATAAACTCAACAAGCGCCTTTTGGCGGGGTCTGGCAGATTTTTCAACAAGTTGAATTTTATTCTGTCTAATCCCGGGGCTTTATTGTTACATGACAAGAGTGCAAGTGAGAGCTCTACCATCGAAAACGGTGTTTCGTTTGTATTTGGTGTCGCGGCGCGGGTGATCTTCTGTTCCGGAACAGAGTCTGGGCATACTTTTTTAGCGAAATCGAATATCCAGCGGTTGGAATATTCCTCGCTTTCATTCGTGGTGTTATGATTGCGCATTCGTCGGGCTGTGTTCCAAAGAGTACTCATAGATGTTTCTTTCGTTAAGCCGTCTATAAACCGACGCCAGTAACCGCGTTTCTTAGCTCTAATCAAGTTTTTAATTTTAACGTCTAACGCCGCGTAATTCCGGTAATTATCAGGTGTTCCATTTTTTCTGAATATTTTGTACGCGGAGGCTCTCTCCGCGTTTAAATTTGTGCACTCTTTGTCCCACCACGGGTTGGGAGGACGGATGTTAGTTTTCGCGCCGGGTACACGTTTCGTCTGAGCTTGAGTCGCGGTGTCGAGAATCAAGCCAGCCAAAAACGTGTACTCTTCCTCCGGAGGAAGTTGTTGAGTTCTTTCAAGTTTCTCAGACATCGAGGTCGCATAGCTATTCCAATCAATATTTCGTGTGAGGTCATACGAAACATTGATTGCCTTCGATGGTTTTGAGCCGCTGGTGATTTATATTACGATCGGTAGATGATCGCTACCGTGGGGATCAGGAATTACCTCCCACGTGCAATCCAACCGTAGCGATGTCGAGCAAAGGGATAAATCCAGCGCACTTGGTCTTGCTGGTGGTGCAGGAATCCGTGTCATTTCTCCCGTATTCAAGATTGTCATATTGAAGTTGTCGCAGATATCATGGATCATAGTTGATCTGTTATCATCGTGAAGACAGCCCCATCCCGTACCGTGTGAGTTAAAGTCTCCTAAAACCAACGTCGGTGCAGGAAGGAGCTCTACGATATCACTGAGCCACCGATGCCCAACCGAGGCTCTTGGGGGAATGTAGATGGAAGCAATGCAAAGGTCCTTACCTTTGATTGTAACATGACATGCGACAACTTCAATACCTGGTATCGAGGGGAGGTTAATGCGATAGAAAGAATAGCACTTTTTGATCCCCAAAAGTACTCCTCCATAGGGATTATCTCGATCCAGACGAATAATGTTAAAATCGTGAAAGTTTAAGGGTATTTCAGAAGTTAGCCAAGTTTCGCACAATGCAAATGCGTCACATTTCAGATTGTTTACTAGAAATTTAAATGAATCTATTTTTGGGATAATACTTCTGCAATTCCACTGTAAAACAGTGATTAGATCCGTGACCTCGGTGGATGATTTAGCCATCGAAAGATACAATCGCTGAAAGAAGGGGCCAATTTGCAGTCAACTGCTTCAAATATGTTTTTACTGTTGGCATGAAAGCAATTAAAATGCTTCTAAGAGGGTCTGAAATATTGAAAGTTGTAAAAATCCAGTCCACAACATCAGAGAACTTTATAAGTCCAGCACCTAGTTGGTTCTCTGGTGGATTTTCAGGGACGCTTGGGGATTTTTTAGTCCCTGGAAGCGGTGGGAATTCCATCTCGGAATTGAGTTTTCCGAGACCAGGAGCTTTTTGCTTCGGTGATTTTTCCCGATTCCCGTTAGCTGTAACTTTTCGAAGCCCTTCGGAAGACACCTTCGAACCCTTACTAGGTAGCTTATGAGAAGATTTATTCATTCTTTTCCTACAGCTATGAGGGACCGCTGAAGATGGACCTTCCAAAGGGTCGTCAGAATCGCTCTCGTCAGTTGACAAGCAGGCATATGGATTCGTTGCCTGTTTAGGAGGGGTGGCACTCTTAACCATCTCGGCAAAGGAACGCTTGGAGTGTTCCTTCAGGGAACGCTTCATCCGATCTCCTCGCAGTTTGTAAGCGGGACAGTCAGAGAGGTCATGCGGACCCTCCTTACAGTAGAGACACTTTTCAGCATCCTTACCGCAAGAGCCGTCCGCATGAGCTTCCCCACAGTTAGCACAACGTGGCTTATTGCTGCAATGAGTAGCTGTATGCCCCAGTTGTTTGCAATTGGTACAATTCATTATCCGGGGTACAAATAGACGAACAGGCAAACGAACCCGGTCCAAGAGGATGTAGTTGGGCAATGCCGAGCCGGCGAAGGTCACACGATAAGAGTCTGATTGGGGATAAGACTTTGTTCCATCCCCGGCGATCGATACTGAATGCAATCGCTTGCAATCCAGTATCTTGACATTCTTAAGTGAGGGGTCTTTAAAACAACCCGCCCCGTACTTAAGAATATCCTCGCAAGTCAAACTCGAATCGGTGACCACACCGTCGATTTCGACTTCACGAGCTGGCACGTAGACGCGGTACTCCAGCGTAAAAGGATCCTTTTGAACAAGCTCATTAGCCTGTTTTGAGCTGGTAAACAGGACCCTGAGCTTGCCTGGCCGTATTCTATCTATACTTTTTATGGTATTATATCGCGAATTCAGGTCCCGCGATATTTTTAAAATATTCAGTTTTTTTCCTTTGATTTGGTCCGGAAATAGACCGCGTAAGGCCCGGCCGGTAGTGCGAGCCCATCAGGATAGCTCTTTATGCGGGACTTTTCACTGACAAGGGAAGTCTCCATTTGAACATCGGGAGCGGGGGGGGGGCAGGATTTAAAATAGGCATAGCGGAACTACTTCCGCGCAAAAACAAATGATTCGGGGGGAAATATAATGGTCAAATAAAGAAATAAAAATAAACGACGTAAAGGTACTTAACTAAGATCCAACGGGGGACACCAAGCTGGACGTCGTCGATCGGCGTATCGCCGCTTTGATGGTGTGCAAAAAACCTCCGAGAGGAAAAGGCACACTTATTTATAATCCTCACACAATGGCCGCTTGTTTATAATCCTCACACTTGGCCTTGATCGGCGAAACAATAATCGGCTAACGGTACCGTTTCGATCGACCGCTCGCAATAAGGCACTGTTCTATTATATAATGCGAAAAAAAAAACCTCTCAGAGGAAAAAGCACTATTGTGTATCACACAATATCGTCCGACCACTTTATCACACACACACAACTGGTTTTCAATGCTTTCGCAGTAAATCCAAATCACGTCCGTTCGCTCGGAAGGTTGAAACGGCAATGAATATAATGTTATTATTATCACAATGAGACTTAAATTGAACAGATATGCAATTACTTTTCTGTGTAGTTATTTTGTTCATTTTATTTTCTCTACATTTCTGTTGGCATCACTGGGAGTACGATGCGGTGTTTAAGTGTTGTTCTTAAAAAAGTCTAATTTCAATGTGTTGTTTGATACGTATAGGTAAAAATTTTATCGGAACAGTTATTTTGAGTTATAGTGGAGGTGTGGCAAGTGTGTGTTTAGTAGAGAGAGTGCTATTTATTGAATATATTTGATTCTCAAAACTAAAAATGCTCAAGCGGCGGAAACTGAGAATATTAACCGTTCGAAGCGCCATCATTGTCGGTGTTATCAGATTTCTATGGAATGTGTGAAAATCTACAAGTCAATCGTGTTATTCAACATGAAAATCTAAAATTGGTCTCATCTCGCGTTCCTAAATTTAACAGCAATGCGAAAAGGAGTAAAAGGGTACTGGTGAGATCTTTCTTTAGAGATATTTTTTATTTTTCTTATATAAAATGCCTTATTATTTCTCTCCTGAGTATCGAAAATCAGCTTTTGTTGAGATCATATTGTTTACCAAAACAAATCCATGTTGTGTTTGATTCAACGTTAAACACGGTATTGCAACAACAAATCATATCATCAAACACAGACCTTAACCAAAGACTTCATATTAACAAGATATCCAGCTCTCACATTTCTAGAACAAATCATTGGCAACACCCTTTTTTTGCGAGCATGGCACCCTCACGCGAGTTCGCATCGAATCTCGTACATAGAAGTATGGGAAAGAAATGTCAAATTCGTGCGCGCCAAAATAGTAGCACTGCGCACTCATACAATTGACAAGATATGTTGAATGTGATGCCGTGCGATGGCGTTGCTGAACTGAAGATTGATTCCGCTCAAAGCTGACAGGGTCTGCCTTAACAAATGAGGTTACCACAACACAAAAGATATTTATATAATTTGAACTATACCAGTTGCCATTTTTAATTATGCGGGGAGTTATGCTAAAATGGATTATAAACAAACCGTTCCTTTTATCGTTTATCGCTAAAAATTGTTTGAGAAAATTGCCAGTTTTGTATGATTTTTATCCTCGAAATACCATTCCTGTGGACGTAAAGGTATGGTTCCGATTTATTCGGGTAATTTTCGAAATAATGTAGTCGTTGAAATATTATTTCAATAAGTCGATTGTTTCGGCCGCAGTATGACAAGTGGTACCATCCTGTTGAAACGAAATTTTGTCCGCGTTCATATTTTGAAGATTTGCCAACCAAAAATCATTGCTCATGATTCTGTATCGATTGCTGTTCACGGTAAGGGGCTGTCCATAAAAGACGTCACGCCGCAAGGGGGAGGGGAGTGTTTCATAAAACGTGACCTTTTGTGACAAGGGGAAGGGGGGGAGGTTTTTGGAATGTGACGTCCAATATTTTCAATGAGCGCATTTTTGAAATACCTAATTATATTACTGATTTGCCCTATTTCCTGAAAAAATCACCACAATAAACGTTTACATTTTATAGAAAAACGTGTATTTGTTGATGTAAAAGCTTCTTCTTGTAAATTCGGAAATGAATGATACAGGAAATCATTTCTGTTGTGATCAGCAATAGTGCACGGAGTGCACGTAAAAAAGTCGCTGACTTTTCAGCTGCCGCATATCTCTAGCAACATTCACATCCTTTTTTATTTCATCGAAATTCATGTTGTCTGATAACATACGACGATAGAAAATTCGTCGGCAAATGTCCGTCATTAAGTAGCGCATTGCGGTTCGTGGGAATTCAAAATACCAAAATATTCTATATAAATCTTTCAGTCTACTAAATGAGGAAACTCGTTGCTACGAAACTTTATGTGGTGTGAAAAGTATTGCTTTTGAGGATATCTTACTAGCTCAGTAAACAAGTGGCTATCGTCGACTTCCCGGGAACAATTTTATGGTGTATTCATATAGGAGAACGAAATACGAGATCATGAAATGATAGTTACCCGAAAAAAGCAACTCTGGCAACATTTCCGATACAATCATCGGGTAGGAATTTCTGGCAAAGTCCGACTTTTCACTTAATTCACGCAATGCATTCGCCGGGCACTTAGCAGTATTAACTAGGTTGAATCTGAACTTCTCATGCGCAGCTTAGTCTTCTGCACAAAATCATTAGCACGTTTCACTGACAATTATGACAAATTAACTGAATAGAACAACAGATACTACACTGTTGCTAGTGGGCATCCATATAAGGTAATCACTTTCCACCTCATTCAGGGTGGAAGAAAAGTAAACTTGTAGAGTAACCGTTAACGGCACTGATGGGCCGGAGATCGTGTATTTTCCGACACGTCAACGTCGCGACGTGATGCGAGTCGAGCTAAGACTAGATCTAGCTGAAAATCGTCCGAAATAACGTTTCAAAAGGGAAATCAAAACACACACCGTCGTCCCGACCCTGCTTCGCTGGCGGACACCTGCCACCATTTCCGCGGCCACTGCTTTCAACGCCGCCGGGTAGTTGGCGTTTTTCTTCCTGCTCCCGTACCCGTACGAGGGAGAATCCCTCGCACAAGCTATTCATTCACGGTTCCGTAAGTAACCGGCTTGGCACACTGTTGTGGAGGTGCAGAGTACATCTGCGCGATGGGACACAAAAATGTAATGATACGGCGCACCATGCGTTCCCTTCGGAACTCATTCGAGAAGCACAGGGAAGTTAGAATGATTGAAAACACGACAAATGCAGAAATACGATGCCATCGAATGCTGCAGATTTTTTTTTCGTATCTGTGATGATCAGTTACGAGTTGATGAGTGTGAGAATTTTTCTTAAGTTACTTATAAGAATGTCGACACAAAAAAGTGCAAAATCTACCAAATGATCTGAAAAGCTATATTACTGGATTAAAACAATGCATTTTAGAGATGCAGAGTAAGCTCAGACTAAGAGTAACCTTAGACTCTTTCTTCTTACATGAGTTCAACCAATAGCTTTCTTATATTGAATAAAAGTGATGAGCTGAGACAAACAAACCTGAAATAATTAGAAGATCATGTTCAAAATAAATGTATTTTTTTTACCTTTTTTTGTATATATAAAAAATAGGTATAGAAATCGCTCAAACTTTCGAAAATTTTTCCGAGGCCCGGAGGGCCGAATGTCATATACCAATCGATTCAGCTCGACGAACTGAACAAATGTCCGTGTGTATGTATGTGTGTGTGTGTGTCTGTATGTGTGTTGTCAACTAAGAGATCGAGATCTCAGAGATAGCTGGACCGATGTTTACTTTTTGAGTTATACGAAGTTTTATGTCAAAATTTTCTGTTTTTTGACAGTATCTGTCACATTTGACCTTGAAAACAAAATATGTTTCCAGACTTAGATTTCGCACGGTAATACCTATCCAACAAGCCATAGATTGTTAAAATCCGTCCATTTTTAACGGAGATATCGAAATTTTGGTGTAAGCGACTTTTCCCCCTATTCCAGCAGTAGGATATTTGAGCGCTGTCTGGCAAAGAAATGCTTGGGAGCAACATAAAACACGATTTTTTATACTGTTACATACATTTGTTTTCAAGTACTCAAAAGACTGCGTACAGTATCCTTTTTCATAACATTTTGCCTCGGACCGATTTTAGCACGGTTCGTTTTTGGCAACATAATTGTTCGAATATGCCATATGTAAACCAAATGATGGCAGTATTTTCCAGTTGAAAGCAGTATCGAATCGTTTCTCAAAGCTCAATCGTTTTCTAAAAAAGCCAGATCTACGAAGACAAAATTAATGAATTTTATCCAATTCTGACTTCCGATTCTGGAATTACAGAATGATGAATTTTTAAAATTCAAACCGGCCTTGGAAGTACCCAAAATTACCGTAAACTCTAAAGTGGAACTTACTTCGACATATCATGGAATGTTCAATCGATTGTCACACTTTTAGATTCAAATTCGATCCGATTTGCAGTTTCGATATTACAGAGTAATGAGTGATTAAAATCTCAAATTGCCACTTAAATCGACGGTCATTAAAATAATGTCACGAGAACTGAAACGCCGAAGAATATTCATGCAAAAAACACATGCGGATTGATAAAAAAAAGGTACCATCGCACTGCTAGGTGGATTAAGCACGTTTTATTTAATGGAATTTATAATAAATCGCTTGATAAAAACAGTGTTTAGATTAACTAATAAATACCAACATACTAATATGATATTCGAAATGTATTAGGTTTAAAGTACTATGTATTGTGGATGCTACGGCGAAGAAAAACTTATGTATACTGCCTTATGAAATAAACGTATTTATTGAAAAAAAGGTATTTTGTTTTGTTTTTCACTTAAAATATGTATTATTGGCAGCGTCATATAAATGGTTCAATGCAAATATTGGTTAAATGTAACTCATATGAAACTGGATAAAAATTCAAGTAAAACATCGAATATAGAATTTTAAGAGCAAACCTTAAACATCCCTAATGCACGATCTTTATACTATATTCATTACGACAAATACCGGATAATAATATAATCGTGTTTGCTTTTATCATTTTAGTTTAACAAATTGATGGGTAGTTGAAGACGAAATTCAAATGGCTCCGATAAGAAAATTGATATACTTTAGTCTTCGACTCGTCAGTACATAACAGTTTATGTTGAACTGTTATGTGACCCAGTAGTTTAACATAAACCGCTAGGCAGATATAAAGTTTCTGCTACTTGCAGAACACTTATTTTATTTGCACCGAAGTGCAATATCTTACCTGACGTGCCGAACGTAAACTATTTTCGGCATATACTGGCCGGTTCAGGTTTTGGTCATTCAGTTGTCCCGGGTTGGTGGTTCAATGCATAGGACGCTGGTCTTACAAGCCAGTTGTCGTATGTTCGAGCCCCTACCTGGAAGGATTCTTAGTGTCAGTAGGATCCATAGTACTAGCCATGCAATGATTCTGTTCACTAAGAATCGGCTGCGAAGTCTGTTGAAACAGAAAGGCCAAATTCCACAAAAGGAATGTAATGCCAAGACTTTGCTTTTTCATTCAGTTCAACATAAACTGTTATATACTGACGAGTCGAAAACGAAACATAAAGTGTATGAAAATGGTTATGTGCTCTATGCACAAAAATAGGTGCCCTAGGCACAAAAATTTTCATAAGAATATTGAAAACTCCATCATTAACAGGATCCTACATGTTTTTAAGTTTCCTAATGATTAACTTAATTTCATCAAAATTCATCTCAGTAATATCACCTTGTAACAATACTTGAGTTGAAATATGGTCATATTTCAGTGAGAAATCGTTTTCTATAGGACTCACAACGTCCAAATTGAAATTCTGGACACTCTCAAACTACCGGACATTTGTATGAGTTTTCTCGTCGTTTATGAAACGTATTTGATTTTTTCTTTGAAAGCTGGAATTGGTTTCTGCGGTTTCCTAAGAAACTTATATGATTTGTTCAACTTTTTAGAGAAATTCTTATTTTACAAAGAGAACGAATTGATTATTATTTTCCTCGTGTAGATCCTTCACTATTGATTCCATAGCAGAATAACAAAAACGTTGATATGGCCGTAATTGAGGTCGACAATAAAGAGCCTATTTAGTGTGCGCTTTTGGGACTGTTGGATTACTAGCTTCAATTATTTAATGATTTAAATGATCTGTTGCTGCATCGAAGTATCCCAAATAAGAGATCTGTATCCTAACAAACTATTGTTATATCGTTTATTCTATCCCGGGTTCAACCTAATTATAGTTAACGTTCACCGGGACTACCAAACTAGCTCTATGGTAGATGAATATAAAACTAACTAGATTATTAAGTTAATGCCTTAAAAATAACTTAATTCAAATTAAAACTCTCAATGTTATTTGAAGATGATCTAAGTAAAATCTAAGACATCATATTATCAGTATATCTAGCTCTAACACTATACGAACAAATCACAAGCGACATACTTTTTTGCGAGCATGACACCCCCAGCGAGTACGCATTGTCACGTATTTTCCACGAAATAATCCATTCCAACATTCAAATCATTTGACCCAGAAAGTCAATCTCCGCATCGAAATGTAGTACCCTGACTTTGCTTTTCGCATTCAAAACAAACGAAGAGAGAGGAAGTATTTTTGTCTTTCACTTCAACAAAAGAGAGTATCAACGTCAACGTCACTCTTTCCATATGACAAGACGAAACCAAAATGACATTTGCATGTAAATTTAGTCGATATTGCTTCTTCAATACATTGAAAATCTGTGAAGTTTAGCCGTAGAGAGAGTCCAAAATGTATTAAATCAAAGTTATTACACTCTAGCACCTCTTTGGAAATCCAAACTACCATAAATACGAGCACCAATATGTAACAATCATTGTGTATTAATACTGCACAGCGAAAATGACTGAACACAATCTTGAAACGATTATTCTCCGCTTTAGTCGTTGACAGGAATTGGAACTTTCTGACCCTATGTGCGGGGTTGGGAATCGAACCCAGGCGGGCTGCGTGAAAAGCATCGACTTACCCATCACGCTATATCTGTCCTCCAATGTGCCATTTATTTTTCGTCAATGAAATTGACTTTTATTAACGTTGCTGCGCACCCATACATTTTTTTTTTTTTTTCATAAATACGTTTATTTCATAGGCAATATACATAAGTTTTTCTTCGCCGTGGCATCTACAATACATAGTACTTTAAACCTAATACATTTCGAATATCCTATTAGTATGTTGGTATTCATTAGTTAATCTAAACACTGTTTTTATCAAGCGAGTTGCTATTATAAATTACATTAAATGAAATACATTTATTTTGTACATGATCTTATAACTATTTCAGGTTTGTTTGTATCAGTTCATCACTTTTATTTAATATAAGATAGCTGGCTATTGGTTGAGCTCATGGAAGAGAAAACAATCTAACATAAAATAAAATTTAAATTGGAACTCCAATGGACTTAATGAAATAATAAAGAAGTTTCATGTAAGGAACGTCACGACTAGCAAGAATGTCGCGAACTGGGACATTGGATAGTCTACCTTGGGTACGCAAGGAATTTATTAGTTGAGATCTGACATCACGATACTCCACGCATGTCCAAACAACATGGTCAATATCGCGGTAACCTTCGCCACAAGCACAATGATTAGTCTCGGAAAGTCCAATTCGAAGGAGATGTGCATCTAACGTGTAGTGATTGGACATGAGTCTGGACATCACACGAATGAAATCTCTACTCACATCCAGTCCCCTGAACCATGCCTTTGTCGATATTTTAGGAATAATTGAGTGCATCCACCGACCCAGATCATCTTTATCCCAAGAAGCTTGCCAGCTGGCAAGTGTTCTTTGGCGAGACGCGCTATAGAATTCATTGAAAGCAATTGGTCTCTCATAAATTTCACCCTCAATAGCACCACGTTTGGCTAAAATATCGGCTCTTTCATTGCCTGGAATGGAGCAATGAGCCGGAACCCAAACTATTGTGATTTGATAATTATTATTCAATATGACGTTCAGGCACTGTTTTATTTTGCCCAAGAAAAAAGGTTCATTTTTGCCAGCAGCCTTTGAGCGAATGGCTTCAATTGCACTCAGACTATCTGTGAAAAGAAAATAATGGTTTGGAGATAATGTGACGATTATACTCAAACTATAATGAACTGCTGCTAACTCTGCTATATAAACAGATGCAGGTTCTTGAAGCCTAAAGGAGACCGAAACATTATTGTTGAACATACCAAACCCTGTCGCTTCTTCAATTCGCGATCCGTCCGTGTAAAACATTTTCTCAGAGTCGATATGCCTGAACTTACTTGTAAATATTTTTGGGATTTCCAACGAGCGTAGGTGTTCCGGAATTCCACGCACTTCGCGCTGCATGGATGTGTCGAAAAATAAAGTTGAGTCAGGGACATTTAGGAGGCTGACACGGATAGGAATATATCTTGAAGGGTTGATTTCCTGTGACATATGGTTAAAATATACAGTCATGAATCTTGTTTGAGATTGAAGCTCAACTAGCCTTTCGAAGTTATTAATAACTAGGGGATTCAGTACCTCGCATCTTATTAGCAGTCGCGACGAAAGCTCCCAAAAACGATCCTTCAATGGAAGAACTCCCGCCAGAACTTCAAGACTCATTGTATGTGTCGAATGCATGCAGCCTAAAGCAATTCGCAAACAACGATATTGAATTCGCTCTAATTTGATAATATGAGAGTTTGCAGCGGAACGAAAGCAAACGCATCCATATTCCATCACTGAAAGTATCGTTGTCTGATACAATTTTATTAGATCTTCCGGATGAGCACCCCACCAAGATCCGGTTATTGTTCGAAGAAAATTTACTCTTTGTTGGCATTTTGTTATCAGAAACCTAATGTGTCCTCCCCACGTGCATTTGGAATCAAACCACACCCCGAGGTATTTGAAAGTCAAAACCTGCTGGATCATTCTTCCCATCATATGGAGCTGAAGCTGCGCGGGATCATGCTTTCTTGAAAAGACGACTAACTCTGTTTTCTCCGCAGAGAATTCGATACCAAGATGAACAGCCCAATCGGACAAGTTATCTAAGGTATCTTGCAATGGTTTTTGCAGATCAATAGCTTTGGGTCCAGTAACTGAAACTACGCCATCATCTGCCAATTGTCTTAGTGTACATGGGGATACTAGACAGCTGTCAATGTCATTCACGTAAAAATTATAGAGGAGCGGACTGAGGCAAGAGCCTTGCGGTAGACCCATGTAGCTAATTCTGAATGTTACCAAATCGCCATGTGAAAAATGCATGCGTTTCTCTGACAAAAGGTTGTGCAAATAATTATTTATAACCGCTGGGAGTCCATGTTGGTGAAGCTTGTCTGAAAGAACATCAATGGAAACTGAATCAAATGCTCCTTTAATGTCTAAAAATACAGATGCCATTTGTTGCTTTTGAGCGAAGGCAATTTGGATGTCAGACGAAAGTAATGCAAGGCAATCATTCGTCCCTTTATTTCTACGGAAGCCAAACTGAGTATCTGACAACAAACCGTTCGTCTCGACCCAAGTGTCGAGACGTCGTAGAATAATTTTTTCGAACAATTTTCTGATGCAGGACAACATCGCGATGGGTCTATATGAGTTGTGATTGGAAGCTGGTTTCCCCGGCTTTTGAATGGCGATAACTTTCACTTGCCTCCAGTCAGGTGGAACAATATTTTGCTCAAGAAGCTTGTTGAACAATTCCAACAAACGTCTTTTTGCGAGGTCGGGCAGATTCTTCACCAAGTTGAATTTAATTCTGTCCAACCCAGGAGCGTTATTGTTACAAGACATGAGTGCTATGGAAAATTCCATCATAGAAAAGGGGCTATCAATGGAACCATTATTTGAAAAAGATTCCCTAATAATGCTATGCGTAGGAACAGAATCTGGACAAACTTTCCTCGCAAAATCAAATATCCATCGGTTCGAGTATTCCTCACTCTCATTTCCTACGTTACGATTCCTCATTCGTCTGGCCGTATTCCAAAGAGTGCTCATTGAGGTTTCTCTTGACAAACCTTCGACAAAATGTCTCCAATAGCTACATTTCTTGGCCCGAAGTATGCTCTTGTACTTGGTTTCTAAAGTCAAGAATTTTTCAAAATTCTGAGGAGTTCCTCCTCCTCGTTTTAAAAACATCTTGAAGGCATTTTGTTTCGCGTGCTTAGCATCTGAGCACTCTTTGTCCCACCAAGGGTTTGGAGGCCTTCTGTTAGACGATGGACCAAGAAATCGTTTGGTTTGGGCTTGTTCTGCGGCCTCCAGAATCGAACAAACGAGGAAGTCATATTCTTCAAGTGGAGGGAGCTCTTCCATTGAAGTTAAGGCACTTGAAATATTACTTTGGTATTTAATCCAGTCAATATTTTTTGTCAAATCATATGGAATATTAACTGAATTAGCAATGCCTTTGTTACTGCTAATTGAGATGATGATTGGTAAATGATCGCTACCGTGTAAATCAGGAAATACTTTCCAGGTGCAATCTAGTCGAATTGAAGTCGAGCAAAGAGATAAATCTAATGCACTTGGACGTGCAGGAGGTCTTGGGATCCGTGTCATGCTACCCATATTTAGTACCGTCATGCTAAAATTGTCGCAAATATTATATATTAAGGATGATCTGCTATCATTGTAAACGGAACCCCACATCATTCCGTGCGAATTGAAATCTCCTAAAATCAAACGTGGAGCAGGAAGGGCTTCGACAATTTCATTAAGCTGTCGTTGTCCAACTTGAGCTCTTGGAGGAATATATACTGAAGCAATGCAAATGTCCTTTCCTTTAATGTTTATTTGACAAGCAACAACTTCTATACTAGAAGTCGAAGGAATATTTAATCTATAAAAGGAATAACATTTCTTAATTCCTAAAAGCACTCCACCATACGGAGAGTCTCTATCGAGACGTATAATGTTAAAGTCATTAAAACTTAAGGCTATGTTTGATGTAAGCCATGTTTCGCACAAAGTAAATACATCACATTTTTGACTATGCAACAAAACTTTAAATGAATCAAGTTTTGGCATGATGCTTCGACAATTCCACTGCAGGACAGTGATTGAATCATTTGCGGCGGATGATAAATTATCCATCAAATGATACAAAACCTGAAAGAACTGGCCATTGAGCTGATAACTGTTTCAAAAAAGTTCTAGCTATTGGAAGGAATGCCGTTATGATAGTCTTTAGAGGTTCAGAAATATTGAATGCTGCGAAAATCCATTCTACAATTTCCGAAAACTTAAGTAATCCTGTTGGTGAATGTGAAACGGAGCCCACTGGATTATTGTCTTTCCTTGAGCTAGTTTCTGGATTGGTTTGTGAATTTGACAAACCAGGAGGCACAGTTTTTGGTTTTAAATTTGGCTTTTTAGCTTTAACACGGGGATCTTTTTTTGAAGATGTAATTTTAGGTGTCTTTTTAGGTATTTTGTGGTTTGTTAATCTCCTCTTAACAGACCCTTGAGGAGTGACAAACGAGGTATCTTCACTATTTCCGTCGGAGTCAGATTCCTCTGGCTCCATAAGATTTGAAAAACCGTTTTCGGTTTCCAAGGGGGAGACATGTATGACCGTTTTAAGCATTTCTGCATATGTGCGCTTAGACCGTGCTTTTAAAGAAAGCTTCATTTTGTCTTTACGCAACTTAAATGCAGCGCATACTGAAAGATCATCATGAGGTCTCTCCCCACAATAAACACATTTTTCAACATTTTTATCGCAAAGATTATCCTTATGAGGCCCTTGACATTTGATACATTTGGACTTATTACTACAGTAAGTAGCTGTATGCCCGAATTTTTTACAGTTCGTGCAATTCATAACATGCGGTACGAAAAGCCGAACAGGAAGACGAATTTTATCGATATAGACATGGCTAGGCAACGCAGATCCGGCAAATGTTACACGAAACGAATCTGAGGGACGATACGACTTTTTTCCATCGACAATAGATGCTGAGTACAATTGCTTGCACTCGAGTATCTTAACTCCCTCAAGCATGGAGTTTTTAAAACGACCAACTCCATTTTTAAGTAAATCATCGGCCGTCAGACTTGCTTCAGTCACGACACCGTCAATTTCCACCTCCTTCGATGGAATGTAAACTCGATATTCAACAGAAAATAATTTACAGGTTACAATTTCGTTCGCCTGTTTCAAGTCATTGACAACAACTCGAATTTTATCTCTATTAACTTTACATATTTCTTTAACTTCAGAGAAATGTGATGTCAAATCCTTGGTAATTTGCATCAAATTTAAAATCTTTTCTTTTTTTCGAAGATAGACTATCCATGGCCCAGTGGTACCCTGTGGATAATGTTTAGCCCTCGGAGTATTTAAACTCTTACTAGTATCCGGAATCGGATTCGGATGATCTTCCATAAGATCATCCATTACATTAAATTTTTTTGTAAATTAATAATACCAAAATAAAAACTTATGTTTAGTAAAATTTCAGATATAAGAAATAAAAAATAAATTAAATTAAATCTACCTTGTAGCTGATGTCTCTGTTCCTTTATCGTGAAGAACGACGTGAAGCTCTTCCAACGATTTCCAATTGGCAGTCTTCTGCTGTTTCCAATTGGCAGTCTTCTGTCGTTTACTGCTATCTCAGTTGCTCTGCCGTCGTTGTGGACACCACTGCACTTGCTGTGCTGCCTGTACCTGACCCCAGGTACAGTGCTTTTGCTCTTGGTGGCGATCAAATGCGATGCTTGCAGTGTAGCACCTCGCGATATATGCCGTCTCTTTTGATCCTACGCAGCGTACAAATTCTGGTACCTGGTAGATCAGCACTGGGTTGCTTTAGCACCTTTGTGCCTTTGCACCCCTTCGTCTTCGCACCTTTATGCGATGGCACCTCTGTGACTCGTCACTTCTATGCTCTCGCACCTCTGTGTTTCTACACCTCTGTGCGTATGAACGGGATGGCCTTCGTTGCTAGCTTTCCAGTCGGGAAACGCCCCGAATATTACGTTTGCTATGGGCAGTTTAACTACCTGAAGCTTAGAATTGTCTCGGTATCAGCCGTTAACTCACGAGCCAGTACAATCGAAACACAACCTCTTCGCTTGAATGGTTTTTACTGAATGACCCATACATTTAACATGATATGCTAAATGTGATACCGTGCGATGGTGTTGCTGAACTGAAGACTGATTTCTCTCTAAACAGACAGGGTCTGGTTAAAGACTGGATGAGTATCAGTGAATGCACTACTAATATTGTTTCAATCAGTTAGGACCAGGTGAATTGAAGAAGATTTTCTTGCGAAAAATACGAGAACAATCATTCCGGTTACTTTGCCGATTATTCCATAAGACTTCAGAAAAATTCAGAAAAAAAATCCTTGTGAGTTTTTGCAAATCGCTAGTCGTAATCGTAAATAAATACGCAAGCAGTCAGAAAAAATGCCCCATCAATGGTTTCTGCTTCTGATTATCCACACAAGTTGGATTGCATATAAAATTGTCATTTGGTTTCAGGGATTTCTAAATTTGGTTTCAGGGATTTTCTAAACGAGCGAGTCTTCAATGACCGACAATCGCCCGTTCTAAGAGTTTTAGACAAGTTTTGTCTTATGTTTAAGGAAGGCATTGGTTTACCGAGAGGGGGGTCCTTTGTCTAAAAATTATTGTCGATCTCTGTGTTCTTTCTCACGATTCCGATGATATCTTCTACTTCGCCGTAAATGGCTGCCGAATAACCGTAGCATATATAAATAACGAAAACATTGTACCACTCGCTTCAATCAATTAAAATCGTTGAGCAATCTGTAGAAAAACGTTCTCATTTCCACTTTATTGGAAGGCTCTAATCTAAACATATTCAGTAAAACTCAAAACATGGATTGGAACGTTATGTTAGAAATAAGTAAGATGAAATGTAGGCTAGAGTGAGGCAACAGGTTTTAACATCCTCTGTGGAACTCTAATGCCCGAAAGCGAGTGCAAGCTATGAGATTCCACTTCGTTGTTTTACAGCAGACATAACCTGGTGATTTTGCCTGTTATTGGCAAGAGCATCAAATCCAAATGTTCCTGTGGTTGGTAACATAAGTTGTAATGGGAAGTCACAAACGAGTTTCCAGACATGACAGTCACGACCTTTTTTTGGCGCACATCTACGGTCCTCCGTGAAACTGGCACCAATGGTGATAAATTGGTTGCACTGCTGAGTTCCCATCATCACATTCATAATGCAAAAGTCACACTTTGGTTGAAATGATAATAATGCAATTAATCTCGCGCTCCACCAAGCGGTGAGTGCAGTCATTTTAGAAAGTACAAAAACGAACCAGATCTTTTAAAAGCACATACAGTATTTATTATTTATCTTTGGTACATATCTGTATTGCGCTATAGAGGTCAAATATCTGCATAAACACCGATAAATCGGTATACCTGGCAACGTTGTTGCAAACATTCAAAGAATGCGAAATATCAAAAAACAGGGAAAGATACAAGTCGTGCCAATTGGCACAATGACGCTGCAATGAAATGTAGAGACGCTGCTTGTTTAGAGATGATACTTTCAACAAAAGCTGTCAAATCGGTAGGAAAAATTATAATTACTTCACCTTTTTAACGATTTCCCATAAAAACGGGCAAATTCATTTAAAAAATCATAGTAGAAGTGGAAGAAAAAGTTTTTACTCTGGTAATGTTGATCTTAATTTATTGTGCGAAAAATAACGTTTATTTAGAATAAAGCATTATACTTGGTTCAATACTATTTTTCAAATACCCGGAAACAACAAATAAAATAACTGAAATAAATGGTACTCGATCGCTAAACATAGTACTCGAGAAATCATTATTGCACTGGTTTCTGTTTAAAAAAAATGCTGGCCTAAAAAAACCTAACCTTACCCAATTTCACACATTTCTGAAGATTTTCCATGTTTAATCGTAGTTTACACTAAATAAAGTAGAAGTAATCACTTTGAAATCGATTTTCTTCTACTCCGAGTTTGTTTTCATTGTTGATATCTATTAGTACTATTGAATAAACAAAAGAATCGTTGCAAATCACTACTGCCGATATGGAAATCTTCGGAAGAATGCTCCTTTTCTTGGTTCCATTTATCATTGGCAGGTGTCACTACCGGTAATTCAGCTTTACGACAATGTGCCAATCCTGTAATTATCTTAAGCGACACAAAAAGCAGAATTCCGAGCCCATAATGCGTTCAAGGCTCTTGTACGACCTTGTTTCGACGAAACGCAAGGGCTGCTATTTGATTGCTGACGGAACAAACTCAATTTTAACTTTCCGGTCTAAGTTTTTAAATCGTGACTGGTCGTGGAAAGGAGCTGGTAAGATTCAAGTTCCTGTTTATCAACAAGTTCGCGATGAATGTCATGATTTGGTAAGCGATTTGTAGTTGAGACCGGAATAGGACCCATTCGTCACATTTTCGACGATGACATCCCAACATGACTATTTCAAGGCGGTAAGCTGCCGACAAGATCGATTTTTTTATATCGTTTATTTATACCCGGCTTTAACCAAGTTGCAGTCGTTCGCCGGAAGATCGAATTTGTTCCCAATTGAATGAATCCTTGGAATTATACCGAAAATACTGGGCAATTTCAAAACAGCGACGGAGTTAATGCAGTCAAGGGCTTCCAGTAAATACGGACAAAATGGAAGAAATGCACTAAATCCGTACCCGTTTCCACTGCGTGGGCGCAGTCTTTAGATAATTGTAGAGAACACCTAATTTGTGGGAAGCAAAAATTATCCATTCGCAAACTGTTCTAACTTTTTTGAACCACTATGTTCTTATGGTGAAATTTTATGTGTTTTTCTTGGTTTCCCTCTTCATTGTTTTTATTCGACAGATAAATGTGTTTTCCGACTTCTGCACGTTCTCATTCGTATTCTCCACTAGGACACCGTGGTCGATTCTCTTATTCTCTTGATATTTGGCCAAGCTCAGATGGACTTATAAAGTAATGTTCGTACGATTTCCGACTGTCTGGGAATAATTTTCGAAACATGTTTCGTCGTTCCGTCGGGTCGCGTAGAAACATTGTAATGTTTATATACGAACGAGGTTGATAGAGTTGGTAATAGCGAATTCGTTTCTATGGTCGGTCGGAGCGTGGGATATGTATCAACGAAACGGGCAAACACACTCGTGAGCAGCCACTTTGCTTATCGGCGCTCTATTGCAAGCCAACTATGATCGTAAAATTCTCCACACAAGCACAATAATAGTAATATTATTGGTGGACTCCAATTTCCGTTTCATAAATACGATCACAGCAGCAGCCGGATCATTTCGTAAGATGCAGGCTTCATCGTATAATTCCGAAACAGCCTACTGACCATTACTTCATAAATTTATCATTCGTTGCATATGCCCACGAGAAAACCATCTGACATGTTGATTTCCCAATCGACCGTGCTGGTCGACCCACGCAAGAACGACCTACGGTTATAAGAAAACGCACTCGAAAGAGTGCACCGTTTTATTCTCTAAAAGCATCAATTGCCAAAAAGATTTTCTTATTTTCAAGAAAACATCGTTCGGACCACATGTGGTAGAGTTTTTCTTCTAGCGCTGACACCCAACCAACAACAACCGGCGATGGCAGCATTTCACACGAAAATAAACCAGAAATGAAAATTGGTGTATTTTATACCCTGCTCTCCGATCGCTTAAAATAGATCAAGTTAGTTGGACTATACTGTGTGTATGGTGATCTGAGATTTGGTATATATACTGCTCTGAGCCTAATACATTACACATGCAATCACTTATTTTCCTTCGAGTTCATTTGACCGAATATGGTGTTCGTATTTCCATGAACTAGGTTTCGGGTTAATGGCGGTATTATGGATGAAGATCATATTTAAATTCCGTAACTCTACGGGAAATGGGTTGTTTGTATTGCTACTAACTTTATTGTTGCATCTTCAAGCGATATTACATAATACATAATGACACAAACCCCGACCGTCAGCCAGTGAAATTGCACTCCAAATCGATAGATGGTAAATTTTACCAATCAGACTCATTTCGCGTGACATTTGCCGGATCTACACTTCCAAATTATTTGGTAGTGAGTGGAGTTCGTCTACCTGTTCGGCTGTATGTATCACGAGTAATGCACTGTACAAGCTGCAAACATACATACGGCAACCTATTGGTGCAACAAATTGCGGTGCGGCAAACGTGGAGAGACCCATCAGGACGATCTCTGCAGAAGAGCAGCGGAAAAGTGTTCCTACTGCGGGGAGAATCCTCATGATCTGTCGGTGTGCCCTACGTATATACAGCGTGCAGAGAAATTGAAGCGATCCGTGAAAGAACGCTCTAAACGTTCTTACGCGGAAATCCTCAAAAGAACCACTCCATCGAACCCTGAGAACCAGTTTGCACTCTTGCCAGGCAAAGGACCTTCCTACACGCAGGTTGAAGGAAGCAGGAAAAGACAAAATCTGGCTTCTCCTAAGCTTCCTCGTGAAGGCCTCAGAATGTCCTCTTCGTCACAAAATGATCAAACAAAAACGAAAAGTGCTGACTCAAAACCGAAGCAAACCTCCTGGTTTCAAAAAACTTAGAGATGATAAGCAGTACCCAGCACTTCCAGGGGCATCAAAAAACCCGAATGACCCCAAAATCTGCTCCAAATAGTAAGACTCACCGGGTTAAACAGTATCCCGAATAGCCTTCACCCTCGGCTGGCCTTTATTTGGTTTATTTCCGGACCAAAGAGAAAAATAAACCGCTTAATATTTTGAAAATCTCTAAAGACTGGGCGTCAAAATATACAGCTTTGAATTTTTTTCTCAAAAATTCGTCCCGATAAGCTCAGGGTCTCGTTGACCAGTCTGAAACATGCTAATGAGATCGCTCGAAACGATCACTTTACGCGGGACTACCGCGTTTACATACCAGCTCGCGAAGTCGAAATATACGGAGTGATCACGGATCCAAATCTGACATGCGATGACATTCTCAAACATGGAGTCGGATGTTTTAAATATCCCTTGCTTAAGAATGTCAAGATACTGGACTGCAAACGTTTGCATTCAGTATCGATCGCCGCGGATGGGACAAAGTCTTATCCCCACTCGGACTCGTATCGGGTGACCTTCTCCGGCTCGGCTTTGCCGAAATTCGTTCTCCTAGACAGTGTTCGTCTGCCTGTACGACTTTTCGTACCACGGGTCATGAATTGCACTAGTTGTCAACAACTAGGACACCAGCTTCCCATTGTGGAAATCGGCCCGCTGCTCAAAATGTGGAGAGAGTCATGCGGATGTCGTTTGCGACAGAAACATTGAAAAGTGTCTTTACTGTGGGGCGGTCCCGCATGACCTCACAGCATGTTCTGCGTATAAATTGCGTGGAGATCATTTGAAACGATCTCTCAAGCAACGATCAAACCGCTCGTTCGCAAAAATGCTGAAAATCACCACACCACCTAAACAGAACCCCTACACCTGCTTGTCTGCGGACGATTGCGACTCTGACGATCCTCAAGAAGGTACATCTTCAACTGTCCCTCGTAGTTTTAGGAAGAGGAGAAATATATCATCTCCTAAACTCCCTAGCAAGGGTTCATCCCGAAAATAGATCCTTTTAAATAACTAGTAAATAATCTGAAATGTGACGCATTTGCATTGTGCGAAACTTGGTTAACTATTGATGTATCACTAAACTTCCACGATTTTAACATTATTCGCCTGGATCGAGATAATCCCTACGAAGGAGGGGGATTTTGGGGATCAAAGAGTGCTATTCCTTCTTTCGAATTAACCTACCCTCGATAACAGGTATTGAAGTTGTTGCATGTCATGTCACAATTAAAGGCAAGGACCTTTGTATTGCTTCCATCTTATATTCCCCCTAGAGCCTCAGTTGGGTACCACTGGCTCAACAGTATCATGCAACTTCTTCCCGCACCGACGTTAGTTTTAGGAGACTTTAACTCTCACGGTACGGGATGGGGTTGTCTTCATGATGATAACAGATCAGTTATGATCCATGATATTTGCGACAACTTCAATATGACAATCTTGAATACGGGAGAAATGACACGAATTCCCGCACCACCAGCAAGATCAAGTGCGCTGGACTTATCCCTTTGCTCGACATCGCTACGGTTGGACTGCACGTGGAAGGTGATCCCTGATCCCCACGGTAGCGATCATCTGCCTATCGTAATTTCAATCGCCAGCGGATTAAGACCATCGGAAACAATCAATGTTTTGTTTGACCTCACACGCAATATTGATTGGAAATGCTACGCAATATCGATATCTGAGAAACTAGGAACAACACAAGAACTTCCTCCGGAGGAAGAGTATACGTTTATGGTTGGCTTGATTCTCGACACTGCGATTCAAGCTCAGACGAAACGTGTACCCGGCGCGAATACTAACATTCATCCTCCCAACCCGTGGTGGGACAAAGAGTGCTCATCACTGAATGCGGAAAAATCTGTAGCATTCAAAAAGTTCAGAAAATATGGAACACCTGATAATTATAGAAATTACGCAGCGCTAGATAACCAAATGAAAAACTTAGTTAAAGTAAAGAAACTAGGTTACTGGCGACGGTTTGTTGACGGATTAACAAGAGAAACATCGATGAGCACTCTTTGGAACACAGCCCGACGAATGCGCAACCAAAACACAACGAACGAAAGCGAGGAATATTCTAATCGCTGTATATTCGATTTCGCTAGAAAAGTATGCCCCGATTCTGTTCCGGAACAGAAGATCTTCCGTGTCACGACATCGAATACAAACGAAACAACGTTTTCGATAGTAGAGTTCTCACTTGCGCTCTTGTCGTGTAACAATAAAGCACCGGGGTTAGACAGAATTAAATTCAACTTGTTGAAAAATCTGCCTGACTCTGCCAAAAGGCGCTCCACACAAATGGAAAAAAGTGAGAGTTATCACCATTCCAAAACCTGGGAAACCAGCCTCCGATCATAATTCGTATCGACCGATTGCTATGCTTTCATGTATTCGGAAATTGTTGGAGAAAATGATTCTCTTCCGTCTAGACAATAGGGTCGAGACATATGGGTTGCATTCAGATACACAATTTGGGCTCCGCAGGGGCAAAGGAACGAACGATTGTCTAGCGTTGCTCTCACAGATGGCATCAGTTTTCTTCGACATTAAGGGGTCATTCGATTCAGTTTCCATTGACGTTCTATCTGAGAAGTTGCGTCAGCATGGTCTTTCACCAGTTTTGAACAACTTTTAATATAATCTATTGTCTGAGAAACACATGTATTTCGCACCGGGTGATTTGTCGACAAAACGATTCAGCTACATGGGTCTTCCTCAGGGCTCATGCTGAAGCCCCCTTTTGTACAATTTTTACATAAACAATATTGTTGAATGTATCAACACATCCTAAGACAACTTGCCGACGACAGCGTTGTGTCTATTATAGGACTCAAAGCTGCCGATCTCCAAGGACCATTACAAGATACCATCGACCACTTGTCAACATGGGCTCTTCAAATGGGTATCGAGTTCTCTACGGAGAAAACTGAGCTGGTAGTAATTTCAAGTAAGCGAGAACCAGCACAACTACAGCTTCAATTAAGGGGTGAAACCATAGCTCAGGCCTTCACATTTAAATATCTCGGAGTCTGCTTCGACTCCAAAAATACCTGGGGATGTCACATTAGGTATCTGAAACGAAAATGCCTACAGAGAATCAATTTCCTTCGTACAATAACCGGAACTTGGTGGGGCTCTCACCCAGGAGACCTGATCAGGTTGCACAAAACGACGATATTGTCAGTAATGGGATATGGATGTTTCTGTTTCCGATCCGCTGCGAATATTCATTTCATTAAACTGGAAAGAATTCAGTATCATTGTTTGCGTATTGCTTTGGGTTGCATGCAATCAACTCATACGATGAGTCTTGAAGTGCTGGCGGGCGTCTTACCGCTGAAAAACAGATTCTTGGATCTCTCATATCGATTTCTTATCCGATGCGACATCTTGAATCCGATGGTGATAGAAAACTTTGAAAAGCTTGTCGAGCTTAATTAACAGACCCGTGTTATGTCCTTGTATTTTGACTACATGGCTCAGAATATAAATCCTTCTTCGTTTGTTCCCAGTCGTGTTCGTTTTGTGGATACTTCTAAATCTACTGTGTTTTTCGACACATCCATGAAAGAAGAAATTCGTGCAATCCCGGATCCTGTACGCCCTCAAGAGATCCCAAAAATTTTCAATAATAAATTTAAAGAAGTCGACTGTAACATTTATTGTTTTACACTAACGGATCATATCTCGACGGGTCCACTGGCTTCGGTATATTCAATGTAAATTTCACCGCTTCCAATAAACTCAGTGATTCAGCTTCTGTTTACGTCGCAGAACTAGCTGCAATTCAGTATACCCTTGAGATCATTGAAACTCCGCCCGCAGATCACTACTTCATTGTATCGGACAGTCTCAGTTCCATTGAGGCTCTCCGTTCAGTGAAGCCTGGAAAGCACTCACCGTATTTCCTGGGGAAAATACGGGAACAATTGAGTGCTTTATCTGCAAAATCATACCAGATTACCTTGGCTTGGGTCGACTTGGCTGACTCTCATATATAACTTCTTGAAAATCATTGCCGTTTCAACCTTCCGAGCGAACAGACGTGATTTGGATTTAATGCGAAAGCATTGAAAACCATTTGTGTGTGTGATAAAGTGGTCGGACGATATTGCGTGATAGACAATAGTGCTTTTTCCTCTGAGAGGTTTTTTTTCGCGTTATATAATAGAACAGTGCCTTATTGTGAGCGGTCGATCGAAACGGTACCGTTAGCCGGTTATTGTTCCGCCGATCAAGGCCAAGTGTGCGGATTATAAACAAGCGGCCATTGTTCCCTGTGTCGATTGTGATCGAACATTGAAGTGAAGTGATACCGTTAGTCCATACAAACTATAAACAGTTTATTTGTGCCTTTTCCTCGGTGAGGTTTTTTGCACCTTCGCACCGAACCGTTAGCTGGTGCTTTGTGCTTTTCCTCGTAGAGGTTTTTTGGCATCAATTGAAGTGGCAATCGACCAAGAGCAGGTCTTGGCGACCGTTCCTTGCATTTGTACAACAAGCTAAGTATTGCCTTTTTCTTTATTCTTATTACTTATTACAGTTTATTGTTGCATCCCTCTTATAATTTACCACTTGCCTAAATATAACCTCGTGCTACAGTAAGCACAATGAGTCCTCCCCCTCCAGACGAAGAAATGAAGACAGATCCTAATCCGCCTGTTGTTGACAGTAATAAAACCCCCCGGATTAAGGAATATTCCGATGAACCCTCGCTATCGACCGGTCCATATGTGGTGTACTTCCGGACCAAATCTAAAGATAAAGCATTGAATTTATTGACATTAAATAAGAACCTGACGTCACATTACCCGACTATCACACAAATAGTAAAAATGCGCTCCGACAAACTCAGGGTCTCGTTGACCAGCTTAAAGCAGGCTAATGAGATCGTTCGAAATGAGCTCTTTACGCGGGATTATCGCGTATATGTACCAGCCCGCGAAGTCGAAATAGACGGCGTGGTCACAGATGCAGGTTTGACTTGCGCAGATATTCTTGAGCACGGGGTTGGCGGTTTCAAAAACCCCTTACTCAAGAATCTGAAGATACTGGATTGCAAACGCTTGCATTCAGTATCGATCGCCGAGGATGGGTCAAAATCTTATCCTCAATCGAACTCGTATCGTGTGACCTTCGCTGGTTCGGCTTTGCCAAATTATGTCCTTCTGGACAGGGTTCGTCTACCCGTACGTCTCTTCGTGCCGCGGGTTATGAACTGTACTAATTGCCAGCAATTAGGACACACAGCCTCCCATTGTGCGAATCGGCCCCGTTGTTCGAAGTGTGGAGAGCGTCATGCGGATGGCTCTTGCGGAAGAGCCATTGAAAAGTGTCTCTACTGCAGTGAGGGTCCGCATGATCTCTCAGCATGTCCCACCTACAAATTGCGTGGAGATAAGCTAAAGCACTCTTTGAGGGAACGCTCCAAGCGCACATTTGCAGAAATGCTAAAGAGTGCTACACCACCAAGCCCATCTGCAAATCCCTATGCTTGCTTGTCAACAGACGAGTGCGATTCAGACGACCCTCTCGAAGGCACATCTTCGGCCATCCCTCGTAGCAACAGGAAAAGGAGAAATATTTCCTCTCATAAGCTACCTAGTAAGGGTTCGAAGGTGGCCCTTGAGGGGCCTCCAAAAGTAACAGCTAATGGTAGTGTTAGTAAAACACCGAAGCAAAGAATAGCTCCTGATCTAGAAAAACTGAGATCTGATAAGGAGTTTCCAACACTTCCTAAGACAAACAAAAACTCAATTGTCCCTAAAGACCAGTCAAAGAATCAACCAAATGCTGGATTTATTAAATTCTCTGATATAGTGGACTGGATTTTTAAAACTTTCAATATCTCTGACCCCTTGAAAGGTATTTTGATGACCTTTGTACCCGTAGCTGAGACGTTTTTGAAACAGTTGACTGTAAAATGGCCCCTTCTTTCAGCGATTGTATCCTTCGATGGCTAATTTATCCAATGAGGTCAAGGATTTGATCACTGTTTTACAATGGAATTGCAGAAGTATCATCCCAAAAATTGATTCCTTCAAACATCTATTATATACCACGAATTGCGATGCATTTGCATTGTGCGAAACTTGGTTAACTTCTGAAATATCTCTCAACTTCCACAATTTTAATATTATTCGTTTGGATCGAGAAACCCCCTATGGAGGAGTACTTTTGGGAATCAAAAAGTGCTATTCCTTTTATCGAATTAACCTCCTCTCGATACCAGGTATTGAAGTTGTCGCATGTCATGTTACAATCAAAGGTAAGGACCTTTGTATTGCTTCCATCTACATTCCCCCTAGAGCCTCGGTTGGGCATCAGCGGCTCAGTGATATCATAGAACTCCTTCCCGCACCAACGTTGGTTTTAGGAGACTTTAACTCACACGGTACGGGATGGGGTTGTCTTCATGACGATAACAGATCAGCTATGATCCATGATATTTGTGACAACTTCAATATGACAATATTGAATACGGGAGAAATGACACGGATTCCTGCACCACCAGCAAGACCAAGTGCGCTGGATTTATCCCTTTGCTCGACATCGCTACGGTTGGATTGCAAGTGGAAGGTAATCCCCGATCCTCACGGTAGCGATCATCTACCTATCGTAATTTCAATCGCCAACGGATTAAGACCATCGGAGACAATCAATGTTTCGTATGACCTCACACGAAATATTGATTGGAAATATTACGCAAATGCGATGTCTGAGAAACTGGAAACAACACAAGAACTTCCTCCGGAGGAAGAGTACACGCTTTTGACTGGCTTGATTCTCGACTCCGCGATTCAAGCTCAGACGAAACGTGTACCCGGCGCGAAAACTAACATCCTTCCTCCCAATCCGTGGTGGGACAAAGAGTGCTCATCACTGAACGCGGAAAGATCTTTAGCATTCAAAAAGTTCAGAAAATATGGAACACCTGATAATTATAGAAATTACGCAGCGCTAGATAAGCAAATGAAGAACTTAGTTAAAGCAAAGAAACTAGGTTACTGGCGACGGTTTGTTGACGGATTAACAAAAGAAACATCGATGAGCACTCTTTGGAACACAGCCCGACGAATGCGAAACCAAAACACCACGAACGAAAGCGACGAATATTCCAACCGTTGGATATTCGATTTCGCTAAAAAAGTATGTCCAGACTCTGTTCCGGAACAGAAGATCTCCCGCGCCGCGACATCAAATACAAACGAAACACCGTTTTCGATGGTAGAGTTCTCACTTGCGCTCTTGTCATGTAACAATAAGGCCCCGGGGTTAGACAGAATCAAATTCAACTTGTTGAAGAATCTGCCTGACACCGCCAAAAGACGCTTGCTGAATTTATTCAACAAGTTCCTCGAGGGTAATATTGTCCCACACGACTGGAGACAAGTGAGAGTTATCGCCATTCAAAAACCTGGGAAACCAGCCTCCGATCACAATTCGTATCGGCCGATTGCTATGCTTTCCTGTATCCGGAAGTTGTTCGAAAAAATGATTCTCTTCCGTCTAGACAATTGGGTCGAAACTAATGGCTTTCTTTCAGATACACAATTTGGTTTCCGCAGGGGTAAAGGAACGAACGATTGTCTTGCGTTGCTCTCAACAGAAATTCAAATGGCATTTGCTCGTAAAGAACAAATGGCATCAGTATTTCTAGACATCAAGGGGGCTTTTGATTCAGTTTCTATAAATATCCTATCTAAGAAGCTGCACCAGCATGGTCTTTCGCCGGTTTTGAACACCTTTTTATATAATCTATTGTCCGAGAAACACATGTATTTCGCACATGGTGATTTGTCGACAATAAGATTTAGCTACATGGGTCTTCCTCAGGGCTCATGCTTAAGCCCCCTTTTATACAATTTTTACGTAAAAGATATCGATGAATATATCAACACATCTTGCACGCTAAGACAACTTGCCGACGACAGCGTTGTGTCCATTATAGGATCCAAAACTGCCGATCTGCAAGGACCATTACAAGATACACTCCACAACTTGTCCACGTGGGCTCTTCAACTTGGTATCGACTTCTCTACGGAGAAAACTGAGCTGGTTGTATTTTCAAGGAAGCGAGAACCAGCACAACTGCAGCTTCAACTAAGGGGTGAAACCATAGCTCAGGTCTTCACATTCAAATATCTCGGGGTCTGGTTCGACTCCAAAGGCACCTGGGGATGTCATATTAGGTATCTGAAACAAAAATGCCAACAGAGAATTAACTTTCTTCGTACAATAACCGGATCATGGTGGGGTGCCCACCCAGGAGACCTGATCAGGCTGTACCAAACAACGATATTGTCCGTAATGGAATGCTTCTGCTTCCGATCCGCCGCGAACACCCATTTCATTAAACTGGAAAGAGTTCAGTATCGTTGTTTGCGTATTGCCTTAGGTTGCATGCAGTCGACTCATACGATGAGTCTCGAAGTGCTTGCGGGCGTCTTACCGTTGAAAAATCGATTCTGGGATCTCTCATATCGATTGCTAATCCGATGCGATATCTTAAATCTGATGGTGATTGAAAACTTCGAAAGGCTTGTCGAGCTCAATTCTCAGACCCGTTTTATGTCCTTGTATTTTGATTACATGGCTCAGAATATTAATCCTTCTTCGTTTGTTTCCAACCGTGCTCATTTGTTGGATACTTCTGATTCTACTGTGTTTTTCGACACATCCACGAGAGAAGAGATTCGTGGAATTCCGGATCACGTGCGCCCTCAAGTGGCCCCAAATATTTTTTATAATAAATTTAGAACAGTCAACTGTGAAAAGATGTTTTACACTGACGGATCAAACATCAACGAGTCCACAGGCTTCGGCATCTTCAATCAGAACATCACCGCTTCGTACAAACTCAGTGATCCGGCTTCAGTTTACGTCGCAGAATTAGCTGCTATTCAGTACACCCTCGAGATCATTGAAACGTTGCCCAAAGACCATTACTTCATTGTCACGGACAGTCTAAGCTCAATAGAAGCTCTCCGGGCAATGAAGCCAGGAAAGTATCCCCCATATTTCCTGGGGAAAATACGGGAACACTTGCGAACTTTATCTGAACGGTCTTATTCAATATCGTTAGTCTGGGTCCCTTCACATTGTTCCATTCCGGGAAATGAAAAGGCAGACTCATTGGCTAAAGTGGGCGCATTAGAAGGTGATATTTATGAAAGACCAATCTGCTTCAATGAATTTTTCAGTATTTCTCGTCGAAGAGCACTTGAAAGTTGGCAAACTTCATGGAGTAATGACGAACTGGGACGATGGCTACATTCCATTATCCCTAGGGTATCGACGAAACCTTGGTTCAGGAGGATGAACGTGAGTCGCGATTTCATTCGTGTTATGTCTCGGCTCATGTCTAATCACTACACATTCAACGCACATCTTCGGCGTATTGGGGTCATGGAGAGCGGTCTCTGCACCTGTGGCAACGGTTATCAGGACATCGAGCATGTCGTATGGTCATGTGTGGGGTATTGTGACGCCAGGTCTGTTTTAAAGGACTCCCTCAGGGCCCGAGGTAGACCACCTGATGTTCCGGTTCGAGATGTGTTGGCGAGTCGGGATATATCATATATGTTACTCATATATAAATTCCTTAAACACATTAATATACAAGTGTAATCTGCGTTAGTTACCCCTGTTCCTCGACTGATGCGAAGAAGAAACTCCACCCACAGGTTCGACACTAACATCCGCCCGAATCTCCCTATCCCTCGTCTGTCCACCATCTTCATTGGAACTAACAAGATCTTTCTGCTGTCACTAAATTTTCTGCTTCCCCCTCCCACGTTTTTTCACCATCTCGATGTCAACTAATTAGATCTTTGTCGTTCTTAGTCATTTTGTTCCCATATCCCCTTTTTACTCTGTTCTCCGTAATATTTACTTCTCTGTAAATTTTTTTTTTCATTTTCCTTCGTAACATCATCATCATTGCCCACGGACGGCCGCTGTAGTCTATGAGATGAATATGGGCCTGGTATTCGTAGCCTGGGGGTGTCCCCCGCGAACCCACACGGACAGAAAAAAGCGGCTAATACCAAGATACTTACCAACGTGTTACATTCAGTACGCCGGCCGGTGCCGATTGCCAGCTGAAGGCGGGATCTGCCAAAGTCATTACATTATCTTAATATACTATCCTAGTTTTAAGTTATTTGTTAATTAAAATTAGAAAAAGCCCTTGGCATCTTAGAGCTTAAGCAGTGTGCCTTAATAAATTATATGATTGAAAAAAAAAAAAAACTTCTTGAAAATTATCAATGCCCAAATTTAGTCCTCTCCTTATCTCTCTCTCTCTCGTCTACAGCTCTACCGCACTCTTCTTTACGCTACTGAATGTATGACCTGTATAAACTATGCTTCGGAGCGTGCACCTGTCTTGAACTGACTGAGTTGCTGAAAACTACCCAAAAACGCCACATCAACATCAGTGCACACCAACAAAGCATCCCAGCCAAGGATAATCTCTCTCGTTACAATCTGAAGAACGTGAAGATCCAGAAAACTCTAAAAAATTTGTGCCACAAACGAATAATGTATTTTAATTCAAAATCAATATTTTGTAAATCCCACCCTACTCAAATTCCTTTACTAACTCTAGGAGAGTATGCCGCCCCCTCAATACGGCGTCTCTTCTTCTCCTATAACAACAAGACAATCGGCCACGTTAAGCTAAAGCAAATGAGCCAAATAAAAATTTTATTATAAAAAAAAATCATTTTTTTTCTAAAGAACATTACTACAATTTGGACATGCCCTACAAATATATATCGACTTCAAAACAACATTTCATTTCATTAATTGATACATTACTGGATTCGGGCCGCGGTGAATAACTCGGGAGGATCCAGTCTTCCGTTGGTGGCCGGCATTGGCTGGTGCATTGGACCTTAGATGAAAGGGTTATCCAGGCGATGTTGAGAAGTATCGATGGTGGCCACATGTTTCTTCTCTTGTCGGACCGCGGGAAAGACTCCCGCACAAACTCAATTATTCCTGATAAAAACAGTTTATAATGCTAATGCTTATTTTATCGTCCAGGCTGCAAATAATTACCACAGATAACATATATAACATACGTTGGAAACACTACTGCCATCTACTCGACTGTTCGCCGCGAATTTTCAAGGTTATGCGATTTTCTTGATTTGTTTTAGAAATTCACTAGAGAGTCTAGATCTGATGTTATCCCGAATTTTTTTTTTAAGTCAACTGACACTGACACTGAAAATTTTCGATATATTCAAAACAAAATTTATGAGATCATACCAGATCTCGACGTTTCATGCACTTCTAAGACATTTTCGATTTCAGAGATCTCAAAATTTTTCCAAGATCTAAAGTCGACTTTTTTCAAACAAATTTTTGTCGAGATAACACGAGACTTCGACGTTTCATGAATTTAGCAACAACAAAAATATCTATAATTTCCCGCGGTTTTCTTAGGCGAATTTCCGATTTTACGGGTTTTTTGCGTGTCTTTTTTTGTGCGGCACCTCATGTACTCGACTTTAAAATTAATGTTACTACCGGGAGAAACAAAAGTATTGCCATGATCACCGGCAATGGCTCCTTCCGATTTTAATGTCGGAGAGTGTTTTCAGTTAATAACTTTTCGATACAACCTGTAAATGAAGTAAGTAAGAAGTGGAAAGTAGTGTTTTGAAACTGGAATAGTTCGAAAAATCTAGAGCTCAAGTTCTACAGAGCTTTTATATGCATTGTGATTGGAACTACTTTGAATATTTATCATCTTTTCATCTGTTCCCCACAGGAATCCATAAAAATAAGATGCTTTTCTACTAGGAAAAGTATCAAAGGAAAAATCAATATCATTTATACTTGATGCCTCTGAGACAAAATCCATTGACGGTTAATATATATAAATTATTTAAAATGTGCAAAACTCCACTTCTATATATCCTGTAGTTAATGCGATGATTATATTAGTAAACGTGAAACATTGAATACAAAAACAGTATGGTTTAGGAAATCGTTTACTCAAAGTCCTACGATGATCATCCGTCTGAACCAAGCAATGTGTAAACTTACGTCAACTCTGGCGGATATGGACAAAATCACTTCAAACTTTTCATTCAAATTTATGATCATAAAAGTCATAAAATCAAATTCACTTCAATAAAGAACACACCTTTCGAAAAGCATCCATGGCAGCAAGCATTGAGCTGGGTTAGGATTTTAGCAATCAGGAACGGTCTACCAAAACGGACAAAGTGTCCATTAAAATCCAAATAAACTCTTCAAATATCGTCAGTTTTAGATAAGCCAAAAAACCCAAAAAAAAAACTATCTCCAAGAGCACATCACTGACCAGAGAAAAAAAATTCGAGTTCGTCCACCCACGCCGTGTTTGCGGCTGGTGACAAAAATGGAACTAAATGAGCAGCTACTCTCATCCACGTCTCCGGGTCAAAAAAATCAGTGGAAGACAAAAGCTCTCCACCGTGTCGGAATGACAGTCCAAACGATTGACTAAGCAGCATCTTCAAACGTGGGATGAATTGGTGATTCCCGTCATCGCGAACGTTTTTTCTTATGTTTGGCGCATAGAAGCAAAACGCTAAAATGACTAATCACAATGCCCAAATCCATAGATACGTCCTATCTCACTTACTTTGAAAGGTGCTCCACTATCAATGATAAATGAGTAAGAAAAAGAGAATTCCGCCTGAGACGAATCACCAATCAAATTTAAAGTGGCACCCTAAATCAACAATTTGTTCAGACAACCGGAAGCTAAACGGACAGTAGATTTAGTGCTGAATTGAGCACACGAACAAAGAATTATAAAATCATACCTTGAGAATCAAAAACTGATTCCTGGCAAAAATTATGAAATCACACTTTTGACTGACAAAATTTGTTGGGCTATTTTCATCTGCGATAGTCAACACACGTAGCATTTAATTTATGATATGCAGGGGTGTTTTGAAAAATAATAAAAGAAAGAGAAGGCGAAGGTTACAAAACAAGTCCAACACCGCTCTGCACCTTTTTTTGCAGCCAAGTGTCAGACCAAACATAATAGGGAAAAATCATCACATGCTGAGCGTTAAAGTATCTTCGTTTATTGCACCTTCATCATATCTTAGCTCCAGTTCATGGGTGCTATTCACTGCTTAACCCAGGAGTGTGGAGGTTGCCTTATGACAGTACTACAGCAAAGTAGCACCGAAATGCGACAGTGTTGACGCTAGAGCTCGAATAATAATGAAGATGATTCCGATGGTGTTAAAACCACTTGTTGATTCGTTAGAAACAAATTGATTGGTGTTTAAGGCACACACAAATCTTCGTATTGGAATCAATAATACTTAAATGTTGTCAAATGAGGATGAGCTTTACTTATGACTAGTAACTCTATGCTATAGATGCAGCTTTTGTGGATGCATTGTCTATCCTCAAATGCTAAAATTCAGTACGCTCGTTATTGGTGATAACATATAACTGATGGGTTTCCAAAAACTTAGTCAAGACACAATTGTACTTTTGAATACGGCCAATACCCTTCTCGAGGACCTACAGAAGACATAAATGATTGTTTTTGCATATAGAGAGATCCTGAATCACTGTACTGTCTAGTAGATACGGAATACGCGTTCTATACTACCGGGTTCTGTTGAAACACAGAGGATGTTTTTTCATAAACGATGAGACCTGCGAATAAATTTTAGACACGTTATAGCAAGGAGAAATAATTCCAGTCAATGCAAGATTTTTCAACCTAAAAATTCGTTCTGAAACTGATGGTTAGACAAGAAATATGCAGTTTTGTCAAAACCAGACATGACTACCGCACAAAGATCCAAAGATATTTTAGCGAGGTTTTTAAGGATGTTAATTCACCCGTTTACCCATTCTGCTTAATCAATTACTATTGAACAGCTACCAAGCGGAAGATATTGGAAGTATACAAATTATTTTGGGCAAAAATGCATTTGTATCAAAATAAAAAGAATTTTAAGATTAATCAAAGTATCAGACAATTTTCGGATGGACAAAAACGTGCTCCACCTACCAGAAAGATGATACCTTTTTTTTATCATTCCTCATGTGTTTTTGCATAAATATTCATCGGTGTTTTAGTTCTCATGACATTATTCTAATGACCATCGTTTTAAGCGACAGTTTGAGATTTTGATCACTCATTACCCCGTAATGTCGAAACTGCAAATCGGATCGAATTTGAATCAAACCGTGTGACAATCGATTGAACATTCCATGAGATATCGAAGTAAGTTCCACTTTAGAGTATTTCGTCATTATTTACGGTACTTCCAGAGCCAGGTTCCGACCATTTGTATATGACTGAAATATTGGGTAGAGAAGATGCTTTCCTAGTCCACTCGTACAATTCATTCGCGGTCGAAATTTGACAATCATTGATCATTTGTAAACTTGCGCGACGTGCCAGTTCCTCCAGCACCGTCGCATGGCCCTTTTCCATGAGCTGTCGCGTGAAAATTCCACTGTGCAAAACGATGAATATAGTCGCTTGGTCGTTGTTCCAATGAAAGCCAGTTATGGCGTTGTGAATAACGAAGGCGTAATTTCCCGCAAAATCACAAATTATTAAACTTTCGTCACTCTTCATTTTTTTTCACATTTTGAAAATATGAAGTTTGTTTTCGACCAATGAAAGAACGCATGTGCAGCTCAGCCATAGCCGAAGCAGAAAAAAAAGTCAACGCTGGAAAGCTCGGATTGGTCCGACCGGCATAATGCAGATAGCCTTTTAAGCCCGTATCCGAGCGAACTGTGCTGCGGTACGGGTCGTAATTGAAAAATTCACTGCTCCGAAAGTATTTATTTTTCCACTCTGAAACTTTGCCAAGGTTGAATTAAGCCCCTAAGGCTTTTTTTTCAACAAAAAAAGAAAAAAATTAGGCCCAAGTTTGAAATTTTTTATTTGTTTTTAATTATTAACTTTTTTCATTATATTAATTTTAAAGGTTGTTTTATGAAATCGCTTATTTGAAAGTTAAGGAAAAGACGCACATTTCATGTCTTGGACGAATTTTTGTATCTTTATTAGATTTTACATTATAGGCTGTTGAAAAAAGGCTCTTTTTCGAAAACGCAAAATTTCAAAAAATCATATCTCGAAAATTTCACGTACCATATCGAAATAAAAAAATACGTGTCAAATATTTTCGAGTTCTTTACCGAAAAAAATAGTTAGATGAAAAGCAAAATTTTGGGTGGCTGATTTTGAGTGGAATGCCCCACCTAATTTTTATATTAATAAAAAAGGTAAAAATGTCTCGTCTTTAAAGGTGATCCAAGTTTGAAGCCAACTTTTGATTTCTACGAAAGAAGTAAACCGATGAACTACCAGATTGTGCTGCATCCGTCGGAACAACCAGTAATCAGGAGGAGCAATGTCAGGAGAATACCACCCATCGTATAGCAAAATGTCCCACTTGAGCGTTTACAAATATTTTTTCACAACTCTTGCGACATAAGGCCGAGCATTGTCATGCAGGGGAATAACTTTATCATGTCTTTGTTTGTAATCCGGCCGTTCTTTTCGTAATGCACGGCTCAAACACATCAATTGCAGCGTGTACCGATCGCCCGTCATAGTATCGCCTCGTTATAGTAGCTCATAGTGCTGCTCGCAAGTGAAAATCGACTTTCAATGTCAGAAACTGCTTGTTGAGTCATTTTCAATGATTCTGCAAGCTCCTCTTGCGTTTGCCTCGGATCTTCATCGAGTAATGCCTCCAACTGTTTGTCTTCTATTTTTTTTGGTTGTCCAGAGCGAGGCCTGTCTTCAACGCTTTACTTGGAGCATTATCACCATAAACAAGCATTTGACGCACTTCTGCTGCACATTTCTTCCAATTAAAGCAGAAAAATAAAATTGCTCAAGTTATCAAAGCGAAAACTAAGGATTCATAGAAAACTCGAAACAATATGAACTGAATAATAATGACCAGGGTTTGGATGAATGAAGCAGTGAAGATGAGTATACATGCTTCACGGTGTATGATATTCATGAATATACCTGCTTTATGAACCATGTCGCTTTTGAGGTAGCGTGAGCCTTGTTGCTTTATTGAAGTGGCTGTCCATGCACGAGAATAGAAGAGAGCGAACAATATTCACCCCTACTACTGTTTCTCCTTCTCTCGGTAAGAGAGAAGCTCTAGCCCCATAATTCACTGCAAAGGGCATGGCAAAAACACGGATCCGTTCTGCACGGTACTCACCTTCACTCGTGAGCACACCACCAGGAGTATTGAATGCTACGCTTCGTGCCCGTGTTGAAAAACATACACCGAACGCAGTAGAAAAAGCACCCGTAACGGTGGTCGTGTAATTGTCAAACACCGGTGCTTGGATTTTCGGGCAGCACTGAAGTCGAGTGTTCCTTACTTCGGCAAACACCGAAGCCGAGTGTTTCCGATTTTGCCATATACGTTGCTTGTACTATAAGCACCTACAGCGACACGGTATGACGAAAAATGCGTTTAATTGATTAATTCTTTTTTCATCAATACGCGTCTGATTGAATTCAATTGATCGACAATATAACCAACGCATGGGTGCTCTTCGGTGGCTTCGCGAAATTGAAAACACTCGGCTCCGGTGTTTAACGAAACTGAAAATACGCGGTTTCGGTGTATGCCGAAGCTTGAAACACCAGTGCCGAAAATAAAACAGCGCCACGAGCACCGTGGCTTCGGATATTGCGTTTCGTGTTTCTCTTTGTGCACTGGCACGCAATGGCATTCTCAATACACGCGGTGGCGGTGGTTATATGAAGCACGCAGTGCAGTGCAGTGTTTGGACATGCAGTGCAAACAAATTAGCTTCACGGTGCAGATAGTGATGAAGATTGAATATTCAGTTTTCGCTAGCAGACTGATGACTGGCTCTTAACTGTCGCATGTTTCTTCGAGGTCCGAACGCGATTCACATACATACAGGTGTGCACTGCCACCGCTCGAGCGTTTATTAGAGTAAAGGTTTTGCTGTAATGGTAACATGTGTTTCTTACAGCTCTCGAAGCTTATAGCAATACACAATGAAAATTCAATGAAAAAATGTTCAACGCGGAATACTGATTAAAATACTTATTTTTCATCCTACTCATGCACTACTACGATTAAACCCAATTAAACACTATTCAGCAGGAATTTGATTTACACAAGTAACAAGAGTTCAGGAGCTAGTTTCTCTCTAACAGCCAGCAAACGAAGCGTTTGTTTGTTTGCAGTATTTGGTGAGATCACCAGATCGCCATTGCGAATTGCTTCGCTCCTGTTACTTCTGTTTATAATATTCAAGTATAACTAAGAATTCTTACCCTCTACTAACTTGACACGAGTTGAATAAGTGATATGCAACAGTTTTCGTGGCATAAAGTCATCATTAACAGCCGTTCGCGTCGGAGAGCCAGTCATCAGCCTGTTAGCGAAAACTGAGTATATAATCTTCATCACTTACTAGCCCCGTGAAGATCGTTAGCTTGCAATGATTTTTTTTGTGAGAAGAACGACGTTCAGGACCACGAGAGAGCAAACTATATTCACGGCTACTGTGCTTTATGAAGACTCTAATACACACACTATACCATCTGTGCATATGTGGAATATATTTGCTTCCACTAGCGTTTTGTTTGTGTGGTTCTTTTTGGCTGGAAAGGCGTCCTCTTTGTGAGCGGTGGAATTGTTCGCTCACAATGCAATGGAAACTATATATTCATTCACCGGTGAATGAATATTCCAAACCCTGATAATGACAGATGTCTAACCTCTTGAAACTATAGACATCAGTTGTTACTGCTCAATATTTATCACATCCAGAGCTAGATCTTTTCAAAACGGACCGAACATATTCCTACTCCCAGTAAAATTCGACGAAATGACAAAAAGTACTGATAATGATAGCAGCGATTTGAACCGAACATCATTGGATCACAAAGATGGTCCGTTAATCGACTGAGCCACAGTAGCCACACATCTGCTAGACTGGTAAATGGTGCATATAAATTCATACAACCATACTTGCTAGTCGAATGCAAATTACAGCCCAAACCGGTAAAATTCATTCATTTTCTCTATTAGAAAATTACAGAACGTAATTCGTTTTGATGATTGCTTTTTTTCAGAGTCGTGGCTTCCTATCTCGCTTCCAAAAAAAACGTCTGGCAGGACTTTTCTATTTATAGATAGGCAGTGTTGGTGATTGCCGATAGTTTGACAGAAGCTGCTCGATATTTCTCTACATTGTACACAACATTTTCAATCCGGTAGAAGATGCTACAAGAACTCGTGTCTTTCAATGCATGAACCGTGAGAGAATTTTTCTACATTTCTTCGCTCCACTTCATACTCTGAGTATTTTACGACCCTTAAAAAATTTACAGTCTGGTAATGATCGGTGTTGTGGGGAATATACCAAGGTAGAATCGCACGTTGACGCAAGTCCGATCGGGATAAAATTCGAGACGTTTTCAAAGAGTTTTGAGATCTATTTGAGAAAAATAAGTGCACATTTTTTCTTTTTTCGTTTATTTCAATTATAAAGGTTTTTACCTTAAGGTCATTCGCCTCTTCGGACCAGAAAAACTTTCTGACCCTTCACGCTGTACCCGTCCCCAGTTTTTTTTTAATTATTTACAATATATTACCTTGTAACTCCGGAATCGGAAGTCGGATCCAAGTGGAATTCAAAAGCAGGCCATAGGACTGTAATACCTTTCATTTAAATCTAAGATTGTTGAAATCGATTCAGCTATCTCTGCGAAAATTGAGTGCATATTTTTTTCATTTGTTTTGGAGCATATCGCCATGTATATTCAGAAACAGAAATCGGATTAGGATGAAATTAAATAGCATGCTATGGGTCCTGAGACCATTCATTTGAATTTTAGTTTGTGAAAATCGGTTCATCCATCTCCGAGAAAAGTGAGTAAATATTTTTGTTACATACATAAATACATACATTCATACGTACACAGACAGACATTTACTCAGTTTGTCGAGCTGAATCGAATGGTATTTTGCTCCTCCTTTGAAACGTCCAGAGGGAGAGGACCTCAATGATTGACCTGAGAAAAGCAAACATTTTCTTACAGATTTCCTAACTAAATTTTTATTGCAGTGATGCGCTGGAAAACTACAGTTACAATTTCAGAATCAGTCTGTGTCATTTAGCTGAAGCGTAAACAGCAATACTTTTTCACTATATGACAAATTTTGTGTTCGATAAAGTGTTTGTTTTTCGGGGAGTTGAAGGACTTCCACGATCACGGCCCGAGCACACGAACACAAAAAGGACGTGCAAAATCACTCGATGTTACTCAGCCAACCAAGCCAACCAAAGGTAAGTAATTGGATGCCGTGTGAATTTGAAGCCACGGGATATCGAACTTCGTTTAGTCACGTGCGTACAATTGCTTCAACGGTACAAAAGAAAAGGTTTTTTGCATCAAATAGTTACTGGCGATGAAAAGTTACTCCATTACGATAATTCAAAATGTCGGGCAACGTAAGGACCATGAATCTTCATCAACGCCCATTCAGAATGGTGAAACCAGCTGGATGTGGTGTATTAAGAGCTACTGCAAACGAATGCAAGGATCACGGGAGACGTCTACCAATGATAATTGATGCATTTGAGCATTTGACAGAAAAACGGATGCTTAGAAATGCTCAAATCGGAAGTCCTACCCCACCAGCCGTGTAGCCCAGACATTTCACCTTCCGATTACTATTTATTCCGGTCGATGCAGCTCAGCCTGTTTGACCAGCACTACTCCAATTATGATAAGGTCAAAAGAAAAAGGATCGATTCGTTGATTGCGACCAAACCGAGAGAATTTTGGAGAAGGGTATCCGTGAATTGCCAGAAAGATAAGAAAAATAATGGCTAGCGATGAACAATACTTTGAACATTGGATTAAGAAACATTTTTTGGTCAATAAAGTTTCAAATTTCTAAATAAAAACGGTCCGAGCTAATTTATACCCCTAACATTCCAACCAATATTATTGTTGATTGAGAGCACTAAAAATCTTGACATCATCACAATTTCTGAAATTTCAAACAAATTTTCAGGATGACAATTAGAACATTTTTGCCTTTCTCTATAGAAATGTATTAGAATTGCTGGAAAAACCGACTTTCGAACGGAGCCTCGGAGACCCATAGTATTATATACCATTCGACTCAGTTCGACGAGATCGGAAAATGTCTGTGTGCGCACTTTTCGAAGATATTTTTACCGCTCAATTTTCTCAGAGATGGCTGAACCGATTTAAACAAACTTGGGCTCGTTTGAAAGCTACTGTCGAGCCATTGATCAAGTTCGAAGATCAAATGGCTGTGACTTTTGGTTCCGAAGATATGATAGTACAAATGACGTAACCAACAAAACGTGTTGTTTTTTTACCGCGCAAGTTTCTCGGAGATGGCTGAACCGATTTCAACAAGCCTAGGTCCGTTTAAAAGCTATTCTTGGGTCATTGATCAAGTTTGAAGATCAAAAGGCTGTGACTTTTGGTTCCGGAGATATAATGGTATAAATGACGTAACCGACAAAACGTGTTGTTTTTACTGCGCACGTTTCTCGGAGATGGCTTAACCAATTTTCACAAGCTTAGACTCGTTTGAAAGCTTCTATTAGACCATTGATCAAGTTTGAATATCAAATGGCTGTGACTTTTTGTTCCAGAGATATGATGGTATAAGTCACGTAACCGACAAAACACGTTGTTTTTTATCGCTTTAATGTATATAAGGGTGCCAATATTTTGGGATCACCTCTAATTTAGTTAAGCGCAATTGTTCAAAAGTTTAAGCACCTCGAAAAAAGTCCCCATGCAAAATTTGAGCTAAATCGGACATAGGTAAGAGGTGCTACCCAGCGGTTCAGATTTGAAAATTTTCGATCTCGAGAGTTCCGAAATTATTTTTTTTTATGTTGAACGTCTTGAAATTGCATGAAACGTCGAGATTTAGTGTCATCTGAAAAAAAATTTTTTTTTGAAAAAATCGACTTTCTGGGAATTTTGAGATGTTTTTTTCTAACTCCCAGAAAGTCAATTTTCCAAAAAAAAAAACGTTTCATGCAATTCTAATACTTGAATGAATCTGAGTTTGAAGAAAACGGTTAAGCCATATTCGAGAAAGTTGAGTGAAATTATTCGTCACACACGCATTTGCTGATCTTGACGAACTGATTCGAATGGTGTATGGGTGTTATGTACTTCTAGTGTTTATGACTGAAAGTAGTTTAAATCAATATAATTATAAAATTGTTTTAACTCGAAAATTCTGCCATCTTTGCCATCATCAGGTTGTTGCCAAAAATGAACCGTACTAGAATCGATCCGAGGCAATATGTTATGAAAAAGGATGCAGTCGTTTTGGTACTTAGAAACAATTGCATATATACGTATACGTATTTTATTTACAAGGGCAATTGTGACAGATATTGTCAAAAAACTTAAAATCTTGACATAAAACTTCGTATAACCCAAAAAGTAAACATTCGATCTCAAAAACATTCAATAGCTTTCAGGGCGACAGAGACACCTTTCATTTGCAACTATTTTGATCCAAATCGGTCCTGTCATCTCTGAGATCTCGATATATATGTTGACAACACATATACAGACTCACCCACACGGACAATCGATTGGTATATGAAACTCGGATTTTTTTTAAAGTTTGAGCGAGTTCTATACCTATTTTTTATATTTATAAATAAAGGTTAGAACCTTAATCCCAAATTCGGTTCTTTTCACATTTCTTTCTCTACGTGTAGCAAGTGATTGATCAAGGAAAGAAATTTCGAGAAATCAAATCTTAAATCATTTCGTTACCTTCTTGCTTTATGAAAATTGCTGATCAAATCCGTTGCACATTTTTACTAGAAGATCGCTATTTT
Source organism: Malaya genurostris (assembly GCF_030247185.1). Taxonomy (NCBI): domain Eukaryota; kingdom Metazoa; phylum Arthropoda; class Insecta; order Diptera; family Culicidae; genus Malaya; species Malaya genurostris. The sequence goes on from NC_080572.1 coordinate 95,127,709, forward strand.
TTCTCCGTGCAACGCTCACTAGTGTTATCTACCGGAATACTGCAGTGTATTCGAGCCATTTGTAGTATATTCAAAAAATGTAGTGTGGCAGCATGTTATTTTTCGACAGATATGTAGTGCATTTAATATAGAAACTCAACATTACTACATTTTATTTACATGGCCCAATGTATTCCATACATTAATAGATAACATGGAAATATGACGGAGTAAAATAACACATTTTTTTATGAATGATCTTTGTTACTAGATGAACATGAATAGCTTTGCAAAATGATCAACAATTCATACTATTTCTGTGATTTACATAGACCTCTTGGTTGCTCAAATAAGATCTGGGGCATAGTGGTTGGTAATATGCCACAAAGTGATCGAATAAATTAATAGTAAAATAGCACGTATCGCCTTCAACCCGTTTAACTATTACTCACCGTTATCCAATCCATTTTAATCGATTACACGTATGCACTAATTGTTCAACATTCTATCCAGTCCTCTGTGATTTCGATAGAGTGATCACAATCACCTCTTCGGCGAACCCAACGACACTAGATCACACTTAATGCATCATTGTCTGGGTGCATCTATTTCACTATGTTTATATATTAACACAAAATCATCAAAGGAACTTCATTCGATTCCGTTTAGTATAAATGAGTCACCACACTTCAACAACAGCGCGCTTCCATTCGAACTTGTACTTCTGCTGCAGTCGTTATAAACAATTTCATTCAGCATAACAGAGCCTGTGGTTTATTTCGTGGTCCATTCATAAAAATTTGCAAAACGTAGACGCGAGCGTTTCATTCATACATTCAATGAATTCACTCATCGACTTATGTATTCTCGCATTTATGCTGCTGACAGTATGAATACGGCATGCTTGACTCTGCAACGGTTTGTCACCACTCACCGTAATTGATGATAATTAATTCAAATTATTCGTGCCGGTTCCATCGCCAGCACTCACTAAACTGTAACAATAGTCGATCGTCTCAACGTGTAGTAAAACTAGACCAAACAGCGAATAGTTATTGAATGCTTGGTAACACTACAAAACTGAACTCATAATATTACGATGAGATTCCAACAAGTCCTTGGATACTACCGATCGTTGTCTATTTAATCGACGAACTGAGCGAATCGTTCGACGGATTCCTGAGAATGCGACTACGATACGGAAAATTGCGACTTGTCTTGAGAAGCTATTCAAAACAAATAAAGATATTATTGAAAACTTCCCGAGACGCGAGTCTCGCAAGGAATCTGCGTTCGTTGCGGACTGGTTGGTTGCTGTCTCTTGTGTATATTTGGTGGCTGTGCAACTATGAACAAACAGTTTGTTCAAATCGGCCCGTGGTAAGCTCGTTTAATACCGTCGTTGGGTTGAACTAGTGTTTATTGATTCTACGGAATCAACTGAGATACTAACAGCGGCTGGTGAGTTTCCGGTTCACCATAACCATTAAAATGATATCAACTTTACGACACGACACGGTAAAGCCAACATGGGCGAGATCTCTCTTGAACCAATAACAGCATTAGGAGCCCCAAACGGTGGACGGTGGCAGAAGACGAGGTGTGTGGATCACAACTGGAACTGTAAAATGCGTTGGTGTCAAAATTGCCCTCGGCCGTTGTTGGTAGGCACTTCTTTCAACCAAGTGGCGTTCAGCACACCCGTAAACCGTAGATATCCTATATTATAGGTGCTTTTTAACTTCTTTCGTTGAATCTGGCTGATTGTGGTTGATGTTGGCAAACAAGTACGGGTATCGATATAGATTTCTATCCACATAAAAAAAACAAAACTTCAGAAATCGGTTCTTGGTGAGTCTTCCAGTACCAAACAATGAACAAATCCTTCAATCGATTGAATAAATATTGACATTATACTGTCTTTCTATATGAATTTGAAGCACCAAAAAGGCCTAATGTTTATTGTGATTCATCTTTTTTCGATTAGTTAATAGTCTTGTATAGTACTATTACGAATGATAAACGCATATTCGAGTACTCACCATCTTTCTAGCATGTATTTAGCACTTTGCATATTGCATAGGTTTTTTGTTTCCTGGATTTTTTACTACTGGTTAGTCAATGATTCGCTTTCTGTTTCTATTTGTTGCGATATTAAATTTATTAGAAACTATTAGGCTGACTCGATTTTTCCATACTTGGGCTAAAGTGAAAGGCACTATTTCAAAGAAAAATTTTTAAATTTCATCTGGATTCGACGGTCCCAAAACTACAACGAAAAATGCTTTCTCCGAAATGTCTTAAGCAATTTCCACAAACTCTGAATCAAACTGAAGGGTACTATTGTCTCACACAATTTATTTAAAAATTTTATGTTGATCAGATTTCCTGTCCCGGAAAAACTAGGTGATGAGTGCAAAAACTGCTAACTGAATAGGTTGCTGTTATAAAAGAAGATGTTGAAAGATTTTTCTAGTTCACAATTCTTGTAAGTAATCTCAAAATCACATCGGATTTACCGAACCCCAGATTCCGGAACCGAAAGTACCGGAAATAATTTATTTTATTTATTTCATTTATTTATACCGGGCTTTCCCCAGAAATAATTGTCAAAAACAGCAAACGTAACTCATTCCATTTTCTCAGAGATGACTCAACTGATTTTCACAAATTTTGATTCAAATGAAATTTCTAATGGTCCCCTGCATAATTTCTGAATTTGATCCAGTCCCGATTTCCGGTTCCAGAAGTGCCGGGTAATGAGTATTTAAAGTTTCATACCGGCGATGATGCAAAACCGTTAGAAATCTTCTGAATTGTGCTCAAAACTGCTCAAATTAGTCGATGACCAAACGAACCGACTTCCGCTACACCGATTACCGAGTTCCTATGCCGAAAGTACCGGTAATAGTGGTCAAAAACTGAGAAATGGAACTCACTCACATTTCTCAGAGATGAAGGGACAGAAATTCTCAAACTGTGTTCCATAGGCTGCTATTGAAATTTATCCGCACCCAAACAATTTTTTTTTGTTTTCTGTCAGTAGTCAAAGTAAAGTATTTTGAAAAACACCAAAGTGTTATATATGATAAAATGAGTGATATTAGGAAGTCATCATCACTCTATTACATGGATTAAAACAGGTTTTTCTCCCACTACTAGTCTTTAGTTTGTTTAATCTTTTCCTTAAAAAAATGGACATGTTTTAGATGATGATACATTTATTTGCACTACATCACATTTAAGATAACACATAATCAACAATAGTTCGCCACCAGGGCCGGTAAAACATGTTAAGCCCAGGTGGGTAGTTTTTCGATTTTTTAACAATATTATTTTTTCGTTATTAATTTACATGCAACGTGTAAATTCTAAGTTTAAAGCGTTTTCGGTATTTTGTTTTAAAACGAAATTGGACATTTAAGGATTAAATACGCCATGAAACACTACTGTGGGGTTATTCGAACTGTTGACGTAGGACTCCCCAACTAGATTCAAAATCACTGCCAATATTTGTTTTGAGTATTAGGGCAGTGGCCTTGCCTTGTTCCGTATAAACTTATTTGTGTGTGCGAATTTTCGAAATTAATTCTTTGAGAATTTTAGTTACTCTGACCGTTAAGTTCGTTGGGGCTGATGATGGCAGGTGCTGAATTCGCACATGTCATCCTGCCGATTTTCGATCAAAATATGTCTCGTGCGAAGCGAACGGCGCATAAAACAAATCCATGAACAGTCCAGTCGCTGATGTGCAAAATGTCCTCAAAATGTCCCAAGACTGACCCAAATGTCAAACTTACCTCATTTTTCGAAAGAACCAACCTTCAGATGTCAAATTTTCACCTTGATCTCACCGTGGTGTTACTTGTTCACTTATGAAAAAATGGAAATAACAAGTTCTGTATGCTGATAAAGCAACGGTTTTAGAGGTGTTACCCGCACTCGGATCCATTGAAAATAAAGATTTGTGTGTATTCTGATTTCAAACGGGACCAAATGAGGCAATCGTCAGAAAAAGTCAAGCAAGTTTTGAAAATCGCGATGAATGAACGCAGAATTGAAGTTCATAAAATTAAATATGCTGAAATGGTTAGGACATCAACTGGAAGCGCTGTTATGATTACGCGAAAATCTGGGCATATTAAAGGTTTTTTTTTCCAATCGAACAAAAGCAACAATGCACTAACGATCCAAAGAGCTGTTTGGCACTGTTAAGTCGTAATAAATAGGATTTCTTTTGTTTGTATGAAACAGTGAACGAAACTTGGATCCACTATTTTTCTCCAGAGTCATATTAGCATTCATACGGAGAAAGTCGTCCGAAAATGTAACAGGTAGGTGGAACAATAATAAACATTGACTATATTGAAAAGGAAAGCACCATCTAAAGTGATTATTACATTGAACTATTGTTGCGTTTGTAATGCGACATCGAAAAAACCATTTTTAACCAAGACAATGCTCCGTGCCACAAGTCAATGAAAATAATGGCCAAATTGAACGGATTGGTCTTCGTTCTGTTTCCTCACCCACCATATTCTCAATAACCTAGCCCCCAGCGATTACTTGTCCTACGAAGGCCCGGCGGGTGGCCCGCATGCTGGTCATCGACTGGAGCGGTCTTCCGTGGGCGGTGATGGTGATGTTACGGAAGAGGAACGTACTCATTGAAGAGCAGAAATCTTATGAAACCCGTGGAAATCCTGATAAAATGTGTTGGGAAACAAGAAAAAATAGACATGGTTCGTTACACATTGAAGTTTGAATCACCAATTATCTGAAATGTATAGATTTATCTACTCGAATCGTTGCGTAAAAATATATCCAAGCATTTATTTCCCGTATTTTGAACTTGCGCCTCGGTATAGCAAACAACGACGTAGCCCTACGTCAAAAGATTCTGAGTAATTTTATTTTTTATCGGTACTTTCCAATACACGAGTGATTCATTGATCAGATGCTTAAGCTCGTCTCTTCTTGTTGGAAAAAAGTAAAAGTTAAGTTACTGAAAGATTTCTGCTTACTCAAATGATCCTTGTCACATCTTACCTTTCTGCTGTATATCTTCACACCATTACTCTACTAGCTGAGTACTAGGATTCTATAATTTTGATTTTATTTATTATTCCGAGTTACATTAAAAATGTTCTTATTGTTATAAATAATACTTCTTCTTAAACCTTCGATATTCATGAATAATACTTATATTACCATTGTTTTTCGTTAGAAATTTCAGGTGGGTAGTACTACTCACCGTACCCACCTCTTTTACCGGCCCTGTACGTTCTACCTGGTCCACCCATCTTGCCCGCTGCGCTCCCGCCTTCTTGTTCCAGTCGGATTTGTGGCAAACACCAGTTTAGCAGGGTAGTTGTCCGGTATTCTTGCGACATGCTCTGCCTACCGCATTCTTCCGCCTTTGGCCACTTTCTGGATGTTGGGTTCGCCGTAGAGTTCAGCGAGCTCGTGGTTCATTCTACGCCGCCACACCGCCGAAGATCGTCCTTAGCACGCGTTACTCGAAAACTCCAAGTGCTTGAAGGTCCTCCTCGAGCATGATCCATGCTTCGTGTCCGTAGAGGATCACCGGTCTTTTATAAGTCTTCGTGTTTCACAGCTCACATTGTTGTCTTTCATCACCAGTCCAGCCTTTGCTGCTTTGTGTTTCCGGCGTGTGTACATTTCTGCCACCGTTCCAAAGTTTCTCTCGATAATGGCTGTGTCATCCACACAAATTGACTGGATTTTGTGAAAATCGTACCCCGGCTGTTAAGCCCGGCTCGTCGCATTACTCCTTCCAAGGCGATGTTGAATAGTAGGCATGAGAGTCCGTCACCTTTTCGCAGTCTTCGGCGAGATCCGAATGAACTGGATAGTGCACCCGAGACCCTTACGCAGTTTTGCACACCGTCCATCGTCGCTTTCATCATTCTAGTCAGCTTCACAGGGAAACTGTTCTCGTCCATAATTTTCCATTGCTCTATGCGGTCGATACTATCGTATGCCGCTTTGAAGTCGATGAACAGGTGATGGTGGGACCTGGTGTTCACGGCATTTTTGGAGGATATGCCGCATGGTGAAGATCTGGCCCGTTGTCGATCGGCCATCGACGAAACCGGCTTGATAACTTCCCACGAACTCATTCATTTTAGGTGATAGACGGCGGAAGATGATCTGGGACAGCACTTTGCAGGCGACAATCAGAATTGTGATCGCTCGGAAGTTCTCGCATTCCAAATGGTCGCCTTTCTTGTGAATGGGGCAAATTATCCCTTCCTTCCACTGACTATTAATCGGTGCATACACGTGGCCAACTTTTCTGGGCCCATTTTGATGAGTTCAGCTGCGATGCCATCCTTACCAGCTGCTTTGTTGGTTTTGACCAGGTGCATGGCATCCTCAAGTTCCCTCAGTGTGGGACCTGGATCATTTCCGTCTCCTGCTGCACTGACATAGTCGTTTCCTCTGTCATCTTGAACCCCCATGCCTACGTTCTACGCGCCGTTCAGGTGCTTATCGAAGTGCTGCTTCCACCTTTTAATCACCTCACGTCCATCCGTTAAGAAGATCCTCTCCTTTTCCTTGCACATTTCGGCTCGCGGCACAGGGCCGTTGAGGGATTTGTTGAGCTTCTTGTAGAATGTCCGCTTTTCTTGGGAGCGGTACAGCAGTTCCATTTCCTCGCACTCCGCTTCTTCCAGGTGGCGTTTTTTTTCTCCCGAAAGATGCGGGTCTGCTCTTTTCGCTTCTTCCATGCTGCAGCATTACCGCCCGTACTGCGTCCTTCTCCTCCTAAATGCACTCTTCGTCGAACCATTCTTTCCGTCGACTCCGTTCCACGTACCCGACGGTGCACTCGGCTGCGTTGTTTATGGCTGCTTTTACTGTACTCCAGCAGTCTTCTAGGGGAACCACATCGAGCTCGCCTCCGTCTGGCAACGCTGCCTCGAGATTCTACGCGTATGCTAAAGCGACATCCGGTTGCTTCAATCGCTCTATGTTGTACCGTGGCGGTAGCTGGTACCGTGCATTGTTGATGACGGAGAGTTTTGGGCGCAGTTTCACCATCACCAGATAGAGGTCAGAGTCGACGTTAGCGCCACGATAGGTCCTGACGTCGATAATGTCGGCGAAGTGCCTTCCATCAATCAGAACGTGTAACGGTGTAACGATAAGTGAGGCGGTGTAACGATAAGTGCTACGAATACCCATGTTCTTGGAGGCGGCAAAATCGATGAGTCGTAAGCCGTTTTCGTTTGTCAGCTGGTGCGCGCTGAATCGTCGGTCTGAACTCCTCCTCCTGGCCTACCTGAGCGTTTAGATCTCCTATGATGATCTTGACGTCGTGGCATGGGCAGCAGTCGTACTCACGTTCGAGCTGCGCGTAAAATGCGTCCTTGTCATCATCAGTGCTTCCGGAGTGAGGGCTGTGCACGTTGATTATGCTAAAGTTGAAGAAACGGCCCTTGATCCTCAACCGGCACATTCTTTCGTCGATCGGCCACCAACCGCTCACGTGCCTCTGCATATCACCCATCTCGATGAAAGCTGTTCCCAGCTCGCGTGTATTGCCGCAGCTCTGGTAGATGGTATGATCACCTCTAAACGTTCGCACCATAGATCCAGTCCAACACACCTCCTGCAGCGCTACGATGCCGAACCCGCGGATCCTTAGTAAATCACCGAAAATGCGGGTGCTCCCGATGAAGTTGAGAGATCGGCAGTTCCACGTACCGAGCTTCCAATCGCAAGTCCTTTTTCGTCGCAGGGGTCGTTGCCATAGGTCTCGATTCGTCTTACTCTCTTGCTGATCTTCCGTTGCAATAGTTTTTTTTACGGCTGGCTCGCAGGGCCGGACACCAACCCCCTAAATTTCCGGGGGACCATAGTGCACAGTTGAGCTTAGAGTCCTTCACTGGCACTCGGACGTCGATCAGCCGCCCTTAACATGGGGATCAGACGCTGATGTGAGCCGCTCCTAACCAGGAGAACAGACGCTTAGGCTTGCAGCAGCACAACCCCCCCCCCCCTTCCAAGTCAGCCTACGACCAAAGTTCCCACCGGGGTTGGTTACCCGATCTTCCCTAAGGTTGCTCGCAGCCCAGCCGGTTCCGCGGGGAGGTAGGGATAGGAGTTACTGGGAAGAGGCTGATGACCTCAATGGGGTCTGTGTTGCTCGTTAACCAGCCCAGTGATGATAAAAAAGCTCAAACTGATAATTGTTTTTGACAAATTCCCCATGGTAATTATTTAAGCTAACTTGTAAAAAAATCCACGCCTTTGCGAGCGCCCTTCCAACAGATAACCGGAACATTCGCAATGGCGGATGCAAAGATGCGTGTAGACATGTTTTTTTTTGTTTTTTTTATCTTCGTTTTATTTATCAATTCCTCCTCTGTTTTCGTGACAAAATTGTTAGAGTAGATCTTACGATTTAGGTTGGCACAGAAATTCTCGATGGGACGCAGCTGAGGGACGTTGGGCGGGCTCATCGACTTGGGTACCACATCGATATTCAGCCGCACCATCTTCTCCAACGATCGCTTCGAGTAGTGGGTCGACGCCAAATCCGACCAGAACACCGCGTCTTCGTCCTTATTGCATTTCTTATTATAAATTTCCCCATTCACGGCCAATCCGGAGCGAAAGAAGAACTGCGTTGCGTCATTGCCTGCATCTGCAAAACCAGTGGATTCGACTTCCGCTTCCTGACATGTATGTCGGTTGTCTTTTCTATATTGGCAGGTAGAAATACGATGTTATATTGGAAAAAGACATAAACAAAACATCAACTTCTTTTTGAAAATTTGTCTTCTAAATCGCTGTTTTCTTTGCTCGACTTCGCGAAATCGACTATCTCACTGAAAACTTTGAGCACTCGGAAAACATAAACCGAATACAAGTAGTACACCGGACGGCGTAGCTTGGAAGATTGGAAGATACAAAAAACATCATTTGACATATACAATTAGAGTGCAACATTCGAGACTCATTTCACTGCTCTGCGTAAAAACATTATTACGCACAATCGCCTCAAATGCGCACAAATTCTGAATAAATACACTTTCCACTAAGAGTTTACGTCATTTTTACATATCAGTTTATAAAATTTATATATGGATATATCGTAACACATGCGAAAAACATCAAAACAATTTGCAAGCAGTTTCAACAAAACTGTCCTTATTAGCTTTTTAATGGATTGTTTTGCTTTGACACTTCTCATGAGTTTTTGGCTAATAAACTTGTTAATAAAACCAATTTCATTTTTTGTTTTCTTTGTGCTGTCCTTCAGAAATGATGGTGATAGAAAAATAGAAACAAATTTTCTGATTGTAATAACAAAATTAGTTATCAATGAGAATTTCGTGTTGGATTGAAATATTGCTGGTTTGTGTCCAGGATATTATCTGAAAAAAAGAGTTTTTTCAGCAAAATAAATTCTCAATTTTAACTAATTTTATAGTTATTTTGGAAATTCTGTTGTTAAAATCAACTAATTCAAAAACAGTAATACGAATTAGGCGCAGAGCTAATTTCGGTCGTTCTGTGTGTGTTAAATTTGATATCTAATTTTTCACAACTATTGTTATAAATGTCTGCTTTCGGACTGTTGTAGTTATATCCAATTCAATAATAATTGTGATACAAACGTTCCAAAATCTGTTACGATTTGGTTTCCGCTAGGAATTTTTTTGTTGTTCTTTTTGTTATTCAAACAGTTTACCAGCCAAAAATATTTCTAAATTTGTTAGAAAATATTTCTGAAATAAATAACTCCAGCTGTTATAATTCTGTTATTACCATCTGATCGGGGGAACTTTCAAATTTTGTCGGCTGACTTATGAGTTACTATGATTGATGCATCATGAAATTTTTGCTCATTCTTTAAATGCAAACGTTAATATTCTTTACAACCATATGTTTTGTGAAACAGCTATTAGCTGAAAATATTGACTGAAGAAGAAGAGAGATTTAAATGTTTTAAATGGATACCTAAGGGATGTATGGGAAATGGGTTACCAAAGCATTGCTTACTTTAAGATCTAGCACATAAGCAAGTGATGATCTTAAGGTCTATCCGCACTATGCCAACCTGAGCGACCAGACACCTTTTTTCTGCTTCGACTATGGTGCAGCTGTTTGCATGTGCAGCTCATTCATAGCCGAAGCAGAAAAAAGAAGTCGAGATCTGGCCAGTTTCGGACGTGGCCGAGTGGAGCCTTCCAGAGGTTAAAGTTTGAAGTTATAGAAATATAGGTATAGAAAGGTTATGGAAGTACTGAAAAAACATACCTTTTACCGGAGCCTCGGACACCCCTGCACGGACATAATTCCGATTCTACAAATGAGCATATTGAGAATATGATGAAAGTATTTTCATATTATGATAATACTCGATAATACTAATTCTCGGATCATGAATTATTTGGATTTATTTTGCTGAAATTTAAACGTTACGCACCGGAATAAGAAAATACTTCATAATTAACTCTCTGCTGTTTTTTTTTCAGTCTTATTTTCAAATAGTCCAACGTGTTTCGTTTCCGTGAGAAACCACTCTATTACTCATGTTGATTACATTCCGAATTTCCTAATCAGCAACAATTAATCTAGTTAGTTCTATATTAAACTTCTAAAAAATTCTGCTGATATCGATGCAGCAATAGATTATTCGAATCATTACATAATTGAAGCTAGTAATCTATCAGCCCCAAAGCATAAACACATACAACAATTACGTTATCAAATTGAATGGTTTGGAATTGGTATAGTTTAATCAAGCAACATAGTTAGGCTTAACGTATGACAAAAAACTCACTTTCAAGGATCACATAGAAGGATTCCAGGCGAAGTGTATTAAATATATTAAATGTTTAAATGTTTATATTATAATGAAATTCTAAGCTCTGTCTTAAGAACAAATTATCAATTTAGGAACAAGTTTTCAGGCGAGCCATGCTTTATGCAGTATCAATTTGGTCAAATTGTTTTTCCACCAGGAAGAAAATTTTGAAAATTACTTTGAAACGCCCTTCCTGGTTTAGTGTAAATAAGTTACACAGACTCACAAATATAGAACCATTAGGTGTAATGTCACATAGTATTATAAGCAAATTCCGACAAAAATCGATGCAATCTTCAGTTGAATCGATTTGCTCTCTGTATTAGTTAGTATGTTCCTTTTCACCATTCTCCATTACAAGTAAGTTTTCAATTTTCCCTACAAAAAATCACAGAATTACGGAAGTAAAAGATGTCTTAATGGTAATAACCAAATTATGTATATAATATGGCTGAAAAGTCACCACTTGTGGCTGAATAACCAACTTAAATCTTTATAATTTAAATTTCACTCATATTACAATAAATAACACATTGAAAAAAACAGGGTCTTGTACAGGGTAAATTTTGAAAAGGCACCCCATAGTAAAGTAAGTTATATTCATGACAAAAACGCAATTTTTAGGGTACGTCCCTCAAACGATTATATCCGGAACCGGAAGTATCTGCGATATGTTTTTCGAACTTGAGGAATGTTCTAAGAGTAACTTTCAAATGAGCCTAGGATTGTCGAAATCGGTTCAGCCATCTCCGAGAAAATTTAGCGACAAATAAATCTTTGGAAGGTACACATACGCACATTTTCCGGTCTAGTATAGCTGAGTCGAATGCTATGGGTCTACGAGGCTCCGTTCGAAAGTTGAGTTTTCCATCAATTCTAGTACCTTTCTATAAAGAAAGGTAAAAATCCATTCTACCGACAAAAAATTGTGTAAATTTACATCTTTAGAGATTAACATTCAGCATTATTTTTACAGTTGATCTAACACGGAACGACCGAAATTAGCTCTGCGCCTAATTCGTATTACTGTTTTTGAATTAGTTGATTTTAACAACAAAATTTCCAAAATAACTATAAAATTAGTTAAAATTGAGAATTTACTTTTCTACGTTTATTTCTCAAATTCAACTAAAAAATTAGTTGAATGGAAATGAATTGTGCCTTAGCTAAGAAAAGACAGCACGTTTAATTGGTGAATTCAACTAAAAAAATAGCTATTTCAACAAATATTTTATTATTATTAAGGGAATTAGAATCAAAAAATCTAAATTAGCGAAAGTAAGATTTTTTTAGTTGTCTCAAAAATTACTAACTAAAATCAGAAAATCAACTAATTTTAACTAAGGGCATATGCACATCTGCAATGTTTGAATATTAGCAGAATCATAAAACCGGTTGATATCCTAATTCAGAAAATAATTAATTCGCTTCGGCTGAGTATTTCCTCACTCACGGCTCCCCCTGAAACGACAACGATATGTAAACAGGATATTTGATTTATATAACGACGAAATACCGAAGCAGCATTTATCTTAACCGGTCACAAATGAGTCTATTTGACAAACAACCGTTCGTCCGCACAGCAAGGAAAAGAATACCAGAATTTATAGTGTCAAGATAATAAATTTCAGATTTTCAGCACCGTACACGCCACACGCTGTTCAATTGTTTGACTAATGAACTGTGCGTGGCGTGGGAAATCATATCATCTCGAGTTTCTTCGTCAAAATAAAAAAAAACGTGCTGAAGTGCATCCCCAATTGCGCCAAACCGAGAACCGTCGCTAATCGCTCTGGTTGTTGGAGATCGTTCCGAGTGATACTTTGTGATCGGTTTAATCCATCCAGGAAATACCTAATTTGGCATTAATCATCTGGGTGATGCGAAAAATAAAAACAGTCTGTGCAGATCGATCTGATCGGCGGTCATTAAACGGTCAAAACGCCCCTAACCTTGGACGCGGATTTTGAGTTCACCGAGGGCAACAGTTATGATGCTGTTCTGACGGTGCTCATCGAAAGATGCGGGAGGTATTTCAGCTGCGCTTAACCGGAGGAAAGGTACACTTATTGACCATAATCAACGCCATTTGAAGGTATTTATCCGTATTGTAACGTACACGGGTACAACTCTGATCTCATTCGCGCTTTGGTTCAGACAGGTATGGTCACTCCGAACAGTGCTACACGATGTCGATCCTGGTCATATTTGTTTTAACTAGTGGTAGATAGAAATAGCTGGAATTTTGAGCCGGAAAACCAACACTTCGTCTCTGATTAGTGCTTGGTTATCGGGAATTGATAGCAATGATTCTAAACAGTGGATCCCATTTATTCCCATAGTTCAGCAAGTGAGTTGTTTCCTTTTACCGTTGGCCGGGAGTGGTTTGTCTATGGATCGGCTTACGGCAGCGTGCATCGCCAGAACACGGCGGTATGGTGGATTGTCGTTTTTGTTTTCATATATGGCAATAACGAGTATCATACTCTTCGTTTTGAGCTGCCTCGTGGAGCGGGCGTCGGACGTTGGACAAACACCGGAGTCAAGGAGGCACGGTGTAAACCAGCTAAACACCCACGTGCGTTTATTATTGTTGCCATTTCGCTTTCGCGCGGGTTGGCATCTTTTCTTTTCATTCTGTTACCTTTTATCCTCCGTATGTGCTCCTCTATGCTGACTGTGACTGACTGGTCGCGTTGTTCAGCTTTCCTGCATTACAAATATAGCTACGGAATCGCCGCCGCCACCACCACCGCCGTCACCAGCACCGCCTCTCGAAACCACACTCAATTGGGTGTGCTCAGTTTTCTGAAATGATTGGCTTAACCAGGAGAGGGCTTACTCTGGATTAAATTGAATGAATTTTTACGGATTAGTACCTTTGGATTTGGAGAGCACTTTATCATCGATTGGTTGGAGCTCATTATTACCGCCATTTTTGGTACACATAGACCAGATTGAAGCTGAGAAAGTATCTCAGTAAAATAACAAGATGCTGCGGGTGGTCCATATTATTACCAGACTACCTACAACATTACCTAACTGTGGAATCAAGATACAACACTGGAACCTTTTGTTATTTTTTAAGTACACTGGGGTCTCTTTTAACGCGGTTTTCTTTTATGCGGTTTCTTTTTACGCGGCTTTTTTACGCGGATTTCCCAAGTTACGCGATTTTTTTTGTGCGGTTTTTTCATGTGTTTTTTTTCAAAATTTTAAGTCGATCCGACCAAAAACAGCTGAGTTATCGAGGTTGGAGTAAAGTCGTTTTATAGTTTGTTTAAAAAATGGAAAAAAAAACGAGTTTCGTGTTTTGATAAAACATTTTTTTTTAATGGGTAAAAACACCGTGCAAGCGAAACAATGGATTGAAAAATGTTATCCGGACTCTTGTCCATCAAAAGCAACCATTTGTCGGTGGTTCGCCGAGTTTAAACGTGGTCGTACCGACACAAATGACGCGGAACGCTCGGGTAGACCTGTGAAAGCCGTTACACCGGAAAATGTGAGTGAAGTGACAAAAATTATAATGAAAGATCGTAAAGTGAAGCTCCGTGAGATTGCTGAGATGACACAGATATCACATGGAAGTGTATTTACTATCCTTCATGAAAAATTGAGCATGAAAAAGGTTTTTTCCAAGTGGGTGCCGCGATTGCTGCAATACACCCTGCCACAAGTCGATGAAAACAATGGCGAAATTGAACGAATTGGGCTTTGATCTGCTTCCCCACCCCCCATACTCGCCAGATGTTTTTATGCGGAACAGTGAAGTGAGTTTCGAATGTTGCACGCTAATTGTACATGTCAAATTATGTTTTTTGTATCTTCCAACCTTCCGGGCCACACCGTCCGGTGTACTAACTACTTGTATTCGGTTTTTGTTTTCCGAGAGCTCAAAGTTTCCAGTGAGAGAGTCGATTTCGCGAAGTCGAATGAAGAAAACAGCGATTTAGAAGAAAAATTTTCAAAAAGAAGTTTATGTTTCGTTTATGTCTTTTTCTCCAATACAACATCGTATTTATATCTGCCAATATAGAACAGATAACCGCGACTGAAATTTTGTCGGTAGTAGTGTGCCATCTAGTGGCTAGTAGTCATTACGGTGTTAACGTTTTTTCGGTGACAGAGCGCCATATAGCTGCAAATTGCAGAAACCAATTCAACCATTTATGTTGGTTGAAAACAACGTTTTATTTCTCTAATTCAACTAAAAATTAGTTGAATGGATATGAAGTGTGCCTTAGCTAAGAAATGACAGCACGTTTAATTGGTGAATTCAACTAGAAAAAGTAGCCATTTCAACAAATATTTTATTATTATTAAGGGAATTAGAATTAAAAAATCTAAATTAGCAAAAGTAAGATTTGTTTAGTTGTCTCAAAAAATAACTAACTAAAATCAGAATTTTCAACTAATTTTTTCGCCAAAATGCTGATTTCGGTCTTTCCGTGTACTGGCTCTTTGCTGATCTTAAAAAAATGTTCCAGGGAAAAAGATTTGGCTCAAATGAGGAGGTCATCGCTGAAACTGAAGCTTATTTGAAGCAAAAGATTATTTTTTTTATAAACATGGTATTGAAAAATTGGAAAAACGTTGGAACCATTGTATCACCCTAAAAGGTGATTATGTTGATGAATAAAAAAAATTTGCAAAAAAAATGTTGTTTCCATTGTTAGTCTCGGGACTTATTGATCCATGTGTTATGATAATTACATTGACTTAAAACTACTATTATAATAAATTTGAGGCAAAAGAACAATACGTACTGCTAGAAATAATTGAACAACAGAAAAAAATATTGATCATGAAATTGATTCGCGTTCCCCGAAGAACTGCTTCGCGAACCACCAGTTTAGGAGTAGCTAAATTAGACAATATCGTTGTAGATACAAGAAATAATTCCTGAAATAACCCCTAAGAGAAGACACATTTAATTTTTTGCAACTTTCA
Organism: Malaya genurostris; assembly: GCF_030247185.1. NCBI lineage: Eukaryota > Metazoa > Arthropoda > Insecta > Diptera > Culicidae > Malaya > Malaya genurostris. The sequence continues at coordinate 95,143,487 of NC_080572.1, forward strand.
GAGTGCCGAAAATAAATGTTACTCACAATTAACCCGTATACCATGCTTTGAAGACACTCGAGAAAATCATACGAACATGTGCAAGAAAGGTGGTGGCAGAAAACGTAAGACACCTGATCCAGTTAAGGTCAGGAAGTAGAGATGGTCGGGTTTCGTGTATTTGTACCCGAAACCTGAACTGGGGTACTGTTTTTCGGGTTCGTGTCGGCTACTGGTAGAGGTTTTTATTTTTTATCGATTACCGATTCAAAATTTCGAATTCGTTGGGGTTCGGACAGAGATTTTTATTTTTTATCGGGTTCGTGTTTGGAAGAAAAATTATTCTCGGGCTCGAGTTGGGTACGGGTAGAAGTTATTTATTTTCGGTCGGGTTACTCAAGTCAGACTTTAAGTGTTTATTATCCATTAAATCTCAGGTACAACCTTTACACTCAGGCAAAAATATATGGAATTTCACAATGATATCGTATGGTTTTTAGCCACAAGAATATCGTATGCGAATCACCGCCTTATGAAACTGCGAAAATTGGAATTCCAACAAACAGTCAGTTATGAAATTCATACGAAATATTTAGGAAAGTTGGGCGAAATTTATATGACAAACATAACTTCTCTCATAAATTGTGGAATTCTTAAGTTGTTCGTATGAAACTATAATTTGCTTTGCGGGACCTTCCCTGGCGGAACCCACGGAATCTCCCACCGTATCCTGACCGTTGTCGCCTGATTGGACTGGAAACACTAGAGCGACGTAGAAAGATACAGCACGCGTTACTTGTGGCTAAAGTAATCAACGGCGATATTGACTCTCCCAAGATCTTATCTCTTTTCGACTTAAGTGCTTCTCAGCGACCTCTACGCTCGACTAGTCTATTTCAACCCAGGTTCCATCGTACTACATTCGGACACCATGAACCTATACAGCATGTATCCGAGCATTTTCCAAAGTTGAGCATCTATTCGAATTTGGGGAACCATCGCATAATTTTGCACAAAAGTTATCAAGTGTTTCTTTTTTATAAATTGACCGTTTGTACCTTTTTCCCTTCATTCAGACTATTGTTTGCCAGATGAATTATTTTAACAAATAAACAAATAATAGTGATAGATGAGATGTATATTGCAGCTTCATAAACATTATAACAAAGGTGTATTTTTTATATTAATCTTTTGAAATGATGATTTTGGTGATTTTTGATGCATCATAAGATTTTCCTCATGATTTTTACTAATCATTTTGCTTGAGTGTATGGTTTTTCGCTGGGGGGTGAAGGGATAAATACATTTTTAATTCCACTTATAGCTGTATGCTCGGAGGGCCGAGTGTCGTATACCGTTCGAATTAGTTCGTAACATAAAAAACGTTTTTTTTTATTTTAACTCAAAACTGTTTCAATTTGTTGGTTAGCTAGTTGCTGGCCAAAACAAAATTCCTTTATGAGAACATGAATTATAAGAGAAAAACATCAAAGGATAAAACAGAGATTACATAAATTTTATTATTTATTATTATTATTATTATTATTTTTATGATTAATAATATTATTATCATAAATAACTATAAAAAATTCCTTTTGAAATTAAGTAGTTTAAATTATTATTAACAAACTGAAAACTGTTAATACGAAGCAACTAACATAGTCCATAAAGAATGTAAAATGTAAACAAAAAATGTTAAACTTGATTTCGGCTACGCTATGCCACATGGTGACCAAGCCTACCAAATAAATTCAATAAAAAAAACTATAAAAATAATAATAATAAAATAATAACAATTATCATAATAATAATAAAGGTTTCATTTTTTTGGATTTGTTAGTGCCGTTGTTAGCCGTAGCGAACTTTGTTGTAGTATTTTTTTGTAATTTATTTTAGTCTCGTAAGTGCTGAGGTTGTTTGGATCCGCTATGGAAAAGGAAAAGTCCGATCTAGAGCGACACCAGGTTGCTAAAAAAAACTCATCAAAAGTTGTTTTGGTGACTCTGGGTCAGCTCTCGGGCTGCTCTGATCAATAAACGAAAACGGTATAAGAGGTCGAGATCTCAGAGATGGCTGGACCGATTTTGATCAAACTAGTCGCAAATGAAAGGTCTCCCCGTCACCCTGAACGCTATTGAATGGTTTTGAGATCGGAGGTTTACTTTTTGAGTTATACGAAGTTTTATGTCAATTTTTTTTCAAGTATCTGTCACATTTGATCTTGAAAACAGAATATGTTTCTATACTTAGATTCCACACAGTAATAACTATCCAACAAGCCATAGATAGTTGAAATCCGTCCATTTTCAACGGAGATATCAACATTTTTGTATAAGCGACTTTTCTCCCTATTCCAGCAGTAGGAGTTTTGAGCGCTGTATGACAAAGCAATGCTTGGAAGCAACGTGAAACACGATTTTTTATACTGTTACATACAATTGTTTCTAAGTACCAAAAAGATTGTGTACAGCATCCTTTTTCATGACAATTTGCCTCGGGCCGATTTTAGCACGGTTCGGTTTTGGCACATAATCGTTCGAATATGTAAACCAGATGATGGCAGAATTCTCGAATGGAAAGCAATTCCATAATTATATTGTTTTAAACTAATTACAGCAATAAATGCTGAAAAAACATAACACCCATATACCATTCGAATCAGTTTGTCGAGATCAGCAAATGCGTGTGTGACAAATAATTTCACTCAATTTTCTCGGAGATGACTAAACCGTTTTCTACTAACTCAGATTCATATGAAAAGTCGTATACTCACAAACAAGGTTCCTGAATTACGTTTGGATCCGACTTCTAATTGCGGAACCACAGGATGATATGTGAAACGAAATTAAAATAATGCAATTCATTTTTCTCGTAGATGGCTGAACCGATCGAAGATTCAAATGAAATCTAAGAATCAACTATGATTCAAATGAGAGGTCTTAAAATCATAAAAAACATCTAACTTTTTAATCAGATCCGACTTCTGGTTTAGGAAATACAGGGTGATTAGTATAAAAATGGCCATTTCACTTAAATTAATCAGGTTTATCGGGTTGGCAGATTTGGATAGTCGATTACCAAATAAATTTTGTTCCAGTTTAAGCGGTATTCGTTTTTGGATTCGGAATGCACCTCCAAATTTAAATTCACACTACAATTTCTCACTCCTCAGGTGAATTTAACTGATTTCGGCTACACCGATTTTAGAATTCCGGTTCCAGTATCGAATCGTTTCTCAAAGCTCAATCATTTTCTCAAATTTTCTCGATCATTTTCGCCAAATTGAACTTCAAAAACAAAAATTCAGGTCCCACACAAAATACCAAATTTGTGAATGATTCTGGAATTACAGATGATGATTTTTTTTAAATTCATACCTATATAGAAGATGTAAATTGTTTGGCGTATTGATTTAAGGCCATTCGAATCATTTTGGGTTATGCTAGTTCCTGAATACCTGCTCTGGAAGTACCATAAATGATGACGAAAAACTCTAAAGTGGAACTTACTTAGACATCTCATGGAATGTTCAATCGATTGTCACACGTTAAGATTGAAATTCGATACGATTTGCAGTTTCGGCATTACAAGGTAATGAGTGATTAAAATCTCAATTTGCCGTTTAAAACGACGATAATTAAAATAATGTCATGAGAACTAAAACACCTAAGAATATCCATGCAAAAAACACATACGGATTGATAAAAAAAAGGTTTTATCTCACTGCTAGGTTTTTTTAAAATTAATTCTGCATTTGTTTTCGTTTTTAAATTGCACTACACCGGTGTAGGTAAGGTTGCACTGAAACCGTTTTTGCCAATTGCACTACACCAGTGCTACACTTTTTCTGTACCGATACCACTGGTGTAGCACTCATCAAAAGTTTGGTGTAGCTCTGTGCAATGTCGTTTATGGTAGTCAATGGTTACTGTTTATGTTTTCGTCATTTTTGTTCGTTTATTCATGTCTCCATGTAGCACTGCACCGGTGTAGTGCAAATTAAAAACGAAAACGCCCTTAAAGATTCTGTTTTCCCCTTTTTATGGGCTACTCTGACCAACGGAGAAAAAGCATTTTATTAAATTGTATGATTATCAAAATCGAACAGTTTCAACAGATGGAAATGAGCGAATCTCTGATATAAAAAGAATATGGAATCACTTGAAGAATCGACTAATTATAATTTTGACATATACCATTCGACTCAGTTCATCGAGAGAGTTTTAAATGATGTACTCATTAATTTCAGAGTTGGCAACACCGATTTCCAAAACAAAACTCGTTTGATTTTCCCAGAGACGGCTCAACCGAGGCATAAATGTATAGTTGATGTTACATAAAGTTACAATTGGAGTAATTTATTTCAGAAATATTTTTTAACAAATTTTGAAATATTTCTGGCTGGTAAGCTGATAAAATAACAAAAATCACAACAAAAAAGATGGGAACAAAATCGTAACAGATTTTGAAACGATTGTATCACAATTATTATTAAATTTGATATAACTACAGAAGTCCGAAAGCAGGAATTTATAACAATAGTTGTAATATATTAGATAGCAAATTTAACACAGAAAAACTATATCACAGCCAACTTTTAGCATCGTTTCAATCCAAAATTTTTGAATGATTTTTTTATTATATGAATAATTTACTTAGTGGTCTGATTTCTTCTTTTAATTTTTTGAAATTCTGATCATTATTGTTCGATATAAAGCAACGGAATAACTCATTTTTTCTAATAATGAACGTTTTCATGAGTCATTGCAAATAAAAATAAAACATCATAACGGATTTTTTTTATTATATTGTTATCGTAAGTTTTAATTTTGAACAGTTTTCATTTGTTAAATTTCTCAAATTAACACAAATTGTTATACATATCAACTGTTGATATACTTGTGTTATGATTTAGTTATGTGCATCTGATCGGGATATGTTAGTAGAAGTGTTTGAAGTGTTTAGAAGTTTTGCGAATACTATGCATATTATCAAGAATTAAGTAATATATTCATCTCTGATTTTACACGTGAAATATATATACCATGCTAAAGCAATAACAGGCAAAAAAATCCGTGTTCTTTCAAATGAACCTGGCAAAAATAATTCCGTGTACAGTCTATTCAGCAAGTGCGTATTTTTACTCGTAATGTAGTATACTGTTCGAAAGCTACATCCTTCAGTATTTGGTTTGAGGTACATATCCTCACTCATACGGGCGCAACCTGGCTCGGCATGCATCAACCTCGAAATCGAAAATCTCAAAATGGGTGGGGTAAAAATGACCAGTCACATTTTGACGCAGGAAACAATCAGACATGACCAAATATTGTGCGTAAATGAATTTTTTTGGTCTTATTGATAACTTACAATGTTTACGTTTAGTCTTTGACTCATCAGTGCATAGCATAGACATTGCATTTCGATGCAAAGAAAACAAGTGTTCTGTAAGTAGCAGAAACTTTACGTCTGCTTAGCGGGGTTCAGACTGAACTGCCGAGTTTGGCATAAAGCAGTTCAATTTGAACTGCTATGCACTGATGAGTCAAAGACGAAACGTAAACTTATCAAACTAATCTCATTTTATATAAACCCTCTCTCAAACTTTCATCAATCGAAATGCCCTGAAAGAATGTCGTGTACTTTTGGTCTGTGATATAGCATTTTTAGGTTTGATATTAGGGGTGTGAACAGGAAGGATCAGTTGTTTTCAGCAAAGCGCCAAAATGAAATAAAGAAGAATTAAGGGCAAGGAAAAGTTGAAGTTATGCACTCTTCTGTTTTTGAATTAAAATTGACAAATTGTTCACCATAAGTATCAAATGCGATGCTACGAAAGCAACCAATGAAAAAAAATGAATTTGTGAAATTTCATTATATTTTTTTTACTGCTTTTTTCATGAGAAATTTAAATCTAACGCTGCTGCGATCGTTTGTATATGTACATATGAGACATCATTTTCGGTAGATCTCTACTTTCGAACAATGACAATTATTATTCACTTTAAACTAATTAAAAATTCATTGCTCGCTCCATATTCTCAACTGAAAACCAGTCTCACAGTGAACAAGAGGATTACCCCCCTTTTACTGCCGCGACGGACTCGAACCTTCCGCCGTTCGTCAGTTCATTTGCGTTTCTTGCATACCAAAGTCTCTGCACGCTGGTTTAGCACCGAGAAACTTCGCAGATATTCATTGGTGCCATTCATTCCATAAACAAGCAAGCTGTAAAGTGCCTCGTTTTCTGTGTAGGAAGACTTCCCAACATCTTGTATATAACTGCCAATTCCGAAAATGGTAGTTAATCTGTCCCCTTGCCCTGTCCTGATTATCGTTTTTGTACCGAACACAAGCTTACCTAGCCGAAACCGAAGTATCGATTGCTGTAACTCGACAATAATCGCCGCACGGGTTCCAAGGGACGTGAATATGAGAACTAAAACGTAAAAGAAATTTTATATTTATTGTGTTTAATTTTTATGCGTATTTTATTTCCAATTCATTTCGATAATACCGTTCAAACCTTTTCAATCCGTGCGAGGGTGGTGATGACCGATACGAATCAGTCAGTGAAAGCCTCGAACCATTTTTTTTTGTGTGAAAATATGTTGTCAGCGCGGAATTACCGACTTTGGTGCTATAGCGAATCAATTCCAGGAGTTACGTCATAGTCGTTAAATACTTCAAATTTTCATACCCGATCAACTCGATCTTCCATTCCGTGGTTGCGTGGATGATTATAAGGTTCCAACCAAGCCTTGGTACTAGGCAATTACATATCGGATGCCTTTTAATATGCCAACAGTTCGAATAAATTACTGTAACTAATGATATCTGCAATAATTAAAAGCATATATTTAGTACATCTACTTAAGCGTAATGCAAACCTGTTGGTATCTATTATGAAAATGTAATTCATCGATTTTGCTGGCACCTGCTTCACCTGCACCATATTATGTCACCCTTGAAATAACTTTTTAATCGTTGGTATCAAGTCCGGTCCATTGGTCTGTAATAGTCACACGCGGATCAGGTGTTCTTTGGTATGCTAATATGCCAACAGGGCGCTCTAGTTTGGCTCTGCGTCAACATAACGAATGTCCACAGGTGCTAGTATCAATTTATTTCAATTAATATCAAACAAATTTGAATCATGAGCCTAGCAAATGCAATTCGGTTTATATGTTTGTGTGGGGTGACCAACAATTATATTGTTTTAATACGTCGTACATTTATTATGTCGTATGTTTATTATGGAGTTACTGTGTGGTGTTTGTTTGGTTTAAATTTACAAATTTACCTCTAAAGTTAATTAAATGAAAATCGTGCCATCTCAAGTTTTATTCAATTCCCTTGGATTTTAGTATAAATAACATGAAAAATCTAACTACGTCCATACGCAAAAGTATCTTCTGAGACTATGGAAATGATCCAAGATCCAAAAACTACTTGGAATGTTGTCCTTAGGGCAAGAACTACAACCACTCATGTCTATTTTTTGGTTTGCTGTTCATACTTTTAGAGCTACATATTGCTTACTTGTCTGTTTTGTTCTCTAATTTGTTTAATTATTTTAAATATTCTCAGTCGTCCAAGAACATACCATGAAAGACAGTCTTAAGATATTAACGTGCAATCTGCAGTTTATATATAATTTTTCAACTCTGTTCATAATCGTGGATCTACATACTGCTAGCTTGTCTATTTAACAATCACTATAAACCGTCTATTGTCTATTTAACAATCACCGAGAACAATCACTATAAACCTGTTGATCACGAATATGCACCGTGAACGGTAAGTTCGTAAGGGAACTTGGTTATGCTGGTGGATCTTAAAACCTGAACTCCAGATAATTATTGAATTACCTAAAACATTCCCAATTAGTCTATGATTTACATGTGGTATTACGAGTAAGGACCGTATTCAAAAATCATATGAGTTCACTTGTTTACGATGGAAGATCTTAAGGACTATAATCCAGATAGTTTTTGGATGAACCAGTATATCCTCAAATTCATCACAATGATCCCATTAATTGAATATGATACCACGAGTATGGACCACGATTATCAACCTCGCTAATGTCATCGATTACCTAAGGACTATGTTCCTATCAGGTTTTGAATGAACAAGAACTCCCAAAGATCTTACCACAGTATGTTAATTTGCTATACATAGTACTACAATTACATATCGCACTCAAAAGCAAAACAAAAATTACCAAACATTCATCAGGTGAAAATTTATCATGCAATCACAAGGAATTTTCTTGCTATACAGGGTGCCCCATCTTTTATGTCGGTATGTAAACGCTCAATAACTTCCACATTTACCAACCGAGCGATTGCATCTGATATGTTTCGGAAACGTTAATTCAGTACATTTTTTGTCATGGATCGCTTCGCATCGAAACAACGCGCTGAAATAGTGACACTTTACATCGAAAACAGTCGTTCCATTTTAGGTACGTGTGGTGTCAAAAAGAGGCGAGCTCAAGGCAAACACTTGTGCTGAAATCGACGCTATAACACCCGAAATTCCTCCGACATCTACTCATCAATTCCATTCCGAAGATACCCATATTGTTAGGGGTTTTAAGCAATCTCAATAAACCGGAAGCCGCCATCTTGGATTTTGAAACGAGCCCAAACATAATTTTCTTGCACTCACTCTTCATTTTGCTGACATAATGAACAGATCTGACATAATGAACAGATATTAAGTGGCAAGTTAGCAAGTGGCAAGTTAAGTTCATCAAAACGGCTTTCGTAGGTATGTATTACCACTTGAGCAACTTTTTGTGTAACTTCAGAACATGGGATGATCAAAATCAATAGCTACAGTCAAGGATTGCTTTTATTGTATCAAAGAACGCTCTCCAGCAACTCTTCACACGATTCAATTAGTGACATCAATGAAAGACATGTATCATCGCAGCAACAAAACCCGGCATGGCTCATTTAACATAGAATAGACACCAGTGCGAGAGCGAATTTCTCTCGATGACATTTCTGAGAATCAAAGGTTAGAACGCTGCTGTGGGAATTCTCTCTGAAGCAACAAACGGTCGCTTATTCTCGTTTCGCGATCCGATTTTGTATGGATAGTGGATAATTGCGATAGAATTATTTTACTATTGCCACTTATTATAACTATATGCATATAACCTTAGTATGAGATGTGTCTATGAAAATGTCTGTGAATGCTCCATACAAGGGTTTTGAAATATTGCAACCTAGTATGAGAATCATCAAGTCGAATTATCGATTCGATTTTCTGCGATAATTGCCAACTTGCCATTCTCTCTTGGTAAATTCTACACAGCGCCGGTCATTGCAAAACTATCAATTTTAGTCGGGGCCGTGAAATACTTAGAGTATGAGGTGGAACGAAGAAATGTAGAAAAATTCTATCACGGTTCATGTATTGAAAGGCAGCTAGTTCTTGTAGCATCATCTACCAGCTTGACAATGTTGTATACAATGTAGAGAAATATCAGCCGCTCTCTGTCAAATTATCGGCAATCGCCAACACTGGCTACAGTGCATACCATAAATGTTAAACCCGCTAAGATGAATGACTACAGTACATTGTAATTAAGAAACAACAATGTTGAAAAGTTCTCATATTACGTAAAGTTCTCATATTACGTTGTTTGAATCTTTTTTCTTTTCAACACACTATGCCATATTGACAAATATTGAAAAAAATCTAGATTTTGGAAGTTTCTTGAAATATCAATTTGATCAAAGTAATATAAAATGTTTGTTACAATGTTTAAAAACTATTTTCAATTATATTGTGATGGTACTCATAAAAAATAATAGACAGTTATTTTTACAGAAATTGGTATACAACCATCAAAACTCATTTATTCAAGTCGTTCCGATTTTCTATTCACAAATAGAAGAACGATCAATACAATATTTCAAATTAAAATTTATTTATAAATAGTTTATTTTTCATACTTAATGTTTGCAGAACAAGTTTAGAGAATCAAATGTGAATCTTAGTTTTTAGAAATTCTATTTGTTATGGTTTTGTAAACATAAATTCAATTCTTGTTTACATTACGTAGTATTTTTCATGAATTTTTCGCTGATTTTTTTTTGCTGAATTTGTAAAGTGAATACACAATCGTTATAAACAAACCAGATACAACCAGATGATTTTTTTAAAATGAGTTTCACAATCCATTCTTTATACGCTCATATAACTATTAACGAAATTTTTCTTTTGGTTATTATTCTAGATAGTTTCACAATTGATTTTCCAAGTTCATATGAACATTGATAAAACACATATATTTCAGCGTCAAACTTGGGAGATTTTACATAATATAAGAAGAGTTGTACAGTTATTATTCGTAACAACGGAAGAACTTAATGATAAATTGCACAACCGTTACCAGAAAAGTAATCAAAATAAATATGTTTGTGCTGACATATTTCTAAGATTCTTCAGATTATTTTTAAATTAACTTCACAGAAAAATACATGATGTTTAATGCCTCTGCAATCATTTCTCTTAAATAACTTCACGCTCCTGGAAAATTCCTTATCGTACGTCTAAATGTAAACTCTTGAGTAAAACTACGCAAACGTCACATTCCTCTTCTTATTCCATTCCTTTTGCTTTAAATTTGGCGTAATTTTAGATAGATTTTGCTAACTGTGCAGTTACGCGTTTACATACTGTTCATTGCAAAAATCTTCAAATAGTGTATCTCAAACCGAGACCATACAAACCAATAAAAAAACAGAGTTGACTCAAAGCATTTTGAATTGAGATCTCTCTTTTAAATTGGACAACTTTGTGGTTATAACGAAATTAGTAGTTGCTAAAATATATCGCTTTGGTCACCCTAAAGACAAATTGGTTCAACGTTCAGCAAGTTGTTATAAGCGGTGCCGTTACGAACAGGTTGCTTAATTGTCATTCTTGCTGTTGGTTTGCTCTGTGTGGACATGGCTTATCGCTCTGTTAGCAAGAGTTGGTACGGAAAACTTGTCGGTAATTATTTGTGGATTCATTTCAAGCGTTCTCCAGACAGAGTCTATACGACATTCTCAGACAACGTGGGAGTTGATATGTTGTCAAGGCAAGCCATTTTCTGTTGCATTGCGAGTTTTCTTACAGAGAATAGAGCATAATAGACTAGTATTTTTCAACCAAAGTTGGTTTTCTTTATATCGCTTGATTATTCATGCACAAATGTGATCAGTTATATATCGTATATACTGTCTACGAGAGCTAGGACACACTTTCCTGAAGGTGCCATTTGAAGATGGCATTGCTATCCGTAAATTTTTTTGTAAGAAAAACGTAACTGTTTACTGTTTACTGTTTACTGTTTACTGTTTACTGTTTACTGTTTACTGTTTACTGTTTACTGTTTACTGTTTACTGTTTACTGTTTACTGTTTACTGTTTACTGTTTACTGTTTACTGTTTACTGTTTACTGTTTACTGTTTACTGTTTACTGTTTACTGTTTACTGTTTACTGTTTACTGTTTACTGTTTACTGTTTACTGTTTACTGTTTACTGTTTACTGTTTACTGTTTACTGTTTACTGTTTACTGTTTACTGTTTCTACTACCGGACGCCGGATCCTGGTTAATTCCAAAAGCAATGTATGGTACTGTGGGCCTTTCATTAAAATCTAAGTTTAGGAAATCGGTTAAGCCATCTCTGAGAAAATTGAATTTGTTTGGTATTGAAATTTTGGACTACCAACCCCCGTGCTTCCGGAACCAGAACCTGGTAGTCGTTATAGCCGAAGTCAGTTCGTTGGGACGTCAACTGGCATAACCTACTAGTTTAAAATGATTTGAGCCAAATTTAGAAGAATTATTACGTGTTTGGCATCGCCGCTCAAAATGGCGGTTTGATATTTTAAACATTCTGCACCCTGCAAATTCGAAGAAGTTGCATCCGGATAAAATTGAATAGTAATCTGTGGAACCGTAAGAGCTTTAATTTGAATTTTAGTTTATAAAAATCATTTCAGCTTTCTCAGAGAAGATTGAGTGACACCACTTCATTTTTACACATTTTACCCTGTAACTCCGGTACCGAGAGTCGGGCTCTGATGAAATTTAACAGCAGGCTATGAGACTATAAGACCTCTCATTTAAGACTTCGTTTGTGAAACATGATTACATGATTTTATTTGTCACATATACACAGACACAGGATCTAAAGACGTGGCGCTTCAATGAACTATATATCATATTTGATTTTGAAACTTTGCAATTGAGTTTCCAGATAAGCCAAGGAATAGAGAAATAAAAAATTTTGAAAGTGAACGACCCCGATAAATATTCATGGAAAAACACATGCGGACTATTGAAAACCTGATTTAATCTACCTAGAGGTGTGATGATGCCTTTCTCATGTGACTTTTATTTTCAGTAATATTATTGTGGATTCTTGAAAAAACTGCTCATTGAATAGAATTTTGTTCAGGGGGTTCATTGAATAGAAGTTTGTTCGGTTTCACAACGCCTTTCTTTATGAATAAGACAAAAAAGGAATCATCTCACTGCTAGGTGGAATTATCCCGTTTTTGCGAATAAGGTAACTCGTATGCACAACAATGCAGTTTGAAGTAACTTGGAAAAGGAATCTTATATTTGTCCCACCCTCATAATCAGGTGAATTACAAATTTGTACCGGTAAGGGTACAGCTGAATCTGTACTCCATTTCGAGTCCAAAACGGTAACCGGAGACCACCCAGGCGATGAGTAACCTCCGAGCCCACTGTGCCATTCGGTTGTTATTTTAGTAAACCATCTATAAATCACTGTCCGGTTGTTCAATTCAGCCGCAATCGACCAACCAAAAAGAAAGAGCTGTAGGGTTATATTCCCGAGATTCTTTGTATTAAAATGCGTGATCGGTTATTAAAATTGTCATCGTTGCACTTGCAAGACAGCTTCACTTTGCCTCGCATTTGTTTTCGCTCCAAACTCCCAAAGCCTACGCGCATTCGAATTCGATACCATTATGGGGAAACTTGCATTGTACCAGAATTATATCGCGCTGGTCCGGGATTGGATATTGGCAATTCACAAAGCTGGCTACTCGTTTCCTTACCCCTAAATCGCACACATAAAATAAGAATTGACTCGCCAAATAAGCTTCCATTAAAGCATTATAGAGGAACCTGAACAAACGAGCCCATTTTCAATTCATGTGGTGTGTACTTATGAAAATTGCTTACTTTTCGGATGGTGGGAGGAAGCCCCAGAGCAAGGCGAGTCCCATTTTCGGATTCATTCATTTGAAGCAAAAAAAAAAACAGTTCTGCCGAATGGTATCGAATTGGGAATGGAAGCCCGACCCCCAGGTCTCGTGGCCATAGTGTATTCTGTGGAACCGTAAGAGCTTTAATTTGAATTTTAGTTTATAAAAATCATTTCAGCTTTCTCAGAGAAGATTGAGTGACACCACTTCTTTTTTACACATTTTACCCTGTAACTCCGGTACCGAGAGTCGGACTCTGATGAAATTTAACAGCAGGCTATGAGACTATAAGACCTCTCATTTAAGACTTCGTTTGTGAAACATGATTACATGATTTTATTTGTCACATATACACAGACACAGGATCTAAAGACGTGGCGCTTCAATGAACTATATATCATATTTGATTTTGAAACTTTGCAATTGAGTTTCCAGATAAGCCAAGGAATAGAGAAATAAAAAATTTTGAAAGTGAACGACCCCGATAAATATTCATGGAAAAACACATGCGGACTATTGAAAACCTGATTTAATCTACCTAGAGGTGTGATGATGCCTTTCTCATGTGACTTTTATTTTCAGTAATATTATTGTGGATTCTTGAAAAAACTGCTCATTGAATAGAATTTTGTTCAGGGGGTTCATTGAATAGAAGTTTGTTCGGTTTCACAACGCCTTTCTTTATGAATAAGACAAAAAAGGAATCATCTCACTACTAGGTGGAATTATCCCGTTTTTGCGAATAAGGTAACTCGTATGCACAACAATGCAGTTTGAAGTAACTTGGAAAAGGAATCTTATATTTGTCCCACCCTCATAATCAGGTGAATTACAAATTTGTACCGGTAAGGGTACAGCTGAATCTGTACTCCATTTCGAGTCCAAAACGGTAACCGGAGACCACCCAGGCGATGAGTAACCTCCGAGCCCACTGTGCCATTCGGTTGTTATTTTAGTAAACCATCTATAAATCACTGTCCGGTTGTTCAATTCAGCCGCAATCGACCAACCAAAAAGAAAGAGCTGTAGGGTTATATTCCCGAGATTCTTTGTATTAAAATGCGTGATCGGTTATTAAAATTGTCATCGTTGCACTTGCAAGACAGCTTCACTTTGCCTCGCATTTGTTTTCGCTCCAAACTCCCAAAGCCTACGCGCATTCGAATTCGATACCATTATGGGGAAACTTGCATTGTACCAGAATTATATCGCGCTGGTCCGGGATTGGATATTGGCAATTCACAAAGCTGGCTACTCGTTTCCTTACCCCTAAATCGCACACATGAAATAAGAATTGACTCGCCAAATAAGCTTCCATTAAAGCATTATAGAGGAACCTGAACAAACGAGCCCATTTTCAATTCATGTGGTGTGTACTTATGAAAATTGCTTACTTTTCGGATGGTGGGAGGAAGCCCCAGAGCAAGGCGAGTCCCATTTTCGGATTCATTCATTTGAAGCAAAAAAAAACAGTTCTGCCGAATGGTATCGAATTGGGAATGGAAGCCCGATTTGGCGATTGTAACCACTCCATTATATGGTCACATGTCTGTAATAATATAAGTTTTCTGGATTAGTAGTTCCTCTTTGAAGCGAGCTTAATTCAATTCTGTGATTATTCCGTCTAGATGAAACCAGGTCTAAGCAGACAATGTTACTGATCTACACCCTATGGATCTCGGCGGAGTGGAACTTGCTCCATTTTTACCACATACCAATGGTCCCACGTCTTTACGGATATTCAGTAGGAATGTTCCACAGCAGTGTTGTACTTAGAAATTACTTGGCCGGATTCATAGAATTCACTTTCCAGGATGTATTATATCTATTCGCTCAATTTCCTAAAGACGGATGAAACCAATTATGAATACCTTAAGGTTCGGCGCACAGGTCCAAGAGTTTTGTGTCGATTGACTTGAAAATTTGACAAAACATTCTTGAAATGTTTTTTTATAACAAAATGCAAAGCAAAAACATGATTTTTCGAAAGTAATAGGCCCTACGCGCCCTCTAAAAAATAAATCGTTTTCTTCGATTTTATAGACAATAAACTTTTTTTTCAAAAGCAGGTTTTGAAAGTCCATCATTCAAAAACTGCATCATACATTTTTTTTCTATTTTGCACACATTTTCTACAAGTAAATGATTAGATCCCAACGTTATCTTTTTCTTTATTTGTTACTTTGGAAAGGTTTCACAGCTACAAAATGATGGATTTTTTCCGGATAATGTCGTAGTTTGATATTAAACAACCACCAAAAATTCAAAACAAAATTTCAAAAATGAAACAGAAACGTTGGGGTCTAGAAAAACATTTACTATAACTATGCTGCTCTAATTTGTTGACTTCTGATAAGTCTGCGCTGAGATACAGTGGACACCGCAAATCATGTTTTTCAAGCCTATTTCTAAATATTTTTCCACGATAAAATTAAAAAATGTTGTCATTTGGGGTTTGGAACCTTTTGGGTTCCGGTTTGTGCTAAAGTGCATATAACTAATTTGAATTATTTGCGTTTCACATGTTGATCTAAATTGATAAACTAAGGCTCATTTAAAAGCTTCTACCAGTTCATTGGTCAATTTTCACCGCTATATTTCCTCTAAAATGCCTGAACAGATTTTGAATAAATCATAGACGCTATCATATGCATGATGATGTTTGTATTATAAAGCAATGTCAAAATTGAAAAAAATCTCAAATTCGGTTCCGATGATCTTGTTTATTCAAATGGAAGGATATTTCTCTGAATCTTAAGGATCAAATGTAAACCAAGTTTACTTGTATTGGTATTTTGTGTATTACGTACATTTTATTTGGCACGTATGTCATAGATCTATGTGTTTATATATGCAGTGCGACCAGTTTATCAAAGTGGCTTGAACGATTGAGTTTAATACAATCTATTTCAGCAATAATTTATTCTCAAACGAATGTTAAGCCTGACTTTTTGGATGAAATATCAGTTTTGATCAATTTTTACTTACCTTACATAACAGCTATAGGCCTGGGGTGTCCTTTGCTGTATCAAGAATACGTCTCCACATAACTCGGTCCATGGCTGCTCGTCGCCAGCCAATCAAGACACGGACGCTTCTGAGATCACCCTCCACTTGATCGATCCACCTTGCTCGCTGCGCTCCTCTTCTTCTTGTACCAGTCGGATTAGATTCACTTAGATTTTCACTCGGCTGTCGTCCGACATCCTTATGACATGCCCAGCCCATCGTAGACGTCCGATTTTAGCTGTCTGTACGATGGGTGGTTCTCCTAGCAGCTGTTGAAATTCGTGATTCATACGCCGTCTCCACGTTCCGTCTTCCATCTGCCATAGATGGTCCTCAGTACCTTTCTTTCGAAAACACTGAGGGCGCGTTGGTCCTCTGCCAACATAGTCCAGGTCTCGTGGCCATAGAGAACAACCGGTCTAATGAGCGTTTTGTAGATGGTCAATTTCGTGCGGCGACGTACTTTTCTCGATCGAAGGGTTTTTCTGAGTCCAAAGTACGCACGATTCCCTGCCAAAATACGTCTCTGTATTTCTCTGCTGATGTCATTGTCGGCGGTCACCAGTGAGCCCAAATACACAAACTCGTCAACCACCACGATATCGTCACCGTCTATCATTATTCGTAGTGGGAGGCGTAGTGTTTCTTCTCTAGAGCCTCTTCCTCTCGTGTATTTTGTTTTCAACGCATTTATGGCCAGTTCGATACGCCTTCAGCTTTCAGTCCGATGTAGGTTTCCGTCATCTTCTCAAGGTTACGTGTTACAATATCAATATCGTCAGCGAAGCCAAAAAGTTGTACGGACTTTCGGAAGATCGTGCCTCTCGTGTCGGTTCTCGCTCTTCGAATCATACCTTCCAAGGCAATATTAAACAAGATACAAGAGAGTCTATCACCTTGCCGTAGCCCTCTCCGAGATTCGAAGGGACTCGAAAGCGTCCCAGATACTCGGACGTAGCACATCACTCTATCCATCGTTGCTTTGACCAATCGCGTCAGTCTACGAGAAACCGTATTCGTGCATGAACTGCCATAGCTCTTCTCGATCGATTGTGTCGTATGCCGCTTTGAAGTCAATGAATAGGTGATGCGTGGGTACGTTGTATTTACGACACTTCTGGAGTACTTGTCTTATCGCGAATATGTGATCCGTAGTGGCGCGAGCTCCAGTAAATCCCGCTTGGTATGGCCCTACGAATTCCTTAGCTATTGGTGATAGACGACGGCAAAGGATTTGGGAGAGTACCTTGTAGGCGGCGTTGAGCAATGTGACTGCGCGGTAATTGCAACAATCTAGCTTATCGCCCTTTTTATAGACAGGACATACCACTCCATCCATCCATTCCTGCGGTAGAATCTCCTCCTCCCAAATCTTAGAAATCATCCAGTGCAGCGCTCTAGCCAGTGCCTCTCCTCCATGTTTGAGCAGCACGCCTGGCAACTGGCAGAGATGGCATTTCACCAGAGTGATACACGCTGGTGTCAGATTCTTGTCCACACCGAGGATGCAAAAAACGAAGCATCGCACAAAGAGGAAAGCGCACTTCTTCTCAGTGTCGAATAGACAGCATTTGAGTGTGTGCTTGTGGTTAAAGCAGCTGGCGCGAGTGAAACACATTCTCTTCGCATGAATCGCTCACACGCGCTCTCGTCTAAATACACCCAAGTGACCACTGGCGTGTGATGGTGAGCGAACACTTCTGTGAACTTCAATTAATAGAGAGTAAATCTGGCCTTGCTATGAAAAATTTTCAAGGAAAACCGAAAATTTTACGATAAATTGTTTTATTTTGCTGATTTTGCGTGTCCACGCTTCTTCTACGCAAACCATACAGCAGAGTGCTCACCGGCGTGTACACCTCTGTGAAAGTATCTGCATCCACCTCAGAGAATTTATTAGCTAATGCTCTAGCACTTAGGTGCGATTCAGTGGAGGAGGTAAAAATAGAAATAAACAAACGCACTCATGATGCGTGCACACTTTATACAACAGTGGTGTATATATGTGAAAGAGAAGAGCTCTCGTTGAAGTTGTCAGTGCGAGGGGAGAAATTTTGCTTGCTCTTCGTTACACAGAGGAGATGGACATCTCTGGCAACTGGTCATTGCTCGCGGCTTTGTTGTTCCTCAGATTGCCGATCTCCTCACTTATCTCCGCCAGATCAGGTGCTGGGAATCTGTCGTCGGCTGAGCGTACACCCAAATTGATTCCTGTGTCGTTCTCTGTATCTTGTGCTTCGCCATTCAGATGCTCGTCATAGTACTGCTTCCACCTGTCGATCACCTCACGTTCGTTCGTGAGAAGGTTACCACTGGTATCTCTGCACAGCTGTTCCATCGCTTCGCGATCTTGGTCTTCCTGGTGGCGCTTCTTCCTTCGGACAACCGTGTTCTGTTTGTTCCGTGCCTGTCTGTATCGTTCCTCGTTCACTCTAGAGCGGTGTTGCAGCATCTTCGCCCTTGCTGGATTCTTCTCTTCGACCAACTACTGACATTCGCCGTCAAACCAGTCATTTAATCGATTCGATAACCTCGTACCTAGTACAGTTGAAGCAGTGCTACTCACGGAGGTTCTTATATTCCTCCAGCCGTCTTCAAGAGTCGCCACGCTAAGCTGCTCTTCCGTTGGTAGCACTTGCTCCAGTTGTTGCGCGTATTCCTCTGCAGTACGAACGCTACGTAGCTGCTCGAGATTGAATCCCGGCGTTCCTGTGCGACGAGTGTTGTGCACCGGCGATGGTTTTGAGCGCATACAAACTGCAACAAGGTAGTGGTCAGAATCAATGTTGGCACTGCGGTAGGTGCAGACATTGATGACGTCGGAGAAGAATCGCCCGTCGAACGTGGTCGATTTGATTTTCCGATTGATCAGGTGATCTCCAGGTGGCTTTGTGGATATCTTTGCGGGGGAAGAAGGTGCTTCGAACTTTTATTCCTCGGGGGGGCTGCAAAGTTCACACATCGTTGGCCGTTGTAGTTTGTTACCTCGTGCAGGCTCTCCAGCCCGATCACAGGCCTATACATTGCCTCCCAGCCTACCTGAGCATTCATGTCGCCGATGACGAGTTTTACATCCCGCCGTGGACAGCTGTCGTAGGTTTGTTCCAGCTGCGCGTAGAATGCTTCCTTCTCGTCATCGGGTTTTGTCTCATGTGGGCTTGATGATGCTGTAATCGAAGAAACGACCCTTGATCTTCAATACGCACATCCTATCACTGATTGGCTGCCACCCAATCACGCGCTGGCGCATCTTGCCCAACACTACAAATCCCTTTCCTAGAACGCTGGCTGTCCCACAGCTCTGGTAGAAGGTCGATGCCCACTTTTCCACTCGATGCCCACTTTTCACACCGTCCAACAAAGTTCCTGCAATGCTACGACATCGAAGCGATTTGCAGTACCATGTGCCATACTTTCAATCGTAATTCCTATTTCGTCGCGTAGGTCTTTGCCGATTATTCCGAGTCGTATTGATATCCTGATTATTCGTAACAAGTGTTTTCCGGGCGGCTTCTTAGGCCTGCACCAACCTCCTGTCTCGCCGGAGGGCCATCGTGTCAGCACTGTTTAGAGTCCCACACTGACACAAGGACGGTAATCAGCCGCTCCTAACATGTAGAACAGACGCTGTTTCGAGCTGCCCCCGCATGGGGAACAGAAGCTCGGGTAGGCTCGCTCTCTGTAAAGAGAAGCAAGCCCCCCCTTCCCTGTCAGCATACGACCAAGGTCCCACCGGGGTTGGTTACCCGATCTTTCCTATGTTTACTCGCACCCTAGCCGGTACCGCGGGAGGTAGGGATAGGAGTTACTGGACAAGAGGCTATGAACCACATTGGGGCCTGAATTGCGCATTGTCCAGTCGTTTACCAACCAATTTTTGGTAGATGTCAATTAGATTGTAGATTTATGATAAAA
This sequence comes from Malaya genurostris, assembly GCF_030247185.1. NCBI lineage: Eukaryota > Metazoa > Arthropoda > Insecta > Diptera > Culicidae > Malaya > Malaya genurostris. The sequence continues at coordinate 95,163,647 of NC_080572.1, forward strand.
AAAACCGGTGAGAAATATTTTTATTTAATTAGGCATTCAAAAATTATATGATTACAATTGAATAGTCCTCAGTTCAATTTACTGTAGTTTACTAAAAAAATAAACCAAAATTCATAAGTTATAAGATGAAGATCCATAGAGAAAGTAGAAATTCGTAGATATGCATCAGCGTTGGAAATTTTCATATAGCCTTTTCGGAAACACCAATAACATGCATCAAACATAGCAATCATATCACTGGTGGCGCTTCTCGTGGACAGGAATCTCTATTTACGAACGGAATCAGAAGTTCGCAAAAAACAACTTTTGTGATGAATATTGTTATAAATACTTCTTGAAAGCACTGGACGATGATATATTAGTAACTGAAGGTTTTAATTTCCTAAAATTAGTTTTAGAATCCTAGATATTGTTTAACAATTATTTCCCTGTTTTTTATTCTTTTTTATTTTTTAAATCTATTTCATAAATTTTATTTTATTCGGCTCCTTTGCACTTAAGCTTAACGCGGCCGTTATACAATATTGGTAATTTTTTGCTGGATATCGTTGTTATTTTCTTCCTTGCAGGAAAGGCGCTTTCATTACTATCCAGCAAATGAGTGGTTCGCTATTCACACTCCCATCCATTGGTTCAGTATCACTGTTGTTGGTGGAATAATCGCTACTTTTCCCCCAGACGTTGGGTAAATTGTTAGCCGCAGTTGGTTATCTCTGATGTACTGGGGTTGGTGTGGAGGGAGCGCTATTGTCCTTTGGTGCAGATGTCTTCTTGTCCAGTTTTTCACATGGCTTACCATAGTGAACAGTTTTTTGACAATATTGACATGTGGCCATCTGATTGTCATAGGTAACAAGTGATTTGCAAGGAACCCTTGTATCTTAGCCGAAAGTCACATAAGAAGGTATAGCTTTATTTAAGCGCATGCATAACAAACGTACGCCATTTAGAAGACCGGGGAAAAAGTTCTTTCGCTTTTCTTTTTCGATGGAAATAATCTCCCCATACTGGGACATAGTTTTGCGAATATAAGGATCACAGATGCTTGAGGGTAGATCATGCAAACGCACTTCTATAGCACCATCTTCCATATATATTAGATTTTTGTACTTGATGTTTCCATACTCCACATAGTGCACATTGTTATTGTATTTAGCGAATTGAATAGCATTCAAATCTTCATAAAACTGGATGTAAACAACATTATTTGTCTTGTTGCATTGAAGTAAATGCACACGTTTAATATCAAGATGCATTTGCTCCTTAAGCAAACCTTTAAGTTCTCGTATCGAAGGTTGAATTTTGCAGTGCCTGAATTCAACAATAATTCTATTCTTTTGTAGTGGCGGCGGTAGCTTTTGTTCGTTCGGTCCACTCATTTCGAGATCGTTCTATTGTTCACTACGCAATACTGTACTTACCCTCTCAGCAGGCGGTTCTATTTTTTTGGTCGTTGAGCGCCATACTGCACGAAATATTCGTTCAGTTTGCAAACGGTTTGTTGTTGTTTTTTCTCTTGCAAAAATACTGCGAAAATTAGGTGTTACCTTCATATAGAAAGAAGATTTGTTGTTATTCCACGTGAAGTAGGAGTATTGTACAGGTATGTAGTGTTAGTTTAAAAAAATAAGTAGAAAAAACTTCGGAAATTGTCCAGTAAAACTAGTCCAACGGGTCTCCATCTTCTCATATTAAAAATGGTTCAACAATGGACCTCTGTCGGGTTTGTTAAACGAAAAAAATGGCATTCGGTTAAACGGTCTGTTTCAAAATCGGCAAACGAAGGTCCCGTGTTGGCCTCCCGTTGAACGATTGATTGGACTTTCATTGGACCAATGATCCAACGTATTAGACCAATGAAGGACCACCGTTGAACATTTTTTCTAAGAGGGTGGTTTCTTCCGTCCCGAACGTAAGCGGTTTTGTTTTATCGACTGACTTGGATGATATGTGAAAGTGAACTGCATTTAAACCTGTTTATGAAAGAATTTTAAAGGAATTTTTTGTATTTTTTTTCATCTTCCGGAAGAACCGGCTAAGTTTTTGTCCGGTTTTTGCATTAAAAATTTTTTGTTCGAATCTTGCAAAAAGGAAGATGTGTTTGAACAATGTTTACATTGCAAAATCCGTATCCGCGTTACTTTTACTTTTTTCGAATTTAAAAAATACCCTACCGGGATTTCTAAACTCAGTTCCACTTATCCGATTTTTGCATTCAGCTGTTCAATCAAAATTGTTGTACATAATGCAATACTCTACTGATGAATATTGTGTATAGAAGCGAATACAAAAGTCAATTGTTGATGTTTGAGTTGCAGTATTACTTGACCGAAGAACAGACATTTTTATACGCAGTTGCAAAATCTAACTTTGGAAACGTTTAAAAACACAGAAAACCGTATCTACAACCCTGACCCAGTAATGAGTATTCCAAATCAATAGTTTGTGTTTACGTTAAACCAGCGAAAAACCAGCGCCCGGTGGAGGAACGTCGCGATATCTTCAAGTACTCGTTTCAATGCAGCTGCCGACTAAGCCCAAGAAGCGGTATTCATCCGCGACGATCGGCTTTGTGCCAGATCACTACTGCATCGCTTGTTTCCTCCGCGGCCCTGTCTATGGTTGTACGTCCACAAAACACATCGAAGACATAAAGAAACATGTTTTTACACAACAATTTTACTGTCGCACCTACGCACCGTTGGCCGTATTTGGCAGAAAAGTTCAGCTTCAAGAATGTATAATTTACCTACGGACGATATTAATAATAAATATCGACAGGGGAAGTTGGTTTGCGGTCGGTTAGTTTAAGGTCACAGATTTGCAAGATAGAATGAAGGGATTACTTTTCAATTGGTATAGTAATACTACATTCTTTTGAAAGTATAAAATCCCATCAACTGTGCTTAAGAAAATGAACAGATTTTATATTTTCTCTAATTTTATTTTTCACAATTTCTTTCGCAAATCCTCCATACCTTCTCCAAGTGAGTCCACAGTTTCGAATGCCGGACCAGTTCCTCGTTCACATCAAACTCGTCTGACTTATTTGACTACCCCTTGGAGCTGAAGTGAGACATCCATCAATCATCCGAGGCGCAATACAAAAAGACACCTTTTGCTGACGGAACATTTGATAAGTGTTTCTTTAATGAAATTGGACCCTCTTTGTTCAACTTTTGCAGTTCGAAGCGTGTCCAAAACTGACATCAGCCCACGTTCCAAAACGAGCGGTATGAATAATACGGATATTTTTTCGCGCGATTGACTCCAAATCAGGCGCATGGGTCGGTTTATAAACATTGGGCAGATACTGTACGCATATTTAGTCTAATGAGCTTAAGATTGCATTTGATTATTAAACTATTTTCAGGACAGCTTGACTTATTTAAGAATGATAGATGCATTTGACTCGTTATATTTTACGAATCGTTAGCGGAATCCCGTGGGCAGTCATTAGTCTTAAACGGATCGCGGGCCATATTTTATTTGCCTAGTATAATCAAAATAAATCAAAATGTTGTGGGAGATTACAGCGGAGTAGAGCGGAAACGAAAACCTACTATTTTCGTGTAGTCCGTATAGGAATCCGAAACTTTCAAATGCGGAGCAAGTTGATAACTTAACAATCTGCTTCACTTTAAAGATTATACTAAAAACAGCATTCAATTATGAGATGTGAAGTAATGTACGATTTATATTATATATAATTTAATTAAACAATATGAATCTCAATTCGCTACTTTCTGGAACTACATGCTAATCTGGCCCACAAAAATAGATTGATTGTAAAACTATTTGTCAATTTCGTGAGATAGAAATTCAGTAGATTTTATATACTTTATAATATGGTTTACTATTTCACGATGAAATACGTGGATCAACTCAAATAACTTGCATTAGTGTGGAAAATTAGAAAAGAACACGGATGAAGCATAAATCAAATAAACATAAATTTCCCATTGCACGGAGACACTAACAGCGCTTCTAATGAGAAACGGTTGTACTTTCTTTCATTAGTTACTGTGGTTGTGTTAAATGCGCAGGCAACTTTGTACATGCATTTTAAGAGCATTTACGTACCCATTGTACACCAGACGGCGCTTTTGGTGTCACGGGTTGCTCAGCAACATTACTATTACACAGTGAAATCTAGGTTTATTTTATTTATGGATGAAGTCAACATCCAACCCTTTGAATTATATTTTACCTTTTTTATAAATATAAAAAATAGGTATAGAATTCGCTAAAACTTTAGAAAAATTTTCCGAGGGCCGAGTGTCATATACCAATCGATTCAGCTCGACGAACAGAGGAAATGTCCGTGTGTGTGTGTGTGTGTGTGTGTGTGTGTGTGTGTGTGTGTGTGTGTGTGTGTGTGTGTGTGTGTGTGTGTGTGTGTGTGTGTGTGTGTGTGTGTGTGTGTGTGTGTGTGTGTGTGTGTGTGTGTGTGTGTGTGTGTGTGTGTGTGTGTGTGTGTGTGTGTGTGTGTGTGTGTGTGTGTGTGTGTGTGTGTGTGTGTGTGTGTGTGTGTGTGTGTGTGTGTGTGTGTGTGTGTGTGTGTGTGTGTGTGTGTGTGTGTGTGTGTGTGTGTGTGTGTGTGTGTGTGTGTGTGTGTGTGTGTGTGTGTGTGTGTGTGTGTGTGTGTGTGTGTGTGTGTGTGTGTGTGTGTGTGTGTGTGTGTGTGTGTGTGGTCAACTAAGAGGTCGAGATCTCAGAGATGGCTGGACCGATTTTGATCAAACTAGTCGCAAATGGCAGGTCTCCCCGTCACCGCTATTGAATGGTTTTGAGATCGGATGTTTGCTTTTTGAGTTATACGAAGTTTTATGTCAAAATTTTCAGTTTTTTGACAATATCTGTCACAATGTCACACCTTGAAAACAAAATATGTTTTTCGACTTAGATTCGGCACGGTAATATCTATCCATTTAGCCATAAATTGTTGAAATCCGTCCATTTTAAAGGGAGATGTGTATATTTTTGTGTAAGGGGCTGTCCATAAAAGACGTCACGCCGCAAGTGGGAGGGGGTGTTTCACAAAACGTGACCTTTTGTGACAGGGGGAAGGGGGGCGGGTTGTTCGAATGTGACGTCCAATATTTTCAATGAATGCATTTTTGGAATACCTAATTATATTACTGCTTTGTACTATTTCCTGAAAAAATCTCCACAATAAACGTTTACATTCTATAGGAAAAAGTGTATTTGTTGATGTAAAAGCAATGATGTAACATATATGCTGTGATTATCAATAATTATAATGGTAAGAAAAACATGTTCAATCATGTCATGCAGCTGATTAATTTACCCTGTTTAGCTTGAATATCATACACAGAAGTAACTAACGATTTCAGACGTAGATCATGTCATGTCTTATCTTGATCATATGTGGTATTCCTCCACCAAGATCAAAGATGATCGAATCATCCAATGATTGAACTTACATAAACCAAGAATCATTTTAGCACAAAATCACTACAGATTTTGTGTGACGGAAAATGAGCACCGATTTTGATCGATGTGATTTAAAGATCACTGGTCAACAGTGATCTCGATTTGATGAGGTATGCTACACTAAGGAAATTTTTTTTAAATTGATTTAAATGTTTCATCAGTTCCAATAAAAAACTTTTATTAAAGTTGGGAGGGAGTCAAAAATAGACAAAAAAAAGCGTGAAGTCTTTTATGGACAACCCCTAAGCGACTTTTCGCCTTATTCCAATAGTAGGAGTTTTGAGCGCTGTATGACAAAGCAATGCTTGGGAGCTACGTGAAACACAATTTTTTATACTGTTACATACAATTGTTTCTAAATACCAAAAAGACTGTGTACAGCATCCTTTTTCATGGCATTTAGTCTCGGGCCGATTTTAGCACGGTTCGTTTTTGGCAACATAATCGCTCGAATATGACATATAAAATGTCTATAGTAATATATAAATCAGATGATGGCAAAGATGGCAGCATTTTCGAGTTGAAAACAATTCTCTAATTATATTGATATTAACTACTGACAGTAAAGAATGCTGGAAGAACATAACACCCATATACCATTCGAATCAGTTCGTCGAGATCAGCAAATGCGTGTGTGGAAAATATTTTAACTCAATGTTCTCGGGGATGACTCAACCATTTTCTACAAACTCAGATTCATACGAAAAGTCGTATCCTCCCAAACAAAGTTCCTGAATTGCGTCTGGATCCGACTTCTGGTTCCTGAGCTACAGGATGATATGTCAAATAATATTAAAATAGTGTAACTCATTTTGCTCATAGATGCCTGAAGGGAAATGAAATCTAAGAACCATCTTATATTCAAATGAAAGGTCTTGAGATTCTATGAAACATCTTGCTTTTTATTTTAGGTTTAGAGGATACATTGTGATTAGTATAAACGTGTCCATTTCACAAAAAATAATCATGTTTATCGTGTAAAAAAATTTGGATGGTCGATAACCAAATAAACTTATTTTAGTTCCATCGGTATTCAGTTTTCGATTCGGAAATTTGAATCGCACTTCGATTTCTCAAAGAAGTCTGCACTGATTTTCGAATATTTTGAATCAATTGTAAACTATACAACTCCTCAAGTGAATTTAACTTAAGCTACACTAATTTTCGGATTCTGGTATCGAATCGTTTCTCAAAGCACAACCGTTTTCTCAAAAAAGGCCATATCGAATTACAAAAACAAACATTCAAATTGAAGGATTTATGGTCCCATGCAAAATTAATGAATTTCATCCGATTCTGATTTCCGTTCCAAAAAGCTTCAAAGTTAGACTCAAAATTATTGCAATTTCGTCATATACATTTTTTGGCCATACGAATCGTTTTTGGTTATGCTGGTTCCTGAATACCGGCTCTGATGGCACCGTAAATAACCGTAAACTCTAAACTGGAACTTACTTCGACATCTCATGGAATGTTCAATCGATTGTCATACGTTTAGATTGAAATTCGATCCGGTTTGCAGCATCGACATTACAAGGTGATGAGTGATTAAAATCACAAATTGCCGCTTGAAACGACGGTCACTAAAATAATGTCATGAGAACTAAAACACCGAAGAATATTCATGCAAAAAACTCATGCGGATTGATAAAAAAAGGTATCATCTCACTGCTAGGTGGATTAAGCAGGTTTTTTTAATTAAAAAGTGAGTGCAACCACCGACTCAGTTGCTAGAATATTGGAGTAAAAAAAATGAATCTGGGCCAGCTTTCCTAGCAAAGTCAACTATCCATCGCATATTCCTTGCTCGCATTGCCCACGCTACAGTATCACATAGATCAATAAGTCCCGAGACTAAAGCAGAGATGGCGCTCGTAGTAAACCAGTAACCACGTCTTTCTAGAGTACTAACCTTTGCTTGAAACGGATCAAAATTTATGAGGTTAGAGTAAAGTCGATTTGTAGTTTGTTTAAAAAATGAAAAAAAAACCGAGTTTCGTGTTTTGATAAAACATTGTTTTTTAATGGGTAAAAACACCGTGCAAGCGAAACAATGGATTGAAAAATGTTATCGGGACTCTTGTCCATCAAAAGCAACGATTTGTCGGTGGTTCGCCGAGTTTAAACGTGGTCGTACCGACACAAATGACGCGGAACACTCGGGTAGACCTGTGGAAGCCGTTACACCGGAAAATGTGAGTGAAGTGACAAAAATTATAATGAAAGATCGTAAAGTGAAGCTCCGTGAGATTGCTGAGATGACACAGATATCATATGGAAGTGTATTTACTATCATTCATGAAAAATTGAGCATGAAAAATGTTTTTTTTTTCAAGTGGGTGCCGCGATTGCTTTCGATGGAACAAAAACACCCTGCCACAAGTCGATGAAAACAATGGCGAAATTGAACGAATTGGGTTTTGATCTGCTTCTCCACCCCCCATGCTTGCCAGATTTAGCCCCCAGTGACTACTGACTCTTTGCTGATCTTAAAAAAATGCTCCAGGGAAAAAGATTTGGCTCAAATGAGGAGGTCATCGCTGAAACTGAAGCTTATTTTGAAGCGAAAGATACATTTTTTTTATAAACATGGTATTGAAAAATTGGAAAAACATTGGAACCATTATATCACCCAAAAGGTGATTATGTTGATGAATAAAAAAAAATTTTGCAAAAAAATGTTGTTTCCATTGTTAGTCTCAGGACTTATTGATCCATGTGTTATCTATTTATTCACATTTTATTCACAGTGTTGGCAGTAGTTTTATTCACATTCGCGCAGCGAATGTTTCGTCGTACTGCAAAGACTGTCGGACTGTCTTAACAAAGATAAACTCAAGATTACAATGTCCCATACGATCCTTCGAAAAATATCGGATCAGTAATCGTGAACCAGTGAACTTAGTAATAGTGTAATTTGGTTGACCCTTCGTTAATAAACGTCGATAAACATTTGAAAATGACGGTAAAATACCATAGTAACAATACAAGTTTGGAAGAAAGTAAACTTTTAAAAACATGTCTCACAAAATATGTTGTTACTTCCATTCACTTTAATGCTTTGTAAGATAAGATTATAACAAATTGAATATATTCTTAGTAATAATTTAATTGATTTTTAAGTTCCAAGATCTACTCGATATGCAGTAAAATACCGAGATTTCTTTCATTTTGCAGCTTAGGATTGCTACTACATTGTTATAGCAACGACGCCTGTAGCGATTTGACGCTTGTTGTTTTGTTTCAAATAATAAATAATTGAATAACAACTGACCGTCAACCGAAATCATCGAGGGGTCGTAAAGACTGTCCCAGAATGTATGGACGCACTTTGATTTCGCTGTAAATAATTCGCAAGTGTTAGATATTCAAATTTTATTCGATATACTGATAATATTAGACTACAACAACAGAATATTATTCTCAACATTTTCTACTTAGCCATTGTAGACTAACTGGCGCCCTTTCTTGCGAACGTTCCTCATTAAATTCATTACAGACTTCATGGCGACAAGTTTTGACACTTTTTTCCAATCTTTTTCGAACTGTTGAATGGTTTCGGCTGCCGAAACATGTTTCTTAAGATGTGCCTTCGTTTATGCCTAAAATTCCTCAATTGGTGGAAGTTGTGGGCAATTTGGTGGATTCATGTCTTTTGGAACGAAAGTGACATTTTTGGTATTATACCATATACCGTTGATTTCGAGTAGTGGCAAGAAGCAAGATCTGGCCAGAAGACAACAGGATCCTTGTGGCTTCGAATCATGGGTAGAAGTCGTTTTTGTAAACATTCCTTGATGTATATTTTGCTGTTCATTGAAGCAGTGGTGATGAAGGGTTTCGAAATCTTACCGCAGCTACAAATTGCTTGCCAGATGTGACATGTGTAACGAAATTAAAATAATAATACTCATTTTTCTAGTAGTTTGCTGAATCGATTCCTACATCTAATATTCAGGAAATACGGAATGACTAGTGCAAAAATGTTAATTTCACATAAATTAGTCGGGTTTATTTGGTTTGCAGATTTACGATTTCTCAAAGACGACTACACCGATTTTCAAAAATTATTGAATTTAATTGACTTCAGCTACATCTATTTTCGAATTCGCATTCCGAAAGTGTTTTCGTTGTTCGTTTTCTCACAAGAAGGCCTTCTTATACTCGATATATGAAGATGTTTTTGAATGCGGTTGAAAGTCGTGAAAATTTCATTACTGATTTGACTGGGATCACTCATGAAATTCGCAGACTTGTGACAGAGGGTGTCTTGATAGGAGGTATAGAAATAATATATGATAATCAAAAGTCCTACAGTTTTGGAAGAATTAAATTTAAAGGGTATTATCTGAATTTCACAATTCGATAGACCTACAATTTACAGTTAAGTGTAATTCCATACTCATCCCACATGCTAACATTGGTTGCCATAAAATATACTAGCCACGTGGGATACTACCCTTTGGTGTGATTTTAGGTGAGTGAGACAGGTTAAAAGTTTCTGCCCGTTGTTTAAGTGTAAATATCCCATTACTACCGCCATTAGTCGTATCATATGACGTTACCGAACAAGACCAACAACACGTTTGTCTCATAAATTTGGAGAATCCATTTTTGGTGGACTAAAACTGTCCGTTTCTCTTTGCACTCCATTCCCAGCTCATTTGTTCAATGAATTATCTATGCACGTTCAGTCAAACGGTTTGCAACCACTTCGTTGCTCCGTTACCAAAGATGTGCCCTGTATGGAGATAAATCTTCATTAGCTTCCAGCTGACCGTTTGGTAGTTTGTCATATTTAATGTGTTGAAGCGAGCAACTCTTCACTCCCTCGAAGTTTTACTGTTCTCTTTTGAGTTTGTTGTGGTTCAGATTCCAACGAGTTTTGGGCGCCTAAAGTGATTGAATAAACTTTATTAAGAGATAATGAAAACAATTGTTTTTTTTCAGTTTGGTTGTATGGGGCGATGGTTTCGCAAGTGTGTCATTGTATGATCGAGTCCCAACCTGGAAGCTTTAACCCGCTGTGACAGACGTGTCATTGACAAAGATAGCTTTACTTATTAGTTTAATGTTATCCCCCTTCAGTTAAATTTAAGAACATGTGTATGGAATGGATGATAATGTGTGTGTGTGTGTGTGTGTGTCCTAATTTGCACTGAAAGAAGTATTATAATGAAACTCCTTTGGGTCCATGGACGGCAATTTTCCTACGCGAATTGAAGCCTTTGAATTTATTTCGAATTTTAAAGGGTTTGATACTACCATTCTCGTAAGTCAATGGAATCATTAAACATGTTAAATATATTGTAGTCAGTTAACTTTAACTCGAGAGTATCGAGTATCTATGGAAAGGAAATTGACGGTGTCATCATTGAAGCGTATCTGTCAATCGGACTTATTTCAGCATGAAGTCGGTTGTTTCAAAGCAACAAGATTGAGGGAATAAAGATTCTCAAGTAGAAACACTTGCACTCAGTAACTCTTGAAAGGAGAAAACAGACTCTATCACCCCTTAGACTAACAACGTACGTATAAAATCAAAAACACTAAGTAACCATTCAATCCAGAAGTTACTTGTCCTACGAAACAAAGTAATATGGCCCGGGACTGTAGCCCTGGTTTTGCTTATTCAGTCAATATTGTTGTATATAAGAAATTCTCTACAGTGTATTCTTATTAAGAACCAAAGATAAACTCAAGATGGAGTGGTCTGGGATTTCTTATGGATCATTTGAATAGGACCCCTCGATGAGCTCGGTTCAGTTTCAGTCTTTTGAAGCAAAACAACAAATGTTGTATTTTTTCCAAAGCATATCGTTAACCGATAAACTCGAGCATCAAAATTTGATGATTAGTTGAAGTCTTTCGAAAATTTTTTGCCATCAGCAAATCAAATTCATTTTATGTCTTCGAAATGTGGAATATTAAAAAACATGGCTGCAAAAAATAGTGATAAGGATAGGGACCCTTTAAGATTTGACGAACACGTGAATATGGAGTAGAACGCTAACTTAGAAAAGTAAGTATGAATACCTCCAAAACTTATTAAACATTGGAAACACTATCAAGTAAGCTTATGATACTCTCAACTAATCGTAAAAATATCTCAATTATCATACAATTACAAACAGGTAATCCATTTTCTTAAAAACGAAGAAATGGAAACAAATGAAATTATTTTTTTATCTTCGATTATACATGTATTGAAAAATAAAAATAAAATAAGCAGTTTTTCAGTTTTTTTTATTATACGCCAGGACATAATGGGTTAATATTTAACCACCCCTATTTCGTATTTCGTTCGAATCGGATTATTTCGATCGAATGTGAAAATTGGCATTCTGTAATTCAATCGAGTGATACTTTTGTATGGAAAACTAGAATTCGTGCAACATGCAGAATTCAAAATTTCGTATTCGATCGAAATAATCCAATTCGGCCAACGAATTTCGTGAAGGTCGTTCAAAATCAGTTGTTTTGCTAGAAACCATAGATGCTGTGCTTGAGCTGATAATGCAAGGTCATCATGTGACATACCGTGATATAGAGACATCCTTGGGCATTAGTTCCACACGCATGCATTTAACATTATATGCACACCTGACAGCAAAAAAGGTTTGTTCTCGTTAGATCCCGCACAATTCGACAATCGCTCAAAAAGAATCTCGTGTCGATTGGTGCAAGGAAATGTTAAAAAAATACGATCGCGGTGCATCACCCGACGTATATAAGATCATAACAGGTGACGAATCATGGATATATACGTATGAGCCGGAAACAAAACAGCAATCGACTAGGTGGGTGTTCCAAGACAAGCCAAATCCAACCAAAGTTGTTCACGCACGAAGCACTTCGAAGCAGATGATCACCTGTTTTTTTTCGACAGAAAGAGTAATGTGGCAACTGTGCAAAAGTGTATCGATTATCTTGGAGAATACTTTGAAAAGCAATAAAGCCATTTTCACTTAATATTTGTTCTTATGCAACAGCGCCGCTTTTACGTAGTAATGAGCCCACCCAGGAGAGGGGGCAAGATTTATTTGTGTGATTCTAACTGAATTTTTTACTGATTGTGGGTCCGAGCGAGTGTCCCCACTGCCCCTCTGTAAAAGCGGCCCTGGTGTGCAGTACTAACATATCATGGCAAGTATTCTGGGGGTGCAGTTCTGCTATTTTCGCGCACACGAGCTTGACATATGTATGTATGTATGAGTTTCAATGCGGACTCGACTGGAGACGCCATTCTAACCATAAAATATCTCAAGCTGAATATCTTGATAGTATGATGTAATCCTTATTTATTAAAAGAAACTTGCATCGATCTGAACTACGGTTTATCAAACCTGACCTAGATAACATACAATTTCTCGCTAAATGAAGATGCATATCGATAATAGATCAAACGCAACAGTACTCCGATAGATAAATAACAGTCGTCTGATTATTAAACTAAATTTATTCAAATAATTCACAGTAAACAACTAGAAAAATCTGTTTTCAAACTCATCTGGGAATTCATCCTTTTCTGGAATACCATGCGAATTCAACTCGATGGAATTAATTCGGATCATTGTTTGCTGCGTTCGGTAAAAATTAATTCTCATATACTGCTTCCTTCGTTTCTTTTTGAAATGCGTTCTCGTATGTGACAAGGACTTTTCGATTATGGTTCCCTGAACATCTACCAATCCCTGGGGCACCAACGGCCTCCCGATCAGAGAAAAATCTTTACTTCCGACAAGCAATACCTTGTCCAATCGAATTATTTCCCCGTTATTCGGTGGCCAATATCCCTCCACGATGATGATATCGCCAGATGTAATTTTAAATTGCTTTCCGCATAATTGAACTACCACGAAGAGGCGGCCTTCAGAACTGGATTCTATCTGTTGGTTTACTTTCTGCAGAATGGAAGTGTCAAGCTGTGGGGACACCAACGATGATGTAAAACGGGAAACAGTTGTATTGATCGATTTATTGGAAAAACATGCTGGAGAGAATGCCGGGGCGATTCTCACCTTCGAAGCACCTATAAACAAACACATTATTTGCGTGATTTTTCGAAGTCATGGGTACTTACTTGAAAATGCAGTGGCAATTCTTGAAATTAATGGTAATCGTAAAGAAAACATTCTATATCAATTGATAATTAAGATGAATATAACACAAAATTCGTCATTCCAATATTTTGCAAATTCTGACGTTTAATTCTAGCTTCTTGCCTGTGCTTATAGGCACATTGACCCTAAAATGAAATCCAGAGGCGCTACTCGTTTAGACATGATACTTCCCAGTGAATTTGATCTAGCTACATCGGTCCGATCATCGGCGAAATTGATAACAAAATCGGACCGATCGTAGCGTTGCGATTCTGCATCAACTCCCAGTAAACCCGAACATCGGACGCATCGTGCACGAAAGCTTTTGATTGCGTTTCGAGCTTGGATAGTGTATCGGTAGAACAAAAGAGTGAAGATATACCAAAGCAGAGAGCGGATGTCTGATACTCAGGGGATGGGATATATCGGGACTGGATTTCCAACCCCGAACATAGGGCAAGAGTTTTTCTGGCCCTAAGAGGCGAATGACCTTAAGGGTAAAGCCTCTATGATCGAAACAAAACAGTGTTTAACACTCTTTCGCACACAATCGGGGAGACGTTGGCTCGAAAATGCCTTGTTTGATATTCCTTCGCTCTGTTTCCCTAGCGATGCATAATGTAAACATAAAACTTTCTTAGGTCGACGCGGTTGATGCAAATGGTGCAGAATTGTCCGATGACGGGCCGATCGAAGCGCTACGATCGGCCCCATATCGTGCTCAATCGGTCCGATAATCGGGCCGATGATCGGACCGATGCGGGTCGACAAAATCCAACGGGCTGCGTCTATCTAAAAGCTTTACATCAACCGCGTCAAACTAAAAGCTTATTATTGCGTTTTGATCAAGATTTACGTTTACATTGTGTATCGCTAGCGCAAAAGAGTGAAGAGGTACCAGAACAAGGCATTATCTGGTTGATGTCACTCGATTATAGAGGTTTTAAACCATTGTCATTTGCCTCTTCGAAGTTGAGAATCGAACCCAGGTAGACTGCATGAAAGCAAAGACATCATAATAACAAGATAACCAGCTATCACATTCGAATTTTGTACAAACAAGTAGGTGAGAGAAATGTCAAATTCGTGCTCGCGAAAAAGCAGCATAGCGCACCCATACAGTTGACATGATATATACAATGTGATGCCGTGCGATGGCGTTGCTGAACTGAAGATTGATTTCGCTTCAAGCTGACAGGGTCTGATGAAAGGCATCAACTAATCATCACGTTATACTCGTTCACAGAGCATCGGTCATCCGTCGTCCTCCTTGATTAATTGTTTGCGTCTGCGATACACTAAGTAAACTTCAATCTTGTTCAAAATGATTAACTTTCGTGCACGATCCGTCCGATGATCGAAATTACTGGGTTTCAGCAAGAGCTGTCAAATCGGTAAAAAAAATTTAAATTACTTCATGTTTACAACGATAAAATAAACCGATATATGAATGATTAAACCGGTAAATTCATTTGAAAAATCATAGCGAAAATGGAAGAAAAACCCTAATAGTACTGTTGTTGTACCGTTGAATTCCACTATGTCACGTAATTACACCAAATACAAATAATAATACCCCTAAGTCCCATATAAACGAATCGCCAATGTTTGGTTTACAGCATGAACAAGTAAGCCTAGCAAATATCTCCCTTTCGTTGCGATAGCGTGAAAATGTGAAAGGAGATCGTTTCTGGCAACTCTTTATGCTAGTTGCTACGGTGCAAAACAAACTTGTTTGATTGTTTTACGTTTCGCATTCAGCTCATCAGTGCATTAGCAGATTATGTTGACTGCTAATGCCACCTCGCGGATCAACATAATCCGCTAAGCAGACGTAAAGTCATTGCTATTTACAATGCACTTATTTACACCGAAGTGCTATGTCTATCCTGACGTCTCAAACGAAAACGAATTTACGACTATATGGCCGCAAACATATTTTAGTCATTTAATTTTTGGCACCTCGTGGGTACCGATTTGTGCAGAAGTGCACATGACTGTTTTGATTGTTTTACGTTTCGCATTCAGCTCATCAGTGCATTAGCAGATTATGTTGACTGCTAATGCCACCTCGCGGATCAACATAATCCGCTAAGCAGACGTAAAGTCATTGCTATTTACAATGCACTTATTTACACCGCAGTGCTATGTCTATCCTGACGTCTCAGGCGAAAACGAATTTACGACTATATGGCCGCAAACATATTTTAGTCATTTAGGTTTTGGCACCTCGTGGGTACCGATTTGTGCAGAAGTGCACATGACTGTTTTGATTGTTTTACGTTTCGCATTCAGCTCATCAGTGCATTAGCAGATTATGTTGACTGCTAATGCCACCTCGCGGATCAACATAATCCGCTAAGCAGACGTAAAGTCATTGCTATTTACAATGCACTTATTTACACCGAAGTGCTATGTCTATCCTGACGTCTCAGGCGAAAACGAATTTACGACTATATGGCCGCAAACATATTTTAGTCATCGCATAGTGTTAATAAAATTTCGTATGAATTTCATATGGCTTTTTGTTGGAATTTCAATTTTCGTGACTTCATACGATATTCTTAAGCCTTAAAAACTCCATGTGGTATTCCAACCATATATTTGAAAGTTTGATATCTATCTAGATCTTGTTTGATTCAACGTTTGACCGTTCGTTTGGTTCTTTGCGCGACACTTATTATTATAGGGACTCCAATTCGTAGATGCGCTATCTGATAGTCAGATTCGAATTTACAATGTGTCAATCACTAAAAACAGGAAAATACTATGAAATATTATGGTGTTTTCACACAGTGCAGTTCAACAGTTGAAATTTTGATTATGATCAGGGATGCTGGATGTAAAAACTTATACTTGCATGATTCCACAATTAGTACGATACTCAAATAAATGATGTTTGAGAACATTTCATGACATCGATTTTATGAAATAATTCTTAAGTTAATGTATAGCGTATTTATTATATTTTCTACCAGTTAGTTTTTCGGAATTAAAAATAATTTTTGGTTTGATCGTTAAATTCTTCTGGCAACCTCGATTCAAACTCAAAGCAGAGCTGCCAACTTTTTTTTTTTCAAAAATCTGTATTGTGAGGAAAAATCATGACTCCATTTAGTGAGGGTACTGATTTTGAGAGCAACAAAATAAATGTCGCTCAACCCCTATGGAATTAAACAAAAAAAACTGTAAATCGGTAATTATCTGTATGAAAATTGAATTATCGGTACATAATTGACATGTTTTAGTCGTACACGCTTAAAAATAGTTACTCAAAAATGAGTAATATCGCACTCATCTACAGAAAAAGTGGAACAACTCTAATCTAGAGTAACTCCGAAGTTACTCAAATTTGAGTTCTTCCACTGGAAACGATATTTGGGTAAAATCTACTCATTTACTGAGTAATACTTTATTTGTACATGTACCATAAATAGAGTAACTATTACTCAAATTTTGAGTGAAATTTTATTTAACATATACCAAATTTGCAAAAAAATTGCTCCTTTTCTAAGTGTATTGTATTAAAATATTAAGTAATTGAACTCAATACTATATCAGGTGGTGGTTGCTTGGAGTAGTGTGTCAATCGCAAATTAACATACATGTCAGTTATGCTCAGGCACCAATCATACACTTATTCCTCATAAATGACATTTGAGCATATTCGGTTCCATTCTGAAGCACAACACGGAGTTTATCATTCCGGTTTTTGTAGACACAACACCGTTTGTGTTGAGCGACTCACCCTTGAAATACGCCTCACTAACAAAATATACAACCTGTTGCTACAAATGGTTATTACAACTTTTAGACTGATCTTGCGAATAGTAACAAAAAAACGAGTTATTGCGTTAAACTCAATTTTAGAGTAGGAGTTACTCAATATCATTGATGATAACTACTCAATTTTTGACGTTTCCATGTATCATTTGAAAATGAGTAACTAGCACTCAAACTCTGAGTAACTTTTTCTAAGCGTGTAGATCTACAATAGATCAATCTATAAGCGATAAAACAGCGTTGCGAACAATCCAAAGCGGCCCTTACACGTGACAATATTATTGTCAATCCAAAGTATTGTCAATACCATCAATCCAATTGGCTTGATAACTTGAGTCCGAGTTTTTCGAGAAATTCAAGCGTTTGGCGCTTTAAATATTGCAAATGAATATTAAAACATTGAGAGAAGAGGTCATTGCACATATTTAACAGTTTCTCTCTGGAGAGAAAGTATTGTCGGATTGATGAGCAGTTTTGATTTTTTGACAATATTTTCGTCAATCCAATGAAGTTTCCATTACACGATCAAAAGTATTGTCAATATTCCTTGTATTGACAATAATATTGTCTCGTGTAAAGCAGCCCCAAGAGAGCATATCTGTGTTCCTGTATTCAGTCCAAA
This sequence comes from Malaya genurostris, assembly GCF_030247185.1. Lineage (NCBI taxonomy): Eukaryota > Metazoa > Arthropoda > Insecta > Diptera > Culicidae > Malaya > Malaya genurostris. The sequence continues at coordinate 95,181,611 of NC_080572.1, forward strand.
AATCGGTATATATACCGATAAATCGATATAGTTGGCAGCGCTGACGCAAAGTTACTAAACAGCATAATTTGAATGTAAACGGTTTTTGCGATAAATGCTATTTTATTTGTAGAAGTCAATTTTTCTTTTCAATGTTAAAAATCGCAGTCGTCGTCGGATTCTGTTGAAAATTGTGTTAGCATTTTATGTCTTGATTTACATTTACGTGAAAGAGCATCTAAAATGTCATCGGATCCGGTACTTCTCCGGCACCTGAAAGGCCACCGAGGCAAGATAACTGGCATTTCGTTTCATCCAGAAGGAAAACGATTCGTTACCAGTTCTGATGATAGTACCGCAATCGTGTGGAATATGAATGAGCAAATTCGCTGTATGCGCTTCGAAGCTCATTCGGATGTTGTCAATGATATTTGTTGGTCCCCTGATGGTCGGATTGTTGCTTCTGCCTCGAAGGACCGTACCGTAAAGATCTGGGTCCCATCGTTAATGGGAAACTGTGATGAATTCAGAGCTCATACATCCAACATTCGATCGGTAGATTTTGATTCCAAGGGGAAAAAACTGATTACAGCATCCGACGACAAGTCAGTCAAGCTATGGAAAGTCTCGCGGAAACATTTTGTGTCATCATTTACCGGACATACTAACTGGGTACGTTGCGCTCGATTTTCCCCTGATGACAAACTCATCGCTTCGTGTGGTGATGATAGAGCTTTGAAACTCTTCGATCCTGTTTCTGGTCAATGTGTGCACAGTTTTGTTGATCAGAAAGGAGCAGGCAATAAAATATCCTGGCATCCGGATGGATCGTTGGTAGCTATTGGATTGGACAATGCGCGGGTTAAGATATACGACATAAAAATTCGCAAACTTATTCAATATTACCGGCTGTTTGAAGGCTCCGTTAATTCTTTGCAATTTCATCCGTCTGGAAACTACTTGATCACTGGAAGTAACGATGGAGCTGTAAAGATAATCGATTTGTTGGAAGGACGACACATTTACACGCTAACGGGACATACAGGACCCGTGACGGCGGTTCAATTCGCCAAAGATGGTCAGTTATTTGCCACGGGCAGCGAGGATAGACACGTAAGTATTTAACGCAAACAACAAAAATGCATTTGAAAAGTTTGACAATTTATGGTTGCAGATCATGCTGTGGAAATCTAACTTCAACAATGAATCCTCCGAAGATTCATTGAATATGTCAGAATGTAGTGATATTCCACATGGACACCGAAATAATAGAAAATCTATACCGCTATATAAAAAACTCAGTTATGAAGAATGTCCAGGTGGCGATGACGAATTTGAGCATGGCTTTAGCAACAATAAAGAGAATCTTCCGGATACAAGCATTCTAGTGGACGCTCGCAAAACAGAAAATTTTTATCTGACAGATGCTATTGAGGTTTGCAAATGAGTTATATTTTTCTCTATTATTAGCGTTTGCTCAAAGCTAATGATTTGTATGTTCTTGTAAAGGAAATAGTAATAAGACTATCGAAGAGCGCAAACGGATGCCGTTTCTCAGAATCCTGTTCGAACCGTTACAGTAACTGTGGTGGCCGTAACAGCTTCGAAAGGTATGTCCATCGAAAGTTGAAATCAATTGAAAACGCCCTGAACGGGCTTGATCGAAGAGTCACGATGGTTGAGGACGTTGTGCTCAATAGAAGCATAAGATTAGAATAGTTTCTTTCTGTTTGAAAAACCATAAACATCGTATTGTACATAAAATTATATTTAGTTCACATTTTTTTTTAAATCAGTCAAAACTAAAACACATTCATGAGTAAAAACAAACATCAATTTTGACTAATACTTGAATCATTAACATTTCTAAATTTTAAGAATATCCCTGAGCATCCAAATATAGACCCAGCACTAGGTTTTAACACCAACATAATTTGTTTCTTTTCCAGTTTTCTTGATGGTTTCTAGTAGCTCATTCGATGAGAGTGTTGAAGTGACGAAGACTTTTTTGTTGTCGAGGTCAATGTCCACCTTTTCCACTTTGTCTACAGCATGAATTACAAAATAGAAAAGTGTTATAAGCATATGCTATATATTTTTCTGAAATCGGTTAAATTACGTTTAACGTTTTACGTCCAGTTAAAATAAAATCTTGAGATATACACTATCCACAATAGACTGAAATAGGATAACGGTACCGCCATTCATCTTGAATACTAAATTGATAAGTTAGATTGGGATCTGCTGTTTCTGTTCGATGCATTGGTTCAAAGGGTCAGATGAAAACAGGTGCATTCGCATTGAATTTTTGCGTCGGTAAAACAGTATTGCAAATTTGTAGAAAAATTTTATCTGTGATATCGCTTCTTAGAGCCGAAGCGAAATTATTATTTTGTGGAAATTCGCTAGATCAGATAATAGTAAACTAATGTTTTCCCTGATCGACTAAAAAAACTACTATCTTAAATGATTCCCCTGTGTAATGTAATGATTTATGCTAATATAGTAGAACTGATTTCGTTGCTAACCAACTGTTTGATATTTGTTTACCTTTTAATTTCCCGAGGACTCGTTCTACGGCTCCCGAACAGCCGGTGCATGTCATTTCTACTTTGAATTCGTGTGTTACCTGAAAGAGACATTTCAATGAGTATTAATGCATGCTAGCACCAGGTCAGTTACATATCGCATCAATTGAGACTATCTTATCTTTTCCGATGCAATTTATTGAATCATTCAGCATATCACACTAATCATCTAATCAAGTAGATATGGACTGATGTCAGTATTGAGTTCTTTATTATGTCTAATACCTGGCAACATACTGAACTTACCGCAGCCATTACTTCTATTGTTGAAGTCTAATTGAATATTATAGAAACTTCGTTCCGTGTTGTAACAATTCCGAACAAATTCCGATGTGAAAGTCTATCTGCTCTGACTTTTTTTCCTACAGACACCTCCAGCAAGCGGTGTTGCTTTTGATCAAAGACACTGTAAGAGAAAGACTGACCAGCGGTTGGTCTGTGACAGCACTTGATTTTCGTTTAGATTTATTCGAATTAGTCATACCAATGGCAGTCGGGACAAAATCATCTATTACGTACAGCTGTTTGAAATCCAGTTGAAGAAAATCTACATATTTTTACATAATAACAACGCAGTTACATTTTGCTTATTTAGCAGTAGTGGGGCATCTTTGCAACGTGTTATCTTTGATAGGATGCTGGTATTAAATGCTATAAAAAATATGACGAATGCCTTCGATTCTGTTCACACAACAGCGCTATCTTATCTTCAAGTAGAGAACTAAGCAATGGTGTTGCCTAAAAAACGAACCAGCGACGAAAGCGAAGGTCGCGGAAACTATTGGCACAAGACGCAACAATAAAATGTAGAGGCGCTGCTTGTTGATCTTAATTTATTGTGCGAAAAATAACGTTTATTTAGAATTGGGCATTATACTTGGTTCAATACCATTTTTCCAATGCCCGAATAAAAACAAATAAAATATTTGAAATAAATGGTACGCGATCGCTAGACATTCTAGTACTCGAGAAATCATTATTGCACTGGTTTCTGTTTAAAAAAATGTTGGTCCGAAAAAACCTAACCTTACCCAATTTCACACATTTCTGAAGCTTTTCCATGTTTAATCATAGTTTACACTAGAGTGACTATAATCAGAGTGGCGACAGCTGTTCGTTTGGAATGACAGCTCCCAGTTCCAAACGAGCAAACGACCTGTCAATTCAATGTGAAGCTAATGGAATGTTTTGAATTGTTGCCAAAATTACGGATGAGATGTCGTCACTCTGGTTATAGGCACTCTAGTTTACACTAAAAAAAGTAGTAGTAATCATTTTGAAATCGATTTTCTTCTGCCGATATTAAAAATTTTGGAAGAATCCTCTTTTTCTTGGTTCCATTTGTGGGTGTCGCTACCGGTAAATCAGCTTTGCGACAATGTGCCATTTACTTCAGTTAAATCTCTCAGCGAGGGAGCACGTTGAATCGTGTTAGTGCTTTGAAAGTTCGAGTGTTTCGCGAGAAAGAAAGAATTTTTATCCGAACTTTGGCGACTCGACGTAGCCGCACATCGAGATATTCGCTTGTAGTCCAGTGAAAAGAAAGTCCATTGGATTATAAACGAATAAAGAAACTAAAATCGACGTGTGCATTTTGTACAGTTCATTCAAAAGTTATCACATTTAAATTTATATTCCTAGGGGAAAAATCTTTGAATATGTGTCGAGGGATCAAAAATCTGTATTGAAAATGATAAGAAATTGCAAGTCCAAAATGACAGCTTGTCTTTTTAATTTTTACTTTTGTATATTATTAATTATCAATTTTTCATTTCCATCTACCAACATAAGGACCCAGGCCATATGTCCCTTATCAGAAGAAATTGTGTAAAACATAAAAAACATCCAACGAAAAACTAGTGATAAAAAACTACGCTATATTAATTGAAACAAAAAGTTAACATGGAAAAATCGTCATTATAAGATGGGATTAGTAGTAGTGTTTACCGTCCTAGGTATTCTCTTTTATTGTGGGTGTAGAAAAATCAGAAGCGACGTCACAGACTAACAGACAGGACACTCAAATTTAATTCTTTAATCATTTTAATGGTCATTTCGAATATTCATTTAGTTGGGACAGTACTCGCATATGTCACGATGGCGCCACGTTATCCTACACGCAGAGAAATTGAGCATGTTTAAAATAACGAAACAGTTAGTACGACGACACGACCTGCCACTCGTCTAGTAAAACTGTATCGCAAATTTAATTACCCCTCAGTAACTGTCAAAACGAAATTGCTTGGAAAAATATTAAAATTGGCAACACAAGTTGATATTTTATTGATTTTGAATAACAGTTACCATAACCTTGGTTACTGTATATTGAAGACTTAAGAAATGTAAACAAATGAAACTGCAAAACGGGTATATTATTACGAAAAAATTAGAATGGATTCAACGGTCCAAGTGGAAGATCCGTTTTAAGAAGTTACAAGTTCTCCAGCATCATTAGCTGTTAGAGCAGTGGATCAATTAGTCGGTCTCGGTGTAATAATTCTAGCCACATTTGTGGCTTGAAATTAGCCAATGGGCACGACTACAAAGTACTACTGTATTTGAAAAGAATACACGGATTTGGCATTCAAAATAAATATGCCATGCTACTAACGATAAATAATGATACCTCAAATGAAATCTACTTGAAGGAAACGGACATACAAAAAATTACACCGATATTGAAATGATCGAAAGTACTGCAGAAGCTTGGACTCACTAGGGAAAATCCTTTTGTTTTTATTCGTCACTGTATTTGTCATTCTCTTCAGATAGTTTAATGTACGTAATAGTAAGAAATAAAATTAGTGAATGATTTTTAAGCGTTTCCTTCAATTCTCATTTATTCATTGTATTGAAATATGTTAGTTTTCGAAATTTTCTGAAATGTACAATGTTACAAAACACCAGTTAACGTTCGAAAACGAATGAAACGGATAAAACAACTTAAAAACGTGTCCATTGAACAATGGATACAGAATCGTAAACGAACGTTAATTGATGACTTCACCAGATACTTCAGCGAGGTGTTGTCGATTTGGGTTTGTGTTGCCGCAAGATAACGAACCTAAAAATACGTCACAATGTTGAAGAAAAAATATACATTCAAAATCAGCTGAAGCTACTTTGCGCACGTGTGCCGAGTCTCCACGTGACGCGGATGGCTTACGTTGCCTGTCGATACCCGAAATACTAACGATACTACCTAGGTCTAGGGAAGACTTCAGGTGTGATTGGATTTAGACTTGTTGCTGTTGTTACAGTAGAAACGAGCAGGAGCAACATTTGGGCACCACACGCTCCATAATGATATGGTAAATTTTCTTATAACCTTTCTGGAGGTTAGTCCATCCTAAGAGATGATTTTCTGAGGATTGGTTTATTCTGGCAGATGTTTTTCTGGTAGGAGATCTGTTCTGGGCAAAATTTTACCAGACAAATAATATCTGGCAAATATATATCGCCCTTGCAGGCTGTACATGTCCAACTCTAAGATCATTTCCGAATACGGTGAACTGCAAAGAGTAAAATCTGAAAATGATGTAATATCAAGATAATATTTGGAACGTAATCATGGTATGTTTATATACAACAACATACCTATATTGAAAGCTCACAAATAAAATTTCATGCACTCACTTTTATTACAGCTTGCACTAATGATGGCTGTAAAGCAGCCCTTACACGAGACAATATTATTGTCAATACAAGGAGTATTGACAATACTTTTGATCGTGTAAAGGAAACTTCATTGGATTGACGAAAATATTGTCAAAAAATCAAAACTGCTCATCAATCCGACAATACTTTCTCTCCAGAGAAGAAACTATCAAATATGTGCAATGAACTCTCCTCTCAATGTTTCAATGTTCAGTTGCAATATTTGAAGCTTCAAACGCTTGATTTGTTCGAAAAATGCGGACTCAAGTTACCAAGTCAATTGGATTGACGGTATTGACAATACTTTGGATTGACAATAATATTGTCTCGTGTAAGGGCAGCTTAACATTTCACGTTCTACTTTCTTAAGTTACTCTTATAAAGTGGTAATGAGGGACCAAAAGTTAAATAATTTTATCTGTTCCTCAATTTTATCTAATAGTTTTGTTTATTTATTCGGGGATCCTTGGTAACTAGTTCGTAGCAACTTAAACAGTGTTGATCGAGAAGAATATTTTTATCATTATCAAGGGGTCGCTATATTTGTGGTAACTGGTGGTAAATCGCTAACAGACACGTTTTATTTCGATTTTTCTTCGGAGTGTCTGGTCGTGTCGTCGGTTAGTAGTTTCTAAAATCTGATTTATATTAATTTCAAGCTAGAATATGATTGTTACAAACCAATTTCTCCCTTCAACAAAAACAATGATCTCTGTTTGATTTGAATCAAAATTTTGGTCCAACCAAACCAAAACTATATTTGTTCTCGCTCCATTGGATTATAAACGAATAAAGAAACTAAAATCGACGTGTGCATTTTGTACAGTTCATTCAAAAGTTATCACATTTAAATTTATATTCCTAGGGGAAAAATCTTTGAATATGTGTCGAGGGATCAAAAATCTGTATTGAAAATGATAAGAAATTGCAAGTCCAAAATGACAGCTTGTCTTTTTAATTTTTACTTTTGTATATTATTAATTATCAATTTTTCATTTCCATCTACCAACATAAGGACCCAGGCCATATGTCCCTTATCAGAAGAAATTGTGTAAAACATAAAAAACATCCAACGAAAAACTAGTGATAAAAAACTACGCTATATTAATTGAAACAAAAAGTTAACATGGAAAAATCGTCATTATAAGATGGGATTAGTAGTAGTGTTTACCGTCCTAGGTATTCTCTTTTATTGTGGGTGTAGAAAAAATCAGAAGCGACGTCACAGACTAACAGACAGGACACTCAAATTTAATTCTTTAATCATTTTAATGGTCATTTCGAATATTCATTTAGTTGGGACAGTACTCGCATATGTCACGATGGCGCCACGTTATCCTACACGCAGAGAAATTGAGCATGTTTAAAATAACGAAACAGTTAGTACGACGACACGACCTGCCACTCGTCTAGTAAAACTGTATCGCAAATTTAATTACCCCTCAGTAACTGTCAAAACGAAATTGCTTGGAAAAATATTAAAATTGGCAACACAAGTTGATATTTTATTGATTTTGAATAACAGTTACCATAACCTTGGTTACTGTATATTGAAGACTTAAGAAATGTAAACAAATGAAACTGCAAAACGGGTATATTATTACGAAAAAATTAGAATGGATTCAACGGTCCAAGTGGAAGATCCGTTTTAAGCAGTTACAAGTTCTCCAGCATCATTAGCTGTTAGAGCAGTGGATCAATTAGTCGGTCTCGGTGTAATAATTCTAGCCACATTTGTGGCTTGAAATTAGCCAATGGGCACGACTACAAAGTACTACTTTATTTGAAAAGAATACACGGATTTGGCATTCAAAATAAATATGCCATGCTACTAACGATAAATAATGATACCTCAAATGAAATCTACTTGAAGGAAACGGACATACAAAAAATTACACCGATATTGAAATGATCGAAAGTACTGCAGAAGCTTGGACTCACTAGGGAAAATCCTTTTGTTTTTATTCGTCACTGTATTTGTCATTCTCTTCAGATAGTTTAATGTACGTAATAGTAAGAAATAAAATTAGTGAATGATTTTTAAGCGTTTCCTTCAATTCTCATTTATTCATTGTATTGAAATATGTTAGTTTTCGAAATTTTCTGAAATGTACAATGTTACAAAACACCAGTTAACGTTCGAAAACGAATGAAACGGATAAAACAACTTAAAAACGTGTCCATTGAACAATGGATACAGAATCGTAAACGAACGTTAATTGATGACTTCACCAGATACTTCAGCGAGGTGTTGTCGATTTGGGTTTGTGTTGCCGCAAGATAACGAACCTAAAAATACGTCACAATGTTGAAGAAAAAATATACATTCAAAATCAGCTGAAGCTACTTTGCGCACGTGTGCCGAGTCTCCACGTGACGCGGATGGCTTACGTTGCCTGTCGATACCCGAAATACTAACGATACTACCTAGGTCTAGGGAAGACTTCAGGTGTGATTGGATTTAGACTTGTTGCTGTTGTTACAGTAGAAACGAGCAGGAGCAACATTTGGGCACCACACGCTCCATAATGATATGGTAAATTTTCTTATAACCTTTCTGGAGGTTAGTCCATCCTAAGAGATGATTTTCTGAGGATTGGTTTATTCTGGCAGATGTTTTTCTGGTAGGAGATCTGTTCTGGGCAAAATTTTACCAGACAAATAATATCTGGCAAATATATATCGCCCTTGCAGGCTGTACATGTCCAACTCTAAGATCATTTCCGAATACGGTGAACTGCAAAGAGTAAAATCTGAAAATGATGTAATATCAAGATAATATTTGGAACGTAATCATGGTATGTTTATATACAACAACATACCTATATTGAAAGCTCACAAATAAAATTTCATGCACTCACTTTTATTACAGCTTGCACTAATGATGGCTGTAAAGCAGCCCTTACACGAGACAATATTATTGTCAATACAAGGAGTATTGACAATACTTTTGATCGTGTAAAGGAAACTTCATTGGATTGACGAAAATATTGTCAAAAAATCAAAACTGCTCATCAATCCGACAATACTTTCTCTCCAGAGAAGAAACTATCAAATATGTGCAATGAACTCTCCTCTCAATGTTTCAATGTTCAGTTGCAATATTTGAAGCTTCAAACGCTTGATTTGTTCGAAAAATGCGGACTCAAGTTACCAAGTCAATTGGATTGACGGTATTGACAATACTTTGGATTGACAATAATATTGTCTCGTGTAAGGGCAGCTTAACATTTCACGTTCTACTTTCTTAAGTTACTCTTATAAAGTGGTAATGAGGGACCAAAAGTTAAATAATTTTATCTGTTCCTCAATTTTATCTAATAGTTTTGTTTATTTATTCGGGGATCCTTGGTAACTAGTTCGTAGCAACTTAAACAGTGTTGATCGAGAAGAATATTTTTATCATTATCAAGGGGTCGCTATATTTGTGGTAACTGGTGGTAAATCGCTAACAGACACGTTTTATTTCGATTTTTCTTCGGAGTGTCTGGTCGTGTCGTCGGTTAGTAGTTTCTAAAATCTGATTTATATTAATTTCAAGCTAGAATATGATTGTTACAAACCAATTTCTCCCTTCAACAAAAACAATGATCTCTGTTTGATTTGAATCAAAATTTTGGTCCAACCAAACCAAAACTATATTTGTTCTCGCTCCATTGGATTATAAACGAATAAAGAAACTAAAATCGACGTGTGCATTTTGTACAGTTCATTCAAAAGTTATCACATTTAAATTTATATTCCTAGGGGAAAAATCTTTGAATATGTGTCGAGGGATCAAAAATCTGTATTGAAAATGATAAGAAATTGCAAGTCCAAAATGACAGCTTGTCTTTTTAATTTTTACTTTTGTATATTATTAATTATCAATTTTTCATTTCCATCTACCAACATAAGGACCCAGGCCATATGTCCCTTATCAGAAGAAATTGTGTAAAACATAAAAAACATCCAACGAAAAACTAGTGATAAAAAACTACGCTATATTAATTGAAACAAAAAGTTAACATGGAAAAATCGTCATTATAAGATGGGATTAGTAGTAGTGTTTACCGTCCTAGGTATTCTCTTTTATTGTGGGTGTAGAAAAAATCAGAAGCGACGTCACAGACTAACAGACAGGACACTCAAATTTAATTCTTTAATCATTTTAATGGTCATTTCGAATATTCATTTAGTTGGGACAGTACTCGCATATGTCACGATGGCGCCACGTTATCCTACACGCAGAGAAATTGAGCATGTTTAAAATAACGAAACAGTTAGTACGACGACACGACCTGCCACTCGTCTAGTAAAACTGTATCGCAAATTTAATTACCCCTCAGTAACTGTCAAAACGAAATTGCTTGGAAAAATATTTAAATTGGCAACACAAGTTGATATTTTATTGATTTTGAATAACAGTTACCATAACCTTGGTTACTGTATATTGAAGACTTAAGAAATGTAAACAAATGAAACTGCAAAACGGGTATATTATTACGAAAAAATTAGAATGGATTCAACGGTCCAAGTGGAAGATCCGTTTTAAGCAGTTACAAGTTCTCCAGCATCATTAGCTGTTAGAGCAGTGGATCAATTAGTCGGTCTCGGTGTAATAATTCTAGCCACATTTGTGGCTTGAAATTAGCCAATGGGCACGACTACAAAGTACTACTGTATTTGAAAAGAATACACGGATTTGGCATTCAAAATAAATATGCCATGCTACTAACGATAAATAATGATACCTCAAATGAAATCTACTTGAAGGAAACGGACATACAAAAAATTACACCGATATTGAAATGATCGAAAGTACTGCAGAAGCTTGGACTCACTAGGGAAAATCCTTTTGTTTTTATTCGTCACTGTATTTGTCATTCTCTTCAGATAGTTTAATGTACGTAATAGTAAGAAATAAAATTAGTGAATGATTTTTAAGCGTTTCCTTCAATTCTCATTTATTCATTGTATTGAAATATGTTAGTTTTCGAAATTTTCTGAAATGTACAATGTTACAAAACACCAGTTAACGTTCGAAAACGAATGAAACGGATAAAACAACTTAAAAACGTGTCCATTGAACAATGGATACAGAATCGTAAACGAACGTTAATTGATGACTTCACCAGATACTTCAGCGAGGTGTTGTCGATTTGGGTTTGTGTTGCCGCAAGATAACGAACCTAAAAATACGTCACAATGTTGAAGAAAAAATATACATTCAAAATCAGCTGAAGCTACTTTGCGCACGTGTGCCGAGTCTCCACGTGACGCGGATGGCTTACGTTGCCTGTCGATACCCGAAATACTAACGATACTACCTAGGTCTAGGGAAGACTTCAGGTGTGATTGGATTTAGACTTGTTGCTGTTGTTACAGTAGAAACGAGCAGGAGCAACATTTGGGCACCACACGCTCCATAATGATATGGTAAATTTTCTTATAACCTTTCTGGAGGTTAGTCCATCCTAAGAGATGATTTTCTGAGGATTGGTTTATTCTGGCAGATGTTTTTCTGGTAGGAGATCTGTTCTGGGCAAAATTTTACCAGACAAATAATATCTGGCAAATATATATCGCCCTTGCAGGCTGTACATTAGAGATGGTCGGGTATAGAAATTCTTATACCCGAACCCGACCCGTACCCGAGTGATCAGCAAAAAAAATTACCCGTACCCGACCCGTACCCGATTAAAAATTTAAAAAATTACCCGTACCCGACCCGTACCCGATCAATAATAAAAAAAAATTACCCGTACCCGACCCGTACCCGATAAAAAATAAAAAATTTTACCCGTACCCGACCCGTACCCGATTAAAAATTACCTGTACCCGTACCCGACCCGAATGAGTAGTAAAAAGTTTACCAAAATTCAGGATGGAAAAAATAAAGTGTTTTAGATAGCGAGCTAGATAGAGCGTATCAGGCTCTAGTTTGTCAGTAAAATACATTAAAATGCTTGTTTACATTTAAACATATAAACAAAGACAAATAATAAAGACATGTATGTGCTTACAAATCTATATATATAAAAATGGATGTTTGTAACGCGATAACTTCGGAACTACTGAACGGATTGCCACCAAACTTGGCACAGGTACTTCTTGTATTTCAGAGATGGTTTAGGGAGTATATTTATATGGGAGGGAGCGTAGCACGTGTCATTACCAAGGGGGGGTCATGAAAAAATTCATATAACTTGACAAGAGTCGATACGTTTTGAAGACCGTAGAAACATTTTGCATACCTTAGATATGACTATATGGGGGTGGATGTAGCAAGTGTCTTTAAATAGGGGGGTGTAGTGTTTAAAACGGCATAATTCCGAAACTACTGAACGGATTGCCACCAAACGTGGCACAGATACTTCTTGCTCTTCTGAGATGGTCATAAGGATATTTTAATGGGGGAGGGAGCGTATTAAGTGTTCTTAACAGGGGGAGGTCATGAAAAAAATTGACTAATTTGACGAGAATAGATACTTTTTTAAGACCATAGAAACATTTTGCATGTATTAGATATGATTATATGGGGGGTGGATGTAGTAAGTGCCTTTAAAAAGGGGGGTGTAATGTTTGTAATGACATAACTCTGGAATTACTGAACGGATTGCTATCAAACTTGGCACATGTACTTCTTGCTCTTCAGAGATGGTCATAAGCGTATTTTTATGGGGAGATGGAGCGTAGCAAGTGTCATAACAAAGGAGGGGTCATGAAAAAATTCATGTAACTTGATGAAAACCGATATTTTTTGAAGATCTTAGAAACATTTTGAATACCGTAGATATAATTTAATGAGGGATGGATGCAGCAAGTGCCTTTAAAAGAAGGGTGTAATGTTTGTAATGGCATAACTTCAAAACTATTTAACGGATTGCTATCAAACCTGGTACATGTACTTCTTGCTCTTCAGAGATGGTCATAAAAATATTTCCATGGGGGAAGGGAGCGTGGGAAGTGTCCTTAACAAAGGTGGTCATTAAAATATTATCTAATTTGACAAAAATCGGTACTTTTTGAAGACACTTTTGCACAACTTAGATAAGATTATAAGGATATTCTGTGGAGAGAGGCTGTAGTAAGTGCCTCTAAAAAAGGAGTGTAATGTTTGTAACGGCATAATTCCGGAACTATTGCACGAATTGCTATAAAATTTGGTACAGTTATTTCTTGCTCTTCAGAAATAGTCATAAAGGTATTATTATAGGGGAGGAAGCGTAGCAATTATCATTAACAGGAGGAGGCATGAAAAAAAATTCAAAAATTTGACAGGAATCGATAATTTTTGAAGATCATGCAAACATTTTCAATACCTTAGACATGATAGATATGGGGAGTGGATGTAGCAAGTGCATTTAAAAAGGGGGATGTAACGGCATAGCTCCGACACTACTTAACGGATTGCTATCACACTTGGCATAGGTGCTTTTTGCTCTTCAGAGATAGTTGTAAGGGTATTTTTAAGGGGGAGAGCGTAGCAACTATCCTTAACAGGGGTCATGAAAAAATTTATTTAATTTGACGAGAATCGATACTTTTTGAAGACCATAGATACTTTTTGCGCAACTTAGAGAATCGACATTTAGACTAGAAGGAGGGTTTTTGAAAATAAATTTTATTCTCCCATTTTTTATAAAACAAGAGAGTGGCAAGAATTTCAAGGTCGTATTTTTCTTTAAATAATTTTAAAAGTTCTGGTTCCATTTTGCGGGGAATTCAAAGAACTAAGGGAAAATAGTCTTTGTCTGTTTATGAACGTGAGTGTATTCAAGTCTCAGCATAACTACAAAACAACTAAACGAATCGCCATCAAGTTTGGCACATGTACCAAAGGTGGGAATCGATATTTTTTGAAAAGCATAGATACTTACTACACTACTCAGGGTAATCATGAAGGAGATCTGTAGTACGTTCACTGACAAATTTCTAGCAACTAAATGAGGTTTGTCGAGAAATGAAATTTATGATTATTGAGAGATCTGAGATGGGGCACTGATCATTCGCAATTTGAACATGAACGGAGTATTGTTCGATCGGGGTTCCGTCTAAGTTATGTTTCACTACAAGAGTATTTCACTAAGCAGGACAACTTCGAGAAGTTTTTTCGGTCTTCCCTTCACGAAAAATTTCCGAGCAACGCCGGGTAATTCAGCTAGTATTAAATAAAAATCTGGTCCGTTCCCGGTCTTCTGAAATGACCGCACTCACCGCTTGGTGGAGCGCGAGATTAATTGCATTGTTATCATTTCGACCAAAGTGTGCCATGAAATCTCAATATATACAAATGAGCTAACGTATCGAAAGGGTTCTCACGGTTTGACATTGGCATTATGAATGCGATGATGGGAACTCAGCAGTGCAACCAATTTATCACCATTGGTGCCAGTTTCACGGAGGACCGTAGATGTGCGCCAAAAAAAGATCGTGACTGTCATGTCTGGAAATTCGTTTGTGATATAAATACACTGTGAAGCATGAATAGATTTCCAATGTCTTTGGTACTTTATACTCATTTACAAATGTCAACAAAAGGGAGTAATATCTACTCAAATTTTTCGAGAAGCATATTTATACAAAATGTCGTAATACCCATTCTATTCAATTTTTGGTAGGTATGGTTTTTACGAAACAGTGCGACTTTTGATCCAATTCTTTAGAACCACAAGTAAGCGTGCTCATTATCTTGACACACAAATAAAAATTCACATTAGAATCACTTGAAAAATCACGAACATCCCCTAAAATTGATAGAGTATCATCGGTTCGTTTACGTGAATTGACCAAACATCGAATAATTCACGTGTATTCCCGGTGTGAAAAATTCAATTTTGAAAATGGTGAACTGTGAGTCCTTCAAGTGTTAGTAGTTTGAACATTTGTAGGTACTTTGTAGGTACACGTGAAAATTAAGGAGATATTCACAAAAGAGAAAGTAAACAAAGAGAAACTCTCATTGGTTTATGTGCCCTTATGAAATGTTGACATCGAACTGGCAATATAGCTCAACTTGCTGTGCCATCAATCGGTGTCATTTCAAGTGAGGTGACACCACCCAGAAGTGAAGAATAAGAAGAACTTCTATGCAGATTTTCTGAAATAAATGTTCATGTTTTTATGGTTAGAATCCTAATGATTTATATGTAAATTTTGAAAATCTCCAACCAAAATTTAAAATAGCAGTTTTCTGGTATCTGAATGTGATATGAGTACTACACTACATTTTATATATTAATCAAATAATTTTTACTGGATTGTGCATTAAACAGCTTTAAAATGGGAGCCCGCCTGGGTTCGATTCCCAACCCCGCACATACGGTCAGAAAGTTTTTCTGGCCCGAAGAGGTGAATGACATTAATGTTAAAGCCTCTATAATTGTAACAAAAAAAAAATGGGAGTCCATTAAAACCTACGTGGAAAGTAGGGTCTGACCGCAACATCTTAGAGCTAAGGCAGTGTATCTTATTAAATATGTTATAAAAAAGTAGGGTGGAAAATATTCACATAACTTTTCACGTAACTATGATTGATCGTTTTTTTTAAATGAAGAAAAGAAATGTTTTTTTCTGGAAAAAGATGCCAGTTTTCAGGTCTGGTTCTAGGCGCGAATGTCAAAACCCCTTGAATCAAATTGTTTATTTTTCGGAACAACTGTTTTGCAATAAAAAATTCTCGTCAACGTGTAAACATATTTATGTGAAGTACAAATGCTCGGGTAATCGATCAGAAAAAAAAATTTACCCGTACCCGACCCGTACCCGAGTGAGTAGTAAATTTTTTTACCCGACCCGACCCGTACCCGAGTAAGCAGTAAATTTTTTTTACCCGTACCCGACCCGTACCCGATCGAAAATAAAAATTTTTACCCGTACCCGACCAAAAACCCGTCGGGTACGGGTACGGGTCGGGTTTCGGGTAAAATACCCGATACCCGACCATCTCTACTGTACATGTCCAACTCTAAGATCATTTCCGAATACGGTGAACTGCAAAGAGTAAAATCTGAAAATGATGTAATATCAAGATAATATTTGGAACGTAATCATGGTATGTTTATATACAACAACATACCTATATTGAAAGCTCACAA
This sequence comes from Malaya genurostris, assembly GCF_030247185.1. Lineage (NCBI taxonomy): Eukaryota > Metazoa > Arthropoda > Insecta > Diptera > Culicidae > Malaya > Malaya genurostris. The sequence goes on from NC_080572.1 coordinate 95,197,914, forward strand.
ATAAAATTTCATGCACTCACTTTTATTACAGCTTGCACTAATGATGGCTGTAAAGCAGCCCTTACACGAGACAATATTATTGTCAATACAAGGAGTATTGACAATACTTTTGATCGTGTAAAGGAAACTTCATTGGATTGACGAAAATATTGTCAAAAAATCAAAACTGCTCATCAATCCGACAATACTTTCTCTCCAGAGAAGAAACTATCAAATATGTGCAATGAACTCTCCTCTCAATGTTTCAATGTTCAGTTGCAATATTTGAAGCTTCAAACGCTTGATTTGTTCGAAAAATGCGGACTCAAGTTACCAAGTCAATTGGATTGACGGTATTGACAATACTTTGGATTGACAATAATATTGTCTCGTGTAAGGGCAGCTTAACATTTCACGTTCTACTTTCTTAAGTTACTCTTATAAAGTGGTAATGAGGGACCAAAAGTTAAATAATTTTATCTGTTCCTCAATTTTATCTAATAGTTTTGTTTATTTATTCGGGGATCCTTGGTAACTAGTTCGTAGCAACTTAAACAGTGTTGATCGAGAAGAATATTTTTATCATTATCAAGGGGTCGCTATATTTGTGGTAACTGGTGGTAAATCGCTAACAGACACGTTTTATTTCGATTTTTCTTCGGAGTGTCTGGTCGTGTCGTCGGTTAGTAGTTTCTAAAATCTGATTTATATTAATTTCAAGCTAGAATATGATTGTTACAAACCAATTTCTCCCTTCAACAAAAACAATGATCTCTGTTTGATTTGAATCAAAATTTTGATCCAACCAAACCAAAACTATATTTGTTCTCGCTGAGTTTATTGTTGAAATAAACTAACAATTTTTTACATGTCAACCAAAGTTGAGTTAATGTTATCGGCAATGTCCTCGTTGACTCAGCTATACCTTCATATCAAGAAAAAACTTGGTTCAATTTATCTATGATATTATTTGTGTAATAATACAACTAAGTTTACTGTTTAAATGACCCGCGTTAGTTTTATATCATATAAACCAGAACATGTTTTTTCTCGCGCGTATAAACCACTGCTTTTATGTCTCCCGCGTAAGAAGTTTGCTTCTTTCATTTCCTAGGAGGTTTGCAACAATTCAAGTGTATGTATTGATGATTAAGTATATTTTAAAAATTTGCATCATATTACATAACACATTTTCTTTACAAAAAATATTTGATGCAGGTTCTCGTTTTGGCCGGACTGATGGAGCACCGAATCGTTTGGATGCTATAAAAATAAAAAAACAGGCCTTTACTGCAGTATGTGAATAATTCGATCGTGTAGCAACGGAATGACGAAACGATCAAATGTCTTAAAAATATTTTAAATTAAAAATAATTGTTTTCTAGAAATTATTGAACCAAGATATATCGAAATAAAAGTAGTATAAAATATAACCCTGTAAATTAGTTTGAAAGAAATCATTTTATTTTTAAAAACAAACAAAAATGTTTAATTTCAACAAAGAAAAGCGTTAGTTGAAATAGCTAAATTTAAGGAAATTTATTTCAACTAAAAATTTTGTGAATTCAAAGCGCAACAATTCCTAACTTTATCTAAAGTTTGTTCATTCATAACAAATTTTTCAAATTGAATTCACTGTGAAATTGTTTGTCAAGAAATTGACAGGAACGTACAAGTGAAATATTCGTTGCTTTTATCAAAATGTCGTTTGAAACAAGCTAACACACTGAGTAAAATTGATTATCATGTTTTGTAGTTTCAAGCAGCAATATTTTCTATATCAAACCAGATTTTCTTTTGTCACTATTTTAACAAAATAAATCGTTGCGTGAAACCTAAATTTGGTTATATTTAAAAAAAATTTCTCTGCGTGTATCGAAAATATTCTGTCTGTCATCTAGTCTGTGTTTATTTTTTTCATTTACCAACAGAGTTCCCATTCATACAGAACTATCTGTAATGTACTGATTTGTATACGTCCATTTCGGATTTCATGCAGGATACAGATATAATACATATTGCCAAAACTAAATACAGAATACTGGCTACTTCTCATCCTCCGCAATACAAAATCGAAATGTTCTATTACGATATTTACTTGCTTCTGGTCTGCCGCCAGTGTGTCGGGTGAATATCATCAATATAATCAAAAATAGCCCAAATGACTACAAGTTCATTTTTCATTGGACCCGATAATGAACGTTTTCAACATTCCGTGAAAAAAACTAACTAAAAGGAATTGGCATATTGTCGCAAAACTGAAATGTAGAGGCGCTGCTTGTTTAGAGACGATACTTTCAGCAAGAGCTGTCAAATCAGTAGGAGAATTTTTAATTACTCCACCTTTTCAACGATTTCTTAGGTAAACGGGCAAATTCATTTGAAAAATCATAGTAGAAGTTGAAGAAAAAGTTTTTACTCTGATGTGGTAATGTTGATATTAGTTCATTGTGCGAAATCTACCGTTTATTCAGAATATAGTATCAAACTGGGAGTGGGTCATATCGCCGAAAGCCATTTCGCCGAATCCCGTTTCGCCGAATAGGTCATTTCGCCGAATGGGTCATTTCGCCGAAAGGGTCATTTTGCCGAAAGGGTCATATCTCCTACATGTTATGTCTCCTGTATAACTGATGTGGCGCAACCACATAACCGAAGCCAAGATGGCTCGGCGGCACAAAGCCGCCGAGCCGACGCCAGCTGAGTTGGCCGCCGACCCGCCGTCGGAAGCGGCGGCCTCTTGCATACAAACCTGTACCCGCCTCGTTTGCTCGGTCTACTCAAAGCTAGGTTTCTTTGCTTTAGTTAGATCCGAACGAGCGGTAGCGAGTCGGACAGCACATGAACCAAAACGATGTGGCGTAGCCGCATTAGATATTTTTTCATTTTCACTCAATAAACGGAAAATACCACCTACATTTGCCTGGTAGATACACCTATGCAATTGCTTTGATGCTTAGTAGCTAATAGCAAAGACATCATATTAACAAGATATCGCCAAAATAGCAGCACTGCGCATTCATACAATTGACGTGTTATGTTGAATGTGACACCGTGCGATGGCGTTGCTGAACTGAAGATTGATTTCGCTCCAAGCTGACAGAGTCTGCTAATAGTCAACAGGTTTTCTTGGGAACTACTTTCTGAGGTTCGTGAATCAATCTTTATTCAAGATTCCAACAATCAATCATTATTCATGAAGTACAATGGTAGGTCAACAAAACGGGCGTTATCGCGATCATCTTTCTTTTGTCTTTAATTTAAATCAATTCTTATTACGATTTCAAGACGTTTTCAGGATTCGGCGAAATGACCCATTCGGCGAAATGGCATCCGGCGAAGTGACTCATTCGGCGAAATAACCCTTTCGGCGAAATGGCTTTCGGCGAAACGGCTTTCGGCGAAATGGCTTTCGGTGAAATGACCCTATTAAACTTGGTTTGATACCATTTTTCAAATGCCTGGAAATAACAAATAAAGTATCTGTTGAGTTCTACCAGTGAGCCCACACTCACTGGGTATGCGGAAGTGACCAATGAGTGAGTTGACAGTTGGAAAGAGAGGCAGAAAAGAGATAGCTGATATAATTGATAGCAGATCAGAAGTTGTGCAACTTAATCTAAATTAAAACTTATAATCTATTGTATCACAGAGGTTTATCACAGTTTTTTGTTAATCTATCACAGATAATATCGGTTTATAGCGATACGTACGAAATACGAAAAGGTAATTAGTACAGTGAGTATATGAGATAAACACCTATAAACACATTTGAATTGATTTAAATATGTTACATTTAGCCGGAATTTACACTTTATAATAATCAGAGTGAAATTGAAAATTGGATTTGCTATATTTCATTTGGTTAGTAAAACGTGAATTGAGCTATAACTAAACCTAAACTTAAAATTAAATTCAACGTAGACGGAAGATTGTTCGCGTCGTTGCCAGTGGAAACTAGGGCTAGCACGAGGTACAAAAAAGGAAACCAAACGTTGTAAGATGTTTTGAATTAAAATTAATAATTTACTAATAAATAAATAATTACAGTTTTAAGCTGCTACAAAATAAAGCTGCTATAAAAAAAGGTTTTTTTTATTAGAGATCTCAACAAACTTAAAAAACATTTGATCGCAGATCTAACCTCAAATGGCCGAAAGCACAGCAGCAGCGGAGGCAAATAATCAAAACTGTTTATTTTGCGAGGATGTGGACGGAGTGGACGATATGGTGTGACAATTGTAATCAGTGGGCACACTATCGATGTGCCAATGTGACCGCAGCGGTCGAAAATGAACCATGGAGTTGTTCCAAATGTAGTAATCAACTACATGTACCTAAACCCGGACGGAAGGCGCCCAGTAAGAAGGGGTCGGTCAAACGGACAGGTACAAAGAGCGACATTGAATCGGATGTAAGCAAAAGTACTGCTCAAGGTTCGAATATTGAATCTTCACTTCAACTGCTGGAATTAGAGCAGGAAGCAAAAGAAAAGGAATTGTCGGAACAAGCGCTTCTGAACGAAAAGCGGATTGAGATGGAACGATCGTTCCTTGAAAGGAAAAGAGCTCAGAGAAAAGATATGCTATTCCAGGAAAAGCAAATGATGGAGAAAAATTTACTCGAAGAAAAAAAGTTTTTAGAACAACAACAATCACTTCGGGCACAATTTCGACAACTGCAGCTGGAATTATCTCGTCAATTCAATGCAGTGGAAGTACCAGAATATAATGAGTCTGAAGAGGCTACCGAAAAGGTAAGAAACTGGATGAAACTAAATCGGATTGATTCGCGAGGCGCTTATCCGAAGCAGCCAAAGAAGGTGGAACAATTTGTGTCGAAAAAAGATTCGATGATCTGTACGGAGAAGACGACGTGTCGTGATGATTTGACAGGTGATGCAGTTGGTGAAACATTCAAAAGCAACGTAACATTACCCAAACCGGGAAGATTTCTTAATTCACATTACGGGTCTGCCGAACAGAATACTTTCCAGAGCACCGTTAAAGGACCTGTATCATTTTTGCCCGAGGTGACGACGAATGACGAGGAAGATTTTTGTAATCAGCTGTTTGAGAATGATTTAACAGAAGAGGAAGAAGAAATGGTTCGTAATATATTAAACCGCCGAAGGCCAAACAGGTCGGGGTTGATGCGAGAAAGCCAATCGATATCTCGTGGCCCGACACACGAGCAGTTGGCTGCACGTCAAGCAGCATCGAAACATTTACCAGTTTTCAAAGGTGAACCAGAGGTATGGCCGCTATTTATAAGCTGCTTTGAATACACAACGGCAGCATGCGGTTATACAAACACCGATAATTTGAAAAGACTACAGGATAGTTTGCAAGGCTTAGCCAAAGAAGCAGTTCAAAGTCGCCTATTACTACCGGAATCGGTACCTGACGTCATTGAAGACCTTCGTAAACTGTTCGGAAATCCAGAAAGATTGCTCAAAACGCTGATGATGAAAGTTCGGAATGCACAAGCTCCTAGACTGGACAAGCTGGAAACATTTATGTATTTCGGCATAACTGTTAAACAATTATGCGATCATTTAGAAGCGGCTGGACTGCATGATCACTTAAGTAATCCCATGCTTGTGCAGGAGCTGGTCTGTAAATTACCTCCGGAACACAAGCTCGACTGGGTGCGCTTTAAACGGGGAAGAAGTGGTTTACCTCTTAGAATTTTTACTGATTTTACGAACGAAATCGTTTCGGAAGTTTCAGTAAAAATTCTAAGAGGTAAACCACTTCTTCCCCGTTTAAAGCGCACCCAGTCGAGCTTGTGTTCCGGAGGTAATTTACAGACCAGCTCCTGCACAAGCATGGGATTACTTAAGTGATCATGCAGTCCAGCCGCTTCTAAATGATCGCATAATTGTTTAACAGTTATGCCGAAATACATAAATGTTTCCAGCTTGTCCAGTCTAGGAGCTTGTGCATTCCGAACTTTCATCATCAGCGTTTTGAGCAATCTTTCTGGATTTCCGAACAGTTTACGAAGGTCTTCAATGACGTCAGGTACCGATTCCGGTAGTAATAGGCGACTTTGAACTGCTTCTTTGGCTAAGCCTTGCAAACTATCCTGTAGTCTTTTCAAATTATCGGTGTTTGTATAACCGCATGCTGCCGTTGTGTATTCAAAGCAGCTTATAAATAGCGGCCATACCTCTGGTTCACCTTTGAAAACTGGTAAATGTTTCGATGCTGCTTAACGTGCAGCCAACTGCTCGTGTGTCGGGCCACGAGATATCGATTGGCTTTCTCGCATCAACCCCGACCTGTTTGGCCTTCGGCGGTTTAATATATTACGAACCATTTCTTCTTCCTCTTCTGTTAAATCATTCTCAAACAGCTGATTACAAAAATCTTCCTCGTCATTCGTCGTCACCTCGGGCAAAAATGATACAGGTCCTTTAACGGTGCTCTGGAAAGTATTCTGTTCGGCAGACCCGTAATGTGAATTAAGAAATCTTCCCGGTTTGGGTAATGTTACGTTGCTTTTGAATGTTTCACCAACTGCATCACCTGTCAAATCATCACGACACGTCGTCTTCTCCGTACAGATCATCGAATCTTTTTTTTTTTTTTTTTTTTTATAGAACAGGGTCTTATAATTACTCAATTTTGAATATAAATTTAAATTGTTTTCAACATAGTTTTTCTCTGTTCTACCGAAATGTTACTTTCGTCGTTTTGAAAATTTCGTGTAGAAATGTATTGTTTTTGGAACTAACTTAAAGCTAAGAAAAATATAGACTAATCTTCAATATTGTGAACAAATCCTTAGTGCGGCAGGTTGCCGGCAGTTTTTTACGCTGGATAACCTATTTTGCTGACGACAGACATTGGATGAATTTTCAACAAATGTTGCAACTAAATGGTTCCTTGTTTTCATGTGACAACATATGTTCGTGGAGTTGACGCTTCCTTGTAAAGTGCTTGCCACAAATCGGACATTTTTGAGGATTTGATGATTCCATTTCAATCCAGATGATTTCACCATTAACGTACACTTTCGCGCTTGATTAAGTGAAATAGCAGAGTTTACAGGAGTTGAACAACGTTCAATAAAAGAACCTTCAAGAACTAAGTTAAAGCGAAACGAATACCTGCATATTCATGCAGCGCAGAGCGGGCAGTTTGGCGGAACAAAGCCAACGGTGCCACAATCAGCCAAAAGGCAGTGTCTTGTATGTAAAAGGACTGATCATAAATTGCGATTCTGTGATGATTTTGTGAGGCTCAGTCTGCAGGATCGTGTCACGATAGTTGAACAGTATAATCTTTGTACAATGTGTCTCAACGAACACGGAAACTCACGGTGTACTTTCAATGTCAAATGCACTGTAAACAATTGTGGAGGCGGTCATCATTCATTGCTTCACGGAGCTGAAGAGATGATTCAAGTAGCATGCGTAGAACTACATTCTCATCAGACCCCAGTTTCGATTCTATTTCGGATGATTCCCATAACCGTATATTACGGAAAAAATTCAGTGGACACTGTCGCATTTTTGGATGAGGGAGCATCGGCAACGTTAGTGGAAAGCTACATTGCTGATAGGCTTAATGCCGAAGGTATACCGGAACCGCTGGTCGTCGTATGGACCGCTAACATGAAACGACATGAAGACAAGTCAATAAAACTAAATTTATCGATCTCATCAAGAGGAAGTCCTATTAAACATCAGCTGATCGAGGCTCGCACTGTTAGAGATTTGGTCTTACCACAACAGAGCATTGATTTCGGAGATATTTCAAAACGGTACAAACATTTGCGCGATTTGCCAGTCATCGATTATGGGAAGGATACACCGAGAGTTCTGATCGGTCTTGATAATTTGCATTTGTTCGCACCTTTGGATTCCAGAGTTGGCGCACCCGGTGAACCGATAGCCGTGCGCTCGATTCTCGGATGGACGATATACGGAGCAACTAGCAGCAAATCATCACCTAAAGTTTTAGTGAATTACCACGCGATTGAACCTGTAAGCAATCAGGAGTTGCACGAAATGTTGGGGTCGCAGTATCGTTTGGAGGAACTAAGTATCTCGGCCATACCAACCTTAGAATCTGAGGACGACAGACGAGCACGAGAAATATTGGCGAACACTACCATCAGGATTGGAGATCGGTTTGAAACCGGACTGATCTGGAAATACGATAACCCTACTTTTCCAGACAGTTATCCTATGGCGTGTAGGCGTTTGAAGGCGTTAGAGCGACGACTTGCCAAAGATCCCGAGTTACAACGCAACGTTTTTCAGCAAATCACGGATTATCTTAAGAAGGGGTACTGCCATAAAGCTACTGAAGCGGAACTTGCAGAAGAAAGTTGCAGGCAGCTTTGGTATTTGCCTTTGAATGTCGTAATTAATCCAAAGAAACCGGGCAAAGTCCGTCTGGTCTGGGACGCGGCGGCGACAATCGAGGGAGTATCATTAAATTCTAATTTACTCAAAGGTCCCGATTTATTATGTTCGCTTCCTAGTGTCATCTGTAAGTTTCGAGAGAAGGCAATTGCCTTTGGTGGTGACATACGCGAAATGTACCACCAAATCCGTATACGAGAAATGGACAAATCAGTACAGAGATTCCTGTTTCGTTTTGATACAACTGCTGCTCCTGACGTGTACGTGATGGATGTCGCTATTTTCGGATCCAGCAGTTCGCCGTGCTCGGCACAATTCATTAAGAATCTTAATGCAGAAGAACACGCTCAGCAATTTCCGGAAGCGGCACGAGCGATTATTGATCGTCATTATGTTGACGATTATTATGACAGTCTCGATACTGAAGACGAAGCAGCACAGCGAGCGGAACAAGTCCGCTATATTCATTCGAAGGCTGGCTTCGAAATCCGCAATTGGGCATCGAACTCGTTGTATGTTTTAAATAAGCTAGGGAAGCCCAATCGAGATAAGCAGATCCATTTCAGTGCCGATAAAGTCACAGATCGAGAGCGAGTCTTAGGTATTGTGTGGGATACCCATAATGACATGTTGGCATTTTCCGTTCCGTCTATAAAAAACCCGATAAGTCTCGAACAAAGCCGACCAACTAAAAGAGATGTTCTTAGTTTGGTCATGTCTTTATTTGACCCCTTGGGACTTTTAGCACCACTCACTGTTTTAGGCAAAATGTTGATTCAAGACCTTTGGCGAACTGGGTGCTTATGGGATGAACCTATTGACGATGAATCCTATGTTAAATGGAAACAATGGACAATGATGCTATATGACCTGGAAAGAGTTCAAGTTCCAAGGTCATACTTCGGGAATATTCATTCAAAAAAATTCGGTCAGATACAATTACACGTTTTCTGCGATGCAGGAGAGAATGCCTACGGTTGTGCTGGATACTTTCGGATAGTCGTCGACCAAGAAGTGAAGTGCGCTTTAATAATGGCTCGCTCTAAAGTTGCTCCTTTGAAACAACTAACGATACCACGATTAGAGTTGCAGGCCGCTGTTTTGGCCGCGCGGATGACAAAAGTAATTCGACAAAGTCATTCGCTAGAAATACATCAAGTTTTTATCTGGAGCGATTCTCAAACAGTTCTTTCGTGGATCCGATCGGACCAGCGGAAATATAGACAATTTGTCGCTTTTCGAATCGGAGAAATTCTGAGCTTGTCAAATTTAACAGACTGGCGATGGCTGCCATCGAAATTAAATGTAGCTGATTGTTTGACAAAGTGGGGACGTGCGCCGATAATGGAGCCGGGAAGCCCGTGGTTCAATGGACCAGATTATCTTCATCTAGCTCCAGAAGCTTGGCCACAACAAGCACTTCCACCAGCAAATACCTCAACAGAGTTGAGAGCTATACATGTTTTCCAACACATCGTTTTGACAGAGAAATTCATTGATATAAGTAGAGTGTCAAAATGGAACGTACTTGTGCGGTCCGTTGCATGCGTATTCAGATTCATTTCTAACTGTCGTAAGAAAATCCGCGGTCTCCCGATTGAAGTTCTTAAGCCAACTGCGGTTCAGGTAAAGCTAATCAAGACGAATATCTCCAGTGTGAAAGTGTCGTTGCGTCAATCAGAGTATCAAAAGGCAGAGGAAATGTTGTTCAAAATGGCTCAAAGTGAAGCCTACGGTGACGAAATCAAAACACTTCGACGAAACCAGCCGCTACCCAGCAGTAAGTGGCTCCCCTTGGAGAAATCAAGTGAGCTACGGGGAATGACTCTTCTCCTGGATATGTCAGGAATCCTAAGATTAGAAGGGCGCAGCGCAAATGCGAGAATTCTGCCACTGGACTTACGTTTCCCTATCGTGCTGCCAAAGAACAGTGCTATCACGGAAAAAATCGTACAATCCATTCACGAAAAGTTTGGTCATGCCTTTAGAGAAACAGTAAAAAACGAGCTGAAACAAAGATTCTTGATTCCGAAGCTGAGTTCGTTAGTCGCGATGGTTGAAAAACGATGCGTCTGGTGCAAAACTCATAAGAATCGTCCGCATACGCCACGAATGGCTGCACTTCCCGTTCAACGATTGACTCCATTTCAACGGCCATTCACTTACGTAGGCATTGATTATATGGGTCCAGTTAATGTTACAGTGGGGCGACGTACGGAAAAACGGTGGGTCGTAGTTTTTACGTGCATGGTAGTTCGTGCCATTCACCTTGAGGTAGCACACAGTCTCACGACACAATCTTGTATTATGGCCATTCGTCGTTTTATATGTCGCCGAGGACCTGCGTCTGAGTACTTCTCGGATAATGGAACTAACCTACGAGCTGCGAGTAAAGAATTTCTGCAATTGTTTAAAGAAATTAATGTCGAATGCGCGGAAGAGTTCACCAATGCCAAGACCAAATGGCACTTCAGTCCGCCTGCCACCCCGCACATGGGAGGAGTGTGGGAGCGGATGGTGCGAACAGTTAAGGAAATGATGTATGCTTTAAACGACGGTCGTCGACTCAGTGACGAGATTCTGTCAACAACACTCTGCGAGGCAGAAGATATTATCAATAGTTGTTCTATTAATCAAAAGACACGTTTAATAGTCTTTAACTTTATTTATAAACGATTCAAATATCAGGCCTTTCCTCTTTGACTGTGCGTTACTGACTGACTGATCGTATAAAACGAGAGAGAGCACACTCAGATACGTAAATGAGAAAGCACCCAACGAGGGGCAAGCTAATACCACAACATCCTCCTTACTCTAAGAAAAAAAAAATAATATTACTTGAGATAAAAATCTTTGAGTTTCTCCGGTAGACGCTTGATACGTTGCGGACGAATGATCTTCGACTGTGAGCAGTTCCTTTCAGATTCAGACGTATTTTCTTCTCTTGTGATTTGAGGTTGTATAATAGTAGGTTTTGTTTGTAACTTCGTTGGACGTTGGACTTCTATTTCAATTTCCTTGTCAAGCGATATTGGTTGAGTGACGTGTTTGGATGGCGATGAATACTGCTGCTGCGTTGCGGGTTCCTTACGCTGCTTCAAATGAACAAGACTTCTTCGATATTCCGTTCCGTCTACGTTTATCAAATAAGATCTATCGGACAAACGATTTGAAACTTTTCCAGGAGTCCATAGCTTTGAAGTCTCCGGATGTAGTTGAACATAAACGGGCGATCCTGGCTGAAGTTCAGGTAATGGTTTTGATTTCTTATCATAGTGATATTTTGACCGCTTCCGGTTATGTTCGATCGCAGATGGAACATTTTCCATAACTTTCAGTTGCAAATTACTTGCACTGGTTGGTATTCCACATCGAGTTGCTCTAGAAAATAATCGTGCTACCGGGCTGGATCCAACTTTGTTGGGTATGTTCCGCCAATGTAACAGAGCGTACCAAAACTCTGTTCCGCTCTCTTCGGCTTTTTTAATAAGACGTTTTGCGATTTTAACGGCAGCCTCTGATTTTCCATTTGCCTGTTGGTGATGGGGTGCAGACGTGACATGATTAAAGCTCCACACTTCAGCAAACTGTAACATTTTCTGATTCACAAAGTTTGTACCATTGTCGGTCAATACCAGTTGCGGAATTCCATATCGGGCGAAATTTTCCTTGCACACACTTATCACAGATTCGGGCGTAAGATCTTTCAGTAGGTTTATTTCAAAGAAATCTGAATAATGATCTACCGTAATTAGAAATTTTCGCTTAAGACCCTTGTAATCCGCAAAAAACATATCCATCGAAATCATCTGAAACGGATAAACAGGAATTTTATGGCTCTGCATTGGAGGGTTCGTCTGAGATGCAGCAAATTTAGCACAGATTGCACACTCTTTCACAACGTCTTTTATTTGTACTGTCATTCCTGGCCAGAATAAATTCGCCCTTGCCAGCTTCAATGTAGCTTCTACTCCATTGTGGCTTATATGACAGCAATCAACAAGTTTTCTTCGGAGACTAAACGGTACTAGAATGCGATCGTTTCTGAAGACGAGTCCATCCTGTGTAGATAATTCACTGCGATAATTGAAATAAATTTTTACGTCATCTGGTATCCGATCGATTGAACGAGGCCAACCATACTGAATGTAATCAATGATCTTCTGCATAGAGCAGTCCTTTTCAGTTTCCTCCATAACCTCGCAAAGCCTTGCATCGGAAATATTCAAAAAGTTGCTGAGTTTCAACTGTTCCATATCTTCCTGTACACTGAAGATGTTATGTTTTTCGAACTTTTCCAAATCATTTCCGTTAACCAATGGTGCTCGGGACAAAGCATCCGCCACAACGTTCTCCTTCCCCGTAACGTATTCGATAATCAAGTTGTAACGTTGCAGATTCAATAGCATATGCTGGAGACGTCGAGGTGCTGATAGGAGTGGTTTCTTAAAAATACTGATCAATGGTTTGTGATCAGTTTTCACAGTAACCCTCGGGTTACCGACCAGCAGTTGGTCGAACCGAACACATCCAAAAACAATAGCAAGTAGCTCTTTTTCGATTTGAGCGTAGTTTTTCTCTGTGCTAGTCAACGTTCGAGAAGCATAACCAATAACTCCGTTGTCTTGGAAGACTGCAATACCTAAACCATAGCAACTAGCATCACATTCCATTACAAGTTCTTGTGTCACATCATAGTACTTAAGTGTTCTGATATCCGAAACCAACGATTTTACTGCTTCAAATTCCTTTTCTTCTATTACCGTCCACTGCCATGGGGTAGTCTCGGAGATAAGCTTGCGAAGATTTGTCAGATTAGCACTGAGGTTCGGAATGAATCGACTCAGATAATTCACCATTCCCACGAATCGATGTACCTCTTTTCGATTGCAAGGGGTAGCAAAGTTCTTGATAGCCGCAATTTTCGTTTCATCCGGTCGTAAGCCTTGATTTGTCAATATGTGACCATAAAACCTTACAGAGGTTTGACAAAGTTTCATTTTTGATCTGTTTAACTTTACGTTGTTATCTTGAAGACGACCCACCAGCTGCTGTAAGCACTGGTTGTGATTTACTAAAGCTTCTTCTAACGAATCGCCGGAACCGTAGATCAGCAAATCGTCAGCTAAGCATTCAACACCCTTTAGTCCTTGGATGACCTGTTGCAGTTTCAGCTGAAATATCTCTGGAGCAGAGGCTATACCAAATGGCAGTCGAGTCCAACGGTACCTGCCAAATGGTGTCCAGAAGGTAGTCATCTTACTGCTTGCTTCGTCCAGAACGACATGCCAAAACCCTTTTTTGGTATCAATTGTGGAAAACACCTTATCCTTTCCCAACTCCGGAAGAATTTCATCCAATGTCGTGAACTGAAGATGCGGTCTCTTCAAAGCTTTATTGAGATGCACCGGATCCAGACATATACGAATTCCCGAATCGGACTTACAATTTTGCACTATGACTAAATTACTAACCCACTCTGTATTCATTTCTTCTTTAATAATTATTCCATCACTTTCCAGTGATTCCAGTTCTTGCTTTAGTTTGTCGCGCACTGCTATAGGCACTCTCCGCGGAGGCTGAACTGATCCTCGAACACTACTGTCGATTTCCAGCGTAACTGTACCCGGGAATTTACCGTAACCTATGAACAGATCCGAATGTTTTTCCATGATACTCTGAGCTTTGACACGATAAATGTTCAAACAATTTTCTAACAACACGTTTCTTTCACCAAAGCTTACTGTTTCACAGAACTTTACCAAGCCAAGTTCTCGACAGACTCTGGCGGACAACAGAGGACGATGATTTACATCCACAACCTGCAGTACCAGTCGATATTTTTTCCCCGATCTTTTGCACGGAATCTTCACTTGCCCTAGCACATTAATTGGATTGCCACCGAAACTCTGAAGACGAAATGATGACGATAATAGTGGTGGTTTCCGATTTCCTGACAACTCTTGCAGACTTGTGTAGCCTATTAGACTCGTGTTTGCTCCGGTATCAATATCACAAAGCACTGATTTCCATATTTTTCCGAATTTTAATTCCAGCTCTGTAAGTACACTACCTCCGTGGTCGGAATTGTCAAAAATTTTCCCGATCTCATACTCTTCTTCACCTTCGTCGGATGTTTGTTCACTTTCCGAAGACGATTCATCCTCTGTAGAACACTCTTCTTTCACTTCTTTGATTCGACGTTTTGATTTGCGATTTTTAACTTTTTCACCAGCTCGACACACCTTTTCCAAATGGTTTTTACCCTTACAACGGTAGCATCTTTTCCCAAATGCAGGGCAAACGCCTTTTACGAACTCGTGGCTATCACCGCAAAACTTGCATCGTAAAGCTTTCGATGATTTCGAGTGAAATTTCGACCGTTTAATTTTATTCACTTCAGTACCGTGTACCAAAACACCTAGTTCTTGCGAACGCTTTGCAGTTATCTCTTCTGCGCGACACAAATCGACTGCTTTTGGCAATGTTATGTCAGCAATAGTTAACATTTTTGTTTTTAGATGCTGCCACTTATTTGACGTTACCACCTTGTATACTATCATATCAGTTTCCAGTTGTCCAAGCTTGGCAGATTTAGCCATTATTTTCAAACGAGTGAGAAAATCGTCAATTGTTTCTTGATTGGTCTGCACTGCTGAGAAAAAATCTAATCGATCTACCATAATATTTCGTTTTGTCACCACTCTCTCTTTTATGGCACGTAGCGCTGACTGAGGATTCGCTTTTTCCTCCGCAGTAAGATCGAAATTAAAATATTTCTTTTTAGCTGCCTCGCCTACAACTGTTAACAGAAAGCTGACTTTCTGTGCATCATCTTCATGGGGCCAACGATCCATGCCGATGGCTTTAGAGTAATCGTTCCAACTCTTTTCAAAGAACTCGAAGTTCTCTTCCATATCCCCCACTAACGATAATGGAGACGGCTGGGGAACTTGCACACTGGCAGCACTAGGCTGCTGCACTTGTTGCTGCAATTGCGCAGCTCCTACCGATGCTTGCATTGATTGCATCATCTGACGTATCACATTGGTTTGATGCTCCATGAACATCTTGAACTGGTTGGCATCCATATCGATGAAGACTGCCACTACTTTTAAATCACACAAAAAAAAAATCACACCCGGTACGTAGATTTTTCTTTCTAAATCACTTCGAATTTTTTTTGCACGAGAAACAAAAATGGCCGCCAACCCGATGCGACTGATTCTCTCCACAAACTTATTCAACTTTCTGATGCGATTTCACTTTACTGTCGCCGAAAGTATAACACGAAGCACGCGATAGCTTCTGACACCATGTTCTATTAATCAAAAGACACGTTTAATAGTCTTTAACTTTATTTATAAACGATTCAAATATCAGGCCTTTCCTCTTTGACTGTGCGTTACTGACTGACTGATCGTATAAAACGAGAGAGAGCACACTCAGATACGTAAATGAGAAAGCACCCAACGAGGGGCAAGCTAATACCACAACAATAGTCGTCCTCTTACCTTCTCTCCGCAGGACGCACCTGTAGGCGCTTTGTCGCCAAACATGTTCCTTCGTGGAACATCACCGAATGAACCTCGGGATATAGTTCCTCCGACAGATGTAGGTCAAGCACTGAGAGATGCATATAAACGTTCTCAACAACTAGCAAATGATATGTGGAAGCGTTGGATACGAGAATATATTCCCAGCATTAATCAACGAAACAAATGGCTCGGAGAATCTAAACAATTACAGAAAGGAGATCTTGTGTACGTTGTAGAAGGAGAACGCCGCAAGACATGGATACGCGGAATCATCGACGAGTTGATCCCATCGAGCGACGGAAGAGTACGGCAGGCTATGGTAAGAACGAACAGCGGGTTATTTAGACGTGCAACGACCAACTTGGCGGTGTTGGAGATTGACAAGGGTAACGCTGATCCAGTTAACGGTTCCGGACCAGGTTCACAGGTCGGGGAATTGTTGAGTTCTACCAGTGAGCCCACACTCACTGGGTATGCGGAAGTGACCAATGAGTGAGTTGACAGTTGGAAAGAGAGGCAGAAAAGAGATAGCTGATATAATTGATAGCAGATCAGAAGTTGTGCAACTTAATCTAAATTAAAACTTATAATCTATTGTATCACAGAGGTTTATCACAGTTTTTTGTTAATCTATCACAGATAATATCGGTTTATAGCGATACGTACGAAATACGAAAAGGTAATTAGTACAGTGAGTATATGAGATAAACACCTATAAACACATTTGAATTGATTTAAATATGTTACATTTAGCCGGAATTTACACTTTATAATAATCAGAGTGAAATTGAAAATTGGATTTGCTATATTTCATTTGGTTAGTAAAACGTGAATTGAGCTATAACTAAACCTAAACTTAAAATTAAATTCAACGTAGACGGAAGATTGTTCGCGTCGTTGCCAGTGGAAACTAGGGCTAGCACGAGGTACAAAAAAGGAAACCAAACGTTGTAAGATGTTTTGAATTAAAATTAATAATTTACTAATAAATAAATAATTACAGTTTTAAGCTGCTACAAAATAAAGCTGCTATAAAAAAAGGTTTTTTTTATTAGAGATCTCAACAGTATCCAAAATAAATAGTACTCGATCGCTATACATTCTAGTACTCCAGAAATTAACATTACACTGGTTTTAATTTAAAAAAAATGTTGATCCGAAAAAACCTAACCTTATCCTATTTCACACATTTCTGAAGATTTTCTATGTTTAATCGTAGTTTACACTAAAAAAGTAGTAGTAATCACTTTGAAATCGATTTACTATTATTGCTGATATCTATTTGTACTATTGAATAAACGATAAAAATGTTGCAAATCACTACTGCCGATATGAAAATTTCCGAAAGAATCCTCCTTTCCTTGGTTCCATTTTCATTGGCACGTGTCGCTACCGGTAAATCAGCTTTGCGACAATGTGCCAATAAACATTACAGTTATGTATATACCACAAACCAATAATCAGTTTTACCTACCTGAAAAGTCATTTTCTGAACAACGTGAGAAAAATAAATCGTTCCTTTCAAACATCGCTAAAAAGTTAAATATATAAACGTAATCCCATAATTTATTGTGATGACTCTTTTTTAATATTACACAAAGCTTGACAAACGGGGGAAGCCAACTAGTAAAAAAAACCTGTACATAACACAAGGGGTGTACCGATAGTAAATAGTTCGCGCAGTTCAATATAGGTGTCCCACGAAAATTTATTTTTAGAAGAATTTACTCATAGTGTCATGTCTGTTAGTCTGTGGCGACTTCTCTTTCGTCTGATTATATTCCTCCAGCGAAGTTAACTGTGCACCAATGTTATGTGTGTTATGTAGACTGTCATGCGATGTATTAATCACTCATAACTAGGGTAACAGAGATATTTTGGCCACTTCATATATTTTGGCCCACCTACCAAACTTTATGGATTTAACCGATGCTAAGTAACTTATGTTGCATCAATTTGAAACTAATCACATTCAATTACCTATTGCGGAAGGGTTTTTCAAAGATATTACGTTTGGTGGATATTTTTAGAAAGTGGGCCTAAATAAAATAAATCCTAAATTGGGCCAAAATACCTCTGTAACCCTACTCGAAATTTCATTACCTTATAACATTCAGTCTCAAACCCATTGATTACTTAACATACATTACCAACTTGAAGCGCATACAGAAAGTAATATCAGTTGATGAATAGGAAGTGACAGTTCAACCGACGACACGACCAGGCACTCCGAAGAAAACTCGGAATAAATATGATTCGTGAGCGATTTACCGTCAGTTACCAAAAATATAGCGACCCCTTGATAATGATAGATAAAAATTTCTTCAGCAACACTGTTTAGCGGCCCTTACACGATCATTAAAAGTGTCATTACTAAGTAATGACACTTCTGCTCAAACGCTCGTCATTACTGCATTACTGTACATCATTACTTCTTAGCATTACACGTTCATTATTAATGATGAGTACTTGTAACTACTCCAGCAATAGCAATAGCAATATTTTTATTTTCGTTTAGCTGAAAATAAATTTGATTTGCCATTGAAACGTTAAGGTTAATGAAATATTAACAATTTAAATCTACACTTTGTCATTTTTTCGCGTATAGTTCTAAAGATATTCAGCACTTCCACTAAAAAAAATAAGAAGAAGAAATAATGTTGGTAATGATGGAAAATCCGGAATTCCATCATTGCTCGTGTCATTACTGAAGTCGTAGACCTTACACGATCATTAAAAGTGTCATTACTTTTTAGTAATGACACTTTTAATGATCGTGTAAGGGCCGCTTTTGAGTTGCTATGAACTAGTTACCAAGGAGCTCCATAATAAATAAACAAACCATTGCAGGAAGTTTTCGAAACTTTTCTATAGATTTAAGTTTGTGCCATAAGCTCTCAATTTAATCAAAAATCAAGAATTTTTCTGAAGGTATTATGAGACAAAATACAAAGTTTGAAGACAAAAATATGCTTTGACAGGCAGAGAAAGAAATTCTGGTATTGTAAAAACGAAATCACTAGAAGTCTTGAAAGCTGTACGTGGCGACGCAAGCCATCCATCGTCGGCTGAGTCCCCTGGCGACGTTCAACTTGAATTGTCGTGGTCGTTTGAAGATATAGATTTAAAAGCTTACAACCAACGAATATAACCGTACGGCCTTCATTCAACATTATCGTCTAAACTATACACAGATGTTTGAAACTTTTGGGGGAAATGATATTATGAAATATGACGAAGTTAGACGCTTTAACATGTATGCTGATTGGCAACGAGGAGAAAAATACGGAACGGCGAATATATAAAGATTTGGCTAACAAATGAAATAGATTTATTAAAGAAAGTCATTATAAAGGAACATATAAGAATTCTGTATATAAGTGTATTTGTGCTTTCATATAAAAAACGATTCTGAACTGGAATAAAAAGTAAAGTTCAAAATTTTAAGTATCTTTGATTTGCTGGTTGAATGAAGCTGATATACTAGTTTGACAGTGAAGTTTCGCTCTGACGGATTTTATGACTGCAAACTTCACCACCTTTTAAAAACTCATTTACGTATCAGATAGTCGTCATAGATTTAAGTCTAGTTACGTTAAACTATTTAACAAGCTTCAACGGATATTTAAACGATACGTGATAAGATGAGGAAATATGGAAACCTGATTCTGCTGTTCTTAAAAGCCATTTTTTGTATGTTCGAGCTCCAGCCAGCCTCAACAAAAGCCTCTATCTAACAGTCTAATCGAATCATCGCTCTGGCATGTGATGATACTGGAGAACTTTCAACTTACTTACTGGTTATGGTAATTGTTATTCAAAATCAATAATTCATCGACTTCTGTTGCCAGTTTCAATAGTTTTCCAGCCGATTTCGTTTTGACATTTCCAGTTACTGAGGGGTAGTTAAATTTGCGATACAGTTTCGATAGACGAGTGGCAGGTCGTGTCGTCGGTTCAACTGACGTCACTCGGACTCATCGCTGCGCTGGGTTGTCCAGCGAATTGCAGGTTAGAGCTGCAGCGACAATATTTAATTTTTATTCTCTTTTCAGTTCTACTACAACATCAGAATCACGATTTTACTACGTTTAAAAACAGTACTATTGCTTAATTTATTTAACTCGATCGTTATTGAATTTTTAATTAACACAATAAAAAATCTGTATTTCTGTCCAAAAATCTTGGTATGTATGGTCCCTAATTTTTTTGAAAAATAGAAATTTATATGTATATGTGGCAGCGGTAAAGAAGACGAGAACCGACAGTAAAGCTAGGGGTTGAAAACACAATAGAGTCCACCGGAACCGAGCACACATGTGCACGAGTTGTTACCGGTCAACAAAACGGGCGTTATCGCGATCATCTTTCTTTTGTCTTTAATTTAAATCAATTCTTATTACGATTTCAAGACGTTTTCAGGATTCGGCGAAATGACCCATTCGGCGAAATGGCATCCGGCGAAGTGACTCATTCGGCGAAATAACCCTTTCGGCGAAATGGCTTTCGGCGAAACGGCTTTCGGCGAAATGGCTTTCGGTGAAATGACCCTATTAAACTTGGTTTGATACCATTTTTCAAATGCCTGGAAATAACAAATAAAGTATCCAAAATAAATAGTACTCGATCGCTATACATTCTAGTACTCCAGAAATTAACATTACACTGGTTTTAATTTAAAAAAAATGTTGATCCGAAAAAACCTAACCTTATCCTATTTCACACATTTCTGAAGATTTCCTATGTTTAATCGTAGTTTACACTAAAAAAGTAGTAGTAATCACTTTGAAATCGATTTACTATTATTGCTGATATCTATTTGTACTATTGAATAAACGATAAAAATGTTGCAAATCACTACTGCCGATATGAAAATTTCCGAAAGAATCCTCCTTTTCTTGGTTCCATTTTCATTGGCACGTGTCGCTACCGGTAAATCAGCTTTGCGACAATGTGCCAATAAACATTACAGTTATGTATATACCACAAACCAATAATCAGTTTTACCTACCTGAAAAGTAATTTTCTGAACAACGTGAGAAAAATAAATCGTTCCTTTCAAACATCGCTAAAAAGTTAAATATATAAACGTAATCCCATAATTTATTGTGATGACTCTTTTTTAATATTACACAAAGCTTGACAAACGGGGGAAGCCAACTAGTAAAAAAAACCTGTACATAACACAAGGGGTGTACCGATAGTAAATAGTTCGCGCAGTTCAATATAGGTGTCCCACGAAAATTTATTTTTAGAAGAATTTACTCATAGTGTCATGTCTGTTAGTCTGTGGCGACTTCTCTTTCGTCTGATTATATTCCTCCAGCGAAGTTAACTGTGCACCAATGTTATGTGTGTTATGTAGACTGTCATGCGATGTATTAATCACTCATAACTAGGGTAACAGAGATATTTTGGCCACTTCATATATTTTGGCCCACCTACCAAACTTTATGGATTTAACCGATGCTAAGTAACTTATGTTGCATCAATTTGAAACTAATCACATTCAATTACCTATTGCGGAAGGGTTTTTCAAAGATATTACGTTTGGTGGATATTTTTAGAAAGTGGGCCTAAATAAAATAAATCCTAAATTGGGCCAAAATACCTCTGTAACCCTACTCGAAATTTCATTACCTTGTAACATTCAGTCTCAAACCCATTGATTACTTAACATACATTACCAACTTGAAGCGCATACAGAAAGTAATATCAGTTGATGAATAGGAAGTGACAGTTCAACCGACGACACGACCAGGCACTCCGAAGAAAACTCGGAATAAATATGATTCGTGAGCGATTTACCGTCAGTTACCAAAAATATAGCGACCCCTTGATAATGATAGAAAAAAATTTCTTCAGCAACACTGTTTAGCGGCCCTTACACGATCATTAAAAGTGTCATTACTAAGTAATGACACTTCTGCTCAAACGCTCGTCATTACTGCATTACTGTACATCATTACTTTTTAGCATTACACGTTCATTATTAATGATGAGTACTTGTAACTACTCCAGCAATAGCAATAGCAATATTTTTATTTTCGTTTAGCTGAAAATAAATTTGATTTGCCATTGAAACGTTAAGGTTAATGAAATATTAACAATTTAAATCTACACTTTGTCATTTTTTCGCGTATAGTTCTAAAGATATTCAGCACTTCCACTAAAAAAAATAAGAAGAAGAAATAATGTTGGTAATGATGGAAAATCCGGAATTCCATCATTGCTCGTGTCATTACTGAAGTCGTAGACCTTACACGATCATTAAAAGTGTCATTACTTTTTAGTAATGACACTTTTAATGATCGTGTAAGGGCCGCTTTTGAGTTGCTATGAACTAGTTACCAAGGAGCTCCATAATAAATAAACAAACCATTGCAGGAAGTTTTCGAAACTTTTCTATAGATTTAAGTTTGTGCCATAAGCTCTCAATTTAATCAAAAATCAAGAATTTTTCTGAAGGTATTATGAGACAAAATACAAAGTTTGAAGACAAAAATATGCTTTGACAGGCAGAGAAAGAAATTCTGGTATTGTAAAAACGAAATCACTAGAAGTCTTGAAAGCTGTACGTGGCGACGCAAGCCATCCATCGTCGGCTGAGTCCCCTGGCGACGTTCAACTTGAATTGTCGTGGTCGTTTGAAGATATAGATTTAAAAGCTTACAACCAACGAATATAACCGTACGGTCTTCATTCAACATTATCGTCTAAACTATACACAGATGTTTGAAACTTTTGGGGGAAATGATATTATGAAATATGACGAAGTTAGACGCTTTAACATGTATGCTGATTGGCAACGAGGAGAAAAATACGGAACGGCGAATATATAAAGATTTGGCTAACAAATGAAATAGATTTATTTAAGAAAGTCATTATAAAGGAACATATAAGAATTCTGTATATAAGTGTATTTGTGCTTTCATATAAAAAACGATTCTGAACTGGAATAAAAAGTAAAGTTCAAAATTTTAAGTATCTTTGATTTGCTGGTTGAATGAAGCTGATATACTAGTTTGACAGTGAAGTTTCGCTCTGACGGATTTTATGACTGCAAACTTCACCACCTTTTAAAAACTCATTTACGTATCAGATAGTCGTCATAGATTTAAGTCTAGTTACGTTAAACTATTTAACAAGCTTCAACGGATATTTAAACGATACGTGATAAGATGAGGAAATATGGAAACCTGATTCTGCTGTTCTTAAAAGCCATTTTTTGTATGTTCGAGCTCCAGCCAGCCTCAACAAAAGCCTCTATCTAACAGTCTAATCGAATCATCGCTCTGGCATGTGATGATACTGGAGAACTTTCAACTTACTTACTGGTTATGGTAATTGTTATTCAAAATCAATAATTCATCGACTTCTGTTGCCAGTTTCAATAGTTTTCCAGCCGATTTCGTTTTGACATTTCCAGTTACTGAGGGGTAGTTAAATTTGCGATACAGTTTCGATAGACGAGTGGCAGGTCGTGTCGTCGGTTCAACTGACGTCACTCGGACTCATCGCTGCGCTGGGTTGTCCAGCGAATTGCAGGTTAGAGCTGCAGCGACAATATTTAATTTTTATTCTCTTTTCAGTTCTACTACAACATCAGAATCACGATTTTACTACGTTTAAAAACAGTACTATTGCTTAATTTATTTAACTCGATCGTTATTGAATTTTTAATTAACACAATAAAAAATCTGTATTTCTGTCCAAAAATCTTGGTATGTATGGTCCCTAATTTTTTTGAAAAATAGAAATTTATATGTATATGTGGCAGCGGTAAAGAAGACGAGAACCGACAGTAAAGCTAGGGGTTGAAAACACAATAGAGTCCACCGGAACCGAGCACACATGTGCACGAGTTGTTACCGGTATTTGGTTTTGGTTGAACACGGTACAGCCGACGACACGACCAGACACTCCGAACAAAAAACTTAATGAAAAGTGATTCTTCTCCAGTTACCACAATGTTGAAAGACCCCTTGTTAATGACAGAATAAATATTTCCAGCAACACTTCTGGTTGCTACAAACTCGTTACCAAGGATCCTATATTCTAACACAAATAAACAAAAACAAACCGCTTTGCATTTCGTGCCAATATCGAAAAATAGGTAAGTAAAAACCTTCGTTGAATAATCAAGAATTGTAATTTTTTTTGTTCATCGGTGCTCACTTATTATATAGGATTTGATCATCTGCCATACAACAAATCACATCATAGCAGGACATTAGTACACGTTGCGTAAGATGTACCCAGCCATAAAATCTGTTATCTGACCGTTCTATCGTGCCCATAAAAACGCTGTAATTAAGCTTAAAAGTGGCAAACGTAGGCACTCCAGTTCCTACAAGAAGTAGAGGTCCTGTACTCGTTCGGTAGAATGCTAGACGCTCCCCTTCATCTGATTGTATACGATTGTTATCCGTCACGAAATGAGAAAAAATAAAAGCTTTCTTAAAACTGTTTCCGAAACATACGGGATCGATTTTACGCCCTTAATTATCGTGTGAAAACTGCTCCGTTTACTTCTACACAGTTACTTTATCCATATGTTTCGAAAACGCCTTTTTAGCATATAAATTTTTCTCGGTGAACAAGATAGGACCTACGGTTCATATCGAAGTATCTACAATGGAAGGGAAGATAGAAGTGTCTCAGCAATATTATGATTCAAAGCGCAAACGCCATTTTTTTCCTTCATGCTGAACATTCTTTATGCAATTTCGGGGTTTACTGGGCAATTTCAGGAGTCATCTGGTTCATGAAACCACGGTCCTTCCGACATTTGTATTGACCAACCGACGATCGTTCTTCTGGTTCGCACAAATCACATTTGATTTCTTTATAGACAATTTATATCTTATAGATAGACAACAAACGTAACCAAGGTTATGGTAAATGTTATTCAAAATCAACAGATTTCGGCCTTTGTTGCCAGTTTCAATAGATTTCCAGGCAAGTTCGTTTTGACATTACCAGTTACTGAGGGGTAGTTAAATTTGCGATACAGTTTTTATAGGCGAGTGGCAGGTCGTGTCGTCGGTACAGCGGTTGAGAAAAATTATAGCCACATTACGGGAAGTGCAGCGGCTGCACTGCAGTCTACAGAATGAAAATTTCAATGGATGATCAAATGATTACATTTGGTGGTGGATTGATATAATCAAAAAGCATGTTTTTCGTACAGCAGTTTCATTTACCCTATTTAGCTTCAATACAATACACAGTAGTAACGGGAGCGAAAGATTTCGCAGCGCCTATGTGCTGGAAACAAGAAAAATACGCACTACTATTACTTCAATAAATCAAATTCAAGCTAAATAGT
The DNA here is from genome assembly GCF_030247185.1 of Malaya genurostris. NCBI lineage: Eukaryota > Metazoa > Arthropoda > Insecta > Diptera > Culicidae > Malaya > Malaya genurostris. The sequence goes on from NC_080572.1 coordinate 95,223,142, forward strand.
GTTTAATTGGGTCCAGGCCGTCGGCTGTACCAAGCGGAGCTCGCGCCACTACGGATCACAAGATAAGACAAGTACTCCGGAAATGTCAGGATTACCCACACATTACCTATTCATTGACTTCATAGAGGCATACGAAACAATCGATCGAGAACAGCTATGGCAGATTATGCCCGAACACAGTTTTCCGGATAAACTACCGCGATTGGTCAAAGAAACAGAGTAGAGTGATGGGTTACGTCCGAGTATCTGGGACGCTCTCGAGTCCCTTCAAATCTCTGAGAGGGCTACGGCAAGATGATGGACTCTCTTGTCACTTGTTTAATGTTGCTTTGGAAGGTGTGATTCGAAGAGCGCGGATCAACACTAGTGGTACGATTTTCCGAAAGTCCGTACAGTCTTTTGGTTTTGTTGACGACGTGGATATTGTGACACGTAACATTGAGAAGATGATGGAAACATCCATCGGACTGAAAGCTGAAGCTGGACGTATCGGACTGGCTATAAATGCGTCGAAAACAAAAAAAAAATGAGAGGAAGAGACTAGAGAAAAAACACTAGGCCTCCCACCACGAATATTGGTTGACGAGTTTGTGTATTTGGGCTCACTGGCAACCGCTGATAATGATACCAGAAGAGAAATTCAGAGCGTATTTGGCAGGTAATCGTGCTTACTTTCGACTTAGAAAAACCCTTCGATCGAATAAAGTACGCCACCGCACGAAATTTACCAGCTACAAAACGCTCATTAGACCGGTTGTTCTCTATGACCACGAGACCTGGACTATGTTGGCAGAGGACCAACGCGCTCTTAGTGTTTTCGAAACAAAGGTACTGAGGACCATCTATGGCGGAGTGCAGGTGGAAGACGGAACGTGGAGACGGCGTATGAATCACGAACGGCAACAACTGCTAGAACTATAGCTGTTAGGTAAGGTAAAGTATGTTTCAAATGAAAAACTTTATTTTATGTTGTGGCTAGTCGAATTTTTATTGTTTTTTGTCGATTTTTTTTAAATACGCTGGAAAATGTTTGTATATTACTTTTATCTTATAGATTAATGCATAGATCAATGTTTAGTTATTTGTGCCACTTGGTAAATGTGTATCTTATTCCTGTTTTTTATCTTTTAAAAAGTTTCTGACTTTACTTCTTCAACATATTAGAGTATCGTTTGGCTAATTCGAAGCAAATGAATAAAGCACGTTGATTAAGTGTAACACTTCCTACAATTATAATTTCCTATAGTGAAGTATTATGTGAAGGCGCTTCCGATTTTAGATTTATTTGTTTGTTTGTGTTTTTTTTTGACAAACAGCAAATATTGTGTTTTCTTTATAAGACTCATTTGCTGCTTGTTCAGTTATGGATTTCCATAACTGAATATATTCATAAAAACTGGTTATTCTTTGTGCCTATTACAAAAAATATCACTGGTTTGTTACTTGCCTGTTTGTCTTTAAATCCTAGCCGTAAAGGCAAAGCACGGTCTTCGATAAACAATTGAGAGAACGGAAGAACAAGTCTAAATAATATAATTTTTGTCTCAACTTCCCAAACTAAAAACAGAGGTCAGTGCTTTTGTTTCAAGAATCGATTTTTGCTTAGGAATAAATAATTTTAATTAAGTCAATACTGATATACAATGGTGCATCGTCTAACGATTGTCTTACGTTTTTCGTCAAATCAGAAAAAAAAGTTATCACTGTTCAATGCCAATGCCAACCGGGGACAAAAAGATTCACAAATCTCTCCTAGTACTAGCTACTATCTCTAACATTCACCACGATGACGTTGTCTTCGTCTGGAACGTAGAATCATAAGGTCGTATCCGCTTGTGCTACCGGTATGTCTGAAGTACGTTTGGTATTGGGTGTGTTCTGACCTGAAGGTCCGAGTTGTCCCTCTTGCTGTTGTTCAGCTGATCTGGTGAGCTTCTCCAGAAGAATTTCCGGATCTATAGGTCCTAGCCCACTGACCGAGCGAGCAAGTTTAAACTTTTGTCGTTCAGCACGTTCTTTCTCCCGTACTTGGCGCAATTTTTCGAAATCATCCGCTTCACTGGTGTCCCCATCGGGACCACCGTCCATGGCATCTGCAACAGTTTTGCTGTCGGCTAAATTTGGTTCCAGTGGGTTGTACAATGGAATGAAATTCGATTCAAATTGACCGCCAACAGGAGCGGAAGCACTTAATGTATCTACGCCGCCTGTTGGATACAATGAAGTTCCTGCATAGTCTCCATGAGAAACTGCCGAATGTGTTCGTTTATAGGCCGGTTGAGGCATGTCCACCGGATCGCTTGGTCGTGGCGGGCCTTGTTCCCACAGACTGGCCGCCATTGGTCTAGCATCATTCTTGCCTTGAACCGAGGTGATGGTCATCTGGTGTTCGTCAACCTCCTCGATTACCTGATCTGTGATTCGAATGCTTCCCTGGGCCCGATCTGGTAAACGACCCGTAAGGTTCGACGAACTGGCCGATCCAGGAAACTTGAACGGTCCAGTTTGGCTCTCCGGTGTAGCACTTTGGGGCCGACTAGCGGTGCCACCGTCCTCTCGACTAAAGAACCGCTTCAGTGCCGAAGCTACCGTATTAACCCGCGTGATGGTCTGTGCCACACTAGCGAGACTGTTACTGGACGGGCCGCCTTTGTGGAATGGTTTGTTGTCGTACGCAGCAAAGTGTATACCACTAGCATTATCATCAGCCTGTGAGGAAATGAACGAAAGGTTAATTTGTTAATGAACTACCTGAATAGAAATTAAGTTTTCGGTGTTAGAGAATGGATTTGAATCAACATATCAAGTTATTCATAATTCATATTCATGCAGACTGATTGAACGACTCGCAGCTGATTAACGGATTTGTAGAGACTATCCAATCCAATATTTTTCTAACCTCTTCCTGGATATAAACATTTCCAGTGAGCGCAAGAAATGAAAGTTTATACGATTTATGTAATTTTCCAGGATAGCTGAATGGTAGAGCAGATCCACGGGTACAAGAAGGTTTACAGGGTTGAGTTCTATGTTTCGTTAGTTTTAATTTTTAATATTTTATTCGTCTATTTTTAAATTTTTTTTCTTATTACCCAATATTAAGCCAGAACATACATTGAACAAATAACGAGAAAATGATCATTATGTCCCCATTACAAATTCAGAGATGATTGCCATTCGAGTCCTCATCGGCTGTTCAGTAGACCAAATCTTTTTCGACTTTATAATATAGAATGTGACAATCGACTTTTTAACCAAGGCCCCAAGTGTTAAGTATCAGACACGATTCGATTCAATTCATCGAGTTCTCAAAATGTTTATGCATATGCGTATGAGACAAAAAATGTGCACTACCTTTTCTTAAAGATCGTTAAACCGATTTTAACAAACTTAGATTCAAGTAAAAGGTCTTGTGGTCCCATAATCCCGATTGTGTGTGTGTGTGTGTGTGTGTGTGTGTGTGTGTGTGTGTGTGTGTGTGTGTGTGTGTGTGTGTGTGTGTGTGTGTGTGTGTGTGTCGGTCGAGGTCGAGATCGCAGAGATGGCTGGATCGATTACCATCACCCACAACGCTATTGAATGATTTTGAGATCGGATGTTTACTTTTTTAGTTATAGTTATTTAGTAGAAGTTTTATGTCGAAATTTTCAGTTTTTTTACAGTGTCTGTCACACTTGACCTTGAAAACAGAATATGTTTCCAGACTTAAATTCCACACGGTAATAGCTATCCAACAAGCCATAAATTGTTAAAGTCCGTCCAGTTTCAACGGATATATCGACATTTTTGTATAAGCGATTTTCCCCCTATTTCAGCAGTAGGAGTTTTGTGCATTGTATGACAAAGTTTCAAAGTACCAAAAAGACTGTGTACAGCATCCTTTTCATGACATTTTGCCTCGGACCGATTTTAGCTTGGTTCGTTTTTGGCAACACAATCGAATATGACATATGTTAACCAGATGATGGCAGAATTTTCGAGTTGAAAGCAATTCCATAAGAATAGCAATTCCATATGGAAGAGCATAACACCCATATACCATTTGAATCAGTTCGTCGAGATCAGCAAATGCGTGCGTGACAAATAATTTCACTCAATTTCCTCGGAGATGACTCAACCGTTTTCTACAAACTCAGATTCATATGAAAAGTCGTATGCTCCCAAACAAGGTTCCTGAATTATGTTTGGATCCAACTTCTGGTTCCGGAACTACAGGATGATGTGAAACGATATTAAAATTGTGTAACTCATTTTTATCGTAGATGGCTGAACCGATCTAAGATTCAAATGAAATCTAAGAATCATCTAAAATTCAAATGAAAAGTTTTTAGATCCTATAAAAAATCTTGCTTTTCAATCAGATCCAATTTCCGGCTCCGGCGAACGACCATAATTAGGTTAAAGCCGGGGATAAATAAACGATATAAAAAAAACGTCCGGTTTAGGGGATACAGGGTGATTAGTATAAAAATGTATATTTCACATAAATTAATCAGGTTTATCGGGTTTGCAGATTTGGATAGTCGATAACCAAATAAACTTACCTTATGATAAAAAAAGAACCGGAATTTTCATTTTAAAATTCCCGCGCTTGTAAACTTTTATTCTCTCAACGTTGGCAAAACTTTTACACACTTTCTGTCAAATTTTGACGCATATCGTACGATTAGTTTTTGTTTGGCGTCTATACAAAGAAGTTGAAAAATTTTCGAGTGGCGATTTTCATAATGGATGAAAATTTAGAACAACGTGCGTGCATCAAATTTTGTGTTGCAAATGGATTTAAGTGTTCCGAAACGTTGAAAATGTTAGAATGGTGAATCGTGTCTAGGAAAAACACAGGCATACGAGAGGTATAAACGCTTCAAAGGTGGTCGTACAAGCTTGGATCATGATGAGATCCCTGGCCGCCCAACATCATCTGTTACTGAAGAAAACATTGAATCGGCGAAGCAAATCGTGTTGCAAAATCGTTCTGTACCAATTAGAGAGATTGCTGTGTTGTTGGGCATCTCTTATGGATCAGCCGAACACATTTTAACTGATGTTTTGGGTTTGAAACGCGTCGCTTCTCGGCTGGATCATCATAACTGGTGATGAGGTGGGGATCTATGAATATGACGTCGAAACCGCACAACAATCGACCGAATGGCGCTTCGAAGACGAGCCGTTGTTCTAAATTTCCATCCATTATAAAAATCGCCACACGAAAATTTTTCAACTTCTTTGTATAGACGCCAAACAAAAACTAATCGTACGATATGCGTCAAAATTTGACAGAATGTGTATAAAAGTGTTACCAACGTTGAGAGAATAAACGTTTACCGATTGGACGAGCGCGGGAATTTTAAAATGAAAATTCCGGTTCTTTTTTTACCATAAGGTATATCAGTTTTAGTGGTATTCAGTTTTTGATTCGGATATAATTCGCACTACAATTTCTCAAAGATGTCTACACTGATTTTTGAACATTTTGAAATAAATGTAAACTATACAGGTGAATTTATCTGACTTCGGGAACACCGATTTTCGAATTCCGGTTCCAGTATCGAATCGCTTCTCAAAGCTCAATCGTTTTCTCAAAAAAAGCCAAATCGAATTTCAGAAACAAAAATTCAAATTAAAATAAATTTATAGTCCCATACAAAATTAATTAATATTCTCCAATTCTGATACTGGAATTACAGGATTTACCGATTCTGGAATTACAGGATGATGAATTTTAAAAATTCAAACCGATATAGAAGATGAAAATCCCGAAAAGCTTTAAAGTTGAGCTTTTGCAATTCATTCGTCATATTAATTTATGGTCATACGAATCGTTTTGGGTTATGCTGGTTTATCAATACTGGCTCTGGAAGTACCGTAAATAATGACGAAAAACTCTAAAGTGAAACTTACTTCGATATCTCATGGAATGTTGAACCGATTGTCACACGTTTTGATTCAAATTCGATCCGATTTGCAGTTTCGACACTACAGGGTAATGAGTGATTAAAATTTCAAATTGCCGCTTAAAACGACGGTCATTAAAACAGTGTCATAAAAACTGAAACACCGAATAATATTCATGCAAAAAAAATGCGAATTCATAAAAAAGGTATCATCTCACTGCTAGGTGGATTAAGCACGTTTTTCAATTAATACTAACCTTTGAAAGACAGCTGTTGAAATTTCATGATATTCTATTCATTAGTTTGTATGTTATTGTGCTAAGAGTGACGTTACTTTTGCTATATTCAGAACAATGGATCAAAAACAATTTTGTGTTTTAATTTTACACTGCTTCTTGATGGGAAAAATACCGTTCAAGCGAAGCAATGGCTTGAAAAGTGTTATGGAGACTCCGTTCCATTAGAAACAACTATAAAACGTTGGTTTGTTGACTTCAAACGTGGTCGTAGAGACACCGATGATGCAGAATTTCCGCCACCCTTAGCTGTGGCAAACACGATTCTACAACACAGTATCGGGTACAACGTACATCAAATCGTCGTGTCGTTCTATTCATCTCTACCATGCACTAAAGCATTGAATTGGAGAGTATATTTGGTGTACTTCATTTTGATTACATCCAGAAATATGAGCGCCAGGCCAAAATATATTAAAGTGGTCAAAGATTTCGCCGTAAGTTTTATCGTCTGTTACCTTCTTAAATGATTGAGGACTCCGATAGCCTTTTAATCCTCCTTATACTCCCACGAATTTATCTCTACTCACATATTAAATCTCTCGACAAGTAATATCACAAAACATCGATTTTAAATTATGTTTTCATATGTATCTTGTATTGGGTCTAAAAGTCAATTTAGAGGGTTTTCAATCACCGCCATACATCCCAGATATAGCACTTTATGATTTCTATCTATTTCGATAATTAACGCATGAGCCTCCCGGACAAAGGTTCACCTAATACGAAGAACTGCAGAATGGCATCGATACGAGGATTGGCTCAAGTTAAAAAAATAGATAAGGAAAATTAAAACTTTCATCGCTCCAATTTTTCACAATATATTCAAGATGTCGGAAAAAAGCTTTCACACTTACTTGTGAACTCTACAATAGCCGTTCTGTTGAAACTAAAAAATAATAAAAGCGAAAAGTTTGACCCCATGAACATAATAAAAATTCATCTAATCCATGTCCAAAGCAGCTTGAGCACATAGGATTTGTCGATTTCGTGAACATGCGGTACAAATTACTAATGGTTTGAGATGCTACAAAGCTTGAACTCTTCAAAGCAACATTAAATTCGACGAATTATATTGTTTCGCGGTTGTAATCTTATGATTCAGAATGAACGACGAAAGATATTAATAGTACACTACGAGCTGCGAGTCTTATAAAAAGGATTTGAATCCGATCGCGAGTATTATAATACTACATAGTTTAACTTAATATTGTTAATCATATGTTACTATACATCAAAACCATTCTCATATAACAATCAGTTAGTATACAATATGACAATTTTATTTGTCGTGCTGTGATTAAAATACAGAATACACTGAATCCTTTAAAATATGTATGAACGCACGTGAACAAATCATGTGTAAAAGATCGCAAAAAGAAATTTTTTTATTCATGCTTTGATTAATAGTATCGGTACCAATTATTGGTAAAATTTTCAAACCTTTAAACATATAGGATTCTTAGCATTATTAAGAAAACTCAAAATATATGAACATCACAGATAATTGTGTAGTCACAATGTGTACATTCAAAATTCATTTGAATGTACCAATTTTGATGATTTGAGAAATATCAGAATATTTGAAATCGTTAAAGTTGCGATTCTTTAAAACTTACGTTTGTAAATTTTTAGATTTTTTTAAGATTGATAATGCATTTAGATGATGAACAAGAACTGAAAATTGATTAACCTAACAGCGAACATATTATAGAAAAAAAATCGCGTGAAATAAAGCATTTACAATAAGGATTCAGTGTATTCTGAGCTACGTATGTGCTCGCACAGACGGTTAGGATCGATCTTGAAGCTACTCTCGTCATATGCGATGGTTACTGAAGAGATCTATAGATTCAAGACAATCGCCGCCTTATGATCAGTCAATGATTACGAGTCCAGTGAATTGAGAACGGGTACGTGCAGAAATATGTGAGTAAAATCTAACGTGAACTTTTTACAGGATTAGTAAGCGAGTGCTGTGAGGTGTGTACTCTTACGAATTATATTTGCTATTATAAATTGAGCGCATTGATACGGTTTTCTTCCAATCGAGTTTTTCTGTTGCTTTGATTTTGGATCGTTTGCGTGACATTCCTTTTGGAGCTAGAAATAAAATGCGGAATCATAACGGACAATAACAAATTTTACAGAAGCTGTACTCTACGGACGATCAAAACGCCTTTAACTAAGAATGAGATACGGTTATCACAAAAATATTAATCCTTCCACCGTTAACAGAGGGATTGGTTAAAGTCGGTTCATATTGGTTGAGAATCGAGAAGAGGTATCAGCAAAAGTTTTTCCTCGATTACCGATATCTTACAATGACTAAAATCAGGTTTACAACAAAACTATTATGACTATACTATTACCAAATCATTTTTTTGAAAATCACGGACATAAATAACTCATGGAAATAAATGACGTGTTTCAAAGGCTTAGTTTTGGCAGTGAGTTCATCAAAGTATGTTAATAGTGACATTAACAGATTTTAGCTGCGTTAGTGAATGATTGATAAACAAAGTCAATATGACGCAACATCATAATATTAAGTGATTTGGAAATTTTCATGAAATCGCGTTGGCGATGTATCGTTACAGACGCTTTATCAATCATTCTGGAATCGTCCTACACGCTTCCAAATAACACCTCATTTTATGTACTTTTCAACCAATAGAAAGGTTGCGAGTACGAACTTAATATTAAGTAATTAAAGTTGATGTTGTTTCCGTATGGTCCCACATAAAGTACTCAATGATAAGTTAAATTTATTAAATGGATGAATTTTACAGATTCAACTTAAGGTTCTGCTTACAATCTTAGGAATATAGCCATTGTTGAAAAACGCAAAAGCAGTTTTTTCTGCTACTGCTTTTCTCAAAAATTACCAATTGTTTTCACAGATATTTCAAAGAAACTGAAAGTCTGTCATGACAGTAGAATACTTTGAAATTTTGGTAGCAATAGTTCAACCATGTCTGGAATAATAACCGAAAATCAATAATGTCTCTGTTATATGTAATTTCAGGTCTTCCTTCCATAGTAACTTTCTTGATTGAGGAAGATGATTTTGATTATGTATTTGCCATTCTATGGATTTTTTATGGAAAAATCGTCAAAACTATCGTCCCATGCTTTTGGGGGCAAAATGACCCGAGTTTTGTGGGGCAAAATGCTAATGAATTCGCATACAAAAGTTATGTATTAGTTGTCAATTTCAAGCATAATAGAGAGCAACCTTCCATCTGGCAAATATTGCTTCCACAAAAATGCAAGAACTCTAGCTTTATGAGAGTACGTTTTGTTCCATTGTTGTCATGTGTTTTGCTCCGTTGGTTTGATGGATGTTCACCCGTTGTTTAAGATCATCGAGCCTCTATATTCAGATACCCAGCCTCTATGTTCAGATACCCGTGACTCCGCGTAATTAAAAATGTATATTTTTATGTTTTCTACGATCGGGCGTCATGCCCCGCATACATTTCAAAAGAAAATTTTTAAGGGTTTTGAAAAATAAAATATTTCATGTCCGTTTTTCAATATATACAGTGAGTATTTGATCGTAATTATGTGAAATATTGATGACGGAAAGTAGTCACACATGAAACTTTCACGTTTTATTTTCTTTGGTTAAGATACAGCAACATTTTCTTTGATTTCCCACGGACCACATTTTAATCAACCCCTTCTCTAAGCTCAACCAACGAACCGTATATTAAAAATAATATTTCGAAATGGAAAAAAAATCTTGGCGCTGCACCAGCACTCGTTCGCTAACCTCTTCGTCGAGCATGCCCTGCTGTTCAGGGAACGCGTAGTCATACATTTGACTCTTTTTACCGACCATTTCATCGACCCGCACAGCCGATGGTATCACCGGGATCACTTCCGCCGCCTTCCGGTTGACTTCGATGTTGGCCGTGGATGGTTGCGGGGGTTCTTCCTTGATCTCGGCGGACGCCACCGTATGAGGCAGTTCTACTGGGAACACTTCGTCCCAGTACTGATCCTTGACTAGCGTCGGATGCTCATGATGCATTTCGTCCACTATCAGATAGGAAACCTGAATGTTACGATCAACCATCCAGTTCACCTCGAAATCGTCGTCATCTTCGCCGAACGGATTTATCAGCGACTCGGCCACTTTGAGCCATCCCATGTAAAAGAAGAACTGCAAGGTAGTGAATACCGGGAAATACTGATCGATCTTGTTGACTACACCATCTCCGAGATTCTTGGTCTCCACCCACTGCTGTCCCATCACCGAGGTCAGGAAGTACGAGTATACGGCGAGGGTCACCACTTGGGTATACACCAGAGGGATACTTATAGTATCGTACGAGATCAACAGTCCGCATTGACCTCGAAATTTGTTCAATTCATCGATAATCGTTTTGACTGCGAAGTCATCCCGGCATCGACCTTCCTTCCGTGCGCGGGTTACAATACTAGCCGCCCAAACGATGGGCAACCAATGTTTCGAGTGACGAGGAAATTTCTGATTCAGATGATGCATGATTTTGTGTTCGTTGTCGTTGAGCAAACCTGCCTCCACCAGATGGTCGATCGTCGGGAAGCGCTTTTTCACACGTGGCGAGATGTTGGTTAGAACCATCGTCAGGCAAAGGCACACGTATCGCATGATAGTACGGCGCATCACGCGTCCTCGTTCATCCTGGGGGAAAGAAAAAGAATTAAAACATGAGACTTAAAAAATTCGATTTTCGGTACGTCACAAAAAAAATGACACTTTAATCACGAAGAGAAATTGAGCTTGTTTTAAATAACAAAACAGTCAGAAGATTTTGAAACATGATTTCTCTTAATTTCAAGCTAAAATATGACCAATTTCTCCCTTCTACATCAACAATTATATCTATTTGATTTGTTTTGGTCTGTTTCGGCAGCTATTATTGTTGACATAAATCAGTCATTTATTACATGTCCACAAATGTTGAGTTGATGTTATTGGAAACGTATTTGTTGATTGAATCATATTTTACATTTACATCAAGAATAGAAATTGGTTCATTTAGTCTATGATCTAATTTGTGTAATTATACAAATAAGTTAGTCGTTTGAGTTAACTGGAGAATTTTTCTCTTCCGTGAATAATCAAAAAAGTTTGCACGTGTTTTAGAAGGAAAATTTATGTGCTTCTTTCGTTTCCTTGGGGCTTTTAAACAGTTCAAGGATAATTCAAATTATTACTAAACTTGCATTACATTACATGACAGGTAATTTACAGAAAATATCTGATGCAGGAATTCTATCTTGACCAGATTGATGGAGCACCGAATCATTTGTTACAATAAATATACCAGGAGTTTAATTGTGAAAAATTGCATCGTCCCACGACAAATGGACCCAACTGCTATTTAAAGTCATTAACCATTTGAAAATGGATAAAAATCGGAATAAAATTGGTTTGAAATTGACCTTCAAAATTAGTTGGAAAGAAATCTCTGTTTAAAAATAATGACAAACAAAAATGTATGATTTTAACAAACAAAAGCGTATGTTGAACTACTCATTGGCCCTTACTACCGTTCTTATTTCCACTTTCACATTCACTTCACTTACATGTCACTTTACTTGATTTCACCTATTGCCAGTATCACGTATAGTGAATTGATGACTGTGGTGGAAAAAACTCATTTGTTCAACAAAATGTTGGTGGCGTGATGTTCATAATGACATCAAGTTCATCCAAGTACTCTCTCTGAAGCGACTCTCGTAATAAGAACCTACATTCACTTCACTTGATTTCCACCGTGAAGTGATACCCATAATAAGGGTCACAGTCACTTCACTTGGTTTTTAACTGTGTAGTGACACCGGTAATAAGGGCCATTATTTTAGGTTTGAATTTTATCATTCATTTCAAATGCCAAGTTTATAAATTCAAAGTACTAATAATATCACCTTTATCTAAAGTTAGTTGATTTAAAACTTATTTTGAACGATTTGTTTTTAGTCTTTGTTAAGATGTAGAGCCTTCTTGAACTAGTTTTAATATGATCAGTATCTAACGGAAAAAAAAGATTGAAAAATTGACATATGAACACTTCCCATCTACTATGCCGCACGATATTGATTCGATACTTTTGTTTTTATCTATTTTTCTGTCTACGGGGTTTTAGGGGTTCTATCTTCGATTTGTCTTGCAGTTCCAAAATTACAAGGTAATGAGCGATTAAATTTTAAACTGTCACTTAAAACGACGGTCATTAAAATAATATCATTAAAACTAAAAACATTGAAGAATATTCACGCAAAAACACATGCGGATTGATAAAAAAAAGGTACCATCTCACTGCTAGGTGGATTAAGTACATTTTTTAGTTGTCGTGCTGGCAGTTTAGCGATGACATCCAACAAAGACACGCACCATCAGTTCACTTTCACATCTCATCCAAGTACAATAGTGAACAATAGAACGACCCCGAAATGAGTGAACCAAACGAACAAAACCTACCGCCGATACGAAAGAATACAATTATTGTTGACTTCAGGCAGTGTAAAATTCGACCTTCGATACGAGATCTTGAAGGTTTGCTTAAGGAGCAAATGTAATACCACTGACAGACATGTGATTTCCGTACAATGATTTCTGTACAACGCTGTACGCGTACAACGATGAGGTGACAGACATGTTTTGCGCACAGAATGAATATACAGTTAAACGAAACAACTCAAAACTTAGCTTGACTTCTCAGCTCCGATGATCGATAATATAGAAACCTTTTTCGGTTTGAAGTGTGTTCCTAGTAACTGATTAATGACAGATATAATCAATGCCTCTCTGAATTATTAAACTAGTTTTGTGTGTGAGTGTTCATCGGATGACAATCTCCTATCAAATTTTATTGTTTTAAGGTACATTTATGACACGTTTGTTCTGTGATACAGGATTTTTTCCTTCATTGTTTAAATGTAATTAGTATTAGAGAAAATTTGATGTCCATAATTTTGATGTTCTACCGTAACATTCACTGACATCAAATAAAAATAGAAAATGGAGAACTAATTTTCGGAACACCAGCACTATTTTTTATGCAGCGAAGCTGATTTCTACCAAAAATGTTATGAATTACCAAATTTTGTTTGTAAATCATGCCGACTTTTGCAAAATCCGCATAAATGTCATGGTGTTCAGTAATAATTCCTTTTTTACCCGAATATTCACGATAAAAATAGGAGCGCATAAACTTTTAACATTGAGCCTCAAAATAGTAAATAGATCTAAGATATTCTTAGTATGTAATAATCAAAAACGGCATGACACACACATATTCCAGAAAATTACTATCAACGTAACATTTTACTCATGACGAAATTTTCATAAAAAGAATTATGTTTATCATAAAGCTGATTTTAAAACCTTCTTGATTTTTAAATCATTCCGAAATAGATTTGACATAGGTTCGATGATTCATTTTGCTTCATAAATCTTATGAAAAATTGTCTGCTAGACTGGAATAAAATCTCGTAATGGTTTTATTATTAGGATTTTGAAGAGTTTAAAGTTGTTATGCTATATTCATGAAGTAACACTGAAAATTTCTACAAGTATTTATTAAATTGAATATGTTATTTAGCACGTGTTCTGCTTCAATTTACCCACACTGAAAGACATGATTCGCTGTTCTCTATTCATATCCAAAATGAGACTCTTTCTAAACAATTTAAAAACAAGTTTTCTTTCTATCCAACGGCATTCAACCTGATGATATAAGACAAAGTAATTAGAAGAAGAGTGCTGATTTTATGCACAAATATATATTCATATATTGTTTTCCTTACTTTAATTTCAAAGCTTCACCAAATTTATGAACATTTCTTGGTTTGACTGCACCAGAACCCGAGAACTGGTATAATCGATGTCGGCTCGTATTTTATACGATAAACTACTCTAAACTACGGTGCAAGTTTTTGTATATAATGATAATGCTGCGCTCTTGCTACTTCTATGAATCAAATTCATGCTTAACCAGCGTTTTATTAGGATTAATATAAATAGTGCAGTGTAATCAACCAGCTGAAATTAAAGCAGTCTTTCGTCGCTATAATCACAGTTTGGAATGAGGAAAAAAATATTATTGTTCAAATTGACCACCCTACGTGCATCGAAAATATCGCAATTATAATTTCTCAGTTGCGAATTTATTCAGTAGAAATTTGTTTATTGATGAAAATATAATTATTAAATCTTGCACGAATCACTTCGGTGTCGATCTGAAGCATAGTGGAAATTCAGCATCGAAATATCACCGGAGACTCTTTTCCCTTTCGATTATTTCTTTAGCGATATTTCTGTGGGTGAAAATTCGTCGTTAAATTTCGCTGACACAAAAAATCACTTCGAGGCTCAGACTTTTGTGGATGCTTGTTTCAAGAATGAAAATATCGGAAGTGATATTTTCAGTCACTGAGTTTATTTAGAAAATTTCTTGAACTGCTTGTTCCACAAGGGATAGTGTAATGAACTTTTTCCGATCATGATTTTCCTAACACTGGATCAACTTGCACTTGAACTCTAATCTAATGTTCATCCAGAAATAATATAAATCTTTACCTAGTTAGAGCAAAATCAGCAGCTGTAAGTTTTATATGGGCGATCTATGATAGAACTAAAACTGGAACAACGTATCTCCAGCAAATCGTTTTAGTTTTATTTATTCTAGCAGTTCTACAGTCAAATTTGAAACTGGTATACGCTGCCGTTCCATTTTTTGTATTTTTGAAACAAGAGTAAAACGCTGGTGGGGCTGCCAGTTTTTCTTGTTATAATTTCCAGATTTAAATTTTAAAACTGACATAAATTATGCAGAATTGGAACACTCCTGAACATGCCCTTCGAAGCGTTTTAAATTACGGTAATTCTAAGCCCACGTTGTCTGCAACCCCATCGACTCTCCAGTGAATTAAAATAAATAGCGAATGCAGTGCAGTTAACACCAACACAAACGAACATGGCATCCACTCACCGCACTGTCTGCGACCATCCAGCAAGCGAATGGATTTAACTTTCAGTTTTGTCATCCACTCGCTACTACCGTTCTCTAGCACAGTCAGAGGTTGACTGTGGAACTGTGTCGGTGCCTATATTTATAGATACCTCTTTGTGCGAAAGTTTATACTGTCCAGAACGATGCGGTATTTTTTTATGCGCGCCTCTCTATACCGATCGAAGTAAATTTGCTACTAAATGAAATTACAACTGTAAGCAACGATCGAAACCGTAGGCCGTGCGAGAGAAAACAAACGGATGACATCATGTGATTGGTTCGTGAAAACATAGCTCAATTCAAATCAATTTTTCAATGATATGCTATTGAAATACTGAAACGACGTTGCCACATGTTTAAGTTAAATATTGCCGAATCGATGGGTTGTTAAATTAGATCAATCCATCAACAAATTAGTGAGATGTTATTGTTCAAAATTATGACAGAAAAATGTAACGCGGATATTTTTAAAACTTGTGATTGACACCCGGCCCCGTATAGTGAAAAGTAAGGCATTTTTAACGCCAAAACCATAAGAAGTCCTCAACACACAAAAATCAGTAAGTATACCGCAGAGTGAATCGAGCAAAGAAACCGATGTTTTTTTTTTTCATTTTTATTAGCATGATATTATACATAATAATTTACGATGTTACTTCTAATAAAAATACGAATTTGTGAGCAAATACCACAATTATCACCCTTTATGAGGAACAGTATTATTCAAAGTTTTATCAATTCCAAGAATTACAAATTCAACTATGATAGTTGTGACCCAAGGCACCCACAATGGAGGGAGTGCCTTTGACCATATGCAGGGTTGTTACGAACAATTTCAAAATCAAAACGCGCGAAATCCGCGCGAAGTTAAAAACTAAAACGCGAGATATTCGAACGAAGCGTTAGACAACTATTTTTATGCAGGTGATACTTTCCGCAGTACTTGAAAATTCACTTAAATATAATTTAAAAATCGAGAAACCCCATGAAAACGATTTCATTTTAATTGTTCATCTTTTTCGATGCCCTTAGTTAAGGAGCAAGACTATTTGCAAGCGTATGAGTCATGTCAACAATATGTGCGTAAAAACAAATTCCGGCGCTTCTTTTCCTGATTTTAATCAATAAATCTTCCATATGGTTGAAAAATAAAGCAATCAGTTCATTCTGCTTAAAATTGCCATTCAAGAAAAGTGTCTTAGTCTAGAACTCTTCGGTTTTCCTTAAAACTGCTCGAGAAATATTATCTCAGTTTCAGCTTACTTCCACTGACACATTTGATTAAATTTTTTTTCGTAGCTTCTATAAGTAAACCCGTAAAATAGGAACCTTTAATTTAACATTTAACATTTAACGGGCGAAATGGCATGTTGTCGTAAAACTATTTATTTTTCCGGAAAACGACTTTTGTAACAGAAAATATTTAGTTTTGCTTATTTTGCTAATACAAATGCTTTGAAACACTGCCAACTTTTTTTATTAGGCAATTAAAATATACATTCATAAAATGTAAGCAATTTTCCATCAAACGTTAGTGAAAAATTGTTCAAAACATATATTTCATACAAAATGTCAGGCTTAACATTTATTTGAGAATAAATTATTGTTAAAAAAGATTGTTTGAAACTCAATCCTGCAAGTCAATTTTAATAAACTCGTTGCACTGCATATATCAATCTATGGCATACGTACTGAATAAAATGTACGTAAAACACAAATTACCAACACAAGTTAACTTGGTTTACTCTTGATCCTTAATTAATACTCTCTGATGTACGGAAAAAGTAACAGTAAAAATAAAAATGCTTCCACTTGTGATTTTGAAAGAAGTGAAACAGATTTCATCGAAAATATTTTTTTTGCTTTGACATCTTTTTGCATTTCCTTCTTGGAAAGAAGAATTTTAAGGTAGACCACATCAGGATGATCTGATTCACTCTTTTCAATTTCAGTTTCAATTATAATAGCGCCTTCTTCTGTTGTCAGATTTTACTCTGAAAGTCTTTCTTTTCCTCCTCGTCTTGTATTCTTTTATTTGGATCAGCCCACTGGAATTAGTTTCTGTCAAACTTGTTCTCCAGCAGGCATGAAACCTCCTCATCTTTTGCATCAATAGATCAAAATCATCCAAATGATACATTTCCTTAAATCTAGTGCCTTTATAGTAACTAAATCTAATGAGACAGTAACATAAGAAACGATTTCTTGATAACATTACGTGATAAATGAAAGTCGAAATAATTGAAACATTTGTTAAATATGCGGCACATGCTAGCAATGAGCTCGTTATATCCATAATTAGTTCTAACATAGGAAATCCGAAGAAAAAAATAGGAAAACTACGACGTCGAATGTCACATTGTAACAATTGAAAGCTCTATGTACATTTTAAAATTTACCTTGGTTTACAGAACACCCAGGTCCTTAACAGACAATGCGCATTCGAGAACAGTTTGTGGAACATTATAGTCGAACTTGAATGAATGAAGAGATGGCGAAGCATTTAGTGGCATTTGAACCATTTTGAAATATGAACTGACTTCCTTGAGGAACTCCAAATGTAACAGCACATGGTGAGGTTGTACAGGCTCCTATTTTCATTACATTTCATTACCAGTTAGATATGATCGAAGCCAATTAAAAAATGATCCGTTTAATCCCAGTCTACTTAACTTCGGGATCGTTTTGTGATGATTGATTTCGTTGAACGCAGCAGGGGAAGTTGAAAGCTTTGGCATGGATCCAAGCTGAGTCTCTGATATGTAGTCAGAGCAACTATGTGTTATAAAATTCAGAACTATAATTTCAAACAGCTTCGATAAAGCGCACAAAGCAACAATTCCAAGGTAGTTGGATACTATACCCTTGTTCACATAGGATTTCTTCAATATTTCAGGAAAAAATCCAGAACGCAAAAAACAATCGAAAATGTTGGATAGTGGAACCAACAAACTATTAGAACACTTCCTTATCACCACGGATGGAATTCCAGAATTTCTTCATTTCCTTTATTGTCAGACTTCGCTTCGTAAGCATGTCATGTAAATTTTGCTGCGATTTTTATCATTCTCAAAATTTGTTGCCATATTATTGAAGAATCGCATTCCATTTATTACGTTCTTTGCATTATTGAATGTATTATCTCTGAGACGATATCTTCCATCTGACATCAATATCCTTGAGTGCAAAATGTTGAAATAGCAACTTGTATAACTCGAGATTGAAAAGCATAAAATCGAAATTTTGTCCACTGAAGAAAACATTGGCTAGAACCACCTTCTAGTAAATTTTAGTTTTATCAAGGTGAAAATTCGGCCATCTCGACCAATTGCTGAAACGTTCGCCTCTTCTTTAATTTTTCAGGGTTTCATAAAACTCACAAGCTTTAAAAATTTGCAAAGAATTTTGTGGAATGATGTTTTTTAAAATTCGAGTGAAATCCGCGCCATAGCATCAACATCTTAGCAGAAACCGCGCCAAATCCGCGAAAATCGCGAAATCCGCGAAAACCGCGAAATCCGCGCAACTGTAACAACCCTGCATATGTCAACAAATTTTCAAGTTAAATTTTTATGTATAAATTACAAAAGAATCTTTTTACAAAAAAAAATCACAATCCATTTGCAGTTTGAAAAAAAAAATCAAGTGAAAATGGCCCAAGGCTGTCGATTCTCCCCTAACGCACAAAATTGCAAAACTAGTTTCTAGCACAAAAATCTCAAATAATAATAATGCAGTACAATCATTATCTCACTCAATCATCTATGAGACGCCTACGATGACGATACGTTATTTCCATAACTGTCGGGTTCTTTTCCTGACTAGCCATGATCGGAACTTAGTAAATTGCAATAGCGACAAGCCTGAGCTGAGTGGATTGCATTATTGATATAATGAAACGTGGAATGGCGCCAGCGAGACTGTAAAGTGCTTCGATTTCTGTACCTTAACCGTTTAGTAGTATGTATATGTATGTGCAAGTTTCATGTCGTTTGTTCGCTCTGTATGCACCAACAAACCCGGAGGAAACGGAGGCATTTCCCGTAGCAAGTGTGATCTTGAAACGAGATGGATTGAATCAGCGATTCTCTGAAATCATCTTGTTCTTTGTGAGTAGAAATTGGTTTGGTAGGGTGTATGGTATTGAAAAAATCCCCCAGACGCATTGTAACGCTATGGGTGTTACATTTTTGTTCAGTCAGCGTAGAAACGAAAAAAGAAAACACATTAAAAGTTTGCAACGTACCTGACCATGGATGTTGGCACTGACGAAAACCGCTATGGGATCCGGCCACGGTATGCTGGTGTACTGATTCCACCACCGCGTCATAACAATTGTGACGTAGAAACCAAGCACGAACGATAATGGAATGAGGTTACTGTAAGTGGCACAATATCGGACGATTTCCTCAAAGATTCTGTAAAATGTGCAAAAAAGAGAAATAATGATTACCTTCATTTAGGGGTTAGCCTATGTTTGTGTTTAGGGCACATAACCGTTTTTACTGTTCTTTACGTTTCGTCTTAAACTCGTCAGAGCATAGCAGTTCAAATTGAGCTGCACGTATTGTTGAACAAAGTTAATACCCAAACTCAAAAACAAATGGCGAAGAGGATAAGCCGTTTCTGATCGTCTACACGTCATAGGAAAGAATCGGCAAATTGGAAAACGGGTTCCTCATGCACTGAATGATAGACAGCACGATAAGCGAAAAGTTGATTTCTCGGCATGACGTAAAGTGTTTTCTGCATCGGATCAACTTATTTTTAAAACACTAATCGGTTCGGACAAAAACAATGTCTCGTACTACTACTACTCGCTTCTCACAGTAAATTCGGTAGGAAAAACGGTAAATACTCATCACTACCGATAGCAAATGATGAAATTGAATCAAGCATTGCTCTAAAACAGCCAAAATGTTCCACAAATCATGAGAGTTATGTTGCAGTACGGCAAAGCCTCCACATACACACTCGGTCTGAACTCAGATGATAACCATGATGATGCCATCGTATTTCCCTGACATGGCCCCTCCCGACTATCATTTGTTTTCATCGATATCTCACGCGCTTCACTAGTTATGAACATGGTTTTACGGCAGGATCCCTTCAAAGGATGAACAGTTGCATAGTTTTCGAAAAAAACTGCTTTGAATAAAGCATCTTGAGTCTATTACTTACAACCAACGAGTATTTACATTTAAACAATTTCGCATTTTTGAAAGGCACACTTGGTATATGATCTTGTTTTTGGAAGGAGATTCGTGAAGTCCCGAAGATACGTACGCGTAAGCGAATAATTTACTATATCTATCGGACGGCCTCAATCTTTTTAGACCCTGGTCAATTTGTGACAAACAGTCCAGTGCTGTAGACGGTTGCCCTCCTACAATAATTGATAGTAGAACACATCATAGGGGTTATCCTATGAATGTGTTCAGGGCACATAACTGTTTTTACTTTTCTTTACGTATCGTCTTAGAATCATCAGTGCAGAGCAGTTCAAATTTAACTGCTTAGTGCAAACTTAGTTGACATGTTTAAATTTGCACTAAGCAGTTCAATTTGAACTGCTCTGCACTGACGAGTCTAAGCCGAAACGTAAAGAATACGTACAATGTTGTTGAATCTCTTTGCTATCCAATCGTCTTCAAAAATGACAAATGTAAGGTTTTCAAAAATGACAAGGATTTGAAGAAAGAGTGGATGAAAGTGTTAAAAACTAGGATATGACAACATGACTAAAACTTCTACAGTTGAAACCAGAACAACGTCACTTCCGACGACTTGTTTTCATATATTGTTGAAAAATCTATTTATCGATATTTCTCAAGGAACTACTTTGGAAATGGAGATTTAACAGCTTTCGTGTTGTTTTTTAGTAATCGGTACAGTGTTTTCGACTCCGTATACACTTCTACTGGTTGCCAGCATGCTGGTGCCAGTATACTGGCTCCAGCAAGCTACCAGCATAATATAAACGCTTGACAGCTGCTGGTTGTTGCCAGCATGAACATTTCTGAACGTTCTAAATTTCATGCTGGCAAGCGATGCTGGTGTAGAAATTCAAGATGGCGACGGAATGAAAATATTGAACATCTCGTACGTATTTCATTTTTTTCTCAGTTGAAAGCTTTCGTTCGTATGAAGAGGTTCAATATCAAAACTAGGAATGGTGATTTAAATATTTAAAAGACATATTTCATTTTTTTCTATCATTTTTTTTTATTTTGCCAGCAATTGTGTAAACATTGCCAGCTGCTGGCGTGCCAGTATACTGGCACCGGCATGCTGGCAACCAGCAATAGTGTAAACGCTACAACAGTGTCACTATTTAATTTAGTAATTTAATGTTTTTTCCACTTGCCAACTGTTGTTCGAGGGAAATGTCCCGGGTTGGCGGTTCAATGCATAGGGCAGTAGTATTACAATACAGTTGTCGGATGTTCGAGCTCCGTTCTGGAAGAATTCTTACCCAGTTAACGAATAAGCATTAATAATTACAGTAAAAGAGATTTTTATGGGTGATGAAAATGTTTCTAGCTGTATAACAGCAATCTGAAAGCTTGCCTATTGTACATCGATCAGTGTTAAGAATTCTGACTGCACGGTTGCCACAAATAAGCACTATCAATGAATAGTCATACAGTTTGCCTAAGTCGACAATAGTGCAGTCTCAAGAGCGACTAAAATGCTCATTATCGATTATGCGACATTAGTGCAAGCTAATTGATTACCTGGGTAGTGTCGCTAGGATTGTAGCACCAGCAATACAATGGTTCTGAACGCTTGGAATGGGCTATGAAGTCAGAATTGGTTATGGAGAAAAGGATTATTGCTATATTTTCTTGTTCAGTTTTAAATCGGATTGACAAGCCTATTATTTATTATCAGAAAATGTTTCTGTCTTTAATGCAATTATTAAATACTTACTGTTTTTGATGCTCGTCTAACACTAGGCGGTAGGTTATGTTTAAAATATAATACAACAGCAAAAAACAGCTGAGATCTAGCCAAACTAGTTTGTATATGCTGCCTCGCCATCTGGAACGAGAAGTGATAAATGACAACAATCAATGTTTGCGTATAAATACGGACTCATGGCGTTTCAAGGTTCGAAGGTTGGAAGGGAAGAAAAACGTAAAAAGGTTAAGGTTTTCAATGTCCTTATCTCACACGCATTTCAAATGTGACTAATGCCTATGCCTAAAACTGAAAGAGATATTATTTAAAGTTATCAATCAAATCGCTAGCGTAGGAACTATTCAATGCCATCTTAATAAGGTGTACTAACATACTGATTCAATTTGGGAACCAAACTGAGCTGAGAAAGAGCGCTGAAGGAGGACGAAACGAGTTATTTTTGGTTAGATAAATTTTTCTTTATTTAGAATTTTCCAATACAAAATTTGTCTTTTATTTAGAATTTTCCAATAATTCCACAAAAAAGTCATTATGCAAAATTTATACTCAAACGACTATGGGTAAGAGGTTTGAAAATTTTCGATCTTTAAAATTCCGAAATTTTGTTTATGCTGAATGCTAAATGCTGGATTGTTGCTCCCAATAGTATTCAAACGTTTCTCAGGTCATCTCCAAGCATGATTTACATTTGAATAGGGACTTTTTTGAGGTGCCTAATCCTTTGAACAATACGGCTTTACGAAATTAGAGATGACGCTCTTTTATTGGTTGGATTGTTTTATTTTTCGACAGATAACCGTTGGTGCATTATCACACTGTGATTCCGGAACAAGATATCGGATACACATGAAATTTAGGAACTTTGTATGGGGCCATGAGACCTTTCATTTGAATCTAAGTTAATGAAAATCGGTTCAACTATCTTAAAGAAAATTGAGTGACAGGAGTTTAACTTTTTGGTGCATATCACCCTGTAATTCCGGGACCGCATAGTAATAATATGAAAATTACTCAATAGATTTCAATAAATGTATCCATAAATAAAAAAATCTTATAGTCCCACAGCCGGCTATGTTATTTTTTCTTAATATGATTTCCGATTTCAGAATAGCGTGTTAAAATATGCAATGAAATTTTGAAAAAGTGCATACGAATTTATTGTTCTCAGAGACCGTTGGACCATTTTTTATAAACTTAGCCTGTTAATGAATTTTATCAGTATTCGGCTTCAGGCTTTGGAAAAACGATGTGAAATGTGTTAAATACATGGAAATAATGCGTAAGATTTCATCGAAAAACCATAGGAAAAATTTCCACATAATGAAATTCAAATGAGAAATCCAAGAGTACCATAGCCTGCTATTAAACATCATCCAGATCCGACTTTCGATTCCGGATCGACGGGTTGAAAGGAGAAAAGTGCACTTAGTTTCGTCAGAAACCGCTTGGAAACTTGTCACACGTAAAATTTAATAAACGGTTTTTGGTTTCTCAATCTGCTTTTGAATTTCAAATTTAATAAAAACACTCGATTTTATCGTAAACCGCTGGAACAACTTCCACATACATTGCATGCACATGTAAGGTCCTATAGCCACTATACTATTGAAATTTGTCAAAATTAGACTTCTGGTTCCGAAATAATAAGGCAAAATGTGGGTAATAAATTTGAAAAAGTTTTCTGTAAACATTATCCAGATCCGTCCCCGGTTCCGGGGGGAAGGGGTAAAATAGGCAGAAAATTGAAGAAAAGTGCACTCGATATTCACTGGAACTGCTGGAAAAAAATTCGCATAGAGAAGACCAGGGCTGAGCCGGATATTTTTTGGAAATTGAAAAGAAGCATCCATTAAAAACTAGGGTTTTATCCACCGGTTCTGGATTGACGGGATGGAATGAGCGAAATAATGAAAAAGTTCACTCGATTTTCTTGAACATTGCTGAACAGATTTTTGCAAACTTTGATTGCTATGAACATTTTTTCGGATCTGACTTCCAGTTCCGGAAATATGAGATAGAGAGTGTAAAAAATTCAAACTGCCATTGAAGGTAATGATGCTGAAAATCTACGACACGGTGTTAAAAACGTTTCCAAAATATTGATCTTGTTATTTGGAGCTCAAACAAATCAGTTTTGTCTTTACCGATTCTGTAAATACCGGAAATCATGACTAAACACTCTGATAAAAAGGAACTCACTTCGATTTCCGACAAAAATCGATGCAATCTTCAATTGAATCGATTCGCTCTCTGTATTAGTTAGTAAGTTAGTATATAAGTTCCTTTTCCCCATTACACAATACAAGTAGGTTTAGAATTTTTCCTACACAAAAATCTCAGAATTGCGGAAGCAAATGATGTCTTCATGGTAAAAACCAAATCATATATATATATAACAGGGCTGAAAAATCACCACTTGTGGCTGAACACCCAATTTAAATCTTAATAATTTAATTTTAACTCATGTTCCAATGAATAGTTATTTTAAAAAAAAAAAAAAAAAAAAAAAAAAAACTCACTTCGATTTCTCTGGGATAGCTAAACCATTTTCATACAGTTGGTCTTATAGTCTCATTGGTTGCTACGAAATTTGATCCAGATCCGACTTCCGATTTCGGAATTATGTTGTTGAAAATTTCAATTATTAGGAATTAGGATGTTGAAAATTTCAATCTTTTATTAAAAAGAATGATGCAAACAACGGAAAAAATTGTTTAAACTGGTTCAACATATTGATCTTATAATCTGACGGCCATACAAATTTATTTGGCTATTCCAATACTGCAAATAGTGGTAAAAAAATCTGAAAATGAATTTGCATCAATTTCTCATATTAGCGATTGTAAGAAAGGCATCATTACACCACTAGGAGGATGAAAACAGTTTTTTTTTCGAATCATGCAGCTCATTGTGAATTTCAAATCGATAATGCCATACACAAGTTATATCTTTTTTGTCTTTCTATTGGTATTAGAATTGCTAGCTCGACGAGATCGGAAAATGTCTGTGTGTATGCATGTGTGTGAACTTGTCAAAGATTTGTTTACCGCTCAATTTTCTCGGAGACGGCTGAACCAATTTCAACAAGCTTAGGCTCGTTTGGAAGCCACTATTACACTGATTTTTACGTTTCGCATTCAGCTCATCAGTGCGTCAGCAGTTTATGTTGAACTGCTAACGCCATCTAACGGTTCAACACAAACCGCTGAGCAGACGTAAAGTATTTGCTATTTACAAATCACTTGAATTGCACCGAAGTGCCATGTCTATCCTGACGTGCCGAAAGAGCAAAACAAATTGACGGCATACTGGCCGCCAACAGATTGTAGTCATTCAGGGGTTTGGCACCTCATGTGTACCGTTTTGTGCTAAAGTGAACATGACTAAATTTGATTTTTACGTTTCGCATTCAGCTCATCAGTGCATCAGCAGTTTATGTTGAACTGCTAACGCCACCTAACGGTTCAACACAAACCGCTGAGCAGACGTAAAGTATTTGTGTTGAACCGTTCGTGTTGAACCGTTAGGTGCCGTTAGCAGTTCAACATAAACTGCTGACGCACTGATGACCTGAATGCGAAACGTAAAAATCAAATTTAGTCATGTGCACTTTAGCACAAAACGGTACACATGAGGTGCCAAATCCCTGAATCACTATTACACTATTGATCAAGTTCGAAGATCAAATGGCTGTCACTTCTGGTTCCGGAGATATAACCGTGACGTAACCGACAAAACGCGTTGTTTTACCGCTTAATTTTCTCAGAGATGGCTGAGCCGATTTAACCAAGCCTAGGCACGTTTGATAACCACTATTGAATTGTGGATCAAGTTCGCAGATCAAATGGCTGGCACTTCTGGTTTCGAAGATATAATGGTAGAAGTGACGTAGGCGACAAAACGCATTGCTTTTCACCGCTCAATTCTCTCGGAGTTGAATGAATCTATTCCAGCAAGCATAAGCTTGTTTGAAAGATACTATTGGACCATTGATCAAGTGCGAAGATGAAATGGCTATCATTTTTAGTTCTGGAGATGTAGTGGTATAAGTGATGTAAGCGACAGAGTGCGTTGTTTATTTACCGCTCAATTTTCTCGGAAATGGCTAAGCCGATTCCAACAAACTTAGGTTCATTTGAATGTTACTATTGTATCATTGATCAAATTTGAAGGCTGTCAGCACTAGTTTAGGAAATATAATGATATAAGCGACGTAACCGACAGAACGCGTTGTTTATTTTACCGTTTTTTACCTCAGTGATGGATTAGCCTATTTTAACAAGCATATACTCTTTTAAAGCTACTATTGAATACTGGCACATTCTATTCCGGAGATAGAATGCCATAAGAGGCGTAATCGACAAAACGCGTTTTTTTTTGTACCGACTAATTTGCTCCGAGATGGCTGATTCTGCGAGCCTTGGGTCGTTTGAAAGCTACTGTTAAATTGTGGATCAAGTTCGAAGATCGCATGGCTGGCATTTCCGGTTCCGGAGATATAATAGAATAGGTTCATTTGAAAGCTAGTATTGTATTATGGACCAAAGATCAAATGGCTGTCACCTTTTGGTTCCGAACATATAATGGTATAAGAGACGTAAACGATTAACCGCACATTTTCCATCGACTGAATTTTCTCGAAGGTGACGCAACAAATGCAACAAAATTTCTCAGAGATAAAAGAATCGATTTTAAAATACTTAGATTCGTTTGAAATGTACTATTAAGTTATTTAATAAGCTCGCAATATTAATGAAATTGATTTTTACAAATGTTTGTATGATACTATTTAAATGGCAAGAGAAAGTTTTTTTTTATTATAAATACGTTTTTCTTAGGGCAATTAGTTTTTCTTCGCCGTAGCATCCACCATATATAGTACTTTAAACCTAATATATTTCGAATATAGTCACAACAGTTAGTAGTCCTAGTTTCCTGGAATATCATATTAGTATTTCGAAATGGTTATATCCTTACGATTGATCTATTTTGTCATCTTTATGCATGATATTGTATTATTTATTAAAAAACACTTTTACATTTGTTACAGCTAAAGAGGGCAGGGCATCCAAAAAAAAACCGTTTTGGGTACGCGGAGTGGAAATGTCAAATGTATACAATTTACAAAAAAACGGAAATTCTGTTTACCTATTAGGATTTTTCTTCATTCTGACGGCTTTCATGGGGAACGACACATAAGATCTGGATTCATTGAAAGGAGATTCCTTAACAATCCCTAGAAACGTTTGTACGAACTGCTTATCATTATAAGCGAAGCGCCCAGGAACACTCTGGTCCTTTTTTGCTCTTTCATACAGTGTCTAGCAGTGTTCAGTGAGTAACGATCGACGAGCTACTCGTAATGTGAGAGCAGACCGTACCCCTACATAATACACGTCATATCTACAAACACGTTCAATCCTTCGAAAATTGCAAGTAATAGATCTCGTGCTTTTCTTTCTGTTTGTTTACCAATGCCAATGAAAATCAGTTTACGCGATCCATCTAAGTTCACCATTCAACCACCATGACATAGAATTTATCCACTGAAAGTGAAATCAAACGATCCATCAATACCGCAAGGATAAAGCTAGGTATTCTTCTATATTCTGTTGACATTCGCATCGATTTGACAAAACGATTGCATTTAGAATATTTAAATGACCTTGTGATGACGTGTTTTCAATTTATTACTCATTTTTTTTAATTTACGAAGCTCGGTTCTCGAATCTTGATTTGTATTTTCTGGGTCAAAATGGGCTTATTTTTTGTTATTAAATTCAATTAACTTCATTAGATCTATATAGAGTTTAGATAGATTAGAGCTGAATAATCTTTCGAATCGAAAAGCTCTTATCCAGTTTAAAAAATAGCATTCAAATTGTATGGTAGTTTCTAAAAACAACTCAAAGGATAAATAATGCAATCAATAGAAACTCACCCCCACCCTACTGTAGCATTGCGCTTCCAAGGCACCAAACCGGCATTATTTGAAAATCAATATATGCCGAGTCATGGAGATCGCGTGACCGTAACGTGCCTTTGCTATAATGGTTTGCTAGGATACTTACGGAAATTAGTATGTTTACCAACCGTACTACTGAGCCTACCAGTTAGGGACTTCCCACATTATTCACGTTACACATTTTGGTGACAGAAACAGCAAACAGTTTGATGCATTACGTCACCGACACCGTAGTTTAACAGAGATAAAACTAATTCTAAATAAAGATGTTAAACGAATACAACTCTAAGTAAACAGTCTACCTGACTATGGGAAATGAGGTAAAAACCTGAACAGTGAGTTGAAAGTAATAACTACATTGAAATCAAAAGTCAAGTGTGAGATATAAGATTAGGAACAATGTAACGGTAACTATGTTTTCATAGTTAGTGCTATTTACCGTCAATAGTAGCAAGCGTCAAGCAAACCTGTATCATTTCATATTATCACAACACGCGAGCGGGAACTCGCCGGTGAATTTCAAGGTGAACAATAATTATCTGTATGCGAATAACTGTTGATGCGATACGAAAGGAACTTTAATGGCACTAGTTAATTGTAGCACAACCTAGCGGAAAATTGGGACCAACGTTGATGATAGGATTATTTCTCCGATTTTTTTGTTGTTTTTTCACATTTCGTGATGAGAGCTCAACAATAAATTGAAATTACCTTGAAACTTGTTCGGTTAAGCACAGGATTTTATGTTTGTTATGCCGAAACATTTAACTTTATTCATCATATACGGCTACTGTACCAATAGTTACCAATCATTAGTAAAATCAGCGTGTTGTTTTGCCGATTACTCGACTTTCAATCAACCAATACCATTATTTCGGTTTCAAGAAGCAATATTGCAGAAAAAAATAGTTCGAAAATTCGATACAAATGTTTGATATAAAATCATGATATTTTAACAACTATCCATGGTGAATTTAAATCAAATTCTGATACATTTGATAATATTTAGAATATCAAAGTTTTGATACAATTTTGATGATCACATCGGATGGGCCACGTTGTCGAAAATAAATTGGCAATCATATATATATATATATATATATATATATATATATATATATATATATATATATATATATATATATATATATATATATATATATATATATATATATATATATATATATATATATATATATATAATGTTAGCTTAAAGTTCAATAAATAAAGCGAAGCTATGTGTCATAACAATTACTTGATGCACCGTTGAACTCGCCAGTAACTATAAACCTCAGAGACTCAGAAATACAATTTGTAGGGCATGGTTTTCTGGCACACCACAAGCAAATTGATTGAAAGAAAGTCATTTGCATATATTAAATAAAATTATAATTTTAATGATCGACACTGAAGTAATACGTTACGCGCTTTGTTGAAGATAAAACTCATTAGTGGTGGTAGTTGATATCCTCGTCGTGCTTCACCGATGCAATTAATGCCACTGAACTTGAACTGCCCGGCACAATTCAATGTTCGTTGAAATGGATAGCATCGACAATGACAGCAATATGTTTCTCTTCCTACAGAGCAGTTCGCTGCTCGATTAATAAAATGAGTAATTTTACTACAGCTTATTTACAATATGTTATTTTTGTTGTATACACTAATTAGTTTACTAACCGGTTAAAACAAATAACACTTCTTACGAATAGTTGAAATATCAGGCATGGTTTATTCTTTCCCATATATATTTTTCCCATATTCCCATATATGTTGCTCGAATTTTTTTTTCCATAACTACGTTCATTTCATAGGCAATATACACAAGTTTTTCTTCGCCGAGGCATCCACAATACATAGTACTTTAAACCTAATACATTTCGAATATCATATTATTATGTTGGTATTCATTAGTTAATCTAAACACTGTTTTTATCA
Organism: Malaya genurostris; assembly: GCF_030247185.1. Taxonomy (NCBI): domain Eukaryota; kingdom Metazoa; phylum Arthropoda; class Insecta; order Diptera; family Culicidae; genus Malaya; species Malaya genurostris. The sequence goes on from NC_080572.1 coordinate 95,253,170, forward strand.
AGCGATTTGCTACTATAAATTTCATTAAATAAAACACATTTATTTTGTACATGTACATGATAAATATTTCAAGTTTGTATGTATAAGTTCATCACTTTTATTTAAGGTCGTCAAATGGTGAGATAACTAAGTCCTCACAAGTCCCTATCTCATGCCTCCCCGAGCATCTATGATGACATTTGGTCAATAGAACAGCGTCGACTGGGTGCTATCGCCTTCTGCGTTAGTAGCAGAATGAGAGCGTGCGAAATGGCTTGTAGGTTGAAGCCCATCCTAAAATGCAGTGTTTATCATAGTATATTACAACATATAATTCTGTTGTTTATTACATCATGTATTATTATTATTATTATTATTATTATTATTATTATTATTATTATTATTATTATTATTATTATTATTATTATTATTATTATTATTATTATTATTATTATTATTATTATTATTATTATTATTATTATTATTATTATTATTATTATTATTATTATTATTATTATTATTATTATTATTATTATTATTATTATTATTATTATTATTATTATTATTATTATTATTATTATTATTATTATTATTATTATTATTATTATTATTATTATTATTATTATTATTATTATTATTATTATTATTATTATTATTATTATTATTATTATTATTATTATTATTATTATTATTATTATTATTATTATTATTATTATTATTATTATTATTATTATTATTATTATTATTATTATTATTATTATTATTATTATTATTATTATTATTATTATTATTATTATTATTATTATTATTATTATTATTATTATTATTATTATTATTATTATTATTATTATTATTATTATTATTATTATTATTATTATTATTATTATTATTATTATTATTATTATTATTATTATTATTATTATTATTATTATTATTATTATTATTATTATTATTATTATTATTATTATTATTATTATTATTATTATTATTATTATTATTATTATTATTATTATTATTATTATTATTATTATTATTATTATTATTATTATTATTATTATTATTATTATTATTATTATTATTATTATTATTATTATTATTATTATTATTATTATTATTATTATTATTATTATTATTATTATTATTATTATTATTATTATTATTATTATTATTATTATTATTATTATTATTATTATTATTATTATTATTATTATTATTATTATTATTATTATTATTATTATTATTATTATTATTATTATTATTATTATTATTATTATTATTATTATTATTATTATTATTATTATTATTATTATTATTATTATTATTATTATTATTATTATTATTATTATTATTATTATTATTATTATTATTATTATTATTATTATTATTATTATTATTATTATTATTATTATTATTATTATTATTATTATTATTATTATTATTATTATTATTATTATTATTATTATTATTATTATTATTATTATTATTATTATTATTATTATTATTATTATTATTATTATTATTATTATTATTATTATTATTATTATTATTATTATTATTATTATTATTATTATTATTATTATTATTATTATTATTATTATTATTATTATTATTATTATTATTATTATTATTATTATTATTATTATTATTATTATTATTATTATTATTATTATTATTATTATTATTATTATTATTATTATTATTATTATTATTATTATTATTATTATTATTATTATTATTATTATTATTATTATTATTATTATTATTATTATTATTATTATTATTATTATTATTATTATTATTATTATTATTATTATTATTATTATTATTATTATTATTATTATTATTATTATTATTATTATTATTATTATTATTATTATTATTATTATTATTATTATTATTATTATTATTATTATTATTATTATTATTATTATTATTATTATTATTATTATTATTATTATTATTATTATTATTATTATTATTATTATTATTATTATTATTATTATTATTATTATTATTATTATTATTATTATTATTATTATTATTATTATTATTATTATTATTATTATTATTATTATTATTATTATTATTATTATTATTATTATTATTATTATTATTATTATTATTATTATTATTATTATTATTATTATTATTATTATTATTATTATTATTATTATTATTATTATTATTATTATTATTATTATTATTATTATTATTATTATTATTATTATTATTATTATTATTATTATTATTATTATTATTATTATTATTATTATTATTATTATTATTATTATTATTATTATTATTATTATTATTATTATTATTATTATTATTATTATTATTATTATTATTATTATTATTATTATTATTATTATTATTATTATTATTATTATTATTATTATTATTATTATTATTATTATTATTATTATTATTATTATTATTATTATTATTATTATTATTATTATTATTATTATTATTATTATTATTATTATTATTATTATTATTATTATTATTATTATTATTATTATTATTATTATTATTATTATTATTATTATTATTATTATTATTATTATTATTATTATTATTATTATTATTATTATTATTATTATTATTATTGGAAGAGCGTAACTTACACTGCGACATTAACTGTTATATTGTATCATAGCATATTATTTCATATATTATCGTCTTACACTATTTTATATTATTATATACTATGTTGTATGGTATTATACTGCATTGCATTATATCACATTATATTGTATTATATTATAATATTTTTTATTATATTATATTATATTATATTGTATTCTATTATATTATGTTATATTGTATTGCATTATGTTGTATTATATTATATTATATTATATTATATTATAGGGTTTATTATGAGTAGTACTACGTACCTCTGCGCAAAATATAAATTTGTTTTCCTTATAAGTTATCATTTTTAAAGTAACTTTCAATTAAATATTAAGGTCGTCACAAGGTGAGCTTGGTTCTCACTGGTTCCTGTTTCATGCCTACACGTGTGTCTGTGGTGACAAATGGTCTATGGAAGGCGTTGATGGCAGAATGAGAAGATGAGAAATGACATATAAATTCAAGTAATATAATATCATAGCATATCGCAACATATCATTTTATTTATTCTATTATTTATTACATAATTCATTGTACTATATTATATTGTTTTTTATTGTTATTTTCATAATTATATTTATTGTTATTATTATTATTTGTCATCAATAATAATAACATATATTATTTTTATAGATGTAGATATTATTATTGTTATTAGAAGAGAAATATTCTACTTCCTGCAGTATTGCGAAGATAGAAGAGCATAACTGACACTCTACATTAACTGTTATTTTATATCGTGTTTTGTAATATATTATATTATATTGTATGACATTGTATTATATTATAATTAATTAAAATATATTATATTATATTATGTTATATTATATTATTTTGTAATCTATTATATCATTTTATGTTATATTAATTTCATTACACTATGTTTCATTGTATTTATCAATATAAAATATTTTGCACGGGGGCGTAAAGAGGAGGGAGCATCAGGGCATCGGACGAATTGATGACTGGACGAGGGATTGTGGATAGCCAGCCCAAGTCACTTGAAGGAAACTTGTTTCCTTCTGAAGGTTTGACATGAGTCTGACGCGCCCTTCTCAAACAAACCATCAGGCGGGTTCAAGCATGTATAGCGATATGCTTCATCCATGCACTGGATATTATGGTTGGAAGAGCATCTTTTATTCCCGCGGAATACGAGTAAGTGACTCTACTTACGTATCCGCCCAACCCTTTTTGTTCGCTTTTCGGTAACAGCTATAGTAAGAAGGTGAATGGATGAGTCATATCGGGGCTACTGTAAGTCTACCCGCATCCACTGGCAAGTCCCTGAACTGATGGTGGCTTCACTTCACATCACATCATCACATCAGTTCATCACTTTTATTTAATATAAGATAGCTGGCTATTGGTTAAACTCACGGAAGAGAAAACAGTCTAACATAAAATAAAATTGAAATTGGAACTCCAATGAACTTAATGAAATGATAAAGAAGACATTGGATAGTCTACCTTGAGTACGCAAGGAATTTATTAGTTGAGATCTGACATCACGATACACCACGCATGTCCAAACGACATGATAAATATCGCGATAACCTTCGCCACAAGCACAATTATTAGTCTCGGAATGTCCAATTCGAAGGAGATGTGCATCTAACGTGTAGTGATTGGACATGAGTCTGGACATCACACGAATGAAATCCCTACACACATCCAGTCCCCTGAACCATGCCTTTGTCGATATTTTAGGAATAATTGAGTGCATACACCGACCCAGATCATCTTTATTCCAAGAAGCTTGCCAGCAGGCAAGTGTTCTTTGGCGAGACGCGCTATAGAATTCGTTGAAAGCGATCGGTCTCTTATAAATTTCACTCTCAATAGCACCACATTTGGCTAAAATATCGACTATTTCATTACCTGGAATGGAGCAATGAGCCGAGACCCAAACTATTGTTATTTGATAATTATTATTCAAAATGTCGTTCAGGTATTGTTTTATTTTGCCCAAGAAAAACGGTTCATTTTTGCCAAAAACGTTTAAGCGAATGGCTTCAATAGCACTCAGGCTATCTGTGCAGAGAAAATAATGGGTTGGAGATAATGTGACGATTACACTCAAACTATAATGAACTGCTGCTAACTCTGCTATATAAACAGATGCAGGTTCTTGAAGCATAAATGAAGCCGAAACATTATTGTTGAATATAGCAAACCTAGTAGCCTCTTCAATTCGTGATCCATCCGTGTAGAAAATTTTCTCAGAGTCAATATGTCTGAACTTACTCGTAAATATTTTTGGAATTTCCATCGAGCGTAGGTGTTCCGGGATTCCACGCTCTTCGCGCTGCATTGATGTGTCGAAAAATAAAGTTGAGTCAGGGACATTTAGAAGGCTGTCACGTATATGAATATATCTTGAAGGGTCGATTTACTGTGACATATGATTAAAATATACTGTCATGAATCTTGTTTGATATTGAAGCTCGACTAGTCTTTCGAAGTTATTAATAACCAGGGGATTCAGTACCTCACATCTTATTAGCAGTCGCGATGAAAGCTGCCAAAAACGATGTTTCAATGGAAGAACTCCCGCCGGAACTTCGAGACTCATTGTATGTGTCGAGTGCATGCAGCCTAAAGCAATTCGCAAACAACGATACTGAATTCGCTCAAGTTTAATAATATGAGAGTTTGCATTATTTATTTTTATTATATTGAATTTTATTAGATCTTCCGGATGAGCACCCCACCAAAGTCCTGTTATTGTTCGAAGAAAATTTATTCTTTGTTGGCATTTCGTTATCAAATGCCTAATGTGTCCTCCCCACGTGCATTTGGAATCAAACCACACCCCGAGGTATATGAAAGTCAAAACCTGTTGGATCATTCTTTTTATCATATGAAGCTGAAGCTGCGCGGGGTCATGCATGACGACCAGCTCTGTTTTCTCCGCAGAGAATTCGAAACCCAGATGAATAGCCCAAATGGGCAAGTTATCTAAGGTATCTTGCAATGCTTTTTGCAGATCAATAGCTTTGGGTCCAATAACTGAAACCACGCCATAATCTGCCAATTGTCTTACTGTACATGGGGTTACTAGACAGCTGTCAATGTTATTCACGTAAAAATTATAGAGGGGCGGACTGAGGCATTAGCCTTGCGAGAGAACCATGTAGCTAATTCTGAATGTTGCCAAATCGCCATGTGAAAAATACATGCATTTCTCTGACAAAAGGTTGTGCAAATAATTATTTATAACCGCTGGAAGTCCATGTTAATGGAGCTTGTCTGAAAGACCATCAATGGAAACTGAATCAAATGCTCCTTTTATGTCTAAAAATACAGATGCTATTTGTTGTTTTTGAGCGAAGGCAATTTGGATGTCAGACGAAAGTAATGCTAGACAACCATTCGTCCCTTTATTTCTACGGAAACCAAACTGAGTATCTGACAACAACCCAAGTGTCGAGACGTCGAAGAATTTTTTTTTTTCGAACAATTTTCTGATGCAGAACAACATTGCAATGGGTCTATATGAGTTGTGATTGGAAGGTGGTTTACCCGGCTTTTGAATGGCGATAACTTTCACTTGCCTCCAGTCAGGTGGAACAATATTTTGCTCAAGAAACTTATTGAACAATTCCAACAAACATCTTTTTGCAAGGTCGGGCAGATTCTTCACCAAGTTGAATTTAATTCTGTCCAACCCAGGAGCGTTATTGTTACAAGACATGAGTGCTATGGAAAATTCCATCATTGAAATGGGGATATCAATGGAACCATTATTTCTAGAAGACTCCCTAATAATGCTATGCGTAGGAACAGAACCTGGACAAACTTTCCTCGCAAAATCAAATATCCATTGATTCGAGTATTCCTCACTCTCATTTCCTACGTTACGATTCCTCATTCGTCTGGCCGTATTCCAAAGAGTGCTCATTGAGGTTTCTCTTTACAAACCTTAGACAAAATGTCTCCAATAGCTACATTTCTTGGTCCGAAGTATGCTCTTGTACTTGGTTTCTAAAGTCAAGTCCTCCTCCTCGTTTTAGAAACGTCTTGAAAGCATTTTGTTTAGCATCTGAGCACTCTCTGTCCCACCAAGGGTTTGGAAACCTACTGTTATATGGAAATCGTTTGGTTTGGGCTTGTTCTGCGGCCTCCAGGATCGAACAAACGAGGAAGTCATATTCTTCAAGTGGGGAAAGCTCTTCCAATGAGTTCAAGGTACTTGAGATATTACTTTGGTATTTAATCCACACTCTTAGAAAAAATGAAATTTACGCTTGACGTAAATTCAAGTATGCCGTAATTTCTTCAGCGATGACACAATATTACATCTAGTAATATGTAAACATAAATTTTTCGTCTGTTTCGATGTGAATTTCAGCTAAAACAACTGTGAAGTTAATGATATGACTTATCTTTAAATGCTTTGTATTGTGAATGTAAGTAAATCGTGACGCTCCTTTTATGTGCATCTATAAAGATGTAACATTTTTTAAGTGTCCAGTCAACATTTTTAGTTAAATCATATGGAATATTAACTGAATTAGCAATGCCTTTGTTACTGCTGATTGAGATGATGATTGGTAAATGATCGCTACCGTGTAAATCAGGAAATACTTTCCAGGTGCAATCTAGTCGAATTGAAGTCGAACAAAGAGATAAATCTAATGCACTTGAACGTGCAGGAGGTCGTCTTGGGATCCGTGTCATGCTACCCATATTTAATACCGTCATGCTAAAATTGTCTCAAGTATTATATATTAAAGATGATTTGCTATCATTGTAAACGGAACCCACACCATTCCGAAATCTCCCAGAATCAAACGTGGAGCAGGAAGAGCTTGGACCATTTCATTAAGCTGTCATTGTCCAACTTGAGCTATTGGAGAAATATACACCGAAGCCAGTCAAATGTCTTTTCCTTTAATGTTTATTTGACAAGCAACAACTTCTATATCAGAAGTCGAAGAAATGTTTAATCTATAAAATGAATAACATTTTTTAATTCCTAAAAGCACTTCGCCATACGGAGAGTCTCTATCGAGACGTATAATGTTAAAGTCATTAAATGTTTGATGTAAGCCATGTTTCGCACAAAGTATTATTATTATTATTATTATTATTATTATATCGTTTATTTATCCCCGGTTTTAACCTAGTTCTGGTCGTTCACCGGGTTTGTAACAGTTTGGGGTCGGGATTTGGGGGTGATTGGGAAGTATAAGGTGAGGGATTTATAGGGAAGGAGGAGTTTTTACATCGAGTCAGTACATTACATGGTATACATTTCATAGATTTGATAAGCTTAAGGCTAAATTCAAGAATATTTTTATCTGTGTTGGTCTGGGTTTGATGTAACAGCTTCGGGCTGCGGGTAACATCCCCGGGAGCAGCACCCCCGGCGGATGGCCGCTTAGGTGCTGGGTCGGTGGCGGGTGTCTTTTCCGGGGGTCGGGCCGGGTTCCTGGTCCCGGTTCTGTTTTCGGGGGATGGTTGCAGGTGTTGGTCCGGTGGGAGCGGGGTCAAGCGATCGGTGATCCGGGAGGCCGGTTTCGCGCGGGTGGTGATTGGAACTTTGGTGAAGTCGGTGCAGTGTAAGAAGGGGCCGTGGTCGACATTCCGGGGGGGTTTGCCCCACCCTCGCGGAAGGCCCACGGAGCAGTGTAGTTTCTCGGCTGTGTGTGCGGCAGCGGCCGGGTGGTCCGGGTGGTCCAGGTCGTGGATGCTGAGTTTTCGCCGAGATTCTGAGAGAGAAAGAAGGTGAGGAGGGATGGGGTAGTTGAGAGGGGTTTAGTTGGGAGGGGAAGATACTAAATTTGGTTTAGGAGGTGGGCGTCTTTAAGGAAAAGGATTAGGGTAGTTTCGGAGACGGGATCGTTGGAGAGGGCGTTGCGGATAGAGGAGCTAATGTTGTATTGGGATCTAAGGTTTTGGAATTCGGGACAGTAGGTGAGGATGTGCTATACCGAGAGCCTGACTCCACAGTGTTGACAGGAGGGAGGGCTGCCACGAGCGGCGCACAAAGCAAATACTTCACATTTTTGACTATGCAACAAAACTTTAAATGAATGAATGATGCTTCGACAATTCCACTGCATTCCAGTGACTGAATCATTTGCGGCGGATGATAAATTATCCATCAAATGATACAAAACCTGTGAAAACTGACCATTGAGCTGATAACTGTTTCATAAAAGCCCACTGGATTATTGTCTTTTCTTGTGCTAGTTCCTGGATTCGTTTGCAAATTTGCAAACCAGGAGGCACAGTTTTTGCTTTTAAATTTGGCTTTTTAGATTTAACACGGAAATCTTTTTTTGAAGGTGTAATTTTAGGTGTTTTTTTGGTAATTTGGGAGAGGAATTCCTCCTCCTAACAGAACCTTGAGGAGTGACTTCACTATTTTCATCAGAGTCAGATTCCTCTGGCTCTAGATTTGAGAAACCGTTTTCTGTTTTGAGTGGGGGGACATCAATAATTGTTTTAAGCATTTCTGCATATGTGCGCTTAGACCGAGATTCATAACAAAGCTTAATAATTTGCGAGTGATCGCCATCCAAAAACCAGGAAAACCAGCCTCCGATCACAATTCGTATCGGCCGATTGCTATGCTTTCCTGCATCCGGAAATTGTTCGAAAAAATGATTCTCTTTCGTCTTGACAATTGGGTGGAGACTAATGGCTTGCTTTCAGATACACAATTTGGTTTCCGCAGGGGCAAAGGAACGAACGATTGTCTTGCGTTGCTCTCAACAGAAATTCAAATGGCATTTGCTCGTAAAGAACAAATGGCGTCAGTTTTCCTCGACATCAAGGGGGCCTTTGACTCAGTTTCCATAAACATCCTATCTGAGAAGTTGCATCAGCATGGTCTTTCACCAATTTTGAATAACTTTTTGTATAATCTATTGTCCGAGAAACACATGTATTTCGCGCATGGTGATTTGTCGACAATACGATTCAGTTACATGGGTCTTCCTCAGGGCTCATGCTTAAGCCCCCTTTTATACAATTTTTACGTAAGCAATATTGATGAATGTATCAACACATCTTGCACGCTAAGACAACTTGCCGACGACAGCGTTGTGTCTATTATAGGACGCAAAGCTGCCGATCTCCAAGGACCATTACAAGATACCCTCGACAACTTGTCGACATGGGCTCTTCAAATGGGTATCGATTTCTCTACGGAGAAAACTGAGCTAGTTGTATTTTCAAGGAAGCGAGAACCAGCACAATTACAGCTTCAACTAGGGGGTGAAACCATAGCTCAGGTCTTCACATTTAAATATCTCGGGGTCTGGTTCGACTCCAAAGGCACCTGGGGATGTCACATTAGATATCTGAAACAAAAATGCCAACGGAGAATCAACTTTCTTCGTACGATAACCGGATCGTGGTGGGGTGCCCATCCAGGAGACCTGATCAGGTTGTACCAAACAACGATATTGTCCGTTATGGAATATGGATGCTTTTGCTTCCGATCCGCGGCGAACACTCATTTCATCAAGCTGGAAAGAATCCAGTATCGTTGCTTGCGTATTTCCTTAGGTTGCATGCAGTCAACTCATACGATGAGTCTCGAAGTGTTGGCGGGCGTCTTACCGTTGAAAAACCGATTCTGGGATCTCTCATATCGATTGCTAATCCGATGCGAAATCTTGAATCCGAAAGTGATTGAAAACTTCGAAAGGCTTGTCGAGCTCAATTCTCAGACCCGTTTTATGTCCTTGTATTTTGATTACATGGCTCAGAATATTAACCCTTCTTCGTTTGTGCCCAACCGTGTCCTATTCTTGGATACTTCTGATTCCACTGTATTTTTCGACACATCCATGAGAGAAGAGATTCGTGGAATTCCGGATCACGTACGCCCTCAAGTGGCCCCCAATATTTTTTATAACAAATTCAGAACAGTCAACTGTGAAAAGATATTCTACACTGACGGATCATACATCAACGAGTCCACAGGCTTCGGCATCTTCAATCAAAACATCACCGCTTCTTACAAACTCAGTGATCCAGCTTCAGTTTACGTCGCAGAACTAGCTGCCATTCAGTACACTCTTGAGATCATTGAAACCTTGCCCAAAGATCATTACTTCATTGTCACGGACAGTCTAAGTTCAATAGAAGCTCTCCGGGCAATGAAGCCAGGAAAGTATCCCCCCTATTTTCTGGGGAAAATATGGGAACACTTGAGAGCTTTATCTGGACGGTCTTATTTAATATCCTTAGTCTGGGTCCCATCGCATTGTTCCATTCCAGGCAATGAACAGGCAGACTCATTGGCTAAAGTGGGCGCATTAGAAGGTGATATTTATGAAAGACCAATATGCTTCAATGAATTTTTCAGAATCTCTCGTCAGAAAACTCTCGAAAGTTGGCAAACTTCATGGAGCAATGACGAACTGGGACGATGGCTACACTCCATTATCCCTAAGGTATCGACGAAACCTTGGTTCAGGGGGATGAACGTGAGTCGCGATTTCATTCGTGTTATGTCGCGGCTCATGTCAAATCACTACACCTTCAACGCACATCTCCGGCGTATTGGGCTCGCGGAGAGCGGTCTCTGCACCTGTGGCGACGGTTATCAGGACATGTGTGGTCGTGCGTAGAGTATCGCGACGTCAGGTCGGAGCTACTGGAATCCCTTAGGGCCCGAGGTAGACCGTCCAATGTTCCGGTTCGGGATGTGTTGGCGAGTCGGGATAGTTTATATATGCTTCTCATATACCAGTACCTTAAACACATTAATATACAAGTGTAATCCGTAGTTTCCTCTCTCTTGTCGAGGCTAAGAATAATCTTCACCTGCAGGTTCGAGACTAACATTCGCCCGATTCTCATTCGCCCGATTCTCCAAATCCCTCGCCTGTCCACCATCTTTGTATAAAATAACAAGATCTTTTTGCTGTCACTAACTTCTTCGTTCCCCCTTTCTCCGTTTCTCCACCATCTCGATGTCAACTAATTAGATCTTTATCGTGTTTGGTCATTCGTTCTCATCCCCCCTTTTTCATCCCGTTTTCCACAAAATTACTTCTCTATACTTCTTTCATTCTCTTAGGCAAAGGCATCGCCCACGGGAAAACTGCTTCAATCGATGAACAACACGCGGGCCACCCGCTGGGTCTCTGTGACCTGGGGGTGTTTCCCGCGGACCCATTGAAACGTATAATCGTCATCTAGAAGAAACTAATGCCATATTTAATCCACCGACCATTGCCGATCGCCAGCTGCAGACTGAATTTGCAGAATCGACCATTGCGACCGGAATTCGCCACTACCCTAATGATAATACCCTAGTTTTAAGTTAGTTTTAATTTAAAATAAGAAAATGCCCTTGGCATCTAAGAGCTTAAGCAGTGTGCCTTCAAACATGTTACTATTGAATAAAAAAAAAAAAAAAAAGCTTAATTTTATTTTTACGCAACTTCAGCGCATACTGAGAGATGATGAGGACTCTACCCCACAATAAACACATTTTTCAATATCAGAACCATCAATCAGGAAATTTATGTGCAAGAGTGCGACCGGTTACATCCCATCTGACATCTGATAAGGCATAAGGTCATTAGGCATAACAGTTATTTGACTTAACGGTTGGTTGGCCTTTGGAACCGAAAGAAAAATCGTATTGCATAATCAAGCGCAATAATCAGGTTCGAATCCCTGTTGTGACGCCGCAACTTCCTGGTTGTGCCCAAGAACATGAACCCTTCCAACACACCAGAGATACGACTAATAGGAAAAAAAGCAAATACTAATACAAACCAATAATCAAGTGGAGCCATAGAAGAACGCGAAAGACAGTTGTCAAAAAATTTACAAAACAAAAACACCTCAGATATTCCAATCTCTATCTCTATTCTTTCCTATTCTTCATCTGCTAAACACGTTTGAGATTTATGGTATCTATTTGTAGCTCTTGTGTATCACGAATAACTGAGAACTCATGTTAACGTGTTAAGATAACAAGATTATCATTATTAGTAGGCACGATTAAAAATTCCTTAAAAATAAATAATAATTAATATTAAAAAAAATGCGGAATGGGTAATGTTAGAGACATAACTAGGGACGTGAATACGAATAAAACTGACGTGCTTTTCCACACTCCATAATACCGATTATCGTACGTACAAGTTGACTGATTATGTGAATTTTGCAAACTTTCAGTGTTTCACTTGATGAATTCTAACAGTATAGGCAAAACACCTGAGAACAAAACGTTACAGGATTGTGTAGGAGACAAGACCGATTACGATTACATTAAAAATTGAATGTTTAAATTCATTCATAAATTCATTATCCAAATCATTTGTGGCCATCTAGGATTTCAAAATTTTAGTAAGAAATTAATATGACATCAATTTCAGTAGCTTACTTGTCAAATCCGTCTCGAAAGTGCACATTATATGGCGATTTGAAAGTATATCCATAAACTGAAAGCGACCATCTTGGATTTTAGGAATCTCCAAACTATAAATTATTACTGCCCACTCGCCAAGCGAGGACAAAAAGTATTGCAAATAGTAAAGTGTTATTCACTTATCACCAACGGTTTTTACACATTATTAAAATGAAATAAAACAAATTAGTTATATATCCCTCCCAAGTTTACCTCAATCATAAACCTGTTCTATTCCCATTACTCTTTTTTTCGGAATCTTCAAATACTGGTTAAACCTCCTAATCCTAAGTAGTAGTAGGTTTGATAGACAACTGAACGTTTTGCTGTTTTAAACAATCGAGATTAAGGCACACATCTCCAAATAACTAAGTGAACGTGCCACTTGAGCAAATTAGTTTTGGTTCCTGTAATTGAAGTCGTAAGACAATTTTATCATGAATTGAAATAAGGGAAAAATTTTGTTGCTGTGTTAAATACAACAAGCGATATTTATAATCAAGTTCTGCCCATTCTTGTATAGAATGAATTTTTAAAAGGCGCCCCGTTTTAATCCACCGAGTGATGTGATGACGCCTTTCACATATCACTCATTTTCTCACATATAATAATGTGTTATTCTTCGGAGAAAATTTCTTCTGCTTCTGTTACTGATAGCTGTTCATCTATTTTTCGAACAAAATTGACCAGATCAGAACGAACATGATAGTTGGAGAGACTTCCCAGCTTAAAGCTGTTGGAGAGACTTCCCGACTTAAAGCTAGCTAGAAACCACCTAGCTACTAATCGTCTATTTGTGCCTCCAACCAACCCCAATTTGCGATTGGTTCGGAATGGTATGGTTTCTGCATCCTTGTTGGAGTTTAATCAGAATCCACAAAGAATCACAAATAATCGATCTCGATATTGTCCGATTGGGGTCAATTTCTTAACATTGTATAAGGAGTATAGTTTGACTACATGGACATGGGGTTCGCACTCTAAAGTCTTCATCCGAAGCCCTGAAGTGAAAAATATCGAAAGAGTAAATAATTTTGCTTACGAAGCTCCCTTTCCGTAAGATAGTCTCTTGTTTTTTTTTCTCTGAAATTCAGTTGCAGAAACAACTTATGCTAATCGAAAACTCAAATATAACGACTGGTGCATGATCAGATATTACTAAATCAAAATTTTTTTTAGCAGTAGTGTTTGACAATACCGGTAAAGTTTTCAACAATATAAAATTTGAATACACTCATTTGGGATACATTTTATCAACATTCCGTCGCCAAGATTAGAAATCACAGATAACTCCTGCTTCCATACAAACGTGATTCACTCAAGTGATACGCACTTCCATATCTACATATTAAATTCGACACCTTATGCAAGTTTTTGCTCAATGCAATTTATTTCTGATTCATAAGTCATATTCAATAACCGACTCACCTGACCAGCAGTTTCAAGAAACAGCCGAAACCCCTGCAGGTGGCTACCTCGGCGGTGTATGTGACCGTCATTGTGTTAGTCCAGCACTTGCAGCTCCCCTCAGCACTCGTTGGGTATTTGTCAGCCTAATTAGCAACTATGGAATCGTCGTTACTGACTGAAAGACGCCGCACCGTTTAAACGTGGATAGCTACTGACAGTTTTTTTTTTTCAATTACTGACACTGAAATACGATTTTTTTGCAATACTACATGTGTAACACAAAAAAAATTTCACTTAACAACTTATTTTATTCCAACTATTCCTTCACGAACGTAAACTTCTTCGAACACTGAACTTCTAATCTTCCCTTCATCAGGTGGTGTCGACATCATTATTCGACGGAATCATCACATTTCGATTTCTATTTGCAAATCACATCGCACTTATCTCACACATAAATGTATGCGTTGATTTGAGCCTTCCGACTAAGCGTTGACTGTTTCGGCGTGGTTGTTGTCGCTGCGCGGTCTGAGCGAGAATGAGTGACATCACTTCTCGATGCCGGCTCGTATCATTCTGGCCCCAAAAAGTGAAGGGTGGTCTCTGGCAGATTCGCTGCTGTATGGGTTCGCTTTAATTAGCTCCGATTCGAATATCCATTCCGTGGAATCGCATGACGGCCCGGTGAAGAATGATGGTGACGATGATGGCAGAATCTAGAAGTGGAAATGGGACAGCAGAAGCTTTGATTAGCACATTTTGAAACTACAGGAAGTTTGAGTGACGTCGGCAGCGGAACTCATGCGGAATGCTATGGTGATCAATTCGGATTTTGAGATTTGGTTTAGTTAGTTGAAATTTTTTGATAAACAAAGAACTCGGTTGCCTGGGATCGACGAAACCGGTTTTATGTATCTTTTAGATGTACAAAAAAAGGCAAATAAAATAATTTATTGGGGCTTAGAGATGAAAGCTGTGTAATTTCTTTAAGCAGACCCTCACTCATATGAAACAAGAAAACACTGAGCAAAATTTTGTTTACACAAATGTTTTGATGTAATCTTTTATCATCAGAATTGAAACCTAACAATTTCATTTCCTATAAGTTGACAATATAGAGTGATGTATTATTGACAAGTAATAGCAATGAAATATTTTATTTTAAACTTTTCTTGAACCTTGAACAACCAAAAATAATATGCTATTAACAATAAAATAACGAATTCAGTTAAGGCGTTTGAGCCACATTCAATGAATTATTTTTTTTCACTGTGTTGACTAATCAGAGCTGTCAACAACAACGAAAAATTGCCGTATACTTCGCTCCATCATTAATGACATGCCTTTTGAAATCACGATGAAATTATTAATTTCAGCGGCAAAGACGCAACACACACAATTATTGAGAAAGGGAGTTAAATTCTGCGGATAATTGAACTCGAAAGAAAACGAGGAGCGTCTATCCAACATAAGGTTATGACGAATTTCACGCTAACTCGAATAAGTGTTGGCAGCACCCTCTCAGATTTTATTGGAACTTGCTGTACATGAAGACATTGTCACGAAAAAATAATGAGTGAACGGTTTTAGTTAGCGAAATGTTTTCTTCAGCAAAGTTACTAAAGACTGTCCCAGAAAGGATGCACGTAACCAAAAACAGCTGCCATTTCGCAATGGTTCAGAATCTGTCAATTTTTATCCTTTTATTTACACTCTTCTCTAACCACTTGTGCAGTTGTTTATTCGTTTTCATTAGTTTGTTTCGAAATGCGTGGACTTTCAGCAGAACAACGTTGAAAAATTGTGTACAAATGGTGCACAGAACGCGAACTGTCACTGAGAAATATAGCAAAAATGGAAGGAGTAAGTCAAAAAGCCGTGCGAAATGCAATCAGGAAGTTTGGTGAGGATAACACCTTTGAAGATAAACCGAAAACGGGTCGAAAAAAGGCCCTGCTAACCCTCAGTTGGATAAACGTATACTGAAGGCGTTCGAGCAAAAGTAGGAGGTTTCAGTTCGGAAAGTGCCCACTTTTTGGCCACAAAATCAAATGAAATGTTCTTCGTGCTAAAGAACATTTGAATCTTCGAACCTATAAGAAGCAGAAACAATCAAAACGTAGTCCGAAACAAGAAGCATCGATCAGGCCGAGGGTTCGAAAGCTGTACAATACGATTCTTGCTGGAAATTTAAACTGCATAATCATAGACGACGAAACCTACGTGAAACTCGATTACAAATCCTTGCCGGGACCACAATATTATACGATGCGAGAAGGGCAAGTGTTAAACCAGTCCGAAACATCGATTGAAGTCGAAAAATTTGGTAAGAAAGCTATGGTCTGGCAAGCAATTTGTAGCTGCGGTAAGATTTCGAAACCCTTCATCACCACTACTGCTTCAATGAACAGCGAAATATACATCAAGCAATGTTTACAAAGACGACTTCTACCCATGATTCGTAGCCACAAGGATCCTGTTGTCTTCTGGCCAGATCTTGCTTCTTGCCACTACTCGAAATCAACGGTAGAATGGTATACTGCCAAAAATGTCACTTTCGTCCCAAAAGACATGAATCCACCAAATTGCCCACAACTTCGACCAATTGAGGAATTTTGGGCATTAACGAAGGCACATCTTAGGAAACATGTCTCGGCAGCCGAAACCATTCAACCGGCTGTGAAAATTGAATATTTTTTTAAAATAAACTTCAATTAAACTTTTTATATAATTTATTTTACACTGGCTGTACATTCTTTTATTCTTTCGGTCGCACTTATCATAAAATAGCTAAAATTTTTATCAACAGCAGCACCGTCTTTTGCCAATATCACACACTAGTAGCAGACATCCGTAACCATTTCGTTTTCTTTATAGCGTGTACGAAATAGTACAAAGCATGCATCGTTAGTTTTGTGTTTTCTTCTTCCACCGTTCCACCACGTACTAGTGTTGTTAATATTGTATATTATTGTATATATTGTACATATATGACGATTTGAAAACTTTGACACTCATCGCCCCGTAACTGCGGAACCGGAGGTCGGATCCGGATGAAATTTCACAGTAGCTTCGAAGATAATATAAGCTTTAATTCAAATCAAGATTTGTGAAAATCGGTTCAAGCATCACAGAGAAATCGAAGTGAATTCTATTCTTGGAGTTTTTCTTCACCACTTTCGGTGCTTCCGGGACAGAAAAAGGAGGGACCAGTAGTGCCGAATTGAGTTTTAATGCCCACAAACTAACAACCTCTGAAAATTGGAAGAATTTATCAGACAGTTTTATGGGATTTGTACCTGTTTTTGAACATCGTTCGTGAAAAAATAATAATGAAATTGGTAATTTTCCACTTATCACACTTTAGTTCTGGAACCGGAAGTCGGATCCGGACAAAAGGTTCTACAAATATTTAGGAAACAATAAGACCTTTCATTTGAATCTCAGTTTGTTGAAATCGGTTGAGCCGTTTCAGAGAAAAATGAGTGCACACTTTTTCTCTGATTTTCACATATTACCATGTCCCTCCGGAACCGGAAGTAGGATCCAAATGAAATTCAATAGCAAGTTATGGGACCAGACCTTTTTTTTTAATCTTAGTTTGTGAAAATCGGTTTAGCCATCTATGACAAAAGTGAGTGCATACACACGGCCTCGGTTAAAAAGTCGGTTTTCACAGTAATTGCATAGCCTTTCTGTATGCGAAAGACAAAACGTGTTGCATGAATAA
This sequence comes from Malaya genurostris, assembly GCF_030247185.1. NCBI lineage: Eukaryota > Metazoa > Arthropoda > Insecta > Diptera > Culicidae > Malaya > Malaya genurostris. The sequence goes on from NC_080572.1 coordinate 95,271,319, forward strand.
TTTTTACAAAACTAGTCAAGTTTTCGAATAAAAACATGGAACAAATTCTAATCGATTCCTGCACTGAAAAAAAATCGATATTAAAAATCGATTTGCAAAAAAAACTGTGTGTGTATGTGACGAAGAGCAAGTATAATTTCTCCCTCGCACTGACAACATCAACAAGAGCTCCTCTCTTTCACACATATACTTCAATGTTATATAAAGTATGCACGCATCATGAGAGCGAGTGTTTATTTTTTTTCAACTCTAGCACTGGATCACACTAAATTGCTAGAGTAGAGCTCTGAAATTCTCTGAGGTAAATGAAGATATTTTCTCCGAAGTGTGCACGTCGGTGAGGACTCTGGTGTACGGTTCGCATGAGAGAAGCGAGGGGCACGCATATTCAGCAAAAGCGCAATTTATCGTTAAAATTTAGTTTTTTTTTGCTGCGAAAAAGATTGTCATAGCAAGGACATCATTACCTTATATAAATTTAAAAATCAAATCAAAGAAGTGTTCGCTCACTAGCACAGTGGTCACTTGGGTGTATTTGGGCTCGAGCCCGTGAGAGCGATTCATGCGAAGAGAATGTGTTCCACTCGTGCCAGCTGCTTTAACCACAAGCACACACTCAAATTCTGTCTATTCGACACTGAGAAGAAGTGCGCTTTCCTTTTTGTGTGATGTTTCGCTTCTTGCATCCCCTGTGTAGACAAAAATCTTACACAAGCGTGTATCACTCTGGTGAAATGCCATCACTGTGTTAATGTAAATGATGGTGTGAAATTTTCAAACACATTTCACCCTGTTATTTCGGAACCGGCACCCGGATTCGGATGAAACTCAACAGCAATCAATGATACCGTGAGATCTTTCATTTGAACCTAAGTTTGTAAAATTCGGTTTAAACATCTCTGAGAAAATAAAGTTTTTAGAGTTCTTGACCACTATTTCCGGTACTTCCGGAACCTGGAACGGAAATTGATTTTTTCAGCCAACACGCACAATTCATAATTAAAAATATGTATGAACTATTTTCGGTTTTTTGTCACCATGTGTATTAAAATACTCGTGAAATTACCTTTTCCTTGTAATTCCGGAACCAGAAGTCGGATCCGGATAAAATTCGATAGTATTTTATTGGAAAATAAGACCGACCTTCCATATGAATCTAAGTTTGAAAAAAAAAACAGGTCAGCTATCTCCAAGAAAATTGAGAACCCGTTCAACTCAATTCTCTAAGAATTACCGCATAAAACACCGCGCAAAAAAGACCTCGGTAAAATTCTGAAATATTTATACAAAAATATATACTGGTAAATGGTTTTCATGCTTATAACTTATGACCTTTGGAACAGGTTTTGAAACTTGTGCAAGGAAAAGAATAATGATAAGACATATCGCTTTAGGTCCAACTTATACTGAGTTCGCAAATTGCGTAATAAAAGAATTTTTCCCTTTGCGGAAGCTATCGATGCGACTGAGCACTCCCGCTGGAAATCGCGCAATAAGCATTGTTTATATTTTGTCAGTCCCATTCTCGCTGAGTTTGTCTCAACTATTCTATGCGAACGCAGCAATGCGAATGAACTTAGCCCGAGGGTCAATCGATTCAAGGCCATTTGGGCTTCGTTCGGTGCCTAGTCGTTTCCGTTCTGCATGGTTTCGAGAAGCTTTCCGGATGCTAAAATAAATACTTGCCATTTGCCAAAGCTATACTTAATATCAAACCCATCTCGTGATAATTTCCGGTGAAGAAAATTCTAAAATTCTATAGTAATCTACAAATACAATAGAAACAATTTCGATGGTTTGAAAAACTAAGACATTCTAATCAATGTTGTCCAGCCCTTACACTATGATGGCATATGACCGTACAATCAACTCATCTTGAAGTAGACGTAAATAACAACACATCAATTAATAACATACATCGACTTATACAATATCAATCATGCATGATGAACTGGAAATAAGTTATTGAATGAGTCAACTCTTTTACTTCCCAAGCGTAGGTTTATTATATGAAACAGATAATTAAAAGTGTAGAATGAGAACAAATTTGATTCAATGCTGTTACTAGTTATGTAAAAAAATGGATAAAGAGCTGAAGTCCACAGGGATGTTGATAGTATTTCTTCTCCGTACAGGAGAACAGGCCAATCAGTTTCGTATTTCCAAAACGTAAAATGCGCCAGTTGCAGTTGCGCCTCTTAGTTTTATTTATGAGCGGGAATGAAAACGATTGTTCATTTCACACTGCACAATTTCTTTGTGTGAATATTCGAATCATACTACAATGCGGGCCAAGTACTAATCCAAAGTTTACTGCCCATACTCGCATATCAGTCCCATATGGATATTGGCCACTCTCGAGTCGGGTTGGCGAATGAAGCTTATATTTACTAAACTTCCCGAAATTACAATAACAATTGAGGGTTTGTTCAGTAAAATATGAGGGATATGACTTCTTGTTTGTCCCACATCTGTATGAGCACATACTGTGCAAATTACATTGCAGTTAACATAAAAAACTCGTGATGTATAAAAAATATTTCGTGTAAGCGTAACAAGACTTTGTGTTTCATAGCATATAAAATCAAACATTTTTAAAATAGTTTATGAAGTCTAATAATCTTATAACAATGCGCATAACAGAATGTTTTACACAGTTTGAGAAAATCTTGTGATTTTACATCTGATAAGATGCACAAATTTTCACACAAATTTATATTCAAGAGTATGTGAAATTGTGATATGAAAATTACATTGGCTTGAAATCGAATGAAATGAAAACAAAAGATCGACGGGTTGGCGGTTCTATGCATAGGACGCTGGTCTTACAAGCCAGTTGTCGTATGTTCGAGCCCCGATCTGGAAGGACTCTTAGTGTCAGTAGGATCCACAGTAATGATTCTGTATACTAAGAATCGGCTGCGAAGTCTGTTGGAAGAGAGAGGCCAAATTCCACGAAAGGAATGTTATGCCAAAACTTTGCTTTGCTCTAAGTAGGAGAGCCCGTAGGCCAGCATACCATCTTAGATTTATAGCAGGCGAAATAAGGCAATGCTCGCTAGAATTAAAAATTTTAATCGATGAATGATTGAAAAAGCATATTCTTAATTATCATTGGCACAGACTCATTAAAACATTGTTGCCATTTTCATTGAGATAATTTCTGATACAAATTTGGACACATTTTTAATACAATTTGATTCATTCGGGTAGTGCTTCATTGCCTTCGTCACATATTCGGCAACAATTCTCAAACCAAAACTATAAGCAATAATGCATTTGTACTTGATAATACATACATTTCTGAAATAATAACAATAAATAATAATCGCTACTTTTACTACAATTACTGAATTCAGGTTCAAAAGTGAGTTCTAAAATTGAGGTCAGGAGTTCAGATCTAACATTTGGATCTACAATTCATGTCCTGAATTTTGTTCATGAATTCTGAAATCCCTGGGTTCGAATCCCGAACTTAAATTAAGGAACTGAATTCAATTCCAAAATCTAGTCATGAAACCAACTTCAGAATCCAGAATTAGGATTCAGTTCCAGAGTCATAGTTTCAAATTCTGAGCTTGTAATCAGGAACTGAATTCAGAAACTGAATTCTAAACCAGAAATTAAGTTCAGAATTCAGGTGAATTCGGAATCCAGGTTCTGAATTCAGTTCTAGAATCCAATACAAAAATAATTTTTCCACTCCAGATATAGTTTTCGAAAGCTGAATGCGATTGCTGTTATCTTGTTGAGACTTTATACCACGCAGAAGTTGTTACTGCTGTTTGTGGATGGTCCTCACCAAGACGTCCAGTCCCGTGCAGTTGAACATCGGGACTGATGTGTGCCTGACTACCTCAAAACCGTACAATCATACATTGCTGGTCATAGTTCTGATAGCATGGAGAAATAATCATGTTTTGTCTTTCTTATATAGAAAGGTTATGCAATCACTTGAAAAACCGACTAGTAAAAATTGGCCCGGAGGGCCAAGTGTCATATACCATTCGACTCAGTTCATCGAGCTGAGCAATGTCTGTGTGTGTGTGTGTCAAATAATCTCACTAGGTTTTCTCAGAGATGCTGAACCGATTTGAAACGAAAGGTCTCATGATCCAATACGGAATTCCTGAATTTTCATCCGGATCCGACTTCCGGATCCGACTTCCGGTTCCGGAGTTATGGGGTAAAGTGTGTTCAATATTTACACCGTCACTTAAACCGGCGAAACAAAATACGTAAAAAAAATTCTAAACTGGTCTCAAAACTACAAAAATCGATAACCATTATCAGTAGGCAACTAAACAAACCGATTCCGGCTATCCTGGTTCCCCTATCCGGTTTCGGAAGCACCGAAAATAGTGGTCATATATACCAAAATAGATCTCACTCACTTTTCTCAGCGATTGTTTGACCGATTTCCACAAACTTAGATTCAAATCAAAGGTCTTCCGGTCCCATACGGAATTCCTGAATTTCATCCTGAATTGGTTCCAATCAGTGAAAATAGGAGTCCCTCAAGGAAACCATCTGGGCCGCTTATATTTCTAATATGTTTCAACGATTTAAATTTTTCATTGAAGTACATTAAGCTATCTTTCGTCGATGACTTTAATTTTCATCTCATCTAGAATCTTGATGACATCGGTTTCTTGCAGTCTCAGTTTTATTTATGCAGTTAGTTTTATTTATGAGCGGGAATGAAAACGATTGTTCATTTCACACTGCACAATTTCTTTGTGTGAATATTCGAATCATACTACAATGCGGGCCAAGTACTAATCCAAAGTTTACTGCCCATACTCGCATATCAGTCCCATATGGATATTGGCCACTCTCGAGTCGGGTTGGCGAATGAAGCTTATATTTACTAAACTTCCCGAAATTACAATAACAATTGAGGGTTTGTTCAGTAAAATATGAGGGATATGACTTCTTGTTTGTCCCACATCTGTATGAGCACATACTGTGCAAATTACATTGCAGTTAACATAAAAAACTCGTGATGTATAAAAAATATTTCGTGTAAGCGTAACAAGACTTTGTGTTTCATAGCATATAAAATCAAACATTTTTAAAATAGTTTATGAAGTCTAATAATCTTATAACAATGCGCATAACAGAATGTTTTACACAGTTTGAGAAAATCTTGTGATTTTACATCTGATAAGATGCACAAATTTTCACACAAATTTATATTCAAGAGTATGTGAAATTGTGATATGAAAATTACATTGGCTTGAAATCGAATGAAATGAAAACAAAAGATCGACGGGTTGGCGGTTCTATGCATAGGACGCTGGTCTTACAAGCCAGTTGTCGTATGTTCGAGCCCCGATCTGGAAGGACTCTTAGTGTCAGTAGGATCCACAGTAATGATTCTGTATACTAAGAATCGGCTGCGAAGTCTGTTGGAAGAGAGAGGCCAAATTCCACGAAAGGAATGTTATGCCAAAACTTTGCTTTGCTCTAAGTAGGAGAGCCCGTAGGCCAGCATACCATCTTAGATTTATAGCAGGCGAAATAAGGCAATGCTCGCTAGAATTAAAAATTTTAATCGATGAATGATTGAAAAAGCATATTCTTAATTATCATTGGCACAGACTCATTAAAACATTGTTGCCATTTTCATTGAGATAATTTCTGATACAAATTTGGACACATTTTTAATACAATTTGATTCATTCGGGTAGTGCTTCATTGCCTTCGTCACATATTCGGCAACAATTCTCAAACCAAAACTATAAGCAATAATGCATTTGTACTTGATAATACATACATTTCTGAAATAATAACAATAAATAATAATCGCTACTTTTACTACAATTACTGAATTCAGGTTCAAAAGTGAGTTCTAAAATTGAGGTCAGGAGTTCAGATCTAACATTTGGATCTACAATTCATGTCCTGAATTTTGTTCATGAATTCTGAAATCCCTGGGTTCGAATCCCGAACTTAAATTAAGGAACTGAATTCAATTCCAAAATCTAGTCATGAAACCAACTTCAGAATCCAGAATTAGGATTCAGTTCCAGAGTCATAGTTTCAAATTCTGAGCTTGTAATCAGGAACTGAATTCAGAAACTGAATTCTAAACCAGAAATTAAGTTCAGAATTCAGGTGAATTCGGAATCCAGGTTCTGAATTCAGTTCTAGAATCCAATACAAAAATAATTTTTCCACTCCAGATATAGTTTTCGAAAGCTGAATGCGATTGCTGTTATCTTGTTGAGACTTTATACCACGCAGAAGTTGTTACTGCTGTTTGTGGATGGTCCTCACCAAGACGTCCAGTCCCGTGCAGTTGAACATCGGGACTGATGTGTGCCTGACTACCTCAAAACCGTACAATCATACATTGCTGGTCATAGTTCTGATAGCATGGAGAAATAATCATGTTTTGTCTTTCTTATATAGAAAGGTTATGCAATCACTTGAAAAACCGACTAGTAAAAATTGGCCCGGAGGGCCAAGTGTCATATACCATTCGACTCAGTTCATCGAGCTGAGCAATGTCTGTGTGTGTGTGTGTGTCAAATAATCTCACTAGGTTTTCTCAGAGATGCTGAACCGATTTGAAACGAAAGGTCTCATGATCCAATACGGAATTCCTGAATTTTCATCCGGATCCGACTTCCGGATCCGACTTCCGGTTCCGGAGTTATGGGGTAAAGTGTGTTCAATATTTACACCGTCACTTAAACCGGCGAAACAAAATACGTAAAAAAAATTCTAAACTGGTCTCAAAACTACAAAAATCGATAACCATTATCAGTAGGCAACTAAACAAACCGATTCCGGCTATCCTGGTTCCCCTATCCGGTTTCGGAAGCACCGAAAATAGTGGTCATATATACCAAAATAGATCTCACTCACTTTTCTCAGCGATTGTTTGACCGATTTCCACAAACTTAGATTCAAATCAAAGGTCTTCCGGTCCCATACGGAATTCCTGAATTTCATCCTGAATTGGTTCCAATCAGTGAAAATAGGAGTCCCTCAAGGAAACCATCTGGGCCGCTTATATTTCTAATATGTTTCAACGATTTAAATTTTTCATTGAAGTACATTAAGCTATCTTTCGTCGATGACTTTAATTTTCATCTCATCTAGAATCTTGATGACATCGGTTTCTTGCAGTCTCAGTTAAATGTATTTCTCAACTGGTGCAACGTAAACAGGATGGCAATGGGATGGGATTTCGACAATACACTGATGTCTTTTTTATGTGGTCTTTTTTATACGGTTTTTATGCGACTTTTTTTATGCGAATTTTCAGAGTTATGCGTTTTTTTTATGCAAAGTTTCAGAGTTATGCGTTTTTTTTTATACGAATTTTCAGAGTTATGCGGTTTTTTTTATGCGAATTTTCAGAGTTATGCGTTTTTTTATGCGGTACGTAAACTCGCATAAAAAAGACTTCAGTGTATATACTGCTCGAAATTGTTATATAGCGCATTAGTTCGCTCAACTCTTGAGTACGCTGTCGTTATTTGGGCAGCATATTATCAAACCGATAAGCTGCGAATTGAAGCAGTTCAGCGGAAATTCATCCGTTTCGCCTCGTGCCACGGAAAGATGCATCAAATCTTCTGATTTACGATAATCGATGTAAACTCATAAATCTCGCTCGTCTGCTCGCCGAGATAAATCAAAGCTGTTTTCGTTGCAGATTTCATCCAATCCCGGGTTAATTGCACAGATCTCATACAATCTACTTTTCTCCGAGTTCCTCGCGCTATAACTAACTACGGTTTCAATGAACCAGTCTCCAGTATGTGCCGCTTATTCAATGGTTGTTGTAACGAGTTTGATCTATTTCTATTTATTAGGTTCTTTTCCTGCTAACTTTGGTAATTTGACTATTTTAGTAGCGCTATAAATATAGATGACTAGCGTTAGCTTAATAGTTTTAGATTAGGATAATGATAAGAATAGATGATTGTTATGCATCATTTGGATATATGTAAAAAAAAATTATTCGAAAGATGAGAAGGTTTTATGCCTGTTTGAGAAGGGGAATGACAGAATCTCAGCTCCAGTGGGTTTTGCCCTTAATTTTAAATAAATAATGAAATGGATATGATCTTTGAGCTCAAACTCAAACTATGAATGAGCCTAAAATTATTGAAATCGATTCATTCATATCCGAGGAAAATCAGCAACAAAGTTTTTTTTGTCGTGTACGTCACTCAAACCATTATATCTCCTAAACCAGAAGCGACAGTCATTTGATCCTTGAACATGATCCAGGACTCAATAGTAGCTCTCAAAATCACCATAGGAAAAAAAGGTATTTTGTTTACGTCTAGAATCAGAAATGTTATAAATTTGAACTTAATGAAGTACCTTAAAGGAGCTTAATAACGAGCCATAGCTTGTTGAAATCGGATAAGCTATCTCCAGAAAAATTGAGCGGTTAAAATACAATTTTTTTTATCGCTTAAGTTCAGCTTGCTTAATGACCTAATAGTAGCTATACAACAAGCCTAGACTACAAGGATAATTTTTTTAATATTACAATTTAATTCTGTTATAAGTAAAGCTTGCTTCATTTAGAATTGGAACAAACTTTTGCTCATATTGTGGCGCTCCTGGTAGACGAATTTGGAAGTTCTTGGCGCCCACGTGTCGGGAATTTTGTCAGCTTCACGTATGATTTTTGACATTCCGCAAATCGACTGTACTTTGTAAACAATCAACATGGAAGCCGAAAGAAGGGAAAAAATTGTGCACAGTTATTTGGAAAATCCATTGTGGTCTGCATCTAGGCTAGCTAAACAGCTGAAATTGCCCAGAAATACTGTATGGCGCGTTATCAAACGGTATAAGAAAACATTGGTGACGATTCGGAAGCCTCAAGCCAATCGTCGGAGTGGAACTGTCGACCGGAAACTGCGTGGTAAGATTTTGAAGACGATTAAGAGGAATCCTAATCTGTCGGACTGTGATTTGGCCAGAAAATTCGGTGCTGCCCATAGTACTGTGAGGAGAACTCGACTCCGGGAAGGAATCAAGTCGTATCGAACTAGCAAACAGCCAAATCGGACCATAAAACAGAATAGTGTGGTCAAAATTCGTGCTCGGAAACTATATGACCAGGAGCTGACCAAGTTCGACGGGTGTCTTCTGATGGACGATGGAACCTATGTCAAGGCTGACTCGGGCAAATCCCAGGTCAAAAATTTTACTTGGCAACGGCTCAGGGGGATGTTCCAGCCAAATTTAAATTTGTTTTTGCCAACAAATTTGCAAGAAAATTTATGATTTGGCACGGCATTTGCAGCTGTGGCAAAAAAAAACGAAAGTTTTCGTTACAAATAAGACAATGACGTCGGAACTATACCAAAAAGAGTGTCTCCAAAAACGAATTTTGCCGTTCATTCGATCCCACGACCTTCCCGTATTGTTTTTTGGCCAGATTTGACAAGCTGTCATTACAGCAAAGTCGTTCAAGAATGGTATGCAGAGAAAGGGGTCCAGTTTGTTCCGAAAAACCTTAACCCACCCAACTGCCCCCAGTTCCGCCCTATTGAGAAATACTGGGCAATCATGAAGAGGAGACTCAAGGCAAAGGGAAAGGTTGTTAAAGACATCAATCAGATGACCTGGTGGAATAAGATAGCTAAAACGATGGACGAAGAAGGTGTGCGCCGCTTAATGAGCCGTGTTACAGGAAAAATTCGAGAATTCCTTCGAAACCGTGACGAAAAATTTTATCCGTATTTTTTCTTAAAAGTATGAAGAAAACGCTACAATTGTATAAAAAATGATCTTGAATTCAAGAATAAATAACTGAAATACAGGAAATTGTCTTTGTTCCAATTCTATCTGAAGCAAGCTTTATATCGCGTCACTATACAAATTCACTATGTATCTCACAACACTATAAATCATGTATAATGAACGTCACATCACATATACGTATTTCGAATACAATTTATATTCTTCTTTAGTGTATCCGGTTTTTTAATCATTGAAAGAATGCTGCAATGTTGTTCCTTTTATATGAAACGGAAGTAGGTAGATTCCTACAACAGGTAGAAATACCTCGAAAAAAGAAAAAAATATCTAATTTGTTTAGGGTAGGGAGAGGTTAAGTGTATTCTATGTTTGTCTGTCCCCTGTGTGTAGGTAGTAACTTAAAAAGCCAGGAAGACCTATTTCCTTGGTCTCTGTTTAGTAAAGAAGTGGAATTATGTTTGAAAATTTCTAGACTTTCCGCCGAATCCAATTTCCATGGGTTGGAAATTTGTCTTAAGATTTTTATGTCATTTGTAGTGAAATCATGCTTTTCGGAAAAGGCATGCTCAGCTACTTTCGACTTGAAATGGTGTGATAATCCTCGTTCCAAATCCTTGGATGCTTTCCCTATTTCCGTTATGCGTTCCTTGAGACGGGTATCTAATGATCTCTTTGTATGTTCAATGTATAATTTATCACAATGAGAACATGAAATTTTGTATACCCCAGATTTTTTCAATTTGTCAGTAGGATGTTTAGTAGATCCTAGTAAAGCTTTCAACTGGTAGTTAGTACTACTGAACACTAAATCCAAGCCAAAGGGTTTTAATTTTGATTTAAGTGGATATGCCATGTTAGAGTTGAAGTCTACAGATATTCTTTTCAAATTTTCTGATAGGGGGGTCAAAGTTGTAAGTGATATTTTTTTCAATGATCTTAATTTCTTATCGAGGATTGTTTGGATTGAGCGCTCCGGATATCCATTGAGCTTTCCAATTTCGAAGATAAAATTTTTCTCTTTCACTACCGCATCATCTCTGAGGGGTAAGGTTAGCATTCTATGAAACATATGGTGAAATGCTGCCATTTTGTGTTGGTGAGAATGGTTAGAAATATTAGGTATAACTCGCTCTGTATTGGTTGGCTTCCTATATACTTCGAAAGATAAAGTTTTTGCCTCCCGTATAATAAGAACATCTAAGAAAGGTAAACTGTTGTTTGTCTCCCTCTCGCAGGTGAATTTTTTGTTCCTATTTAAATTGTTGATTGTTTCCAAAAAATTTTCCAAATCGTTACGCTTGATGATGCAAAATATATCATCAACGTATCTCCACCAGCGATTAGGTAGTAATCCTTGTTTATTTAAAAGTTCTTCGAGGTTTGCCATAAATAATTCGCATAAGAATGGGGAGAGCGGATTACCCATTGGGGTCCCTTGTAATTGTTTATAAAATTCACCTCTAAATTTAAAATAATTTACATCCACGCAAAGTCGAGTTAGGTTAAGATAAGACCTTACTTTGCATTTCCATAAACTACTACTCTTTTGTTTAACTAACCAATCTTCCAACAGATTGATTGAGTCCTTCTCCGGGACACTTGGGAATAAGGCGGCTACATCGAAAGATACCATTATTTCGTCATCTTCGATTTCACCTGAGTTCAGAAGTTGAGTAGCGAACTCTTGTGTATTGGGAATGGATCTACTAAAAAACTTTTTCGGCATATTTTTGAATTCTTCCACTAGCCATTCGGAGATTTTTTGGGTAGAGGCTCCTACTGAAGAAATAATTTCCCTTATTTCATTCCCCGGTTTATGAACTTTAGGTAATCCTTTGATTTTTGGTAATGAAGGGTTAGAAACTTTGAGGCGGCTGAGATTGATATCGAAGTTAGGATTACATTATAGAAGAGTTTTATCTACTTTTTTAATAATTTCTGGAAGGGGGTCGGATCTTTGTTTCCTATAAGGTCCGTCATTATTTTTTTGGGTGATTAGATTGTCATAATCATCTTTTTCTATAATAACAACTTTAACAACAACAAAGTTAATGAAGCCTAGACTTTTTGAAATCGGTTCAAGCATCTCCAAGAAAATGTACATTACGGTTACGTCACTTATACCATTACATCTCTGAAACCAGAACGAGTTGGTCATTTGATCTTAAAACTTGATCGATGACCAAATAGTAGCTTTCAAACGAGCCTAAGCTTGTTGAAAACGGTTCAGTCATCTCCGAGAAATTTTATCAAGAATTTTTTTTAAAGGTGCACACACATACATTAGAGATGGTCGGATTTTGTACCCAAAACCGGACCTGAACCCGAACCCGACAGGTGTTTGTCAGGTTTGGGTACAGTAAGATATAGGTTTGTCGAAGGGGCTGGGGTCCACTAGGAGATTGAAAATACCTATTAGCTCTCTCCGGACAGTACCAGCCTAGATGCCGTGTGGAATCCGGCGGAAAAAATGAACCAAGAATAGATCCACTGGGTTCCTGCATCCATGTCGTAAAAGGCGACAATTGCAGGAGTTTCTTTTTCCATTCAGTTATCAGATATTTTAAATGTTTCACTTCTGATTACTCTATTTTACTAAATTATCTCTTCATTCAACCTATCAATTTCCGTCTAGCTTCGGAGAAAAGTTTTATTTGGAATGTTTTCTTCTTCCATGTTTTTGATTGTCTTTCAGGATTATAAATTGAATGATAAAAAAATAAATAATCTAAAACTATTGCGCAAATCCGTTGATATTACAAAGTTAATAACAGATATAACATATATCGATATATTGAACACGTAGTTAAAAAACACTTGATATTAATATTTCAAACAATAAATTAAGATTTTTCTCGGTAGCCGGCTGCTCAGATCAACCAATATAACCAATTAATAATATTAATAAGTAATTAAAATAATAAAGCGGAAATAAAAAAGAAAAATTCAACTATTTTGTCTAAATCCTATTCGCTCGTTTATTTTGTAACACGTAATTTCATTTATAAAAAATAGGTAAGTTTTTATTCGTTACGCGATAGTATTGCAAATCTTTCTTCAGTTTACTCGAATAAGAGCTGTGAATCAAGACTTCCCGGGACTTCAATATAAGATATTGTTGAAACGTTCACTCGGGAAATCAGTGAGTTTAGTGGTGCATCCGAGCATCTTGAAACCGGAACATACTGAGTCGCGCGCGAATAATACCAATACTGAAATTTTCACTAACAAATATCCTTCTCCCGTGACACTTGTGGAGTGCACAGTAGGATATACGGCCTCTAGTAACAACAAGTGTTGGACTAACATCCCTTCTCATTCCTTAGACGATCTACGTTCGGGCCTGGCCGGCGCCGGTACTGATCAATGATTTCTGGGATTACCAGAAGATGTACATTGAAGGATGATTTACCAGTCCCAGGATGGATCATCTAGAAACTCCCTGTACAATTTCAGCTAATCCCGATCAGTAACTGAGTAGCAACCAGGGGTGGTCGCTCAAGCTCAAGCTAAAGTAAGAGATAGGTTTGTCGGGTTCGGGTCGGATACGGGTGCCGATTTTTTTCTAATTTTCTACTGGTACGGGTCGGGTTCAGGTTAACATATTGGATAGGGTTTCGAGGCTTTGTTCGGGTTCGGGTCGGGTTCGGTTAAAGGTTTTTACTTTGCTATCGGATAAAGGTCGGGTTTGGGGTTGGAAGAAAAATTAATCTCTGGTGCGGTTCGGGTACGGGTCGACGTTCTTTTTTCATTTTCGATCGGGTACGTAATCCATTGAAGATATCGTGAGAAAGATACTTCCACACTTGCTTTTCGACGAAATGAATCTTTTCATATAGCGACATGGTTCGTCAAATAAAATCATCGCTAGTGGAGATAAGAGGATCATGCGTACGCTCTTTTTTGGCACCATCTTTCACAAACACTGGATCTAGTTGCTAATATCTACCTTATAGAAACACTTTCACTGCTATCTATTGAATAGACAAGGAGCAATGGTTTACTATTCACGCCCTCGTCCATTAGTTCGGCGTATCTGTTCTTGGTGGAAGCAATATTATTGCTGCCATTTGTAGAGGCTTAGGGTTCACTGTTAAGTACTGTAAAGCAGGCGAGCTTTGTTGTAAATTGATTACAAATGATAATTCTCGGTTAAATTTTCAAAAGGCCGTAAGAGCAAGTGACAGATTTACTTTCTCTTCTATTAATTAGCAAGAGGTATTCACTTTTATCACTTAACTCTTTCAACTTTCAAACAGAGTTTTAAAATTCAAGAAAAACTTTATAATCACGTCACAATAATCGAAAGAGTTATTTGCTCATACGGCCATTTGAAAAATCAACCAAAAATTTCGCATGGCTTTCCATAATGAACAACTTTCCGATAACATTTACATGACTCATTGTTTATTGTAGGTGACCAGCGCTTTACACAGGAACCTTATTTCCCGAACGAAAATCAGATTAGAAGGTGTAGGTTTTCCTTAAGTGCATGCGCAATAAACAATCAACAAACAAGGGATGCAAAATCATCACGCGTGACTAAACTTTAATCTTAATTCATATTATAATAAGAAATACATAAAAAACGATCGCCATTCAGGAGATCAGGGAAAAAATTCTCTCCGTACTGAAACATAAATGCTTTAATCAAGAGCATCAATAGAAAGATTTTGCATACGGACTCTATAAAACAATCCTCCATGTATACATAAATGTAGTATTTGACGAGCCAGTACTGGTTTATCACTTCCGTTGGTGGTGGTGAGCTCAATTCATCTGCGTCATTTATCACTATTATTCCAAATTGCATTTTGTCGGTAATACTATTGAGTTTAAATGGTGTTAGAATTTTATCATTGAATGCATATTTTGTGTTGCATTCACGTGGAAGTCATGGTATTGTAAGGAAACACGATTGCACCGGGTGACTCAAAGAGAAAGCAAATTGTTTGGTCTGAGTGTGTTATGGGTTGTTGATGTGTCGAGTGCAAAACTCCCTTGGGTTGCAGTGACTTTTACAATAATTAAAGGATAATTCTGTATAAAATGTTCAAAACTACGCATGTAAAAACGAGAGATTTTCTTTGTTTACTTTCTCATTCGATTATTGCGAAATATTCCTGCTTTTTAGGTAATTTTTTCAGTGCAGATTAAAAGATGATAGCTTTAGTAATTATCATCGGTAAATAATTGGGGAGAAGGATTGCTAAGAGTACCGTGATAATCGAAAGAGAAAGTAAACAAAGTGAATCTCTCATTGTTATATTCGTCGTTTTGAACATTTTATACAGAATTGTTGTTGCCCGAGGTCGAGAAAGATAAACACATGGCAAACGTTTCCCTTTGGCTATCTCAAGCGCCTAAAATTTGAATAACGATTTACTGAGAATATTTCTGAATGCATGGAGCAAGAATCATGTTACCTTCATCACAGCATGAAGTTTTCGTTCCTACCCATTTCTTCACAGGGTGAATCTACTAAAGTACGACGCATGTATTCACGTCAAAATAAAAATTTATTATCGCTTTGAAAACAAATACAATCATTGAAAGCTGAACATTTTCGATGTTCAGAATAAAACCAGTAAATAGACGTATGTGAAGCTGTTTTCTTTTGCAGGTAACCGAAGAAATAATTATCACATGGATCTTGCCGTATAATTTCTCTTGTCATGCATTGTGCTCGTGATTCTGACTAATATAACCTCTAAAAATGTAACAGTATTTTTTAGCCAAGTTTTATGATTGTCACCAGAGACTTGACATATATACAATATAGGGTTGTAGTACCAAGAGTCACTTAGAGCCGCTAGAGTCGCTATGTTATTTATCAATTTCAATCGCAGAATTGTGATAAAATCGAATACAATGCCTTCGATTCGGCTCTAAGTAATATTACAGAAAAAGTACTTCGAAAAGTGTTCAATATTGCTGTTATAGCAACACGAAATCTCAAAGCGAATGAACCTATTTTCATCTTACCTTTAAAGTCAATTAATCGAGCAAAGACAGCAGATCTCATGGTATATGAGTATATGAGACGACAACTGGAACTGAGATTAATGGGGGTACCGTCACCCTACAATATTAAATAGAGTCCGAGTATTTCTACGTCAATCCACCGGAATTGAAGCAAAACAAACGACAATGATGCGTGATTATAATGTTCTAGTATCTACGAACCAGCCACTAACGAACACTGTATGATAGGAAACACTATAATGTATGTACTATCGTGATGTGGTTCGTTTGATGGTGAGCCGATGTTGTTTTTTTTTCTGTGAAACGCACCCGTTTGTACGAGAAGTGAAGCGATCCAGTCAACTAGTTTGCATGATTGAAGCGGTTTCAATGTTAGTCACAGTCCATATAATTTTGGCTCTCGATTCGTAATTTGTGTCCCCGTAGCTTGCACATACAATTTGTCACGAACAGCTGCTTTAGGGTCTATGGTGCTGTAGTGATGTTAACAGTCCCCGTGCGCAACGCTGAATTAATATACAACCTTTCTAATTTTAATTTTTTTAGATACAACCTAAATGTAAGTTTTGATTGATTTCCACACACTGTCTCAAATCATGTTCGAGTAAATAACGCGAGTGAATATTGTTCAAATATCAAATCAGCTGACGTGTTTATTCACGTGCTTCACTGTTTATATACATTGGAATGATTTCTAGAAGATAAGACAACTACAGCATTACAACACTGCAGCTGATACGGACGATAAAGACACATATCACAGTTATGAGGCCTTTCCATTCACCCGACTAAGTTATCAGAACACTTTATCTTACAACACTA
This sequence comes from Malaya genurostris, assembly GCF_030247185.1. Classification (NCBI taxonomy): domain Eukaryota; kingdom Metazoa; phylum Arthropoda; class Insecta; order Diptera; family Culicidae; genus Malaya; species Malaya genurostris. Next base: position 95,287,870 of record NC_080572.1, read on the forward strand.
ACGCATTGATGCCCATAAATTTATTGATGATAAAGCATATTACCATAAGATATTATACTTACAGAATCTTCTATTTATCATATTGATAATAGATTTATCAAAATATTCCCATCAATTCACCAACCAAATAATTGTATTTGCGATTCATATATTATAATTTTACAACTTTCAATTTAAAAATGTCTGAAAAGCTGACGCAACCTACCTCGCAAAAATCGCACTATTATAATGAGAATTATTCTATCAATTTTTCGAACGAAAAGAGATTCGTGAAAAAAAAGCACAACGTTTCACTCGGATATCTTTTCTCCTACGAAAGCTAATGCATAAAACGCTCGAACAATGAAAAAACTATCCGTTTTCCTTGCAGGCACTGGAATCGCATGAAATTTTCCGCAATGATTACTTAATTTAAACAGCCTAATATAAAAACACAACAAAGAGCTAACTCATCTGCAAATTTCGGTAACTACATTCGACTCACGACGACCACTCGCGCTAACAAACAACCGACCCGATCAAACAACTCGCAGAAACTGAAGACCGCATTCCCGCATTGCAACGAAATGCGAACTTGCTTCGAGTGCCGTGTCCGCTTCAAAATGCCTCTCGCAGCATAAATTGAACTTACACTACATTCGCTCTCTGGCTCCTTCTAATGCGTCATTTGTGTTAGTGTGCATTTGTAAGCCGGTTGTTTTTGTTTACGTTTTTTCACGGCCTGGGCTTGTATCCATATTATTGACAATACATAAAATAATGAAGCGCAAGTTGCATTGTCGTAAATGTTTTATTATATCTGTATAAAATGCTCATTTCGACCTAAATAACAATGAGAGATTCTCTTTGTTTACTTTCTCTTTCGATTATTACGGTACTCTTAGCAATCCTTTTCTCCAATTATTTACCGGTAATAATAACTAAAGCTATCATCTTCGTATCCGCACTGCAGAAATTACCGAAATAAGCAGGAATATTTCGCAGTAATCGTAAGAGAATCTCTCATTGTTACTTGGGTCGAAATGAACATTTTATACAGATATGCACTTATCGGCGCATTTCTTACGTACATTTCGATAGACCCACGACAAAAGGGCCTAACTGCAAATGAGAGCCTCTCTTTGTTTACTCTTTCTTTTGGTTATTACTGTTATCGTTACTGCAATTTCTCGAAAGCTTCCAACATAAATCGCACGCTTGTGGTTTTACCTTCAAAGTTTTGCGAAGAGTAAGGCGTCAAATGTAAAATCAGTGCGGGCTGTGGCCTCGAAAAAAAATCATATAACTTGACTAAAATCGATATATTTTGAAGAACATAGAAACATTTCGCATACCTTAGATACACACTAAGATTCGATTCCGTTGTTCGGTAATTTTTTTCACGAAAACTTTCGGTAATCAATAGAAATTACCGATATCTCGGTACATGAACTTCAACAATTATGCAAATTTTTACCGGACGATCAGTTTTACGCAAGTTTTTATTACAGGATTTTGTAAATAGATATACAATTCATACGGTAAATCCAATAACCGAACTTCTGTGATTGTCGTAAAACTAACTGTCAAACAGTTATTAAAATTTTCAGTGTCTTTTTATTGACCAAACGAAAAAAATCTTGAAGAGTTCATCGAATGGATTGAAATACAGGTGCTAAAATTTTTAAACATTTGAACCACTAAAAGCTTTTTGTTTACTTATAGGCAGAAAAAAATTTTTGTATCACTTGTCCAGTTGCTGCCTACACAAATCGTTCGAGGGTAATTTCTGGTGGACTCGACGGATTGTGCAGTGTTTTGGAAGGCGCTCATAATTCCGGTCAGCCGGAACATTTGACCCTTTTTTTTCGTGGAATAAAGCCATAGCCATGCATGCAAACATTTTCCATACCTTAGATATATGAGGGTGGATGTAGCAAGTGCCTTTAAAAAGGGAGATGTAACCGCAGACTAGCAGATATGACACTATGAGAAAATTCTTCTAAAAAAAATTTTCATGGGACACTAACTCAACCTATATTGAACTGCGCGAACTATTTACTATCGGTACACAAGGGGTGTTATGTAAACGTTTTTGTACTAGTTGGTTCCCCCCGTTTGTCAGCACAGATCAGCTGCTTGCAGGGATGCCTGATTTCATTAGGCTTTGTATAATATTCGAAAATGAATTGTCACAATTAATTACGGGATAACGGTTAATGTATTTAATTTTTTTAGCGATGTTTGAAGGCAAAAATTAATTTTTCTTAAAGTTGTTCAGTAAAATGATTTTTTTAGGTACGTGAAACCGATTATTGGTTTGTGGTTTTTACATAGGTGAAATATTTATTTTTTTAGTTAGTTTTTCGTACGGACTGTTTAAAAAGCTCATTATCGGGCCCGACTTAAAATGAACTTGTAGCGATCTAGGCTATTGTTGATTGTGTTGGTAATTTTCATCCAAAATTATGTGGCAGCAGGACAGAAACAAGTAAATCTCGTAACAAAACATGGGCTCGATTTTGTATTGCGTTAAAGGATGAGAAGTAGGCACAATTCTGTATTTAGTTTTGACAATATTTTTTAAATCTGTATCCTGCATGAAATCCGCTTGGACGTATAGAAATCAGTACATTACAGACATCTGTATGAATGGCAACTCTGTTCGTAAATAAAAAACGTGATTAATCCACCTAGCGGTGAGATGATACCTTTTTTTATCAATCCGCATGTGTTTTTTGCATGGATATTCTTAGGTGTTTTAGTTCTCATGACATTATTTTAATTATCGTCGTTTCAAACGGCAAATTGAGATTTTAATCACTCATTACCCTATAATTTCGAATCTGCAAATCGTATCGAATTTCAATCTTAACGTGTGACATTCGACTGAACATTCTATGAGATGTCGAAGTAAGTTCCACTTTAGAGTTTTTCGTCATTATTTATGGTACTTCCAGAGCTGGTATTCAGGAACTAGCATAACCCAAAATGATTCGAATGACCAATTTTGTATGGGACCTTAAGTCCTTTAATTTGAATTTTTGTTTTTGAAGTTCGATTTGGCCTTTTTGAAAAAATGATTAAACTTTGAGAAACGATTCGAAACTGGATCCGGAGTTCTAAGATCGGTGTAGCCGAAATCAGATGAATTCACCTGAGGAGTGTGTAGACATCTTTGAGAAATTGTAGTGCGAATTAAAATTTGGGGGTACATTCCGAATCCAAAAAAGAATACCGCTTAAACTGAAATAAATTTATTTGGTAATCGACTATCCAAATTTGCAAACCCGATAAACCTGATTAATTTATGTGAAATGGACATTTTTATACTAATCACCCTGTATCTCCTAAACCAGAAATCGGATCTGACTAATTTTTATAGGATTTTAAGACCTCTCATTTGAATCATAGATGATTCTTAGATTTCATTTGAATCTTAGATCGGTTCAGCCATCTACGAGAAAAATGAATTGCATTATTTTAATTTCGTTTCACATGTCATCCTGTGGTTCCGAAATCAGAAGTCGGATCCAAACTTGGAAGTATACTAGTTTTCATATGAATCTGAGTTTGTAGAAAACGGTTTAGCCATCTCCGAAAAAATTGAGTGAAATTATTTGTCACACACGCATTTGCTGATCTCGACGAACTGAGTCGTATGGTATGTGGAAGTTATGTTCTTCCAGCTTTTATTGCTGTAAGTAGTTTAAATCAATATAATTATGGAATTACTTTCAACTCGAAAATGCTGATATTATCTGGTTTATAAATGCCATATTCGAACGATTATGTTGCCAAAAACGAACCGTGCTAAAATCGGTCCAAGGCAAATTGTCATGAAAAAGGATGCTGTACACAGTCTTTTGGGCACTTAGAAACAATTGTATGTCACAGTATAAAAATCGTGTTTTCCGTTGCTCCCAAGCATTTCTTTGTCATACAGTGCTCAAAACTTCTACTGCTGGCATAAGGGGAAAAGTCGTTTACACAAAAATATTGATATCTCCGTTAAAAATGGACGGATTTTAACAAACTATGGCTTGTTGGATAGCTATTACCGTGCGGAATCTAAGTCTAAAAACATATTCTGTTTTCAAGGTCAATTGTGACAGATACTGTCAAAAAACTGAAAATTTTGACATAAAACTCCGTATAACTCAAAAAGTAAACATCCTATCTCAAAACCATTCAATAGCGTTTTGGGTGACGGGGAGACCTTTCATTTGCGACTAGTTTGATCAAAATCGGTCCAGCCATCTCTGAGATCTCGACCTCTTAGTTGACAACACACATACAGACACACACACATACACACACAGACATTTGCTCAGTTCGTCGAGCTGAATCGATTGGTATATGACATTCGGCCCTCCGGGCCTCGGAAAATTTTTCGAAAGTTTGAGCGAATTCTATACCTATTTTTTATATATATAAAAAAAGGTAAAAATGAACACAGTCTAGATGACAGACTGGATGTTTTTGATAGGCTAACGTGGCGTCATCATGAGTATGCGAGTACTGTCCCAACTAAAGGAATATTCGAAATGACCGTTAAAATGATTGAAGAATTAAATTTGAGTGTCCTGTCTGTTAGTCTGGCACAATTCCGAAACTACTGAGCGGATTGCTATCATACTGGGCACAGATGCTGTTTGCTCTTCAGAGATAGTTGTAAGGGAAGTTTTATGAGGGAGGGAGCGTAGCAAGTGTCCTTAACAGGGGTCATGAAAAAATTTATTTAATTTGACGAGAATCGATACGTTTTGAAGACCATAGATACTTTTTGGGCAACTTAGATATGCACCCTTATTCTGAATAACGACGTATTGATTTTTCGATCGTATTTCATTTGTATTTCCAAAAACGCAAGCAAAATCAAAGGTAGCTAGGATTCGATCGAAAAATTGCTATCAAATTTGGCACAGATACTTTTTGCTCGTCAGAGATGATCATTAGGAAATTTTCAGGGGGAGAGTGTGTAGCAAGTGTTTTTAACATGGGAGGAGGGGGTCAATGACGAAATTTATATAATTTGAAGAGACTTGACATTTAGACTAGAAGGAGGGGATTTTGAAAATAAGTTTTAATCTTCCATATTTTGTAAAACAAGAAAGTGGCAAAAATTTCAAGGTTGTAGTAGATAGTATTACTGTTGTTAATTTATATGCAACGCAATTTTCTTTAAATAATTTCAAAAAATATGTTTACATTTTGCCGAGCAATTCAAAGAACTAAGAAAAAATAATCTTCATCTGCCTATGAACGCAAGTGTATTTGTGTCTCAGCATAACTACGAAACAACTAAACGAATCGCCACCAAGTTTGGCACATGTACTAAAGATGGGAATCGATATTTTTTGAAAAGCACAGATACTTTCTACACTACTCAGGGTAATCATGGAGGAGATCTGTAGTAAGTTCACTAACAAAAAGGAAGTTAAATCAAAATAGATTATAAGGTTATTTTGAGAGAGTGTGGCAAGTCCCCCGATCATGAAAAGTGTAAGTGAAAATTGATGGGGTTTTACGAAAAATTCGTACTTCTTTACGAGTACAGCATATTTCTAGCAACTATGGGAGGTTTATAGAAAAAATTAAAGAGGGAGGGGGAATAAGTATTCTCAACATTGATCTGAATAGATGGAATCATCAGGAATCAGGAATCAGAACAAATTGGCTCAAATGGCACGTTCCCCTTGATATTTGGAGATTTGTGCCTTGCCATCAATTTGTTTTTAGCATCATTTTCCCGATATATAAGAGGGAAGGATTGAAAGGAAATGGTAAGGGTTGGACTAGGAGGATGGGAAAAATTGACGACACAAAAACACATAAAAGCAGAAGTAAATTCTGAACCTCTACGAGGTCCCGAACAGTCTGCTCTTAATAAAACCTCCAACCCCCGAGAGGATTTGAAGATCTTACAAAAGCGACACCATTCTGCACTCCCGGAAGAATGCAGAACGATTCGCAGTATGTACGAGCAGAAGTAAATTCGGCACCCCCTAAAGGATGCCAAACAATCTGCTAAACCCTATTTAAGGTGAATACAGAAGGGATTCATTCACTCCAGGAAGAACGATGAACCCTTCTGACTATAGCTCCTTACCACATTGGGTAAGAAACGAGAGAATATCCTTCAATTTTAGCTCCGCATACACAGACTCAACCATGTATGGAGAACCAAAAACCCGGATACGTAGCTGCGTCAATGCGGGACAGTTACATATCAGATGATATGAAGTACCATAATCGCATTCACACAAATCACACGAATAATACTCAGCACGTTGAATAGTAGCCATGTGATAATTGAGTTTGCAGTGTCCAGTCAGAGCTCTGACCAGAATACTGCAATGATGCTTGGAGAAATGCAGTAGACACTTTGACATTTTCAGATTTAAATCTGGTAGAAATGCTTTTGTCTGAGCGCAAGTTTGCAAGCTGCGCCAGTAGCTGGCATGTTTGGATACAGCCCAAGAACGAATCTTGTGCTTTATCCAACTAGTTGAAAGTGGTAAAGCTGGTTCAGGACCAACGAAATCATTCGTTGCACCAGCTCTAGCCAACTCATCAGCCCATTCATTTCCAGTAATACCAGAATGGCCGGGTACCCATAAGAAGTAAACAGCATTTGAAATGCTGAGGTCTTCAATTTGAGTTCGACATGCGATCACTAGATTCGACCGTGAGTCATTCGAACTGAGTGCTTTTAAGGCTGCCTGACTGTCGGAACAAAAATAAATTCGCTTACCACAGATCCTCTGCTGAAGTGCCGATTGTACTCCACACAGAATCGCGTAGATTTCTGCTTGAAACACAGTACAGTATCTACCAAGTGAATGAGACTGCTCCAGCCTCATTTCACGACAGTAGACACCAGCACCAGCACGACCATTCAACAGAGAACCGTCCGTATAACAAACTATGTGTTCATCAAGTTGTCGTTCCAGACAACCAGACAACCATTCCTCACGAAAAGGATAGCTCACATTGAATGTTTTGAAAGGAAAACTGCATGTGAGAGTTAGGTCACTAGGAGCGAGTAAATACTCATCCCACGTAACCATTTGAGACCACAAGCGAGTGTGGCTGGTAGCATAATCTAATGGGTTACTGTTCCAAAGCCCTGTAACCTTAAGACGGTATGCACAAGATAATGCTTCTTGTTTTAGGAACACATGTAGTGGTTTAATGCACAGTAGCGCCTCTAGAGCAGCAGTAGGAGTTGTCGTGCATAAGATGGAATCATACAATCAAGGTGAATTTTTTTATGTAAATTGAGAAAACTGTTGACTGTTTCTAACAAAAGAGTTCAAATATCCAATTTGTCGAGAATACCATGTGAAATGTGAGATCTGAGATGAGACACTGATCATTCGCAATTTGAACATGAACGGAGTATTGTTCAATCGGGTTGTTGTCTAAGCTGTGTTACATTACAATCAGAGTATCAATGTGGAGGACAATTACTAGAATATTTTTCGGCCTTGCCTTCACGAAACATTTTCGAGCAACGCCGGGTAAATCAGCTAGTTCTACATGAAGTAGAGGTATTCTACAGGTATGTAGTGTTCACTTAAAAAATAAGTGGATAAAAACTTCCAAAAATTCTCCAGTTAACCTAGTCCAACTGGAGCCCCGTTTCACTGGAGAATAGTTTTACTGGAGAATAGTTTTACTGGAGAATACCCCTCATGTTGAAAATGGTTCAACAATGGACCTCTGTCTGCCGGGTTTGTTGCACGAAAAAAAACGGCGCCAGGTTCAACGGTTCAAAATCGGCAAACGGAGGACCAACGAAAGACCACCATTGGACTTATACTCGTCAGTATATTAAGAGCTCGTGTATAGCAACGTGAAGCCCTGCACAGACATATAGTATAACTCCACTTAAGCGAAGCTTTGTAATTACATCGTGGCGCAATGCATCCTAAAAAGATATAGATCTTTCGATTTTCGCTTGAACGACCATTTTAGGTGAGGTGCGGCGTTAAATAAACGACATAATGGTAATATTTTCTTCTTTATAATGATTTATTCAAAATAGAGCTAAATAACTCAAACGCATAAATTTTATAAACAAGGTGAAATCAACAAAATCTGGCAAAAAATCTGGTTTGTAAGAATGTCTGTCGAAATGAGAAAAATCTTACATATTCCAGATAAATCTGAAACATTGGCAATTCTGCATGTCACTGAATTTTCACTCACTTTTCTAAGGTTTATCGTAAAAGTCAAACGACTCAAGCCATGTGTTTACACTCAGGTATGCCAGATCTGCAGATTTGTTTGCAAATCAAACTCGGAGAAGACGAAAAAGAGAACGAATTGTCAATTCAGTTCGTTTTTCTCACGCCTACAACCATTTGATTCGGAAATCTGTCGGAATTGATTGAGAAGATGCGGACTGAATTGTCAATTCGTTTTCTTTTTATTCTTTCCTGATTTTGCACGTTTTCGTGCTGTTTTTAATAAAAACAGTTTAGTTTAGTGAAAGTTTAGTTTTTAATAAAAACACTGTCTAACTGAATATATAAATTTGAATCTTCAAGTTTTTCGGATATATAGAACTAGTAAACAACCAGTTTTTCTTGGAACTCCAGCACATACTATTAAATTTCGATGGAAATAACAAAAAAGCCTACCACAGATAACATATATACAATCTCGACCTACCATAGCATCATTCATTCCTTTAGCTGGAGTGTAGTGATATGGCGTAAGTCGCCTAACTTTTACACTAACACATTCATAAAATGAATGAAAAATCATCCTGTCGATCAAAAATTCATTTCTCATTCCGTTATTTCGATAATGTGGGTATCAGATCCGAATGAATTCCGAATCAATTCCGAATCGTCGAGAAATTTTCATTCGGAATTCCAGTTACGAATAAATTCCAACTCCAGTGCAACAACCGATTCCGAATGCATTTCGTCTCCAACCGGTTGGTTCGGAAATCTATCGGAATTGATTGCGAAGATGCGGAATGAATTGTGAATTTGTTCTCTTTTTATATTTTCCAGATTTTTGTTTTGCTTTAGCGCTGATTTTCAATTTATTCCTAAATAAAAAACTTATATAACTGATACATATAAATTTAAATCTTCAAGTTTTTCGGATATATAGAACTAGTAAAAACCAGTTCCCTTGGAATTCCAGCATAAATTGTTGAAATTCGCTGGAAATATACAAAAACTCCTATTTTAGTCAGCATAATCTATTGCTCTAGCTGGTATATAATAAAATGGAGTAAGTCGCCTAACTTTTACACTAACACATTCAAAAAATGAACGAAAACTCAATGACATTGGATCGGATTGATCGAGCACCCAATTTAGGCAAAATTCTAGCACTGAACCGATCGAGCACTGAAAAATCGAGCAGAATCGAGTAGAATTCATTTCTAATTCCGTTATTTCGATAATGTGGGTAGGACTCATACCGATGACCCCCATTGAATATTTTTTCCGGCCCGTTTTACGTCATTCGTATCGTTTCTTGTTTGACACTTATCTTACCTATCAGCCTAGTTCTGTGGTGCTCTTTGTTGTATCTAGCAAACGTCTCCATGAAGCTCGATCTATGGCCGCGCTTCACCAGCTATTCAAGGCACGAATCCTTCGTGAATCACCCTACCCTTGATCGATCCAGCTTGTTCGCTGTATTCCTCTTTTTCTAGTGGCTACAGGATAGGTTGAAGAACCATTTTCATTGGGTCGCCGTATGACATTCTAAAAATATGCTCCGTCAATCGCTGTCGTACAACTTTTGTTGTACGTACGACAGGTGGTTCCCCAGGTATCTTTGTTTGATTCCAACCTATTAGTATCTTCGATATGCTCCACTCTATTATTATTATTATTATTATTATTAATATTGGTTTATTTCTACTCAGCTTCACTAAGTTACGTTCGAACCATAATACTTTAGAAATACTTTTATCTACTGTAGCCCAAATCCCATGGCGGAATCAAGAAGCGAGCGACTCTTCAGCTTACGATAGGCTTATCATTTACAATGCGCATTGTTTTGTTGAATTAGTCTCAAAAGGTGCTGAATTTCATAGAGCAATCGGTAATGACTACTCCTTCATCTAAGACCTCATTTGGAATTCCGATTGAATCACAAACGACATAGGAATAAATTCAAGTTTAACACTTGGGATAATCACAGACTAACAGACATGACAGTATGAGTAAATTCTTATAAAAATAATTTTTCGTTATGCACTAGTTCCACCTATATTGTACTGCGCGAACTATTTACTATCTGTACACCCCTTGTGTTATGTACAAGTTTTTTTTACTAGTTGGTTTCCCCTCGTTTGTCAACACCGATCAGCTGCTTGCAGGGATGCCTGATTTCATCAAAATATTTGAAAATGAATCGTCACAATAAATTATTGGATAACGTTGATAATATATTTAACTTTTTCGCGATGTTGGAAGGTAACCATTTATTTGACTCAACGTTGTTCATCTAGACTATTTTTATTGTGTTGGTAGTTTTCACCCGAAATTAAGTGGCGGCAGACCAGAAGCAAGTAAATATTGTAACAAAACGGGTTCGATTTTGTATTGCGTTGGAGGATGAGAAGTAGGCACAATTATGTGTATAGTTTTGGCAATATGTATTAAATCTGTATCCTGCATGAAATTCGCATGGACGTATACAAATCAATACATTACAGGTAATTCTGTATGAATGGCAACTCTGTTGGTAAATGAAAAAAATAAACAAAGTCTAGATGACAGACAGGATGTTTTTGATAGAGTAACGTGGCGCCATCATGACACATGTGAGTACTGTCCCAAATAAAGGAATATTCGAAATGACCGTTAAAATGATTGAAGAATCTAATTTGAGTGTCCTGTCTGTTAGTCTGTGGGATAATCGTGTGAGATGTGAGAGGCTGGGGTCCAGTAGGAGATTGATAGTACCTATTAGCTCTCTCCGGACAGCACCAGCCTAGATGCCGTGTAGAATCCGGTGGAAAAAAACCAAAAATAGATCCACTGGGTTCCTGCTTCCATGTCGTAAAAGGCGACAATTGCAAGAGTTTCTTTTTTCCTTTCAGTTATCAGATATTTTCAATGTTTCACTTATGATTACTCTATTTCACTAAATTATCTCTTCATTCAACCTTTCAATTTCCGTCTAGCTTCAGAGAAAAGTTTAATTTGGAATGTTTTCTAATGATGCCTTTCTCATGCCAATCATACTATATTTAATAATACTGTAATATTCTTCAAAATAATTTTCTTCGATTCCTAAAGGAATAACCGAAATTGGTTTGTTTGACCGTCTACTGATAAAAACTGATTTGAGGTCGATTTAAAATCGGATCCGGATGAAATTCAGGAATTACGTATGGGACCACAAGACCTTTCATTTGAACCTAAGTTTGTGAAAATCGGTCGCGCCATCTATGAGAAAAGTTAGAACACATATTTTCTTTTTTTGCATATTTTACCCCATAACTCCGGAACCGGAAGTTGGATCCAAATGATATTCAAGAATTTTGTATGGGACCATAAGACCTTTCATTTGAATCTAAGTTTGTGAAAATCGGTTCAGCCATCTTTGAGAAAAATTAGTGCACTTATTTTCACATTTTTTTGCACATGTTACCCCATAATTCCGGAACCGGAAGTCGGATCCAAATAATATTCAGGAATTTTGTATGGGACCACAAGACCTTTCATTTGAATCTAAGTTTGTGAAAATCGGTTCAGCCATTTCCGAGAAAAGTTAGTTCAAAAAAACGTTATATACACACATACACACACAGACATTTTCGTACTTGACGAACTGAGTCGAATGGTACATGACACTCTGCCCTCCGGTCGGTTTTCACAGTGATTGCATAACCTTTCTATATGAGAATGGCAAAAACACTTGATATCAATATTTCAAACAATAAATTAATATTTTTCTCGGTAGCCGGCTGTCCAGATCAGCCAATATAACCAATGAACTCTTTTAATAAATAAGATGAAATCTGTTGACCTTTATTTGGTGAATTGAAAATTTTATAACAATTGTTTGGAATATGTCAATGCAATGAATCAACTGTTTTGTCTAAATCCTTTTCATTCGTTTATTTTGTACCACGTAATTTCATTTAAAAAAACCTGTTTTAATCTACCTAGTGGTGTAATGATGCCTTTCTCATATCAATCATACTATCATATATAATACTGTGGTATTCTTCAGAATAATTTTCTTCGATTCTTAAAAGAATAACCGAAATCGGTTTGTTTGGCCGTCTACTGATAAAAACTATAAATTGGAAAAGATTTGAGGTCGATTTAGAAATCTTTTTACGGTTTTTCGCCCTTTTCAGTGATGGTATAAAATTTTTAACACAGTTTAACCTATATTTCCGGATCCGGATGAAATTCAGAAACTACGTATGGGACCACGGGACTTCTCATTTGAACCTAAGTTTGTGAAAATCGGTCGTGCCATCTATGAGAAAAGTTAGTGCAAGTATTTGTTACTTTCACAATTTTTTGCACATTTTATCCCATAACTCCCGAACCGGAAGTCGGATCCAAATAATATTCAGGAATTTTGTATGGGACCACAAAACCTTTCATTTGAATCTAAGTTTGTGAAAATCAGTTCAGCCATCTTCGAGAAAAGTTAGTGCAAAACGTTACATTAGTGCTTAGTGTTAGTGCAAAACGTTACATTCACACACACTCACACATACACATACATACACACACAGACATTTTGTGTACTCGACGAACTGAGTCGAATGGTATATGACACTCGGCCCTCCGGGCCTTGGTTGAAAAGTCGGTTTTCACAGTGATTGCATAACCTTTCTATATGAGAAAGGCAAAAATTGGGAAGATTTTATACTTTACGCGATAGTAACATATTGCACATTTTTCTTCAGTTTCCTCGAATAAGAGCTGTGAATCAAGACTTCCCGGTACTTCAATATATGATATTGTTGAAACGTTCACTCGGGAAGTCAGTGAGTTTAGTGGTGCATCCGAGCATCTTGAAACAGGAACATACTGAGTCGCGCGCGAATAATAGCAATACTGAAATTTTTACTAACAAATATCCTTCTCCCGTGACACTTGTGGAGTGTGCAGTAGTATATACGGCAACTGTTGGACTAACATCCCTTCCCATTCCTTAGACGATCTACGTTCGGGCCTGGCCGGCGCCGGTACTGATCAATGAATTCTGGGGTTACCAGAAGATGTACATTGAAGGATAATTTATCAGACCCAGGTTGGATCATCTATAAATTCCCTGTACAATTTCAGCTAATCCCGATCAGTAACTGAGTAGCAACCAGGGGTGGTCGCTCAAGCTGAAGCTCTGAGATAATCGTGTGAGATGTGTTCCAATCACTATGGTTGGAGGTTTTCTGTAATAGACTAGAGAGCTTTGATAATGTTTCAGGACGAAGTGCAACGTTTTGTAAGATCGAGATAAACAGCTATTATTTTATTTCCACTTATCTTACCTAACAGCGGTAGTACTGCGTGGGCCTTTATTGTATCAAGAAAACTTCGCCTACTAACTCGGTTCATGGTAGGATCGGGGACACAAATCATTTTCACAGTGGTATCGTCCGGCATCCTTATGACACGACCAGCACATCGGAGCTATCCAATTGATTCTGTGGATACGTTCCGTCTTTCTTCGGCACTTTGTCATCGATAGTGCACAACATCTTTCTTCCAGAAGTATTAGGAGTGCTTAGATCCTCTGCCAAGATAGTCCATAGATAACAATCTATCCAATGAACGAAAATTCTGAAAAAATTGTGTTTTTTTGTGCCAAAGATTTTGGCTGAGAAGGATTTCATTCGTCATGTCATGTCATCTACTCATGTCTAGCTATTACACGTTCGACGCGCATAGTTGATGTATTGTTGGTGATTAGATTCCAATTTTGTATGAATTATGACTGCGATATTAGAATATTAGATTTAGATATTGGGTTCGCACTTAGTAACATGGGTTTGAGTAAACCTGATATAAAAACCAGGTTCGAAACTGACTCGATTTTCAACTAGGTTCGAAACAAGCTTCAAGCAAACGGTTTGACAGCAGTTAGGGTGGAAACTGGGTTAGGTTTTGCATCAAGCGAAAACGACATAACTCAGCTACAAGCATTCGCCCAGACAAAGGTCAACGACCTATAGACATTTCTGACAAATGTCATTCATTCAGTCGGAAGAGAATGAATATCGTTTCAGAACGAAGCACTGCTTCTCATTTAAAACCCATGGAAACGAATCCAGTTTAGTTCCTTCAAACAATGCCCCACACTAAACAGCGAATGTACGAGTGAACGCTATATAAAAATCGGGTTCGAAACTAACCCAAATTTCAGGTTCGAGAATGGCTTCAAACGAACGGTTTGACAGTAATTTGTGAGAAAATTGAGTTATACTCAGTCTCAAGTGAAAGCAACATCAAACAGGCAAGAAATCGTAATACAACAATTCGTGTTTATTTTATTTATGTTACGTCAGTTCCTTCATCACACCAAAGATTTCCGCACGCTACGAGGGGTGCATAAATTTCTTCATCAACAATACAACTTTTGCTACCCGCTGCATAACAGGTAAAAAAACAGCGAAGAGGAAAATAAAAAGTTCAAATATGATATGAAACAGAACGAGTTTCTAAACCGCTACATGTATTCAATGTTATTTTATCAATTGTTTTCGTCTCGGCAATGTAGAAACTATACATTTATAATAATGTACGTATTTTCGGATTGCAGTCATCCAATTTAATATTGAGGGGATAGGGAAATGAAATAAATCGACCCACTAAACTGTGCTCCAAAAATTTCGTTTACTTACGCCTGCAATTTGAACGGCGCTTCAAAGTTAACTCTAGGAAAAAACTATCGTATCTACGAGTCTCGATCTGGATGCATCCTTTGTATCAGAAGTTTTTAGATGGTCCGCTCGTTGAATGTAATATTTAACCTGAATTTCAATGCAATTCGAGTGTACTTCGAGGAAACTGTAAAGTCATATAAATCATACTTGAACTCCCGATAAGAATATTGAATTGAATGTTTAGTAACGTTTTCATCTCTAACACACTATAAACCTAGCTACTCTATATAAAAATGGTACAGGTTGCTCAATCTTTGTACTCGATTACATGAGTGCGAAGCAAGCTGCTTCATCGACTATCAGTTGATCTCGGGTACGCAGATATAAAAGAAATCGTTTCTTCTTTCGTTCACTGTTCTAATCACTCCCAGCAAGCACCGAATTATCATAAATTATTCTCAAAAGTAAGATTTAACATCTGGCTTATTGAATGTGATTCGATCAAGATGTAGTATTCTATCACTCGGACAACCTTCTGATTTCGATGAGCAACTTTCATATGCCCCTCGGTCTTTGTTTACGATCAAATGTTTTAAAAAATATATTGTATTATTTTAATTGAAATATGCAATCCACGCCGTGCTAGATAAAGAAACTTGAGGTCATTCAAAAAATGACATCAACATTGACCCATATATGCGTAATAATGTATAAAAAAGTTCATTTTCCCAAAGATACTGCGTGTTGACTACCTGGAACGTGATAGACTTTACCCATATCCAACAACAAATCATTGTATTTACCATAAAATTTCAACGCGTGGAAGCAGAATTTTTACTTATAATGACAATTATCTTAAACGAAACAAGTACTGAGAGACTTTTTTCTTCATCTGTTTTTCTTATTATTTTTATCAAATTTTTTGCTTAATTGTCTCCCCAGTGAACGACCAAAATGGTTAAAGCCGGGGTAAAATAAATGATATAAAAAAAAGCTTTGCTAAATCTTTAATAGAAGCTTTAGGTTTATTTTGTTTCAACTCAGGTTAGTATTCTTTTTATGATCAAGTATCAAATATTGAACAATTCCAATAAACTTTACTTCATCTTGCATCACCTCAAAAAATTAAATGCAAATATCTTGAGAAAAAGTGAATAGTTTTTTGATGTCTTTACCTCAATGCGAAGGTAATTTGATAGCAAATGATCTCCCCGTGACTCACAACAAACTATTGAAACATTTCTGAGTAAAATTGAAAATAAATCATTTTTGACATTACTCCATAGCACATTGTTTCTCCAATGCGTGTTTGACAAGTCAAGCAGATGCAAAGCAAACAACAAAATGGCGCTAAAATTGTGACAGCAAACGAGGTCAGCCTGACAGCACTAACACTAATAGACCAAAGTATGTTGCACACGAGTATAACCTGTCTCGTTTCTTCCCTGGCACTTCGAGTTTTCCATCGCATTCTAGCGAGCTCCTATTGGTCGAGCGATGCATACGCCATCTGGTTCTATATGAATGTGTTGGTGCTCCCCGAGTGCGACGTCGAGTCGAGGTTGAACCGTTTTCATCGCTCGGTCAAATCCGCTGCAGTGTTCGAGTGCGACGGTCACACGCGCCAGTTCTTGCTACAGAGCATTTTTTTGTTTGTGCTCAAGAGAGACAACTGAAAGGAAAATTTTCTGCTGAGCTGACGCCATATTGAAAGTGTACTGTGTAGAGCAAATTTTGGCACACGGCTGGTTTTACTGCTGGTGCTTGTGACAATCGCGTTGTGGTATCTTATTAGCGGCAGAAGCTATTTGAGGTTAATTAGGGTGCATCGTAGTAGTCGATGGAAGTGCAAACGAGACTTTTATTTAGTACAAATGTCAAATGATTTGATTTGAATTTAGGAAATTGTTTTGAGTGACAGTGAACTTGAAAAGTGCCAAGTGAAGTGAATTTTCGTTGGTTTACTGTTGCTTTTGAAAGTGCGGAACAATGTCTGATGAATACTACGATGAAGACGGTGAGTGATAGTTTACCGTTTTGCCCTGTTTTACTGCCATTCCATTATTCCTAGTTAACTCTTAAAAAAAAATCTGCCGATTCCTTGGATTTTTTATGAAACATGCACTGCAGTTCATAGCTACATTTTGTTAATCTTCTTCACCCACCGGTACTTATATGGAGGGAAAGTGTATTTTATTTTTCGCCAATATGAAGTGTTCGATTAATTAGTAGTAATTTGAGTATTCCCCGATCTTCTTTCCAAAACAATCTGTGTCGAAAAGTAAGTCTTAAAAAATAGATGCAATCTTTGCTTTTAATCGACATACCAAAAATTAATGTCAACAATCACCAAGTAATAGGGTGGTTCGAAAAATTCTTGCATTATACATTTTCAAGGAGTTGCTATAGAAATGGTTTCAAATCGAGTCGCAAACTGTGTTATGAATACAATTCAAATAATTTGTTTTTTCTGTACTATAGGGTAATTGTACCAATAGTCATAGTCATAGTCATAGTTATTTTGCGCATTACTCGACTTTCAATTACCTAGTGATAAAATGAATACAATATCTTCGCTTCGGTAAAAAAGCAATACTTCAGAAAAAATAGTTCAACAATTGTGAGAGTCAATGAATCGAACAGAGACAGTGGATTTTATTTATTTGTTTTATTATATGAGATAAATAGCGGTGCTGGGATGAAATGCTCACAGTATCGGAAGAAATTTTTCATAATTCTCAGTCTGATGAGTTTTTTCATAATTCTCGGTTGATTTTTCGGAAGGCCGTAAGAGCAAGTGACAGTTTCTCCGACGACACGACCTGCCACTCGTCTATCAAAACTGTATCGTAAATATAACTACCCCTCAGTAACTGGAAATGTCAAATCGAAAACGATAGTGAATTTTTTTAAACTGACAGCACAAGTTGATATATTTATTGATTTTGAATAACAGTCACCATAACCATGGTTACTGCATATCGAAGGCAAGATGAATGTAAACAAAATAAATTTCAGATCGGTTATTAAATTACGGAACATTTTAATGGATTTACCTGACTCGAGCGGAATGTAAAAATTGAGGAGTATGAGTTATGTCTTTTATAAAGCCAAGTTCAAAATTCAGGTCTTGACTTGAAACCGTTGTATGAGAAGGAAGACATGGAAATGACCGACAATGAGCTGAGCGAGGCTAGTGCTCTGCGGTACCTGCATAACGTACGGTAAAATGATTTCTTTGTGGAATTCCACTAGTAATCCTCGAATAGTGGCCAACAAGGTGAAATACTGTTTCCACTGCTGCGCAATCAACCGACACAAAACAATTTTGACACCAGCATATTACACCGAATCCTACTGCCCAGAAGAGCTAGTAGTTGAAGTGTACGGATGAATCGCTGGAAGCAGATCATTGTCCTCGTTCGTTGGTTTCATCCATAGTTTCGATTAAATTCCAAAAATCGAGTTCATTTAAATGCATTTCTGCTTAATTTGGACAAAGTTTAACACTAATAGAACTATTCCACCGCTTTCAAAACATGTTTATTTGTTTTGGGGTTCCTTGGTAACTAGTCCATAGCAACTTAAACAGTGTTGCTCGAGAAGATTATTTTTATCATTTACAAGGGGTCGCTAGATTTGTGGTAACTGGCGGTGAATCCTTAGCGAACAGTTTTAATGCTGATTTTTCTTCGGAGTGTCTGGTCGTGTCGTCGGTTTCTCTTTGTTTACTTTCTCTTTCGAAAATTGTGATGTGATTATAAAGATTTTCTTGGATTTCACAGTTCTGTTTGAAAGTCTAAAGTTTCGGGTATCATTTTATGCAAAGAGTTGAGTAATAAACGAGGAAACCTCTTGGGAATTGATAGAAGAGAAAGTAAACAAAGAGAAACTGTCACTTGCCTCTACGGCCGTCTGAAAAATCATCCGAGAATTCGAAAAAAAATTTCAAACAAAATTTTAGATTTCATCTTTTTTTTTGGCATATCTATATATTTTTACAATGATTACTCCTAATCTATATAATTTAAGAGTAAAAGTTAAGCTGATATAGCAATGGGAGAAATGTTTTTTTGAGAAACAAAAACATGTCGGTGATGTCTGAACATCTTTTTTGGGATTGTGTGCATGTTTCCATGTTCCTAATTTTTCAGAAGTTGGGTAGATCGATTCTCCCAAACTTGCGAATTCAAGAAAGATCACCCTGAATATAATTTTCGGAACTGCACTAAATTCTCCCAATTTGCCGCTGAACGTGTTTCGCCAGTGAACGTTTAATTAATTGTATGTAATTTTAATTCGCGTTGGACTGCAAATCATCAATGCGTCATTGATCTGTTATGTACGTTATCTGATTCGTTGTTTTTTACGATTATATTATTTCCATGTTTGGAAAACGTTTCATCACACCAATATGTTGATTAAATAATTTCACGAAACAGTTCCCTCAGTTAACGCGGTTTTTTCGGGAATGAATAAAATAAGTGGAAGGACTTATCTATCGCACTGAGTTTCTCGCAATTTGTGTTGAATCCGTTTACCAAATTTTCAATTTTTTCCCATGGCTACAAGGAGATCTCAAATGGCTTGCCTAGTGAATTTCAACTATTTAGCTATCATTTGTTGCGTCCAATGATGATTGTAGTTCGTGGTGGAAGTAAAACTTTTTCTGCGGATTTTCGCGTTCTTGGCCAATGGAATTAAAATCGCATTATCGAGTTGTTGCAAACATTACGGATAAGATGTTGTCAGTCTTCTCCGATGCAAATATATGAAATTTGAGCGATTGATAACACATGTCCGTAACAAAGCGAAATCTAGATTTCAGCATGACGTAAATGATGATGGAAGACTCTATTAACATTGTTGGGTAATAAATCCGAGTTTGCGGTTCAATGCATGGGACGCTTGTCTAACAAGCCAGATATCGTATGTTCGAGCCCTGACCTGAAAGGATTCTTAGTGTCAGTAGGATTGTAGGCTGCGAAGCCTGTTGAAATTCCACCAAAGAAATGTAATACCACGGCATTGATTTGGGTACTTTTTCTTACAAATGGATGTGATTCGACTACTATGATTTGTTTACATGTTTATTTCATATTGGCTCTTATTACCGTTCTCACTTACATTTTTACTTCACTCTCATATCACTTCACTTGATTTTACCTATTACCATTATCACGCACAGTGAAGTAATCACTGTAGTGAAAAAAATTATTGTTCAACAAAATTAGGTGATGGATGTTCGTATTAACAACAAGCTCATCGAAGTAATTACTTTTTTCTCTGTAGTGACTTTTGTGATAAAGACCTACTATCACGTCACATGATTTTCACCGGGAAGTGATCACTTCACTTGGTTCCACCGTGTAGTGATATTGGTAATAAGGGCTATTGTTTGACGACATTCCAAGGTAACTGAAAATGTAAACAAACCAACGTAACTGCTAACCACAGTTTTTCGATAGTTAATTGGTACTCCCTACATGCAAATGAGGAAATTCGGTCCAACAGTCCATGAAAATAGTACTACCTTACTGTCAAGGATGAAGCCGAGTTCATTAGTGACGTCAGGGTAGAAAATAATTTCCAGACATGAACAATATATAGCAATTACAATGCTATTCATTGTACATAATTATGTATTACTTCAACCGAGTTGCATCAACAAATATTTTAGCATTTGCTCTAAATAACAATTGTGAAGAAGTGAGCTCAGTTGACATCTAAAATATATGAAACTGTATTTTCGAAATAACTTTACACATTGTTAAATATTGGCAGCAATGCGATAATTTAGCCCGTTCAAAATATTTGTGCTATTCAGAGAGAATTCTGATGTTATTTTAAAGGTTTGGGATATGATTCAATTGAGCGTTTTAGTAAAATACTTATAGGTTATAGAGCACAAATTTGTTAAGAGATTAAAAAATGCAGAATATGATGCATATCGCGTGTAGAATTAAAAGGATACATTTTTCGTATTTTTACTTACTTAGTCTTACTGAATTTGAATTAATTCAGTAATGCCAAACAATTTTTTATGATTATCTGACTTTACCAACAATATTTCTCTATCAACAGGTTTCCGTCTTACCTTCGAGGACGATACGTCCGAACAAGAGAAGCAGTTTTTCATGCGGGCATTTCCCAATGTGAACAAAATATCGGAACGCAAAGTACATTGCACTTCCTGTTACATGCATATCGGAACTGCTCCCATTTCGGAGGCGGTCATTCGAATGCATCCTATACTACGGGTAACGCACTGCCGTAATTGCCATACATTCTACAATAGCGGAGAATTTGACAAAGGTGAGGATGGCAGTGAGCTGTACTGTCGTTGGTGTGGCCAGGGCGGTGAGGTGTACTGTTGCTCAAAATGTCCGTATGTGTTCTGCAAGAAATGCATAGTGCAGAATTTATCACGTGCTTGCGTTCAAGACATCTCCAGGAATGACAACTGGCAGTGTTTCAGCTGTGCACCGAAGATCATGTGGCACCTGCGTGCTCAGCACTGGGCATTGGCCAACTACATCGAAAAACAAAAAAAGTAAGTATATCACAAATTGATATGTTTAAATGGACCCCTTCTGTTTTGATTCACTTGTTCGGTGAAACACAGCATTGGACCCTTTATTAAATACCAAAGTATCCAAACATTTCAAGGTTTTGGGACTTTTTCTGGGCCTCTGGGATTGTATATTCTTTTGCGGATATTCTGATGTGAATTGTGTGACATCCCTTAAATGTATCTATCAACACACTACTATTTTTTCGCAGTAAATTATGTAAATAACGTTCTCAATAACTTTTACGCCCTCAAATAAACTCTTAGAAATGCCTGCGCCTAATTTTATATACTTTTTGGAAATTGAAATCATAAATATTGATTCTGTTTGATTATTTTAGATTTAGAAACAAGATTGCAAACTCTTATTAATTGCATTGAACACAATGATGTAATGAAAACCGCGAAAATGTTGTCGCAGGGACGGGACTCGAACCCGTAGCTCCTAACTTCTTAACCGGGGAAATTGTTTTACCAATTAAACTACCCTGCATACGAAAACACATGAAGTGAAAGTCCAATTGACTAGACGATACAAAGCATGCTTCGCTGTACTTAGCCACCACGATATTCACCTACAGACTCGTCTCGTTGTTTATGTAGTTGCAATAAAAAATAACAATAATAATATATGCTTCAAGCAAAATTTTTGGACGGAAGAAACAGCAGAAATTGAATATGTTTTCCCGTTGGGAGTTGCTAAAAGTTGAATTAAGCTCGTTTTTACACCTCAACAAACAAATAAAAATTGCAAAAAAATTGTTTCAAGAACCACCCTAATCTGACATTGCTCAAAGTAAATCAAAATGGCTGCCATGGCAAAGATTCCGCTGTAGTCTGGCTCGACTTTTTCTTCACTACACATTCGTACATCTGATCCATATAAGAACGCACATATACAAAAACATACATCACCGGTACACTAAGCAAAACGGACGGTTCTCGTGCGACACGAACTGGTAGACGGACCAGCGTTGCGAAGCATGTACAGTAAAGAGGAGAAAATGTTGGTGCGATAGGGTAAACAAACCACTTTCAAATGATACACCTGATGTCGAGCTGATTTTATACGGAAATATTTCCTACCATCATTATAGTTATAAAATTATCTTTAGTTAAATATCAAGAAGC
This sequence comes from Malaya genurostris, assembly GCF_030247185.1. Taxonomy (NCBI): domain Eukaryota; kingdom Metazoa; phylum Arthropoda; class Insecta; order Diptera; family Culicidae; genus Malaya; species Malaya genurostris. The sequence continues at coordinate 95,310,390 of NC_080572.1, forward strand.
ACTTGAAAGTTAATTGTGATCCGATGAACAAAATGATATTTAAAACAAAAACAAAGAGTGAACTTTGCACTGTTGTTTGCTGTATAGATATTTTATACATTGCATTGTATGAGCAAATTCAGCAGTTAGGAGATCTATAATAGAACTGAAACTGAAACAATCATATCCCCAGCAAGCCGTTTTAATTTTGTTTATTCGAACAGTTCACCTGTCAAATTTCAAACTGGTATACGCTGCTATTCTATTTTTTTCTTTTATGTTATAATTGCCAGATTTAAATTCTGAAACTGACAAAAATTTATGCATCTAGAACCATAACACTTCTGAACATGCGCTGTTATTGTTTTGCGGGATGAATGTGGAGTGAATGTAAGACGAGTTATGACAGCTGTTCATTTGGACGAAATATTTTCTACCAGTGTCATTTCAAACGACCTGTCAAAACATTAGCTATAAAGCTTAGGAAATTGTTTTCATTTCAGGTGAAATGTTTTGAGTAGTTTCCAATATTACTGATAAGATATCATCTCTCATTCTAGACTAATGATGTATCACTTATCCGGGGAGAAAAACATTAAAGTTGTATATTTAAAATTTGTTTTTGAACTCTGTATTTAAAAATTGTCAATCAGAAAGGCACTGCTATGCTCTAACCTTTTTTTTGTTAACGATTTGTCGAATTTTAGAGAGGTTTGACGAAATTATTTTTTAACAGCATGGGTAAATAATAAATCAGTTACTGTTCCGTGACTATTTGTATTTTTTTTCAAGTAACTGTTTGTAACTGTTCCGAAATTCCAAAACTGTGCTAGCTTTTGCCAAAACTCGGCAGATCGATTGTCACCCTATCTGCCTTCTCCATAGGCGTCGCATCGTTAGTTGATATTTCAAAAATTGCGAGAAAAATTTTTATTAGTAAGTACATAAAAGCATTAAATAATTGAGTATTTGAATTTAAAAAAATCAACAGCCATGGAGGAGAACTTAATGAAGGCTATTTGATACACAATTATATTGAGAATTTACGTTAATTTTTCCAATTTCCTTCTAGAAAGACTAACAATATTGGTTCCCAACATTAATAATTGGGTGATGGAAAACGTTTTACATTTAATTACTGATAAGTCTGAAAATAGCGATTTAAAATCTCTTTACTTTTGCCGAAATGACATTTTCTTACGATTTTAGCAATTATTGACATTTGCCAAATAATGTATTGGGTTTCTGAACAAATTATTGTTTTACTGATAAGGTCATTACCAAGCTCGCGGCTACTGTGAGAATCTCGATAAGTTTTTTTTCCAGAAATTTAGCAACAAAATTTCATTGTGCAGGTGACAATTCTCACTACTCAGTAAATAGTTCAAAACCCAATATTTCAAAGGTTTTTGATTTTTCTTTGACGGTTTTTACGTTTTTCTTGTTTCTTTTGAATGAATATGAACATATTTTGAAATTCTTTGATTTGTATGTTATTGTTCGATTATTATATGAACATATACAAACGATAACATATTTCTGAAAACTAAGTATTGTTTTTTTAATTGGAACATCAAACAATGAATACATTTACAAGTTCTACTCGAGGAAGTGATTTGCACAACATATTGGTATAAAAATAAACCGTTTCATACATTGATTTCATGAAATTTCCTTACTACCAACCTAAAAAACTCGATTTCTCTGTAACGAAACGTCGGTATCGTCATGTACCGAACGTTTTATCACCTATCATTTGAGTTGGTAAGAAAAACAAAATGGCGACCGTTGCGTGGCAAACATCCGTAGCTTGAATTTGACCCAGAAGGCATTCTCTTTTCATTGCAACTCAATACGCTGGTAGAGATGTGTTCACTGACTACAACTACTACAGCTATAATGTTTAAAATGCCATATCAACACACGCGCCAGTACTGCCGCTCACTCATCATCATCCAGCACGCCAGCAACACCAGCTTGCCATCAACCTAAGCAGGCTTACAGCTACAGAGAGGTTCAAAGAAAATAAACTACAGCTGCTGAGACGATAGGGTAAACGGACCGACCCGACTTCAAGCTCGTTCATAAAACCAGTTTCCTGTATTTCCTGCTCATGCGCCGCGTTATTGTGAGGTTTTTTCGTTTCGCTTTGAAGCGGGCAATGGCGTGGTAAAAATGCTTCACAACTTCACAATTTGATGGGTTAAAACCTTGCATCTTGTAGGGGTATTGCGTTTTCTTCCTCTGTCAGAAGAATGCGTATGTGTGCGAGTTTGTACAAACTTCCTTCTAGATTTTTCGAACACACGATACCACAGAGCGATTAAACGTTTGATTAATAATGACCATGAAGGTTAAAGCAGATTGAAAAGGATTTTCAATGTTGGAAAAATTCTAAAAGAAAGATAAACTTCAAATATGTTTGAAGTTTTTGAATAGTGGTTATGTAATCACATTTTCATATGTGTAATTTAGACAGTTTATTTAGTTTTAACAGCTTTTTGTTTACGATGTTTGAAAAAGGGTACTTAACAAAGTTTCATATACTATTAATGCTAATGTAACGAAAAGTGAAATTTTTTTTCGATGATAAACGTTTATATAACTTAAATACAATGCTTAAAATGTTACATAATTGGTCGGCATAATGTTAAAACTTTCAATTAACCTTAAGTTAAATTATACCAAATACTAAATAAAGAATAATGTAAAACATTAGTAAAATATTCAAGTCAAACATTATGTGACCGAACAGAAATAAAATCATTTTCAGTTCAACAGTAACCAACGACGCGGTGGCGAATAACGAACAGAAAAAGAATGTCAAAAAAGATACGTTCGCAACGTTGCCACACTTGAGAAGTAGCACATCGATGTGCACGAGAATGGTGAAACAAAAAATAACTTTTCACAAGCAAGGTTGCCGTATTTGTTGCTCTGGCGGCTCTCGTTCGCACTTTGCTGGCATCGCATATGCGATAGCAGCACCGTCGTCAAGCGCATTGATTTTTGTGTAGGGTAGTCCGCAGTAGGCCGACGTTTCGGAGATATGAGGGTGGTCTGTATAAATTGGAAGAGGTCTCCTGAAGAGGGTGCCATAATCATGAGTTGCGACGGTCGAGAGTGTCGAGAGATGATGAAGGTAAAGTATCGCTGTTTCGGGGCTCACGTGTCGCATCACAATGGTTTGAACTGATGTTACCGGAGCGTCAACAGCCAGCGCGTTTGTTGAACATCGCTGTATGCTTGTATACAAATAACGTAGCTGGGTATACGTTTCGAGGGGAACAATATGGCGCTCGGGGTGTGGTCGTAAACGAAGTTAGAAGCTCACAACAGACATATTTTATAAACTAATTTTATTAGAAAATAGGCTTTAGAGTATTTCAATATTAAATGTACGTACACTGATGATTGGTAATGAGATATTGTTTCACGAATGCATTTGTTTTACTTTTGTATTATGCGCTTTGATTTTTTGCTTTTAAGCGAATTTACTGAAATGGTGACGTAATGTGAAACGTCGCTATAATCGTTATTTTCGTATGCGGGCATGTGCTGGTTCGAGTGAATTTTTGGTTTTGAAAAACATGCTTTTTCGTGAAATTTTGGTCTGATTGAAAAAAAAACAATCAACCTACCTAGAAGTGTAGTTAAACTTTTCTAATATATTTTATAGAATTTTTTAAATGGGTTCTGAACTTTTTATTCCAATGATTCAGAAGGTTTTGTTGGGCATAAGAAATGTGATGCTGCAACACACAGATAAAAATATTTTGTGAATTTACATCTATTTTCATGCACATATTTGGAGCAGGTAATTAATCATAAAATTTCTTTACAATTCTGTACGTTTTAATATCATTTAATCGCAAAACAAGCGTTAATTGAAAGATACAGTTATATTAATTGAAAATTCAATGCAATCCAATTTAGTTTTGCACCGATGAAGGTTGTCAATCAAAATTTCGATTCAACCCATGTCTATTCCATGTAACTATTGACTTACATATCGTGTAAATTTCATTATTTCTTTCTGTGCAGCCATTTCAATTACATGATTCTTTTAATTACTTAGCCAAATATTCAACGGATTCAGCTGAAGCCTTGATTAACATTTTATATGAAATTTTTTTTTGCTTTAAGCATTGAAATTTTGAGATCGCATAATAAAGTCATGCAATTGATGCTACAATCACAGACTAACAGACAGGACACTCAAATTAGATTCTTCAATCATTCTAACGGTCATTTCGAATATTCCTTTATTTGGGACAGTACTCACATGTGTCATGATGGCGCCACGTTACCCTATCAAAAACATCCTGTCTGTCATCTATACTGTGTTTATTTTTTTCATTTACCAACAGAGTTGCCATTCATGCAGAATTACCTGCAATGTATTGATTTGTATATGTCCATGCGAATTTCATGCAGGATACAAATTTTATACATATTGCCAAAACTATATACAGAATTATGCCTACTTCTCATCCTCCAACGCAATACAAAATCGAACCCGTTTTGTTACAATATTTACTTGCTTCTGGTCTGCCGCCACTTAATTTCGGGTGAAAACTACCAACACAATAAAAAATAGTCTAGATGAACTACGTTGAGTCAAATAAATGGTTACCTTACAACATCACGAAAAAGTTAAATATATTATCAACTTTTTTCTTTTTTTTTGCGATATTCTCCTAACCAGAGATCTTTTTTTTGTAGAAACAGACAATGAAAATTATAGAATGATAGTACTCAAGGGAGAACAAGGATGTGAAAATATAGAACGGAAAAGTGAGACGTGACAGAGGGTCATTTAAGCAAGCCTAAGCCCAACTCCTCTGGTAGAAGGTAAATGTTAAGTTACTAGAAGATTTCTGCTTGCTTAAATGACCCTCTGTCACGTCTCACTTTTCCGTTCTATATTTTCACATCCTTGCTCTCCCTTGAGTACTATCATTCTATAATTTTCATTGTCTGTTTCTACAAAAAAAAATGATCTCTGGTTAGGAGAATATCGCAAAAAGAAATATTGACTACTAAACTTAGCCGTTAAAAAAAAAAAAGAAAAAGAGTATATATTATCAACGTAATCAAAAAATTTATTGTGACGATTCATTTTCAAAAATTTTGATGAAATCAGGCATCCCTGCAAGCAGCTGATCGGTGTTGACAAACGAGGGGAAACCAACTAGTAAAAAAACTTTTACGTAACACAAGGGGTGTACCGATAGTAAATAGTTCGCGCAGTACAATATAGGTGGAACTAGTGCATCACGAAAAATTATTTTTATAAGAATTTACTCATACTGTCATGTCTGTTAGTCTGTGCTACAATGTCATAGAAATTATTCTTCTGGATTTCGACGGATTCTGCGGAATGATTTGATTCTTGAATCTTAAATAATACTTGGGCTCGATATGACATAATAAAATTCAGGGTTTTTTTTTTTATATTTTACATTCGTTTGTTTTATTTCACGGGATGAGTTTGTATTCGATTTTAGTAGTCGAATTTCGTGTTTTTTTTTTGCACAAAATTCGTTCCATTTTCTACATTATGGCTTTCAGGCAAAATGAACTTTATTTGAATGAAAGATCGCCTTTAAGGTGATAGATCAACGAAAAAGCAAAAGTGAAAACTTACGAAAACAAATATCCGAGATATAAAATTTGAATAATAATAAAACTTCAATCAAAAATAATCATTCAGGATATTCAGGGATTCCAAAACTATTCTAGGTGACATACCTTTTTTTACCTTTCTCTATTGCTGAAAAATCCTAGTTTTGAACGGAGTCTCCGAGACCCATAGTGTTATAAATCACTCTACTCAGGGCGACGGTATAAGTGACGTAACCGACAAAACGCGTTGTTTTCTACTGTTCAATTTTCTCAGAGATGGTTCAGCTTAGGCTCGTTTGAAAGCTACTATTGAATTGTGAATCAAGTATGAAGGTCGAATGACTGTGATTTCTGGTTCTGGAGATATAATGGTATAAGTGACGTAACCGACAAAACGCGTTGTTAAATTTTCTCAGAGATAGTTGAAAATCAACAATGTCAATGAAATTTGGAAGGGTTATGGAGAATATTACTGGTTCGAGAGATGTACTGTTATCGGAGTTGAAAGAATCGATTTCGAAAGATTAAGATTCGTTTAAAAGCTACTATTGGGTTATTTGATAAGCTCACAATAGTAATGGCTGAGGATAGAATCTTACAAACGTTTCAATGAGACTATGTAAATGACAAGAGAAAGACATTGTCACACCACTAGGAAGATTAAGAAAAGTTTTGATAATAAACTGATACCTTAGACCCTCATAGACAACTAATTTTTAAATTCCAATCTCTAGATTTAAACATAATGATCTAAAATTAGTATATGACGTTGCGCTTGATCAACTGAATAATCATGATACCTGTGTTCTAAAGTTGCGTTGCGACCCGAATGTTTGACAGGCCTGATTGATATTCTGCTTCTTAGTAATGATGTTAATGAGCTTTCCTTGCATAGTCATTTTGGCCTTCAAAATTATTTGAACTTGAACCTGGATTTAGATCAGGGCCGGTGAAGTATGTTAAGCCCAGGTGAGTAATTTTTCGTACCGAGGCAACGACCCACTATTTTGAAGTATTCCTTAATTTCATTGGATATTTATCCCTTAAAAGTACAAGGTCGATTTCATTTTTAGAATATTTTTTTTTCGATTTAACTTTGTATAAAAAATTGCGCATTTAAGCGTTAAATACGATATAAAATTACTGTTGGGTTGTTCGACCTATTTCAAATCACTGCCAATATTTGTTTTGATTATTAACGCAGCATTCTTTTGTGTTTTTAATTGTTTGAGAATTTCGGTTACCCTGACCGTTTAGCTTGTTGGGATTGATGATGGAAGGTACTGAACTCATTCGTCCAGTACTCCACGATCCAGGTCAACACGTGTCTCGTGCAAATCGAACGACGTAGAAAGAGAATCCATAAATAGTCCTGCCGCTGATGTTCATGACATATTGTTCAAAAAGCCTCGGCACGGGAGACCAAGAATAGGCGTGTGTGTTGTCAAATTAATCTCATTTTTCGAAAGAACCAACCTTCAAATGGCATGGCATCGCACCACAAACACTCAACCTACCGGAATATAAGTGCATTACTTATTCTTTTAAGAAAAAATTGAAATAACGAACTCCGTGTGTTGATCAAACATTGCTTTTTAAAGAGAAAAAAAGAACCGCGCAAGCAATGGTTTGAGAAGTGTTACCCGCACTCGGATGCATTAAAATTAAAGATTTGTAGTATTCTGATTTTGTATGTGGCCAAATAAAGTAGTTATCCATAAAAAATGGGCAAGTTTTGATAATCGTGCGCATAATCAAAGTTCGTGAAACTAGATGTTCTAAGATGGTTAGCACATCAATCTGAGCATGAAACGCATTGCGTTGGTATGAAACAGTGGACGAATCATGGATCCACCATTTTTCTCCGGAATCATATTAACATTTAGACAGAGAAAGCAATCCGTTATTGATGCGTTTGAAGTGCGAAATCGAAAAATAACGGACTTATATGAAGAAGAAATAATCCGAATGGGTAATGTCGGAGACATGACTGGAGGGCGTAAATACGATTATAAATGATCTGCTTTCTTTATACTTATGAAAATCGAGGTCTGTGCAAGCTCCACTTCCTTACTTCCAAAATTGTAACGGCGCACCTACACTAAAGTGCGAATTTCATTAATACCGACACTAGAATTTCAATGGAAGAAACAATCTAATAGTTCTTAGGGATCGAATTTTGGTTCCAAATTGTGGTATCTCTTCCATATTAAACGTTCCTTGGATGCAAACTTCAACCACTGAATATTGTCGAAAATATTTTCCACCTTTTCGGTTCGAGCGATGTTCAAAGTAGATCGACCAGTAGATATTCACTAAATTCCGATGCGTTCTCCTTTGATAATGAATAATTGAGTATTGCTGAATATAGTTTTCGTTCACTTGGTTGATGGCTTTTAGTTACGCAATGATCACGAATTGCCGCTGTCCAATGTGAATAACAATGCTATTTTCCCTGCAAGCGACAAATTGTTTAAAACCATTAGTTCTTTTTTATCTAACGCACTAGAAATGATTGAAGTTCGACTGTTTTTTCTTTAATACTCGTTCAGTTCAAAAGCGGGATTGATATGTGTCTGACCACATCAAAAACTGCGAAAAATACAATCGCTTGCTAAAATAATGTCTTCCTTGATTCCGAAAGTTTGAGATATCTAAATTTTTAGTGGTTAATGGTTATCTCACACTGTTGAAAAACTAATTCCAAATTGTTTATCATGTTTCCTAGAGCATGTAGAAAAAATCATGGCGATACATTAGATACAACAAAAGATATGCACGATCAAAAACTTATCACTCTCTCAGAGGGTAAATTTTAAAAAAGCGCCTCATAGCAAAGTAAGATGTATTCACGTCAAATAATTATCTTCAACCAAGACAATGCACCGTGCTTCAAGTCAATGAAAACAATAAACAAATTGAAATAATTAGATACCGATCTGTTTCCATATTCCCTCCATTTTCTCAATCACCTAGCCCCAGCGACTACTTGTCTTTGTCTTTAGATATCGAAAATCAGTTAAGAAATGGTTGAGATTTTGATGTTCAAAACCTGACCACTGTTTGTATGGTTTTTATTTCTGTATTTTGAATTTTCTCCCCGGTTCAGAAAACAAAGACGTAGTCCTACGTCAAAAGATTTTGAGTGACTTTTTTATGTGAATATATAGAACGGAAAGGTGATATGTGACAGTGTTTATTTGTGCAAGCAGAAATCTTTAAGTAACTTTATTTTCACCTTCTACCAGAGGAGTCGAACTTAAGTATCTAGAGATGGTCGAGGTTCGGGTTTTTGTACCCGAAATCCGTCCCGAACCCGACGAGTATTGGTCGGTTCGGGTATAGAAAATATATCGATAGTCTCACGACAAAAGGGCCTAACTGCAAATGAGAGTCTCTCTTTGTTTACTTTCTCTTTTGATTATTACGGAGCCATTACTGCAAATTATCCAAAGTTTCCAATATCAATCGAAAGCTTGTGGTTTTACCCTGAAAGTTTTGCGATGAGTAAGGCGTCAAATATATAATCAGTGCAGTAAATCGTGAAAGAAAAAGTAAACAAAGAGAAACTGTCATTTGCAGTTGGGCCCTTTTGTCGTGAGACTGTCGATATGTTTATCGGGTTCGGGTCGGGTAACGGTGCCGATTTTTTCATTTTCAATGGGTCGGGTTTAGGTTAAAAAATTTAGTCGGGTTCCGGGATTTTATTTATTATTCCGAGTTACAATAAAAATATTCTTTTTAAAATAAATAATACTGATATTCCCATTGCTTTTCGCTCGAAATTTCAGGTGGAAATTTTCGGGTGGGTAATACTACCCACCGTAAACACCTCTTTCACCATAACTGATTTAGATTTTTGCTTTTTGCCTTTCTCTATAGAAAGGTATTGGAATTGCTGGAAAACCCGACTTTTGAACGGAGTCTCGGAGACCCATAGTGTTATATACCATTCGACTCAGTTCGACGAGATCGGAAATTGTCTGTGTGTGCGTGTATGTGTGTACTTTTCGAAGATATTTTTACGCGCTCAATTTTCTCCATCTCTGAACCGACATTAACAAACTTATGCTCGTTTGAAAGCTACTATCGGACCATTGATCAAGTTCGAAGACCAAATGGCTGTGACTTTTGGTTCCGGCGATTTAATGGTATAAGTGACGTAGCCGACAAAACACGTTGTTTTTGGCATTAAAAATGCCTTACTCTTCACTATATGGGGCCGGGTGTCAATTAAAAGTTTCAAAAATAGTCGCGTAACCTTTTTGTGTCATAATTTTGAACGTTAATAACTCGGTCATTTGTTGATGGATTGTTGTAATTTAACAACCAATCGATTCGGAAACTTTTAACTTAAACATGTATGACGACGTCGTTTCAGTATTTCAATAGTATACTATTGAAAAAATGGTTGGAATAGACCTATGTTTTCATCCACCAATCCCTGTTGTACAAAATGACGTCAACTTCTTGTTCGGCATAGGAGGCTTTGCGTCATGCATAAAAAAACACCGTATCGTTATGCGTAGTATGAAGAGAAATCTATAAATATAGTCTGCACAATATTTCTTTGCCTAGTTGATGTTTGACTGTGAATGAAACAAGTAGCTTGTCCAGTGAGCTGATGACTGGATTGTATATGCGTTCACTTGCTGGATTGTCGCTTTTGCATTATGTGTTGATGAAATTTCCTGCTAACAGCTCAACACCGTGTTCGCTTGAGTATCTTATATATCATCTAGCTATTGAAGAACCGAATCAGCGTGGTTACCGATTCTTTTGAAATATCCCATGTATTTAGCAAATTTTTGGTCGATTTTGCCATTGGCTGGGTGTCAATTTAAAACATGCAAAACTAATCGCGTAACATTTTTCTGTCATAATTTTGAACGCTTATAACTCAGTCATTTGTTGATGGATTTATTTAACTCAACAAACAATCGATTCGGAAACATTTAACTTAAACTTATGAGACAACGTCATTTGAATATTTCATTTGGATACCATTGAAAAATTGGTTTGAATTGAGTATTTTATTTTGGTTCTCTGGTAACTATCAGGCCAATTTAGAATTATCGGCGATAGATTTTTCGGATCTAATTTGCAGCGCTTGTTCCTCGATGATTTGTTAATGGATTTTCCTAATTTAAATGATTCCAAAGCTTCAATATTGTAAGCTTAAAAATGTTTTAATTTGTCAACGGATCGGTTTGCATACTTAAATCTCCATTCCCATACGAACAAAACCGTAGAAATGTTCCATTTTTAATGTTATTGTGCTCGATCGTGTCTTGAATACAACCCTCTAATTTTTTTTACCGCTCTAATGTATATAAGGGTGACAATATTTTGGGATCACCTCTAATTTCGCAAAGCGCTACTGTTCAAAAGTTTAAGCACCTCGAAAAAAGTCCTGATGCAAAATTTGAGCTAAATCGGACATGGGAGAGGGGTGCTGCCCAGCGGTTAAAGTTTGAAAATTTTCGATCTTGAAAAAGCACCATAGCATGAAATTTTCGAAATTGAAAATTTTTTTTGATGCCAAAAATTTTAAAACTGCAAGAAACGTCGCGATTTAGTGTAATTTAAAAAAAAAACTTTTTTCGAAATAATTGACTTTCTGAGACTTTTGATATTGTGATATTTTTTCTAAGTCCCAAAAAGTCGATTTTTTTCAAAATAAATGCTTCAAAATCCTACAATTTTTTATAAAAATTCGGATTCTACAAAAATCTCTATCTTAGTAATACAAAAAACTATAAAGGGCGAAACTGTCATTCCATTTGTTTGCGTAAGTTTCGCCCTCCGTTTTCCATGCCAACAAACATGGCGATACTTCAATTGCCAGTAACGAAGGGTGAAACGTCATCTGTGAAACTATTATTTTTTCCTTATTTTATAGTGGTTTTCAGCTTGACATAGAATGCGACGGAATCGTCGCAGGATTGCGAAATAATGAGCGTCAGAACCACTGATGCCAGGTTTGCGGATTGATATGTAAATTTGAAATTTCGTTTGTTAGCAGACTTTGCAATTAAGCCGACTTTTTTGCAGATTTTCGAAATTTTTATAAACAATCATCCATTTTAATGACTTTTGCTATTACTGTAGGGTTTTCGTTTGGTTTTTTTAGTCATACTTCTAAACATTGAGGTCGCATAGGACCATTTCTAATACGCAGACGCCTAAAATTTCACCTGGCATCGCTGCCAGAAAATTGGACAGTTTTTTAACCCCTTCGCTGTCTGTTGTATTGAAATTAACTAGCATTAGAGGCAAAAGAAAAATTAATCGGCTGTTGGATTGAGGCCAATTGCATTTTCAACTGGTAAAATTCCTTAGAGACAATTGTTATTTCATCGAAAGCATCAACAAATGTATATCTGTCAAAGACGACCAACCTTTTAGAGTAGACAAATAGCACAATCGATTAAAGCACGAGGTTTTGAAAACCAAGGCGTCGATTAATACAAAATATAAATGAAAAGGGTACATACTAAGCACAAAATAATAATTACGTACGATTCAGACGATCCGTCTTCTTTTGTCACAGTCAATCTCCGTCACTGGCACCGTCAACATTAATTACATGTATTCTTATGGAGCCATTCACACGTAACGTCACCGTCACGGAACGTCTTGACGGACGGAGCGTGTGAACGTTCCGGTAAAGAAAGTATTAAACTAATTTTGACGGAAGCTGACGTTTCGGTGACGGTGACGGAAGGAGGCGGATCGTCTGAATCGTACATTATGTCAAATAAATAGCACACGCTTAAAAAACCCGTGCAAGTTAAAGCCATAATCATACGCATTATCAATATGAATTAATTATGACTGCAGTTTTCTTAATAATTAGTTGTTGTAACGGTCAATTTAAAAAATATTTTTTTCTGGCTTGTGGTCTCGAAGGGGTTGAATAGATGCGAATGACAGTTTCGCTATCTTTGCGGCATTTTGTCGCTATCTTATCGCATCGCAATCTTTTCTAGCCGACAGTGAAAATCACTATATATGGTTTCCGAACCTTTTACTAATGGAAATAGTAAATGAGACGATAAAATTACCCGCAGATTTGTCTAAGTCGCGAAAACCAGCCAATTTCACGAAAAATGCGCAAGGGCTTATCTTCATAATTCACACAGGAAGCATAAAAGTAAACAAATCGAAAAAGGGCGAAACTCTGTTTAAGTTGGTTTATTCAGTGGATATAGAAGGAAAGTGGGAAAATTTGCAAGCCTTTTAAAGATAAACCAACAGTTCATCGACTAATCAAAAATTGATGTGAGAGTATACGATAACTTCTAAATGGGATTTGAAACCAAAGTCAATACTTTCATCGACGTTTTTCTCCATTTGCTGTCAATGTTAGATTCGCCGTTCTTTGACAAACAGCTGATTTGAATCTTTTCTTTCATTCTCTCTTGGCATTGTGGTCAAAATACAAAGAGCAAAACCATCCAACAGCAAGAGTTTCGTTCAATAACATAATATTAAGTAATAGACAAGCCTTTGGCATTGTAAACCTTAATGGATTATGCCTTAATAAATATAACTTTGAAAAAAAAATAATATTAAGTAAACCGTATCAACCTGATATTGAGTCAATACGACTCAACTGTAGAGTAAATATAACTTACCATTTGCGGCCCTTACACGAGAATTATTAATGTCATTTTCAATGATCAGTAAGTAATGTTATGACACTTTTAATGATCGTGTAAGGCCCGCTTTAAAAATGACAATAATAACTCTCGTGTAAGGGCCGCTTATGAGATGCACATAAAAAATTATATGCATAATACAGGTTAATATGATGTCTTTGATAATACATAACTCCAATATCAATGTATTTAGAATTGAATTAGCCTAAAAGTATCCTTAATAAAGAAAATATTGAAGACATTCTATATTAAATTTGAATATGAAACATCTTGAATTATCCCAGAGCTCATTGGAAATAACACGTTTGTTTTACTTTCATTTCATTTTACAGAGATATGAAAGACAAGAACCACACGGTTCAGGCTATCAACAGTCTGATGAAACAGGATAACACCACCTGTTGCAACAATAAAGGGTTGAACAAGAAACCGACAACGCCAGCTTCAGCTAAGAAGACGTTGAAACGAGCCTCTGATGCTCACGAAGCCGGAGCCGCCAAAATACCGGAGAAGCGAGCGCTGGTTCAACCACAGCAGCCGATCAGCACACCACCGGCAATCAAGAAGCAGAAAACCGACAACAACGAGGTCGTCTGCACACCGGATATCATGAGCATGTTCATGAATCCAGAGGAACCTCCGCCCTTGGTAACAGCACGGACGGCAGCTGCTTCGAAAGCAGCTCCGCCGCCAGCAGCTGCATCAACTCCAGCGCAACCACCAGTTACTGCACCACCATCCCGCCAGGTTGTAGTTCGGCCTGCTTTCCAGAATGCTACGAACCCTGTTCCAATGCGATTACCAATGAATAACGCACCGAATGCCGCACCTCCACCTGTGTATCATACAATCAATGGATATAAAATTGACTTGCATACCGCTGCACAACAGGGAACCTACCGATTACCGAATGGTAAACTTATTCAGGTACGCAAACAGGCTCCCAGCGCACCGCCCCCTGCAATGCAAACTCGAAATGTGACCATAGCTCCGAAACCGCCAAATCCCTACTTTAATCCTGCAGTGATGCAAAACCCTGGGGGCCGAGTGGTCAATGGAAACCCAAGCTCCCATATCAATATTGCCCTTCAGCAACAACAGCAACTACAAGAACAACGGCTTCAGCAACAGCGTTTACACCAACAACAGCAGCAACATCAGCAACAAATGATGCAACAGCAACGGCCTCCAGTTATGGTTCAGGTAGGACAACCACAACCGACTATCGTTGCTGGTCAACCGAATCCTGCTCTTCAGTTACCCACTTTGGTGATGCTACAAAACATGGTTAATGGACCTCACGAAGACTCTCCTCTTGGCCGCTCGAGGAAGAATTTTGAGGGCAAGTTACTGTCCGGTGTTGAAATATGTCAGCATATTGTAAGTAAAATCAACACCTTAACGAACTCGAACACGTTCAAGAACATTCGGAATGTGCGGGATGTGAAGGAATTGTACATCCATGTTTCGTACTTGCTGACCTATGCGATCGGTCGTTTCAAGACGCTACACGAAAAGTGCGTTGACGATGTGAAAAGCATGGGTTTTACCAAAGAATCAGATTTCGTCATGATGGGAGAGCAAATTAGCAATCGAAATCCGGAGGAAGATAAAAGCGACGATGAGGATGATTGTGAGATTGTCGAGGAGAACACCACTCTCATTACGATTGATTCCGAAGATGAGGACGACAGCGGTGGCAAAAAGAAGAATGATCCACAGGGAGACACGTCACAGAATACGTCCGAAACGGAAGCGGCCGTTGCGGCTATTTTGAACGAAAAGGATGATAGTAAGTATTTAGTGTATTTAAAACTTTGATCTTACAAAAAATTTTGCGATTGAATAGCGATAAAAATTATAATATTATAATATAATTATAATATAATACTTTAAATAAAATTTTTGTCATTTTTGTTGTACAAAAAATGTTGCGATTGTATAGCGATAAAAATTATAATATTATAATATAATTATAATATAATACTTTAAATACAAACTTTGTCAACGCTATTAGTGGCCTAATACGTCAATCCCGTTTGAACACACACGCTCATTCTCCATCACACTATCGATAGTATTATCAAAATTCCTAGTATTGACAAGAATATTGTCTCGCGTTAAGACCGCTAATGAGAAACCTTCATCGATATAACAAATATGTACTTTCAGATATCAATTCTGGTGGAGCCATTTCGATGGCAGACTTCCTTCAAGTTAACCTCAACGAAAGTGAAAAATCGAACCAACAGAAAGACGAAACTGAACGCACTGTCGAAAATAATACTAGCACCGTCGTCATTAGCGATAGTGCAGAAAGCATTTCGAAGGAAGCAACTGTACCAGAATCCGGGAAGGACGAAACTGATGGGAAGAGCAAAGACGATGACGACATGGTGGAAATCATCGAAACATCTGTAGAAGATAAGTTAGATGATGAATCAACGGCACAGTCCAAGGATAAGCCAGAACAAGAGGTTGCAGTTGCAGTTAATGATAAGGCCGAGGAAGTCAATTCCGTTGCTGTGGTTGAGATAAAGGAAACAGACGAGAAGAAGTTAGTAGATGATAAATCAGCGAGTTCCGACAAACTTGAGGAGGTAGAAGATGCTGAGTCTACCGAGGTAAAAGACACGAATGAAGAAACTGAGCAAGAAAAATTAACTTCAGAAGCAAGCAGTGAAATTGTAGCTATGGAAACAGAATCTAATCAAGCGGTTAAAAATGATGATGGTACAGAAAAATCCAACTCCGAGAAAGAAGAAGTTGATGGAGTCCAAGAGAATATTGCAGGAAAAGATTGTGAGCAGGAGAAAGAAGCAGAAATAGAAAAGATAGTTTCGTCGGATGATGTAGAAATGAACCGTATCGAGCCGTCAGTAGACAATTCTGAAAATCAGCAAGGAGAGTCAAACGCTACTGAAAATGAGGAAATAGCCGAAGTCGAGAATGTAACCATAGAAAAAACAAAAAACAGTGACCTTAAAGGTAAATAAATAAAATTGTGTGTTTTCCTAGTAATTAATTTAAACACATTTTTTATTTCCCCAGATCCATTAGCTCCGATAGAACTCACTGACGATGAAGATGATAATGAGTGTACCTTTGTCGAACCAGATCAAAATACCAATGAGAAAAATCCCCTTGAAGACAAACCGCAGGAACCGTTGGATGATAACCAATTTATTCCGGTTACAGAAACTCCAATCGTAACCACTGGAGATGAAATTTCGAAAATTACTGCATCAAAAGTACACGTTGACGAATCAATCAGCAATAGTTCCCCGGTTGTCGAACAGACTACCGAAATTAACAGTCCCGCATCACTGGATCCACTGGATGAGCAACCGGTAGAAGATAGTTCTTCAGAGAACCAACCTATAAAAGCAGACGACAGCGGTGATGATGTTGCTGCTGTTGCGGAAACCGTGCTCGAAGACGGGACGGGTGCAGAATCGATTGATTCGATTAAATCAAATGAATCCGTATGTGAGAAATTGTCCCATCAGGAAACTGCTGATAATATTATTGTTGATTCCGAAGAGCAGGCTGCAGAGACGGTAGTTGGTGAAACTGGCACTACTAAAATAACTGAAGACCTAGAGGCTCCAACTGGCAACGATCTTTTAGCTAGTATAGAGGATTCATTCCAAAAACTTCAACAGTTATTCGATTCGACTGAAAACACAATCGAAGAATCGGATGATAAGCAGTTACCTACTGAAGTTGACCATGAGATGTCTGAGCCGCAACAGGATCTCAGTGAGGATACACCGGTCGAGCTAATGGAAGTAGATGGTTCGTTGGGAATCACTATGGATAAAATATTGTCCGAGAATATAGAAGATCTTCCGTTAGAAAATGTATTAGCAGCTACTGATGTGGCAACATTTGAGTCACTACAAAGCACCGATAAAACTTCTCTCCAGTTGAATGATGGTCTAAAGACTATTAATTGTCCAGAAAATATGAATGGTCAACTAGACATGTTGGATGGTGCCGATGATAGTGAGAGTATTAAGTCACCAGAGGAACTGACCGTTAACGGTGATTGTTAGATAAGCTGTATGTACAAAATAGTTACTAGTATACCGGTAAGCATAGCACTTACTTATCCTTTCTAATTATATGTGGATTCTCGCTCCTTTGAGGTGCCCGGAGAAGTAGTGTAACACTACTGAAAAAAGCATAGCATTATATAATTCTTTAGGCTTAATAATACTGCATAGAGGACAAGCGTTACAAAACCCTTTTGAATTAATTATTGTTTAGAGGGTAAGAATGGAGACACACAAACTCAATGATTTATACTATTAACGATTTTCAATATGCTGAATTACACGAAAATAGGTAAAGTTCTATTGATCAAATACTGTAAGTTTAGAATACTGAAAATGATCTATCTTAAACAGAACTAGCAAACATTCGATCGCATAAATTATAAAAATGCTAGTACATAGAGCGAAGCGTAACTATAAGTAAAACTACACTGAATAAAGTGATTTGATCGTCTGGGTGTAAACAAAACTTTATTTTTTTTAATCTAATCATTCCGAAACCTTTGCAATGTTGGAATCAAATTTCTGCATCGATCAATTTTCTTATGAATAAAGTAACAAAGACCTAGCAATTCCTTTCCTATATGAAAACTATTGGTTAGAATGAGATGTTCGGTCTATCTTTGCTTTGAAGATCAAATGCTTTGAAGATCAAATAGCTGTAACTTCTGGTTCCGAAGATATAAAGGTATAAGTGTCCTAATGGACAAAACTCACTTTTTTCTCCACTTAGTTTTCTTGGAGATGGCTGAAAGAACTTAAACACATCCGAAAGCTACTTCTAGGTTGGGAATTAAGTTCAACGGTTGAAGAGCTGTCATCCAATTAGGGAGATTTAATGATATACGTGACGTAACCGATAAAACGCACAATTCTCTCGGAGACGGATAAACTGATTTCAACGATTTTAAGCTCCTTTGAAAACAACTCTTGGGTTGTGAATCATGTTCGAAGATCAAATGATTGTCTTTTCTAATTCGGGAGATATTATGGTATAAGTGACGCAACCGACAAGCCGTAAATTTTTCTCCGCTAAACCTGAGCTTATCATTCGAAAGCTTCTTCTAGGCTGTGAATCAAGTTCGTAGATTAAATGGTAGTCTTTTATGATTCCGGAGTTATAATGGAATGGCTAAATCGATTCTAACAAGTTTAGGCTCGTTTGAAGGCTACTACTGGGTTTTGGATCAAATTTGAAGACCAAAAGGCTCGTACTTCCGATTTCGGAGATATGATAGAAAAAGTGACGTAAACGACAACTGTTCGTATTCCCGTTTACGTTCGAATCAATCACTATTTTAAACATCGCACATGCATAAAAACAACGCCCATCCAACTTTAAACTATCAGTTCTGGTACAGACTTTAGTTGTTATTAAAAATGTTTGCTATCATTTGTTATTTGACTTGTTTTTTTCACTGACTTTGTATCATCATGCTTGCTTACATCCGTATCGACCATACGACGAACACATGCTTTCGAACGAATGCGAACAAGCCATTCTTGTTTTCACTCGAACGTGTACGTACGCGACTCCTGTGGAAAAGAAGGATCGGCAGCGCAGGTAGTTGTTTTTAGGAAGATTCCAAGCATCAAGGAAGTGACGAATGCTACATAGAAATAAATATCGCATCATGTTTTCGATAGTCTTCATATTTATTACATTGGTAAAATCATGCATTTAATATAAAATAAAGCATATTTGCCCATGGCGTATTTTCCAGTACCTAATGGATGTAAAATTTGATGCGTAAAAACTTGGAACCGCGCATATATTCGAAGGCTCGCCAGAAAAAAACAGCATTTTGCTATACTGTTATGCTTTCTAAATGTTTTCTGCAGTACACAAATTTATGATTTGATTTCAAATCACCTTTAGACTCGAAAATAAATTTGTTAGAAATCGGTTAAACTTTTTTCAGTGTGTTCGAACGATTGATTCGCAACATAAAACTCACGAATCGAAACCACATCATTTCGTCTATTCGTCCGTAAATGAGAATGGGACTTTCCGTTCGTACGAATGATGTTCGAATACACGTATCGTTTGAAGTTAAACTGCCATACATTTTAGCGTTTCGCATATGGTTAATCACAAGAATTGGACTGATTTCATCAAGACTTAGCATTTATTTGAAGAAGTTTATTGATATTTGAATTTTTTGTGGCAAACGAGTCGCGTTCAAATACATTCGAGTGAAAACAAGAATGGCTTATTCGTATTCGTTCGAAAGTACCCGTTCGTCGTACTGCCGATACGGACGTAAACAAGAATGAGGGTGTATAGCTGATACTTTTGGTTTCGGAAATATTGTCGAATAAGTAACGTAAGCGCTGAAGCAGGCTCTCCCTGAGGTAGCTAGACGTTCGGCCTGCTCATTTCCGCGGATGTCCTACGACCCATATGGCTACTGTGTTGGCTGGAGGCAGAGACTGGATATCCCAGATCCTTGAATTATTGCAGGAACCTGAGGAGAGAGCAGTGACAACATTGATGTTCTGAATCTGACACGAGTGTGGTTGCGGCTGCTTCCGAGAAGAAAACGGAAAATTGATCTGGTAGACGGTACGATGAACCGGTAACGAGGTCTGTGACACCGATTTCAACTCGATTATTTAATTTTGAGCCATCCATGAAACGAATTGTAGCGAGTTCATTGTAATTCCGTGTCTGCTTTGGAGACCACAGAGGGATTATCGCCTGCTTTGAAACTGGTCTTAATGGTGTAGTGGAGTCGATCTTCATGTCGGTGGGAGCTCTTGATAGACGTCGATTCGCCTCGTCGAAGAGAAGGAATCCGTCGCAGTTTGAGGTGGTGTTTTAAGGAAGCACACGGCTCTTTTGCAGACCGTTTCTGTTACTCGTATGAAAAAGGGTAATCTGCCACTTTCGTTGCAGGCTACCGTACAAGGAGTTTGATGTAGTAGTTTCGAAGTTATCTTGATTGCTTCGTTGTAGACCGGTGATAAGATTGATATGAGAGAGATGAGCTATTTTGGCGTCTTGTAGTACCTGTGCTAATGTTGCGAAGTAAGTACCTTATTACGGGCTAATGCGTAGTCGAGTTCTGACATACGAAACGGTTTGTTGATAGCGAGGCGATATTCGGTGTCTTCTAGTATTATGAGATTTGCCAAAGAAGATCTGGAGCTGTCATACTTGTTTAGGGTCGACAACGAGGCAACATAATCATCTAGTTCGTCGGCCGTAGTTGCGGGGTTCCTGATTACTGTACCGTTGAGAATGAGAGACATACCGAGATTTTTTTTGGAGTTGAAGCCGTCGAGGAATTCTTCGAATGTTTCTTGCTGTGGTGTTCGGCGGCTGTCGCTTTAGCGGGGTGCGCGCCTGAGATTCGATGAACGTTTCGGTGGTCCTTTCTTCTTGTTTTGACTGCCAATCTGGTTTCGCTTGACCACCAATGCAAAGATTCGGATCGGATTGCTTGCCATAGTAGACAAGATAATACTTCTACTGTTACGAGTGACACTCCCCCATTTTGGATAGTGACCGTTGACGTCGCCTAGTATCAGTTTTGGATATTGTAAGGCTTCCACAGTTAGTAGGAGACAATTGTGGAGGTTTGGTAACTTTTCGCACGGTAGATATATTGATGCCACCGATATAGGAAAACGGTATTCGATCCGAACGACGTTGATAGGATTATCCGTATTTGGTTGAACCACAAAGAGCAGGATACCCTAAAGTACTCCTATTGCTACGGAGTGGTAGACATTTGTTCCCTATTTGTATTAGATTAGATATCGTTTATTCTGCCCCGGTTTTAACTATTTACTCATTCAGTTTAGATCGGTTGGGTTGTTGGTTACTGGTTTGTTCATTTGACTGGTGCTGTTTAGCGGATGATAATCGGAAATAAAAAAAGATCCGGTGGTGTTGCACTGGAAGGATAGGGCGTTGCTGGAGATGACGAACTGGAATGATGGGTACTGCTCACTGCTGTTTCTGATGATGTGCTAGCCGGGATGATTGCACCGGATCCGTAATGAAGAGATTAAAAACGGTCGTATGTTTCAGCGTTGTGTGTAAGGCGGTAAGGTAAGGCGAGCTGATGGATGTCCGTTAGGAAGTGTCAGTAAGATTGTTCGAGCTGAAAAAGCTACGATAAAGCCCAAAATGCTGGGTAATGTTATGCAAAATGCCCACAAAAGAGCTGCTTTTTGTGTATAAAATGGCGGTGGTCAACTAATTGTTTTTTATTTATTTATGGAAAAATCAACAGACACAATTTGATCCTAATGATAATTTCAAATATTAAGTGCAAAGTTGGCATTTGTTGTATTACGTGCAAGATTGAAGTCGACTCCAGATGATACTCGATTGAACGATCGTTGTAAGTCGATAACGACACCGTTTATTCCGTGTGCATCGTAGAGGAGTTCGAAGAAAGGCTTTATTAAGGAGAGCTCGGTAGAAGATAAGGACGCTAGTATGTATGCCAGTTTAGTTTCGAACGATACGTGTATTCGAACATCATTCGTACGAACGAAAAGTCCCATCCTTGTTTACAGACGAACAGACGAAATGCCGTGTTTTAGATTCGTCAGTTTAACGTGGCGAATCAACCATTCGAATACATTGAAAACAGTTTAACCAATTCCCAACAAATTTCTTTTCGAATGTGAAGGTGATTTGCAATCGAATGATAAATGTGTTTTTTGAATAAAACATCCAGAAAGCATAGCAGTCATAGTAAAATGCGTTTTTTTATTGGCTAGCCTTTGAATATCTGCGCGGTTCAAATTTTGTACGCAACAAATTTTTCCATATATATTATGTACTTTATGGAAAATACGTCATATGTTAAATTTATATTGAATGCATGATTTGACCAATGTAATAAATAAGAATGGCAAGGAAAATGTATCTTCTTTGCGGACTGATCGAACTGCTGTTTTCAATGCACTTCTTTACTTTGCACGATAATTTCAAAGTTTTATTCACCGACTTGAATAAAATGGATCTTGAGTACGATATTTATTTATTATGTGGCATTCGTCACTTCTTTGACGCTGGCGGTTGAAGGAGGCACTCGCTCCGGGCGCAACGTTTTTAGGGTGGCGGCAAACTACTCCTTGAAACCTTTTTTTTTTGCTCGCCCAAGTCATCCTTCCGGAGATGGAAATTTTTTTGCTCACTGAACCAACGGCGAGAACCAGAGGGCGGAAAATCTCTTATTTTGCCCCGAGCGCCAAGTTTCCTTACTACGCCACTGGATTAACAGGAGTCTGCCTATTGAAGATGGTACTTTGAATAGCCTTATAACCGATTAGAAAAGAAATCATTCCCGTCTTAATTTATCGTAAAATCTTAAAAATTTCTTTCAACAGTAAAAAAAAGTAATTAAAACAAATAATAACATTTTACTCGTGTGTTATTACATAAAATCCATCATCGATGACATCTACTATCTTATAGTCATGGCTTTCATCCAGATCTAAGTCCTCTTCTGACTCGATGATTTCAATAAGTTCTTCTTCTTCATTTTCGCTTTCTTTACATTCCCCCTGACCCTCACTATTGCTGGATGATTCTTCTTGTACTTCCATTGCTATGATTTCGTCTTCGTTTTCCGCTTGCTCGTAGTAGAATGTTTCCACTACATCTGTGATTTCCACGGTTTCCTGAATTTCGTGTTGCACAACCATTTCTATTTTCTCCGACACGGGTTCCGGCTGCTGATCCGATTGAACTTCATTTTCTGGTGACTCCCTAATCTGTTTCTTCGTCCGGTGTTCTTTAGTAGCTTGTTCTTCATGCTCTGCTTCGCTCGTACAATCAGCAACGCTTTCCGTGTTGGAACTTTTTCGGGCAACACGTGATGGTGGTGGGCTGGTGACCTGTAAAAAATAAAGTAAATCCGTGCGTTACTAACTTAGTAAGCTACTGAGTGCTGTATATATTACTGAAAGTATTTCCTTGTCACTTTTTTCAGTATGCTGTTCATTTTCTTCCATATTTTCCATGCCTTCATCATCTGAGAGAATTTCGATTAAATCTGTTCGCTGTTCGATGATAGCACAATCATCATCGTCATCCGCCATTGTTTCATGTTGCTCACTCTTATCATCATCCTCATCGCTAGTTTTGCTCTCCAATATTGGACCCAGGTCCGATTGATCTGTGAAACCCATGCTTTTGATATCTTTGGCGCAGCTTTCCTCTAAACCACTGAAGCGATCGATAGCGTATTTCAGGATGTACGATAGGTGTACATACAGATCTTTCAAATCCCGTTCGGTTGCAGCATTTTTGTATGGATTTGAGTTTAGCAGACTATTTACTTTGGAAACTATATGGAGCGAGACTTCAGCCGCAGAGATCAATTGATTTTCGAATTTTTTCTGGAAGTTTCCGAATGTAGTGTCTTCGTGTTGCTTGTGAAACAGGTACTGAATAGAGGTAAGCACGGGTGGAGTTATTTGCGGAATCGCTACTGTTTCTGTGATTTGATAATAGCTTTCTGATGCAGTGCCTGACTGCTGTGAAATGTTCGGTGACTGTCTTGCAGTCAACGTTGGCTGTTCTGTAGCTTGCGATGTTAGAGTTTCGGTGTGTTGTGTTTCATCTTGTGGTGGGTGGTTGTCATAAAGATCAATTGACCGAACATTTTCTGCCGTTTCTGGCGATTGGTTACATATTCTTTTGTTGGTGTAAGTTTTGAAGGATTGATTTCGAGTGAACGTCGAGTTGTCAGGGTTTTGAACTGAAGGGTTTTCGGTTGCTTGCGCTGTCGTTTCGGACATCGACACTGCCGGTTGACTTGATTCTGTGCTTTCAGTTTCTATCGGTGATTTCGACGGAGCTCGCAAGGAGCAGCCCTTTTTAGGTTGTCGCTTCACCTGAATCAGCTTCCCATTCGGTAGGCGAAACGTTTCTTGTTGTGCTGCTACTCGTAGATCAATCATGTAACCAGAAATAGAGTGATACAAAGGACAGTTTTTTTCGACTATTTTTTCTTGCGTTATAGGATCGACTGCAGATAGTTTATATTGTTTAATAGAAGATCCTGATTGGAAATTTTTGATGATATTCTGTGTTCGTTTCAGTATATTGTTGGCATGCTTTTTGTCTCTGAAATGAAAAAAAAAATACATTGTAAGCATAACATACAGACGGAATGCTCGACATTAAATGTATTTGAATCAATTATGTTGTGATGTAGTATAATGAGTTATTTTACTATACTGCTGTTAGTTGTAATATTTCACTTTTCTTCACGCTCAGATCTTTTCACTAAATAGAAAAAAGCTTTTTTCCACATAGTTCATCTAAATAGTTCATTGATATTTATTTTTCCGATTCATTTACTTCGTTGATCAACTTAATTAAACCTAATTTTATTCTCTGCTATCCTTTCCAACTTCCCATTTCTATTTTTTTATTCCTCTTCTTTACCACCCGGTTGAGAGGAAACCAACTAAGGGTGTCACAATAAATACAAATTTTAAATTATGTTCAAAGCAATTTGCAAGCAATTTCGACTTGAATTCAACTGAATCAATTCACCGAGTCTTAGCTTCAAATTCATGGATGTTGAATAAAATATCTGGTTCTAGAATAAAATTCTGGAGAATTTTGATTCTGAAATATTGTCATGAAATGAAACATTGCTACTAGTTGATTTTAAGATAATAACACTACAAAGAAAAATAAAAACGACGCATTCGAGGATGCAATAAGTTTCGAAACAGTTGATGAGTTAGAACTGTCTATAGTAGGTAAGGTATATTATGAATTATGCATGTAAAGAGAACTTATATTTGTATTCATTTCAGAAAACGGGTTCACTGTAAATTTATTGAAAATTATTGAACGAAAGGATGCAGAGGAGTTAATACCACAGGCAATGTTAATTCCGCATCCATAGTTGAATGAGCGGGCAAAATGCATTGATGGCTTTGAGAATTGGAGCAACACCTTAGTAAGCTAACAAAAGTTCAAATAAAAAAAAATGTTACATCCAGAAACTAACACTTTTGAATGAATCCATACCATCTAGTATACCCGACTCATCAAGAGTAGTTAAAATATACAAAAAATGATGCAAACAAAATTTTAAGAAAGTGTAATTTTATTGCCTATAAAGTTAAACTAAACTCAACATGTTTAATCTTTTATATCAAATACTGATGCTTTTTAACGGCGATTTTTTATTAAAAAAAGTGTTCATAATAATCAGTTCAATATTCGTTTCAAATAAAAATTTGGTGAATTTCAACATATCTATCATTGAATCTACACACAATCACACGGAAGCCTGATTTGTTTCTATGCGTGTAGAAACGAAAATCGTTTGCTTTGAAGTAAATATGAAATATAAAACAAAATATTTTTGAATTCGAAGCGCGATATTTTTGAAATTAAAATACATTTTTCTGCGTGTACAATACTGTTAATGGTGTAGTGAAATCTACTGGATTGACAAAAAAAAATTGTTAAACAAAATCACAACTTATCATGAGGAAACGGTGCATTCAATTTATTTTGCAGTTTTTGAAATCGTCAGTTGCAATGAAAAGCGGCCCCTACAATTATTACAACAGTATTGTCAATAATCAAATTGACAAAAATATTATCACACAAAACTCCAACTGTGCATTCAACTTATTTGCAATTCTTGAAATCGTCGGTTGCAATAAAAAAAACGCATCCTACAATTATCACAACAGTATTGTCAATAATCAGTATTTTCAATTCTTCATCAATACTTGATGTACGCTTCTTTGAATGCTTATGATCATTTTTCATCTATCACTAGTGTTGCGAAAATCTCGATTATTGACAAAAAGGTTTTAAACGCTTGGTTTTCTCGAAAATAAGGAATAAGTTACCACATCAATTAGATAAATTGAAGCAATACGGACAATACCTCGGTTTGACAATAATATTATATATTATATGGCCGCTAGAATTGTTTTTTTTACTATGGCCATATGATTGTTTTTTCCGGGCCACGAGCAGAAGTTGTCAAATACATTTTCGATCAGAGAAGAAGAAGAAGAAGAAGTTGTTTACAATTTTTTGTACTGTGTATGTGTCTGTTGGTGTCAGCCAGACAAGTAAACCGTTTGAAATAAGTGATTCCGTACAACTGCGCGATAATGGGCTCATTGATACTTACATGACTCCGGGAGGGCAACAGGGCACCTGATTCCGTAGTAGAATGCGATCTTTGTTTGCCTTAGTTACCATTTGTTCCTGTGTGAAGTGCAAGTGACAAAGTTTTGGTTTATTGAGCAGAACCCACTTTTTGTCTAGTTTTGTTGGGTTGTGTTCGTTGAAGAACTCCAGCCATCTTTTCAACACAAACCCTTCTCTTGGAAAGCTGTAAAAAATGGTTCGGATGACGAGCATAATTCTTTCGTGCAAGTTTAAGAGACTTACCTGAAGAGTGTGAACAATTTTCTGTTCCTACGCCGTTTATTGCTACAATAGTCGAAGGAACAGTTTTCGCTTTCCATTACTAGAATCGAATTCAACAACTATTTGAATTAAAATACGATTTTTTTCTACGAGATAAATGATGCTAACCCAAACACTGTTTTCGAAACAACTTGGTATTTTTGACAGTTACAAGTACCGGAACCTAACCCTTGGATTCATATTTTACCTGAATATCTTCGAAGGACAGAGCTTTTGTAGTTCTGATCAACAGAGAGCGATGCTGTATCTGTTGTCGAAAGCTAGCCATGTTTGTTACACGGTACGGTTTGCGTCTTGGATAATGGTACTCGCTATATCCGACGTCCCGCAGCATGATTTCCGTAAGCTTCCAGTCATCGAAACAGGGACAAAAGGAAACTGATAAGATCACTCACATAGGCATTCAGGCGAAACTATGGAGAAGTTTCTTAAACACAATGTAACGCTTTTGGCGTTTTTCAATATATATCTTTTTACAAAGTCTAATTAAAATTTAGTTTAATTAGAGTCCCAAAATCTATAATTGAACTCTTACGATGACTGTAACGGATCTAAAACAGTCAAATTACGTCGCATTAAATAACCTAACGCCAGCGGAATAGTCAAAAGAAGCTTTTGGTGTGCGTGATATTTTCAATATTAGCCACTAGATGGAGACGAAGGGAAACATTTTGCTCACATAAGCTTTTACTACCCTGGATCGACCACTCGGAGCTTTGGTATCAAGAACTAGCTTATGCTACAGTGAACAAGAGGCGCTAATGTCAGTTAGTTGCACGTAGTTAAAAAAGTGAAAAATGTTTTCTTGCTTAGGTAAATATGTGATAATCACATCTTTTTTTTTGAATTTATACTTATGAGTCTTACATAAATTTATTTACTTTACGTTGTTTGAAGAACAAAACGTTTAGTTTCTTATCAGACTAAAAATAATAGCTGTTTCAAACAAAAAAAAAAAATCGCTGATTCATACAAAATATGTTTGTTTCATATTAGAATAAGTGCTTTATATTTTTGACGTCTTAGGCGTAAACGAGTGAAGGCTCATTACTGGCCGTCACAGAATGTGAACATTTAAGGGTTTTGTTGGTTTGTGCAAAAAGCACATATTTGGTTTCTATTTCTTCGCGTTCCGGCTTTCGTTAGAATGGCCCGGAATTTATTTATTTTTACTATATTGTGAAGTTCATTCAATTTGGGTTTGACACAACGGTTTATTTTACTGGATAAGTGACAACAGGAAATCTGATTTGATACTGGGAAGATTGTTGCTTATTACGGCAGAACAAGACGTATTGTTTGTTTAGTTTTAGATTAGTTTGCTTTAAGAAATATTTTGGTTGAAATAACAAGTGATGAAATTGTGCTCTCCTATTGATTCCCTGACAAACAATTTTATAGTAAATTCAAATTAAAAATATAAAAGTAAAACCAAAGAACTTGGGATAAAGTCACGATTTTGATTGTTTTCTTATATGTTGTTTGAAATTATAGATATTTTATTGAAGTGAACATGAATAGCTTACACTTTTATTTATCGACATACATTATATTTTTTTCAGTTCGTCAAGATAACAATACGTCTGATCCCGGCGAATGACCATTAATGGTTAATATTGTTGTAATTACAACTTACTTTACTACGGGGCGTCTTTTCAAAATTTACACAGTACAAGAATGGGTAGATCTAATATCTCTTGTTGTATTTAAGGCAGTAACATAATTTCTTCCCCATACCATCGAGAATTTGTTAAGCAATTTATAATAAATTTTTTAGTGGTATGAGACAGTGTCGCAGTGAGAGTGAGGCGACGGCCTCGGGCGCCAACATTCAGGAGGCATGAAAACCTGATGCAATTGGTAAAATTTAGATTAAGTTTCAGATTAGTATTGTACTACCCAAACTCGCATATCAGTTCCATATGAATTCTGGCCACTTTTGAGTTAGCCCGACAGATAATGTCTATTTTTACGTTACTTTCAGAAATTGCAAAATTAATTTAGGTTTACGTCAGTAAAACTTGAAAAAAATATCAAGTTGGGTCTGTACCAACTACTTTTCTGACTACTGTACCATTATTTAGCGTTGGCAGCGCATGCAAAAATTTAGATAATATTAGATAAACTATTTTTGAATCGTTTTTCTGATATAGCCGGTGCGATAATTCTTCTTGGATATTTTTTGCGTGTCGATCTCAGTTCCTCACCAAAATAGCTTCCTTCAGAATCGAACATATTGCTCCCATTTATACTCATAATTTCATCCTCCGAAGCAACAAGATTAGGAAAAGATTCAGCTTTTTCGCCATAACATTGACTAAAATCAGATGTAGGCATATGGGAATGATTCGAATTGGAATTATCTCGAAGGTACTGTGCAGAACGAGAGATTTCAGAATATTTCTCTCGAGTGTTGGTGGCTTAAAAATCTACAAAGGCCACTGTTTGAGCTGTCTTCCGTGGAAGAGTCTCCACCATATAGAGATTGCAGAACCGATATTCCCGATCTTATGGTCAAATGAAAAATTTTACGGTCCTATAAAATAATACTGCATATTTTCGAATTCAACAATTTATACCGTCTTTTAGAGTATGATGTCAAAATCGTATAAAATTTTTTTAAATTTGAATAAAAACTAGTAGAGCTTGTTCCTCATGTTCCGGATTTACATACAATAGTGGAACTCACTTCGTTTTCTCGTGGATGCAGAGATGTCCATCCCCTCTGTGTAACGAAGAGCAATCAAAATTTCTCCCCTCGCACTGACAACATCATGAGTGTGTTTGTTTATTTCCTTTTACCTCCTCCACTGAATCGCACCTAAGTGCTAGAGTATTAGCTAATAAATTCTCTGAGGTGGATGCAGATACTTTCACAGAGGTGTACACGCCGGTGAGCACTCTGCTGAATGGTTTGCGTAGAAGAAGCGTGGATACGCAAAATCAGCAAAATAAAACAATTTATCGTAAAATTTTCGGTTTTCCTTGTAAATTTTTCATAGCAAGGCCAGATCGAACAGTTCGGCTGAAAAGTTCGTATTGTTTAATAGAAACACACATTTTTTTGCCAAAATTCGTTTTTATTATTCAACATAATTGCCATCAGAGGCGATACAGCGATTATAGCGATCTTCCAACTTTTCGATACCATTTTTGTAGTACGATTTGTCCTTTGCCTCAAAATAGGCCTGCAGTTTCAGCGATTACCTCTTCATTGCTTCTTTTTACCAGCGAGCATTCTCTTGAGGTCTGAGAACAGGAAAAAGTCACTGGGGGCCAAATCTGGAGAATACGGTGGATGAGGGAGCAATTCGAAGCCCAATTCGTTCAATTTCAGCATGGTTTTCATCGACTTGTGACACTGTGCATTGTCTTGATGAAACAAAACTTTTTTCTTCTTCAAATGAGGCCGTTTTTTTTAAAGTTCGTCCTTCAAACACTCTAATAACGCTATATAATAGTCACTGTTGATGGTTTTCCCTTTTCAAGGTAGTCGAAGAAAATTATACCATGCGAATCCCAAAATACAGACGCCATAACCTTACCGGCCGATTGTTGAGTGTTTTCACGCTTTGGGTTCGGTTCATCGCGTGCAGTCCACTCAGCTGACTGTCGATTGGACTCCGGAGTGAAGTGATGGAGCCATGTCCATTGTTATATATCGACGAAAAAAATCGGTTTTATTTCGATATAACAGCTCCAAACACTGCTCAGAATCATCAATTCGTTGTTGTTTTTGATCGATTGTGAGCTCACGCGGCACCCATTTTGCACAAAGCTTCCTCATATCCAAATATTCGTGAATAATATGTCCAACACGTTCCTTTGATATCTTTAGGGTGTCAGCTATCTCGATCAACTTCACTTTACGGTCATTGAAAATCATTTTGTGGATTTTTTTCACGTTTTCATCGGTAACAGCCTCTTTCGGACGTCCACTGCGTTCATCGTCTTCGGTGCTCATATGACCAGTACGAAATTTTGCAAACCACTTACGAATTGTTGCTTCGCCCGGTGCAGAGTCTGGATAACACTCATCAAGCCATTTTTTGGTATCGGCGGCACTTTTTTTCATCAAAAAGTAGTGTTTCATCAACACACGAAATTCCTTTTTTTCCATTTTTTTCACAATAACAAAAGTAGCTTCACTCAATATGCAATATCTCACAAACTAATAATCAGACAGCTGTCAAATTTATACACGTATTTTTTGAAGGTTGGTACTAACTGAAAATGGTATGGATTTAATTCTAGTGGCACCCTCTCATAGAAACGATACGAACTTTTCAGCCGATCTGTTACTCTCTATTAATTGAAGTTCACAGAAGTGTTCGCTTACCCTCACGCGCCAGTGGTCACTTGGGTGTATTTAGACGAGAGCGCGTGAGAGCGATTCATGCGAAGAGAATGTATTTCACTCGCGCCAGCTGCTTTAACCACAAGCACACACTCAAATGCTGTCTACTCGACACTGAGAAGAAGTGCGCTTTCCTCTTTGTTCGATGCTTCGTTTTTTGCATCCTCGGTGTGGACAAGAATCTGACGCCAGCGTGTATCACTCTGGTGAAATGCCATCTTTGCGTGGATGGCTTTTTTTCTCGGAACATATTAAATCATCAGAAATTTATAGAAAGAAAACTAGTGCTTTATTAAACGCCAATCAACAAGTCTTTATTGAAGTGATACATTGTCTTGAGTTAAAATAACTGAGTTTGTAAATGTAGATAATCTCAAAAACAATATTTTTGCATATTTTAATTTTTGGTGTTCCGTTTTATTTCCGAGGAAACCATTATCTTTGCTGGAAATGCAGAACTTCAAATCGTCCAACAACATCGTTTCATACGTCAGTTTCTCCTTTTCCATTCGTCGTGACCTTTTTGTTTTCGTCTGGCTTCAGTGCCGGAATGTACTGGCCAAGATAGTTCAGTAATATCTCCCGGTAGCGATACGCCACGATGCTAACGATGGTAACCATAAACAGCACCCCGGCGATAACTTCGTAATCGTTCTCCAGCTGGTCGTAATCGTACTCGATACCAATCAGAGCTCCGAAGAATCGACCGAATCCGAAGTGTGCAATGATCGGCAGAGCCTGAGCTAGTGCAGTAACCTTTCGAGGTAAATTATCACGGAAATGTAGAACTAGTGTGACCCAGGTTATTCCCAAGGTTGTAGGTAGAAGCAGGTCTTCGATGATATCCCAGAATTCCCACCGGAAAATAGCTAGCAATATGTAACGTACTAATAATGAAAGGAAAGCCGCTACAAGAATCTTCCATGTTCCGAAAACCTCGATGATTCGTTTTGAGTATACTAGTGCTGGAACGGCGAGTAGATCGCCGATCAGTAGCAGTGTCTTCCAGACATTATTCAATCCAGAGAGTTTTCTGGACTCATCAGCTTCATTGGCTGGTATGTCGATCATGTGTGATTCATCGATTGAATCAATTATACTCCAGAGTGATCCTAAAACAAGCGCCACCAGGAAAGGTAGCCAGCATTTCTTAGCATACTTGAGGACCAGGGCAGCCGAGAAGAAATTCTGCGGAATTGTTTTGAACTTCCACCACTCTTCCGGTGGAGAGATATCCATTTTGAGTGGGCTGAGCAGAATGACGGCCGCAATTGTATTCAGTAGAATGAACAGGAAGTAGGGTTGTTCGAAATCATCGTTGAAGAAAACAATCCAGCCTATGGCACCCCAAACTAGTTGTCGACCAAAATCACCAACTCCACTAGAAGGATCGCGGACGGCAATGACAATGATTGTATTGAACAGGGCAAGTGCTGCCAGTAGGCAGAAATCGAGCAAGGATCGGATAGAAATGTAGTAGAAGTACGTCGAATCTCCGCGGTCATCGTCTCCGTCATTGTCTTCATCCTATAGTTAAATGGTAATATATGGAATTAGAAATAGATAAAATTAACTCATGCAATAGTTACTCCATCGCAGCTCGTTCCAAACAATAAGCTACTGTTATCGTCGTAAGGATGACGGAGTAAACATTCAATAACTGGTTTGCATCCTTGTTCTTGGGATTTCATCCAAGCTTTGTCAACATGACATTTGAATCCATCTTAAATATCAGTGTCATGAAATAATCATTCATTTGTTACCCATTCTACCCATCATACCTAGAGGATAAATGCATTCCTCGATATCGTCACGTTCGTTGTGTTCATCTATTGATGCTCTAATCTCGATCGTGTCTCCAGTAAACGTGTAGCACTTTACATCATCATCATCATCGTCGTCATCTTCCTCGGAATTTACAGCGGCTGGATCGTGGCAAATTTTAGGTGCAGAAAATTCCATTACAATATTTTCTTGGGTGTCAGAAATTCCATCGTTGTCATCGTCACTGTCTATACTATCCGGGATGCCGTCGTTATCATCATCATTATCGAGTGCATCTGGTATTCCATCGTTGTCATCGTCGTCATCGAGATCGTTTGGAATTCCGTCACCATCTAGATCATTGGCCAGACGCGATCCGTCGTCCAGTACATCTGGGATACCATCGTTATCATCGTCTACATCCACAGCATCTGGAATACCATCATTGTCGTTATCATCGTCCTCCGAGTTTGGTATTCCATCGTTGTCGATATCTTCATCTTGGTCATTGGGTATACCTACTCGAAGACAATTAATTCTATGAAATGTGGAATATCAGACTATAATTTACCGTCTCCATCAAGATCATTGGTCTGAGGTTTCCCTTCCAGATTATCTGGAATACCATCATTATCATCATCAATATCTTCGGAATCGGGAATACCATCGTTGTCGTCATCATCGTCTTCCTTATCTGGAATCCCGTCATTGTCATCATCATCATCTTCTTCATTAGGAATACCTACATGCGAGTTAGGATTGTGCATTAGGGATAACTTGCCAATTCATGGGTTTGCCAATTGTGTATTAACCGAGATGTTGTTCGAACAAAATTTCTCAACCTCATGTTTCAGTTTTGGTTATTGGTAGTAGGTGAGCTGGTGTTAGTATGTTAGCGTTGTTAACCTACCGTCACCGTCCAAATCATTAGGTTTTGCTGCGGCATCTTTATCTCTACTATCCGGGATACCATCATTGTCATCGTCGTTATCCAGATTATCTGGAATACCATCATTGTCATCGTCAGTATCTAGTATGTCCGGAATACCATCGTTGTCATCGTCATCATCGAGATCATTCGGAATTCCATCGCCATCTAGATCATTAGCATTACTGGATCCCTCGTCTAATGCATCAGGGATACCATCATTATCGTCATCTACATCTTTAGCATCAGGAATACCATCATTGTCATCATCATCGTCCTCCGAGTCCGGTATTCCATCGTTGTCACTGTCATCGTCTTGGTCATTGGGTATACCTGCTCGAAAGATATGAAATAATTATGCTTTAAGAATACGAAGTTTTACCGAAAGCCTTTTACCGTCTCCGTCCAGATCGTTGGTCAAAGGTTTCCCTTCCTGATCATCTGGAATACCATCATTATCATCATCTATATCTTCAGTATCCGGAATACCATCGTTATCATCATCATCGTCATCCTTATCTGGAATTCCGTCGTTGTCATCATCATCATCTTCTTCGTTAGGAATACCTACATGCGCGTTAGGGTTGTGCATCGAGAATTATTTGCCAATTCATGGACGTGGGCCAATTTAGTAAGGGCGTACCGAGATGTTGTTCGAACAAATTTTTGAATTTTGGTTATTGGTGATAGGCGTGTAGAAGTTAGTAAGCAAGTGATGTTAACCTACCGTCACCATCCAAATCGTTATGTTTGGATACGGCATCTTTATCTCTGCTATCCGGGATACCGTCATTATCATCGTCGCTATCCAAATGATCTGGAATGCCATCGTTATCATCGTCGGGATCCAGGTTGTCCGGAATTCCATCGTTATCATCATCATCATCTCGATCATTTGGAATTCCTAAAGTTATGGACAATGTTTGCAGCTTAGTAAGCCTTTTGTAAGCGAATTAGTTTAGCCTTATGTAAGCGAATTAAAATTCACACTTTTGAAACTATGAGCAATTAGAAATTTCTATTATGATATAGACGGAATGTGACACGATGATCGTTCCAGGATCATTTGACACAAAAGTATAAGAAAACTAGTCTCTCCATTGTGATATGTTTGTTTCAATGGTTACAACAAGTAGAGCGTAGAGCAGTCATGTGACACTTATTGGGACTGAGATGTAAGTAGGTGCTTTTTCTTGGTCCTACGTACCATCACCATCTAAGTCATTTCCTTTAGATTTAGCATCGGAATCCATACTGTCTGGAATACCATCATTGTCGTCATCATTATCTTGAACATCTGGAATACCGTCATTGTCGTCATCGTCGTCTTGCGCGTCCGGAATACCATCATTGTCGTCGTCATCATCTTGGTCATTGGGAATCCCTAGAAATATGGCCGACCAATTGCTAATAAATTCTACTAAGCATTCTACTCATGGCTTTCAAGTCATTCATGTCCCAAAACTAATTCTACCATCAATTCATGCAGAGCTTCCCTGTCCCCCCGTTAACATACCATCTCCATCCAGATCATTAGCCGTCATCTTCGAATCTGGATCCACACTATCCGGGATTCCATCATTGTCATCGTCTAGATCCTCTGCATCGGGAATCCCATCGTTGTCATCATCATCATCTTGTGAGTCCAAAATACCATCATTGTCGTCATCCGGATCTTGATCATTGGGAATACCGTCTCCGTCAAGATCGTTACTCGTTGGGGTTCCTCCGGTATTGCCATCTGCTGCGGTGCTGCCATCTGACTCATCTACAACGTCATCCTCGCTGTCATTGTCCTGAAGCGCAGCTAAACGTAGCTTTTGCTCCTGCCGTTCATAGCAGTTACTTTCGAACTGTTTCTCGCGTTTCTCGTGTTGGCAACTATAGCTGCACTGATGGAGGTTCAGCAGACCGGCCTACGAAAGAGATGGAAACAGACTATACTATAGTAACAATAAGTTTGTTGGCAGTGTGGTCGAGCAATATAAACAAAAATCATCTCTTATCTCTTTGGAAATTTTAGATGCTTATAACCGAGGAAGCAAGTAGCAGTATGAATGGTGTGATGTTTGTTAATCAGTTTTTTCTATGGAATTTAGTCATTTTTTGATTTGGTAGGTATTTGCTTGTAGGTGCATACAGTAAACAATGATAAACGTGCCAAAATTCATGCAGAGCAATACCTAATCTATGGATCTGAGTGAAAGAATGGCTAGAGAACGTTGGAAAAATGGACGAATAAACGTTTGTGACGAAGAGCGTAGTCATATCAATCAAACCGATACAATTGATTCTCATGTGGATTGAAAAACATTTTTGCGGTTTGCATTACATAGTTGCATTAACGTGTCAGTTTTCCAATCTATTTTCCCCGTTAGATGCTGATCAAATTTAAAGCTAGCTCAAGACGGCTCTACGACAGACTAACAGACAGGACACTCAAATTAGATTCTTTAGCCATATAAACGGTCATTTCGAATATTCCTTTAGTTGGGACAATACTCGCATATGTAATGATGGCGCCACGTTACCCTATCAAAAACATCCTGTCTGTCATCTAGACTGTGTTTATTTTTTTCATTTACCAACCGAGTTGCCATTTATACAGAATTACCTGTAATGTATTGATTTGTATACCTCCATGCAAATTTCATGCAGGATACAGATTTAATACATATTGCCAAAACTATATACAGAATTATGCCTACCCGAATCGAACCCGCTTTGTTACAATATTTATTTGCTTCTGGTCTGCCGCCACTTAATTTCGGGTGAAAATTATCAACACAATCAAAAATAGTCTGGATGAACAACGTTGAGGAAAATAAATGGTTACCTTCCAACATCGCTAAAAAAGTTAAATATATTATCAACGAAATCCAATAATTCATTATCAAATATTTTGATGAAATCAGGTATCCCTGCAAGCAGCTGATCGGTGTTGACAAACGAGGGGGAACCAACTAGTAAAAAAACTTTTACGTAACACAAGGGGTGTACCGATAGTAAATAGTTCGCACAGTACAATATGTCTGTTAGTCTGTGGCTCTACGTCTGATCAAGACAAAAAAAATTGCTGATTGACTAACTATCATTTTCTGGAATCTTTAGAGTATTATTAGTAAAAACTTAAATTTTTTAATCAGTTCTAGTCTTTAGTTTAAAGTCATGTTCGAAGAAAGCATTCCAAACGATCATTGAGAAGAAATATTTCAAACCCACAATTTTTCAATTCATCCAACAATGGTAATAAGATAAGAAACTGGCTTATACATGCTGGTTGAAATAGCCATTGAATTTAGTTCGGAGCTGGTAGATTCCAGTATGTATAAACACTATTTGAAAATAACAACACGAGATTGATGTATGAGCACAAATCAATATTTCTTTCAATTGTTCTGTTCTCTACTATACTACACGCTACTACAGTTCGACGTGACTGTTTCTAGATCTATTTTTTTATAACAATTTTTATTCAGGCATCTCTTTCACGTTTGAACATAGTGTACACACAGTTAGACGCCTTGTTGAATTGAATCTCACTTACATTATTAATGTTTAGATGCATTCGTTCCTTAAGCAAGATTTCAATTTCGGTTGTTGCTGGTCTAACTTTGCAGTGCTTGAAATCAATACAAATTGAATTTGGTCTTGTAGGCCAAGTTTCAGGCTTTGTTAAAGCGTATTTGGCCATTTCGTACACTCTATTGTTCACTGCACTGTATTTTCTTTTTTTTTAAATAACTATTTATTGGAATATGAGTTAAAATTAAATTATAAAGATTTAAATTGGGTGTTCAGTCACAAATGGTGACTTTTCAGCCCTATTATATATATGATTTGGTTATTACCATGAGGACATCATTTGCTTCCGCAATTCTGAGATTTTTGTGTAGGGAAAATTCTAAACCTACTTGTATTGTGTAATGGGGAAAAGGAACTTATATACTAACTTACTAACTAATACAGAGAGCGAATCGATTCAATTGAAGATTGCCTCGATTTTTGTCGGAATTTGCTTATAATATTATGTGACATTACATCTAATGGTTCTATATTCATGAGTCTGTGTAACTCATTTGTACTAAACCAGGGAGGACGCTTCAAAATCATTTTAAGAATTTTATTCTGAATCCTTTGAAGCGTTTTCTTCCTGGTGGAACAACAACTTGACCAAATTGGTACTGCATAAAGCATGGCTGGTCTGAAAATTTGTTTATAAATTAACCAATTTTTTTAGACAGAGCTTAGAATTTCTGTTTATAAGAGGATATAAACATTTAATATATTTATTACACTTTGCCTGGATTCTTTCAATGTGTTCCTTGAAAGTGAGTTTTTGTCATACGTTAAACCTTAAAAATTAATTTTGCTTGATCAGACCATGTCAATTCCAAACCATTCAATTTGAGAATGTGATTATTGTTTAATTTTAGAAAAGAAGCTCTTGGCTCATGAGGAAAGATAATTAATTGCGTTTTTGCTGCATTTGTTTTAATTTTCCATTTTGACAGATAATCACTGAAAATATTTAAACTTCTTTGTAGGCGACTGCAGACCACTCTTAGATTTCTACCTGTGGTTACAAACTTGTGCCGTCACAGAATAGCGATTTCTGACAACCACCGGGTAGATTTGGAAGATCAGAAGTGAAAATATTATACAAGATTGGAGCTACGTTCGAACCCTGCGGAACATCTGCTCGTACGGGTAGCAATTCAGATTTACAATTCTGATAGGTAACCTGAAAAGTACGATCAATTAAATAATTCCTAATAATTGATTCAATTTCATCAAAATTTGTCTCAATAATGTCATCTTGTGATAACACTTGGGTTGAAATATGATCATATTTCAGTGAGACTTAATTTTCAATAGGACTCACAACGTTCAAATTAAAATTGTGGACACTCTCGAACTGCTGAGCAAGTTTTTGAGCTTTTTCACCATTTGTAAGAAGTATTTGATTTCCTTCCTTTAGAGCAGGAATTGGTTTCTGAGGTTTCTTAAGAACCTTAGAAAGTTTCCAGAAAGGTTTAGAATATGGTTTAATTTGTTCAACTTCTTTAGCGAAATTTTCATTTCGCAAAAGAGTAAATCTATGTTTAATTTTTTTTTGTAAAACCCTAACTATGTTTTTCATAGCTTAGCGTTGATATTGTCGTCGACGAACATTCCTCAACCGAATGAGCAGATGAAGATTGTCATCGATGATAGGAGAATTTAATTTAGTTTGAGCTTTGGGAACTGAATGATTTCTAGCTTCGATAATGTAATGATTCAAATTATCAATTGCTGTGTCGATGTCCGCAGAATTTTCTAAAATAGTTTCATGATCCACATGATTTTCAATGTGAGATCTGTAATCCAACCAATTAGCTCTATGATAGTTGAATATAGAACTAATTGGATTAATTATAGCTTCGTTGGAAAGTCTGAATGTTACAGGAAGATGATCTGAGTCAAAGTCAGCATGTGTAATCGGGTCACTACAAATGTGACTTTGATCTGTTAGAACCAGATCAATTGTAGACGGGTTTTTCACGGAAGAGAAACAAGTAGGATTACTGGGATGAAGAACTGTGAAGTAACCAGCTGAGAGTTGATTATGAAGTATTTTACCATTACTGTTATTTTGCCACAATTCCACTGGACATGCTTAGCATTTAAGTACCCTATTATGAAAAATTTCGGTCGATATCTTGTGAGTTTTTGCAAATCGCCTTTAAAGAAAATTAATTGTTCGCCTGTGCATTGGAATGTCAAATATGCTCCAGCGATGAAATAAATTCCATGAATGGTTTCAACTTCGATTCCTAAGCTTTCAATAACTTCAGTATTGAAAGAAAGTAATATTCGATGTTTAATTTGCCGTTGGACAAAAATGGCAACTCCACCACCCATTCCAGTAAACCTGTCAAATCGATGAACCACATAATGTGGATTACTTTTCAATTTGACATTTGGTTTAAGAAAAGTTTCTGTCACAATGGCTATATAAAATCTGTGAACTTTGAGAAAATTATAAAATTCATCTTCACTCGATTTTAAAGATCGAGCATTCCAATTTAAAATATTCAAATAATTATTTAACATCACTGTTAAATTTTAAATTCAATATAATATTATTTGTAAATTGCCATCCGATTTTAAATGCGTCGAAAAGTGATGAAGTCGAATTCATTCGGATGATCATTTGAAAAAGTTAATCTTGTAGGTATCATTTTATTTTCAGTTGTATCGCCTAGATCAACTTCATTTAAAGAAGCGAATGGCATTGAAGGAATATTTGTAGTTAGACTGCCACTAGAAGAAGATGATATGGCCGGTCTACCTATTAATAAATTGTTTTCGTTAGAAGATGAACTGCAAGGCGGTCCTGTGTTTTGATTATTTACATTAGAAGAATTAAGTGGTAGATTTCTACCTGTTATACTAGCATAACTGACATTAGAAGAAGATGATGACGAGGTCGATCTACCTGTCAATAAATTGTTTTCGTTAGAAGACGAATTGGAAGGCGTACCTGTTTTTTGTTTTAAATTCGAAGAAATAAGAGCCTTAGAAGAATTAGGCGTGGCATTTGCAACGTTTTTTTTTTTTTATTTTCAGGTATGTTCTGTAAATTTAAGATCGTTGATTTGACTTGTTGTCTAAGCGAACGAGCATTTAAAATTTTTTCTCTGACAGGACATTTCAAATAATTGGATTTATGATTTCCATCGCAATTTGAACATGAAAATTTATCAGTGGTTTCATTAATTGGACAAACGTCTTTCGATTGCGATTTACCACAATTCAAACACTGTATATCCATATGACAATTTTTGGTATATCCATATGACAATTATGCCGTTTATAATGTTCCCAATGAATTTTAATGTAGGAAATGAAACGTACTTTTTCTAAAGTTTTCAAATTGTTTACATCACTTCGATTGAAGTGTATTAGGTAAAGTTCATGGGAAATTCCAGAGCGTGGTTTAGACTGTATTGTTTTTGTTTCTGTCGTCTCGACCGTAAGAAATTTTCGACTGTGTTGGATGAGATGCGAGCACGAACTGATCTAGATCCAATTAATTGTACGCCAAAGAGCATACTGATCTTAGATTGCTCATTAGTGTCAGCACTGACTGTTTGCCAACGATTTTAGATACTATTTTTTAGACGAAAAAGTGTTATAGAATGCGCTGCGTTGACATGTTTCCGCATATATGCCTTTGTCAGGGCCTAAAAAGTTTCAATTGATCTGGCCTGGAGACAATTTGGTGGATACATCTCCTTGGGTACAAAATTGAATCCGTAAAAATGACTTATCGGCATCTTCAATACTTTGTCCAGCAAGGATCGTGTACAGTTGGTCTCACAAAAGCGTCATATAATTAAATTTCACGTATGATTATTCATCTACGATTGCGCATGATGAATATCCGCACAGTAGTTTATCGTATAACTTATGGGCTCTTGATTTGACAAATGCGGTTTCTTTTTCAGCTTCTTGAAAATCCTTAGTCTATTTCTTGTCTTGGCTCGATCTTCGGAGGGTCCCAACTTTTTGACCACATCTCGTTCGGAAGGGCCCTTTTTACGGATGAAAGCTTGTACTATTTTCTAGTTTAGATTTTTGATCACAGGCTCAGATTTTTCTTTGTACTGAAATGTAAATTTTTGCCGTGAAATGCTTCGCACCGGCACTTGCGACTCCAAGGTTTAAAGATTGATATACACATTAATCATCATCTGTTGAAACACCATTTGAAAACAACAAAGGCGCTTCGTGCTTTCCGGGACACCCAATGATGTAATGATTCAAATTATCTATTGTTGAATTTTCCAAAACATTTTTTTTATTCACATGGTTTTCAATGTGAGTTCTGTGGCCTGTGTTTAATAGAACTAATCGGATTAATTATTGCTTTATTTCAAACTCCGATTATTTTTGAGAGATGCTATGAATCAAATCTGCATGAGACATCAGTTCACTACAAATGTTTCAAACAAACTTTGATCAGTTAAGGCCAGATCGATTGTAGGAGGGTTTCCTTTAGAAGAGAAACAAGTTGGATAATTTGTAAATAAAACTGAACAGTAACCAACAGACAGTTCATTATGAAGTAATTGGCCAGTCCATTATTTTGTCGATTGTTGTAGCATCGCATTTGGTTTTCCTATGCTAACATATCACTCAATGAGTCATGTGACTGACATACAGATGGCGCTATAATTGTCAAATCCATATGATGTTTACTAAATACTAACTTTCAAAAAAATATATGTGAAATTTCATGATACTTAGATTAGTCAGAAAAAGTGACAGCAATTTTTGTCATTGAAGCTATATTTGTCATTTTCAAAACAATGGATACAAAACAATTTCGAGAGTTATTTTATCATTGGTTCTTAGTGAAAAAAATACTGTACAAGCTCGGCAATGGTTTCAAAGGAGTTATCTGGACTCTGTTCTATCGAAGAGATCCATTTATTATTGGTTTACTGAATTTAAATGTGGTCGTCCAGACACCGATGATGGTGAACGTTCTGGTCGTCCTATTGAGGTGGTCAATCCAGAAAACAACAAAAAACTTCTAATCGTAAATTGGAAATGAATAAGATAGCTGAGGCCGTAAAGATATTAGAAGGTATTGTGTTTACAATCATGCATGAACATTTGACCATGGACCATAACCATAACCATTTTTAACTAATTGCTAAACATTCCACCTCTGTTAAGGTTCTTCTTACATTTTTTGGAAAACAGTCAAATCTTCGTGAAAAAATCATCATTTTATTTAGATAAATGTACGAAAAGGTCTAATATTTTATATTTGATCAACGACAGCGCAACAATGGCTGTTATCTCAAGATTGCAAATTGCTCCTTAACAAAGCTACGTCCGTTGACGAAATCCGGCAATTGTAAAACTCCGTGATTATATCATACTGTAAGAACTTCACTTACCTTATTGTAGTCCCAATCGTGACAAATTCCCTCGGCACTACACTTTTCCTGTACAATGAAGGCTCCTTTTCTGTTGCACATGAAGTTCACATGCGGGTGACATACTTCTGGTGGAGGCGTTCGGTTCACTCCAAACATCAGTATCACGTACAGGATAATAGATGCTATCAAGCTGAGAGCAGTCAAAATCCGTACTCGTTTACCGTAGGCGAAGGCATTTGTGATTGCCCATTTGTCTACTAGTAGGGCGAATATCAGAGGCCCGAATAGGGCCGCTATCGGTATGATCACCGATATTGAGTAGATTTCATTGAAATCGAACCCCTTTTCAGTCATGTTCGACTGGAGGAAGGGGTAAATGCACCCCAGGCCTGAAAAAAGATAAATGAATAAAATTCTAAAAAATCTACCGGTTGAGATTACACCGAACTATCGAATTCTATGTTTGACAGAGTTGTTACTGATGGATAAAGTTACTTCGAGTTTTTGGAAAGGAATTAGGACAAAGTTTGGTCACTTTGGTAAAATAATCAAACACATGGGAACTAAACTAACTAAAGCAATACTTACCTCCATAGAATAGAAATAGAACACATTTTAATGCTAGACAGTGCTTGCTCTCGAACAGTACCTTTTCCTCCATCTCCTGGAGAAGTACAGTGTTTGCGCAACCCACTAGAGTTCCCTGCTATAGTTGCCAGGCCAGTATTTCACACTATCTACCCGTTCGCCTCCTGTCCGGAGGAAAGATATCGATGTACCAGCTGCAAATTTCATATTGAATCCATTATTAGTATAAGTTCTTAGCTATTTGAATTGCGCAGTACACATTATTTGAATTGAACAGTATCTCGATTAATTCGAAAGTATCCTCTTGTTTACAAACCAAACCCACTTTTCAGCCGAGTCCCAGAGAATCGAATGCACCATAGGTACCATTCGATTCAGTTCATCGAGATTAGCAAATGTTTGTATTTTGTGTTCGTGTGGTAGTGCACTCAACTTGGAATTTCACGACCTTTGATGGAAATTAATGGTCTGATAGTTGCATAAATAGCTATTGAACTTCATACAAATCTGACTTCCGGTTCTGTGATTATAGTGTGATAAGTGTGAAAATTCAATCGCAAGAGCGTGTTTTTGAAAATAACAAATTCCTTGATATTAAACAGCAAGTTCCGCTAATTGATGATATAGGAAACTCACTTTTGCCATACCGGTTCCCTGGTTCCGGAAGTATTAGTAGTAGTAGTAGTAGTCTAAAACCAAAAATGCAACGGATTTCCTTATGATTCCATACATTTCTATAATTTTTGTCTGCATCCATCTTCCGGTTCCAGAACTATAGGATGATAAGCATGGGATTCCAATCGTCATTTGAATTAACAATGCAAAACAAAGGTTAGTTAATGACCAAACGAGCCGATTTTGACTGTACCGGTTTCGGATTGTTGATTGTTAAGATTGAAGCTGGGTGTTCAGTCACAGGAGATGAATTTTTCACAACTTTCATTTGTTGAGAAAATTGTAAAGAAAATTGTAGTAGTAACTTACCACCT
This sequence comes from Malaya genurostris, assembly GCF_030247185.1. Classification (NCBI taxonomy): domain Eukaryota; kingdom Metazoa; phylum Arthropoda; class Insecta; order Diptera; family Culicidae; genus Malaya; species Malaya genurostris. Next base: position 95,354,732 of record NC_080572.1, read on the forward strand.
TAATCAAAAAGTTTCTGGAATTTATTCAGAAAATTTTAAATAAAAGATTATTCAATCAAATCTATATTGTCCCCTTCTGGTCTTTTTCGGCGAATTGTTTCACGCAAACGTCTCATAACACCCAAATAACCCTTCTTAATCCACCTACTGGTGTGATAATGCCTTTCTCTTTCTTCACATGAAAGCATTTTTTATATTTTTATTAAATAATGCGTGACACTAATTTGGGCTTATTTTTGACACCAATTGATTCAGATTGAATCGAGTAGTTCACAGAAGCATTCTTCAGTGTTTATATCACATAGTAGGCATGATTTTCCCAACCAAGCGCTTGACATTGCCTATTTGTATGAGAAGAGTGATGCTAATCCGAAAATCCTGTTTTAATCCACCTAGTGGTGTAATGATGCCTTTCTCATATTACTAATATTTTCAAAAATATCATTAAAAGATTTTGCGAAGAAATTTTTTTTCAATCTTGAATAAAATAAGAAACTTTCTTTGGGTATAAACTAACATAACTTTTTCAAATTGTAAACAGTTATGTCAAGTTGATAAGAATTTTTCTTTATTTTACATCGTCGCACTAAATGATTAAACACACTTTACCCTATAGTTCTGGAACCGGAAATCGGACCCGGATTAAATTAAACAGCAACCTATAAGACTGTAGGAACTTTTATTTGAGCCTGTTTGTGAAAATCGATCGAATCATCTCTGTGAAAATTGATTGAGTCTCGTTTTAAACTTTTTGACTACTACTTTTGGTACTTCTGGAACCAGGAACTTGGAACTAGTATAACCAAAGTCGGAACGTTTAGTAAATAACTAATATAGCCTATAAATTGAATCAGTTTTAAGCCAAATTTAAAAGAATTTTACCCTTCGTCGCTCTAAATGACGGTGTTAAATTCAATAGCAACCTCAGGACTACGAGATTTTTTTATGAGTGACATTATTTGACACATGCTGACACACCCACATACATTGCTCAGCTCGATGAACTGTGTCGAATTACATAGAACACTTAGCCTTTCGAGTCAATTTCCACTGGTCCATTTTTCAAACTTTCTTTATGAGAAAGGCAATAAGTGCACTTTTATTGAAAAGCATCGTTGTCACAGGTACAAATTGAATAAAAGGATTAGAAATTTACATATTTTTCACCTGGCTAAACCGTTGCTGAGAAATCGACGGGAGTTCCGTTTTTGGAGATTTTCTTCACTATTACCGGTGCGGAAACCGGGGACTAGTAGTCCCAAAGTAGTTTTATATAATCACTAACTAATAACATCCTTCAACTAGATCTATTTAGCAGTAAGTTTTATAAAAATGTGCACCTCGTTTCGCCATCGCTTGTGAAAAAATACTCATGAAATTGAAAATTTTCACCATTCGCACTGTAATACCGGAACCGGAAGTCGGATCTGGATCAACTTATCGGGGACTTTTTAAAGCATTTCAAGACCTTTTATTTGGTTCTTAGTTTGTGAAAATTGGTCAAAGAATTTTTGAGAAAATTGATTGCATATTTTTTCATAAATTTTCACATATTTCTTTGTAATTCCGGAACCGGAAGTCGGATCCATATGTAACTCAAGAACTTTGTATGGGACCTCAAGACCTTTCATTTGAATCCGGTTCAGCCATCTATGAGAAAATGGAGTGACATTATTTGTCACACACATACATATATACACACCCACACATTTTTTGAAATTTTTGATGCCAAAAGTCGAAATTTTCAAAAAAAATTTTAAATATCGACTTTCTGAGACTTAGTAAAAATATTAAAAGTCCCAGAAAGTCGATTAAAAAAAAATTTCTTCGAGATAACACTAAATCTCGACGTTTCATACAATTTTAAGATTTTTGCCATAAAAAAAAGTTTCGATTTTGGAAATTTCATATACACTGAAGTCTTTTTTCATGCGAGTTTACGCGCCGCATAAAAGAAAACCGCATAACTCTGAAACTTTGCATAAAAAAACCGCATAACTCTGCCACTTCGCATAAAAAAAAAACCAAAGAAAGGAACCGCATAACTCTAAAAATTCGCATAAAAAAGTCACATAAAAACCGCATTAAAAAGACCGCATAAAAAGACCTTAGTGTACTCCCCCCTATGGTGTTTTTTCAAGATAGAAAATTTTCAAACTTTAACCAGTGGGCGGCACCCCTTACCCATGTCCGATTTAGCTCAAATTTTGCATGAGGACTTTTTTCGAGATGCTTAAACTTTTGAACGATAGCGCTTTACGAAATTAGAGATGATCCCAAAATATTGTCACCCTTATATACATTAGAGCGGTAAAAAACAACGTGTTTTGTCGGTTACGTCACTTATTCGAGATTTTCGAAAAGTGCACACACAGACATTTTCCGATCTCGTCGAACTGAGTCGAATGGTATATAACACTATGGGTCTCCGAGGCTATAGGCCGAGCAACTCTAATACCTTTCTATAGAGAAAGGCAATTACGTGAGATAGCTGAGGTCATAAAGATATTGGCAATGTGTTTACAATTATACAAGAACATTTGACCTTGAGAAAGCTCTGTTCAAAGTGGGTGCAGCGTTTACCTACAGTCAAAAACAACAACGTGTTGACGATTCAGAGCAGTGTTTGGTGTTTGGTTTACAAGTAATGAACCATTATTTTTGCAACGATATATGACAACCGATGAAACATGGATCCACCACTTTACTCTGCATCAGACCGATCATCATCTGAGTGGTGTACAATCGATGAGCCACGTCAAAGCGTCCAAAGGCACAGCTATCAGGTTATGGCTGCCGTATTTCGAGATACACATGGTATAATCTTCATCGATCATCTTGAGAAAATGAAAATATTCAATAGCGGATACTACATAGCGTTGTTAGATCATTTGAATTCAAAAATCAAGAAAAAGCGACCCCATATGCCGAAGAAAAAATAATACGTCATCCTATTTCGACAAACTATAATCCCGTTTTTCATAGATTCCACACACTCGGTGCTAGTGTTTTGCGCTGAAATTTGATCAATTAATCGTAGTAAGCTTTAATTCAAGGAATGAAGTTTTTCATTAAACCGTGTCGTTTTAACAGGCATACCGTACTTTGAATTTTATGTTTAAAAATCCAGAGAACGGTTACTCGTAGGAGAGAACCCACTGAGAATAAATTCATTGCTTTCGAGCTGTAAAATCATGGCGTTAAATGACTATTTTTCATAACCAACTTGAAGTTTTGCAAATACCATGAAATTGATTTAGCTGTAGCAACTTTGTTCGTGAAAAGGCACTAATCAAATTTACGTCAAATGTTAGTTTTGATAGCTAATACAAATATTGTGTAAAGAACTAAAGACACATTTTTGCCTTTCTCATATAGAAAGGCTATGCAATCACTGTGAAAACCGACTTTTTAACCGAGGCCCGGAGGGCCGAATGTAATATACCATTCAACTCAGCTCGACGAATTGAGAAAATGTCTGTGTGTGTGTCCGTCCGTGTGTGCGTATGTGTGTAAGTATGTAAACAAATATGCACTCACTTTTCTCGGAAATGGCTGAACCAATTTTCACAAACTAAGATTCAAATCAAAGGTTTTATGGTCCCATAGCCTGCTATTGAATTTCATCCCGATCCGACGTCCGGTTCCGGAGATATAGGATTATATATACAAAAAAACGGAGGAAATATGCACTAATTTTTTTCAGAAATGGCTCAAGCGATTTTCGCAAACTAAGATTCAAATAAAAGATCTTATGGTCCCATAACCTGCTATTGAATTTCATTTGGATCTGACTTCCGGTTCCAGAGTTACATCGTAATATGTGAGAATTAGATAAAAAGTGTGCATTCAATTTTCTCTGAAACAGCTCAACCCATTTTCACAATATAAGATTCAAATGAAAGGTCTTATAGTTTCCTAAAAATTGCTTGAACATTTTATCCAGATCCAACTTCCAGTTCCGAAACTAAAGCGTAATAAGTGAAAAATTACCAATTTCATTAGTATTTTTCACAAACGATGGTCAAAAACAGGTACGAATCCCATAAAACTGTCTGATAAATTCTTCTAGTTTGCAGAGCTTGTTAATTTGTGGGCATGAAAGCCTAATTCGGCACTACTGGTCCCCCTTTTTCCTGTTCCAGAAGCACCGAAAGTGGTACAGAAAAACTTAAAAAATATAACTCACTTCGATTTCTCTGCGATGCTTGAACCGATATTCACATATCTTTATTTGAATGAAAGCTCATATTGTCTTCAAAGCTACCGTGAAATTTCATCTGGATCCGACTTCCGGTTCCGCAGTTACAGGGCGATGAGTGTCAAAGTTTACATATCGCCATTTAGAATGACAATATGTACCACACCGAAAGAAGAAGAAAGCACAAAACAAACGATGCGTGCTTTTTCTTTTCCGTAAACGCTATGAAGAAGTCGAAACGGTTACGGATGTCTGCTACTAGTGTGTAATATTGGTGAAAGACGGTGATGCGGTTGATAAAAATTATAGCTATTTTATGATCAGTACGACCGAAAGAATAAACGAATGTCAATGACAAAAAATTTATTTGAAAAAATATGAAATTTTCACAACTGGTAAAGCAGTAATACCGTGTCGGTGGTGTAATGATGTCAATTATGATAATAAAAGTAATACATGTTTTATGCTGCTGATTCATGCTGTTTAACTTGACTTACATATGCAGCAGTAACAGAAGCGCAGATTCGCTTCGTTTGTTAGATTTTGTTTAATTGATTTAATCAAAATTGAGCATGAGATAGTAAGTATAGGCTTAACTAGGTTCAAAACTGTTCCAATTTGTAGGTCATATTTGTTGCTGACAAACGAACCAACTTTGGCTATTCCGGTCATCCGAATCCTGTTTCGGAATTATTGGAAAGAGTGATCAAAAACTGCAAAAAGGATCTTACTCACTGTTTTTTAAAATGGTCAAATCGATTTTCACAAACAAACATAGATTCAAAGGAAAAGTTTTCCAGTTTCATACGGAATTCCTTAATTTGTTGTGGATACTGATTTCGGTTCCGGAACTATAGGATAAACAGGATTTGTAGAGTGTGTCAGATTAAGTCCGAACAAACTTTCCAATTTCTATTTAATGAACAGTTGTTTTTGCGAATTCCACAGAAATATTTTTTTTTTGTTTCGATTATAGAGGTTTTAACCTTAAGGTCATTCGCCTCTTCGGATCAGGAAAACTTTCTGACCCTATGTGCGGGGTTGGGAATCGAACCCAGGTGGGCTGCGTGAAAGGCATGGACTTACCCATCACATTATACCCGTCCCCAGTAATATTTTTGATGTTATGAGTGATATGAGAAATGCATCATTACACCACTAGGTGGATTAAAACAGTTTTTTATAATTATTTTAGAATGCCCGATAGATTTCTTCAACTATTTCTTAGACACAATTTCTGTACAGGTAACGGTTTCAGAGTTACAAAGATTTGAAGAAAGTGCATGCAAAAATTTCTGGTGTGGGCAAATTTTGTTGTGACCATAAATTATAAAGAATATATTTTATGGTTCGAAATTACGTTTACTAAAATCTTACATTTTACTTTTCAAACTACAAAAATTCAAGAAAAAGAGAAAAACGTTTTCCAGTTTTCAGAATTTCAGCGCCCCCTCGATCTTTGGTCACTCTAGCCGACCGCCTAGTTTTCCTATGCCCTTATTTGACATTGAGTGTTAAGAGTAGTCTAATTTTGTCGACTTGTTAGAGTCAAAAAAGGTGAGGACCATTCTCATTTGCCTTCGAAATTGCATGAAGTCATAGTGTCGTTTTTCAAAGATTGAAAGATTTATGTATTCCTCACAACCTCAAATAATAAACATGTACAGATTTTGGGACGATATATTTAGATCGTGTATAGATTTAGCAAGCGAAAGTTATAAGCTGACAAAACTTTTGCTAGTTATAACCTACAACTATTGGGATCGGTTTGGGTTGTTTTTCAATGAAAACAAACAAAATGACAAATGATCTTTGCCGAAGCAAACTGTCACGAGTGAGTACCAGAGACGATTTTAAATCCTACATCACATCACTATCGTGCTAACAAAACAATTGTAAAATTCTATTTTCGTATTCCATTGAATTGCAAGTTCAAATCTTATTTTCTTCGAAGAAGCGAGAACGAAAGTAAGAATTGGTAAAACATGACCGAACGTTAAACGAGACATGAACAGAGAGACACAATAGAATTGGAATTCGGGGACAGCGAAGCGGCTCAGTTTAACTGGTCTATTTATAATGAACGACTCATTTTTTTTCATCTCACTGTTTTTTTCGGCATGTCGTGAGAACTAAACCGACTGGTGGGCCTGGTGGATGGTGTTAACATGTGAGAGAATCGACCGAAACAAATCGGACCGGTGTATGATGGCTTAACAAACCACACACGATTGTATCAATTTGCGCATTAGAGTGATGCTATTTTCTGCAAGAAACAACCAGAGACTCAGAAAATAATTTGGATGTAAAGCTTTAGGTCCGGTTAATATAAATTCCTTAATAATAATTCACCTGAAAAGCGTTTTTCAATTTATTTCTTGACGCAGTGCAAATCATATACAAAAGGGGGACCAAGATACGGTTGGGGCTGCCAGTTTTTCTTGTTATAAAATCCAGATTTAAATTTGAACGGCTGAAAGCAAAAATCGGAACCGGTTAAGTTCTTGTCCGGTTTTTGCATTCAAAGTTATTTTGTCCGGTTCTTGTAGAAAAGATGTTTTTAAACGATTCTTGCATTGCAAAATCCATGTCCGGTTTTTGCTCTCAATGTTTTTATCCGATTTTTGCATTCAAAAATACTTAAACGGGTTTTCCATACTAAGTTGCACTTATCCGATTTTTGCTTTCAGCCGTTCATTTTGTAACTGACATAAATTATGCATCTAGAACTAAAACACTCCTGAACATGCCCTAAAGATAGTCGAGTATTATTTTTTCAATTTTTAACATTTTTTAAGCCCGACCCGTAGCTGGTCGAAAATAATCCACCTAGTGGTGTAATGATGCCTTTCTCATATCAATCATACTATCATATATAGTACTGCGGTATTCTTTAAAGTAGTTTTCTTCGATTCCTGAAAGAATAACCGAAATCGGTTTGTTTGACCGTCTACTGATAAAAACTATCAATTGGAGATAATTTGAGGTCGATTTGAAAAATTTTTACGGTTTAGCGCCGTTTTCAGTGATGGTACAAAATTTTTAACACACTTTACCCTACATTTCCGGATCCGGACGTCGAATTTGGATGAAATTGAGAGATTTCCGTATGGGACCACAAGACCTTTCATTTGAATCCAATGACTATCGATTTGTGTAGTTTTGAGACCAGTCGGATCCGGATGAAATTCTGGAATTCCGTGTGGGGCCGTGAGACCTTTCATTTGAATTTAAGTTTGTGGAAATCGATCAAACCATCGCTGAGAAAAGTGAGTGAGATCCATTTTGGTATACATGACCACTATTTCTGGTGCTTCCGGAACAGGATACCGGGAACCAGGATAGCCGAAATCGGTTTATTTAGTTGCCTACTGATAATGACTATCGATTTGTGTAGTTTTGAGACCAGTTTAGAATTTTTTTTTACGTTTTTTGTTTCGCCGGTTTAAGTCACGTGTACAATATTAAACACACTTTACCCTATAACTCCGGAACCGGAAGTCGGATTCGGATGAAATTCAGGAATTCCGTATGGGACCATGAGAATTTCATTTGAATCTAAGTTTGTCAAAATCGCTTCAGACATCTCCGAGAAAACCTAGTGAGATTATTTGACACATATCCACACAGACATTGCTCAGCTGGATGAACTGAGTCGAATTTTTACTAGTCGGATTTTCAAGTGATTGCATAACCTTTCTATATGAGAAAGGCCAAAACGTTTACCCGTACCCGAGATAATTTTTCCTACAGACCCGAAACCGACCGAAACCTGATAAAAAAAATATTTATCCCCACCCGACCCGATCCCGAAAAAATTTCCGAAATCAGAAAAAAACCGTCACCAGACAAAACCCGATGCGTACCCGTTGAACATAAATCGGCATCCGTACCCGACCCGAACCCGACAAATATATTTTTTCTGTATTCAAACCCGATCAATACTCGTCGGGTTTGGGTCCGGGTCGGGTTTCGGATACAAATACCCGAAACTAAACCATCTCTACTCCTTAGTAGAAGACGAATCGTATATCATAGTTGACCTTCAAACAATGCCAGAACAGGAGTTTTAAACCAAATTCAAAGGGGATGATCGTTTAAAATTGTAGCTGTCGACGAAATAGAAATCAACTGATTCTCATTGGTAACCAGTGATTTACAAGGATGCCTTCCGCCTCAACCACAAATTACATAAAATGGAATTGTCTTATGCAATCGCATACGTAACACATGGGCTGAAAAGTTTCGGGCCCAACTCATAGATGACGCTAGTTTTATTGCAAAGCAAAGCCTTGGTACTACATTCCTGTAGTGGAATTTTACCTTCTGTTTCAACAGACTTCGCAGCCGATTCAGACTGTACAGAACCAGTGCATGGCTGGTGCTACGGTTCTACTGACACTACGAATCCTTCCAGGTCGGGGCTCGAACATACGACAACTGGTTTGTAAGACCAGTGCCCTATGCATTGAACCGCCAACCCGGGACAATTATTGCATTCACCTTTAATACCAAATAGCAAAGTCTTGGCATTACATTCCTTTTGTGAAATTTGGCCATTCTGTTTTGCAGCCGACTCTTAGTGTACAGAATCACTGCATTGCTAGTACTATGCTATGGCTAGTACTATGGATCCTACCTTTGATACCAACTAATACTAATACTACAGTTAATATTAATCTTTACAGTTGTTAAAAATTCGTGATATTCTATTCATTAGTTTGTGAGTTATTATGCTAAGAGTGACGCTACTTTTGTTATTTTTAGAATAATGGATCAAAAACAATTTCGTGTTTTAATTTTACACTGCTTCTTAGTGAGAAAAAAATACCGTTCAAGCAAAGCAATGTCTAGAACAGTGTTATGGAGACTCTGCTGCTGGACTAACTTTGCAGCACTTGAAATCAATACAAATTGAATTTAATCTGGAATCTTGAAAGGCTTTTGTTCACTACACTGTATTGTCTTTGTTTCTGTCGTCTGTGCTGGATGAATTAGAGATAATCTATTTCGATAATAAAATCAGCCAAAACAAACAAACAATTTTTTCGTTAGCCAGGATCAGAATTTTGCTTAAAATCAAAAAGATATATTTGTTGTTGTAGAAGAGAGCAACCATATTCTAGCTAGACATTAACAGAAATCATATCTAAAATTCTACTGACAGTTCATATTGATCATATTGACTGGAAACAGTTTTCTCAAAGTTTCAATCCTTTAACTGCCATATTGACAGAGCTAGGGTGGTTCTATTGATTTTAATTTTATTCGATTTTTGAAGAAACCGCTCCTCCGAAAAATTTGAAAAAAATCAGTTATGTTTAAGGCATAATGGGGAAGGTTCAAAATTTCTGAAGATGTATTTCTTCTATTAAAAAAACTTGAACATTTTGAAACATATTTTTCCGTCTTCCAATTTTTGCACCACCCCGGATTTTTTAGTGATAAATAAAAATTTTTGGACATATTAAAGTGGTATGTTTTCATATTTTCTAAAAATGTGGTTTGATATTTTCTAAAAAAAATAGATAACAGTTGACCATGCGTCCCATCAAGATCTGATAGAAGGAAACGCATGGTGCTTTATTCTAGTAGTTTATGCAACTTAAGCGCAGAGCTTAGAAATCAAAGTGACGAAAAGGAGGAAATGAGTTTCAACTTTTGCATAATACATACACGATCATTCTCAAACAAGATTCATGACAGTATATTTTAACCATATGTCACAGGAAATCAACCCTTCAAGATATATTCCTATCCGTGTCAGCATCCTAAATGTCCCTGACTCAACACCTACGCTCGATGGAAATCCCAAAAATATTTACAAGTAAGCTCAGGCATATTGACTCTGAGAAAATATTTTACACGGACGGATCACGAATTGAAGAGGCTACTGGGTTTGGTATATTCAACAATAATGTTTCGGTCTCATTTAAGCTTCAAGAACCTGCATCTGTTTATATAGCAGAGTTAGCAGCAGTTCTTTATAGTTTGAGTGTAATCGTCACATTATCTCCAAACCATTATTTTCTTTTCACAGATAGTCTAAGTGCAATTGAAGCTATTCGCTCAAACGCTGCTTGCAAAAATGAACCTTTTTTCTTGGGCAAAATAATACAGTGCCTGAACGCCATATTGAATAATAATTATCAAATCACAATAGTTTGGGTTCCGGCTCATTGCTCCATTCCAGGCAATGAAAGAGCCGATATTTTAGCCAAACGTGGTGCTATTGAGGGTGAAATTTATGAGAGACCGATTGCTTTCAACGAATTCTATAGCGCGTCTCGCCAAAGAACACTTGCCAGCTGGCAAGCTTCTTGGGATAAAGATGATCTGGGTCGGTGGATGCACTCAATTATTCCTAAAATATCGACAAAGGCATGGTTCAGGGGACTGGATGTGAGTAGAGATTTCATTCGTGTGATGTCCAGACTCATGTCCAATCACTTAGATGCACATCTCCACGTTAGATGCACATCTCCTTCGAATTGGACTTTCCGAGACTAATCATTGTGCTTGCGGCGAAGGTTACCGCGATATTGACCATGTTGTTTGGACATGCGTGGAGTTTCGTGATGTCAGATCTCAACTAATAAATTCCTTGCGTACCCAAGGTAGACTATCCAATGTCCCAGTTCGCGACATTCTTGCTTGTCGTGACCTTCCATACATGAAACTTCTTTATCATTTCATTAAATCCATTGGAGTTCCAATTTAAATTTTATTTTATGTTAGATTGTTTTCTCTTCCATGAGTTCAACCAATAGCCAACTATAGGATATTGAATATAAGTGGTGAACTGATACAAACAATCCTGAAATAGTTATAAGATCATGTACAAAATAAATGTATTTTATTTAATGTAATTTAAAATAGCAACTCGCTTGATAAAAACAGTGTTTAGATTAACTAATGAGTACCAACATACTAATATGATATTCGAAATGTATTAGGTTTAAACTACTATGTATTGTGGATGCCACGGCGAAGAAAAACTTATGTATATTATTATTTTTACGTTTCGTCTTTGACTCATCAGTGCAGAGCAGTTCAAATTGAACTGCTTAGTGCTAAACTCGGCAGTTCAATTTGAACCGCTAAGCAGACGTAAAGTTTCTGCTACTTACAGAACACTTTTTGTTTTGCAACGAAGTGCAATGTCTTTTCTGACGTGCCGAACGAAAATGTATATTGCCTATGAAATAAACGTATTTATGAAAAAAAAATACACGATCATACTTCGGGTACAACCTAGAAAGCTACAAAGCAAGAACTTACTGGTATGTGGTTCATATATGAATGGTAGTAATATATGAACGTCGCGAGTATCACACATTGTCTCAGGTTGGCGGTTCAATGCATAGGACGCTGGTCTTACAAGCCAGTATGTTCGAGCCCCGACCTGGAAGGATTCTTAGTGTCAGTAGGATCCATAGTACTAGCCATGCAATGATTCTGTACACTAAGAATCGGCTGCGAAGTTTGTTGAAACAGAAAGGCCAAATTCCACAAAAGGAATGTAATGCCAAGACTTTGCTTTTGAGTATCACACATGAAATTCGATTACAGCAATCAAGAACTAGAGCGGGTGTCAGTTTTTTACGTGGTGCTGATGAATGTAATGAAAGAATAATGAAAGAAAGAATGAAAATTTCTTTACAGTTTCAAAAGTGACTATAAATAATTCGATAATTCGATAGTGTTTCATGAAATGGTCGAATCGTTTGGAACTGTTGGGTCTGGTACAAAACGGTTTCCTTTTTGTCAGCTCTGTACATTTCACTAAATGCATATCGAGTTGAAACAACAGCGAATTGAATTTTCCGTTTTTATATTGGTGTCAAACAGAAGTGGCCATTGATGAAGGTTGGAATCGATTACTTAGAATTATTGACTGTATATTTCATTTAAATAGGAAATGGGATAGAAAATGTTATAAAAATACATTGCTATTTGAAAGCACACATTTTTTCTCTGATATTTTCGCTTATTCTATAGACTTATCATCGTCACTTCTTTTATTGATAGTCGTTGGTAGCTGTTCTGATTTAAGCATTTTTGACAATATTTCCGCCGGTTTCACTATTCTGGATAGAAACCGAGCATGAGATAAGTAGTAAATAATGGCGGCCACGTGTGAAGCTACCAACAGTTCTATTGCCAATAGCGCATTCACAGCAACGGCGCTGGATTCCCAGATATCCAGTCGAGTTTGGAGTGTACTCGATATAGAACTTGTAAACTTCGAAAAATGAGATACAACTTATTATGGGCCCGAATGGCTTTTTTGTGATCTGTGTGTCTTAATTAGGTCATCCCGTGATAAAGCTCTAAATTCAAAATTGCTTGGCAGAACATCTTTCTCAAAAGTTTTTAATCCAGAGCTACTATATTCCGATACTAGTTGCTCTTGTTCCAATCCAAGGCTTGATAATATTACCTTATTAGAACTTCCCGTTCGCAATTTGAACAAAAATACGACCAAATTTTTCTTATTGACCCCAGCATATCATGAATCTCAATGATATTTGGCCTTGTTAAACCAGTAAAAACCTGGAGACGTTCCTCTGAGAGTGAATAATCACTTACTGAGTTGATTGGTGCATGAGACGTCATTTTGTATTCTCATATATTTTCTGGAAAATACGGAGCTTTCTTCACAATATAAATCCAATACATAAAATTAAAGAAATCGATTCAGTTTTCTAATGGACAAGGTCGATAAATGCATGACTTGAAATTATTCAAAAGGTTATAACTCGAAAACGAAAAATAACGCATCACTATTTCTTTATATCTGGTTTTAGAATATATAGCGTTCTTAGTCTACAAACCATGAAAACCGTCATAAAGATATTTGATTGACGTTTTCAAACACAAAACTCCAACTTTATTCTCATCAGTTATTTTCCAGAAAAGTATAGACATACTTCGATAACTTATCTCTATGATAACTTTTGACACTGTAATGAAATTTTCATTCGTTCTTTCATTATTCTTTCATTACATCCATCAGCAACACGTAAAAAACTGATACCCGCTCTAGTTCTTGACTGCCGTAACCGAATTTCATATGTGTGATACTCGCGACTTTCATATATAACTACCATTCATATATGAACCACATACCAGTAAGTTCTTGCTTTGTAGCTTTCTCGGTTGTACTTGAAGTATGATCGTTTATGTATTATGCAAAGGTTGAAACTCATTTCCTCCTTTTCGTTAATTTGATTTCTAAGCCCTGCGCTTGAGTTGCATAAATTACTAGAACAAAGCACCATGTGTTTCCTTCGCTTAGAATTTGATGGGAGCGCATGGTCGACTACTACTAGAAACTACTAGAACAAAGCACAATGCGTTTCCTTCTAACAGAACTTGATGGGAACGCATGGTCGACTGTTATCTATTTTTTAGAAAATATCAAACCATATTTTTCAAAAATATGAAAACATACCACTTTAACATGTCCAAAATTTTTTTTATCGCTAAAAAATCCGGGGTGGTGCCAAAATTGGAAGGGGAAAAATATGTTTATAAATGTTCAAGTATTTTCTATCGAACGAAATCCATCTTCGAAAATTCCGGAAAAAAATTGTAAACCTTTACCATAATGCCTTAAACATACCTGAATTTTTTCAATTTTTTCGGAAGAGCGGTTTCTTCAAAAATCAAATAAAATAAAAATCAATAGAACCACCCTAGCTCCGTCAATATGGCAGTTAAAGGGTTAAAACTTTGAGAAAATTGTTTCCAGTCTATGACCTTTCGAATGTGTTATAACAATATGAATTCCCATGGTAGGCAGATTTCACATGCTCATTCTGATATAGCCTTTACAACGATTTGTATTTTAGTCTTTGTTAAGTCGCAGAGCCGTCTTGAGCTAGTTTTATATATGATCAGTATCTAACGGGGAAACAGATTGAATACAATTGATATGTGAATGTAATTATGTAATGAAAACTGCGAAAATGTTACGGCAGAGACGGGACTCGAACCCGTAGTTAACTCTGCTACCCTGCATATGAAAACACACATGAAAAGATAGTCCAATTGAATAAAAGAAACCAAGCATGCTTCGGTCTACTTGGTCACCACGGCATCCACTTGCAGTCCTTGAAGCAGTGTATTCACATGTCAATTTTCCAATCGGGTTTCCCCGTTAGAATTGTAAAGTAACATGATGTTTGATTGCCTGCTCTAAATATGTGAATGAAAATAGATGTAAATTCACGAAATATTTTAAATCTGTGTACTTGAATTTACGTTTAGCGAAAATTATTTTTTTTCTAAGATTGTACAGTATGTAAATCGAATCAAACTGTTCCCTAATAATCTATCGTTGCACCCAAGGATGAGTACGCCTGATAGTTTTCGAGATGTAGATAAGCACATATTCGGCCAACTGTGACGGTGAGAGTAGAATCGGTCTCATTCTGCTCATGCTCGATTGTAGGTACTATCTGGTCGCAATTCTGTCACTGGCGGCAAAACGTATACAACAAGTGGATATTATCATTGATTCATTCATTCATATACACCGAAAGATTGAAAGGAACTAATTTTGAACACTTTAACAGCTGCTTCATCCGCTACATCCCACTTCGCATACGAGTTTGGTGCGATTTCGAAGCCGGCTGTGCGCGCCCATGCCGCCCACAATTCCACCGTTCAAAGGAGATCACCAGACCACACTACCAAGATCTGTGTGCGGTTGTGGTGTCACCCAAATCACACTTTCGTTCACTCGTGAAAGATGGAGAGAGAATTTTTTGTTAATTTTATCACTCGCGGTAATTTAAGGTACAAATTTGCTACCGAATTTCAGTGCGTTTTTTCATAGATTTCTTTAAGCCTGTCGACAGACTGAAGAAAAGTGCAAATCGGCTGAGCGATTTTTTTTTCGATTGCTGGGTTCGATTTTCACGGGGTTTCACGATGACAAGCGCACTGAACCATCTTCAAACCGCAAGTTGTCGATTTACGTAATTTTCCGGTTGAAAGAAATTCACCGCACGATACGAAGGCAGTAGCTGGTGAATCGTTCAAGGCCACCTGCCCTTTGCTCAATTTCGTTATCCGAATAAGTGTAAGGAACTATTCCCTTCTTTTAGAGGCTATTCTGAATCACTTTTACTCTGCTTTCCCGTGTGGTAGTACGACTCTTTATTTTTTGGCAGATTTTCTTCAACTTTCACAAGCTCATAGAGATTCGATGAACAGAACAATTTAACCGGTCACTTACTTCCGAACGCGTCGGGAAATCCTACTCAACTGCTTATTTCAAGCGGGATAGTTACTCTTGCCTTGTAAGCTCCGGTCTCCCACGCCGAGAGGAGCTCAGTGGTCACGGGGACTCGATTCAATTCGTGGGCGCATGCGTTTCCGGCTACGAACGTTTGGTGCAACGGGAAATATATGTTTTTTTGTGAAGCGCACTGTGTTGCATTTCGTCGTTCTGTGCTGAAAGATGTTATTCAGTTCCCGACCGGTCGTATTGTGTTACCGAAAGTGTGATTCAACTTATCAATCGTATTTGTTCGAGATTGCAAAATTTTTACTGAATTACAAATGAAAAACGGGCGATTAAATTCATATTGATTAAAATTTTCAACTATGTGTCTTGGAACAATAACTAGAAAGATGGTAACTATTAGTCGTTTGCATCTTATCAATTTTGACAAATCCTGAAATAATTGTGTTGTCGCTCAATTGAAAGTTTTATTTTCCATTGACGTCGATCTCAACCCGATCCAAGTTTGAAAACATTTTCACCATCGTTTGAAAGCGAGCACCGTCAACATTAACAAGTGGTGCTAAATTTGTGGTCAAGCGAATCCTGACCAAACCGGATAGGAAACTAGAAAGTATATTCTTACAAATGTCTAGATTTATCTTGTCAGAGCTTTTCTCAAGTATTGTTGTTTCCAACTTGAGTATCGACCAGGTAACTCATGAGATATTCTGTTGCGTTTGCGCAAACAGTCTTAGTCAAACAGCTTATGTAGCAACGCGAGGTGTTTTGATACCCAGAAAAATGTAGTTTTCCGTCATCAGTTTTGTTTTGCTTTACTTCTTTTCTCAATGTATCACTTTTCTCCTGAAAAGAAATACTATAGCACTTTGTAAGCCAGCTAATTATATATGATATTTCTCGGTTGATTTTCCAAAAGGTCTTAAGAGCAAGTGATAATTTCTCTTTGTTTACTTTCTCTTCTATTAATTACCAAGCGATTTCCACGTTTATCACTCAACTCTTGGTACATATAAAATGATACCCGGAACCGTCGACTTTCGAACAGATTTATAAAATCCAAAAAAAAAACTTTATAAACACGTCTTAATAATCGAAAGAGAAAGTAAACAAAGAGAAACTGCATACGGGCCACCCGCGGGGTATTCGTAGCCTGGGGGTGTTTCCCAACATAGATACATACCAACGTCATCTGGAAGACTATCATTATATAAACAATCTACCGGCTGGTGCCGATCCCCAGCTGAAGGCTGGATCTGCCAAAGTCGACCACTGCCTAATGATACTACCCTACACGCAGAGAAATGAAGCTTGTTTAAAATAACAAATCGATTAGTAGATATTTGAATCTGATTCATGTTAATTTCAAACTAGAATATGATTGTTTTAAACCATTTTCTCCCTTCAACATCAACAAAGATCTCTGTTTAATGTGAATAAATATTTTGGTCTTGCCAAACGAAAAAAAAAATTGTTCCAGCTAATTTTATGGTTGAAATAATTCATCAATATATTGCGTAACAACAAAAGCAGAGTTGATTTTATTCGCAATATCTATGTTGATTCAGTTCTGCTTTATCTTTATGTTA
Source organism: Malaya genurostris (assembly GCF_030247185.1). Lineage (NCBI taxonomy): Eukaryota > Metazoa > Arthropoda > Insecta > Diptera > Culicidae > Malaya > Malaya genurostris. Next base: position 95,371,779 of record NC_080572.1, read on the forward strand.
AGAACAAAATTTATTCATTTTATCTTTTGTTTACACGCAGAGAAATTGAGCTTGTTTAAAATAACAAAACAGTCAGCAGATTTTAAAATATGATTTCTGTTGATTTCAAGCTAGAATATGATTGTTTTGAACCAATTGCTCCCTTGTACATCAACAATTATATCTATTTGATTTGAAGACAAATTCTCATCCTGACTAACGAAAAACTGGCTTATTTCGGCAGATTTCATCGTTGAAATAAATCAGCCATTTATTACATGTCAACAAAAGTTGAGTTGAAGTTATTGGCAACGTATTTGTTGATTCAATCGTGTTTTACATTTATATTAAGAAAAGATTGGTTAATTTTATCTATAATCTCATTTGTGTAATGACAACTAAGTTTATTGTTTGAATTTAAGTGCGTTGTGTTGTGTTTTTTAAGTGCGAGAGTTTTTAAACGTTTTTATACTGTTTTTCCATATTTTTACTGTATGAAATTCGACTATTGTGTATACATTTTTCATACATTGCGAGTGTTGTGTTTTGAATAATCGATCCGCTGTGCTTTCGGCAATTAATCCCACCGTTGCTTACTGCTTACAATCAGCCACCGTCGCTCAGCTCTCTAAACAATAAACAACCGTTTCACCAGTGCTATTCTTTTGTGTGCGGCTTAAGTGAACCCGATCTAACACGGCAACGATGAGCGCTGAGAATAACTGTGCCAAATGCAGCCAGGTTATATCCGGCATCGATTCGGTTTCATGCCGCGGGTATTGTGGATGTAAGTTCCATATGACCTGTTCTAACGTCTCTCGAGCCCTCTTGAGTTATTTTACATCGCATCGCAAAAATTTGTACTGGATGTGTGATAATTGTGCCGCTTTGTTTGATAATTCGCATCTTCGTTCGATTTCAAAAGCGGCTGATGATAAATCACCTCTAGTGTCACTCACTGAGGCGATCAACAACTTGCAATGCGAAATAAAGCAATTGTCGAGTCAAACTCCACGTACTATCACACCGAGAACTCGAATATGGCCCATTGATCCTTCTGTGCGGTTTATTTTCCACCGGACCGTACTCGTGACCTGCCGTTGATCGATGCCCATCTTTTGTCCCTCGAAGAGATATGCTCTTACGCTTGTCCTGTCGACGAAATATTAATCGTTGGGGATTTTAATTTTCCCAATCTAAAATGGCAACCAGCTTCGAACGGCTTTCTTTTCGCGGATCCTTCGCAGTCATCTTTTCATGCTGGCAGTATCAGTTTGCTTGATCGTTACAGCACAAATCTGATGCGCCAATTCAACCACGTGACGAATGAAAACAATAAAATACTGGATCTTTGTTCTTCGAGTAAATCCGATTCCGCTCCCAAGATTGCTGCTGCACCCGTTCCTATGGTGAAATATGTAAAGCACCATCCTCCTTTATGCCTTGAGATAGAAGCTTCTCGGCAGTCTCATAGCTCCAATGTGGATGGAACCGTCAGATATGATTATAAAAAAGCAGAGTATAGGAAAATTATCGACTTTTTGTCGAATATTGATTGGAGTGAAGTTCTCGACAAAGACGATGCAAATCTTGCTGTTCAAACTTTTTCCAATATTTTGACGTATGCTATAGATCATTATGTGCCGAAACGACTAAGTAATGCTTTCAGACAAGCTCCATGGCAAACTACTGAATTGAAACGATTAAAATCATCTAAAAGATCTGCGTTAAAAAAATATTCCAAGAATGGCGGGTATGCACTGCGTGCAAACTACGTACACATCAACTCTTTATATAAAAGGACAGCAAAACGTTGCTACGCACGTTACCTTCGGAATGTTCAGAACAAATTGAAGTCCGATCCTAAATCTTTTTGGAAATACGTAAACGACCAACGAAAAGAATCGAATTTGCCTTCGTCGATGGTATATGGGATAAGTGTTGGAACTAATCTAGATGAAATTTGTCTACTGTTTTCCGAAAAGTTTTCCAGCGTTTTCTCCAATGAAGTGTTGTCACCGAACCAAATCGCCCAAGCAGCAATGAACGTTCCAGTATCACATCAGTTGTTGGATACTATCAGTGTTGACGAAGATTCAGTAAAAATGGCTATCGCCAAAATGAAATCTTCGAGCTCTTCCGGACCCGATGGTATTCCTGCAATCTTTGTGAAAAAAAGCTCCATCGGTTTAATTTCACCTATCTGCCAAATTTTTCGTTTATCGCTAACATCTGGGATCTTCCCTGATTCCTGGAAGTTTTCATACATGTTTCCAGTTCATAAAAAAGGAGACAAAAAAGACATCGACAACTACCGTGGAATTACGTCGCTCAGTGCTATTCCAAAGCTTTTCGAAATGGTGGTACTTGATTCTATATTCAACCATTGTAAATGGTTTATTGCAGAAACACAACATGGGTTTATGCCGAAACGGTCCACGGCTACCAATCTCTTGACTTTCACGACGTTTGTGACGAATGCTATATCCTGCGGTTTACAAACTGATGTTATCTACACGGACCTTTCCGCTGCCTTTGACAAAATTAACCACGCCATTACTGTTGCTAAGTTAGACAGATTGGGATTTGGTTCTAACATGCTGCGTTGGTTTTCCTCATACCTTAATAATCGCCGATTAGCAATCAAGATAAATGACGCTGTATCCAAAGAGTTCATCGCTTCTTCTGGGATTCCACAAGGCAGCCATCTCGGACCTCTGATCTTCCTCCTGTATTTTAACGATGTGAATCTTTCTCTAAATTGTCCACGTTTATCTTTCGCTGATGATCTCAAGCTATTCCAAATAGTTCGAAGTAACGAGGATGCTGTTTTCCTCCAACACCAACTTGAAATTTTTTCAAAGTGGTGTGAGGTAAATCGAATGGCTTTGAACATTGATAAATGCTCAATCATCACGTTCACACGCAAAAAAAATCCTATAAGATACAACTACTGCCTTGATGAAGTAGTGATCAACAGAACCACGTGTGTTAAGGATCTTGGTGTAATTCTAGACGAGCAATTGTCTTTCAAGCAGCATATCAACTTTATTGTAGCAAAGGCATCTCGTAGTTTAGGATTTGTAATGAGAATAGCAAAACATTTCACAGACATTTACTGTTTAAAGTCTCTATATTGCTCACTCATTCGTACAACGCTCGAGTACTGCTCTACGATATGGAACCCATATTACCTTAACGGCTCCTACCGAATAGAATCAATACAGCGCAGATTCGTCCGTTTTGCTCTTCGACAGCTACCTTGGAATAACCCCAACGAGTTGCCTAGCTACGAAAGCCGTGGATTATTGATTGGACTCGACACCCTTGGCATTCGACGTAATTTGTCCCGTGCTATGTTGATCGCCGACATGTTGAACAACAAAATAGACTGCCCTGCACTCCTCAGCGAAATTTCTTTAAATGTACGCAGTAGAGCTCTTCGGAATAACGTCTTTCTTCGATTGCCTCTTAGCCGTACGAATTATGGATATAACGGTGCTATTATTGGTCTACAGCGAACTTTCAATGGAGTATCTGCCGGATTCGATTTTCACATTACGCGTAGCAGAATTCAAACAAATTTTTTAAACATACTTAGAAATAGGAATAGTTTTTAATCATTGGGACTACACATTGTCTGTTGATTACATGTAAATAAATAAATAAATAAATAAATAAATAAAAAAAAAAAAGAATTAACCATATCAGATCTGTTTCTTATAAACCAGAAAATTTTTTCCCCGTGGATAATCAAAAAAGTTGGCACGTGTTTTAGAAGGAAAATTTCAGTGTTTCTTTCTTTTCTTAGAGGTCTTTTAATAGTTTAAGTGTATGGATAATTGAAAAGCTTTACTCAACTTGCATTACATTACATAACACGTTTTTAACAGATGCAGGAATTCTATCTTGACCAGATTAATGGAGCACCGAATCATTGATTGTGGCATTTGAAAAATTTTATCGACAAAAGGGCCCAAATGCTATTGAAAGAAATAGACAATTTCAAATGGATGAAAATCGAAATAAAATTAGTTTAAAAAATTACCCTGAAAATAAGTTTGAACGAAATTTCTTTTTAAGAATAATGACAAACAAAAATGCATGATTTTAACAAACAAAAGCGTATGTTGAAATACTAATTATTTTTTTTTCGGTTTGAATATTATCGTTCATTTCAACTGTCAAGTTTATAAATTCAAAGAACTAATACTATTATCATTATCTAAAACTAGTTCATTCTAAACTTATTTTGAAAGTTAAATTTACCATGGAATCGTTTGTCAAGAAATTGACAGGAACGCGCAAGTAAAATATTTGTTATTTTTAACAAAATATTTCTTGAAACAAACTAATGCACTGAGCAAAATCAAATATCTTGTTTTGTAGCTTCAAGCAACAATATTTGCAATTTCAAATCAGATTTTCTTTTGTTACTATTTCAACAAAATAAATCGTTGCATGAAACCCAGATTTAGTTACATTTACAATATTTTTCTCTGTGTGTAGTTTTAAGTTAGTCGTTAATTAAAATGAGAAAATTAGAAAAAAAGCCCTTGGCATCTTAGAGATTAAGCAGTGTGTCTTAAAAAAAGTATATTATTAAATAAAAAAAGAGAAACTGTCACATGCTCTTACGGCTTTGGTTCAATCCTGATATACTTTTTTTTCTTAAAAAAGATTTTGATCAATTTGTCTTTAATCTTATTTGTGTAATAATACAACTAAGTTTACTGTTTAAAATAACCATATTAGTTCTATTTCTTATAAACCAGAGCAATTTTTTGCCGTGAGAATAAATCTTAGCATTTTTTTTTCGTGGATAAAGTTTGTGCGCGTTTTACAAGTAAAATTTTATCAGCTTCTTTAATTTCCTAGAGAGTTTTCTACAATTCATGCGTATGTATTTTGAAGATGCATAACATTTTATAACACATTCTTTACGAAAAAATATTTGTTACAAAACTGTTGACCGGACTGATGCAGCGTTAAATCATTGAATACTAATTAGAATACCAGATCTTGATTGTGGTATGTGCATAATTCGAACACCTTGCGGCAAAAGGGCTAAATGTCTTGGAAATTATAAATATCAATCAAAGGCTTGTTTTATAAGAATTTCTAAATGAATATAAATCGAAATAAAAGAAGCTTTAAAAGTTACCTTGCAAATTAGTTTGAAAGAAAATAAACAAAAATGTATGATTATAACAAACAAAAATGATAGTTGTAAAAACTAAATTTAGGTTCATTATTTCAAAAAAAATAGTCTAAAATTTAAAATACAACAATTATTAACTTTAAATAGAGTTCGTTCATTTAAAACAAAATTTTTAAATTGAATTTACTGTGAAATTGTTTGTCAAGAAATTGACAGGAACGCACAAGTAAAATATACGTTATTTTTATAAAAATATTTAATGAAACAAACTAATCTACTGAGAAAAATCAATTATTATTTTTTGTAGTTTAAAGTAACGATATTTACTAGATTAAACCAGATTTTTTTGGAATTATTAATATTTTTTATTATTCCTCTATTTCATGATATCTTGTTGTAAATCGTCCTTGCATCTTGATGGAACTCGTGTAATAGAAGAATTTGAATTAATCGCATGAATCGTTCTCTAATATCATATGATTTCTTGATGAAAAATTAGAGGGTTGTATTCAAGACACGACCGAGCACAATAACATTAAAAATGGAACGTTTCTGAAGTCTTCATAATATATACAAAAATAAAGAGAAGATGATACACTAAACTAAAAACTTTTTCAATTGACTAATTACAAACTTGCTCTAGTTTAAGCGCTTAGATTGTTGGCGAATGATAAAATTGACAATTAGATTTTTTCTTGATAATTAATTATATTCAATTTTGATCCCTTTCCACAATTTTTTACATTGTTAAAATTTTGAATAACGTCCTTTAACTAGAATTCAAAGTTACTTGAAAGCTCAATTTTAGATACAAACAACCTAAAGATTTAATCCTGAACAAATGAAACTGTTTTATTTTATGACAATAATCTTCGAGAAACATACAAACTTATTAATTTTATAAACAGTTAATCGATCCAAGAGAAGATTTTATTTATTTTAACGAAAAATGTTGTACCAGTAAGCTCAGTAATAGTGTAATTTTATTAATCCTTCTTCAAAATCGTCGATAATCTTCGGAAAGTGTCGGTAAATAATATGGCAACAATACGAGGAAGAAAAATGTGAAACAGTCCGCATAAAATATTTAGTTACTTACATTGATTTTCGCTTTGGCATATTAGGAATATACGAAATTGATACGCAACAAAATTCAGAAATTTTGTTCATATTGTAACTTGATGTTATTAACACATGAATGAACATTGTCATAGTTACAATGCGTGTTTTGAAGCAAATAATAATTGAACTGAAACTGGCGGTTAACCAAATTCTACGAGGGTTGCTATTCAAACGATACATGTAAAATCGCAAGTAAACTTACCTTTAGTTTATCTTTGATACTATATGATATTGTATCTAATTGTACTGTATATGTGAGCCTGTGGAACTCATTTATACTACTAAACCAAGGAGACCGCTTTTAAATAAGTTTCAGAATTTAATTTTGAATCTTTTGAAGCGTTTAATACCTGGTGGGACAACAACTTGTTCAGTCACATATAATGAAGAAGAAGTTTCTATGATTATCATAATAACACAACTTTATACTGAATCCATTTTCGCGCCACCGTTTTGTTCGTATGGGAATGGAGATTTAAGTATGCAAACCGATCCGTTGACAAATTAAAACATTTTTAAGCTTACAATATTGAAGCTTTGGAATCATTTAAATGAGGAAATTCCATTAACAAATCATCAAGGAACAAGCGCTGTAAATTAGATCCGAATTAGATCTATTGCCGATAATACTAAATTAGCCTGATAGTTAAAAGAGAACCAAAAAAAAATACTCAATTCAAATAAATTTTTCAATGGAATGCAATTGAAATATTCAAATGACGTTTTCTCATAAGTTTAAGTTAAATGTTTCCGAATCGATTGGAATGTTTCCGAATCGAATTATATAAATCCATCAACAAATAACTGAGGTATGAGCGTTCAAAATTATGGCAGAAAAATGTTACGCGATTAGTTTTGCATGTTTTAATTTGACACCCAGCCTCGGGAAGCGAAGTGTAAGGCATTTTTAATGGCAAAATCGACCAACAATTTGCTAAATACATGGGATGTTTCAAAAGAACCGATAACCATGCTGGTTCGGTTTTTCAATAGCTAGATGATATATAAGATATTCAAGCGAACACGAAGCGGTGTTGTGCAGACAGCAGGAAGTTTCACCAACACATAATGCAAAAGCGACAATCCAGCAAGTGAACGCATATACAATCCAGTCATCAGCTCACTGGACGAGCTACTTGTTTCATTCGCAGTCAAACATCAACTAGGCAAAGAAATATTGTGCAGCCTATATTTATAGATTTCTCTTCATACTACGCAGAACGATGTGGTGTTTTTTATGCATGACGCAAAGCCTCCTATGCCGAATAATAAGTTGACGTCATTTTGTAAAGCAGGGATTGGTGGATGAAAACATAGGTCGATTCCAACCATTTTTTCAATAGTATGCTATTGAAATACTGAAACGACGTCGTCATACATGTTTAAGTTAAAAGTTTCCGAATCGATTGGTTGTTAAATTATAACAATCCATCAACAAATGACCGAGTTATTAACGTTCAAAATTATGACACAAAAAGGTTACGCGGCTATTTTTGAAACTTTTAATTGACACCCGGCCCCGTATAGTGAAGAGTAAGGCATTTTTAATGCCAAAAAAAAACATTATATCACCGGAAACGTAGGTAACAGTCATTTGAATTTCAAATCTGTTTAATGAACCAATAATACACACAGACATTTTCCGTCGAATAGTATATAGCACTATGGGTCTCTGAGCCTCCGTTCGAAAGTCGGGTATTCCAGCAATTCAGTCACCTTTCTATAGAGAAAGAGAAAACAACGCGTTTTGACGCCTACGCCACTTATACCATTATATTTCCGGGAGTGACAGCTATTTGATCTTTGAAATTGATCCCCAATTTAATAGTGGCTTTCAAACGAGCTAAGGTTTGTTTAAATCGACTCTGCCATCTCTGAGAAAATTGAGTGTTGAAAAAACAACGCGATTACGTCGCTTATACCATTATATCTCCGGAAGCCATTTGATATTCGAACTTGATCAATGGCTTTATAATCGCTTTTAACACTCAAACGCTCGGGTTGGGATTTTCATCGATTTTTTTTTCAAAAATTTGTAACTACTGAATAAATTGACCGATCTTGATGCATTTGGTGTCAGAAAAATCGGGTATTCTTTATTTACTTTCTGCCTTAATCGGTGTTCATGTGGTCCAAAAACACCGGTGTTATTCCAGATCGCCTTGGGGTAAGTCGGTTTTGCCATTTGGGGTATTCTATCTAAAAAACTAAAAATGTATATGGGAACAGTTCTGGAACAATCTGAAATGTGCAAGATTTACTAAAACGCATCAGTTTGAATAAACTAATCATTTGGCCAACCATCCCAGAGGGTACTGGAACCGGTTACAAAACTTCTGAAAGACTTTTTTGAAAAGACGCAAAGATACGCTCAGAGACAGGACAGGTCTTTTTTCAATAAATCATCTTTTCTGTTAGTTTTCATTCATTTGGCTTCTCCAATATATGTTTCCGCTTAGTCATTGCAAAACTGAAATTCAAAGTTGTCAATCGTACGAAGGAAATTTCATTGTTTCGTTAGTTTCGAGGATTCTAAGACACTATTGATAAAATATTATTCTAGCAGGTATTTCCAAATATAAAACGGTAATAATTACGAGATATTACATTAAAATTTAAATGGCATGTCTGACAGTTTTCCGTTGATATTTGAAAAAATTGCTCTAAAGATTAAAGCACTGTTTGCTGTTGTCATTTTTTTGGAGCGATACAAGTTTTACTGAATGCGTTTATTCGTGTCAGAATTCCTGTGGACATATTTACATTAGCTATACGATTAAAAGATTTCTCCTCTTATTGAATACTATTTCGGTTGATTATCAATTGTTTGTATGCGACTATTTAACTGTTTTTCTACAATACGATTAAAACATGCCTAACTAAATGAATATTGAATCGTTATTTCATTGACATGTGTGTGCGTGTGACTGGATTTAGGATGTGGATTAGATAATTCAAACATCTTTGTACGTAAAAACTGATCCATCGTTTGCTTTCCTATTACGAACAATGAAATATTGACGTTTTAAGAAAAGTTGTCAAAAAATATTACATTTCTTCGCATAACAGCGTGTTGACAACATGCCATGCGCTTCCCTAACAGAGCCCACAAATTGGAGGGCGATCACGCCAAATGATGTTATTGCATTCCCTTTGCTTATATTGTTCGTAAATCGACCGAAGTGAAAGAAAGTGTATTAAAATGGTTGAGTCCACTACTCAAGTTGCTGCTGCAGTTCCCGTTGCTGCATCTCCAGCAAAGGCTCCGAAAAAAGCCAAGGCTGCCAAAGGAGATGCCAAGAAACCGAAGAAACCGTCGACACATCCACCAGTGAATGACATGATTGTGGCTGCCATCAAGGCTCTGAAGGAACGCAATGGATCTTCGGTGCAGGCCATCAAGAAGTACATCGCTGCTAACTACAAGTGTGACGTTGCCAAATTGGCTCCATTCATCAAGAAGGCTTTGAAATCGGGTGTTGAGAAGGGTAGGTTGGCCCAGACTAAGGGTTCCGGTGCTTCTGGATCGTTCAAAATTAAAGCCGAAGTAAAGAAACCAGCTGGCGAGAAGAAACCGAAGAAGGTGGCTGCCAAAAAACCAAAGAAGGTTGCCGGAGAAAAGAAAAAAGTTATCAAGAAAGTAGCTGGCGAAAAGAAGCCGAAAGCCAAGAAACCGGCTGGTGAGAAAAAGCCAAAGGCTGCTGCGAAGAAAGCTAAGGTAGCCCCTGCTAAGGCCGCGAAGAAGGCAGCTGTTCCCAAACAGAAAGCCACAAAACCATCGAAGGCCGCAGCAAACAAACCCAAGACTCCGAAACCAAAGAAGGCCGCTCCAGCAAAGAAAGCTGCCCCGAAGAAGGTTGCCGCTAAAAAATAAATTTGCATCAAACTTAACTTTCCATTCATGGTATTCAAAAACAGTCCTTTTCAGGACTATCAACAATTCATACGAAGAGTTTATCGATAATTTTCCAAATAAGACAGATCCTACCAACAATCATATTAAACTAAGCTATTAACGTGTTTCTAATTGTAACGTACTGATGATTCGAAGAACAATACTGTACCAAATATCGAGGTTTTAACAGGTTTTGTAAAAGAATATGCGTAAGTTTAACATTGCTTTCGCTATTGTAATTTTTATATATGTGCCAATAGTTGCATTCTGAGTATCACAAGTTCGCTATTTCGTTGTAAAGTTTTGAATGGCTCTGAATACGACTTTAAATGAAATAAATTTCAAACCGCTGGGAAGATCAATGCACATATTAATTGTTTGCTCAAATTCCGTCATATTAATGAGCAAGGGAGGGAGGGGGAGGTGAGTGCGATCAGTAAATTCATTTAATCCTGATTATATACTTTAATTAACGATAATTTTTAGATGCTGAAACAAGTTTTTATAAGTAACTGATATGTGAATATAAAGTTGAGATGAGCTTATACTATAATCATGATAATACATGGAGATATTGTGTTTCAAAATACTTTCCAGTCAATTAACAACGAACAGCAAAATTATGATGCGGATGTTACGATCCTCACATAGCCCTGTAGAACAGAACCATCAAGCGAGAATATACGGAAAAGCAGTATATTCAGTAAGCAGTAGAAATAAGCAACACTCGTTGGTTGGTAAATTGATTAAATTTATAATTGACTCCAACGAAATTGAAAGCATTCAATCGCATAAAGTGCTCACATTAATGATGTTGGCGCTTGGTTTTTCGTCAGTCGAGAGCTTCTATGAAGCTTAAAAAAAACCAATCGAGATCGGGAATAATCAGTGACGTGACCAATCCTGATAAATCCTAAAAATTTCATCTTGACGGAAAGTAAAATATATGAGAAGTTGACGTTCGTGTGAAGAATGCTTAAGAAACAAGACTCCGCATTTTCATGCTTCCAAACTACCTTATTTTCCTAAACAAAATATTTTTTATCTTTTATTTTAGTTATATACCACATTCTAACTATAACTATACAAACGGTTGGTACGACGCGTCAATACTAGCATTTATATCATCACTTAAATTAATTGCTTTATATCACCGCTGTAGTTTCAAGTTAAAAAATTTGGAAACAAAGCATTCCGCCCACAGTTCTTTTGTAAATTTATGGTGGTCCTGAAAAGGACCGATTATGAATTGTAAAAAATGTCAAATTTAAGCACGTTCTCCACGGATGCGACGGGCCAACTGGATGTCCTTTGGCATAATTGTCACACGCTTGGCGTGGATGGCGCACAGATTGGTGTCTTCGAACAGACCGACCAAATAAGCCTCACTAGCTTCCTGCAGAGCCATGACGGCCGAACTCTGGAAACGCAGATCGGTTTTGAAATCCTGAGCGATTTCACGAACCAGACGCTGGAATGGCAGCTTGCGGATCAGCAATTCGGTGGATTTCTGGTAACGACGAATTTCACGCAGGGCGACTGTTCCTGGACGATAACGATGAGGTTTCTTCACTCCTCCAGTGGCTGGGGCACTCTTGCGAGCAGCTTTGGTAGCCAGCTGCTTACGAGGAGCCTTTCCTCCGGTAGACTTACGAGCGGTTTGCTTTGTACGAGCCATTGCAAGTTAGTAGGTAGAAGTTTCGACTTTTTCGATAGCCGGGTAAACGAGAAATGACGAGAAATTTTCAGAATCAATTCTTTTATAGCAGAAAAAGGGACGCTACCTGCATTTAGCCGTTATTTTCCAAACACCAATCTATGCTACATCAAAGAGAGGGGAATAAACATGATGTGCAGAAAAATGCAGCATAATGGAATGAAGGAATACGAAAAAGCCATGCCCGGAGGGGAAATTGAAGCCGTTTGAAAACAGTATAAAAGAGCCACGTCACGAGCAATCGTCATCTCAGTGTTTGAATTCTGTTTCAAAGTGTAACTGCTACTGATAAATTCTGAAAAATGACTGGTCGTGGTAAAGGAGGTAAAGGACTCGGCAAAGGAGGCGCCAAGCGTCATCGTAAGGTTCTTCGTGATAACATCCAGGGAATCACCAAACCAGCAATCCGTCGTCTGGCTCGTCGTGGAGGAGTGAAGCGTATTTCCGGTCTGATCTACGAAGAAACCCGAGGTGTTTTGAAAGTGTTTCTGGAAAATGTTATCCGGGATGCTGTTACTTACACTGAACACGCCAAGCGAAAGACCGTTACTGCTATGGATGTCGTCTATGCGTTGAAACGTCAAGGACGCACTCTGTACGGTTTCGGAGGTTAAATGCCGATGAATTATCTATCAGAATGGCCCTTTTCAGGGCCAACAAACAATCAATTAAGAGTTATTCTAAGAATTTTTCCAATTTCATCATTACCCTTAACATAAACGCGTTAGAATTGACTTAGATGCCTATCTTCTTATAAAATGGCAGCAATATGAAAAAACGATTACTTGACTTAGAAAATCGAATAGTCACAGGTAGGGTTCGCTGCAACTCTTAACAATGCAAAAGGTATTATGTCCAGGTAGGTATTTCACAACAAAAGCCAATGATCTTTATGTTAGTCACAAACACTAAGAACTTGTGATGTCGCACCCACTTTTGCCTAATTACGCGATTTAACTGATTTACAATTCATGGGAATTTACGTCATATGTATCAATAATAAGGTTGTGCGCTTTGAAGAAAGTCTTTCAAAAATAATCGTATTTCATCTTCTGATCAAATAGTTTACTGCTGTCAGCATAGAGAAATGCGTTCCCAAGAAATGTGTACTCAAATTGAAATACCAGTGTTCCATTCAATTCATGACAGTAATCATATGACAAATGTACGTTAAAAACAGATCTGCCAACTAACGATCGAATAATCAAACAATGCGACCAGCGCAATGGTTAAAGTTGCCAACCAGGTTCAAGATCAATATTGAAGATAATACCATTGTTATTAATTCTATTAAAATTCATTGGATGCAATGACATGAATTCTTTTGCCAAACATTGATCTCTTTCGAATTTTGAAGGGAATTCAAAAAGTTTATTTTGTATGTTCATAAGATTCATAATTCAAATGATGTAATAATGCAATGGAATTGACCGATGAATTATTCAAGGTCAGTGGATAAGATGATATGTTGTCAAGGTTTTTCATCACTTATCGTCAGAAAAACACTATGAAACTTTTGGCAACAGCTTACATAAAAAGTGTTTAAACAGATTTGCTCAGATATGTAAATAGACAATTCATGTAATACCGAAACGGTGACGATTTTTGAAGCACAGTTAGACGATTTTGAAGCGTCATTTTAATATATGTGAAAAAGATAATTAAACATTTTCAATATTCGAAGACGCGCATATGAACTAACATAACACAGCCTATCATCCAAAGTCTTATTCTTGCGCGTACCAAAAACCCTATTATTCTTGTTTGGTCACCGTTGGTTCTCATCCCACACTCATTTTAACCCACTTAAAATATTCACCACTGTGAAATTCTATTTTGTATTTTTTTCAACAGACTGCACAATCAATTCGTACTGCACAGTAAAATTGCGAAATTAAAGTTACGATGAATAAATAAGAAATGTTTAATGAACAAAAAATTAACTAGAGCTGATTCCATTTAGTTCTTTATCATAAAAATATGGTCGTCCTGAAAAGGACGGTTTCGGTTGTAGCGTGACTCAGTTTCAATTTAGGCTTTCTTTTCGGTTTTCTTGGGGAGTAGAACAGCTTGAATGTTTGGTAGCACACCACCCTGGGCGATGGTTACTCCCGACAGTAGTTTGTTCAGTTCCTCGTCGTTGCGGATGGCCAGTTGCAAATGACGTGGGATGATTCTGGTTTTCTTGTTATCACGGGCAGCATTTCCTGCCAATTCCAGAACTTCAGCAGCAAGATATTCCATCACAGCTGCCAGATAGACAGGGGCTCCTGCTCCGACGCGTTCCGCGTAGTTTCCCTTTCTCAACAGACGATGGATTCGGCCTACTGGGAACTGAAGACCGGCACGATTCGAACGGGACTTTGCCTTTCCCTTAACTTTGCCTCCTTTTCCGCGTCCAGACATTTTGTTTGAGTAATTCAAAAAGCGTTGTTACTTTCAATTGAGATAGAAATATACTGATGTGTGCTACCTGGAATGACCCGCTTTATATACCCATTTCACTGTGCCTTATTTACTGTTCCGTATGCGATGTTAGAAGGGTACCATTAAACAGAAAATAATAAAACGGACGGCGATTCGATCTCTCATTTCCAGGTATAAAAGGCATAGCATTTGTCCTTTTGGCATCAGTTTTGTGGAAACGTTAGCAAGTTTGATACATTCGAAATGGCACCGAAAACTAGTGGAAAAGCTGCCAAAAAATCTGGCAAAGCGCAGAAGAATATTGCGAAGGGGGACAAGAAGAAGCGCAAGCAACGCCGTAAGGAAAGCTACGCTATCTACATCTACAAGGTGTTGAAGCAAGTTCACCCGGACACCGGAGTTTCGTCGAAGGCTATGAGCATCATGAACAGTTTTGTCAACGACATATTCGAACGCATTGCCGCCGAAGCTTCTCGTCTGGCTCAGTACAACAAGCGTTCTACGATCACTTCTCGTGAAATTCAAACAGCCGTTCGTCTGCTGCTGCCAGGAGAGTTGGCCAAACATGCCGTATCGGAAGGTACCAAGGCTGTCACCAAGTATACAAGCTCCAAGTAAATCAACTCAATCGCATCCATAACTAAATCGGCTCTTTTCAGGGCCAACAATCATTTCAAAAGAATTATTTCGAATTTTCTTCATAAGTAAAGATCGAGAAATTATCGCTAGACATCATTAGCACATATATATCAACAAATTGTATTAAAGCAACCTCCTGATTTTCGTTAGTTGTGAGCATCTATGAAACGTAAGAAAAACTGTAAAGGAAACTGGTAACGAGTTCGGAAAACATCGTTAATGACGTTGACATGACCTACCTCCGGTGTCCGGGTGAATCCAAAAAAATCACCATCGTGGAACGTATATCCTAAATTTCGGTCAATTTAGTTCTAAGGCTGTTTTGATACGCTGGTGAAGGTTGCAAATAGCATAGATAGGAATACTAGTATCTATGTCTGTTTGCAAATTTTCGACAAAACGACGATTGAAAAATCAGTAAAATTACGCGTTTGACAAACTAATTCGACATTTCTCCATGCCGAACTTGAGAATCTATTTTATGCGAATGGTTGGTAGGACGCGTCAATGCTGGTAATTATTTCATCACTCAAATTAATACCGTTTGTCTGTTAACAATTTCGGAAACGAAGCATTCCGCCCACAGTTCTTTTCTAAATTTATGGTGGTCCTGAAAAGGACCGATTATGAATTGTAAATAATGTCAAATTTAAGCACGTTCTCCACGGATGCGACGGGCCAACTGGATGTCCTTTGGCATAATTGTCACACGCTTGGCGTGGATGGCGCACAGATTAGTGTCTTCGAACAGACCGACCAAATAAGCCTCACTAGCTTCCTGCAGAGCCATGACGGCCGAACTCTGGAAACGCAGATCGGTTTTGAAATCCTGAGCGATTTCACGAACCAGACGCTGGAATGGCAGCTTGCGGATCAGCAATTCGGTGGATTTCTGGTAACGACGAATTTCACGCAGGGCGACTGTTCCTGGTCGATAGCGATGAGGTTTCTTTACTCCTCCGGTGGCTGGGGCACTCTTGCGAGCAGCTTTGGTAGCCAGCTGCTTACGAGGAGCCTTTCCTCCGGTAGACTTACGAGCGGTTTGCTTTGTACGAGCCATTCCAAGTTAGTAGGTAGAATTTCCGACTTTTTCGATAGACGGGTAAACGAGAAATGACGAGAAATTTTCAGAATCAATTCTTTTATAGCAGAAAAAGGGACGCTACCTGCATTTAGTCGTTATTTTCCAAACACCAATCCATGCTACACCAAAGAGTGGGGAATAAACATGATGTGCAGAAAAATGCAGCATAATGGAATGAAGGAATACGAAAAAGCCATGCCCGGAGGGTAAATTGAAGCCGTTTGAAAACAGTATAAAAGAGACACGTCACGGGCAATCGTCATCTCAGTGTTTGAATTCTGTTTTAAAGTGTAACTGCTACTGACAAATTCTGAAAAATGACTGGTCGTGGTAAAGGAGGTAAAGGACTCGGCAAAGGAGGCGCCAAGCGTCATCGTAAGGTTCTTCGTGATAACATCCAGGGAATCACCAAACCAGCAATCCGTCGTCTGGCTCGTCGTGGAGGAGTGAAGCGTATTTCTGGTCTGATCTACGAAGAAACCCGAGGTGTTTTGAAAGTGTTTCTGGAAAATGTTATCCGGGATGCTGTTACTTACACTGAACACGCCAAGCGAAAGACCGTTACTGCAATGGATGTCGTCTATGCACTAAAACGTCAAGGACGCACTCTATACGGTTTCGGAGGTTAAATGCCGATGAATTATCTATCAAAACGGCCCTTTTCAGGGCCAACAAACAATTAACTAAGAGTTGTTCCGATCATATTTGCAACTTCGCCATTGCTAAATATTTAAAAAGCCATTTCAACAGAATGGCCCCGGTCTGTGAAATCGATTGGTTGGTAACGTAAAACGAGTAGTCACGTTGCTTATTCCGAAACGGAACTAAACAAAAAGTGTTATGCATAGGTAATAATAGGTGGTGTTCCACAATGTAAAACTGACTTGTAACGTCGAACTTACTTTTGTCTAATAGCGCGATTTAGCTGTTCCACAATTCATACCGATGGAAGTGTTTGAAAAGATAATCGAATTGCTGCTTCTTACCAGATAATTTGCTGCTGTCGTTCCGGGATTGCGTACTACACACCTTTGTTTGGTTTTTCAGATCAGTAATATTTTTATACCGTATACCGTACGGTATACACTGATCACGCGAAGACTCACCAGTCAATGCAATGCATTGCAATGCGTGCTCTCTAGCAATTAATCGTTGCGATCCACACGGAGTACCGACGCCCATACCGGGCTGCCGTACCTGAGGATCGAAACTGCCAGTAACCTGCAGTTCCCTAGAACAAAATTAGTGGTCAAAGGAACCAATTTTGAGTCGATTGCAGACATCCAGGCGGCCGTGACGAGGGTACTCATCGAAGCGGTTCAGAAATGTTACTACGGACGGACTACTTCGAAGGGTATGATAGAGCTTTGAAAAATATTAAAGCATGCGGTTTTTATGGAATCAGTCTTATTACTTAATTTTCACACCTCATTGCGATGAAAAAACGAATAAAATGAGAGAAAAGCAAACAGTTGTTTATCATGTTTTATCCGAAATTCAAACTACAGTGAATTTACTATTAATCATAACTTATTTCATACTGAGCTGAGCTGTAAACATTGCTGACTTTTGACGAAACGTTCGGTTATTTTACACGGTGAAGCAGCTGCTGACTAAACAGTTTAATTTTTGCCAAATTCTCGTTACAAATTGCTACCCAGTGCTGACATTATACATCTTGAATCGAGTTTATCGAAACGATTATTTCGACTAAACTATGACATTACGTTTCGATTTGGACCACACGATCGAGTTCCTAACAACGTGGTACTAGATTTCGGTCGGCGCGGTTCGAATTGTCAAATAATAGTAAACCAACCCATATACATTGCAACCGCGAAAAAGTGTAACTATAAATTATTGTTTGAATATTTTCGATTACATTTATTCGGTTCAAATACTGAAAAGAACGCAGATGTTTGTAATACTGCGGTTGTAAGATGCCACGAAATTTTGTTTTTGTTTTTCCAGAATATATTTACTAAGCCATATAACTTTAGCTCTAATATTCAAGAAGCAAACCATTCATTGTAGTAGTCTATCTAGGTACTATTGAAGGGGCAAAATAGCGTGTTTATAAACAGTTGGCGAGATGGTGATGCTTTTGACATATTCCCTATATTTTGAAGATGTTTGGACTAATTTACTTGAGTTTGAACAATTACTGATGATAGAACCTTTAAAATAAACATTTTCACGTATTGCCATCACGCGTATGATTGGAAACTGCCGAATATATTTGAAAATTTCGGATAAAATTAGAAGTTTTTGTACACAAACAAATTTATTTGGATAGGTCGTCAAATGGTGAGATAACTAAGTCCTCACAAGTTCCTATCTCATGCCTCCCCGAGCGTCTATGATGACATTTGGTCAATAGAACGGCGTCGACTGGGTGCTACCGCCTTTTGCGTTTAGTAGCAGGGTGTGAAATGGCTTGAAGGTTGAAGCCCATCCTAAAGTGCAATATTTATCATAGTATATTGCAACATGTGGTTCTGTTGTTTGCTGCATTATTTGTTATATATTGAATTGAATTATTTTTTTTTTTTTATTCAATAATAATATATTTAAAGGCACACTGCTAAAGCTCTAAGATGCCAAGGGTATTTTCTAATCTTGATTAACGACTAACTTAAAACTAGGGTATTATCATTAGGGTAGTGACGTATTCCGGTCGCAATGGTCGATTCTGGCAGATTCAGTTGCAGTTGCAGTTGGCGATCGGCAATGGTCGATGGATTGAATGTAATACGAGTGTCTTCCAGATGACGATTCTACGTGGGTCCGCGAGAAACACCCCCAGGCCACGGAGAATTGAATTATATTACATTGTATTATATATTGTTATTATTATTATTATTATTATTATTATTATTACTATTATTATTATTATTATTATTATTATTATTATTATTATTATTATTATTATTATTATTATTATTATTATTATTATTATTATTATTATTATTATTATTATTATTATTATTATTATTATTATTATTATTATTATTATTAGTATTATTATTATTATTATTATTGTTATTTTTACTATTATTATAATTATTATTACTATCAAAAAAGAAATATTATATTTCCTGCGACGAAAGAAGAGCATAACTTACACTGCGAAATCAACTGTTATAGATTGTATCATAGCATATTATTTCGTATATTATCTTATTATATTATATTTTGTTATGTTGTATGGTATTATACTGCATTGCATTATATCATATTATATTGTATTATATTATATTACACTAAAAGTATAAGTATTGTGTTATATTATATTATGTTATATTATATTGTGCTAAATTGTATTATATTATTTCATATTATGTTATATCACAGAGAACAGATATCCAACAGACATTCATACGTGCAAAGTCGTGTGCAACGGTGATTTTTAATGGATTTTCACTTGTATGATTTACACTGCTTTTTTTAAACGTTTGTACTAGCTTGGATGTGATATATTATATTGTATTTTATTATATTATATTATATTATACTATATTATATTATATTATATTATATTATATTATATTATATTATATTATATTATATTATATTATATTATATTATATTATATTATATTATATTATAAAGTATATCGACAACGGGGAGGGGCAGGGAGTGCATCAGGGTATCTTACAAGTGAATGACTGGATGATGGAGTGGATTGCCAACCTGAGTCACGTGGGGGAAGCTTTGTGTTTCTCCCTGAAGGTCTGAAATGAGTAAGACGCACCCTTCTAACAAACCATCAGGCGGGTTTAAACTGGTACAGCGAAATTATTTATTATATGGCCGGATGTTCTTGCTGGAAAGCGCCGGGTCCTCAAAACCCATTTTGGCCTTCTTAACAGCAATTATATGAAAGCTATCTGATAATCAAATTAGGATCTACTGTAAGTCTACCCGCATACATTGGTAATGCCTTGAACTGATGGTGGCTTCACACATACATACATACATGCATACATACATACATACAAACAAATTTATTTGGATGACACGACATGTATAAACTGACAAATATTACCTTTTTTCGATAACTCCTACTTTTCTTAGCTTTTCCCACAATTCGTTTAATTGACTTTTTCCGTCCGACTACAAACTACAGTAACTGGACATAGTTTAGTTTCATCTTACTTTCATTACCATAAATAAATACCACGACGAGTCTAAGACAAAACGTAAAGAAAATCAAGAACGGTTATATGCCCTAAGCATAAAAACATAGGCTAACCCCTAAACGAAATAACATGCTGCTTTTTAATAATATGATTTTACAAACAGTATGACTCGAACAATGCTTTAGAATAAATATTATCAATACTAATATGATTATGAAAATCTCTGATGCCTTCGATAACTATCATTTCTTGTCGAGTTTAGTCAATTAAGAGCTCGATTGTTTTGGTTTCATAATGTCAACCTTCTCGATAATCTAATACTTCTTCAAGTGAAATCAAACGATGTAATTTTGATAGAATCCAGATACATAATGTCAGTCACATTACAGTTTAAAAAGACAGCTCGAGTAAACTTCAGTTTTACTAAGCATTCATCAATAAAATCAGCTATAAATTAGCGGAACGTACAACTGTGCTAAAGTTAGTAAAATTATTGCTAAGTTCAGTAAAGCAAACTAGAACTGTACATGACAGAAATCACAACAAAATAATTTCTAGAATGTATGGTGTTATACTACGGGTAGAAATGATTTACAAACTTCTCAATGGCATAACTCAATTTTAACCTAGATTAGCGAAAGATATTGAATGAAAAGATGAATAGGTACTCGAGTATCGAATCAGCTTAGAGTGTAAAAGCTAGAGTAAGCTGGCTCGTATTGGTATGATCAGACGAAATAATTGAATTCTACTTTTCTACCAACCATTTTTTCATGCCTTTCGATTCTCTCAGTTAGTTTTCACCGAAAAGAACCAATTAAAATTGTTATAGTAAAAATTCTGCGGCGATCGTAACCAAAAAACTCAGCTTTATTGTTTGAAAATAGAGTTGAAATTACAAAAACAATGCAACAGTAAATAGCTACAAAATATTAAATTCTATCATTGTAATATTTGAAAAACAGTTTTTATGGAAGACGAATTTGTCAGTTGGTTTTTACTTCTAAATTGAGAATGAACTAGTATAATAAACAATTATCTTATATGATTTTGAAGCAGTTTACTTCAATAAAGCATCAAAAAACATCAAGTACCGTCATGACAGCAAAGAGCATATCATGTTAAGATATGATGGCAAAAATCGTTAATACTTTGTTTTTTGTTTGCTATTTACGACTACTCGGGATATGTACACCATACCGCGAAACCGAAAATTCTTTAGCAGTGTAGTAAACGTTATGTGAATAAATTCAAATTCTCTCACCTAGAGACAACAACATTTATAATAAACTAGAATTTAATCAAGAAAACAAATTCAAAGTTTTTATCGATTAAATAATTTTTAGTTGGTTTGACGTAAAACCGCCATAACTTAGTTCAGTTTTGCAATGACTGAGCGGAAACACATATTGGAGAAGCCAAACGAATGAAAAACTAACAGAAAAAGATGATTTATTGGAAAAAGATACGCTCAGAGGCAGGACAGGTCTTTTTCCAATAAATCATCTTTTCTGTTAGTTTTTCATTCATTTGGCTTCTCCAATATATGTTTCCTCTCAGTCATTGCAAAACTGAAATTCAAAGTTGCCCATCGTACGAAGGAAATTTCATTGTTTCGTTAGTTTCGAGGATTCTAAGACGCTATTGATAAAATATTACATTACATTAAAATTGAAATGGCATGTCTGACAGTTTTCCGTTGATATTTGAAAAATTTGCTGTTGTCATTTTTTTGGAGCGATACAAGTTTTACTGAATGCGTTTATTCGTGTCAGAATTCCTGTGGACATATTTACATTAGCTATACGGTTAAAAGATTTCTTCTCTTATTGAATACTATTTCGGTTGATTATCAATTGTTTGTATGCGACTATTTAACTGTTTTTCTACAATACGATTAAAACATGCCTAACTAAATGAATATTGAATCGTTATTTCATTGACATGTGTGTGCGTGTGACTGGATTTAGGATGTGGATTAGATAATTCAAACATCTTTGTACGTAAAAACTGATCCATCGTTTGCTTTCCTATTACGAACAATGAAATATTGACGTTTTAAGAAAAGTTGTCAAAAAATATTACATTTCTTCGCATAACAGCGTGTTGACAACATGCCATGCGCTTCCCTAACAGAGCCCACAAATTGGAGGGCGATCACGCCAAATGATGTTATTGCATTCCCTTTGCTTATATTGTTCGTAAATCGACCGAAGTGAAAGAAAGTGTATTAAAATGGTTGAGTCCACTACTCAAGTTGCTGCTGCAGTTCCCGTTGCTGCATCTCCAGCAAAGGCTCCGAAAAAAGCCAAGGCTGCCAAAGGAGATGCCAAGAAACCGAAGAAACCGTCGACACATCCACCAGTGAATGACATGATTGTGGCTGCCATCAAGGCTCTGAAGGAACGCAATGGATCTTCGGTGCAGGCCATCAAGAAGTACATCGCTGCTAACTACAAGTGTGACGTTGCCAAATTGGCTCCATTCATCAAGAAGGCTTTGAAATCGGGTGTTGAGAAGGGTAGGTTGGCCCAGACTAAGGGTTCCGGTGCTTCTGGATCGTTCAAAATTAAAGCCGAAGTAAAGAAACCAGCTGGCGAGAAGAAACCGAAGAAGGTGGCTGCCAAAAAACCAAAGAAGGTTGCCGGAGAAAAGAAAAAAGTTATCAAGAAAGTAGCTGGCGAAAAGAAGCCGAAAGCCAAGAAACCGGCTGGTGAGAAAAAGCCAAAGGCTGCTGCGAAGAAAGCTAAGGTAGCCCCTGCTAAGGCCGCGAAGAAGGCAGCTGTTCCCAAACAGAAAGCCACAAAACCATCGAAGGCCGCAGCAAACAAACCCAAGACTCCGAAACCAAAGAAGGCCGCTCCAGCAAAGAAAGCTGCCCCGAAGAAGGTTGCCGCTAAAAAATAAATTTGCATCAAACTTAACTTTCCATTCATGGTATTCAAAAACAGTCCTTTTCAGGACTATCAACAATTCATACGAAGAGTTTATCGATAATTTTCCAAATAAGACAGATCCTACCAACAATCATATTAAACTAAGCTATTAACGTGTTTCTAATTGTAACGTACTGATGATTCGAAGAACAATACTGTGCCAAATATCGAGGTTTTAACAGGTTTTGTAAAAGAATATGTGTAAGTTTAACATTGCTTTCGCTATTGTAATTTTTATATATGTGCCAATAGTTGCATTCTGAGTATCACAAGTTCGCTATTTCGTTGTAAAGTTTCGAATGGCTCTGAATACGACTTTAAATGAAATAAATTTCAAACCGCTGGGAAGATCAATGCACATATTAATTGTTTGCTCAAATTCCGTCATATTAATGAGCAAGGGAGGGAGGGGGAGGTGAGTGCGATCAGTAAATTCATTTAATCCTGATTATATACTTTAATTAACGATAATTTTTAGATGCTGAAACAAGTTTTTATAAGTAACTGATATGTGAATATAAAGTTGAGATGAGCTTATACTATAATCATGATAATACATGGAGATATTGTGTTTCAAAATACTTTCCAGTCAATTAACAACGAACAGCAAAATTATGATGCGGATGTTACGATCCTCACATAGCCCTGTAGAACAGAACCATCAAGCGAGAATATACGGAAAAGCAGTATATTCAGTAAGCAGTAGAAATAAGCAACACTCGTTGGTTGGTAAATTGATTAAATTTATAATTGACTCCAACGAAATTGAAAGCATTCAATCGCATAAAGTGCTCACATTAATGATGTTGGCGCTTGGTTTTTCGTCAGTCGAGAGCTTCTATGAAGCTTAAGAAAAACCAATCGAGATCGGGAATAATCAGTGACGTGACCAATCCTGATAAATCCTAAAAATTTCATCTTGACGGAAAGTAAAATATATGAGAAGTTGACGTTCGTGTGAAGAATGCTTAAGAAACAAGACTCCGCATTTTCATGCTTCCAAACTACCTTATTTTCCTAAACAAAATATTTTTTATCTTTTATTTTAGTTATATACCACATTCTAACTATAACTATGCAAACGGTTGGTACGACGCGTCAATACTAGCATTTATATCATCACTTAAATTAATTGCTTTATATCACCGCTGTAGTTTCAAGTTAAAAAATTTGGAAACAAAGCATTCCGCCCACAGTTCTTTTGTAAATTTATGGTGGTCCTGAAAAGGACCGATTATGAATTGTAAAAAATGTCAAATTTAAGCACGTTCTCCACGGATGCGACGGGCCAACTGGATGTCCTTTGGCATAATTGTCACACGCTTGGCGTGGATGGCGCACAGATTGGTGTCTTCGAACAGACCGACCAAATAAGCCTCACTAGCTTCCTGCAGAGCCATGACGGCCGAACTCTGGAAACGCAGATCGGTTTTGAAATCCTGAGCGATTTCACGAACCAGACGCTGGAATGGCAGCTTGCGGATCAGCAATTCGGTGGATTTCTGGTAACGACGAATTTCACGCAGGGCGACTGTTCCTGGACGATAACGATGAGGTTTCTTCACTCCTCCAGTGGCTGGGGCACTCTTGCGAGCAGCTTTGGTAGCCAGCTGCTTACGAGGAGCCTTTCCTCCGGTAGACTTACGAGCGGTTTGCTTTGTACGAGCCATTGCAAGTTAGTAGGTAGAAGTTTCGACTTTTTCGATAGCCGGGTAAACGAGAAATGACGAGAAATTTTCAGAATCAATTCTTTTATAGCAGAAAAAGGGACGCTACCTGCATTTAGCCGTTATTTTCCAAACACCAATCTATGCTACATCAAAGAGAGGGGAATAAACATGATGTGCAGAAAAATGCAGCATAATGGAATGAAGGAATACGAAAAAGCCATGCCCGGAGGGGAAATTGAAGCCGTTTGAAAACAGTATAAAAGAGCCACGTCACGAGCAATCGTCATCTCAGTGTTTGAATTCTGTTTCAAAGTGTAACTGCTACTGATAAATTCTGAAAAATGACTGGTCGTGGTAAAGGAGGTAAAGGACTCGGCAAAGGAGGCGCCAAGCGTCATCGTAAGGTTCTTCGTGATAACATCCAGGGAATCACCAAACCAGCAATCCGTCGTCTGGCTCGTCGTGGAGGAGTGAAGCGTATTTCCGGTCTGATCTACGAAGAAACCCGAGGTGTTTTGAAAGTGTTTCTGGAAAATGTTATCCGGGATGCTGTTACTTACACTGAACACGCCAAGCGAAAGACCGTTACTGCTATGGATGTCGTCTATGCGTTGAAACGTCAAGGACGCACTCTGTACGGTTTCGGAGGTTAAATGCCGATGAATTATCTATCAGAATGGCCCTTTTCAGGGCCAACAAACAATCAATTAAGAGTTATTCTAAGAATTTTTCCAATTTCATCATTACCCTTAACATAAACGCGTTAGAATTGACTTAGAAGCCTATCTTCTTATAAAATGGCAGCAATATGAAAAAACGATTACTTGACTTAGAAAATCGAATAGTCACAGGTAGGGTTCGCTGCAACTCTTAACAATGCAAAAGGTATTATGTCCAGGTAGGTATTTCACAACAAAAGCCAATGATCTTTATGTTAGTCACAAACACTAAGAACTTGTGATGTCGCACCCACTTTTGCCTAATTACGCGATTTAACTGATTTACAATTCATGGGAATTTACGTCATATGTATCAATAATAAGGTTGTGCGCTTTGAAGAAAGTCTTTCAAAAATAATCGTATTTCATCTTCTGATCAAATAGTTTACTGCTGTCAGCATAGAGAAATGCGTTCCCAAGAAATGTGTACTCAAATTGAAATACCAGTGTTCCATTCAATTCATGACAGTAATCATATGACAAATGTACGTTAAAAACAGATCTGCCAACTAACGATCGAATAATCAAACAATGCGACCAGCGCAATGGTTAAAGTTGCCAACCAGGTTCAAGATCAATATTGAAGATAATACCATTGTTATTAATTCTATTAAAATTCATTGGATGCAATGACATGAATTCTTTTGCCAAACATTGATCTCTTTCGAATTTTGAAGGGAATTCAAAAAGTTTATTTTGTATGTTCATAAGATTCATAATTCAAATGATGTAATAATGCAATGGAATTGACCGATGAATTATTCAAGGTCAGTGGATAAGATGATATGTTGTCAAGGTTTTTCATCACTTATCGTCAGAAAAACACTATGAAACTTTTGGCAACAGCTTACATAAAAAGTGTTTAAACAGATTTGCTCAGATATGTAAATAGACAATTCATGTAATACCGAAACGGTGACGATTTTTGAAGCACAGTTAGACGATTTTGAAGCGTCATTTTAATATATGTGAAAAAGATAATTAAACATTTTCAATATTCGAAGACGCGCATATGAACTAACATAACACAGCCTATCATCCAAAGTCTTATTCTTGCGCGTACCAAAAACCCTATTATTCTTGTTTGGTCACCGTTGGTTCTCATCCCACACTCATTTTAACCCACTTAAAATATTCACCACTGTGAAATTCTATTTTGTATTTTTTTCAACAGACTGCACAATCAATTCGTACTGCACAGTAAAATTGCGAAATTAAAGTTACGATGAATAAATAAGAAATGTTTAATGAACAAAAAATTAACTAGAGCTGATTCCATTTAGTTCTTTATCATAAAAATATGGTCGTCCTGAAAAGGACGGTTTCGGTTGTAGCGTGACTCAGTTTCAATTTAGGCTTTCTTTTCGGTTTTCTTGGGGAGTAGAACAGCTTGAATGTTTGGTAGCACACCACCCTGGGCGATGGTTACTCCCGACAGTAGTTTGTTCAGTTCCTCGTCGTTGCGGATGGCCAGTTGCAAATGACGTGGGATGATTCTGGTTTTCTTGTTATCACGGGCAGCATTTCCTGCCAATTCCAGAACTTCAGCAGCAAGATATTCCATCACAGCTGCCAGATAGACAGGGGCTCCTGCTCCGACGCGTTCCGCGTAGTTTCCCTTTCTCAACAGACGATGGATTCGGCCTACTGGGAACTGAAGACCGGCACGATTCGAACGGGACTTTGCCTTTCCCTTAACTTTGCCTCCTTTTCCGCGTCCAGACATTTTGTTTGAGTAATTCAAAAAGCGTTGTTACTTTCAATTGAGATAGAAATATACTGATGTGTGCTACCTGGAATGACCCGCTTTATATACCCATTTCACTGTGCCTTATTTACTGTTCCGTATGCGATGTTAGAAGGGTACCATTAAACAGAAAATAATAAAACGGACGGCGATTCGATCTCTCATTTCCAGGTATAAAAGGCATAGCATTTGTCCTTTTGGCATCAGTTTTGTGGAAACGTTAGCAAGTTTGATACATTCGAAATGGCACCGAAAACTAGTGGAAAAGCTGCCAAAAAATCTGGCAAAGCGCAGAAGAATATTGCGAAGGGGGACAAGAAGAAGCGCAAGCAACGCCGTAAGGAAAGCTACGCTATCTACATCTACAAGGTGTTGAAGCAAGTTCACCCGGACACCGGAGTTTCGTCGAAGGCTATGAGCATCATGAACAGTTTTGTCAACGACATATTCGAACGCATTGCCGCCGAAGCTTCTCGTCTGGCTCAGTACAACAAGCGTTCTACGATCACTTCTCGTGAAATTCAAACAGCCGTTCGTCTGCTGCTGCCAGGAGAGTTGGCCAAACATGCCGTATCGGAAGGTACCAAGGCTGTCACCAAGTATACAAGCTCCAAGTAAATCAACTCAATCGCATCCATAACTAAATCGGCTCTTTTCAGGGCCAACAATCATTTCAAAAGAATTATTTCGAATTTTCTTCATAAGTAAAGATCGAGAAATTATCGCTAGACATCATTAGCACATATATATCAACAAATTGTATTAAAGCAACCTCCTGATTTTCGTTAGTTGTGAGCATCTATGAAACGTAAGAAAAACTGTAAAGGAAACTGGTAACGAGTTCGGAAAACATCGTTAATGACGTTGACATGACCTACCTCCGGTGTCCGGGTGAATCCAAAAAAATCACCATCGTGGAACGTATATCCTAAATTTCGGTCAATTTAGTTCTAAGGCTGTTTTGATACGCTGGTGAAGGTTGCAAATAGCATAGATAGGAATACTAGTATCTATGTCTGTTTGCAAATTTTCGACAAAACGACGATTGAAAAATCAGTAAAATTACGCGTTTGACAAACTAATTCGACATTTCTCCATGCCGAACTTGAGAATCTATTTTATGCGAATGGTTGGTAGGACGCGTCAATGCTGGTAATTATTTCATCACTCAAATTAATACCGTTTGTCTGTTAACAATTTCGGAAACGAAGCATTCCGCCCACAGTTCTTTTCTAAATTTATGGTGGTCCTGAAAAGGACCGATTATGAATTGTAAATAATGTCAAATTTAAGCACGTTCTCCACGGATGCGACGGGCCAACTGGATGTCCTTTGGCATAATTGTCACACGCTTGGCGTGGATGGCGCACAGATTAGTGTCTTCGAACAGACCGACCAAATAAGCCTCACTAGCTTCCTGCAGAGCCATGACGGCCGAACTCTGGAAACGCAGATCGGTTTTGAAATCCTGAGCGATTTCACGAACCAGACGCTGGAATGGCAGCTTGCGGATCAGCAATTCGGTGGATTTCTGGTAACGACGAATTTCACGCAGGGCGACTGTTCCTGGTCGATAGCGATGAGGTTTCTTTACTCCTCCGGTGGCTGGGGCACTCTTGCGAGCAGCTTTGGTAGCCAGCTGCTTACGAGGAGCCTTTCCTCCGGTAGACTTACGAGCGGTTTGCTTTGTACGAGCCATTCCAAGTTAGTAGGTAGAATTCCGACTTTTTCGATAGACGGGTAAACGAGAAATGACGAGAAATTTTCAGAATCAATTCTTTTATAGCAGAAAAAGGGACGCTACCTGCATTTAGTCGTTA
This sequence comes from Malaya genurostris, assembly GCF_030247185.1. NCBI lineage: Eukaryota > Metazoa > Arthropoda > Insecta > Diptera > Culicidae > Malaya > Malaya genurostris. Next base: position 95,400,837 of record NC_080572.1, read on the forward strand.
TTTTCCAAACACCAATCCATGCTACACCAAAGAGTGGGGAATAAACATGATGTGCAGAAAAATGCAGCATAATGGAATGAAGGAATACGAAAAAGCCATGCCCGGAGGGTAAATTGAAGCCGTTTGAAAACAGTATAAAAGAGACACGTCACGGGCAATCGTCATCTCAGTGTTTGAATTCTGTTTTAAAGTGTAACTGCTACTGACAAATTCTGAAAAATGACTGGTCGTGGTAAAGGAGGTAAAGGACTCGGCAAAGGAGGCGCCAAGCGTCATCGTAAGGTTCTTCGTGATAACATCCAGGGAATCACCAAACCAGCAATCCGTCGTCTGGCTCGTCGTGGAGGAGTGAAGCGTATTTCTGGTCTGATCTACGAAGAAACCCGAGGTGTTTTGAAAGTGTTTCTGGAAAATGTTATCCGGGATGCTGTTACTTACACTGAACACGCCAAGCGAAAGACCGTTACTGCAATGGATGTCGTCTATGCACTAAAACGTCAAGGACGCACTCTATACGGTTTCGGAGGTTAAATGCCGATGAATTATCTATCAAAACGGCCCTTTTCAGGGCCAACAAACAATTAACTAAGAGTTGTTCCGATCATATTTGCAACTTCGCCATTGCTAAATATTTAAAAAGCCATTTCAACAGAATGGCCCCGGTCTGTGAAATCGATTGGTTGGTAACGTAAAACGAGTAGTCACGTTGCTTATTCCGAAACGGAACTAAACAAAAAGTGTTATGCATAGGTAATAATAGGTGGTGTTCCACAATGTAAAACTGACTTGTAACGTCGAACTTACTTTTGTCTAATAGCGCGATTTAGCTGTTCCACAATTCATACCGATGGAAGTGTTTGAAAAGATAATCGAATTGCTGCTTCTTACCAGATAATTTGCTGCTGTCGTTCCGGGATTGCGTACTACACACCTTTGTTTGGTTTTTCAGATCAGTAATATTTTTATACCGTATACCGTACGGTATACACTGATCACGCGAAGACTCACCAGTCAATGCAATGCATTGCAATGCGTGCTCTCTAGCAATTAATCGTTGCGATCCACACGGAGTACCGACGCCCATACCGGGCTGCCGTACCTGAGGATCGAAACTGCCAGTAACCTGCAGTTCCCTAGAACAAAATTAGTGGTCAAAGGAACCAATTTTGAGTCGATTGCAGACATCCAGGCGGCCGTGACGAGGGTACTCATCGAAGCGGTTCAGAAATGTTACTACGGACGGACTACTTCGAAGGGTATGATAGAGCTTTGAAAAATATTAAAGCATGCGGTTTTTATGGAATCAGTCTTATTACTTAATTTTCACACCTCATTGCGATGAAAAAACGAATAAAATGAGAGAAAAGCAAACAGTTGTTTATCATGTTTTATCCGAAATTCAAACTACAGTGAATTTACTATTAATCATAACTTATTTCATACTGAGCTGAGCTGTAAACATTGCTGACTTTTGACGAAACGTTCGGTTATTTTACACGGTGAAGCAGCTGCTGACTAAACAGTTTAATTTTTGCCAAATTCTCGTTACAAATTGCTACCCAGTGCTGACATTATACATCTCGAATCGAGTTTATCGAAACGATTATTTCGACTAAACTATGACATTACGTTTCGATTTGGACCACACGATCGAGTTCCTAACAACGTGGTACTAGATTTCGGTCGGCGCGGTTCGAATTGTCAAATAATAGTAAACCAACCCATATACATTGCAACCGCGAAAAAGTGTAACTATAAATTATTGTTTGAATATTTTCGATTACATTTATTCGGTTCAAATACTGAAAAGAACGCAGATGTTTGTAATACTGCGGTTGTAAGATGCCACGAAATTTTGTTTTTGTTTTTCCAGAATATATTTACTAAGCCATATAACTTTAGCTCTAATATTCAAGAAGCAAACCATTCATTGTAGTAGTCTATCTAGGTACTATTGAAGGGGCAAAATAGCGTGTTTATAAACAGTTGGCGAGATGGTGATGCTTTTGACATATTCCCTATATTTTGAAGATGTTTGGACTAATTTACTTGAGTTTGAACAATTACTGATGATAGAACCTTTAAAATAAACATTTTCACGTATTGCCATCACGCGTATGATTGGAAACTGCCGAATATATTTGAAAATTTCGGATAAAATTAGAAGTTTTTGTACACAAACAAATTTATTTGGATAGGTCGTCAAATGGTGAGATAACTAAGTCCTCACAAGTTCCTATCTCATGCCTCCCCGAGCGTCTATGATGACATTTGGTCAATAGAACGGCGTCGACTGGGTGCTACCGCCTTTTGCGTTTAGTAGCAGGGTGTGAAATGGCTTGAAGGTTGAAGCCCATCCTAAAGTGCAATATTTATCATAGTATATTGCAACATGTGGTTCTGTTGTTTGCTGCATTATTTGTTATATATTGAATTGAATTATTTTTTTTTTTTTTATTCAATAATAATATATTTAAAGGCACACTGCTAAAGCTCTAAGATGCCAAGGGTATTTTCTAATCTTGATTAACGACTAACTTAAAACTAGGGTATTATCATTAGGGTAGTGACGTATTCCGGTCGCAATGGTCGATTCTGGCAGATTCAGTTGCAGTTGCAGTTGGCGATCGGCAATGGTCGATGGATTGAATGTAATACGAGTGTCTTCCAGATGACGATTCTACGTGGGTCCGCGAGAAACACCCCCAGGCCACGGAGAATTGAATTATATTACATTGTATTATATATTGTTATTATTATTATTATTATTATTATTACTATTATTATTATTATTATTATTATTATTATTATTATTATTATTATTATTATTATTATTATTATTATTATTATTATTAGTATTATTATTATTATTATTATTATTATTATTATTATTATTATTATTATTATTATTATTATTATTATTATTATTATTATTATTATTATTATTATTATTATTATTATTATTAGTATTATTATTATTATTATTATTGTTATTTTTACTATTATTATTTTTATTATTTTTACTATTATTATAATTATTATTACTATCAAAAAAGAAATATTATATTTCCTGCGACGAAAGAAGAGCATAACTTACACTGCGAAATCAACTGTTATAGATTGTATCATAGCATATTATTTCGTATATTATCTTATTATATTATATTTTGTTATGTTGTATGGTATTATACTGCATTGCATTATATCATATTATATTGTATTATATTATATTACACTAAAAGTATAAGTATTGTGTTATATTATATTATGTTATATTATATTGTGCTAAATTGTATTATATTATTTCATATTATGTTATATCACAGAGAACAGATATCCAACAGACATTCATACGTGCAAAGTCGTGTGCAACGGTGATTTTTAATGGATTTTCACTTGTATGATTTACACTGCTTTTTTTAAACGTTTGTACTAGCTTGGATGTGATATATTATATTGTATTTTATTATATTATATTATATTATACTATATTATATTATATTATATTATATTATATTATATTATATTATATTATATTATATTATATTATATTATATTATATTATATTATATTATATTATATTATATTATATTATATTATATTATATTATATTATATTATATTATAAAGTATATCGACAACGGGGAGGGGCAGGGAGTGCATCAGGGTATCTTACAAGTGAATGACTGGATGATGGAGTGGATTGCCAACCTGAGTCACGTGGGGGAAGCTTTGTGTTTCTCCCTGAAGGTCTGAAATGAGTAAGACGCACCCTTCTAACAAACCATCAGGCGGGTTTAAACTGGTACAGCGAAATTATTTATTATATGGCCGGATGTTCTTGCTGGAAAGCGCCGGGTCCTCAAAACCCATTTTGGCCTTCTTAACAGCAATTATATGAAAGCTATCTGATAATCAAATTAGGATCTACTGTAAGTCTACCCGCATACATTGGTAATGCCTTGAACTGATGGTGGCTTCACACATACATACATACATGCATACATACATACATACAAACAAATTTATTTGGATGACACGACATGTATAAACTGACAAATATTACCTTTTTTCGATAACTCCTACTTTTCTTAGCTTTTCCCACAATTCGTTTAATTGACTTTTTCCGTCCGACTACAAACTACAGTAACTGGACATAGTTTAGTTTCATCTTACTTTCATTACCATAAATAAATACCACGACGAGTCTAAGACAAAACGTAAAGAAAATCAAGAACGGTTATATGCCCTAAGCATAAAAACATAGGCTAACCCCTAAACGAAATAACATGCTGCTTTTTAATAATATGATTTTACAAACAGTATGACTCGAACAATGCTTTAGAATAAATATTATCAATACTAATATGATTATGAAAATCTCTGATGCCTTCGATAACTATCATTTCTTGTCGAGTTTAGTCAATTAAGAGCTCGATTGTTTTGGTTTCATAATGTCAACCTTCTCGATAATCTAATACTTCTTCAAGTGAAATCAAACGATGTAATTTTGATAGAATCCAGATACATAATGTCAGTCACATTACAGTTTAAAAAGACAGCTCGAGTAAACTTCAGTTTTACTAAGCATTCATCAATAAAATCAGCAATAAATTAGCGGAACGTACAACTGTGCTAAAGTTAGTAAAATTATTGCTAAGTTCAGTAAAGCAAACTAGAACTGTACATGACAGAAATCACAACAAAATAATTTCTAGAATGTATGGTGTTATACTACGGGTAGAAATGATTTACAAACTTCTCAATGGCATAACTCAATTTTAACCTAGATTAGCGAAAGATATTGAATGAAAAGATGAATAGGTACTCGAGTATCGAATCAGCTTAGAGTGTAAAAGCTAGAGTAAGCTGGCTCGTATTGGTATGATCAGACGAAATAATTGAATTCTACTTTTCTACCAACCATTTTTTCATGCCTTTCGATTCTCTCAGTTAGTTTTCACCGAAAAGAACCAATTAAAATTGTTATAGTAAAAATTCTGCGGCGATCGTAACCAAAAAACTCAGCTTTGTTGTTTGAAAATAGAGTTGAAATTACAAAAACAATGCAACAGTAAATAGCTACAAAATATTAAATTCTATCATTGTAATATTTGAAAAACAGTTTTTATGGAAGACGAATTTGTCAGTTGGTTTTTACTTCTAAATTGAGAATGAAATAGTATAATAAACAATTATCTTATATGATTTTGAAGCAGTTTACTTCAATAAAGCATCAAAAAACATCAAGTACCGTCATGACAGCAAAGAGCATATCATGTTAAGATATGATGGCAAAAATCGTTAATACTTTGTTTTTTGTTTGCTATTTACGACTACTCGGGATATGTACACCATACCGCGAAACCGAAAATTCTTTAGCAGTGTAGTAAACGTTATGTGAATAAATTCAAATTCTCTCACCTAGAGACAACAACATTTATAATAAACTAGAATTTAATCAAGAAAACAAATTCAAAGTTTTTATCGATTAAATAATTTTTAGTTGGTTTGACGTAAAACCGCCATAACTTAGTTCAGTTTTGCAATGACTAAGCGGAAACACATATTAGAGAAGCCAAACGAATGAAAAACTAACAGAAAAAGATGATTTATTGGAAAAAGATACGCTCAGAGGCAGGACAGGTCTTTTTCCAATAAATCATCTTTTCTGTTAGTTTTTCATTCATTTGGCTTCTCCAATATATGTTTCCTCTCAGTCATTGCAAAACTGAAATTCAAAGTTGCCCATCGTACGAAGGAAATTTCATTGTTTCGTTAGTTTCGAGGATTCTAAGACGCTATTGATAAAATATTACATTACATTAAAATTGAAATGGCATGTCTGACAGTTTTCCGTTGATATTTGAAAAATTTGCTGTTGTCATTTTTTTGGAGCGATACAAGTTTTACTGAATGCGTTTATTCGTGTCAGAATTCCTGTGGACATATTTACATTAGCTATACGGTTAAAAGATTTCTTCTCTTATTGAATACTATTTCGGTTGATTATCAATTGTTTGTATGCGACTATTTAACTGTTTTTCTACAATACGATTAAAACATGCCTAACTAAATGAATATTGAATCGTTATTTCATTGACATGTGTGTGCGTGTGACTGGATTTAGGATGTGGATTAGATAATTCAAACATCTTTGTACGTAAAAACTGATCCATCGTTTGCTTTCCTATTACGAACAATGAAATATTGACGTTTTAAGAAAAGTTGTCCAAAAATAGGTATTACATTTCTTCGCATAACAGCGTGTTGACAACATGCCATGCGCTTCCCTAACAGAGCCCACAAATTGGAGGGCGATCACGCCAAATGATGTTATTGCATTCCCTTTGCTTATATTGTTCGTAAATCGACCGAAGTGAAAGAAAGTGTATTAAAATGGTTGAGTCCACTACTCAAGTTGCTGCTGCAGTTCCCGTTGCTGCATCTCCAGCAAAGGCTCCGAAAAAAGCCAAGGCTGCCAAAGGAGATGCCAAGAAACCGAAGAAACCGTCGACACATCCACCAGTGAATGACATGATTGTGGCTGCCATCAAGGCTCTGAAGGAACGCAATGGATCTTCGGTGCAGGCCATCAAGAAGTACATCGCTGCTAACTACAAGTGTGACGTTGCCAAATTGGCTCCATTCATCAAGAAGGCTTTGAAATCGGGTGTTGAGAAGGGTAGGTTGGCCCAGACTAAGGGTTCCGGTGCTTCTGGATCGTTCAAAATTAAAGCCGAAGTAAAGAAACCAGCTGGCGAGAAGAAACCGAAGAAGGTGGCTGCCAAAAAACCAAAGAAGGTTGCCGGAGAAAAGAAAAAAGTTATCAAGAAAGTAGCTGGCGAAAAGAAGCCGAAAGCCAAGAAACCGGCTGGTGAGAAAAAGCCAAAGGCTGCTGCGAAGAAAGCTAAGGTAGCCCCTGCTAAGGCCGCGAAGAAGGCAGCTGTTCCCAAACAGAAAGCCACAAAACCATCGAAGGCCGCAGCAAACAAACCCAAGACTCCGAAACCAAAGAAGGCCGCTCCAGCAAAGAAAGCTGCCCCGAAGAAGGTTGCCGCTAAAAAATAAATTTGCATCAAACTTAACTTTCCATTCATGGTATTCAAAAACAGTCCTTTTCAGGACTATCAACAATTCATACGAAGAGTTTATCGATAATTTTCCAAATAAGACAGATCCTACCAACAATCATATTAAACTAAGCTATTAACGTGTTTCTAATTGTAACGTACTGATGATTCGAAGAACAATACTGTACCAAATATCGAGGTTTTAACAGGTTTTGTAAAATAATATGCGTAAGTTTAACATTGCTTTCGCTATTGTAATTTTTAGATATATGCCAATAGTTGCATTCTGAGTATCACAAGTTCGCTATTTCGTTGTAAAGTTTCGAATGGCTCTGAATACGACTTTGAATGAAACAAATTTCAAACCGTTGGGAAGATATTAATTGTTTGCTCAAATTCCGTCATATTAATGAGCAAGGGAGGGAGGGGAGGTGAGTGCGATTAGTAAAAGATATTGTGTTACAAAATACTTTCCAGTCAATTCACAACGAACAGCAAAATTATGGTGCGGATGTTACGATCCTCACACAGCCAGCTTGGCCCTGTAGAATAGAACCATCAAGCGAGAATATAAGGGAAAGCATTACATTTGAAGCAGTAGAAATAAGCAACACTAGTTGGTTGGTAAATTGATTAAATTTATAATTGACTCCAACGAAATTGAAAGCATTCAATCGCATAAAGTGCTCACATTAATGATGTTGGCGCTTGGTTTTTCGTCAGTCGAGAGCTTCTATGAAGCTTAAGAAAAACCAATCGAGATCGGGAATAATCAGTGACGTGACCAATCCTGATAAATCCTAAAAATTTCATCTTGACGGAAAGTAAAATATATGAGAAGTTGACGTTCGTGTGAAGAATGCCTAAGAAATAAGACTCCGCCTTTTCATGCTTCCAAACTACCTTATTTTCCTTAACAAAATATTATTTATTTTAGTTATATACCACATTCTAACTATAACTATGCAAACGGTTGGTACGACGCGTCAATACTAGCATTTATATCATCACTCAAATTAATTGCTTTATATCACCGCTGTAGTTTCAAGTTAAAAAATTTGGAAACAAAGCATTCCGCTCACAGTTCTTTTGTAAATTTATGGTGGTCCTGAAAAGGACCGATTATGAATTGTAAATAATGTCAAATTTAAGCACGTTCTCCACGGATGCGACGGGCCAACTGGATGTCCTTTGGCATAATTGTCACACGCTTGGCGTGGATGGCGCACAGATTGGTGTCTTCGAACAGACCGACCAAATAAGCCTCACTAGCTTCCTGCAGAGCCATGACGGCCGAACTCTGGAAACGCAGATCGGTTTTGAAATCCTGAGCGATTTCACGAACCAGACGCTGGAATGGCAGCTTGCGGATCAGCAATTCGGTGGATTTCTGGTAACGACGAATTTCACGCAGGGCGACTGTTCCTGGTCGATAGCGATGAGGTTTCTTTACTCCTCCGGTGGCTGGGGCACTCTTGCGAGCAGCTTTGGTAGCCAGCTGCTTACGAGGAGCCTTTCCTCCGGTGGACTTACGAGCGGTTTGCTTTGTACGAGCCATTGCAAGTTGGTAGGTAGAAGTTTCGACTTTTTCGATAGACGGGTAAACGAGAAATGACGAGAAATTTTCATTTTTTTTTTTTTTTTGCATAAATATCTGTTTATTAATCTTATTTTTGTGTATTACATCAACATTTTACAGTACAAGTGTTTTGACCCTTTGGCCTTTCATCTTTGTTGTTCATACGATTCGTTATTAATATTAGGTGTTTTAGTTATTCTTGTTTTACATACTAATGTTTAATCATAATATTTATTTTAATTATTAATAAAATATCTACCTACTTATAACTATCCCTAACCTAATACGTACAAATTTTTAATTATTTGTATTTCAGAGATTGAGCACCTCTCTTCAAATTTCGTGCAGTATTGTTCGAATTTTTGTTCTAGTATATCCAGTGAGGCCATCTCATGTACTTCACTAGTCCTTGTCCAAGGGGGTAGATTGAGAATCATCTTTAAGATCTTACTTTGAATGCGCTGGAGCCTAAGTTTGTGTGTTCGTGCACAGCCCCGCCAAACAGGGACTGCGTATTCAATTGCGGGGTAGATGATTTGTTTATAGACAGCCATCTGATTCTTCAGGCATAGTTTAGATGTTCTACAAATCAGCGGATACAGAGACCTAATGAGTATGCTGCATTTTTGAACGATTTTGTCAACATGTGACCTGAATATCAGATGTCTGTCAAAGGTGAGTCCTAGATAGATAACTTCATCGGACCATTGAATGACCTCATCACCGAATCGTATTCTGCATTCGTCTGATGGAACAAGTTTTGGAGATCTTGAATGTGGAAACAAGATGACCTGAGTTTTTGCTGCATTGATCACAATTTTCCAGCTTGTAAAATATTCCGTTAAAGCGTCCAGACCTGTCTGTAGTTTATTTTTCAGAGCATTAATGACACGACCTTTGTAAAGAATGGCAGTATCATCAGCAAATTGTGACAGAACACCACCACCTGGAAGAGGTGGGATGTCTGATGTGAAAATGTTGTATAGAATGGGACCTAGGATACTTCCCTGGGGTACACCAGCAGGAATAGTAAATCTTTCTGAAAGTGCATTATTCAGAGAAACCTGGAATGCTCTATCTGCAAGATAATTTTTGATAATTTTAATAAGATACATGGGAAAATTATACCGATGCAGTTTGAACACCAGTCCATCGTGCCACACATTATCGAATGCCTTTTCAATATCCAATATTGCCATGGCAGTCGTTTTGGACACTGATTTGTTTTGCTGGATGACGTTGTTAACCCTTGTGAGCTGGTGGATGGTGGATCTTCCTTTCCGGAACCCAAACTGTTCTTCCAGAAATATATCCTGTTCATCTGCAAAAGCAAGAATTCGCCTTTGTATTGACTTTTCAAACAGCTTGGATAGGGCAGAGAGTAAGCTGATGGGCCGATAGCTCTTGGAAAAGGAAGGATCTTTCCCCGGTTTCAAAACTGGGATAACTTTAGCTAACTTCCACATTGAAGGGAAGTAACCAAGCTCCCAGCACCTGTTAAAAATTTTAGCTAAGAAGACAAATGAGCGAGTACTCAAATGTTTCAGCTCAATGTTGAATGTGTTGTCGAAACCGGGGGCCTTTATATTTTTGGATTTTTTCACAAAAGCCATCAGCTCATTCGTAGTGACTCTACTTTCCTCAGGAACCAAGCTGTCTGATTGGTCAACCTCAGCTACGCTATCAGCAACGGCTCTTTCATATGGACTAACAATGTTAAGTCCTAAATTGTGAGAACACACAAACTGCTGGCCTAGCGCATTTGCCTTCTCTACTGGTGTGATTAAAGGTATTCCTTCAGCTGCGTCCTGGGGTGACATCAGAGGAGGAATAGGCTTCGGTTTTTTCTTAAGCACCTTCGTTAAGAACCAGAAGGGCTTTGAATGTGGGAGAATTTCTCGAAGCTTTTGCTGGAAGTTCCTGTTGCGAAGCTCAGATATCCTTTCCTGGATTATCCTAGTTAAGTTGTTATAAGTAGTCTTCCTATCTAGGATGCCAGTTCGTTGATACTGCCTCCGGTAGATGTTCCGAAGTCGGATGAGTTTCTTGGTGACACTGTCGATTTGAAGAGAGGAACTCGGCATGTGTTGTACTGGAACCGTCCTATCACGAGCGACTGTGATTGAATGCTGGAAGGAAGATAGGGCTGCATCGATTTCCATCGGGGAATCAAGTGGTAAATCGATATTAATAAGTTGGTCGGCGATATGTTGAAATTGGACCCAATCGGTGCGATAATAGTTCCTCCGAGGTTGAATAGGCACTGTTTCTGGTGAAGATCCCAACGTCAATATTACTGGAAAGTGGTCAGAAGAGAGCTCGTTGAAGACAACCGGAGAGCTGTCTATAGCGATGTTGCTGATGAATATATCCAAAATGGAATGAACTCCCGATCTGGAAAGTCGCGTTGGTTGATCCGGAGCGAAGATGTTGTATTGTCCAGCTTCGTAATCTTCGGCAAGTACGAATCCGTTTCGATTCTGTCTTCTGTTTCCCCACAGTTCATGCCGTGCGTTCAGGTCCCCAGCAATGATGAATTTGTTTTGTCGTCGAGTGAGCATAGCCAGATCTCGCTTCAATGATGCACACGTACCATCTCGAAGATTGGTTTGTTTGGGGCAGTACGCTGCAATGATGATGATGGGTCCCATCGTCGTTGTAATCTCAATTCCGATGGCTTCTATGAGTTGCAATTTAAAGGCTGACAGAAGCCTGTGCTGAATGGATCGTTTAATGGCAATGGCAACTCCCCCTCCTCTGGTAGTTGCCCTGTCGAGCCTGTGAATCCTGTAATTGGAAATAAAAATAGAAATTTCAGGTTTAAGATGAGTTTCAGTTAAAATAGCAATATCGGCATTCTTCTCTTGAAGAAAGTCGGACAATTCAGCAGTTTTGCTCCTGAGTGAGCAAGCATTCCAATTTACTATAACCAACTCATTATATTGCATATTCGATGATGAATTTGCCTAAGGCGTTGATTTGCTCTAACCGCGTTCTGCAGTTTCGTAGTTTTGTTGTCATTGTTTCAAAAATGACGATCAGTTGTTCAGCAGAGAATAAATCACCAGAGTCATCCTTTGCTTGTGGTTGATTATTGCCCCATCCAGGAGGGATTCTTGAGGAAGATTCTTTTTGAGATCCAGCGGCTGAAGTCTTTGGATTGCTGCGAGGAAGTGGCGGCAAATTCGGAATATCCCTCTTCGGTGGGAGCCGTGGGAAATTAACTTCATCCTTCTGTGGAACATTCTTGCGCGTTGATTGTTTGCGGGACGCCTGTTGTCGAATTTTTGTGAACTCAGCACGTTTGGGACACGATTTGCTAGTAGATGGATGGTCGCCATCACAGTTCACACATTTTACAGCGATGTCATCTAGTAGGCAATCGTTGGTATTGTGTGGTTCGGCACATTTCCCGCACCGACTTTTCATGTGGCAATTCCTCGCTCCATGGCCGTAGTTCAAACAGTTCGTGCACTGTGTGACATCCCGATGTACCGGTTTATACTTTTGCCATTCGATGATTATGTGAAATAACGATTTAATCGTTTTCAGTTGACTCATGGTGATGGAGCCCTTCTCCAGATGAATCAGGTACAGTTGATCTCTAAACTTTTTGTCCGTATTATGGCGCTTCATTTTAAATACCATCAAAGGCTTTAGTCCAGCCTCCGACAGTGCCTGCTTTAGTTCGGCTTCCATCATGTCGGGTAGTCCTCGAAGTACAACCTTCATAGGTTTGTTGGCGGCAATATCGTGTGTGAAGTATTCCGCTTTTGTCTGCTTCAGATAGCATTCCACTCCTTTGTAGTGGTTCAAAGCCGGAACAGTTATTTTGTAGCCTTCAGTACATAAACGGATTGTTGCCTGTAGTCCTTTGCTGATCAGTGTGTTGAAATCCGAGCGTAGAGTTGGTGGGAAGCCCTTCAGGTAGAAAGGCGGCATTTTTTCCTTCTTCTGCAGTTCCTCTTCGACATCTACTGGCAGATCAGCATATTGGTTTTAACTCAGCAAACGGTCGTTTACCTGTACATCACTTGGCTTCAGACGCTTAGCATCCTTTGGATCCTTCTCGGATCTATGGCGGTTTTTACCCATAGCTTGGGTAGGTAGACAACTGCGAATAAAAAATAAAACAAAATCGAAATTAGTCGTAGTAGGTTATTCGTCTATCCACATCGAGTGTTAGATGACGAATGTTACGAGAAATTTTCAGAATCAATTCTTTTATAGCAGAAAAAGGGACGCTACCTGCATTTAGCCGTTTTTTTTCCAAACACCAATCTTTGCTACATCAGAGAGAGGGGAATAAACATGATGTGCAGAAAAATGCAGCATAATGGAATGAAGGAACAAGAAAAAGCCATGCTCGGAGGGGAAATTGAAGCCATTTGAAGTATAAAAGAGCCACGTCACGGGCAATCGTCATCTCAGTGTTCGAATTCTGTTTCAAAGTGTAACTGCTACTGATAAATTCTGAAAAATGACTGGTCGTGGTAAAGGAGGTAAAGGACTCGGAAAAGGAGGCGCCAAGCGTCATCGTAAGGTTCTTCGTGATAACATCCAGGGTATCACCAAACCAGCAATCCGTCGTCTGGCTCGTCGTGGAGGAGTGAAGCGTATTTCCGGTCTGATCTACGAAGAAACCCGAGGTGTTTTGAAAGTGTTTCTGGAAAATGTAATCCGGGATGCTGTTACTTACACTGAACACGCCAAGCGAAAGACCGTTACTGCTATGGATGTCGTCTATGCGTTGAAACGTCAAGGACGCACTCTGTACGGTTTCGGAGGTTAAATGCCGATGAATTATCTATCAGAATGGCCCTTTTCAGGGCCAACAAACAATCAATTAAGAGTTATTCTAAGAATTTTTCCAATTTCATCATTACCCTTAACATAAACGCGTTAGAATTGACTTAGAAGCCTATCTTCTGATAAAATGGCTGCAATATGAAAAAACGATTACTTGACTTAGAAAATCGAATAGTCACAGGTAGGGTTCGCTGCAACTCTTAACAATGCAAAAGGTATTATGCCCAGGTAGGTATTTCACAACAAAAGCCAATGATCTTTATGTTAGTCACAACCACTAAGGACTTGTGATGTCGCACACACTTTTGCCTAATAACGCGATTTAGCTGATTTACAATTCATGGGAATTTATCTCGCACCTCATATGCATTAATAATAAGGTTGTGCGCTTTGAAGAAAGTCTTTCAAAAATAATCGTATTTCATCTTCTGATCAAATAGTTTACTACTGTCAGCATAGAGAAATGCGTTCCCAAGAAATGTGTACTCAAGTTGAAATACCAGTGTTCCATTCAATTCATGACAGTAATCATATGACAAATGTACATTTAAAACAGATCTGCCAACTAACGATCGAATAATCAAACAATGCGGACTACTCGCAATGGTTAAAGTTGCCAACCAGGTCCAAGATCTATATTGAAGATAATACCATTATTATTAATTTTATTAAAATTCATTGGATGCAATGACATGAAATCTTTTGCCAAACATTGATCTCTTTCGGATTTTGAAGGGAATTCAAAAAGTTTATTCTGAATGTTCATAAGATTCATAATTCAAATGATGTAATAATGCAACAGAATTGACCGATGAATTATTCAAGGTCAGTGGTTAAGATGATATGTTGTCAAGGTTTTTCATCACTTATCGTCAGAAAAACACTATGAAACTTTTGGCAAAAGCTTACATAAAAAGTGTTTAAACAGCTTTGCTCAGATATGAAAATAGACAATTCATGTAATACCGAAACGGTGACGATTTTTGAAGCACAGTTAGACGATTTTGAAGCGTCATTTTAATATATGTGAAAAAGATAATTAAACATTTTCAATATTCGAAGACGCGCATATGAACTAACATAACACAGCCTATCATCCAAAGTCTTATTCTTGCGCGTACCAAAAACCCTATTATTCTTGTTTGGTCACCGTTGGTTCTCATCCCACACTCATTTTAACCCACTTAAAATATTCACCACTGTGAAATTCTATTTTGTATTTTTTTCAACAGACTGCACAATCAATTCGTATTGCACAGTACAATTGTGAAGTTAATGTTACGATGAATAAATAAGTAATATTTAATGAAAATAAATTAACTAGAACTGATTCCATTTAGTTCTTTATCATAAAAATATGGTCGTCCTAAAAAGGACGGTTTCGGTTGTAGCGTGACTCAGTTTCAATTTAGGCTTTCTTTTCGGTTTTCTTGGGGAGTAGAACAGCTTGAATGTTTGGTAGCACACCACCCTGGGCGATGGTTACTCCCGACAGTAGTTTGTTCAGTTCCTCGTCGTTGCGGATGGCCAGTTGCAAATGACGTGGGATGATTCTGGTTTTCTTGTTATCACGAGCAGCATTTCCTGCCAATTCCAGAACTTCAGCAGCAAGATATTCCATCACAGCTGCCAGATAGACAGGGGCTCCTGCTCCGACGCGTTCCGCGTAGTTTCCCTTTCTCAACAGACGATGGATTCGGCCTACTGGGAACTGAAGACCGGCACGATTCGAACGGGACTTTGCCTTTCCCTTAACTTTGCCTCCTTTTCCGCGTCCAGACATTTTGTTTGAGTAATTCAAAAAGCGTTGTTACTTTCAATTGAGATAGAAATATACTGATGTGTGCTACCTGGAATGACCCGCTTTATATACCCATTTCACTGTGCCTTATTTACTGTTCCGTATGCGATGTTAGAAGGGTACCATTAAACAGAAAATAATAAAAGGGACGGCAATTCGATCTCTCCTTTCCAGGTATAAAAGGTATAGCATTTATCCTTTTTGCATCAGTTTTGATGAAACGTTATCAAGTTTAATACATTCGAAATGGCACCGAAAACTAGTGGAAAAGCTGCCAAAAAATCTGGCAAAGCGCAGAAGAATATTGCGAAGGGGGACAAGAAGAAGCGCAAGCAACGCCGTAAGGAAAGCTACGCTATCTACATCTACAAGGTGTTGAAGCAAGTTCACCCGGACACCGGAGTTTCGTCGAAGGCTATGAGCATCATGAACAGTTTTGTCAACGACATATTCGAACGCATTGCCGCCGAAGCTTCTCGTCTGGCTCAGTACAACAAGCGTTCTACGATCACTTCTCGTGAAATTCAAACAGCCGTTCGTCTGCTGCTGCCAGGAGAGTTGGCAAAACATGCCGTATCGGAAGGTACCAAGGCTGTCACCAAGTATACAAGCTCCAAGTAAACCAACTCAATCGTATTCCCGACAAAATCGGCCCTTTTCAGGGCCAACAATCATTTTAAAAGAATTGAGTTGAATTTTCTTAATTTTCGAAAGTAATTTTGATTTGTGATAGAAATTAGGTTTCACAGATTCCGACGAAATGAAAATCATTCGAATGCATAAATTCTTACATTAGTCAATTATGCTGATGTTAAAGCTTGAGTTTTTTTCAGTCTTTCGTCAGCTTCTATGAAGCGAGAGAAATAAAACTGTGAAGTTCGGAAATCATCGTTAATGTCTTTGACGGCCAATCTTAAGCAGGATCATTATAAATTCTAATAATTTCACCTTAACGGAAGGCAAAATATATAAGAAGTTAAGTTAGATTTCAAATTGCCGATTGAAAAATTCCTTGTTCAATCCATGCTAAAATCCTCCCGAGAATACGGCTGAAAGCGCTAATTTACTGCCAAGAACATTAGCCCGACGAATAATCAAACAATGCGACCAGCTATTAAGTTGCGGCTTCGATTCATTAGTGCAAGTAAGTTCAACTTGAATCACAATGATCAAAACTACAGTCCTTACACTTTGCCAAAATAGTTAATATTCTTCTTGATTGAGCCTTTTTCGTAAATGACCAATCAATTCATCAACTGTACTGTTCTCGATGACGTTCGTGTGAAGAATGCTTATGAAACATGACTCCGCCTTTCTATGCTCCAAGTTACATAAACTTCCTTATGTTCTTTCATTTTAGTTGTATACTAACTATAACGATGCAAACAGTTAGTACGACGCGTCAATGCTAGTAATTATTTCATCACTTAAATCAATTGCCTAATAGCGCCCCTGTAACTTTTGCCTGTAAACAATTTTGGAAACGAAGCATTCCGCCAACAGTTCTTTTCTAAATTTATGGTGGTCCTGAAAAGGACCGATTATGAATTGTAAATAATGTCAAATTTAAGCACGTTCTCCACGGATGCGACGGGCCAACTGAATGTCCTTTGGCATAATTGTCACACGCTTGGCGTGGATGGCGCACAGATTGGTGTCTTCGAACAGACCGACCAAATAAGCCTCACTAGCTTCCTGCAGAGCCATGACGGCTGAGCTCTGGAAACGCAGATCGGTTTTGAAATCCTGAGCGATTTCACGAACCAGACGCTGGAATGGCAGCTTGCGGATCAGCAATTCGGTGGATTTCTGGTAACGACGAATTTCACGCAGGGCGACTGTTCCTGGTCGATAGCGATGAGGTTTCTTTACTCCTCCGGTGGCTGGGGCACTCTTGCGAGCAGCTTTGGTAGCCAGCTGCTTACGAGGAGCCTTTCCTCCGGTAGACTTACGAGCGGTTTGCTTTGTACGAGCCATTCCAAGTTAGTAGGTAGAATTTCCGAATTTTCGATAGACGGGTAAACGAGAAATAACGAGAAATTTTCAGAATCAATTCTTTTATAGCAGAAAAAGGGACGCTACCTGCATTTAGCCGTTATTTTCCAAACACCAATCCATGCTGCACCGAAGAGTGGGGAATAAACATGATGTGCAGAAAAATGCAGCATAATGGAATGAAGGAATACGAAAAAGCCATGCCTGGAGGGGAAATTGAAGCCGTTTGAAAACAGTATAAAAGAGCCACGTCACAGGCAATCGTCATCTCAGTGTTTGAATTCTGTTTCAAAGTGTAACTGCTACTGATAAATTCTGAAAAATGACTGGTCGTGGTAAAGGAGGTAAAGGACTCGGAAAAGGAGGTGCCAAGCGTCATCGTAAGGTTCTTCGTGATAACATCCAGGGAATCACCAAACCAGCAATCCGTCGTCTGGCTCGTCGTGGAGGAGTGAAGCGTATTTCCGGTTTGATCTACGAAGAAACCCGAGGTGTACTGAAAGTGTTCTTGGAAAATGTTATCCGGGATGCTGTTACTTACACTGAACACGCCAAGCGGAAGACTGTTACCGCTATGGATGTCGTCTATGCGTTGAAACGTCAAGGACGCACTCTGTACGGTTTCGGAGGTTAAATTAACAATTCCGATTTATTATTTATTAAAACGGCCCTTTTCAGGGCCAACAAAGAATCGATAAAGAGTGATTAAGAGATGTTCTTCGAATTGATTGTCAGCAAAAATCATTACGCAATGCATTGCGTAATCAGGCAAGACCAAGATTCTTTTAATTTTTAAACCAAATCACAATTTTAAAACGCTGATCCGTAAATAAACGAAGAATAATGCTGAAGAAACCAGTGAGACATTTTGTAAATGTATTCCCAAATTGGTTTCAAGAAAATTGCCCCACTGATGTTACTTGAACAAGCTTAAACTCCCTCTCTCCGGTTCGGATATAACCCATTACCCAAAAACCGGAGCTGCATCGCTGATTGCTGATTATACAGGTGTCTTGATGCTAAGCTTTTCAACGAAGTCAGAGCGTCGCTCAGTCGAGATTACTATCGTAAACATTATTTGGAAGATTTGCATCGAAGCATGTTTAAAACAACAAACCCTGTTTTAATCCACCTAGTGGTGTAATGATGCCTTTCTCATATCAATCATATTCTCATAATACTGCGATGTTTTTCGTCGATTTTTGAAAGAAACCAATGGATTGTTTGTGCATTAACTAGTGTAACCTTCAGAATGCAACACGAGAAAAAGAAGTGAGTTCCACTATTGTAGGTACTTCCGGTACCGGAACCCGAGAACTGGTATAATCGATGAAGATTCGTATGGCTACCAAATAACATGACGTATAAACTCTACCATTTTTATTCGAATTTTGAAGATTTTATTTGATTTTGACATCGTATTCTAAACTACGGTGTAAATTTTTGTTGTATCCGAATATATGTAGTAAGATAGTAAGTAAGATCATATGACTAATATCTTCCGTCGTTAATCAAAAACCGGAAACCAAGATAGCCGGAATCTGTTTGTTTAGCTGCCAAATGATAATGGTTATCGATTTGTGTAGTTCTGAGTTCAGTTTGAAAAATTTTTGAAGGTTTTTGTTTCACCGCTTTAAATGACGGCGAACAATATTTAACACACTTCACCCTATAACTCCGGAACCAGATGTCGGATCCGAATGAAAGTCAAGAATTGGGGTATGGGACCGTGAGACCTTTCATTTGAATCTAAGTTTGTGTAAATCGGTCAAACTATCGCTGAGAAAAGTGAGTGAGATCCATTTTGGAATGTATAATCACTTTTTCCTGTTGGCAAAATACGCTAAGCCATTGGATTTTGTTGTGAAACAGCTTCTTGCGCATAACACCTTTTGTATTGGAAAGAGTTGCAGCAACCCCTACCTGTGACTATTTGATTTTCTAAGTCAATTAATCTGAACGTAAGGAACGACTGGTTCGATGACAAATGTGAACAGTTAGTGGCCGAGAAGAATGCAGCTTGGGCGAGCAAGCTGCAACACTGGACGAGAGCAAACGAGGAGCGATACAGACAGGCGCGGAACAGATTAAACTCCAAATCCCGTAGAAAAAAGCGCCAACAGGAAGACCGAGATCGCGAAGCGATGGAACAGCTGTTCCGTGCTAATGACACAAGGAAGTTCTACGAGAAGGTGAACCGTTCGCGCAGAGGCCATGTGCCACAGGCCGATATGTGCAAGGACACCAACGGGGATCTTCTCACGAACGACTGTGAGGTGATCGAGAGGTGGCGGCAGTATTTCGACGAGCACCTCAATGGCGATGTGGTGGAATACGAAAGTAGCGGCGCGGTAACGAACTTGGGAACGCGTGCGGAGGACGATAGACTGCCGGTCCCAGACCTCCAAGAAGTCGAGGAGGAGGTAAGCCGGTTGAAAAATAATAAGGCCGCTGGCGTTGACCAACTACCAAGCGAGCTACTAAAACACGGTGGTAATGCACTAGTGAAAGCATTGCACTGGGTCGTTACCAAGATCTGGGAGGACGAGATTCTACCGGAGGAATGGATGGAAGGAATCGTGTGTCCCATCTACAAAAAGGGCGATAAGCTGGATTGCTGCAATTACCGCGCGATAACTCTGCTGAACGCCGCCTACAAGGTACTCTCCCAAATCTTATGCCGTCGACTTTCACCGATTGCAAACGAATTCGTGGGACAATATCAGGCAGGATTTATGGGCGAACGCGCTACCACGGACCAAGTGTTCGCCATCCGCCAGGTGTTGCAAAAGTGTCGCGAATACAATGTGCCCACACATCACTTATTCATCGATTTCAAATCAGCCTACGGCACAATCGATCGAGAACAGCTATGGAAAATCATGCACGACTACGGATTCCCGGACAAACTGATACGATTGGTCAAGGCTACGATGGATCGAGTGATGTGCGTTGTTCGAGTATCGGGGATAAACTCGAGTCCCTTCGAAACTCGCAGAGGGCTACGGCAAGGTGATGGTCTTTCGTGTCTGCTATTCAACATTGCCTTGGAGGGTGTGATAAGAGGAGCGAGGATAGACACGAGTGGCACGATTTACAGAAAGTCCGTCCAGCTACTTGGTTTCGCTGATGATATTGACATTATAGCACGCAACTTTGAGAAGATGGAAGATACGTACATCGGACTAAAAGCTGAGGCCAAGCGGATCGGACTAGACATCAATGTGTCAAAGACAAAGTACATGAAAGGCAGGGGCTCGAGAGAAGATAATGGCAGCCACTCATTACGAGTTCTGATTGGTGGTGATGAAATCGAAATGGTCGACGAGTTCCTGTACTTGGGCTTACTGGTGACACCAGCAGAGAAATTCAGAGAAGCGTATTGTCAGGAAATCATGCTTACTTTGGACTGCGCAGGACGCTTCGATCGAGCAAAATTCGCCGTCGTACGAAGTTAACTATCTACAAAACGCTGATTTAACCGGTTATCCTCTAGGGGCACGAGTCCTGGACAATGCTTGCGGAGGATCAACGCGCACTAGGTGTTTTTGAACGGAAGGTGTTGCGAACCATCCTCGGCGGAGTGCGGATGGAAGACGGTACGTGGAGAAGGCGAATGAACCATGAACTGTTGCTGGGAGGACCAACCCTCGTCCAAACGGCCAAAGTCGGGCGGTTACGGTGGGCCGGGCATGTTGTTAGAATGTCGTTGAACAACCCGGTTAAAATGATTGTACCGACCGGTATAAGATCTCGTTGATGTTGTCAATGCGAGGGGAGAAATTATACTTGCTCTTTGTCACACAGAGGAGATGGACATCTCTGCCGTCAAGCCCACCAACCATGGGAGGGATTATATTCAGATTTGTATCTGAACACATAATGTACAATTCGAAGATTCGTGATTTTCAAAATTATTTTAATCAATACTTATGGAAACTGATCAGCCGTGTTTGCGCAGATTTGTGGATTGGGAGATATTCTTCGGATCTACGGGAATTGAAATTTTTTTACCGAAAACTAGGGAAACTATTTTATCTGGCGGGCAAAAATGGACCTTTCCCTGCACGTTTCCTGTTTGGAATCGCTAGAGTTTTCGAGGAAAATGTGAATCTACGGAAATGACACAAAAACTATTTTGCATTGCTGAGTACAGCTCACAATTGTGGAAATGGTAAACACGCGTGCACGAAATGCATAAGAACGCAAGTTCGAGTCCTGTCTCTGGGCGTGAATAATTTATTTTGTGAGTTTTCATTCATTATATTAATAAACCTATTTTCCGCTCAGGCTTTGCAAAACTGATCTTAGTTATGGCGCCGTTAAAATTAACTTCGACATCGTAAAAGAGTCGTAAATTCCTCAAAACCGGTATCCAAATAATTCAAACTTTTAGGTGTTATTAGCTGATTTCAGACTACACAATAGAACTAACCGCCAAAAACAGGCACTATACAATCTGTTAGGTTCTACTATTTTCCATTCAGTAAGAACGAGATTTGTCTTTTGTTTGCTGTCCAAGTACATCAGTTCACTCATGACACAATATGACCATAATGAAAAACATGAAGGAATGTTCGGCATGAATGGTGGCATTTTATCTGGTCTAATATTTACTCAATCATATTCAACTTAAACAATGTTCACGCATTTAGATATCTGAAAATTAGTTCTAGAATCAAATAAAGATTTTTTTTCCTGTTTAGGTGTCCTCCGAAGCTTCCAATACAGCTCCCGAATATGCCAAATCCCAATAGTGTTCGACGTGATGCTTCTGGAAGAACTCACGAGCACTCTTTTCCATCGGGAAGGACTTGTATTTGAATTCACCAAAGTGACGCCTTTGAGCAGTGCCTTCCCAAACAAGAACACAAGAGTTGGGAACTTCGTTACCATCGGCGTTTTTCACCGAATCTTCCTCCCACTTGATTCTGGTCAACATCAGACGTTTGTATTTCTTTTGTTGCTTAGGACCACCTTCTACTACAACAACACAACAATCTCGAAACAAAATACACACCCCGGTCATGAACAGCTGCTTGGCATTGGTTTCCACCTTGTACTTTTTACTTTGCTGATCATGCAAATCCCGAATTCGATAGACAGCTACGTGCACCCCAAGAGACGTATCCTCTTTCATTTTTCGAACTTTCTTATCCCTTCGTTGATCGTCCGTTAGTTTGCGAGCCGCGTTGGCCTCTTCGTGAGCTTTCTGTCGTTTTGCCATTTGCTCTCGTACGTGGGCTTCTATTTTCGTAGGATCCTGAACTGCTTCCGTACCTAGAACTCGCATTAGATTGGAGATGCGTAGTTTTGGTTCTGGAGGCGGTTCTAACCCTAATCGAATCTTTTCCTGTTCCTCCTTCCAAGCTTCGCGTCGGTTCTGGCGACGGAGTTTCTTACGTTCTTTTTTGGTGAGGAACACCGGCAAGTAAACAGGGCGGGATGATTCGTCTGGAATGGAGAGCAAGAATAACGAAATTATTTATTTCATCCAGTGAACTTCTTTTTATTAATCTTGGAAATCAACGCCGCGATACATGTTTCTACCAGATGGGAAAACACATTAGAAGGGTGCAACTATCATTGTCCCGTTGCTTTGCATCGTCCTAGGAAGGAACATTCTCACGATAGATTCAAACCAACTGAGAACAGGTTTTATTGTTCGCCACCACAAAAAGAAAAGAATAATACAAACTGGTACTTACTTGGCGCACGCATCTGTGTCGGATGCTCTATCAAATTGGTAATAGCAGATTCTCGGATTGAGATTCGTCCGGTTCTGTCAAGCGTGTTCAAATCATCCGTCAAGATAACGGAATCCCACCATTCCATTTGCGGTACTTCATTGGAGTGAGTGTCCGCTTTGGGAGCAATAAGTGCCAACTTAGTAGCCGAACTAATGCCGGTTTTTCTTGCAATTTGTGAAATTTCATTCTGTAACTTTTCGAGTTGTGATTTCATACGCAATCGTTCGGCTAACTGTTGAAACTTGCCCGGTTCGTGGAAGCGAAGGGCCCTTTTGTTTCGAACGGCAGGTTTTATCGTTATTCGATCGTCAAAGAAATGTGCTTCAGCCGATTCCTCTTGCTGCTGCTTTTCGGCTTGAAGTATTTTCGTAGTTTCACGTTTCTTAGCACGTATGTTAGCTTTTAGAGTAGGTGTTAATTTGGGAACCTCTACAGCTTGGCCACTACCATCGACCGTTCGTCCTTCTGCATCCAGAATAAGAGGTTTGGGTTTGTCTTGAATAACCACGGGTAGGACAGTCGCTAATGTTCCGGAAAGTTTCGCCCGAATCTGCTCCTGAAGCTGAGCTATTTTACGAGAACGATCCACATCTATTATCGGGGGTACTATATTTGCTGCAGCAGCTGCACTTATCTTAGCGGAAACGGCTGCTGCGGCAGCTACCGCCGAAGCTGGGGGAACTTTAGCGGCCTTTATTGATTCTAGTTTTTTCTTCCGTTCTTCAATTTCTCTTTGGGCACTTTCCATCATTTCCTTGATCTGGTTCGAGGAAAAATTCGTTGAACTATTATCTTCCCTAGATCCTTTACTTTCCTTATACACGATATTTCCATTCCCTTCGCGGCGAGATTTATCCTCATGCTGTTTTTTGATGCTATCGTCGAGTTTCGTTTTAGCTTTTTTTACGTCCCTTTCTCGGGAGTCTTCCTCGTGACTTCGTTTCTTAGAACGATATGAAGAGGATTTGAGCTGATCCAGAAAATCTTCTACTTTATCCGAAAGTCGGGACGCCTTTTTATTGTCAAGGAACGGGGAAAGTTTATCAATGAGCTTTCTTCGGTCGAAACCACTGTGAAGATTACTTTCGATTGTTGATAAGACTGATGAATCCGAATCCCCTAGTACTTTGTACACAATCTTATTCAGATTGGGGCGCAAGCCCTCTAAATCTCGACGCGACAAATAAGACATACTTTTTAAAGGAATCGTGTAATTTCTAGGTTATTTTTATGGACCGTTCACAACTTCGACTGATTCTCACTTTAAACAAATTAGGAATTACCTATATTGAACAACGTAATATTTCAATCTATTTTAGCTACAACTGGTAAATTTGTAGAACGCGAAGTTCGATAATCGTTTCACATCACGAAGAAAAGTCCGTTTTAAGACTAGCAATACGTTTGTTTTCTGTGACAGAAAACAATCAGTCACTTTACAAGGCCGCAAAATAACCGAGAGTCGGGTGTGCTATGGGTTTTCAAACTAATCTAATTCATAGATTTGAAAACCGAGAAGAGTTGCCAATGTTTCAGATTTATGTGGCATATCTCGGTTAATTTTTCAAAAGGGCGTATAAGCAAGTGACAGTTTCTCTTTAATCACTCTCTCTTTCGATTATTGTGATGTGATTAAAAAGATTTTCTTTGACATCACTATTCTGTTTGAAAGTCGAAAGTTTCGGGTATCATTTCATGCAAAGAGTTGAGTGATAAACGTGGAAACCGCTTGGTAATTAATAGTAACTGTCACTTGCTTATACGCCCTTTTGAAAAATTAACCGAGATATGTCAGACTTTTCTCATTTCAACAGACACTCTAACAAACCAAATCTTTTGCCAGATTTTGTGGATACTATTATCTAAAAGCAAAATAATCTTATGAGGCATATTAAAGGGGTTTTTTGTAAGTTTCACAAATATTTTGTAATTGCCATCGACATTTCGTTAATTTTTGTTCCAATTATTATGTTGCGGTCATATAGATTTCCAGTAAGTTCCCAGTGCTAATCGATATTCGAAGATATCATTGTCAAATAGTTGAGAAATGAATGTGGAATCAGTTTAATAATTAACAGAAATGGAAGTAAACAAAGAACAACTGTGTCTGGCTAATACATTGTTCTAAATGACCTACATTTCATTTGAATATTTCCTGTTACAAACTCTAAAATATGTTGGCAAATACTTGTTTCAATCTTCTCCACCAAGATTCGTGTCACCATTTTGCTCATATTTTATTTTGTTTTGTTTTAATTTTATATATGATTGACATTTAATATTGCCGCAATTGCCAGGGAAAATTAAGATTAATGATAGCACACTTAGATTTTTTTCTCAATCTCGGCTAAACATTGGCGTTCCGATTCCAAATATTGTATTTATTATGAACAAATAAAACATTTTATCTGCAGGGTGGCTTGCATTTGCATAGAACCAAAGACATCATATTAACAAGATATCCAGATCTCACATTTCCCGAACAAATCATTGGCAACATCCTTTTTTGCAAACATGGTGCCCTCAGGCGAGTCCGCATCGAATCTCGTACATAGAAGCAGGGGAGAGAAATGTCAAATTCGTGCGCGCCAAAATAGCAGCACTGCGCACCCATACAATTGACATGATACGTTTAATGTGATGCCGTGCGATGGCGTTGTTGAACTGAAGATTGATTTCGCTCCAAGCTGACTGGGTCTGAACCAAAGTGATTGAGGAGCATCGCCTGGCGCTGATGCAAGAGCCGAATATTTAGAAACTGGAGTCTGTGCTACCATATTGTCGTGAATACGACTTACTTTACTATGGGGCGCCTTTTCAAAATTTACCCTCTGAGAGAGTGATAAGTTTTTGATCGTGAATATCTCCTGTTATATCTAACGAATCAACATAATTCTTGCTACATGCCATCGGAAATATGATCACAATTTTATGATAAAACTTTCAGTTGTGTGACACATTCTTAAATAGTTCACAATTAAACTTTTCTGAAATGTTTGGTATAAACGAGTATCAAAGAGGATAATTCATATGGCGCGTTTGCCTTTCTCGTATTTTGAAAGCTCATAGCTCAGTGATCTGTAGAAGGATTTATATAATCTAACTACCAATAGAATCGAAAATATTCAACTTGAACGTGTATTACAACAATATTGAAGTTTTTCAATAGTACACTATTGAAAAACCTGTTTGATTTAACCCATGATAGCACCAGCCAATCAGAACGCGAGATGTCTGTATCTATACAAGAGCATCCATATAAAAGTTGAATGGTTCACTTTTCCTATCATTTGCTGAGCAACTCTCCCCGAAACAAGACACACGACAGCAACATCGAGGACCTGTCGTCTCATTGTTTCCCGATATGAATGCACGAGACACCGTCAGCACAATAAAACCAAAAAAGGCAGCCAAAAATTCCAGCAAGGCCCATTGCCGAAACAAGACACACACGAGAACCATCTCAGATCTCAATATTTCCTACCAAAAGATTCATCAAGATGGGAGTTAAAATAATTTGCACCGTCACTAACACATTCAATTACGAACGGCAATGCGAAAGCGAAAGTGATGATTTTGAACACATCTTTATACTAGTTTACAAATATGCCGTGAGAAACAGAGTTGCCACAGATCAATATGTATTTTTGTCGCGAGTACTTTAGTATGCGGCCGAAAACAAAAATTGTTAGAACAAATGTTTCCACTTGATTTGCGCATTCTACTTTCCAGGCGTATCAGAACTGGCTAAACTTAAAGCAATTCTAAATATTCCTTTATCACAGTGATGTGGTCATCCTGAAAAGGACGGGGTTTTCAACGGATGGCCAGCTGCAGATGGCGAGGGATGATTTTCGTTTTCGTTGTCATGGGCAGCGTTACCGGTCAACTCCAACACTTCGGCAACCAAGTACTCCATCACTGCCGCCAGATAGACCGATGCACCAGCACTGACACGCTCGGCGTAGTTCCCCTTCCGAGGCAAACGATGGATTCTGCCGCCAACTGGGCACTTCAGACCAGCACGGTTTGAGCGGGACTTTGCCTTGCCCTTAATTGTTCCTCCACAATATGCTGTGTTGTTGCTCGACGACCCATTCAGTATTACTGGCTGCCGCTCTGCTAACTCTCTCTTTTATATCGTTTCACTGTTTCCCGTTCTGCGTATAGGAAAGGAATTCTAACAAAGGGGACGTCCTAACGTGCTACACACTAGCACGTATAAAAAGAAATGTGATGTGAGAAATAGCGTCATTTAAGTTAAAGCAGCTACTCTGTACGTACGAGACACCGTCAGAACGATGGCTCCGAAGACAGGTAGAAAAGCAGATTTGTACCGTCACTAACACATTCAATTACGAACGGCAATGCGAAAGCGAAAATGATGATGTTGAACACATCTTTATACTAGTATGGGGTCGTGTGAAAATATGCCATGCGAAACAGGGTTGCCATATATACAGGTTAATCTGTATTATTATTATTACTATCATTATTATTATTAAAATCACTCTTGCATACCGAAGATCGTAGATACATTTCAGACCAGGCCATTGCAATTGTCTCGAACTGAAATTTCGAGAAGAATCAGATATCTTCGAACTTCATAGCTTCAATAAAAATAAACTACAAATTTGTCGTACCTAGCTTCCTATATTAGCAAATTAAAAAGGAATTGTTTCAAGTTTGGAATATATAGTTGTAGAATAGTAGCTGTTTAATGTAGGTGTATCGCTTCAAATTCTATTAGTGAAAAAGAGGAAAGCTTGCACAATTCATACAATCAATCAACTAACTGATATTCGGAAAAGAGATGGGAGCGTGTCAGTTTTTTCGTATTCACGACATCCAGTTATGTCTCTGACATTACTCACCCGCCTTTTTTTTTATAGAACGAAGAAAGGCGTCTGCGGAAAAGCACCATAATTATAATCACTTTAATCATCATTGTGCTCAACTTATACTTACAATCCGTAATTAACTCGAAGATAACACGAATAACAAATAACGAAGCAACCAAGTTTTCAGTATATATATTTTAGACAGCCGAATTCCGGTGAAAAGCTAAGCGGAATACGGCAGTTTATGTAAGCATAGCGGATATATCGGCAATTTAGATTAAAGTGATGAATTTTTCCGTAAAAAATGCCGAACTAAAAATCCGAAAATTAGTGTGTAGAATTCTCGTTTTTTAACAGATAATTTACATATACCGAGATTTTTGGTTTCGAGAGACTATAAATTACCGAGATCTTCACCGCGTTTCTAAAAATATTATCGGTGTTCATGCATGCGAATTATTGCCGAAATTTTGAGCAATTAAAATTAAAATTTTTTTATATAAAATAAACAGTCCAGTTAGAACTCGTTATCAAAGATTTATTGATTTCATCATTATGTTAGTAGTTGAACTGATAGGTTCGGAATGTAAAAAAAGCAATATATCAGATAAAGTAAATGCTGTACAGCATGTACATAGTAGAATGGACGCACTTTCATTTCATTTCCAGTAGGGAACACAATTTAAATTCCCGCAGAAAATCAGATTCCGGCTGCAATGAATATAATGTCCCAAGAAAACATTGATTATTTAAGGAAATATATCACAACGGAAACCAATCAATTTCATGCAGTATATTAGCGTTACGATGATCTCAATCCCGTGTGAGTTAGGATTCTCTGGGGGATTTCATGACACGAATATTCGCACACATTGAACAAATTTGATTTTAATATTACAAAACATCGTTATGTTTACTTCGAAAACAATCAATAAATGGTGGACAATAAATTCAATTGCAGAATCGTAGAAACAATATATTGAATCGTTGAAAATGAAAAAAAATCTTGTCAAGATTAAATAAAATGTATTGTAACCCATAGATCCATTTGTGAATCAATTGTTTATGCTGTAAAATCAATGGGTTTTTTTTTACGGGTACATTTATGTGCTATACTTTTGAAGCACAAATGGAGCGAATTTGATTTTTAGTGCGTTTAGAAACTTGAAAAAAATTTAAAGAAACACATTTCAGCAGTTTTTCAAAGAAGGACAAATCTTACAAAAGTAAACAAACCGAGCTTCTCTCTCTCTCCTACCAATAAATGCTTCAAAATCCTACCATTTTGTCAAAAAATTCGTATTCCACAAAAATCTGAATCTTAGTAATACAAAGAACTATAAAAGGCGAAACTGTCATTACATTTGTTTACGCAAGCTTCGCCTCCGTGTTCCATGTCAACAAACAGGGCGATACTTCAATTGCTAGTAAGGAAGGGTGAAAATATTTTTGCCTTTCTCTATAGAAAGGTATTAGAATTGCTGGAAAAACCGACTTTCGAACGGAGCCTCGGAGACCCATAGTGTTATGAACCATTCGACTCAGTTCGACGAGATCGGAAAATGTCTGTGTGTATATATATATATATATATATGTGTGTGTGTGTGTGTGTGTGTGTGTGTGTGTGTGTGTATGTGTGTGTGTGCACTTTTCGAAGATATTTGAACGCGCTCAATTTTCTCAGAGATGGCTGAACCGATTTTAACAAACTTGGGCTCGTTTGAAAGCTACTGTCGAGCCATTGATCAAGTTCGAAGATCAAATGGCTGAGACTTTTGGTTCCGGAGATATGATTGTATAAGTGACGTAACCGACAAAAAGTGTTGTATTTGAACGCGCTCAATTTTCTCGGAGATGGCTGAACCGATTTTAACAAACTTGGGCTCGTTTGAAAGCTACTGTCGGGCCATTGATCAAGTTCGAAGATCAAATGGCTGTGACTTTTGGTTCCGGAGATATGATTGTATAAGTGACGTAACCGACAAAACACGTTGATTTTTACCGCTCTTATATATATATATATATATATATATATATATATATATATATATATATATATATATATATATATATATATATATATATATATATATATATATATATATATATATATATATATATATATATATATATATATATATATATAAGAGTGCCAAAATTTTGGGATCACCACTATTTTTGTTAAGTTCTAGTGCTCAAAAAATTAGGCACCTCGAAAAAAGCCTTCATGCAAAATTTGAGCTTAATCGGACATGTGTAGGGGGTGCTGCCCGGTGATAGGGTAACAGAGGTTTTTTGGCCCACTTTAGGATTGATTTTATTTTGGCCCATTTTATAAAAATATCCACCAAATATTGTAATATCTTTAAAAACCCCTTCCGCAATAGGTAATTTAATGTGATTGGCTTCAAATTGATGCAAAATGAGTTACTTAACATCGATAAAATCCGATGAAATCGATAAATTTTGTAAGGTGGGCCAAAATATATGAAGTGGCCAAAATACCTATGTTACCCTAAAGGTTTGACAATTTTCGATCTTGAAAAAGCTCTATAGGGGGGAGTACATGAAATTTCCAAAATCGAAAAATTTTTTTGATGCCAAAACTCTTAAAACTGCATAAAACATCGAGATTTAGTGTCATCTCAAAAAAAAATTTTTTTTTGAAAATATCAACTTTCTGGGACTTAGAAAAATTTTGATATTGTCCCAAAAAGTCGACTTCTTCAAAAAAAAATTTTTCGAGATAACACTAAATCTCGACATTTTAGGCAATTCTAAGCCTTTTGGCATCAAAAATTTTTTTTCGATTTCGAAAATTTCATGTACTCCCCTCTATGGTGATTTTTCAAGATATATGAAAATTCCACTAAGTGGACTGAGAAGGCTTTTTTTAGATTAGCATCACTGTTCTCATACAAATAGGCAACGCAAATGTCAAGCACTAGTTTGGAAAAATGATGCTGACTGTGTGACATAAACACTTAAGCATGCTTTTGTGAACTACTCGAATCAATCTGAATCTATTGGTGTCAAAATTAGTATCCAAATTTATTTAATAAAAGTATGAAACATATTTTCATGAGACTGTTATGAAAGAAGAGAAAGGCATTATCACACCACTAGGTGGATTAAGAAGGGTTTTTTTTCTTTATTTTAGATGGTTTTCGAACCTTTTACTACTGGAATTAGTAAAGGAGACAATAAAATTACTCGCCGATTTGTCTTAGTCGCGAAAACCACCGAATTTCATGGCGCATCTTTATAACTCACACAGGATGCATAAAAGTAAACAAATCGTAAAAGGGCGAAACTCTTTTTATGTTGATATATTCTTTAGATATATAAGGAAAGTGGTAACATTTGCATGCCTTTTGAAGATAAACTAATATCCAAATTAACAAATTGATCTGAGAATATACGATAATTCCTAAACACGATTTGAAATCAAAGTCGAAACATTCCTCGACTTGTTCATCGATGATTTTCTCCATTTTCTGTTAATGTTAGATTCGCCGTTCTTTGAAAAACAGCTGAAAAGTGTTGATTTTTAGCAGTGTAGGTATCTGACAAAGTGGGACGATTTCATTAGATCATATTCGTGGCTGCCATCGCCAGCAGAGTTGCCAGGTTATTTTTTCAAAAATCTGTCAAAATTCAAAAATTTATCTGGATTTGTCTGGGTCTACTAGATACAAGGAAATTTTTGCCGGGCTTCATTTTCAGTGAGCAAAAAAAAGGTCTCCCCATCTATCGTATAGAGGCCAAAACCGTAAAGATCTAGTAAGATCTGACTAAATCTAAGAACAAATGGATAGTCTGGGAAAATTTGGAAAATCTGGCAAAAGATCTGGTTAGTTTGAGTGTCTGGCGAAACGAGGAAAATCTGGCATTTGCCAGACAAATCTGGCAACCTGGCAACGCTGATCGCCAGTGCAGTTCGAGTTTGACCCTGGCGTTGCTACCATCATTCCTTTTCACATTTTGGCACATGCCGAGCAAGTTCTTGACCGTGTGTATCCGCGCCCGTTAAGCCTGATGTATTTGATAAAATCGTTCAAAAATCGAAGAAAAACGTACTAAATTAATCAGTGCTGTATATCAAGTGTCCGCAAGTGAAACGTAAGAGTTCAGAGTACAATGAAGGAATTAGGGAAATTAAATGTGCAATACGGTGGCTTTCGAGTGTTCTTTATCTTCTTGTTCATGATTGCTCAATGATTGGTTGGCAGAAGTCGGTTCATGAAAGTTGCCTCTTTCGCTCTGACGTTCGGTTGTATGGGCTAGCCCATGGATTGGAAACGGAGTACTGTAGTATTGACACGACTAGATGCGCGCAGTGTGAGCGAAACAGACTGATAAATCTGTCATCGTCTGAATTCGTGCTTGAAGAGAGCACGAGAGATTCCGTAATCCTGCTGTGTAGCTGGATATATCCGGATTACTGCAGCCAAAGGCAATTACTTCAGAATCAATCTACAAGTTTTGAGGTGTTAATTAGAACATTGAAGCGCAAGTTTGGTCACAGCTTGCTAAAGTTGTGATCACAAATGCAAACAAAGTGAAATTTTCTGTATACGCAAATCTCGTAATCGCTATCCACTTATTATATCCAGTTAGATTCGTCGGTTTTGATATAACTCAATATAGACAAATAATTGGATAAAAGGTATTCTGCGGTTAATACTGACTGGTTTCAGTTATAAAGTCGGAAGAAATAATCGAACAAAAGTTCTTAAAATATTACTTTATTTTTAAAATGAGAGCCTTTGTTGTTTTATATAGTTGTGTTGGTTCGTATTTGAATCTGAAATTGTTTAAACGAGGATTTAGTTGTTTCGTTTGTGTTATGCTTGGTTTTTCAATCTATATTACGATACTATTCAAACCAACAGTATCTGGCTTTCGCTAGCTTCATTCTTCATTATTAATCACATAAAAGGCAAAATGTTTAACATGTTTCTATAGCTATGTCGTATAGGAGCAAAATGTTACACGAGTTACCTGTGTCAGAAGGCAGTCTGGTGAAATTTCATTCATATTATTCCGATGTGCACAACTTTCACATCATATGTTGAAAAGTAATTGTGTATATTGGTGTTGTGATGTCTACTGCAATTGAGTGACTTCTTTTCTCTATCGGCAGTAGTGAAACGTGCTCGAGAGAAATTGAGTGAAACAGAGGAGAGAACTGTCAACTTGAGAGCAGAGAAAATAGTATGGTAGCATTCTGAGAGCTAGCGTAAATTGCAATTCATTAATAGTTGGAACGAAGGGCGTGTAGGTTTGTTTAGTATTGTAAATGTTTGTTTAGTATTGTAAATGTTTAAATTATTATACAATATCAAATAATCGCAAAATGATAATTTTTGGGAGAATTGAGGTAATAAAATTAAATCTTTACAGTTTCTGGTAATGTGCAAGTAAAAATCGAGTTAGAAAACTTCCATGGCAACGCATTGATTATCAGAAAAGGTTCATTGTTTTTCTAACCAAATGAAGTACAAATTTACTTGCACTGTGAAATACTAAACTACAATCAAAAGCAACAAAACAATCAGGGTAACCGTACTCATTCATCTCAGCTCCACCATTCGGATACATCCCGTTTTGCCCACGGTAGCATAAAATCGTTTGGCAAAAAAATGACATAACGGTTGTTTAGCATAAGCTATACTAAAACCATCAGTTAGAGTGAGATCTACTATCTCTGATCGATGCATTGGATAAAATGTAAATGGATAGTGTCGATATAAGAGCAGTATATAGAACTAATTTTTCTGGGATATTACTTCGTTGATTCCAATTAAATTAATTTGGTGATTAATATTAATATGATTGCCAGTAGAACATCCCTGTATGTAAAAGATCCAACCTGCACCGCTCTTCAAAATTTGAAAAGTTAGATATTTTACAGTATGGACTGTATACTGTTTGGACACCCCTCGGATGCTAACCATCAGGTTGGCGAGAGGTGTAATAAGAAAATAAACGAAAAGTTGGCAGCAGAGAGTGCTGTGTTGCGCTGTATGTGGCTCAGTCGGATCGCCATTTTTGCCACGAATTCCATTTTTTTAGTTTTAAAGCTCACAGCACCGAGTTATTGTGCGTTTAATCAGTGAATTTCGATCAAACTGACATTCGGAACAATGATTTCATTGTAATTTGTTTAATTGTGCCATTTGTTGTTTCGTTCTCGGCTCCCTGTTTTTCGTGGAACGTGGTCTCCGTCATTGCTGACGTTCAGAACGTCAGAGAAAGTAAGGAGGTCAGCATAAGTAGTGTTGAATAAGGGATTCTTTCAACCCCGCCAGCAGCAGGACACTGAGGAGTAACCGCCACAAGTAAGCGAAATCTACACCAGCAAGATGTCGTTCGAGGAAACTTCTGCCGATCGAAATGTTGAGATCTGGAAGATCAAAAAACTAATCAAGAGCTTGGAAATGGCTCGAGGGTAAGTAACAGTGCTATTTTTTTGATTAAACTATTCTGGAATGATTAATTTGAAAGATAGTAAAATCAGTTCGATTAGAATATTCTGTGAACAGCATTAGTGCATTAGAACCTTGGAACAAGGGAAAAAGTATAACATGAGGAGAGAATAAGCGTTTTAAGGACAGACGAAGAGAGTTTCTTATGCAGGTCACCTGAATTGGTGTTGAACTCGTATGTACAGTCTGTACTCATTTGATTATAATGCAGGTTGGCTAAAGATTACATTCCGTGTACTTTGTACCAATTCACGAGAAAGGGAGATTTTTTTTTCGCTAAAAAAATATCAGACAAGTGCGACAATCATTCGTCACGTCTTCTCGATTGCCTTGAAAACGGGAGAGAATAGTGCAAATTGAGATGAACGCAGTTTCTCAAAAAACAGACAGCATCACTGAGCGTTGTTTTTACTTAACTTGTTCAAGCCCCGTCGGCTTCCTTTCTTCCCACGTATAGTACAGTACTTGAGAGCAAAGAATAATCCTCGTGGTGCAGTGACGATGATGATGGTAATGATTTTTCCGTTTACGTTGTCTCCACATGCAATGTAACCCATCTCACCTATTTTTGACGTAGAAAGAGCGCGCCAGACGCTGTCGGTCCCTGCAATAGTTCTTTTCCATTCAGCTTTCCTCTCTGCCTTCGAACATCGTCGGAATTGCCACCCCTCTGGGATGGGGTTTTCTTTGTGTCGTCCTTGATTACTAAGTGGCACAAGAGGACCCATGTCCTGTACCGACTATATCGGCTAACATGTTAGCATCTTTGGATCCACTTTCCTTTGTTTACGTT
The DNA here is from genome assembly GCF_030247185.1 of Malaya genurostris. NCBI lineage: Eukaryota > Metazoa > Arthropoda > Insecta > Diptera > Culicidae > Malaya > Malaya genurostris. The sequence continues at coordinate 95,435,968 of NC_080572.1, forward strand.
GAGTACTTGACTAATGAAAGTATTTCCTTGTAGTCAATGTTAGTGCGAGATTTTTGTTTCCAAAATGTACATTTATTAAAGTTAGCTTATCGAAAAGTGGCGGTTTTAGTGTGAAGGACAGAACGCACAGGTCAACCCAAAAAACTATAAGGATCAGCCATTACTACCGTTCTGCGATTTCTGTTGAAGCGATAAACTTTTTTCTCAATATTAATCGAGTTTATCTTATATGATTTAGGGAATATTCTTAAGCACTCAAAATTTATCCTGGGGTATTTGCGAACTTATTAGGCGAAAACGACATAACATTGAATTTCATCCGAACTCGCATGACACAAAATCAGAGCATACCATTGAAAGCTTCAAATCGTTTTATATCGTTTTCTGTCTAGCAACAACCTAGCTCTAGAATGCAATACGTAGGACTGAAACGTTAACTATATATTCGCTCATATTTATAGATTCGCGTGCTTCCAACAGCTTCGCTTTTGCATCGATTGACCAATTAGAGCGATGCTTTCCCATTGGTATATCGCTTACTCCTTCCAAAACCTTCGTCTACGGTAAAGAAATCCGGTATGCCGGAGATTTTGAGCAAACAAAATAAAACACTGCTAGCTATTAAGCAACATTTCAATGATAGGGCAACGGCTCCCTATTTCATCTGAGCTCCTATTTCCATCTCATCCCTTCACCTCATAACTTTGAACATGAATAATATTTTACAACCTACCGGAAGCAAACTGTGAAATGTTTTAAAATGATTTGAAAAGCTATTGTCACACTTTCCTATTGAAAGAAATGGTTTTAAATTCTTCGGTGATCGTTTTTTTCATATAAAATAAACTCACTTTTCAATTTAGGACACACTTTCGTCTCAAGATTTACAGTTCGTCATGTTTCTGAATATCTACTAATCGATTCGTCTCAAAACATGATCACTATTTCGCACAATTACACTACTATTGAATGCTGGATGTCTTCATAATTAGTTATGTTCACTTGCCACTTGTTTAGTTAACGATTAAAAACTTCAAAATTTACCCGACAAGCAATAAAAGTCTTCAAAATTATGAGATGAAAGTTTTTCACTTCGTTCACTTGATTGCGCTTTGTTTTCATCTCATTTGGGTTCGTAAAGTTGCCAAGTTATCTCATAATGTTACAAAACAAAAATTGTTTATCTTCTTCAAATTATCATCAAAAAGTATGTTTTTGGTATCCGTGACATTAGTTTAATTATATCATTGATATTAATATTTCAATAAAACTGTTTATGCTTCGAATATTACCAGAAAGAACGCGTTAAATACTAATGAAATAACCAATGTGGCAAATCTAGTAGCACTGGTTTCATTCCGCTATACGCCAACATAACGCTGTGAAGTGTGTGTGTGTGTGTTTCATCGGCCTTGCACAGAGATGCCAGGTACTTTGCATAGAAAGTCTATATCTGTTCTTTCTGTTTTCACTAATAAAATGCTGTTAAAAGATAGTTCTTTAGATCTCCGTAAGTCATTGCCCCAATAATTAGATAATTCAACGAGTAAATTTTTTACCAATAATAATAATGTGGAAAAATCCTGGTGGGTACGGTTGTATCGTTTGAGTTGTATATGTGCCAGCGGTAAGGCAGTCGGTCACCAGAATGTCTGCAAGCCATATTTTTCCACCTGACAGCGTTTAGTCAGCCATCTGGCAGCCATGCGAATGCGGGTGAGAGTGTAATAGTGCAATATTTTGTTTTGATTGCTGTCGCCATTGCTAATTTATAGGATGAATAAAAGATCAATGATAGGATGGATAAAAATCCATTGAGATGAAATTAGGAGCAGAGTAGTGAAAACATCATTAGTGTTTTTAGCTGTTTTATAAATATTAGTTGAATTTTCAAGGAATGTGAATCAATTTTCAACGTGGAGCAAGGCGAATGAAGCAGTAATATGAAATAGTTACAGTGATTTTAGTGGCTAAATCGGGGTTTGAAGGCGACGTCCTTACAAATGAGATGAAATAGGGAGCCCTTACCCTATATAATTGAAAATACATGGCTATGAACATTCAAATCAATACGTAGAAATATTTCCAATCAATTGGTGAAATAATATTACTAATTGAAACTAAACTAGCTGAGCTGTAAGTGTTCAAATACTGATCACATTTCTACTTGTATTTACCCTTGAATTTCTAATTTGCACCCCTATATAGAAAACAAAGATGTGTTCTACATCAAAAATTGAAAATGTCGAATTGCAAGGATTGTTGAACAACAACAATAGTCAAAGTGAAAAACAAATGGCGGAACATTAAACATTAGTTGCCAAGCAAATATCGAGCGTCTACTCGTTATAGGAAAGATTTAATAGGTGGGAAAATTGATTTCTCATGAGCTGAATGACAGACAGCAAGAAACGTTGAGCAAAATTTTCTTTCTCGACATGAAACCAAGAGTTTTCTGCTCCGGACGGTAACAACGGTAACGGTAACGACCGCACGAAACACTATCATGTTCATTTTACCCCAATTTCCCTTTTTGTACTGGGTTGTATTCAAGTTTAACTATATAACATAAAACCGAAGCACTTGTAGAAGACAGGGTAGAGAATTTCTTATCGTTATACTTCGTATATACTTTTAATGTCAGCAGGAAACTCGTACCGTTTTAACTCATTTTTCCTTGTTATAGTATTCTCAATATACCCCGTTTTTGTCGTACAATATGTAAAATTTTTTTTCGCTTTCCGAAAGGAGAGTGATTAAGGTTGAATAAAATCGATTGTTATCACGTATAAAGCCCGTACGAATCGGTTATTCGACCGTTTTACCCCAATTGATAGGTCGCATTAGATCTGCTGCTGGGTTTTAGATCAACGGTAAACAAGATTGATGCGGTCATTGAATCTATTTGTAATCTAGGAGAGTTTAACCAATGATACGAATTATTAAAAAATGGGACAAACAAACTGTAATCAGCATCGCAAATAACGAATCGTACAATCCAATAACGAAACATGTTAGTATAAAGTATTACTTTATCCATGATGTGTTGAGCCAAGGATTAATCAAATTGAGTTATGTACCAACAACAGTGCAGCCAGATAATGGACAAAGGCAATTCCAACACAAAACAAAAAAGTTGAGCTTATAGGCGTCGCGGATTAGGGGGGAGTGTGGTAGTAGTCTGTAATAACGCGTCGCTAAAATTTTGTTATTTTCAATAATCAATCAATCCACTGTTATATTTCAAACCAGGCGGTTTTACTTTAAATTCTTCGATTTTCACAAACCACGAAAAATAAGTGGTCCTAGCGTACTTCCTTGAGGAACACCTTATCAGCTTGTGAAGGACTCCAGTCTATCATTTACTTTCGTCGAAGTCTCACGCACTTGCTAAGTTGCACTTCACTACTTATGAAAAATGAAAAACATCACTCAAAATGAACTAGCACACCTGATATAAGACGCTGGTTAAACAACCCAGAAGTCGTATGTTCGAGTCCTTGGAACGATTCTTAGTATCCGCAGGATCGTACCATTAGCCGTGTAACAGTACTGTCCACTTACCAGTTGGCTGCGAAGTCAATTGAAGCTAAATAATATATGATAATAAACTAATATAGCAATCAACAATGAAACCGTAACGAGGTCTTAATGAAGTCAAACACATCGCTGTACACATTGAAGCGTTGAATCATAGCCCAAATCAAGCATAGTTAGCATAGTTAGTATTACCCAAATCAGTGTACAGTAAAGATCGACATAGAACACGTTCTGAAGCATACAGGTTGATCTGTGATGTATGTCAACGAACTGATAAGTATTTGATTCTTAATAGTTGACAGCGTTCTCCATATGGCTCGACTGGTTACTCCACGGTAGTTCCCGTAAAGCGCAACGAATGAATTTTCGGTCAACCCTATCGTTGAAGGTACCTGAATTTTCAGTCAATAGTATCTGCTATCAAAGCGCGTTGTCATTTTCGTTGCACTTGTAGTGTGTCAGGACCGATCAGTTACCTATGACTTTCATAATTCCGTAGAATCGTTCAAGAGTTCGCAAAGATTTTAAGCTACAAAGTTAAATTAGAAATTTGAACGAACAAGTGAACATTAAAGGGACATCGGTAAAGTGCCTCAATCCTAGCCTACGGGATTTCATGTCACTTTTTCATAGAGATTGAAGTCAAGATCTCCGACGCCAGTCGATCTATCCTATCGAAGATTCATCCAAAAAGTTGGAGGAAGGCTGAGTTTTTGAAGTTGCGGATCTTGACATCATCTTCAAACGATAGAAGACCCTCCAGAGATAATTTGACACTGTTGAAGTACAATAAAAATATTGAATGTTCGAGATGGCTTCCATGCGGAATCTCGAATGTTGCGAGACACTCTTCGAAAAAGTTATCACCAGTTTTGATTACTAAACGACGAATTACCAACGTTGAAAACAAAGTGAAGCAAGGAATTTGTCACAAAAAACTTGTATTAATAAAATTATTATTTTTATTATTTTCGTAATTTTAATAATACTTTTTTTTCTCCAGCAATGGCACTAGCATGATATCGTTGATTATTCCACCGAAGGATCAGATCAGTCGGATTAGCAAGATGTTGGCCGATGAGTTCGGCACTGCATCGAACATCAAGTCTCGCGTGAACCGTCTGTCCGTACTGGGTGCCATTACCTCGGTCCAGCATCGGCTTAAACTATACACCAAAGTGCCTCCGAATGGACTCGTGATCTACTGCGGTACGATCGTGACCGAAGAGGGCAAGGAGAAGAAAGTCAACATTGACTTTGAACCGTTCAAACCGATCAATACCTCGTTATATCTCTGCGATAATAAGTTTCACACAGAAGCACTGACGGCACTGCTAGCGGACGACAATAAGTTCGGTTTCATCGTGATGGATGGTAATGGCGCACTGTTCGGTACACTTCAGGTATGTTTTTGAAAAAAAAAAATGAAACTGATATTTAATCTGTATCTAATCGACACGGTTTCCGCAGGGCAACACACGTGAAGTGCTGCACAAATTTACCGTGGATTTACCGAAGAAACACGGCCGAGGTGGTCAGTCCGCTTTGCGTTTCGCGCGTCTTCGTATGGAGAAGCGTCACAATTACGTCCGGAAGGTGGCAGAAGTGGCCACCCAGTTGTTCATCACCAACGACAAGCCAAACATTGCCGGGTTGATTCTAGCCGGTAGTGCCGACTTCAAGACGGAACTTAGTCAGTCAGATATGTTCGATCCGGTGGGTATTTTCTTTGACAAGATTTGTCTAGATGTCAAAGTAATTGTTGTATTTGTAAACAGCGATTGCAATCGAAAGTTATCAAGCTGGTGGACGTGTCGTACGGTGGTGAGAATGGTTTTAATCAAGCCATCGAGTTAGCAGCGGAGTCATTACAGAATGTTAAATTTATCCAAGAGAAGAAACTGATCGGGCGATACTTTGACGAAATTTCACAGGTAATCAGCGTTTGACATTCTGTTATCATGAATAGTATGTAATTCATCGCAATTCATAGGATACCGGAAAGTACTGCTTCGGCGTGGAGGACACCTTAAAGGCGTTGGAACTGGGTTCAGTCGAAACTCTGATCTGCTGGGAGAACTTGGACATTCAACGTTACGTGCTGAAGAATCATGTCAGTGCGACATCTACTACAGTATTGCACCTGACCCCGGAACAAGAGAAAGACAAGTCTCACTTCACCGACAAAGAGGTAAGTCTTAATCGGTTGTTGTTATTTTTTTAGTAAGAAATAGGCTTTTAACTAGTGGTCATTCGATTTCCGGCTCAGAAAAACCTTCTGCTCCACTGTTTGGGATTGAAAATCGTACCCAAATAGGCTCCATAAAAGACAATCTTCTTATCTATTACGTTATGATCACCCTCTTGATCTATATTAACAGTAGAGCCAGATAAGACACCTGTTCAGGTAGTTCATTGGAACAAGATACAATATCATATGATTGTTGGATCATGAAACTCAAACAGCATTCAATTACCCATTACCACTATGTACATGCTAAATGACTTATATGCTTTTGGGATTATTATTTCGAACGATCATACCAAGAATTAGAAAATTAGCATGAATCGTATGGCTAATGAGGCCTGCAAACATAGTAAACTAAATGCGATGTGAAAATTAAATACGATTCCAGTCTGCAAAGGCTATTTTATTTGAGATGGGCGTTACTTTCGATGCCACAACACAATTTCGTCCTAAAGTATTTCAGAAATAACCAGTGTTTTTAACAAATTCAGCATATTTGATTTACAGAGCAAGAGCTGTTGAGATTTACTCCTTTGCTTTGGAAATACACTGTTGCGAAAAACACGAGTCAGACGTTGGTATTAATTTCGAGGAACAAAGAGGGGCAGTCAACCTGATTATTCAGAACATCCGCTTATTACAAGCGCATGCAACACCTCGCCGAACTTATAGTGTATCGAAACCGATTAGTAACCCGTGACCATTCAGGTAGTGAGGATTCCAAACGATTGAGCAGTGCTCGAGGGTTGAACGAACAGTTGAATAGTATAGAGATTTTAAATACACAATTTGCATTCTGTAATTCGATCGAGTGATGCTTTTATATGTGAAACTCGAATTCGATCGAGCTACAGAATGCAAAATTTCGTATTCGATCGACACAATCCGATTCAAACGAAATACAGAATCGGGGTTACGATCGAAATTTCGAATGTGCAATTTTGCATTCTGTATCTCGATCGAGTTTGAGTTTTCCATACAAAAGCATCACTCGATCGAATTTCAGAATGCAAATTTTTACATTCGATCGAAATACAGAGTAGGGGTGAATATTCGTCTCTAAAATGTTTAGCCATACCCATTACAAGTCCTATGAGAAGCTTTACAAAGAATGTTGATGATTTGTTACTTGAATGTCAGTTGCTTTTGGAAAAAAATAAGAACTTAAACGCACGTTGTTCTAGCTATCGGGGATCCTTCAAAAAAGTATTCGAAATGAAATGGTTCTTTTTTCTTTGTGAGCGTAATGTTCGAACATTTGTCAGAATTCGGCGAAGCTTAGCAATTTTCGTTGCAGAAAAGCTACATCTCCTGGGCTTCGGTTATAATAATGGATCTTAACGCCATCGGCAAACGATAGATAAGGGCCATGCAGAGAAAAGTTTACGTCGTTGAATTCTGAATCAGGAACTGGATTCTGCACCTGAACCTAAATTCTGGATCTGAGTTCTACATTTATGCCTAAGTTCTGGATACGGATTCGAAACCGGATTCTGGACCAGAATATAGATCTGGATCCGATTTCTGGGCTTGGATCTAAATTCGAAACCTGGAATTTTCACATGGACCTGGCTCTGGACTTGAATTTTTGACCCGTATAAGGTTTTGGACATGAATTCTGAATCTGAACCTAATTTCTGCTTTTGAAGTCTGTATTTAGTACCTGGATTCTGGACCTGAATTCTGAACCGGAATTCTAGGCCTGAATTCTGGATACGGATTTTATACCTAAATTCTGAGCCTATCATTGATTTAGATCAGGATTCTGGACTTGAATTCCGGACCTGAGTTATGGACCTGAATTCGGAATCTGATTAGTGGATCTGACTTCCGGGACTTATTCTGGGCCTGGATTCTTAGATTTACTATTCTAAATTTGAATTCTGAATCTGGTTCTAGATTCTGAAACTGAATTCAAAACTTGAAGCTGAGTTCAGGATTCTAGGCTTCAATTCTGGAACTAAACTGGATCTGAATATGGATCCGGTCTCAGGGACTGTATTTTGGACCCAGACATGACTTCTGAAGCGAGCTTTTGAACTAGAACTCTGGACCTTGGTTTTGGACCTGGAAACTTGGCCTGAAATCTAAGCCTGAATTAAAATTCTGGACCTGAACTTTGAATCTGAACCTAAATTGTGGATCTTGACCTATATCTAGATTTTAGACCTGACAGCTAAACCTAAATCTGAATTCCGGATTTGACTTCTGGGATTGTATTCTGGACTGGCATGCTGGAGGGAGATTCAAACTTGATGCTGGACAGACCTATGTTCTTGAACTGAATCTGAATCGGGATCTGAATTCTCAATCTGGACGTGAATTTTGGTTTCTGTGCTTAGATTCTGGACCTGAATTCTGAACCTAAAGCTCATTTCTGCTTTTGAATTCTGGGTTACGTACCTGGATTCTGGACCTGAACTCTGGATCGGGATTCAGGCCTGAGTTCTAGATACGGAACTTACACCTGAATTTTAAGCTTAGATCTTAATTCTTAATTTAGACTATGATTCTGTGCATGAATTTCGGATGTCAGTTATAGACCTGCATTAGAAATCAGGTTAGTTGATCTGGCTTCTGGGACTGTATTTTGGGGCTGGATTCTTGAATTTGCTAATCTGAATCTGACTCTAGATTTTGGAACTGGCTTCAAAGCCTGAACCTGAGTTCTGAATTCTTGCCTTAAATTCTGAAACTGAAGGATCCGGCCTCAGGGACTGTATTCTGGACCCGGGCATGACTTCTGAAGCAAGATTTTGAGCCTAAATTCTGAATCTGGACCTGGATTCTGGATCTGAATTTTAAATCTGGACTCTAGTTCTGAATCTGGATTCGAACCTGAATTCTGGACCAGCTTGATCTGGTTTCAAGATCTGAATTCGGATTTGAATTGCGGACCGGGATTCTGCACGAATGAAACTGATCATGTATTTACCTTTTTACTCACACTCTCTCACTCGTTCACTGGACTAATTTCGAATAGGCGCTCCTTAGCAAAGTAACATATTCACGTCAATAATATCGGTTCAACTTGTCAAAATTTAAAGAAAATCATCACGTGCGGCTTTGTGATTTATGATAAATAACCTTTATATCAAACGACCGTTATCCCAACTGGTATCTCTAAATTACTTGTTATGTATGTCAAACATCGACATCCCAAAAACGGATGCCATGAGATTACATTTAAATTCGAGCGAGTATAAAATGCCTACACCAAAATATACTGATTTAAGTACAACTAAGTAAATAAGTACATAGCGCATAATCGTCTGTTTTCAATCTCTCATTTTCAGAGTGGCGTAGAGATGGAACTGGTTGAATCTCAACCGCTTCTCGAATGGCTTGCCAACAATTACAAGAGCTTCGGTGCTACATTGGAAATTATAACTGACAAGTCACAGGAAGGTAGTCAGTTTGTGCGAGGTTTCGGTGGAATCGGAGGTGAGTTCGGTTGCTTGTGAATAATTGGATTATACCAGCTTGTGACGTTTGTCTATTAGACAATCCAAGAGTAGTAATCACAGTTGTTTCATTGCCGTACAAGATGCGAGCACGTATCGCTAATTTTGCTAACACAATCCATTTTTTCCCGTTTATATTCTCTCTTTTTTCAAATCTTGAACTGCTAACAACCGTCAATGTCTAACCGCGTGGGTGGTGGGCGGGTTAAAATGTGTGCTGTGATAACTGGACTGCAGGTATTCTCCGCTACAAAGTTGACTTTCAGTCTCTGCAGGCCGATGAGCCACTGGACGATGTTGACCTTGACGATTACTAAATCAATTACGTATCTCCTTTGCTGCAGTATGATTTTAAAGATGAACCGGGCACTGTTCGACGACCAACCGAACGGTACAGACAACCTAAAACTTACTTTTCACTTTTCGAATTCCGTATAAAAAAAAACCGCGTTCTAGGCCGATTTTTGCGAATAGTAAACGGACAGATAACAAATTGAAATCAAATGTAAACATTTTTAGTAGGGAACGTTATCATCAGGTCCCCCTCGAGAGCAAATCAAAGTCGAAACTGAAATGGATTGAAATCGAACACATACATAATATATATAATATTGAATAGTTAAAATGATGAGGTGAAAAAACTGAACTAATCAGTTCCGATCCTGTGTGGTGAGCGTGTGTATCTAGATAAAAGGCGAATCCGGCAAGCCGTTTTGTATAAATATTAGTAATGCAGGCCTCTGTAACCACTCGTTTTTACTATCTCTCAGGCTCTGATTCTCCGACTTCAATGTTTACTCGAAGCTGCTGCAACACCAATCGAAAAACAGATACCTAACATGAGCGAGAGCATTAACGAATGGGCGTAGGAGGCTCGTTTTAATTGTGATATATCATTGAAAAAAGTAGTCCTTACATTAACAATTCAGTCTTTTGTACAGCCGTACCGATTGCATGACACGGCATCGCTATAAGTAATGGAAAATTATTAGTATACTAGTGAGTCATATAACAAAAGATTTCCATCACCTACTTATAGCGTTGGTTTGCATGAGTAACTGTAAACTGGCGATCGGTAATAAACAAATAGTGTTCACGAGAAAACGTAATTCGCGATACAAAGGAAAGTAGCTCAAAAATGACTTGTGTTGGCGACTTCACAGCTATGAATAACGACTATCTTGGAATTATAGCACTAGAAGCACAGAAATAGTTACTGCAAGAAATATTTATCGCCTTACGCAACGGATGTGTAGATTGCAAGATTGTTGTCAAGTGACAGAGTTGAGATTTTACGCGTAATATTATTCATAATTTTTCGGTCTAAATCAGCGCCCTCTCCATACAGAACAAAAAAAAAACAGACTCAATGACGCACTGTAATACGACCTACCATAACATTCTTGCGTTTAGATTAAAGGAACAACTGCACCACGCACAGCGCCGCTGTTGGGTTTTTGAGAGTGAAGGTAATTGATTGAATGAATCACATTTGAACATTGACTTATTTTGTTTTGTGAACTCTTTGAACTTGTGACCATCAAATAGTTTCACTCATTTGTTGATGCTTTTAATTTTGAATGCGATTTCTCGTTGGTAACATTTACTGTTGGAACATATTTTTGAATTATGTTAGTTGTATCACAAATTAGTTTGTTCAATCGAATATTTGGAAATATTTTCTTGTTGACTCATAAATGGTTCTTTTTTTCAATACCTCAAAACGTCTTTTTTTCCTTTTCATAAGTATGCTCATTACAGACTCTCAGCTGACCGTCGAGTCGATACAGCCAATATTGCATTGTTGTGAGTACAGCCATCTTATCATCCAGTGATATCTTACTTTTTCGTTGAACATTCTGCAACTAACTCGAAAAAAAATGTTTTCGTACAAGCGCTAGTACAAAAAAAAAAACCGTTCATTTCGAGTTCCAAAATGCGGCCCCAGCCTAAACCGCTTTGCAGACGTAAAATTAGTGCTATTTACCTTTTTGGCTAGCGGCATCATTTTTCACCAGTCAAATTGTTATATGCACTTAGCACAAACTGGCTACCCATGTGGTACACAGAACTTCTAAATGTCCAAGTCATTATTTGTCTCGTTCCAAATACTTTTTGTGCAATATGAGTACAGCAAAATTGTTATGCTTCAAAAGATGTTACTCTGATTGTCCTTGTAACACGTCGATCAATAAGTCCCCCTTCTGGCAGACAGATGGCCCCTCTTAATCTAAAATCAGTCTAGCGTTTAATAGCGATATCCTTCTGTCCAAATTCCACGACATTCGGCTCAATAGTGTGTGAGTTATTGTGCTCTCAGTGACGCTACTTTTAGAAAACAATGGAAATAAAAGAGCTTTCGAGTGTTGAAAAAATTCTGTGCTAGTCAAGAGTTTCAAACAAATCATCCATTATTCACCCCTATTCTGTATTTCGATCGAATCGGATTACTTCGATCGAATGTGAAAATTTGCACTCTGTAATTCGATCGAGTGATGCTTTTGTATGGAAAACTCGAACTCGATCGAGCTGTAGAATGCAAAATTTCGTATTCGATCGAAACAATCCGATTCTAACGAAATTCAGAATCGGGTGAAAATCTTGAAACCAATCGGTCGGATGAATTTGGTGTCTTCGGAAATGTTCTAGATAGTTTATATGGAGCAAGTATACACTGGTAGAAAACTCGATTATCTCGAAAAGGTACTTCTGATATATGTTTTTCAATGTTTGATATATAACTGATAATAAAGGTTTTTCGAAACTTTGCTGAAGATTTTTCAATTTTTGTGAGTAGGATGGTTAAAGAGCCATTTTACATATACATTTTTCTGTTCTAACTTTTTTTAAATAGTTGTGCGAAAGTTATCTTTAAAAGCGTTGTTAATTATTGTGCACAATTTTTCCCAACTAAGTTTTTTAATGTAGGCTACCATAAAAAATCTGATTATTTTTTCATCAAAAATTAGTCAACCTTGTAATATCAATATATCCAATAGCTGTCAGGTCGATAAAATTTAATTTAAAACGGTTTCTAGTCGGTCATAAGTAAGGAAAGTTTGAAGAGTTTAAATCATATAAATTAGAATTCCTAAAATTAAAACGTCACAACGTATCAACACTCCAATTGAGCAGAATAAAGGTTTCAAATGAGCACTATAATTGTCTCGTACATTTTAATTTTTTTTTTTTGAAAAATGATAAACGGAAAAACTGCAACCTAAAACAGATTTTACATTAAATTAAAACTCTTAAAACTGCATGGAACGACGACATCTCGTGATATCTCGACGTTATAGGCAATTCTAAGATATTCGGCATAAAAAATTTCATTTTCGGAAATCTGAAAAATTTTCCAGTCCAGTCGATTTTTTTTCAAAAATTTCGTTTTTCTAAATACACAAGATCTCGATATTTCAGGCAATTCTAAGATTTTTGGCATAAAAAGAAATCAATTTCGGAAATATCAAAATTGCAGAGTTCCACCCCAGGATTTTTAAATGATTGCGCATTGTTATCACATACAAACCAATTCGCACCCTCACATTCCGCTACTAACACTAAAGGCCGTTCGTTTGTTCAAATGTCATCATAGACACACGTAGTTATCTCACCGTTTGACGACCGACATCGGTTTTTCGAAATGGGAGTCTAAAATTTTGTTTTCGGTTCGCCGCTTCCATCACGTAAAACTTCTTTGAAACAAAACAAATCGTGACGAAATTCGTAATTCCTTAAATGTGTGTCCAGATATCAAATGACTCGAGCTTTAACAAACGCGATGGGGAGCTAAGATTATTTGTAATATGAAACATTGATACATGAGAAGTGCGTTCATTCTTCATCGACGTGGACGTGCTACGTGCGTGTAATTCTCTGGAAAACAGGTAGTAAAACCTGAACAACACTTGTGAATTAATCATAATGCTTTTCAGTAGCACAATGTTGGTAATTCTTTTTTTAGTCTAGAATAGATTGAATTATTGATTTTCTTTTTTGAAAACTAACTCCATAATGTTTCTAATAATGAACATCATTGTCTTATAATGGTGTCACAATTTGAAATCGGCCTCATTTTATTTTCTATTACGGTGTAGTATTACCGAAATCATTTTGAATTCGTAAATTCAGCACGTTTCTAAATAATCTGATATCTATGTATTGTTGCTCATCCTTTCTTTTTTTCTTAATTTGATGTTTAATCTCTACTTTGTTTAATCGGTTTTAGCATTTCTCGTACTGTGTGTCAATACTAAGATTCGTTTTCTTGTTATTTTTGCAGGTATTTTGCGCTACAAGGTAGATTTCCAAAGTATGCAACTAGACGAATTGGACAACGATTGTTTCGATTTAGAAGATTATTAAATTTTTATGTTTTATGAAGATATCAGTTATACATCAGGTTAGAAAATATACAAAAACGAATAATAAGAGAAGTTGCGGTGAAACCAAGTATCATCTTTCTCTTTTATTTCGCTTAGTACGTGCAGCCGATTGAAAAGAAAAACATAAAAAAACGCAAAATAGAAAACAAATCAATTCGAAATCGGAACTCCGCGATCCTTGTAGTCAGCGCGGAACGAGTTTTCCAGTAGTTTGTAGTTTGTTGGTGTAGTGACCGAAACGGACAGCCTAACAGCATACAACTAAGTACCATAACAATTAGCAGATTTTGCAATTCGTAGACTTACTATGAGAACACCAAGGACTCGTTTTGTTTGCCCAATGAACCGTACTCTGAATTGACTTAGCGCGAACCTTCAAGCGAATTTTGTTTTAACCTTTATGCTTAGTAACTTATTCACGATCCCGTGCGGCACGGTCGTTCTTGAAAAGACTTTTAACGTTACTAGATTTGCCTAGTTGGTACCGCTTCGTATCCGTACGCTGGCAAAACATACGCTGCTCCGTTTTGAAACGTGCTTCACAATAAAAAAAAGTTTTGAATAGTATCTAGTGACAGCGACCTCGGAAATACCTCCATCCTTGTGCAACACTGCGTTTTTGGCCGAGATCATTCATGTTTACCACCCTTAGGGTATTAGGGTTTTCGGTTGGCAACTGTTCTAACTGCTCTAATTCCTGTTTACTGAAGTTTAGTACATACTATGAGGATCAAGCAACAAAAAAACCGAAAAATGGTGAAGATTCAAACACTAATAGAAAACAAAAACAATTTGAATTAGTTAAACCAAATCCAATTCAGCTACAATATTTTGAATTCATAAGTAACTCTAGAGACAGCCAGAAAATTGTTATTATATATTATAAAATGATATATTACATAAAACGAAAATATTTATACAAAAAGGAAATGAAAACCACGGAAGCAAAATTTTCAAGTTTGATTTTATTTCTCAGAAACGCCTTCTGGTTTGGTTCGGTGTCTTTGGAGCTTTTCACTTGAGCGTACTTGATTCGTACGTGGTATCACAGTTTATTGGTAAGACGGGGCCTTTAACCGAGCTTTATTATGGATTACAAGCTAATTTAGTTCTATGTAGTAAATTATGTTTTACTTTTCTGGTCAGTGTTCCGTGTCGTTTTAGTGCCTCCAGCAGTTGCGTCTTTCTCACGAGTTCCCACATCGATGTAGGGTTCCCATACGACCCCAGCATGGATTGCTTTTCGCAGGCGTTGCCAGAATAACTTTCGCTCCTCGTTCAATATTTGAACATCTTTCTCCTTGCGGGAAGTTGACTTTTTGCTCTTTTTGACGAGTCTATTATGATTGGAAATTGGTGTTGCCTTCTCTTGTACCGGTTGGGGCCAAACAATGTATGTTTTCGTTTTCATCAGGAAATGCAAGGTTTTAGGTCTTTTACTCTTCGGGATATCCTCTATAAGAACCAAGATAAGCTGTTCCCGACGAGTCTCAAGCATTCTGTGGAAAGATGTCATGGTTTGTGACAGAACTTTTACCTTATTCATAAACCAATTTTTTACCTATGCTGAGCCAGATGCATCTCGAATTGACACCAGTGACTCAGTAGAAAACTCTCAGACATTACCAAAAGTAAGGTGCGTGATTTGTCCATGCAGTAAATGATATTCTCAAGGATGCTTATTCCGACCTGAAAAAAAAAATAATCGCTGTTTTAGTATTTAGCAACGATGTGCGATTGAAAGTATATTTGTTTTTGGAAACGATTTACTAGCAAGATTCTACACATAGGCATAGTATACATACACCGCACTCAATCTGCTTATCTGAAAGAACGAAAAAACGTTTCAGCGGCACGCGAACACAAATCATCAAATATTTCCAAATTTTAAGCTGATTATGAAAGTTTATAACATTAGGAACATTTTACTACTTGAACGCAACATATCACGCTCCGTAAAGATACTTTAACCCATTATAACCCCATGGTCGTCAAATTTGAACCAAATGAACAGATATCAATTCCATCATATTCTGTGTTGAAGATATTGGAAAACGCAAAACCACCATTAGAAATCTTTTCCAAACGAAATTATCCTGTGAATGATATACGCTGGGCCAATACAGTAGCAAAAAAACCTGTTTTAATCCACCTAGTGGTGTAATGATGCCTTTCTCATAATCCTCATATTCTCATATATAAATGTATGGATTTTCGCAAAATAATTTTCTTTGACTCTTGAAAAACAAAAAGTTTTATCCATCAACTAGTATAACCTACAGAGTAAAAAAGTTCTCAGATCGGAGATCGGTTCAATCGAAGTCGGTTCGAGAAAAGTGACTGGGATCCATTTTTGAGTCTACAGTCGTTAATCGAAAACCGGGAATCAGAACAGCCGAAATCAATTTGTTTGGCCGTCTACTGATAATGACTATCGATTGGAATAGTTTTGAGGCAAGTTTATAAATTAGTTTACGGGTTTTACTTAGCACTTTTAGTAACAGTATAAATATTTTAATAACCTTCACCCTGTAATTCCGCAACCGGATGTCCGGAATTGGTGTCGGCTGAAATTCAGGAATTCAATCTGGGATCACGAGGCCTTTCATTTGAACCTATATTCATTTGTGAAAATTGATGAATAATCGCTGAGAAAATTGAGTGATATCCATTTTAGAATATATGACCAGAGATGTCCATCTCCTCTTGTTACTCCAGGCTTGCTCAAACAAATCAAAATGAAGTCGGTGTGTCATTTCATGCGTTTGTATTCAATCATAAGCCATCATCATAACCTCACTCAACTGTACTTTCCACCTCCTTTCCCCACATTCCTACCTTCTCTCTCAAAACTGGCCTGCTCTTCGCACTCTTTCTCTATTTTTTCATCCTCTACAAATCATAACCTCACAATACCTTTCTTCCTCCACCGTCTCTAAATTCTTCACTTTCCTCAGCGTTATTTCATGATATTTACAATAGTGATTTTCTACTCATGGTACCGGAGCCTTGTGAGCTTAGCCTATGAATCATCTCAATTACGTCGCCATTTTGCCAACGGCAAACACACGATAGCTGCGCTCTCTCGGCGATCGTTCAGCTGCAGCAATCAACCTGTTCATAAGCAGCTCAATGACGTCGCTCGTTCCGTCAGCATTCACTTGCCGGTATCCCACGCCGCGAGTTGCGCACTAAGTCCGGCCACGATACTTTTCTCGCACCTTATGCGTCAGCTAACTTTCCGCTTTGTCCACCGTCAACAATGCTCGGACCAAACGAGAGGGGTCAGTCCACCAAACTTGAAGTACGAGAATCGTTGTCGATGATAGCACGCCTGCCGACGCAATGAATTGAGCCGTCGCCGAAGAAATTCGAGGCGAACCAAAAACAACAAAACCCCTTTCTGGGTGTCCGTTAATATGCTTGGTACCCGCCGATTCGCGAATAAGTTTCCTATCACACCGCGTTTGGGGTTTTGCTCTTTCCTAGCGCTAGATTTGCTTTAACAGCGGCGCAGTCGTTTTCCTACCCAGTTCGTTAGCTGGTTTCCTCTTGCTGGTCGTTGTGGACGGATCTTCGAGCTGTTTACGGCCACGTATTCAGATGATGTAGAATGGCCGATAGCGGCGAATTGTTTCGTATCACTGCGGAGTGAATTTGACGTCCGCCTCCGATGACTGATTGAGCCGACTGTGGATGTTCTTTGCTTTTCCCTTTCTGTGCTATTTGACGTTTGTGCGGAAGCTAGTGTCCGCATGTTTTACATCGTGCGTTTACCGAGGAAGCGGTTCGTAAACAAGCAGTGATGCCAGAGTTGCTGGCCTGTGTGTTATTATCTTGTTCAATTTGTGTTGTTGGCTGACGAATAAGACTTGACTTTCGATGGAGGGAATCGGTGGTGCTATTACCCGCTAAATACTATTACTATTTTTTGTTTATTTTGTTTTTAATGGTGCTAACTATTGAATATGCTAAATAAACTAAGCACAAACGCAACACTCTGTATGACGAAGAGTAAGCAAAATTTCTCCCCTCGCACTGACAACTTCAACGAGCGCTCTTCTCTTTCACATATAAACACCACTGTTGTATAAAGTGTGCACGCATCATGAGTGCGTTTGTTTATTTCCTTTTACCTCTTCCACTGAATCGCACCAAAGTGTTATAGAGCAGAGCTAATTAATTCTCAGAGGTGGATACAGATACTTTCACAGAGGTGTACACTCCGGTGAGCACTCTGGTGTATGGTTTGCGTAGAAAAAGCGTGGGGCACGCAAAATCAGCAAAATAAAACAATTTATCGTTAAATTTTCGGTTTTTATTGCAAATTTTTTATAACAAGGCCAGATCTACTTTCTATTAATTGAAGTTCACAGAAGTGTTCGCTCACCATCACGCGCCAGTGATCACTTGGGTGTATTTAGGCGAGAGCACGTGAGAGCGATTCGTGCGAAGAGAATGTTATTCTCTCAACACAAGCACGCACTCAAAGTCTGTCTGTCTGGACACTGAGAAGAAGTGCGCTTTCCTCTTTGTGTGGAGCAGAAAAAATGTCGGAATCGGAAACCGGGAATAAGGATAGCCAGAAGCGGTTTATTTTATTTGTCCACTGATAATTTCTACCGATTGAAATAGTCACGAGGTCAGTTTAGTATTTTTTATGTATTTTGTTTCGCCACTTTAAGTGAGGGTATCAAATTTTCAACACACTTTATCCTATATTTGAACCTAATTTGATGAAATAATTTAGAATTGGAATTTTTACACCA
Source organism: Malaya genurostris (assembly GCF_030247185.1). Classification (NCBI taxonomy): domain Eukaryota; kingdom Metazoa; phylum Arthropoda; class Insecta; order Diptera; family Culicidae; genus Malaya; species Malaya genurostris. The sequence goes on from NC_080572.1 coordinate 95,454,374, forward strand.
ATAACCCTGTAACTCCTGTAACCGGAAGTCGGATCAAAACGAAATTCAGGAACTTTGTATAAGATATTTATACCTTTCATTTGAATCTAAGTTTGTGAGAGTCGGTTCAGATATCTCTGAGAAAAGTTAGTGAACTAATTTTCATTTTTTTTGCACATATCATCCTGTAATTCCGAAACCGGAAGTCGGATTCAAATAAAATTCAGAAATTTTGTATGCGGTTACAAGACTTTATTTGAATCCAAGTTTGTGAAAATCGGTTCAGCTATCTCCGAGAAGAGTTAGTGCAAAAAAAAATGTTGCACACACACCCTTTGGGCCTCGGTTCAAAAGTCGGTTTTCACAGTGATTACATAACCTTTCTATATAAGAAAGACGAAAAAAATATGTCTACACTCAGGTAAAATGAGTAGTGTAATCTTATGATGCATAAAAAATCACCAAAATCACCATTTTAACAATTAATATGAAAATATACCTCTATTATATATATGTATATATATCATCTATCACTATTATAGTTTTCATACGAACAACTTATTAATTCCACAGTATATGAGATGAGTTATGTTTGTCATAGAAATTTCGCACAAAGTTCCTAAAAATTTCTTATGAATTTCACAAGGCTTTTAGTGGAATTTCAATTTTTGTGACTTTATGAGGCACTCTTATGATTCGCAAACGAAATCCTTTTGCTACAAACCATGCGATATCATTATGAATTTCCATATATTTTTTATACACTCATTTATCGAATATACGTTTCAATGTCATTCAATTACAGTACTGGTAAATGCACTATCATAGTTGAAGGCATAATATAAACAGAAATACTTGGTACGTTTTGTTAAAAATGTACTCCTTAGTATCAGTTGTTAGCGGATTGTTCGCCCCGATTATGAATTTCGTTCGATTCGATCGACTATGAAATTTTGCATTTGGTATCTCGATCCAGTTCGAATTTTCCGTACAAAAGTATCATTTGATCGGATTACAGAATGAAATTCGAACCACATCCGATCAGAACTATCCGATTCGATCGAAATGCAGAATAGGGGTGGTTCTTCAGCCCTATTCTGTATTTCGATCGAGTCGTATTATTTCGATCGAATGTGAAAATTTGCATTCTGTTTTTCGATCGAGTGATGCATTTGTATGGAAAACTCGAACTCGATCGAGATACACATCCCGATTCCGTATTTCGTTCGAATCGGATTGTTTCGATCGAATACGAAATTTGGCATTCTGTAACTCGTTCGAGTTCGAGTTTTACATACAAATGGCATACAGAATGCAAATTTTTACATTCGTTCGAAAAAAAACTGATTCGATCGAAATACAGAATAGGGGTAATTGACTGGTTGGTAAACGACTGAACAATGCGTAATATAGGCCCCAAAGCGGTCCTCAGCCTCTTGTACAGTATCTCAGCGAGACAAGAGGTTGGTGCAGAACTAACAAACCGACCGTGAAACAGCAGTTACGAAAAATCAAGGTAGATATACGACTCGGTATAATTGCAAACGACCTAGGTGACGAACAAAAGACTACGATTGGAAGCTTGGAACGTGGAACTGCAAATCACTTGGCTTCCTAGGAACTGCAGATCACTTACTACTGGAACTTTTTTAGATGAGACAAAAGGTGTGGAAAAGCGTGCATCGAGCTTCTACCTTCTATCACAGCAGTGTGGCAACCAGCGTATTAGGAACGGGATTTATAGTGATGGACAAGATGCACCAGCGTGTGATAATAGTATGTGCGTGTTGAAGATCAAGGCCGCTTCTTCAATTACAGCATCATCAACGTGCACTGACACATGAAAAGACACACAATGATAAGAAGGAAGCATTTTACGCACGGCTGGAGTGAACCTACGACTGTTGTCCACGGCGGGATGTAAAACTTGTCATCGGCAAGCTGTTCAAACATAAAAAGAGGCAATGGTGAAAGTGGTTTCTTGAAGCGGAGCGCAGCGCGCAAAATGGATCGATCAAGTGAAGAACGATCTTCGAAGCATCCGTACCTTGAGTGGCCAGCGACTAGCAACCATGGATCGAGTTATGTGGAAACGTGTGCTTGATACAGTAAAGGACACCGCAGGACTATAGCTGCTAGGGTGGGTGGGCAGTATGACCAAGACTGAAGCGGACACAATACGCAATCCTCCAAAGTTCCTCTAATTAAGACATCAAAAACATAGAAGCAGTGTGTAGGATGACAAAATACCGATACGACACTGATGCACGACTTGATGATTAACTGGTGACCGAGTGAAGTTTATTTCTTGCCCAAATGTCAAATTCTCTGCAATAGAAGATACTCGTATCTTTCGTTGCAAATTGGTTACTGTAAATGAATCTGTCAGTTGTGTTACAAGCTATCCTATCATCTCGATAGAAAGGAACTTATCGTTTCGATGATTCCTACCGCGTTACTCATGTTTTTTTGTGCACCATAGCCTAGTTCGTCCGGTATAAAAAGTGTGGAGCCTGGTGATCCCCACCCACGACCATGATTTCTGGCAACACTTTCTTGCAGTATAGAATAAATCGACAGTCCCACGACAAAAGGGCCTACCTATTGAGAGATCCGATCCAGTATCTGTTAAAAATCGATTTCTTCGCGTTTCGCCTTCGGCTCATCAGTGCTTAAAGCAGTTCAAATTGAACCGCCATCTCCGCCTAATGCCTTATCCTATCTGATGTCTCGTACGGAAACGAGTGACGACCGACTACTGGCCGCCGCAGAATTTGAACATTTAGGGGTTTTTGGTTTATAAGTAAAGTATATATTTAGTTTCGATATTTCGCGAAACGCGAAGAAATATCACAGACTAACAGACAGGACACTCAAATTATATTCTTCAATCATTTTAACGGTCATTTTGAATATTCCTTTATTTGGGACAGTACTCACATATGTCATGATGGCGCCACGTTACCCTATCAAAAACATCCTGTCTGTCATCTAGACTGTGTTTATTTTTTTCATTTACCAACAGAGTTGCCATTCATACAGAATTACCTGTAATTTATTGAGTTGTATACCTCCATGCGAATTTCATGCAGGATACAGATTTAATTCATATTGCCAAAACTATATACATAATTGTGCCTACTTCTCATCCTCCAACGCAATACAAAATCGAACCAATATTTACTTGCTTCTGGTCTGCCGCCACTTAATTTCGGGTGAAAACTTCCAACACAATCAAAAATAGTCTAGATGAACAACGTTGAGTCAAATAAATGGTTACCTTCCAACATCGCGAAAAAGTTAAATATATTATCAACGTAATCCAATAATTTATTGTGACGATTCATTTTCAAATATTTTGATGAAATCAGGCATCCCTGCAAGCAGCTGATCGGTGTTGACAAACGAGGGGAAACCAACTAGTAAAAAAACTTGTACATATCACAAGGGGTGTACAGATAGTAAATAGTTCGCGCAGTACAATATAGGTGGAACTAGTGCATCACGAAAAATTATTTTTATAAGAATTTACTCATACTGTCATGTCTGTTAGTCTGTGGAAATATATACTTTGCGTACGAAACTAAATATGTACTTTACGCACGAACCAAAAACATCTAAATGTCATTGAAAATCGTTTGTTTACTGTTCGATCGAAAATAGTGAGACAGCTGCTGTTCGTTTTAGTTTCCACCCTCGACGTTTGGGATGAGAACGATTTTAGTTTTTTTTGTTTCGATTACGGGCACGGAGATCGGAATTGCTGTGCGGCCTCTCGAAATTTACGATGATACCAACAAATGTCCTGCGAAGAATGTGGGTCGTTACGGCGCCGTGATGAAGAACGGGACCAATTTCCATTCTCCACCGTTCTCAATCGTCGCACTTCGCTGGATAGTGCAGCAACTTGGGTTTCCAGATCTTGTATATTTGTGGTAGCAGCAGGAAGAGATGCGATGGCTATCTGAGGACCAGAGGAGTTGACCATTTTATCAGCCATTGCAGCTAGCTGATCAAGTTTACTCTCACAAATCGCTAAAACTGCACGTATGCCCGTTATGTTGCAACATAAACAACATTCTCATCAACTCGTCGTTTACGTTTAGATTTGTAGCCAGCTCCTGCATCTTACCTGGCAGATGAGTGGACGCATATCACCAAGATCGCAGGAATTAAGTAGCTTTTCGAATTTTTCCTGTGTCGACAACTCGAATCGGGAGATTAGACGTTTTTTACAGTTACGTACCTATCATGTACAGGAGGATTTGCGACTATATCGGAAATATGCCGCAAGACTGTCTGATTCACCTTGGCAATAATGTGATAAAATTTGGTTAGGCCGCTCTGAATCCCAGCAAGTTCAAATTGAGCTTCGACCTGGTCAAACCACATATTCAGGCAAATTGAGTAGTGAAAATCATACGGCAAATCTTATTAAAGTACAATCCTTCCGGTTAATTGTGGAATACAATTTCATTTAAATAGCTGCCTCGGCTGGCCTTGCAGTACGCCATACGATCGGTCCAGTTTTTTAGTACATTTTCGATTGTATGCAGCTTTATTTCAGCTATGGCTGCACAAATGTTTACCTTCAAGGCTTGAATTGTCTCTGGCTTGTCCACATAACACTTATTTTTGACAGCCCCCCAACGATAATAGTCTAACGGCGTCAAATCACATTTCCGAGGCGGCCAAACGACATCCGAATTTCGACTGATAATTCGATCTTCGATGACTGCGCGCAGAAGATCGATCGTAGCGTTGGCTGTGTAGCACGGAGCGCCGTCTTGTTGGAACCAAATGGTGTCCAAGTCTTTCTCTTCAAGTAACGGGAAGAACCAATCGCTAATAATGACGCGGTAGCGCTCACTATTGACCGTGGCGGCGGCTCCTGCCTCTTTCTCGAAGAAAAATGGCCCAATGATGCCGCCAGACCAAAATCCACACCAAACCGTCACTCTCTGAGGATGCATCGGCTTCTCCATGATAACGTGCGGGTTTTCCGTCCCCCAGATGCGACAATTTTGCTTATTGACATACCCGCCGAGATGAAAATGTGCTTCATCCGAGAAGATGATTTTTTGGCAAAAATCGGCATCTTCTTCAAGCTGATTTTCAAAGTAAAACTGCACTATTTTCACGCGTTCCTCAAGCGTATACTAAGTTAAACTAAGCTTCTGTCAAATCAGAAGTGACATTAGGGTAACCGAAATGTCGAAATAACCGCAAGTAAAAAAAATGTTTGATGGCAGACCCTGATCTCATCTATCACTATTATAGTTTTCATACGAACAACTTATGAATTCCACAATATATGAGAGAAGTTATGTTTGTCATCGAAATTTCGCACAATGTTCCTAAAAATTGCGTATGAATTTCATAAATCTTTTTATTGGAATTCCAATATTCGTGACTTCATAAGGCGATCTTACGATTCGCATACGATATTCTTGTGGCTAAAAACCATACGAAATTATTATGAAATTCTATATATTTTTTGCCTGGGTGCATGAGCGGATCCGTTTTCCATAGAACTCAGGGAACTTGAAAGAAACTGCTGCGGTAACGTGTGTAATCGATAATTTTATTCGAGCGGTTGTCTTACTATCTCGCCAGCGTAGCGCTTGTATGTGTATGTGTGTACGTGCGTATGTGTGTATGTAACGTTTTTTGCACTAACTTTTCTCAGAGATTGCAGAACCGAATTTCACAAACTTAGATTCAACTGAAAGGTCTTGTGGTCTTATACAAAATTCCTGAATATTATTTGGATCCAACTTCCGGGGTTCCGGAGTTAGGGGGTAAAATGCGCAAAAAAATGAAAATATGTGTTCTAATTTTTCTCATAGTTGGCTCGACCGATTTTCACAAATTTAGGTTCAAATGAAAGGTCCTGTGGTAATTCCTGAATTTCATCCGGATCCGGAAATATAGGGTAAAATGTGTTAAAAATTTTATACCATCACTGAAAAGGGCGAAAACCGCAAAAAAATTTCTAAATCGACCTCAAATCTTCTCCAATTGATAGTTTTTATCAGTAGTATGCAGTAGATTTTTTTGAAGAATAAAGCAATTATTGGACTCACACACATATGAAATAGTGTAGCAGAAAACCTTACCTTGAAATCTCGTTCGTGAAGACAGACATTGATGTCCTCCGTCTGTTCCAGATTGGGAAGAAGCTGCTCCAGAACCCATTGACGATCCTGTTCCGAGTAGCTGACAAACACATCGTAGGTGTAGCAGCTAATTACCGAGGCTAAGCTATCTTTTCTCATTAACGATTCGCTCTTGTGTGTCATCATACTTAGTATAGTGGCATTGCGTACAATGATGCAAAAGTACTTGATATGATCCCATTTGGAGATATAAATTATGAAGGAAACTAGTGCGAACCCAAAAAAGATCAGACTAAACTTAATTATGGTTGCTGCTGTACTATTAGTTATGGGCAAAAACGGTAGTAATGCAGATCTGTCGAGAAGGCACCTTTCCTGTTCTAAAAGATTAAATTCAGAATCATCCAAATCAATACATTTGTACCTGTCTTCGTCAAAGTCGATTATTTGGAACTGTAATCCATATAGTGGATCAGTACTGCTTGGCTGATCATTAGTTGATGGTTGATTCGTAGTTACAGAGTCATTGCTACAATTGATACGAATAAATCGTGGATCTGTTGGTTCAATGCGATACTTGTTAAGGGATTCTTGGAATTTGGTATTACTATCATAGATAATGGAGACGTAGCCTTGGACTAAACGGGAAAGAACGTCATATTCTTCGATTGAACTCATGATGTCTTCTGGCTCATAGCCCTCGAGAATCACAGTGTAGTTTTCCTCTTGGAAGTTTGGCAGTGACGACTCAGTCACTATGAAGGATTCTACAATTTTTAGATATGCATCTACTGTTTTAGTACTAGCATTAAGCACTTTATCATCAATTGGATTAGCAGTAGTTAAAAATCCGGAGTTGTACAGATATTCCAATACCTCGTCGTATCTCGTCGCATCGGATGTGGTTTGAAAATGATCAACTAAGTTATTCAACAAGCACGATATGGTTTCGGAATTTTTTGCTGCCATTTCAATGAATTCTCGTAGCAAACAATGACAAACAAAACTATTTTGACCGATAGCTAGAAAATTTACGCTTGCAAAGTCGTACAGCATTTCCGTCGTCAGCACATTAATGTTATTATCTGACAGATCCAGGATATACAACTCGGCATTATTCGTAAATACTCTTTGATGCCAATTACTGATATGATTGCCACTTAAATCTAGAATTTCTAGAGCAGCTAAATTCTCGAATGTACAATTTTTCAGCTGATTTATATTGTTCGTCCCAAGTAGCAGTACCTTAAGATTGATCATTCCGCTAAGCCAGTCCAAATGTTTCACTGTAGAGTTTTCACATACGAGAATTTCTAAATTATTGTTGAAGCTTCGCGTGTCACTTTGCTCATGGTGGATAGCCGTGGATATACCAGGATTTCCGGATATATCCAACACCCTTAGCGATCCGTTTATCATCGAGCCGACGATGATAGCGATATCTGTGTAGCACAGACTCAACTGTTTAACCGTTACATGGCGGAATGCCTTCGAACTGTACGACAGCAGTTTGGTATGCGATACATCTAAGAAGGATAGATTCACCAGGGGATCGAATACAGTGTCATTCAAATAGAGTCCCTCGGTCAATGAATTATAAGGATCTATCATCTGCTCATCACCCGCAAGGCCGCTCATTTTCTCTTGAGCGTTGTAAGATATATCCAAGTGGCGAAGACTGGTGAGTCCTAGAAATTGAGACGAACTTAGCTTTGTCAGACTGTTGTGCGATAGGAATAGCTTAAATAGGCTGGGTGTGTTGACGAAAGCTTCGTCCGGCAGATAACTCAATCCACAATGTCGAAGATCCAGTATGCGTAAATTGCGCAACACAGGTAATTTAAATGCTGCAAAGTTGACAGGTTCTTCATAAATTATAATTCATAGACACGTAACCAAGTCACTCACGTATTATAACATTGTCCATTAGAGAAAGATGCGTTAACGTGCCATTGACTAGTGTTAGTTCAAACATTGGAAGACTGGTTAGTCCGCTGCGGGCCATAGAAAGGTATTTCAACCGCTGAAAATAGAATAATAAATATTCGATAACGAAATGAATTCATAACATCTAACATTATTAACTTACCTGGGGCATACCTTTCATCAAAAATGGTTTCATTCGAGTGATTATATCAGGAAACACATTATTAGATAGATCCAGTGAATTTTCTCGTACTCCTGCAAATGAAATTTTGAGTTACGATATCGTTCAACTGTGTAGAATACCCAGTCAAGGACCTCTAGTTAGCAGCTGGTGATTGCGGTATTCGTTGATAAACAGAAAATCGCCATAACAAACACATCAGCAGGCGATAACACCGCCGAAAACGATTCCTCCGTAAATTAGTAAGTTCAAACTAATAAATCAACATTAAAAACTGATAAACGATTTTCTTCCGACTAATGCTACATTTCTAATCACAATTGTGAATTGTGCAGAAGTTTGATTTCTCCAAGTTCAAATCTGTTCAATTTATCAAAATCTAAATCATTAAAACCCTTTATGTGCGAGACTGGAAATCAAACTTGCAAAGAGACCGTCTTATTTATCACCACAGCCCCCGATAAGACAGATGATTAAAAGTAAACTTTTCAATTATTTTTTTCCAATTGGTTCAACTTGTGTTTCGGCATTAAAAATGTCTTACTCTTCACTATACGAGGCTAAAAAATGCAAAACTAACCGCGTAACCTTTTTCTGTCATAATTTTGAAGCTTATAACTCAGTAATTTGTTGATGGATTTAAATAGTTTAACTACCAATCGATTCGAGAACATTCAACTTAAACTTATGAGGTAACGTCGTTTGAGTATTTCAATTACATACCATTGAAAAATTGGTTTGAATTTACTTATGTTTTCACGAGCCAATGACAGTCGCAGTCAATGATGTCATTCTCTCGTCCGATTTGCGCAGTATGAACTCTAGCACAAAAGGAAATCTATAAATATATTCCCGAATACATTTCTTCTTTAGTTTATCCATGGCTGCCAGCGAGGAAGGGTGAGTGGAAGACAAAGCTGAAAGCTACATTCATTCGCTCACTGGATAGTTGCTTTTGTATGTGTGCGGTGTGTTGATACCGTATTCGCTGGTATTGGATGCAAGTGAGCTGTTTATTTTGATTCTCCGGTAACTACCAGGCCAATTTAGAACTATCGGCGATAGATTTTTCGAACCTTATTTGAAGCTCTTATTGTATATCTGTGATTTGTTGATGGATTTGCATCATTTTAATTGATTCGAAAAGGTTTAAAAATGTTTTATTTTGTCAACGGGTAGTGTGCATACTGAAATTTTCATTTACATACGAACAACACGGTGGCGCGAAAATGGATTCAGTATAAAGTTGTGTTATGATGATAATCATAGATACTTCATTGAATTTGGCTAAACACAATGAACTATCTCACAGCATAATTCCTCAGACCCTATTATTATGCCAAACAATAATTGTTTAACCTAATTGAATAGTTAGAAATTGATTTAGCCTTATAAAGCATAACATTTTGGTCTAGAATTACTTCCAAGAATCTCATAGAAGGGATCCAGACTAAGTGTAACAAAAACAATGCAATGCAAATCGTTATGCAGTATCAATTTGAACAAGTTGTTGTCCCACCAGGAAACGCTTCAAAAGATTCGGAACTTAGTACAAATAAGTTGCATAGACTCACATATATAGAATTATTAGATCCAATAAAATATAGTATCAAGGTAAACTCAAGATAAGCTGTTCTGCCATTTTACATGTATCATTTGAATCCTCACTGAACTCGGGTCACCGCCAGTTTCAGTAAAATTATCATTTACATCAAAATAATAAGCGTCTCAACTATAACTATAACAATGTTCAGTTTGGATTCTATCGCCACTGCGAGCAGATGTGTTTTGTGTCGTCTGCATAGCTAGTTTCGCTTTCAACAAGAGCGATTAGTCATTCAGTAAAAACCATTCAAGCGAAGAGGTTGTGTTTCGATTGTACTGGCTCGTGAGTTAACGGCTGCTACCGAGACAATTCTAAGCTTCAGGTAGTTAAACTGCCCATAGCAAACGCAATATTCGGGGCGTTTCCCGACTGGAAAGCTAGCAACGAAGGCCATCCCGTTCATACGCACAGAGGTGTAGAGACACAGAGGTGCGAGAGCATAGAAGTGACGAGTCACAGAGGTGCCATCGCATAAAGGTGCGAAGACGAAGGGGTGCAAAGGCACAGAGGTGCTAAAGCAACCCAGTGCTGATCTACCAGGTACCAGAATTTGTACGCTGCGTAGGATCAAAAGAGACGGCATATATCGCGAGGTGCTACACTGCAAGCATCGCATTTGATCGCCACCAAGAGCAAAAGCACTGTACCTGGGGTCAGGTACAGCAAGTGCAGTGGTGTTCACAACGACGGCAGAGCAACTGAGATAGCAGTAAACGACAGAAGACTGCCAATTGGAAACAGCAAAAGACTGCCAATTGGAAATCGTTGGAAGAGCTTCACGTCGTTCTTCACGATAAAGGAACAGAGACATCAGCTACAAGGTAGATTTAATTTAATTTATTTTTTATTTCTTATATCTGAAATTTTACTAAACATAAGTTTTTATTTTGGTATTATTAATTTACAAAAAAAATTTAATGTAATGGATGATCTCATGGAAGATCATCCGAATCCGATTCCGGATACTAGTAAAAGTTTAAATACTCCGAGGGCTAAACATTATCCACAGGGTACCACTGGGCCATGGATAGTCTATCTTCGAAAAAAAGAAAAGATTTTAAACTTGATGCAAATTACAAAGGATTTGACATCACATTTCTCTGAAGTTAAAGAAATCTGTAAGGTTAATAGAGATAAAATTCGAGTTGTAGTTAACGACTTGAAACAGGCAAACGATATTGTAACCTGTAAATTATTTGCTATTGAATATCGAGTTTACATTCCATCGAAGGAGGTAGAAATTGACGGTGTTGTGACTGAAGCAAGTCTGACAGCAGATGATTTACTTAAAAATGGAGTTGGCCGTTTTAAAAACTCCATGCTTGAGGGAGTTAAGATACTCGAGTGCAAACAATTGTACTCAGCATCTATTGTCGATGGAAAAAAGTCTTATCGTCCCTCAGATTCGTTTCGCGTAACATTTGCCGGATCTGCATTGCCTAGCCATGTCTATATCGATAAAATTCGTCTTCCTGTTCGGCTTTTCGTACCGCATGTTATGAATTGCACGAACTGTAAAAAATTCGGACATACAGCTACTTACTGTAGTAATAAGTCTAAATGTATCAAATGTCAAGGGCCTCATAAGGATAATCTTTGCGATAAAGATGTTGAAAAATGTGTTTATTGTGGGGAAAGCCCTCATGATGATCTTTCAGTGTGCGCTGCATTTAAGCTGCGTAAAGACAAAATGAAGCTTTCTTTAAAAGCACGGTCTAAGCGCACATATGCAGAAATGCTCAAAACGGTCATACATGTCTCCCCTTTGGAAACCGAAAACGGTTTTTCAAATCTTGCGGAGCCAGAGGAATCTGACTCTGACGGAAATAGTGAAGATACCTCGTTTGTCACTCCTCAAGGGTCTGTTAAGAGGAGATTAACAAACCACAAAATACCAAAAAAAGACACCTAAAATTATACCTTCAAAAAAAGATCCCCGTGTTAAAGCTAAAAAGCCAAATTTAAAACCAAAAACTGTGCCTCCTGGTTTGTCAAATTCACAAACCAATCCAGGAACTAGCTCAAGAAAAGACAATAATCCAGTGGGCTCCATTTCACATTCACCAACAGGATTACTGAAATTTTCGGAAATTGTAGAATGGATTTTCGCTGCATTCAATATTTCTGAACCTCTAAAGACCATCATAACAGCATTCCTTCCAATAGCTAGAACTTTTTTGAAACAGTTATCAGCTCAATGGCCAGCTCTTACAGGTTTTGTATCATTTGATGGATAATTTATCATCCGCCGCAAATGATTCAATCACTGTCCTGCAGTGGAATTGTCGAAGCATCATGCCAAAACTTGATTCATTTAAAGTTTTGTTGCATAGTCAAAAATGTGATGTATTTGCTTTGTGCGAAACATGGCTTACATCAAACATAGCCTTAAATTTTAATGACTTTAACATTATACGTCTCGACAGAGACTCCCCGTATGGTGGAGTGCTTTTAGGAATTAAGAAATGTTATTCCTTTTATAGATTAAACATTCCTTCGACTTCTAGTATAGAAGTTGTTGCTTGTCAAATAAACATTAAAGGAAAGGACATTTGCATTGCTTCGGTATATATTCCTCCAAGAGCTCAAGTTGGACAACGACAGCTTAATGAAATTGTCGAAGCCCTTCCTGCTCCACGTTTGATTTTAGGAGATTTCAATTCGCACGGAATGATGTGGGGTTCCGTTTACAATGATAGCAGATCATCTCTAATATATAATATTTGCGACAATTTTAGCATGACGGTACTAAATATGGGTAGCATGACACGGATCCCAAGACCTCCTGCACGTCCAAGTGCATTAGATTTATCTCTTTGTTCGACTTCAATTCGACTAGATTGCACCTGGAAAGTATTTCCTGATTAACATGGTAGCGATCATTTACCAATCATCATCTCAATTAGCAGTAACAAAGGCATTGCTAATTCAGTTAATATTCCATATGATTTGACAAAAAATATTGACTGGATTAAATACCAAAGTAATATTTCAAGTGTCTTAACTTCAATGGAAGAGCTTCCCCCACTTGAAGAATATGACTTCCTCGTTTGTTCGATTCTGGAGGCCGCAGAACAAGCCCAAACCAAACGATTTCTTGGTCCATCGTCTAACAGAAGACCTCCAAATCCTTGGTGGGACAAAGAGTGCTCAGATGCTAAACACGCGAAACAAAATGCTTTCAAGACGTTTTTAAAACGAGGAGGAGGAACTCCTCAGAATTTTGAAAAATTCTTGGTTTTAGAAACCAAGTACAAGAACATACTTCGGGTTAAGAAATGCAGCTATTGGAGACATTTTGTGGAAGGTTTGTCAAGAGAAACCTCAATGAGCACTCTTTGGAATACGGCCAGACGAATGAGGAATCGTAACGTAGGAAATGAGAGTGAGGAGTACTCGAATCGATGGATATTTGATTTTGCGAGGAAAGTTTGTCCAGATTCCGTTCCTACGCATAGCATTGTTAGGGAGTCTTCTTCAAATGATGATTCCATTGATAGCCCCTTTTCAATGATGGAATTTTCCATAGCACTCATGTCTTGTAACAATAACGCTCCTGGATTGGACAGAATTAAATTCAACTTGGTGAAGAATCTGCCCGACCTCGCAAAAAGACGTTTGTTGGAATTGTTCAACAAGTTTCTTGAGCAAAATATTGTTCCACCTGACTGGAGACAAGTGAAAGTTATCGCCATTCAAAAGCCGGGGAAACCAGCTTCCAATCACAACTCATATAGACCCATTGCGATGTTGTCCTGCATCAGAAAATTGTTCGAAAAAATTATTCTACGACGTCTCGACACTTGGGTCGAGACGAACGGTTTGTTGTCAGATACTCAGTTTGGCTTCCGTAGAAATAAAGGGACGAATGATTGCCTTGCATTACTTTCGTCTGACATCCAAATTGCCTTCGCTCAAAAGCAACAAATGGCATCTGTATTTTTAGACATTAAAGGAGCATTTGATTCAGTTTCCATTGATGTTCTTTCAGACAAGCTCCACCAACATGGACTCCCAGCGGTTATAAATAATTATTTGCACAACCTTTTGTCAGAGAAACGCATGCATTTTTCACATGGCGATTTGGCAACAATCAGAATTAGCTACATGGGTCTCCCGCAAGGCTCATGCCTCAGTCCGCTCCTCTATAATTTTTACGTGAATGACATTGACAGCTGTCTAGTAACCCCATGTACACTAAGACAATTGGCAGATGATGGCGTGGTTTCAGTTACTGGATCCAAAGCTATTGATCTGCAAAAACCATTGCAAGATACCTTAGATAAATTGTCCGTTTGGGCTGTTCATCTTGGTATCGAATTCTCTGCGGAGAAAACAGAGCTGGTCGTCTTTTCAAAAAAGCATGATCCCGCGCAACTTCAGCTTCATATGATGGGAAGAATAATCGAACAGGTTTTGACTTTCAAATACCTCGGGGTGTGGTTTGATTCCAAATGCACGTGGGGAGGACACATTAGGTATCTGATAACGAAATGCCAACAAAGAGTAAATTTTCTTCGAACAATAACAGGGTCTTGGTGGGGTGCTCATCCGCAAGATCTAATAAAATTGTATCAGACAACGATACTTTCAGTGATGGAATATGGATGCGTTTGTTTTCGTTCCGCTGCAAATTCTCATATTATCAAAGTTGAGCGAATTCAGTACCGTTGTTTGCGAATTGCTTTAGGCTGCATGCATTCGACACATACAATGAGTCTTGAAGTTCTGGCGGGAGTTCTTCCATTAAAAGATCGATTTTGGGAGCTTTCATCACGCCTGCTAATAAGATGTGATGTGCTGAATCCCATGGTAATTAATAATTTCGAACGACTAGTCGAGCTTCGATCTCAAACAAAATTCATGACAGTATATTTTAACCATATGTCACAGGAAATCAACCCTTCAAGATATATTCCTATCCGTGTCAGCCTCCTAAATGTACCTGACTCAACTTTATTTTTCGACGCATCCATGCAGCGCGAAGTGCGTGGAATCCCGGACCACCTACGCTCTATGGAAATCCCAAAAATATTTTCAAGTAAGTTCAGGCATATTAACTCTGAGAAAATGTTTTACACGGACGGATCGCGAATGGAAGAAGCGACAGGGTTTGGTAAGTTCAACAATAATGTTTCGGCCTCATTCAAGCTTCAAGAACCTGCATCTGTTTATATAGCAGAGTTAGCAGCAGTTCATTATAGCTTGAATGTAATCGTCACATTATCTCCAAACCATTATTTCCTCTTCACAGATAGTCTGAGTGCAATTGAAGCCATTCGCTCAAACGCTGCTGGCAAAAATGAACCGTTTTTCTTGGGTAAAATAAAACAGTGTCTGAACGACATATTGAATAATAATTATCTAATCACAATAGTTTGGGTTCCGGCTCATTGCTCCATTCCAGGCAATGAAAGAGCCGATATTTTAGCCAAACGTGGTGCTATTGAGGGTGAAATTTATGAGAGACCGATTGCTTTCAACGAATTCTATAGCGCGTCTCGCCAAAGAACACTTGCCAGCTGGCAAGCTTCTTGGGATAAAGATGATCTGGGTCGGTGGATGCACTCAATTATTCCTAAAATATCGACAAAGGCATGGTTCAGGGGACTGGATGTGAGTAGAGATTTCATTCGTGTGATGTCCAGACTCATGTCCAATCACTACACGTTAGATGCACATCTCCTTCGAATTGGACTTTCCGAGACTAATCATTGTGCTTGCGGCGAAGGTTACCGCGATATTGACCATGTTGTTTGGACATGCGTGGAGTTTCGTGATGTCAGATCTCAACTAATAAATTCCTTGCGTACCCAAGGTAGACTATCCAATGTCCCAGTTCGCGACATTCTTGCTTGTCGTGACCTTCCATACATGAAACTTCTTTATCATTTCATTAAATCCATTGGAGTTCCAATTTAAATTTTATTTTATGTTAAACTGTTTTCTCTTCCATGAGTTCAACCAATAGCCAACTATAGGATATTGAATATAAGTGGTGAACTGATACAAACAATCCTGAAATAGTTATAAGATCATGTACAAAATAAATGTATTTTATTTAATGTAATTTAAAATAGCAACTCGCTTGATAAAAACAGTGTTTAGATTAACTAATGAGTACCAACATACTAATATGATATTCGAAATGTATTAGGTTTAAACTACTATGTATTGTGGATGCCACGGCGAAGAAAAACTTATGTATATTGCCTATGAAATAAACGTATTTATGAAAAAAAAAAAAATAACAATGTTCGTTCATGTATTAATAAAATCAAGTTACAATATGAACAAAATTAAGGAATTTGGTTGCGTATGCATTGGTTTCTAATATGAAAAAGTAAAAATCAATGAAGGTAACAAAATATGTTCTACGGACTGTGTCACTTGTTTTCTTTCTTGTATTGCTGCCATAGAATTTGCAGACACTTTCCGAAGATTATCGATGCTTTTTAACGAAGGATCAATTAAATTACACTATTACTGAGTTCATTGGTTGACGGTTATTCACATTTTTCACATTCACATTTTTCGATCGGAATATATAAAATCTGCTCTAATCGCTGTTTATGAAATGTATAAGTTTGTACGTTCTCTGTCTTGAAAAATATTATGATATAAAATAGTTTCATTTGTCCAGATTTATATCTTGACGTTGTTCGTATCTAAATTTGATCTTCTAAGTAACTTTGAAATCATCATAATTGACTTTCATTTAAATAATATTTTTCAAGAATTTTAAAATGTTAAAATTTGAGGAAGGCATTAAAATATAGTAGAATCAATTATTCTGAAAGAATCTAATTGTCAATTTGATCATTAACAAAAAATCTAAACACTAAAAGTGGAGTAAGTTTGTAATTTGACATTGTTTAGTGCATCCACTATCATCTTTATTTATGTATTTATTATGTGTACCTTAGAATTATTTCAATTTTAATGTAATCGTGCTCAGTCGTGTCTTGCATACAACCCTTTAATTTTTCCATATGAGAAACCCTTCCACATTAGATCTGATTCAACAAAGAAAAGTCGCATTTACTAAGTATTGGACTGATTACTCATACAGATCCACGTCCAATAGCATTCAGATTCTCGAATAATAATAATTAATCAAATCAGATCTTCAAGTCTCAATTACAGAGGCTTTAACATTGTGGTAATCCTTCGGTCAATTCTGAAACATTTCCTGAGCCTATGTTAAAGGGTAGGAATTGAACCCAAATAGGTTGCATGAAAGGCTTCCCTATCACGTTTTGTCCGCCCGCAATAATGAAATTGTTTTGAAAAATTCGGCTTATATCGACATAACAAAAGAATATTTAAAACATGAGATAATTGAAGATCGTTTTCTATTTGTTCCAATAGCTCAAACAAAACACAATTCTCTTATCATTGACGGCAATTTTCAACTTCTTTTTCGCTTGAAGAATTTTCTTCGGCGACAACATCAACGTTCTTGTTGTTGTTCGGATCTCTGAAATTTATTATGGAGATTTCCGAAGTTATGTTTTTTTTTCTAAATGCGTATTATTTTTAGAACCCAGTGCGTCGTAATCACTAACTGTCTGTATGTATGTAACAAAAACATGAAACAGATTTTCAAAAATTTTGATCCATATAAACGGCCCTATAGTCACAGACTAACAAACAGGATACTCAAATTAGATTCTTCAATCATTTTAACGGTCATTTCGAATATTCCTTTATCTGGAATAGTACTCGCATATGTCATGAGGGTGCCACGTTACCCTATTAAAAACATCCAGTCTCTCGGTTGATTCTTCAAAAGGTCGTAAGAGCAAATGACAGTTTCTCTTCTATTAATTAGCAAGCGGTCGTCACGTTTATCCCTCAACTCTTTGTACAAAATGACACCCGAAACCTTCGACTTTCAAACAGAATTGTAAAATTCACGAAAAACTTTTTGATCACGTCACAATAATCGAAAGAAAAAGTGAACAAAGAGAAACTGTCAGTTGCTCATACGGCTATTTGGAAAATCAAACGAGGCCTATATTGTATATAGGAATTATCTATATTGTATATGTCCATGCGGATTTCAAAAACCAGGTTGACATTTTAAACTCTCATTAATCTGTATTTCCGAAACCAGAACGCAGATCCCGATTTTTTTGGCATCGAAATCTCTTCCATTTGCAGTTTGTGACAATTGGTCCAGCCAACTCAGATTACATTTTTTTTTCATTTTTCGAACATTGTTGTAGTTCAAAAACCGGGAATCCGTTCTAATTGAAATACATAAAATCCCAATGGGGCAATCAGGCCTCTCAGGTCACATACAAAGACGTTTTGCGAACTCTAGCACTGGATCACACCAAATTGCGAGAGCAGAGCTCTGAAATTCTCTGAGGTGGATGAAGATTTTTTCTCCAAAGTATGCACGCCGGTGAGGATTCTGGTGTACGGTTCGCATAAGAGAAGCGTATCGTTAAAATTTAGTTTTTTTATCCTTGCTGCGAAAAAGATTGTCATAGCAAGTCCATCGCCTTCTATAAATTAAAAAAATGAATCACAAAGTGTTCGCTCACTAGCACGCGCCAGTCCCAAGTAACAATTCGAATGCCATATGGTTTTGATTATAATTTATAGGATTTTTGTACTTGATTTTTCAATCACTACCTGTTTTATGACAACTATAATAAGTGTCTCTTTTAACCAGTAATATCATAGTTTTCAAAGCTTCTATAAAACCCTTTACCTGCACTAAAAATAAAATAAAAATAAAACAATTTGCACTAGAATAAAACCATGCAAACACTTTTAATATTACTTTCAAACATTTTCTTTAAAACATTATTGTCAGTTAAATTCTTTCATAAATCTAGTTTTGTGTGTGTGCGTGTTCATTCTATGACAATTTCACTCAGAGTAAATTTGAGGGTTCTAAAGTACATTTATGACACATTAATTGTAGGCTATTTGATTTATTGCTCCTTAGGTTAAGTGTAATTTGCATTAAAAGAAATTTCATGGCCGCCATTATGATGTTCTATACCGTAGCATTTATTGACATCAAATAAACTTCGAAATGCAAAAACGAGGAAATATGTTGGACTTTCATGATTCATTTTCAGATCGTATGCACAAGTTTTATCGCCACAGAATAGTTTTATACAAAAATGACGATGAATCACAAAAAATAATTTTCATAAATCATGGAGACTTTCGCAAAAACCGCATTTATTTCAAGGCGATTAGTTATAATTCTTATTTTTATCCTTACATTCACGATGAAAATTAAAGCGCATGAAGTTTTTACGTTCGGAAAAGGTCTCAAACTCGTAATTAAAATATAATATATTCTTACTGATTGCATTCAAAGTAGACATGACACACATAGTCAAGCAAAATATCATCAAAACGACAGTTTATTCATAGCGGAATTCATTCCATCCAAAGAAATTTAATGTTGATCGTAAAGCTGGTTTCAAAATTTTCTTGAATTTGGAGTTTTAAAGCAGGTTTATGCTGATTCTTCATTTTGATTTATAAACCTTATGAAGAATGGTCCACTTTGCAGGAACATGCTCTTATAGAGGTTTTCAGCAGGCTTTCGTGGACTTTAAAGTTTTATTGCAAGATTTATTATGTAGCATTGAAGACAGCTACAAGTATTTAATAATATTAAAAATGTTACTTGGGGTGGTCACTTGGGTATATTTAGGCGAGAGAGCGTGAGAGCGATACATGCGAACAGAATGTGCTTCGCTCGCATCAGCTTCTTTAACCACAAGCACACACTCAAATACTGTCTATTCGACACTGATAAGTAGTGCGCTTTCCTTTTTGTGTGATGTTCGCTTCTTGCATTCACTGTGTAGACATAAATCTCACACCAGCGTGTATCACTCTGGTGGAATGCCATCACTGTTTATGAGATGAAAACAATGATCGAATAAAACTAGAAATAGAAAAGCAAGAATTCTCTAGAAAAGTGTAGATTAAACAGTTGATTTGAGAAAACTGTTTTGTGAAACTTCAGTGTTGAAGGCAATTAGATGAAAAGCAGGACTCTGACAAACTAAAAGTAGAAAAAAATCTCTTGCGATTGTGGCCTTCTTTGATATTAAAGAAGGAACCCAGTGGATCAATTCTCAGCTTTTTTGTATTCTGGTCCTAGGTCTTAGGTTGCCTAATCATGTCTAGAGAAATATAAAACAATAATTCCCTTGTGGTAATCAATCCTTTCATAATTTACGTTTAAATGGTTAAAAAACATTATCTATTGTTAGGGTTTGTAATTAAATTGTTTTATTTTGCATTACGTAAATGGATAAAATTATTCGAATTGGCAAGCTATCCAATCGATAGGTCTTAATAGTTGACGGCTAAAATAACCGACTTCGACTATAACGCTACCCTGCTTCCGGTTCCGGAGTCATCGGAGATAGTGGTCACAAACTCTGAAATAGAACACACTCACTTTGCTCTGCGGTGGCTTCACTTATTTTCACAAACTTAAGTTTAACCTTAAGATCTTATACGAAATTCATAAATTTCATCCGTATCTGACTTCCGGTTCCGAAATTACAAAGTTACGAGTGTTAAAAATTGTATGCCGTTACTTGTCAGTAGACAGCCAAACAGACCGATTCCGGCTATACTGGTTTCTGATTCCTGAAGAACCAGAAATAGTGGTCATATACTCAAAAATGGAATTCACTGACTTTTCTGATAGTTGGTATGACCGATTTTCATGAACTTGAATTCAAATGAAAGATCTAACAGATCCATATTTTATTCCCAAGTTTTGTTCTGATCCGACTTCCGGTTTCGAAATTACAGGGTTATGAGTGCTTGAAATTTCAGAAATTTCAAGAACGTCGTTCAGAGCGACCGGAATCCGACCCTGATAGTGCCGGAAATACACGGATATAAATCCATTGCCGGTACCATGATTAAGAAAATATGGAAGTCATGAAACATATCTTCTTATGGGATCACGCCTATTACTGATGATTCTATAAGCAGAATTATTTATATTAGAGCAATAACTCATCATTATGCTCATAGAATCATCAGTAATAGGCATGCTCCCATAAGAAGACATGTTTCATGATTTTCATAATTTCTTAGTCATGGATTTTTAACCTTGTAGTAGTCTTAAACTCTTCCGCTTACCTTAAAACTGCTCGAGAAAAATTATTTCAGTTTCAGCTTGCTTCCACTGACACATTTGATTAGCAACAAACACATTCCTATATGGATTTCCTCTTGCAGAAATTATTGCGATATAAAGATTTACGTACCTTCTATTAGTAATCCGGCAAAAAAGGAACCTTGAATTTAACACGCGAAAGGCAATGAATATGGAATGTTGTCGTAAAACTATTTATTTTTCCGGAAAACTGCTTTTGTAACAGAAAATATTTTGTTTTGTTTATTTTGTGTAGCGCAATCTAATACAAATGCATTGAAGCAGTGTTGCTAACTTTTTTATTAGGGAATTAAAATCTACATTGATAGAATGTAAGCAATTTTCCATCAAACGTTGGTGAAAAATTGATCAAAACTGATATTTTATCCAATATGTCAGGCTTAACATTCATTTGAGAATAAATTATTGTGAAAAAAGATTGTTTGAATCTCAGTCGTGCAATCCACTTTGATAAACTCGGTGCACTGCATATATGAATACACAAATCAATGGCATACGTACCAAATAAAATGCACGTAATACACAAATTACCAACACAAGTTAACTTGGTTTACTCTTGATCCTTAAATTTCATTAGTTCATTAGGTAACCATTTTTCTGACCTGGAAATTATTTCCACGAGCGAAATTCCGTACAAACCGGTTGCCTTTCTTGTGGCGAACGGCGCACAGAGTAAATCAGCCACTTGCTTATGTGCCCTTCCTTACAACGCTAACGTACCGCGCCGAGTGCAATTCGCGGGACCCATTCTGAAGAAGGATGTTGTATGTATTAGTGACAATACTTATTCTGATTGAAACTCGATTTTATAGTCGCAAATTAATGTGCATGAGAAAAAAACGAATTGATTATTTGTTTGATTTGATGTGGAGATACTGAAAATAGTCAGAAGCTAAAAGATTTGACCGCAATTGTAGATTATGGAACTCTCAATAATGGCGCTTATAAATGTTGATTTGCATATTCTCTCCGTTGTGTTTAAACTTCGATGTATGTTCCGCACGCCAATCGTGGTCACGCTTTGGTTTACCAAGTCTGGCAGTTCATTCGCACATGCACTCTTGTGCAAGCGTCACGTGAATCAGCTACAATCAGGTGCGAGCTGATTACGTTTGATCAAAGCAGAACCTGCCAGGGCATCGAATCGTTTTGTAACACTTCGAGTGATGATTGCTGTCGTGTTTAATGTGAGACTGAAGCTTTAGCAATATTTTTGATTATAGACGAATTTCGTGCTAAATCGTATTCAGAGTTAGCATCATCCTCTCAGATTTTAGTGAAACTTGCTCTACATGAAGACTTTGTAACAAAAAACGACTTCGCATACTTTGTTTTTCCAAAAATGACCTAGACTGTTTTTTGGAAAAGATCAAACTATTTCTACTAATTTTTGGCTGTAGTAGGAAAATGACAAGTCCTAAAAAAAGTGTTGTATGAGTGGTTTTTACAAAATTAGTCAAATTTTCGAAAAAAATATTGACACAAATCCCAATTGACTGCTATACTGAAAAAATCGATTTAGAAAATTTAAAGTCCATTTTTGATTCGGATGAAATTTTGTTATAAAGTAGGTGAATATATTTGTTACCTACAGTAAAAATTTCAAGTTGGGAACATTCAAAGAAAACAAAAGTTATTATAAAAAACTCTTCCTTGTCCAACTGATTTTTTTTTCAGTGTAATTTCAGTGTAATCGAAAAGCAGCCAGATATTGTTTTGGCGTTATTATACAGTTCTTCATGTTCTTCGGACATTTCGCTGTGCTGTTCAGAGGCTATGTAGCAGAAATTTGTTTTCGTAATATTTGCATCAGTTTGTTCAACTGCCCAGTTATACAACTCTACCAAAAGGATGTCACTTTTTCCCGGGGTGAATTTTTTCGATCTTCAGAAGCTTAGGCCCAATGTTGCTATTGAATTCTATCCAGATCCTATTTCCGACTTTTTCTACCAAAAGGATGTCACTTTTTCCCGGGGTGAATTTTTTCGATCTTCAGAAGCTTAGGCCCAATGTTGCTATTGAATTCTATCCAGATCCTATTTCCGACTTTTTCCCGGGGTGAATTTTTTCGATCTTCAGAAGCTTAGGCCCAATGTTGCTATTGAATTCTATCCAGATCCTATTTCCGACTCCGAAACTACAGGGTCTTTCGATTCGTAGGTTGAGCTAGCTTGCACCCGAAAAAGCTTACTTTTCCTTTTCAATGAATAGTTTTTCCAAAAATTCTAAAGTAATTCCCATGATGGTATGAGTATAATGAGAAAGGCATCATTACACCACTAGGTGGTTTAAAACAGGTTTTATCTCAATTTTGTCAAGAATTTGTTCCTCATGTTATTATTTAACTAGTTTTAGTTATAGTAGAAATATTAATTTAAGTAAAATGTATCCATGCTTTTCACTTCTTCAAAATGAAACAAAATTTAGAAAAAGTGCTGATCATTTCTCACCAGATGGCGCTTTTAGTATCACTGATAGCTCTATAACATGACTATTACATCCAGCTCTCTAGGTTTATTTGTTATATGATGTTATCAATCGTTTTCATAGTAGCATAGTAAGGAGAAACGGATGGCTAAGAAGCAACCCAATCAATGTCAAGGGGAGGATTTGTACCCTTACAGATGTTGACAACTCTGGATAACTTATAATATGTCAATAGTTCTACACTTACTGTTGTTATTCGTGTTTATCGTTCCATTTATGTTCAGCCAATGTAACATGTAATCCTCTGCCTTTCCAAGAATGCACTGGAAATAATCTGGATTCAACGAAGTCTGCATTTTAGCTTTGAAAATTTGATTCTTAAGATTATCCACTTGATCGTTATTCTCATCAGAATCTATCTTGTCGATGGGATCACTGTCTTGATGGTAGCCATACGCTGAAAGCCGTCGTTTGAATGCTTTCTGCTTCCTTCTATCGCTTGACAATGCCGGCGATATCCCAACCATGGTATCCAATCGTTGTCGCGCGCTGGTAATCTCATCGTTTGTACCACTGATAATCGAACCCGACTTGTGACGTGTGATCAAGCCCCCC
This sequence comes from Malaya genurostris, assembly GCF_030247185.1. Taxonomy (NCBI): domain Eukaryota; kingdom Metazoa; phylum Arthropoda; class Insecta; order Diptera; family Culicidae; genus Malaya; species Malaya genurostris. The sequence goes on from NC_080572.1 coordinate 95,478,412, forward strand.
ACTTCACCTGTACCATCGAGGGCAGGAATACTATCAACAATACTGTTCCACAAAACTAATATCAAAATCAATACAACTGGATTGATAATTGAAGTTTTGCGTATCACTTTCAACACGTTATTAATCATAACTGAACTATGCCGAAGATTAATTGGTTTGTTTTCTTTTATAACGAAATATGCCTTGTTCAATCCTCAAAAAACCTGCCCAGTAGTCCTCGTTGGAACGAGCCACCCGAGCTCTTGGACACCGCACATTGTCACAGATCTAACTAATCGCGTACCTTCATTGCTGACCACGGTTGGCGAACTTCTGTCATATTTATTCGGCTAAGCTGTTAAAAACAATGTTCGATTTCTTTTATCAATTAATCGATAACAAATCGTAAGCGCTTATCTTTACACACCTTGCTATAAGGCTCCCGTTTCTACCGTTGTTTGCGGTTGACTGTGCGAATTTCTTTGCGCTGTTTAGTTTCGCTCTAATCAACACTTATCCATGTCATATGAAAGCTCATGATACCTTTTATTGCTTTTCTGACGCACTTAACTAGCTTCGGTACAATTTCATGCAGCGATAATCAAAACACTAACTTCTATGTCAATCAATGCTCGAGTATCACCCAAAAAATCCGCAGGTATGTTCTTGAAAGTAACTTGATTAGCAAAATTGAGTTCACCTAAATTTGAGTACGCTCATTCCATGTGAACTCTGGCTCAGTAATGGAAATGTTGCAAAATGTTGTCACCTATAGCTCTTATCGATTAATCATACGACGATACCCGGGCTAAAGTTATCTTAGTTAACGTGACAAATTTGCTGCACTGCTCAGATCATCGTTCCATTGTGGGAATTCATTCTGAATATAATGAGAATTGCGATAGTTGTGAAAAATGCTTATTATTATCAAGAAAGATTTCCAGTTTTATCGGAATTTGGATAACATATTATGTGTCATTATATCTATAGGTTATGTGTTTGTGAGTTTGTGCGAGTCGTTTGTCGTATTTCGAAAGTTTGATGTTCAGTCGGAATTAAATGGATTGAATTTCTGATTTGTTTCTGGGTTCAAATAATAATAACCCTAGGTTCCCTAGATCGCCCATGTTTCAGTCGGTGTTGAACAGTCATTCGCAAAATTCGGAAATTTTTTCTGGCTACCTGACTACCTTCTGGGTTTCATTGATTCAAGGCTTCAGTCTTTTTCAAGGCTACCTGAATCACTAACAGTCTATTCAAAGAATTATTCTTCGAACTAATCAGTCTGTATTAAGACTACCATAAAATCAGTCTTCATCAAGACTCAACAAAACTAGGAGTCTATTCGAAGACTAATCTAGCCTAGTTAATTTAATTTCAAATTTCATTAATTTCGGTTGCATCCAACCGGAAAGGCAACAAGCCTAAGGCTAAAAGTAATTCAATACGGAATAAATCACAATCCGTTATTCAACATTTTTCTAATGACACCCACGATCTTATAGAATCTGAATGTACAAATAAAAGACAACGGACGGACTTCCCATCCGTTGATTCTATGCCGTCTAACAATATTTACGAGATTCTTCCTGAATCCGATTGTAGCGACATAGAAAATTTTTTTTTCGAAAATTACCCAAAATGGACGCTTGTTTTTCTGGGAAGAAACATCAATCTATGCCACCAGTGACGGTGATGATTTCCGACTTCAAAGCATTCCGTACTGAGCTTTCTACTTTTCTCCCGGAAGTAAAAGTCTCATTTCAAATCGGACGAAGAGGAGAATGTCGAGTCTTGGTTGATGGATTGGAAGATTACGAACGTCTTATCCGATATTTGTCCAAGAAACTTTTATTCATATGATATAAAATCAGACAGACCCTTCAAGGCTGACATGAAAAGTTTATCGAATGATCAAAGTACTGATGAAATCAAAAATGAATTAAAAGAATTGCTTGGTTTCGCCCCTTCCCAAGTAATACTTATGAAAAAAGAGCGAATGATACTTCTAAACCACGCTCTGGAATTTCCCATGAACTTTACCTAATACACTTCAATCGAGGTGATGTAAACAATCTGAAAACTTTAGAAAAAGTACGTTTCATTTCCCACATAAAAATTCATTGGGAACATTATAAACGGCATAATGGTATTGCAAGCTTAACGCAATGTCGTCGTTGCCAAGGCTTCGGCCATGGAACCAAAAATTGTCATATGGATATACGGTGTTTGAATTGTGGTAAATCGCATTCGAAAGACGTTTGTCCAATGAATGAAACCACTGATAAATTTTCATGTTCAAATTGCGATGGAAATCATAAATCCAATTATTTGAAATGTCCTGGAAAAAATTTTTAAACGCTCAGAACAAGACAGAAAAACAAATTTATATTTTTCGAAATTGGTACTACCCTCTTAACAAAAATTAAGGTGCCACTTTCAAAAGAAGCGTTATATAATCTTGTAAAACTTCTTCGAAGACACTTTAGCTCTTGAAAATCAGTGAAAGTCAGTACAGACTTTTGACCGTCTTTTTCCAGTTTTGGACCACTGTGCGTCGCAACACTGCTTTTGCGCAGGACGAGAAAAATCTTTCTTCCTCGAACAAGAAATATACAAATTTTCGAACCCACATGCTCACGCGTTAAGAGCCTCACCGGAAGTATTGAACATACTTTTACTAGATAGCACGCTTTGATTAGTTTTTTTTTATTGGTTTATTTAACCCCGGTTTTAACCAATTGGTCATTCGCCGGGGGGATGATTTGATTAATAAAATACATTCAATTTTGATTATCTAATCTTGTAATTGCTGCTACATGTGGTCTGTTTTAGTCTGTCCCTCCTTCGTTGGATTAGTGCGTGTTGTGGTATCCTGGGTTCTCGCTTCAGCTAGGCCGCGGAAAACATCCCCTCACCAGTTGGTAAGGCAGATGGCCCGTGGCTATATTCGGTGGAACAAGTCAGCATCCTTTAAATAGGCTATTAGCCTCTCTTCGACTGCCGAGTCGTTATAAAGTATCTCTCGGATAGATAGCGGGAGTTGGTGCTGTTGCCTTAGGTTGTGCAGCTCGATACAGTTAACTAGAAAATGTTCCACTGTATATCTTGTGTTACATGTTATACATTTAGGTGAGGGGGAGCCGGAGAAAAGGTAGTCGTGGGTTGCTCTGGTGTGTCCGGTCCTCAACCGGGATAGTACTCGTTGCTCCTGGCGATTGTCTCGATCGGTCCATCGCTCAGGAGAGCCTTTGATTTTTTGAGTGTGTCCCTGTTGGCTTCTCCAGCACGAGGTGAAATGATCTATGACACATGTAGTGAGGTGCCGGATCATATCGGCTGCTGGTACTTTCTTGGTCAGTGCACTCCTAGATTTCCGACCTAAATTGGCCAGTCGGTCAGCATCCTCATTGCCGGCAATCCCGCAGTTGCCGGGTATCCAGCAGAGGGTGGTTTTTTTTTGTCACAGCAATCACTGATTACCTGGATGTACGGGTGTCGGGATTTTCCTGTAGCTAGCGCAGTTAGTACGGATAAAGAGTCCGTCAGAATTAGCGTTGGTTGACCCATTGGAATTTTTGTGATGGCGTAGAAAATTGCTGCAGCTTCGGCGGTGAAGACTGAGCATGTCGGTGGCATGTGAAGTGCAAATTCAGCTTCGAGGCCGCTGATTCCTATTCCCACCCGATCGTTTGCTCGTGATCCATCTGTGAATATACGCGCGTGTTTGGGGTAAAAGTTGTGGATCAGTTGGTGGTAGTTAACTTTGGCAATGTTTGGGTCTGATCGGGCTTTTGTTGATTTGGATAGTCTAGTATCGATGTCTGGGGTATTTTGGTACCACTCTAATTTCCGAACAGAGCGCATTCTCGCTAGGGGGGGCATATTCGAGCCCGTAAAGGATCGGTAGATCTCCTTTGCTATTCGCGATAAAGTACACTGTCCACCAGAAGTCTTCTCTAGGAAACCAATTATGCGTTTGTAGAGCGTAATTGCGGAAAACCACCGGAAAGGTGGAAGTCCGGCCTCTACACAGGCGGCATTTGCCGGAGTACTCGGAAGTAGATTTGAAACTATGCGCACTCCGCGGTTATACAGAGGGGACAAAACAGTTTCCATACCACTCTTGTTTAAGCAGGTGATTTCGCTACCGTAAAATATGCGGCTGTTGATTATGGAATTGTTAATCTTCAGTGCAGTTTGACGGTTCCATCTGGGATGACGATTGCTGATGGTACGCACAAGGCGTAGGCGACTTTCACAGTCCTTTTTTATGTTTTGAAAGTGGGGGATGAATGTAAGATGACGATCCAGTGTGACACCTAGGACTTTTGGCTGGCGACGGAAAGGGATGTTTGTACCATCTAGTTGGACTGGGTTTCCTTCTGCTCGGTGATTGTTGTGGCAGCAATGGGAGGTACTACATTTTTGTGCTGAGATGTTGAAACCTGTAGCTTTGGCCCATTGACTGATAGCTTTGATTGCAGTCTATAGCGACCCTTACACGAGTCATTAAAAATGTCATTACTGAATTATTAATGAACGTGTAATGGTGCAGTAATGACGAGATTTCTAACAAATTTGAAATACATCATTACTTAGTTACATTAAAAATGACATTTTTAATGCTCGTGTAAGGGCCGCTTATAATCTACGTCTTATTCGTTTGGCGCTCTTGCCAGAGACGACAATTATAATGTCATCAGCATATGCGAAAACGTATATCCCTTTCGGCAATACATTAAACATTGAATTCATGGCCACTATAAACAGTGTGGCTGCTAGCACTGAGCCTTGTGGGACGCCATTCAGTTCCTGAAAGGTTTGCGATTGGCTGCCTCCTATTCCTACTTTGAAATATCGGTCGTTTAGGTAGTCTTGAATGAATCTACCAAAATTTCCTGTTATCCCCCACTGACGGAGTTGTCTCAGGACGCCTTCCCGCCACACCGTATTGTATGCCTTAGCGAGGTCAAGAATGGCAAAATCAACGTGTAAACCGTCTTCGATGGCTTGTTTTTTTTCCAAAGGATGCTAGGTGAATCCCAGTACCTATGCCCTGGCGAAAGGCAAATTGTCGTTCGTCGAGCAATTGTTTTTCTTCCAGGTGTGCGGTTAGCCTACGATTGATCATTCTTTCCTATGTTTTTCCTATGCAGGGCTTTGATGAAGTACTAAATCTGACGATAGTGAGGCAAAATGCTTTCCCATCTCGTTGGCTATTGAGAGTGGATCATTGGTGAGGTTGCCATTTATTTCTAGTGTAAAACCCGAAGATCTCCTTTTCCCATTGAGAGCGTTTACTCTGCGCCAGAGCTCGGTGGTAGTTGAATCAGGTGATATTCCATCCAGGAAATCGTTCCAGCTGTTTCTTTTTGCTTCAGCGATTATTTTACGGGCTCTGTTGCGGGCATTGCGGAATTCAGCAGCTCGTCTCTCGCTCTTCGGGGATCGGTTAATGGTGTTTTTTGAAGTAGGCGAAGGGTTTTTCGTCGGTCTTTAACGGCCGCATTCACTGTGGGGTTCCACCAGTGAATCGCACGCTTCGGTGGGTTACCATTTGTGCGCGGTATGCATTGTTTGGCTGCTGTGTTGATAATGTTGCAAAGTTCTTCCGGAGAGTAGGTAGAGTTGGTTTTTATTAAAGTAGCAACATGTTCCTGATATTTCTCCCAGTCTGCCAGATGATGCAGTCATCTAGGGCGGCGGGATGTGTCTGGTGGGGTCCAGTCATAGCTCAGTGTTATCGGATGATGATCACTGTTCCCGACATCATTGAGCACCGTCCATCCGCAGGAATTTGCGATGGTACTAGAGACAATGGTTAGATCTGAAACGAATTTAGATGTACCACGCATGAATGTTGTGTTTCCGTCATTAAGAACGACGGCGTCGTTTTCCTCCATGAAATTGGCGATTTCTATTCCCCTAGCGCTGTTCTTTTTTGATCCCCACAGGTGGTGATGTGCGTTAAAGTCCCCGAGTAGTACGAAAGAGCCTTGGATTTGATTCACAATGTGTTGTAGTTCTTTTCCGATGTTTCTGGTCTTGTTCGGGAGATAGATGGAAACAATGGTAATTTTTGCTGGCTGGTTTATTGTTCTGGCTACTGCAAGAGGTCTGTATCGAGTGAGAGTGTTGAGGAAGAAATATCGGTGCGGATACCGATGCCGACTGTTTGGTAAATATTGTTTCCCTGCTTTCCTTCCCATGAATAACAGGACCCGAACCATGGGATCAGGTTTGTGTCGTATTTTATGTGAGTTTCTTGCAGTGCCAAGCATATGGGTTTGTACTGGTTTATAAGTATTTGAACGTCGCCTAAATTGTTTCGAAGACCATTAGTATTCCACTGCAGTGCTAAAATACATCGGTCATCCGGTGTCTGGTCGTTTGTGGAGGACTCCTCATCGGCCGCTGATCCCTCCGAAACTGGTACCGATTCGGTGTCTTTACGATATATTTCTACTACTCTGTCTGATTCGTCGTAGTGGTAGTAGTCGTTGGTTTCTGGTAGAAAGGTAGGAACAGTATGTTGTTCTATGTGGATGGATCGACGTAGTGGACTTGCGTGTGTGCCAGTTTGGCACTCTGCGTGTCCTGCCGTCTGGGGTTCATCGGGTTGTTCTGGAATTTCCCAGGGAAAGAGCTGGTCGGAGTGATGATTTTCGTTGTTGTTGGTCGAGGTTAGTGTCTCCCTGCTGCTGCAGGGGTGTTGGTCGAAATATGCCTCTTCGTTGGGAACTTTTTCTTGTTTCGTTTGTTCCATCTGAAAGTTTTGTGCTGGGCAGTGTGTTGTTTTTTGGTGTCTATCGGGTGACGTAGTTTGATAGCTGTTTTCGTGGTGTTGGTTTTAGGGAGTATTATATAGTACTCGTTTTATTATTCTTCGTCGAAAAAGTTGGTTGTTGAGTTGTACTTTATAGCCGATTTTGTTTTCCTTGAACAACATGAGTCAGTAATGTCGGAGGTGGCACTGCTTGGAAGAGGGCTACGGGATTTGCTGTAAGTTCTCCTGTCTTGGATTTTTGCTCGCCCGCGTTCGGGAATGCTGTTTTCAGGTTGCGAAAATGGAAGTTCGTATGAGATAACGGTTTCGGTTGGTTTTTTGGCCGTTGTGACAACAGCATTATTTTGTCTGTTCGGGTGTTTGTTGGTGAAGTCCGTAAAGACTTTGCGAAGTGCTGCCAGTTCTCCCAGGATTTCGTTGTTTTGTTGCTTAGCTTCGGCTAACTCTTCTTTCAATTTTTGTATTTCAATGTTTTTGGCGTTCATTTCTTTCGATTCTTTCTCCGAAATTTGCTTCAACTTCCTCGCGGAGGGTGCTAATAATACGGTCGCGACCAGTGTTGGTGATTGCTGAAAATTTGACAGAAGCTGCTCGATTTTTATCTATATTGTATACAACATTTTCAATCCGGTAGAAGGTGCTACAAGAATTCGAGTCTCTCAATGCATGAACCACGAGAGAATTTTTCTACATTTCTTCGCTCCACTTTATACTCTGAGTATTTCATGGCCCTTAAAAAAATTCAGTCTGACAATGATCGCCGCTGTGTGGAATTTACCAAGAGAGAATCGCAAGTTGACAATTATCGCAGGAAATCGAATCGATGATTCGACTTGATGATTCTCATACTAGGTTGCAATATTTAAAAACGCTTGTGTGGAGCATTCACATACATTTTCATAGACACAAATTATACAAAGGTTATATGCACATAGTTAGAATAAGCGGCAATAGTAAAATGATTCTATCGCAATTATCCACAGCCCATACAGAATCGGATCGCGAAACGAGAATAAGCGACCGTTTGTTGCTTCAGAGAGAATCCCCACAGCAGCGTGCTAGCCGTTGATTCTCAGAGGGTTCACCGAGAGGAATTCGCTCTCGCACTAGTGTCTATTCTATGTTAAATGTACCATGCCGGTTTTTTGTTGTTGCGATGATTTCCGATTCTCTTTGATGGCACTGATTCAATCGTGGAAGAGTTGCGAGTGAGCTTTCTTTGATTCGATAAAAGCCATCCTTGGTCGCGACTGTCCGAGTTTGGTGTTAGGTTTGTTTTAAGTGTATTCGCGTATGATGTCTCTTTGCGTTCGCTGTTGACAATGGCGCGGGCTTCTCCGAAGGAGATGTTCATGTCGGTTTTGACCTTAATGACAGCTTCTTCCTTTAGGTATACAGGACATTCCTTGTACCTCGCCGGGTGATCTGCGTTACAGTTTATACATTTACTGGGCTGCTGACACGGTATTTCGCGAGATACTTGATGGTTGTTTCCGCAGTTGAGGCAGACTTCTTGCTGGGAACATGATTTGCTGCTATGGCCGAATTTGCCGCATTTGTAACACTGCATCGGTCTGGAGTAGTATTTTCTTACGGTGACTCTTACGAGGCCAATATAGATCTTCTTTGGTCGGTAAGACCCCGAGAAAGACAGTATAAGCAGTGGTGTATTGGTTGGAACTCCGTTGATCATTTTTGTTATTCTGTGGATGTCAATAACATTTTGTTGCTTGAGCTCGTTTAGGAGCGCTTCGGTGGACATGTTCATGGTGTCGATATCGTAGATTATTCCTTGTACTCGGTTCAGTATTGAGTGTGGTATAATTTCAATTGGAATACCGTTTTCGAGTTGCTTTAGATTGATGAGGATCTGGTAGACTTTTTTAAATGTTGTGCGTAGTATGTACCGTGTGCCACGTGCTTCCTTCGATGCTGTAAGTACTTTGGTAGGGTCCATTCCGAGAATATTTTGGAAAGATCTGAGAAAGATGAAAGGGTTGGTGGGTAGACTGCAGGGATTTCCATCCGAATCACTGGTTGCGTACATTAACAGTGTTTGCTTGTCAATGCTATCGCTGGAGCACATGAAAGCCGGTAATAAGTGGCTTGGGCCGGGCGTTGTACCTCCACCGGGGGTGGAGACGGAGACGCCATTATCGATGGTGTCGATGACACCGAAAGCTTTTTGTTCCTCACTGCACTAGTCAACTTCGTCGGTGTGTTGGTTCAATTGATTTTAGAAGTAGTTATACCGGGTAACGAGACGCGAGTGCTCTCGCGTCGGACGAAACCCGAAAGGGTGAGCTTTGTACGAAGATGAGCTTTGAGCGAAACCGAGTGCCGAAAAGAAACGTTTGAATGCGTCCGGAGGGTGTAGGCCGAGCACGTTTGACCTTGGTAGAAACGTGGAGCAGTTACGAAAAGACGTCCGAATGCGACGAGAACAAAAGTTCGACTGCTTTTATTAGTTATAATAATAGTAAAATGAGTCAAAAAAAGTTTTGTTTTGTTTTAATTCCATTTTATTACCCTCGTTTTTTAATCATTAGTTTTGGGAAGTTTTTATTAACTAAAACTCCAAACATATTTCCAAACTCGTGTGAAAGGCCGTGAATGGATTGAAATTTAATTTGATTTTCTCCAGGAAAATGACCTTAAAACTAAAATCAAAGTTTAATCAAGAAACATTCATATTGAAATATTTTTTTCGGGGTTTCTAAACATTTCGAAAGTGATTTTTTATGATTGCTGGATTGCTCATGAACGTGTCGAAGCAAAAGTTTCATTGTCATGTTTAACAAAAACCAGTTAATCCGTTACACATTAGCGGAAGACAAGTTACTTATGTTGCTCGCAATTATTCTACTGCCCGAAGAGGCATCAAACGGAGGTGAAGACGATTCCATCCTCAATGCCGCTAAACGTTTTTCAATCTCTTTGTCAAAGTCGTTCAGCTGGGACATCGATGGTTGACCTCCGGCAGCTACTGTAGGTGGTTTTGGTTGTTGTGTGTCTTTCGAGTTTGGTACTGGCGGAACATTGTTTTCAGCCAGCTTCATGTCGATAAGATCGGATAGTTCCTGTTCTAGTTCCAACTCATCAACATCTGTATTTTGTGCTATTCCTATCATTGCCTGCATTTCGTCCTGTTGATCCATAATCTGAAAGTTATGAATTGTTTTATTTAAATATAACATAAACATTGAAATAAGTCTTACTTCTTTCATTTCAGCCAAGGTGTCATCCACATTATCCAAAGTGATACCAGAATTAGCAAAGGCATTCTTCAAAGCATTTGAACCCAGTTTGTATGCTTCAAGTACGTTTCGATCACTCTGCGAATCATGGATTCTAGAGAGCATAGTTTGAACATTTTCCAGTACATTCATTTTCTTTTCTAGATTCTTCTCAATTAGGTGTTTCTTTTTCAAGTTTGATTTAGCAAGTTGCTTCTTGCCGTCTCGTATATTTGTTTTTACTTGTTCCATAGCTTCAGCAATGTCTCGGTCCAACTTGTCCACCACTTTCAATAAATCATGTTCAGTTTGTTCAAGATTGTATATCGACCTTTCGATGTCGGTAATTGATTGAACCTTCGCACCTGGAACTGCAAATTTAAGTAACCATTCCTTAGAATCATCACCCGATGTTCTATCGATGTAGACGCACTGTTTCTGTACCATATGGTGCAGAACTAGATTGATGCCATCGACGCTAATTCCAGAGTCTTTGATCAGATCCATAAAATCTTTCATCGGAAGAAGAATGTTATATTTGTTTTGTCGCATCAATAAGTTCTCTAGTGATTCCGATTGTTTCTTGAAGAAATAAAAATATTATTATTACATATGCCCATAAAATGTGTATGCTTACTTTAACAATCTCAATACACACAAACTCGTTACTTTCATCATAAGAGGTCCCAATTAATTTATCTTTGATCATACCAAAACCCCACCCGATTGGTTTTCTAATCAATGCGTCAACAGCCCAGTTAGTCCAACTGTTCTGGGATTCCATCCGAAATTGTTCGCGGTCTTGCAACTGTTTTTCTCGTACCATATCATCGAAAACGTCCTGCAAGCAATAAGGGCTGGTTCCTTTTCGTTTGAACACCTTTTTGAGTTCGCTGATCGACACTACCCCAGAGCCTTTGTGATCGCAGTATCTGTGTATCATCTCTTTCCAAAACTTCATTTTTGAATCGTAATTTTCCGGGTTAACAGATCGAACGCGAAATTCAGCAAGCAGCACTCCCATTCGGGAATCGTCGCGCCAGGCGTCCGGGTAAAACGATTCCTCTAGGACATACATGGGCTGAGAAGTTTGCCCGACAGATTTTCGAGACATTCAAGCGGAATACTGTGATAACTTCAATTCTTAATCCATAAACCAAAAAAGTCGTTATATGTTTCGCAAACGTCTATGTTTTTTAGAGTTTTTGTTTTGATTCCTTTCTATCGGTACCCTCTCAGCAGGCCGTTCAATTTTGTTGGTTTGTTGAACGACATATTGCACGAAATATTCGTTCAATTTGCTGGAACGGTTTGTTGTTGTTTTTTCTCTTGCAAAAATAGTGTGAAAATTAAGTGTTACCTTTACATAGAAAGAAAATTTGTTGTTATTCTACGTGAAGTAGAAGTATTGTGTAGGTATGTATTGTTAGTTTAAACAAATAAGTGGAAAAAACTTCAGGAATTCTGTAGTAAAACTAGTCCAACGGGGCTCCAACTTCTCATGTTAAAAATGGCTCAACAATGGACCTCTGTCTGCCGGGTTTGTTGAACGAAAAAAATGGCATTCGGTTCAACGGTCTGTTTCAAAATCGGCAAACGAAGGTCCCGTGTTGGCCTCCCGTTGAACGATTGATTGGACTTTCATTGGACCAATGATCCAACGTATTGGACCAATGAAGGACCACCGTTGAACGTTTTTTTCTAAGTGGGTATGAATGGCTTAGGTATGAATCAGACGATACAGCATACAGCAGTCTGTGTCAACGGCAGAGCTGCCAACTATATTTTTTTCAAAATCTGTATATGGCGGAAAAATTAATCTGTATTAGGTTTTTTGCCGTCACTGCTAACCTAAATCGGATGAACACATTTTGACAGTTCAGCCGACGACACGACCTGCCACTCGCTTTTAAAACTGTATCGTAAATCGAGCTATCCCTCAGTAACTGGTAATGTCAAAATGGAATCGCTTGAAAAAATGTTGGAACTGGCAACACAAGTTGGTAAATTATTGATTTTGAAAAACAGTTACCAGTAGCCTTGGTAACCACAAAAGAAATGTAAACAAAAACAAGAGATTCTCACTTAAAACGAAACCACTGAGTGTAGTTGGCCCGCTGGCAGGTATTAAATTTATTCTTTCAGAGATCTGCCATAGCTGCATAATCTGCCATAGCGATTGTGTCGTATGCCGCTTTGAAGTCAATGGCGCGTTGTACACACTTAAATTGGATTACCGACCTCTGCTGTTCAAATCTCGGTAGGTGACTTTATCGGTAAAATTCACGTTTTATCACTGCGGTACCTTGAGGTACTGCTGTCAACAAATGTTCATTTGTGCTGATATATCAGTAGAAAGGAAATATTCGGTAGTTCGGCTGTTCAAAACTCGTCAAAAGAGGCAAAAATTACCGAACGAAATTAAGTGTGTATTCTCGACACTTTTGGAGTACTTGTCTCATAACGAATATGTAATTCGTAGTGGCGTACCGTATTGGCAACGCAAATTATTCACTACTAAAAATTTGATTTTGGTTGTTTAAGGCAATAAAAAACTTCACGTGTGTTATCTTCAGGGGGAATATATTCATTTAACTAAGCAAAAAAACTAAAACTAGTCCACTAGCCGATTGAATGTAGATTTTTTGATAACTCGCTCCAGGCGACTTGTAACTTCACTAGTAATGATACTAACCGAATAATCATAATCCATAATAATTTCTTGGTGTGAGGGCAGTTTTGAACGCCGTTAATAAGGCGTCGACTTGCACTATAAGGAATTGTATAAATGTTTCCCCAGCTTCATACGATGCCAACTCTTCCTCAGCGAGGTTGTGATTGTGATTAATAAATTGGTCAACCCACGGATGCAAACGAGGTTTAAACAAATTTTTCACGTTCCTGTTCAACGTCACTAGTTTGTAATCGCCCTTGCTGGATTGAACTTTGAAGTGCCGATTGGGCTAGATCTATGTAACAGGTAGGGTAACCAGATTTCAAAGGTGATTTCAAAGCATTTATGAAGTCTAGTTCCAAGTAACTAGCAACGTTATTAACAACAGCACATACTCCGTCTAGCGATTGCGTTCCACGTTCCAGGTCGAATGCACTTCCCAATAATGAAAAATACATCATCCAACATGCTGCCCCGTTTCAATGCTGTACAAAATTATCGCTTTCAGGACGCTTTCTTCCATGAAATAACGCTGTAAAAGTAAAATATGTCCCAAGAATTTCCTGCATTTGCGTTCTCAATCGGGACTTTTCAATCAACTCATTTAAAGTTATTAGCTTCACTTTCTAAGTATTTGGTTCCAGAGATCTTTTTTCGAGATCGAACTAAAACACAAAGCGATTAGAAATTCATTTATACGAATTAGAATATCATTTACACTTACCAAGCATCGGCGTTTGACAAACTTTATTGTGCATGCAGATAAAAATCGAAAGCGACGTCTCTCTCGCCTGATTATGCTGCTCCAGCGAAGTTCACTGTGCACCAATGGTATGTAGACTGTCATGCGATATATTAATCATTCATAATTGTACGAAAATTCACTCCCTTGTAACGTTCAGTGTCAAACCCATTGGTTCTCAAACATACATTATCAACTTTAAGCGCATTCAGAAAGTAATATTCCATCGTTATGTGCTTCGATAGTGGAGGCAAGACAATGTATTCATTTATGTTGAAGCACGTGGTCGACGACACGACCTGCCACTCGTCTATCAAAACTGTATCGTAAATTTAACTACCCCTCAGTAACTGGAAATGTCAAATCGAAAACGCTAGTGAATTTTTTTAAACTGGCAGCACAAGTTGATATATTTATTGATTTTGAATAACAGTCACCATAACCTTGGTTACTGCATATCGAAGGCAAGATGAATGTAAACAAAATAAATTTCAGATCGGTTTTTATATTACGGAACATTTTAATGGATTTACCTGACTCGAGCGGAATGTAAAAAATGAGGAGTATGAGTTATGTCTTTTATAAAGCCAAGTTCAAAATTCAGCTCTTGACTTGAAACCGTTGTGTGAGAAGAAAGACATGGAAATGACCGACAACGAGCTGAGCGAGGCTAGTGCTCTGCGGTACCTGTATAACGTACAGTAAAATGATTTCTTTGTGGAATTCCACTAGTAATCCTCGAATAGTGGCCAACAAGGTGAAATACTGTTTCCACTTCTGCGCAATCAACCGACACAAAACAATTTTGACACCGGTATATTACACCGAATCCTACTGCCCAGAAAAGCTAGCAGTTGAAGTGTACGGATGAATCGCTGGAAGCAGATCATTGTCCTCGTTCGTTGGTTTCATCCTTAGTTTCGATTAAATTCCGAAAATCGAGTTCATTTAAATGCATTTCTGCTTAATTCGAACAAAGTTTAACACTAATAGAACAATTCCACCGCTTTCAAAACATGTTTATTTGTTTTGGAATTCCTTGGTAACTAGTCCATAGCAACTTAAACAGTGTTGCTCGAGAAGATTATTTTTATCATTTACAAGGGGTCGCTAGATTTGTGGTAACTGGCGGTGAATCGTTAGCGAACAGTTTTAATGCTGATTTTTCTTCGAAGTGCCTGGTCGTGTCGTCGACGTGGTTCATAAACAAGACAACAAAATATGTATAAAGTAACATGATTCTATCAGTTGATGTATAGGAAACGGCAGTTCAACTGACGTCGCTCGGCAACGTCGCTGCGCTGGACTGTCCAGCGAATTGCAGATTAGTCCTGCAGCGACAATATATACAATTCAGCCCTCGAATGAATTATCGTTATTTTTTGCAGTTTTTTGTAAGATTTTTATAACCATGAAATGTGGAATTATTCCACAACTGTTTCAAACTGTTTGTTTATTTATTCTGGTGCTCCTTGGTAACTAGTTCATAGCAACTTAAACAATGTTGCTCGAATAGTTAGTTTTTGTCATTTTCAAGGGGTCGCTATATTTATGGTAACTGGTGGTAAATCGCTCACGAACACTTTTTATTCCGATTTTTCTTCGGAGTGTCTGGTCGACGACACGACCAGGCACTCCGAAGAAAAACTGACAAGGAAATTGTCCGTTAACGATTCACCGCCAGTTACCGCAAATATAGCGACCCCTTGATAATGATGAAAATAACCTTTTCGAGCAACACTGTTTAAGTTTTCCAGGATCTAGTTACCAAGGATCCCCAGAGTAAATTAACAAACAATTTTAAACGCAAAAGATACGAGAAAGCATTTTTCACAGATTTTGTTAAAAAATAGTATAAAATATCTGCGTGTATTTCAAGAATAGAATCAGTGACTTCTACATGAAAATTTAATGAAGGGTAACTTTCCATTGTATGCAATTCAAATGCTAACCAGTCAACATGTTCTAGTTTCAGGCTTCCCAAAGACGGGAGTTGCAAATGGGTTTGTAAGAAACACAATTCATTGTCAAGAAATAAAAATAATGCATTTATCGTGAGTTTTTCAATGTTCTGACGATTACGATGTAGGATACGGCTACAAAAATCAAACAAGAGAATGAAAAAGTTGGTAGTAGCTCAATTTGTTTGAAGTTGTCAAACAATCTACTTTATAATTCTTGTTGATTTTTTCATTAAATGGCCTTAACAATAAGTAACAATTTCTTTTGTTTGCTGTCTTTTATTTCAATTACTTAACCATTTCCATGTTTTGTATCATCGTACGTAGGATGCCCGATCATTTAGACTACTAAGTACTTGCCGAACTTAAGAGTTTTACTCACGAGCAAAGCCTCAGCTAATGTTCCCAGTTTGACTACGTTAACGCACAAAATTTGCTTCTTTTGCCCGTTCTACTCGATAATCAGCTGGCATGACTCGTGATCGATCACGGTATTTCGAGTGAGGCATTTCCGCATAGTTTTTTTTTGCTTTTCTCGACAAACGAGATTCATACCGAAGAATTTGATCTACAATGAAGTGTAAAATTGAGTTGAGTAAAATGTTCATTCAAAGCTAGTACTTGCGAACATGCCATTTTCTACCGCTCGTTCTTGCACTATGTACATCTTGTCGAACAGCTGCTCTATGCTCTACAGTTTCTGCTTTTCAGGGGGTGCTAAACGAAACCAAGTGTCAAGCAGATCCTAGGGATAATGTAACCAACCGTCCGTATTTCTTTCGGCTCGCAGAAACCTCAAAATTCGTTTTTCTTTGTAGATTATTTGTATAGCATGTTTCAAATAAACAACATACGTAACCATGGTTCTGGTAATTGTTATTTAAAATCAACAGTTTTCGTTTTTTGTTGCCAGTTTCAATAGTTTTTCAATCAATTTCGTTTTGACATTACCAGTTACTGAGGGGTAGTTAAATTTACGATACAGTTTAGATAGACAAGTGGCAGGTCGTGTCGTCGGTCTGGTCGTGTCGTCGGTTCAGCAGTACTGTTTGTAAACAGATATATTTTTGTTTGTTTGTTGACAAATTGGATCAAACCATTTACGGGGGTTACCGGGTTTGGATCTAGCGAGATGACTGGTATATAACGATTTAGTTCAAATTTCAAAAAATATAAATAGTACTTTCATACATCATACATTTTTAATGTAACCATGCTCGGTCGTGTCTTGCATAAAACCCTTTAATATCTGGAACTAGTAAATGATACTATCAAATTAGCATAGATTTGCTTTAGTCGCGAAAACCAGCCTATTTACGAAAAAAGATCTAAGATTATATGATAATTTCTAAATAGGAGTTGAATTGGCTGTAGTCAAAAGGGAGATTTTTCCAGATTTTCATATAAAACCATAAAATTTCATGAAAAATAAATCATTTACTATTAGCATAGAAGTTCAAGTTCATCCAAACGATCTCTCCAAAGTTCAGGCTTTTTTTGTTTTGCTCACTAAACCAACGATAGAGGACGCAAATCATTTTTTTGCCGGGCTCCAAATTTCCTCGGTACCCCACTGACTCTCACAACTCTCCCGATGCACACGTAGATTGTTTGACGTTTGGTCAATTCACGTAAACCTTATGTGATGATTCTATTGATTTTAGAGGATGTTCGTATAACATTCATTTTTGTCATGTAAATCATGATTTCTCGGTATTTATACAGATATTTCAGCTATTTTTCAAAGAACGGCGAATCTAACATTGACAGCAATTGAAAAAAAACATCGATGAATGTTTCGTTTTGGGTTTCAAATCGTATTTAGGAATTATCGTGTATTCTCAGATCAATTTATGATTAGTCGATGAATTGTTAGTTTATCTTCAAAAAGCATGCGAATTTTACCACTTTCTTTCTATATCCACTGAATAAATCAACATAAAAAGAGTTTCGCCCTTTTGCGATTTGTTTACTTTTATGACCCGGGTTGGTGGTTCAATGCATAGGGCGCTGGTCTTATAAGCCAGTTGTCGTATATTCGAGACCCGACCTGGATGGATTCTTAGTGTCAGTTGGATCCATAGTACTAGCCATGCAATGATTCTGTACACTAAGAATCGGCTGCGAAGTCTGTTGAAACAGAAAGGCCAAATTCCACAAAAGGAATGTAACGCCAGGACTTTGCTTTTTTTCTTTTATGCTTCCTGTGTGAATTATAAAGATACGCCCTTGCGCATTTTTCATGAAATTGGCTGGTTTTCGCGACTAAGACAAATCTGCGAGTAATTTTATTGTCTCATTTACTATTTCCAGCCGTAAAAGGTTCGGAAACCATCTGAAATAAATAAAAAAAAGTTTCGCCCTTCATTACTAGCAATTGAAGTATCGCCCCGTTTGTTGTCTTGGAACACGGAAGGCGAAATTTACGTAAACAAATGGAATGACAGTTTCGCCCTTTATAGTTCGTTGTATTACTAAGATTGAGATTTTTGTAGAATCCGAATTTTTAGGCAAAATTGTAGGATTTTGAAGCATTTATTGGTAGGAGAGAGAAACTCGATTTGTTTACTTTTGTAAGATTCGACCTTCTTTGAAAAACACCTGATTTAACCTCTATACCAGAGATGCCATTTATACAGATTTATCGGTATTATACAGGTTTTTACATACACATACAGATTTAATACAGATTGCAGATTTTATACAGATTTTCTAAATTTTATACAGATTTATACAGATCTCACAAGTAAGAAAAAAATTAACTATTTCGCCTGAGCTATCTATTAGTTTCTATTTTTTCGCGTTTCATCTTCGGCTTGTCAGTGCTTAGAGCAGTTCAAACTGAACTGCCATCTCGCGTCTAGCAGTTGAAGTTATACCGCAAATTTTGCACTATGTATGCAACCCTCAAATAATATTGCACAATTGCCATTTTATTTCTGACGTCTCAGGCGTAAACCAGTGACGGCTTATTAATGGGTTTTGTTAGTTTGTGCAAAAAGCACATATTTTGTTTTTATTTCTTCGCGTTTCGTCTTCGATGCGTCAGTGCTTAAAGCTTTTCACAGTTTTTGCATAAACCAACAAAACCCCTAAATGGATCTATTAGTATTTGATTGCAGTGACGAGATAAAAATTTATTAATCAACGGACAAATAACACATTGCAATGGAGATCTTTCCTGCAGATGATGAAAACTAAAATACATTTATAATTTGGAACCAATTTGAACTGATATTCAAGGAAGTCATGGCATCATGAAACTTTGTGAGTCTGAGAGTTGTATGACTTCACTTGACGTTGAATATTGGGCGTTGGATTCCAAGTCAACTTATGAAGTCAACATTTTCAAACTATTTAATTTCGTCGATGAATTGTGAGCGCGGCAATGACTTACGAAGATATGATGAATGAATGCTCATCAAATCTGTTATTATTTAATCATAATCTATTGACATAACATCTTTTAGCAATATTTTATTGTAGAAATTTCATTTTATTAGTGAATGCAGATAAATACAGATTTTTTATGCAAAGCAATACAGATTTTCTATGAAAATATCTGGCATCTCTGCTCTATACCGCAATACAGTACTCCCAAAATACCGATAATTCTTGGATCGTTCAGATTAGAGTACCTATAACCAGAGTGACGACATCTCATCCGTAATGTTGGGAACAATTCAAAACATTCCATTAGCTTTACATTTAATTGACAGGTCGTTCCCGCATAGCGTTTTGGCTACCTGGGCAGCCATGGCCACCAGACGGCTACCAAAATTGATTCAGTGACGGTTGTCAAATCCTATTTGACAAAACAATGTCTCCTGTATCTAAGTTAGCCGAGCGTTTTTATCTTCTCACCTTCGCTGAAAATGTCAAAGATTTCAATGTGGAAAAATCCTGGTGGATACGGTTGTATCGTTTGAGTTGTATAACTGCCAGCGGTGAGGCAGTCGGTCACCAGAATGTCTGCCAGCTATATTTTTCCAGCTGGCAGCGTTTAGTCAGCCGTCTGGCAGCCATGCGTATGCGGGTTTGCTCGTTTGGAACTGGTAGCTGTCATTCCAAACGAACAGCTGTCGCCACTCTGATTATAGTCACTCTAGTTCAGATAAATACCGATACCAAAATACGTTTCCTGTTACTTATGTTGACGAGATTCTGATACCGATTTGGTACAGATAGATTTTTGCACCGAAAATCAGATTTTTGGAAAAATGATCTGGCAACGCTGACTAGAATCTGATGGCAATAATATTCCAATCCACGTGCGAATGTGTTGGTGTAGCTATTCTCGGCAGTTGAAAGGTTAATGCTAGTGTGAGTGTGTCGAAATAACCCAGTGAATTTTTTCGAGCCGCATCGTGCCAATTATTGAAGACATATATGCAATAAAAAACACTGCAATGCCAAGAGAACAGTTGAGAAAGACATAAAATCGTTCATGAAACTCTATATCACGCAATGGAACTGTCTTCTACTTGGTTCATTAGTTCATAGCTTACGAAAATCTATATGCATTTTTCCAGTGTATGAATATGAGTCAAAAATGTTTTACCTCAGTGTAAAATTGAACCCACAACAAACTTTGACTTCGGCTCGCACACATTCTAATTTCGTATATGAATAGATCTGCGCACTCTGCATCGGTGTGAGTAACTGAGACGTCAAATTGCTCAATGGCAACCAGAGATGCCAGAAATTTTCATAGAAAATCTGTATCTCCTTATATTCAAAATCTGTATTTATCTGTATTCACAACTAAAACTAAATTTTCGCAATAATAACACCATTTTACGATTGAAGATGAATATAAGCAAATATCTGCAATCTTTTTGAATATTTTCTTATTCAATTATTACTATCAGCTATCCCAGGATGATAGATAAAGGGTGGGAGCATATGCGTATGTGGTGGTGTGGTTTTCAATTTTTCGGTAAAATTAAAAAAATACAACAAAAAATGTGTCGTCACAACAAATTTTCATCACAGAAGTGTTCATATCTAAATGATGATAAAAAGTTCTAAAACGTGAGATAATACCACTGACAAAATGAAATGTTTTGTGCCAAAATGTGCATCCAATGGAAAAGAAACAGCTTCTACCTCCGTTTCGTTTCACCGGGCCCCGAAGGAAAACAATCAAAGAAATATTTGGTTGCGTTTCTGTCGTCTTCCTTCGTACACGAAAAGGCAAATTTTCATTTGCTCCAAGCATTTTAGTGATGATTCTTTCGAACGGAACTCAGAACTACAACTAGAAATGGGACAAGTAAATTTTCGTCGTATTTTAAGAAAAGGAGGTATGTATATTATTCTGTTCTTTTTCACGAAACCCAGATAATGTTTACGTTTTCAGTTCTTCCTACCATCCGAGTACCGGATCTTGTTTCGATGCGCCATCCGAGTACCGGATCTTGTTTCGATGCGTGCTGAAAGAAGACATAAGTAATTATTGATTGCAGATCTTTTGAATGCATCGTGTAAGAAGAATAAAGAAACTAATATTCAATTATCCGTTAATGCATTACCACCTCCATCACAACCTTTTGCTGGTTTTGATGACTCATTTTTCAGTCATACTTTTGAAAGATTTCCATTGACAATTTACGGTAGTGAAAAAAGTGAAGAGTTTACATTCACCAATGAAGAAACGGACACTAGTGAGCTTCTACAGGAGTATCCTTCAAACACTAGCATCACCTCCATTGCATCATTCTGTTCGCCCCAAAAATCTGATCACACATATTCAGTGAAAGCGCCCGATCAATCAGAAAAGGAGAGTAGGGACTATTCGCAGCATCCAACAAACCGTTTACAAGCCCAGCTAGCAATGCAACGTTCAGAAATATTCCAGCTTCAGAAACAACTGAAGGAACTGAGTACGAGCTATGATCAGGAACAAAAAAGTCATCAACTTTCTATGAAAGCAGTTCGCCTGGAAGTACATGAAAAGAATAAGGCGATCCTAGATCTTCGTCAAGCTTGCGATTCGCTTCAAGAAATGAAAGAGGAAGAAATTATAAGGCGAATTAGGCTTGAGCTGAGTAAAGTATTTACTGCGAATCAAATCGATTTATTGATGGGACGCAAGCAAAAAGTTCATTGGTCGTCCGAAGAAATCGCGCTATCGTTTACAATTAGGTACACTCTTCAAGATGATTTTTAATTTTTTTGTAGAAATTTACTATCTATTTTCAGATACCATGGAATAAATGTATGGAATCTACTTAAAAAAGAATTGAAAATACCTCTACCGTGTATTCAAACGCTTCGTAAGTGGAGTAGTAGAATTCGTATGGACATCGGATTATTGGATGACGTTTTAAAACTGATTTTTTTTTTTTTATTCAACAATATAATATATTTTTAGGCACACTGCTTAAGCTCTAAGATGCCAAGGGTATTTTCTAATCTTAATTAACGACTAACTTAAAACTAGAATAGTATCGTTAGATTATGTCGTCTTAGATTTTCTAGAATCCATTGTATGTTGCATGGGTCTTCCAGATGGCGCTATCTATGGCCGATTCCTTTCGGTTCGTGTGGGTCCGCGGGAAACACCCCCAGGCTACGAAGGCCCGGCGGGTGGCCCGCATGCTGGTCATCGACTGGAGCGTAGAACCGTAGACGGTGATGGTGATGTTACGGAAGAGAATGAGAAAAAAAAAGTAAATATTGTGGAAACCGAGGTAAATAGGGGGTATGGAAACAAAATGTCTGAAAACTACAAAGATCTAATTAGTTGCCATCGAGATGGTGAAGAGACGGAGAAAGGGGGAACGAATAGTTAGTGACAAAAAAAAAAGATCTTGTTAGTTCCAATGAAGATGGTGGACAGGGACGGGGATCGAGAGAATCGGGCGGATATTAGTGTCGAACCTGTAGGTGGAGATTATACTTTCTGAGCGAGGTATATCAGATTACACTTGGATATTAATGTGTTTAAGGTACTGATATATGAGAAACATATATGAACTATCCCGACTCGCCATCACATCTCGGACCGGAACCTCAGGTGGTCTACCTCGGGCCCTAAGGGATTCCAGTAGCTTCGACCTGGCGTCGCGATACTCTACGCACGACCACACGACATGCTCGATGTCCTGATAACCCTCGCCACAGGTGCAGAGACCGCTCTCCGTGAGCCCAATACGCCGGAGATGTGCGTTGAATGTGTAGTGGTTTGACATGAGTCGAGACATCACACGAATGAAATCGCGACTCACGTTCATCCCCCTGAACCAAGGTTTCGTCGATATTTTGGGAACAATGGAGTATAGCCATCTTCCCAGTTCGTCATTGCTCCATGAAGTTTGCCAACTTTCGAGTGTCCTCTGACGAGAAATGCTAAAAAATTCATTGAAGCAGATTGGTCTTTCATAAATTTCACCTTCTAATGCACCCACCTTAGCTAATGAGTCTGCCTTTTCATTTCCCGGAATGGAACAATGCGAAGGGACCCAGACTAAGGATATTAAATAAGACCGACCAGATAAAGTTCTCAAGTGTTCCCGTATTTTCCCCAGAAAATATGGGGGATACTTTCCTGGCTTCATTGAACGGAGAGCTTCTATTGAACTTAAACTATCCGTGACAATGAAGTAATGGTCTTTGGGTAAATTTTCAATGATCTCAAGAGTATACTGAATAGCAGCTAATTCTGCGACGTAGACTGAAGCCGGATCACTGAGTTTGTACGAAGCGGTGATGTTTTTATTGAAGATACCAAAGCCTGTGGATCCGTTGAGATTTGACCCATCAGAGTAAAACATCCTTTCACAGTCAACTGCTCTGAATTTATAATAAAAAATATTAGGGATCACTTGAGGGCGTACGTGATCCGGAATCCCACGAATCTCTTCTCTCATGGATGTGTCGAAAAACACAGTAGAATCAGAAGTATCCAAGAAATGAGCACGGTTGGAAACAAACGAAGAAGGATTAATATTCTGAGCCATGTAATCAAAATACAAGGACATAAAACGGGTCTGAGAATTGAGCTCGACAAGCCTTTCGAAGTTTTCAATCACCGTCGGATTCAAGACATTGCATCGAATCAGCAATCGATATGAGAGATCCCAGAATCGGTTTTTAAGTGGTATAACGCCCGCCAGCACTTCGAGACTCATCGTATGAGTCGACTGCATGCAACCCAAGGCTATACGCAAGCAACGATACTGAATTCTTTCCAGCTTGATGAAATGGGTGTTCGCCGCGGATCGGAAGCAAAAGCATCCGTATTCCATCACGGACAATATCGTTGTTTGGTACAGCCTGATCAAGTCTCCTGGGTGAGCACCCCACCAAGTTCCGGTTATTGTGCGAAGAAAATTAATTCTCTGCTGGCATTTTTGTTTCAGATACCTAATTTGACATCCCCACGTGCCTTTGGAGTCGAACCAGACCCCGAGATATTTAAATGTGAAGGCCTGAGCTATGGTTTCACCCCTTAGTTGAAGCTGTAATTGTGCTGGTTCTCGCTTCCTTGAAAATACAACCAGCTCAGTTTTCTCCGTAGAGAACTCGATACCCATTTGAAGAGCCCATGTCGACAAGTTGTCGAGGGTATCTTGTAATGGTCCTTGGAGATCGGCAGCTTTGGGTCCTATAATGGACACAACGCTGTCGTCGGCAAGTTGTCTTAGCGTGCAAGATGTGTTTATACATTTGTCGATGTCGTTTACGTAAAAATTGTATAAAAGGGGGCTTAAACATGAGCCCTGAGGAAGAATCGTATTGAATCGTATTGTCGACAAATCATTCTGCGCAAAATGCATATGTTTCTCGGACAATAGATTATACAAAAAGTTATTCAAAACTGGTGAAAGACCATGCTTATGCAACTTCTCAGATAGGATATGTATTGAAACTGAGTCGAAAGCCCCCTTGATATCTAGGAAGACTGATGCCATTTGTTCTTTACGGGCAAATGCCATTTGAATTTCGGTTGAGAGCAACGCAAGACAATCGTTCGTTCCTTTGCCCCGGCGAAAACCAAATTGTGTATCTGAAAGCAAGCCATTGGTCTCGACCCAATTGTCTAGGCGGAAGAGAATCATTTTTTCAAACAATTTCCGGATACAGGAAAGCATAGCAATCGGCCGATACGAATTGTGGTCGGAGGCAGGTTTCTCTGGTTTTTTAATGGCGATAACCCTCACTTGTCTCCAGTCATGAGGGACAATATTACCCTCAAGAAACTTGTTGAATAGATTCAACAAGCGCCTTTTGGCAGGGTCAGGCAGATTTTTCAACAAGTTGAATTTGATTCTGTCTAGCCCCGGGGCTTTATTGTTACACGACAAGAGTGCAAGAGAAAACTCTACCATCGAAAACGGTGTTTCGTTTGTATTCGCTGTCGCGACGCGGGAGATCTTCTGGTCCGGAACAGAGTCGGGACACACTTTTTTAGCGAAATCGAATATCCAGCGGTTAGAATATTCCTCGCTTTCGTTCGTGGTGTTTCGATTGCGCATTCGTCGGGCTGTGTTCCAAAGAGTGCTCATCGATGTTTCTTTTGTTAATCCGTCAACGAAACGGCGCCAGTATCCGCGTTTCTTTGCTTTAATTAGGTTCTTCATTTGCATGTCTAACGCCGCGTAATTCCGATAATTATCAGGTGTTCCGTTTTTTCTAAAAATGATATACGCTGCAGATTTTTTAGCGTTTAACTCTGAGCACTCTTTGTCCCACCACGGGTTGGGAGAACGGATGTTAGTTTTCGCGCCCGGTACACGTTTCGTCTGAACTTGAATCGCGGTTCCGAGAATCAAGCCAGCCAAAAACGTGTACTCTTCCTCCGGAGGAAGTTCTTGTGTTGATTCTATTTTCTCAGATATAGAGTTTGCATATCTTTTCCAATCAATATTTCGTGTGAGGTCATACAAAACATTGATTGTCTTCGATGGTCTTAATCCGGTGGCAATTGAGATGACGATAGGCAAGTGATCGCTACCGTGGGGATCAGGGGTTACCTTCCACGTGCAATCCAACCGTAGCGATGTTGAGCAAATGGAAAGATCCAGCGCACTTGGTCTTGCTGGTGGTGCAGGAATCCGTGTCATTTCTCCCGTATTTAAAATTGTCATATTGAAGTTATCGCAAAGGTCATAGATCAGAGTTGATCTGTTGTCATCCTGAAGACAGCCCCATCCCGTACCATGAGAGTTGAAGTCTCCTAAAACTAACGTAGGTGTAGGAAGGAGCTCCATGATGTCACAAAGCCGTTGGTGCCCAATCGAAGCTCTTGGGGGAATGTATACGGAAGCAATGCAAAGGTCCTTGCCTTTCATTGTGATTTGACATGCAATAACTTCAACACCTGGTATCGAAGGAAGGTTTATCCGGTAGAAGGGATAGCACTTTTTGATCCCTAAAAGTACTCCTCCGTAGGGGTTTTCTCGATCCAAGCGGATTATATTAAAATCATGGAAGGTAATTGGTATTTCAGAAGTTAGCCATGTTTCGCATAAGGCAAATGCGTCACACTCCAAGATGTTTATTAATACTTTGAAGGGGTCTATTTTCGGTATGATACTTCTACAGTTCCACTGTAAAACAGTGATCGGATCCATTACCTCGTTCAATAAATCAGCCATCGAAGAATACAATCGCTGAAATGAGGGGCCATTTTGCAGTTGACTGCTTCAGAAATGTTTTGACTGTGGGTATAAAACTCATCATAAGCTGTTTCAGGGGGTCGGAAATATTGAAAGTTGTGAAAATCCAGTCCACAATATCCGAGAATTTTATGAATCCAGCACTCGGTCGATTTTCTGATTGGTTTTCTGGGACACTTGGGGATTTTGATGACCCAGGAAGTACCGGGAATTCCTTTTTAGATCTGAGTTTCTCAAGATCAGGAGCTGTTTGCTTTGGTTTTTTCATTTTACCAGCACTTCCCATTGCTGTTACTTTTGGGGGACCCTCAGAAGATACCTTCGAACCCTTGCTAGGGAGCTTGTGAGAGGAAATATTTATCCTCTTCCTATAGCTGTGAGGGACTGCCGAAGATGTACCTTCTTGGGGATCGTCAGAATCACACTCGTCAGTTGACAAGCAAGCGTAAAGGTTTCCGGTGAGTTTAGGTGGCGTAGCACTCTTGAGCATTTCTGCAAAAGACCGTTTGGAACGAGACTGGAGAGACTGTTTCAATTTATCTCCTCGCAGTTTGTACGCAGGGCATGCCGCGAGGTCATGATGGTCCTCTCTACAGTAGAGGCACTTTTCGATGCTCTTCCCGCAAGAGCCATCCGCGTGAGCCCCTCCACAGCAAGCATGTCCAAACACTGCACTGCACCGCGTGCTTCATATAACCACCGCCACCGCGTGTATTGAGAATGCCATTGCGTGCCAGTGCACAAAGAGAAAGACGAAACGCAATGTCGCAAGCCACGATGCTGGTGTCGGTGTTTTATTTTCGGCGCTGGTGTTTCAAGCTTCGGCATACACCGACACAGCGTGTTTTCAGTTTCGTTAAACACCGGAGCCGAGTGTTTTGAATTTCGCGAAGGCACCGAAGAGCACCCATGCGTTGGTTAGTTTTTGAATGCTGTGCTATATTCTATGAGAATTTTTGCGACAAACGTGACGTTCATTCTTATTTAATAAATCGGAACATATGATTTAATCAATTGTAGTTTATTTGATTATAATTGAATAAAAATTCAATATATTTTTTATGCTTGGGCCAGGGTTGGAAAAATCACCAAAAGCAAAAAAATATTGGTGATTTAAGTTCACGGCTGATCTTAAGATTACTGATCGCGTATATAAAAAATCACTACCGATTTCATCCTAAGTGATTTTAACAGATCACAAGTAAAGATGTCAACTCAAGATCAGGTAAGCTGTCAAATCCATAAAAACACTACTGATTCAATTGGAAGTGATTGATTTAGGTAATCGATCTGATGATGATCAGCCAAAAGTTCACAGAGGGCCAAGTAAATTAGAGAAATTCATGAATTTGGCATAATATGAGTATTGGAGATGAAACTTTCAAACGTTTGATAATTTTGGTCAATTTGTAAATGCACAAATCGCTAAAAAATTATTAAATTTTCGTACATGTGATAGTAAAGATGAAGAAACACAATTTACGAACGATGCTAACAACGTGCGTAGTTTGATATAACGTGGTAAAGAAAATTAACCCGATACCAGAAAAGCGGCACAGATACGAATTTCCGAGCCCCTTTACTCGTGATAGTAATATTGCCAATACTCGAGATTTTGACAATACTATTAATAGTTTGATGGAAAGTTACCATATGCATGAGATGAGATGAGATTGAGATTGACGTATTGTAGAAGGATTAACAATACTGAGTATTGACAATATTATTGTCTCGTGCGAGGCTCGCTTAGAAGCCGCTTCTGATGTCAGCGTTTTAATATTACTATTATGTTGTTTATTTTACCCACGATTTTAACCTCACATTCATTCGCCGAAATGAAATGGTTTTGATTGAATACGGTGCAGCGGTTGAGAAAAATCATAGCCAATTTACGAGAACTATGAAAGAATTTCAATGAATTTATTTATTGACAATACAAGACATGCATCGAAATCCCACGCTTCGTGATTACATCTATGATTAGTGATAATTGTAATGATAACAAAAACATTAATAAAATTGCAATCACAAAATTTATACAGCTTATTAAAAGATATCGCTGTTTAGCTTCAATATCATACACAGAAGTAATAAGAGCGCAGGTCGCTTGTCCAAACACTGCACTGCGTACACTGATAAAAGTACACACGACGGACTCATGTGAAGAAAACTTTAAATTTGATGTTATTTTGCAAATAACATATTCCAAGCTATTTCAACATAAAGTTCATATGTAAATTCACTTAAATGCTAGTTTCATTTATCCTACACTCAGCTAATATACGGTTTTACCTATTTTTATATATATAAAAAATAGGTATAGAATTCGCTCAAACTTTCGAAAATTTTTCCGAGGCCCGGAGGGCCGAATGACATATACCAATCGATTCAGCTCGACGAACTGAGCAAATGTGTGTGTGTGTGTGTGTGTGTGTGTGTGTGTGTGTGTGTGTGTGTATGTGTGTGTGTCCGTATGTGTGTTGTCAACTAAGAGGTCGAGATCTCAGAGATGGCTGGACCGATTTTCATCAAACTAGTCGCAAATGAAAGGTCTCCCCGTCACCCAAAACGCTATTGAATGGTTTTGAGATCGGATGTTTACTTTTTGAGTTATACAAAGTTTTATATCAAAATTTTCAGTTTTTTGACAGTATCTGTCACAATTGACCTTGAAAACAGAATATGTTTTCAGACTTAGATTCCGCACGGTAATACCTATCCAACAAGCCATAGATTGTTAAAATCCGTCCATTTTTAACGGAGATATCGAAATTTTTCTGTAAGCGACTTTTCCCCCTATTCCAGCAGTAGGAGTTTTGAGCGCTGTATGACAAAGAAATGCTTGGGAGCAACGGAAACACGATTTTTTATACTGTTACATACAATTGTTTCTAAGAACCAAAAGGATTGTGTACAGCATTTTTTTTCATGACATTTAGCCTCGGACCGATTTTGGCACGGCTCGTTTTTGGCAACATAATCGTTCGAATATGACATATATAAACCAGATGATGGCAGAATTTTTTTTAATTATTTTGTTTTAAACTACTTACAGCAATAAATGCTGGAACAACATAACATCCATATACCATTCGAATCAGTTTGTCGAGATCAGCAAATGCGTGTGTGACAAATAACTTCAATTAATTTTCTCGGAAAATTTCTTTTCTACAAATTCAGATTCATAGGAAAAGTCGTATGCTCCCAAACAAAGTTCCTGCATTATGTTTGGTTCCGACCTCTGGTTTCGGAACTACAGGATGATATGTGAAACGAAATCAAAATTGTGTAACTCATTTTTCTTGAAGATGGCTGAACCGATCTAAGATGCAAATGAAATCTAAGAATCATCTAAGATTCAAATGAAAAGTTTCAAAGTTCTATAAAACATCTTGCTTTTCAGTCAGATCCAACTTCCGGTTTCGGGGATTGTATAAAAATGTCTATTCCACATAATTTAATCAGGTTTATCGGGTTAGCAGATTTGGATAGTCGATAAAAAAATTAACTTTTTTCAGTTTTAGTGGTATTCAGTTGTCGATCAGAAGGCACCTAAAAATTTAATTCGTGCTATGATCTCTCAAAGATGTCTTAACTGATTTTCAAATGTTTTGAAACAAATGTAAAGTGTACAGCTACTCAGGTGAATTTATCTGACTTCGGCCATACCGCTTTTAGAATTCCGGTTCCAGTATAAAATCGTTTCTCAAAGCTCAATCGTTTTCTCAAAAAAAGCCTAATCAAATTTCAGAAACAAAAATTTTAATTAAAACAAACTTATATACAAAAATTAATTATTTTATCCAATTATGACTTCCGGTTCTCGAATTACATGATGATGAATTTTTAAAATTCAAACCGATATAGAAGATGACAATCCCGAAAAGCTTCAAAGTTGAACTCAAAACTGTTGTAATTTATTCGTCATATGGCCATACGAATCGGTTTGGGTTATGCTGGTTCCTGAATACCGGCTCTGGAAGTACCTTAAATTACCGTAAACTCTAGAGAGGAACTTACATATCATGGCATGTTTAATCGATTATCACACTTCTAGATTCAAATTCGATCCGATTTGCAGTTTCGACATTACAGAGTAATGAGTGATTAAAATCTCAAATTGTCGCTTAAAACGAGGGTCATTAAAATAATGTCATGAAAACTTAAACACCGAAGAATATTCATGCAAAAAACACATGCGGATTGATAAAAATAGGTATCATCTCACTGCTAGGTGGATTAAACACGTTTTTAGTTGAGTTAACACACGAAGTCCAAAACCTGATATTACAAATTATTTGAAATTTGCATTTAACAAATTATTTGAAAGTTAGTATCTAACTGATACTAAATATTAAGCTTCATACATTTGAAATTATTCTGCTATTTTTTCTCATAAATACGTCCATTTCAATTTTTCCTCGCCGTGACATCTACAATACATAGAAGTTTAAACCTAATAAATATCGAATATGATATTAGTGTGTTGGTATTCATTAGTTAATCTGAACACTGTTTTCATCAAGCGATTTGCAACTATAAATTACATTATATAAAATACATTTATTTTGTACATGATCTTATAACTATTTCATATTTGTTTATATCAGTTCGTCACATTTATTCAATATAATATAGCTGGCTATTTGTTGAACTCATGGAAGAGAAAGGAGTCTAACATAAAATAAAATTTAAATTGGAACTCCAATGGAATCTTCTGTTTGTTAGATAGAATTCAAGTGTATTATCAATAGTATCTGATTTGAACTTAAAATTGTAGTGTTGGTTTAAATGCGGAGGAATTAACTTCAAGACACATCAGTCCAAAGTGTCGATTTTTATCAGTATAAGAGTTTTAAATGCGACATCTACAATTTCAATTTTTATTACGCAAAACGCAGATGTGTCAAGTTGCTCTCGGTTGGTGTTTATAAAAGGTGTTGAGGCGGCATAATTTGGATCTGCATTTAGTGTATGACTGTCTTCTCCATAGTTCGGATTGAAATAATAAAATGTCAGTGGAAAAACGATCAAAACTTTCAAAAGATGCGACAAAGATTATCGCTGAATGCTTCACGAGAGAAGGAGAAAGGAAATTGCCTAAATGCATTATTTGTGCGAAAGTGCTTCAGGTGGACAAAAATAATAATTTGAAAAGGCATTTGCAATCCGTCCACAGCAAAGCTTACGACGATTTGATCGCTTCTGTGGAGGCAGATGAAATACTCCATCCGAAACGGAAGATTCCGACGGTACCTGTACCAATTGATAAACAATTATTGGTGGAATACAGTGTAAAAATGGTAACAGCGGGAGGACTGGCGTTTAATATGCTTGACCAACCTGGATTATCCGATTTGCTTGACACGTTAACCAAAGCATTGAAAATACCAAGCATTAATCGTAGAACAATTCCACAAGACGTGGAAAATACTGCTTTAACGTTCAAGGCCAAAATCATTCAAGAACTTAAAGGAAGAATGATATGCCTAAAAGTGGACTCCGCCACTCGTAAAGGAAGAAATATTATTGGCATTTTGGTGCAATACATAATCGACTACAAATTTGTTTTGAGAACTTTGGCAGTTTGTGACTCCAATATTCCTCAAACCGCTGAAGCCTTACGAGATGAGATAATACGAGTCTTGCATACTTTTGAGGTAGATATTCATCAAGTTTATTCCATAACAACCGACAACGGAGCAAATTATCTAAAAGCTGCTAGGCTCATTAATGAAGCTCAAAGGGTAAGTGAATCGGTCGATTACGATCTGGATTTTGAAGAAAAGGATGAGCATGTAGATTGCGATGGAAATTTTGAGGAAGAGCATACACTAGATATTATTACTAATGCAATTTCGGATAGCGTTAGATGCGTAGCGCATACTTCACAACTTTGTGTATATGATGCCATAAAAAAGTTAAACCTTAAACCATTTATGGACAAAATGCAAGCAATAGCTAGACATCTTCGAACGAAGCAGTAAGTATAGTAGAGTTATCCTTCAAACATATTTTCTACAGGTGGAAACTGAATTAGATTCTGCCTCGACTATTAAAATTATTCTCTGCTATCGCTAATAAACGTATAACTTTGTTGTACTACATATAATTGATTGCAACTATATAATATGAACCATTTACATATTCAGGTTCCGTCGAATTTTCGAGCAAAGTGGCGTATCCATACCTAAATTGGATTGTGAGACCCGCTGGAATTCCGCTTATATCATGTTGGAGTATTTCTCTAAGAACGAACAATTCCTTAAGGATTTGATTGAAGAGAACAACTCTATTCAAATTACTGAAGAAGACTGGCAATTGTTGAAAGAATTCGTGCTATCATTTTATCCAGTGTACAGTGCAACCATTCGTTTACAAAATGAAACTCTGACTATGGGAGATTTTTTCTTTATTTGGTTAGAGTGTGGCTTGCAGTTAGAGGAAATGGGTAATAGCAAAATGGCTTTTACTCTAGTTACAGCTATGCAAATACGTCAAAAGATTATGTTTGAAGGAAAAGCCTTTCTCGCAGCTCTTTACCTTGATCCTCGAATAAATTATGCAGAATCTGATTTTCTTACTGAAGAACAAAAGCATATTGGTTTACAACACTTGAAGCTGTTATGGGACAAAGTTAAAGATGAAAACAACAAACCTATCACAATATTGGAAAGCCAATCATCTTCGACAACTCCAGTATCACGAATAGAAGCAATGTTGAGAAGAAAAGAATCAGCGATGGACTTCTTGAAACAATCTTTGGATACCAAGCTGAAAGAAATGCCTCTACGATCTCGATTGCCGTCATCAGACTCAGTAATCGAATATTACTGGAATCTGAAAAGCTCTGAGCCAATACTGCATTCTCTGGCACAAGTTGCTCTTGCTGTACCATGCACTCAGGTTTCCGTGGAAAGATCGTTTAGTGCATTGGGGTTGATGTTGACTGACAAGCGTCTGCGGCTAAGTGATAAAAATTTAGCAAATATTTTATTTGTTAAACTGAACAAAGAGTTGTTTTAAGATCTATGATATGATTTTTTTTTCTGGTAGAAAGCTATGCGTTTATATTTACTCAAAATCTTGAAGAAAATTATATTCACAGGAAAACAGGTGCCATTGTTTCTTATTTTGCTTATAATCAGTGATTCCAATAGTTCTCCATCGACAAAAGACTTTGTTGTAATTCATACTGCTCGATTAAACCCAATAAAATGATACATTGCGAAAAATTTAATTTTATAAGTAACAGGAGTACAGAATTATGCTTTTCTCGAGCACACTACAGGCGTAGCGTTTGATTGAGGCGTTTGAAATGAATTAGCAAAATTCTTTGCTGTTATTATTTCTGTGTATGATATTCAATCTAAATATGTGATTAGATTTTTCTAATGTTAGCATCGTTCGTAAATACTATATTGCGCTTTTTTCATCCTTACTAACACAAGTACGTACCGGGTTAGATAATAACCTTCCTTTGCCGACCATCACTAGATTCCCGAAAAATGAAAAATAGATAATTTATAGCGATTTGGGCATTCAAGCTCATATTAATTGACATTGTACAGCTTTGGTTCAACCGTTTCAATGCATCATCTTTCAATACTCATATTATACAAATTTAATAATTCTGCTAATCGCTACTCGCCCCTTTGCGCACGTTAGGCTGATCATTATGAGAAACGATTTTCTAAATCAATCACTTCCGATAGTAATATTTTTGACATGATCACCATCATACACGAATCATAGTTACTTGGAGATCAGATCAGTTGTAAGTACGCAACGATGACTTTTTCCTTGCAATCACAAATTTTTTTTTATATACGCCAATATTGAACTTATGAATCAGCAGTGATCTTAAATCACCGATGATTTTTTATTTTCGGTAATTGTCCCAGTCTTACTATAACAAATGGGTTTTGTGGATAAGATGACCACCGGAGCCATTACCATATATGGGTTCAGTAACCAGTACTGAATGAATTAAAATTATGAAATAAATGAAAAATGTGGAAACAATAGTCTTTATAGGAAAGAAAATATATGAACAGAAACTGCCACTTGAAAAATTCATCAACACGGCATCATTACTGATGTCGCAAGAAAATTCAATTAGACTTGATAATTAGCAAATGTAATTTTGCTTTTCCCAAGGAACCATCAAAACAAAGCCTATTTCTTCCATGCTACCTAAAACCGTGCTTCACATTAACATCCAACGATATTGTCAATGAATTGAAATCAATCAAACGCGTATTGATGAAATAAGAATGAATCATTCAAACGCATTTGCCGTCATACCGGGATGGTATATGCGAATATAGTACAAGCAACCGTATACGGCAAAATCGGAAACACTCGGCTTCGGTGTTTGCCGAAGTCAAAGACACTCGACTTCAGTGCTGCCCGAAAATCTAAACACCGTGTTTGCCAATAGCACGACCACCGATACGGGTGCTTTTCATATTGCGTTCGGTGTTTGTTATTCAACACGGACACGGAGCGTACCATTCAAAACTCCTGGTGGTGTGTTCATGAGTGAAGGTGAGTACCGTGCAGAACGGATCCGTGTTTTTGCCATGCCTGCTCCACAGTTAGCACAACGATACTTATTACCACAATGAGAGGCTGTATGCCCCAATTGTTTGCAATTGGAGCAATTCATGACCCGCGGCACATAGAGACGAACAGGCAGACGAACCCGGTCCAGGAGAACGTAGTTGGGTAATGCCGAGCCGGCGAAGGTCACTCGATAAGAGTCTGATTGGGGATAGGATTTTGTACCATCCCCGGCGATCGACACTGAATGCAGCCGTTTGCAATCCAGTATCTTTACATTCTTAAGTACGGGGTCTTTGAAACCGCCGGCCCCGTACTTAAGAAGATCTTCGCATGTCAGGCTCGCATCTGTGACTACGCCGTCTATTTCTACTTCGCGGGCTGGCACGTAGACACAATACTCCCGCGCAAAAAGATCACTTTGAACGATCTCGTTAGCCTGCTTTGAGCTGGTTAACAAGACCCTAAGCTTCCCTGGGCGTACTTTATCAATACGTGTAATAGTAGAGTATCGTGAAGTCAATTCGTGAGATATTTTTATAAGGTTAAATTTGTTGTTGTTCTTGGTCCGGAAATAGACCACACAGGAACCGGTCGAAAGCAAAGGATCATCGGGATACTTCTTTACCCTCGGAATCTTATTGTCAGCTGAAGGGGTAGGGACAAGTGGGGGTGGTTTTGGATCTGTCTCCATTTTTTCATCCGGAGGGGGGGGGAACCATTATTATTACACGGAGCTATCCCCGCACAGATTTGATTATGTATGGTGTAAGTGAAATAATCAGAGGATAGCAACAAAATACAAACAATACTTAGCTTGTTCGGCTGCAAAAACAAACGGCCACCAAGACCTGGTCTTGGTCGATTGCCTCTTCAATAGATGCCTAAAACTCCGTGAGGAAAAAAGCACAATCACAATTGTCTATCTATGGCTGTGTGACGGTGAAAAAACCTCCACGAAGAAAAAGCACAAATCACGATATCTAACTCGGTGCAAAAAAAACTCAACTCACTCGCACACCCGAGTGTCCGATCACAATCGACACTGCGAAAACAAAAGAACGACCTTGAAAGCGGATTAATGCGGACTGTACTGGACTGGATTAAAGCGAATACACATCCGATCGCGTCGACAGATACGGTGGGAATGTTTTAAAACTG
This sequence comes from Malaya genurostris, assembly GCF_030247185.1. Classification (NCBI taxonomy): domain Eukaryota; kingdom Metazoa; phylum Arthropoda; class Insecta; order Diptera; family Culicidae; genus Malaya; species Malaya genurostris. The sequence goes on from NC_080572.1 coordinate 95,514,145, forward strand.
ATGAAGGTTGCTGCAGGAAAAATGAGCTCAGTGGAAAAAATAACAGTTTTATTATTTGATGAAATGTCCGTTGAAGAAACTGTTGAGTATGATTCTAGAAACGATCGTATCGTAGGTCCATACAAAAACTTGCAAGTTATAATGGCCCGCGGTTTGTTTGCAAACTGGAAGCAACTAATATTTGCTGCTTTTGATACAAAAATGACTCGTGAAATACTGAATAATGCGATAATAGAGTTACATAAACAAGGATATACAGTTGTAGGATGTGTATCTGACTGCGGTGGATCAAATCAAGGCCTCTGGAGAGAATGTGGTATTGATATAATGAGAGATCATACACATACGTCGATCAAACATCCTATCAACGGTGAAGACATATATTTTTTTCCGGATGTTCCTCATTTACTCAAACTGATACGAAATTGGTTGTTAGATCACGGTTTTGTTTATAATGGTAATTAAAAAATGAATTTCCCCGAAAAACATTACAATGAGTATTCATTTATGAAAACCAATCAATTAATTATCTTTAATTTTAGGTAAATTAATTACTAGAGGGTTACTGGATAAACTCATATCTAAGGCGACTGATACGAATCCATCCGTCTCGCATACGTCAGATTATAATTCTCTGTTTAAACTGTCTATGCGCCATGTTCATTGCATCGGAACAGAGAGGCAGAATGTCAGACTCGCTGTTGAGCTTCTTAACCACACTACCGCCGTTAATGTCAGACGACATTTCCCACAGCATGAAGATGCTTCATTACTAGCAAACGTAATCGATCTTATCGATTCGTGGTTTAATACAATGAACTCGTATAGTTTAAATGAGTCCATAATTTCTAAAAAATGTTTTGGGGAAGCTATTCAAGAACAAGAAAAAATACTGAATAATATGGCATATTTTATATCTTCAATGAGAGTGTTAAAATCTCATAAACAAGCACAACGATCTGTTCAGGTAGAGACAAACTATTCGATTTATATGTAACTCTAATCATTTTATATTCAAGCAGGTTTTTCAAAAAGCAGTGCTAATGTCGATCAACTCAATTAAATGTCTTTTTAGCGCTATGAAATATCGGTATGGAATACGCTTCATCATGACCTACAAAGTCAATCAAGATTGTTTGGAAAATTTGTTTGGACAAATACGTCAAAATGGAGGACCAAATAATCATCCATCACCGTTGGACGCATTAAACCGCTTAAGACTCATAATATTAGGGAGAGGCTTAAAGTATCAACTTAGTTATAATCAAAATTCCCAGGAAATACGCATTCAAGAAGATTTCGCCATTTGTCGAATATCCAAAGAAGCTCGTATTTTTTCAGAAAATGGGGAATCAGACGATGTCGATATTTCAAGTTATCTTCATAATTACAGCCAAGTAGAAAAAACTAAACATCGTACACTCGAAGAAGAAGATGGGTTTACATATGCTATGGGTTTCGTAGCTCGTTCGCTCAAACATACCCATTCTCAGATTGGATCATACACGTACAAAATAGAAGAATCACAAGGCGAATCGATTGTGAATGGCTTCAAAAACTCTTACGTAACTGATCTGTCCCACGGTGGGCTGACACAACCAACAGAAAACTGGCTAGAATTAGCAAGAATATGGATTCAGTATTTAACAATTTACACGACTCTCAAAATTCAAATTCGGCAAAAGAAAAATGTTAGGCAAGTTAGTGCTAAAGTTTTGCAAGCAAGATTTCCCAATGTTAATAACCAGGTCATCAAGCAGTTTACTAAAACTAAGATTAACATTCGTGTAAAAAATTTGAAACGTAATATCAAAGAACAAAAGTTTCTTAAATCAAAAATGAATCGAAAGCAAACGGATAAACGAAGTGCAGTGGTTCGTGAAAATATAGAAAAATTGAAACATTTTCGAACCTAATGAGAAAACAATTTAAAATAAATGCTTTATATGATGCAAAACGAACTGTTTCAAATTTAAAAAATGAGCTATTGGTATTTTTCAATTCCTCTTCGAATACTTACTTCAATCCTTAAAATTATATGACGTCATATCATTTTGGCTCTTTTCTCGCCGTTCACTAACACAGCTAAAAATTCGTTACGCTCCCACCCTTTATCTATCATCCTGCAGCAATCCCTCCCTCCAAGTATTTTAACAGTATAATGAGCTTTGCTAAACTTTTTGAATATGCGCAGAATTCTTGTTATTGAGTCAACATGGCATTTCAGTGCCTAATCTGCGAATTCAAGTCGGTTCCCAACCCCAGTAGTTTCTCAGTTCGATAATGAGGTTTAATTCAAACATTGCATCGATTTGCAGTTTAAATCTAAGTTCCATATTTTCATATACCAGATCTGTAAGTTCAAAGTGTCGTTTTGTTGTCAACATATAGCGGATAAAATCTATTCGTTTTTTTGACCCCACACTTCAATGCGTGTTTTTGTTTACGTGATTTCGAGAAAAACTTGTTTTTATTTTGTGTTAACCATGTCGAATTTCGAGCCAAATATATAAAAGCATTTGTGTGGCAAGATATGATTTAATGCTCAATTAAATGAAAAATGAACCGAGTTCTTATTGAGACTTATGGGGATCTTGTTGCAACTGTCAAAACTTATGCGCTCTGATTTCAACGTTTCAAAACAGGTTATTTTTATGTTAATGACAAAGAACTTGAAATTCGACCACAACTGTATGTAGATGAGGAGCTACAATTATTATTGGACTAAAATGATACAAAAATAAAATAAATTATGGCCGAACATTTCAATTTAATTTCTGATAGTCTAAAAGCCTTGGGAAAAATTTAAAATGGTTTGTAAATGGGTTTCACACAAACAGAATGAACATGCGAAAAACCCAGTGCGAATTGTAACTGTCGATGAAAAATAAGTATACTTGGGAACCCTAAACGCAGAAGTTAATCGTTTTTGAAAAACTCGATTATTTCTTGAAGAAAAAGACATTTTCAATTTCCGCAACTTAGTAATTAAATCAAATTTAGTTCTTTGGTTACGAAACTTTTATCTCATCTCTATTACTGAATCTTTAATTATGGCTTAGGCCAAATAAAAACTAAGAACTTTTTAAAAAATCTGCATAAATCTGTATTAAACATACGAAATCTGTACAAAATCTGTATTCTGTATAAAATCTGTATGTGCATGTAAAAATCTGTATAATACAGATAAATCTGTATAAATGGCATCTCTGATGGCAACCCTTGTAATGTCATTGTCATCTGATTAATGCCCGTCGTCATCATATTGGGAACCGAAAAATTGGAGTGTGTATTTCAAAACAATACTTTTTGAAAATTCCGTATTTTTCGACTTCCCTTTTCTGTTACATACCTACAATCATTCTATTAATAAAGTTTCATGTATCATCAAGTTTGTCGGAGAATCTCATGGAGCGTGCGTGAGAGAAGTTCATTCAATATATCTAGGTATGGAAATTGCAATGTAATATTTTCAATTCTTGCTTGGGGTCACGAAATTTGACTGTACATGCTCGAACTAAATGTGCCAAATATGCAATAAAAATTCTTACTTCGGTTACATGTTATCGACAAATATTATATCAATTATCAATTTCACCAGCTGTGTACATTTGCAAACTAAAAAGAATCAATATACTAGAACTTTTGGTACCTTGTAATAATTTAAATGTATATTTTCCTACAATTTCAGGAGCTCAATACTCATTCGACTATCAAATAGATTTGTGCATAGTTCTAGTGCTGGTAGAGCTAGTAGCAATCATAAATCCGCAAACGTCATGGAGACTGGATTAGCACTTAATGTACTGTTACCAAAGGTAGCCACATCAACGGTGTCGGTTGATGTTGGGAAGCTGACTCGGTTCGACAATATTACCAAATCACAACAGGACAATCGAAACTATCGTGGTTTGCAACTGGAAAATGGATTGAAGGTCCTGCTGATTTCGGATCCTATCACCGATAAATCTGCTGCTGCGTTATCGGTTGAAGTGGGACATTTAAGTGATCCGGACGAAATACCGGGATTGGCCCATTTCTGCGAGCACATGTTATTCCTTGGAACGAAAAAGTATACCAACGAAAATGATTACATGTCGTTCTTGTCCAACAACGGGGGCACATCGAACGCTGCCACTTACGCCGACACCACCAAGTATTATTTTGACGTTGTTCCGGAGAAATTACAGGAAGCTTTGGATCGATTTTCGCAATTTTTCATAGCTCCACTATTCACTGAGTCTGCCACGGAAAGAGAAATTAACGCTGTTCATTCCGAGCACGAGAAAAATCTCTCGATGGATGTATGGCGGATACGACAGGTAAACAAGTCATTGTGTGATCCAAAACATCCGTATAACAAATTTGGAACCGGTAATAAAAAAACCCTGCTCGAAGATCCCAAGCTGAGTAATATCAATATTAGAGAAGAGCTCATGAAATTTCATTCGAAGTGGTATTCGGCAAATATCATGAGTTTAGCGGTTTTTGGTAGGGAATCCTTGGACGAGCTAGAAGCCATGGTTGTCCAGATGTTCTCCGATATTGAGAATAAGAACGTGACCTCTCCCCGATGGAATGAGCTGCCGTTCGGTGAGGATCAACTAGCCACTAGAACACTAGTTGTGCCAGTTAAAGATTCTCGCTCTTTGACGATAACTTTTCAAACAGAAGACCTTGAACGGTTCTATAAATCTGGACCGGAACATTATGTTAGTCATTTAATTGGTCACGAGGGTGCTGGGAGCATCTTGTCTGAGTTGAAAGCTAAAGGTTGGTGTAATAATCTTGTCGGTGGGTACAGCACGATTGGACGAGGATTTGGATTTTTCGAAGTCATGGTTGATCTGACCCAGGATGGATTTGAGCACATCGATGATATAGTGAAGATTATTTTCCAATACATTAATATGCTGAAACAGGCCGGTCCGCAGAAGTGGATTTTCGAAGAATACTGCAATCTGTGTGAGATGCAATTCCGTTTCAAGGATAAGGAAAATCCTCTTACGCTGGTGTCTAATGTGGTACACTCGATGCAAAGCTATCCTTTGGAGGAAGTATTAGCGGCACCCTATCTGATCTCCGAGTGGAAACCAGAACTGATTGTCGATTTATGGAATAAGTTCTATCCACAAAATGCAAGGGTCACAATAGTCGGACAGAAATGTGAGGATGGAGCAAAGCAGGAGGAAGAGTGGTACGGTACCAAATATTCAACCGAAAAGTTATCCAAAAGTGTCATGGAGGTGAGTTTTCAAATCACGAAAGATTTGTTCTCAGTAGCTCGGACAAAAAATAATATGATTTTATTTTCAGAGCTGGGCAAAACCCGACCTTAACGATAACCTACATCTTCCAGAGCGCAATCCGTTCATTCCAACCGATTTCACATTGGTACCGGTGGACGACGATATTCAGAACATCCCGATAATAATTCACAACACACCGATGATTCGTGTTTGGTTTAAGCAGGACGTCGAGTTTTTGAAGCCGAAAACGTTGATGAATTTGGACTTTTGCAGCCCGATCGTTTATTCGGATCCGCTGAACTGCAATCTGACGCATATGTTTGTGCAGTTATTCAGAGATCACCTGAACGAGTATCTGTATGCGGCTGATCTGGCCGGATTGCGTTTAATGGTAGCTAACACCACTTACGGGATCAGTGTAAGGAAGCAGTTTGAACTGAAAACAATCAGTTGCTTTAAACATCTTTCTTTTTGTTTTGGTTTGGCAGGTGTCGATCGGAGGATATAATCATAAACAGCATATATTGGTGGAAAAGGTCTTGAATGATATGTACAATTTCAAAATCGACGAGAAGCGATTTGAAATTTTGAAAGAGCAGTACGTGCGCAACTTAAAGAACTACAATGCTGAGCAACCATACCAGCATGCTGTATACTATTTGGCTCTTCTACTAAGCGAACAAGCCTGGTCTAAGCAAGAGTTAATTGATGCTACGGAATGTATGATTCGGTGGTTTCATACTGAGATAAAGTTGTCTAAATTTTCCAGTTTGTTTCAGTGCTCACTGTGGATAAGCTCCGGTTATTCATCGACGAACTGCTTTCACGCATGCACGTTGAATGTTTCATACATGGAAATATTAACAAGGAAAAAGCACTGGAAATGGCCAAAAAGGTCGAGGATAAGTTGAAAAATACCAATGCCAGCGTGTTGCCACTGCTAGCACGGCAGTTGATGCACAAGCGGGAATATAAATTAAATAATGGTCGGTACTGTCGCGTATCTAAAGCATGAGTTGGATTGACTCCTTTCTAATTTTCTAGACGAAAAATGTTTGTTCGAAACTAACAACGACTACCACAAGAGTTCCTGCGCTGAACTCTATCTTCAGTGTGGCACACAGGATGACCAATCGAACGTTTACATCGATCTGGTGGCTCAAATTCTCAGCGAACCGTGTTACAATCAGCTTCGTACTAAAGAGCAACTGGGTTATATTGTGTTCTGCGGTGCTCGGAAGTCGAATGGTGTCCAAGGTATACGAGTGATTGTACAATCGGCAAAACATCCAGCGTTCGTCGAGGAAAGGATAGAGAACTTCTTGAATGGAATGATAGTATGTCCTTTCTTTTCTCATACTCATTGTTTTTAAAATTTAGACTACTGTTTCATTATCAGGATCAACTGGAAAATATGTCGGAAGACGAGTTTAAACGTCATAAAGATGCGTTGGCTGCTCAAAAACTTGAAAAGCCGAAGAAATTGTCGGCTCAATTCACACGGTTTTTGAACGAAATCTCTCTTCAGCAGTACCATTTCAATCGAGCACAGGTGGAGGTCGCGTTTTTGCAGACACTGACAAAACAACAGATAATCGAATATTATAAGGTAAGACAAAACCAAAGTAACGATATGAACTGCTTTAGGTACTGATGAGCCGAAGGCGAAACGCGAAGAAAATGAAAATAGATATGTGCTTTTCCAGAACCAGAAACTCCTACTTGTTCGGCGGTGACAAATCATTTGTCCTTTTTTTTCGTTCAAGCCATGGATTCCACGGTGCGATATCTGAAAAGTATTACATGAATAGTGTAAACTTTGCATCTGCTTAGCGGTTTAAATTTAACTGCTAGATGGCAATGACAGTTTTGAGCTGCTTTAAGCACTGATGAGTCAAAGGTAAAACGCAATGAGATTCAAAGTAATGCGTCGGTCAAAATGTCCCCAAAATGTGACAGAGAAATCAACACTTTTCTCCTAAATTTCGATTTTATTAATTGCAATTACAAATTTCTACACCACTTTTATACCGCGATTTCTCCTTATACTCGAAAAATGCTTCAGTCTCAGTGATGATCTAAGGACAACAAATCAAAGTCTAAGCATTACTTTCCTTTTATGGAATTTGGCCTTTCAGTGGCAACAGAATTTGCAGCCAATTAATAGCGTACAGAATCATGGCATTTCTGGTACTATGATCCTACTAACACTAAGGATGCTTCCAGGTCGGATGCACGAACATATGACAACTGTCTTGTTAGACCAGCCCCCTATGCATTGAACCGCCAACCTGGACACTAAGAACAGACGGGAACTAAAACGCGTCACTCATTTTGTAAACATTTTTTTTCATATTCAAGTGCTCATGCATAATTATGAATAAACTTCTTTTTGATATCTTCACGAGATAGCTGACAATCTCCTGCTACGTCTTTTTTCGATTTTCCATAACGATGGAATTAACTTTTTAGTAGATTTTCGTAACAACTACCTCATTTGGAACAACGCTGTCATTTCAAACGAACAGCTGTCGTCACTCTAGTGTATAGTGTGCATAATCTAGACAGAACCTTTTAAAATGTTAAAAATGAAAAGAGCCCCTTTTTTGTATCTGTAATAGTGGAGGTCATTTGATCAATGGGGTCATGCATAAGCCATGTAGAATGTCTGGATGGAGGGGGGAGTTTAATGAAAGTTTGCGGTTGTCTACGAGGGGGGAGGTGGGTGTTTTGTGCAAAGTCTACGTAGTCTCAGATTTTTTTTATTTTCAAATAAAAATAACTACGAAGTCAGTCAACCAAGCCAGAATAATGTTTCATCAGCTTAACTTTACCTGAAACAAGACAGATTCGAAAAAAGTAAGTGTCTAGCATTGCGGAAGTGCAAATTTCCGAAAAATACACCTCAGAGGCAGAACTAGAGCCTTTCTAGCAGTAAAACTGTTCCTTTAATTCTCTTCACAAAAAAAACCCATTTTGTTTCCTATTGTTCATCTCGTAAAGACGTTTGAGAATCATTGTATCTCATTGCCCCTTATGTATCTGTAATAACTGAGAATTGGTGACACCACCAGTGAACGACATTCGAAGTTAAAAACCATATAACTAAACTAACTTTCAAAAAAACAAAAAGTTCCAAATTTTGGTCTACGTGGTTTATGAAAGGTCCCAATAATGGATTCTGAGTGAATTGTCAATAAATGGCTTTGTATGCCCTAAATGAATCTTGTTCATTTTCCAAAATCGGCTGAAAAATGGCGGAGTTATTTTACATCTAAACAGGTCCTGTCCAGATGGCGCACCCTGTACATGAAGAAAAAGTTGTGTTGAGCTCCAATGGTTGCGTAATTTGTGTATAATAAAACTCAAGATTTCTCCAAATTACTATAATCATTCACGTTCTAAGCAGTTGTATAATCAATCCGAGAATTATTTAACCAACTGAAGTGAGATCTGTGATCTGTATTTGTACCCGAAACCCAACCCGATCCCGTACCCTACGGGTTTTTGATCGGGTACGGGTAAAATTTTTCATTTTTTTGCACCCGAGTTTGTGAAAATCGATGTGGCCATCTTGGAGGAAAGCGAGTGAGACCCTTTTGCAGTTTTTAATCACCATTTCCAATTCTTCCGAAACCGGATTCAGATGACCGGAATAGCCGAAGTTGGTTCGTTTGCCAGCAACAAATATGACCTACACATTGGAACCGTTTTGAACCTAATTAAATCTAGACTTACTATCTCATGTTCTATTGCGATTAAACCAATTAAACGAAATCTAACAAACGAATATTATTATTATTATTATTATTATTATTATTTTTATTACTATTATTAATATTATTATTATTCTTATTCTTATTATTATTATTATTGGCGGTATTACAGCACTACCGGCTGTGAAAGTCTATTTTTTCAAATAAACTTCAATTCATTCACTTATTTTTTCGGTCGCACTTATCATAAAATTGCTAAAAATTTTATGAACAGCAGCACCGTCTTTTATTAATTGCACACACTAGTAGCAGACATGCACGCATCGTTCGTTTTGTGTTTTCTTCTTCCACCGTTCCACCGCGTACCGATGTTGTACATATTGTCATTCTATATGGCGATTTGAAAATTTTGACACTCATCACCCTGTAACTGCGGAACCGGAGGTCGGATCTGGATAAAATTTGACAGTAGGTTTAGAGATAATATGCGCTTTAATTCAAATCAAGATTTGTGGAAATCTTGACATCGCAGAGAAATCGAAGTGAATTCTATTTTTGGAGTTTTTATTAACCACTTTTGGTGCTTCCGGGACAGGAAAAGGGGGGAAACAGTAGTGCCGAATTAAGTTTTCATACCCACAAACTAACAGTTTTATGGAATTTGTACCTATTTTTGACCATCGTTTGTGAAAAATACTAATGAAATTGGTAATTTTCCACTTATCACATTTTAGTTCCGGAGCCGGATGTCGGATCCGGATAAAATGTTTTAGAAAGTTTTAGGAAACAATAAGACCTTTCATTTGAATCTTAGTTCGTGAAAATCGGTTGAGCCGTTTCAGAGAAATTAAGTGCACACTTTTTATCTAATTTTCACATATTACCATGTAACTCCGGAAGTCGGATCCAAATGAAACTCAATAGCAGGTTATGGGACCATTAGACCTTTTATTTGAATCTTAACTTGTGAAAATCGGCTCAGCCATCTCTGAAAAAAATGAGAGCATATTTTTGTTACATACACATACACACACAGACATTTACTCAGATCGTCGACCTGAGTCGAATGGTATACGACATTTGGCCCTCCGGGGCTCGGTTAAAAAGTCGGGTTTCACAGTGATTGCATAGCCTTTCTATATGAGAAAGGCAAAAATGATCACATCATAGTTAGGGGCAGTCCATAAAAGACGTCACGCCGCAAGGGGGAGGGGGTGTTTCATAAAATGTGACCTTTTGTGACAGGGGGAAGGGGGGGGGGGAGGTTTTTGGAATGTGACGTCCAATATTTTCATTTAGCGCATTTTTGAAATACCTAATTATATAACTGATTTGCCCTATTTCCTGAAAAAATCTCCACAATAAACGATTACATTCTATAGGAAAACGTGTATTTGTTGAAGTAAAAGCTTCTTCTTGTAAATTCGGGAATGAATGATGCAGGAAATCATTTCTGTTGTGATCAGCAAAAGTGCACGGAGGAGCGAGTAAATTAGCGAAATCAATAAATTTAGCCTAATATGAGTAAAAAAGAAAAAGATGCCTTCAAATGATTTAACTTAAGTTATGCACTGACAATTTTTTCAGTAATTTAATTTTCTAGCATTGATAATAGTATATCATAAAAATTTCTCTTATCTGTTTCTGATGCAGTTTATTTAATTGTACTCCATTTGAAAAAGGGCGAGAGATCAACGATTTCAGACGTTGATCATGTCGTGTCTTATCTTGATCATATGTGATTTTCCTCCACCAACATCAATGCTTATTTAATCATCCAATGATTGAACTTACATAAATCAAGAATCATTTTGGCTCAAAATCACTACCCATTGTGTGACGGAAGATCAGTACCGATATTGATCGATGTGATTCAAAATTCACTGATCAACTGATCTTGAAAAGATTCTTCGGCAGTGATCTCGTTTTGATGAGGTTTTGGTCTTTATTTTCTCACCCCTGTACGCTACACTAAGGAAATATTATTCTTTACCTAAAACAACAATATATCTGTGTACCCCTAGGAGGAATAAAACAGATGATTTAAATGTTTCATCAATTCCAACCAAATACTTTTGTTAATTTATATAATTGATATTAATTAAATAATTCCGATGATTTTGTAGTTTTAGTTATATTTTTTAATCTAATGACAGCATGTAATAAATCGATTTTCCCTCATATTGGTATGGTTTGTCATACATATTGAGAATGTATTGAGATGAATTTTATTTATTTTGAATTCGTGACATGTGACATAGGGGGGGGGGATCTTTGCTTCTGTGACAATTTGTGACAAAGGGGGGATGGGGAGTCAAAAATCGTCAGAAAAAGCGTGACGTCTTTTATGGACAGCCCCTTATGTGAATATTTTCCATCCTACTATATTTTAAATAATATATTTAATACGGTACACAACCTTAGCTCTAAGATGTTGAAGTCAGACCCTATTTAATGCAACTGTTTAATGCATAATCCAGTAAAAGTTACGTGATTTATAGATAAAATGTAGTGCAGTACTCATATCACACTTAGACGCCAGAAAACTGTTATTTTAAATATTGGTTGGAGATTTTCTTAAACTTTAGGATTCTTACCATGAAAAAATGAATATTTATTTCAGAAAAAAATGCATAGAAGTTCAGTGGTTGTAAAAACCACCAGCTACCGATAACATCGTGGGTGTGGGTTTGTGAGGCTGATTGACTGACTGATGAATTTTTATTTGAGTGCAGTCAGTGTCAAGATAATTTCATTACTATTTCTGCTCGAAAGTGCAAAACCAGAGCAATCCACGCCACCAGTGTTTTTCAATGAAAAACGTCATTTATTTTCTCCATTCTGAATTTTGACTCAGTGATAGTTTTAAATTCCACATTTTTGACAACTGTTCTCAGTTGTTGGAGAAGAGTAGTTTTGGTTCACTCACTGAGTACCCGCTTTTAAACCTGTGTTCTAGTAAGCGTTATAGAAATGGTCGGGTTACGGGTATTTGTACCCGAAACTTGAACCGAACCCATACCCGACGGGTTTTGATTGGGTACGAGCTAAATTTTTACTGCTAATTCGATTTCAGGTCGGGTACAGATTTTCATTTTTCATCGGGAGTGGAGGTGCGGAAAGTTCCTGAATTTTCTTTTGTACTATGTTAGATCGGTGACACACTTTATTGACAATGAAGCGTAATGCGGCTTCAAGAACCTGCATCTGTTTATATAGCAGAGTTAGCAGCAGCTCATTATAGTTTGAGTGTAATCGTCACATTATCTCCAAACCATTATTTTCTCTTCACAGATAGTCTGAGTGCAATTGAAGCCATTCGCTCAAACGCTGCTCGCAAAAATGAACCGTTTTTCTTGGGCAAAATAGAACAATACCTGAGCGACATATTAAATAATCATCAAATCACAATAGCTTGGGTCCCGGCTCATTGTTCCATTCCAGGCAATGAAAGAGCCGATATTTTAGCCAAACGTGGTGCTATTGAGAGTGAAACTTATGAGAGACCGATTGCTTTCAACGAATTCTATAGCGCGTTTTGCCAAAGAACACTTGCCAGCTGGCAAACATCTGGGTCGGTGGATTCACTCAATTATTCCTAAAATATCGACAAAGGCATGGTTCAGGGGACTGGATGTGAGTATCGTGGGATGTCCAGACTCATGTCCAATCACTACACGTTAGATGCACATCTCCTTCGAATTGGACTTTCCGAGACTAATCATTGTGCTTGTGCTATCGCGACATTGATCATGTCGTTTGGAAATGCGCGGAGTATCGTGATGTCAGATCTCAACTAATAAATTCTTTGCGTACTCAAGGTAGACTATCCAATGTCCCAGTTCGCGACATTCTTGCTTGTCGCGACCTTCCTTACATGGAACTTCTTTATCATTTCATTAAGTCCATAGGAGTTCCAATTTAAATTTTATTTTATGTTAGGCTGTTTTCTCTTCCATGAGTTCAACCAATAGCCAGCTATATAATATTGAATAAAAGTGATGATCTGATACAAACAAACCTGAAATAGTTATAAGATCACAATCGCTTGATAAAAACAGTCAACTAATGAATACCAAAATACTAATATGATATTCGAAATGTATTAGGTTTAAAGTACTATGTATTGTGGATACCACGGCGAAGAAAAACTTATATATATATATTGCCTATGAAACAAACGTATTTATGAAAAAAAATGAAGCGTAAAGCATTATCTCAAATAAGGTTTCAATACTCAGAATGTATAGACGAATGGTTCATGAACATTTTACTCCGTCGATTTTTAATTAATGATCGGGCCAAACTATTTGAAGCACCATGAATTGTCCATTTTTTCGGTCTGCTCTAATTGGTTTGGACTTTGCGAAAATTTAAGGAAAAATTAAAATTACCTCACGTTTATGTTGGAAAATCCAATTTGGAAAGAATATTTAAGTAAAAGGAAATAAAAACTTTTTATTATTAATAATCGATGTAGTGACAATCACACCATCAGTAGTCAGTGTTAATTTTATTCAGTTTGTAGATACCAACTGATGTTATAATGTTTGTTTTTTTTTTTGCAGGAATTCATCATCATGGGAGCCCCATCGAGGCGATCGCTGTCTATTCATGTAGTGTCCACTGCCGAAGGTGGTGCCGGCCATAAAGATGCTCCGCCGGAGGTAACCGAGCGTAGTACAAACGATAACACAAGTTCCAAGGACTATGTGAAAGTGGGTGACTTAGCGAGCTTCAAATCGTCCCGAGCACTGTACCCAATGGTGCAACCGTACATCGACATCAAACCGAAGGGTAGTAAATGTAAGCTGTAATTATGATTTCTTATGGAAACTTTCGGTATTCGAATCATAATTACGCTTAAGCAATGTTTGGAATGAAGTTAACTCTCTTGCTGTAGATATTTTGTTGAGTATTTTTATTTTTTTGTGATGCTATTGTTTATTTACAAGAAATTTATCAGTACTTGGTCAACGAATAATATTCTAATTCACTATTTTCACACCAATGTGAAGTTTAACGATAAAATACAAACCAGAAAAAATGAATTGTATAGTGGTTTAGTCAAGTTATACCTAATAAAATAAAAGACGTACCAGTATAAGTTTTTATTTTTCAAGCGCACGTAAACGTAAAGAACAACCTCACACTTAAATTCACGACATTTTCGCAGGTCTAATGTTATTCAACCAGAAAACTCACAATGTTCTTACAGATAAATGACGACTTCAACAAGTATTTTGTCTTGCTTTAAGTAAGAATTCGTTAAGAGAGCCCGGTATGGGATGGTAAAGCCTGTGTTGGTATTCCAAAAATCACGAGAGTTGAGATCGCTGAATGGCACACCCTGGAATAATAAATCTTTAGAATATTCTAACTGATACTGTTTTGTAATAATCCGAAACGCGCCTGATTCAGAAGAACGATCTTATGCCGCAGGAATTTTTTGGTTTCTACACCTCCGTAGAGCGAACCCTCTTGTAGGATAACATTCGGTTTCTTCCGAAGTTCATCGTCCATCGCTGAGAGTTGCTCTAGCTGCATGTACACATTATCTTTTCCCTCGTGATTCAGGGTAGCCTTTAGTCGTAGATTGAGCCCTGATATCACAAACACAGGACTGGATAAGGTGCTCACATTTGATTGTAGACGTTCAGTAAAATGTTCAATTTTCCAAAAATATTTATACACTTTGGCGTCACCGCTGGAGACTACGGTGTTGTTGAATCTATACACCTCGTAATCGCGAAGTCCTCCTCTGAAATTAGAATGAATATAGTGTCATCAGTACTAGACTACCTATCCGATGTGTACTCACGTCAGGAATCTTGTCTGTATTGGCTTATCAATCGGTTTAAAGTCCAACACGTGTGAATTGGCTGATGACTGTTTAATTGAAACATCTTCCTGATCGTTTCCTACTCTAACAAGTGGAGATACCGGTTTACGATTTGACTGTGGCATTTCTTTAACCATGTCTCTGTTGAACTTTTGTCCGGAATCATCATGATCTTCGTCCGGGAAGTAAACATCACCGCCTGCTGACTTCGGTGTCGTGCTGGATGTTGTCGACAGTCGAGGTGCTTCGTGAGAACTTAATTTCGTGCCGGTGCTAGTACCAAGCTGGTTATTAACCCGTTTGATGGACTTATATTCGGAAGCCTGTAGCGGTGGTGGATTAAAATTTGGATCACGTATCATTACTCGGAGATTCGACAATTCCAGTAAAAGTTTTGCTTCTAAGGTGCGGAACGCAGTTAACATTTCATCCGTACCGCACACACCAACTAACGTTTTACTGATTGTTGCTTGAGCACTAGCTTCTACCTCTCCGGAAGTGATCGTACATTGAGCAGTTTGTGTTTCGTAAGGAGACTCTGGTGTTCCGTCATCTATCTTTGTTGCGTTGGTGACTGTGAAACAGTAGAGTTGGGGTCATTAGGTTTAGGTTAATGCAAGATCATCATTGAATTCACTATCGAAATGTATTTTTTTGTTTTTAAAAGGTTATAACCGCCCCCTCCCCCTCTTTCGATTAATCTAAGTGATGTAATTTTTTTCTCCAAGAGAATTGCTCTCCGGATACCTTAGAAATGGGTGGCATGTTTCTTTTCACTCGGGTGCACAGTGGTTTGAATCGACAAAAACGTGAACTTAATTCTCTAGCTGCTAAACCGTTGATCCGATATACATAGTTCCTTTGGAGAACTCATTCACAAAAATATACCTCGTGATTTGATCACAATAAAAAATGTGCAAAGCCTACTACGATGAAAGTTTGTTTCAACAACTTTATTCCCCTAAGAGATAGAAAAATGATGTCTTCTACAAAGTCTTAGAACTTCTAACGAGAAAAAACTTTGTCGAAGAAGCTAAAGGTCTAACGCATGTAGTTTCGGATATATGAAGCATTTTCTTTTGAAACCACTTAAAATCAATTTTTTGTACATAACTGTTTTCGCAATTACTTTCAGTGTCTACTATGTTCTAGACAATTACTAAAAACGTAAAATTACACATTTTTGTTGAAGACTGTGCACGGTTTGGCTTTTTCCCTAAAAAGTTATTTAACATTTAAACTTTTATATACACTAACTTTAACTACTAATAGAAAGCAGGGTCGCAGACCAAATGGCACATACATATACTTTTTGAAAAGTTTAAACCAAGTAATATAAAGTTACGAAGTGTGTAGTGTGGCCTTCTTAAATTGGGTGAATGAGAGAACAAAATATAGAGTGCTTTTTTGACCATTTTCTTAGGAAAAACCTACATTAATAAAATTGTTTATCTTCATATCACGCGTTATTGGTGATATCGACCGAGTTACCTTTATGCAAAAACTTTTGCAAGAAATTGCAGTTTAGGTGTAAACGAACTAAATGGGAGCTCGTAAATGGAGGTAGTTCGTAAAAAAAGTTTTGTGTAATGAATGTGGATAAGTGCAAGAAAATGATGTTTGGGGTCGGTCCAAGATGCCGACTTCCGGTTTGTCGATATTCCTTAAAAACCTTTACAATGTGGGTATTTTCGGGAAAGGATTGATGAGTAGATAACGGAAAAAGATGTTTGAAGTGGTTAGTTACGGTTGCAAATTTCAACATTCTAAAAATTAATATTGAGTTGAAAAGGTTCCTTTATCAGGAAGAAGAGATTTCCATAATAAAGAGGTGTACAATGTTTCATCCGATTCGGAGAAAGTCGATTCTGCCAGTTTATCTGCTATTTATTTCTGGAATTGCTCATAAATGTTGGAAATTCAGTGTCATGTGGTTGTCTAACTGACTCTTACCACTTGAGCCAAATAATATCTCTTTTTCTCGATGGCTTACAAAATGTTAAATCATATTCCGACGGGCCAGTTGACATGGGATTTTGACAAGTTTAAATAAAAACAAATATGTCGTGATGAGAGTAACAGTACTTTTTTCGAATTTATCACGTACACTAAAACAACTGAAATTATAAGTTTAACACTGATAATAAAAAAAATTGGAGAACACGGTCATTGATTTGAAACCAAATTTTAATGTATGTGGTTGCTTCCAAATATAAGAATAAGACTTCCAGTTGTTCAATAAAATATTGAAAGCATACAATATAACTAACAATATAAAATTATTATAGCTGTTCAGACGTGTATGGCTTAATTCATTAGAACGTATTTCGTAGAACGACATGATTTTACAAAATTTCAGCCTTTCAAGCAGGCTACACTTACACATTTCAACACACAAAAATTAATCTCAGAAGACTTAAATTTAAACGATGTTTTTGGGCGTACTGGTAATAGTGTAAGATGTCATCCTTTAAATAAATTGGATTGGAATTAAATGAACGGATAAGGAATATTCTATTTAAAGAATAAGTAAAACTTGTCGAAATTGAATGAGCACGTTAACATGCTTCTTTAGTTTGATCAATTGCATACAAGAATGCATCATGAAATTATATTCAATCATTACACCATTGCACCAAAGCTACACTAACGACCGATTCCAATGTTTTAACATTTCCTGCAAAGCTCTTTTTGATAAACCAAAAATAGTCGTTTTAGTAAAAAAAAGTGTTAAAACGAATGCTCTATTTTTTATACCTGAACTGCAATTTCTTGCAAAAGTTTTTGCATAAAGGTAACTCGGACGATATCACCAATAACGCGTGGTATGAAGATAAACAATTTTATTAATGTAGGTTTTTCCTAAGAAAATGGTCAAAAAAGTACTCTATATTTTGTTCTCTCATTCACAAAATTTTAAAAAGCCACGCTACACACTTCGTAACTTTATATTACTTGATTTAAACTTTCCAAAAAGTATATGTATGTGCCATTTGGTCTGCGACCCTGCTTCCTATTAGTAGTTAAAGTTAGTGTATATAAAAGTTTAAATGTTAAATAACTTTTTAGGGAAAAAGCCAAACCGTGCACAGTCTTCAACAAAAATGTGTAATTTTACGTTTTTAGTAATTGTCTAGAACATAGTAGACACTGAAAGTAATTGCGAAAACAGTTATGTACAAAAAATTGATTTTAAGTGGTTTCAAAAGAAAATGCTTCATATATCCGAAACTACATGCGTTAGACCTTTAGCTTCTTCGACAAAGTTTTTTCTCGTTAGAAGTTCTAAGACTTTGTAGAAGACATCATTTTTCTATCTCTTAGGGGAATAAAGTTGTTGAAATGAACTTTCATCGTAGAAGGCTTTGCATATTTTTTATTGTGATCAAATCACGAGGTATATTTTTGTGAATGAGTTCTCCAAAGGAACTATGTATATCGGATCAACGGTTTAGCAGCTAGAGAATTAAGTTCACGTTTTTTCGATTCAAACCACTGTGGGGTGCTGTCAGTTCAATCGAAGTTGTACGGTTTTACGAAATGCGTGGAAAAAAGTTTACGGCAGACCACTTTCGAGACGGAAACGTGCCCGTGAGTACAGTTCACCAGATCCTGGCATCCCTGAGCTAGGAGCGGAAGGCGAATAGCAGCCGTCCGGCGGAGATAATGACGAAGAAGCAGAAGAAGAATGACGCGTTGAAGAAGCTGTTCGATAACAAAGTCGGAACGAGTTTCTTGATTCATTGAACCCTCAAGATGGAGGACATCATTTGTCGGAAGAAGACTTGGTCCCCCCCGAATACAGGAACGAGCAGATAGCGACCGTGAAATCGCAGTGCCGGTGGATGACGAAGAACTACCGCGGGACATTGCTGGATGACTGAAGTTACTTTCCGGACGACTAAAGTTACTCGAAAAACCGACATTCCAGGAAATGACACCTACTATTTCTAGTGACAAGTTGTCAGTCAGTTCAACATAAACTGTTATCTACTGACGAGTCGAAGACGAAACATAAAGTTTACAAAACGGTTATGTGTCCTATGCACAAAAAAGGTTAGCCCCTAAATGACCAACACCTGAATCGGCCAGCATATGCCGAAGTACGTTTACGTTCGGCACGTCAGCTATTTGAGCATGTAAATAAAAGCTTATTGAGTGTGTAAATAAAATTGGTGACTTTTTAAATGTCCATTTCTTTAGTGCATAGATCATTCGTGAGTAGCACGCAAAGAATTAGTTTGAATTAGCTCCTATACTCCTATTCGTGGAGAACGGAAAACATCTTCTGAATTTGTAGGTCAGATTAGTTGATGGCCAAACAAACTTACTTTGGCTATACTGGTTTCGGTTTCAGGTTCCGGAAGTAGCGGTCTAAAATTCCAAAACGAAATTTTCATTGGATTCTCAGCGATGACTAAAGGTTTGGAAACATTCGATAGTTCGAAGAAGCCAAATCAAGAACAAAATAAAATAACTTAAGTAAAATTTACGTCCAACATGTTATTTTTTTAAATATGTACGTTTATTTCATAGGCAATCCACAATACATAGTACTTTAAACTTAATACATTCCGAATATCATATTAGTAGTTAATCTAAACATTATTTTTATCAAGCGATTCGCTATTAAAAATTATATTAAATAAAAAACCTTTATTTTGTACATGATCTTATAACTATTTTAGGTTTGTTTGTATTAGTTCAACACTATTATTCAATATTATATAGCTGGCTATTGGTTGAGCTCATGGAAGAGAAAGAAGTCTAACATAAAATAAAATTGAAATTGGAACTCCTATGGACTTAATTAAATAATAAAGAAGGTTCATGTAAGGAAGGTCACGACAAGCAAGAATGTCGCGAACTGGGACATTTAATAGTCTAGCTCGGATACGCAAGGAATTTATTAGTTGAGATCTGACATCACGATACTCCACGCATGTCCAAACGACATGATCAATAACCTCGCGATAACCTTCGACACAAGCACAATGATTAGTCTCGGAAAGTCCAATTCGAAGGATTTGATTGGACATGAGTCTGGACATCACACGAATGAAATCCATACTCACATTCAGTCCCATGAACCATACCTTTGTCGATATTTTAGGAATAATTGAGTGCATCCACCGACCCAGGTCATCTTTACCCCACGAAGCTTGCCAGCTGGCAAGTGTTCTTTGGCGAGACGCGCTATAGAATTCGTTGAAAGCAATCGATCTCTCAAAAATTTCACCCTCAATAGCACCATGATTGGCTAAAGTATCGGAAGCCAAACTGAGTTGAAGAATTCTAACAAACGTCTTTTTGCGACATCGGCTGATTCTTCACCAAGTTGAATTTAATTCTGTCCAACTCAGGAGCGTTATTGTTACAAGACAAGAGTGCTATGAAAAATTCCATCATTGAAAAGAGGCGTAGGAACATAATCTGGACAAATTTTCCTAGCAAATATCATCGGTTCGAGTATTCCTCACTCTCATTTCCTACGTTACGATTGCTCATTCGTCTGGCCGTGTTCCAAAGATTGCTCATTGAGGTTTCTCTTGACAAACCTTCGACAAAATGTCTCCAATAGCTGCATTTCTTGGCCCGAAGTATGTTCTTGTACTTGATTTCTAAAACCAAGAATTTTTCAAAATTCTGAGGAGTTCCTCCTCCTCGTTTTAAAAACGTCTTGAAAGCATTTTGTTTCGCGTGTTTAAAATCTGAGCACTATTTGTCCCTTCAAGGGTTTGGAGGCCTTCTGTTAGACGATGGACCAAGAAATCGTTTGGTTTGGGCTTGTTCTGCTGCCTCCAGAATCGAACAAACGAGGAAGTCAGATTCTTCAAGTGGGGGGAGCTCTTTCATTGAATTGAATATACTTGACATATTACTTTGGAATTTAATCCAGTCAATATTGTTTGTCAAATCATATGGAATATTAACTGAATTAGCAATGCCTTTGTTACTGCTAATTGAGACGATGATTGGTAAATCGCCACCGTGTAAATCAGGAAATACTTTCCAGGTGCAATCTAGTCGAATTGAAGTCGAGCAAAGAGATAAATCTAATGTACTTGGACTCGCAGGAGGTCTTGGAATCCGTGTCATGCTACCCATATTCAATACTGTCATGTTGAAATTGTCGCAAATATTATATATTAAGAATGATCTGTTATCATTGTAAACGGAATCCCACACCATTCCGTACGAATTGAAATCTCCCAAAATCAATCGTGGAGCAGGAAGAGCTTCGACCATTTCATTAAGCTGTTTTTGTCCAACCGAAGCAATGGAAATGTCCTCTTTACTAGAAATTGAAGTAATGTTTAATCTATAAAAGGAATAACATTTCTTAATTTCTAAAAACACTCCGCCGTACGGAGAGTCTCTATCGAGACGTATAATGTTAAAGTCATTAAAATTTAAGGCTATGTTTGATGTAAGCCATGTTTCGCACAAAGCAAATACATCACATTTTTGACTATGCAACAAAACTTTAAAAGAATCAAGTTTTGGCATGATGCTTCGATAATTCCACTGCAGGACAGTGATTGAATAATTTGCGGCGGATGATAAATTATCCATCAAATGATTTAAAACCTGAGGGAATTGGCCATTGAGCTGATAACTGCTTCAAAAAAACTCTAGCTATTGGGAGGAATGCCGTTATGATGGCCTTTAGAGGTTCAGAAATACTGAATGCTGCGAAAATCTATTCTACAATTTCTGAAAACTTCAGTAATCCTGTTGTGGAATGTGAAACGGAGCTCACTGGATTATTGTCTTTTCTTGTGCTAGTTCCTGGAATGGTTTGTGAATTTGACAAACCAGGAGGCAAAGTTTTTAGTTTTAAATTTGGCTTTTTAGATTTAGGATCTTTTTTTGAAGGTGTAATTTTAGGTGTCTCTTTTGGTAATTTGGAGGGGGACTTCTTCCTCATAACAGAGCCTTGAGGAATCACAAACGATGTACCTCCACTATTTTCATCAGAGTCAGATTCCTCTGGCTCTAGATTTGATGTTTCGATTGGGGGGCATCAAGATTTTCTGTTTCGATTGGGGGGCATCAAAAATTGTTTTAAGCATTTCTGCCGTGCTTTTAAAGAAATCTTAATTTTGTCTTTATGCAACTTAAATGCAGCGCAAATTGAGAGATTATGAGGACTCTCCCCACAATAAACACATTTTTCAATATCTTTATTGCAAAGATTATCTTTATGGGGACCTTGACATTTGATACATTTAGACTTACAATAAGTAACTGTATGCCCGATTTTTTTACAGTTGGTGCAATTCATAGCATGCGGTACAAAAAGCCAGGAAGACGAATTTTATCGATATAGACATGACTAGGCAACGGAGATCCGGCAAATGTTACTCGAAACGAATCTGAGGGACGATAAGACTTATTTCCACCAACAATAAATGCTGAGTACAATTGCTTGCACTCGAGTACCTTAACTCTCTCAAGCATGAAGTTTTTGAAACGATCAACTCCATTTTTAAGTAAATCATCGGCTGTCAGACTTGCTTCAGTGACCACACCGTAAATTTCCACTTCCTTCGATGGAATGTAAACTCGATATTCAATAACGAATAATTTACAGGTTACTATTTCGTTTGCCTGTTTCAAATCGTTAACTGCAACTCGAATTTAATGTCTATTGATTTTAGAGATTTCTACAACTTCAGAGAAATATGATGTCAAATCCTTTGTACTTTGCATCAAATTTAATGCCTTTTCTTTGGGTCGAAAATAGACTATCCATGGCCCAGTGGTACCCTCTGGATAATGTTTAGCCCTTGGAGTATTGAAGCTCTTACTAGTATCCAGAATCGGATTCGGATGATCTTCCATGAGATCATCCATTACATAACTGTTTGTTTTTGTAAATTAATAGCATCAAAATGAAAACTTATGTATAGTAAAATTTATAGTTATATGAGAAATAAAAAAATTAAATTAAATTAATTGTTGCTGTTGTCTCTGTTCCTCTGTCGTAAAGAACGACGTAAAGCTCACCCAACGATTTCCAATTGGCAGTCTTTTGGTATCGTTTTCTGCTATATCCGTTGCTCTGCTGTCGTTGTGTTCACCACAGAACTTGGTGTGCTGCCTGTACCTGACCCCAGGTACAGTGCTATTGCTCTTGGTGGCGATCAAATGTGATGCTTGCAGTGTAGTACCACGCGATATGTATCGTCTCTTTCGATCCTAAACTCAGAAAAATAAGATGGTAACAGCTACTATATGGGAGGTTAGTTGACCCATACGAGTATAGTGGTTTTCAGCACACAATAAAATCAGATGATGTTAACAATATGCAAGCTCACTTTTACTATGAATGGTTTTGGCTCTAGAATAGTAATATTGAACTGTATATGGTATGAATAACTACTACAATTGGAATGTTTAGCATAACCGTGAAAGCATCTTATTTTTACATTGTACTTATTGTTTGAACTAGTGCTATGGTATTTTTGACATATCACTTCTAGTTCGTTCGAAACACAAAATTATGGTTAATTTGACAATGGTGAAGATCATTCGACCATGCGAAAATGTTCAAAAGTTATATTAATGGAAATTACGATGCAAGAATTAAAAGAATACATTAAAACCTGCTTTATTTTCCTAATACATTTTTACACTGATTCAACATTATATAAAAACAGTTTCTCGCGCCAACTCTGCCTTATATGACACTAAAAAATCAGAATCGTTAATTGACAATTTATATAGTCGCACTAAGAAAATACATAGTCGGTTGAAAAACACCATACGACGATGATCTTTCTACATAAATTATGTTGATATGAACAATCTGTATAGTGCTTTCAAACTTGACTTTTTCATGGTAACATTATTATATTCTGAAGAAGAACTTACTCTTATGGTAGTCATAACTATATCACTTCTCAACGTTATGGTGACCGAAAGCTCAATTTCACCTTACTTGTAATTGTCATTGGGACTTTTTCGTTCCTATTTTAATGATTGTCAGAATTACCACGCCTGAAATGTCATAAAGACAAATAGTATAGTCAAGTAGTAGATTTTTTATTCTAGTGGTTATTACAATACAGATGGTAAATAATCTGATATCATGGTCATTACTATTATTTGAGTGCATAGTTGAATTGACTATGAGGAATAAGTTGCAGTTACTATAATATTTTTCTGAGTGTACGCAGCGTACAAATTCTGGTAATGGTAGATCAGCACTGGGTTGCCTTAGCACATTTGTCCCTTTGCACTCCTTCGTCTTTTCACCTTTATGCGATGGCATCTCTGTGACTCGACACTTCTATGCGTTCGCACCTCTGTGTCTCTACACCTCTGTGCGTATGAACGGGATGGCCTTCGTTGCTAGCTTTCCAGTTGGGCAACGCTCCGAATATTGCCTTTGCGAATAGCACCAGCAGTGAAATGTAAGAGTAAGTGCATGCAAGAACGGTAATAAAGGCCACCGTTTCAGCTCAGGACTAACGATCGACCAATATAAGAGATAGAAATTAGGTAAAGGTACCCCCATTAATTTCAAATCCATTAGTCATTTCATATACAAAAACCATTAGTGATAGATTAACTTCAAGAGTAACATGAAATTTTGAGCATTTTGCGTCGCTAAAACAGCAGTATTGAACAATTTCCGAACTACTTTTATGCTCTATTGTTTCTTAGAGACGAGGAAAAGATTTTGTATTCGATTTTATAGCAATTCATTTATCGAAAGTCGAGTAATCGGTAAAATAACATGGTGCCTCTGCTAATGAGATGACTATTGGCACACTAATTTTAGTTAGAAACTATTAGAATAGAAATGGTAACTCAATGTTATGATACTTGCTTGTGGAATATATGCAGGTGTATATGTATGTGTGTATGTATATGGGCCTGTGTGTATGCATGTACATGAAAATGACTGTGTATATGAAAAAGATATGCACTTGATTTTCTCGGAAATAGTAAAACCGGCTTTCACAAAGATTCAAATGAACGGCATCGTAATAACTTAGCCTGCTATTGAATGCTATCTTGAAATTTCAGGGTGATATTCGCAAAGAAACGTCATAAAAAGGTACACTTACTTTCCTCAGAGATGGCTACTTTCCCATAGCATTCTTCATAATTTTATTCAGGTTCAACTTCCGGTCCCGGAATCATAAGTTAGTTATTATCCATATCAAAATGAAAATTATTTGTACTTGATTAACCAATTTTCACAAACTTATATTCAAATGATAGATCTTATAGCATCATAGGCTGCTATTGAATTTTGTACGAATTTGACATCCGGCTCCGAAATTGTTGAGTAACGAGTGAAATAATATTCAATATTTAAGGGGCGTGTTTGTGTAAGTGTCGGTTTAAAATGGAGTTAATTCATTGGATTTAGTCATTAAATTCTCGTTTGCAGATCACAAAATTAATCAAACAATCTCACTTCGGCAGTACTGGTCCTGAGTTTTCATTTGTGGAAGCACCAAGAGTGGTAGTCAAAAACTTCAAGAAACTGCACAAAATTTTATGGTAGAAAAAAAGTCGAATCAGAAGAAAACTTAAAATGGATTTAAGTTTATTAAAATCGGTTCAGCTATCACCCTGTAATTCCGTAACAGATCGGCTGAAAAGTTCGTATCGTTTCTATGAGAGGGCGACACTAGAATTAAATCCATACCATTTTCAGTTAGTACCAACCTTCAAAAGATACGTGTATAATTTTGACAGCTGTCTGATTATTAGTTTGTGAGATATTGCATTTTGAGTGAAGCTACTTTTGTTATTGTGAAAAAAATGGAAAAAAGGAATTTCGTGTGTTGATGAAACACTACTTTTTGATGAAAAAAAGTGCCGCCGATACCAAAAAAATGGCTTGATGAGTGTTATCCAGACTCTGCATCGGGCGAAGCAACAATTTGGTTTGCAAAATTTCGTACTGGTCATATGAGCACCGAAGACGATGAACGCAGTGGACGTCCAAAAGAGGCTGTTACCGATGAAAACGTGAAAAAAATCCACAAAATGATTTTTAATGACCGTAAAGTGAAGTTGATCGAGATAGCTGACACCCTAAAGATATCAAAGGAACGTGTTGGACATATTATTCACGAATATTTGGATATGAGCTTTGTGCAAAATGGGTGCCGCGTGAGGTCACAATCGATCGAAAACAACAACGAATTGATGATTCTGAGCAGTGTTTGGAGCTGTTATATCGAAATAAAACCGATTTTTTTCGTTGATATATAACAATGGACAAAACATGGCTCCATCACTTCACTCCGGAGTCCAATCGACAGTCAGCTGAGTGGACTGCACGCGATGAATCGAACCCAAAGCGTGGAAAGACTCAACAATCGGCCGGTAAGGTTATGGCGTCTGTATTTTGGTATTCGCATGGTATAATTTTCATCGACTACCTTGAAAAGGGAAAAACCATCAACAGTGACTATTATATAGCGTTATTAGAGCGTTTGAAGAACGAAATTTAAAAAAAACGGCGTGATTTGAAGAAGAAAAAAGTTTTGTTTCATCCAGACAATGCACCGTGTCACAAGTCGATGAAAACCATGCTGAAATTGAACGAATTGGGCTTCGAATTGCTCCCTAATCCACCGTATTCTCCAGATTTGGCCCCCAGTGACTTTTTCCTGTTCTCAGACCTCAAGAGAATCCTCGCTGGTAAAAAATTTAGAAGCAATGAAGAGGTAATCGCTGAAACTGAGGCCTATTTTGAGGCAAAGGACAAATCGTACTACAAAAATGGTATCGAAAAGTTGGAAGATCGCTATAATCGCTGTATCGCCTCTGATGGCAATTATGTTGAATAATAAAAACGAATTTTGGCAAAAAAAATGTGCGTTTCTATTAAACGATACGAACTTTTCAGCCGAACTGTTAAAGTGCATCCGCATGAAATTCATTTCATTTGAGCCTATGTTTGTGAAAATCGGTTCAGCCATCTTCGAGATAATTGAGTGACATTTTTTGTCATTTACTCACATACATTTGCTCAGTTCATCGAGCTGAATCAAATGGTATATGTAACTCGGTTGGAAAGTTTTATTTCACAGTGATTGCATAGCCTTTCTATACGAGAAAGGCAAAAAGTCGGAATAAAATGTTTATCTTGTTTTGTTTTTCTTTTATTCGAAATTTGAATCGCGCGCCAAAACTCAGTGGAATAACTTCGTCCATTCAAAAGTACACTAAACAGCTTAGTTTGTTTCAGATTATCATATTCTGGGGTTTCATGTAAATCTAAGATGCACGGGTACACAATACTATGTCGACGATTAATGGACTAGCCCATTTATTTTGACAGAAATGTTTTTATCTTGACTTTTTGTTTTTTTTTGCAAATTTATTACAATATCAGAATTTCGAAATTTGTTCTACCAATAGTAAACTCAACCACAAATATTGCCATATGAAAAATTAATTAACACGCGCACTAAGTTCTATCGGTTTACTAATTGGATAAAAAATTTCAACGCGTTCGATATAAAAAATGATCAGTTCAAAACCATGAAGTGTGCATCAATTTCACTTTCCTTCTTCAATCTAAAAATATCAACGAGTAACTTGATACAAACATATGTTTACTAGTGGGGCCAATTCTAAGTGCCGACATCATATTTTTGCAATTCTCATAATAATCATTTATATTTCGGAGTCTTTATTGAATGCG
The DNA here is from genome assembly GCF_030247185.1 of Malaya genurostris. Classification (NCBI taxonomy): domain Eukaryota; kingdom Metazoa; phylum Arthropoda; class Insecta; order Diptera; family Culicidae; genus Malaya; species Malaya genurostris. Next base: position 95,541,637 of record NC_080572.1, read on the forward strand.
GTTGCGCAATTAAATTACATACTCAATATAATAAACCGGTTTCATTTTCGCGGAATTATTCACGCGGTTCTTCCCTACCTTGAAGGTCTGCACCGGAAACACAGGTGAGTGCAAACAAAAACAGCAGAACAAATGACACTATTTGGGTTTTCACGATGGTCATGATCTTGACCCCTGCCTGGGTATGTGCGTTTGATTTGCGTTTTGAACAAGCTTTATGCAATTCTCCTGCTAATGGAGCTAGAAACACGATAAGTATTCAAATTACGAAATGACTTAAAGCTTTCTTCGTGAAGTGATTTACGTTGAACTTTGTAATTGAATGAAAACACGATTCTTTCTTTCCCGTTGTGTGCGATTTGAAACCGACCTCCTCACTGTTGGGTAGTAGAACTAGAACTGAGCTCAGAAATTTATTTTTGGGTTCAATTGTATCTTCAAGCGATGTCGATTGTTTCAAGCATGGTGTTAGTTTAGATTAAATTTCGACACTTGAAGTGTTCATAATTACAGCAAAAATTTCAATTTTATTCACTAGCGATACTAATTATTAAAAATTATAGAACAATTATTTAGTTTTTATTTTACTACATAAATCAATTAGTAATTCATATCCCATTAGAAAAAGTCAAATATGTTATATGACTTGAGCGTACTAGTTTTAACATAATTATAGTATAAATTCAAACTTTGAATAGATATATGAAATCAATCCATGAAGTACCATTTATTTGACCAAATGCGTCTTAGAAATCAATTCAAGGAATCGAAAAATTATGCGTTTGATGAATTCTAAGATTCCATATAATTATTATGAATAATATCACACAAATTTTATGTTATGTTTTGGTTGTTATGAACCTGAGGAAACTAAACTGTTTTCAATCAAATCGTAACATCAAATAAGTACTATAATAACATTATACGAGTATAGTTTTGTTTTAAATAGCACTAAATAATTATTTACTGGTAATTTTTGCACATTTTAAATAACTGCTATATAACTATATCAGGCTAACTATGATGCTACGTAACTGGAATGCTTTTATGCATTTAAATTCCAATTATGGAAGCATTTTTCATTTCATAGTTATATCAAATACAAATTATAATACGGAGTACTTCGACAAATTTTCAAGGACACATTTTGCATCGTGCGGTACACTGTCATGATACACTGTCAGAGTGACAATGTACTTTAACGAGTTTTCTATAAAACTAGCAACACTGAAGGGTAAGAACAAGTTCACCATAGTTACTGTTTATTGTAGAGAAAAATAAACTTGAACTATGTTGTTGTGTATGAGATATGGTTATTCCATATTGGATTTTGTTTTTTGTCCTCCTTGGCTTTTCAGAAATTTGCTCCTTGGCTTTTCGGAAATTGCTCGGTATTATATGTTAAAATGTCTCGGAACTGTTCACCGAATCGTTATGGTAGCCATCCGTTCTTCACATTGCAAATCACTCCCGTCAGAGGAGTAGGAATTTTTCCAACATCTGCTAAATGCGGGGAACCTTTACGTCATAATACTAATAGAAAATAATTCAATTAATAAGTTTATCCATCATGAAAGAAAAACTGTTGTGTCTGCCACCGTTCGGGCTATAATCAATTTGTCTGGGTCACGCATATACGAGTGACTATTGGGAAAACGCATACACAGCTTGCATTTGTTTCTCTTTTAACTTTTATTTTATCGTGTAGAGCGCTAATCGCTGTTTCCGTGGTACGTATACGAATCGTACCCATGTTCCACACCAAGGCCCGTCTATGAAATAAAGTCCCATCGCGGCCAAAAAATATCGCAATTCTTCATTCATCGATTAGCTGGAGTGTATCTTTGAATTTGTTGCAATACAACAACGGAAAACATAAACAAACAAACTTGTTTTGCGCCGTAGCAACTAGCATAAAGCGTTGCCAGAAACGATCTCCTTTCACATTTTCAAACTATCGCAACGAAAGGGAGTAATTTGCTGGGCTTACTTGTTCAGGCTGTGAACCAAACATTGGCGGTTCGTTTGTATGGGACTTAGGGGTATTATTATTTGTATTTGGTTATATTCGCCAATCTTTTTCTTTTAATCGATTTTTTTTTCTTCTTTAGATACTAATGAAAGCCTAAAATCTGCTCAAGGCTCTACGTCTTAAGACTAAAACAAATCGTCCAACATTAATTTTCGGTTCGTGACTTCCATCAGGTATAACTTCTTTTCAACAACAACAAAACGTGGCAAAGTTTTCAGCACTGCGGAAGAGAAAACTGAAAGCGGAAACATGGCGGCAACTTCCCGTTCCTGAGAAATAATACAACAAAGCGTATTTCTCTCTATCCGGACAATTCACTCGATGATAGCTCTTCCGATTCAGACTACCTTGGGCTCGTTTTCCCACTTGTACGCGGCGGGCAGATTTCCCCCAGACGGCTGGCTATGTCTGCCAGCCATTTTTGCCGGAATTATGCCAGAATTCCGGCAAAAGTCTGGCAACAATGCAACAACCGTTTCCGGCGGAGAATTTCGCCTAGCGGTTATTAACGGTTCTGTTTCTGTCAGATTCTTGCCATACAAGATTGGCAGAACCGTTTTGAATCGGTTCTACATTTTTAGCGTCTTGGTTTCATATTTTTATTAAAAAGTCATTTGAAAGGCAATAAATTATTGCCCTTCATAATAATAATTATGAAAAATATTATTGCCAATAACAGTGCTTTCTCACTACCAAACATACCAATATTCCAATCTCATTTAACTCGTCTCAAGATTCGTTTTTTGTATGCACATGCGGGATTGACGAATATCAAATGAAGTCGAATGAAAAAAAAAAAGAAAAAAGAAGGAAGAGAGAAATAAACAAGACACATACGGCGAGATAATAACGCAATTTCGCCTGTACAATTTTGACAGCTACCGGAACGCAGCCAGCCTTCTGAGGGTTGCCAGAATTCCTCACAAGCGGGTTTAAGCTACATTGTTGCCTTGGATTATGTTGTTGTTTATAGGGGAATGTCGTCTAGGCTGGACCATTTTTGAATTTGCCCTGTATCTTTTGTTTTTATTGGATTTGTATCAAAGATAAATAATGAAGACATGTACGTGCTTATAAATATTTTAAAAAAATGTGGTTCGTTCACGGTACCTTCTGAAATGACCGCACTCACCGCTTGGTGGAGCGCGAGAATAATTGCATTGTTATCATTTCAACCAAAGTGTGCCTCAAAATCTCAATGTATACAAATGAGCTACCGAATCGAAAGGGTTCTCACGGTTTGACATTTGCATTATGAATGTATGATGGGAACTCAGCAGTGCAACCAATTTATTACCATTGCTGCCCGTGTCACGGAGGACCGTACATGTGCGCCAAAAAAAGATCGTGACGTCTGGAAACTCGTTTGTGTTTGTATTCTCAATATTGATGTCTTAAGTAAAAGTTTGTATCGTCATAAGAAACTTCTAATTAGGGTGAATTGCTGCGCAATATATAAAAAAAATTATCACCAAAACGAAAAAATAAGTCTAGTCTACGTTGGGCCATTTCAGTCTAGGTTGGGCCACTAGTGATTACATATGAACGAAATATGTACTAAAATAAATTCAAATGAACAAACATGGAACTATTTATTGTTATTTTAATTGAACAACAATCAGTTTTAATATACTATCAATAAGAATTTTAAGATTATTTGTTCCAAACAAATGATACAGAAGTTTTGATCCTATTTCTCGGTTAATTTTTCTAAAGGGCGTATAAGCAAGTGACAGTTTCGCTTTGTTTACTTTCTCTTCTATTAATTACTAAGCGGTTTCAACGATTATCACTCAACTCTTTGCATGAAATAATACCCGAAACTTTCGACTTTCAAACAGAATAGTAATATCAAAGAAAATCTTTTTATTCACATCACAATAATCGAAAGAGAGAGTGATTAAAAAGAAACTGTCACTTGCTTATACGGCTTTTTGAAAAATTAACCGAGAAATATCATCAGAAGAGGTTTGTTTTTTTTCGGTATTCGTATCGGATTTTCTCTCGTCTGATATTCGATGTTTTTGATGCGTCTTCGAAGCGTCGCGCTTTTGTTGTTTTTCACGCAACTCTTCGCGGCTCTCTGGAGAAGTTAAAACAGTGCTTTCATTGGGCGGCGTCCCCGATTAGATTTAACCGTTGGCTCGGTCGCTTGCAAGGGTCCGACCAATGACATAATCGTAGAAAAAGGTACAATCATGAGACGAAGACTTCGAAGGCAGAGAAGAACCCACATTATCGAAATGACGGAATGCGCAATGAATTCTTACTCGACTGCATGATTTTTCAGTGCTCGATCGGTTCAGTGCTAGAATTTTTGCCTGAATTGGCTTTTCGATCAACCCGATTGACAGTGACATTATAAATGTCATTGAATATTCGCTCATTTTATGAATGTGTTAGTGTGAATTTTAGGCGACTTAAGCCATTTCACTACACTTCAGCTAGAGGAATGGATGATGCTGACTAAGGTAGGCCGTTTTATTAATTTCCAGCGAATTTCAACAGGTTATGTCTAAGAAGAACTGGTCACTTCTAGGAAGAACTGGTTATTTACTAGTTCTGTATATTCGAAAAACATGAAGATTTAAATGTGTATATTCAGTTATGTAATGTTTTCATTTAAAAATAAACTGAAAATCAGCACGAAAACATGCAAAATCGGGAAAGAAGAAGACAAATTGACAATTCAGTCCGCATCTTCTCGCTCAATTCTGACAGATTTCCGAATCAACCGGTTGTAGGCGAAATTCATTCGGAATCGGTTGTTGCACTGGAGTTGGAATTGATTCGGAATTCCACATGATTTCCACATGGAATTGCGAATGAAAATTTCTCGCCGATTCGGAATTGATTCGGGATCGATTCGAATCTTATAATGTGGGAACTTGCTACTTCTGCGCTCTCAGTTACCCGATAAGATTTTTTTTAGGTTGCCACATCATTAGGGCGTATAAGCAAGTGACAGTTTACCTTGTTTACTTTCTTTTCTATTAATTACCAAGCGGTTTCCACGTTTATCACTCAACTCTTTGCATAAAATTATACCCAAAACTTTCGATTTTCAAACAGAGTAGTGAACTCAAAGAAAATATTTTCAATCACATTACAGTAATCGAAAGAGAGAGTGATTAAAGTGAAACTGTCACTTGCTTATTAGGCTCTCTGACAGCTCACTTACAACCACAAATGCAAATGAGATTAGTTTGTTTTCATCAGGAAACGAATGCGTTAAACACAGTTCAGACGATCAATCAACTTCGGTCGACGTCCAGATTGGTTTATTAATTTTATTTAGCCGAATATTGCTCACGTATCCGACGTTGAAAAGTTCCGTGAGCTTGACGTAGTGTCCTTGCATATTAATTGCTTACAATTAATGTTGTTGTTCCGTAATCGTTCCATTCAGGTGATAGCCGCTTGATGCTGCGTGTGAATCGCTTTTACATATTGTTTTGTTTTCATCAGGAAACGTGTTGGCCACCAATTTTTCAGTAGGGCCACCGTTCATTTTTCACCGGGCATAGAAACCTCAATATGCCCTAATGAAAAATCAACCGAGATTTGTAAAAGTTACCCCGCATAGCGTTTTGGCTACCTGGGCAGCCATGGCCACCAGACGGCTACCAAAATTGATTCAGTGTCGGTTGTCAAATCCAATTTGACAAAACAAAGTCGCCTGTATCTAAGTTAGCCGAGCGTTTTCATCTTCTCACCTTTACTGAATATGTCAAATATTTCAATGTGGAAAAATCCTGGTGGATACGGTTGTATCGTTTGAGTTGTATATCTGGCAGCGGTGAGGCAGTCGGTCACCAGAATGTCTGCCAGCCATATTTTTCCAGCTGGCAGCGTTTAGTCAGCCATCTGGCAGCCATGCGTATGCGGGACGCTGTATTGAGTCAAAGACCTCATATTAACAAGATAGCCAGCTCTCACATTTCCCGAACAAATCATTGGCAACTTCCTTTTTTGCGAACTTGGTGCCCTCAGGCGAGTCCGCATCGAATCTCGTACATAGAAGCAGGGGAGAGGAATTTCAAATTCGTGCGCGCCAAAATAGCAGCACTGCGCACCCATACAATTGACATGATATATTGAATGTGATGCCGTGCGATGGCGTTGCTGAACTGAAGATTGATTTCGCTCCAAGTTGACAGGGTCCGATTGAGTAGAACTGCTATTGTACGTGTCCTCGATTTTGTATAATTTTCAAAAGGGAATTGAATTTGCAACAACAAGTTTGCATTATATTTTGCGGTTTCAATGGTGCGACGACAATGCAATTGTTAGAAGAGTGTTTCTGCAACGATACTCTGAAGAAAATAGCCGTTTATCAGTGGCACGAACGCTTCAGAAGTGGCCGAGAGTCTGTGAATGATGATAAGAGAAGCGGCCTCTTCTGTAACAGTTCGCTTATTTTTTCCACTATAAAGAGCTTCGATAAAGTCAGAATCCGTGAAAATATCAGGATTGTATGGGCAAATCCCCGTAGTAAGAAATCCTGATTTCGCATTGTACCGCCCGGTATGTGTTTATGTAACGTTTTTTTGCACTAACTTTTCTCGGAGATGGCTGAACCGATTTTCACAAACTTAGATTCAAATAAACGGTCTTGTGGTCCCATATAAAATTCATGAATATTATTTGGATCCGACTTCCGGTTCCGGAATTATGGGGTAAAATGTGCAAAAAATTATAAAAATAAGTGCACCAACTTTTTTCGGAGATGGCTGAATCGATTTTCACAAACTTAGGTTCAAATGAAAGGTTCTGTGGTTCCATACGTAATTCCTGAATTTCATATAGGGTAAAGTGTGTTAAAAATTTTATATATGATAGTATGACTGATATGAGAAAGGCATCATTACACCACTAGGTGGATTGAAACAGGTTTTTGAAATGTATAAACGGTTACGTTCCACTAGGACGATTTTAGAACCGAAGCATAGTGTTCGAAGCAAATTTCCCAAATAATACGGGAATGCAACTCAAGTTATGAAACTACCGTTTCGATGGACAGAATCTCTGTGACATAGTTTTGCGAATATAACCAACTGATGAACTTGAAAACGCGTGATCCCACGTAATTAGAAATGACAACTGGTATAATTTAAATTATATAAAAACCGCAAGTGTGTGGTAACCTCATTTGTTAGGGTATGTGTTTGACCAACGCTACGCAACGAACGGTCGTTGTTCAACTATTGTCTCTGCAGCACTATCCTGCAATTCGCTGGACAGTCCAGCGCAGCGACGATTCCGAGCGACGTCAGTTGAACTGTCATTTGCTATTCATCAACTGATAGAATCATGTTACATCATGTATATTTTGTTGTCTTGATTATGAACCACGTGCTTTAACATAAATGAATAAATTTTCTTGCCTCCACTAACGGAGCACATAACATAGAAGTATCACTTTCACAATGTTTAGGAATCAAATGGTTTGAGCGACGACACGACCAGGCACTCCGAATAAAAATTTGCATTAAAATTGTCTGTTAACGATTTACCGCCAGTTACCAAAAATATAGCGACCCCCTGATAAAGATATAATTAATTTTCTCGAGCAACACTGCTTAAGTTGCTATGAACTAGTTACCAAGGATCTCCAGGATAAATAAACAAACATTTTGAGAAAGTTGTGAAATCGTTCCATAAGTTTTTAATTTGGTTCCCTCTGCGTTCAGTGTATTCCTGAGAACAACTCGAGAATGTAGATCAATGAAATGATACAGCCATCATCAGTACGATTAAAGTGAGTGCCTCAATTTTGTTTCTGTATTTTGAGAACATTAATTCTTTTGTATGTAAACATACTATCATAACACTCCAAACATTATCTTGAACAACCTGTTTATTGCATATTTTTTTATTCAGATTAATTTCTATTCATTGCAGTGCTCCTGAAGTAGGACAGTAACAGTCATTACAGAGGCAAAGCTCAGGAGACGGATTTATAATATCAATATTTTTATGACAAAGAAAGTAAAATAAATAAAAAGGAAACATAAGCAACTTTTAAATTCCACGTTATGTTTTTTTTTCTATAAAAATCTTTCGTATTCAAAGCAACTGTACTAATCATCACCTAATTCGTTGTGTCACAATCGATGCATGGCTAAAAAACAAAACCAATACTTTTGATAGCACCTTCAATCACAAGATGAGAGTTACGTAAGAAAAATAGTATAATTAATAAAATTCGAAAAAGATAGTTCTTTTAAGTTACCAGATATTTTTTGTTTTATGCATATATTTGCTTGAAGAAAATGTTTCTCCCTCACTTGGTTTCTTCTGACAATAAATGCAATACACGGATTTTATAATAATAATGAGTAATTCTTATAAGTATAATTAGGAAATTCTTTTCGCTTCTCTATCAGCAATTGTTCGACTTTCAAGCTTTCTAAAGTTTTTTGCGTCGTCTTACGATCACTGATTATCGCTTGCAAATAGAAAGTACACTCACAGCTCACATTATTTTTAACCCAATTATTTTATCGATGGGCTGACTGTAAATGTTAGCATATCAATACAATTCATGAAAATAAATCCATAACTCAGACTTGAATGTAGGATTTTAAATCCGTAGAAAACTTCGATCGTTCAATTGCGAGTGTTTCACAACAGAAAAATTCTTTTATCAAATCCGAATGACTAGTCGATCCACTACTCTGACGCTGAAGCAGTTTCCACGGAAAAAGGATTTTCCACTCGGAAAATCCATTTTAATTATTCGCTTTAAAATATCCGATTTGCAGTTTGTTTTGTTTACATTTCTCACGTCTTCAAAACGCAGTAACCAAGGTTACGGTAACTGTTAATTAAAATCAATAATTTATCAACATGTGTTGCCAGTTTTAACATTTTTTCAACGGATTACGTTTTGACATTACCAGTTACTGAGGGGTAGTTAAATTTACGATACAGTTTTAATAGACGAGTGGCAGGTCGTGTCGTCGGTTTGAGACTGAATGTTACGAGGTAGTGAAATTTCGAACAAATATAAATGATTAATGTATTGCATGGCAGTCTACATAGCATTGGTGTACAGTGAACTTCGCTGGGGGGATATAATCAGGCGAGAGAGACGTCGCTTCTGATTTTTTTCTGCAAGCACAATACAAGGTATTGTACACAGATGATATGATTTGTTGTTGCAATACAGTATAGATAATTTTATGATATGATGTAGTAACAAAAAAAGGGGGCGGCCCGTTTGGCATAAGGTCGTTTGGCATAACGCCGTTTAGCATAATGGTTAATTCAACTGAATTATTCTAATCCATCTGTAGAGCAGCTCTATCTTTTATGCAATAAAACATCTATTTTCCTATCAAATATAGCAGCAAACGCAACAAAAACATTTACAATGTGGGAATATTTCACTTAGCGAGAGTAATGCTAAAATGAATTATAAACGAGCCATTTCTTTTGTCATTTTCGCTAAAAATTGTATGCGAAAATTGCCATTTTTTATGGTAACGTTTGTTAACAGCTTCTGCCGGTACACAGATAACAGATATACAGGCTCGAACAAAATTTTTCAAAATCCTGTGTAAATTTCAAATTTGCTATACGTTGGAAACACTTCTGCCACCTACTCGACTGTTCGCCGCGATCTTTCAAAACGTTCCACTACGTTCCGGAACGATAACAAAATCCTCCTGCCTGTTATAGGAATATTCCAACTACAACAATTTTTACACTCACCACACGATTTTTCTAAGTGTTAAAGACAACCTAATTTCCATAGCGCATAAATCGATCGGAATAAAACAAAAATAAACTTGTCATTTTAACCAACAGTAAAACAAAAATCTAGCGTGAGTGAATGTTGCACCAAAAAATTGTGGCTCATGTGAAAGCTGCACCCAAATCGTGGTTGCACCTTGTGTTGATCGTGGTGACATCTGTAAGTGTTCGCCACGTGCTTGAGCAAATTTTACACACAGTTCATATGCGAGCCTGTATATCTGTTTTCTGTGGCCGGTATATTGTAAAATCGAACCTGACCATAAAAGAATGAGGTCAATGAGATTAGTCGATATATCGTTTTCTAAACAATAAGAGAAAATGGAACGAAATTATAATTTATCCTCGAAAGATATGGTTTCGATTTATCTGGAATTTCATTTGAATTCAATGCGGTATTCACCTCGGGCGGATTTTGTGGGGTTTGCGTGTACTGCTACCACTCTTTGACAACTTCTGCGCTACCAATGTCTGGTGGTCGCAGCTCTTGGTAAGACCTTTCAATTTTGACACTTTGTCACAGTGGTTGTGTTATGTTTTTTGCCTCTTTCGTCCGTCAAGTTTCCAGCGCTTTGTGTGTGCGAGAACTGCCTGTATTTGAGATGCTGACGAGATTACCACGACGGGTTGCTGCTGCTTGCGGACGGACGGAACACACATTTCGGAACGTGAGGAGAATCGCAGTAACCTTGGTTTGTTCGGGTGTGCTCAAAATTCATTTTTTCGGTCGCATTTCCGCGTGCTGACAAACCGGAAGTTATTGCTTGTGTGCACAAATGATGCGGTAGTGTTTCTTTTTTGTTTACGACTGTTTGAGAAAGAATAATGTTATGAATTAGTACGGTGTCACGGATTTTTCATCGACGACGTTGTCACGATAGAGAAGCAACGATTAAGCAACATTTTTTTTCGTGGAGCAGAACAAGGGAAGGGGATCTAAACAAAGAAGAAGAAAGGTGGTTCAGCTCTGTGACGACGGATATTTTTTTTGCGAAAATTACGGTTCGAGTGCGACTACGTAATGAATGAAATCGAGGTGAAGCAGGAAAATGTGGACGTGGATATGCAGCATCAGGGCGGGACTGCTGTCAACGATGAAAATGGTGGTTCTGACCAGGAAATTGTGGTCGGAATCGATGAGGATCACATAAATTTTCTGACCAGCATGGCGTCCGATGATGATTCACTGGATTGCCCACCGGATATAGGTGGATGTGATAGAATGAGTTACGCAGATCCAGGTGAAGAAGAGGATGAAGATATTATGGCTGCTGCAGAGTCAATTTTATCAAGAACAGCAGAACGGACAAACCAGCCAATATATCACTGCGAGTACTGCAATAAAGCCTTTACTTGGCTCAAATCCCTCACGGTACATCTTCGCACTCATACAAACGTAAAGCCATATAAATGCGAACTGTGCGATAGGTCGTTCGTACGATCCGATTATCTTAAATACCATATTATAAAGTCCCATGAAACCAACGAACAAGTTTTCACCTGTACTGCATGTTCCGGAGTTTTTGCAACTAACCGAGGTTTACTGAGACACATTCGAACAGAGCATGATGGCCAAGCCGAACGGAGAGAAGTTAGTACTACGACTGCAGAATGTCCTTCGGATAATGAATCCTACGGTGAAGTCGATGAGCATGGAAAGTTTGCCTGTACTTACTGCGACGAATCATTTGATACTCGCGACGCATTGGTTAGTCACATGAAACGTCACTTGGGCGTTAAACCATTCCGCTGTGATCTTTGTTCCAAGTCTTTCATACGGCAAGATTTCTTACAATGTCACCGTTCTAATCATTTGAAAACAATGGACTTCAAACACAACGGATTTTCGACGGAATCCTCCAAACGACCACGAATCAGCCTGAAGAAAATGGAGGACCTGGTTCAATCCAATTCCGTTTCAAGGGCGGAGTCTAGTGAGGAGGAGGCGGACGATGCAGGTGCGAGTTCTTCCGATAGCGAGAACCGGAACACAGAAGTAAGCGAAGAACAGAGAAGTTTGCTAGCGGCGTTGTTGAAACAGGTCTCCAAAGCAGACAACGATCAGCTTCAGTGTCCGCGGTGCGAGCACACGTTTCCAGATATGTCGTCTTTGAAGATACATCTGCGAACGCATACCGGTAAGTAACAATCCTTTGAAGGATGTGTTGGCTGAATGATCAAAGTTATTACAGTTTAGAAATGCATCTAGCAACAGGTAGCAAGGTAAAGTACTACAGATACTAACTAGTTTTACTTTTGATGGAAAAATAAGCTATGTATTATTTTCAGTGGCACATTGAAGTGGTATTTATCCGCGTCACTGGTTTCGCAAGACCGTTTTGAATTGTTAGGGATAAACGTCTGCCGTCTGGGAACATTACTTCCCTGGATTCACTGGTAAATCAAAATGATCTAGGGGAAACGGACACGTTCACGGTTAGAAGGTCATGCTTGCTCTGTTTACTGCAGCGAACGATATTCAATCAATTTCATCGACAATTATGTTTTGAGGAGAAATGCTCAAGTATGCAGTCGGCACATTAGTAGGGAATTTTTGAATTTTTTTTTTTTGTTCCGACTGTCAGACTTCTTTAAAAACACTAGGTTCAAATGATTCGCGATCAATTGTAGTGATTGCATGTCAAACTCAAATCTAGTATTCGGAATTCTATTTAGCTAATTATAGATACTCAGCGATTGCTGGAAATGCGCTTATATTTTCATCAGATTTGAAACAAAAAAATTAGTTGCATGACTGAGGTATTCTTGCCAGAGCTTATTTATTCATTGTAAAATCGATTGCAATCACTTTTAGTTGTGCTGCGTATTATCTGAAACTTTATATCATCGAATATGCAGTGAACATACATTAATGCAACTGCGTCTCCAAGGTTTTGTTTAAATCTAATTAGAGATTATTCATACGCCGCGTAGGTTGGTTGGGAAAAGAAAAAAGTTTCTTGGAAGTCTGCTTGTTTCCTAGGGAAACGTCACTCTCAGCTCCGCTTGCAAATTATAAGAACGAGATCCATGTCCAGTCAACGATATAAGCGGAATAGTAGTTTCAAAATTGTGTTCTTTTTTTCCATTTACCCTTGCAGCACCCTGTCAGCTTGGAGCGAAATCAATCTTCAGTTCAGCAACGCCATCGCACGGCATCACATTCAACATATCATATCAATTGTATTGGTGCGCAGCCCTGCTATTTTGGCGCGCACGAATTTGACATTTCTTTTCTCTACTTGTATGTATGAGATTCGAAGCGGACTCGCCTGAGGGCGACATGCTCGCAAAAAGAATGTTGCCAATAATTTGTTCGGGAAATGTGAGAGCTGAATATCTTGCTAATATAATGTCTTTGCTTTCAGTCATTTTCGGTTTTCAGTGAAATCCATATACTGTGCAGTATCGATATTCAAACAAAGCTTAGAGAATCGTAAATGGCAGAAAACGATTCATAATGAATTTCTGTTGGTGCTCGAATCCTTAGTAGTTTTGGTTTTCAAAGAGGCTGCGTAAAATGCATCGACTAGCTCATAACGCTATAGCCGTTCCCCATAATAGAAGAAGTTTTAAAACACTATTTAAATAAACAAAATATTTCTCTTATTCAAATTCTGCTCTAACACTATGAGTTAACTTGATCAAAGAGCCATATCGAATACGAATTTTTGCGGGCGAATTCCACCAATGATAAATTTTTGTTAAAAACTGTAGATTTATGAATACTAACAATATCGGTGGAAATTTTGTAAATGTTCCGGACAGTTATACAATGCTTGTTTTGCTGTTATTATTATCATCAAAATAATACAAAGCCAAAAATAATAACATAAGATAAAAAAACTTTTTTAATCCACCTAGTGGTGTGATGAAGTTTTCCTTATATTACAGCTATTCTCAGAAATTTTATTGTGGCGTTCTTTAAAAAAACTGCGGAACAATAAGGTTCAACCGTAAACTACCAATTATTATTAATATCATTTATTTTACCTCGGCTTTAACCTTTAACTTTGAGCCAAAATTAGAAACATTTCTTCTGATAATTGCATTGGTCAAAATGGCGGTTTGAAATTTTAAACACACTTAACCCCGGAAGCTCCGGAATATCTCTTATTTATGCCTTTTGTTTGTGAAAACAGGTTGAGCCATCTCGGTGAAATGTGAGTGTGTTTCACTTAGAAGATTTCGATCCCCATTTCCGATATTTCACGAACCGCATTTCGAGGATAGGTATAGCCAAGGTCGATTTGTATAAACAGCAACTTACATAACCTATACAATATAACAGTTTTGAGCCCAATTTAGAAGAATTTCATCGCTCTCTACGACGGCTTGAAATCTTAATCACTCATCACTCTGAAATGTATTCGTTTGTAACAAAATTTAAACAATTCACATTACAATCAAAACTCGTCAGTTGATAGGTTCAATGTTTGCCATGGTTTTGTCAAAGTAATGTTTTGTGTGAATCGATTTCTATTTTAAGACTAATCTAGTATGGAAATAAGTAATACCAATCTTTTACACAGATGTTGCGTTTTCGGATGAGCAAGATTTCGGATCGTGGTCGAATGAAAGCTATTTAATATCAGCATGAATTTTACTCTACAATCTCTACAGGTTCAAGCAGCTTTTTGTCAGTTTTCTATTTACGTTTCCTCAAAATTTGGGTTTGGATGAAGAACCTTGCATATGGAAAAAATCACCATCGATTTCTCTTTTTCTTGTGTTTACCGGATCAGATTCAAGAACCATTTTCACTGGGTTTATAATGAAAAATGACAGCACTGTTCACGAATCAAGCTCACCCCATCCACTATACCAACGTTCGTTTTATAGCTGAAACTTGGTGCAATCAAACTATACCACAGTCGTATCGGTAGCTTTAAGCGAATCCTAGATCTCATATCTACTCAAATCTTCAATTCCGCGACACCTTTGGAAGAAAATGATGAGTCCTCGTCTTTCTGGAGAGTAGGTAATCTACCCCACGAGAGCGTTCTGAAAAGGTAGCCAAAACACCTTCTTTTGAAGCTGTAATTTTTTTACTTTTGACAAGTAGAAATTACGCCATTAATGAATCTTTACTAATAGGGCCCTTGAAAATAATCCGGAATCATATGAAATGATGAGGTCAATTTCCATCTTAGTGACTACGACAACAAGCGTAATTGTCGCATCTAGGGCTCAGGAAACCCAACATTTATCCTTCCTCAATGTGCAACCGTTTGGTGCGGCTTATGGTCCGACGGCGTCATAGGAGTTAACTTTTTCGAAAATGAGTCTGAAGCAATAGTTACGGTGAGGGATGATTCATAACTTTTTATGGCCGGAATTGGATGTGATTGATCTGAGCAATGCTTACTTTCAACAAGACGTGCCCCTCAAGCAATGGAACCACCGATCTTCTACTGGAAAAGTTTGCGGATCGTATTATCTCTCGAAGAGGTGATAACAATTCGCCATCGAGATTTTGTGATTCAACACCTTTTTTCTTTGGGGCCACGTTAAAGATAAAGTGTACGCCTAAACAATCCAGCGAATAATTAAACCATCCAATGACTAAGCTGGAGTGACACTTTTCTGATCTGTTTCCATGATGGGAAAGCCGGAGACTGTTCAACATCGTCATTTTCCATTTGCTTTTTTGTACCTCGAGGCATTCACTTTGAACCAATTATATTTTTATGTTATATCAACGATCTGGTAATTTTTTTTTCAAAGGTTATGTAAGATTTTGGGAATAGTTTTAAAATCTGTGTTGCCGTTATGAGTAGTATGAGTATGAGTCGTTGGACACTAGCCACTTATTGTTTGCGCCATGATATGAATGGCTACGAAATCCATTGAAACAGTCAAGGTCAAGGTCCGTTTTGTCATTCAGGGTAAAATGCTTAGTTGATTTTGAACGGCTCGGTGCTAGAGAGTAGAAGAAAAACCGAAGACGAAGTATAAAAGTGAAATAAGCTTACTCTTAATCTTTCAGTCGTTAAATACGCGGACCTCTACTGTATACAGGAAGCGTCTCCATTCAACTCGATTCACGACTATTCACCGCCAGCCTCGGGCCTCTTCTTCTTATACCGGTCGGATCATGGTCGAGTGTGGAAGTGGAATAAAATAATAATTACATAAGAAAAATGTTTAGTTCAAATCGATTCGCTGTTATCAAGTCCTGTTATTTTCATATAACAATTGGGCATTGAATTCTAATAAAATCTCCAAACAGATATCTGTAAATAAAATCGCCATTAATAAGATGTTTTCTATTGTTTTTTTTTTTTTTAGCAATCACTCCGTTCAAATGTCCGCTGTGCAGTTTAGCATTCATTCGATCCGACTATCTGAAGAATCACCTAAAAAAGCACATCGAAGACAACGGCGAAGATCCCGGAGCGCCCGGTGCTATTGATACCTCGACGTTAGCTTTCAGTATGTCTTCGTTCGCCAGCACGTCATCGATACCAGCCGCAACGTCATCGCAATCGTTGCTCAAACCGATCGGTGCTCGGCCACAGTCGACGGGAATATCACTGCTCAAACCGCCTGAGGAAAGAAAGCCTCCCGATCAGCAGGAATACTGCATTCGCACCGATGACGGCAAGTTCATGTGTACGGTATGCGAGCGGGTGTTCTCTCATCAGCAGACCGTACGTATCCATTTTCGGATACACACCAACGAAAAACCGTACAAATGTAGTCACTGTTCCGAATCGTTTATTCGATCAGACTATCTGGAGCGGCATATGAAGGTGCACTGGAAGGACGGTCCAGGAATACTTCCCGCGATAGTAGGGCGGAGTTCACTGGTTCCCTTTGGAACATCCGATAGTAGCGATTCAACGAGCCCCCAGAAACTAACCATCGGTCGAGCTGGTTTACTACCGGAGAACTATCACTTCGTCGAAGCTGGTGATGGTCAGTACGCGTGTAAAATTTGCGAACAAGTATTCACCCATAGTGATTCATTGCGGAAACATGCACTAACCCACACAGAAGAAAAACCCTTTTTCTGTGATATTTGTGATCGTTCTTTCAATAGAGTTGACTATCTGAAGGAACATTTCAAGTCAAAAAGACATCGACAAGCGCTGGCTGAAACAAACGGAGAAACGATAGAGGACGATGATGATTCCACTACCGATACGAGTCTTACAGGGCGAATGGCCAAAACGAAGTCTCCTATCAGCCCGATGACTAATGCTTTGGCAGAGCGAATAGAATTTCAGCGAACGGATGATGGTCGCTACAAGTGTTCGGAGTGTGACAAAACATTCGTGACTGCAGTGACACTTAAAATGCATTTGCGATTGCACACAGGTGAGAAACCGTACAAGTGCAGCATGTGCAGTATGGCATTCATTCGATCGGATTATTTGAAAACGCACGAAAAAATTCATCGACAGGAAGCATACATGAGTCACCGGCAGATGAGGGTTAAGGAGGATGATGACGATGACGATGACGATGGTGGCAATAGGAGCTCTGGCGATGAGTCAGGAGACGAGACACGGATGCGTCCTGTTCATACGACGGGAGATTATAATGGTAGGCTGGATATCAAGCAAGATGCAGGCATGCGAATAGATAATAATGCTACCGTGGACAACGAGGAAGAAGCCGAAGAAGAGGAAGAGGAGGACGACAGCGAAGATGAACAGGTGAGCGGTGGTGGTAATGTAAAATTCCCAGAAAGCCTCATTCAACAGCATTACTACTTGTTGCTAGTCCGACAGCATTATTAATATTATCGATCAATTACAGGTCATTGAAGTGATGGTTAAGGAGGAGGATTCCGATGATGACGAAACTGAAGAGGAAGACGATGAAGGGTATATTAATTATATCTGATTTTCTAATTATGGTCATTCGAAACGTCGTTTCGCAGGGAGGAAAACCAGGACCAACATCAAGAGGACGATGAGGAAAATGATAACAATAATAGCTATGAGAACGACGATAGCGCATCGAGGGCGAGTGGTGGTGCAGGTTCCGAACCAGCAGGACCCAAATTGAAACACCGCTGTCATGTTTGCAGAAAGGAGTTTGCCTGGCCGAAATCGTTGAAAATTCACCTTCGAACGCACACCGGAGAGCGACCGTACGAATGTGAAGTTTGCGGAAAAAGTTTTACCCGTTCTGACAGTTTGAAGGCACATCGCAATACGCATGGCGATGTGCGAGTGCTTCAGTGCCATTTGTGTGAAGCGAGCTTTACGAACGAGAGCGGTCTGATACGACATCAAAAATCGGAACATGGCATAGAACCGTTGGATGTGTGAGAGAAGATTCTAGCGTTAGCGTACTGTACCTCAAAACGAATTGTTGCCACCATGTTCGTCCATTCACTTTGTCACAAAGTTACAAACAAAGATGACAATACCATTGGGGAAGCACCACCACTTAAAATTTGAAACACGATATTTGTCAACACTGCACGTAATATTAACAAGTCGACTCATGGGCCTAGTCGCAAACACACATACCCTCCTCCCTTTTAGCAGTTAGTTACAAGCTCTGCGGTTTTAGAATCACATCTTGTTAATAGATTACGATATGTATGTATAGTAGTATATGAAGAAATTTGAATTTCTTACTTTTCATGGTTTTATGATTATTAATATGGACACTTGGTTGATAGTAACGCAGAGGCGTTGAAGTCGTTGGAGTGAAATCCTGCGTGAATGTTCAAATCAAATGCTGTGCACATTTCTCTGGTGTCCACAAGAAAGATTGAATTTTAATATACATAAAAAATTGTTTGTGTCAAGAAAAAATCACTAGCATTTGTTTTTCGTCTCTGACATTTTCCAGTGTATAATAAAATAGAATCGAAACAAAAAATGATTGCATAAATTTTATATGCAAATGATTCCGGAGAATGTTAGATTTTCCACGAAGTATGTATATTTGTATTAATTGAAAATTAAATTGTGTATTACCAAAATATCAAACCTATCGGTCTATCCATCATTCAGAGTGCAATCCGAACACTCCGAAAACTTGTTCTTGATAACACCATAAAAGGTATGTTCGCACTTGGTCGATCAGACCGTTGGCAAAGATATTTCCTCCTCGACTTTTTGCATCGTATCGACGGTTGCTTAATAATAGCGACAAAATTGCGTGGGAAGTCATTTCAAATAAATTTGCCAAAGGTATTGTTGCCGTAACTCAAGTAGAGTTCGTGGTATGAAGTATTTTCTGGAAAGGATCTAATACCATTTTTGATAAGAAAACTTATACTTTTTAATATCAATGATGTGTTCATTTTATACAAAGTTATTTATTATTCAAAACCAGGGCCGCCAAGAGAAAATACGGGCCCGGGAGGATTGCAATATTACGGGCTCGTAATCATGAGAATAAACTCTCCGTGTATTTCCCACACCAACTCTCGCACCTCTCGCATGAATTGCATCTTAGGACATATCCACACTCGGGTTGGTAAACGACTGGACAATGCGGAATTCAGGCCCCAATGTGGTTCATAGCCTCATGTCCAGTAACTCCTATCCCTACCTCCCCGCGGTGCTGGCTGGGGTGCGAGTAACCATAGGAAAGATCGGGTAACCAACCCCGGTGGGACCTTGGTCGTATGCTGGCAGGGAAGGGGGGCATGCTTTCTCTTCACAGAGAGCAAGCCTACCCGAGCGTCTGTTCCCCATGTTGGGGCGGCTCGAAACAGCGTCTGTTCTCCATGTTAGGAGCGGCTGATTACCGTCCTTGTGTCAGTGTGGGACTCTAAACAGTGCTGACACGATGGCCCTCCGGCGAGACAGCAGGCCTAACAAGCCGCCCGGAAAACACTTGTTACGAATAATCAGGATATAAATACGACTCGGAATAATCGGCAAAGACCTACGCGACGAAATAAGGACTACGATTAGAAGCTTGGCACATGGAACTGCAAATCGCTTGGCTTCCCAGGATACGACCTAATGCTGCATGATGAGCTTCTAATCCGCGGCTTCAATGTCGTAGCATTCAACCGTACTAGGTACGAGGTTATCAAATCGCGGAAATGACTGGTTTGTCGGCGAATGTCAGCAGTTGGTCGAAGAGAAGAATGCAGCAAGGGCGAGGATGCTGCAACACCGCACAGGAACGATACAGACAGGCACGGAACAGACAGAACACGGTTTTCCGGAGGAAAAAGCGCCACCAGGAAGACTAAGATCGCGAAGCGATGGAACTGCTGTACCGCGCAAATGATACACGGAAATTCTATGAGAAGTTGAACCGCTCACGTAGAGGCTTCACGCCACGGGCCGAAATGTGCAGAGACACCAGTGGTAACCTTCTCACGAACGAACGTGAGGTGATCGACAGGTGGAAGTAGTACTATGACGAGCATCTGAATGGCGAAGCACAGGATACAGAGAACGACACAGGAATCAATCTGGGTGCACGCTTAGCCGACGACAGATTCCTAGCACCTGATCTAACGGAGACAAGTGAGGAGATCGGCAGGCCAGCTGCTCAAACATGGAGGAGAGGCACTGGCTAGAGCGCTGCACTGGATGATTTCTAAGATTTGGGAGGAGGAGATTCTACCGCAGGCAGGGCCGGTGAAAAAGGTGGATACGGTGGGTAGTACTACCCACCCGAAAATTCTGAAGGTGGGTAATTACCTATCTGAAATTTCCAGCGAAAAATAATGATAATAATAGTATTATTTATACCAATAAGATTATTTTTATTGTAACTAGGAATAATAAATAAAATCAAAATTATAGACTGCTAGTACTCAAGGTAGAGTAAGGATGTGAAGATATGCAACAGTAAGGTGAGACGTGGCAAGGTTCATTTGAGCAAGTAGAAGTCTGAACATATCAGTATCTCAATATTCACCTTCTAGTAGAGAAGTCGAGCTTAAGTAACTGATTTTCGATATCGTTACATATACTGCATGGAAATGCATTGATATATCTAACTTGTAAAACAACATTTCTTGTGCAGAGGTTTTTTTATTCAACATAATCACCTGTAAATGCAACGCAACCGATCTAGCACTTTTCGATTCCTCACTTATTAGTTGAATTGTCTATGGCCTCAAAATAGACTTCAGTTGCGACGATGACACTCTCATTCGAGTGAGGTAACAGATCGGAACCCAATTTGATCTTGATTAAAGATATTTTTTTCTTCTTCATATGAGACTGTTTGTTCGATTTTGCTCTTCAAACGCATCAATAACTCAAGGTAATGATCACTTTTGATGGTACTATCCTTTTTAAATTAATTTAATTTAAATTAAGTTAATTATGCTTGACCATCTAAAATTTGACGCCATGATTGTTCCAGCTACCTGTTGTGATTTCGAATGGCTTTCTCCGTCTGAACACGGATATGACCCCGGAGAAAAATGGTGGATCCATGTTTCGTCCATTGTTTCATACCAACGCAAGAAATCTTTTTATAGCGACTAAACAGTGCCGAACAGCTGTCTGGATCGTTGATTCGTTGTTGCTTTTGTTTTATTGTAAATGAACATGGAAAAGACCATTTTCATGCCCAGATTTTCGCGTAAGATCGTAAAAGTATATCCAGTTGATGTGGTAACCATTCTCACGAGCTTTGATTTTGCGTTCATCCAACACGTTAATGGAAACTTGACTATTTTTCCGGATGACAGTATATCAACCGTTCACAATGTATTAATTATAAGACTTTATTTATAAATTTAATGTGTGATCTGTGCTGGTTCGACTGTGCAGGTTTTTTTAGGATTGTGGAGAACATTCCCGGGTAAGACGCTGGTCTTATAAGCCAGTTGTCATATGTTTGAGCCCCAACCTGGAAGAATTCTTAGTGTCAGTAAGATCGTAGCACCAGCCATGCAATGGTTCTGTGCGCTATGAGTCGGGTGCGAAGTTTGTTGCAAAAGAACGTCCAATTCTCCCAAAGGAATGTAATACCAAGGCATTGCTTTTCGATCATGGGGAACTGGATGAACATTTTCAGCACCTTCCACTCGTGATTTTGAAACCAATTAGTAGTGTTATGTCGTATTCGACCTTTAAATGTTCACACCTTGTTTTTATTCAATAATATAATTGGTTTTAAGGCACACTGCTTAAGTTATAAGATGCCAAGGGCATTTTCTAATTTTAATTAACGACTAACTTCAAACTAGGATAGTATCATTAGAACTGTGCACATTTGTTTCAAGACAAAATACCGAAAATGTTTCAGATTTCGAATTTACGCGTCCCATGCAAATATCGAAACAAAATTTTATTAAAAAATCGACCTTTCTCTTTTAAGGGATAAGTACCATTTCTACTTATACATTTATACTTCGAAATGGTGGGTCGTTCCCTTCGTACGAAAAATTACCCACCTGGGCTTAACATGTTTCTCCGGCCCTGACCGCAGGAATAGATGGATGGAGTGGTATGTCCCGTCTACAAAAAGGGCGATAAGCTAGATTGTTGCAATTACCGCGCACATTGCTCAACGCCGCCTACAAGGTACTCTCCCAAATCCTTTGCCGTCGTCTATCACCAATAGCTAAGGAATTCGTAGGGCCGTACCAAGCGGGATTTACTGGAGCCCACGCCACTACGGATCACATATTCGCGATGGGACAAGTACTCCAGAAGTGTCGTGAATACAACATACCTACGCCCTACTCATTGACTACAAATCGGCATACGACGCAATTTATCGAAAACAGCTATGCCAGATCATGCGGTTTTCCGGATAAACTGACGCGATTGGTCAAAGCAACGATGGATAGAGTGATGTGCTACGTCCGAGTATCTGAGACGCTCTCGAGTCCTTTCGAATCTCGGAGAGGGCTACGGCAAGGTGATGGACTTGTATCTTGTTCAATATTGCCTTGGAAGGTGTGATTCGAGGAGCGAGGATCGACACGAGTGGCACGATCTTCCAAAAGTCCGTACAACTTTTTGGCTTCGCTGACGATTTTGATATTGTAACACGTAACCTTGAGAAGATGACGGAAACTTACATAGGACTGAAAGCTGAAGCTAGGCGTATCGGACTGGCTATGAATGCGTCGAAAACAAAATACATGAGAGGAAGAGGCTCTAGAGAAGAAACACTACGCCTCTCATCACGAATATTGATAGACGGTGACGATATCGAGGTGGTTGACGAGTTTGTGTATTTGGGCTCACTGGTGACCGCCGACAATGACACCAGCAGAGAAATACAGAGACGTATTTTGGCAGGGAATCGTGCGTACTTTGGACTCAGAAAAACCCTTCGATCGAGAAAAAAACGCCACCGCACGAAATTGACCATCTACAAAACGCTTATTAGACCGGTTGTTCTCTATGGCCACGAGACCTGAACTATGTTGGAAGAGGACCAACGCGCCCTCAGTGTTTTCGAAAGAAAGGTACTGAGGACCATCTATGGCTTGTGTTGCTTGTGTATTGCTTACCTTGATTGAACCTTGTAGTATCCAAAGTGAAGACAAATATTGTTATACCGTGCTTACTGTTTGGTTTCCAAAGTAATAATAATCTATTCGTATTATTTATATCAAGGACTACTTGATCAGAAAACATTTAAGAATTGTATGCGGCTATGTGTTATATAATGATGTTACGATACTACATTATTTCCTTTTTTTATATATATATAGATATTTGTTTTTTTATTATTATTATTATTTTTTTTTATTTCAGTGAATCTTTATTTGTATCTCCGTCGACAGTTTGTACATAGTCCTGCATGTAGATTGGTTGTTGGACAGCTCGTTTTATTCTAGAATTCACAGTTGACTCTTCGACTGATTCTTTAACTTTTCTGTTTGTTGTATCATTGGAATTATCTGCTACTTGTAGTGATTTAGAAACATCCTGTAGATGAGTGATATGTCGACGATATTTTGCTCCCGATTCTGAAGCAATGACTACATCTCCGCCTTTCCTTTTGATAACTTTGCACGATTCGGAACCAAAAGTGGGAGTCAGCTTATTTGATTTTATCATATTCTTCACCAAAACGTTATCACCTTCCGACATATGATTCACTTTGGCATGGCGTCGTTTGTCTGCATATAGCTTTCCTTTTTCTTTCATTTCTTTGTCACGCTCGATGACCTCTTCATCTACTTCTTTGGGTTGGTAAATACATGGAAGCTTGTCTCTTATATAATATCCAAGTAACATTTCCGAAGGAGTCTTTTCCGTCGTTGAGTGAGGAGTTGAACGGTACATGAGCAAATACTTATTGAGATCTTCAATCCAATTAGAATTGATTCCTTGACTGATGGTCAATCTTTTCAAAATAGAACGATTCTGGCGTTCTACCTCACCATTTTGCTGTGGCCAGTAAGGAATGGTGTTGATCAACTTGATGTTATTTGATTCACAATACACTCGAAACTCCACACTTGAAAACTGAGGACCATTATCAGCTGTAATGGATAGCGGCAAACCAAACCGAGCAAAAATTATTTCCAATCTGTTGATGGTTTCTTTGGTATCAATCTTCGTCATTATCTCGATTTCTAAGTAGCGACTGAAGTAGTCAACCACCACGAATAGGTAGTGGCTCGATGGGAGGGGTCCCAGAAAGTCAACAGCCAAATGTTGCCATGGACCTGAAGGTAATTCTCTGCGCTTCATTGGTTCTGGTGCAGAGGGTGCTGCTACCAACATGCATCCTCGGCAGTTTTTAATGTGCTGCTCAACTTGCAAATCCATTTTCGGCCACCAAACCTTTGCTCTTAATCTTTGCTTCATAATTGTCATACCAGGGTGCCCTTCGTGAGCCAATTCTAATGTCTGCTTTCTCAGACTTTCTGGAATCACCATTCTATTACCTCGTAGTAGGATCTTGCCAGCAAAACAGAGTTCCGTAGCAAATAATTTGAAAGGCTGCGCTTCCTCTGACCAGATTCCTTGATCCAGAGCAACCCGAACTGATTGAATAGACTTGTCAATATTCGATGATTGTTCAATTTCTGTTAACTTCAAGGCTATTGGCATTGCATTAGAAGCTATCCAGTGTACATAATACTCAGAAAATTCGTCAAACGTTATTCCAGTAGTGTTTGATGTGATTGCCAGTCGTGAAAGAGGGTCAGCAACGTTTGATTTACCAGGCTTGTAGATAACTTTCGCTTTATATGCTTGTAAACGAACTACCCACCTTTCAATTCTTGCACACGGTTTAGATCGAGGACCAAATATCGTTTGTAAAGGCTTGTGATCTGTGATAAGCTCAAATGTCCGGCCATACAAATAAAAATGAAATCGTTCTACCGCCCATACTAGCGCTAAGGCCTCCTTTTCAATTTGTGCATACCGTTTTTCCACCTCGGAAAGGCTCTTGCTTGCGTAAGCAATAATTCTAGGCCCCTGATTATTTATTTGGATTAGCACTGCTCCTAGACCAACTGGACTAGCGTCAGCCACTAGTTGTGTACGATCTTCATCATTGAAATACCCCAGTGTTTTTGGATTCATCATGTGTTCCTTTAATTTGTCAAACGCAATTTGTTGCTCAAATCTCCAAACATATTTCTGTCCCAGGTTTGTGAGTCGCCTTAATGGAAACGTTAATGTAGCTAGATCAGGAATAAATCTTCCCACATAATTGACCAGGCCAAGAAAACTTCTGACTTCTTCAGTGGTTCTCGGTTCTCGGAAATTGCGAATAGATTCTAACTTATCTATACCAGGATTGATTCCATTTTTTGATAGCACGTGACCAAGAAAACCTATCTCAGAAACACCAAACATGCACTTACTTTTGTTCAGTAATACATTTCTGTTCTTTAATCTGACAAGAACCTTCTCTAACCGCAAGTCATGTTCATTTTGGTCTAATCCAAACACTAGAATATCATCAATAAAATTTATACATCCTTCACATCCGCTCAAAACTTGTTCCATTGACTTTTGAAATAGTTCTGGCGCACAATTTATTGCGAACATAAGCCGGGTATATCGAAATAATCCTTTCCGTGTAATAAATGTTGTAATTTCTCGTGATTTTTCAGATATTTCAACCTAAAACAAAATAATACTTATCTAGCGTTTCTCAGCAATTCTAATTTATTTATTAATTCTGTAAAGCATCTATTTTTATTTCATTTTATTTTTTTTTTATTCATTTTTTTTTCAATTAAACTTAATATCATCGT
The DNA here is from genome assembly GCF_030247185.1 of Malaya genurostris. NCBI lineage: Eukaryota > Metazoa > Arthropoda > Insecta > Diptera > Culicidae > Malaya > Malaya genurostris. The sequence goes on from NC_080572.1 coordinate 95,567,565, forward strand.
TCAAAGTAGTGGTAGTACTCAGATTCTGAATCATAATGAAGGATAATAGATAATAGAGTTTCACTCTACCTGATGAAAAGCAGATTTCACATCTAGCCGGGAGAAAACGCTTGCCTTTGTCAATTGTGGTAAAAAATCCTCAATAGTCGGTAGGGGATGATTCTCTCTTTCTACCGCTTCGTTAGCCCGCCTCATGTCGATACAAATACGAACATCGTCTCCTTTTGGTACAACAACCACTGGAGAAATCCACTTGGCTGGTTCGTTCACTGGTTCGATAACTCCTTGACTTAGCAACTCATCGATTTTCTTATCGACTTTCTTTTCCAATGCAACTGGTATACGCCGGTATGGTTGAACGACTGGTGCAATATCCGACTTGATCGGGATGTCAACTTTAATGCCTTTGATGGTTCCCAGTTTGCTGCCTTCCGTACTGACTTCGTTAACTGGAATGTCGATTTTTAGTACTCCCATAGACGTAGCTGTATCACGACCGATTAGGATTTTCCCATTTCCATTTATTACGTAAAATTCAGCCAATTCACTAACATTGCCGATCTTCACCTTTGCAGTAAATACACCAAGCAACGGCAAAGGTATTCCGCCGTAAGCTTTAAAAACTTTCGTTGATTCTTTTCTTTGGTTTGTTACGATCACCCTGCTACTTTTCAAATATTCCCAATCCGTTTTACCCAATAAGTTGTATTTAGAACCGGAATCAATTACTGCTGTTACGACGATTCCGCCAATTTCGCAGCATAGCTCGCTATTCCTGTCTGGTGTAGTTACGTGAAAAACATATTCTGTGTCTTCGTTGACAATATTTTTAACAGTATTTGAATCGGTATAGATAGTGTCGTGTTTTGAAGAGAAGTTTTCTCGATTGTCGATCCTTTGATTTTCAACCGATCGATTATTATTCGATCTTGTCACTTGTTTGTTTTTTCGACATTTCTTGGCAAAGTGGTCTTTTCCTCCACATTTATTACATGACTTGCCTTTCGCAGGACATATGGAATCTTTCGCCAAATGCCCGCTGTATCCGCAACGATGACATTCAAACTGTGTCATTTCGCCGTATCGCTTCCGTTTGGGTGCGTAAGAATTCGCATCAATTTTATTAACATCATTTATTGGTTTTGAAACCTCTCCGACGGCCGAACCTATGGTAAAAGATTTCTCTTGTTGAGCCACCGTTTCGAATATCTTCGCTACACTTAATATCTCCTCCAAACTCGCATCACCTCTTTTCAGTAAATCTCTTCGCAGTGCCGCTGATTGACAGTTTTGAATAATTTGATCCTTAATGTTCTCTTCCATACGATCTCCGAATCCGCATCGTTCTGCTTGGACTCGTAGTCTGATCGTGAAAGCATCAATGCTTTCGCTAACACGCTGCTTCATTTGGCGTAGTAAATGACGTTCATATGTAGAGTTTTCTTTTGGTAGGAAAAATTCGTTCAACCTAGCACAAGCCTCCTCATAGCTGGTCATGTTAGGAGTGTAATTGTCGACATTAAGTAACGGTCCGCGCATTTCAACTTTGGCTAATTCTGGAAGTGTGTCAAATAGTAGTTGAACACTTGGTCCGGCATAATGAAGCAACAAATCTTTTTTCCAATCTTCGTCATCAATTCGGCTAGCTCGAATCATTGTTTCGAATGATCTCAGCCACTTTCGCCATTCAACACCGACGTTATCTATATGGGTTGCATAATCGAATACCTGCAGTTGCAGTCCTAGCGACCGAATCATGTCTGCAAATAGTCAATTCACAAGAATTACTTCAGCCAACAAAATTTCAAATTATTTTCGAAGAAATTTTACAGGAAACTAGCTTGCAAAGTATCTTCCCAAGCTAATGCCATGCTGTTTTTTTTCTTCGAAAATGAAAAAAACTATATGTATACTTTTTTTTTTTCTAAATACGTTCCACGAGGTATTTTTTTTATAGGTTATCTTTTTCAAATAAATGCAGTAGCGTATCGAGAAAAACAGTCTCCATGAATACTTTACTATGCGCAGTTTTCTTTACGCTTCAAACTATTTGAATTAACATATTCTTATTCCGCATTGAAGCGAGTACAGCATTTTGATTTTTTCTCTTTTTCCTGCTCTTGCGCAGAATGGAATCAGACTTGTACAAACCGCATCCAAGCGACTGATCCATTTCAAAGCAATTTTCATCACCTGCTCTATGGCAGAGTGGTACCAGACTATATAATACAGCATTTAAGCGACTGATATCCACCTCTCATATAAATTGTTTTAGTAGTTTCCATCTTTAATACTGAATACTTACCGAACTGATTCGCCATTTTTCTTCTCGTCGCCAAAATGTAGTATCCAAAGTGAAGACACATATTGTTATACCGTGCTTACTGTTTGGTTTCCAAAGTAATAATAATCTATTCGTATTATTTATATCAAGGACTACTTGATCAGAAAACATTTAAGAATTGTATGCGGCTATGTGTTATATAATGATGTTACGATACTACAAACCTGAGGTTGTATTTCCATGGATAAAAACAACGTGTAACCATGGATACCACTTTATGTTATCCGTCGTGTTATATGGTAATTCCTAGTGCTACTGGCCGTTCTTAATGTCGTTTTCGCTTGATAACAAACCTAACCCAGTTTCCGCCCCAACTGCTGTCAAACCTTTTCTTTGAAGCAAGTTTCAACGTTATTGAACTGAAAATCTAGTCGGCTTCAAACCTTTTTTATTTTTATATCAAACCCCCGTTGCTAAGTGCGAAGCCAAGAGTTTCGTGAAAAGTGTTTGTTTGATGAAACTACCCTGGGGCAGTTAAAAGTTTTCTCAAGCGAATACGACATAAGATTGTCTAGATAAGTGGGGGCAGGTATTTATATGCATACGATCAGGGCCGCCGAGAGGGAAGGGGGAAAGGAAGAATCCCCCCGAGCCCGGATTTTTTCAGGGGGCCCGGAAATTCAAAATTGTTTTCTTCATTCTTCATAGTAAAACAAAATATCAAAAATCGAAACAAGTTCACCTTACGAATTATTGTGTTATAATAATGTATTTAAAAATCTCTTGATACGATGGTATTCTTATACTCAAAATGTTTTTTTTTTTAATTTTCAAGTTTAGGGGCCCGTAATATTGCAGTCCCCCCGGGCCCAAATTTTCTCTCGACGGCCCTTCATACGATAACAGCAAACTATGAATGAATAAGGTAGATCATGCGAAATAATTAAACATATTTTCCACATCTTCCTTCTTTTCTTTTATTTTGTATAACGCTTATAAAACATTCTTATCCATTACAAAAATCTCAGACATAATACGAAACATAAATAAATTTTTATTTTATTCATTTATTGTACATTATTATATTTGCATATCAGAAAAATCTTGTTTTCTTACATTTCCAAATGCCTAACTAAAATTTTTGAGATGCTGTGGTATTCTCTTTTCTTTTTCTGATCACCAAGTTTTCTCAGATACGTTATCCTCCCACCCAGTGCTGAAAACGATTCCTTCACGCGACAGTTTAAAATGAAATTCCTAAGTTAGTTCCTAGGGCTGTAGATGTTTGCTATGAATGTCGTGTTGATGAAAACTATCACGTTGTCTGCTATCCAGGCAGTCATATATGAATGTCGCGCGGTTCGCGCAGATGAAGGTCGCATGTGAATGTCAGCGCAACGTGAATGTAGTGGGAACAGTCTTACTCGTATTGGGCAATGAATGTAACGAAAGAATGATAGTCATCAATAGAATCGGCTGCATTTTGTTTTCGGTTCGAATTTCATAGCTGGTCATAAACATTCATGAAGAAATTCAGAATTGCGTCACTAGTGACGGTTTTCATGTCGAAACCTACTCTGATATTGTTTAGTACTTAAGAACTAATAACATTTGTCATTTTAGATTTTTTTAATTTGATAACATTTGTAACTACAACAGCCACCAAAAAAGCATGGAAATGGTCGAATACTCTGATTTGGAAGCCTTGACGTTGATGATCGATACAAGGTTGTCCAATTTCCCAATACATCAAATTTTAATCTGGATGTAAAAAAAGAGACTCATACATTTATTTGTCATTGAAGTCGACATGTAATTCTAGGCCCATCTAGATCACACTTCCAAGCGAATAGTGGAGACTAATCTGGAAAAACTGAAGATTAAGAGTTAAAGAATATTGTACTGACGGTGAAGTGGGGAATAGATGAATATACCGGAAACACCGAAAACAACCAGGTTTTTGAAAATGACAACGAAATCCTGACGAATGTTAGGGTATTTATTATGTCCATGGTATCAATAAAAGCAAGACCAAAGAAGAAAGTGTTTTTTTAATCCACAAAATTATGCACACTTATAAGTATTCAGTTTAATGCTATAATATCTGAATGTATCTTTCGGGAAAGATAGATTCCTTGAATATTTTCTTCATATTGCGTGCAGACTTGATTTTAAGAAGTGGCAAATCCGAGGAGAGCTCAAAATAAAAATTATCGATTGTAAAAAGGTGGGTGGGTAATATCAGAGACATAATTGCATGCCGTGAATACGTACAAAACTGAAATGATGTTGCCACACTTCCGAACATCGATAATCGTAAGTTCTAGTTGATTAATTCAATGCTTTACTTGCATGATTGTATGCGGTATAAGGCGTACCTCACGAGGGCAATAAATTACAGGGTTGCGTAGATGACAAGACCGATTACGATGACATTGAATATGCAATGTTAATATTCATTTAAATTAGAAAAATCCACAAAAAGTCGTTTGTGACAATCTAGGACTTTTAAATTTGGGTCAACATGACATTCATTTTAATAATCTACTCGGCAAACCCGCCTCGAAAATACAAACTATATAGCTATTTGAAAGAATATCCACAAACTGAAAGCCTCCAACTTGGATTTTAAGAATTTTACAACAGCAAATTATTGACATACACTCATCAAGCGTGAACAAAATGAAACAAATCAATAATATATTCCACCCCAGTTTTTCTAAACCATAAACCTTATCTCAAATTATTCTTTTTTGTTAATGTGTGTATGTATGTATGTGTGAAGCCACCATCAGTTCAAGGCATTACCAGTGTATGCGGGTAGACTTACAGTAGATCCGAATTTGATTATCAGATAGCTTTCATATAATTGCTGTTAAGAAGGCCAAAATGGGGTTTTAGGACCCGCCGCCTTCCAGCAAGAACATCCGGCCATATAATAAAGAATTTTGCTGCTCCAGCTTAAACCCGCCTGATGGTTTATTTGTTAGAAAGGTGCGTCTTACTCATTTCAGACCTTCAGGGAGAAACACAAAGCTTCCCCCACGTGACTCAGGTTGGCAATCCTGAATTAGAATCATTTTACTATTGCCGCTTATTCTAACTATGTGCATATAACCTTTGTATAAGTTGTGTCTATGAAAATGTCTGTGAATGCTCCACACAACGGTTTTGAAATATTGCAACCTAGTATGAGAATCATCAAGTTGAATCATCGATTCGATTTTCTGCGATAGTTGTCAACTTGCGATTCTCTCTTTTGGTAAATTCCACACAGCAACGATCATCTGATCTGATCATCATCAGACTGTATATTTTTTTAATGGCGTGAAATACTCAGAGTATGAAGTGGAGCGAAGAAATATAATAGCAAAATTCTCTCACGGTTCATGTATTGAGACACGAGTTCTTATAGCATCTTCTACCGGATTGAAAATGTTATATACAATATAGATAGCAATATAGCAGCTTCTGTCAAATTTTCGGCAATCACCAACACTGATAATATTTCAACAACAACAAATTTGGCTCTGTTCACCCAATGTTTTTTTGAAACATTTATTCAAAACAATCACGCTCTATTTTACAGTAAGAATGCTTTAGTCTAAGAATTTTCGGTCTAAACCAACTATTTTTATGGTTTGATAGACAACTGATCTTTTCGTTGGTTTAAACAATCGAGATTTATTTTGCATGTACACAAACTGCTTCGAAAAACGGTATATGTGCCCCCAAACGGTATATGTGAGTAGAGGTAAAAATTTGCACAAGCTTCTTGTTGTTTTGGCTTTGTACCAGGCTGATACCACAAAATATTTTTCTGGTGTAAACACCGCTAATTGCTAAAATTGATCTTTTTTCTCAGTGTGCAACTGCTTTCAATGCAGAGAAGCCAGATCTGCAGATTTGTCTGTAAATTTGCAGATTTCGTACATTAGGCTCTCTGACAGCTCACTTACAACCACAAATGCAAATGAGATTGGTTTGTTTTCATCAGGAAACGCATGCATTAAACACGATTCAGACGATCAATCAACTTCCGTTGACGTCCAGATTATTTTTATTAATTTTTTTAGTCGAATATTGCTCACGTATCCGACGTTAAAATTTTTCGAGAACTTGACGTAGTGTCCTTTCATATGAATTGCTTACAATTAATGTTGTTTTTCCTTAATCGTTCCATGCAGGCGATAGTCGCTTGATGCTGCGTGTGAATCGATTTTACATATTGTTTTGTTTTCATCAGGAAACGTGTAGGCCACCCATTTTTCAGTAGGCCCGCCGTTCATTTTTCACCGGGCATAGAAACCTTAATAGTGCTGCAGACATTTTTTGTTGTGCAGGCTTTTGCATACTTTAGAAATCTAGATTTTCGCAGACTTTCGTCAAAATTTACAGACTTTTGAAATTGTCGCGACCTTTCTTTTTTTTTTGATCGCCAAATCAGTTTAGCGTATCATAGGGTAACAGAGGTATTTTGGCCCACTTTAGGATTGATTTTATTTTGGCCCACTTTGTAAAAATATCCACCAAATGTAATATCTTTGAAAAACTCTTCCGCAATAGGTAGTTTAATGTGATAAGCTTCAAATTAATGCAACATGGGTTACTTAACATCGATAAAATCCGAGAAAACCGATAAAGTTTTTCAGGTGGGCCAAAATATATGAAGTGGCCAAAATACCTCTGTTACCCTACTCTATAAAGAAATGGCTACAAGCAAAACACAGTTGCTGACTGCCGATTTTTTTTCGGATATACAGACTTTTTAAACCTGAACTGTTTCAATGAAAGAGAGTCTTTCAAATTACGAGTAGAGTTGCCAGGATATTTTTTCAAAAACCCCTCAAAACTCAAAAATTTATCTGGATTTGTCTGGGTCTACTATATACAAGGAAATTTTTGTCGGGTTTCATTTTCAGTGAGCAAAAAATGAAAAAAAGGTCTTCCCACCAGAGGCCAAATCTGGCAAAAGATCTGGGTAGTTTGAGTATTCGGCGAAGCGATAAAAATCTGACATTTGCCAGACAAATCTGGCAACCTGGCATCGCTGATTACGAGTGCAATCTCTACACAGTAGGCGCATTTGAAAAACTCTCCAGATACAGCTGGGTTGTCAGTCACCAATGCGCGTTTCATTGTTATATTAGAAATTAACGACTTATAATTTTATATTTAAACTTAGTTAATAAATGAAGCAATTCAATTTCAAGATAATATATCTCTCTTGGGTGTATCGGCTTCCAATCAAGCTTTTTCAATTTGAAGACTGATAGAAGTTCTAACGTAAAATTACTGGTAAGTTGTGCGCTTCTCAATGTTTCAAGCATCTAGGATTTTATTCCTATTGTTTCAGTGATAACAATTCAACATCAGCGTGCCTTTTGTAATTGAATTCATCAAATCAAAATGGTTCGTACTAAACACTCTCGGAACGGTAACACCAAACGCAATAGGACCAGCTTCCAGGAAGAAAAATTAAATGCAAAACTTAGAGACTTCGATATTTATGGTGAATTTAATTGCAAAGATTGCAATTAATATTGCGTTCAAATCATTGTTAATGCTTTTTTGTTTTAAGCTAACAGCATGTTTGTTTCACTGGAATCTATTATGACGGAGGAACTCGATGAACTTAGCAGAATGTTCAAAACTGAGAAAAATCGAATGCCAAAAAGAATACTTCAGATGCGGATGAGTGATTTGAAGTTGATGGGTGTTCAAACATTCGCAGATCTCGATAAGCTGGCAGTAGATTCGTGTGACACGTTAAGTGCGATGAATTCCAACGAGCTTTTACATATTTCTCAGAACGGAGCTCAAGACAAAGGCGCGAAGCTGTCGAAATCTGATGAAGGTAAGATTTTTTACGTTGAATCCTTTCTGTAACGATTTATGCCATATGTCTGGTATCACTTCATTCTTATAATTCACACTATTGCATTCATTGTTCCATGTAGGTTACCTAACCGAGGACAGTGCCATCAGCAGTATCCCATCAGATGTCCTATCTTCTGCCAAAGCCCGTCCCTATGGGCCTCTTGCCTCGGCAATGCAAAACCGTCGCCGCAGCAAATCTGTGTCAAATCATACTACTCCTGCAAAAGGCCACTCGTCTCTACTTCTTGGTATTAAATCAAAGAAAACATTCGGCGGAAGTCAGTCGCTGTTTGGAGATAACGCACGCCATTCTCGGCCTAAGTTCCGCACACCTTGCGCCGGTAATCGGACACAGGCCGTGAGTGCAGACCGCGGAATGAGTTTAATTACCCCTAAAGTACAACCAAACACCCCGATGGCTCTCATGCGCCACGCTCGAATCGGTGAGTGTATTTATTCTGTCACTGGTAGCCCTGTTATTACGGCGGCGATGATGGAGGAAACGGCTAATGTTAATATTCCGGTTGCCAATGGGGTGCTTTCAATTCGTCCGACGGAAATGGATAGTTTCGATCCGGGCCTGTTGCAGAAGATTGATTCGGGTACGCTGGAAAATCTGAAGAAGTTGCAAATGAACCTGAACAAAATCATGCAAATCGCAGAAGAGCATAATTTTAAGAAATCGTGAGAAAAAGCGTCCTGTGTTCGTATCATTTGTATGGTTTAGGTATAGTTTAATTTAATTTCATTGATGTCATACTTTTTAATTTTTTTCAAATACAATGCATTTTTTCGTGATTGTCACGTTTTACGCTTTAATAGAGCTGCGACATTTTGCATCGTGTTGATATTCACCCCGATTCTGTATTTCGTTCGAACCGGATTGTTTTGATTGAATACGAAATTTACAAGGGTTTTTTGGTTTCATTAAACGCATAACTGCGCGATCTCAATAAAATGTTGCATTTTAACACTATTTTGTCCATATGTGACCTAAAAAGAAACTTGCTATCCATGGTCAGTCCTAGATAAACTGCCTCATTCAATCAGACGGGCAAATTCAGTAGTGTTCTAGTTCTAGATGCATAATTTATGTCAGTTTTAAAATTTAAATCTAGAAATTATAACAAAATAAACTGGCAGCCCCAGCAGCGTTTTATCTGTGTTTCAAATTCAGAAAAAATAACGGCAATGTATACCAGTTTTAAATTTGACAGTAGAACAGGTCGAATAAATAAAACTAAAACGGATTGCTTGGGATACGTTTGTTTCAGTTTCATTTACATTATAGACCACCCATATGAATCTTGCAGCTGCTGAATTTGCTCTTATCTAGCTTACTGGATAATAAACGAACCGAGCACTTGAATCTGCTCAATTTTTGTCTTGCAACCACGGAGCGCAGAGCTCATGTCGACGAAAATTTTCATCAACTCCACAGAGGTAAATAGCGGAGTACAGTTTACAGTTGGGCCATCATCAGTAGTTTTGAAACCAGGTGGCGGGAGCATTGGTTTCGGTAGATTATTCAGCCTGGGGAAATTCACTGGGTCCAATGGCGGTACAGGTGGTACAGGTGGAACCTTTTTCTTCGATGGTTGTCGTTGAGGTGTAGCTTGTTTCCTTATTTTCAGGAACTCAGCACGTTTCGGGTAAGCTCGTTCGGTTGCTTCGTGGGGCCCAGCACAGTTTGCATAGAGGAGGGTAGATTCTTCTTCCATTGCGCACTTGTTAGTACCCTCCCTCTCAGCAGGCGGTTCTTTTTTGTTGGTCGTTGAGCGTATATTGAACGGCATACTGCACGAAATATTCGTTCAGTTTGCTGGAACGGTTTGTTGTTGTTTTGCCTTTCTCATATAGAAAGGTTATGCAATCACTGTGAAAACCGACTTTTGAACCGAGGCCCGGAGGGCCGAGTGTCATATACCATTCGACTCAGTTCGTCGAGTACGCAAAATGTCTGTGTGTGTGTATGTGTGTGTATGTGTCTGTGTGTATGTGTGTATGTAACGTTTTTTTGCACTAACTTTTCTCGGAGATGGCTGAACCGATTTTCACAAACTTAGATTCAAAAGAAAGGTCTTGTGGTCCCATACAAAATTCCTGAATATTATTTCGATCCGACTTCCGGTTCCGGAATTATGGGGTAAAATGTGCAAAAAATTGTGAAAATAAGTGCACTAACTTTTCTCAGAGATGGCTGATCCGATTTTCACAAACTTAGATTCAAATGAAACGTCTTGAGGTCCCATACAAAATTCCTGAATATTATTTAGATCCGACTTCCGGTTCGAGAGTTATGGGGTAAAATGTGCAAAAAAAAGAAAATATGTGTTTTATCTTTTCTCATAGATGGCGCGACCGATTTTCACAAACTTAGATTCAAATGACAGGTCCTGTGGTCCCATGCGTTATTCCTGAATTTCATGCGGATCCGACTTCCGGATCCGGAAATATAGGGTAAAGTGTGTTAAAAATTGTACACCATCACTGAAAATGGGGAAAAACCTTAAAAAAATTTCTAAATCGACCTCAAATCTTTTCCAATTTGATGGTTTTTATCAGTAGACGGTCAAACAAACCGATTTCGGTTATTCTTTTAAGAATCGAAGAAAATTTTTTTTTCGCCTTTCTCATTTAGAAAGGTTATGCAATCACTGTGAAAACCGTTTGAACGTTTGAACCGAGGCCCGGAGGGCCGAGTGTCATATACCATTCGACTCAGTTCGTCGAGTACGCAAAATGTCTGTGTGTGTGTGTGTGTGTGTGTGTGTGTGTGTGTGTGTGTGTGTGTGTATGTGCGTATTTGTGTATGTAACGTTTTTTGCACTAGCTTTATGGGGTAAAATGTGCAAAAAAATGAAAATATGTGTTTTAACTTTTCTCATAGATGGCGCGACCGATTTCCACAAACTTAGGTTCAAATGAAAGGTCCTGTGGTCCCATACGTAATTCCTGAATTTCATCCGGATCCGACTTCCGGATCCGGAAATATAGGGTAAAGTGTGTTAAAAATTTTATACCATCACTGAAAAGAGCGAGAAACCGTAAAAAGTTTTCTAAATCGACCTCAAATCTTTTCCAATTGATAGTTTTTATCAGTAGACGGTCAAACAAATCTATTTCGATTATTCTTTTAAGAATCGAAGAAAAATAATTTTGAAGAATACCACAGTATTATATATGATAGTTTGATTGATATGAGAAAGGCATCATTACACCACTAGGTGGATTAAAACAGGTTTTTTTCTCTTGCATAAATAGTGTGAAATCTAGGTGTTACCTTCATATAGAGAGAAGATTAGTTGTTATTCTACGTAAAGTAGAGGTACTGTACAGGTATGTAGTATTAGTTTAAAAAACTAAGTGGAAAAAACCTCGGAAACTGTCCAGTAAAACTAGTTCAACGGGGCTTCTACTCCTCATATTAAAAATTGCTCAACAATGGACCTCTGTCGGCCAGGTTTGTTGAACGAAAAAAATTGCATTCGGTTCAATGGTCTGTTTCAAAATCGGCAAACGAAGGTTCCGCGTTGGCCTCCCGTTGAACGATTGATTGGACGTTCATTGGACCAATGATCCAACGTATTAGACCAATGAAGGACCACCGTTGAACGTTTTTTTCTAAGAGGGCTTATGTGTGCTCGGTCGTATCTTGCATACAACCTTGTAGTTTTTTACCCTTGAAATTATCAAAAACTGTACGGCTAGCTAGCCGAAACTTGCTTCGTTCGAGACGTCACTATAGACATTAAAGACTGTCCCAGAAAGTATGGACGCAACCAAAAACCGCTGCCATTTCGCAACGGCTTAGAATCTGTCAATTTTTATGGCTGCGTTTTGTTGTTTAGACTCTTCTCTAACCACTTGTGCAGTTGTTTAATTGTTTTCATTAGTTTGTTTCGAAATGCGTGGACTTTCAGCAGAACAACGTCGAAAAATTGTGTACAAATGGTGCACAGAACGCGGACTGTCACTGAGAAAGATAGCAAAAATGGAAGGAGTAAGTAAAAAAGCCGTGCGAAATGCAATCAGGAAGTTCGGTGAGGATAACACTTTTGAGGATAAACCGAAAACGGGTCGAAAAAAAGGTCCTGCTAACCCTCAGTTGGATGAACGTATACTGAAGGCGTTCGAGCAAAAGAAGTAGGTTTCAGTTCGAGATGTGACCTAAAAAGTGGGCACTTCGAAGTCAAATGTTCTTCGTGCTAAAGAACGTTTGAATCTTTGAACCTAGAAGAAGCAGAAACAACCAAAACGTAGTCCGAAACAAGAAGCATCGATCAGGCCGAGCTGAAAGGAAAGCTGTATAATACGATTCTTGCTGGAAATTTGAACTGCATAATCATGGACGAAGAAACCTACGTGAAACTCGATTACAAATCCTTGCTGGGACCACAATATTATACGGTGCGAGAAGGGCAAGTGTTAAACCAGTCCGAGACATCGATTGAAGTCGAAAAATTTGGTAAGAAAGCTCTGGTCTGGCAAGCAATTTGTAGCTGCGGTACGATTTCGAAACCCTTCATCACCACTGATTCAATGAACAGCGAAATATACATCAAGGAATGTTTACAAAAACGACTTCTACCCATGATTCAAAGCCCAAGGATCCTGTTGTATTCTGGCCAGATCTTGCTTCTTGCCACTACTCGAAATCAACGGTAAAATGGTATACTACCAAAAATGTCACTTTCGTCCCAAAAGACATGAATCCACCAAATTGCCAACAACTTCGACCAATTGAGGAATTTTCGGCATTAACCAAGGCACATCTTAGGAAACATGTCTCGGGGGCCGAAACCATTCAACAGTTCGAAAAAGCTTGGAAAAAAGTGTCAAAACTTGTCGCCAAGAAGTCTGTACGGGATTTAATGAGGAACGTTCGCACCAGCTAGTCTACAATGGCTAAGTAGCAAATGTTGAGAATAATATTCTGTAGTTTAATATTATCAGTATATCGAATAAAATTTGAATGTCTAACACTTGTGAATTATTTACAGCGAAATCAAAGTGCGTCCATACTTTCTGGGACAGTCTTTACACATCTGTGTGATAGCAAAAGTGTTTTGTAAATAGCATAACTTTACGTCTGCCTAGCGGTTTATGTTGAGCCGCCAGGTCGCACTAGCAATTCAACATAAACTGTAACTGCATTGTAACTGTTGTCTGTAGTCTATATTTGTTGGAGAAAAATTCCCTTTCCAGGTTTTTGAAATAGCCATCGGCCAAAGCGAAACTGTTATGTCCGCAAAGTTACGTACAGGGTCCGCCATCTAACATTTTTAACTAGCGGTTATTTCGACATTGGTAACCTTAATGTCACTTCTGATTTTACAGAAACTTAGTTTTATCCTTCCGCTGAACGAAAATGGTTGTGTATACGCTTGAGGAACGCGTGAACGCTTGCGATCAGCTTGAAGAAGACGCCGATTTTTGCCAAAAAATAACCCGCACGTTATCATGGACAAGCCGATGAATCCTCAGAGAGTGGCGGTTTGGTGCGGATTTTCTTCGAAAATGAGGCAGGAGCCGCCACGGTCGAGGGCGAGCGCTACCGCGCCATGATTAGTAATTGGTTCTTCCCGTTACTTGAAGAGGAAGACTTGGACACCATTTGGTTCCAACAAGACGGCGCTCCGTGCCATACAGCCAACGCTACGATCAATATTCTGCGCATAGTCCTCGAAGATCGAATTATCAGTCGAAATTCGGATGTCGTTGGGCCGCCTCGGAGCTGTGATTTGACGCCGTTAGACTATTATCTTTGGGGGGCTGTCAACGATAAGCGTTATGTGGACAAGCCAGAGACAATTCAAACCTTGAAGGACAACATTCGTGCAGCCATAGCTGAAATAAAGCTGCATATAATCGAAAATGTACTAAAAAACTGGACCGACCGTATGGCGTACTGCAAGGCCAGCCGAGGCAGTCGTTTGAGTGAAATTATATTCCAAAATTACCCGGAAGGATTGTACTTTAACATGAAAAAAAATTGAAATCGGATGAACCGTTTGTGTTTTTGTTGGCCACTAACATAGCAAGTGACGACAATTGCTGTTGTTAAGACAACCCTTGGAGTTACCATAGCTAACCCTAGCAACGGTAGCAAACAGGAGTTTAAAAATTTTCACTTTGTACTTTGAATTGAATGAATAAAGACCTATTTTTTGGTATACGAATTTTTCTTCATTTATAATAAAGTACAACATTTGGCGACGAGGAAATTAAGAATTCATCGCATTGAGAGAAAGTTCCCGTTATCGAATACAATGGCACACGGTGGCGAAGACAGTTTTTCGGACAATAATTTGATGCAGCAGATCGTTCGACAAAACCAGCAGATGGCAGAGGAGAACTCACGATTGATGATCCTCCTGGAGCGATTCGGCATTCAAGAAGGCTCCGAATCCGTTCGTTCGTCACGTAACCCGGAATTCATCATCGAATCACTGGCTTCCAACATCCATGAGTTCACGTACGATCCAGATAATGGATTAGTCTTCGACCGGTGGTATCGGAAATACGAAGATCTTTTTCTCAAGGACGGTGCAAAATTGGACGATGCAGCGAAAGTACGATTACTCCTGAGAAGTCTCAGTGTCAACGTTTTCGATCGATACGTCAATTTCGTGCTTCCACAACATCCCCGTGAGTTCTCCTTTGAAGAAACTGTGAAGAAACTCAAGGGTCTGTTCAGCATTCGCATTTCACTGTTCAGCAAACGCTATCATTGTTTTCAGTTGACAAAAAACGATGCTGATGACTTTGTGACATACGCTGGAACAGTTAACAAGCACTGTGAAGATTTTGAGTTGAACAAACTAACCGCCGATCAATTCAAAAGTTTGGTTTTCATCTGTGGACTTCGTTCATCGAAGGACGCGGATATTCGAACAAGACTATTGTCAAAGCTCGAAACGAACGCTGAAGAAGATTGTAAACTAGAATCGCTTATCACGGAATGTCAACGTCTTCACAATCTCAATCATGATACCGCTATGGTGGAACAGAAGCAGAAAACGGTAAGCTCTGTCTGTACAGTCAAGCAGAAGAAGACTCATCCGAATCCATCTGGCCCGAAAACCACCACAAACGTTAAATTAAGCACCCCGAAGACACCCTGTTGGCAATGCGGTGAAATGCATTTTGTTCGCGACTGTTCGTTTACAAAGCATTTGTGCAGAGACTGTAAGCAAACCGGACATAAGGAAGGTTACTGTGGCTGCTACACTGCGAAGACATCAAGCAAGAAAAAGCATCACAAGGTAAATGGAGTTTATGCTATCAATCAAACTAGCAGAGAGTGCAGACGAAAGTTCCTGACTGTAAAGATTAATGATGCAGAAGTGACTCTGCAGTTTGACACCGCTTCAGACATCACAATCATTTCTCGGAAGCAGTGGAGCAAAAACCTTGGATCACCTCCTTTACTCCCAACCACACGAGTAGCGACAACAGCATCTGGTAAGGCTCTCCAATTTCTTGGTGAACTTTCAAGTACAGTTACACTTGGAAGCATTACCAAAATCGGAAAACTCTACGTGGCCCATAACAATCTCAACCTGTTTGGGCTCGAGTGGATTGATTTGTTCGATCTATGGCACAAACCATTGTCAGCAATTTGCAACAAAGTACAAGCTGATATTCCCAGCGTAGTCGAACACTATAAATCAAGATTCCCCGATGTATTCCTGAAAGGTCTTGGGCACTGCAAGAAAACTCAGGTACGTCTATTTTTGAAACCAGGAGTGATTCCAGTATACAAACCAAAGCGTCCTGTTCCATTCACGGCTATCGGAAAAGTTGATGCTGAGTTGCAACGTCTTCCAAGAACTGGGTATTATCACTCCGGTTGATTTTTCGCAATGGGATGCACCAATTGTCGTGGTAAAAAAACCAGGATGGAAGATACGAATCTGTGCCGATTATTCAACAGGACTCAACGCCGCTCTGGAGTCAAACAATTATCCACTACCAGTTCCCGAAGACATTTTCAGCAAGCTCAACGGCTGTAATTATTTCAGCATAATCGATCTCAGCGACGCCTACCTGCAAGTAGAAGTGGATGACGACTCGAAAAATTTGCTGACCATAAACACCCATCGAGGACTGTTTCAACCGGCTCGCGCCTGGGGTGAAATCCGCACCTGGAGCTTTCCAACAGCTGATGAACACGATGATTGCAGATAGCGAGGGTGTCGAATCGTTCCTGGATGATTTAATGGTTTACAGTAAAACAGTTGAAGAACATCATGTGCAGCGCCCTTAGCAAATTTTCCTTCGAATTTGCTAGTATTGTAGAAAAAGTAGGAAAATGTGAAGGAAACTCTCATATCAGCGTAGCTGCAACCTTCAAGTATAAAATTTGTTATTGAAGCGTGCACATTTTTGAGCATTAGTCATCGCAACGATGTTTAAAAGATATTGTTATAAAACCATAGACAGTTCCGGGCATTAATCAGCGCAGCAATGTTGTAAAACAAAAGCTATTGTTATAGAATCATAGACAGTTCCGGGCATTAGTCAGCGCGGCAATGTTGTAAAAACAAAGTTATATTTTTTTACGGACACTGCCTCTGGCCTAGCGACAGTGGTTTCGGTTTTCGGTAGAACTTCGGGAGAAAATCGGATGAACTTCCTACTTGAAATCACAAGCTCGGCTTGTACTAAAATCTTCGGGTTTCACCCGAAAGAAAATGCTAGGAGCTTAAAAACCCATAGTTGGGAAGAGTCAGTTAGTCAGTTAAGTTTCAAAAAGTGCGCGATAAATAGCCGTTGGTCTCGGGCGTCGGCCCGTAGACAAATTAGCGAGTAGTTCAGTTTTACAGAGTGCGGTAACTAGGCGCTAGTCTCGGGAGTCGACCCGTAGACAAATTAAGTAGTTTTTGCTTCGAGTATTCGGGTTAGTTCAGTTCGGAGTATAATACAGTAGCTATAGGAACATGTGTACATGGTGAGGCTTGAGTATCAAGTGACCTCAAAATCAAGTAAGAAATATTGTTTATAATGGGATATAATATATTTCGGAAGGCACCTAAAGAATTGAGTGAAAGATTGCTGTAATGAATGAAGATTTAATAGTTTCATGTGCAGGTTTGATATTCACATCCAAAAGAAAAATAGTTAGACACAACCATTGCTCGTGTCAGGGTAGTGTTGATAATATACGACAGCAAAAGTATGTGTTGAAGAATAACTTCTTTTATTAATGTAAACAAGTAAATGTGAAGACATATATCCGACGAGTTCACCATGAAGTGTTGTGAATAGATTTACTAACTCAGGGAGTATACACTAGACTTACTGTAGTAGGGTGTACGTTCATATGTGCATACACCTAATGATATGCCGAGCTTAGTGAGACTGCGTGAAGTGTTAGCCTTATTAACAATCGTTAGTGACTTTTGTTAGATTGTGGGAAAGAATTCCCAAAAACAGCCTAATCCTTCACTATTGAGAATAAGTAGCTGTCAAGTGAAAAGCACAAAAGAACAAGTTGAAACTCAGAAAAGGTGAATTTCGTGATATTAAACTCAAATACGTGGATGAATCAATACAATGACATAAAAGAGAAACCGAATTGGAGAGTGTTACTCCGTATAGAACTGAAAGAAACATCCTCTTCGTTATTCCTCTCCCGCCACCGCTCGGCCGGGAGCTTGCACATGCAATTCTCACTGTTCTTTTTAACCGAATGCAGCAGTACGGTTTCAGCCTTCGTGAAGAAAAGTGTAGTCTTCTTCAGCAGCAAATCAAATACCTTGCACATATCGTTGATAAAACTGGTATACGACCAGATCCTTCGAAAATTGAAGCTATAGTTAATATGCCTCCTCCAACGGATATAACCAGTTTACGTTCATTTCTCGGTGCAGTAAACTTCTACGCCAAGTTTGTCGCGGAAATGCACCAGCTTCGGAAACCGCTTGATGCTCTTCTCAAGAAGGATGCCAAGTTCGTGTGGAACAACGATTGCCAGAGGTCTTTTAGAAGATTCAAGGAAATTCTGCAATCTGACCTCCTGCTAACCCATTACGACCCGGTTATGGAAATCATCGTTGCAGCAGATGCATCTCAATCGGAAATTGGTGCCTGCATAATGCATAAGTTTCCAGATGGTGCTATCAAAGTCGTTTCACATGCATCCCGCTCCCTCACCGCTGCTGAAAGAGGATACGGACAAGTAGAGAAGGAAGGTCTAGCTTTGGTGTTTGCTATCACGAAGTTTCACCGAATGCTACTTGGTCGCAAATTCATTCTTCAAACAGACCATCAGCCACTCTTGAGGATTTTTGGATCCAAAAAGGGAATTCCGCTCCACACAGCAAACCGTCTTCAACGATGGGCATTGACGCTATTGTGCTACGATTTCGACATTCAGTATGTATCTACCAGCCAGTTTGGAAATGCCGATGTATTATCTCGCCTGATCAGTCATCACTCAAAAACGGAAGAAGATTTTGTCATCGCTTCAATCCAACTGGAAAACGACATCGAGGTTTCACTTCAAGAAGCTGTTAGTATACTACCTGTGACATTCAACATGGTACGAGCTGCTACAGTCAAGTGCCCCATACTACAGCAAGTTATCAAATTCATCAATGAAGGATGGCCTTGTAACATTAAAGAAATAGTAAATTCCGATGTACAACCGTTTTACATTCATCGTGATGCCCTGGAAATAGTGAAAGGGTGCGTTATGTTTTCGAACCGTTTGGTGATTCCTGAGACATATCGCAAACCAATCCTTAAACAACTTCATAAGGGGCATCCTGGGATGGAAAGAATGAAAGCTCTTGCTAGAAGCCATGTATACTGGCCCCGAATCGATGATGATGTTGCCGATCACGTCAAGCGATGTGACAGCTGTGCTACTCACTCGAAGACACCTCCAAAGGTTCCTCTGCAATCATGGCCACTGTCACAGTTTCCTTGGGAACGCATCCACGTCGATTTTGCTGGACCTATCAACGGTCTTCACTTTTTAGTTGTTGATTCGTTTTCCAAATGGCCCGAAATTACCGTCGTACATGCTCCGACTACATCAACTGTCATCAAGTTTCTGGATGAATTATTCGCCCGTTTTGGAGTTCCGACCAATATCGTTTCGGACAATGGTTCACTGTTTTCATCGGCGCATTTCACAGCATTCTGTTACCAAAATTGGTGTTCAACATTTGCGGATTTCCCCGTATCACCCACAGTCAAACGGACAAGCGGAACGCTTCGTAGATACATTGAAGACAGCGTTACGCAAGATCAATGAGGGGGAAGGTATCTCAGAATCACTGCAAATCTTTCTGCAAGCTTACAGGTCAACTCCAAGTCGTGTACTGAATGGTAAAACACCATCTCAACTGATGATCGGAAGAAACATACGGACAGTTCTAAGTCTTCTCCGACCACGACAATCGATGCCGCTAGCTATCAACCAGCAACAGAACGACCAGTTTAACCGCAAGCATGGTGCTGTACTTCGGACCTTACAAGCAGGTCATAAAGTTTATGCGAAGGTCTACCAAAGTAACTCAAAATGGAAATGGGCTCCTGGAGTTATCATTGAAGCTATCGGTGAAGTAAACTTTAACGTTCTCCTGAATGACTGGCATGGGAGAAGGAAACTCATCAGATCACATGCAAATCAAGTCAAGTATCGCTATAGTGAGCAAGAAGATGAATCTAAAAAAAAACTCTCCACTCAACATTTTCGTCGATGAGTTTGGATTGCAAGTTACCCCGATTCCAGTACATCAAGAACCTGAAGAGAATCCTGAATCCAAAGACGAACCAAATCCTGATGATTCAGTTCAGCCTGAATTAGGAGCTTCTGGTTCCGATCTGATCGAAACACCACGGCCGCCACAGCCGATTTTTCAGTCGGATATTAATCAAGAACCACCTACAAGCCGGCCGAAACGTATGATCCAGATGCCATCAAGACTTGAACCTTTTTTGGTATTCTGGAAATAACAAAGGAGGAATGTTGGCCACTAACATAGCAAGTGACGACAATTGCTGTTGTTAAGACAACCCTTGGAGTTACCATAGCTAACCCTAGCAACGGTAGCAAACAGGAGTTTAAAAATTTTCACTTTGTACTTTGAATTGAATAAATAAAGACCTGTTTTTTGGTATACGAAGTTTTCTTCATTTATAATGAAGTACAACAGTTTTATTGCATTGCATTTAATTGCATTGTTTAAAAAAAGTTACATGGCGGACCCTGTATGCGTGGACTGAAAAATGACGCTAATCCCAGGGAACTGCAAAAATCTGATAATGTAACATAGTTGGGCTCCTAAATCTTTCGATGCTTTCACCTTTTCTCTATCGACATTGAAACCATGTACATCCAATTCGGGCCTAAGAAATTTTATATGTGTTTAATTGAATTAGCACCCCCCCCCCCCCCTTTGTATACGCGCCTGTTGCTGATAAATTTTTCATAAATTGCTGATCTTATTTCCTATGGCAACAGGTAAAAATGAAGCGGTTACGCTAATTTTTGAAAAGCGCCTAAGTTAAGGTAGATGTCAAAGAAGTTGAAAATGATTTGATATTTGTCCCAATGAGTATAGTTACTTATATTTCTGTTTATGCGTTACTCTATAGATTAGTCGACGTAGTATTAATGCTCATATGTTTAAATTCATATTGATTAGTTTCTATCAAGTAGGTTCAACTAGTACAACCGAACGGAATTTATCGAAGCTGTGCGAGCTCACAACAGCGATTGTGTTTCCAACAGAATAAAAAATTTCAAATGATCAGAATAGTAAGTGCTGCTGACATTTAGCGCAACGGAATGCAATGATTTCTACGCTGTAATATGGTAAATTTTTCGCTGGGGCACTTGTACCTATCCTCTAGTCTCCCACTTTATTTTGCTGGCTACTGGACTCAAATTAGCAAATTGCGATTAATTCCTTGCAAATAATAGTAATATATCACAAAAATCAGTATGAAACATGTTTGATAATTGTGCAATAACGATGCAAAGATTCGAAGCGCTTGCGAAAATTTGAGCAAATATTCTGCACCAATGCACTGAATTGAAATAGCAAGTATCATTCTAATGTCGTTTTCGCATGAGAAAACTGAAACTGACCCAGGGTAGTTTCATCAAACAAACACATTTCACGAAACTGTGTTGATTTCGTACTTAGCAACGGGGGTTAGAGCAAACCTGATATAACAACCAGGTTCGAAAATGACTCGATTTTCAGTTCAACAACGTTAAAACTAGGTTCGAAACTAGCTTCAAACAAACGGTTTGACAGCAGTTAGGGTGGAAACTGGGTTGGGTTTCAAGCGAAAACGACATAACAAATGGTTATAATAGATGAGATGAATAAAGGTACGGTTACCCTACGTGCAAGTCGAATGGATGCTTTGTAAATATTGACTAACTAGCGTTATTTGTCAGTTAGGTGATTTATTGTATTGTATTATGTATTATCAGACGTTCACTCGTGAAACTAATTATGTCAGGAAAATATAGTTATTTTTTACAGTCCTAAACATACATACCAACGAATTATTATTGCTTGGCATCAGTCTCTTGTTTGCTAAAACTCATTCTAATCATCGGTGGTCTTCTTTCCCGTGTACGCATGTTTATGTATCTTTCATTGCGATAGCAACATTCTTTTCTTTTTTGCTACCACATGGACAACGCGCTCTTCAACTTCTTGTTTGGCACTATTTTGATTTTAATGGCAGGTGGTTGGTAGCCGGCCGGTTTTTGCGGTTCGCTGCCAGCCGTAAGTGAATGACTGGCTGATATTCGCTGTATAGTTATACAAACCGCCTAAAATGGGCTCGCCTCATAAACCGTCCGTAAGTAGCTGTCATAACAACAACAATAACAATAACAAGAACTACAGGTGCCTGTCATGCAGTGATTGAAACCGGTGGAGATCTCGCGGATTCATTAGCTGCCAATCAGGAAGCCCCACAGGGAACTGTCGTCGTTGATTGTGGAGCGGAAAGGATGGAGAAGCCGCACAGTGTCTAATAAAGTATAGGTATGAAACGAAACTGAGGTCTCAAAGCCATCATTATCACATCGATAACAGCATAATCAATGAACGGATCGAGCAAAAGAAGTTTATGTTGTTCTACCTGTGCAGAGGTTTGCTGCTCACATTTTTCACCGGGATCATCGAAGTATTTTGTTTCATGCGCAAATTGATTCAAACATTTTGGAGCTTGGTGACGGGGTGAACGTTTTTTCTTATTGAGACATTTGCCTGCTGATGAACCGAAACCGTGGTCGGGTTTCGCGTATTCAAACGTAAAATAAAAAGCCAGACCATCCAAGCTAGTACATATTGTTTTGAAAAGGCTGTGTAAAGCGTACAAGAGTTACCATTTTATGCAAACTCTAACGCAATAGTCCGTAAGCAATGGCTTGGCTGCTTGAAACGCCTCTACAGGCAAATTGCTAGGGCTATTGTAGCAATAGAATAGTCATCTCATTAGTAGAGTCGCCATGCTGTTTCGCCGATTACTTGACATGCTATTTTGCCGATTACTCGATTAGTTTACCTAGTTTCCTTTGCTTCGTAGGACACAAGGAATGGCTGCGCTTTCGGAGACAATCTTCTTTATATATTAGGTCCTTGATGGCGAACTGAACTTGCCTCATCCAAAGATCGCCTGCCATATCAAGTACTTACATGATAAATTTTTCGACTTTTTTCTTCCGGAACTTTCCCGGAATATGCAGAGTGGCTTTACCGACGAAAATTCCACGCTTGGCGTTCACTAGACGTACGTACGTCTAGTCGCCCATTACAATGCCTTTAGTCTGTACCAGCCACTCGCGGTACAGCTTTCCGGCACCAAATTATATATTCGCTTTTTATGCGTATATAAGGCAGTTTTGCAACTCTATCATCCTAAGTCTGCTCTATATGCACAAACAAAGCATATATTAGAACTGGTGGTCACTTGAATGGTTACGTCCTGAATTATGATAAAAGGTTATTCGGTTTGTGGGACTGGCCTGGATTTTCCAAGACTTCGTCCATTATTTGTGGAAGCTTTTCTTGTTCGGAAGCCATCTCGATAACAATTGAATAGAATGATTGGAAACTTTGCTCATTCAAACATTACATTGTAAAATCATTCAAAATCACCGTTGCGCACGATTATGCAAGCTCGAACGCAAGTGTTCACAAGTGATTACTGGGCTGCTTAAAGTGCCTACATTGGTAAATAGTCACATTGAGTCGTTACTTGAATTTCTGTTCTCTGTGGTGGAACTAAGAATCGGGAGCTGCATTTGAAGGTGTTGGAAACAATTAGGGCAAATCCAGGGCTGTCGAATTACCGACAGAAAAATTCATCTGCGAGGAGTATCTCGTTTTTTTTCGGATCAATAAATTACAGGACACTTAAACATAATATAGACGGGCTCGTAAGTTGTGCAGTGAGATCTTTACGAAATACGAAGTATTCATCCTCATAGATGACGGAATTACGTGAAGATTGATTCTGGGCAGCTTCCCGGGCAAAAGCTTTGTATAGACATTGGGCGAGGTGGTGTCCCATGTTCAAATATGTTCTTGCCGAATAAACTCACAAGAGTGCTTAGGATCTGACAAGGTATTTGCAGCTACGGTAAAAAAAGCTAGAAGTATGGACAACGGGTCTATTGATCCCCCAACATGCACTCGAATTCCCAAATTTACAAAGAACGTATTTTTACGTAACAGTAGAGCTGTAAAGTTTCGGCCTGATTTTTTAAGCTGTCACTATAGTGGTATCGATACAACAAGGTGGTTTTACTGGAAAAGGACATTGATAGTAAGTTGAAGAATACTGGAAAGGTGACTTGAGATGCGACGACGAAGAAGAAGAAGAAGAAGAAGAAAGGGTGCCGTGTCCAAATTATTATGAGTATTCGTAAAAAGTTAGAGAAAACTAAATCGGAATAATTTTTATGTGATATTTTTCCTTCAAAGTACAATAAAGGACTTCCATTTTAGTACTCAAAGTTGTCATTGCATTAGCATTGTTTCAAGATAAAATAATTTTTGCTTCTAGATATCAAATAACACATCACTCGAAGAGTCGTGTGACTGACACATTGTCAAATACATATGACGTTTATGAAGTACCTACTACTACTTTTATCATTTTCAAAACAATGGATTCAGAACAGTTTCGTGTGTCAATTTATCATTGCTTCTTGATGGAAAAAAATACCGTGCAAGCTCAACTATGGTTTCTAAAGTGTTCTCCGAACTCTGCTCCGTCGAAAAGAACCATTTGTTATTCGCTTGCTGAACCGATGATGGTGAACGGTTGTCCAATTGGAGTGGTTACTGCTCAATTAAAAAAAATTAAAGGGTTGTATGCAAGACACGACCGAGCCCGATTACATGAAAAATGAAATATTTCTAAGGTATCCATAGTAAATACAAAAATAATGATGATGGTGGATGCACTAAACAGCGACAAATTACAAACATACTCTATTTTTACTGTTTAGATTTTTTGGGAATGATCAAATTGACAGTTAGATTCTTTCAAAACATTTGATTCTACTCTATTTTGATGCCTTTCACAAATTTTAACATTTCAATATTTTTGAAAAATATCCTTTAAATAAAAGTCAATTATGATGATTTCAAAGTTACTTAGAAGATCAAACTTGGATACGAACAACCTCTAGATATAAATCTGGACAAATAAAACGATTTCGTTATCATAATAACTTTCAAGACAGAGAACGTACAAACTCAATCATTTTATAAACAGCGATTAGAGAAGATTTTAAATATTTTGATCGAAAAATGTGAAAAACTTGAATAACCGTCAACCAATAAACTCAGTAATAGTGTAATTTTATTGATCCTTCGTTAAAAAGCGTCAATAATCTTTGGAAAGTGTCTGAAAATGGAATGGCAGCAATACAAGAAAGAAAATATGTGACACAGTCCACAGAACATTTTGATCCCGTCTATGATATTCTTAGAAGCAAGATTAGACCAAAATATTATGCTTTGTAAAACTAAATCAATTTCTAACTATTCGATTAGGTTACACGATTATTGTTTGGTTCAAAATTAGGGTCTGAGGGATTATGTTGAGAGATAGTTCTTTGCATTTAGCCACATTTAATAAAAAAGAAGTATCTATGATTATCATCATAACACAACTTTATATTGAATCTATTTGCACGTCACGAGACTTCAGTATGCACAGTACCCGTTGACAAATTAAACCAGTTTTTACTTTTTCGAATTAAGTTGAATGAGCAAAATCTATCTATAAATCACAGGTATACAAGCGCTTTAAATTAGCTTCGAAAAATCTATCGCCATAGTTCTAAATTGGTCTGCTAGTAACCGTAGAATCAAAATAAACAGCTAACTTGTATTCAATACCAGTAATTACGATATCAACGCACCGCACACATACAAAAGCAACTATCCAGCGAGCGAATGAATGCTTTGTCGTCCGCTCACCTTTCCTCAATGGCAACCATATTTAAACTAAAGCCGAAATGTATTAGGGCATATATTTATAGATTCCCTTTTTTGCTATATAATTCTAGTTCATACTGCACAAATCGGACGAGATTATGACATCATTCACTGCGACTGTCATTGGCTCGTAAAAACATAGGTCAATTCGAACCAATTTTTCAATGGTATGCAATTGAAATACTTGAACGACGTTACCTCATAAGTTTAAGTTAAATGTTTTCGAATCGATTGGTAGTTAAATTATATAAATCCATCAACAAATGGTTGAACTACAAGCGTTCAAAATTATGAGAGGAAAAAGGTTACGCGGTTAGTTTTACATTTTTTAAATTGACACCCAGCCTCGTACAGTGTAGAGTAAGCAAAAGCGACAATCCAACGAGCGAACGCATATACAATCCAGTCATCACCTCACTGGACGAGGTACTTGTTTCATTCACAGTCAAACATCAACTAGGCAAAGAAATATTTTGCAGCATAAATTTATAGATTCCTCTTCATACTACGCAGAACGATGCGGTGTTTTTATACATGACGCAAAGCGTCCTATGCCAAACAAGAAAATGAGGTCATTTTGTACAACTGGGATTGGTGGATGAAAACATAGGTCGTTTCTAACCATTTTTTAAATAGTATGCTATTGAAACACTAAAACGACGTTGTCATACATGTTTAGGTTAAAAGTTTCCGAATCGATTGGTTGTTAAATTAAATCAATCCATCAACAAATGACTAAGTTATTAACGTTCAAAATATGACACAAAAAGGTTACGCGGCTATTTTTGAAACTTATAGTTGATCCCCGGCCTCGTATAATGAAGAGTAAGGCATTTTTAATGCCAAAAGTTCACAACGTATTGATGATTGAGAGCAATGTTTGGCCAAATCCGGAATCAAAACGATCATCGTTTGAGTGGACTGTAGTTGGTGAATATCGCTCGAATAGTCCAAAGGCACATTAGCCAGATGGGAAGGTTATGGTTATAATTCATTGACTATCTTGAGAAAGGAGAAATAATAAGATTGTTTGAATGTCGAAATCAAGGAAAAACTAACGCATATACCGAAGGAAATCTACTAGTTTCATGTCAGCGATGATAAAATTGAACGTATTGTACTTTGAATTTCTTCCGTTATCCACTGTATAGTCTAGACCTGGCCCCCAGTGACTACTGGTTATTCGCTGATCTCAAAAAAGTACTTGCTGGCAAGAAGCTCAACTCAAATAAAGAAACAATTGTTGACCGTGAAGCCTATCTTGAGGAAAAAGACCAATCCTTCTACGAGCACTGCTTTGAGAAGCGTTGGAATTATTGAATTACTCAATGGTGTTAACTCAGGCTTCCGATTGTTTGTAGTTATCGTAACAATTGTTGACATTGCCTGTTTTGATTTTCTTCGAATATTTGTATAATGAATTATGGATAAGTCAAATAACGTAATTCTTTCAAGAGATACCACTATCATAAAGGCGTCCTGCGCTACCAACTTTAAGAAAATCTCTCCAAAATATGAGCTTGTAATGATTTCTTGAGGCTTTCGAGAGATCTATTATGGAACAATAAAAATAATTTTAAAGAATTTGCAAGAATACAAATAATTGGGTATGGCAAGCAATTTGCGAGTGAAGCCGTTTTCTACACTGAACATGAAAATCTTCGTGCTACCGAAAGGTTCGTCGCTTTTCTTTCGGCTCGATTCGATTCAGGCCATTAGGCCAGTCGATGATTGTTTAATATTGTCTCTACCGGGAAGCTCTAAGGCATGGTTTTTTTTATTCAAGTAATATTCCATACTAATTAATTTCTATTTGTCGTTTCAAAGGTTCTTATATTCTCAGTGACAATGAGATAACAACCAGAAAATACTTCTTGATTTTTGTTAAATTTCAGTCGTTTTTTCTACTAAAGCGTCCTTTGTTTGGATGAAACCAACTTCTGCGCAGCTTACTTTGTAATCATTACCCGAAGTGCAGCCGTTTTAAGCTTCCCGTAACAAATTTTACTTTTTATGTTGTGCCAAACTTCCCGAATGAGAAATTTTTCACTGTGGTCATTCTTCATATCTGTCCTCTTTACGTTCAGCTCAGGTCATTTTAATTGTCCATTTCCGATTCGCTTTCAATGCAAAACTTTATTTCATTAATTCTCTTTGATTAATTTGACACATTAAGGCCTTCGTTCAGCATTTTTGTAGCATTCGGCATGCTTTCTTCGGTTCCTGGAAGCGCACCGCCTGCTGAGTTTGACCTTCTTCCTATATTTCTCTTCGGTCATTCTCGAGAATTTGTTTTTCGATCAAGTGCATTGAATCGTAAATATTTCTTGCGACATCATCGTATATTTGGAAGTAACTGTAATTCGAACGATACGTTATGACGTATTGGGACAGTTTCAACGCCGCCAATGTTCACTCGTGATCTAGGCAACCTGTGCCCTTCCTCCTCGGTGCCACCCAAACTAGCAATCGTATTCGAACAGCGCACGTTTTTCTTTGTGTTTTTCTCTCATTCCATACCGAGTAATGATCTTGTCCGATTTCTCTGTTTTATGTTATATGCGCATCCAACACGCGCCAACAGCTGCGCAGTGGATGAGTTGGGGCTCCCCTGTTAAGGAAGAAGGCTCCAAAGATAGAACTTCACTTGCTGCTGCCTGTTCGGCCTTCGAGGCTTGGAGCTCAAGTTAACTTGAAGGTATGGTCATGGCCAGTGGTAGTGATGATGATAATGATCACTATCATCATCATCATCGGTGTGTTGTTAACCGCCGTCATCGCATCACATCAGATCGTTTGGTGGTTGTTGTTCCAGAGCCAAGATTTTAGTTCGTTTTGATCAGTTCTGGTGTGTGGAAGTGAAGTTCTCTAGTTTTGTTCGTTTGCAGTCCGGTAAATTGTGATTGAGTGATGTTGCATTACAAATGCCTAATTAGCTTAACTGAATTGTGCAATTAGTGGGAATCGTTTGTTGTTGTTCGTTGTATACTGAGGCCGGTCACAGTTTTGTGTTTCTCGTATTGAAACTATTGACTAATTTTGGTTACTCCTAATAAACGTTTAGTCTTTTCCATTGTTGATTTAGCAAAGTATAGCATATACCGGAATTACCGATTTTGAATACAATAATGCTTATATTACTGAATTAATTCAAAATATCAAACTTTATTTTTAAAATAGTATAATGTTTATACAATAATTTATTTTGCTTATAATAAAAGCTAATAAGACAACAATAAAAAAATCCTCAAAGAGAAATTTTGCTCAAACCGAAACAATGTTTCGTAATAAGTAACAGTTTTGTCAAAATTTCCCCGCAAAATGACAAGTTCCACAAGTTTTCATAGTTAGTACCTTAACTTTAACCAGTAATGCATTGCTAAAAGATATGATTGCCTGCTTAATAAATGATCCAAATATCTGAGTGCTTGTTTTCTATTTCTATTCTTTGTCTATAAGCCACAAGATTTGCACGATGGCTGAAGATGTCTTTCACGCTGTTTGCTAGCGTTCAGTTCCTCACTCAGAAGGTTTTTTTTGGAAAGTCGTAATATTTAATGAAAGAACTAAAAAATGTTCAGCTCGCTCGTAACTTTGGTCAAACATTTTTCCGTTTCAAAACTAAGCATATTAATAAAATCATTGCTTGATTTTATAACTTCAAGATTCATATGATTCTGAAATTATGGAAATAGTCGCTCAAATATAGTGTAGTAAACTGTAATGGATGATGGATAGTAGAAAATATGAATATAACTAAATACTGCTGTGTATGAAAAATACCCGGAGTTTAGTTACAAAATGTGACCCGTCTCACAAACCAGCTGTCGTATGTTCGAGTTCCAACCTGGAAGTATTCTAAGTGTCAATAGGATCGTAGTACATGCAATGCAATGGTTCTGTATGCTAAGAATCGGCTGCGAAGTCTGCTGAAACAGAAAGGCGAAGTAATCTCTTCACGAAAAAATGCACTTATGCCAACGTTTCATTCTGTCCTTGAAGCATGCCAAAGAGTCCTGCTCCGGCCTTCAGCACTTTCTACGATTTGGCACTTATCTCTTCAATCGACTCGAACCACGACTTCGAAGTGGCCTTTTGAGTTTGGAGAACAGCACGAAGTAACACGGAGCAAAATCAGGTGAATACGGTGGTTGTGGAACGATATTTGTTGAATTATTAAAATTATTATTATTCGCGTAGAAACAATGCAGTGTGAGATGCATGATCGTTGTTAGGGATGTCTGATTTTTTGTATTACTCGAACATTCGATAATGGAGTAAAATTTTCAAATCATTCGTTAAAATTTCTATTCGATTATCTGGGTTTTTAATCCATTACTTAATTATTTATTCAATATTTTTTTTAATTTTTTTAATAACTGTTTATTGGAATATGAGTTAAAGTTAAATTATTAAGATTTAAATTGGGTGTTCAGCCACAAGTGGTGACTTTTCAGCCCTATGATTATTTATTTTTTTAATTGAAAATTCGATCCCCATAACGATTTTCAGATGGTTCTAATAAGTCGGCAATTCAATTTCCCCTCTGTCAAAAACAAACTTTTTTTAATAATTATTTATTGAAATACCAGTTAAAATTAAATTATTAGGATTTATTCAATAATTGTTATAGAATTTTTCGAAGTATTCGATTAGCTTAATAATTGAATATTAGTTATTATCTGGGTTATTAATTGATTACTCGAAGATTCGATCGATATTACGACATCTCTAATTGTGGTTCAAAAACCAGTCGTTGGCTAACAATTCTGGCTTCTTGAGAGGTATAGACATGATGCCTGAGAGACACACTTTTTGCCTTTCTCTATAGAAAGGTATTAGAATTGCTGGGAAAACCGACTTTCGAACGGAGCCTCGGAGACCCATAGTGTTATATACCATTCGACTCAGCTCGACGAGATCGGAAAGTCTCTCTCTCTCTCTCTCTCTCTCTCTCTCTCTCTCTGTGTGTGTGTGCGTGTGTGTGTGCCGATTTTAACAAACTTAGGCTCGTTTGAAAGCTACTGTCGGGCCATTGATCATGTTCTAAATGCTGTGATTTTTGTTCCCGGAGATGTGATGGTATAAGGGACGTAACCGACAAAACACGTTGATTTTTTTATTTTTTCATATATATGGGTGCCAATATTTTGGGATCACCCTTAATTTCGTAAAGCGCTAGCACTCAAAAGTTTAAACACCTCGAAAAAAGTCCTCATGCAAAATTTGAGCTGAATCGGACATGGGTAGGGGGTGCTTCCCGGCGGTTAAGGTTTCAAAATTTTCGATCTTGAAAAAGCACCATAGGGGGAAGCAGAGATGGCATTTCACCAGAGTGATAAACGCTAGAGTCAGATTTCTGCCACACCGAGGATGAAAAAAACGAAGCACCGCACAAAGAGGAAAGCGCACTTCTTCTCAGTGTCGAATAGACAGCATTTGAGTGTGTGCTTGTGGTTAAAGCAACTGGCGCGAGTGAAACACATTCTCTTCGCATGAATCGCTCACACGCGCTCTCGTCTAAATACACCCAAGTGACCACTGGCGCGTGATTGTGAGCGAACACTTCTGTGAACTTCAATTAATAGAGAGTAGATCTGGCCTTGCTATGAAAAATTTGCAAGGAAAACCGAAAATTTTACGATAAATTGTTTTATTTTGCTGATTTTGCGTGTCCACGCTTCATCTACGAAAACCATACAGCAGAGTGCTCACCGGCGTGTACACCTCTGTGAAAGTATCTGCATCCACCTCAGAGAATTTATTAGCTAATGCTCTAGCACTTTGGTGCGATTCAGTGGAAGAGGTAAAAGGAAATAAACAAACGCACTCATGATGCGTGCACACTTACACAACGGTGGTGTATAAATGTGAAAGAGAAGAGCTCTCGTTGAAGTTGTCAGTGTGAGGGGAGAAATTTTGCTTGCTCTTCGTCACACAGAGGAGATAGACATCTCTGGGGGGAAGTACATGAAATTTACGAAATCCGAATCCGCCCAAACAGTACACTAGCATAACCTTTTCAATTTTTAATAGTTTTAACGCAAGTTGAAAAAAAAAATCGTCGTAGGCTCTAAATGGCAGTTTAAAATTTTAAACATCTCACTTTGTTGTTCCGGAACCGGAAGTTAGATCCGAACGAAAATCAACTAACTAATTATACGGCTATGTGGATGTATTTGGTTTGATTTTTCAGTCTTATGTATAAAAACCACACTTATCAGTCTGTAATTCCGAAACCGGAAGCCGTATCCGAATGAAATTTGGGCTATATGTGATTGTAAGACCTTTGAACCTTAGCTTGTGAAAACTGGACAAATGGTCTCTGAGAAAATCGAGTGCACTTTTTTAATTCATTTTGCACATTTTTCCCCGTAACTCCGAAACCGGAAGTCAGATCCAGATGAAATTCACTATAGGGCCTTTAATTTGACTCTGAGTGAAAGAAAATCGGTTAGGCGGTCTCTGAGAAAATCGAGTGCACTTTTTCGATTTGGAACACATTTTTATTTTCTATATAGGGGTGCAAATCAGAAATTCAAGGGTAAATACAAGTAAAAATGTGGTCAGCTTTTGAACACTTACAGCTAAGACAGTTTAGTTTTAATCAGTAATGTTCATAGCCATGTATTTTTAATTGTATATCATTGAAATGTTAATTAATAGCTGGCAGTGTCCTATATTCCTAAATCTCCGGTATACCAGATTTCCCTGCCATAGACGACGGCTTTAAAGGAGTAAGCGATATATCAATGGGAAAGCATCGCTTTGATTGGTCAATCGATGCAAAAGCGAAGCTGTAGGGTTGCACTCGAATCTATAAATATGAGCGAAACTGTAGCTAACGTTTCATTCCTACGTGTAGCATTTTAGAGGAAGGTTGTTGCTAGTCAGCAAGACATGAAACGATTTGAAGCTTCAATTGATATGCTCTGATCATGTGTCATGCGAGTTCAGATGATTTGTTAGGTCGATTTCGCCTGAAAAATTTGCAACCGCCCCACGGTAAATTTTGAGTGCTTAAGATTAATTTCTAATTTATATAAGACGAACTCGATTAATAATGCGAAAAAGTTTATCGTTCCAACCGAAATCGCAGAATGGTAGTAATGGCAGAGAAACTTAAGATGAAATGTAGCGGAAAGCGCGAATCACGTTTTTGATTAATTATTCAAAAACTGGACCGTCTTACGAAAAACCAAAAACACTTAAGTTTTCGAAATCAAATTTATCACAACTAAGTATTCTTAGAATTTTGAAATTTTGCTTTGCCGAGCCGTAATTGGTTTTTGAAATGTATAAACGGTTACTGTTTCGTTCCACGGGTATGGTTTTAGAACAGAAAAATAGTGTTTGTAGCAGAATTTCACAAAGAATCTGAAAATGCAACACAAAATTATAAAATTTTAGCCAAAACAACCGAAATGTGAAAAAGTTTACATAAACTTTTTCGCATTTTTTTAATTGTTTGCACGCTGCTGTTTCGTATTGAGGTGGTATGAGAAATGCACGGTGGACTCGGTGGCATTATATCGTGAGCAAAAATTACATATCAAATAATGACGAATTTATGCAGCATTGGGTTTTGTGTTGAAATGAAAACGGTTTGAATACAATAAGATGGGTATTGTATAAAATCGTTTATTTTCTAAGTAACTGTCATTTATATTGCTAAAAATGTCCAACTCTGTTGAGCTCAATGCATTGATGTTGCTGAAGCAATAATGCTTGGCTGTGTAATATCATATAATTGATATAATTTTAGATTTGAGCAATTTTTATAGTAAAACTAAAACTTTAACCTTGACAGGCTACTGAATGAAATGAATACAAGTCAAGTATTATCGTCCATGTAGAATATTTGAAAGTATAACTTTTGTATAACCTGTGATACAAACAATGTGGCCTGGTGAACTACTGGCAAATATATCGAAAATACTTGAATGTTCTCTTGTCTTAAATCGTTCTTTTGAAGAAAAATCCATGCTTGTTACTAAACTCAGGCATATACATGGTTAGCAAGTTAGTCAATAAATATATACATATGTTAGTCATTCATAATTACTCATGATTCATAGCTCTAGTGTAAGAGTAATCACTAACAATAACGATTGAACTAGCATATATTCAAAGTGTGAAGGATTTAAAAATCCATTACGTCCAGTCTTTTATACAAGCCAACATAATGAGAGGTAAGCCCACTGCGCTCAATCACAGAAAAAAGTTCTGGTTTCTATGTGTCGGTTTTTCTTGTTATGCTTTGTGCGACGGTTATGACGCTACATTCCACCTTAACGCTATAAAAATAATTGCGTGCAAACAAAACTTGAACATAAGCTTGGCGAAAAGAAGCTTAAATTTCGAAATCCGTATCGCAAGTATGTACAAAAATATAATTGCATACATTTGGGATATTGATGTAATTTCGTTGGCTACAAAACAAATACAAATCAAAACAAACAGAGTCCATATTCTGGGTTCGCGTGTTCGGTGTTAATTCCTAATATTGATTAATCTAAGTAGACTCTCCTGCAATTGCGGATTCAGAAGTGTGACGATTGATTGAACTGTTTGATTGTCGATCATTAGAAATTTTGGTTGCCTTGTTCCACATCAATGGTTCGAGTAACCCCATGGGGCTGATCCTTGTAGTTTTTTTTAATTATTTTGCACATTTTGTTCCGTTACTTCCGATGCTGAAGTTCGATTCGGATAAAATTCAATAGTGTGCTAGCTATGAGACCAAGATACCCTTCGTTTGAATTAAAGTTTGTGAAAATCAGTCCAGCCATCTCCAAACATACACACACAGCCATGCGTACTCGACTCGAGCTGATTCGAATTGAATATGACACTTCTGGGCCTCGGTTTAAAAGTCGGTTTTCACAGTGAGTGCATAGCGTTTCTATATCAACTGCAAATGAAAGCAATAACTAATTTTCCTAGTAAGCGAAACAAAGAGTAATGATTCTGCGAATTCTGGCGAATGTATTCATTGTATTCATTTTATAACCTTTGATAAAATCACTCTGTGTCATTACTATTCGCCACAGCAAAACATGTGAACATATTTTCAATCGAAGTTTTGCCTTTCTCATTTTGCAATCACCTAGTTTGGAAACCTATTTTTTAACCGAGACTCGGAGGGCCTGATTCAGCTCTACGAACTGAACGAATGTCTGCGTGTGTGAATGTGTGTGCATGTGACAAAAATATGCACTCAAAGTCCTTTACAATGTTTCTGAACTTGGTGTAAAATAGAGAAATATTCTTCTAAATTGAATTCAATACTATTTCAATGCTCTCCATACGAACCGGTTAGCTTTGGCATCGAGTGAAAACGACATGAGTAAGGTTGGGCATCAATATTGCATAACATTTCACACTACTGTGAACGTACACAAAATCGGCTACTTTTTTCCACCCAGTGCTTGATTGTTGCTCTAATTGGTTAAAATTTTAAATTGATACGTTTTGAAATAAATTAAAATATTATTTTTAACAACATTTAAAACGTGTTTCCGCATAACAGTCATTTCATATTCTAACATTCATTGCCTCACATTTGAAAAAAGTCGTTAACATACAAAATGTTTGTGACAATTTGCACTTGATATTTTGAATGATTTCTTTACGATCAAAATTCAAACGATTAAATGAGGCAATTGAATTTGCTCTCAACACGAACAAACAGGGCGCTAGATTCTAGATTCCCATTTTTGTGTCCTCCAATGAACTGATTTTTCATCAGCACTAGTTCCATGTTATCCTATTGCGCAATCAGTGTGATAATAAAGTTTAAAATCAACAAGCCAGTGAACGAGTGACAGCAGAACAAAAAAAACGGAAATCGCTTTCTCCATCAAGAATTCAAATGAGATGCAAATTTTACTAGTGATAATGCGATTATTAGTGATTTTAAGCGCTTCGTTGTTCGTCGTTCGCGCGTCGGGGACCTTTGTGAACTACTCCGTCGTTGCTGCAACGGTGATTCCTAGTGGTGCCACCATGACTACTGCTAACCGCACTGGACAGGACTCCGGTGGTGATACATTGCTGGTATTGAGCCATCCGAATAGTGGCTCGGTGCCGGTGGTCGCTTCCAACGGTGCTGTGCAGCCAAAGCAAAGGTCAATACAGAGCATAGATCTGCCGAGTGCCCAGTCCACGAACATCGGGCAGTCGGTGCTGCCAAAGAATGTCTATCGAACTAAGTTATCCAAATTGAAGCTGATTCTACTGGCCGATATGCTGAATGAAATGGTAAGTATGAGCATTATAATTCACATTATGCTTTCTAGTGCATAATTTTCAAGTTTCATAAGTGTAATAGAATGTCACTAATTGACAACTGAGGGATCGACAACGAAGCATAGCTGACTCCCAAACTCACTATTTCCTACTAACGACAGGAATCGAAAAATACATTGAACTTGTTAAAAGATAATTAAATTTCCTTGCGCTTAAGAACAAAACTACCGATGCTAATGATGTCATAAAGAACTGGAATTCAGTGACATAAAGTCTGCCTTGTCTCATCTTTTAACGGCAGTACTCGCGGTGCTTTGGGAAACTTGACTTCCTCAAAAATGTTCAGCGAAATAAAACTAAGCGGATTCGGATTCATGTCCAAATAAGTGCATCTAAATAAATATATATTTGGTGGTTTTGATTGCTAAAGCTGTTTGGGAGCCTTCATAAAAATTATGTTTTTTTTATTTTAAATTAAATTTTATATTCATTCATAAAAATTCTTCTCTTCTGAATCCTTAGCTATTTGACATGTTTTTCTTTATTTGAGTGATTAATGAACATGATAAATATGATCAGTAATACCTTCACGAGGTTCTTCATCTGAGCGTAGCAATGATCTGTTGTTCAATTGCTTTTAATCCTTCCACTATGTCGAGTGTACAGTCACAGAGATAGACATCTCGGAAACATACGGAAATTGTATCCGCTGTCGAATTGCCTTCGTGTGACTTATGGTGAGTATTGCTAGTTATTTCTTGTCGTTAAGTGACGTAAGTGCCGTCTAGCAAGTCACGCTCCGGTATATGTTTGGGAAATAATATTCAATAAATATCAAATCTATGACGACATCAGCTGATTTGATCTGCGTTTGTTCTATGTCCGAATATATTTACACTTTTTACCTGTAATCATAAATGAAATACATCTAGATTCTCCAGTGTAATACTAACGAAATTGAACATCCCGAAAATGTATGTGGGACATTCCATGCAAAATCAGCCACCTAAAATTTTTTTTCCATGAAACTAGTATTTTCGGTAAAGAACTCGAAAATATTCGAGATATGATTTTTTGAAACTTCGCGTTTACAAAAAAGAGCCTTAAACAAATAAAAACCTGTTTAAATCCACCTAGTGGTGTAATGATGCCTTTCTCATATACTCATTACATCATAAATATTACCGTGAAAATCGCAAAAACAATTGTTCATTGAAAAAAATAGGAAAATTTGTTCGGACCTAATCTACCCTGTAGTTCCGGAAATAGTATCCACAACAAATTTAGGAATTCCGTATGACACTGTAAGATTTTTTCTTTGAACATATAAGTTTGTAAAAATCGATTTGGCCTTCTTGAAGGAAATTTGGTACAGTTTTCAATCACCATTTCAAATTCTTTCGAAACTGGATTCAGTTGACCGGAATAGCCGAAGTTGATTCGTTTGCCAGCAAAAAATATGATCTTCAAATTGGAACAGTTTTGAACCTAGTTAAACCTAGACTTACTATCTCATGCTCTATTTCGATAGAATCAATTAAACGAAATCTAATCAACGAAGCGAACCTGCGTTTCTGTTACTTCTGCATAGGTAAGTCAAGTTAAACAGCATGAATCAACATTATTATTATTATTATTATTATTGTTATTATTATTATTATTATTATTATTATTATTATTATTATTATTATTATTATTATTATATTTTTATTATTATTATTTTTATTATTATTATTATTATTATTATTGTTATTGACATCACTACACCACCGGTAGTACTGCACTACCGGCTGTGAAAATTGCATTTTTTTTTCAAACGAACTTCAATTTATTGACATTCTTTTATATTTTTATACCATTTATTTTACCCCGGCTTTACAATCTTTTTTTTCTTTCGATTCCACTTATAAAAAAGCAAAATTTTTATCAACCGCAGCACCGTCTTTTACCAATATCACATACTGGTAGCAGACATCCGTAATCATTTCTTATGGCATCACCACTTTCGGTGCTTCAGGAGCTGGAAAAGGGGGGACCAGTAGTGCCGAATTAAGTTTTTATGCCCACAAAATAACAAGCTTTGCAAACCAGAAAAATTTATTAGACAGTTTCATGGGATTTGTACCTGTTTTTGACCATCGTTCGTGAAAAACAACTAATGAAATTGATAATTTTCCACTTATCAGATAAAATGTTCTACCAATTTTTAGGAATCTATAAGACATTTCATTTGAATCTTAGTTTGCGAAAATCGGTTGAGCGGTTCCAGAGATAATTGAGTACAAACTTTTTCTCAAATTTTCGCATATTACCATATAACTTCGGAACCGGAAGTCGGATCCAAATGAAATTCAATAGCAGACTATGGGACCACTTTCATTAGAGTCTTAGTTTGTGAAAATCGGTTCAGCCACCTCTGAAAAAGGTGAGTGCATATTTTTGTTACACACGCACACACACACATTTTCTCAGTTTGTCGAGCTGAGTCGAATGGTATATGACATTCGGCCCTTCGGGTCTCGGTTAAAAAGTCGGTTTTCACAGAGATTGCATAGCCTTTCTATATGAGAAAGGCGAAAAATTCAACCTTGGGCAAATTTTTTGTTTCTTTTGTTTAGATCAAAAAAGAAGGCTTAGGGGTTTAACTCAAACTTGGGAAAGTTTTAGAGTGGAAAGATTAATACTTTCGGAGCAGTGGATTTTTCAATCAAGTGTACCGCAGCGCAACTCGCTCGGATACAGGCTTAACTTGTCGACACATGTCGCCCCACTGCACAGTGGTTTGAATCGACAAAAACGTGAACTTAATTCTCTAGCTGCTAAACCGTTGATCCAATATGCATAGTTCCTTTGGAGAACTCATTCACACAAACATACCTCGTGATTTGATCGCAATAAAAAATGTACAAAGCCTACTACGATAAAAGTTCATTTCACCACCTTTTTTCCCTTAAGAGATAAAGAAACGATGTCTTCTACAAAGTTTTAGAGTTTCTAACGAGAAAAAACATTGCCGAAGAAGCTAACGGTCTAACGCATATAGTTTCTGATATATGAAGCATTTTCGTTTGAAACCACTTAAAATCAATTTTTTGTGCATAACTTTTTTCGCAATTATTTTCAGTGTCTACTATGTTCGAGACAATGACTAAAAACGTAAAATTACACATTTTTGTTGAAGACTGTGCACAGTTTGACTTTTTCCCTAAAAAGTTATTTAACATTTAAATTTTTATATACACTAACTTTAACTACTAATAGGAAGCAGGGTCGCAGACAAAAAAGCTCATACATATACTTTTTGGAAAGCTTAAATCAAGTAATATAAAGTTACGAAGTGCGTAGCGTGGCCTTTTTAAATTGTGTGAATGAGACTACAAAATATAGAGTGCTTTTTTGACCATTTTCTTAGAAAAAACGTACATTAACCGTTGTGCACTCGAAAAAAAAAACACCTTTAACCACCCGAATGGGTACCCGGGTACCCATTTTTTTAAATCGCTGTAAGTTGAGCATTTTTCAACCGATTGAAGTAATTTTAGCACTGTTGGATTCAGGAACTTAAGCTCTTTGGGATTGGTACCCATAAAGATGGACATGGTGCTCCTGGTTCCCAGGAACCCGGATATCCTAAATGAGTTCCGACATCGAGGCATTTATACACGGATTTCACGTATTTTTGTAATCTTATCTAAGAATTGCTATATGAAATCAAGTGCTATGCTGAGTTGTTATGTTTATATATTTCAGGGGGCATCCGTTATGTACGTAACATAAAATTTTGAATTTTTCTACCACTCCTTTCCCCCTTTGTCGAGCATTTCTCAATCTTTTCACCATGTATTGTCACGTATTTTTGAAACCTCTCCCCCCTAAACGCGTGACGTACTTTATGTATGTTCCCTTATATACTTCACTTTCTTATCTTCAGTTTGAAAATTATTATGTACTTCAGGCCTATTGCGAGGAGCACGCAATACCAAATTTTGTGTTATGTATGCAATGTAATTAAATGCAATCAAAATTAGTGAAAGCAGTAGTAAATTTCAGGTAATAAAAATATAAGGAGTGTAATGAAAATGTAACAAAAACAATAAATTTTGAAATTGAACATGTAATCAATTCGGTCTGCGTGCCCCTCGGCCTCAGGCGATGTAAATATGTATAAGTGAGATGTCCTGCAACAGTTGGCAGCGTTGTGTATTCTACATATGTTTCATTTTGGTACGGCCTTTCTCAAATAGCTGGTTTGGAAAAGTTTCAAATTAGTAAATGACATTTATGGTGGAAAACACAAGTGTCGGAACATTCTACGGAAATCCGGATTAACGGGAACCAGAAGAACCTACTACAGCAATATACACGGCCATCGAAAAGTGGATAAATTTCTGAATTTACCCGTACTGAAAAAATTCAAATCGGATGGAATTTGCCTTAGTTACAAGCATTTTTATTTGTGGGTACCCGGGTACCCATTCGGGTGTTTACGTAATAAAAAAAATTTGAGCCGCCCCGTTCGACCCCCCTTACTGTAAAATGAAAAGTCAAAGCATGAGAAGTTATGGTCCAACTAGTTCTTGGAATTGACCGAATTGCAGAATCTTAGTTTAAACCTAACTCAGAAATTTCTTATTTTGAAATTCGAAAAGGTACCCGGGTACCCATTCGAGTGCATAAGGGTTTAATAAAATTGTTTATCTTCATATCACGCGTTCTTTGTGATATCGACCGATAAGTTACCTCTAGGCAAAAACTTGTGCAAGAAATTGCAGTCGAAGTATAAAAAAATAGAGCATTAGTTTTAACACCAGACGAAAGAGAAGACTTTTCACTATAGGTTATTATTATGACTTACTCTCAGCGAGTACCGAGTCTGTCGGAATTCCTCTTCAAAGTGAATGTTGATAGGTGTCTTATTGAACGTTATCACAAAAAAATCGCGAGATATAACCGACTTCAGTAGAAAATGTAATAGAATTGCAGTGAGGCAACCGATTAGTTATAAATTTCCTAAAACCAAACAAACCTTTTTTTGGTAATTATTATTCTTTATTCTTAGTCTGTGCACGTTTTTATACTCGAGTTCAGGCATTTCTCTTTTAAAAAAATGTATAGACTCATAATTTACATAATTTGATTTGATACTTTACCGTGTACGCCTGTATGTAACGTTATATTATCATTGACCAAATGCTCCAGCATTTGTATTATCAACCAACTCTTTTGTGTTCTTAAAAATAATATGCAGTGCTGCTCTCACCAACACCAACAGTGCATATTTGGAGCAGGAAATTTAATATAAAGCTACTTCACTGTGCTTCATTTTTCAATATACTTTAAAAGTAAAACTATGCGTCAATATAAATAAACGGTCATATTCATTGAAATTAATGTATTCCAATTTAGTTTTACATCGAGGATGGTTTTGAATCGAATTTTTTATTCAACTGATGTCCGTTTCATAATACTATTTATTTAAAAATCGTGTGAATTTCATTTTTTTTCAGTGTATGGCTTAATTCATAAGAACATATTTCGTAGAATGATATGATTTTACAAAAAAGATTCAACCTTTCAAGCAGGCTACACTTACACATTTCAACACATAAAAATTAATCTCAGAAGACTTAAATTTAAAATATGTTTTTGGGCGTACTGGTAATGGTGTAAGATATCAAATTATATTCAATCATAACACCATTGCAACAAAGCTACACTAACGACCGATTTCAATTTTTGAACATTTCCTACAAAGCTCTTTTTAATAAACCTAAAACAGTCGTGTTAGTAAATGTTTTTGCTAAGAAAATGATCAAAAAAGCATTCTATGTTTCGTTGTCTTATTTACACAATTTAAAAAGGCCACGTTACTCACTTCGTATCTGTGTATTACTTGATTTAAGCTGTCCAAAAAGTATATGTATGTGCCTTTTTGTCTGCGACCCTGCTTCCTATTAGTAGTAAAAATTAGTGTATATAAAAGTTTTAATGTTAAATACCTTTTTAAGGAAATGTCTAAAACGTGCACAGTTTTCAACAAAAATGTGTAATTTTACGGTTTAAGTAATTGTCTTGAACATAGTAGAAACTGAAAATAATTGCGAAAAAAGTTATGTACAAAAAATTGATTTTAAGTGGTTTCAGACGAAAATGCTTCATATATCCGAAACTATATGCGTTAGACCTATAGCTTCTTCGGCAAAAATTTTTCTCGTTAGAAGTTCTAAAACTTCGTAGAAGACATTATTTTTTTATCTCTTAAGGGAAAAAAGTTGTTGAAATGAACTTTTATCGTAGTAGGCTTTGCACATTTTTTATTGTGATCAAATCACGAGGTATGTTTTTGTGAATGAGTTCTCCAAAGGACCTATGTATGTCGGATCAACGGTTTAGCAGCTAGAGAATTAAGTTCACGTTTTTGTCGATTCAAACCACTGTGCACTGATCGCATTCTAACTTTGACAGTTTATTGTTAGATACGTTTTAGTTAGGATTGCGGTGTAAAAATGAATTCAAAAATCAAAATCGTTGCTACAATCCATTTAACTTTGAGACAGTTAGCAAAAATCAAAAACATTCGTTTCGTCGGGTTTCTACTTTCCTTCTTTAGATATTCGATATTTTGCAAGCAAATGATGTTTTGTGTGTACCGTGTGTTTTCTGTAAAATGATGATTTCATTATACAGACATCAGAAGTTTGATAAAAATTAGTTTTTACTATTTTTTCCCTGAATCACAGTCCTTTTTTTCCACGAGAATCACTACTTTGGAACAAAATATTTTGATGTATATGTCTTACGAATACTCCAGTTTATTTTGCAAAACAGTGCAATTCGGTAAGATATCCGTAAGGCAAATAAGGTTCATTCTAGAAAGGCAATCGATATTTCAAAGTTTGAAAAATGCAATGTTACAATGTAAGTAAATGTAAAAATTACTTCTGTATAGACACATTGTCATCAGTCTCAGAGGATTCAGAATCTGTGATCACCATTGCATCAGCAGAATTTTCCCTCACAGTTGAATAGTGAAAATTGCATCATTTCGCAACTTTTCCAAAACTGTATCACTATTTTAACTATCGCCCCAATTTGACTCGCTTTCTGTCTACACGGTGCATACAAAACGTCATCTGCTTGTAAAAAAAATCGAATTTCTCAAGAAGGAAAGAAGAAACCCGACGAAACGAATGTTTTTGATATTTGCTAACATGAGTCTTAAACTAAAATGGATTGCAGCAGCGATTTTAATTTTTGAATTCATTTTTACACCGTGATCTTAACTGAAACGTTGCTAACAATAAACTGTCAAAGTTAGAATTCGATCAGTGGCGCGACATGTGTCGACAAGTTAAGCCCGTATCCGAGCGAGTTGCGCTGCGGCACACTCTGCGCGTGCGGATCTTGATTGAAAAATTCACTGCTCCGAAAGTATTCATCTTTCCGCTCTAAAACTTTGCCAAGTTTGAGTTAAACCCCTAAGGCTTCTTTTTTCAACTAAAAAGAGAAAAAAAATAGGCCCAAGTTTGAATTTTTTTTTATTTGTTTATTAATTTTTAACTTTTTTCATTAAATAATTTATATAGAGCTAAGCTAAGTAAAAGACGCATATTTCATGTCTTGGATGAATTTTTGTATCTTTATTAGATTTTACAGTAAAGCTGTTGAAAAAAGCCTTTTTTTTAAAAGCGAAATTTCAAAAAATCATATCTCGAAAATTTCATGTACCATATTGAAATAAAAAAAAACCCTTCTTAATCCACCTAGTGGTGTGATAATGCCTTTTTCTTCTTTCATAATAGTCTCATGAAAATGTATTTCATAATTTTATTAAATAATTTCGGATACTAATTTCGAAACTGATTGATCCAGATTGATTCGAGTAGTTCACAAAAGCATGCTTCAGTGTTTATGTCACACAGTCAGCATCATTTTTCCAAATTAGTGCTTGACATTTGCGTTGCCTATTTGTAATCAGTGATGCTAATCTAAAAAAAAGCCTTCTTAGTCCACTTAGTGGAATTTCCATATATCTTGAAAAATCACCATAGGGGGAAGCACATGAAATTTTCGAAATCGAAAAAAATTTTTGATGCTAAACGGCTTAGAATTGCATGAAACGTCGAGACTTAGTGTCATCTCGAAAAAAAATTTTTTTGAAAAAGTCAACTTTTTGGGACTTAGAAAAAATATGAAAATTTCATAAGAAAGTCCCAGAAAGTTGATTTTTTCATAAAATTTTTTTTGAGATGACACTAAATTTCGATGTTTCATGCAGTTTTAAGAGTTTCGGCATCAAAAAAAATTTTCGATTTTGGAAATTTCATGTACTCCCCCCTATGGTGC
The DNA here is from genome assembly GCF_030247185.1 of Malaya genurostris. Lineage (NCBI taxonomy): Eukaryota > Metazoa > Arthropoda > Insecta > Diptera > Culicidae > Malaya > Malaya genurostris. Next base: position 95,611,827 of record NC_080572.1, read on the forward strand.
TTTTTCAAGGTCGAAAATTGTCAAACCTTTACCACCGGGCAGCACCCCTTACGCATGTCCGATTTAGGTCAAATTTTGCATGAAGACTTTTTCCGAGGTGCTTAAACTTTTGAGCACTAGAACTTAACGAAAATAGAGGTGATCCTAAAATTTTGGCACCCATATATATATATAAAAGCGGTAAAAATCAATGTGTTTTGTTGGTTACGTCACTTATACCATCATATATCTGGAACCAAAAGTCACAACCATTTGATCTTCGAACTTGATCAATGGTTCGACAGAAGCTTTCAAACGAGCCTAAGTTTGTTAAAATCGGTTTAGCCATCTCTGAGAAAATTGAGCGCGTTCAAATATCTTCTAAAAGTGCGCACACACACACACAGACATTTTCCGATCTCGTCGAACTGAGTCGAATGGTATATAACATTATGGGTCTCCGAGGCTCCGTTCGAAAGTCGGTTTTTCCAGCAATTCTAATACCTTTCTATAGAGAAAGGCAAAAACCCTTCTTAGTCCACTTAGTGGAATTTTCATATATCTTGAAAAATCACCATAGGGGGGAGTACATGAAATTTTCGAAATCGAAAAAAAATTTTTGATGCCAAAAGGCTTAGAATTGCATGAAACGTCGAGATTTAGTGTCATCTCAAAAAAAAAATTTTTGAAAAAGTCGACTTTTTGGGACTTAGAAAAAATATGAAAATTTTTCCAAGTCCCAGAAAGTTGATTTTTTCAAAAAAATTTTTTTTTGAGATGACACTAAATTTCGATGTTTCATGCAGTTTTAAGAGTTTCGGCATCAAAAAAAATTTCGATTTTGGAAATTTCATGTACTCCCCCCTATGGTGCTTTTTCAAGGTCGAAAATTGTCAAACCTTTACCACCGGGCAGCACCCCTTACGCATGTCCGATTTAGGTCAAATTTTGCATGAAGGCTTTTTTCGAGGTGCTTAAACTTTTGAGCACTAAAACTTAACGAAAATAGAGGTGATCCTAAAATTTTGGCACCCATATATATATATATATATATATATATATATATATATATATATATATATATATATATATATATATATATATATATATATATATATATATATATATATATATATATATATATATATATATATATATATATATATATATATATATATATATATATATATATATATATATATATATATATAAAAGCGGTAAAAATCAATGTGTTTTGTCGGTTACGTCACTTATACAATCATATCTCCGGAACCAAAAGTCACAGCCATTTGATCTTTGAACTTAATCAATGGCCCGATAGTACCTTTCAAACGAGCCCAAGTTTGTTAAAATCGGTTCAGCTATCTCTGAGACAACTGAGCGCGTTCAAATTCAACGCCTTTTGTTGGTTACGTCACTTATACAATCATATCTCCGAAACCAAAAGTCACAGCCATTTGATCTTCGAACTTGATCAATGGCCCGACAGTAGCTTTCAAACGAGCCCAAGTTTGTTAAAATCGGTTCAGCCATCTCTGAGAAAATTGAGCGCGTTCAAATATCTTCTAAAAGTGCACACACACACATACACACACACACATACACACAGACATTTTCCGATCTCGTCGAACTGAGTCGAATGGTATATAACACTATGGGTCTCCGAGGCTCCGTTCGAAAGTCGGTTTTTCCAGCAATTCTAATACCTTTCTATAGAGAAAGGCAAAAAGTGTCGAATATTTTCGAGTTCTTTACCGAAAAAAAGTTAGATGAAAAAAACAAATTTGGGTAGCTGATTTTGCGTGGAATGCCCATGTATAAAGTTACCTGCGCATTTCACACAATCAACCAGCAGTTATTGGAAAAAAGTACACCCGTTTCTCACTACAAGCGTTGTCAGTGTCTCCGTACATTGGGAAATCTAGGTTTACTTGATTTATGGTGTGATCCATTCAATAAATTAAAGCAAACGTTGGTGTACTAGTTTGAATTGGAAAGAAAAATTAAATCATATCAGAAATGATACGTTTTTCAAATATAAATCGTGAAGTTGTGGTTGTATGCTAAATTTGTTTTGTTCTGTTTAGCAAAAGTAAAGTACTACATTCCGATGCGGAACTCGACCGTCTAGTTCATTCGCAGTCGACTCGTAAGTGTACACGCCGTGATCCTACGAGCACTAGGAATCCTTACAAGTAGATCAGTTTATAGAATATTCTCGGCTCGCGCCTGATCATATTCAATATTTTCCTTTTAGTTTTTCAACATATTACACAAGCAGTAAAGTATATTTGTCTACATTATTAATATAGTAATTCTAATGGATTTTCGCGAGAGATGATTCAATTCATCAAATTGTAGTCTTGAAGATTAGAAACAATAGGAAAAAAGAAAACGAACATAGTCATATAAAACTACTCTTGAAAGCTAAAAGAAATTGATAAGCAAGAGTTCTCTTGCAAAATTAAGAATAAAAAGTTTCAAATATGTATGTAGAAAGAAGAGATAGAGATTATTAATAATATTAAAATGAGAAATAGCTGAAATTTTCGAAAAATTTTGACGAAAGCGAAGACGTTACGTTAGACGTGCAAGCTTACTGCGATCGTTCAATTTCGGAACATTTGGAATGATTTATTATTGAGTTTATCAGGTGGAACACGCGAAAATATGGTGGGTAATTTTTGTTGCTGAATCTCTAGTTTTTCCTGAAAAAGTGAAGTATTGAAGATCTTACTGTCTTATTCTAGTGAAATCGGTAGTAGAATATAAATCCAGCCTTAAATTTTCAAAGGTTACTAATTAATACGAGAATAACGGCAAGGTGTACTGTAAAGAGGAGTGATGTACGACGAGATTGCTTTGTTTCCATCGAAATGAAAACCGTAAATTTGCGCTCGGGTAGCTTGTTTGAAAATTAATCTACTTGTCAACCAACCTGTTTAGTGTTGTACTAATAATACTGCACAAGTCGTACATCTTGTCGCCTTCTTCTCTTTTTCATACACATTCAAAAGTCAGTGGCAGAGATAACTTGGAGAACTGCTACCTGGCGATGGCGTAAATGTCGCGGAATGCAATTCGCACAACGGTTCCGCATAAAGCACTACTTCACCGGTACGAATACGGTCATAGCGGCAGAGGGAAAATGCTGTTACTTGGTAATACGAATACCGTAAACCACAAAAGTTGAATTGAGTCGAAAAAAGTGCAAGACAACGGTTTGAGACTTGAGTGTTCCAATGGAAGAAGGAAGGATAGGACAAAGTTTTATTTCTTTTTAAAACTAAGTTATTGCTGATGACTTGTTTAATTCTCACTTCTTGCTGCCGCCACGGGGTATAGCATTTCGGTGCTGATTGTGATGTTGCTCTACGGTAAAAAAAGGGAAGGTGCGAAAATTGCAATTTCAAGTTGACAAGTTTTGCGTAAATTGAAAAAGATGGGTATGAATGCAGCCTATGGTTTGTCAATGTGTACCCGAATAATTGGACTGCGAAATAAAGGGTGATTTCTTGCTTGTATCTCTTTGGCAACACTGTTTTTGTCAGTGTCTTGTGTCATTGTCAAACTTGTTCAGTTTGGTCTATAATTTAATCAGGAATGGGCGTTAGCAAAATTGGAGGAAGATTCACTTTTTTATCAAAAAATTAATTAGCGAAATGCTGCATCTAGAGTGAAAACCAGCCAACAGCATCGCGAGAGCTACAAATGCATCCCAAAAAAGTCACTGTTTGGCCAATATTTGCATGAAATAATCTTCAAAAAATAAGTTATATTGATCGTTCTTTCGATTCCAATAAAGATTTAGTCAATATCCAAGGAAGAAAGTTGAATATACTTGAAGTTGAATATAATATAAATTGAGTTGAATATAATGTAAAATATACTCTGATTTAAATGAAACTTTGCACTCCTTTGTATTTTTTCGTTACCATTTTTGTTCACTTAACAATTTCCGAGCTACGATGATTAGAAGAAAGAATTCAACAAGAAAATTTATGTCCATATACCAATTTATTGTTTTTGACCTGTAAAATCATTTTCTAGTATTTGAGTGACTATTTTAACTAACAACTTGATTTTTTGAAAATAATCAAAACTGTAGCAACAACTACATATTTTTTTAATAGACCCGTCAATATATTTATTTTAATAACAGAGTTAATATGAAAATTATGAAAGCAAACTTAGAATTAGAGAAAATGGATAAACGTTTATTCAGTGTATAGATTTTTGAGAGTCGCCAATCGATTCCCTACATTTTTCTATCAATAACAGTTTGCGAGTTTCAGCGAAATCGATTAAACTTTTTTACCAAAAATTCAAACGTCAAATGTTATTTGCTACATACCACTCCTTGCCCTTTTTATCTTATGGCAAGATGCCAAATCTAGCAAAAAATTACCGGAACAATTGCGTTGCTTAAGGAACGGTAATAAACCTTTTCCCAGTCTCTTTGGAATATAAATTTTCGTAGTTAATGATTCCAGTTAGGATATAAAAACCACCCTTCAAGGTACAGGAAGAGATGACCTTCCACTCGAGATATTTTTTTTTGCGAACTTTGACTGTTTGAAATATTTGAGAAATCTCTGCTACCTCTCCTCCGTGTGCGTCGTCGGATAATAGTCACCATCATAAGTTGTCAGCTCGGTTCATTGATTAGCTCGAGGCATTTTTGAAAACGACATTCCTTGCTTCCCGATCGTCAAACCGTAACAAGTTTACAACAAAAAAACTGTTTTCGTAATTTACTTACTTACTTACTTACATTAATGGTGCAAATCCAGGCTCCGGAACATGACCGAACGAATTGTAGATTTCCAGGATACTCGATCTTGAGTCGCCGTTCTCGAGTCGCTCTGGACTCCCGCCGCTGCGCGTATCTTCTTCGATTGCGCACACCCAGCGAGAACGAGGTCGAACCCGCAGTCGACGACCTCTCCCAGGTTCTCTGCTGAGCATCGCGTAGGTCATTGTCTCTTCCGGCATTCTTGCTACATGTCCAGCTCACTGTATTCTGCCGTGTTTTATGAGCCTTCCAATGTCGGCATGTTTGTATACTTGGTACTTCATTCTCTTCTTTATCACCGAGTATTGAGCGCAGATTTTTTCTCTCAAAGACACCGAATGCTCAAATATCCGTTTTCTTCAACAAGCATGCCTCGTGACCGAATAGGGCAGCAGGTAGTATCAATGACTTGTGTAGAGCAAGTTTTGTGCGTGTCTGCAAGCTACGGGACTTCAGCTGGTTACGGAGTGCATAGAAAGCCTTATTAGCAGCTGCAGCACACCTTTTTACCTCGCGGCTAATATCATTATCGCATGTCACTAGTGTGCCAAGTCAACAGCTCTACGATCCAAACCAATAATATCAATGTCGTCCGCAGAACCAAAGAGCATGTGAGGCTTATTGATGATGATTCCGTTTCGCTGCACGCCGGATCTTCGTATCGCACTTTCGAGCGCTATATTGAACAACAAATTTGAGAGTGCGTTGCCCTGCTTCAATCCATCTAACGTCACGAAACCATCGAATGTCGTATCAGCTATCTTTCGATTTCGATTTCGATAACTAGCTTTGTCATGTTCCAACATTATCGGCCACATCACTGAGTCGTACGCTGCTTTGAAAACTACAAACAGATGATGAGTCTGCAAGTTATTTTCCCGAAACTTATCGAGAATTTGTGCTCTTTTGGTCCGTTGTAGAACGTCCTACTTGAAAACCGCATTAGTATTCGCCGACAAAGGATTCAGTCAATGGACGCAGTCTGCTGAACCAAACTCTACAATGTACCTTGTAACCGTATAGTCTTTATAAGTTCACAGTGGATAGTAACTGAATCGTTATTTTTTCAAACTTTGACTTGACCGTAAAAAAACCACGAGCCATGCCAAAGTAGCCATGACAACACTTTGGGCACTTTTACATTTACCTGAACATTGAGGTCATCGCTCGTTAGTCTGGTTTATATAAAAAATGCATCAAGTGAAAGTTCACTATGTTTTTACTGTCAGAAATCGTTAAAGGCAAAATATCGCTTCACGAAGCATGCTTTACTGGTGAAGTGTGAATTTGCCGCCCAAAATTAAATGACATCAACCGATCGAAGCGCCTTCTTCATATCAGTGTCAGTGTTATCAGATTTATATGAAATGTGTAAAAATTTAGATTATATTTCCTTAGAGATATTTCACATTCATAATCTTATTATGTTTTTCCTCACTAAAAATCGGGCTAGTCTCAACTCCCTCGATTATTCGGGGATCGTTTTATCTATTTTCTTTCGGGTTGAACGCAAAAGTTAAGACGCGCGCGTGAAGCTTATAAACTTGCAGATATTTTTTTGTGACCGTGTTTAACTAGGGCATATGTAAATATAGTTTAGACTGCAAGGAGGATCCGTTTACTATTTCATTATTTTGGTAGATAGATATCGACATTACTTCGTACCGCGTAGGTCGTTGTTGTTCGATTGATGATAATCGAGTGATATTTAACTCGATTGATGATAATCGAGTGATAATTGATATCGAAACTCCCAACAGCCTGCTGTCCGGAGTTTTACGAGTTTCGAAAAAAAAATTCGTATTTTAGTAGGAAGCAAATATTAATACAAAACGCGATAAACTTGTTGCTTATTCTCGGTGGCCGGCTAACTAGAGCAATAACTTACCTTACCTAACAGCTATAGTCCTGGGGTGTCCTTTGATGTACCAAGCTTACGTCTCCATATAACTCGGTACATGGCTGCTCGTCTCCAGCCACCCAAGGCAAGGATACTTCGTAGATCACCCTCCAGTTGATCTTGCTCGCTGCGCTCCTCTTCTTCTTGTCCCAGGCGGACTAGATTCAAGAACCATTTTTACTGGGCTCTCGTTCAACATACTTATGACATGATTTTAGCTGTCCGTACGATGGGTGATTCTCCTAGCAGCTGTTGCAATTCGTGATTCATACGCCGTCTCCACGTTCCAGCTGCACTCCGCCATAGATGGTCCTCAGCACATTTCTTTCGAAAACACTAAGGCCGAATTGGTCCTCTGCTAACATAGTCCAGGTCTCGTGGCCATAGAGAACAACCGGTCTAATGAGCGTTTTGTAGCCCAATTCCTTGCGGAGGTGTACTTTACTTGATCAAAGGGTTTTTCTGAGTCCAATGTACGCCAAAATAAGCCTCTTTATTTCTCTGCTGGTATCATTATCGGCGATCACCAGTGAGCCCAATTATACGAACTCGTCAACCACCTCGATAACATGACCGTCTATCAGTATTCGTGATGAGGGGTGTAGTGTTTCTTCACTAGAGCCTCGTCCTCTCATGTATTCTGTTTTTGGTGCAGCTTCAGATTTCACTTCGATGTATGTTTGCATCATCTTCTCAAGGTTACTTGTCACAATATCAAAATCGTCAGCGAAGCCAAAAAGTTGTACGGACTTTCGGAAGATCTGGTCACTTGTGTCGATCATCGCTATTCGAATCATACCTTCCAGAGCAATATTGAACAAGATACAAGAGAGTCAAGATTTGAAGGGACTCGAGAGGATCCCAGATACTCAGACGTAGCACATCACTCTATCCATCGTTTCTTTGACCAATCGCGTCAGTTTATCCGGAAAACCGTATTCGCGCATGATCTGGCATAGCTGTTCTCGATCGATTGTGTCGTATGTCGCTTTAAAGTCAATGAATAGGTGGTTGAAGTCAATGAATAGGTGTTGTATTCACGACACTTCTGGAGTACTTGTCTTATCGCGAATATGTGATACGTCTGGTAACTGGTCATTGTCCGCGGGTTTGTTGTTCCTCAGCTTACCGATCTCCTACAGATCAGGTGCTGGGAATCTGTCGTCGGCTGAGTGTGCACCCAGATTGATTCCTGTGTCGTTCTCCTTCAATCCTTCGTTCTCAAGTAGGTCTGCATTCAGACGTGGCTGGCGTCGGTATTGATCAGCATGCACAATGTGAAACTATGTGCTACCCCCCAATCGGTGTTGAACAGTCGTTCGCACCGCATGCGTATAGCTCTTGGCTCCTGGAATTTTTTTCTGGCTATCTAGAGTTTCATTGATTCAAGGCTTCAGTCTTTTTCAAGGCTACCTAGTGATTCAGGTAGCCTTGAAAAAGACTGAAGCCTTGAATCAATGAAACTCTAGATGGCCAGAAAAAAAAGAAAAAAGTCTTTTTAAAGACTAATAATTAGTCAGCCTTTCTCAAGGCTATACAAAGAGTGATATTCTAATATAATCAGTCTTTTTCAAGACTAAGAAATTAATCAGCCTATTTTAAGGGTAGCTATTCAAAGAACTATTCTTCGAACCAATCAGTCTTTATTAAGACTACCACAAAATCAGTCTTTATCAAGACCAGAGATGCCAGATATTTTCAGAGAAAATCTGTATTACCCTGTATAAAAAATCTGTATTTATCTGTATTCACTAATAAAATGAAATTTCTACAATGAAATGATGTTGAACGCTATCTCAACAGATTATGGTTAAAGAATGAGATTTTCAATGAGCATTTATTTTTCATATCTTCGTAGTTCACAAAAATATGTAAAGACGAAATTTAATATTAATGTTTTTTCAACCACAATCAAATTTCAATTCCATATACTTTTCTAGATTTACAAAGTTACATAAAATGCAACTTCAAGTCTGGTCATACAACTCTCAGGCCGCAGACAGAATAAACACGAAAAGCTCGTGCTCACTCTGTCTAAATGTTTTTTTTGTGTTGTTCATCAAATATCTGCACAACAAATTTTTACTTCATATTGTGATTTAACCATTGATTAATAAACTTTCATCTCGTCACTGCAATCAAATACTAAAATATAGCTCAGACGAAAACAGTTTAATTTATCTTATAACTTCTTGTGAAATCTGTATAAATCTGTATTAAATGTAGGGAATCTGTATAAAATCTGTATTCTGTATTAGATCTGTATGAGGTTGTAAAAATCTGTATAATACAGATAAATCTATATAAATGGCATCTCTGATCAAGGACCAAACCAGGAGTCTATTTGAAGACTAGTTTAGCCTAGTTAATTTAATTTCAAATTTCATTTTTTTCAAAAATGCGTCCAACCGGAAAGGCAACAAGCCTAAGGCTAAAAATAATTCAATACGGAATAAATCACAATCCGTTATTCAACATTTTTCTAATAACATTCACGATCTTATAGAATCTGAATGTAAAAATAAAAGACAACGGATGGACTTCCCTTCCGTTGATTCTATACCGACTAACAATATTTACGAGATTCTTCCTGAATCCGATTGTAGCGACATAGAAGAAAATTCTTCTAAAATTCCCAAAATGGACGCTTGTCGTTCTGGGAAGAAACAGCAATCTATGCCACCAGTGACGGTGATGATTTCCGAGTCAAAGCATTCCGTACTGAGCTTCCTACTTTTCTCCCGGAAGTAAAAGTCTCATTTCAAATCGGACGAAGAGGAGAATGTCGAGTCTTGGTTGATGGATTGGAAGATTATGAACGTCTTATCCGATATTTGTCCGAGAAACTTCATAAATTTTATTCATATGATATAAAATCAGACAGACCCTTCAAGGCTGTCTTGAAAGGTTTATCAAATGATCAAAGTACTGATGTAATTAAAAATGAACTAATAGAATTGCTTGGGTTTGTCCCTTCCCAAGTAATACTTATGAAGAAAAACGAAGGGTACTTCTAAACCACGCTCAGGAATTTCCCATAAACTTTACCTAATACACTTCAATCGAAGTGACGTAAACAATTTGAAAACTTTAGAAATAGCACGTTTCATTTCCCACATTAAAATTCATTGGGAACATTACGCCTGCCAATTCGTCTTCTAACGAAAACAATTTATTGACAGGTAGATCGACCTCGTCATCATCTTCTTCTAATGTCAGTTATGCTAGTATAACAGGTAGAAATCTATCACTTAATTCTTCTAATGTAAATAATCATAACACAGGACCGCAAAAAGCGAACGAAAACAATTTATTAATAGGTGGATCGACCAAATAATCTTCTTCTAATGGCAGTTCTAATGACAGTCTACCTACCAATATTCCTTCAATGCCATTCGCTTCTTTAAATGAAATAGATTTAGGCGATATAACTGAAAATAATATGATCTACCTACAAGATCAACTTTTTCAAATGATCATCTGAATGAATTCGACTTCATCACTTTTTGAAGCATTTCAAATCGGAAGGCAATTTTCAAATAATATTGTACTGAATTTAAAATTTACCAGTGATGTTAAATAATTATTTGAATATTTTAAATTGGAATGCTCAATCTTTAAAATCGAGTGAAGATGAATTTTATAATTTTCTCAAAGTTCACAGAATTCATATTGCTATTGTGACAGAAACTTTTCTTAAACCAAATGTCAAATTGAAAAGCAATCCACATTATGTGGTTCATCGATTTGACAGGTTTACTGGAATGGGTGGTGGAGTTGCCATTTTTGTACAACGGCAAATTAACACTATATCGATTTTGATTGCTTCTTTTCGGCAAGCACTAACTGAGAGAGACGAAAGATATGAAATGAAAAGACGGATAGGTATTCTAGATTGAATCAGTTATAAATTTAGAATGGAAAAGCTAGCCTAGGCAGGCTCATATAGGCATGATCAGAAGAAAGAAATGAATTCTATTTTAACTTCTACTTGAGGGGGTCGAACACTAAATTCGAGTCTCCAAGTATGGTCGTATAACAAGTGTAGTTCTTCACCACACTATGCTACTGACACCGGCAAAATAGAACTCAAATCTTCCCGCCTAGATGAGCCTGACTAGGCTAGCTTTTCGATTCTAAATTTATAACTGATTCAATCTAGAATACCTATCCGTCTTTTCATTTCATATCTTTCGTCTCTCTCAGTTAATGCTTGCCGAAAAGAACCAATCAAAATCGATATAGTAGACATTATGCGGCAATTAAAACCATATAACAACGGCAAATTAAACATCGAATTTTGCCTACTAAAGTTATTGAAAGCTTGGGAATCGAAGTTGAAACCATTCATGGAATTTATTTCATCGCTGGAGCATATTTGCCATTCCAATGCACCGGCGAAGAATTAAATTTCTTTAAAGGCGATTTGCAAAAACTCACAAGATATCGACCGAAATTTTTCGTAATACGGGACTTAAATGCAAAGCATGTCCAGTGGAATTGTAGGCAAAATAACAGTAATGGTAAAATACTTCATAATCAACTCTCATCTGGTTACTTCACAGTTCTTCATCCCAGTAATCCTACTTGTTTCTCTTCCGTGAAAAACCCGTCTACAATTGATCTGGTTCTAACAGATCAAAGTCACATTTGTGGTGAACCGTTTACACATGCTGACTTTGACTCAGATCATCTTCCTGTAACATTCAGACTTTCCAACGAAGCTATAATTAATCCAATTAGTTCTATATTCAGCTATTGACGACGATCAGTGAGAGCAGCGATAACAGGAACAGCTGAAGCGGACTTCGTGACGTACGAGATGTACGTGGTGGATTTCGGCGCCGTGAAAAAGTTGTACTGGGTTTCAATTCACAACACTTTTATTCTACTTCAATCTTAACTTTTCTAAACTTTACATAATAAAATATATAACTGACACTGACGTCTAGAAACACAGTCGGACTAAGAAAAAACTCTCTCTTTTGCTGCACAGTCCCTTTTATAGTTGCTCAATCGGAAACAAGTAGTCCCGGAAACAACATTCAATCCAAAATTGCGTATCGACGAAACTGGATCGATGAAAGACTCGTTTATTCGCGAGTCGAAGCTGCGATGACATCTAGAAGGCGCTAGTTTCGTCATCGTTTACGAACATCCTGACCCCTTCAGAAATCACACTTTGAACATCCCGAACCTCATCGTACTGATAGTCGACTAAACAGCTGGTTTGTCCCTTGGTTTGATATCGATGATCATCTGACGTTGTGATGTTTACATTCGACTGTCAATGGCTGCTGGGAAACCGATTGTTGCTGCTGGTGATAATCGTGACAATATCTGGCAAATAAAAAAGACCCGGTAGCGGGTTCAAAGAAATTAAGAAGTATTGGACAGGTGCTCACCGCGTCCCTTTTTAACAGGGCGTTGTATGTTTATTTCAGGTACGTTCTCAGCTGCGGCAAAGTCATCCGATGACACGACAGGGAGTAAACAAAGTTTTGCTACTGGCCGGGTGAATTTTCCTTGTGGCGTTTGAAGAGTGACCACTCTGGTTATACCATCAGGACCAGGATGCAGTTCAATTATCCTTGCAGTAGGCCATCGCATGGGAGCTAAATTGTCTTCTTTGATGACCACTAACTGGTTTTCCGAAAGCTGCACTGGTGGTTTACACCACTTGGTTCTTGCTTGAAGGGTTGAAAGATATTCAATGTGCCATCGTTTCCAGATATCTTGAAGTATTTTTTGTGTCTGCTGCCACTGGCGTAATCGGTTCAATGGTACTGCAGAGAAGTCATAATCAGGAACTGATTTTAGTGCTGACCCCGTCAAGAAATGCCCTGGTGTTAACGGGTTGTTGTCTGATGGGTCGTCAGTAAGAGGGACGATTGGTCTCGAGTTCAGACAGGATTCTATTTGTGTCAACAATGTTTCCATGTCGTCGTGAGCTAGTATGTGGTTTCCTAAAACTCGGATGAAGTGTTTCTGTGCCGATTGTATAGCGGCCTCCCACAAGCCACCGAAGTGTGACGCCTTAGGTGGATTGAAGTGCCACTTGATACCGTTTTCGTTGCACTCCTCGGCGATGGCCTGTTGATGATGCTTGCTACGAATAAGTGCCTTAAGTTCATTAGCAGCGTCTACGAAATTTCTTCCGTTGTCGCTAAATATGTTTGAACACAGTCCTCTGCGTGCAACAAATCGTCTCAATGCCTGTATAAACTTCGCAGTGCTGAGGTCTGCTACTAATTCCAGGTGTACTGCCTTTGTGCAAAAACATACAAAGACCGCTACATAAGCTTTTCGTGGGCCGGCTCGTCGATGAGTTGATTTCAGTAGTATTGGACCCCAATAGTCAACACCAGTTGTTGAGAAAGGTCTATTGGCAATGACACGTGAGGAAGGTAACTCTGCCATGAACTGTTCGAGGAGCTTTGGGCGAGCTCTGACGCAAACGATACAATTGTGAACGATTGTACGGGCTAAGTTTCTGCCACCTATGATCCAATATCGTAGACGAAGGGTACTAAGAAGCAACTGAGGGGCAGCATGAAGATGTTTTTCGTGGTAGCTTCTCACTAACAGGCTAGATAAAGCATGGGAGGATGGCAAGATGATTTGATGTTTCGCGTCGTAGGATTGATGAGATTGATTTAGTCTTCCTCCAATTCGTATCAGGCCTTCAGGCGATAACATCGGATGAAACCATTTGATTCGAGATTTCGCAGAAACAGGCTTCATTTGCTCGAGCGATTTCCATTCGTCTACAAATGTTTGCTTCTGGACGAGTTTTATCAATCTGGTTTCCGCTTCTCTTGCTTCGTCTACAGATATGCCAATGAAATTCGAATGAGCCGTTGTGTTATGCTGACAGTTTCGAGCAAATCTGAGACAAAATGCAATTACCCTCAACATACGCTGGTAATTTGAAAATTTGCCGACTAGTTCATCGATGAATGATGACTCGCTTGCCATTGGTGTTGCCGCACAATTGACCCTTCGTGATTCACGTAATACATCAGGGTTTTCGATGACAAATGAAGTTTGCGCGGGCCAATCGGTTTCTTTGCGAAGCAGCCATGCAGGTCCATGCCACCAAAGGTCACATTGTAGCAGCATATCCGCGGACATGCCTCGTGAAATGTGGTCTGCGGGATTTTCCTTCCCTGCTACGTGTCGCCAGGTACAATTGGAAGTCGTTTGTTGGATTTTGGACACTCGATTAGCTACAAAAGTGGTCCACGTTGCTGTAGGGATTAAGAGAAAGAGAAGAGAGAGAGAGAGAGAGAAAGAGAAGAGAGAGAGAAAGAGGGAGAGATATACATATATAGGTCATATGCACAAATAAATTAATAAAACAGCAGTCTAGTGATTGATCGCGCCTAGAACAGTCGTCTATTTCTCGTGCTCCGAAATCCAAAAAAAAAAGAAATAATAATTGTGTGAAAATCTTACGATGGAGGATGAATTGGAAAATCACGACAATGGCGCAAGTCGGTGAGTTCAAGTGGATTTATAATTACAACAGTAAAGTGATAATTACAACAGTAAGTGATGATTGTACATCTTGAATTTTGTGGATTTGCTTACTTAGGATTACGTAATACATAAACTGTTCTAAAAAGAAAAATCCCCTGGGAGGGTAAAGTATGTATTCCTCGAGAGGAAAAGTAAGAATTCCCCTGAGAGGGTAGTGTCGAATATTTCAATAATCGCAATAGTTTTTTTTAGAGGAATAGTTGAAACTCCCCTGAGAGGGTACTTTTTAATTGAAAGCAGTGGATTATTTTCCAATAATCATTCCCTGAGAGGAGAGTTTTGATACCCCTGAGAGGGTTATTCGCGTTTGATATTTCTGTATTTAAGTATCCAAGATATGTAAGCATTCCATTACACACTCGTACGCAAAAAAAAAAAAACCAATTTGAGAAATAACATAAAGAGCGAGGTTATCTTACTCGGTAAGAAAATTTTCATGTTGTTTACATGTTGCTTAGCAACACAAAAAAAAATACAATAATAACTGCTTGATTCCATGGTGTGCTTTGTTATCAGTATAGCAAAATCAAATGCAGCGGTGTATAAGAAGCAATATATGCTATGATATATGATACTTATTCAAGTTTTATTACAATTCTCTGACTGGAAGTTCATATGATGATTTATGTTAATTTTTCGATCAATTTTTTTTAGGAAACTAAAAGCAGCGAAGGTGAACGTTAATCAATTAGCTAAAGCTCTCGAGAATGAAAAGCGTCGAAATGCGTTATTGTCAGCCAAAATTAAGCATATACTAAATGAAACTAATCGATTTAATGAATGGACCGAAGAGCCAATAAATTGCGAAGATCAAAGGAGGGAAGTAGTACTACGAAATTCTACGATGAACGAGTTTTCATGTTCAGCTGAAACTGGTCCATTTATGACGTCTATGTCATTTGCTTCAATGCAGATACCCGAATGTAAGCCGAGAGAAGGGGAGGAAGAAATTGATAAAAAAACTTTCGAGCAATGGAAGAATCAATTTGAAGCTGCCATGCAATTCGCTGGGATCAACGATGAAATGATGAAAATAAGCGCTTTTAGGATGAAAGCTGGGCCGAACTTGATCGAGGTTTTAGATAGTACAGTTTCTGACAATGCTGCTCTAAACGAACAGGTGTGCTCATACTCCAATGTTATGCAACGATTAAATGATCATTACAATTCGCGCGATTATGTAATTCTGCAGCGACAAAAACTCCGTTCGATGGCTCAAAACACAAGTGAAACTGATCTGAAGTATGTAAAGCGTGTCATTGCAGTGGCTAAACTCTGTAATTACAACAATGAACAAATGTTGGAAATGATTTCTGATGTCGTCCAATCCCATGCAGTTAACATTAAAGTAAGGGAAGCAAGCAGAAAAATTATGAGGAAAGGAGGTACAATCACAGAACTACTGGATAAAGTACGTGCATGCGAAATTGAAGTAATAAATGAAGAGATATTTGCTAAAAATCACCCGCAGAACAAGTCTATTGCGGAGATAGCCGCTATAAATCGAAGTCAAGTGTCAAGCAGCGGACTCCGTTTCCGTTATGGTGGTGAACGCAGACAATCAGGTCGCGTATATAGTGCAGGTAATCAACAAATCTTTTGGGGTACATATCGAGGACGAGGAGGATCTTCAAGAGGAGGTTCTGTTCGCAATATTCACAATTCGTGTTGGAGATGTACTGGAAATTTTCATATGCCTCACGAATGCCATGCAATTGACAAGGTTTGTCGACGATGTCAGGTTAAAGGACATATTGAGCGCGCCTGCCGTCAGATGCTTCCTGATTCAATGAAACGAGCACGTTCTGGTGAAATCGAGTCATTTCCGGAATCCAAAAGACGAAGTATTGCAGCAGTAACCACCGATGAAAAATTACAGGAAGATGATAAATTCGAAGATAAGGTATCAGTGAGTGATATTGTCTTACAGGAAAATAATTGCTAGTTTTTTTTTTAAGCTGAGCCTTACAACACATTGACTTCACAGTCATCCATACTCAAATACAAAGCAAACAATAAATTACATTATAATAAACAAACATGACAACTTAAAAAAAAAATCTAAAACAAAATATAGAGATGCAAATATTATTGTACGGCTCACCTTAAATACTTTTGAACATAATGAATTCAATTTGAAATACTGAAGAAATGTTTTTTTATGATTGCAGTATGATACACAAACCGTTCTTGAACCAGTCAACCTCGTTGTCCCAATCGATATTTCAAAAAATACAGTTGGCAAGGGTACCGTGCTGGGTTATGTGTCCGGAGTTGCCGTACAGTTTTTAATTGATTCGGGAGCAGACGTAAACACAGTGGATGAAAATACCTTTAATCATTTGATGAATAATGATTCATTAGAAAGTCAAATTTATAGTTTAAAAAAAGAAGCGGACTTGTCTTTGAAAGCATATGCTTCTTCAAACGATATACCAGTAATTGCTTCGTTTATAGCTGAATTGTACATTACGGATGATCGTCCAAATTTTCTGGAAAAGTTTTACGTTATAAGAAATGCAAGAGCTTTGCTGAGTAGAAGCACTGCATTACGATATAGCGTACTTCAGCTAGGATTAGAAGTTCCTGTCGAACCATTCGTAGACAACTGTGGACCGCATCTGTTACCAGGTGAAATTTTTGTTTTATCAAAACGAGAGTTTCCGAAATTTCATGTACCTCCTGTCATGCTAACTTTTGATAAAACAATGCCTCCTTCAAGAAACGTCTTTACTAGTATTCCACCAGCTTTCAAGCGGGAAACTAAAAGAAGAATTGATGACCTGCTTTCTTCTGGAATCATTGAGCGAGTTACGGAACACATGGACAAGTCTTTTTGTTCGTCTCTTCTAGTTGTTCCAAAAGGTAAAGACGATATACGGTTAGTCGTTGATTTGAGAGGCCCAAACAGATGCATAACTAGATCACCATTCAAAATGCCAACTTTAGAAGCAATTCTTTCAACTCTTAACGGAGCATCATGGTTTTCCACGATTGATCTGACAAGCGCATTTTTTCATATTGTTCTTCATGAAGACTGCAGACACCTGACAAATTTTTTCAGTGGAGATGGAATATATAGATTCAGAAGACTTCCGTTCGGCCTTTGCAATTCACCCGACATTTTTCAAGAGATACTACAAACGATCATTTTAGCAGATTGTGCTGGTGCAGTAAATTATTTAGACGACATTTTGGTTCATGGAAAATCAAAGAAGGAACATGACATAAATTTAGAAAAGGTACTTAAGCGACTTCTTGAACACAATGTACTTTTGAATATGGCTAAATGCGTGTTTTGTAAGCAATCGGTTAAATTTATTGGTATAAACTTATCTTATGATGGGTGGAGAGTAGAGGAAGATAAGTTAAGAGCGATTCAAAACTTTCGTAGACCAGATTCGTTATCGGAAGTGAAAAGTTTTCTTGGACTTATGAATTTCACGGAACGCTTCATACTTAAAAGAGCTGATAAAACCGAAAAGCTTAGATTACTGTCGAAATCAGAAAAATTTTATTGGACGAATGAAGAGGAATGCGAATTTGTTTTTCTAAAACAGGAAGCAC
Organism: Malaya genurostris; assembly: GCF_030247185.1. Classification (NCBI taxonomy): domain Eukaryota; kingdom Metazoa; phylum Arthropoda; class Insecta; order Diptera; family Culicidae; genus Malaya; species Malaya genurostris. The sequence goes on from NC_080572.1 coordinate 95,629,610, forward strand.
TAAAATCTATTACAAAATTAGGCTATTTTGATCATAAAGACAAGACAGAATTATATGTGGATGCTTCTCCAATTGGACTCGGCGCAGTTCTGATACAATTTAATTCGACAAATGTTCCCCGTATAATCGCTTGCGCGTCCAAAGCTCTTACTCTCGCAGAACAAAAGTACCCTCAAACTCAAAAAGAGGCACTTGCGATTGTTTGGGGTGTTGAAAGATATGCTTATTATTTAACTAGCAAAGAATTCACTATACGGACTGATTCAGAGGCAAATAAGTTCATATTTGGAGGACTACATCGGACAAGTAAACGAGCAATAACACGGGCCGAAGCTTGGGCCTTACGTCTTTTGCCTTACCATTTTCACATCAAAAGAATACCTGGTGAACTCAACATTGCTGATGCTCTTTCCAGATTAATAAGTAGATCACAAAATGATGAACCATTCGACGAAACCAATGACAAACATTTGCTTTATACCTTGGATGCTAGAAGTATGAGTATTTCGTGGATGGACATTCAAATTGCTTCAGAATCGGAAAAAGAGCTGAAGGAAGTACGATTAGGAATACAGACGGGTGTCTGGCCAGATAATCTTCGACGATATGAATCACAAGCGAAAAGTTTAAAGGTGCTGGGTCCACTAGTGTTCAAGGATGACTTGATAGTTCTGCCTAAAGACCTTCGGAAAAGAGCATTGGAGACAGCCCATCAGGGGCATGTTGGTTGTGGAACAACAAAGCGCATTTTACGAGAATTTTTCTGGTGGCCTAACATGGCTAAAGAAGCAGTGGAGTTCGTAAACAAATGTGAAACTTGTATAAGTATTTCAAGAAAAAATCCTCCCATTCCGCTTTCTAATCGTGTACTTCCAAACGGTCCGTGGGAAATACTTCAAATTGATTTCCTGTCTATACACGGTTGCGGTTCTGGTCAGTTTCTTGTTAGTGTTGATATATATTCTCGCTATCTGCACGTCATTGAGATGAAACATACGGACACCCAAAGTACAAATGCTGCGTTGTGTAAAATTTTCATTATTTGGGGACTGCCGTTGATTATTCAGAGCGACAACGGTCCACCGTTTCAAAGTAAAGAGTTTGTAAATTATTGGGAAGTGAAAGGCGTAAGAGTTCGCAAATCAATTCCACTAAGCGCACAATCAAATGGAGCAATCGAACGTCAAAACCAAGGTGTGATCAAGGCTATTGCGGCGGCAAAAAGTGATAATAAAAATTGGAAGGAAGCTTTGGAAACTTACATTCAAATTCATAACACAAGAAAACATCACTCGCGGTTGGGTGTAACTCCGTTTGAGCTGCTAGTAGGGTGGCGTTATCGTGGAACATTTCCTATTTTATGGAGTACAGAGAATAAGTTGGACAGGATGGAGGTTCAAGAAAACGATGCGTTTGCGAAGTTAGTGAGCAAAAAGTTTGCTGATAAACATAGAGGAGCAAAAGAATCAAATATTGTACCAGGCGATATAGTTGTAGTTTCAATAGCTCAACGCAATAAGATTGATCCCACTTTCTCTAAGGAGAAGTTTACAGTTTTAACAAGAGAAGGTGCGAAAGTTGTTATCTGTGGAGAGAGCGGTGTTAAACTAACTCGGAACGTACAAGACGTAAAGAAAACTCCGGCACAAACCTTCTCAGAATACGGAGACAACCCAGCTAATCAGGATAAGAGCTTGCTGCGTAGTCCAAGTAAAACACATTTTCATTATTTCAATGTAATGAATATCTTAATCGAATTTTTATTCTTTTTCAGTTCTTTCGCCTGATGTCGGTTCAAGATCTTCCGAGGTTCATCCAATCGCTTCAACATCAGTGTCAGATACTCATGCAATCAAATCTTCTTCGGATAGACCAACGAGAGAACATCGAAAACCAGAAAAATTTAAAGATATGATTATGTATCAAGTTAATCAGTAAAGAGTAGTAAAGGTGAAGAATGTAGGGATTAAGAGAAAGAGAAGAGAGAGAGAGAGAGAGAAAGAGAAGAGAGAGAGAAAGAGGGAGAGATATACATATATAGGTCATATGCACAAATAAATTAATAAAACAGCAGTCTAGTGATTGATCGCGCCTAGAACAGTCGTCTATTTCTCGTGCTCCGAAATCCAAAAAAAAAGAAATAATAATTGTGTGAAAATCTTACGATGGAGGATGAATTGGAAAATCACGACAGTTGCGGGTGGTGATTTAAGCCAACAAAGTACTGTCGTGGAATCTACCCAGAAATGGGTTTGAACAGGAAGCTGTAATGACGAGTTAACCTTTTCATACAGCTGAGTCGCTAGTAATGCTCCGCACAGTTCGAGCCGAGGAATAGTTTGCTGTTTTAGTGGAGCTATCTTGGATTTTGTTGTTAGCAATGCCACCTTGACTGCGTTTTCTTTGTTGGTAGAGCGCACATATACGCATGCTCCATAAGCATGCTCCGATGCATCACTGAAGAAATGTAGTTGTATTGTAGTTGGATTTGCACACAACACACAGCGCTCGATGTACAGTTCGTTTAAGCGAGGCAGCTGAGAATGATAGTTGGTCCAACGTTCAATCTCCGAAGTCGGAAGCACTTGATCCCAACCCCAAAGACTTCCGTCATCGTTTTTCATCATCCATAAAGATTGCATGAAAAGTTTTGCTGTTGTGACGACCGGACCTAGTAAACCGAGGGGATCGAAGAGTTGAGCGATTTGAGATAGTGCAACACGTTTGGTGAGTGGGGTAGCCGGCATCGCTAGATTAATTCGGTACCGCAGAACGTCTGATGCTGGTTCCCAGTGAATGCCAAGTGTTTTGATACACTGATTCAAATTTAGGTCGACGGATGCTTGCAATGCACGATTTTCTTCGGGGATTCCTTCCAGAACAGTTTCTTCATTGGAAGCCCATTTACGTAGTTCGAAACCGCCTTTGGCTAATAAACCTTCCAGTTGCCTTTGCAACGTTTTCGCGTCATCGATATTCGACGCGCCTGTGAATAAATCGTCGACATAAAAATCTTTACCAAGCGTTTCAGCGGCTTCGGGAAAGTTGGTTCTTTCATCATTAGCCAATTGTTTTAACACTCGTGTGGCTAAGAACGGCGCACACGCAGTACCGTACGTAACGGTTTTCAGTTCGAAGGTGTTGAGAGGAGCGTCGCTGGAATCTCTCCAAATGATACGTTGAAGTGGGGTATCCCTTTCATGAAGTAATATCTGCCGATACATTTGCTTAATGTCTGCGATAAGCATCACAGGATGTTTCGCGAGAGCGCAAAATAATTGACCTCAAATCCTCCTGCACGATAGGGCCTACCAAAAGAGCGTCGTTCAAGGACGGCCCGTTAGCTGATTTGCACGAGGCATCAAACACGACTCGTACTTTTGTTGTTGAACTACTATCCCGAACAACAGCGTGGTGGGGAAGATGAAAACATGGCACGGTTATCTCATGTGGATTTGCAACGCGTTGCATGTGATGAAGAGCATAATACTCATCCAAAAAACACTTGTACTGTTCACCCAACTCTCTATCCAAGTTTAATCGTCGCTCCAATGCATAGAAGCGTCTGATAGCCGTATTACGATTATCACTCAAGTTGGCTAAAATGTTCTGTTTGATAGGAAGTCTTACGATGTACCGCCCTTCAGACGTACGAGCCACGGTTTGGCGAAAATGTTCCTCGCAAGCAGATTCTTCTGCAGAATAGCATGGTGATTTGTAACCTTCTTCTAATGTCCAAAATTTTTCCATTAGATTATGTAAATCGACATTGGTTGCAACATTAGCAATGACTGGTGTAATACGCTGACAGGTTGTAGTCCTTCCTGAAACTACCCAACCTAGCTCGGAGTTTATAAGAACAGGCATACCGTTGCCTAGCGAAATTTGTCCTGTTACTTTAAATAAATCGAAGAAGACTTCGGCACCTAAGATTAGATCGACAGGATTAGATCTACAAAAATTAGGATCAGCCAGCTGTATGTCCGGAGGAAATTGCCACGACGTACTGTCTACCGAAACGGTTGGCAGGTCTACAGTTAGTTTAGGTAAGACTAGAAGCTCTACGTTGGCACTATAGTCGCTAATGCGTGATCGTATAGTAGTTAAAAATTTCTGACGAACATTGGTAGACGACTGACCGATTCCTGCGACCGGAACGAATGTCCGTTTGCGCTGCACTCGAAGTGATTGAGCAAGACGATCAGTTACAAAGCAGCATTCGCTGCCAGAATCCAATAATGCTCTAGCAGGATGACGATTGCCCTTTTCATCAACTAAAATGACAACTGCAGTGGCTAAAATTATACAATGGCTCTTGTGACTTGACGAAGCGTGGCTCACTAAGTCGGTGAGCGTGGCAGACACTGACGGTAATCTTGATTGCTCGGTTGCTTGAGAAAAAGTAGCTTGGGACGTAGGTGAGTTCGATAACTTCTCGTCGCACGCGACACTTGAGCACAGTTGAGTGTGATGATGACCTTGGCATTTACGACATGTGCTGGATGATAAACATTCCTTGACCATATGACCCCGACGTAAGCAGTTGCGGCATAACTGAAGACGACGTACTTCCTTTTCCTTGTCCTCCAAGCGTAGTTTTGAGAATTTGGAGCACTGATATATAGCATGATTTTCGTTGCACATGATACATTTCCGAGAATTAAAATAATTTGCTCCATGACTGGCTACAGGGCGAATGTTTCCTTTTTTCACATTGGAAGCTAATACAATGTCAGCGGAATTAGATTGCATATTTTGGAGCACAGTCACGCGACGTTGAATGAAGGCTGTAAGATCAGGAAAAGAAATTGCGTCTCTGGTCGATGCATATTCTTCCCAATCTCTCCGCGTCGTTGGGTCTAATCGAATACTTAACATTCGAATAAGTAAAATGTCCCAACACTGTGTTTGCTCGCCGAGCTGTTGTAGCACTCTAACGTTTGCCTCAAATTTTTCCACCAGCGAATGCAGTTCCGATGCGGATTCACGTTTAATAGTTGAGAATTCGAAAAGAGCATCCACATAAGTATGCTTTAACCTTGCAGGATTCTGATAGTGATCTTCCAGTAGGTTCCAAGCGACAACATAATTGTTGGCACTAATGGGGATGGTTTGAATCAATTTTAATGCGTCCCCAGATAGCGAAGAGCGTAAGTAGTAGAATTTCTGAATGTTGGAAAGTTCGGCGGATGAATGAACCAGCGATAGATACAAATCGTGAAAATTTAGCCAGTTATCTAGATTCCCGCTGAACACTGGGAGTTTGACATCGGGCAAGCGCACGTGCGAAGCCGATGGAGGGAAATGACCAGCATAAGGAGAACCAGAAGCACACGGTGTAACAGGAGTTTTATTAAGGGTTAGTAAAAAACCCTTCACTTTATAATAAGCAGATTCGAAGCTGGATCGATGTTTGAATTGTTGCTCGATGCCGGTTTCGTCGAGTGATTCGAGTTCTGCCTGCACTTTATTGAAATCGGACCAGAGCGATGCAAGGTGCTCTAGTCTCACCGGTACTTGACAAGCATCAGTATCATCCTCATAATTGTCGACAAACGCCTTGATGAGGTCGAAAGACGTTTGGATGCTGCGCTGTCGCAGCTTCAAAGACTTTATTCGTCGTTCCGTCGCCATATGAACAGGAACTGCAAACGGAAGACCGCGTAGATCGAACGGGACAAGAAAACGTTAATGGAATGCTAATTACCTTCTGAAGGCAAATATGTGCCTTGTATAAATTTGTCCTCAAGTATCGTTGATCGAACGCTCACAACTCTGGTTGATTCCAGTCCGAAACTCCGGCTTCACGAGGTGGTGACCGTAAGATGGTGGGTAAGATGGTGTCACAGATGTAACAGCTAGCACGTTGGCGTCAGCGGACAAGTGGAGTCTCGACACTTATCCGGCTCGAAGGACCAGATGACGACGATCAGTGAGAGCAGCGATAACAGGAACAGCTGGAGCGGACTTCGTGACGTACGAGATGTACGTGGTGGATTTCGGCGCCGTGAAAAAGTTGTACTGGGTTTCAATTCACAACACTTTTACTCTACGTTAATCTTAACTTTTCTAAACTTTACATAATAAAATATATAACTGACACTGACGTCTAGCAACACAGTCGGACTAAGAAAAAACTCTCTCTTTTGCTGCACAGTCCCTTTTATAGTTGCTCAATCGGAAACAAGTAGTCCCGGAAACAACATTCAATCCAAAATTGCGTATCGACGAAACTGGATCGATGAAAGACTCGTTTATTCGCGAGTCGAAGCTGCGATGACATCTAGAAGGCGCTAGTTTCTTCTTCGTTTACGAACAGCTATCATAGAGCTAATTGGTTGTATTACAGATCTCACATTGAAAATCATGTGGATGAAACTATTTTAGAAAATTCTGCGGACATCGACACAGCAATTGATAATTTGAATCATTACATTATCGAAGCTAGAAATCTTTCAGTTTCCAAAGCTCAAATTAAATTAAATTCTCCTATCATCGATGAGAATCTTCAACTGCTCATTCGGTTGAAGAATGTTCGTCGATGACAATATAAATGTTCTCGTGATCCTACTATGAAAAACGTGTTTAATCCACCTAGCAGTGAGATGATACCTTTTTTTTATCAATCCGCATGTGTTTTTGCATGAATATTCTTCGGTGTTTTAGTTTTCATGACATTATTTTAATGACCGTCGTTTTAAGCGACAATTTGAGATTTTAATCACTCATTACTCTGTAATGTCGAAACTGCAAATCGGATCGAATTTGAATCTAAAAGTGTGATAATCGATTAAACATTCCATGATATGTCGAAGAATGTTCCACTTTGAAGTTTACGGTTATTTAAGGTACTTCCAGAGCCGGTATTCAGGAACCAGCATAACCCAAACCGATTCGTATGGCCATATGACGAATAAATTACAACAGTTTTGAGTCCAACTTTGAAGCTTTTCGGGATTGTCATCTTCTATATCGGTTTAATTTTAAAATTTCATAATCATGTAATTCTAGAACCGGAAGTCATAATTGGATAAATTAATTAATTTGGTATATAAGTTTATTTTAATTTGAATTTTTGTTTCTGAAATTTGATTAGGCTTTTTTTGAGAAAACGATTGAGCTTTGAGAAACGATTGTATACTGGAACCGGAAGTTAGATAAATTCACCTGAGTAGCTGTATAGTTTACATTTGTTTCAAAATATTTGAAAATCAGTGAAGACATCTTTGAGAAATCATAGCACGAATTAAATTTTTAGGTGCTTTCTGAATCGAAAACTGAATACCACTAAAACTGAAAAAAGTTATTTTTTTATCGGCTATCCAAACCTGCTAACCCGATAAACCTGATTAATTTATGTGGAATAGACATTTTTATACCAATCACCCTGTATCTCCGAAACCGGAAGTTGGATCTGACTGAAGAGCAAGATGTTTTATAGAATCTTGAAACTTTTCATTTGAATTTTAGATCGGTTCAGCCATCTACGAGAAGAATGAGTTACACAATTTTAATTCCGTTTCACATATCATCCTGTAGCTCCGGAACCAGAGGTCGGAACCAAACATAATTCAGGAACTTTGTTTAGGAGCATACGACTTTTCGTATGCGTATTTCCGAGAAAATTGAGTGAAATTATTTGTCACACACGCATTTGCTGATCTCGACGAACTGATCCGAATGGTATATGGATGTTATGTTCTTCCAGCATTTATTGCTGTAAGTAGTTTAAAACAATATATTAAAAAAAAATTCTGCCATCATCTGGTTCGAATATGACATATGTCATATTCGAACGATTATGTTGCCAAAAACGAGCCGTGCTAAAATCGGTCCGAGGCTAAATGTCGTGAAAAGGATGCTGTACACTGTCTTTTTGGTACTTAGAATAAATTGTATGTAACAGTATAAAAAATCGTGTTTTCCGTTGCTCCCAAGCATTTCTTTGCCAGACAGCGCTCAAAACTTCTACTGCTGGAATAGGGGAAAAGTCGTTTACACAAAAATTTCTATATCTCCGTTAAAAATGGACGGATTTTAACAATCTATGGCTTGTTGGATAGCTATTACCGTGCCGAATCTAAGTCTGAAAACATATTCTGTTTTCAAGGTCAAATGTGACAGATACTGTCAAAAAACTGAAAATTTTGTCATAAAACTTCGTATAACTCAAAAAGTAAACATCCGATCTCAAAGACATTCAATAGCGTTCTGGGTGACGGGGAGCCCTTTCATTTGCGACTAGTTTGATCAAAATCGGTCCAGCCATCTCTGAGATCTTGACCTCTTAGTTGACAACACACGTACAGACACACACACACACGGACATTTGTTCAGTTCGTCGAGCTGAATCGATTGGTATATAACATTCGGCCCTCCGGGCCTCGGAAAATTTTTCTAAAGTTTGAGCGAATCCTATACCTATTTTTTATATATATATAAAAAAGGGTAAAACATGATTAAGGATTTACAAAAAGAAATTAAACATAGATTTACTCTTTTGCGAAATGAAAATTTCGCTAAAGAAGTTGAACAAATTAAACCTTATTCTAAACCTTTCTGGAAATTTTCTAAGGTTCTTAAGAAACCTCAGAAACCAATTCCTGCTCTCAAGGAAGGAAATCAAATACTTCTTACAAATGGCGAAAAAGCTCAAAAACTTGCTCGGCAGTTCGAGAGTGTCTACAATTTTAATTTGAAAATGAAGTCTCACTGAAATATGATCATATTTCAACTCAAGTGTTGTTACAAGATGACATTACTGAGACGAATTTTGATGAAATTAAGTCAATCATTAGGAAACTCAAAAACATGAAGGCTCCTGGTAATGATGGAATTTTTAATATTCTTATTAAAAATCTTCCCGATGTTGCCTTGAGACTCCTGGTTAAAATTTTCAACAAGTGTTTTTCATTAGCTTACTTCCCAAAAAGATGGAAAAACGCCAAAGTAATTCCTATCCTCAAACCTGATAAAAACCCAGCAGAAACATCAAGTTATCAACCAATTAGCTTACTTTTTTCTATCAGTAAACTTTTTGAAAAAATTATCTTGTTGAGAATGATGTCTCATATAAATGAGAATTCAATTTTTTATACCAGAGCAGTTTGGATTTCGTCATGAACATTCAACTACTCATCAACTTGTCAGAGCAACGAACATGATAAAAGCAAGTAAATCTTCTGGGTTATTCACTGGAGTTGCTCTTCTAGACATAGAAAAAGCATTCGACAGCGTTTGGCACAAAGGTTTAATAGAAAAAATGTTTGATTTCCAGTTTATTTGATCAAATCCTATTTATTTGATCAAAATGATTCAAAATTATTTAATTGATCGTACTCTTCAGGTTAGCTATCAGAATTGTAAATCTGAATTGCTACCCGTACGAGCCGGTGTTCCGCCGGGTTCGAGCGTAGCTCCAATATTGTATAATATTTTCACTTCTGATCTTCCAAATCTACCCGTTGGTTGTCAGAAATCGCTATTCTGTGACGACACAAGTCTGTTAGCCACAAGTAGAAATCTAAGAGTGATCTGCAGTCGCCTACAAAGAAGTTTAAATATTTTCAGTGATTATCTGTCAAAATGGAAAATTAAACCAAATGCAGCAAAAACGCAATTAATTATCTTTCCTCATAAGCCAAGAGCTTCTTTTCTTAAACCAAACAATAATCACATTCTCAAATTGAATGGCTAGGAATTGACATGGTCTGATCAAGCTAAATACTTAGGTTTAACGTATGACAAAAAACTCACTTTCAAGGATCACAATGAAGGAATCCAGGCAAAGTGTAACAGAAATTCTAAGCTCTGTCTAAAAACAAATTATTAATTTATAAACAAATTTTCGGACCAGCCATGCTTTATGCAGTACCAATTTGGTCAAGTTGTTGTTCCACCAGGAAGAAATCGCTTCGAAGGATTCAGAATAAAATGCTGAAAATGGTTTTGCAGCGTCCTCCCTGGTTTGAACAAATGAGTTACACAGACACACAAATATAGAACCATTAGATGTAATGTCACATCTATTGTTATATAAAATAATAGCGAAAAAAGTGTTGTTGCTAATGTTCTCTGGTATGCGTGGACCGATCTGCAAATGATTTTTTTTTCGAAAGGTGACGTTTATGCGGAGATTTTAGGCTATGTACATAAGGAAAATCCTTCGGAAAAGTGGAGAAAATCTTGAAAAATGTTTTGTATGGACTTGGAAATTTTCCACTCAATGCATGCTAGATCTTCTATTGGCGTTTTCGTTTTTAATTTACACTACACCGGTGCAGTGCTACACTGAGGCATGAATAAACGAACAAAAATGACGAAAACATAAGCAATAACCATTGACTACAATAAACGATTCCATTGCGCAGAGCTACACCAAACTTTTGATGAGTGCTACACCAGTGGTATCGGTGCAGAAAAAGTGTAGCACTGGTGTAGTGCAATTGGTAAAAACGAACGGTTTCAGTGCAGATTTCGCAACACCGGTGTAGTGCAATTTAAAAACGAAAACGACATATGATTGTTTGGCGCGTATTGAGTTGTGTAATGCTTGCCCACTGGAGAGCAAAATATGAATACTAGATTATTGATAAAATCGTTTATGCCCCGTTTACACTTCTGCTGGCTGCCAGCATGCTGGTGTCAGTGTACTGCCCTCTTAGGAAAAAACGTTCAACTGTGGTCCAATGATCCAAAGTATTAGACCAACGAAGAACCACCGTTGAACGTTTTTTTCCTAAGAGGGCAGTACACTGACACCAGCATGCTGGCAGCCAGCAGAAGTGTAAACGGGGCATTAACGCCAAACGAGCTGGTTTGTGTTCAAATTTTATTGAGCCTACTTGATTCACGTGTTTATTTATTTCGAACTACATGTTCAATCAGGTATGGGCGCCAAATGAACAGCATAAAGTTTTCCATTTTTCGCCGTCAATGCCGTCAATTCAAATTAAAGAACGACATGAAAAAGAAAGTGTTTTCTTAAAAGTTCAGAAATGTGAATCTCTATCTTCACGATGCATGTAATTATTGTTGTCACAATGCACTGAACTTTCATCCAAAAACAACAAGATTAAAGTGTGCAATGGAACAATTCCATTTGAATCCAAAGAATGTTTTATGTTTTTTCGGCTTAAATTATACATTAACATTACAAATGCCCAAAAGGTAAAATTAACATCACCAGTTGGGGCCAGTTGTAGTCATACTTCTTAAATTTCAGTAGATTAACCAAAATAAAACTGTTACAAAAAGTACATTTAATTGATAAATGGAATAAATTTGGAGTGAAATGCGAATATAATTTGGAAGGGTAACGACTTCCCCGTTCATCGCAACTCCAGTAGTCATTTTATATGCGAAAACTAATTGTCAGAGTGAGATCTGCTATCTCTGTTCGATAGATTGACTTTCAGAGTAAGTTGAAAATAGGTTTTTGCGTCGCTATAACAGTAGTACTGGAAAAAATTTCAACTATTTCTGTCAAATCCATTCACCTTCAGTACCAATAATGGCTTGATACCTTGAGAGATTTTGTGCGAATTTTTCGCAAAATTCGTCCAAATATTGGAGAATGTTGGACATCATGGATAGAACGGCGTTTGGGAATCATCACCATGACATTCTACACCTCTTTGAAACGATACATCGACTTTCTCACACACTGAAAAATTGCTGAGACTCATTTTATCATTCAACTTCATTGATCGCGAACAATCATGATCACATTCCTCTGAAACCGAATTTCGCTCAGGTCGTTTGATTATTCTGATTTTGTGAGTGTTCGAAATAATTTCCATCCAAAGATAATTTTTCAGCGGTGCGAAGTTCGCCTGGAGAGCTGTAGGTACAGAAATAAGGAGAACAAGTTCAGAACGCACAGGAACAAGTGTGGGAGGTACAGGAACAGGTACAAAAAGTGAAAAAAAACACTTAAAGTAAAGGAACAAGTAGTGAAACAAATTCTGAAAATACTGGAACAAGTGCAGAGAGGACAGGAACATGTAGAGAAAGCACAGGGAAAACAGAGTACTGAAACAGGTACAGAAACTGATATATAAAATTCAGAAACAAGAACAAAAAGAACAGAAATAGGTTCAGAAAGTACAACAATAAGTACAGAAAGTACAGGAGCAAGTGCAGAAAAAAGTTCAAAGTTAAAAGGTTAATGGCAAATGTTATCGAGAGAACGATTCCTGACACTGTCATGTCATTCAAATTTAAACGTCATTTTCCTATCCGTTTGGCTTTCATATTACCGACAATAAAGCACAAGAGTAATCGCAAATGATGTCTTCATGGTAATAACCAAAGCTTAATTGGTTCTGATCAATAACAGAGTAGCAACACACGGGCGGTCTGTAATGCTAATGCTAATTTCACGCTTTTTATATATCAATTTTACCTACAATGCATTCTTGAAGTTACAGGATATTTTTAAATGAAATTTCAATGACAACATTTAGCACATTCTTTGTTTTGCAATTGATCGTAATTCTACAGATCGATCTTGAAGCAAAAAGCTTTCGTTCCGTTCTCTTTTTTGTTGAATAGTTTGAAAGCCATATTTCAGAATTCTGATAAATAAGTTGAAAATCGTTTTGGTTATGAATATGAATAACAACACCTACGAACCTTCAAACCTACCATATTACCGTTCCGGAATTTTGCTAACCAAATCTGGATTCCTGATATAAACAAGATTGCACTGTTTATTATATCACTCATAAATACCAGACACAATTTAATGGGCTATGAATCGGAAAAATATTTTTTTAGTGTTTCGGTAACAATGTCGAATAGATTCGGATCTGACCTGGAAGGCAAACGTTTATGCGAGCCAGCGGGTACGGTTTGTCAGCAGTTTTCAGGTTTTGTCATTTAGTGCCACATACATGTAAAATAAATTAGAATGGCGTATATTTAAATGGATGGAATTCAAAAGTTACGCTTCAGTCTCGTTCGGAATCTAGGCTAACGGACTGCAGAGAATTAGAATCCATCTAGCTGAAGCACCGAAAACTGCTATTATTATCATTTTTATTCCCATCCAATTCCAAATTCTTTATGTTTTATTCACCATAAATCAAAGCTGAGCTGTATTTGTCGTTTCGCGAGTAAGCAAAGTCCAACCAGTTTCGGGTCCAGCATCGATGCATGTTTCTAAATGAAATTGGAATTGACTGGCTGGGCCGCAGGATCTGATTCGGTTGGCTGGCCTATCTCTGGTTGTTGTGTCCGGTTGTTTGCTTATTCGGAGAAAATTCGCGACTATGCCGGGTGTGTGTGTTTGTCACGTTTGACTGCCAGCTTTGGCTAGTCTGGCTCCGTTTTGCGAACATTATTTCTATTCGGTGAATTGTTCAATGTTCACAGTGATGCACGGCATGGACCAGTGAGCTGCAGCATTTTTTTCTGACAAGCCTTTCTCATCCCAAAACGCTCCCAGACTGACCGTGTCCAAACGGCCGGAATGTCTCGACGAATGAACTGGCCACATGTTCTGTTTAAAGCGGCCGACAAACAGTGGGGTGCATGGGTACGAACAATACACGGAACACACCGAAGGGACGAGAACCTCCCTAAACGGAACCGTTATTCACAATTGCTGCCGGATTGCGTTGCCAGTTGTGTACTGTCAACAAACTGGTCGTTCCTCGGAAAGGGTTGTATCAGAACGGTTGGTTTTAAAAATATTTGTTAGTTGTTAAAATTCATTGGACGGAAGAATCGAGAGTTGCTCGATTCATGTGCTAGGATACCCTGGAAATGCATTGTTTGGGTAGGCCACTCGAGTAGTCTGGAATGTAATGCTAGATTGGATGAAGCGCAATTCTCGAACCTGATATCCTGAAAATTGATAGAATCGCAAAACAATTAAAATTCCCTAAATATTCCAGTATTCATCAAGAAATGTTTTCAAATCAGAGATTTAGCTTTCATTGTTAATTACTGGATAGATCATGGAAATGGCTCTAAATTAGTAATGTAAACTAAGTATATTTTATATTCTATTATCAGAAAAAAGGAATTCAACCTATTCGCTGCTTCAATCTGGATTCATCCCGTTCCATGTTTGTTGAATTTGCCACGAACCGACAATCAGCCATGGCAGCAGCAGTAGCAACTCTGAAACAATGATTTGCGGATGAACTGAATAGTATGTGCGAACAGTGTTTCGAAGAAGGTTCTACGTAGTAAACATCTCCCAACCATTTGGGCTGTTGTGGAGGTTCTTCGCGAAGCGAATCGTATGAGTGAGTGAGGATGTTTAATTTTATTATGAGCGTATTTTCCATTTTTAATTCCAGTTTAGTGAGCTAGGATACGAAAATGGCTTGGCACTTTGCCTACACATATCTAACAGGGAGAATGATGGGGACTGCGTTTGATTGGTTGCGGTCCTGTTAGGCGCCTAGGAAATGTTGTGCTCGCTTCTGTCATAGGCAGTATCTGCTATCGACGGTAGAGTTTCGGTGGACAACCAAGGAAGACGACTGGCAAACGAATAGAGAAATTGTAAATTATTTATTCATGAGTTTGCTCTAGCTGTTTGGCATAATGAAGCGGTATCTGATGTTACCGGTTTTTAATCCATTTGAAAAGCGCCCCTGTTTGGCAGTGATCAATTAGGTATGCTAAATCTCCCAGAACGACATCTGGATAGATTTCCATTCTATCGCTGTTATATTCCAAATATTTCCCCCATACGTGCCACTAAAATGTGTATGGAGCGTTGAAAATAAACTTTTACGAAATCAATGCGACCATACTCCGATTGATGGAACTGATATTTCTAAGTCATTGACATCGCTCAATTTACAGTTAACATGTTTGGTTAGCTTTTCATCTTATTAATTTTTTATTTAAAAGATATTTTATTCAGGCCTATTTGCGTACAAGCTTTACGCGGCCGATTTAGCTGAGTTTTTAGATAATTTTTTTTTGTATTGGATCTCGTTGTCACCCTTTTTCTAGGGGGAGAGGAGCTTCCATTTTCCTTCTGCGAGGATTTAGCGACACTTTGTTCGTGGTTCGTCTCGTCATCCATTGCCGTGGTATTGTTGTTGATTTCGTTGCTAGTTGCTGTAGATGCGCCTTGATGTACATTGTTTGCAGTTGCTGGTTGGTTAGATGGAAAGCTGTTAATTGCAGCTGGTGTACTTTGTTCTATAGGGGATACGTTGGATGGTTTCGTTGAAGGGGATGCTTCACTGTTGTTGGTGACTGTCACAGGTGTACTGGGTACTTGGGGTTGGGGTTGGTGTGAAGAAATCCTTTGGTATAGTTGTCTCCTTGTCCGGTTTATCACATGGCTTACCGTAGTGAACAGCTTTTTGGCAATATTGACATGTGGCCATCTGATTGGTATAAGTAACAAGTGATTTGCACGGGATTCTTGTATCCTGACCGAATGTCACATAAGAAGGTATAGGCCTCCTCAAGCGCATGCGTAACAAACGTACGTCATTTAAAATACCGGGGAAAAAATTCTTCCACTATTCTTTTTCGATAGAGAGAATCTCTCCGTATTGGGACATGGTTTTGCGAATATAAGGATCGATGACGCTTTGAGGGAAGATCATGCACACGCACTTCTATAGCACTATCTTCCATATATACTGGAATGTTGTACTTGATATTCTTATGCTCCACACAGTGCACATTATTATCGTCTTTAGCGAATTAAATTGCATCCAACTCTTTATAGAACTGGATATAAACAACATTATTGGTCTTATTGCGTTGAAGTAAATGCACACGTTTAATGTCAAGATGCATTTGCTCCTTAAGCAAACCTTCAAGTTCTCGTATCGAAGGTCGAATTTAGCATTGTCTGAAGTCAACAATAATTGTATTCTTTCGTGCCGGCGGTAGCTTTCGTTCGTTTGGTTCACTCATTTCGAGATCGTTCTATTGTTCACTACACAATACTGTACTTGGTTCCTTCTGTCCCGAACGTAAGCGGTTTTGGTTTATCGACTGACTTGGATGAGATGTGAAACCGAACTGATCCTATTAATATTAATGATCGATTATGATACCCAGAATTACCGTTCGAAATGATTTTTACCCGACCATGTTCGATGTACGCTAACCAAATCTCAGTCGTGTGCTAGAGCCGTGTCTATCACACAGCTTAGGGTGGCGAAATGGTAACTCGTATGCACGGAATACATAAGAACGCAGGTTCGAGTCCTGTTTCTGAACGTATCTTTTTTTCAAAAAATCATCTTTGCAGTGAGTTTATCATTCATTTGGTTTCTCCAATATATGTTTCCACTCAGTCATTGCAAAAACTGTTCGAAATGGTGAAGAGAAAATTAAGAAAAAAAACCCTTCGTAATCCACCTAGTGGTGTGATATGCCTTTTTCTTTCTTCAAAACAGTCTCATAAAAACATTTTTTATCTTTTTATTGAATAATTTGTGACACTAGTTTGGGGTCATTTTTGACACCAACGGATTCAGATTGAATCGAGTAGTTCACAAAAGCATGCTTCACTGTTTATATCACATGGTAGGCATCATTTTTCCAACCAAGCGCTTGACATTTGCGTTGCCTATTTGTATGGGAAGAGTGATGCTAATCTAAAAAAACCCTTCTTAGTTCACTTAGTGGAATTTTCATAGATCTTGAAAAATCACATGAAGTTTTCGAAATCGAAAAAAAAATTTTGAATCCAAAAGTCTCAGAATTGCATGAAACGTCGAGATTTAGTGTCATCTCGAAAAAAAATTTTTTTTTTCAATCTACTTTCTGGGACTGGGAATCCCGACTACATCTCGACGTTTTATGCAATTTTAAGATTGTTGGCATCGAAAAAAATGTTCGATTTCGGAAATTTCATATAACATACACCCTCCTATGGTGCTTTTTAAAGATTAAAAATTTTCAAACTTTAACCGCTGGGCAGCACCCAGTCTGATTCAGCTCAAATTATGCATAAGGACTTTTTTCGAGGTGCTTAAACTTTTGAGCACTAGAGCTTTACGAAATTAGAGGTGATCCCAAACTATTGGCACCCTTATATATATTAGAGCGGTAAAAATCAACGTGTTTTGTCGGTTACGTCACTTCTGGAACCAAAAGTCACAGCCTTTTGATCTTTGAACTTGATCAATGGCCCGACAGTAGCTTTCAAACGAGCCCAAGTTTGTAAAAATCGGTTCAGCCATCTCTGAGAATTGATAAAGACGCGTTAATGGAAGGCTCCAAATTTAATTTCAACGGCAGCACCGTAGTTTTTTCAAATTGATTTTTACGAATTAACTCATTCAGCGAAATGACTTATTTAGTGAAATAACCATTTCGATGAAAAAACCCTTTCGAGCAGTTACATGGTGAGGGTTTTGATAGGTTTAATATTTGTATAAACAGTAGCTAGACAGTAACTTTAATAAATCCAGAATATTGCGATATAATGCATGATAGTTGTAAGCGCATATCTTATGCATTTTATCACCATTAATCTGATGCATGGAAAATGATCAGCGTAACAGAGGAGAATTGATTTAATTGGAACATTAAATTTAGTTGATTCCTTTCACTCCGATCAGAACAAAGCTATCGTCAATCATGATCATAATAATCAATCAGGATCACAAAAGATACAACGGACTGAAAATTGCAACTTGATTGTTGAATCAATTGCAATGGATGAGCATAATCACTGTGCGGGAGCTGCACCGATGTGCGACCAGGAAATTTCCAATAAATCTATTGTTGCAAAAAGTGCACCGCTGTCCCACAATGTAGTTTCGAATCGTTTTCCATTCTTCGGTTTGATGAAATGACACAATCGTGGAGTAAATTTTTCGCTGACAGTCAGTGAATCGGAAGCGGAAAATGACCTTCGTTGCAACAATTATCCCTAGTACGAACAAATTATTTACAGCCATCATTATTTGTAACGACTTTGCGTGGACAAGGGTTTGCATCCGTTCTGCTGCAGCAACATTTTATGCGATACCATAGGTTGAATGGAAACGGTGCAATGTGGGGCGCGGAACCCTGCGGGATTTCAATATTGTGGCAGACTGGGGAATGTGTTTCAGGGAGGACTGGGGAATGTGTTTCAATCAGCTTCCTGTCATGCACGTCGTTTTGGGGTCTCATTGTGGTTGACTGTTTTACCAGATGATGGTGATGAGAGATTGAAATGTAAAATAAATTGTCCGCTTTATTATCGGATCTAGCCTTTCTCTGGGTACAATGTACATACGCAAACATTCTTTCATAGGGTGAGAACCGACATGACCCGGGGAAGAATATACTGCTCCAAATGAGCATAAATAATGATCAATGTCGAACGAGGAATACATAATTGATTGCTGATGATTTTTTCTTCTCTTGTTCTGTTTTCTGGTTTTGTTGCATGATGCGCCTCTTCCCGTTCAATGGTATCTTATGTAATCGGATTTGGACGACGAACGATTTTCGCCCATTTGCGAACCTGGCTGCCATGACAACACCGTGCTCCAACGCTATTATGTCGCTATCCATCGTATCACAAACCGATTCCAATTTGGCTTGCTGGGATGGTCGTGACGCGTGACAGCCATCGCCAATGGAATTAATCACCTGTCTGTCCAACTCATCAAGCCTGAATGTTACCACAAAGCACTGCGACTGCGAGAGCTACTCCTGCAAAGATCTGCTGACATCATCGTCGGGTTCGTCACCTTTCAACTTGGTAAACCAACGGTAAGTGTTTTATTACTACAATCATCGGTTATTTGTTCCGAAATAGTTTTTTTACATCCAGGCAGCTTACACGATCTTAGTAGGGCCCCGAAAGTAATATTGATTGGTGCGTATGTGTGTGTGTTTACCGTATTCCAAGCCCGACTGTCTAGTAGAGGTCTACAGAAAAAAGACCAGGACTCTGGTAGGTATTAGCTCAATCGAACTCCTATGAGCCGTCTCGTGTTCTGAGATCATCATTCAATCCAGCAGCCTTTCCGCAATGCAAAGCTGGTATCAAATGGATTCGAACATTACAGAAAGTCTTCTGATCTTTAGTAAATGATAAGCAATCCACGCATATTTAGTTTATGTTCTTCGGTTTTATATATACAGTGTGTACCATTTCTTATGTCGATATAGTAACGTCATGTGATTTTAACATTTGACAACTGATTGACTTGACTTCTGCTGGTTTGGAAACGTCAATTCAGTACCTACATGAGGCACTAATTATAAGAATAGAGAGCTTATTCATACCGAAACAGATACACTCACTCACTAGACATATTAACTTGGCAATTTCAAATAAACTTCCACAATCAAATCGATTCGCTCTCTCTCATTCTTTTAAAAACGCAGACAGCAATAGCACCCAGCACATTTCGTTCAATTGTCAAAATATCATCATACTTATACACATGAAGATTGTGCACCAATACTTTGATGGTTTTAAGCACGTTAACAAAACCAAAAAAACCTGTTTTAATCCACCTAGTGGTGTAATGATGCCTTTCTCATATATAATACTGTGGTATTCTATTCAAAATGTTTCTTTTAGATTTTTGAAAGAAACCAAGAGATTGTTTGTGCATTACCAGTATAACATAGAAAATGAAACAGTTCTCTGATCGGTTAGGCCATCCTTAAGAAAACGAACTGGTTTTACTATTATATGCACTTCCGGCACCGGAACCTGAAAACCGCTATATATGGCCACCAACTAACATGACGTACAAACTCTACTAGTTTTTATTCAAATTTTGAAGATTTTATACAATTTTGCCATCGCATTCTAAATAACGATTTATATGTTTGTTGTATCCGAAAATATGCGGTAATTTTTGGTAGGACCATAAGACCTTTCATTTGACCCTATGATTGACAGTTTACATCATTTTTACGGTTTTTGTTTCGCCAGTTCAAGTGACGGTGTACAATATTTAACACATTTTACCCTACAACTTAGGAAGTGGAAGTCGGATCCGTATTAAATTCAGGAATTCCGTATGGGACCGTGAGACCTTTCATTTGAATCTAAGTTTGTGGAAATTGGTCAAACCATCGCTGAGAAAAGTGAATGAGATCCATTTTGGTATATATGGCCACTATTTCCGGTGCTTCCGGAACCGGATACCGGGAACCAGGATAGCCGGAATCGGTTTGTTTAGTTGCCTACTGATAATTACTATCGATCTGTGTAGTTTTGAGACCAGTTTAGTCGAATGGTATATGACACAATTCTTGCTATTCGGTTTTTCAAGTGATTGCATAACCTTTCTCAATGGAAAGGCGAAAACATTAATTGGTCGCATCATTTTTCTAATAACATTCACGATCTTATAGAATCTGGATGTAAAAATAAAAGACAACGGACGGATTTCCCTTCCGCTGATCCTATGCCGTCTAACAATATTTACGAGATTCTTCCTGAATCCGATTGTAGCGACATAGAAGAAAATTCTTCCAAAATTCCCAAAATGGACGCTTGGCGCTCTGGGAAGAAACAACAATATAGTGAGTCTCATTTCAAATCGGACGAAGAGGAGAATGTCGAGTCTTGGTTGATGGATTGGAAGATTTCGAACGTCTTATTCGATATTTGTCCAAGAAACTTCGTAAATTTTATTCATATGATATAAAATCAGACAGACCCTTCAAGGCTTATCAAATGATCAAAGTACTGATGAAATTAAAAATTAACTAAAAGAATTGCTTGGTTTTGCCCCTTCCCAAGTAATATTTATGAAAAAAGAGCGAATGGTACTTCTAAACCACGCTCTGGAATTTCCCATGAACTTTACCTAATACACTTCAATCGAAGTGATGTAAACAATTTGAAAACTTTAGAAAAAGTACGTTTCATTTCCCACATTAAAATTCATTGGGAACATTATAAACGGCATAACCGTATTGCAAACTTAACGCAATGTCGTCGTTGCCAAGGCTTCGGCCATGGAACCAAAAATTGTCATATGGATATACGGTGTTTGAATTGTGGTAAATCGCATTCGAAAGACGTTTGTCCAATGAATGAAACCACTGACAAATTTTCATGTTCAAATTGCAATGGAAATCATAAATCCAATTATTTGAAATGTCCTGTCAGGGAAAAAATTTTAAACGTTCGTTCGCTTAGACAACAAGTCAAATCAGCGACCTTAAATTTACAGAACATACCTGAAAATCAAAAAACCGTTACAAATGCCACGCCTAATTCTTCCAAGGCACTTATTTCTTCGAACGAAAAAAATTTATTGACAGGTATATCGACCTCGTCATCATCTTCTTCTAATATCACTTATGCTAGTATAACAGGTAGAAATCTACCACTTAATTCTTCTAATGTAAATAATCAAAACTCACGACCGTCTTGCAGTTCATCTTCCACCGAAAACAATTTATTAATAGGTAGATCGGCCATATCATCTTCTTCTAGTGGCAGTTCTAATGGCAGTCTACCTACAAATATTCCTTCAATGCCATTTGCTTCTTTAAATGAAGTTGATTTAGGCGATATAACTAAAAATAAAATGATCTACCTACAAGATCAACTTTTTCAAATGATCATCCGAATGAATTCGACTTCATCACTTTTTGAAGCTTTTCAAATCGGATGGGAATTCGCAAATAATATTATAATGAATTTAAAATTTAACAGTGATGGTAAATAATTATCTGAATATTTTAAATTGGAATGCTCGATCTTTGAAATCGAGTGAAGATGAATTTTATAATTTTCTCAAAGTTCACAAAATTCATATTGCCATTGTGACAGAAACTTTTCTTAAACCAAATGTAAAATTGAAAAGTAATCCACATTATGTGGTTCATTGATTTGACAGGTTTACTGGAATTGGTGGTGGAGTTGCCATTTTTGTCCAACGGCAAATTAAACATCGAATTTTACCTTCTTTCAATACTAAAGTTATTGAAAGCTTGGGAATCGAAGTTGAAACCATTCATGGAATTTATTTCATCGCTGGAGCATATTTGCCATTCCAATGCACCGGCGAACAATTGAATTTCTTTAAAGGCGATTTGCAAAAACTTACAAGATATCGATCGAAATTTTTCGTAATAGGGGACTTAAATGCTAAGCATGTCCAGTGGAATTGTAGACAAAATAACAGTAATGGTAAAATACTTCATAATCAACTCTCAGCTGGTTACTTTACAGTTCTTCATCCCAGTAATCCTACTTGTTTCTCTTCCGTGAAAAATCCGTCTACAATTGATCTGGTTCTAACAGATCAAAGTCACATTTGTAGTGAACCGATTACACATGCTGACTTTGACTCAGATCATTCAGACTTTCTAACTATAATTAATCCAATTAGTTCTATATTCAACTATCATAGAGCTAATTGGTTGAATTACAGATCTCACATTGAAAATCATGTGGATCATGAAACTATTTTAGAAAATTCTGCGGACATCGACACAGCAATTGATAATTTGGATCATTACATTACCGAAGCTAGAAATCATTCAGTTCCCAAAGCTCCAACTAAATTAAATTCTCCTATCATCGATGACAATCTTCAAATGCTCATTCGGTTGAAGAATGTTCGTCGACGACAATATCAACGTTCTCGTGATCCTGCTATGAAAAACATAGTTAAGGATTTACAAAAAGAAATTAAACATAGATTTACTCTTTTGCGAAATGAAAATTTCGCTAAAGAAGTTGAACAAATTAAACCATATTCTAAACCTTTCTGGAAACGTTCTAAGGTTCTTAAGAAACCTCAGAAACCAATTCCTGCTCTCAAGGAAGGAAATCAAATACTTCTTACAAATGGCGAAAAAGCTCAAAAACTTGCTCAGCAGTTCGAGAGTGTACACAATTTTAATTTGAACGTTGTGAGTCCTATTGAAAATGAAGTCCCACTGAAATATGATCATATTTCAACCCAAGTGTTATCACATTATTGAGACGAATTTTGATGAAATTAAATCAATTATTAGGGAACTTAAAACATGAAGGCTCCTGGTAATGATGGAATTTTTAATATTCTTATGAAAAATCTTCCCGATGTTGCCTTGAGACTCCTGGTTAAAATTTTCAACAAGTGTTTTTCATTAGCTTACTTCCCAAAAAGATGGAAAAAGGCTAAAGTAATTCCTATCCTCAAACCTGTTAAAAACCCAGCAGAAACATCAAGTTATCGACCAATTAGTTTACTATCTTCTATCAGTAAATTTTTTGAAAAATTATCTTGTTGAGAATGACGTCTCATATAAATGATAATTCAATTTTGTACCAGAGCAGTTTGGATTTCGTCATGAACATTCAACTACTCATCAACTTGTCAGAGTAACGAGCATGATAAAAGCAAATAAATCTTCTGGGCTATCCACTGGAGTTGCTCTTCTAGACATAGAAAAAGCATTCGACAATGTTTGGCACAAAGGTTTAATAGCAAAAATGTCTGATTTCCAGTTTCCCATTTATTTGATCAAAATGATTCAAAATTATTTAATTGATCGTACTCTTCAGGTTAGCTATCAGAATTGTAAATCTGAATTGCTACCCGTACGAGCAGGTGTTCCGCAGGGTTCGAGCGTAGCTCCAATCTTGTATAATATTTTCACTTCTGATCTTCCAAATCTACCCGTTGGTTGTCAGAAATCGCTATTCTGTGACGACACAAGTCTGTTAGCCACAGGTAGAAATCTAAGAGTGATCTGCACTCGCCTACAAAGAAGTTTAAATATTTTCAGTGATTATCTGTCAAAATGGAAAATTGAACCAAATGCAGAAAAAACGCAATTAATTATCTTTCCTCATAAGCCAAGAGCTTCGTTTCTCAAACCAAACAATAATCACATTCTCAAATTGAATGGCTTGGAATTGACATGGTCTGATCAAGCTAAATACTTAGGTTTAACGTATGACAAAAAACTCACTTTCAAAGATCACATTGAAGGAATACAGGCAAAGTGTAATAAATATATTAAATGTTTATATCCTCTTATAAACAGAAATTCTAAGCTCAGTCTAAAAAACAAATTGTTAATTTATAAACAAATTTTCAGACCAGCAATGCTTTATACAGTACCAATTTGGTCAAGTTGTTCTTCCACCAGGAAGAAAACGCTTCAAAGGATTCAGAATAAAATTCTGAAAATGATTTTGAAGCGTCCTCCTTGGTTTAGTACAAATGAGTTACACAGAATAACAAATATAGAACCATTAGATGTAATGTCACATAATATTATAAGTAAATTCCGACAAAAATCGATGCAATCTTCAATTGAATCGATTCGCTCTCTGTATTAGTTAGTAAGTTAGTATATGCGTTCCTTTTCCCCATTACACAAATCAAGTAGGTTTAGAATTTTCCCTACACAAAAATCTCAGAATTGCGGAAGCAAATGATGTCCTCATGGTAATAACCAAATCATATAAAGGGTGATTTTTTAAGAGCTTGAGAACTTTTTTAAACAATAAAACGCATAAAATTTGCAAAATCTCATCGGTTCTTTATTTTAAACGTTAGATTGGTACATGACATTTACTTTTTGAAGATAATTTCATTTAAATGTTGACCGCGGCTGCGTCTTAGGTGGTCCATTCGGAAAATCCGCTTTTTTATCGACAAATTTTGTTCAGCGATGAGGCTCATTTCTGGTTGAATGGCTACGTAAATAAGCAAAATTGCCGCATTTGGAGTGAAGAGCAACCAGAAGCCGTTCAAGAACTGCCCATGCATCCCGAAAAATGCACTGTTTGGTGTGGTTTGTACGCTGGTGGAATCATTGGACCGTATTTTTTCAAAGATGCTGTTGGACGCAACGTTACAGTGAATGGCGATCGCTATCGTTCGATGCTAACAAACTTTTTGTTGCCAAAAATGGAAGAACTGAACTTGGTTGACATGTGGTTTCAACAAGATGGCGCTACATGCCACACAGCTCGCGATTCTATGGCCATTTTGAGGGAAAACTTCGGAGAACAATTCATCTCAAGAAATGGACCGGTAAGTTGGCCACCAAGATCATGCGATTTGACGCCTTTAGACTATTTTTTGTGGGGCTACGTCAAGTCTAAAGTCTACAGAAATAAGCCAGTAACTATTCCAGCTTTGGAAGACAACATTTCCGAAGAAATTCGGGCTATTCCGGCCGAAATGCTCGAAAAAGTTGCCCAAAATTGGACTTTCCGAATGGACCACCTAAGACGCAGCCGCGGTCAACATTTAAATGAAATTATCTTCAAAAAGTAAATGTCATGTACCAATCTAACGTTTAAAATAAAGAACCGATGAGATTTTGCAAATTTTATGCGTTTTATTGTTTAAAAAAGTTCTCAAGCTCTTAAAAAATCACCCTTTATATATATATAATAGGGCTGAAAAGTAACCACTTGAGGCTGAACACCCAATTTAAATCTTAATAATTTAATTTAAACTCATATTCCAATAAATAGTTATTAAAAAAAATTTTATTGATCGCATCCGCATCAAATTAGTATAAAAACTGTTATGGTGCTAGAATGTTTTGCAATCTGGTCTAAACTTTTTGCAACCTTCTGAAATAATTAAGTACGAAATATGGCCATTTTTTAAGTCGAATGGTACATAGCACTATTGTTTTCCGGGGCTCCGATAAGAAAACGGTTTTACCCGCAATTTCTTTCTATTCTTTCTATAGAGAAAGACGAAACGCTCATCCAATTTACATGCTGTTTCATCACCTATGTTACTTTGTCACCCACATTGAGTCGGGTTTTAGAAAGACTGTATTGACCTGAAATGTTGATTCAAAAGCATAAAAAATGACAGACGAAAGTGTACTTAAAACTCAAACTTTCGATGAATATTCATCTGATAGTCAGTTAAATATACCAGAAGTAATAGAATCAACAAAATACGTATACGTAGGTGAAATGTATAGAAAAGCTTCTCTCAAGTTTTGGGGTGGAAATAATATAATATTATATATTATTGATATATTGATTATATATATATATATATATATATATATATATATATATATATATATATATATATATATATATATATATATATATATATATATATATATATATATATATATATATATATATATATATATATATATATATATATATATATATATATATATATATATATATATATATATATATATATATATATATATATATATGTATTATTAGTAGAAAAACGTAGCCTAATTTGGATTGGAACTGAATTTAGGAACTGATTTCTGAACCACCTGAATTTGAAGCTTAATTTGAGTTAAAGAATTTAGTTTCAGAGTTTAGTTTTCAAATACAGGTTCAAAAGTTCTCTGGAACTGAATCCTAATTCTAGATTTCGAAAATGTATATTTGGAACTGGTTTCTTGCCTAGATTTTGGAACTGAATTTAGTGCAATAAACATAAGTTTGGAATTCGAATAAGGAATTCTGATTCAGGAGCTTGGCAATTCAGGATTAAAATTCAAGGTATAAATTCTAGACCTGGAACAAAGTTTTAGATCTCAACTCCAAACCAGACTTTTGGAACTGACTTCTGATCCATAGCTCAATTTCTGAATTCATAATTCATATTCTGAATTTAGTTTCAGGATTTAGTTCTTTATTTCAGTTTCAGAATTTATTTCCAGAAATCTCTTGGGCTCTGTAACTGAATTCAGTTCTTTAATTCAAGTTCAAAATTCAGCTCTGCAATTAAATTCGGAAAATAAGTTCAGTTTCAGAATTCTAGAACTAAATTCAGGAGCTGATTTCTTGATCTAGAACCTGAAAGTTACAACTGAATTCAAAGTCAGTCCATTAACCGTTATTCATCATCGAAAGTGTAAAAGATGCAAATCAGTTTTATTCGTATTCACGTCCTTCAGTTATGTCTCTGACATTACCCACCCGCCTTTTCATTTTGCCGAAAACTTCTGACAAAGAAATAGTTGATTACCATTCAATGTTAACGATTTTATGTTTGTCTAATGAAATGGTGGTGATTTGTCTGGTTTGAATTTTCTCAACATGTCTGTTGATCAAACGTCTCAAGCCTATTTATTGATCCTTTGTGAAAGTATGCACAATCTAACGTAAAAAATTGTTTGACAGCCAGCAGTTCATGATTGAATTTGGAAACCATTGAAATACGGTGGCCCGCGATACGAAAGAACTCGGGATAGTTCCAATATACGCCGAACCGAATTTTGCAACACACTTTAAATAGCACATGCAGACTCGAATCAGGGCCGATGAAAGAGGTGTGTATGGTGGGTAATACTACCCACCTGAAAATTCCAAAGGTAGGTAATTAACCACCTGAAATTTCTAACGAAAAACAATGGTAATATAAGTATTATTCATGAATCGAAGGTTTAAGAATAAGTATTATTTATAACAATAAGAATATTTTTAATGTAACTCGGAATAATAAATAAAATCAAAATTATAGAACCCTAGTTCTCCGGTGAACGACCGCAACTGGGTTAAAACCGGGTATAAATAAACGATATAATAATAACAATAACCCTAGTTCTCAGCTAGTAGAGTAATGGTGTGAAGATATACAGCAGAAAGGTAAGATGTGAAAAGGATCATTTGAGTAAGCAGAAATCTTTTAGTAACTTAACTTTTACTTTTTTCCAACCAGAGGAGACGACCTTAAGCATCTGATCAATGAATCACTCGTGTATTGGAAAGTACCGATAAAAAAAATAAAATTACTCAAAATCTTTTGACGTAGGGCTACGTCCTTGTTTGCTACACCGAGGTGCAAGTTCAAAATACAGGAAATGAAACTGTACAAACAGTGGTTTGAACATTTACATCTCAACTATTTTTCAACTGATTTTCGATATCATTACACATACTGCTTGAATATATTTTTACGCAACGATTCGAGTAGATGAATCTATATATTTTAGATAATTGGTGATTCAAACTTCAATGTGTAACGAACCATGTCTAATTTTTCTTGTTTCCCAAAACATTTTATCAGGATTTCTTTGGTTTTCATAAGATTTCTGCTCTTCAATGAGTACGTTCCTCTTCCGTAACATCATCATCACCGCCCACGGAAGACCGCTCCAGTCGATGACCAACATGCGGACCACCCGCCGGGCCTACGTAAAACAAGTAGTCGCTGGGG
This sequence comes from Malaya genurostris, assembly GCF_030247185.1. Classification (NCBI taxonomy): domain Eukaryota; kingdom Metazoa; phylum Arthropoda; class Insecta; order Diptera; family Culicidae; genus Malaya; species Malaya genurostris. Next base: position 95,657,692 of record NC_080572.1, read on the forward strand.
CTAGGTTATTGAGAATATGGTGGGTGAGGAAACAGAACGAAGACCAATCCGTTCAATTTGGCCATTATTTTCATTGACTTGTGGCACGGAGCACTGTCTTGGTTAAAAATGTTTTTTTCGATGTCGCATTACAAACGCATCAATAATTCAATGTAATAATCACTTTAGATGGTGCTTTCTTTTTCAATATAGATAATGTTTATTATTGTTCCAACTACCTGTTACATTTTCGGACGACTTTCTCCGTATGAATGCTAATAAGACTCCGGAGAAAAATGGTGGATCCAAGTTTCGTTCACTGTTTCATACAAACGAAAGAAATCCTTTTTATTGCGGCTTAACAGAGCCAAACAGCTCTCTGGATTGTTAATGTGTTGTTGATTTTGTTCCATTGGAAACAAACCTGTTATATGCCCAGTTTTTCGCGTAAGATCATAAAAGCGCTTCCAGTTAATATCCTAACCATTTCAGCATATTTAATTTTATGAACTTCAATTTTGCGTTCATTCATCGCGATTATCTAAACTTGGTTGACTTTTTTTGACGATGGCATCGTTTGGTCCCGTTTGAAATCAGAATACACACAAATCTTTATTTTCAATGGATGCGAGTGCGGGTAACACCTCTCAAACCGTTGCTTTATCAGCCTACAGAACTTGTTATTTCCATTTTTTCATAAGTGAACAAGTAACGCCACAGTGAGATCAAGGTGAAAATTTGACATCTGAAGGTTGGTTCTTTTGAAAAATGAGGTAAGTTTTACATTTGGGTCAGTCTTGGGACTTTTTGAGCAATGTGTTATGCACATCAGCGACTGGACTGTTTATGGATTTGTTTTATGCGCCGTTCGCTTCGCACGAGACATATTTTGATCGAACACGATCGCACGAGTTATACGAGGTCTGTTCAAAAAGTACCCGGAATTCTCATTTTTCTAAATAAATATTTATTTATTCGTCTACATCTATATGGTCCCCTTCAAAGTAATCCCCCCTAGATATAATACACTTATGCCAGCGTTTTTTCCAGTCTTCGAAACACCCCTAATAGTCACTTTTTGTAATGCTCTGTAGCACTCTCAGCGATTCTGCCTTTATCTCTTCAATCGATGAAAAACGCTGTCCTTTCATGGGTCTCTTCAACTTTGGGAACAGGAAAAAATCACACGGAGCGATATCTGGTGAATAAGGAGGTTGGGGCATGATTAAAGTCTTGTTTTTAGCCAAAAAATCACGAATAAGCAACGATGAATGAGCAGGTGCGTTATCGTGGTGCAAAACCCATGAATTGTTTTTCCATAAATCGGGGCGTTTTTTTTCGAATTGCTTCACGCAAATGTCGCATTACTTTAAGGTAATACTCTTTATTGACGGTTTGACCTTTTGGCAAGAATTCTTTATGCACTATGCCATTATAATCGAAGGAAACAGTAACAAAACCTTGACATTTGATCGAACTTCGCGGCCATCTTGGAAACGCTTATACCACTCGTAAACACTTGTTTTTTTCATAGCAGACTCACCGTAGGCTCTCTGTAACATTTCGCACACTTGGTTACACTTTATTTCATTTTTCACGCAAAATTTAAAACTAACAAAAATCGCCGAGCTCAAAAAAACACGTCTACACCAGCCGCTACAAGACAGAATGTAAACAATGAATACAGCTGAAAATTTCACCATACATTAGGGACATATGTACCAACACAATAAAAAAAAAATTGACCACCGGACTCTCCAGACGCGCGCAATTAAAAAATTCCGGGAACTTTCTGAACAGACCTCGTATATGCGCGAATTCAGCACCTTCCATCATCAGCCCCAACGAACCTAACTAAAATTCTCAAAGAATTAATTTCGAAAATTCGCACACACAAATAAGTTTATACTGAACAAGACAAGGCCACTGCCCTAATACTTAAAACAAATATTGGCAGTGATTTTGAATCTAGTTGGGGAGTCCTATGTCAACAGTTCGAATAACCCCACAGTAATTTCATGGCGTATTTAATCCTTAAATGTGCAATTCCGTTTTAAAACGAAATACCGAAAACGCTTCAAACTTCGTATTTACACGTTTCAGGCAAATTAATAACGAAACAAAATATTGTTAAAAAATCGAAAAATTGCCCACCTGGGCTTAATATGTTTCACCGGCCCTGACTCGAATGACCTGGGTTGGTGGTTCAATGCATAGGGTGCTGGTCTTACAAGCCAGTTGTAGTATGTTCGAGCCCTGACCTAGAAGGATTCTTAGTGTCAGTAGCAGAGATGATCGGGTTTCGGGTATTTCTATCCCAAACCCGACTCGAACCCGAACCCGATTGGTATTGGTCGGGGTCAGAAAAATAAAATTATCGCGTTCGGGTCGGGTACGGGTGACTCATTTTTTTGATTTTTAACGGATGCAGGTCGGGTTCGAGTTCAAAAATTTGGACGAGTTTATGGTATTAGAACGCGAATACCCGTTTTTTTCTGGTTCGGATCGGGTCCGGGTAGTGATTTTTATTTTTATCCGGTCGGGTTCGGTTTTAAGAAATTGCTTACCCGACTATCTCTAGCCAGTAGGATCGTAGTACTAAACATGCAATGATTCTGTATGCTATGCGTCAGCTGCGAAGTCTGTTGAAACAGAAAGGCCAAACTCCACAAAACGGAATGTAATGAGAAGACTTTGCTTTACTAGACTTGAATGACAAAGTGTTCTGAGGACGCTGAGGACGCTGAGGACACTCCATTCAAAACACTCAATCGTACGATGGTGATGTCAGATTTGATGTAATGGGATAAGTGTTGCCATATATCGCAACTTATAGAGCAACCCACGTGTTACCCCAATTTTGCCTAACGTTTCGGTGAAATTATTCATTAGGTAAGGAAAATGTAAAATATAAATTAATTCTTATTAAATGAATAATGGTCGGTAGAATATTAGGCAAGTTGTCCTTCCTGATTGAAATTAGAAAAATCACATTTTCAGCCTGTTCAATGTACTATAGCTCTTCAATCAGAGCTGATGGTCTAAAACACGAAGCTCTCTCGAAGCATTTAGCTTCAATTAGTTCCAACTCATTAATTTGTTAATCTGTATAGATTTACACAAAAGTGATGTTAATGGCTCGTTTGCGTTCTACAGAATGGGGCCAGAAACACTTGCTAGAACCTCATACTAGCTTCGGACAATTTCTGGTTTGCCAATTCAAATGTGGTAGGTATAATCCTGCAAGACTCAGGAGTGATGTTTGCTCTCGGATTTACTTCTAACAGTCCCGATATTGCGCACCTTGTTGAGTTGTGCTCCAATGCGGTACGGAGCTCATGTCTAATCCAGGGCTATAATTCACTCAAAAGCCTTTTGCTTCGTGATAGATTGCCGACGACTTACTGACGATTCCTTTCGCTTTTTAGTCGTCCTAAATGTTGATATTCAGGACTGTATTTGGGATGATTTTGGAAAGGTTTCCAACGTGCGTGTGTGTATATGGATATTTGTGGTGGTCGTTCAAGTTCAGTATGAGCGTATTAGCATTACCATAAATCACTTAAAAAGGACTACCATCTATTGCACGTCTGCTGGATGTACCTCCAACAAGCCACCGGTAATAGAGGTCGAAAACGTGGTTTGCATGCCCGTTCACCGTCACTGTGCGCCAGCCATTACCGGGTCCAGATCCATCACCAGCGTCATCGTTAGCAATCGCTCGTCCTCTCCCTGTGGAGCTAAATCATTCATTTATTCATCAAACATCAGAGAAAAACTTCACCAACAGGTACCGGCAGATAGTGTTGAAAAGGAACTCACACTGTCCCTGCCGTCCGACTGGACACTCGACCCATTGACGTTAACGGCAAGGAATATGCGTGTCAAATCAAATCCGGTCACAGCACCTGAATCATCATCATTTTATCTTCCCGTCCAGTCCATGCTCCTCGTAATGCGGAGGTATGCTGGCGTGGGATGGTTTTGTGCAGGATATGACCGGAAACTCTAGCAGCTAATATACTAGCACTCTACCTTGAATCGAAATTTCAAAGCTGATCAGTAGGGATTTTCCAGGACGTAACCACGTTAGCAGAACTGTTTAACCGGATATAATTTGTACTTTGGCATTTAGAATCAGGCATAATTAGTTTGGATATAGAAGTTTTCTTCGTTATGGAGTTTTGAAATAATGTTTTGATTTGCAATTATTCTGATACTCCCAGTCACATTCGATTGATCAACTGAATTCCGGACTCTTAGAAGCTATTCTGGAATGAACGGTTCACTGTTCAACAGAAAATAAAACTATATTAATGAATTACAATTTATCAATTCACATACTCTAACCAATTCCACCAAAGCTACTGACTGAATCAAACGAGTGGATGCTTCTGGATGATTGGTGGAATGATATTCTATGAAGTGGGTCGAATCCTGTGTGCGAGCTCTCACAAGCATAATTCACATCTATTGGATTAAAGCTCATCGTCTGCTCCTACTAACTATCACCACTAAGCCCACTAGCACATTTCATCTGGTGTATGGCAACCTGTGGTAGAAAGTGCAAGGGAATTGCTTCCATGTCCTATTGAATTCCTCTTCCGGTCGGACATGGTACGTGATTCCGCTCGAATATCAATTTAATTAATTTATAAATAATAAATCAGTCTCGTTCATTGCGTTCGGTCATAGCCCGAAAGCCTGCTTTCATTAGGCGAAATGCACTTTCCATCTCGATGGATCTTTTATGTTAGTATGTATAGTTGACAGAATACTAGGCGAATGGGAATCCATTTATTAGGTGACACAAACGCACAGTTCCATGTTTGTTATTTAGTGAAATTGCATGCAGCAAAGCTAAATACATACTTCCGTCGACAACTAACACCGACTTTGATTGCAAGTCATGTTTCGATCGGCGCAAAAACAAAACATCTGCGGTGCTGGCACAGTGTTATGCCTACTGTTTAATTTAGATATCTGCCCTTCATTTGTTAAATTAGCATTAAAGCAAAAGGAGCAACTAGTCGAAATTACGCTCTTGCATCGAAAAAATCCGAGCTACTCGTACTCCAAGACGGTGTAATTGTTCACACTTAGATTTTTTTCCCGAATCTCGGCAAAACTTTGAACAGCCGAGTGCTCGGCAAACATTAAAACAACTGAAATTCTCGGTATTTTGCTTCTACCGAGATTTTCGGTTTCGAGAAAACTATAAATTACCGAGATCTTGTCGATTTTGGAAACAAATTACCGAAATTATCGGTGTTCAAGCATGTGAGCTAATGCCGAGATATTAAGCAATTAATTAAAAATAAAATTTTAAATATGAAATGAACATTCCAGTTATCATTGATTCATTTATTTCAACATTAAGGAGTGTATCGAAAATAAGCTATCCACATACATTTGTGTTGTACGCATGTATTAGTAATGGTTTTTATGCTCAGATCACAGCATGATGTGCGTTTGGCTGTTGGCATTCGTTTGTTTACTTGTTTGTGCTGTTGAAATTCTGCATTTTCAAAATGTCGCGTATTGAAAAGGAAGTGAAAATTAAAGTTCTGGACACATGGCTAAGTGAGAAGGGTATAACTATGCGAAAATTGGCGAAGAGGTTTGGAATTCATCATGCCAGTATTAAAACCATCATTAATAAGTTTCAGATCACAGCATGATGTGCGTTTGGCTGTTGGCATTCGTTTGTTTACTTGTTTGTGCTGTTGAAATTCTGCATTTTCAAAATGTCGCGTATTGAAAAGGAAGTGAAAATTAAAGTTCTGGACACATGGCTAAGTGAGAAGGGTATAACTATGCGAAAATTGGCGAAGAGGTTTGGAATTCATCATGCCAGTATTAAAACCATCATTAATAAGTTTGGGGAACACTATTCTTTGGATGAAACTACCAGGAAGAGGCAGAAAACCCGGTTTTTTCAACAAGGACAAGAAAGTGGTATCTCTAACTATGAAGAACAAATCAATGTCAATACGTGATTTGGCCAACAAAACAGGAACGAGTGTCGGAATGATCTAGCGTATCAAGAGGCGAAATCACCAGAAGACCTAAAAGAAGCAGAAAATCTCGAAACAAAGTGTTGAACAGAAGAAGCGAGCTGCAACAAGGGCCCGGAAATTGTAATCGCGTCTTTTGCAGTGTCCGGATGCATGCGTTTTGATGGACGATGAGACTTATGTAAAGGAGGACTCAAACCCCTTCCAGGTCCACAATACTTTACTGTCGTCGTTGGGGAGGATGTGAGCGATGCGGACGGGTCGATTCAAGTGGAGAAATTCGGTCGAAAGGTACTGGTATGGCAAGCAATATGTTCCTGTGGTTTGAAGTCAACCATTTTTTGCACTACCGGAACTATAAATGCAGAAATCTATCGATCTGAGTGTCTCCAGAAGAGATTGCTACCTTTGTATAAGAAGCATAGTACACCTCCACTGTTTTGGCCGGATTTAGCGTTGCCTCACTATGCCAAAACCACTCTTCATTGGCTTGCGGAAAAGGGTATAAATTTCGTTGAGAAAAATATCAATCCACCGAATTGCCCTCAGCTTCGAACCTTCGAACGTTACTGGGCAATCGTGAAGAGGGTCTTCAAGAAGACTGATAAAACATTTGGGAACATGCAGGAGTTCAAAAAAAAATTGGGCTCAAGCGCCCAAAAATGCGATGCAACACTTGTCCGGAACTTGATGAAGAGCGTTCGATCAAAAGTTCGAAAATTCGTGAAGGAATAACTTCGGTCATTCAGTTTTCATTATGCTCAAGTTTAACCTTGTACAATAAAGGATCAATTTTTAGTTTGAAAAAAATATCGTTTTTTATAATAATTTGAAAGATAAATTTGTGGATAGCTTTTTTTCGATACACTCCTTATGTTGGCTGTTGAACTAATAGGCTAGGAAATGTAAAATAAGAAACAAATATGTACCATGAAGAAAATATTGCCAAACATATACGCCGTAGAACGGATGCACTTCCATGTTAACTTCGATTTTTCGCAGAAAATCAGATTCCGGCTAGAACGAAAGTAATGGCTCAATAAAACATTGAATATTTTAACAAATATCTCATACCGGAGTCCGATCAATTTGATGCAGTAGATTAGCGTTGCAAGGATCTTTATCCTGTAAGAGTGCTCTCAGGGGATTCCTTGTAACGAATAATCGTCGAACATTTAACAAATTTTGATCTTAATATCACGAAACATAACCACTAATTCCACATATGAACACATGCACTTATTAACATCACCCAGTTTTGCACTGAAGAAAAATGGCTACTTTGATGAATCACTTAATTTCGGTTGTCTAAAAGTTGTTTACCGAGATTTCGGTAAGTTTTTTTTATTATATAAAAGATATTTTATATTCAGGCCTATTTGCGTACAAGCTTTACGTGGCCGATTGAGCCGATTTTTTAAATAATTTTTTTTTGAGTTGGATCTCGTTGTCACCCTTTTTCTAGGGGGAGAGGAGCTTCCATTTTCCTCCTGGGAGGATTGAGGGGCACTTCGTTCGTGGTTCGTCTCGTCATCCATTGCCACATCGATGGTATTGTTGTTGGTTTCATTGCTAGTTGCTGGAGATGAGCCTTGTTGTACATTGTTTGCAGTTGCTGGTTGGTTGGATGGTAAATTGTTCACTGCAGCTAATGCACTTTGTTCTATAGGGGATACGTTGGATGGTTTCGTTGAAGGGGATGCTTCACTGTTGTTGGTGACTGTTACAGGTGAACTGGGGTTGCTTGGGGTTGGTGTGAAGGAAGCACCGTTGTCCTTTGGTGTAGTTGTCTCCTTGTCCAGTTTATCACATGGCTTACCGTAGTGAACAGCTTTTTGACAATATTGACATGTGGCCATCTGATTGTCATAGGTAACAAGTGATTTGCACGGAATTCTCGTATCTTGACCGAAAATCACATAAGAAGGTATGGGCCTCTTCAAGTGTATGCGTAATAAACGTACGCCATTTAGAATACCGGGAAAAAAATTCTTCCACTTTTCTTTTTCGATAGAAAGAATCTCTCCGTATTGGGACATAGTTTTGCGAATATAATAATCGGTGACGCTTGAGTGAAGATCATGCACAAGCACTTCTATGTGCTCATCCATATATACTGGAATGTTGTACCTAATGTTCTCGTGTTCCACATAGTGCACATTGTTATTGTCTTTTGCGAAATGAATTGCATCCAACTCTTTATAAAACTGGATGTAAACAACATTATTCGTCTTATTACATTGAAGTAAATGCACACTTTTAATGTTCAGCTGCATTTGTTCCTTAAGCAAACCTTCAAGTTCTCGTATCGAAGGTCGAATTTTGCACTGCCTGAAGTCAACAACAATTGTATTCTTTCGTGTCGGCGGTAGCTTTTGTACGTTTGGTTCACTCATTTTCGAGGTCTATTGTTCACTACACAATACTGTACTTGGTTTCTTCTGTTTCTAACGTAAGCGGTTTCGTTTTATCGACTGACTTGGATGAGATGTAAAACCGAACTGATTTCGGTAAGTTGATATCATCAATTTGCTGATTTCGGCAAAATGACCAATTGCTGATAAACGCGGTAATTTACAAAACCCAATATCAGTATAAGATTGCCGAAAAATCGAAAATAATAAACCGAGAATTTTGGAAAAAGCTATCTTAGCCGAAATTTCAGTGAACTATCGATATCAGTTTTAAGTGTGTTGAATGTAGACAAATCTATTGTCATTAGAGTTATAAAAGTGTTTTAACAACGTTTGTTGACACTCAGGAAGGGGGAATATCGATAGCCCGAGACAGCAAAACTACCAAAAAATGTGCTTAAACCACCTAGCAGTGAGATGATACCATTTTTATCAATCCGCATGTATTTTTGCATGAATATTCTTCGGTGTTTTAGTTCTCATGTCGTCGTTTTAAGACGCAGTTTGAGATTTTAATCACTCATTACTCTGTAATGTCGAAACTGCAAATCGGAACGAATTTGAATCTAAAAGTGTGACAATCGATTAAACATTCCATGATATGTCGAATTAGGTTCCACTTTAGAGTTTACGGTTTTTTTATGGTACTTCCAGAGCCGGTATTCAGGAACCAGCATAACCCAAACCGATTTGTATGGCCATATGACGAATAAATTGCAATGATTTGAGTCCAACAAGCTTTTCTGGATTGTCATCTTCTATATCGGTTTGAGCTTTAAAAACTCATCACCCCGTAATTTCAGAATCGGATGTCAGGATCGGTTAAAATTAATTAATTTTGTATGGGACCATAAATCCTTTAATTTGAATTTTTGTTTTTGAAATTTGATTTGGCCTTCTTCTAAGAAAACGATTGAGCTTCGGGAAACGATTCGATACTGGAACCGGAATTCGAAAGTCGGTTTAACCGAAGTCAGTTAAATTCACCTGAATAGCTGTAACAGTTCGGCTGAAAAGTTCGTATCGTTTAATAGAAACACACATTTTTTTGCCAAAATTCGTTTTTATTATTCAACATAATTGCCATCAGAGGAGATACAGCGATTATAGCGATCTTCCAACTTTTCGATACCATTTTTGTAGTACGATTTGTCCTTTGCCTCAAAATAGGCCTCAGTTTCAGCGATTACCTCTTCATTGCTTCTAAATTTTTTATCAGCGAGCATTCTCTTGAGGTCTGAGAACAGGAAAAAGTCACTGGGGGCCAAATCTGGAGAATACGGTGGATGAGGGAGCAATTCGAAGCCCAATTCGTTCAATTTCAGCATGGTTTTCATCGACTTGTGACACGGTGCATTGTCTTGATGAAACAAAACTTTATTCTTCTTCAAATGAGGCCGTTTTTTTTTAAATTTCGTCTTTCAAACGCTATATAATAGTAACTGTTGATGGTTTTTCCCTTTTCAAGGTAGTCGATGAAAATTATACCATGCGAATCCCAAAATACAGACGCCATAACCTTACCGGCTGACTGTTGAGTCTTTCCACGCTTTGGGTTCGGTTCATCGCGTGCAGTCCACTCAGCTGACTGTCGATTGGACTCCGGAGTGAAGTGATGGAGCCATGTTTCGTCCATTGTTATATATCGACGAAAAAATCGATTTTATTTCGATATAACAGCTCCAAACACTGCTCAGAATCATCAATTTGTTGTTGTTTTTGATCGATTGTGAGCTCACGCGGCACCCATTTTGCACAAAGCTTTCTCATATCCAAATATTCGTGAATAATATGTCCAACACGTTCCTTTGATATCTTTAGGGTGTCAGCTATCTCGATCAACTTCACTTTACTTTCATTGAAAATCATTTTGTGGATTTTTTTCACGTTTTCATCGGTAACAGCCTCTTTTGGACGTCCACTGCGTTCATCGTCTTCGGTGCTCATATGACCAGTACGAAATTTTGCTTCGTCCGGTGCAGATTGTAGATAACACTCATCAAGCCATTTTTTGGTATCGGCGGCACTTTTTTTCATCAAAAAGTAGTGTTTCATCAACACACGAAATTACTTTTTTTCCATTTTTTTCACAATAACAAAAGTAGCTTCACTCAAAATGCAATATCTCACATACTAATAATCAGACAGCTGTCAAATTTATACACGTATCTTTTGAAGGTTGGTACTAACTGAAAATGGTATGGATTTAATTCTAGTGGCGCCCTCTCATAGAAACGATACGAACTTTTCAGCCGATCTGTTATAGCTCACATTTGATTCAAACTGTTTGAAAATCATTGTAGACATCTTTGAGAAATTTTAGTGCGAGTTAAATTTTTGGGTGCCTTTCGGATCGAAAATTGGATATCGCTAAAACTGAAATAAGTTTATTTGGTTGTCGACTATTCAAATCAGCAACCATATCAACCATATCAACTAATCGGAATCGAATCGCTGTTACGTCGCCGTAAAAGACAACATGCAGTAGTTATTGCAAAATTGATCAACGGAGAAATTGATGCACCGGAATTGCGATCCGAAATTAATTTTCGAGTACCGAACAGAACCCTCCTGCGGAATGGCACTCTACTTCAGCAAAGATTTCATAGAACTAGTTTTGGATGTAATAAACCGATAACCGCTGCCATTCGATCATTCACTGCTGTAGAAGATCTTTTTGAGTTTGGAGAATCATCCAGCCGCTTCGCTAGTAAAGTCAAACGATCTGCTGTGTTTTGATATTTTTTCTAGTCTTTAGTTTTGTTTTTAATTAAATTATGTGTTTTATGTTTTTAATAATGTCATGTGACTATTAGTTTTAGATGTATTGTGATGATTATTTTGTGTTGTTTTTTTTTAAAGATGGTGGTTTTTGCGCCCGTTTGAGAATGACATATATTATGTTAAACTTAAATGGGTTTTTCTCCACCAATATCCATGAAAATTTCGTATCCGATGAATATTACAATAATAAATAAATAAAGAAATAATAAATAAATAAATAAACAAAAACAGCAGACCCAATAACTCTGATTGATTAATGTGAAATGGACCTATTTATACTAATCACTTAAACCGGAAGTTGGATCTGACTGAAAAGCAAGATGTGTTATATGAGTTTAAAACTTTTCATTCGATTCTTAGATGATTCCTAGATTTCATTTGAATCTTAGATCGGTTTAGCCATCTACTAGAAAAATGATCAAATGCAAATGCGTGTGTGGCAATAGTTTCACACAATTTTCTCGGATATGGTTCAACCGTTTCCTACAAACTCAGATTCATATGAAAAATCGTATGCTCCCAAACAAGGTCCCTGAATTATGTTTGGATCCGACTTCTGGTTCCGGAATGACAGGATGATATGTGAAACGAAATTAAAATAGTGTTACTCATTTTGATGGCGAACGAACTGATTCGAATGGTATATGGGTGTTATGTTCTTCTAGTTCTGTGTTTTTTGGGCATCTCTTATGGATCAGCCGAACACATTTTAACTGATGTTATGGGTTTGAAACGTGTCACTTCAGCCAGAAAAGCTGAATTTCATTCAAAAACAGCATCGTGTTGATGTGGCCAAAGAGATGATTTCCAACGCAGATAGTGACCCCACATTCATAGAATGCATCATAACTGGTGATCAGGTGTGGATCTATGAATATGACGTCGAAACCGCACAACAATCGACCGAATGGCGCTTCGAAGGCGAGCCGTTGTTCTAAATTTTCATCCATTATAAAAATCGCCACACGAAAATTTTTCAACTTCTTTGTATAGACGCCAAATAAAAGCTAATCGCTGTCAAAATTTGACAGAATGTGTATAAAAGTGTTGCCAACGTTGAGAGAATAAAAGTTTACCGATTGGACAAGCGCGGAAATTTTAAAATGAAAATTCCGGTTCTTTTTTGATCATAAGGTATACCAATGGACAACGGTGCTTCACACCAACCCCAAGCAACCCCAGTACACCTGTGACAGCCACCAACAACAATGAAGCACCTTCAACGAATCCATCATCATCCCCTATAGAACAAAGTACACCAGCTGCAGTTAACAACTTACCCTCCAACCAACCAGCAATTGCAACCAATGTACAACAAGGTGCATCTACAGCAACTAGCAACGAAAAGAAGACGGAAATCGACAAGAATACCATCGATGCGGCAATGTATGACGAGACGAACCACGAACGAAGTGCCCCTCAATCCTCGCAGAAGGGAAATGGAAGCTCCTCTCCCCCTAGAAAAAGGGTGACAATGAGATTCAACTAAAAAAAAATATTTAAAAAATTGGCTCAATAGGTCACGTAAAGCTTGTACGCAAATAGACCTGAATAAAAATATCTTTTAAATATAAAATGCACAAAACTCCTACTGCTTGAACAGGAAAAAAAAGTCGCTCACCCAAAAAGGTCGTTATCTTCGTTAAAAATGGACGGATTTTAACAATCTATGGCTTGTTGAATCTGGAAACATATTCTGTTTTCAAGGTCAAGTGTTTCAGATACTGTCAAAAAACTGAAAATTTTGACATAAAACTTCGTATAACTCAAAAAGTAAACATCCGATCTCAAAACCATTCAATAGCGTTCTGGGTGACGGAGAGATTTTTCATTTGCGACTAGTTTGATCAAAATCGGTCCAGCCATCTTTGAGATCTTGACCTCTTAGTTGACAACACACATACACATACACGGACTTCCTCTCAGTTTGTCGAGCTGAATCGATTGGTATATGACCAACGGCCCTCCGGGCCTCGGAAAATTTTTCTAAAGTTTGAGCGAATTCTATACCTATATTTTATAGATATAAAAAAAGGTAAAAACGACTCTTAATGCTTCAAGTGGTGTGACAATGCCTTTCTCTTGCTATTCTGTCTCATTGAATCTTGTTTCTTTTCATTGAGATCATTTTTGACACGAATTTCGAAAGTCTGTTGACATAAATTCATTCAAATTCGGGTCGATCAAATCTGAAAAAATTGTGCGAATTGAAAACAAAGCTCTATTTGTCGGTTACGTCTCCTATATGATTATATCTTCAAACCCAGAAGTGTTAGCCATATAATCTTCGAAGTATATCAATGATCTAAAGTAGCTTAAAAATGAGCCTGTTGAAAGCGGTTCTGCTATCACCAAAAAATAGGCGTGTAGAAAAAAGTGCGGTATGTCGATTACGTCACTTCTACGATTCTATCTCCGGAATTGAAAACGTCAGACATGTCAGGAAGCTTTAGCCTAAACCCAGTAGATTTGAGACGAGTTTAAGTTTGATAAATTGGTTTAGCTATTTCTCGGAGATGATCGGATAGGAGGTTTAACAGCTACAAAATGGCGGATTTTTTCGTGAAAAATCGTAGTTTTGACTTTGAACAACCACCAAAAATTCAAAAAAAATCTAACAGAAACGTTGGGGTCTAGAAAAACTTTTACTCTAACTATGCTGCGTTCGTTTGTTTACTTCTGATTAGTCTGTGTTGAGATACAGTGGACACCGCAAATCGTGATTTTTAAGAAGCGTTCTCGAAAATACCTCTTCACCGACTTATTTCTCAATATTTTTCCACGAAAAAAATACAAAATGTAGTTCGAATGATGCTTTTTATCATGCAAAATATTTGAATTTATTTTGTTGAACGATAATTTTGGAAAAATCGCAAAAATGATGTTTTTTTTTCATCGTTTAGACCCCCCCAAGACAGTGTTGCCAAAAAGAGACAAGCTTTTGCACACTCTTTTTTCAAAACTTTTTTAAATATTTTATTGTGACTTCTTCGCGGAAAAAAGGTGGCCGAGTTTGTGTTTTCTTAAACTAGATATCGTTGCTGCCCTCTTCCTTGGGAGAGAGAGACTCTTGTTACTATCTAACGTATTGGCAATTTAAGTCCAAGATCGCCTGTGAAAATGTCAGTTGTTTTTTTTCAAGCAGTACAATTGTTTTGTTCCGTTTGGGTCGGATTTGGAATTTTGCTGGGCGTTGGCCTTGGAATGATATGCCGCGAACAACGATTAGGCGGTGCACAGGAACATGAATCCTCCAAACATGCTAAGACTCCGTCCAATAGAGATATATTGAGCTAGCGTCTAGTGCAGGGGTCGCGAGCCACATGCGACTTTTTGGATGTAAGGTTACGACAAAAGACAGCTCCATTCCGTATGATTTTATTTATTTTAGTAAGTGAATTAAAATGAGAAGAGACAAGGAAATATCTCTCCACTTTAAGGAGAATGTTAATGCCACACTCTACTCTTAATTGGGACTTCATATTTGGTTTTATCCACTTCTGCAATCACTCAATTTTCATTGTAGTCCTTGGACAAGTCCTCAACCGACATCAGGAGTCTACGGTGGTAAATTTTTAATAATCTTGTTGATGTTGAGATTTAGGCTGAACATGTATTTCTACCGAGGGTTTGACGGCACGCTGGATGAAACGTTTACTACTGGAGAATCAAGAACAGAGGAATCCATGTTTGAAATATAGCAACATCAGAAAAAACTTGACTTCTTGTTCAGTTTCTCATGAGGCTTGTCGTTGTGAACAGGTTTTTGGCAATATTGACAAGTGGCTAGTTGATTGTTGTAGGGACTCAGTGATTTCATTGGATAACGTTGATTGAAAGTCACATAAGAAGATCTTTGAAGGCATGTGTAACAACCGCTCGTCGTTGAGAATACCGGGAAAGGATTGTTCCACACTTTCCTCTCAATGGGGAGAAGTTCTCCTTACTAGAGCTTTGCTTTGCTTCAAAGAAAGCACATAGAACTGCTGAAAACTCAACTTTTGATTAGAGCCAATGAGACCTCTATTTTTATATATCATTCGGCTCAGCTGGACGTCATCGGTAAATGTATTTTTCTAATTGCTCAATTACCTCAAAGATGGCTGAACCGAATTAAACAAACTTAGGTTACTCCCGAGTTATTGATCATGTTCGAAGTTCAAATTGATGTCACTTCTTTTAATATGGATAGTGTGGTAAAAGTGACGTTTTGCACCGTTGTTTTGATTGATGTTGACCCTTTGTATAAGATCATCCTGTCTCTTCGAAACAAAGAGAGAGTATAATTGCCAACGTCACTCTTTCCTCTGCGACAAGACGAAATCAAACTAACGTCTTCAGGGAGCATCAGCAGAATTTCAATTGTCATTCTTTCATCGATGTATTGAAAATCTGTGACGCTGGGATATAAAAAGTGACTAAAATATGACAAATCGAAGTAATTACCCCCCAGAACCTCTTTGGAAACCAAAACTACTACAAATTCGAGCACCAACAGGTAAAAGTCACTGTGAAACCTTTTTCTGTCATTTGCGATTCTCACAGCTTCGGTTGAATATCGACACTGCATACTATGAGATTTTCACTGAAAACTGCAAATGACTGAAAGGGCAAATGAAAGAAAAAACAAAATTTTGAAACTACTGTCCCGCTTATGTCATTGACTGGACATGGATTTCGTTATCATAGTTTGCAAGCGAAGCCGAGAGTGATAGTAATTTCTTGTCATTTTCGTCTATTTTATGTCAATGAAAATGACTTTTATTAACTCTGCTCATGACTTTGCGAAATTTAGATTGTAAGTGTTTCATGTTTTCCATGATTGGGCGTTTCGTCCCACATGTACTCAAATGAAACATATTAAAGGGTTTTGAAAGTATTTTATATATTTTTCATGTCATGCAAGAAACTCTCCTCTAAGTAATAAAATTGTTTGATAACAACAGATTTTGATAGGTGTTGTGTTTTCTGTGAGGCTACTTTTGAAAAATGAGATTTTTGTGTGTTGATAAAACACTGGTTTATAGTAACAAATCTGTGCCAGCGAAGAAATGGCTTGGTAAAATTACTTGGTATTTGTGCTAAGCAAATCAACCATTATTGACTGGTTCATCTGTCAAAATTTTACTTACAGATTTCATCTGTCAAAACTTCATGATATTCAATTGTCTTCAATTCTGTTAGTTATTGTGCTTTCTGTGAGGCTACTTTTCGGAAATTAGAAACAATACATAAAAAAACCCTTCTTAATCCACCTAGTGGTGTGATAATGCCTTTCTCTTCTTTCATAACAGTCTCATGAAAATGTATTTCATAATTTTATTAAATAATTTCGGATACTAATTTCGAAACTAATTGATTCAGATTGATTCGAGTAGTTCACAGAAGCATGCTTCAGTGTTTATGTCACACAGTCAGCATCATTTTTCCAAATTAGTGCTTGACATTTGCGTTGCCTATTTGTAATCAGTGATGCTAATCTAAAAAAAAAGCCTTCTTAGTCCACTTAGTGGAATTTTCATATATCTTGAAAAATCACCATAGGGGGGAGTACATGAAATTTTCGAAATCGAAAAAAAATGTTTGATGCCAAAAGGCTTAGAATTGCATGAAACGTCGAGATTTAGTGTCATCTCGAAAAAAATTTTTTTTGAAAAAATCGACTTTTTGGGACTTAGAAAAAATATGAAAATTTTTCTAAGTCCCAGAAAGTTATTTTTTCAAAAAAAAATTTTTTTGAGATGACACTAAATTTCGATGTTTTATGCAGTTTTAAGAGTTTTGGCATCAAAAAAAAATTTCGATTTTGGAAATTTCATGTACTCCCCCCTATGGTGCTTTTTCAAGATCGAAAATTGTCAAACCTTTACCACCGGGCAGCACCCCTTAAGCATGTCCGATTTAGGTCAAATTTTGCATGAAGGCTTTTTTCGAGGTGCTTGAACTTTTGAGCACTAGAACTTTACGAAAATAGAGTTGATCCCAAAATTTTGGCACCCTTATATATATAAGAGCGGTAAAAATCAACGTGTTTTGTCGGTTACGTCACTTATACCATCATATATCTGGAACCAAAAGTCACAACCATTTGATCTTCGAACTTGATCAACGGCCCGACAGTAGCTTTCAAACGAGCCCAAGTTTGTTAAAATCGGATCAGCCATCTCTGAGAAAATTTAGCGCGTTCAAATACAACGCTTTTTGTCGGTTACGTCACTTATACAATCATATCTCCGGAACCAAAACTCACAACCATTTGATCTTCGAACTTGATCAATGGCCCGACAGTAGCTTTCAAACGAGCCCAAGTTTGTTCAAATCGGTTCAGCCATCTCTGAGAAAATTCAGCGCGTTCAAATACAACGCTTTTTGTCGGTTACGTCACTTATACAATCATATCTCCGGAACCAAAACTCACAACCATTTGATCTTCGAACTTGATCAACGGCCCGACAGTAGCTTTCAAACGAGCCCATGTTTGTTAAAATCGGATCAGCCATCTCTGAGAAAATTGAGCGCGTTCAAATACAACGCTTTTTGTCGGTTACGTCACTTATACAATCATATCTCCGGAACCAAAACTCACAACCATTTGATCTTCGAACTTGATCAACGGCCCGATAGTAGCTTTCGAACGAGCCCAAGTTTGTTAAAATCGGTTCAGCCATCTCTGAGAAAATTGAGCGCGTTCAAATATCTTCGAAAAGTGCACATACATACACACACATACATACACACACACATACACACAGACATTTTCCGATCTCGACGAACTGAGTCGAATGGTATATAACACTATGGGTCTCCGAGGCACCGTTCGAAAGTCGGTTTTTCCAGCAATTCTAATACCTTTCTATAGAGAAAGGCAAAAAGAATTCGTTCGTTGATAATACATTGTTTTCAAGTAAAAAACAAATCCGTACAAGCCAAAAATTGCGGATAATGCTAAGCAAATTAATTATTATTGACTACTGAATTAAAACGTGATCGTGCAATCATTGATGATGCACCTCGCTCTAGTCGTCCAATTGGAGCTGTTCTTCCGAAAATTGTCTCGTAAGATCATTGCATCGTTATAGAAAGTCGAAAAACGAAGTTGCAGGAGATAGGAACATTTGAATACGAGACAATGCCTTGCAAAGTTGATTCAGCGTTTTCTCATAATTGATAAAAAAACAACACGTATTGTTGGGTCACAAGAGTGTTTTGGGTTCATACGTTACATTGGATGAAGCATGGATCCATTATTGTACATATCAGTTAAATCTTCAGTTCACCGAAAGGATAGCAGTTGGTGAAATTCAACCAAAGAGGTCTGTGAAAAATCTATGAAAACGCTTTCCTTAGAACCAAAAACGATTGAACAATTGACAAGTAGTATAAAATCAATTTCATACCTATAAAGCAAATACAATCCTAGGTGCTAATAGTGTCAGACAATATATGTCCCACAACTATAAGTCGACTATTTTTATTAAAATACTAGAGTGCCATTGCAGGGATTCTGCGGTTCATTATAGCAAATTGAATACCGTGTTCTATGCAGAATATAAATTCACAATGTCCATGAATCGGGTTGTGTTCGGTGCCAATTATAGAGTCGTTGGACGGCTAAATGCTATACTATAATTACCATCCGATTATCTTTTTCAATGATACACCACAGAAATAAAACCATCCATTAATTTATTTATACGTTTCGCCCCAACCGCAGTTCTAGTACATAACTGATTCTTCGTCTCTCCTTGCATTTCGATCCATTGCAGAAAAATCCATGCGACATGTCGTGACCATTGCTGTCGGAAGAAAAAATTCAACCGCTCCATCGAGCCTACGTTTCAGAATGCCGTTGCCGCGGTGTTCCGTCACAGTTCCATCGCGTCTATCCGAACGAAATCAGCCTCCGGCGAAGCACATCTCGAGCCGGCTGGCAGGATATCCTCAACACCACTGCAACTGATGACACCTGTCAGCGCTAGCGGCGGCAGCTCTTCGTCACAAACTCATCCGACGTCGGCACGCGTTCACTCGAGCCGGGATTGCACCGCCGATGTACGTAAATCTAGCTACAATACGGACTGGTACTGACCATGAAGTTTACAGGTTCATGACTACACTAGCAAACGATACGGTGTCGGGTTGCGTATGGTATGGAACGAACAATAAAATAGTTGAAACAATTTCCATTAAAAACGTTAACGGTTCCGTGCTGAGATAAACGCAAACGAGGCATTTAGTTGCAGCCGTTGGTACCAGTTCAAGATGATTTGAGGAATGGAATTGCAATGCCGAATCCGTCTGGTTCTAGTATTGCATTTAAACTAGTTTATGATGTTATACAAGGGATATGGTATGACATGTGTCATTTTTTTAATTCGATGCACATTATAATAATAGTTTAGGAAACTACTTATTATTTAGAGTACTAATTGTATAGTTGATCCACATCTTACATTTCATACTACTGACTTCATAGTAGCTGAGCAATTTCGGAAATTAACAGGCAGAAAATGTGATAACATTAGAATTGATTTGCTCCGATTTGGATAAAGTTTCACACACAACTTCAGTATGACAGGCACTGCACAGTGGTTCAAAAGCGCAATTTCACGCTCTTAATCGATAACTGATAGAACCGAGGTTTTTGAGGTAGAGTATCTTAAGTAAAATTGCTCAGAATGATAGACGCCATCTTTTGGCTAATTTTATTTATGTGATTAATCCCCCTAAAAGTGAGATAAATATATTATTTTAGTTCAGAGCCAACATAGGAGCTAAGTTACCTCGACAAAATTATTCAGAAAGTTATTTCAAACAAATTTGCTGAAGATACTATTCCAGTAACTTGAGTGTAATTCATGATATAATGTATTTTCTGAAAAAGGTGTTCTAAAACCAATTTTTGTAAGAAAACACATATATTTTCAATTTATATGAGTTTTTCATGTTATACAAAGTTTTTCATCATTAAAAACTACACAACTTTCTCACACATACTAACAGTTCGGCTGAAAAGTTCGTATCGTTTAATAGAAACACACATTTTTTTGCCAAAATTCTTCATTATTATTTAACATAATTGCCATCAGATGCGATACAGTGATTATAGCGATCTTCCAACTTTTCGATACCATTTTTGTAGTACGATTTGTCCTTTGCCTCAAAATAGGCCTCAGTTTCAGCGATTACCTCTTCATTGCTTCTAAATTTTTTACCAGCGAGCATTCTCTTGAGGTCTGAGAACAGGAAAAAGTCGCTGGGGGCCAAATCTGGAGAATACGGTGGATGAGGGAGCAATTCGAAGCCCAATTCGTTCAATTTCAGCATGGTTTTCATCGACTTGTGACACGGTGCATTGTGTTGATTGTGAGCTCACGCGGCACCCATTTTGCACAAAGCTTTCTCATATCCAAATATTCGTGAATAATATGTCCAACACGTTTCTTTGATATCTTTAGGGTGTCAGCTATCTCGATCAACTTCACTTTACGGTCATTGAAAATCATTTTGTGGATTTTTTCACGTTTTCATCGGTAACAGCCTCTTTTGGGCGTCCACTGCGTTCATCGTCTTCGGTGCTCATATGACCAGTACGAAATTTTGCAAACCACTTACGAATTGTTGCTTCGCCCGGTGCAGAGTCTGGATAACACTCATCAAGCCATTTTTTGGTATCGGCGGCACTTTTTTTCATCAAAAAGTAGTGTTTCATCAACACACGAAATTCCTTTTTTTTCATTTTTTTCACAATAACAAAAGTAGCTTCATTCAAAATGCAATATCTCACAAACTAATAATCAGACAGCTGTCAAATTAATACACGTATCTTTTGAAGGTTGGTGCTAACTGAAAATGGTATGGATTTAATTCTAGTGGCGCCCTCTCATAGAAACGATACGGACTTTTCAGCCGATCTGTTATGCTGCTATCATTTCAGTTTGATGAAATAGAGCAGGTTTTCGTGTTTTTTAAATAAAATTCTAACTTGTCTATTATCAAAAGGCGCAGGAAGGTGCAGATGAGACTACCTACATATTAAACTACTTCAAAAGAGCTTTCATACCGTGGTTGAGTTACTCGTCTGCGGTCGTCTGCAGGCGAGATATGTTCTTTTCAAATACCCTTGCCCTTGATATTTGCAATGATAAGGTTCATTGTATATCAGTAATTCAACCAGAGAGAGCTCTTTCAAAGTAGTTTAATATGTAGGTAGTCTCATCTGCACTTTTCTGCGCCTTTTGATGATAGATATGTTTTGTCAAAAAACATGGAAAATGGTTCTATTTCATTAAACTGAAAAGATAGCAGCATAGTATGTTTGAGAAAGTTGTGTAATTTTTAATGATGAAAAACTTTGTATGAAATGAAATACTCATATAAATTGAAAATATATGTGTTTTCTTACAAAAACTGGTTTTAGAACACCCTTGTCAGAAAATATATTATATCATGAATCACACTCAAGTTACGGGAATAGTATCTTCAGCAAATTTGTTTGAAATACTTTTTGAAGAACTTTGTCGAAGTAACTTAGCCTCTATGTTGGCTCTGAACTAAAATAATATTTTTATCTCACTTTAGGGGGATTAATCACATAAATAAAATTAGCCAAAAGATGGCGTCTATCATTCTGAGCAACTTTGCTGAAAATACTGTACCTCAAAAACCTCGTTCCTATCAGTTATCAATTAAGAGCGTGAAATCGCGCGTTTGAATCACTGTGCAGTGCGGTAAAACTTCATTTCAATCGAATATTATTAGACGAGAACGAAATTTATGGCCATTGACTGTCAGCATATCCATTTGACTTTTGTTGCGATAGGCTAATGAAGCTCCCAGAATAGTTCGTCAATTGAATAACCGTATACCTATAGTCACTTGAAGTTTTCCTTGCTCTGTTTCAACTGCCAAGTTGAAGTTCTATGTGTTTCATTGTCACAGTCTGCCTCTGGCGCCCGAGGCAGACTCAAAAATAATTGCCCCCTCCAATTTTTTAACAAGGACCATGAAGACGAACACACATTATTTCGTTTTGCTGTAATGTTATTTCAAGTAACATTTTCAATTTTAGTTAATACTTAGTAGTTCTATTGAGTGTTACATCATAAATCCCGCATTGGAACTGTAAACGCCACAACGCCATTTTGAAAACCATTTTAAGATCATATTGCAGCCAAGTGGGCAGTTCCCACAGGAACAAAAAAATACGACTACCATCGACAAGTACTCACGTCATCTGGACATTGTCCATTGTCCCTATGTAAGATTCATCCTATAAGCCACTACCGACTAAAACTGAAGACTGGATCCCTCAGAGTTTCGATTGTTAGCATACGACAATGTGAACCAAAAACAACAACGTTACAATTCATGAAATTATCCTAGTCTTAAGGGGCGGGTAGGGTCTAACACTAATCATTTACTATTTTCTTTATATTTTCATATAGTAAAACATTTCAAGAATATTCTGTGAAATTTTCAAGTCTATCGGAACCAAACTCAGCAAGTTATGGGCATTCATCTTTACTTATCTCATACTGCGAAGAAATAAGAGCTTTGCACACAGACCCAAGATTTCTGCTTCGATTGACTTAAAAACTAGACGAAACATTCTTAAATTGTTTCATCATAACAGATTCTGAAAGAAAATATATGATTTTTTGAAAATGTTAGACCCTACGGGCTCCCTGGAGTAATAAATTGTTTCAATTGATTTTATAGACAAAAAACTTTGGACGCGTTTTTCTAGACAGCAGGTTTTGAAAGTCCGTGTCCATCATTTACCAAACCAAATTTTTCAAATTTTGCACACACTTTCTACACATAAAAAACCACACCCCAACGATTTCCTTTTTGTTGTTTGTTACTTTGGGGAGGTTTTACAGCTACAAAATGGCGGATTTTTTTCGTGAAAAATCGTAGTTTTCACTTTGAACAGCCACCGAAAATTCAAAAACCCTTCTTAATCCACCTAGTGGTGTGATAATGCCTTTCTCTTCTTTCATAACAGTCTCATGAAAATATGTTTCATACTTTTATTAAATAATTTTGGATACTAATTTTGACACCAATTGATTCAGATTGATTCGAGTAGTTCACAAAAGCATGCTTCAGTGTTTATGTCACACAGTCAGCATCATTTTTCCAAACTAGTGCTTGACATTTGCGTTGCCTATTTGTATGAGAACAGTGATGCTAATCTAAAATAAAAAAAGCCTTCTTAGTCCACTTAGTGAAATTTTCATATATCTTGAAAAATCACCATAGGGGGGAGTACATGAAATTTTCGAAATCGAAAAAAAATTTTTGATGCCAAAAGGCTTAGAATTGCATGAAACGTCGAGATTTAGTGTCATCTCGAAAAAAAATTTTTTTGAAAAAGTCGACTTTTTGGGACTTAGAAAAAATATGAAAATTTTTCTAAGTCCCAGAAAGTTGATTTTTTCAAAAAAAAATTTTTTCGGGATAACACTAAATTTCGATGTTTTATGCAGTTTTAAGAGTTTTGGCATCAAAAAAAATTTTTTATTTTGGAAATTTCATGTACTCCCCCCTATGGTGCTTTTTCAAGATCGATAATTGTCAAACCTTTACCACCGGGCAGCACCCCTTAAGCATGTCCAATTTAGGTCAAATTTTGCATGAAGGCTTTTTTCGAGGTGCTTGAACTTTTGAGCACTAGAACTTTACGAAAATAGAGTTGATCCCAAAATTTTGGCACCCTTATATATACAAGAGCGGTAAAAATCAACGTGTTTTGTCGGTTACGTCACTTATACAATCATATTTCTGGAACCAAAAGTCACAGCCATTTGATCTTCGAACTTGATCAATGGCTCGCCAGTAGCTTTCAAACGAGTCCAAGTTTGTTAAAATCGGATCAGCCATCTCTGAGAAAATTGAGCGCGTTCAAATACAACGCTTTTTGTCGGTTACGTCACTTATACAATCATATCTCCGGAACCAAAAGTCACAGCCATTTGATCTTCGAACTTGATCAATGGTCCGACAGTAGCTTTCAAACGAGCCCAAGTTTGTTAAAATCGGTTCAGCCATCTCTGAGAAAATTGAGCGCGTTCAAATAGCACGATTTTTGTCGGTTACGTCACTTATACAATCATATCTCATACAATTTTGGGACTTAGAAAAAATATGAAAAGTCCCAGAAAGTTGATTTTTTCAAAAAAAAATTTTTTCGGGATAACACTAAATTTCGATGTTTTATGCAGTTTTAAGAGTTTTGGCATCAAAAAAAATTTTTTATTTTGGAAATTTCATGTACTCCCCCCTATGGTGCTTTTTCAAGATCGATAATTGTCAAACCTTTACCACCGGGCAGCACCCCTTAAGCATGTCCGATTTAGGTCAAATTTTGCATGAAGGCTTTTTTCGAGGTGCTTAAACTTTTGAGCACTAGAACTTTACGAAAATAGAGTTGATCCCAAAATTTTGGCACCCTTATATATACAAGAGCGGTAAAAATCAACGTGTTTTGTCGGTTACGTCACTTATACAATCATATTTCTGGAACCAAAAGTCACAACCATTTGATCTTCGAACTTGATCAATGGCACGACAGTAGCTTTCAAACGAGTCCAAGTTTGTTCAAATCGGTTCAGCCATCTCTGAGAAAATTGAGCGCGTTCAAATACAACGCTTTTTGTCGGTTACGTCACTTATAGAATCATATCTCCTGAACCAAAAATCACAGCCATTTGATCTTCGAACTTGATCAATGGCCCGACAGTAGCTTTCAAACGAGCCCAAGTTTGTTCAAATCGGTTCAGCCATCTCTGAGAAAATTGAGCGCGTTCAAATATCTTCGAAAAGTGCACACACATACACACACACACACATACACACACACACACATACACACACACACACACACAGACATTTTCCGATCTCGACGAACTGAGTCGAATGGTATATAACACTATGGGTCTCCGAGGCTCCGTTCGAAAGTCGGTTTTTCCAGCAATTCTAATACCTTTCTATAGAGAAAGGCAAAAACCCTTCTTAGTCCACTTAGTGGAATTTTCATATATCTTGAAAAATCACCATAGGAGGGAGTACATGAAATTTTCGAAATCGAAAAAAAATTTTTGATGCCAAAAGGCTTAGAATTGCATGAAACGTCGAGATTTAGTGTCATCTCGAAAAAAAATTTTTTTGAAAAAGTCGACTTTTTGGGACTTAGAAAAAATATGAAAATTTTTCTAAGTCCCAGAAAGTTGATTTTTTCAAAAAAAAATTTTTTCGGGATAACACTAAATTTCGATGTTTTATGCAGTTTTAAGAGTTTTGGCATCAAAAAAAATTTTTTATTTTGGAAATTTCATGTACTCCCCCCTATGGTGCTTTTTCAAGATCGATAATTGTCAAACCTTTACCACCGGGCAGCACCCCTTAAGCATGTCCGATTTAGGTCAAATTTTGCATGAAGGCTTTTTTCGAGGTGCTTAAACTTTTGAGCACTAGAACTTTACGAAAATAGAGTTGATCCCAAAATTTTGGCACCCTTATATATACAAGAGCGGTAAAAATCAACGTGTTTTGTCGGTTACGTCACTTATACAATCATATTTCTGGAACCAAAAGTCACAACCATTTGATCTTCGAACTTGATCAATGGCACGACAGTAGCTTTCAAACGAGCCCAAGTTTGTTGAAATCGGATCAGCCATCTCTGAGAAAATTGAGCGCGTTCAAATACAACGCTTTTTGTCGGTTACGTCACTTATAGAATCATATCTCCGGAACCAAAAATCACAGCCATTTGATCTTCGAACTTGATCAATGGCCCGACAGTAGCTTTCAAACGAGCCCAAGTTTGTTCAAATCGGTTCAGCCATCTCTGAGAAAATTGAGCGCGTTCAAATACAACGCTTTTTGTCGGTTACGTCACTTATAGAATCATATCTCCTGAACCAAAAATCACAGCCATTTGATCTTCGAACTTGATCAATGGCCCGACAGTAGCTTTCAAACGAGCCCAAGTTTGTTCAAATCGGTTCAGCCATCTCTGAGAAAATTGAGCGCGTTCAAATATCTTCGAAAAGTGCACACACATACACACACACACACATACACACACACACACATACACACACACACACACACACAGACATTTTCCGATCTCGACGAACTGAGTCGAATGGTATATAACACTATGGGTCTCCGAGGCTCCGTTCGAAAGTCGGTTTTTCCAGCAATTCTAATACCTTTCTATAGAGAAAGGCAAAAACCCTTCTTAGTCCACTTAGTGGAATTTTCATATATCTTGAAAAATCACCATAGGAGGGAGTACATGAAATTTTCGAAATCGAAAAAAAATTTTTGATGCCAAAAGGCTTAGAATTGCATGAAACGTCGAGATTTAGTGTCATCTCGAAAAAAAATTTTTTTGAAAAAGTCGACTTTTTGGGACTTAGAAAAAATATGAAAATTTTTCTAAGTCCCAGAAAGTTGATTTTTTCAAAAAAAAATTTTTTCGGGATAACACTAAATTTCGATGTTTTATGCAGTTTTAAGAGTTTTGGCATCAAAAAAAATTTTTTATTTTGGAAATTTCATGTACTCCCCCCTATGGTGCTTTTTCAAGATCGATAATTGTCAAACCTTTACCACCGGGCAGCACCCCTTAAGCATGTCCGATTTAGGTCAAATTTTGCATGAAGGCTTTTTTCGAGGTGCTTAAACTTTTGAGCACTAGAACTTTACGAAAATAGAGTTGATCCCAAAATTTTGGCACCCTTATATATACAAGAGCGGTAAAAATCAACGTGTTTTGTCGGTTACGTCACTTATACAATCATATTTCTGGAACCAAAAGTCACAACCATTTGATCTTCGAACTTGATCAATGGCACGACAGTAGCTTTCAAACGAGCCCAAGTTTGTTGAAATCGGATCAGCCATCTCTGAGAAAATTGAGCGCGTTCAAATACAACGCTTTTTGTCGGTTACGTCACTTATAGAATCATATCTCCGGAACCAAAAATCACAGCCATTTGATCTTCGAACTTGATCAATGGCCCGACAGTAGCTTTCAAACGAGCCCAAGTTTGTTCAAATCGGTTCAGCCATCTCTGAGAAAATTGAGCGCGTTCAAATACAACGCTTTTTGTCGGTTACGTCACTTATAGAATCATATCTCCTGAACCAAAAATCACAGCCATTTGATCTTCGAACTTGATCAATGGCCCGACAGTAGCTTTCAAACGAGCCCAAGTTTGTTCAAATCGGTTCAGCCATCTCTGAGAAAATTGAGCGCGTTCAAATATCTTCGAAAAGTGCACACACATACACACACACACACATACACACACACACACATACACACACACACACACACACACAGACATTTTCCGATCTCGACGAACTGAGTCGAATGGTATATAACACTATGGGTCTCCGAGGCTCCGTTCGAAAGTCGGTTTTTCCAGCAATTCTAATACCTTTCTATAGAGAAAGGCAAAAACATTTAAAAAATCAAACAGAAACGTTGGGGTCTAGAAAAACTTCTACTCTTACTATGCTGCTTTGATTTGTTCAATTTTGATTAATCTGCGCTGATATACAGTGGACACCACAAGTCATGATTTTAAAGAAGTGTCCTCAAAGATACCTCTCTTCCAACTTCTTTCTCAATATTTAGCACGAAAAAAAAAATGCAAAATGTTGTTCAAATGATGCTTTTTATCAGCAAAGCATTTGAATTTATTTTGTTGAACGATAATTCTGAAAAAATGTTTGCACCAATGATTATTTTTTCCATCGTTTAGATCATACACTCCCCTTAAATACAGTTAAGAAATACTCTTGGCATCTTAGAGCTAAGGCAGTTTGCTTCAACAAAAATATTCTGCATCAATAAAAAATTCTGAATTTGGATTTGGGGCCTGGATTCTGGAAATGTATTCTAGATCTGAATTCAGGAGCTGAGCTGGATTCTGGAAATGAGTTCTGGAATTGAATTGTCGGTCTGAATTTTGAAAGCGGAATTCTGGAAATGAATTATGAACCTGAGCCTTAATTTTGAACACTCGACTGACTCCTGGATTCTGGACTTGGATTTTGGGCTTGGATCCTGGATTTGAATTTTAAACTGAACTTCGAAACAGAATTCTGGACCTAAATTATAAAATCTTTATTCTGGCAATGAGGTTTTGACCTAAATTTTAGATTTCGCACTAGAATTACAGAATTTGATTCTGTATCTGAATTATAAATTTGTATTCTTTTTCTGGGAATGAATTCTGGATCCTAGTTCTGAGTTTTTTTTCCAGGACCTGATTTCTGGACTTGAATTATGGACAAGAATCGGGAGTCTGTATCTGATTCAGCAGTGTTCTAGTTCTAGATGCATAATTTATGTCAGTTTTAAAATTTGAATCTAGATTTTATAACAAAAAAAAAACTGGCAGCCCCAGCAGTGTTTTACTTGTGTTTCAAATATACAAAAAATAGAGCGGCATCGTATATCAGTTTTAAATTTGACAGAAGAACTGGTCGAATAAATAAAACTAGAACGGCTTGCTGGGGATACGTTTGTTCCAGTTTCAGTTCGATTATAGATCTTCAATATAAAACTTCTAGCTGCTGAATTTGCTCTAAATGTGCAAATTTTAACTTGTGATCTATCAAGGATGACTAGAACCTTTTTGCCTTTCTCTATAGAAAGGTATTAGAATTGCTGGAAAAACCGACTTTCGAACGGAGCCTCGGAGACCCATAGTGTTATATACCATTCGACTCAGCTCGACGAGATCGGAAAATGTCTGTGTGTGTGTGTGTGTGTGTGTGTGTGTGTGTATGTGTGTGTGTGTGTATGTGTGTGTGTGTGTGTATGTGTGTGCACTTTTCGAAGATATTTGAACGCGCTCAATTTTCTCAGAGATGGCTCAACCGATTTTAACAAACTTAGGCTCGTTTGAAAGCTACTATCGGGGCATTGATCAAGTTCGAAGATAAAATGGCTGTGACTTTTGGTTCCGGAGATATGATTGTATAAGTGACGTAACCGACAAAAAGCGTTGTATTTGAACGCGCTCAATTTTCTCAGAGATGGCTGAACCGATTTGAACAAACTTGGACTCGTTTGAAAGCTACTGGCGGGCCATTGATCAAGTTCGAAGATCAAATGGCTGTGACTTTTGGTTCCGGAGATATGATTGTATAAGTGACGTAATCGACAAAAAGCGTTGTATTTGAACGCGCTCAATTTTCTCAGAGATGGCTGATCCGATTTTAACAAACTTGGGCTCGTTTGAAAGCTACTGTCGGGCCGTTGATCAAGTTCGAAGATCAAATGGTTGTGACTTTTGGTTCCAGATATATGATGGTATAAGTGACGTAACCGACAAAACACGTTGATTTTTACCGCTCTTGTATATATAAGGGTGCCAAAATTTTGGGATCAACTCTATTTTCGTAAAGTTCTAGTGCTCAAAAGTTTAAGCACCTCGAAAAAAGCCTTCATGCAAAATTTGACCTAAATCGGACATGCTTAAGGGGTGCTGCCCGGTGGTAAAGGTTTGACAATTATCGATCTTGAAAAAGCACCATAGGGGGGAGTACATGAAATTTCCAAAATCGAAAATTTTTTTTGATGCCAAAACTCTTAAAACTGCATAAAACATCGAAATTTAGTGTCATCTCAAAAAAAAATTTTTTTGAAAAAATCAACTTTCTGGGACTTAGAAAAATTTTCATATTTTTTCTAAGTCCCAAAAAGTCGATTTTTTCCAAACAATTTTTTTTCGAGATGACACTAAATCTCGACGTTTCATGCAATTCTAAGCCTTTTGGCATCAAAATTTTTTTTTCGATTTTGAAAATTTCATGTACTCCCCCCTATGGTGATTTTTCAAGATATATGAAAATTTCACTAAGTGGACTAAGAAGGCTTTTTTTAGATTAGCATCATTGTTCTCATACAAATAGGCAACGCAAATGTCAAGCACTAGTTTGGAAAAATGATGCTGACTGTGTGACATAAACACTGAAGCATGCTTTTGTGAACTACTCGAGTCAATCTGAATCAATTGGCGTCTAAAATTATTTAATAAATGTATGAAACATATTTTCATGAGACTGTTATGAAAGAAGAGAAAGGCATTATCACACCACTAGGTGGATTAAGAAGGGTTTTGTAACTTCAGGCTGGTGTTTAGATTTCAGTTATTATTATGAAGTAACAGTCACATTTTAACAAAAACAAAATCAAATAATAAATAATAAATCAAACAAAAACCGAATCAAATAACAGTTCGGCTGAAAAGTTCGTATCGTTTAATAGAAACACACATTTTTTTGCCAAAATTCGTTTTTATTATTCAACATAATTGCCATCAGAGGCGATACAGCGATTATAGCGATCTTCCAACTTTTCGATACCATTTTTGTAGTACGATTTGTCCTTTGCCTCAAAATAGGCCTCAGTTTCAGCGATTACCTCTTCATTGCTTCTAAATTTATTACCAGCGAGCATTCTCTTGAGGTCTGAGAACAGGAAAAAGTCACTGGGGGCCAAATCTGGAGAATACGGTGGATGAGGGAGCAATTCGAAGCCCAATTCGTTCAATTTCAGCATGGTTTTCATCGACTTGTGACACGGTGCATTGTCTTGATGAAACAAAACTTGTTTCTTCTTCAAATGAGGCCGTTTTTTGAAATTTCGTCCTTCAAACGCTCTAATAACGCTATATAATAGTCACTGTTGATGGTTTTTCCCTTTTCAAGGTAGTCGATGAAAATTATACCATGCGAATCCCAAAATACAGACGCCATAACCTTACCGGCCGATTGTTGAGTCTTTCCACGCTTTGGGTTCGGTTCATCGCGTGCAGTCCACTCAGCTGACTGTCGATTGGACTCCGCAGTGAAGTGATGGAGCCATGTTTCGTCCATTGTTATATATCGACGAAAAAAATCGGTTTAATTTCGATATAACAGCTCCAAACACTGCTCAGAATCATCAATTCGTTGTTGTTTTTGATCGATTGTGAGCTCACGCGGCACCCATTTTGCACAAAGCTTTCTCATATCCAAATATTCGTGAATAATATGTCCAACACGTTCCTTTGATATCTTTAGGGTGTCAGCTATCTCGATCAACTTCACTTTACGGTCATTGAAAATCATTTTGTGGATTTTTTTCACGTTTTCATCGGTAACAGCCTCTTTTGAACGTCCACTGCGTTCATCGTCTTCGGTGCTCATATGACCAGTACGAAATTTTGCAAACCACTTACGAATTGTTGCTTCGCCCGGTGCAGAGTCTGGATAACACTCATCAAGCCATTTTTTGGTATCGGCGGCACTTTTTTCATCAAAAAGTAGTGTTTCATCAACACACGAAATTCCTTTTTTTCCATTTTTTTCACAATAACAAAAGTAGCTTCACTCAAAATGCAATATCTCACAAACTATTAATTAGACAGCTGTCAAATTTATACACGTATCTTTTGAAGGTTGGTACAAACTGAAAATGGTATGGATTTAATTCTAGTGGCGCCCTCTCATAGAAACGATACGAACTTTTCAGCCGATCTGCTAATCAATAATTAAATCTACGATTTTTGGAATTATTACGTCCAATTTTCCACCCGGTTTTTGTTTAGCACGGTTTACGCAATTATCACGGTTTTGTTTAACACAGATTTTTTCAACACGATACGTAACCCCCATGTAAAAAGGTACCTTAGTGTAAACTGTTGATGTCGAAGGTTTGTTTGTAACATCTTACTGGTCATTGTTTAATTTGTAAAAAGGAATTTATTTTTATTTTAATTAAAATAAGTAATGCTAGGCTTACTTAGGGAAGTAGTCTAACATAAATTTCAAATAGTAATGTTCATTTTTTTTCATTTTATATTAAACAGCCAATCATCGCAACGAACCTTGACAGGTTGGGTCAAGGGGGATCGCTGCCACATCATCTCCCGTGGCTTTACCGAATAGTGTTAATTGAAAAAGCACAGACAATTTGCGTTGGAACGTTGGTACATCCCAATGTGCTGTTGACCACTGCAGTTTGTGTTATCAAGTAAGTATACATTTGTTTCCTAGGATTGTTATTTGGTAGTTTTTAATTGGGAAACTTGTTTCGAGGCTAGTTTCAATGAAATATTGTATAGATTAAATTAAAAGTTCGCACTGAAATTGGTTTTCTGTAGAATGAATCAGGTGTTGAGACGATTATCGCATACTGAAATGAAAATTTATTGCCGAAACTGTAACAATGTGGTGTGAGCATAGTGAAAGAAATTAAAAACTTGGAATTGCTGTCGAAACATGAAACTTATAACCATGTTTCAGTATGCCTGGTAGAATCCAAAAATTCCTTGGATAGTGAAATTGTTGTTGACAACTTCAGGCGCTTCGAATACATCGGGGCAGACAAACAGAACACGGGAGCAGCCGTTAGTAAGGGGGTGGGAGCGAAGTCCTTTTTGTTGCCTGCGCTGCTGCAAAGCCAACATTGCTACGTATGAATACATTAATTTAAATTTCAAAATAAATGGGACTTTCGGTCTTTTCCGAGGTTAAGGTGCAAATGGGAAAAAGATCGTTATAGGAGAAAAATGAGTTCCGTCGCTTTAGCCAGAATTGCTACCGGGAGAGGTAGACGAAGCCATTATTACTTTCTGGTTCGGAACTTTTTCCACTAGCATCGAAAGCCGATCCCATCACATTCCCGTTTTGTTTCAAGGGGGCTTGCCATTTTCCCCGGAGGCAGAAAAGGTGATGACACAAACGAGTCCCTGGAATGGATCCGCTTTCATTACATGTGCATTAATGGAAAGCCACAAAGTCAAACTGTCTGTGCTGCACTGCTGTCGGTAGGATCCCAAACAATGCAATCATATAGTAGTCAAATCCCTCGGTAGCGAAAATTCTTGGAGTCAGGAACTCTTCCCGCCAAACTTCTGAAAGCTGTGAAATGGTAACATATGACCAGACCTTTTCATCGATGGTGAGGGTGCTACTGGTTTTCCACTTTTGGTCGGCACTCGGGAAATTCACCCAAAACGAGATTTCCGTCCGTTTGTTGCTTTGTTGTTTCAAGTGTCAGACCTTCTCTGGCGTTTAGCAGTACCTGCAGTGAAGGGATGGTATGGGAAATTGAAATTTAACTTCTTTGGGCGTTTTGGCTAGCTTATTTACAGTAAGCTTCGGTTTTATCTATACTATGTAATAAGCAACTGGTTTAAGATTCAATTATCAAGTAATAAAAATTTGGAAAATTTTGCTGAAACGAAGACTAAATTTTTCAATTGGTTTATGTTCCTTCGCGGGGATCGGGATGGGTTATTATGGTTGCAAAACAAAATTTTTTGCTTGACTTGTGTAAGTCAGTTTCGTCGCATATCAAACATACATTAAACAGACAAACTTTACATTTAATAAATTTTTAGTGTATATCTTGATGGTAGGCCATCTTTCCAGATGTACTAAGCCTTTTGAACTTTGCTTTGTAATGTGCATTCTTGCTGTCATGTTGTGCTTTCTAAAAGTAAGTTTTACGTTCTTTTTCGACTGACAACGGACAATTAACAGTTGTTAATCATTTATGCAAATTTGTTAGGACTTATTAACATTTTTTTAAAAGGTGTTTTTTATTCAGGCCTATTTACGTACAAGCTTTACGTGGCCGATTGAGCTTAGTTTTTAGATAAATTAAAATAAAATTTTTTTTTGCATTGGATTGTCACCCTTTTTTTAGAGGGAGAGCAGCTTCCATTTCACTCCTGCGAGGATTGAGGGGCAGTTTGTTCGTGGTTCGTCTCGTCATCCATTGCCGCATCGGTGGTATTGTTGTTGATTTCGTTGCTAGTTGCTGTAGATGCGCCTTGATGTGCATTGTTTGCAGTTGCTGGTTGGTTGGATGGTAAGTTGTTAACTGCAGCTGGTGTACTTTGTTCTATAGGGGATACGTTGGATGGTTTCGTTGAAGGGGATACTTCACTGTTGTTGGTGACTATTACAGGTGTACTGGGGTTGCTTGGGGTTGGTGTGAAGGAAGCACCGTTGTCCTTTGGTGTAGTTGTCTCCTTGTCCAGTTTATCACATGGTTTACCGTAGTGAACAGCTTTTTGACAATATTGACATGTGGCCATCTGATTGTCATAGGTAACAAGTGATTTTCCCGGGATTCTTGTATCCTGACCGGAAGTTACATAAGAAGGTATAGGCCTCTTCAACAAACGTACGCCATTTAGAATACCGTGGAAAAATATATACTGGAATGTTGTACTTAATGTTTTCGTGCTCCACATAGTGCACATTGTTATTGTCTTTAGCTAACTGAATTACATCCAACTCTTTATAAAACTTGATGTAAACAACATTATTTGTCTTATTGCGCACGTTTAATGTCAAGATGCATTTGCTTCTTAAGCAAGCCTTCAAGTTCTCGTATCGAAGGTCCAATTTTGCACTGCTTGAAGTCAACAATAATTGTATTCTTTCGTGTCGGTGGTAGCTTTTGTTCGTTTGGTTAACTCATTTCGAGGTCGTTCTATTGTTCACTACACTATGCTGAACTTGGTTTCTTCCGTCCCGAACGTAAGCGGTTTTGTTTTATCGACTGACTTGGATGACATGTGAAAGCGAACTGACTTATTAACTTAACATCGGTTGCTGCGGTTAAATTAAAAGTATTAATATAATTGGTATTTTTGATAACATAGAAGCCGGTTCCTGAGGCCCCAGTATTGCGGGTTGAAAACTCAGAAAAAAAGTTACACTAATTATTGATACAATTTTGACCATTGAATTTGTTAAAGTCAATAACAATATACTTTATAAGGAGCATGCCCCCTTAATTTACATGATAACCGTCCCACCAAGGAAAAGGGGAAAAACGAGATCCAGTTATGAAAATTTTAATTGTTCAGCTATATTCTCTCAGGAGATAATCCTTCTACATTTGTATTTACCTTACCCAATATTATGGATAGTTACTGGCAAATTGATTGGTTTTTTATTGATTTATCGCAGCTTTTGAAATAATTTGAGCTACTTGAATTTTCTTTACGTGGAGTCGCGTGGAATAAATCTTACATTCTCTTATCTATTCCCAACCAGTCATTTTCTCTAACTTGTGTTTTATTTTCTGTCGGTAATATGTTTATATTTTTTCGATATAGAGTATAAATATATTTCCTGCGCACTAACTCAACTTCAAACGTGGGGATCCACGGAGAACTACTATGCTCCCAAAGGGGTTTGGGATATTAAAAGATTTGGAACCACTGCTTAATCGTTCAGGAGTCCCTCAAGGTAGTATCCTAGGGCCGTTAGTGTTCTCTATTTACAGAAATGCTGTTACCGTCGGCATGCCGTTGCCATCTCATAGGCTTCTACATTCGCAGAGAAAAAACGTCCTGATATGTGTCGGTGGCAAAGTATAAAAGGAAAAAATAGACTTGTGGTCAGTGTGTGTGTGTTCGGTTGAGTTTGTTTCCGTAGATATAGGACTGCAAGTGAATGCCGTGGTGACCAAGTACAGCAAAGCATGCTTGGTTCTTCTAATTAATTGGGCTTTCTCCTCATGTGTTTTCATATGCAGGATAGTTTAATGGGTAAAACAATTTTCCAGATTATGAGTTAGCTACAGGTTCGAATCCCGTTTCGGCGGTAACATTTTCGCGGTTTTTATTACATAATTGCATTTACATGTCAAGTTTCAATTTGTTTTCCCCGTTAGATACTGATCATATTTGAAAAACCAGTTTTAAATAAAAAAAAACCTGTTTTAATTCACCTAGTGGTATAATGATGCCTTTCTCATCTCAATCATATTCTCATATATAATACTGTGATATTCTAACCAAAATGTTCCTCGTCGATTCTTGAAAGAATCCAAGGGATTGTTTGTGCATTAACTAGTATAACCTTCATAATGGAAGAAGAAAGAGAAGTGAATTTCACTATTGTAGGTACTTCTGGCAGCGGAAATCGAGAACTGGTATAATCAATGTCGGTTCGTATGGTCATCATCAAATACGACTGGTACAAGAAGAAGAGGAACCCAGCGAGCAAGGTGGATCGATCAAGTGGAGGGTGATCTCCGAAACATCCGTGTCTTGAGTGGCTGGCGACGAGCAGCCATGGACCGAGTTACGTGGAGACGTATTCTTGATACAGCAAAGGACACCCAAGGACTATAGCTGTTATGAAAGGTAAGTAAGTCGTATGGCATCAACTAACATGACGTACAAACTCTACTAACTTTTATTAAAATTTTGAAGATTTTATACGATTTTATTAATCAGATCCTACTTCTGGTTCCGAACATACAGGGTGATTAGTGTATAAATCTGAATTTCTCATAAATTAATCAGGTTTATCAGGTTTGCACATTTTAATAGTCGATGACCAAATAAACTTATTTATGTTTTACCAGTGTTCCCCACCGTTTATCATAGAAGACTACATCAAATTTCATTAACAAAATATCCAATAAAAAGATTAATGACCCCATACAAAATTGATGAATTATATCCAATTCCAACTGCCACTTCTGGAATTACAATGTGATAAGGTTTTTTTTTTAAACTTAAAAAATCATTCAACTTAAAACTATTTCAATTTAGTCGACATGTTAATTCATGGTCTCACTGCGGCATCTCATGGAATTCTTAATCGATTTTCACACGTTTAGATTCACTGAATTAATTTTATGGTTTCATGCAATTTTTCTTTTCGATCGGACTTGCAGTACCAAAATTACAGAGTGATGAGTGATTTAAATTTTAAACTGTTATTTGAAACAACGATCATAATAAATAATTTCATGAAACCTAAACACTCCGAAGAATATTCATGCAAAAAACATATGAGATTAATAAAAACAAGGTATCATCTCACTGCGTGGTGGATTAGGCTCATTTTTTTCAATGTTTTTCATCTGGTTAATCTATTTTACCAAACTATTCGTTCAACAAACATTCTTATTTTAAATACATATTTTTGATTTTTGTATACTATTCATTCATTTATGGTACTGGGGTCTAATAGGTGCTTGTTAGTTCCTATTATCTCTCTAAGGACAGGACCAGCTTAGAGGCCGAATGGAATCCGATGGCAAATAAAATGTAGCCTAGAGTAGATCCACTGTGTTCCTGCTTCCATGTTGTGAACGGCCGCTTTGTTCGACAGTGTTTTTATATATTATTAACTTTTCGAGAGGTTTTTTTCTTATCTATTCTTTCGAGCTTTTAAAAATAGTCTAACCGAATTGCCGAGCTTTAAAGGCGAATTGGATGCATATTGCACTATAACTTTTGTTCAGTTGAATCTTAATCACCTACCTTAGTTCGATGTGCATTCTGTCCTTCTGCAAATTTTCAAGACATCTTTTGTAGTTTGCTGGAGCCTGCTAGTGCAATTTTCGGAGACTAAAATTGTCTTTATTATAGCTACAATGCAACGATCAGAATATTCCATTTTTCTATGTTTGGTAATCTTTTTACAATTTCATTTAACATTGGGCTGAATGTTCCACAAATTATTCTTCGTGTTAACGCGCAAAACTGGTTCAACTGGACATTAGGGTAGCAATATTTAAGGGTCATCTCTAATTTCGTTATACGATAGTGCTCAGAAGGTTAAGCACCTCATAAAAAGTCCCTCTGCAAAATTTAAGCTAAATCGATTAGGAGGGAGGGCATAAAATTTCCGAAATTGAAAAATTGTTTATAATGCCAAGTCTTAGAAAAAAAAAAGTCGAGATGATACTGAATCTCGACGTATTATGTAATTCTAAGATTTTTGGCATAAAAAAAATTTTCGATTTCGGAGATTTCCCATATTTTTGTTGAAGGTAGTGCATAGGTTTGTTGTTTCCTGGCAAAGTTATACAACATTTTACCTTTTTTTTTACCCATGATAAAACCTTACACCGAAGCGAAATATGCAACTTTATCAGCTGATTTTTACAATTATTATAGGAAAAGATATGCCCAATACTATAAAAAAAAATTTAGGCCATTCCAAAGTTAGTTTTAGATATTGAATTATGACAACCCCCTTAAAATTAGTTTTCTAATCATAACTTGTTTCAAGTTATTTTTTTACATATTTTGTTTGGAATAATTGCAGAAAATATAAAATTCCATAATTTTGTAGAAGGTAATGCATAAGTTTATTCTTTTCTGAAAAAGTTATACATCATTTTACCTATTTTTACCTAGGAAACCTTATACCGAAGCGAAATATGCAACTTAATGCAGCAAACTTTTACAATACGTTTAGAAAATTATGTTTCTAATCCAATTTATTTTATAATAAGAATATCCTGAGTACTATTCGTGTGACTCATTTTCACTATGGCCGTGCTGAAATCACAGCTCTTTTTAAAAGAACCGCAGCTCATCAGTTCACCGCACGGGTAAGCAGGGATGCCAGGTTCACAGATTAATCTGTATTCCACAGATTTTCAACCTTTTGCACAGATTTAAAAAATTTCACAGATTTTCACAGATTCCTGAAAATGGTCGCAGATTTACACAGATTCTGAAATCGATCACAGATTTTTTAAATTGAACAATTTTAAACAGTTTAGTACCAAAAATTACAGAGCGGTAGGAAATAGTGAGACCTTTTTTTTGCTTACCAAAATGATTCCGATTAGTTATTATGGAAACGGGGAAACGTGCACAGATTTTGTACAGACAGGTTTTTGGCTTGATCACAGATTTTTTAAAAAATGACCTCGCATCCCTGCCGGTAAGGTGGAAACATGCTACAAGCTGAACGGGTTTTCGGCTCTTGCAGAGCGAGTTATAAATGAGAAGAAATGTGTGCATGAGCTTTTGTTCGTTCTTTCAAATGTGTATTTATCCTTCTTTAACAGATTGAATGAGCCGCTGTCAATAAGAAATCTTATCTCTCACTCAGTAGGCTAAGGTACATTCAGGGATGCCACTTTTGCAGATATTCTCAAATATGTTAGTTCGCATAGCATTGTTCTTTGTGCATCAATGATTTCGATCATGCATATGAAAGAAAAACGGCGCTCAAAACAAACATTCAGTTCAATTTAAATGATCTGATGAGCTGATACATTGAATTGATTCCCTTTAGTGAGCTGATCGGTTCGGAGCTGCTCACCGGTGATAATTTTTCGGTTTTTCAATATTTAAAACCCACTTTGAAAAGGCCTAAAAAAACTGCATCGAGTTCCACTTAGATTTTTTATAATATTGTTAATTGTCAAAAAGTAAACAAAATAAAAATCCCAGCAATTTGCTTAAGTTGCGCGTGCAAGCATGAGCATGTTTATGCGTGTTTACGCGCACTTTGTAGTAGATACTTAACATACGTAATAGAGGTAGATTCTATGTAGAAAAATAAAAAAAATGTTTTTAAAATAAAGTGAACAAATCTCAAAAAATGATTTTTTTACACTATGTATATCTTCAGCAAAAGTACTTGAGATGTTTTTTTCTTCAAAATGAGATAGAAAAAAAAAATTTTTTTTGTGAAAAAAAAATTTATTGTTATTTGAAATTAGTGCTACCCCCTTAACAAAAATTAAGGTGCCACTTTCAAAAGAAGCGTAATATAATCTTCTTCGAAGACATGTTAGCTCTTAAAAATCAGTGAAAGTCAGTACAGAACTTTGGCCGTCTTTTTCCAGTTTTGGACCACTGTGCGCCGGGAGGCACCACTTATTATATGAAAATTTTTCAAGATTAAATTAATTGGAGCGAGAGCAACTAGACATCGGGCCATCTGGTGTGTGTGACACTGTAAGTAATTATGTTATTGTATATTGAATTGTTTTATATTATATTACATTATATTGTTTTATGTTATTTTATGTTATATTATATTGTATTATATTATATTATGTTATATTATACCATATACTTATATTGAATTGTTTCAAAAACATTTGTTATGGCTACGTAAGGGGAGGAAGCATCAGGGCATCAGACAAATTGATGACTAGGGATGTCGTAATATCGATCGATTAATCGAGTAATCGATTAATAACCCAGATAATCGAATAATATTTAATCGATTAGCTTAAAACTAATATTCGATTATTGAGCTAATCGAATAATTTAAAAAATCCCATAGTAATAAGCGAATGAATAATCGAGTAATCGAATAATAACCCAGATAATCGAATAAATTTCAATCGATTAGTTTCAAAATTATACTCGATTACTAAATAATCGAGTAATTCGAAATTTCCGACATCCCTATTGATGACTGGATTAGAAAATCACTATACTTTTTTGTTCGTACTGAGCTCTGCTCGATGCTTTCAGGTAGAAGGATATTTGCTGTTACCATATACTCAGGTCGAATCGAATCGAAGTTTTACTGACGGCGAGTCATTCGTTGTGAAGTTCATTATGAGTAGTACCATGTACCACTGCTCAACATAGAAAATTGTTTTCCTTATAAGTCATCTCTTTTAAAGTAATCTTTTAACTAAACATCAAGGTCGTCACAAGGTGAGCTTGGTCCTCACAGGTTCCTGACTCATGCCTACACGTGTGTCTGTGGTGACAATTGGTCGAGGGAATGCGTTGATGGCAGAATGAGAGAATGAGAAATGACATATAAATTCAAGTAATATAATATCATAGCATATCGCAACATATCATTTTATTCATTCTATTAATTATTATATATTTCATTGCACTATATTATATTGTTTTTTATTATTATTTTCATTATTATATTTAGTGTTATTATTATTAATTTGTCATCAATAATAATAACATATATTATTTTTATAGATGTGGATATTATCATTGTTATTAGAAGAGAAATATTCTACTTCCTGCAGTATTGCGAAGATAGAAGAGCATAACTGACACTCTACATTAACTGTTATTTTATATATTGTTTTAATATATATTTTATTATATTGTATGACATTGTATTATATTATATTATATTACGTTATATTATATTATTTTGTAATCTATCATCTATCATTTTATGTTATATTAATTTCATTACACTATGTTCCATTGTATTTATCAATATAAAACATTTATCACGGGGACGTAAAAGGGAGGGAGCATCAGGGCATCGGACGAATTGATGACTGGACGAGGGATTGTGGATAGCCAGCCCAAGTCACTTGAAGGAAACTTGTTTCCTTCTGAAGGTTTGAAATGAGTCTGACGCGCCCTTCTCAAACAAACCATCAGGCGGGTTCAAGCATGTAAAGCGATATGCTTCATCCATGCATTGGATATTATGGTTGGAAGAGCATCTTTTATTCCCGCGGAATACGAGTAAGTGACTCTACATACATATCCGCCCAACCCTTTTTGTTCGCTTTTCGGTAACAGCTATAGTAAGAAGGTGAATGGATGAGTCATATCGGAGCTACTGTAAGTCTACCCGCATCCACTGGCAAGTCCTTGAACTGATGGTGGCTTCACTTCACATCACATCACATCATCACAATGCAACGATCAGAATATCATAGTATAATCAGTGTACAAAAAGTGAGTTTTACGTTGTATTTTGAATCAAAAAATTGAATTGAATACTCCAATTTCCATCCTGTCCTTCCAGCACAGGCATCTGACAGGCAGATCTTACTTCATTCGGAGGATTCACTCGAGATACGAGTAATTTAGAATAGCATTAGACATTTTCTATGCTCCGCTAGAGATGTGGCAGATTAGTAAACCATTTTGTCAAAACAGCCTACAATTAGGTACAGAGAAAGAAAAAATCATCTACCGTTCAAGCAAACAAGTGAAAAAAAAATCACGAAAACTAGCTGACAACCCAAAGGCAGCAGACCAGCAGCAACCTTGGTGCCATATTTGATTTTTCTCTGCGCTCTGCGCTTCGGTCCCAAAGTCCCAGCAATGATTTCCCGTTTCAACACCGCCAAAAACCAAGCCAAAATGTCCACAT
The DNA here is from genome assembly GCF_030247185.1 of Malaya genurostris. Taxonomy (NCBI): domain Eukaryota; kingdom Metazoa; phylum Arthropoda; class Insecta; order Diptera; family Culicidae; genus Malaya; species Malaya genurostris. Next base: position 95,699,801 of record NC_080572.1, read on the forward strand.
TATCCCAGACCTAGCAGCGAACTGTTGTGTGCATAGCTCTTCAACTGCGAAGCCAATTTGGAAGTGAAAATAATGAAAAGCAAAGCCAATCGTTGTGTGCTGTTGCTGCAGTTGGAAATTTTCCTCTTGATTTTCGCTTCTCCGGTTTTCTCGCGAAAAAACGTCGTCGTGGGAAAGTTGGTTTGTGGCACTCGAGACTATCACACGATCCCCAGCCCTTCCAGCGTCGGTATTTCTGTTCGGGACCGCGCTGCGAGTGCACGAGAGAAGTGCAGAGGGAAAACAATTTCGTATGCAATTTAGCAGTACAATTCACAGGTTGAGTGAAAGTAAATATAATTTTAGGGGAACCTTTTTTTTCCTGTCGGAAAAACAAGCAGCAGTACCAGTAGTCAGTGCATTTTTATTCCTTGTTTTTTAATGGCCTTTTACCCGGTTTCGTACTACGGGTGCAGTGGATTGGTATTGCTAGGCAACTCAGCAGAACAATTCAAACTTTTTTAATTATAACTATTGGGAGAAATGAGAAAATCACTAGTGCAGTTTATGTTTTGTGTTAGTTAGGGTAACGGCTCCCTATTTCATTTGAACTCCTATTTCCATCTCATCCCTTCACCTCATTACTTTGAACATGAATAATATCTTACAACGTACCTGAACCAAACTGTGGAATGTTTTAAAATGATTGTTTAAGCTATTGTCACACTTTCTCATTGGAAGAAATGGTTTTAAATTCTCCGGCGATCGTTTTTTTCATTTAAAACAAATCATTTTTCAATTTAGGGTACATTTTCGTCTCAAGATTTACAGTTCGTCATGTTTCTGAATACCTACTAATCGATTCTTCTCAAAACATGATCACTATTTCGCACAATTACACTACTACTGAATGCTGGATGACTTCATAATTTGTAATGTTCATTTGCCACTTGCTTAATAAACGATTAAAAACTTCAAAAAATACCCGACAAGCAATAAAAGCCTTCAAAATTGTGAGATGAAAGTTTTTCACTTAGTTCATTTGATTGCGCTTTGTTTTCATCTCATTTGGTTTCGCAAAGTTGCCAAGTTTTCTCATAATGTTACAAAAAAAATATTTTTCTTCTTCAAATTATCATCAACAAGTATTTTTTTGGTATCCGTGACATTAGTTTAATTATATTGTTGATATTTATATTTCAATAAAACTGTTTCGGCTTCGAATATTACCAGAAAGAGCGTGTTAAATACTAATGAAATAACCATTGTGCAAATCTGGTCGCACTGGTTTCTTTCTGCTATATGTCAACATAACGCTGTTAAGTGTGTGTGAAATGAAATGAATCAGTTAAAATTGGATAAAAATTTCAATATAAATGTTTATCAGTGTTCTTCTTCAAAAAATTTGCACTGATTAATAAACTTCTAAAGAGAGAAAAGTTCAACTTTTCACTTCTCACTTTTTATGAAGCCTCACAAATCTGTATTAAATTTAGAAAATTTGTACTCTGATTTAAATCAGTATGCGAACGCAAAAATCTATACAATACAGATACATCTGTATAAATGGCATCTCTGGTTTTGCATTTTGTTGTTAGAAGGGCTAATGTCTAAATAGTAATAATTCTTTTTTTTGTTTTTTTTATAGTTTTCCAAATTAACTGTACAGTAAAATTTTAAATTTAAAACGAAAGATAACGAAAACGATCCAAAAAATGTTAAACGTCGAAATGATTCCAAACTGTTTCTAAAAATATCGTGTGTTGTCTCATAGTTGGCATTAGGCCCTTTTTAAGAAGAATTCTGACATTTTGAACCTGAGAGTGTAGCAGTGCAATCTAATAAAAAACCTTTGAGATGAAAATTAAGAGCACTGTACTGAACAGATCAGAAGTGTTTTAGCTGATTTTTGAGTATTATTTTAATTTCCAAGGAATATGAATCAATTACCAATGTGGAGCAAGACGAATTAAGCAGACATATGAAATTATTTTTATTACAAGTGAGATGAAATGGGGAGCCCTTACTCTATTTATTTGCTTACGAGGTTTGCTTTGATTGACCGATCTACTGCTAATAAGCCGCCTAGAGAATGCACTGATGAGTGTGGTTCGGTATGTCAATAGGCTGCATTGTCTTATGTCTACAATTCAAAGCCTTCGTAACAGTTCGGCTGAAAAGTTCGTATCGTTTAATAGAAACACACATTTTTTTGCCAAATTTCGTTTTTATTATTCAACATAATTGCCATCAGAGGCGATACAGCGATTATAGCGATCTTCCAACTTTTCGATACCATTTTTGTAGTACGATTTGTCCTTTGCCTCAAAATAGGCCTCAGTTTCAGCGATTACCTCTTCATTGCTTCTAAAATTTTTACCAGCGAGCATTCTCTTGAGGTCTGAGAACAGGAAAAAGTCACTGGGGGCCAAATCTGGAGAATACGGTGGATGAGGGAGCAATTCAACAGCTCCAAACACTGCTCAGAATCATCAATTCGTTGTTGTTTTTGATCGATTGTGAGCTCACGCGGCACCCATTTTGCACAAAGCTTTCTCATATCCAAATATTCGTGAATAATATGTCCAATACGTTCCTTTGATATCTTTAGGGTGTCAGCTATCTCGATCAACTTCACTTTACGGTCATTGAACATCATTTTGTGGATTTTTTTCACGTTTTCATCGGTAACAGCCTCTTTTGGACGTCCACTGCGCTCATCGTCTTCGGTGCTCATATGACCAGTACGAAATTTTGCAAACCACTTACGAATTGTTGCTTCGCCCGGTTCAGAGTCTGGATAACACTCATCAAGCCATTTTTTGGTATCGGCGGCACTTTTTTTCATCAAAAAGTAGTGTTTCATCAACACACGAAATTCCTTTTTTTCCATTTTTTTCACAATAACAAAAGTAGCTTCACTCAAAATGCAATATCTCACAAACTAATAATCAGACAGCTGTCAATTTTATACACGTATCTTTTGAAGGTTGGTACTAACTGAAAATGGTATGGATTCAATTCTTGTGGCGCCCTCTCATAGAAACGATACGAACTTTTCAGCCGATCTGTTAAGGACGTGATGTATGTTTTTATGTTTTGAGAACTGGTGTTGAAATATTACCTACAGTAACTGAATTGTACTTCCAAAAGGTCAGAATGTTATTTTATCTTTATCAATACCGAACAGCAAAATACTGCTTCCGCAATGCTTTTTAAATGAAACCTAAAATCCCTCAAAACAACTGGCAAACAAGCATATTTTGTCATCACTTTCCCATCCAAATGCAGACATTTTAAGGGGTATATTACTTTTAATCAATCATTGCTGAAAGCTTCTTTCATTCGAGAATTCTTCCCACCTCAACGCGCTCTGTCATCCCCTGCAAGAATCCCTATGATTCACGCTCCTTCCGTATCTAAGCGAAATGTTTTATCTTCTGGCAGACTTTTACTTTTCTTCATTTGTGTTTCTATTTATCTTTTTGCTGGTACTACACTGTATTACAATACGCTTTACATGTTATAAGAAGCAGACGAACTCGGAGTGGGAGTGCAGTCAGAACTCCTTCCTCTTGAAACTGGACGAAGAAAAAGTGGAAGAAATAAATTTCCCTCTCAGCGAAGCGTTGTAGACAATGCAATGAAAATAAAAATTTCGGTGGAGGATAGATATTCACGAGCATATGATTTGGTTTTGCTGTTCCTTCACTCTGATACGATGGCACCATAACCTTACTGTGAAGATGAAGATTACACTGTTGTCTTCACAACAGTGGATTTGATTCAGTGACGAAAATGATTAAGCTTTCTAATCAATTACAGTGGGTCTTTGTGGTTCCGTTCGAATACGAGTGTATTCTGAGATTATTGGATTGTTATTTTTACTATTGGATTGAAGCAGAAATGTTTTTTTGTTCTACAAACCCAAACATCAAGATTATGTATCGGGAAAGCCGTCATGGGTAATAGATTATTTGAAAAACATGGAATCAGAATGATTATAGGGTCTCAAATTATTAAAATGTAACATTCAAATTAAATAATATTTTACAATATTCAAAATACGCAATTATGGTCAAAATCACCAATAATTCTTGTTTTGAATATTTGGGCAGTAGTGTTCCAGATAACGCATTCCAACGGTTCTCTAAGTTTTCGATGTAAAAGGATTTATTTTTTGCCTCAAAATAGGCTTCACATTCCGCAATTGCTTTTTCATTTTAGTAACGTTTCTTATCCGTGAACATATTTTTCTGGTTAGTGAATAGCCAGTAGTAACTGGGGTCAGATCTGGATTATATGGTGGATGAGGAAGCAATTCAAAATGTAATTAGCTTGGTGAAATAGTGGTTTTTCATTCAACATATGAGGTTGTTTCATTTAAAAAAAAAAAATTAGTCAGGACTATTCGCGTACAAGCTTTACGTGGCTGATTGAGCCATGTTTTTGTTAGATATTTTTTTTTACTATTGAATCTCGTTGTCATTCTTGGGGGAGAGACGCTTTTATTTCCATCTAGTGAAGATTGAGGGGCACTTTGTCCGTGACTCATCTTATGTTATCATATATTGCTTTTTTTAAATAACTATTTATTGGAATAAAATTAAATTATTAAGATTTTAATTGGGTGTTCAGCCACAAGTGGTGACGTTTCATCCCTATTATATACATGATTTGGTTATTACCATTAAGACATTATTTGCTTCCGCAATTCTGTGATTTTTTTGTAGAGAAAATTGTACACCTACTTGTATTGTGTAATGGGGAAAAGGAACTTATATACTAACTTACTAACTAACACAGAGAGCGAATCGATTCAATTGAAGATTGCATCGATTTTTGTCGGAATTTGCTTATAATATTATGTGACATTACATCTAATGGTTCTATATTTGTGAGTCTGTGTAACTCATTTGTACTAAACCAGGGAGGACGCTTCAAAATCATTTTCAGAATTTTATTCTGAATCCTTTGAAGCGTTTTCTTCCTGGTGGAACAACAACTTGACCAAATTGGTACTGCAAAAAGCATTGCTGGTCTGAAAATTTGTTTATAAATTAACAATTTGTTTTTTAGACAGAGCTTAGAATTTCTGTTTATAAGAGGATATAAACATTTAATATATTTATTACACTTTGCCTGGATTCCTTCAATGTGATCTTTGAAAGTGAGTTTTTTTGTCATACGTTAAACCTAAGTATTTTGCTTGATCAGACCATGTCAATTCCAAGCCATTTAATTTGAGAATGTGATTATTGTTTGGTTTAAGAAAAGAAGCTCTTGGCTTATGAGGAAAGATAATTAATTGCGTTTTTGCTGCATTTGGTTTAATTTTCCATTTTGACAGATAATCACTGAAAATATTTAAACTTCTTTGTAGGCGACTGCAGATCACTCTTAGATTTCCACCTGTGGCTAACAGACTTGTGTCGTCACAGAATAGCGATTTCTGACAACCAACGGGTAGATTTGGAAGATCAGAAGTGAAAATATTATACAAGATTGGAGCTACGTTCGAACCCTGCGGAACACCTGCTCGTACGGGTAGCAATTCAGATTTACAATTCTGATTGCTTACCTGAAGAGTACGATCAATTGAATAATTTTGAATCATTTTGATCAAATAAATAGGAAACTGGAAATCAGACATTTTTGCTATTAAACCTTTGTGCCAAACACTGTCGAATGCTTTTTCTATGTCTAGAAGAGCAACTCCAGTGGATAACCCAGAAGATTTATTTGCTTTTATCATGTTCGTTACTCTGACAAGTTGATGAGTAGTTGAATGTTCATGACGAAATTCAAACTGCTCTGGTAAAAAAATTGAATTCTCATTTATATGAGACATCATTCTCAACAAGATATTTTTTTCAAAAAGTTTACTGGTAGAAGAAAGTAAGCTAATTGGTCGATAACTTGATGTTTCTGCTAGGTTTTTATCAGGTTTAAGGATAGGAATTCCTTAAGCGTTTTTCCATTTCTTTGGGAAGTAAGCTAAAGAAAAACACTTGTTGCAAAATTTAACCAAGAGTGAGACTCGTCAACAACATCTGGAAGATTTTTAATAATAATATTAAAAATTCCATCGTTGCCCAATGATTGACTTAATTTCATCAAAATTCGTCTCAATAATGTCATTTGGTAATAACACTTGAGTTGAAATATGATCATATTTCAGCGGGACTTCATTTTCAATAGGACTCACAACGTTCAAATTAAAATTGTGGACACTCTCGAACAGCTGAGCAAGTTTTTGAGGTTTTTCGCCATTTGTAAGAAGTATTTGATTTCCTTCCTTGAGAGCAGGAATTGGTCTCTGAGGTTTCTTAAGAACCTTAAAAAGTTTCCAGAAAAAATGGAACATGATTTAATTTGTTCAACTTCTTTTGCCGAATTTTCATTTCGCAAAAGAGTAAATCTATGTTTAATTTCTTTTTCTAAATCCCTCACTATGTTTTTCATAGCAGGATCACGAGAACGTTGATATTGTCGTCGACGAACATTCTTCAACCGAATGAGCAGTTCAAGATTGTCATCGATGATAGGAGAAGATATCTTGTGAGTTTTTGCAAATCGCCTTTAAAGAATTTTAATTGTTCGCCGGTGCATTGGAATGGCAAATATGCTCCAGCGATGAAATAAATTCCATGAATGGTTTCAACTTCGATTCCCAAGTTTTCCATAACTTTAGTATTGAAAGAAGGTAAAATTCGATGTTTAATTTGCCGTTGGACAAAAATGGCAACTCCACCACCCATTCCAGTAAACCTGTCAAATCGATGAACCACATAATGTGGATTGCTTTTCAATTTTACATTTGGTTTAAGAAAAGTTTTTGTCACAATGGCAATATGAATTTTGTGAACTTTGAGAAAATTATAAAATACATCGTCACTCGATTCTAAAGATCGAGCATTCCAATTCAAAATATTCAAATAATTATTTAACATCACTGCTAAATTTCAAATTCATTAAAATATAATTCACGAATTGCCATCCCACTTGAAATGCTTCAAAAAGTGATGAAGTCGAATTCATTCGGATGATCATTTGAAAAAGTTGATCTTGTAGGTAGTTAATTTGGTCGTGAATACGACTTACGCTTTTTCAAAATTTACCCTCTGAGAGAGTGATAAGTTTTTGATCGTGAATATCTCCTGTTGTAATCTAATGAATAAACATAATTCGTGCGACATGCCATTGGAAATATGATCACAATTTTATGATAAAATTTTCAGTTGCGTGACATAATCTCAAATAGTTCAAAATTAAACTTTTCTTAAATGTTTGGTACAAACGAGTGTCAAAGAAGATAATTCATAAGGCGCGTTTGCCTTTCTCGTATTTTGAAAGCTCATAGCTCAGTGATCTGTAGAAGGATTTATACAATCTAACTACCAATAGAAACGAAAATTTTCAACTTGAACGTGTATTGTAACAACATTGAAGTTTTTCAATAGTACATTATTGAAAAACCTGTTTGATTTAACCCATGACAGCACCAGCCAATCAGAACGCGAGATGTCTGCTTCTGTACAAGAGCATCCATATAAAAGTTGAGTGGTTCATTTTTCCTACCATTTGCTGAGTATCTGTTTCCGAAACAAGACACACGAGAACAACATCGAGGACCTGTCGTCTCACTGTTTCCCGTTCTGCGTAAAGGAAAGGAATTCTAGCAGAGGGGCTGTCCATACACCGCTGCCAGTAGTAGGTATAAAATGAAATGTGATGTGAGAAATAGCGTCATTTAAGTTAAAGCAGCTACTCTGAACGTACGAGACACCGTCAGCACGATGGCACAGAAAACCGGTAGAAAGGCAGCCAAAAAGTCCAGCAAGGCCCATTCAAAAGCACTTTTTAGTGCTAAAGATAATCATAAAGAACTAGTTGAATTTTGTCGTTTTCTTACCATTTTTCGAGCAACTGTTGCCGAAACAAGACACACACGAGAAGTTTAAATAATTTGAACCGTCACATTCAATTACGAACGGCAATGCGAAAGTGGAAGTGATGATTTTGAACACATCTTTATACTAGTATAGGGTCTTGTGGAAATATGCCATGCGAAACAGGGTTGCCATATATACAGATTAATCTGTATTTTATTTACACACACACACACACATATATATATATATATATATATATATATATATATATATATATATATATATATATATATATAGATTTTCTGTATTATTATTATTATTATTATTATTATTATTATTATTATTATCATCATTATCAGTATTAAAATTACTTTTGCATACCGAAGATCGTCGATAAATTTCGGATCAGGCCATTGCAATTGTCTCGTACTGAAATTTCGAGAAGAATCTGATATCTTCGAACTTCATAGCTTCAATAAAAATAAACTACAGCAAATTAAAAAGGAATTGTTTCAAGTTTGGAATATATTTGTATATTTGTATATTTGTATATTTGTATAACTTCATCTGACATATGTTGTCTTAATGAATAAAAACAAACAATTAAAATTTAAAAACTAAACCTAACTATCGCTATTTATATGTGGAAATTGTCAAGTAAACGTTTATAAAACACGGTTGACGACACATTAAAATCGAATGTTGTAGAATAGTAGCTATTTAATGTAACTAATCTGTATTTTAATGTAGGTGCATCGCTTCAAACTCTATTAGTGAAAAAGGAGAAAGCTTGCACAATTCATACAATCAACCAACTAACTGAAATTCGGAAAAGTGATGGGAGCGTGTCAGTTTTTTCGTATTCACGACATCCAGTTATGTCTCTGACATACCCACCCGCCTTTTATTTTCCGTTATATCGCCTAAATCGACTTCGTTTAAAGAAGCGAATGGCATTGAAGGAATATTGGTAGGTAGATGTCTACCTGTTATGATAGTGTAACTGCCATTATAAGAAGATGATTTGGCCGATCTACCTATTAATAAATTGTTTTTGTTAGAAGACGAACTGGAAGGCGTTTCTGTTTTTTGTTTGTTTACCTTAGAAGAATTAAGTTGTAGTAGTTTACCTGTCATAAAGCATAACTGTCATTAGAAGATGATGATGACGAAGTCGATCTACCTGTCAATAAATTGTTTTCGTTAGAAGACGAATTGGAAGGCGTACCTGTTTTTTGTTTTAAATTCGAAGAAATAAGTGCCTTGGAAGAATTAGGCGCGGCATTTGTAACGTTTTTTTGATTTTCAGGTATGTTCTGTAAATTTAGGTTCGTTGATTTGACTTGTTGTCTAAGCGAACGAGCGTTTCAATTTTTTCCCTGACAGGACATTTCAAATAGTTGGATTTATGATTTCCATAGCAATTTGAACATGAAAATTTATCAGTGGTTTTATTCATTGGACTAACGTCTTTCGTATGCGATTTACCACAATTCAAACACCGTATATCCATATGACAATTTTTGGTTCCATGACCGAAGCCTTGGCAACGACGGCATTGCGCTAAGTTTTAAATACCATTATGCCGTTTATAATGTTCCCAATGAATGTTAATGTAGGAAATGAAACGTACTGTTTCTAAAGTTTTCAAATTGTTTACATCACTTCGATTAAAGTGTAATAAGTAAAGTTCATGGGAAATTCCAGAGTGTGGTTCGGAAGTACCATTCGCTCTTTTTTTCATAAGTATTACTTAGGAAGGGGCAAAACCAAGCAATTCTTTTAGTTCATTTTTAATTTCATCAGTTTTTTTATCATTTGATAAACCTTTCAAGACAGCCTTGAAGGGTCTGTGATTTTATATCATATGAATAAAATTTATGAAGTTTCTCGGACAAATCTCCGATAAGACGTTCATAATTTCCAATCCATCAACCAAGACTCGACATTCTCTTTCTTCGTCCGATTTGAAATGAGACTTTTACTTCCGGGAGTAAAGTAGAAAGCTCAGTGCGGAATGTTTTGATACTCATCGCGACTCTCAAATTGTGAAAACTATCTTCACTTAGTGTCCCAATACACTGTCTGCTGTATTTTAGGTAAACCGACAAGTTATTGTGAGAGAGTCGACACAAAATTCACTAATTTTCGTGCACGAAACAAGGTAAACGCGTTAAACAAATGCATTACTGTTTGTTTGTTTACGTTGCAATCAGCTGATTTTGAAGTTCCGATTTTGATCTCATCAAGATGGCGTCGTGGCAGGGGGCCGATGTATTCCTTTTGTGGAAGTCGACTTTCTGTTCGTTGATTCAGGGCATTTCATACAGGAATCGCAGTTTTCACTTTTGTTTCAGTTTTGAGAAAGATCAATTTTTTCATGTTGTTTTGTAATCGATAGTAAATTTCTAACATTTTAAGTTCTGTTTTATTTTCTGTTTCCTCGAAAACTGTTCAATTTGAGAAAAATAGTGAAATGTTCAATTTGGGATGGAATGGTATCAATTCCAAAATACTATTTTATATACAACACTTAATTGTTAATCAGCAGATCGGACTTCATATTTGAACTCATAGTTTGGGTCTATAAATAAAATAGTTCGAAAGTCGTAGTTCATAACGAACCCACTAATTTCATCTTGGTTCTGTATTTATTTACGTGCAACTATTATTTCTGGAACATCAAGTTTCGAGTCAGATTTGTATCAAGGGCATGATTCGTCCGGGTTGAAAATTTTCCTTTGTTTTCTTTGTGGCTCCCGGCAGGAAAATTAAATCAACAAGAAAATTTCCTGCTTTGATTGAGATTGCTCTCCGCTGAACTCCGCCGTAATGTTCCTATCTTCATTGTCTTCGGTTAGATTTGCATGCTCCGCAAACCGCCCGGAATCACGCTAAGGGAATGCTCTAGGCCCGACGGCTCCTTATGATAAAATGAAGAACAATTTCCCAACCAGCTTAATTTCTGTTAATTATTTAGCGGGAAACCAAATTACGCATCTAGACTCTCGGTTTTCCAACCGATTCTCTCAGCTCGTTCCGAATCGTCGGCGGATCATTTGTGGATGCTTTGTTTTATTTCATTGATGAGAGCTCTCCGTTTCGATGGTTGTGCTTTTTCGGTGCGATCCCGACAAACGAAGCGACTATTTATTTATATTGGCAGTCGCTTGGGAATCAGAGCACTAAATGATAATAGGAAATATAAACATCTTCGGTTGGAATAATGACAGTGCCATCGTTTGTTGGGATGATCAAATAGTATAAGGAGTCTCCTCACTAGTGATAGTTGGGATAAACTGTTTTTTTTGTATTAAATTTACACAGCAGAAAATTTTACATGCGATCGATGATGCAAATCATCGACGTCTTCGAAATTATGCAAATGTAAAATTACAATTTTCAACAGAAATATATCAAAATAACTGAACCATACGATAACCAAGCTCTAAAATATGTAATTTGTAGCACTACAGATATCAGACTAATTAGATGTAAAAATATCTGCTCTATCTGCGAATTCATACACGACATAAACTCAAAATTCTTAAGGTAATGTAGGTTAGTACATGACGAAATCATAGAAAAGTAATACACAAATGACTGAATATTAAAAGAGTTTTTAGAAGCTTTTGCAAATGAAACGAGTCTTCCAGAAAATAAAAATAAACACTACTTCTATGAAATTGTTGTATAGATTTGAAAAACATGTTTAATGAGATATCACAGAGTGACTTTTCCTAATGAATCTGACGTGGGTTATATGATAATAAGATCATCCCTAGCGTTAGTCGAGCCCTAGTCTAGAACTAATTTGCTTTTCTTATTTTTTTTTTGCCGGTGCCTCTTGCCTCCAATTTGCCATTGTTAGCAAAAATCCGAACGAGTTAATTGCGCGACGCCAGTCAGCCGAATCAGACCGAAACTTCACCACTTCCGACAGCGGCGAGGAGCTGTCGCGTGCCGTTCGAAGGATCCTGCTACCGGGCTTGTTTGCGAAGACGTTCGAGCGACTGGAGAACAATGTTGTAGGTATAGATAACGAAATTCTACCAATTAATGTTTATGATTTTTTGGCTAATGATGTTGCACACAACTGGTCACTGGTGTTGGGGCCGCTTTTATCCTGAATGAAATATTTTGATAACGATGCTTAGTTTAATGGTTGGTTTAAAAAGGCTTCCAAAAATATATCTATCAAATTTTTATATTTTTTAATAAGGTTCCTTTTTCTATTATCGATCACCTGATTCATTTAGTGTTTGGCATCTGGTTTTTTAAGATTAAGATTTTTATACTTAATTTATCTAGTTATTTTGAGTGTGTATATATTTCGTCGAGCTTTAAAGAATAGTTTCATTTCTGTATTGGGGGCAGCAATTTCAATGAGTATTGAAAACAAAATGTATTGCAATGCTCTATGATAAATAATATTTTTGTTTTTTTTTCATTTTCGGTGAGAATATAAAATTAGCTGGAAATGCCGAACGAATGGAAAATTGAAGACGTGTAAATTTTAATGGCATACCAGTGGGTATTATTGGGATACGCGTAATAAAAACTTCTTCACCTATGATTTTTCCAGTCAAAATTGTTGTCTCGATAACATTTGCCATTATTAACTTTAAACTTTTTTATCTGAACTTCTATTATCAACAGAAAAGCACTAAACACTAACCAACCAAACACATTCAAACTTACGCATAAACGTAACCAAAATAAACATATTCAAGAAGGAAATATATATAAAAATTCCTGTTTTCATCCACCTAGTGGTGTATGATTTCAAAAGAATAAATATTTAAAGTGTGAATAAAAGCTAGAAACTTTATTCGAGTGTAGACTAACATACCCATTTGAATTTGTAAACCGAGTCATGTTATGTCAAATTAAGAAGAATTTTCCCGTTTTTTGCAGCTTCACTCTAAATGAACCAGTAGTCAGATTCGGACAAAATTAAGCAGCAGTTTATGGGACCGATTTTTTTTAGTAAACATCTATCCTAACCTACAAATTGAAACAGTTTTGAATCGAATTTAGAAGATTTTTCCCCTATTTTGCATCATCGCTTTTATTGACTGTATGAAATTTTAAACACATTTTACCCTGTACCTCCGGAATAGGAAGTCAGATCCGAATAAAATAATAACATTCTATGTGACCATAAGTCGTTTCATTCAAGTGCGTATTTTTTCACATTCACACACACGCACACATTTATACACACATACATTTTGCGATCTCGACGAACTGATTCGAATGGTATATGGTATACTTGGTCTTGCGGGTCTCGGTTCAATAGCCGGTTTTCACAAATATCGCATAGCCTTCCTGTGTAGGTAAAGATAGTAATGCTTATGCAAAATTTGAGTCGAAAAAAATATAAAAAAAAACATAGGGGAGACCGGGACTGAGCCGGATACATTTTGGAAATTGAAAAAAGCGTTCATTACAACTAGGTTTTTACCCAAGTTATCTATACAGTTGAATAACTGAAACTTTTAGCTACAATTACAAATTTGTGACTGGGCAAAATATGCATTAGTTTTTGTTTCAAGTCACGATGAGGTGACTAACCAAAAATCCAATATTTAGGATCGCTTAACCGCGAAGAACGAATAGTAGGGCACCAAATATTAGGATAATTTAATGAGCGGAAAATAAATGAAACCGTGTTTGAATGGATTGTCTGTTGGTTTCAACATTCCGTGAGACATAATCCTGTTCACTGACAATATATGTATTGTTTCTAAATTTCTCGCCCTGCAGTACCAAATAAATGTTGCTGAAACTGACATTAGATAGCATCATTACGTATAATTTAAGTTTCGCTTAAATTTATAGTAAATCTAGCTTTAACAAATTATATAAAATACACTCTTAGAAAAAACGAAATTTAAGCTTGACGTAGTTTCTTCGGTGATGACACAATATTACATCTATTAACATGTAAAATTTGCGTCTGTATCGATGTAAGCTTCAGCTCGATGAACTGTGAAGTTAATGATATTATTTATCTTTACATGCTTTGAATTGTGAAAGTAAGTGAATCGCGACGCTCCTGTTATGTGCATCTATAAGGATGTAAATTTTTCTATGCATTTAGAATAGTAATATAGATATACATATTTAGGCATATTTCAAGAACCCGTTAAAAACTTGAACTGATTTTATTATGTGTCCGGGTCAGCCCAACTTTATAACAGTTTTTACGTTTTTTGTTTCGCCGGTTTAAGTGACGGTGTACAATATTGAACACACTTTACCCCATAACTCCGGAACCGGAAGTCGGATCCGGATGAAATTCAGGAATTCTGTGTGGGACCTGAAGACCTTTCATTTGAATCTAAGGAATTGTGGAAATCGATCAAACCGTCGCTGAGAAAAGTGAGTGAGATCCATTTTGGTATATATGACCACTATTTCCGGTGCTTCCGGAACCGGATGTCGGGAACCAGGATAGCCGGAATCGGTTTGTTTACTTGCCTGATAATGACTATCGATTCCTGTAGTTTTGAGATCAGTTTAGAAATTTTTTACGTGTTTTGTTTTCGGTTTAAGTGACGGTGTACAATATTGAACACACTTTACCCTGTAACTCCGGAACCGGAAGTCGGATCCGGATGAAATTCAGGAAATTCGTACCACGACACTTTTCATTTGAATCTAAGTTTGTCGAAATCGGTTCAGCCATCTCCGAGAAAACCTAGTGAGATTATTTGACACATACACACACACAGACAGACATTGTTCAGCTCGATGAACTGAGTCGAATGGTATATGACACTTGGTCCTCCGGGCCAATTTTTACTAGTCGGTTTTTCAAGTGATTGTATAACCTTTCTATATGAGAAAGGCAAAAAATACAACAAATTTGATAAAACTTTTGAAATCTTTTTTGGAATCGATAGAACGATAAATATAATTCAATTTTTAAGATGATTTCATACAAATGTTGACAGCGGCTCCGCCTTTGATGAAACATGCGCAAGGTGCAATTTTGGCACACTCTCTCCAGCATATTGGACCGGCCCATAATCTACACCAAACAGTGACTTTTTTTGGGATTCATTGGTAGCTCATGCAATGCTTCTGGCTGGTCTCCACTCAGTTGCGCCAATAACATTCCGACACTGTCCACAACGTTCCGAAATCTCTCGATACAAGGCTAGGAGTGGAACAAAAATGGATCTCGGGACGCAAATAATGCAGAAGAAACCAGATCTTTCGGTACGTACAGTGGCTAGAAAAATGGACATATCTCCAACTTTCGTGCATACTTGCAAGGTATGAAGTCGTTCAAGGTGAAAACTGTACTGAACCACAATGATATACAGAAAAAGGTTAAAACCCTGACTCATATTAAAACCCTGACTCGTATGTTGTATCGTGAATATTTGATGAAATTTTACTGAGTGATAATTGACATTAGCTTCATAATGTGCTCGAAGACTTTAAGCAGCTTCCCGGAATGTTTTTTTTTATATTGTCATGAAGTAGTATTTCAGAATAAAGAAAAAGACCAAGTTTCTCAAGAAGTTTCAGATTGGTTTGGCAGGCAATATGCTGCTGTAGTCGTGCAAGCTGAAGCTTAATCACTACCCGAAACGGTAAACAAGAAAATATACGGTGAAGAATGCGTAAAGAAGCGATTGTCACCTTTCCCATGCAACCATGACGCTTTCTCGTTATTCTGATCTGATTTGGCATCTTATCGCTATGTCAAACATGTATATGGTATAAAGCGAATGGAGTCTGGAAGAGGCGAATCCACCTAACTTCCTGGAGTTGCGACCTCTCGACCGGTCGCTGAATCGGTTACTGAGAAGTCTGCACAGACTCGAATGGCCGGAGTAAACTTAAAAGTTCGTAGTTTCTTCTTGCAGTCTAATTAAGCAACTGTAATTAATTTCAAGATGATCAATAATTCACAATTAAATGAATAAAAAATACATTTTGAATGGACCAGCAAATTTTTTTTATTTCAAATTTAATCAGATTTGATTATGTCGCGAACAAACCTTAATATTTCAATATTATTAGGTGAAAAAATAAACCATTGTCATGAACTCCCGAAAAAGAGTGAGTCAAGAGTCTGCATGTTGAAGACATGCTACTGAACTAATTGTGAATCGAACTTTGTTTTTCACACCATCAAATGCACGACCTGGTGACGTTCTGCTAGTTTGGATAATAAAATTTGCTAATTAATGTCAACAGTTCAATACCTTCTTTGATTGGTTCATTGATCCGTAATATTTTCCCATCACAAAAAATGCAAAGCCTTGGTATTACAATTCCTGTAGTAGAATTTGACCTTCTATTTCAATAGACTTTACAGCCAGTCTGTACAGAACCATTGTATGGCTGGTGCTACGATTCTACTGACACTACGAATCCTTCCAGGTCGGGGCTCGAACATACGACAACTGGTTTGTAAGACCAGTTCCCTATGCATTGAACCGCCAGCTCCATCACAAGCCCTCGTGAAATGACATGACCGTTATCATTTTGTATAATCCTTGGTTGCTATCTTTACGCTGGAATATCTGTGAGTTTTGCATGAATTATATGAATGGCTTAAAATGTCTTCATGTGTCACAATTATAGGAGATAACAACACTCAAGAATCAGATCGTTCAACAAATATCTCTTACCACAAGCACTTACCTGAACAGTAGATTAATATCTTATTGTTCGAACATTTTCTTAGCAATATTTATGTGTTCACAATCCTTCTCGTATGGTGAACGAAATTTATGCAGTACCACAGCCAAACAAATCCTCAACGAACACTGTAGTAATAATCGAAACGTGCCGAAGCCCGAATGCGTACATTATTAATTGCCATCACTCTCATATTGCAGGCTCTGCTCGTGCTGCAACAGGACGAAGACAAACAACAGCAGAAACCGCAGCAGCCTTCCGATGATAGGCTTGGCACTGTTCGGGAGAAACAAGTTCGACAGGGTAGTGGCACTGGTGCCGCCTGGCCACCGCTGCAAGCTGAACAGAACCCACCCATCGTCCCAAACGAATGGTCTACGGTTGTACGAAGTATGGCACCGGGACATCTTCCCGACCCGGTTGTGGAAAACAAACGAAACTTTCCAGAACCGTCGTATATTTGTCTATCATCAATTATAAATCATCCCTCGGTGGGGTCCAATATTTGTCGAACCTATTCCTGGAGAAAACTACGAGGAACTGCTGTGTAGGTATTTTCAATTTTAGGTTTGTAGATATCGGAACAGTAATCCTACACGATTGCAACACAGACAAACAGGCATAACTGTTGTAGTACTAGCTCTTGTTGTTTTATGAATTAGAGCAAATTCAGCAGCTGAAAGTTTTATATGGGCGATCTAAAATAGACCTAAAACTAGAACAAACGTATCTCCAGCAAGCCGTTCTAGTTTTATTTATTCGAACAGTTCTTCTGTCAAAATTAAAACTGGCATACGATGCCTTTCTATTTTCACGACTAAAACACTACTCGGGCTGACAAGTATCAAATCCAGATGTAAATTTTAAAACTGACATGAATTATGCATCTAGAACCAGAACACTACTGAATATGCCCTTAATTTATTAAGCACTATCTAGTGATATCTTTGTTGAACATGAAAAAAATTGTGTTCCTTGACAGCTGTTATATTAGCCTTTTGATCCTAGTAGGCATTCAAATTACCAAATTACCAGATGTAGTTATTTATGACTAACATGTTTCGTCTAAGAATTGTTCTTCCTATAAATATTGATTTAGAGTGTATATAATCAGATATCGATGTTCTGTATAGCAAACGAATGGGTTACTGAAATTGAATTAGTTTCCTCCGACATACGTGTTGTCGTAAGAGCCACTGATCAAAACCATGAGATGTGTTGTGCTACCAGTTTTATTTCAATTAGAGGAGCCTTCGAATTCACACTTTTTACCTGGGTGTTTTTAAAACTGACACTAGTGGAATCAAAATCCATTAGGGAAACTTTCCCGATAAGTCGTCGGATTTCAATTCTTACAGAAAAAACACTTTTTGTTGCAGTGACAGCTAAGGACTCAAACGTGAATGTCAGCTGCTCTCTGTTTATTCAACTCATCCAATCCAATTTCTATCAATTATAACACTATCGAAAGGAAGCATCGAATAAAGAGCGTATTCGTTAAAAATGGCTTACACTTTTTAGTCATAAAATGGATTGTCTGATTTTCTAGAAAATTTCAGGAAGTGGAAAACTATTAGTGAGTTATGATCTAAGAAATTTTGGTTTATTCAATGTAGTCTCCCATCCCGAATGCTCGCCCCTTCCTTCCTACTCATCTTTTAACTATCGATTTTGTCTGACCGATTTTCCTAATGTTTGGCTGTTTTCACCAGAAATTTTTCCAAGTTCAACTCTGCTTCAATAATTTTGGGCAAGCAAACAGCGTCTTATTCGACTGCTACATGTTTAATACGCTAAGCTGGCTTTCTTCTTCAAACCGGATTCAGCTCCCAGCGATAAAAAGTTGAATCAAATTTGACAACATTACTCACGAAATTTTCTACACTGAAGGCCATCGGTAATCATAACCGAAATAAGCTTATTGTCAAAATCAAAATTCAGCGAGCGTACTGATGGATTGTCTTCAACTAAAAAAGTCTCCGTTTTCGTGTTTTTGGTACTAAAAGGGTGGTGTACGGTATCCAGTTGCATTGCATCAAATCGAGTTAACTATTTTCTATGGAAAGTTCAAGTGACAGTTACAATCGTGGCGTGGATGTAGTCGGAAGAACATCTGATCCTGATCCTGAAGTTCGAGCTTACTACGGTTACCATCAACTTTTTTCGCTCCTAATAAAACCTAAACAACCAATGAAACTGTTGACGATTAGAAACGTCTGAATGCTCAACACGGAAATTCGAATTGTGCTTGAATTACATAATATTTTTGGATTGTCACTTGTCAAACTGTTTTAAAATATACGTGCGGCCCGGCAGAAAATCGCTAGGCCCGGTACTGCCGGGCGAGGCCCGTTGTTGTGGTAACCCTAGAGCTTGCGTTCTATTTACACCCAAAAGTTGACAAATTCGCATTGCCGTAATCTGGATCACGAGATGTACGTGAGAGCAGACTTCCAGCAACTTCAGGAACTCGTGTTTTTTCACTGCTTACATAAGTTAGGTAGTGGATGGAGATGGAGAAAAATGGGTTTCCTCATGTAAACATGTTGGTCCAGACGTTGTACTAGACCTTACCTTATGATCAAAAAGGAACCGGAATTTTATTAAAAAAACGCAAAATTTCAAATTTTTAATAAATTACTTTATTATCGCCTTCAAAGTACTCTCCTCCTGCGGCAATACATGTATGCCAACGCTTGATCTAATTTTCCATACAAGTTTTATAGACCGCCGAAGGTATGGCCTTTAGTTCACGCAGCGAATGCTCTTTTATGGTCTCTATGGTCTCAAAACGCGTTCCCCGCAATGGCAATTTGAGTCTGGGGAAGAGGAAAAAGTCACACGGGGCCATATCTGGAGAGTACGGTGCTTGGTTGATGATATTGGTTGAGTTTTTGGCCAAAAACTGCGACACAACCAACGCTGTGTGAGCCGGCGCATAATCGTGAAATTCAGCTTTTTTGGCACCAGTCGAGAAGCGACGCGTTTCAAACCCAAAACATCAGTTAAAATGTATTCGGCTGATCCATAAGAGATGCCCAACAACACAGCAATCTCTCTAATCGGTACAGAACGATTTTGCAACACGATTTGCTTCGCCGATTCAATGTTTTCTTCAGTAACAGATGTTGTTGGGCGGCCAGGGATCTCATCATGATCCAAGCTTGTACGACCACATTTGAAGCGTTTATACCACTCGTATGCCCGTGGTTTTCCTACACAGGATTCACCAAAGGCCTTTTCTAACATTTTCAACGTTTCGGAACACTTAAATCCATTTGCAACACAAAATTTGATGCACGCACGTTGTTCTAAATTTTCATCCATTATAAAAATCGCCACACGAAAATTTTTCAACTTCTTTGTATAGACGCCAAACAAAAACTAATCGTACGATATGCGTCAAAATTTGACAAAATGTGTATAAAAGTGTTGCCAACGTTGAGAAAATAAAAGTTTGTCGATTGAACAAGCGCGGGAATTTTAAAATGAAAATTCCGTTTCTTTTTTTTATCATAAGGTATGCGTAGTGTTAATAGGATATGGTATTGAAAAATGGATATGGAAAAAGTTAAATAGTATACAACCTTGATCAAAAAGTTTCCGGAATCACCAACGTGTGACGCTCTCAGCCACCCGATTAGATGTTTTATTTCTTCAAAGTCGCCACATCTGTCATTGATATTCTATCAAATTTTCAGCTTGAGCTTGTAAAAGTTACACTGTGTTGAGTACATCTGCGATTGTACGTGTCCTCGATTTTGTGCTGATTGATAAAATTTAGCGATAAAAACGGTTATTGCAAATGTTAGAAGAGTGTTTCGGTAACGATACTCGGAAGAAAACAGTCGTTTATCAGTGGCACGAACGTTTCAAAAGTGGCTGTGAGTCTGTGAATGATGATGAGAGAAGCGGTAGGCCATCGACATCGAAAA
The DNA here is from genome assembly GCF_030247185.1 of Malaya genurostris. Taxonomy (NCBI): domain Eukaryota; kingdom Metazoa; phylum Arthropoda; class Insecta; order Diptera; family Culicidae; genus Malaya; species Malaya genurostris. The sequence continues at coordinate 95,720,277 of NC_080572.1, forward strand.
CCGCGAAAACATCAACAAAATCAAAGAATGGGTGACCGTAGACCGCAAATTGACTATTGGAAATATGACAGAGAAGTTTTGAGATGTTTGCGTGAAGCAATTTGCCGAAAAAGACAGGATTTGTGGGCAAGCCACTTGTGGATCCACCACGATAACGCACCGTCACACAATGCCACCACTATCCGCGAACATTTGGCTAAAAATGAAACGAATACCATTCAGCAACCACCGAATTCACCTGATTTGGCTCCCTGTGACTTTTTCCTATTCGGTCGACTCAGGAAACTGTGGTATTCTATTCAAAATTTGTCTCTTATATTTTGGAAAGAAACCAAGAGATTGTTTGTGCATTAACTAGTATAACATACAGAATGAAAAAGTGCTTTGCTCGCGTAGGTCATCCTTAAGAAAACGAAGTGGGTTCACTATTATATGCACTATGAACCCGAGAACCAGTATAATCGAAGTCGATTCGTACAGCCACCAACTAACATGACGTACAAACTCTACCAGTTTTTATTCAAATTTGGAAGATTTTATACAATTTTGCCCTAAGATTGGGAATAACGGTTTTGAGTCCAGTTTACCTCATTTTGTACGGTTTTTGTTTCGCTAGTTTAAATGACGGTGTGCAATATTTAACACACTTTACCCTATAACTTCTCAACCAGAAGTCGGATCCAGATGAAATTCAGGAATTCCGTATGGGACCGTGAGACGTTTTATTTGAATCTAAGTTTGTAGTAATCGGTCAAAACATCGCTGAGAAGAGTCTGTGAGATCCATTTTGGAATATATGACCACTATTTCCGGTGTTTCCGGAACAGGAGACCGGGAACCAGGATAGCCGGAATCGGTTTGTTTAGTAGCCTACTGATAATGGCTATCGATTTGTGTAGTTTTGAGACCAGTTTAGAAAATCTTTATCCTATAACTCCGGAACTGGAAGACGGATCTGGATGACGTTCAGGAATTCCGTATGGGACCTTTTATTTGAAACTAAGATTGTGAAAATCGGTCAAACCATCGCTGAGAAAAGTGTGTGAGATCCATTTTGGAATATATGACCACTATTTCCGGTGCTTCCGGAACCCGAAACCGGGAGCCAGGATAGCCGGAATCGATTGGTTTAGTTGCCTACTGATAATATTGAGCACACTTCACCCTATAACTCCGGAACCGGAAGTCGGATCCGGATGAAATTCAGGAATTTCGTATGGGTCTATTACTATGGGACCATGAGACCTTTGAAGACTAAGTTTGTCAAAATCCTAGTGAGATTATTTGACACATACACAAACACACACAGACATTGCTCAGCTCGATTAACTGAGTCGAATGGCATATGACACTTGGCCCTCTGGGCCAATTTTTGCTAGTCGGTTTTTCAAGTGATTGCATAACCTTTCTATATGAGAAAGGCAAAACGTTTCGAGGATTGGATCAAGCGCTAACATAAGCGTGTTACAGTCGATGGGCAGTACTTTGAAGGGGACAACATCAATTTGGATGAATAATCTTGTATTTTTAATTTAATGAATAAATTCCGGAAACTTTTTGTTGTAGGTACTATTTGATTCGATTTCCTGAAGGTTTGAAGATGATCGGATGAATGGTTGATTTTTTTCAAATATTTTCTATTGATGCAATTTGATGCACCCTTTACATCGGCGTTGGATACAAAAGCATCTCTTCACTAGTATTAATTTCGAGTATGCTAAATAGCTAAAATATGCTAAAGTACCCACTAACAAATTCAAACACTAACAATCCATTCTATGCTTCAACAGTTTTTGAATCGAATCGATTTTACCTGAAATAAATTCACTCTCTAAAATCTTCTTCCGAAGTAAAGAGACATAGTAGCATGCACCAAGTCTTACCCTACCGATTAACTGTTTAACTTTGCTACCTATTTTCAGTTGTTCTTCGGATGAAGTTTTGTGCAATGGAGCTCTTTTTTTAGAAACTTTTTGGAAAGTTAGAATGGAAAAGTTTAATTTTCTTTCGTTTTCTCACTTGAGCTGAACATTAATTACCTCTGTCGAGCAGGGTATAAGAAGGCGAAATTTGCATTTCATTTACATGTTCCAAAGAACAATTTGAAGAGCTTATTATACCAGAAGGATGCATGTCTGTAGTTGTCAGTAGAGAAATTATGTTTGGAAATTATTCGCTTGCTTTTTGGGTTCTATCTAACTGAAAAAGATATTTCGATAACTCGATATTTCATTGTATATTATATCGTGTTGAGTGCAGTTCACTTATTGGGTTTAAATTTGATTTTATTCAGTTATTTTGTAGAATAATCAATTCCGAAACTAGTTTCTAGTCAGTCGATATTTTCACCTACAAAGACCTTTTTATACTTTGCTTCTTTTTATTTCTACTGTCATTTTTATCACTCTAGCTATTACTTTACTATGTTAATAATTTAGCATTAGCATTAGAGACAGTCCTGGGTTGGCGGTTCAATGCATAGGGCGCTGTTCTTACAAACCAGTTGCCGTATGTTCGAGCCCCGACTTGGAAGGATTCGTAGTGTCAGTAGAATCGTAGCACTAGCCATGCAATGGTTCTGTACACTCTGAATCAGCTGCGAAGTCTGTTGAAACAGAAGGTTAAATTCCACTACAAGAATGTAACACTAAGGCTTTGCTATTAGAGACAGCCCATGGGTAGCTACTTCGTTATTGATCAGAAGCAATTGAGCTTGCAAAATGTTTTCCTAAAATACCGTGATTGGGAAAAGTAAGTAGTTTCACATTTTGTAAAGTCACGTCCGAATGCAGACCTATTTGGGAAGGAAGGTTTGCTAGTTTAGTACATGTTGCATTCCCACATACATCACAGGAAGGGGTGATAATACTATCATATGTTCATTGCTCTGGGCTATCGAGAATACGTTGAATACGTCAGAATCACAGAATTGACTTTCGAACTATCACACATTACATATGTACTACATGATTGCAAGAATCCAAACTTTCGATTGAATCATTTTCTGATTCAGAACAGTCTTGGCACAACGACCACGATATATTTTCGTTATGCTTGAATCTGATAATGCCGAAAAGCTATGCAGATGGCGCTTCGATCGGTTAAAGTCATTCAATTTTGGGCGTTAAATTAGCAGTGTCCGTCTCTTGAGCATTTTTTAGTTTCGCGAATCAGCATAATGTTAGAAACATAATAACACTTTTTACTAATCAACATACATACTTATCTTCGTTGTTCGAGACACACTGAAATTTGACATTTTGAGAGCAACACTGCATCATGCTCTCAGTGATGTCAACCCTCCTCCGAATCGTGACGTACCTAATTTGACAGATAATGTGGCTAGTTTCAAGATAGGTAGCATATGGAATCAAAATATAGAAGATATCAAATTGAAATTTTGTGGTCGAAGACATTTTGAGACTTTGTCCCAAAATGTCACATTGCATACTTTGTTTTTTCAACATTGATCTAGACTGTCTTTTGAAAAGGGTTAAGCTTTTTTAACCATTTTTTTTTAAAATAGTTATTGTTGATTAATGATAAAGCATACAAAAAAGTATTATACTAGAGATTTTTACAAAATCAATGAAATTTTGGAATAAAAATACTGGAAATTTCCATATCGAGTCCAATACTTAGAAAAAATGGCTTAAAACATTTAAAATCGATCTACAAAAAATAAAAACATTTTTAATTTTGATAAAATTTTGTCCCAAGTTAGGTGAATATGTTCCCCACAATCCGTTCAATAATTGCACTCTTAAGAAAACAAAAAACAGTTTACTTGTCCATATTGATTTTTTTCAGTGTCTTTTTATCGTAAACTAAGCTAAACTGAAAGTCATTACCGTCCAAGTATTCAATAAAACGCAATTTGTGAGGAAATTTTACAGAATATTATATCGCTAGTTGTCCGATATTTGCAAAAAGTGTCAGTAATGGACAACAAAAAGTTTTAGTTAGAAACACTTTTTGTCGTGAATACGACTTACTTTACTATGGGGCGCCTTTTCGAAATTTACCCTCTGAGAGAGTGATAAGTTTTTGATAGTGAATATTTCTTGTTGTATTTAGCGTATCAACATAATTTTGATACATGCCATCGGAAATATGATCACCAATTCATGATAACATTTTCAGTTGTATGGCATAATCACAACTAATTCAAAATTCAAGTTTTCTGAAAGGTATCAAAGAAAACAAACTCATGACGCCTATCTCGTACTTGGGTATGTATAAAAGGTTAACACTAGATATATTTCGTTTAATCTAGTCTGCGCAGTTGATTGAACAGGAAGTAAAGAAAGTGCATCATTTTGGTTGGTGTAGGTCCAGAGCTTAGTTCCAGTTCTAGTATTAAGAATTCAGTTTAGTATTGAATCAATTGCGGGACGTTTGCAGAACCACTTTGTCTTCAAAGAAGATCGATTGCGTCATCCTGCTACTGGTCGTTTGCATTAAAGTAAAATACAACAAAAAGTGAACAACGATGGGGAAAATTATGCAAAATCAGCTCTTCCAAATGGCTCTAAATGTTATCTAAAAAACTATAAAGATGGAAAATCGAAGATAAAAATTATTAATTTCGTGCACTTTTTGCAGTGTAAAGTTCGCACCAAACGAGTGCGAATAAAGCCAGCATTTGACTGCTTCGCGTTGTAGAAAACTGCTCCAAACAGTGTTTAATATCGAATGCCATGAATAAATCCGAAATGGAATAATCGACATCAAAATTCTGTATTCTGTATACTGCTATTTTTATACTCTCATTTGTTCCGCGTTATTTAATTGTGTGGTAGAAAATATTTTTTCGCCGATAAGTCAATCTTCAGTTTAATTGCACCGTTACAATTTATAAAGTTGCGAAATTCACGCAATGAACTAATACGAATGATTAACGGGTGGCAACTAAAATTTTGGAATTTTTTCGAGGACTGTATGCTTAGCAACAAACGAGCTAAGAGAAAAATAAGAGTGTGTATGTGTTAGCTCTCTCTCTCCTCTTTCTGCTAGTATTTTCTGGTTTGTTCATGCTTGCTCAGTTTTGCTCAAAATGCCGTCGAAACAAGAAGTATTTCGCGAGCGCATTGTACAGTTCTACGAACTGCAGAGAAATCTCGGTAAATAGTATACGGTACAACATTTTAAAAGCGAAAATGTTGCGGCTTCGACTCTTTCTCATATCCTAAATACCCCAACAACTGCTCGCAAGCAAGGTAGTGGAAGACCAGCCAAAATTATGGACGCAAAAGGACTTCGTTCTCTTTCTCGTGCCTTCAACATCAAGGATTCGCTGAGCCAACGGGATGCCACAAAAAAATTCAACTTTTCTCACCAGAACATCTGAAAAACGTTGAAAAGAGTCGGAATAAAGTGCCGAAAGAAGACACGAGCCCCGGAATATACTGACGCACATAACTCAACGCTGAAGTCCAAATGCCGCTGGTTGATTAAAAATTATTTCGGAAAAACTTTTGTTTGGACGACGAAAGTTATTTTCCTCTTTCGAAGACGCAGATTCCCGCAAACGATCGATACTATTCAACGAATAGTTCTACTGTACATCCGAACATAAAATATTAGTTTAAACATAAGTTTGAACAGAAAGTGATGCTGTACATTGTCATTTCCGAGAAAGGCATTTCTAAGCCATGGTTCAAGCCATCTGGGTTGGCAATCAATCAGGATGTGTACCAGAACGAATGTTTGTAGAAAGTTTTGATCCCGTTTTTTCAAAAACATCATGCTGATGGACAATACGTGTTTTGGCAGGATAAAGCGTTATCGCATTGCGCCAAAAAACACAATCGTTCCTGAATACTCATTCGATCCCATTTGTACCCAAAAACCACAACCCGATAAATCTACCTCAGACTCAAGAGATGCATTCGCAAAGTTGACAAGAAGGTCGTACAACGCTCCTGTTCCGACATCAAACGGAAGCTTTGCCGAACAACCGATTACGGACCGTTTTCAAATGTTCACTAATTTTTTTTCAACAATGGATAATGTATGTTTAATTTCAATCAATCAGATCATATTCAAGTATGTTTGTCTTTTTTGACAGCTTGAGAAAGAAATTCCAAAATTTTAGTTGCCACCCGTTATTATTTTTATTCGTATTCACGCCCTCCAGTTAGGTCTGTGACGTTAAACACCCGCTTTTTTCTTCTAAAAATGTCCCTCTTCCAATGCGTGGATGGCTGGCGTGTTTGTTGCAAATAATTATGGGATTCATTTCAGCTCCAGTAGTCATAAGTTAGAGTAAGATCTGCTGTCTCTGTTAGATAGATTGACTTTAAGGGTGAGATGAAAATAGGTGCATTCGTTTCGAGGCTTCGCGTCATTTTAAAAGTTGTATTGCACAGTTTTCAAACATTTTTTTTCTGCGATATTGCCTCTTATAGCCGAAGCAAAGATATAGTATTCGATTTTATCACAATTCGTTGATTGATAGTCGAGTAATTTATTTATTTATTGACCAAATATCATGGTGATTATTGGTACAATAGCCCTAGTAGAAAAAATGCCGAATTCTAAAATGAAAAGCTTGATCTTAAGAATTTGAATTCAAATTACAAAAAAATATTTATTTGAATGAAAATTTTTCATATCATAGACAATTACGTTCCCTGTCCTTACCTTCCTTAATTTTTCTAATAAAAACTTCTTGCAATCCAACACTGATACTTTCTGCTAATATCGGGTAACTAAAGGGTGTGTTTTGAAGAGCTTGCTAATTTCAAATTTAACTAAAACACATGCCAACATATGAAATGGCCAATTTTTTAATTTGGTAGATAATTTCTTGGCATTTAACATTTATATATGATTTCGGACATATGGCCGCCACAAAGGGTCATTATGGAGATCCGATTTTCAACCACTTTTTCAAGCATTTAAGATCAATGACACGTTAAATATTCATTTCAAATGTATCGGTCGTTGCTGGTTGATCACACGAACGCGGAGGCCAATTCAGCGGTCCATTTGTTCGAAATAATGCTGTCGTTGAAATGTTCTTTCAATAAGGAGTGTATCGAAAAGTAGTTAGCAACATTGATTATTGAATAAAAAAGCGAAAACATTCTTCCTCGTACACCTTGGCGTTAATTGTGCCCTTCGTGAAGAAAATCGAAGACCGCAAACCACAGGTACAAATTGCTTGCCAGATCAACACCTTCTGCCCAAACTTTTCAATCGCCACCGTGGTGTCAGCGTTGTCCAGGTCCTGGTACACCGATTTCGTATAATATTGCGGTCCGGGCAGCGCTCGAGAGTCTTCCTTGGCGTAGGTTTCGTCGTCGATCAGGATGCATCCGTCTTTATTCTGTAGAATCCGGTTATACAGTTTTCGCGCTCTTGTTTTGGCCTGAGCTTGCTGTACCAGGGATTTTTTCGGCACCTTCTGTTTCTAGTACGTTTTCAGGGAGTTCCAAACTTTGATCCGTTCCATCATCCCGATGCAGGTGTTGAACTGCTTGGCCAAATCCCGCGTCGAAGCCGATGGGTGTTTCCTGATGTACTCAACCACTTTTAAGTCCCGGCCGGGCTGGCTGGGACCCGCTTTTCTACCGGATCGGGGCAAATCCTTCATGGAAAGGGTCTTACCGAACTTCTCGATAATATTTTTGACACTGGTGTGGTGCGCTTTCACCCGTTTTGCAATTTCGTTGTACGTGACACAACTTTCTGAGCACCAAGTGTGCAGAATTTTCTTTCGCGTTTCCGGATCAATTCGACTCATCATTGAAACGATAAACCATACCGAAACCAATCGATTGCGCAGCTGTTATTGACATTTAAACAACATGTCATCGTAAAACACGCTGCAAAAAATTAAGCCATTTCAGAGTAATAACTGTTTGAATGTTGCTTATCGATACATTTCTTAAGTTGATTGCTTCGGCCGCAGTATGACAAATGGCACCATCCTGTTGAACCCACATTTCGTCCGCATCCATATCTTGAAGATTTGACAAAAAAAGTCATTGATCATGTTTCTGTATCCGATTTCCATTCACAGTAATGCGTCGTCCTTCCTTTTTTTAAAGAAATAAGGACCGATGATTCCACCAGTCCACAGACCGCACCAAACAGTACATTTATCGGCATGCATAGGAAATTATTAAAAGGCGTTCGGAATATCTTTTCTCGAAATATGGCAATTTTGCTTGTTGATGTATCCATCCAACCAAAAGTGCGACTCATCACTGAAAATAATTTTGCGCTATTAAAAAAAATTTAACTGAACATTGATTTTGAAAATAAATTTCCACGATTTGGAAGCGTTGTTTTGAAGTTAATCTATTTATGATGATTTGCCAAACAATACTGAGTAGAGACGTCACTTCGCACTGTCAAAACAACTTTCAGAGTAATCCTTATTGAAGAAACAAACCTTTTAAAAACGCCCGATCAACATATCGAAACAAATCGAAATCGATTAAAAAATTGATTTCAAAATATTTTTTTTCAGTGTAGGACTCAATTAAGAATTATTTCATTATTTTTCGATGAAAATTTGACTGATTCTGTGAAAATCATTAGTATAACACTGTCATTTTTCGACTATAGCTTATTTTTATTTTACTAAATTGGTTGAAAAAGTTTTGCTTTTTTTTTTTTTTCAAAAGACAGTCTATGTCAATCATGGAAAAAACAAAGTATGCCAGCTGCCGTAAAAAAAATTGAGTTTTGAAACACCCTGTTCCAGGACGTATGCACAAGTTTTAACGCCACGAAATAGTTTTATACAAAAATGACGATGAATCACAGAAAATAATGTTAATAAATTATGGAGACTTTCGCAAAAACCGCATTTATTTCAAGGCGATTAGTTATAATTCATATTTTTATCCATACATTCACGATAAAAATAAAAGCGCATGAAATTTCTACGTTCGGAAAAAGCCTCAAACTCGTAAATAAAATCTAATAAATTCTTACTGATTCCATTCAAAGCAGACATGACAAACACATAGTCAAGAAAAATATGACCAAAACGACAGTTTATTCATAGCGGAATTCATTCCATCCGAATAAATTTAATGTTGATCGTTAAGCTGGTTTCAAAATTTTCTTGAATTTGGAGTTTTAACGCAGGTTTATGCTGATTCTTCACTTTGCTTTATAAACCTTATGAAGAATGGTCCACTTAACAGGAACATGCTCTTATAGAGGTTTTCAGTAGGCTTTCGTGGAGTTTAAAGTTTTAATGCAAGATTTATTATGTAGCATTGAAGACAGCTACAAGTATTTATTAATATTAAAAATGTTACTTGGGATATTGCGTCCAGATATTAAATGAATCAAGCTTTGGTATGAATCGACATTACGAATAGTAACTACAAATTCGATTCCGTAACTAAATCAATCCGAAAAACTTCAATTTGATTAAATTGATGGGTAATCTGTTATAAACAAATAAATACAATCGAAATTGTAAAGAAATAGCACCTCGTATTCAAGGACCAAACTAGATAATTCCCGTTCAGTAAATTGGAATTTGTTTTACGGATCACGTGAAAATTAACTTCTTGTTCGATATCGATTACTGTAACTTATGAAAAAAGTATTTTACTAGTACTCTCATAATGATACTTTTGTATTGTAAACTTCGGGTTTGCCTCATTATGAACGCAGTTTCATGCGCCTTGTCATCAGAATAACAACTAGCGGAAGGAATGCAACCATAAGTTGCAAATTGTTAACAATAGATAATGCTGTTAACACAATGTCCGAGTCAAAGACGAATTTAATAGCAACAAAGTTGCAGTGCTCTACTATTTCTAACTATCAAGTGCCAAAGTTTTAAAACTAATTTTCGGTTCTATCCGGAAGTGTTAGCTTCAGTGTGTTTTCGCTAGCAAACACGTCGGATACAATACTTGAGTAGTAGTTGTAGTCTTTGCCATGTATCCAACACAGACAGTTCTGTTAGTTTTAGATTCGTAACAGTCTTTTAGAGTTCCGTTATCCTTGAAGAAACCAAAATGAGTTGAGTCTTGGTAGTATCGTACCTCTCTGCAAATAAATTTATCTTTTCTCGTTTTCGGTTTCGCACGCCAGCCTCAATGATATTTGCTAAAGTGCAAATTAAATAGTTTTAACGAAAGATAATTATTTATTCAATTATCACATCTTTCTTTTCCGGCGGTCGGGACGATGCGATTCCTCACATCCACACACTGTATGGTGTAGCAGTTTCCTCCCTGGAATCGGCCACCAACGAGATGCTGGTGACGCAGGTGGTGGCACTGTCGGAAAAAATCTACGGAGAAACCAGCGACCACGACACCGAGCGCGATATCAGAGTCCACCACAGCAGCGGCAGATTTGGAGCGACGATGGCACTAATTACGTAACGGCAAATATTAGCATTTTTCCGGCCAATGGGAACGAGTGTCGACGGGAACATCGGGACTATCTTCAGCACCAGGGCAATCTGTGTGCCGGACCGGTAGACAGAAGTCAGACGCTGGATGTGGTAAGCTTTGTTGAGTTTTGTGTCCGGGCGATGTTAGTTTTGTGGGAGGTTTTTGGTTATGGTGGTGGTGGTGGAAGAATTCCGAATGCATTTGGAAAGGGTTGAAATACAAAGTTTGGCTGGGGTGGATTTGTTTGTTTTGTTAATTCTGAAATTAGTTTCGGCATAATTTGCTAATAACTTATTTGATTTGTAAGACGCGTAGTCCGATCCTTTCTTTCGTTCTGTCAAGGATTTCTGTTTTTGAACTATGAGTAGCATGCCATGCAGTGATGTATAGTTTGAGAGTCTCTAATATCTACTTCAAGATAAAACGACAGAAAGCTCAATCTTTTATTTCATTTTAAATTTAGAATTTTAAACGGTTGTCATTTAGTTGTTTAGTAAATTAGAAAATTTTAGCCGAATTCTAAACAGTGGAGACACTCATTCATTGTCTACTTTCGTCTATAACAAAAAAACTGTTTTAATCCATCTAGTGGTGTAATGACGCCTTTCTCATATATAATACTGGGGTATTCTATTCAAAACGTTTCTCTTATATTTTCAAAAGAAACTAAGAGATTGTTTGTGTATTAACTAGTACAACATAGAGAATGAAACAGTTCTTTGATCGGCCATCCATTTGAAAACCAAGTGGGTTCACTATTATATGTACTTCCAGCACCGAAATCCGAGAACTGGTATAATCGAAGTCGGTTCGTACGACTACCAATTAACATGACGTAAAAACTCTACAAGTTTTTATTCGAAACGACGATATAAATTTTTGTTGTATCCGAAAATATGCAGTAGTTTTTAGTAGACCTTTCATTTGACCCTAAGATTGGGAATAACGGTTATGAGTCAAGTTTAGAACAACTCCGGAATCAAAAGTCGGATCCAGATAAAATTCAGGAATTTCGTATGGGACCGTGAGACCTTTTATTTGAATCTAAGTTTGTGGAAATTGGTCAAACTATCGCAGAGAAAAGTGAGTGAGATCCATTGTGGCATATATGACTACTATTTCCGGTGCTTCCGGAACCGAAGACCGCGAACCAGTATAGCCGAAACCGGTTTGTTTGGTTGCTAACTGATAATGACTATCGATTTGTGTAGCTTAGAATTTTTTTACGTCTTTTTTTTCGCCGGTTTAAGTGACGGTGTACAATATTGAACACACTTTACCCTATAATTCCGGAACCGGAAGTCGGATCCGGATAAAGGTCAGGAATTTCGTATGGGACCGTAAGACCTTTCATTTGAATCTAAGTTTGTCAAAATCGGTTAAGCCATATCCGAGAAAATTGAGTGTACATTTTTACTCACTGCAGAAAAGTTCAGTACTGATTTTTTGCAAACGCGGTTCTCATTGAAACTATATAAATTTCAATGAGAATCACGTTTGCAAAAATGGTAAAAAATCAGTTCACTAGCGAACATTCTGCTCGATGATATTCAAGAAAAAATTTGAATATATCTGATACGATTCTCGACCAGCAAATATTTGGGAAAATAATTTTTATAGTCTCAACCCTTTACAGAATACATGATGAATGAATTCGCCGATGAACAAAAAATGGATCTTCCTGAAAATGTTCAGTGTGCATTCGGTGCTACCGTGGTGGTAAAAAAATATCATCAATAAAAGCAGCAAGTGTTGTGATTAATAACAATTATAATGACAGTAAAAACAATCACAATGACAGTAAAAACAATCAAAGGCGCAACGTTTAAATGTTTCAGACATTCTGACAATGCTGCGCTCCTGTTACTTCTATGAATAAAATTCATGCTAGAAAGCATTTTATTGAGTTTTAGGGGTTACACCACTGTAGAATTTTAAAAAAATCGGAAATTTTTTATTCATTGCAAAAGGTCATGTATGATCTTAAAAATAATATTCCAAAAAATGAAAAGCGGGTAAAATTTCTAGACGTCTTAATTTCGAGTTTTACCGTGAGACTCCGACTATTAAGGAGTGTATCGAAAATAAGCTATCCACATACATTTGTGTTGTACGCATGTATTTGTGATGGTTTTTTATGCTCAGATCACAGCATGCTGTGCGTTTGGCTGTCAGCTTTCGTTTGTTTACTTGTTTGTGCGGTTGAAATTCTGCGTTTTCAAAATTACGCGTATTGAAAAGGAAGTGAAAATTAATGTTCTGGACACATGGCTAAGTGATAAGGCTATTACTATGCGATAATTGGCGAAGCGATTTGGAGTTCATCATGCCAGTGTTAAAACCATCATTAATAAGTTTGGGGAACACTATTCTTTGGATGAAACTACCAGGAAGAGGCAGAAAACCCGGTTCTTTCAACCCGAAACTGGACCAGAAAGTGGTATCTCTTATCATGAAGAACAAATCAATGTCAATACGCGATTTGACCAAAAAAGCAGGAACGAGTGTCGGAATGATCCAGCGTATCAAGAGGCGAAACCACCTGAAAACCTACAAGAAGCAGAAAATCTTGAACCAAAGTGTAGAACAGAAGAAGTGAGCAGCAACAAGGGCTCGAAAATTGAATTCGCTTCTTTTGCAGTGTCCGGATGCATGCGTTTTGATGGACGATGAGACTTATGTAAAGGAGGACTCGGTTTTTGAGTACAATACTTTACTGTCGTCGTTGGGGAGGATGTGAGCGATGCGAACAGGTCGATTCAAGTGGAGAAATTTGGTCAAAAGGTACTGGTATGGCACGCAATATGTTCCTGTGGTTTGAAGTCAACCATTTTGTACACTACCGAAACTATAAATGCAGTAATCTATCGATCTGAGTGGCTCCAGAAGAGATTGCTGCCTTTATATAAGAAGCATAGTACACCTTCACTGTTTTGGTAGGATTTAGCGTCGGCTCACTATGCCAAAACCACTCTCAATTTCCTTGCAGAAAAATATCAATCCACCAAATTGCCCTCAGCTTCGACCCATCGAACGTTACTGGGCAATCGTGAAGAGGGTCTTCGAGAAGACTGGTAAGGCAGCTGAGAACATGAAGGAGTTTGAAAAATTTTGGGTTCAAGCGTCCAAAAAATGCAATACTTGTTCGGAACTTGATGAAGAGCGTTCGATCAAAAGCTTGGAAATTCGTGAAGTAATAACTTAAATTTCATCCGTTTTTCATTTTGCTCAAGTTTAACCTCGTACAATAAAGGATCAATTTATAGTTTGAATAAAATATCGTTTTTTATCATAATTTGAAAGAAAAATTTGTGGATAGCTTATTTTCGATACACTCCTTATACTCCGAGCGCCTTTTGTGTTCAGAACCACGTTTTTTGAGCTGACCGGAAACATAAGAAAAGTAAATCTTGACCGATCGATTCAAAAATTTTACAGAATATTCTCGATAGCTATTTCCACAGAGGTACGTAGGGGTTTTTGAAAATTGTGAATTTTTTTTTATAAACAATTTTGTGATAAAAAAATGCGGTTTTATTTCCAAACGGCTGCCATTTTACAGAAAATCAATTAATTAAAAAACACCTCTATGCACAGTGTAATATGAAATTAGAAAATGTTTTTTTTTTGTTCTAGATCGACAATTGCGGGAGCTGAATTTCCGGTCGTCAAGATGCAGCACTTTCGCGGAAATGCCGCCAAGCCGCCATTTTGTTTTTCAATTTTTAAAATTGATTATTTTTTACCTTTATCATATAGAAAGGTTATGCAATCACTGTGAAAACCGACTTTTGAACCGCGTCCCGGAGGGCCGAGTGTCATATGCCATTCGACTCAGTTCGTCGAGTACGCAAAATGTCTGTGTGTGTATGTGTGTATGTAACGTTTGTTTGCACTAACTTTTCTTGGAAATGGCTGAACCGATTTTCACAAACCTAGATTCAAATGAAAGGTCTTGTGGTCCTATACATAATTCCTGAATATTATTCGGATCCGATTTCCGTTCCGGAGTTATGGGGTATAATGTGCAAAAAATGAAAATATGTGTTCTAACTTTTCTCATAGATGGCTGAACCGATTTTCACAAACTTATGTTTAAATGGGAGGTCCTGTGGTCCTATACGTAATTCCTGAATTGCATCCGGATCCGGAAATATAGGGTAAAGTAATGGTAATAATTGTATACTATCACTGAAAAGGGCGAAAAACCATGAAAAGTTTTCTAAATCGACCTCAAATCTTCTCTAATTGATAGTTTTTATCAGTAGACGGTCAAACAAACCGGTTTTGTTTATTCTTTCAAGAATCGAAAAAAATTATTTTGAAGAATACCACAGTATTATATATGATAGTATGATTGATATGAGAAAGGCATCATTACACCACTAGGAGGATTAAAACAGATTTTTGTACTTAAATATACATATTAAAAAGTTCTTTTTACAAAATTCGGATTACTCCATTTTTTGGATCCCTAAATAATTCCCCAAAAAAGTCTTTAGTGTCTTAGGATCGTCTTACTAGTCATGCAATCATCATTATAATCACTGTTTGGAATGTGGAAAAAATATTGTTGTTCATATTGACCACCCTACGTGCATCGAAAATATTGCAGTCATTATTTATCAGTTGCGAATTTATTCAGTAGAGATTTTATTATTGCTGAAAATATAATAATTAAATCTTGCACGAATCACTTCGGTGTCGAACTGAAGCGTAGTGGATTTCGATTATCTCTTTAGCGATATTTCTGTGGGTGAAAATTCGCATTACGTTTCGCTGCCATGAAAAATTACCTGTGAACTTCGAGGTTCGGAGTTTTGTGGATGCTGGTTTCATAAATGAGAATCTCGGGAGTTTTTTTTAAACAATCTCTTGAACTGATTTTTTCACGGGTGATACTGAAATGATTTTTTTCTTATCATGATCATGTTGGATTGGGCACAGGTACAGGCACAGTTTTAAGCATTGTTTTTTTAACCCACCACACACTAAAGAGCTTCAATTTGTGGAGGCTAACAAAAATTTATACAAAAATGAATTACTGTTGACAGTTTGTGGAACAATAAAATAATGATGGGTTAGTCGATGCCTTTCACGCAGCCCACCTGGGTTCGATTCCCAACAGGCAAATAGGGTCAGTAAGTTTTCCTGGCTCGAAGAGCGAATGACCTTATGGTTAAAACCTGTATATTCGAAACAAAAAAAAACGGCTGATGAATGAAACTGCAGAAAAGTAGGTTTGAGATTAACATACCACGGGAAGGGACAGGGACTCAAGCGCAACTTTTTTTCCTCTGAGAAATTGTTTTGCCAATTAAACTACTCTGAATGTAAAACACAACTCAGAGTGCAATATTTAACACACAATCACCAATTCCTGACCCTTCTTGTGAATTTGTGTGCAGTTCAGTTTGCAGAGATGGAAACAGACGATATATAAACATTCAATTCTCTGCTTCGCCCCTGCGGCATCATTCCGGCGAGAGAACAGTTCACACAACAATTTATCAATTTGTATTTGGTTTGACGTAAAGTCGCACTAACTAAGTACAGATGATCCTACAAACAGATTAATAAAGTTAGATGAATTAGTATTTACAAAAATTTACTTCTAGGAAAATAAGATGCATCCAGATGCGGGACTCGAACCTATGTTCTTCAATCACCTAGTGAAAATTGAATCACCCAGCGGTTATGTGAAATCTGAACATGAGCGGAAGCGCTGTTCAATTGGGTTGGGTACAGATAGTAATTCTAAAGAAACCATGAAAAAGGAAAATCAAAAATCCTACGGATGAGGGATGGAAATCAGTCTCAGATGAGGCACGTTATGTAACTAGTGATTGATTCTCTAATTTGAAGCAAAATGCATCAGAAAACCTCCTCCAATTATTACCAATATACTTGAAAAAAAAATTTCTAATGTTCTTTCTTTACTCATTGCAGGATTTTAGTGGATCGCCCCTGATTTGCATGGAAAGGGGTCTCGACGGCCAGGTACGCGTTCAGGTGCGAGGCATTCTGACGTGGTCAACCGACATCAACCGGGCTCCGCATCTATTTACCAACGTCACAACGTACCGGAGTTGGATTGAAGATGAGCTGTACAAACTAGAACCGTAGCTAAGCGGACTGTAGTTGTAACCGGAGGGGTGTAGAATGACACATCCGTTGGATGAGTCTAGATTGAGCAATGGGTGATATGCGATAAGTGGAAGTTAGGGCAATAAAATTGCATTTACTATTTTAATAGAAGTTTTGTGAATTTCAGATTTAGTAGCGATATACATATTATTTAAGTTGATCGAATTTATTCAGGTATTTACACAAATCTGTAAACAGTAGATGGCGAGACAGCAAGAATGTATCGTATTTGATTGATGAATAAACAACATTTTAAACGAAGAAATCACTTTTGCTAGACATCAATGATCGTTTGACATTTAAACAATAGTGTATGCTGTTTGTAAAAAAAGCTGCTGTTTGAATTACTTAGACCAGTGGTTCTCAACCTTTTTATCTAGTGGACCCATCTTGAAGCATCGTTACTCGCGGCGATCAATCACATGTCGAATTCATTTTCTGCTGAGAATATCATATTTTTACTTTATTTTCAAAATTACATTGTATATTTCGAATAGCATAAAAGGAAAAATACAAACAAGTTGGAAAATATCCCCAAGTAGCAATTGAAACTTGTTAAAGTTAGCAAGTCTAACATGTTGGAATGTTTTACAAGTTTTTTGAAGAACGGTTATTTTTGTTGGATATATTAGAAAATTGATTTCACACGGCTTTGTAACAAATGTGAAAGTCATTCACGTTACTGCTTCGAAAACCTGAGTTCCAGAACGGTTTTTTTAACTGAGTGTAGAATAAGTTTATTTGAGCAGTTCCAATTCCGGTTTCAACTTAACAAACATTACTGCTGTGAACCATATCAAACAAGAAACTTGTTGCACATCATACAAGCAAAGATGATCTTCGCTGCAAGAAGAGTTAAGAAACACAATACAATAACAATGTTTGCTACTTGGGACGACAGTACAGTACGTCTTTTCATCTATCAACTGAAAATCGAACCATGAAATCTAGTTGCAAACATGTTTTGTCTCGAAATTTCATTGGTTCGTTATTTACCCTGTATAAAAAAATGGTAGAACTTAATCGTGAATATCTCTTGTTGTATTTAACACAGCAACATAACTTTTTCTCTATAAAATTGGAAATATGATCAGCAATTTATGATACATTGTTTAGTAGTATGAAATAACTACAAATGGCACAAAATTAAAGTTTTCTAAAATGTTTGGTATGAACGAGCATTATGGTGAAATTCAGTGCTAAAACAAGCCATGTAAAATTACAACCGCATGAATGGAACGAACCGTCGCACAAAGCGTAGCGTACAAAACCGAAATTTTCGAAATCGAAAAAAAAATTTTGATGCCAAAAGTCTTAGAATTGCATGAAACGTCGAGATTTAGTGTCATCTCGAAAAAATTTTTTTTAAAATATCGACTTTCTGGGACTTAGTAAAAATATCACTCCCCCCTATGGTGCTTTTTCAAGATCGAAAATTTTCAAAACTCATCCACCGTGCAGCACCCCTTACGCATTTACGATTTAGCTCAAACTGTGCATGATGACATTTTTCGAGGTGCTTAAACTTTTGAACAATAGCGCTTTACGAAATTAGAGGTGATCCCAAAATAAGAGTAGTAAAAATCAACGTGTTTTGTCGGTTACGTTACTTATACCATCATATCTATGGAACCAAAAGTAATAGCCATTTGATCTTTGAACTTGATCAATGGCCCGATAGTAGCTTTCAAACGAGCCCAAGTTTGTTAAAATCGGTTCAGCCATCTCTGAGAAAATTGGGCGCGTTCAAATACAACGCTTTTTGTCGGTTACGTCACTTATACAATCATATCTCCGGAACCCAAAGTAACAGCCATTTGATATTTGAACTTGATCAATGGCCCGACAGTAGCTTTCTAACGAGCATAAGTTTGTTAAAATCGGTTCAGCAATCCCTGAGAAAATTGAGCGCGTTCAAATATCTTCGAAAAGTGCACACACATACATTTTCCGATCTCGTCGAACTGAGTCGAATGGTATATAACATTATGGGTCTCCGATGCTCCGTTCGAAAGTTTCCAGCAATTCTTATACCTTTCTGTGGAGAAAGGCAAAACCCTTCTTAATCTACATAGTGGTGTGATAATGCCTTTCTCCTCTTTCATAACAGTCTCATGAAAACATATCACATACTTTTATTAAATAATTTCGGATACTAATTTTGACATCAATTGATTCAAATTGAAATTTTTTTTTTGAAAATATCGACTTTCTGGGACTTAGCAAAATTATCAAAATTTTTCCCAGTCCCAGAAAGTCGATTTTTCCAAAAAAATTTTTTATTAGATGACACTAAATCTTGACGTTTCATGCAATTCTTAGACGTTTGACATCAAAAAAAAATTTTCGATTTCGGAAATGGTGATTTTTCAAGATCGAAAATTTTCAAACCTTAACCGTCGGGCAGCACCTCTTACCCATACCTGATTCAGCTCAAATTTTCTATGGGATCTTTTTTCGAAGTGCTCAAACTTTTGAGTACCACCGCCTTACGAAATTAGAGGGGATTCCAAAATATTCGCATCCTTATAAAGGGTGATTTTTTAAGAGCTTGAGAACTTTTTTAAACAATAAAACGCATAAAATTTGCAAAATCTCATCGGTTCTTTATTTTAAACGTTAGATTGGTACATGACATTTACTTTTTGAAGATAATTTCATTTGAATGTTGACCGCGGCTGCGTCTTAGGTGGTCCATTCGGAAAGTCCAATTTTGGGCAACTTTTTCGAGCATTTCGGCCGGAATAGCCCGAATTTCTTCGGAAATGTTGTCTTCCAAAGCTGGAATAGTTACTGGCTTATTTCTGTAGACTTTAGACTTGACGTAGCCCCAAAAAAAATAGTCTAAAGGCGTCAAATCGCATGATCTTGGTGGCCAACTTACCGGTCCATTTCTTGAGATGAATTGTTCTCCGAAGTTTTCCCTCAAAATGGCCATAGAATCGCGAGCTGTGTGGCATGTAGCGCCATCTTGTTGAAACCACATGTCAACCAAGTTCAGTTCTTCCATTTTTGGCAACAAAAAGTTTGTTAGCATCGAACGATAGCGATCGCCATTCACTGTAACGTTGCGTCCAACAGCATCTTTGAAAAAATACGGTCCAATGATTCCACCAGCGTACAAACCACACCAAACAGTGCATTTTTCGGGATGCATGGGCAGTTCTTGAACGGCTTCTGGTTGCTCTTCACTCCAAATGCGGCAATTTTGCTTATTTACGTAGCCATTCAACCAGAAATGAGCCTCATCGCTGAACAAAATTTGTCGATAAAAAAGCGGATTTTCTGCCAACTTTTCTAGGGCCCATTCACTGAAAATTCGACGTTGTGGCAGATGAAATTATCTTCAAAAAGTAAATGTCATGTACCAATCTAACGTTTAAAATAAAGAACCGATGAGATTTTGCAAATTTTATGCGTTTTATTGTTTAAAAAAGTTCTCAAGCTCTTAAAAAATCACCCTTTATATATACTAGCTGAATTACCCGGCGTTGCTCGGAAATGTTTCGTGAAGGGAAGGCCGATAAAAATTCTCGAAGTTGTCCTGCTTAGTGAAATACTCTGATTGTAGTGAAACATAACTTAGACGACAACCCGGTTGAACAATACTCCGTCCATGTTCAGACTGCGAATGATCAGTGTCCCATCTCAGATCTCACAATAATCATAATTTTCATGGTGTTCTCGACAAATTGGGTCAGTTTTATATTTGAACCCTTTTGTTAGGAACATTTAAAACACCTTTCTCTCTATATATACCTTCTTAGTAACCTCCGAGTTTCATATGTATCACAATTTTCGTCACAAGCGTTCTACAATACCTTTGGCTTCCATGGATATAATCACTTGCTACTCCCTCCTCTTCATAAAAATTTTATGACATCATGAATTGTTCAAAATTTTCCATCTGATAATGATTATTTTATAACGAAAGGATGTTTAACATCATAACTACATTCGTACTATAGAATAACATTTTTATATAATTCATTTTACCAAGGCTTTAACCATTTTGGCCGTTCATCGGGGAGGAAAACTTATGGAATAACGATTCAGTTAATACAAATGTTGTTGTAAACTTATTTCCATTACCTTGAGTCGACAGTTTTTTCAATTTACATGATAAAATGAACATTGACTTAATGATTTCGTCAATTCAGATCAATGTTGAGAATACTTATTCCCCCTCACTCTTGTGAATATTTTTGTGAACCTCACTTAGTTGCTAGAAATATATTGCCGATCAATTTTCCCTTACACTTTCCATGTTCGGGGCACTTACTCCACTCTCTCACCCTCAAAATAACCTTATAATCTATTTTGATTTAACTTCCTTTTTGTCAGTAAACTTACTACAGATCTCCTCCACGATTACCCTTAGTAGTGTAGTGTATCTGTGCTTTGAAAAAATATCGATTCCCACCTTTGGTACATGTACCAAACTTGGTGGCGATTCGTTTAGCTGTTTCGTAGTTATGCTGAGACTTAATTACACTTACGTTCATAGGCAGATAAAGATTATTTTCCTTTAGCTTTTTTTAATTCCCCGGCAAAATAGAACCAGATCTTTTGAAATTATTTAAAGAAAAATACGACCTTGAAATTCTTGCCACTCTCTTATTTTATAAAAAATGGGAGATTAAAATTTATTTTCAAAAACCCCTCCTTCTAGTCTAAATTCTCTTCAAATTTCGTTATTGACTCTCTCCCCCCATGTTAAGGACACTTCCTGCACACCTTCCCCCCTGAAATTGTCCTAATGATCATTTCTGATGAGTTTCTTTGTGCCAAATTTGATAGCAATCCGTTCAGTGATTCCGGAGTTGAGCCGTTACAAACATTATATCTCCTTCTTAGAGGGACGTACTACATCCACCCCACACGAATACCCTAAATTGCGCAAAAAGTATCTCGTCAAATTAAATAAATTTTTGAAGACCCCTGTTAAGGATAGTTGCTACGCTCTCTCCCTCATAAAAATATCCTTACAACTATCTCTGAACAGCACCTTTATGACTATTTCTGAATACCAAGATATAACTCTACCAAATTTTGTAGCAATTCGTGCAATAGTTCCGCAGTTATGCCGTTACAAACATTACACCCCTTTTTTAGAGGCACTTACTACACCCTCTCTCCACAGAATATCCTTATAATCTTATCTAAGTTGTGCAAAAAGTGTCTTCAAAAAGTACCGATTCTCGTCAAATTAGATAATATTTTTAATGATCACCTTTGTTAAGGACGCTTGCTATGCTTCCTCCCCCCATGGAAATATTCTTATAACCATCTCTGAAGAGCAAGAAGTATATGTACAAAGTTTGATAGCAATCCATTGAGTAGTTTTGAAGTTATGCCATTACAAACATTACACCCCGCTTGCTGCATCCTTCCCCCATTGAATTATATGTAAGGTATGCAAAATGTTTCTAAGATCTTCAAAAAATATCTGTTTTCATCAAGTTATATGAAATTTTTCATGACCCCTCCTTGGTTATGACACTTGCTACGCTACCCCCCCCCCCCCCCCCCCCCACACACACACACACACAAAAATACGACCATAAACATATGACCATCTCTGAAAAGCAAGAAGTACATGTGCCAAGTTTGATAGCAATCCGTTCAGTAATTATGGAGTTATGCCATTATAAACATTACACCCCCTCTTTTTAAAGGCACTTGCTACATCTACCCCCCATATAATCATATCTAATATATGCAAAATGTTTCTATGGTCTTAAAAATTCTTAAAAATTTTCGATTCTCGTCAAATTAGACAAATTTTTTCATGAGCTTCCCCCTGTTAAGAACACTTACTACGCTCCCTCCCCCAATAAAAATACGCTTATGACCATCTCAGAAGAGCAAGAAGTATCTGTGCCAAGTTTGGTGGCAATCCGTTCAGTGGTTTCGGAATTATGCCGTTTTAAACATTACGCCCCTCTATTTAAAGGCACTTGCTACATCCACCCCCCATATAGTCATATCTAAGGTATGCAAAATGGTTCTACGGTCTTCAAAACGTATCGATTCTTGTCAAGTTATATGAATTTTTCCATGACCCCTCCTTGTTTATGACACTTGCTACGCTCCCTCCCAAATAAATATAAAATACCTAAACCATCTCGGAAATACAAGAAGTACCTGTGCCAAGTTTGGTGGCAATCCGTTCAGTAGTTCCGAAGTTATCGCGTTACAAGCATACAAACTTACATCCATTTTTATATATATACCTAGATAGATAGATAGATTAGAGCGGTAAAAAACAACGTTTTTTGTCGGTTACGTCATTTATACCATCATAAAGCGTTTTGTCGGTTACGTCACTTATACAATCATACAAATCTCCGGAACCAAAAGTCACAGCTATTTGATCTTTGAATTTGATCAATGGCCTGGCAGTAGCTTTCAAACGAGCATAAGTTTGTTAAAATCGGTTCAGCCATCTTTGAGAAAATTGAACGCGTTAAAATAGCTTCGAAAAGTGCACACACACAACTTTTCTCATAGATGGCTGAACGATTTTCACGAATCAAATGAAAGGTCTTGTGATCTCATACAAAATTCCTGACTTACGGTTCCGAAGTTATGGGGTATAATGTGCAAAAAAAATGAAAATATGTGTTCTAACTTTTCTCATAGATGGCTGAACCGATTTTCACAAACTTATGTTCAAATGGAAGGTCCTGTGGTCCTATACGTTATTCCTGAGTTGCATCCGAGTCCGAAAATATAGGGTTGAGTGTGTTAAAAATTTTATACCTTCACTGAAAAGGGCGAAAACCCGTAAAAAGTTTTCTAAATGGACCTCAAATCTTGTCCAATTGAAATTTTCGGAGGCCCGGAGGACCGAGTGTCATATACCAATCGATTCAGCTCGACAAACTGAGCAAATTTCTGTCTCTCTCTCTCTCTCTCTCTCTCTCTCTCTCTCTCTGTGTGTGTGTGTGTGTCTGTATGTGTGTTGTCAACAAAGAATTCGAGATCTCAGAGATGACTGAACCGATTTTGATCAAACTAGTCACAAATGAAAGGTCTCCTCGTCACCATGAACGCTATCGAATGGTTTTGAGATCGGATGTTTCAGTTTTTTGACTATAAGTACGGTAATAGCTATTCAACAAGTAATATATTGCTAAAATCCGTCCATTTTCAATTGAAATATCGATATTTTTATGTAAACGACTTTTTACCCCATTCCAGCAATAGGAGTTTTGAGCGCTGTATGACAAAGCAATGCTTGGGAGCAACGTGAAACACGATTTTTTATACTATAGCATACAATTGTTTCTAAGTACCAAAAAGACTGTGTACAGCATCTTTTTTCATGCTTTTTGCCTCGGACCGATTTGAGCATGGTTCATTTTTGGTAACATAATCGTTCAAATATGACATGTAAACCAGATGATGGCAGCATTTTCAAGTTGAAAGTAATTCCATAATAATATTTATTTAAACTACTTACAGCAATAAATGCTGGAAGAACATAACACCCATATACCATTCGAGTCAGTTCGTCGAGATCAGTAAATGCGTGTATGGCAAATAATTTCACTAAATTTTCTCGGAGATGGTTGATCTGTTTTCTACAAACTCAGACTCATATGAAAAGTCGTATGCTCCCAAACAAGGTTCCTGAATTACGTTTGAATTTCACTTCTGATTGCGGAACCACAGAATTAAAATAATGCAACTCATTTTTCTCGTAGATGGCTGAGCCGATCTAGGATTCAAATCAAATCAAAGAACTACCTAAGATTTCAATTAAAGGTCTTGGTAGAACATCTTGCTTTTTAGTCATATCCGATTTCCGTTTTAGAAGATACAAAATGATTAGTATTAAAATGTCTATTTCACATTTATTAATCAGGTTTATCGTGTTTGCAGATTTGGATAATCGATAACCAAACAAACTTATTTCAGTTTTAGCGGTATTCAGTTTTAGATTCGGAAGGTATTCAAAAATTTAATTCGCGCTACTATTTCTCAGAGATGTCTACACTGATTTTTAAACATTTCGAATCAAATGTAAACTATACAGCTTCCCAGGTGAATTTAACTGACTTCGGCTACACCAATTTTCGAATTTCGGTTTCGGAATCGTTTCTCAAAGCTTAATCATTTTCCCAAAAAAACCAAATCGAAATTCAAAAACAAAGTACAACGCATACGAAATTAATTAATTTTATCTAATTCTGACTTCCGATTCTGGAATTACAGAGTGATGATGTTTTAAAATTCCAACCGATATAGAAGATGACAATCCCATAAAGCTTCAAAGTTGGACTCAAAACTATTACAATTTATTCGTCATATTAATTTATGGCCATACGAACCGTTTTGGGTTATGCTGGGTCCTGAATACCGGCTCAGGAAGTACCGTAAATAACCGTAAACTCGAAAGTGGAACTTACTTCGACATCTCATGGAATGTTCAATCGATTGTCACACGTTTAGATTCAAATTCGATTCGATTTGCAGTTTTGGCATTCCACGGTAATGTCGGAATGACTGAAATCTCAAACTGTTTTTTAAAACGACGGTCATTAAAACAATGTCAAGAGAACTAAAACACCGAAGAATATTCATGCAAAAAACACATGCGGATGAATAAAAAAAGTATCATCTCACTGCTAGGTGGATTAAGTACATTTCATAATTACAGTTACATTAGTTTTAATGTTCGGCCGAAACGCATCGCACTCATTTACATTGTAAGTGCACATAGTACGAGGCTTGTTACTTATGTATTTAGCCTAAAAATGAAAACAAGATTATATTTGATCGGAAATGGTTTTATAGTTTTTTTCAAAATATTCCCCTAGATTATCAATCCACTTTTGCATACGCTCGAACCAATTTTCATAACATATTTTCCATTCTGCTTGGGATACCCCCAAAACATGGTTTTTGAACGCTTCAACAGCTTCTTTGTAAGTATTGAATCGCTCTCCACACAGTTTATTCTTCACGGAAGGGAACAAATAAAAGTCGTTAGGTGCACAGTCAGGACTATACGGCGGGTGTCCTATCAAATCGACGTTTTGGGTGCTCAAATATTCGGTTGTTCAAGCCGATATTTTGAAAGCTTACATTCTCGTAATAAAGAATGATTTTGCGTCTTGCGTTTGTTTTCCTTACTTCACGAAAAACTTCTGGCAAACAAATGGTGATATACCAATCAGAATAGAGGTTTATACCGAAATATTCCGACCGACACGAGTCTTCTTTTGTGCGATTGTCAAATTATGTGGGATCCAACGGGAACAAATTTTTTTCACGACAAAATGTTCATGCAAAATAACATACCAGCTTTCAACACTAAGAGCAAATTCAGCAGCTGCAAGATTCATATGGGTGGTCTATAATGTAAATGAAACTGAAACAAACGTATCCCCAGCAATCAGTTTTAGTTTTATTTATTCGACCAGTTCTACTGTCAAATTTAAAACTGGTATACACTGCCGTTCTATTTTTTCTATATTTGAAACACAGATAAAACGCTACTGGGGCTGCCAGTTTATTTCGTTATAATTTCTAGATTTAAATTTTAAAACTGACATAAATTATGCATCTAGAACTAGAACACTCCTGAATATGCCCTAATGCTCAAAGCTAACTCCATTTCACGATACGTCAAATGACGATCTACTAATCAATCTAGTCTTCGGTGTTTTTTTCCCGAGAGAGGCGCTTCGCGCATTGATCCATTGCATTCACACATGTCTGCTGCATGCAGCACTCGTTTTGATGGTTTGCATTTTCACGGTTTTAGTCAGATTAACAATGTACTCAACAGAAATAACCGCTTACTGGATCTCGTTTTTGCAAACGAATCTGCCACACCGTTAACTACTATCTCTTTGCCAATTGAACCTCTAACGAATCTCGATGCTGACAACCCAGCAATTAAAGTCATATTCAGATTGCCAATTGCAGTGGTTTATGAAGAGCCCACCATTTCACATGATCCCGATTTTCGTCGAGCTGATTACAATGCACTGAACGAGCTACTTTTTTGGACTAACTGGAATGCTATCGATTCCTCTACCAACGTTAATGAAACTGTTAAATATTTCTGTACGCTGTTTCCCATACTGTTCCTGCCAGACGACCTCCGTACAAAAACCTCCCTGGTCAAATCTTCGTTTACGAGCATTAAAACGTGTTTGTTCAGCTGCTCTCAGGAAATACTGCAACTGTCGGGCTTCGTATTTCAAACACCAGTTCAACATTAGAAGCAAAAGATATCGTCACTACAATCTATTCCTTTATTCTCAGTACGTTAAACGAATCGAGCAAAGCCTTCGTCGTAAACCCAAACTGTTTTGGTCGTTTGTTAATTCCAAAGAAAAGAAACTGGTCTTCCTCGTTCAATGTTCTTGGAAAATGAGACAGCCAACAATGAAATCGAAAAGTGCTATCTGTTTGCTCATCATTTCAGGTATGCATTTCATGAACGTTGCGCCACAACGATTCAGATTGATGAAGCAACAGCTGGATTATCGCGAGACGTATTTAGTTTCGAGTTGCCTTACATAACGCAGGATATGGTTATTGCAGCCTTGAACAAACTAAAGCTATCATTTGCTGCTGGTCCCGATGGAATTCCTTCGTCTGTGCTTAAGCGCTATTCATTCGTCTTGAGTTACCCGTTAGCAATGCTATTCAATCTTTCGGTTCAACAAAGTGAGTTTCCTACGTGTTGGAAGTCGTCCTTTATGTTTCTGGTTCACAAAAAAGGCGACAAGTGCAATGTTGCTAACTATCGAGGAATTACTTGCTTGTGCGCATGTCCAAAACTGTTTGAGATCATCGTTAACGACATCTTGTTCGTCTTCTGCAGAAATCTTATTGACACCCAGCAGCACGGATTTTTCCCAAATCGTTCCGTGTCGACGAATCTCTTGCAGTTCACTTCGAATTGTATACGGAACATGGACCATGGCCTGCAGCTTGATGCGGTTTATATTGACCTTAAAATTAGAGGTACTTCTAATCTCTACACGAGGAGTTGCATGGTTTAAGTCTTACTTGACGAATCGCTTTGTTCGGATTAAAATTGGATCTTCGACATCGAAGACCTTCACGAATCTTTCGGGAGTGCCTCAAAGTAGTATCCTTGGTCCGTTACTGTTCTCTATCTTCATTAATAATGTATCAACGTTGTTACCGCCGGAATGCCGTTTGTTCTATGCTGATGACACGAAACTTTTCAAAATTATTGAAAGTCTGTTAAATTGCCTGGAGTTGCAAAAAATGCTTGATACATTTCAAATATGGTGTACCAAGAATTTTTTGAAATTGAGTATCGAAAAATGCAGTGTTATATCTTTTCATCGAAAAAGTGCACCAATAGTATTCGATTACAAAATCGCAGGACACACGCTAACGTGAACAGAACATATGAAAGATCTCGGTGTGATTCTTGATCGCGAAATAACCTTCAAACTTCACTATAAAAATATTATTATTTTTTTTTATTTTATTAGTCATTTGTTCAGTATAACTTAAATTTTATGATTTGTCAAACATTGATTTGAAAATGGAAATTTAAACTATTTACATCTAACCTATGATTTGAATTTTCATGAATAAATGTGATGTATTGATAGAATTATTTCAAAACTTTTATTCTTGTTGACGAGTTGAACTGTTCCAGAGAGGGTCTCAGTAGATCATCACGATGAAGATGATGTCCTTCTGTTGATATCAAGAGTTTCTGTTGTAGTATTGCGTAGACATCTCTAACTCTGCGACAGTCGAAATATTTATGACCGATGGTTTCGGTTTGTTCGGGACAGTACATACAGTTTTCTCCATCTGCTCTTCCTATAATATGCATCAGTCGTCTGTGTGGAACTTTTTCGTTTACCCACATATACAGTTCACTTCGTAGTGATGGAAGTAACTCCCGTGTGGCTAAATTTTTCCAAATTATTTTCCACGTGACTGCTTGGTATTGCCGTTCGACTCTTGGTATCTCGGTTTGCTGGATATAATAGCGATGAATGAGATCAGCGGAGGGGTTTTGGCGAATTTGGAAAGGAAGATATGGAAAGGTTTCTAGGATTAATTTTAGGCAAGGAAGATTTGTCAAAGAGTTTATACGACGAGAATTTGATTGCTGGAGATAGTAGTAGTAAAATGGAAGATATCTGATCTCTTGAATATGTCTACTAATTAGTAGTACCTTACATTTCAAGCCTGGTAGTTGCAGTTTCAGGCCACCTTCCTCTATTCGTCGTGTAAGTTGTTGCATTGGAACCGTTGCACACGTTCCTCGAAAAAGGTAGGAACGTATGGTGGCTGTTAGTTTGGCCACATGTGCTGTT
Organism: Malaya genurostris; assembly: GCF_030247185.1. Taxonomy (NCBI): domain Eukaryota; kingdom Metazoa; phylum Arthropoda; class Insecta; order Diptera; family Culicidae; genus Malaya; species Malaya genurostris. The sequence goes on from NC_080572.1 coordinate 95,749,144, forward strand.
GTCAGATGTAAGTTTGCTGCCATGTACCATATTTTCGATGAGATGAAAGTATTTAGCAGGGTCACTTTTTGGTGTAAAGATATGTTGCGTAGAGAGTGCATCCACACCAGCCGGGCGAAATTGGTCACAATATTGTCCCAATTTAAAGACATCATTGTCCGAATCGAGTTCGCGAAGATAACACCAAGAATTTTCGTGTTGGGTTCAGTTCGGAGCCACGGTATTGTAATGGGATTCACCGTGATTCCCACATCCACCCCCGTTGTTTTGCTCTCGTTTAAACGAGCACCAGCTACAAGCTCAAAACGCCTGAATAAACCTCTGATTTCATCCAGCTGTTGTGCACTGCTCACAATAGCACTGATGTCGTCGGCATAAGCAATGATCAAGTCCATCCCGCATGTTCTTTTCAAGTGTCGCAAGAGTGGATCTAAATATATAATAAATAGGAGCATTGCTAGTGGATCTCCTTGGCGGACCGATCGTTGAATGGGAAAGGGCGCAGAGAGGTGACCATTTATCAGAAGCCTGGATGAAGATGCTGCTGATATTCGAGAGAGCAAAGAAATCAGATCTGAGTTGAATCCAATCGCACGCATGGTGTTGAACAAGAAATTATGGTTCACTCTGTCGAATGCATGATCAAGGTCAAAAGATACAAGTTTGCCCCTTCTTTTGTTCACTTTCAACTCAGCTATTTTATTTTTTCGAGCCAGCGTGGCTTGAAATATATTTCTTTGATAATTGAAGCACTTTTGCACATCGCTCAACACATTGTGGGTACAGATAACTTTCTCTATCCTCTGCTTCAGAATTCTTGATAGAATCTTGTAATCGTAATTGATTAGACTGATTGGTCTGTAAGAACGAGCATTTTCACCTGCACTGTGTTTCTTTACAAGCACGATTACCCCGTCGACGAATTGTGATGGGAAGTTTGAACTAATGGCCTCGTTCAGAATTAAATTCAGCTCGCGGTGGATGATGTTAAATGTGCGCAAATAAAACTCCTTCGGCAAACCGTCTGAACCAGGCGATTTCTTGGATGCGCTGGTACGAATTGCAGTGAATATTTCAGCAGTTTGAATTTCATTCATGATGGCGGCGTTGACGGGATCTTGATTTGGAATTGCCCGTTCGCTTCGAAAGGGATCGCCTTCTTCTTGTTCTTCCACTCGACTTCGTGTGTATAATTTGGTGAAGTATTGGGTCATGTAATTTCGAATGCCAGTCGGATCTTCGATGAGTTCATCTCTTTCATCCCGTAGTGAATTAATAGAGGTTCTTCGTCTCACTCGTTCGCCTATTTGGTAAGTAGAGAGAGGCTCACCTGCCACAAGAGTTTCGTTGATACGCACAAACATTTCGGAAAAGCGTCGTTGGTGAGAAAGCATTTCTGCCTTTAATCGGTTAATGGTGAAGAGTAGGGTGTTGTTGTTTTGGTAGCTATCGTACGCCTGCCGTAGTAATCCATATAGTCGTTGCTGTTCGAAATTGAAAACATTGTACGCTAGCTTTGATTTCCATCGGAAGAAGGATTTTATTTTTGGTTTCACATATGATAACCACCACTCCATCCATGATCCGTAGTTTCGGCGTTGTCGAGTCCAATATTGCCACTTAATTTCGAACTCGCTGATGTTTTCAGCAGTAAAGAGATGGGGACGGAGGGACCAAAAACCACGACCATGTGGTCTATCAAGAAGTGGAAGACATATTCTTGGTGTGACGGCTTTATGGTCTGAGAAGCAGCACACATGGGTGGCAATTGTTCTTAGCTGATCTCTAAGACCTGCACTAACATAGAGGCGATCAAGTCTGGAGGAAGAGTTGTGTGCGACAAACGTGTATTCGATCTCTCTCGGTCGAAGGCACTGCCAAACATTCCGAAGCTGTAATTGTTGAATTGTAGCTTGAAGAACGGGGCTGAAGTTTTGACCCGTCGCATCGCTTATCCGCACCACGCAGTTAAAATCGCCTCCTAGAATTGTTTGTGTGATTCGGTGACGAAGGTAGAAAGCAAGAGTTGTGTTGAAAAAACGTTTACGTTCGGCACGGCGAGCGCTACCCGACGCTACGTTGCAAAACGTAATATCATTCACACGCAGTGTGAGTATCCTTCCATCCAGACTTTTTTCAACATATGAAAAATTGATGTGTTCTTTAAGTGCTATTGCCGTACCTCTCCTGCTATAATCCACGTTGCATACGACGTTGTATCCGGGTAAAGTAAGTTGTTCATTTTCAACTTCTTGCAGGAAAACTATGTCTAGATCCATCGAGCGTACGAATGAGCTAAGAGCGAATGTATTCTTCCGCATTACGGAGAAATACTACGCGGCAAGTAAGGCACGATGATTAACAAAGCGGCAAATGAAATTTTATACTGTATGTCAGTAAACTTTCTAACGGTACGAGAGAAATCGACTGTAACTGGTAACTGATGCAAAGCAAATCGGCAATTGGAATTCATATTTAAAATTTCCTCCGAGTTTCGCGATCCTTTGTGCATACGATCATTATACTGCTCGCTGGTACGGTCAGTGCTTGAATCGAACGCGATTGTTTGGTGTCCATATCATTCAAATTGGATATTGAGGATTAAAGCAGTGCAACGCAATTTTGTGAGAATCCGGTTCCGGAGATATAGATGATATGTACCAAAAAAGTGAAAAAAATATGCACTCACTTTTTCAGAGATGGCTTAACCGATTTTTACAAACTAAGATTCAAATAAAAGGTATTATGGTTCCATAGCTTGCTATTGAATTTCATTTGAATGTGACTTCCGGTTCCGGAGTTATATGGTAATATGTGAACATTTGAGAAAAAGTTTACACTCAATTATCTCTGGAACAACTCAACCGATTTTGGCAAACTAAGATTCAAATGAAAGGTCTTATAATATCCTAAAAATTTGTGGAACATTTTATCAGGATCCGACTTCCGGTTTCGGATCTAAAGCGTGATAAGTGTGAAATTACCAATTTTATTAGTATTTTTCCACGAACGATGGTTAAAAACAGGTACAAATCCCATAAAACTGTCCGATAAATTCTTCTAGTTTTCAGAGCTTGTTAGTTTGTGGGCATGAAAACTTAATTCGGCACTACTGGTCCCCTCTTTTCCTGTTCCAAGAGCACCGAAAGTGGAGAAGAAAAATTCCCGAAACTAAATTCACTTTGATTTCTCTGCGATGCTTGAACCGATTTTCACAAATTTTGATTTGAATTAAAGATCATACTGGCTTTAAAACTACTGTGAAATTTCATCCGGATCCGACTTCCGGGCGATGAGTGTCAAAGTTATCAAATCGCCATATAGAGTGACAATATGTATAACACCGAAAGAAGAAGAAAACACAAAACGAACAAGGCGTGCTTTGTTCTATTTCGTAGACGTTGTGTAGTGATGTCAATAATAATAATAATAATAATAATAATAATAATAATAATAATAATAATAATAATAATAATAATAATAATAATAATAATAATAATAATAATAATAATAATAATAATAATAATAATAATAATAATAATAATAATAATAATAATAATAATAATAAAAATAATAATCCTATTACATGTTTTATGCTGTTTAGCTTGACTTACATATGCAGAAGTAACAGAAACGCAAGTTCGTTTCGTTTGTTAGATTTCGTTTAATTGGTTTAATCGAAATAGAGCATGAGATAGTAAGTATAGGTTTAACTACGTTCAAAACTGTTCCAATTTGTAGGTCATATTTGTTGGTAGTAAATGAACCAACTTCGGCTATTCCGTTTATCTGAATCCGGTTTCGGAAGAATTGGAAATAGTGATCGAAAACTGCAAAAGGGATCTCACTTACTTTTCTTGGAGATGGCCAAATCTATTTTCACAAACTTATAGGTACAAAAGAAAAGTCTCACAGTTTCATACGGAATTCCTTAATTTGTTGTGGATACTACTTTCGGCTCCGGAACTACAGGGTAAACAGTATTTATAGAATCTGTGAGAATAGATCCGAACAAATTATCCTATTTCTATTCAATAAACAGTTGTTTTTGCGAATTTCACGATTATATTTATGATGTAATGAGTAATATGAGAAAGGCATCATTACACCACTAGGTGGATTAAAATAGGTTTTTTGATTTTAATTTGTCGTCCAATTTGTTTTATCGTAAGCTACTTGACCTTTTCCGTGTTGTGTTTCATGATAATTTAGCCTAAGTTGAATGATTTTTAGTTTAGTTTAGTTTTTTTACAGGCTCATAGGATGATGCTATACTGCCAAAAGTCGAACTAAGTTGATTGAAGCACTCTTGCCTTCACAATCCACAAAGAAAATCGTAATAAATCAATTGCGCGGAAATATTAACGATTCAATTCCATTTTTTTCACTGAGGTAAAATTTTCAACACACTGTAAACAAAACAAATAGCGCTCAAATGACACAATGTTCTGAACATGGCAATGGTTAAAGATGTTAAAACTTTATGATGAAAACGTCAAATACACTCTTCTCGGTTCTCATGGTAATGTTTTGGTCTTTTTAACGTGGGAATAATGAAACGCGAAAATGAACGACATGCAAATTCCGTCATTGAAATACATCGTAGAAAACTTCGTAATCACTTTAACAGTGACAGCAAATGCGTCTTTTCCATGGTAGAACATCAACGTGAGCAAAATTGCTATCAAACATCCACTGCTGCACACTGATACCACCTACAAAATTGATTAATTTTAGGTGAAAGTGCACCCTGGCGTCTAACAGACTAAATTTGGTAGGAATAGCAGCAGAAAATGCAATTTTCAACATTCTTAACCGTAGCGTCGCGTGCAGTCTGAACGAATTAATTCTAAAGATTCTTGTTATTTTGGACGAAACAAAACACGTGACACACATGCCATGCTTTGTGTTCGATATTGAAAATTTCCCACATTTTCCCGGTAACAGAACAGCGAAGGAGAACAATTTTCAACAAGACTTCGTTCGGTATCCGGCGTGACTGCAGTGGCATGCGTTGCCTACCGAAGTTCTTTGGTGGAAAAGCATGGCACTTGGTAATCATCAGTACGCTGTAACCTCTCGCTTGGTGATTCTTCTGCCTGGCATCAGAAGACGAACCGAAGAGACGATATAGAAATTTGCATAATTTACTGCTCAACGGTTTGTGTCTTCTTCCCCTGTCCCCTGACGATCAAACGGGTAGGGGTGCTACCGTACGGTAAAGTTTCGCTGTGAACAACGACGGCTATCAAACAACACAGCGTCGGGTAGCGCTACTCCGAGTGGCGTCGGCAGTTCTGTACGAGTGCGAGACAATCACGTTAATTTATAGTCTTTATTGTTTTATAATTTTTGTTCTTCTCGCCGATGTGCCATGTTTGAGAGTGGTATGAGAAAATCAGTTCCGAGAATAATGAGGATATAGATAACACTTAGTCGTAGAGAGGAGGGTGAGTGCATTTAGTTATTAGAAAAATGGAGTGAAAATTTATGTTTTTCCAGCATTTCCAATCGCAGTCGACTATTTTAGTTTATTTTTAGTTGCTAAGCTGTCAAGTTTATCGTTCGATTATTGTTGAAAAAATCATCAAGTCTTGAAAAAAAAAACAATTCATCAACAATCTTACCCAACTATTTCAACATATACTTCAAACTATTCATTAACTACGTATTAAACTATCCGTCGAAGGTAACTAAACAATAACCGGCTTTCCGGCCTATTTAACGTACCGGAGAAAATGTGAACTCGGCTCTCTGGAAATCTATTGACATTCTTCGGGAAAAGCTGACTGGTAAACTAGCACTGACAATGCATTGTGGTACGACGACGACGGCCCTCGTGAACTGCTTCCTCTCGAAAAGCAACCAAGTGGAAAACAATAGAAATTAAATATTGAAAATGTCTGCCTAAGACACATTGTCTCCGTCATAGCTCCAGTACATGGCAGACGTTCAAAGGGTGGAAAAACTAAGGAAAACTCGTTAAAAATGTTCACCGTTCTTCTGTTGTCAGTGTTGCCTCTTCTTTGGCTCGCATGCTTTAGGACTAAAGCGTCAACAACGGGAAAGAGTTGTCAGAGTGAAAGTCTTTCGGAAAAACGAAAAAAAAAGCCTTTTCACGATATCTATGCAAATTTATTAATTAAAATTCTAATTAACTTCATAAATAATTATACCACCACTTCATCAAAGTTGTAATTAAATTAAATATATTCTCGCCTGCTTTCTCTCGAACCCGTACATTTTCCGCATGGCCGTCCGTAGTCTATTGGAACTTTTCCTTGTGTAGACAGGATCTGAGATGCATTATGGACCGGGAAACTTTCTTTTCCCGTTGAGTATCATGGGCGCATTGTTTTGGAGACTGACGATGCTGTTGGCGAAGCAAAAAAAGCCTTAACTACCTACGGTCCACTCGACTAGGGAAGGTTAAATCCTTATCTTCCGAAACAACACAACACTAGAGCAACAGGGCAGCTGGCTGGCGATGGCTTCTCCTCTCGAGAAGTGGCACGTCCTCAGAACCTGAGGCAGTGTTCTTTTGTTGTCGAAGAGTTTACCTTGGCAGGCGATAAAGGTAAGGAAAAGTTTTAACAGTTTTTTTTTGTTTCGCTACCATTGAAGCGGTAATTAAATTAAGCCGGGATTATCAGGATATAAAAGTGGAAAAGCCAAGTGCATAATAAGTGGGCGGTTGCGAAAGGGAGCACAAGGTGCTCAGCAGTTCGTAGGCCAAAGCAAGGATAAACGAAAAGATTATTGTTTTTGCTGAATTTGTCTACGGCGGAATGAGGTGCTGATAGTTAGTAGAGCAATCGAAAAATTCTTACTTATGGACGAGAAGTGACAACATTGCCAGTAACGTAACTACCGGAGGAATTAGAGTTCTCGGACCTAGTCATTTAAAAAAATTTTATCATCCGATATCAAACTGAAGAGACCTATTTGTTCAGACGGTGTTCTAGAGACGATGCATTAAACGCGATCGTTTTTAAAAGCGTCAATTTTTTACAAGCGCGGCCCGAGCTAATTCTTGTTAGTACAAATTAAAATGATCAAAATTAAAGTAAAATTCTTATACCTACAAATACGGTGTCAAAACTGTTACAAAATCGGAATGTGACAAGTTCTCTTCTTCTTTGAGCGATCTACAGTGCTCAGTGCTAAATTGTCTATTGCTCAATATGAAGCAGGGAAAAGCCCACTAGAGCTACATACTTAACAAAATTTGTTGTAAATTTACGTCTCTATGGATGCACATAAAAGAAGTGTCGCAATACACTTGAATTGATAAAATAAATATGTAAAAATGAATCATATCAGTAACTTCACAGTAGGGTGAGACAAAACTAGAAACTAAAGACTAGAGATGGGCAATCCGGGCAAACGGTCGTAGTAAAAATCACTCATACAACACTTTTTGTGGGATGGTGATGAATGGTAAGAAAAGTTTGGCCCTTTTTAAAGTACAGTCCAAATCATTTTTCGAAAAACAAAGTATGCAAAGTGTTTTTTTTTGTGACAAAGTCTTCATGTACAGCAAGTTTCATTAAAATCTGATAGGGTGCTGTCAACTTTTTTCGTTCGAGTTAGCGCGAAATTCGTCAGCAAGAGTCCTGGGTTCACTAGTTACCGTTGCTGAACGGGTTTCCTTGTATTTGGTTGAAGTTTTTTTTTGTAGTTTCAGTGCAAGGTTTACCGTAGTAAGCAGGTTGTTCACAAAACTGCCATGTAATTAGCTGATTCTCGTAAGCTACCAGCGATTAACAAGGATGTCACCCGCCCTGTCCAAAAATCAAGTAAGATGGATTGGTATTAAAGACTGTCCCAGAAAGTATGGACGCAACCAAAAACCGCTGCCATTTCGCAATGGTTCAGAATCTGTCAATTTTTATGGCTGCGTCCTGTTGTTTACACTCTTCTCTAACCACTTATGCAGTTGTTTATTCGTTTTCATTAGATTGTTTCGAAATGCGTGGACTTTCAGCAGAACAACGTCGAAAAATTGTGTATGGTGCACAGAACGCGGACTGTCACTGAGAAAGATAGCAAAAATTAAAGGAGTAAGTGAAAAAGCCGTGCGAAATGCAATCAGGAAGTTCGGTGTGGATAACACCTTTAAATCGAAAACGGGTCGAAAAAAGGTCCTGCTAACCCTCAGTTGGATAAACGTATACTAAAGGCGTTCGAGCAAAACAAGGAGGTTTCAGTTCGGGATGTGGCCAAAAAAGTGGGCACTTCGAAGTCAAATGTTTTTCGTGCTAAAGAACGTTTGAATCTTCGAACCTATAAGAAGCAGAAACAAAGAAAACGTAGTCCGAAACAAGAAGCATCGATCAGGCAGAGGGTTCGAAAGCTGTACTATACGATTCTTGCTGGAAATTTGAGCTGCATAATCGTGGACGACGAAACCTACGTGAAACTCGATTACAAATCCTTGCCAATATTATACGGTGCGAGAAGGGCAAGTGTTAAACCAGTCCGAGACATCGATTGAAGTCGAAAAATTTGGTATGAAAGCTATGGTCTGCAAGCAATTTGTAGCTGCGGTAAGATTTCGAAACCCTTCATCACTACTGCTTCAATAAACAGCAATAAATATACATCATGGAATGTTTACAAAAACGACTTCTACCCATGATTCGAAACCACGAATCCTGTTATCTTCTGGCCAGATCTTGCTTCTTGCCACTACTCGAAATCAACGGTAGAATGGTATACTACCAAAAATGTCACTTTCGTCCCAAAAGACATGAATCCACCAAATTGCCCACAACTTCGACTAATTGAGGAATTTTGGGCATTAACGAAGGAATATCTTAGGAAACCTGTCTCGGCAGCCATTCAACAGTTCGAAAAAGATTGGAAAAAAGTGTCAAAACTTGTCGCCAAGAAGTCTGTACGGAATTTAATGAGGAACGTTCGCAAGAAGGTGCGCCAGCTAGTCTACAAAGACTAAGTAGCAAATGTTGAGAATAATATTCTGTTGTTGTAGTCTAATATTATCAGTATATTGAATAAAATTTGTATATCTAACACTTGTGAATTATTTACAGCGAAATCAAAGTGCGTCCATACTTTCTGTGACAGTCTTTATGTAGTCGCATACGTAACATTTGCATGCCATTCCGGATACCGAAGAAAAAATTTCACCACACCTCCCTTTCGATAGAAAAAACTTCTCCGCACTGCGACAGATTCTCGAAAGTAATAGTCAGTGACCTGCGTGGGAAGGACATGTCCACGCACTGCTATGGCACCGTACACAGTGATTTTGAATTTAACGTTGTCATACTCCACACTGTGCACCTCATTGTTAACCGAAGCAAATGCAATTGCATCTCGTTTACGTCGAAACATAAACATAACATACACTAAGCTACGAGCCTGGTTTTTTCGACTACAGATCATTAATTTAATCATCATTTATGTCTAGATGCATCCATTCTTCTAGTAAGATTTTAATTTCGTTTTCTGTTGGTCTAATTTTGCAGCGCATGAAATCAATACAAATTGAATTTGGTCGCGAATACCAAGTTCCACGCTTCTGTAGATCGTTTTTGTTCATTTTGAATACACTACTAGTTTTTTTTATTTAAACGGTTTTTTGACTCAGGCCTATTTGCGCACAAGCTTTACGTGACCGATTTTTCAAAAAAAATTTTTTTCGTTTTGGATCTCGTTGTCACCCTTTTTCTAGGCGGAGAGCTTCCATTTCTATCCTGCGAGGATTGAGGGCCACTTAGTTCGTGGCTCATCTCGTCATCCATTGCCGCATCGGTGGTATTGTTGTTGGTTTCTATTTTCTTTTCGTTTTCCTTGTTATTCTCAGTCTTGGGCTCGTTGCTAGTTGCTGTAGAAGCGCCTGATTGCAGTTGCTGGTTGGTTAGATGGTGAAACAGGAGTGCTGCGCTCATTAGTTTCCGTTGTTGAACGGTTGATCTAGTCTTTGGTTGAAGATGTTCCTTTGAGTTTCAGTGCAAGGTTGACCGTAATGTGCAGGTTGATCACAAAATTGTCATGTAATTAGCTGATTTTCATAGGTTATCTGCGTTTTACACGGATGTATCCTACATTGACCACAAATAAAGTAAGATGGGATTGCCTTACGTAGTTGCATACGTACCACTTGCACGCTGGCCTGCGGGGAAAGGTCATGCATGCGTACTTCTATGGCATTGTCGACCATGTACACGGAGAACCCTTCGATCATAAAATTGCAATATCGCAGTTTTTGATTTTTACGATAGTTGATTTAACTAATTTTTTCAACCAATATGGTTTTTGATTTGCATATATTCAAGGAGTTGAAAAATATGTTGTTTTGAATGCTGTCAAATCCCGGAGACAATTGAAAGCAAAACAATAATCGCAATGCAAAATCAACAACTTTTTAGTTGAAATCTGTTCGCGTCGCTTCAAAATGTCAATGAAAACAACATCGATGGTTAAAGCGTTTGGTGAAATTGTGTTCATTCGATTTGAGAAATTTATGACAAGTGTTTATCTAACAGCGGGGTTGTGATAAAGTTAACCTTGTTTAAGATGAAAAAGATTTGGTGAGAAATTAGAAAATGATCATCTTGTAATCTTTCAGGTATGCGCAAAAATTTTATGCTTCAAATTCGATCATTGGTTTACTTCCAGCAGACTATTTTACTTCCAGCTGTTTGATACCGATGATGATGTTCATGCATTAGCAATAAAACGTTTTTTGACATGAATTTAGTTTATAAAAGTAACAGGAACGAAGGCTTTCAAACACACAGAACGCGCTGCGATTGAATGGCGCGTTTGAATTGCCGCTGCAAAATTTCAATTCTCAGCGGTTGATGCACCCAAGCTTATATAAATTGACTAAAATTATCAGTGCATAACTTTAGTTCAACCGTTTGAAGGCATCGTCTTTCAATACTCATTTTAGGTAAATTTAATAATTTCGCTAATTTACTCGCCCCTCCGGGCACTTTTGCGGATCAAAATGTTTTTCTACATCAATCATTTCCGATCGAATCAGAAGTATTATTTTAGAATTTAGATCTTTACTGATCTCAACTAGACATGATCATGATCATACAAAAATCAAAATCACTTAGAGATCAGATCAGTTCTGATTTCGTAATGATAATTTATATACTGTTTATATTTTAACAACGATATTTATTTCATGAATCTCAACATACCGAACTTATTTCAAATAGATTATGACGTGTATCAGTAAGTATATTTAGATTATTTTCCCAAATCAATAACATTGTTCGCGTTTTTTTTTTATTCAATAATATAATATAATATTAAGGCACACTGCTTAAGCTCTAAGATGCCAAGGGTATTTACTAATCTTAATTATCGTCTAACTTAAAACTAGAGTAGTATCATTATGTAATATAGTATCTGGCGATCGGTAGTGGCCGGTGAATTGAATTTAGGATGAGATGATTCCAGATGGCGATGGTAATTTTCTATGTTGGCCGCATTCTTCGGTCCGTGAGGGTCCGCGGGAAACACCCCCAGGCTACGAAGGCCCGGCGGGTGGCCCGCATGCTGGTCATTGACTGGAGCGGTCTTCCGGTGATGGTGATGTTACGGAAGAGAATGAAAAAAAGAAGTAAATATTGTGGGAAACGGGGTAAAAAAGGGGTGTGGGAACAAAATGTTTGAAAACGACAGAGATCTAATTAGTTGCCATCGAGATGGTGAAAAAACAGGGAAAGGGGAACGAAAAAGTTAGTGACAAAAAAAAAAGATCTTGTTAATTCCAATGAAGATGGTGAACAGGGACGGGGATCGAGAGAATCGGGCGGATGTTAGTGTCGAACCTGTAGGTGGAGATTATATTTTCTGAGCGAGAATAACACATTACACTTGTATATCAATGTGTTTAAGGTACTGGTATATGAGAAGCATATATGAACTATCCCGACTCGCCAACACATCCCGAACCGGAACCTCAGGTGGTCTACCTCGGGCCCTAAGGGATTCCAGTAGCTTCGACCTGGCGTCACGATACTCTACGCACGACCACACGACATGCTCGATGTCCTGATAACCGTCGCCACAGGTGCAGAGCCCGTTCTCCACGATCCCGATACGCCGGAGATGTGCGTTGAATGTATAGTGATTTGACATGAGCCGTGACATAACGCGAATGAAATCACGACTCATGTTCATCCCCTTGAACCAAGGTTTCGTCGATACCTTAGGGATAATGGAGTGTAGCCATCGTCCCAGTTCGCCATTCGTCCATGAAGTTTGCCAACTTTCGAGAGTTTTCTGACGAGAAATACTGAAAAATTCATTGAAGCAGATTGGTCTTTCATAAATATCACCTTCCAATGCGCCCACTTTAGCCAATAAGTCTGCCTTTTCATTGCCCGGAATGGAACAATGCGAAGGGACCCAGACTAACGATATTAAATAAGACCGTTCAGATAAAGTTCTCAAATGTTCCCGTATTTTCCCCAGGAAATATGGGGGATACATTCCTGGCTTCATTGCCCGGAGAGCTTCTATTGAACTTAGACTGTCCGTGACAATGAAGTAATGGTCTTTGGGCATGGTTTCAATGATCTCGAGGGTGTACTGAATAGCAGCTAATTCTGCGACGTAAACTGAAGCCGGATCACTGAGTTTGTAAGAAGCGGTGATGTTTTGATTGAAGATGCCGAAGCCTGTGGACTCGTTGATGTTTGATCCGTCAGTGTAAAACACCTTTTCACAGTTGACTGTTCTAAATTTATTATAAAAAATATTTGGGGCCACTTGAGGGCGCACGTGATCCGGAATTCCACGAATTTCTTCTCTCATGGATGTGTCGAAAAACACAGTAGAATCAGAAGTATCCAAGAAATGAGCACGGTTGGAAACAAACGAAGAAGGATTAATATTCTGAGCCATGTAATCAAAATACAAGGACATAAAACGGGTTTGAGAGTTAAGCTCAACTAACCTTTCGAAGTTTTCAATCACCAGAGGATTCAAAATGTCGCATCGAATGAGCAAACGATATGAGAGATCCCAGAACCGGTTTTTCAGTGGAAGAACGCCCGCCAGCACTTCGAGGCTCATCGTATGAGTCGATTGCATGCAACCCAAGGCAATACGCAAACAACGATACTGAATTCTTTCCAGCTTGATGAAATGAGTGTTCGCCACTGATCGGAAGCAGAAGCATCCATATTCCATAACGGACAATATCGTTGTTTGGTACAACCTGATCAGGTCTCCTGGGTGAGCACCCCACCAAGTTCCGGTTATTGTACGAAGAAAGTTGATTCTCTGCTGGCATTTTTGTTTCAGATACCTAATGTGACATCCCCAGGTGCCTTTGGAGTCGAACCAGACCCCGAGATATTTAAATGTGAAGGCCTGAGCTATGGTTTCACCCCCTAGTTGAAGCTGTAATTGTGCTGGTTCTCGCTTCCTCGAAAATACAACCAGCTCAGTTTTCTCCGTAGAGAACTCGATACCCATTTGAAGAGCCCATGATGATAAGTTGTCGAGAGTATCTTGTAATGGTCCTTGGAGATCGGCAGCTTTGGGTCCTATAATAGACACAACGCTGTCGTCGGCAAGTTGTCTTAGCGTGCAAGATGTGTTGATACATTCATCGATATTACTTACGTAAAAATTGTATAAAAGGGGGCTTAAGCATGAGCCCTGAGGAAGACCCATGTAGCTGAATCGTATTGTCGACAAATCACCATGCGCAAAGTACATGTGTTTCTCAGACAATAGATTATGTAAAAAGTTGTTCAAAACTGGCGAAAGACCATGCTGATGCAACTTCTCAGATAGGATATTTATAGAAACTGAGTCAGAAGCCCCCTTAATGTCTAGGAAAACTGATGCCATTTGTTCTTTACGAGCAAATGCCATTTGAATTTCTGTTGAGAGCAACGCAAGACAATCGTTCGTTCCTTTGCCCCTGCGGAAACCAAATTGTGTATCTGAAAGTAAACCATTAGTTTCGACCCAATTGTCTAGACGAAACAGAATCATTTTTTCGAACAATTTCCGGATACAGGAAAGCATAGCAATCGGCCGATACGAATTGTGATCGGAGGCTGGTTTCCCTGGTTTTTGAATGGCGATAACTCTGACTTGTCTCCAGTCGTGTGGGACAATATTACCCGTGAGGAACTTGTTGAATAAATTCAGCAAGCGCCTTTTGGCGGGGTCAGGCAGATTTTTCAACAAGTTGAATTTTATTCTGTCTAATCCCGGGGCTTTATTGTTACATGACAAAAGTGCAAGTGAGAGCTCTACCATCGAAAACGGTGATTCGTTTGTATTTGGTGTCGCGGCGCGGGTGATCTTCTGTTCCGGAACAGAGTCTGGGCATACTTTTTTAGCGAAATCGAATATCCAGCGGTTGGAGTATTCCTCGCTTTCATTCGTGGTGTTATGATTGCGCATTCGTCGGGCTGTGTTCCAAAGAGTGCTCATAGATGTTTCTTTCGTTAAGCCGTCTATAAACCGACGCCAGTAACCGCGTTTCTTGGCTCTAATCAAGTTCTTAGTTTTAACGTCTAACGCCGCGTAATTCCGGTAATTATCAGGTGTTCCATTTTTTCTGAATTTTTTATACGCGGAGGCTCTCTCCGCGTTTAAATTTGTGCACTCTTTGTCCCACCACGGGTTGGGAGGACGGATGTTAACATTGTTCGCGTTGATTCAACTATTTGCAATGTTTAAACCAAATAAAATCGATTTATTTTTCAACTAACAGAATTTTGTTTCAGTAACAACACCAGTTATTTCAACTAAAATATTTGTTGAAATTGAAAGGTATGTGTCCTCACTAATTGACAGCATTTTTTCCAAACAGTTAAATTCGGTGTTTCAACCATCGTTTCTGCTAATCGTAAAACAAAAATGACAGTTTAGTTAAAACAACAATCGATTAGTTGTACCAAATTTTAACCAATCGAATTCAGAAAATCAACTAATATTCTGGTTGAAATGGGATCGCAGGCGGTTCCGTGTACAAAGGGATTTTGTATGTATTACACAATACAAGTAGGTTTAGAATTTTCCCTACACAAAAATCTCAGAATTGCGGAAGCAAATGATGTCTTCATGGTAATAACCAAATCATATATATATATAACAGGGCTGAAAAGTCACCACTTGTGGCTGAACACCCAATTTAAATCTTAATAATTTAATTTTAACTCATATTCCAATAAATAGTTATTAAAAAAAAAAAAAAAAAAAAAAAGGGATTTTGTATTTATTGTTATCACACTCAACGCTGTGCCCCTCGTTGTTAACTGAAGCGAATGCGATTGCATCCCTTTCACGTTTAAACATAGTGTAAATACAGTTAGACGCCTTGTTGAATTGAATCTCAGTCACATTATTAGCGTATAGATGCATTTGTTCTTTAACTAAGATTTTAATTGCGTTTACTGCTGGTCTAACTTTACAGCACTTGAAATCTGTACAGACTGAATTTGGTCTTGTAGGCCAAGTTTCAGGTTTTGTTAAGGAGCAAGACTCTTTGCGAGCGTATGAGTAATGCCAACAATGTGTGCGTAAAAACAAATTCCGGCGGTTCTTTTCCTGATTTTACTCAATAAATCTTCCATATGGTTGAAAAATAAACCAAACGGTTCATACTGCTTAAAATTGCAATTCAAGAAAAGCGAAAATCTTAGTCTAAAACTCTTCCATTTTCCTTAAAACTGCTCGAGAAAAATTATTTCAGTTTCAGCTTACTTCCACTGACACATTTGTTTATCTACAAACACATTCCTATATGGATTTCCTCTTGCAGAAATTATTGCGATATAAAGATTTACGTACCTTCTATAAGTAAACCCGCAAAAAAGAAACCTTTATTTTAACACGCGAAAGGCAATGGGTATGGAATGTTGTCGTAAAACTATTTATTTTTCCGGCAAACTGCTTTTGTAACAGAAAATATTTAGTTTTGTTTATTTTGTGTAGCGCAATCTAATACGAATGCGTTAAAGCAGTGTTGCTAACTTTTTTTATTAGGGAATTAAAATCTACATTCATAAAATGTAAGCAATTTTCCATTAAACGTTGGTGAAAAATTTATCAAAACTGATATTTCATCCAAGATGTCAGGCTTACCATTCATTTGAGAATAAATTATTGTTAAAAAAGATTCTTTGAAACTCAATCGTGCAATCCACTTTGAAAAACTCGGTGCACTGCATATATGAATACACAGATCTATGGCATACGTACCAAATAAAATGTACGTAATACACAAATTACCAACACAAGTTAACTTGGTTTACTCTTGGTCCTTAAATCGTATTTGCCCATTTCGCACATTCTATTGTTCACTACACTGTATTGTCTGTGTATTTGTTTTATTATTTTGTATTTTATCTCATCTGCAAAATTCCTCGAGCCAATAATTCCGTGTGGTGCAGGGTCGGGTTACGCCACGATCGGAAATTGTTCATACCACAAGCCGTTTCGCACCGAAACCCTTTTTCAGGTCTTAATGATATAAGTGCCAACTTTTCGCCAGTATTGTATTTAAGGAATCAAATAAGACAAGAGTTTCTAATTAATGCGAAGTGACTTTCCCGGTTCATTCAAATATGCTGTTTGCTTTCATGCTGACAGCTGTTGTTCTTCATTTCGAAATAGGCCCGGTTAAACAACACCAGCACATTTCTTCGATTTCGGATTACATTACCTATTCAATACTTTCGGAAATTTCAACAGGCTTCTGAAATTGACTACCAGCGCTCCAGCTGCTACAAATAGGATCCGGAGTCAGCAACAATTGCGAAGGGTGAAATTTTAACCTCGTTAAACTTTAGAGGCAAAGTCATTATTACCCGGTACAAGTGCACAAACAAGAGTCTCCCAAAGAATAATAAAATGAATTGTGGCTTTTTCGATTTTCGAAAAGCTGCTGCATTTGGAATCTGCTCTCTTTGTGTTCAAAACGCCAGATGCTGGAGGGTGCTAGCTCAAGCATTTCGGAGGACACATCTTTGCAACTAAATAAATTTTGAGATGGAATAGGTGGTAGGTGGTGCGGGAAAAATGAGTCTTTCAGATAGGGTTAAAGAGAAAATTGTTCTGTTTATATTTATTGTTAAACTTTCACAATGATAGAACTTTACTGTGGTAGATGTTTGGTGCCTGTGCATGTGCACAATGTATCCAGCAGACATACAGATATAGCAATAGAGAACACCCGCGACTAACGAGCGTTTCCGTAGATCACCGACAAATTTTGGATTGCCAGTAGATAATATAGGAGAATGGTTATCTCGAACAAGAGTGAACTCTGAAATGCTGGTTAGCATAACAATGGGGTTCAACCTACTATGCTTACTCATGACTAAGAGGATTTGTTAAAGTTGTGATATATCGTAAGTCGGAGAGTTTTTTTTCTTGCTTGTGCACCTAAACCCACGCTAGACTTTGATTGCTACTAAATTAGTATCAGCTGTTGTTCGCCGGAAGGATAGCTACTGTACAGGGTCCGCATCAAACATTTTCTTTGAACTAGCGGTTATTTCGACATTGGTAACCTTAATGTCACTTCTGATTTGATAGAAATTTAGTTTTATCCTTCCGCTGAACGAAAATGGTTGTGTATACACTTGAGGAACGCGTGAAAACAGTGCAGTTGTACTTTGAAAATCATGGTAATGTTGCGGAATGTGTTCCAAAAAATCATCTTCTCGGATGAGGCACTTTTTTATCTCGGCGGGTATGTTAATAAGCAAAATTGTCGCATGTGGGGGACGGAAAATCCGCACGTTATAATGGAGAAGCCGATGCATCCTCAGAGAGTGACGGTTTGGTGCGGATTTTGGTCTGGCGGCATCATTTTGCCATTTTTCTTCGAGAATAAGGCAGGAGCCGCCGCTACCGCGCCATGATTAGCGATTGGTTCTTCCCGCTACTTAAAGAGGAAGACTTGAACACTATTTGGTTCCAACAATTCGGCACTCCGTGCCACACAGCCAACGCTACGATCGATGTTCTGCGCACAGTCTTCGAAGATCGAATTATCAGTCGAAATTCGGATGTCGTTGGGCCGCCTCTGAGCTGTGATTTGACGCCGTTAGACTATTATCTTTGGGGGGCTGTCAAAGATAAGTGTTATGTGTACAAGCCATTATCCAAGCCTTGAAGTACAACATTCGTGCAGCCATTGCTGAAATAAAGCTGCACACAAACGAAAATGTACTAAAAAACTGGACCGACTGTATGGCATACTGCAAGGCCAGCCGAGGCAGCCATTTGAAAGAAATTATATTTCACAATTAACCGGAAGCATTGTACTTTAATATGAAAAAATAAATTTTGAAATCGGATGTACCGTTTGTGTTTTATTGCATGTTTAAAATAAGTTACATGGCGGACCCTGTATATTGTTAAATCCGGCCATTTAGACATAAATTCGAAAGTTTTTATGTGTTTATGTGCTAATTGAAATAGCTGTTATGTGCTAATTGAAATAGCCGATAGTTCCGAAAAATAAAAAAAAATTAAAAATTAACGATTTTCTGAGAACATAATTGCTAAGATTCAAAGTCGAACTTCTAATACCTTCGTATAACACATGGGCTGAAAAGTTCCGGTCCTAACAAAGAGAACACGACTTTTTTGGCTCAAAATCAACTTTATTCATCAACGTAATCTCCATCAAGAGCAACGCAATCATTCCAGCGCCGCTCTAACATTTCAATACACCAAAACCTCAATTTATGTGCCTTATATATGTATCAGGTGTACAACTTTGCTTCCGCCGTTTTCCGATAGGTGGCTGTACCGGCTGAGGCTGGTTAAAATACATAGATGATAATGCCTTTAAAGTGAGTGTGTACAGTGCCTAACTAATTGTCATCGCCGTTTCAGTGACAGTTGTTCTTGTTTTTGTATTATTCACGCTCGAAAATGTCTGTTTATGTGCCCAATTCTCGCCATTTCACAGTGGTATGTATCGACGAAAACGTGAACTTAATTCTCTAGCTGCTAAACCGTTGATCCGATATACATAGTTCCTTTGGAGAACTCATTCACAAAAATATACCTCGTGATTTAATCACAATAAAACATGTGCAAAGCCTACTACGATAAAAGTTCATTTCAACAACTTTTTTCCCTTAAGAGATAGAAAAACGATGTCTTCTACAAAGTTTTAGAACTTCTAACGAGAAAAAACTTTGCCGAAGAAGTTATAGGTCTAAAGCAAAAAGTTTCGGATATATGAAGCAATTCCGTTTGAAATTGCTTAAAATCAATTTTTTGTACATAACTTTTTTCACAATTATTTTCAGTGTCTACTATGTTCGAGACAATTACTAAAAGCGTAAAATTACATATTTTTGTTGAAGACTGTGCACGGTTTGGCTTTTTCCTTAAAAAGTTTTTTAACATTTAAACTTTTATATACACTAACTTTAACTATTAATAGGAAGCAGGGTCGCAGACCAAAAGGCACATAGATATACTTTTTGGAAAGCTTAAATCAAGTAATATAAAGTTACGAAGTGTGTAGCGTGGCCCTTTTAAATTGTGTGAATGAGACAACAAAGTATAGAGTGCTTTTTTGTCCATTTTCTTAGCAAAAACATTGGTTAAACGACTATTTTTGGTTTATTAAAAGGAGCTTTGTAGGAAATGTTCAAAAAATGGAATCGGTCGTTAGTGTAGGTGCAATGGTGTAATGATTGAATATAATTTCATGATGCATTCTTGTATGCAATTGAACAAACTAAAGAAGCATGTTAACGTGCTCATTAAATTTCGAAAAGTTTTACTTATACTTTTAATAGAATATTCCTCATCCGTTCTTTTAATTCCAATCCAATTCATTTCAAGGATGGTATCTTACACCATTACCAGTACGCCTAAAAACAAATACGTTCTTATGAATAAAGCCATACACTGAAAAAAATAATGAAATTCACACGATTTCTAAATAAATAGTACTATGAAATGGATATCAGTTGAATAAAAAATTCGATTCAAAACCATCCTCGATGTAAAACTAAATTGGAATACATTAATTTCAATGAATACTCGCTGAGGGTAAGTCATAATAGTAAGCTATAGTGAAAAGTCTTCTCTTTCGTCCGGTGTTAAAACTAATGCTCTATTTTTTATACCTCGACTGCAGTTTCTTGCAAAAGTTGTTGCCTAAAGGTAACTTATCGATCGATATCACAAAAAACGGGTGATATGAATATAAACAATTTTATTAATGTACGTTTTTCCTAAGAAAATTGTCAAAAAAGCACTCTATATTTTGTTAACTTTATATTACTTGATTTGAGCTTTCCAAAAAGTATATGTATGTTAGTGGGTTAGTGTTAGTGTATATAAAATTTTAAATGTTAAATAACCTTTTAAGGAAAGGGCCAAACCGAGCACAGTCTTCAACAAAAATGTGTAATTTTACGTTTTTAGTAATTGTCTTGAACGGATCAGGGTCATTTCGCCGAAAGCCATTTCGCCGAAAGCCGTTTCGCCGAAAGTCATTTCGCCGAAAGGGTTATTTCGCCGAATGCCATTTCGCCGAATGCCATTTCGCCGAAAGGGTCATTTCGCCGAATCCTGAAATCGTCTTGAAATTGTAGTTATAATTGATTTAAATTAAGGACAAACGAAAGATGATAGCGTTAACGCTCGTTTTGTTAACCTTCCATTGTACTTCTTGAATAATGATTCATTGTTGTACTCTTGAATAAAGATTGATTCGTGAACCTCAGAAAGTAGTTCCCAAGAAAACTGGTTGACTAGTAAGCATCAAATCAATTGTATAGGTGTATCTACCAGGCAAATGTGAAAATGAAAAAATACTAATGCGGCTACGCCACATCGTTTTGGTTCCTGTGCTGTCTGACCTCGCTACCGCTCGTTCGGACCTAATTAAAGCAAAGAAACCTAGCTTTGAGTAGACCGGGCAAACGAGGCGGTTACAGGTTTGTATGCAAGAGGCCGCCGCTTCCGACGGCGGGTCGGCGGCCGACTCAGCTGGCGTCGGCTCGGCGGCTTTGTGCCGCCGAGCCATCTTGGCTTCGGTTATGTGGCTGCGCCACATCAGTTATACAGGAGACATAACAAGCAGGAGATATGACCCTTACGGCGAAATGACCCTTTCGGCGAAATGACCTATTCGGCGAAACGGCTTTCGGCGAAATGGCTTTCGGCGATATGACCCGCTCCCGTCTTGAACATAGTAGACACTGAAAATAATTGTGAAAAAAGTTATGTACAAAAAATTGATTTTAAGTGATTTCAAACGAAACCGCTTCATAATTTCTTTTATATGCACTTCGTAAATTAAACTGGACAGCATTTCCTCTACCATCATATGAATCACGCTGCATGCTCATCAATATACTAACACTTAAAGAACGCCGCGACCTTGCAATGCTTTATTTTATCAGCGACATTATTTCTCAACGCATTCAATCACCTTCTTTATTATCGCAACTAAATTTTTATACACCTAGCCGTCAATTACGAACCAGGAAATTATTTTTAGAAAGAAACACTAGAACAAATTATGCAAAATACAGTCCAGTCAATCGAATAATGCGCCATTACAATCAATACTGCGAACATCTTGACCTTACTATGTCAAAAAATCAAATCAAATCTCAGCTTTGTCGTAGAAATAATGCGTAGTATGTAAGTGAACATTGTAAACAATTTATATGTAGTCTACATTTGCTTGACGAAATAAATAAATAAATAAATATCCGAAACTTTTTGCTTTAGACCTATAACTTCTTCGGCAAAGTTTTTTCTAGTTAGAAGTTCTAAAACTTTATAGAAGACATCGTTTTTCTATCTCTTAAGGGAAAAAAGTTGTTGAAATGAACTTTTATCGTAGTAGGCTTTGCACATGTTTTATTGTGATTAAATCACGAGGTATATTTTTGTGAATGAGTTCTCCAAAGGAACTATGTATATCGGATCAACGGTTTAGCAGCTAGAGAATTAAGTTCACATTTTTGTCGATTCAAACCACTGTGCATTTGCGGGACGTTTTACTTTTCTGTTACAATTCGAAAAAAAATGCAACTGAAGCGCATCGAATCCTTTCAGAAACTTACGGTGATGCTGCTCTGAGTAAAAGAACGTGTCGGGAGTGGTTTCAACGTTTTGAAAATGGTAATTTCGATGATGGTGGAAGAGAAAAAACCTTCAAAGATGAATAACAATTTACTACGAGCTCTTAAAACCGGGTGAAACCATCACAGGAGCTGGCTACCGAACGCAACTGATACGCCTTAGTCGCGCGCTAAAAGAAAAGCGGCCACAGTATCAAGAGCGACATGACAAAGCCATCCTCCAACACGACAATGCTCGACCTCATGTCGCAAAAGTGGTCAAAAAGTACCTGGAAACGCTGAAATGGGAAGTCTTGCCTCACCCGCCGTATTCCCCAGATGTCACCCCTTCTGACTTCCACCTATTCCGTTCGATGGCACAGGGCCTGGCAGAATCCTTCGAAGAGTTGGAAAAATGGATTGCTTCATTGATAGCATTAAAAAAGGATTCCTTTTTTCGAGCCGGGATCCGAAAATTTCCGGAAAGATGGGAAAAAGTTGTCGCTAGCGACGAACAATACTTTGAATAATACATATGTAAGCACTTTTTCACAATAAAGCTTTAAATTTTGGAAAAAAACGGCGGAAGCAAAGTTGTACACCTAACATATCTGGGGCATTCCACGCAAAATCAGCCACCCAAAATTTTCAGTAAAGAACTCGAAAATATTCGACACGTGTTTTTTTATTTCAATATGGTACGTGAAATTTTCGAGATATAATTTTTTGAAATTTCGCGTTTTCGAAATGGAGCCTATTTTCAACAGCCTATACTGTAAAATCTAATAAAGATACAAAAATTCGTCCAACACATGAAATGTGCGTCTTTTCCTTAGCTTTCAAATATGCGATTCCATAAAACAACCTTTAAAGTTAATATAATGAAAAAAGTTAAAAATTAATAAACAAAAAAAAATTAACACTTGGCCCTTATTCTTTTTTTTTGTTGAATAGAGAAACTTTAGGGGTTTAACTCAATCTTGGCAAAGTTTCAGAGTGGCAAGATCAATAGTTTCGGAGCAGTGATTTTTACAATTACGACCCGTACGCGCGGATACGGATTTCATTCGAAGCTGTTAATGAAGATTACAAACAGTTATAAATGCTTTTCAATTCTCCTACCTTGATTCTGCGCCCTTTAAACATTCCTAAAGCATCCTTATAAATTAGACGTACAAGATTTTTTTTGCTTGAAAATAGATAGTGATTTGCGCCCTCAGTTCCAAATTATCTTTACAAGATGTTATTCATTCG
Organism: Malaya genurostris; assembly: GCF_030247185.1. NCBI lineage: Eukaryota > Metazoa > Arthropoda > Insecta > Diptera > Culicidae > Malaya > Malaya genurostris. Next base: position 95,772,474 of record NC_080572.1, read on the forward strand.
GCGAGTAAACAAATAACAGTTCGGCGGAAAAGTTCGTATCGTTTAATAGAAAGACACATTTTTTGTCAAAATTCGTTTTTATTATTCAACATAATTGCCATCAGAGGCGACACAGCGATTATAGCGATCTTTCATCTTTTCGATACCATTTTTGTCCTTTGCCTCAAAATAGGCCTCAGTTTCAGCGATTACCTCTTCATTGCTTCTAAACTTTTTACCAGCGAGCATTCTCTTGAGGTCTGAGAACAGGAAAAAGTCACTGGGGGCCAAATCTGGAGAATACGGTGGATGAGGGAGCAATTCGATGCCCAATTCGTTCAATTTCAGCATGGTTTTTCGTTGTTGTTTTTGATCGATTGTGAGCTCACGCGGCACCCATTTTGCACAAAGCTTTCTCATATCCAAATATTCGTGAATAATATGTCCAACACGTTCCTTTGATATCTTTAGGGTGTCAGCTATCTCGATCAACTTCACTTTACGATCATTGAAAATCATTTTGTGGATTTTTTTCACGTTTTCATCGGTAACAGCCTCTTTTGGACGTCCACTGCGTTCATCGTTTTCGGTGCTCATATGACCAGTACGAAATTTTGCAAACCACTTACGAATTGTTGCTTCGCCCGGTGCAGAGTCTGGATAACACTCATCAAGCCATTTTTTGGTATCGGCGGCACTTTTTTTCATCAAAGAGTAGTGTTTCATCAACACACGAAATTCCTTTTTTCCATTTTTTTTACAATAACCCTTTTCCATGTTCCTTTCGTGATTCTGCGCCCTGGAACTATTCTTAAGGCGCCTTTCCAAATTATCCTTACAATATGTTATTTTTGTAGCTTGAAAATAAGTGACGATTTGCTTTCCCAGTAGGTATTATTGCTTCCGTATCCTTCTTGTTTAATTGAATCAGTCATTGATAAAATTTTGGAAATTTTTTTTTGTTTCCTGAGAAATTGCAGTTTCATGAGCTGGTTAGTCACTGACTAACTGTGACTAACCGCAACTACAGCACTGAATTTGAGGTACGCTAGAAGTTACACATGTTAGATCGAATCAGATAGTATGTATGTAAAGCAATTTCTTCAATTATGGTTCGAGCAATTTAGATTTACCTATTTTTGTCGTTCGTATAATAGCAATGGTAATTCGAAGGCTTTAATAAAGTCAGTGTGGAGAGTTTTTAGATATTATACAACTGCTAAGTTCGCAATTTCATTTATATTTGTGTCACTCTCAGAAATATGGCTTTGTACAAAAAATATGTTGGAAACTCTTATTGCGTATCAATCATAGTGCTCGGTTGTTGTGTAGGCGGAAGCAGTATTCCAGTTTGGTCTTAATTCCACTGTCGTACATAATTTGTCAACGACTTGTATGGTGCCTGCAATGGATTAAAGGAAAATAGTTGCCTAACTAATTACAGTACACTGACATACACACCAAAGAGCTCATTATCGTTGCTTTCCATTCAAACTAATCTCTAAAGTTTCATCAGCACAAATTTTACAGCAGACAATGCTTTGATCCACATACCGAAAGCTAATCAAGTCAATGATGACAAATGGTAACTGCTGGATAAAACTTACAAAGCAGATTCCAGCTCTGTCTTTGTCTTTTGCACATTATTGCAGTCAATTCATTACATCAGCACCGTTTCTGATTGCACGGAGCCAAACTTTACATCATCCTTTGATACCCACATGAAACAGTGCGCGCTGTATCACATCCTTAATTTAGTTTAATGAGACCACCAGAGACCAGGCGGAAATGAGAAACTAGGATCTACGGCACAGTGGAACGGATCCCGGAAAAAGTAGTTAAAATCAAAATAAACTGCACTGATGTACTCTTTCAAAGTCCCCAAGCTGACAAAGGTTTCTGCATTGTTTTGGATTCTTGGTTCGGGCAAACTTCTCTACTTGCATTTGACGATTTCTGTATGTCACTGGTCCCACGGTGGTCGTTTGAAAATTGGTGGGTGATGTTGGAAGAATTAAATCAACTCTCTGTACAGAGCTGAAATGAGGTTTGCTCTTGACTTTTTCAGCGGTGATGTAGTGTGTTCTCGTCACTTTTGATCCAGGATGCAATAGAGAATGGAATCCCGTTATTTATCCGGGACCGAGAATGAGCACTCGTCATTTGTGCCTGGGAGGGATAGACGACAACTTCCGATGCATCATTCGCTGGGACAGAGAGCTAGTGCTCGTTTGCAAACGTTTTTTTTTTTAAATACAGCTCACACAAATTTTATATGTCGAGCTACACTGATGAAATAGTCTGTTTCAATCGGGAACTTCTATGAGATATCTAACTATTTTGGTCATCTTTAATCCTTTTTTTTTTTCTTCTCGCCCTTTCCGAAATCAGAAACAGGAACCATGATGTAGAGGTTTTGAGAGTTTAGTGATGGAGGACAATATAAATGACAATAATCATAATACATAAAATTGAACTGAATTACCGGAAAGAGAAACTGCGCGAGCATGCCATAGTTGGGCAAGATTCTGCAGATGAGGTAGATATTCTGCCACTGGATCTCACACATACTTATTTAGGACTAAAAAGACGAACGCAAGCGCACTTCGAATACATGCTTGGCAAGATCCATTATCATACATTACAGAACAGAATGATTAATCGAAAATGGACTGAAATCGACATGAGTGCCTCTTAGGGAGGCCCAATGGGTCGGACAGATAGGTTTTCTGGGAAAGTCATAGTATAGTTTTAGAGGACGACCTTCAAATTAAAAAAAAAAAAAATTGTGGTTTAGTGGAGTGATTGGAGACCGAAATCGCTGTGAAATGGAGCACACGAACATCGCTATCATTGTTAAAATCAACGGTTTAGGATTCCAACTACTTGTCCATCCACCATGTTCACCTGATTTGGCTTCCTCGAACTATAAACTGTTTTAAAACTTCAAGTCATCTCATGAGAAATCGAAGTGAGTTTCGTTTTGGAATTTTAGACAGCTACTTCCGAAACCAGTATGGTCAAAGTAAGTGTGTATGGCAATCAACAAATATGACCTACAAGTTTAGAAGATTTTTTCCATTCTCCAATAAGTCACCAATTTTATTGAAATATTTAATAATGGCAGTTCCAGTGGCAAAGCTTAAAACGTCTGCTAAAAACACCGGTAAAAGGCGCACCGAGAATTAGGTACATAAGCTATCTTCAATAACATTGTTTTTTTTTGTCGTGAATACGACTTACTTTATTATGGGGTGCCTTTTCAAAATTAGCCATATGGAAGAATGGACAGAACTTAATCATGAATATCTCGACTTGTATTAACGGCAGCAACATAATTCTTTCACCATTTCATCAAAAATATGATCAGGAATTTAGGATAATATTTTGAACAGTGTGAGATAACCACAAACAACTCAAAAATTGAGTTTTCTCAAAATTTGAAAACAACGCGGAAAACTCTTTACTTTAGCTTGGGGTTTTCGCGCAAGGACGACGAACACCGTAATCGTAAATCAATCATTTCTTCTTGTGCGTTGGATGAAAGCAGACGTCGGATCGAGAAGACGCATTCAAATAGCGGCATCGGAGAGGGCACCATCTGTGTGGATAAAACCTCAAACGCTCAGGTCGTAGTTCTCATTTGCCTTCCGGTCGTGAAGGCGAGAAGACGCATTAAACCAGTTTCGAATCATTTGGCACTGCGAGCGGATGTGTTGCGGTTTGTACGCAAAGCTAGTTTCAACACAAACAAGAGCGATTGCATCATGCAACAGAGCTTCTGGTCGTTTGCATTGGAGAGAAAGAAAACGAAAAACGAAAAGTGAACAACATTATATAAAATCAGCCGTTCTAATGGCTCTAAATGTTATCTAAAGAACTATTAAGATTACTTCTTTGCACATCGAAGGTAAAGATCATCAGTTTAGTGAAAATCCAAAATAATTTGATTTGCTTCGGGCACTTTTCGCTGTGCGAAAATCATTCGAGAAAAATGTTCCGAACTGTGCTAAATATCGTAGCGAATTCCACAATTTGGTCCTTCCAAAAGGTAGAAATGAATCCTGCATCTTGATAGATTCTTTCAATGAAATATGTAAATCCGAAATGAGACAATCGACGTCAAAAGTTTCACAATTCAGACAATCGATCAGCTTTCTATACGAATTCGAAAGTATAAAGAAATCGTGGCAGTTTTATTCGTATTCACGACATCCAGTTATATCTCTGACATTACACACCCGTACTTTTGATCTAAGGGCCCGATTGGTTGGCATATTGCTCGTTGCAAAGCAAAGCCAAAGCAAAGCCAAAGCAAAGCCAAAGCAAAGCCAAAGCAAAGCCAAAGCAAAGCCAAAGCAAAGCCAAAGCAAAGCCAAAGCAAAGCCAAAGCAAAGCCAAAGCAAAGCCAAAGCAAAGCCAAAGCAAAGCCAAAGCAAAGCCAAAGCAAAGCCAAAGCAAAGCCAAAGCAAAGCCAAAGCAAAGCCAAAGCAAAGCCAAAGCAAAGCCAAAGCAAAGCCAAAGCAAAGCCTAAGCAAAGCCTAAGCAAAGCCTAAGCAAAGCCAAAGCAAAGCCAAAGCAAAGCCAAAGCAAAGCCAAAGCAAAGCCAAAGCAAAGCCAAAGCAAAGCCAAAGCAAAGCCAAAGCAAAGCCAAAGCAAAGCCAAAGCAAAGCCAAAGCAAAGCCAAAGCAAAGCCAAAGCAAAGCCAAAGCAAAGCCAAAGCAAAGCCAAAGCAAAGCCAAAGCAAAGCCAAAGCAAAGCCAAAGCAAAGCCAAAGCAAAGCCAAAGCAAAGCCAAAGCAAAGCCAAAGCAAAGCCAAAGCAAAGCCAAAGCAAAGCCAAAGCAAAGCCAAAGCAAAGCCAAAGCAAAGCCAAAGCAAAGCCAAAGCAAAGCCAAAGCAAAGCCAAAGCAAAGCCAAAGCAAAGCCAAAGCAAAGCCAAAGCAAAGCAAAGCCAAAGCAAAGCCAAAGCAAAGCCAAAGCAAAGCCAAAGCAAAGCCAAAGCAAAGCCAAAGCAAAGCCAAAGCAAAGCCAAAGCAAAGCCAAAGCAAAGCCAAAGCAAAGCCAAAGCAAAGCCAAAGCAAAGCCAAAGCAAAGCCAAAGCAAAGCCAAAGCAAAGCCAAAGCAAAGCCAAAGCAAAGCCAAAGCAAAGCCAAAGCAAAGCCAAAGCAAAGCCAAAGCAAAGCCAAAGCAAAGCCAAAGCAAAGCCAAAGCAAAGCCAAAGCAAAGCCAAAGCAAAGCCAAAGCAAAGCCAAAGCAAAGCCAAAGCAAAGCCAAAGCAAAGCCAAAGCAAAGCCAAAGCAAAGCCAAAGCAAAGCCAAAGCAAAGCCAAAGCAAAGCCAAAGCAAAGCCAAAGCAAAGCCAAAGCAAAGCCAAAGCAAAGCCAAAGCAAAGCCAAAGCAAAGCCAAAGCAAAGCCAAAGCAAAGCCAAAGCAAAGCCAAAGCAAAGCCAAAGCAAAGCCAAAGCAAAGCCAAAGCAAAGCCAAAGCAAAGCCAAAGCAAAGCCAAAGCAAAGCCAAAGCAAAGCCAAAGCAAAGCCAGAGCAAAGCCAAAGCAAAGCCAAAGCAAAGCCAAAGCAAAGCCAAAGCAAAGCCAAAGCAAAGCAAAACCAAAGCAAAGCCAAAGCAAAGCCAAGATGCTTTTCTTCAATAGGGATGCTATTTCGCTTAGTGATGGTCGTTTTGTAAGGTTAGAACTCGTGGTAGTAGGCTAATTTTCGAATACTCTGCGTGTTTAAGCGAAAAGCCCTTTTGCTCAATACTCGGCTATAAATAAGAGCAGGAAGAATGACGCAAATACGTGTACAATCACGTGTACATTGAAAGGAATTTAAAACACTGCACTGGGTTGGTCACACGACGTTCATGTGTACGGGGTATTAAAGAGAAACTTTTACAGCATTGTCATGTCAGTCATCCTTGGAATTTCCTTCGGTGTACTGTTTAGCTGCGTGTCAACATACATATTGTTCACTTTTTAAATCGAAGTTTTGAAAGAGGTGTCTCAACATCGGGAGCTGCCAAATCTTATTTTGGACATGAGATTAGAATCGCATCTGACGGGGTCGAATGACACCAACAAATACCCTTTAAGCAAAATGGTTCAGAGGAAGCCAACCAACCAAATGGTCGAAAAGGGGAAATACGCAACAAACTTGATGAGAAACAAAAGATGAAACTATACAAGATGTTGTCGGAATACTTAGTCTGCGCAAGACAATATAGTCAGATACTGTGTGCCCAAAATTAACCTTGCCAAAAGTCGAGCCCGAAAGCAATATAATTCATCGTTACCCATCATACTAGGGACAGAAGAAGCTAAGAGTCTAAGTTTCAAGAACAGAAAGATAAATTTATTTTCGACAAAGTAACTATTTGGCAAGCCATCTGTGCGTGCGTTAAAATCGGTCAATCATTCACCTCAACTGGAAATATTAACAGTGACATCTGTATCGAATAGTGCCTTCAAGAACGCTTATTGTCACTTCTGAAACAAACATCCTGAGATCTAGAATCTGGCTACTACTCAACAGTGACAGAGAAATGGTACGAGGAAAATGAAAAAAAATTTTTTACCAGGTGTCGCACATACAAAAGTAAATATTCTCTTGGGAACTGTTTATATATGACATTTCGTTATTGTTTTCGTAGCATATGCTGTGTAGTATCGATCATGTCGATGTTGTGCATGAAAATCGATTTTGCGGGAAATGTTACTTCATTACTTTTTTATTGAAATTTGACTTTTTGGTAAAGTGTTGCTTTGCAAAATATTTATTTTGCGTTAAAAGCCAATTACTTCATTACTTTAACATGAAGAATAGTGCCTCAAAAAGTCTTTTTATTTTAGTAGAAGTATTCGGTGAATTTTCTCGCTCTTAGCAAACATGTAGAAAGTGGTTTGTGAGAGTCGAAATCAGTTCCCAACTACAATAAGAAGTGAATAAAAACATACAAAACCAGAGGAGAGAAGCCAATCCAACTTTTGATGGTAGAAGTCAAGTCCAAGCTAAAAAAGCTTGGGCTCTGGGGAACATTCTTGAAGAAAATAAACGTAGAGAATGAGATATTTTTGAATTTATGTTAAACTTTCGAGTTATTGTACAAAATAGAGGACACGTTTTAGAACAGCGGCCGTGATCGAGTATCCTGGTAATTTATAATTCATTCAATCATGTTCCAAAAACGAGATGTGAACTATAAAAGTAAAGTGAATAAGACTGAATCGCTGAAGGCTTTTGACAAGCGTAAAGTCAAATGAGAGATCTCATGAACACAGTGCATGGTATTGAATTTAATCTGAATCGGACTACCGGAGCCGGAATTACAGGTTGGTTAGCGATAAATAAATTCAATTTCTGGAGCGTCTTCTTATAACTGACAATGTAGGAAAAAGGATATTCTTTTTAACTAATCAGTATATTTTCTCAGATTATGTTAGGTAATGACCGAAAAACCCTTCAGCTTAGTTGTGCTACATGCTGTTTAAATTTCATTCCTGTTAGCAGTGCAGAATTTTGTACATTCCATAGATGTTACACAAGTGCTGCTGTTGACGGTGCAGCCAACTGTGTAAAAATTGCAGCCCGAAGGACGAGAACGTGCTCACGCACCATGTGATTATATTTCCTAGCAGCAGATTCCAAATGAAAGTTCTCAACGAAAGCTATCAAGAGAACACTTCCGCGAAAGCATTGCTATTTAGATAATTCAAGCGAGTAAATTTAAATTTCCAGTGTGTCTCATCAGACTTTCGGTACAGAAACGGGATATGAGTGCCACTTCATCCTTTTCTCCATCGTACACCGGAAGCGCCCTACCGTAATAGCAAAGGGAAAGGATGGGTTTCATATCCTGAGCTGCTCGTAGAAAATGGCAAACACATCCACCAACTGCAGTTGCATTTGCTTGTCCCACATGCAATAGCTAGCGCCCCTTTACTGTAATGCAAGCTTGATTCAAGCTGTTGATTTTTGGATGGCGAAATCATTATTGCGCTAGCATTTAAGTTTTACAACACTATTTCGATTATGGGTCCCAGTAGTGAAATGGAAGATATGAAAATGAGATTTTTCGTTTTTCCTCTGTTTGCTATTGGGGCTGCTGCTGCAATCGGCGGAATTGTGATGTTTATTTCGAAAGGTAGTCCAACATTTAGCATTACGGTTTTAACTACATATGTTCTTTTGATATGGGTGAATAGAAAATATTTTTTTAAAATTAAAATACGCTTAGCAGTACGAATTTATATATACCATTTATATATATTATTATTATATATATCAGGTGTACAACTATGCTTCCGCCGTTTTCCGATAGAGGGCTGTACCGGCTGAGGCTGGTCAAAATACATAGATGATAATGCCTTTGAAGTGAGTGTGTACAGTACCTAACGAATTGTCAACGCCGTTTCAGTGACAGTTGTTCTTGTTTTCGTATTATTCACGCTAGAAAATGTCTGTTTATGTGCCCAATTCTCGCCATTTGCGGAAAGTTTTACTTTTCTGTTATAATTCGGAAAAAAATGCAGCTGAAGCGCATCGAATGCTCTCAGAAACTTACGGTGATGCTGCTCTGAGTAAAAGAACGTGTCGGGAGTGGTTTCAATGTTTTAAAAATGGTGATTTCGATGTCGAAGACAAACATGGTGGTGGAAGAGAAAAAGCCTTCAACGATGAACAACTAGAAGCATTGCTTGATGAAGATTCGTGCCAAACCCAAAAGAGCTTGCCGAATCGTTGGTAGTGAGTCAGCAAGCTATTTCAAAACGTCTCCAGGCCCAGGGTTTAATTCAGAAAGAAGGAAACTGGGTGCCGTACGAGTTGAAACCGAGGGACATCGAGTGCATGTGAGCAACTGCTTCAAAGACAAAATCGTAAGGGGTTTTTACATCGAATCGTAACCGGTGATGAAAAGTGGGTTCGATACGATAATCCTAAACGCAGAAAATCATGGGGAAACCCCGGGCATACTACTTCGTCGGAGGCAACACCGAATATTCACGGCCCCAAGGTTATGATTTGTATTTGGTGGGATCAGCTCGGTGTGATTTACTACGAGCTCTTAAAACCGGGTGAAACCATCACAGGAGATCGCTACCGAACGCAACTGATGCGCCTTAGTCACGCGCTAAAAGAAAAGCGGCCATAATATCAAGAGCGACATGACAAAGTCATCCTCCAACACGACAATGCTCGGCCTCACGTCGCAAAAGTGGTCAAAAAGTACCTGGAAACGCTGAAATGGGAAGTCTTGCCCCACACGCCGTATTCCCCAGATGTCGCCCCTTCTGACTTCCACCTATTCCGTTCGATGGCACACGGCCTGGCAGATCAACATTTTCAATCCTTCGAAAAGTTGGAAAAATGGATTGCTTCATGAATGGTGTAAAAAGAGGGCTCCTTTTTTCGTGCCGGGATCCGAAAATTGCCGGAAAGATGGGAGAAAGTTGTCGCCAACAACGGACAATACTTTTAATAATACATCTGTAAGCATATTTTCGCCATAAAGCTTTTGATTTTAGAAAAAACGGCGGAAGCAAAGTTGTACACCTGATACCATTTACCTGGCCAGCAGATATGTGCTTCTGTGGCTTATTGGTTCAAATCCGCTCACTCTTTTAACCATTGTAAAATTCTTTTATTTCTGATGGATGCCTTTTGTTACAGCTGTTTGAATGGAATTTTACAGCTTTTTTTCTAACTGTGTATGTTAAGTTGCTGGTCTGTGCTAATAAGCTCAATATTTCGGAAGCTTTGGATGACAATATTGAGCATGTTGTCAGTAAAACACAGCCAGATTTGTGCGAGAAAGTGGTTCAAAATTGAAACGACCAAACGTTCGTATAGAAGAGCCGAGGCAGCCGAAATCATATTCTAAATCTAATTGTCATGATATCTTTAAAATAAAACCAAATTTCGGGCCAAAATTGACATATTTGTGGGTTTGTTTGAAAAATCTATTTCAATCAACCTAGTGGTGTAGTGATGCCTTTATCATATCTCTCAAATTTTCATATAATTTTCAAATAATTCTCTTTGATTCTTGAAAAACATAAAACTACTTCCGAATCCGGAATCTGAGAACCGGTAGGATCGAAGTCGGTTTGAGAAAAATGAGTGCAATCCATTTTTGAGTATATGGCTAAAATCTCCGGTCGTTAATCGAAAACAGAGAACCAGGAAAGCCGAAATTAGTTTGTTTGGCTGTCTACTGACAATAACTACCAATTAAAAATGACTACCAATTTGAAGCAAGCTTAGATTTTTAACCTTTTTTTGTTTTGCTGCTTCACGAAACACACACAGACATTATTCAGCTCGACGAACTGTGTCGAATGGTATTGGACACTAGGGATGGTATTTCTACTAGTCGATTTTTCATGTTATTGCATAACCTTTTCATATGAGAAAGGCAAAAATATTCCAGTTCGACATATGTCTTTTAATCTATTGTGACGCATCCAAAAATCTGCTTTGCATCTGCCGTTGGCGGATTTCGTTTTCCTTACCGCGTGTATGACATTGAATGCACCCTCGTCTGCTTCGTTCGTAGAGGCGGTGCTGTGTTTTTTTATCTTCCGTACCAGCGCATATACGTAAAGGTGCGCTTTATATGAAGGTTTGAAATGTTTGACACTAATAATCCAGCAATTTTGGAACCGAAAGTCGGATCCGGATGAAATTAAGGAATTCCGTATGGAATCTTAAGACCTTTCATTTGAAACTAATTTTGCGAAAAAAATGGTTAAGCTATCGCTGAGCAAAGTGAGTTCGATTTTGTGAACAATAGTCCCGGTCCTTTCGGAAGCGGAAGCCGGGATCTGGTATAGCCGAAGTCGATTTGCTTGGCCGTAAACTGGAAAGGTACATCGATTGAAGTGAATTTCAGCCCAGTTTGGAAATATGTTTCCGTGTTTTGCATCACCGCTCTGCATAACTGTTTCAACTATGTTTGTTCAAATCGGTCAAGCCATCTTTGAGAAAAGTGAGGAAATAATTTGAAATTGACATTTTTCACTAATCACCCTGAAATTCTGGAACCGGAAGTCGGATCCAAATAATATTCAGGAACTTTTTGTATTTTTATACCTTGCATACAAACCTAAGTTTTTAAAAATCGGTTCAGCCATCTCCGAGAGAAGTGAGTGCAAAAAACAGTTACATACATACATTGTACGTTTTTTTTCAAAAATCTGTATCTGACGGAAAAATCTAACTAAACGATATCTATCTCAAAAAATCTAACATCGATGTAGTGAGGAAACTGATTTTGCGAGCAAAAACATAAATAAAAGGTCGCTGAACCTGGGTTGGTGGTTCAATGCATAGGGCACTGGTCTTACAAACCAGTTGTCGTATGTTCGAACCCCAACCTGGAAGGATTCGTAGTGTCAGTAGAGTCGTAGCACTAGCCATGCAATGGTTCTGTACACTCTGAATCGGTTGCAAAGTCTGTTGAAACAGAAGGTCAAATTCCACTACAGGAATGTAATACCAAGGCTTTGCTTTGAACCTGATTTGCCCCTATGGAACCAAACACAAAAACTGAAAATCGGTATTTATCTGTATGAAAATTGAAATATCGGTATTTTGAGAGAGCAAATCTATAATCCTATATCAAGTCCAAAAATCGGTATAGATATCTCGGTTCAAAGTTCGGTTTTCACAGTGATTGTATAACCTTTCTATAGGAGAAAGGCAAAAAGAGTTGTGATACTCAATAAACCACCCGTTATATGTATGGTTTAAAAGGAACATAATTACCTATATTGGTACAAAATTTCATGCAGATTGAAAATGGTGTTTTATTTAGAAAATCAACTTTAAATTTTAGAAATAAATTTTTTCAGTGAAGGATATGATTAGACGAATTTCGTGCTAAAGGTGGAAGCACGCTGTCAAATTTGTATGAAACTTTTGGAACATGTAGACTTTGTCACAGAAAGATACTCAGCATATTTCCAAAATGCATATTGACTGGGACAAAACCCTTTTAATTTTTTTCAAATGGCTATAGTCAAAGAATGACAAATCCTACATAAAAAATTTGTTTAAGTGATTTTCACAAAATTAGTCAATATTCAAAACTACCCATTCGACTTCTGCGCTGAAAAAATCGATCCTAAAAATTTAAAAGCGATCTACAAAAACACCATTAGTGATATGTTCCAGGATATGCATTGTAAGATGGACAGTTGGATTAGATTGAAATTGATAATTGGTTCTTTTCCTTATGTTTCGTCTTAGACTCGTCAAAGCAGAGCAGTTCGAATTGAACTGCTTATTGCAAACTTAAACAGTTCAACTTGAACCGCTAAGCAGACGTAGCGGATTGGAGTTTTGAACTGGCCAGCTAGTTCCCGTAGAACCAATACCAATTTGCTACTTAGCCATTGTAGACTAGCTGGCGCACCTTCTTGCGAACGTTCCTCATTAAATTCCGTACAGACTTATTGGCGACAAGTTTTGACACTTTTTTCCAATCTTTTTCGAACTGTTGAATGGTTTCGGCTGCCGAGACATGTTTCTTAAGATGTGCCTTCGTTAATGCCCAAAACTCCTCAATTGGTCGAAGTTGTGGGCAATTTGGTGGATTCATGTCTTTTGGGACGAAAGTGACATTTTTGGTAGTATACCATTCTACCGTTGATTTCGAGTAGTGGCTAGAAGCAAGATCTAGCCAGAAGACAACAGGGTCCTTGTGGCTTCGAATCATGGGTAGAAGTCGTTTTTGTAAATATTCCTTGATGTATATTTCGCTGTTCATTGAAGCAGTGGTGATGAAGGGGTTCGAAATCTTACCGCAGCTACAAATTGCTTGCCAGAACATAGCTTTCTTACCAAACTTTTCGACTTCAATCGATGTCTCGGACAGGTTTAAAACTTGTCCTTCTCGCACCGTATAATATTGTGGTCCCGGCAAGGATTTGTAATCGAGTTTCACGTAGGTTTCGTCGTCCATGATTATGTTCAAATTTCCTGCAAGAATCGTATTGTACAGCTTTCAAACCCTCGGCCTGATCGATGCTTCTTGTTTCGGACTACGTTTTGGTTGTTTCTGCTTCTTATAGGATCGAAGATTCAAACGTTCTTTAGCACGAAAAACATTTGACTTCGAAGTACCCATTTTTTCGGCCACATCCCGAACTGAAACCTCCTTCGTTTGCTCGAACGCCTTCAGTATACGTTTATCCAACTGAGGGTTAACAGGACCTTTTTATCCTCAAAGGTGTTATCCTCACCGAACTTCCTGATTGCATTTCGCACGGATTTTTCACTTACTCCTTCCATTTTTGCTATCTTTCTCAGTAACAGTCCGCGTTCTGTGCACCATTTGTACACAATTTTTCGACGTTGTTCTGCTGAAAGTCCACGCATTTCGAAACAAACTAATGAAAACGAATGATCAGCTGCACAAGTGGTTGGAGAAGAGTGTAAACAACAGGACGCAGCCATAAAAATTGACAGATTCTGAGCCATTGGGGATTGGCAGCGGTTTTTGGTTGCGTCCATACTTTCAGGGACAGTCTTTAATACATTCAATATACTCAAGTGACCACGACGACGCGCCACAAAAACTAAGCATCCAGTGAGCGAATGCAGACCAACGATCGAAACCATCGGCCGTGCACGAAAAATCTATAATATGACATTTGCTCTTCTGTGATTGGTGGATGAAAATATAGGTTGATTCTAACGATTCTAATCAATTTTTATTGATATGCTATTGAAATACTGAGACGATACATGTTGTCATACATGTATGTATATTTTTAATGCCAAAAGTGCAGATAGAAAAATGAGTTTTTGCTACGTTACTCATACCAATATATCTCCGTAATCGGAAGTCACTTGATCTTCGAACTTGATTCACAATCTAATAGTAGCTATCAAATGAGCCTAAACTTGCGGAAATCGGTTTAGTTGAATCGGAGAAAATTGAGTAGAGAGAAAACATGCGTTTTGTCGATTAAGTTACTTATACCACATCTCTGAACATAATTACCTATTTTGGGACAAAATTTTATCAAACTGAAAAATGGTGTTTGAAACTATAAATTTGAAATATGTTTTTATTTCATTGCAGAATTCGATTTGCTTTTTTCCAGAATTTTTATTTAAAAATTTGACTGATTTTGAAAAAAATACTAGTGCTTTACATTTTTATAGGATTTGTCATAACTTCAACCAACCATTTGAAAAATGGATAACAAAATTCGGCCCCTCTCAAAAGGTAGCCTAGATCAATTTTGGAAAAACAAAGTATGCAATGCGGCATTTCTTGACAAAGTGACAAAAATCACATATGTTTTTACTTAATTTTTAGTTGTTTCGAATCTTTTCTTTCATTCGTTCTCTCCATTGTTGTCGAAAGTCCAGGAGTAAAACCACCCGACATCAGGAGCTTCGTTTGATAAGTTATAAGTAAGTAAACCATATTCAACAAGAAATTGAGTCAATAGGACTAAACCGTTTAGTAAATATAACTTATGGCGTTTTCGTTTTTGATTTGCACTACACCGGTGCAGTGCTACACTCAGGCATGAATAAACGAATGAAAATGGCGAAAACATAAACAGTAACCATTGACTACAATTAACAATTCCATTGCACAGAGCTACACCAAACTTTTGATGAGTGCTACACCAGAGGTATCGGTGCAGAAAAAGTGTAGCACTGGTGTAGTGCAATTGGTAAAAACGAACGGTTTAGGTGCAGCTTTCGCTACACCGGTGTAGTGCAATTTAAAAACGAAAACGACATTAGTAGTGAGTATCTGAATATTTCGTCAAGTGCTTTATGGGAACCACTGAGAGCCAGTGTACCTAAGATTAAGTTATTTAACGGAACCAAGATTTGGTGAAAGGTTGTTAAAATTAGGTAGTTTTGCGGTTTCGTGTTCATGTTCAAAAAGATTCATTCAAATCTGAGAGGGTACTGTCTACTGCGAATACGATTTGGTGCGAAATTATTCAGTTAAAAAAAATCTTTTAAATTTAAGTACGTTTATCTTTCGTTGCAGTTTTTCCCGAGTTTGTTATTCGTTGAAGGCTCTTAAGCGTTTAATGATAGTTTTCATCAGCACCCAAACCTACTCTTAAAAGTTCTTAAAAGCAATTCATTAGGCATAGTGAAACCATTCTTCTTCCTTATATTGCTACTACCAGCAGTGTCAAATCCTCCGAAGCCTTTTTAAACTCGTACTAAAAGTACAGAACATGTTTCGAGATAGAACAGAAAGAATGGCTCGTGAGTTCAACACATTTGCATTTAACTTTTCGAGCGAATTTCAGATTCGTTTTATGTTGTCCAGGATTTGAGACTGAATTTGCAATCATGATTTTCTTCTAGCCTGCGCTTTGGATATTTGAAAATTTATGTTTCGTTTTGTTTTTCTTTATCAAGTAGTGGTGCGAGCTCAAATTGAATCCATCCTTGGATTAGACACACTGTGTGAAAGTGTGGAAGAGGACATTCAACTGTCCAGTTAAAAAAACGAAAACGGCGTCGATTTGGTCAGTCTTGCTTAGGTGGGGATTGAGTTGTGTAAATGAAGATGACTGCAGATACGATGCGTAGGATTATTTCGAGCTTAGGTCTGCTGGCTACTCTATTTCCAACAAGATACAGATTTTAGTCTAATTTATTCTAGTTCTTTCGGCTCTCGAAAGTGAAAAAATGGCACCGTAACCGTTTAGTTGGCTTCAACTGTATTCGAGCGAAGATTATCACTATTGAAAGTGGCGAGCGTGATTATATATTCGAGCTACCAACAAATTTCCTAGAACTGTTTGACCGATCAGTAGATGAAATTAACCTAATTGGATTACAAAATAAATGTACTTGGGCGAGTGGCACCAGTTTTGAAATAATGATCCATCCACGCGGATGCCATGAGAGAACAGGATATATTTTTATTACTCAATTTTGGCGGTTGGCCATTAAAGTTTTTAGCTCAGTCATCTCTCAATGATTGATTGATTGCAATTATGATTCTCCCTGAGCTGGCCCAAAATTACGAGCTCCAAAGGAAAAAAAAAGTTTTCACTTAATGGCGGTTACTTAAATCGATCGATTGGAAATTAATTTGTTTCAACGGCGGAATCCAATTTGTCAATTTGGCGGAATCCAATAAGCTTGAATTGGGGGAAAATTTGAATTAGTTTTTTTTCTCTGTTTTAAGAATCAGAGAGAAAGAAAAGGAATGGGCCGATTTTGTCATTTTCAATTGAATAAGATTAATTGCCGCTTGAGTTTGCTGGAAGAAAAAAAAAAGAATCGGTTGAGAATGAATTTTGAGATGAGTGTTTTCGGAGAACTGGTCTGGAAGATAAGAGTAATATGTTCTAAATCACTTCAAAGTTTTTTTATGCCGTAGTTTACGTATCATGTACATAAAGATAGAATAATATAGACACTTAAAAAATCGCGCAGAATTCGTTTTTTTTTAACTAAATTTCCAGCATTCGAAAGATCGATAGTCAATTTCGATGACATGTCAAAACCTCTTTTAACCCGCTTAACGGTGTGATAATGGCTTTCCCACATGATTTATACTGTCATACATATTACTGTAGTATTCTCCAAAAAACTGTTTAATGAATAGAAACAGGGAAGTTTGTTCGAATGTAAACTACTGAACCCCTTTGTCACAATTAGTCAGAAATTTAGAAACTCCTCCAAACAATTTTAATAAAGACTTTCATAATACCCATCCTCTCTAGCTAGGCTTTAGCAATAATATTTTTTTTTAATTTTTGTATTGGTACAATGATACCTTTCTTATAAATGTCTATAGGGCTATGAAGCACAACACATTTTGGAAAACTTGGCAGCTGTCAATTTAAAATAATCTACTAAATTTGTTAGAATCTGCTAACGTATTTATTTCTGAAACATTAATTGTTTAGTTATGTTCTCAATTTATGATCATGTAACCTTCATTGGTATCTAAAACTAAAGTGACCAAAAGCACTTTGGTTATTTAAGGAGTGTATCGAAAATAAGCTATTCACATACATTTGTGTTGTACGCATGTATTTGTGATGGTTTTTTTATGTTCAGATCACAGCATTCTGTGCGTTTGGCTGTCAGCTTTCGTTTGTTTACTTGTTTGTGCGGTTGAAATTCTGCGCTTTCACAATGTCGCGTATTGAAAAAGAAATGAAAATTAAGGTTCTGGACACATGGCTAAGTGAGAAGGGTATTACTATGCGAAAATTGGCGAAGCGGTTTGGAATTCATCATGCCAGTGTTAAAACCATCACTATTATGTTTGGGGAACAGCATTCTTTGGATGAGCTACCAGGGAGAGGCAGAAAACCCGGTTCTTCCAACCCGAAACTGGACCAGAAAGTGGTATCTCTAATCATGAAGAACAAATCAATGTCAATACGTGATTTGGCCAAAAAAGCAAGAACGAGTGTCGGAATGATCCAGCGTATCAAGAGGCGAAATCACCTGAAGACCTACAAGAAGCAGAAAATTTCGAACCAAAGTGTAGAACAGAGGATGCGACCAGCAATAAGGGCCGGGACATTGTATTCGCGTTTTTTTTAAGTATCCGGATGCATGCGTTTTGATGAACGATGAGACTTATGTAAAGGAGGACTCAAAAACCATTCGAGGTCCACAATAATTTACTGTCGTCGTTGGGAAAGATGTGAGCGATGCGGACAGGTCGATTCAGGTGGAGAAATTCGGTCGAAAGGTACTGGTATGGCTAGCAACATGTTCCTGTGGTTTGATGTCAACCATCAATTACACTACCGGAATTATCAATGCAGAAATCTATCGATTTGTATGTCTCCAGAAGATATTGTTGCCTTAATATAAAAGGCATAGTACACCTCCACTGTTTTGGCCGGATTTAGCTTCGGATCACTATGCCAAAACCACTCTCAATTGGCTTGCGGAAAAGGGTATACATTTCGTTGAGAAAACTATCAATCCACCAAATTACCCTCAGTTTCGACCCATCTAACGTTACTCGGCAATCGTGAAGAGGGTCTTTAAGAAGACTGGTAAGGCAGCTGGGAACATGCAGGAGTTCAAAAAAATTTGGGCTCAAGCGTCCAACAAATGCGATGCAACACTTGTCCGGAACTTGATGAAGAGCGTTCGATCAAAAGTTCGAAAATTGGTGAAGGAATAACTTAAACTTCATCCGGTTTTCATTATGCTCAAGTTAAACCTCGTACAATAAAGGATCAATTTTTAGTTTGAATAAAATATCGTTTTTTTATCATAATTTGAACGTAAAATTTGTGGATAGCTTATTTTCGATACACTCCTTATCAACGAAACGAGAAAAGTGCAGATTTTCATATATTCTCTTTATGCGTTATGCCTTGAATGGGAGTTATCTAGCTAATCGCACTCAACAATTTCGGATTTGGATGTTGAATCCAAACAAAACTTATTAGCCGTTATGACTAATTTCGTTTTTGGCGATTTTTCGGAAAAAGCGGATGTCTCAGTATTATAATACAAACAAATAGTGTTTACTTTTCAACGCAATCAGTCGTGTGTTGTACACAGACCCTTATTTTTTGCTCTATTTTGTTTCACCTAATTGTGTGGTGGAATATAACTGTCGTATTCAGAGTAGAATATAACTGTCGTATTCACGGCATCCAGTTATGTCTCTGCCATTACCCACCCGCCTTTTCATTTTTAATATTTTGGACGTGAATACGTCTTATTTTACTATGGGGCGCCTTTTGAGAATTCGTCCAGGGAAACTCATCACGCTTGCTTACCTTTTTTTGCATTCGGATGACGGTTTTGAGGTCCCGATGTTCAACTGGACGAACATGAATGGTGAACCATGGACAAAAATCTAGGATTAGAATATAGTTTAGTTCCAGAATTCATGTTTAAATGTTAAAACTAAGACTGGAACTGAATTATAATTCTAGATTCTGGAATTATGGTTCTAAATATAAAGGCACAGATCTGCAAATAACTAAGGGAACGTATCACTTGAGCCGATTAGTTATTATTCCCGATAGTACCTTAATTTAAGTTGGGAATTTGTAACAAGAATACTGATACAGGAACATTTCTGGAACAATATTTCAGATATGAATTCTAGATCTGGATTCCTTATCCAAACTCCGAACCAGAATTCTGGAATTGACTTTTGGGCCAGTGTTAAACTGTTGAATTTAGTTAAAGATTTTACTTCTTGAATTCAGTTTAAGAATTTAATGCCTGCATTCAGTTACAGGATTTAATTCCTGGATTCAGAACCTGCATGCTAGAATTGAATGCGGAATTTAGGCTCTGTGATTAGATTGTGGAACATTTCCTTTTATCTGCCTTTCAAGCCTGAATTTTGTAACAGAATTTCCAGCCAGTACTCTGAGTATTTCACGGCCCTTAAAAGAATTACAGTCAGATAATGATTGGTGCTGTGTGGAATTTCCCAAGAGAAAATCGCAAGTTGACAATTATCGCATAAAATCGAATCGATGATTCGACTTGATGATTCTCATACTACGTTGCAATTTTGCATAACCTTTATGTGGAGTATTCACATACATTTTCATAGACACAACTCATACAAAGGTTATATGAACACAGTTAGAATAAACGGCAATAGTAAAATGATTCTATCGCAATTATCCACTGCCCATACAGAATCGGATCGCGAAACGAGAATAAGCGACCGGTGGTTGCTTCCGAGTATCCTCACAGCAGCGAGCTAACATTTGATTCTCAGATAGGTCATCGAGAGAAATTCGCTCTCGCACTGGTGTCAATTCTATGTTAAATGAACAATGCCGGTTTTTTGTTGCTGCGATGATATCCGTCTCTCTTTGATGGCACTGATTCAATCGTGTGAAGAGCGTTCTTTGATACGATAAAAGCCATCCTTGCCTGAATATGCAGAATTTAAGTTCAAGTACATATGAATAAATGGTGTCAAAAAGTACTCTATATTGAAATATAAATATTCCCATGGAACTATACGAATTTCCCCTCAACTGAGTAAATTTACTCTCATTTGTTCAGCGTGGCAGTATATGTATGTTTCCAATATGTCGTACCTTAGTATAGAAGCAAGCGAAACCATAAAAGTTGTAAAATTCACAGTTAAATACTAATACGAACGTTTATTGATATTGAAAGTGTTGAAGAAGTATGTTAGTTTTATTATTTCATGTAGTTTTGCCATTGTTTTTAATTGACTTGTGAAACGGTGCGTTGCCTTGATGAAACAAATTTTTTTCTTTGGCATATGCGATCTTTTTTTCGTAATTTCAGCCTTCAAATGCTCCAATAACGCTATATAATATTCACTGTTAATGGTATTCCGTTTCTGAAAACAACGGATAAATATTTAGGTATAACACATGGGCTGAAAAGTTACGGGCCTAACACATAGGTGGCGCTAGTTTTATTGCAGTCACCTATTTTCAGTTAATGCTAACCTTTAAAAGATTGCTGTTACAATTTCATGATATTCTATTTATTAGTTTGTGTTTGCTAAGGGTAACTCTACCTTTATAATTTTCAGAACAATGGATCAAAAACAATTTCGTATTTCAGTTTTACACGGCTTTTCGAGGAAAAAATTACCGTTCAAGCGAAGCAATGGCTTGAAAAATGTTATGGAGCTTCGCTCCATCTGAAACAACAATAAAACGTTCAGTTCAAATACGATTTAACAAAGCCTTAAACTTGGCCTACAAGACCAAATTCAATTTGTATTGATTTCAAGCGCTGCAAAGTTAGAACAGCAGCAAACGAAATTGAAATCTTACTTAAAGAACAAATGCATCTAAACGCTAATAATGTAACTGATGCAATTGCATTCACTTCAGTTAACAACGAGGTGCACAGCGTTGAGTGTGATAACATTAAATACAAAATACCTGTGTACATGGTTGACAATGCCATAGAAATACGCGTGCATGACCTTCCCCGCAGGCCAGCGATAAGTTCGTTCGGGAAAATATGTCGCAGTACGGTGAAATCCTTTCCATCGAAAGGGAAGTATGGCGGATTTTTTCCCCGGCATCCGGAATGGCGTACGAGTTGTGCGTATGCAACTACGTAAGACAATTTCATCTTACATCATTTGTACTGGGACACATCCGTGTAAAACGCTGATTACCTATGAAAATCAGCTGGTTGCGTGTCAGCTTTGTGAACAACCTGCACACTATGGTAAATCTTGCACTGGAACAGTGAAAAGGACATCTTCAACCAAAGACAAGGACAACTGTTCAGCAACGGTAACTAGTGAACCCAATACTTCTGTTTCAAAAACGCTTCCAGCATCAAAGCAGCAATCAACTGCAATCAATGTACAAGGTGCAGTTACAGCAACTGGTAACGAGCATAAGACTACGAACAACAACGAGAAAAAAACGGAAACCATAAAAAATATGTTTGACAATACCAATACCGACGATGCGACTATAGACGAAAAGACGAGCCACGAACAAAGTGCTCCTCAATCCTCGTTGGATGAAAATGGAAACTCCTCTAACCCGAGAAAAAGGGTTACTACGAGATCCAGTATTAAAAATAACATTTGCATTCGGGTCAATTAGCCACATGAAGCTTGTAAGTAAAAAGTAAATTTTTATAAAAATAAAAATAAAAAACGTTTGCTGACTTCAAACGTGGTCGTAGAGACACCGATGAACGCAGTGGACGTCCAAATAAGGCGGTAACACCAGAAAACATTGAAAAAAATTCACAAAATCATTTTGAACGATCGAAAAGTGAAGTTGCGTGAGTTAACTGACATCGTAAAGATATCAAATTTTATATTGCATGAGCATTTGACTATGAGAAAGCTCTGTTCAAAGTGGTTGCTGCGTTTGCTCACTGTTGATCAAAAACGATAACGTGTTTGACCATGTTTAAACAAACTGAAATTTTTACGTCGATATGTGACAATGGATGAAACATGGATTCATCACTTCACTCCGGAATCAAAACGATAGTCATCTGAGTGGACACAATTGGTGGCCTCGGTATTTTTGGATTTGCGTGGTGTAATATTTATCGAATATCTTGATACCTAGTACCTTAATTTAAGTTGGGAACACCATACAGGAAACACCATGAAAGCAGAAAACTGCTTTGATGGCTGAAATGGCAAAGAAACGACCGCATATGGCAAAGCAAAAATTTTTGTTTCATCAAGACAACGCACCGTATCACAAGGCAATCAAAAGAAAAGCAAAACTACATGTATTGAAATCCGAATTTATCCCACATCCACCGTATTCGCCAGATTTGGCTCCCAGTGACTACTAGCTGTACGCAGAAAGATATTGAAATGTTAGAGCGGCGCTGAAATGATTGCGTTGTTCTTGACGGAGATTACGTTGATGAAAAAAGTTGATTTTGAACCAAAAAATCGTGTTCTCTTGGTTAGACCCGGGACTTTTCAACCCATGTGTTAGTTTGTAGACATCAGTCAACTTGGGTCACTACAATCATCCAATGTCAATTATTTCAAAGGGATAAAAAGTCGTAGCTATCCCAAAACGCATTAAAACTCAAACGCTTAGAGTCAACTTCAAAAATAGTTCATTTAAGTGCTTGAACTATGTATACTTTTTTTCGTTCTGCTTATGCGGAATCGCATTTCCAATACGGATTCCCCCATTCGAATAAACGGCAGAGAAGGAAAAAAAAAACAGATTTCGGAAACCGGACAAAGTTTTGTAGCCAATCAACACCAACTAGTGTGTGTGTTGCCGGCTGGTATGGCTGATGCCACCATTGAAAAGTTTTCCAAATGACCATTTTCCGTTTCATTGGCTTTTGATCAATTGGATTTTTCTTGTCTGACCGTTGCAAGTTGAACATAGTTAGTTATATGTGTTTGGGTGTTCGATTGAGGATGGTTCAACTTTTCCAATCATGTTGCGCACCATAGCAAATATTTTGAATTTCAATGCCACCCTACTGAATATGGCAAAGAAAAATCCTAAATCAAATCAGACACGTTTTAAGTTTCTTTTTTTATTCTTTGAGAACGCTAGTAACTCACCTCGATGTTGAATCGACTGAAGCAAAAGTTGCTCGGTGGTGATTTGAAAAGTGAGCAAAGACCTATAAATTTTCTACGATTCGTTTGACCGTTGGCGGCGGAAACTGGATTGGAAGGTCGGATAGGACTCGATAGGGCAGCGCAAAAAAAAAAGAAACTTTCCTTTAATAGATAAAAGCAGCAGAAACATTTACAGAGCTGGAATTGCGAAAAACGAATCGCTGAAAAAACTAGTGTCACCGAAACTTTTCCACTGTGACTTTAGATGTTTCACAAGTTTGAGGTTACCATGTGGCAGATCTGTACCTTTTTTCCCATTGGTACAGCGAGCATGTGTCTTTTTTCTTCTTCTTCGTATGTCAAAACCAATAAATTGCGGCCACATATCGATGGAAATCCCCCTGCAGTAGTGTTGAAATTTTTAGCTTCGATTCCCGGTTCATGAAACAGGAGGAGAAAGTGGGTTCCACTGGAGTGGTGTTGATATCTGCCGTTAGAATCCGTAATCACTGGGGATTCGACGAATAGGTAACAGAGGTTTTTTTTCTTTTTTCATATTTTAGGACGGTGAAAATAACTTTTGAAATTCAATTACAGTCAAGGATTGAGAAGAGGTTTTAACTACTATTTTGTTACAGATATTTATATTGATTGTAGTTTCGTAAGCCAGTTGTTATTCAATTAAAATTTATGTGTCTGTAAATTATAACTTCAATTTCGGTCACTTGCATTGTTGTTTCACATTAGAAAGAAAGTTAAAATCATAACAACTAAAGAAAAGCCTAGACCTTCAATGTTTCAGCAGTATTTAATGCACTGCTCCTGGTTTGTCTGCTGCTTTATGTTACTTACCTTACCTAACAGCTATAGGCCTGGGGTGTCCTTTGCTGTATGAAGCATACGTCTCCACATAACTCTGTCCATGGCTGCTCGTCGCCAGCCACTCAAGGCACGGACGCTTCTGAGATCACCCTCCACTTGATCGATCCACCTTGCTCGCTGCGCTCCTCTTCTTCTTGTACCAGTCGGATTAGATTTAAGAACCATTTTCACTGGGCTGTCGTCCGACATTCTTATGACATGCCCAGCCCATCGTAGACGTCCGATTTTAGCTGTCCGTACGATGGGTGGTTCTCCTAGCAGCTGTTGCAATTCGTGCCGTCTCCACGATCCGACTTCCACCGGCACTCCGTCATAGATGATCCTCAGTACCTTTCTTTCGAAAACACTGAGAGCGGGTTGGTCCTCTGCCAACATAGTTCAGGTCTCGTGGCCATAGAGAACAACCGGTCTAATCAGCGTTTTGTAGATGGTCAATTTCGTGCGGTGCCGTACTTTTCTCGATCGGAGGGTTTTTATGAGTCCATGGTACGCACGATTCCCTGCCAAAATACGTGTCTGCATTTCTTTGCTGGTGTCATTATCGGCGGTCATAAGTGAGCCCAAATACACGAACTCGTCAACCACCTCGATATCGTCACCGTCTATCAATATTCGTGGTGGGAGGCGTAGTGTTTCTTCTCTAGAGCCTCTTCCTCTCATGTATTTTGTTTTCGACGCATTTATGGCCAGTCGATACGCCTAGCTTCAGCTTTCAGTCCGATGTAGGTTTCCATCATCTTCTCAAGGTTACGTGTCACAATATCAATATCGTCAGCGAAGCCAAAAAGTTGTACGGACTTTCGGAAGATCGTGCCACTCGTGTCGATCCTCGCTCTTCGAATCACACCTTCCAAGGCAATATTGAACAAGATACAAGAAAGTCCATCACCTTGACGTAGCCCTCTCCGAGATTCTAAGGAACTCTAGAGCGTCCCAGATATTCGGACGTAGCATATCACTCTATTCATCGTTGCTTTGACCAATCGCGTCAGTTTATCCGGGAAACCGTGCATGATCTGCCATAGCTGTTCTCGAACGATTGTGTCGTATGCCGTTTTGAAGTCAATGAATAGGTGATGCGTGGGAACGTTGTATTAATGACACTTCTGGAGTACTTGTCTTATCGCGAATATGTGATCCGTAGTGGCGCGGGCTCCAGTAAATCCCGCTTGGTACGGCCCTACGAATTCCTTAGCTATTGGTGATAGACGACGGCAAAGGATTTGGGAGAGTACCTTGTAGGCGGCGTTCAGCAATGTTATTGCGCGGTAATTGCAACAGTCTAGCTTATCGCCCTTTTTGTAGACGGGACATACCACCCCATCCATCCATTCGTGCGGTAGAATCTCCTCCTCCTAAATCCTAGAAATCAGAGGCTGGGAATCTGTCGTCGGCTGAGCGTGCACCCAGATTGATTCCTGTACCGTTCTCTATATCTGTTGCTTTGTCATTCAGATGCTCGTCATAGTATTGCTTCCACCTGTCGATCACCTCACGTTCATTCGTGAGAAGGTTACCACTGGTAGCTCTGCACATTTCGGCCTGTGGCGTGTAGCCTCTACGTGAGCGGTTCACCTTCTCATAGCGCTTCCGTGTATCAGTTGTGCGGTACAGCTGTTCCATCGCTTCGCGATCTTGGTCTTCCTGGTGGCGCTTTTTCTTCCGGAAAACCGTGTTCTGTCTGTTCCGCGCCTGTCTGTATCGTTCCTCGTTCGCTCTAGTGTGGTGTTGCAGCATTCTCGCCCTTGCTGCATTCTTCTCTTCGACCAACTGCTGACATTCGCCGTCAAACCAGCCATTTCCTCGATTCGATAACCTCGTACCTAGAACGGTTGCAGCAGTGCTACTCATGGCGGATCTTATGTTCCTCCAGCCGTCTTCAAGAGTCGCCTCAAGCCAAGCTGCTCTTCCGTTGGTCGCACTAGCTCCAGTTGTTGCGCGTATTCCTCTGCAGTACGAATGCTACGTAGCTACTTGAGATTGAGTCCCGGCGTTCCTGTGCGACGAGTATTGTGCACCGTCGATAGTTTTGAGCGCATACCAACCGCGACAAGGTAGTGGTCAGAATCAATGTTGGCACTGTGGTAAGTGCGGACATTGATGACGTCGGGAAGAATCGCCCATCGATGAGAACGTGGTCGATTTGATTTTCCGTATGTTGATCAGTTGATCTCCAGGTGGCTTTGTGGATATCTTTGCGGGGGAAGAAGGTGCTTCGAACTACCATTCCTCGGGAGGCTGCAAAGTTTACGCATCGTTGACCGTTGAGCTGTACAGCCTCAGTCCGATCACGGGTCTATACATTGCCTCCCGGTCTTCCTGAGCAATCGTGTCGCCGATGACGAGTTTTACATTCCGCCGTGGGCAGCTGTCGTAGGTTTGTTCCAGCTGCGCGTAGAATGCTTCCTTCTCGTCATCGGGTCTCGTCTCATGTGGGCAGTGCACGTTGATGATGCTGTAATTGAAGAAACGGCCCTTGATCTTAAATACGCACATTCTATCATTGATTGGCTGCCACCCAATCACGCGCTGGCGCATCTTGCCCAACACTACAAATCCCGTTCCTAGAATGTTGGTTGTGCCACAGCTCTGGTAGAAGGTAGCCGCTCGATGCCCACTTTTCCACACTTTCTGTCCCGTCCATCAAAGTTCCTGCAGTGCTAC
This sequence comes from Malaya genurostris, assembly GCF_030247185.1. Lineage (NCBI taxonomy): Eukaryota > Metazoa > Arthropoda > Insecta > Diptera > Culicidae > Malaya > Malaya genurostris. Next base: position 95,799,021 of record NC_080572.1, read on the forward strand.
GACATCGAAGCCGCGGATTTGAAGCTCACCATGCGGCATTCGGTCGTATCCTGGGAAGCCAAGCGATTTGCAGTTCCATTTGCCAAGCTGGGCCCTGGTCACTCCCGAAATTAAAAACATATAATTATTCAGAATGTCTTAGACATGTGTTACAGAAACAACAAGACAGTAAACGTTACGAAATGTAATACAATATCAGTACCAGTGGAAAAGTTCAAAGTGTATGTTAAAAACAGCCGTAAAAGGCACACCGAGAATCAGGTACATAAGCAATATTCAGTAACATTATTTTTTAATCTTTGGGCCCCTCCTGAAATGAAATCTTGGGTACGGGCCTGGTTAATTTAATTAAAATATGTTTTGCCTTTTTATTAGGATAATTTCTGACACAATTTTGGCTCTATTTTGACACAAATCTGTTCAGATTGGTTCGAGTAGTTCACAAAAGCATGCTTCAGCGTTTATGTCACATATTCAGCATCATTTCTCAAACCAAGCGCTAGACATTTGCGTTTGCATTTTTGTTTGAAAAGAGTGATGCTAATTTAAAAACTTGTTTTAATCCACCTAATGGAGTGATAATGCCATTTGACTGAAAGGACCATTTCGAAAATTTGTTGACATTATTAGGAACTAGGCATCAAAGCATTTGCATAGGTTGAAAAATATCTAATGCCACTTCGCCACATCGTTTTAGTTCATGTGCTGTCCGATCTAACCAAAACAAAGAAATCTAGCTTTGAGTAGACCGGGCAAACGAGTCAATAACAGGTTTGTATGCAAGAGGCCGGGTTGGCGGTTCAATGCATAGGACGCTGGTCTTACAAGCCAGCTGTCGTCTGTTCGAGCCCCGACCTGGAAGGATTCTTAGTGTCAGTAGGATCCATAGTACTAGCCATGCAATGATTCTGTACACTAAGAATCGGCTGCGAAGTCTGTTGAAACAGAAAGGCCAAATTCCACCACAGGAATGTAATGCCAAGACTTTGCTTTTTTTTGCAAGAGGCCGCCGCTTCCGATTCATTTGAATCAAAGTTTGTTGAAATCGGTCACGCCATCTCTGAGAAAAGCGAGTAAGTAATTTGGAATTAAAGTTTTAACACTAATCACCTTATAATTCCGGAACCGAAAGTCAGAACTAAATGAAATTCAGAAGTATTGTGAATGACCGTGACCATTCATTGGAATCTAAGTTTGTAAAAATCGGTCATGCAATTCCTGAGAAAAATCAGTACACATATTTCGATTTTGTTGCACATTTTACCTCGCAACTCCGAAACCGAAAGTCAGATCCAAACAAAAATCTGAAATTGTGTATGAAGCTTTTATTTGTTTCATGAATACTAGAACTTTTGGTTACGTTTTTGATCATAACTTTCATTAACAAAGTGTAATTAAAAAATTGTATGTTCCATTTATGTTGTGATAGACGTATCTGTCTAATGATAAACAAATTTTCAAAATCGGACTTCTAACAGCTGAGATATGGCCAGCCAAAGGAAGCGTTCCCATTTTTTTTAAATAAACTTTAGTGGGAACTTTTTATAATAACTTTGAATAGAATATTCGGTTTTCCATCTTTTCAAATGGATTTTATTTCGAATGAATTTATCTTTCTAATGGTGAAAAAAAATTTAAAATCGGTCCAAAAATGGCTAAGATATAGTCAGTCAAAATTAGCGTTCCCACTTTTGATGGTACACACTTTAAAAAATCCTGTGATTTTACATATTAATGCGTTGAACCCAGAAGAATAAGTAGGATTGCCAAACCCGGTAAACGACCGGAACTAGATTAATGACGGGTCGAATTAAACGATATAGAAAAAATAAAAAAGGGTTGCCAGTTTCCTTAACATGTTAAGTTCACTCACAGAGTTTATTTTTATGAAACGCTTCAACTCTGTAGTAAAGTAAATAAAATAACATTGAAAATTTTACCTATATTTTGCTAATAATAGAAAATGAAATGGTGTTATAAACCAAAATTCAGGATGGAAAAAAAGTGTTGCGAGCCGTATCAGGCTCTGGTTGGTAAGTAAAATACATTAAAATGCTTGTTTACATTTAAACATATAAATACACTGTGAAGCATGAATAGATTTCCAATGTCTTTGGTACTTAATACTCATTTACAAATGTCAACAAAAGGGAGTAATATCTACGCAAATTTTTCGAGAAGCATATTTACCCATAATGTCGTAATGCCCGTTGTATTCAATTTTGGGTAGTTATGGTTTTTACGAAACAGTGCGACTTTTGATTCAATTCTTTAGAACCACAAGTAAGCGTGCTCATTATCTTGACACACAAATAAAAATTCACATTCGAATTACTTGAATAATCACATAAATGGTTCTAAATGACAAATTGAATATTATACGTGACGAAAATGAATGTTATTCGAACATCCCCTAAAATGAATAGAGTATCATCGATTCGTTTACGTGAATTGACCAAACATCAAATAATGTACGTGTATTCTAGGTGTGAAAAATGTTATTTTGAAAATGGTGAACAGTGAGTCCTTCAAGTGTAAGTAGTTTGAACATTCGCGAGTATTTTTTTTTGTTTTCAATTTTTAATACAAAGCACAATGCATTATGATTTTGATTTAAATTAATCTGTCAAATATGCCCGTTTTGTAAGGCTCACAAACCCACACTCACGATGTTAACGGTAGTTGGTGGTTTTTACAGTAATTGAACTTCTGTGCCACCTTCGGTGGAACCCTCAACGAGTGAACACGCTGAAAATTTGAGTATTTCGCGAGAAAAGATTTTCACCCGTACTTTTGCGACTCCACGTTGTCACGCATCGAGATTTTCACTTGTAGTCCAGTGAAAAGAAACGAAAATTAACTGGCAGTATAGCCCAACTTGCTGTGCCATCAATCGGTGTCATTTCAAGTGAGGTGGCACCACCCAGTAGTGAAGAATAGGAAGAACTTCTATGCAGATTTTCTGAAATAAATGTTCATGTTTTTATGGTTAGAATCCTAATGATTTATATAAAAATTTTGAAAATCTTCAACCAATATTTAAAATAGAAGGTTTCTAGTATCATCTAGTGATATCTAGTGTCATATCACTACACTACATTTTATATGTGAATCAAATAATTTTTACTGGATTGTGCATTAAACAGATTTAAAATGACAGTCCATTAAAACCTACGTGGAAAGTAGGGTCTGACCGCAACATTTAGAGCTAATGCAGTGTGTCTTATTAAATATGTTATAAAAAAGTAAGGTGGCAAATATTTACATAACTTTTCACGTAACTATGATTGATCGGTTTTTTTTAATGAAGAAAAGAAATGTTTTTTTCCGGAGAAAGATGCCAGTTGTCAGGCCTGGTCCTAGGCGCGAATGTAAAAACCCCTTGAATCAAATTGTTTATTTTTCGGAAGAACTGTTTTGTAATAAAAAATTCTCGTCAACGTGTAAACATATTTATGTGAAGTACAAATGGTCGGGTAATCGATCTGAAAAAAAAATTACCCGTACCCGATCCGTACCCGAGTGAGAAAATAAAAATTTTTACCCGTACCCGAAAAAAACCCGTCGGGTACAGGTACGGGTCGGGTTTCGGGTAAAATACCCGAGACCCGACCATCTATAGTTCGAACATGACATATGTATTAGAAAGATGGCAGTATTTTCTAATTCAAAGCAATTTCATATTTATATTGATTGATAGTGCTTGGAACATTAATTACTGGATGAACACAATTTCTTACACCCTTATACCATTCGCAGAAGTTCATCGAGATAAGCAAATTTGTGTATGAAAAATAATTTCATTAATTGAAGATGGCTTAACTGATTTCTACAAACTTAGAGCCATATGAACAGTCCTATGCTTCCATATATGGTTTGTGAATTTTATTTGAATCCGACTTCTGGTTTCGGAACTATAGGATGATAATGTTATTGAAATAATGTCACTCATTTTACTAGTAGATGGCTGCATCGATTTCGTCAATCTAACATTAAAAAACGTGCTTAATCCACCTAGCAGTGAGATGATACCTTTTTTTATCAATCCGCATGTGTTTTTTGCATGAATATTCTTCGGTGTTTCAGTTTTCATGACATTATTCTAATGTCCGTGGCAATTTGAGATTGTAATCACTCATTACTCTGTAATGTCGAAACAGCAAATCGGATCGAATTTGAATCTAAAAGTGTAACAATCGATTAAACATTCCATGATATGTCGAAATAATTTCCACTTTAGAGTTTAGGGTAATTTAAGGTACTACCAGAGCCGGTATTCAGGAACCAGCATAACCCAAACCCAATCGTATGGCCATATGACGATTAAATTGCAATATTTTTGAGTCCAACTTTGAATCTTTTCGGGATTGTTATCTTCTATATCGCCTTGCATTTTAAAAATTCATCATCCTACAATTCCAGAATCGGAAGTCAGAATAGGATAAAATGGGATTTATTTTAATTTGAACTTTTGTTTCTGAAATTCGATTTGGCTTTTTTAGAAAACGATTGAGCTTTGAGAAACGATTCGATACTGGAACCGGAATTCAAAATTCGGTGTAGCCGAAGCCAGACAAATTTATTTGAATAGCTATGTAGTTTACATTTGATTTAAAATGTTTAAAAATCAGTGCAGACATCTTTGAGAAATCGTAGCGCAAATTAAATTTTTGAATACCTTCCTAATCGAAAACTGAGTACAACCAAAAATAAAATAAGTTTTTTTTCGTTATCGACTATACAAATCTGCTAACCCGATAAATCTGATTAATTTATTTTTATACTAATCACCATGTATCTCTCTAAACCGGAAGTTGGATGTAACTGAACAGCAAGATGTTTTATAGAATCTTAAAACTTTTCATTTGAATCTTAGATGATTCTTAGATTTCATTTCAATCTTAGATCGGCTCAGCCATCTACGAGTAAAATGAGTTACGCAGTTTTAATTTCGTTTCACATATCATCCTGTAGTTCCGGAACCAGAGGTCGGAACCAAACATAATTGAGGAGTCTTGTTTGGGAGTATACGATTTTTCATATGAATCTGAGTTTGTAGAACACGGTTGAGTCATCTCCGAAAAAAATTGAGTGAAATTATTGGTCACACACGGATTTGCTGATCTCGACGAACTGATTCGAATGGTATATGGCTGTTATTTTCTTCCAGCATTTATTTCTGTAAGTCGTTTAAATCAATATAATTAAGGAATTGCTTTCAACTCGAAAATTCGTCTGGTTTACATATGTCATATTCGAACGATTATGTTGCCAAAAACGAACCGTGCTAAAATCGGTCCGAGGCAAAATATCATGTTGTACACAGTCTTTTGGGTACTTAAAACCAAATGTATGTAACAGTATAAAAAATCGTGTTTTATGGTGTTCCCAAGCATTTCTTTGCCAGACAGCGCTCAAAACTTCTACTGCTGGAATAGGGGGAAAAGTCGTTTACACAAAAATTTCGATATCTCCGTTAAAAATGGATGGATTTTCACAATCTATGGCTTGTTGGATAGGTATTATCGTGCGGAATCTAAGTCTGAAAACATATTCTGTTTTCAAGTCAATTGTGACAGATACTATCAAAAAACTGAAAATTTTGACATAAAACTTCGTATAACTCAAAAAGTAAACATCCGATCTCAAAACCATTCAATAGCGTTTTGGGTGACGGGGAGACCTTTCATTTACGACTAGTTTGATCAAAATCGGTTCAGCCATCTCTGAGATCTCGACCTCTTAGTTGACAACACATATACAGACACACACACACACACACACACACACACACACACACACACACACACACACACACACACACACACACACACACACACACACACACAGACATTTGCTCAGTTCGTCGAGCTGAATCGATTGGTAAATGTCATTCGGCCCTCCGGGCCTCGGAAAAATTTTCGAAAGTTTGAGCGAATTCTATACCTATTTTTTATATATATAAAAAAAGGTAAAAAAGGTCTTTCGGTCCCATAAAAACCGCTTGTTTTTTCATCAGGGTGATTAGTGTAAAAATTTCACATAAATTTATCGGGTTCACAGGTTTTGAGAGTCGACGACTAAATAAACTTATTTCAGTTTACCGGGATCCAATTTTCGATCCCGGAAGGTATCCAATAATTTTATGTAGAACGCACTACGATTTTCTGTTACACTGATTTTCAAAAATTTCGAATCTAATGAAATGGCTAATAATCCATTAGGCGAATTTGACTGCCTTCTGTTACACTGATTTCCGAATTCCGTTCCCGAAAGAATCAGAAATAGAGGAGCTAAATGAAGGTCAAAACGAATTTAAGTAACAAAAATTCAATATAAAATAAACTCATGGTCTCATACCAAATTGGATAATTTTATCCAATTCCGAATTCCAATTTTGTAATTACATGGTGATGAGTTTTTAAAATTCGATCCGCCATAGAAGATGACGGTACCAAAAAATCTTCAAAGTTGGATTCAAAACTATTTTAATTCATCTCCACGAATTAGTATGACGATTCGTGGACATACGAACTAATTTGGGTTATGTTGGTTTCCGAATGCCGTTTCTGGAAGTACCATAAATAATGACTTAAACTTTAAAAAGGAACTCACTTCCACATCTCATGGAATGCTTAATCGGTGAGCCCATGTGCTTCAGTTGCAAAAACAAGTTGCTCAAGCGGTAATATATAACTATGAGAGTAACTATGATAAACTTAACTTTTCGTTCAATATCTTTGAAAAGTGATGTCAGGTCTAATCATTTTTTCGCGAGCTGAAAACCGAATACAAATCATCTGATTTGATTTTTGTTTTCATTGCGTTTGTAATGCTGTATTTCTGAAAATTATGATAATATTCTCATGCCGGCAAGTTTTGCGTTCATTTCGTCGAATTAAACGATATAGAAAAAATAAAAAAGGGTTGCCAGTTTCCTTAACATGTTAAGTTCACTCACAGAGTTTATTTTTATGAAACGCTTCAACTCTGTAGTAAAGTAAATAAAATAACATTGAAAATTTTACCTATATTTTGCTAATAATAGAAAATGAAATGGTGTTATAAACCAAAATTCAGGATGGAAAAAAAGTGTTGCGAGCCGTATCAGGCTCTGGTTGGTAAGTAAAATACATTAAAATGCTTGTTTACATTTAAACATATAAATACACTGTGAAGCATGAATAGATTTCCAATGTCTTTGGTACTTAATACTCATTTACAAATGTCAACAAAAGGGAGTAATATCTACGCAAATTTTTCGAGAAGCATATTTACCCATAATGTCGTAATGCCCGTTGTATTCAATTTTGGGTAGTTATGGTTTTTACGAAACAGTGCGACTTTTGATTCAATTCTTTAGAACCACAAGTAAGCGTGCTCATTATCTTGACACACAAATAAAAATTCACATTCGAATTACTTGAATAATCACATAAATGGTTCTAAATGACAAATTGAATATTATACGTGACGAAAATGAATGTTATTCGAACATCCCCTAAAATGAATAGAGTATCATCGATTCGTTTACGTGAATTGACCAAACATCAAATAATGTACGTGTATTCTAGGTGTGAAAAATGTTATTTTGAAAATGGTGAACAGTGAGTCCTTCAAGTGTAAGTAGTTTGAACATTCGCGAGTATTTTTTTTTGTTTTCAATTTTTAATACAAAGCACAATGCATTATGATTTTGATTTAAATTAATCTGTCAAATATGCCCGTTTTGTAAGGCTCACAAACCCACACTCACGATGTTAACGGTAGTTGGTGGTTTTTACAGTAATTGAACTTCTGTGCCACCTTCGGTGGAACCCTCAACGAGTGAACACGCTGAAAATTTGAGTATTTCGCGAGAAAAGATTTTCACCCGTACTTTTGCGACTCCACGTTGTCACGCATCGAGATTTTCACTTGTAGTCCAGTGAAAAGAAACGAAAATTAACTGGCAGTATAGCCCAACTTGCTGTGCCATCAATCGGTGTCATTTCAAGTGAGGTGGCACCACCCAGTAGTGAAGAATAGGAAGAACTTCTATGCAGATTTTCTGAAATAAATGTTCATGTTTTTATGGTTAGAATCCTAATGATTTATATAAAAATTTTGAAAATCTTCAACCAATATTTAAAATAGAAGTTTTCTAGTATCTGAATGTCATATCACTACACTACATTTTATATGTGAATCAAATAATTTTTACTGGATTGTGCATTAAACAGATTTAAAATGACAGTCCATTAAAACCTACGTGGAAAGTAGGGTCTGACCGCAACATTTAGAGCTAATGCAGTGTGTCTTATTAAATATGTTATAAAAAAGTAAGGTGGCAAATATTTACATAACTTTTCACGTAACTATGATTGATCGGTTTTTTTTAATGAAGAAAAGAAATGTTTTTTTCCGGAGAAAGATGCCAGTTGTCAGGCCTGGTCCTAGGCGCGAATGTAAAAACCCCTTGAATCAAATTGTTTATTTTTCGGAAGAACTGTTTTGTAATAAAAAATTCTCGTCAACGTGTAAACATATTTATGTGAAGTACAAATGGTCGGGTAATCGATCTGAAAAAAAAAATTACCCGTACCCGATCCGTACCCGAGTGAGAAAATAAAAATTTTTACCCGTACCCGAAAAAAACCCGTCGGGTACAGGTACGGGTCGGGTTTCGGGTAAAATACCCGAGACCCGACCATCTATAGTTCGAACATGACATATGTATTAGAAAGATGGCAGTATTTTCTAATTCAAAGCAATTTCATATTTATATTGATTGATAGTGCTTGGAACATTAATTACTGGATGAACACAATTTCTTACACCCTTATACCATTCGCAGAAGTTCATCGAGATAAGCAAATTTGTGTATGAAAAATAATTTCATTAATTGAAGATGGCTTAACTGATTTCTACAAACTTAGAGCCATATGAACAGTCCTATGCTTCCATATATGGTTTGTGAATTTTATTTGAATCCGACTTCTGGTTTCGGAACTATAGGATGATAATGTTATTGAAATAATGTCACTCATTTTACTAGTAGATGGCTGAATCGATTTCGTCAATCTAACATTAAAAAACGTGCTTAATCCACCTAGCAGTGAGATGATACCTTTTTTTATCAATCCGCATGTGTTTTTTGCATGAATATTCTTCGGTGTTTCAGTTTTCATGACATTATTCTAATGTCCGTGGCAATTTGAGATTGTAATCACTCATTACTCTGTAATGTCGAAACAGCAAATCGGATCGAATTTGAATCTAAAAGTGTAACAATCGATTAAACATTCCATGATATGTCGAAATAATTTCCACTTTAGAGTTTAGGGTAATTTAAGGTACTACCAGAGCCGGTATTCAGGAACCAGCATAACCCAAACCCAATCGTATGGCCATATGACGATTAAATTGCAATATTTTTGAGTCCAACTTTGAATCTTTTCGGGATTGTTATCTTCTATATCGCCTTGCATTTTAAAAATTCATCATCCTACAATTCCAGAATCGGAAGTCAGAATAGGATAAAATGGGATTTATTTTAATTTGAACTTTTGTTTCTGAAATTCGATTTGGCTTTTTTAGAAAACGATTGAGCTTTGAGAAACGATTCGATACTGGAACCGGAATTCAAAATTCGGTGTAGCCGAAGCCAGACAAATTTATTTGAATAGCTATGTAGTTTACATTTGATTTAAAATGTTTAAAAATCAGTGCAGACATCTTTGAGAAATCGTAGCGCAAATTAAATTTTTGAATACCTTCCTAATCGAAAACTGAGTACAACCAAAAATAAAATAAGTTTTTTTTCGTTATCGACTATACAAATCTGCTAACCCGATAAATCTGATTAATTTATTTTTATACTAATCACCATGTATCTCTCTAAACCGGAAGTTGGATGTAACTGAACAGCAAGATGTTTTATAGAATCTTAAAACTTTTCATTTGAATCTTAGATGATTCTTAGATTTCATTTGAATCTTAGATCGGCTCAGCCATCTACGAGTAAAATGAGTTACGCAGTTTTAATTTCGTTTCACATATCATCCTGTAGTTCCGGAACCAGAGGTCGGAACCAAACATAATTGAGGAGTCTTGTTTGGGAGTATACGATTTTTCATATGAATCTGAGTTTGTAGAACACGGTTGAGTCATCTCCGAAAAAAATTGAGTGAAATTATTGGTCACACACGGATTTGCTGATCTCGACGAACTGATTCGAATGGTATATGGCTGTTATTTTCTTCCAGCATTTATTTCTGTAAGTCGTTTAAATCAATATAATTAAGGAATTGCTTTCAACTCGAAAATTCGTCTGGTTTACATATGTCATATTCGAACGATTATGTTGCCAAAAACGAACCGTGCTAAAATCGGTCCGAGGCAAAATATCATGTTGTACACAGTCTTTTGGGTACTTAAAACCAAATGTATGTAACAGTATAAAAAATCGTGTTTTATGGTGTTCCCAAGCATTTCTTTGCCAGACAGCGCTCAAAACTTCTACTGCTGGAATAGGGGGAAAAGTCGTTTACACAAAAATTTCGATATCTCCGTTAAAAATGGATGGATTTTCACAATCTATGGCTTGTTGGATAGGTATTATCGTGCGGAATCTAAGTCTGAAAACATATTCTGTTTTCAAGTCAATTGTGACAGATACTATCAAAAAACTGAAAATTTTGACATAAAACTTCGTATAACTCAAAAAGTAAACATCCGATCTCAAAACCATTCAATAGCGTTTTGGGTGACGGGGAGACCTTTCATTTACGACTAGTTTGATCAAAATCGGTTCAGCCATCTCTGAGATCTCGACCTCTTAGTTGACAACACATATACAGACACACACACACACACACACACACACACACACACACACACACACACACACACACACACACACACACACACACACACACACACACACACACACACACACACACACACAGACATTTGCTCAGTTCGTCGAGCTGAATCGATTGGTAAATGTCATTCGGCCCTCCGGGCCTCGGAAAAATTTTCGAAAGTTTGAGCGAATTCTATACCTATTTTTTATATATATAAAAAAAGGTAAAAAAGGTCTTTCGGTCCCATAAAAACCGCTTGTTTTTTCATCAGGGTGATTAGTGTAAAAATTTCACATAAATTTATCGGGTTCACAGGTTTTGAGAGTCGACGACTAAATAAACTTATTTCAGTTTACCGGGATCCAATTTTCGATCCCGGAAGGTATCCAATAATTTTATGTAGAACGCACTACGATTTTCTGTTACACTGATTTTCAAAAATTTCGAATCTAATGAAATGGCTAATAATCCATTAGGCGAATTTGACTGCCTTCTGTTACACTGATTTCCGAATTCCGTTCCCGAAAGAATCAGAAATAGAGGAGCTAAATGAAGGTCAAAACGAATTTAAGTAACAAAAATTCAATATAAAATAAACTCATGGTCTCATACCAAATTGGATAATTTTATCCAATTCCGAATTCCAATTTTGTAATTACATGGTGATGAGTTTTTAAAATTCGATCCGCCATAGAAGATGACGGTACCAAAAAATCTTCAAAGTTGGATTCAAAACTATTTTAATTCATCTCCACGAATTAGTATGACGATTCGTGGACATACGAACTAATTTGGGTTATGTTGGTTTCCGAATGCCGTTTCTGGAAGTACCATAAATAATGACTTAAACTTTAAAAAGGAACTCACTTCCACATCTCATGGAATGCTTAATCGGTGAGCCCATGTGCTTCAGTTGCAAAAACAAGTTGCTCAAGCGGTAATATATAACTATGAGAGTAACTATGATAAACTTAACTTTTCGTTCAATATCTTTGAAAAGTGATGTCAGGTCTAATCATTTTTTCGCGAGCTGAAAACCGAATACAAATCATCTGATTTGATTTTTGTTTTCATTGCGTTTGTAATGCTGTATTTCTGAAAATTATGATAATATTCTCATGCCGGCAAGTTTTGCGTTCATTTCAAGCAGATGAATCTGGTACAACTTAATTGCAAGTTTCGAATTGTTTTTTTCTAAAAATGAAGAAAACTGCATACACTGACCTAAAATTTCATGTGGCAGTCAAAACAATGCGGACTCGGCAGCAAAACGATGTTTACTGCGAAGTTTTCAATTCGGCTTATCAGTTTTTGCCTTGCGAAGAGCATTATTTCACTATTTCTTTCTTCACAAGAAATATACAGCCATTTCAGCATATATTGAGTCCGATACAATTATGACAGCCATTTGGAAAATTTTTGATAAGTTGAACAATTGTTTTAGTTACTTCGTTTTAACATGACGATGTGAAAATTTTGGCAGCGCTTCTATAACTACTAGTGCAACGTGGGCAAGTTCGTGGTTTGCTGCACAATTGTTTTAGATATACTTAAAATTGTTCTATAGTGATTTTTTCGGTATTATCGTAAAACTTAACAGGAATAAGTTGCACAACCGATTTTTTTATATTTAAAAATCTTTTTGAGCATATCTAACATAAAAAACAATTCTAAAACAAATGTAGAACCTCTTGAAATTTTTATAAGTTACATTTGCATACTTGGGATACGACAATTGATTTGAAAGACCAGTGTCCTATGGATTGAACCGCCAACCCGGGACATGTCCTCAATATGCATTTCTCAAAATATGAATAGTAGGATTTTTCAGCAGAAATGGTCAGGTTCAGCATTCGAAATATTGCAATTCGAACATCGCTAGACATTTGGTTGATGACGTCAAACCTCCTCGTCGATTTGCTTTACGACTTTTTTCTTATTTTCTGACCATTTGGATCTCAAGCAATAGAGTTTCAAATTTATTTGTCTTCGATTAGAGTAAAAACTATCGCACAGACTTATTATTATCTATCTAGTCTAAAAACATTAACTTAACAATATTTTCGATTTAAATGTGTCTTTGTTCATAGTAAAATCAAACAGATGATAAACTCTATTGAATTGATTACAGCAAACATCCATTGGATTATTTTGTCCATACTGTGTGCGATGAGCTGATCGTCGTATGAAGTCCATTCTTCGCAAAGATCTTCCCGGAACATTGATATGAATCCTTGCCAGAAGTGTGGGGCAGTCGATGTTATTATTAAGCAAATCAAAAACGAAAAGTCGTTGATGAAATATCCGCCGGTTTTGCAGCGTGGGTAAGTTGATGAGAACACAGCGATCTTCGTAACGTGGTAGCTGAAGCCGATTAAGCCAAGGAAGTCTTCGAAGCGCGAATCGGACAAAACATTTCTGCACTCGTTCGATCCGGTCGATGTGAACGTTGTGGTATGGAGCCCAGATTACAACTCCGTATTCTAGAATACTGCGCACTAGAGCAATGTAAACAGCCTTGAGACAATAAACGTCGTTAAAGTCTTTAGTGTTGCGTTTGATAAGTCCCAGGACGGCAAAAGCTTTAGCAATAACCATCGAAAGCTGTTCGGTGAAGCGTAACTTACGGTCGAGAACTACGCCTAAATCTTTTACCGAAGAAACTCTTTTGACTGGATTCGCCATCATTGAGTATTCAAATAAAATTGGAGACTGAACTCGTGAAAATGTTATGGTATTACATTTATTAACATTAACACTCATGCCGTTTCTATTACACCAATCTATGACACATTCAATGTCCATTTGTAGCGCACAACAATCTACAAGGCTTGTGATGATTCGGTAAATTTTTAAATCATCGGCATACATTACTTTAAACGACGACAGTTCATTGCAAAGATCATTCACAAACAGCACAAACAGAAGTGGTCCGAGATGACTCCCTTGTGGAACACAGTTTCACAGTTTCTCCGTGATTATCACAGCCCGTGCTTCCAAATTAGTGTGATTGATTCGGAACAGTTCAGCACCGAACTAAAGTGCAAATGTAGCAGAAAAGCTTCCCCAATTCCCATCTATCCAATGGTACACAAAAGCATACTATTTGAGTAGGCGTAATGTCACGATTGGTCGTCGTTTATTTATTTCCTACTGTCTCCGGGTGACCGGTTAGTCGTTAGGTAATCGATTTCGTTCACATCTCATGGTGGATGACAGATTGAATGATAGGCACAAATCTCCGCATCAGGATAAATCGAGCGGCTGGGAATGTGAGAAAATCCTGCAGGGCTTATTGACGCACAAATGTCCGCATTGATGAGTTGCTTTTTCCATGTATTAGACAAGCTTCCGTGCATGCACACCTTAGTCAGAATATCGGTGGTCCTTCTGCTGACAGACCGGATGTTGGATGGTACCGTTGCCGCAGTGAATTGTGGAAATTCGTGGATAGACTGATGAGTGATGAAAAACAAGAGGTCATTTTATCGGGTAAATCCATTAAATTATGCGGGGCGACGATTGAAGATGTCTTGTTCGTGAAATCACGAGGAATAATGAATATAATTGAGTATTTACACCAAATGGTGTGAATTGGAAATCACATCACCATCTTAGAAGACCATCTTCCAGACAGAGCTGCAATAAAACCTGAAACAATACAAAGGGTTGCGGAATATCGTGCTGAAATGGAATTATTTTACACACGTTTACACTTTGATTGAGTTTTATTGACTCTTGTACTGTTCCCACACGGTGAACATAATAGAAAATGGAAACTTCTAGTGAAAACGGAGATACGAACGACCAGCTGCGCCAAGGAAGAATCACTGTTTGTAACTTCCAGCAGATACCGGCGGACCAAACGGACTAATCCACCCCACGTTGATGGGTTTATTTTCCGATGAACGATTGCGGTGGAGGTAAAAACGAAACGATAGAAAAAGTTTTGTCCATGTTTGATACATGTAGGTATACCACATTCACGAGGAAGAGCAGAGAGTAAATATTGATAAGAATTGTTTGCACTTTTCAGGGGGAGAAACAGTAGAACTCAATCGAAAAAGTTCCGTAGGGTGATCGTTTGCAGCGATAAACTTACATCAGTCAATCAATTTCATCGGGAATATCAAGGTGAAGGGAAAAAGTTAGCTGGCTGTTCTTTCATCCGTTTGAATTTGGAATTTTTTTTATCATACTTCTATTTCAACTTCTGTGACCCGGATTCGCGATACAATGCATAGGGCAATGGTCTTAGAATCCAGTAGTCGTATGTTCGAGTCCCGACTTGGAAGAATTCGTAGTGTCAGTAGAGTCGTAACACCAGCCATGCAATGATTCTTGTACACTCTGAATCGGTTGCAAAGTCTGTTGAAACAGAAGGTCAAATTCCACAACAGGAATGCAATACCAAGGATTTGCTTCTATTTCAACTAAATATCAATAGGAAATGCGCTATTCAAAACTGAAACTGAAAGTTTTTTGACCATGATTTGGCTTAGCAATCCATTAGAGTTTAAACTTATTTTTATCACAGTAATCCGAACTGACTGTTCGGTGTTTCGTTAAGACTAAAACTCATGGCAACATGACACATGACAGCTCGAATCTCCTGTGTTGTATGGTGCCCCTCATACAATTCATTCATGTGATGAGATAAGCCCATCTTCAAGCAAGTGTTTTATTTTCATTCGAAAGAGTCCTTACGAGCACTCGGTTAGCCGTAGAATTTTGACTGCCGGGAACACAGCTGCACGTGCTTAAATAAACACTGTAGACCTGTATTCAGCCAGCAGATGAATGGCATTGCTTTGGCAAAACTAACAGAACACAATCAACGAAGAACTCTTTTCTTATCCTTCCTCCGGATAGGTCGATAGCACTGACAGAAGCTTTTCCCTGTTATCTGTGAAGCAATCTGCAGCAAGCTGGGGAGTTGCAGCCGAATTTCGATGCTGATATTTTGAGGAAGGATTGGGACGTCCAAAAACTCCTGGATGAAAAGTGCACTCTTTCAGGGCGCTTCTCCAGAGTAGCATCTCTCTGCCTACCGAAAGATGGAAAACTATGCCAATGTGTATCCTATTTACACATTGTAAACAAAACAAAGTACAAACTATGAACAGTGAACATGTTTTGTCTTAATACTTCGTGCCTCAGCTAAAAACTTATATGGTTGACTCATTCCTCCATACACCATTCCATCATTGTGCGATGCAAACGTACACAGGAGATTGTTTGAATGTTGTTTGTTTAACTTCACTACTACTACAAATGAATTGAATCCAAATCCTGCTGGTAGAGACATTTATTTTCCAAAGTAAAACAAGTAGAGTTATTTTTGGTTGATCAAAATCTTACATCGTTGATAGCTACTGTTGATTATTATTCTGCAACATTTCAACATTTTTATCAAAAATTTCAAATTTATATGAAACTACTAACATTACATGCTTACTATTAATAATCGAAAATGGGAAAATATAAATTTATCATCGACTGAAACAAGCTGACATCCCTGTCGACCCAGATCTTCTGAAACATTTTCCAAATATCACATACGGCAAACTTTTGTTCATGTTTGGGATTGCATCTACTGTGATGTCCTGAAACCGTTTAGATACGGAAAGACATTTATTTGATGAACGTGACTATTAGACAATTTCATTTTATCCTACCTACTGGCCGCTACCGACATCTCTCATCCGTCATTGTCGCCTTCATGGTTCCCGTGTTCCACTTTGTGGCTGCGAACAAGCATTTCCGAACATCTTTTTTCCGTGTGAGGAACCGAGATCTGCACGCTCATGTTCAAGGCATTGCTCCTGATGAGAAGCACACCATCAGCGACCAGAATGTTTTGTTTGTTACTTTGGGAAAGTTTCTTGAAGCTCTCGAGAGTTGCATAGTTCATAGTTTGCTGGGAATGACGAATCGGAAACAGCTTCGAGAAATAGTCTTAAGTTTCCTAGAAGGATTCGGATGTGTTTTCTACAGAGATTGTTTTCTGTCAAAGGAAACTTAAGTCAACATAACAAATGGAATTCAGTATGAAAAAGGTCGAAGATAAAACAATAAAAATATTACACAGAAAAAAATAATACCGAAGACAGTTCGAAATACAAAAGACAGATCACAGAAAAAATAATAAAGAAAATAGATTATTAAAAACATAACACAAAAGACAGACGACAGAAGACAGAAGACAGAAGACAGAAGACAGAAGACAGAAGACAGAAGACAGAAGACAGAAGACAGAAGACAGAAGACAGAAGACAGAAGACAGAAGACAGAAGACAGAAGACAGAAGACAGAAGACAGAAGACAGAAGACAGAAGACAGAAGACAGAAGACAGAATACAGAAGACAGAAGACAGAAGACAGAAGACAGAAGACAGAAGACAGAAGACAGAAGACAGAAGACAGAAGACAGAAGACAGAAGACAGAAGACAGAAGACAGAAGACAGAAGACAGAAGACAGAAGACAGAAGACAGAAGACAGAAGACAGAAGACAGAAGACAGAAGACAGAAGACAGAAGACAGAAGACAGAAGACAGAAGACAGAAGACAGAAGACAGAAGACAGAAGACAGAAGACAGAAGACAGAAGACAGAAGACAGAAGACAGAAGACAGAAGACAGAAGACAGAAGACAGAAGACAGAAGACAGAAGACAGAAGACAGAAGACAGAAGACAGAAGACAGAAGACAGAAGACAGAAGACAGAAGACAGAAGACAGAAGACAGAAGACAGAAGACAGAAGAGAGAAGACAGAAGACAGAAGACAGAAGACAGAAGACAGAAGACAGAAGACAGAAGACAGAAGACAGAAGACAGAAGACAGAAGACAGAAGACAGAAGACAGAAGACAGAAGACAGAAGACAGAAGACAGAAGACAGAAGACAGAAGACAGAAGACAGAAGACAGAAGACAGAAGACAGAAGACAGAAGACAGAAGACAGAAGACAGAAGACAGAAGACAGAAGACAGAAGACAGAAGACAGAAGACAGAAGACAGAAGACAGAAGACAGAAGACAGAAGACAGAAGACAGAAGACAGAAGACAGAAGACAGAAGACAGAAGACAGAAGACAGAAGACAGAAGACAGAAGACAGAAGACAGAAGACAGAAGACAGAAGACAGAAGACAGAAGACAGAAGACAGAAGACAGAAGACAGAAGACAGAAGACAGAAGACAGAAGACAGAAGACAGAAGACAGAAGACAGAAGACAGAAGACAGAAGACAGAAGACAGAAGACAGAAGACAGAAGACAGAAGACAGAAGACAGAAGACAGAAGACAGAAGACAGAAGACAGAAGATAGAAGACAGAAGACAGAAGACAGAAGACAGAAGACAGAAGACAGAAGACAGAAGACAGAAGACAGAAAAGACAGAAAAGACAGAAAAGACAGAAAAGACAGAAAAGACAGAAAAGACAGAAAAGACAGAAAAGACAGAAAAGACAGAAAAGACAGAAAAGACAGAAAAGACAGAAAAGACAGAAAAGACAGAAAAGACAGAAAAGACAGAAAAGACAGAAAAGACAGAAAAGACAGAAAAGACAGAAAAGACAGAAAAGACAGAAAAGACAGAAAAGACAGAAAAGACAGGAAAGACAGGAAAGACAGAAAAGACAGGAAAGACAGAAAAGACAGACGCTAGCGAAGATAAATCCTACGAACTTCCTAGTAGTGTGGCTTCGAAAACCTGTGCAAAGAAACCGTTCGATCCCAATATGAATAGTTTTTCTCTAAATGCGATAGAGATGCTCCATAGCGAAACAATTTTGACTGATAAATAAATTTGGATTTAAATTCCTTTTTCAACTGTGGTGCAAAGATGAAGGTAAATAAATGTAACGGTAGCTCAATAGGAACCGCTTGGCAAACCTTGAGTTTGACTGTAACACTTTTGTTCAACATTCTGATCCAAGAGGTGCTTCTGTAAAAACAACCTAAAAATCGTAGTATACAGGGTCCGGCACTCGAAGTGTAACCAATTAAAAAGGCCATAAACTCAGTTTGGAAAATTACTTTTACTTAATTCAAAGTACAAAATGTGTAAAAATAATACAAAATTCAGAATCAATTCACTTTTGCTCGATATGACCACCTTTTGCCTTGACTATGGCCTTGAGACGGTCAAAAAACGAATCGCAAGCTGCCCGAATGTGACTTGCAGGTGTATTTTGGCCCACTCGCGGACAATAACTTTTTTCAGCGCCTCGAGACTGGTGTATCTTTTAGTTCGGACTTTGCTCTCCAAAATGGCCCAAAGAGAATAATCCATTGGATTCGCATCTGGTGAATTCGAGAGCCATTGTGTGGACGTGATGAAGTTCGGAACGTTGTTTTTCAGCCATTCTTGGTTCACTCGAGCTTTGTGAGACGGTGCCGAGTCCTGCTGAAACGTCCATGGTCTGCCACCGAATTGTTTGTCTGCCCACGGCTTCAAAGCAACCTCCAGAATACTTTCCCGATAATATGTCGCATTTATCTTGACGCCAGGCTCGAAGGTCTGAAGTTGGTTACACTTCGAGTGCCGGACCCTGTACACATTTCTAGATGTAATCAAAATTAAGTACATCGTGTATCAGAGTTTTGAAAATTGTTCCATATATTATCATATTAGGTATAAACATGTACTTCATTTTGACTACAAGCAAAAATATGAGCGACAGGCCAAAATATCTCCGTTACCCTATTTTTTAGCGGTAAAAACCTTGTTCACAAATTTTTGTATCCATATCGCGAAAGATCAAGATTAAATAATTATAATGAACATAATATCAAAAAAATAGACACCATCGATATTTTCTGATAGTTTTGTTTGATTAGAAATCTTCGAATTAGATCGATGTTTTCACTTGAAGATATCGCAAAGATGTAAACACAGTTCAGTTCTAATAAATTAGGCACAATTTCGCTAGCGAAGATAAATCCTACGAAGACTTCCTAATAGTGTGGCTTCGAAAACCTGTGCAAAGAAACCGTACATTCCCAAGATGAATAGTTTTTCTCTAAATTCGGTAGAGCTGCCCCATAGCGACACAATTTTGGCTGATGAAAAGATTTAGATTTAAATTTCTCTTTCAACTGTTGTGCAAATATTAAGGTAATAATAAATGTAACGGTAGCTGTTATTTAAAAAACAACAGTTTTTTAAGCTTAGTTGCCAGTTTCAAACATTTTTCAAGTGATTTCATTTTGACATTACGAGTTACTGGGGGTAGTTAAATTTTTGATACAGTTTTGAAAAGCGAGTCGTGTCGTCAGTACAAGTCCTTAATTTACATGTTCAATTATTAGGCAATAGACACAGAAGGCAAAAGATACAGAAAAGACGAAAACTTGAATGATAAGGGCAATGGAAAAGGTATTTTCTTCACGCCTTGTCTTCGACTTGTCACAGCGATGCAGCTAAATAGAATTCCTAGTGCACCACAGCAGCTCAATAGGAACCGCTTGGCAAACCTTGAGTTTAACTGTAACACTTTTGTTCAACATTCTGATCCAAGAGGTGCTTCTGTAAAAGCAACCTAAAAAATCGTAGAATAGATCATCAAATCCAAGGATATATAATGCGATAAAAGAATATTCTGAAAATTGATATCTAATGAAGTAGAAAGGTTTTCGCACTTTAATGCAATAAAAAGAGTTAAATTTTTAATGTTCTTAACAAATTGTATCCAGTGGTTTAATTGACTTATTGATATTTTCAGTACTTCAAATTAAAGACACAGGTAATAAAAATCGAGAAATGAAAAATATTTACCTAAGGATTAAATACGAGTTTGTGAGCTAAAAGGAAATAGGGGCACTGCATGCCCCCTTCGGTTTTAGATTTGTAAATATATCTTCTCTAGCTAACTACACTTTTGTAACCGTGTCATAAACTAATTTGTGAATTGCGATATTTGAAAATTATTAGTCCGTGCGTTTCCTTTGTGAGTACTTGAGATCGTCTTCAACGAACATTGGTTAAAAAACGAATTATGCCCAAAATAGTATAAACTTGTTAACATTTATCTGATTAATAATCAGTCTTTTAATGCGCTCGCAAGCCATAAATCCGTTTGTTTCCATATAATTTCATCAAATTCGCATTACTAGTAAGTAAAATCCATAAACCGGAATGCTTTTGGCAAGAAACAAATAAGGCTTCTGCGATTCATGTGAGTACATGAGAACAATTCGGAAACAACAGGAGCTCGGATTTTTAGAGCAGAGCTGGATCAGCGAAAAAGATTATGAAACATTTCTAGTTTTCGCAGAATATTTTAACTGTTTTTATTGCCGGTTGTTAGCGTACATCCCATCTTCATCCGCCACGATGCACTATGCACAGTTGCAAGAGCCAGGATATTTTCGCCTCTGTGCAATATCTTGGCTAGTGGAGCTCTTGCGAAAGGGCGCAAATAGATCTTCCCGAGAGGAGTATGTAGTTGGAGAACCAAGAGAAAAAAAAAGTGCAAACAAGGAACGGTTACCTCTGCAGCTGCAACCATTGCTGCATTTTTTATTTCCGCTTCTGTTTTCTGTGAAGTAGCAAGCATTTACTGCTGGATAGAATCCAAATTTAGGAAACATAAAATAAAAGCTTAAAACTGACATTATCTTGTGCAGTGGCGGTTCTCATTTCCCCCTTCGAATCCTAGAAATTGCACCAAACGATCTCCGGTTTGGGAAGGGAGGATGGGTAGCTATCCCATCAGACAGCGAGCGTAGCTGTGAGGCTTGGAATTATAGTTTTACGAGATATGTATGTGCGCTCACCGTGCGGACGCGTCATTGCCGCATGAGCGATGACAAACACGGTGAAAAAAAAAATGGATTTGTAGTGCGAGTATCGTGCTGACATGGTGAGTTGGATCAAGTCGTACAAGAAAAATCGTATCCGAAAATTGTTCTGAATTGTTTTGTCAGGAAATACAATACATGGATTTAATGTGCTATCCAAAGCAAATCAATTCAAATATTGGAAATAAGAAATATTTCTAAATGGTGGAGCATGTATGATTCAAGTCTCTTTAGAATAAACGATTTCTTTTCTGAAATCTCGATTCAAGCTAATACAACACAAACCAAAACACTACAATCTTTTGAATCTTTCTATTTAACAACCTTTGTTCTCTCGGTCGGGCACAAAACACAAAATGGACAAAAAAGTGAAAATCCGCGACACCATCAGCCGAGTGTGTCCTATAATGGCCGCTGGCTGTTGGCTAGGGAGCATACCAATAGTTCCCTCACAAGGACCGACTGTCATACACACACACGGTCAGGACGATATGGAGGAGCTGCTTGCTGCTCCTATCCTACTGACTGCATTTTACAGCAATAAAACCATGTTTTCACATTTGTTTGCCATTTTTATTTTCCAACATAGCAACTTTTTTTTCGCTCTCTCTCGAAAGTTGGGCTTTCCTTATAGCCTTCCGTATTGCGCATTTCTGCACTCCAGCGATAAATGGATCCGAACTTTAAGCGATTTGTTCACTCAATTTCGGGAGACTGTCCGCAGTGCGTTCCTATAATTCGAAGCGATTTTTTTCCCAACATTCCAAACACGGACTTGTGAAATGTCAGATCGTTAGATCAGATCTGAACTGAGTGAAGCATCAATATTGCAGTTAGGTGTCAGATATTTTCAGTTTGATATCCTACTTGGTCATGTATGATTGATGTATTCTGGAAACGAACTCCGCTCCGTTTAATAAATCACAGCCTTAAATACGTTAAAACCTTACGATATCAAAGCCTTTTTAAGCATGTTCAATAGCAAAAAAATCCAAGTACTTAAGTAACAAATGAGAAATGAGAGAACTAATTTCGAGTGTAGGTTGCACTCTTTTATATAATTACGAAAATTTGACGTGCTTCATATGCTGATAATGGAAATTCTTTTCAACATATCCAACGATTTGTTCATACAGTGATGTAATATTTTTGAACAAAAATTTCATATTTATGACATATCTTCATTCTCAAAACGATGAAATATGTATTTTCATATACTAATAGATTGCATTTAATAGCAGCTACAAGAAATGCAAATTTAAGTTTTGAGTTTTCTCAATATATAAAAAAAAATCAGATATTCTCACAGAAATTTTAGAATACATTTAGAAACACTCGGTCAAGCCCGGCAGATATTTTTTGGCCCGAGATGGTAGTTTTGCCATATTAAAAAACCTTTTTCAATGCACCTAGTGGTTTAATGATTTGATGCACGCACGTTGTTCTAAATTTTCATCCATTATAAAAATCGCCACACGAAAAATTTTCAACTTCTTTGTATAGACGCCAAACAAAAACTAATCGTACGAAATGCGTCAAAATTTGACAGAATGTCTATAAAAGTGTTGCCAACGTTGAGAGAATAAAAGTTTACCGATTGGACAAGCGCGGGAATTTTAAAATGAAAATTCCGTTTCTTTTTTGATCACCTATACCTATATTTTCAAAAATATCACTAGAAGATTCTGTTAAAGATGTTTTTTTTCAATCTTGAATAAAATAAGAAACTTTCTTTGGGTATGCACTATCATAACCTTTTCAATTTGTAAACAGTTATTTCAAGGTGATTAGAATTTTTCTCTATTTTTCATCGTCGCACTAAATTAATAAACACACTTTACCCAAGTAACAATTCGAATGTCTAATGGTTTTGATTGTAGTTTATAGAAGCTATGTAATTGATTTTTCAATCACTACCTGTTTTATGACGACTATAATAAATGTCTCTTTTGACAAGTATTATCATAGTTTTTAAAGCTTCTATAAAACTTTTTACCCAGACTAACAACTGGACTAAAAATAAAACAATGTGTACTAGAATAAAACCATGCAAACGCTCTTAATATTGCTTTCAAACATTTTCTTTAAAACATTATTGTCAGCTAAATTCTTTCATAAATCTAGTTTTGTGTGTGTGCGTGTTCATTGGATGACAGTTTCACGCAGAGCAAATTTGAGGGTTCTAAAGTACATTTATGACACATTTGTTGTGGGCTATTTGATTTATTGCTTCTTGGGTTAAGCGTAATTTGCATTAAAGAAAATTTCATGGCCGCCATTATGATGTCCTATACCGTAGCATTTATTGACATCAAATATACTTCGAAATGCAAAAATGAATAAAAATGATGGGCTTTAATGATTCATTTTCAGAACGTATACACAAGTTTTAATGCCACGAAATAGTTTTATACAAAAATGACGAAGAATCACAAAAAATAATTTTCAAAATTCATGGAGATTTTCGCAAAACCTGCATTTATTTCAAGGCGATTAGTTTTAATTCTTATTTTTATCCAAACATTCACGATAAAAATAAAAGCGCATGAAGCTTTTACGTTCGGAAAAAACCTCAAACTTGTAAATAAAATCTAATATATTCTTACTGGTTGCATTCAA
Source organism: Malaya genurostris (assembly GCF_030247185.1). Taxonomy (NCBI): domain Eukaryota; kingdom Metazoa; phylum Arthropoda; class Insecta; order Diptera; family Culicidae; genus Malaya; species Malaya genurostris. The sequence goes on from NC_080572.1 coordinate 95,823,293, forward strand.
AGCAGACATGACACACACATAGCCATGAAAAATATTATTAAAACGACAATTTATTCATAGCGGAATTCATTCCTTCCGAATAAATTAAATGTTGATTGTAAAGCTGGTTTCAAAATTTTCTTGAATTTGGAGTTTTAACGCAGGTTTATGCTAATTCTTCACATTGCTTTATAAACCTTATGAAGAATGGTCCACTTGGCAGGAACATGCTCTTATAGAGGGTTTCAGTAGGCTTTCGTGGAGTTTAAAGTTTTAATGCAAGATTTATTATGTAGCATTGAAGACAGCTACAAGTATTTATTAATATTAAAATTGTTACTTGGGTACCCTATAGATTTGGAGCTGGAAGTCGGACTCGGATAAAATTAAGCAGCAACCTCAAGCCTCATGTAGGAACTTTTATTTGAGTCTAAGTTTATGGAAATCCATCAAATCAGCTCTGAGAAAATTGAGTGAGTCTCGTTTTAGAATGTGTGACCACTATTTCCGGTACTTCTGAAATCGGGAATTTGGAACCAGTATAGCCGAAGTCGGTTTTTTTTGTTTCGATTATAGAGGTTTTAACCTTAATTTTAACCTTTAATTCGCCTCTTCGGGCCAGAAAAATATTCTGACCCTATGTGCGGGGTTGGGAATCGAACCCAGGTGGGCTGCGGTAAAGGGCATCGACTTACCCATCACGCTATACCCGTCCCCTGCGAAGTCGGTTCGATTAGTAAGTAAGTAACTAATATAGTCTATAAATTGAATCAGTTTTCAGGTAAATCTAGAAGAATTTTACCCTTTTTTGTATCGTCGCTCTAAATGACGGTGTGTAATTTTTAACACACTTTACCCTATGAAAGCATGATCAAATTCAATAGCAACCTAAGGGACAATGAGATTTTTTATTTTATGAGATTATTTGACACATACACATACACACATATACACATACATCGCTCAGCTTGATGAACTGTGTCGAATGATATAGAACACTTCGCCCTCTGGGCCAATTTTCACTAGTCAATTTTTTCAAGTGATTGCATAAACTTTCTATATGAGAAAGGCAATAAGTGTATTTTTTATGGAAAAGCTTCGTTATCATGATTTTGTAATAGCAGTAAAAAGCAGGTACAAATTGAATAAAAGATTTAAAAATTTACATATTTTTCACCTGAAAAATCTAGATTTAAAATCGGCAACCTTGCAAGCTTCACGAAATTGAACAAAGCAAGCTGCGAGCGGATCAAAGCTTGTAGTGTTTTCTTCGTCTTCAGTACCGACGCGTACGTTTTGCATCGTCATTTTGAACGACGATTTGAATGTTTTGGCACATTGTGATATCTACAACTTCCCTCAGACTTTTTTCCTGTTCATTTTGCCTTTTCAGTAGTCGCAAAAACATATCTGTTACTGAGTAAGCTTTCTTTGTCAAAACCGTTCTCATACAATTTCCAAGTTTCATCAATATCTGCAAGCTGATCTAACTGCAAATCTTTTAGGTGACGAAATTAACTGATCAAAAACTTCAAAATAACATTTGCTAAAAGAATCTATCGAATGAATATTAATATTATATTGGCCTAAGTTTTATCGACTTTTCGCATAACTTGTATATGGTATTCTTATCAATATCATAAAGATTATGAAAATATAAAATTTATTGAACATCATTTAGATTTTATGTAGAGTTCCATTAAATGTCATAAGTTATCGTATGTCTTCTATGAAATATCATCTGCGTACGATTCATATGACACATCCAATGAATATAAATTATGTAAAGAGTGAAGTTTCATCGTATTTCGATATAAATTATATGGGATATTCTTATAACCTTCATCATGGTAACGTCTATTTAGATTTAACGTACACTTCAAATAAAGATTATAAATTTCCATATAACTTCTATAAATTATATTCCACATATGATTCATATGACAAATCTGATGAATATAAATAAGATTTTCATTTCAGTGTAACAAAGCAAGTTTAGATATCCACCAACTAACCCGATCGGCAAACTATAAGAATTTACTAGTCAGTTTTATAAAAATTAGCCCTTCGTTTCAGCATCACTTATGAAAAAGTGCTCAAGAAATTGAAAATTTTTTGCTTATCGATCTGTAATTCTGAAACGGTAGTCGGATCCGGGTCAAATTTAGGAGCTTCTAAGAGAATTGTAAGATCTTTCATTTGCGTTTTTGTTTGTTAAAATCGGTTAAGAACATTTCTAGAAAATTGAACGCGCAATTTATATTTGCACTTATTGCCTTGTAGTTGCGGAACCAGAAGTTGGATCAAGATAAAATTCTGTTTCAGGCCAGCAAACTATAAGCATTTGTTAAAATCGGTTCAGACATCTCTCAGAGAAGTTAGTGCGTTTTTTTTTTTCATTTTTATGCATATCACCCTGTATATCCGGAACCAGACGTCGAATCTATCTCTGAGAAAACTGAGTGACAATATTTATCATATAAACACAGACATACAATATATTTTACGTGAATAAGTCGTACTTCAGGCGTACACCGTAACATTTTCGAAAACGATGAAGGAATAGTTGCACAATTTACGCAATTATTCAACTAATGGAGATAGTTATCGGTATTCGGAAGTATGAATATTTTTGTGATATTCCTTTCGACTTCATTTTTTGTAGTCAAAACTCACGTTAAGTAGCCACGATTGTGAAACTCCTTTGTATGTATAGTTGAATAGATTCAGTGCAATCAGAACGGCGTTACGTTCGTCGATTTGAAAACATGTTTAAAATATGGTTATGTGGACTATCTGGATAAGACTCATAATATTGACGATTATTTTGTCACTGAATGTTTGGTAAGACAACTTGCAGACGACAGCGTGGTTTTTGTATCTTGATCTAAAGTTATCAATTTGAAAAGGACATTTCAAGATATCTAGATTATTTTTTTTAATTGAGTCAAGCTAAGTATCGAATCATTTACGGATAAACGGGACTGGTTGCATGAACCCGCCAGTTTCAACTGCAATTTCCATCGTCCAATCGATCGTTCACATCATAAATTCACATGATTTTTTCTTCCACCTATAAACATCGTGTAAGTTTATTTCTTTTGAGACCGACTTATTCGAGCATCAAACATAACTAATGCACTTCATTTTTTTCAGTGTGTACTAGCGTCTTGGTCCGACAGTTCTACGCACCATAACCAGGAGCGAGAAATCATTTCTAACTGCAGTTACAAGGGCCGTGAAAGAAACAGAACAGCAATTCTAAATATTTGTCTGATTGCAAGTTCATTTGCTTTGAGCGGTTATATTCATACTTTTCCATTAGCCTTTTATTTGCATCAATCCAGTCACAGTTTGGATCAAAAGAGCCACCGAAGATGTATAAACTATCATCAGCTATTGCAACTTCAGTTCGTCCTGAACGGTAAATATCTTATTCCGACTGCCAGTTCCGATCACTTTCAATAAATAATATAAAAAAAAGGAAAAAATATTGTTTGATCCGCGTTTGTCGTTTTTCTTCGATCCCTTGACAAGGCCGGTGGTAGGGAAATAAGAAATTAAAAGAATAATCCCCTACAGATATTGATATTATCAATCCTTCTACATAAATAAACTGCAATATAACTTTATTCATACTGTATGAATATTTTATGAAGTACTTAGCATAATTGAAAATTATTTCCTCGACTGCGGGCTGCTCCTTTGTAGGTAGCATCAGAGTTATTTTTATTCCTTTTCCTTGCTTTTTGAGTCTCACCTTTTCAGTCTACCGTTTGGTGGGAGGAGAAAAAAAGCAGCCATAAAGCCGAATGCTACTGATTGAAGGGGTGGATTTTACCAAAAATTGCCCATGGGGACAGCGGCGTGAATAATCATCCCTCTCTTTGTAATATGTGGTGCAATGTCTCCGGGCAATATGGGTGTAATTTGGAATAATTTCTCTGGAGATTTGAGCGAATGATTATTTACAACTAGGAACTGTGCCGATGAAGCCACCGGTACGTGAGTTTTGGATTTTATCATCGAAATTCATTCGAAGCTTATATAAAAATGGTCTTTTTACTGATGCTATGGCGATAAAAAAATGTAGTAACTTAGAGCACTTCCATTCATCTTAGCTTCATCATCCATCTCATACACTAAAGGTATACAGAACTATACATATACATACATACACACACAGACATTTGCTCAGTTTGTCGAGCAGAATCGATTGGTATATGACTCTCGGTCCCCTAGTTTTTAAAGATTTAAAAACCCTGTTTTAATCCACCTAGTGGTGTAATTAAGCCTTTCTCATATCAATCATATTCTCATGTGGTATTTTACTCAAAATGTTTCTCTTCGATTCTTGAAAGAAATCAAGGGATTGTTTGTGCATTAACTACTATAACCTACAGAATGGAACACGAGAAAAAGAAGTGAGTTCCTCTATTGTAGGTACTTCCGGAACCGGAATCCGAGAACTGCTATAATCGATATTGGTTCGTACGACTATCAGCTAACATGATGTACAAACTCTATTAGTTTTTATTCAAGTTTTTAAGATTTTATACGATTTGGACATAGTACTCGAAACTACGGTGTAAATTTTTGTTGTATCCGAAATTATGCAGTAATTTTTGGTGGGATCATATCACCTAAGATTGGGAATATCGATTTTGCAATCTCTGAAAAAAGTGAGAAGGATCCATTATTGAGCATATGAGTATTATCTCCCGTCGTTAATCAAAAACCGGAAACCAGGATAGCCGAAATCGGTTTGTTTAGCTGCCTACTAATAGTGGCTATCGATTTGCGTAGTTTCCAGTTCAGAAAAAAATTACGGTTTCTGTTTCGCCGCTTTAAGTGACGGTGCACAATATTTCATACATTTTACCATTTAAATCCGGAACTAAAAGTCGGATCCGAATAAGATTCAGAAATTCTATATGGGACCACGAGACCTTTTATTTGAATCTTAGTTTGTGAAAATCGGTCATACCTACGCACAGTGGGAAAAAAAACAGGAAACCCGCAAAGAAATCGGGAACCATGGAAAAAGGTAACAAACAAGAGGGTTTCATATGTAAAAAACATGCTTAATCCACTTAGCAGTGAGATGATTACTGATTATCAAACAGTTTGAATCAAATGTAAACTATACAGCTTTTGAGGTGGATTTAATTGACTTCGGCTACACCGATTTTAGAATTCCGGTTCCAGTATCGAATCGTTTCTCAAAGCTCAATCGTTTTCTCAAAAAAGTCCAAATCAAATTTCAACTACAAAAATTCAAAGTCAGTTTTGCAATGACTGAGCGGAAACATATATTGGAGAAGCCAAATGAATGAAAAACTAACAGAAAAGATGATTTATTGGAAAAAGATACGTTCAGAGACAGGACTCGAACCTGCGTTCTTATGCATTCCGTGCATACGCGCTACCATTTCGTCACTCTGAATCTTGTTTTAGTCACTCTAAAACGCCAGTCAGACACAGTAGCACGTACATCGAACATGGTTTACATCCTGGCCGTCACCCGACCGATACCTTACTTCCAAACATCCTTTCTCTGTCCATCAAACACTAGTCTGCCAGCGACTGGCACCATTAAAGAAGGTGACAAGCGATTACAAATACACTCCCCTACTCAATGCTTGATCGGAGAAATAGGTATAAAGCGATAAGACTAGTGTTTGATGGACAGAGAAGATGTTTGGATATAAGGTATCGGTCGGGTGACGGCTAGGATGTAGACCATGTTCGATGTACATGCTACTGTGTCTGACTGGCGTTTTCGAGTGACTAAAACAAGACTCAGAGTGGCGAAATAGTAGCGCGTTTGCACGGAATGCTTAAGAACGTTGGTTTGAGCCCTGTCTCTGAGCGTATCTTTATCCAATAAATCATCTTTTCTGTTAGTTTTTCATTCATTTGGCTTCTCCAATATATGTTTCCGGTCAGTCATTGCAAAACTGACTTTAATTTGAATTTTTGTAGTTGAAATTTGATTTGGACTTTTTTGAGAAAACGATTGAGCTTTGAGAAACGATTCGATACTGGAACCGGAATTCTAAAATCGATGTAGCCGAAGTCAGTCAAATCCACCTCAAGAGCTGTATAGTCTACATTTGATTCAAACTGTTTGATAATCAGTGTAGACATCTTTTAAAAATCGTAGTGCGAATTAAATTGTTGAGTATCTTCCAAATCGAAAAACCTGAGATGAGTTTATTTGGTTATTGACTATCCAAATCTACAAACCTGATAAACCTAATAAATTTGTGCGAAATGGACACTTTTATACTAATCACCCTGTATCTCATAAACCGGAAGTTGGATCTGACTAAAAAGCGAGATATGTTATAGGATCTTAAGACCTTTCATTTTAATCTTTTATGGTTCCTAGATTTCATTTGAATCTTAGATCGGTGCGTTATTTAAATTTCGTTTCACATATCATCCTGTAGTTCCTAAACCAGAAGTCGGATCCAAACGTAATTCAGGAACCTTGTGTAGGAGCATACGACTATTCATATGAATATGAGTTTGTAGAAAACGGTTGAGTCATTTCCGAGAAAATTGAGTGAAATTGTTTGTCACACACGCATTTGCTGATCTCGACGAACTGATTCGAATGGTATATGGGTGTTATGTTCTTCCAGCATTTATTGCTTTAAGTAGTTCAAATAAATATAATTATGAAATTACTTTCAACTTGAAAATGCTGCCGTCATCTGGTTTACATGTCATATTCAAATGATTATGTTGCCAAAAATGTCCGAGAAAAAACGTCATGAAAAAAGATGCTGTACACAGTCTTTTTGGTACTTAGAAACAATTTTATGTTACAGAGTAAAAAATTGTGTTTCATGTTGCTCCCAAGCATTGCTTTGTCATACAGCGCTCAAAACTCCTACTGCTGGAATAGGGGAAAAAGTCGCTATCTCCGTTAAAAGTGGATGGATTTTGATAACCTATGGCTTGTTAGATAGGTATTACCGTGCGGAATCTGAGTCTGGAAACATATTCTGTTTTCAAGGTCAAGTGTGAGAGATACTGTCAAAAAACTGAAAATTTTGTCATAAAACTTAGTATAACTCAAAAAGTAAACATCGTATATCAAAACCATTCAAAAGCGTTCTGGGTGACGGGGAGACCTTTCATTTGCGACTAGTTTGATCAAAATCGGTTCAGTCATCTCTGAGATCTCGACCTCTTAGTTGACAACACACATACAGACACACACACGGACATTTGCTTAGTTCGTCGAGCTGAATCGATTGGTGTATGACACTCGGCCCTCCGGGCCTCGGAAATTTTTTCTAAAGTTTGAGCGAATTCAATACCTATTTATTATATTTATAAAAAATGGTAAAAATCCAAGAAATTCAATGGAATGGTTTTTAATGACCGCATGAATCGCCATCCTGCTCGTTTTCAGGGCTTGCAAATTGAAGCAACGAATATGAACGAAAGGGTTTCACCATCTGTGCTATTCACACACATTCGTATGTCAGGTAGAATTCACAGCGCAACCCAAGCCAGGAGAGCTGCTTCGTTCGTTCATTAGTTCATGAATATGCCCGCTTGCTGAGACCTATGCTTCATGAGGTTAGCATTTGATGAATGGTTCTTATATTGTAGATGCCTATGACGAAACTAGTTTCATAACTTTTAGTTCCGATGAATATTAATTTAAAGAACATTGCTTTTAGTGTTTCTAGGATATATACACAGTGTAAACTGCCAAGAAACAAATTGATCGTTTTGAAAATGGGCTCAAATGCAAAACTTCTGCTATAAAAATGTTTAAAGTATGTTCGAAATGTGATCAAATTTGGTCTTGGAATGCGAACATTATGTTAAAAATGATTTCTGTAAACCTACTTTTTTAAAATAAACCGTAAACATTGCCTATATGACTTTGCTTCGCGTCTTGTAGCACACCGTGAGGCAAGGTCTTCTTTCTCGTACAATACTAACGAGAGCGAACCCTTCATTTCATTACATTGTCATGGATTGCTTAGTTCATGTGTTAACTGAGACTGAGAGCACAGACAGTTTACTTGGCAAGCGGAATTGGTCTGCTCAGTAGCATATACTCTCACGCATCCAGTTTCTCTCTAATATAGGTCTCTCATTTAGCTATGTCAAGCAAAGTGTTCACAGCAGATATTTTTTGTTGCTTCGTTCGTTTGAGGATTCACAATACAAGCCCTGCTCGTTTTACCCCAAATGCCCAGAAGTTTTAGGGTTTTGCGTAGTATTTGTTCTGTAACTTGAAAAGAAATCGAGTGCGTTGTACTGAAATAGCTTGATTTTATGCAAAAATGTCTGGAGAAACGAAACGAAACGTTCTGGTTACTATTTTACCTCAGTTCCTCTATTTCATGATATCTTATTGTAAATCGTCCTTAAATCTCGGTAAAATAGTCACCAGAATGTTTTGTACGGCTAGTGTAGGTTCTTCCATTCGATTTTACAAACTTTTTTACATAGATAGAAGATAGTTTTCGTATGCTTTCAACGTGGTTCGCTTAATAATTAAGAGTGATTTAGTTGAAAATTTCACATATTGGAGGAATTGAGGTAAAATAGCCACCACAACGTTTCGTGCGGCCAGTACAAGTTCTGGAATTCGATTCTACATACTTTTTTACATAATATAAGCTGGATTTAGTAAACATCCAATAAGTTTCACCATGATTTAAGACCGATTTACAATAAAATACCATAAAATGGAGGAAATGGGGTAAAATAGTCATCAAAACGTTTCGTGCGACAGGTGTGGGTTCTTCTAAACGATTCTCCAGACTTTTTTATATGAAATTAGGCTTTTCCAGAATACCGCACTCGACTTCTTTTCAAGTTACAGAGCGAATGTTATAGAAAACCCCAAAACTGCTGTACATTTGAGGTAAAACGAGCAGGATTGCGATTCGTGTGGTATTGTAAACCATTCCATTGAATTCCTTGGACATTTTTACATAAGAAACGCTTTAGTTTGTTGACCTATTTCATTTAGTTCATGAGTTACAGAATTCTTTGCGGGTTTTCATAGATTTTTCCCATTGTGCATCGCTATGAAAAGTAAGTGAGACTCATGTTGGAATATATGACCACTATATCCGGAGCTTTCAGAACCGGAAAACCGGGAACCAGAATAACCGGAATCGGTTTGTTTAGCTCCCCACTTATAATGGCTATCGATTTGTGTAGCTTTCAGTCCAGTTTTGAATATTTTTTACAGTTTTTGTTTCGCCGGTTTAAGTTACGGTGTACAATATTTAACAGATTACAATATTTACAGATAACTCCGAAACTGGAAGTCGGATCCGTATGAAATTCGGGAGTTCCGTATGGAACCACAAGACCTTTCATTTGAATCATAGATTATTTGACACATATACACGCAGACATTACTCAGATCGATGAACTGAGTCGAATAGTATATGACACTTGGTCCACCAAGCCAAGTGTGTCAAGTTGATTTTTCAAGTGAGTACATATATGAGAAAAGCCAAACATAAAACTGAGTTTGATACAAGTACAAATCTTTCTTACAAAGTAGGTTTCGATCTGATAAGATTTTAAAGAAAAATTTATTATGTTGCTACAGTTTTGTGCTCGCCCTTTTTACCGCAATCTTTGGCTTTCCAATATATTTTTTAAAATATTTATGCGGCTCCAGATTTTAAAGACTATAGTTTAAGTATAGCTTTAGATATTATAAGAAAAGACACTGCAATATTTTTGCCTTTCTTATGCAGAATGGTAATGCAAACACTTCGTCGATATCTCAAAATGAATGTGTGTTTCTGTCAGCGTGTATCTGTTTATGTAACAAAAATATATACTACATTTTCTCCGAGATGACAAAACTGATTTGCACTAACATGAAAGCCTAATTGTTCTATACCGAGCATTCAATTTTCGTTCTGATCTATAATCCGGTTTTGAAATACAGGAAAATTATGTGAAAAATCGATAAAATATACCCTCACTTTGCTCAAAGATGACTACACCGATTTTGCAAACTTAGATTCAAATAAAAGGCTCACTAGTTTCACATGAAATTTTAGAATTTTTAGAGTCTCGCTTCCGTTTGTGGAATTACCCGAAAGATTTCCATTGAAAATGATTCCGATCCTACAATTCCGGTTTCGGAATTACAGAATGATGATAAGTGATACAAATTGCTGTTTCAAGAGTGTGTATTTAAAAGTCACAATACAAAGAGCAGCGAGCTCTTTAGAACTTTAGTCTACAGTATAATCTTCCAGTTTACAGAACTTAGTACTTGATGGTTAAGCAAACTTACTTAGACTATATCGATTCTTAATTAAGTAATACTAGAATGAAACTTGGGTAGATTTCTCAACGATGGCTCTGATTTTCACAAACTTAGGTTCGGATAAAATATCTTTTGGTTCCACAGTCTGTTGTAGAATATTACTTTGATACGACTTTCGGTTCGGGAATTACAGTGAGATGATTGTTTCACATTTTGAACTCATTCTGATTTTTCAGAAATAATTAAGCCGGTTTTCAACAAGTTTGATCCAAAAGAAAAACCGTTTGATCCCATGCAAAGCAAAGTAAACATTCATTGAATTCCTTTTGTGGAATGGTCTTTTCTAATTCAACTGCGCAGTTAATTCTTAAGCGTACATCATCATTGCATGGCTAGTACTAGGATCCTATTGACACCGAGAACCCTTCCAGGTCGGGGCTCGAACCTACGACAAGTGGCTTGTCAGACCAGCGCCCTATGCATTGAACCGCCAACCCGTGCAATTTCATGCGCTGCTATTAAATTGCATTCAAATCAGACTTCCAGTTCCGGTAATACTGCGGACTATGAAATTTAAATTTAAATAAGACCTAAAGAGACAATGTAAGCAAGCACTAAGAATTCTCCTAAACTGAACGGGAAACTGTTTCAAATTGTAGGCGTTGTTAATTGATGGCCAATCAAACCCGGTGGTGATGAAAATAATGGTTGAAATGTTTTGAAGGGAGCTCACTTCGCTTTCTCAGAGAGGATTGAACCGATTAAGTAAAAGGTGTTATGGTTTCGTAGGCTGCTACTATGTTTTCGGATTCAACGTTCAGCACCGGAAATGCAGAGTCATCTCAGTATTTGTGTGTGTTGTGTGTGTGTGTGTGTGTGTGTGTGTGTGTGTGTGTGTGTGTGTGTGTGTGTGTGTGTGTGTGTGTGTGTGTGTGTGTGTGTGTGTGTGTGTGTGTGTGTGTGTGTGTGTGTGTGTGTGTGTGTATGTGTGTGTGTGTATGTGTGTGTGTATAAAAAATGTATGTAACATTTTTTTGCACTCACTTTTCTCGGAGATGGCTTGAACTTAGATGAACCTTCATTAACTTAGATTCAAATTAAAGATCTTGTAACCCCACACAAAGTTCCTGAATATTATTTTAATCTGACTTCTGGTTCCGGAATTACAGGGTGATATGTGCAAAAAAAAAGTGCACTTACTTTTGTCAGAGATGACTGAACCGATTCTCACAAAGTTTGATTCAAATGAAGGGTACAATTGTCTTATACAAAGTTCCTTAATTTTATTTTGATCCGACTTCCGATTCCGGAGTTACAAAGCGATTAGTGAAAAAAATTTTATTTCAAATTAGTTCCTTACTTTTGGCGATACCGATTTCAACAAACTTAGACTCAAATGAATGGTCTCATGGTCCCATACAATATATATATATATATATATATATATATATATATATATATATATATATATATATATATATATATATATATATATATATATATATATATATATATATATATATATATATAATATTGTATGGGACCATGAGACCATTCATTTGAGTCTAAGTTTGTTGAAATCGGTATCGCCAAAAGTAAGGAACTAATTTGAAATAAAATTTTTTTCACTAATCGCTTTGTAACTCCGGAATCGGAAGTCGGATCAAAATAAAATTAAGGAACTTTGTATAAGACAATTGTACCCTTCATTTGAATCAAACTTTGTGAGAATCGGTTCAGTCATCTCTGACAAAAGTAAGTGCACTTTTTTTTTGCACATATCACCCTGTAATTCCGGAACCAGAAGTCAGATTAAAATAATATTCAGGAACTTTGTGTGGGGTTACAAGATCTTTAATTTGAATCTAAGTTAATGAAGGTTCATCTAAGTTCAAGCCATCTCCGAGAAAAGTGAGTGCAAAAAAATGTTACATACATTTTTTATACACACACACATACACACACACACATACACACACACACACACACACACACACACACACACACACACACACACACACACACACACACACACACACACACACACACACACACACACACACACAACACACAAATACTGAGATGACTCTGCATTTCCGGTGCTGAACGTTGAATCCGAAAACATAGTAGCAGCCTACGAAACCATAACACCTTTTACTTAATCGGTTCAATCCTCTCTGAGAAAGCGAAGTGAGCTCCCTTCAAAACATTTCAACCATTATTTTCATCACCACCGGGTTTGATTGGCCATCAATTAACAACGCCTACAATTTGAAACAGTTTCCCGTTCAGTTTAGGAGAATTCTTAGTGCTTGCTTACATTGTCTCTTTAGGTCTTATTTAAATTTAAATTTCATAGTCCGCAGTATTACCGGAACTGGAAGTCTGATTTGAATGCAATTTAATAGCAGCGCATGAAATTGCACGGGTTGGCGGTTCAATGCATAGGGCGCTGGTCTGACAAGCCACTTGTCGTAGGTTCGAGCCCCGACCTGGAAGGGTTCTCGGTGTCAATAGGATCCTAGTACTAGCCATGCAATGATGATGTACGCTTAAGAATTAACTGCGCAGTTGAATTAGAAAAGACCATTCCACAAAAGGAATTCAATGAATGTTTACTTTGCTTTGCATGGGATCAAACGGTTTTTCTTTTGGATCAAACTTGTTGAAAACCGGCTTAATTATTTCTGAAAAATCAGAATGAGTTCAAAATGTGAAACAATCATCTCACTGTAATTCCCGAACCGAAAGTCGTATCAAAGTAATATTCTACAACAGACTGTGGAACCAAAAGATATTTTATCCGAACCTAAGTTTGTGAAAATCAGAGCCATCGTTGAGAAATCTACCCAAGTTTCATTCTAGTATTACTTAATTAAGAATCGATATAGTCTAAGTAAGTTTGCTTAACCATCAAGTACTAAGTTCTGTAAACTGGAAGATTATACTGTAGACTAAAGTTCTAAAGAGCTCGCTGCTCTTTGTATTGTGACTTTTAAATACACACTCTTGAAACAGCAATTTGTATCACTTATCATCATTCTGTAATTCCGAAACCGGAATTGTAGGATCGGAATCATTTTCAATGGAAATCTTTCGGGTAATTCCACAAACGGAAGCGAGACTCTAAAAATTCTAAAATTTCATGTGAAACTAGTGAGCCTTTTATTTGAATCTAAGTTTGCAAAATCGGTGTAGTCATCTTTGAGCATCATGGTCCCATACAATATTATATATATATATATATATATATATATATATATATATATATATATATATATATATATATATATATATATATATGTATATATATATATATATATATATATATATATATATATATATATATATATATATATATATATATATATATATATATATATATATATATATATACAGAACCTGTATATATGGCAACCATGTTTCGCATGACATATTTTCACACGACCCCATACTAGTATAAAGATGTGTTCAACATTGATTGCCGTTTGTAATTGAATGTGTTAGTGACGGTACAAATTATTTTAATTTCCGTCTTGATGAATCTTTTGGTAGGAAATATTGAGATCTAAAATGGTTCTCGTGTGTGTATTGTTTCGGCAACTGTTGCTCAGAAAACGGTAAGCGACAAAATTCAACTAGTGCTGTAGGATGATCTTTAGCACTTAAAAGTGCTTTGAATGGGACTTGCTGGACTTTTTGGCTGCCTTTCTACCGGTTTTCGGTGCCATCGTGCTGACGGTGTTTCGTACGGTCAGAGTAGCTGCTTTAACTTAAATGACGCTATTTCTCACATCACATTTCATTTTATACCTGCTACTGGCAGCGGTGTACGGACAGCCCCTTTTCCTGTTCGCAGAACGGAAAACAGTGAAACAACAGGTCCTCGATGTTGCTCTCGTGTGTCTTGTTTCGGGAACAGTTGCTCAGTAAATGGTAGGAAAAATGAACCACTCAACTTTTATATGGATGCTCTTGTATAGATGCAGATATTTCGCATTCTGATTGGCTGGTGTTGACATGGGTCAAATGAGACAGGTATTTCAATAGTGTACTATTGAAGAACTTCAATGTTGTTGCAATACATGTTCAAGTTGAAAATTTTCGATTCTATTGGTAGTTAGATTAGATAAATCTTTCCAAAGATCACTGAGCTATGAACTTTCAAAATACGAGAAAGGCAAACGCGCCTTATGAATTATCCTCTTTGATACTCGTATATACCAAACATTTCAGAAAAGTTTAATTTTGAGCTATTTGAGATTATGTCACACAACTGAAAATTTGATCATAAAATTGTGATCATATTTCCGATGGCATGTAGCAAGAATTATGTTGATTCATTAGATACAACAGGATATATTCACGATCAAAAACTTATCACTCTCTCAGAGGGTAAATTTTGAAAAGTCGTATTCACGACAAAATTTATTACTGTCATTTGAAGCAGCGAAACAAATCACGTAAAAAATTTCTTAACTTACCTCGAAACTATACCAATCGGTAGCCATTGTCAATAGACAACCAAACAACCCGATTCCGGCTATGCTGGTTCTCGTTCAATGATTCCGGTAGCACCGGAAATAAAAAGTAAAATAATTTCTAAATTTGCCTCAAAACTATCTATTCCAATCGGTAGTCATTGTCAGTAGACGGCCAAACATTAATTTGGCTTTCCTTGTCCTTGGGTTTTTGATGAAAGCCATAGACTCAAACATGGTAGTCACTTTTCTCTCGAACCAACATCCGAACTACCGGTTTCCAGATTCCGGTTTCAGAAGTACCTCTTTTCGTTTCCTCAAAGATGACCTAACCGACCTGACTCTGTAGGTTATACTAGTTTAAGGACAAACCTTTTAGTTTTTTAAGGTATCAAATAAAAAATTATTTTGAAGAATACCACACATTTATATATGAGAATATCTGAGATATGAGAAAGGCATCATTACACCACTAGGTGGATTAAAACAGGTTTTATACTGTCATTTTAAAATATGACACAAAACACGTGGCAAAAAATGAAGAGCTGAGTTTGATTTGTGGTTGGGTAAGCAATTTTTCGTACCAAAACCCGACCGATACTCGATCGAAAATTTAAACAAAAACCTTTACTCGAACCAAGAGAATATTTTTCCTTTCAAACCAGTACTCGAGCCGCAAAAAAAATTTCTGCCCGAACCGAACCTCGAGTTATACCAAATTCAACAACATAATTTTTCTCCGTTTCAGGAATATGAACAGCAATTTATGATTAAATTTTCAATATTGTGAGATAACTATAAATAACCCGAAAATCAAGTTCAGTAAATTTTTTTGAAATTATGAGGAAATCTCAAACCGCTTGCTTACCTTTCTCGTACTCGCGATGACGGTTTTGAGGTAGTGCGGCACATAAAAGCTGATTTTTGGGTTTGATAATGGAACTGAATTCTAGAACTAACTAACACTGAATTCAGAACCTGAATTCTGATCTTAATATCAGATTTAGAATTTTGATTCAGAACTCACCCAAGTAGCAAATGTAACTTATTGAAATTTCAAGAGGTTCTACAATTGTTTTAGAATTGTTTTTTTTATGTTAAATATGTTCAAAAAGATTTTTCAATATATTAAAACCGGTTGTGCAACTGTTAAGTTTCACGATAATACTGAAAAAATCACTATAGAACAATTTTAAGTATATCTAAAACAATTGTGCAGCAAATCACCAACTTGCCTACGTTGCACTAGTAGTTATAGAAGCTCAGCCAAAATTTTCACATCGTCATGTAAAAATGAAGTAACTAAAACAATTGTTCAACTTATCAAAAAAAATTCAAATGGCTGTCATAATTGTATCGGACTCAATATATGCCGAAATGGCTGTATATCTCTTGTGAAGAAAAAAGAAATAGTGAAATTAAGTTCTTTGCGAGGCAAAAAATGATAAGGCGAATTGAAAACCCCACAGTAAAACGATTTTGCTGCCGAGTCCGCATAGTCTTGACTGCCTCATGAAATTTTAGGTCAGTGTGTGCAGTTTTCTTCATTAAAAAAACAATTTGAAACTTGCAAATAAGTTGTACCAGGTTTATCTGTTTGAAATGAACGTAAAACTTGCCGACATGAGAAATCATGAAAGTTTCAGAAATACATCATTACATACGCAATAAAAACAAAAATCAAATCAGATAATTTGTATTCGGTTTTCATCTCGCGGAAAAATGAACAGACCAGACATCACATTTTAAAGATATTGAACGAAGTTCACCATAGTTATTCTCATAGTTATATATTACCGCTTGAGCAACTTGTTTTTGCAACTAAAGCACATGGGCTCACAAAAATAATACCTACAGTGCGTATCACAAATTTCGGGTGTTCAATATGATGAATGACTTAACTGTATTGTTGTTTAAGTCAACTAGTTTGATAAAAATAAGAAACAACTATTTTGATGATCATAAAGAAAATTGGAGTTTCAATTTAATAAAGGCCTTTTTTAAGACTTAGTTCTAATCCCAGCTGCGTCCATGAGTTCAACCAATAGCTAAATTAGAATAAAAATTATGTAATGATACAAACAAACTCGAAACAGTTTATGAAATTATCAACAAAATGTCTGAAAATAACAGCTTATTTTATAATTTATAGAAGTTAATCGTTTGGTTCAAATAATATTTCCGAGTAGATTTCATAATTAATGACGAGTTACCTAAGATGATATTTAAGTAATAAGAGAATATGTTTAATAAATTCAAAACGTTGTGACTATGTTAGAATTGAATTAGGATAAAAATATTATGTAAAAGTGATGCTACGGCGAAGAAAAACTTATGTAAACTGCCTTAAGAAATAAACGTATTTATGAAAAAAAAAACTATTTTGATAAAAATAATTTACATTATTTCCTTTTATTTAGGTAAAATAAATCATTACGTTAGGTGAACCATTTTCTTTTCAACACACTGTTATCCTCGATGCCATATTGGAAAATATTGCAGAAAAATTCATTTCAAGATTTTTAAGATTAATTGAAAAATCAATATGATTAAAATCGTCTGAAAAGGTGTATGAATGTCTGATAACTTTCTTATACATATTTTAAACACTCTCCCGATCATATTCATTAAAAATAATAGTTTGTTATTTTCATAGAAATTGATGTGCAATCATTAAAACACGTACATTCAAAGGCGCTTGAAAATTTCAGGCGTACGAACCCATGTTTCACCATAAAAATGCAGTTCGTTGTCGAATTTCTATTTACTAAAACATAAAAGATCAATTCTACAATATGTAGTATTACCATTTATTTATGTGCAGAATATTTTTAAAGTTCCATGTTTGTGTTACGGGCAGTTGTATTAAAAATCAAATGTGAAACTTATTCATTAGAAATTATGTTTGCTATGTGTTCGTAAACATCAATTCAATTCTTGTTTACATTACGTAGTAGTTTCACAATTGTTTTTTCGCTGATTTAATTGCTGCATTTGAAATAGGATCGATGCATGAGTTTTGTATCAGTTGCACGATAATTGTGAATAAATGTTCGTGACAACGGAAGAACTTAAAGATATGTTGCACAACACAGAAAAATTGCACTTTTTCCATAACACAATAGTTACTACAATAGTAATATGAACTAATTTGATAAATTGCACAATCTGTAGAAAAATACAGGACAGTAACTTAACGTGCTACTTGGGGCAGTTTCAGAATTTATTTCCAGATTGAAGGATCAGCAATTAAAACTGTGACTCTGGAACTGAATCCTAATTCAGAAATTTGGAAGTAATTTCTTGACTAGGTGTTGGTACTGAGTTTAGTTCCTTATTTTTGGGTTCGGAACTCGAATCCAGCATTCTGATTTAGAATTTTAGAATTCTCGAGCCAAACACAGTATATGATTTCTGGATCCGAATTCAGTTTCAGTTCCGGAATCCTGGTCCAGAACTTTTGTTCTGGTGTAGATAAATAAATTATTTCAACATGTACTTAACAGTTGAAAACAGATAAATTTCGCAAATCGGTTTCAGTTCAAACCATTAAAATATTCAAAAATTATTATGCAAAGTTTTTCTTTACTGAGTATGTGAATCGCCAAAAAATACAACTATAATATTGTTTGTTGTTATATACGGGTTTTATTTCCGCATGGGTACCGGTTTTATGCTAAGTGCACATCACTATCTTCTATTTCTACGTATCGCCGCTCATCAGTGCGTCAGCAGTTTATGTTGAACTGCTAACGCCACCTAACGGTTCAACATAAACCGCTGAGCAGGCGTGAAGTTCACACTATTTTCATATACACTTTGCATCGAAGTTCTATGTCGTGCTGCGTTCTAGTCGTCAACAGATTGTAGTTATTTGGGAGTTTAGCACAAAACCCGGTACACACTTTGTATTTAGCATTTCTGACTTTATTCCACTTTACATTTTTTAAAAATGCAAATGCACTACTAATATTTTAGAAACCGTTTACTTATAAATATTGCTATATTATATCTGAACGTTGAAACTTTAGTAGAATTACTCTTTTTGCAGGTTATCATTTGAAGTCTATAATGAACTCAGAATCATATTACAGATTCAAGAATTCTTTGTGGGTTCATTAAAATTGCAAATATATTATTGCTGTCATTATTGTTTGGCATTTATCCCAGATGTTTGTTCATTGATCAACAGCAAAAGCTCAACCATAAGTTGTTCATATACAGAAAGCAGAAAGTGGCCAAACACCAGTGAAGAGGAGAATGTTCCGTGCAGAACTATGTAGAGTAGCTGTAGAAACAATTAAACAGTAATTTGTCTTTTGGTAGCAATTTGGCAAATAAATTAAATCTACCCTATTTCGTGTATTTCCATTAGAAACCGACCCTTATTCGGCCATGTAAGGGAGGAAATGATGTTTCGGCATGACGTTGAAGTGTATTATCGTGTTCTGTAGGATGGGTTGCATATCGTACTCATTACTGAGGAAAAACATACAAAACCAGCACGTACTGAAGTAATTTGTCCGGATCGGTTGAGAAAGGGGAAGCGAGTGACTTTTCCTTCATCGACTCCGACCAGTTACTATTCGGATGTGTACGGACCCGAAAGTTTATGTATTTGAACGAACAAGGAGCAACAAAATATTCTATTAGTTTAGTGAGGAAACCAACATCCGGACCGAGGGTTTCGTTCCGATTCCGATGAAAACTATGCAAAACTGTACATGCCAGACAGGAAGCAGGAAAAATGAATACACAAACCAGTGGTCAACCAACTCTTCAGTTCAGCTCCGATGCGATGTTGAGTACGTCAGATCCAGTGGTACCGTTGTTCGGAAGAATGCGTCCAGCAGACCAAACAACTAGTACGAGAGTCGTTAGATAAATTATTTTGTCAATTTATTTTCGTTTGTCGAGATGTTATTTTTCTCTCTAACCGGTGAAGGAATTGGAATGTTAGGAAGATTGGGCAAAGGCAATCGAATGCAATCATCGAGGTCAGATAGTTGTAGCTGAAATTATATTTATGGGATCCGCTTAAGAAAAGAAGACTGGTTATCTACAACTGGATGACACATACTTGGCATTCTTTATTGATTGTGATTGCTTTGAAGTTTAAAAATGTTCATTTTCGTACATCCAAGTAGCCGGGGCGTTTTAGTCCAGAACAGTTGGGGCCAGAAATAAGGCGAATATAGCTTCAATTTAATATACTTTATGTTGCTTTCATTTGAAAAAAAATAAACTTTAACTGGCCCAGGGTAGTTTCCTCAAACAAAAACTTTTCACGAAACTGTTTTGGGCTCGCACCTAGCAACGGGGCGTGAGTATTCTACATAAGAATCAGGTTTGAACCTGAATTTCAAATTTCAGTTCAATAACGTTGAAAATAGTTTCGAAACTTGCTTCTTATAAACGGTTTAACAGTAGTTAGGGGGAAAACTGGGTAAGGTTTGGAATCAAACGAAAACAACATTAGGTGATATTTTAAGTTCTCCAAAGAATAACACAATTCACAAGTCAGTCGTCAAGAAGTTGATCAAATAAACTGAATCGACTTTTCGTGTAGTTTTTATGTTTATATATTAGAAATCTGGCGTTTTTGCACAAATCTGAGGAACTACAAATTAAATTATTTCCGTGTACAGTACGGTACGAAAGGGCACTGGTTCGCTTTTAAGAGGTTGTCGAGTTACCGGGCAGATAAAAGTATTTAGCGGACCGTATCAATCCAAATCCTCCCGATTATCCCACCGACTTAGTAGGGTTTCGTCAGTAAAATCGGCAGATAGATCCATCAATTTGTTGCACAGACGCTTATGGGAGTTTAACATTAGCGTTGACCGATGCGACAGCCGGTTTAGTGAACAGACTTAATCTTGTACAAATCGGTCAAGACGGTACGACTTAATAGGAGTACTAGTCGGGAGTTTGAGAATACTTTGTATTAAAACAGCCGAATAATATGCCTACAAAATCCATTCGATTCTATGTATTTCAGAACTTAGTCACAAAACTAATCGGTCGATTTTCAATGAAAGGTCATAAAGATTCCTAACAATTTCTAGAACATTTTATTCAGATCCGACTTCCGGTTCCGGAACTAAAGCGTGATGAGTGGAAAATTACCAATTTCATTGGTTGTTTTTCACAAATGATGGTCAAAAACAGGTACAAATTCCATAGAACTGCCTGATAATTTTTTTTAGTTTGCAGGGATTGTTAGTTTGTGGGCATAAAAGCTCAATTCGACACTACTGGTCCCCCCTTTTTCTATTCCGGAAGCACCGAAAGTGGTGCAGAAAAACTTATAAAATAGAACTCACTTCGATTTCTCAGCGATGCTTGAACCGATTTTCACATATCTTGGATTGAATTAAAGCTCATATTATCTTTAAAGTTACTGTGAAATTTCATCCGGATCCGACTTCCGGTTCCGCAGTTACAGGGCGATGAGTGTCTGAAATGGGTTAAATCAGACAAGTTCTTCAATAGTGTACTATTGAAACATTTCAATGTTATTGCAACACACGTTCAAGTTGAAAAATTTCGAAGCTTTTTGTAGTTGGATTATATAAATCCTTCCACAGATCACTGAGCTATGAGATTTCAAAATACTAGAAAGGCAAACAATCGTTATGTGTTTTCCTCTTTGATAATCGTTGATACCAAACATTTCAGAATAGTTTAATTTTGAAATATTTGAGAATATGTCACACAACTGAATCATCATTGTGATCATATTTCGGATGGCATGTAGCAAAAATTTTGTTGATACGTTAGTTACAGCAAGAAATATTCACGATCAAAAACATAACACTCCCCCAGTGGGTAAATTTTGAAAAGGCGCCCTACAGTAAAGTACGTCCTATTCAAGACAAAACATTTTCTAATTCACCAAGTGGTGTAATGATGCCTTTCTCATATTATTTTTGTTTTCAAAAACAACACTAGAAGATTCTGTCAAGATTTTGTCGTGAATACGACTTACGTTACTATGGGATGCCTTTTCAAAATTAGCCATATGGGAGAATGGGCAGATCTTAATCGTGAATATCTCGACTTGTATTAACGGTAGCAACATAATTCATTCATCATTTCATCAAAAATATGATCAGGAATTTAGGATAATATATTGAACAGTGTGAGATAACCACAGACAACACAAAAATTGAGTTTTCTGAAACTTGAGGTAGTTAGGCACATATATACAACTGAGTGCTTATAAAAGGGGATCCGTGGTCGAAAATCGATCATTTCTTTTCGTGCGTTCGATGGAAGCAGACGTCGTGGGAGAGAAATCATCAACCAGCAGCGACGGAGAGTGCACCTTCTGCGTGGTTAAAACCTCAAACGCTCAGGTCGCAGTTCTCATTTGCTTTTCGGTAGTCGTAGCGAGAAGTTCAAGTTTCAGATTTTAGTTCCACGATATAGGTTTAGAATTCAGAGCCTGCGTGCTAAACTGAGTTCTGGAAAATGATTCCGGAACTGATTTCAGTTTCGAAATTGTAGCTCTAACAGCTCGGCTGAAAAGTTCGTATCGTTTAATAGAAACACACATTTTTTTGCCAAAATTCGTTATCATTATTCAACATAATTGCCATCAGAGGCGATACAGCGATTATAGCGATCTTCCAACTTATCGATACCATTTTTGTAGTACGATTTGTCCTTTGCCTCAAAATAGGCCTCAGTTTCAGCGATTACCTCTTCATTGCTTCTAATTTTTTTACCAGCGAGCATTCTCTTGAGGTCTGAGAACAGGAAAAAGTCACTGGGGGTCAAATCTGGAGAATACGGTGGATGAGGGAGCAATTCGAAGCCCAATTCGTTCAATTTCAGCATGGTTTTCATCGACTTGTGACACGGTGCATTGTCTTGATGAAACAAAACTTTTTTCTTCTTCAAATGAGGCCGTTTTTTGAAATTTCGTCCTTCAAACGCTTTAATAAAGCTATATAATAGTCACTGTTGAATGTTTTTCCCTTTTCGAAGTAGTCGATGTAAATTATACCATGCGAATCCCAAAATACAGACGCCATAACCTTACCGGCCGATTGTTGAGTCTTTCCACGCTTTGGGTTCGGTTCATCGCGTGCAGTCCACTCAGCTGACTGTCGATTGGACTCCGGAGTGAAGTGATGGAGCCATGTTTCGTCCATTGTTATATAACGACGAAAAAAATCGGTTTTATTTCGATATAACAGCTCCAAACACTGCTCAGAATCATCAATTCGTTGTTGTTTTGATCGATTGTGAGCTCACGCGGCACCCATTTTGCACAAAGCTTTCTCATATCCAAATATTCGTGAATAATATGTACAACACGTTCCTTTGATATCTTTATGGTGTCAGCTATCTCGATCAACTTCACTTTACGGTCATTGAAAATCATCTTGTGGATTTTTTCACGTTTTCATCGGTAACAGCCTCTTTTGGACGTCCACTGCGTTCATCGTCTTCGGTGCTCATATGACCAGTACGAAATTTTGCAAACCACTTACGAATTGTTGCTTCGCCCGGTGCAGAGTCTGGATAACACTCATCAAGCCATTTTTTGGTATCGGCGGCACTTTTTTTCATCAAAAAGTAGTGTTTCATCAACACACGAAATTCCTTTTTTTCCATGTTTTTTCACAATAACAAAAGTAGCTTCACCCAAAATGCAATATCTCACAAACTAATAATCAGACAGCTGTCAAATTTATACACGTATCTTTTGAAGGTTGGTACTAACTGAAAATGGTATGGATTTAATTCTAGTGGCGCCCTCTTATAGAAACGATACGAACTTTTCAGCCGATCTGTTAGAACTAAAATCCAATTGAATTCTGAGTCTATTCTAAGTTCTGAATTTAGTTCTTGAACTCAGATCAGAACTCAGATCAGAACTCAGATCCAGGAATTCGAACTCAACTCGTCACTCTCCATCATGAACGCTTTCATAAAAGGTTCTTTTCAGAGCCATCATTATTTTATTATAAAGAACTATACAGGTTATTCCATAATATTTATTTGTGTTTCAGAATGTTTAATGTAACTAATCAGTACTTTAGTCTAGGCGCATCGTTCAAAATTCTAGTAGTGAAAAAGGGGAAAGTTGCACAATTCACACAATCGATCAACTACCAATTCGAATTCGTAAGTATAAAGAAAGCGTGTCAGTTTTATTCATATTTACGACATCCAGTTATGTCTCTGACATTACATACCCGTACTTTTTTCTTTCAAACTTGAATAAAATCAAAAACTTTCTTTGGTATAAACTACCATCACCTTTTCAATTTGTAAACAGTTAAGTCAAGTTAATATAGATTTAAATGTGGCAACGCTACTCAAAATTGAACAAAGCACGCTGTGTGCTAGACGTTGGCGTTTTCGTCTTCCGTACCGATTTTGCATAATTTTGTATGACAGTTTGAAAGTTTTGATACTCATTGCTCTATAATTTCGGAACCGAAAATCAAATCTGGGTGAATTTGCACAGAATCTTTTAAGACACTGAAAGCTTTAATTTGAATCATGATTTGTGAAAATCGGTTTAACCGTTCCTGAGAAATCGAAGTGAGTTCCGTTTTTGGAGCTTTTCTTCACTATTACCAGTGCGTTCGGAAGCGGAAGCCGGGCACTAGTAGTCCCAAAGCAGATTTATATACCCACCAACTAACAAGGTCTACCAACTAGATGAATTTACCAGTAAATTTTATGGAAATGTGTATGTTACCTCGTTCCGACATCGCTTGTGAAATATACTCATGAAAATGAAAAATTCTACTAATTGCACTTTAAATAAGATCTTTCATTTGATGCTTAGTTTGTAGAAATCGGTTTGGAAATTTCCGAGAAAATTGAGTGCGCATTTTCTCATCGATGTACAAACAATGACTTGTAATTCCGGAACCGGAAGTCGAATCGGAATAAAATTCAATTCTATGGGACCATAAAGACTGTCCCAGAAAGTATGGACGCAACCAAAAACCGTTGCCATTTCGCAATGGTTCAGAATCTGTCAATTTTATGGCTACGTCCTGTTGTTCACACTCTTCTCTAACCACTCGTGCAGTTGTTTATTCGTTTCCATTAGTTTATTTCGAAATGCGTGGACTTTCAACAGAACAACGTCGAAAGATTGTGTGTTTCAACAGAACAACGTCGAAAGATTGTGTACAGATCGCGGACTGTCACTGTGACTGATAGCAAAAATGGAAGGAGTAAGTGAAAAAGCCGTGCGAAATGCAATCAGGAAGTTCGGTGAGGATAACACCTTTGAGGATAAACCGAAAACGGGTCGAAAAAAAGGTCCAGCTAACCCTCAGTTGGATAAACGTATACTGAAGGCGTTCGAGCAAAAGAAGGAGGTTTCAGTTTGGGATGTGGCCAAAAAAGTAGGCACTTCGAAGCCAAACGTTCTTCGTGCTAAAGAACGTTTGAATCTTCGACCCTATAAGAAGCAGAAGCAACCAAAACGTAGTCCGAAACAAGAAGCATCGATCAGGCCGAGGGTTCGAAAGCTGTACAATACGATTCTTGCTGGAAATTTGAACTGCATAATCATGGACGACAAAACCTATGTGAAACTCGATTATAAATCCTTGCCAGGACCACAATATTATACGGTGCGAGAAGGGCAAGTGTTAAACCAGTCCGAGACATCGATTGAAGTCGAAAAATTTAGTAAGAACATGGTCTGGCAAGCAATTTGTAGCTGCGGTAAGATTTCGAAACCCTTCATCACCACTGCTTCAATGAACAGCCAATATACATCAAGGAATGTTTACAAAAACGACTTCTAGCCATGATTCGAAGCCACAAGTATCCTGTTGTCTTCTGGCTAGATCTTGCTTCTTGCCACTACTCGAAATCAACGGTAGAATGGTATACCACCAAAAATGTCACTTTCGTCCCAAAAGACATGAATCCAGCAAATTGCCCACAACTTCGACCAAGGCACATCTTAGGAAACATGTCTCGGCAGCCGAAACTTTTCAACAGTTCGAAAAAGATTGGAAAAAAGTGTCAAAACTTGTCACCAAGAAGTCTGTACGGAATTTAATGAGGAACATTCGCAAGAAGGTGCGCCAGCTAGTCTACAATGGCTAAGTAGCAAATGTTGAGAATAATATTCTGTTGTTGTGGTCTAATATTATCAGTTTATCGAATAAAATTTGAATATCTAACACTTGTGAATTATTTACAGCGAAGTCAAAGTGCGTCCATACTTTCTGGGACAGTCTTTAAGACCTATCGTCTGAATCTAAGTTTGTGAAAATCGATCACGCCTTCTCTGAGAAAAGTGAATCAATTTTTTTTAAATTTTTTTGGTGCATATCACCCTGCAATTCCGGAACCGGAAGTCGGATCGGGATAAAATTCAATAGCGATCTATGGGACGGTAAGACCTTTCATTTGAATCTGAGTTCGTGAAAATCGGTACATACACACAGACATTTGCTCAGTTCGTCGAGCTGATTCGAATGGTATATAACATTCGGCCCTCCGGACCTCGGTTCAAAAGACGATTTTAACAGTGATTGTAAAACCTTTCTATATGAGAAAGGCAAAACAACCTATGCCTCTCTACGCTGCTTGAGTTGATGTAATCCGCGTTCGTAAGACGTTTGTTCAATGAATTAAACCAAATCTCACATGTGAAATAATGTGAATTATGACGTTGTTTCAGAACATTCTGCACATTTCGATTCAGCAATAAGTCCCCGGTCTGACAGAAAGATGGCGTTACTGATTAAAATAGAGACACACTACAGATTGTATCTGTAGAACCAATGTCACGGGGAACGTGCCATTTGAACCATTTTATTCTGATTCCTGAAATGGTCTTAATCTGTAGAAATTTCATGATATTCGGTAAAACACTGTTTTGACGTAGGACTATGTCTTTGTTTTCTATAACTAAACCACTTCGAGAGCCAGTTTCGGACCAGATCATGATTAGTTGAAATTGACATAAGCAAGTACAAGTTGTTGAAATTAATATTACTGCAGAGTGGTAAAAATGTGTTGTCACTATCGTCTGAAGAAATGTAGTTTGATGTTGCATATTATTTTTCTGGGATCATCTTTTTAAAATTAATAATTTCAATAGGATTTAAGTTTAATTTGTTTTTAAGTCCTGTCAATGTGGACGTGACACATGGATCAATAAGTCCCGAGACTTAAGCAGAGGTGGCGCTCGTAGTAAACCAGTAACCACGTCTTTCTAGAGTACTAACTTTTGCTTGAAACGGGTCAAAATTTTATGTCGATCCGACCAAAAACAGCTGAGTTATCGAGGTTGGAGTAAAGTCGTTTTGTAGTTTGTTTAAAAAATGGAAAAACCCGAGTTTCGTGTTTTGATAAAACATTGTTTTTTAACGGGTAAAAACACCGTGCAAGCGAAACAATGGATTGAAAAATGTTATCCGGACTCTTGTCCATCAAAAGCAACGATTTGTCGGTGGTTCGCCGAGTTTAAACGTGGTCGTACCGACACAAATGACGCGTAACGCTCGGGTAGACCTGTGGAAGCCGTTACACCGGAAAATGTGAGTGAAGTGACAAAAATTATAATGAAAGATCGTAAAGTGAAGCTCCGTGAAATTGCTGAGATTACACAGATATCATATGGAAGTGTATTTACTATCCTTCATGAAAAATTGAGCATGAAAAAGGTTTTTTCACAAGTCGATGAAAACAATGGCGAAATCGAACGAATTGGGCTTTGATCTGTTTCCCCACCCCCCATATTCGCCAGATTTAGCTCCCAGTGACTACTGGCTATTTGCTGATCTCAAAAAAATGCTCCAGGGAAAAAGATTTGGCTTAAATGAGGAGGTCATCGCTGAAACTGAAGCTTATTTTGAAGCGAAAGATAATTTATTTTTAAATATGGTATTGAAAAATTGGAAAAACCCTAAAAGGTGATTATGTTGATGAATAAAAAAAATGTTGCAAAAAAAATGTTGTTTCTATTGTTAGTCTCGGGACTTATTGATCCATGTGTTATACGAGTACATTAAACAATCAATGGAAGAGGAAGCCTGAAATCACGAAGTGTGATATGGACGAGAAGATTGATTACTTGAGAATAGCACCAAATATTTGAATAATTCTGTTTGTTAGTATTGTCGTGAATACGACTTACTTTACTATGGGGCGCCTTTTCAAAATTTACCCTGTACAAGAATGGGCAGAACTTTATCGCGAATATCTCTTGATGTACTTAACCCAGCAACATAATTTTTTCTACAAGCTATCGGAAATATGATCAGGAATTTGTGATTAAAATTTCAACAGTGTTAGAAAACTATCAATAATTAAAAAACAAAGTTTTCTAAAATTTTTGGATATAATGAGGAAAATTCATCACACTTGCTTGCCTTTTTCGCACACGGACGACGGTTTTGAGGTAGCACATATCAGTTCCGATTATCCTCTGGACGAGTATAACAGCTTTGATTGATAATCATTCGATGTCGAGGTGTGATTCTCCCATCAACCCCAGAAAGAACTAACCAAGTATAAAGCGTGAAACGCTCTGGTCGTGCTTTCATTCAGGCTTCGATCGTCGGGAGCAGCAGTCGCCAGTAATTAGAGCACACTTTTTGCGTGGTACAAAACCTCAAACGCTCAGGTCGTGTTCTCATTTAGACTTCGGTCGTCAGGTGGTGCAGTCGGCAATGAAAGCAGACCTTTTGCGTGGTATAAAGCCTTCAGGAACTTAGTTCCAGAATACAGGTTCAGAATTTAAGACCTGCATGTTGGTACTGGATTCCGGAACTGAATTCAGTTTCGCAACTAGTTCGAAAACTAAATTGTATTTGAATTCTGAGCCTGCTCTAAGTTCTGAATGTAGTTCTTGAGCTCAGGTCAAGTCCCTAGTTCCTGTAGTCTTCGAGTCGGTTCTTTTTAAAACCATTAACATATTCCCAAAGAACTATGTGTAATTTTACTTTACTGTACCTTATACGGTCCTTTTTTCAACCAGTTGGAGTTCATAGTTGTAGGAACTTTCTATTAATTTGATTTATAAAATGCATAGCACCGGCTCAGTTTAGGTGTATCGTTTCAAATTCTAGTATTGAAAAAGGGGAAAGCTGGCATAATTAATACAAGAAATCATCTAATTGATATTCGAACGTAAGAAGAAAGCGTTTCAATTATATTCGTGTTCATGACATCCAGTTCTGTCTGTGACATTATCCACCCGCCTTTTTTCTCAAATTGAATATGTTGGTTACTTTAGTTAATAAAGTTGCAAAAATTAATTACCCAAAATAAGTGTTTTAGAAAAATATTATTAAACTGTTTCAAACGTTTTCTTTAAAACAAGCATCTGATTATAATAAATTCAGAGCTATATTTAGGGGATAAAGGGGTTATAAGGGGAGAAGCTTTTCAGGATTAATAATTATCTCTACTGGCCACAGTTATCGCGAGAAATGTATTATTTATAACAGGGAGCAACCGGAATAAAAAAAACTGCCAGTTGTCTGGTCCTGGCCAAGACTAAAACGTATTCAGATTCATTTAGGGGTTATCAGAGCAGTCAGTGCAGGGCAGTTCAAATTGAACTGCTTAGTGCAAACTAAAACAGTTCAATTTGAACCACTAAACAGACGTAAAGTTAATGCTATTTACAAAACACTTTTTCAATTTCCACCGAAGGGCCATGTCTTGTCTGAGTAAAAATGGTTATGTGCTCAAAGCACAAACTTAGGATAACCCCTAAATGATCATAACTGAATCGACCAGTATTAGCCGAAAAAGACGCTTTCGTTCGGCACGTCAGGAAAGACATGACACTTTGGTGCTAATTAAAAAAGTGTTTAGCAAATAGCATTAACTTCACGTCTGTTCACTGGTTCAAATTGAACTGTTTAAGTTTGCACTAGGCAGTTCAATTTGAACTGGTTTGCACTGACGAATCTAAGACGAAACGTTAAGAAGTGTATACATTTTGTTTTTACAATTGGTAACACTGATGTTTGATGACACATATCGACCATGTATTAATTATGTATAGATGTATACATATCATTCTTCCCGTTTTTAAATGTTATGCTATTACTAACTATTTATACGTACTCGCATAGATAGTCATTCATTTTGATTTCACATCGAAAGATTTTTAATCTTAAATTTTTCTTCAGATTGGACTATCTCATCCTGAATTTATTACCATATGGTTTGAAAATAGGAAATGTAATGAAAATATGAATCAATTATAAACGTATTCTAAATTATCAGTTTTTTTTCTTAACTCTTTTCGAGTGCCTTGGGAATTCCCGGAACAAACCTTCTTCTGAGCTGCTTCCAGTTTCGTTTATCACCTCCTCTTGCACCAATTTCTCGTTTGAATTTGGACCCATTAACACATTTGGCCTTGTTTCTGAGTCCCTGTAGCGTCTTATCTGATTTCTGTACGTCAGGATTGCCATGTTTCAGAGCAAGATCTGGAATGTGTTTAACGAAAATTGTTTTAGGAATATTGTTTTAACCCATTTGTTTTTCAAGTTATAATGGTGGTTTTTATAACAAACGGTATCTATCAGATCACTCAAGTCATCATTTCGACTGAATTTCTTATCGACTTGCTTTGGAATCTCTTCCGTATTATCATCATCTAGGTGTTGTGGTAAAGAAACAATTTTTATAATTATTCTTAGGATGTAACTTCGAGTAAGGTTTTTGGTTTACATTTAAATACTGATTCTGTGGGAAATTGCCTGTCCCTTGTCATATTATTTGTTCTATAACTCATTGAAAATAAGTTAATTTGATTCTCCATATCAACATTTGTTTATTCAGGCTCTAATAAAAATCAAACAAGGCAAGTGCACTCTACGATTTTCCAGAAATTCGTAAGTAAGTATATTCTTTTTCCTTTACTTAACCGTATACACTTGGTTTTTACAATTGGTAATACTGGTGGTTGACGAAACATATCGACTATGTATTAATAATGTATAGGTGTATACATATCAGTTACAAGACACAAAAACATCTTATACTGATGTTTGAAGCTTTCATATCGTGATCCCATGTAGTGAGAAATTTATAATCCAAATTATATTATAATGAGAACTATTAAATATGTTTGATGACTCTAAAGTGCTTCCTAATTTACTGCAAAACTCCAAATCCGTCGCTACGAGCACTCAACTAAGAAACAGGATGAAATTCTTCCACACAACTTGTTCCACACAACTTGGTCGATATCGTAAAACAGGAACCAATTTGACAAGCCGAAGCCTGCCTAAGTGCTATTGATAATTTCATATTTCAGTCGGCATGAATAAGTTATTTGCTTTTGATGGAACAACCTTTCCTAACCCATGTGCATATGACGACATTAAAAATTGATTCGACGAACTTAGTTTTGCAAAAGCGAGCAACCATAAAACTATGCTGACAGAGTTAGAAAGACAGACATTACGTAAGGATGTTCTCGTTTTCACCCTTATCAAAATGATAATCAGCAAACTTACGTTGGAATGAAGGCAAAGTTTAGCTGAAGTTTAATTAAACCTCAGATAACTGATGTTGATGCTGTTAATTTAAGTGGCCTGTCAGTGCATAACTATTCGAAAGTTGTTCATCGATGCGGGTTAAGACTTATGCATAATTAAGCTTTCGAAGGAGTTTTTAATAATTAATAACTCTGTTCCGCGTCCCTAAATTATTCGAATCGGATGCGCTCCGATGTAACATTATGCAAATGTAGCCAGACAATTTATGTTTAGGAATAAAATTATTGTTGCATATTCTTTCGGGCCTCCACCTTTCCGCCATTATTCATGATTAATTGTTCTACTTTCGGCTGCCAAAGTAAAGCGATTTATAACCTATCCGGAGAAGACCATCATTTGCATATACCCATTGGCATATCCTTCTGGTGTCATTAAAAAGCGGCACCATTCTTATGTGCTGCACTCTTCCCGTTACTGAGTTGGAAACCGACAATGCAAAAGTGCCTCGGGCTTGAAAGCGTAAAGTTTGCTCTCTTTCCGGATGGGCATCCATTTGGGCGCAAAAAAAAGCATACGAACTTGGATGCCATGCAACCAAGCAGGATGTGCTCAGACGATGGACCGGCTTGGAATGTCAACAATTGTATTGATCTAACCAGTTATTGCAGCTTTCTTCAATCACTGTGTGTACAGTCTGAATATAATTCAGTTTTGCTTTATGCTAGAACTTTCTGAGTGTTCCAGCTGAAATTTAATATATCGATTTCTGTATCCACTATGAATATGGACTGAACATTGTCATTGGAGTTTGACCGGACGATGGGATTGATCTACGTAATTCTGATTGTAGAGGAAAGCGTTGTAAAAGAATTTTAATAACACATTCAATATTTTCTTATGTTTACGTTTCGTCTTCGACTCATCAGTGCGTCAGCAGATTATGTTAAACTGCTGACGCAAACCCCCGGATCAACATAATCCGCTGAGCAAACGTAAAGTTAACATAATGCTATTTGCAAGACACTTTTCAATTACACACGAAGTGTAACGTTTAAACTGACGAATATGAAATTATATTATTAATATAATTTAAGATATATTTTTATTAGTATTGATATATTTCCCTCGAGAATGTGGGTTTTTCTGGGTTTATTATAGCAGAAAAACATGTTTTTCCATGTTTCTGTCATGAAGGATGAAAATTGTTGAGTTGAGAGTTTTGCTCCGTGAAAGTCTCCTGGAAAGAATGGAGTAGGGTTCAAACATGTTTTGAAGAAAAGTCTTACTTTTAGTCTTTCGACAGGATATATTCCAAGAGCTTGGAAGGAAATAATTGTCAAATTTAATCCCAAAGGCAGACGTGACACTTATGAGGAGGCATAGAATTTCATGCCTATCAGTCTTAGCTCATTTCTTCTTAAAACCGTGGAACGTATTGTCGATCACTACATCAAGGATGTTAGTTTGGGCGTACATTCGCTATATGAAATGCAACATGCATATTAGTGGGTTACATAAGGTTATGTGCACACTTAAAATAGATTCTTGAGCTCGGCATAATGAAATACCGAATTAGATCGGCAACACGACATTTTATTGATTGTTCAGTAATCCATATGCTCTTTTCCGAAATTCTTTCATGTATTATTCTTATACCTCGGTAAAGCGCGCTCTTTTGCCGAAGTTTGGGAAAATATTATGCTGAACTTGTCAGTAAGAAACAAATATACCGAAATCAGCTAATCCGTCTGCCGAGATTTCGAATAGTGTGTTAGCTTTTGCTGAAAGTCGGTGAAACACTTGTCATTTAATGTCTCTTGTCGAATGAGCAAAACACCACGTAGCCATTGCTGGTGGAGCGGGAAAATCACATATGTACACGCAGAGAAAAATATTGTAGAAGTAACTAAATTTTGGTTTCTCGCAACGATTTATTTTGTTTAAATAGTGACAAAAGAAAATTTGGTTCAATATAGCAAATATTGTTGCTTGAAATTACAAAACTAGATGTTTGATTTGTGTCAGTGAATTAGTTTATTTAAATGAATATTTTATTTAAAACAACAAATATTTGACTTGTGCATTCCAGTCAGTTTCTTAACAAACAATTCCATAGAAAATTTAACTGCAAAATCAGTTTACAACGAACCAACTTTAGATGAAGGTGATCTTTATAGTGCTTTGAATTTATTAACTTGGCAGTTGAAATAAATGATAAGATATAAACCTAAAATGATTATTCTTTCTACTTACGTTTTTTTGTTTCTTAAAATCCTTTTATTTTGTTGTTAAGAGTAAAATGATTTCTTCCGAAATAATTTGGAGGATTATTTTTGATACATCTTTTGTCGATTTATTTTATTTTAGTAATTTTTGCTACATATAATGAACGATTCGCCTATTTTTTAGTAGGGGAGAGTGTTCGGTTACCGGTACTCTTTTATTATAAGCTCATAACTTTTGACTTAGTGCACATTATGAGGACACCTATACATCAATGGAAAGCTATAGTCCCTAGCTAACAACTGATAAAAAATTTAAGTTAATTCATTCGATTGAAAAGTATTATTATCCATTAAGTAAAGCGATAAATTTTGGCCATTTCAAAAAAGGTGTTGACTGGTCGATACCCAGTGCAAGAGGTGGTGAAAACGCAAGCGGAGGGAGTAGCTATAGCGAAGGTAAACGGAGTGTATTACTGTAGCTGCTACGCTCCACCGAGATGGTCAATAGAACAGTTCACCCGGATGGTTGATAGGTTGACCGCAGACCTGGTGGGTCGGAAGCCGGTGGTGATAGCTGGAGACTTCAACGCCTGGGCAACGGCTTGAGGCAGCCGCTATACCAATAGGAGAGGACAGACGTTACTGGAGGCCCTCGCCAAGTAAGATGTCGTGTTAGCGAATGATATACTAAAAAGTACCTTCCAGCGGAACGGAGTCGAGTCGTTTATCGACCTGACTTTCTGTAGTCCCGGCCTAGCCGGAGATCTTAATTGGAGAGTTGATGGTGGCTACACCCATAGCGACCATCTAGCCATTCGCTACACGATCGGTCAATTGGCGAGAAGCACAAGGAGGAGTAATACTCCCAAAACTCTGTCGTGGAAGGTAGCCAACTTCGACCGCGAAACGTTTTGCACTGTCCTTGAATTGGAGGAGCACAACGCGAACCTGCGAGGGGACGAGTTGGTCGCTATCTTGTCACGGGCATCCTGCCTCAGGGCTAGAAGAAGGATGCAAAGAGCTCGATCAGCGGAGATGAGGATGGAGAGGCACACGGAATTCAAAACGGCGAAGTTAGCACTAAACAAGGCCGTCAGCGCAAGCAAAAGAACCTGTTTCGACCAGCTATGTGAGGGAGCCAACTCCAACCCATGGGGTGATGCCTACAGGATGGTAATGGCCAAAACGAGAGAGGCGCTAGCACCCCCTGAACGTAGTCCGGCGAGGTTGAAGGAAATCATAACGGTTCTCTTTCCCCACTACGACACGTCCTCCTGGCAGCCAGTCCCGCTACCAGTGAACGAAGTTGAAATGGTAACGAACGAGGAGTTGCTCACTGCGGCGAGATCGCTCGATACAAAGAAAGCCCCGGTGCCAGACGGTATCCCGAACGTGGCTCTAAAGGCGGCTATAATGACAAAACCGGACATGTTCAGGGAGGTCATGCAGAGATGTCTGGATGAGCGTATGTTCCCAGACATTTCTAAAAGGCAGAGGTTGGTACTGTTACCGAAACCTGAGAAACCCCCAGGGGACCCATCGGCGTGTAGACCAATCTGTCTGATAGACACTGTGGAAAAGCTCCTTGAGACAATCATCCTCAACAGGCTATCTCCCTTCATAGAGGAGGCAGGAGGACTGTCCAGCCAGCAGTACGGGTTTCGCAGAGGTAGGTCGACGGCGGACGCCATAACATCGGTGATAACCACGTCGGAGTTCGCGGACGACGTCACACTGACAGTCTACGGCGAATCCATCGAAGAGGTCGAACTGAGTGCATCACACTCAATCTGCTTAGTAGAGGACTGGCTGCGTAGCAGAAAACTGCAACTCGCGCACCACAAAACAGAGGTGATGGTGGTAAACAACCGCAAATCGGAACAGGAGGCGTTGGTACATGCCGGAGATTGCGTGATCCCCTCCAAGAGATCACTGAAGCAATTAGGTGTGATGCTTCACGACAAACTCAGCTTCAGCAAGCACGTTGAATACGCCTGCAAGCGCGCATCAAAATCGATCGCGGCGCTCTTGATGGCCAACAGCTCGCCTGTGCGCTCCAGTAAACGAAGGTTACTGGCAGGAGTGGCAGTTTCGATCCTCAGGTACGGCGCAACGCAACGCACAGATGCTGGAGAGTACGCATAGACTGATGTGTCTTCGCGTGATCAGTGCATACCGCACTGTATCGAGGGATGCGGCCTGCGTGATTGCAAGTATGATGCCTATCGGTCTGATAGTGAAGGAAGACCCGGAGTGCTACATCATGCGAGGTGACAGGAACGCCCGTAGGGCCTCCAAAGCCGCTTCTCTACGCAGATGGCAACAAGAGTGGATCAGCTCAACCAAGGGTAGGTGGACACATCGGCTCATACCTAGGGTCCCGAGTTGGTTAGATAGACCTCACGGAAAACTAAACTTCGGCCTGACGCAATTCCTCACAGGCCACGGGTGCTTCAGATGGTACCTCCACAGGTTCGGCCACGCGACATCCCCTGTATGTCCTGGCTGCCCAGACGAGATCGAACACGTCTTGTTCGCATGTTCCCGCAGAACACGTCTTGTTCGCATGTTCCCGTTTCGCGTCTCAAAGGAGTGAGCTAATGGAAGCATGCGGCATTGACACCACACCGGAGAACCTGATCCAGAGAATGTGCCACTGCGTAGAGAACTGGAACGCAGTGTCGACCGCGGCATTCCGAATTGCGGGCATATTGCAGCGGAAATGGAGTGCGGAACAACAACAGGCAGCCGCGACCGCTAGCTGCGTGCAACCGTAGTAGGCTCAAGAGGGATCAGCGAATAAACGTCGGTCCGGGAGAACCTCCTTCGCCGGGGAGCTCTTCGTCGGAGTAGTCACCGGAAGCCATGCTCCAACCGGAATCGCGGGACCGACCTCAGCACTCCATCCAGTGTCCCGTGTGGTGTAAGAGAATCGGTGTCGGGAGATTCTCCTTCGCCGGGGAACTCTCCGTCGGAGTAGTCCAGATCCTTTGTCGGGGACTAGATGAGTAGATCGTCTGAGCGCCAGTGAACCGGAAGTCACGCTCCAACCGGAATCATTGGATCGACTTAGGCATCCTTTCGGTCAGGTCGTAGACGCGTACCGTAAGCGTCGGTTCGGGAGGACTTCCCTCATCGGGGAACCCTCCGTCGGTGTAGACTAGATCTATTGGCGAAGACTAGTCGAGTAGTTCCGCGACGCAGCATCAGTTTTGGGTCGTCGAGGCGCCAGTGAACCGGAAGTTACCCTCCAGCCGGCATCACTGGACCGATCTCGTCATCCAACTGGTCGATCCCTCGAGAGCAGGATGCTGATCCCCATTCTGCATAAATCTGGGGAGGGTGCTATAAGCACCAATAGCCTTCCAGCCCGAAGTAATACCTAGCGGTGGTGCCGTGGAGGTAGGGTTGGAGATCCAAGGTGTTTTAGTGGGTAGTTCCAATCAACAGTTGGGTAGTCCTGTGGAGAGTCCCACACTCCGTGCGTAAATGCATTTCACCTTGTAAAAAAAAAGACATTGCTCAGCTCGATGAACTCGAATGGCCTATTTAGCCCCGATTCTACCCTGTATTTGTCGTTCGCAGTTTCGTAGTCTTAGTTTCAGCGAGGAAATGTTATTCACTTCAATCCGGTTATGTCTCTGACATCACCCATTCGTCTTTTATCTTTTTCACAGCAATCAAAAGCTGTAATAATCAGAGGGAAAGGTTCATTATCGAATACCGAACCGTATTGAATATATAATAATATATAATAATATATAATAATAATAATAGTAATAATAGTAATAATAATAATAATAATAATAATAATAATAATAATAATAATAATAATAATAATATTGATTTATTTTGTGGAAGATATACAATCACTTAGCAACTGTTAATAATTAGTGCTCGTGAAAATAATGGAACCTATATATGCAAACTAAATAAAATAAAATGCAAAGTCTCAACAAAACACCATTAAACAGTTAAAGATAGAAGCACCTGCTAGCCGTGGAGAGAAAGAGCCTCTTCTGTATCATATGAGAAATTATTTGCTATTAAAAGTCTGTATTTCTTGATTAGCTCAAACTCACATAGGCAAACATAAACTGCGTTGATATTCAAATTAAAGCAAAATTATTCCGAGTAGAATGATAGATTTTGATCCTGAACCATCAAATCTCCAAGTTTAATAATGAGACAGAAAATCAACCATAGGAACAAAAACGCACACGCTTTGACATGAACACGATTGACAGCAAACTGAATTGACTCAGTGTCATCCATCAAACTGACGTCTGGCTGTCACATGAAAGCGTATTTACAAAGTCAATTCATATATCGAAATAATAGCTGATGTATCAGATATTTAAGCTCTCCGATTTAACTCCGTGTCTGAACTAGCCCCTGTCTCTCCTAATAAGAGCTTGACTCCCCCTTCTGCATAAGCGCCTGACATAATGAATCTCTTCTGCAGCGAAAGTTGTGTTAAGCAGACATCCAGTTTTGGTAACATTCAAGTACGAAAAATAAGCACAATTCCTCTTAGTTTGTATAGCAAATGGTATGTTTTTTGTCTTGCTCATATACAAAGGTTAAACAAACACTTGAAAAAGGAACTAGTAAAAAGTACGATGTCAACAAAAACTAATAGAGTTTGTACGCAGGCCCGTACCCAGGCATTCGTTTCGGGAGGGGCCCTCAAACAAAAAATCGTTACTGATAATTTCTTATGTAAGAAGTGTATCGAAAATAAGCTATCCATAAATTTTTCTTCCAAATTATGATAAAAAACGATATTTTATTCAAACTAAAAATTGATCCTTTATTGTACGAGGTTAAACTTGAGTATAATGAAATTTAAGTTATTCCTTTACGAATTTTCGAACTTTTGATCGAACGCTCTTCATCAAGTTCCGGACAAGTGTTGCATCGCACTTTTTGGACGCT
The DNA here is from genome assembly GCF_030247185.1 of Malaya genurostris. Taxonomy (NCBI): domain Eukaryota; kingdom Metazoa; phylum Arthropoda; class Insecta; order Diptera; family Culicidae; genus Malaya; species Malaya genurostris. The sequence continues at coordinate 95,861,667 of NC_080572.1, forward strand.
TGAGCCCAACTTTTTTTTTGAACTCATGTTCCAGCTGCCTTACCAGTCTTCTTGAAGTCCCTCTTCACGATTGCCCAGTAATGTTCGATGGGTCGAAACTGAGGGCAATTTGGTGGATTGATATTTTCTCAACGAAATTCGTACCTTTTTTCGCAAGCCAATTGAGGGTGGTTTTGGCATAGTGAACCGACGCTAAATCCGGCTAAAACAGTGGAGGTGTACTATGCTTCTTATATAAAGGCAGCAATTACTTCTGATACTAAGATTTCTGCATTTATAGTTCCGGTAGTACAAAAAATGGTTGACATCAAACTACAGGAACATACTGCATACTAGTACCTTTCGACCGAATTTCTCCACTTTAATCGATCTGTTCGCATCGCTCACATACTCCCCAACGACGACAGTAAAGTATTGTGGACCTGGAAGGGTTTTTTAATTCCTCCTTTACATAAGTCTCATCGTCCATCAAAACGCATGCATCCGGACACTGCAAAAGACGCTAATACAATTTTCGTGACCTTGTTACTGCTCGCTTCTTCTGTTCTATACTTTGTTTCGAGATTTTCTGCTTCTTGTAAGTCTTCAGGTGATTTCGCCTCTTGATACGCTGGATCATTCCGACACTCGTTCCTGCTTTTTTGGTCAAATCACGTTTTGACATTGATTTGTTCTTCATGATTAGAGATACCACTTTCTGGTCCAGTTTCGGGTTGGAAGTAATGGGATTTTTGTCTCTTCCTGGTAGCTAATCCAAAGAATAGTGTTCCCCAAACTTATGATTGATGGTTTTACACTGGCTTGATGAATTCCAAAGCGCTTCGCCAATTTTCGCATAGTAATACCCTTCTCACTTGGCCATGTGTCCAGAACTTCAATTTTCACTTCCTTTTAAATACGCGACATTTTGAAAACGCAGAATTTCAACCGCACAAACAAGTGAACAAACAAAAGCTCGCAGCATGCTGTGATCTGAACATAAAAAACGTGCTTAATCCACCTATTAGTGAGATGATACCTTTTTTTATCAATCCGCATGTGTTTTTTTCATGAATATTCTTCGGTTTTCATTATTATTTCAATGACCGTCGTTTTAATCTGCAATTTGACATTTTAATCACTCATTACTCTATCTAAAAAGGTTACAATCGATTAAACTTTTCATGATATGTCGAAGTGAGTTCCACTTTAGAATTTACGGTAATATAAGGTACTTCCAGAGCCGGTATTCAGGAACCAGCATAAACCAAACCGATTCGGATGGCCATATGACGAATAAATTGCAATAGTTTTGAGTCCAACTTTCAAGCTTTTCGGGATTATCATCTTCTATATCGGTTTGAATTTTAAAAATTCATCCTCCTGTAATTCCAAAATCGGAAGTCAGCATTGAATAAAATTAATTAATTTTGTGTGGGACTATAAGTTTATTTTAATACCACTAAAACTGAAATAAGTTTATTTGGTTGTCGACTATTCAAATCAGCAAATCTAAGATGATTCTTAGATATCATTTGAATCTTAGATCGGTTCAACCATCTACGAGGAAAATAAGTTACACAATTTCAATTTCGTTTCACATATCATCCTGTAGTTCCGGAACCAGAAGTCGGATCCAAACATAATTCAGGAACCTTATTTAGGAGCATACGAATTTTCATATGAAACAGTCGGTTGAGTCATCTTCGAAAATAAGGTAAAAAATTGAGTGAAATTATTTGTCACATACGCATTTGCTGATCTCGACGAACTGATTCGAATGGTATATGGGTGTTTTGTTCTTCCAGCATTTATTGCTGTCAGCAGTTTAAATCAATATAATTATGAAATTGTTCAGAATTCGGAAGTACTGCCATCTTTCCAATATGTCATATTCGAACGATTATGTTGCCAAAAACGAACCGTGCTAAAATTGGTCCGAGGCAAAATGTCATGAAAAAAAATGCTGTTCACAGTCTTTTTGGTACTTAGAAACAATTGTATGTAACAGTATAAAAATCGTGTTTTACGTTGCTCCCAATCCTTTCTTTGCCATACAGCGCTCAAAACTCCCACTGCTGGAATAGGGGGAAAAGTCGCTTACACAAAAATTTCAATATCTCCGTTAAAAATGGACGGATTTTAACAATCTATGGCTTGTTGGATAGCTATTACCGTGCGGAATCTAAGTCTGAAAACATATTCTGTTTTCAAGGTCAATTGTGACAGATACTGTCAAAAATGAATGAAAATTTTGACATAAAACTTCGTATAACTCAAAAAGTAAACATCCGATCTCAAAACCATTCAATAGCGTTCTGGGTGACGGGGACACCATTCATTTGCGACTAGTTTGATCAAAATCGGTCCAGCCATCTCTGAGATCTCGACCTCTTAGTTGACAACACACATACAGACACACACACACACACAGACATTTGCTCAGTTCGTCGAGCTGAATCGATTGGTATATGACATTCGGCCCTCCGGGCCTCGGAAAATTTTTCGAAAGTTTGAGTTTGTGGATGTGGAAAATTTGAATAACCGTCAACCAATAAACTCAGTAATAGTGTAATTTTAATGATCCTTCGTTAAGAAGCGTCGATATTCTTCGGAAAGGGTCTGAAAATAGAATGGCAGCAATACAAGGAATAAAATATGTGACACAGTCCGCAGAACGTATTTTGTTACTTTAATTGATTTTCACTTTTGCATATTAAGGAACCAATGCATACGCAACCAAATTCCTTAATTTTGTTCATATTGTAACTTGATTTTATTAATACATGAACGAACATTGTGTAGACACGTGTTGTTTTGATGTAAATGATAATTTAACTGAAACTGGCGGAAACCCGAGTTTAGTGAGGATTCAAATGATACATGTAAAATCGCAGATCAGCTTGTCTTGAGTTTATCTCTAATACTGTATTTCATTGCATCTGATAATTCTATATATGTGAGTCGGTGCAACTTATTTATACTAAGTTCGAATCTTTTGAAGCGTTTTATTCCTGGTGGGACAACAGCTTGTTCAAATCGATACTGCATAACGATTTGCATTGCAATATTTTTGCTACTCTTAGTCTGGATCCCTTCTATAAGCTTCTTGGAAGCAAGATTAGACCAAAATATTATGCTTTATACGACTAAATCAATTTTTAACTATTCAATTAGGTTACACGATTATTGTTTGGTTTAATAATAGGGTTTGAGAAATTATGCTGAGAGATAGTTTTTTGTGTTTATCCACATTGTTTATGATTGTCATCATATCACAACTTTATACTGAATTTATTTGCGCGCCACCGTGTTGTTCGTATGTAAATGGAGATTTCAGTATGCAAACTACCCGTTGACAAATTAAAACATTTTTAAACTTTTTCGAATCAAGTTAAATGAGGAAAATTTATCAATAAATCACAGATATACAAGCTCTTCAAATTAGGTTCGAAAAATCTATCGCCGATAATTCTAAGTTGGCCTGCTAGTTACCGGAGAATCAAGATAAGCCATGGGTAAACTAAAGCAGAAATGTATTCGGGCATATATTTATAGATTTCCTTTTGTGCTATAGTTCATACGGCGCAAATCGGACGAGAGTTTGACATCATTCACTGAGACTGTCATTGGCTTATGAAAACATAGGTCAATTCAATCCAATCTTTTAATGGTATGTAATTGAAATATTTAAATCACGTTACCGCATAAGTTTAAGTTAAATGTTTTCAAATCGATTGATAGTTAAATTATATAAATTCATCAACAAATGACTGAGTTCCAAGCGTTCAAAATTATGATAGAAAAAGGTTACGCGGTTATTTTTGCCTTTTTTAAACTGACACCCAGCCTCGTACAGTGAAGAGTTAGCAAAAGCGACGATCCAACGACCGAACGCATATACAATCTAGTCATCACCTCACTGGACGATCTACTTGTTTCATTCGCAGTCAAGTATCAACTGAAATCAAGAAATGTTTTGCAGCATATATTTATAGATTCCTCTTCGAACTACGCAGAATGATGCTGTGTTTTTAGGCATGACGCAAAGCCGAACAAGAAAATGACGTCAATTTGGCCAGCTGGGATTGGTGGATGAAAACATAGGTCAATTCTAACCATATTTTCAATAGTATGCTATTGAAATACTGAAACGACGTTGCCATACATGTTTATGATAAAAGTTTCCGAATCGATTGGTTGTTAAATTATATCAATCCATCAACAAATGACTGAGTTATTAACGTTCAAAATTATGACGAAAATTAGGTTCGAAAAATCTATCGCCGATAATTCTAAGTTGGCCTGCTAGTTACCGGAGAATCAAGATAAGCCATGGGTAAACTAAAGCAGAAATGTATTCGGGCATATATTTATAGATTTCCTTTTGTGCTATAGTTCATACGGCGCAAATCGGACGAGAGTTTGACATCATTCACTGAGACTGTCATTGGCTTATGAAAACATAGGTCAATTCAATCCAATCTTTTAATGGTATTTAATTGAAATATTTAAATAGGGGGAAAAGTCGCTTACACAAAAATTTCAATATCTCCGTTAAAAATGGACGGATTTTAACAATCTATGGCTTGTTGGATAGCTATTACCGTGCGGAATCTAAGTCTGAAAACATATTCTGTTTTCAAGGTCAATTGTGACAGATACTGTCAAAAATGAATGAAAATTTTGACATAAAACTTCGTATAACTCAAAAAGTAAACATCCGATCTCAAAACCATTCAATAGCGTTCTGGGTGACGGGGACACCATTCATTTGCGACTAGTTTGATCAAAATCGGTCCAGCCATCTCTGAGATCTCGACCTCTTAGTTGACAACACACATACAGACACACACACACACACACACACACACACACACACACACACACACACACAGACATTTGCTCAGTTCGTCGAGCTGAATCGATTGGTATATGACATTCGGCCCTCCGGGCCTCGGAAAATTTTTCGAAAGTTTGAGCGAATTCTATACCTATTTTTTATATATATAAAAAAAGGTAAAACCATCACAAATACTTGCGTACAACATAGATGTATGTGGATAGCTTATTTTCGATACACTCCTTACATAATTTTCGGTGCGCCTATTACCGTATTTAAATAAAATTTGTGACTGTGACCGAGTGGAAGTTATTGCATTACATTTCTTAACTTTTAACTTAACGTTTCTATCACTCATGTCTAAGACCTTCTAAACGTCCATTTCTAGAGCACAACAACTCACAAGACTTGTGATAGATTTTAAGAAGTGGATCGAGATTGCTTCCTTACTTCGAATTGAGGAGAACGGAAAACATCTTTTAAATTTGTTGGTCATATTAGTCGATGGCCATACAAACTTACTTTGGCTATACTTGCCTAGGTTTCAGGTTCCGGAAGTAGTGGTTAACAATTCCAAAATAAAATTCACATTTCTCAGATTTCTCAGAGATGATTTCAGGTTTAGGGACAGATAGTAGATCGAGTGAGCCAAAGATTTCAACCCATATAACTTGCATTGTAGTAGTCCAAAAGTACACTATGACAATCGCAGAAAGCTGGCATCATGATCTTTTCGACCCATTAATCTTTCCTTCCAGGTACACGTACCGCTTCGAAATACGACTTCAGTCCATTGTCGGGTAATCGTCCAGTTCTCTGACATATTATAATGGATCCAGCCAAACGTGTGCTCGAAGTGCGCTTGCGTTCGTCTTTCTAGTCCTAAATAAGTATGTGATCCAGTGGCAGCATATCTTTCTCATCTGCAGAATCTTGGCCAACTACGGCAAGCTCGCGAACTTTCTCTTTCTGGTCATCCAGTACACTTAGGCGTATTATTATTTTTGTTGTTTATTTGCCCCGGTTTTAACCTACATTTTATTTAGTTTTCACACTGTTCGTTTCGTATCAAACATTATTTTTTGTTTCTGCTTTTGATTTCGAGAGGGGCCAGGCCCTCGGCCCCCCTCTGGGTACGTGCCTGTTTGCACGTAATGTTTGTTGATGGCCATACGAACTGACTTCGATTATACCGGTTCCCGGGTTCCGGTTCCGGAAGTACCTATAATAAAGAAACTTACTTTGTTTTCTCAGAGATGGCCTAACCGATCTGAGAACTGTTTCATTTTAAAGGTTGTGAAAAAGGCATCATTACACAACTAGGTGAATTAAAATAGGGTTTCTACCATATTTCTGAGAAAAAAACGGTCACAAGTCAGAAAAAACATTCCCCGGTATAGAGTATGTAAAAATCTGCAAAATATTTTCCACACTGAAGACTGCTCGACCAACTCACAAATTCATTCATCTTGTCTGTGGCTGGCTGTTTACCACTTCCGGTGAGAACGTACACATCGTAGCCCGAAAATTCAAAACGATCAGCTCAGCTTAACCTTACTTGCTCCAGGAGTGGCAGATGCTTCAGAAGAGTAGTCCTCAGTTAACACTCCAAGAGCTGCTGTGCAAATCTTTCGATTTTTACCTTTTTTCGTGCGGTTGAAAATAAAATAACCATACGCCAATGGAATGAGGACTTGCGATGGGTACTCGAACGCACCGGTCTCCGGAAACGGAAGACTGCACTGTTGATAAAATGCGTGCAATGCTGTGAAGATTACACGTGGAGTTTCGACTGTTTATTTTTACAGTGTCAAGGAGCTTCAGAACGGGTTCTCGTAACCGTCTCTTACGGAGTGTAGTGCGCAAGGAGATAAATTGTGATGCTTTCCGTATTTATCATGCAAATAATATTTTGTCATTTTTATGCGAGATTTAATATGATTTGCATACCGCTGGTAGCACTGCTGTAAGGAATCGTATATTTTTTTCTCGCTAGCTTCTTATGAAATTCCATCTGATGGCTTTGTGGTTGAGAAGCTGGTGATGCTATGTCAAATCGTTTTCATGAGCTTGATTTTTTTTCGGGAGACTCGCACAATAGATTATGTTATAAACCCATTTTTATGAGGTGTTTACAACATCTCTTGTTATTTGAACAACAAATGTGATACACCAATGATGGCTTTTGACTGCGACAAGCAACACTTTTATAACGGTGGTACCATCAGGGCATGTTGCGTTTTTGAGTTTTTAAATTTTTGAGAAATCATCGGAGACACTTTTGACAAATACCTAAATGTGAACCCTGTTGTGAAAATGCCTGGTATAGCGTTGTCCTTCCTGTAGGTGAACCATTAACATTGGTCCCTTCCGTATCTTTTATCCTTTCCGTTAACGACCGGGATTAAAGTGTATAGTCGGAAAAGTGACTATTATGTTGTTGAAATTTTAATTTGGGTTTGGTTGGCATTAATCTTAAGTACCGTTTCCTAAACAACTCTTCTAAGATAATCAAATAATAAATCGGTTTAGATAATCTTTCGCTTGGGCACACCAAAAGTGAAATCGAATGCTTCGCTATAACCGAGGTTGATGCCGAAATAGTGAATCAAATTGGGAAACATGATTTGTGTTCTTGAGTAGCCAATGTATCCGGTTTGTGAATATAATAAACGGCACCAGAAAGAAAACAATTACATGCCAACCACAAGACAATTTCCGCTTCAATCAAATCAACATCTCTACGGAGCAAAAGTTTTAATTTTTACAATTTTCTCCTTGTAATTTATATTGAAATACGTGCTATGCTTATTTATGAGACCGGGAAACCGTCGTGCCATTGCCGAGGGAAAACGGGAACAGAACGGCAAACCTTGCCTCCCCACATCCTGCTCACCATCAAGAGGATTTCCGAATGTTTCAACTTTTTTTTCTGTTTCCAGTTCGACCGCCGCAACCGAGTTGGGTGTTTGTGTTTTACCCCTTTTCCTTGCGGGCCCGAACTTCGTTTGTCGTCCGTCCAACCCGTTTTGTCACAGAGCAGCCCTTAACAAGAATGGCTTATTCCAAATTTACCGGAGCAAAGTGGATAAAAGCGAACAGCTGGCTTACCCAGCACAAAGGGAAATCCGGAAGGAAGTAGCTTTATTCCGGTTGGAAAACGAGTTCTATGGAATAGCGAGAGCAAAAAAAAAGCGGACGGCAGAATTGAGGAGGGAAATGTGCAAACAGAATTAAAACTTTAACTATGCACTTCCTTCTAGGATCTGGAATGCGAGATATCAAAGTAAAACATGAGGAACAATAAGGATCTTGAACTGATCTACTTTGAAAAAAAAGTGACGTAACTCCCTACGATGGTGGCCATGCTTCTGTACCTACGGAATGAACCACCCCATTTTTTTAGAATAACAAAACCGAAAACTTTTCTTGCTGTATATACGCCTGTAGATGAATACCAATTTTTTGGCATGAGCATTCGTCGTTTTGTTCAGTACATGGAATCGACAATCTTCAATTTTTGCTCAGTATTTGGACTGTTGTTCGAAAGTTAAATTAAATGCCAACCGGAAACCGGACAGTCTTATTTGCTCACTCAATAGACGAGCTTTCGATTGCAGCAATGCAGTGCGGATGGAATTAGTAAAGTGAAAGCTAGAAACCGTAGAGCAATCAGTATACGGTTCTTTTTTTATAGCTTTATGGGTCACCAAAAATTGCAACCTGATTGGCGATATGTCAAACGTCTTCACTAGTTCCGCAGCAAATTTCGTAATGTTATCTAGGGTAAAGTGTTATAATATGACACCCTTTAGAAAACATTGAGATATTCCTGAATGTATTAATATATTGGATAATTGGGTCTGAGGAACATATTCTGGTAGAAGTGATGAAAATTGATTGATATAAACACATTATCCGAAACGACCACATTCTCACTTGTTTCACTTACCATAGACATAATGCCCTGGCAGTCGTATTATATGTCTCACAATAAATCAGTGGTATGCCTCACAACAATCATGCAAAATGCCCCTTGATATGTCGATCTTCTATGAAGCAGATAAAGGAAATATTATTTGCACCAGAAATTATTTGCGTAATCAACTTATTGAAATCGGGAAGCAACTTTTTCGATAATCCGAACGCTGCTTTTGGCATTAAAAATGCCTTACTCTTCACTATACGGGGCCGGGGGTCAATTAAAAGTTTCAAGAATAGTCGCGTAACCTTTTTTCGTCATAATTTTGAACGTTAATAACTCAGTCATTTGTTGATGGATTGATATAATTTAACAACCAATCGATTCGGAAACTTTTATCATAAACATGTATGGCAACGTCGTTTCAGTATTTCAATAGCATACTATTGAAAATATGGTTAGAATTGACCTATGTTTTCATCCACCAATCCCAGCTGGCCAAATTGACGTCATTTTCTTGTTCGGCTTTGCGTCATGCCTAAAAACACAGCATCATTCTGCGTAGTTCGAAGAGGAATCTATAAATATATGCTGCAAAACATTTCTTGATTTCAGTTGATACTTGACTGCGAATGAAACAAGTAGATCGTCCAGTGAGGTGATGACTAGATTGTATATGCGTTCGGTCGTTGGATCGTCGCTTTTGCTAACTCTTCACTGTACGAGGCTGGGTGTCAGTTTAAAAAAGGCAAAAATAACCGCGTAACCTTTTTCTATCATAATTTTGAACGCTTGGAACTCAGTCATTTGTTGATGAATTTATATAATTTAACTATCAATCGATTTGAAAACATTTAACTTAAACTTATGCGGTAACGTGATTTAAATATTTCAATTACATACCATTAAAAGATTGGATTGAATTGACCTATGTTTTCATAAGCCAATGACAGTCTCAGTGAATGATGTCAAACTCTCGTCCGATTTGCGCCGTATGAACTATAGCACAAAAGGAAATCTATAAATATATGCCCGAATACATTTCTGCTTTAGTTTACCCATGGCTTATCTTGATTCTCCGGTAACTAGCAGGCCAACTTAGAATTATCGGCGATAGATTTTTCGAACCTAATTTGAAGAGCTTGTATATCTGTGATTTATTGATAAATTTTCCTCATTTAACTTGATTCGAAAAAGTTTAAAAATGTTTTAATTTGTCAACGGGTAGTTTGCATACTGAAATCTCCATTTACATACGAACAACACGGTGGCGCGCAAATAAATTCAGTATAAAGTTGTGATATGATGACAATCATAAACAATGTGGATAAACACAAAAAACTATCTCTCAGCATAATTTCTCAAACCCTATTATTAAACCAAACAATAATCGTGTAACCTAATTGAATAGTTAAAAATTGATTTAGTCGTATAAAGCATAATATTTTGGTCTAATCTTGCTTCCAAGAAGCTTATAGAAGGGATCCAGACTAAGAGTAGCAAAAATATTGCAATGCAAATCGTTATGCAGTATCGATTTGAACAAGCTGTTGTCCCACCAGGAATAAAACGCTTCAAAAGATTCGAACTTAGTATAAATAAGTTGCACCGACTCACATATATAGAATTATCAGATGCAATGAAATACAGTATTAGTGATAAACTCAAGACAAGCTGATCTGCGATTTTAAATGTAAATTTTAAATCCTTACTAAACTCGGGTTTCCGCCAGTTTCAGTTAAATTATCATTTACATCAAAACAAAGAGTGTCTACACAATGTTCGTTCATGTAATAATAAAATCAAGTTACAATATGAACAAAATTAAGGAATTTGGTTGCGTATGCATTGGTTCCTTAATATGCAAAAGTGAAAATCAATTAAAGTAACAAAATACGTTCTGCGGACTGTGTCACATATTTTATTCCTTGTATTGCTGCCATTCTATTTTCAGACCCTTTCCGAAGAATATCGACGCTTCTTAACGAAGGATCATTAAAATTACACTATTACTGAGTTTATTGGTTGACGGTTATTCAAATTTTCCACATCCACATTTTTCAATCGAAATATTTAAAATCTTCTCTAATCGCTGTTTATAAAATGATTAAGTTTGTACGTTCTCTGTCTTGTAAATTGTGATGATATAAAATCGTTTTTTTTTGCATAAATATCTGTTTATTAATCTTATTTTTGTGTACCCCTTAACATTTTACAGTACAAGTGTTTTGACCCTTTGGCCTTTCATCTTTGTTGTTCATACGATTCGTTATTAATAATAGGTGTTTTAGTTACTCTTGTTTTACATACTAATGTTTAATCATAATATTTATTTTAATTATTAATAAAATATCTACCTACTTATAACTATCCCTAACCTAATACGTACAAATTTTGAATTATTTGTATTTCAGAGATTGAGCACCTCTCTTCAAATTTCGTGCAGTATTGTTCGAATTTTTGTTCTAGTATATCCAGTGAGGCAATCTCATGTACTTCACTAGTCCTTGTCCAAGGGGGTAGATTTAGAAACATCTTTAAAATCTTACTTTGAATGCGCTGAAGCCTAAGTTTGTGTGTTCGTGCACAGCCCCGCCAAACAGGGACTGCGTATTCAATTGCGGGGTAGATGATTTGTTTATATACAGCCATCTGATTCTTCAGGCATAGTTTAGATGTTCTACAAATCAGCGGATACAGAGACCTAATGAGTATGCTGCATTTTTGAACGATTTTGTCAACATGTGACCTGAATATCAGATGTCTGTCAAAGGTGAGTCCTAGATAGATAACTTCATCGGACCATTGAATGACCTCATCACCGAATCGTATTCTGCATTCGTCTGATGGAACAAGTTTTGGAGATCTTGAATGTGGAAACAAGATGACCTGAGTTTTTGCTGCATTGATCACAATTTTCCAGCTTGTAAAATATTCCGTTAAAGCGTCCAGACCTGTCTGTAGTTTATTCTTCAGAGCATTAATGACACGACCTTTGTAAAGAATGGCAGTGTCATCAGCAAATTGTGACAGAACACCACCACCTGGAAGAGGTGGGATGTCTGATGTGAAAATGTTGTATAGAATGGGACCTAGGATACTTCCCTGGGGTACACCAACAGGAATAGTAAATCTTTCTGAAAGTGCATTATTCAGAGAAACCTGGAATGCTCTATCTGCAAGATAATTTTTGATAATTTTATTAAGATACATGGGAAAATTATACCGATGCAGTTTGAACACCAGTCAATCGTGCCACACATTATCGAATGCCTTTTCAATATCCAATATTGCCATGGCAGTCGTTTTGGACACTGATTTGTTTTGCTGGATGACGTTGGTAACACTTGTGAGCTGGTGGATGGTGGATCTTCCTTTCCGGAACCCAAACTGTTCTTCCAGTAATATATCCTGTTCATCTGCGAAAGCAAGAATTCGCCTTTGTATTGGCATTTCAAACAGCTTGGATAGGGCAGAGAGTAAGCTGATGGGCCGATAGCTCTTGGAAAAGGAAGGATCTTTCCCCGGTTTCAAAACTGGGATACCTATAGCTAACTTCCACTTTGAAGGGAAGTAACCAAGCTCCCAGCACCTGTTAAAAATTTTAGCTAAGAAGACAAATGAACGAATACTCAAATGTTTCAGCTCAATGTTGAATGTGTTGTCGAAACCGGGGGCCTTCATATTTTTGGATTTTTTCACAATAGCCATCAGCTCATTCGCAGTGACTCTACTTTCCTCAGGAACCAAGCTGTCTGATTGGTCAACCTCAGCTACGCTATCAGCAACGGCTCTTTCATATGGACTAACAATGTTGAGTCCTAAATTGTGAGAACACACAAACTGCTGGCCTAGCGCATTTGCCTTCTCTACTGGTGTGATTAAAGGTATTCCTTCAGCTGCGTCCTGGGGTGACATCAGAGGAGCAATAGGCTTCGGTTTTTTCTTAAGCACCTTCATTAAGGAGCAGAATGTAGGAGAACTTCTCGAAGCTTTTGCTGGAAGTTCTTGTTGCGAAGCTCAGATATCTTTTCCTGGATTATCCTAGTTAGTTGTTATAAGAAGTTTTCTTATCTAGGATGCCAGTTCGTTGATACTGCCTCCGGTAGATATTTCGAAGTCGGATGAGTTTCTTGGTGACACTGTCGATTTTTTTTTTTATTCAATATTATAGTATAATTTTAAGGCACACTGCTTAAGCTCTAAGATGCCAAGGGTATTTACTAATCTTAATTACGACTAACATAAAACTAGAATAGTATCATTATGTAATGTAGCGGTAGCGGATTCTCGAGAAGCTATCGGTAGTGGCCGGTGAATTGAATATCGCATGAGGGTCTTCCATATGCCGTTGGCGAAGATCCATGTTGGCCGCATCCTTCGGTCCGTGTGGGTCCGCGGGAAACACCCCCAGGCTACGAAGGCCCGGCGGGTGGCCCGCATGCTGGTTTTCGACTGGGGCGGCCTTCCGTGGACGATGATGGTGATGTTACGGAAGAGAATGAAAAAAAAGTAAATATTGTGGAAACGGGGTAAAAAGGGGATGTGGGAACAAAATGTTTGAAAACGATAAAGATCTAATTAGTTGCCATCGAGATGGTGAAGAGACAGGGAAGGGGTAACGAAAAAGTTAGTGACAAAAAAAGATCTTGTTAGTTCCAATGAAGATGGTGGACAGGGACGGGGATCGAGAGAATCGGGCGGATGTTGGTGTCGAACCTGTAGGTGGAGTTTATACTTTCTGAGCGAGGGATAACACATTACACTTGTATATCAATGTGTTTAAGGTACTGGTATATGAGAAGCATATATAAACTATCCCGACTCGCCAACACATCCCGAACCGGAACCTCAGGCGGTCTACCTCGGGCCCTAAGGGATTCCAGTAGCTTCGACCTGGCGTCACGATACTCTACGCACGACCACACGACATGCTCGATGTCCTGATAACCGTCGCCACAGGTGCAGAGACCGCTCTCCGCAAGCCCAACACGCCGGAGATGTGCGTTGAAGGTGTAGTGATTTGACATGAGCCGCGACATAACACGAATGAAATCGCGACTCACGTTCATCCCCCTGAACCAAGGTTTCGTCGATACCCTAGGGATAATGGAATGTAGCCATCGTCCCAGTTCGCCATTGCTCCATGAAGTTTGCCAACTTTCGAGAGTTTTCTGACGAGAGATACTGAAAAATTCATTGAAGCAGATTGGTCTTTCATAAATATCACCTTCTAATGCGCCCACCTTAGCCAATGAGTCTGCCTTTTCATTGCCTGGAATGGAACAATGCGAAGGGACCCAGACTAACGATATTAAATAAGACCGTTCAGATAAAGTTCGCAAGTGTTCCCGTATTTTCCCCAGGAAATATGGGGGATACTTTCCTGGCTTCATTGCCCGGAGAGCTTCTATTGAGCTTAGACTGTCCGTGACAATGAAGTAATGGTCTTTGGGCAAGGTTTCAATGATCTCGAGGGTGTACTGAATAGCAGCTAATTCTGCGACGTAAACTGAAGCCGGAAGGCACTGTCGATTTGAAGAGAGGAACTCGGCATATGTTGTACTGGAAACGTCCTATCACGAGCGACAGTGATTGAATGCTGGAAGGAAGATAGGGCTGCATCGATTTCCATCGGGGAATCAAGTGGCAAATCGATATTAATAAGTTGGTCGGCGATATGTTGAAATTGGACCCAATCGGTGCGATAATAGTTCCTCCGAGGTTGAATAGGCACTGTTTCTGGTGAAGATCCCAACGTCAATATTACTGGAAAGTGGTCAGAAGAGAGCTCGTAGAAGACAACCGGAGAGCTGTCTACGGCGATGTTGCTGATGAATATATCCAAAATGGAATGAACTCCCGATCTGGAAAGTCGCGTTGGTTGATCCGGAGCGAGGATGTTGTATTGTCCAGCTTCGTAATCTTCGGCAAGTACGAATCCGTTTCGATTCTGTCTTCTGTTTCCCCACAGCTCATGCCGTGCGTTCAGGTCCCCAGCAATGATGAATTTGTTCTGTCGTCGAGTGAGCATAGCCAGATCTCGCTTCAATGATGCACACGTACCATCTCGAAGATTGGTTTGTTTGGGGCAGTACGCTGCAATGATGATGATGGGTCCCATCGTCGTTGTAATCTCAATTCCGAAGGCTTCTATTAGTTGCAATTTAAAGGCTGACATAAGCCTATGCTGAATGGATCGTTTAATGGCAATGGCAACTCCCCCTCCTCTGGTAGTTGTCCTGTCGAGCCTGTGAATCCTGTAATTGGAAATAAAAATAGAAAATTCAGGTTTAAGATGAGTTTCAGTTAAAATAGCAATATCGGCATTCTTCTTCAGCAGTTTTGCTCCTGAGTGATCAAGCATTCCAATTTACTATAACCAACTCATTATATTGCATATTCGATGATGAATTTGCCTAAGGCGTTGATTTGATCTAACCGCGTTCTGCAGTTTCGTAGTTTTGTTGTCATTGTTTCAAAAATGACGATCAGTTGTTCAGCAGAGAATAAATCACCAGAGTCATTCTTTGCTTGTGGTTGATTATTGCCCCATCCAGGAGGGATTTTTTGAAGGAAGATTCTTTTTGTGATCCAGCGGCTGAATCTTTTGGATTGCTGCGAGGAAGTGGCGGCAAATTCGGAATATCCCTCTTCGGTGGGAGCCGTGGGAAATTAACTTCATCGTTCTGTGGAACATTCTTGCGCGTTGATTGTTTACGGGACGCCTGTTGTCGAATTTTTGTGAACTCAGCACGTTTGGGACACGATTTGCTAGTAGATGGATGGTCACCATCACAGTTCACACATCTTACAGCGATGTCATCTAGTAAGCAATCGTTGGTATTGTGTGGTTCGGCACATTTCCCGCACCGACTTTTCATGTGGCAATTCCTCGCTCCATGGCCGTAGTTCAAATAGTTCGTGCACTGTGTGACATCCCGATGTACCGGTTTATACTTTTACCATTCGATGATTATATGAAATAACGGTTTTATCGCTTTCAGTTGACTCATGGTGATGGAGCCCTTGTCCAGATGAACCAAGTACAGTTGATCTCGAGACTTTCGATTGTCTGTGTTGTGTCGTTTCATTTTAAACACAACCACAGGCTTTAGTCCAGCCTCCGACAGTGCCTGCTTTAGTTCGGCTTCCATCATGTCGGGTATTCCTCGAAGTACAACCTTCATAGGTTTGTTGGCGGCAAAATCGTGTGTGAAGTATTCCGCTTTTGTCTGCTTCAGGTAACATTCCACTCCTTTGTAGTGGTTCAAAGCCGGAACAATTATTTTGTAGCCTTCAGTACATAAACGGATTGTGGCCTATAGTCCTTTGCTGATCAGTGTGTTGAAATCCGAGCGTAGAGTTGGTGGGAAGCCCTTCAGGTAGGAATGCGGCATTTTTACCTTCTTCTGCAGTACCTCTTCGACATTTGGTATTGGTTGTTACTCAGCAAACGGTCGTTTATCTGTACATCACTTGGCTTCAGACGCTCAGCATCCTTTCGATCCTTCTCGGATCTATGGCGCGTTTTACCCATAGCTTGGGTAGGTAGAAAGCTGCGAATAAAAGATAAAACAAAATCGAAATTAGTCGTAGTAGGTTATTCGTATATCCACATAGAGTGTTAGATGACGATTTATAAAATCAATTATGATGATTTCAAAGTTACTTAAAAGATTAATTTTGGATACGAACAACCTCAAGATATAAATCTGGATAAATGAAACATTCAGATTTATACTTTCATTTAAAGAATATTTTCAAAAAAAAATCAAATGTAAAAATTCGCTGAAGGCATAAAATAGAGTAGATTCAATTGTTCTGAAAGAATCTAATTGCCATTTTGATCATTCGCCAAAAATGTAAACACTAAAAGTAGAGCAAGTATGTAATTTGTGACATTTAGTGCATCCATCATCATCTTTATTTTTGTATTTATTATGGGTACCTTAGAATTATTTCATTTTTAATGTAATCGTGATCGGTTGTGTCTTGCATACAACCCTCTAATTTTTTTTTGATAGAGAGTCCTGAAAAATAAACTCGGGAAACGTGCTGTTCGAGCCAATTTATTCTGATGCCTGTTCCGACTCAATAGCATTTAATTCGTGTGTGCAGTCGTAAATTTAAGCAAAATATAGAAATTTTAGTACAAATTACGATCAAATAAGTTTTAATATCCTCAAAAAATTATTTGAATTTTTAGTCCTCACAAAGCTGTACACTCCGTTTATAAACACATTTTTTACGTAATTTTTTTTATGTAATCTAAAAAATTGCAAATCTCGAATAACGGCTTATTTATATTCTATGGAAACTACTACAATATGGTTATTTTCGGTACAGATTTGATGTGTAGGTACTGGAAAACGATTTTTGTGGTTGTTTCAAAATCCAAGATGGCGACTTCCGGTTTATTGATATTCCTTGAATACGACTATTTTCGGATGTTTGTTTGATTTACACATCAAACCCGTTCCGAAAATACCCATATTGTAAGGATTTTCAAGAAATATCAATAAACCGGAAGTCGCCATCTTGGATTTCAGAACCACCTAAAACATCGTTTTCCGACACCTGCTCATCAAACCCGTATCAAAAATACCCATACTGTCGAAATTTCCTTGGAATGTAAATGAGCCGGAAATTATTTTCATTGTATGCAAAAACCTCTTTTTACGAAGTAGGTTCGTAAAAAAAGTTTACTTTATTTGGGATTTTGTTAGTAAAAAAAAGGTAACGTAAAAAAAGTTCACGTAAACGGAGGTTTAGGTGTATAAAACTTCACACAAAAATTAAGAACGATTACAATGGGGTGCCAAATTTCGTAGAACCTTAATTTGAAACTTTCGTGATACTGACGTTTCAACCTTCAGCTAACTGACGTCTGTCTGTCACTTGAAAGCGCGTTTATAAAGGCAATCCATGGAACGAAATAATTGCAGGTTTAAAAGATATTCAAGCCGTGCGGTTCCACCCTATGTTGTGAAAACCAAGGGGGATGACAGTAATTCATTTCATTGTTCCTAATGATAAATATGCTAGCATTTTACTCAGCTTCGCTTAACTTGATTTTCGTACGCGTCATTTTTTCTAATATGGCCAGAATATGAAAAGTAAGCCTCGCTTTTCAAATCTTTCTGGCTATATCATCAACTTATCTACATTTTTCATGAATATTCATGAATATTTTTCCAATATACTGTTTGTGTAGCATGGTTGACAACACTAATAATAATATTATTGACAGCAATCAGTGAGTTGATTTCATTTTCAAAAGACCAGTCATGTTCAAATCCTAATCCTGTTCAAATCTGTTAATTAAACGCAAACGCTTCGTTAGATTGGAAGATGGTAGATCAACTTTTTAACCTTTTAATTTCTTATTCAACCTATTATTCTAAGCTTCCCAATGGCTTAAATATCTTTCCCTCCATGTATTGAAAATGTGTACATTAAAACTATTCGTCAGGAAAAAAATGACACAAGGAAGAATTTTCAAAGCCTTTTTGATATGATCTAAAAAACCCTAATGTGTATAACACATTCCGAATAATTCTTCTGTTTCAGGAAAGTACATTGTGTCTAATCTGCAGGAACTATTGATGTTTTCAATATACCCACACGGATTTTTATTTCTTGATTTGAATACTTTTGATAAAATCACTTTCGCCCGAATAATGCCTGCTCGAAATTTTGTAATTGAAGTTTAATAAGAATATATTAAAATTAAATCAGAATTTTTTAAAACATTAACATGTAATTCAAAATATAAATAAATTTGTAAACAATAGTGTGTCGTAATATTACATGAACAAAATCTATCACTTTTTTATGACAAAAAATGACTTGTCGCAAATTCACGATGAAAAAATTATGATCACTTCGCCAAAACTAGCCAATAATTTTTATCTCATTTCATTTCCTACCATATGAAAAAAGTGTTCACGTTTTGAACTTTACTGGCAAGAATCTAAGTAGCAACATTCAAATTAAAGTAGAGAAAAGTCCGAGTAATAAGACATTCAAGTTGGCAGAAAAAACTTTGTTATAGAGCTGTCAGTCATTTCTCTCCATTGAGATATTTGCGTTATTATTTTGTAGAGATGCATGTGGATGTATCGCCTCTTGTTTGCAATAATGAAGCATAATGTGCATTTCGAAGAGTTTTGATGTTGTCACAGTTGCAATATAAGTGAATTTTCATCACAAGACTGAATTCTCAACTGGAATCGGAATTAACTCAACACTGTCATCCCCCTTGGTGAAAACAATAAACAAATTCGTTCTGAAACAACAACGATAATCGAGCCAAGAATACAATTATAATCTAATTTTGAGGTGTCTGAGTAACGCTTGACTTTTTGACACAACGCTAATCAAACCATAGAGAAATAAAAAAAATACTCTAAATGCAGCGCTCAACATTTTCAGTTGTTTATCAAAATAACTCGCCAGTCCTTCCATTATACTCTTTAGCTTTGTGTCACTTCTTTTGTCTACCCAAACAAGACCAGGCCATTCAGACTAGGAACAGTTATCCAACACAATAACCGAAAAGTGATTTATAGTGACTCTACCCGGTCAAAAGCATTGAAGCAGTATTCCCCCGATAGCTTCCAATTCCGCAACAATAAGAAATCAAAATTAATGATTAGACTGTTCTCGTGTCGCAATTTTCCTGCTCTCCTTCAACGCTTACATCTTCAGTCAAGAAAACCTACCAAACTAAACAAATCATCCATTTTTCGAATCCATTCAATATCCCATTGTCGTCACTCTCCTGTTCCAACTTCAGCCAACTTGTTACTTTCTATCATCGCACCGGAAGTTACCTATAACTGCACATCGACAGTCCCCTTCGATGAGGATCTTCGGTTTCGAGAGTGCAAACAAAGAATTGGCCGTAAGCGCAGTTGAGCACCCATAACGGGGACGAGCGAACAAAGAGAAAATTTATATACATTTTCAAATCCTATGGCTAAGGCCCCCATCAGTCTTCACATTCGGTTTTACCGGGTGGAGTGATGTGCTCCGCTCAATGGGGACGCGTCGTAGCCGGCAGTAGCGTAGTCAGGGAACTTGTTTTAAAATAAAATTCAAAGATCAACAAAAGTTTAACCCTACAGAACTTATTTGTATCGTTCCAGTATTCAATTTATCACTAAAATATTGTTGAGCCTAATTATTTTCTACACTGAAAATAAGATTGATGGATACTTTCTGCAATCCAGAGAAAAAATATTCGAAGTAAAACGATTATCTAATGCTATCGCAACATAGCAGTTTTATTTGGATTACTACGTTAAACGACAATACAGTTTTCCGGATAAACTGATACGATCGGTAAAAGCACCGATGGATCTGGGACGCTCTCCATACCCTTCGAGTCTCGGAGAGAAGTACAGCAAAATGATGGACTCTCATGTCTGTTGTTCAATATTGCTTTGGAAGGTGTGATTCGAAGAGCGAAGATCGACACGAACGGTACAATCTTCCGAAAGTCGGTACAGTATTTGGTTTTACTGATGACGTTACTTGGAAGTGATGATAGAAACATACATCGGACTGGTAACCGAAACCGTGAGACTCGAACTGGCTATAAAAGAAATAAAAACAAAACACGTGAAAAAAGAGGCTCTTGAGACGAAATACTAAACATTTGAAAAAGAATATTGATAGATGGTAACAATATCGAGGTGGTAGATGAATTCTCTTTTAGGTACTTATTAAATTCTGGGTGATAATTGAGATTTTATGTAATCGATTTCATAAGGTTTCGTATGCGACATAGATCAATGAAACTATCTACGGCTATGAACCAGTTTCAGGAAAGTAGAACAGTCTTAAATTGTGACAGATTTTCTAACCAGCTGAAATCGATTCGTCGAAATTGACTGAATTCGACCTCTTTCAGAGATTTATAATTTAGATGATTTTTTTTTTTTAAGTATTAGTGTTTTATTGATAAAATTTCTATTTACATTTCATTTTCTAAAACATAATTCAAGACGTTTGTATCAACGATTGTACTCTGATTGATGTAATTTATATATGCAATGAAAATTTTTAAAATTGGTGTTTTGATTCTTCTCGGTATTCCATTTAGAGTTGGTTGAATAAGATCAGCGAACGACAGTCTTCGCCATCCCCGCAGCAGTGTTGACGATTTGCGTTGCGCAAGTGTCCACGCATCTTCAACTCGAGGGCACTCGCAGAATTTGTGTATCAGCGTTTCTACCGAATTGTTGCAGTGTATACAGTTCTCACCGTCAGCTCGATGGATAATGTACATAAGTTTCCTATGTTCGGTTTTTCTATTGACTAGAAGGAACAGATCACTCTGTTGTGCAGACGATAAGCCTCGTGAGTGAATGTTGGACCACGTCTGTCGCCAGCTTGCGTGAGGATTTTCTCTTTCTACTCTTGGTGTTTGTGTACCTGTTCTGTAGAAATTGTGGATAGTATTTGCAGATAAGGATTGTTGAATATGCGTTGGAATTATTGAGATTTGTTGACGGATTAATTTTAAGCATGGGCAGTCCGCTGGAATAGCAAAGTGGTTTGCACTATTTTGCGACAAAAATGACTGGTAGAAGGGTAGATAGTCGATTTCTATCAAATGTCGATTAATGAGCAATACTTTACATTTAAAAGCCGGGAGATGAAGATTCAAACCCCCTTCTTCTCGGTCTCTTGCTAATTGCGTCATAGGTATCCTAGCTGGAATTCCACGCCATAGAAAATTCCCCATTGATGAAGTCAGTTTTCCAATGTGAGTGCTAGATGGTGGAATGATAGACGAGAGGTACCAAATGCGAGACGTGACGAACGTGTTGAGTAGAGAAACTTTTTGCAATAGTGTCAATGTTCGCATCGAGTGTAACCACAAAAGACGTGTGAATTTTCCTACCGCTTTGTCCCAGTTTACTTTTATCATTGCCCTAATAGAATTTGTAAAAATTACTCCTAGTATCTTAACGGTTTCTGCAGTATGTAGCCAGGGTATGCTGATTGGATTTCCATCTATGAGACCGATGTTGATGGACGTTGTTTTCGTCAAATTCAGCTTGGCTCCCGAAGCTTGACCGAAGAGAGTAAAGACGTTGATAATCTGCTCTATCATTGGGACTGTGGTTGCAATGATGCTGATATCGTCTGCATAAGCGACGATCAGGTCGTCTCCACACGCGTGCTTTAGTTTATTTTGGAGGGGTGTGAGATAGAGAGCAAAACACAAGCTGCTGATTGGGTTTCCTTGTGCTACTGAACGCTGTATGGGAAAGGCAGCCGATAAGTGTCCGTTTGCGAGTAGACGTGACGATGACCGTTCGGCAAATCTGGAGAGCAGTTTTACTAACCTGGGATTGATGCCGAGTGAGCACATGGTGCCGAACATGAACTTTCGATTGACCCGATCAAACGCATGGTCTAGATCGAAAGAGATGAGCTTCGCTTTTTGTTTTCGTTGGATCAGCTGAGCGACTTTGTCTTTGAGTGAGAAGATGGCTTGGAAGATGTTACGATCGGGATTGGAGCATTTTTGCACATCTCCCAACACTCTATGGATACCGATCACTCTCTCGAGTCTGGTCTTGAGGATGCGAGATAGGAGTTTGTAATCATAGTTGATTAAAGAGATCGGTCTGTACGAGTGAGCCGTGTCGCCTGAGTTCTTCTTTTTCACTAAAACGATGACACTATTTACGAAATCGGGAGAGAAATTTAATGCCAGCGCTTCGTTGAGGACGAGGTTAAGTTCACGATGTATCACGTCGAACGTTCGCAAATAGAATTCTCTCGGTATTCCATCTGAGCCCGGAGATTTTCTTGGTGCGCTTGTCTTTATTGCTGTTAGAATTTCGGCTGTTGTTATTTCACTCATGCAGCGCTCGTTCGCCTCATCATTTTCTGGGATTACTCTGTTGCATACAAAGTTTGGGTCTCTCTCTCGTTCTGGTTGGTCTTCTGTAAACAGTTCACGATAGTACTGCAGCATACACTGTTCGATGTCGTCAGAGCTCTCGAGCATTTCGTCTCTCTCGTTCCGTAGCTGTACGATCGTTGTTCGTTTTTTCCTTCGTTCGCCGAGTTGGAATGTGGATAAGGGCTCGCCGGCAACGTATGTTTCGTTGTTTCGTACAAACATTCGCGTGGATTCTCTCTGCAGTGTTAACATTTCGGCTTTGAGACGGTTGATAGTCGTCAGCATAGCAGGGTCTTGATAATAGCTATCATATGCCACGCGTAGCTGGGTGTACAATCGTTGGTGTTTGTAGCGTAGTTCATCATAAGCGAGTTTGGACTTCCATCGATAGAAACTTTTGATTTTGTTCTTAGCAAAGCACATCCACCAATCCATCCATGAGCGAAAATTGCGGCGTTGGCGGGTCCAATACTGCCATTTGAAACGAAACTCTGCTATATTTTCTGCAGTGAGAAGATGAGGGCGAAGAGACCAGTAACCCCGCCCTGGTGCACGACCGAGGTTCGGTAGGCATATTCGGATCGTGATTGCTTTGTGGTTCGTGAATGAGCACACGTGTGTTTCAGCTGCTCTCAGCTGATCAACCAGTCCTAGGGAAACGTATATTCGATCCAGCCTCGACATTGAGTTGTGTGTTAAATAAGTGTGGCCCACGGTGCGGGGGTTAAGTTTCACCCATGCGTCTTGTAGTTGCATTTGACTGATAGTAGCTTGAAGTGCATGGCTCCCATTATTTCCTGTACTATCACACTGTCTTAGTACGCAATTAAAGTCACCTGCTAGTATCACATGATCAGTTCTGTGTCGTAGATAATACGCGATGTTGTTGTTAAAGAATCTCTCACGTTCAGTTCTGGCTGTGGATCCAGAAGGCGCGTACACATTGCATAACGTTGTGTTTTGTATTCGTACAGCTGTTAATCGTCCGTCTATGCTTTTCTCGACGTGTGAGAACCGAATGTACTCTTTCAGAGCGATTGCTGTTCCCCTTCTGGCGTGATCTACGTTGGATATTATATTGTAACCGGGCAGGCTCAGTTGTTCGTTTTCAACCTCTTGCATGAAAACAATGTCTAGTTCCATAGCGCGGACGAAGGAGTGTAAGGCGTGTATTTTTGTTGGATTTGAGATTGTGTTAATGTTGATAGTGGCAATATTGTAACTACGGAGCTCTATTGTAATGCACTAGAGTTATTAGGCGACTCGTCGCCATCGTCCTGTCGTGGCTTTTTACCGGGGGGTTTACGTAGGGATCGTCGGCTAGTTGTCGAGGTTGAAGAGCGGTCGGATTCATCACCATCGTTTTTTCGATCGGGTTCCGAAAATCTGTGCGTCGAGTCAGTCTTACTGTCTGGATGAGTGTTCGGAGTTTTGAAACTGCTCTCGAGAGACGATGTCGATCGGTTGAGTACAGGGTGACCGGTAGAAAGAGGATGCTGTGGATTATTTAAGTTCGAGGACTGAGACAGGGAATGCGTGCTGCTATGCTTACTAGGCACTATGTTCACGCTAGCAGACGATTTTGCTGTTGCTACCGGTTTGGGGCGTGGAGTTTGTTTCACGACTTTCGCGTAGGACTTGTCCGGTTGATCCGCATTGAACTTTTGGACCAGTAACTTTTTGTTCTGAATACATGAGATGCCGCTGTGCGCGGACTCGTTGCAGTGTCGGTATGTTTGCTGCTGACCATAGTACGCCACAGCTGTTATCTCTCCGTCTATTGTGACATAGGATGGAATATTTTCCTTCACCAACATTTTTGCGACACGCACACCAGTTGGTATACCGCCAAAAGCGTATTTTTCGTCCCACATCAGTTCGTGTATAGATAGGACATCACCGAATGTTTGTAAGAATTCGATTATTTTGTCGTTCGTCACATCTTCGGAAAGGTCGAAGAGTTTTACCTCCACTGCACCGTCCTCCATCGTGATGCGAATTTTGTACGTTTTGCCCTCGATCTCTGTTTCGTGTACGTTGTCGTGGTCTTGCACGATTTTTTGAGCTAATGCCAGATCATCGACCTTAACAAAGACGCAACTTTGGCTTCTACTTGGTTGGATCCGAACGACATGTTGCTTTTGCAATTCAAGCACTGAACTGACGAAATCATGTAGTTCCTCATAGGATGGCTTCCGTGGAAGATGCGCGAAATCGATACGAAAAGTATTTTCGCGACGTCTCATGATGAGAAATAGAAGTGTGGCTAGCTGAAACATGGAATTCAGTTTTTTTCTATATGTTTCGTCTTCGAATCGATTCTATCTAGAATTGTTTCATTTTTGTTCGGTATGATACTCAGTTTATTTATTTATTGTAACTTTTAACGAACTGAGCAAATGTCCGTGTGTATGTGTGTTTGTCTTTTTGTGTGTTGTCATCATAGAGGTCGAGATCTCAGAGATGGCTGGACCAATTTTGATCAAACGCTATCGAATGTTTTGAGATCGGATTTATCTGTCACAATTGACCTTGAAAACAGAATATGTTTTTAGATTTATGCTGTTTTTCATTGAAAAAAACTGGTGGCATGGATTGGTCTGATTTTGCATTTTCGAGCAGAAGTGCATTTTTTTACGATGTTTTATTCCCGATGCTGTTCGAACGTGCAAAACCAGAGCAATCCACGCAACCAGTGCTTTTCATTGAAAAACGGCATTAGATTCCGCACGGTAATAGCTATCTGACAAGCCATAGATTGTTGAAATCCATTCATTTTTAACGGATATATCGATTTTTTTTTGCATCCATTTTCATAACGTTTTGATTTTAGCGCGGTTCGATTTTGGCAACATGATCATATTCGAACATGAAATATTAATTAGAAAGACGGAAAAGCAAAGTCTTGGCATTACATTCCTTTTGTGGAATTTGGCCTTTTTTTGTTTTAACATACTTCGCAACCGATTCTTAGCGTAAGGAGTGCATCGAAAAGTAGTTAGCCACATTGATTATTGAATAAAAAGCGAAAAAAAACGTATTTTGACATCAGTTTTCGATATATTGTAGAAAAATTACTTTTTTATGCACTTCACTGATTATATTGAAGAAAATCCTAGTTTCTGTGAAACGTTCGCACTTTGGACTTGACATTCTTCATTAAATTCTGCACAGTTACTTTTGTCACTTTCCTGGTGGCAGCTGTCCTGTTTTTTTTTAACTCCTGCATGTATTGGGACACTGCACCTTTCTACCGAAAGTGCCGCTTGACAATTGCCCAATACCTTTCAATTGGTCGAAGATCCGGGCAGTTCAGTGGGTTGATGTCCTTTTCCACGAATTGTACATTATTTTTTGACAACCACTGTAGAACGGAGTTGGCGGACCGCAAACCACAGGTACAAATTGCTTGCCAGACCAACACCTTCTGCCCAAACTTTTCCATCGTTACCGTGGTATCAGCGTCGTCCAGGTCCTGGTACACCGATTTCGTATAATATTGCGGTCCGGGCAGCGCTCGAGAGTCTTCCTTGGCGTAGGTTTCGTAGTCGATCAGGATGCATCCGTCTTTATTCTGTAGAATCCGGTTATACAGTTTTCGCACTCTTGTTTTGGTCTGAACTTGCTGTACCAGGGACTTTTTCGGCACCTTCTGTTTCTTGTACGTTTTCACGGAGTTCCGAACTTTGATCCGTTGAATCATCCCGATGCTGGTGTTGAACTGCTTGTCCAAATTCCGCGTCGACGCCGATGGGTTTTTCCTGATGTACTCAACCATTTTTAAGTCCCGGCCGGGCTGGCTGGGACCCGTTTTCCTACCGGATCGGGGCAAATCCTTCATGGAAAGGGTCTTACCGAACTTCTCGATAGTATTTTTGACACCACTGGTGTAGTGCACTTTCACCCGTTTCGCAATTTCGTTGTACGTGACACAACTTCCTGAGCACCAAGTGTGCAGAATTTTCTTTCGCGTTTCCGGATCGATTCGACTCATCATTGAAACGATAAACTGTACCGAAACCAATCGATTGCGCAGCTGTTACTGACATGTAAACAAACATGTCACCGTAAAACACGCTGCATAAAATTAAGCCATTTTAGAGTAATAACTGTTTGAATGTTGCTAACTACTTATCGATACATTCCTTACAGAATCATTGGATGGCTAGTACTGCGATCCTACCTGCACTAAGAATCCTTCCAGGTTGGGGCTCGAACATACGTCAACTGGCTTGTAAGACCAGTGTCTTTTGCATTGAACTGCCAATCCGGGTCGCAGATGACAGTATTTTTAAATTCAAATCAATTTCATATTAATATTGATTTATCCTGCTCGCAGTAATAATTGCTGGAAAAACACAACTTCTTACCCCTTTATACCATTCGAAGAAGTTCGTCGAGATAAGCAAATTTGTGTATGCAAAAAGTAATTTCAATAATTTTTCTTGGAGATGACTACTGATTTCTACAAACTCAGATTTATATAAACAGTCCTATGCACCCATATACGGTTTCTGAACTTCTGGTTCTGGAATTACAGGATGATATATGAAATTAGATTAAAATAATGATACTCAGGGCTTTTATGTCGCTTCTCTTTAAGGGGCACGCTAGTGCACAATTTCACGATATCATCAAGATTGGTATCAACATTATTTCGATATGTTGTTCTGATTAGTTGATGACCAAACCAGTTTACGAATTGATAAGTATGATAAGCCTAAAAATATCCAGATAAGTTACGTTGATATCTTCGAAATATTCTTTGAGGACACGTGCCCTTGCGTGCCTCCCCAAAAAAAGCAACGATGTTACTGATTTTGATCGTAGATGGCTTAGTCGATGTAGTCCATCTAATATTCAAATTGAAGGTCTTAATGTTCCATAAAAACTACTCGTTTTTAATCAGATCCAACTTTCAGTTCAGGAGATACAGGGTAATTAGTGTAAAAATTTCACATAAATTTATCAGTTTTATCAGGCTCACAGATTTTGAGAGTCGATGACAAAATAAACTTATTTCAGTTTTACCGATATTCGGTTTTCGACCCGGGTAGATGCAAATAGCAAACAAAAATTAATATAATAACACATTTAACCATCATATATAGTCTTGACGTTTATGTGCTGTCATAGAGATACTTGATATTTTCTTGACATTTCATCGAAAGAATCAAGAAACTGTACAATATGTGTTTAGCTTCAAAATTAGTTATTATATCCTATTTCGTTATTGATTAGGTATTCAAATTTCATTAAGAACTATTGATGCAGTAGTTTTATCTTCAAATAAAATATAATTGAATAAACTGCATTAGAATCAGATGAAAGAAATGCTTTTGCATTTTTTTTATTCTGAATGCTGGAATATAAAAACCTATTTTAATCCACCTAGTGGTGTAATGATGCCTTTCTCATATTACTCATTACATCATGAATATAACCGTGAAATTCACAAAAACAACTGTTCATTGAATAGAAATAGGAAAGTTTGTTCGAACCTAATCTAACAAACTCTATAAAATCTGTTTACCCTGTAGTTCCGGAACCGAAAGTAGTATCCACAACAAATTAAGGAATTCTGTATGAAACTGTAACACTTTTCTTTTGAACCTATAAGTTTGTGAAAATCGGATCCGGATGAAATTTCACAGTAGGTTTAAAAACAGTATGAACTTTAATTCAAATCAAGATTTGTCAAAATCGGTTGAAGCATCGCAGAGAAATCGAAGTGAATTAAGTTTAAGGAGTTTTTCTTCTCCATTTTCGGTACTCTCGGAACAGGAAAAGAGGGGACCAGTAGTGCCGAATTAAGTTTTCATACCCACAAACTAACAAACTCTGCAAACTAGAAGAATTTAGAAGGCAGTTTTAAGGGATTTGTACCTGTTTTTAACCATCGTTCGTGAAAAAATACATATAAAATTGGTAATTTCCCACTTATCACGCTTTAGTTCCGAAACCGGAAGTTGGATCCTGAAAAAATATTCCACAAATTTTTAGGATATTATAAGACCTTCAATTTAAATCTTAGTTTGTAAAAATCGGTTGAGTTGTTCCAGAGATAATTGAGTATAAACTTTTTCTCAAATTTTCACATATTACCATATAACTCCGGAACCGGAAGTCACATTAAAATGAAATTCAATAGCAAGCTATGGGACCATAATACCTTTTATTTGAATCTTAGTTTGTGAAAATCGGTTCAGCCATCTCTGAAAAAAGCGCATATTTTTTTCACTTTTTTGGTACATATCATCCTATATCTCCGGAACCGGAAGTCGGATCAGAATGAAATTCAATAGCAGGCTATAGGACTATGAGACCTTTCATTTGAATCTTTGTTTGTGAAAATCGGTTCAGCCATCTCTGAGAAAAGTGAGTGCATATTTTTGTTTCATACACACACACATACACACACACACACACGGACACATACACACACACAGACATTTGCTCAGTTCGTCGAGCTGAGTCGAATGGTATATAACACTATGGGTATCCGAGGCTCCGTTCGAAAGTCGATTTTCACAGTGATTGCATAGCCTTTCTATATGAGAAAGGCAAAAAGGGAAAATTCGTCTTTTAAAAATATTTTATTCTTCCGTTGGCATTACAATAACTTAATTTTATATTTTGATGCTATTTTCTAATACAGCTTTAATTATAGTTTTTGATATTTCACCTCTTATTGCAAACTAAATAATGTTAATATGGTAGACATTGTTTGATTTTAACAATAAAATTTGATATTGGTTTGCAAATTTCTTCTACCCGGGAAGGTACCCAAAATTTTTATTTGGAGCGATACTACGATTTCTCTACGATAGATACACTGATTTTCGAAAATTTCGAATCTAATGAAATTGTTCACAATTCATTGGGTGAATTTAACCTACTTAGCTTACACCAATTTCCGAATTTCGTGTGCGAAAGGGAGCTGAAAGAAGGCCAAAACGAATATAATAATCAAGAATTCAAATTAAAATAAACTTATGGTCCCATACAGCATTGGTGAATTTGATCCGATTCCGACTTCCAATTTTGAAATTTTAAATGTAGTTTTTAATTTTTATTTTTTAGTTTTTAAAATTCAAACCGTCTTAGAAGATGACGATACCAAAAAATCTTCAGAGTCGGGCTCAAAACTATTTCAATTTATTCGTCATACTAATTCATGGGTATACGAACTATTTTGGATTAATACCGTTTCTGGAAGTACCATAAATAGTGACAAAAACTTTTAGCATTAGCATTAGCATTAGAGACCGCCCGTGTGTTGCTACTCCGTTATTGATCTGGACCAATTAAGATTGCAAAATGATTTTTTGAAGTAACATGTTTGGGAATAACACATTGTTTCACATTGTGCAAACTGTATTGAACCATGCATGCTGATCAATACCGACGCCGGCCACGTCCGAATGCAGATCTACTTGGGAGGGAAAGGATTGTTAGTTCGATGCATGTTGCTACTAAGAACCGAGGAATCCTCTGCATTCCCACATGCATCACAGGAGAGGATACTTTGTTAGTAAATGTTTTAGTAATGTTATCATGTGTTTATTGCTCTGGGTAGCCGGCTACCAAGAATGTTTTAAAGTATTATCTTTTTATGTGTTACTTTGTGCTGGCAATATAATGCACGAAACAGTCAATCTCCGAAATTGACAAAACTCCGGACAGCCGGCTGTCGAGTATGCAGTCACTCGTTTATGCATCTACCTTTCGCGTTTTTTTTAGTCATGCAAAAAAAAAAATTCGGATTGATAAAAAAAGGTATTATCTCACTGCTAGGTGGATTAGGCACGTTTTTATAAATGAAAGTACGTGACACAAAATAAACGAGCGAATAGGATTTAGACAAAAAAGTTGATTCATTGCATTGAAATATTGTAAACAGTTATTATAAAATCATTTTAAATCACCAAACAAAGGTCAACAGATTTCACACGCGTCTTGATTTCTTATTACTTCCGCTCTACTATTCCAATTATTTATTAAAATTATTATTTGGTTATATTAGTTGATCTGGGCAGCCGGCTACCGAGAAAAATATTAATTTACTGTTTGAAATATTAATATCAAGTGTTTTTTACTATGTATTCAATATACCGATACATGTCATCTCTGTTATTAACTTTGTAATATAAACGGATTTGCGCAATGGTTGATTTTTATCATTCATTTTATAATCCTGAAAGACAATCAATAACATGGAAGAAGAAATCATTCCTAATAAAACTTTTCTACGAAGTTAGACGGAAATTGATAGGTTGAATAAAGAGATGATTTAGTAAAATAGAGTAATCAGAAGTAAAACATTGAAAATATCTGATAACTGAAAGGAAAAAGAAACTCCTGCAATTGTCGCCTTTTACGACATGGAAGCAGGAACCCAGTGGATCTATTCTTGGTTCATTTTTTTCCGCCGGATTCCACACGGCATCTAGGCTGGTACAGTCCGGAGAGAGCTAATAGGTACTATCAATCTCCTAGTGGACCCCAGCCCCTCCATAAATAGTGACAAAAACTTTAAAGATAAACTTACTTCTACATCTCATGAAATGCTTAATCGATTCTAACACGTTTAGATTAAAAGGAATAATTTTAAGGTTTCATACAATTTCTATCTTCGATTTGTTTTGGAGTTCCAAGATCACATGGTAATGAGTGATTGAGTTTTGAACTGTTATTTAAAACGACGGTCATTAAAATAATTTTATAAAAACTAAAAACATCCAAGAATATTCATTTTGATGTAATTCCGGAACCCAACGTTGGATCCGGATGAAATATACCGAAACCTCCATTAAACCGGGGGTTCGTAGATGGAGGTAGTTCGTAAAAACAGTTTACGTTACTTGGGATTTGGTTCGTAAAAAAAGTTTTGTGTAATGAATGTGGAAACCCCTAATCACAAGGCCATTTTCGGAACGGATGTGATAAGTGGGTGCAAGAAAATGATATTTGGGGTCGGTTCAAAATCCAAGATGGCGACTTCCGGTTTATCGATATTCCTAAAAACTCTTACAATGTGGGTATTTTCGAACCGGAATTGATGAGTAGTTGAAGGAAAACGATGTTCGAAGTGGTTTGGAAATCCAAGATGGCGACTTCCGGTTTATCAATATTCCTCAAAACCCTTACAATGTGGGTATTTTCAAACCGGAATTGATGTGTAGATGACGGAAAACGATGTTTGAAGTGGTTTGCAAATCCAAGATGACAACTTCCGGTTTGTCGATAATCCTTAAAAACTCTTACAATATGGGTATTTTCGGAAAAGGATTGATGAGTAGATGACGGAAAACGATGTTTGAAGTGGTTAGTTACGGTTTTAAATTTCGACATTCTAAAAATTAATATTGAGTCGAAAGGTTCCTTTATCAGGAAGAAGAGATTGCCATACTGAAGAGGTGTGCATTGTTTCATCCGATTCGGAGAAAGTCGATCCTGCCAGTTTATCTGCTATTTATTTCTGGAATTGCTCATAAATGTTAGAAATTCAGTGTCATGTGGTTGTCTAACTGACTCTTACCACTTGAGACAAATAATATCCCTTTTTCTCAATGGCTTACAAAATGTTAAATCATATTCCGACGAGCCAGTTGACATGTGATTTTGACAAGTTTAAATAAAAACAAATGTGTCGTGATCAGAGTAACAGTACTTTTTTCGACTTTATCACGTACACTAAAACAACTGAAATTATAAATGTGACACTGAAAATAAAAAAAAAATGGAGAACACGGTCATTGATTTGAAACTAAATTTTAATGTTTGTGGTTGCTTCCAAATATTAGATTGAGTCTTCCAGTTGTTCAATAAAATATTGAAAGCATACAATATAACTACAACAATATAAAAATATTACAGCTGTTCAGACGTCTACTTGTTATGATCATTTCGAAAATATAGTACAATATTCAAACAATAATGATTAGCAGGTAACACCTTTGTCAGAAGCATAACATTTTTTAAACGATATATAATCATATCATAATGATCGTCAAAGAATACCGATACAACTGAACTCACTATTTCGATTTTTGAAGCGCTATCAAAAACCGGAAGATGCCATCTTGGATTTCCGAACCACGTCAAACTTCGTTTTCCGTCATCTACTCATCAATCCCGTTCCGAAAATACCCACATTGTAAAGGTTTTTAAGGAATATCGACAAACCGGAAGTCGCCATCTTGGATTTCCGAACCACTTCAAACATCGTTTTCCGTCATCTACCGTCATCATCCGTTCCGAAAATACCCATATTGTAGTAATTTCCATGAAGCCGGAAATTGTTTTCATTGGATGCAAAAACCCCTTTTTACGAAGTTGGTTCGTAAAAAAAGTTTACGTTATTTCGGATTTGGTTCGTAAAAAAAGATTACGTCATTTGGGATTTGGTTCGTAAAAAGAGGTTACGTAAAAAAAGTGTTCGTAAACGGAGATTTGGGTGTATACAAATCTTCTTTCGTCATCCAGCGTCACGAGCAATGACGACGTGATGCATTGCAAAACTGACAAGAGATATTAGATGAAAAGTGTCTCGCCGAGTTTCAGTAAAAGCTAACTGTTCGAAATCGGTTTGGCCATCTCTGAGAAAAGTTAGTGCACTTATTTTGATTTTTTTGCACATATCAATTTGTAATTCCGGAACCGGAAGTCGGATTCGAATAAAATTTCGGAACTTTGTATGGGACTAGAAAAACTTTCATTTGAATCTAAGATTGCTAAAATCGGTTCAACTATCTCTGAGAAAATTGAATGCACAATTGATATTTTATTATTTTAGTTAAGATTTTATATTCCTCGTTAAGTTATATTTTCCTCGAGAATGTAGGTACACTGAAGTCTTTTTTATGCGAATTTACGTACCGCTTAAAAAAACCGCATAAAAAACCGCATAACTCTGAAAATTCGCATAAAAAAGACCGCAGAAGGGAAACCGCATAACCCTGAAAATTCGCATTAAAAAAACCGCATAACTCTGAAAATTCGCATAAAAAACTCTCGTAAAAAACGCCTAAAAAAGACCGCATTAAAAAAGACCTTAGTGTATTTCTTTGCAATACGCACGAGAAACATAATTTTTAATGATTCCGGTAGAAGTGTTGAGAATTGATTGATGCAAACAATTTTCCGAAACGATCACTTTCTCAGATTTTTCGTTTGGAGTAGGCATAATGCTCCAGCCACTGTATAATATGGCTCACAACAAATTAGTGGTATGCCCCAAAACAAGAGACATTATGCCCCGCAACAATGATGCAATATGCATCTTGAAAGGTCGATATAGAAGAAAAGCAGATAAAGAAGATTTTCTTTGCATCAGAAATCAATTCCATAATCAATTAATTACAATTGGAAACCAACATTTTTGTCGTGAATACGACTTACTTTAGTATGGGGCGCCTTTTCAAAATTTACCCTCTGAGAGAGTGATAAGTTTTTAATCGTGAATATCTCATGTTATATCTAATGAATCAACATAATTCTTGCTACACGCCATCGGAAATATGATCACAATTTTATAATAAAATTTTCAGTTCTGTGACATATTCTCAAATAGTTCAAAATTAAACTTTTCTGAAATGTTTGGTATAAACAAGTATCAAAGAAGATAATTCATAAGGCGCGTTTGCCGTTCTCGTATTTTGAAATCTCATAGCTCAGTGATCTGTAGAAGGATTTATATAATCTAACTACCAATAGAATCGAAAATTTTTAACTTGAACGTGTATTGCAACAACATTGAAGTTTTTCAATAGTACACTATTGAAAAACCTGTTTGATTTAACCCATGACAGCACCAGCCAATCAGAACGCGAGATGTCTGCATCTATACAAGAGCATCCATATAAAAGTTGAGTGGTTCATTTTTCCTACCATTTGCTGAGCAACTGTTCCCGAAACAAGACAAACGAGAGCAACATCGAGGACCTGTCGTCTCACTGTTTCCCGATCTGAATGCACGAGACACCGTCATCACAATGACACCGAAAATCGGTAGAAAGGCAGCCAAAAAGTCCAGCAAGGCCCATTGCTGAAACAAGACACACACGAGAACCATATCAGATCTCAATATTTCCTACCAAAAGATTCATCAAGATGGAAGCTAAATTAATTTGCACCGTCACTAACACATTCAATTACGAACGGCCATGCGAAAGCGAAAGTGATGATTTTGAACACATCTTTATATTAGTATACAAATATGCCGTGCGAAACAGAGTTGAACAAATTGAACAAATGAAAAAGATGAACAAATGTTTCCACTTGATTTGCGCATTCTACTTTCCAGGCGTATTAGAACTGGCTAAACTTAAAGCAATCCTAAATATTTCTTTATCACAGTGTTGTTGTCGTCCTGAAAAGGACGGGGTTTTCAACTCCTCATCGTTACGGATGGCCAGCTGCAGATGGCAAGGGATGATTTTCGTTTTCTTGTTGTCAAGGGCAGCATTACCGGCCAATTCCAACACTTCGGCAGCCAAGTACTCCATCACTGCCGCCAGATAGACCGATGCACCGACACCGACACGCTCTGCGTAGTTTCCCTTTCGGAGCAGACAATGGATTTTGCCAACTGGGAACTGCAGACCAGCACGGTTCGAGCGGGACTTTGCCTTGCCCTTAACTCTTCCTCCTGTGTGCGTGATTCTGCGTAAAAATTCCACAAATGCTGTTAACAGCTCGACAACCAATTCAGTATTACTGGCTGCTGCTATACTAACTCTCTCTTTTATATCGTTTCACTGTTTCCCATTCTGCGAAGGGGAGGTCCCTACACCGTTACCAGTAGCAGGTATAAAATGAAATGTGATGTGAGAAATAGCGTCATTCGTCTTTCCTCACCGAAATACTGACCGTCTTAAACCAAGTACAAAAATCCAGGTGAAACCGAAGTGGAATGGTCCGCAATTGCTCGTTATCTTGGCCTTTTAGTGGATAGTAAGCTACTCTTCCGAGATAACATAGATGATCGAGTGGTTAAAAGTACTGTCATGCTGCGAAAGCTATATCCGATAGTAAACCGTAAGTCTAAAATGTCTAAAACCAATAAACTGACTATCTACAAGCAAGTCGTTCTGCCCATGCTGGAGTACTCCTCTCCGGTATGGAAGGACTGTGCACTTACTCATCGAAGAAAGCTCCAAATAGTACAAAATAAATTCCTGAGAATGATACTAAATCTTCCAAGACGAACAAGAATAACTCGTATCCATCAACTGGCAAATCTCGACCCGATTCAAACCAGAATAAATAACAATGCAACGAAGCATATGAACAGAGCGTTAATGTCAGAATGGCAAACTATACGAAGTATTTTTTCGTGATCTTGTAAATACTGTAAATAAAATTAGAGTTAGGAAAAATTAGGTATTAGAATAATTTAGGCATAAGGATAACCAGAAACAAAACAAAATTCTTGTTGATAATCAAACATACTGCAAATGCAAAAAAAACCAAAAAGATTCAAACTAATTAACAAAACAGAAATACGAAGATTGAAAAGCAATAAGCTGTATCACTTACTCTGTAAAGAAAACGATTGTAAACCAAAAACCAATACAAATAAATTTGAATTTAATGTAAAAAAAAGAAATAGCGTCATTTAAGTTAAAGCAGCTACTCTGAACGTACGAGACGATGGCACCGAAAACCGGCAGAAAGGCAGATTTGTACCGTCACTAACACATTCAATTACGAACGGCAATGCGAAAGCGAATGTGTTGATGTTCAACACATCTTTATACTAGTATGGGGTCGTGTGAAAATATGCCATGCGATACAGAGTTGCCATATATACAGGTTAATCTGTATTTTATTTATACATACGTATATGTACAGATTATTCTGTATTATTATTATTATTATTATCATTATTATTATCAAAATGACTTGCATACCGAAGATCGTCGATACATTTCAGACCAGGCCATTGCAATTGTTTCGTACTGAAATTTCGAAAAAGAATCAGATATCTTCAAACTTCATAGCTTCAATAAAAATAAACTACAAATTTGTCGTACCTAGCCTCCAATATAAGTAAATTAAAAAGGAATTGTTTCAAGTTTGGAATACATAGCTGTAGAATAGTAGCTGTTTAATGTAACTAATCTGTACTTTAATGTAGGTGCATCGCTTCAAACTCTATTAGTGAAAAAGGGGAAAGCTTGCACAATTCATATAATCAATCAACTAACTGATATTCGGAAAAGTGATGGGAGCGTGCCAGTTTTTTCGTATTCACGACATTCAGTTATGTCTGACATTACCCACCCGCCTTTTTATCCTCCCAACACTACATTTTGGATTGATAATCATTATTAATCTTTAAAGCAATATTTTGACTCGAAGCATACTGCTGAATCGAAGGTGGGGTATAATGTCCGTAGAGTGACTGTTATGAGAAAATTAAATTCGTATATCAAACGAATGGCTTTGTTTCTCTGGATTTTTATACTGTAAATAGAGACATTCGCACTGCTAAATTACTAAGTAGCAACTGACATTTTATACGGTTAAAATGCGTGTTTAGTCGAAACAAAACCTTACATCGAAAAGCTACCTAATGATATTTTTAGTTTTTTGCCTTTCTCATATAGAAAGGTTATGCAATCACTGTGAAAACCGACTTTTGAACCGAGGCCCGGAGGGCTGAGTGTCATATACCATTCGACTCAGTTCGTCGAGTACGCAAAATGTCTGTGTGTGTGTGTGTATGTGCGTATGTGTGTATGTAACGTTTTTGGCATTAAAAATGCCTTACTCTTCACTATACGGGGCCGGGTGTCAATTAAAAGTTTCAAAAATAGCCGCGTAACCTTTTTGTGTCATAATTTTGAACGTTAATAACTCGGTCATTTGTTGATGGATTGTTATAATTTAACAACCAATCGATTCGGAAACTTTTAACTTAAACATGTATGACGACGTCGTTTCAGTATTTCAATAGCATACTATTGAAAAAATGGTTGGAATCGACCTATGTTTTCATCCACCAATCCCTGCTTTACAAAATGACGTCAACTTATTGTTCGGCATAGGAGGCTTTGCGTCATGCATAAAAAACACCACATCGTTCTGCGTAGTATGAAGAGAAATCTATAAATATAGGCTGCACAATATTTCTTTGCCTAGTTGATGTTTGACTGCGAATGAAACAAGTAGCTCGTCCAGTGAGCTGATGACTGGATTGTATATGCGTTCACTTGCTGGATTGTCGCTTTTGCATTATGTGTTGGTGAAACTTCCTGCTGTCTGCACAACACCGCTTCGTGTTCGCTTGAATATCTTATATATCATCTAGCTATTGAAAAACCGAACCAGCATGGTTATCGGTTCTTTTGAAACATCCCATGTATTTAGCAAATTGTTGGTCGATTTTGCCATTAAAAATGCCTTACACTTCGCTTCCCGAGGCTGGGTGTCAAATTAAAACATGCAAAACTAATCGCGCAACATTTTTCTGCCATAATTTTGAACGCTCATACCTCAGTTATTTGTTGATGGATTTATATAATTCGATTCGGAAACATTCCAATCGATTCGGAAACATTTAACTTAAACTTATGAGAAAACGTCATTTGAATATTTCAATTGCATTCCATTGAAAAATTTATTTGAATTGAGTATTTTTTTTTTGGTTCTCTGGTAACTATCAGGCTAATTTAGTATTATCGGCAATAGATCTAATTCGGATCTAATTTACAGCGCTTGTTCCTTGATGATTTGTTAATGGAATTTCCTCATTTAAATGATTCCAAAGCTTCAATATTGTAAGCTTAAAAATGTTTTAATTTGTCAACGGATCGGTTTGCATACTTAAATCTCCATTCCCATACGAACAAAACGGTGGCGCGAAAATGGATTCAGTATAAAGTTGTGTTATTATGATAATCATAGAAACTTCTTCTTCATTATATGTGACTGAACAAGTTGTCCCACCAGGTATTAAACGCTTCAAAAGATTCAAAATTAAATTCTGAAACTTATTTAAAAGCGGTCTCCTTGGTTTAGTAGTATAAATGAGTTCCACAGGCTCACATATACAGTACAATTAGATACAATATCATATAGTATCAAAGATAAACTAAAGGTAAGTTTACTTGCGATTTTACATGTATCGTTTGAATAGCAACCCTCGTAGAATTTGGTTAACCGCCAGTTTCAGTTCAATTATTATTTGCTTCAAAACACGCATTGTAACTATGACAATGTTCATTCATGTGTTAATAACATCAAGTTACAATATGAACAAAATTTCTGAATTTTGTTGCGTATCAATTTCGTATATTCCTAATATGCCAAAGCGAAAATCAATGTAAGTAACTAAATATTTTATGCGGACTGTTTCACATTTTTCTTCCTCGTATTGTTGCCATATTATTTACCGACACTTTCCGAAGATTATCGACGATTTTGAAGAAGGATTAATAAAATTACACTATTACTGAGCTTACTTGTACAACATTTTTCGTTAAAATAAATAAAATCTTCTCTTGGATCGATTAACTGTTTATAAAATTAATAAGTTTGTATGTTTCTCGAAGATTATTGTCATAAAATAAAACAGTTTCATTTGTTCAGGATTAAATCTTTAGGTTGTTTGTATCTAAAATTGAGCTTTCAAGTAACTTTGAATTCTAGTTAAAGGACGTTATTCAAAATTTTAACAATGTAAAAAATTGTGGAAAGGGATCAAAATTGAATATAATTAATTATCAAGAAAAAATCTAATTGTCAATTTTATCATTCGCCAACAATCTAAGCGCTTAAACTAGAGCAAGTTTGTAATTAGTCAATTGAAAAAGTTTTTAGTTTAGTGTATCATCATCTCTTTATTTTTGTATATATTATGAAGACCTTAGAAACGTTCCATTTTTAATGTTATTGTGCTCGGTCGTGTCTTGAATACAACCCTCTAATTTTTTTGCACTAACTTTTCTCGGAGATGGCTGATCCGGTTTTCACAAACTTAGATTCAAATGAAAGGTCTTGTGGTTCCATACAAAATTCATGAATAGCATTTGGATCCGACTTCCGGTTCCGGAATTATGGGGTAAAATGTGCAAAAAAAAATAAAATATGTGTTCTAACTTTTCTCATAGATGGCGAGACCGATTTTCACAAACTTAGGTTCAAATGAAAGGTCCTGTGGTCCCATACGTAATTCCTGAATTTCATGCGGATCCGACTTCCGGATCCGGAAATATAGGGTAAAGTGTGTTAAAAATTGTATACCATCACTGAAAATGGAGAAAAACCTTAAATTTTTTTCTAAATCAACCTGAAATGTTTTCCAATTGATAGTTTTCATCAGTAGACGGTCAAACAAAACGATTTCGGTTATTCTTTTAAGAATTGAAGATTATTTTGAAGAATACCACAGTATTAGATATGATAGTATTAGTGATATGAGAAAGGCATCATTACACCACTAGGTGGATTAAAACAGGTTTTTTGTCATGTTTTCCAGCAAACGACAGCTGCCATACTAGCAGATCTTGCGAAAAGATAGTGTTAGTGTTAAAACTTTTGTGTAGAAAAGTCTTGAATACTTAAAAAAGGAATGGGGCGTATTAGCCGGTAGAGGCGCTTTATAATACTTTCCCCTAGATACCGCCATTACTTCGTATCGCGTAAGGCATTGTTGTCCGATTGATGATGATCGAGTGATATCTTACTAGAATTACGGTTGTCTAGAAATATACTAAACTATCCTCAAGCGAAAATCGACTGTAAAGGACCTGGGAGTCCTTTTGGATTCTAAACTTATCTTAGTATATTATCTCTAAGGCTTCCAAGACACTTGGTTTTATTTTTCGAGTCACAAAGAACTTTAAAAGTATATATTGCTTAATAGCACTATATTGCGCACTGGTTCGTTATATTCTAGAATACGCTTCTGTCATCTAGGCCCCCTATTATCAACTGGACATCAATCGCATCGAAGCTATTCAGCGTAAATTTCTTCGCTTTGCTCTTCGTAGTCTTCCTTGGAGAGATCCCAACTATGCGTTTTATAACTATTAATCGGAAACGGAATCACCCAGTACGGTGCACTTCTTACCTGAATGGTTGTTCGTGATGAAATGAGTTAAGCAGTTCTTTTACAATTCGATTGACCTGTCGAAGGCGTACCCACCCGAATTTGTCATGGCATGCCATGCATTGATCATTATGAATTCGTTTGTAACCACACACCAACAACCAACCAAGCTATCAGGAACGCTGTAAACTGATCGATCTACACCTGTTATCGGTTCGCCGAGATCTCTCCAGGGCAATATTCGTGGCAGATCTGTTGCAATGTTAGGCAAACTAAATTTAAACATTCATTCTCGAAATCTTCGATCTCATCAATTCCTGAGAATTCAAACCGCTCGCACTAATTATGGCTATAATGAACCTTTCTCCAGTGTATTCGATTTTACCCTGTCTCGCAATACCATAAAACAATTTTTTTAAACACAATCTCAAACAGTCCTTCCAACTCCAAGTTTAGTGCTCCCTTAGTAATTCTGCTGCAAGTTTAGTTTAGTGCTTCCTTAGTAACACTGCTTCCATTCTCTATCGATTATGCAACCAAGAATAATATTCACCATTAGGTTTGTTTCTAACATCCGCTCGACTCTCTCAATCCCCCGGCTGTCCACCATCTTCTTAGGAACTAACTAGATCTTTATGATGTTACTAATTCTTTTTGCATCCCTCCTTCTTAATTTTTTCACTATCTTTTAACCCCTTTCCACCCCTTCGAACCCCTTCGTAATTCCATTTACTACAATAATCACTTCTCTCTTTTTCTTTCCTGCATAGCTATTATTCCCCGCTCTCCGAGGGCCACTCTCTTTGATGTCGAGTCACCGTCCAGTCACTCTTGACCCTCTCCGGGAGTAATTTTACCTAAAACCCTTAGTATTAAGCAGTATATCTGTTGGATCTTTGTATTCTGTTGATATAAAAAGACGAGGAGGTTTTATGCCTGCTGGAGAGAGAGATTGTAAATTTCAGCTCCAGCGGGCTTTTCCCTGCTCCCAAATAAAATAAAAAAAGAAATGTATGAATTTATAGCGAACCTCCCGACTCAGAACTCCGGAGACCCCTAGTGTTATATACCATTGGACTCAGCTCGACGGACGACGGAGATCGGAAAATAGCTGTGTGTATGTATGTGCACTTGTCTTAACGCTCAATTTTCTCGGAGAAGGCTGAACATGGATCAAGTTCGAAGTTCAAATTGATGACTCTTCTAGTCCTGTAGATATAAAAGTATAAGTGAGGTAAACGATTTTTTTCTCCGATGGCTGAACCGATTTTGACAAGCTTTGACTCGTTTAAGAGATACTGGCCCTTATTATCGGTATCACTTCACGGTGAAAATCGAGTGAAGTGAATTTAGGTCCTTAGTATGGAAGTCGCTTCAAAGGCAAAAGTTATTATTTGGATGAACTTAATGCCATTATGAACATCACGCCACCAACATTTTGTTGAAAAAATTAGTTTTTTCCACCACAGTGATCACTTCACTATGCGTGATACCGGTAATAGGTAGAATCAAGTGAAGTGACATGTAAGTGAAGTGAATGTGAAAGTGGAAGTGAGAACGGTAATAAGGGCCACCATGTGTATACTCTTTTAGTCGCACCTTTTTTTTTTGCTATTGAACTTCTTTTAAACTAGTCAATCACAGTCACAATAAAACAGTATAACTGTAAAGCATGCAAACTGATTTTCATTTTTTATATTTCCTAATTGAAGTCTACAGCGATGTCTACTATTTGAAAATACTGATAACGCAAATTTATTCCAGTTGAGTAGAGTGAAGCCCCATAACTTGTGCTGATCTGAAAGGAATGATGGAAAAAATCTCGAAAAAAATCAATCGTTTGCAATGTGACTTGGTTACTATTACTTTCGAGGTACTCGCAATGTTTTAAGCTTCGATAGATAATGGAGTTTGTACAGTGTTCCCAGTAGATAGAGAGCGGCGATAACATTACGAACAAGTATAAAAGCTGTTTCTTCCTGGGAGATTTGGGTCATATTCGATAGCCATTTCCGGGTTTTTTCAAATGTTTGCAGATAGCAGAATGCCGTACGGACGATGATGGCCTACAAAGTGAAATCAAATGTTTCTTTTATCATTCTTCAAATAATATCAACCTGATAATTTACACTGAACATGCATTGCACAGATATTTGTTGATGTATAATCCACATAAATGTATAAAAATCAGTGTATAAACTGACTTTTTACATTGTAGGAGATGTGAAGTGATTTCCATTCCCATTCGTTGCCGGGAGTTACGAGTTCTAAAATATGAAAAGATTTTTGCAACGCTTCAAAGTACCGGGTAAAATTTCAAATCCGATTAATGAGTGCTGCTCAAAATAAGACAAATAAGATTCTACGCGTATGACAATTTTTTTGCACGACTTCTACAAACTAATTCTACCGATGTTTAAGGAAGTGTGGTCGGCGTTACATCGGCATGGGTTCAGTGAAGGAAAACGAAAAACGCTTCGAGAAATTAAGAGTAAGTAAGTGCCACTATTTCTGTTTGTTATCTTGTTTCAGTACAATTTTTTTTATAATTTCAAACCCAAACTCACCAATATCTTTTTATCTTTCAAATAGCGAATAAAATACTGAATCGGAATCCATAACAATCGCAACAAAAGCTCGCAACTCGCTGCATTCCAGAAGATCTGAAAAATAAAAATACAATCATCTTATTTTTTCTAACCGAGTCCGTTAAGCCCTGATGATGATAATGACCATTAAAACAACATCAGCTTACCCCAAAAGTGGTGAGTAAAAAATCCCGTGAAGTTTTAGTCTCGATGGTATTCCCTAGCCAAGTGGCGAAGATGATACTGGTGGCAGTGACAAACATTAATGAAGCAACATCCGGTTGTAAAACTTTCGATGTTTCAGCGTTTCGTCCGAAATGGTCCACTATGTTGAGCGAGCAGGCATGAGCGATTACGGGTACGAAAGCAATTAGAGTTTTCCGGAGAGCACGCTTCATCGTAAAAACTAGTAATCAATTTTTTTCCTGAAAAACTGTTT
Source organism: Malaya genurostris (assembly GCF_030247185.1). Classification (NCBI taxonomy): domain Eukaryota; kingdom Metazoa; phylum Arthropoda; class Insecta; order Diptera; family Culicidae; genus Malaya; species Malaya genurostris. Next base: position 95,905,429 of record NC_080572.1, read on the forward strand.
CGTTTAGCATGGCTGACTTTGACCAGCGGGAACTGGAAAATGTTGAAAACACGCTACAAATAATGTAAAATAATAAATAAAAGACACTCGCAAGCGTAAAACAACTAAATAATTATTTATTTTTCTGAGTTTGATAGTTTTAAACTTGGTAAAGTTGAACGGTTTGTATTTTATTCTTAGCTATCGTTATTCGCTCAATAGCAATAGGAAAAGTGATCAAAACAATTAATTATCTGTTCGGCTGTTGACAACTTACCAGTGATTGAGCTGGAATAATTTGAAAAAACACCTAAAATTGTTTTACAAACATCCTCTAAAATGAATAAAAGTATCACATACAATTTATGTGAATTAATCAAAACTTAAACAATCTACAGGAATTTCTAGTATGAAAAATTTGATTTTTAAAATGGCGAACAATGAGTCCTTAAAGCGTAAGGAGTTCAGAAATTATTCGAAAAATCTTCACTAAATCATAATTCATTCAAAGGTTGCAAAACAACATACAGTCCCGCATACGCATGGCTGCCAGATTGCTGACTAAACGCTGCCAGCTGGAACAATATGGCTGGCAGACATTCTGGTGACCGACTGCCTCACCGCTGCCAGATATACAACTCAAACGATACAACCGTTTCCACCAGGATTTTTCCAATCGGTTCTAAGGGAGACATGGTTGCCAGCTGTTTGCCATACCGCTGGCAGCCAGAGTGAACAGAACCGCAAGAAACCCGGTAATGATTCTTCTTTGCTTGTTTTGATTGCTTTATTCCTATTTCGGATGTGATAGGAAATGAAAGAAAATTTTCATGTTTACATTCTGGTATAATTTTGAATAAGTATCAAATTAGTGGTAACATGAATTGAAATGTGAACGAATTCACGACAATTAAGAGTTTCGATGTTGAAAGTTTCGAATCATTTACGAATCTAGTGGCACCGGTGGTCCAACGATAAAGTACCCCAGCACCGTCATATTACCCTAGAAGTGACGTCGAACAAACATTAAAACCTTACACTAAAACTCGTGAAGCTTTAGCTTTACCTAACTGGCTCCTGGGCTCGATACATATATCGAACAAGTGATGCCCGCTTTAAACATCCTTGGCTTCAGAAACATATCGGTTCTGCGATAAGATGATTAGCCTCAATATCTCGTACCAGAGCTTATACATTCACCACCAACTCGTTTCCATCGTTTCCATCGGATTGTTAGAAATGCTTGCAGCAAAGATGACTTACCAGCACCCACCGATCCGATGACACCAATAACTATTCCTTTCCGGAAGTCGGGAATGAGATTTTCATCATAACCAAAAACTTTGAAACCAATTCAGATTGCTCTTTCAGTGCATCAAATTGATCTGTATCATTTCGCATTGAGATAACAACATTCAGGGGTAGTTGCGTTTCAGATACAACAAGTTTTACCTTCTTCGAACTGTCTCCGTTTAGGCCGGACTCCTCGTGATAGTTATTGTATTATTATTTTGTAACTGTGCCTGCATAATATAACAAATTTTCGTAAGTCACATCGCTATCATCTCTGTGGAGATAATATAGAATATAGTGAACATTTGTATCGTTTTTTTCTTTTCATTTAACGACATACCTAAAATATTTCAGAAGTAATTCAAGGAAAACTGGTTGCGACAGCTGGGCTACAATGTCATTAAAGAAACAATGAATCCTAGAAAACTTTACTCGCACGAGAACGTATGAAAATGACTTCACCATCATGTGCAACGAAAAAACGAAAGTGAAAATTCGCGGGTCACTAGACGACGGCCGTTTTTTTTGTAATTTTGGATTTGACAGCCGTCACTGAATCGGTTTTGGTAGCCTTTTGGTGCACGTGGCTACCCAGGTAACCAAAACGCCATGCGGGGTGGTACAAACTCATATTCGTACACCTTTCGTGTATAACTTTATAATCAAATTATTATTATTATTATTATTATTTTTTTTTTTTACTTTTTACTTTTTTATTTATGACTTCTGGTCAGTCAGTATTTTTTTTTTTTTTACTTTTATAGTATAAACATTTTTAACAACAGAAAGTCGTGTCAAATAGTTTGCACAGCATTCGGATAGCTAGATAAAAATAAGATATTATCTGAAACATGGATTATTTAATAACAAACAAATGTGCACTTAGTTTTTGTTGAAAAATTATACAAATTCATATTCGTACAACGAATGAAATCATAGGGAAAATATTTTAATTGAGATTTTAGTATACAGTATGACATCCTTTACTATCATAAACTGCCTTCAAACGACGAGGGATGCTGTCTACTAGTTTTTTAGTGTATTAAATAGATATACTGTTCCATTCGTTGAGCAAATGCTTCTTTAGATTTGATGATTTCTAAACTTTTTATCTAAATGCTCCCATAAATTCTCAATTGGATTGATTTCGGGTGATTGTAGAGGAGTTTCTATAACGTTTTTACAGTTGTATAACAACCATGATCGGACACTGTAGGTATTCTTTAAACCCACTTTTCAACATTTGGTTTAAGATTTTCTCTCAATATATCTAAATACACTTTTTGATATATTAATACATCGATGAACACTCCCAATTCCATTGGCTGACGTACAACTCCATACTATAACCCCTCCACCGCCATACTTCACGGTAGCTTTTAGATTTTTTGGGTTCGATTCATCACTGGGTTTTCTCCATACGACCCGACGTCCATCAGAGCCAAAAATATTAAATTTTGATTCATCCATAAAAATAACATCGTACCATTCCACAGTGGTTTGAATCGACAAAAACGTGAACTTAATTCTCTAGCTGTTAAACCGTTGATCCGATATACATAGTTCTTTTGGAGAACTCATTCACAAAAATATACCTCATGATTTCACCACAATAAAAATTAGAGGGTTGTATTCAAGACACGACCGAGCACAATAACATTAAAAATGGAACGTTTCTAGGGTCTTCATAATATATACAAAAATAAAGAGATTATGATACACTAAACTAAAAACTTTTTCAATTGACTAATTACAAACTTGCTCTAGTATAAGCGCTTAGATTGTTGGCGAATGATAAAATTGACAATTAGATTCTTTCTTGATAATTAATTATATTCAATTTTGATCCCTTTCCACAATTTTTACATTGTTAAGATTTTGAATAACGTCCTTTAACTAGAATTCAAAGTTACTTGATACAAACAACCTAAAGATTTAAATCTGAACAAATGAAACTGTTTTATTCTATGATAATAATCTTCGAGAAACGTACAAACTTATTAATTTTATAAACAGTTAATCGATCCAAGAGAAGATTTCATTTATTTTAACGAAAAATGCTGTACCAGTAAACTCAGTAATAGTGTAATTTTATTAATCCTTCTTCAAAATCGTCGATAATCTTCGGAAAGTGCCGGTAAATAATATGGCAACAATACGAGGAAGAAAAATGTGGAACAGTCCGCATAAAATATTTAGTTACTTACATTGGTTTTCGCTTTGGCATATTAGGAATATACGGAATGGATACGCTACAAAATTCCGAAATTTTGTTAATATTGTAACTTGATGTTATTAACACATGAATGAACATTGTCATAGTTACAACGCGTGTAGCCATCACACGCTTATTGTTTTGAAGCAAATAATACTTGAACTGAAACTGGCGGTTAACCAAATTCTACGGGTTCCTATTCAAACGATACATGTAAAATCGCAGGTAAACTTACCAATAGTTTATCTTTGATACTATATGATATTGCATCTAATTGTACTGTATATGTGAGCCTGTGGAACTCATTTATACTACCAAACCGAGGAGGCCGCTTTTAGATAAGTTTCAGAATTTAATTTTGAATCTTTTGAAGCGTTTAATTCCTGGTGGGACAACAACTTGTTCAGTCACATTGTCACGTTTTGTTCGTATGGGAATGGAGATTTACGTATGCAAACCGATCCGTTGACAAATTAAAACATTTTTAAGCTTACAATATTGAAGCTTTGGAATCATTTAAATGAGGAAAATCCATTAACAAATCATCGAGGAACAAGCGCTGCAAATTAGATCCGAATTAGATCTATTGCCGATAATATTAAATTAGCCTGATAGTTACCAGAGAACCAAAATAAAATACTCAATCCAAATAAATTTTTCAATGGAATGCAATTGAAATATTCAAATGACGTTTTCTCATAAGTTTAAGTTAAATGTTTCCGAATCGATTGGTTGTTGAATTATATAAATCCATCAACAAATGACTGAGGTATGAGCGTTCAAAATTATGGCAGAAAAATATTACGCGATTAGTTTTGCATGTTTTAATTTGACACCCAGCCTCGGGAAGCGAAGTGTAAGGCATTTTTAATGGCAAAATCGACCAACAATTTGCTTTACATGGGATATTTCAAAAGAACCGATAACCACGCTGATTCGGTTCTTTAATAGCTAGATGATATATAAGATATTCAATCGAACACGAAGGTTGTGCAGACAGCAGGAAATTTCACCAACACATATTGCAAAAGCGACAATCCAGCAAGTGAACGCATATACAATCCAGTCATCAGCTCACTGGACGGGCTACTTGTTTCATTCGCAGTCAAACATCAACTAGGCAAAGAAATATTGTGCAGCCTATATTTATAGATTTCTCTTCATACTACGCAGAACGATGCGGTGTTTTTTATGCATGACGCAAAGCCTCCTATGCCGAACAAGAAGTTGACGTCATTTTGTAAAGCAGGGATTGGTGGATGAAAACATAGGTCGATTCCAACCATTTTTTCAATAGTATGCTATTGAAATACTGAAAAGACGTCGTCATACATGTTTAAGTTAAAAGTTTCCGAATCGATTGGTTGTTAAATTATAATAATCCATCAACAAATGACCGAGTTATTAACGTTCAAAATTATGACACAAAAAGGTTACGCGACAATTTTTGAAACTTTTAATTGACACCCGGCCCCGTATAGTGAAGAGTAAGGCATTTTTAATGCCAAAAATGAACGATAAAAGTTCATTTCAACAACTTTTTTCTCTTAAGAGATAGAAAAACGATGTCTTCTACAAAGTTTTAGAACTTCTAACGAGAAAAACTTTGTCGTAGAAGCTAAAGGTCTAACGCAAAAAGTTTCGGATATATGAAGCATTTTCTTTTGAAACCACTTCAAATCAATTTTTTGTACAGAACTTTTTTTGCAATTACTTTCAGTGTCTACTTTGTTCGAGACAATTACTACAAACGTAAAATTACACACTTTTGTTCAAGACTGTGCACGGTTTGGCCTTCTTCCTAAAAAGTTATTTAACATTTAAACTTTTATATACACTAACTTTAGCTACTAATAGGAAGCAGGGTCGCAGACCAAAAAGGCACATGCATATACTTTTTGGAAAGCTTAAATTAAGTAATATAAAGATACGAAGTGCGTAACGTGGTTCTTTTAAATTGTGTAAATAAAACAACGAAATATAGAGTGCTTTTTTATCTTTTTCTTATCGAAAACATTTACTAAAACGACTAAAGACTGTCCCAGAAAGTATGGATGCAACCAAAGACTGCTGCCATTTCGCAATGGTTTAGAATCTGTCAATTTTTATGGCTGCGTCCTGTTGTTTACACTTTTCTCTAACCACTTGTGCAGTTGTTTATTCGTTTTCATTAGTTTGTTTCGAAATGCGTGGACTTTCAGCAGAACAACGTCGAAAAATTGTGTACAAATGGTGCACAGAACGCGGACTGTCACTGAGAAAGATAGCAAAAATGCTAAAGAACGTTTGAATCTTCGAACCTATAAGAAACAGAAACAACCAAAACGTAGTCCAAAACAAGAAGCATCGATCACATTACTGGGCATTTTTTCTTTTTTCAATGTACTTTTAAAGCAAAACTAGCGTTTTTTTTTAAATAACCAGTCTTGTTCCTTGAAAAATAAACGTATCCCAATTATTTAATTTTACATCGGTCATGGTTTTAAACCAGATTTTCGATTCAACTGCTGTCTTTTTCATAGTACCATTTATTTATACGTCGTGTAAATATCGTTATTTTTTCTGTGTATATTCTCAGAAACGGCTGACCCGATTTCCACAATCCAAATGGACGGTGAATTTTCACAAATTTAGACTCAAATGAAAGATTTTATGGTTTCATAGACTGCCATTGACTTTTGTTTGGGTGCAACTTCCGGTTCCGAAACTACAGGGTGAAGTGTGTTTAAAATTTATAACGTCATGTAGAACAAAAATGCAAAAGAAAATGAAGAATTTCTATAAACTTGACTCAAACTCAAACAAACTTTTTTGTTCCTATTCAAGGTTCTAATAATAAAAAGTCCCTAAGAAATATTTATTTAAACCTGAGTTATATGAGAAAGGTATCATTACACAATTAGGTAAACTAAAACACTGAACGAGCTATCGCTCGTTTTGCTGTTTATTCCAACAACTCACCTTTTCTTCGTTAATTTAGGCTCTGAACATACTTTATTTAAGAGATTTAAGACTTTACTCGTTCTTGGTTCTACTCAACGTGGATTTACCAACTACGCCACCGGTTGCCAAAAATCAGACGGCTCGAAGAACCATAATCAAACGATGATTTCTACTCCATTGTGCCTATCGAATGGGATCTGCGGTGCGTTTTGTTGAAAGTTTTTCCTGCATCACTCATTTTAAAACATTTTCTCAGACCAAGTGTTTTTTTCTGCTTTTCTTATCCATGCCAGTGTTTTCCCTCGGTCTGTCCACCCTAAGTGGATCATTAGAATTTTCCGATACAATGCAGCATCATCGTTTGTTCCGATTAAATGGGGGTCGGGTTTCGCACTAGAATGCACCCCTTAGATTGTAAATTAAATATAACGGAATTGTAACAATATTCTCTATTTGTTTTTTTCATTTACGTTGGTCGATTCGGCTTTTTGTGCCAGTCTGTAGTTTTGTTGTTTGGCTTATTAAGTGTTGTGACACTGCCGTTGTTTTTCGCTTGATCTTTTTAAATGTTTACTGAAATTGTCAAATCTCATCCAATAAGCACTTTGTGGTTCTGTTTGTAGTTGTATGTTCACAAGTGACACCTCCATCGCCAATCTTCGTGCTACGCGCATTCCTGCTCTTTTACCTTGCCAACTTCCAGTAAACGATGATGATAATATTGAACGACTTTTCCAACAATTCTTGATTACATATTCATGAGACACATCCGGATGCTGGTGGTGTCGGTCGTGGCATTCCTTTGACGTAAGTTTGACTAGTCCCCGGGCGCCCTGTGTGATGCGGTTCGAAACTCAATCCTTTCGGAAACGGGTGTGGGCTCTGGTTACGGTGAAGCGGTGCGTTGGGCACGGTGGGATTTCAATAGTTGTGGTGAAAACGTGGCGAATCGGTGCGCTAGTTTTGTGTCAACTAACGATAGTTGCCACATTTGGAAAGTTTCTTTAGACGTTAATCTGGAATCCAACCAAAATTTGCCCACAAAATACCATTGTGCAATTGTTCCCATCGAGGATTTATTCGAGACCCAAATTTGTACCACCTCACCGCTAACCTCTAACTGTCACATATTCAATAGCTCCCGTTGCTGGTGCTGGCGTTTGAGAACTTAAACTTCTTCCTTGGCACATTGTCTGCAGCCAAAAATAACAGAATAAGGTGACACGACACAGCCACGGAAAGGTTGCATGTTCGAACGATTTCAAATAAAGCCTTAGGGGGATTGCTTCCCTTCATTTTAGCAAGCGCGAACACGTACATCAAGACTGGTGGTGCTGGTGATTCGTCATCGAAAGAAATTTTCTTCCCGTGTGTCGGTGACTTAACCTCCTCCCTACCGAGTTTTCACGATTGAATGAATTCTCAACCGTACGATACATTGGTTTCGAATTAAACTGCCTCGACTTGAGTACGGGACCGGAAATGGAGTTCGTCTGGGTCTGGGTCTATTGTCTCTGAGCTTTGCTGAAGATTTTCCAACCCTGCCTGGCTGAGGACCCGGTGGGTGATGAGCGACAGAACAGCCAGTAGCGATCAGGCAGGAAATCCTCAGTCTGTCATCAGAAGTCCCCGGTTGGATTCCCTTTTAGCCCCTGCCAGTCGCATTGCATTGGTGGCGTCACTGAACTCGACCGAGCATAGCTACGTTCCATTTCTCGACTTGTTTCCATATTTCCGGATCTCACTTTTTATTTCACGCCTCTGGGCCCAGAGGGTATTCACGCCAAAGCTCTATAAATATTATACCACGGAATCATGTTTGTACAGACGAAAGACTCCGTAGCAAGCAAGGGAGGAAAATAGATCCCCCATCATCATCTTTGGGGTTGTACGTTTCCCTTCCATTCTATTGGGGGCTTTTCTTGTGATGGTGTATTAACGAACAACGGACGGATAAAAAAAGTAGCGTCGAAATTGTAGAGCTCTTCTCGGAGATGGATTGATAAGAAATATTTGTTATGTAAATATGAAATTTTTCTGAAGAACACGGCTTATTTCTCCTTTCTTGCTTGTTGCAGAATGAGTTTTTTTTTCAATGCGAAAAGAGGTTCGAGATTCTGACTAAGAAGTTTTTTTAAATTTAGAATCTATTTCAACGGTTATGTTTACACGGGCAGTATTTTGATTCTAGAACTGCGTAATAATTGAGAATTCACCCATACGAACTGCGTTAAAAAAATAAAAGGTTGTTTTTCAAGGTATGTTTATTAAAGCACACTACATTAGTTCTACGATGCCAAGGGTTTGCACGCAAAAAAGACCCGTCCGAGCACAATTATATTAAAAATGAGATAATTCTAAAGTTCTCATAATAAATACAAAAATTAAGATGATGGTGGATGCACTAAACTCTAAACTTGTTCAACTGAAAAATTACAAACTTACTCAAGTTTAGGCGCTTATATTATTTGCGAATGATGAAATTGATAATTAGGATTTAAATGTTAATTGATTTGATTCTATTTTGATTCCTTCCCATAATTTTTTTCAAAGTTAATGTTTTTGAGAAATATCCTTTAACTGGAAATCAATTATGATGATTTCAAAGTTACTTAAAAGATCAATTATAAATACGAACAACCTCAAGATATAAACATGGACAAATGAAACGTTTTTGCACAATAATAATAGTTTTCGAGAAAGAGAACGTACGAACTTGTTGATTTCATAAACAGTGGATCGATTCAAGCGAAGATGTCTTATATTTTTATCTGAAAATGTCGAATCAACAACTGTGAACCGGTAAACTCATTAATAGTATAATTTTATTGATCCTTAGTTGAAAAGCATATATAATCATGTCATGACTCTTTCAATCCCGCGGCTGTCCACCATCTTCTTCGGAACTAACTAGATCTTTATGATGTTACTAATACCTTTTGCATCCCCCCTTCTTCGTCTTTTCACTATCTATTGAGACAATTAATTTGATCTTTTGCCACTTTCAACTTCTTTCGAAACGCCCTCCCCCCTTTCCACCCCTTCGTTATTCCATTTCTGTACTACAATATTCACTTCTCTCTTTTTCTCTCCTTTCTTTCCTGCATTGCTATTATTCACCGCTCTCCGAGGCCCACTCTCTTTGCTGTTCAGCATGCCGGACACCCGCCGAGTGTTTGTGACTTGGGGGTTTTCCCGCGGGCCCTCACGGACCCTCATGGACAGCAGGATGCGGCCTTCAACGTCACCGTCCAGTCACTCTTGACCCCCTTAGTATTAAGCAGTATATCTGTTGAATTTTTGTAATCTGTTGATATAAAAAGATGAGGAGGTTTTATGCCTGCTGGAAGAGAGAGAGAGAGAGATTGTAAATTTCAGCTCCAGCGGGCTTTTCCCTGCTCCTGAATAAAAAAAAATAAATGAAAATTGGAAAGTGTCGGTAAGTTTTACGGTAACAATACAAAAAAGAAAACATGTGAAACAGTCTGCTCAAAATATTTTGTTTCCATTGTATTTAACTTTTGCAATTAGGAACCAACAGATACGCAATAATTTTTTTTGTATTTTGTAACTTGATATTATTAATACATGAACGAACATTGTCATAGTAACAAAACATGTAGCGTTCAGGCGCTTGTTGTTTTAACATAGATAATAATTGAACTTAAGCAGACGGTGAATCGAGTTCATCGCTGGGTCCTATTGAAATATTAGGGGAGACTGGGGCTAGTTGGCCTAGTTTTTGTTTCGCAATTTCTGTACTCATTCTGGTTAGACTTTTTGATAAACGGTTTACGCTGTCTTGAAGATATATATTTTGAGCACATTTGTGAATTTTTTCATAGCTCTAGAAAATCGGGAAAAAAGTTATTAACAATCAAAGGTCATTCAGTAAAAACCATTCCAGCGAAGAGGTTGTGCTTCGATTATACTGGATCGTGAATTAACGGCTGCAGGTTGTTAAAACTGCTGGTGCTAATCGCTAAGGAAATATTCGGGGCGTTTTCCGACTGAAAAGCTAGCAACGAAGGCCATCCCGTTCATGCGCACAGAGGTGTAGAGATACAGAGGTGAGAGCGCATAGAAGTCACAGAGGTGCCATCGCATAAAGGTGCGAAGACGAAGAGGTGCAAAGGCACAGAGGTGCTAATCTACCAGGTACCAGAATTTGTACACTGCGTAGGATCGAAAGAGACGACATATATCGCGAGGTGCTACACTGCAAGGATCACATTTGATCGCCACCAAGAGCAACAGCACTGTACCTGGGGTCAGGTATAGGCAGCACACCAAGTTCAGTGGTGACCACAACGATGGCAAAGCAACTGAGATAGCAGAAAACGATACCAAAAGACTGCCAATTGGAAATCGTTGGATGAGCTTCACGCCGTTCTTTACGACAGAAGAACAAAGACAACAGCAACAAGGTAGATTTAATTGATTTTTTTTTATTTCTCTTATAACTGAAATTTTACTATACATCAGTTTTCATTTTGATATTATTAATTTACCAAAAAAAAAAGTTAATATAATGGATGATCTCATGGAAGATCATCCGAATCCGATTCCGAATACTAGTAAAATCTTAAATACTCCAAGGGCTAAACATTATCCAGAGGGTACCACTGGGCCATGGATAGTCAATTTTCTAAAAAAAGAAAAGGTATTAAATTTGATGGAAATTACAAAGGAATTGAAATCACATTTTTAAAAAGTTGTAGAAATCTCTAAAGTTAATAGAGATAAAATTCTAGTTGTTGTTAACGGAATCTAGTTGTTGGCGAACGGAATTGTAACCTGTAAATTATTTGCTGTTGAATATGAGGCTTACATTTTATTGTAGGAGGTGGAAATTGACGGTGTTGTCACTGAAGCAAGTCTGCCAGCCGATGATTCACTTAAAAATGGAGTTGGTCGTTTCAAAAACTCCATGCTTGAGGGAGTTAAGATACTCGAGTGAAAGCAATTGAACTCAGCATCTATTGTCGATGGAAATAAGTCTTATCGTCTCTCAGATTCGTTTCGAGTAACACGAATCGCACGAACTGTAAAAAATTCGGACAATAACAAATATAAATGTATAAAATGTCAAGGGCCTCATAAGGATAATCTTTGCGATAAAGATATTGAAAAATGTGTTTATTGTGGGGAGAGTCCTCATGATCTCTCAGTTTGCATGGCGAGTCGGCAACATTCAGAATTAGCTACATGGGTCTCCCGCAAGGCTCATGCCTTAGTCCGCTCCTCTATAATTTTTACGTGAATGACATTGACAATTTGCAGATGATGGCGTGGTTTCAGTTACAGGACCCAAAGCTATTGATCTGCAAAAACCATTGCAAGATACCTTAGATAACTTGTCCGTTTGGGTTGTTCATCAGGGCATCGAATTCTCTGCGGAGAAAACAGAGCTGGTCGTCTTTTCAAGAAAGCATGATCTCGCGCAGCTTCAGCTTCATATGATGGGAAGAATGATCCAACAGGTTTTGACATTCAAATACCTCGGGTGTGGTTTGATTTCAAATGCACGTGGAGAGGACACATTAGGTATCTGATAACAAAATGCCAACAAAGAGTAAGTTTTCTTCGAACAGTAACAGGATCTTGGTGGGGTGCTCATCCGGAAGATTGTACCAGACAACGATACTTTTAGTGATGGAATGTGGATGCGTTTGCTTTCGTTCCGCTGCAAACTCTCATATTATCAAATTAGAGCGAATTCAGTATCGTTGTTTGCGAATTGCTTTAGGCTGGATGCATTCGACACATACAATGAGTCTTGAAGTTCCGGCGGGAGTTCTTCCATTGAAAGATCGTTTTTGGGAGCTTTCATCGCGACTGCTAATAAGATGTGAGGTGCTGAATCCCCTAGTTATTAATAACTTTGAAAGGCTAGTTGAGCTTCAATCTCAAACAAGATTCATGACAGTATATTTTAACCATATGTCACAGGAAATCAACCCTTCAAGATATATTCCTATCCGTGTCAGCCTCCTAAATGTCCCTGACTCAACTTTATTTTTCGACACATCCATGCAGCGCGAAGTGCGTGGAATCCCGGAACACCTACGCTCGTTGGAAATCCCAAAAATATTTACAAGTAAGTTCAGGCATATTGACTCTGAGAAAATATTTTACACGGACGGATCACGAATTGAAGAGGCTACTGGGTTTGGTATATTCAACAATAATGATTCGGCCTCATTTAAGCTTCAAGAACCTGCATCTGTTTATATAGCAGGGTTAGCAGCAGTTCATTATAGTTTGAGTGTAATCGTCACAATATCTCCAAACAATTATTTTCTCTTCACAGATAGTCTGAGTGCAATTGAAGCCATTCGCTTAAACGCTGCTGGTAAAAATGAACCTTTTTTCTTTATGCAAAATGAAACAGTGCCTGAACGTCATATTGAATAATAATTATTAAATCACAATAGTTTGGGTCCCGGCTCATTGCTCCATTCCAGGCAATGAAAGAGCCGATAGTTTAGCCAAACGTGGTGCTATTGAGGGTGAAATTTATGAGAGACCGATTGCTTTCAACGAATTCTATAGCGCGTCGCGCCAAAGAACACTTGCCAGCTGGCAAGCTTCTTGGAATAAAGATGATCTGGGTCGGTGGATGCACTCAATTATTCCTAAAATATCAACAAAGGCATGGTTCAGGCGACTGGTTCGTGAAAACATACGTAAATTAAAACTAATTTTTCATTAATATACTATTGAAATACCTAATGGGCACTTTACAATCTTAGAAAAACGGCTGTTGATGCCAATTTACATATCTAAAGACAAATTAACCGAGCTCTACTGCACATTCGGCAGAAACAGATCAGTATTATCATTCGAGCAGTTATGATAGTGGTAGACAGAGTTTGCGATCATATTCTCATGCGATATAAGCTTTCCGGCATATTCCACGTAATATACTTTCCGGTAGAGACAAACTTTGTTCATATAATAATGTACGCAGACTATATAAGGGCAGTGTAGATCAGATCAGGCACGATACCTATTACGGTATTACGGTACTGTGGTATTACGGTACTACAGTACTACGGTACTTCGATAGTATGTCAAGTTTTTATATTCGTCGTGATTGTCGTAGTCATAGTAATTGTTTGTCATAGTCATTATAATATACTAGGCAGTTAATCAAGAATAAACGCGTACCAGTTTATTACATCACATCCGAAGTGTTCCGCGGTGTCTCCATCCGTGCGAAAGCCGTGCCATGGCTTAATGTATTCGAAGTGTCCGCAGTGTCCCAATCTGCAAGAAAGCCGTCCCAGGCTTAAGTTGGAAAGCTGTCGCAAGCTTATTATTTCCGTACAATTTAAACACAACGTAGGGTTCAGATGAGCCTCATCATAATCGTGTGGTGAGCGCCATCAACGGCTTTTGTTGCAAAACGTAAAAGCAGTTTTCTTTGCATTGTCGTTGTTGAACGCAAATTCAAAAGAGAAATATCAGTTTGTTTAGAATATTTTCCTAAACAAACTGATTTTTTTTTTCTTGAAGATTCATCAAGCGAAGGGGCAGTTCGTGCTCGCATCTCACCCGACGCAGTCGAAAATCGTTTACGGTCGAAACAACAGAAACAAAGACAAAACGCCAGTGAACAATAGAGTGTACGGAATGGTCAAATACGATTTAACAAAGCCTGAATCTTGGCCTGCAAGACCGAATTCAATTAGTATAGATTTCAACCGTTGCAAAGTTAGACCAGCAGCAAATGAAATTGATATCTTACTTAAAGAACGAATGCATCTAGACGCTAATAATGTAAGTGAGATTCAATTCAACAAGGCGTCTAACTGTGTGTACATTATGTTTAAACGTGAAAGCGATGCACTCGCATTCGCTTCGGTTAACAACGAGGTGCACAGCGTTGAGTGTGACAACATTAAATACAAAATCCCTGTGCACATGGTGGACAATGCCATAGAAGTACGCGTGCATGACCTCCCCCCGCAGGCCAGCGATAAGTTCGTTCGGGACAAAATGTCGCAGTACGGTGAAATCCTTTCCCCGGCATACGGAATGGCGTGCTTGTTGTGCGTATGCAATTACGTAAGGCAATTCAATCTTACATCATTTGTGATCAAAGTGGGACACGTCCGTGTAAAACGTTGATTACCTATGAAAATCAGCTGGTTACATGCCAGTTTTGTGAACAACCTGCACACTACGGTAACCCTTGCACTGAAACTGCGAAAAAGACATCTTCAACCAAAGACAAGGTCAACCGTTCAACAACGAAAACTAGTGAGCGCAGTACTCATGTTTCACCATCAAACCAACCTGCAACTGCAACCAATGTACAACAAGGCGCATCTAAAGCAACTAGCAACGAGCTCAAGACTACGAACAACAAGGAAAACGAAACGAAGACGGACACCAACAACAATACAACCGATGAGGCAATGGATGACGAGACGAGCCACGAACAAAGTGCCCCTCAACCCTCGCAGGAGGGAAATGGAAGCTCTTCTTCTCCTAGAAAAAGAGTGACAACGAGATCCACTTCAAAAAATTTATTATTTAAAAATCGGCTAATTCGGCCACGTAAAGCTTGTACGCAAATAGGCCTGAAATAAAATATCTTAAATAAAAAAAATCAAGCGAAGGTAACTGTTTTAGCGTTTTGAAACAATGGTTGTTTTCCTTTTGAACGATGTTACCCCATATGTTTAGGTTAAATGTTTCCGAATCGATTGGTAGTTGAATTATATAAATTCATCAACAAATGACTGAGTTATAAACGCTCAAAATTATGACAGAAACAGGTTACGAGGCTGGTTTTGTATTTTTTAATTGACACCCGGCCCCGTATAGTGAGGAGTAAGGCATTTTTAGTGCCAAAAAATGCCAGTTTCCAACCTCGTGATGTTCTGTATATGAATATTCGAGTATCATGACAACTGATTGAATTGTTTGATAGAAAATATAGCTCATTCCAAATTATAATTGTCTTGTTCCACATCAATATCTCAAACAACCCAATGGGGCTAGTTCTTTCTAGTTTTCCACGAATGCGAATCATCTGCATTTAAATATTGTTGAAAATATTTGCCATTTTTTTCGGTGCGAGCAATACACATAGCTTTATCCTGAAAGGCGACAGATCCACTGAATATCGTTGCAATAATTTGTCACTGTTTTGATGCAAAAGCAGAATGGCCTGAAACCGTCGTCCGAGTGCGCGAAAGGTAAACGAGCATCCTACTTGTGGATTTAAGAAGATTGGGGTTTAGTACCGAAATACTGCTTGAAATTTAATCATTTCAACTCGAGATATTCGAGTGAAAAAAATTTATCACTTTCCTTCTTGACAAGTTTTGGAAATTTGGTCCGGAATTCATAAATTACTAGGGGAAATATCACACAAAAACATAAGAACGTTTACTGCTGCTAAAATATTCATGTTCGTTATAATTTTTCTCGATATGAAATAGCGCGACCATTAAATGTGCGGATGCAAAAAAGTGGAAATATTTCGCGGCAGTTTAATAGTGATAAGAATTTTTTGTCATTTCTGCCAATAACTGAATTATGACTCAGTGATGGAACTTCTTTGCTATAGCTTAGAAAGGAAACAACTGGCGGTACGCGTGGACGATAAAAGCATACTCATAATTTCACCCATACTAAGTTCCGCCGGTACCCTCGACCCCTTTTCTTTCCGAAGCCATCAGCATACAAAGCGTCATCAGCTGAGAATGTCGGAAAATCTTCATCTAGTTGTCGTGCATATTTTACTACTTCAGCATTTGTACTTGGTTCTTTTATGATATCTCTGTTTTTTTTCTTTCTTCTAAATGTAGACACGCACTCACGCAGGAGCAATAAGGCAGTGTCGCCGATTGTGATTTTCTTCGGCTAGTCCTATATCTCCTGTTTAATGTGACAGGAATAGGGTCGACAGATCGAGATCTGCATTCCACTGCAAGAGTTCAGTAAACGTTTTCAACTTTTGATTCTTTGCATATCCAATGCTGTCGGAATGTTTCATTCGATTCAACATTCAAAATATAAAATTTCGGGAAGTTAACTCTATTGAAATAATATCAGTAGCGTTCAGCCCGGGAGCACGGAGCGCATAAACAAATTCATTTAATGACCCGGAAAACAAGGCGCCAAATCCTTTTCTCTGCATGTAGTCTCACATATGGGGGGTATTCTAACTACCAACCACGACGACGACGACGATGACGACGACGACAACGACGACGACGAGGACAACGACTAAGACGCCGTCGATGGTTCCCCACTTTTTCGTTTGCTTGATCTGCACAACCATCTTCTTAGCTGGTATCTTGCACTAGCAGCGAAAACCGGCCTTGGGAGTCTTCCAGCTGTTGTCTGGTGTGTGAAATTTACGTCATGCCTCGTTGTTCCTAGAAATTGAGATTGAACATAAAGAATGCGGGAAATAAAGGGCAAAACCCGGCTCCGGCTTTCAATTATTCCCGAACGAAGTGAGGCTGTATATTTTTCCTATTCGTCTCAGATAATAAAGGGAACACTTTTGAAAAGATTTTTTTTATAATTCCGCGAAGGGCTATTTTTATCTCCGCCGGAAAGGAAACAATCGAGATGATGGAAACGGTGATAGGTGACTGCCTTATTTTGTTTTCACGATTTATCACCGCATGAATGGATACCTCTCATATTTCTGAAGAGCGCCTGAAATCGGTTGAAATCATAATGCAGAATCCCTGTGGTGCCTGTAAGTGTGAAAGGTGTGAAAAGCAAATTGAATGCTATAAATTAGCGTTCGTTCGAGAGTAGAGTCTTGAGAAGATTCGCTTATTCACAGAGCGGACGAATCAATTTTTTTCCAAAGATTTTATTCAAACGAAAAAAAACACACCTGGAGTATTTCCTATGGTCGGAATCGTTGGGCCTTGAGAACCTTAATTTAAACTTATAAAACCGATACAATAAATATGGATGTAAATAACATTTCGAAAAACGTATCTGTATTATAACGTTTGATAAACTTTTGTGAAAATATTGACTGTGGAAATAGTGACTTTGAGAGAATGTAAGGAGAGTATCGAAAATAAGCTATCCACAAATTTTTCTTTCAAATTATGATAAAAAACGATATTTTATTCAAACTAAAAATTGATCTTTTCATATACGAGGTTAAACTTGAGCATAACGAAAACCGGTAAAATTTAAGTTATTCTACCTTAAAGAAACTTACAAAGCATTCTTCTCTTCAATTAAGATCACATTATGTGTTTGTTAACAACCGTTATAAACAACTGAATAAGGCACTCTACTACAACTACCAACGCAACATCCAGAATAATCTTAAAGATAACCCCAAACGTTTTTGGAACTATGTCAACGAGCAGAGGAATGAATCGGGATTACCAACTCATATGTTTTTTAGTGAACTGGATGCTTCGATCCCTTCTGGTGTTTGTGACCTATTCCGCAGCTACTTTAGCAGTGTTTTCTCCAAAGAAACTTTGTCTAGGCAGGATATTCTCTTAGCCACCAGCAATGTTCCACTCCGTTCATCGCTTAGTCCTCATCCTACGATTACTTCTGCTGACGTTAACAATGCATTTTTGAAACTGAAATCATCATTATGTTCCGGCCCTGATGGTATTGCGTCATTAGTGTTGAAAAAATGCTGCAGAAGACTTCTTGTACCTTTGACAAAACTGTTCAACCTATCTCTCCAGCTTGGATTTTTTTTCCCGAATCTTGGAAAAACTCTTACGTTTTTCCCGTTTTTAAGAAAGGCGATCAATCCCTTATATCAAACTATCGAAGAATTGCTGCATTATGTTCAGTTTCAAAACTATTTGAGATAATAATCCTGGGCTTCATAACTCATAACTGCTCCAGTTACATATCTGATACTCAACACGGTTTCATGCCTAAACGGTTTACGTCTACAAATCTTGTTCTATATACATCATATATCATTCGATCTATGCAAGCGCAACATCAAGTTGATGCCATCTATACAGATTTCACTGTTGCATTCGACAAGATTTACCATCAAATTGCAACTGCAAAGCTCGGCTTGGATTTAGCGGCCCCTTTCTCAATTGGATGGAATCATATCTGACTGGTCGTAGTATGACCATGAAAATTGGCAACTGCGTTACTACATCATTCATCGTGAGCTCTAGCGTTCCTCAGGGAAGCCATCTATGACCATTCATATTTCTGCTATATCTAAATGATCTGAATTTCGCATTGCAATGTATGAAGCTATCATTCGCCGACGATTTCCAGCTGTTTCATCTCATCAAAGATCTGAAAGGCTCAAATATCTTGCAGTCACAGTTGGATGTATTTTCTAACTGGTGCAACGTCAATAGAATGGTCCTGAACGCCTCTAAATGCTCCGTTATCTCCTTCTCTCGTAAACGAACCACGATCACGTATGATTACACTATTTCGCAAGCTGTACTAAAACGGGAGATATCAATTAAGGATCTAGGAGTGTTATTGGATTCAAAGCGCAGTTTTAAAGATCACATAGAATATACCCTCTCTAAGCCATTCAAGATGCTAGGTTTCATCTTTCGCATCTCAAAAAATTTCAATAACATATACTGCCTGGAATCGTTATATTGCGCTCTAGTTCGTTCTACACTGGAATATGCTGTTGTTGTTTGGGCACCATATTACCAAACTGATAAACTGCGCATTGAAACTGTTCAGCGCAAGTTCATTCGTTATGCTTTACGTCGTCTGCCCTGGAGAGATCCATTGAATCTTCCAAGCTACGAAAATCGATGTTTTCGTCGCGCACCTCATCCAATCTCGAATTGATTGTGCAGTTCTCCTACAACAGCGAAGTTTTGACATTCATCGGCGTAATTTGCAGTTTAATCCCTTTCTCAGAATTCCTCGTGCCAGAACTAACTATGGCTTTAATGAACCGTTTTCGAGTATGTGTCGCGAGTTCAATACTTGCTCTGATTAATTTGATTTAAATTTATCTTGTAACACCATTAAAACCCGTTTTCTCCGAATCTTTTCCCGCTAGTTTTATTTAGATAATTAGACGACATCAATAGCTTTTAGTTAGCTTTGTAGTTTAAATAAGGGTAATTTAAGATTTCGTTATGTATCATTTGGACAAATGTTACCTGTTGATACAAAGATGAGCAGGTTTTAAGCCTGCTGGAGAAGGAGAACAAAAATTTCAGCCCTTGCTCCTAAAAAATAAAATAAAAATAAAATAAAATAAAAAAACATTTCGCACTTTTGATTGAACGCACTTTTGGGAACATGCAGGAGTTCAAAAAATTTAAGTCAAGCGTCCAAAAAATGCGATGCAACACTTGTCCGGAAAGTGTTGCATCGCATTTTTTGGACGTTGAACGAAATTTTGTTGAACTCCTGCATGTTCCCAGCTGCCTTACCAGTTTTCTCGAAGACCCTCTTCACGATTGTCCAGTAACGTTCGATGGTTCGAAGCTGAGGGCAATTTGGTGGATTGATATTTTTCTCAACGAAATTTATACCCTTTTCCGCAAGCCAATTAAGAGTGGTTTTGGCATAGTGAGCCAACGCTAAATCCAGCCAAAACAGTGGATGTGTACTATGCTCCTTGGATCAGGGTCATTTCGCCGAGAGCCGTTTCGCCGAAAGTCATTTCGCCGAAAGGGTTATTTCGCCGAATGTCATTTCGCCGAATGGGTCACTTCGCCGAATGCCATTTCGCCGAATGGGTCACTTCGCCGAATGCCATTTCGCCAAAAGTCATTTCGCCGAAAGGGTTCTTTTCGCCGAATCCTGAAATCGTCTTGAAATCGTAATTAGCATTAATTTAAATTAAAGACAAACGAAAGATGATAGCGTTAACGCCCGTTTTGTTGACCTACCATTGTATTTCTTGAATAATGATTGATTGTTGTACTCTTGAATAAAGATTGATTCATGAACCTCAGAAAGTAGTTCCCAAGAAAGCTTGTTGGCTATTAGCTAGTAAGCATCAAAGCTATTGCATAGGTGTATCTACCAGGCAAATGTAGGTGGTATTTTCCGTTTATTAAGCGAAAATGAAAAAATATCTAATGCGGCTACGCCACATCGTTTTGGTTCATGTGCTGTCCGACCTCGCTACCACTCGTTCGGACCTAACTAAAGCAAAGAAACCTAGCTTTGAGTAGACCGGGCAAACGAGGCGGTTACAGGTTTGTATGCAAGAGGCCGCCGCTTCCGACGGCGGGTCGGCGGCCGACTCAGCTGGCGTCGGCTCGGCGGCTTTGTGCCGCCGAGCCATCTTGGCTTCGGTTATGTGGCTGCGCCACATCAGTTATACAGGAGACATAACATGCAGGAGATATGACCCTTACGGCGAAAATACCCTTTCAGCCAAATGACCCTTTCGGCGAAATGACCCTTTCGGCGAAATGACCCTTTCGGCGAAACGACTTTCGGCGAAATGACCTATTCGGCGAAATGACTTTCGGCGAAATGGCATTCGGCGAAACGACTTTCGGCGAAATGGCTTTCGGCGATATGACCCGCTCCCATGCTCCTTATATAAAGGCAGCAATCTCTTCTGGAAACACTCAGATCGATAGATTTCTCCATTTATAGTTCCGGTAGTGTAAAAAATGGTTGACATCAAACCACAGGAACAAATTGCTTGTCATACCAGGACCTTTCGACCGAATTTCTCCACTTGAATCGATCTGTCCGCATCGCTCACATCCTTCCCAATGACGACAGTAAAGTGTCGTGGACCTGAAGGAGTTATTGAGTCCTCCTTTACATAAGTCTCATTGTCCATCGAAACGCATGCGTCCGGACACTGCAAAAGCCGCGAATACAATTTCCGGGCCCTTGTTGCTGCTCGCTTCTTCTGTTCTACACTTTGTTTCGAGATTTTCAGCTTTTTGTAGGTCTTCAGGTGATTGCGCCTCTTGATACGCTGGATCATTCCGACACTCGTTCCTGCTTTTTTGGCCAAATAACGTATTAACATTGATTTGTTCTTCATGATTAGAGATACCACTTTCTGGTCCAGTTTCGGGTTGGAAGAACCGGGGTTTCTGCCTATCCCTGGTAGCTCATCCAAAGAATAGTGTTTCCCAAATTTATTAATGATGGTTTTAACACTGGCATGATGAATTCCAAACCGCTTCGCCAATTTTCGCATAGTAATACCCTTCTCACCTAGCCATGTGTCCAGAACCTTAATTTTCACTTCCTTTTCAATACGCGACATTTTGAAAACGCAGTTTTTCAACCGCACAAACAATTAAACAAACGAAAGCTGACAGCCAAACGCACAGCATGCTGTGATCTGAGCATAAAGAACCATCACAAACACATTCGTACAACACAAATGTATGTGGATAGCTTATTTTCGATACACTCCTTAATGACGTGACATAGTAGAATTAACGGTACAACAAATTATGACAGGAAAATCTGTCACGAGTAGTTTGTAGTTAATGGCCTGCCGGTTTTTGGGTAACTAAAATTAACAACCAACACAATCGAACGCACAGTGCAGCAAATGAAAAGATTAAAAATTCGACGATTTTTTTTGTTTCGCTGCTGAATCCAGTCACTTTTATCTGTTTCGCAGACAGGCAGTATCTGTTAAAAAGTTAGAAAGAAACCTTTCAAATAGCAATTCAGTAGTAAGAATTTGTTTTAATCCACATAGCGGTGTAATGATGCCTTTCTCATTTACAATTCATTAGAAATCGATGCAAGTTTCGTCACAGTCGTAAACAGTTTTTGCAGCCATCAAATAACCAGACCTACAAGTTCAAATAGTTATAAAGTCTATTTTGAAAATTTAGTTTGAATGAAAGCTAGCTAGTTGATTGATTAAAGCTGTTTGATTCATGTAATCGTTTGATTGAGTCAATTAAACAAAAATGAAATCAAACGAAAACTGGTGCCCCTGTTATTGCTGTATAAGAAATTCAAGTTAAAAAGGTACTAATACTTCTCAAGCAGCAAAATCAAAAATGCTTTGTGATTGGATTTTTATTTATGTTGCTATTATCCATATAATCATTTGAAAGCACAGCCGATGAATTCGGTTGCAAGTTTTCGTTCTCCCGTACGCACTGTATAGAAGTTCGTGTGCATGATCTTCCCTCAAGCGTCATCGATCCTTATATTCGCAAAACTATGTCCCAATACGGAGAGATTCTCTCTATCGAAAAAGAAAAGTGGAAGAATCTTTTCCCCGGTATTCTAAATGGCGTACGTTTGTTACGCATGCGCTTGAAGAGGCCTATATCTTCTTTCGTGACTTTCGGTCAGGATACAAGAATCCCGTGCAAATCATTTTTTTTTTAATTTAAAAGATATTTTATTCAGGTCTATTTGCGTACAAGCTTTACGTGGCCGATTTAGCTGAGTTTTTAAATAAAAGATTTTTTTGTATTGGATCTCGTTGTCACCCTTTTTCTAGGGGGAGAGGAGCTTCCATTTTCCTCCTGCGAGGATAGAGGGGCACTTCGTTCGTGGTTCGTCTCGTCATCCATTGCCGCATCGGTGGTATTGTTGTTGATTTCGTTGCTGGTTGCTGTAGATGCGCTTTGTTGTACATTGTTTGCAGTTGCTGGTTGGTTGGATAATAAGCTGTTAACTGCAGCTGGTGTACTTTGTTCTATAGGGGATACGTTGGATGGTTTCGTTGAAGAGGATGCTTCACTGTTGTTGGTGACTGTCACAGGTGTACTGGGGTTGCTTGGGGTTGATGTGAAGGAAGCACGGTAAGCCATGTGATAAACTGGACAAGGAGACAACTACACCAAAGGACAACGGTGCTTCCTTCACACCAACCCCAAGCAACCCCAGTACACCTGTGACAGCCACCAACAACAATGAAGCATCTCCTTCAACAAACAAAGAACAAAGTACACCATCTGCAGTTAACAACTTACCCTCCAACCAACCAGCAACTGCAACCAATGTACAACAAGGCGCATCTACAACTAGAATGAAGCTCCTCTCCCCCTAGAAAAACGGTGAACCAAACGAACAAAAGTTATTCGACCTTCGATACGAGAACTTGAAGGTTTGCTTAAGGAGCAAATGCATCTTGACACTATACTGGAATGTTATACTTAATCTTTTAGTGCTCCACATAGTGCACATTGTTATTGTCTTTTGCGAATTGAATTGCATCCAACTTTTTATAAAACTGGATGTAAACAACATTATTTGTCTTATTGCATTGCAGTAAATGCACACGTTTAATGTCAAGATGCATTTGCTCCTTAAGCAAACCTTTAAGTTCTCGTATTGAAGGTCGAATTTTGCACTGCTTGAAGTCAACAATAATTGTATTCTTTCGTGTCGGCGGTAGCTTTTGTTCGTTTGGTTCACTCCATTCGAGGTCATTCTATTGTTCACTACTTTACCCTATAATTCCGGAACCGGAGGTCGGATCCAAATGAAATTCAGACTCTGAGGTCTCTTTTTACGCGAGGAATACGTACCGCGTAATCATAAACCGCACATAAAAACGTGTAACTTCGGAAATCCAAGTAAAAAAACCGCGTAACTTTGGAAATCAGCGTAAAAAAAACCGCGTGATTACAGAAGTCTGCGTTAAAAAATCCGCAAAATTAAAGAAAAAAATTTTTTGATGTCAAATGTCTTAGAAATGCATAAAACGTACAGATCTAGTGAAATCTAAAAAAAATATTGAAAAAAGCGCCTTCGGTACTTCTAAAATTCTAGACCGCGTAACTTCGGAGATCCGCGTAAAAAAACCGCATTGAAAAAAAAGTACGGGTGTGTAATGTCAGAGACATAACTGGATATCGTGAATACGAATAAAACTGACATGATTTCTTTATACTTTCGAATTCGAATTGATAGTTGATCGATTGTGTGAATTGTGAAAATATCTCCCTTTTCACTACTAGAATTTTAAACGATTTTTGACGTCGATTATTTAATTTCGGATTTGCATATTTCATTGAACGAAACTATCAAGATGCTGCACAGGACTCATTTCTACCTTTTAGAAGGATCAAATTGTGGAATTATCTACGATACTTAGTACAGCTCGGAACATTGTTCTCGAACGATTTTCGCACAGCGAAAAGTGCACGAAGCAAATCAAATTATTTTTGATTTTCACTAAATTGATGATTATTACCTTCGATTTGCAAAGAAGTAATCTTAATAGTTCTTTAGATAATATTTAGAACCATTAGAACGGCTGATTTTATATAATGTTGTCCACTTTTCGTTTTCCGTTTTCTTTCTCTCCAAGTCAAACGACCAGCAGTTCTGTTGTCTGATGCAATCGCTCTTATTTGTGTTGAAACTAGCTTTGCGTACAAACCGCAACATATCCCCTCGCAGTGCCAAATGATGCGAAACTGGTTTAATGCGTCTTCTCACTTTGACGACCTAAAGGCAAACGAGAACTACGATCTGTGCGTTTCTTTTTCAACCAAGCAGAAGGTGCGCTCTCTGATGCCGCTGCTTGAATGCGTCTTCTCGCCCTGACGTCTGCTTCCATCCAACGCACAAGAAGAAATGATCGATTTTCGACCATGGTTCCCCTTTTATTACATTCAGTTGAAGATGTGCCTGACTACCTCAAAATCGTCGTCCTTGCGCGAAAAATCCAAGCGAAAGTAAAGAGGAAAAAACTCATGTTTTCAAATTTTGAGAAAACCTAATTTTTGAGTTGTTTATGGCTATCTCACACTGTTCAAAATATTATCCTAAATTTCTGATCATATATTTGATGAAACAGTGAAAGAATTATGTTGCCGCAATTAATACAAGTCGAGATATTCACGATTAAGTTCTGCCCATTCTTCCTTATGGCTAATTTTGAAAAGGCGCCACATAGTATAGTAAGTCGTATTCACGACAAAAAACCGCGTAAAAAGACCCCAGTGTAATGGAATCTAAGTTTGTAAAAATCAGTGTAAGTGAGGAAGTAATTTAAAATTGAAATTTTTACACCAATCATCCTGAAATTCCGGAACCGGAGGTCGGATCATGATTAAATTCAGGAATTTTCGGTGGGATTAGAAGACCTTTCATTTGAATTTAGTTTTGTGAAAATCGGTTCTGTCATCTCCGAGAAAAGTTAGTACTCATATTTTCTTTTTGCCTTTCTCATATAGAAAAGCTATACAATCACTGTGAAAACCGACTTTTGAAGCGAGGCCCGGAGGGCCGAATGTCATATACCATTCGACTCAGCTCGACAAACAGGGCAAATGTCTGTGTGTGTATGTGTGTATATGACAAATAATGTCACTCGATTTTCTCAGAGATGGCTGAACCGATTTTCACAAACTCAGATTCAAATGAAAGATATTATGGTCCCATAGATCGCTATTGAATTTTATCCCGATCCGACTTCCGGTTCCGAAACTATAGGGTGATATCCACAAAAAAATGAGAATAAATGTCACTCACTTTTCTCAAAGATGGCGTGACCGGTTTTCACAAACTTAGATTCAAATGAAAGGTCTTATAGTCCCATTGATCGCTATTAAATTTTTTCCGATCCGACTTTTGGTTCCGGAGTTACAAGGTAATATGTGCAAAACTATGAGAAAATGCACATTCAATTTTCTCGGAAGTTTCTCAACCGGTTTCTACAAACTAAGATGCAAATGAAAGGTCTTGAAATTCTTTAAAAAGTTCCCAAAAAATTGATCCAGATCCGACTTCTGGTTCCGGTATTACAGTGCAATTAGGGAAATTTTTCAATTTCATAAGTATTTTTTCACAGGCGATGGCGAATCAAGGTACACATTTTTATAAAATTTACTGGTAAATTCATCTAGTTGGTAGACCTTGTTAGTTGGTGGGTATATAAATCTGCTTTGGGACTACTAGAGCCCGGCTTCCGCTTCCGAAAGCACCGGTAATAGTGAAGACAAGCTCCAAAAACGGAACTCACTTCGATTTCTCAGCAACGGTTAATCCGATTTTCACAAATTATGATTTAACTAATGCTCTCAGTGTCTTAAAAGATACTGTCCAATTTCATCCAGATCCGACTTCCGGTTATAAAATAATAGGGCAATGGGTATTAAAACTTTCAAACTATCATACAAAAAAGCAAAATCGGTACACATCGATACATGCTGGTACGGAAGAAAAAGAAAACGCACCTGCCTAGCACACAGTGTGCTTTGTTCAATTTTTTTTAGCGTGCAGGGTTGCCACATTTAAATCTTTATTAACTTGACATAACTGAACGAATTTAAAATGTGAGGGTAGTTTATATCGAAGAAAGTTTTATTCAATTTCGAAAACATAAATTTGACAGAATCTTTTAGTGATGTTTTGGAAAATATAAGTAATATGAGAAAGACATCATTGCACCACTAGGGGGATGAAAAAAGTTTTTTTTTGCACATTTTACCCTATACCCTATTTTTGGAACCGGAAGTCGGAGCCGAACAAAATTCAGGATTTTTTTTATGATAACAGAAGATTTTTTGTTTGAATCTAAGTTTGTGAAAATCGGTTAAATTATTTCCGAGAATAGTTGGTGCAAGAAACGTTAAGTTCACATATACAGTCAGACATTTTACGCACTCGACGAGCTGAATTGAATGGTATATGATACACGGCCCTCCGGGCCTTGCTTCATAAGTCTGATTTTACATTGATTGCATAACCTTTCTATATGAGAAAGGCAAAAAGAGTTTCAGCGAGCCATTGTTATTCGTATTCACGTCAATCCGGTTGTGTCTTTGACATAACTTTCCCGCCTTTTTCGCAAATTTTTATTTCTGCCATTGCTTTCATCAGTCTTTTTCCGGTCTGTTTTTGCGATGGGTATCGGTTTTATTTTAGGCAAGTGCGTGGTTTATCACATTGCTCCAAAATGCAATTAAACCTTCTTGAAATTTCTATAACGACGTTTCAAGAATGAAGAACCATAACCGGATATCGAATTAAGATCAGTGATTATAAAAAAAATCATGCAATCTCAACAGCAGTTTTGTCAACTTGTCATAATCAAAACTTTTTCGTTCCAGGCAAACTACCGAAATGATGGTTTTGCTTTAACTTCTTTCGGCCCTGTTACTCGAAAAGCAATATATCTATTTGCCTCGACAATGGCGTCAGTATGTCTTAAGCACATCAGCCGCTCGGTATCGTGTATCCTTCAAACACACAAAAAGTTTCAAGAACATGCTCACGATAAGAATACAATAACCCATCAGCAGAAAGATAAAGAGTGAAATATATGTGTACCGTTTACAGGATTACTGCAGAAATAAATGACATAGGAAATGAGTATGAGCTGCTACAACAGTAATCCGCTGGCTGTGAAGTGATGACTACATTTAGTAGGGTGTCACATTTTACTGGTTAACCGGATAACCAGGTCATTTAATTAAAATATTGGCTCAATGTACAAGGAAAATCAGAAAAATTCTGTTATTTTTGAATTACCCGAAATGCACTCAATTCTTTGTAACAGTATACAATTAATGTGTAACTAGGAACAAGCCTTCCGACAGCCGATATGTCATCCTATTCAACACTATAATCTTAGCATGCTGTATGCTCACAATCGCGAGTCCTTGAGCACCCCATCCGCCTTTCTTTTGTGAGAGATAGTTTTCACCAACTACTCCACGCGGCGAACAAGGTTCTTACAAAAGTGATAACGTAATCATAATTTTATTACTGCGCGCCGCTGTGCCGGCGTCATCGTCGGCATCGTCGTTTGAATTGAAGATGCTGGTGTCATCATAACCGGCAAATGTCCGCATGTCACAAAAATCCTTTTCCACTATGTGCTTTCTTTCATTTCTGCCCCATCGAAACGAGCGTAAGAAAAACTGTCGTATCATAGTTGCTGATAAGAACAAAGATTCGGTCGGATTTCGAACGCTGAATGACTGGAGCTGTAGCGGAAAAAAAAAACCTGCCATAGAGATTGGATTAGTCCCTCTGCCATTGTCACATTTATTACTTGCAGTTTGATTGGTCACCAGGGAGGAAGCGGATGCAGCTATCACAGAACGAGGGAGATTTTTTTTTCGATTTTTCGTTGTGACTTTTTACTCTCAAGATTTAGATTGCGTGTTGCGAATATCAAACGGACTGTTCTTTCCGGGATTTCTTTTCCTTGTTTGGAACTGAACGGGGGAGAATATGAGATGCTGATTTGTCGAGTATCGATAAAGGCCCGATACACATGCAATGATGAAAGGCAACATTTTCGAATGTGAGTTTTCTTTTTATATTCGACAAAAAAGGGATATAATCCTCAAAAGGAAATTAATCTTTTTTGATGGAAGCCCGTAACAAGGAAAGGATGTCAGAATTTTTAACGACTGTGTTCCGGTTTGGGAGGAAACGCTCGCCATGATAGATCCATTCATACTGATGCGAATAAAGGAAATCATCCATACCGGAAACAAAAATACGAACCATTCGAAACACGGAAAAGCTATCAAGGCTTCCGATGGGAGTGAAATCCATGAATTCTGACAGCCGTCACCTTTCACTAATCAGTACAAAATAATGCATTTCAGAATCCTCCTGTCATTCCAGTGATCACTAATCAATACACCGCCGTTTAAAATCACCATCTGTCAACCAAACTGACAAATTACGTATGCATTTGAGAAAGTGGAAGTAATATTTTTTTATGTGGCGCTAAAAACATGAAAAATCTTTGATGCCGACAAGTATTTAAAATCGAATATATATCGAAAATTAATCAGTGAAATTATAAATTCACCCAAACTTCCGTATACGTAAACTTTTTCTACGTTACAACTTTTAACGTAACTCTTTTTACGAACAAAATAAAAAATAACGTAATCTTTTTTACGAACCAAATGCCAAATAACGTAAACTATTTTTACGAAACTACTTCGTAAAAAGATGTTTTTGCATAAAAAGGAAATCATATCCGGCTCATTTACATACCAAGGAAATTACGACAATATGGGTATTTTCGAGACGGGGTTGATGAGTACATGTTGGAAAACGATGTTTGAGGTGGTTCTGAATACCAAGATGGCGGCTCCCGTTTTATTGATATATCTTAAAAACCCTTTCAATATGGGTATTTTAGGAACGGGTTTGATGTGTACATGTTGGAAAACGATGTTTGAGGCGATTCTGAATTCCAAGATGGCGACTTCCGGTTTATTGGTATTCCTCAGAACCCTTACAATGTTGGTATTTTAGGAACGGCTTTGATGAGTAGATGTTGGAAAACGATGTTTCAGGTGGTTCTGAAATCCAATATGGCGACTTCCGGTTTCTTGATATTCCTTGAAAACACATACAATATGATTATTTTCTGAACGGGATTGATGAGCAGATGTCAGAAAACAATGTTTAAGGTTGTTCTGAAATCCAAGATGGCGACTTCCGGTTTCTTGATATTCCTTGAAAACACATACAATATGATTATTTTCTGAACGGGATTGATGAGTAGATGTCAGAAAACAATGTTTAAGGTTGTTCTTAAAACCAAGATGGCGACTTCCGGTTTGTTGATATTCCTTAAAACCCCTTACAATATGGGTACTTTCAGAAAGAGATTGAAAAGTAGACGTCGGAAAATGATATTTGAGGTGGTTTTGAAATGCAAAACAGTGACTTCCGGTTTATTAGTATTTTTTGAAAGTTTTCACCATTTTCCTTGAACTTGGTATTCCTTTAAAACACTATACCGGAAGTCATCTCATTGAACTTTGAAACGAGCTCAAACATGGTTTATTGGTATCCAATATGTTTCGGATATTTTTTTTTGTTTTAAGGGTTTATAAGGCATATCGATAAACCGGAGGATGTTATATTGGAATTCGAGACGACACCAAACATAGTTTTGCGGCATCTGTTTATTAAATACATTCCAAAAATACCCATATTGTTAAGGTTTTCAAGGAATATCGATAAACCGGAGCTCGCCATCTTGTATTTTAGAACCACCTCAAACATTGTTTTCCGACATCTGCTCATCCATTCCGTTCCGAAGATACCCATTTTGTTAGGGGGTTTAAGCAATATCAATAATCATCGGTTTCCGACATTTACTCATCAACCCCGTTCCGAAAATACCCAATATTGTAAGGGTTTTCGAGGAATATCA
The DNA here is from genome assembly GCF_030247185.1 of Malaya genurostris. Lineage (NCBI taxonomy): Eukaryota > Metazoa > Arthropoda > Insecta > Diptera > Culicidae > Malaya > Malaya genurostris. The sequence continues at coordinate 95,935,941 of NC_080572.1, forward strand.
AGAATCCGGAGTCGTCATCTTGGATTGCAGAACCACCTCAAACATCATTTTCCGACATCTACTCATCAATTCCGTTCTGAAAATACTAATATTGTAAGGATTTTCAAGGAATATCAATCAACCGGAAGTCACCATCTTGGATTTCAAAAATACCTCAAACATCATTTTCCGTAATCTACTCTTTAAACACGTTCCAAAAATACCCATATTGTAGTAGTTTCCATTGAGTCGGAAATCTTTTTCGATGTATACCAAAACCTCTTTTTACGAAGTAGGTTCTTAAAAAAAGTTTTTCGTTATTTGCGATTTGGTTCGTAAAAAAAGATTACGTTATTTGATTCGTAAAAAGAGTTAGGTAAAATGAGGTAACGTATAAAAAGTGTTCGTAAACGGAGGTTTGGGTATATACAAAATGATTCAAAACCGGTACGCATTGGTACGTGCTGGTACGGAGAAGAAAACATCACCCCCTAGCATAGATAGGCATAGCCCTTTTAGTGAAAATCGTCTTTCAATGTTTCTCGGTTTCAGTTCATAACGCGATCAACTGCTTTGCTTTTGAATCATTTCCATGGATTTTAATCGTACAGAAACTGTTTGTTGAGTCATTTCCAATGATTCTGCAAACTCCTCTTGCGTTTGACTCGGATGCTCAGCGAGCAATTCCTTCAATTTGGTTCGAATGTTTTGGTTGTCCAGAGCGGAGCCTATCTTCAACGCCAAAATCTTAATTCTTGAATCGTCGAAACCATTTCCTACATGATTTATCAGTTGGAGCATTATCACCATAAACATCTACAAGCATTTGATGTGCTTCAGCTGCACTTTTCTTCCAATTAAAAAAGGAAACTCAAATTTCTCGCAAATGCAGCGTAGTTAATATGTAGTTACTCACGTTTAACACAGTGAAAAACAAGATTTTCTTAAAACTCGAAGCAATATGAACTGAATATTAATGACTGATGTATAACCTCTTGAAACCAAAGATAAACTCAAGATGGAATACTCTATGATTTTTCATATACCATTCAAATAGGACCCCTCGATGAAATCAGTTCACCATCAGTTTCAGTACAATTCTTATTTAAAACAAAACAACAAGCGTCGAATCGCTACATGCGTCGTAACTATGACAATTTTTGTTTATGTAGAATTAATATTAAATTGCAATATGATAGAAATCGTAGTATTTTGCTGCATATCGAGTGGATTTTGAAATAGGAAAACAAAAATCAATTAGAATTATTGCTAAGAATCTGTTCAATTTGCAATATTCTTATCTTAGCATTAAAGTGTTACAATATATTTTGTGCGGAATGTTTTGCATATGTTTACTTCTTTTCAAACTTGTATTGTTGCTATGGAATTTTACCGTTATTTTCAAATGTTAATCGACGCTTATTTACGAAGGGTCAACAAAATTACACTATTACTAAGTTCACTGCTTCACGATTACTGGTCCGATATTTTTCGATGGATCGTATGGGACATTCTAATCTTGAGTTTATCTTTGTTGAAACTATCAACATTAGCTGTCACTGTTCAATATTCAAAACAGCCAGAGCCTTCTTTTGAAAACATACCGAACTAATTTGTACTCCCAATATTTAACTAAGGAATATCAGAGATTAGCATTCAGAACAAACCTTGGCCTTCATGACGGGCCATACTGAGTAATCCAACGGAAAAATGTTCGGAATTTAAGTTTAGAATTCATTTCTAGAATTGGATTCTGAATTTGGTTCAGTTCCATAATTCTAGAACTAAGTGTATGACCTGTTTTCTTGATGTGGATTCCGAACCTGAATTTTGCAAAAGTGTTCTCAAGTGTTCGAGCGATTATCTGCATTCGGTGGTGTAAAAAAAGCATGTCAATTTTATTCGTATTCTCGTTCTCCAGCTATGATCGTAACATTACCCATCCGCCTGCTTTGACGAATCGTTTTTTTTTCAATTATGTCACTCTGAATGAGAAACAAGCCACAGAATACGCTACGCTGCTCAATTCTCAATCTCACTCCGTGGCATCATTTCGCAAGAGAACGCTCCGCATACGAAATCATCAATCTAATTAACTTCTTGTAGTTCCAGTTAGATACTGATTTAATGTGTTTTGTTGCTTGGGGACATTAGCTTCGTTATCAACATAATATTTTCAGTCGATCTGTAGCTACGAGTTTCTCAATACTTAACATGTACGAAAATTAAATTCACATTGTTTTCTTATTTTGTGACTATTGCGTTCGTCGTCAAAACTTAACTGTTTACATATTTCTGAGTTCATTCCAGACAGTGTTCAAGCTGCATGCAAAGATGGGTGCTGTGAAGCGTTCCGGAAGGAATTTGTCAAATACGCGATCAAAGTTGTAGCTCAAATCAAGAACATACTCTTGAATTCCGCCCCAGGACACAGCTGTGTACATCATTTTATTTGAACGTCTCTGTAATTATTCTTGCCTTTCCCTTGATTACTAGCAAAAATCCGCGTTTGATTTCGGAAGCCGGAGGAGAAATCTATTTCTCATCTCCCATCACATGAACCAGCTGGCTGCTGAGTCCCCTCTTTTTGGTAAAACACAATGCTCCGCTGTGGTATCACAAGTTTTCAGTTGGCAATCTGTGAAAATCCTCAACAATCGTGTTTTTGGCCCGAACTGCGCCATCGCACTGCCAGGATCAGCAGTGTCAGTCGGACGGATTGAGCTTGAAGCAAAACTGTCATTGTTTTAGACTAATTGCGCAAGAGGTTCTCCTAATATTGCTCTTACTGCAGCTGATGCACATAAAAAAACTGGTACCTTGTCGAGAGTCAGCTTGCAAACCGAACGGAGGAGTCGTGATCGCCTGCAGGCAAACAAAACCGGAAATGCGCAAAAAGCAGGACGTCTGTCTTATCTTGCTACGAAATGCTGCCAGGTTAGCTGCAACGCGAACATCTCGGATAGGGTAGGGTAGAAAGTCGCCCTGTTCCATGTACATGTCCGGGTTTCGTTCATTTACATATCTACCGGGACCTTCCAATGCTTCTGAGATGAGCGTTTCTGTTTCCAGTGAGTTAGCTCCCGGTGAACATGCTGTCCCTGCCATATTTTCTCTACTCAAACGGCACGGGTGAGTTCAGATGGGGTAAAGATTTTCTGCCGTACCGGGATAGTGAATGCGAATTTTTCGAACGCGCTCATCTGTGAAGATATATTGCCAGTCATAACTTAGCTCGAGCCTGACAAATCATCACAATTGTGACAGGCGCTTGATGACACTTTTGTCCACCGACGGTTGTGTTGTTCTGTTCCGATTTCGGCCGACATCTTGTTTGTTGAGGACTTATTTGCTTTGTCCTATGAATCCATAGAATGCATAATTGAAAATTTATATTTTTTTCTTATGAAACATGTGTTGTTGTCTGTTGAACCGTAAGCCTCACAGGAACAGTATAAAATTAGTCTGGAAACAAACGACAAACGGTGACCCCAATTTTTTTTGAAATCATAAGCTTCACTCGATTCTGAGTAAATAAAACGTTTCAATACAGTATTTTAAATGTGTTTCGAAGCGGAACACATCTTTGTTTTCTATATAGGGGTGTAAATTAGAAATTGATTGAAAATGTCGATCATTAGAAATTTTGGTTGCAATGTTTCCTTGTTCCACATCAATGGCTCGAACAACCCCATGGGGCTGATCATTGTAGTTTTTAATTCACCTTGTAGTGTGATAATACTTTTCGTGCCATTTGACGTAATTTTTGGCAAATTTTTGGGTTGCTCGCAAAAGAGTGTTTCAGCACATACATCGCATACCCGGTACCATCCCCGAAACCGATAGTATCGGATATAGTACATTTAAGCTTGTTCATTAGCCCCTTTTTGAGAATACTGTGAGAATAGAAAAAAGGGCGATTTGTCGGTTACGTCACTTTTTCGATTATATCTCCGGAACCGAATGTACTCGTCAAAAGCCTTCAAAGCTTATCAAATGACACAATAGTAGCACATATGATTTATTCGATGTCGGTTTAAAAAGCAGCGTTTTGTTGGTTATGACATTTATGGTTATGGCATTTTACAAACTAACAGATCGGCTGAAAAGTTCGTATCGTTTCTATGAGAGGGCGCCACTAGAATTAAATCCATACCATTTTCAGTTAGTACCAACCTTCAAAAGATACGTGTATAAATTTGACAGCTGTCTGATTATTAGTTTGTGAGATATTGCATTTTGAGTGTAGCTACTTTTGTTATTGTGAAAAAAATGGAAAAAAAGGAATTTCGTGTGTTGATGAAACACTATTTTTTGATGAATAAAAGTGCCGCCGATACCAAAAATGGTTTGCAAAATTTCGTACTAGTCATATGAGCACCGAAGACGATGAACGCAGTGGACGTCCAAAAGAGGCTGTTACCGATGAAAACGTGAAAAAAATCCACAAAATGATTTTCAATGACCGTAAAGTGAAGTTGATCGAGATAGCTCTCACCCTAAAGATCAAAGGAAAGTGTTGGACATATTATTCACGAATATTTGGATATGAGAAAGCTTTGTGCAAAATGGGTGCCGCGTGAGCTCACAATCGATCAAAAACAACAACGAATTGATGATTCTGAGCAGTGTTTGGAGCTGTTATATCGAAATAAAACCGATTTTTTTCGTCGATGTATAACAATGGACGAAACATGGCTTCATCACTTCACTCCGAAATTCCCACTTCACACACGAAATTTCTTTTTTTTCCATTTTTTTCACAATAACAAAAGTAGCTACACTCAAAATGCAATATCTCACAAACTAATAATCAGACAGCTGTCAAATTTATACACGTATCTTTTGAAGGTTGGTACTAATTGAAAATGGTATGGATTTAATTCTAGTGGCGCCCTCTCATAGAAACGATACGAACTTTTCAGCCGAACTGTTAGAGATGTTTGCCATGACCTCATCAAACTTGTTCACTGGATTGCAAACTTGCAACGCGTTAGAGTAATCCCAACGTTTGACCAAAACCGTATTCACTTTATTAGACCTACAAATCAAATCAACTCAGTTTAATCACCGTCAGTTTATCTCTTGAAGTAACAAATTATCTCTTACAATCGAATAAGACAGCGGCTTTCAAGTGAGGTTCATGTAAACATTCGAATTGGTTCAAGATAGGGTAAACCAGTCATGGTAACTGAAGTATCAATTACAAAATAATCAATCGGTGTTGGACAGTCGTTCGCACCGCACGCGAATAGCTCTTGGCTCCTGGAAATTTTTTCTGGCTACCTAGAGTTTTATTGATTCAAGGCTTCAGTCTCTTTCAAGGCTACCTGAATCACTAACAGTCTATTTGAAGACTAACAATTAGTCAGCCTTTCTAAGGCTATACAAAGAGTGATATTCTAATATAATCAGTCTTTTTCAAGACTAAGAAATTAATCAGCCTTTTTTAAGGCTAACTATTCAAAGAACTATTCTTCGAACTAATCAGTCTTTATTAAGACTACCACAAAATCAGTCTTTATCAAGACTTTTCCAAACTAGGAGTCTAATCGAAGACTAATTTAGCCTAGTTAATTTAATTTCAAATTTCATTCATTTCAAAAATGCCTGCGTCCAACCGGAAAGGTAACAAGCCTAAGGCTAAAAATAATTCAATACGAAATAAATCACAATCCGTTATTCAACATTTCTCAAATAATATTCATGATCTTATAGAATCTGAATGTAAAAATAAAAGACAACGGACGGACTTCCCTTTCTCAATCCTAACAATATTAACGAGATTCTTCCTGAATCGGATTGTAGCGAAATAGAAGTGAATTCTTCGAAAATTCCCAAAATGGACGCTTTTCGTTCTGGAAAGAAACAACAATCTATGCCTCCAGTGACGGTGATGATTTCCGACTTCAAAGCATTCCGTACTGAGCTTTCTACTTTTCTCCCGGAAGTAAAAGTCTCATTTCAAATCGGACGAAGAGGAGAATGTCGAGTCTTAGTTGATGGATTGGAAGATTACGAACGTCCTATCCGATATTGACATTATTGAGACGAATTTTGATGAAATTAAGTCAATCTTTAGGAAACTTAAAAACATGAAGGCTCCTGGTATTCTTATATTAATATTCTTATTAAAATCTTCCCGATGTTGCCTTGAGACTCTTGGTTAAAATTTTCCACAAGTGTTTTTCATTAGCTTACTTCCCAAAAAGATGGAAAAATGCTGAAGTAATTCCTATCTTTAAACCTGATAAAAACCCAGCAGAAACATCAAGTTATCGACCAATTAGCTCACTTTCTTCTATCAGTAAACTTTTGAAAAAAATATCTTGTTGAGAATGATGTCTTATATACATGAGAGTTCAATTTTTTTTACCAGAGCAGTTTGGATTTCGTCATGAACATTCAACTACTCATCAACTTGTCAAAGTAACGAACATTATAAAAGCAAATCAATCTTCTGGGTTGTCCACTGGAGTGGCTCTTCTAGACATAGAAAAATCATTCGACAGTGTTTGGCACAAAGGTTTAATAGTAAAAATGTCTGATTACCAGTTTCAGGAGCAAGTGCAGAAAGTACAGAAGCAAATGCAGAAAAAAAAGTTCAAAATTAAAAGGTTAATAGCAAAGGTCATTGAAGGAACAATTTTGACTGGTAAATTCAACGGTGAAAAGTTTTTATTTCACGCATTCAGATGATACCCACCGATACATCATTTGCATTTAAACGTCGATTTCTAATTCGTCTCAAGTGCAATTAGTAGAAATTTATGACGCAAATTTTGATTTTTTTATATGAAAAAATGTGCGTGTCGGCATCGGTTTTATATAAGTTTACCGAATATGGAGAATCTAAAAAAATATAGTTTATCATAGAGCAGCTATTCCCAACCTGTAATCCACGATATAAAAATGTTTTTTTTTTTAATAACCATTAAAATTGGATGTCTGTTCTCTGTTATATAACATAATATAAAGTAATATAAAATAATATAATATTATAATATAATATAATATAATATAATATAATATAATATAATATAATATAATATAATATAATATAATATATCAAGTGTACAACTTTGCTTCCGCCGTTTTCCGATAGGTGGCTGTACCGACTGAGGCTGGTCAAAATACATAGATGATAATGTATTTAAAGTGTACAGTGCCTAACGAATTGTCATCGCCGTTTCAGTGACAGTTGTTCTTGTTTTCGTATTATTCACGCTCGAAAGTGTCTGTTTATGTGCCCAATTCTCGCAATTTTCGGGAAGTTTTACTTTGCTGTTACAATTCGAAAAAAATGCAGCTGAAGCGCATCGAATGCTTTCAGAAACTTACGGTGATGCTGCTCTGAGTGAAAGAACGTGTCGGGAGTGATTTCAACGTTTTAAAAATGGTGATTTCGATGTCAAAGACAAAGATGGTGGTGGAAGAGAAAAAACCTTCAAAGATGAACAACTAGAAGCATTGCTTGATGAAGAGCTCTTAAAACCGGGGGAAACCATCACAGGAGATCGTTACCGAACGCAACTGATGCGCCTTAGTCGCACGCTAAAAGAAAAGCGGCCACAATATCAAGAGCGATATGACAAAGCCATCCTCCAACACGACAATGCTCGGCATGTCGCAAAAGTAGTCAAAAAGTACCTGGAAACGCTGAAATGGGAAGTCTTGCCCCACTCGCCGTATTCCCCAGATGTCGTTCCTCCTTACTTTCACTTATTCCGTTCGATGGCACACGGCCTGACAGATCAACATTTTCAATCCTTCGAAGAGTTGGAAAAATTGATTGCTTCAGGAATAGCGTCAAAAGAGGACTCCTATTTTTCGAGCCGGGATCCGAAAATTGCCGGAAAGATGGGAGAAAGTTGTCGCTAGCGATGGACAATTCTTTGAATAATACATCTATAAATACTTTTTCGCAATAAAGCTTTTAATTTTGGAAAAAAAACGGTGGAAGCAAAGTTGTACACCTGATAATATAATATAATATAACATACTATAATATAATATAATATAATATAAGACGATTATATATGAAGTTATATGCTACGATACAATATATAACAGTTGATGTCGCAGTGTAAATTATGCTCTTCTTTCGTCGCAGTACTGTAGGAAATATAATATTCCTTTTTAATAATAATAAAAATAATAATAATAATAATTATAATAATTATAATAATAATAATAATAATAATAATAATAATAATAATAATAATAATAATAATAATAATAATAATAATAATAATAATAATAATAATAATAATAATAATAATAATAATATTAATAATAACAGCAATATATAATACAATGTAATATAATTCAATTTAATATATAACAAAAGCACCTTGTCGACGCCGTTCTATTGACCAATTGTCATCATAGACGCTCGGGGAGGCATGAGATAGGAACTTGTGAGGACTTAGTTATCTCACCATTTGACGACCGTAATAAGTTTGATAGAATTGTTCAGCAAAAAATCTCTTTTCGGCTGTAGTTTTTGGTGTCTAATTTCTCGAATGGACAATGTATGGAACACTTGTAGAACTAATTTGATACTATTATTTTGCTGAAGAAAGTATGTTGATACGTTAAGGCGTTTAAGAGTTATGAAATGTTTTGAGTTTTTTGAAGGTATTTTAAGGACTAATTTAAATAAGCTAAAAACAACATCTTTCCAGTTTTCTCTTAAATTTTTACTTATATCATAACCTTTCACGAATCACATTGGATACATTTTTATCGATCTGGCATTTAATAAATATTGATATTTGAAGATTGACTAGTTTTGTTTTGCGATCAACAGAAACGATGGTTGAAATAACAAAGTTTTTGGTTGAAAATAAGATGCTGTCAGCTAGTCAAGACACACACCTTTCAATTTCAATAAAGATTTCAGTTACAACAACCGATCTTGTTTTTGATTTAACCGTTATGTGAGTTGAAAAACAAATCGGTTTTAGTTGTTTTAGATATTACGATTAGTTATTCCAATTTAAGCCAAATTATTGATTTTGAATGACAACTACTGTTTTTGAATTAGTTGATTTTAACAACAAAATTTCCAAAATAACTATAGAATTAGTTAAAATTGAGAATTTACTTTACTGAAAAAAACTCTTATTTTTAGAGAATGTGTTTAGTTGGCGAATATTATGGACACAAACCAGCAATATTTCAATCCAGTACGAAATTCTCATTGACAACAAATTCTGTTATTAAAATCAGAAAATTTGTTTCTATTTATCTATCACCTTCATTACTGAAGGACAGGACAAAGAAAACAAAAATGAAATTGGTTTTATTAACATGTTTATTAGCTAAAAACTCATGATAAGTGTCAAAGCAAAACAATCCATTAAAAAGCTAAAAGGGACAGTCTTGTTGAAACTGCTTGCAAATTGTTTAGATGTTTTTCGCATGTGTTACGATATATCCATATATAAATTTCTAAACCGATATGTAAAAATGACGTAAACTGTTAGTGGAAAGTGTATTTATTCAGAATTTGTGCGCATTTAAAGCGCTTGTGCGTAATAATGTTTTTACGGGAACAGTGAAGTGAGTTTCGAATGTTGCACTCTAATTGTACAAGTCAAATGATGTTTTTTGTATCTTCCAACCTTCCGGGCTACGCCATCCGGTGTACTACTTGTATTCGGTTTTTGTTTTCCGAGTGCTCAAAGTTTTCAGTGAGATAATCAATTTCGCGAAGTCGAATGAAGAAAACAGCAATTGAGAAGAAAAATTATCAAAAAGAAGTTTATGTTTCGCTTATGTCTTTTTCCAATACAACATCGTATTTATACCTGCCTATATAGAAAAGATAATCGTGACTGAAATTTTTTTCGGTAGTCGTGTGCCATCTAGTGGGTAGTCGTGCGCCATCTAGTGGCTAGTAGTCATTACGGTGTTAACGTTTTTTTCGGTGACAGAGCGCCATATAGCTGCAAATGGCAGAAACCAATTCAACCATTTATGTTGGTTGAAAACAACGTTTTATTTCTCTAATTCAACTAAAAAATTAGTTGAATGGAGATGAAGCGTGCCTTAGCTAAGAAATGACAGCACGTTTAATTGGTGAATTCAACTAAAAAAATAGCCATTTCAACAAATATTTTATTATTATTAAGGGAATTAGAATTAAAAAATCTAAATTAGCAAAAATAAGATTTTTTAGTTGTCTCAAAAAATAACTTACTAAAATCAGAAAATCAACTAATTTTTTCGCCAAAATGCTGATTTCGGTCTTTCCGTGGATAAATAAAAAAATATGTAACATTTAATATAAATAATATATTGTCTTTTAGTAGTGCTGGTGCCAACGAAACTTTCTAATTGTGACCACTATATTACTTACGAGCAAAAAGTCGAACCGAATGCACTGATTTTTATTTTTTGAGCCATTGCAACTTACAATTTCAACAGATTATAAGAATGAATATTAAACATTTTCAATTTAATCACTTTGTTCATACAATTTTTGTACATGACTTGAAGATAACATGATGTTCATTCATTAACATGCATTTCACGATGGAGTTGATTTTAAGACCAAAATTCAAACGCATAAATTTCACTGGGTTCTAGTTTTGGTTAAACACGTTTTGTTAATTGCAATATCTCTGACTGCTATCAGTTCTGTGCATAGCACTACTTTATATAAATCGTTTTTTCTTTTAACACCGCAGAGCAGTAAAGATGTAGATAATTTATCATCACATTAATATCCTGACAACTAGTGTTTTGATAAACATTAATTTGCTACACGGAACGACCGAAATCAGCATTTTCGCGAAAAATTTAGTTGAGTTGCTGATTTTAGTTAGTTATTTTTTGAGACAACTAAAAAAATCTTACTTTTGCTGATTTAGATTTTTTATTCTCATTCCCTTAATAGTAATACAATATTTGTTGAAATGACTATTTTTTTTAGTTGAATTCACAAATAAACGTACTGTCATTTCTTAGCTAAGGCACATTTCATTTCCATTCAACTAATTTTTTAGTTGAATTAAAGAAATAAAATGTTGTTTTCAACCAATATGAATGGTTGAATTGGCTTATGCAATCTGCAGCTATATGGCGCCCTGTCACCGAAACGGTAACACCGTAATGACTACTAGCCACTAGATGGCACACTACTACCGAAAAAATTTCAGACGCGGTTGTCTTTTCTATATTGGCAGGTATAAATACGATGTTGTATTGGAGAAAAAGACATAAACGAAACGTAAACATCGTTTTGAATTTTTTTTCTTCTTAATCACTTTCGATATTCCGATATTCTTCTTAATCACTGTTTTCTTCATTCTCACTGAAAACTTTGAGCACTCAGAAAACAAAAATCGAATACAAATAGTACACCGGACGGCGCAGCTCGGAAGGTTTGAAGATACAAAAAAAACTTCATCACAATTAGAGTGAAACATTCGAAATTCACTTCACTGTTCCGCGTAAAAACATTATTACGCACAATCGCTTCAAGTGCGCACAAATTCTGAATAAATACGATTTCCACTAACAGTTTACAACATTTTTACATGTCGGTTTAGAAATTTAAATAAAGATATATCGAACACATGCAAAAAACATCAAAACAATTTTCAAGCAGTTTCAATAAGACTGTTCTTTTTAGCTTTTTAATGGATTGTTTTGCTTTGACACTTCTCATGAGTTTTTGGCTAAAAAACTTGTTAATAATACCCATTTCAGTTTTGGTTTCTTTGTGCTGTCCTTCAGCAATGATGGTGATAGATAAATAGAAACAAATTTTCTGATTTTAATAACAAAATTAGTTGTCAATGAGAATTTCGTGTTGGATTGAAATATTGCTGGTTTGTGTTCAGGATATTCACCAACTAAACACATTCTCTAAAAATAAGAGTTTTTTCAGCAAAGTAAATTCTCAATTTTAAATAATTTTATAGTTATTTTGGAAATTTTGTTGTTAAAATCAACTAATTCAAAAACAGTAATACGAATTAGGCGCAGAGCTAATTTCGGTCGTTCCGTGTATCATTCAAAAGTTACTCTTCACGAGTTTTACAAAGGTATAATGAGCGAATTTCATTTGCATGAAAATGTATATAAAACGCGTTTGCATTGGTTTTGCTTTGCGTTGTGCTGTTTTTGACATTAGACAGCATTAAAAACAACATATTTTTGAACTACTTAAATATGTGCAAATCAAATAGCAAATTGGTTGAATCAACTAATTATTAGTTAAAACAGCAACTGCAAAAATAAAAAATTGCGAGATCGTAATTTTTTGATTGGAGGGTTTTCCGTGTACAAACAACTTTTGTGAAGACGCCAACTACAAAAAACTAATATTTAATAGTGAACAAATTTTTGTCAACTAATTTCGCGCACGGAACGACTGAAATTAGCTCTGCGCCTAATTCGTATTACTGTTTTTGAATTAGTTGATTTTAACAACAAAATTTCCAAAATAACTATAAAATTAGTTAAAATTTAGAATTTACTGTGCTGAAAAAAACTCTCATTTTTAGAGAATGTGTTTAGTTGGCGAATATTCTGGACACAAACCAGCAATAATTCAATCCAACACGAAATTCTCATTGACAACTAATTTCGTTATTAAAATCAGAAACTTTGATTCTATTTATCTATCACCGTCATTACTGAAGGACAGCAGTGTCAAAGCAAAACAATCCATTAAAAAGCTAAACGGGACAGTCTTGTTGAAACTGCTCGCAAATTGTTTAGTTGTTTTTCGAATGTGTTACGATATATCCCCATATAAATTTCTAAACCGATATGTAAAACTGACGTAAACTGTTAGTGGAAAGTGTATTTATTCAGAATTTGTGCGCAGTTGAAGCGATTGTGGGTAATAATGTTTTTACGCGAAACAGTGAAATGAGTTTCGAATGTTGCACTCTAATTGTACACGTCAAATGATGTTTTTTGTGTTTTCAGTGAGAGAGTCGATTTCGCGAAGTCGAATAAAGAAAACAGCGATTTAGAAGTAAAATTTTCAAAAAGAAGATTATGTTTCGCTTATGTCTTTTTCTCCAATACAACATCGTATTTATACCTGCAAATATAGAAAATATAACCGCGACTGAAATTTTTTTCGGTAGTAGTGTGCCATCTAGTGGCTAGTAGTCAATACGGTGTTAACGAGCGCCATATAGCTGCTAATTGCAGAAACCAATTCAACCATTTATGTTGGTTGAAAACAACGTTTTATTTCACTAATTCAACTAAAAAATTAGTTGAATGGAAATGAAGCGTGCCTTAGCTAAGAAATGACAGCACGTTTAATTGGTGAATTCAACTAAAAAAAATAGTCATTTCAACAAATATTTTACTATTATTAAGAGAATTAGAATTAAAAAATCTAAATTAGCAAAAGTAAGATTTTTTTAGTTGTCTCAAAAAATAACTAACTAAAATCAGAAAATCAACTAATTTTTTCGCCAAAATGCTAATTTCGGTCTTTCCGTGCGTTTCGGACCATAGCGCAATCTCTGAAACGACACCAAAATACATATCCGAGCATTTCTTGTTGATTGCAGATAATTCAGAAAATTTGAATCAATAATAAAGAGCAATGCAATGCCAATCGTGCGGAGCAAGCAGATCAAAAACATGTACAGTTTTAATGAAGCAGCAAATCTTTGAACAGCGAGGTGTGGAAGTATTGTTATCTTCTACATACTAGTAGAAACGCAAGAGAGAGAGAGAGAGAGAGAGAGAGAGAGAGCTAAAAATGAAAGGACGTCTACTAGCGTCTTTTGTATTGAATGTATAACGCATTGCTGTGAGGAACATAAATCAACAGCAGGAACTAAACGTGCTCAATTAGTGATGATTTTATTTAGTTGAACCGTTGCATCATCTTCGTTGAAGAACTTCCCAGTCCTGGTCAGGAATGGCACTTCTGATCTTAATCTAACCGATTCGTTTGGAGCACATAATGCTTTACCTTTTTGTGAATTCTAGAAAGCAGTACATAGCGTATATTACGTGCTGGGATGAAGCAATGCAGCACGTCCTAAATAATAATTCTCTGGCGTTGATCTTTTCATCATATTTTATCGTAGAGTAGTACCGGACAACTAACACCATATATCTTTCGGTAATCGTTTCAGATTATATGACATACTCCCATGATTAAATGCTGCTCTGGTGTCCTGGTTTTTCCTTTCTTTTCGCGTTGAATTTCCGGAGCATCTCCAGGTGGCAGAGAATGGTTCGTTTTTTTATCTCTCAAGCGGCAATCCGACACGATGTTGCAGTGTTGGTGCAGTCTCAGCTCAAATTTTGGTACTACCGGTGTTAGAATCTGGTTTTATCTGTCTTAGAATCATGTGATATTTTGTAGAAGATTAATACAGCAAATATAACACTATTTGTTATTTTGAGCTAAAAAGTTGTATTAGAGATAATGCATATGGTAAGCAGTCAATTCGAAAACTTGATTATTTTTTCTTCAATTAGCATTGAATTTCTGCTCCGTTTGAATCAAGGCTGTCCACAGCAATAAAACAATATATTAGTGATTTATCACACTCAGCACTATGAAAACCGATGTTCCTTGTTGGGATCCAGTGTCTCAGTCCGCCCGGAACCGGAACCATTCTTTCGAATGTCTCAGTTTGTCTTTGCTATTTCTTTTTATAGAACTCGGTAGTCGAATCTAGCTAGAGTGCCAACACAGAGATGAATCGCAGGAAATATGAACACGTGGTGACGAGTTTGGACTAAGTTCGAATCCTGGCTCTGCAGGACGAACGGACGGACGGACGATTATCTTCTTTTACCCAGGCAAATGCAATCACTCTGTTCGGTGAGATTTTGTCTTTTTTTCTTGTGTTCGGTCTCCTGCTGTTTTACTGATAGTTGAGGTCACACGACTTTTATCAAGCGACAAGCTGGGTTCATTTGGTCGGTCGGTTTGTCGGTGATGTATGGTTTCATGTTAAGTGGAGAAATTGGGCGATGATAGTGTAAAATAAGAACTTGTCTCTCGAGACTCGAAGGAAATAAATTATGACGTACAACTAATGCGGGTTGAAAATTAATGGCCTGTTGGGTGTGTTTTACTGCACGTTCTGTGTCAACCTCAGACCGCCGAGTTTCGATACTTCGCGGGGTGCAACCTATCAGCAGGAATTATGCTGTATGGGAAACGAAAAGTTTCGTGCAATCGATGGGATTATCGGCTGATTAGTGGATTTTTAACGGTTTCTCGGCTCATAAATCAGGTCTCTTTTGGAATGGAACGAGTTTATTATTTACTGCGCTTGTAGTTTTGTTTTCTTTTCATTTAATATTGAAATTTATTAGAGTCTGGTCCTTAGATGGATGTCTAATAAAATTTCAATCAGAAACAGTTTCTCGATTTGCATGAAACATTTGTAATAAGCTCCTACACGAATAAAATTCTGATTCTAGAAATGAGCAAAACAAGTCACGATTTGGTAAAAATAATATATTTTCATGTTATGATAATACTCCATGGTTAAAACTTCTCGGATCATGATCCATTTGGACTGATTTAGCTGAAATTTAAACGTAACGCACTTGACGTTGTTGGGCGTGTTTCTACTTCAGGCGTGTTTCTACTAAGATGGTAATTTTAGGCGTTATGTGTGATTTTTGCAACGATGGTAATTTTTGCAACATAAATTCAGTGAAAAGCACGACGAACTTCTTTTGATCAGAATCATTAACAATCAAAATATTATGTTTTTGAAAAACGACGACGAATTTTTCTGATTTTCGTTAGATGGTGTTCCAAATTCACAATCGAGTTTATATGTTTGGTTTACGCTAGCTCTCGGAATATTATTCTAGCAACAACGATCACATCAAATATGTAAGAATACAGTTTATCAAATGAAAAGCGTAGCCGTGCTCAGTCTCTTATGATGTAAATTTTCGGTTCATTATCTTTATTTTTATGTTTTGTTTCATTCTCTATCAGCCGGTGGGTAAAACAACACGATTATTAAATGAACATGCTTCAGGATCAAGTAAACATTTTCAGTAGTTCTTGCTTTTCAATGTCCGCTTTTTGCCATTAATCTATAAAGCAATCTATCACATCACTTGAGGCAGAGGGTTTAAAGTGATATCCGGGTAGAAAATTAGAGTTTCGAGCTTTGAAAGAAATGCATTATTCAAGTAAAGCATTTTCGAACCATAATTAATTTTCATGGGAGAAGAGTTATTGCTCATGGTTTCATGATAAGTTAAAATGATTAGATTCATGATTTTCAAATCATGACAGCAGTAACGGGTCTCTCTCCGTGTAGGTTCAAACTGTCATAAAAATATCATAACTGGCTACCTCACTTCACTTTCAATACTGGCTTTCGGGAAGATAAGAAGAAAACCTGTTTAATTCATTAACTTTTCGTTTGAGTGTTTGAACAGAATGATTTTACAAGGATAATTTTTTTAAATATTACCATTTAATTCTGTTATAAGTATATCACGTCACTATACAACTTCACTATGTATCTCACGACACTATAAACCTTGTATAATAAACGTCACATCACATATGCGCATTTCTAATACAATTTATATGCTTCTTCAGTGTGATAGTTTTGTTTAGTTATTGAAAGAATGCTGCAATGTTGTTTATTTTATATGAAGCGGAAGTAGGTAGATTCCTACAACAGATATAAATACCTCGACAAAATTATCTAATTTGTTTAGGGTAGGGAGAGGTTAAGTGTTTTCTATGTTTGTCTGTCCCCTGTGTGTAGGTAGTAACTTAAAGAGCCAGGAAGACCTATTTCCTTGGTCTCTGTTTAGTAAAGAAGTGGAATTATGTTTGAAAATTTCTAGACTTTCTGCCGAATCTAATTCCCATGGGTTGGAAATTTGTCTTAAAATTTTTATGTCATTTGTAGGGAAATCATGGTTTTCGGAAAAGGCATGCTCAGCTACTTTCGACTTGAAATGGTGTGATAAACCCCGTTCCAGATCCTTGGATGCTTTCCCTATTTCCGCTATGTGTTCCTGTTCAATTCACCTAGTGGTTTAATGATATCTCTCTCATATAACTCACGTTTTCATAAATATTACTAAGAATCTTAAATTCTTATTTCTTTAAATCTTTTATAAAAAGGCAGGTAGGTGATGTCAGAGACATAACTGAATGTCGTGAATACGAAAAAACTGGCACGCTCCCCCATCACTTTTCCGAATATCAGTTAGTTGATTGATTGTATGAATTGTGCAAGCTTTCCCCTTTTTCACTAATAGAATTTGAAGTGATGCACCTACATTAAAGTACAGATTAGTTACATTAAACAGCTACTATTCTACAACTATATATTACAAACTTGAAACAATTCCTTTTTAATTTGCTATCTAATATAGGAGGCTAGGTACGACAAATTTGTAGTTTATTTTTATTGAGGCTATGAAGTTCGAAGATATCTGATTCTTCTCGAAATTTCAGTACGAGACAATTGCAATGGCCTGGTCTGAAATGTATCGACGATCTTCGGTATGCAAGAGTCATTTTAATAATAATAATAATAATAATAATAATAATAATAATAATAATAATAATAATAATAATAATAATAACAATAATAATAATAATAATAATAATAATAATAATAATAATAATAATAATAATAATAATAATAATAATAATAATAATAATAATAATAATAATAATAATAATAATAATAATAATAATAATACTAATAGCAGGAAAAATCCCCCTTCAGCTGACCGTTGAACCAGTACTTACTCAAAAGGGCACAAAAACCTCCTCTTCTTTTTATATTTGATGAATAAGTTAAATGAAAGAATTAATAAATAAATTAATGAATAAGTAAATGAATGATTAAAGTAATGTAAAACGAAATTTATTACATAAATGAGCAAGTAAATGAATAAATTAATGAATAAATGAATGAATAAATTAATGAATAAATGAATGAATATATGGATGAATAAATGAATGAATGAATGAAAAATTGAATTAATAAAATGAATTAATAAAATTAAAAAATTGAATACAAAACCGGTTAGAATGATAGTAACAGAGTAACAATACTTGGATACAATAATAAATCTTGAAAATAAGCACAGCACATTGTTACGACAACAGAGGATACCTCTGACGGAAGCGATAAATAAAAAAGGACTAAAAATACATGTTTCATTTTGGTTCTCGTGTGGTAGGATAGCGACAAAATTCAACTAGTTCTTTATGATGATTTTCAGCACTGAAAAGTGCTTCGAATTGTCTGAAAAGCACTGAAAAGTGCTTTGACTGGGCCTTGCTGGACTTTTGAGATGCCTTTCCACTGGTTTTCAATGCCATCGTGCTGACGGTGTCTCGTGCGTTCAGAGTGGCTGCTATAACTTAAATGACGCTATTTCTCACATCACATTTCATTTTATACCTGCTACTGGCAGCGGTGTATGGATAGCCCCTTTGCCAAAACTCCTTTTCCTGTTCGCAGAACGGGAAACAGTAAGACGACAGGTCCTCTATGTTGCTCTCGTATGTGTTGTTTCGGGAACTGTTGCTAAGCAAATGGTAGGAAAAATGGACCACTCAACTTTTATTTTTATGCTTTTGTTGAGCTATGCAGACAGCTTTTATTTTTATGCAGACATCTCGCGCTCTGATTGGCTGGTGCTGTCATAGGTTAAATCAAACAGGTTTTTCAATAGTGTACTATTGAAAACCTTCAATGTTGTTGCAATACACGTTCAAGTTGAAACTTTTCGATTCTATTGGTAGTTAAATTATATAAATCCTTCCACAGGTCATTGAGCTACGAGCTTTCAAAATACGAGAAAGGCAATCGCGCCTTATGAATTATCCTCTTTGATACTCGTTTCTACCAAACATTTAAGAAATGTTTAATTTTGAACTATTTGAGATTACGTCACACAACCGAAAATTTTATCATAAAATTGTGATCATATTTCCGATGGAATGTAGCAAGAATTATGTTGATTCATTAGATACAACAGGAGATATTCACGATCAAAAACTTATCACTCTCTCAGAGGGTAAATTTTGAAAAGGCGCCCCATAGTAAAGTAAGTCGACACGACAAAATATTTGTTTGGGTATATACTAGTAAAACTTTTTCCATTTAAAACCTGTTTTGAGCCAAGTTAATAGGAATTCTTCGTTTTGCCTTTCTCATATAGAAAGGTTATACAATCACTGTGAAAACCGACTTTTGAAACATCTTTGAATGTCATATATCATTTGACTCAGCTCGACGAACTGAGAAAATGTCTATGTGTGTGCGACAAATATTGTCACTCACTTTTCTCGGAGATGACTGAACCGATTTTCCCAATCTTAGATTCAAATGAAAATTCTTATGGTCTTATACAAAGTTCCTGAATTTCATTTGGATCCGATTTTCGGTTCCGGAATTACAGAGTGTTATGAGCTTGAGCTTGAGCGACCACCCCTGGTTGCTACTACGTTACTGATCGGGATTAGCTGAAATTGTACAGGGAGTTTCTAGATGATCCGACCTGGGACATAGGCCGTATATACTACTGCGCACTCCACAAGTGTCACGGGAGAAGGATATTTGTTAGTAAAAATTTCAGTATTGGTATTATTCGCGCGCGACTCAGTATGTTCCGGTTTCAAGTTGCTCGGATACATCACTAACCTCACTAACTTCCTGAGTGAACGTTTCAAATATCCTATATTGAAGTCCCGGGAAGTCTTGATTCACAGCTCTTATTCGAGGAAACTAATGAAAAATTTGCAAGACTATCGCGTAAAGAATAAAAACTTCCCAATTTTTTTTAAATGAAATTTCGTGATACAAATTAAAAATGTGAATAGGATTTAGACAAAATTATTTCAATTATTTATTAAAATTATTAATTGGTTATATCTGGGCAGCCAGCTACCGAGAAAAATATTAATTTATTGCTTGAAATATTAATATCAAGTGTTTTTTACTATGTATTCCATATACCGATATATGTTATCTCTGTTATTAACTTTGTAATATCAACGAATTTGCGCAATAGTTGATTTTTATCATTCAATTTATAATCCTGAAAGACAATCAATAACATGGAAGAAGAAAACATTCCAAATGAAACTTTTCTCCGAAGCTAGATGGAAATTGATAGGTTGAATGAAGAAATAATTTTGTAAAACAGAGTAATTAGAAGTGAAATGTTGAAAATATCTGATAACTGAAAGGAAAAAGAAACTTCTGCAATTGTCGCCTTTTACGACATGGAATCAGGAACCCAGTGGATCTATTCTTGGTTCATTTTTTTCCGCCGGACTCCACACGGCATCTAGGCTGGTACTGTCCGGAGAGAGCTAATAGGTACTATCAATCTCCTAGTGGACCCAAGCCCCTTTTCCGGAATTACAGAGTGATATGCACCAAAAATGAGAAAATAATGCATTAAAAATGAGCGAATAATTTCACTCAATTTTCTCGGAGATGTCTAAACTGATTTTCACAAACTTAGATTCAAATGAAAGGTCTTATGGTCTCATACAAAGTTCCTAAACTTCATTTGGATCCGACTTCCGGTTTCGGAATTACAGAGTGATATGCACCCAAAATGAGAAAATAATGCATTAAAAGTCAAAGTCTTGGCATTACACTCTTTTCGTGGAATGTGGCCTTTCTGTTTCAACAGACTTCGCAGCCGATTCATAGTGTACAGAATCATTGCATGGCTAGTACTAGTGATAAAACTGACACTAAGAATCCTTCCGGGTCGGGGCTCGAACATGCGGCAACTGGCTTGTAAGACCAGCGTCCTATGCATTGAACCGCCAACTTTGGATAATGCATTAAAATGTGCAAATAATTTCACTCAATTTTCTCGGAGATGGCTACACCGATTTTCACGAACTTAGATTCAAATGAAAAGTCTTATGGTGCCGTACAAAGTTCCTGAATTTCATTTGGATGCTTCCGGAATTACAGGGTGACTTGCACCAAAAATTTGAAAATAATGTCACCTAATTTCTTAGAAGATGGTTGAACCGAGTTTTACAAACTTGGATTTTAATTAAAGGTCTCATGTTTCCAATCAAAGTTCCGGAATTGCATTTGGATCTAACGTCCGGTTCCGGAATTACAGGGTGATATGCATAAAAATGTGAAAATTATGCACCAACACTGTGAAAATAGTGTCACTCACTTTTCTCGGTGATGAAAGTTCTTAAGATGCCATGAGAATATTCCAATTTTCTTTCGGATCAAACCCCTGGTCTCCGGAGATAGCGTGCTCAGTATGAAAACGTCAATTTCAGGAAATCTTTTGTTCATAAGCTTCCTTTTTATGTTGGCAAGTGATTTTCTCTAGTTTGCAGACCATGAGACTCTTTAACCAAATAAACCATTGATAATCCCATAAAAGATCTGCTGAATTTTATCCAAGTCTGACTACCGGTACATTTTTTTTTTCAAAACTCGAATCTTCATAGAGGATCTTAAAAAAAGTGTAGGTCATATTAGTGCATGGTTGAATGAACCGAATGTCACTATGCCAATATCCAACTTTCGGTTCCGGAAGTACCGGCAATAATAACCCAATATGATAAAATGTAGCTCATTTCACTTTCAAAAGCATTTTCTGAACTTTTTTAAATTGTAGTATTTCGGGGAATTTCTGCTGTAATATACAGGAAAAAAAGAAAAAAAAAAAAATATATATATATTATTTATTTATTTATTTATTTATTTATTTATTTATTTATTTATTTATTTATTTATTTATTTATTTATTTTTTATTATGAAATTCATCTGACAATAAAATGGTCTTAATGAATATGTATCAGTCAAGTCATAAAATTGTAGAACGTAGTATTTTCTGCGAAAATTTGTGAGTTGGTTCACCAATATCGAAAAAACGTTCAACAGTGCCAAACGTCCTCAAACAAGATGTTATCGGTTCGTAATACCCGAACGTCGTTCGATGAAATCTCGGCTGCAGTAAACTGGTGGAGCGCAGCGATCGTTGTGAAGCACGGAAATCAAGTAGAGACAGAATCTTCGAAGAGTCGATATCACCGTTAATCAGTTTTGCCACGAAAACAGCTTGCTGAATTTTTCTGCGTCTTTCTAATGAGTCGAGTCCGATCAGTCGACAGCGATCGGGATACGGTGGGAGCTCAAGCGGATTCCTCCAAGGAAGGTTTCTTAGAGCAAGACGAACAAATCTTTTCTGTACGCGTTCAATCCGTAAGTTCCAAACCAGCTGATACGGATTCCAAATTAGGCTAGCATTTTCCAGTATAGGACGAACCAAGGAGCAATATAACGCTTTAAAGCAATGCGGATCTTTTGAAGTCCCGCCCGATCTTTGCAATGAAACCTAATTGCCGTGTTGCCTTTGAAATTATAGATGAACGATGTAGATTGAAGGTAAGCAATGCTGACAATAAGCCAGTTTCTATGACACCAGACGACGAATGTATCAAGAAGATTTTGAAGCCGGATGCAGTCGTCGATAGAACGAACTTCAAGATATAATTTCAAATCATCGGCATATACTAATCTGCAACCAACACCGAGCAGCGAAGGAAACATTGTTGGGAGACATAAGGTCTCTTGTTGTGTGGCATACCACTGATTTGTTGTGAGACATATTATACGACTGCTGGGGTATTATGTCTAAGGCAAGTGAAAAAACTGAGAATGTGGTCGTTTTGGAAAATGTTTTTATATCAATCAATTTGCATCACTTCTACCGGAATCATTGAAAATTATGTTCCTCAGCTGTATTGCAATGAAATACTCACATAGGAAACTCACTCTAGGAAATTTTTTGAAACGGAAAGGGAAAACATCACGAACGGAATGTAGTATTAATATTTTGTTTTGCTTGAGTTTGATCAACTAAGAAATTTACAGGTCGCATTCCTTGTTTAGAGCGAATCCTAGACCTTATAACCGTTCAACTTATGAGCTCCACGGCACCCATTGAAATGTCTGATGATTCGTTGGATTTCCGTTAAATTCTGTATGCTTTCAACCATACAGAAAGCATTCAGTTGTGTGTTGCCACATTGTTCAATATTTTGGAGATATGTTGCCAGAATCGTGTGTTCCCTGTTCTTACACAACCAAAGACATTGACGTTGCATCCTTTAAATCGAATCCTGTTCGTAGAACAAACCTTTTTGCCAAAGTCTTCTGTGCATTTTCAAGAAGTTTGATGTGGCTCCTAGGCCACCAATGGAAATTGACTTTCAATGTCAACTTCTCTTCTCGAGATAGCCGGGTAGTGTCGGTAGCGGTACCCAACTGTCTAAAAGTAACACTATGGTCTAACTGTCCCGGTAGAATAAGTCCACCAAACGTCATCCGGAATTTTTTAGACCATCAATTGATTCACTGTTTTCCTGTTCCATGTCGTAAAAGACCACTAAAACGGAAGCTTCCAAACCAAACATTTGCGGGCTCAGTGTCACAATTAGACTGACTAATTGAAAGCATAGACAGAACGTATGTCTATTGTTTGGCATATTTGCCTCATAACCGGTATTCGCCGATGACTTTATTATTATATGAATTCCAGTGAAGAGCTAAATTCATTACTAGTAAATTCATTTATATTTATTTGCTCTCATAAAAAACTGTTGAAGTGTTAGTTCATCACATCGTAAACCGTAGTATGTTACCAAACATAATGTTTATTTTTTATTTTTCACATGACTACTATTTAGTGTGCTGAATACTATTCGTGTGATTTGTGTGAATGCGGTACTTCATATCATCTGATATGTAACTGTTCCGAATTGAGGCAACTACATACCCAGGTTTTTGGTTTTTTATAAATGGTTGAATCTGTGTATGGAAAGCTATCGCCGAATGTGGTAAGAAGCTAAGGTCATAGGGGTTCATTGTTCTTCCTGAAGTGATTGAGTCCTTGCTGTATTGATCTTAAAAGGTTCTAGCAGATTGTATGGCATTCCTTATGAGGTACCGGATTTACTCCCACATTTCGAATCGTTCTGCATTCTTCCGGGAACGCTTTTATAAAATTCCTTACTCTTTTCGGGGATTGGAGGTTTTATTATATGTGCTTTTTGGAACCTGCTGATCGTTCAGCATCTTTTCGGATGAAGACGATTTGTTTCTGTTTGTTTCGTGCTGTTTTTCAATCTCATCCATGTTCCTCTTATTCTTCCCTTCTCATCAGAAAATTGATGAGAAGCCAAGACAAGGCGCGAATCTCCAAATAACCTGGAGAACGTGCCATATGAGCTAATTTGTTCTGATTCCTGAAGCAGTTTTTAGTTTTCTAACCGTCAGTGAAAAAGATACAATTAAAATTGATATTTTGTGAAAAAAAAACAAAAATTATTATTTGTCAAAAAGAATTTTTTTAATCTTTTATTTGGGGAGGCATCATTACGGGCTAGGGATAGTTTCTATTATCTTCCTTCAGATGGGATCAGCCTAGAGGCCGTGTAGAATCCGGTGGAAAAAGCTTATCCGAGAATAGAACCACCTGAATTCTGCTTTCATGTCATAATAGACGACATTTGCAGAAGTTTCTTTTTTTCCTTCTGTTATCAGATTTCTTTCAATTGTTTACATCTGGTCGATCTATTTTATTTTCAATCAACAAACAGTTTTATTTCATATTGCATATTGCTATAATTTTACGACAATATGATTTCTTACCTGGCTAAATGTGGTATTTTTTTACTTCCATGTTATTGCTTGTCTTCCAATATTATAAGTTGAATAATACAAGTCAACAATCGCGAAAATCTCGGAAAATCCGGAAGCAATATAATTATTCTATCTTGCGATTTAAAATCACGATTATTATTGCCTAGGTATGTTTTCTTCTTTTTAGTCTCTACTGATTGGTGTAGAATCAAATATTTTTCTCGAACGATGTAGAAACTAAGTAAACAAGCCAAATAGAGTGATTTGAAAACAATTTGCTTAGTTTCAAAAATACTTCACAATCATAATTTTAACTTTAACTCTAATTGCATTTCAATTTAAAGACGCGTTTCCTGGTTTGATACAAACATTCCAATAATTACAAGAAGCTTCATCTTTTCCAAGCACTCGTCGCCCGACTTATATTATCAATAAATCTCAAGCAGCCAAATCTGCCTCCACGTCATGATAATACTTAAATCTAATGAATACGAAATCGGGACCGACGTGCTCCCAGTGCGGCATTCATCGATTGAACGTGAGATCTCGGAGATCCTTTCATCCCATATTCTGGCTAGTCCAATTGTATCGCCTCCGAAGAAGAATTCCAAATGAAGCTTGTTGAAAATCAAATGCTCGTATCCCAAAAACGACCGATGGAGTGGGATAACATCTGAAGAAAATATCATGCCGATTCGGAGCACAAAACGATAACCGGCTCAGCACGCAGCAACAACAACAAAAAATGAGTACACATGCAAATAACGATATTGGCCCTTTCGGGGTACGAAATGTAAATCGAAATCTAGACAATTGTATTTCCTTGTCCACATCTCGTTTGTATCCTTTCACTTCCTGGGAGTGCCATCGGAGCCGCACATGCAAACAGCAGACACAGGCCATTAGTCGTCGTGTGGGCCAAAGAAGGGAAAGTCGCATCAGAATCATCAAATCCCAGGACTTCCTCGTGCCTGCGGTGGAAGATCCTACGAGACCAGATTTGACAGGCGACGGAGGGTAGAAATAACAAATATCAATAAAATCATTTGAGACGATCGCTTCTGCTAGACTAGTTAAGGAAGTAAGGCCAACGTTGGAATGGCGGAGGCGTACGTGTTCAAATGTTAAAGAACCGATGATAAAATACTTCGACGTTGGATCGAACAGTCGAGAGCATGCGTAACACATACATTGTTCGGAATTGCTACTAGGTAACAATTTACCACAGTTGGTTTATGCCAATCGAGCATGACCTAGGGAAGCAATCTGCAATGGGAGGAACTGACACACCGAGAGTTTGTTTGGTGATTTGCATGATTTCGATGCTCTCATTGTTCCGTATTTTTAGTCCGAGATGCCTAAATTTGATGTCGAGTAATATTGTTGTCAGAACTAAAAGTGTACGCCAGTTTTTTTTTATCTCAGAAGTAACAATTTTATGGGCCTTCTTTCAAAGAACCAGAAAATTTATTGTTCATGTCGATATTCCCAATCTCTATTTTTAACCAATTTTCATAAAGGTCGTTGCGATAAAAACTTTGTCTACTTCAACTTGACGCATTTTTATTCATCAAGCATCAACATTAACCTGCGTTCCGGCTGAATAGATTTCGATAATTGTAATGCTTCAAAATTTTGCTTGTGAATTGCGAATATTCAAATTACACTCAGAAAAATAATCACATCATAGTCACGAGAAAAAATATGTGAATATTTTACACCCAACTTTTCAAGTAGTTTTTAATGGACAGGCATAATAGTTACCTGTTTCAGAAATATAATGTATTTTTACCGTCTAGATAGACAATTAAATTTGAAATGAATTTCACTTTTTTTTTCCATAAATACGTTTATTTCATAGGCAATATACATAAGTTTTTCTTGGCCGTGGCATCCACAGTACATAGTACTTTAAACATAGTACATTTCGAATATCATATTAGTATTTTGGTATTCATTAATTAATCTAAACACTGTTTTTATCAAGCGAGTTGCTATTTTAAATTACATTAAATAAAATACATTCATTTTTTACATGATCTTATAACTATTTCAGGTTAGTTTGTATCAGTTCATCACTTTTATTTAATATAAGATAGCTGGCTATTGGTTGAACTCATGGAAGAGAAAACAGTCTAACATAAAATGAAATTTAAATTGGAACTCCAATGGACTTAATGAAATAATAAAGAAGTTTCATGTAAGGAACGTCACGACAAGCAAGAATGTCACGAACTAGGACATTGGATAGTCTACCTTGGGTACGCAAGGAATTTATTAGTTGAGATCTGACATCACGATACTCCACGCATGTCCAAACGACATGATCAATATCGCGATAACCTTTGCCACAAGCACAACGATTAGTCTAGGAAAGTCCAATTCGAAGGAGTTGGGCGTCTAACGTGTAGCGATTAGACATGACACGAATGAAGTCCCTATTCACATTCAGTCCTCTGAACCATGCCTTTGTCGATATTTTAGGAATAATTGAGTGCATCCACCGACCCAGATCATCTTTATCTCAAGAAGATTGCCAGCTGGCAAGTGTTCTTTGGCGAGTCGCGCTATAGAATTCGTTGAAAGCAATCGGTCTCTCATTAATTTCACCCTCAATAGCACCACGTTTGGCTAAACTATCGGCTCTTTCATTGCCTGGAATGGAGCAATGAGCCGGGACCCAGACTGTAGTGATTTGATAATTATTGTTCAATATGTCGTTCAGGCACTGTTTTATTTGCCCAAGAAAAACGGTTCATTTTTGCCATCAGCGTTTGAGCGAATGGCTTCAATTGCACTCAGACTATCTGTGAAGAAAAATAATGGTTTGGAGATAATGTGACGATTACACTCAAACTATAATGAACTGCTGCTAACTCTGCTATATAAACAGATGCAGGTTCTTGAAGCCTAAATGAGGCCGAAACATTATTGTTGAATATACCAAACCCAGTAGCCTCTTCAATTCGTGATCCGTCCATGCAAAACATTTTCTCAAAGTCAATATGCCTGAGCTTAATTGAAAATATTTTTGGGGTTTCCATCGAGCGTAGGTGTTCGGGGATTCCACGCACTTCACGCTGCATGGATGTGTCGAAAAATAACGTTGAGTCAGGGACATTTAGGAGACTGTCAAGGATAGGAATATATCTTGAAGGGTTGATTTCCTGTGACATATGATTAAAATATACTGTGATGAATCTTGTTTGAGATTGAAACTGAACTAGCCTTTTGAAGTTGTTAATAACCAGGGGATTCAATACCTCACATCTTATTAACAGTCGTGATGAAAGCTCCCAAAAACGATCTTTCAATGTAAGAACTCCCACCAGAAATTGAGACTCATTGTATGTGTCGAGTGCATGCAATCTAAAGCATTTCGCAAACAACGATACTGAATTCGCTGAAATTTTTTTAGATCTTCCGGATGAGCACCCCACCATGATCCTGTTATTGTTCGAAGAAAATTTACTCTTTGTTGGCATTTTGTTATCAGATACCTAATGTGTCCTACTTATGTGCATTTAGAATCAAACCACACCCCGAGGTATTTGAAAGTCAAAACCTGTTGAATCATTCTTCCCATCATATGAAGCTGAAGCTGCGCGGGATCATGCTTTTTCGAAAAGACGACCAGCTTTGTTTTCTCCGCAGAAAATTCGATACCCAGATGAGCAGCCCAAACGGACAAGTTATCTAAGGTATCTTGCAATGGTTTTTGCAGATCAATAGCTTTGGGTCCAGTAACTGAAACCACGCCAATTGTCTTAGTGTACATGGGATTACTAGACAGCTGTCAATGTCGTTCACGTAAAAACTACAGTGGAGCGTAGTGAGGCATTAGCCTTGCGGGAGACCCATGTAGCTAATTCTGAATGTTGCCAAATCGCCATCTGAAAACTACATGCATTTCTCTGACAAAAGGTTGTGCAAATAATTGTTAATAATCGATGGAATACAGATGCCATTTGTTGTTTTTGAGCGAAGGCAATTTGGATGTCAGACGAAAGCAAAGCAAGGCAATCATTCGTCCCTAACCAAACCAAACTAAGTATCTGACCACAAACCGTTCGTCTCGACCCAAATGTCGAGACATCGTAGAATAATTTTTTCGAACAATTTTCTGAAGCAGGACAACATTGCAATGGGTCTATATGAGTTGTGATTGGAAGCTGGTTTCCCCGGCTTTTGAATGGCGATAACTTTCACTTGCCTCCAGTCAGGTGCGACAATATTTTGCTCAAGAAACTTGTTGAACAATTCCAACAAACGTCTTTTTGCAAGGTCGGGCAGATTCTTCACCAAGTTGAATTTAATTCCCAGGAGCGTTATTGTTGCAAGACATGAGTGCTATGGAAAATTCCATCATTGAAAAGCGGCTATCAATGGAACCATTATTCGGAGAAGACTCCCTAATAATGCTATGCATAGGAACAGAATCTGGACAAATTTTCCTCGCAAAGTCAAATATCCATCCATTCGAGTATTCCTCATTTCTTACGTTACGATTCCTCTTTCGTCTGACCGTATTCCAAAGAGTGCTAAATGAGGTTTCTCTTGACAAAACTTCGACAAAATGTCTCCTCAGTTCGCTTTTACATCTCATCCAAGCCAGTCGATAAAACAAAACCGCTTACGTTGGAGACGGAAGAAACCAAGTACAGTATTGTGTAGTGAACAATAGAACGACCTTGAAAATGAGTGAACCAAACGAACAAAAGCTACCGCCGATACGAAAGGATACAATTATTGTTGACTTCAGGCAGTGCAAAATTCGACCTTCGATACGAGAACTTGAAGGTTTGCTTAAAGAGCAAATGACATTAAACGTGTGCATTTACTTCAATGCAATAAGACAAATAATGTTGTTTACATCCAGTTTTATAAAGAGTTGGATGCAATTCAATTCGCTAAAGACAATTACAATGTGCACTATTATGAGCACGAGAACATCAAGTACATCATCTTCATCTATATATGAAAAATAATAGCGAAAAAAGTTTTGTTGCTAATGTTCTCTGGTATGCGTGGGCCGATCTTCAAAAGATTTTTTTTGTTCGAAAGGTGACGTTTATGCGGAGGTTTTAGGCTATAGTAGATGAGGAAAATCCTTCGGGAAAATAGAGAAAAACTAGAAAATTGGTTCGTTTAGAATTGTAAATTTTCCATTCAATGCATGCTAGATCTCCAATGATTGTTTGGCGCGTATCGAGTTATGCAATGCTGCTGCCCGCTGGAGAGCAAAATATGAATATTAATAAAACTTTTGACGCCAAACAAGCTGATTTCGACCATCCCACGACAAAAGGGCCTAACAGCAAATTACAGTTTCTCTCTGTTTACTTTTTCTTTCACGATTTACCGAACTGATTTTATATTTGACGCTTTACTCTCCGCAAAACTTTCAAGGTAAAACTACAAGCTTTCAATTTATATTGGAAACTTTAGAGAATTTGCAATAATGTCTCCGTAATTTTCAAAAGAGAAAGTAAACAAAGAGAGGCTCTCATTTGCAGTTAGGCCCTTTTGTCGTGGGACTATCGATTTGTGCCAAAATTTCACTGAGCCTACTTGATTCACGCATTTCTTAATTTCGAATCACGTGTTCAATTAGGTAAGGGCGCCAAATGAACAGCATACAGGTTTCCATTTCCCGATATATTAATTTGGGTTCAATACCATGAAGTCAAATTATAAAACGACTATAAGAAATGAAAGTGATTAACGTTTTTTTTATGATTCGTTGTTTTCCTAAATTACAGAAATATGAATTGTATCTTCTTGATAGATATAATTATTGCTTTCACAATGAACTGAGACAACAGGATCAGCACACCTCAGCTGCCACTTCAAATTAAGACCGTTAACTCAAACACGAAAACTGTTCGGCTCTCTACTTTTTGGAACGATTCCATTCGAATTAGAAGGATGTTTTCTGTTTTTTTTTCGGCTTAATTTTTTCATAAGCATTTCCCGTGCTATACCTTTGAAGGATTTTTTGGACGGGATTTTTTGTAAATTTTTCTCGAAAATTTCGTCAATTGCTTCAATTTTGGCCCAAACGCGATTCGAATTGTATCAACCCAGAGTATTCCGAAATTTCAAATTATTTGCATTTGAGTAACTGTGAACAGTTTCGTCCAATGTACTCGAACCATTTGCCTTCTGTTTTTAAATTACATCGATTGGACCGAGATTTGGGAACTCATCGACATGTTTTACCTATTCGAATGATTCACTTCTCTTGCTCATGAACCGTCAAACTTGTATTTTGTTGTATTTTGCTTGAATCATTTGGGACTTTTAAGAGCAGGTAAAAACTGCTGTGTACGTGTGTACCTGAATTGGGGAAAAATGTTGAGGTCGAATCAAAAACAATTGTCAGATAATTCATTTTTACAGAACACTCTACCATTCTACTTCACTAATCTCGAGTAATCATGAGGGTCGTTCGATTATTCTAATTTAAGAGTATTCGAAATAATTTCCACCCAAAGATAACTTTTAAGCTGTGAGAAATTTACAGGGACAGCTACAGGTACAGAAATAAAAGGAACAAGTACAGAAGCTAAGTTCAGGAAAAAATAAAGAAGGTACAGGAACAAGTACAGAAAGTACAAAACCAAGAGCAGAAATGAGGGAAACAAGTAAAGGAAGTACTGGCACAATTGAGTGCAGAAAAAGGTACATAATGAGCAGATGGTACAGATATAAGTACAAAAGTTACAGGACCAAATACAGGAAATACTGTAGCAGGTATAGAACGTACAGGAACAAATTCTGAAACAAGCACAGAAAATACAGGAAAAACACACAAATTTCAGAAAAAAACACAAAGTACAAAATAAAGGGCAGACAATAGAGGAACAAGTACAGAAAAAAAATAAAAGTTCAAAAGTTAATCGCAAATGTTGTCGAGACAACAATTTTGAATGGCAAATTAGAAGAAAAAAAAGTTTTCATTCCACGCATTCCAACGATGCCCACTGCTATGCCAATTCAATTTGAACGTCATTTTCTCATCCGTTTAACTTTTCTTTTACCGTCAATAATCGTTATGAGTCTGTAGCGTGAATTTAGAGTTTTTTCGAATGCTAAATTGTACGCTGCCTGTTTGCGTTTCGGCAAACCATCAGTTTTATATATTTTTTCCTGTTGTCCGCGATATAAAAAGGTTGGGGCCACTATCATAGAGCATTATAATGATATTTTGATTAATTGATAAGTAGTTTTGATTTTCTACATCTAATCTAATATTATTGCGCTACGAAGTGTGCAGGGGTCCGCTAGTTCCAGTATATATGGAAGATAGAAGTGCGTGTGCATGATCTTCCCTCAAGCGTCACCGATTCTTATATTCCCAAAACTATGTCCCTAAAAGGAAGAGATTCTCTCTATCGAAAAAGAAAAGTGGAGGAACCTTTTCCCCGGTTTTTTAAATGCCGTACGTTTGTTAAGCATGCGCTTGAAGAGGCCTATACCTTCTTATGTGACTTTCGGTCAGGATACAAGAATCTCGTGCAAATCACCTATGACAATCAGATCGCTACATGTTAATATTGCCAAAAAGCTGTTCACTAAGATAAGCCATGTGATAAACTGGACAAAAAGACAACTACACCAAAAGACAACGGTGTTTCCTTCACGCCAACCCCAAGCAACCCCAGTACACCTGTGACAGCCACCAACAACAATAAAACATCCCCTTCAACGAAGCCATCAGTATCCCCTATACACATAACAAAGTACACCAGCTGCAGTTAACAACTTACCCTCCAACCAACCAGCAACTGCAACCAATGTACAACAAGGCGCATCTACAGCAACTAGCAACGAAATCAACAACAATACCACCGATGCGGCAATTAATGACGAGACGAATAGCGAACAAACTGCCCCTCAATCCTCGCAGGAGGGAAATGGAAGCTCCTCTCCCCCTAGAAAAAGGGTGACAACGTCCAATACAAAAAAAATATCTAAAAACTCAGCTCAATCGGCCACGTAAAGCTTGTACGCAAATAGGCCTGAATAAAAAAATATATCTTTTAATAAAAAATGTCTCCTGTTGCTACATTTCTTGTACTTGGTTTCTAAAATCAAGAATTTTTTAAAATTCTGAGGAGTTCATCCTCCTCGTTTTAAAAACGTCTTGAAAGCATTTTGTTTCCCGTGTTTAGCATCTGAGCACTCTTTGTCCCACCAAGGGTTTGGAAGACTTCTGTTAAACGATGAACCAAGAAATCGTTTGGTTTGTGCTTGTTCTGCGGCCTCCAGAATCAAACAAACGAGGAAGTCATATTCTTCAAGTGGGGGGAGCTCTTCAACTTATTTTTTTAATATATGATATTTTGTAGAAATCTGCATGAAAGTTTGTTTCGTCTACAGGCGTTACGGAAGATTTTTTCGAATTTTCATATGATAATAAGATTCTTATCATGAAAAAAATTATCTCCAAAACTGAAACAACCTATTCTAATCCAGTTAGTGGTGTGATGATGGCTTTTCATATTACTCATATTTTCGAAAATATCACTAATATAAACCTTTTAATTTGTAAACAGTTATGGCATTTTTCTTCGCTGACGGTTTGATATATTAAACGTGTTTTACTTTAATAAGTCTAAGCTTGTTAAAATCGGTTCAGCCATTTTTGACTAAATTTAGCGCACTCAGTTGCGCCACTTATTACCTTTATACTCCTGGTTCCGGAAATGACAGCTTTTCGATCGTTGAGCTTCATCAATGTTCTTTTTTTTTTTTTTTTTTAGTAACTATTTATTGGAATAAGAGTTAAAATTAAATTATTAAGATTTAAATTGGGTGTTCAGCCACAAGTGGTGACTTTTCAGCCCTGTTATATATATATATATATATATATATATATATATATATATATATATGATTTGGTTATTACCATGAAGACATCATTTGCTTCCGCAATTCTGAGATTTTTGTGTAGGGAAAATTCTAAACCTACTTGTATTGTGTAATGGGGAAAAGGAACTTATATACTAACTTACTAACTAATACAGAGAGCGAATCGATTCAATTGAAGATTGCATCGATTTTTGTCGGAATTTGCTTATAATATTATGTGACATTACATCTAATGGTTCTATATTTGTGAGTCTGTGTAACTCATTTGTATTAAACCAGGGAGGACGCTTCAGAATCATTTTCAGAATTTTATTCTGAATCCTTTGAAGCGTTTTCTTCCTGGTGGAACAACAGCTTGACCAAATTGGTACCGCATAAAGCATGGCTGGTCTGAAAATTTGTTTATAAATTAACAATTTGTTTTTTAGACAGAGCTTAGAATTTCTGTTTATAAGAGGATATAAACATTTAATATATTTATTACACTTTGCCTGGATTCCTTCAATGTGATCCTTGAAAGTGAGTTTTTTGTCATACGTTAAACCTAAGTATTTAGCTTGATCAGACCATGTCAATTCCAAGCCATTCAATTTGAGAATGTGATTATTGTTTGGTTTTAGAAAAGAAGCTCTTGGCTTGTGAGGAAAGATAATTAATTGCGTTTTTGCTGCATTTGGTTTAATTTTCCATTTTGACAGATAATCACTGAAAATATTTAAACTTCTTTGTAGGCGACTGCAGATCACTCTTAGATTTCTACCTGTGGCTAACAGACTTGTGTCGTCACAGAATAGCGATTTCTGACAACCAACGGGTAGATTTGGAAGATCAGAAGTGAAAATATTATACAAGATTGGAGCTACACTCGAACCCTGCGGAACACCGGCTCGTACGGGTAGCAATTCAGATTTACAATTCTGATAGCTAACCTGAAGAGTACGATCAGTTAAATAATTTTGAATCATTTTGATCAAATAAATAGGAAACTGGAAATCAGACATTTTTGCTATTAAACCTTTGTGCCAAACACTGTCGAATGCTTTTTCTATGTCTAGAAGAGCAACTCCAGAAGATTTATTTGCTTTTATCATGTTCGTTACTCTGACAAGTTGATGAGTAGTTGAATGTTCATGACGAAATCCAAACTGCTCTGGTAAAAAAATTGAATTCTCATTTATATGAGTCATCATTCTTAACAAGATAATTTTTTCAAAAAGTTTACTGATAGAAGAAAGTAAGCTAATTGGGCGATAACTTGATGTTTCTGCTGGGTTTTTATCAGGTTTTAGGATAGGAATTACTTTAGCGTTTTTCCATCTTTTTGGGAAGTAAGCTAATGAAAAACACTTGTTGAAAATTTTAACCAGGAGTCTCAAGGCAACATCGGGAAGATTTTTAATAAGAATATTAAAAATTCCATCATTACCAGGAGCCTTCATGTTTTTGAGTTTCCTAATAATTGATTTAATTTCATCAAAATTCGTCTCAATAATGTCATCGTGTGATAACACTTGGGTTGAAATATGATCATACTTCAGTGAGACTTCATTTTCAATAGGACTCACAACGTTTAAATTAAAATTGTGGACACTCTCGAACTGCTGAGCAAGTTTTTGAGCTTTTTCACCATTTGTAAGAAGTATTTGATTTCCTTCCTTGAGAGCAGGAATTGGTTTCTGAGGTTTCTTAAGAACCTTAGAAAGTTTCCAGAAAGGTTTAGAATATGGTTTAATTTGTTCAACTTCTTTAGCGAAATTTTCATTTCGCAAAAGAGTAAATCTATGTTTAATTTCTTTTTGTAAATCCTTAACTATGTTTTTCATAGCAGGATCACGAGAACGTTGATATTGTCGTCGACGAACATTCTTCAACCGAATGAGCAGTTGAAGATTGTCATCGATGATAGGAGAATTTAATTTAGTTTGAGCTTTGGGAACTGAAAGATTTCTAGCTTCGATAATATAATGATTCAAATTACCAATTGCTGTGTCGATGTCCGCAGAATTTTCTAAAATAGTTTCATGATCCACATGATTTTCAATGTGAGATCTGTAATCCAACCAGTTAGCTCTATGATAGTTGAAAATAGAACTAATTGGATTAATTATAGCTTCGTTGGAAAGTCTGAATGTTACAGGAAGATGATCTGAGTCAAAATCAGCATGAGTAATCGGTTCACTACAAATGTGACTTTGATCTGTTAGTACCAGATCAATTGTAGACGGGTTTTTCACGGAAGAGAAACAAGTAGGATTACTGGGATGAAGAACTGTAAAGTAACCAGCTGAGAGTTGATTATGAAGTATTTTACCATTACTGTTATTTTGCCTACAATTCCACTGGACATGCTTAGCATTTAAGTCCCCTATTACGAAAAATTTCGATCGATATCTTGTAAGTTTTTGCAAATCGCCTTTAAAGAAATTTAATTGTTCGCCGGTGCATTGGAATGGCAAATATGCTCCAGCGATGAAATAAATTCCATGAATGGTTTCAACTTCGATTCCCAAGCTTTCAATAACTTTAGTATTGAAAGAAGGTAAATTTCGATGTTTAATTTGCCGTTGGACAAAAATCTCAACTCCACCACCAATTCCAGTAAACCTGTCAAATCGATGAACCACATAATGTGGATTACTTTTCAATTTTACATTTGGTTTAAGAAAAGTTTCTGTCACAATGGCAATATGAATTTTGTGAACTTTGAGAAAATTATAAAATTCATCTTCACTCGATTTCAAAGATCGAGCATTCCAATTTAAAATATTCAAATAATTATTTAACATCACTGTTAAATTTTAAATTCATTATAATATTATTTGCAAATTTCCATCCGATTTGAAATGCTTCAAAAAGTGATGAAGTCGAATTCATTTGGATGATCATTTGAAAAAGTTGATCTTGTAGGTAGATCATTTTATTTTCAGTTATATCGCCTAAATCGACTTCATTTAAAGAAGCGAATGGCATTGAAGGAATATTTGTAGGTAGACTGCCATTAGAAGAAGATGATTTGGCCGGTCTACCTATTAATAAATTGTTTTCGTTAGAAGAAGAACTGCAAGGCACTCCTGTGTTTTGATTATTTACATTAGAAGAAATAGGAGATAGATTTCTACCTAATATACCAGCATAACTGACATTAGAAGAAGATGATGACGAGGTCGATCTACCTGTCAATAAATTGTTTTCGTTAGAAGACGAATTGGCAGGTGCCTTAGAAGAATTTTCAGGTATATTCTGTAAATTTAAGGTCGTTGATTTGACTTGTTGTCTAAGCGAACGAGCGTTTAAAATTTTTTCCCTGACAGGACATTTCAAATAATTGGATTTATGATTTCCATTGCAATTTGAACATGAAAATTTATCAGTGGTTTCATTCATTGGACAAACGTCTTTCGAATGCGATTTACCACAATTCAAACACCGTATATCCATATGACAATTTTTGGTTCCATGGCCGAAGCCTTGGCAACGACGACATTGCGTTAAGTTTGCAATACGATTATGCCGTTTATAATGTTCCCAATGAATTTTAATGTGGGAAATGAAACGTACTTTTTCTAAAGTTTTCAAATTGTTTACATCACTTCGATTGAAGTGTATTAGGTAAAGTTCATGGGAAATTCCAGAGCGTGGTTTAGAAGTACCATTCGCTCTTTTTTTCATAAGTATTACTTGGGAAGGGGCAAAACCAAGCAATTCTTTTAGTTCATTTTTAATTTCATCAATACTTTGATCATTTGATAATCCTTTCAAGACAGCCTTGAAGGGTCTGTCTGATTTTATATCATATGAATAAAATTTATGAAGTTTTTCGGACAAATATCGAATAAGACGTTCGTAATCTTCCAATCCATCCACTAAGACTCGACATTCTCCTCTTCGTCCGATTTGAAATGAGACTTTTACTTCCGGGAGAAAAGTAGAAAGCTCAGTACGGAATGCTTTGAAGTCGGAAATCATCACCGTCACTGGTGGCATAGATTGTTGTTTCTTCCCAGAACGACAAGCGTCCATTTTGGGAATTTTTGAAGAATTTTCTTCTATGTCGCTACAATCGGATTCAGGAAGAATCTCGTAAATATTGTTAGACGGCATTGGATCAACGGAAGGGAAATCCGTCCGTTGTCTTTTATTTTTACATTCAGATTCTATAAGATCGTGAATGTTATTAGAAAAATGTTGAATAACGGATTGTGATTTATTCCGTATTGAATTATTTTTAGCCTTAGGCTTGTTGCCTTTCCGGTTGGACGCAGGCATTTTTGAAATTAATGAAATTTTAAATTAAATTAACTAGGCTAAATTAGTCTTCGATTAGACTCCTAGCTAGCCTTAAAAAAGGCTGATTAATTTCTTAGTCACTCTAATATCACTCTTTGTATCACTTAGTCACTCTAATATCACTCTTTGTATCACTTAGTCACTTAGTTAGTGATTCAGGTAGCCTTGAAAAAGACTGAAGCCTTGAATCAATGAAACTCTAGGTAGCCAGAAAAAAATTCCAGGAGCCAAGAGCTATACGCGTGCGGTGCGAACGACTGTTCAACACCGACTGATTCATCAATGTTCTAATAGTAGCATTTAAACGAGCATAAGTTTGTTGACATTGGTTCAGCTATCTCTGAGAAAATTGAGCGGTAAAAATCTTTGAAACATTTACACACATACATTTTCCTATCTCTTTGAGGTGAGTCGAATGGTCATCAATGCTCCATTCGAAATTCGTTTATTTCAGAAATTTTATAGTATTTATATAGAGAAAGGCAAAACAGAATGGTCGGAATTGTTTTTTCGATTGAAATTCAATTTTTTCTCGCTTTTGCTAAAATTCTTTGTTTGTTTAAAGAAATCATTTTTCACAACCCAGATTTTCGCATCCACATAGTAAACATTTTTTCAAACTCCGAAGAAACTCCATTTTCTTCGTGCAGCTTCCGCCGCTAGTATTTTTTTACACATTTGGACTAAGAAATGGAGCGGGGCTGATTGTCGAATGTATGACTTCGGAAAGAACGGGGTGTGAAAATTGAGTATTTTTCATCTCTTAAACCATCAGCTCGCACCCCTGAGCGATAAACCATGAATCACAGAAGTGTGTATAAATTATGAGCATGTACTCCGAAGGAATTGCAACCCGCATCCTTCGGGCGAAGGCAGTGAAGTACGTGAAAAATATCTCGCATGTTGGGGTGCCAGACGCCGGAAGGTGCGCGGAGTTGTCGCAACATGACTTGTCGCTTCTACAAAATTACTGAATGTGTAGCAGTCGCATGAGTAGGCTCGAGGTGGTGGCAAAGTGCGACGGTAAGAAGTTATTGATATCTTTCAAGTTGCTCTTCTAGTCAATATATTACCGGCTGCGATGCACGACAGAACCGCTAGGACCCGGGGGAGGGTGCCTAGGAAGCAATAAATCGTTTCGATTGGGTGGCTTCGCGATTTGAGCTGCGAGGGTTTGTCGTTTTTATGGTACTTAAGATCATTTGTTTGTAGGCAAAACTATACGGAAACATAAACAATCGATGCCAAAAGGATTAAGGGATTCGGAGAAGTGCGAAAACACACGGACAAACGAAGGGAAGGAAGACTTTTTGCAAAACACATATCTCATCAGGGGTAAAAAATGGCATCAGCTTCTTTGTAAATTATTACCCATTTGGGCAGAAATTGCACACCAATCGAGCAAAAAAAAAAAATAGCTTAGCTGTTCTGTTTCGGGAAGCAGCATGTATTATTGCAATCAAAAACCGAATCGATTTGTTAACATTGTCTGCTTCATGCACCGCAAAGGTAAGTACCTACAGAATCCACTGGCGAATTTGTCCAACCCATTCAGAGTCAATATTTTTTCCCGTGTCGCCATGAGCACATAATCCGCATATCATTTCGGTCAGCAGATTGCTCCGTCTCCCAACACCACGTGAAGGAGAAATTGATCCCGACGCCAAACCATCTGCACAGATATTATGCAAATTACAGCATTCCCAGCGTTTCGAAAACTCCGAACCCGTTGCCACCGCTGCCAGTATGTTGTGGACCATTAAAACATTCCGCATGCGAATTCGTTACTAGAAATGAATTTTAATTCAACCATCAATTACACTCACTTCTGTGAGCATACAGTCAGGCAAAAGAGTGCCCGAAGGCTGGATCTCCTGGAATGTCGGCTGGTTTACAGCGAAACATATCCTTTCGAGGGGACACAAAGCGATCGTCGAAGTCGAACTTGAGCAAATCAACCGGTGGAGATGAAAGGAGTTTCCGAGTTTCATATCATTATGATGTGAAGAACACAGTATAGATTTACCGACGATGGGATTCGTCGTGTACCTGCAGCACTACGAGTTCGAGTCGGTAGCTCGAGGATGGATAGAACAGGGTTATTAAAAGCTCCTCTCCAACTACTCCACAGGGCCTCCTCCGCCGACGGCCACAGACATTGAAGCATAAATGAAAACTCGTGCGGGTGGGTGAAACGGATGAAAAGAATTATGCAAACAACCATTCCGGAGCACACCATTTGCATACTTTATTACGGATGAGTGGGCAAGTGGAGAGGCCTAAAATGGGAACCGCCGTGTTTATTGGCAGCAAGGATGTAGGACGAGATCATGGAACGAGTTGAAAACTACACACAGAGAATATCAAATGAGAAATTAAGATGTTTATCTCGATACTCAAAATTAACTCTTTTCCTGTGGACGGGCTTCGACTATACACTCGAACGGCACGAGTCAACTCGAGGGGAAGATGAATGTTTGCTTACTATTAATAAAGAGTAGGTACTCGGCATTAGCATCGCAACCCTCCGGAGCAAAGAAGGTTTTATTACCGTCCGGCCAAGGCTTTCCTCGACTCGGTAGATTAGTGAGCAATACCATGGTTCAAACCATGAAAAGGGTGGCAAACTGTGCATAAAAAGAGCCGAATTACGTTTTAAGTGGGGCTTACATAGAAGAGTGACAGTTTTCAATTTGTAGCTGAGAGCGTTAGGAAATAGTGCCAGGACGTTTTGAATATGAGTATGAAAATGGAAATCTGAATGCACGGAATTTACGATCTACATTATGGAGTTAATTTGGATTTTTTGTGAAGCGAATGTGGTGATTGAATAATAAAAACAATGAGTCTATGCCTTTCACTTATCAAACATACTATCATATATATTACTGTGGCATTCTTCAAAATAGTTTTCTTCGATTCTTGAAAGATTATCCGGAATTGGTTTAGTTACTCGTTTACTTATAATGACCACCGATTGAAGAAGTTGTTTGGCCGATTTAGAATCAACCAGCATAGCCAAAATCAGTTATCGAATGTATTATCTTTTTGGTCAGTTTAGAATTTTTTGTCGTGAATACGACTTACTTTACTATGGGGCGCGGTTTCAAAATTTACCCTCTGAGAGAGTGATAAGTTTTTGATCGTGAATATCTCTTGTTGTATCAAACAAATCAACATAATTTTGCTACATGCCATCGGAAATATGATCACAATTTTATGATAAAATTTTTAGTTGAGTGACATAATCTCAAATAACTCAAAATTAAACTTCTCTAAAATGTTTGTTATGAACGAGTATCAAAGAGAAGCTCATAGCTCAGTGATCTGTGAAAGGATTTATATAATCTAACTACTAATAAAATCGAAATTTTTCAACTTAAACGTGTATAGCAAAAGCATTGAAGTATTTCAATAGTACACTATTGAAAAACCTGTCTCATTTGACCCATGTCGACACCAGCCAATCAGAACGCGTTCTGAGGAAGAAAACAAAATATCCGCTGCTGTACAACAAATCGTTTGATAAAAATGTTCCAAACAGTGTTTAATATCGTAGTGAGTTCCACAATTTGGTCCATCTGAAAGGCAGGAATGAGTCCCGTACAGCATCCTGATAGTTTCTTTCAATGAAATGCAAATCTGAAATGAAACAATCGACATTAAAATTCTGTATGCGGCTATTTTTATAGCCGTTAGGACCGCCCATTAGTTAAAAAGCTACAAACGAAATCACGTGAAAAGAAACCTCTTAACAAAAATTGGATCAGTTTGGATTCTATCGCCACTGCGAGCAGATGTATTGTGTGTCGTTTGTAAAACTAGTTTCGCTTCCGACAAGAGCGATTACGTCACAACGTCACACAAAATCAGCCGTTCTAATGGCTCTTAAAGTTTTCTAAAGAACTATTAGGATTTTTTGCTCGCAAATCGAAGGTAAATATCCTCAGATTAGTGCGAATCTAGAACAGTTTGATTAGATTTGTGCACTTTTCGCTGTGTGAAATTCACAGTAATCGAGATCAAGTGAATCCTTCTTGTTTTTGCGAAAAATGTGAAAAAGGGAAATGCTTGCATAATTCATACAATTGATCAACTAATTGATACTCGGAAGTGTTAAGAAACATGTCAGTTGTTTTCGTATTCACGACATCCAGTTATGTCTCTGACATTACCCACCCGCTTTTTTTTTCGTTTTTTGTTTTGCCCCTCTAAGTGATGGTACACGGAAAGACCGAAATCAGCATTTTGGCGAAAAAAAATAGTTGATTTTCTGATTTTAGTTAGTAATTTGCTAATATAGATTTTTAAATTCTCATTCCCCTAAAAATAATAAAATGTTTGTTAAAATGACTATTTTTTTTAGTAGAATTCACCAATTCAACGTGCTGTCATTTCTTAGCTACACTTCATTGAACAATCAACATGGAAGCCGAAAGAAGGGAAAAAAATGTGCACAGTTATTTGGAAAATCCATTGTGGTCTGCATCTAGGCTAGCTAAACAGCTGAAATTGCCCAGAAATACCGTATCGCGCTATCAAACGGTATAAGGAAACATTGGCAATGATTCGGAAAGCTCAAGCCAACCGTCGGAGTGAAACTGTCGACCGGAAACTGCGTGGTAAGATTTCGAAGACGATTAAGAGGAATCCTAATCTGTCGGACCGTGAAAATTCGGTGCTGCCCATAGTACCGTGAGGAGAACTCGATTCCGGGAAGGAATCAAGTCGTATCGAGCTAGCAAACAGCCAAATCGGACCATAAAACAGAATAGTGTGGTCATAATTCGTACTCGGAAACTATATAACCAGGTGCTGACCAAGTTCGACGAGTGTCTTCTGATGGACGATGAAACCTATGTCAAGGCTGACTTCGGACAAATCCCAGGTCAAAAATTTTACTTGGCAACGGCTCGGGGGGATGTTCCAGCCAAATTTAAATTTGTTTTTGCCGACAAATTTGCAAGAAAATTTATGATTTCACAGGGCATTTGCAGCTGTGGCAAAAAAAAAAACGAAAGTTTTCTTTACAAATTAGACAATTACATCGGAACTTTATCAAAAAGAGTGTCTCCAAAAACGAATTTTGCCGTTCATTCGATCCCTCGACCATCCCGTAATGTTTTGGCTAGATTTGGCAAGCTGTCATTACAGCAAAGTCGTTCAAGAATTGTATGCAAAGAAAGGGGTCCAGTTTGTTCCGAAAAACCTTAACCCAACTGCCTCCAGTTCCGCCCTATAGAGAAATACTGGGCAATCATGAAGAGGTGACTCAAGGCGAAGGGAAAGGTTGTCAAAGACATGAATCAAATGACGACCTGGTGGTATAAGATAGCTAAAACGATGGACGAAGAAGGTGTGCGCCGCCTAATGAGCCGTGTTACAAGAAAAAATCGAGAATTCCTTCGAAACCGTGACGAATAATTTTATCCGTATTTTTTCTTAAAAGTATGAAGAAAACGCTACATTTGTATAAAAAAAGGTCTTGAATTCAATAATAAATAACTGAAATACAGGCAATTGTCTTTTTCCAATTCTATATGAATATATAGCTTTAGAACACTTAGCCCTCTGGGTTAATTCTCACTATTGAATTTTTCAAGACATTGCATAAATTTTCTATGCGAGAAAAGCAACAAATGTACTTTTATAGTACCGTAGAACACTAACAAGTAAGTAAAAATTGAATGAAAGAATTAGAAAATTAACATTTTTTTCGCCTGAAAAATATAAATTTTTATGTGGCAACCCTGCACGCTATACGAAATTGAACAAAGCACGCTGCGAACGGAGCAAAGCCGCACGTACCGTCGAGTACTAGTTTTGCATCGTCATTGGCGTCATGACGTGATGCAACATCATAACGATTTGAATGTTTTGACACTCATCGCCCTATAATTTTAGAACCGGAAGTCGGATCAGGATGAATTTTCCCATATTTAAAAACAATGCGAGTTTTAATTTGAATCATTATTCGTGAAAATCGGCTTAACTGTTGCTGAGAAATCGAATAAATTTCAGTTTTTTGTAGATTTTCTTCACTATTATCGTTGCTTTCGGATGCGGAAACCGAAGATTAGTAGTCCCAAAGTAGTTTTATGTATTCACCAACAAGATCTGCCAACTA
Organism: Malaya genurostris; assembly: GCF_030247185.1. Taxonomy (NCBI): domain Eukaryota; kingdom Metazoa; phylum Arthropoda; class Insecta; order Diptera; family Culicidae; genus Malaya; species Malaya genurostris. The sequence continues at coordinate 95,979,874 of NC_080572.1, forward strand.
GATGAATTTAGCACTAAGTTTTATATAAATCTGCAACTCGTTTCGCCATCGCTTGTGAAAAAATACTCATAAAATTGAAATTTTTTCACTAATCGCACTATAATACCGGAACCGAAAGTCGGATCTGGATAATTTTTTCAAAGACTTTTTAAAGAATCTTAAGACCTTTTATATGTTCCTTAGTTTGTGAAAATCGCTTGAGAAATTTCCGAGAAAATTTATACATAAATTTGCACATATTACCTTGTAATTGCGGAACCGGAAGTCGAACCCAAATGAAATTCAGGAAAATTGTATGAGGCCATAAGACCTTTCATTTGAACCTTAGTTTGTAAAAATCGGTCACGCCATCTCTGAGAAACGTGTGAGACTATTTTTTTCCTATTTTTGGTTCCTTTCACCTTGTAATTCCGAAACCGGAAGTCGGATCCAAATGAAACTCAGGAACTTGGTATGGGACCTTGAGATCTTTCATTTGAATCTATGATTGTGACAATCGGTTCAGCCATCTCTGAGAAAATTGAGTGACATTATTTGTCACATACACCCATACACACACAGACATCTCGACGAACTAAGTCGAGTGGTATATGACACTCGGCCCTACGGCCTCGGTTGTAAAGTCGGTTTTCACAGTGCACTATGGTCCGTAACGGGAAATTAGTGTGACAAAAATGTTTTCTCTATTAAATATTAGTTTTTAGTAGTTGGTGTCTTCACAAAAGTTGTTTGTAATCAAATAGCGCTCCTTTTGATGAAAAAAGTTACTAGAGTGGTCCTCATTCAGATTGAAATCTGAAATCTAACTTTCTTAATTGAACTCAAAAATGATTTTGTTGTGCAATAAAGTAGTAGGGAATTTTATTGCGAGCAACTTTGTTGAAAAAAGCATCTCTCTAGTTCTTCGTTTAATCGAGTTACATAAATTTTCCCAGGTAATAGTGAGGTGAGGAGCTCACTATTTCCCAGGTAATAGTGAGCTCCTGAAAAATCACTTGTTTTATTCTAACTTTTTTTGTGAAACGTTCTCCCGAAAAGTTGTCTTTAGAAGAGTTATTGAACTTATCATTGCGCACAATTTTGCTCAACCAAGTTTTTTCATATGAGCTACCAGTAAAAATTTATGATTGTTTTTTCATCAAAAACTAGTCAAGCTTCAAATATCGATATTCTTTAAATGCCAAGTCGATAAAAATGTATCGTATGCGGTTCCTAAAAGGTCATGATATAAGTAAAAATTTAAGAGAAAATTGGAAGGGTGTTAATTTTTAACTTATTTAAATTAGTTTTAAAAATACCTTTAAAAAACTCAAAAACATTGCATAACTCATAAACGCCTTAACGTATCAACATACTTTCTTCAGCAAAATAATAGTATCAAATTAGTTCTACAAATGTTCCATACATTGTCCTTTCGAGAAATGAGACACACAAAAACTACAGCCGAAAATAAATTTTTTGTAAGTCAAAGCACTTCCTGAAACCCGAGAAAATCATTAGTTTGTTAAAATGAGTAGAATGTATTTATTCGAACCAAAACCAAGGGGAGAGTCGCTTAACACAAACTATATTGTGCCTCTAAAAAACACGTGATATACTGTGAGTCTAAGTGTGCCACGCTGTTCCCCATGAAACAGCTACTTGTCAAAACTGAGCCTTTTGTGGGCCGCAACTGTGCAACTGTATGAAAACGAAAGTGCCAATATTGATAAATGCATTGTGTTAATGTGGGATTGGCACATTATTCTAAGCGTCCTCCCCTTGACCAAAACGCATTGTGCGTCGTTTTCCGGCTTTTACAGGCTATTCGGTACATAAGTACTTGAGAAAGAACGGCCAGTGTCATAGGCGTCTTGGCACGATGAGGATAAAAATATTTGCATTTTACTAACTTGCACCAGCTTGTTGGAATGGTTGTCGAGATCATGAAAATTTCTGTCCATAAATTAATCATGGCCGACTAGTTCGAAAAAGCCATATTACAAAGTATCTCTACTTCTCAGTTGCTCAAACTCAATTGAAGTAGTTATTTTGGTAATGAATGAATTAAAATTGTTCTGCAATCAATTTTCGGTTGTAGTTTGTGTGTGTGTGTGTGTGTATGGAACATTTGTAGAACTAATTTGATACTATTATTTTGCTAAAGAAAGTATGTTGATACGTTAATGCGTTTAAGAGTTAAGCAATGTTTTTGAGTTTTTTGAAGGTATTTTTAAAACTAATTTAAATAAGTTAAAAAATAACACCCTTCAAATTTTCTCTTAAATTTTTACTTATATTATGACCTTTCAGGAACCGCATAGGATACATTTTTATCGTTTTGGATTCTAATGAGTATTGATAGTTAAAGGTGGGCTAGTTTTTCACAAAAAAAAAAACAATCATAACTTTTCACTGGTGGCTCATATGAAAAAGTTTGATTCATTTTTGTCACGCTAATTTCCCGTTTCGGACTACTGTGCAGTGATTGGATAACCTTTCTATATGAGAAAGGCAAAAACACGTTCGCACGTCTGATAATTTATCTACTACTTAAATTAAATTACACTGCAGTATATTCACTAATCTTTTCCACCTTGTGATACGCACTGTAGATATAAATTTTTGATATACCCGTGTGCTGATGTTGCACAAACAAGTTGTTTAAGCGATAATATATAACTACGCAAAAAGCTTTGATGAACTTAACTTTTCGTTCAATCGTGAGTTTGTGTTCATTGCGTATGTAACGTTGTATTTCTGCTATTTTTATGATGCTGTTCTCATATGTGTATCTTTTGAACTTATTGTAATTTTTTTTTGTAAAAATGAGGAAAAATGCACACACTGATGTAGGAAATAGAGCCAGGCAGAAAATAAATTAATAAAAAAAAAAATGCTACTACAAATCTAAACTGTTCTTTTATTCAAAATACATCTTCTTTTGCATAAATTATTTTCAATCATAAATAGACAAAACAACTATTTCACAAATAGTTGTTGCCTACCAGAAATAAAAATAATAAGGAAAACCACGCAACACTGCTTCAAGTGACAGCATCGCATCGGGCAACACCTAAGACGCAACACTAGCAGGAGAATCTGTGAAAAGAATTACTTAAGAGCGGCCTACCAACCGCTCTGGATCAGTTGGTTTAACGCAGTGCTACGGACAACATCTGATGGCTGACCAAAAGTCCTCCGTGGCAGGAGACAGTTGCGACAATGGCGCAGATCAAGGAGAACCTCCAAAGCCCAGGAAGTAAGTAAAAAAAAAAAAAAAAAAAGAGAAAAATCGTTTTGAAGATAGAATTTTCGCTGAGAGGACGAAATAATGATAATTAAAATTTAAAAAAAAAATTTTTTTTAATAAGAATTTTTTAATAAGAATTTCGCTGAGAGGACGAAATTCGAACAGCATGGTAAACGAAAATTATTTTATTGATGAATTTCACTGAGGGGAGGAAATTCCTAAAAAAAAAAAAAATAAAATAAAATGAGTTTCCTTGAGGTGACGAAACTCAACGCTACTAGTTTTTTTTTTGCTAACTATAATAGAGAGTTGGTTTTAATGAGATTCATTCTTGTATGTTGCAGGAATCGTTCTAAAAAAAGTTATTGAAAGAGCTGACTAAAGCTCTGGCGAAGAATAATGTTTTGCGTGAACAAGTGATTCAACTATCAAGCGAACAAAATTCGAATAACGATACACCTACAAATGGTGCAATGTCAGCGTCCAACATTACAGAAAGCAATAGTCCCTTGTTGGATTCGATCAACAATTGGACGTTAGGAACGCTTAATATTCCCGAATGCATTCCTTCGGAAGGTGAAACGGAAATCGATAAACGAGCTTACGAGTATTGGAAGGATATACTGATCTCTTCCCTGGAGTTGGTTAACGTTTCAAATGAGCAGCTCTAGTTCAGTGTTTTCAAAGTCAAAGCAGGTGTAAAACTGAGAGATATTTTACTCACTACTTCATCGGCCTCGTGGATGCCTGATGAAAATTCTTCTCCATTTGCGAACGCAATTGCGCGACTTAACGAATATTTTGGATCCAGGACATACATACTCGCACAAAGAGGAAAATTAATTATGATGGCACAAAAGGCTACAGAAAATAGCATTGAGTTTGTTCGGCGGGTTGCATCAGCAGCAAAACTGTGTGATTATGGAACTGACGAGGAAATGGAAGCTGTAGTGCGAGTGATTGTGAAAGGTGCAACAGATGCTGGTGTACGGAAGCTGGCACATCGGAACTGGGTAAAGCAGGGAACCATGAAGGACCTTATTGATTTGGTACGTGATAGAGAGATCGAAAAATCAAATGAAGATGAATTCCAGAGAACGCACGGACGTGAAAATAAAGCACTAGTAGCAGCATTGACTCCTCAGAGCTCCCATAACATCGATCAAAACTGGAATAATCGCAGAATTTACCGAGGTGGTATGCAACGTTTTTATCGTGGAGGTATCCGCAATCAGCCTAGAACCAGTTGCTGGAGATGTGGTGGAATCTATCACAGGTCCTCCGATTGCTCTGCAATGGCAAAGGATTGTAGGACGTGTGGTAAAATTGGACATATTGCGAGGATGTGTTCTAATCAACAGCAATCCGGATCCATGAAACGCCTGTCCAACATGAACGAAGTTATTATTGAAAAAAAATTGCTGCGATAGAGTGCACTACTGCTGAAAATAACACAAATGAAAAGGTATGTGAGGAAAATCCAGAATAAATATTTGATTATAAAATGAATTCACAAAAAAAAAAAAAAAAGAAAAAAAAAATGTCGATTTAAATCAATGAATTATTCTAAAAAAAAAAAATAATAAAGTCGCTTTCAATTAATCAATGGTAATAGTGTAAAATTTAATTACAGAAAAAACTGAGTATTGTCCCCTATTCCGGAATATCTTCTGTTAATTACTCAAAATTAAATACGCCATTTCTTGACGCCAAAGTAGCAGGAATTGATGTCACGTTTCTGATAGATTCAGGTGCCCAAATCAATACAATAACCAAATCATCATTCGATAGAATAGTTGGTAATACAATCGCGGCATCCAAGATTCTTGAATTACGTCCTTTGTCTGATAAACCTCTGAAGGCCTATGCAACAAAAGATCATATCAATGTGATTGCAAATTTCTGTGCAGAATTATTTATATCCGAGAATAGACCTCTAATGATAGAGAAATTCTATGTTGTAAATGAGGATAGAGCTCTCTTGGGATTCAACACTGCTGTTCGATACTCTGTTCTTGAAGTTGGTCTTAAAGTTCCCATAAAACCACAAAGTTATTCGATTCTCGGTTGTTATACACAGGCAGTTTGTATCTCGGATGAGTTCCCAAAATTCAATATCCCTCCAATATCACTGAAATATGATCAAAGCATGCCCCCCGCAAGAAATGTGTATACTAATGTCCCAGCAGCATTTAAAGAACTAACTAGACAGAAAATTCAGTATCTACTGTCAAAAGGCATCATAGTGAAAGTCACAATGAATATGGATCGATCATTCTGTTCGTCTATGTTAGTAGTGCCAAAAGGAAAGGACGACATTCGTATCGTAATTGATTTACGAGGGCCCAATCGTAGCATCTATCGAACTCCATTTAAGATGCCTACACTTGAGTCAATTCTGATGGAACTCCATGGGTCTAAATGGTTTTCAACAATTGATTTAACCATGGCATTTTTTCATATTGAGCTGACAGAGGGGTCACGCCATCTTACGAATTTTTTTTCTGGAGACGCGTTGTACCGGTATCGAAGACTTCCGTTTGGACTTACGAATGCTCCCGATATATTTCAAGAAGTTATGCAAACGATTGTTCTAGCGGGATGCGAAGGAACCGTTAACTATTTAGACGACATTCTCATCTACGGAAAAACCAAGGAGGATCATGATATGAACTTAGCAAAGGTGATGAATTGTTTGGCAAATCATAATGTAAAAATCAATGAGTCTAAGTGCTGTCTCGGTAAACAATCAGTAAAGTTTGTTGGTTTTACTATATCAAACGAGGGGTGGAAAATTGAAGAAGAAAAGATTACTGCTATCAAGAATTTCAGAATTCCAGAAAAAATAACAGAAGTAAAAAGTTTTTTGGGATTAATAAACTTTATCGAAAAATTCATACCTACAAGAGCGGACAAAACACGTAAGCTTCGTGAGTTAGCAAGGGCAGATCAATTTTACTGGAATAATGATTGTGACGAAGAATTCAATTGGTTAAAACATAAGGCATGGAAAACAATTTCTACGCTTGGTTATTTTAACAGAGAAGATAGAACTGAGCTTTTTATAGATGCTTCTCCGTACGGGCTAGGAGCTGTTCTCGTTCAATTCGATGTAGAATCAAAACCAAGAGTGATTGCGTGTGCCTCAAAAGCCTTAACAGTTACGGAGCAGAAATACCCCCAAACACAAAAGGAAGCCCTGGCTATGGTATGGGGTATTGAGAAATTCTCTATATACCTTATAAACATATTTTTCACTGTAAGAACAGATGCAGAATCCAACGAATTTATTTTTGGGGGACTGCATCGTATTGGAAAACGTGCAATATCTAGAGCAGAATCATGGGCATTAAGATTACAACCATACAATTTCATCGTAATCAGAATTCCCGGCGAAATGAATGTCGCAGACGCTCTATCCAGATTAGTTAAATATACACAACCCAGCGAAACATTTGATGAAGATGATAATGACAGACACTTACTGTACTATATTGATTCTGGAGTCATAGAAATAACCTGGAATGAAATTATGAGCCATTCAGAGAGCGATGAGGAGCTGTCAGAAGTAAAAACTGCTCTTAAAACAGGTTGTTGGAAAAACAGTCATCGCAGATATGAATCTCTGTCTAAAGAACTTCGTGTCCTAGGGAGCTTAATTTTTAAAGGAGACAGAGTGATACTTCCGGTTACTTTAAGAACTAGGGCTATTCAGTCTGCCCATCAAGGACATCTTGGTATTGGATCAACTAAAAGAATTTTGCGGGATCATTTCTGGTGGCCTGGAATGAGCGTAGATATCGAAACATACATTAAACATTGTAAAACGTGTTTGTTGCTATCCAAAAAGAATCCTCCGCTTCCATTATCAAGCAGAGAGCTACCCAATGGACCTTGGGAAATACTTCAAATCGATTTCTTTACGGATGAGAAATTGGGTCTGGTGAATTTCTTGTTGTCGTTGACACTTACTCACGATATCTCCATGTAATTGAAATGAAGTCTATCGATGCAAAGTCTACCATAGCTGCCCTTAGTAAGATTTTTGAAAAATGGGGCTACCCCTTGATTATACAAAGTGATAATGGCCCCCCCTTTCAAAGTGATATGTTTGTACAAACTTTCGAAAATAAGGGTATTAGAATCCGCAAATCCATACCCTTTTGTCCTCAAACAAACGGTGCTGTTGAGAGGCAAAACGAAGGCATAAAAAAAGTTTTGGCGGCTTCAAAGCTGGATAGAACTAATTGGAGGATTGCCCTGGAAAATTATATCCATGTTCACAATAAAGTCAGACCGCTTACCCGTCTAGGTGTTACACCGTTCGAATTATTGGTTGGTTGGAAATTCAGAGGAACGTTTCCAACCCTATGGACTACATTACCAGCTTTAGACCGTGAAGACATAAAGGAAAAAGATGCCTTCTCAAAACTTGTAAGCAAAAATTACGCAGACTTCAAAAGGAAAGCAAAAGAATCAGACATTGTAGTTGGAGACAACGTGGTTTTAACACAATCAAAAACGGTACAAAACAGATCCAACATTTAGTTCTGACAAATTTACTGTAGTGGCTAGAGATGGTGCGAAATTGGTTGTGCAAAGCAAACGTGGAGTACTTTATACACGGAATGTGAATGATGCAAAAAAAGTTATCTTAAATATGGAGAATGATTTGAACGCAAACATGGATATTGAAGAAAATTGTGAAAATACAGATAAAAATAACAGTGAATCGACCACGGAAATAGACGAAGAAGATGATCAACTTATTCTAAACAACGGTGTTTTAAAATCAGCTTCACGACCAGTGCGACAAAGAAAAGTACCCGAAAAGCTAAAAAATCACATATTGTATCATATATTTTAAGAAGAGTAGAGGAGACGGGCAATGTAGGAAATAGAGCCAGGCAGAAAATAAATTAATAAAAAAAAAAAATGCTACTACAAATCTAAACTGTTCTTTTATTCAAAATACATCTTCTTTTGCATAAATTATTTTCAATCATAAATAGACAAAACAACTATTTCACAAATAGTTGTTGCCTACCAGAAATAAAAATAATAAGGAAAACCACGCAACACTGCTTCAAGTGACAGCATCGCATCGGGCAACACCTAAGACGCAACACTAGCAGGAGAATCTGTGAAAAGAATTACTTAAGAGCGGCCTACCAACCGCTCTGGATCAGTTGGTTTAACGCAGTGCTACGGACAACATCTGATGGCTGACCAAAAGTCCTCCGTGGCAGGAGACAGTTGCGACAACTGACAGAAATGTTTGAGATGGCCAAAACTATGCAGACTCAGCAGAAAAATATTCTTTCCAGTATGGTTTTAAATTTGGATTATAATGTTTGTCTCTCTTATATCGAAAGGCTATACAATCACTGTGAGACCCGACTTTTGAACCGAGTCATATACCATTCGGCTCAGCCAGCTCGACGAACTGAGCAAATGTCAGTGAGTGTATGTATGTATGTATGTATGTTTGTGTGTATGTGACAAATAATGTCAGAGATGGCTGAACCGATTTTCACAAACTCAGATTCAAATGAGAAGTATTATGGTTCCATAGATTGCTATTGATTTTTTTCCCGATTCGACTTCCGGTTCCGGAATTACAAAGCAATATGTGCAAATCTCTTTTTTAACCGATTTTCACAACCTAAGATGCAAATGAAAGGTCTTGAAATTATTTGAAAAGTCCTTGAAACGTTGATCCAGATCCGACTTTTGGTTCCGGTATTACAGCGCGATAAGCGAAAAATTTTCAATTGGAAATTTTTTGGTAAATTCATCTATTTTCAGACCAGTTGGATATATAAATCAACTTTGGGATTACTATTCCTCTGTTTCCACTTCCGAAAGCACCGGTAATAGTGAAGAAAATCTCCAAAACTGGAACTCACTTCGATTTCTCAGCACCGGTCAACCGATTTTGACAACTCTTGATTCAAATTAAAGCTCTCAGTGTCTTAAAAGATACTGTGCCATTGCATCCAGATCCGACTTCCGGTTCCAAAAGTAAAGGGTAATGAAAGATGATTAGTCGACCGTACAAATATTTTTCATTATTTATGGCTTCGGCTTTAGCGGTCTGTTAAATAAGAACGGCTGTTATATACTGCCCGACGTTTCGACCACTGGTTATGGTCTTTTTCAAGGGAAACTTTAAGTTTATTGGTTATAAAAGATATTACAAAAATATTAAAAACTTTGTGTTAACTCACTATCTTATCGTTCCTCGTCTAAAAATCGTATGCCCACAAACGGTTGTTTACATAATAACAAAGCTTCTTTCGTCACTTTTCTAAAATATACAAAAAACATATGTGCGATCACAAAAACCTGTTCATTTACAAACATTAAAATATTTTAGTTAAACTAATTTCTTACGTTGCACTAATAACGTTTGTTTTAAAAATTAGCCTGTTTTACCACTATGCACTTTCTAACGTCACTTTCAAAGATGGTGGGTAAATGATGAGATGGTGCTGAATTCAGTGAACTTTTTTGCGTAACTGAGCTTGAGCGAGAATGGCGAGATGATAATTTATCATTCTGTTGTGCTTTTGATCTAGAGATCTTAGAGTGGGTAGTTTTAACTGTGTGGAGTACGCCTGCGTATGTAGTACTTAAACCGTCTATGTATGTGCGGTGATTGATAGTGTTAGGAGTGTTTACAATATGACACATTTCTAGTATGGGTAAAGAAGTGGATTTGAAACTACGATCTATGAGTTTAGTCTGACTTAGATCAAAATTATGTTGGTACCGTATGACATGATCTACCAGTGCGGTTTTTTATTTTATTTTGCTATTTCGCTATCTATGTCTCCAGGTCTGTCTGACATTAGTTTAAAGTATTTGGTTATATTTGATTTATGTCCACTGAGCCGTATAACAGATCGGCTGAAAAGTTCGTATCGTTTCTATGAGAGGGCGCCACTAGAATCAAATCCATACCATTTTCAGTTAGTACCAACCTTCAAAAGATACGTGTATAAATTTGACAGCTGTCTGATTATTAGTTTGTGAGATATTGCATTTTGAGTGAAGCTACTTTTGTTATTGTGAAAAAAAAATGGAAAAAAAGGAATTTCGTGTGTTGATGAAACACTACAGGGTCCGGCACTCGAAGTGTAACCAATTAAAAAAGCCATAAATTCAGTTTGGAAAATTACTTTTACTTAATTCAAAGTACAAAATGTGTAAAAATAATACAAAATTCAGAATCAATTCACTTTTGCTCGATATGACCATCTTTTGCCTTGACTTGATGACTTGAGAGAGCGAAGGGGTTGCTTCGTTTGGCCGAAAGCGGTCAATTTCCGAACATTGTATTTTCTGACGAGAAAATTTTTCCAATTGAGCAATTCGTAAACTCTCAAAACGATAGGGTTTACTTGACCGACCGTTCATACGAGAATTTGAGTCATCGATTGGCCACCAGGAGGCAGCACCCGCAACAGATAATGGTTTGGGCCGCTGTAACCGCAGATGGGCGCTCTCCAATCGTTTTCATCGAGCCTGGCGTCAAGGTAAATGCGACATATTATCGGGAAAGTATTCTGGAGATTGCCTTGAAGCCGTGGGCAGACAAACAATTCGGTGGCAGACCATGGACGTTTCAGCAGGACTCGGCACCGTCTCACAAAGCTCGAGTGAACCAAGAATGGCTGAAAAACAACGTTTCGAACTTCATCACGTCCACACAATGGCTCTCGAATTCACCAGATGCGAATCCAATGGATTATTCTCTTTGGGACATTTTGGAGAGCAAAGTACGAACTAAAAGATACACCAGTCTCGAGGCGCTGAAAAAAGTTATTGTCCGCGAGTGGGCCAGAATACCTGCAAGTCACATTCGGCCAAACGAAGCAACTCCTTCGCTCTCTCAAGTCATCTAGTCAAGGCAAAAGGTGGTCATATCGAGCAAAAGTGAATTGATTCTGAATTTTGTATTATTTTTACACATTTTGTACTTTGAATTAAGTAAAAGTAATTTTCCAAACTGAATTTATGCCCTTTTTAATTGGTTACACTTCGAGTGCCGGACCCTGTACTTTTTGATGAAAAAAAGTGCCGCCGATACCAAAAAATGGCTTGATGAGTGTTATCCAGACTCTGCACCGGGCGAAGCAACAATTCGTAAGTGGTTTGCAAAATTTTGTACTGGTCATATGAGCACCGAAAACGATGAACACAGTGGACGTCCAAAAGAGGCTGTTACCGATGAAAACGTGAAAAAAATCCACAAAATGATGTTCAATGACCGTAAAGTGAAGTTGATCGAGATAGCTGACATCCTAAAGATATCAAAGGAACGTGTTGGACATATTATTCACGAATATTTGGATATGAGAAAGCTTTGTGCAAAATGGGTGCCGCACGAGCTCACAATCGATCAAAAACAACAACGAATTGATGATTCTGAGCAGTGTTTGGAGCTGTTATATCGAAATGAAACCGATGTTTTTCGTCGATATATAACAATGGACGAAACATGGTTCCATCATTTCACTCTGGAGTCCAATCGACAGTCAGCTGAGTGGACTGCACGCGATGAACCGAACCCAAAGCGTGGAAAGACTCAACAATCGGCCGGTAAGGTTATGGCGTCTGTTTTTTGGGATTCGCATGGAATAATTTTCATCGACTACCTTGAAAAGGGAAAAACCATCAACAGTGACTATTATATAGCGTTAATAGAATTAGAAGTGATTTGAATTAAAGCTCATATTATCTTGAAAGCTACTGTGAAATTTCATCCGGATCTGACTTCCAGTTCCGCAGTTACAGGGCGATGAGTGTCAAAGTTTTCAAATCGCCATATAGAATGACAATATGTACAACATCGGTACGTGCAACGTGGAAGAAGAAAACACAAAACGAACGATGTTCGCTTTGTTCTATTTCTATAAAGAAAACGACATGGTTACGGATGTCTGCTACTACTTAGTGATGTTGGTAAAAGACGGTGCAGCGGATGATAAACATTTTAGATATTTTATGATAAGTGCGACCGAAAGAAAAAAAATCTTTTTTAATCCACCTAGTGGTGTAATGATGCCTTTCTCATATAAAATATTGTGGTATTCTATTCAAAATTTTTCTCTTAGATTTTTGAAAGAAACCAAGAGATTGTTTGTGCATTAACTAGTATAACATACAGAATAAAACAGTGCTTTGATTGCCTAAGTCATCCTTAATAAAACGAAGTGGGTTCACTATTATATGCACTTCCAGCACCGGAACCCGAGAACCGGTATAATCAAAGTCGGTTCGTACGGCCACCAACTAACATGACATACAAACTCTTCAAGTACTCACTCTAAATTACGATTTAAATGTTTGTTGCATCCGAAAATATGCAGTTATTTTTGGTAGGACCATAAGACCTTTCAATTCACCCTAAGATTGGGAATAACGGTTTACAGGAATAACGGTTTACAGTCATTCGTGCCGTGACTATCGGATCGATCGGACGTAAATTCTGCTTTCTCCAATCGCGTGGTGAATTGTTTTATTCCGTTATCAAGGTCATCCCGTATTCTATTGTGTGCATCAGTGCGGTCGAGTGATAGTTCTAATTAATCCGTTCTCAAGGCCGACTGTGAGCTTGTGTAAAGCAGCACTGCGTGTGGTACCGTTAGCCAGCGCCAGCTGGGCGCTGCGCGTATATCGTTTACATATATACATTAGAAACAGTAATAAATATTTATAGTGATAAAAAGAGAAACGTTTCATTGGACAGTGTAGTGAGAGACTAAAAACAAAGTGCTTTTTCCTCAAAGAGGTTTTTTGCACTTTATTGAACTGGAGTATTCACCGGTCGCCTAGGACCGGGCCTTGTCGGCCGATCACCCTTCGAGAGCTAAAGCTAAGTATTTTTTTTCTTTTTCCCTGTTGTTCAGTACCATTAGATTTTTATTGCCCCCTAATATTTACCCGCACGGACACATTTCCGTGCCATGACAAAAGGCACAGAATTGCCTGACCTTCCCCTAGATGATCAAATGGATGCTTCTGATGGCAATAAATCTCGCATTAGAAGCTATCCCGATGGGCTTGCACTCTCGGCCGGACCGTATGCGGTTTACATCCGGACCAAAGCGAATGGTAAAAAATTGAACCTTCTAAAACTTTCTAATGACCTGTCCTCGCGATACAATACTGAACAAAAAATTGAGAAAGTACGCCCGGACAAGCTTAGGGTCTTGTTAGCCAGTGCAAAACAGGCTAATGAGATCGTTCGAAGTGAGAATTTCACGCGGGAGTATCGCGTATACGTACCAGCTCGCGAAGTCGAGATAGACGGCGTGATCACCGATCCGAGTCTGACTTGCGAGGACGTTCTTAAGCATGGGGCAGGCGGTTTTAAAAACCCCCTACTCAAGAACGTTAAGATACTGGACTGCAAGTAATTGCGTTCAGTATCGACCGCTGAAGATGGGACTAAGTCCTATATCCCATCAGACTCGTATCGGGTGACTTTCGCTGGCTCGGCTTTGCCTAATTACGTCCTCCTGGACCGAGTCCGTTTACCTGTTCGTCTTTTTGTGCCGCGGGTCATGAACTGCACCAATTGCAAACAATTGGGACATACAGCATCCCATTGTTGCAATAAATCCCGGTGTATAAAGTGTGGAGGGAGTCATGCGGATAACTCCTGCAGTGGAGACAATGAAAAGTGTCTCTACTGTAAGGAGAGGCCGCATGACCTCTCTGATTGTCCCGTGTACAAATTGCGTAAGGATAAAATGAAGCGTTCACTTAAGCAACATTCCAAACGCTCTTTTGCAGAAATGTTGAAATGTGCTACGCCACCTACCGAAAATCCTTACGCTTACTTGTCAACTGACGAGAGCGAATATGATGACCCCCTCGAAGGTACATCTTCGGCTGTCCCTCATAGCTCATCAATTAGAAAGAGAAGAAATAAATCTTCTCAAAAGCTCCCTAGTAAGGGTTCGAAGATGTCCTCTGATGGGTTCCGAAAAATTACAACAACTGGTAGTGATGGCAAAAAACCAGAGAAAAAAGCTCCAGGCCTTGGAAAATTAAATTCCAAGCAAGAATTTCCATCACTTCCTGGGACTTCAAAACCCCCGAAAGTCCCTAAAGATCAGTCAGAAAATTTACCAAATACTGGGTTTGTTAAATTCTCTGATATTGTGGACTGGATCATGTCTACTTTCAATATTTCTGAACCTCTTAAAAGCCTGATAATGGCTTTTATTCCTACAGTTAAAACATTCTTGAAGCAGTTGACTGCAAAATGGCCCCTTCTTTCAGCGATCGTATCCTTCGATGGCTAAGACACCCACCGAGGTCACGGATACAATCACTGTTATACAGTGGAATTGTAGAAGTATCATCCCAAAAATAGATCCTTTCAAATTTCTAGTAAATAATCTGAAATGTGACGCATTTGCATTGTGCGAAACTTGGCTAACTTCTGAAATACCCTTAAACTTCCACGATTTTAACATTATTCGTCTGGATCGAGATGATTCCTATGGAGGAGTACTTTTGGGGATCAAAAAGTGCTATTCTTTCTATCGCATTAACCTCCCCTCGATACCAGGTATTGAAGTTGTCGCATGTCATGTTACAATCAAAGGCAAGGACCTTTGCATTGCTTCCATCTACATTCCTCCAAGAGCCTCGGTTGGGCATCGGCGGCTCAATGATATCATAGAGCTTCTTCCCGCACCGACGTTGGTTTTAGGAGACTTTAACTCACACGGTACGGGATGGGGCTGTCTTCACGACGATAACAGATCAACTATGATCCATGATATCTGCGACAACTTCAATATGACAATCTTGAATACGGGAGAAATGACACGAATTCCTGCACCACCAGCAAGACCAAGTGCGCTAGACTTATCCCTTTGCTCGACATCGCTACGGTTGGGTTGCACGTGGAAGGTAATCCCTGATCCCCACGGTAGCGATCATCTGCCTATCGTAATTTCAATCGCCACCGGATTAAGACCATCGGAAACAATCAATGTTTCGTATGACCTCACAAGAAATATTGATTGGAATAGCTATGCGACCTCGATATCTGAGAAACTAGTAACAACACAAGAACTTCCTCCGGAGGAAGAGTACACGTTTTTGGCTGGCTTGATTCTCGACACCGCGACTCAAGCTCAGACGAAACGTGTACCCGGCGCGAAAACTAACATCCGTCCCCCCAACCCGTGGTGGGACAAAGAGTGCTCAGAATTAAACGCGGAGAGAACTGCATCATTTGTCGAGTTTAGGAAAAACGGAACACCTGATAATTTCAGAAACTACGCGGCATTAGACGCTAAAATGAAAAGCTTGATTAAAGCGAAGAAAAGCGGTTATTGGCGTCGATTCGTAGACGGATTATCGAGAGAAACATCAATGAGCACTCTTTGGAACACAGCCCGACGAATGCGCAACAAAAACACCACAAACGAAAGCGAGGAATATTCTAACCGCTGGATATTCGATTTCGCTAAAAAAGTATGTCCTGACTCTGTTCCGGAACAGACAATCATGCGCGTCGCTTCATCAAACAGAAACGAAACACCTTTTTCGATGGTCGAGTTCTCACTTGCGCTTTTATCGTGTAACAATAAATCTCCGGGGTTAGACAAAATCAAATTCAACTTGTTGAAAAATTTGCCTGACTCTGCCAAAAGGCGCTTATTGAATTTATTCAATAGGCTTCTTGAGGATAATATTGTCCCACATGACTGGAGACAAGTAAGAGTTATCGCCATTCAAAAACCAGGGAAACCTGCCTCCGATCACAATTCGTATCGGCCGATTGCTATGCTTTCCTGTATCCGGAAATTGTTCGAAAAAATGATTCTGTTTCGTCTAGACAATTGGGTCGAGACTAATGGCTTACTTTCAGATACACAATTTGGTTTCCGCAGGGGTAAAGGAACGAACGATTGTCTTGCGTTGCTCTCAACCGAAATTCAAATGGCATTTGCTCGTAAAGAACAAATGGCGTCAGTTTTCCTAGACATCAAGGGGGCTTTTGATTCAGTTTCCATAAACATCCTATCTGAGAAGTTGCATCAGCATGGTCTTTCACCAATTTTGAATAACTTTTTGTATAATCTGTTGTCCGAGAAATACATGTATTTCGCGCATGGTGATTTGTCGACAATACGATTCAGTTACATGGGTCTTCCTCAGGGCTCATGCTTAAGCCCCCTTTTATACAACTTTTACGTGAACAACATTGATGAATGTATCAACACATCTTGCACGCTAAGACAACTTGCCGACGACAGCGTTGTGTCTATTATAGGACCCAAAGCTGCCGATCTCCAAGGACCATTGCAAGATACCCTCGACAACTTGTCGACATGGGCTCTTCAAATGGGTATCGAGTTCTCTACGGAGAAAACTGAGCTGGTTGTATTTTCAAGGAAGCGAGAACCAGCACAATTACAGCTTCAACTAGGGGGTGAAACCATAGCTCAGGTCTTCACATTTAAATATCTCGGGTCTGGTTCGACTCCAAAGGCACCTGGGGATGTCACATTAGGTATCTGAAACAAAAATGCCAACAGAGAATCAATTTTCTTCGTACAATAACCGGATCATGGTGGGGTGCCCACCCAGGAGACCTGATCAGGTTATACCAAACAACGATATTGTCCGTGATGGAATACGGATGCTTTTGCTTCCGATCCGCGGCGAACACTCATTTCATCAAGCTGGAAAGAATTCAGTATCGTTGTTTGCGTATTGCCTTAGGTTGCATGCAGTCGACTCATACGATGAGTCTTGAAGTACTGGCGGGCGTCTTACCGTTGAAAAATCGATTCTGGGATCTCTCATATCGATTGCTAATTCGATGCGACATCCTGAATCCGATGGTGATTGAAAATTTCGAAAG
This sequence comes from Malaya genurostris, assembly GCF_030247185.1. Classification (NCBI taxonomy): domain Eukaryota; kingdom Metazoa; phylum Arthropoda; class Insecta; order Diptera; family Culicidae; genus Malaya; species Malaya genurostris. The sequence goes on from NC_080572.1 coordinate 95,997,009, forward strand.
GCTTGTCGAGCTCAATTCTCAAACCCGTTTTATGTCCTTGTATTTTGATTACATGGCTCAGAATATTAATCCTTCTTCGTTTGTTTCCAATCGTGCTCATTTCTTGGATACTTCTGATTCTACTGTGTTTTTCGACACATCCATGAGAGAAGAAATTCGTGGAATCCCGGATCATGTGCGCCCTCAAGTGGCCCCAAATATTTTTTATAATAAATTTAGAACAGTCAACTGTGAAAAGGTGTTTTACACTGACGGTTCAAACATCAACAGGTCCACAGGCTTCGGCATCTTCAATCAAAACATCACCGCTTCGTACAAACTCAGTGATCCGGCTTCAGTCTACGTCGCAGAATTAGCTGCTATTCAGTACACCCTTGAGATCATTGAAACCTTGCCCAAAGACCATTACTTCATTGTCACGGACAGTCTAAGCTCAATAGAAGCTCTCCGGGCAATGAAGCCAGGAAAGTATCCCCCATATTTCCTGGGGAAAATACGGGAACACTTGCGAACTTTATCTGAACGGTCTTATTTAATATCGTTAGTCTGGGTCCCTTCGCATTGTTCCATTCCAGGCAATGAAAAGGCAGACTCATTGGCTAAGGTGGGCGCATTAGAAGGTGATATTTATGAAAGACCAATCTGCTTCAATGAATTTTTCAGTATCTCTCGTCAGAAAACTCTCGAAAGTTGGCAAACTTCATGGAGCAATGGCGAACTGGGACGATGGCTACATTCCATTATCCCTAGGGTATCGACGAAACCTTGGTTCAGGGGGATGAACGTGAGTCGCGATTTCATTCGTGTTATGTCGCGGCTCATGTCAAATCACTACACCTTCAACGCACATCTCCGGCGTGTTGGGCTTGCGGAGAGCGGTCTCTGCACCTGTGGCGACGGTTATCAGGACATCGAGCATGTCGTGTGGTCGTGCGTAGAGTATCGTGACGCCAGGTCGAAGCTACTGGAATCCCTTAGGGCCCGAGGTAGACCGCCTGAGGTTCCGGTTCGGGATGTGTTGGCGAGTCGGGATAGTTTATATATGCTTCTCATATACCAGTACCTTAAACACATTGATATACAAGTGTAATGTGTTATCCCTCGCTCAGAAAGTATAAACTCCACCTACAGGTTCGACACTAACATCCGCCCGATTCTCTCGATCCCCGTCCCTGTCCACCATCTTCATTGGAACTAACAAGATCTTTTTTTGTCACTAACTTTTTCGTTACCCCTTCCCTATCTCTTCACCATCCCGATGGCAACTAATTAGATCTTTATCGTTTTCAAACATTTTGTTCCCACATCCCCTTTTTACCCCGTTTCCACAATATTTACTTTTTTTTTCATTCTCTTCCGTAACATCACCATCATCGTCCACGGAAGGCCGCCCCAGTCGAAAACCAGCATGCGGGCCACCCGCCGGGCCTTCGTAGCCTGGGGGTGTTTCCCGCGGACCCACGCGGACCGAAGGATGCGGCCAACATGGATCTTCGCCAACGGCATATGGAAGACCCTCATGCGATATTCAATTCACCGGCCACTACCGATAGCTTCTCGAGAATCCGCTACCGCTACATTACATAATGATACTTTTCTAGTTTTAAGTTAGTCGTAATTAAGATTAGTAAATACCCTTGGCATCTTAGAGCTTAAGCAGTGTGCCTTAAAATTATACTATAATATTGAATAAAAAAAAAAAACGGTTTACAGTCCAGTTTATAACATTTTTTTTTTTTTTTTTTTTTTTTTTATCTCATGGTTAAAGCCGGGGTAAAATAAATGATATAAAAAAAAAAAAAAAACATTTTTTACGGTTTTTGTTCCGCCGGTTTAAGTGACAGTGTCAAGGATGGCTTTTATCGTATCATAGAACGTTCAATCTTCACTCTTCACACGATTGAATCAGTGCCATCAAAGAGGAATGGAAAACATCGCAACAACAAACACCCGGCATGGCTTATTTAACTTAGAATAGACACCAGTGCGAGAGTGAATTTCTCTCGATGACATTTCTGAGAATCAAAGGTTAGCACGCTGCTGTGGGGATCTTCTCTGAAGCAACAAACGGTCGCTTATTCTCGTTCCGCGATCCGATTCTGTATGGGCAGTGGATAATTGCGATAGAATCATTTTACTATTGCCGCTTATTCTAACTATGTGCATATAACCTTTGTATAAATTGTGTCTATGAAAATGTATGTGAATGCTCCACACAAGGGTTTTGAAATATTGCAACCTAGTATGAGAAACATCAAGATGAACCATCGATTCGATTTTCTGCGATAATTGTCAACTTGCGATTCTCTCTTGGGAAATTCCACACAGCAACGATCATTATCAGACTGTATATTTTTTCATGGGCCGTGAAATACTCAGAGTATGAAGTGGAGCGAAGAAATGTAGAAAAATTCTCTCGCGGTTCATGCATTGAATGACTCGAGTTTTTATAGCATCTTCTACCGGATTGAAAATGTTGTATACAATATAGATAGCAATATAGCAGCTTCTGTCAAATTTTCGGCAATCACCAACACTGGACAGTGTACAATATTGAACACACTTTACCCTATAACTCCGGAACCAGAAATCGGATCCGGATGAAAGTCAGGAATTCCGTATGGGACCACGAGACCTTTCATTTGAATCTAAGTTTGTCGAAATCAGTTCAGCCATCTCCGAGGAAACCTAGTGAGATTATTTGACACATACACACACACAGACATTGCTCAGCTCGATTAACTGAGTCGAATGGTATATGACACTTGGCTCTCCGGGCCAATTTTCACTAGTCGGTTTTTCAAGTGATTGCATAACCTTTCTATTTGAGAAAGGCAAAAAATGTTATTGAATTTTTTTGAAAAAATATGGAATTTCCACAGCCGGCAGTTCAGTAATACCGTGCCGGTTGTGTAGTGATGTCAATAATAATAACAATAATAATAATAATAATACTACAGGATAAACAGGATTTGTACACAGAAAAAAATTATGAATTTTACAGGTGACATAATTCTACAAACAATATAATTCATAACTACTTGATTTTTCAAATGACAATTCAATTCCACGCGCACAGAATTCCGAATGTAATTTGCACTCGGCTACCAATTATCTCTGTATGGATCTATATGTATCAATTATTCAGACAGCAGATATGTGCTTCTGTGGTTCAGTCGATTAAACGATGTGTTTTATGATCTAATGTTTCTCGGTTCAAGTCCCGCTGTTGCTATTGATCTTTTGCTTTTTATTTCATTCGAGTACAATATGTGTAGTTTTCAAATCACACAATTTTATATGTTCTTGAATATCAATTTATGTAAAATCCATTTATGTGCATCTTATAAGATGTAAAATCACAAGATTTTTTCGAACTGTGTAGAGTTTGTTAGACTAAGTTCGAACGAACTTTGCTATTTCTATTCAATGAACAGTTGTTTTTGCGAATTCCACAGTAATATTTATGATGATATGAGTAATATAAGAAAGGCCTCGTTACACCACTAGGTGGATTAAAACAAGTTTTTTTTAAAAGAATTTTTCTTCACGATTTTTTAAAATTTACGCTGTTTTTAAAATATGTAACTTTTTTCAATATTATTTCTCCATTCTAAAAATATGACCGTATTCTATAATATTTTTCACATATACTTACCTTGCAGAAGATAACAAATCGTTCGGACGCACCGTTTCTGGGATATATAATATTGAAAATTTTCAAGGGATTTTTTCGTATTCTCTTCTTAAAAGTTAGGTTAGAGTACAAATGGCAAACTTATGATGCAAATGATCTCTTTTGATCATAAAGAATGCATATGAAAAATTTTTGGAAAATCAAAATATACAACAAAAAAAATCGGCCTCGGATTTCATATGAAATTGCTAAAATGATCTAAAATTCTGTGGTTAGATGTAGCCTCGCACATAGGACGAGTATCTTTTGCAACAAATTTTCATTCTGGATTATAATCCGCGGCCTTATGGACGAATTAGGAAATAATTTGTTCGACGAACGTTTTTCTCTGATCAGTTAGTTAGTTAAATTTATCGTAGTCAATTTCAATTATGGTTAGTTGAATTTATTGCTGTCATTTTCATGCTCTACAATGTAAGTATATAAAATTCATAGCACAAAGTTTTCTTCTTTACGATGTTGATCCTGAATGTGCTTCCTGACATCATTGGCAATAAATTTATGCATCGTTTACACGACATTAAGAATCACTTATTCCTCTTATCTTTGTGACTGAAAGAGCTGAAAATACAAGCTCCTCAATCCTGTCTCACCTTCCGCTGAAAATTCGTTCGTACCTTCAAAGTTCAATTCAAGCCATTCCATTTTCTTGGTGTTCATTAGCCACTCGTAGGGCACCTCGTCTCAAATATTGAATCGGAGTAGTTTACTTCGTAAGGTGACTGGTATTATGTCAGTATTTCGCTATGATTTCAAACTGCGTATGAGTGACAGTTTCTGGTTTTAGCCAATTGTCAAACTTTACCAACGTCAAATTCGTTCCCTCCACGGAATTGTTTTGATCTACTTGAAATTAATTGATTTAAAATTTATCTTGGTCTTCTGTTTGCTTCTGGGTACTTTTCATTTGTTTATAATTTTTTTTTAAATTTTTTCCAATTTTACAAATGAGCGAATATTTACGAAAAACCCTGCAAGCGAAGCCAGACGTAGAGTCCAACACCCTGCCACAGGAATAGACACAGGAAAACAATAAATTTATTATGTGTGCCCGGGTGGATGGAATTGATTGTCCTCGACCCGCAATCCCTCATCTCATCCTCCGTGAACGTGTCTGATTTTGCCTTTTACGACTGCTGCTTCGTGGTTCGCAGCCAAGCGCACTCTTGTTTTTACCTTTTCTGAATCAACTCCGTTATGGCGTGCCCGACTCGGCTACGGCTGTTGCATGGAAATGAGATACATTAAGGTGTGAGCGGACTAATCTCGGCGCCCGGCAGCCCCCTTTTTGTTGGTGCCACACAGAAACAGGACGGTTGGTAGGTAGGTGAGTACGTAAAGCTGTACAAAAACATCTGAAAGCCGAAGCCCCGAAGTAGGTGATAAATTTCATTTTTTTTCAACTCCATCGGGTTCCACTTAAGAAAGAAGTCAATTTTCGGTTTTTATGAATGATGATTATTTATCCGAGAGCAGTGCGGTGGTGGCAAAGTTGGCATACCTTTTATCATTTCTAGTGGGAAGAAATGCTCTCTTTGAGTTTTTTTTAGCATTGTTCGATAAGCGGGTGTGATCAGGGTTGAATCATTTGGTGGGAAAAAATAACTACCATCAATTTTACTAACAGTTTTTTTTGTAGCCCAATGAACAAATATATGATTCATTTGTTCATAATCTGCTTGATTAGGAAACGTTCAAAATTTTCAGAAAATTGAAAAAGTAAAAAATAATATCATCTGACTGCATATAATTGTTTATGAGCATTCCAGGAATGAGTAGACGAAAAAGTGACAAAATCAGAATCGACCTTCTCCGATTTGGATGAAACTTTGCACATGGCTTCAGTATGCAAACCATAAGTTTTGAACCGATGGAGAGGTCAATCCGACTCACGACTGATTTTTTAAAAAGGGTGTAAGTATTTTTGCATTTAACAAAAATTGGCTTTTTCAAATCGTTGTAACTAGAAAACCGTCAATTGTACAAAAATGCCGTTCAGGAAGAAGTTGTAGGAAATCGATTGGGCACTCTAAAAATATATGATTTTTTTCTCAATAATTACTGAACAATCCGAAAAAGTTAAATAAAAAAATCAGGGCTTTAATTTTTTTTGATAACTTTTATTTTAAAGTTGTAACTTCTTCATTTTTCAAAGGGCACGGATGGGATAGCCATCAATCTGTAGGTTTTTATAAGAGCTTTGAAATAAAAATTAGCAAAAAAAAAATCGAAACCCTGTTTTTTTTTAATTTAATTTTTTTGGTTCATTTTGAAATTATTTAGAAAAAAAATCCAAAATTTTTTTCAGTGTATATTTTTTTAGAGTGCCCAATCGATTCCCTACAACTTCTTCCTGAACGCCATTTTTGTACAATTAACGGTTTCCGAGTTACAACGATTTGAAAAAGGCAATTTTTGTGAAATGCAAAAATACATACGCCCTTCTTAATAATCAGTCGTGAGTCGGATTGACCTCTCCATCGGTTCAAAACTTAAGGTTTGCCATACTGAAGCCACGTGCATAGTTTCATCCAAATCGGAGAAGGTCGAGTCTGATGATCTGCTAAGCATTTCTGGAATTGCTCTTATGTTAGTTGCAATCAATTTTCTCACCACAGACAAAACTGAAACAGAACTCTTCGGTCATGTTACCTTTCAAGATTGGATCAATGACAGATCAATCACACGAAATAGAAATTATTCGCAGATTTAAGTCCTGAATTAATTTCTTCATTATGTCTGTTTTGTGTTTTTGTAAAACATTGATTTCCTGTTTCTATCTTTTTCTTTATACATTTTTTCAAAGTATGGGTCCGTAAGGTGTACCGTGAACTACTGTGTGGAAATTTAGTATGTGTAATCATAGAAGATTCATCCTACTTGAAATTTGATTATAAGACGCTTCCAATTGACAAAATCTACACGGTCAGTGAAGGACAAAAAATTTCACTTAAAAGGCAATAGTTTGGAAAAGGATTTGTGAGTGCGGAATGCTTTCGAATTCATCACCTTCTCCTCGTGATCCGAAAACATCAAAATCCCATTCTATTTTGGTAGGATTTGGTATCAGTGCATTACGCAAATCACACCATAGTCTGATACAAAGCCAACGGAGTCGAATTCGCTCCGAAGATCCTTTAGACTATTCCTATCTTCTAACAAAATATTTGTGTAGAATGAAAGATAATATTCCCGTGTTTCTAACAGTTCCAAATATGTAACGAAATTGCTACCAGCGAGTTGTTCATGAGGGAGTACCGCGTGTACGTCCCGTCTCATGTGGTGGAGATCGACGGTGTGGCCCGTGACGAAAGTCTGACGATCGAAGATCTGATGAAGGACGGGATAGGCCGTTTCAAAAAACCTTCAAAAGACCTTCAGCCAGATAAGATTTTGGAGTGCAAGCAATTGCACTTCAAATCGATAGTTGGTAAATTTTACCAATTAGACTCGTTTCGCGTGACTTTTGCCGGATCTGTACTTCCAAATTATTTGGTAGTGAGTGGAGTTCGTCTACCTGTTCGGCTGTATGTACCACGAGTAATGCACTGTACAAGTGGCAAACAGCTAGGGCATACGGCAACTTATTGTTACAACAAACTGCGATGCGGCAAATGTGGAGAGACCCATCAGGACGATCTCTGCAGAAGAGCAGCGAAAAAGTGTTGCTACTGCGGGGAGAATCCTCATGATCTGTCCGTGTGCCCTACGAACATACAGCGTGCGAAGAAATTGAAGCGATCCGTGAAAGAACGCTTTAAACGTTCTTACGCGGAAATCCTAAAAAGAATCACTCCATCGAACCCTGAGAACCCGTTTGCACTCTTGCCAGTTGAAGAGGATACTTCTGACGACCCAGGCGAAGGACCTTCTTACACGCAGGTTGAAGGAAGCAGGAAAAGACAAAATCTGGCTTCTCCTAAGCTTCCTCGTAAAGGCCTCAGAATGTCCTCTTCGTCACACAATGATCAAACCAAAACGAAAAGTGCTGACTCAAAACCGAAGCAAACACTTAGAGATGATAAGGAGTACCCAGCACTTCCAGGGGCATAAAAAACCTGAATGACCCCAAATCACAACCAGAAAATCAAACAAACGCTTGATTATTGAAATTTTCTGATATCGTGGACTGGATATTAACAGACCTCAATATTACTGATCCTCTAAAAAGCTTCCTAACTGCTCTACTGCCAACAGTAAGTTAAAAACAGTTGACTGAACAATGACCCCTCCTTGCAGCGATTGTATCTTTTGATAGATAAATTACCAATGAATCGAAGATATGATCATTGTGCTTCAGTGAAATTGCAGAAGTATCATCCCGAAACTTGATTCTTTCAAACTTTTAATACACACTCGTAACTGCGATGTATTCTCCTTGAGTGAAACTTGGCTGACTTCCAACATCAACCTCGACTTCCATAATTTTAACATAATCCGCCTGGATCGAGAAGACTCTTATGGAGGGGTACTTTTAGGAATCAAAAAGTGCTATTCATTTTATCGTATTAACCTCCTCTCGACATTGGGAATTGAAGTTGTTGCTTGCCAATTTAATATTAAAAGCAAAGATTTATGTATAGCTTCCATCTACATTCCTCCCAAAGTCTCGATAGGGCATCGTCGGCTTGCAGACATAATAGAACTTCTTCCTTCACCGCGGTTTGTTTTAGGGGACTTCAACTCGCATGGTACAGGATGGGGCTGCTTATATGATGATAACCGGTCTTCGTTAATCCAAGATCTGTGTGACAACTTGACAATTCATGACAACTTCAATTTGACAATGAGAAATGACACGGAACCCTAGACCGCCAGCACAACCAAGTGCGCTGGATTTATCCCTTTGCTCGACTTCGCTACAGTTAGATTGCAAGTGGAAGGTAATCTGTGATCCGATCATAGTGATGGTAGCGATCACTTGCCGATCATAGTTTCTATCACCAACCGTGTAAGACCATCGGAAACAATCAATGTTTCGTACGATTTCACACGAAACATTGATTGGAAAAGTTACGCGAGCTCGATATCTGAGAAACTAGAAACATCACAGGAGCTTCCTCCAGAGGAAGAGTATACATTTTTGGCTGGCTTGATTCTTGACACCGCAATTCAAGCTCAGACGAAACGAGTACCCAGCGCGCAAACTAGTATGTGTTCACCCAACGCATGGTGGGACAAAGAGTGCTCAGAGCTGAAAACGAAAAAAGCTTCAGCCTTCATCTCGTTAGAAGAAACGGAACCCCAGATAATTATCGGAAATACGCGGCGTTAGAATTTCAAATCAAAATTCTGATTAAAGCTAAGAAACGCGGAATTACGAGAGAAACAGCAATGAGCACTCTTTGGAATACGGCCAGTCGCATGCGCAATCGAAATCACGCGAACGAAAGCGAGGAATTTCTAACCGCTGGATATTCGATTTCGCTAAAAAAGTAAGTCCTGGTTCTGTACCGGAACAGAAGACATCAAGGGTGCATTCGGTTCAGTTTCCATTAACGTTCTATCTGAGAAGTGGCATCAGCATGGTCTTTCACCAGTTTTGAACAACTTTTTATATAATCTATTGTCTGAGAAACACATGTATTTCGCACATGGTGATTTGTCGACTAAACGATTCAGCTACATGGGTCCTCCTGAGAGCTCATGCTTAAGCCTCCTTTCATACAATTTTTACGTAAACAACAATGGTGAATGTGTCAACACATCTTGCACGCTAAGACAACTTGCCGACGACAGCGTTGTGTCTATTATAGGACCCAAAGCTGCCGATCTCCAAGGACCATTACAAGATACCATCGACAACTTGTCGACATGGGCTCTTCAAATGGGTATCGAGTTCTCTACGGAGAAAACTGAGCTGGTTGTATTTTCGAGGAAGCGAGAACCAGCACAATTACAGCTTCAACTAGGGGTGGAACCATAGCTCAGGTCTTCACATTCAAATATCTCGGGGTCTGGTTCGACTCCAAAGGCACCTGGGGATTTCATACTAGGTATCTGAAACAAAAATGCCAACAGAGAATCAACTTTCTTCGTACAATAACCGGATCATGGTGGGGTGCCCATCCAAGAGACCTGATCAGGCTGTACCAAACAACGATATTGTCCGTTATGGAATATGGATGTTTCTGTTTCCGATCCACTGCGAATATCCATTTCATTAAACTGGAAAGAATTCAGTATCGTTGTTTACGTATTGCCTTGGGTTGCATGCAATCGACTCATACGATGAGTCTTGAAGTGCTGGCGGGCGTCTTACCGCTGAAAAACAGATTCTGGGATCTCTAATATCGAATGCTTATCCGATGCGACATCTTGAATCCGATGGTGATTGAAAACTTTGAAAAGCTTGTCGAGCTTAATTCACAGACCCGTTTTATGTCCTTTTATTTTGACTACATGGCTCAGAATATAAATCCTTCTTCGTTTGTTCCCAACCATGTTCATTTTGTAAATACTTCTAATTCTACTGTGTTTTTCGACACATCCATGAAAGTAAAAGTTCGTGGAATCCCGGATCCTGTACGCCCTCAAGAGATCCCAAAAATTTTAATAATGAATTAAAAGAAGTCGACTGTAATAAAATGTTTTTCACTGACGGATCACATCTCTACGGGTCCACTGACTTCGGTATATTTAATGACAATTTCACCGCTTCCTATAAACTCAGTGATCCAGCTTCAGTTTACATCGCAGAACTAGTTGCAATTCAGTATACCCTTGAGATCATTGACACTCTGCCCACAGATCACTACTTCATTGTATCGGACAGTTTCAGCTCGATTGAAGCTCTCCGTTCATTGAAGCCTGGAAAGCACTCAACGTATTTCCAGGGAGAAAATCCGGGAACAATTGAGTGCTTTAGGGTAAAGTGTTATAATATGCCCACTTAAGAAAACATTGAGATATTTCCAAGTGTATTGATATATTTTCCTCGATAATGTAAGTATTTCATCGCAATACGGATGAGCAACATAATTTTCAATGACTCCAATAGAAAAGATGAGAATTGATTGATATAAACACATTTTCCAAAACGGCCACATTCTTAGTTTTTTTCGCTCGCCTCAGACATAATGCCCCAGCAGCCGTAAAATATGACTCACAACAAATCAGTGGCATGACACACAACAAAAGACATTTTATCCCACAACAATGATGCATTATGCTTCTTGAAATGTCCATAAAGTTACTGTTTTGAGATAATCAGTATGTCAAAGAAATGGGGGATAAAACATCTATTTAGTCGAAGCAAAACCTTACATCGAAAAGCTGCCAAATGAAATTTTTAGTTTTTTCATACTTTCCTGTAAACGACAACCACCAAACTTGCATAGCAGAAAGATCCTACGAAAAGATAGTGTTAGTGATAAAACTTTGGTTCAGAAAAGTCTTCAATGCTTAAGAAAGGAAAGGGGGCATTTTGGCTAGCAGGGGCGCTTTATAAGACTTTCCCCTATCTGCAAAATCATATCAGATTACCTTGGTTTGGGTCCTGTCACATTGTTCTATACGGGGCAATGAGAGGGCGCACTAGAAGGTGATATCTATGAAAGCTTTGCTTTGCTTTATAAAGTTTCAGTTTGAGCAAGACCACGTTATTCGTATTCACGTCAATTCCTTCATGTCTCTGCCATTGCCCATTCGCCTTTTTTCACTAGTTAGTATCCCGCCACTCGTCAACGATGTCAGATTTTGTTTGACTACATAATATAAATCTAAATAGTAATGTGTAATGACTTCAACAAAGTTCCTAAAATTGTTTAAATGTGTTCAGCAATGATTATTTCATTTGGAAGATGTTCTTACTAGAGAACGCCCTTATTATTTTTAATTATTGATCAGATTTAAGGGCAAAGTGTTTATCATAAGTTTGCATAACGACTATAAATTACGTCACGAATTTTCCATCAAAAGAAACCACAAAACCGATTAGAACATGAGTCAAAGATTCACCACTGCTCCAATAGATTTCTCCCCGCTCGCTGTTCCGAGCACTCTTCAATCGGTCGGATACGGAACATGTAAAAAAATGTTATTTATAATGTATTTCAATGAATTTAAAATGAGTTTTTTAAACAATTTATAACAACGCATAAATCATAATGAAGAATGTGAGTACATGCCATACAGTGGAATTTCCCTTTCATCCCCGGTCGGCGATGGTCCATCCACAAGTGCAGCAAGTTAAGCCTGTAACCTGGGCACAGCGGTCGCGAGTTGAGAGCCAAGAGACCAGACGGGAAAGGGAAAGCAGACAGGCAGCCCCATTCAATTCAGCTCAATTTTGGTTGGTAGCCTCTGGCGATGGTGGCGGCGGTGTCGGCGGCAATGGAAGCTGACTGCAGTACAAAGGAGAGCAGCCTTTCGCGGTGTAGGGAAACTTAACGAATTGGACCCGGACGCGGATGCTGCTGATGATGTTGAATAGTGCAACATAACATCAACGTCCCGGAATATGTTAAACGAAACGGTTTAAAAAGGATGAGGAAGGGATTGAAATTGATGCGGCGTGGTTTGGGGAAGTAACGAGCGCACGAAAGTATGCTTCCAATAAAGCGTTTGCTTATACTAAAAGCAGGAATCCCTCAAAATCTGCACGCTTCAACACCACTTCCGCCGCTGCGATCCCGCAGTCAGGATGGTCCATCATCGTTGCCGGCTCGGTTACTGCCAGAGAGGAATATAGATTGTATGTTATTCCAGCAATTTTCCGGATTGAGTATGTGTACTATCCACTCTTATGGACGAGTGGGAGCTTCGGTTTTTTGGTATTTGGTGCGTGGCATGGCGTTGGAGCTTTGCAACATATCGGGGGTCCGCTTGTGAGCAGATGCAGATGGAAAAGTTTCTGCATGACCGAGAACGGTGACGGATGGAATGAAACGGTCAGTGTAGTATCCCTTCTGCTATCCTGCTCCGTTGTTTGTTTGATTTATGTCGGAATTTTAACGGATATGTTGGTCAAGCTGTTGGAGGATGCTTTTCTGAGTGCCGTCTGCTCTAGCGAAGTGGCCTCATGACCGAGAATTCGTTTCGGTTCCCGTGTCCGTGCAATCACATCGCGACAGATGTGGAGCAGTTTTTCAACACCGAGATATAGTATGTTGTATTAGCTTCGGTTTGTGATTTGATAGTTGTTTGTCGTTTTGAAGGTGCCGGATTTCGTGTCGTCAAATGCAGGTGGGATTTCTACACTCTGCACGACCGAGCTGATAGCTTATGACGCGGAAGATTGCACTGACTAATTAACGTAGTTCGCACCATAAAGCTCGCACCAGTTGTTTCGATTAAGCTATATGATGATTGAAATATGGTTCAGCTTAAGGTTGAGCCTGAGTGACCGGGAGCGGGCCATTTCGCTGCAAGTGATTTTTTTTACTGAAAAAATCGTGCTCAGCGTAAACTGTGCCCAATTGTTTGGTCAACGTTTTATTCGGTTATGGATGAATCAGAGTAATAATACCAAACACCAGCAATGCCATAGTTGTCCATTTTTCGCAGGCCCCCGATTAACGGGAAGGCATCTATAAAAATTCGACTTGATAATTTATTAATTTACAGAATAATTCACAATAACTTCTTAGAAAAATTGTCTTTTCGCCATAACGCTTTTGATATTGTGTAAGGTGATATAACAGTTATGTTTACTTGGGCGGGCCATGGAAAGATATATCTACTTATGGGTGTTTTGTCATATTTTTTTTTCAATTTTTATCGCGCAAAAAAAACGCGTAACTTCGGAAATCCGCGTAGAAAAAAACCGCAAAATGGAAGAAAACTTTTTTTGAAAACTTTTTTTTGATAATGGAGGAAAACTTTTTTTTGATTTTGATTTTTTTGATGTCTTAGAAATGCATGAAACGTCCAGATCTGTGTAATCTAAAAAAAAAATGTTTTTTTTTATCAAAATCGTCTTTGCGACTTAGAAAAATTTTGATACTTCCAAAATCGAAAAAAAAACTCAGATGTACATTAGAGATGGTCGGGTATCGGGTATTTTACCCGAAACCCGACCCGTACCCGTACCCGACGGGTTTTTGGTCGGGTACGGGTAAAAATTTTTATTTTCAATCGGGTACGGGTCGGGTACGGGTAAAAAATTTTACTGCTCACTCGGGTACGGGTCGGGTACGGGTAAAAAAATTTACCGCTCACTCGGGTACGGGTCGGGTACGGGTAAATTTTTTTTTCGGATCGATTACCCGACCATTTGTACTTCACAGAAATATGTTTACACGTTGACGAGATTTTTTCATTGCAAAACAGTTCTTCCGAAAAATAATCAATTTGAATCAAGGGGTTTTGACATTCGCGCCTAGGACCAGACCTGTCAACTGGCATATTTTTCCAGAAAAAAAACATTTTTTTCTTCATTTAAAAAAAAGATCATAGTTACGTGAAAAGTAATGTGAATAATTTCCGCCCTACTTTGTTTATAACATATTTAATAAGACACACTGCCTTAGCTCTATGATGTTGCGGTCGGAATCTACTTTTCACGTAGGTTTTAATGGACTACCATTTTAAAGCTGTTTAATGCACAATCCAGTAAAAATTATTTGATTCATATACTGCCCATACTCGCATATCAGTCTCATATCGATTTTCGCCAATTTTGAGTTAGCTTGAGGAATGGAGTCTTTCCTCAATATACTATCAGAAATTGCAATGAAAGTTGAGGGTTTGTTCAGTAAAATATAAAAAAATATCAACTCATTTCTGTGTCCCATATGCTAAAGTACCCGCATATCAGTCCCATTCAGTGCAAAATTTCAATAATTTCATTTGTTGCAATATTGGAACAGCAAAGGTGTATTACGGATATTTCATGTATTAATACCAAGATTTAGCATTAGAGAGCAAAGCAAAGTCTTGGCATTACATTCCTTTCGTGGAATTTGGCCTTTCTGTTTCAACAGACTTCGCAGCCGATTCTTAGCGTACAGAATCATTGCATGGCTAGTACTATGAATCCTACTGACACTAAGAATCCTTCCAGGTCGAGGCTCGAACATACGACAGCTGGCTTGTAAGACCAGCGTCCTATGCTTTGAACCGCCAACCCGGGACCAGCATTAGGGAGCACTATAAATAAAAAATTCGGAAATAAACTTTTGATCGTCTTTTTCTCAACATGCCGATTTCCCATATGGGACTGATATGCAAGTATGGGCAGTATATAAAATGTAGTGTAGTACTCATATCACATTCAGATACCAGAAAACTGTTATTTTAAATATTGGTTGGAGATTTTCAAAAGTTTCATAAAAATCATTATGATTCTTACCATAAAAACATGAACATTTATTTCAGAAAATCTGCATAGAAGTTCTTCTTATTCTGCACTTCTGGGTGGTGTCACCTCACTTGAAATGACACCGATTGATGGCACAGCAAGTTGGGCTATATTGCTAGTTAATTTTCGTTTCTTTTCACTGAACTACAAGTGAAAATCTCGATGCGTGACAACGTGGAGTCGCAAAAGTAAGGATGAAAATCTTTTCTCGCGAAATACTCAAATTTTCACCGTGTTCACTCGTTAAGGGTTCCACCGGTTCAATGGCTGTAAAAACCACCAGCTACCGATAACATCGTGGGTGTGGGTTTGTGAGGCTTACAAAACGGGCATAGTTGACAGATTAATTTAAATCAAAATCAATTTGCTTTGTAGTAAAAAATTGTAACCAAAAAAATTTCCTACGAATGGTCAAACTACTTACACTCGAAGGACTCACTGTTCACCATGTTCAAAATTGAATTTTTCACACCGGGAATACACGTACATTGTTTGATTCTTTGGTCAATTCACTTAAACGAACTGATAACACACTATTCATTTTAGGGGATGTTCGCATAATATTCATTTTCGCCACGTATAATATTCAATTTGACATTTGGAACTATTTTACGTGATTTTTCAAGTGATTCGAATGTGAATTTTTATTTGTGTGTCAAGATAATGAGCACGCTTACTTGTGGTTCTAAAGAATTGGATCAAAAGTCGCACTGTTTCGTAAAAACCATACCTACCCAAAATTGAATACAACGGGTATTACGACATTTTGGGTAAATATGCTTCTAGAAAAATTTGAGTTGATATTACTCCCTTTTGTTGACATTTGTAAATAAGTATAAAGTACCAAAGACATTGAAAATCTACAGGGTCCGCCATCTAACATTTATTTTTGAACTAGCGGTTATTTCGACATTGGTAACCTCAATGTCACTTCTGATTTGACAGAAACTTAGTTGTATCCTTCCGCTGAACGAAAATGGTTGTGTATACGCTTGAGGATCGCGTGAAAATAGTGCAGTTTTACTTTCAAAATCATGGTAATGTTGCGGAATGTGTGCAAAAAAATCATCTTCTCGAAAGAGGCACATTTTCATCTCGGCGGGTATGTTAATAAGCAAAATTGTCGCATCTGGGGACGGAAAATCCGCACGTCATCATGGAGAAGCCGATCTCAGAGAGTGACGGTTTGCTGCGGATTTTTGTCTGGCGGCATCATTGGGCCATTTTTCTTAGAAAATGAGGCAGGAGCCGCCACCACGGTCAATGGCGAGCGGTACCGCGTCATCATTAGCGATTGGTTCTTCCCGTTACTTGAAGAGGAAGACTTGGACACCTTTTGGTTCCAACAAGACGGCGCTCCGTGCCACACAGCCAACGCTACGATCGATCATCTGTGCACAGTCTTTGAAGATCGAATTATCAGTCGAAATTCGGATGTCGTTTGGCCGCCACGGAGCTGTGATTTGACACCGTTAGACTATTATCTTTGAGCGGCTGTCAAAGATAAGTGTTATGTGGACAAGCCAGAGACAATTCAAGCCTTGAAGGATAACATTCGTACATCCATAGCTGAAATAAAGCTGCATACAATCGAAAATGTATTAAAAAGCGGGACCGACCGTATGGCGTACTGCAAGGCCAGCCGAGGCAACCATTTGAATGAAATTATATTCCACATTTACCCGGAAGGATTGTACTTTAATATGAAAAAATAAATTTTGAATTCGGATGAACCGTTTGTTTTTTTTTTTGCATGTTTAAAAAAAGTTACATTACATTATTCATGCTTCACAGTGTATTTATATGTTTAAAAGTAAACAAGCATTATAATGTATTTTTCTTACCAACTAGAGCCTGATACGGCTCGATATCTAAAACACTTTATTTTTCCCATACTGAATTTTGGTAAAATTTTTACTACTCATTCGGGTCGGGTACGGGTACGGGTAATTTTTAATCGGGTACGGGTCGGGTACGGGTAAAATTTTTTATTTTTTTTCGGGTACGGGTCGGGTACGGGTAATTTTTTTTTATTATTGATCGGGTACGGGTCGGGTACGGGTAATTTTTTCAATTTTTAATCGGGTACGGGTCGGGTACGGGTAAATTTTTTTGCTGATCACTCGGGTACGGGTCGGGTTCGGGTATAAGAATTTCTATACCCGACCATCTCTAATGTACATCTCCTTCGAATTGGACTTTCCGAGACTAATCATTGTGCTTTTGGCGAAGGTTATCGCGATATTGATCATGTCGTTTGGACATGCGTGGAGTATCGTGATGTCAGATCTCAACTACACCAAAACCTCAATTTACGCGTCTTATATATGGGGAATTCCACGCAATATCAGACACCCAAATTTTTTTTTTCATCCAACTATTTTTTTCGATAAAGAAATCGAAAATATTCGACTCGTATTTTTTTATTTCGATATGGTACATGGAATTTTCGAGATATGATTTTTTGAAATTTCGCGTTTACAATAAAGAACGTTTTTTTAATAGCCTATACTGTAAAATGTAATAAAGATACAAAAATTCGTCCAAGATATGAAATGTGCGTCTTTTCCTTTGCTTTCAAATAAGCAATTCATTAAAACAACCTTTAAAGTTAATTTAATGAAAAAAATTAAAAATTAATAAACACATTAAAACAAATTCAAACTTATTCCTACTTGTTTTTATTTGAAAAAAAAGCCTCAGGAATTTAACTTAATCTTGGCAAAGTTTCAGGTTGGAAAGATTAATACTTTCGGAGCAGTGAATTTTTCAATCACGACCCGTACACGCGAAGCGTACCGCAGCGCTACTCGCTCGAATACGGGCTTAACTTGTAGACACATGTCGCGCCTCTGATCGAATCCTAACTTTGACATTTTAGTGTTAGGAATATTTCAGTTAAGATTACGACGTAAAAATGAATTCAAAAATCATAACTCGTTGCTGCAATCCATTTAACTTTAAGACTCATGTTAGCACAAATCAAAAGCAAACATTACATCGGGTTTCTTCTTGTCTTCCTGAGAAATTCGATTTTTTGCAAGCAAATGATGTTTTGAGTGCACCGTGTAGGCAGAAAGCGAATAAAATTGGGGCAAAGGATTTACGTGAATGTTGGAATAGTGGTGACATACAGTTTTGGAAAAGTGAACTTCGATTACGTTAGATACCTGAGGCCGTAAAGATATTAGAAGGCAGTTTGTTTACAACTATGCAAGAACATTTGTCCATGAGAAAGGTTTTTGCCTTTCTCTGTAGAAAGGTATTAGAATTGCTGGAAAAACCGACTTTCGAACGGAGCCTCGGAGACCCATAGTGTTATATACCATTCGACTCAGTTCGTCGAGATCGGAAAATGTCTGTGTGTGTGTGTGTATGTATGTGTGTATGTGTGTGCACTTTTCGAAGATATTTGAACGCGCTCAATTTTCTCAGAGATGGCTGAACCGATTTGAACAAACTCGGGCTCGTTTGAAAGCTACTGTCGGGCCATTGATCAAGTTCGAAGATCAAATGGCTGTGACTGTTGGTTCCGGAGATATGATTGTATAAGTGACGTAACCGACAAAAAGCGTTGTATTTGAACGCGCTCAATTTTCTCAGAGATGGTTGATCCGATTTTAACAAACTTATGCTCGTTTGAAAGCTACTATCGGGCCATTGATCAAGTTCGAAGATCAAATGGTTGTGACTTTTGGTTCCAGATATATGATGGCATAAGTGACGTAACCGACAAAAAACGATGATTTTTACCGCTTTTATATATATAAGGGTGCCAAAATTTTGGGATCACCTCTATTTTCGTTAAGTTCTAGTGCTCAAAAGTTTAAGCACCTCGAAAAAAGCCTTCATGCAAAATTTGACCTAAATGCAAAGATCAAGTAAAACCATCGTCATATGTGTTTCACTAAGACAATCCAATGATTCGCAACTCTAGAGCCCTAGTCCTAACAGTCCTGGGGTGTCCTTTGCTGTATCAAGCATACGTCTCCACATAACTTGGTCCATGGCTGCTCGTCACCAGCCACTCAAGGCACGGATGCTTCTGAGATCACCCTCCACTTGATCGATCCATCTTGCTCGCTGCGCTCCTCTTGTACCAGTCGGATTAGATTCAAGAACCATTTTCACTGGGCTGTCGTCCGACATCCTTATGACATGCCCAGCCCATCGTAGACGTCCGATTTTAGCTGTCCGTACGATAGGTGGTTCTCCTAGCAGCTGTTGCAATTCGTGATTCATACGCCGTCCCCTCGTTCCGTCTTCCATCTGCACTCCGCCATAGATGGTCCTCAGTACCTTTCTTTCGAAAACTCTAAGGATGCGTTGGTCCGCTGCCAACATAGTCCAGGTCTCGTGGCCATAGAGAACAACTGGTCTAATGAGCGTTTTGCAGATGGTCAATTTCGTGCGGTGGCGTACTTTTCTCGATCGACTGGTTTTTTCTAAGTTCGAAGTACGCACGTTTTCCTGCCAAAATACGTTTCTGAGTTTCTCTGCTGGTGTCATTATCGGCGGTCACCAGTAAGCCCAAATACACGAACTCGTCAACCACCTCGATATCGTCACCGTCTATCAATATTCGTGGTGGGAGGCGTAGTATTTCTTCTCTAGAGCCTCTTCCTCTCATGTATTTTGTTTTTGACACATTTATGACCAGTCCGATATGCCTAACTTCAGCTTTCAGTTCGATGTAGGTTTCCGTCATCTTCTCAAGGTAACGTGTCACAATATCAATATCGTCAGCGAAGCCAAAAAGTTGTACGGACTTTCGGAAGATAATGCCACTCGTGTCGATCCTCGCTCTTCGAATCACACCTTCGAAGACAATACTGAACAAGATACAAGAGCCAGCCCAAGTCACCTTGACGTAGCGCTCTCCGAGATTCGAAGGGACTCGAGAGCGTCCCAGATACTCGGACGTAGCACATCACTTTATCCATCGTTTCATTGACCAATCGCTTCAGTTTATCCGGGAAACCGTATTCGTGCAGTATCCGACATAGCTGTACTCGATCGATTGTGTCATATGCCGCTTTGAAGTCAGTGAATTGGTGATGCGTGGGTACTTTGTATTCACGACACTTCTGGAGTACTTGTATTATCGCGAATATGTGATCCGTAATAAAACCTGCTTGGTACGGTTCTACGAATTCCTTGGCTATTGGTGATAGACGACGGCAAAGGATTTTGGAGAGTACCTTTTAGGCGGCGTTCAGCAATGTGATTGCGCGGTAATTGCAACAATCTAGTTTATCGCCCTTTTTGTAGACGGGACATACCCCTCCATCCGTCCATTCCTGCGGTAGAATCTCATCCTCTCAAATCTTGGAAATCATCCAGTGCAGCGCTCTAGCCAGTGCCTCTCCTCCATGTTTGAGCAGTTCGCCTGGTAACTAGTCATTGCCCGCGGCTTCAGCGGTACATCAAATTCAGGCCAAAAAAAGAGCGCGAAAACTGTATAACCGGATTCTACAGAATAAAGACGGATGCATCCTGATCGACGACGAAACCTACACCAAGGAAGACTCTCGAGCGCTGCCCGGACCGCAATATTATACGAAATCGGTGTACCAGGACCTGGACGACGCTGACATCACGGTGGCGATGGAAAAGTTTGGGCAGAAGGTGTTGGTCTGGCAAGCAATTTGTACCTGTGGTTTGCGGTCGTCGATTTTCTTCACGAAGGGCATAATTAACGCCAAGGTGTACGAGGAAGAATGTTTCAAGAAGAGAATGCTGCCACTGTACAGAAAGCATAAGGCTCCTCCTCTCTTCTGGCCGGATTTGGCTTGAGCCCACTAGGCCAGCTCCGTTCAACAGTGGTGATGTGATGTGATGTGAAGTAAAGCCACCATCAGTTCAAGGACTTTCCAGTGGATGCGGGTAGACTTACAGTAGCTCCGATATGACTCATCCATTCACCTTCTTACTATAGCTGTTACCGAAAAGCGAACAAAAAGGAATGAGCGGATATGTAGGGTAACAGAGGTATTTTGGCCCGCTTTAGGATCGATTTTATTTTGGCCCACTTTGTAAAAATATCCACCAAATGTTTTAATGTCTTTGAAAAATCCTTCCGCAATAGGTAATTTAATGTGATTAGCTTCAAACTGATGCAACATGGGTTACCTAAGATCGATTGAATCCATATAGTTTGTTAGGTGGGCCAAAATATATGAAGTGGCCAAAATACCTCTGTTACCCTAAGTAGAGTCACTTACTCGTATTTCGCGGGAATAAAAGATGCTCTTCCAACCATAATATCCAGTGCATGGATGAAGCATATCGCTATACATGCTTGAACCCGTCTGATGGTTTGTTTGACAAGGGCGCGTCAGACTCATTTCAAACCTTCAGAAGGAAACAAGTTTCCTTCAAGTGACTTGGGCTGGCTATCCACAATCCCTCGTCCAGTCATCAATTCGTCCGATGCCCTGATGTTCCCTCCCCTTTACGTCCCCGTGCAAAATGTTTTATATTGATAAATACAATGAAACATAGTGTAATGAAATTATATAACATAAAATGATATAATAGATTACAAAATAATATAATGTAACATATCATAAAATAATATATTTTAATTTAATATAATATAATACAATGCCATACAATATAATATAATATATTATAAAACAATATATAAAACAACAGTTAATGTAGAGTGTCAGTTATGCTCTTCTATCTTCGCAATACTGCAGGAAGTAGAATATTTCTCTTCTAATAACAATAATAATAACCACATCTATAAAAATAATATAAGTTATTATTATTGATGACAAATCAATAATAATAACAATAAATATAATAATGAAAATAATAATAAAAAACAATATAATAAAGTGCAATGAATTATATAATAAATAATAGAATGAATAAAATCATATGTTGCGATATGCTATGATATTATATTACTTCAATTTATATGCTATTTCGCACCCTCTCATTCTGCTACTAACGCAGAAGGCGATAGCACCCAGTCGACGCCGTTCTATTGACCAAATGTCATCATAGACGCTCGGGGAGGCATGAGATAGGGACTTGTGAGGACTTAGTTATCTCACCATTTGACGACCTTCAGCTCCGTTCTACAGTGGTTTTTGACAACCATTTATATTTTATAATGAACAATTCGTGGAAAAGGACATCAACCCACCGAACTGCCCGGATCTTCGGCCAATTGAAAGGTATTGGGCAATTGTCAAGCGGCACTTTCGGAAGGAAGGTACAGTGTCCCAAAACATACAGGAGTTCAAAAAAAAAAACTGGACAGCTGCCACCAGGAAAGTCACAAAAGTAACTGTGCAGAATTTAATAAAGAATGTCAAGTCTAAAGCGCGAGCGTTCCACAGAAACTAGGATTTTCTTCGATATAATCAGTGAAATGCATAAAAATGTAATTTTTTTACAATATATCGAAAACTGATGTTAAAACATGTTTTTTTTCGCTTTTTTATTCAATAACCAATGTTGCTATCTACTTTTCGATACACTTCTTAAGAACCGCATTGGGGCCAGAATTGCGCATTGTCCAGTCGTTTACCAACCGCAACTCGATTCTAACGATGATTAAATTGAACGTATTATACTTCGAATTGCTGCTCCAGATCTGACCCCCAGTGACTACGGGTTATTCGATGATCTAAAATAAATGCCCGTCGGTAAGAAATGCGACCCCAATGAAGAAGCATTTACTGAATGTTAAGCCTATTTAGAGACAAAGAATCAATCCTTCTACAAGAAGTAGAAGCTGAACTTCAACTAAAATTGATTAGGGAAGGTGCCACGACTCGAGATGTATCAATGGTAGAACAACAGTCATTGGAGGCTTAAGTAAGGGACATACGCAATAATTACCGTCACATAACAGATTTACAGTTTCTCAATATCTGTTCTCTTTGTGATAACGGAGACAAAAGGATTCTTATAGAAGTCAACAGACTTTGTTGAATAGCATTAGTTCATGATAATATCACTAATGCAGAAGTCAAGCAATCAATTTTTACATTAATGATGCTTAATATTTCGCCTTTTGTGGTTTTATATCAGCTCTGCAGTTGTATACCTTATGATCAAAAAAGAACCTGAATTTTAATTTTAAAATTCCCACGCTTATCCAATCGGTAAACTTTTATTCTCTCAACGTTGGCAACACTTTTATACACATTCTGTCAAATTTTGACGCAAATCGTACGATTAGTTTTTGTTTGGCGTCTATACAAAGAAGTTGAAAAATTTTCGTGCAGCGATTGTTATAATGGATGAAAATTTAGAACAACGGCTCGCCTTCGAAGCGCCATTCGGTCGATTGTTGTGCGGTTTCGACGTCATATTCATAGATCCACACCTCATCACCAGTTATGATGCATTCGATGAATGTGGGGTCACCATCTGCGTTGGAAATCATCTCTTTGGCCACATCAACACGACGCTGTTTTTGAATGAAATTCAGCTTTTTTTGGCACCAGCCGAGAAGCGACGAGTTTCAAACCCAAAACATCAGTTAAAATGTGTTCGGCTGATCCATAAGAACGATTTTGCAACACGATTTGCTTCGCCGATTCAATGTTTTCTCCAGTAACAGATGTTGTTGGGCGGCCAGGGATCTCATCATGATCCAAGCTTGTACGACCACCTTTGAAGCGTTTATACCACTCGTATGCCTGTGTTTTTCCTAGACACGATTCACCTTTCTAACATTTTCGACGTTTCGGAACACTTAAATCCATTTGCAACACAAAATTTGATGCACGCACGTTGTTCTAAATTTTCATCCATTATAAAAATCGCCACCGAAAATTTTTCAACTTCTTTGTACAGACGCCAAACAAAAACTAATCGTACGATATGCGTCAAAATTTGACAGAATGTGTATAAAAGTGTTGCCAACATTGAGAGAATAAAAGTTTACCGATTGGACAAGCGCGGGAATTTTAAAATGAAAATTCCGGTTCTTTTTTGATCATAAGGTACAACGACTGCTGACGTTTAATAGTAATTCTATCTTGAATTCTATATTCATTTATCAAGCAAGTATATGATACGGGTTTAATGCTTATCGGCTACTTGGATTAATTTTACCCTAGAATAAACTGTGAAGGAAAACTTTACATGTCTTTAATTTTTTTTAGTATCAGCAGGGGTTTTTGAATGTCAGCATTCCCAAACCCACGGCAGTCATCAACAAGCAATTTGACGAAGAAATATGATCACGAAAAACACGGCACCGACAATTTCAACACATCCTGCCCGTCACGTCTGCCCAGAACGGATCTCCCAGGGATCAAAACGTGTTGCAATGTACCTTGTACCGGTTTCCCCACTACCTTCGGCCGTCCATCCGTCCATCCGTCCATCGGTTGCTATTCGAAGAAAGGTTCATTTTGCTGACATGCCCACTGTGCTTTGCGTACCGGGGCTGTAAGCCAAGAATAACAAGGGTGCTAAATTTGTTTCGGTTGTATAATAATGCAAAGAAATAAACCACGCTCTACACAATTTCCCGCACTTTTCCCCGGAGTCCGCATGTGGTCCGGTATGTTTGGTACCGACGCTTGTGCAACGGGGAAATAGGAATGTTTTCTTCGGAAAACGACGGAGAATAGTCCTATTCATTTCACCACATCTCGGACTCAACAGCGGGTTGTGTTTCGTGTTTGCAAATATGACTGGACGTGAAATCATGACTGCCCACATCAACCTCCAGCCCTCGTGTTTTCGCTTGGCTTCCAGTGTGTTTGTACTGAGTGGGGGGGGAAAGTAGCCATACGGAGACTTTTCTCATTTTCCCCTCCCCCCTCGACACCGATGCTGCTCGAGAAGGAACTCCTAACGTAGACACTTTGCATATTATACGAGCATGAGAGTGTAAACGAGTGTGTGGTTGAGGGCAAAAAGCTCGACGATTTAAAGTGGAGAGGAAGTGGCGTAAAAAATGAAATACGACCACATAAAAGGGACGTTTGGGAAAAAATCTGTTCTGGAAGTGGAAAAAAAGTACGAGGGACGAGAATAATAAAATTTGATTTAATTCGAAATTAAAGTGTGTTTTGCGGTGTTATTCAAATTTGTCTGGAGGTTGCCTTTTCGAAAGCTTTGATTGACATATGAAAGGTATTGTACTGTTTGGGTGAAACCAGTGAATTTGAAATAAGAAAAATGTACGGAAAGAAAATTTAAGGTATGCATGCTGCCCGTTTTTATCTATTCTATCCATCAAGGTTAGAAGTTTGGCAGATTTTAGGGGAACTGTCAGGAGAATTCAAAAAAATACTCCATCATATTCTACGCCGTTCGGTTGCTGCACATGCAATAGCATCGCACCAACATTCCCAGCGGTTAGCCGTTTGAAATACGATTCTGTTCACACTTCATCCTTCTCTGCCGCATAAGTTAAGAAACCGAACCCACATCATATCGGTGTCAGCTCCGATCCAGGCAGTCAGTGGGAGGTTAAATGCACACACCCTCCGTTTGCCCGAGTGCCGATTTTCATCAAATGCTGGAATGCCATTCTCTATTTCGACACCATCTACATAAGGTTTGAGAATTCTCGTGAGATAGTCGGGGGAAAACCCATGTAGAAAAATGTAAAAATTGAGATTCCTTTAGGGAAAAAATACAGCATTCAGTTAAAACACGTGAAAAATATGGAAATGAGCCAACCGCTCTCTGCCGTGCGTGTGCTTATTCCATATGAAAAGAAGCAACGGAACAGCGAGAACACGTGTTTAACATCCTTGTTTGTTGATTTTTAATGTCATCCTTCAGAGTACGTCCTTTTCGGTGTTGCCAATAGAGATCGGTGCTGTGAGCCCGGAGGGGATGTGTGATTTTCAGGAAGTCCTTTGAACTGACTACCACTCGGCTGTCGGAGCCTGTGTTTATTTGGGTGAACCGGAAAAAAATATGACGAGACAGGATCGATTTCCACGAGCGATAAAGCGCAGTAAATAGCCTGTATGACACGGTAGTGAAGGTGTCGACATCTGGCTGGAGGGTGTGATTCGATCGACGGAGGCCTTTTCAATAAGCCAGGATATTTAAAACCGAGTCGTGTGCATGTAATTTCATACTTGATTGGAGCCAAGTGGTGCGTTGAGACGGTTGTGAATTCGGAGTATACCACATACATGTTTTAAACAGCTGTGACATTACATGCGAAAGTAACTATTTCGGTTTTGATCGACGATTTTATAGATTTTTGAAAAACAGCTTTAAATTTTTTTCTTTTTTTGTTTTTTAGCATTTTCAATGTTTATCTAATATTTTAGTCCAAATAGTCTAAATATGAAAAAAAAAAAATGGAACGCAAACCGGTAGGATAGATCTTCGAATCGTATATCATGGTGATATACAGGATGTTTTCGAGCATTTTTGGATGGCAGCAGAGAATTGAAATCGATCAGTAATAATTTACATCGTGAATGTTACCGCTTTGCGAATCGGACTTATTGACGCAGTTCTCCACGCAGAAAGACGTTTGAAAATCAGGGAAACCGGGGAAGCAAAAGAGGCTGCGCAATTTTGGATGCAGAAAGGTGGTAATCCGTCAGAGCCTGCACCTTTTGAATCATCGATGGATCAGCTTGCAGGCGAAATCTTCGATGGAGAAGTTGGGGTTACGCTTGAAACAGATGGTCACACTTTTAGACGATTTTGCGACATATTGCGTTCATTTCCTCCCCGATTCAGTCTTCCTGACGATCGACATACGTTTTCCGAATATTTTTATTACAAATATTTACCAAAGTAGCTGTAACTATACTTTGGCCACATTCATCAATTTCGATTACTATGCGTGCGAATAGTTTGAAGTTTCGCGATGAACGAGCAGAATTTTGACATGTTTTGCTACTCTTGTTTCGATGGCATTTTAATAACCGGCAATATCAAAATTAAACAGTTTGAATGATGCTTGATGTGATCGAAAGCGACATAATGTACTATATATATATACACATATATATATATATATATATATATATATATATATATATATATATATATATATATATATATATATATATATATATATATATATATATATATATATATATATATATATATATATATATATATATATATATATATATATATACCTATATATCTTAAATTAAGATGTCTTTGTTCGGTAATATTTGGAGAAAATCATCTATATATATAAAAATGCAGAGATCATTCTTTGTAATCGCATCACGTAAGAACGGATGGACGGATTGAGATGATTCTTTTTTTGTTTGATCAGTTTCTACCCCCATTGGGTTCGTACATCAAAAAAATTAGGAAAACTTACCGGAAAAGTGAGAAAAACCAATAAAGTTATTTTGTATGGACAATGGAATTTCCACTGAAAAAGTCGCCAATGATTGCTAGATTTACGATTGATGGCGCGCAACGAGTTGCATAAGTGCTTGACGTCGAAGGAAAGATTTCACATGCATGATTGATTCGTCATTTGGAAACACGTGCCTAATAGGGTATCAAAATCATTACTTGCCAAATGACCTTATGGTAGAATGTACATGACTGTTTTAGCTATACCGTAAACAGAAGCAAAAGTTCTAATGTATTTTACAAGTAGATGTATTTAGATGAATAATGTTGGCCATCGTGGGCGTGAGTTGAACAAATCAAATAATGTAACGATGCTGTTGAAATAATGAGTTCAGATAAAAATATTTTCCTGGCATTTAGCATGCTGAAGTTTGTTCAGCCGATTCGGGTAAGTTTTCAAGAGTGGTTTACTTCAAAACGGTCTGCTTAGGATGCACATATACATGACATTTATGTATGAAATGTTTAAAACGACGAATGTAACAATGAGAGAATCTCTTTGTTTATTTTCTCTTTCGATTATTGCGAAACATTCCTGCTTTTTGTCGGTAATTTATTCAGTGCAGATTCAAAGATGATAGCTTTAGTTATTTTTATCGGTAAATAATTTGAGTGAAGGGTTGCTAAGAGTACCGTAATAATCCAAAGAGAAAGTAAACAAAGAGAATCTCCCATTGTTACATTCGTCGTTTTGAACATTTCATACAGATTTGTAAGCTGCTTAAGCCAAATCATTCCATTTTCCGAACTTTTAATTACTTGACGAATTACCTTATGCGAATCATGAATATCATATCTGAAGGAGAAATCGTGGCATGTAAGAACCATTAGTTGTGAGATCTGCTGTTTTGTACATTGGCTTTAACGATAAGAAGAATACTGGTATAATCACTCCTCATGTTCACTCCGCTAGAACAGAATATTGATTCTCAGGACTGAATACTAAGCAAAACGATGTGGTGGCTCGACGAATGAGAGGCATTTTGATACAATTCTTGAACGAATCCAGCGTTCATGCCAAAGTTAATGGAAACAATATTTAATAAAAGGGTAATTTGAACTTTCGAATGTCCAATAATTTTCCATTTTATCGCTAATTCGTTAAACGAAAATTGATCCTGTCATTATCATGCTACGAACATTCATCAAACACGACTAAGTCATATCACTAGCGGTGAAGCAGGTGATGGATAACCGTTACAAACCAATTTATTACTTTCGATAATCCCAAAGGATTTGGTATGAAATTTTTAAAAATTTAAAGTACTTGGTCATCTCTTTTCATCCATCTGTTTATTAGTTTATTTAGGAGCAAGGGAAAAGCCCGCTGGAGCTGAGAATTTTATTCTCCTTCTCCAGCAGGCATAAAACATTCTCAACAGATAACATTTGTCCACATGATACATAACGAAATCTTAGATTACCCTTATTTAAACTACATAGCTAACGAACAATTATTGATATCGTCTAATTATCCTAATAAAACTAGCGGGAAAAGATTCGAAGAAAACGGATTTTAATGGAGTTATGAGATAAATTGAAATCAAATTCATCAGAGCAAGTATTGAATACGCGAAATATACTCGAAAACGGTTCATTAAAGCCATAGTTAGTTCTAGCACGAGGAATTCTGAGAGAGGGAATAAACCGCAAATTACGCTGATGAATGTCAAAACTTAGCTGTTGTAGGAGATCTGCACAATCAATTCGAGATTGGATGAGGTCCGCGACGAAAACAGCTTTCAGTGCATCAGGGCGGACAGATAGCAAATCGAGGTGTACGAGCCTACATCGATCTTCGTAGATTGGGAGATTCAATGGATCTCTCCAGGGCAGGCGACGCAAAGCAAAACGAATAAACTTGCGCTGGACAGCTTCAATGCGCAGCTTATCAGTTTGGTAATATGGTGCCCAAACAACAACAGCATACTTCAGTGTAGAGCGAACTAGAGCGCAACATAACGATTTCAGGCAGTATATGTTATTGAAATTTTTTGAGATGCGAAAGATAAAACCTTACATCTTTAATGCCTTAGAGAGGGTATATTCTATGTGATCTTTGAAACTAAGTTTTGAATCCAATAACACTCCTAGATCCTTAATTGATGTCTCCCATTTTAATACAGCTTGCGAAATAGTGTAATCATACATGGTCGTGGTTCGTTTGCGAGAGAAGGAGATAACGAAGGATTTAGAGGCATTCATAACCATTCTGTTAACGTTGTACCAGTTAGAAAAATCCATCCAACTGTGATTGCAAGAAATTTGAGTCTTTCAGATCTTTGATGAGATGAAACAGCTTGAAATCGTCGACGAATGATAGCTTCATACATTGCAATACGAAATTCAGATCATTTAGATACAGCAGAAATATTAATGGTCCTAGATGGCTTCCCTGAGGAACGCCGGAGCTCACGATGAATGATGGAGTAACGCATTCTCCAATTTTCACGGTCGTACTACGACCAGTCGGATATGATTCAATCCAATCCATCATCCCATATGTCAAACCTTTAGTTTGAGATAGATCTACAATCTCTGTTCAATACACTGACTCGAAGGATGAGATGACAATCGGTGCATTTGTTTAGGTTTTGCTTATCAAAAGCATTGAATATAATTCCACAATAATTCTTGATGATATTTCTTCTTCGGAACGAAGTTAATGTGTTGGATATGATTTTGTCGTAATTCGTTTATAGTAAGCCAAGTAATCAGTAAAATAATGAAAAGAGACATTAACGTTTGAAAACTCTGCTGTCCGAAAACACAAATTTAAAAAAAATGATTTCAGGCGAGACGAAGTTCGACGGGTCAGCTAGTATATGTATATATATATATATATATATATATATATATATATATATATATATATATATATATATATATATATATATATATATATATATATATATATATATATATATATATATATATATATATATATGTATATATATATATATATATATATATATATATATATATATATATATATATATATATATATATAAAATGCAGAGATCATTCTTTGTAAACGCATCACTTAAGAACGGATGGACGGATTTACATGAATCTTTTTTTGTTTGATTAGTTTCTACCTCCACTGGGTTCGCACATAAAAAAAATTAGGAAAATTTGCCGGAAAAGTGGGAAAAATCCATAAAGTTGTTTTGTATGGCCAATGGAATTTTCCGTTGAAAAAGTCGTCAATAATTGCTAGATCTACAATTGATTTTTGGCGCGCATCGAGTTGCATGTTTGGTCGTCGAAGAAAAAAATACTAGATCGTAGAAAAAATCGTTTGGCGCGCAACGAATAGTTTTGTGTGGAGATTTCACATGCATGCTTGATTCATGTTATTTGTCATTTCGAGTAACGTGCTTGATTGAATATCACAATTATTACTTGCCAAATGAGTCAATAATGGAATGCGTATGACTGTTCTAGAAAACCGCTGTAGGCAGGAGAAAAAATTCTGATATTGTTTACCAGTTGATGGATTGTGTGTAATAGAGTTAGATAAATAATATTGGTCATTGTGAGCGCGAGTTTAACAAATCAGAAAATTTTTGATTGAATCGATGAAAAGATTGTTCTGTAGAAGAACTAATGTCAAACTAATAGATTTTCCTTGCTTTCTAATGATTTAGCGCACATAATAAGTGTCCATTAGGGGAGCGGGTCATATCGCCGAGAGCCATTTCGCCGAAAGTCGTTTCGCCGAATGCCATTTCGCCGAAAGTCGTTTCGCCGAATGCCATTTCGCCGAAAGTCGTTTCGTCGAATAGGTCATTTCGCCGAAAGGGTCATTTCGCCGAAAGGGTCATTTCGCCGAAAGGGTCATATCTCATGCATGTTATGTATTCTGTATAACTGATGTGGCGCAGCCACATAACCGAAGCCAAGATGGCTCGGCGGCACAAAGCCGCCGAGCCGACGCCAGCTGAGTCGAACGCCGACCCGCCGTCGGAAGCGGCGGCCTCTTGCATACAAACCTTGCCTCTTGCATACAAACCTTGCATCGGACAGCACATGAACCAAAACGATGTGGCGTAGCCACATTAGATATTTTATCATTTTCACTTAACCTATGCAATTGCTTTGATGCTTAGTAGCTAATAGTCAACACGTTTTTTTTTTGGGAACTACAATGATAGGTCAACAAAACGGGCGTGAACGCTATCATCTTTCGTTTGTCTTTAATTTAAATCAATTCTAATTACGATTTCAAGACGTTTTCCCTTTCGGCGAAATGGCATTCGGCGAAGTGACCCATTCGGCGAAATGTCATTTGGCGAAATAACCCTTTCGGCAAAATGGCTTTCGGCGAAACGGCTTTCGGCGAAATGGCTTTCGGCGAAATGGCTTTCGGCGAAATGACCCTGATCCGTCCATTAGATATCAATGTTCAATATGATTATCATAATGGATTTATATTGCCATTTTATGTTTCATATTCTGGGAAGAATGTTCAAATTGGCTAGCTCAATATGAAATTAAAATTTAAGCGACGTCTCTCTAAGCAACCAAATGTTTCACAGTACCTGACAGGCCCGTGTGGGGTTTCAAGAGAGGGTTCAAGGGAGGGTTTAAAAGAAGGGGGCAGGTGTTCAAGAGGGGGGGGGGGGGTCAAGGAGGGCGGAGATTCAAGGGTAAGGAAGGTTCACAAATTTGAAGGAAAAGTCAAGTTATTTACACTTTTATATAATCGATATTCTATTGTTCATTGAACCTAATGTTGAAAATTTCTTCCATTAGGTGGAGAGGGGGGTGAATGTAGTTGTTAAAACCCCTAAACCCCCCCCCCCCCTCCTGCGCACGGGCCTGGTACCTGAACAATATCCACTTTATTAGAGCCCTAAAGTACGCGTGGCACTTTTTGGCAACTTGAATATACAGAACAAGTTCGGAGAAAACTTTCTCGCTGCTTAAAAACTGTACAAGGAACTGCTTCAAAGTTGATTCTGTTGCGTCGGGTGAACATTCAAGTATGAGTAATTCCTTAAAACGGACTGTTTAAAATGGTTTGTATGCTTTGTATGTATGTGTTAAGTTGATCAATACAAAATTTTGGTTAGCTTTTTCATCCATTACCGAAAGCAAGAATCACATCTGGAGGAGAAAACGTGGCACTTTATATCCATTCTGTCGAAGCCATTAAAGAGAGACTCTTCATTGACTCAAAGGATAGTATGACAATCTGTGCATTTGCTCATTTTTTTCTGAACAGAAGTATTTCACATTTTCACATTAATTTTGGGTGATATTGCTTTTTTGAGCTAAAGCGAATGTGTGTCGAATTCCGTTGATTGTAGGATAAGCAATCAGAAAAATAATGGAGATAAACGTTAACTACTTAGTCGTTTGACAATTCTGCTGTCCGAAAACATAAATTCGAACAAATAATTTTTGGGAGAGACGAAGTTCGACGGGTCAGCTAGTCTATATATATAAAAATGCAGATTGATATTCGAAAGCATCAATAAAGAGTGTCAGTTTTATTCGTATTCACGACATCCAGTTATGTCTCTGATATAACACAGCCATACTTTTTAAACAAGAGAGGGGCAAAGCGATCCGCTTTGAAGAAGTTATCTAAATGTCCATCACTACACCTCAGATTGCACTATTCGCGTCTAAATTACCGTTATAAACGTCTAAATAAGACTCTCTACCATAACTACCAAAAATGGATCCAGAGAAGTCTTAGAACGAACCCGAAAAGCTTCTGGAGCTACGTTAACGAACAACGTAAATAAACGGGCTTTCAACAACGTAAAGAAACGAATCTCTCGATATCTGTGACCTTTTTTTGTAAGCACTTTAGCAGTATTTTCTCGGACGAAGTTTTAACTGACGATCAAATTCATGAAGCGACCAGTAACGTACCTCTGCGTACTCCAAGCTCCAAGCTGAAGTCATCTTTCAGTGCTGGTACTGATGGGATTCCATCTATATTACTAAAAAGATGTTCAATTGCTATTTTGATTCCCTTATCGATACTGTTCAATAACTCTTCAAAATGTGGACATTTTTCGGTCCTACGGAAAAAATTGCACATTTTCCAGGCAGTATCAAATTATCGTGGAATAACGGCGTTATGCGCAGTATCCAAATTATTTGAACTAATCGTCTTGGACTTCATCACACATAAATGCTCAAACTATATTTCTGAAAGTCAACACGGTTTTATGACGAAACGATCTACTACGATAAATCTCGTATCTTACACTTCATTCATCATTAAATCCTTGCAAACGCGACTGCAAGTAGATGCTATATATACTGATTTTTCTGCTACTTTCGACAAGATCAATCATCGGATCACAGAAATTTCTAAATTGAGTAGACTTGGATTCAATGGATCTTTTGTTAAGTGGCTGTGCTCATATTTTACTGATCGCGACATGTCAGTGAAAATAAGAGATTGCATTACGTCTCCATTTACTGTCAGCTCCGGAGTTCCTCAAGGTAGTCATTATGGACCATTCATATTTCTACTTTACGAAGTTATCGTATGCTGAGGATTTTAAACTCTTTCATTTGATCAAAACCATCGAAGACGCCACATTTTTGCCGTCGCAACTAGACATTTTAACAATCTGGTGTAGAGCAAACCGAATGACCGTAAACGCTTAAAAATGTTCTGTTATTTCATTTACTCGCAAACGTTCTATGATTGAATTCCACTACTCGATCTCACAAATCGTTCTTAATCGAGAATCGTTTATTGAATCTTGGGAGTCATCTTGGATTCGCAAATGAATTACAAACAGCACATAGGGTAAGGGCTCCCTATTTCATCTCATTTGTAAGGACGTCGCCTTCAAACCTCGATTTAGCCACTAAAATCACTATAACTATTTCATATTACTGCTTCATTCGCCTTGCTCCACATTGAGATTTGATTCACATTCCTTGGACATTAAAATAATGTTCATGAAACAGCAAAAAACACTTATGAAATGTTCACTACTCTGCTTCTAATTTCATCTCAATGGATTTTTATCCATCCTATCGTTGATCCTTTATTCATCCTATAAATTAGCAATGGCGACAGCAATCAAAACGAAATATTCCACTATTACACTCTCAGGTTCAAAATGTCAGAATTCTTCTTAAAAACGGCCTAATGCCAACTATGAGACAATATACGATATTTTTAGAACCAGTTTGAAATCATTTCAACGTTTGAAAATTTTTCAGTCGTTTCCGTTACCCCTCGCTTTAAATTTAAAATTTTACTGAAAAGTTAATTTGGTGAACTTTAAATAAAAACAAAACTGTGATTGTTACTATTTATTAATTAGCCCTTCTTAAAACAAAGTGTAGAGCCAGAGATGCCATTTATACAGATTTATATGTATTGTATAGATTTCTGCGTACGCATACTAGTTTAAATCAAAGTACCGATTTTGTAAAGATTTCTTAAATTTAATACAGATTTGTACAGGTTCATATAAAGAAAGAAGTAAAAAATTAGACTTTTCTCTCTGAGTATCTATTAGTATTTGTATTAGCAGTGATTCTCTAAAAGTTTATTAATCAACGAACAAATCACATGTTAAAGTGGAAATCTTTTATGTAGATAATTGATTATGAACACTGACAAACATTTATATTAAAATTTGGAACCAATTTGAACTATTTGAAGCCAGATATTTTCATAGAATATGTATTACGTTGCATAGAAAGTCTACACACTTAAAAGTTCTTGCTGAATCTCGGCAAAAAAATGCCCAGATTTGCACAGACGAGTGCTCGGTAATCGTCTCGGCAAAATGTATAATTACTGAGAATCTCGGCAATCCAAAATTTGTCAACTGTCAATTATTGCCGAACTTGACAGCAGAAGTTTTGCAAAGCAGAAGTTTTGGCAAAGGTATTAGGATGGAATCATGAATTGCCGAGTCATCAGTAATCGAAAAAAGGAAAGATATTTTTTTATTTTTGCATGAAATTAATATCACAAAAGCTAATGTTGGTGAAAGGAATATTTTATTGATGTTCATTTCAATTCAGCAAACTAAAAAAGCGCAAACACCAAAAGAAAACATCACGGTTAAAGACAATTGTTTCTAGTGCTCCTCACGCCTCTACCTGAAAATAAGCGAATATAAATATATATGCAAATTAGATAGTTTTCGATTTTACTTATCTTTTAACAATATATACAAATCTTTTTCCTTCATCCAATTTAGATGTTTTCCAGTTCCACGAGCAATGGCGACGTGATGCTTGGAAAATCGAAAGGAAACATTAGATGACAAGTGTCTCACTGAGTTTCAGTAAAAGCTAAGTTTCAGTAAAAAGCTGTTCGAAATCTCGGCAAACGGTTTTGCTGATCTCGGTATATTTGTTGTTTACTGACACGTTCAGTATAATATTTTGCCAAACTTCAGCAAAAGAATTCGCTTTACCGAGATATCAGCATAGAACTTTAACGATCTTCGGAAAAGAGCATGTTAATTACTGAATAGTCAGTAAAATTAAGTGTTGCCGATATAATTCGGCATTTCATTATGCCGAGCTCGATAATCGGTTTTAAGTGTGTATATCTGGTCTATCTGTTTTTACTAATAAAATGATGTTAACAGATTTTATTAGTGAAAACAGATTTAACATCATTTTATTAGTGAAAACAGATAGACCAGATATAGAATTTCTATGCAACGTAATACATATTTTCTATGAAAATATCTGGCATCTCTGTGCACAGCCGATGAAACACACACTTCACAGCGTTATGTTGACGTATAGCGGAATAAAACCAGTGCTACTAGATTTGCCACAATGGTTATTTCATTAGTATTTAACATGCTCTTCGTGGTAATATTCGAAGCCAAAACAGTTTTATTGAAATATTAATATCAATAATATAATTAAACTAATGTCACGGATACAAAAAAACATACTTTTTGATGAGATTTTGAAGAAGAAAAACAATTTTTGTTTTGTAACATTATGAGATAACTTGGCAACTTTGCGAAACCAAATGAGATGAAAACAAAGCGCAATCAAGTGAACTAAGTGAAAAACTTTCATCTCATATTTTTAAAGAATTTTATTGTTTGTCGGGTAGTTTTTGAAGTATTAAATCGTTATTTAAACAAGTAGCAAGTGAACATTACTAATTATGAAGTCATCCAGCATTCAATGGTAGTGTAATTGTGCGAAAAAGTTATCATGTTTTGAGACGAATCGATTAGTAGATAATCAGAAACATGACGAACTGTAAATCTTGAGACGAAAATGTGTCCTAAATTTAAAAGTGAGTTTGTTTTAAATGAAAAAGACGATCACCGAAGAAAATTAAAACCATATCTTTCAATGGAAAAGTGTGACAATAGCTTTTATAATCATTTTAAAACATTTCACAGTTTGGTTCAGGTAGGTTGTAAAATATTATTCATGTTCAAAGTAATGAAATGAAGGGATGAGATGGAAACAGGAGTTCAGATGAAATAGGAAGCCGTTACCCTAGAATATATTATCAATAAAGCCTCGAAGCTGATAGGGTTCGTCTTTCGTGTGACGAAAGACTTCAAAAACATATATTGCCTAAAAGCATTATACTGTGCTTTGGTCCGTTCTTCACTAGAATATGCAGCTGTTGTTTGGTCACCCTACTATAAAAACGACATTCAACGCACAGAAGCTATTCAACATAAATTTATTCGTCTTGCGCTTCGCCAACTACCATGGAGAGACCCCCTAAATCTTCCGAGTTACCAAGATCGCTGCAAGCTCATAGATCTCGATCTACTGTCCGTTCGCAGAAAAGTATTCAAGGCAGACTTCATTGCTGATCTTCTCCAATCACAAATTGATTGTTGTTATGATAGGTTTTGATATCCGTCGTCGTTGTCTTCGAGCTCATTCTTTCTTACACATTCCTTCCGCTAGAACAAACTATGGCCACAACGAGTCATTCGCCAGCATGTGCCGACTGTTTAAGGGGTTACACCACTGTAGAAAAAAAGAGAAGGACTTTTTTGGGGAATTATTTTGGGATCCATAAAAATGGAGTAATCCTAATTTTGAATAAAGCACTTTTTAATATGTATATTTAAGCAAAAAAAAATTATTAGTTTTAAAAATTGAAAAACAAAATGGCGACTTGGAGGCATAACAAGTCATAAGTCAAGTAAATCTTGATCAATCGATTCAAAAATTTCACAGAATATTCTCGATAGTTATCTCCACAGAGGTATGTAGGGGTTGTTTGTTTGTTGTTGTTTGTTACTATGGGGAGGTTTCACAGCGGATCAGGGTCATTTCGCCGAAAGGGTTATTTCGCCGATTCCTGAAAACGTCTTGAAATCGTAATTAGAATTGATTTAAATTAAAGACAAACGAAAGATGATAACGTTAACACCCGTTTTGTTGACCTACCATTGTAGTGCCCAAGAAAACTTGTTGACTATTAGCTACTAAGCATCAAAGCAATTGCATAGGTGTAGCTACCAGGCAAATGTAGGTGGTATTTTCCGTTTGTTAAGTGAAAATGAAAAAATATCTAATGCGGCTACGCCACATCGTTTTGATTCATGTGCTGTCCGACCTCGCTACCGCTCGTTCGGACCTAACTAAAGCAAAGAAACCTAGCTTTGAGTAGACCGGGCAAACGAGGCGGTATGCAAGAGGCCGCCGCTTCCGACGGCGGGTCTGCGGCCGCATCTTGGCTTCGGTTATGTGGCTGCGCCACATCAGTTATACAGAAGACATAACATGCATGAGATATGACCCTTTCGGCGAAATGACCCTTTCGGCGAAACGACTTTCGGCGAAATGACCTATTCGGCGAAACGACTTTCGGCGAAATGGCATTCGGCGAAACGACTTTCGGCGAAATGGCTCTCGGCGAAATGACCCGCTCCCTCCACAGCTACAAAATGATCGATTTTTTCGTACAAAATCGTACTTTTGAATTTAAACAACCACCAAAAATTCAAAAAAATCAAACAGAAACGTTGGAGTCCACCGACCCTCCACCCCCCCTTAATATATTACGTTATAAAGGCCTTTAGAGTGAACTTCACATTTTAAGAAGTACAGTAAAGACTACTAGAGACAGCTCTTTGGCGTTGTTCGAACTATTGACGTAGAACTACACAGCAATTGTCAAAATTATAGGTAATTTGTGTTTTGAATATTTCAGTTGCAGTTTTTCTCGTGTTCCATACATATTTATTTATATCTATGCAAAAAAAATCGGAAATTTTTTTTAAATTCTAGGAGTCCCTGAAAATGGCCGTTTTGTTAATTAGTGTTTCATTCATAACAGAATGTCAATATCATTCTGAATATATTATACAATATATACAAGGAATTAGAAGAACGGCTCACAAAACAAATCCACAAATGGTCCACTTACTAATGTGCATAGCAACAGCATTGACGAACCGTATAGAATGCCAATGCAGGGAGAAACCGACATTGCTCGTTTTTAATTGAATCTTGAATCACTGATCATCTCAAACATATACTTTTATATACTCGAATCGTTGCGTTGAAGTATTTCCAAGCAGTAGTTTTAATGATGTCAAAAATCTTTTTCTGTAAATGGGCGAGCTGAAGTTGTTCAAAACTTGATTACTGTTTGTATGGGGTTTCTGTATTATGAATTTGCGCCCTTGTATAGAAAACAAAGACGCAAGGCTACGTAAAAAAGAGAACTGAAAATGAATAGATAAATTTTTTAAGCTGAAAAAACATAACCCAGATCTGATAAAGGAAAGGGATTAAAAGTTTACACAATTTACGAACTCAGAACTCTTTTCAGGTACTTATAAACCGTCCCATCGTCAGCAGAGATAATGAAAGCAATTAAATACTCTTAAAAGCTTGCACTATTACTCACCCTGGTGTTACCTTCTGGGAACCTAGATTTATGGTTTGGGGTTTGCAAAGAAAAAAAAAGGCTTTTCCGGTATGTTTTGTTTTCTTTTTCTCGTCGCCCAAGAGCTCTCGATGGTAAACTATTGGTCCTTGGACTGCCTCCCTTTGCATCCATAAAATTAAACGGCATCTCAAAATCGTAGTGTTTCTATATAATAAAATTAGTATTACCCACTTCATCTTCACTCATCACACAGCTCAGTTTTCAAGTAATGATTCAGGGAATTATTGCACCAAACAAGTCCAATTAATTTTCTCTACATAATATTAAATTTCGATTTCTTTAAAATTAGCATTCAAATTTCCTCATCAAGTTCCATCACCGTTTACGGTATTGAATAACGTTGGCTTCGGGAAGCGGAAGTGAATAAATTTAATGAAATACCAGCCTCATTACGCAGAAATGGACGGAAAGCTGGTACACATACCGTTCATAGATGCCCTCAAGCTGCTGGTGGAATACAAAAGTAACTCCATAATCTCTCAACCATGGACAATTGGCGTATCTGCAGTGAAAAAAAAAAAATAAACGTGACTGAATCCGTGTGGCAGACTTCGAAGATATTAGCACACATCAACGTGCGCTGCATTGACTACAATACACCTGACAGCGGAGTGGTGGCGCAAAATCGCAAACAAAAAAATCTGTTATAGTGAAAACCGAAGCTCAGCCAGCCAACAGACACCTCATTACTCTTAATTACTATAGACACCATTCATCATGAATGCTGCCACAATTAATTAGAGGATGCCTTTCCGAGACCATGCCATTTCTGGTTGATGGTTGAAAATCCGGCTGGGTGGGATGGCTCGGTTCGGTGTCGACCGTGGCTACCGAGTTTCCTGTTCCAGTACAGCACGGTTTACTGAATGAAACTGCGGTCGGTGTGGTACCAAAATAAGGATGGTTCTGATTCTACTTCAGAATCGATATCATGACAGCATGGTGTCGATGAGGAGATGAATCGAACCCACGCATCGATTTTATTATTTTTATCTGTGAGTAGCTTTTTTTTTAGTTCATCTATTGAACAAGCTTCAAAATCTGAGGCATTCAAAGTCTGCATCTAATTTCACATCTACATCTAATGGTTCATGGAAACAATGTTTTCCATCATGTCTCGATGTTACTTTTTTTTCGTTGAGAAGACACGTTTTCAAAAGAACACTGGCTCTATGGCAGAAAAATTCGGTGTGCCGGAAATTTTTAGCAGACGGAATAGGACACTGGTAGCTATTAATCAACATTTCAATGATATACAATTAAACATATATGGCTATAAACAAGGATGACTTTTATCGTATCAAAGAACGCTCACTGGCAACTCTTCACACGATTGAATCAGTGCCATCAAAGAGAGACGGATATCATCGCAACAACAAAAACCCGGCATGGCTCATTTAACATAGTATGGATACCAGTGCGAGAGCGAATTTCTCTCGATGATATTTCTGAGAATCAATTGTTAGCACGCTGCTGTAGGGATCCTCTCTGAAGCAACAAGCGGTCGCTCACTCTCGTTTCGCGATCCGATTCTATACAGGCAGTTGATAATTGCGATAGAATCATTTTACTATTGCCGCTTATTCTAACTATGTGCATATAACCTTTGTGTAAGTTGTGTCTATGAAAATGTCTGTGAATGCTCCACACAAGGGTTTTGAAATATTGCAACCTAGTATGAGAATCATCAAGTCGAATCATCGATTCGATTTTCTGCGATAATTGTCAACTTGCGATTCTTTCTTGGGAAATTCCACACAGCAACGGTCATTATCAGACTGTAAATTTTTTTAAGGGCCGTGAAATACTCAGAGTATGAAGCAATATAGCAGCTTCTGTCAAATTTTCGGCAATCACCAACACTGTAAATGCAGGGATCATTCTTTGTAATCGCGTCACATAAGAACGGATGGACGGATTTACATGATTCCTTTTTTGTTCGATCAGTTTCTATCCCCACCGGGCTCGTACATCAAAAAAAATTAGAAAAATCACAGGAAAAGTGGGAAAAATCCATAAAGTTGTTTTGTATGGACAATGGGATTTTCCGTTGAAAAAGTCCCCAATGCTTGCTAGATCATCGATAGGTGTTTGGCGCATAACGAATTGCATAAGTATTTGACCGTCGAAGGAAAGTATACTAGATTGTTAAAAAGAAATGTTTGGCGCGCAACGAGTTGTTTTGTGTGGTGATTTCACATGCATACTTGATCCAGCCACGTGCTTAATTGGGTATCAAAATTATTGCTTACTAACGTCGTTTTCGCTTAAGAAAACTGAAACTGACCCAGAGTAGTTTCATCAAACAAACGCTTTTCGCGAAACTGTTATAGGTTCGCACTAAGCAACGGAGGTTTGAGAAAACCTGATATAAAAACCGGGTTCGAAACAGACTCGATTTTCAGTTCAACAAGGTTGAAACTAGGTACGAAATTAGCTTCAAACAAACGGTTTGACAGCAGTTAGGGTGGAAACTGGGTTAGGGTTAGGGGTTAGGGTTAGGCGGAATGCACTGTTCTAGAAATATCGTTGTAGGCAGTAGACAAATTTCTGATATCCTTCACCAGTTGATGGGTAGCGTGTAATGTGTTATATACATAAAATAATTAATTATTGAATTGAATTTAGAGTGTTCACATCAGAACGCACTCCTACTCGATTTAGTCGATATGAGCGAAATCGATGATCGAATGTCATCGTTAGTAAATAAGAAAATATGTGAATCTTGTAAATAAGTAAATAAGACGTTGTTATGTAGACATTGATCTTTGAGATTAATTAAAAGGTTTTGGTCTCTTTTAGATTTGGACACCAACCGAAGTAGACGTTCTTTTTAATAGTTAAAAGTAATCCCTGATTGGCAAGAATATTAAATAATGGAATCAGATGAATAATATTGGTCATTGTGAATCAATGAAAAGATTGTGCTGTAGAAGGGCTAAGCTCAAACTAAGAGATTTTTCTTGCATTTTGCTTTTGAATGATTTAGATTGCTCGAAGCTCGCCTAATAAGTGGCAATAAGATGTTGGTGATTGCCGATATTTTGGCAAAGAGCGGTTCGATATTTTTCTACATTGTATACAACTTCGGTAATCTGGTAGATGATGCTACAAGAACTCGCTACCTCTGGACACATGAACCGTGAGAGAATTTTTCTACATTTCTTCGCTCCACCTCATATTCTGAGTATTCCACGGTCCTTACCAAAATAGATACAGCTTTTCAATGATCGGCGCTGTGTGGAATTTACCAAGAGAGAACGAGTCATCGAGAGAAATTCGCTCTCGCACTGGTGTCCATTCTATGTTAAATTAACCATGCCGGTTTTTCGTTACTGAGATAATATCCGTCTCCTTTCGATGGAACTGATAGAATCGTGTTAAGAGTTGCTAGAGAGCGTTCTTTTATACTATAAAAGACATTCTTACTGAAAGGAATGTTAAAATTGGTATGATCAATATCAACTTAAAATGTAAGCGTTGTCTCTCCAAGTCACCAAAAGTTTCTTAAAACCTAAAATTATCCACTTTATTAGAGCTCTAAAGTACGTGTGGCACTTTTTGGCAACTTGAACGTACACGGGTAAAAATCCATTGTCGGTACCATGATTTAAAATCATGAAATAATGAATAATGTCTATCATGAATGTCATGATTTCATGAGCAAAACGATTGATATCATGCACAATAACACATCTTTCATGAAAATTTTCATGATATCAATCATTTTGCTTATGAAATGTCATGAGAATGCATGGTTCATGATTTCATGGTTAAAAAATCATGGCACCGGCAATAGATTTTTATCCGTGTATAGAACAAGTTCGGAGAAAACTTTCTCGATGCTTAAAAGCTGCTTCAATTGCTTCAAAGTTTGTTCTGTTACGTTGGGTGAACATTAAAGTATCGGTAATTCCTCAAAAACGGACTGTTCAGAATGCTTTGTATGCAGCTTGAGCCAAATCTTTTTTACGAGCTTTTGGTTATTTGGGCTAAATACAAATTCGACGTGAACATTTCATAAGGGCACATAAACCAATGAGAGATTCTCTTTGTTTACTTTCTCTTCTGTTGATAACACCTAAATTTTCACGTTCACTTACCAAATTTGCATATAGAATGAAAGAAAATATCTCCAGCTTTGCAACAGTATCATACATGTAACGAACAATTGCGTAATAACGCAGATATAATAAAAAGGGAAAGTAAACAAAGAGAATCCGTCAATTGTTTTAAGGCCCTTTTGAAATGTTCACGTCGAATTGTAAATATATGCTGAGATGACCGTTTGTTCATTTGCTCGATTTTTGCTTAACTTCACATTTTCACATTAAGATTTGTAAATGTTTCTTTTTCGGGGCTAAAGCGAATGTGTGTCGAATTCCGTTTATTGTAGATTAAGTAATCAGAAAAATATTGAGGAGAAACGTTAAGCACTTAGACGTTTGAAAATTCTGCTCCAAATACATACATTCGAACAAATAATTTTTGGGCGAGACGAAGTTCGACGGGTCAGCTAGTTGAATATAAATCAAACCTTCGATTGATTATCAACGATTTGTTTTAGTCCTGTTAAAACATAGAGCCATCGAGTCCCGTTTCTGGGGTAAGATATTTGCGGTCTTCATTACATATTTGCATTCACATGCCATTTTTGCAATATGTTTCCAACGTTAAATACTGGCCAAATTTGAATTTTTTGGTTTTGAATTTAATTTCATGTGTTGAAGCAGAAAGCTCACGGTGACCCTTCTATGTCTCGAACACAGCCATACGGCAGTGTAAATCATTCCAAAAGGGTTGTGAGAGGTCAAACGTCGGACTCGTTCTGGACGTCCACCAACATCAAATAACAAAGAAAATGTGGCAAAATCAAGAAAATTGTACTGGAAGATCATCGTTTGACTGAAAGAGCGATTATGCGGTGTTTGCGTGAGTCCGCCTGTAAGAAAATATCAGGTTTGTGGAAAGTCAACAAATGGATTCTTGCTCCATAACACTCGGCTCTTGTTGTACGCAA
The DNA here is from genome assembly GCF_030247185.1 of Malaya genurostris. Taxonomy (NCBI): domain Eukaryota; kingdom Metazoa; phylum Arthropoda; class Insecta; order Diptera; family Culicidae; genus Malaya; species Malaya genurostris. Next base: position 96,041,272 of record NC_080572.1, read on the forward strand.
ATTTTTGACCAAACACGGCACTACCGTCATCGCTCAGACAGAGGGTTCATGAAACTTAAAGTGCTCCTTCGTGGTAAGCGTATTGAGTCGACTGAATCGGTAACAGAGAATTTACTTAAGGAGCTAAAAGACATACCCGCACGGGCCTACGAAAAGTGTATGGAAGATTGAGTTAAGCGTGAGCATATTATGTCACTTCAAAATGTATAAAATTTATGTTTGGATGTTTTATTTACAAAATCCGAATAGTTTTTGAGCAGAAGGTTACGCAGATCATTGGACAATTTTCTAATGCTATTACTCTGATGTTGTCCGAATTTGAAATAATTCTTGATCACGTAGATAATGAATTAAATTTTTTGTAACTCCCAATCTTTCCAATACTTACTTTAAGTAACAACAGTAAAACTCCCCTATTCGAAAGTCATCATGTTTTTCTTTGTTTCTTCAATATTTCTGCTATCGCTTATCATTTGTTCCAATCTGTTGCGTGTGATTTTTGTATTGCTGTTCACCCGCAGCCAGTCCTTTCCCCCATAAACGACCGGTAATGATAAGCCCAAACCTTGGTTGGTGAGCATTTTGGCATGCGTAAATGTTAATGATAAAAAATAATACAAACGATAAGGTACGACTCCGACAGCGTCTGAAATTTCAGAGGATGTTTAGTAGGTTGGTATATTTGTTTGCCCTAGGTGTAGCTATGCAACATTGAATGAGAACATGGTATTAAATATATACTGATACTGTACCTAATTATCACACTGCATGAATTTTTGTTCTAGTGCTAGTTCTGTCAAATAAGTCAAGTTGGCTGCCTCAACCCTGGGTTTCAATATGCATAAATAATTACTTTTCCTACGACACATTCAGACAGAACGCCTATCGAGCGAACCAAAAAACCTTCGAAACTAAATCCTCCGATTCCTCCGGCGCCTCTGTCTCCCGTCGTGTTTGGCTTTCTAATCTCACAGTGCCCATTAGCGGCCAACACCACCCCGAACGCATGAACGGAAAGAATGGTAATTAATCGCTCAATTTATGACTTTCCACAATGCGGGTCTGTTCGCGGTCGCCGTCACCACCGGACAGAACGCAATGAGTCACGCGTAGCAATTTGCGAAGCAAAACCACGCACAGGCCAGTTCCAGTCGCGAAGAAATTATTCAAATTATTTTCCGAATGCTGCTACAACCCTCCGGCACTGCGTCCACGAAGATATTCATCACTTCAACAAAACCAATATTGGAGGTAACAGTCGCATTTCCAATCAGTCACCGCTAATCACCATAATGACGAAGGGATTTTCTCGCACCGGAGCTGACTGTGTCCTCGCTTTATGTTGACACCCGTCAGTTGTGCGGAGGTCCTTAGTGGCCACCGTCCCGACGTCGAACGAGCAAGACGGTTTCCAGCACGCAAAAGTGTTGTTTCCCTTCGCCCTACGTTCTGTGGCCTTTCCTCCTTCCCTGTGACCATGATTAGCGCAATTTTTCTGAAAAATCGAAGAAAAATTGCTTCCGTTCTCGTGTCGTTGGGACTGGCAAAGGAAATCGATTTCTACGAAGCTTGTACTTATTATGAAGCAATTTCCAAGGCCATTACTGTCACCGATTATGATGAATGGTTAAGGAATGAAACTATTTCGAACGAGATAAGAAAGGTTTGATTAGAGATATTGGGAAAACGATTTAGCCTTTTACATTAAGCAGTTTCGAAGTTCTCAAGGTTATATTTGACATTGATGATAACCATGATTAAAACTTCTCGGATCATGATCCATTCGGACTGATCTTGCTGAAAATTTAACGTTACGCACTTGACGTTGTTGGGTACAACTTCAGGCGTATTGTTGCTACGATGGTAATTTTTGCAACATAAATTCAGGCGTTATGTTATAAAATATGAATTATGGAGCAGGTAGGGTCTAACACTTTTGAAAAATCATTTATATTTTTCTTCGTTATTTCGTATAGTAAAACATTTCAAGAATATTCTGTGAAATGTTTAAGCTTATAGAAACAAAACTCAGTAAGTTATTAGTCTTTTTCTTCGTTTATCTCATATTTCGAAAAAATAATAACTCGGCGCATAGGCTCAAGACTTCTGCTTTGATTGACTTAAAACCTTGACAAACCATTCTTGAAATGTTTCATTATAACATCATTATTTTAATCCACCTAGTGGTGTAATGATGCCTTTCCCATATCAATCATATTCTCATATATAATACTGTGGCATTCTATTCAAAATGTTTCTCTTCGATTATTGCAAGAAACCAAGGGATTGTTTGTGCATTAACTAGTATAACATGAAGAATGCAACCATCTATTAGAAAACGAAGTGGGTTCACTATTATATGCATTATTAGCACCGGAGCCTGGGAGCCGGTATAATCGAAGTCGGTTCATCCGGCCAACACCATGACGTACAAATTCTACTAGTTTTTATTCAAATTTTGAAGATTTTATACAATTTTTTCATCGTACTCTAAACGACGATTTAAATTTTTGTGGTGTATCCGAAAATATGCAGTAATTTTTGGTAGGACCACAAGAACTTTCATTTGACGTTAACATTGGGAATAACGGTTTTCAGTTCAGTTTTGAATTTTTTTATGGTTTTTGTTTCACCGAGAGTGAGAGGTTGTGAAAAAAGGTCAAACCATCGCTGAGAAAAGTGAGTGAAATCCATTTTCTAATATATGACTAATATTTCCGGTACTTGGTTGGTAAACAACTGGACAATGCGCAATTCAGGCCCCAATGTGGCTCTTAGCCTCTTGTCCTGTAACTTCTGTCACTACCTCCCCGCGGTGACGACTGGGGTACGAGTAACCGAGTACGAGGAAAGATCGGGTAACCACCCCGGTGGGACCTTGGTCGTATGCTGACAGGGAAGGGGGGGGGGCTTGCCTTCTCTTTACAGAGAGCCAGCCTACCCGAGCGTTTGTTCCCCATGTTGGGGCGGCTCGAAACAGCGTCTGTTCTCCATGTTAGGAGCGGCTGAGACCGGAGGTTGGTGCAGACAGGAGGTTGGTGCAGGCCTAACAAGCCGCCCGGAAAAAGGAAGTTACGAACAATCAAGAAAGAAATACGACTCGGAATAATCGGCAAAGACCTACGCGACGAATTAAAGACTACGATTGGAAGCTTGGCACATGGAACTGCAAATCGCTTGGCTTCCCATGATACGACCGAATGCTGCATGATGAGCTTCAAATCCGCGGTTTCGATGTCGTAGCACTGCAGGAACTTTGTTGGACGGGACAGAAGGTGTGGCAAAGTGGGCATCGAGCAGCTACCTTCTACCAGAACTGTGGCCCATCCAACGTTCTAGGAACGGGATTTGTAGTGTTGGGCAACATGCGCCAGCGCGTGATTGGGTGGCAGCCAATCAGTGATAGAATGTGCGTATTGAATATCAAGGGCCGTTTCTTCAATTAAAGCATCATAAACGTGCACTGCTCACATGAGACGAGACCCGATGACGAGAAGGAAGCATTCTACGAGCAGCTGGAACAAACCTACGACAGCTGTCCACGGCGAGATGTAAAGCTCGTCATCGGCGACATGAATGCTCAGGTAGGCCGGGAGGCAATGTACAGGCCCGTGATCGGGCTGGAGAGCCTGTACGTGGTAACAAACGACTACGGCCAACGATGCGTGAACTTTGCAGCCTCCCGAGGAATGGTAGTTCGAAGCACTTTCTTCCCCCGCAAAGATATCCACAAAGCCACCTGGAGATCACCTGATCAACATACCGAAAATCAAATCGATCACGTTCCCATCGACGGGCGATTCTTCTCCGACGTCATCAATGTCCGCACTTACCGCAGCGCCAATATTGATTCTGACCACTACCTTGTCGCGGTTTGTATGCGCTCATAACTATCGACGGTGCACAACACTCGTCGCACAGGAACGCCGGGGCTCAATCTCGAGCAGCTACGTAGCATTCGTACTGCAGAGGAATACGCACAACAACTGTAGATAGTGCGACCATCGGAAGAGCAGCTTGGCTTGAGGCGACTCTTGAAGACGGCTGGAGGAACATAAGGTCCGCCATGAGTAGCACTGCTGCAACCGTTCTAGGTACGATGTTATCAAATCGAGGAAATTACTGGTTTGACGTTGAAAGTCAGCAGTTGGTCGAAGAGAAGAATGCAGCAAGGGCGAGGAAACTGCAACACCGCACTAGAGAGAACGAGGAACGATACAGAAAGGCGCGGAACAGACAGAACACGGATTTCCGGAGGAAAACGCGCCACCAGAAAGACCAGAATCGCGAAGCGATGGAACAGCTGTACCGCTCAAATGACACACAGAAGTTCTATGAGAAGGTGAACCGCTCACGTAGAGGCTACACGTCACAGGCCGAAATATGCAGAGATACCAGTGGTAACCTTCTCACGAACGAACGTAAGGTGATCGACAGGTGGAAGCAGTACTATGACGAGCATCTGAATGGCGAAGCACTAGAGCGCTGCACTGGATGATTTCTAGGATTTGGAAGGAGGAGATTCTACCGCAGGAATGGATGGATGGAGTGGTATGTCCCGTCTACAAAAAGGGCGATAAGCGAGACTGTTGCAATTACCGCGCAATCACATTGCTGAACGCCGCCTACAAGGTACTCTCCCAAATCCTTTGCCGTCGTCTATCACCAATAGCTAAGGAATTTGTAGGGCCGTACCAAGCGGGATTTACTGAAGCCCGCGCCACTACGGATCACATATTCGCGATAAGACAAGTACTCCAGAAGTGTCATTAATACAACGTTCCCACGCATCACCTATTCATTGACTTCAAAGCGGCATACGACACAATCGATCGAGAACAGCTATGGCAGATAATGCACGGTTTCCCGGATAAACTGACGCGATTGGTCAAAGCAACGATGGATAGAGTGATGTGCTACGTCCGAGTATCTGGGACGCTCTCGAGTCCCTTCGAATCTCGGAGAGGGTTACGTCAAGGTGATGGACTTTCTTGTCTCTTGTTCAATATTGCCCTGGAAGATGTGATTCGAAGAGCGAGGATCGACACGAGTGGCACGATCTTACGAAAGTCCGAACAACTTTTTGGCTTTGCTGACGATATTGATATTGTGACACGTAACCTTGATAAGATGACGGAAACCTACATCGAACTGATAGCTGAAGCTAGGCGTATCTGACTGGCCATAAATGCGTCGAAAACAAAATACATGAGAGGAAGAGGCTCTTGAGAAGAAACACTACGAATATTGTGTTTGGGCTCACTAGTGACCGTCGATAATGAAATTCATAGCAGAGAAATTCATAGACGTATTTTGGCAGGGAATCGTGCGTACTTTGGACTCAGAAAAACCCTCCGATCGAGGAAAGTCCGCCACCGCACGAAATTGACCATCTACAAAACGCTCATTAGACCGGTTGTTCCCTATGGCCACGAGGCTTGGACTATGTTGGTAGAGGACCAACGCGCCCTCAGTGTGAAAAGGTACTGAAGACCATCTAATGGCGGAGTGCAGATAAAAGACGGAACGTGGAGACGGCGTATGAATCACGAATTACAACAGCTGCTAGGAGAACCACCTATCGTACGGACAGCTAAAATCGGACGTGTACGATGGGCTGGGCATGTCATAAGGATGTCGGACGACAGCCCAGTGAAAATGGTTCTTGAATCTAATCCGACTGGTACAAGAAGAAGAGGAGCGCAGCGAGCAAGGTGGATCGATCAAGTGGAGGGTGATCTCATAAGCATCCGTGCCTTGAGTGGCTGGCGACGAGCAGCCATGGACCGAGTTATGTGGAGACGTATCCCAAGTAACATTTTTAATATTAATAAATACTTGTAGCTATCTTCAATGCTACATAATAAATCTTGCGTTAAAACTTTAAACTCCACGAAAGCCTACTGAAAACCTCTATAAGAGCATGTTCCTGCCAAGTGGACCAATCTTCATAAGGTTTATAAAGCAAAGTGAAGAATTAGCATAAAGCTGCGTTAAAACTACAAATTCAAGAAAATTTTGAAACCAGCTTTACGATCAACATTAAATTTATTTGGATGGAATAAATTCCACTATGAATAAACTGTCGTTTTGGTAATATTTTTCTTGATTATATGTGTGTCATATCTGCTTTGAATGCAATCAGTAAGTATTTATTGGATTTTATTTACAAGTTTGAGGCTTTTACCGAACGTGAAAACTTCATGCGCTTTTATTTTTATCGTGAATGTATGGATAAAAATAAGAATTATAACTAATCGCCTTGAAATAAATACGGTTTTTGCGAAAGTCTCCATGATTTATGAAAACTATTTTCTGTGATTTATCGTCTTTTTTGTATGAAACTATTTCGTGGTGATAAAACTTGTGCATACGTTTTGAAAATGAATCATAAAAGTCCATCATACTACCTCATTTTTGCATTTCGAAGTTTATTTAATGTCAATAAAGGCTACGACAAAGAACATCATAATGGCGGCCATGAAGTTTTCTTTAATGCAAATTACGCTTAACCCAAGAAGCAATAAATCAAATAGCCCACAACAAATGTGTCATAAATGTACTTTAGAACCCTCAAATTTGCTCTGAGTGAAACTGTCATCCAATGAACACGCACACACACAAAACTAGATTTATGAAAGAATTTAACTGCCAATAATGTTTTAAAGAAAATGTTTGAAAGCAATATTAAGAGCGTTTGCATGGTTTTATTCTAGTACACATTGTTTTATTTTTAGTCCAGTTGTTAGTCTGGGTGAAAAGTTTTATAGAAGCTTTAAAAACTATGATAATACTTGTCAAAAGAGACAATTATTATAGTAGTCATAAAACAGGTAGTGATTGAAAAATCAATTACAAAACTTTTACATTTTACATTACATTAGGCATTCGAATTGTTACTTGGGATGCTTGATACAGCAAAGGACACCCCAGGCCTATAGCTGTTTGGTAAGGTAATATAATTTCCGATACTTCTGGAACCGAATATCGGGAAACAGGATAGCCAGAATCGGCTTGTTTAGTTGCGTACTGATAATGGCTATCGATTTGTGTAATTTTGAGATCAGTTTAGAAATTTTTGTACGTTCTTTGTTTCGCCGAGTTAAGTGACATGAGATAGTAAGTTTAGGTTTAACTTGGTTCAAAACTGTTCCAATTTGTAGGCCATAATTGTTGCTGGCAAACAAACCAACTTCGGCTATACCGGTCATCTGAATCCGGTTTCGGGAGAATTGGAAATAGTGATTAGAAACTGCAAAAAGCATCTCACTCACTTTTCTTGGAGATGGCCGAATAGATTTTCACAAACTTATAGGTTCAAATGAAAAGTTTTACAGTTTCATACGGAATTACTAAATTTGTTGTGGATACTACTTCCGGTTCCGGAACTACAGAGTAAACAGGATTTGTAGAGTTTGTTAGATTAGGTCCGAACAAACTTTCCTATTTCTATTCAATGAACATTTGTTTTAGCGAATTCCGCAGTAATATTTATGATGTTATGAGTAATATGAGAAAGGCATCATTACACCACTAGGTGGAATAAAACAGATTATTTTAAATCTCTTGAACTAATTTTTTCACGAGTGATCATAAAATGAACTTTTTCTGATCATGATTTTCCCAACACTGCGTGTTATACGAGAGACATAAAAGACGTTATACGAAGACGCAGACCTCAAGGTGGTCGGAACAAAATTCATTGAACGTTTAGGGTGCCAATATTTTAGGGTCATCTATAATTTCGTAAAGTGGTAGTGCTCAAAAGTTTAAGGTTTTCTTTAAGTCAAATGTCTTAGAAAGGCGTGAAACGTCGAGATCTAGTGTCATCTGGAAAATAAAAATTTTCAAAACATTAACAGAGAATTTCGGATTTTTTTATTGCCGAATGTCTTAGTATTACATTTTGCTTTCTTATTCCTCATTTTGTCAAAGACGAAAGGACAATTTAACATGAGTATATTAAATGCTCCCAATTATGTCGGTTGCTGCCGGATCTGATATTCAGCGTATTCTTTCAACAATCACAGCACCTTTCCTTCCAATTCATACCCACGAAAGATGGAACCGATGAAGGAACTGCGTCGAATATGGCTTAATATGGTTAATTTATTTATATATCTTTTATGCCTTTGATGTTTCGAATAGCGTAGTTAGAGTTTAAGCGATGGGATTAAATGTTATCAATACTACCTCCAGAACAAATATTTTTCATTGGATTGAATCAGAAATGACCCGTAGTAGATATGATATTATTTTCTTCCAGTAATAAAAAAATATAATTAAGCTTCTATAATCCTTCCTTCAGCAGACCGTCCTTGCTTTCTCTGTTCCCATTGGTACGGCGAATCGTTCGCTGTGCTGACTGTCATGAGATCCCGGTATAGTCCAGGTGCTACAATGCAAACGACGCCTCTTATTGCTCTCGGTTCCAGTTAATTCAAGGTGTGATTAATCTTGAAACCTGGCTGGCTGGAGATCCTTCCGAACGAACTGCGTCTGCTGGTCTTCGCTAGAATTTAACGGGGATTAAACTGATTTAGAGTGTGGTTAACGGACGGTTGGACTGGTAATTGATTTCAGGCTTTGCAAAGCTTTGGTTGATGAATTGTTGGGTCTTGTTTCAGTTGCGATTATGGATTAGTTCCGGATTGGGCTGACTTCCGTTCGGTAGGGATGAGTCAATGTTTGAAGGTGGACTCATGTCTTCATTTTGCTTTGTAGTTTCGGAAGGCTTAGTTTAATGTGATGAAATCAATTTGAAATTCTAGTGAAATCCTAGGATATCATCATTAGGTGTTGGGATAGAAAATAACATTTAGATATTTGTAAAATTCTCAACGGTCTATATGCATGCTGTGATATGATACAGTTTACATAATGCTGTTGTAGTAAATGAATATGAAATGTACTCTTTTTACGAATATCGCTATATCTAACGTTGGAGTAATAATATGACTTCAATCATAGGAATTTGTTATGTACTTTCAAGCCCCCAAAAGATTCATGTGTACTTTTAGGCAGCGCGAAAGAAGGAACCTGCCCTTTCAAGCTACGAGAAAGTTTACTAAGTTGCAACTATGTTCATGTCTTCTAATGGTAATCTTGATACTATACTAAGTTTTACAGAAAGTTTTTTTTTTAAATTTGAATACGATTTTTTTATTTTACGATTTTATATTCGCACATTTTTTATGTATGCAGAGTAGTACAACTTTGTGTACATTTCGATTTCTTTAATTCAAATCAGAGTAATCGAGCAATTATATTTTCATGCAGATCCATGCTGAGCTATTCAACAGATGTAAATCGATCCATGCGGAGATAATCATCGAGTAGATGTCTTAACCACGAATTTCCCTGCCGATTTAGATAAGATTAATGAACAGATAGCAGCTTTCAGGTATTGTAGGCTCAATTCTTAATTGGCTGCAATCATGACAGAGAAAATAAGTAACTGTGTTAGTTCCCCCTTCATCTCAAGTTCCGGAGTTCCTCAAGGAAACCATCTGGGGTCGTTCATATTTTGATTAGTTTTGCGTTTACATTTTTGAAAGCTACGGGAGTTTCAAGCAGCAGTACAAGGCCGTATCATCAAGAAACGGTAGAATGAAGTAGAACAAAATTTAGTTTTACCTGTACCGTTCTGATCGTCGCTGGTACTCTCTCTGCGGTAAATGTACCATCAAGCAGTTGTAGCAGGCTGTAGATTTTTGAAAGTGTAGAATGTACAAGGATAAATGAATTCTACCTCTACCGTTTGCATCCCTGCTCATGCCTACAGGTATGTCTGTGGTGACAATTGGTAGATGGATGGTGTTGATGACAGCATGAGTGGGTGCGAAATGGCTTATAAACTCAAGCCCAATAAGGAGTGTATCGATAAGTAGTTAGCAACATTCAAACAGTTATTACTCTGAAATGGCTCAATTTTTTGCAGCATGTTTTGCGGTGACATGTTTGTTTACATGTCAAGCTGCGCAATCGATTGGTTTCGGTACGGTTTATCGTTTCAATGATGAGTCGAATTGATCCGGAAACGCGAAAGAAAATTCTGCACACTTGGTGCTCAGAAAGTGGTGTCACGTACAACGAAATTTCAAAACGGTTGAAAGTGCATCACATCAGTGTCAAAAATATTATCGAGAAGTTCGGTAAGACCCTTTTCATGAAGGATTTGCCCCGATCCGGTAGGAAAACGGGTCCCAGCCAGCCCGGCCGGGACTTAAAAGTGGTTGAGTACATCAGGAAAAACCCATTGTCGTCGACGCGGGATTTGGCCAAGCAGTTCAACACCAGCATCGGGATGATTCAACGGATCAAAGTTCGGAACTCCGTGAAAACGTACAAGAAACAGAAGGTGCCGAAAAAGTCCCTGGTACAGCAAGTTCAGACCAAAACAAGAGTGCGAAAACTGTATAACCGGATTCTACAGAATAAAGACGGATGCATCCTGATCGACTACGAAACCTACGCCAAGGAAGACTCTCGAGCGCTGCCCGGACCGCAATATTATACGAAATCGGTGTACCAGGACCAGGACGGCGCTGACACCACGGTGGCGATGGAAAAGTTTGGGCAGAAGGTGTTGGTCTGGCAAGCAATTTGTACCTGTGGTTTGCGGTCGTCGATTTTCTTCACGAAGTGCACAATTAACGCCAAGGTGTACAAGGAAGAATATTTGAAGAAGAGAATGCTGCCACTGTACAGGCATAAGCATAAGGCTCCTCCTCTCTTCTGGCCGGATTTGGCTTCAGCCTACTACGCCAACTTCGTTCTACAGTGGTTGTGAAAAAATAATGTACAATTTGTGGAAAAGGACATCAACCCACCGAACTGCCCGGATCTTCGGCCAATTGAAAGGTATTGGGCAATTGTTAAGCGGCACTTTCGGAAGGAAGGTACAGTGTTCCAAAACATGCAGGAGTTCAAAAAAAAAACTGGACCGCTGCCACCAGGAAAGTCACAAAAGGAACTGTGCAGAATTTGATGAAGAATGTCAAGTCCAAAGTGCGAGCGTTTCACAGGAACTAGGATTTTCTTCAATATAATCAGTGAAATGCATAAAAATGTAATTTTTCTACAATATATCGAAAACTGATGTCAAAATATGTTTTTTTCGCTTTTTTATTCAATAATCAATGTTGCTAATTACTTTTCGATACACTCCTTATACGTTATAGTTATAGTTTTATGTAAAAAATTTCAGTTTTTGACGATATCTGTCACAATTGACCTTGAAAACAGAACATTTTTTTAGACTTGGATTCCGCATGGTTCTCCAATCCAGCTATCCAATAAGCCATAGATTGTCAAAATCCGTCTATTTTTAACGTTAATATCGATATTTTTGTGTAAAAGATTTTTCGCCGGAGCGGAGTTTTACGCGTTTGATGATAAAGCGCTGTTTCGGAGCTAAATGAAAACGATTTTTTATACTGTTACATACAATTGTTTCTAAGTACCAAAAAAACTGTGTACAACATCCTTTCTCATGCCATTTTGGTTCGTTTTTGGCAACATAATCGTTCAAATATAACATATGTAATTTGTTGCATTGATACAGTGAGATTATATTTACTACGAAAAAAAACCTGCGTGACTTCGGAGATCCACTTAAAAAAACGGAGAGCTAAATTTTGATATGAGGTGGAGCCACCATCAGTTCAAGGACTTGCCAGTGGATGCGGATAGACTTACAGTAGCCCCGATATGACTCATCCATTCACCTTCTTACTTTAGCTGTTACCGAAAAGCGAATAAAACGGATTGGGCGGATGTGTAAGTAGAGTCACTTACATAATATCCAGTGCATGGATGAAGCATATCGCTGTACATGCTTGAACCCGACTGATGGTTTGTTTAAGAAGGATGCGTCAGACTCGTGTCCAACCTTCAGAAGAAAACAAGTTTCCTTCAAGTAACTTGGGCTTGCTATCTACAATCCCTTGTCCAGTCATCGATTCGTCCGATGTCCTGATGCTCCCTCCCTTTACGCCCCCGTGATCAGGCCTTATGCACGCGCGCTCTTTATTTTGCGCTGAGACAAATTTATTCTTATTCTCATAAGACAACCACGCGCATGCGACGTGCTTATGCCGCTCTCAAGAGAACTCTTTGGCACATTTACGTACCGCACCAGAAACTGATGCACGCTTCGTTGTATAATCTCATCGCATTCTGCCAAGAACGAGACTCAAGCGCTCTTGTCGCATGAGATAGCGCGGCGCGCTCGTTTCATACGCTCTCCTCTTCCTTTCTTCCTTACACTTAGTTGCAAATAAATAAATGCTAACGAAGAAAGCCGTGCACATTTGGCGCAGATCGTAGCGAGAGATATATTCAAATCGAAGATACTGTTTTCGGTATTCGTTAGTGTGATTCTGAAATGCTAAATAATGAATCAATCAATTTTCCAATGAGAAGAGCCACATGTCGTACTTTTTATGCGACTGTGTAGTAAATTATGAACATTAGATGATTACAAATTTCAGTATATCTATGTATTCACTTAGTTTGAAAACCTCGATTAAGTATTCTTGAAACAAATAATCTTTCCATGTCAGGACTCAAACATATTATGCCTGCCGTGTTAGACCAGCGACTCTAAACCGCAAATCGAATAAAAATATCTAGTCCAAAAGCCGGACACAAGTTTCGCAATGCAAACATCATTTAAAAACATCTTTTTTACAAGAACCGTGAAAAACTTTCTGCAAAAACCGGATGAAAAATCAGTCAGCCAAAATAAGTGATTTTATATTGTTCTTGTATTTATAGTTACTTTGTCGACATAATCTGAGCAGATAATCTGGGAATCATTTTCTTCCTGTTTTTCAAAGAACTAGAAAGTTGTACTGGTATGGGAAAAATCCTTAACTTAATGTCGTCTGCAACAAATATTTCGTTTCCCTATAGTAAAAACTGTTACTCAAATTTATTTAACAGCTGCCAAAAGGATTAATTCAAACTTCAAAAAGTCTCTTGATCATGCCTTCTTTTTCCAGGCTCAATTCAATTTTGAAAATGTAGATGTTGCAATCACTGAGTTTTGTTCTGCTATATACTTTAAAAACATATACACTGTTTGGTTAGAAAGCTGTTCATTTAAACTAAAGCTAAGTCTCGTAACAAACTTATGAATCAACTCTACTTCGGTTAGGGCGAAAAACTGAAAGTTTCTTTCTGAATAATAAATGAGGATCTGCAAGATTGACACATTAATATTCACATACTTACAAAAAAGTATTCACATACTTCCTGAACAGAAACTTGAAGAGTATTCTTATTATCAATGGCTCGTGATATGTAACTAGAAATGGCCCTTTCAATCAGCAAACCGTCGTTCCTAACGATTTTTCCATTTTGAGATTGATCATACATTTGCTGTTGCATATTTAGACTGATTCTCACAATCGCTATAAGAGTTTTAATAAAGCCAATACCCTAAACAGTCGAACAAGAAAATGAATTGTAATTATGAATACAAGGTCTCTTTCTACACGGGGGTTACGTACCGTGTTAAAAAAATCCATGTAAAAGAAAACCGTGCGGTCTTAACAGTCATTCTCAACTAAACTGAGTGGGAAGGCATGGGTATTGGATGAAGATCTATGCACGCAGCGACAAAATCAAAGGGGAAGAATTTATAGAGATGAATATGGATCAAATTAGAAAAGGTATTACAACGTGTCAAAATCATAATACTGTTAGAGCTATATCATTCAAATGGGTATAAAATACTGTACTGCTCGATAAGATGAAGAGTTGAAGAGATTAATAAATTCGACTAGTTCTTCAACGCTACGATATTCTCGATGATATCAATGACGATGCTGACATCCTACACCACAACTGAGCGGAAGAGACGTTGCCATGTAATTCGCGACAGGGATTCAAGATCTGAAGACTGATTAATCATTTTATGGGACGACAGTCAATACTACCGTGAATTGTTGAATGAATGATTTTAGTTAACTTTCAAACTTCCCTTTTTATAAATTTTTCTCAAAAAACAAATTGCGACAACCGTGTAAATAAAAACCGTGTTAATTCCGGAATCCGTGTAAAAAAAGCGTGTATAAAAAACCGTGCAAAAAGAGACCTAAGTGTAGTTATACCTACAAATTGTAATAAACACTTCCAAAAATAAACTTTCGTTGCTATTCGGTTTTGTTACCAAATTTGAATGGGAGAGAAAATGAAAGCTTCGGAAAAATGCTACGGTCTCAATAACATTGTCATTTCTCGTCACCTGTATTTCTATTAATCGATTACAGGGAATATAATATATTAAGTTTTCTTTGTGATCGTGACAAATATCGTGATCTTTTTTTCATTTTTGAACATAATTACCGAATCATCAAATTGTTTTTTGAAATGTACATGTCAAAGTTTTTGAAATGTACCTAATGTATTTTACTTTACTTTACGTGCAAGGTTCTTATAGAATCAGGATTCATAAAAATCTGTTCCTCTATTCCTGAGAAACCGACAAAAGGTAAAATTGGAAGACAATAGATTTGATGGATCAGGAAAAAAATATTTTGTCTACTGACAAAGCTTTATTCTATGAGTTGCGTTAAATAAGTTTTCAACACCCCAAAGAAATTTAAAAACGTACAATGTGTTGCGTACAATGGGTAACTGCTGACAGTGTCGGAACGCCGGACTGCTGTCAGCAACAAAAAACGTGCACACCGGTTGGTTGTGACGTGTGGCTCTGATGGGCGGAAAATGACGAACTTCGCCCTTCTAATGGGCGGAAAATGACGAACTTCGCCCTTGACGGAGATTGCCAGAATTTCCAAGCCAGAGCGTGGGGTCTAGAGCGCGTCGCTGGATGAAGAACGGTGCGGCGAGCCGAAGAGCATCTAAAGTATGGAATAAAAAGCCGTCGCACGGCTACACGACGCCGTGAGCTTATTGTATCGTGATTGAATAGCACCATTGTAAATTACCTTTGTTATAATTTCCTTCCAACGCACACGATCTTTTCCCGCACTTTCTACTGCTAATATTAATAAGTAGTAATAAGAAATATTCAACATTATATAATTTTAGTAATATTAATCTTTTCTAGCCACCACAACATCGATCTACAAGCAACAGATTAATATTCAATTAGGTCCAATATCTTGGCCTCGTATTTTATAGTATTTTCACATAACCGCTGATATCATATAATATGTGGATTTACTTGATATCCGATGAAATGACGTGTCATATCACTTGATATTCCATACAATTTAATATAAACGCATAGCACCATTTCAGCAAATGCATTGCAACCATAATTTGAGTCAATGCCTTGAGCGGCGATGGAAAATATTGTTCTTAGGAAAGATGCATTAAGAATGTTATCTCCAAAATTCATATCATAATCAAATTATGAAGATTATTTTATTTTGAAACCGATCGCCAACTCTCACCAACAACTTGCATCGTGCGACACAAGCCGCCCGAACCGCGCTAGGCACAAAAAAAATATAGCAGCAGCTCTTACTGTGGCTCACATCGCACACAAGCTGCGCTCATAAAAAATCTCGTGAGACCAAAGCGCACGAGTCGCGCGCAGAAGAAAATGCGATGCTCTGAAATTTCAAGCAGCACATCCCTTTTCTATGTGCTTGCTACGCGTCTCGTACACGCTTTTGGTTTGCTCTTTGAGACGGCGCTCACGCTCGCAGAATAAATATGCGACACACACATTTTCGGTGCGCTCTCGCTGTCGCATTTGTGCACGCATGAGCTTTCGGAAGGCCTGCCCGTGATAAATGATTTATATTATTAAATACAATGAAACATAGTGTGATGAAATTAATATAACATAAAATTATATGATATAATACAACATAATATATTAAAAAAGGCGGGTGGGTAATGTCACAGACATAACTGGAGGACGTAAATACGAATAAAACGGACATATTTCTTTCTCACTTCCGGATAGAGATAATCATTTGTATTAGATTGTGTATATGTTGCAACTTTTATTGCTTCGCTTCCAGAATTTTTACGATGCATCTATACTACAGTACGACTAATTGACGGCAAACATATTCTACCATACAATTAAATAACACGGAACAAATACAGTTCTGTTGATTTAGATACTAGTAGAAATACTCAAAATCCTTTGTAAATATATGAGTGGTTCTAAAAAACCGTTTTGCGTAATTTGTCCAATGTTTATAATTGTTCAAATTCAAGAACTAATATATAAATCTGGGGCACGCTCCGAATTCAGTTCCAAATTTTCGGAATCTAGATCAAACACCCAGGTCATAAATTTAGTTCTAGAAGTAAGGAACTGAAGTTATTTTTAGAATTTTCCAAATTGCATTATAGAGCTAAATTCTGAACTTGAATTTCAAGTCTTAACATAGGAACTGATTTCAGTTGCAGCATCTAATTCCAGAAATCATGTCCACAATTTAGTTCCAACATGTAGGTTCTGAATTCTGGAATTGAATGCTGAGACTGAATTGATGAATTAAATACTGAAATTTATTTCAGGAATTAAGGTTTGGAATTCAGTTTTTAAATGAAGGTTCGGTGTTCAGACCCAATATTTAGTTTCAGAATCCAGATCTAAAATTCATATCCTGAATTTTGTTCATGAATTCTGAAAAATCCTAAATCATATCTTTGGATTCGAATCCCTGAATAAGGAACTGAATTTGAAACCATTTCCTAAATCTTGAGATAGGATTCAGTTCTAGAGTCATAGTTTTAAATTCTGAAGTATGAAACTAAATTCTGAACTTAAAACTAGAAGGATCAGCCCCATGGGGTTGTTCGAATCATTGATGTGGAACAAGGCAACCAAAATTTCTAATGATCGACATTTTCAATTAATCGTCACACTTTTGAATCCGCAAATACACGAGTCTGCGAACCCAGAATATAGACTCTATTTGACGTGATTTAAATTTGTTTTGTAGCCGACGAAATTATATCAATAGCCCAAATGTATGCAATTATATGTTTGTACATGATTGCGATACGAATATCGATACACTAAGGTCTTTTTTATGCGGTTTTTTACGCGACTTTTTTTATGCGAATTTTCAGAGTTATGCAGTTTTTTTTATGCGAAGTTTCAGAGTTATGCGGTTTTTTTATGCGAAGTTTCAGAGTTATGCGGTTTTTTATGCGAATTTTCAGAGTTATGCGGTTTTTTATGCGGTACGTAAATTCGCATAAAAAAAGACTTCAGTGTATTTAAGCTTCTCTTCACCAAGCTTGTATTCAAGTTATGTATGCAAGTAGTTATTTTTATACCGGTTCTCTACCTTTCTGCGATTTCGATTGAAGTGATACATTTTTTTCTCATTATCAATCGAGTCCTATCGAGTCTTATAAAAATTAGAAATTATTCTTATGCACTCAAAAGCGATGCTTTCTCTTTGATATATCGCTTACTTCTTCAAAACCGTCGACTATGGCAGGTAAATCCGGTATACCGGAGATTTTTTGCAGACAAAATAGGACACTGCTAGCTATTAATCATTATTTCAATGATATACAATTAAAAATACATGACTATGAACATTCAAATCAATACGTAGAAATATTTCCAATCAAATGGTGACATAATATTAATTATTGATACAAAATTGACTGAGCTGTAATTGTTCAAAACCTGACCATGTTTTTCTTGAGTTTCTAATATATAGAAAACAAAAAGGTGTTCCACATAAAAATTAACTTCAGAATTCAGGTGGACCAGCATCTAGGTTCTGAGATTAGTTCTTGAATTTAACTAAAAATTCAGTTCTCTACTACTGCTGGTTTACTGCTAGCCACGACGACTGAATGCGAATAAAAGCACCACCTGAGCATTTGAAGTTTTTACCACCTCATTATTACTGATGGTGGTGAAGAACATCAGCACGATATCCAGTTCCGTCTAACGTACTAGAGAAAATGAATAATTCTCGGTCAAGAATTTTGAATTATTTATGGTTTTTTTACACTGTTGAAAATTTAATCACAAATTCCTGATTATATTGCTGATAGCATGGAGAAAAAATTATGTTGTTGCGTTAAGTATAACAAGAGATATTCACGATCAAAAACTTATCACTCTCCCAGTGGGTAAATTTTGAAAAGGTGCCCCATAGTAAAGTAAGTCGTATTTACGACAAAACAATATACAAAATAATATATACCAGTTAATGTAGAGTGTCAGTTATGCTCTCCCAAGTAGCAAATGTAACTTATCGAAGTTTAAAAATGTTCTACAATTGTTTTAGAATTATTTTTTATGTTATCTAAGTTCAGAAAGATTTTTAATCATATTAAAATTGATTGCGCAATTTATCATTGTAAAGTTTCACAATACTGCCGAAAAAATCACTGTAGAACTTCTTTCAGTACGTCTAAATCAACTATGCAGCAGATCACCAACTTGTCCATATTGCACTAACAGTTGTAGAAGTTCTGCAAAAATTTTCGCATCATCATGTAAAATGGAAGTAACTACACCAATTGTGCAACTTATAAAAAAATTCCAAATGGCTGTCATAATTGTATTGGACACAAAATATGTCGAAATGATTATTAATTTCTTGTGGTAGAAAAATTAACAAAATGATGCTCTCCTCAAGATAAAAATTGATAAGCCGGATTAGAACCTTACTGTGATAAAACAGTTTCTGTTAAGTCTGTATAGTTTTGGCTGCCTCATAAAATTGTAGGTCAGTGTGAGTAGTTTTCTTCATTTTTTGAAAAACAATGATAAGAAATCCAAAACTTACAAAAACGTTATGCAAGATTTATCTATTTGAAATAAAAACAAAACTTACAAAGATGAGAATATTATCATAAATGTTGCGGAAATACAACATTACATACGCAATGAAAAAAAAAAACTCAATCAGAACAATTGTGTTTGGTTTTCATTTTGCTGAAAAATGAGCAGATCTGGCATCACTTATGAACGAAAAGTAAAGTTAATCAAAGTTACTCTCATGATACTGTTTGTGCAACTTGTTTGTACAACTCCAACACATGGGCTCGCCAAAATAATACCTACAGTGCGTATCACAAATGTCGGGCCCGTTAGGATGAATCTCTATACTGTATTGTATTTCAACTAGCTTGTTTAAAATAGAAACAAAACGTATAATATTTCTCTCTAAAATATTCACAAGCTAAAGTATCCCGTTATTTAGATAACATAAATCATTACGTTGCGTGAACCATTTTCTATTCAACTCACTGTTGCCATCGATGCCATATTGGAAAAGATTGAAGAAAAATTCATTTCGAGAATTTTCAGGTTCATTAAAACATTAGTTTAATAAAAACCGTCTGGAAATTTTAAGTATGTTTGAATATACGTATTTTAAACACCATTCCGATGGTTCTCTTTAAAAATAATAGATTGTTATTTTCACAGAAGTTGGCGTACAATCATCAAAACACGTTAATTCAAATGTGCTTGAAAATTTCATGCGTACGAATACATGTTTCACCATAAAAAAGCAGTTCGTTGTCGATTTTTCATTTACAAAAACACGAAAGATTAATTCTACAACATGTAGCATTATCATTTTTCATGTGCAGGTTATTTTACAAGATCCATGTTTGTGTTAAGTACAGTTGTATTGAAAATCAAATGTAAAACTTATTTATTAGAAATTACGTTTGTTATGTTTTTGTAAACGTCATTCCATTTCTTGTTTGCATTACGTAGTAGTTTTCACGAGTTTCACAATTGTTTTTTCGCTGATTTTATTACTGCCTCTGTGATGGGATCGACGCATGAGTTTTGCATCAGTTGCACAATCATTGTGAATAAATGTTCGTAATAACGGAAGAACTTAAAGATATGTTGCACAAAACAGAAAATTGCGCTTTTTCCATAACACAACAGTTACTTGAATAGTAATATAAACTTACTTGATAAGTTGCACAATCAGTAGAAAAATACAGGACAGCAACTTAACATGCTACTTGGGGCAGATTCCGGTTTCGGATGTTCCTCTTTTTGTTTTCGCAGAGATGGTCTAACTGACCTGAGTACTGTTTCACTCTATAGGTTATACTAGTTTATGGACAAATCTTTTTGTTTTTTTTAAGAATCAAAGAAAATTATGTTGAAGAATACCACACATTCATATATGATAGTATGTGAGATATAAGAAAAGCATACTTTGATTACTTAACATTGTTATGTTATTAACATGGTTCCGAGATTCCGTCCAGAATTTAAATGATTCACGCTCTATTACTGAATGATTGTTAAAGAAGAATGGTAAATTATTTGAGATATTCTTGTTCAATGTCACAAAACCGAATGACAGAATGTATTAGGGTATTATTGAATTACTCGCTTGCCCTTGCAAAGCCAAACCAATTGATTTCGTTGAAGGCATTCAGCAGAACCACTACCGAAACCGCACAGTTTATTGCGTTTTTTTCGGGCACGACAATAACCGACCGAAACCGACAAAAACTTTAAAATGAAAAATGTACCAATAATTGTCAATCATCTATTTATAATGAAGTCGTTTATGTGTACGCGCGTTTGAGGAATATTAATGAGCTGGTACTTTTATGGGGAAAATTGTATGGGTCCCAGCAAATGTGCCGGTTTGGACGAGGATGTCGCGGCAAACGCTTTGCCGTCGAATCGAGCAAAGTAATCATTAGACTTCTCCCCTCCTGCCGACCAACGGCACTGGCTACGACGGCATCGACAGGAACCGGGGTCTAGCCGGGCTGATAAATATATTAACAATGTTAACTGTTTGAAGTTTTCACATTTTTATTACCGTTTATGATCGTTTTATGACCTCGGCAAATATTGTTGCGGTTAGCTCGTACAGTAACAGGACGGAATTTAATATGCTTCATATTGTTGTTTTTTTTTGCTGTGGCGGTTACTTTATCACACCACATGGTGCGACGCTCTTTGGCTGCATCGTGGTGATGTGCAGCAAACACTTGGCCTAGAGTTCGTTGCACGTGACAGCTCTATAGCGGGAAACAATTAACTGCTATACGGGTTTAATATCTTATTGGGTTGTGCTGCTGCTACGGTTGTTGTTATTGTTTAAGTATAATCAAATCAAATGTCATACCAACTCCGTTACGTCTCAATGTTCATTACGTCAAAAAGCCACATTTTCTTATAGAGCCAGTAATTTTTGGAAATATTTAAAACAATTTCAACAGTCATTTAGGGGTTAGCCTATGTTTGTGCTTAGGGCACATAACCGTTTTTACTTTTCTTTACGTTTCGTCTTAGACTCGTCAGTGCAGAGCAGTTCAAATTGAACTGCTTATTGCAAACTTAAACAGTTCAACTTGAACCGCTAAGCAGACGTAAAGTTAATGCTATTTGCAAAACACTTATCATTTGATACCGAAGTACCACGTCTTTCCTGACGTGCCGAACGAAAACGTTGTTTTCGGCATATACTGGCCGATGCAGGTATGGTCATTTAGGGGTTAGCCTATGTTTGTGCTTAGGGCACATAACCGTTTTTACTTTTCTTTACGTTTCGTCTTAGACTCGTCAGTGCAGAGCAGTTCAAATTGAACTGCTTATTGCAAACTTAAACAGTTCAACTTTACGTCTGCTTAGCGGTTCAAGTTGAACTGTTTAAGTTTGCAATAAGCAGTTCAATTTGAACTGCTCTGCACTGACGAGTCTAAGACGAAACGTAAAGAAAAGTAATTTCAACAGATTTTAGTCGAATCTAGCAGGAATCGGAATTATATGCTTGAAAAACTGTGTGCGAAACTTCTATATAGGGTGTACTGTACCAATAGTCTTAGAATTGCTCTGTTTCCCGGCAGGACCGTAATAACTTAAATAAGGCTTGTTCCTCTTTCGCTACAATATGGACTCCATTCGCTTTATACCATTCCAAAACATCTTTGGGATAGTGACGATATGCCAAATCGAACCAGAATAGTGCGGGAGTGCAGCCATGTAGGAATGTTTTCTTTGCGGGAGTGCAGCCATGTAGGAGCATTTCTTTGCCTAGTTGATGCTTGCCTGTGAATGAAACAAGTAGCTCGTCCAGTGAGGTGTTTCTTATGGCATTAAAATGCCTTACTCTTCGCTATACGGGGCCAGTTTCAAAAATAGCGGCGTTTTGCTGTCTTAGCTTTGCAGGATAATAACTTAGTGCTTTGCTAACGGATTGAAATAATTTGACAACCAATCGATTCGAAAACTTTTAATTTAAACATGTATGGCAACGTCGTTTCAGTATTTCAATAGCATACTATTGAAAATCTGGTTAGAATCGACCTATGTTTTTTTTCTTAAACTTTTCTAAATTTTTGGATTGGCAAATGTTACATACTTTTACTTTATGAAAAAAACGTGCAATATGCATAATCAGTTCACAATTTTGACTTTAGTTTTATTTTTAAGAATGCAAAGATCCTTAAAGTTTGTTCAAAAACATGTACCTCAAAAAACGGTTGGTTCTATTGTTTTGGTGTTTGCGGCAATGTTTTAGGTTTTAGGTAACAGAAAAGGCGGGAGGGTGATGTCAGAGACAGAACTGGATAACGTGCATACGAATAAAACGAACTTCCTTTTTCTACTCATCCGAATATCGATAATCGCACGCACAAGTTAATTGACTGTGTGAATTTTGCAAACTTTCAATGCGTCTCTTGCATAAAGACTGTCCCAGAAAGTATGGACGCACTTTGATTTCGCTGTAAATAATTCACAAGTGTTAGATATTCAAATTTTATTCGATATACTGATAATATTAGACTACAACGACAGAATATTATTCTCAACATTTGCTACTTAACCATTGTAGACTAGCTGGCGCACCTTCTTGCTAACGTTCCTCATTAAATTCCCCACAGACTTCTTGGCGACAAGTTTTGACACTTTTTTCCAATCTTTTTCGAACTGTTGAATGGTTTCGGCTGCCGAGACATGTTTTCTAAGATGTGCCTTCGTTAATGCCCCAAATTCCTCAATTGGTCGAAGTTTTGGGCAATTTTTTGGATTCATGTCCTTTGGGACGAAAGCGACATTTTTGGCAGTATCACATTCTACCGTTGATTTCGAGTAGTGGCAAGATGCAAGATCTGCTCAGAAGACAACAGGATCCTTGTGGCTTCGAATCATGGGTAGAAGTCGTTTTTGTAAACATTCCTTGATGTATATTTCGCTGTTAATTGAAGCAGTGGTGATGAAGGGTTTCGAAATCTTACCGCAGCTACAAATTGCTTTCCAGACCATAGCTTTCTTACCAAATTTTTCGACTTCAATCGATGTCTCGGTCTGATTTAGCACTTGCCCTTCTCGCACCGTATAATATTGTGGTCCCGGCAAGGATTTGTAATCGAGTTTCACGTAGGTTTCGTCGTCCATGATTATGCAGTTTAAATATCCAGCAAGAATCGTATTGTACAACATTCGAACCCTCGGCCTGATCGATGCTTCTTGTATCGGACTACGTTTTGGTTGTATCTGCTTCTTATAGATTCGAAGATTCAAACATTCTTTAGCACGAAGAACATTTGACTTCTAAGTACCCACTTTTTTGGCCACATCCCGAACTGAAACCTCCTTCTTTTGCTCGACCGCCTTCAGTATACGTTTATCCAACTGAGGGTTAGCAGGACCTTTTTTTCGACCCGTTTTCGGTTTATCCTCAAAGGTGTTATCCTCACCGAACTTCCTGATTGCATTTTGCACGGCTTTTTCACTTACTCCTTCCATTTTTGCTATTTTCCTTAGTGACAGTCCGCGTTCTGTGCACCATTTGTACACAATTTTTCGACGTTGTTCTGCTGAAAGTCCACGCATTTCGAAACAAACTAATGAAAACGAATAAACAACTGCACAAGTGGTTAGAGAAGAGTGTAAACAACAGGACGCAGCAATAAAAAGTGACAGATTCTGAACCATTGCGAAATGGCAGCGGTTTTTGGTTGTGTCCATACTTTCTGGGACAGTCTTTTATTGTAACGGTACAATAATAAGACGGAGTTAAACCGATTAAATAGAAAAAATGGGTGTTCAAATCAATTCATAAATTGAAAAATCCACAGCAAATCGTTTTTAGCCATCTAGGTGTCTTCAATCAAAGGTGGGAATTAATATGACGGAAATTTCAATAACTTACTTGTCAAAATACAAATTGTACAGCGACTTGAAAGAATATCCACAAACCGAATTTAGGAATTGTAAAATATAAATCACCAAACTTGGACAAAAAGTGTTGATAATTTCTTCAAAAATTCAAGTGAAATGGTAAAATGTGATTCATTTTTATATTGTTATTCACTTTACAAGCTTGCAATTGGCTCGATATAAAAAATCTTGTTTGAATATTTGTTCAGTTCTTTTATAAAATGATACATAGTTGGAATCATTTAAGTGAAGTATTTCATCATGCCAAAGGTATTTTTTTTTTTGATATTTAAAAAAAAATTAACCATTTCGCAATTGGCGAGAAAACTAGCTATAGGAGCATTTAGATTATAAATTAAATGACTAAATTAACCGCCTAAAACAACATACACAAATGTGTCTCCCTCATATTGACCAAATATAAAAATAGTCATGGTTTTTGCCTTTCTCATATAGAAAGGTTATGCAATCACTTGAAAAACCGACTAGTGAAAATTGGCCCGGAGGGCCAAGTTTCCTATACCATTCGACTCAGTTCGTCGAGCTGAGCAATGTCTGTGTGTGTGTGTGTATGTGTCAAATAATCTCACTAGGTTTTCTCGGAGATGGTTGAACTTATTTTGACAAACTTAGATTCAAATGAAAGGTCTCGTAGTCCCATACGGAATTCCTGAAGTTCATCCGGATCCGACTTCCGGTTCCGGAGTTATAGGGTAAAGTGTATTACATATTGTACACCGTCACTTAAACCGGCGAAACAAAACACGTAAAGCATTTCCTAAAATGGTCTCAAAACTACACAAATCGATAGTCATTATCAGTTGGCAACTAAACAAACCGATCCCGGCTAACCTGGTTCCCGGTATCCGGTTCCGGAAGTACCGGAAATAGTGGTCTTATATACCAAAATGGATCTCACTCACTTTTCTCAGCGATGGTTTGACCGATTTCCACAAACTTAGATTCAAATGAAAGGTCTTCTGGTCCCATACGGAATTCCTGAATTTCATCCGGATCCGACTTCCGGTTCCGGAGTTATAGGGTAAAGTGTGTTCAATATTGTACACCGTCACTTAAACCGGCGAAACAAAAAACGTAAAAAATTTCCTAAACTGGTCTCAAAACTACATGAATCGATAGTCATTATCAGTAGGCAACTAAAGGAACCGATTTCAGCTAGGCTGGTTCCCAGTATCCGGTTCCGGAAGTACAAATAAAATACCACAATTTTATATGTACATGAGAAAGGCATCATTACACCACTAGGTGGATTAAAACAGGTTTTTTTTAGAATACTTAGTTAGTGTCTGGTTTAATAGCGAACAAAACATGTCTGATTTACTAGTGAAGCTCACTGCACTCAACCAATAAAAATATTCCGTATTTCTATGTGTCGTTTTTGCGCGATACGCTCTGTGCGAAGGTTCGTCCAATTCATGCAGTTGGAACTTTGCGCACCTTATTTTATCATTGAATTTCACCTTAATGGTTGTTCATACTAAACAATTTAGAAACATTACTTTTTGAGTTAGTTGTGGTTATCATATACTACTGAAAATTGTATCATTTCAAAATTTGGTGACCTACGAGGTCTGTTCAAAATTCCCGGAATTTTTTAATTGCGCGCGTCTGGAGAGTCCGGTGGTCAAAAATTTTTTTTATTGTGTTGGTACATATGTCCCTAATGTATGGTGAAATTTTCAGCTGTATTCATTGTTTACATTCTGTCTTGTAGCGGCTGGTGTAGACGTGTTTTTTTTTAGCTCGGCGATTTTTGTTAGTTTAAACAATGGAAGAATTGAAGAGTCAAAGAATTTGTATTAAATTTTGCGTGAAAAATGAAATAAAGTGTAACCAAGTGTGCGAAATGTTACAGAGAGCGTTTCCAAGATGGCCGCGAAGACGTTGAAGACGACGAACGCTCCGGTCGACACAGCACGTCAATAATCGATGAAAATGTGGGAAAAGTGGAAAAAATGATTATGGATGATCGCCGAATCACTATTAGAGAAGTTGCTGATGAAGTTGGCATATCAGTTGGCTCATGCCATCATATGTTTTCAAATGTTTTGGGCATGAAACGAGTGGCAGCAAAATTCGTTCCAAAACTGCTGAATTTTGATCAAAAAAACAAACTTATTACCATCGCTCAGGAGCTGTTAAACGACTCCCCAACCTCCTTATTCACCAGATATCGATCCGTGTGATTTTTTCCTGTTCCCAAAGTTGAAGAGACCCATGAAAGGACAGCGTTTTTCATCGATTGAAGAGATAAAGGCAGAATCGCTGAGAGTGCTATAGAGCATTACAAAAAGTGACTATCAGGGGTGTTTCGAAGACTGGAAAGAACACTGGCATAAGTGTATTATATCTAGGGGGGATTACTTTGAAGATAGTATAGATGTAGACGAATAAATAAATATTTTTTTAGAAAAATGAGAATTCCGGGTACTTTTTGAACAGACCTCGTATATATTTTGACTCCGATGAGGTGGAGAAAAAAATTATGTTTCTACGTTGAATACAACAAGAGATACTCTCGATTACGTTCTACTCATTCTTGTACAGGGTGAATTTTGAAAAGGCGCCCCATAGTAAAGTAAGCCGTATTCACAACCAAAAAATTATAGTTCTTAAGTTTAGGTTAATATATTGTTACCTTTATTCATAAATATAATAATTAGGTATAGAATTCGCTCAAACTTTAGGAAAATTTTCCAAGGCCCGAAGAGCTTAGTGTCATATATCAATCGATTCAGCTCGAGGAACTTAGCATATGTTCGTGTGTGTGTATGTGCATTGTCAACAAAAAGGTCGAGATCTCAGAGATGACTGGACCGATTTTTATCAAAACAGTCACAAATGAAAGGTCTCCCCGTCACCCGGGAAACTTTTGAATGGTTTTAAGATCGGATGTTTACTTTTTTATTTATACGAAATTTTTAGTCAAAATTTTCAGTTTTTTGTACAGTATCTGTCGAAATTGACCTTGAAAACAGAATATGTTTCCAGACTTTCCGCACGGTAATAGCTATCCAACAAGCCACAGATTGTTGAATTCTGTCCAGATATCGATCCTTTAGTCGTTTTCGCCTTATGTCAGTAGTACGAGTATTACGCGCTTGATAATAAAACGATGTTTCGGAGTGAAACTACTGTTATATGCAATTGTATCTTAGTACCTAAAAGGCTATGCAAAGCACCCTTTTTCATGTTTCGATTTTAGCACGGTTCGTTTTTGGCAACATAATCGTTTGAAAGAAAGAAAATGTATAAGAAAAATTTACCCCGGGTTGGCGGTTCAATGCATAGGGCGCTGGTATTACAAACCAGTTGTCGTATGTTCGAGCCCCGACCTGGAAGGATTCGTAGTGTCAGTAAAATCGTAGCACTAGCCATGCAATGGTTCTGTATACTCTGAATCAGCTGCGAAGTCTTTTGAAACAGAAGGTCAAATTCCACTACTTCTTCAGATTTACAAGTTTGAGCCCTCATAATTGAAGCTTGTAAAACCGGATAAAAACAGACCTACAAAAGGAGAAACGTTTCAAATATTGTTTGTGTTGAATCGCAATATTTCCAATGCCCGATCAGCTGTTTCATGTTTCGTTTTCATGGTTGCATAGAATATCAAATGTGATGATTTACGGTCGCAGTTGATTAACTCACAGGTCGACTTCCATCCTCTTCCAGTCAATAAAGCTTGAACCATGATTTCACCCATAATTAATGATGACCGGTAGCAGAACGGAATGATATTAATTATTTTCCCCTTTCAGCCGTCATTCAGTCGAAGCATGACAAAATGACTTATGGGTCGAGACACAGTAAGTCCAAGGGCTAAACGTCCGGCCAGGCAAGCCGAAATTTTAAGATTCTAGATTAGTACTGACGTAGGGAAGCAACCTGAAGGATGATTCTACATATAGCAGTTGGTAAGTGACACCGAGATGGACTGAGACGACAAGGGTATGGTGTGAACGATTTGAGAGTAGTTAGTAAAGATCACAAGGATGCGATAGTTAGTTTCCTGACACGTTTCTGTAGCCCATCTTGGCGGCGGATACTATCTTTTCGGTAACGTTTGCGTAAGGGTATGGGTCCTTTTCGGCATGGGGCGACGCTTTCTTCCTTCGCTCTGTCTCGGAAGGTTCGAGTATTTATTATCACTTGGTTGAAAGTTTAAAGCAATATTTGCTGCTTGATTTATTACCTTCCGTTAAGAGCGCTTCGCTGTCTGCTTCCTTTTCGTTCATGCTGATAGATTCTGGTTTCTCTGTTTTAGTTTGTCTGTATGTAGTGGGACGTAGAGCCTCTGTTATTGGATATCATGTCACGTTCAATATCAAAACGGAAAGTGGGAAATTTTATAAAATAAATTTTGCATTTATAATAATACCTTTGAGGTTCAGATTTATGATATTTTCAAACTCAGATACAAACATTTTAAACAATCGGAGATAGCATTGTACATCAACCTCTAGTATGTCTGGCTAGAACAACAGGAATATCAAAAGCTCTGAGTACTGTACCCTTTCAATGTGTTTTATTTCTTACAGTTCATTTGCGTGAGTTTTACGTGGCCAATTGTGAAATTAAATGTATTCACAATTCACGTTGTTATTGGAATCGTCATTGCAAGGTTTTCTGTCTTATTGATGTTATTTGTCCAGGCGTTGGTTTTTTTTCTATTGCTGAAGCAGGCCTGCTTTGTTGAACATTGGTTGTACAGGATGGTATCATTGATGCGAGTATTTTATTGTTGTTGAAGACTGATTCAGGGCAGACTGATGGGGTCGTTGTAGAGGAGGTATCGTTGTTCTTGAGAGTAGATTACTTCTTGCCCGTTTCTCGTAGTGCTTACCGTGGTGAGTAGCTTTCTGACAATATTGACATGTAGCAAGCTGATGGTCGTTGGTTACAAGTGATTTATGTGGAATTGTTGTGTCCTGACCGAATATCACGTAAGAAGGTGATACGTAACAAACGTACGCCAATATTTCTCCACCATTTTTTTTTTCGATGCAAGAACTGCAACATAGTTCATCAGAATAAGCTGAAATGAACACTGGTATGTTCTACATGATTTTTACAAGCTTCACGAAATTCATGATGTGGTTTTTTTTCTCATAAATACGTTTATTTTATAAGCAATATACATGAATTTTTCTTCGCCGTGGCATTCACAATACATAGTACTTTAAACCTAATACATTTCGAATATCATATTAACATGATGGTATTCATCAGTTAATCTTAATACTTTTCGACGACAAGACTCCCGGACAAGCTAGCCGAGCAAGAGACCCTGTATACTGAGATCGTCAGGTCTGCTTACTACTGGGTAATCGGAGATACTTACGCGGACAAAATGGTGCACTAGACTATGGCGTTCCTAGGATGTTCTTTGTATTTGGGGAAATGAAAAATGGGGTTCGTTCTATTGTTTTATTGTTGAATCTGTGTGTAAGTGTATTTGTGTATGTAGCGTGGGTTTTTCGGTTCCTCTCCGGGCCGACTTTCAGGAACAGTACGTACCGGGACGAACAGCAACTTCCGGAAACGAGCCTTCACCGACGTCCTTGTGTATGTAGCGTGGGTTTTTCGGTTCCTCCCCGGGCCGAATTTCAGGAACAGTACGTACCGGGACGAACAGCAACTTCCGGAAACGAGCCTTCACCGACGTCTCGGCAAAGCCCGCTCTCGACGACGGGACGAACCTATCCGACGCGGGGCGTTGCGTCAGGGGACGTGCTAAGTTCCCTCGCTGGGCGGGAACTGGCTGCAATGGCGTCTTCCTTCGTTGGCACGATCAGTGGGCCACGGACGGGACCGTATTGGCTTCACCGAGAAGGGTACTCTCTTTTGCGTTTAGGGCCCACGGCCCGAGAGGATCTAACTCTTTTACGGTTAGACGTAGACGGAACTCACCGCCTAGGCCGAATCGTGTGCGTGGAGGGCTTTAATCGGGGAACAAAAAGGTCCTGAATAAACTCTTTTCCACTCACGAAATCACTAGGCTCAATGCCTTTTAGAAAAATTATCACTCCACTTTAGCACGTCTAATGCACACGAACGCCAGCTAATTTCTCCCGCGAAGCAGCCTTTGGCGCGCTCGCTTCATTTTTCGCCGAGAATATTTTTCGGCTTTTCCCGCGCTTCCAACGGGCGAATCTCGTCGACTAAGCAGCGCGCGCCTCCTACCGTACAATTTCCTCCTCCTGCTGACAACTGTTATACGGTGTGGGGTTCGGCTACTACACCACCCACTCGTGCCCACTCTATGTTGTTTGTGTTGTTCAGTGTGTTAACAATTTTTAATCCTTTTCTTATTTATGTTTACTAACCCTACTAATACATATATTTTAATATTGACTAAAACTAACCCTACTAATAAATTAGGAACACAATAGCTTTATTAACAAATCATGCACTTTAAAAAGGAAAAACAAAGAATATTGTAACGAACGGTTACACTATCCTCCCGCCCAGTTAAATAAATAATTAATTATTTATTTAATTTTTAAACAACATGCAAATTAACAAAATAAAACTCTAAGACAAATGCCTATATTAAAATAATCATATGTAATTAACGCGACACGAAACAGCTTAAAAACTTTCGGTATACCCGGAATATGGAACAGTTTTAAAATTCACTGGCAATTAAAGGTCAGATTACCCTAGTTAATCTGCCATAATCCAACACGTGTGATTTAACTCCTGTTTGTATGTAATGTGTAGCACAAGCACTGTTATAGTTGAAACGAACAAAACGATCAGTCTGGGTCACCCGTTAGCTCAACTCATCTGTCAAATTTCTGCCTCGCGATGAGTTGGCAAAGGCCGACGGATCAGTTCCATTACACATAAGCGACGAAGCACCTGGTCTCGGACGGAGACTGAAAATTAAAATCTGTTTGGTGAAGATCTAGTGAAATTTTTGCAGTGTTTTACCGCGAAATACAGAGATAAGCATAATTAATCTGTATCGTTGAAGTGTTAAGTTGATTCTTGACTTTTTTCCAGCATAATTCCGTCAAGCGGCCGTCTTGACTTTTTCTAGGAATAATGGTGAGAAGAAGCTAAATCTAGGATGGAAAGGTAAGTTACATGGTGATGGTGAAAGGATTCTTGTTCGTGTCGGCTGTTTGCGTTTCTATTATTCTAACTAATTTTTCCCATATTCCTTAATATTTCTCTTTTCAGATTTCAACATCGCTAACCAACATGGCACCGATGCACCAGGAATTTTATTTGGACCTCCTCAACTTTTCTGCTCTTCCTATGACGTCATGGATTTGAGAACTGAGCTACTGCTCTCTTTCCCAGCAGAGTGAGATACTCTCATCACCTGAACCGCTACCGAGAGAGGAAAATGATCCCGGAGCGACTTCGAAGTGATGAGCAAAATTTTGCTCGCTAAGCGGGCTGCAGTGACAGACAAATTATGCTGCTCACTATCGTTATGCTATCGGCTCGCGCACGGCCAGCCTCCAGCTACCTTTATGCATCCTTGGTCGCCGATGACTACTGTTATCGACAAACTGGTGTACTCCGCTATGCTTTCCATCAACGAGTACCCTTTTCTACCAACAAGCGAGTGAAAATCTACGGAAGTTTCAGCGAAGAAATATGCTCACTTCTACACTGTTTCGTTGGAATACAATTTTACCATGGCCGACGAATCTGCAGGATGCTGATGATTCATCACCGATGACGGCTAGGCTCCCTCGCCTATGTTGCCGTTCTTCTTATGCTGCCTACTGTTGAGTGTGCTTTCCGGATTTGCACCTCTACCCAACCAACAAGCCTCTACTACCGTATCGTTCCTTTTTTTTTTTTTTTTTTTTTTTTTTTTTTTTTTTTTTTTTTTTTTTTTTTTCTTTGTCTAGATATTAATTATTTTTTCCTTTCACTAGGTACACTCCTCACCAGGGCGAAGGTCTGCAGCCGAGAATACGCCGAGATTCTTTCCGGAAGCATCTACCACCTCATATGAACTGGCACCGCGTCGAGCGACTACCACACACGGTGTGTAGACTGGACCATATTTGGCGTTATACTTTTCCGCCGCTGAAGATTGACGAAAGTTACGCTTGTAGACCTTCTGCCCTATCTGGTAAGTCGGAGAAAACTTTTTGTGTCTCAAATTGTAGACTCTAGCACTCTTTTCGTGGGTTTTTCTGAGGTTGTTTTCAACAATATGAAACACCTTTTCGTTTATTTGCTTGCGCCGATCATCTCGTTCCTCCACTGGCTCGTCCCTCTCTTCCCTGTCCAATCTATGCTCGTCACCTTTCGTCATTTTCTCGTGACCATAGAGGATTCGGTAGGGGGAGAAACCAGTTGACGAATGAACGGTTGTGTTGATTAATTCTTCTACTTCCGCTATTTTGGTGTCCCACAATCGCTGGTCTTCCTGCATGTACGTTCGTAGGCATGCGTTAATTGTCCTATTCGCTCGTTCCACCGGGTTAGCTTGACTGTGGTGGCGCGAATTAGGCCAATGCTGTATGCCTCGCCGCTTCAATAAGGTCTGAAACTCCTTGCCTACGAACGTCGTTGCATTGTCGGAGATGATTATTTCCGGGGTACCAAAGCGCCTTAGCCAGCACTCTTCCACCACCCGACAGACCTCCTTGCTCTCAATCTTCCGCAGCGGAATCAGGAGTACCCATTTCGAAAACAGGTCCATCAGGACCATCAAATGGCACTTTCCATTTTTGCTGCGGGGAAGACTTTGAATGAAGTCTACCGCGAGTATTTGGAACGGTTTGCTGCTAAGCCTTTGGTTTCCCATCTCCGGGGCAGTTGGCAAGGTCGAAGGCTTGCACTGTCGACACATACCACAAGACTGAACATGACGTTTGGTTTGTACTGCCATCCTTGGCCAGTAGTATCTAACTTTCAGCTTGTGGATGGTCTTCTCGTACCCCGGATGTAAGGATTCATCATGCTCTTGTTTGATCGCACTCTCTCGTAGTTCGTCCGGTAAGCAAAGCTTCCATTCATAGCGGTAATCCATTACATCCGTGGGCGAAGCCACGAATTTGTACAACTTCCCGTCTTCGATTTTGAAGTCGGCGAAGTCTTCGGGTCTGTCTCGGACCTTCTGGTAGGTATTGGAATACCAGTCTCCGCGAGATAGTTCAACCGCCTCGACAGCACGCGATAGGGCATCCGGCACTATGTTTTCCGATCCCTTTCGGTGCTTCACGACCATATCGTGTTGCTGAAGCAGCATGCTCCAACGGCTAAGCTTGGACGATGGTTTCCACTTGGAGTTCATAATGAACGACAGTGCTGTAGAGTCGGTGATGAGAGTAAAACGCGTTCCTTCGACGTATGGCCTGAATTTCTCGATGGCTTCTAACGCTGCAACCCCTTCTTTCTCCGCTGCTTTCCATGCCCGTTGCGACATGGTCAATTTACGTGAAAAATAGGCGATCACATGTTCCTTGCCATCAAGGGTTTGAGTCAGCACACCCGCGATAGCGGTATCACTAGCGTCGGTCTGAATCGAAAATGGTTGTTCAAAGTCCGGACACGCCAGGATAGGTGCTGTAATGAGCTTTTCTTTGAGAATCCTGAAGGCCTCCTCCGCCTGATCGTTCCATTTTATCACCTTCGGCTTTCCCTTCAGTAAATCCGTTAACGGTGCGGTGATCTCACTGAAGTTCTCGATAAACCGCCGATAGTAGTTTACCATCCCTAAGAAACGCCTCAACGATCGAACTGAAGAAGGACGTTCAAAGTTGATGATGGCCTCAATCCGATCCGGATTGGGTCGAACTCCGGCCTTCGATAGCACAAAACCCAGGTATGGCAGTTCTGGAACCCCGAACTTGGATTTCTCCAAATTGATTGCGAGATTGGCCGCACGTAACCGTTTCGCGACGTCTCTGAGGCTTCGTATATGTTCCTCAAACGTGTTGCTAGCGATGACAATGTCATCCAAGTAAACAAACACGTTTGGCTCTAATTCGCCGTACCCCAGAACGTGATCCATCAATCTCGATAAGGAGGCAGGACTGTTCACCAATCCAAATGGCAATCTGGTGAACTGAAACAGCCCTCTTCCAAACACCCTAAAGGCCGTATACTTTCGGGATTCTGGGTCCAAGGGTATCTGCCAGAACGCCTTCGACAGATCTATGGTCGACAGATACTTGGCCGCTCCAAGTCTTCCGAGTATACGGTCCTGATGGGGCAAAGGGTAGGCATCCCTTCGGGTTCTCAGGTTCAGTTTTCTTGCATCTAAACACATTCGAACTTTAATGCTTTTCTCCCCCTCTTCGTTTACACCTTTCTTCATCACAGGAACTATCAACAGTGCCCAATCGCTGTTAGACCTCTCCACGACCCCGGACTCAATCCACTTATCCAACTCCTCATTCACGCTTTTCTGGACTTCCGGTGACCATGGATAGGGATTCAGACGGACTGGGGGTGCATCCTTGAACTCTTCCGTGAATTCTATCCGATGAGTAAGCAAAGGGGTCGTCTCTAATTCATCTCCTTCCTTAAATGCCTTGAACTGTCTTTTAACTTCTTCCAACTGTTCCTTCTCTTCCTGACTTAGCATCTCTTCCTCTTCCTCCTCTACTTCTTCTAATATCGGTTCTAGCGCTGCTACTTCTGAGTTTATACTGGGTGCTATATCAAAAAGCTTCCAGAAGTTCATCCCCAGAATCAGGCGACGATTAAGTGAGGGTGCCACGATAGTGGTAACAATCTTCGTCTGGCCGTTGAACGTGATAGGCAGATTGACGAAACCCCTGACTTCCAGGGCAGATCCACCGGCGGTCAATAGCTTCAACTGGGTCGGCTCCACTTTCAGCTTTAGGTTGCGTATCAATTTAAGACTACCAATTCCTAAAACTGTCATTTGTGCCCCGCAATCCAGCAAACCTATTACCTTTACTCCCATCACTTCCACTGTAGCAAATGGTCGATTATCACCCTCTACCCGCAGCATCAGTTCCTCCACTTCAGTATCGGCCGGAATGAACTGTGTCAGAGGTTTTTTTGAAGCACATCGACGACCTCTTACGCCGATTTCCCTTCGTTTTTTCCACAGAAAGGACAGTTATTCTTCGTAAAATCATGGAATCCACAATTTGTACAAAAGACTTCCCTCTTTTGCAAGCAATTACTAAAGAAATGGTTCTTTTCTCTACAATTGAAGCATACGGTTTTGTCGGGTATCTTGTATGCCGCAATTCTCGCCTCCAAGGTTCCTCTACTATTTCCTTGTTGCGGGTCTACATTAGCCGGCTTTCCCTTCTCGCTTGGTTGGGTTTTCCCAGCAGATTCGTTTCGTGAATCCCCTGGACCTTTAGTGTAGTCTTTGGGTCCACCCTGCCTTGAATCCTTCCAATTTTTCCCTGGTTCTTGATTCCTCCAGTTTCTTCCGGAGTTGGCCTGTCCACGTTGTGGCGTATATCCGGACACTTCGTGAACCTGCGATGTCCGGGCACCTGATTCCGGCTCTTTCCGGTACAAGAACCAATTAGCCGAGTCGAGTTTTCTACCCCAAACCTTCAAACCTCGCAGCGTTCGTACTCCCTTCACCAAGAGCGAGTTCTTATAGTCCGATCTCAGATTCCGGAAAACTATGTCGAACTTTTTCTGCTCTGTGGGTGGGATCGCCATGCGATCGAAAATTTCCTTCATTGCATTATAGTAGTCTTGGAATTTTTCTGATCGTCTTTGTCTGCGTTGAGCAGCTTGTTGTTCGTAATGAAAGTCCATATCTGGAGGTTGGAATTCCAGTTTCAACTCTGTTACCAACTCCCTCCAGTTCCTGAACTCCCTGTTCTTTTTACCTTCAATGTACCAAGCTCTGGCATCTCCGGCAAACAGGTGAATTGCTTCATTGAAAAGGTCTCGTTTGCTTAAGTTTTCCGCTTCAGCCAAAAACTCGACTTCCGCGACAAACTTATTCAAGTTTCGACCGTCATCTTTCCCATCGTATCGTATCTTCCAGTCCGCTACGGGTCTTGGGGTTCGTTTTCGACTTTGCTTTCTACTACTTTTCTCTTCCTCACTATCATTTTCCTCAGAAGATTCTGTCTCACTATTCTGGTAACTGTCGCTGTCATCTGCCGACACTACCGAAACATTTTTATTTCTCTCCTTGCTATTCCGCTTAAAGTTTTCCGACAGCTTTTTAATTCTATCCAACAGCTTTTCCAGATCTTCACTCTCATTTTCCTTTCTGTCTTCCATTCTTTTCGATTCCTCTTTTCCTAACATTCCGACTATGCTCTCCAGTTTTGCCGTCATTGTTTTATTTATATGTTCTGTCAGCCTCTCGAAAAGCTTTTCGTTGCTTTTCGATTTTCCTTGAGACTTCTTTTTCTTAATATTCTTCTTTAATTTCTTCTTTCGTTTCTTTTTCTTTTCGCCCGCCTCCGGTTCTTCTCCAGTGTCAAATTCACTGTTATCACTTTTACTGTCGCTTTCCTGACCTGATTCCTCTCCAGTTTCGTTTCCTTCCTCTACCAATGGGTTCTTTGACGGCTCTGGGAAATGTTCATTCAGCAATGTTTCGACCGTTTGTTCTAAATTCATGGTGTCAAGAACAGTTTTCATTCTATACAACCGAAAATGCAAATGCACCAGTCGCGTTTGCAATTGCGCCACTTCTGTCTTTTTCGTAGTTCTGTTATTCAAAGCATTCTTTATTTTAACTAATTTCTCTGCAATCAGATGCAAATCTCCTACCCTCTTATCTTCCTCCAAGTCTTTCCTTATAAAGTTATTCGTCTCCCCTTCCTTTTTCATCACCCTTCTTAATTTTCTTCTTTTCGCATCCTTAGATTCATCACTGCTGAAATCCACGTCGCGGAGGATTAACTCATACTCCAGCTCATCGTCCAGCAGATGATAAACGTTTATGGAACGATATTGGGGTGTGAAATTGGAATTCATCGTGCTTAGCTTTAAGTATACACGGTAGAAACGTATCCAAAATCACAAATAAAACTTCGAGGTAGAAACAACTAATAAATTATTTGATCAGATTCAACTATCAATATTCGTGCTTTATGCTAATTATGTTGTGAGTGTAGTGTTATTTTATTCAGGACCTTTTTGTTGTAGAGTAAATGTTCAGTGTTCAGTTATCTAGTTTGCCAGATTTTTGATTCAGAATTGAGTATTTTAGACAATTCTTAAGCCGTTTTTTTTTTTTTTTTTTGATAAAAATCCGAACCGATCCTAGGCCAATGTCTTCAAACTTTACTTCATCAATCTACACACTGCCGCGGTTGAATATCCGGTTCCTACACAATCAGTGCTAAACTGAATGTGTACTCACCTACCACTCTGTTAAAAAAAAAACCTTAGATTTTTCTTTTATGCTACTCGACTACCTTCGATCACCTTTCGCGAATTTACGTTGGTCGCCAAGTAATACTTTTCGACGACAAGACTCCCGGACAAGCTAGCCGAGCAAGAGACCCTGTATACTGAGATCGTCAGGTCTGCTTACTACTGGGTAATCGGAGATACTTACGCGGACAAAATGGTGCACTAGACTATGGCGTTCCTAGGATGTTCTTTGTATTTGGGGAAATGAAAAATGGGGTTCGTTCTATTGTTTTATTGTTGAATCTGTGTGTAAGTGTATTTGTGTATGTAGCGTGGGTTTTTCGGTTCCTCTCCGGGCCGACTTTCAGGAACAGTACGTACCGGGACGAACAGCAACTTCCGGAAACGAGCCTTCA
The DNA here is from genome assembly GCF_030247185.1 of Malaya genurostris. Classification (NCBI taxonomy): domain Eukaryota; kingdom Metazoa; phylum Arthropoda; class Insecta; order Diptera; family Culicidae; genus Malaya; species Malaya genurostris. The sequence goes on from NC_080572.1 coordinate 96,079,141, forward strand.
CCGACGTCCTTGTGTATGTAGCGTGGGTTTTTCGGTTCCTCCCCGGGCCGAATTTCAGGAACAGTACGTACCGGGACGAACAGCAACTTCCGGAAACGAGCCTTCACCGACGTCTCGGCAAAGCCCGCTCTCGACGACGGGACGAACCTATCCGACGCGGGGCGTTGCGTCAGGGGACGTGCTAAGTTCCCTCGCTGGGCGGGAACTGGCTGCAATGGCGTCTTCCTTCGTTGGCACGATCAGTGGGCCACGGACGGGACCGTATTGGCTTCACCGAGAAGGGTACTCTCTTTTGCGTTTAGGGCCCACGGCCCGAGAGGATCTAACTCTTTTACGGTTAGACGTAGACGGAACTCACCGCCTAGGCCGAATCGTGTGCGTGGAGGGCTTTAATCGGGGAACAAAAAGGTCCTGAATAAACTCTTTTCCACTCACGAAATCACTAGGCTCAATGCCTTTTAGAAAAATTATCACTCCACTTTAGCACGTCTAATGCACACGAACGCCAGCTAATTTCTCCCGCGAAGCAGCCTTTGGCGCGCTCGCTTCATTTTTCGCCGAGAATATTTTTCGGCTTTTCCCGCGCTTCCAACGGGCGAATCTCGTCGACTAAGCAGCGCGCGCCTCCTACCGTACAATTTCCTCCTCCTGCTGACAACTGTTATACGGTGTGGGGTTCGGCTACTACACCACCCACTCGTGCCCACTCTATGTTGTTTGTGTTGTTCAGTGTGTTAACAATTTTTAATCCTTTTCTTATTTATGTTTACTAACCCTACTAATACATATATTTTAATATTGACTAAAACTAACCCTACTAATAAATTAGGAACACAATAGCTTTATTAACAAATCATGCACTTTAAAAAGGAAAAACAAAGAATATTGTAACGAACGGTTACAATCTAAACACTGTTTTTATCAAACGATTTGCTATTATAAATTACATTCAATAAAACACATTTATTTTGTACATGATCTTATAACTATTTAGGTTTGTTTGTATCAGTTCATCATTTTTATTCATATTATATAGCTGGCTATTGGTTGAACTTATGGAAAAATGCTCCATTAACTTATGGAAACATAATAATTTTCATTTATCTAAGTTTGAGTAAATCGATTAGGCCGTTTCAGAGAAATTAGAGTGATTTCCGGTTTGGAGCACACGAGCAATTTTCCGGAACCAGGAAAGATGAACTGATATACTCAAAGTCAACATGTTTGGTCATAAACTAACCATACCTGCCTAGAAAATCGAGTGAACATTTTGGTTACATACACACTTACATACATACAAACATACAGACACACGTACACAGACATTTGTTCAATTCGTCGAGCTGAGTCGAATGATAAATGACATTCGATCCTCCGGGCCTCGCTTAAAAGTCGGTTTTCACAGTGATTGCATAACCTTTCTATATTCCATAAATACGTTTATTTCTTAAGGCAATTTACATAAGTTTTTCTTCGCCGTAGCATCACTTTTACATAGAATTCTTATCCCAATATAATACTAATATAGTCACAACGAATTTAGTTTAATAAAACATGTCCAGCCAGCGACTGGCACGATTAGAAGGTGACAAGCAATTATAAATACACTCTCCTACTCAATGCTTGTTTGGAAAAATAGGTATAAAGCGAGAAGACTAGTGTTTGATGGACAGAGAAGATGTTTGAATGTTGGGTATCGGTCGGGTGACGGCCAGGATGTAGACCATGTTTAATGTACGTTCTACTGTGTCTGACCGAGTTTCAGTAAAAGCTAACTGAAATTTCCAAAATTGAAAATTTTTTTTTGATGCCGAAACTCTTAAAACTGCACGAAAAGTCGAGATTTAGTGTCATCTCAAAAAAATTTTTTTTTGAAAAAATCAACTTTCTGGGAATTTTTTTTCGAGATGACACTAAATCTCGACGTTTCATGCAATTCTAAGTCTGTTGGCATCAAAATAATATTTTCGATTTCGAAAATTTCATGTGTACCGCCCCCCCCCCCCTTCGAGCCTCGGAGACCCATAGTGTTATATACCATTCGACTCAGTTCGACGAGATCGGAAAATGTCTGTGTATGTGTACGTGTGTGTTTATTAGATTAGCATCACTCTTCTCATACAAATAGGCAACGCAAATGTCAAGAACTAGTTTGGAAAAATGATGCTGACTGTGTGACATAAACTCTGAAGCATGCTTTTGTAAACTACTCGAATCAATCTGAATCAATTGGTGTCAAAATTAGTATCCGAAATTATTTAATAAAAGTATGAAATATATTTTCATGGGACTGTTATGAAAGAAGAGAAAGGCATTATCACACCACTAGGTGGATTAAGAAGGGTTTTCTTGGTTTAAAGTCAATGGGGTGACTGTTTACCAACATTTTTACGAAATTTTAAGAAGGTTTGGCAGAATTTTGAGAAGGTTTGGCAGAATCGTCTTCACTTATTAGGAAACGCTCTTTCGAAAATTTATATTTACATTCGATTAACCTTTCCAATTACAAACTTTCAGTGTTACCTAAAAAAATTTTGTTAGAAAAAAATCGACTCTGAAACTCCGGAATCGAATTTTTTTGTCGAATGTCGAGATCTGGTGTTACCTCGACGTTTAAAGCAGTTTTAAGATATTTTGCGTCAAAAATGAATTTACGATCTCGGAGATCTCAAAATACCCAGCATTCAGCATCTCGAAGGGAAAAAATCAGCAGAACTCCTACAAAAATCATTGTCTCTCATGAGAGACAAAAAGCGCATTAAAACCCACAGAAACCTGATGAGCACAGAATACTTTTCCACGGCACAAACGAATCGCACAAAATGCAAGTCGATTCAATTCTAATTTCGATTGTGGGAACAGGCTCAGTGGAAATGATCGCGTCCATTCTACGCGAGCTGTAAAGAGATTTGATGCATACGAAATTGTCGTCTTATTTAGGGGAAACTGTGACTTGAAGTTTCGATAACCAATTATCTCAGATATATAGTTTTATCTCTTAGATTCGATGTGACCTGATCACTGTTTCGCATTCCTATATAGAATTCAAAAAGTAGTCCTACGTCAAAACGTGCGATATCAGTTCAGTGCACAGAAGTATAGATATCTACGCATTTGCACATTTGATTAATAGTCGATTTTCGGGAATGTTAATCCCTTTCAGGGAGTCTTTCAGCCAATCTAATTTTTGCTTTTTATGGGGTTCGCAGGTTTGCTCCCTGAGAATCAGATCTTTGATAGGTCCAAGTTCACAACCACAACCAAGAAGAGAGCGTCTCTTACTCATAAAAAAAATGTTACGGTCGTCGCTGAATGGCGGTTCTGTATTCTAAATGACTGTAAAATTGCATTTTCATGTTAATGAATGATAATGATTATGGCGGCATCTCATCGGATTTTTGTAGCAGTTTAGTACTAATTTGAAACTTAATCTAGTTTAAATAGTTTTCCCGAAAAAAAAACTCATGAAATTAATTTTTCATGAAACAATTGTACGTTTTTTTTCCCAATTCCATCATGATTTAGCGCCCCCCGGCTGTTGCCGCCCGGGGCGGTCGCCTCACTCGCCTCACCATCACTACAGTACTGGTCTGTATGGCAATCATGAAATCCTATTCAATCCGACCCTACGTTAGTATTAGACAGTTGCAAAATCCTGCTGTACAGATAATTTTCATAAATATTAATAAAAATTGAACACAAGAGAGGAAAGTCTTTACAGCTCTACGCACTTAGCTGATGGCTGGATCAGATGAACTCGAACCGAAAACGTGTGTGTACCTGTCGGCAGTGTTGCCGGACGAAATTGCTACAATCAAAATGGGTAGGGAAAAAAAGATAAATGTAAAAGTTGTATACATTTTCTGCCAACAGCGCAAAAATGTCTCGTTTGTTCAGAAAACAACAAAACATTTTACGAACAATTTTGGCAACATTGAAAAACTTTCATTTGCGCGACTTCGATTGCCTTGATTTGGTATGCATATATGTGATGTGGCGCCTTGCCGCCTACCCGACGTTATCCGCCCAGCCCAGCCGAGTAATGTATGCAAACCACGACCATATTTTATCCCCGTCCATTTGTCTTCCTTACCACTATGCAAACCACCATTTACATATTTATTGTGATTTCGCTATTCTGCATGTTTTATTATTATTTCGGATCATCACAATGACTCCATGAAGCCGTTTTTTTTTTCAATGGCAAGTGACAATGCCAGAGAAGCGATCCACCGATAGGTTCGCAACCAGCGAGGTATCGTGGAACGGGTTCGGGATTACAGAAAGAACCAACGAATCCATTTAGTACCAAACCCCGTAGCACATCGTGCGGTGCAAATGCATTAGACGGTTTGTGGATCAATTTCGAAGTACATGTGCGTGTGAGTGTCGTATGGCAAATAAATAATGATTATTTATGGAATATTGTGTACATTCTCCTCTTCCGAATAAAAATCCACCACTCATTCACTGACTCAGTAAGGGTGGATCGGTCCGGGAAAGGGGCAAAATTACTCCCATAAACCCCAACATTTTTCTGCCGGAGGAACAGCGGAACGCACTGCTAAAGTGTGAATAAAATTATTATATCGATTTTGGCACACTGCATTTCAAATAGGTTGATTAAAATTACGCGCAGCCCACCAGGGAGCGGCACAATCGATTGCCGCACAAACATGCATTTAGCTACATAAATTATGGTCACAAATCATATGTTTTATGAGAGCAGGGTTATAAAATTGGAGCCTGCAATTGAAAGCGAGCTGGTTAGATCGTATTAGTAAGCCGTCCGGGTTTCGGAGTGCGGTTTATTTGAGATAGCAATTTATAAATCAATATCGACAAGTTTGTGCATAATTAAGCTGGAATTAGGCATATTTTAATTAATACACTCAACCGGCATGTTAATAACCAATCGTACAATCAGCGGCTGACTGCTGTTTACATTGTTGATCTGCTCCTGTCAATAGGGATAAACAAAGTGATTTTGAGTTTGCGAATACATTTACATACTGTTTCCATATGACCGCGGGTGAGCTTGTAACCCTTAATCAAATCAACTAATCCTGTTTATTAAACTCAGATGAACTGCAACCGATGCGATATCGCAAAACCAATTTATATGCTTTTTTTATTTTTAGCTATAGACCACATCCATGTTTATGAACGATTTGTAAATATTTCTAATTAGTCTGTAGGTGCTTTGTGGAAAGTGTATTAAAATTTTATGTTTTATTTAATAAGCTGTCAAACCCTTCGGCGGAATTAAAAATTAAATTTTGGACGATAATGCGTGCGAATCCGCTCTGCAGATCAACGAGTAGAACCAGATGGTGAATATCTCATACCGCAAATAATTGGATAACGGAGGATTTTTGGCCACTCTAATATATTTTGACCCGACGCTCATGTTTTTGGTTGTAATCAAAATGAAGTACATATTCTTACCTAATATGTTGAAGAGTGGAACAATCTGGGATACGTTGTACTTAATTTCGATTACATCCTGAAATGTGTACATCGGACCCAAATATATAAGAGTGGTGAAAATTCCTCTCTATTACCAGTGGCGTAATGATGCCTTTCTCATATCAATCATACTATCAGATATAATACTGTGGTATTCTTCAAAATAATTTTCTTCGATTCTTGAAAGAATAATCGAAATCGGTTTGTTTGATCGTCTACTGATAAAAACTATCAATTGGAGAAGATTTGAGGCCGATTTAGAAAATTTTTCACGGTTTTTCGTCCTTTTCAGTGATGGCATAAAATTTTTACCACTTATGTTGGCGTCAGAGTAAAAGCGTCACACGAAGCATCTGGACGCGCGTGTGAACTAGTTACATTTGAACAAAGCAAGCCTGTCAGAGTGAATGCGATGCGAAAACAGTACTTCGCATTGAATCGCTTCGCTTCACTCCGCGTTCTGCGCTTACTCTGACATCAACCTTACGCTGTCAGTCGTAGACCACGCGAGTCTCTGCTGTATACAGGAGGCGTCTCCATTCAACTCGGTTCATGGCTGCTCGCCGCCAGCCTCGCCAGCAGCGAAGGGTCCGCAGGTCGTTCTCAATTTGATCGATCCATCTTGCCCGCTGCGCGCCTCTTTTTCTTATAGCGGTCGGATCATTATCGAGAATCATTTTAATCGGGTTGTTCTCCGACATTCTAACAACATGCCCGGCCCACCATAACCGCCCGACCTTGGCCGTTTGGACGAGGGTTGGTCCTCCCAGCAACTGGTGCAGTTCATGGTTCATTCGCCTTCTCCACGTACAGTCTTCCATCCGCACTCCGCCGAAGATGGTTCGCAACACCTTCCGTTCAAAAACACCTAGTGCTCGTTGATCCTCCGCAAGCATTGCCCAGGACTCGTGCCCGTAAAGGATAACCGGTCTAATAAGCGTTTTGTTGATAGTTAACTTCGTACGACGGCGAGCTTTACTCGATCGAAGCGTCCTGCGCAGTCCAAAGTAAGCACGATTTCCTGATAATTTTCGTCTCTGAATTTCTCTGCTGGTGTCATTATCCGCAGTCACCAGTGAGCCCAAGTACATGAACTCGTCGACCATTTCGATTTCATCACCACCAACCAGAACTCGTAATGGGTGGCTGACGTTATCTTCTCTCGAGTCCCTGCCTTTCATGTACTTTGTCTTTGACACATTGATGTCTAGTCCGATTATTAGCGAAACCAAGTAGCTGGACGGACTTTCTGAAAATCGTGCCACTCGTGTCTATCCTCGCTCTTCTTATCACACCCTCCAAAGCAATGTTGAATAGCAGACACGAAAGGCCATCACCTTGCCGTAGCCCTCTGCGAGTTTCGAAGGGACTCGAGTTTATCCCCGATACTCGAACAACGCACATCACTCGACCCATCGTAGCCTTGACCAATCGTATCAGTTTGTCCGGGAATCCGTAGTCGTGCATGATTTTCCATAGCTGTTCTCGATCGATTGTGTCGTAGGCTGATTTGAAATCGATGAATAAGTGATGTGTGGGCACATTGTATTCGCGGCACTTTTGCAACACCTGGCGGATGGCGAGCACTTGGTCCGTGGTAGCGCGTTCGCCCATAAATCCTGCCTGATATTGTCCCACGAATTCGTTTGCAATCGGTGAAAGTCAACGGCATAAGATTTGGGAGAGTACCTTGTAGGCGGCGTTCAGCAGAGTTATCGCGCGGTAATTGCAGCAATCCAGCTTATCGCCCTTTTTGTAGATGGGACACACGATTCCTTGCATCCATTCCTCCGGTGAAATCTCGTCCTTCCAGATCTTGGTAACGACTCAGTGCAGTGCTTTCACTAGTGTATAACCACCGTGTTTTAGTAGCTCACTTGGTAGTTGGTCAACGCCAGCGGCCTTATTATTTTTCAACCGTCTTACCACCTCCTCCACTCCTTGGAGGTCTGGGACCGGCAGTCTATCGTCCTCCGCACGCGTTCCCATGTTCGTTACCGCGCCGCCACTTTCGTATTCCGCCACATCGCCATTGAGGTGCTCGTTGAAATACTGCCGCCACCTCTCGATCACCTTACAGTCGTTCGTGAGAAGATTCCCGTTGGTGTCCTTGCACATATCGGCCTGTGGCACATGGCCTCAGCGCGAACGGTTCACCTTCTCGTAGAACTTCCTTGTGTCATAAGCACGGAACAGCTGTTCCATCGCTTCGCGATCTCGGTCTTCCTGTTGGCGCTTTTTTCTACGGGATACCGAGTTCAGTCTGTTCCGCGCCTGTCTGTATTGCTCCTCGTTTGCTCTCGTCCGGTGTTGCAGCTTGCTCGCCCAAGCTGCATTCTTCTCGGCCACTAACTGTTCACATTCGTCGTCGAACCAGTCGTTCCCTACGTTCGGGGCCGCCGTACCTAGTGTTGCTGATGCAGTGCTACCTATGGCAGAACGGATGTCTCTACAGCCATCTTCAAGAATAGCTGCACCAAGCTGCTCTTCCGTTGGTAGTGCCACTGCCAACTGCTGCGCGTAATCTTGAGCTACTCCAGCATCCCGGAGCCGCGCGAAGTTAAATCGCGACGTTCGGTTCCGACGTTTGGTAGTCACCGTCGAAAGTTTTAGGCGCATGCATACAGCAACCAAGTAGTGGTCCGAATCTATATTCGCACTGCGGTATGTGCAAACATTGTTGATGTCCGAGAAAGATTTTCCGTCGATCAAAACGTGGTCGATTTGGTTTTCGGTCTGTTGGTCAGGTGATCTCCAGGTAACTTTGTGGATATCCTTGCGGGGAAAGAAGGTGCTTCTGACTACCATTCCTCGGGATGCCGCAAAGTTGACACATCGTTGGCCGTTGTTATTCGATGCGGAATGCAGGCTGTTCGGCCCGATTACCGGTCGGTACATTGCCTCTCTTCCTACCTGGGCATTCATGTCACCGATGACAATTGTTACGTCTCTGCGTGGGCAGCCGTCATAGGCTTGTTCCAGCGTGTGTAGAACGCTTCTTTCTCGTCATCGGGTCTCCCTTCGTGTGGGCAGTGAACGTTAATGAGGCTTTAATTGAAAAAGCGGCCTTTAATTCTCAACTTATACATCCTAACGTTGATCGGCTGCCACCCAATCACTCGCTGACGCATCTTGCCCAGCACTATAAAGCCAGTTCCCAGCTCGTTCGTTGTGCCACAGCTTTGGTAGAAGGTAGCCGCTCGATGTCCGCTTTTCCACACCTTCTGTCCTGTCCAACAACGCTACTGCAGCGCTAAGACGTCGAGGTTGCGAGGATTTAGTTCGTCGTATATTATCCTGTCGCAGCCTGCGAAACCTAGCGACTTGCAGTTCCATGTTCCAAGTTTCCAATCGTTGTCCTTTTTTCGTCACGTGGGTCTATGGCGATTGTTCCGGATCGTATTCTCTTCTGTATTATTTGTAATGATTATTTTACGGCCTTATTAGACCTACGCCAACCCCCTGTCTCGCCGGAGGATCATCGTGCTTGCTCTGTTTAACGTCCCAACTAGCACTAGGACGATCCCGTTGGTGGGGTTGCCTCCTTGGATTTAGCTGGACGGGATGCAGCATTTCATACTCAGCTGCTGGATACCAGAACAGACGCTGTTTGAAGCCGCTCCTAACATGGAGTACAGACGCTCCGACATCCGCTAAAAAGGACCCCCTTCCCTGTCAGCATACGACCAAGGTCCTACCGGGGTTGGTTACCCGATCTTTCCTATGGTTGCTAGTACCCCAGCCGGCACCGCGGGGAGGTAGGGATAGGAGTTACTGGACAAGAGGCTAAGAGCCACACTGGGGCCTGAATTACGCATTATCCAATGGTTTACCAACCAAATTTTAATACACTTTACCTAATAATTCCGGATTTGTATGAAATTCAGGAATTACGTATGGGACCACAGGACCTTTCGTTTGAACCTAAGTTTGTGAAAATCGGTTCAGCCATCTCCGAGAAAAGTTAGTCCAAAAAAACGTTACAAACGCCCATACGCACATACACACACAGACATTTTGCGTGCTCGACGAACTGAGTCGAATGGTATATGACACTCGGCCCTACGGGCCTCGGTTCAAAAGTCGGTTTTCACAGTGATTGCATAACCTTTCTATATGGAAAAAGGTAAACAGATAATTACGCATGATAAATTTCCCACGGAAGGTTCAATTACTCAAGCTTACTTGTAAAAAAATTCTACGCTCTTGCGAGCGACCAGAACATTCGGACGAAAACATGTCTGTAGGCATGGTTTTGAATTCTTTTTTCGTTTTATTAATCCTCTTCAGTTTTCGCGACAAAATTTTTGGAGTAGATCTTACGCTTCAGCTGAGGGACGTTGGGTGGGTTCACCGACTTGGGTACCACAACGATATTCAGCCGCTGCATCTCCTCCAACGTTTTACTTTAATGTATGGAGCTTTTTCAAAATTCACCATGTGAAAGAATGTGTACAAATTAAACTTGAATATCTCGAGTTGTACTAAACCCAATAACACAATTCCCAAGTAACATTTTTAATATTATTAAATACTTGTAGCTGTCTTCAATGCTACATAATAAATCTTGCAATAAAACTTTAAACTCCACGAAAGCCTACTGAAAACCTCTATAAGAGCATGTTCCTGCAAAGTGGACCATTCTTCATAAGGTTTATAAATCAAAATGAAGAATCAGCATAAACCTGCTTTAAAACTCCAAATTCAAAAAAATTTTGAAACCAGCTTTACGATCAACATTAAATTTCTTTGTATGGAATGAATTCCGCTATGAATAAACTGTCGTTTTGATGATATTTTTCTTGACTATGTGTGTCATGTCTACTTTGAATGCAATCAGTAAGAATATATTATATTTTAATTACGAGTTTGAGACCTTTTCCGATCGTAAAAACTTTATGCGCTTTTATTTTTATCGTGAATATAAGGATAAAAATAAGAATTATAACTAATCGCCTTGAAATAAATGCGGTTTTTGCGAAAGTCTCCATGATTTATGAAAATTATTTTTTGTGATTCATCGTCATTTTTGTATAAAACTATTCTGTGGCGATAAAACTTGTGCATACGATCTGAAAATCAATCATGAAAGTCCAACATATTTCCTCGTTTTTGCCTTTCGAAGTTTATTTGATGTCAATAAATGCTACGGTATAGAACATCATAATGGCGGCCATGAAATTTCTTTTAATGCAAATTACACTTAACCTAAGAAGCAATAAATCAAATAGCCTACAACTAATGTGTCATAAGTACCCTCAAATTTACTCTGAGTGACATTGTCATAGAATGAACACGCACACACACAAAACTAGATTTATGAAAGAATTTAACTGGCAATAATGTTTTAAAGAAAATGTTTGAAAGCAATATTAAGAGTGTTTGCATGGTTTTATTCTAGTGCAAATTGTTTTATTTTTATTTTATTTTTAGTGTAGGTAAAGGGTTTTATAGAAGCTTTGAAAACTATGATATTACTGGTTAAAAGAGACACTTATTATAGTTGTCATAAAACAGGTAGTGATTGAAAAATCAATTACAAAACTCCTATAAATTATAATCAAAACTATAAGGCATTCGAATTGTTACTTGGGTTATTTCTCCATGTCATCAGATATATGATTAGCAAAATGTCATCGGTGTCACTTCCGGTTCCGAAGGTATAATGGTTTAAGTGACGAAAACGACAAAATACTTTTTTTTATCGGCTCAATATTCTCGGAGATGATGCCATGAGTTTTGTTAAATTAAAATTCATTTTAAAAGTATCCTGTGGTCATCGATCAAGTTCGGATGGGTTATGGCAAACATTTACGGTTCGGGAAATGCAGTCTTATAGGTGACGTCAAATCGCAGGTTTTTCAATACGCAAAATTTTCTCGGAGATACCTGAACCAATTTTGAAAATCTAAGACTCGTTTGAAAGCAACTGTTTGGTCATTTAATTCGTTCACAATGCACATGCTAAACGCATTTTGTTCTGAAGATATAATTGTTTAAATGACATAACCGACGAGTCGCACTTTTTCTATATATTGTTGCTTAAACTTTCGGTTCCGCGAATGTTACCGAGAAACCGACCATCAATGAACGCTTTTTGTTAATTACTTCAATCATTCCAATTGGACCCTAATGGATCCATCTAAATTTAAGTCGAAAATTATCACAAGAAAAATGTTTTAATGAAATAGAGCAATTTCAGGAATGAGTTGACAAAATCAGAATCGACCTTCTCCGATTTGGATGAAACTTTGCACATGGCTTCAGTATGGCAAACCATAAGTTTTGAACTGATGGGGAGGCCAATCCGACTCACGACTGATTTTTAAAAAGGACGTATGTATTTTTGCATTTCACAAAAATTGCCTTTTTCAAATCGTTGTAACAAAATAATCCGAAAAGTTGAAAAAGCATGGTTTTAATTTTTTTGATAATTTTTATTTTAAAGCTGTTATTAAAACCTACAGATTGATGGCTATCCCAACCGTGCCTTCTCAAAAATGAAGAAGTTACAGCTAAAACAGTTTACGGGACTCGTTGTAATTCGGAGACCGTTCATCGTACAAAAATGGCGTCCAGGAAGAAGTTGTAGGGAATCAATAGGGCACTCTTAAAAAAAATATACACTGAAAAAAAAATTTGATTTTTATCTCAATAATTTCAAAATGAACCAAAAAATAAAGGGTAGGTATCAAAATGATTCATTCATGGAAATATAAAAAATGGTGTTATAATTAAACATCCAAGTATCTCAAGAACAGTTACTTTTAGAAGAAAGGATATCATGAACAAATTTATTTCCTTTAACCTGTAGAACAATATTCTACTGTTTAAATGATTATCTTTCAACGAGAACTTGAAATTTCGAATATATCTGTAAATTGTCTTAGGTGTAACTTCTACATTTTTCAAAAGGCACGGATGAGATCTTATTAATACCATCAATCTGTAGGTTTTAATAAGAGCTTTAAAATAAAAATTATCAAAAAAAATCGAAACTCTGATTTTTTTTAATTTAATTTTTTGGTTCATTTTAAAATTATTGAGAAAAAAAATCAATTTATTTTTCAGCGTATATTTTTTTAGAGTGCCCTATCGATGCAACTTCTTCCTGAACGCCATTTTTGTACAATTAACGGTTTCCGAGTTACAACAATTTGAAGACGGCATATTTGTGAAATGCAAAAATACATACGCCCTTTTTAAAATTCAGTCGTGAGTCGGATTGACCTCCCCATCGGTTCAAAACTTATGGTTTGCCATACTGAAGCCATGTGCAAAGTTCCATCCAAATCGGAGAACGTCGAGTCTGATGATCTGCTAAGCATTTCTCAATAGTCAATGGTAAGAAATGACAACGATATTTTGCATTATCAGCACAGATCCGATAAAAACTCCCGCGGGCATATAAAGTTTTATTTTTGTTAGTTATCTTTTTCCGTTTCAATTATTTTTCTGCTTTACCTACAATATAACTTCATAATAATATTAATACAGTTCCTATTATTCGAGAACAAAAGAACACTGCAAAAAGCTGCGTCATTTCCAATGGGACAAGGGCTTTCCGAAATAGCTCAAACCAAATCCAGTTCCTCATCAGCTTCAAGCTGCTACCCCAATCAAGCAAAGTCCGCAGCGCTACCTCAACCAGTGCCTATTATTATAGGACGAAATATGCGACATTTTCCTTTCACCTTTCATCCAAACGGGATTAGGTCGGTAGTTTGCTGATTTGATCATCCAGTCGAGCTCCTTGTGATTTCGGTACAAATGAACCATCCGGCAGCTTTCGTAGATTGCGGTTCCCCATCAAAACGGCTCTTCAGGCTTCAATTTGTTCCAACACTATATAAATATCTTTTCGCTTATTGCTTACAAAAGACTGTGCGCCCTGTTGTTGGCATGGACCGTGCCGTCTCAGTGGATTTCGAATAGTAAAAGCACCCGCATTTCTGTATCGTAGCGTCGCTATCCGCAGAATCATTAACGAGAAAATTCCGGGCCGCACGGGGACTTAAGTTCCAATTTTTCATTCGGTAGAATATATACCCCAAACTTGCGGGAAATGGTTCTTCTTTGCGGATAGCTCACCTGATGACGCAGAGCGTTTCGAGGATCCGAGGAGCGTTGTTAGTCAAATGACAACGTAATATTTTGTCTGAGGCTTGATTTGGGGAAATTGGATACAGAAGTCCACGGCACCTTAGCATGATGCTGTATTATTATTATTATTATTCTTTTATTTGAGGAGTGAATTCGAGCAGCGTTCGTAGATGAGTTTCGAGTTTTATGTTGTTTATCATGAGATGAAGATGATAAGATAATGAAAACAGTAGCTCAAATAAAATATTGAACGTAACGAACAAATTAGGTTTGTCGGAATTAGTGACGGATAGCAGCGAAACAAGTATTAAATACATTCAGGGGTTAGCCTATGTTTGTGCTTAGGGAACATAACCGCTTTTACTGTTCTTTACGTTTCGTCTTAGACTCGTCAGTGCAGAGAAGTTCAAATTGAACTGCTTATTGCAAACTTAAACAGTTCAAGTTTAGCGCTTCAAGTTGAACTGTTTAAGTTTGCAATAAGCAGTTCAATTTGAACTGCTCTGCACTGACGAGTCTAAGACGAAACGTAAAGAACAGTAAGTAAATACAAATTAATTGTGTTTGTAACAAGTTTCATTGATATTGGCCCACAGAGTATAAAGACTACATTCGAAAAAAATGCAACTGACAAAAATGATCACCAAAAACCCATAGATCGCTTACCTCACCAAGTACTTCTAGGAGAATTTGTCAACCTTCTCCATCCGGAACATCCACGTACGACAAAAATCTCCAGGCGGACTGTCTGCTTGGCGTCCGCTTTCATGCACGTTTCGTCGTTAACCTTCCTCAATTTTGTCAATTGAGGCGAAATGAGTAAACCGATGACCTACCAGATCGTGCTGTATTTGTCGTAACAACCAGTAATCAGAAGGAGTAATATCAGGAGAATACGACGGGTGCGCAAAATGTCCCACTTCAGCGTTTCCAAATATTTTTTACGACTTTTGCGACATGAGGCCGAGCGTAGTCATGCAGGAGAATAACTTTATCGTGTATTTGCTTGTATTCCGGCCGTTCTTGTCGTAATGCACGGCTCAAACGCATCAATTGCAGCCTATACCGATTGCCCGTTATAGTATCGCCTGGTTGTGGCAGCTCATAGTGCACAGCACCCTTGGAACCATGAATATTCGGTTTTGGTGTTCGTTCTTAAATAAAAATGCAATGCTGTATTTTCTTCCGAGTGGACACAATATGACATCTACTAACATGTAAAAAAAGTTTTTGTCTCTGTATCGATTGAAACTTCAGCTAAATTAACTGTGAAGGTAATGATATGAGTTTACTTCAAAATTTACCCTCTGAACGAGTGATAAATTTTTGATCGTGAATATCTTTTGTTGTATCCAACGTATCAATAAATTTTTTGCTACATGCAATCGGAAATATGATCATCAATTTATGATAACATTTTCAGTTGTATGACATAATCGCAAATGATTAAAAATTAAAATTTTCTGATATGTTTGGTATCAACAAGAGCGGATAATTTCTCCGAATCACGTTTCACCGAAAGGGTCAGTTCTCCGAAAGTCGTTTCACCGAAAAGGTCATTTCGCCGAAAGGAACATTTCGCCGAAAGGGTCCTAAAATATATTTCAAATATTTATTTGTTTTTATATCTCATGGACATTTGATTTAACGCAGCTACGAAACCGAAGCCAAGATGGCTCGGTGGCACAAAATCGTCGAGGCGATGTCAGCTGAGTTGGCTGCCGACCCACCGTCGAAAGCGGCACCTCTTGCATATTAACCTGTAATCGCCTTGTTTGCCCGGTCTATTCAAAGCTAGGTTTTTTTGCTTTAGTTAAAGACTGTCCCAGAAAGTATGAACGCACTTTGATTTCGCTGTAAATAATTCACAAGTGTTAGATATTCAAATTTTATTCGATATACTGATAATATTCGACTACAACTACAGAATATTATTCTCAACATTTGCTACTTAGCCATTGTAGACTAGCTGGCGCACCTTCTTGCGAACGTTCCTCATTATATTCCGTACAGACTTCTTGGCGACAAGTTTTGACACTTTTATCCAATCTTTTTCGAACTGTTGAATGGTTTAGGCTGCCGAGACATGTTTCCTAAGATGTGATTCGTTAATGCCCAAAATTCCTCAATTGGTCGAAGTTGTGGGCAATTTGATGGATTCATGTCTTTTGGGACGAAAGTGACATTTTTGGTAGTATCACATTCTACCGTTGAATTCGAGTAGTGGCTAGAAGCAAGATCTGGCCAGAAGACAACAGGATCCTTGTGGCTTCGAATCATGGGTAGAAGTCGTTTTTGTAAACATTCCTTGATGTATATTTCGCTGTTCATTGAAGCAGTGGTAATGAAGGGTTTCGAAATCTTACCGCAGCTACAAATTGCATGCCAGACCATAGCTTTCTTATCAAATTTTTCGACTTCAATCGATGTCTCGGACTGGTTTAACACTTGCCCTTCTCGCACCGTAAAATATTGTGGTCCCGGCAAGGATTTGTAATCGAGTTTCACGTAGGTTTTGTCGTCTATGATTATGCAGTTCAAATTTCCAGCAAGAATCGTATTGTACAGCTTTCGAACCCTCGGCCTGATCGATGCTTCTTGTTTCGGACTACATTTTGGTTGTTTCTGCTTCTTATAGGTTCGAAGATTAAAACGTTCTTCAGCACGAAGAACATTTGACTTCGAAGTGTCCACTTTTTTGGCCACATCCCGAACTGAAACCTCCTTCTTTTACTCGAACGCCTTACGTTTATCCAACTGAGGGTTAGCAGTAACCGACCCGTTTTCGGTTTATCCTCAAAGGTGTTATCCTCACCGAACTTCCTGATTGCATTTCGCACGGCTTTTTCACTTACTCCTTCCATTTTTGCTATTATTCTCAGTGACAGTCCGCGTTCTGTGCTCCATATGTACACAATTTTTCGACATTGTTCTGCAGAAAGTCCACGCATTTCGAAACCAACTAATGGAAACGAATAAACAACTGCACAAGTGATTAGAGAAGAGTGTAAACAACAAAACGCAGCCATAAAAATTGACAGATTCTGAACCATATCGAAATGGCAGCGGTTTTTGGTTGCGTCCATACTTTCTGGGACAGTCTTGAGATCCGAACCAATGAAAATATTTTGATGATAAGTAGCTAATAGAGCCAAAATGTTTTTTTTTGGGAATTTCGCTCTGAGGTTCATGGTTCCTGTTCTAAAAAGAAAAATTCATTAGATTAACTACAAGAAACACTGTCATTTTTCATTTGTCATTTGTCTTGAATCAATTCTAATTACGATATTAAGACAATTGAAGAAATCGGTGAAGTTATCCTTTCGGCGAAATGGCTTTCGGACTAATTTAGCCCTTCTGAATGCCAGAAATGAATCCCGTACAGCATTTTGATAGCTTTTTCCACTGAAATATGCAAATTCGTAATGAAAAACCTGTTTTAATCCACCTTTCTCATATCTCACATATTCTCATATATAAATGCGTGGTATTCTTCAAAATATTTTTCTTTGATTCTTAAAAAACAAAAAGGTTTGTTCATAAACTAGTATAACCTACAGAGTGAAACAGTACTCAGGTCGGTTAGGCCATTTCTGATGAAACAAAAAGAGGTACATCCGAAACCGGAATCGGGGAACCGGTATCATCGAAGTTGGATCGAGAAAAAAGACTAGGATCCACTTTTGAGTCTATGGCTACAATCTTCGGTCATTCATCAACTAAGAACTAAGAAAGCCAAATAATGTTTGGCCGTCTGCTAACCATTGGAATAGTTTTGAGACCAGTTTTTGAAATTATTTTACTTTTTATTTCCGGTGCTTCCGGAATCAGAAACCGCGAACCAGCATAGCTGGAATCGGATGGTTTGGTTTTCTAGTGACAATGGTTAGCGGTTGCAATGATTTCGAGGCCAGTTCAGAAATTTTTTCACGTGTTTTGTTTCGCCACTCTAAGTGACGGTATCTAATTTTAAACACACTTCATCCTGTAATTCCGGAACCGGAAGTCGGATCCGGATGAAATTCGGAAGTTTTGTATGAGACCATGAGACCGTCTAAGTTTGTTGAAATCGAACACGCCATCTCTGAGCAAAGTGAGGAAGTAATTGAAAATAAGATTTTTTTCACTAATCACACTGTAATTACGGAACCGGAAGTCGCATCAAAATAAAACTCAGAAACTTTGTAAAGAACAATTGTACCTTTCTTATGAATCTTAGTTTGTAAGAATCGGTTCAGCCGTCGCTGAGAAAAGTAAGTGCATTTATTTTCAATTTTTGCACACATCACCCTGTAATTACGGAATCGGAAGTCGGATTCGAAAAAAATTCCGGAACTTTGTGTGTGTTACAAGACCTCTCATTTAAATCTAAGTTCATGAAAATCGGTTCAATCATACATATACACACACAGACATTTTGCGTACTCGACGAACTGAGTCGAATAGTATATGACACTCGGCCCTCAGGGCCTCGGTTCAAAAGTCGGTTTTCACAGTGATTGCATAATCTTTCTATATGAGAAAGGAAAAAATCAGCATCAAAATTCTATATGTTGCTATTGTTGCGGGACATTCACAAAGCCAGTTTCACTTCAAACAAGAGTGCTTGCGTCGTTCTGCTACTGGTAGTTTGCCATTTATCCAAATTTTACGAAAAGTGGACAACGATGAGGAACATTATGTAAAATCAGCCCTTCTAATGGCTCCAAACGTTATATAAAGAATTATTAGAATTACTTATCTGTTTAAATATGCAAATCGGAAGTGAATATAATCAGTTTAGTGAAGCTTTACAGTAAAAAAGATTCTAATAAGAAGATTTTTTTCTCGGCTCTTTTTAATTGGATCTTGAATGATTTTTGCCTTTCTCTATAGAAAGGTATTAGAATTGCTGGAAAAACCTATTTTCTAACAGAGCCTCGGCGACCCATAGTGTTATATACCATTCGACTCAGTTCGACGAGACCGGAAAATGTCTGTGTGTGAATGTGTGTGCGTATGTGCGTGTGTGTGTGCACTTTTCGAAGATATTTTTACCGCTCAATTTTCTCAGAGATGGCCGATTTCAACAAACTTACGTTCGTTTGAAAGCTACTGTCGGGCCATTGATTAAGTTCGAAGATCAAATGGCAGTGACTTTTGCTTCCGGAGATATGATGGTATAAATGACGTAACCGATCAAACGTGATGTTTTTTTTTATCGCGCAAGTTTCTCGGAGATGGGTGAACCGATTTCAACAAGCTTAGGATCGTTTTAAAGCTACTATTAGACCATTGATCAAGTTCGAAGATCAAATGACTATGACTTCTAGCTCCTGCTTTAGATTAACATCACTTTTCTAATACAAATAGGCAACGCAAATGTCAAGCGCTTGGTTGGAAAAATGATGCCGACTATGTGACATAAACACTGGAAAATGCTTTTGTGAACTACTCGATTCAATCTGAATCAATTGGTTTTAAAAATGAGCCCAAATTAGTGTCCGACATTATTTAATGAAACCTGTTTTAATCCACCTAGTGGTGTAATGATGCCTTTCTCATATTACTCATAACATCAAAAATATTACTGTGGAATTCGCAAAAACTGTTCATTTAATAGAAGTAGGAAAGTTTGTTCAGACAAATTTAGGAATTCCGTATGAACTGTAAGATTTTTCGTTTGAACCTATAAGTTTGTGAAAATCGATTTGGCCATCTTAAAGTAAAGTGAGTGAAACCCTTTTGCAGTTTTCAATCACCATTTCCAATTCTTCTGAAACCGGATTCAGATGACCGGAATAGTCAAAGTTGGTTCGTAAGCCAGCCACAAATATGATCTACAAATTGGAACAGTTTTGAACCTAATTAAATCTAGAATTTCTATCTCATGCCCTATTTCGATTAAACGAAATCTAACGAACCTGCGTTTCTGTTACTTCTTCATATGTAAGTCAAGCTAAACAGCATAATACATGTAGTAGAATTATTATTTTCCTTATTATCATTGACATCACTACACCACCGGCACGGTATTACTGCACTACCGGATGTGAAAATTTCATGAAATTTGAATTCATTGACATTCGTCTATTCTTTCGGTCGTACTGATCATAAAATTACTATAATTTTTATCAACCGCAGAACCGTCTTTTACCAATATTACACACTAGTAGCAGACATCCGTAACCGTTTCGAATTCTTCATAGCGTGTACGAAATAGAACAAAGCACGCATCGTTTGTTTTGTGTTTTCTTCTTCTTTCGGTTTTGTACATATTGTCATTATATATGGCGATCTGAAAACTTCTATATGGCGATCTGACACTCATCGTCCTGTAACTGCAGAACCGGAAGTCGGTTCCGGATGAAAGTTCACAGTAGCTTCAAAGATAATATGAGCTTTGATTCAAATCAAGATTTGTGAAAATCGGTTCAAGCATGGCAGAGAAATTGAAGTGAGTTCTATTTCGGTGCTTCAGGAACAGGAAAAGAGGGGACGAGTAGTGTACAAACTAACAAGCTATGCAAACTAGAAGAGTTTATCAGACAGTTTTATAGCATTTGTACCTATTTTTGACCATCGTTTGTGAAAAAATACAAATGAAATTGGTGATTTTCTACTTATCACGCTTTAGTTTCGGAACCGGAAGTCTGATCTGGATAAAACATTCTAGAAATTTTTAGGAAACTATAAGACCTTTCATTTTAATCTTAATTTGTGAAAATCAGTTGAACTGTTTCAGAGAAAATTGATTGCACAGTTTTTCTATAATTTTGAAATATTACTCTGTAACTCCGGAAATCGGACCGGATTGAAATTCAATAGCAGACTATGGGACTATGAGACCTTTCATTTGAATCTTAGTTTGTGAAAATTGGTTCAGCAATCTCCGAGAAAAGTGAGTGCATATTTTTGTTACACACACACACACACACACACACACACACACACACACACACACACACACACACACACAGACATTTGCTCAGTTCGTCGAGCTGATTCGAATGGCATATGACATTCTGCAATCTGGGCCTCGGTTAAAAAGTTGGTTTTCACAGTGATTTATTTATTTATTTATACAGGGTCCGGCACTCGAAGTGTAACCAACTTCAGACCGCTCGCGCAGCTGACGCACGGGCATCAGCTTTCTAGAAATTTGCTAAATGACAGTTCGGAGTTGTATTGTTTACAAGCGCAAGAAAGCATTTTGCCAAAAGTGAACGCGAAAAAAAATCTTGACTTAAGAGAGCGAAGGAGTTGCTTCGTTTGGCCGAAAGCAGTCAATTTCAGAACATTGTATTTTCTGACGAGAAAATTTTTCCAATTGAGCAATTCGTAAACTCTCAAAACGATAGGGTTTACTTGACCGACCGTTCATACGAGAATTTGAGTCATCGATTGGCCACCAGGAGGCAGCACCCGCAACAGATAATGGTTTTGGCCGCTGTAACCGCAGATGGGCGCTCTACAATCGTTTTCATCGAGCCTGGCGTCAAGGTAAATGCGACATATTATCGGGAAAGTATTCTGGAGGTTGCTTTGAAGCCGTGGGCAGACAAACAATTCGGTGGCAGAACATGGACGTTTCACCAGGACTCGGCACCGTCTCACAAAGCTCGAGTGAACCAAGAATGGCTGAAAAACAACGTTCCGAACTTCATCACGTCCACACAATGGCTCTCGAATTCACCAGATGCGAATCCAATGGATTATTCTCTTTGGGCCATTTTGGAGAGCAAAGTCCGAACTAAAAGATACACCAGTCTCGAGGCGCTGAAGAAAGTTATTGTCCGCGAGTGGGCCTAAATACCTGCAAGTCACATTCGGCAACTTGCGATTCGTTTTTTGACCGTCTCAAGACCATAGTCAAGGCAAAAGGTGGTCATATCGAGCAAAAGTGAATTGATTCTGAATTTTGTATTATTTTTACACATTTTGTACTTTGAATTAAGTAAAAGTAATTTTCCAAACTGAATTTATGGCCTTTTTAATTGGTTACACTTCGAGTGCCGGACCCTGTACATAGCATTTCTATATGTGAAAAGCAAAATGATAGAAAATATTTTCATGAGACTGTTATGGAGGAAGAGAAGGCATTATCACACCACTAGGTGGACTAAGAAGGGTTTTTTTCTGTAGAGTATGAGACATTTTTCTTCACTGGAATAATTTAACCGGCTGTGAACGCTATACCTACGCCAACCATATCATTATTGAATCCACGGACGGGAGCGGGTCATACCGCCGAATTTTATTTCGCCGAAAGTGGTTTCGCCGAATGCCATTTCGCCGAAAGTCGTTTCGCCGAATAAGTCATTTCGCCGAAAGTCGTTTCGCCGAAAGGGTAGTTTTGCCGAAAGGGTCATATCTCCTGCATGTTATGTCTCCTGTATAACTAATGTGGCGCAGCCACATAACCGATGCCAAGATGGTTCGGCGGCACAAAGCCGCCGAGCCGACGCCAGCAGAGTCGGCCGCCGACTCGCCGTCGGAAGCGGCGGCCTCTTGCATACAAACCTGTAACCGCCTCGTTTGCCCGGTCTACTCAAAGCAAGGTTTCTTTGCTTTAGTTAGGTCCGAACGAGCGGCAGCGAGGTCGGACAGCACAAGAACCAAAACGATGTGGCGTAGCCGCATTAGATATTTTTTCATTTTCACTTAGTAAACGGAAAATACCACCTACATTTGCCTGGTAGATACACCTATGCAATTGCTTTGATGCTTGGTAGCTGATAGTCAACAAGTTTTCTTGGGAACTACTTTCTGAGGTTCATGAATCATTCTTTATTCAGGAGTACAACAATCAATCATTATTCAAGAAGTAGGTAGGTCAACAAAACGGGCGTTAACGCTATCATCTTTCGTTTGTCTCTAATTTAAATCAATTCTAATTACAATTTCAAGACGATTTCAGTATTCGGCGAAATGACCCTTTCGGTGAAATGGCATTCGGCGAAGTGACCCATTCGGCGAAATGTCATTTCGGTGAAATGGCTTTCGACGAAATGGCTTTCGGCGAAATGGCTTTCGCCGAAATGACCCTGATCCTTCACGGACAACAGGTCATTCTGGGAATAGATGACGGAAATCAGCGGCATCTATCGGAATTCAACGAAATTCAACGCCTTCATAAAAGGCTCTTTTCAGAACAACCATTATTTTGTTATAAATAACTATACTAATTATATTGTAATATTGAATTGTATGTCAGAATGTTTGATGTAACTAATCCGTACTTTAGTGTAGATGCATCGTTTCGAATTCTAGCGGTAAAATGCAAAATTCGCACAATCGATTAACTTCGAAAGTGTGGATTAAGCGTGTTAGTTTTATTCGTATTCACGCCATCCAGTTATGTCTTTGTCATTACCCACCCGTCTTTTTTTTCGTTGGGTAATGTTATTAAGGAACCCAGTTTATAGCTATATCATAACGACCACTTGGAGCAAGTGATACCTAATATTTCTATAAAATTCGTATCGTTTTTGAATGCGCCGATAATAAAACTTCTACCGCAATGCATTGTGGCTACGATTGATTGCCAAATCAAGGCTTTTCGGAAAAGGGACGATCCAACGATTGATTTACTACACTTCTCGATTAAATTCTCTTTCCGTGCCATCGGCACCACAAACCTGCTGGTAAACGGAACCCACCGCAGTAAAACCAATCTTCAGCGGGATACAAGCGGGCGGGACGATTAAAATAAATGCATTTATTAAATTAATTTCTGCCCACCCCAACCACCGGCTTCGCTCGGTTGCGCTACGAAATGGTGGCACTCGCACGGTAAGGACCATGCGGGCCCGATTGGTGCTGACGACGGCGGTATCTGCTCCGGTGGTACCGACGGTCGCCGCTGACACGGACCGATGTAATATGGATGTTGCCCCGAAGCGATTCGATAAAGTTATTAACATCTCAAGCAGCACAATCAAAGCCATGGTTCGGGGTTTGGCAGACGGCGGACGGAGTTCATCAAGAGAGAGAGTGAGAGAGAAAAAAAAGGGGGAAGGTCAATTGTGTGCGATAAAGAATGTTTTCGTGTTTCCAGACTTGTGCACTATGCTGCGTGTATGAGACATTGTATTTGCTGCAAGTTTAAGGGACGTACGGTGGTTGGCAGATTTATTGTTGCTAATTGAATTTATCGATGAAAGAGGAAAAATTTATGTATTGTAATAACTGGCAGAGGCAACGACTTTATGCGGAGAAAAGGGTTGCGAGACATAATCTTCTGGTACGATGATAATTTAGTTACAGCACTTAGCTCAACAAGTTTGAGACAAGTAAACACAGCATCTTATCTTCACGATTAGATGTAATTGATGACTTGAGCAAATCTTCTAAATTAAATATAGGATAGAAAGTTGACGAGTTGAGGGTGACCCGAAATGTCGGCAAACAATTTCGAACTGACCCCTACGAGCTCTTCGTGAAAGGCTTTTAAATTAGCGCCCGTTTACCGGGATGACACGATGACAAACGATGCCACTATGTGCAAGTGATTTCGTTTTTTTTCTCTCGTTAAACCTTACGCCCACATCGCGGCAACCTTCGGTCAGAAAAATAACGAGTCATAAATAAGCAACAAATCGAACACGTTCTCGATAAGCTCGACCTAACACGGTACTTTTGGGCTGAACTGAGAAAGAACCGGCCGAACCTACCGGATGGTCCTGATCGTGTATGTTGCAAATATATGCTTCCTCTCTCCCTCCCGCACTCACCAAATACTGGACCATTAACGGCTGACAAATCAGACGACAAGGGCTTTGGTCATGTCAAGGCGTTGCAATTTTCAGCACAGCCTCGTCGTTCCTCATTCGCAGAATCCGCAGTGGTCCCGTGTTGGGAATTAATTGAACGAATTTTTTAAGACACGTTCCATGGCTAATTACGGGTTCACGTGGTTTCGGCAAATATTTACAACGTGACTGCGGCAAGCGAAGAGGAGCATCCCTACCCGGTAAAGGTGGAAGCGGTCTTGGTGAAAGGATGGGAGCAAACCGAGGGAGAAGTTAAATTTATGCAAGAAGTTAATCTTTTGCGCACTAAAAGCCTTTCCGTTGTAGTTCAGTAAGTAAGTTTGTGTCTTGCCTCGTTCGTAGTTGGACCGCTTATGAAAATTTAATTTTCCGCTAAGGGAGATAAATATTTAAATCCGAAGTAATAATTTCTGCACAGCGTGAAGCCTCGGAAGCAGAGGAATGGTGCAGAATCGTGACTTTTCACCGGTAAATTCGGATGTTCGACTGGTGGTCGTGCCGAAGACGGGGCGGTAACAGAAATAAGATTATTCATTTACGACGAAATTGTGGTTTCGCGATTTATTAATTATTCATATGAATGAAAAAAAAAACGAACTTTCGATTTGAAGCTTCGATGTACTAGGGTATACCATCAATACTATGTGACATTTTATTGAACTCTTGTTACATTTCGTCTAAAGGGTAATTTTGTCGAAACAAACAATGGTCTTGAAATCTCATTGAAATTGATTTCAAATAAAGAAAATCTAAAGAAGATCCTGTTCACTACCTTTTTGTTAGCCACAAATTGTACATTAGAATTTTTTTTTAATAACAGATTAATTCACTTTCCTGATTGATTTATAATTCCTCAAAATTGAATTTCCAGAAAATTTAGTTTACTTTATTAACAGAAGCTATAGATACAAGCAAGGATGGCTTTTATCGTTCACTGGCAACTCTTCAACGATTGAATCAGTGTCATCAAAGAGAGTTGGAAATCATCGCAACAACAAAAACCCGGCATGGCTCATTTAACATAGAATCGACACCAGTGCGAGAGTGAATTTCTCTCAATGACAAAGCTGAGAATCAAAGGTTAGCACGTTGCTGTGGAGATCTTCTCTGAAGCAACAAACGGTCGCTTATTCTCGTTTCGCGATCCGATTCTATACAGGCAGTTGATAATTGCGATAGAATCATTTTATTATTGCCGCTTATTCTAACTATGTGCATATAATCTTCGTATAAGTTGTGTCTATGAAAATGTATGTGAATGCTCCACACAAGGGTTTTGAAATATTGCAACCTAGTATGAGAATCATCAAGTTGAATCATCGACTCGATTTTCTGCGATAATTGTCAACTTGCGATTCTCTCTTGGGAAATTCCACACAGCAACGATCATTATCAGACTGTAAATTTTTTTTAAGGGCCGTGAAATACTCAGAGTATGAAGTGGAGCGAAGGAATGTAGAAAAATTCTCTCGCGGTTCATGCATTGAGAGACTCGAATTCTTGTGGCATCTTCTACCGGATTGAAAATGTTGTATACAATATAGATAGCAATACTGCAACTTCTGTCAAATTTTCGGCAATCACCAACACTGGATACAAGTATATTTTGTTCTATTCTATTCAAAATTTCTATTCTATTTGTGGTAATCAAATTAAACAATACTCGCGTGGTTCTTAGTTCAGGGAAATCTATATTTCTATATGCGTTCATGGTACATTGTACATTGTCAGTTGTCCTGCATCGGATGGCACAGATAATAGAATCAGATACATCTCCACATCTCGCTTTCCATATAAAACCAAATCTTTCAATGATCAAGGACAAAATCAGCGAATCGGTTCGGGGTTTTGGCTTTACGAGTACCCTGCGTTGTTCCAAAGGAGATTCAGTCTGTTATTGTCGGTTGACTGACCGGATCATTTACATCATTATTATTAGCTTATCCGAGGAGTCTTCATTTTCCCCAGCTTCCTTATCTGTATCACCAAGATTGTTTTGGCTGTCGTTCTCGTTCCTTATCTTCTTCAGGTGACAAGAGTTTCTATCATACACTTTACCAGTTCCTTCATTTTGCACCGTAATTCTTGAACCCCGCTTAGCTGTAACCGTTAATACATCACTGTTAAAGGTAGAGCTTAACTTGTTTCCCGGTACAACTCGTTTCATATGTACTTTATCACCAATGTCCAGGTCCGAAATCTTGGAACCACGTCGATAATCCTCCGCTATCCTCCCCTTTTCTTTAGCTTGGTGATCTCGATCTCTGTAATCGGTATTTGGGACAGCTGTGTTCAGATCTGCTAAGGAAGGTAGTTTGGTTCGAACGTTTCTTCCGTACATCAACTCACTTGGTGTTTTACCAGTCGTACTATGCGGTGTCGAATAGTACATAGATAAATAGGTAAGTAAATCGCGTTTCCAGTCTTGTTTAAGAGCTTGACTGATTTTGAGCCGTTTGACTAGAGAACGATTTTGACGCTGTACTAAGCCATTCTCTTGTGGCCAGTAAGGAGTGGTTCTATTCAGTATTATGCCACGCCGCTTACAATAATGCTCAAATTCAGTGCTCACGAACTGTCGACCGTTATCGAGCGTGATTGTCCTTGGATAACCAAGACGGGTGAATATTTTTTCAAGTCGATCAATTGTTTCGGTCGCCGTTATTTTCCTCAAAATTTTCACCTCCTTGTATCGACTAAAGTAGTCAATCACAACTAAGAGATGTGTTGCGCAAAACTTCTCGAGCGCAGCGCACCTCGACGTACAGCAACCTTGTCTCGAGATTGATCGACAGAACAACGGAAACCAAACTGTCAAACCAGGAATGAAATGTAAAACCATTTCTTCAGCGAACGTTCTTTGTGTTAGATCACGTTGGAAATCTCGTTATTACTATCGAAAGTTAAATTGTTTAAATTAAGATTCGCATATGTCATATTGAACTTTATAAATTTTTGTAGAGAGGTAATCACATATTACATTTACATTCATATTTCTTATGACTAACATCGGCAAAAATTCTGTCAGGTGAAATTGGAGGTTAGGTTCAGTAGATCGCACAAATTCACGCTTCAAGTGAGCTCATCAGGTATTATCGACGACTAAATACTTTCAATGTCCTTCTTAACCCTAATTATAGTTGCTCTAATTCAGATAATTGTGTAAGCATTACATTTTGAACATCGGGTAAATTGAATACTGAAACCCACTAAACGTAAGTAGCTCGAAGAAATGAATCGTATATTGGTAGTTACAACTATAATTTGCCTTGCAGGAGAAATTTAATATACCAGTTTCGAAATAAAACGTTATTAAAAGCTCGGAAATCGTTTCAATCATTGCTAGACGCAACATTTTAAATTTCTCGTTTACCCGTAAGAATTTGGAAAATACTTCATTATGCCTCAGGACCGACCTATACCCATCCCGGAGAATAGTTGTTCGCTTTGCCAAGCTGAAGATAACAGTCGGATGGTTTGCAGCGATTCTTGCCAGAAGTGGTATCATTTCGATTGTGTCGGAGTGTCAGAGGAAGTTGAAACTCACGATTGGAGCTGTACGGATTGTGTGAATGCAGGCATGCCAAGATCAACGTTGATAGATTCCTTTCCACCTGTTCCGTTACCTCCGGTTACGACGCCGTCAATAATTCCTTCCCCCGAGATACTCAAAGGAGTTACATCGACGTATTCTACCGCGGGAGGAAAAACCTCTCACCTGTCAATTGATGTACAGGTAAAACTACTCGAAGAAGAAAGAGCCATCGAGAAAAGGTTCCTGCAGCGTAAATATCAACTGATGATGGATGCATCTGGAATGGGTTACAATCGTCCTTCTACCTCTCAAACAGGGACGAACGTTAGCTACCCACGACCAGCGAGCCACTCATCTCCATTACTGTCTGTTCCACGCACCGCCCCAGAGCATCACCTCCTAGAAGGCACGGGTGTAGCCAACGAGACAACAATACTCAACTCGAGTCAAATTGCTGCTCGTCACGCGATGGCTAAGGAGCTACCTAGCTACAGTGGTGATCCAGAAGAGTGGCCGCTATTTTACGCCACGTATGAGAATACGACGAAATTGTGTGGTTTTACGCCAGAAGAAAATATGGTGCGATTGCAACGTTGTCTAAAAGGAAAAGCGATGGAGGCTGTTAAGTGTCAACTACTTCACCCAGCCAATATAGAATATGTTTTATCAACGTTAAAGATGCTGTTCGGACGTCCGGAGATAATTGTGCATACACTGATCGATAAAATCAACAAACTCCCTGCACATAAGGCGGACAAACTCAACACGCTAGTAGATTTCGCATTGGCAGTCCGGAATATGGTTGCGACAGTAAAGGCTTGCAATTTGGAGGAACACCTATTCAATATTACACTCCTTCAAGGATTGGTTGACCGGTTGCCTCCAATGGTAAAGTTGAATTGGGCAACTTACCGCTTACAAATTAATCGGGTATCGTTGGTAGAATTTAGTGACTGGCTGTATGCAGTGGCGGAAGCGGCCGGCGCGGTAACAATGCCATCTCTAAATTACGTTCATGATACCAAACAGCGTCGCGGTTGTCATAAAGATGATGGATTTCTGAATGTTCATTCCGAACTTGTGCAAAAACCCACGTTACCGGATTTATACCACAGCAGCTGTGTGATCTGCCAAGGAATGTGCAATTGTATCGACGAGTGTCAAACATTTCTTCAGCTTGCTCATCCTGATCGCTGGAATGCCATACGAGACAATAAGTTATGCCGAACATGCCTCAAGCCTCATAATGGACATTGTAGATCCAACAAAGTTTGTGGAAAGAACGGATGTAGATTTAGACATCATCGCCTATTGCACAATGACAGAAATGAAGATGAGAATGAGAACAGTCAATCAGTACGACCAGCTGGAAAAGTAGCAGGTGAAGTCCAGTATAACTGTACCCACAGAGAAATCGAAAATTCTGTGCTGTTCCAGTATATACCAGTAATTCTTCATCATAAAGGAAGCTCATTACGCACCTATGCATTTATTGATTGTGGCTCACAGATAACATTGCTCGAAGAAGATCTTGCAGCGGATTTGAACATCCGTGGCGAAAAGCATCCCCTGTGTATTCGATGGACCGCAGACCATTGTCGCTTTGAGGATACTGCCGAACGAGTTTCTCTAGATATATCCGGGTCAGGTAATAAAAACAAATTCACACTTTCTGACGTCTTCACGGTAAAGGATTTAAAGTTACCAGCGCAATCTCTCTCCGTAAATGAAATGTGTAAAAAGTATCGTTATTTAAGAGGATTGCCAGTTGAGTCTTACAGCAACATACGTCCCCGTCTTCTAATCGGAATGAATAACATCCGGCTGGGATGCGCTTTGAATAGTCGCGAAGGTAACGAGAATGAACCGGTTGCATCGAGAACTCGCCTGGGGTGGACCATATATGGGTCCTGTGTGCGTAACGTTTCTAGAGATTCCAATACATCTTACAGTTTCCATATTTGCTATCACCCATACTCCACCGACGAAGATTTGCACTCTATCGTTAAAGATTATTTTGCTCTCGATAGCATAGGCATTTTAGCTCTTTCAAAGAAGTTGTTGTCCGCGGCGGATGAACGTGCGCTGGAAATTCTAGAAAGAAACACGAAATTTGTTGATGGTCGATACAAATCCTGTCTGTTATGGAAATTCGATGACGTTCGTTTGCCCAACAACAAAGCGATGGCGCTCAGACGTCACCAGTGTCTGGTAAGACGTATGATGCGTGAACCCAACTTAGGCGAAACACTGAAAAAAAAGATTGCCGATTATGCCCAAAAAGGATTTATTCGAAAGTTGTCAGCCGAAGAGATATGTATGCCTGGCAATCGTGTCTGGTATCTCCCAATTTTCCCAGTCTTTAATCCAAACAAACCTAACAAGGTCAGAATCGTCTGGGACGCAGCAGCCCCGATCCGAGATATTTCGCTTAACTCAGTTCTGCTTAAGGGGCCAGATCAGGTAAACCCTTTACCGTTTGTACTGTATAAGTTTCGAGAACGCGGTGTGGCCATTTGTGGTAATATAGAAGAGATGTTTCACCAGGTCGAGGTAAATGAAGATGATCAGCAAAGCCAGCGTTTCCTTTTCTCCAATGAAATGACCGATGAACCCGATGAATACGTTATGAGAGTCCTGACCTTTGGTGCGACTTGCTCACCCTGCACGGCGCAGTATGTTATAAATAAAAACGCCGAGCGTTTCGATGCGCGACTACCAGCGGCAGTTTACGCCATTCGAAATAATCACTATGTTGACGACATGCTCGTGAGCGTCGACACTGTTTCAGATGCAATACAACTCGCAAAAGATGTCCATTTCATTCATCAACAGGGAGGATTTAAAATGAGAGGCTGGATATCCAATTCACCGACAGTTGTAAAAACTTTGAATTGTGGCGACGTCATAGAAAAGAATTTAGATATAAGTTCGGAAATGTTCTTGGAAAAAGTACTTGGGTTGTGGTGGAATACGGATTGCGACGACTTTCGGTTCAAACTTTCTAAAGAACGACACGTTGAACTCCTCTTCGGTACCAAACATCCCACCAAGCGAGAAGTTCTCAGCATTCTCATGTCCATTTATGATCCTTTTGGGTTAATAACCAATTTCCTTATGCCACTAAAGTTACTATTGCAAGAAATTTGGAGATCTGGGATTTCGTGGGATGACCCCATAGAAGATCAACATTTACAAAAATGGATTATATGGAAAAGTTATCTACCGCAAGCAAGTTCAGTGCGAATTCCTAGGTGTTATTTCTCTAACTTTTCTGAGAAGGATGCAACTATCGAGCTGCACACTTTCGTAGACGCAAGTGAGCTAGGCTACTGTGCTGTATCGTATTTGCGATGCCATCAAGGTGATCACATAGAATGTGCTTTAGTGGGTTCAAAATCAAGAGTTGCTCCGTTAAAGTTCGTGTCTATACCACGTTTGGAACTCCAAGCCGCTGTCATTGGCGCTCGCTTTGCCAAAAGCATTCAGGAAGGCCACTCGATTAATATAATTCGTCGCTTCTTTTGGACTGATGCCGTTGATGTACTGTGCTGGTTACGATCTGACCATCGTATGTACTCACCCTACGTCGCCTTTCGCGTGAGCGAAATTCTTGAGCTAACGGATATTTCCGAATGGAGGTACGTCCCAACTAAAGAAAATGTGGCGGATGAAGGCACAAAATGTCGTCGCAGACCGAGATTTGATAACGATAGCCGCTGGAGAAATGGACCCCAGTTTTTGCAGGGACTCATGATGGATTGGCCTAAAGAGCCCTTGCGCCAGAGTAGAACAACATTGGAGTTGCGTCCACATGTGTTGCACCATACCATGGAACCATCTAATAACCCTTTACTACCTGAAAAGTATTCTAATTGGAACCATCTTCTTCGCATTACTGCTTTAGTTCACCGGTTCCTAGCCAACATTCGAAGTAAGGTTAACGGAAAAAATAAATCGGTCGGTCCGTTAACACAAGAAGAGTTAGCACGAGCGGAGACGTTTCACTACAAGCATGCCCAAAACGAGAGTTATTCAGACGAACTTAGGATTTTGAAAAATTTGGAAGTATCCTCTGGTAAACCGGTTCTTCCAAAAAGTAGCCCTTTGCACAGAGTCAGTGTAATAATTGACAAAGATGGAATTATGCGTATCTATGGGCGTATCGATGCCTGTGATTACGCGGATACCTTCACAAGACTTCCGGTTGTGCTACCGCGAACACACCCGCTTACCAGGTTAGTTCTTCAAGACATTCACGAGAAATATCATCATCAGTGTAACGAAACTTTCGTAAACGAGGCAAATAAAAAATACTATATTCCAAGAGTCCGCACCGAGTGCAAGAAAATACGTTTTAACTGTCAACGATGTAAGATACGACGTGCACAACCAATACCTCCAGCCATGGGAGACCTTCCTGTTGCACGACTGGCAGACTTCGTGCGTCCCTTTTCCTATATTGGAGTAGATTATTTTGGTCCTCTCCATGCAGTTATCGGACGAAGAGTCGAAAAACGATGGGGCGTTCTTGTCACCTGCCTTACTGTCCGAGCGATCCACATCGAGCTGGCTCACACTCTCAACACGGATTCTTGTATCATGGCTCTGCGGAACTGCTTTGCTCGTCGCGGTGTTCCCATACAAATAATAAGTGATCGTGGAACTAACTTCATCGGATCAGAAAAGGAACTGAAAAAGGCATTGGCAGTCGTGGACCAGGAAAAGATTATGAAAGAATTCGTTTCACCAGTAACATCTTGGGTATTCAACCCCTCCGCATCGCCTCATATGCGTGGTTCTTGGGAGAGGTTGATACAATCTGTTAAGAAGATACTTACCGAGGTGCAACCTGCACGTTTGATGAAAGACGAAGTGTTAAGAAATAATCTTATCGAGGTGGAAAATATCGTGAATTGCAGACCGCTTACTTACGTACCAATTGACGACGAATCATCCCCGGCCTTAACACCGAACCACTTCCTCGTTGGCTCGTCAAATGGACTCAAACCTCTTGTCCCGTTCGACGATAGTGTTTCGGCCGTAAACCAATCGTATAAGACGTCTCAAACTTTAGCCAACTTTTTCTGGAGGCGCTGGGTTAATGAATACCTTCCCACCATTACCCGTTGAACGAAATGGTTTTTTCCGACAAAGCCCATTTTAGTCGGAGACATAGTAATCATCGCTGATCCAAAACTGCCGAGGAACTGCTGGCCTAAAGGAAGGATAGTGTCTACTGTAATCTCCAAAGACGGGCAGGTACGACAAGCTACAGTACAAACTGCCACGGGACTTTATCAGAGACCTGCAGTGAACATTGCTGTACTGGACGTCGGTGCAAATTCAAGTTATCCGGAACAGAAACCGTCTACTGGGGGGGGAGTGTTGCGCAAAACCCCTCGAGCGCAGCGCACCTCGACGTACAGCAACCTTGTCTCGAGATTGATCGACAGAACAACGGAAACCAAACTGTCAAACCAGGAATGAAATGTACAACCATTTCTTCAGCGAACGTTCTTTGTGTTAGATCACGTTGGAAATCTCGTTATTACTATCGAAAGTTAAATTGTTTAAATTAAGATTCGCGTATGTTATATTGAACTTTATAAATTTTTGTAGAGAGGTAATCACATATTACATTTACATTCACATTTCTTATGACTAACATCGGCAAAAATTCTGTCAGGTGAAATTGGAGGTTAGGTTCAGTAGATCGCACAAATTCACGCTTCAAGTGAGCTCATCAGGTATTATCGACGACTAAATACTTTCAATGTCCTTCTTAACCCTAATTATAGTTGCTCTAATTCAGATAATTGTGTAAGCATTACATTTTGAACATCGGGTAAATTGAATACTGAAACCCACTAAACGTAAGTAGCTCGAAGAAATGAATCGTATATTGGTAGTTACAACTATAATTTGCCTTGCAGGAGAAATTTAATATACCAGTTTCGAAATAAAACGTTATTAAAAGCTCGGAAATCGTTTCAATCGTTGCTAGACGCAACAAGATGATCTCCAGAAGGCAGAGGTCCGAGGAATTCCATTGCCAAATCGATCCACGGAGCTTCCGGTAACTTACGACGTTGCATTGGTACTGGTCGATCTGCTTGGCTCGGCCACCAACAAGTGCTCCTTAATCGCTGCTGCATTTTCGTCCGTCCAGGGTGTCCCTCATGTCCTAGTTGCAACATCCTTTGGCGTAAAAGAGTTGGCACAATTAGTCTTGAGCCTCTGACAATGAGGTTGCCAAAGGTACCCAATTCGTTCCGGAAAGCATGAAACGGCTTTATCAAATCGGACGTGTAATTCCAAATTCCGCCATTCAAACACCCTCGAAGTTCACACAATACAGGGTCTGTAGCTGAAAATTTTTCAAATTCATCGATATCGATAGCTGCAAACCTCCATAACACTTCAAATGTACATGTCTGAATCGGGGTCGAATTCAACACATTCGGATGTTTGCGATAGTCTTGACAATGGATCAGCGATGTTGGATTTACCGCTCCGGTAGATTACATCATAAGTAAAAGCTTGCATCCGTAAAACCCAACGCTCGACCCTAACGCATGGTGATGAATTCGGAGAGAAGATAGCTTCGAGGGGCTTATGATCTGTCTCTATTTCAAAACGGATCCCTAAAAGATAGATACGGAAACGTTCGACTGCCCAAACTAAGGCTAAAGCCTCTCTTTCTGTTTGCGCGTAGCGTCGTTCGGTTTCGGTCAAACTTTTGCTTGCGTACGCTACTACTTTTGGCAACCCTTCTTGATACTGCAAAAGTACGGCGCCCAATCCCACCGGCGAAGCATCTGCTACAAGCCGAGTTTTGAGTGTTGAGTCGAAATGAGATACATTATAACTAACATTTCCAATTTGCTTAATAATTTGTTCAAATGCGTTTTGTTCGATCGCTTCCCATTTAAACTTTGACTTGTTTTTAGTAAGTTCTCTGAGGGGGAAGGAAATGGTTGCTAGATCAGGAATGAATGAACCTACATAGTTAACAAGCCCTAAAAAGCTGCGTACTTCTTCTTTTGTAATCGGCGGACGAAAGGTACGGATTGCTATGATTTTATCTCGAGCCGGGGACATGCCATTAGCATCGAAGTGATGACCAAGGAAGTCAATTTCTTTTAGTTTGAACACGCACTTTGCCTAATTCAGATGGATATCATATCATACAAGAAATTCCAAAAACTAGGCGTTTATACCTAAACAAGCCTTTATGCGTAATGAATGTCGTTAGCGGTTTGCTCTCATCATCCAGCACTAGCTGATGAAAGGCGTCTTTTAATTTAGCCGTGAAAAATAAACATTTCCATTTAACCTCCAACGGACATCTTCTATTGTGGGTAACGGATGGGTCTCGCGTATTACAGCCTTGTTCAGTTGTCGCAAATACACACAGAGGCGGATATCACCACTGTCCTTCAGAACTTCAGAATGGCTTGGTTCTTCCACCCTTTCAATGATATCCTTGCTTAGCAGCTCGGCTAACTTATCTTCAACGCATGTTAGAGAGGAAAAAGGCAGGCGCCGCAATCGCTGAGCTACTGGATGTACCATACCAACTTGCCAGAGATCTTCGTGCCGACTAGGTAGACCAATTCTAAGAACTCCTAGTTGCCTCGCTGTAGTTTTTCCAAGTAGCGGTTGTGGGCCTCTCTTCAGTACATAAAAACGAGCAATCGTTTTTAGTTGACGGTTTCTATCACTGATAATAATCTCTGCATCAAACATCAAAATCCACTTCGAGACAATCTTGCTGAGCATATGCTTTGAACTTTTTATCCGTTTTTTTTTTTCTGTGGCCAACAACTACTACTCCATTTTGTTCCATATAATGCCATGTTTCTTCGTCGATAATGTTTGACTGCACACCGGAGTCGATCTGCATTTCGATCATTACATTTCCAACCTTGGCCCAAATCAACTCCTAGGAGTCACTTGTCGACGATACCATTTCGACCAATTCAACCCCGTTCTCGAAATTTTCTGTCTCGCCTATTCCATTTAGTCCATGCGAAGGATGCACTGTATTACGTTGAACGTTTTTACGACCGGTAGATGAGATGATACCCGGGCCCTGTGGTGGAGGAGGAGCACTATGAGGGAAGCTAAGCTGCAAGCAACCGGGCGGGTCATAGGTGGTGGATAATGCTTAGTCGCAATAGCAACTCGTTGTGACTCGCGACCCGAACCATGTAACGGGGGCTGACTGCAGGTGTGGGTAGGACGAGGTAGTGGGCCCTACACGTTCTAGGCCTAAAAACCACACGACCTAAAGCAGTTGGCCCTGACAAGGCGAGTTGGCGCCGCCTTTCAATATGCACCTGGCCCAAATCTCTCTCTTCTCGCGGTCCTTCAGCGTTACTGCAAGATTGGCGCAGGCCTAGCTAGCCGCCCATAAAAAGGGCTTGCTCAGGAAGTTCAACAAGAAAATTCGGATGGATCTAATCGGCTCAGACCTTTGCGACGAAAACGGACAAGAGATTGGAAACGCGGTACGTGGAACTGTAAGCCTCTCAACTTCATCGGAAGCACGCGTATACTATTCGATATAGTGAAAGACCGCAAGTTCGACATCGTAGCGCTGCAGGAGGTGTGTTGGAAGGGGTCTACGGTGCGGGTCTTTCGCGGGAACCACACCATATACCAGAGCTGCGGCAAAACACACGAGCTGGGAACAGCTTTTATGGTGGTGGGGGAGATGCAAAAGCGTGTGATCGGATGGTGGCCGGTCAGCGACAGAATGTGCAGGTTGAGGATCAAGGGCCGGTTCTTCAATATCAGCATAATTAACGTGCATAGTCCCCACCTCGGAAGTAGCGATGATGACAAAGACGAATTCTACGCGCAGCTGGAACGTGAATACGATCGCTGCCCAAGACATGACATCAAGATCGTCATCGGCGATTTCAATGCTCAGGTTGGCCAGGAGGTGGAGTTCAGACCGGTGGTTGGAAGGTTCA
Source organism: Malaya genurostris (assembly GCF_030247185.1). NCBI lineage: Eukaryota > Metazoa > Arthropoda > Insecta > Diptera > Culicidae > Malaya > Malaya genurostris. The sequence goes on from NC_080572.1 coordinate 96,115,986, forward strand.
GCGCCCACCAGCAAACGAACGAGAACGGCCTAAGACTCATCGACTTTGCCACCTCCAAGAACATGGCCATAAAAAGCACCTTTTTCCAGCACCGCCTCCTGCACCGATACACCTGGAGATCACCCATTCAAACGGAGACACAAATCGATCACGTCCTGATTGATGGACGGCATTTCTCGGACATTATCGACGTACGAACCTATCGGGGCGCTAACATCGACTCGGGCAACTACCTTGTGATGGTTAAGCTGCGTCTAAAACTGTCCGTTGTGAATAACGTACGGTACCGGCGCCCGCCGCGGTATAATCTGGACCGACTGAGGGACACCGAGGTCGCGACTACCTACGCGGGGCATCTCGAAGCAGCGTTGCTAGCGGAGGAGGAGCTCAATGATGCTCCCCTGGAGGACTGCTGGACCAGAACTAAAACAGCCATCAGCAATGCTGCGGAGAGCGTCCTGGGATACGTGCCTAGGAGTCGACGGAACAAATGGTTCGACGGCGAATGCCAGGAGATATTGGACGAGAAGAATGCAGCACGCGCAGCGATGTTGCGTCAAGCCACCCGTCAGAACGTGGAATCGTATCGACAGAGACGAAAGCAGCAAACTCGCCTTTTCCGGGACAAAAACCGCCACCTGGAAGAGTCGGAGAGAGAGGAGATGGAGATGCTGTATCGTTCTCAGGATACACGGGCGTTCTACAGGAAGCTGAATGACTCTCGCAACGGCTTCATGCCGCGAGCCGAAATGTGTAGAGACAAGGAAGGTGGCATCCTGACGGACGAACGTGAGGTGATCGAAAGGTGGAGGCAGCACTACGATGAACATCTGAATAGTGCACAGGCGGACAATCAGGCGTTGGAGGAGCAAGATTATGTCAGTGTTGCAGCCGACGGAGATGTACCAGTGCCCACTATGAACGAGGTCAAGGAGGCTATCCAACAGCTCAAGAACAACAAAGCAGCTGGTAAGGATGGTCTAGGAGCAGAACTCTTCAAAAGGGGACCGGAGAAACTGACGGAATGCATGCATCGAATAATCGAAGAGAACTGGGACAGAGAACAGCTACCGGAGGAGTGGAGGGAAGGGGTCATCACCCCGATATACAAGAAAGGTGACAAATTGGACTGTGAAAACTACAGGGCAATCACAGTGTCAAATGCCGCCTACAAAGTGTTATCCCAGATCCTGTTCCGGCGCCTATCACCACTGGTAAATGGATTTGTCGGGTTCATCAACGGCAGATCAACAAACGACCAAATCTTCACTATACGGCAAATCCTTCAAAAATGCCGTGAATACCGGGTCCCGACGCATCATCTGTTCATCGACTTCAAAGCCGCATACGACACGGTTGACCGTGTAGAGCTATGGAAAATTATGGACGAGAACGGCTTCCCTGGGAAGCTGACAAGACTGACTAAGGCTACGATGGATGGTGTACAGTGTTGTGTCAAGATTGCGGGCGGTTTCTCGGAACCGTTCGAATCACGTAGGGGATTAAGACAAGGTGATGGGTTGTCCTGCCTGCTGTTCAACATCGCACTTGAAGGAGTTATGCGAAGAGCGCGGCTCAACATGCGGGGCACGATTTTCACGAAGTCCGGACAATTCATGTGCTTCGCTGATGACGTGGATATAATCGGTAGAAACAAGGAGACGGTAGCAGATCATTATACCCGACTAAAGCGCGAAGCGGCACGAGTAGGACTGAGGATAAATGTGTCTAAGACAAAGTACATGCTGGCTGGCGGAACTGAAAGCGATAGGCAACGTCTGGGCAGCAGTATTACGATCGACGGCGACGAGTTCGAGGTGGTTGACGAGTTCATCTATCTTGGCTCACTGGTGACTGCGGACAACGACACCAGCCGGGAGATCAGGAGGCGCATTATATCCGGAAGTCGTGCCTACTATGGACACCACAAAACATTGAGATCCAGGAAACTTCACCCCCGCACAAAGTGCACCATGTACAAATCACTGATAAGACCGGTGGTTCTCTACGGGCACGAAACGTGGACAATGCTCGAGGGGGACCTGCAAGCATTCGAAGTCTTCGAAAGGAGGGTGCTGAGAACGATCTTCGGTGGTGTGCAGGAGAATGGAGTGTGGAGGAGAAGAATGAACCATGAACTAGCGCAACTCTACGGTGAGCCAAGTATCCGGAAAGTAGCCCAGGCTGGAAGGGTACGGTGGGCGGGACATGTCGTGAGAATGCCGGACAACAGCCCCACCAAGTTGGTGTTCACCTCTAATCCGGCAGGTACAAGACAAAGAGGAGCGCAGCGTGCACGGTGGCTGGACCAAGTGGAGCGAAACCTGGATAGTATCGGGCGCCGACGTGGTTGGAGGCAAGCAGCCATGGATCGAGTTACATGGAGAAGAATTGTTGATCAGATAAAATCTTAAAAGATGTAATATCAGAATATATATATATATATATATATATATATATATATATATATATATATATATATATATATATATATATATATATATATATATATATATATATATATATATATATATATATATATATATATATATATATATATATATATATATAAATATATAGATGATACACCAAAAGCTTGAGCATGTGTGCGCTTTTGAAAACATTGGGCTCGTGGTACAAAGTTATAGTTCGAATTGGAACCACTCGGAACCGCTACACGAGTGAAACAGGCTCGTCGAAAATGCCTTTTTTTACCGCAGTTTGAGCATGTTCGATTCCATGCTGGGCACTGTTGGTCTTGTTTATGAAGAACCCCGCAGTGATCTGCTGTAGGTTTTCCGAGGCACCCAAAACCGGTGTTGCCGGTATTATAGCTGAACCTCTAATAGTGAAATGGACCGGTGACATCAGGTGATACGAAAATAGTTCGCGAAAAATTAAATTGAAACTGCCTGCGGGGAAAATGAGAAATTCTTATTGAGAGACGTACGTATTGTATCGGAATTAGTGCTACCAAAGCAAAGTGTACGATTCGCAGAAATTTCAGCACGATATCCACATTTGGCTGGCCTATCCGTGACTGATCATTCGTCAGAAGAACCGGCAATCTTGATTGGGCTTGATAATATGCACTTATTCGCTCCTTTAGAATCACGAGTTGGTAAAGGCGATGAACCAATAGCCGTGCGTTCGAAGCTCGGCTTGACGATATATGGCCCACAACAGCGAAAATCGAGTGCTGAAACGTTTCTCAATCTCCATTGGGTTACTCAAGCAAATAACCAAGAACTTCATGACATGATCCAGACACAGTACAAGTTGGATGAAGCAGGAGTTACTTCGTTCGGTGTTTCGGAATCGGCGGAGGATCAACGAGCTCGAGCGATTCTTCAATCGACAACGACTCGGATAGGCAATCGTTTCCAAACAGGACTTCTGTGGTGAGAAGACGAACGACAATTTCCTGACAGTTATTCGATGGCTGTACGAAGAATGAAAGCGTTGGAAAAAAGAACTGGAGAAAGATCCTGAATTGAAGCAAAATGTGTACAAACAAACAAGTGAAAGGTTATGCACACAAGGTTACGAAGCAAGAGTTGATGGAAGTACCGCGGTAAGCGGTCTGGTATTTGCCGCTCAATGTTGTGTTAAATCCACGGAAGCCAAACAAGGTCCGCCTTGTATGGGACGCTGCGGCAGCTGTCAATGGAGTGTCGTTAAATTCGGAATTGTTGAAGGGACCGGATATGTTGGTGTCACTTCCGGGAGTACTGTGTAGCGTTTTCTGTTTGCGCTTCTCAGGTTGATTTTGGAGCCTAAATGCCTTCACAAGAATTTCCGATTGAAACTAATCCCTTCTCTTGATATAATTAAAGTTTTCTTTAATTCACCTAGAAGTGAGACCAAAGTTGTAATTTGCCTACATTGCGTGATAGAGAACTATTTTTTTGTAAGAAGTTGTAGACCATATTATTACAAGAAAACACGCCGAACGCATGAACTCTCTAAAATGGATTGGTGTCGAGATATGAAGCATTGTTTATCGGAGGCCCCAAAATGTATACTTTAACTTTAATGTAACATTGGATTCTACTATATTATTTTAACGTCACAACACCTTCACACGAGTTACTAAAATTTCACAGAAGTTTTACTAACGTTATAATACAGATACAAATTTCGAAATGCTTTGTACATCCTTTTTCATTGTATCGGTTTAACCAGTTATACTTTGAGTGTTTGTTTTGAGCGCTTCATGCTAAAGCGATGTTTTAAAGCAAAGTGAATCAAGATTTTTATACGCACTTGAAAAACTATGTACAACACCTGAAAGTATGTGTATAGCATATTTTTTCATGTTTTTTGTGCGGTGATATGAAACCTTTTTGCATTTCTTATACATAATGGTTATGCAATTACTGAGAAAATTTTCGAATCGATTAACATATATTTTAATTCTTCCACAATCCACAATGGAAAAATTATAATAGTGAAAATAATGCCCGAAAAGTAAGCCGATCATCACTTGTTCATACGTTCCTCTGAACAGAATTACCTGCATGTACACCATTTAATTTCGCACTTACATTCTGCATTCGTTTACAGTAAACGGAACATTTCTCCCTGAAGAAAACTTCATTTCACACTCGATTTCAACAGAAAGCATCAATTCTCGATACTTATAGTAGTTCGACATCATCGTTTGCCCTTTCTTTCTTTCTCACTATGCAATTCAATGAAGCTAAAAGTCCATTGAAGAATTCAAAAGGTAACAAAAATCCAGTGATTGGCATGGTAACTTTTCCAGAACTTAACAGACTCAATCATTCTGTGCAAACTTTCTCCGTTTTGTCCTTTTCTGATCAATGAGACGAACACAAAAATGGCATCTATCTTGTATTGATGCTTTGATGCGAACAGTAAAAGTAAGTTTCTGTTTTATTTTTTCGCATTTTGTCGTGCACCTTTTCATGTATTTTTGTTGCCATTTGTTCAAATCCGTTCAAATAATTTTATAAGCGATTGTGCGATATTGTAACAATTTGTTCCAGAAGTAAGCAATACAAAAAGTTGAGCGTTTGTTTGATTATTTAGTGTTGCTTACCTTCTTACGAATTATGGAATGTTTCAGCACTCTACCAATATAAGTTTTTATTCACAAACATGGAACATAATTTCGCTTTTGAAGCTATTCAATGAAATGCTCTGATTAAAATCGATGGACAATTGTTTCGCTGAATAAGACACGTATATTTCTAGCAGCCATCGATTGCTTAAAATCCACCGTCAGCTCAATTTCTTAGCTTTTCAAGTTTCACAAAACCGCGATTTTCTCACTAGAAACTATTCAACGCCAGCAACGTTCATCCTACTAAATCATAGCACCATCATTAATAAGCCTTCTAGCTATTGAACTATTCCAATTGACATGCCATCGAAAATTGGAAGGTGATAAATTTAAACTCCACAAAAGCTCTCCACCCTCGCTTACGTATGACACCGAACCCGCTGGGAACATTATTGTGCGGTTGAGCCGTAGCAGATTGAGACTCACCAGGAAACCCGGAAAGTGGAAAGCCAATCCCCCCGGTTCCAATATCGCCGATAGCGGTGAGTAAAGTGCAGTTTGCAGAATGGGCTCTTGTGTGATATATGCAAGCCACTTGTGCTCGAAAGAATAGCCTGAAAACTATGCACAGGTCGTGTCGTTTCTTGTGAGCAAACGCAGGTTCACCGAACAAGGCGAAAGCTTGCATCGAATAATGGAATGGAATTTTCTTTGAATTTCTTCAGATTCTGCTGCCTCGGTGTAGGTGAAAGGCATTCATCTAAGGCGACTGTCGAGAAAGGTATATCACACAATCTTCTTTGGAGCGAAGCAGTATCAACGCAAAAAAAAAACACCAAACAGCTACTTACCTACATCGGAAGGATGGAGATGAGAACTTCTGATATGAAAATTGAATATGACTTGTCTGACGAGTTTTACGTGAAAATTGCGATGAACAGTAAGTCCTAGTGTTGCTTTTGAAGTTTCCGATGCTCACCAAAGAAAAAAGTCGGATGAACTTGAAATGGCTATGAAACAGTATTTTAACAAAATCGACAAAAAATAATCAGTCAAACAATATCACATTTCCTCTTTTTGTTTACTCAAAAGGCTCATGAACATAAAATGAAAACCTCTACGACAAGCGTTATTTTAAGTCGAATTTTCAAGTTAGACTAAAATTATGATTCATTTCAAAATTTGAAGGATGGAAGATTGTTTGGATTTATTATGCACTCTAAATAAAACGAAACCAAGCAGAATTACAAATGCAGCAGCGGAAAAAGCTTACTTCGATTAACAGTACATTATCACCTTATGTGAGATATTTCCTTTGATGAATGTAACAGATACAAATTACACAAAGAGAATTTATTTAAAAACATCAGAGCTTGCAATGTAGGCTAGATTTTTGTCCAGTGCATGAGAAAAGCTATCGCACTGTCAAAACCTGTTTTAATCCACCTAGTGGTGTAATGATGTCGATTTAGAAATTTGTTCAAGGTTTTTCCCCATTTTCAGTGATGGTATACAATTTTTAACACACTTTACCCTATATTTTCGGATCCGAAAGTCGGTTCCGCATGAAATTCAGGGATTACGCAAGCGACCACAGGACCTTTCATTTCAATCTAAGTTTGTGAAAATCGGTTCAGCCATCTCCGAGAAAAGTTAATGCAAAAAAACGTTACATACACACACACCTACACACACACACACACACACACACACACACACACACACACACACACACACACACACACACACACACACACACACACACACACACACACACACACACACACACACACACACACACACACACACACACACACACACGTACACGCACACACACACACGTACACGCACACACACACACGTACACGCACACACACTCACACACACACACACAGACATTTTGCGTACTCGAAGAACTGAGTCGAATGGTATATGACACTCGGCCCTCCGGGCATCGGTTCAAAAGTCGGTTTTCACAGTGATTGCATAACCTATCTATATGAGAAAGGCAAAACAACTATGCTCTCGAGCACGGTTAATTTCGACAACGAAGATATAACTACTGAAAAATTTCAAATTTCAAGTAATGTAATGAGAATTTTTAGGTGTGTTTTTTTAATTCAACGATATATTTAATAAGGCACACTGCCTTAGCTCTAAGATGCCGAGGGCATATTCATAGTATGTTGATAAGAAAATTCGGTTGGTAAACGACTGGACAATGCGCAATTCGGCCCCAATGTGGTTCTTAGCCTCTTGTCCTGTAACTCCTATCATTACCAACCAACCCCGGTGGGACCTTGGTCGTATGCTAACAGGGGAGGGGAGGGGGGCTTGCTTTCTCTTTACAGTTAGGAGCGGTTGATTACCGTCCTTGTGTCAGTGTGGAACTCTAAACAGTGCTAACACGATGGCCCTCCGGCGAGACAGGAGGTTGGTGCAGGCCTAACAAGCCGCCCGAGAAAAGGAAGCTACGAAAAAGTAGGGGAAAGTCTTATAAAGCGCCCCTGCTAGCCAAAATGCCCCCTTTCCTTTCTTAAGCATTGAAGACTTTTCTGAACCAAAGTTTTATCACTAACACTATCTTTTCGTAGGATCTTTCTGCTATGCAAGTTTGGTGGTTGTCGTTTGCAGGAAAGTATGAAAAAACTAAAAATTTCAATTGGTAGCTTTTCAATGTAAAGTTTTGCTTCGACTAAATAGATGTTTTATCCGCAATTTCTTTGACATACTGATTATCTCAAAACAGTAACTTTATGGACATTTCAAGAAGCATAATGCATCATTGTTGTGGGATAAAATGTATTTTGTTGTGTGTCATGCCACTAATTTGTTTGCTTGTTCCATCTAACAATAAAAGTCTTAATGAATATAAAGTTAAGTTATAAAATCGAGGATTGCGACACTTTCTGAACAAACTTATGCGATGATTCACCAAAATCGAATAAATTTTCAACTAGGGAGAAAGTTCGAACACACGCTGCAATAGGTTCGTTGGCTCCAAACGATGTCCGATGGAATCTTCGTTGTAGCAAACCTGTTGATCGTAGAGTTCGTTGTGAAACCCGGAAGTCGATGAGAGACAGGATTTTTGGAGAGTCGATTTCGCCGTTGATAATCTTCGCCACAAACGCAGCTTGTTGAATCTTCCTTCGTCGTTCCAGAGTGTCAAGACCTAACAGGCGACATCGATCAGGGTACGGTGGCAGATCCAAGGGATTTCGCCAGGGAAGGTCTCTTAGCGCAAGCCGAATAAATCTTTTCTGAACACGCTCAATCCGCAAGTTCCAAACGAGTTGATATGGACTCCATACCAAACTGGCATTTTCCAGCAATGGTCGCACTAAGGAACAGTATAACGCCTTCAAACAATGTGGATCCTCCATTGCCGTTTCAACCTTCCGAGTGAACGGACGTGCTTTGTGTTTACTGCGAAAGCGTTGAAAACCAGTGCCGTGTGTGATAAAGTGACCGGACGATCAAAACTAGATTGCTATTGTGTAATAGACAATAGTGCTTTTTCCTGTGAGAGGTTTTATGCACATTATATACTGAAGCAGTGTATTGTTGTGAGCGGACGATCGAAACAGTACCGTTAGCCGGTGATTGTTCGATCGATCAAAACAGGCCCAGCGGTGTACGTGATATCACTGTGCGGATTAAAAAAGAGTGTGCTTTTTCCTCTCGGAGGTTTTTTGCACACCATCGCAGCGGCGATACGCCGATCGACGAGGGCTAGGCCTTGGTGGCCCCCGTTGGATTTAAGTTAAGTATCATTATTTAGTTTTTTTTTTTTTCCTTCCTGCATTCGACTGTTCTATTTCTCCCCGATTCACTTATTTCTGTGCGGAGGTAGCTCCGCAACATGTCTAGTGTAAATTCTGACCCCCCCGTTCCCGATGATCAAATGGAGACTTCCCTTGACTATAAAAAGTCTCGCATAAAGAGCTATCCGGATGGGCTCGCACTACCGGCCGGTCCTTATGCGGTCTATTTCCGGACCAAATCGAAAGAAAAAAAATTAAATATTTTAAAAATATCGCGGGACCTGTCCTCGCGATACAATACTATAAAAAGTTTTGATAAGATACGTCCAGACAAGCTCAGGGTCCTGTTTACCAGTTCAAAACAGGCTAATGAGCTCGTTCAAAATGATCCTTTTACGCGGGAGTACCGCGTCTACGTGCCAGCTCGTGAAGTCGAAATCGACGGTGTGGTCACCGATTCGAGTTTGACTTGCGAGGACGTTCTTAAGTACGGGGCGGGTTGTTTTAAAGACCCCTCACTTAAGAATGTCAAGATACTGGATTGCAAGCGATTGCATTCAGTATCGATCGCCGGGGATGGAACAAAGTCCTATCCCCAATCAGACTCTTATCGTGTGACCTTCGCCGGTTCTGCTTTGCCCAACTACATCCTCTTGGACCGGGTTCGTTTGCCTGTTCGCCTATTCGTACCCCGAGTAATGAACTGTACTAATTGCAAACAACTGGGGCATACAGCTACCCATTGCAGCAATAAGCCACGTTGTGCTAACTGTGGGGAAGCTCATGCGGACGGCTCTTGCGGTAAGGATGCTGAAAAGTGTCTCTACTGTAAGGAGGGTCCGCATGACCTCTCTGATTGTCCCGCTTACAAACTGCGAGGTGATCGAATGAAGCGTTCCCTAAAGGAGCACTCCAAGCGTTCTTTCGCAGAGATGCTTAAAAGTGCCACCCCTCCTAAACAGACAACGAACCCATATGCCTGCTTGTCAACTGACGAGAGCGATTCTGACGACCCTTTGGAAGGTCCATCTTCGGCGGTCCCTCATAGCTGTAGGAAAAGAATAAATAAATCCTCTCATAAGCTACCTAGTAAGGGTTCGAAGGTGTTTTCCGAAGGGCTTCGAAAAGTTACAGCTAACGGGAATCGGGACACAACACCGAAGCAAAAAGCTCCTGGTCTCGGAAAACTCAATTCCGAGATGGAATTCCCACGACTTCCCGGGACTACAAAATCCCCAAGCGTCCCAGAAAATCTACCAGAGAACCAACTAGGTGCTGGACTTATCAAGTTCTCTGATGTTGTGGACTGGATTTTTACAACTTTCAATATTTCAGACCCTCTTAGAAGCATTTTAATTGCTTTCATGCCAACAGTAAAAACATATTTGAAGCAGTTGACTGCAAATTGGCCCCTTCTCTCAGCGATTGTATCCTTCGATGGCTAAATCATCCACCGAGGTCACGGATCTAATCACTGTTTTACAGTGGAATTGCAGAAGTATCATCCCAAAAATAGATTCTTTTAAGTTTCTAGGAAATGATCTGAAATGTGACGCATTTGCATTGTGCGAAACTTGGCTAACTTCTGAAATATCCTTAAACTTCCACGATTTTAACATTATTCGCCTGGATCGAGATGTTCCCTATGGAGGAGTACTTTTAGGGATCAAAAAGTGCTATTCTTTTTATCGAATTAACCTCCCCTCGATACCAGGTATTGAAGTTGTCGCATGTCATGTTACAATCAAAGGTAAGGACCTTTGTATTGCTTCCATCTACATTCCCCCTAGAGCCTTGGTTGGGCATCGGCGGCTCAGTAATATCATAGAACTCCTTCCCGCACCGACGTTGGTTTTAGGAGACTTTAACTCACACGGTACGGGATGGGGCTGTCTTCACGACGATAACAGATCAGCTATGATCCATGATATTTGCGACAACTTCAATATGACAATCTTGAATACGGGAGAAATGACACGGATTCCTGCACCACCAGCAAGACCAAGTGCGCTGGATTTATCCCTTTGCTCGACATCGCTACGGTTGGATTGCACGTGGGAGGTAATTCCTGATCCCCACGGTAGTGATCATCTACCGATCGTAATATCAATCACCAGCGGCTTAAAACCATCGAAGACAATCAATGTTTCGTATGACCTCACACGAAATATTGATTGGAATAGCTATGCGACCTCGATATCTGAGAAACTTGAAAGAACTCTACAACTTCCTCCGGAGGAAGAGTACACGTTTTTGGCTGGCTTGATTCTCGATACTGCGATTCAAGCTCAGACGAAACGTGTACCCGGCGCAAAAACTAACATCCGTCCTCCCAACCCGTGGTGGGACAATGAGTGCACAAATTTAAACGCGGAGAGAGCCTCCGCGTATAAAAAATTCAGAAAAAATGGAACACCTGATAATTACCGGAATTACGCGGCGTTAGACGTTAAAACTAAGAACTTGATTAGAGCCAAGAAACGCGGTTACTGGCGTCGGTTTATAGACGGCTTAACGAAAGAAACATCTATGAGCACTCTTTGGAACACAGCCCGACGAATGCGCAACCATAACACCACGAATGAAAGCGAGGAATACTCCAACCGCTGGATATTCGATTTCGCTAAAAAAGTATGCCCAGACTCTGTTCCGGAACAGAAGATCACCCGCGCCGCGACACCAAATACAAACGAATCACCGTTTTCGATGGTAGAGCTTTCACTTGCACTTTTGTCATGTAACAATAAAGCCCCGGGATTAGACAGAATAAAATTCAACTTGTTGAAAAATCTGCCTGACCCCGCCAAAAGGCGCTTGCTGAATTTATTCAACAAGTTCCTCACGGGTAATATTGTCCCACACGACTGGAGACAAGTCAGAGTTATCGCCATCCAAAAACCAGGGAAACCAGCCTCCGATCACAATTCGTATCGGCCGATTGCTATGCTTTCCTGTATCCGGAAGTTGTTCGAAAAAATGATTCTCTTCCGTCTAGACAATTGGGTCGAAACTAATGGCTTTCTTTCAGATACACAATTTGGTTTCCGCAGGGGCAAAGGAACGAACGATTGTCTTGCGTTGCTCTCAACAGAAATTCAAATGGCATTTGCTCGTAAAGAACAAATGGCGTCAGTTTTCCTAGACATTAAGGGGGCTTTTGACTCAGTTTCTATAAATATCCTATCTGAGAAGTTGCATCAGCATGGTCTTTCGCCAGTTTTGAACAACTTTTTACATAATCTATTGTCTGAGAAACACATGTACTTTGCGCATGGTGATTTGTCGACAATACGATTCAGCTACATGGGTCTTCCTCAGGGCTCATGCTTAAGCCCCCTTTTATACAATTTTTACGTAAGTAATATCGATGAATGTATCAACACATCTTGCACGCTAAGACAACTTGCCGACGACAGCGTTGTGTCTATTATAGGACCCAAAGCTGCCGATCTCCAAGGACCATTACAAGATACTCTCGACAACTTATCATCATGGGCTCTTCAAATGGGTATCGAGTTCTCTACGGAGAAAACTGAGCTGGTTGTATTTTCGAGGAAGCGAGAACCAGCACAATTACAGCTTCAACTAGGGGGTGAAACCATAGCTCAGGCCTTCACATTTAAATATCTCGGGGTCTGGTTCGACTCCAAAGGCACCTGGGGATGTCACATTAGGTATCTGAAACAAAAATGCCAGCAGAGAATCAACTTTCTTCGTACAATAACCGGATCATGGTGGGGTGCCCACCCAGGAGACCTGATCAGGTTGTATCAAACAACGATATTGTCCGTGATGGAATACGGATGCTTCTGCTTCCGATCAGTGGCGAACACTCATTTCATCAAGCTGGAAAGAATTCAGTATCGTTGTTTGCGTATTGCCTTGGGTTGCATGCAATCGACTCATACGATGAGCCTCGAAGTGCTGGCAGGCGTTCTTCCACTGAAAAACCGGTTCTGGGATCTCTCATATCGTTTGCTCATTCGATGCGACATTTTGAATCCTCTGGTGATTGAAAACTTCGAAAGGTTAGTTGAGCTTAACTCTCAAACCCGTTTTATGTCCTTGTATTTTGATTACATGGCTCAGAATATTAATCCTTCTTCGTTTGTTTCCAACCGTGCTCATTTCTTGGATACTTCTGATTCTACTGTGTTTTTCGACACATCCATGAGAGAAGAAATTCGTGGAATTCCGGATCACGTGCGCCCTCAAGTGGCCCCAAATATTTTTTATAATAAATTTAGAACAGTCAACTGTGAAAAGGTGTTTTACACTGACGGATCTAACATCAACGAGTCCACAGGCTTCGGCATCTTCAATCAAAACATCACCGCTTCTTACAAACTCAGTGATCCGGCTTCAGTTTACGTCGCAGAATTAGCTGCTATTCAGTACACCCTCGAGATCATTGAAACCTTGCCCAAAGACCATTACTTCATTGTCACGGACAGTCTAAGTTCAATAGAAGCTCTCCGGGCAATGAAGCCAGGAAAGTATCCCCCATATTTCCTGGGGAAAATACGGGAACATTTGAGAACTTTATCTGAACGGTCTTATTTAATATCGTTAGTCTGGGTCCCTTCGCATTGTTCCATTCCGGGCAATGAAAAGGCAGACTTATTGGCTAAAGTGGGCGCATTGGAAGGTGATATTTATGAAAGACCAATCTGCTTCAATGAATTTTTCAGTATTTCTCGTCAGAAAACTCTCGAAAGTTGGCAAACTTCATGGACGAATGACGAACTGGGACGATGGCTACACTCCATTATCCCTAAAGTATCGACGAAACCTTGGTTCAAGGGGATGAACATGAGTCGTGATTTCATTCGCGTTATGTCACGGCTCATGTCAAATCACTATACATTCAACGCACATCTCCGGCGTATCGGGATCGTGGAGAACGGGCTCTGCACCTGTGGCGACGGTTATCAGGACATCGAGCATGTCGTGTGGTCGTGCGTAGAGTATCGTGACGCCAGGTCGAAGCTACTGGAATCCCTCAGGGCCCAAGGTAGACCGCCTGAGGTGCCGGTTCGGGATGTGTTGGCGAGTCGGGATAGTTCATATATGCTTCTCATATACCAGTACCTCAAACACATTGATATACAAGTGTAATGTGTTATTCCTCGCTCAGAAAATATAATCTCCACCTACAGGTTCGACACTAACATCCGCCCGATTCTCTCGATCCCCGTCCCTGTTCACCATCTTCATTGGAATTAACAAGATCTTTTTTTTTGTCACTAACTTTTTCGTTCCCCTTTCCCTGTTTTTTCACCATCTCGATGGCAACTAATTAGATCTCTGTCGTTTTCAAACATTTTGTTCCCACACCCCTTTTTTACCCCGTTTCCCACAATATTTACTTCTTTTTTTCATTCTCTTCCGTAACATCACCATCACCGGAAGACCGCTCCAGTCAATGACCAGCATGCGGGCCACCCGCCGGGCCTTCGTAGCCTGGGGGTGTTTCCCGCGGACCCTCACGGACCGAAGAATGCGGCCAACATAGAAAATTACCATCGCCATCTGGAATCATCTCATCCTAAATTCAATTCACCGGCCACTACCGATCGCCAGATACTATATTACATAATGATACTACTCTAGTTTTAAGTTAGACGATAATTAAGATTAGTAAATACCCTTGGCATCTTAGAGCTTAAGCAGTGTGCCTTAATATTATATTATATTATTGAATAAAAAAAAAAAATGTGGATCCTTAAAATCTCTGCTGATTTTAGCTACGAATCCGAGTTGTTTCGTTGCCTTAGATATTATAGCAGAACGATGCTGATTAAATGTGAGTTTTGCATCCAATACAACACCAAGGTCATTAACACGGTCAACTCTTGTAAGTGTTTGTCCATCAATTTTGTAGTCGAAGATTAATGGACGAAGTATTCGGTGAAATGTAATTACTTGACATTTGGCAATGCTGATCACAAGATGGTTTCGTCGACACCATGCGACAAATTCATCTAGCAGTTCTTGAAGATGGACGCAGTCCTCATAATTACGAATTACTAAGTACAGCTTCAAATCGTCAGCGTAGATCAGCTTGCATCCATAACCAAGCAGCAAAGCGGCATCGTTGAAAAATAGTGCAAACAAAAGGGGACCCATATTACTGCCCTGCGGAACTCCTGATTTATTCGTAAACGGGGATGAAACTGAGATTCCCAATTGTACGCGTAGGACTCTACCACACAAATAGGAACTCAACCATTCAACGAACTTGTGTGATGCACCAAGTCGCATCAGTTTACATAATAGAATTCGGTGGTCTATACGATCAAAAGCCGCTTTTAGATCGGTGTATACTGCATCAATTTGTACCCTTTCCTCCATACGCGAAAAGCAGGTCGAGGTAAAATCGAGCAAATTTGTACTAACGGATCGTCCTGGCATAAATCCATGCTGATCGGTTGATATATAACTTTTTGTACGAGAAAGAACAACAGAGCTGACAACTATTTCGAATAGCTTGGAGGCAGCAGATAGGCTCGTAATACCACGATAATTTCTCACATCCTTTCGATCACCGTTTTTGTAGACTGGAAACATGAACGACTGCTTCCATATCGTTGGAAATATACCATGCTCGAACGATTTGTTGAACACGTAACATAATGGTTCGAGCAGAGCAGTTGCACAGCGAGTATAAACGACAGAAGGAATTCCATCAGGTCCAGCCGAGTACGAACTCTTCAGTTTCTTTGCTGCAGCACTGATCATTTCGGGAGTGATTATAAATGTACGCAAATCCACCAAGTTTTCAGGAACATATGATGCGGCGACTTCAGCTTCGATGTTGGAGGCCACTTTCTCAGTAAACACGGAAGCGAAGAATTTAGCAAACAACTCACATGAGTCTGATGTTGATGCAGACGTCACACCGTCAAAACAAACGTTCTGAGGAATGATTGAACATTTTCGCTTCGAATTCACAAAGTTCCAAAAATTCCTGGGATTCCTACGTAGATCCGTTTGAACTCGCATGACGTAAGCTCTATATAAACCGGCATTCAATTTGCGGTACTCATCACTCGATTTTTTGAAATTTTGCTTTGTTTCTAAGCTCCGCCAACGACGATGTCTGCGCTGCCAAGCATTGCGCTTTCGCTTTAAATCATGTAAACGTGAGTCATATTTTACGGCTGCTGGGGCATTATGTCTGAGGCGAGCGAAAAAAACTAAGAATGTGGCCGTTTTGGAAAATGTGTTTATATCAATCAATTCTCATCTTTTCTATTGGAGTCATTGAAAATTATGTTCCTCATCCGTATTGCAATGAAATACTTACATTTTCGAGGAAAATATATCAATACTTTTGGAAATATCTCAATGTTTTCTTAAGGGGGGCATATTATAACACTTTACCCTAAAAGTACGGAAAAATGGGCATCGAGCGGCTACCTTCTACCAGAGCTGTGGCACAACCAGCGTTCTAGGAACGGGATTTGTAGTGTTGGGTAAGATGCGCCAGCGAGTGATTGGGTGGCAGCCAATCAGCGATAGAATGTGCGTATTTAAGATCGAGGGCCGTTTCTTCAATTACAGCATGATCAACGTGCACTGGCCACATGAGACGAAACCCGACGACGAGAAGGATCCACGGCGGGATGTAAAACTCGTCGTCGGCGACATGAATGCTCAGGTAGACCGGGAGGCAATGTGCAGGCCCGTGATCGGGCTAGAGAGCCCGCACGCGCAACAAACGACAACGGCCAACGATGCGTGAAATATGCAGCCTCCCGCGGAATGGTAGTTCGAAGCACATCAGCACCTTTTTCCTCTTCATAGATATCCACAAAGCCACCTGAAGATCACCTGATCAACATACGGAAAATCAAATCGACCACGTTCCCATCGACGGGCGATTCTTCTCCGACGTCATCAATGTCCGCAATTACCGCAGTGCCAATATTGATTCTGACCACTACCTTGTCGCGGTTTGTACGCGCTCAAAACTATCGACGGTGCACAACACTCGTCGCACAGGAACGCCGGGATTCAATACGTAGTGTTCGTACTGCAGAGGAATACGCGCAACGACTAGAGCTAGTGCTACCAACGGAAGAGCAGCTTGGCGCGGCGACTCTTGAAGACGGCTGGAGGAGCATAAGGTCCGCCGTGAGTAGTACTGCTTCAACCGTTCTAGGTACGAGGTTATCAAATCGAGGAAATGACTGGTTTGACGGCGAATGTTAGCAGTTGGTCGAAGAGAAGAATGCATCAAAGTGCGAGGATGCTGCAACACCGCACTAGAGCGAACGAGGAACGAGACAGGCGCGAAATGGACAAAACACGGTTTTCCGGAGGAAAAAGTGCCATCAGGAAGACCAAGATCGCGAAGCGATGGAACAGCTGTACCGCGCAAATGACACACGGAAGTTCTATGAGAAGGTGAACCGCTCACGTAGAGGCTACAAACCACAGGCCGAAATGTGCAAAGATATCAGTGGTAACCTTCTCATGTATGAACGTGAGGTGATCGACAGGTGGTACCAGTACTATGACAAGCATCTGAATGGCGTACTATAATATTCATTGGTACTCAAATGGCGCTCTCGAGAGAATTTATTTAGAATTGTATGCGATACTGAGAGTTGGCTATCAACGCGAGGGGCCATACAATATCTCATTTATTCGGTAATGCTAGGGGAAAATGGGGTAAAACCCACCCCCGAGGCATAATGCACCTTTTGCTTTTCTCAAAAGTTACCAATTTTTTTCACTGAAATTTTAATATAACTGAAAGTCCGCCATAACAAAAGATTACTATAAAACTTTGGTAGCGATGGTTCAATCATGTCTGGAAAAATTATTAAAAAAACAATAATGTCTCTGTTATAAGTAATTTTTGATGTTCATTCCATAGTAATTTTCTGGGGTGAAGAAGACGTTTTTAATTTTGTAACCAGTGAACTCCTTTGCTAATCATTCGGGTTTCTAAAATTAGTTCTAATACAGACGATGCATTTGCAATTTTATAGAAAAATCGTCAAATTTATCGTCTCATATTTTTGGGGGCAAAACGACCCGAATTGTGTGAGGCAAAAAGCTCAAGAGTTTGCTTACAACAATATCCATAAGTTATCAATTTAATGAATAATAGTGAACAATCTTCCATCTGGCAAATATTCGTCAACGAAAAGTCTAAAGCTTCCTTTAAAGAAGAAGAAGAAGCTTTATGAGGGTGCATATTGCCCCGTGGTTGTCATGAGCTTTAATGCGTTGTTTTGATGGATGTTTACCCGTTGTCGTGATAATCGTCACTTCGCGTAATTCAAATTGTATATTTTTCATGTTTTCCACGATCGGGCGTCATGCCCCGCATATATTTCAATAGACAATTTTTAAAGGTTTTAGAAAATAAGATATTTCATATATTTTTCAATGTATTCAGCGAGTATTTATACGTAATTTTGAGAAATAATGATTACGGAAGATAGTCATACATGAAACTCTTCCTTGTTTTTCTCTATAGTTAAGATATAGCAACATTTCCTTAGAGGGTGCGTTTTACCCCATCTATCCCTACATCTTTTTACGAAGTAGGTTCGTAGAAAAAGATAACGTTATTTGGGATTTTGTTCGTAAAAAGAGCTAACGTAAAAAAAGTTCACGTAAACGGAGGTTTGGGTGTGTTCACATATACAGTGCAACCAGTTTATCAAAGTAGCTTGAACGAGTGTCTTGCTTCTTAATCTTCTTTAACAGACACTTACACACTTAAAAAACACACCCTGTGATTTCACATCTTGTAAGATGCACATGAATGGAGCGTCGCAGTTCACTCAAATTTTTGTGCAAGAACATGTAATATTGAGTGTGATTGGAAAATTGCATGACATGAAACTCATTGAAATTAAAAAAAAATACTGATCGCGAGAGAGCGGGGACTTTAACCGAGAATCATTGGATCACAAAGTACGTTCGTTAATCGACTGAGCCACAGAAGCACACATCTGCTGAGCTGGTAAGTGGTGCATATAAATTCATGCAATTGCACTTGCTAGCCAAATCGAAATAACAATCGGAACCAATAAAATTCAGTCTCATCTAACATTAAGTCATCACAAATGGAATTTTTGACAAATTAGGTTTTAATGAAACACATCCCACATACTTAAAAATTTTTACATGTTATTAGATGCACATAAATGGAGAGTCGCAGTTCACGAAAATTTACGTTTTTTTTTTTTTTTTTTCAATAACTATTTATTGGAATATGAGTTAAAATTAAATTATTAAGATTTAAATTGGGTGTTCAGCCACAAGTGGTGACTTTTCAGCCCTGTTATATATATATATATATATATATATATATATATATATATATATATATATATATATATATATATATATATATATATATATATATATATATATATATATATATATATATATATATATATATATATATATATATATATATATATATATATATATATATATATATATATATATGTTTTGGTTATTACCATGAAGACATCATTTGCTTCCGCAATTCTGAGATTTTTGTGTAGGGAAAATTCTAAACCTACTTGTATTGTGTAATGGGGAAAAGGAACTTATATACTAACTTACTAACTAATACAGAGAGCGAATCGATTCAATTGAAGATTGCATCGATTTTTGTCGGAATTTGCTTCTAATATTATGTGACATTACATCTAATGGTTCTATATTTGTGAGTCTGTGTAACTCATTTGTACTAAGCCAGGGAGGACGCTTCAAGATCATTTTCAGAATTTTATTCTGAATCCTTTGAAGCGTTTTCTTCCTGGTGTAACAACAACAACAACTTGACCAAATTGATACTGCATAAAGCATGGCTGGTCTAAAAATTTGTTTATAAATTAACAATTTGTTTTTTAGACAGAGCTTAGAATTTCTGTTTATAAGAGGATATAAACATTTAATATATTTATTACACTTTGCCTGGATTCCTTCAATGTGATCCTTGAAAGTGAGTTTTTTGTCATACGTTAAACCTAAGTATTTAGCTTGATCAGACCATGTCAATTCCAAGCCATTCAATTTGAGAATGTGATTATTGTTTGGTTTAAGAAAAGAAGCTCTTGGCTTGTGAGGAAAGATAATTAATTGCGTTTTTGCTGCATTTGGTTTAATTTTCCATTTTGACAGATAATCACTGAAAATATTTAAACTTCTTTGTAGGCGACTGCAGATCACTCTTAGATTTCTACCTGTGGCTAACAGACTTGTGTCGTCACAGAATAGCGATTTCTGACAACCAACGGGTAGATTTGGAAGATCAGAAGTGAAAATATTATACAAGATTGGAGCTACACTCGAACCCTGCGGAACACCGGCTCGTACGGGTAGCAATTCAGATTTACAATTCTGATAGCTAACCTGAAGAGTACGATCAGTTAAATAATTTTGAATCATTTTGATCAAATAAATAGGAAACTGGAAATCAGACATTTTTGCTATTAAACCTTTGTGCCAAACACTGTCGAATGCTTTTTCTATGTCTAGAAGAGCAACTCCAGTGGATAACCCAGAAGATTTATTTGATTTTATCATGTTCGTTACTCTGACAAGTTGATGAGTAGTTGAATGTTCATGACGAAATCCAAACTGCTCTGGTAAAAAAATTGAATTCTCATTTATATGAGTCATCATTCTTAACAAGATAATTTTTTCAAAAAGTTTACTGATAGAAGAAAGTAAACTAATTGGGCGATAACTTGATGTTTCTGCTGGGTTTTTATCAGGTTTTAGGATAGGAATTACTTTAGCGTTTTTCCATCTTTTTGGGAAGTAAGCTAATGAAAAACACTTGTTGAAAATTTTAACCAGGAGTCTCAAGGCAACATCGGGAAGATTTTTAATAAGAATATTAAAAATTCCATCATTACCAGGAGCCTTCATGTTTTTGAGTTTCCTAATAATTGATTTAATTTCATCAAAATTGGTCTCAAGAATGTCATTTGGTAATAACACTTGGGTTGAAATATGATCATACTTCAGTGAGACTTCATTTTCAATAGGACTCACAACGTTTAAATTAAAATTGTGGACACTCTCGAACTGCTGAGCAAGTTTTTGAGCTTTTTCACCATTTGTAAGAAGTATTTGATTTCCTTCCTTGAGAGCAGGAATTGGTTTCTGAGGTTTCTTAAGAACCTTAGAAAGTTTCCAGAAAGGTTTAGAATATGGTTTAATTTGTTCAACTTCTTTAGCGAAATTTTCATTTCGCAAAAGAGTAAATCTATGTTTAATTTCTTTTTGTAAATCCTTAACTATGTTTTTCATAGCAGGATCACGAGAACGTTGATATTGTCGTCGACGAACATTCTTCAACCGAATGAGCAGTTGAAGATTGTCATCGATGATAGGAGAATTTAATTTAGTTTGAGCTTTGGGAACTGAAAGATTTCTAGCTTCGATAATATAATGATTCAAATTATCAATTGCTGTGTCGATGTCCGCAGAATTTTCTAAAATAGTTTCATGATCCACATGATTTTCAATGTGAGATCTGTAATCCAACCAATTAGCTCTATGATAGTTGAAAATAGAACTAATTGGATTAATTATAGCTTCGTTGGAAAGTCTGAATGTTACAGGAAGATGATCTGAGTCAAAATCAGCATGAGTAATCGGTTCACTACAAATGTGACTTTGATCTGTTAGAACCAGATCAATTGTAGACGGGTTTTTCACGGAAGAGAAACAAGTAGGATTACTGGGATGAAGAACTGTAAAGTAACCAGCTGAGAGTTGATTATGAAGTATTTTACCATTACTGTTATTTTGCCTACAATTCCACTGGACATGCTTAGCATTTAAGTCCCCTATTACGAAAAATTTCGATCGATATCTTGTAAGTTTTTGCAAATCGCCTTTAAAGAAATTCAATTGTTCGCCGGTGCATTGGAATGGCAAATATGCTCCAGCGATGAAATAAATTCCATGAATGGTTTCAACTTCGATTCCCAAGCTTTCAATAACTTTGGTATTGAAAGAAGGTAAAATTCGATGTTTAATTTGCCGTTGGACAAAAATGGCAACTCCACCACCAATTCCAGTAAACCTGTCAAATCGATGAACCACATAATGTGGATTACTTTTCAATTTTACATTTGGTTTAAGAAAAGTTTCTGTCACAATGGCAATATGAATTTTGTGAACTTTGAGAAAATTATAAAATTCATCTTCACTCGATTTCAAAGATCGAGCATTCCAATTTAAAATATTCAAATAATTATTTAACATCACTGTTAAATTTTAAATTCATTATAATATTATTTGCAAATTTCCATCCGATTTGAAATGCTTCAAAATAGTGATGAAGTCGAATTCATTTGGATGATCATTTGAAAAAGTTGATCTTGTAGGTAGATCATTTTATTTTCAGTTATATCGCCTAAATCGACTTCATTTAAAGAAGCGAATGGCATTGAAGGAATATTTGTAGGTAGACTGCCATTAGAAGAAGATGATTTGGCCGGTCTACCTATTAATAAATTGTTTTCGTTAGAAGAAGAACTGCAAGGCGGTCCTGTGTTTTGATTATTTACATTAGAAGAAATAGGAGATAGATTTCTACCTAATATACCAGCATAACTGACATTAGAAGAAGATGATGACGAGGTCGATCTACCTGTCAATAAATTGTTTTCGTTAGAAGACGAATTGGCAGGTGCCTTAGAAGAATTTTCAGGTATATTCTGTAAATTTAAGGTCGTTGATTTGACTTGTTGTCTAAGCGAACGAGCGTTTAAAATTTTTTCCCTGACAGGACATTTCAAATAATTGGATTTATGATTTCCATTGCAATTTGAACATGAAAATTTATCAGTGGTTTCATTCATTGGACAAACGTCTTTCGAATGCGATTTACCACAATTCAAACACCGTATATCCATATGACAATTTTTGGTTCCATGACCGAAGCCTTGGCAACGACGACATTGCGTTAAGTTAGCAATACGATTATGCCGTTTATAATGTTCCCAATGAATTTTAATGTGGGAAATGAAACGTACTTTTTCTAAAGTTTTCAAATTGTTTACATCACTTCGATTGAAGTGTATTAGGTAAAGTTCATGGGAAATTCCAGAGCGTGGTTTAGAAGTACCATTCGCTCTTTTTTTCATAAGTATTACTTGGGAAGGGGCAAAACCAAGCAATTCTTTTAGTTCATTTTTAATTTCATCAATACTTTGATCATTTGATAATCCTTTCAAGACAGCCTTGAAGGGTCTGTCTGATTTTATATCATATGAATAAAATTTATGAAGTTTTTCGGACAAATATCGAATAAGACGTTCGTAATCTTCCAATCCATCCACCAAGACTCGACATTCTCCTCTTCGTCCGATTTGAAATGAGACTTTTACTTCCGGGAGAAAAGTAGAAAGCTCAGTACGGAATGCTTTGAAGTCGGAAATCATCACCGTCACTGGTGGCATAGATTGATGTTTCTTCCCAGAACGACAAGCGTCCATTTTGGGAATTTTTGAAGAATTTTCTTCTATGTCGCTACAATCGGATTCAGGAAGAATCTCGTAAATATTGTTAGACGGCATAGGATCAACGGAAGGGAAATCCGTCCGTTGTCTTTTATTTTTACATTCAGATTCTATAAGATCGTGAATGTTATTAGAAAAATGTTGAATAACGGATTGTGATTTATTCCGTATTGAATTATTTTTAGCCTTAGGCTTGTTGCCTTTCCGGTTGGACGCAGGCATTTTTGAAATTAATGAAATTTTAAATTAAATTAACTAGGCTAAATTAGTCTTCGATTAGACTCCTAGCTAGCCTTAAAAAAGGCTGATTAATTTCTTAGTCACTCTAATATCACTCTTTGTATCACTTAGTCACTCTAATATCACTCTTTGTATCACTTAGTCACTTAGTTAGTGATTCAGGTAGCCTTGAAAAAGACTGAAGCCTTGAATCAATGAAACTCTAGGTAGCCAGAAAAAAAATTCCAGGAGCCAAGAGCTATACGCGTGCGGTGCGAACGACTGTTCAACACCGACTGACGAAAATTTACGTGGAAGAACATTTAATATTGTGTCTAAAACTCCATATATGTAATTCATTGAACCTGTAAAATTCCATTTTTTTTTGGTGTGGAGCCAAAAATTGTTGCTGCCATCTCCGATCAAATTAAACACTCCACACACATGCGTACATGCATTTTCTGATCTCGTCGGATGGCGTCGAATGATCTACAACACTACGGGTCTTCGTGGCTTCGTGGCTTCGATCAAAAGTTGTTTCCAACATTCTATATTATTTATAATTATTTTTTCTTCGCGTACACAGAAAAAATAATAAAATTTACACGACATGTTAATCGGTAGTACTAGGAAATTGACATCAGTTGAATCAAAAATTTGATTGAAAACCATCGTCGATGTGAAAGCTAATTTGATTGCATTGATTTTTCGATTAACAAGACTTAATATGCATGAAGAAAGATGTAAATTCACAAAAATTTTGTATCTGTGTACATTTGCAATCGTAATTCTTATGTGACATAAAAATGCAGTTTTTTTTTCTTCAATTGTGTAAAGTTGTTAGCATTCCTCCTGCACTGCACCTCCTTAGCACATTCGCTTTTCACTACTAAGTCCACTTTACTTCCGGGAATATTTTATTCCTTTCGTTGAAGCTGCTGTCGGCTTGATCGTAACTTCTGTAACTTTACACCGATGCGAACCAAAGTTACATTCTTCCGATGCGATTTCCTCAGCGACTACCCTCGTCTCGTTGACTGTGTTTCAATGCGACTGCATGCCGTGGGGAGCGAAAAACTTTTTTAACACTCAACTTCTTTTGCCATCTTCGGACTGTGTGCCGCGACAAATCCTTCTTGCTATCCGGAATCGCCGAAGGAGCAAACTTCATGCTCCTCAATCCGTTCTCAGTTGGGTGCTGGCCTAAGCATGGTTTACACGACTCGATTCCAATAGAATATTTGTTTTAATTTTGTGAAACTAAAGTACGGATAGTTGGCGGCTCGTGTGAATTGCTCTTTGGCAAGCAGTCTCAAGCTCATTTGTATTCACCTTCCTTTTGAAACGCTATGAGACACCAGTGTTTTAGTTGTTGGGACATGCTGAAACGAAACTAAGTTAGAAAGGATAGGTGACTATCCAACTATCTACTTTCTTTAGAGCTCGGTTCCCAGGACGGTACAGGACCGTATCCTGTTCGTATTTATATCCCGGGGGTGCGTGATGTTCCATAAAACTTCTGATAGCATGCAACATACACAACGTGGTTCTCATAATAACCTGGTTGAAGAGCATTTCCTATTTTACTATCCATAACGTGTTGCCAAATAGAAATGTTATACGCCATGATAGTCAAGGCATGCTTCGATTGTTCACCCTGCACGAGAATTTGGAGAGCTCAATAATTAATTGTGAATATCGTTTGTTGTACTTAAAGTAATAACATAAATTCTACTCCATATAATCGGATATATGATCAGGAATTCATAATAAAATTGTCAGTAGTGTGACATTATCCTAAATGAAGACGAACATTGGTAAAAGTCTGAAGTGTAAATGACAGTTTCCCTTTGTTTTCTTGCTCCTTCGAATATAACGGTAATCCTTTTCTCTAACACTTTACATAGAATGACAACTAAAAGTATCAAGTTTCGATCTGCACTGAAAAGTTTATTGGATAATATGGGAATATGCCGTTGTAATTGGAAGATAAAATGAACAAAGAGATACATTTCTGTGCATATGTGTATTTTTCTTATCATGTTCGAGTATTATGAAATTCTACTCGTTCAACAATTGTAGCTGGGCATATTGGAATCTTTGATTCCTGGATTGTGTGGTTCCAGACCACAACTTAGTTACCACGTGTCACTGCCAGGTGTCACTGCAATCCGCGATCATTAGCAACCAGTACATCTCCATCATAGCAATCGTTTCCGACGTTCAACCCTCATTACTTCAATGGACATAATAAAGACTGTCTCAGAAGGTAGAGAAGCACTTTAATTTCGCTGTAAATAATTCACAAGTGTTAGATATTCAAATTTTATTCGATATGCTGATAATATTTGACTACAACAACAGAATATTATTCTCAACATTTGCTACTTAGCCATTGTAGACTAGCTGGCCCGGGTTGGTGGTTCAATGCATAGGGCGCTGGTCTTACAAGCCAGTTGTCGTATGTTCGAGCCCCGACCTGGAAGGATTCTTTGGGTCAGTAGCATCCATAGTACTAGCCATACAATGATTCTGTACACTAAGAATCGGCTGCGAAGTCTGTTGAAACAGAAAGGCCAAATTCCACAAAAGGAATGTAATGCCAGGACTTTGCTTAGACTAACTGGCGCATCTTCTTGCGAACGTTCCTCATTAAATTCCGTACAGGCTTCTTGGCGACAAGTTTTGACACTTTTTCCAATCTTTTTCGAACTGTTGAATGGTTTCGGCTACCGAGACATGTTTCCTAATACCGTTTTCGTTTATTGATCAGAGCAGCCCGAAAGCTGACCCAGAGTCGCCAAAACAATATTTGATATGTTTGTTTTAGCAACCTGAGGTCGCTCTAGATCGGACTCCAATCGCGTAGTTTCACTCTGAAAATTTTCTCGGGTCACACCACGCATCCAGCCGAGTTTGTTTATTTTTTCTTTTTTTCATGAGTTGTTGTTTAGGGCGCGTACCACGTGTTCGTTTTACTCGGAGTCACAGTAGCCTGCGTCTAGGTTCAAAAACGAAAACGGTATAAGATGTGCCTTCGTTAATGCCCAAAATTCCTCAATTGGTCGAAGTTGTTGGCATTTTGGCGGATTCATGTCTTTTGGGATGAAAGTGACAGTTTTGGTAGTATACCATTCTACCGTTGATTGCGAGTAGTAGCAAGAAGCAAGACCTGGCCAGAAGACAACAGGATCCTTTTGGCATGGGTAGAAGTCGTTTTTGTAAACATTCCTTGATGTATATTTCGCTGTTCATTGAAGCAGTGGTGATGAAGGGTTTCGAAATCTTACGGCAGCTATAAATTGCTTGCTTTCTTACCAAATTTTTCGACTTCAACCGATGTCTCGGACTGGTTTAACACTAATATTGTGGTGATTATGTAGTTCAAATTTCCAGCAAAAATCGTATTGTACAGCTTTCGAACCCTCGCCAGTGATGCTAAGGTAGCAGAAATCCAAAAAATAAATGCGATTCTGCACATTTCTGCACCTTAAAGGTTATTTTCAATTGTTTGCGGGGTCGACAATAAAAATCACAAAGACAACTTTTGTAAATGAAGTCGGTGTGAACAAAATTTAAATAAACGGCTATATGATAAATAAAATCAGAATATTTATAACATACATAACATAAAACACCTATATAAATGTCGTTATATGAATCTATTCATAATATATCAGGCGTTGGAATAAATTATTAAAGTTTCATGATTTTCAGTGAGAGTATTATTGCGGTACCGTTTTTCAAAGCATAGTCCATCGTTTTTCGAAGCAGAGGTTGAAATAAGCCCATTTTGCGCACGAAAATGTAAATCAAGATTTCTGATTGTGAATCATAAAACCGAATAACGTGAAACAAAAAATCGTGTGACAAAACTAAAATTGCGATTATTTTTTAAATTGAAGGAACTCAGTAGCAGCAGCCTTTATGCATACGCACTCTTTTTATTACGCTGAGAACATGTTTGTCTCATTCTCGGAAGACGACCATGCGCGAGCGGAGAGCTTTAACTGCTCTCACTAAAACTCGTTCGCACATTTTAGTACCGCGACAGAAATGAATGTACAACGCTTCGTACGTTCTCAGTTCATTTAGCAAAGAACGAGGTTCGAGTGCTCCAGTCGCAGTACAATAGGCGTCGCAACCTGTGCTAATTAACTCTCCGATAAGTCCCCGATAACAATATGACATTTATACAATTTTATAAGAATATTAAACTCTACATTTTTTGGCAGTTGTGTTTTCCGAGATCTGTTTAATTACTTTCCTTTGCGTACGGCACAATTGATGATAGTTAGTTTTTCAAAAGCGGGGAAAAGTAGCTGTAACTATTCAATCATTCTAAAGCTATTTTAACTATTTTTGAAAACCCTGGTGCGATTTTGTTCAACACCACCTTAAAGTTTATTCAAAATTGTTTGCGTGGTCGTACATAAAAACCATTTAAATATAATGTAGAATTAAATCTAATAATCACGTTAGTAATATTATTCATATTAAACTACTTTTTAAACCTGACCATATCGATAATGGGAGTAATTTTTAATGAATTTTGATTCCGAAAAATATTTTAATAGACATATTTTATCGAACTTAAAATATCTGATTTCTAAACAATTAGATGAAAATAAAAGATTCGTCATCAATATCCAGTATTCAAAAATCTTTGAGATCTCAAACAACTTGTAGATTAAATAGTGGGTTTCAAGCGCATACGTTTTATTAATACAACAAATGACTTTGAATTTGTTATATAAAATCAATTGCATTCAATACGTCGAATGAATCCCGCAGCCGAGGGAAGCACGTAGAAAGTTTCCATGCAAAAATCAACTTATTTGCTCTGAAAGTACCGCCTAAGATTTTATCCGGTTATCACATTCAAAGTTTTTTGCTCGGTTCTTGCATTAAAAATATCTTTAAACGTTTTCTGCTCAGGAAAGTTCAAGTTCAGTTTTACCACACAAAATATTAATTCGGTTCGGTTATTCAAAACTACTTAGAGGGGGTTCCAACGATAAGTTGCACATATCAACCGTTCATATAACGCTCAATCACTTTTTGGAATCTGCTATGTTTCAAACAGTATCACTAACAGCGATTTTTTGATGAAAAAGCTTTGGAAATTAATGTTTCATTTATGTGTATTCTTGTTAACTTGAATATGTGTATTAGACCGCAGAAAACTTTTTTGTTGTTGTCGCTCATTTGAATCACGATGTCAAAATCTAAAATTATTGTGTATATAGCGCCAATATGGAACAAGTATCGATCGATTCCACGAACTTAGATTCTAATCATAGCTATTAAGAATTGAATTTCATTCCGATCAAACTTCCGATTCTGCATTTCCCGAATTATGGATACTAACCTCTCCGGATCAGAAAACTCCACCAAGAAAATAAAATTGGCAAATAAATGAACACAAAAATGTTATAAATCTTTAAAACTGGTCTTGCACATACATTTCTAGTTACCCTATATGCCGAATATATGAACAGAAACAGGAATATATTCAAAAAATATGGCAAGTTTGATTTTTATGCTCATTTGATAAAACGCTTTACTGAAAATCTACGAATGTTTTAGGCATATATTTTTTTTAAATATTTGCATCTAATTAGAAAACTATACCCATATGTAAAAGATCCTGCAGTTGAATTCTTGAACTTTACAGGCAGTGACACTGTTAACTTCGAAGATACTCTTGAATCAGGGCTGGAAAAATCAAGATCAAAAAATCATCAAACCATTATCATTAGCGAAGATGATCGCCTCTAATATTTCCCAATAAAGATCACTACTGATTTAATCCTTTTAAGAACAGTTGATCAGTGATCTTTGAATCACATCGATCAAAATCAAAACTGATCTTCCGTCACACAAAATCAGTAGTGATTTTGAGCTATTAGCACAGATTCCGGTAAGATCAAATCACTAGACGATTCGATCAGCTATGAGCATTGTGGAAGAAAATCATATATGAACAAGATCAGACATGAGTGCCGATTGATTTACGTCTAATATCGTTGATCCCGATGAGTATGAAAATTAGTGACAACAGTAATCAACAGGAATTTTGAACTAAGGATAACGCGTATCAAGGAGAATTTTAAAATCGTAGAAAAAGTGCCAATTTTGTATTTTTGGGAAGTTTAGTGACGGGTGAATAGAAATATTAAAGGAGAATGTACATCAATGATTTTTGTCAATGAGGGTGCTCAAAAAAAAAACAAATGGTCAATTTGTAACTTTCAGGAATGCTCTTTTAACAGTCTTTTTTACCAGAGTGGGGAAAAATACCGGTTTCGCTACAGCACGGTTTATGACGTTTCAACATATGTTCTCGTTCGATAAAATCCGTGTTCGCTTTTGCAACCTATTGTTTAATTTGTAATAAAATGAACACTAGATGAAGGGAGATGTATGCTAGTTGAAGGTTTAATGAAAATCATTCAAATCAATTTGGATGGTAATCACATTGATAATGTTAGTTTAACAGTTTTCACTGCGCAAAAGCAATTCGCAATGCAAAATTAGTAGAAAAATATACCACACCAAATAGTGATTATAGCGACAAAAGACTTTGATTTACTTTCAGCTGGTTGATGCTGAGGATGATGTTCGTGTACTATTTAGTTTAAACCCAATAAAACGCTATTTGAAATGAATTTGATTTATAGAATTAACAGGAGCGCCGCATTTGCGCCCAGTGTTTCAATGGTGCGTTTGAACTGGCGTAGCAAAATCCTGCATTCCTGTTACTTTTGTGTACGATATTCCCGCTAAATAGGGTAATATTAATCAGCTGCATAGCACGCTTTGTGATTGGACGTGTTTTTCTTATTATTATAATTATTATAATAATAACAGCATGTATGTCAATATTATTAGCTGCTTATATTGATTATATTACTCCATCACGACGGCATTGGTGAATAAATTTCTAATACATAACGAAGTATGGAATTTTGATGCGACGGATGAAATGAACTCATCTAACGAGCCTAAAATTATTGATATCGGATCATCCATCATATTGCGTCCGCTTTTCATACAATGCTCTGTCCAAACGCATTTGAGTAGCTCATAATAAATAGCGTCCAGTTGATCCCACCACATGCACTTTTTCTGTTCTCCGGAACTTTCTTGTAGTCCATAAAAAAATTCCCAAATTTGAACCGCAAAAACCACTTTATGCACTTATTTTTTTCGTTATTTTTCATTTACATAGTTCAATAAGATACTTTAACATAATAAAGTCATTTCGCCGAATGTCATTTCGCCGAATGGGTCACTTCGCCGAATGCCATTTCGCCGAATGCCATTTCGCCGAAAGCCATTTCGTCGAAAGGGTCATTTCGCCGAATCCTGAAATCGTTTTGAAATCGTAATTAGAATTGATTTAAATTAAAGACAAACGAAAGATGATAGCGTTAACGCCCGTTTTGTTGACCTACCATTGTACTTCTTGAATAATGATTGATTGTTGTACTCTTGAATAAAGATTGATTCACGAACCTCAGAAAGTAGTTCCCAAGAAAACTTGTTGACTATTAGCTAGTAAGAATCAAAGCAATTGCATAGGTGTATCTGCCAGGCAAATGTAGGTGGTATTTTCCGTTTATTAAGTGAAAATGAAAAAATATCTAATGCGGCTACGCCACATCGTTTTGGTTCATGTGCTGTCCGACCTCGCTACCGCTCGTTCGAACCTAACTAAAGCAAAGAAACCTAGCTTTGAGTAGACCGCGTAAACGAGGCGGTTAGAGGTTTGTATGCAACAGGCCGCCGCTTCCGACGGCGGGTCGGCGGCCGTCTCAGCTGTCGTCGGCTCGGCGGCTTTGTGCCGCCGAGCCATCTTGGCTTCGGTTATGTGGTTGCGCCACATCAGTTATACAGGAGACATAACATGCAGGAGATGTGACCCTTACGGCGAAAATACCCTTTCGGCAAAATGACTCTTTCGGCGAAATGATGGCCGGGTACCCATAATAAGTAAACAGCATTTGAGATGCTAAGACTACTCTAGTCTCATTTCACGACAGTAGACACCAGCACTACCATTCAACAGAGAACCGTCCGCATAACAAAATATGTGTTCAACAAGTGGTCTGATCGGTCTGAAACCTCATATTTTTTAATTTACAATTTTAATGAATAATGTGCAACATTGGATTTTTTCTTTTATAATTCACTAATGGTTCACTAAAATTGAATCAAACTTCTCTAGAAGTTAGTAAAACTTGCTACGAACTTATCAAATTTGTTTGTCTTGAACTAAAATAAATTATATCCTCTCTAAATAGCGAAATAATACCTAAACAAGCTATTAATAAAAAAATATTTAGTGTTAGTAAAACCTACAAAAAGTCTCATCGAATCACACCCAGCGTTTCTATGAGTGTAGAACAAACTCCAAACTGAAGCCACTCGAAAGCAATTCAAATGCACGTTGTAACTTTCTGAAATAATGCAAGAAAGCTTCCGAAGTCGTGGATGGAGCATGCAAACGGCATCCAACACCGTTTCTAGCGTTCAGAATAACTTAATTCCTACCGTTTATCTTTCATGGGCGCAGTTTAAATGCACCGAAAGCGGCACTTCGATTCAACTCCGTCGTAGCTTGAAATCGGATTGAATGTATTTACCCGTGTGCCAATCGGAATATTTATTCCGTTCGATTTACAACATTATATTCAATGATCGCTTTGCGTTTTCCACGTCTGTGGGTTTGAAATAGCGCCGTCAGCTGCTTTTCTGCTGTAGTTGGAGGAGTCTGATAAGTGTATATCGGACTTTCAATGTTTGCATGTAGCAAAAATGGTGCATATTTTTCAATAGTGACAGATATTGTCTCAGCAATCGTCGGCAACTACTTGCAGCTGCATAAGCTTATCTCTATTCGGACCGGTCCGAGGGGACTGGCTAATAAATTTTGAATGTTTCATTTCTTGTTGCTAGTTGCTCTTAATTAAGATGATTTGTCAAGAAACCCAGTCTTGATTGCATTTAATTAAATCTCAGAGCGTTCATAGTTTCCAGTGGGAGTTGATATTTATGTAAAATTGTCACAAAAAGGATTGATTAAGGCGGCAGCTCTGTTCAAACATGTCGGGGTGGTCTTCGAAACCGACTGAAATGGGATTAGAATATTGTTGTTGTATATCATTTGATTTCTATTCGTTTTGTATTTTTTCGTTTCAAACATTTTGATATTTTACACTTTTACACTTTTACACTTTTACACTTTTACACTTTTACACTTTTACACTTTTACACTTTTACACTTTTACACTTTTACACTTTTACACTTTAAAACTTTTACACTTTTACACTTTTACACTTTTACACTTTTACACTTTTACACTTTTACACTTTTACACTTTTACACTTTTACACTTTTACACTTTTACACTTTTACACTTTTACACTTTTACACTTTTACACTTTTACACTTTTACACTTTTACACTTTTACACTTTTACACTTTTACACTTTTACACTTTTACACTTTTACACTTTTACACTTTTACACTTTTACACTTTTACACTTTTACACTTTTACACTTTTACACTTTTACACTTTTACACTTTTACACTTTTACACTTTTGCACTTTTACACTTTTACACTTTTACACTTTTACACTTTTACACTTTTACACTTTTACACTTTTACACTTTTACACTTTTACACTTTTACACTTTTACTCTTTCACACTTTTACAATTTCCTCATATTCTAGATCCGGAAACCGGAAGTTGATTTAATCGAAATCGGTCTGTCTGGTCATCAACACGTTTCTCAGATTGGAGTTTTAAGTTTCAAGGGCAGAAGAAATTTTAATTTTAAAATTCTAAGATCTTCTATTTCAATGAATTTTGTCGAAATTGGCTTAGGTAAATTTGTAAAATTTTTCAGCATGAATTATAATATTTTAGCTTTTATGTTTTTATAAACCCTGTAATTTCGCAACCAGAAATCGGATTCTAATACATTTTTTAGGTATTTTCTTAAATTTTAGATCCTTTGTTTTAAATCTGAGGTTTATGAACGAACGGTGCTTACTTGAACAAATGTTGGCAACTTTCTGGACATGTAGACTTGATCACAAAAAGCTACGTTGCATACTTTGTTTTTGGAAAATTGATCTAGGCTGGCCTTTGAAAAGGGCCCATTTTAAAAAGTCCTAAAATTACAAATTCTTCGAAACTGTGCTGTGCCATTAATTTCTGAAAAATCAGTAAAATTTCCCAATAAAAAAAATTGGGAAAATTCTTTATCCACTGGAAAAACTTGACTTTAAAATACAAATAAACCCCAATTTTGATTGAAATTTTATGCCAAGTTAGTTAGTAACGCTGCTAACATTGTAAGATGGGTACTTTCAAAGAATACAAATTGCAGATAAAAACTATTTCTTGTCCAAACTGATTTTTTTATCCAGTGTTTTTTAATCGAAAGCTAAGTTTAGAAACACTTTTTTCCAAACAATTTCCGCCTTAAAATATCGCATATCGCAAAAACTAACTTTGTTTTTCCAAAATTGATCAAGACTGTTTTTTGAAAAGGGCCCAACTTGTTTTGATAACTTTCAGTTTAGCTTAGTTTTCGATAAAAACTAAGATAAACTGAAAGTTATCAAAAAAACCTGTTTTAATACACCTAGTGGTGTAATGATGCCTTTCTCATATCAAATATACACAGTTCGAAAAATTCTTGTGATTTTTCATCTTATCAGATGCACATAAATGGAGCGTCATATTTCACACAAATTTATATTCAAGAACATGTAAAATTGTGTGATTTGAAAATTACATGGCTTCAAAACGAATAGAATAAAAATCAAAAGATCAACAGCAACAACGCGACATGAACCGAAAAACATTAGTTCACGAAGCACACCAGTTAGTCGACTGAGCCACAGAAGCACATATCTGCTTGGCTGGTAAATCGTGCATATAAATTAATACAGTCTCACTTGCTAACCGAGTGCAAATTACACTCGGAACCAGTAAATTTCTGTACGAATGGAATATTGCGTCATTTGAGAAGTTAAGTAGTTATGAATTGTATCGTTTGTAGAATTATGTCACCTGTAAAATTCATAATTTTTTTCGGTGTACTATTATATATAATACTGTGTTATTTTTTAAAATAATTTTCTTCGATTCCTGAAAGATTGGCCGGAATTGGTTTAGTTGCCCGACCCTGAAAATGACTACCGATTGAAGAAGTTTTTTGGCCGATTTAGAATTTTTTCATGTTTTTCGTTTCGCCGCTTTTAGTGATGGTATAAAATTTTCAACACACTGTACCCTGTAATTCCGGAACCAGATGTTGTATCCGGATGAAATTCAGGAGCTCCGTACAAGATCACAGGAACCGTCATTAAAAACTAAGTTGTGAAAATTTGTTAAATCATCGCTAAGAAAATTCAGTGATCCATTCTAGAAAATATGACCACTAGTTCCTGTGCCTCCGGAATCGGAAACTGGGTACCTTGATAACCAAAATCAGTTTGTTTGGCCGTCTGCTGATAACGATTATCGAATGGAGTAGTTTTGGGGTCAGTTTAGAATTTTACGTTTTTTGTTTCGTCCCTTCAAGTGATGATATAAAATTTTTTACACACTTTACCCTATAATTCCGCAATCGGAAGTCGGATCTAAATGAAACTCAGAAGTTTTGTATGGGACCATAAGTCCATTCATTTGAATCAAAGTTCGTTACAATCGATCACGCCATCTCAGAGAAAAGCGAGTGTTGACTCCGTTCAACGATTTCTCTACAGAACCATTCCGAAACGATAATGCTCAAATGAAACACAGGTGTTTGGTGATGAGAAGTTATAATTTTCCTATCGAGTATAAATTGAAAAAATTTAAAGTTCAGTTTAGCTAATGGTATGTAACAAATAATTAATTCAAAACATTTAATTATATGAACATAGTATCTTTGCAAATATATAAATTACTTACGTTTAGTTTTCCTCGTAATTTCGCCTATTCTGTTAAGATACGGATATCTTGACGAGATCAAGAACAAGTTCTGTTCAATCAATCAATATTAAGAATAATTTGTAAGGAAAATTTACGGCTATTTTGCTTTATTTCTTACCAAGGAAAATTTACGGCTATTTTGCATTATTTCTTACCAATTCGCGTTATTTAGTGATAAGAGCACTGCGATAAGGTAGTTTTAAGCACTAGCGATAAGTTAGGTTTAAGCACTAGCGATAAGATAGTCTTATTAGAGTTTGATTTGTTATAGGGACTTTTGTTAGCAACTCACTAGTTTTTACTATTATTTTTCTTCTTAACACCAATGACAGCAGCGAATTCGCCACCAGCATAGGTGGCCTATCGTCGTTGGTGAGTTGGTGTGTGTAAGTCTCTGGATATATAGAAACGGTGTCCACATTTCCAGGTAAGGCTGAGTTGATGAAGGTGCGCACACTTGCGCTTTGTGCAAGTGACAGCGAGTAAGTAAACTTAAATTGTAATGTTTACACTAATCACCTTATAATTCCCGAACCGGATATCGGATACAGATGAAATTCAGAAGTTTTATGAAGGATCATGAGACCATTCATTTGAATCGTTGTTTCGATCACGCCATCTCGGAGAAAAATTAGTACACATATGTTTTGATTTTTTGCACATTTTACCGCTTAGCTTCAAAACCAGAATTCAGATTCAAACAAAATTCAGGAATTTTGAATGAGACCATAAGAGCTTTCAAGGTGAATCTAAGTTTTGTTTTTTGTTTTGATTATAGAGGTTTTAACCTTAAGGTCATTCGCCTCTTCGGACCAGAAAAACTTTCTGACCCTATGTGCGGGGTTGGGAATCGAACCCAGGCGGGCTGCGTGAAAGGTATCGACTTACCCATCACGCTATGCCCGTCCCCTAATCTAAGTTTGTGAAAATCGGTTCAGCCATCTCCGAGAAGAGTTTGTGCAAAAAAACGTTACATACACACATACGCACATACACACACACACTTACACACACATACACACAGACAGACATTTTGCGTACTCGACGAACTGAATCGAATGGTATATGACACTCGGCCCTCCGGGTCTTGGTTCAAAAGATGTGATTGCATAACCTTTCTATATGAGAAAGGCAAAGACTCCAACTCCGAATACGATTAGGTGCGAAATTCGTCTATTTGAATTCTACACTAAAGAAATAAAATAAATCGAAATTCTAAAATCGATTTACAAAATAAGCACCATTTACGAACATATTAAAATTTTTTCTCAAGGTAGGTTTTTATGTTCCCTTCCAACCATTCATATATTGTAAGGCGGGCATTGTTAGGAAAAAAGTGTTTCTAACTAAATCTTTTTGTTGTCCAGAACTGATACTTCTTGCAAATATCGCCAACTAACAATAGGGTATTATGGGATATCTCTACTCGAATTGAGTTTCATTGGACTTGGCTGACAGTAACTTTCAGTTTAGTTTAGTTTTCGATAAATAAATTAGTTTGGACAAGACAAGTGTATGTCAGAACAACTTTTTTTCCTTGAAAGTACCTATATTGCAATGTATGAACGGTTGGGAGGGAACATAATCACCCATCTTGGAATTTCATCTTAATTAAGAAAGAGTTTATTTGTTAATCGATCATAAATTTACCTTTTGTCGTGAATGCGACTTACTTTACTATGGAGCGCCTTTTCAAAATTTACCCTCTGAGAGAGTGATAAGTTTTTGATCGTGAATATCTCTTGCTGTATCTAACGAATTAACATTTTTTTTGCTACATGCCATCGGAAATATGATCACAATTTTAGAATAAAATTTTCAGTTGTGTGACATAATCTCAAATAATTCAAATTTGAACTTTTCTGAAATGTTTGGTATAAACGAGTATCAAAGAGGATAATTCATAAGGCGCGTTTGCCATTCTCGTATATTTAAAGCTCATAACTCAGTGATCTGTGAAAGGATGCATATAATCTAACTACCTATAGAATCGAAATATTTCAACTTAAACGTGTATAGCAACAGCATTGAAGTATTTCAATAGTACACTATTGAAAAATCTGTTTCATTTGACCCATGTCAACACCAGCCAATCAGAACGCGTTCTGAGGAAGAGAACAAAACATCTGCTGCTGTACAACAAATCGTTTGATAAAAATGTTCCAAACAGTGCTTAATATCGTAGTGAGTTCCACAATTTGGTCCTTCTGAAAGGCAGGAATGAATCGCGTACAACATTTTGATAGTTTCTTTCAATGAAATGCAAATTCGAAATAAAATAATCGACATTAAAATTCTATATGCTGCTATTTTTATAGCCGTTAGGACCGCCCATTAGTAAAAAAAGCTACAAATGAAATCACGTAAAAGGAAAACTCTTAACAAAAATTGGATCAGTTTGGATTCTATCGCCACTGCGAGCAGATGTGTTGTGTGTCTTTGGCAAAGCTAGTTTCGCTTCCGACAAGAGCGATTACGTCACAGCTGCTAGTCGTTTGCATTGGTGAAAAAGCAACGCAAAGAGGGCAACGGTAGAGAGCATCACACAAAACCAGCCGTTCTAATGGCTCTAAAAGTTTTCTAAAGAACGATTAGGATTTCGTATTCGCGTGAAATTCACAGTAATCAGATCAAGTGAAGCCTTCTTCGTTTTTGCGAAAAATGTGAAAAAGGGGAATGCTTGCATAATTCATACAATTGATCAACTAATTGATATTCGGAAATGTCAGTTGTTTTCGTATTCACGACATCCAGTTATGTCTCTGACATAACTACCCGCCCACTCGCCTTTTTTTATAAATATATATAATAGGTATAGAATTCGCTCAAGCTTTAGAAAAATTTTGAGAGGCCCGGAGGGCCTAGTGTTATATACCAATCGATTCAGCTCGACGAACTGAGCAAATGTCCGTTTGTGTATGTGTGTGTGTCTGTATGTGTGTTGTGAACTAAGAGGTTGAGATCTCAGAGATGGCCGGGTCGATTTTGATCAAACTAGTCGCAAATGAAGGGTCTTCCCGTCACCCTGAACGCTATTGAATGGTTTTGAGATCGGATGCTTACTTTTTGAGTTATACGAAGATTTTTGCCAATATCTGTCACAATTGACTTTGAAAACAGAATTTTATACTCAGATTCATCACGGTAATAGCTATCCAAGAAGCCATTGATTGTTAAAATCCGTTCATTTTCAACGGAGATATCGGCATTTTTGTGTAAGCGACTTTTTTCCCTATTCCAGCAGTAGGAGTTTTGAGCGCTGTATGACAAAGCAATGCTTGGGAGCAACGTGAAACACGATTTTTTATACTGTTACATACAATTGTTTCTAAATACCAAAAAGACTGTGTACAACATCCTTTTTCATGACATTTTGACTCGGACCGATTTTAGCACGTTTCGTTTTTGGCAACATAATCGTTCGAATATGACATGTAAATCAGATGATGGCCAAGATGGCAGCAGTTTCGAGTTAAAACTATTGCATAATTATATTGATTCAAACTACTGACAGTAATGAACATAACACCCATATACCAATCAAATCAGTTCGTCGAGATCAGCAAATGCGTGTGTGGAAAATAATTTCACTCAATTTTCTCGGAGATGATTAAACCATTTTCTACAAACTCATAATGAATCTGCTTCCAAACAAAGATCCTGAATTACGTCTGGATCCGACTTCTGGTTCCTGAGCTACAGGTCAAACGAATTTAAAATAGTGTAACTGATTTTTCTCATAGATGGCTGAAACGATCTAAGATTCAAATAAAATCTAAGAACCATCTAAGATTCAATTTAAAGTTCTTAAGATTCTATAAAACATCTTTCTTTCTAGTCAGTCTGTACTGATTTACAACTCCTCAGGTGAATTTAACTGACTCCGGCTACACCTATTTTCGGATTTCGGTTCCAATATCGAATCGTTTTTCAAAAAAATGAATTTCAAAAACAAAAATTCAAATTTAAAGATTTATGGTCCCATGCAAAATAATGAATTTTATCCGATTCTGGAATAACTGCGTGATGAGTTTTCAAAATTCAAGCCGATATAGAAGATGGCAATTCTAAAAAGCTTCATAGTTGGACTGAGAACTATTGCAATTTCTTCATATTTATTGTTTGACCAACGAATCGTTCTGGGTTATGCTGGTTCCTGTTCTGGAAGTACCGTAAACTCTAAACTGAAACTTTCTTCGACATCTCATGGAATGTTCAATCGATTGTCACACGTTTAGATTCAAATTCGATCCGATTTGCAGCTTCGACATTGCAGGGTATTGAGTGATTAAAATCTCAAACTGCCGTTTCAAACGACGTTAATTAAAATAATGTCATGAGAACTAAAACAACGAAGAATATCCATCCAAAAAACACATGCGGACTGATAAAAAAGGTATCATCTCACTGCTAGGTGGATTAATCACGTTTTTTAAAGTTTTTTTTTCAGTGTAGGTTGATTTTGAGAAAATAATTACGACAACACTTTTCTGTATGCTTTGTCATTTTTCAACAATAACTATTTGAAGAAAAAAAAATGTATAAAAAAGTTGGACCATTTTCAACAAATAATCTGGAAAAACAAAATAATCATAGTGACATTTTGGGACAATGTTCAGAAAGTTTTATTCGAACCCGAGAGAGAGTGCT
The DNA here is from genome assembly GCF_030247185.1 of Malaya genurostris. Classification (NCBI taxonomy): domain Eukaryota; kingdom Metazoa; phylum Arthropoda; class Insecta; order Diptera; family Culicidae; genus Malaya; species Malaya genurostris. Next base: position 96,156,173 of record NC_080572.1, read on the forward strand.
GCCAACTGCGAATACGATCTCGGGTGAAATTCGTCCATAAGAAATATGATTGCACTTTTTCCTCAAATTTTTTATACTCTAGAACCGGAAGTCGGATCTGTAGTTTAAATATATAATGATCTAGTAGGCTTAGAATATCTCTTTGGTAATAAATGATTATTAATTGTGGGGTTATGGATACCTTCCTAAATATATCTAGACATTCGTTGGAAGCAAGCTAGTCACAACAATACACCCCTGGAAATAACACGAGGTAGTGTGATGTTTGTACCCATGGTAATGTGTTGTTTGTATCCATGGTGATACCACGCTTATTATTATTCAATCGTAGTAAGCGATCAACGAACTAACTCGTCCTCTTTCTTCTTTGGTCGTTTGAACAGGTAACACGCATTATCAAATTGTCTTAGCTTGGCTGGGTGATTCCAGACTCTCAATAAAAGAAAGCTCACATTAATGTCGTTTTTGCTTGATGCTAAACCTAACCCAGATTTCACTCTAACTGCTGTCAAACCGTTTTTGTGAGGCCAGTTTTGAACCTAGTTTCAACGTTGTTGAACTGAAAATCGAGTCAGTTCCGAACCTGATTTTTATATCAGGTTTGCTCAAACCCCCGTTGCTAAGTGCGAAATCAACACAGTTTCATTAAAAGTGTTTGTTCGATGAAACTACCTTGGGTCAGTTTCAGTTTCCTCAAGCGAAAACGACATAAGTAAACACGGTTGTTCCTTTGAACGCTACAGGATCCAGATGAAAAAGATATAGAAAAATAGTTTACAGTTTTGGAAAATTCATTTATCAACTGTCAAAAGCAGCATTAGAATTGAGTATTTCTCTTGATGAAATTGGATCAACCAGCGCGGTAGCATTCGCACTGATGTTAATAATCCCTACTTCAAATGTCTTGCAAAATATTTCTGTGCGATTGAGCAAAGTTCGACATGCTTTAGATAAATTAGCATATGTAGTTTTAAAACATCAATAGTAAGGATGACGATACATATTTGTTGAAAAAACACGCTGTTCAAACGAAAGAAATAAATGTATTCTGGCATTGCTTGACTCTGTCTATCTTCTACCATGAAGTTTGTCAATTAGCTTAATGCAGCTACATCATGTGTAAGGAGAAAACTCAACCAGCTCGTACTGTAATCTGCATAATTCTTTGCCATCGTTCGAAGGCAAGCATGACTTCCTACACCGTACGAACCGTTTTCCCATTTATTATCAGTCAGCTATCAAAACCAATTTAAGTAAACGTCTGTTAATTTTCTCTCCGTTCCTTTTCGAGGAACTCCCATCCCGGTAGCAGCGGATCAAGAGTGCTTTTCACGTTTGCATTCTATTTCCACTCGATCCCGCAAGTGAAGCCAATCGGATTAACTTTCGATACATCGCCGGTGCACTTGAAGGTAGTTACTGCAGAAGCGCTGCACTTGTGTACGAGCTCAGAAGTTTTTTTTTCTCTTCCGAGGAAGTGTATGATAGAGGTAAAGGTCGCTGATATCGAGTCACAATCGGATATGTTTTTAACGCTGACATTGCCACCATCGGTGCACGCCTTTTTGCATCGGTTTTTTTTTCTTCTCTTTTTTCCGTTCGTATTCGCATTTGCATTGCAGTGCAACGGTCATGCAGGATTTCCACCCAACTCGACTGGCTGGATATGCATAATGCAACGAAATGTGTCTTTACGCGACAGAACAAAACTCCAATCAGCCCTCTAAAGGACTTGTGCTGCGTTCATTTGCGATGGGCCTTTCAATGCAAATTAAATACATTGTCGGTAAGAGGAGCGGTGAGAGTCCCAGATGAAGTTTTACGGTGAAATCTATACGGATAACCAACGGTAGACTGCCTCCCGCTGACCGGCATGATTAAAACGACAAAATTCCACACTTCAGAAGATCGGCGATTTGTGACAGCAGTTTGCAGTAGTCCGATTCTCCCGATTTGTACATTAATTCATTATGGTAGGTACTCTTGTTGGCCCAACGGGAGAGCGTCCCGTTCCTCGAAAGCCGTTCTTTTTCCGTGAATAGCGCGATTACGACCAATATTTACGACGATCGTTTATATGTGCTGGCCCTACCTTTTGTGGATATTTGCTGAATCGGAACGACGCGACTGAGGTGAGGGTACCGAAGATCGACAAGATTTGCACTTGCAGCATCAGCAGACAAACACGGTAGCAGTGACTTCATATGCGATGGCGTGCCACTGGCCAGTTTGCGGATTTATCTTGATGTCTGTCCACCCGCGTGGGGCGAACTGGTTGCAAAGGACAGTGAATTAAATAGGAGGATGCAACCGTTTTGCGACCTGTAATCAAACATCGTCCACAGGGAGAAAGGGTTATTTTGCGGAATAAATTTGAATCAATTTGATTTCATTTGATGTTCAATAAATTTTCACTCCTTTCTATTTGCGGTTCCGAACCGGTCCCTGTTATTGTGGTTTGGAATCCCGGAGCCTTTCGCGCAAATGGACTAGTCGAACGATCGGATTGGATCGCTCCCGTCGAGTGTGTCCTGTTGGGATGCGACCGTTTATTTATCCATTCGGGGTATTATTTGTTTATTTCGTTTTATCTCGACATCTGCTGGGCGGTTGTTATCTTGCTGTTGCTTGAGAACGCTTCTGCCAGGGTCAGATTGAGGAGTGGAGTATACGAGTTCTGTCTTGCGTAACATTCTATCGCAGTTTACGCAGTTTCGCACCTTGTTCAACACAGTCGACAAAATATGTAAACCGCTTAAGGCCGGGACAACAGGAACAAATAATAGAACAATGTGTGAGCAATAAGACGATTTTGAATTAAGTAAACCGTACTAGGCTGATGCCTTTTCCATATTTTCAAAAATATCATTAGAAGATTTTATAAAGAAATTATTGAAAATAAAATATTTGAATAAAATTAGAAACGTTTTTTGGGTATAAACTAACATAGCCTTTTCCATTTTCAAACAGTTATGTCAAGTTAATGAGAATTTTTATTATTTTCGTATCATCGCACTAAATGACGGTTTGAAATTTTAAACACTTTATCTACACGGGCGATTCTAGAAATGAGCAAAACGAGTGATGATTAGGGGAAAATAATATATTTTCATGTTATGATAATACACCATGATTAAAATTTCTCGGATCATGATCTATTCGGACTGATTTCGATGAAATTTAAACGTAACGCACTTAAAGTAGTTGGGTATAACTTCAGGCGTGTTTCTGCTTTTTTGCAACATAAATTCAGTGAAAAGCACGACGAACATCTTTTAAAGTGAAAATATTCTGTTTTTGAAAAACGACGACGCAAGAGATAACGTGTTTACATGCGTTCATTACTTCAGTTTTGATTTTGTGTTTCAGAATTTAAACACTTAAACGAAGTGCATGAGAAAACACGAGTGAATCAAGCCTCTTAAAAAGAAACTCTATGTCGAATTCTTGCAAAAAAATCTCTTATTCATAATACTTAGGTGCATCAATACAGCTTGTGTTGTTACATCTATGAAACAAATTAGTCAAAGTGGTTGAACAAAATATTTTTCTGATTTTCGTTAGATGGTGTTCCAAATTCACAATCGAATTAAACGCTAGCTCTCGGAATATTATTCTAGCAACAACGGTCACATCAAATATGTAAGAATAAATTCGAACAAAATGTGAGACATGGATGTTTGTCAAATGAAGAGTGTAGCCGTGCTTAGTCTCTTATGATGTCAATTTTCGGTTCATTATCTTTTAAGTAAACATTTTCAGTAGGTCTTGCTTTTCAATGTCTGCTTTTTGCTTTACCATTAATCTATTAATCTATCACATCACTTGAGTTAGAGGGTTCAAAGTGATATCCGGGTAGAAAATTAAAGTTACAGGCTTTGGAAGAAATGCATTCTTCAAGTAACGCATTTTCGAACCATGATTAATTTTCGTGGGAGAAGAGTTATTGTTCATGATTTCATGATAAGTTAAAATTATTGGTTTCATGATTTTCTAATCATAACAGTAGTAACGGATTTCTTTCCGTGTATAGTTCCGGAGCCAGAAGACGGACCCGGATGAAATTTAACAACGTACATACATACATACACACGCAATCACATTACAATAAACGCTACTATATATACAAAGTTTCAATACAGAATTTTCATCCCCCGAAACAGATATTTCTCCTGGAAAATATAAATTGAAATGTGGCAACCATGCACGCTATACGAAATTGAACAAAGCACGCTGTGTGCTTCGTTCGAAACGCTGTGGTGTTTTCTTCTTCCATACCAGTAAGTAGCGGTTTTGCATAGTCATTTTGTATGACGGTCTGAAAGTTTTGATATTCATTGCACACAGTTTCGAAACCGGATGTCGAATCTGGATGAAATTTCACAGTATCTTTAATGACGTTGGTAGCTTTGATTTGAATTATTATTTGTGAAAATCGATTTAACCGTTCCGAGAAATCGAAGTGAGTTCCGTTTTTGGAGCTTTTCTTCACTATTTCCGGTGCTTTCGGAAGCGGAAACCGGGTACTAGTATCCCCGAAGTTGGTTTATATGTGATGTGATGTGCAGTGAAGCCACCATCAGTTCAAGGACTTGCTAGTGGATGCGGGTAGACTTACAGTAGCTCCGTTATGACTCATCCATTCATTCCATCCATTCCAGTTTTATATTGATAAATACAATGAAACATAATGTAATGAAATTAATATAACATAAAGTGATATAATAGATTTCAAAATAATATAATATAACATAATATAATATAATATATTATAAAACAATATATAAAATAACAGTTAATGTAGAGTGTCAGTAATGCTCTTCTATCTTCGCAATACTGCAGGAAGTAGAATATTTCTCTTCTAATAACAATGATAATATCCACATCTTTAAAAATAATATATGTTATTATTATTGATGACAAATTAATAATAATAACAATAAATATAATAATGAAAATAATATTAAAAAACAATATAATATAGTACAATGAAATATATGATAATTAATAGAATGAATAAAATGATATGTTGCGATATGCTATGATATTATATTACTTGAATTTATATGTCATTTCTCATCCTCTCATTCTACCATCAACGCATTCCATCGACCAATTGTCACCACAGACACACGTGTAAGCATGAAAAAGGACCAGTGAGGACCAAGCTCACCTTGTGACGACCTTGATATTTAGTTAAAAGATTACTTTAAAAATGATAACTTATAAGGAAAACAAATTTATATTTTGCGCAGAGGTACGTAGTACTACTCATAATAAACCCTATAATATAATATAATACAATATAATATGATATAATGCAATGCAGTATAATACCATACAACATATTATATAATAACATAAAAGACAAAAAAAAAACATGTAAGACGATAATATATGAAATAATATGCTATGATACAATATAACAGTTAATGTGGCAGCCTAAGTTACGCTCTTCTAATAATAATAATAATAATAATAATGATAATAATAATAATAATAATAATAATAATAATAATAATAATAATAATAATAATAATAATAATAATAATAATAATAATAATAATAATAATAATAATAATAATAATAATAATAATAAAAATAATAATAATAATAATAAAAATAATAATAATAATAATAAAAATAATAATAATAATAATAAAAATAATAATAATAATAATAATAATAATAATAATAATAATAATAATAATAATAATACATGATGTAATAAACAACAGAATCATATGTTGTAACATACTATGATAAACATTGCACTTTAGGATGGGCTTTAACTTATGAGTCAATTCGCACCCTCTCATTCATGTCATCATAGACACACGGGGAGGCATGAGATAGGAACTTGTGAGGACTTAGTTATCTCACCATTTGACGACCATTCCCGAAGTTGGTTTATATTAGCATTAGCATTAGAGACCGCCCGTGTGTTGCTACTCCGTTATTGATCTGGACCAATTGAGATTGCAAAATGATTTTTTTGAAGCAACATGTTTGGGAATAACACATTGTTTCACACTGTGCAAACTATATTGATGCATGCATGCTGATCAATACCGACGCCGGCCACGTCCGAATGCAGATCTACTTGGGAGGGGAAGGATTGTTAGTTCGATGCATGTTGCTACTAGGAACCGAGGAATCCTCTGCATTCCCACATGCATCACAGGAGAGGATACTTTGTTAGTAAATGTTTTAATAATGTTATCATGTGTTTATTGCTCTGGGTAGCCGGCTACCAAGAATGTTTTAAAGTGTTATCATTTTAAGTGTTACTTTGTGCTGGAAATATAATGCACGAAACAGTTAATCTCCGAAATTGACAAAACTCCGGACAGACGGCTGTCGAGTATGCAATCACTCGTTTATGCATCTACCTTTCGCGAATTTTTTAGAAATAAGTGTAACATGTAGACATCGCACATTTAGACGAGCGCCCATTCCAAACGCGATCCTGAACCACGTCGAGTCTGCTTTCCCAAACGAATATTTCAAACGCTAAATATTTCCTATTGTTCGAGCATAATTCACGTGCTTTATGTTAGGTTATGAATCCCTAGGACAGAGCCTGAAAACTGGCCTGTCCAGAAAGAAATGCATCTTCCTACTTTTTACCTGTGATGAATTTGAAGAATCGGCCAATGTTTCAGGAATGAAAGGGAGGATTAAAGTATTCAACGCAATTTGAATTACAACTCATATGAAAGATTCAATCTGTAGAACTTGTTTTATGAATTTTTAATTTTTTTAAATTTTCTAACTGTTTCGGTAGACTTTGTATCTTTTACCGAAAAATTATCTTCTTGCTTGCCTAGATCAGTAAATTCGCTAAAAACGCGAACCGTAGAATAACAAAGCTAAAAATAAAAAACGGAGAGTAACAAAGAAGATTAGAAAATACCAAATGACATATCATATCCGACAACGCATTAGTTCTCATCCCCTTCGAGTATCAACACGTTTGCGTCCATCACGACTACGTGCTTGTTGTCCGGAATATGCATGATTGGACAACACACGGCAGAATAAATGTCGTTTTAATCTAAGCTATAACAAGTGGAAAATATTAGCTACTAATAAAAAATAATTCCACAAAAAAACTACTGGAAATAGCACAAAGACAAATTGATATTACTGGCAGCGCTGTTTGAGAGAGATCTGGCATGACAGCCCTTTAGGGATACATTTCGTAGCCCTTTAGAAATATATTATTAGAAAAAAATACTCCCTTGTATGGCGGCAGTCATTCCTGTGTGGTAAAATATATCCTTCCAACCACGCCAGTCGCACCCTCAACCAAACCTTTATTCAGCACGACTTCACCATCACTGAAAATCAATAATTGAACTACTTATTTCACTAGAACTTTCTAAAATCACTGAAAAAAACACTTTTTATTAGAGCAACACAGAAGCACTGTGTTTTCTTCTCCAGTGATCTGATATCCCATTCCCGAAGTTGGTTTATATATCTACAAACTTACAAAATCGTCTAACAATATGAACTTACCAGTAGGATTTATAAAAATGTGTATAGTAGGATTTATATTCGTTTTGCCATCACAAAATACTCATGAAATTAAAAAAAAATCACTTATCGCTCTGTACTACCGGAACCGGATGTCGGATCTGGATAAATTTTTCGGGAACTTTTTAAAAAATTTCAAGAACTTTCATATGCATCTTAGTTTGTGAAAAACGGTTGAGAAATTTCCAAGAAAATTGGGTACGCATTTTATCATAGATTGGCACATATTACCTTGTAATTCCGGAACCGGAAGTCGGATAGAAATGAAAATCAATAGTAACTTATGAAACTATATGACCTTTCATTTGAATTTAAGTTTGTGAATATCGGAACTTTGATAAAAGTGAGTGACAATATTTTCCATGTTTCGGTGCATATCACCTTGGGATCATGAGAGCTTTCATATGAAGACCCTAGTTTGTGAAAATCTGTTCAGCCATCTCTGAGAAAATTGAGTTACAATATTTGTCATATATACACAGACATTTTGTGATCTCAACTAACTGAGTCGAATGGTATATGACATTCGGTTTTCCGGGCCTTTGTTTTTATTGCTCATATTCTCATAACTATTACTGTGAAGTAAAAATTTCTGAAGTGCCCTCCCCCCATTTTTAACGAGGTAACCGATTTTTCGCTAAAAGTTATTGTTTTGTAGTACTAGTATCTACGAACATGGTTGCAAAATATTTCGTCGATATTCATATATCGATATATTTTATTAGCTTTCAGATCCAGCAAAAAAATTTTTGTGCTCGATTGGGGTTTTCAAAATTTTTGATTTTTTGTATGGGCGTTCCATGCAACGCGCACCACGTGAGCGAGATTGCATGGTCAGGTAGGGTTCGGTAGGGTAGCAGAGATGCCAGGTCTACAGATTTGTCTGTAAATCTAAAGATTTCGTATGTAGTGCTGCAGACATTGTTTGTTGCAGGGTTTTGAAAATCTAGTTGCAACATTTTAACATTTAAACGTAACAAAAATCGCGTAAAAAGGTACTTTAATTTCGATTTCTCCGAAAGAAATTAATACAAACTATGAAATAATTAAACTTTAAAAGAAAAAATTTCCTTTATTTTATAGCTAAAATAAATGTTTATTTATGTACAAAGTTTCGTGTCATTCGAAATAGAACTTAAGTTTCTTGAAGCATTACAATAAAAAGCTATTCATTAAATAGAAACATGCCAATTTTAACGAGCGTCAACAAGTATAACCTAAAAATCTAAATTATTTTGAGTTAATACACAGAATCCGCCATTTACTAACTAGTTCGTAAAAAAAAGTTTTGTGTAATGAATATGAACAACTTTATTCTAATGGGTATTTTCGGACCGGATGTGAAGGGTAGGGGTAAAAATATGATGTTTGAAGTTGTTTCAAGATCCAAGATGGCGACTTCCGGTTTTAGATTCAAAGTATTTGTTGAAAATTGCCTTGGTAATATTTATGAAAATATGAGAGATACAGATACATGTTGCACTGAAACCAAACAAGGGAGGGAGAAATCGAACACGGCTTCGGAAAGTAAAGAAATGAAGATTTTCGTCTAGTAATTTTCCATTATGGAGCACTGGAGTGTCGCTCACCGCGTTTTTATTTATAACTTGATAACCGTGCATTTATACTGAAGATTGACCTATTGGTGATAAATGTTTTCTACCACACATTTAAATAATACGGAACAAAAATAGCAACAAACAGAATTTTGATGTGGATTATTTCATTTCGGATTTGCTTATTTCAGTGAAGGAAGCTATCAAAATGCTGAACGAGATTAATTTCTGGCATTCAGAGGGGCCAAGTTGTGAAATTATCTACGACACTAAACACTGCACTGTGGTCCTAAACGGGAAATTAGCGTGACAAAAATATTTTCACTGTTAAATAACAGTTTTTTGTAGTCAGTGTCTTAACAAAAGTTGTTTATAATCAACTGGCGCGCTTTTTGATGAAAAAAGTTACTAGGGTGGTCCTCATTTAGATTGAAAACTGAAATCTAACTTTCTTAATTGAACTTAAAAGTGATTTTGTTGTACAATAAAGTTGTAGGAAATTTTATTTTGAGCAAGTTTGTTGAAAAAAGCACCTCCCTAGTTCTTCATTTGATCGAGTTACATCAATTATTAAAGTAGGGTGGCTCCTGAAAAATCACAATGTATCCTATGCGGTTCCTGGAAGGTCATAATATAAGTAAAAATTTAAGAGAAAATTGGAAGGGTGTTATTTTTCTAACTTATTTAAATTAGTTTTAAAATACCTTCAAAAAACTCAAAAACATTGCATAACGTCTTTACGTATCAACTTCAGCAAAATAATAGTATCAAATTAGTTTTACAAATGTTCCATACATTGTCCTTTCGAGAAATGAAACACACAAAAACTAATGCATATTGCAAAAACCTGTTTTAATCCACCTAGTGGTGTAATGATGCCTTTCTCATATCAATCATACTATCCTATATAATACTGTGGTATTCTTCAAAATAATTTTCTTCGATTCTTAAAAGTATAACCGAAATCAGTTTGTTTGACCGTTTACTGATAAAAACTATCAATTGGAAAACATTTGAGGTCGATTTAGAAATTTTTTTAAGGTTTTTCCCCATTTTCGGTGATGGTATACAATTTTTAACCCACTTTACCCTATATTTCCGGATGCGGAAGTCGGATCCGCATGAAATTCAGGAATTACGTATGGGACCACAGGACCTTTCATTTGAACCTAAGTTTGTGAAAATCGGTCGCGCCATCTATGAGAAAAAATAGGACACATATTTTATTTTTTTGCACATTTTACCCAATAACTCCCGAACCGGAAGTCGAATAATATTCAATAATTTATTATGGGACCACAAGACCTTTCATTTGAATCTAAGATTGTGAAAATCGGTTCAGCCATCTCCGAGAAAAATTAGTGCAAAAAAACGTTACATACACACATACGCACATACACACACACACATACACACACAGACATTTTGCGTACTCAACGAACTGAGTCGTATGGTATATGACACTCGGCCCTCCGGGCCTCGGTTCGAAAGTCGGTTTTCACAGTTATTGCAAAACCTTTCTATATGAGAAAGGCAAAACCGAATAAATACATTTGTTTTGGAAGAATTGGTTTAGTTTTTGTCCGGTTTTTGCATTCAAAGTTAATTTGTACGGTTCTTGCAGAAAAGATGTTATTAAACGATTCTTGCATTGCAAAATCCATATCTGGTTTTTGCCTTCAATGTTTTTATCCGATTTTTGCATTCAAAAATACTTAAACGGGTTTTCTAAACTAAGTTGCACTTATCCGATTCATGATGCCAATATATCGATCATATGATGCCAATATATCCTGCCAGTGGGTTCTCATTCTCTAATGCAATCGTAGCGTATGTTAGCAACTCAAAACTTCCCGGTTGGAAACCAGTCGCGTAACTGCATGATTTTTTATGGCAAATCAAATTGCCTAAAGGTATGCAATTTCATCTTACCTCACGAATCTAGTTTTATATTTGCACGGTAAAGCTTTTCCCCCCAAAAAATAGGTAATAAAAGCTGAAAAGTCGTACTTAATTTGGAAAAGATTTAGATATAATATTGATATTCACATATCAAGGTTTGTGACAATTTTGTTATTACCTATGTTAAATTGAGTTATAATTTCTGTTATTTTAACTATTAACGAGTCCAAGATTATACTAATTTAGATAGAAAAAAACGAAACAACCCCAGATACAATTTTGTACAATCTCCCTTGTTGATCGGGGAGCCTAAAATTATTATAACCCATTATAACACAGAGGTTCCCAAATTTGAACCAAATGAGCCGATATCATCAATACCATCATATTTTGTGTTGAAGATATTGAGAAATGCCAAATCACTATTAAAAATCTTTTCCAAACGAAATTATCTTATGTATATATCATACGCTGGGACAATACAGTAGCAACAAAATTATAAGAGATATGTCTAAAGTGGTATTTATACAAGGTCCGCCATCTAACATGTTTTTAACTACCTAGCGTTAGCGGTAACCTTAATGTCACTTCTGATTTGACAGAAACTTAGTTTTATCCTTCTAGAGAGTGACGGTTTGGTACGGATTTTGGTCTGGCGGCATCATTGGGCCATTTTTCTTTGAAAATGAGGCAGGAGCCGCCGACACGGTCAATGGCGAGCGCTACTGCACCATGATTAGCGATTGGTTCTTCCCGTTACTTGAAGAGGAAGACTCTGACACCATTTGGTTCCATCAAGACGGCGCTCCTTGCCACACAGCCAACGCTACGATCCTGCGTACAGTCTTCGAAGATCGAATTATCAGTCGAAATTCGGATGTTGTTTGGCCGCCTCGGAGCTGTGATTTGACGCCGTTAGACTATTGTCTTTGGGGGGCTGTCAAAGATAAGTGTTATGTGGACAAGCCAGCGACAATTCAAGCCTTGAAGGACAACATTCGTGCAGCCATAACTGAAATAAAGCTGCATACAATCGAAAATGTACTAAAAAACTGAACCGACCGTATGGCTTACTGCAAGGCCATTTGAATGGCAGCCATTTGAATGAAATTATACTCCACAATTAAGCGGAAGGATTGTAAGGAGGACCCTGTATATAATATTCAATGTCTTTTAAATAGTACTGGTAGAAGTACTATCGGAAATGAAGACACAATATAAGAAGAAATATTTGGTGCATTTTGTCCTAAATATACCTTCGTTTCGGTTTTTAGCGGATTGTTATTGATAATATAATTATTTGTATATATTGTATTGTAAGCTGCAATTAACAGCTTAATTTGTCGAAGCCTTTTATTCAGCCTACCTGGGTTCGATTCCCAACCCCGCAACAGGGTCAGAAGGTTTTTTTTTATTTTCAGAAGTGGTGAATGACTTTAAGGTTAAAACCTGTGTAATCGAAAATAAAAAATAGCTTCATTTGTTTCCATTTCTGCATTTTTAGACAAATGGATTACCTATTTGTATTTGTATGATATTTGAGATATTTATTCGATTTATTGAAAGTATTGTAAGCTCATTTGATAGAGTTTTTCCAATGTTTAATAAGTTTTAGAGGTATTCATACTTTCTTTTCTAAGTTAGCGTTCTACTCCATGTTCACGTGTTCGTCAAATAATAAAGGGTCCCTATTCTTATCACTATTTTTTGCAGCCATGTTTTTGAATATTCCACATTTCGAAGATATAAAAAAAATTTATTTGATTTGGCCAAAGATTTTCGAAAGACTTCAACAAATCAAAAACTTCCGATGCTCGAGTTTATCGGCTAACGATACGCTTTGGAAAAAATACTGCCGTATTATCCCACCGAATAGAATATATACTAAAATGTCGAATGACAGAATGTCGAATGACAAAACGTCGATGAACAAAAGGTCGAAACACCATAAGGTCGAAAGAACAAAAGGCCGAACGCGTCAAATAGTCGAATACGACAAAAAGTCGAAATAACAAAACGTCGAATATAACGAAAGGTCGAGTGTAACAAATAGTCGAATACAACATAAAGTCGAAAGGGACAAAAAGTCGAACATAACGGAAGATAGAATACAACAATAAGTCGAATACAATGTAAGGGTGAATTCTGGGTGTGTTGAATGGAATATATCCACTGAATATCGACTGTTAAACCAAATTAATCATCCACAAAATTACTTCTCTATACTTCTTTCATTCTCTTAGGCAAAATTATCGCCCACGGGAAAACTGCTTCAGTCGATGACCAACATGCGGGCCACCCGCTGGCTCTCTGGGACCTGGGGGTGTTTCCCGCGGACCCATTGAAACGTATAATCGTCATCTGGAAGACACTATTGCATATTTAATCCACCGACCATTGCCGATCGCCAGCTGCAGACTGAATCTGCCAGAATCGACCATTGCGACTGGAATTCGCCACTACCCTAATGATAATACCCTAGTTTTAAGTTAGTTATAATTTAAAATAAGAAAATGCCCTTGGCATCTAAGAGCTTAAGCAGTGTGCCTTCAAATATGTTACTATTGAATAAACAAAAAAAAAAACAAATTAATCGCCAGGGTTAAACCGAGGCAAAGTATGCGGCTCTAAAAGTCGATGATGGATGTAGTAGCAAAATGATGCAAAGTGTTTATTCCTGAATTCCTGAAAAGTATGACAAGTTATTTAAAATTGTTTAAAAGTTTGCAGTAATTTACAACATTTCTGATTACATTATAGATGTTGCATTAATATTAGAAGGCTATCAATTACAATAATTATATTCATTTTGTTTCATGAATGTCTTTCTTTCTGTGATTCCTGATTCATGAATGTCTTTCTTCTGTGATTAGTGCCGCCTCGGCGGCTTAGTGCCGCCTCGGTTACTTGCCCTCCTGTATCCGGTTTCGCCTCATAAGCATGTATCACCATTTCCTTTTTGCATTTCACGACAGTATTTCTACTCCAGACTCTCTCACCATTCACCATTTTGTCGTATTGGACCTTTCGTCGTATTCAAACATTAGTGGCATTCGATCTTTTGTTATATTCGACGTTTTGGTATCTCGACTATTTGGTACTTCGACTTTTTGTTATATTCGACCTTTTGATACATTCGACGTTTTGTGACTTTCGATACTTTGTCATTCGACTTGTTGTCGTTCGACGTTTTGTCATTCGACCTTTTGTCTTTCGACGTTTCAGTATAAAACCAGTAAAGCCGTTAGGTATTAAACTTCCAAAGTAAACATGTATTAAAATATAGGAAGTTTTGCGTATGATATATCATACGCTAGGACATAATGGGTTTATATCGGATAATTCATATTAGAGAAATCGCTAATCAGTTTTGACATTTTCGTCACTTATACCATCATATCACCGGAACCGTAAGAGACAGCCATTTGAACTTCAAACCTGTTTAATGAACACAGAGCAGAATTAAAACGAGCCTAAATTTGTTGAAATGTTGATTCCGGTTATCAGACAGTGATACTGATAACGATGAAGACATTTTTTAAACTCTAAGTAAAACCAAAATTTACCTTCTCAAAAATCATTCTATTTACTGTGAATAAAAAAAATGTTTTCTCCACACCTGCCTCAAAGTGTTCTGTTTTGTCGTTTTCCTGACGATGGCGCTAAAGTTATAAACGCTATCACAACTATTGTATTTGCAATGAGGCGCAAACTCGGCATAACTTCAGGGAATTTAATAATAAAATAATCACCAATAATTATCTTTAAAAGAGAATATTTTTACCGAAAGGTTGATAAAATGCTGAACGAATTCGATATGGTTGTTTTCGACCTATCATGATCTTCTGCTCCAAATTCTTTTTCTTCTGTTTAAGTGACTAAGGAATCATATTTTGAAAACTGTTGTACTCAAGCCAAAAACTTAAGGCGCATCGAGTTTGATTCTCCAACTAAAATACCATCGATGGTAAAGCTGAATACCCTAAGTTCATCTCTCTCGTACAGTGGCATACAGACAAGTGCGAAACAACTTGAGCTCCATTGCCTAACAGAACCCAACAAAAGTAGATGGTAATCTTTTTCGTCTTTCCAAGGGATATCATGAGAAGCGTTCTACCTCATTGGAATAAGTACGTGCCCTGTGGTCAGCAAGCCAAGTCAAGATCAGCACACTTCAAAGCCATTGAAGTAGGAGATGACCCGAGACAGCCATACTACATATGGGGAAGTATCATCTGCAGTCCGATGGTGAAAAGAATAACACACACACACATACACATACACACTACCAATTCCGATGTCCTTTGCCATCGCGGTTGTGATTGGAGAAGAACGGATTTCGGTTTGGGACAGACAGACGAACGCAATCGTACGCTCTAAAGCGACAAAAATTATGCAGCATGCTCCCCCGAGAAGGCGGCGAAGGAAGAGAATAAAGATTATGCTGATTTAAATGCACATACATTAATTGCATGATATGTGGTCCGTAAATGTGCTGTTCTTAACGTCAGTCTTCCCAGCGGGAAACCTTCTTCTGTGTGTCCCAGCCGCTCGCAGAAGGTTGGAGAAGAAACAGGAACTACATTGACAGTGCGCTCGAGCGATTATCGGAATAATGTATGCACATACGTTTAAAATTTCTAGGCACATTCTGGGTAACTAAGTTCTTGTCCTAACTAAATTGAGACAAACCGCAACAGCTAAGTGCTGCTGTTGTTGCTACTGCCTCTAAAGGCTATGGTCGCCAAGATCGACGCAACTCGCATCGGTACAGAGTTACTCCTTTTCGGGCAAGACATCATCCGATGGGGTCCCTTGAGGAGGCACTCCGGCGAAACCAAACTACGTACGTGTGCTTAGTTAGTGATTGTTGGTTACAGTTCTTCTGTGCTAGCATCTTTGCATCGAAATGTTCAATCTGATACACAAATAAACTCCTTTTACGATGACATTATTTCAGTTTTGGTAAACCGAACCGAAATGTTGCTCCTGGGAGTAAACGTAGGACAACCACAGAGGATACGCGCGCACCGGCTGCAAAAGTTTGCGAAAGAATGGAACCCTCGCAGAAGAATGCAGTTTTCATTTGTTTGTTTGAGTTGTTTATTTCTTCGTACAAACTTCTTCTCTTCGCTTCGCTTCGTTCAATTCAATTTCACTGAACAACCGATACGGAATTTCGCTAATGAAGTACTACTTAAGAATGTTTTGGACGGTTTTTTCTTGCGTCAAGCATTTGCTTCGAATGGTTCACACACCTTACTAAATAAATCATTTGCTTTGATTTATATTTACGCTGCAGAATTTCTAAATATAAATGCATGAGAAGCCACCATCAGTTCAAGGATTCACCAAGGACAGGCTTACCGTAGCTTCAAAATTATCCACTGAGTAACCTTCACATTATTACTGGCACTGAAAAGAAGATAAAAAGGGTTGGAAGGAGCCGCAAGTAGAAGTGTTTACGCTTATGTCACGAGAATCCCTTCCAACAATAACATCTCGCTAAAAGATAAACAACCTCGCAATACGTGCTTGAGTTATACACTTGAAATTTGTAATCGTATTACGCGATTACTCCAATAATATGGAATTTTAGTACACGGGGACCGCGAAACGCCATGTTTGAAAAGATTACAAAATCACTTGCGTACCGGACCGAGACCGAACTCGAACTTCAGCAAACTTGGCAACTCAAACTTGTCTCGATTGATTGCTAGAGCATGACGCATCAGTTGTCAAATGTTCGAAACTCTGCGCAGAAGTTTGTCTATATGTTGAAAAATGGCTCTTTTTTGAAAACGCAAAACTTTAAAAAATCATATCTCGAAAATTCCACGGAACATATTGAAATAAAAAAAGTGTCGAATATTTTCTAGTTCTTTACTGAAAAAAAAAATAGTTTGATGAAAAAATAATTTGAGTGACTGATTTTGCATGGAATGCCCCATATATTGTGGACAACTGTTAAGAGAACAAAGAGGAGTTCTTTACCGACTCTTTTCAGCAATTCACAGACTCGTTGGTGCGAGAAAGCTTTAAGCTAAAATTCATTTTTTAATAAATTTTTCTTATAATTCAATTATTTTTCTCACAATTATTGGTTTTTAACCACTTTTAACCGAATAAGAAATACTGCCTCGATTCTTCAAATTCCAAACTGTGATACAATTTTAGGTTAAGTTTACAAACTGTGATAATAGGTTAAGCTAGGTATATAATGAATTTACTGCACTGAAATTTATATTTAGGCGGAATTATCGCATTGTATGACAATGATAGCTATATACCGTTTTCGTTTATTGATCAGAGCACCCCGAAAGCTGATCCAGTGTCGCCCAAACAGCGTTTGATATGTTTGTTTTAGCAACCTGAGGTCGCTCTAGGTCGGACTCCAATCGCGTAGTTTCGCTCTGAAAATTTTCTCGGGTCCCACCACGCATCCATGCGAATTTGTTTCTTTTTTCTTTTTGCATAAGTTGTTGTTTAGGGCGCGTACCACGTGTTCGTTTTACTCGGAGTCAGAGTCGCCCGCGTCTAGGTTCAAAAACGAAAACGTAATAGATAGCTCTGATCATTACAGCAAATAAATCGTTCCGCCCGTGCACGTCAACTTGTCAAACGTGAACGTTTGACGCATCATTACATCCGGTAGAGCAGTGCTGGCAGTAACAGCAATGATAGGGAAAAGCCCACTGATGTTTCAATTAATTGATTCTGTCTTCAGCAAGCGTGGAGTCTTACCATCTTCTGAACAAACGAATTATCAACACCCAAATGATACTTTAAAAGCCAGTAGGACAAAAAAAAGAAAAACAATTTTTGAGAGTGAAAATACTTTAAAATGGCGGACATTTCAAGCACATCTCGAAACTTAAAATGCTTTAAAAGGAGTCGACTTTTCTCACACAATATTGTCCGAAGTTGAACTTTTACATGTCAAATTTATCAGCAAAATTGTCTCAAGTGCGTGTATATTATTGTATATTATTGAAATGTGAATGTTTAGCGACATATAAACATATTAATAATGGGTGTTTTTTTTTTAGGTTTGTTTGTTCAATATGAATAACCTATAAGTAATGTTCGTCGTGCTTGTGATTCTATTTTTTTACATCCTTCATCTATAAATAAAGTAATACTGTTAATACAAGGTTTGGATAGAAAGAAGAGTAACGGCCCTGATCACGTCATCGTGTATAGAAACATAATTCATATGCCTTCGCTAAAATACTCTATCAGTGCTTTAACGTAATTATTCAGACCGGTTACTACCCTGATTGCCTAAAGGTGGCTAAAATCATTCCTGTGATTGTAATAATTACCGTCCTATATCTACATTGTCCGTATTTAACAGCATATTTGAAAAACTTCTAGTCACTAGACTTATCGAATTCCTAAGTAAGCATTATATCCTCTTTAAATTCCAATATGGCTTCAGACAATATTCTAGCACACACACCGCAATAATTGAATTAGTTGACGAAATTAGAAGTGAGATCGTTAGTAAAAATATAGTTGGTGCATAATTTTTAGGCTTTTGACGCATTAGATCATAGTATACTTTTGGACAAACTCGATTGCTATGGTATCAGGGGCATTGCTAATTCAATTATCCGTAGTTACTTGGCATATAGAAAACAATTTGTATCCATTGAAAGTGACAGCAGCAACCTTGCTCCAATAAACTGTGGTGTTCCACAAGGAAGTAACATTGGACCAGTATTGTTTCTTTTATATATTAATGACATAGGTAATTTACAGCTTGAAGTAACTCCACGACTATTCACCGACGACACAGCTCTGTTCTATCCTGACAGTGACATCAATGCTATTATTAAACCAATGGAAAGAGATTGAGAGAATTCTTGATCAATATTTTAATGCAAACTTATTATCATTAAAAGTCACACAGACTAAGTATATGATTTTCCGTTCCATAAGGAAAACCATACCAACGCATAATCATCCCCAGCTCGGACACAATATTATTGAAAAAGTTGACTATTTCAAGTATCTGGGCATATATTTCGGCCCCACATTAACTTGGGCTCACCATATAGAGTTTGTTGCCAAGCACGTGGCAGGCGATGATGTCTAACAATCTTTTTCAATGAACCGTTACTATTCTACTTATGTGATATCCAAACGTTGCTATTCATCCATGATAGTTTGCATAACTCCACAGTTCACCATAACCTACAGTTCCCAACTATATCCCATTCTAGAACAACACGCCGTAGTAACAATTTGTTTCGTGTTCGAGCAGTTACAAGCCTTGCTCAAAGACGGATCCTTTGTGTTGGTCCAACTAAATATGATGCACTTCCACCTGATATACAAGGAATAAACAACCGTACCATATTTGCGGCTAGACTAAAGTACCACTTTAAGCATAGAAATTATCTACTAAATTAAAAAAAATTGCCATTTCAAAATTTAACATGTATTTTATTTAATCGGGTTGGCGGCTCAACGCATAGGGCGCTGATCTTACAAGCCAGTTGTCATATGTTCGTGTCCCGACCTGGAAGGATTCTTATTGTCAGTAGGATCGTAGTACCAGCCATGCAATGATCCTGTACGCTATAAATCAGCTACGAAGTCTGTTCAAACAGAAAAGTTAAATTCCACAAAAGGAATGCAATGCCAAAACTTTGCTTTTATTTAAACTTTAAATAAACATGCTCTTTAAAAACCACCCTTTACTTACAGTATCTTGAAAAATTCAATTATTCCAAATTTTTGTAAGATTGGACAGAAATGTATTTTCATTATGTTTGTTTTACTTTTTTATAATGAATAGGTATAGAATCTGCTAAAACTACCGAAAAATGTTCCGATAAGTGGAAAAAAATGTCAGTTTTATCTGTACTTACGACGTTCAGTTATGTCTCTGACATTACCTACCCGGCGGTTTTAATAGAAGGATTTCATTTCCCCACTACTTATGTTGTTATTTTTTCAGTACACTCAAACTTCCATTTAAGACCCAAACGGGGGCTCGTAAATCGAGTTAGTTCGTAAAAAGAGTTCACGTTATTTGGAAAGAGAGTATCGAAAAAAAAATTTGTGCACTGAATGTTTGAATATAGATGTTTTCGGAATGGATTTGTTGAGTAGGAGCAGAAAAACAATGCTGGGTAGGGTTGTTCCAGAATTCAAAATGGCGACTTCCGGTTAATTGGTATTCCTTAAAACCCCTCACAATATTTGGAACGGATTTGATGTGTAGGTACCAGTGCGGCAAAATTTCAGGTTCAATCGAATAATATCAGATGAAAATTTATGGCCACTGACCGTCAGTACCGTCGACACAATTTCATTTGACCATTTTCAAGTGAAGCTTCCAGAATTCATTGTCAGTTGAATAATCGAACCTAGTCATTTGAAGTTCTGCTTACTCAGTTTCAAGTGCCAAGTAGTCTAACTGCTTTATAGTAGTCGCTGTTGGTAATTAGCAATTTCGAATGAATAGAATTAGAAATGGACCAAAGTATTAAAAATAAAAACTGAAGAAAGAAACTGTTAGTGTATGTGTATTCTGTAATTGATATTTCAGCTATATGGTTTGTCTTTCATCTATTCTCTTCCTTCTAACCTCAAGAACCTCATTTGAAGGCCGCTCTCACACTATTGAAAGAAATATTTTATTACTTCAAAAGATCAGCAGACGGTTGTTAAACTGAGCTTTGTTTTAGAGAATCGATTGAAGAACTGAATGCTGCCGGTTCGGTACGTCAGCGAACGTTGTTTGTTGAGTGTGAAGTTTGCTGCAGTAGAGAGATCGTCAGTGTGTTTCACATTCGGTTTCAATTGATTTGAATGAAGTTTTACTGCACTGGTAGGTTCAGAATAACGATGTTTGAAGTCGATTCGAAATCCAAGATGGCGACTTCCGGATTTTGAAACCTTTATAATATGGGTATTTTCGGAATAGATTTGAAGAGCAGATGCCGAAAAAAATGCTTGAGGTCGTTTTGAGTTCCAAGATGGCGGCTTCCGGTTTATAGATATTCATTGAAAACTCTTATAATTGCGATACTTTTGGAACGGATTGAATGATTAAATGTAAGAAAACAATGTTCGAAATATCGATAAGCCGGAAGTCGTCACCTGGGATTTCGGAAAAACTGAATTGGCCCGGATGTAGATCATGTTCGATGTACGTTCTATCATGCCTAACCGTGTTTTAGAGTTGTCTCTATTGCAAGGTTCAGGGTGGCGCGTATGCACGGAATGCATAAGAACGCAGATTCGAGTCTTGTATCTGAGCGTATTTTTTCGAAAAAATCATCTTTTATGTTCAGTTTTTCATTCATTTGGCTATTGTAGACTCAGTCATCGCTAAAACTGAACTTAGTTTTGGTGGCTTTACGTAAAACCAACTAAAATTACCAAATCGTGGTTAGAAATGTTTCGCCCTTTTCAAAAGACAGTCTGGATAAATTTTGGAAAAAGAAACTATACAAAGTGACTCTTTGATACAAAGTCTAAATGTTCAGAAAGTTTCATTGAAATCAGAGAGGGTGCAGCCAACATTTGGTCGAGTGGGCGCAAAATTCGTCATATTTATAGTACTTTCATAATATAATTTTTTTTCAAGTTTCGGGAGAGGTTTGAACCTCCAAAGCCTCCCCTTATATTTGCGCCTACCCATTATCATTATTTTAACAAGATCTACTTGTCATTGCTTTTCCGAGGAAGCATCACCGCTACCGCTTGTTTGGCAGCATTGCTGAGCCGATTTTATTGCTCTCTCATTTTTCGTAACGTTACCAGGAAACTGGAGCAAAATAAATGGCGCCGCCATAGAAATCGACTTACCTTCACAAAAATAACATTCACTTCATTTTTATCACGACAACATATATGTTTTTATGCACTAATCGCATCTAAACTAAATTATCTAGACATTGTTAGGATAGATTTTTGATCCATGCTTTTGAAGGCGAGATATTCAATGAATAAGTTGAAAGACGGCATTTTCCGCTATGCAATTCTTCCTTCAGAAAAAAAGACTTTCCCGACCGCTAAAGTCACTGAATCATTCTGAAATTTTCACAGAATAGTCTAACCTAATTTTCTAAGAGATTGTCAGTTGGGTTTTTTGATATTCGTCACCGTTTCTGAGAAAATTAGATTTGAAGTGTGAAAATAGCCCTCTAAAACACACTGGCCTCACACCTTAATGCTGAGATTGTGCCTCGAAATTTAACATTCATTATATATAAGGATTTAAGCTTGTATCAAAATAACTCGAATATTGTAAGTCATAACTGTAAAAACAATGTTTCTAGTTAATGATGAAAAAAGCTTGGGTGGATAATGTCAGTGACATAACTGGGGGGTGTGAATACGAACAAGACTGACAGACTTCTTTCACACTTCCCAATATCAATAATCGTTCGTATCAGTTGATTGATTGTATGAGTTTTGCAACTTTTGCTGCTTCGCGTCCAGAATTGTAACAGTGCATCTATGCTTAAGTATTACGCACAATTAAACAGACAAATGAGAGGAAACATTACAGGCTTACATTACAGTATCAACAAACCGAAAGCCGCCATTTTGGATTTTGAGAATTCAATTATATGTTAAATTATAGACATGTACTCGCCAAGCTTGGTCAGAAAGTATCTAAAGCAATATTCATAACATAAAATAACCAATTTCGCATTAATGCTCCACAAATGCATGTGAAATGGTAAAATACTATTTAGAATTTTTATTCATAATTAAAACGAAATGGAGCAAATCAATAGTATATTCCAACCTTATCTACTCCGATTGAATCTTTTCAGGAACCTGCTTTTACCAATTGATACTGTTGATTTTTCAGTGGTATGTGTTCAAGTGAAATATTTTTTAATCGGTTAATGTTAAATTATAGCAATCCATCTACAATACTCTGTGGTATAGACGCTCAAAATTATGGCAGGAAACTCCACATGAGTTCACCTCATCGATTTTCGATGGTTTGGAGGAATAGTTATCTAGCTACGTTTAGTAAAACAAGAGATATTCACGATTAGGTTTCCATTCTTGTATAGAGTAGATTTTCAAAAAGCACCCCATAGTAAACTGAAACGTATCTTCGTCAAAAACTAGTCGCAGTAGGATCGATCCGAACTTTCGGTCCCTTCTGCAGGCAATCCTAATACAAATAGAGAGCTTCATTCTAACTTGCATTTCTTTCAAGTGGCTTGGAGTTTTCATTTACGAAAAAGCTTCTGCTTATTCAGCACGTTAGCGTCTTGAACAGCAGAACACCAAAACAAAAGGATGAAAAAAAAGTGAGATGGTAATCCTTTCCAGAAATGGCCAGGCCGAAAAGTGTGAAACTTATGAACAACTTTGCCGGAAGCAACTCGAGTTCGATTTCCCCTAGCAACATCGAAATAGATCCTTTTAGCAAGGTTTTCCCTATCTTCCACCGCTGAGGATCGTGATCTGGGTCGGTATAGGCAGAATGGGCGTTCGAAGCAGTAAAGAAGAAGGGTCGCGTTGTTGGAGAAACTTTTCACCACACGGGATGCTGCCAGTCCAGTAGCGGATACGGATGAGGTAGAACAAGAAGATTTTCTCCCTGAAGGCGAAAAACTCTTCCGATGGCTTCATATATAATAAATCTTATGCAAATCTTGTCAACATTGCACCGGACTGCTGTCGGTTTGGCGAAGGCTGGTGCGTCATCTGGCGGATTGGAAGTGGGATTTCGGCTGTAATGAAAAATGGTCGATACTGACAGGCTGAAGATGTCCATTACACTTCTACAGTTGGGTCGAAATATTGAGCTCCATGGCGCTCATCCTCAACCATATAATCAAGCAATCGACGAACGAAACGATTTTGTTCAGTCACAAACGGGAAAAAATTACCCCAATAAATAAGGTTGTACAGTTTACAGCTCCGAAATGCATTCAACAAATTGCACTTTTACGTCTTGCAGTGGAAAATAAATTTTTCGAATACCTCGTTTGTGAGCTTTTTTTTTCTCAATGCGCTTCCCGACCGACGAAACAGCAAATGTAAATTCGCTTGCGAATGCATTCACAAACGGATCCTGCACCACCCTGCACACCCAGACCGAGCTCATTTTTCACCGAAACGTGTCTCGAGGGGTATGCAATTATTTCCTTGGGTAGCATCATGGTGCAAGCAATAGCCAGATGTGATAGTTGCAGCTACTTGAGCAACCGAAACGATACAATCTGCATTGCTCCTTGATCCTGTTATTGTTTGATACTTTTCAAGCTTTTTCTCAGTCACCTTATTCTGAATAAGATGTTGTTATAACTCAACCACAACCCTGAATTGGTTCTTATATCACTGACACTCATGCGATTTTCGCACTACACTGTACGCGTACTGCAAGTGATGTAGCTATGTATACGTTTTTCATACAGAAAAAAATACCCCAACGCTCATGTTTTCCTCAATTCAGACTTACCGTTGGTAAAGGCATTCCTTGAGAATGCGACAGATTGAATGGTACTGCCATAGTTCCTTACTCAATAGAGAAATATTAACTTTAGTGGTGATTGCGTGGTGTCTAACAAAAATACACAAAAGGGGAAAATTTGAATGGCTCCATGATATGGCAGATATTGCCCATGACAGAACAGGTACTAAGGTTTGATCAGAGAAAAAGAATTCTTCTAATAAAATACTATTTTTTTTGCAGCATTGATCAGATGATAAAGCCTTGCTGTCTTTGATGCGCCATTGAGAGTTGAAAACTACATGAGCTGCGTTATATAAAAATCACACACCTACTAGTTTCTTTGCATGATGATTGTTAATTCACTAGTAGATTGAATAATAATATAATTGGATTACTATTTCATACATCAATGGCTCACTTTTACAGGGTCGCTTTTACATAGGGGTAGTTGGAGCAAGTGCCCCGGAACCACGGTCTTAGGAGACCCGGACAGGACCAACCGAACAAAACATACTCACATTTTACCGTCAATATACCTACGTAACATCAAAGACAGCATATTAACAAGATATCCAGCTTTTACATTTCCCGAACGAATAATTGGCAACATCCTTTTTTGCGAGCATGACGCCCTCAGGCGAGTCCGCATCGACTCTCGTACATAAAAGTAGGGGAGAGAGATGTCAAATTCGTGCGCGCCAAAATAGTATACGCCGTTGAATATGATGCTGTGAAATGGCGTTGCTGAACTGAAGATTGGTTTCGCTCCAAGCTGACAGGGTCTGGTAACATATGACATAACAGTAATTGGCTTTGTTTCTTAACTCTTTCATTGTAATCTCTGTGGAAGTAATCCCTACCATCTAGTTGTGAGTCAGTGCACAAACCCGATACGTAAAATGCGAGTGGATAATGTCACAGACTCAACTGGAGGACTTGAATACGTGGAAAACTATTATGTTTCAATCATTCTTCAGAATATCGAAAATTATTCGTTTTAGTTGATTGTGTGAATGTTGCGACTTTTACTGCTTCGCTTCCAGAATTGTGACGGTTCATCTATAGTAAAGTATCACTTATTGACGTCAAACATATTCTACCATTAGATTTAATAACACGGAATAAATCAAACAAAAACTACAACAACTGTAATAGTAGTTTTTATCTAGATTGGCATACTCAGTGGAGGAAAAGTTCTCACATTTCTTTGGGAATATTTTATTGATTCTAAAATGAACCGATTTACGGAATTTATCCGATGTTTACAACCTTTTAGTGCTTTTTGCACTCATTTGTTTGTCTAGGCCAGAGCTTAAATAATGGACCAAAAATCAGAAAAAAGAACTTAGTTCGGAATCTAGGACAGACTCAGAATTCAGTCGCAAAATTCAGGTTTGGAATCCAAATAATTTATTCAATTTATAATACAATTTACAGATTCCGAATTTAGATCTACAACTGAATTTTGAACTTGAACCTCGAACGTCAATGAATAAACTGAATTCAGTTCCAAATTTTAGTTCCACACGGAACGACCGAAATCAGCATTTTCGCGAAAAATTTAGTTGATTTGCTGATTTTAGTTAGTTATTTTTTGAGACAACTAAAAAAATCTTACTTTTGCTGATTTAGATTTTTTATTCTCATTCCCTTAATAATAATAATAAAATATTTGTTGAAATGACTATTTTTTTAGTTGAATTAAAGAAATATAATGTTGTTTTCAACCAATATGAATGGTTGAATTGGCTTCTGCAATCTGCAGCTATATGGCGCCCTGTCACCGAAACGGTAACACCGTAATGACTACTAGCCACTAGATGGCACACTACTGCCGAAAAAATTTCAGACGCGGTTGTCTTTTCTATATTGGCAGGTATAAATACGATGTTGTATTGGAGAAAAAGACATAAACGAAACGTAAACATCGTTTTGAATTTTTTTTCTTCTTAATCACTGCTTTCTTCATTCTCACTGAAAACTTTGAGCACTCGGAAAACAAAAACCGAATACAAATAGTACACCGGACGGCGCAGCTCGGAAGGTTTGAAGATACAAAAAAACTTCATCACAATTAGAGTGAAACATTCGAAATTCACTTCACTGTTCCGCGTAAAAACATTATTACGCACAATCGCTTCAAGTGCGCACAAATTCTGAATAAATACGATTTCCACTAACAGTTTACGGCATTTTTACATATCGGTTTAGAAATGTATATATGGATATATCGCAACACATGCGAAAAACATCTAATCAATTTGCAAGCAGTTTCAACAAAACTGCCCTTTTTAGCTTTTTAATGGATTGTTTTCCTTTGACACTTCTCATGAGTTTTTGGCTAATAAACTTGTTAATAATACCCATTTCAGTTTGGTTTCTTTGTGCTGTCCTTCAGTAATGATGGTGATAGATAAATAGAAACAAATTTTCTGATTTTAATAACAAAATTAGTTGTCAATGAGAATTTCGTGTTGGATTGAAATATTGCTGGTTTGTGTCCAGGATATTTACCAACTAAACACATTCTCTAAAAATAAGAGTTTTTTCAGCAAAGTAAATTCTCAATTTTAACTAATTTTAAAGTTATTTTGGAAATTTTGTTGTTAAAATCAACTAATTCAAAAACAGTAATACGAATTAGGCGCAGAGCTAATTTCGGTCGTTCCGTGCAGATTTCAAGTTCCGAATGTAGTTGCAGCCAGTGTTAGTGATTGCCGAAAATTTGACAGAAGCTGCTATATTGCTGTCTATATTGTATACAACATTTTCAATCCGGTAGAAGATGCTACAAAAACTCGAGTCTCTCAATGCATGAACCGTGAGAGAATTTTGTTACATTTCTTCGCTCCATTTCATGCTCGAAGTATTTCACGCCCTTCAAAAAATTCTACAGTCTGATAATGACCGTTGCTGTGTGGAATTTCCCAAGAGAGAATCGCAAGTTGACAATTATCGCAGAAAATCGAATCGATGATTCGACTTGATGATTCCCATACTAGGTTGCAGTATTTCAAAACCCTTGTGTGGAGCATTCACTGACATTCTCAGAGACACAACTTATACAAAGGTTATATGCAAATAGTTAGAATAAGCGGCAATAGTAAAATGATTCTATCGCAATTATCCACTGCCCATACAGAATCGGATCGCGAAACGTGAATAAGCGACCGTTTGTTGCTTCAGAGAGAATCCCCACAGGTCACCGAGAGAAATTCGCTCTCGCACTGGTGTCTATTCTATGTTAAATGATCCTTGTCGGTTTTTTGTTGTTGCGATGATATCCGTCTCTCTTTGATGGCACTGATCAAATCGTGTGAAGAGTTGCTAGTGAGCGTTCTTTGATACGATAAAATCCATCCTTGGTTGCAGCATGCAGCTGATTTGAATTCTGAACATGGATTCTGGAAATAAACTATGGAACTGAATTCATGAATTAAATTATGGAACTGAGTACAGGAATTAAATTCTGGTTCAGAAGATGTCTGTTCCGAAATTCAGGTTCGGAATTCGGATATTTAGTTCAAGAATCTAGATCTAAAATCCATATCCTGAATTTTGTTTCAGAATTTGGATGTTTCAGAATTTGGATGTCAGAGTTCTGGATTCAAATCCCGAACATAAATAACAGAATTATTTCAGTTAAAAATGTAGTCAAGGAACCAATTTTAAAAAATTAATTCCCAAATCTGGAATTATGATTCGGTTCCAAAGTTTCAGTTCAAGTTCAGAATTCAGGTGGACCAAAATCCAAGTTCTGAATTCTATTTAAAAATGCCTCCTCCGATGAACGACCGCAATTAAGTTAAGGATTAAGGATTACTTTAGAATTTAATTCCAGCATAGAAAACATGGAAGGATTCTTAGTGTCAGTAGAATCGTAGTACTAGCCATGCAATGATTCTGTGCGCTATGAATCGACTACGAAGTCTGTTGAGACAGAAAGGCCAAATTCCACAAACAGAATGTAATGCCGAGACTTTGCTTTACAGAAAACATATATGTACAAGCTCACATATGAGCTGTGTGTAAAATTTGTTCAATTTGCATGGCGAATACTTGCAGATGTCACCACGATTTGGTTGAATTGAACATTTTAAACAGAAATATTTGATTTGTCATCCGCTGCATAAATAGTCAACGGCACAGCTGAATCAGTAAGTCTACATTTTACGGTTTATTTCGTGTGCCTTTCGCTTTGCAATAGCGCTAATGATTTTCAATGTGTGTGTGTTGGCCTAAAGGAAAATCGTTCCCACAAAACTAGAGTCAGTATCGAACGGATTTGCTGTGATATGATGGTATAAGTGACGTAACCGACAAAACGCGTTATTTATTTGTCGCTCAATTTTCTCAGAGATTACAAAACCGATTTCAACAAGCTTAAGCTCGTTTGATAGCTGCAACAGCAATTCCATTGAACTTGTTTCAGGATCACATGGCTGTGACTTCAGGTTCCGGAGGTATGATGGTGTAAGTGACGTAAGTGGCGTAGAAATTAGAATTAGAATTGCTGGAAAAATGTACTTTCGAACGGAGCCTTGAACATTCATAGTGTTATATACCATTTGACTCAGCTTGACGAGATTGGAAAACGCCTGTTTGTGTATTTGTATGTGTGTGCACTTTTTTTTTCTCAGAGTTGGTTCAAGCAATGTTCGTTGTGTTCGTGACTCAATATTTTTACGTTTCTCGTCAATCGCCGAAGTTACATTGCTGATACACAGCCTAGACAATAACAAGGGCAGTGGTTCCGATGGCATATCAGCTAGTTTACTACAAGAAAATTGTACAACGTTTTCTAGGATTCTCTCTAAATGTTTTAATGAAATTATTCTGTCCGGTTATTATCCCGATTGTCTAAAAATCTCTAAAATCATTTCTATATTTCAGTCCGGTAATCGTTGTGATTGTAATAATTATCGTTCCATATTTACATTATCCGTCTTTAACAAAATTTTTGAAAAACTATTAGTCACCAGATTGCTTGACATTTTAAATAAACATAGTGTTTTCTACCAATTTCAATACGGTTTTAGACAAGGTTCTGGCACACAAACTGCTATTATAGAACTAGTTGACAAGATAATGAGTGAAATAGATCGTAAGAATATTGTCGGTGCCTTATTTCTTGACCTTAAAAAAGCTTTTGACACGTTAAACCACACGATTTTACTCGAAAAGCTCGAATGTTTCTTTGACAAATAGGCAACAATTTGTATCCATTGATGGGGAACGTAGCAACCTCGCTCCTACGAAAATTGGTGTACCACAAGGTAGTAATATAGGACCTTTATTATTTCTCTTATACATAAATGATTCAGGCAACTTGAATCTTAACGGTACTCCAAGACTCTTTGCCGATGATACAGCCTTATTCTATCCCCATCATAATATCAATACCATTATAAGCTCGATGAACAGTGACCTAAATGTCCTTGACAAATATTTCAACGCTAATTTATTGTCATGGAATTTACTTAAAACGAAATATATTTTTCGTTCTATGCGAAAAGTGTTACCAATTCATGACAACCCTAAGCTAACAGATTACGTGATTGAAAATGTAAAATGCTTTAAATACCTGGGCATACATCTTGACCCTACGTTATCTTGGACTCATAATATAAGTTTTGTTGAAAAGCGTGTCGCATCTTCCTGTGGTATCATGTGGAGAGTGCGATCATATGTTCCTCGGCGTGCACTTTTGAGCTACTACTATGCTTATATTCACTCACAACTTAATTATCTTGTATCGGTCTGGGGCCGTGCAGCTAGCTCTCATCTGAAAAAATTACAAACTCTTCAGAATAGGTGTGTTAAAACCATTTTTAATAGACCTCTGCTGTTCTCTACGTTTTCATTGTACTCCGACCAAGCTCATAATGTTCTACCAATAGCTTACTTATGTGACATGTAAACCTTGTTGTTCGTTCTTGACACCTTGCATGCCACGACTCATCGTAACATACAGTTTTCAACTCCAAACCATTTGTACGCGACGCACCGTAATGGCAACTTGCAACGCTTTCGAACAACCACAACTCTGGGCCAAAGGCGATTTCTGTTTGTTGGTCCTACAAAATTTAATGCACTTTTTCTTGACATACAACAAATCAACATCCGTACTATATTTAGATCTAGATTGAAGCACTACTTTAGACAAAGACTGAATGAAATTTTTATACAATAAGCGTAAAGTTTAAACAATCGTAATCTATCTGTATATCAATGTTAGTTAAACGTCAACAGTATTATATTATTCAATTTTAGATATTAAACGTGGATCCCTTAAAGGAAACTTATTTCCACTGGGATTCCACGCCAATAAATTAGATAATTGCACATCTTAGAATAAATTGTTTTAATCTCAGTTCTTGTTTTTTTGTTAATATTAAAATTTTGCCAGTGTTAATGAACTGAGATTAGTTGCGTCCATTACCAGGGGGCTCCTTGTTGAGCTTTTTGCTGTGGAGGACTTACTGACTTTTTTTATAGTATCATAAATTGAACAGCATCAATCGGAAAGGTGAGTGGATTGAATATTTATGAGGTGAAATCGGTCTATTTCGTGATTTTATACCGGATGCTATCAAAATTTTTGCAACCAAAGATTTTTTTGTCATTTTCAAAATGTCTATATATTTCTGATATTACATCCTTCAAGATTTTATCTGATCAACAATTCTTCTCCATGTAACTCGATCCATGGCTGCTTGCCTCCAACCACGTCGGCGCCCGATACTATCCAGGTTTCGCTCCACTTGGTCCAGCCACCGTGCACGCTGCGCTCCTCTTTGTCTTGTACCTGCCGGATTAGAGGTGAACACCAACTTTGTGGGGCTGTTGTCCGGCATTCTCACGACATGTCCCGCCCACCGTACCCTTCCAGCCTGGGCTACTTTCCGGATACTTGGCTCACCGTAGAGTTGCGCTAGTTCATGGTTCATTTTTCTCCTCCACACTCCATTATCCTGCACACCACCGAAGATCGTTCTCAGCACCCTCCTTTCGAAGACTTCGAGTGCTTGCAGGTCCCCCTCGAGCATTGTCCACGTTTCGTGCCCGTAGAGAACCACCGGTCTTATCAGTGATTTGTACATGGTGCACTTTGTGCGGGGGTGAAGTTTCCTGGATCTCAATGTTTTGTGGAGTCCATAGTAGGCACGACTTCCGGATATAATGCGCCTCCTGATCTCACGGCTGGTGTCGTTGTCCGCAGTCACCAGTGAGCCAAGATAGATGAACTCGTCAACCACCTCGAACTCGTCGCCGTCGATCGTAATACTGCTGCCCAGACGTTGCCTATCGCGTTCAGTTCCGCCAGCCAGCATGTACTTTGTCTTAGACACATTTATCCTCAGTCCTACTCGTCCCGCTTCGCGCTTTAGTCGGGTATACAGATCTGCTACCGTCTCCTTGTTTCTACCGATTATATCCACGTCATCAGCGAAGCACACGAATTGTCCGGACTTCGTGAAAATCGTGCCCCGCATGTTGAACCGCGCTCTTCGCATAACTCCTTCAAGTGCGATGTTGAACAGCAGGCTGGACAACCCATCACCTTGTCTTAATCCCCTACGTGATTCGAACGGTTCCGAGAAACCGCCCGCAATCTTGACACAACACTGTACACCATCCATCGTAGCCTTAGTCAGTCTTGTCAGCTTCCCAGGGAAGCCGTTCTCGTCCATAATTTTCCATAGCTCTACACGGTCAACCGTGTCGTATGCGGCTTTGAAGTCGATGAACAGATGATGCGTCGGGACCCGGTATTCACGGCATTTTTGAAGGATTTGCCGTATAGTGAAGATTTGGTCGTTTGTTGATCTGCCGTTGATGAACCCGACAAATCCATTTACCAGTGGTGATAGGCGCCGGAACAGGATCTGGGATAACACTTTGTAGGCGGCATTCGACACTGTGATTGCCCTGTAGTTTTCACAGTCCAATTTGTCACCTTTCTTGTATATCGGGGTGATGACCCCTTCCCTCCACTCCTCCGGTAGCTGTTCTCTGTCCCAGATCTCTTCGATTATTCGGTGCATGCATTCCGTCAGTTTCTCCGGTCCCCTTTTGAAGAGTTCTGCTCCTAGACCATCCTTACCAGTTGCTTTGTTGTTCTTGAGCTGTTGAATAGCCTCCTTGACCTCGTTCAAAGTGGGCACTGGTACATCTCCGTCGGCTGTAACACTGACATAATCTTCCTCCTCCAACGCCTGATTGTCCGCCTGTGCACTATTCAGATGTTCATCGTAGTGCTGCCTCCACCTTTCGATCACCTCACGTTCGTCCGTCAGGATGCCACCTTCCTTGTCTCTACACATTTCGGCTCGCGGCATGAAGCGGTTGCGAGAGTCATTCAGCTTCCTGTAGAACGCCCGTGTATCCTGAGAACGATACAGCATCTCCATCTCATCTCTCTCCGACTCTTCCAGGTGGCGCTTTTTGTCCCGGAAAAGGCGAGTTTGCTGCTTTCGTCTCTGTCGATACGATTCCACGTTCTGACGGGTGGCTTGACGCAACATCGCTGCGCGTGCTGCATTCTTCTCGTCCAATATCTCCTGGCATTCGCCGTCGAACCATTCGTTCCGTCGACTCCTTGGCACGTATCCCAGGACGCTCTCCGCAGCATTGCTGATGGCTGCTTTAGTTCTGGTCCAGCAGTCCTCCAGGGGAGCATCATTGAGCTCCTCCTCCGCTAGTAACGCTGCTTCGAGATGCCGCGCGTAGGCAGTCGCGACCTCGGTGTCCCTCAGTCGGTCCAGATTATACCGCGGCGGGCGCCGGTACCGTACGTTATTTACAACGGACAGTTTTGGACGCAGCATAACCATCACAAGGTAGTGGTCCGAGTCGATGTTAGCGCCCCGATAGGTTCGTACGTCGATAATGTCCGAGAAATGCCGTCCATCAATCAGGACGTGATCGATTTGTGTCTCCGTTTGCATGGGTGATCTCCAGGTGTATCGGTGCAGGAGGCGATGCTGGAAAAACGTGCTTTTTATGGCCATGTTCTTGGAGGTGGCAAAGTCGATGAGTCTTAGGCCGTTCTCGTTCGTTTGCTGGTGGGCGCTGAACCTTCCAACCACCGGTCTGAACTCCACCTCCTGGCCAACCTGAGCATTGAAATCGCCGATGACGATCTTGATGTCATGTCTTGGGCAGCGATCGTATTCACGTTCCAGCTGCGCGTAGAATTCGTCTTTGCCGTCATCGCTACTTCCGAGGTGGGGACTATGCACGTTAATTATGCTGATATTGAAGAACCGGCCCTTGATCCTCAAACTGCACATTCTGTCGCTGACCGGCCACCATCCGATCACACGCTTTTGCATCTCCCCCACCACCATAAAAGCTGTTCCCAGCTCGTGTGTGTTGCCGCAGCTCTGGTATATGGTGTGGTTCCCGCGAAAGACCCGCACCGTAGACCCCTTCCAACACACCTCCTGCAGCGCTACGATGTCGAACTTGCGGTCTTTCACTATATCGAATAGTATACGCGTGCTTCCGATGAAGTTGAGAGGCTTACAGTTCCACGTACCGCGTTTCCAATCTCTTGTCCGTTTTCGTCGCAAAGGTCTGAGCCGATTAGATCCATCCGAATTTTCTTGTTGAACTTCCTGAGCAAGCTCTTTTTATGGGCGGCTAGCTAGGCCTGCGCCAACCTTGCAGTAACGCTGAAGGACCGCGAGAAGAGAGAGATTTGGGCCAGGTGCATATTGAAAGGCGGCTCCAACTCGCCTTGTCAGGGCCAACTGCTTTAGGTCGTGTGGTTTTTAGGCCTAGAACGTGTAGGGCCCACTACCTCGTCCTACCCACACCTGCAGTCAGCCCCCGCTACATGGTTCGGGTCGCGAGTCACAACGAGTTGCTATCGCGACTAAGCATTATCCACCACCTATGACCCGCCCGGTTGCTTGCAGCTCAGCTTCCCTCATAGTGCTCCTCCTCCACCACAGGGCCCGGGGTCTACCGATTTCGGTTTCCGGCCCCCATTATTTTTGACAAACCGTGAGAAATCGTCAATGATATGCAAGCTGCTGTCGAGACAAAGCTAGCCAAAGTATCGGCCAAACATCTAGCAGCAGATGCTCCGGCTAAGAAAAAGCGTGCAAGACCGGTTAAATCAACACCAAAGGCGCCACCATCCAAATCATCGGCCAAGAGAGCCAAGGCGAAGTCACCACCAGACAATGGAGACTTTTGTCCAAAACGTTTCCGAAAAGATCTAATTCCGGCTTTCCTTTGAATAATTGCATTCTTTACTTATATTTTTCCGATACTTTTTGGAGTGCCGGTAATCGAACACCTTTTATTAAATGGCCAAAATTTATCACTTTACTAAATTGATAATACATTTTTTCCAATCAAATGAATCAACTTAGTTTCTTAATCAGTTGTTAGCTCTAAGTCAGAAGTTCTGAGCCTAAAATAAAAAGGTGCCGGTAACCGAATACTCTCCCCTATAAGTGGCGTTAACGCACATTTTTCATCGGCTGAATTTTCTCGAAGATAGCTCAACCAATATCGATAAACATAAGCTTATTTTAAGGCTAAACATGTCAATCATAATTAGAAGGGTAATGGTGAACTTATCCGTTTCGAGAGATACAATGTTATATGAGACGAAACCGACAAATCCCAGTATTTTTCAATGCAAAAAAATTTCTCGGAGATAAAAGAAACGATCTAGAAAGATTTACACTCTTTTGAAAGCTACTATTAAGTTATGTGATAAGCTCACAATACTAACGGCCGAGGATGAAATCTTACAAATGTTTTAAGGAGACTATTTGAATGGCAAAAAAGACATGCATTATCACATCACTAGGTGTATTAAAATTATTATTTTATGTTTGGGTTGGCAGTTCAGTGCATAGGGCGCTGGTCTTACAAGCCAGTTGTAGTATGTTCGAGCCCCGACGTGGGAAAATTCCTAGAGTCATTAGGATCATAGTACCAGCCATGCAATGATCCTGTGCGCTATGAATCGGCTGCGAAGTCTGTTGAAACGTTGAAACAGAAAGACCAAATTCCACATAGAATTATCTATTTACAAAGGAAATAGAAAGCCTGCAAAAAAAATTTTGCTATGAACATTATTATAAATACTTCTTGAACGCATTTGACGATGATATATTAATAACTGAAGGTTCTAACCAATTAAAATTATATTTAGAATCTTGGATAATGTTTCATAATTATTTGCCTATTTTTCAAATCAAAATCTGTTGATGAGAGGCTTTGAAAATTGCATTTTTTATGTCATGGTGATCGGTCGTGTCTCGCACACAACCCTGTAACGTTTTTGTTAAGTCAACGCCTGCCTTCATGCATAGCAGATGGGTGAAATATTCACTTTGCCACTCGTCAACTGCTCGTTTGACAGAGTTCAGTATTGAACTGACTTGCACTCGGTGCGATTCAGTGATGTTACTTTTCCATGCCCAAACCGTAGATTTGGTTTCAAGTTTACTTACTCTTACTCTTACTCTTTCAGTCGTAGACCACGCGGGTCTCTGCTGTATACCTGTATAGCTACCGAGGCTGGCTGTTCGCCGCCAGCCTCGGTAGCTGCGATGGGTCCGCAGGTCGTCCTTAATTTGATCGATCCATCTGGCCCGCTGCTCGCCTTTTCTTCTTATACCGGTCGGATCAGTATCGAGGATCATTTTAACCGGGTTGTTCTCCGACATTTTAACAATATGCCCAGCCCACCGTTACCGCCCGACCTTGGCCGTTTGGACGAGGGTTGGTCCTCCCAGCAACTGGTGCAGTTCATTCGCCTTCTCCACGTACCGTCTTCCATCCGCACTCCTCTGAAGATGGTTCGCAACACCTTCTGTTCAAAAACGCCCAGTGCGCGTCGATCCTCCGCAAGCATTGTCCAGGACTCGTGCCCGTAGAGGATAACCGGTCTAATCAGCGTCTTGTGGATAGTCCAAAGTAAGCACGATTTCCCGACAATATGCGTCTCTGAATTTCTCTGTCATTATCGGCAGTCACCAGTGAGCCCAAGTACACGTACTCGTCAACCATTTCGATTTCATCACCACCAATCAGAACTCGTAATGAGTGGCTGACATTATCTTCTCTCGAGCCCCCCTGTCACGGTTTTGAAGGATTCTTGAATTTTTCCTGTAACAAGGTTCATTAGGCGGCGCACACCTTCTTCGTCCATCGTTTTAGCTATCTTATTCCACCTTTTCCTTTGCCTTGAGTCTCCTCTTCATGATTGCCCAGTATTTCTCAATAGGGCGGAATTGGGGGCAGTTGGATGGATTAAGGTTTTTCGGAACAAACTGGAGCCCTATCTCTGCATACCCTTCTTGAACGACTTTGCTGTTATGATCTGGCGACTTTGCTGTTATGAATCTGGCCAAAACATTAAGGGATGGTCGTGGGATCGAATGAACGGCAAAATTCGTTTTTGGAGACACTCTTTTTGGTATAGTTCCGATGTCATTGTCTTATTTGTAACGAAAACCGAACCGAATCAAATGATTCTTTCGCAATCTTTGTGGCGATTCTGTCTCAGAACAGTCTTTGCTAATCGTCGGTGATAGGCAAAATACCTATGCCTAAAAAAATACGTGAGTTTGGATAATTTCAGATGTGTCGTCCTATGGAGTGTCGCCTATAAACTATAATCCAATATATTACGGAATTAATATAGAGATCAACTAGTTTCAGTGTTAGACTTCATATCAAATGATATTCCAAAAGACCCGAAACACTTCCCACCAGATTTTTGTTTTGAAGAGAATTTTGAATGAGAAATGGAAGAGAGGAAAAACTTCAATATTGCGAGAGAAGCAGTAGTTTTCCATACCAATGACGATATTCAAAATTAGGAACTATCGTTTTTCGATTGTGAATTAATTATATGTGTTGTGATTATAACTTGATAAACTTACTATATGTATTTTTTTCGAACTCGCATCAACTGATCTTGACGAGGACATAATAAGCTTTGTTCAATAAGAAAGTCTCTGAAAACGCTTTGCATGCTCGATAAATGTAAAGGGTGATTTTTTAAGAGCTTGAGAACTTTTTTAAACAATAAAACGCATAAAATTTGCAAAATCTCATCGGTTCTTTATTTTAAACGTTAGATTGGTACATGACATTTACTTTTTGAAGATAATTTCATTTAAATGTTGACCGCGGCTGCGTCTTAGGTGGTCCATTCGGAAAGTCCAATTTTGGGCAACTTTTTCGAGCATTTCGGCCGGAATAGCCCGAATTTCTTCGGAAATGTTGTCTTCCAAAGCTGGAATAGTTACTGGCTTATTTCTGTAGACTTTAGACTTGACGTAGCCCCACAAAAAATAGTCTAAAGGCGTCAAATCGCATGATCTTGGTGGCCAACTTACCGGTCCATTTCTTGAGATGAATTGTTCTCCGAAGTTTTCCCTCAAAATGGCCATAGAATCGCGAGCTGTGTGGCATGTAGCGCCATCTTGTTGAAACCACATGTCAACCAAGTTCAGTTCTTCCATTTTTGGCAACAAAAAGTTTGTTAGCATCGAACGATAGCGATCGCCATTCACTGTAACGTTGCGTCCAACAGCATCTTTGAAAAAATACGGTCCAATGATTCCACCAGCGTACAAACCACACCAAACAGTGCATTTTTCGGGATGCATGGGCAGTTCTTGAACGGCTTCTGGTTGCTCTTCACTCCAAATGCGGCAATTTTGCTTATTTACGTAGCCATTCAACCAGAAATGAGCCTCATCGCTGAACAAAATTTGTCGATAAAAAAGCGGATTTTCCGAATGGACCACCTAAGACGCAGCCGCGGTCAACATTTAAATGAAATTATCTTCAAAAAGTAAATGTCATGTACCAATCTAACGTTTAAAATAAAGAACCGATGAGATTTTGCAAATTTTATGCGTTTTATTGTTTAAAAAAGTTCTCAAGCTCTTAAAAAATCACCCTTTATTTGCAGTTCTTGCATAAATCATTCTGTGCTAAGCCAAAAATCAAAACCGGTAGTCGACTCTAAAAAGACACATGCATCTTTTATAAACCGTCAGTGACATAAAAACCAACGAAATTTTTCGGAAATATTTGAAACGCATTAAATAAACTTTGGCTAAGTTTTCGTTCAATGAAAAGTCACTGGGAACTACGCTGCAAGCTCTACTCCATTAAGTAACTTTTCCCTTACACCTTCCGATAACGATACACGTACTTGCTCCGAAGTGTGCTGTTTATTCACTCCAGCCCGGTGAACGGTAAGAAAAAAAAACAAGAAAACTTTTCATTCCACCTGTAAAGGAATCAAGTTTTCAAGATGGGAGTAAAGATGCGAAAGTACAGTGTGTACATGTATTCGCACTCCCCGGCACGTTTCAACCCGCAGGGAAATACAAACTTCCAGCGGGATGATATTTTTGCATAATCAATAAGCCGGCTGGAAGCAGCATCCTTCGGTTGATATCACATCGTACATCTTACAAGTGGCAAGAATCACATCCCCGAGCACTCGTCCGTGCTGGTGCGGTTGGCTGGAAGCGTACGGAATGCCTCCGTAGACGTGTCTTATTAAAATTTATCATTTAATTTTACTACTAATGTTGTGTATAATGGGAAAATTGGGGTTAGACCACGCTCCGTACGTTGGCGAACGTGTGTGTGTGTGGAAACAGGTTTTTCCGGAACGGCAGTGTGAGGACATGCCTCCGGGTATGAAGATGACAAAAGTTTAAAGTAGAAAACTTTTCCGAATGTTGTAGATACCGTTCATATGAAGAGGATCCATTCTGAAATATTTAGATTTTAATCAAAAGTGTTTCTTTCCTTCAAACACCGTCCGTAATGAAGGTCCCTTCTTTTCGAAGGAAGTGGATAGTGAATCTGCATGGGAAAGCCGTTAGGAAAGAACTTTAATCGGTATAAAATTTTAATTTGTCCAAATGTTTGTTTGGAGCAGAACACCATTGTGGATAAGTTTTCCCATTGCGATAGGCTCCATTAGCCACATGTGTAATGGAGGTCAGCGGTTTCCGGAAACTTCGGTTTTACCGAGTAGCTGGAACGATAAATGTTTTTGCGTTTGGCGAAGAAACTTTTCAGGTTAGCCATTTGTTCGGTTTAATTTGTGAGCTTTCATAGAATTAACACAAACATGATTAACGGTAAGCTCTCTTCTGAAAAATTTGCATGTCAAATGATCAGCTAGAAAGTCAGATTAGTCCGATCCGCGATTTATAATTAGTTATATCCAAACTTGATTCTTGATGATGAAGGATAAATATCTGGATAAGTTAATCGGCAGCAAAGGAATTTGTAAATGTTTTCGAGAGAATGTTACACAATTGTTATATTTATTTTTATTATGTTCCTGATTCGTATTCAAACGAAAGCAAAGTAATATTCAATTGCATTAAATCATCTCCTAATTTGTTTCCTGACGATAAAGGTTGAACTTTTAGATAAACTAATCGGTGTTGACGTATTCTGTAAATAGTAAATAGCAGTGCCGTAGTGAGGGTGAGGCGAGTTAGGTGACCGCTTCGGGCGCTAGCATCCAGAGGAGCCAAAACATGATGGAATTGGTAAAAATTAATTGTGCAATTAGTTTGAAAAACATTTAATTCTACATGGAATGAAAAGTCCTGGGCCTCTCACAGAAAAGAATTGAATAGTTTCAAATCGTTCATATTTTTATTGAGAACAAGCCTCTAGATGACCCAATATCAAATTTCATGACAATCTACAGGGTCCGGCACTCGAAGTGTAACCAACTTCAGACCGCTCGCGCAGCTGACGCACGGGCTAAATGAGCAATTTTGTTTACATTGTTTATTGTTTACAAGTGCAAGAAAGCATTTTGCCAAAAGTGAACGCGAAAAAAAAATCAGTGATGGATTTAAAACGTAATAGTATGATTGCTTTATATTTAGATGGAAAATCACAACCAGCGATTGTTCGTGAGCTCAAACACCTTAAAGTGAATAAAGTTTTTGTTTATCGCACCATATCTCGTTACAATAATACTGGTAGCATCGCAAAACGTCATGGAGGTGGTCATCAAAAGACTGCAACGTCACGTGAGATGGTTCAAAAAGTGAAGAAGCGACTTGAACGAAATCCTCGACGAAGTGCCAATCAAATGGCAAAAGAACTGAAAATATCCGACCGTAGCATTCGCCGCATACTGAAAAATGATCTGAAGGTCAAGCCTTACAAGATCCAAAAGGCGCATGATCTCACACCGAAGCAGCAACAAGTTAGACTTGAGAGAGCGAAGGAGTTGCTTCGTTTGGCCGAAAGCGGTCAATTTCCGAACATTGTATTTTCTGACGAGAAATTTTTTCCAATTGAGCAATTCGTAAACTCTCAAAACGATAGGGTTTACTTGACCGACCGTTCATACGAGAATTTGAGTCATCGATTGGCCACCAGGAGGCAGCACCCGCAACAGATAATGGTTTGGGTCGCTGTAACCGCAGATGGGCGCTCTCCAATCGTTTTCATCGAGCCTGGCGTCAAGGTAAATGCGACATATTATCGGGAAAGTATTCTGGAGGTTGCTTTGAAGCCGTGGGCAGACAAACATTTCGGTGGCAGACCATGGACGTTTCAGCAGGACTCGGCACCGTCTCACAAAGCTCGAGTGTACCAAGAATGGCTGAAAAACAACGTTCCGAACTTCATCACGTCCACACAATGGCTCTCGAATTCACCAGATGCGAATCCAATGGATTATTCTCTTTGGGCCATTTTGGAGAGCAAAGTCCGAACTAAAAGATACACCAGTCTCGAGGCGCTGAAAAAAGTTATTGTCCGCGAGTGGGCCAAAATACACCTGCAAGTCACATTCGGGCAGCTTGCGATTCGTTTTTTGACCGTCTCAAGGCCATAGTCAAGACAAAAGGTGGTCATATCGAGCAAAAGTGAATTGATTCTGAATTTTGTATTATTTTTACACATTTTGTACTTTGAATTAAGTGAAAGTAATATTCCAAACTGAATTTATGGCCTTTTTAATTGGTTACACTTCGAGTGCCGGACCCTGTATTCACTAGTGTGTATACCTTCACTAAACTGATTCTGTTCACTTCCGATATGCATATTTCAACAGATAAGTAATTCTTATAGTTCTTTGGATAACATTTGGAGCCATTAGAAGGGCCGATTTAGCATAATATTCCCCATCTTTGTCCTCTTTTCGTTGTACTTTTCTCCAATGCAGACCAACGACCAGAAGCACCAGGTGACAAACGTCCCGCAACAGAACTGCTCACAGTGCCAAGGCTGAACCGATTTTGGTAAGAAGCTTTCTTTTTACGTGATTTGTAACTTTGTCACAAATAGGCGGTCCCAACCGGCACAACAATAGCAACATATAGAATTTTGATGTCGATTGTTTCATTTCGGATTTGCATATTTCAGTGAAAGATACTATCAAAATGAGTGATTAAATATAAACCAATCCGCACTCTTGCATTCTGCTACTAACACAGAAGCTGATAGCACCCAATCCCCGCTACAACAGGTTGTATTTCATTAAAAATTATATCAACCCTTTCAACTGCCTTTAATTTTGTCAGATTGAGAAATACTGTGTAATTTCTACGCGGAGGTTATTATTATTATTATTATTATTATGTAGCTTTATTTACCCTCGGTTTTAGCCTTACGGTCATTGTTCTTTTAGGCGATGCCAAGCAGATGTATTTCAAGAAGAAATCATAGTTTATTTGGAACCAAATCATCAACAACAAAAAATTCTCGAACGTGCAATAAAAACTTCGAGTTTGAAGAAATCTAGTTTGTAGAAAACCCCTGGAAAATTTTTAATTTTGAAATTATTTAATTCAATTTTCTGGTTTTCCTACTACGACTGCGTGTTGCCGGTGTATGAAATCAATCGAATACTAGTTGAAGCTTGAATAGCCGTTAGTAACTATTCTATTAGATTCACGATTTCACGCACACACATACACTTATCAGAGGCGTATGAAAAGACGAAGTAACGGTTTTAAGCGGATTCAAATCATTGATGTGTTGCAGAAACCGTCAGATAGATTGATGTCTGTTTGCACGTGTTCGCGATTTAAATTTAAGCTGATGATTATGAATTAGAACAATTTGATTAGTCATTACAACGGTGCGTTATATTGATCAGTTTCGCTTTCTGCTCCACCCATCTCAAATCAATCAATTCAAATCCCATTCTAATGCCATTTCAATTATTCTAGCCATCCGACACCGGCCGTGCGATTGTTTGCTTTCAATTTCCTCGGCATTTCATCCTGCCTCGTCGAAAGCTTTACCCATTCCGGTCCGGCCGGGTCCGGATCCTGTACATTTCTAGCAGCGATAGCCAAATGGGACCAACCGGCTGTAATAATGTACCGTTTGCCGGTTCGATTGGCAAAGTTGCCAACTGCTCTGGTTGCAACACGCCGTTGGATGGGCCGAACCGAACCGGCAATTTATGGGAGCTAATTTATTAGCAGCAGATAATTTTATATGGTTAGATCGAGAAATGAGCCTCATTTGTTTCCGGCGCGTCTATTCTTCGATCGGTGCGGATGGAATATCGGAACAGGAACGGAGCGAGCGATACTCGAATGGAGGTCGTCCTTTATTGCTTCCTATTTCGATTTGGGTTTGGGTTGCGGAGTCTGGATCACTTTTCCGGGCTCCGGTAAAGCTACCGGGTCTGCAGTTCTATCTTGTATAAATTGTTGAATGCAGGTCACACTGAAATTTATTTACTTCAATTCACTTCCGAGTTTATTTCAATTATCGGAACGGTTTCGTATTAACTAGATGTCAGAGTTTTCAAATGATTTTTCACTTAAAATCAATTCTACTAGCATTAAATAAAAAGGTGTTACATTCTGAATGTAACAGAAAAACCTTCTGTGAAAATTAGATGTTGCATAAAAGTTAATATGCGTTTCAACTTAGTGAATTTTTTTTTCATGTCCGAATATTTCGACAATGGCGTCAGTATGAGTATTTATATTCGGGCTAAGCAAAAGGTTTGCCATTCTGAAGACGTATATGAAGTTTCATGCCATTGGTTCCAAAAACGCTTCAAACACTATTTTACATATAAACTAAAAATAGCTATGACATCCGAACTGTAAAGAAACTCTTAGGCTTCGATTCACCTTCGGCGATTCTTCGTTGCAAATAGAAGGGAAATGAGTTCTTTTGCCATGGTTGGAACATGTCCTCAAAATGATCTCCATAAGTTACAGCCTAAGCGATCTCTAAAACGGTTTTTTAATACACTAAAAACCTGTTTTAATCTACCTAGTGGTGTAATGATGCCTTTCTCATATCAATCATACTATCATACCTATATAATACTGTGGTATTCTGCAAAATTATTTTTCTTCTATTCTTAAAAGAATAATCGAAATAGATTTGTTTGACCGTCTACTGATAAAAACTATCAATTGGAAAAGATTTGAGGTCGATTTAGAAAACTTTTTACGGTTTTTCGCTCTTTTTAGTGATGGTATAAAATTTTTAACACA
Organism: Malaya genurostris; assembly: GCF_030247185.1. Classification (NCBI taxonomy): domain Eukaryota; kingdom Metazoa; phylum Arthropoda; class Insecta; order Diptera; family Culicidae; genus Malaya; species Malaya genurostris. The sequence goes on from NC_080572.1 coordinate 96,200,137, forward strand.
CTTCACCCTATATTTCCGGATCCGGAAGTCGGATCCGGATAAAATTCAGGAATTACGTATGGGACCACAGGAACTTTCATTTGAACCTAAGTTTGTGAAAATCGGTCGCGCCATCTATGAGAAAAGTTAGAACACATATTTTCATTTTTTTGCACATTTTACCCCATAAAGTTAGTGCAAAAAACGTTACATACACACACACGCACACAAACACACACACACACACACACACACACACACACACACACACACACACACACACACACACACACAAACAGACATTTTGCGTACTCGACGAACTGAGTCGAATGGTATATGACACTCGGCCCTCCGGGCCTCGGTTCAAAAGTCGGTTTTCACAGTGATTGCATAACCTTTCTATATGAGAAAGGCAAAAATCCGTTTACGAACACATTTTAACGTTACTTCTTTTTACGAAACTCTCTTTCCGAACCAAATCCCAAATAACATAATCTTTTTTTATGAATGTACTTTGTGAAAAGAGGTTTTTGCATGCAATGAAAAAGATTCCCAGCTCATTTACACCCAAACCTCCATTTACGTAATAATTGAGGGTTCGTAAATCGAATTATGACGTAAAAAATGTTATTCGGAATTTTTAACGTATAAAAGTTTTCATTATGTATATGTATTATTTGATATGTATAATATATTAGATAGTTATGGAACTAAAATTATCAGCTTTTGCAGGGAAAGGATGTTCTAAGTAGCATCAATTTCCATGATGGCGACTTCCGGTTCATCGATATTCGTTATAAACAATCAGAATATAAGTATTTTTCAAACCTGGTTTGATGAGCAGATGTCGAAAAACGAAGTTTGAGGTGGTTCTGAATTCCAAGATGGCTACTTCCGGTTTATTGATATTCGTTGAAACCCCTTATAATATGGGTATTTTGGGAACGGGTTTGATGAGCAGATGTCAGAAAACGTAAGTTTGAGATGGTTCTGAATTCCAAAATGGCTACTTCCAGTTTATTGATATTGCTTAATAACCCTTACAATATTTTTGGAACGGGTTTGATTTTGTCGCTTTTAAACCTCTCCAAAGTAACAAACAATGAAAAGGAAAACGTTGGGGTCTGGTTTTATATATGCAGAAACTGTGTGCAGATTTGAAAAAAAAATAACGCAGTAGTTTTTTAATGACGATGGACACGAACTTTCAAAACCTGCTTTCGAGAAAAATGCGTTTAAAGTTTTTTGTCTATACAATCGAAGGAAACAATTTCCTACTCAAGAGAGCCCGTAGGGTCTAACATTTACAAAAAATCATAGGGTAAGGGCTCCCTATTTCATCTCATTTGTAAGGACGTTACCTTAAAAACCTGATTCAGCCACCAAAATCACTATGATTTTTTTCATATTTCTGCTTAATTCGCCTTGCTCCACATTGGGAATTGATTCACATTCCTTGGAAATTAATATAATAATTAAAAAGTCAGCAAAAAACACTTCTGATATGATCACTAGTGTGCTCCCAATTTCATCTCAAAGGTTGTATATTCATCCTATCGTTGGTCCTTTATTCATCCCATAAATTAGCAATGGCGACAGCAATCAAAACCAAAATATTGCACTATTACACTCTCAGGTTCAAAATATCAGAATTTTCATAATGCTAACTATGACACAACACAAGATATTTTAAAAAACAGTTGAGAATCATTTCACCGTTTAAAATTTTTGGGATCGTTTTTATTACCTTTCGTTTAAAATTTAAAATTTTACTCCGCAATTAATTTGGAGAACTTAAAAACCAAAAAAAGAATCGTTTCTATTTAGGCATTAGCCCTTCTAAAAACAAAATGCAGAACCAGAGATGCCGTTCATACTGATTTATCTGTATTGCGTAGATTTTTGCGTTCGCGTTTGTTAAATCAGATTACAGATTTTCTAAATTTAATACAGATTTGTAAAGGTTCATAAAAGGTGAGCAGTAAAACGTTAGACTTTTCCCTCTGAGTATCTATTAGTATTTGATTGCAGTACTTCTTTAAAAATTTATTAATCAACGGACAAATCACATGTTATTTCATTAATATTTAACACGCTCTATTTGGTAATATTTGAATCCGAAACAGTTTTATTTTTATATAAATATCAATGATATAATTAAACTAATGCCACGGATATCAAAAAATACTTGTTGATGATAATTTAAAGAAGAAAAAATATTTATTTTTATTTATTATTATGAGAAAACTTGACAACCTTGCGATACGAAATGAAATGAAAACAAAGCGCAATCAATTGAATTAAGTGCAAATTTTCATCTTATATTTTTCATTGCTTTTATTGCTTATCAGGTAATTTCAGAAGTCTTTAATCGTTGAATAAACAAGTGGAAAGTGAACATTACTAACTATAAAGTCATCCAACATTATATAGTGGTGTAATTATGTCAAATAGTGATCATGTTTTGAGACGAATCGATTAGTAAATATTCAGAAACATGATTTTTTTTTTATTTAAAGGGTATTTTTATTCAGGCCTATTTGCGTACAAGCTTTGCGTGGCCGAATTAGCCGATTTTTTATATAATGCATTTTTTGAAGTGGATCTCGTAGTCACTCTTTTTCTAGGAGGAGAGGAGCTTCCATTTCTCTCCTGCGACGATTGAGGGGCACTTTGTTCGTGACTCGTCTCGTCATCCATTGCCGTATGGATGGTTTTGTTGTTGATTTCCGTCTTTTTTTCGTTTGTTCGCCGTCTTGAGCTCGTTGCTAGTTGCTGTAGATGCGCCTTGTTGTACATTGGTTGCAGTTGCTGGTTGGTTTGATGGTGAAACAGGAGTACTGCGCTCACTAGTTTCCATTGTTGAACGGTTGACCTTGTCTTTGGTTGAAGATGTCCTTTTCGCAGTTTCGGTGCAAGGTTTATCGTTGTGTGCCGGTTGTTCACAAAACTGACATGTAACCAGCTGATTTTCATAGGTAATCAGCGTTTTACACGGATGTGTCCCACTTTGATCACAAATGATGTAAGATTGAATTGCCTTACGTAATTGCATACGCACAACAAGCACGCCATTCCGTATGCCGGGGAAAGGATTTCACCGTACTGCGACATATTGTCCCGAACGAACTTATCGCTGGCCTGCGGGGGGAGGTCATGCACGCGTACTTCTATGGCATTGTCCACCATGTGCACAGGGACTTTGTATTTAATGTTGTCACACTCAACGCTGTGCACCTCGTTGTTAACCGAAGAGAATGCGAGTGCATCGCTTTCACGTTTAAACATAATGTACACACAGTTAGACGCCTTGTTGAATTGAATCTCAGTTACATTATTAGCGTCTAGGTGCATTCGTTCTTTAAGTAAGATTTCAATTTCATTTACTGCTGGTCTAACTTTGCAACGCTTGAAAGCTATACAAATTGAATTTGGTCTTGTAGGCCAAGATTCCGGCTTTGTTAAATCGTATTTGACCATTCTGTACACTCTATTGTTCACTGTACTGTATTGTCTTTGTTTCTGTTGTTTCGACCGTATATGATTTGCGACCGTAAATGATTTTCGACTGCGTCGTGTGAGATGCGAGCACGAACTGATTCAGAAACATGATGAATTGTGAAACTTCAGAAGAAAGTGGTTCCTAAATCAAAAAGTGGGTTTATTTTAAATGAATAAAGCGATCGTTGAAGGTTTTTGAACTATTTTTTTTTCAATTGGAAAGTGTGGCAAAACCTAGAATAAATGTTTTAAAACGTTCCACAGTTTTGTTCAGGTACGTTTAAAGATATGATAAATGTTCAAAATTATGGGGTGAAGGAATGAGATGGAAATAGGGAAACCTAAAAAAAACCCTTTTTTTAATAATTTGTTATAATGAAACATTTCAAGAATGTTTTGTCAAGTTTTGAAGTCAATCGAAGTAGAAATCTTGGTCTTGTGTGCCGAGCTCTTGCTTTTTCTAAGAATGAGATATCCATAGATAAAGGTCCATAATTTCCAGAGTTTCGTTCCAATAGGTTTGAAAATTTCACAGAATATTCTTGAAATGTTTTACTGTAAGAAAATATAAAGAAAATAATAAATGATTTTTCAAAAGTGTTAGACCCAACCAGCCCCTTCAGCGCGTTTCAAAAATTCAATATATTGAGGTATAAAATAGGTGTATCGATATGCCATTAAGACCATTACGATATGATTATATGCCACTTGGAAATTAGATGTGTTTAACAAAATGATTTCTGCAATGAAATGTACCATATGAAAAATATCGAAACAAGCGTAACACGTAGACGTCTAAAAAGCTTGTTCGAGTGCCTTGCATTATAATGTTATATTGTTACAGCCGTATTGTATGATTTCAATGTTTTATTGAACAACTGAAATTCTTAATTTAATATTTAAAAGCATCCTCAAACATTAATCTTTTGTATCAAGTCAATGTGTGTCAAGTGTTCTTAAAATATTTTTATTTGTAATAGTGTTACATAAATCACGGTTTTTAGTGTACGCTAGATTTTACTAAAAAATTATTGTTACTCTCATTACAACATGTTTGATATCGCTTCCAGATTTTCTGAATCTATTCCGAAATTACCCAATCTGTAAGGGTTCTTAAAGGAATTTTAAAAAATCGGAAGTCACTCATCACATCCGTTCCGAAAATGGTCACATTATTAGAGGCAGAGCTAATAAAAGTCATTTTCATTGACTCAAAATAGACGAAAATGACGAGAAATTACTGTCACTCTCAGCTTCGCTTGCAACCAATGAGAACGAAATCCATGTCCAGTCAATAACATAAGCTGTTTCAAAATTGTGTTTTTTCTTTCATTTGCCCTTTCAGTCATTTGCAGTTTTCAGTGAAAATCCCATAGTATGCAGTGTCGATATTCAACCGAAGCTGTAAGAATCGAAAATGACAGAAAAAGGTTTCAAAATAACTTTTACCTGTTGGTGCTCGAATTTGTAGAAGTTTTGGTTTCCAAAGCGGTTCTGGGATGTAATTACTTCGATTTGTCATATTTTAGTCACTATTTATAGCCAAGCGTCACAGATTTTCAATAAATCGATGAAAGAATGAGAATTGAAATTCTGCTGATGCTCCCTGAAGACGTTAGTTTGGTTTTGTCTTTGAAAGAGTGACACTGGCAATTATTCTCTCCCTTTTTTTCAATGAGAAACGAAAATGCTTCGTCTCTCTTCGTTTGTTCTGGTGTCGGTCATTTACGAATGAGACAGTAAAACATTGAATATGAGGCTGTTGGATTGGATTCTTTCATTGAGAATGAGTGACAATCTTAAGCTCTGATTGAGGGTTTCCACATTCATTACACAAAACTTTTTTTTACGGAATAAAGACCAAATAACATTAACTTTTTTTTACGAAATACCTCCATTTACGAATTCTCGTTTAGTTCGTAAATGTAGGTTTCGGTGTATATATTATTTGCTTCTTTTATGTCGACGATCATTTCAAAATTACGTTCGATTGATAAATCTACAAGGATAACTCAATGGTGGAGTTTGTACAATTGCATATCAACATTCAAGTATAACGGCGATTGATTTGAGCTGTTTAGTAGAATATATCGATCATTCGGAATTCCAGTTACCTATGGGATTGAATTTTGTAAGTTGTAGTTTTTACACTGAACTACGTTTTTCTTCTCTATGCTCACATGGATGCATTTTCAAAATTTTGCATTTCGAAATTTTCGCATTATTCGCAGTTGGAAACACTTTCTCAGGTTTGAATGAAATTTTCTGGGCATGTACACTTTGTCACAATAAGCCACTTTGCATATTTTGTTTTTCCTAAATTGATCTAGAATGTTTGTTGGAACAAACCGTTTGGTTTTTTTTTGGCAAATAGTTATTGTCGAATTGAAAGATGGACACTTATGGAAAAAAAGATCTTTGTACGATCTGATTTTTTATCCAGTGTCTTTTCATCGAAAACTAAACTTAACTGAATGTCATTATCATCCAAGAGTGACAAAGTCTACATATCCAGAATTTTTTTTTCCTATCTGAGAAGGTGCTGCCAACATTTGTTCGAGTTGGCGCGAAAATCGTCAATAGATATACCCTATTGCACACTTGTTAGCTTCAGTATGCGCAGATCGCCATCTTCGTCAAGAAAATGAAACTATATCCAGCATTATTCAACTAGTGCTTCACCTTCTAGAAAATAATTATCAACAGCATTGGATAGCGAAGAATATCAACACATCGAGCCACTGCACAGTGGTTCAAAAGCCCAATTTCACGCTCTTAATTGATAACTCATTAAAACGTGTTTTTTGATGTACAGTATCTTAAGCAAAGTTGCTTAGAATGGCAGAAGCCATTTTTTGGAAAATTTTATTTATGTGAATAATCCCACTAAAAGTGAGATAAAAAGATTAGTTTATCTTAGGGCTAACATAGGGACTTAGTTACTTCGACAGAGTTGTGCAGAAAGTCATCAAATTTGCAGAAGGTACTATTCCCGTAACTTGAGTGCAATTCATGATATAATGTATTTTCTGAAAAGGGAGTCCTAAAACCAGTTTTTGTAAGAAAACCTATATATTTTCAATTTATATGAGTTTTTTATGTTCTACAAAATCTTTCATCATTAAAAACTACACAACTTTCTCAAACATACTATGCTGCTATCATTTCAGTTTAATGAAATAAAGCCAATTTTCATGGTTTTTTTTCACAAAATTTCAACTTGTATATCATCAAAAGGCGCAGAAAGGTGCAGATGAGACTAGTTACATTATCAATTGATTCAAAAGAGCTTGAATTACTTGTCTGCGATCGTCTGCAGGCGAGATATGTTCTTTTCAAATATCCTTGTCCTTAACATTTGCAATGATAAGGTTCATTGTATATCAGATCAGATTTCAGGATATATTCGTTACCATGGTAACTCTCACAATAAATTATTTTTGTGGAAATCGAAGTCAACAAATAGAAAAGTTTAGTAATCGTTACAGACGTCTTTTAAAGGTGAGATAAGACTTTGAAAAAAAGGCAATCATCATATCGAATTACGTTATGTCATTTTCTGGTAATTTCTTCTATAGAAACGCTCTGCGAATAAATATCCTCTATTCCTAAATTAAAGTGAAGATAAACGCTTGCTATATTGTACTGTTCATAACGATTGAGAAATTTCTTTTATACAGATGTCGGGAGTATTATACACTCAAGCAGTCCAGATCACTTAGGAATCGTGATCTCATGAATTGGTTATTAGTTTCATCGGATCCTGTGGTTACAAATATTCGTGGATGGCCAAAACAATCCAAGAAGAATCTATCTGACGATGCTAAGAGTCCTTTAGCTGGTTAAGAACATTGTCAGCTATCATAAAATGAATACAAATTAATAGAAAATGAGTTTTGATAATACTATTCTCTACCAGGAGATGCATAACATAATTCGATTTGATGATCGCTTTTTTAAAAAATCGTGACAAAACAGTTACTAAACTATTCAATTTGTAGACTTCAATGTGTAAAAAATATCATATTTTGTGGCAAGTACCATGGTAAAGAATATATATTGAAATCTGATCTGACATACAATGAACCTTATCAATGCAAATGTCAAGGACAAGGATATTTGAAAAGAACATATCTCGCCTGCAGACGCTCGCAGACGAGTAATTTAACCACGGTATGAAAGCTCTTTTGAAGTAGTTTTATATGTAACTAGTCTCATCTGCACCTTTCTGCGCCTTTTGATGATATACAAGTTGAAATTTTGTGAAAAAAAAACATGAAAATTGACTTTATTTCATTAAACTGAAATGATAGCAGCATAGTATGTTTGAAAAAGTTGTGTAGCTTTTAATGATGAAAGATTTTGTAGAACATGAAAAACTCATATATATATATATATATATATATATATGTTTTCTTACAAAAACTGGTTTTAGGACACCCTTTTCAGAAAATACATTATATCATGAATTGTACTCAAGTTATGGGAGTAGTATCTTCTGCAAATTTGTTTAAAATAACTTTCTGCACAACTTTGTTGAAGTAACTTAGTCCCTATGTTAGCCATGAGCTAAACTAATATTTTTATCTCATTTTTAGTGGGATTAATAACATAAATAAAATTTTCCAAAAATGGCTTCTGTCATTCTAAGCAACTTTGCTGAAGATACTGTACCCCAGAAATCACGTTTTAATAAGTTATCAATTAAGGTGAAATGTAGTGGAATGCGCTTTTCGCGTTTTCGATCAATTATTCAAAAACTAGACCGATTTTCGAAAAACTAAAAACACTTAAGTTTTTGCAATTAAATTTAACACAACTAAGTATTCTTAGAATTTTGAAATTTTGCTTTGCCGAGCCGTAATTGGTTTTTGAAATGTATAAACGCTTACTGTTCCGTTCCACGGAGATGGTTCTAGAACTGAAAAGTAGTGTTTGTAGCAGAATTTCACAAAGAATCTGAAAATGCAACTCAAAATTATATAACTTTAGCCAAAACAACCGAAATTTGAAAAAGTTTACATAAACTTTTCCGCATTTTTTTATTGCTTGCGCGCTGCTGTTTCGTATTGACATGGTGTGAGAAAAGCACGGTGGGCACGGTGGCATTTTATCGTTAGCGAAAATTATTACGATTACGATTACATAGCTAGTGACACGAAAAAGAGTAACAATATAATCACTTTCTACTTGACAATGAAAGTCAATTAGAATTGAATATATTGGCAGTAATTCCAGTCCAGTAATTTATTTTAACAGTGTTTTATTTGATAAAGAAATTCGACCGCGCTCTATCATGCGTGTCAAGTGAATACTTTTACACAACTTTCCTCTCAACGGCGTGAAGGGTTAGGTGTACTACTGTCAAAGATTTCGAAAACACTTGAATATTTTCTTGTCTTCAATCGTTCTTTTGATGGGAGAACCCATGCTTGCTACTAAACTCAGGCATATACATGGAAAGCAAGTTAGTCAAAACATATGCATATAACCTCATGTTAGTCAATCATAATAACTCATGATTCATAGTTCTAGTGTAATAGTAATCACTAACAATAACGACTGAATTAGGATATATTCAAAGTGTGAAAGATTCAAAAATTCATTACGAATCAATGAGTTATTTTTACAAGCCAACAAAACGAGTGATAAGCCCACTGCGCTCAATGACTGAAAATATTGCTGGTTCCTATGTGTAGGTTTTTCTTGTTATGCTTTGTGCGACGATTCGGTCAACTCAAGAGGTTAAAATTTTGAGCGCCTTTTTCAGACTACATTTCACCTTAAGAGCGTTAAATTGGGCTTTTGAACCACTGTGCACTGCGAAGAATATGCCGTGAATCAACTTGATGGATTGTTAATTTCACAAACATTAGGCTGCTGTTTGTTCGCATTCAAGAAAAATACACTGAAAAGTATGGGGGAAAGTCGACAAACCGACTCCCCTAAGGGCTATAAATGTTTACTAAAGAATTGAAAAGATTATTTTTCGGATGAAATTTGCAAATCGGAAGTAAAGCTAATTAGTTCTGTGCAAATCTGTATTTAATTTAGGCGCCGTTTGCCACAAGAAAGAACACAAATTCGATTGAAATTTTGCTGATTATTTGCACTCGTGAGCAATGTTACACACATTCTTGGTGTAACTAATTCATTCATCCATCTTCAGTGCGACCTCTCTTATATAACTCACATTCGTCTCGAATAACGTTGAATTGTTCACCGCACAAAAGAGCGAAGCGTGAAAATGAATGACGACGCTATACTCGTGGGAAGCCTGAATCTACAAATACATAACAGATCGGCTGAAAAGTTCGTATCGTTTCTATGAGAGGGCGCCACTAGAATTAAATGCATACCATTTTCAGTTAGTACGTGTATAAATTTGACAGCTGTCTGATTATTAGTTTGTGAGATATTGCATTTTGAGTGAAGCTACTTTTGTTATTGTAAAAAAATGGAAAAAAAGGAAGTTCGTGTGTTGATGAAACACTACTTTTTGATGAAAAAAACTGCCGCCGATACCAAAAAATGGCTTGATGAGTGTTATCCAGACTCTGCACTGAACGAAGCAACAATTCGTAAGTGGTTTGCAAAATTTCGTACTGGTCATATGAGCACCGAAGACGATGAACGCAGTGGACGTCCAAAAGGGGCTGTAACCGATGAAAACGTGAAAAAAATCCACAAAATGATTTTCAATGACCGTAAAGTGAAGTTGATCGAGATAGCTGACACCCTAAAGATATCAAAGGAACGTGTTGGACATATTATTCACGAATATTTGGATATGAGAAAGCTTTGTGCAAAATGGGTGCCGCGTGAGCTCACAATCGATCAAAAACAACAACGAATTGATGATTCTGAGCAGTGTTTGGAGCTGTTATATCGAATTAAAACCGATTTTTTTCGTCGATATATAACAATGGACGAAACATGGCTCCATCACTTCACTCCGGAGTCCAATCGACAGTCAGCTGAGTGGACTGCACGCGATGAACCGAACCCAAAGCGTGGAAAGACTCAACAATCGGCCGGTAAGGTTATGGCGTCTGTATTTTGGGATTCGCATGGTATAATTTTCATCGACTACCTTGAAAAGGGAAAAACCATCAACAGTGACTATTATATAGCGTTATTATAGCGTTTGAAGGACGAAATTTCAAAAAAACGGCCTCATTTGAAGAAGAAAAAAGTTTTGTTTCATCAAGACAATGCACCGTGTCACAAGTCGATAAAAACCATGCTGAAATTGAACGAATTGGGCTTCGAATTGCTCCCTCATCCACCGTATTCTCTAGGTTTGGCCCCCAGTGACTTTTTCCTGTTCTCAGACCTCAAGAGAATGCTCGCTGATAAAAAATTTAGAAGGAATGAAGAGGTAATCGCTGAAACTGAGGCCTATTTTGAGGCAAAGGACAAATCGTACTACAAAAATGGTATCGAAAAGTTGGAAGATCGCTATAATCGCTGTATCGCCTCTGATGGCAATTATGTTGAATAATAAAAACGAATTTTGGCAAAAAAATGTGTGTTTCTATTAAACGATACCAACTTTTCAGCCGAACGTTGTCGGGAATTGGGATACATCGTGCATGTTTGTTTCATACATTCGTTCGCCTTTCGTTTATTTTTTCCACTTCTCGAATTTGTTCGAATTTTGAATTTGCGATTATCTTTGGAATTCATTCTTCGCAACGCATTCTTCATCTATCATATTCATGAAACCTCGGTGGGTAGCAGTAATGAGAGAGTGATAGGATATGATTCAACACATACATATAAATATAGTATAAATACAGAAGAAAACGACTTAATTTGCTTGCTTCGAAGACAACACGAACGATCATCGCGAATTGAGTTCTGACGATTATTACTGCATAAATATTCGTTCCGCATTCACTTATAGTCATTTGGGGTTTGTTTTATGCGAATATCAACTGTAAATAATAGGCTTTCATGCGAGTAGCGAAGCAGCGTCGGCTTCGTTCGTATTTGAATGTACGACCATGCCCGAACATCTGAGCGATTAACGAGCAAAGGCGAAGGAAAGCGAACGATTGACGTTCGTTGTATTTTTGATATTCAAGTAAAATTGCTCGGGAATATAATTATAACTGTTTCGAAAGTCAAAGAAATGGTAGTCTTCGGTTCGTTTCAGAATCAAAAGCATTTCACAACAAAATCATGTAATTTTACTTTAGAAGATATGTGGAAATAAATGTAATAGTTTTTGAGTCATTTTACCGAAATGAGGTGCGACATACTTGATTCACATTGGCTGATGATAAGATTCTACTAACACTAAGATTCCTTCCAGGTTGGGGCTCGAACATGAGACAACTGGCTTGTAAGAGTAGTGTACTATGCGTTGAACCGTCCACCCGGGACAACCTTCATTCATTTCTCAGATGTGCGATAGTGAATAAAGCATTCACCAGCAGTTACCAATCGTCACCAGAAGTCCATCCGATTCTGTAAATACGGCCAAACACGCTTCCGAAGTAGGTTCGCGTTTGTGTTTTATGGTCCAGAGTCAACATGCATGGCACCCATTCGCAACATCTCGCCCAAAATATGGCGTGTGCACTCAACATTATTCGGGCAGCTACAAGCACTTTCGCTTTCCGGTCGAAGACTGTAACGCGGACTTTATTGGTCGTGGAGTTTTGGCCACCACGAGACTCTCGAAACCATTTTTAGAGCCATTTTTAGCGCAATTAGCGTCCTAGAAGGATACTTTTCACTCCACCAGATGATTAAAACATGATTCGTACTCGAATCTACAAGTGCCAAAATAAGACCTTATACTATTTATCAGTTTTTCTCATGGCTACGTCACAAGAAAAAAACACTTTGTTCTGAGCAGTTGAGCACCGTCAATTAATGAAACCCTTGTTCACCGGATAAATTATATTTTCCTGCCGGTGTCGTCTTGGTAGGGCTTGTTAAGAAAATGGTCCATTTTAGTTCGTTTTATCTGGTTCTGTCGGGGTTTTCCACTTGCTTCGGTGGTCAATTTCCATCCCCTATAAGAGCGAAGCAATAACGAAAATAATTGCGTTTTCAACTTCATCCCTTTTTTAATGAGCAACACTTCTCGCCTTGGCCCATTCAGAGAAAAAAAATCTCTCCAGGCTCTTCTTGGCACTGGTTGCAATCTTACCAATCGCCCAGGGTGTTTCCCAGAAGGGGAGGTTTTTTTTCTCGTTTTGAAAGTGTCTTCCTTCGGCTGTTCCATTATTTCCTTCCTCGGAAGAAACAATCAACAGTAATCATTTTGCGATAGCTACCTGTCCTTTTAATCAAGCTATAGACCCATTTTTTTTGGCTTTCCTGTCCCTCATACCATGGGAGCGTAAGAGTTTTCTCAGCCATTCCGAAACGAATTGATAAAGAGACTAGGCTTCTGATGATAATCAAAATTGAGTGAAAGGGTTGCGGTATTCGATGGCCGCCTTCCCGTTCCCCTTCAACCGAATGCCGATCGTCTAACCGGCAAAGAAGCAAAAACTTTCTTTTATGACAGTAGGAAAGATAACGTAGATTATAAGGAGAATCCGTTCCGGGTCCCTGAAGAGCAATCTGAATTTTGTTTTAGTACTATTTGACAACGAGACTTCTGATGGTGGTGGGGTCGGGATCGATGGTTGAATCCTGGTGGAAAATGGATTGGCAGATTGGGAAATGTGACAATTTATTATGCAGCATTGTGGAAATAGGTTTCGGGGGCTGGATTGGTATTTGCAGGATGCATGACTTGTAATTTGTCTATCGCAGTTTATTATTGTTGGATAAAAGGCTGAGCAACGAATAGGTTCAGAGTCGGAAAAGGGATTTTGAACGGACATCATAAGGGTGTGATTACGTGTCAGAGTCATGGATTTGTGTTTAGAGTATTATCTTTTTTCTCGTAAACTATTGATAATGTATCATTTTGATGAATGTTGTTATTAGCCTACAAGCAATGGTGAAATAAAAAAAAGTATCTCCTAGAAGTAGAACTCAAGTTTGCAAACATTCTTCAATCCGTGAAACTGCTGAAGAATGTGAAGATCACATTCAAGAATACAACTCAATTAAGTAATCCACTACGTAAGAGCTATTTCAGAAATCTACAGCACAAAAGTTAAAAATACTATAATGAATTTAAAATTCAACACAACATCGGTCTAAGTTGCATATTACAGTTTAAATATATACATTAATTATGTTGTCAATCTAAACCCCAAAATGAAGGAGCACGTTTTGAACGAAATGTACCAAAAGTACCTGTTCACAATACTTTTGCCAGTACTATTTAAATGATATTGTATAATTTACAATAAATATAACAGGGAAACAGGGCTCACAGGAAATGTGATGTGTGATGTGATGTGAAGTGAAGCCACCATCAGTTCAAGGACTTGCCAGTGGATGCGGGTAGACTTACAGTAGCCCCGATATGACTCATCCATTCACCTTCTTACTATAGCTGTTACCGAAAAGCGAACAAAAAGTAGAGTCACTTACTCGTATTCCGCGGGAATAAAAGATGCTCTTCCAACCATAATATCCAGTGCATGGATGAAGCATATCGCTATACATGCTTGAACCCGCCTGATGGTTTGTTTGAGAAGGGCGCGTCAGACTCATTTCAAACCTTCAGAAGGAAACAAGTTTCCTTCAAGTGACTTGGGCTGGCTATCCACAATCCCTCGTCCAGTCATCAATTCGTCCGATGCCCTGATGCTCCCTCCCCTTTACGCCCCCGTGCAAAATGTTTTATATTGATAAATACAATGAAACATAGTGTGATGAAATTAATATAGCATAAAATGATATAATAGATTACAAAATAATATAATACAATGTCATACAATATAATATAATATATTATAAAACATGATATAAAATATAAAATAACAGTCAATGTAGAGAGTCAGTTATGATCTTCTATCTTCGCAATACTGTAGGAAGTAGAATATTTCTCTTCTAATAACAATAATAATATCCACATCTATAAAAATAATATATGTTATTATTATTGATGACAAATTAATAATAATAACAATAAATATTATAATGAAAATAATAATAAAAAACAATATAATATAGCACAATGAAATATATGAATGAATAAAATGATATGTTGCGTTATGCTATGATATTATATTACTTGAATTTATATGTCATTTCTCATCCTCTCATTCTGCCATCAACGCATTCCATCGACCTTTTGTCACCACAGACACACGGGTAGGCATGAAACAGGAACCAGTGAGGACCAAGCTCACCTTGTGACGACCTTGATATTTAGTTGAAAGTTACTTTAAAAATGATAACTTATAAGGAAAACAAATTTATATTTTGCGCAGAGGTACGTAGTACTACTCATAATAAACCCTACAATATAATATAATATAATACAACATAATGCGATACAATATAACATAACATAATAGAAATATAATATAACATAATATAATAAAATATAATATAATACAATATAATATGATATAATGCAATGCAGTATAATACCATACAACATAGTATTTAATAACATAAAATAGTGTAAGACGATAATATATGAAATAATATGCTATGATACAATATAACAGGTAATGTCGCAGTGTAAGTTACGCTCTTCTAATAATAATAATAATAATAATAATAATAATAATAATAATAATAATAATAATAATAATAATAATAATAATAATAATAATAAAAATAATAAAAATACATGATGTAATAAACAACACAATTATATGTTGTAATATACTATGATAAACACTGCACTTTAGGATGGGCTTCAACCTACAAGCCATTTCGCACCCTCTCATTCTGCTACTAACGCAGAAGGCGATAGCACCCAGTCGACGCCGTTCTATTGACCAAATGTCATCATAGACGCTCGGGGAGGCATGAGATAGGGACTTGTGAGGACTTAGTTATCTCACCATTTGACGACCGGGAAACAGGGCTCACAGGAAATATACACAAATCTCCAATAATTTTTTGCCTTTCTCATATAGAAACGCTATGTAATCGCTGTGAAAACCGACTTTTGAACGGAGGTTTGGAGGGTCAAATATCTTATATCGTTCGACTCAGTTCGTCGGGATCACAAAATGTCTGTATGTGTACACCCAAAACTCCGTTTACGTAATCTTTTTTTACGTTACCTCTTTTTACATAACTCTTTTTACGACAAAAATCCCAAATAACGTTATCTTTTTTACGTTGAAAATTCCAAATAATGTAAACTTTTTTACTAACCTACTTCGTAAAACGAGCTTTTGCATACAATGGAAATCGTTTCCGGCTCATTTATATTCCATGGAAATTACTACAATATGGGTATTTTCGGAACGGGATTGATGAGTAGATGTCGGAAAACGATGTTTAGGGTGGTTCTGAATTCCAAGATGGCGACTTCCGGTTTATTGATATTCCTTGAAAACCCTAACAATATGGGTATGTTGAATTTGGAATGAAGTTCCTGAAGTTTATTTGAAACAACTCGTAAAATCCATTCCGAAAGTAACAATATTATAAAGTATTTGACAGTCAGGCATAATTACTCAAACAACGTCTAATAAGAACTGTGCTTTGAACCCGTTCCTAAAGCATTCGTTTGGCTACGGGTTTCGAGCAACACCATCGACATGTACTCATCAATTCCGTTCTGAAAATACCCATATTGTAAGGGTTTTCAAGGAATATCAATGAACCGGAAGTCGCCATCTTGGAAATTGATGCAGCTTAGAACATCCTTTTCCTGTAAATACTCATAATTTCAATAACTATCCAATATATTTTACATATCTAAAAATACATATACACAAGAAAATCTTTTTTTACGTTGAAAATTCCAAATAACGTAAACTTTTTTAACGTCATAATTCGATTTGCGTAGTCCCGATTATTACGTAAAAGCAGGTTTGGGTGTATATGAGTGTGTGTGTATGTGAAAAATAGTGTCACTCAGAGGTGGCTTAACCGATCTTCACGAACTGAGATTCAAACGAAAGGTCTTATTGTCCCATAGCTTGGTATTGAATTTCATCTTTATCCGACTCTCGGTCCGGTTATAAGGTGGAATGTGCAAATGAATGAGAAATTGCGCATTCAATTGAGTCGAATATTTCTTAACCGATTTTCACAAACTAAGATGCAAAAAAAAAATAAAATTGAAATCTTCATTTATTTATAAAGTCTTAAAATTATTTAAAAATCTCCGACAAGTCGATACAGATTTGACTTCCGGTTCAGGTATTGCAGCGTGAGAAGTGATTAATTTTCAATTTCTTGTACATTATTATGAAACTTACTGGTAAACTCATCTAGTTGGCAGGTCTTGTTAGTTAGTGGACATACATGAACCTACTTTAGGACTGCTAGTCGCCGGTTTCCGAACTGGAGATTTTTTCTGGCTACCTAGAGTTTCATTGATTCAAGGCTTCAGTCTTTTTAAGGCTACCTGAATCACTAACAGTCCATTTGAAGACTAACAATTAGTCAACCTTTCTCAAGGCTATACAAAGAGTGATATTTCAATATAATCAGTCTTTTTCAAGACTAAGAAATTAATCAGCCTTTTTTAAGGCTAGCCATTCAAAGAATTATTCTTCAAACTAATCAGTCTTTATTAAGACTACCACAAAATCAGTCTTTTTCAAGACTCAACCAAACTAGGATTCTAATCGAAGACTAATTTAGCCTAGTTAATTTAATTTAAAATTTTATTCATTTCAAAAATGCCTGCATCCAACCGGAAAGGCAACAAGCCTAAGGCTAAAAATAATTCAATACGGAAGAAATCTCAAACCGTTACTCTAAATTGTTCTAATAACATAGACTATCTTATAGAATCTGAATGTAAAAATAAAAGGCAACGGACGGACTTCCCTTCCGTTGATTCTATGCCGTCTAACAATATTTACGAGATTCTTCCTGAATCCGATTGTAGCGACATAGAAGAAAATTCTACTAAAATTCCCAAAATGGACGCTTGTCGTTCTGGGAAGAAACATCAATCTATGCCACCAGTGACGGTGTTGATTTCCGACTTCAAAGCATTCCGTACTGAGCTTTTCTCCCGGAAGTAAAAGTCTCATTTCAAATCGGACGAAGAGGAGAATGTCGAGTCTTGGTTGATGGATTGGAAGATTACGAACGTCTTATCCGATATTTGTCCGAGAAATTTCATAAATTTTATTCATATGATATAAATTCAGACAGACCCTTCAAGGCTGCCTTGAAAGGCTTAGCAAATGATCAAAGTACTGATGAAATTAAAAACGAACTAAAATAATTACCCCTTCGCAAGTAATACTTATGAAAAAAAAAAGCGAATGGTACTTCTAAACCACGCTCTGGAATTTCCCATGAACTTTACCTAATACACTTCAATCGAAGTGATTTAAACAATTTGAAAACTTTAGGAAAAGTAAGTTTCATTTCCCACATTAAAATTCATTGGGAACATTATAAATGGCATAATAGTATTTCAAACTTAACGCAATGTCGTCGTTGCATAAGCTTCGGGCGTGGAACCAAAAATTGTCATATGGATATACGGTGTTTGAATTGTGGTAAATCGCATTCGAAAGACGTTTGTCCAATGAATGAAACCACTGATAAATTTTCATGTTCAAATTGCGATGGAAATCATAAATCCAATTATTTGAAATGTCCTGTCAGGGAAAAAATTTAAACGCTCGTTCGCTTAGACAACACATCAAATCAACGACCCTAAGTTTACAGAACATACCTGAAAATAAAAAAAACGTTGCAAATGTCACGCCTAATTCTGCTAAGGCACTTATTTCTTCGAATTTAAAACAAAAAACAAAAAACATAAATTCAATTCATGTTTACATTACGTAGTAGTTTCCATGATTTTCTCAATTACTTTTTCGCTGATTTAATTGCTACATTTGTAGTGGGATCGATGCATGAGTTTTTGTATCAGTTGCACAATAATTGTGCATAAATGTTCGTGACAACGGAAGAACTTAAAGATATGTTGCACAACACAGAAAAAATTGCGCTTTTTCCATAACACAACAGTTACTACAATGGCAATAAGAACTATCTTCGGGGGACGGGTATAGTGTGATGGGTAAGTCGATGCCTTTCGCGCAGCCCGCCTGGGTTCGATTCCCAACCCCGCACATAGGGTCAGAAAGTTTTTCTCTGGCCCGAAGAGGTGAATGACCTTAAGGTTAAAACCTCTACAATCGAAACAAAAAAAAAGAACTAATTTGATAAATTGCACAATCTGTAGAAAAATACAGGACAACAACTTAACGTTTCCTGCTCCACGTTTGATTTTAGGAGATTTCAATTCGCACGGAATGATGTGGGGTTCCGTTTACAATGATAGCAGATCATCTCTAATATATAATATTTGCGACAATTTTAGCATGACGGTACTAAATATGGGTAGCATGACACGGATCCCAAGACCTCCTGCACGTCCAAGTGCATTAGATTTATCTCTTTGTTCGACTTCAATTCGACTAGATTGCACCTGGAAAGTATTTCCTGATTTACATGGTAGCGATCATTTACCAATCATCATCTCAATTAGCAGTAACAAAGGCATTGCTAATTCAGTTAATATTCCATATGATTTGACAAAAAATATTGACTGGATTAAATACCAAAGTAATATTTCAAGTGTCTTAACTTCAATGGAAGAGCTTCCCCCACTTGAAGAATATGACTTCCTCGTTTGTTCGATTCTGGAGGCCGCAGAACAAGCCCAAACCAAACGATTTCTTGGTCCATCGTCTAACAGAAGACCTCCAAATCCTTGGTGGGACAAAGAGTGCTCAGATGCTAAACACGCGAAACAAAATGCTTTCAAGACGTTTTTAAAACGAGGAGGAGGAACTCCTCAGAATTTTGAAAAATTCTTGGTTTTAGAAACCAAGTACAAGAACATACTTCGGGTTAAGAAATGCAGCTATTGGAGACATTTTGTGGAAGGTTTGTCAAGAGAAACCTCAATGAGCACTCTTTGGAATACGGCCAGACGAATGAGGAATCGTAACGTAGGAAATGAGAGTGAGGAGTACTCGAATCGATGGATATTTGATTTTGCGAGGAAAGTTTGTCCAGATTCCGTTCCTACGCATAGCATTGTTAGGGAGTCTTCTTCAAATGATGATTCCATTGATAGCCCCTTTTCAATGATGGAATTTTCCATAGCACTCATGTCTTGTAACAATAACGCTCCTGGATTGGACAGAATTAAATTCAACTTGGTGAAGAATCTGCCCGACCTCGCAAAAAGACGTTTGTTGGAATTGTTCAACAAGTTTCTTGAGCAAAATATTGTTCCACCTGACTGGAGACAAGTGAAAGTTATCGATATTCAAAAGCCGGGGAAACCAGCTTCCAATCACAACTCATATAGACCCATTGCGATGTTGTCCTGCATCAGAAAATTGTTCGAAAAAATTATTCTACGACGTCTCGACACTTGGGTCGAGACGAACGGTTTGTTGTCAGATACTCAGTTTGGCTTCCGTAGAAATAAAGGGACGAATGATTGCCTTGCATTACTTTCGTCTGACATCCAAATTGCCTTCGCTCAAAAGCAACAAATGGCATCTGTATTTTTAGACATTAAAGGAGCATTTGATTCAGTTTCCATTGATGTTCTTTCAGACAAGCTCCACCAACATGGACTCCCAGCGGTTATAAATAATTATTTGCACAACCTTTTGTCAGAGAAACGCATGCATTTTTCACATGGCGATTTGGCAACAATCAGAATTAGCTACATGGGTCTCCCGCAAGGCTCATGCCTCAGTCCGCTCCTCTATAATTTTTACGTGAATGACATTGACAGCTGTCTAGTAACCCCATGTACACTAAGACAATTGGCAGATGATGGCGTGGTTTCAGTTACTGGATCCAAAGCTATTGATCTGCAAAAACCATTGCAAGATACCTTAGATAAATTGTCCGTTTGGGCTGTTCATCTTGGTATCGAATTCTCTGCGGAGAAAACAGAGCTGGTCGTCTTTTCAAAAAAGCATGATCCCGCGCAACTTCAGCTTCATATGATGGGAAGAATAATCGAACAGGTTTTGACTTTCAAATACCTCGGGGTGTGGTTTGATTCCAAATGCACGTGGGGAGGACACATTAGGTATCTGATAACGAAATGCCAACAAAGAGTAAATTTTCTTCGAACAATAACAGGGTCTTGGTGGGGTGCTCATCCGCAAGATCTAATAAAATTGTATCAGACAACGATACTTTCAGTGATGGAATATGGATGCGTTTGTTTTCGTTCCGCTGCAAATTCTCATATTATCAAACTTGAGCGAATTCAGTACCGTTGTTTGCGAATTGCTTTAGGCTGCATGCATTCGACACATACAATGAGTCTTGAAGTTCTGGCGGGAGTTCTTCCATTAAAAGATCGATTTTGGGAGCTTTCATCACGCCTGCTAATAAGATGTGATGTGCTGAATCCCATGGTAATTAATAATTTCGAACGACTAGTCGAGCTTCGATCTCAAACAAAATTCATGACAGTATATTTTAACCATATGTCACAGGAAATCAACCCTTCAAGATATATTCCTATCCGTGTCAGCCTCCTAAATGTACCTGACTCAACTTTATTTTTCGACACATCCATGCAGCGCGAAGTGCGTGGAATCCCGGACCACCTACGCTCTATGGAAATCCCAAAAATATTTTCAAGTAAGTTCAGGCATATTAACTCTGAGAAAATGTTTTACACGGACGGATCGCGAATGGAAGAAGCGACAGGGTTTGGTATGTTCAACAATAATGTTTCGGCCTCATTCAAGCTTCAAGAACCTGCATCTGTTTATATAGCAGAGTTAGCAGCAGTTCATTATAGCTTGAATGTAATCGTCACATTATCTCCAAACCATTATTTCCTCTTCACAGATAGTCTGAGTGCAATTGAAGCCATTCGCTCAAACGCTGCTGGCAAAAATGAACCGTTTTTCTTGGGTAAAATAAAACAGTGTCTGAACGACATATTGAATAATAATTATCTAATCACAATAGTTTGGGTTCCGGCTCATTGCTCCATTCCAGGCAATGAAAGAGCCGATATTTTAGCCAAACGTGGTGCTATTGAGGGTGAAATTTATGAGAGACCGATTGCTTTCAACGAATTCTATAGCGCGTCTCGCCAAAGAACACTTGCCAGCTGGCAAGCTTCTTGGGATAAAGATGATCTGGGTCGGTGGATGCACTCAATTATTCCTGAAATATCGACAAAGGCATGGTTCAGGGGACTGGATGTGAGTAGAGATTTCATTCGTGTGATGTCCAGACTCATGTCCAATCACTACACGTTAGATGCACATCTCCTTCGAATTGGACTTTCCGAGACTAATCATTGTGCTTGCGGCGAAGGTTACCGCGATATTGACCATGTTGTTTGGACATGCGTGGAGTTTCGTGATGTCAGATCTCAACTAATAAATTCCTTGCGTACCCAAGGTAGACTATCCAATGTCCCAGTTCGCGACATTCTTGCTTGTCGTGACCTTCCATACATGAAACTTCTTTATCATTTCATTAAATCCATTGGAGTTCCAATTTAAATTTTATTTTATGTTAAACTGTTTTCTCTTCCATGAGTTCAACCAATAGCCAACTATAGGATATTGAATATAAGTGGTGAACTGATACAAACAATCCTGAAATAGTTATAAGATCATGTACAAAATAAATGTATTTTATTTAATGTAATTTAAAATAGCAACTCGCTTGATAAAAACAGTGTTTAGATTAACTAATGAGTACCAACATACTAATATGATATTCGAAATGTATTAGGTTTAAACTACTATGTATTGTGGATGCCACGGCGAAGAAAAACTTATGTATATTGCCTATGAAATAAACGTATTTATGAAAAAAAAAAAAAAACAACTTAACGTGCTACTTGGGACTCATTTTTCTGTTTATCAACTGTAGTTTCCGTCCTGACTGATACAGAATTATATTCAATTTGAACTGCTTTAAGCACTGATGAGCCGAAGACGAAACGCAAAGAAAAAAAAAACAAAATATGTGATTTTTGCACAAATAAACAAAACCCCTAAATATTCAGATTTACATGTTTAGCACGTTATTTCTACTTATCGCTTTCAAATGGCTAACTAGTACGACTGTATGATTTTAAAAATACCATTCACGTGGCCTACATGAACGCTCTTTGTGATCAAATGATTCTCGTATATTATTTTATTAATTTTCTAACCAAATAATTTTCAAATCACATGTAAAATTCTGATATTTCTGATGAATGTCTTTTATTACAGCTGATTCAATGGAATTTTACAGCTTTCTCTCTAACGGTGTAGATCTGTAGTATGTAGAATCTTTCCAATTTCGAAACTTAACTTACGTTTCATTCAAACACTCAAGACCCTTCACATCAGAAAGCTGCACAAATATTGAGGTTTTAAAAACTGTCCCAGAAAGTATGGACGCACTTTGATTTCGCTGTAAATAATTCACAAGTGTTAGATACTAAAATTTTATTCGATGTACTGATAATATTAGACTACAACAACAGAATATTATTCTCAACATTTGCTACTTAGCTGGCGCACCTTCTTGCGAACGTTCCTCATTAAATTCCGTACAGACTTATTGACGACAAGTTTTGACACTTTTTTCTAATCTTTTTCGAACTGTTGCATGGTTTCGGCTGCCGAGACATGTTTCCTAAGATAAGCCTTCGTTAATGCCCAAAATTCTTATGGCTTCGAATCATGGGCAGAAGTCGTTTTTGTAAACATTACTTGATGTATATTTCGCTGTTCATTGAAGCAGGGTTTCGAAATCTTACCTTAGCTACAAATTGCTTGCCAGACCATAGCGTTCTTACCACATTTTTCGACTTCAATCGATGTCTTGGACTGGTTTAATACTTGCCTTTCTCGCACCGTATAATATTGTGGTCCCGGCAAGGATTTGTAATCGAGTTTTACGTAGGTTTCGTCGTCCATGATTATGCAGTTCAAATTTCCAGCAAGAATCGTATTATACAGCTTTCGTTCCCTCGGCCTGGTCGATACTTCTTGTTTCGGACTACGTTTTAGTTGTTTCTGCTTCTTATAGGTTCGAAGATTCAAACGTTCTTTAGCACTAATAACTTTTGACTTCGAAGTGCCCACTTTTTTGGCTACATCCCGAACTGAAACCTCCTTCTTTTGCTCGAACGCCTTCAGTATACGTTTATCTAACTGAGGGTTAGCAGGTTTTTTTCAACCCGTTTTCGGTTTATCCTCAAAGGTGTTATCCTCACCGAACTTCCTGATTGCATTTCGCACGGCTTTTTCACTTACTCCTTCGATTTTTGCTATCTTTCTCAGTGACAGTCCGCGTTCTGTGCACCATTCGTACACAATTTTTCGACATTGTTCTGCTGAAAGTCCACGCATTTCGAAACAAACTAATGAAAACGAATTCTTCTTCTTCTTCCTTTCTGGTTGGCGTCACCTCACTTGAGATGACGCCGAATTGATGGCACAGCAACTAAGGCTATATTGCCAGTTAATTTTCGTTTATAGTCCAGTGGACTTTCTTTTCACTTGACAACAAGCGAAAATCTCGCTGTGTGGCTGCGTCGAATCGTCAAAGTACGGCTGAAAATCCTTTCTTTCTTGCGAAATACTCGAATTTTCCCCGGACTAACACGATGCAACGTGCTCACCCGTTGAGAGTTTCACCGGAAGTCTGAAAACGAATAAACAACAGCACAAGTGGTTAGAGAAGAGTGTAAACAACAGGACGCAGCCATAAAAATTGACAAATTCTGAACCATTGCGAAATGGCAGCGGTGTTTGGTTGCGTCCATACTTTCTGGGACAGTCTCTACAACAATACAGTGAGTATGATATGCATATTTTCAAATCTAAATATGGTGCGGTTCATTTTGTCAAAATAGTAATGCGTTAATTTTTTTTTTTTAATTGTAAGTGTTTCGACATTGCAGTAATGATGTATATTGCTATTGCTAGTTGCTGAATCATTACACCGTTGAACTTACTTTCAAACAATTCTGAAAGTGAAAGCACCCCTGAACTGGTGCTCAAGACCATGGAGCCACTTCACTTTACGCAGCAGCTCTCACAGCTAACAATGGCAGCAAATGGATTTCTGTGTTCTGGTAGCGAACAATCAACTTGAAAATCAATTAATGCATCTCAGTTCTGATGCACCTTTGACTCCTGAAGCATCCTTGCTAGAAACGATACGTTAATGGTTATACACGCAAACGGACCTATGCCTGGAGTAGATTGCAGAGGTGAGCCTACCCTTGGACCAAGAGCGGATGAGTGCAACAAAGAAGTGCTTTCTTTTGTACCGGTTTAAAATAGGAAATCTTTACACATGGCGATGTTTGTAAATGGAGTGTGCTCTTATCCATCGGTGTGATGTGAGACGAATCAAGTGAACAACATCGTGCTGTTTTGCTTGCCCCTTTTTAAGTGTTTCTTTTGTCTTGTAAGGTACCATAAAAACCTCCCCTAAGTAATGTTCTCTGTTCCTGTTCAATAAATTTAATATTTTACGTAACATCAATTCTATCATCATTCGAAATATCCAAAAACTGGAAAAATAATGGGCAGCTTTTCGATAAAATATTTGCGGCGGCTATACTGCCCCATATTTGCGTATCAGTTCCATAGCGATTTTTGTCATTTTCGAGTGAGCTTAACGGTTGAACCCGGGTAGATGTAAACTCACAACTCAAAATAATGACAAATTTCACCATCATATCTTCTGTACTCTCATAGCGATGTGTACTTTGTTCACTATCTCTTTCGATTATTGTGACGTGATAATATAGTATCTCTTGGATTTTACAATTCTGTTTCAAAGTTGAAAGTTTCGGGTATCGTTTTATACAAAGAGTTAAGTGATTTTTTTAAAATAACTATTTATTGAAATGTGAGTTCAAATTAATTTATTAATATTTAAATCGTTTGTTCAGCCATAAGTGGTGACTTTTCAGCCCTATTATATACATGATTTGGTTATTACCATGAAGAACTCATTTGCTTCCGCAATTCTGTGATTTTTGTGTAGGGAAAATTCTAAACCTACTTGTATTGTGTAATGGGGAAAAGGAACTTATATATTAACTTACCAACTAATACAGAGAGCGAATCGATTCAATTGAAGATTGCATCGATTTTTGTCGGAATTTGCTTATAATATTATGTGACATTACATCTAATGGTTCTATATTTGTGAGTCTGTGTAACTCATTTGTACTAAACCAGGGAGGACGCTTCAAAATCATTTTCAGAATTTTATTCTGAATCCTTCGAAGCGTTTTCTTCCTGGTGGAACAACAACTTGACTAAATTGGTACTGCATAAAGCATGGCTGGTCTGAAAATATGTTTATAAATTAACAATTTGTTTTTAGACAAAGCTTAGAATTTCTGTTTATAAGAGGATATAAACATTTAATATATTTATTACACTTTACCTGGATTCCTTCAATGTGATTCTTGAAAGTGAGTTTTAAACATTACGTTACGTTAAACCTAAGTATTTAGCTTGATCAGACCATGTCAATTCCAAGCCATTTAATTTGAAATTCAAACTTCTTTGTACGCGACTGCAGATCACTCTTAGATTTCTACCTGTGGCTAACAGACTTGTGTCGTCACAGAATAGCGATTTCTGACAACCAACGGGTAGATTTGGAAGATCAGAAGTGAAAATATTATACAAGATTGGAGCTACGCTCGAACCCCGGCTCGTACGGGTAGCAATTCAGATTTACAATTCTGATAGCTAGCCTGAAGAGTACGATCAGTTAAATAATTTTGAATCATTCTCAACAAGATATTTTTTCCAAAAGTTTACTGATAGAAGAAAGTAACCTGATTGGTCGGTAACTTGATGTTTCTGCTGGGTTTTTATCAGGTTTGAGGATAGGAATTACTTTAGCTTTTTTCCATCTTTAATTTCTTAGTCACTCTATAATAAATAATATATAATAAATAACATATAATAAATAATCTTACACAAAAATATAGATATCTCCATTAAAAATGGACGGATTTTGACAATTCGTATAACTCAAAAGGTAAACGTCCGATCTCAAAATCATTCAATAGCGTTCAGGACGACGGGAAGACCTTGCATTTGAGACTAGTTTGATTGAAATTGGTCCGACCATCTCTGAGATCTCGATCTCTTTGTTGACAACACACATACAGACACACACATCCCGATCATGATTATGAAATTACCCGATCAACAGAGCATAACAGGATTCTATCAAAATTATATACGATCTTAATATTCATACCTCGTTATGTTATAAATATGATTCCAAATCAGAAGCAAACATTCAGGTTTTATTAGGATTATAGCAAGTCCAGATATTATATTAAGGGCCGTTATATTTCAGGTAAAAGTATACTAGAGAATTAAAAAAAAAGTTCAAACACTTTTGTCGATCATGTTTTTGACTTTCAACCCGAAAAATGCTATGCTTCAATAAAGAGCGGTAACAAACATTTTTTTCCAATTTCTCATACCTGAAGATGCTTTTGAAAACAATAATTTGATATTTGATTTTGAAACGACAGCCTAAATTTTAAATTTGAGAACGTTCCTAAGTAATTCCTACTTAAATTGTGTAAAGTTTTTATTCCCATATTTTTTTTTAAATTGAAAATAATTCAAAAGTGACGCTGCAATAAACGAAAAACAAAATCTAAACTGGGCACAAAACCAAAATCTAAACTCAGCTCAATACTTTCTCGATTTATAGGTCTTTTAGTTGCAGATTGAAAATAGTGACTTTAGTTTTACCGAACCCCGGATGTACTGGAAATAGAAAAAAAGCCGGGTGGGTAATGTCAGAGACATAACTGGATGTCGTGAATACGAAAACAACTGACATATTTCTTAACACTTCCGAATATCAATTAGTTGATCAATTGTATGAATTATGCAAGCATTCCCCTTTTCCACATATTTCGCAAAAAACAAAGAAGGTTTCACTTGATCTAGATTACTGCGAATTTCACACATTTTGTGTAATGCTCTCCACCGTTGCTTTTTCACCAATGCAAATGACTGGAAGCTGTGACGTAATCGCTCTTGTCGGAAGCGAAACTTGCTTTGCAAACGACACAAAATACATCTGCTCGCAGTGGCGATAGAATCCAAACTGATCCAATTTTTGTTGAGAGGCTTGTTTTTACCTGATTTCGTTTGTAGCTTTTTCACTAATGGGCGGTCCTAACGGCTATAAAAATAGCAGCATATAGAATTTTAATTTCGATATTTCATTTCGGATCATTCAGTAATAGCCGTTCAACCGAGAAGGTTGTGTATAGAAGCGTACAGTTTAACAACGCTGGTTAGTTTACACGCGTTAAATACGACAACGGTTGAACTACAGGTAGAGACCTGTTGGCAGCAGCCGTTAAAAAGTATAGTCGTGCTGCATAAGAGAGCCCTAGTGCTGGGCCAAGCTGGTGAAGGAAACAACAAAGGGCGTTTCCCAAGCTCTACCCAGGCCACAATATACAGCCACAAGTGCTGAGCAGGAGAGTGCAAAGGCACATTGAAGAAGAAGAGTGCAAAGGCACACAGAAGCAGGAGAGTGCAAAGGCACACCGGTGCGAAGGCACTTCGGTGCAGAAGCATATCGGTGCGGAGCACAAGGAAGAAGGAGACAAGACAACTCGGTCTTTCCACTGCCATACAACACGCAGGTATACACCGGTGACCTGCGCTGGTTACAGCTGGCGAAGACAAAAGTAAATCGGAAATCGAGTGGTGCTTGATGTCAGGTAGCAGTAGCATCACATCCAACAATCAGCAACCAACAAGAACATCTAGAGCAACGAGGATCTACACGGCAGTGCAACGGAGATAGACAACAATTTCAAGGTAGAAGTTTTTTCTTTTCCTTTTGATTGAGTACTGTGTAGTGTTGGTTTCATTTTTTATTTTAAAGTTTGATTAAAAATT
The DNA here is from genome assembly GCF_030247185.1 of Malaya genurostris. Classification (NCBI taxonomy): domain Eukaryota; kingdom Metazoa; phylum Arthropoda; class Insecta; order Diptera; family Culicidae; genus Malaya; species Malaya genurostris. The sequence continues at coordinate 96,228,633 of NC_080572.1, forward strand.
TTAATGTGATGGATGAATCCATGGACGTAAATCCTAGCATGAATCCGATACCCCCACGAACGAAAAAATATCAGGAGAGCTCTTCTGGGCCTTGGATAGTCTTTTTTAGACGTATATCAAAGCCATTAAACATTTACCAAATTTCTAAAGGTTTGACATCACGATTCTCTTCAATCAAAGAGATCATAAAAGTAAATAACGATAAAATTCGTGTTGTGGTAAATAATTTGAAACACGCGAATGATATTGTCTCTTCGGAACATTTCAATAAAGAGTATAAAGTTTACATACCCTCCAAAGATGTCGAAATTGACGGTGTTGTTACCGAAGCGAGTCTTTCGGTAGATGATTTACTCAAGCATGGTGTTGGTCGTTTCAAGAACTCTATGCTTGAGGGTGTGAAAATACTGGAGTGCAAACAACTGTACTCAGTAGTTTATGAAGAGGGAAAAAAAGTTTATCGCCCATCAGACTCGTTTCGAGTGACATTTGCCGGGTCTGCGTTGCCGTCCCATGTCTATGTCGATAAAATTTGCCTCCCTGTTCGGCTTTTTGTTCCAAATGTAATGAATTGTACGAACTGCAAAAAATTCGGCCACACAGCTACTTACTGTAGTAATAAATCAAAATGTATTAAGTGTGAAGGGCCTCATAAAGATAATGATTGCAACAAGGAAATTGAAAAATGTATTTATTGTGGGGAAAGTCCTCATGAAGATATTTCAGTATGCACTGCATTTAAAGTGCACAAAGACAAAATTAAGCTTTCTTTAAAAGCACGGTCTAAGCGCACATATGCAGAAATGCTTAAAACGGTCATTGATGTCCCCCCTTTGGAAACCGAAAACGGGTTTTTAAATCTAGAGGAACCAGAGGACTCTGACTCTGACGAAAATAGTGAAGGTAATTCGTTTATCACTACCCAAGGGTCAGTTAAGAGAAAGAAGTCTTCTTCCAAATTACCAAAAAAGACACCTAAAGTTTCATCTTCAAAAAAAGATCCCCGTGTTAAACAAAAAAAGTCAAAACCAAAGACTGTGCCTCCTGGTTTGTCAAATTCACAAACCAATCCAGGATCAGTCGGTGTTGAACAGTCGTTCGCACCGCACGCGTATAGCTCTTGGCTCCAGGAATTTTTTTTCTGGCTACCTAGAGTTTCATTGATTCAAGGCTTCAGTCTTTTTCAAGGCTACCTGAATCACTAACTAAGTGACTAAGTGATACAAAGAGTGATATTAGAGTGACTAAGTGATACAAAGAGTGATATTAGAGTGACTAAGAAATTAATCAGCCTTTTTTAAGGCTAGCTAGGAGTCTAATCGAAGACTAATTTAGCCTAGTTAATTTAATTTAAAATTTCATTAATTTCAAAAATGCCTGCGTCCAACCGGAAAGGCAACAAGCCTAAGGCTAAAAATAATTCAATACGGAATAAATCACAATCCGTTATTCAACATTTTTCTAATAACATTCACGATCTTATAGAATCTGAATGTAAAAATAAAAGACAACGGACGGATTTCCCTTCCGTTGATCCTATGCCGTCTAACAATATTTACGAGATTCTTCCTGAATCCGATTGTAGCGACATAGAAGAAAATTCTTCAAAAATTCCCAAAATGGACGCTTGTCGTTCTGGGAAGAAACATCAATCTATGCCACCAGTGACGGTGATGATTTCCGACTTCAAAGCATTCCGTACTGAGCTTTCTACTTTTCTCCCGGAAGTAAAAGTCTCATTTCAAATCGGACGAAGAGGAGAATGTCGAGTCTTGGTGGATGGATTGGAAGATTACGAACGTCTTATTCGATATTTGTCCGAAAAACTTCATAAATTTTATTCATATGATATAAAATCAGACAGACCCTTCAAGGCTGTCTTGAAAGGATTATCAAATGATCAAAGTATTGATGAAATTAAAAATGAACTAAAAGAATTGCTTGGTTTTGCCCCTTCCCAAGTAATACTTATGAAAAAAAGAGCGAATGGTACTTCTCAACCACGCTCTGGAATTTCCCATGAACTTTACCTAATACACTTCAATCGAAGTGATGTAAACAATTTGAAAACTTTAGAAAAAGTACGTTTCATTTTCCACATTAAAATTCATTGGGAACATTATTAACGGCATAATCGTATTGCTAACTTAACGCAATGTCGTCGTTGCCAAGGCTTCGGTCATGGAACCAAAAATTGTCATATGGATATACGGTGTTTGAATTGTGGTAAATCGCATTCGAAAGACGTTTGTCCAATGAATGAAACCACTGATAAATTTTCATGTTCAAATTGCAATGGAAATCATAAATCCAATTATTTGAAATGTCCTGTCAGGGAAAAAATTTTAAACGCTCGTTCGCTTAGACAACAAGTCAAATCAACGACCTTAAATTTACAGAATATACCTGAAAATTCTTCTAAGGCACCTGCCAATTCGTCTTCTAACGAAAACAATTTATTGACAGGTAGATCGACCTCGTCATCATCTTCTTCTAATGTCAGTTATGCTGGTATATTAGGTAGAAATCTATCTCCTATTTCTTCTAATGTAAATAATCAAAACACAGGAGTGCCTTGCAGTTCTTCTTCTAACGAAAACAATTTATTAATAGGTAGACCGGCCAAATCATCTTCTTCTAATGGCAGTCTACCTACAAATATTCCTTCAATGCCATTCGCTTCTTTAAATGAAGTTGATTTAGGCGATATAACTGAAAATAAAATGATCTACCTACAAGATCAACTTTTTCAAATGATCATCCAAATGAATTCGACTTCATCACTTTTTGAAGCATTTCAAATCGGATGGAAATTTGCAAATAATATTATAATGAATTTAAAATTTAACAGTGATGTTAAATAATTATTTGAATATTTTAAATTGGAATGCTCGATCTTTGAAATCGAGTGAAGATGAATTTTATAATTTTCTCAAAGTTCACAAAATTCATATTGCCATTGTGACAGAAACTTTTCTTAAACCAAATGTAAAATTGAAAAGTAATCCACATTATGTGGTTCATCGATTTGACAGGTTTACTGGAATTGGTGGTGGAGTTGCCATTTTTGTCCAACGGCAAATTAAACATCGAATTTTACCTTCTTTCAATACTAAAGTTATTGAAAGCTTGGGAATCGAAGTTGAAACCATTCATGGAATTCATTTCATCGCTGGAGCATATTTGCCATTCCAATGCACCGGCGAACAATTAAATTTCTTTAAAGGCGATTTGCAAAAACTTACAAGATATCGATCGAAATTTTTCGTAATAGGGGACTTAAATGCTAAGCATATCCAGTGGAATTGTAGACAAAATAACAGTAATGGTAAAATACTTCATAATCAACTCTCAGCTGGTTACTTCACAGTTCTTCATCCCAGTAATCCTACTTGTTTCTCTTCCGTGAAAAACCCGTCTACAATTGATCTGGTTCTAACAGATCAAAGTCACATTTGTAGTGAACCGATTACACATGCTGACTTTGACTCAGATCATCTTCCTGTAACATTCAGACTTTCCAACGAAGCTATAATTAATCCAATTAGTTCTATTTTCAACTATCATAGAGCTAATTGGTTGGATTACAGATCTCACATTGAAAATCATGTGGATCATGAAACTATTTTAGAAAATTCTGCGGACATCGACACAGCAATTGATAATTTGAATCATTATATTATCGAAGCTAGAAATCTTTCAGTTCCCAAAGCTCAAACTAAATTAAATTCTCCTATCATCGATGACAATCTTCAACTGCTCATTCGGTTGAAGAATGTTCGTCGACGACAATATCAACGTTCTCGTGATCCTGCTATGAAAAACATAGTTAAGGATTTACAAAAAGAAATTAAACATAGATTTACTCTTTTGCGAAATGAAAATTTCGCTAAAGAAGTTGAACAAATTAAACCATATTCTAAACCTTTCTGGAAACTTTCTAAGGTTCTTAAGAAACCTCAGAAACCAATTCCTGCTCTCAAGGAAGGAAATCAAATACTTCTTACAAATGGTGAAAAAGCTCAAAAACTTGCTCAGCAGTTCGAGAGTGTCCACAATTTTAATTTAAACGTTGTGAGTCCTATTGAAAATGAAGTCTCACTGAAGTATGATCATATTTCAACCCAAGTGTTATTACCAAATGACATTCTTGAGACCAATTTTGATGAAATTAAATCAATTATTAGGAAACTCAAAAACATGAAGGCTCCTGGTAATGATGGAATTTTTAATATTCTTATTAAAAATCTTCCCGATGTTGCCTTGAGACTCCTGGTTAAAATTTTCAACAAGTGTTTTTCATTAGCTTACTTCCCAAAAAGATGGAAAAACGCTAAAGTAATTCCTATCCTAAAACCTGATAAAAACCCAGCAGAAACATCAAGTTATCGCCCAATTAGTTTACTTTCTTCTATCAGTAAACTTTTTGAAAAAATTATCTTGTTAAGAATGATGACTCATATAAATGAGAATTCAATTTTTTTACCAGAGCAGTTTGGATTTCGTCATGAACATTCAACTACTCATCAACTTGTCAGAGTAACGAACATGATAAAATCAAATAAATCTTCTGGGTTATCCACTGGAGTTGCTTTTCTAGACATAGAAAAAGCATTCGACAGTGTTTGGCACAAAGGTTTAATAGCAAAAATGTCTGATTTCCAGTTTCCTATTTATTTGATCAAAATGATTCAAAATTATTTAACTGATCGTACTCTTCAGGTTAGCTATCAGAATTGTAAATCTGAATTGCTACCCGTACGAGCCGGTGTTCCGCAGGGTTCGAGTGTAGCTCCAATCTTGTATAATATTTTCACTTCTGATCTTCCAAATCTACCCGTTGGTTGTCAGAAATCGCTATTCTGTGACGACACAAGTCTGTTAGCCACAGGTAGAAATCTAAGAGTGATCTGCAGTCGCCTACAAAGAAGTTTAAATATTTTCAGTGATTATCTGTCAAAATGGAAAATTAAACCAAATGCAGCAAAAACGCAATTAATTATCTTTCCTCACAAGCCAAGAGCTTCTTTTCTAAAACCAAACAATAATCACATTCTCAAATTGAATGGCTTGGAATTGACATGGTCTGATCAAGCTAAATACTTAGGTTTAACGTATGACAAAAAACTCACTTTCAAGGATCACATTGAAGGAATCCCGGCAAAGTGTAATAAATATATTAAATGTTTATATCCTCTTATAAACAGAAATTCTAAGCTCTGTCTAAAAAACAAATTGTTAATTTATAAACAAATTTTCAGACCAGCCATGCTTTATGCGGTACCAATTTGGTCAAGCTGTTGTTCCACCAGGAAGAAAACGCTTCAAAGGATTCAGAATAAAATTCTGAAAATGATTCTGAAGCGTCCTCCCTGGTTTAGTATGAATGAGTTACACAGACTCACAAATATAGAACCATTAGATGTAATGTCACATAATATTATAAGCAAATTCCGACAAAAATCGATGCAATCTTCAATTGAATCGATTCGCTCTCTGTATTAGTTAGTAAGTTAGTATATAAGTTCCTTTTCCCCATTACACAATACAAGTAGGTTTAGAATTTTCCCTACACAAAAATCTCAGAATTGCGGAAGCAAATGATGTCTTCATGGTAATAACCAAATCATATATATATAACAGGGCTGAAAAGTCACCACTTGTGGCTGAACACCCAATTTAAATCTTAATAATTTAATTTTAACTCATATTCCAATAAATAGTTATTAAAAAAAAAAAAAAAAAAAAAACCAATCCAGGATCTAGCACAGAAAAAGGTAATAATCCTGTGGGCTCCATTTCACAGCCACCAACAGGATTACTGAAGTTTTCGGAAATTGTTGAATGGATTTTCTCAGCATTCAATATATCTGAACCCTTAAAGACCCTCATAATGGCATTCCTTCCAATAGCTAGAAATTTTTTGAAGCAGTTATCAGCTCAATGGCCAATTGTCTCAGGTTTTGTATCTTTTGATGGATAATTTATCACCCGCCGCAAATGATACAATCACTGTCCTGCAGTGGAATTGTCGAAGCATCATGCCAAAACTTGATTCATTTAAAATTTTATTGCATAGTCAAAAATGTGATGTATTTGCTTTATGCGAAACATGGCTTACTTCAAACATAGCTTTAAATTTTAATGATTTTAATATTATACGTCTCGATAGAGACTCTCCGTATGGTGGAGTGCTTTTGGGAATTAAGAAATGCTGTTCCTTTTATAGATTAAACATCCCTTCAACTTCTAGTATAGAAGTTGTTGCTTGCCAAATAAACATTAAAGGCAAAGATATTTGCATAGCTTCGGTTTATATTCCTCCAAAAGCACAAGTTGGACAGCGACAGCTTAATGAAATGGTTGAAGCCCTTCCTGCTCCACGATTGATTCTGGGGGATTTAAATTCGCACGGAATGATGTGGGGTTCCGTTTACAATGATAGCAGATCATCTTTAATACAAAACATTTGTGACAATTTTAGCATGACGGTATTAAATATGGGTAGCATGACACGGATCCCAAGACCTCCTGCACGCCCAAGTGCATTAGATCTATCTCTTTGCTCAACATCAATTCGACTAGATTGCACCTGGAAAATATTGCCTGATTTACACGGTAGCGATCATTTACCAATCATCATCTCAATTAGCAATAGCAATTGCATTGCTACTTCAGCTAGTATTCCATATGATTTGACAAAAAATATCGACTGGATTAAATACCAAAGTAGTATCTCTAATATTTTGAATTCAATGGAAGAGCTCCCTCCACTTGAAGAATATGACTTCCTCGTTTGTTCGATTCTGGAGGCCGCAGAACAATCCCAAACTAAACGCTTTCCTGGGCCAACGACTAACAGAAGGCCTTCCAACCCCTGGTGGGACAAAGAGTGCTCAGAGGCTAAACTCGCAAAACAAAATGCTTGCAAGACGTTTCTAAAACGGGGAGGAGGAACTCCTCAGAATTTTGAAAAACTTATGGTTTTAGAAACCAAGTACAAGAGCATACTTCGAGCCAAAAAATGTAGCTATTGGAGACATTTTGTCGAAGGTTTGTCAAGAGAAACCTCAATGAGCACTCTTTGGAATACGGCCAGACGAATGAGGAATCGTAACGTGGGCAATGAGAGTGATGAATACTCGAACCGATGGATATATGACTTTGCTAGGAAAGTTTGCCCAGATTCTGTTCCTACGCAGAGCATTATACGGGAATCTCCTCCAAATAATGGTTTTATTAATAACCCATTTTCAATGATGGAATTTTCTATAGCACTCTTGTCTTGTAACAATAACGCCCCTGGGTTGGACAGAATTAAATTCAACTTGGTGAAGAATCTGCCCGACCTCGCAAAAAGACGTTTGTTGGAATTGTTCAACAAGTTTTTTGAGCAAAATATTGTTCCACCTGACTGGAGACAAGTGAAAGTTATCGCCATTCAAAAACCGGGGAAACCAGCTTCCAATCACAACTCATATAGACCCATTGCGATGTTGTCCTGCATCAGAAAATTGTTCGGAAAAATTATTCTACGACGTCTCGACACTTGGGTCGAGACGAACGGTTTGTTGTCAGATACTCAGTTTGGCTTCCGTAGAAATAAAGGGACGAATGATTGCCTTGCATTACTTTCGTCTGACATCCAAATTGCCTTCGCTCAAAAGCAACAAATGGCATCTGTATTTTTAGACATTAAAGGAGCATTTGATTCAGTTTCCATTGATGTTCTTTCAGACAAGCTCCACCAACATGGACTCCCAGCGGTTATAAATAATTATTTGCACAACCTTTTGTCAGAGAAACGCATGCATTTTTCACATGGCGATTTGGCAACATTCAGAATTAGCTACATGGGTCTACCGCAAGGCTCATGCCTCAGTCCGCTCCTCTATAATTTTTACGTGAATGACATTGACAGCTGTCTAGTAACCCCATGTACACTAAGACAATTGGCAGATGATGGCGTGGTTTCAGTTACTGGGCCCAAAGCTATTGATCTGCATAAACCATTGCAAGATACCTTAGATAACTTGTCCGTTTGGGCTGTTCATCTTGGTATCGAATTCTCTGCGGAGAAAACAGAGTTAGTCGTCTTTTCAAGAAAGCATGATCCCGCGCAACTTCAGCTTCATATGATGGGAAGAATAATCGAACAGGTTTTGACTTTCAAATACCTCGGGGTGTGGTTTGATTCCAAATGCACGTGGGGAGGACACATTAGGTATCTGATAACGAAATGCCAACAAAGAGTAAATTTTCTTCGAACAATAACAGGGTCTTGGTGGGGTGCTCATCCGCAAGATCTAATAAAATTGTATCAAACAACGATACTTTCAGTGATGGAATATGGATGCGTTTGTTTTCGTTCCGCTGCAAACTCTCATATTATCAAACTTGAGCGAATTCAGTACCGTTGTTTGCGAATTGCCTTAGGCTGCATGCATTCGACACATACAATGAGTCTTGAAGTTCTGGCGGGAGTTCTTCCATTAAAAGATCGATTTTGGGAGCTTTCATCACGCCTGCTAATAAGATGTGAGGTGCTGAATCCCATGGTAATTAATAATTTCGAACGACTAGTCGAGCTTCGATCTCAAACAAAATTTATGACAGTATATTTTAACCATATGTCACAGGAAATCAACCCTTCAAGATATATTCCTATCCGTGTCAGCATCCTAAGTGCCCCTGACTCAACTTTATTTTTCGATACATCCATGCAGCGTGAAGTGCATGGAATCCCGGATCATCTACGCTCGACGGAAATCCCAAAAATATTTTCAAGTAAGTTCAGGCATATTGACTCTGAGAAAATGTTTTATACGGACGGATCGCGAATTGAAGAAGCGACAGGGTTTGGTATGTTCAACAATAATGTTTCGGCCTCATTTAGGCTTCATGAACCTGCATCTGTTTATACAGCAGAGCTAGCAGCAGTTCATTATAGTTTGAGTGTAATCGTCACATTATCTCCAAACCATTATTTCCTCTTCACAGATAGTCTGAGTGCAATTGAAGCCATTCGCTCAAACGCTGCTGGCAAAAATGAACCGTTTTTCCTGGGCAAAATAAAACAGTGCCTGAACGACATATTGAACAATAATTATCTAATCACTATAGTCTGGGTCCCGGCTCATTGCTCCATTCCTGGCAATGAAAGAGCCGATATTTTAGCCAAACGTGGTGCTATTGAGGGTGAAATTTATGAGCGACCGATTGCTTTCAACGAATTCTATAGCTCGTCTCGCCAAAGAACACTTGCCAGCTGGCAAGCATCTTGGGATAGAGATGATCTGGGTCGGTGGATGCACTCAATTATTCCGAAAATATCGACAAAGGCATGGTTCAGGGGACTGGATGTGAGTAGGGATTTCATTCGTGTGATGTCCAGACTCATGTCCAATCACTACACGTTAGATGCACATCTCTTTCGAATTGGGCTCTCCGAGACTAATCATTGTGCTTGCGGAGAAGGTTATCGGGATATTGATCATGTCGTTTGGACATGCGTGGAGTATCGTGATGTCAGATCTCAACTAATAAATTCTTTGCGTACCCAAGGTAGACTATCCAATATCCCAGTTCGAGACATTCTTGCTTGTCGTGACCTTTCATACATGAAACTTATTTATCATTTCATAAAGAAAATTGGAGTTTCAATTTAATAAAGGCCCCTTTTAAGACTTAGTTCTGATCCCAGCTGCGTCCATGAGTTCAACCAATAGCTAAATTAGAATAAAAATTATGTAATGATACAAACAAACTCGAAACAGTTTATGAAATTATCAACAAAATGTCTGAAAATAACAGCTTTTTTTTATAATTTATAGAAGTTAATCGTTTGGTTCAAATAATATTTCCGAGTAGATTTCATAATTAATGACGAGTTACCTAAGATGATATTTAAGCTATAAGAGAATATGTTTTAATAAATTCAAAACGTTGTGACTATGTTAGAATTAAATTAGGATAAGAATATTATGTAAAAGTGATGCTACGGCGAAGAAAAACTTATGTAAACTGCCTTAAGAAATAAACGTATTAATGGAAAAAAAAAAAATTTCATTTCGGATTTGCATTTCATTGAAAGAAACTATCCGGATGCTGTACGGGATTCATTCATGCCTCTCAGAAGGACCAAATTGTGGAACTCACTACGATATTAAGCACTGTTTGGAACATTTTCTTCGAACGATTTGTTGTACAGCAGCAGATATTTTGTTCTCTTCCTCAGAACGCGTTCTGATTGGCTGGTGTTGACATGGGTCAAATGAGACAGGTTTTTCAATAGTGTACTATGGAAATACTCCAATGCTGTTGCTAAACACGTTTAAGTAGAAAAGTTTCGATTCTATTGGTAGAAAGAATATATAAGTCCTTTCACAGATCACTGAGCTACGAGCTTTGAAAATTCGAGAAAGCGAACGCTCCTTATGAATTATCCTCTTTGATACTCGTTTATACCAAACATTCCAGAAAAGTTTAATTTTGAATTATTTGAGATTATGTCACAAAACTGAATATTTTATCATAAAATTGTGATCATATTTCCGATGGTATGTAGCAAAAATTATGTTGATTCGTTAGATACACCAAGAGATATTCACGATCAAAACTTATCACTCTCTCAGATGGTAAATTTTGATAAGGCACCCCATAGTAAAGTAAGTCGTATTCACGACAAAAAAATCTTAAAAAATTCGTATTGATTTATGTTTAGTTCTTGCTGTACTTTAAACTATGTTGATCTGAAGATTTTCTACGTAGTTCTAAATAAAAAAAACTTTGTTAATATAACATTGAAAAATGTTCACTGGTGGTGCTGATGATGTTATCATGGCCTAAAGCAGACTGAAGTAATATCGAATCACTTTCACAATTTTTGAATAAAAAATCAGTACAATCGAAATGAGTTGGTTCATCAGGTCATCAATTTATAAGATCTACGAATTGCAGATATCGAATTTTGCCCGTTGTCATCTACATCATTGCATGAACATTTTCAAATTCATGAATCAGACAAAAACGATTTATTGCACTAAATACCTTCGATTTTAAAGTTCAATCTATCCATATCTGATAAATTTATGATAGTCGCATTTCGTAGTATTTTGATTACTTCCAATCCGGAACCATCAGCTGGGATTCTAAATTTGCAATGTAAATTTTAAAGCGACCAACCCGCATTATGAGACTTTTCATTTGAATCATCTTTCTGTGAGTCAATCTAGGTAGATATCAAACAATCAAACCGGAATGAAAGTTCAATTTTGATGGTTTTTGAACAATACTTGCGGGGCTTCTGGCTGCGGATATCGCAAAATAATGTGACTAATAGGCATTTGATTGGTCATCAATCATAAAAACTTGCTATTCGAATCGATGTTCTATACACTTCTGTTTTTTCACTGACTTTCAAACGAATTTTTATTCTAATCTAAATTTACGAAAATCGATTCAGCCATCTCCGAGAAAATTAAGGGCTGAGGACAGTACCGTAAAGTGGTAGGTTTTTGATATTTTCCCGTTTCAAATTAAATTTTCTTGGAAACGGTGCAGAATATAGAAAATCCCACCTGACAATGTCTTCGAAATTTAATTGAGAATATTCTGTGAAATTTTCAGAATGATTCATTGAGTTTAGCGGTCGTGTTGTATTTTTTTCTGACTGAAGAACTGCTGAAAATTGGAACGCTCGGAAATGCATACCTTTATTTGTTCATAGAATATCTCGGCTTTCAAGGCTTGTATCATAAATCTACCGTGACAAAGTCTAGATAATTTAATTTAGATGCGATTAGTACATAAAAACATATATGTTATCGCGATAAAAATAAAGTCTTATATTTTTCTGTAAAACAAAGTCAGTTTCAATGCATCCGCCATTTTTTTTCGTTTTGGTTTCCTGATAGCATTCTGAAAGAGGAGAGAGTAGTAAAATTGGCTCGACAAGGCTGCCAAACACACAGACATTCAATCTTACGATGTGCAAAGGGAATTGAGCGAGCCACGTATTCGATTTAAAACTCAATACGTGGCCCTATGTCCTCAGACCTTAAGTGCACATTTCAATCAAATATGCCCGCCAATCGACATACATACACGTACAGACAATTCACTACTTCAACTGAACTGATTCGGCCATCTTGGTACAAAGAAGAAAAAACTGAAAAACTATCATTCATTAGTTAATTTCCTCAGATTTTATAAGGTAGTTTTGTTTCACTGAATTTAATCATTTCCGTTCATTTACAACTATTCTTCAGTACCAAAAAAAGCTTGCTCATAGTTCTAAAATAGCTCCTTTGCCAGTTCTATGCCGGTTGGAAGGAAACGACGAAAGAGGTGGAGAGCGATAGATTATTTTTGTAGCAATATGAACTTATGCTTATGACAGACATGTGATATCGGAATCACTGTACACCGTGAAATCACATGTCTGTCACCATAAATTACGTGGGTATCACGCGAGCATCATGATACAACGGTGATTTCCGTACTACGGTCATTTATCGTTGTACTGCACAAAATCACATCATTGTTTACTGCTATCAGCGCCATTGGCAAGCGATGGTGAACTCACGAAACAATATTTCCTTCTTCTGAGTATTGAATAATAAACAACCTTCGTTTTATTTTGAAAAAAAAAATCTCTGTGAAATGCTAACAAGCAGCATAAAACTACACTTTATCAACGTTGTAGCTTATTTCCAAAAAGTAGCCAAACAAAGAAATGTTGGTGAAGTTTTGAAATACAAATAAGGAAAACAATATATTAATATTTGTACATAAAATCAGCACTATTAAGTTATTGTTTTCTATTCAATAACAAGTGAATTTATTGTTGAAATGGATTTAGAACACATAATGATTCATATTTTGAATGCACATGTGGTAATAATAAACGATAAATATCCAATGCATCAATAAACTAATTATGTAGTCACAACTTTAAACGCCTCAAAATCCTAATGAAACGATTATGAGATTATATTACAGCCTAGTAGACCATTTTACATAAGCATTATGAAGCAAAATAAAGCATCAAACCTATGTCAAATCTATTTCGGAATGATTTCAAATTCAAGAAGGTTAAAAATTTCGTAATGAATAAACTGTTTCGTTGAAAGCTTTTTTTTTGTAATATGTGTGCGCCATACATGGTTACATATTAAGAATATCTTAGATTAATATACAATTTTGAGGCTCAATGTTGAAAGTTTATGTGCTCTTATTTTTATTGTGAATATGCGGGTAAAAAAAAAATTATTACTGAACAACTTGAAATTTTTGCGGATTTTGCAAAGTCAGGCATGATTTACAAACAAAATTTGGTGATTCTTCACCTTTTTGGTAGAAGTCAGCTTCGTTGCATACAAAATAGTGCTAGTGTTCCGAAAATTAGTTCTAAAAGTCTTTCATACTTCCTCCCAGTGGTGATTGCCGATAATTTGACAGAAGCTGCTATATTGCTATCTATATTGTATACAACATTTTCAATCCGGTAGAAGATGCTACAAGAACTCGAGTCTCTCAATGCATGAACCGTGAGAGAATTTTGCTACATTTCTTCGCCCTACTTCATACTCTGAGTATTTCACACCCTTAAAAAATTTACAGTCTGATAATGATCGTTGCTGTGTGGAATTTCCCAAAAAAGAATCGCAAGTTGCCAATTATCAAAGAAAATCGAATCGATGGTTCAGCTTGATGATTCTCATACTAGGTTGCAATATTTCAAAACTCTTGTGTGGAGCATTCACAGACCTTTTCATAGACACAACGTATACAAAGGTTATATGCACATAGTTAGAATAAACGGCAATAATAAAATGATTCTATCGCAATTATCAACTGTCCATACAGAATCCGATCGCGAAACGAGAATAAGCGACCGTTTGTTGCTTCAGAGAGGATCCCCACAGCACCGTGCTAACCTTTGAATCTCAGAAATGTCATCGAGAGAAATTCGATCTCGCACTGGTGTCGATTCTATGTTAAATGAGCCATGCCGGGTTTTTGTTGTTGCGATGATATCCGTATCTCTTTGGCACTGATTCAATCGTTGAAGAGTTGCCAGTGAGCGTTCTTTGATACGATAAAAGCCATCCTTGCTTCCTACATTTTCTATTTTTTTTTAATGTCAGTGAATTTTTCGGTAGAACATCAAAATTATGGACATCAAGTTTTCCCTTATGCTAGTTACATTTAAATAATGAAGGTATCCCAGAAAAAACGTGTCATAAATGTACCCTAAAATTTGATATGAGTGAAACTGTCATCCGAAGAACACTCACACACAAAATTAGTTTAATAATTCAGAAAGGCATTGATTAAATCTGTTATAAATCAGTTACTAGGAATACACTTCAAACAGCAAAAATTTTTGGTTTCTATATTATCGATCATCGGAGCTGGGAAATTAGGCTAAATTTTAAGTTGTTACGTTTCACAGTATATTCATTCTGTGCGCAAAACACCTCTGTCACCTCTACGTTGTACGCGTACAACGTTGTACAGAAATCATTGTACGGAAATCACATGTCTGTCAGCGGTATTACACTAGTTATTATATGATGCCAATATATCCTCCCAACCTCAGTTGGTTCTCATGCCTCGATGCAATCGTAGCGTATACTCAAAACTTCCCGGTTCGAAACCAGTCGCTTAACTGTTCATGTTTTTTTATCGCAAATCAAATCACCTAAAGATATGCAATCTAAATCTATTTTTAGATTTGCACGATAAAGCCTTTCCCCCCCAAAAAAATGGGTAATAACAGCTGAAAAGTTGTACTAAATTTGTAACAAATTTAAATATAATATTGATACTTACATATCAAGGTTTGTAACAATTTTGTTATCACCTAGGTTAAATTGAGTAATAATTTTTGTTATTTTAACTATTAACGAGGCCAAGATTATGACTAATGTAGAGAGAAAAATTCCAGGGGGGGGGGGGGGGGGTCAGCGTGTAAATTACAAAAATTTGAACAGTCATACTTTTTCCTAGCAAATTTTAAGGCTGATTTCATACTCTTTCATGATACGAAAGCTGAACGATAAACTAAATTGATCGGGTCTGAAATGGCATCTTTTGTGGCATTGCAAATATTTGATTTCATCACCCGAGGCGATTTTAGCACCCTGGCATACGGCGGTGTAATTATTTCCTTCCCCAGAGGACGATGAGAAGCAAATTGATTTCTTGATTAATTACTTCAACTCATGAAAGGTATTACCCATTTTCATGTCGCACAAAGAACGCTATCGATTCATGTTCTTTATTTTGTTTTTGCAAGTACCCGAGGTAATAAATCAAACCCAAAAATAAAACGAATAAAATTTCATGTTCAACCAGTTCCTTTTTCGCAAAACTTGAAAGCTTGAAGAAGCCATCGGTGGCTGCAAATACGAAAGCCTTTACGTGACCCTCACGGCGTGTGGTCTTTCATGCCAGTAGTCGGGTGCCCCGATTTTAATCTTTACCATTTGTGATACTATAAATTTATAAATAAATAATGGTAAGCAAAGAGAAAACGACGACGGAATTAAGAAAAAAGGATAGCACAGTACATACGCAGTCATTTACGTATACCAAGCTCGGGTTGCGGGATAAAACGATGGCGACTGAGGCCGTTAAAAATGGGAGCCGATTTTTTCGAAGACAGAATCATTAAAAAATGAGTTATTTCACTTGCGCCGTCGTCGACACGCATTTTTCTTTCTGGCATAAATTTATGGCGGAATTTTACAGTAAAGCAAGGGCCTAAGGTTTTTTTTTTTTCTTCGCACAGTTAAACTCGAGTTCGGCGGGTTTTTAATAGTTCGCTGGTATCACAACTGAAAAATTAAAAGTAGTTTTACTTTTATTACGCACAATTGAAAAAAGAAACAATCGGAGTCGCACACATATCACAATCACTACGAAGCGGCGTTGAAAAGCGAAAAGTATTTATTGGCACGATATCCTACCTGCGGTAGGAATTTTCCCACTACATTTAGTTTGTATCCCACCTCTCAAAACCTGCACTCATCCGATGGCCAAAGTCTCGAACGTTCTGCCTACTGACCCGTGACATGTCCGAAACTGATTTCCCGTTTCGATTCCTCACTCGCGATGGTTGCCAACGGATCCGTTAGGCGTGATTTTCGATTCCAACAACTAATCAATGCATGTGGCGTCGTCCGCTCGCCAGCGCAGTCCTGCACGTATCGATCGGAAGAATTAGCTTGCGGTCGTTTGGTGGTAGTCAATTTTGCACTGCTGGAAACCACGAACGTTTGCAGTTCGCTCGACACATCCGAGCTCCGGTTTTGCATGTGAATCCTCGTGCGGCGATTGTTCCGATTTTTGGGAAAGTGTTGGCCGGGTTTACGGTTTAGAGATAAAAGCTAGAGGGAAACTTTTGAACAATGGTTCGAATGGTAATCTGATATTGAGAATCCGAAATTTGACACGGTAATGTGTTAAGTTATGACGATGGATTGGTTTGATTGCTGATTAATTTAGTAAATCGAGCTTTGAAATTAAGTACAGGTACATGGGAATTGAAGCCACTACAACTTAAATTGCACATTTCATCTGCTCTATATTTACAATATTAAAGTACACTATTTTTACCTGGAGCTGTTAGCGGAATATTGTCAATAGTTGCACTATTTATGTACCATTTAGTTCCACTATTTCACTGTCACGTTATTACACTTTCACAAAGTCACTATACTTTAATGAAGCATAACAAACGCTACAAACGTTATAAAACCGATACACTGAAGAAGGATGTAAGTAACATTCCGAAATACGCGTATCTGTATTGTAACGTTTGTATAGTGACGACTCAAGAAACCGCTCCGTGGAACGCGTAGCAGTGCCCGAGATGAAATTATGGGTAAATCGCTGATGGCTCTGATGGCCATACCGAAAATTGAATATAAAAAATGTTTCGAGGATTGGATCAAGCGCTAGCATAAGTGTATTGCAGTCAATGGGGAATACTTTGCATGGGACAACGAATGTGCAAAAAAGGATAAAAAAACTAAAAATAGCCGCCATTTCAATATCCCCCAAAAGCAGTTTAGCAGCAAATGTAGCTTGAGCAATGATTCGTCGTGTTTCCAATGGCTCAAGATTCAATAGACGACATCGATCGGTATAGGGCGGTAAATTCATGAGGTCACGCCACGGTAGCAGGCGCAGAGCGTATCGCACAAATTCTCGTTGAACAGCTTCAATCCTAGTTTTCCAGAGAGCATGGTAAGGACACCATACCACAGCGTTTGACTCGAGTATAGAGCGTACAAGTGAGCAATACAAAGATCTCAAACACAACGGATCCTGAAACTCTGAGGCAATCTTCATGATGAAACCGAGTTGACGATTGGCTTTGGCTAAAATTTCGTCATAATGAAGTCTAAAAGTCATTTTTTGATCCAGAATGACACCAAGATCCTTTATATTCTCCACTCGTGTCATGGATCTTCCCGCAATGAAATAATCGAACATGACAGGATCAGTTTTACGATGGAAGGAGATGATACAGCATTTCTCGATACCTAAACATGAATAGTTTTTTGATCACCATTCAACGTACGTTTGAATTATTTCCTGTAACTCAATGCAATCCAGGAGACATTTGACAACTTTAAAGATTTTTGTGTCATCGGCATAGGAGAGTCTGCATTCCGGTGGTAACAGTAGCAGAAAATCGTTCATGAAAATCGAAAACAGCAGCGGTCCAAGATTACTGCCTTGCGGAACTCCGGACAGGTTTGAGAAAACTTCTGAAGTCGAGGAGCCAATTTTTACACTGTCATAACGGTTTGTTAGGTAGGATCTGAACCATTTCACGCTCATCGATGAGATTCCCAGTCGTTGCAATTTTGATAGAAGAATTCCGTGATCCACTCGGTCATATGCTGCTTTGAGATCCATATATGCTGCGTCGATTTGCCATCCGCCTTCCATACTCTGCACACATTTCGAAGTGAACAACATGAGATTAGATGACACCGAACGTTTCGGATAGAACCCATGCTGCTCGTTATCTATGTAGTTCCTACAGCTGGCAAAGAGGGAATCGTTCACAATAATTTCGAACAGCTTTGAGCAAGCACACAAAGACGTTATTCCTCGATAATTGGAGACATTGCGTTTATCACCTTTTTTGTGAACAGGAAACAGATAGGAGAACTTCCATCGTGAAGGAAACTCTCATTGTAGAGTTGAAAGGTTAAACAGTCTTGCTAGTGGATAACTGAGAGCGCCTGCACAACGCTTCAGCACAGATGAGGGAATACCGTCGGGTCCAGCAGCGAACGACAACTTCAATTTGTTCAATGCGACTCTAACCATTTCTTCGGTTACAAGCGGAATATTGAAATTAAAAATATCACGAGGCACATCTGTGACTGCTTCGTCTATTTGCATCAGTGTAGCAGAACTTTCGTTGAATGTTTGTTTGAAATGACGGGCAAATAAATCGCACTTTTACTTTTCGTTGCGGGCCGTTTCATCGGTTAAGTACATAGAGGGCGGCAGGCCAGCCACTCTCCTTTCTGAGTTAACGAAGGACCAGAAACGTTTAGGGTTTCGACGAAGATTCATTCCAATACGTTTAATATAGCAACGATATAGAAAAATGTTGTAACGACGATACTGTCTAGTTACTGTATTCAGTTGTTGTTTGATGTACTGCGAACGAGTGTTACAATATTTTCGTAAGGTGGCAGAACGTGTTCGCTTAAGAGCACGTAAACGTGGATTAGACCACGGCGGTTTTAGCGGTGGACGACTAGCTGGAACAGCGTGAGAAACAACACTTTCTACAGCATCGCAGAAACATTCAACAGCGTCACTGACATTAGCAGTCCTTTCAATGAATCGCCAGTCGATAACGGAAGGTAGATCGTTCAGTTCGGCATAATCGACTCGACGAAAGTCAAGAGAGAGTGAGATAGATGGTTCGTCGTATTCAATTGGCGTTGGTATCCTAAACTCAACGCCTAGAGCGGGATGGTCCGCGTCAAGGTCAATCAGTGGCTCAACTGGCGAGAAAACGTTTGTGACCGGTAAAGCGACATCATTTGCGAGTATTAAATCTAACAGACGATCGTTTCGATTCAGCAATGTATTAATCTGGGTAAATCCATTCAGGTTGAACCCATCGAGAAGAGCGCTGCAGGCAGTCGGAATTTGCGACAGCAGTGGATCAACTAAAGGTAATCCGCCTTCAGGAAAACACCATCGTAAACCGTATTGATTATAGTCACCGAACAATAGCGCAGGAGTGCGGGGGCTTAATCGGAAAGATATCGAACTCAAGGAGTCTATGTGCTCATTGATACTCACCGAGTCGATTTTACGATCAGGGGGCAGGTAGATTACTTCGATGTTAAGCGAATCTCGTGGGAGTTCAACCAATACCCATAACTGCTCAAGGGATACAGATATGAATGTTTGATCAATTGAACTGCTAAATTTTTTCGATACTGCGATCAGTACGCCTCCTCCGCGTGTTTTGTGGCTGTTCAGCGGGGAGCGATCACTCCTGTAAACAGCATACAGGTGACCGAAGAGTTGCACAGAGAAAATTTGATCATTCAGCCAGGTTTCCGTTAGGACGATAATGTCGTATTCGGCATCCGAAACAGCTAGGAAGAATGCATCAATTTTTGTCCTCAATCCACGCACGTTCTGGTAGTAAATGCGTAAACCATTCGAAAAAGTAACACTAGCGGAAAATGGTCAAGTACAGCGGGTTCTAGTAGCTCATTATACTCGCCTGGAGTATCATGTCGGAAGCCTTCTCTACCATCACCGACCACAGGACCGGGACGATGACGATGATGGATGTCTTCGGAGAGCACGACTGGGTGGAGTGGTAGGGAGACTTCCTTAGTGCTTGTTACTGGGTGTCACGGATCCGAGGCTGCGACGACGATGGTTGAGGAGTGCCGTTGTCTAAAGGGGTCGTAAGTGCTCCTCTTTCAGCAGTACGCACTTTAACGTGATCGACAAATTCGCGAAAGAGAAGTCCACTGGGCCAAGTCGATGCGTCAAGTGATTGTTCTTTTAAAGATGGGTCTAGTCCGACTTTAAACGATATAAACGTCAATTTGGTTGGATCCGCATCTTTTGGAACAAGCCGTACGACATCGACAGTGTCAGATACATCGAGACAGCGAGAGACAATTTTTTGCACATCTTCAACGGTCACCAATGGTTGAAATCCAGATAAGTAGAGCCAAAATTTGTGTGATGCTACTGGAGAAACAATGAACGGAACAGATAAATCGCTCAGATCGATAGATTTGGTTCCATGTACAGCAGCATCTTGCACGGCTTGTCCATTGTTTCCACGGCGACGTTTTACTCCTAATTTTGGTCAGCCGCTTGTGTTCATAGAGTTGGGAGAGGATCGCTTATTTGCTAAATTTTCGACCTGCTTGCCAAGCGCTTCGATCAGATCGAAAGAGCAGAAAGACTATCAAAATTCGTTGGATGGGACTGCTCTGAACCTAGCACATCCTTGATGTAGGAAGACACACTGCGGCCGTTCAGTTCAGTTTTACATTTGGAGCAAACGTACATTGCTTTTCCTTGCGTAAACAGATCCCTGTTTGAACGGTTATTAAAACCACAGCATTGCTGGCTGATGTGAAAGAATGCATCACAAAAACCACATCGCACTGGTTCCAATTCGTTTATCAGCAAGTGGCATTCTCCGCAAAGCTTTTTTCCATTTTTGTTTTGTTCTGGTTCACCAAACACACAGCAGCAAGTAAATGAACAAAAGAAGAGGTACTGGTTCTAACAATCAATGTGGCGCCAAAACAATAAAAACTTTATCCGAATTAACGCCAAATAGCTTATGAACAGGCTCAAACTCGTATACAACATTTTCAATCCGGTAGAAGATACTACAAGAACTCGAGTCTCTCAATGCATAAACCGCGAGAGAATTTTTCTACATTTCTTCGCTTGACTTCATACTCTGAGTATTTCATGGTCTTTTTAAAAAAATACAGTCTGCTAATGATTGGTGCTATGTTGAATTTACCAAAAGTTGACAATTATCGCAGAAAATCGAATCGATGATTCGACTTGATGATTCTCATACTAGGTTGCAATATTTCAAAACCCTTGTGTGGAGTATTCACATACATTTTCATAGACAAAACTTATGCTGAGGTTATATGCACATACACAGGAAAAAATAATGAAATTTAAACGACATGTAATTCAATAGTACTATGAAATAGACATCAGTTGAATCGAGAATCTGATTTAAAACCACGATTGATGTGAAATTAAATTGTAATGCATTGATTTGTCAATAAACATGACTGTATGTTTCAAAAAACGCTTAGTTTTGCGTTCAAAGTACATCGAAAAATCAAGAATTGTAAAGAAACTTTCCATTCAATAGCCTGCTCCAAATATGTGCATGAAAATTAATGTAAATCCACAAAATATTTTTATCTGTGTAGTTAGAATAAACGGCAATAGTAAAATGATTATATCGCAATTATCCACTGCCCATACAGAATCGGATCGCGAAACGAGAATAAGCGACCGTTTGTTGCTTTAGAGAGAATCCCCACAGCAGCGAGCTAACCTTTGATTCTCAGACAGGTCACCGAGAGAAATTCGATCTCGCACTGGTGTCTATTCTATGTTAAATGAACCTTGCTGGTTTTTTGTTGCTGCGATGATATCCGTCTCTCTTTGATGGCACTGATGGAATCTTGTGAAGAGTTGCTAGTGAGCGTTCTTTGATACGATAAAAGCTATCCTTGATAAACTATATTTTTTGTTACAAATGTAACGCGAATCAATTTGCATTCGATTTTCTAAATTGTGGTACCACCGAAAAAGGTATTCAAAACTCGACACAACGGTAAATCGGTTCACGGTTTAACTTTACTTTTGTTTTTGTTAATCGATATTGATACAAGTAAATTAATTTTGTTAAAACAAGAAATAAGAAATGGGAATCATTAAAAGTTGGAAATTGTTGATAAAAAGATGATTTTTATATTTTATTAATCAAACGCCATCAGATCTCTTAGCATTTAAAGTTCTTAACCGAATTTGTCGCAGATTGACCCCGAACAAAACTCGTCCATTAGCATGGAATCTGCTGCAGATTCAGATTCTTTGAAGACGTTAGACCTCTCTAATGATTGTTTTCACTTTTGAAATGAGATATTTGTTGCGTATAAAAATTTGCGCTGTCTCTAGTGACTTGTAACCCGACTGAAAACTATCTTTATTTTAAATATTTGTTACGTTAGGTAATTGTTTAGAACGATTAAACTTTTTTTTGTTGGCCATGGGTAAAACGGTGTACTTTAAGAAATCTCATTATAATGCCGTTTACATTAACAAATATTTATGAATATTGATAGCGAAAATATTTCGTCTACAATTGATAGTTAGAAAATCATTTTTTTAGCTTGAGCTTTACCTTGAGCGACCACCCCTGGTTGCTACTCCGTTACTGGGACTGGTAAATCATCCTTTAATGTACATCTTCTGGTAATCCCAAAATTCATTGATCAGTACCGGCGCCGGCCAGGCCCGAACGTAGATTGTCTAAGGAATGTCAATCTCCTAAAGACCCCAGCCCCTGATAGTTAGAAAATCTTTTTTTTTTTCAAGAAAAATTCAAAAGTTATAAGGAGTAGAAAATTAACGTACGTTCAGTCGAGGAAAAAAATCAACTAAAAACAAACAATTACAATTACTATAAAGTAAATAAATAATCTTTTCGCGCCTCGAGCTTTTTTCAGTAAGGTTTAGTAGAGTTTGCACCCAATCGGGTGAAATAAGGTTACATGTCGTTGAGCGGTGTGCATTAACCTACATTGCCCCAGAAAACATTTTTCTTTCCGGTCTCACCTATTATATAGTGCTCCATCAAAGATAGTACAGCAAAACCATTATTTTTATCTGCAACCTTTCAAAGCCAGACGTGATATTCTATCCCATTTGTTTTTCAAGATATTTACTTGAATAATAGCTGCATGAGTTTATCGTAAATCTTCCTTCATTTCCGTAGTTCATTCCAAAGAAATGAAGTAAAACAATTCCCTGGTAGCTCAGCATCGCCGTTGAGTTGCCTTAAAAGCCGAGCTTCTTCGTTCCACCGTTTGATAATCGATGGATCGCTTCGGGCGCAAATCGAAGATTTATTGCAAACACTCATTTTCAAACCTAGGCGCTATTCATCATCCAATTGTTCACACATTTTCACTTATCGACCACCGAAGATCGTTCAAATTTACTTCGCCTGCAGGAACCTTTGTACGATGCATAAATGCTACTGCAAACCGGAATGGCATATGCCTTTCTCGACAGCAGAGCGATATCTCCACTTATTTCTAGACAGGCTGAGGGTCGAATATCGAGAATTTATATTTTATTGACATTTTATTAAAGGTTATTTTCGATATCTAAAGTCGTTTGTGAACTATTATTAAAGAAAAATAGTCTATGTGTGAATATGAATTACAGTTAGATACCTTGTCTTGCGTTTTTCTTAAAAGAAATTAAAATGTCATTTACTCGTAAAGACCAAATGACATCAGTTTTCTTGGTCATCAATGAATATCCTATCAGAGATGTTGCATCAGCATGCGCTTTCATGAATTTTTAACAACTAACAGTAAGACCTTCTTTTCCTGGCATTACATTCCTTTCGTGGAATTTGGCCTTTCTGTTTCAACAGAGTTCGCAGACGATTCATAGCGTACAGAATCATTGCATGGCAAGTGCTAGGATCCTACTGACACTAAGAATCCTTCCAGGTCGAGGCTCGAACACACGACAACCGGCTTGTGAGACCAGTGTCCTATGCATTGAACCGCCGACCCGGGCTAACAGTAAGACCTACTATTGTTAAATACGGATAAGTCCACTATTTCGATTATTTTTTGTACCCATTGAGTATACTACACAGTCCCAAAAAAACATTGAATTTTCATTTAAACAACTATAACAAAAAGCATCCATGATATAAAACAAAACATTACGTGCGATATGAAATTTACTTGAATGCTGCTGCGGTTTAAATTTACATGAAGGAAACTGATCATTAGTAAATTAACACGTTATAAGAAAACTCGAGCATGTGAACATAAAACGCATGTGAACATAATACGTAATAATAACTGATCAAATTTTCGGATCATTAATGCAAATGTTTTTTGAATTTTACAATTGATTTTATGTTCAATGGTAGATGGTAACATTAGATGAAAAATTTATTTATTTAAGGCCGATTCAGACAGCGATGTACTCTCGTATTTAGCTGTTCGCTACTGTTTTTCTATGCTCACTTCTTGTGACTTATATCCAATCTAAATATTGCATATCGTTAAAAATTTTAGAATATTTCTTACTCGAACTTTTAAGGGAAACGTCAAGTGCAAGAAGCGACGCAATAATATTGTGTTAGTAACATGTCAAACTCAATCGATCAGAACGTAAAATACAGTTGACAGCCACTCAACTAGCGTAATCTTTTTTTACGAACCAAATCCCGGAAACATTTATTACGAATCTACTTTGTAAAAAGCGGATTTTGCATACTAGGAAAATCATTTCCGGCTCATTTACATTTCAAGGAAATAACAACAATATGGGTATTTTCGGAACGGGTTTGATGAGTAGGTGTCGGAAAACGATGTTTGAGATGGTTGTGAATTCCAAGATGGCGACTTCCGGTTTATTGGTATTCTTTGAAAACCCTTACAATATTTTTATTTTCGGAACGAGTTTGATGAGTACATGAGTACATTCATAGACAAAAGGTTACATAGAATTGAATGCGAATATTTTGAGTAGCTCAAATCTAACTTACAATCTGTTGCATAAGAGCGTGATCACGATTACTCGCGATCGGTAAAGTGAAACGGTGTGATATTTTTTTTTTTTAACACAGAGGGCAGTAGTGTCTTTGATGCAATGCGAGAATAAATCAGCTGACTATTGTTTACAATTCGATTTCAGCATTTGTCCAAAATGAGTACCGCGTACGCTACGCGCTTCGAAGCAGTATAAAAAAACACGCATCCGAAAGGTCCCAAAATGATCCAAGTTTCCGCGGCAAAACACAAGAAAAATTCGAAACAGTTTGTGAGTAAGTGGGTGAATCGTTTTAAAAAGGTGAAAAAGTGATTTCAAAAACTGTTTTTGAAGAATCCGACATTAACTGTACGCGAAGGTGCTTCAAAATTGACCAAGAAATGTTTAAATACATCGTACGAAACTGTTCGCAATTAATTTGCAAGTTCGAAGAACTTCGCAAAACCCGATGCCAATCCAATTGAGAACGTTTGGGCTCAAATGAAGATGAAGCTTGTGAAAAACCGACCACACAATTTGAAACAGCTTGTTCGCCGAATTCACAAATTTTGATGTCGTTTTCAGCAGAATACGCGCAAAATCTCACTCAAAGTATGCCTTGAAGGTGTCATGCCATTATTAACGCTGAAGGGGATTGGACTTGCTATTAATGTACACTGAAGTCTTGTTTTCTGCGAGCTTACGTACCGCATAAAAAACCGCATAACTCTGAAACTTCGCATAAAAAAACC
This sequence comes from Malaya genurostris, assembly GCF_030247185.1. Classification (NCBI taxonomy): domain Eukaryota; kingdom Metazoa; phylum Arthropoda; class Insecta; order Diptera; family Culicidae; genus Malaya; species Malaya genurostris. The sequence goes on from NC_080572.1 coordinate 96,254,240, forward strand.
GCATAACTCTGAAAATTCGCATAAAAAAGTCGCATAAAAAAAGACCTTAGTGTATTTGCATGTTAAGGAGTGTATCGAAAATAAGCTATCCACATACATTTATGTTGTACGCATGTATTTGTGATGGTTATTTATGCTCAGATCACAGCATGCTGTGCGTTTGGCTGTTAGCTTTCGTTTGTTTACTTGTTTGTGCGGTTGAAATTCCGCGTTTTCAAAATGTCGCGTATTGAAAAGGAAGTGAAAATTAAGGTTCTGGACACATGGCGCAGTGAGAAGGGTATTATACAATACGTGATTTGACCAAAAAAGCAGGAAAGAGTGTCGGAATGATGTAGTCTATCAAGAGGCGAAATCACCTGAAGACCTACAAGAAGCAGAAAATATCGAAACAAAGTATAGAACAGAAGAAGCGAGCAGTATTAGCGTCTTTTGCAGTGTCCGGATGCATGCGTTTTGATGGATGATGAGACTCATGTAAAGGAGGACTCAAAAACCCTTCCAGGGCCACAACACTTCACTGTCGTCGTTGGAGAGGACGTGAGCGATGAGGACAGGCCGATTCAAGTGGAGAAATTCGGTCGAAAGATACTGGTATGGCAATACCTTATTATCAAAAAGAACCGGAATTTTCATTTTAAAACACATTTTAAACACATTCTGTCAAATTTTGACGCATATCGTACGATTAGTTTTTGTTTGGCGTCTAAACAAAGAAGTTGAAAAATTTTCGTGTGGCGATTTTTATAATGGATGAAAATTTAGAACAACGTGCGTGCATCAAATTTTGTGTTGCAAATGGATTTAAGTGTTCCGAAACGTTGAAAATGTTAGAAAAGGCCATTGGTAAATCGTGGTGGTGGGGTCGTACAAGCTTGGATCATGATGAGATCCCTGGCCGCCCAACAACATCTCTTACTGAAGAAAACATTGAATCGGCGAAGCAAATCGTGTTGCAAAATCGTTCTGTACCGATTAGAGAGATTGCTGTGTTGTTTGGCATCTCTTATGGATCAGCCGAACACATTTTAACTGATATTTTGGGTTTGAAACGCGTCGCTTCTCGGCTGGTGCCAAAAAAGCTGAATTTCATTCAAAAACAGCGTCGTGTTGATGTGGCCAAAGAAATGATTTCCAACGCAAACACATTCATCGAATGCATCATATCTGGTGATGAGGTGTGGATCTATGAATATGACGTCGACACCGCACAACAATCGACCGAATGGCGCTTCGAAGGCGAGCCGAAACCATCCATTATAAAAATCGCCACACGAAAATTTTTCAACTTCTTTGTATAGACGCCAAACGAAAACTAATCGTACGATATGCGTCAAAATTTGACAGAATGTGTATAAAAGTGTTGCCAACGTTGAGAGAATAAAAGTTTATCGATTGGACAAGCGCGGGAATTTTAAAATGAAAATTCCGGTTCTTTTTTGATCATAAGGTATGTTCCTGTGGTTTGAAGTCAACCATTTTTTACACTACCGGAACTATGAATGCAGAAATCTATCGATATGAGTGCCTCCAGAAGAGATTGCTGCCTTTATGTAAGAAACATAGTACACCTCCAATGTTTTAGCCGTTTTTATCATCGGCTCACTATGCCAAATTGGCCAATTGGCTTATGGAAAAGGGTATAAATTTCGTTGAGAAAAATAGCAATCCACCAAACTGCCCTCAGCTTCGACCCATCGAACGTTACTGGGCAATCGTGAAGAGGGTCTTCAAGAAGAATGGTAAGGCAGCTAGAAACATGCAAGAATTCAAAAAAATTTGGGCTCAAGCGTCCAAAAAATGCGATGCAACACTTGTCCGGAACTTGATGAAGAGCGTTCGATCAAAAGTTCGAAAATTCTTGAAGGAATAACTTTAATTTCATTCGGTTTTCATTATACTTAAGTTTAACCTCGTATAGTAAAGGATCAATTTTTAGTTTGTGTAAAATATCGTTTTTATCATAATTTGAAAGAAAAATTTGTGGATAGTTTATTTTCGATACATTCCATAGTATTTGATCTAATAAAACAATATTCGAAAGTATTTTTGTGTTGACTCTTCATTTTCTTATGTAACAGACTGTAGCTACAATCGCTTTATGTGGAATTAAAGCTAACAATACGCTACATTACTTAAAGGTACTAAACGTAAGATTTTAAAACATCTAGAACTATCTGTACTAAAATCAGTAATTTAAGGTAATTTAGAATCTTCGCACATAAAGATTTTTAAACCGGAAAAGTCGCTTTTTATTACCACATTTGCAGTACTATATATGAGAATATGAGTGACATGTGAAAGGCATCACTAGGTGGATTAAAACATCTAGTTTCTATTTTCGAAATATTTGAGTATTACGTACAGGGCTTCCGAGATCGAATGTGTGAAAATGATACAATAGCAAAGTAAAACGCACTCAACATGCTTAGAAACGTTTGAAAGCTACTTTTAGGTTATGAATCAAATTCGAAGATCGTGTGGTTGACACTTCCGATTTTCTAGATATAATCGCACAATTGACGTAAACGACAAACCGTATGCGTCTCGTTGTATTATTACTGATACTTATAGTTTCGGAAATGTTATCAAAAAAGCAACGTAATCGTTGGAACACGTTTATGTGAACTACCCGAATCAATCGGGATGAATTTGAGCCCAAAACCAACCCAAATTTGAGTCAGGGACAATGAAAAAATATATTTAATAAGGCTGTTTGAGTGGCAAAGATAAGACACAATCACACAACTAGGTGAAATGAGAAGAGATCTTTTGTAAATAAAACAAGTCAACTGAATGACTTTTTTTACAGTGCATTATTGAAGCTAAGCTGAAAGCTACAGAAAATTTTTTTTTACAGGTCGCAAATCATCTAAATCGTGGAATTCAGAGAAAGAAAATGTTTCCAACTTCATTCCCATGTATATACAAATATCACCGTTGATATTGAGTTTTAATTGAATTGAACTTTACTTCGGTTTATGGCAACTTTCAACCTCTGGGCTCGGTGCCTTTTCACAAATGTCGGAATCTTTCGGGTTCGCCGAAAGGTCCCTCGATGCCAATGGGAGGTGATAAATATTTTTCCACCGCCTTTAGACTTTCTCTGATGCTTGGCATTTCCAAGTGTATGAGTACCGTACTCAAACCATGTGGAAATTTTACTGCAAAGACTACGAGCAAAGGAAGGCATCCGACGGTGCCAGGTTGTCTACAGGCAGTGTGTGTTGTGTTCGAATATCGAGAAAAAAAAGCGCCCATATCTATATGTCATCGGGAGGCAGTATCCGCATTCGGGCCTGTAGGAAACCTACGGCATAAAGCTGCAACACACTTCATAACTCTGGGCGCTCCGTAGCACCAGCCAGCCGCCCGAGCAAGAGAATGTGATGATGCTAGGGCGATGAAGTTGCAGATAAGAATTATGCTTCTGGGTTCTTTCTCACACTCACACTCGTACGGCTGCTGGCAGCTTGCAAAGTGCGCCCGACTGACTGGGAAGAAGATGGCCCGGCCGCCGTTTGCAAATAGCACAGGCTTTAATGGCTGATCGACGATAGGACCACAACAAATTCAATTCAATATGCGCTCCCTGGTGAGGATTGGTTCTATGTTTATGGGCCAGTGCCGCATAATTTACTGAGCGAACGATTTGTGCTAGATTTAAATTGGGTCAATTTAGATTAGAAAATTGAATTCCGCTCTGCAGTGATGGGTTTCAAGGAGCTATTCGATAGCTCTATTCAATAATGGAAACTGAATGGACCAAGCCCAGGGATATAAAAATAAATACTGTCTTCTCGATACAAAACGGCTTGGTGTTGCTTCTACTGGATGGAATGGAATCCATTCGGAACACGTACACGTTGTCATTCTTATCTTAGCCTTTCTGAAAATTATTTATACCACAAACAAATCGATTAATTATAATGTTTTGCGTGTTGGCATTGTGTTGGATTTGTCTGAGACTCTTAACTGTTGGAAATGAAAATCGAATAAAATAATAACCAAACACAGATAATCTTGAAACAATTTTAAAACATTCAAAATTCGATCAATTCTATGCAAAAATCAAATCTTAGCAAAAATTGATTGGTTATGATCTCCATAAATTTATTTTCAATAGTGTGATCGTAGTTTTAACATGTAGCATGTTTTATGATTGTACTGTTTGAAATGTAATGTTAATTGGGGAAAAATGTTGTTTTTCGTGATGACTTCCAAGCAAGCAGTGTTTAGACCAAAAAAGAATGAGTTATTGAAAATTCAGATCGTTCCCGCAGTTGTATCTCACAACAAATGGTAATCGACTATTCTACCGGGTTCTGGGTTCAAGAAAACTCAGACGACCCAGCGCAGCGCAGTGACAAAAAATCTCAGGCGTTCGATAGGTGTTCAGAGCGCTCGGAACGTGGCCAAGGAAGTCGATTCTTCCCTCTGGTTCGTCTAACAGACAATAAAATAGACAGGACTTCAAGTCTTCAAAGTGAGGAAGGCGCTTAACCGAACCGCTAAACAGACTACGTTAGTCAAATCCAGCGCCAGGAAACGCCTACTGCCTATTTACTCCGATCCGAAGATAGCGACACTCTGTTTAGGCAAGATTTGGCATTGTGCCATTACGCAAAGCCAACGCTGTTGTTGTGCCGATTGAGGTAGAACGTCAAAACATTGAGGAAAGATTGGATAAAAGTGTGTCGGAAAGGATTCAGGATTCGATGATAAGAAGCGGAAAAATTTATCTACTATTTACCATTTAACGTTTGAGAGGAGGTTGAAATAATTACTTTACTGAAACATATATAAAACTAATAGGTGTTAATTTATATCCCACTTGAAAAGTGCTTACTTAACTACCGCGTTACTAAAAAATGATCATCTCTTGAGAAAGAAGAGATATATGGAGACAACAACAACAATTCATCCATTTTTTGTTTTGTAATACAATTTTTATTCTGCCCTTTTTGCGTAAAAGCTTTACGTGGCCGACTGGCTTACAGTTTTGTTACTTAATTTTTTTTTTTTGCTATTGGATCTCGTTGTCACCCTTTTTCTAGTGGGAGATGAGTTTCCATTTCCATCCAACGAGGATCGGGGGTCACTTCGTCCGCGGCTCATCACATCATCCATTGCTTCATCGTCGGTGTTGTGTGCAGTGCTGTAAAACTTCATTCATTTCAATTGAAACTGAATGTGGAACACATTGACGATCTCTCGAATGCAGTAAACTTCACTCTCTGACACACACAATGTTTGCTGACGGCCCGAACGGGCAGCATTCAGTCATCAATCGTTTCTCTTCAATCGAGGCTCAGTTTAACCACCGTCAGTTGATCTCTTGAAGTAACAAAATATCTCTTTCAATAGTGTGAGAGCGGCCTTCAAATGAGGTTCATGTAAACATTCGAATTGGTTCAAGATAATAGATAAAAAACTAATCAGATAGCTGAAATATCAATCACAGAATACACATAAATTAATTGCTTCCTCCTTAAGTTTTCATTTTTTACACTTTACTTTATTTATAATTCTATTCGTTCGAAATTGCTTACTACCAAGAGCGAAGGCAATGAAGGAGCTACACTACTTGGCACTCGAAACTGAGCAAGCAAAACTTCAAATGACTAGGTACGATTAATCAACTGATGATGAATTCCGGGAACTTCACTTGAAAATGGCAGCAAAAGTCAAATGAATTAGTAGGGATATGCTGACGGTCAGCGGCCATAAATTTCATTCTCATCTTAAATTATTCGATTGAAAATGAAATTTTACCGCACTGGTTGTGTGTGATTTCCGTTTTCTTGTCGTTGTCCTTGTTGATCGTAGTCTTGGGCTCGTTGAGAGTTGCTGTGATGCACCTTGTTGTACATTGGTTGCAATTGCTGGTTGGTTGGAGGGTAAGTTGTTTACTGCAGCTGGTGTACTTTGTTCTATAGGGGATACGTTGGATGGTTTCGTTGGGATGCTTCACTGTTGTTGGTAACCGTCAAAGGTGTACTGGGGTTGCTTGGGGTTGGTGTGAAGAAAGCATCGTTGTCCTTTGGTGTGGTTGTATCTGATTGTCATAGGTAACAAGTGGTTTGCACGGAATTCTTGTATCTTGACCGAATGTCACATAAGAATGTACAGGCCTCTTTAAGTGCATGCGTAACAAACGTACGCCATTTAGAATACCGGGGAAAAAATTCTTCCACTTTTCTATTTCGATAGAGAGAATCTCTCCGTATTGGGACATAGTTTTGCGAATATATGAATCGGTGACGCTTGAGGGAAGATCATGCACACGCACTTCTATAGCACTATCATCCATATTTATTGGAATGTTGTACTTAATGTTCTCGTACTCCACATAATGCACATTGCTATTGTCTTTTGCGAATTGAATTGCAACCAATTCTTCGTAAAACTGGATGTAAGCAACATCATTTGTCTTATTGGATTGAAGTAAATGCACACGTTTAATGTCAAGATGCATTTTCTCCTTAAGCAAACCTTCAAGTTCTCGTATCGAAACTTTACTAATTTGGAAATGAAAACTTGCACAGCAATTGTGTCATGCTTCAAGACATCTGATATAATATCTAAACTCAAACTTTTAATCGTGTCTGATTCTTTATAATATATAACAAATGGATGAATTCAGGTCGCTTTCAAATCTCATCCAAGTCAGTCGATATAACAAAACCGTTTACGTTCGGGACGGAAGAAACCAAGTACAGTATTGTGTAGTGAACATTAGAACGACCTCGAAATGAGTGAACCAAACGAACAAAAGCTACCGCCGTCACGAAAAAATACAATTGTTGTTGACTTCAGGCAGTGCAAAATTCGACCTGAAGTCAACAACAGTTGTATTCTTTCGTGACGGCGGTAGCTTTTGTTCGTTTGGTTCACTCATTTCGAGGTCGTTCTAATGTTCACTACACAATACTGTACTTGGTTTCTTCCGTCCCGAACGTAAACGGTTTTGTTATATCGACTGACTTGGATGAGATGTGAAAGCGAACTGAATTCATCCATTTGTTGTATATTATAAAGAATCAAACACGATTAAAAGTTTGAGTTTAGATATTATATCAGATGTCTTCAAGCATGACACAGTTGCTGTGCAAGTTTTCATTTCTAAATTAGTAAAGTTTCTGAAGCAACGAATGAATATAATAAAATCAATTTTTGTATCGGACCGGGCAGCTTCTCAATATAAAACGTGCTAAACCCACCTAGCAGTGAGATGATACATTTTTTTATCAATCCGCATGTGTTTTTTGCATGAATATTCTTCGGTGTTTCAGTTTTCGTGACATTATTTTAATGACCGTTGTTTCAAGCGCAAATTTCAGATTTTAATCACTCATTATCCTGTAGTGTCGAAACTGCAAATCGAATTGAATTCAAAAACTGAACGAATAACAATCGATTGAATATTCCATGAGATGTCGAAATAAGTTCCACTTTAGAGTGTACGGTAATTTACGGTACTCTCAAAACTGGTATTCAGAAACCAGCATAATCGAAAACTATTCGTATGGCATAAATTAATATGACGAATACATTGCAATAGCTTTGAGTCCAACTTTGAAGCTTGTCAGATTGTCGTCTTTTATATCAGTATAAATTTTTAAAACTCATCACCCTGTGATTCCAGAATCAGATAAAATTCATTAATTTTGTATGGGACCATAAATCCTTTAATTTGAATTTTTGTTTTTGAAGTTCGATTTGGCCTCTTTTGAGAAATCGATTGAGCTTTGAGAAACGATTCGATACCCGAGCAGAGTGTGAGATCAAATAGAAAACTCATTTTGATGTTGTGATGTTCGCATTTATCGATTACTCAATTTGCTGATGTTTTGGTCGTTTTAAGTGGCAAAACATCAAAATCGAAAGCAAAAAGATATTCCGATGATATCAAACAGAAAACTATTTTTGCTAACAGCGAAAGCAAACTGAAATCTAAATAAGATATAGATTTTTCTTGTTGATAGCGAAACTAGTTCTCAATTTGAAGTTATTATCAAATAACGAAAACAAAACTGGAATGCATAATCAGTTATTGATTTGCTTTAAAAAGACATTACTGAAAACAAACAAGTCGCGAGCATAAGCTAAAAATAGATTGGGCAACAGACCCGGGATAGTATACCTTTAGGCGATATTACTTGCAACAATAAAAAAGCGTCAAAAAGCACAACACCTCCACAGAGAGAGACTTGGGTTTCGAACCTAGGTGATTTGGATTTCGAACTCTCTGCGAATGCTATGGACTGTGACGTTAAGCTGTAAGCGGATGGAGAATTTTCGATCATATGACAAGCAGTGTTGATTCGCAAAGCTGTATACAGGTAGTTTTAGCCGATGTACACTCGTTTCGTCGCATCCGTCCCGCAACCGACGTATATGGCAGTGCGGCTATTTGACAGGTATGACAATGTGCTCATTTTTTTCTCGCTCCCAGAAGCTGTAGCATGTGAACATCATAATATCAAATTGATTTATTTATTTGATCTCATTCTACTCGAGTGTATAATCACTTTGACATACGAATTTCGAGGCTCACAAGAGCGAGCGCTTCAGAGTGAAGTCTTTTACAGCAAAGGCTCACTGAAGACGTGAATTAGGAATCTGACAAAAAGCAATCCCAAATCATATATTATTCCGATTCCAAAAAAAAAATGAATGCAGCAAGTGGGTGTAATGTTTCTAACGGTATAACTCCGAAACTACTGAACGGATTGCTATCAATTTTGGCACAGATACTTCTTGCTCTTCAGAGATGGTTATAAGTGTATTTTTATGGGGAAGGGGGCCTAGCAAGGGTCTTTAACAGGAGATCATAAAAAAGATGATCTAACTGGATGAGTATCGATACTTTTTGAAGACCATTTTGAAGGATGAGTATTGATACTTTTTGAAGACTTTTTGAAATTGTTGGTTTGAAACATGTAAAGGATAAATTGTATATATGATCAAACATAACTCCAAAACAACTCAATAGATTATTAACTATCTTGGCACAAGTAATTCTTGCTGTTCATAGGTTTTTATTAGAGATATTTTAAAGATGAGGGGGTGGGATAGGTGGTGGTTGCCGTAGGTGTTTGCTAACAGGGGGAATTTAAGGCAAAATGTTACAAATATGATCGTTAGGATATTTATACGCGTGAAAAGATAGCAAGTCTATTGAAGAAGCTCTCAGATGAATTGTTTGTAAATATCGGAATAATTCCATAACAACTCAGTAAATTATCACCAAACTTGGCAGAGGTACTTTTTGCAATTCAGAGGTGGTAATAAAGCTATTTTTTTTTTGTCGAGATCAGATATTCATTGCACAGGTGAACAAAAGGTTGGAGTTTGTAGCAAGTGCCTCTAAAAAGAGGTTTATTGTTAAATTTATCTTATTCGTCGACAAACGAGGGAGGATATAGACTAGGAGAAAAGAGTCTTGAAAATCAATTTTAATTACCCCCCCCCCCCCCCCCCTCCTCGCTCTCTCTTTTTTGGACGAGCACAGATACTTTTCACATTCCTCAGAGAACAGAGAGCTCAATGTAAAATTCATTCAACGAGAAACGATACTTCTTGATTAATAAAGATTAATACCTTCACATCAAAATAAATTAAAGGGAAGGAGTGTAGCAAGTGCCCCAAACATGGGAAGTATAAAGTGAATTGATCGGATTTTACGAAAAAAATGGTACTTCTTGACCAGTACTGCATATTTCTAGTAACTAAGTGAGGGTCACAAAAATATTTACAAGAGGCAGGGGGAATAAACATTCCTAACCAAGGGAGGTAAAATTGATCTGAATTGACGAAGAAATCATAAAATTAATGTGCATTTTTTTCATGTAAATTGAGAAAACTGTCGAACCGAGCTGATGAAAATAAGTTTACGATAACATTTGAATTAACTGACTCGTTATTCTATAGAACGAAAGTGTTATCTAACGTAGTTATGAACAGCCTTTCGTGATCCAATAATCATTATCAAAATCTTGAGCAATTGTGTGGAAATAAGTTGTGTTTTATTACGCTCTGAGTATTTCAATGGTCAGAACAATTTCTAAAACTGTTTTTGCGGCCTTGCCTTCACGAAACATTTCAGAGCAACGCCGGGTAATTCAGCTAGTATGATATAAAGAAGAGCGTATTATTCAAAGCACTTGTTAGTTGATGCACGGAAAAACAATTACTTTGGCAATGCCGTTCGTCGATTTCTGAACCACAGACAATAACGGTCAAAACAACGACCAAAAATAATAGTCAGAACATTTAACATCTTTTTTTAACTAAACTCTAAACTGTTAGAGAATCTGATATTTAACGTATCCCACTAGAAGGAAACCGTTGACGTCAAATGTATTTTTGATATCAAGTTCCTGAAGACGGTCTTTCTGTGGCTGACGATTAGCGAGATGAGAATGCCCAGGAGATCGCTAACTTCAGATAAACGTGGCACCAATGATCACCAACCTAGCCAATGTCCTCCAGATGTGTGGTGCTACAACAATAATCTCGCAAGTAAAAATATAGAGGATTATTGGTGTAAAAGCAGCAAAAGTTTTGACAAAAATCTTTTCCTTGATCACGGTTATGGTTCCGGACAACTGCCAGAGGAAGAATTTTTGTAAAACGCAACATAGAATTAAAGGAATAATTGTTCCTTTAAAATTTATTTTTGCATTTTGGTATCGCCTAATGGAATTAATCCTATTTTGATGCAGTTATTAAGTTGTTGCTTTTGAAAAACCAAGTTTTTATTTCAAAAGTAACAGCAAACAGATAACATAATGAGATATCAATTGAAAAATTGATGAGCTGAGATCAAATTAAGATTTCAATGTGATGTTGCTATCATAATAAGATTTCAATTTGCTCTCGTTTTGATGTTTGACTTTGCTCGGGTACTGGAACCGGAATTAAAAAATCGGTGTAGCCGAAGTCAGTTAAATTCACCTGAGAAGCTGTATAGTTCACATTTGATTCAAAATATTTAAAAATCAGTGTAAACATCTTTGAAAAATCGTAGCGCGAATTAAATTTTTAAATACCTTTCGAATCGAAAGCCGAATGCCACTAAAACTGATATTAGTTTATTTGGTTATGGACTATCCAAATCTACAAACCCAATAAACCTGTGAAATATATTATATTTTTATACTAATCACCCTGTATCTCCGAAACCGGAAGTTGGATCTGACTAATGTTTAATAGGATCTTAAAACCTTTCATATGAATCTTAAATCGGTTTAGCCATCTACGAGAAAAATGAGTAACACTATTTTAATTTCGTTTCACATATCATCCTGTAGCTCCGGAATCAGAAGTCGGATCCAAACGTAATTCAGGAACCTTATTAGGGAGCATACGACTTTTCATATGAATCTGAGTTTGTAGAACACGGTTGAGTCATCTCCGAAAAAAATTGAGTGAAATTATTTGTCATTATGTACTTCGAAACAATTGTATAAAAAATCGTGTTCCACGTTGCTCCCAAACATTACTTTGTCATTCAGCGCTCAAAACACTTACTACTGGAATAAGGCAAAAAGTCACTTACCCAAAAATATCGATATCTCCGTTAAAAATGGATGGATTCTAACAATCTATGGCTTGATGGATAGATATTACCGTGCGAAATCTAAGTCTGAAAACATATTCCGTTTTCAAGGTCAATTGTGACAGATATTGTCAAAAAACTGAAAATTTTTACATAAAACTTCGTATAACTCAAAAAGTAAACATCCGATCTCAAAACCATTCAATAGCGTTTTGGGTGACGGGAAGACCTTTCATTTGCGACTAGTTTGATCAAAATCGATCCAAGCCATCTCTGAGATCTCGACCTCTTAGTTGACAACACACACACACACACACGGCCATTTGCTCAGTTCGTCGAGCTGAATCTATTGGTATATGTCATTCGGCCCTCCGGGCCTCGGAAAAATTTTCTAAAGTTTGAGCGAATTCTATACCTATTTTTTATATCAATAAAAAAAGGTAAAAATAAATCATTTAATTTACCGTTTCAAATTCAATAATGCCATCACAGTGCTCAGTTTGTTAGTTTCCTTTCGATCAAATGTTCCCAGATGTCGGTTATTCGGTTTATTTATTTATTTTCGTCAAGCAAATGCAGACTACATATTAATGGTTTACAATGTTCACTTAGATACTACGCATTATTTCTACGACTAAGCTGGAATTTCATTTCATTTTTGGACATACCAAGGTCAAGATGTTCGCAATATTGATTGTAGTGGCGCATTATACGATTGATTGGGGTATATTTTGCATAATTTGTTCTAGTGTTTCTTTCTAAAAATAATTTCCTGGTTCGTAATTGACGGCTAGGTGTATAAAAATTTAGTTGCGATAATAAAGAAGGTGATTGAATGCGTTGAGAAATAATGTCGCTGATAAAATAAAGCATTGCAAGGTCGCGGCGTTCTTTAAGTGTTTGAATATTGATGAGCATGCAGTGTGCTTCATATGATGGTAGAGGAAATGCTGTCCAGTTTAATTTACGAAGTGCATATAAAAGAAATTGGTTTTTGAATAGATTCGATGCGTTCTTCGTGGGTAATATTGTATGGATTCCATACTAGGCTGCAATATTCCAAAATAGGTCTGACATATGTACTGTACAGAGATGGCATTTCACCAGAGTTATACACGCTAGAGTCAGATTTTTGCCACACCGAGGATGAAAAAAACGAAGCACCGCACAAAGAGGAAAGCGCACTTCTTCTCAGTGTCGAATAGACAGCATTTGAGTGTGTGCTTGTGGTTAAAGCAGCTGGCGCGAGTGAAACACATTCTCTTCGCATGAATCGCTCACACGCGCTCTCGTCTAAATACACCCAAGTGACCACTGGCGCGTGATTGTGAGCGAACACTTCTGTGAACTTCAATTAATAGAGAGTAGATCTGACCTTGCTATGAAAAATTTGCAAGGAAAACCGAAAATTTTACGATAATTTTTTTTATTTTGCTGATTTTGCGTGTCCACGCTTCATCTACGAAAACCATACAGCAGAGTGCTCATCGGCGTATACACCTCTGTGAAAGTATCTGCATCCTCCTCAGAGAATTTATTAGCTAATGCTCTAGCACTTTGGTGCGATTCAGTGGAAGAGGTAAAAGGAAATAAACAAACGCACTCATGATGCGTGCACACTTACACAACAGTGGTGTATAAATGTGAAAGAGAAGAGCTCTCGTTGAAGTTGTCAGTGCGAGGGGAGAAATTTTGCTTGCTCTTCGTCACACAGAGGAGATAGACATCTCTGGTACTGTATAATATTTTAATTGCGTATGGGTCCTGAAAGTTATGACTGAAGCGTTTAATAAAGCCCAGCATGCTATTAGCTTTATTGATTATGGTATTGTAGTGCTCCACAAAAGTGAGCTTGGAGTCTAAGATTACGCCTAAATCTCGTACAATTTTACATTTTTCTACAAGTTGATTTCCTAGATGTATGTTTGTGGATAAAGTTTCATTTTTTCCTACTGAAAGTTATTGAGTTACATTTTTTTACATTGAGTTGGATTAGACTTTTGCAGCACCAAATGTGGAATAGATTGATTTCGTTCTGGAATATTACAGCGTCGTTGATATTTTTAATTTCCATGAAGAGTTTCATGTCGTCTGCATATATAAGCACTTTCAGATTTTTGAGTATGAAGGAAATGTCGTTTATATGTAAAATGAAAAGGAGAGGCCCTAAGTGAGAACCCTGAGGTACGCCAAAAGTTACATTAATTGGTTCAGACAGAATGTTTTGGAAGCGGACTACCTGTACACGATTCGTTAAGTATGATTTCCAGAAGAGTATGTTTTATGCCATATTTTTGTAGTTTGTATAGAAGTAAAGGTATGTCAATACGGTCGAAGGCTTTGCTAAAGTCAGTGTAAAGAGTTTCTACGTAGTTGCCGGCGTCCATTGCATTCAGTGTGAATGTCATAAATTTTAAGAGATTTGTTGTAGTTGAGCGGCCTTTAAAAAAGCCATGTTGTTTGTTTGTTATTACATTTTTAAGTTGATGAAAAAGTTTTTCGTTTACAATTTTTTCAAATAATTTGGAATGCATGAGATAATGGCTATTCCACGGTAGTTCCGAATGTTAGATTTTGCACCAGATTTAAATATTGATACAAGAAAAGAAGATTTCCATGCTTTAGGAAAAGTACATTTATTTAGTGATAAGTTAAAAAGTAGTTGTAGTGGTAGTTTAAGTTCTTCAGAAAGATTTTTTAAAAATATTGGTGGTATACTGTCAGGTCCAGGCCCTTTTGAGGCGTCTAAGTTTTTCAGTGCTGTCGAAATGTCATGTTCTGATAGATAGTTTACAGAGATGGAGTTGGAAAATGCAGGTATGAAAGAGAAGTATTCACGATCACGGTCAATTTCTGAATAAGATGTATATACTTCTTGGAAAAAATTTGCAAAGTGATTGCAGATTTCTGTGCTATTTTTCCCTACATGTTCGTCGAGGTGCATTTGAGATGGAAAATTGTTGCTTTTTAGTTTAGTTTTTGTGTAGTTAAAAAAGTTCTTAGGGCAAGCCTTTATTTCGTTTTCAATTTTGCGGTTGTATTCTTCGTGTGCTGTGTTAATGGCTATTCTGAGTTGATTGCATAGATTTAAGTAATTTTGAAGATGAGCGTCACTTTTTTCTTGTTTGTAAGTTTTGTGTGCTTCTTGTTTCCTATTTTTCAAATGTTTTAGTTGTGAATTGAACCATACAGGTAATTTGCTGTTATTCTTCTTTTCTTCTTCTTTTCGTAGGCAAAGTGTCAGCTAATATTTTGTTTATAATGTGATCGAATTTGTTTACTTCGACGTCGACATTTCCGTCTGTACTCAGTATGTTCCGCCAATTTATTATACTTAGTCTACACTTGACTTCTTCAAAGTCAATTTTATTGTATTCCGGCACTTCCTCATATTCCAAGTCGTAGGGAAGGGATGCATTGTGTGTAAATGATGAATATTCAATTGCGGTGTGAAATGCTTCATTTTTCCATAAAGGCAGGTTTGATGCATTCACACAAAAGTCTTCTGTGCAATTTGTGAAAAGAAGGTCTAAATATGCATTTTGTTGATTTTTTACGTAGTTTACTTGATGCAGGCCAAAATTAGAAATTTTGTCGAAAAAGTAATGCAATGTTGCGTTTTCTCCTACGACTGGAAGTAAGATTGATTCATTTTCAATGTCAGAAATGAAGTCCGCATTACGTTGATTGAAGTCGCCAAAAATATGAAGCTTTACTTTAGGTTCCATATTCGAAATAATTGTGTCTAAAGATTGAAAGAATAATTCAAAAGAGAATTTGTTCGCATTTTCGGGTGGGAAGTAGACAGAGCAGTAAATATGTTCTTCTCCCAATATTGAGACTTTGGCCCATACATGCTCAAATTCTTTATATTTAGGAGTAATAATTTCTTCAGAAGGAAAGCAAGAGTTTATGGCTATGAGGACTCCACCTCCAGATTTTGTCTGACGGAGAGATAAATTTCGGTCGTGCCGGAATACGTTAAAATTATTTCCAAAGACTTCTTCGCTGCTAACACTTTCATCCCAGCTGCTTTCAGTTCCAAGGATTACGTCGAAAGAGGAGGTTATTAAATTTTGATGAATTTCTTTTATTTTGGCCGGGCTTTTCATGCGGTTGAAATTTTGGCAATAGACCAAAATTTCAGTCACATTTTGTCTATGAAGCGAAGAAGTTTTTGAGAATTCTGGAATACTTACATTACTAATTCCTGTTTCTATTCCTTCGTCAAAGGGGGTCGTTATTTCCGAAAATTCGGCCTTGTAAAATTGTGTTCGGCTTCCCGGATTAGTTGGAGTCGGCGGGTACGTTCACTTGTCAAAAATTTCCCATAAGAGTCCAGGTCGGCCAGCGCATCCTTAGGTTTCATTCCATATTCCTGATGCACTTCGATGAAGATTCGTAGGAGGTGGTCAGGTGTTGTTGGAAGGCCTTCTGATGCTAATAGCATTTTTATACTAGTTGGTGTCATACCCTCGATGCATACTGTAGGTTGTTGATTTTTCATGTATGACAAATACAGACGGACGACGTGCATTATTTTCGGGTCACGAAGCCTTGCTTTTAAGAAGCGTTCGTCGCCATTTGCAGATTGTGAAGTAAGACGTACAATTGGAGGACGCATTGGATCAATTTCGAATTGGCTGTCTGTACTCATGTCCTGTGATACTGTAGATGTATTTATGTTCTGTGATATAGAAGATGTGTTCACATAGTTAGTGGATGGTGCAGCTTCGATGTCATTACTTCCTAAGACCGGAGTAGTGTTGTTTTGAATACTTTTTGTTCCTTTGTAAGGGTTGATTGTTTCACCTTTTTGAAAATTTATGAATTTTGAGGCAATATCTGCGCCTGGATGTCCGGAGAATTGAACCCGTGCAGCTGCTAGTAAGTCCTTGTCCAAGGGTAAGGTATGTTGTAATGACATATTATTGTAATTGTTGTGGCAGGTATTGTTACTATTAGTGTTCAAGTTGCTTTTGTAGTGCACATTATTGTCGTTGTTGTTGTTGTTGTTGTTGTTGTTGTTGTTGTTGTTGTTGTTGTTGTTGTTGTTGTTGTTGTTGTTGTTGTTGTTGTTGTTGTTGTTGTTGTTGTTGTTGTTGTTGTTGTTGTTGTTGTTGTTGTTGTTGTTGTTGTTGTTGTTGTTGTTGTTGTTGTTGTTGTTGTTGTTGTTGTTGTTGTTGTTGTTGTTGTTGTTGTTGTTGTTGTTGTTGTTGTTGTTGTTGTTGTTGTTGTTGTTGTTGTTGTTGTTGTTGTTGTTGTTGTTGTTGTTGTTGTTGTTGTTGTTGTTGTTGTTGTTGTTGTTGTTGTTGTTGTTGTTGTTGTTGTTGTTGTTGTTGTTGTTGTTGTTGTTGTTGTTGTTGTTGTTGTTGTTGTTGTTGTTGTTGTTGTTGTTGTTGTTGTTGTTGTTGTTGTTGTTGTTGTTGTTGTTGTTGTTGTTGTTGTTGTTGTTGTTGTTGTTGTTGTTGTTGTTGTTGTTGTTGTTGTTGTTGTTGTTGTTGTTGTTGTTGTTGTTGTTGTTGTTGTTGTTGTTGTTGTTGTTGTTGTTGTTGTTGTTGTTGTTGTTGTTGTTGTTGTTGTTGTTGTTGTTGTTGTTGTTGTTGTTGTTGTTGTTGTTGTTGTTGTTGTTGTTGTTGTTGTTGTTGTTGTTGTTGTTGTTGTTGTTGTTGTTGTTGTTGTTGTTGTTGTTGTTGTTGTTGTTGTTGTTGTTGTTGTTGTTGTTGTTGTTGTTGTTGTTGTTGTTGTTGTTGTTGTTGTTGTTGTTGTTGTTGTTGTTGTTGTTGTTGTTGTTGTTGTTGTTGTTGTTGTTGTTGTTGTTGTTGTTGTTGTTGTTGTTGTTGTTGTTGTTGTTGTTGTTGTTGTTGTTGTTGTTGTTGTTGTTGTTGTTGTTGTTGTTGTTGTTGTTGTTGTGGTTGTTGTTGTTGTTGTTGTTGTTGTTGTTGTGGTTGTTGTTGTTGTATACTGTAATTTGTATTATTTTGTTGTTTCCGCTTCCGATGTTTTCGTCTGAGGTTTGCTCCAGTCGCATTTCCATATTTTTTTGCTGCCGATGAAGCGCCAGCCTGACGTGACTTCCGAGTCAGCTTTTAATTCCGGTGAAGGTTTAGCATACTGGGCACTGATTCCCATTTCTTCAGCAATACATGTATGAGCTTGAGGGACTTGCTCTTTCTTCATTATTGCTTCATTGCACAGTGCTTTGATGTCGTCCAAAAATTCTTTCGATGATAAGCTGCATGGTGGGTCGATACTTTTTATTTCATTAATATTTGTTTGCACGCCGTCAATTTTGTTTTCGAAAAAAGTAAACACTTATTCAAGGTTTACTTCTGTCCTAGTGGACAGTTGCTTGTTGGCGGTTTTTATGTCAGCTAAAAAAGTTTCGTCGCGTTCATTCAAAAGTGATGAAATGCGATTTATGACTTTACTGGCCGCGTTGCATGTATTAATGTTTACATTGAAACTAAGAGAGCCGAGCAACAGCTCCGTATTGGATCAAATCCAAAAGAACCAATTTTACCTGTTAGTCACGATACACAGGTTCATGCACGAATACATTCGAAAACCTTTTCCGTTTATATTGTCTAGCAAGCTGACGAAACTGTTGCAAGAAAATATGAAGAAATAATACACCATTTCCCGAAATTGCACCTCGGCAACAGCTGCGCCCGCCAATTTCTGGCAGGCTCCAGTGCCAACTGGAAAGGAAGTCTGCAAGCTGCAAAAAGCGAAACGATGAAGACAAGAAAAAAAAACAAGCAATGAGACACTTTTTCGCTCAAGGTAAGTAAAGTGCAAACTACTGTATAGGTAAAGAAACATATAACAGTCCATTTCCGATCGCTATCCGCATCCCCAGTCAGGGTGAGAGTATAAAACAGCAGCACCCGAATTGATTTCCATTTTATATCATTATAAAATTTACATACTCTCCAACGAGCTTCGCCGGATATCTGCTGGATCGCGATTCCTGCCAGGCTGCCGGTGAAAAACCATTCCACGTGAAACTACCTAGCAGTGCCAGAAGTGCGATTGGAAGCCGGTTTCCGTCAAGCGACGTTCGAAACTTCGAAGTGCAGCTTCTCGGCTATTCCCCTGCCAAGCAGAAAAACCGTCGAGAATAATGCCATTTAGTGTTTTATTCCGCCTCTCAAGGTGGTAGCCATGCGGGTGGAAGGTTCAACCAATATTGAGACAAAGCATTCGGGATAAAAGCGGATGTGGGAATGCGAAATCGAGGAAGGATCCAGATGTTGCATGCACAGTTCGGCGATGTATGCATCGGTGCCGAAGGAAGCACCGCCGGTGTCGAAGCAGCGGAAGCGTGGTTTGGAGCAAATAAAAATGAAATCTACATTCCATTGGAGCAGATCCAAGCTGGTTCTTGGTGACGCGAGGGCGGAAATACGCCGGAATCGAATTGATGGATGGGATTATAAAAGTACTGGTGAGCTTTTTATTGTAACCTTTACTTTTCATCCGTTGGCGCGTAGTTTTTAGCGTTACAGAAAAAGTTGATCCACCCGTTTTAGCTTCGCAGAACGAGGAATGAATTCAATGCTTTGATTGAAACTGGGTCAAAAAGTGAATCGTATTTTATGGAGATATCTATTTGCTGACGATTCCGTGCGTTCCTGAGGGGTTTTCGTTGCATTAGTGCCAATGCGATTATCAGCGTTGGATGTTAAATCAACCTTCAGCAGTGGGCCGTGAAACAACTCAAATTCCAGTAAAGAGCATACTTTCCAGTTTTTAGCGCTATTTTATCCAGGTCAACAATCAACAACTGCACGGACATTTTGATTTACACGATATACAACAAAACTCCAAATGACGATTTTATTCATCATTGTATTCATCTTGAAGAGCATTGGCTGTCAACTACGCCTATTTTATACGACGATTTTTCCTCAGTTTAAAGAAACATTTCAGTCCCTTCGATGACCACATCATTCGATGCTAATCTATTTCCAGCAAACATTTGTGTTTAATCTAAGAACAGAAAACAATCGCTAGGGGCAATACCTGGCGAATATGGTGGATATGTTAGCGAATTCGAATTTCAATGTATAGAATTCAGTCAACGTAACGATCTATAAGAAAACGCGACTCTCACTTCGGAGACATATTGTTTTACCTTTCTCATATAAAAAGGCTATGCAATCACTGTGAAAATCGACTTTTCAACCCAGGCCCGAAGGACCGAATTTCATAAACCATACGATTTAGCTCAGCTCAAGTGTTATTCATTTGCTCCCAGTGCCGCGCGCGAAATATTTTTGCTTGTTTATTTTAACTATTTTTGTTTGTGTAATCAGTATGAGTTGCGAAATTTGTGCACTGGATACCTCCGTCGACGCAACCATGTGGACATGCGTTGGCTGCCCTCGAAAATTTCACGCGGCTTGCATCGGTGTTACCATTTAGCGGGGTTCTCTCAGAAAGAGAGAGACAAAAAAGCAGATATTCAAAGGCTGTCCGCATTAGGCCAATCCGACCAATCCGAGCTCTCCGGCGTCTCCTTTTTTCTGCTTCGGCTATGGCGGAGCTGCACATGCAGCTGTGTGCATGTGCAGCTCAGCCATAGCCGAAGCAGAGAAAAAGTCAACGCCGGAGAGCTCGGATCGGCATAATGCGGATAGCCGTTAATTCTTATGTGCTGCCAAGTTGCGAGGTATGTCAAGAATTACTACGATCAGTTTGCTTTCACATTTCATCCAAGTCAGTCGATAAAACAAAACTGCTTACGTTCGGGACGAAAGAAACCAAGTACAGTATTGTGTAGTGAACAATAGAACGATCTCGAAATGAGTGAACCAAACGAACAAAAGCTACCGCCGCACAGTGGTTCAAAAGCCCAATATCACTTTAATCGCCCTAAAAGTGAGATAATAATATTATTTTACCTCAGGGTCAATATAGGAGCTAAGTTACTTCGGCAAAGTTGTTCAGAACATTATTTCAAACAAATTTGCGGAACGTACTATTCCCGTAACTTGAATGTAATTTATGATATAATGTATTTTCTGAAAAGGGTGTCCTAAAACCAGTTTTTGTACGAAAACACATATATTTTCAATTTATATGAGTTTTTCATGTTTTACAAAGTTTTTTATCATTAAAAACTACACAACTTTCTTAAACATACTATGCTGCTAGCCTCGAATTAAGTTATGTCATCTTCTGGTAGAGAAAAGTATGATCAAAACTCATTTTTTAGTTATTTGTATTTATTTTATGTTAGCTGACAATGTTCTTAATCAGCTAGTTCTGAGAAAACACAACAAACTATGTCTTAAGTGACGGGGATGATCTCCAACTTCAAAGCATACCGTACTGAGCTTCCTATTTTTCTCCCGGAAGTAAAAGTCTAATTTAAAATCGGACGTTATTCATGTGATATAAAATCCAATAGCCCTTTCAAGGCTGTCATCAAAAGCTTATCAAATGATCAAAATACTAAAGAAATCTAAAATGAACTAAAATAATTGCTTAGTTTTGTCCCTTCCCAAGTAATACCTATGGTATTTCTAAGTCATGCTCTGGGATCTCCCAGAAACTTTATCTAATACACTTCGAACGAGTGCGTTTCACGTTCCACATTGAAATTCATTGAGAACATTATAAACGACATAATGGTATTGAAAAACATTGTCATTCGTTGCCAAGGCTCCGGCCATGAGAAATTTTCATGTTCTAATTGTGATGGAAATCATAAAATCAATTATCTGAAATGTAATTCATGGAAAAAATTACCCGCTCGTTCGCTTAGTCTAATGAATCACCTTAAATTTACAGAATATATCTGAAAATCGCAAAACGGTACAAATGCCGAAGTCTTTTAATGCACTTATTTCTTCGAGTGTAAATAAACAGGTACGGCTACCAATTCGTCTTCTAACGAAAACAGTTTATTATCAGCTAGATCGGTCACGTCATCTTCTTCTTCTGGCAACAGTTACGCTATCGTGACAGGTAGACAACTACCTACCAATAATCCTTCAATACCATTTGCTTCTTTAAGCGAAGTCGATTTAGGCGAAGTTGCCGGAAAATAAAATGATCTACTTACAAAGTCAGCTTTTTCAAATGATCATCCGAATGAATTCGACTTCATCACTTTTTGCAGCATTTCAAGTTGGAGGGTAATTTGCCAATTATATTATAATGAATTTAAAATTTAACAATGATGTTAATTAATTATTGACTTTTTTAAATTGGAATGCTCGATGTTGAAAATCGAGTGAAGATGAATTCTTTAATATTCTTAACGTTCGCGAAATTCGTATTGCTATTGTGACAGAAATATTTCTTAAACCAAATGTTGACAGGTTTATAGGAATGGGTGATGGAGTTGTCATTTTTGTCCAACGGTAAATCAAGTATCTAGTTTTACCTTCTTTCAATACTGTAGTTATCAAAAGTGTGGGAAACGAAATTCATGGAATTTATTTTACCGCTGAAGCATATTTGCCTTTCAAATTACAAGACATCGACCGACATGTTTCGTAAAAGGGGACCTAAATTCAAAGTATGTTCAGTGCAATTGTAGGCAAAATAACTGTAATGGAAAAAATACTTCATAATGAACACTCTGCTGGTTACTTTACAGTTCTTTATCCCAGTAATCCGACTTGTTTTTCTACCGTGAAAAACCCCTATACAATTGATCTGGTTCTAACGGTTCCATAGTATTTCGGAACGGAGCTACGGAATGTATGTATTCCGAAAATCAAGGTTAAAACAACTATAGTGTTATGGGATCTAAATGGAGTTCCGAGACTGATACACAGAGAGTAACTGTCAACATTTTTTACCATTCCGATGTTTGATCCACGCGGTACAGTGATTTAAGTGACGCTAGTCTTAATATTCTTCATACAACGGATTCGAAACAATTTGTTTCTTTTTTTGTTCATTGTTTTAGCTGAAAAAAAAACTCATTGCTAGTTCAGAAAGGACTTAAAAAGTGCTGCGGGATTCTGCTATATCAGAACCATTTGTCAATGGTTTGCTGAGTTTGAACGTGCTCGTACTGACACTGATGGCTCTGAACGCTTTAAATCAGGTAATTGCGCCAAAAGCTGTGAGAATCGTCCATCAGGTCGTTTTTGAAAACCGCAAATCAAAAATGGCGTGAGATAACTGATATCTTGAAGATATCATACGGAAGTGTGTACACCAGAGCTAGTAAAAGTAATTTTCGTTTACTTAAAACCGACGAAAATGACGAGAAATTAATATCACTCTCAGCTTTGCATGCAAACTATGAGAACGAAATCCATGTCCAGTCAATTATATAAGTGGAACAGTAGTTTCAAAATGGTGTTCTTTCTTTCTTTTGCCTTCTCAGTCATTTGCGGTTTTCAGTGAAAATCCCATAATTTGCAGTGTCGATATTAAACCAAAGAATTGAGAATCGAAAATGACAGAAAAATGTTTCACAATGACTTTTACCTGTTGGTGCTCGAATCTGTAGTAGTTTTGGTTTCCAAAGAGGTTCTGGGGTGTAATTACCTCGATTTGTCATCTTTTAGTCAATTTTTATAGCCAAGCGTCACAGATTTTCAATACATCGGTGAAAGAATGAGAGTTGAAATTCTGTTGATGCTCCCTGCAGACGTTAGTTTGGTTTCGTCTTGACATAGAAGAAAGAGTGACGTTGGCAATTATACGCTCTATTTTTTCAATGAGACCGAAAATGCTTCGTCTCTCTTCGTTTGTTCTGGTGTCGGTCATTTACGAATGAGACAGTAAAATATTGAAAATGAGGCTGTTGGATTGGATTCTCTCATTGAGAATGCGTGACAATTTTAAACCAGTTTTTTGCGTCGATATGTGACAATGGACGAATTATGGATCCATCACTACACTCCGAAGTCAAAGCGGTCATCAACCGAGTGAACTGCAGTCGGAGAGAATCTTTCAAAGTGGTCAAAAATTCAAATAAAGGCAGGCAAGCTTATGACCGCAGTATTTTAGACTGCTCTTGGAATTTTTTACACCGAGTACCTTGAAAAGGATAAGACTATCAATAGCGAACGTTGCTTTGGCCAATTGATGCGTTTAAAGAATGGAATCGTTGAGAAATGACTCAAACTGAAGAAGAAACAAGTGCTCTTTCATCAAGACAATGTGCCAAGTCACAAGTGGCTCGCAACCATGGCGAAATTACGTGAATTGGGCTTCGATTTGCTGCCTAACACACCATATCCACTGGATATGGCCCCCGGCGACTACTATCTGCTTGCAAGCCTAAAAAATTCCCAAGGAAGAAGATTCTTTTCCAACGAGGACGTCATCGCTGAAAAGATGCTTATTTCGAAGCAAAACTCTGGTTTGATTTTATTGCTCTTGAGTTGATGAATCAAATTGAGTTTAGCCAAAAATAGGTGTTCTTCTTGATTAGTACCGGGACTTATTGATCCACGTGGTAATTTGCAAATAACTTTTCTTTGCATGGATTAAAATTCAAAAATTAAAACCTAAAACCAATTTCCAACCCATGGAAATTAGATACCACCGAAAGTCTAGAAGTTTTCAAAAATAAAATCACTTTTTGATTAAACCGAGACCAAGGAAATAAGTCTTCCTGGCTTTTAGGTTACTACCCACACACAGAGGACAAACAAATACACAGAACATCTTCTTATCTTAACGATGATGTAACGTTTATTATACATTTTCAAAGTGTTGTTGTGTATAGTGCCGTGAATATAGTAGATTTAAATGGCGTTTATAATGTCTGACATCACCAACGGCCAAAAATATAAAGAAGAATGCCTTCAGAAGCGCCTGTCGCTCTTCCTTCGGTCCCACGAATATGACTTGTGTTTTGACTGGATTTGGTTGCGTGCCCTTTCGCGAAACAGAGCAGTTTGAAAAACCTTACATTGCAAAACATACACACTCTGTTCTTATTATCACATAAATGGAGTACCGTAGTTTACGCAAATTTACGTGGAAGAACATTCAATATTATGTCTAAAATTCCATGACATGGAATTCATTGAAAAAAAATGATGCTGATTGCGACCACCGCTACTTGAACCGAGAATCATTGGATCGCAAAGTATGCATTTGAATTCGTACAGTCGCACCTGCCAGCAGAATGCAAGTTACAGTCGAAAGCAGTAAAATTGAAGCTAATCTAACATTAATCTAACATAAATTAGGGCTTTATGAATTACATCGTATGAGAGGTTAAGTCACCTGTAAAATTCAAATTTTTTTGGTGTAAAAAAAAGCTAATGTGTGTTTACATATTCTCCAAGAGTTTCAAAAATATTCTATGAGTTTTGGATGATCTTTCAATTCAGTTGGGTTTTAATGTGGAACACATTTTTGTTTTCTATATAGAGGTGCAAATTAGAAACTCAAGAAAAATACACGTAGAAATGTGGTCAGGTTTTGAACAATTACAGCTCAGTCAATTTTGTATCAATTAATAATATTATGTCACCATTTGTTTGGAAATATTTCTACGTATTAATATTCATAGCCATATATTTTTATTTGTATATCATTGAAATGTTGATTAATAGCTAGCAGTGTCCTATTTGTCTGCAAAATATCTCTGGCATACCGGATTTCCCTGCCATAGTCGACGATTTTGAAGGAGTAAGCGACATACCAAAGGGAAAGCATCGCTCTGATTTGTCAATCGATGCTAAAGCGAAGCTGTTGGAAGCACTCGAATCTATAAATATAAGCAAAATTATAGCTAACGTTTCAGTCCTACGAGTAGCATGCTAGATGTATGTTGTTGCTAGACAGCAAGACAAAAAGTGCCATAAAACGATTTGAAGCTTTAATTGGTATGCTCTGATCTTGTGTCATGCAAGTTCGGATGAAATTCCATGTTATGTCGTTTCGCCTGAGAAATTGACAACTACCCCAGGGTAAATTTGGAGTGCATAAGATTAATTTCCAATTTAGTTTATCGCTTCAACCGAAATCGCAAAATGGCAGTAATGGTAGAGAAACGCTATAAAAATAACTGCTAGCATACAAAACTTGAACACAAGCTTGGCGAAAAGAAGCTTAAATATCGATATCCGTATCGCTAGCGTGTACAAACATATAATTGCATACATTTGGGCTATTGATGTAATTTCGTCTGCTACAAAACAAATACAAATCACGACAAATAGAGTCTATATTCTGGGTTCGCGTGTTTGGTTTTGGTTCCTAATGAAGATCAATCTAAACAGACTCTCGTGCATTTTCGAATTCAAAAGTGTGACGATTGATTGAACTATTTGATTATAGATCATTAGCAATTTTGATTGCCTTGTTCCACATCAATGGCTCGAACAACCCCATGGGGCTGATCCTTGTACTATTTTTTAAATTAAGTATTTATGTTATGGCTGAACTTGTTATGAAATAATTTGTTTGCGGTTTCAAACTAACATATCCTGGACTTAGTTTTTTTCAGAACAAGTGGCGATTTGTTTTTTGAATGTTAAATTTTATTCATCGCACTAATTTTTGGAAGGAATGGATAGCTTCAAATTCTAGCCGCAAAGTCCTGATAGCCATTGGCTAATTGTGGAATGATATAAAACTTTCTAGTGCAGAGAACTCATTTTAAATTTAATTTCAAACGAGAACGAAAGAAGCCTGTCATGTGTCAAGTGAC
The DNA here is from genome assembly GCF_030247185.1 of Malaya genurostris. Taxonomy (NCBI): domain Eukaryota; kingdom Metazoa; phylum Arthropoda; class Insecta; order Diptera; family Culicidae; genus Malaya; species Malaya genurostris. Next base: position 96,280,453 of record NC_080572.1, read on the forward strand.
GAAAGCGAAACAAAAACGACGAATTTGTTCTTGGAATATTTAATGCATTTCCTAATAGCGTTTTCATTCCAGCAAAAACGCATTTAATTTGAAGACTTGTTGAAATTACGGTACTATTTTCAAAGTGTTTTGCAACGATAGGATACCATATTATTTATGGCACCACTTTATAAAAACCCGCATTTCCTGGCCGTCCAAAAAAAAATGGTGGCAGAGGAGGCCCCTGATAAAGCAGCTTTTATCCTAATTGAGGCAATCGTGTGATCGTGCAATGATTTCGTTAGATTCCATTTTACCGCCCTTCGTTCGGATGGGGTTTTGTTGGAGGAGGAAGGAAAAAAATTCAACCGTCTCTTATCGGTTGACGCTTTCGGCAGAGTAGGAGTAATTTCCGCTGTTACTGCGTACTGCGGAAAGCGTAAAGTCGCTGGCCCATTAGATTGGTCAGCAAAGTCAGCAGTGAATAAGTTAGCAGCAGATTTTTACGGAGCGACGTTGATTTTTACGACATTTTTTATCCTCTTTCCGGGAATGAATGCTTCAATGGGAATGCACAATACAAAAACGCTTACCGTTGCCGTATGATTCGGTCCTATTTGTGTGAATTTGCGACTTTGTTACAGGTCCTACTGCTGAGAGTAATTGTTTGTATTGGATTCGTTAATTTGAATAGTAAACTTTCCAAGCGATCCATCGTCTGACCGGACAGTAACAAAAAAATAAACTAACTCGAAAATTTGTCGTAAAACTTTCCACCGACATTTAAAGCATGTACAATAGTTTCACTAACGACATTTTGATTATCCGCTTAATGATGGAAAGTTGCGAAAATCGATTCGGATGGAAAGCGGTTGGATGAAAATCGACAGCCATCAAAATGAAAAGTTTTAGAGAAGCTGCCGGCCGAAAAGTACGGGAATGTTTTGCGATGTACTAACGAGTGGATCCAATGGATACGGAGTTGCGACGGAAAAGAAGTAACTTTGCGGAAGCAGATTGAAAAACTTTGTTCAACGAGTTACGAAAAATTGGCCGAAGGTGACTTACAATTGAGCCGATCGCTTTCAGTTTCCGGAAAAATCAGTGTTTCTTTTGGCAAGCGTTACGCTAGAGATGATTTGGATTTGATTTATTGACATTTAGGATAGTTTTGTTATAAAATTATACTAAGTTTAATTTTGATCGTCACCTATCGAAGAAAACATTAAAGCGAAGATAAGATAAGAATGATATAATCTACGAAAATAAAAATTGGAACACAGAGCAACAATGGAATTATGTGCAATTAATGGAAATGCTCTGTACCATTTGGATTTTCTGTCTTTCTCATGTGAAGATGCTAGGCAATCACAATGAAAATCGATTTTTGAATCAATGTCATTTACTATTTACGAATTGATTCACAACATATTTGTGTGTGTGTGTTACAAATACTGTCATTTACTTCTCTCTACGATGACTAGATTAATACAATCTTTGATTCAAAGATGACAGTATCTTACAATTTTTTCGGAGATAGCCGATTTCCAGAAACATGGATTCAAACAGAATATTATAAAAATCTGTTATATTATCCGGACCCAACTTTCAACGACAGTGTGAAAATTACAAATTCAAGAGTACACTTTCATAAAGAGCAGAAATTTTCTTGAAAACTTAGTTCAGTTTTATAGGTCCCCAGTTTTCGTTGCCGGAGGTACCGGAAATAGGGGTCAAACACTTTAAAATTGAAACTCACTTCAATTTCGCAGATATGATTCTTAAATACTTATATTCAATAAATGTAAATGAACAGTATTTAGTAATTCTGCACTGTGGCATTTTAGTATACATCCTAACGTTCATTGTGATTTTTTGTATACAGACTCTTTTGTAATTTACACGTAAAAATTGAACATGTAAATTTGTAGACATTTTGCCCATGACATCCCCCATGGCCGGTCCCACACGGAGAATCCGCAGATCACTAAATTACAATATTGCAATTGTTGTTTCACGCCCCACAAAAAAATGTTTTGGATTTAACTAACATATCTGTCGATTTTGTCATAACCATTCAGTTAAACGGAATTGCTGTATTTAAATGCTGTTACTTGACGGAGCACGAAGACAGCAAAACGCAGAACAAAAATTCTCTTCATATCACCAGAAAAAATTTCAATGCCAAATGATTTCATTTGCGAGTAATGTGTTTCGAACAGTTCATGTCAATGTATTTAAAAACGCTTAACGCTTGACGCTCAAAAATTTGCTACTAAAGTGAAGTGTTACTACGTATCAGCGTATCAGTGGCGTATCAGCAACATTCTTAAAAACGGAACCATTATGCAAATGAGGGCAAAATTTGTTGAATGCCCTGTGAACATTTTGCTGGTGAATTCTCTCTTAGGAATTTCAATATTTTGGTGCATTTCAATATCATCTGTAAATTTAGTGATAAGGCTATAAGCAGCTACTTAGGCAAAATTTCGTTGTTCAAGCGGTGAATGATTAGCTGCCCTCTGAAGATACTAGCAGTAGAAAATATTCATTGCAAATAACTGAAAAATTGTTTAAAACAACTGAGACATTTTGGCTTTCATGCAAACAGGTAACTTTGCTGAGATTGTGTGATTGCTCAGTTGCACGAGTGACACCTCATTTAATCGTTTCATTTCCCGCTTAGGGTTGTATGTCATTGCTCAAATGTAGCGTTTCATTACTCGTTTGTGGTGCGTGTCTTTGCTGGGTGTCATTGCTAAACTGCCAGCACGATAAATAAAAACGTGTTTATTCCACCTAGCAGTGAGATAATCGCCCTTATTCTGAATAACGACGTATTGATTTTTCGATCGAATGTGGTTCGATCGAATCATAGCTACCTTTGATTTTGCTGGCGTTATTAAGAATACGAATGAAATACGAGCGAAAAAACGATACGACGTTATTCAGAATAAGGGCGAATACCTTTTTATATCAATCCGCATGTGTTTTTTGCATGAATATTCTTCGGTGTTTCAGTTTTCATGACATTATTCTAATGTCCGTCGTTTTAAGTGGCAATTTGACATTTTAATCACTCATTACTCTGTAATGTCGAAAATGCAAATCGGATCGAATTTGAATCTAAAATTGTAACAATCGAACAAACATTTCATGATATGTCGAAGTAATTTCCACTTTAGAATTTACGGTAATTTAAGGTACTTCCAGAGCCGGTATTCAGGAACCAGCATAACCCAAACCGATTCGTATGGCCATGAATTAACTTGACAAATAAATTGCAATAGTTTTGAGTGCAACTTTAAAACTTTTCGGGATTGTCATCTTCTATATCGCTTTGTATTTTAAAATTCATCATCCTACAATTACAGAATCGGAAGTCAGAATTGGATAAAATTGAATTTATTTTAATTTGAACTTTTGTTTCTGAAATTCGATTTGGCTTTTTATGAGAAAACGTTTGAGCTTCGAGAAAAGATTCGATACTGGAACCGGAATTCGAAATTCGGTGTAGCCGAAGTCAGACAAATTCACCTGAGTAGGTGTATAGTTTACATTTGTTTCAAAATGTTTGAAAATCAATGTAGACATCTTTGACGAATCGTAGTGCGAATTCTGTCTGTCGATTTTGTCATAACCATTCAGTATCGTAGTGCGAATTAAATTTTTGGGTGCCTTTCGAAACGAAAACTGAATACAACCAAAAATGAAATAAGTTTATTTGGTTATCGACTATCCAAATCTACAAACCCGATAAACTTGATTAATTTATGTGAAGTAGACATTTTTATACTAATCTTCCTGTATCTCCGAAACCGGAAGTTGGGTCTGACTGAAAAACCAGATGTTTTATAGAATCTTAAAACTTTTCATTTGAATCTTAGATGATTCTTAGATTTCATTTGAATATTAGATCGGTTCAGCCATCTACGAGAAAAATGAGTTACACAGTTTTAATTTCGTTTCACATATCATCCTGTAGTTCCGGAACCAGAGGTCGGAACCAAACATAATTCAGGAACCTTGTTTGGAAGTATACGACTTTTCATATGAATCTGAGTTAGTAGAGAACGGTTGTGTCATCTCCGAAAAAAATTGAGTGAAATTATTTGTCACACACGCATTTGCTGATCTCGACGAACTGAGTCGTATGGTATATGGCTGATATGTTCTTCCAGCATTTATTGCTGTAAGTAGTTTAAATCAATATAATTATGGAATTGCTTTCCACTCGAAAATTCTGCCATCATCTGGTTTTCATATGTCATATTCGAACGATTTTGTTGCCAAAAACGAAACGTGTCAAAATCGGTCCGAGGCAAAATATCATGCAGTACACAGTCTTTTTGGTACTTAGAAACAAATGTATATAATCGTATAAAAAATCGTGTTTTATGTTGCTCCCAAGCATTTCTTTGCCAGACAGCGCTCAAACCTTCTACTGCTGGAATAGGGGAAAATGTCGTTTACACAAAAATTTCGATATCTCCGTTGAAAATGGACGGATTTTAACAATCTATGGCTTATTGGATAGGTATTATCGTGCGGAATCTAAGTCTGAACATATATTCTATTTTCAAGGTCAATTGTAACAGATACTGTCAAAAAACGGAAAATTTTGACATAAAACTTCTGGAGCCCGAGGCGAACTCAAAAATATTCGACCCCCACCATTTTTTTAACCAACACCATGAAGACAAACTGACATTATTTTATTTTTTTGTAAGGTTATCCCAAGTAACATTTCTAATTTTATTAAATACTTATAGCAGCCTTGAGTGTTACATCATTAATCTCGCGTCGAAACTGTAAACTCTTACAATAGCTTACTGAAAACTTTGTTAAGATCGAAAAGATCTTAAAAAATCATCATTTTTGTTATTTTTTTCAGAATTACCGTTCAACAAAATAAATTCAAATGATTAGCATGACAAAAAGTATCATTCGAACAACATTTTGTAATTTTTTCGTGGAGAAATAAGTCGGTGAAGAGGTATTTTTGAGGACAATTCTTAAAAATCATGATTTGCGGTGTCCACTGTATATCAGCGTAGACATATCAGAAGAGAACAAATCAAAACAGCATAGTTAGAGCGGAAGTTTTTCTAGAATCCCCTATTCTGTTTGATTTATTTTAAATTTTTTGAATTTTTGGTGGTTGTTCAAAGTGAAAACTACGGTTTTTAACGAAAGATCCGCCATTTTGTAGCTGTAAAACGTCCCCAAAGTAACAAACAACAAAAAAGAAAACGTTGGGGTCTGGTATTTATATGTAAAAATTTTGTACAAAAATAAAACAAAAATGTTGAAGTACTGATTGAATGACGATGGACACGGACTTTCAAAGCCGGCTTTCGAGAAAAACGCGTTTTTTATTCAATAATGTAATATAATTTAAGGCACACTGCCTAAGCTCTAAGATGCCAAGGGTATTTTCTAATCTTAATCAACGACAAACTTAAAACTAGAATAGTATCATCAGACTATGTCATCTCGGGTTCTCAAATATCCAGCTTTCAGCTGGCGATCGGCAGTGGTCGATGAATTGAATATTGCATGAGTCTTCCAGATGGCGTTGGTAAGTATCTATGCTGGCCGCATCATTCGGTCCGTGTGGGTCCGCGGAAAACACCCCCAGGCTACGAAGGCTTGGCGGGTGGCTCGCATGCTGGTCTTCGACTGGCGCGGTCTTCCGTGGGCGATGATGGTGATGTTGCGGAAGAGAATAAGAAAAAAAATATACAGAGAAGTAAATATTGGCGAAAACGGAGTAAAAAGGGGATAAGGGAACGAATTGACTAAGAACGACAGAGATCTAATTAGTTGCCATCGAGATGGAGAAGAGAAGGAGAAAGGGGGAACGAAAAAGTTAGACAATAAAAGATCTTGTTAGTTCCAAAGAAGATGGTGGATAGGGACGGAAATCGAGAGAATCGAGCGGATGTTAGTGTCGAACCTGTAGGTGGAGATTATACTTTCTGAGCGAGGTATAACAGATTACACTTGTATATCAATGTGTTTAAGGTACTGGTATATGAGAAGCATATATAAACTATCCCGACTCGCCAACACATCCCGAACCGGAACCTCAGGTGGTCTACCTCGGGCCCTAAGGGATTCCAGTAGCTTCGACCTGGCGTCGCGATACTCTACGCACGACCACACGACATGCTCGATGTCCTGATAACCGTCGCCATAGGTGCAGAGACCGCTCTTCGCGAGCCCAACACTTTGACATGGGGATAAACGTGAGTCGCGATTTCATTCGTGTTATGTCGCGGCTCATGACATAACACGAATGAAATCGCGACTCACGTTCATCCCCCTGAACCAAGGTTTCGTCGATACCCTAGGAATAATGGAGTGTAGCCATCGTCCCAGTTCGCAATTGCTCCATGAAGTTTGCCAACTTTCGAGAGTTTTCTGACGAGAGATACTGCAAAATTCAAGCAGATTGGTCTTTCATAAATATCACCTTCCAATGCGCCCACCTTAGCCAAAGAGTTTGCCTTTTCATTTCCCGGAATTAAAAAAATGCGAAGGGACCCAGACTAACGATATTAAATAAGACCGTTCAGATAAAGTTCTCAAATGTTCCCGTATTTTCCCCAGGAAATAAGGCGGATACTTTCCTGGCTTCATTGCCCGGAGAGCTTCTATTGAGCTTAGACTGTCCGTGACAATGAAGTAATGGTCTTTGGGCAAGGTTTCAATGATCTCGAGGGTGTACTGAATAGCAGCCAATTCTGCAACGTAAACTAAAGCCGGATCATTGGGTTTGTAAGAAGCGGTGATGTTTTAATTGACGATTCCGAAGCCTGTGGACCTGTTGATGTTTGATCCGTCAGTGTAAAACACCTTTTCACAGTTGACTGTTCTAAATTTATTATGAAAGATATTAGGGGCCACTCGAGGGCGTACGTGATCCGGAATTCCACGAATCTCTTCTCTCATGGATGTGTCGAAAAACACAGTAGAATCAGAAGTATCCAAGAAATGAACACGGTTGGAAATAAACGAAGAAGGATTAATATTCTGAGCCATATAATAAAAATACAAGCACATAAAACGGGTCTGAGAATTGAGCTCGACAAGCCTTTCGAAGTTTTTAATCACCATCGGATTTAAGATGTCGCATCGGATAAGCATTCGATATGAGGGATCCCAGAATCGATTTTTCAACGGTAAGACGCCCGCGAGCACTTCGAGACTCATCGTATGAGTCGACTGCATGCAACCTAAGGCAATACGTAGACAACGATACTGAATTCTTTCCAGTTTAATGAAATGGGTGTTCGCGGTGGATCGGAAGCAGAAGCATCCATATTCCACTACGGACAATATCGATGTTTGGTACAGCCTGATCAGATCTCCTGGGTGGGCACCCCACCAAGTTCCGGTAATTGTGCGAAGAAAATTAATTCTCTACTGGCATTTTAGTTTCAGATACCTAATGTGAAATCCCCAGGTGCCTTTGGAGTCGAACCAGACCCCGAGATATTTAAATGTGAAGACCTGAGCTATGGTTACACTTCCTAGTTGAAGCTGTAGTTGTGCTGGTTCTCGCTTCCTTGAAAATACAACTAGCTCAGTTTTCTCAGTAGAGAACTCGATAGCCATTTGAAGAGCCCATGAGATCGACAGCTTTGGGTCCTATAATAGACACAAAGCTGTCGTCGGCAAGTTGTCTTAGTGTGCAAGATGTGTTGATATATTCATCGATATCTTTTACGTAAAAATTGTATAAAAGGGGGCTTAAGCATGAGCCCTGAGGAAGACCCATGTAACTGCATCGTATTGTCGACAAATCACAATGTATTTCATGTATTTCTCGGACAATAGACTATACAAAAAGTTATTCAAAATTGGTGAACGACCATGCTGATGCAACTTCTCAGATAGGATGTTTATGGAAACTGAGTCAAAAGCCCCCCTGATGTCTAGGAAAACTGTCGCCATTTGTTCTTAACGAGCAAATGCGATTTGAATTTCTGTTGAAAGCAACGTCAAACAATCGTTCGTTCCTTTGCCCCTGTGGAAACCAAATTGTGTATCTGAAAGTAAGCTATTAGTCTCGACCCAATTGTCTAGACGAAACAGAGTCATTTTTTCGACCAATTTCCGGATACAGGAAAGCATAGCAATCGGCCGATACGAATTGTGATCGGAGGCTGGTTTCCCTGGTTTTTGAATGGCGATAACTCTTACTTTTTTCCAGTCATCTGGAATAATATTATTCTCAAGTAGCCTATTGAATAAATACAATAAGCGCCTTTTGGCAGAGTTAGGCACATTTTTTAACAAGTTGAATTTGATTTTGTATAACCCCGGAGCTTTATTGTTACACGGTAAAAGCTCAAGTGAGAACTCGACCATCGAAAAAGGTGTTTCGTTTCTGTTAGATGAGGCGACGCGCATGATCGTTTGTTCCGGAACAGGGTCAGGACATACTTTTTTAGTGAAATTGAATATCCAGCGGTTAGAATATTCCTCGCTTTTGTTCGTGGTGTTTTTGTTGCGCATTCGTCGGGCTGTATTCCAAAGAGTGCTCATTGATGTTTCTCTCTATAATCCGTCTACGAATCGACGCCAATAACCGCTTTTTTTCGCTTCAATCAAGCTTTTCATTTTAGCGTCTAATGCCGCGTAGTTTCTAAAATTATCAGACCACGGATTGGGAGGACGGATGTTAGTTTTCGCGCCGGGTACACGTTTCGTCTGAGCTTGAGTCGCGGTGTCGAGAATCAAGCCAGTCAAAAACTTGTGCTCTTCCTCCGGAGGAAGTTCTTGTGTTGTTTCTAGTTTCTCAGATATCGAATTTGCGTAGCATTTCCAATCAATATTTCGTGTGAGGTCATACGAAACATCGATTGTCTCCGATGGTCTTAATCCGTAGGCGATTGAAATCACGAGAGGTAGATAATCGCTACCGTGGGGATCAGAGACGTGCAGTCCACCCGTAGCGATGTCGAGCAGAGGGATAAATCCAGCGCAACTCAATGTAGAACACCTCTTAGTCAACTGTCGGGAATTTGAAGCACTCCGCCACCAGCACGACTTTCCGTCTTCCATTCGGGACATCCTCTCAAATGATCCCGGCCGAGAGGAGGTGCTATTACGTTTCCTGCGAGACGCCAAGATACTTGACGCCCTCTAGAACAGTGAAAATCAGTAAACAACTAAACCAAACAACGAAGAACAAGATGACTCATCGTAACCCGTAACCATGGACCGAATCAACTCTCACCCGGAACGTGAATTTTTTTTTGTCTATTCTCTAAGAACTTGAAATGTACACATCGTTTCCCCCCGTTCCCTTGACCCTAGTGGTTAAAGGCCAAATAAATAAATAAATAAAAATAAATCCAGCGCACTTGATCTTGCTGGTGGTACAGGAATTCATGTCATTTCTCCCGTATTCAAGATTGTCATATTGAAGTTGTCGCAGATATCATGGATCATAGTTGATCTGTTATCGTCGAGAAGACAGCCCCATCCCGTACCGTGAGAGTCAAGTCTCCTAAAAGCAACGTCGATGCGGAAAGGAGCTCAATGATATCGCTGAGCCGCTGATGCTCAACCGAGTCTCTTGGGAGAATATAGGTGGAAGCAATGCAAAGGTCCTTACCTTGGATTGTAATTTGGAAATTCTTGCTCAATGTCTCCACTGCAGGAGTTATCCGCATGACTCTCTCCACACTTTATACACCGGGATTTATTGCAACAATGGGATGCTGTATGTCCCAATTGTTTGCAATTGGTGCAGTTCATGACCCGCGGCACAAAAAGGCGAACAGGTAAACGAACTCGGTCCATGAGAACGTAATTAGGCGAAGCCGAGCAAGCGAAAGTCACTCGATACGAGTCCGATGGGATATAGGACTTAGTCCCATCCTCAGCGGTCGATACTAGACGCAATTGCTTGCAGTCCAGTATTTTAACATTTTTGAGTAGGGGGTTTTTAAAATCGCCTGCCCCATGCTTAAGAATATCCTCGCAAGTCAGACTCGGATCGGTGATCACGCCGTCTATCTCTACTTCGCGAGCTGGGATGTAAACACGATACTCCCGCGTGACGAGCTCACATTGTGTAATCTAAGTTACTTCGACAAAGTTGTTCAGAAAGTTATTTCAAACAAGTTTGCTGAAGGTACTATCCCCGTAACTTGAGTGTAATTCATGATATAATGTATTTTCTGAAAAGGATGAAAAGGTGTGTTTTTGTAAGAAAACATATATATTTTCAATTTATATGAGTTTTTCATGTTATACAAAGTTTTTCATCTTTGAAAACTACACAACTTTCTCAACTTTAACGAAATAGACAAGGATATTTGAAAAGAACATGAAAAATGGTCATGTTCTTTTCAAATATCCTTGTCCTTGACATTTGCAATGATAAGGTTCATTGTAGGGTAAGGGCTCCCTATTTCATCTCATTTGTAAGGACATCGCCTTCAAACCCCGATTTAGCCACTAAAATCACTGTAATTATTTCATATTACTGATTCATTCGCTTTGCTCCACGTTGAGAATTGATTCACATCTCTTGAAAATTCAACTAATATTTATAAAACATCTAAAAACACTAATGATGTTTTCACTACTCTGCTCCTAATTTCATCTCAATGGATTTTTATCCATCCTATCGTTGATCTTTTATTCATCCTATAAATTAGCAATGGCGACAGCAATCAAAACAAAATATTCCACTATTACACTCTCACCCGCATACGCATGGCTGCCAGATGGCTGACTAAACGCTGCCAGCTATGAAAAATATGGCTGGGCAGACATTCTGGTGACCGACTGCCTCACCGCTGCCTGATATACTACTCAAACGATACAACCGTACCCACCAGGATTTTTCCACATTATTATTATAGGTAAAAAATTTACTCCTTGAATTATCTAATAAATGGGGCTTACGGAGATCTAAAGAACTATCTTTTAACATCATTTTATTAGTGAAAACAGATAGAACAGATATAGACTTTCTATGCAAAGTAATACATATTTTCTATGAAAATATCTGGCATCTCTGTGCACAGCCGATGAAACGCACACACACTTCACAGCTTTATGTTGGCGTATAGCGGAATGAAACCAGTGCTACTAGATTTGTCACAATGGTTATTTCATTAGTATTTAACACGTTCTTTCTGGTAATATTCGAAGCAGAAACAGTTTTATTGAAATATTAATATCAATAATATAATTAAACTAATGTCACGGATACCAAATACATACTTTTTATGAGAATTTGAAGAAGATAAACAATTTTTGTTTTGTAACATTATGAGATAACTTGGCAACTTTGCGAAACCAAATGAGATGAAAACAAAGCACAATCAAGTGAACGAAGTGAAAAACTTTCATCTCATATTTTCGAAGACATTTATTGCTTGTCGGGTATTTTTTGAAGTTTTTAATCGTTAACTAAACAAGTGGTAAGTGAACATAACTAATTATGAAGTCATCCAGCATTCAATGGTAGTGTAATTATGCGGAATAGTGATCATGTTTTGAGACGAATCGATTAGTAGATATTCAGAAACATGACGAACTGTAAATCTTGAGACGAAAATGTGTCCTAAATTGAAAAGTGAGTTTATTTTTTAAGAAAAAAACTATCACCGATGAATTTAAAACCATTTCTTTCAATAGGAAAGTGTGACAATAGCTTTTCAAATGATTTTAAAACATTTCACAGTTTGCTTTCGGTAGGTTGTAAAATATTATTCATGTTCAAAATTGTGAGGTGAAGAGTTGAGATGGAAATAGGAGCTCAGATGAAATAGGGAGCCGTTGCCCTATATCAGATCAAATTTCAGTATATGTTCGTTACCATGGAAACTCTCACAATAAAAGATTTTTATGGACATCGAAGTCTACAAATGGAAAAGTTTAGTAATAATTACAGACGTTTTTTGAAAGTGAGATAAGAAGCCACGACATTGAAAAAAGGCAATCATCATTTCGAATTACGTTATGTAATTTTTTGGTAAGTTTTTACCTTTTTACCTTTTTTTCTATACATAAAAAATAGGTATAGAATTCGCTCAAACTTTCGAAAAATTTTCCGAGGCCCGGAGGGCCGAATGTCATATACCAATCGATTCAGCTCGACGAACTGAGCAAATGTCTGTCTGTGTGTGTGTGTGTGTATGTGTGTGTGTCTGTATGTGTGTTGTCAACTAAGAGGTCGAGATCTCAGAGATGGCTGGACCGATTTTGATCAAACTAGTCGCAAATGAAAGGTCTCCCCGTCACCCAAAACGCTATTGAATGGTTTTATAATCGGATGTTTACCTTTTGAGTTATACGAAGTTTTATGTCAAAATTTTCAGTTTTTTGACAGTATCTGTCACAATTGACCTTGAAAACAAAATATGTTTTTAGACTTAGGTTCCGCACGTTTATAGCTATCCAACAAGCCATAGATTGTTAAAATCCGTCCATTTTTAACGGAGATATCGAAATTTTTGTGTAAACGATTTTCCCCCTATTCCAGCAGTAGGAGTTTTGAGCGCTGTATGACAAATAAATGCTTGGGAGCAACGGAAAACACGATTTTTTATACTGTTACATACAATTGTTTCTAAGTACCAAAAAGACTGTGTACAGCATCCTTTTTCATGACATTTTGCTTCGGACCGATTTGAGCACGGCTCGTTTTTGGCAACATAATCGTTCAAATATGACATATATAAACCAGATGATGGCAGAATTTTTTTTAATTATATTGTTTAAAACTACTTACAGCAATAAATGCTGGAAGAACATAACATTCATATACCATTCGAATCAGTTCGTCGAGATCAGCAAATGCGTGTGTGACAAATAATTTCACTCAATTTTCTCGGAAAATTTCTTTTCTACAAATTCAGATTCATACGAAAAGTCGTATGCTCCCAAACAAAGTTCCTGAATTATGTTTGGTTCCGGAACTACAGGATGATATGTGAAACGAAATCAAAATTGTGTAACTCATTCTTCTCGTAGATCTACGATTCAAATGAAATCTAAGAATCATCTAAGATTCAAATGAAAAATTTCAAAGATTCTATAAAACATCTTGCTCTTAAGTCAGATCCAACTTCCGGTTTCGGAGATACAGGGTGATTGGTATAAAAATGTCTATTTCACATAAATTAATCAGGTTTATCGGGTTAGCAGATTTGGATAGTCGATAAAAAGTTTACTTTTTTCAGTTTTAGTGGTATTCAGTTGTCGATTCAGAAGGCACCTAAAAATTCAATTCATGCTATGATTTCTCAAAGATGTTTACACTGATTTTTAAACATTTTGAAACAAATGTAAACTATACTCAGGTGAATTAATCTGACTTCGGCCATACCGATTTTAGAATTCCGGTTCCAGTATAAAATCATTTCTCAAAGCTCAATCGTTTTCTCTAAAAAAAACCTTATCAAATTTCAGAAACAAAAATTCAAATTAAAATAAACTTATATACAAAATTAATTATTTTATCCAATTATGACTTCCGGTTCTCGAATTACATGATGATGAATTTTTGAAATTCAAACCGATATAGAAGAAAAAACTTTAAAGTTGGACTCAAAACTGTTGTAATTTATTCGTCATATGGCCATACGAATCGGTTTGGGTTATGCTGGTTCCTGAATACCGGCTCTGGAAGTACCTTAAATTACCGTAAACTCTAAAGTGGAACTTACATATCATGGAATCTTTAATCGATTATCACACTTCTAGATATAAATTCGATCCGATTTGCAGTTTCGACATTACAGAGTAATGAGTGATTACAATCTCAAATTGTCGCTTAAAACGACGGTCTTTAAAATAATGTCATGAAAATTTAAACACCGAAGAATATTCATGCAAAAAACACATGCGGATTGATAAAAAAAGGAATCATCCCACTGCTAGGTGGATTAAACCCGTTTTTTCTATAGAAAAGCTCTGCATATAAATATCCTCTATTCATCAATTAAAGTGGAGATCGATAAAAACTTGCTATATTGTACTGTTCATAATGATTAAGAAGTTTCTTTCATACAGATTTCGAGAGTGTTATACACACGAGCAATCCAGATAACTTACGAATCAGGATCCCATGAATTGGTTATTAGTTTCATCGGATCCTTTGGTTACAAATATTTGCCAAACCAGTCCAAGAAGAATCTGTCCAACGATGCTAAGAGTCTTTTAGCTGGTTAAGAACATTATCAGCTATCATAAAATACATACAAATAATTAAAATATGAGTTTTGATAATACTTTTCTCTACCATAAGATGATGATTCGATTTGAGGATGGCTTTTTTAAAAGTCGTGACAAAACTGTTACTAAAGTATTCAATTTATAGACTTCAATGTGCAAAAAAATTAGAGGGTTGTATTCAAGACACGACCGAGCACAATAACATTATAAATGGAACTAAACTAAAAACTTATTCAATTGACTAATTACAAACTTGCTCTAGTTTAAGCGCTTAGACTGTTAGCGAATGATAAAATTGACAATTGATTCTATTCAGTTTTCATCCCTTTCCACAAATTTTTACATTGTTAAGTTTTTGAATAACGTCCTTTAGCTAGAAGTCAATTATGATGAATTCAAAGTTACTTGAAAGCTCAATTTTAAATACAAACAACCTAAAGATTTAAACCTGAACAAATGGGACTATTTTATTTTACGATAATAATTTTCGAGAAACGTACAAACTTATTAATTTTATAAACAGTTAATCGATCCAAGAGAAGATTTTATTTATTTTAACGAAAAATGTTGTACCAGTAAACTCAGTAATAGTGTAATTTTATTAATCCTTCGGAAAGTGTCGGTAAATAATATGGCAACAATACGAGAAAGAAAACATGTGAAACAATCCGCATAAAATATTTAGTTACATTTTTTTTTTAAATTTTTTTATTCACGCTAATTTGCGTACAAGCTTTACGTGGCCGAATGAGCCATGTTTTATTAGATAAAATAATTTTTTTACCGTTGGATCTCGTTGTCACCCTTTTTCTAGGGGGAGAGGAGCTTCCATTTTTATCTTGCGATGAGTGAGGGGCACTTTGTTCGTGGCTCGTCTCGTCCTCCATTGCCGCATCGGTGGTATCGTTGTTGGTTTCCGTTTTTCCTTCGTTTTCCTTGTAATTCGCATTCTTGGGTTGGTTGTTAGTTGCTGTAGACGCGCCTTGTTGTGCATTTTTTTTTTTTTTTTTTTTTAAATAACTATTCATTGGAATATGAGTTAAAATTAAATTAATAAGATTTAAATTGGGTGTTCAGCCACAAGTGGTGACTTTCCAGCCCTGTTATATATATATATATATGATTTGGTTATTACCATGAAGACATTATTTGCTTCCGCAATTCTGAGATTTTTGTGTAGGGAAAATTCTAAACCTACTTGTACTTGTGTAATGGGGAAAAGGAACTTATATACTAACTTACTAACTAATACAGAGAGCGAATCGATTCAATTGAAGATTGCATCGATTTTTGTCGGAATTTGCTTATAATATTATGTGACATTACATCTAATGGTTCTATATTTGTGAGTCTGTGTAACTCATTTGTACTAAACCAGGGAGGACGCTTCAGAATCATTTTCAGAATTTTATTCTGAATCCTTTGAAGCGTTTTCTTCCTGGTGGAACAACAACTTGACCAAATTGGTACCGCATAAAGCATGGCTGGTCTGAAAATTTGTTTATAAATTAACAGTTTGTTTTTTAGACAGAGCTTAGAATTTCTGTTTATAAGAGGATATAAAAATTTAATATATTTATTACACTTTGCCTGGATTCCTTCAATGTGATCCTTGAAAGTGAGTTTTTTGTCATACGTTAAACCTAAGTATTTAGCTTGATCAGACCATGTCAATTCCAAGCCATTCAATTTAAGAATGTGATTATTGTTTGGTTTAAGAAAAGAAGCTCTTGGCTTGTGAGGAAAGATAATTAATTGCGTTTTTGCTGCATTTGGTTTAATTTTCCATTTTGACAGATAATCACTGAAAATATTTAAACTTCTTTGTAGGCGACTGCAGATCACTCTTAGATTTCTACCTGTGGCTAACAGACTTGTGTCGTCACAGAATAGCGATTTCTGACAACCAACGGGTAGATTTGGAAGATCAGAAGTGAAAATATTATACAAGATTGGAGCTACGCTCGAACCCTGCGGAACACCGGCTCGTACGGGTAGCAATTCAGATTTACAGTTCTGATAGCTAACCTGAAGAGTACGATCAGTTAGATAATTTTGAATCATTTTGATCAAATAAATAGGAAACTGGAAATCGGACATTTTTGCTATTAAACCTTTGTGCCAAACACTGTCGAATGCTTTTTCTATGTCTAGAAGAGCAACTCCAGTGGATAACCCAGAAGATTTATTTGCTTTTATCATGTTCGTTACTCTGACAAGTTGATGAGTAGTTGAATGTTCATGACGAAATCCAAACTGCTCTGGTAAAAAAATTGAATTCTCATTTATATGAGATATCATTCTCAACAAGATAATTTTTTCAAAAAGTTTACTGATAGAAGAAAGTAAGCTAATTGGGCGATAACTTGATGTTTCTGCTGGGTTTTTATCAGGTTTTAGGATAGGAATTACTTTAGCGTTTTTCCATCTTTTTGGGAAGTAAGCTAATGAAAAACACTTGTTGAAAATTTTAACCAGGAGTCTCAAGGCAACATCGGGAAGATTTTTAATAAGAATATTAAAAATTCCATCATTACCAGGAGCCTTCATGTTTTTGAGTTTCCTAATAATTGATTTAATTTCATCAAAATTCGTCTCAATAATGTCATCGTGTGATAACACTTGGGTTGAAATATGATCATATTTCAGTGAGACTTCATTTTCAATGGGACTCACAACGTTTAAATTAAAATTGTGAACACTCTCGAACTGCTGAGCAAGTTTTTGAGCTTTTTCACCATTTGTAAGAAGTATTTGATTTCCTTCCTTGAGAGCAGGAATTGGTTTCTGAGGTTTCTTAAGAACCTTAGAAAGTTTCCAGAAAGGTTTAGAATATGGTTTAATTTGTTCAACTTCTTTAGCGAAATTTTCATTTCGCAAAAGAGTAAATCTATGTTTAATTTCTTTTTGTAAATCTTTAACTATGTTTTTCATAGCAGGATCACGAGAACGTTGATATTGTCGTCGACGAACATTCTTCAACCGAATGAGCAGTTGAAGATTGTCATCGATGATAGGAGAATTTAATTTAGTTTGAGCTTTGGGAACTGAAAGATTCCTAGCTTCGATAATATAATGATTCAAATTATCAATTGCTGTGTCGATGTCCGCAGAATTTTCTAAAATAGTTTCATGATCCACATGATTTTCAATGTGAGATCTGTAATCCAACCAATTAGCTCTATGATAGTTGAAAATAGAACTAATTGGATTAATTATAGCTTCGTTGGAAAGTCTGAATGTTACAGGAAGATGATCTGAGTCAAAATCAGCATGAGTAATCGGTTCACTACAAATGTGACTTTGATCTGTTAGAACCAGATCAATTGTAGACGGGTTTTTCACGGAAGAGAAACAAGTAGGATTACTGGGATGGAGAACTGTAAAGTAACCAGCTGAGAGTTGATTATGAAGTATTTTACCATTACTGTTATTTTGCCTACAATTCCACTGGACATGCTTAGCATTTAAGTCCCCTATTACGAAAAATTTCGATCGATATCTTGTAAGTTTTTGCAAATCGCCTTTAAAGAAATTTAATTGTTCGCCGGTGCATTGGAATGGCAAATATGCTCCAGCGATGAAATAAATTCCATGAATGGTTTCAACTTCGATTCCCAAGCTTTCAATAACTTTAGTATTGAAAGAAGGTAAAATTCGATGTTTAATTTGCCGTTGGACAAAAATGGCAACTCCACCACCCATTCCAGTAAACCTGTCAAATCGATGAACCACATAATGTGGATTACTTTTCAATTTTACATTTGGTTTAAGAAAAGTTTCTGTCACAATGGCAATATGAATTTTGTGAACTTTGAGAAAATTATAAAATTCATCTTCACTCGATTTCAAAGATCGAGCATTCCAATTTAAAATATTCAAATAATTATTTAACATCACTGTTAAATTTTAAATTCATTATAATATTATTTGCAAATTTCCATCCAATTTGAAATGCTTCAAAAAGTGATGAAGTTGAATTCATTTGGATGATCATTTGAAAAAGTTGATCTTGTAGGTAGATCATTTTATTTTCAGTTATATCGCCTAAATCGACTTCATTTAAAGAAGCGAATGGCATTGAAGGAATATTTGTAGGTAGACTGCCATTAGAAGAAGATGATTTGGCCGGTCTACCTATTAATAAATTGTTTTCGTTAGAAGAAGAACTGCAAGGCGGTCCTGTGTTTTGATTATTTACATTAGAAGAAATAGGTGATAGATTTCTACCTAATATACCAGCATAACTGACATTAGAAGAAGATGATGACGAGGTCGATCTACCTGTCAATAAATTGTTTTCGTTAGAAGACGAATTGACAGGCGTACCTGTTTTTTGTTTCGAAGAAATCAGTGCCGAATTAGGCGTGGCATTTGTAACGGTTTTCTGATTTTCAGGTATGTTCTGTAAATTTAAGGTCGTTGATTTGACTTGTTGTCGAAGCGAACGAGCGTTTAAAATTTTTTCCCTGACAGGACATTTCAAATAATTGGATTTATGATTTCCATTGCAATTTGAACATGAAAATTTATCAGTGGTTTCATTCGTTGGACAATCGTCTTTCGAATGCGATTTACCACAATTCAAACACCGTATATCCATATGACAATTTTTGGTTCCATGACCGAAGCCTTGGCAACGACGACATTGCGTTAAGTTAGCAATACGATTATGCCGTTTATAATGTTCCCAATGAATTTTAATGTGGGAAATGAAACGTACTTTTTCTAAAGTTTTCAAATTGTTTACATCACTTCGATTGAAGTGTATTAGGTAAAGTTCATGGGAAATTCCAGAGCGTGGTTTAGAAGTACCATTCGCTCTTTTTTTCATAAGTATTACTTGGGAAGGGGCAAAACCAAGCAATTCTTTTAGTTCATTTTTAATTTCATCAATACTTTGATCATTTGATAATCCTTTCAAGACAGCCTTGAAGGGTCTGTCTGATTTTATATCATATGAATAAAATTTATGAAGTTTCTCGGACAAATATCGAATAAGACGTTCGTAATCTTCCAATCCATCCACCAAAACTCGACATTCTCCTCTTCGTCCGATTTGAAATGAGACTTTTACTTCCGGGAGAAAAGTAGAAAGCTCAGTACGGAATGCTTTGAAGTCGGAAATCATCACCGTCACTGGTGGCATAGATTGATGTTTCTTCCCAGAACGACAAGCGTCCATTTTGGGAATTTTTGAAGAATTTTCTTCTATGTCGCTACAATCGGATTCAGGAAGAATCTCGTAAATATTGTTAGACGGCATAGAATCAACGGAAGGGAAATCCGTCCGTTGTCTTTTATTTTTACATTCAGATTCTATAAGATCGTGAATGTTATTAGAAAAATGTTGAATAACGGATTGTGATTTATTCCGTATTGAATTATTTTTAGCCTTAGGCTTGTTGCCTTTCCGGTTGGACGCAGGCATTTTTGAAATAAATGAAATTTTAAATTAAATTAACTAGGCTAAATTAGTCTTCGATTAGACTCCTAGCTAGCCTTAAAAAAGGCTGATTAATTTCTTAGTCACTCTAATATCACTCTTTGTATCACTTAGTCACTCTAATATCACTCTTTGTATCACTTAGTCACTTAGTTAGTGATTCAGGTAGTCTTGAAAAAGACTGAAGCCTTGAATCAATGAAACTCTAGGTAGCCAGAAAAAAATTCCAGGAGCCAAGAGCTATACGCGTGCGGTGCGAACGACTGTTCAACACCGACTGCCTTGTTGTGCATTAATTGCAGTTGCTGGTGGGTTTGATGGTACAACAGGAATACTGCGCTCACTAGTTTCCGTTGTTGGGCGGTTGTCCTTATTTTTGTTTGAAGATGTCCTTTTTGCAGTTTCAGTGCAAGGTTTGCCGTAGTGTGCAGGTTGTTCACAAAACCGACATGTAACCAGTTGATTTTCATACGTAATCAGCGTTTTACACGGATGTATCCCGTCTTGATCACAAATGATGTAAGATGGAATTGCTTTACGTAGTTGCATACGTACCACTCGCACGCCATTCCGGATACCCGGAAAAAAAATCCGCCATACTTCCCTTTCGATGGAAAGAACTTCACCGTACTGCGACATACTCTTCCGAACATACCCATCGCTGGTCTGCGGGGGAAGGTCATGCACGCGTACTTCTTTGGCATTGTCCAGCATGTACACAGGGATTTTATATTCAACATTGTCATGATCAATACTGTGCATCCCGTTATTAAACGAAGCCAGGCGCGTACACAGGGGGGGGGGGTTTAGGGGTTCAAACCCCCCCCCCCCCCCGAAACAAAAAATTATAACCCATGGGAAACATTGTGATATAAATTGTACATGTGTTGATTTATCACCATGTTCTAAAACCCCCCCCGAAAATTTTCTCTGGCTACGCGCCTGACCGAAGCAAATGCAATTGCATCTTTTTCACGTTTGAACATAATGTACACACAGTTAGACGCCTTGTTGAATTGAATTTCACTTACATCAGTAACGTTTAGATGCATTCGTTCCTTAAGCAAGGTTTCAATTTCAGTTGCTGCTGGTCTAACTTTGCAGCGCTTGAAATCAATACAAATTGAATTTGGCCTTGTAGGCCAACTTTCAGGCTTTGTTAAATCGTATTTCATTTCGTACACTCTATTGTTCACTACACTGTATTGTCTTTGTTTTTATCGTCTCGACCGTAAGCAATTGTCGACTGCGTCTTATGGGATGCGAGCACGAACTGTATTTAGTTACATTGATTTTCGCTTTGGCATATTAGGAATATACGGAATGGATACGCAACAAAATTAAGAAATTTTGTTCATATCGTAACTTGATGCTATTAACACATGAATGAACATTGCCGAATGAACCTGAACGCGTGTAGCCATCAGACGCTTATTATTTTGAAGCAAATAATAATTGAACTGAAACTGGCCATTAACCAAATTCTATGAGGGTTCCTATTCAAACGATACATGTAAAATCGCAGGTAAACTTACCTTGAGTTTATCTTTGATACTATATGACATTGCATCTAATTGTACTGTATATGTGAACCTGTGAAACTCAATTATACTACTCAACCGAGGAGGCCGCGTATAGCCCCGTAACGCGAAGAGTAAGGCATTTTTAATGCCAAAAATGTTGCAAATCACTACTGCCGATATGAAAATTCTCGGAAGAACCCTCCTTTTCTTGGTTCCATTTTTCATTTGCAGGTGTCGCTAATTCAGTTTTGCGATAATGTCCCAATAGCTCAAAACCTTTAAAATAAAGACAAATAATAGACTTTGATTCAAATGGCATTGGCTTCGGTTAACGTCGGTAGTACTGATTTTCAGAATAAGGAGGCGAAAATGCTTTAGTGATTAATTTTCAATGAATTTTCATGAAAACTGTAGAAAATTTTCCACATCGATAAAATTATTTTTTCGGCTGATCTAATATAATCGGCGGCATGATTGAGATGTGAAAACCGGCGCGCTGATCATCTTTTTTTCTTGAATTCGCGGCGTGTTGAAATTATCGGCGACGGCGGCGTGGCGCGGCGGCGCTCAGGCCTAGTTTCAAGTTTTATGAGTGCCTAACGAGCAGAGTAGATTTGAAAATGATCAACAATTTATCTTGAAACCATAAGACATTTCATGTGAATTGTAGTTTGTGAAAATCGGTTGAGCCATAAAGACTGTCCCAGAAAGTATGGACGCAATCAAAAACCGCTGCCATTTCGCAATGGTTCAGAATCTGTCAATTTTTATTGCTGCGTCCTGTTGTTTACTCTCTTCTCTAACCACTTGTGCAGTTGTTTATTCGTTTTCATTAGTTTGTTTCGAAATGCGTGAACTTTCAGAAGAACAAATCGAAAAATTGTGTATAAATGGTGCACAGAACGCGGACTGTCACTAAGAAAGATAACAAAAATGGAAGGAGTAAGTGAAAAAGCCGTGCGAAATGCAATCAGGAAGTTCGGTGAGGATAACACCTTTGAGGATAAACCGAAAACGGGTCGAAAAAAAAGGTCCTGCTAACCCTCAGTTGGATAAACGTATACTGAAGGCGTTCGAGCAAAAGAAGGAGGTTTCAGTTCGGGATGTGTCCAAAAAAGAGGACACTTCGAAGTCAAATGTTCTTCGTGCTAAAGAACGTTTGAATCTTCGAACCTATAAGAAAGTTCGAAAGCTGTACAATACGATTCTTGCTGGAAATTTGAACTGCATAATCATGGAAGACGAAACCTACGTGAAACTCGATTACAAATCCTTGCCGAGACCACAATATTATACGGTGCGAGAAGGGCAAGTGTTAAACCAATCTGAGACATCGATTGAAGTCGAAAAATTTGGTAAGAAAGCTATGGTCTGGCAAGAAATTCGTAGCTGCGGTAAGATTTCGAAACCCTTCATCAGCACTGCTTCAATGAACAGCGAAATATACATCAAGGAATGTTTACAAAAACGACATCTACCCATGATTCGAAATCACAAGGATCCTGTTGTCTTCTGAGCAGATTTTGCTTCTTGCCGCTCCTCGACATCAACGGTAGAATGGTATACTACCTAAAAGGTCACTTTCGTTCCAAAAGCCAAATTGCCCACAACTTCGACCAATTGAGGAATGTTGGGCATTAACCAAGGCACATCTTAGGAAACATGTCTCGGCGGCCGAAACCATTCAACAGTTCGAAAAAGATTGGAAAAAAGCTAGTCTACAATGGCTAAGTAGCAAATGTTGAGAATAATATTCTATTGTTGTAGTCCAATATTATCAGTATATCGAATAAAATTTGAATATCTAACACTTGTGAATTATTTACAGCGAAATCAAAGTGCGTCCATACTTTCTGGGACAGCCTTTATCTGAGAAAAGCTAATTTCATCATTTGACATATTCGCACACAGACATTATGAATTTCAGATATGGCGAAATAATCTATTCGACCAACTGGTCTCTAGCGAATTGATGATTCTGAATCGACCGATCACGAGTTTGCAATGGTGAAAGCTCTAACGCTGATAGCTGATAAATTCGTTTCTGTCAAGTAGTCAACTGCTCCATTAGTACAAGCAAAAACACTAGGACGACGAACAATATTTTCTGTTTAAATTCAATGAATCACATATTCTGCGATTATAAATGAAACATTGACCCCCTTAGTGCACAAGAAAATACTAACTTATTCATACAAACTGTGCAATTTTTGTCTGAATTAAGTTCCGACAGAAACCAGTTGGTTAAGTGCACAATTTTTGCATGCAGAATGCAGAATTCAAATTGCTACTCAATTTTTCCCATTGTCCGAAGTGAGTGTAAACAAATGCAAAAATGCAGTTTGCACAACCAATGCAAAGAGACCAGTGCCTGAAACTGTGCTTCCTGGGTCTTTTGTCCGCTTCCGCAGTTCACAATCGAACCGTTCGTCGAGGACGGGTTGTTCATCCGTTCCGTAAACTAGCGCGAAACTGAAGGAAATTCAAATCAATATTTGAACAATCGGCAGATCATAGCGTAGGCTCGGAAAAAGTCACCAGGTCTGATTGAGAAGCCAATCGGAGAAAATCGAACGCTCTGGCAAAGACAAAAGCACATTTTATTTGCATTCGATCGTTTTCAATGCTGATTGCGTTTGTATTCGAGAAAGAGAAAGAAGGATAGTTTTCCGGTGGCAAATCGAACCGTGCAGCACAGGACAGCTCCTTTTAATCAATGTCAGTAGCAATTGACCTGGGGTGGGTGATTTAGAAGGTGAACCGCTGATACGATAACCCAGTGGAAGCATGTTTGATTCCGTGACCATAGTTCACAGCGGTAATAAAATCGTTAAACCGTACAATTATTCGGTCAGCTTAAGGACAGTTTCATAGATTGTCGGAATGGACGGCCAAACTCCTCGTTGAAGTGTAGTTCCCCAAACGGTTCTCTGCTCACGGTAGCGATAAAATCAATCGATTAGTCTCCAATCATTCACCACGACTTTGCTGATGCTTTTAGTTGAAAAATGCATTTTCTTCGTCAATCGAATTTGCATAAATTTTGAAATTAATTCAATTCATTCAAATCATTGCTTTCCATTCCCAACCAATGTTGTAGGAAAATTGGTCGATTCTCATTAAAAAACGCAGTTATTTATGAGCTCGAAGGAAATTGTGCTTCCTCAACTAACATTAGTTATTGATGAGATTCGATGAATGAAAATGTTTCTACTGATGATGATTACGATGACATTGGCTGCAGGAATAGCGATTGTGTATAGTGCTTTGGTACCTTCGATTTGGAAAATTACCCGTCAGGAATCGGTTGTGAAAATTTTAATATCTAGCATTCGATTGAGTTTTGTTGCTGTTATGAAACCAGCATTCTCGCTCTCACATCACCATTCAAACTACGATCATAAACAAGCACTGCTGTAACACCGATTTTCGTCAATAAAGACATCTTCCGTTCCTGTTTTGTCACTAAAGCCGAAAGTGAACGCAGTAATCGAAACTGAGGACTTTCCCGAATAACTCGTCGCATCCACGTCCACTTCTGTGAAATAGAGTAAGATAGCGAAAGGTTAGTGACAAGTATATTGTTCCTCTGCTTTTTGTTGTCATCAAACTACGTGATCATCACTCCATATAGCTCGATAAGAGGACAAGTGGCGCCATCTACTATCCAGTAGCATCGTTAAAATAATCATTTGTACATCCTCACAAATCATGCATGGATTTTGCGAAAGCTACGCCAATACTGTTCCCGACGGTAGCAAAGCACTAAAATGTGGAGGTTTTTGTTCTGCCTTCTTTTGTGCAAAATGTTGCGGCTTAAATGATGAACTTTTTGCTGCAGTCGTGAATAAATCGAATGTTTTTTGGATGTGCAATACGTGCAATACGTGCAAAAATATTATGGAAAAGGCGCGTTTTCGCAATTCATTGATATCGGTAGAAGCAGCAAACCAACAAATTATTGACGATCTTAAAGATTCTATTCGCAAGGACATCTTAGAAGATCTAAAAATGGAGATTCGAACGAATTTTAAAACTCTAATTGATTCTGTTCCAAAAATTCCACTTTCCGTACCAAAGAAATTTTCTTTCAACTCTGCAAAAAGGAAAAGAGGCAGAGATGATGATAACAATAGACCGTCTAAATTGCTTCGCGGCACCGATGATTCTGCTTCTTCAGTTTCGCTAATCTCTGAGAATAAAGAGGAAAATAAATTCTGGCTGTATTTATCAGGAATCTCTCCGGAAGTCCCTGATAGTAGCGTAGCCATGCTTGCTTCTGAACGACTGGGAACGGCAGATATCACTACTGTCAAATTGGTACCACGCGGAAAAGATCCTAGTACGCTAAATTTTGTCTCATTTAAACTAGGCATGCCCATTGAATTTAAAGAGAAGGCAATGGTATCTTCGACATGGCCCGTTGGCATCGTTTTCCGTGAATTCGAAGACAAATCCAATACCAGGAAGGTTTTTTGGAAACCAGAGATGTCAGCTACCGCCGGTCCGCCGATAACCATCAGTTAGACACTCAGTCGCCCTGTACTTTTAAGGCTCACGTTATCGCTCCTCAGTCATTAATCAATGTAAAGCATTGTGCGGTCAATCGGCCGCCTACTCTTTCCTCGTATACTAATTGTCAAAATGTTACCCACCCTCCCGAATACCTGACCGTTTAAAAAAAAATGTTCGTGGGATGAGAACAAAGACGCAACACTTTTTGTTATCTCTCTCCTCCTGTGACTACGATGTTATTGTTTTGACCGAAACGTGGCTGCGAGAAGATATACTGAACTCTGAACTCTCGACCAATTATACAATATACCGATGCGATCGTAACTCGTCTTCTAGTCAATTGCTTCGTGGAGGAGGGGTACTCATCGCAATCAAGAATAACTTGACTGGGATCGCAATAAAAATGCACGGATTTGAACACCTAGAACAAACTACCGTACGTGTCTCGCTACCAAATCTATCGCTATACATCTGTTGTATATATTTAAGGCCTAATAGTGACCCAGATCTTTACAGTTCTCACGCCTCTGCAGTTCAGCAAGTCCTTGACATTGCGAATAGTATGGACCGTGTACTCGTTTTAGGTGATTATAATCTTCCTCATCTGCGATGGACTTTTGATCATGATCTAAAATCTTATCTACCTGAAAACGCTACATCTGAACAAGAAATATCGATTATGGAAACGATGATAGCAGGAGGTCTTTATCAAATCTGCTCACTTTCGAATATGAATGGACGAATCCTGGATTTAGCATTTGTTAATAACACGGATTTTGTAGAATTATTTGAGGCTCCGACATCCATACTTAAAGTCGACCCCCACCATAAACCTTTTGTTTTAAGGTATGAAAAGCATCTGAATGAGAATATTGTTTTCTCTGAAACTTACGACGATCTCGACTTTGATTTTAATCGTTGCGATATGGATGATATATCAGCAGATATCGAAGCTGTCAATTGGCAAGCTATGCTTGGTGGTAACGATTTGGACCATGCGGTTTCATTGTTTTATGATACAATACATAGAATTTTACATAGCAGAGTTCCTAAAAAACGAGTTAGAAACAAAGTGGATTACAAGTTTCCATGGTGGAATGCAAGGCTTGGCCGTATGCGCAACGTGCTACGAAAACAACGCAAACACTATTATCGTTACAAGACTGAAGACAACAAAATTGTTCTTCGACAATTTGAACTGCAATATAAAACCGCTAGAAATAATGCCTTCCGTGATTATCTTAACCGTATCGAGAATAGTCTTCGAAATAATCCCTCAACTTTCTGGACATATGTAAAGAGCAGGAAACGTTCTGGTGGCATTCCCGTGAATGTTTTTCTCAAAGATGTAAGCGCTCACTCTGCATCTGAGGCCGTTAATTTATTTGCCGATTATTTCCGTGGTGTATTCAACAGTTCCCCTGTCAATCCGTCGCAGGAATATATTGACAGTTTGGAATCGTACAGTGTTAACCTACCTCTCTTGAATATAAGTGAACCTGAAGTCATGGAAGCACTATCCAGTTTAGATTCAACGAAAGGTCCAGGACCGGATCGTCTACCGCCAGTGTTTTTAAAACGTTGTGCCCGATCATTAGCTGTACCAGTTAATATGATTTTCAACCGATCAATAATCGAACATACTTTTCCTAGTGCTTGGAAAGTCGCTGCTATAGTTCCAATACATAAGAATGGAAACACTCATAATATTGAAAATTACAGAGGGATCTCGATTTTGAACTGTCTAGCTAAAGTACTGGAAAAATTTGTTTACGACGCGATGTACTCTGAAGCGTCTCAAATCATTGCTGATTGTCAACACGGGTTTTTGAAAAAACGATCAACAACGTCGAATTTGTTATCATACACAAACAGCTTGATACCCACCATCGAGAAACACCAACAAATTGATGCGATATATTTCGACTTTTCTAAAGCATTCGATAAAGTACCACATAATGTTGTCATCCTAAAGTTGCAACGACTTGGATTCCCCCAATGGTTAACTAGATGGCTGGATTCATATCTTTCTGGTCGATCCGCTTTCGTCAAGATTGATACCATACTTTCAAATAAGCTCGAAATACCTACTGGTGTTCCTCAAGGAAGTCACCTGGGACCGCTAATATTTATTTTATTCATAAACGATCTTTGTAATCGCATAAAGTCTGGAAAATTGTTCTATGCTGATGATCTGAAGATTTTTCGCCCAATCGCCTCGAATCTCGACTCCGTAGTACTTCAAGAAGACATAGCAAATATCGAAAAATGGTGTTTGTTGAATGGTATGCTGCTTAACACTAGTAAATGTAATATGATAAGCTTCAGACGTTCGCTAGTTTTGCGCTGCTTCGAATATACTCTTCGAGGGCATATCATCGAAAGAGTAGACTCTATTCGTGATTTAGGCGTAATATTCGACAGCAAACTTAGCTTCACGGCCCATATTGCATCAACTACGGCTAAGGCATTTGCAACGTTGGGTTTTCTGAAACGAAATACCGCTTATTTTAATGATTTCTACACACTAAAAGTTCTCTACTGCACCCTAATTCGAAGTATTTTGGAATATGCTGTACAAGTGTGGGCGCCGTATCACGACGTGCAAAGCTACCGATTGGAACGCGTCCAAAAATGCTTTGTTCGTTTCGCACTAAGGAAACTACAGTGGAACGACCAATTCAATCTGCCCCCGTACATCGATAGATGCTAACTACTAGACCTACCAACATTGGAATCCCGTCGTACTTTTTTACAAAGAATGTTTATCTATGACATGCTATCGAATAACATTGACTGTACTGATATCTTAGCCAGCATCAATGTATATGTTCCTGCTCGTGTTATGAGAACCCGCAATTTTTTGATGATACCTAGACATCGTACAGTATATGGACAAAACAACCCGGTGGATAGATGCTGTAGAAAATTTAATGAGACTTTCCATCTTTTT
This sequence comes from Malaya genurostris, assembly GCF_030247185.1. Lineage (NCBI taxonomy): Eukaryota > Metazoa > Arthropoda > Insecta > Diptera > Culicidae > Malaya > Malaya genurostris. The sequence continues at coordinate 96,309,080 of NC_080572.1, forward strand.
GATTTTAACTTAACTAAATCTAGTTATAAGTTAGCGATAAGACACTTTTAATCAGTTTAGACAAACATTTATACATTACGTTAAGAAATATCTGTACGGTACTTTCCGAAGATTCAACAAATAAACAAACAAACAAACAAATAATAAATAATTGAGGGCTTTGTCAATTTAAGTTGAAGTCATAATCAGGTTAGTTTCAACAGTCGATCTTACACATATTATAAAAAAGAAATAACTGATAGGGCTTACGCAAACCAAATTACCCGATGCTCAATGAATAGAGTTTCGTGTACCGATGGATTTTGCTTGACGAATCCAACGAACAGGTCGAGATTAAAAAGATTGGTCAACCACAGCAAAAATACTCAAATTTGAAGGTAACTCATATTCACTTAACACGTCGTTCTAAAAAACCACAACTTATTTTCAGTTTCGATTATATTCATTAATCCTTGAAGATAAAACTTCATCATTCGATGCAAATCTCGTTTCGACATACCTTCTTTATACCTTTCTAATATAGAAAGACTACTGAACCAAGGCCTGAAGGGCAGTGTGTTATATACCATTCGACACGGTTCGTCAAAGTTAGAAAATGTCCGGTTGTGTATGTGGCAAAAATTGGTACTCCATTTTCTCGGAGATGGCTGGACCGATATTGACAAACTTAGACTCACATGGAATGTCTCTTGCTTCCAGAGCCTGCTATTGAATTTTATAATTTTATCTGGATCAAAATTCCGGTTCGGGGGTAACGGGGTATAATGAGCATACTTTAAAACGAACATAGAAATCTACCGTATTTCTTTACATGAAACTGAAAAATCGAGCGGAATGTTTTCAACTAGCCGTGTAATTCTTCAATTAGGCCGGTCTGAGTTGATGACCAAAGGCATTGCTTCTGGTACAGCGGGTATAAAAGTGTAACCTAGGGTAATAATGCAAAAAAAAAAATGAAAAAAAATCTTCATAATTTAACTCAACACTATTTTAATTTGCGAACTATGTTCGTTTTGGGCCATACGGAACGATTTCAGTTGTTCCGGTCGTCAAAAACTCATAAATCAAACTCATTTTATTTTTGTCTCAGACGGCTTAACGCAGGATATGGTTATTGCAGCCTTGAACAAACTAAAGCTTTCATTTGCTGCTGGTCCCGATGGAATTCCTTCGTCTGTGCTTAAGCGCTGTTCATTCGTCTTGAGTTACCCGTTAGCAATGCTATTCAATCTTTCGGTTCAGTTTCCCACGTGTTGGAAGTCGTCCTTTATGTTTCCGGTTCACAAAAAAGGCGACAAGTGCAATGTTGCTAATTACCGAGGAATTACTTGCTTGTGCGCATGTTCAAAACTGTTTGAGATCATTGTCAACGACATCTTGTTCGTCTGCTGCAGAAATTACATTGACACCCAGCAGCACGGATTTTTCCCTAATCGTTCCGTGTCGACGAATCTCTTACAGTTCACTTCGAACTGTATACGAAACATGGACCGTGGCCTGCAGACTGATGCGGTTTATATTGACCTTAAAGCGGCATTTGACCGGGTTGATCACGAAATTCTCCTAAAAAAATTAGATATACTTGGAATCTCTACACGAGGAGTTGCATGGTTTAAGTCTTACTTGACGAATCGCTTTGTTCGGATTAAAATTGGATCTTCGACTTCGGAGACCTTCACGAATCTTTCGGGAGTGCCTCAAGGTAGTATCCTTGGTCCGTTACTGTTCTCTATCTTCATTAATGATGTATCAACGCTGTTACCGCCGGAATGCCGTTTGTTCTATGCTGACGACACGAAACTTTTCAAAATTATTGAAAGTCTGTTAAATTGCCTGGAGTTGCAAAAAATGCTTGATACATTTCAAATATGGTGTACCAAGAATTTTTTGAAATTGAGTATCGAAAAATGCAGTGTTATATCTTTTCATCGAAAAAGTGCACCAATAGTATTCGATTACAAAATCGCTGGACACACGCTAACGCGAACAGAACATGTGAAAGATCTCGGTGTGATTCTTGATCGCGAAATAACCTTCAAACTTCACTATGAAAATATTATTTGCAAAGCAAATCGGCAATTGGGATTCATATTTAAAATTTCCTCCGAGTTTCGCGATCCTTTGTGCATACGATCATTATACTGCTCGCTGGTACGGTCAGTGCTTGAGTCGAACGCGATTGTCTGGTGTCCATATCATTCAAATTGGATATTGAGGATTGAAGCAGTGCAACGCAAATTTGTGAGATACGCATTGAGACTTTTACCCTGGAACGACCCCATACAGCTACCGTCATATGAGGATCGTTGCCGTCTCTTAAGCATTGAACCCCTGGAATTAAGAAGGACATATGCTCAAGTTACATTCGCAGCGAAATTGCTTCTTGGTGCTGTTGATTGTCCCGCATTACTCGAACGTCTGAATATGTATGCTCCAGAAAGATCTCTTCGACAGCGTAATTTCTTGCTCCTTGAAACACAGTATACTGTATACGGACAGCATGAGCCATTTAGATCCATATGTCGACAATTCAACGAGTTCGCTGAGTTTTTTGATTTTAATTTGTCGTCCAATTTGTTTTATCGTAAGCTACTTGACCTTTTTCGTGTTGTGTTTCATGATAATTTAGCCTAAGTTGAATGATTTTTAGTTTAGTTTACTTTATTCATTAAGACACCTATTGTCAGATGGATTATATAGCAACAAATAAACAAATAAACAAATATTTTGCACTAACCAATAACTTATAGGCGATGCCTAACGCTTTTATTTCTTTTTTACAAAAAACAGTAAATTTGGCGTAAAAAACATGAAAACATAGTACATCGGCTTTGAATAAAACAGTACAATCATCAGGAAGTACAGTGACAACATGTAGTGAATGTGAATGTAAGTACATGCAAACAACAATTTTTCCGTTAATCATTCTTGTTCAGAGCTCGCCACAACAATTTAGCGAAATTTTGAAGATTAAAAAAAAGAAAAATGTCTCAACCAAGAAGAATCATACGCTTCTCAAAAAATGTTTGGTGAATAATACAAGCATTTTTTTTTAGTTTTTATCTAACTTAAAAATGCCCTGAAAAGGAAATAAAAAAAAATAGATTATGAAAATAAATCATTTGATGACTTTGAAGCAGATTTGAAAAAATGATATGCGCATACAACTGTATGATGAATACCGCAAAAAAGCCACCGCAGAGACGGGACGATGCTTTAAAGATTTAAAATTTTGTATAATTTTCAGTGTGAAAAATGCAGTGCATTTCAGTGTAAAAATACAATACAAATTAATATACAGTACATTTGAGTGTAGAAAACAGTACACAGTATCTGGGTCGAAAATACAGTACAATACTGTAAAATACAGTACGGATACGAGCGTTAGCGATGCCAGATCGTGAGCGCAGAATTCCAGCTAGTATCGGGGTGGTGGTAGTAAAAAAATCAACATAAATCCGTTTAAATTATTTAACATTGATTAAATCAAAGTTTACATTTTGTCTTTGACTCACCAGTGCGTTGCAGCTTATGTTGAACTGCTAGCGTGACCTGACGGCTCAACATAAATCTCTAGACAGACGTAAAGTTAATGCTATCAGCAATACACATATATTTAGCATCATCTGAATCGGCCAGTATTAGCTGAAACTTGTTTTCCTTCGACTCGCCAGGAAGGACTCGGTGCTAAATATAAGTGTATTGCAAATAGTGATGTCTGATTTTTCGTATTAATCGATTATTAGGTATTCGGTTAATAAAAGAGGAGTCGATTAGTGTAATCGATTACTATTAAGCATTAATCGATTAATGTAATTAATCGATCAAATTATTCTAAACAGAATCAGAGATCCAAATCACGCAGAGAAATGAAGCATGTTTAAACTAACGAAACTGTTTGTAAATTTTTAAATTTGATTTATGATGAATTTATGATTTACTAGAATATGATTTTTTTGAACGATTTTTCCCTTCCTCATCAAGAATGTTCTCTGTTTGATTTGAATTAAAATTTTTGTCTAGTCAAATGAAAAAAAATTCAACGATTTTTTTAGTCTTTGTTAAGACGTAAAGCCGTCTTGAGCTAGTTTTAATATGATCAGTATCTAACGGGGAAACAGATTGAAAAACTGACATGTGAACACAATGATGTAATGAAAACCGCGAAAATGTTACCGCAGAGACGGGACTCGAACCCGTACCTAACTCCTAACCGGGAAAATTGTTTTACCAATTAAACTACCCTGCATATAAAAACACATGAAGAGAAAGTCCAATTGATTGGACGAAAACTAAGCATGCTTCGCTGTACTTAGTCACCACGGTATTCACTTACAGTCCCGTATCGACGGAAACAAATTCAACAGAAATACATACAATGATCACGAGTCTATTTCTACCCATCTATTTTTGCCGCACGATACTGATTCGAGACTTTTGTTTTTGTCTATTTCGCTATCTACGAGATAACACACGATAGTTTCATCCATCGATTTCATGGATCTCCACTAGTGTGTGGTAGCAGCAGTGACGATTGTGTGAACTCAAACACAATGGTAAAGGTACACAAACCTTTTATTGACCTTCAACGATTTGTTTTAGTCTATGTTGAGACGTAGAGCCGTTTTGAGCTAGTTTTAATATGATCAGTATCTATGAAAAAAATTGTTTTTTGGCTGATTCTATTGTTGAAATAAACTAACTATTTATTATATGTCAACCAAAGTTTAGTTGATGTTATCGTCAATATATCACGACAAAAATTGGTTCAATTTATCTGTGATCTTATTTGTGCTATGATAAAACAGGGTTTACTATTTAAATGGACAATATTAAATTTATTTCTTCAGAGCAATTTTTTTCCGCGTGAATAAATATGAACAATCCAAGCGTATGTATTGAGAATTTATAATATTCTTGAAAATTGCATGACATTAAAAAACACATTTTTCACAAAATAATTATTTGATGCATATATTTTGACCGGATTCATGAAGAACCAAATCATTGGAAACTAATCAAAATATCTGGGCTTCAATGGGATTTTTTTTAAGAATTTGAATACGAGCATAAATTGAAATAAAATAGTATCAAAAATTTTGCAAGGTAATTTTAAAAAAAATTACAAGAAATCATTTCATTCTTAAAATCAAACCAAAATATGCGATTATAATAAACAAAAGCGTTATTAGCAATAACTAAATTTAAACTCATTTATTTCAACTAAAAAGTTTGAAAATTTAAACCGCTAAAAATAATTAACTTAAACTAGAATTCGTTCATTACAAACTAATTTTTCAAATTGAATTTACTGTGAAATTGTTTGGCAAAGAATTGACAGGAACGCATAAGTGAAATATTTGTTATTTCTTTCAAAATATTATTGAAGCAAACTAATCCACTGAGAAAAAATAATTATCCGTTTGATATCTCTCTCTCACGGCCGACGGTTTCGATTGTTGCTTTACACCTCCACAATTCATATACTATTTAGTAGTAATTCTGCTTTGATCGGTATAGAAAGAATTGACGAGATGCGAGTAAATAGTATCGCTATCTTCTGCATCGTAAGAACCTTTGTATATTTATAGATATGCCATTTTACAATTTTAACTTTAGTCGGTGGCTGCCTGCCAACGAGACAGGTTACATTCATTCGCTCGCTGAATACACGCTTTTGTACTGTGTATGGATGCCATTTTCAGTGTGCTGCACACCGCGTTCGCTTGAGTATATTGTATATCGATCAGCTGTTGATTCTACGGTAACTAGCAGGCCAATTTAGAACTATCGGCGATAGGTTGTTCGAATCCTTATTTGAAGCGCTTGTATCTCGATGATTTGTTGATTGGTGTGCCATATTTAACATGATTTGAAAGCAAAACTTCAATATTGTAGGCCTCAAAATGGATTGGTTTGTCGACGGGGTCATGTGCATGCTGGAATGCGAAACGTTAGCTTGCAAATGGAGTCAGTTCAAAGTTGTATTTTATGAAGATAATCATAGATACTTTTACATTAAATGTGACTAAACACAATGAACCTATTAAAGCATAAATTTCTTGCCTGATTTATTGAACCAAATAATGATAATGTAACTCAATTGAATGGTTGAAAATTGATATAGTTCTATGAAGCATAACAAGGGCATTACCATTGACATGTTCACTGCATTGCAATTCGCTATTGACTTCAGTTCACCGGTGAACGATGGGGTTCCAGAAAACGCTGTACTAACTGAGTAGGCTTAGAATTAACGTAATTTTAAACGCTTCTAGGTAAGTGATTTGAAGATGGATTTATAATATTCCTCGATGATATGATTATATGTATATAATTATATGACTATATGTTTATAATTGATTTATAATTAACCATTATTCAATGAAACCTAACACAGATAAATATATGTTGTGAACATCAATTTTCATGCACATATTTGGAGTAGGTAATTGAATAGATAGGCTATGCCATCGCTGTGAAAACCGACTTTACAATCGAAGTCCGGACCCAAAAAGATGGAAAAACGCTAAAGTAATTCCTATCCTCAAACCTGATAAAAACCCAGCAGAAACATCAAGTTATCGACCAATTAGCTTACTTTCTTCTATCAGTAAACTTTTTGAAAAAATTATCTTGTTGAGAATGATGTCTCATTTAAATGAGAATTCAATTTTTTTACCAGAGCAGTTTGGATTTCGTCATGAACATTCAACTACTCATCAACTTGTAAGAGTTACGAACATGATAAAATCAAATAAATCTTCTGGGTTATCCACTGGAGTTGCTCTTCTAGACATAGAAAAAGCATTCGACAGTGTTTGGCACAAAGGTTTAATAGCAAAAATGTCTGATTTCCAGTTTCCCATTTATTTGATCAAAATGATTCAAAATTATTGATTTGATCGCACTCTTCAGGTTAGCTATCAGAATTGTAAATTTGAATTGCTACCCGTACGAGCCGGTGTTCCGCAGGGTTCGAGCGTAGCTCCAATCTTGTATAATCGCTACTTCTGATCTTCAAAATCTACCCGTTGGTTGTCAGAAATCGCTATTCTGTGACGACACAAGTCTGTTAGCCACAGGTAGAAATCTAAGAGAGATTTGCAGTCGCCTACAAAGAAGTTTAAATATTTTCAGTGATTATCTGTCAAAATGGAAAATTAAACCAAATGCAGCAAAAACGCAATTAATTGTCTTTCCTCATAAGCCAAGAGCTTCGTTTCTTAAACCAAACAATAATCACATTCTCAAATTGAATTGCTTGGAATTGACATGGTCTGATCAAGCAAAATACTTAGGTTTAACGTATGACAAAAAACTCACTTTCAAGGATCACATTGAAGGAATCCAGGCAAAGTGTAATAAATATATTAAATGTTTATATCCTCTTATAAACAGAAATTCTAAGCTCTGTCTAAAAAACAAATTGCTAATTTATAAACAAATTTTCAGACCAGCCATGCTTTATGCAGTACCAATTTGGTCAAGTTGTTGTTCCACCAGGAAGAAAACGCTTCAAAGGATTCAGAATAAAATTCTGAAAATGATTCTAAAGCGTCCTCCCTGGTTTAGTAGAAATGAGTTACACAGACTCACAAATATAGAAGCATTAGATGTAATGTCATATAATATTATAAGCAAATTCCGACAAAAATCGATGCAATCTTCAATTGAATCGATTCGCTCTCTGTATTAGTTAGTAAGTTAGTATATAAGTTCCTTTTCACAATTACACAATACAAGTAGGTTTAGAATTTTCCCTACACAAAAATCTCAGAATTGCGGAAGCAAATGATGTCCTCATGGTAACAACCAAATCATATATAACAGTTCGGCTGAAAAGTTCGTATCGTTTAATAGAAACACACATTTTTTTGTCAAAATTCGTTTTTATTATTCAACATAATTGCCATCAGAGGCGATACAGCGATTATAGCGATCTTCCAACTTTTCGATATCATTTTTGTAGTACGATTTGTCCTTTGCCTCAAAATAGGCCTCAGTTTCAGCGATTACCTCTTTATTGCTTCTAAATTTTTTACCAGCGAGCATTCTCTTGAGGTCTGAGAACAGGAAAAAGTCACTGGGGGCCAAATCTGGAGAATACGGTGGATGAGGGAGCAATTCGAAGCCCAATTCGTTCAATTTCAGAATCATCAATTCGTTGTTGTTTTTGATCGATTGTGAGCTCACGCGGAACCCATTTTGCACAAAGCTTTCTCGTATCCAAATATTCGTGAATAATATGTCCAACACGTTCCTTTGATATCTTTAGGGTGTCAGCTATCTCGATCAATTTCACTTTACGGTCATTGAAAATCATTTTGTGGATTTTTTTCACGTTTTCATCGGTAACAGCCTCTTTTGGACATCCACTGCGTTCATCGTCTTCGGTGCTCATATGACCAGTACGAAATTTTGCAAACCACTTACGAATTGTTGCTTCGTCCGGTTCAGAGTCTGGATAACACTCATCAAGCCATTTTTTGATATCGGCGGCACTTTTTTTCATCAAAAAGTTTCATCAACACACGAAAGTCCTTTTTTCCATTTTTTTTACAATAACAAAAGTAGCTTCACTCAAAATGCAATATCTCACAAACTAATAATCAGACAGCTGTCAAATTAGTACACGTATCTTTTGAAGGTTGGTACTAACTGAAAATGGTATGGATTTAATTCTAGTGGCGCCCTCTCATAGAAACGATACGAACTTTTCAGCCGATCTGTTATAATAGGACTGAAAAGTCACCACTTGTGGTTGAACACCCAATTTAAATCTTAATAATTTAATTTTAATTCATATTCCAATAAATAGTTATTAAAAAAAAATCGAAGTCCGGACGACCGAGTGGCATATACCATTTGGCATAGTTCGTCGAGATCACAAATAGTGTCACTCAATTTTCTCAAAGATGGTTGAACCGATTCTCACAAACTCAGATTCAAATTAAAGGTCTTATAGTCCCATAGACTGCTATTGAATTTTATCCCTATCCGACCTCTGGTTTCGGAATTACAGGGCAATATGCACCAAGAAAAGAAAAAAATAGTCACACGCGCTTCTCAGAGATTGTTGAACCGATTTTCAACGATTTTCCTAAATTACATATTAATCCGATTCCCGGTTCCAGAATTACATATAAGGAAATATGTGAAAATTTATAAAAAAAAGCCGAACTCAATTTTCTCGAAAATTTTTTAACCGATTATCACAAACTTGAAATTATTTAAAAAGTCCCCGAAAAATTATTCCAGATCCGCCTTCCGGTTCCGGTATTACAGTGCGATTAGTGTGAAAATTTTCTATTTCATGAGTATTTTTTCACAAGCGATGGCGAAACGAGGTGCATATTTTTATAAAATTTACTTCTATATTTATCTAGTTGGCAGATTTTGTTAGTTAATAATAGTAATAGATCTTGTTAGTTAATAGTAGTAATAATAGTAATAGTGAAGAAAAGCTCTAACTTGAAGTGATTTCCACAAATCATTATTCAAATTGAAGCTCTCATTGTCCTCAAAGATATACCCAAACCTCCGTTCACGAACACTTTTTATACGTCACCTCTTTTTACGTAACTCTTTTTACAAACCAAATCCCAAATAATGTAAAATTTTTTTACGAAATTACTTCAGTTTTGGCATACATCGAAAGCGATTACCGGCTCATTTATATTTCATGGAAACTACTACAATATGGCTATTTTTGGAACGGGTTTAAAGAGTAGATTTCGGGAAATGATGTTTGAGGTGGTTCTGAAATTCAGGGTAACGACTTCCGGTTTCATGATATTCCTTTAAAACCCTTGCAATATGGGTATTTTTAGAACGGGATTGATGAGTAGATGTCGGACAACGATGTTTGAGGTCTTTCTGAAATTCTAGATGGCGACCTCCGGTTTCTTGATATTCCTTGAAAACCCTTACAATGTGGATATTTTTAGAACGGGATTGATGAGTAGATGTCGGAAAACGATGTTTGAGGTGGTTCTGAAATTCAAGATGTCGCCCTCCGGTTTCTTGATATTCCTTGAAAACCCTTACCAACTCCTACCAACTACCTCTTTTTACGAACCCCCGTTTAGTTCATAAATGGTGGTTTCGGTGTACTGTGCAATTTCATCTAAATGATGCAAAACCGGTAAGTCTCGGTACGTGCAGGTACGGAAGAACACCACCGCCTAGCACACAGCGTGCTTTGCTCAATTTTGTATAGCGTGCAGGGTTGCACATTTAAATCTATATAAACTTGGTATAGCTGTTTACAAATTGAAAAGGTATTTATACCAAGGAAAGTTTTCAATTTTATTCAAATTAAAAAAAAAATCTTGACAGAATCTTCTAGTGATGTTTTTGAAAATATCAATAATATGAGAAAGGCATCATTACAGCACTAGATGGATCGAAAAGAGTTTTTTTCATTTTTACTTATAATTATTTTTATTATTATTATTATTATTATTATTATTATTATTATTATTATTATTATTATTATTATTATTATTATTATTATTATCATTATTATTACTATTATTATTATTATTATTATTATTATTATTATTATATTATTATTATATGCCTTTTTCATACAGAAAGAATATGCAATCGCTGTGAAAACCGACTGTACAACCGAGGTCCGGAGGGCCGAGTGTCATATACCATTCGACTCAGTAACAAAAAAGTGCTAAAAGTGTATGCAAAATTTGATCCAAATCAAAGTATACAAAATTAAATCGACCTGCGGAATTGCTTGAATGAATCAACCGCCTTCCGATAACCACAAACAAATTTGATTCAATTCAACAGCACATCACAGAATGGATGAAGAAAAGTTGGCTCCAATTTAAACACCGCCGAGTCATTCAACTGTTTAGAAGTTTAGTTTAAGTAGTACCTAAAACAGCAACCAACTAGGGAGCACGATAATCAGCGCCCAAATCAGGCCAACAAGAAAGAGCAACAGTCACTTTCGGTCGGTTCCAAATCGATCCTAATGGAAAAGTTTAGCCCATTTAGAGCTGAAAGCCCACTTTTGTTCGTCGCTCGTGAGGCACTTTTTGGAAAATGGCGAGGCAAATATTGTTTGGTTCTGTTTTGGCTTGAAAAAAAAAAAGAAACAAAGGCATCATTCGAGGCAACAGCGATTCGATCCGATCTGGGGTTGCATACCCCTTAGTGATCAAAAATTTAACATCTTTATTGAGTGGTGGTTTAACAAAACAAAAAGCAGGTGAATTACTTATTTCTGTGGCTGGGAAAGGAATCCATTTGAATGTCTAATGTGGTGAAATGGAGCACTTTTTAGAACGTATTGTATTGTTTACGTTGTTCTGTAATCATAAAGCAATCGGCAATGTGGAAAGTGTGTTGTGGAATCTTAAACAAAACGCTTTTGTGAAATAACTCTATAACATACTGTTGGAGCTCACACGGAACGACCGAAATTAGCTCTGCGCCTAATTCGTATTACTGTTTTTGAATTAGTTGATTTTAACAACAAAATTTCCAAAATAACTATAAAATTAGTTGAAATTTAGAGTTTACTGTGCTGAAAAAAACTCTTATTTTTAGAGAATGTGTTTAGTTGGCGAATATTCTGGACACAAACCAGCAATATTCAATCCAACACGAACTTCTTAATGACAACTAATTTCGTTATTAAAATTAGAAACTTTGATTCTATTTATCTATCACCGTCATTACTGAAGGACAGCAGTGTCAAAGCAAAACAATCCATTAAAAAGCTAAAAGGGACAGTCTTGTTGAAACTGCTCGCAAATTGTTTAGATGTTTTTCGCATGTGTTACGATATATCCCTATATAATTTTCTAAACCGATATGTAAAAATGACGTAAACTGTTAGTGGAAAGTGTATTTATTCAGAATTTGTGCGCACTTGAAGCGATTGTGCGTAATAATGTTTTTACGCGGAACAGTGAAGTGAATTTCGAATGTTTCACTCTAATTGTGAAGAAGTTTTTTTGTATCTTCAAACCTTCCGAGCTGCGCCGTCAGGTGTACTATTTGTATTCGGTTTTTGTTTTCCGAGTGCTCAAAGTTTATAGTGAGAATGAAGAAAACAGTGATTTAGAAGAAAAAAAATTAAAAAGATGTTTACGTTTCGTTTATGTCTTTTTCTCCAACACAACATCGTATTTATACCTGCCAATATAGAAAAGACAACCGCGTCTGAATTTTTTTCGGCAGTAGTGTGCCATCTAGTGGCTAGTAGTCATTAAGGTGTTACCGTTTCGGTGACAGGGCGCCATATAGCTGCAGATTGCAGAAGCCAATTCAACCATTCATATTGGTTGAAAACAACATTATATTTCTTTAATTCAACTAAAAAATTAGTTGACTGGATATGAAGTGTGCCTTAGCTAAGAAATGACAGTACGTTTGATTTGTGAATTCAACTAAAAAAAATAGTCATTTCAACAAATATTTTATTATTATTAAGGGAATGAGAATAAAAAATCTAAATCAGCAAAAGTAAGATTTTTTTAGTTGTCTCAAAAAATAACTAACTAAAATCAGCAAATCAACTAATTTTTTCGCGAAAATGCTGATTTCGGTCGTTCCGTGCATAATTAGTGACCTGAAGGAAAGTGATTGGACAACTAAAAAGAAAAGGTCCTTGTTCGAAATCACTTGCTCATGAGAATTAGTTTTACTAAAAGCACTTCCACAAAATGCTCGAATATAAGTAGCCTGCGTCAATTTATTCATCGAACATTCAAAAGCTTTTCCCTGCAAAGTGTACCACTTTGTTCAAGATGCGCGAGAGGAAAAGGCACTTTTAACTCCATACTCGATAGCCTTTTGGCTAAGGACCTGGGAAAGCAGCTCTCAGCATGACTCCCCAAGCGCCAGGAAATAGATAGAGAGAAAGAGGGAGAAAAAAAACTAATACAGATTCTTGTTCCAATGCTGCCGAGAGAAGAATCGCTTAAAGCCGTTCAACGTGCGGCAATCGTTGGCAAGAATATATGGTAGACTTCCAGGAGCCTTTTATGGACGAAAAAATAACGGCAGCAGCTACAACAGCACTTACGATATGTCAGATTGGAACCAGTACAGAAGTGTCAGACTTTAGGGACTGTGCCCGCACGAGCTCGATGGTCAACCCGTACATGTAAGTTCTTGCGAATGGAACCTGCATGGTGCCAAGCTGCAACGCCATTGTGCTCGAAGCAGCAGCTCCAGTGTGGTGCAGTTAATCATAAATCTTGTTTGCTCCAGAGGCAACTATTAAAATAACAGCAGCAGAAGCAGCAGACCAACTACTCAGAAATCCTGAAAAATAAAATAACAGCCGTAGCATGGCAACGACCTGAGCCACTTAATTTCAGTTGTTTGTTTTTACCACTTCTGCCATGGCTTGAAGAACTGCTGTCGGCAACTTTTGTTTAAAGTGGGTAATAAACAATTTTTCAACAGAGGTTTGATTGCTGGTTTCAACTCTGGTAATGGTTTCCGAAATATTCACGGAACGACCGCAATCAGCATTTTCGCGAAAAATTTAGTTGATTTGCTGATTTTAGTTAGTTATTTTTTGAGACAACTAAAAAAATCTTACTTTTGCTGATTTAGATTTTTTATTCTCATTCCTTTAATAATAATAAAATATTTGTTGAAATGACTATTTTTTTTAGTTGAATTCACAAATTAAATGTACTGTCATTTCTTAGCTAAGGCACACTACATATTCAGTCAACTAATTTTTTAGTTGAATTAAAGAAATATAATGTTGTTTTCAACCAATATGAATGGTTGAATTGGCTTCTGCAATCTGCAGCTATATGGCGCCCTGTCACCGAGAAAATGTTAACACTTTAATGACTACTAGCCACTAGATGGCACACTACTGCCGAAAAAAATTCAGACGCGGTTGTCTTTTCTATATTGGCAGGTATAAATACGATGTTGTGTTGGAGAAAAAGACATAAACGAAACGTAAACATCTTTTTGAATTTTTTTTCTTCTAAATCACTGTTTTCTTCATTCTCACTGAAAACTTTGAGCACTCGGAAAACAAAAACCGAATACAAATAGTACACCGGACGGCGCAGCTCGGAAGGTTTGAAGATACAAAAAAACTTCATCACAATTAGAGTGAAACATTCGAAATTCACTTCACTGTTCCGCGTAAAAACATTATTACGCACAATCGCTTCAAGTGCGCACAAATTCTGAATAAATACGATTTCCACTAACAGTTTACGACATTTTTACATATCGGTTTAGAAATGGATTTAATGGATTGTTTTGCTTTGACACTTCTCATGAGTTTTTGGCTAATAAACTTGTTAATAATACCCATTTCAGTTTTGGTTTTTTGTGCTGTCCTTCAGTAATGATGGTGATAGATAAATAGAAACAAATTTTCTGATTTCAATAACAAAATTAGTTGTCAATGAGAATTTCGTGTTGGATTGAAATATTGCTGGTTTGAGTCCAGGATATTCACCAACTAAACACATTCTCTAAAACTAAGAGTTTTTTCAGCAAAGTAAATTCTCAATTTTAACTAATTTTATAGTTATTTTGGAAATTTTGTTGTTAAAATCAACTGATTCAAAAACAGTAATACGAATTAGGCGCAGAGCTAATTTCGGTCGTTCCGTGTTGAAATAATCAAAAGTTATAATAATAATCAAAATTTAGGATTACCTCAAGATGAAAAGATTGATTTTGTTTAGTTCCTTAGCTTTTGGGATGCTCTTATCATTTATTTAGGCAAACATTTGATCAAATTCGTCTTGGCACTCACTTTGATCAAATATGTTCAAGTAACGGTATATTTTAGTATACGTCTCAATATTGATATCGATCGTTCTTAATGTGATGTGTATTGAAAATTTCCGAAACCTCTTCTTCGTTTTATTTATCAATTCCTCCTCAGTTTTCGCGACAAAATTGTTGGAGTAGACCAGCAATGAAAAACTGCCCTGAACACATTTCTGCGAACGGGACAGTCAGTGGTGGTAAAGCATCGATTCCGAACACGCAAAACGTGTTCGTTCCTAACCAAAAAGCGAACCACTATCGCGAGTATATAAATTTGTCAGTGCCATCGTTCGAGCAAGCATCACCGAACCAAGAACTATTCGCGTGCGTTGCTAACGATTGTTCAATATTGACTGGCTATTAAATTTTTGAGTCGAATTATTCGTTCTGTATCTAAATACGACCAAGTCATTTTCTGTTATTGCAGTTGGATTTGTGTATAATTTTGATCATATTCTCTCAAGCATACTCTATTATTACGATATTCTCAGCACATTAAAAGATTTTTTAATCGAGGGGGCTGGAAACACTGAATAAAATCTTGCAACAAAATTCTAATTTCAGACCTTTAGTAAAAGTTACTTCTGTGTAATTTCTTTTTATACTTTCACTCGAGGAAAATACCCTAACAAAGAGTATAAATACTTGGTTAAATAAAGTAGATGTTGCTTAGGAGATGTTATTTGGAGATAGAAAGTGCGTATTTCTGTTACACATGCACACAAACACATTAATTTTGTTATCTCAACGAACTGATTCGAATGGTATGTAATATTCGGCTGTTCGGTCGACGATTCAAAATTCGGTTTGCACAAAATGTATCCTATCATCTTTTCAACCTTAGTATTAACGTAGCACCTTTTAATTTACTTAATAACTCCCATTGAATACAATCGTTTTATAACGCATGTGATATATTTTTCCGTGATTGATATCAAAGTCCGATGTCCCGCAACTTTCTCAGAAAAGACAAAGACTTTCTGTCACTTGAGAGAGGAATGTTCAAAAAAATTGCGTCGTGAAAGGACTTCGACGAAACACAAAGATGCAAAAAAGGACTATACCAGAAATTGAATTCAAGACTCAATCCTGTTGTAAATGCAAAAAGTGCCCAGAAAAAATAGATATTGATAGCCAACTGCAACTGTCCAACGCATATTATTATGAATCCAACCACGCCCAGAAAACATTAATCTTGCGATCATCTGTTAGATTAAGTCCTGTAAATGATACAAGAAGAAGCTGCAATTTACCAGTGGTAAAATCTCGGAAAAGAGAACATACTTTTGCATATTAACTGACAGATAAACATGGTTTGATTTATCCGGTATGCCGCTGCTTTTTTTAAATTTATATCAAGTTCTTAGCTCCACAATCAGTGATCGCATAAAATCGGTATCCTACAATCCAAGCGGAACAGAAGAACGTGGCATTGCTCCCTGTCCAATGAAAACTAAAACGGAACATTGAATCTTGTTCGTAGCTTCATCAGTTCCCTTCCAGCGTACGAATCTTACTATGGACGATCATCATCACAGATGAAATATTTGAAGCAAAGACTTACACTCGCAGCAATTTTTGGAGAATTCGAACAAAAACATGGAAACTGTGCTTCGTATAGCATATTTCGAAAGATTTTCAATGAAGATTTTAATCTGATGTTTAAGTTACGCCACACGGACACTTGCAAAACCTGCGATTCTTTCGATGTTTCTTTGAATGATCCACATAAATCTCCAGACGAACGGACTAGATTGAGCGAAATGCAGAGGCAGTACCATGATCTCTCTAAAACTTGTCGAATATGCAACCTCTAATCTTATGTAACGACGAGCTTTGTTGAGTGAATAACACTCTAAAATCGTCTCAAAAAGATTGATATAATCGGGATTGTGATTAGGCCAATTGAAGACATTTGAAAGATGATTGGACTTTCCATTATTGTACGGAGTGTGATATTTATAGAGGAAGGGTTTGTTAATTTAATTTTCATTTCGATTATATTTTTTTTGTTGAAGATATGTTACTATTTTTTAAAAATGATATCGCGTCAAAGGTGATCTTTGGTCTTGAGTACAAAATGTACCCTTTTCCGGCGTTTTCCATCCCTTCGACCAATGTATCGGTCGATATGGCGACGATTTCACGTCGTATGTCGACTTTGAGTTTTGTTATGCATCATGACTTATCAGCGTATACCTTGGATTTCAAATATCCCCACAAAAAAGTCTTTTGGCGTCAAATCGGGTGATCTCAGGGGTCAGTCAAAATCATCGTTTTGCGATATGACTCGTACGGGAAACAATGTTCATAACAAATCGACTGTTAGTCAAACCGAATGGCATGTTGCACCGTCCTGTTGAAACCAGTAGCCATTCAAACCATTTTGAACATTTTGGAACAGTACACACTATAATTGGGTTGCCCGATGCTTCCACTTCCAGCTGGCTCAATAAAATAAAATTTCAAATATATTCGTTTTGAATCTTTTCGCTTCCTCACACGAATGACTATGATCCCAGCTTGTGTTCGCATTTCATTCCAAAATTATTTAATTTAACAATTGAATGTACTTTTCGAAACGCAGTTTTTGTGTTCTGGTTAATCTAACGAAGTTCAAGCTCTTCCTCCGTTTTTAACTAACAGTTTATGGCTACAATGTACTGTTGAATATTACGAGCTAATAATGCAAATTCTACAAGGATACCCGATCGTCAAGCCCTAACAAGTTTATAACAAAAACCTGTTTTCGTAGCAAGTGCTGATATAAGTCTGGTCTCGTTAGTAGTTAAAATATCAAAATTTTCTAACAAGTATCAAATAGAGAAATAGTTTCGATATGATATGTTAATCGGGTAATGGGGCAAGGATAATGCTTATGCAAAATTTGAGACAAATAAAAAAATAAATTCGAAATACATGTGTTTTAGTGAAGATTCGAATCAATCCTTCCGGTTTTTACTCTATCCTCTGAGTTAACACCATGCACACATAAACATACATATTTTGTACAATTTCGCCTATTTTCATGCACATATGTTGAAAAGGATATTAAATTCAAAATTACTTTACAGTTCTTTAATTTTTTTTTTACCCAAGAAGCAAACCTGAGCATTAATTGAAAAATAAAGTTTCATTCATTTAAAATCAATGCATTCGTATTTAATTTTATATCGATTATGTTTGTCATTCAAATTGATGTCCATTCCGTATTACTATTGACTTCCATGTCATATAAGTTTCTTTTTTTGTGCATAGATAGTGAATTCTACTTCAACTGATGGTTTGAATGAATTGAATGAATAGAATATGTTGAACATTTCGCTCTAATTTCGTTTTAATAAAAACTTCAATTCTGTTGTTAGATTTACAATCGAACTGATACAACTACGATGTTCCTCGAATTGAAACCACTAATAGACATATTTGACTACACATATGATTAACAGGAATATTGACCTTATCAAAAGAAACACATATCTGTTCTCATTTTTTCCAGTAATCCTTAATACATGTTTGTTTGTTAACTGGCGAAAACATTATAAATTTTGTGAACATTTATGCATCGTAGCTACGAGCCATTAATAAAGTATATCAGTTCCATCCATTATGGAAAATATAGTTCCGTCTTATGAAAAAAGATACGAACTATGTTTACCAAGCTATATTTCACGTTTTATCTTCGTACCAAGAGTTTTATACTCTAATGATTCTTCTCTAATAACTTATTGCAAAGAGTTTCCATTAAAATCTATAAAGTAGGGTTGACATAATTATCGAATCACATTCGATTTTCCCTGCGGAACAAGACTAGACTCAATGAAAATGTGCTTACGTATAACGCCACCCGCAGCAAACTAGCGACCCATGCTTTATCCCGCAGCGACAGTTGGCCGAAAATAAGTTTGAATGCAAAAACCGGATAAATACATTTGTTTTGGAAGAACCGGTTAAGTTTTTGTCCGGTTTTTGCATTCAAGGTATTTTTGTCCGGTTCTTGCAATAAAAATGTTTTTAAACGGTTTTTGCATTTCAAAGTCCGTGTCCGACTTTTGCGCTCAATGTTTTTATCCGGTTTTTACATTCAAAAATACTTAACCGATTTTCCAAACTAATTGCACTTATCCGACTTTTGCTTTCAGCCGTTCAAATGAAAGTTCATATAATTCGCAGGATGGTCCATATGCTTAGAATAGAGGAAGGAAATAAATTGCAATCGTATAAATGCTAGTAAACTCACGGGTAGACATTTCGACGTATATTGAAAATACGAGTCACAAAATTAACAACAAATAATTTTATTGAAACGCTGAACTGTTTTGCCTTTTTCATGTAGAAAGGTTAAACAATCACTTGAAAATCGACTAGTAAAAATTGGCTAAGTGTCATTCCACTCAGTTCGTCGAGCTAGCAATGTGTGTGTGTGTGTGTGTGTGTGTGTGTGTGTGTGTGTGTTTCTCGAAAATGACTTAATCGATGTTGACCAACTTAGATTCAAATGAAAGGTCTCATGGTTCTACACGGAATTCCTGATTTTTATCCGGATCCGGCTTTCGGTTCCGGAATGATAGGGCAAAGTGTGTTAAAAATTGTGTACAGTCACTAGAAGAGTCGAAACGAAAAAAGTAAAAAGGTCTCGAAAGTGTTCCAATCGGTAGCCATTTCCAGTAGGCAGCCAAAAAAACCGATTCCGACTATCCTTTTTCCCGGTTTTCGAATAACGACGGCAGATAATAGTCATATACTCAAAAACTTGATTCAATCCACCTAGTGGTGTAATGTGGCCTTTCTCATATTTTTTCGTTTTCTCCTATATAGTACAGCAGACATTCCCCGAAACACTACAATTTAAAAAAGTTTAGATAAGAGTTTTGAAGTTTCAGTTGCATAATACTACTACAGTGATATACTACGTATGAATTTAAGCTAGTGAAAATCGAATCAATCATATGAGAGAACGTGAAGTTTGTTCCATTTTATCATATTTGACATTTGACATTCGGTTCATACAACCGTACACTAATAAGACCTATAAATTGTTTAAAGATTCTCTATGGCGATTTGAATTTTGGAAAAAAATGTACCGGAAGACGAACTTGAATAAATTTTTTTTACGTAACTACTTCGTGAATTTCTACAATATGGATATTTTCGGAACGAGTTTGATGAGTAGATGACGGAAAATGATGTTTGAGGTGGTTCTGAATTTCAAGATGGCGACCGGTTTATTGACATTCCTTGAAAACTCTTACAATATGGATATTTTCGGAACGGGTTTGATGAGTACATGTTGTAAAACGATGTTTGAGGTGATTCTGAATTTCCAGATGGTGACTTCCGGTATATTTACGTTTCTCAAAACGCCTTACAGTATTCCTCTAAACCGGATCAATAAACCGAAAGTCGCTATCTTGGAATTCAGAACCTCCTCAAACATCGTTTTAAAACTCATCAAACTCGTTCCGAAAATACCCATAATGTAAGGTTTTTGAAGGAATATCAATCAACCGGAAGTCGCCATATTGAAATTCAGAACCACCTCAAACATCGTTTTTCTATATCTACTCATCAAACTCGTTCCGAAAATATCCATATTGTAAAAGTTTTCAAGGAATATCAATAAACCGGAAGTCGCCATCTTGGAATTTTGAACCTCCCTTAAACATGGTTTTCCACCATGTACTCATTAAATTCATTCCGAAAATACCAATATTCTGATAGTTTGTAACGAATATCGATTAACTATAAGTCGCCATCTTGGAAATTCGCAGAGCGCATATCTATCACCCTGTAATTTTCGAACCAAAAGTCGGATACAAATGATAGTCAGGAACTTTGTACGGGACCATAAGACCTTTCATTTGAATCTTAGATTGTTAAAATCGGTTGAGTCATCACCGAGAAAAGTGAGTGACACAGATCAGTTCGTCGAGCTGAGTCGAATAATTAATGCCATTCGGCCTTTCGGGTTTCAGTTCAGATGTCAGGTTTCACAGTGATTGTATAGCCGTTCTATATGAAAAATGCCAGAATCAATAATCAAATAAATAAATAAACAAATGATTAAATAAATAAATAAATAAATAAATAAATAAATTAAAAAATAAACTAAAAGATAATAATTTGATCAATTTATAAATGAATGAATAAAAAATAGGCAAATGAATAAATACAGAAATAAAAATAATAAATGAATAAATAAAAAAACAAACTAAATAATAATTTATAAACAATCAATATATTTTTTTCCTGAAAAAATTAAAATTTGTATATATTGGTTTCTATTTTTGTCTGTAAATTATTCATTTTTCAATACACACGAATCAAATTTACACCGATGGCTTTGGGTTAAGTTTTAAAATAAAATTATTTTCAATAATATTAAATAGTTAGTTAGTTTTTTTAGTTTTACGGATATTTGCAAATGTATTCAATTTTTTTTTCGCAGTTTACGTTTTTTTAAGGATGCCCAATCGATTTCCTACCACTTATTCTTGGACTCCATTTTTGTACCATTTAAAGTTTCCGAATTATAACGATTTAAAAAACTCTTCCTAATCCACCTAGTGGTGTGATACCCAAGTAGCATGTTAAGTTGCTGTCCTGTATTTTTCTACTGATTGTGCAATTTATCAAGTTAGTTTATATCACTATTCTAGTAACTGTTGTGTTATGGAAGAAGCGCAATTTTTCTGTGTTGTGCAACATACTTTCAAGTTCATCCGTTATTACGAACATTTATTCACAACGATTGTGCAACTGACACAAAAACTCATGCGTCGATCCCATCACAAAGGCAGTGATGAAATAAGCAAAAAAAAAAACAATTGTGAAACTCGTGAGAACTACTACGTGATGTAAACAAGAAATGGAATGACGTTTACAAAAACATGCAAACTTAATTTCTAATGATTAAGTTTCACATTTGATTTTCAATACAACGGCTCTTGACACAAACATGGATCTTGTTAAATAATCTGTTCATGAAAATTTGTAATGCAACATATTGTAGAATTGATCTTTTGTGTTTTTGTATATAAAAAATCGATAACGAACTGCATTTTTATGGTGAAACATGTATTCGTACGCAAAAAATTTTTAAGCGCCTTTGAATTAACGTGTTTTGATGATTGTACACCAATTTCTGTGAAAATAATAGTCTATTATTTTTAATGAGAATAATCAGAATGGTGTTTAAAATACGTGTATTCAAACATTCTTTAAAATTCTCAGACGATTTTGATCAAACTAATGTGTAATGAAACCTGAAAAATCTCGAAATGAATTTTTCTTGAATATTTCCAATATGGCATCGATGGTAACAGTGAGTTGAATAGAAAATGGTTCACCCAACGTTATGGCATATATTATCTAAATAACAGGAATCAGTAACATGTTAATATTTCGGAAAGAAATGCTCTACGTTTTGTTTTTTTATCAGTTTCAATCTTCTAGTTGAATTAAAGAACAATACTATATAATCATTCATCTTAGCGGGCCCGACTTTTGTGATACGCACTGTAGGTATTATTTTGGTAAGTCCGTGTGCTGGAGTTGCAAAAACAAGTTGCACAAGCGGTAATATATAACTATGGGAGTAACTGTGACGAAATTAACTTTTCGTTCAATATCTTTGAAAAGTGATGTCAGGTCTACTTTTTTTTCGCGAGATGAAACCCGAATACAAATTATCTGATTGATTTTTGTTTTCATTGCGTATATAACGCTGTATTCCTGCAACTTTTATGATAATAATCTCATGTCTGCAAGTTTTGCGTTCAATTCAAACAGATGAACCTTGCACAACTTTTTTGCAAGTTTTGAATTTAATATCAATGTTTTTCTAAAACTGAAGAAAACTGCACACACTGATCTAAAAATTCATGAGGCAACAAAAACAATGCGGAATCTGCAGAAATATATTTTTTACAGCAACGTTATCAATTCGGCTTAGCCTTTTTTGCCTTGCAGAGAGCATCAATAATTTCGCCAATTTTTCTTCCACAAGAGATTTATATCAATTTCGACGTATATTGTGTCAGGTACAATTATGACAGCCGTTTGGAAAGTTTTTGAAGTTGCACTATTGTTATAGTTACTCCCGTTTTACATGACGATGTATAATTTTTTGTGAAGCTTCTAGTGAAACATTAACAAGTTTGTGATTTACTGCACAATTGTTTTAGATGTACTTAAAGTTGTTCTACAGTGATTTTTTCGGTAGTATTGTGAAATTTAATAGTGATAAGTTGCACAACTAATTTTAATATACATTTCTAAACATATCTAACATAAATAACATTTCTAAATCAATTGTAAAACATCTTGAAAGTTCAATAAGTTACATTTGCTACTTGGGTAGTGTCTACCTCTTGCCATTTAAATGCAATGTGATAGAAACAGGTGGGGCAAACACAACTCGTTTGTGTTAGTGAAAGTAAGTTTTCTTCAGCAAGCCAAGTAAAACTAAAACTCTCGGACTAGTTGGCATTGAATCAAAGCATGTTTATTTTTCATGTATGTCGTCATACCGAACTATTTACAAAGTTCTGATTTCTAGCACAAGTAAACCTTGATTTAAATGGTCTTATCGATAAATTTGAAAGATTTCATCCTCGACCGTTAGTATTGTGAGCTTATCAAATAACCTAATAGTAACTTTCAAACGAGTCCAAGTCTTTGATTCTTTTATTTATTTTTGAATTTGTTTGATATTTTTAGCTTTCAGAAAAAAACCTAAGTTTATCGAAACTCGTTGATGACCGAGCAAAATGTGCGGTTAGAATTTACGTCATTTATACTATTACATGTTTGGAACCAAAAGTGCCAGCTATTTGATTTTGGAACTTGA
Source organism: Malaya genurostris (assembly GCF_030247185.1). Lineage (NCBI taxonomy): Eukaryota > Metazoa > Arthropoda > Insecta > Diptera > Culicidae > Malaya > Malaya genurostris. Next base: position 96,332,727 of record NC_080572.1, read on the forward strand.
TCCACAATTCAATAGTAAGAAGTGTATCGAAAATAAGCTATCCACATACATTTGTGTTGTACGCATATATGCGTTTGGCTGTCAGCTTTCGTTTGTTTACTTGTTTGTGCGGTAGAAATTCTGCGTTTTCAAAATGTCGCGTATTAAATAGGAAGTGAAAATTAAGGATCTGGACACATGGCTAAGTGAGAATGGTATTACTATGCGAAAATTGGCGAAGCGGTATGGAATTCATCATGCCAATCAATCAATATCAATCCACTAAATTGCACTCAGCTTCGACCAATCGAACGTTACTGGGCAATCGTGAAGAGGGTCTTCAAGAAGACTGGTAAGGCAGCTGGGAACATGCAGGAGTTCCAAAAATTTGGGCTCAAGCGTCCAAAAAATGTGATGCAACACTTGTCCGAAACTTGATGAAGAGCGCTCGATAATAAGTTCGAAAATTCGTGAAAGAATAACTTAAATTTCATCCGGTTTTCATTATGCTCAAGTTTAACCTCGTACAATAAAGGATCCATTTTTAGTTTGAATAAAATATTGTTTTTTATCATAATTTAAAAGAAAAATTTGTGGATAGCTTATTTTCGATACACTCCTTAGCTTTCAAACAAACCTACACGGATAGAAATCTATTCCCGGAACCATGATTAAAAATCATGTCTATCAGGAATAATAAGTCATCAATTCATGCATGATCAAAATGATTGATATCATGATTTCAGCAAACTTACACGGGTAAAAATCTATTGCCTGTACCATGATTTTTTAATCATGAAATCATGAACCATGTCTTCTTATGAAATTTCATGAGCAAAATGATTGATATCATGAAATTTTTCATGAAAGATGAGTTATTGTTCATGATATCAATCATTTTGATCATGCATGAATTGATGACTTATTATTCCGCATCGTCGCAACCGTTGTCAAAACTTACCTGCAATCGTTGAAATGGGAAGCGTTGCCTCACCTGCCATACTGTGCATACATAGCACCGTCGGATTTCTATCTGTTCCGACAACTGACGCATAATTTTGCTGGACGACGGTTCACTTCAAGCGAATTATAAAAAAATGTCATCGATTCGTGGATTGAACAGAGTTACCATATTTACAGATTTTTCTGTAAAACCACAGACTTTTTTGCCTATTTTACCAAACAGATTCTGTGTCACGGAACACAGATTTTATCAAAATTTACAGATTTTTAGAAATATTTTATAAAAATGACAGATTTTCAAAAAGTTTTTCATAAATTTTCACAGATTATGATCGGATATATGCAACACTGATGGTACACAGATTGTTTAAATTGAAACACAAATTTTAAAATGGCAACTCTGGGATTGACTCGAAACCTTTCAAAGTTATTCGAAAACTTACCTATTTTATATACGAAAAGTTCAATCAGCTTTCTCTATAATCGAAAACACAGAAATGACTGGGTCAAGACCATTCAATCCTTTATTTTGCGCAATAGTTTTTCAGTCTTATAACAACTTATTTTCGAACAGAGTGAGTGTCTGGTATGAATTCCGTATGTTTTGTTTCGATTTTATTGCATTTACTTGTCACATTTCATGAAAAAAGTTATTATCTTCATAAATATATCATATATACCTACTAAATATCGCAAATGTATAACTGTTAGATGTAGTCAAAAAGGAGCGCGATCAAGCATTCGGGATGAGTAGAATATGCTGTAGTTAATTCCTCATTCATTTTTTTTTTGCTTTTTGTTTGTTTCGTTTATTATATGCCTTCACATGTCTTTTCCTCGTTACGCATAATGTGTGGTGAGTGTGGGATTAAATAAATTCCATATTTTAAATGTCGCTTGTTCAATGTGTTAAATGTCATTCATTTTGCAGTAATCATGCGAGTACGGGTACGAAATTAGTTGTGCCAAATTTTTTCACAGAATTTTTTTTTGCCTTCTAAGTACGGATGGATCAAACTTATTAACTAAATTTAACATTTATTTTAACGAAAAGTACATTCCTAACGATCTAGTATGGCAATCAGAAGGGATGGGATCTTTCAACAAAACAATTGTTTACGAACTGAAAGGTTGAATGCACTAGTTTTAAGGGAATATTGCTTCATAATATACAATTAGATTAAAGTGTGAACTTACAAATATGAAAATAGCTGTACAAAATAGATTATATCCTTCTTTTGTTTAATTGCTATCGTTTGTATTTCATCGATTTCTTTCAGTAAATGTGTAATGAATAAATTGTCTTTTGATTACCTTCTGCTAGCAATGAATATGAAATAAATGTTTTCTCCATCTACGAGTGATTGTATGTAGCTTTGTTGGTGTGTGTCGTGTAATTTTTGTTTTTTTTTGTCTTTCGGAAAGTCGTCGACGGTGATAACATAACAGGAGCATTTAGGTTTACTGTTGTTATTTTTCTTTTTTCCTATTTCGAGAGCGAAACGATTTCATCTAACAAACAAAACTTGCACCTACCGGGGCTTTTGCACAGCACATTGAGCACATTTTCGTTGATGCTGTAATTCATCATAATATCAGCAGTAGAATGATAAAGTGGGAATACAGCACATAGATGAAGAAGTTCGGGGAATATGCATGACCGGAGGACGAGGAACTCCGTTGCTGAGGCGGAACTGGGAGGGTGTTGTTGGTTGCTGTTGGGGCCGTCGGAAGGGGATTTTTCAGAGGATAATGATCTGGATGTTGGAGGGTCATGCTGACCGGACCGGTCGGTAACTGGGTCTGATGGTAGGGATGGGGGTGCTGGTTCTGGTGGTACGGATGATTGTGATGATGGTTCAAAGCTCGCTGGTGCTGGAGGTAATCAATGTTCTCGTAGTGGTCGGATTCTTCCGGATCTGAAGCGTGCAAGGGTTGAGTGGAACACTTGGTATCGTAACGCATCGAAACATCACACGGTCTCAGCTCTCGATAATCGTTCGCTAGAACCTGCTGGGCCAGGTAACGCTCCAGCTCAAGTTTATCCACTTTCTGAGGAACGATTCGTTCGTGAACGTTTTTTCTTTCCTGTAAAATTTTCTTTCGCTCGGTTGTCCTTCTTCGGTAGAACATGACAATAAACATAACCAAGAGCACTACTATTACACTACCTATCACACTAATCACTGTAACAAGATGGGCAGGACAATTGATGTCTCCTTCAGTCATGTTTCGGAGAATCCGTCTCGTAATCAGTCCATCCTCGTTTGAGTCGCATCCGATCTCATCCTTATCGATCATAAGCACCGTGGTGATGTTGGCCAAACTATCTCCGCTTCGGCCGACCATCGCGATCCCATCGCTATCATCCTCGTCCATCGTTCCGGTGACCAGACGCCACAACCAGCGGATCGAACAGTTACAAACCAAAGGATTACCGGCCAGCTTAAGACGCTGCAGTCTGTCCAAGGGAAACTGAGCCGCATCCAGCGTTGTCAGCGCATTCCGACGGATCGAAATATCAATCAAATGGGGATTTCCATGGAACAATCGCAGTGGCAGTTCGGTGAACGATGGATTGTCATCCAGTGTCAGGATCTGCAGGTAGGTGTTGTCCACGAAGGCCCTGTGCAAAAGTAACGAAAAAGTTCCATTAATGTTCGGTGACAGTGAGAAAGAATACGGCTTTGGAAATTGACAATCCGTTGAATGTTTAATTCGTGCAGCTTGTTCAGATTTTGTTTCGATTCAGTAGCCATTTGCTTGTATTTGCCTATATGAGCGTTCAGAAAACAATGTTCGCGATAATCGTTTCACTTGCCAGCATAAACTATGCACTGTGATAAAATTTATGTTTGCAATAGGATCTTTAAAAGGGACAGTGGATAGAAGCCAGGGAAAATAAATGTAAAAGTATTGGTGAAACCATACGTTTTCATACCGTAAAAATATTTGTGAGTAGAGAGAGATAAAGTTATGATTTTTTTTGTTTCGTTTATAGAGGTTTTAACCTTAAGGTCATTCACCTTTTCGGGTCAGAAAATGATGGCCAGATGGGCTGCGTGAAAGACACCGCCTTAACCATCACGCTACTCCCGTCCCCCATAAGGTAATGATATTCGTAGACAGAAAGGAATACAGTAGCAAGAACAAAATGTAAACATTGAAACTAAAGACTGTCCCAGAAAGTATGGACGCACTTTGATTTCGCTGTAAATAATTAGTGTTAGATATTAAAATTTTTTACGATATACTGATAATATTAGACTACAACAACAGAATATTATTCTCAACATTTGCTACTTAGCCATTGTAGACTAGCTGGCGCACCTTCTTGCGAACGTTCCTCATTAAATTCCGTACAGACAGAAGTACGCTGCGACAAGTTTTGACACTTTTTCCAATCTTTTTCGAACTGTTGAATGGTTTCGGCTGCCGAGACATGTTTCCTAAGATGTGCCTTCGTTAATGCCCAAAATTCCTCAATGGGTCGAAGTTGTGGGCAGTTTGGTGGATTCATGTCTTTTGGGACGAAAGTGACATTTTTGGTAGTATACCATTCTACCGTTGATTTCGAGTAGTGGCAAGAAGCAAGATCTGGCCAGAAGACAACAGGATCCTTGTGACTTCGAATCATGGGTAGAAGTCGTTTTTGTAAACATTCCTTCATGTATATTTCACTGTTCATAGAAGCAGTGGTGATTAAGGGTTTCGAAATCTTACCGCAGCTACACATTGCTTGCCAGACCATAGCTTCCTACCAAATTTTTCGATTTCAATCGATGTCTCGGACTAGTTTAACATTTGCGTTTTCGCACCGTATAATGTTGTGGTCCCGGCAAGGATTTGTAATCGAGTGTCACGTATGTTTCGTCGTCCATGATTATGCAGTTCTAATTTCCAGCGAGAATCGTATTGTACAGCTTTCGAACGCTCGGCCTGATCGATGCTTCTTGTTTCGGACTACGTTTTGGGTGTTTTTGCTTCTTATAGGTTCAAAGATTCAAACGTTCTTTAGCACGAAGAACATTTAACTTTGAAGTACCCACTGTTTTGGCCGCATCCCGAACTGAAACCTTCTTCTTTTGCTCGAACGCCTTCAGTATAATAGTATTTAGTAGGTAAAAGTAAATGCCACAGAAAAATTTACTACGCTTCATTTGAGCTCGTTAAGGGGAGATAAGGTCCAGCGGTTGAAAAAAAAACTATTTTTGAAATTTTTTTAGAGTTATCGTTCAACAAAATAAATTAAAATGTTTTGCATAATGCAAAGCATCATTCGAACAACATTTCGTGGAAAAATTTTGAGAAATAAGTCGGAGAAGGAGTATTTTTGAGGACGCTTCTTAGATATCGTGATTTACGATTTTGCCATTTTTGATTTTTGCAGTTGTTGTTTAATAACTAATAATTAGTTGATTCAACCAATTTGCTATTTGATTTGCACATATTGAAGTAGTTGAAAAATATGTTGTTTTTAATGCTGTCTAATGTCAAAAACCGCACAAAGCAAAACAAAAATCGCAATGGAAAATCAACCATTACTTTAGTTGAAATTTAAACGCGTTTCTTGAACATAAAACATAAAAATGAATAATTCTTATCTAATCGACAGCTGCACTGATGATCAGTATTTGATGGTAGTCAAATAGAATAATAATAAAAGTAGTTAAAGAAAAAAATCTCCCCATTGTGAACAATAATTCTGATCAACAGTTTCAATAATATCACTAACCGAAACAAGATTCCATCTGAAGTGTTCGTTAAAATATGAACTCGCGTTGTTTCTACTTATGAAAATGCAATTCATAGTGCAGTTTAATTGCATCACCTTAATAATTCCAATAGTAAACCGGAAAAGAGTGACTCATTTAGGGGTTAGCCAAATTTTGTGCTAAGACACATAACCGTTTTTATTATTTTGTCGTGAATACGACTTACTTTACTATGGGGTGCCTTTTCAAAATTAGCCATATGGAAAAATGGGCAGAACTTAATCGTGAATATTTCGACTTGTATTAATGGTAGCAACATAATTCTTTCACCATTTCATCAAAAATATGATTAGGAATTTAGGATAATATTTTGAACAGTGTGCGATAACCACAAACAACTCAAAAATAATGTTTTCCTAAAATTTGAAAACAACGCGGAAAACTCTTTACTTTCGCTTGGGTTTTTCGCGCAAGGACGACGATTTTGAGATAGTCAGGCACATATCTTCAACTGAATGCGTATAAAAGAGGGGCCCGTGGTCGAAAATCGATCTTCGCTCATTTGTCTTCTTAGCTAAAATTTTTAACAGGTGCTGGGAGCTTGGTTACTTCCCTTCAATGTGGAAGTTAGCTAAAGTTATCCCAGTTTTGGAACCGGGGAAAGATCCTTCCTTTTCCAAGAGCTATCGGCCCATCAGCTTACTCTCTGCCCTATCCAAGCTGTTTGAAAAGTCAATACAAAGGCGAATTTTTGCTTTCGCAGATGAACAGAATATATTTCTGGAAGAACAGTTTGGGTTCCGGAAAGGAAGATCCACCATCCACCAACTCACAAGTGTTACCAACGTCATCCAGCAAAACAAATCAGTGTCCAAAACGACTGCCATGGCAATATTGGATATTGAAAAGGCATTCGATAATGTGTGGCACGATGGACTGGTGTTCAAACTGCATCGGTATAATTTTCCCATGTATCTTAATAAAATTATCAAAAATTATCTTGCAGATAGAGCATTCCAGGTTTCTCTGAATAATGCACTTTCGGAAAGATTTACTATTCCTGCTGGTGTACCCCAAGGAAGTATCCTAGGTCCCATTCTATACAACATTTTCACATCAGACATCCCACCTCTTCCAGGTGGTGGTGTTCTGTCACAATTTGCTGATGATACTGCCATTCTTTACAAAGGTCGTGTCATTAATGCTCTGAAGAATAAACTACAGACAGGTTTGGACGCTTTAACGGAATATTTTACAAGCTGGAAAATTGTGATCAATGCAGCAAAAACTCAGGTCATCTTGTTTCCACATTCAAGATCTCCAAAACTTGTTCCATCAGACGAATGCCGAATACGATTCGGTAATGAAGTCATTCAATGGTCCGATGAAGTTATCTATCTAGGACTCACCTTTGACAGACATCTGATATTCAGGTCACATGTTGACAAAATCGTTCAAAAATGCAGCATACTCATTAGGTCTCTGTATCCGCTGATTTGTGGAACATCTAAACTGTACCTGAAGAATCAGATGGCTGTCTATAAACAAATCATCTACCCCGCAATTGAATACGCAGTCCCTGTTTGGCGGGGCTGTGCACGAACACACAAACTTAGGCTTCAACGCATTCAAAGTAAGATCTTAAAGATGATTCTAAATCTACCCCCTTGGACAAGGACTAGTGAAGTACATGAGATGGCCTCACTGGATATACTAGAACAAAAATTCGAACAATACTGCACGAAATTTGAAGAGAGGTGCTCAATCTCTGAAATACAAATAATTCAAAATTTGTACGTATTAGGTTAGGGATGGTTATAAGTAGGTAGACATTTTATAAATAATTAAAATAAATATTATGATTAAACATTAGTATGTAAAACAAGAGTAACTAAAACACCTAATATTAATAACGAATCGTATGAACAACAAAGATGAAAGGCCAAAGGGTCAAAACACTTGTACTGTAAAATGTTGATGTAATACACAAAAATAAGATTAATAAACAGATATTTATGCAAAAAAAAATAAAAATGCGAAAATTAATCATTTCTTTTCGTGCGTTCGGTGGAAGCAGACGTCGTGGGAGTGGAATCATAAACCAGCAGCGACGGAGAATGCACCTTCTGCGTGGTTAAAACATCAAACGCTCAGGTCGCATCTCTCATTCGCTTGCTGGCCATCAATGCGTGCTGGAACTGGATTCTGGAACTGTATTCCGGAACTGATTTGATTTTCGAAATTGCAGTTCTAGAATTGAAACTGGATTCTGAGTCTGTTATTGGATCTAAATTTAGGTCTTGAACTCAGGGTCCAGTTCTCTATTCCAGACTTCTATTCGGTTCTTTTTAAAACCATAATAATACTCCTAAAGAATTATGCGGAATTTACTTTACTGTACCTCATACAAGCCATTTTTTATTCATGGCGAAAAATCGTTCATGCACGGAAAGACCGAAATCAGCATTTTGGCAAAAAATTAGTTGATTTTCTGATTTTAGTTAGTTTTTTTTTTGAGACAACTAAAAAAATCTTACTTTTGCTAATTTAGATTTTTTAATTCTAATTCCCTTAATAATAATAATATATTTGTTGAAATGGCTATTTTTTTAGTTGAATTTACCAATTAAACGTGCTGTCATTTCTTAGCTAAGGCACGCTTCATATCCATTCAACTATTTTTTTAGTTGAATTAGAGAATTAAAACGTTGTTTTCAACCAACATAAATGGTTGAATTGGTTTCTGCCATTTGCAGCTATATGGCGCTCTGTAACCGAAAAAACGTTAACACCGTAATGACTACTAGCCAATAGATGGCACACGACTACCGAAAAAAAATCGATTCACGATTATCTTTTCTATATTGGCAGGTATAAATACGATGTTGTATTGGAGAAAAAGACATAAGCGAAACATAAACTTCTTTTTGAAAATTTTTCTTCTCAATTGCTGTTTTCTTCATTCGACTTCGCGAAATTGACTATCTCACTGAAAACTTTGAGCACTCGGTACAAGTAGTACACCGGACAGCGTTGCCCAGAAGGTTGGAAGATACAAAAAACATCATTTGACATATACAATTAGAGTGCAATATTCGAAACTCACTTCACTGTTCCCGTAAAAACATTATTACGCACAATCGCTTTAAATGCGCACAAATTCTGAATAAATACACTTTCCACTAACAGTTTACGTCATTTTTACAAATCGGTTTATAAATTTATATCTGGATATATCGTAACACATGCTAAACAATTTGCAAGCAGTTTCAACAAGACTATCACTTTTAGCTTTTTAATGGATTGTTTTGCTTTGACACTTCTCATGAGTTTTTAGCTAATAAACTTGTTAATAAAACCAATTTTATTTTGGTTTTCTTTGTCCTGTCCTTCAGTAATGATGGTGATAGATAAATAGAAACAAATTTTCTGATTTTAATAACAAAATTTGTTATCAATGAGAATTTCGTACTGGATTGAAATATTGCTGGTTTATGTCCAGAATATTTACCAACTAAACACATTCTCTAAAAATAAGAGTTTTTTCAGCAAAGTAAATTCTCAATTTTAACTAATTTTATAGTTATTTTGGAAATTTTGTTGTTAAAATCAACTAATTCAAAAACAGTAATACGAATTAGGCGCAGAGCTAATTTCGGTCGTTCTGTGTGGCGAAAATAAAGAACATCGTCAAATTTTGGCACTCAAAGGGTAGTGATTCGCCCAGAATGTTGTTGGCTGACAATTTCGGCGACATATGTGCAATCGATATTATGCTAAATGGTATAAAAACACTGTTAGTTGTTCTATATATTTCGCCAGATACAACTTACAAAGAGAAGCAATTTTTCATCACACGTAATTTATTTCTATATTCTCGTAAAGTTACACCGATGATCGTTGTGGGGGATTTCAATATAGATGCCTCAAAACAAGATAATATTAAATTTATTGATTTCTTGAGCAAGTATATGAAGCTGGATATGAAATCTGATCCTTCACAAGCTACTACGCTTGGGGGCACATGTATCGATCTTGTTTTTGCTAGGAACTTTAATGTAGAAAGCCGTAGATATATTTCATACTTTTCATATCACAGGCCTATTGTATTATTGTTCAATCCAGCAACTTGAAGTTTCCTTTACTGGAAGATCGTAATCGGTTGTGAACGCTATACCTACACAAACCATATCAGTATCGCACCCACGGACAATAGCCTGGTCAGCCTGGAAACAGATGAAGGAAGTCAGCGGTATCCATCGGAATTCGAACTCAACTCGTCACTCTCCATCACGAACGCTTTCATAAAAGGTTCTTTTCAGAGCCACCATTATTTTATTATAAAGAACTATACTGCTTATTTCATAATATTTAATTGCGTTTCAGAATGTTTAATGTAACTAATCTGTAATTTAGTCTAGGCGCATCGTTTAAAATTCTAGTAATGAAAGAGGGGGAAGATGCACAATTCAAACAATCGATCAACTACCAATTCGAATTCGGAAGTATAAATAAAGCGTGTCATATTCGTATTCACGACATCCAGTTATGTCACTGACGTTACACACCCGTACTTTTTCCACGTTTCGTCTTTGACTCATCAGTGCAGAGCAGTTCAAATTAAACTGCTTAGTGCTAAACTCGGCAGTTAAATTTGAACCGCTAAGCAGACGTAAAGTTTCTGCTATTTACATAATAAGAACGGTTATGTGCCCAAGCACAAAATTTGGCTAACCCCTAAATGACCAAACCTGCATCGGCCAGGAATAGTCGAAAACACGTTTTCGTTCGGCACGTCAGAAAAGACATTGCACTCCGTTGCAAAACAAAAAGTGTTCTGTAAATAACAGAAACTTTACGTCTGCTTAGCGGTTCAAATTGAACTGCCGAGTTTAGCACTGAGCAGTTCAATTTGAACTGCTCTGCACTGATGAGTCAAAGACGAAACGTAAAAATAATAAAGAGTGACTTCTTATTTGCACTTATACTCTATCAAGAATACATATAATATAACGGTCCTTATGCTCATTCAGTAATAGCCGTTCAACCGAGAAGGTTGTGTATAGAAGCGTACAGTTTAACAACGCTGGTTAGTTTACACGCGTTAAATACGACAACGGTTGAACTACAGGTAGAGACCTGTTGGCAGCAGCCGTTAAAAAGTATAGTCGTGCTGCATAAGAGAGCCCTAGTGCTGGGCCAAGCTGGTGAAGGAAACAACAAAGGGCGTTTCCCAAGCTCTACCCAGGCCACAATATACAGCCACAAGTGCTGAGCAGGAGAGTGCAAAGGCACATTGAAGAAGAAGAGTGCAAAGGCACACAGAAGCAGGAGAGTGCTAAGGCACACCGGTGCGAAGGCACTTCGGTGCAGAAGCATATCGGTGCGGAGCACTAGGAAGAAGGAGACAAGACAACTCGGTCTTTCCACTGCCATACAACACGCAGGTATACACCGGTGACCTGCGCTGGTTACAGCTGGCGAAGACGAAAGCAAATCGGAATTCGAGTGGTGCTGGATGTCAGGTAGCAGTAGCATCACATCATATTCTATCGCTACAGTGAGCTTCAGCATTGTATCAACGTCCAGATACATCCAACAAGAACATCTAGAGCAACGAGGATCTACACGGCAGTGCAACGGAGATAGACAACAATTTCAAGGTAGAAGTTTTTTCTTTTCCTTTTGATTGAGTACTGTGTAGTGTTGGTTTCAAATTTTATTTTAAAGTTTAGTTAAAAATTTTAATGTAATGGATGAATCCATGGACGTAAATCCTAGCATGAATCCGATACCCCCACGAACGAAAAAATATCAGGAGAGCTCTTCTGGGCCTTGGATAGTCTTTTTTAGACGTATATCAAAGCCATTAAACATTTTACAAATTAATAAAGGTTTGACATCACGATACTCTTCAATCAAAGAGATCATAAAAGTAAATAATGATAAAATTCGTGTTGTAGTAAATAATTTGAAACACGCGAATGATATTGTCTCTTCGGAACATTTCAATAAAGAGTATAAAGTTTACATACCCTCCAAAGATGTCGAAATTGACGGTGTTGTTACCGAAGCGAGTCTTTCGGTAGATGATTTACTCAAGCATGGTGTTGGTCGTTTCAAGAACTCTATGCTTGAGGGTGTGAAAATACTGGAGTGCAAACAACTGTACTCAGTAGTTCATGAAGAGGGAAAGAAAGTTTATCGCCCATCAGACTCGTTTCGAGTGACATTTGCCGGGTCTGCGTTGCCGTCCCATGTCTATGTCGATAAAATTCGCCTCCCTGTTCGGCTTTTTGTTCCAAATGTAATGAATTGTACGAACTGCAAAAAATTCGGCCACACAGCTACTTACTGTAGTAATAAACCAAAATGTATTAAGTGTGAAGGGCCTCATAAAGATAATGATTGCAACAAGGAAATTGAAAAATGTATTTATTGTGGGAATAGTCCTCATGATGATATTTCAGTATGCACTGCATTTAAAGTGCACAAAGACAAAATTAAGCTTTCTTTAAAAGCACGGTCTAAGCGCACATATGCAGAAATGCTTAAAACGGTCATTGATGTCCCCCCTTTGGAAACCGAAAACGGGTTTTCAAATCTAGAGGAACCAGAGGACTCTGACTCTGACGAAAATAGTGAAGGTAATTCGTTTATCACTACCCAAGGGTCAGTTAAGAGAAAGAAGTCTTCCTCCAAATTACCAAAAAAGACACCTAAAATTTCATCTTCAAAAAAAGATCCCCGTGTTAAACAAAAAAAGTCAAAACCAAAGACTGTGCCTCCTGGTTTGTCAAATTCACAAACCAATCCAGGATCTAGTACAGAAAAAGATAATAATCCAGTGGGCTCCATTTCACAGCCACCAACAGGATTACTGAAGTTTTCGGAAATTGTTGAATGGATTTTCTCAGCATTCAATATATCTGAACCCTTAAAGACCCTCATAATGGCATTCCTTCCAATAGCTAGAACCTTTTTGAAGCAGTTATCAGCTCAATGGCCAATTGTCTCAGGTTTTGTATCTTTTGATGGATAATTTATCACCCGTCGCAAATGATACAATCACTGTCCTGCAGAGGAATTGTCGAAGCATCATGCCAAAACTTGATTCATTTAAAATATTATTGCATAGTCAAAAATGTGATGTATTTGCTTTATGCGAAACATGGCTTACTTCAAACATAGCTTTAAATTTTAATGATTTTAATATTATACGTCTCGATAGAGACTCTCCGTATGGTGGAGTGCTTTTGGGAATTAAGAAATGCTATTCCTTTTATAGAATAAACATCCCTTCAACTTCTAGTATAGAAGTTGTTGCTTGCCAAATAAACATTAAAGGCAAAGATATTTGCATAGCTTCGGTTTATATTCCTCCAAAAGCACAAGTTGGACAACGACAGCTTAATGAAATTGTCGAAGCCCTTCCTGCTCCACGATTGATTCTGGGGGATTTAAATTCGCACGGAATGATGTGGGGTTACGTTTACAATGATAGCAGATCATCTTTAATACAAAACATTTGTGACAATTTTAGCATGACGGTATTAAATATGGGTAGCATGACACGGATCCCAAGACCTCCTGCACGCCCAAGTGCATTAGATCTATCTCTTTGCTCAACATCAATTCGACTAGATTGCACCTGGAAAATATTGCCTGAATTACACGGTAGCGATCATTTACCAATCATCATCTCAATTAGCAATAGCAATTGCATTGCTACTTCAGCTAGTATTCCATATGATTTGACAAAAAATATCGACTGGATTAAATACCAAAGTAGTATCTCTAGTATTTTGAATTCAATGGAAGAGCTCCCTCCACTTGAAGAATATGACTTCCTCATTTGTTCGATTCTGGAGGCAGCAGAACAATCCCAAACTAAACGCTTTCCTGGGCCAACGACTAACAGAAGGCCTCCCAACCCCTGGTGGGACAAAGAGTGCTCAGAGGCTAAACTCGCAAAACAAAATGCTTGCAAGACGTTTCTAAAACGGGGAGGAGGAACTCCTCAGAATTTTGAAAAACTTATGGCTTTAGAAACCAAGTACAAGAGCATACTTCGAGCCAAAAAATGTAGCTATTGGAGACATTTTGTCGAAGGTTTGTCAAGAGATACCTCAATGAGCACTCTTTGGAACACGGCCAGACGAATGAGGAATCGTAACGTGGGCAATGAGAGTGATGAATACTCGAACCGATGGATATTTGACTTTGCTAGGAAAGTTTGCCCAGATTCTGTTCCTACGCAGAGCATTATAAGGGAATCTCCTCCAAATAATGGGTTTATTAATAACCCATTTTCAATGATGGAATTTTCTATAGCACTCTTGTCTTGTAACAATAACGCTCCTGGGTTGGACAGAATTAAATTCAACTTGGTGAAGAATCTGCCCGACCTCGCAAAAAGACGTTTGTTGGAATTGGTCAACAAGTTTCTTGAGCAAAATATTGTTCCACCTGACTGGAGACAAGTGAAAGTTATCGCCATTCAAAAGCCGGGGAAACCAGCTTCCAATCACAACTCATATAGACCCATTGCGATGTTGTCCTGCATCAGAAAATTGTTCGGAAAAATTATTCTACGACGTCTCGACACTTGGGTCGAGACGAACGGTTTGTTGTCAGATACTCAGTTTGGCTTCCGTAGAAATAAAGGGACGAATGATTGCCTTGCATTACTTTCGTCTGACATCCAAATTGCCTTCGCTCAAAAGCAACAAATGGCATATGTATTTTTAGACATTAAAGGAGCAATTGATTCAGTTTCCATTGATGTTCTTTCAGACAAGCTCCACCAACATGGACTCCCAGCGGTTATAAATAATTATTTGCACAACCTTTTGTCAGAGAAACGCATGCATTTTTCATATGGCGATTTGACAACATTCAGAATTAGCTACATGGGTCTACCGCAAGGCTCATGCCTCAGTCCGCTCCTTTATAATTTTTACGTGAATGACATTGACAGCTGTCTTGTAACCCCATGTACACTAAGACAATTGGCAGATGATGGCGTGGTTTCAGTTACTGGACCCAAAGCTATTGATCTGCATAAACCATTGCAAGATACCTTAGATAACTTGTCCGTTTGGGCTGTTCATCTTGGTATCGAATTCTCTGCGGAGAAAACAGAGTTAGTCGTCTTTTCAAGAAAGCATGATCCCGCGCAGCTTCAGCTCCATATGATGGGAAGAATGATCCAACAGGTTTTAACTTTTAAATACCTCGGGGTGTGGTTCGATTCCAAATGCAAGTGGGGAGGACACATTAGGTATCTGATAACGAAATGCCAACAAAGAGTAAATTTTCTTCGAACAATAACAGGATCTTGGTGGGGTGCTCATCCGCAAGATCTAATAAAATTGTATCAAACAACGATACTTTCAGTGATGGAATATGGATGCGTTTGTTTTCGTTCCGCTGCAAACTCTCATTTTATCAAACTTGAGCGAATTCAGTACCGTTGTTTGCGAATTGCCTTAGGCTGCATGCATTCAACACATACAATGAGTCTTGAAGTTCTGGCGGGAGTTCTTCCATTAAAAGATCGATTTTGGGAGCTTTCATCACGCCTGCTAATAAGATGTGAGGTGCTGAATTCCATGGTAATTAATAATTTCGAATGACTAGTCGAGCTTCGATCTCAAACAAAATTCATGACAGTATATTTTAACCATATGTCACAGGAAATCAACCCTTCAAGATATATTCCTACCATGTCAGCCTCCTAAATGTCCCTGACTCAACTTTATTTTTCGACACATCCATGCAGCGCGAAGTGCGTGGAATCCCGGATCATCTACGCTCGACGGAAATCCCAAAAATATTTTCAAGTAAGTTCAGGCATATTGACTCTGAGAAAATGTTTTACACGGACGGATCGCGAATTGAAGAAGCGACAGGGTTTGGTATGTTCAACAATAATGTTTCGGCCTCATTTAGGCTTCAAGAACCTGCATCTGTTTATATAGCAGAGCTAGCAGCAGTTCATTATAGTTTGAGTGTAATCGTCACATTATCTCCAAACCATTATTTCCTCTTCACAGATAGTCTGAGTGCAATTGAAGCCATTCGCTCAAACATGACTGGCAAGACTGAACCGTTTTTCCTGGGCAAAATAAAACAGTGCCTGAACGACATATTGAACAATAATTATCTAATCACTATAGTCTGGGTCCCGGCTCATTGCTCCATTCCTGGCAATGAAAGAGCCGATATTTTAGCCAAACGTGGTGCTATTGAGGGTGAAATTTATGAGCGACCGATTGCTTTCAACGAATTCTATAGCTCGTCTCGCCAAAGAACACTTGCCAGCTGGCAAGCTTCTTGGGATAGAGATGATCTGGGTCGGTGGATGCACTCAATTATTCCGAATATATCGACAAAGTCATGGTTCAGGGGACTGGATGTGAGTAGGGATTTCATTCGTGTGATGTCCAGACTCATGTCCAATCACTACACGTTAGATGCACATCTCTTTCGAATTGGGCTCTCCGAGACTAATCATTGTGCTTGCGGAGAAGGTTATCGGGATATTGATCATGTCGTTTGGACATGCGTGGAGTATCGTGATGTCAGATCTCAACTAATAAATTCTTTGCGTACCCAAGGTAGACTATCCAATATCCCAGTTCGAGACATTCTTGCTTGTCGTGACCTTTCATACATGAAACTTATTTATCATTTCATAAAGAAAATTGGAGTTTCAATTTAATAAAGGCCCCTTTTAAGACTTAGTTCTGATCCCAGCTGCGTCCATGAGTTCAACCAATAGCTAAATTAGAATAAAAATTATTCTATGAGGACAATAACAAATATGGCTTTTTCATTTTAGGAAACATTTCATTTTAAAAGGTTACCTTACTTAATTGGTATATTGCTGGAAGTTCTCTTTATTACACAATGACTATTACTAGTAATCCAAGCTCAATAAGCTGTTATAAGAGTGGAGCTAAAGGAGAAAATCGAACCGTTACAGCGAACTAAAGGAGCAATTTGAGAGTCACGCGAAAGGAAAATACCTGATAGTCTAAAGTAAATATACATACAGACGCGACTGGAATACCCAGTAAGTTTGCACCTTTATACAAATATTTTTTTTAAGAAATCACTTCTGTACATGACCACCGATTTCAGTGCGTAGAAGCACTACGCGCAGAACTACAGCAACAATAACTTTTATTTATACCGTCATAATATAACATATTATTTATATTAAATATTACATTTTTTTATATATCTTAACATACCGAATTTTCATTTAAAAAATCAGAACGAATATCAATAAGGAATATTTTGTTGTCATTCAAAATTAATAATTTGGCTTAAGTTGAAATAACTAATCGTAATATCTAAAACAACTAAAACCGATTTGTTTTTCAACTCACATTACTGTTAAATCAAAAACAAGGTCGGTTGTTGTAACTAGAATCTTTATTGAAATTGAAAGGTAACTGACAGCATCTTTTTTTCAACCAAAAAATTTGTTATTTCAAGCATCGTTTCTGTTGATCGAAAAACAAAAATGGCAGTTTAGAAAAAACAACAATCGATTGGTTGTACCAAACTTTAACCAATCAAATTCATTAAAAAAAACTAATATTTTGGGTGTTTCGCGATCGCGAGGGGTTCCGTGTAGATGTTTTTCTAGACCCCGTGGTTCTTGTATATATTTTTTAAATTTTTTGAATTTTTGGTGGCTGTTGAATGTCAATACTACGAATTTTCACAAAAAAAAAATTGAAAATTTCAAAAGTGTTATAACCTAACCCACCAAAAGGACTGTGTACAGCATCTTTTTGTCTTTCTCAATACAATCACTGCAAAAACCGACTTTTGAACTGAGGCCCGGAGGGAAAAATGTCATATACCATTCGACTCAGCTCGAAGAACTGAGCAAATGTCTGTGTGTGCGTGTGTTTTTTTTTTTACAAGGTGAAATACCTTATGTACTTTCCTCGCTCACGCGCTCGGTAGTTGTCAAGCTACCGCTACCCACTAAAACACCTTGGACATCTTGCCTCGATCCCCCCGGAACTAAGCTAAGCTCAATACTTCGGGGGAGGCATGCACTTCTTCGTTTGGGAGAAAATGAGCTCCTGCGTTTCTTTCTTTATCCATCCCAACCCACCTTGGGCGCCTCGACGACCCAATGCCGCTACGTCGCGCCACACTACTCGACTGATCCCCGACGATGGATCTAACCTACACCGACGGAGAGTTTCCCCTTTTACGCCACGCGGGACACCCGAAGGAGTGCCGAGGTCAGCTCCGCGATTCCGGTTGGAGCATGGCTTCCGGTTCGCTGATGCCCCGACGACTCGAATCGGTGTTGTGGCGTCTACTCGACTAGTCCCCGGTGATGGATCTAGCCTACACCGACAGAGAGTTCCCCGACGATGGAAGTTCTCCCGAAACCGACGTTTTCGATACCCGTCCACGGTCCGACCGTAAGGATGTCTGGGTCGATCCAATGATGCCGGTTGGAGGATGGCTTCCGGTTCAATGGTGCCCTGACTATCTTAACGGTGCTACGCCACGATCTACTCATCTAATCCCCGATGAAAGATCTAGACTACACCGACGGAGAGTTTCCCGGCGAAAGAGGCTCTCCCGACACCGAGTCCCCTGTTACACCACACGGGACACACGAGAGAGTGCCGAGGTCGGTCCGGCGATTCCAGTTGGAGCATAGCTTCTGGTTCGCTGGCGCCCCGACGACACAAGTCGGTGTTGTGGTGGCTACTCGACTAGTCCCCGCCGAAGGATCTAGCCTACTGCGACAGAGAGTTCCCCGACGCTGGAAGTTCTCTCGAAACCGACGTTTTCGATACCCGTATACGACCCGACCGAAAGGATGCCAAGGTCGGTCAAGTGGTTCCGGTTGGGAGATGGCGCCCGGTTCCACGACAATCCTTACGATGCTATGGCGTGGTCTACTCATCTTGTCCCCGACGACGGATCAAGACTACACCGACGAAGGAAGTTCTCTCGATCCGACGCTTACTCGCTGATCCCTTCTCCATATTCGCTGCAACTCCGAGAGTTTACTGCATTCCATGTGCCTTCTTCACGACACATTACCTCAGATATATTATCCACCCTTAGGGCAGGCCCTACGTACTTCCGCAAACCGGGGACAATCGAAAATCACATGTTGAGGTGTTTCTTCAACATACTCACACTCCAGACAAAATGGCGACGCGGCGTGACCACACCGGAAGATACTTCCGGAAACAACCATGGCCAGATAGAAACTGCGTTAGGTAGAAGTTTACCTCTCCGTGTTGTCTATTCATCCACGGGGACAAATGTGGAATGAGCCGGTGAGTCCATCTACCTTTCTTCGTACTGTCTCACTCCTGCTGCCACTTCGCCATCGAATCGATTCGAACCATCGTCCGCACGTTTCTGGTGGTTCTACGCTGATAACACTCGATATCCTCCGCCAGGGTGATGCAGATTGGGATCATTCCGGCGATAACGCTTGCTGCTTCCGACGATATTGTCCTGTAGGCGCTCGTAACTGGTATGACCATAAGCCGGAATGCTCTGTTCAGCTTTTCACGGTTTCTCTTCGTTTTCAATGCTGTTCCCCAGGCAGGAGCACTATTCCGTAGTATTGACGAAGATAAACTAGCTAACAGTCGTTTTGTGCTGCTTTTCGGGCCACCGACTTTTTACATGATCCTCGTTATTGCATTGCATTGTTATTGTGTGTGTGTGTGTGTGTGTGTGTGTGTGTTTTTTTTTTTTTTTTTTTTTTTTTTTTTTTTTACAAGGTGAAATACCTACTTATGTACTTTCCCAGTTCACGCGCTCAGTAGTTGTCAAGCTACCGCTATTGTGAACCAGCGAGTGGGACTGGCTGAACCTTACCCACTAAAACACCTTGGACATCTTGCGTGTGTGTGTGTGTGTGTGTGTGTGTGTGTGTGTGTGTGTGTGTGTGTGTGTGTGTGTGTGTGTGTGTGTGTGTGTGTGTGTGTGTGTGTGTGTGTGTGTGTGTGTGTGTGTGTGTGTGTGTGTGTGTGTGTGTGTGTGTGTGTGTGTGTGTGTGTGTGTGTGTGTGTGTGTGTGTGTGTGTGTGTGTGTGTGTGTGTGTGTGTGTGTGTGTGTGTGTGTGTGTGTGTGTGTGTGTGTGTGTGTGTGTGTGTGTGTGTGTGTGTGTGTGTGTGTGTGTGTGTGTGTGTGTGTGTGTGTGTGTGTGTGTGTGTGTCAAATAATCACACCAGGTTTTCTCGGAGATGGCTGAACCGATTTTGACAAACTTAGATTCAAATGAAAGGTCTCATGGTCTCATATGGCCGAGCGAACCGACTTCGATTATACCGGTTTTTCGTGCATATAAAAGTGAACCCACTTCGTTTTCTTAAGGGGCGGGTAGGGTCTAACACTTTTGAAAAATCATTTATTCTTTTCTTTCTATTTTTTGATAGTAAAACATTTCAAGAATATTTTGTGAAATTTTGAAGCCTATCGGAACAAAACTCAGCAAGTTATGGGCCTTTATCTTTACTGATCTCATACTGCGAAGAAATAAGAGCTGCGCACACAGGCCCAAGATTTCTGCTTCGATTGACTTAAAAACTTGACAAAACATTCTCAAAATGCTTCATAATAATAAAATACAAAAGAAAAAATATGACTTTTGAGAATGTTAGAGCCTACGTGCTCCCTTGAGTAATAAATTGTTTCGTTCGATTTTATAGACAATGAACTTTAAACGCGTTTTTCTCGATTTTGAAAGTCCGTGTCCAGCGTCATCCAAAAACTACTGTACCAATTTTTTCAAATATTGCACACACTTTCTACATATAATAAAACCAAACCCCAACGTTTTCCTTTTCGTTGTTCACTATGGGAAGGTTCTACAGCTACAAAATGGTCGATTTTCGTAACAGAACGTAAACGTAAACAGAAACGTTGGGGTCTAGAAAAACTTCTACTCTAACTATGCTGCTTTGATTTGTTCACTTCTGATTAGTCTGCGCTGAGATACAGTGGACACCGCAAATCATGATTTTTAAGAAGCGTCCTCAAAAATGCCTCATCACCGACTTATTTCTCAATATTCTTCAACGAAAATATTACAAAATGTTGTTCGAATGATGCTTTCTAATTTCGCAAAAATGATGAATTTTTCATCATTTAGACCCTACCCAAATTACGTACAAATACTCGCCGAATACATTGAAAAATACATTAAAGCTCGTGACAACCACGGGGCAATAAGCACCCTCATAAAGCTTCTTCTTATTATTTAAAGAAAGCTGTAGACTTTTCGTTGACGAAATATTTGCCCGGTGGAAGATTGTTCACTATTATTCATTAAATTGATAACTTATGGATAATTTTTGTAAGCGAATTCTTGAGCCTCACACCATTCGGGTCGTTTTGCAATAAAAATATGAGACGATAAATTCGACGATTTTTCTATAAAATTGCAAATACATCGTCTGTATTAGAACTAATTTTAGAAACCCGAATGATTGGCAAAGAAGTTCACTGGTCACATAATTAAAATCGTCTTAATCACCCTAGAAAATTACTATGGAACGAACATCAAAAATTTCTTTTAACAGAAACATAATTGGCTTTTTTAAATTTTCCCAGATATGATTGAACCATCGCTACCAAAATTTTATAGTAATCTGTTGTTACGGCTGACTTTCGGATTCATTAAAATTTCAGCAAAAAAAATTGGTAACTTTTGAGAAAAGCAAAAGGTGCATTATGCCTCGGGGGTGCGTTTTACTCCATCTTCCCCTATGGTCCGGGTCCCGTTTATCGCGGATTCGCTTTTCACGCCCCCGGTGTACCGCGTTATACGAGACCCCTCTGTATTTAAGTAGGTAGATCAGAACCATCGTCCGAGTGCGAGAAATGGAAGCAAGCGTGTCAAAATTTCCTCAATATCAATATAAATTCGATAGTATTAAAATATACTAGATATTGGCTGTGTCATTGAAAAATCTTGCGATAGCAAATTAAATTCATCAGGTGAAAGAGTTACGCTTTCATCATTACCCTTGTCGCCGATTACCTTCCATTCGAAACGGAGCAAATTACCTATCGGAGCAAATTACCTATCGCATTAACAATTCAATTTCGTAAGTTATTGCTTGAATGTCTGGAAATAGAAATTTTACCAGACCAGACTCAATAAAGCCGTCGGTGTGAAGGCCGCCATCGCTAGATCCTGTCATGTACACGGGTGCCGTAAATCGACACGTTTTATGGAAGGCTCTTCCGCTTTATGATTCCTGTTTCCGGTGCTCGAAGGTACGATTTCGGCTTCGGGAGTGTTGTTTTCACCGATGGCTTCCGGAGTCAGAGTCTATGCTGAGGGTTTAGTTTTTCATGGCAGTTGGTTTTCATTTTGTTTGCTGGTAATAATAATAAATTCTTTATATGGTACCCGAATCGGTACATGTTTGTAAGACGTTTCTTGTGTTTCAAGTGAAGCGGTATACAGGAAAATGAAAGTGTTAGGAACAGTAGAGTATTGTCTCAAATGTTCAGTTTAATGTTCGGGCATTCCACCTCAAATAGTTTTCTATGACACATCAATGAAGTAAGACTAACTGAGTTGTATAGCCTACGTGGAATAAATTCAACTGGTACTGTCCAAAGAAACGGTTAGATCACTAGAAAGTCTCATTCTAGTTTTATGACATTTTGATATTGGGCTACATCCGAAGCAGTTCGACTGAATTCAATTAGAATGCCGTCATTTGAGCTCATTTGCCTCTCGGGCAAGAAAAACTTCCTGAATTTAAGTGCGGGTGGGGAGTCGAACCTCGACAGGCCACATGACAGGTATCGGTTTGTTCATAACGCTTTATCGGACTCCAACGAAGTAGTTTTAACTTCAACTCTGCTTGTGTAATACTATTTTTTACTAGCACACTGCTCTGCAGTGTGGTTATAAAATATTCTACTCAAATAGAATCAAACTTTATTTTTTGTGTGCGGTGCCATAAGATGCCATAGATGTTTTTTATTTCAGTTGCTTCTTTATTGTTTTTCAACTTTCTCCGTATACTGTTTTATGACCTTAGTTTTAGGGATCCTCTATCTGCTTTTAAGCCTATTACTAGTAAAATATTTACCTTGAGTAGTCAAGGAATCGATTTTTTTTATCGCTCAGTTTTTTAAGATATACGTTGGAAAATTCAGAGACAAGTTCGTTGCGATGAAAATACATTGTGGAATATTTGATTCAGATATTATTTATAGCAATACGCGTCATTTCCAAGTTTCGTTACACTCTAAGCGGGGAGGGGACAACTAACACATGGATCAATAAGTCCCGAGACTAAAGCAGAGATGGCGCTCGTAGTAAACCAGTAACCACGTCTTTCTAGAGTACTAACCTTTGCTTGAAACTGGTCAAAATTTTAACTCGATCCGACCAGAAACAGCTGAGTTATCGAGGTTGGAGTAAAGTCGTTTTGTAGTTTGTTTAAAAAATGGAAAAACCGAGTTTCGTGTATTGATAAAACATTGTTTTTTAATGGGTAAAAACACCGCGAAAGCGATACAATGGATTGAAAAATGTTACCCGGACTCTTGTCCATCAAAAGCAACGATTTGTCGGTGGTTCGCCGAGTTCAAACGTGGTCGTACCGACACAAATGACGCGGAACGCTCGGGTAGACCTGTGGAAGCCGCTACACCGGAAAATGTGAGTGAAGTGACAAAAAGTATAATGAAAGATCGTAAAGTGAAGCTCCGTGAGATTACTGAGATGACACAGATATCATATGGAAGTGTATTTACTATCCTTAATGAAAAATTGAGCATGAAAAAGATTTTTTCCAAGTGAGTGCCGCGATTGCTTGCGATGGAACAAAAACAGCAACAATGCACCCTGCCACAAGTCGATGAAAACAATGGCGAAATTGAACGAATTGGCCTTTGATCTGCTTACCCCCCCTACTCGCCAGATTTAGCCCCCAGTGACTACTTGCTCTTTGCTTAAAAAAATGCTCCAGGGAAAAAGATTTGGCTCAAATGAGGAGGTCATCGCTGAAACTGAAGTTTATTTTGAAGCGAAAGATAATTTTTTTTATAAACATGGTATTGAAAAATTGGAAAAACGTTGGAACCATTGTATCACCCTAAAAGGTAATTATGTTGATGAATAAAAAAAAATTTGCAAAAAAAAAAGTTGTTTCCATTGCTAGTCTCGGGACTTATTGATCCATGTGTTATTGTGACAAATTGCGACTCGTAAATTTTATTTTGATTGAAATTTCATTGATTCAAATTTCATATTTCTTTGATTCAAATTTCATATTGCGATTTCATGGTGATCATGGTCTAGAGTTTTAGACACATCTTTGAGTTCAATGCATTAGCGTTTTCTCTAACGGAGCAATTCCAGAAATGCTTAGCAGATCATCAGACTCGACCTTCTCCGATTTGGATGAAACTTCGCACATGGTTTCAGTATGGCAAACCATAAGTTTTGAACCGATGCAAAGGTCAATCCGACTCACGACTGATTTTTAAAAAGGGCGTATGTATTTTCGCATTTCACAAAAATTACCTCTTTCAAATCGTTGTAACTCGGAAACCGTTAATTGTACAAAAATGGCGTTCAGGAAGAAGTTGTAGGGAATCGATTGGGCACTCTAAAAAAATATATAATGAAAAAATTTTTCGGATTATTTTGTAATTATTGAATAATTACAAAATAATCCGAAAAAGTTAAATAAAAAAAAATCAGGCTTTTAATTTTTTTTGATAATTTTTATTTGAAAGCTGGTCCTAAAACCTACAGATTGATGGCTATCGGATCCGCGCCTTTTGAGAAATGAAGAAGTTACAGCTAAAACAGTTTATGGGTGCATGCAAAAGATCAAGTTCTTCTCGTTGGAATTCAGAAACCGTTCATCGTACAAAAATGGCGTCCAGGAAAAAAATGTAGGGCACTCTAAAAAACTATATGCTGAAAACATATTTGATTTTTTTTCTTAATAATTTCAAAATGAACCAAAAAAATTATATTAAAAAAAAATCAGGGTTTCGATTTTTCCAATTAACACTCCTAACCTAATACCAAGCCTAAAAAAGTTACGCGAAGCACCAAGCCTCAAAAAAAGTTGGAACGGTAACTTTGAGCTATCATAGCTCAGTTGTTACTTGACCAATTTCGATAAATTTTTCACCCTCGAATTTTGTGAAGTTTGTAGATTATGTTAAGTATATCATTATTGACGATCTTTTAGGAAAAACTAATGAAAAACTGATTTTTCCCGTTCCAAGTTTTTTTTCAAGCTCAAAATGTGCCCTATCTGCATTCATGCGGCACCTGCATCGCAAATTGGATATTGAGAACTTCAACTTTACCAAGTCATAACTTTGTCGTTAGTCAACCGATCTTCAAAATTTGTTCACCATTGGAAAGGTAATACTTCCACACATAAAATGCACTGAAAAAAAAAAACGAAAAATAGGGTTGTCTACCCAAAGTTATAATGAAAACTGTAGATAGATGACCTAAGAAAAGATGAGACTTTTTACAATGATCGTAAATATCTCGAAATTTTAAGCGATGACCTATATATTTTTACACATCATTCGATGGCTAGTGATACCAGCTACAATTTTCGCTCAACTACCATTCCTGCACAATCAAAAGAAAACATAAAAAAATCGATGAATTTATAAATGAATATATGAATTTTTAATTTTTTTTCTCATGTTTGTATATAACTCAAAAATTAAAGCGATGACATGTACATATTTTTGATTTAAAATATTGGAATCATTACCAGAAAAAATGTATTGATGATCAAAATTATATATCCGTTCAAAGAATCTCAAGAAATTTGGTACAAATACAGAGAATTTTTATTATTGGGAAAATTTTGCCAAACAACATGAAATCAAAACTTCAAAGTTTGTTAAAAAAATGTATAAAACCGAGTTTCGTGTATTGATAAAACATTGTTTTTAATGGGTAAAAACACCGTGCAAGCGAAACAATGGATTGAAAAATGTTATCCGGACTCTTGTCCATCAAAAGCATCCATTTGTCGGTGGTTCGCCGAGTTTAAACGTGGTCGTACCGACACAAATGACGCGGAACGCTCGGGTAGACCTGTGGAAGCCGTTACACCGGAAAATGTGAGTGAAGTGACAAAAATTATAATGAAAGATGGTAAAGTGAAGCTCCGTGAGATTGCTGAGGTGACACAGATATCATATGGAAGTGTACTTACTATCCTTCATGAAAAATTGAGCATGAAAAAGGTTTTTTCCAAGCGGGTGCCGCGATTGGTTTCGATGGAACAAAAACAGCAACGAGTCGATGATTCAGAAAGCAGTTTAAATTGAACGAATTGGGCTTTGATCTGCTTCCCCATCCCCCATACTCGCTAGATTCAGCCCCAATGACTACTGGCTCTTTGCTGATCTTAAAAAAAATGCTCCAGAGAAAAAGATTTGGCTCAAATGAGGAGGTCATCGCTGAAACTGAAGCTTATTTTGAAGCGAAAGATAATTTTGTCGTGAATACGACTTACTTTACTATGGGGTGCCTTTTCAAAATTAGCCATATGGAAGAATGGGCAGAACTTATTCGTGAATATCTCGACTTGTATTAATGGTAGCAACATAATTCTTTTACCATTTCATCAAAAATATGATCAGGAATTTAGGATAATATTTTGAACAGTGTGCGATAACCACAAACAACTCAAAAATAATGTTTTCTTAAAATTTGAAAACAACGCGGAAAAGTCCTTACTTTCGCTTGGGATTTTCGCGCAAGGACGACGATTTTGAGATAGTCAGGCACATATCTTCAACTGAATGCGTATAAAAGAGGGGCCCGTGGTCGAAAATCGATCATTTCTTTTCGTGCGTTCGGTGGAAGCAGACGTCGTGGGAGTGGAATCATAAACAAGCAGCGACGGAGAATGCACCTTCTGCGTGGTTAAAACCTCAAACGCTCAGGTCGCATCTCTCATTCGCTTGCTGGCCATCAATGCGTGCTGGAACTGGATTCTGGATCTGTATTCCGGAACTGATTTGAGTTTCGAAATTGCAGTTCTAGAATTGAAACTGGATTCTGAGTCTGTTATTGGATCTAAATTTAGGTCTTGAACTCAGGGTCCAGTTCTCTATTCCAGACTTCTATTCGGTTCTTTTTAAAACCATAATAATACTCCTAAAGAATTATGCGGAATTTACTTTACTGTGCTTCATACAACCCATTTTTTATTCATGGCGAAAAATCGTTCATGGCGAAAAAAAAGAACATCGTCAAATTTTGGCACTCAAAGGGTAGTGATTCGCCCAGAATGTTGTTGGCTGACAATTTCGGCGACATATGTGCAATCGATATTATGCTAAATGGTATAAAAACACTGTTAGTTGTTTTATATATTTCGCCAGATACAACTTACAAAGAGAAGCAATTTTTCATCACACGTAATTTATTTTTATAAAGTTACACCGATGATTGTTGTGGGGGATTTCAATATAGATGCCTCAAAACAAGATAATATTAAATTTATTGATTTCTTGAGCAAGTATATGAAGCTGGATATGGAATCTGATCCTTCACAAGCTACTACGCTTGGAGGCACATGTATCGATCTTGTTTTTGCTAGGAACTTCAATGTAGAAAGCCGTAGATATATTTCATACTTTTCATATCACAGGCCTATTGTATTATTGTTCAATCCAGCAACTTGAAGTTTCCTTTACTGGAAGATCGTAATCGGTTGTGAACGCTATACCTACACAAACCATATCAGTATCGCACCCACGGACAATAGCCTGGTCAGCCTGGAAACAGATGAAGGAAGTCAGCGGTATCCATCGGAATTCGAACTCAACTCGTCACTCTCCATCACGAACGCTTTCATAAAAGGTTCTTTTCAGAGCCACCATTATTTTATTATAAAGAACTATACTGCTTATTTCATAACATTTAATTGCGTTTCAGAATGTTTAATGTAACTAATCTGTAATTAAGTCTAGGCGCATCGTTTAAAATTCTAGTAATGAAAGAGGGGGAAGATGCACAATTCAAACAATCGATCAACTACCAATTCGAATTCGGAAGTATAAATAAAGCGTGTCATATTCGTATTCACGACATCCAGTTATGTCTCTGACATTACACACCCGTACTTTTTTTTTTTTTAATCGTATTGAAAAATTGGAAAAACGTTGGAACCATTGTATCACCCGTAAAATTTCAAGAAATCGGTAGAAGATCGGAAATTTAAAAATTTCTGATATATATTCTGATATATTATATACGTTCCAACGTTTCTGCAAATCAAAGTGAAAATATTGGAAACCGTTTTGATTTCATCTGTTTCAAAGAGACGTAGAATTTGTTTCTATTAATAAAATATATTTTGTGACAACACGAAAATTTTAAATTATTTCAATGGCTTTGTACAACAAGAAATAGAACGTAAAATTATATGAATTTCATATACTAACCCATGGCAAAAGAAACCAACTACAATTAAAAAAAAATTTTGCTTGATTTCTGTTTTACAAGCAATTAAGTGTGCCACTCTGTGCCCCATGAAACAGCTACTTGTCAAAACTGAGCCCTTTGTGTGCCGCAACTGTGCAACTGTATGAAAACGGAAGTGCCAATATTGATAAACGAACGAACGCATTGTGTTAATATGTGATTGGCACATTGTTCTAAGCGTCCTCCCCTTGGATTTAGTACATTTGCAACATTAAGACCAAAACACTGTAAGTTGCTTGGAAGTTCTGGTTCACATAACATATGTGTTTGCACAATCCATGAGAATGTTTCATTAATGATTCATGCTGTTGAAAAATATTTCAGACACAAGATCTGGAGAGAAGCGTTTTAGACAATTTCGAGGAACGTGATTTGACTGAGATAAGATTTGAACAATGAGTTTCTACTGACAGATGTGATCTAGTGAAATTTGTCAAACCAGTAAAAGAATTTGCAGCAAATTTTTGCGAAAAATTAAAAAAACTTGTGACTCAATCTGATTTTCTTAAAAAGGCGAAATCTAATTAAAAGACAGGAGAAATTGTAATTATTTGTGATTTTTCAGAAAATTTTTTATTTGTGCTTCAGGTTGCTGTTCAAAGCTACTATTGGAGCAATGATCAAGCAACCATTCATCCGTTTTATTATAGAGAAGAGCTTAAACATTTAAGTTTCATTGTGATTTCAAAAGTGCTTAAACACGATACCATCGCGGTTCAAGTGTTTATTTCACACATAATGTCATTTTTGAAAGACAAAATTCAAATTGAAAAAAACAGCATTTATGTCTTATTTTAATAATTTGAAACCTTAAATATAATTAAGAATTATTCATGTACATGTAATAATTGTAGATATAGTAAGCAAATAAACAATTCATGGGAATATAAAAAATGGTGTCATAATTAAATATCTAATTATCTCAAGAAAAGCTACTTTTAGAAAAAAATATAATGAACAAATTTTATTGCCTTTAACCTGTAAAATAATATTCTAGTGTTTAAATGATTATCTTTCAACGAGAATTTGAAATTTCGAATATATCTGTAAATTGTTTTAGCTGTAACTTCTTCATTTTTCAAAAGGCATGGATGGGATAGCCATCAATCTGTAGGTTATAATAAGAGCTTTAAAATAAAAATTATCAAAAAAGAATCGAAACTCTGATTTTTTTTATTTAATTTTTTTGGTTCATTTTGAAATTATTGAGGAAAAAAATCAATTTTTTTTTCAGTGTATATTTTTCTTAGAGTGTCCCATTGATTCCCTACAATTTCTTCCTGAACGCCATTTTTGAACAATTAACGGTTTCTGAGTTACAACGATTAAAAAAAGGCAAATTTTGTGAAATGCAAAAACACATACGCCCTTTTTTAAAATCAGTCGAGAGTCGGATTGACCTCTCCATCGGCTCAAAGAGTATGGTTTGCCATACTGAAGCCATGTGCAAAATTTCATCCGAATCGGAGAAGGTCGAGTCTGATGATCTGCTAAGCATTCCTGGAATTGCTCTTGTGGAACAATGGTGTCAACAGGTTGGATTGTCGGTAGATTCAAATAAAACCTCAATGATTCTTTTTACAAAGAAGCGAACAACAACCGGGGCCCGTCCTTTGCCTTTTTTTTTTGGAGCGTGCTGTTGTGTACCGACCAGGTCAAATACGTTGGAGTAATCCTGGATTCCAAACTTAACTGGACTGCTCACATTGAGTCTAGAATCAAAAGATCATGCGTGGCTTTTGGCCAATGTAGATGCACATTTGTCTAAATGTGGTGTTTGAAACTGAAATTGGATTTATACGACAATTATACGTCCAATACTGGTATATGGATGTCTCGTATGGTGGCAGAGAGGGCAAGTAGTGAGGATTCAGTCGAAGCTCAATCATTTGCAAAGAGTGGCGCTCATGGTAATGACTGCAGCTTTTACAACAACTCCGACCATTGCTCTGGAAGCTCTTCTCAATATAAGACCACTTCATGTGCATCTAAAGCAAGAAGCACTCGCTTGTGCCTATAGACTTCAAATTACCGGTCTATGGAAGTTAAAACAATAAATTCAGAAATAGGTCATACACGTCTGTGGTCCCAATTGGTTGCATGGGATGATGTTCCCGTATAGAACTTTTCAAATAAAAATTCCATCTAGACAGGAGTGGCTGTCTGGATTTATGGAAACACTACAGCAAGAGCACGCAGTCTGTTACACTGATGCTTTACTGATGGATGGCCGAGCCGGTGCGGGTGTTTACTGTCGTGAATTGGGGTTGGAGCAATCGTACTCACTTGGTAGATACTGCACCGTTTTCCAGGCTGAGATCTTTACAATCATGTGTAGAGTACAGTGTAATCTCCGACAAGGCATATCTGGTAGAATAATAGATTTTTGCTTCGACAGTCAGACTGCAATTAAAGCGCTTAGCTCGGGTGACTCACGTTCAAAACTTGTGATCGATTGCCGTACTCAGATCGAAGAACTTAGCATTTTCAATGCTGTAAATCTAGTCTGGGTACCTGGTCATTCCAACATAATTGGAAAAGAATGGGCGGACGAACTGGCCAGAGTGGGAGCAGAAAACGACCTTGCAGGTCCTGAACCAGCACTACCAATTTCCTATTGCTGGATTAAACAAAAAAAAACTCTGTCTTGGGCTTCGTCTGAGCATGCAAACTACTGGCGAAGTTCTGAGACTTGTCGTCAAACAAAAATATTCTTGCAAAATCCATGCCCTGTAATTTCGAAGGATCTTTTAAATTTCTCTAAGCGCCATTGTGGTGTTCTGGTGAGGGCTCTGACTGGCCACTGTAAACTTAATTATCACATGGCTACCATACATCTTGCTGAATCATTTTCATGTGATCTCTGTGAATCCGATTACGGAACTTCATATCATCTAATATGTAACTCAGTGCTGTCAACTGTTTTTTCCAAAAATCTGTATTTGGCGAAAAAATCTATCTGTACAATATCTTTCTCGAAAAATCAATCATCGATTTAGTGCGGAAACTGATTTTGCGACCAAAAAAAAAAAAGGTCGCTCGACCTGGTTTATCCCTATGGAATCCAACACAAAAACTGAAAATCGGTATTTATCTGTATGAAAATTGAAATATCGGTATTTTGAGAGAGCATATCTGTATTCCTGTATCGAATCAAAATACCGGTATAAATACCGAGAAATCGATATAGTTGGCAGCGCTGATGTAACTGCCCTGTAGTATCTGAACTATGGTATCGGGTCTTCGGTTATTTTTACATTGAAGAATCTATGTTCAAGCAACTGAAACTCAGAGATATTCTTGGGTTTTTAACCCAATGTGGAAAAGAGCTCTAATTACTCTCGCAAGCGGTTTCTACGTCTCGTAAGTTGCAACTGGCTTCTATATACATTTATGTTGTGTGCGTGTTTCATTCCATTTCTTCCCATTCCTCTATTTTCCTTCTTCCTCTATTTCCCACCATCATTCAGGTAAATGATGAAAAGTCACGGCAAGGCACAAATCTCCGGAAAAAAATATGGGCAACGTGCCGTTATGAGCCAATTTATTCTGATACCTGATACCCGTATTTGCGGTAAGATTTTCACGGTTTTTGTTGCTTAATTGCATTCGCATGTTTTTCCCCGTAAGATACTGATCATATTGAAAAGTAGCTCAAAACGGCTCTATTAAGACGTCGAGACTAAAACATTAATCGTAGATTGAAAGAGGGTTAATTTTTACAAACTCAATTCCTAGTATCGTGCATATATTTTAACTGATTTAGCACTCTACGAGTCTCCGTTTTAGTTTGAAAAGTGAGATTTTTTGTGTAACAATATTTTCAGAAGGCTTATCTAGTTGTATCGAAATTGTGTTCCGCCATATCGCATTTCCCTGATACATCCAGCGAAACAAGTTCCATGTCGCGTTACAACTTTTTTCCACGTATGAATACAAAGTATTGGCCGGAGCAGAGTTGTGAAATAGCATGTCACCCGGTAAAAGGGTAGTGAAAGCGGGTTGAGTAAGTGATAAAGAAAAGTACAAGGTTTTTTTTCCTGTTATAGTGGTACATGTCTCTATTTGTCGTTTGGCAACCTTCTTTTCATGTGCCACAAAGGGCAGTCACCATGTAAGTCAGCCTGAAGAGAACAACTGCTAAAGGAGTTTTCCAACCCGGTTTTGAATAAATTCCGCGCATTCTTGGCCGTACCGAGCGTGTCTTTATTTCGCCTATAAAAGTTGGTTGTTGTTGCAGACTGTGGTGTGAATCTCAATCTATTCTTTTCGTGTAAGTGTATCGGAAGATAAGAGAAGGTTTTTTTAGGCGTTACAAGCTAGAATAAAAGCATTATTTTCACTGTCGTACTGTCGTGCGATAGAAGGCAGAGTGATACATTCATTTGAACCATTCGAACCATTCGACGCTAATAAAACTGCCAACTGATATTTTGCGCATTGTGCCAACGTCAGCACATAATTATTTAATCACCCATCTCAGTTTCGATCAGATTGTAGATGCTTCATGATGATGCTGCTCCACCTCTTGTCTTACTTTTACCAGCCACCGATCAACCTCACACTGTGGTTGTGAGCCCGCAAGAGTTTAGGATTTATTAGACTAGCGCCGTTTTAATGCCTAAAATGAAATCCCCTGCAGCTATTTGCTACGGAACGGAAAGATGAAGGCGGTTCGGAAGGGTGCTAAACTAGAGATACTTTCCATAGCAGTAGACACTTACCTAGCATCGATTCGCTCCAGCCGATCCAGACGGTTCAGGTGTAGTTCCCGCAGGTGGAACAAGTTCAGAAAGGATACCGCCGGAAGTTGGATGAACGAGTTCCCACTCAACGAGAGCGTCGTCAGGTTGTACAGTTTTGAAAGCTGAGTCGTCGGGATGAGCTGGAAAGTTTTAGGAGAGGTTTTCCAATTAATTATGCATTGTTTTAAACTTCTTGAAAGCATTATCTTGAGTGCTGTAGAATGTCTCGTAGAAATAAATGAAAATTTGAACAGTTCGCTATCAGTTCGGTTTGAATATTAGTCTTACTACTCAAACAAATGAGTGTTATTTTCGGAGAGTATGATACCGTGACGTAAACCACCTGAACGTTCTGAAAATATGACAAGAGGAAACAAAATGTCTCGAATATCAGCGAGAGATTAATCATTATATTTATTTTCTCAATCCCATTTTTTTTTTCATTCCGTACAATAGTCGAAAGTCAACGAACAAAATGCATATATCAAAACAAGTGACATACCTGATATACTGCACACTGTAAACTGAATGCACCTAAAATAAATACTTCTGCCGTACTCAGAAAGTTAGTAGACAGATTATCTAGAACTAGCTGAATTACCCGGCGTTGCTCGAAAATGTTTCGTGAAGGGAAGGCCGAAAAAAATTCTCGAAGTTGTCCTGCTTAGTGAAATACTCTGATTGTAATGAAACATAACTTAGACGGAAACCCGATTGAACAATACTCCGTTCATGTTCAGATTGCGAATGATCAGTGTCCCATCTCAGATCTCACAATAGTCATAATTTTCATGGTATTCTCGACAAATTGGGTTAGTTCTATATTTGAACCCTTTTGTTAGAAACATTTAAAACACCTTTCTCTCTATAAATACCTTCTTAGTAACCACAGACTTTCATATGAATATGTGTCCGTACTTCCTCGTCACATTCGATCTACAATAACTTTGGCTTCTATGGGTATGAACACTTAATACTCTCTCCTCTTTATAAAAATATTTATGACATCATTAACTGCTCAAAATTTCCATCTGATAATGTTTATTTTATAACGAAAGGCTGTTTAACACACACTACACACTTAAAAAATGTTACATCTTTATAGATGCACATAAAAGGAGCGTCGCGATTCACATACATTCACAATACAAAGCAAGTTAATGATAAGTCATATCATTAACTTCACAGTTGTTATAGCTGAAACTCACATCGATACAGACGCAAAATTTATGTTTACATGTTAGTAGATGTAATATTGTGTCATCACCGAAGTTATTACGGTATACTTGAATTTACGTCAAGCGTAAATTTCATTTTTTCTAAGAGTGTACATTTGTACTATAGAATAACGTTTTGCCCTTCTCATACTGAAAGGTTATGCAATCACTGTGAAAACCGACTTTTGAACCGAGGCCCGGAGGGCCGAGTGTCATATACCATTCGACTCAGTTCGTCGAGTACGCAAAATGTCTGTGTGTGTATGTGTGTGTATGTGTATGTGTGTATGTAACGTTTTTTTGCACTAACTTTTCTCGGAGATGGCTTAACCGATTTTCACAAACTTAGATTCAAATGAAATGTCTTGAGGTCCCATAAAAAATGTCTGAATATTATTTGGATCCGACTTCCAGTTCGGGACAGTGCTGTAGTTGTTCAAATTTCATTAGTTAGTCGCTGACTTTGTTGATGGGGCGCCTTGATTTCCGTGGTACAGGGGCGCATTGCAATTGACTGAAGTTAGATTTCTATTCTTCGTATTTTTGTATACAACAGTTATATAGTTCTAGTATCAGACTTATTTGATGCGAGCGGGGCGTCGCATTTTCCTCAACAACTCCTTTTTAACTCTTTTTTAAGTTTTCTAAAGCTCTATAATTGCCACACCAATCAACCATGAAGACTTATTTGCAATAGACATAGTGTGATATAATCTGAATGTTTCTAAGTACCTAGATGTCAATATTTTCACTCTCTGTATTTATAATTCTTTCAAATAATAGTTCCGATTGTGTGATTGTGTGATAGAGTTCCAAATCTACTTCTTCAGAGCTGAGTTCTGTTATATATCCAGGTTTTTGATTGTATTAAAAACATCTTGCTGCGAAAATATAGACATAGTTCGAAAAAATCTTGTGATTTTACATCTCATAAGATGAACATAAATGGAGCGTCGTATTTCACACGAATTAGGATAACAAAATTGGGACAAAAAACAAAAAATATCGATAGAAACAGCGCGACTTAAACCGAGAAACATTAGATTACAAGCACACCATTTCATGAATTCATTCTATATGGCGGTTTGAATACTTTGACTTCGAACTATAACTGCGGAACCGGAAGTCGGATTCGGATGAAATTTCACAGTAGCTTTTGAGATAATGTGAGCTTTAATTTAAACCAGGATTTCTAAAAATCGGCTCAAGCATCGCTGAGAAATAGAAATGAGTTCTATTTTTGGAGTTTTTCTTCACTACTTTCGGTACTGCCGGAACAGAAAAAGGTCTCCCCCTTAATTAAGTTGATATGCCCACAAACTAACAAATTCTGTAAACTAGAAGAATTTATCAGACAGTTTTATAGGATTTCTATCTGTTTTTGACCATCGTTTGTGAAAATCTACTCATGGAATGGGTAATTTTCCACTTATCACGCTTTAGTTCCAAAACCGGAAGTCGGATCTGAATAAAATGTTTAGGAAACTATAAATATTTTTAGGAAACTATAAGATAATCTTTTTGTTGTTGCGAGAAAATCAACTAAAATGTAAATTCCCGAGGATGTTTTGCCCATTCTATTTTTAGCCCTTGTTTGCGGTGTATTTGTTTTCAGTAATATCAGAGCAGATCAATAACTGATTATGCGTTTCAATTTTGGTTGGTTGGTAGTAACATCAAACTGAGAATAAGTTTTGTTATAAACTCGGGCAATTCCATATCTCTTTCTGATTTCAGTTCGCTATTCGATGTCATGGGAATAATTTATCTGCTTCCGATTTTGATTTTTTACCGACCAATACTAAGCAAATTGGGTAATCGATAAACACGAATATCACATTTTCAGAAGAAAATGCTTATTTTAGGGCTTAGTGGATAGTTTTGAAAAAAATAAATTCACTTTATTTCCACAATATTAAAAATTTCCTAAGTATTTCCCACTAATGTCACGAAATAGTAACAGACATAGATACTAGTAGTGGGAGGAAAGTGCTATCTCTGTTGTACTAGTACAGGTGAACCATTTTACATCTTAGAGATAAATCATTTTGCTAAATTACATATAAATAAATAGTAACTTGGAAAGTTAATATATTTACATATGTTCTTAAACTTTCAGCTACGTTTAGTTTCCATGTTAGTTCATAATTTTCTAAACATATTCAGCTATTTTTGACTTGGAATGAAAATCTTATCTAATTTTACTTACTGAAACTCTTTTTGAATTTTCTGATGGTTGGGTTAAAGTAGTAAATGATGGTTTTTTTCAACAGTTTTTCTTTTTATCAAAAACTGTTTGAATTGATGGCTTCGAATATCCACTGAGCATTCCAATATCGAGAATGTATTTTTTCTCGTGTCTTACCGCATTTTCTCCATGGGCAAGTTTAAGCATTCAATGAATCAACTGGTGAAAGGCTGACATTTTAAGCTGATGAGAATGATTAGAAGTATAACGTATAATACTTTCTGTATTGGTTTATATATTAAATATATATTATATATTAAAAAGGATAGGTTTTCCGAATTCCTTGTGATGAGAATGTCTAAGAAGTCTGCTGTTATTTGCTTCTTCACAAGTGAGTTCAATGTTTTTGTGCATGTTATCGAAAGATGAACTACCTCATTATGTATTGAGTCGGTATTCAATCAAAACGATAAAATCTCGTAAAGTCTGATCTAAGATGCATAGAAGAAAGAAGAAAATACTAATGAAATCGCCATCAGCTCAATTCATGTGGTAATTAATTCCACTATACCGACCTTCACTAAACAAGACCGAGTTTGAAGAAAAGATGCCAGTATTCATAAAAATTTACCTCGTTCAAAATTAGTGAACTTCATCATTTCTTGCCCAAAACTTCATTACTGTCCAATTTTTCAATAGAGTCAACTTAAAACTATTAAAAGTTAATGATGAAAATTACAGACAGTTACAAATGCTAGTATATTTTATGTTTGAATATAATAAATGTTATAAAAATTGTTGTTAAAGCAGCACTGCTCAAAGCTGACTTATTTATTGAAAGCTTTACAGTATTAAGTAAACAAAATTCGTTTTGCACCCTGATATCAATTCTTAGGCACTCCGTGCTTATGTTTTTATTTAGCTTGAAAATTTACTCCTTCAGTAGAATTACATAAAGTATTTAAAAATACTTCCACAATGCGCCCTAGAATTAATTTTAAGAGCGTCCTTGAATCATCCCTAAGGCGCTCTTCCATATTAGGCTTTCAAGATTTTTTTTGTTTGAAAATTGATAATGATTTGCGCCCTCAGTAGAATCATTTGATGTATTTAAAAATACTTCAACCTTGCACACTAGAATTATTGATATGGGAGCCCTCTAATTCTCTTACCGTGATTCTGCGCCCTGGAATCATTCCAAAGGCGACCTCTTCAAATTTTACCTACAAAATGTTATTTATTTAGCTTGAAAATAAATAATGAAAATAAACTACGATTATTTATTGTATTTAAAAAAATGTCAACCTGCGTGCTAGGAGCAATTATATGGGCGTTCTTATCATTTCTCCTATCGTGATTCTGCGCCCTGGAATGAATCCCAAGGCGCCCTTTCAAATTATCTTTACAAGATGTTATTTATTTAGCTAATAAATAAATAACGATTCGATATCTCAATAGGTATTATTGCTTTTGCACCCTTCGTTGTTACTTGAATCAGTCATTATCAAAATTTCCAACAACAAATTTTCTCGATTCCTGAGAAGAAGAAGTTTTATGAGCAGGTTAGTCACTGACTAACTGTGACTAACCGCAACTACAGCACTGGTTCGGGAGTTATGGGGTAAAATGTGAAAAAAAAGAAAATATGTGTTCCAACTTTTCTCATAGATGGCGCGACCGATTTTCATAAACTTAGAATAAAATGAAAGGTCCTGTGGTCCCATGCGTAATTCCTGAATTTCTTGCGGATCCGACTTCCGGATCCGGAAATATAGGGTAAAGTGGGTTAAAAATTGTATACCATCACTGAAAATAGGGAAAATCCCTAAAAAAAATTCTAAATCGACCTCAAATCTTTTCCAATCGATAGTTTTTATCAGTAGATGGTCAAACAAACCGATTGCGGTTATTCTTTTAAGAATCGAAGAAAATTATTTTGAAGAATTCCACAGTATTATATGATAGTATGATTGATATGAGAAAGGCATCATTACACCACTAGGTGGATTAAAACAAGTTTTTATATAATTTATTTTATTTATAATTTGTTTTTCCATCACCTTGAGTCGACAGTTTTCTCAAATTACATAAAATATGCACATTGATTGTAAGATTTCGTCAATTCAGATCAATGTTGAGAATACATATTCCCCCTCCCTCTTGTGAATATTTTTGTGAGCCTCACTTAGTTGCTAGAAATATACTGTACTCGCAAAGAAGTACCAAGTTTTCGTAAAACCCGATGAATTTTCCCTTACACTTTCCATGTTAGGGGCACTTACTCCTCTCTCTCACCCTGAAAATAACCTTATAATCTATATTGATTTAACTTTCTTTTTGTCAGTGAACAGATCTCCACCTTGATTACCCTGAGTTGTGCAGAAAGTATCTGAGTTTTTAAAAAAATATCGATGCCCACCTTTGTTACATGGCCAAACTTGGTGGCGATTCGTGAATTTGTTTCGTAGTTATGCTGAGACTTAAATACACTCGCGTTCATAGATAGTTAAAGATCATTTTCCCTTAGTTCTTTGAATTCCCCGGCAAAATAGAACCAGATCCTTTAAAATTATTTAAATAAAATTGCGTTGCACTCGAATTAACAACAGCAATACTATCTACTACGACCACTCTCTTGTTTTACAAAAAATGGGAGGTGAAAATGTATTTTCAAAAACCCCTCCTTCTAGTCTAAATTTCGACTCTCTTCAAATTACATAAATTTCGTCATTGACCCCCTCCCCCCATGACACTTGCTACACACTATCTTCCCTGAAAATGTCCTAATGATCATCTCTGAAGAGCAAGAAGTATCTGGCCAAATTTGATAGCAATCCGTTCAGTAGTTCCAGAGTTATGCCGTTACAAACATTTCATCCCCTTTTTAGAGGGAAGTACTACATCCATTCCATGGTCTTCAAAAAGTATCGATTCTCGTCAAATTAAATAAATTTTCTCATGACCCCAGTTAAGGATAATTGCTACGCTCCCTCCCCATAAAAATTCTCTTACAACTATCTATGAACAGCAAAAATCTTCTATGCCAAGTGTGATAGCAGTTCGTTCAGTAGTTTCGGAGTTATGCCGTTACATCCCCCTTTTTAAAGGCACTTGCTACATCCACCCCCATATATATAATTCCTAAGGTATGGAAAATGTTTGCATGATCTAAAAAATTATCGACTCTAATCAAATTTTATGATTTTTTTCATAACCTATTAATGATACTTGCTTCGCATCCTCCCATAAAAAAAGCCTTTATGACTATTTCTGAAGAGAAAGAAATAATTGTGCCAAATTTTATAGCAATTCGTGCAATAGTTCCGAAGTTATGCCGTTACAAACATTATACTCCTTTTTTAGAGGCACTTAGTACACTCTCTCCCCACAGAATATCCTTATAATTATATCTAAGTTGTGCAAAAAGTGACTACGGTCTTCAAAAAGTACCGATTTTCGTCAAATTAGATAATTTTTTTATGACTACCTTTGTTAAGGACACTTGCTTAACTCCCCCATGGAAATATTCTTATAACAATCTCTGAAGAGCAAGAAGCACATGTGCCAGGTTTGATAGGAATCCGTTAAGTGGTTTCGAAGTTATGCCATTACAAACATTATACCCCCCTTTTTAAAGGCACTTGCTACATCCATCCCCTATTAAATCATATCTACGATATGCAAAATATTTCTAAGATCTTCAAACTATATGGATTTTTGTCAAGTTATATGTATTTCTTCATGACTCCTCCTTGTTAATGACTTGCACTTGCTACCAGTGCTGTAAAACTTCATTCAATTCAATTGAAACTGAATGTGGAACACATTGACGATCTCTCTAATGCAGTAAACTTCACTCTCTGACGCACACAATGTTTGCTGACGGCCCGAACGGGCAGCATTCAATTCATCACTCGTTTCTCTTCAATCGAGACTCAGTTTAACCACCGTCAGTTGATCTCTTGAAATGTCAAAATATCTCTTTGAATAGTGTGAGAGCGGCCTTCAAATGAGGTTCATGTAAACATTCGAATTGGTTCAAGATAATAGATGAACGACAAACCAGATAGCTGAAATATCAATCACAAAATACACATAAATTAATTGTTTCCTCCTTTAGTTTTCATTTTAAATACTTTACTCCATTTATAATTCTATTCGTTCGAATTTGCTTACTACCATGAGCGAAAGCGTTGAAGCAGGTAGACTACTTGGCACTCGAAACTGAGCAAACAAAACTTCAAATGACTAGGTACGATTAATCAACTGACGATGAATTCCGGGAGCTTAACTTTAAAATGGCAGCAAAAGTCAAATGAATTAGTAGGGATGTACTGACTGTCAGCGGCCATAATTTTCATTTTCATCTTATATTATTCGATTGAAAATGAAATTTTACCGCACTGCTTGCTACATCCACCCCCCATATAATCATATCTAATATTAGCAAAATGTTTCTACGGTCTTAAAAAAGTATCGATTCTCGTCAAATTAGACAAATTTTTTCTTGACCCCCCATGTTATGAACACTTACTACGCTCCCTCCAAAGTCAAAATATCCTTATGACCTTTTCAAAAGAGCAATAAGTATCTGTGCCAAGTTTGGTAGAAATCCGTTCAGTAGTTTCGAACGTATGCCGTTTTAAACATTAAACCCCCCTTTTTAAAGGCACTTGCTACATCCACCCCCCCGTATAGTCATATCTAAGGTATGCAAAATGTTTCTATGGTCTTTAGAACGTATCGATTTTTGTCAAGTTATATGAATTTTTTCATGACCCCCCTTGTTTATGACACTTGATACGCTCCCTCCCGTATAATAATACTACTTAAACCATCTCTGAAATGCAAGAAGTATCTGTGCCAAGTTTGGTACCAATCTGTTCAGTAGTTCCGAAGTTATAGCGTTACAAATATACAAACTTACATCCATTTTTATGTACATAGATTTGGTGAAATTCACTCCTTCAGTCCTCTATAACTGCATTATTTTTTTCTGCACTATTTACAGATTAGTTTGGTCCTTTGATCACGAAACTTTTATCAAAGACTGTCCCAGAAAGTATGGACGCACTTTGATTTCGCTGTAAATAATTCACAAGTGTTAGATATTCAAATTTTATTCGATATACTGATAATAATAGACTACAACAACAGAACATTTGCTACTTAGCCATTGTAGACTACCTGGCGCACCTTCTTGCGAACGTTCCTCATTAAATTCCGTACAGACTTCTTGGCGACAAGTTTTGACACTTTTTTCCAATCTGTTGAATGGTTTCGGCTGCCGAGACATGTTTCCTAAGATGTGCCTTCGTTAAAGCCTAAAATTCCTCAATTGGTCGAAGTTGTGGGCAATTTGGTGGATTCATGTCTTTTGGGACGAAAGTGACATTTTTTATAGTATACCATTCTACTAGGTTATAGTATACCAGGTCATACTAGGTTGCAATATTTTAAAACCTTTTTGTGGAACATTCACATACATTTTCAAAGACACAACTTATACAAAGAATTAGAATAAGCGGCAATAGTAAAATGATTCTATCGCAATTATCCACTGCCCATACAGAATCGGATCGCGAAACGAGAATAAGTGACCGTTTGTTGCTTCAGAGAGAATCCCCACAGCAGCGTGCTAACCTTTGATTCTCAGAAATGTCATCGAGAGAAATTCGCTCTCGCACTGGTGTCTATTCTATGTTATTCTAGCCATGCCGGGTTTTTGTTGTTGCGATGATATCCGTATCTCTTTGATGGATTGAATCGTGTGAAGAGTTGCGAGCGATCGTTCTTTGATACGATAAAAGCCATCCTTGCCAACCAGTGCAAGTAATTTGCAACTGAAAGTTATGGAAAATGTTCCATCTGCGATCGAGCATAACCGGAAGCGGTCAAAATATCACTATGATAAGAAATCAAAACCATTACCTGAACTTCAGCCAGGATGCAGCCAGATTTGAAGCAGTGTAAGGAACCCGCAACGCAGCAGCAGTATACATCGCCATCCAAACACGTCACTCAACCAATATCGCTTGACAAGGAAACTAAAATGTAAGTCCAACGTCCAACGAAGTTACAAACAAAACCTACTGAGGTAACCATTGTACAACCTCAAATCACAAGAGAAGAAAATACGTCTGAATCTGAAAGGAACTGCTCACAGTCGAAGATCATTCGTCCGCAACGTATCAAGCGTCTACCGGAGAAACTCAAAGATTTTTATCTCAAGTAATATTATTTTTTCTTAGAGTAAGGAGGATGTTGTGGTATTAGCTTGCCCCTCGTTGGGTGCTTTTTCATTTACGTATCTGAGTGTGCTCGCTCTCTTTTATACGATCAGTCAGTCAGTAACGTACAGTCAAAGAGGAAAGGCCTGATATTTGAATCGTTTATAAATAAAGTTAAAGACTAATAGTCTGACGTGTCTTTTGATTAATAGAACAGTCTTTGTTATGAACCAAAACCGAACACGTGAACCCAAAATATAGACTATATTTGTCATGATTTGTATTTGTTTTTTAGATGACGAAATTACATCAATAGCCCAAAGCTTGTGTTCAAGTTTAGTATGCAAGTAGTTATTTTTATAACGTTTCTCTACCATCCATTACTACCATTCTGCGATTTTGGTTGAAGCGATAAACTTTTTTTCATTATCAATCGAGTTCATCTTATATAAATAAGAAATTAATCTTATGCACTCAAACCTTACCCTGGGGTAGTTGTCAATTTCTCAGGCGAAACGACATAACATGGGATTTCATCCAATCTTGCATGACACAAGATCAGAGCATACCAATAGAAGCTTCAAATCGTTTATGGCACTTTTTGTCTTGCTGTGTAGCAACAACCTACCTCTAGCATGCTACTTATAGATAACATAGGTAACACTGTTGATTTCGAGTACATCAAGCTTTCTTAATATACAAAAAATTCATTAAAGTCAAAGCTGGGCGGGCGATATACTTCATGAGCATCATAAAACTGTCCTTTAACACACAGTTCAATGTGTATGTCTGTATGTAAGTCTATGTTGAATGTTTTGTTTCACATATACGGCTAATCCACCACTAGAGTGATTCATCCAAGCAAAATAGGCTCTATATTGTGGAATTTCGTGAAGGATGCAGTTTTCATTTTTAAACCATGTCACGTCTATAGAAGTTTTACAATTCTCTAGGTCCTGTAGAATTACGTCAAACTTGGATAGCTCATTTATACCTCTAACATTCCACTGTAAAATTTTTAACGTTTGTTCATCATTACTAACGTAGCTATCGTTGGAATTATAAATATTGTCATGGGAAAAGTTTTTCTGATTTGTGTTGTCCACTCAAACGCTCGGGTT
Source organism: Malaya genurostris (assembly GCF_030247185.1). Lineage (NCBI taxonomy): Eukaryota > Metazoa > Arthropoda > Insecta > Diptera > Culicidae > Malaya > Malaya genurostris. The sequence goes on from NC_080572.1 coordinate 96,376,413, forward strand.
GGGATTTGAATCGATTTTTTTTCATAAATTTTTGCGTCTTTTCAAAAAAGTCTTTCAGAAGTTTTGTAACCGGTTCCAGTACCCTCTGGGATGGTTGGCCTAATGATTAGTTTATTGTTTTGTTTGTTTTATTTTATTGGTGACTTTACCCGTTTCTGGTCATTCGCCGCACATGATTAGTTTATTCAAATTGATGCGTTTTATGTCGTTTTCGCTTGATGCCAAACCTAACCCAGTTTCCACCCTAACTGCTGTCAAACCGTTTGTTTGAAGCTAGTTTCGAACCTAGTTATAAGGTTGTTGAACTGAAAATCGAGTCAGTTACGAACCTGGTTGATATTTCAGGTTTGCTCATACCCCCGTTGCTGCGAAATCAACACAATTTCATGAAAAGTGTTTGTTTGATGAAACTACCCTGGGTCAGTTTCAGTTTTCTCAAGCGAAAACGACATTAGTAAATCTTGCACATATCAGATTGTTCCAGAACTGTTCCCATATACATTTTTAGTTTTTTAGATAGAATAGCAATACCGACTTACTCCAAGGCGATCTGGAATAACACCGGTGTTTTTGGACCATATCAACACCGATTAAGGCAGAATGAAATGAAAGAATACCCGGTTTTTCTGACATACATACATCAAGATCGGTAAATTTATTCAGCAGTTACAAATTTTTGAAAAAAAATTGATGAAAATTTCAACCCGAGCGTTTGAATGTTAAAAACGACTGGCGTGTCTTCTGGTATAGTGATTTGGATTATGGAACAATTATCCGAATTGGAGTATAGAACAATTATCCGACAGTTCATAACTGACAAAACATAGATCCAGAAACCGATTGTTGCTGTTTTGATTGTTCCTTGCTAAACCTCTGCATGCATCGAGAATCTTCTTTTACTAATTGGATTTCGAACTGGTATTCAGGGCCAAATGATTAACAAAGTTACTCTTTTTTAATATTCGCATTTTTAATTATTCATGCATTTCCAGTAAAATATTTTCATTTACGTTACACTTCATTGATTATTTCGTGGAAATGTTCAATCCATGAGATATACACTGTAACAATCATATTAACTCTCTCCTCATTACCCTCTTGTTTTATTTTCACAACTCCACACCATTAATAACTATGGACAAACGGATTCCTGTCAGCGCAGGACTGTTTGCTTTTTATTTGTTTTGTGCTCGTTCCAAGAAAAAAAGTATTTGAATTAAACAATATGATTTACGATTCACCCGCTGTTTCCGATAAGGATTTTGAGTTAATTCATAAATTTTAACGCAACTGTCATCGGTAAATATATCATCAAACTCACCGTCAAATTATTGTCCGCCATATGGATGTGTTTCAGTGCATTCAGCCCATTGAACGCACCAAGATCCAGTTCTGTCAGCACGTTGCCATCCAGTTGAAGTGACCGCAGCTCGCGCAGGGCCTCGAAGCTGTCATTGGCGACGAATTCAATCAGATTGACCGACAAATCCAGGTGACGCAGGGATCGCAAAAACTGCAGATTGGCATCGTATGGCACTTCCAGAAGCTGATTATTTCTAAGCGAAAGGGTCTCCAGTGTACTGAGTGACCGAAAGACATCCTCGTCCAAGCTGACGATTTGATTGTTTGTCAGATCCAGATCTAGCAAACTGGCCAAACCATGGAATGCGGTGGGATGAATCTTCTCTATCCGATTGTCATTCAGTAGCAGAGTCTCCAACATCTGCAATCCCTTGAAACTATCCTTCAGTAGATTGCTGAGCAAGTTGTAGCTCAGATTCAGTGTCCTCAGTTTGGCCTGAGCCTCGAAGTTTCTCGACCCGAGGGTGTCCAATCGGTTGTGGGAAATGTCCAGCACCTCCAGCTGGTAGTAGAATCCAAGCGTAAAGTGCACATTGGTAATCGCGTTCGAGCTTAGGTTGATGTGTCGCACGTCCGGATTAAGCTGGATCGGGACGACCTCCAGGGATGCGTTGATGCACGACGTCCGGAGGTTGCGGTCGGCCTCGCAGGTACACAGTGACGGACAGAATCCAATTATCCGCTCCGGTATGCAGATCAAGAGCACCAGAAGGCCGCCAAGCAAGGTCCGCCACGAGGGGCAGACTGTCGTCAGGGCGGACACCTTGCGAGATGGTGACGATGAAGACGGTGATGCTGACGACGCCGCTGTCATGGTCACGTCAGGTTATCGCTCGTTTGCGCCTTTCTACAGCCTTTCGGTACGGAGTGGTCGCTGGGCTTTGAACTGGGAACTGGTGGGAACAAGATTTACTGCACGGTTTTGCCGCCCGGTGGGTATTCAACTAGAAACGCCTAAACTGGCGACCATCTGGAACGAATCAAAAGAAAAAAAGAGAAACGTATCACTGTCAGGATTTGCATAATTTGTGATGATTTTTATTTGGTTGTTGATTATTAAGATACGATCAGATGGACTCGTTTGTGCATGTCAAACAAAGCGCCTTTTAGGTTATGAATATTGAATATCGAATAAAGCATCGATTTTATCGGTTGATTGAGAATGCAAGAAAGTGTGAGAGAGTGACAAAATGTTGCTCAAATTAGTTTGGATTAGGGCTCAAATAAGATATTTACGTTTCAGTAGAAGGGAAGACGAAATGTTCAACATTTAATTTAAAAGGTTTTGTGAAGACATTGAAGTTCCGATACGAAAGAGCAATGTTGCATCTGAGTTGAACTAGAACAACAAGCAAGAGATGATTAAAAATTCAGTTTAAGTAGTTGGAGTAAAAATCTACAAATTTTAGGGAAACTGAACTACTTCACAATTCTATTCCAAATTTTTTCGTTCCTAGCGACTGAATCACATTCAACAAAACAACAACCAATTGACAATATCCATCTGCCACTGTCTGCTGAATTAATCGACGACTGACTGGACTCGTATGGTTTCCTGTGCTGGAACGACTGACGAAGTCGAAAATTGTGTGACAAATACATAATTTACGAACTAACTCGACGAGAGCCGGCGTCGTTTATTCAGTTCGGAACATTGTTTCGCTTACTGTTGTTCCATAAATAAAACACGAAACAAGAAACGAATTCAAACTTCCCTCTGCACGCCAACTCGAAACGGATTGTGCCGGAAGAAGGTCCCTGCCGATGACACATCGAACGATTGCAGTGTTGTACAATTTAATGCAATCAAGCGTGTACTGCGGACTCGGCAGTCACATGCGAGTGGCACACATCTCCGTGAGCCAAGAGGGTGATCGTACAATATTTAACATTCCGATGCCGATTTCCAGCAGTATTTGGATAATCGAAATTTCGTTTCATCATGGTCAAGTTAAAACGGCAGGAAAAAAAAGTACCAAGGGGAAGAATTTAATTAGGATGTCTGAAAGGGTAGTTGATTATCTGGAAGGGTTTTCTTTTTAGGGACGTAAAAAATTGAGCGCAGGAAAAAGTCTGACGAAATTCAATGTTAACAAAAGAGGGAGGATTTTTTTCGCTGTTCGGTCTGGCGTAGAACAATCAGCATTGAGCGGGAAAGCTCTGACGAAAATTGAAAGAAGATAAATAAACAATCCCTTGCAGAATGACGACAATAATGGAGAGCTTAGCAAACATCGCTCTGCTCCATGCGTTCGGTCGGTGCGGGGCGAACGCGGAGTTTGATTTTGCAAAGTTTTTCGAAATTTTCAACGGATAAGAAGAGTATTCTTCGGTTTGAACTTGATTGGAATCTCTATACCGACCATTTCACTAAGAATAAATGGTGATTCCGGAACCGAAAGTCGGATCCAAATAAAACTTGGGAATTTTGTATGAGACCGTAAGACCTTTGATTTGAATTTAAATTTGGGAAAGTCAATTTAGCCATCTTCGAAAAAATTGAGTACCATCATTTGCACATTTTTGGTGCATGTCACCGGAATTCGGATCCAAATGAGAACGGCAAAAAAAATTTTTTTTTCTCGCTTCTTTTTAGTCACTGTGAATTATCGGGTTTTTCGATCGACTCTTCCCATCAAATTTTCCACAGAATGCCAATTCACCTACATCACACTATCGACTGCTTTTCGCTTCTTCTTGAGGTTCATCTTTTGTTTTATTTAATAATATAATTTTCTAGGCACACTGCAAAGGCTCTTGGATGCCGGGCATGAGGTTCCGATTGACTATGACCTCATCAATTTTCTAGCATGTTGGCAGGATTCATGTCGGCGTTGTTCGCGGCATACTTTTTCATTATTATTTTTTTCGTGATGGCAAGATGTTAAATCTAACCAAAACTAAGCGGAACAATTGTATTGGTATGGGCAAAGGCAAAACACGTTTTTTTTTTCAAGCATCCCGAACAAAAATGGCCAAGTTGGTAGTCTCTATAACAATTTAAATGTCACTCTTCAAGCCGTGAAAAAACAGATGAGCTGCCACAAGAGACATTTGTCAACGAGCTTCGAACCGACGACACGACCTGCCACTCGCTATTCAAACTGTATCGCAAATTTAACTACCCCTCAGTAACTGGTAATGCCAAAACGAAATTACCTAAAAAATTTCGGAAACTGGCAACACAAATTGATAAATTATTGATATTGAATAATAGTTACTATAACCTTGGTTACTGTGTATCAAAGACCAAATGAATGTAAACAAAATAAATTCCAAATCGTTTCGTAAAATTCTCGGTCGTATTCTCGCGATAAGTTACAAAAGTGCTTCAGCATCATTAAGTATCTGAGCAGTAGTTCGATTAGTCACTTTAAAGTTATGGGAACTTATCGGTGGATATGGAACTTGTTTTCAGTTACTTACTATGATTCATTCACTCGCTGGACGACCTCGTTGAAGCTGGGGTTGATTAGGTTAGTTAAAAATTTAAGTATTAATTTATTAACATTTTGTTTCGGTAGAACTTTGCATGAGACGCGAAAATTCGAAATCTTAAGCGGTTTTGGTATTTTGTCTTGAAACAAAATTGCCCATACGACATAAAACTACTGTAAGGTTGTTCGAGCTGTTGACGTAGGACTACATAACTAGTTTCAAAATCACTGAAGGAAGGGGCTGAACTCGTTCATTCAGTACTTCATAATCGAAAAGTAATGCCTTGGTATTACATATCTATTAGCGTTCTCACCAGATTTTTCTCGCTAAGTCAGACAATCCAACTAACCAGATCTTTTGCCAGATTTTCCCAAATTTTGTCTGATTTTCCAGTTCTTTACGGGTTTTAGCCTCTATACGATAGGTGGTGAAACCTTTTTTTTTTGCTCGCTGAATATGAAGCCCGGTCAAAATTTTCTTTCATATCTATATATGTGTAGATCCAGACAAATCCAGATAATTTTAGAATCAGAGACAGATTTTTGAAAAAATAAACTGGCAACTCTGACCCACTGGTGGTTCAATGGAAAACGCCATTAGAATCCTTCCAGGTCAACCAGGTGATTTTCGATCAAAATGTGTCTTGTGCGTATCGAGCCCAGCCGCTGATTTGCATAACACATTGTTCAAAAAGTCCCGGGACTGACCCAAAGATGACATTTGTGTCGAAGAAACCTCATTTTTCGAAAATAGCAACCTTCAGATGACATGTGTTAAATTTTTACGTCAATCGTTCCACAAACACTAAGCCTACCGATATATAAGTTACTTTTACGTTAGTTACGTTATTTTCTAATTTACGAAAACAAGGAAATAACGAAGTCCTTGTATTGATAAAATATTTCTTCTTAAATGGAAAGTCCAGCACTCAGCAATGAGTTGAGAATCCGGAAAAAATTAGGCATGATAATCGTAATGAACGCAAAATCAAAGCTCGTGAGATTAGGTGTGCTGAGATGGTTAGCACATCAACAGAATATGCTTTTTCGATCTTACGCAAAAATCTGAGCATAAAAATGGTCTTTTTCAAATGGGTGCCATGTTCGCTCACAATAGAACAAAAGCAACAACGCATCAACGATCCAGAGAGATGTTCGGGACTGTTAAGTCGCAATAGAAAAGATTTCTTGCGTTGGCATGAAACAATGAACGAAACATGGATCCAACATTTTTCGGCGGAATCATATGCGCATTCAGGCGGAGAAAGTCATCCGCACCAGGTAGCTGGGACAATCATGGCATCAGTTCTTCGATGCTTGAGTATAATTAACATCGACTATTTTAAAAAGGAATCAAAAGTGATTATATTGAATTACTGATGCATTTGAAGAGCAAAATCGAACAAACAGCTTCATATGAAAAAGAAATATTTTTAACCAAGACAATTCACCGTGTCACAAGTCAATAAAAACAATGGCCAAATTGAACGAATTAGGCACCGATCTGTTTCCTCACCCACCATATTCTCAATAATCGAACTTCCAGCAACTACTTGTCCTTTTCTGATCTGAAAAAGAAACTCTCGAGAAAAATTATTGGCTCGAATGAGAGAGTCATCGTCGCAACTGAATCCTATTTTGAGGCCATGAACAATTCATCCAATAAGTAAGGTATCTAAAAGTTAGAAAAAACTGGAACGATTACATTGCATTTAAAGATGACAACGTTGATGGATAAAAAAATCTTTGCACATGAATCACGGTTTTCCTAGTTAGTTCCTGGACTGTTAATAATAATATGGTAATATCGAACCGCACAGAGTGCAAGTCGATTCGGTACTGGATCTTGATTAGTGTGAGTGATTTTCTTAAATGCGAGCGCGCTCATTGAAGAGCAGAAATCTTCTGGAAACCGTGAACTTGTGTATACGAATCTGTCGTATCTGTTAGCGGATACAATGACAACGGTTTGGAAAACAGAGAAAATTAGGCATGGTTCATTATTAATTGAAGTTTCTATATCTATATAATATCAATATCAATGCATTTCCAAGCAGTATGTATAATTATATCGAAAATCAGTTAAAAATGGTTGAGTACGGTTTCATTTGCATTGATGAGACGCTTAAACTTGACTCCTCTACTAGACGGTGAATGTAAAGTTACTAAACGACTTCTGCTTGCTCAAATTAACCTTGTCACGTCTCACCTTACTGTTCTATATCTTCAAATCTCGACTCTACCTTGAGTACTAGCATTCTATAATTTTGATTTCGTTTATTATTTCGAGTTACAATAAAAATATTCTTATTTGTATAAACAATACAAATATTACCATTGTTTTTCGCTTGAAACTGCAGGTGGGTAACATAATAACCCACCTTTGAAATTTTCGGCTGGGTATTACTACCCACCGTACCCATTTCTTTCACCGACCCTGATGGCAGAAGCAATTGGTTGATCCTTATTCATTAGTGCTCTCTGATTCACCGAAGCGGCGCAGAGGACACAGTATTTAAAACTATAGTAACATCCTTTGTAAATTGTCTCAATTTTACGAGACATCTTCTCCGGCAACTGTTCTTCAATCACTCACTGTGTTCTCACCTTTCATATGCGAAATAAATTAATGGAAGAAACCGTTACCCTAGATCACCACAGAAACCGAGCACTCCATATAGGCAACCAGTTTTTCGGACCGTTACCAAACACGAAACATGACTATCAACAATCAACGCAGATTACAAGAACAGATTGGTGTTTGCTTCGTGAATAGTCTCTCAGAAATAGCAATACAACGCAAAATATCTGAAAAGTTTTATAAAACTGGAGACGATTAATTCAATTAGAATGAATTAACAAATGCTTGATATTTTGGACGACATTTCCAATTGAAAAAATAAATACCTACTTGATCGGAGAAATAGGTATAAAGCGAGAAGACTAGTGTTTGATAGACAGAGAAGATGTTTGGATATAAGGTATCGGTCGGGTGAAGGCCAGGATGTAGACCATGTTCGATGTACGTGCTACTGTGTCTGACTGGCGTTTTAGAGTGACTAAAACAAGATTCAGAGTGGCGAAATGGTAGCGCGTATGCACGGAATGGATAAGAACGCAGGTTCGAGTCCTGTCTCTGAGCGTATCTTTTTCCAATAAATCATCCTTTCTGTTAGTTTTTCATTCATTTGGCTTCTCCAATATATGTTTCCGCTCAGTCATTGCAAAACTGAACTTAGTTATGGCGGCTTTACGTCAAACCAACTAAAAATTAATAAATCGTTAAATACCTACTTGTTTTTCAACGACAAACGGATTGGGTTTGAACAAAATTATGCAATACGACATGGTAGTTATTATATATCTCATATATGTCCTACATCATAAAAAATGAGACATTAGAAAACACACACTTTTATCTTGCAGTTTTGCTTTTGTAATTTGTTTTATTTATAAACCGTGAATTTAATTTCGTATCAAACATTTCGCATCTACCGCCTTCGAGACTCCACAATCGCACGCAACAAGAGCGTATTGACTAGTTAGAGAGTAATGAAAGATTATTAGAGCTATTACATCTTTTCTTGACACACAAGTCTTTTTTTAAAACTATTTTAAAAACAAATTGATTCACATTTCATACCTGTTACGCTTCCACGTATATGCTACACGTTTGTTTATTTATTTTTGGGCTCCTTGATAACTTGTTCTTAGTAACTTAAACAGTGTTGCTCGAGAAGATAATTTGAATCATTCTCAAGGGGTCGCTATATTTATGGTAACTGTCGGTGAATCGTTAACGGACAACTTTAATGTAGATTTTTCTTCGGAGTGCCTGGTACTGTCGTCGTTCGACCGCTTAACGAAGAACATCACAGTAACCGATGGAAAATGAGACTCGATTTTGAACGTGTGTTTAAGAAAAACTGAATAAGTTACAACACTTCAATTTTTTCACTTCATTTATCTATCAAAAGCAAATAAAAGACATTTTGACGTCTCTTTTAACTAAACACACCGAAAAAGGAACAATAACGGAGAAAACTGTACAAATCGGCCCTTCTAAGGGCTGTAAATGTTTTCTATAGCCAGAATCTCTTTTAAAAGCCCGAAATGAATCATGTAATGCATTATGATAGCTGAAATATGTAAACCCGAAATGATATAATCCTCAACAATATAATTTTCAATACTTTTTTCGCGGTCGTTTGGTCTAGAATTAGAAGGAAATCTCGCTTCGAGCCTTTTAGGAAAATTGCTTTACACTGTGAGTAGTTTTATTGCGAAGCCATTTTCAGTCCAACTTTCAGCTTCTGATCTTTTGCATTTAATGAAAATTCACTGAGTAAAGTTTAACGTCTGGAAAATAATATTGAAAACGTACAGAGTTGTTACGAAAAATTTCAAAATCAAAACGCATCGAATTCGCGCGAAGTCGGAAACTAAAACGAGCGATATTCGAGCAAAGCAACTTATACAACTATTTTTATGCAGGTGATATTGTCCACAGTACTTGAAAGTTCACTTAAATATAATTAAAAAATCATTAGTTTCGCGAAGGAATAACTTAAATTTCATCCGGTTTTCATTATGCTCAAGTTTAATCTCGTACAATAAAGGATCAATTTTTAGTTTGAATAAAATATTGTTTTTTATCTCAATTTGAAAGAAAAATGTGTCGATAGCTTATTTTCGATACACTCCTTACAATAGTTGGTCAACAAAACGGGCATTAACGTTATATCTTTTGTTTGTATTTATTTTAAATAAATTCCATTTACAATATCAAGAAAAAAAACCTTAAGTTTACGTTTCGTCTTCGACTCATCAGTGCGTCAGCAGATTATGCTGACGCAAACCCCCGGATCAACATAATCCGCTGAGCAGACGTAAAGTTAATGCTATTTGCAAGACACTTTTTTTTGTACACATGAAGTGTAACGTCTAACCTGACGTCTCGAACGAAACAAGTTTCGGCTTACTGGCCGTACAGATTGTGGTAATTTGAAGGGGAAAAAGCTTGCTTTTACCCCCAAGTTTATGCTAGGTGCACATAACCATTTTCTTAAGTTTACGTTTCGTCTTCGACTCATCACGTTTACGTTTCGTCTTCGACTCATCACTCATCAAATTACCACAATCTGTACGGCCAGTAAGCCGAAACTTGTTTCGTTCGAGACGTCAGGTTAGACGTTACACTTCATGTGTACAAAAAAAAGTGTCTTGCAAATAGCATTAACTTTACGTCTGCTCAGCGGATTATGTTGATCCGGGGGTTTGCGTCAGCATAATCTGCTGACGCACTGATGAGTCGAAGACGAAACGTAAACTTAAGAAAATGGTTATGTGCACCTAGCATAAACTTGGGGGTAAAAGCAAGCTTTTTCCCCTTCAAATTACCACAATCTGTACGGCCAGTAAGCCGAAACTTGTTTCGTTCGAGACGTCAGGTTAGACGTTACACTTCATGTGTACAAAAAAAAGTGTCTTGCAAATAGCATTAACTTTACGTCTGCTCAGCGGATTATGTTGATCCGGGGGTTTGCGTCAGCATAATCTGCTGACGCACTGATGAGTCGAAGACGAAACGTAAACTTAAGAAAATGGTTATGTGCACCTAGCATAAACTTGGGGGTAAAAGCAAGCTTTTTCCCCTTCAAATTACCACAATCTGTACGGCCAGTAAGCCGAAACTTGTTTCGTTCGAGACGTCAGGTTAGACGTTACACTTCATGTGTACAAAAAAAAAGTGTCTTGCAAATAGCATTAACTTTACGTCTGCTCAGCGGATTATGTTGATCCGGGGGTTTGCGTCAGCATAATCTGCTGACGCACTGATGAGTCGAAGACGAAACGTAAACTTAAGAAAATGGTTATGTGCACCTAGCATAAACTTGGGGGTAAAAGCAAGCTTTTTCCCCTTCAAATTACCAAAAAAAACCTGTTTTAATCCACCTAGTGATGTAATGATGCCTTTCTCATGTTCATACAATATTGTGGTATTCTATTCAAAATTTTTCTCATCGATTTTTGAAAGAAACCACGAGATTGTTTATGCATAACATACATAATAAAGCAGTGCTCTGATTGCGTAGGTCATCCTTAAGAAAACGAAGTGGGTTCATTATTATATGCACTTCCGGCACCGGAACCCGAGAACCGGTATAATCGAAGTCGGTTCGTACGGCCACCAACTAACATGACACACAAAATGTTCTAGTACGCACTCTAAAATAAGATTTAAATGTTTGTTGCATCCGACAATATTTTAAGTGACGGTGTACAATATTGAACACACTTTACCCTATAATTCCGGAACCGGAAGTCGGATCCGGGTGAATTTCAGGAATTCCGTATGGGATTGGAAGACTTTTCATTTGAATCTAAGTTTGTGGAAATCGGTCAAACCATCGCTGAGAAAAGTGAGTGAGATCTATTTTGGTATATATGACCACTATTTCCGGTACTTCCGGAACCGGATACCGGGAACCAGGATAGCCGGAATCGGTTTGTTTAGTTGCCTACTGATAATGACTATCGATTTGTGTTGTTTTGAGACCAGTTTAGAGAATTTTTTACGTTTTTTGTTTCGCCGGTTTAAGTGACGGTGTACAATATTGAACACACTTTACCCTATAATTCCGGAATTCCGTATGGGATAACGAGACCTTTCATTTGAATTTAAGTTTGTCAAAATCGGTTCAGCCATCTCCGAGAAAACCTAGTGAGATTATTTGACACATACACACACACACATACATACACACACAGACATTGCTCAGCTCGATGAACTGAGTCGAATGGTGTATGACACTTGGCCCTCTGGGCCAATTTTCACTAGTCGGTTTTTCAAGTGATCGCATAACCTTTCTTTATGAGAAAGGCAAAACATAAACATGAATACTAAGACAACCAGTGAAACAACTAAGGATTCAGCAAAATGATCCTGACCCCAAAAATATTCAATCGGATTTTTCTAATAAAGTCTCACCTATCCGACTTTTGCAAAATTTTGCACGAATGAAGAGGTTATCGTTGGAACTGAGGTCTATTCTGAGGCAAATGATAAATCGGTCTACAAAAGTGGTATTGTAATTTTAGATTACGTTGATGAATAAAGTTAATTTTTGTTCTGTTAGTGCTATAGGAAAAAAATATGTTCAAGATGATTAAACTTGCAATTGGTCTTAGCACTTGAATGTCTTCTGGACGTCAAAGGCGTCGTATTTTTTTCGGCTGCTCGGCCATCCATGGAAGTTGACCATCAATGTCAACTTCCCTCTCTGAGCAGCCTAGATAGCCGTGTAGTGTCGGTAGCGGTTTCCCAACTGGCTAAGAATAACGCTACGGTCCACCTGTACCGGTGGTATAAGTCCACCAAACAGGTAAGCCGTGTGGCATCCGGCGGAATTATTTTTTACCAAGAATTGATTCACTGGTTTCCTGTTCCATGTCGTAAAAGGCCACAAAAATAGGAACTCCTAAGTCAAGGTGTATTTCCGTGCCGATGGCTGAATGGCTGCAGGAGGTTAAACAATGCAGTCGTGAACGGAATATCTTGGGGTTTTCCCTTACTGTGTTAAGCGAAGCTCTGGCACAGTGGACGACTTCTTTCTTCGCAACTCGTGGGATTTAAATGATTAAAACATTAAAAAAAATCCTTACATGGTTCGCTATAGACGATTATAGGCCAATATATTTGGTTTCTTGTAGTTGTTGTACGATAAGTGCTGGAGGTGGATTGTTCGTTATCCTAATTTATAATGGTTAGAGTGGCACAAATCAATCTTCAGCATAAACGTACAGCAACTATGAATCTATCCAGACTTCTGCAAGAAGGTAAAGCTTCTATAGCTTTAGTTCAAGAACCATATTTCCAAAAGAGAAACTTCTACGTTGGAAAATTGTTAAACCCAGTCTTTGTTGCCTTCAACAAGACCGGTATGACTAATCCACGTGAAATGCCTCGAGCATGCATACTTGCAAATAGTGCTCTCGATGTTTCTCTCACATCGGAGCTCACAACTTGGGATATTTGTGCTGTCACAGTTGGTATGACTATTGATGGCATAGACAGGAAATATGTCCATTGTTCGGCATATTTACCGCATAACCAACCTTCGCCAAGCGAAGACTTCAAAAAGGTTGTATCATACTGCTGCAAGAGTGATTTACCGCTTGTAATCGGCAGTGACATAAATGCTCACCATATCATTTGGGGCAGCACAGATATAAATTCGAAAGGCTCTGATATGACGGAATTTGTGAGCAGTACAAACCTGCACATAGTCAATGCAGGAAACCGTCCAACTTTTGCGAGATCTGGAAGAGAGGAGGTTTTGGACGTAACTCTCTGCTCTGATAGAATTGCGCATGAGTTGGTGAATTGGCTCGTCTCCGATGAGCTCGAACCTTCGTTGTCTGATCATAAGTACATATTCTTTGATCATTCAAACGTTAAATTTGATATTATCACATATCGTGATCCCAAATTTACAAACTGGAACCTATATGAAGAGAGCTTGGCGACTAGATTTTACGGGTACCAACCAACAATTGAAACCCCAATTGATTTGGAAAATGTTGTCGAAGAGACAAACTCATTCATAGTTGCAGCATATGAAGAGGCTTGTCCACTTCGGATTGTGCGAGATACTAGAGGAACTCCTTGGTGGAATGCTGAACTTGCTAGACTAAGGAAACTACGCAGAAGAGCTTGGAACCACCGACGCAGAGATGGGTCGGAGGCATTCGTGTCGGCTCGAAGGGCTTACAAAAATGCTCTTCGATCGTCTGAGCGAAGTGGTTGGAAAAGCCTCTGCACAAATGTCTCTAGTCTCAACGAGGCTAGCAGATTAAATAAGTTACTTTCGAAGTCTAAGGACTTTAATGTCAGTTTCTTAAAAACTTCAGATGGTGAACACTTGTCTGAAAAAGGTGATGTACTTCACTATCTTTTTAACACTCACTTTCCAGGATGTATGGATCCATCACCGACAGCTCTTCCCGAGGCTTTTTCAGGTAGTTACGATTCTTGGGCCCTTGCTCGAAGCGTTGTGACGATTGAATCGGTCAAATGGGCAGTTGAGAGTTTTGCTCCGTACAAGTCTCCTGGAAAGGATGGAGTTTTCCCAGTGTTACTGCAGAAAGGGTATGAACATTTCAAACATGTTTTGAAGAAAATACTTACTTTTAGTCTTGCGACTGGATATATTCCAAGAGCCTGGCAGGAAATAATTGTCAAATGTATTCCCAAAGGCGGTCGCGACACTTATGAGGAAGCGAAGAGTTTCAGGCCTATCAGTCTTAGCTCATTTCTTCTTAAAACAGTGGAACGCATAGTCGATCACTATATCAGGAATGTTAGTTTGGGCGTGCATCCTCTACATGGAATGCAACATGCTTACCAGCGTGGAAAGTCCACTACAACCCTGTTACATGATTTTGTGTACAACATTGAAAAAGCTTTCTCACAAAAGCAATCTTGCTTGGGAGTTTTCCTAGATATTGAAGTTGCCTTTGATAACGTGTCTTTCAATTCAATTCTGGAAGCAGCCCGGGGCCATGGCATACCTTCAAGTATCACAAATTGGATACACGCAATGCTTAGCAATCGACTTCTTTGTTCATCGCTTCGGCAAGCAGAGATTAGATTGGCTGAGTGTCTGTGGGTGTTCTCAAGGTGGTGTACTATCCCCACTTTTATGGAACCTAGTCGCTGATGGTTTGTTAAGGAAACTTAATAACCTTGGATTTCCGACTTATGGTTTTGCCGACGATTATCATATATTGAAGACCGGTATAAGCATTAACACTCTCTTCCTCTTCGTGAGGAACGGTTGTCTGGTTGTCTTGAACGACAACTTGATGAACACATAGTTTGTTATACGGACGGTTCTCTGTTGAATGGTCGTGCTGGTGCTGGTGTCTACTGTCGTGAAATGAGGCTGGAGCAGTCTCATTCACTTGGTGGATAATGTACTGTGTTCCAAGCAGAAATCTACGCAATTCTGTGTGGAGTACAATCGGCACTTCAGCAGAGGATCTGTGGTAAACGTATTTATTTTTGTTCCGACAGTCAGGCAGCCTTAAAAGCTTCGAATGACTCACGGGAATGAATCTAGTGATCGCATGTCGAACTCAAATTGAAGACCTCAGTATTTCAAATGCTGTTTACTTCTTATGGGTACCCGACCATTCTGGTATTACTGGAAATGAATGGGCTGATGAGTTGGCTAGAGTTGGTGCAACGAATGATTTCGTTGGTCCGGAACCAGCTTTACCACTTTCAACTAGTTGGATAAAGCACAAGATTCGTTTTTGGGCTGCATCCAAACATGCCAGCTACTGGCGCAGCTTGCAAACTTGCGCTCAGACAAATGCATTTCTACCAGATTCAAATCTGAAATTGTCAAAGTGTCTACTGCATTTCTCCAAGCATCATTGCAGTATTCTGGTCAGAGCTCTGACTGGACATTGCAAACTCAATTATCACATGGCTACTATTCAACGTGCTGAGTATTATTCGTGTGATTTGTGTGAATGCGATTATGGTACTTCATATCATCTGATATATAACTGTCCCGCATTGACGCAGCTGCGTATCCGGGTTTTGGGTTCTCCATACATGGTTGAGTCTGTGTATGCGGAGCTAAAATTGAAGGATATTCTCTCGTTTCTCACCCAATGTTGTAAGGAGCTATAGTCAGAAGGGTTCATCGTTCTTCCTGGAGGGAATGAATCCCTTCTGTATTCACCTTAAATAGGGTTTAGCAGATTGTTTGGCATCCTTTAGGGGGTACCGAATTTACTTCTGCTCGTACATACTGCGAGTCGTTCTGCATTCTTCCGGGAGTGCAGTATGGTGTCGCTTTGGTAAAATCTCTAAATCCTATCGGGGGTTGAAGGTTTTATTTACAGCAGACTGTTCGGGACCTCGTGGAGGTTCAGAATTTACTTCTGCTTCCACTAAATGTGATCCTCAGCAGATTGTTCAGCATCCCTTAGGGGTGCAGAATTTACTTCTGCTTTTATGTGTTTTAGTGTCGTCAATTTTTCCCATCCTCCTAGTCCAACCCTTACCATTTCCTTTCAATCCTTCCCTCTTATATATCGGGAAAATGATGCTAAAAACAAATTGATGGCAAGGCACAAATCTCCAAATATCAAAGGGAACGTGCCATTTGAGCCAATTTGTTCTGATTCCTGATTCTGTTAGTGCAATAGGAAAAAAATATGCTCAAGATGATTAAACTTGCAATTGGTCTTAGCACTTGAATGTCTTCTGGACGTCAAAGGCGTCGTATTTTTTACACACTTGTTTCGAGTGATGTGAATTGTAAATGTTCATCGATGCTTTTAAACGCTTGTTTGCCGCACAATAAAGTGGCTTTACTTAGTATTTGGAATATAGCGACCGGTAAAATTTAAAATTAACAACACAGAAAACCATTAATTTGAAATTTCTCAAGGTGTCCGATGCGACTAAACTAGAACATAAATCGTGTAAACCTAGATTTCCCACTGTACCAAGACAAGCGCTTCTAGTGAGAAACGGATGTACTTTTTTCCAGTAGCTACAGGGTCCGGCACTCGAAGTGTAACCAATTAAAAAGGCCATAGATTCAGTTTGGAAAATTACTTTTACTTAATTCAAAGTACAAAATGTGTAAAAATAATACAAAATTCAGAATCAATTCACTTTTGCTCGATATGACCACCTTTTGTCTTGACTTGATGACTTGAGAGAGCGAAGAAGTTGCTTCGTTTTGCCGAAAGCGGTCAATTTCCGAACATTGTATTTTCTGACGAGAAAATTTTTCCAATTGAGCAATTCGTAAACTCTCAAAACGATAGGGTTTACTTGACCGATCGTTCATACGAGAATTTGAGTCATCGATTGGCCACCAGGAGGCAGCACCCGCAACATATAATGGTTTGGGCCGCTGTAACCGCAGATGGGCGCTCTCCAATCGTTTTCATCGAACCTGGCGTCAAGGTAAATGCGACATATTATCGGGAAAGTATTCTGGAGGTTGCTTTGAAGCCGTGGGCAGACAAACATTTCGGTGGCAGACCATGGACGTTTCAGCAG
Organism: Malaya genurostris; assembly: GCF_030247185.1. Lineage (NCBI taxonomy): Eukaryota > Metazoa > Arthropoda > Insecta > Diptera > Culicidae > Malaya > Malaya genurostris. Next base: position 96,393,306 of record NC_080572.1, read on the forward strand.
GACTCGGCACCATCTCACAAAGCTCGAGTGAACCAAGAATGGCTGAAAAACAACGTTCCGAACTTCATCACGTCCATACAATGGCTCTCGAATTCACCAGATGCGAATCCAATGGATTATTCTCTTTGGGCCATTTTGGAGAGCAAAGTCCGAACTAAAAGATACACAAGTCTCGAGGCGCTGAAAAAAGTTATTGTCCGCGAGTGGGCCAAAATACCTGCAAGTCACATTCGGCCAAACGAAGCAACTCCTTCGCTCTCTCAAGTCATCAAGTCAAGGCAAAAGGTGGTCATATCGAGCAAAAGTGAATTGATTCTGAATTTTGTATTATTTTTACACATTTTGTACTTTGAATTAAGTAAAAGTAATTTTCCAAACTGAATTTATGGCCTTTTCAATTGGTTACACTTCGAGTGCCGGACCCTGTACTATGGTTGTGTGCAATGTGCAGGCATCTTTTTACATGCATTTAAGGAGAATTTACGCACACATTTTTTAACCGGCGCTTTTGGGCTGGTCGACCACAATACCATTACGCTGGATATTCTAGATATATTTTATTTATGATTAGAACTATGTTAGATCAGAAAACACAAAGACGGCCATGTTGCATGTTTTCCAAAAAACAATCACAAACTGAAACGTCGACGCCTGTGCATGTGGCATGTTCAGCTCTCTAGTTTTTTTTTATGAAAATCTAGCCGGAAACACACAAAATCCACGTCCCTTCAGTAATGACTATACCACCGACCCGATGAACCGAGAGGAAGAGCTTGGATGCTAGAAAATGTCACTAAAAATGAATCAAAGCAGAAACAATAAAATTTTCACAGTACGGTTTTCCTGTCTTCATCGAGGGACGAGTTTTCGGAGAACTACCCAGCAAGGAAACTCTTTAAAACAGTTTCCCGAATGTATGTGTGGTGGCTGTAGTAATATTGTACGGACACGGTGCGGATGATAACAGACGGGGAAAAATGTTCAAAAGAAAACGACATTCACTTGTACTCGGATTTTCTGGATGGCAGCAAACATGCTCCCATCAGAATGCCGCACAATATGCACTGAAAACGTCTCAGAATAGATCTATGGAATTGAACAAGACAGGCTGCTTGAATAATGGGAAGCACTCATAAGTTAATGGAAATGATCATCAGACACTTGTTTTTGTAGAGAATAGCGAATTTCCTTTGCTTTGTATGGATGTTGGTTGGTTCTGTTGGTGCTCTATTGTAAGCTAGTAAGGTGCGGTTTCGTGGATTAGGATAATGTCTTATATTAGTTCCCAATACGTTTAAAATGCATAACCGATAACAGATAGTATTCATTTAGGTTATGTTTCATCCGGAGTTGACTAATATTCCGCAATAACCCATACAATATGGATATTTTTGGAAAAGATTTGATAAATACGTGCCGGAAAACAATATTTTTCGTCGTTCCGAAATCCAAAGAAACAAAATCTATATTGTAATGGTTTTCAAGTAAAATAAATAAACCGGAAGTCGACATCTTGGATTTCGGAACGACTCCAAACATCGTATTCCGGAATCTACTCTTCATTCGAAATCGTTTGAGAAATATTCATACTGTAGTGGTTTGCATGAAATATCAATTATCCGGAAATCGTTTTCATTTTATGCGAAAACCTCTTGTTATAAAGTACACTCATAGAAAAAATTAAATTTACGATTAACGTACATCCAAGCACGCCGCAATTTCTTCGGTGATGACACAAGATTACGTCCAAGGATGGCTTTTATCGTATCAAAGAAACGCTCACTGGCAACTCTTCACACGATTCAATCAGTGCCATCAAAGAGAGACGTGTCATTTAACATAGAATAGACATCAGTGCGAGAGCGAATTTCTCTCGATGACCTGTCTGAGAATCAAAGGTTAGCACGCTGCCGTGGGGATCTTCTCTGAAGCAACACACGGTCGCTTATTCTCGTTTCGCGATCCGATTCTATACAGGCAGTTGATAATAGCGATAGAATCATTTTACTATTGCCGTTTATTCTAACTATGTGCATATAACCTTTGTATAAGTTGTGTCTATCAAAATGTCTGTGAATTCTCCACAAAAGGGTTTTGAAATATTGCAACCTAGTATGAGAGTCATCAAGTTGTATCATCGATTCGATTTTCTACGATTCTCTCTTGGTAAATTCCACACAGCAATGATCATTATCAGACTGTGAATTTTTTTAAGGGTCGTGAAATACTCAGAGTATGAAGTGGAGCGAAGAAATGTAGAGAAATTCTCTCGCGGTTCATGCATTGAGAGACTCTTGTAGCATCTTCTACCGGATTGAAAATGTTGTATCCAATATAGATAGCAACACAGAAGCTTCTGTCAAATTTTCGGCAATCATCAACACTGATTACATCTACTAACATGTGAGAATTAATTTTTGCGTCTTTATCGATATAAGCTTCATCAAAATTGTTCTGAGTTCGTGAAAAGAGTTACGTAAAAAGAGATGACGTGAAAAAGAGTGTTTGTAAACAGAGGTTAGGGTGTACGAAAAAGTTGAGAATCGATCTTTTCCGCTTTAGCACAGAATTTGTTGCTTCAATGCATCATAGTCTTATCCAAAATACAATCACACTAGAATCGCTAATTAATTTCGTTTCGAATTCTGAAATATTTTCTAATTGATATCTACTTTTGAATCTGCACTCACGCTTTTAAGCTCAAAGCGCACCGAGAATTAGATATATAAAAAATGATCAGCTAGATGTTCTATTTGTTATCAGACCACCACCCTCCACAGAAAAGCGATCTCTATCTGAAAAAAATGAGCGGAATGCTTTGTCGATTACAGTCGTGGTGGAGTAATATCATCAATGAGAACAAATAATAATATTAAAATACATACTGCAATGAATAACAATTATAATGACAAGAAAAACATGCCCAAGCACAAAGCGTGCTATACAGCTGCTTAATGATACCCCATTTAGCTTTAATATCATACACAGTAACAGGAGTGCAGGATTTTTCTACGCCAATTCAAAGGCCCAATTCGAACGCTGCGCCAAATGCTGCGCTCCCGTTACTTTTAAAAACCATATTCTTGTCAAATAGCGTTTTATTGAATTTAATCTAAACAGTACATGAACATAATCATCAGCATCAACCAGCTGGAAGTAAAACAAAATCTTTTGTCACTATGATCACTATTTGGAGTGGTATATTTTTGTACTACTTTTGCATTCCGTATTGCTATTGCGCAGTGAAAACTGCTAAACTAACATTATCAATGTGATTACGATCTAAACTGATTTTCATAAAACCATCATCTAGGATTGATTTTCCTTCATCTAGTGTTTATTTCATTGCGAATTAAACAACAGGTTGCGAAATCTAACACGGTTTGTATCAAACGAGAACATGTGTTGAAACTTCGTAAACCGTGCCGTAACGAAACCGGTATTTTTCCCAACTCTGGTGATAAAGAAGCATTTCTAAAAGTTAAAAATTGACAACTTTCCCCGATTTGAGAACCCTCAAGAATATAAATTGCCAAATATCATTGATGTATATGCTCCTTTAGTATTTCTTCACCCATCACTAAACTTCCCAAAGATAGAAAATTGGAAATTTTCCAAGATTTTAAAAGTCTCATTGACACGCGGTAGTTAATTCCTGTAGGATTACTGTTGTCACTAATTTTCACACCCCTCATTGCGATCAACGATTATTGGCACTCCTGTCTGATCTTGCTTATATGTGATTTTCTGATCGAATCGTCCAGTGATTTGATCTTACAGAAATCAGTGATAATAGTAGCTCAAAACCACTACCGATTTTGTGTGACGGAAGATCAGTATTGATTTTGATCGATGTGATTCAAAGATCACTAGTAAACTAATCCTAAAAAGATTAGATAACGAGCGATAATCTTCACTAGTGATAATGATTTGATGATTTTTCGAACTTGATTTTTCCAGCCCTGAATTTAGGAGCATTTTAGAAGTTAACAGTTTCACTACCTGGAAAGTTCCAGAATTCAACTGTAGTATCTTCTACATATGGGTATCGCTTTCTAATTCGATGCAAATATTTGAAAAAATATGCCTAAACTATTCGTACATTCTCAACAAAACAACACAAATGAGCATAATAATCAAACTCGCATATTTTTTTAAATATATTCCCGATTTTGTTTATATATTCGACATAAAAGGTAATTTGAATTGTATGTGTGAGACCACAGTTATGAAGATTTATAACCTTTTTGTGTTCATTATAGACCACTATAATTTTAGATTCATTACACATTGAATGTTATGTATTTTTTTTATTTACAGATTCAAAGTCTTTTGCTGTATTAATTAAATGTATGCGCTTGCAACCCGTTAAATAGTGGGTTGTTTGAGAGCTAAAATATTTTTTTAAACTAGATATTGGTGACGAACCTTTTATTTTAATCTAATTGTCTATTATGTCCATTAAAATATTTAAAAAAAATCTAAATTCATTAAAAGTGTGCAAAATTACTCCTATTATCGATATTATCAGGTTTGAAAAGTAGTTTAATATAATTAAAATTACTAACGTGATTACTGTATTCAATTCTTGATCATATTTGAATTGTTTTTATGTATGACCACGAAAAAAATTTTGAATAAATTTTAAGGTGGTGTAGAGCAAGATCGCACCAGGATATCCAAGAAATATGTAGAACAGCTTTAGAATGACTGAATAGTTACAGATACATTTCCCCGCTTTTGAAAACCACATTATTAAATTCGAGCCCCGACCTGGAAGGATTCTTGGTGTCAGTAGGATCCATAGTACTAGCCATCTAATGATTCTGTACACTAAGAATCGGCTGCGAAGTCTGTTGAAACAGAAAGGCCAAATTCCACAAAAGGAATATAATGCCAAGACTTGGATTGTCAAAAAATGTAAGGATTATTATTTTTACAAAAATGTATAAATGTTATATTGTGATCTTCGACTTTTCGGAGTGATTAGCACAGGTTGCGACGCCATTCTCATGTGACTGGAGCACTCGAAACTCGGTTTTGGCAAAATGCGCTGAGAACGTACAGAGCGTTGTACATTTATTACTGCCGCGGTACATAAATGCGTGAACAAGTTGTTGTGAGAGCAGCTAAACCTCTTCGCTTGCGCATGGTTGACTTCTGAGAATGAGAACAAATTTGTCTCAGCACAATAAAAAGAGATCGTATGCATAAGGTCTTCTACTACACTGTGTAATATACAGTTTTGTTGCCCAATTTTTTAATTGATTTTTTGATTCACAATCGGAAATCTTGATTCACATTTTCGTGCACAAAATGGGCTTATTTCCACCTCTGGTTTAAAGTACTATGTATTGTGGATGCCACGGCGAAAAAAAACTTATGTGTAATGCCGATGAAATAAACATATTTATGAAAAAACCCGTTCTTAATCCATTTTAATGACCGTCGTTTTAAGCGGCAATTTGTGATTTCAATCACTCATTACTCTGTAATGTCGAAACTGTAAATCGGATCGAATTCGAATCTAAACGTGTGACAATCGATTGAACATTCCATGAGATGTCGAAGTAAGTTCCACTTTAGAGTTTACGGTTATTTACGGTGCTTCCAGAGCCGTTATTCAGGAACCAGCATAACCCAAAACTATTCGTATGGCCAAAAAATATAGATGACGAAATTGCAATAGTTTCAAGGAGTCCAAATTTGAAGCTTTTTGGAATTGACATTTTCTATATCGGCTTGAATTTTGAAGACTCATCACTCTGTAATTCCAGAATCGAAAATCAGAATCAGATAAAATTAATTAATTTGGCATGGGACCATAAATCCTTCAGTTTGAATTTTTGTTTTTGAAATTCGATATGGACATTTACAGTTTTGAAAAACGATTCGATACTGGTAGGGTAAGGGCTCCCTATTTCATCTGAGCTCCAATTTCCATCTCATCCCTTCACCTCATTACTTTGAACATGCATAAAAAACTCACTTTTCGATTTAGGACACATTTTTGTCTTAAGATTTACAGTTCGTCATGCTTCTGAATATCTACTATACGATTCGTCTCTAAACATAATCACTGTTTCGCACAATTACACTACTATTGAATGCTGGATGACTTCATAATTAGTAATGCTCACTTGCCACTTGTGTAATTAACGATTAAAAACTTAAAAAACTACCCGACAAGCAATGAAAGTCTTCAAAAATATGAGATGAAAGATTTTCGTTTAGTTCACTTGATTGTGCTTTGTTTTCATCTCATTTGGTGTCGCAAAGTTGCAAAGTTTTCTCATGATGTTACAAAACAAAATAGTTTTTTTTCTTCAAATTGTCATCAACAAGCTTTTTTTTGGTATCCGTGACATTAGTTTAATTATATTATTGATATTTATATCTCAATAAAACTATTTCGGCTTCGAATATTACTAGAAAGAGCGTGTTAAATACTAATGGAATAATTATTGTGGCAAATCTAGAAGCACTGGTTTCTTCTCGCTATTTGTCAACACAACGCTGTTAAGTGTATGTCTTTCATCGGCTGTGCACAGAGATGCCAGATATTTTAGTAGAAAATATGTATTGCTTTGCATAAAAATCTGTATCTGTATCTGTATCTGCTCTATCTGTTTTCACTAATAAAATGTTGTTAAAAAATAATTCTTCATATCTGCGAAGATTTCCATTTTAACATGCGATTTGTCCGTTGATTAATTAACTTTCAAAGAATTACTGCAATCAAATACTAATAGATACTCAGAGATAAAAGTCTAATGTTTTTACTTCTCACTTTTTATGAACCTTTACAAACCTGTATTACATTTAGGAAATCTGTATAAAGTCTGTACTCTGATTTAAATCAGCATGCGAACGCAAAAATCTATACAATACAGATGAATCTAAATAAATAGCATCTCTGGCTCTGCATTTTGTTTTTAGAAGGCCAAATGCCTAAATAGTAACAAATCCTTTTTTGTTTTGTTGCTAAGTTTACCAAATCAACTGCACAGTGAAATTTTAAATTTAAAACGAAAGGTAACGAAAATGATCCGAAAATTTTTAAACGTCGAAATGATTCGAAACTGGTTCTAAAACTATCGTGTGTTGTCTTATAGTTGGCATTAGGCTATTTTTAAGAAAAAAATCGGACGACTTGAGCCTGAGAGTGTAATAGTGCAATGTTTTGATTGCTGTCGCCATGACTAATTAATAGGATAAATAAAGAACCAACGATAGGATGAATAAAAATCCTTTGAGATGGAATTAGGAGCACAGTAGTGAACATATCAGAAGTGCGCTGATTTTTTGAACATTATTTTAATTTCCAAGGAATGTGAATCAATTCTCAATGTGGAGTAAGGCGAACTTAGCAGGAATATGAAAACATCATAGTGATTTTAGTGGCTGAATCAGATTTTTAAGGTAACGTCCTTACAAATGAGATGAAATAACAGTTCGGCTGAAAAGTTCGTATCGTTTAATAGAAACACACATTTTTTCGCCAAAATTCGTTTTTATTATTCATCATAATTGCCATCGGAGGCGATACAGCGATAATAGCGATCTTCCAATTTTTCGATACCATTTTTGTAGTACGATTTGTCCTTTGCCTCAAAATAGGCCTCAGTTTCAGCGATTACCTCTTCATTGCTTCTAAATTTTTTACCAGCGAGCATTCTCTTGAGGTCTGAGAACAGGAAAAAGTCACTGGGGGCCAAATCTGGAGAATACGGTGGATGAGGGAGCAATTCGAAGCCCAATTCGTTCAATTTCAGCATGGTTTTTCGTTGTTGTTTTTGATCGATTGTGAGCTCACGCGGCACCCATTTTGCACAAAGCTTTCTCATATCCAAATATTCGTGAATAATATGTCCAACACGTTCCTTTGATATCTTTAGGGTGTCAGCTATCTCGATCAACTTCACTTTACGGTCATTGAAAATCATTTTGTGGATTTTTTTCACGTTTTCATCGGTAACAGCCTCTTTTGGACGTCCACTGCGTTCATCGTCTTCGGTGCTCATATGACCAGTACGAAATTTCGCAAACCACTCACGAATTATTGCTTCGCCCGGTGCAGAGTCTGGATAACACTCATCAAGCCATTTTTTGGTATCGGCGGCACTTTTTTCATCAAAAAGTAGTGTGTCATCAACACACGAAATTCCTTTTTACCTTTTTTTATATTCATAAAAAATAGGTATAGAATTCGCTCAAACTTTCGAAAATTTTTCCGAGGCCCGGAGGGCCGAATGACATATACCAATCGATTCAGCTCGACGAACTGAGCAAATGTCTGTGTGTGTGTGTGTATGTGTGTGTGTCTGTATGTGTGTTGTCAACTAAGAGGTCGAGATCTCAGAGATGGCTGGACCGATTTTGATCAAACTAGTCGCAAATGAAAGGTCTCCCCGTCACTCAAAACGCTATTGAATGGTTTTGAGATCGGATGTTTACTTTTTGAGTTATTCGAAGTTTTATGTCAAAATTTTCAGTTTTTTGACAGTATCTGTCACAATTGACCTTGAAAACAGAATATGTTTTCAGACTTAGATTCCGCACGGTAATACCTATTCAACAAGCCATAGATTGTTAAAATCCGTCCATTTTTAACGGAGATATCGAAATTTTTGTGTAAACGACTTTTCCCCTTATTCCAGCAGTAGGAGTTTTGAGCGCTGTATGACAAAGCAATGCTTGGGAGCAACGGAAAACACGATTTTTTATTCTGTTACATACAATTGTTTCTAAGTACCGAAAAGACTGTGTACAGCATCCTTTTTCATGACAATTTGCCTCGGACCGATTTTAGCACGGCTCGTTTTTGGCAACATAATCGTTTGAATATGACATATATAAACCAGATGATGGCGGATTTTTTTTTAATTATATTGCTTTAAACTACTTACAGCAATAAATGCTGGAAGAACATAACATCCATATACCATTCGAATCAGTTCGTCGAGATCAGAAAATGCGTGTGTGACAAATAATTTCACTCAATTTTCTCTGAAAATTTCTTTTCTACAAATTCAGATTCATACGAAAATTCGTATGCTCCCAAACAAAGTTCCTGAATTATGTTTGGTTCCGACCTCTGGTTCCGGAACTACAGGATGATATGTGAAACGAAATCAAAATTGTGTAACTCATTCTTCTCGTAGATGGCTGAACCGATCTAAGATTCAAATGAAATCTAAGAATCATCTAAGATGCAAATGAAAAGTTTCAAGATTCTTTAAAACATCTTGCTCTTCAGTCAGATCCAACTTCCAGTTTCGGGGATACAGGGTGATTAGTATAAAAATGTCTATTCCACATAAATTAATCAGGTTTATCGGGTTAGCAGATTTGGATAGTCGATAAAAAAAAATTAACTTTTTTCAGTTTTAGTGGTATTCAGTTGTCGATTCAGAAAGCACCTAAAAATTTAATTCATGCTATGATTCCACAAAGATGTCTTCACTGATTTTCAAATATTTTGAAACAAATGTAAACTATACAGCTATTCAGGTGAATTTATCTGACTTCGGCCATACCGATTTTAGAATTCCGGTTCCAGTATAAAATCGTTTCTCAAAGCTCAATAGTTTTCTCAAAAAAGCCTAATCAAATTTCAGAAACAAAAATTCAAATTGAATTAAACTTAGATACAAAATTAATTAGTTTTATACATACATACAAAAATTAATGAATTTTATCCAATTAAGCTTCAAAGTTGTACTCAAAACTGTAATTTATTCGTCATATGGCCATACGAATCGGTTTGGGTTATGCTGGTTCCTGAATACCGGCTCTGGAAGTACCTTAAATTACCGTAAACTCTAAAGTGGAACTTACATATCATGGCATGTTTAATCGATTATCACACTTCTAGATTTAAATTCGATTGTATTTGCAGTTTCGACATTACAGAGTAATGAGTGATTACAATCTCAAATTGTCGCTTGAAACGACGGTCATTAAAATAATGTGATGAAAACTTAAACACCGAAGAATATTCATGCAAAAAACATTACATTACAGAGTAATGAGTGATTACAATCTCAAATTGTCGCTTGAAACGACGGTCATTAAAATAATGTGATGAAAACTTAAACACCGAAGAATATTCATGCAAAAAACACATGCGGATTGATAAAAAAAGGTATCATCTCACTGCTAGGTGGATTAATCACGTTTTTTCCATTTTTTTCACAATAACAAAAGTAGCTTTACTCAAAATGCAATATCTCACAAACTAATAATCAGACAGCTGTCAAATTTATACACGTTTGAAGGTTGGTACTAACTGAAAATGGTATGGACTTAATTCTAGTGGCGCCCTTTCATAGAAACGATACGAACTATTCAGCCGATCTGTTAGGGAGCCCTTACCCTACAAGAATTCGAAAATCAGTGTAGCCGAAGTCAGTTTAATTCACCGGAAGAGTTGTATAGTTTACATTTGATTCAAAATGGGCGGAAATCAGTGCAGGCATCTTTGAGAAATCGTAGTGCGAATTAAATTTCCGAATCGAAAACTGAATACCGATGAAACTGAAATAAGTTTATTTTTTTATCGACTATCCAAATCTGCTAACCCGATAAATCTGATTAATTTATGTGAAATGGACACTTTTATACTAATCACCCTGTATCCCCTAAACCGGAAGTTGGATCTGACTAAAAAGCAAGATGTTTCATAGAATCTCAGGACCTTTCATTTGAATCTTAGATGTTTCTTAGATGTCATTTCGGTTCAGCCATCTATGAGAAAAATGAGTTACACGCATTTGACATATCATCCTGTAGCTGGGGAACTAGAAGTCGGATCCAGACGTAATTCAGGAACTTTGTTCGGGAGCTTACGACTTTTCGTATGAATCTGAGTTTGTAGAAAATGGTTGAGTCATCTCCGAGAAAATTGAGTGAAATTATTTTCCACACAAGCATTTGCTGATCTCGACGAACTACAGTCATACAGCGCTCAAAACTCCTACTACTGGGCGAAAAATGGACGGATTTTAACAATCAATGGCTTGATGGTTAGATATTACCTCTATACCTATTTTTTATATTTATAAAAAAGGTAAATAGAGAATAAAACCATTCTCTGGTTAGGGCATCCATTAGAAAATGAAGTGGGTTTACCATTAAAGACAGTCCCAGAAAGTATGGACGCACTTTGATTTCGCTGTAAATAATTCACAATTGTTAGATATTCGAATTTTATTCGATATACTGATAATATTAGACTACAACAAGAGAACATTATTCTCAACATTTGCTACTTAGCCATTGTAGACTAGCTGGAGTACCTTCTTGCGAACGTTTCTCATTAAATTCCGTACAGACTTCTAGGTGACAAGTTTTGACACTTTTTTCCAATCTTTTTCGAACTGTTGAATGGTTTCGGCTGCCGAGACATGTTTCCTAAGATGTGCCTTCGTTAATGCCCAGAATTCCTCAATTGGTCTAAGTTGTGGGCAATTTGGTGGATTCATGTCTTTTGGGACGAAAGTGACATTTTTGGTAGTATGTCTCGAACTGGTTTAACACTTGCCCTTCTCGCACCGTAATATATTGTGGTCCCGGCAAGGATTTGTAATCGAGTTTCACGTAGGTTTCGTCGTCTATGATTATGCAGTTCAAATTTCCAGCAAAAATCGTATTGTACAGCTTTCGAACCCTCGGCCTGATCGATGCTTCATGTTTCGGATTACGTTTTGGTTGTTTCTGCTTCCTTGAGGTTCGAAGATTCAAACGTTCTTTAGCACGAAGAACATTTGACTTCGAAGTGCCCACTTTTTTGGCCACATCCCGAACTGAAACCTCCTTCTTTTGCTCGAACGCCTTCAGTATACGTTTATCCAATTGAGGGTTAGCAGGACATTTTTTTCGACCCGTTTTCGGTTTATCCTCAAAGGTGTTATCCTCACCGAACTTCCTGATTGCATTTCGCACGGCTTTTTCACTTACTCCTTACATAATTTTCCATAACTAAAAGTTGTATGAAGTATTTTTCGCACCGAAGAGAAGAGAAGAGAAGAGATTTTAGTTATTTATATTTTTCAACTGACCGAAAACGTAACCACGGTTACTGGTAACTGTTGTTCTAAGACCAACAATCTACCAATCTGTGTTGCCTGTTTCAACATTTGTCTTCGTTTTGACATTACCAGTTACTGAGGGGTAGTTAAATTTGCGATACAGTTTTGATAGTCGAGTGGCAGGTCGTGTGGTCCATTTAACCCTTCCACGGCCATAAGATATCCAGGACAAAATATGTCAGTACAACACAATATTTTAGCTATTGTGGGTGTATAGTAAGACAATATCACCAGAAAAACATAGCAGGGTGCATAAGTTTCCTTTAATTTCATGGGAAATATTTCTCTCTATGATCTTAAGAAATAAATAAACGAACGTAATTTAATTTATTGATTTAATTGCTTTAATTATCAGAATAGTAAAATAAATAGTTAGTTATGGTATTCTACGAAACGATTTCGATTTTTTAGTGCAATGAAGATTTTTTTTATTCGTTCAGAAACACATGTGTCGCCTGAGAAATAAATTTTTATAACATTCAGTAAAAAAAAAACCTTCTTAATCCACCTAGTGGTGTGATAATGCCTTTCTATTTCTTCAAAACAGTTTTATAAAAACATTTTTTATCTTTTTATTAAATAATTTGTAATACTAATTTGGGCTCATTTTGACACCAATTGGTTCATATCGCATAGTAGGGCATCATTTTTCCAACTAAGCGCTTGACATTTGCGTTGCTAGGGGGGTATTAGAATTGCTGGAAAAACCGTTCGAAAGTCGGTTTCTCCAGCAATTCTAATACCTTTCTATAGAGAAAGGCAAAACACATCGATTCAATAATAATTGAAAAATCGATAACGATTTTTATTGAAGGGAAATATATTTTCCCATGAAGCGTTAAGGGGTTAAATTTTTGTTGTATCCGAAAATAAGCAGTAATTTTTGGTAGGACCTTAAGACCTTTCATTTGAGCCTAAGATGGAGATTAACGGTTTTGAGTCCAGTTTAGAATTTTTTTTACGGTTTTCGTTTCGCCAGTTTAAGTGACGGTGTACAATATCGAACACACTTTACCCTATAACTTCGGAACCGGAAGTCGGATCCGAATGAAAATAAGGAATTCCGTATGGGACCGTGAGACCTTTGTATATGACATTTGACTCTCCGGTCCAATTTTTACTAGTTAGTTTTTGAAGTGATTACATAACCTTTCTATATGAGAAAGGCAATAACTCAAAAATGGCCTTCGAACGAGCCTAAGATTGTGAAAACCGGTTTAGTCATCGGTTCGAGAAAAGGTGCGACTTGTCGGTTACGTTGGTTTAGTTCGTTACATCTCTGAAACCGAAAAAGTCAACCATTTGATCTTCAAACATTATAAAGAACTCAATAGTTGCATTCAAATGAATGTGCTTGTTGAGATTAGTTCTACCACCTCCGAGAAATTGGATGGATTTTTACCCTTGTAGGGTTCTCCGGGTCTCCGATTTTAGGTCATTTCTTCCAAAATTCTATATTCTATAAAAAAAACAAAAAAGCCCAGTTGTGGTATCATCATTCAAATTAAAAACTTTTTGACAGAGAAACTTTTTTTGAAAATACATGCTTGGATTTCTTTGAAATTATTAAGTAAAATCACGATTTGGGACTTTTTTCCCCACTGTGCTTTGGGTTCAAGTAGTTTGGATGCGTATAAAAGTGCCGGAGAAAACGTTGATCCTTGACACTAACCTCCTACGCGGAATTCTACATTCTGCTTCAGATAACTGCACATCAGATTCGGACTGACTGCTTACGGCAAAGCATCCCGAGCGTAATAAAGAAATTTCTACTCCGCCACTCTCAGAACCTTCCATAATTAGACGCAAACAAGGAAATGGCAAACACTGCTAATTACATCACAGAGCGCGTGAGCATCGTGCCCCTTATTCGCGAGCATCGTTTACCAGAAGACGGGTATCAAAATACATATCTTGCCAACCGACAATTATTTATAGCGAACAGCAGCAGTGGCAGTTAAGATAATCATCTGTGAAATTAAACCGTTCCTTTGCGTGGGGAACGACGATGCTTTCTCCCAGGCGCTACTCGAGGAATTGCAGCATGAGTGAGAGGAGGGAGTGAGAAAAAAAAGAGAATCTTGCGAAAATGGTGCCTTTCGGGTAAATGACGAGTCGGTGGTTTGCCGGTGGCATCAATTTAGAAGCTAGAGCGAGAAAAATGGGGCCGCATCCGCCAGAGACAATCCGCGCCCTTAACGCAGCTTATTAAATTCACTTCAATCCGTTGTAATAGCCGATATTTATTTCCTAATAAGATTGATAAACACGACAACGGAAATGGGAAGGGAGAATGACAGACCGCATTAAACCCGCATTCACCCCGAAGTCATTATTAAAGCTAGCAAGCGCGTGGTCCGGATGCTGATTCAAGTGCCGGAAGGGGGTTCAGCTTGACCGGGATTATCCTAATGAGTTGAACCCAGTAAATCACTTTAGTGTGTTCGGTTGCAGTTGTTTTGCGAAGTCATTAATTTGCTCGGTTATAAAAACTTTAACGGCTTGCATTGACGATGAGGCATCATTTATTATCTGTCCAATTTACAAAGCTATTTTGCCGATACAACAGCACTACCAAATCAAGGATAACTTTTACTGCTGTCAGACTTTTTGAGATTTTCCTACTGATTTCTAAGCAACTCGAGTAATTTCTTCAGTTCATTATGTAAATTGAACATTTTAAAGATCGATGTTCTACACCGTATTCTTCCGTCCGTCCATCTGCCAAGAATACATTTGATTCTGCGGAAACATTACAAATCACTAATGAGCTCCTCTCGTGAATCACTTCTTTTTACGAGTTTCCCGAAGAAGAAGAAGAAGAAAAAGAAGAAGCTGTTTATTATACCGACAACAAACACAAGCTGCCTCCGTTACGATTGTTCTTCTTCGTACTGTGGCACATCAGAAACACAGATTAAGCACATTTTTCATGGTTTTCCTTTTCATAATTCAGGCGGAAATTCTCCTCCGAAAAAGGCTTTTTACTGCCGTAGCTACCCCGCAGTCGTCTCGCGGTATCAACGAGCGCTGCGGTTCTTCCCTCCGCTCAGACAGTCGGTCATATGGTTCTAATGTTGTTTTCGCCCGGTTTAATTACTCATATATTGAATTGATAACAGTGGGAATAATTCATTTTTATGGCATGCATCAGAGTCGTTACTGCTGGTAAGTAGCATTCAAAACGACGAGAGACAGTGAAATAAGAAAAGACGTCTCAAGATCACCACCGGACATTAATCGCAACGGAAAACCCGTCGGAACACGATAGACAGTTTTGCTGTGTTGAGATGAGACTCAGCAGATGTTCGGAAATTTTTTATAACGCTTCAAGGAATTGACCGATTTAGAAATTTCAACAACATTAGCTTATGTTCTTGAAAATTTTGAAGTGTTCAAATCCGTAACGCGTTATACAAAGTTAGCTAGCTTGAGAAAAAATTGTTTTGAGACCCTTATGAGTAGGATTGGGGCATGAATTCTTACATCGATTCTTTCTAGCAAGTCATTTTGAACGATTATCATAGAACTGATAACGCACTATTTTAATTAGTTTAATAATCTGCATTTCCTTTAGTTGTTATTATTTTTTTACCTCCGGAACCGGGCACCGGTATAGCGGTATAGCTTCGTTTGACTATCAACTGACTAGATTGGAATAGTTCTTACGTTATTTTCTTCGAAACTTATCACCCTGTAATACCAATTCGTGCTTGCATCTCACCCGACACAGTCGAAAATTGCTTACGGTCGAGACGACAGAAACAAAGACCATACAATGTAGTGAACAATACCCAAGTAACATTTTTAATATTAATAAATACTTGTAGCTGTCTTCAATGCTACATAATAAATCTTGCAATAAAACTTTAAACTCCACGAAAGCCTATTGAAAACCTCTATAAGAGCATGTTCTTGCCAAGTGGAGCATTCTTCATAAGGTTTATAAATCAAAATGAAGAATCTGCATAAACCTGCTTTAAAACTCCAAATTCAAGAAAATTTTGAAACCAGCTTTACGATCAACATTAAATTTATTTGGATGGAATGAACTCCGCTATGAATATACTGACGTTTTGATAATATTTTTCTTGACTATGTGTGTGTCATGTCTACTTTGAATGCAATCAGTAAGAATATATTAGATTTTTTTACGAGTTTGAGGCTGTTTCCGAACGTAAAAACTTCATGCGCTTTTATTTTTATCGTAAATGTAAGGATAAAAATAAGAATTATAACTAATCGCCTTGAAATAAATGCGGTTTTTGCGAAAGTCTTCATGATTTCTGAAAATTATTTTTTGTGAATCATCGTCATTTTTGTATAAAACTATTTCGTGGCGTTAAAACTTGTGCATACATTCTGAAGAATCATGAAAGTCCATCATATTTCCTCGTTTTTGCATTTCGAAGTTTATTTGATGTCAATAAATGCTACGGTATAGAACATCATAATGGCGGCCATGAAATTTCCTTTAATGCAGATTCATCGGTTCTTATCCGAAGGATCCTTGGTCTGAGATCGATTTCGATGAACTTTGGAAGAATTCACAAAAGCCTTAGATGAAATCCCTTTTCTTTTGAAGAATTAGCTTACCGAACATGGCCGAATACTGTGAAAATATTCATCGACTGGCAGGTGAGACAAGACGTTTCGTTCCGCTGGTCAACTTCTTCTTACCTAGCAAAACTGAGCGAACCTCTACAGTTGCCATCAATGAGTTATCGAAAATTGCAACATCTTTCAATGTTACTCTTGATTCAAGAACAACATTCACAGATTATGAAAAGGCAACAATCAATAGTTTGTCAAAAGTATTTCCGGATTCGCAGCAAAAATATTGTCTTTTCATCTCACACAATTTTTCTTCAAAAGAGTACATTGCACTGGATTTAGCTCACTGTACATAGCGTACGGATTCTGTGAAATTTTGGACAGTTTACGTAAAGAGCAAAAGCTAGTGAAAGGAACGATTATTAAGATACTTCAGGGATCACCAGGAACCTAAAAAATTGAAAAACAGGTGGAAAAGGATGACAAGTTATTTAAAATTGTGGAAAAGTTTGCAGATAGGTGATTTACACTGTGAAAGTTTTTAATTCAAGCTAGTTATGAGAATATACTAGATTCGTTACTGATACTTTTTGCATGTTTCAGGCAACTAGTAGTTGGGAAATTGGATTCTGCGATGATTATGACTTCCATTGTTTAGTTTTCGATAAAATTTCACTGAAAAACAAAATTAGTTTGGAAAAGAAAATGTTTTTGTTTTCAAATAATTTTTTCTCCTTAAAAGTGCCCATATTGAATTTCTGACTGTAGGTAGGAAAACACAACAACGCCTCTACGAACGAAGCACGCAAAATCGAAGTGATCGATTTTGTACACACGATAAAGAAAACTAAAACCAACACCGAAACTCGATTATAAAAAAACACAAGCGAGTCCATCGGTGCCGAGTACATAAAAGCCTGAGTTTTCAATAGTTTTGAAAAAAAAGTCACAGCACAATCATGATTATCTGTAACCGGTGCGTGATTTTTGTTAAATACAGTGCTGAGGTGGAGACAAACCATAGCTACATTACGTGATGTGCGCTTGTAAGAAAGAAAGAATATCAATGGGTTTAAGTTTATTTGAAAAGATATTTGCATCGGAATTGCATGGTCAAAAAGGACTCTATATTTCGTTGTCTTATTAACACAATTTAAATGGGCCACGTCACGCACTTCTTAACTTTACTTAACTTGATTTAAGCTTTCCAAAAAGTATATGTATGTGCCTTTTGGTCTGCGACCCTGCTTTCTATAAGTACACGGAAAGACCGAATTCAGCATTTTGGCGAAAAAATTAGTTGATTTTCTGATTTTAGTTAGTTATCTTTGAGACAACTAAAAAAATCTCACTTTTGCTAATTTAGATTTTTCAATTCTAATTCTCTTAATAATAATAAAATATTTGTTAGAATGTGTATTTTTTAGTTGAATCCACCAATTAAACGTGCTGTTATTTCTTGGCTAAGGCACACTTCATTTCTATTCAACTAATTTTTTAGTTGAATTAGAAAAATAACACGTTGTTTTCGACCAACATAAATGGTTGAATTGGTTTCTGCAATTTGGCGCTCTGTCACCGAAAAAACGTTAACACCGTAATGACTACTAGCCACTAGATGGTACACTACTGCCGAAAAAAAATTTAGTCGCGGTTATCTTTTCTATATTGGCAGGTATAAATACGATGTTGTATTGGAGAAAAATCAATAAGCGAAACATAAACTTCTTTTTGAAAATTTTTCTTCTAAGTCGCTGTTTTCTTCATTCGACTTCGCGAAATCGACTCTCTCACTGAAAATTTTGAGCATTCAGAAAACAAAAACCGAATACAAATAGTACAACGAACGGCGTGGCTCGGAGGGGTGGAAGATACAAAAAACATCATTTGACATGTACAATTAGAGTTCAACATTCGATACTCACTTTACTGTTCCGCGTAAAAACATTAGCAATCGCACAATCGCTTCAAATGCGCACAAATTCTGAAGAAATACACTTTCCACTTGGAGTTTACGTCATTTTTACATATCGGTTTAGAAATTTATATATTGATATATCGTAATACATGCGAAAAACATCAAAACAATTTGCAAGCTGTTTCAACAAGACTGTCCTTTTTAGCTTTTTAATGGATCGTTTTGCTTTGACACGACTCATGAGTTTTTGGCTAATAAACCTTTGTAAATAAAACCAATTTCATTTTTATTTTCTTTGTGCTGTCCTTCAGTAATAATGGTGATAGATAAATAGAAACAAATATTCTGATTTTAATAACAAAATTAGTTGTCAATGAGAATTTCGTGTTGGATTGAAATATTGCTGGTTGGTGTCCAGAATATTAGCCAACTAAACACATTCTCTAAAAATAAGAGTTTTTTTTCAGCAAAGTAAATTCTCAATTTCAACTAATTTTATAGTTATCTTGAAAATTTTGATGTTAAAATCAACTAATTCGAAAACAGTAAAAAGAATCGGTCGTTCCGTGTAGTTTAAGTTAATGTATATAAAAGTTAAAATGTTCAATAACTTTTCAAGGAAAAGACCATATCGTACACAGTCTTCAACAAAAATGTGTAATTTTATGTTTTTAGTAATAGTCTCGAACAAAGTAGACATTGCAAACAATTCCAAAAAAAGTTATGTACAAAAACTGATTTTAAGAGGTTTTAAACGAAAATGCTTCATACAGTCTGTTACATTAGAGCGTGGTCACTGTTGTGAGAAAATGAAAAGACTCAACATGAAAATACTTTTCAATATTGTTTTATTAGATCAAAAATTTGCATTCAAATACATTAATAGCAAGTCCTATCCCCTTCGGCGTTAATAATGGCTTGACACCTTCGAGGCATGCTTTAAGTGAGATTTTGCGCGTATTCTTCTGAAAACAACCTCCTGTTTCAAATTGTGTGGTCGTTTTTCCCAAGCTTCATCTTCATTTAAGCCCAAACGTTCTCAATTGGATTGGCATCGAACGACTGAGAGGGCCAATCAAAGGTCACGACACCATTTTGCTCCTTTGCCCGTTCAAGACGTTTTTGACTCAACATCGGCTTTTGCAAAGTACTTCGAAATTTCAAATTAATTGCGATCAAATGTCTGCAAACAGTTCCTTGCGATATATTCAAACCTTTTTTTTGTCAATTTTGTAGCACCTTCGCGTAAAGTTGATGTCGGGTTCGACATTTCTCACCTCTTTAAAACGATTCACCCACTTACTCACAAACTGATTCGACTTTTTTATGTATTTCGTCGCGGTGGGTCATTTTGGGACCTTTCGGGTGCGAGCACAAAAAAAAACTGCTTCGAAGAGCGTAGCGTACGCGGTACTCATTTTGAACAAATGCTGAAATCGAATTGTAAACAATCGACTTTTTATTTGAATAGAGTTTGTGAAAATCGGTTCAACCATCTCTGAGAAAATTGGGCGACATTATTTGTTACATAAACACAGACATAGGTACATACATACATACAAGCACGTACACGCACAGGCACGGTGATCACCGCGAACTGAGTCGAACGGTTTACGACATTCGGCTCTCCGGGCCTCCATTAATAAGTCGGTTTTCACATTACTTTTGCCGACTTCTCTCTCTCTCTCTCTCTCTCTCTCTCTCTCTCTGTGTGTGTGGGTGGGTAGATGAGTGGTTGGCTGAGTGTTTGGTTGGTTGTGTGAATATGTGTGTGCACTTTTCGAGGATATTTTTACCGCTCAATTTTCTCAGAGATGGTTGAACCGATTTTAACAAGCTTAGGCTTATTTGAAAGCTACTATCGGGCCATTCATCACGTTCGAAGATTAAATGGCTGTGACTTTTGGTTCCGAGGTATGATGGTGTAAGAGACGTAACCGACAAAACACGTAATGTATATAAGGGTGCCAATATTTTGATACTACCTCTAATTTCGTTAAGCGCTGCTGTTCAAAAGTTTAAGCACCTCGAAAAAAGTCCCCATGCAAAATTTAAGCTAAATCGGACATAAGTAAGGGGTGCAAACCGGCGGTTAAGGTTTGAAAATGTTCGATCTTGAAACATTACCATAGGGTGGAGTACAAGGATGGCTTTTATCGTATCAAAGAACGTTCTCTGGCAACTCTTCAACGATTGAATCAGTGCCATCAAAGACCCGGCCAGGCTCATTTAACATAGAATCGACACCAGTGCGAGAGCGAATTTTTCTCGATGACATTTCTGAGAATCAAAGGTTAGCACGCTGCTGTGGGGATCTTCTCTGAAGCAACAAACGGTCGCTTATTCACGTTTCGCGATCCGATTCTGTATGGGCAGTGGATAATTGCGATAGAATCATTTTACTATTACCGCTTATTCTAACTATGTGCATATAATCTTTTTATAAGTTGTGTCTATGGAAATGTATGTGAATGCTCCACACAAGGGTTTTGAAATATTGCAACCTAGTATGAGAATCATCAAGTTGAATCATCGACTCGATTTTCTGCGATAATTGTCAACTTGCGATTCGCTCTTGGGAAGTTCCACACAGCAACGATCATTATCAGACTGTAATTTTTTTTAAGGGCCGTGAAATACTCAGAGTATGAAGTGGAGCGAAGGAATGTAGAAAAATTCTCTCGCGGTTCATGCATTGTGAGACTCGAGTTCTTGTAGCATCTTCTACCGGATTGAAAATGTTGTATACAATATAGATAGCAATATAGCAGCTTCTGTCAAATTTTCGGCAATCACCAACACTGGTGGAGTACATGAGATTTCCGAAATAGATTTTTTTTTATTTCAAACGTCTTAGAATTGCATAAAACGTCGAGATTTAGTGTCATCTCAAAAATATATTTTTTTTAAATCGACTTTCTGGGACCGGGAATTTTTTTTTTCAAGATGACACTAAATCACTATTGTGATTTCTCAACATATATTAGAAAATTCCACTAAGTGGACTAAGAAGCGTTTTATAGATTAGCATCACTCTTCTCAAAGTCAAGAATCAAAATAAAAAATGAGCCGAAATTAGTGTCAAAAATTTTATAACAAAATAAAAAAATCATAACACTATTTTGAAGAGAGAGAAAGGCATTATCACACCACTAGGTGTATTAAGAAGGGTTTTTTTAGATAAGCACCACTCTTCTCATACAAATAGGCAACGCAAATGTCAAACGCTTGGCTGGAAAAATGATGCCTACTATGTGACATAAACACTGCTTTTGTGAACTACTCGATTCAATCTGAATCAATTGGTGTCAAAAATGAGCCCCAATTAGTGTCACAAATTATTTAATAAAAAGATAAAAAATGTTTTTATGATACTGCTTTGAAGAAGGAAACAGACATAATCACACCATTAGGTGGATTAAGAAGGGTTTTATATGAGAAAGGCAAAAATATGTATAGTTATTGAAATTATCCTGATAATTTTAATAAATATTTTGTCCAACTTTTTCGTTATTCTAGGATCGTCCAGGTAATTTTTGAATTCCATCCACAAATATTGTCTCGTCTTTTGAGGTAATCCAAGTTTGATCTACCTTATCGTACTGCATTTGTCATACCAACCAGTAATCAGAAAGAACAATGTCACGAGAATCCGGCGGGTGCGGTAAAATGTCCCACTTGAACGTTTCAAAATATTGTTTCTCTATTTTTTCAACAAGAGGTCGAGCGTTGTCATGCAGGAGAATAACTTCATCATGTCTTTGCTTGTATTCCGGCCTTCCGGTCTTCTCGAGATGCTCGACTCAAACGCATCAAATGCAACCTATACCGATCGCCCGATATATAATCGCCTGGTTGTAGCAGCTCAAAGTACACAACTCTTTTGGTCCCACCAGATGCACAACATGACCTTCGAACCATGAATATTCGGCTTTGGCATTGATGGTGAGGTATTTGTTCTTCTTGGGATTATCATAGAATATTCTTTTTTCAACCCCAGTAACGATTCGATGTAAAATTTTAATTCTTCAGAAATTTCTTAGTGCATATTTTTCTCTCACATACATACACGCAGGAGTTTTGCGATCTCGACGAACTGATTCCAATGGTATATGAATCTCGGCCCTCCGGGATTTGATTCAAAAGTCGATCTTCTCAGTGACTACGTAATCTTTCTTTTTAAGAGCTCCAAAAACATTTTTAATCTAACAAAAATAGTAGACCAGTTGGTTTGAGAATGTTTTTAAGCAACAACAACATAATTTTTCACGACGTTATTAAGATGCAATAATGTTAGCTTCATGTCGCATTAAAAGCAGCATTTCATTGTTATCTTCTTTCTTTTGAAAGACACAAGCTTTTGTGATGGTAAAATCATGCTCCAGAGCCCGGAGGTGAAACAAAAACGTACAAAAGGGCAGTGTATAAAAATGAACACGACAATCTATCTATTGAAAAGATGCGGACCCAACCAAATTGACGTTTATATCGTTTAAAGTCGGACTAGACCCATCTTTAAAAGAACAATCACTTGACGCATCGACCTGGCCCAGTGGACTTCTCTTTCGCGAATTTGTCGATCACGTTAAAGTGCGTACTGCCGAAAAAGGAGCACTTACGACCCCTTTAGACAACGGCACTCCTCAACCATCGTCGTCGCAGCCTCGGATCCGGGACACCCAGTAACAAGCACTAAGAAAGTCTCCCTACCACTCCACCCAGTCGTGCTCTCCGAAGACATCCATCATCGTCATCGTCCCGGTCCTGTGGTCGGTGATGGTAGAGAAGGCTTCCGACATGATACTCCAGGCGAGTATAAGGAGCTACTAGAACCCGCTGTACTTGACCATTTTCCGCTAGTGTTACTTTTTCGAATGGTTTACGCATTTACTACCAGAACGTGCGTGGATTGAGGACAAAAATTGATGCATTCTTCCTAGCTGTTTCGGATGCCGAATACGACATTATCGTCCTAACGGAAACCTGGCTGAATGATCAAATTTTCTCTGTGCAACTCTTCGGTCACCTGTATGCTGTTTACAGGAGTGATCGCTCCCCGCTGAACAGCCACAAAACACGCGGAGGAGGCGTACTGATCGCAGTATCGAAAAAATTTAGCAGTTCAATTGATCAAACAATCATATCTGTATCGCTTGAGTAGTTATGGGTATTGGTTGAACTCCCACGAGATTCGCTTAGTATCGGAGTAATCTACCTGCCCCCTGATCGTAAAAACGACTCGGTGAGTATCAATGAGCACATAGACTTCTTGAGTTCGATATCTTTCCGATTAAGCCCCCGCACTCCTGCGCTATTGTTCGGTGACTATAATCAATCCGGTTTACGATGGTGTTTTCCTGAAGGCGGATTACCTTTAGTTGATCCACTGCTGTCGCAAATTCCGACTGCCTGCAGCGCTCTTCTCGATGGGTTCAACCTGAATGGATTTACCCAGATTAATACATTGCTGAATCGAAACGATCGTCTGTTAGATTTAATACTCGCAAATGATGTCGCTTTACCGGTCATAAACGTTTTCTCGCCAGTTGAGCCACTGATTGACCTTGACGCGGACCATCCCGCTCTAGGCGTTGAGTTTAGGATACCAACGCCAATTGAGTACGACGAACCATCTATCTCATTCTCTCTTGACTTTCGTCGAGTCGATTATGCCGAACTGAACGATCTACTTTCCGTTATCGACTGGCGATTCATTGAAAGGACTGCTAATGTCAATGACGCTGTTGAATGTTTCTGCGATGCTGTAGAAAGTGTTGTTTCTCACGCTGTTCCAGCTAGTCGTCCACCGCTAAAACCGCCGTGGTCTAATCCACGTTTACGTGCTCTTAAGCGAACACGTTCTGCCACTTTACGAAAATATTGTAACACTCGTTCGCAGTACATCAAACAACAACTGAATACAGTAACTAGACAGTATCGCCGTTACATTTTTCTATATCGTTGCTATATTAAACGTATTGGAATGAATCTTCGTCGAAACCCTAAACGTTTCTGGTCCTTCGTTAACTCAAAAAGGAGAGAGGTTGGCCTTCCGCACTCTATGTACTTAACCGATGAAACGGCCCGCAACGAAAAGGAAAAGTGCGATTTATTTGCCCGTCATTTTAAACAAACATTCAACGAAAGTTCTGCTACACTGATGCAAATAGACGAAGCAGTCACAGATGTGCCTAGTGATATTTTTAATTTCAATATTCCGCTTGTAACCGAAGAAATGGTTAGAGTCGCATTGAACAAATTGAAGTTGTCGTTCGCTGCTGGATCCGACGGTATTCCCTCATCTGTGCTGAAGCGTTGTGCAGGCGCTTTCAGTTATCCACTAGCAAGACTGTTTAACCTTTCAACTCTACAATGTAAGTTTCCTTCTCGATGGAAGTTCTTCTATCTGTTTCCTGTTCACAAAAAAGGTGATAAACGCAATGTCTCCAATTATCGAGGAATAACGTCTTTGTGTGCTTGCTCAAAGCTGTTCGAAATTATTGTGAACGATTCCCTCTTTGCCAGCTGTAGGAACTACATAGATAACGAGCAGCATGGGTTCTATCCGAAACGTTCGGTGTCATCTAATCTCATGTTGTTCACTTCGAAATGTGTGCAGAGTATGGAAGGCGGATGGCAAATCGACGCAGCATATATGGATCTCAAAGCAGCATTTGACCGAGTGGATGATGGAATTCTTCTATCAAAATTGCAACGACTGGGAATCTCATCGATGAGCGTGAAATGGTTCAGATCCTACCTAACAAACCGTTATGTCAGTGTAAAAATTGGCTCCTCGACTTCAGAAGTTTTCTCAAACCTGTCCGGAGTTCCGCAAGGCAGTAATCTTGGACCGCTGCTGTTTTCGACTTTCATGAACGATTTTCTGCTACTGTTACCACCGGAATGCAGACTCTCCTATGCCGATGACACAAAAATCTTTAAAGTTGTCAAATGTCTCCTGGATTGCATTGAGTTACAGGAAATGATTCAAACGTACGTTGAATGGTGCTCAAAGAACTATTTATGTTTAAGTATCGAGAAATGCTGTATCATCTCCTTCCATCGTAAAACTGATCCTGTCATATTCGATTATTTCATTGCGGGAAGATCTATGACACGAGTGGAGAATATAAAGGATCTTGGTGTCATTCTGGATCAAAAAATGACTTTTAGACTTCATTA
This sequence comes from Malaya genurostris, assembly GCF_030247185.1. Taxonomy (NCBI): domain Eukaryota; kingdom Metazoa; phylum Arthropoda; class Insecta; order Diptera; family Culicidae; genus Malaya; species Malaya genurostris. The sequence continues at coordinate 96,419,055 of NC_080572.1, forward strand.
TGACGAAATTTTAGTCAAAGCCAATCGTCAACTCGGTTTCATCATGAAGATTGCCTCAGAGTTTCGGGATCCGTTGTGTTTGAGATCTTTGTATTGCTCACTTGTACGCTCTATACTCGAGTCAAACGCTGTGGTATGGTGTCCTTACCATGCTCTCTGGAAAACTAGGATTGAAGCTGTTCAACGAAAATTTGTGCGATACGCTCTGCGCCTGCTACCGTGGCGTGACCCCATGAATTTACCGCCCTATACCGATCGATGTCGTCTATTGAATCTTGAGCCATTGGAAACACGACGAATCATTGCTCAAGCTACATTTGCTGCTAAACTGCTTTTGGGGGATATTGACTGCCCACCTTTGCTAATGCGGTTAAATCTCTACGCACCGAAAAGATCACTTCGTCAACGCAACTTTCTGCTCCTGGAATCAAGGAATACGGTTTATGGACAGCACGAACCTTTTCGCTCTGTCTGTACGAGATTCAACGAGTTTTTCCAGTATTTCGATTTTAATGTGTCGTCCCGTGTGTTTCATCAACGTCTACTTGACCTTTTTCATATTGTGTATCGTGAAAATTAAATTTAGTGTACTTAGTTCATTAATTTTTATTCATTAAGACAAACTATGTCAGATGAATCATAAGAAACAAATAAACAAATAAACATAAGAAATGAGGTCCTAGAAAATGTGCAATTTTTTTCATTCTTAATACAAATTTAGCCTTTATTTTGAAACTTTCACCACCTAAAATATATTCTTGATATTTAATGTATTTTATTCTTTGTTTCTTACGACCATATGATTCGAAAAAAAATCATACCAATTTTACTTAAATTATTACGAAAAATGTTCTTAAAGAGGTCAGCCAGAGATTATTTTGTATAAAAATACAACGAATCGAGCAGTCATCTGGGCGATAGAATTGTTCGCAACTAGTTGAGTCCGTGTTTCACAAAAAGATTGTATGCAATAGAACGCATGATTTCCCGAAGGCTAAAAATAACCCCTCAAATAACAACTCCTCGGTCTTGGCCCGAGTGTCGGATCCAAGCCTGCTAACCCGAGTCGGCAGGAACACCGACAATTTTCCAAACTTCACTAGCAGGTGCCAACCAAAGCACGATGACGATCGGATATAATGTTGACTCAGCAGCCATTGTTATTAATTCCCCAACCATTTAGAGCTCCATCAGTCTCCGGGCAAAGTCGTTCTGTCCCAAACTTTGTTGGCTGTCAAAGCACTCACCAGCCGCCACTGGTGTTCCGAACAAAAGTTTCGGCTACACATCCAACGTTTTGCAGACCAATTCGTCACACCGCCGTACTGTGTTCGTCCGGTAGTCTGAGCCGGAGCTTTGCAAGCTTATGGTGGATTGTATTTTTCGCTTTCTGTCTCTGTTTGTTTGCCTGTCCGGACACGTTTTTCCGGGAAACGGGCAAGGTGGGACGTAAATTTTTCACCCCATAAACAATGACAGACTCACCGGTTGCTGGTGAGGACATTCCAACATACACCCAAAAAAAACATGTTTACCTGAGGACTCAACTGGACAGCACAGGAAAAATAAAATCATGAGGCTGACTATCAAAAAAAAAACACTGTCCTTTCACTCGGAAAGCTTGTGATGGTGGGTAAGTTTTGCTAGGTAACTATTAATACTTTAATGGGGCTCCACAGTGTCTGGATTCGCGTCGAATTTTCGATAGCACAACGATGTATTTTCGGTTGAAACTTGCAGATTTCAGATTTCAAACTACACCGTCAGTTTTCAATTTTTGTTACAATCGTAAAACTGAAGTTTAGTTCCACAAACAAAGTTACGTAAAGAGCTTGCCTTTTGAAAACATGTTATCCAGAAAACGTCCCCTCTCATTCACCGGCGAACGACTCCGAAACTAAGCTAACTCGGTGAAATTCATGTCGACCGTTCACAGTCATAAACGAGACGAACACGTGTTCCGAAAGTGATTCCCTCCCAAAGACATCCTGCCATCAACGCTATCACTAGCCCGAATGACTGACAGACTGACTGACTGGCTGAGCTTTGACTAAATACGCGTGAAACGTCATCAACGTCGTCATTTTCCGCGGTATAACTTTCAAACCCTCCAGTTCTCCTTCCAGTTGCCAACAGTAGATATTCATTTGATGTAGCACATCCTTTGCTTTGCTGGGATCGGGCCACGCTTCAGATACGAGTCTTGGGGTTTCCCCCCGCTACCGAAGGATAGTGCGGTCGCCGCTGGAAGTTGATGAGTCAAACATTTCCTTCCACCCTATCCCCTGCTCGGAGGCGTTCCGATATCCTCGCTGCTAAGATGCTAACGAGGGAAAACCACAACCTCCCACAGCAACACAAGCTGATACCAAATAGCACAGCACTGGTGGAGATAAGCTGCCTGACAGATTACATGGTGTAAAATTAGTTTTATCATTAGCTACTGGCGAGAGGTGTTTGTGTGCGAGTGAGTGTGGGTGTTGTGGTGAGTTTGGAACTGGAAATTCAAATATTCTATGATTTTCCAACTGCTTTCAAGGGTGTTATTTGAACCGGGAAAGTTCTCTACTCGAGTGACGCCGGTCAAAGGGGTTAAAGAGATTAAAAGTGGGATTTGCACGCTCCAAAAGTTACTGCCAGAATTGGTGTAACTTTTTGGCCATATTCAACCAAATGACTGCTGTTGGCTGAAAGGATGTGTTAGATCTTACGTTGAGAGCGACGGCTTAGTGCCGCACGCGAACCATAAAAGTCGCTGATGTGTTTGCACTGCCAAGGAGAAACTTGCTCGGTAATTGCACTTTGGAAAGTGTGAATGTTCGGCGGGATTGGCAATGTGCACTTATTATGGAATTTGTCTAGCTTGCTTGAACTTTGATGTTTTCGTGTGAGTAAAGAAAATTGTTTTCAGGATTATCCACTCCAGTCGTTCTGCGTAACTGGCTACGGACCATCATCAGATCAAGTTTTGGCATAATAATCCTGTTTGGGAAACTTAAATTATTTTATTCTGATATTGTTTCTGAATGTTTAGTGTCATATTTTGAATGGTTTGTAAATAGATATCTACACACTGGCGGACTCGAAATCGTTCCACTCTTCACGGACTCAAAAAATCAAAAATTTCCAGTAGTCAATGTACCAACGTATGAGGTTTGTTAAATAAGTATCGCGAATTTTCCGGCCATTTTTTATGTCCAGTCTGTCAGAAGACCAGCTAAAACCTAGTACAGGACCAGACAGTTGGCTTCTTTTTCCGAGAAAGAATGCGTCTTCTTATTTCTGTGAAACCCTCGCCGTTTGTCTATCATGACATTTGTTTAAAGACTGTCCCAGAAAGTATGAACGCAACCAAAAACCGCTGCCATTTCGCAATGGTTCAAAATCTGTCAATTTTTATGACTGCGTCCTGTTGTTTACACTCTTCTCTAACCACTTGTGCAGTTGTTTCTTCGTTTTCATTAGTTTGTTTCGAAATGCGTGGACTTTCAGCAGAACAACGTCGAAAAATTGAGTACAATCAGGAAGTTCGGCGAGGATAGCACCTTTGAGGATAAACCGAAAACGGGCCGAAAAAAAGGTCCTGCTAACCCTCAGTTGGATAAACGTATACTGAAGGCGTTCGAGCAAAAGAAGAAGGTTTCAGTTCGGGATGTGGCCAAAAAAGTGGGCACTTCGAAGTCAAATGTTCTTCGTGCTAAAGAACGTTTGAATCTCCGAACCTATAAGAAGCAGAAACAACCAAAACGTAGTCCGAAACAAGAAGCATCGATCAGGCCGCCGGTTCGAAAGCTGTACAATACGATTCTTGCTGGAACTTTGAACTGCATAATCATGGACGACGGAACCTACGTGAAACTCGATTACAAATCCTTGCCGGGACCACAATATTACACGGTGCGAGAAGGGCAAGTGTTAAACCAGTCCGAGACATCGATTGAAGTCGAAAAATTTGTTAAGAAATCTATGGTCTGGCCAGCAATTTGTAGTTGCGGTAAGACTTCGAAACCCTTCATCACCACTGCTTCAATGAACAGCGTAATATACATCAAGGAATGTTTACAAAAAAGACTTCTACGCATGATTCGAAGCTAAAAGGATCCTGTTGTCTTCTGGCCCGATCTTGCTTCTTGCCACTACTCGAAATCAACGGTAGAATGGTATACACTGAAGTCTTTTATTATGCGAATTTACGTACCGCATAAAAAAACCGCATAACTCTGAAAATTCGCATAAAAAACCGCATAACTCTGAAACTTCGCATTAAAAAAACCGCATAACTCTGAAAATTCGTATAAAAAAGTCGCGTAAAAAAACCGCATAAAAAAGACCTCAGTGTACTACCAAAAATGTCACTTTCGTTCCAAAAGACATGAATCCACCAAATTGCCCACAACATTCAACAGTTCGAAAAAGATGGGAAAAAAGTGCCAGAAGTCTGTACGGAATTTAATGAGGAACGTTCACAAGAAAGTACACCAGTTAGTCTACAATGGCTAAGTAGCAAATGTTGAGAATAATATTCTGTTGTTGTAGTCTAATATTATCAGTATATCGAATAAAATTTGAATATCTAACACTTATGAATTATTTACAGCGAAATTAAAGTGCGTCCATACTTTCTGAGACAGTCTGTAATAGAACGGCTTCGATTTGGTGCTATCGCCTTTATGCGTTAGTAGCAGAATGAGAGGGTGCCAATTGATTGGTATGTAATAATCCATCTGAAACGTGAATTTTATAGAAAATTCTTTGAATTTACCATGAGTCTCAGTTGTCCATTCGTTTTCATCAACAAACATTCCTTGCAATTCATTAAATAGTATTTTGCATATCATCCTTATATAAATTGACGCATAAAGCAAAAATAAGACGTAAGAATAACTTTTTGTGTATGAATAAAAATTATCTTCTTATCATTAGTGTTTTATGCAGAAGCGTCTATGGTTTCGATGGTTTTGATACCGCAAGAAATGGAACATTGAATGCGAACTCGAGGATTGGTGAGATTAGAAAATATTAATTATTCATCACTAACAGTACTGTTGTTGTACTGTTGAATTCCACTATATCATATGATATAGTGGAATTCAACGGTACAACAACAGTACTATTAGTGAGAATATTCTACTAACAGCTCAAACAGAAATTTAGTAATTATTCATACAAAAAATAAATCCGCATTGGTTGTTTTCCAATTGCAAGGGGTTGAAAGTTTTTCTGTAATGTTTGAATCCATCTGATACAAACATTTCATTTAGGCGGAGCTGATCGATGGAATGCTGAGCTCGAAACACAATTTGCTCGGTATACCAGCTGAGTCCTGGAATAAAGTTATTTGCATGTATAAACAAAACACATGGAAACATTTTTTTTGTAAACCGCTGCCAGACACACTTACACACATAAACGCTGTTAAACACACCGACACACATAAGCGAGGGTCATGAGTACCAAAATAACGCCTCCAAAAGATTGTAAATCTAACATACGCAGCGTGCGAGAATTCAAAATTCGTGATACTTTCTGAACAAACCTCGTAACACATGGATCAATAAGTCCCGAGACTAAAGCAGAGATGGCGCTCGTAGTAAACCAGTAACCACGTCTTTTTAGAGTACTAACCTTTGCTTGAAACGGGTCAAAATTTTAAGTCGATCCGACTAGAAACAGCTGAGTTATCGAGGTTGGAGTAAAGTCATTTTGTATTTTGTTTAAAAAATGGAAAAAAACCGTGTAATTTCGTGTTCTGATAAAACATTGTTTTTTAATGGGTAAAAACACCGTGCAAGCGAAAAAATGGATTGAAAAATGTTATCCGGACTCTTGTCCATCAAAAGCAACGATTTGTGGGTTGTTCGCCGAGCTTAAACGTGGTCGTACCGACACAAATGACGCGGAACGCTCGGGTAGACCTGTGGAAGCCGCTACACCGGAAAATGTGAGTGAAGTGACAAAAAGTATAATGAAAGATCGTAAAGTGAAGCTCCGTGAGATTACTGAGATGACACAGATATCATATGGAAGTGTATTTACTATCCTTAATGAAAAATTGAGCATGAAAAAGATTTTTTCCAAGTGAGTGCCGCGATTGCTTTCGATGGAACAAAAACAGCAACGAGTCGATGATTCAGAAAGCAGTTTATCGCTATTTACTCGCAACAAAAAAGATTTCTTGCGTCGTTACGTGACCATGGACGAAACATGGATACACCACTACACTCCAGAGTCGAAGCGGCAGTCATCTGAGTGGCGCACAGCTGACGAAAGCAGTCCGAAGCGTCCGAAAGCGCAGCAGTTAGCTGGCAAAGTCATGGCGTCAGTTTTTTTGGGATACGCATGGCGTGATTTTCATTGACTACCTCGAAAAAGGTAAATCGATCAACAGTGATTATTATATTGACTTACTGGTGCGTTTGAAGGAGGAAATCGCAAAAAACGACCACACATGCAGAGAAAAAAATCCTTTTTTATCAAGACAATGCACCCTGCCACAAGTCGATGAAAACAATGGCGAATTGGGCTTTGATCTGCTTTCCCACCCCCCATACTTGCCAGATTTAGCCCCCAGTGACTACTGGCTCTTTGCTGATCTTAAAAAAATGCTCCAGGGAAAAAGATTTGGCTCAAATGAGGAGGTCATCGCTGAAACTGAAGCTTATTTTGAAGCGAAAGATAAATTTTTTCATAAACATGGTATTGAAAAATTGGAAAAACGTTGGAACCATTGTATCACCCTAAAAGGTGATTATGTTGATGAATAAAAAAAAATTTCAAAAAAAATGTTGTTAGTTTCGGGACTTATTGATCCAAGTGTTATTTAATATACTTAACAGCAGTGGTTTCCGAATTCATTTTGACCAAACCCAATTCTGGAATTTTTTGGTGTAATAAAACGCAATAGAACTATTGAAAGGTAATAGAATTACTGAAACCCCCGATTTTCGAACGGTGCCTTGGAGACCCATAGCTTTATAAACCATTCGATTCAGATTGACTAGATCGGAAAATCGGTATTTGGTAAAAAAAACTGGTGTCGTAAAATAAGTGGTAGGAAATCGAAAAATCTGTAATTTTCTAATTTTAAGTCTAATTTTAAGCCTGAATTGTAAACCAAAGAATTGACATTAATGCGACTCGCGTATTCTATAAAAATAAATAGTTATAGGATTTTAAGTTATATTCAAGAATTCAAACTCACCATCGCACAGTGGTTCAAAAGCTCAATTTCACGCTCTTAATTGATAACTGATAGGAACGTGGTTTTTGAGGTACAGTGTCTTTAGCAAAGTTGCTGATAGACGGCATCTTTTGGAAAATTTTATTTATGTAATTAATCTCCCTAAAAGTGAGATAAAAATATTATTTTAGTTCATGGTAAACATAGGGGCTAAGTTATATCTACAAAGTTGTTCAAAATGTTATTTCAAACAAATTTGCTGAAGATACTATTCCCGTAACTTTAGTGTAATTCATGATATAATGTATTTTCTGAAAAGGGTGTCCTAAAACCAGGTTTTGTAAGAAACACATATATTTTCAATTTATATGAGTTTTTCATGTTATACAAAGTTTTTCATCATTAAAAACTAAACAACTTTTTCAAACATACTATGCTGCTATCATTTCAGTTTAATGAAAAAGAGCCATTTTTCATGTTTATTTTACATAATTTCAACTTGTCTATCATCAAAAGGCGCAGAAAGGTGCAGATGAGACTACTTACATATTGAACTACTTCAGAAGAACTTTCATACCGTGGTTGAATTACTCGTCTACGATCGTCTGCAGGCGAGATATGTTCTTTTCAAATATCCTTGTCCTTGACATTTGCAATGATAAGGTTCATTGTATATCAGATCAGACTTCAGTATATAAAAAATTGTATAAAAGGGGGCTTAAGTATGAGCCCAGAGTAAGACCCTTGTAGCTAAATCGTTTTGTCGACTAATCACCATGCGCGAAATACATGTGTTTCTCGGACAATAGATTACACAAAAAAGTTATTCACAACTGGCCAAAAACCATGCTGATGCAACTTCTCAGACAGGATATTTATAGAAACTGAGTCAAAAGCCCCTTTGATGTCGACGAAAACTGATGCCATTTGTTCTTCACGAGCAAATGCTATTTGAATTTCTGTTGAGAGCAACGCTAGACAATCGTTCGTTCCTTTGCCCCTACGGAACCCAAATTGTGTACCTGAAAGCAAACCATTAGTCTCGGCCCAATTGTCTAGACGAAATAGAATCATTGCATTGCAATCGGCCTATACGAATTGGGATCAGAGGCTGGTTTCCCAGGTTTTTGAACGGTGATCACTCTCACTTGTCTCCAGTCGTGTGGGACAATATTACTCTCAAGGAACTCGTTGAATAAATTCGGTAAGCGTCTTTTGGCGGTGTCAGGCAGATTCTTCAACAAGTTGAATTTGATTCTCTTTAGCCCCGGGGCCTCATTGTTACATGACAAGAGCGCAAGCGAAAACTCTAACATTGAAAACGGTGTTTCGTTCCTGTTTGGTGACGTGACACGGGTGATCTTCTGTTCCGGAACAGAGTCAGCACATACTGATTTAGCGAAATCGAATATCCATCGGTTAGAATATTCCTCACTTTCGTTCGTGGTATTATGGTTGCGCATTTTTCGGGCTGGATTTTAAAGAGTGCTCATTGTTGTTTCTCTCGACAATCCATCTACGAATCGACGCCAATAACCGCGTTTCTTAGCTTTAATTATGCTTTTCATTCTAAAATCTATCGACGTGTATTTTCGATAGTTGTCTGGTGTTCCACTTTTTCTAAACGCGATGAAAGCTGAAATTTTTTTTTTCTTTCAGCTCTGAGCACTCTTTGTCCAACCACGGGTTGAGAGGATGGATGTAAGTTTTCGCGCCGGGTACACGTTTGGTCCGAGATTGAATCGCGGTATCGAGAATCAAGTTAGCCAGATATGTGTACTCTTCCTCCGGAGGAAGTTCTTGTGTTGTATCTAGTTTCTTAGTTATCGAATTTGCGTAGTATTTCCAATCAATATTTCGTGTGAGGTCATACAAAACATTGATTGTCTCCAATGATCTCAATCCGCTGGTGATTGAAATTACGATCGGCAAATGATCGCTACCGTGTTGATCACGGATTACCTTCCACTTGCAATCCAACCGTAGCGATGTCGAACAAATGGAAAGATCCAGTGCACTTGGTCTCGCTGGTGTTGCAGGAATCCGTGTCATTTCTCCCATTAGCCATTGGAGGATATGATCGCTGAAAGGAGGGGCCATTTTGCAGTCAACTACTTCAAAAATGATTCAACTGTGGGTATAGCAGCTATCACAATGCTTTTAGAAGGATCAGGCATGTTGAAAGTAGAAACGATCCACTCCACGATGTCGGAACCAGCACTGGCCTGATTCTCTGACTGATATCGTAGAACACTGAGGGGTTTCGATGTTCCAGGAAGTGCTGGATACTCCTTATCGGATTTGAGATTTCCCAAACCTGGAGTAATTTGCTTAGATTTTTTTGGAGCACTAAGTTTAGATTTTGTATTTGATGATCCCTGAGAAGATATCTTCGGACCTTTACAGGGACTTGATTGCGTCTTCAGTGATTGATACTGAGCTCAATTGCTTGCAATCGAGTATCTTTACTTTCTGAAGTAAAGAGTCACTGAAGCCGCCAGTTCCATAATTCAACAAATCCTCGCATGTCATCGCATCGAACAATATTGTTTGCCTGCTGTACATTGGAAACAACGACTTTCAATATATCTGGTCTGATTTTTTTTTTTAAATTTTGGTCACGGCCGAAAATCGTTTCGTAGGATCTTGTGAAATTTTCAAAATTTTCAATGGTGTTCCCTTGGTCCGGAAATACACCACCCATGGTCCGGTTGATATAGAGGGATAAATTTTTAGTCTAGGATTTTTTCAATAGAATTGGTTTTCGAAGGTTCCATTGAATCTAAATCCATTATAACGATTTCAGCACGGGTTTAGATAGATTCACGTAAAATAAATATATTAAAAGGTATTTTCGCGTGAAATAAATAAAATGAAAGTAAAGAACAAATACTAAACTTAAAAATGCACAAATATAAGGAAACAAAGAATACTGAATTAAAGATAACACCAAATTGAAATTGATTCGTCCTCCAGTCACGGTGAGTTCACAAATTTTAGAAATGTGTCATATTTTCGCAGATGGTTCGACCTTTAACTTTAGAACCGATATACATAATTTAAAAGCGGCATACTCTGATTTGTTTACTCTTTCTCACATTAACAACTGTCTCTTTCTTTTTCTACTTGTACACCACCACCACCACACTCCCACACACCAAAGAGCTTCAATTTGTGAAGCACCCTGGTAGTGGACGCAAACTAATCTCAGCTAAAAAAAATAATTTGACAAAATACTACTAAAAGAAAGTCTTACGTTGCAATACGCTGAGATGTTTGTATTTTCATGATGTGCAATTAAACTTTATTAATAAATATTGCGGAATCCCAGTGGAATTGATTTCCTTTTAAGGGATCCACAATGATACAGGCTAACTAAAAAAAATTATACAAAAATGAATTACTGTTGAAAGTTTGTAAAACAAGGAATAAATTAAGGAACTACATATATTAAAAATCTCGTTCAGTCTATGCTTAAAATGATACTTCAGTCTAGCCCCGAATAAGGCACGGCTGGATGTTCTTTGAATGTCAAATGGAAGTGCGTTATATTTTATTGGACCAACAAAAAGAATCCTTCTTTGACCAATGTTTGTGACTGCTTGAATGCGAAGCAAGTTGTTACTACGACGTGTAGTTCGAGAGTGAGTTAAAGTTGGAAACTGTAAATTATGGTGAGTTGAGGGGTTGTGTAGGATATCATGAATGAACAGTAATGTTTGAACATCACATAAGTATGCTAAAGGTAAGATGTTATAGGAATTATCGGAGTATAACAATAAGCTTGAAAACAGTAAGGGTTTATTGAAGATGATTTTTAAACACCTGCTTTGTAGAGTTTGAATTTTTTTACCTTTTTTTATATATATAAAAATAGGTATAGAATTCGCTCAAACTTTAGAAAATTTTTCCGAGGCCCGGAGGGCCGAATGTCATATACCAATCGATTCAGCTCGACGAACTGAACAAATGTCCGCGCGCGCGGGTGTGTGCGTGTGTGTGTGTGTGTTTGTGTTGTCAACTAAGAGGTCGAGATCTCAGAGATGGCTGGGCCGAGTTTGATCAAACTAGTCGCAAATGAAAGGTCTCCCCGTCACTCAGAACGCTATTGAATGGTTTTGAGATCGGATGTTTACTTTTTGAGTTATACAAAATTTTATGTCAAAATTTTCAGTTTTTTGAAAGTATCTGTCACACTTGACCTTGAAAACAGAATATGTTTCTATACTGAGATTCCACACGGTAATAACTATCCAACAAGCCATAGATTGTTAAAATCCGTCCATTTTCAACGGAGATATCGACATTTTTGTATAAGCGACTTTTCCCCCTATTCCAGCAGTAGAAGTTTTGAGCGTTGTATGACAAAGCAATGCTTGGGAGCAACGTGAAACACGATTTTTATACTGTTACATACAATTGTTTCTAAGTACCAAAAAGACTGTGTACAGCATCCATTTGCATGACAATTTACCTCGGACCGATTTTAGCACGGTTCTTTTTTGGCAACATAATCGTTCGAATATGTCATATGCAAACCATGACACAGGATGACACGTGAAACGAAATTAAAATAATGCAATTCATTTTTCTCGTAGATGGCTGAACCGATCTAAGATTCAAATGAAATCTAAAAATCATCTTTGATTCAAATGAGAGGTATTAAAATCCTATAAAACATCTTACTTTTTAGTCAGATCCGACTTCTGGTTTAGGAGATACAGGGTGATTAGTATAAAAATGTCCATTTTACATAAATTAATCAGGTTTATCGGGTTTGCAGATTTGGATAGTCGATTACCAAATGAATTTATTTCAGTTTAAGCAGTATTCGTTTTTGGAGTCGGAATGTACCCCCAAATTTTAATTCGCACTACAATCTCTCAAAGATTTCTACACACTCCTCAGGTGAAATTTCACTGATTTCGGCTACGCCGATTTTAGAATTCCGGTTCCAGTATCGAATCGTTTCTCAAAGCTCAATCATTATCTTAAAAAGGCAAATCGAACTTCAAAAACAAAAATTCATATTAAAGGACTTAGGGCCCCATACAAAATTGATGAATTTTATCCGATTCTGGAATTACAGGATGATGAGTTTTTAAAATTCATACCGATATAGAAGATGTAAATTGTTTGGCGTATTAATTTATGGCCTTTCGAATCATTTTGGGTTATGCTAGTTCCTAAATACCAGCTCTGGAAGTACCATAAATGATGACGAAAAACTCTAAAGTGGAACTTACTTCGACATCTCATTGAATGTTCAATCGATTGTCACACGTTAAGATTGAAATAAATGAGCTGTGAATGAATGTAAGCAAAATAAATGTTTAGAAGTGCACGCTTAGCAACATATGACTTGACCCTCCACAAAATACCGCAGTAGGATGCCACATGTTTTTTAATAGATTTAATATGGTGAATCCAGGTTAGCGTGGGGTCAATAAAAAACCCAAATATTTGAAACAGTCCACTTTTTCAATAATATAATGTCCCAATTTATTATGACGATGGATTGGTATTATTTTTTTTATGGACCGGAAAATCATATATTTAGTTTTTATAAGATTTAAAGATAATAAATTTGCACTAAAATATTGATTATAAATACTTAAATCGCTCTCCATTGAGTTTATAATAGCATTGATGTCATTGTTAGGATAAATCGAGCTGTGTCGTCGGCAAATAACCGCGGAGTCCCTGTGAATTGCAGGTTACCTATATCATTAATATACAAAAGAACTATTATTCCTATATTGCTACCCTGTGGCACTCCAATGTTTATGGCAGTAAGATTGCTACAGTCGCCCTCGATGGACACGAATTGTTTTCTGTTTGTCAAGTAGCTATTGATAATAGAGTTCGCGATGCCCCTGATGCCGCAGCACTGAAGTTTGTCCAAGAGAATACTGTGATCCAAAGTGTCAAAGGCTTTTTTGAGATCTAAAAATAAGGCAATCATGTTTTTTTGGTCAATCTCGCTCATTATATTGTCTACTAATTCTATGATAGCGGTACGTGTGCTAGAACCTTGTCTAAAGCCATACTGAAATTTATAAAGGACACTATTTTTGTTTAGAAATTCGAGAAGTCATATAAATCCGAATACTGGTTCCGGAATTACAGGACGATATGCACCAAAAATATGAAATTAATATCACTTTATTTCCTCGCAGATGGTTGAACCGAGTTTCAGAAACTTTGATTCACACTAAGTGTCTCATGGTTCCAAACAAAGTTCCGGAATTTCCAACTTGATAGGGTGATATGCACCAAACATGTGGAAATAGTGCATTAAAGATGTGAATATAGTGTCACTCATCTCTCTCGGAGATGGAAGTTCTTAAGATGTCATTCCAATAACCCAATTTTCATTCGGATAAAACCCCTGGTTCCGAAGATAGGGTGCTCAGTAAGAAAACATAAATTTTAGGAATACTTTGGTCATAAGCTACCTTATTATATTGGCTAGTGATTTTCTCAAGTTTGCAGACCATTAAACTCTGACATTGATAATCCCATAAAAAATTTGTTGAATTTTATCCAAGTCCGATTACCGGTACTTTTTTTTCCAAAATTCAAATTGTCATAGAGAATCGTAAAAAAATGTGTAGGTCATATTAGTGCATGGTTGAATAGATTTTCACTAACTTAAATTCAAATGTAGTGTATCAATGTAGTAGTTTTATGCAACAGAAATCAGCAAAACTATTTTCCAAACTTTATTAAATTGTAGTATTTCGGGGAATTTCTGCTGCAATATACAGGAAAAAATGAAAATGAGAAAGGCATCATTACATCACTAGGTGGATTAAAACAGGTTTTTATCTGTCTATTATAAGTTGAAGGTTCCAGAAGACGTTAACAAGCAGAAGATGCTACAGTTTGTCAAAAATACCCGATTTGACCATCAGTTTGCTCAGTTGGAAAGTGGAGCACTCCAGCGTCTACTTCCCATCTAAGGTCACACAATGCCCCCACACTATTTTGGACCGGATTTAGCTTCGTGCCATTACTCGAAAGATGCTTTGAAGTGGTACAATAAAGCTAATGAGGTCAACTTTGTGCCGAAGAACTGCGAGCAATTTAAAAGTAGTAGGCCATCCTGAATCCGGCGCTTCTGAAACATCATACCAAAGGCAGGTAAGATCGGAGGTAGATATGAAAATAAATGAATTTTCACGCGATAAAAAAATTTTGGCTCAACGTTGTACAAGATCCTATGAGTAGTGTTAAGAGTGACCCTGCATTAGGAAATGGTATTGAAATTGAATAAAACGAATAGGGAAGATGTTTAATAATATCTTTGAATGGCTTTCCAGATGATCAGTTGAATGGATAAATTTCGCTGAATATTTTCTTGTGATGAAATTTGATTCCGTACACCTTTTATCTTAAAATCCTAAAGCAGATTCAAACGCTGTATGCTGAATTCTGTTCAAAACTCGTTAATCAAGTAATAACAATAACGAACCCGTGAATCTACCTTGTGGAATCCCTGAAATGCTGTTAAACAAGAACTTAACTTTGGAACTGAGTTACCCTATGACTCGAAAATACGACCTCACTCAAGTGATGAATTGGATAAATCGTGAGTTTCCATCACGAAAGGTCTTATGAAGAAGACTTCGGGATCAAATCAAATAATGTCAATCTCATTTACATTTCAGTGATACACGTCAAACAAGAATCTATCAATACATGTTATTATAATACATTTCGTCTAGAGGGTTGCCCTTGAGATGAGAACAATTTGTTGCTTACTAAAACATCACAAATCCGAAACTTACGACTAGAAGAAACATTCCATCCAGGTTCATCGGAGATTTTACGTTAGGGGTTGGGACACATTTTTATCTGTTGTATATTTTAATACAAAATAAATTCAACGCCCGAATACCCCCAAATGGCCACACCACAACTGAACGTACATATGGCACTTCAGACTACCAGAGTTGACTACCAGAGCGCTGCAGTAATGGACGACTATGTTTGGCAAATTGACTGAACACTTTTGTCCTGTCTCCCGTTCTGGCGTTTGCCAACATTGCCGGTGGCGAAGTTGTCTGTCTGCTCTGCATAAACATGATGTCGTTAAATCAGTTCTTCATCAGTTACGGACGAGGTGGCGGCCCTCGTCATCGTGGATGCATGCTAGAGTAAGTGGAATGTACATACGTATCATCGCCCTCCGCAGCTTCCACCACCACCACCACCACCATCCATCGAGGATTGCATTTGCGTATGGGCACCGACATTCCAGACGCTGTTTTAATGACGGTGACGTGCAGCAATGAGCTTTGTGCTCCTCTGCTTGTCAGCGTACCAGAAATTATACGCAGATTCTCGTCTCTTCTTATGACAGCTCGGTGGTGCTCTTCCAGAGTTCTTGTCGCGGTGAAAGCAAAAACATCAAACATACAAAAACAAACAGAACCCAACGGGCCCGGCATCGTCGTTAGCGCCAGACTGGCGTTCCAGATGAAGTATTCTCGATGACGGGCGAGTCGGAGTGGGACATTGTTACCGGGGACTTCAGGTGGAAATCTGCAAGTGTACTCAAATTTCCTCCGTCAATCATCGTCATCCGTCGTGGCCAGGGATGGATTGAAATAAAATTGCCGAATTTGGATTAAAAAATCAATCATCTTCTGGTCAAACCTTGCTCGGTAGAGAAAGAAATATTTCCTTTTTAACGAATAACATTTGTATTTTGGCAATCCCTTTCTGCCATCTAAAAATTCTAATCTACAAAGACGCCTACGCATCCTCACTGAAAACCACAAGTTGGCTTACACACTGGATAAGAAATTGGTGAAGTTGCCGTGTAATCCTCTTATTAAATTGATAATTAAAATTCTTCTCCACTTTTCCGAGTGGCGAGACGATTCGTGATTCTCGGCAGTTGCTAGGTCTATTGTTAGAAGACCGTCATGTTAACCATTCTGTCAAAATTGGCGCAAGTAGGCCATGGGTATTTCGTACAGCCATTCTACCGGCTTTGTGAATCGTCACGGGTAACGTGGCTACGGAGATGTACGCCTAATAAAAAAAGGTAAAATCGCAGTTTATGCCTTCATAAGCATAAAACGGATCCCCGTTGACTGCGTCAAACTCCCCAGGACAGACAAGACCGGGGATGGTGGTGACTCTGTTTGCTGACTGTTTCAAAAAGTTGCAAACTGCTAGCGCCACCACCGCTGCCGCACCGTGCGCCCACGAAATCCAGTCAGTAATCATTCCTGCCGAGATTGTATCATCGTCGTCTTAATCAGGGTACGGTGATTATGAAGGTACTCGAGTCCCAAGCCTACTGCGGTAGAAGCCGACGAACGAAGTCCTAAACTGAAAAGGAAGAGGACTAGATATGCTAAAATTAAATGAATCGTTTCGGATTTGCAAACAGTGCGGCCTGCGCCTGACTGCCGGCTTCCGTGAAGGCACTTGAAGTCAAACATAATTACAAAGTACAGCTGTTTGCGTAAGAATTTTCCACGTACAATTTCCTACACATCCACTTAGCCACATAGGAAGAGCGCAAACAAAACCAGAAAGCCGTCGTCCTCGTCGTCGTCGTTGTTGCTATCGTGACGGCTTTCGAGGAAAAACTTTCCTTGCTCCTGCTGTTTGAGTTGGCTACTGGAAAACGGGGATCGAACGGCGGATATGTGGTTTACCTACGCGTCAATTCTGCTAAATGCTAAACTGCTGATAGTTACTACGACTGCATCGTGTAATCCGAAGATAATCGGAAAATACGCTGTAATTCATTGTAATTAGTCAACCATCGACAGCGCGGACGACGAAGACAGCGCCGGGTTTCTTTTTTTTTCACCGGCTTGGTTGGGCTGATCCGATGGCTGCCATTACGCCGCTTCGATTCGGGCGGGGAGGTCGGAGAATAAATTAGGGCATTAGCTTGGGATTACGGGTTGAGAAGATTTATGCAGTGCTATTTCTCTGTTTGCTCTTTTTTTGCAACACTGTTCGAAAGAATATGGGGGAACTTCTTAAAGTGGGTCACCGAGGGCCTTGACTTATGGTCGAAGCAACCCAGGGAAACGGGAGAATGCTTTTATCATATTAAAGACATACTAGGAAATGAGTCAGAAGGGAATTCCGGCAAAAAAAACCTAATAGATAACATAAAATAAATCTAGATACCACGAGTACATGTACAATTAAGTGTTTTATTGTGGCATAAAAATAACTTTTGAAGAATTCTATTGCTGCTCGAGAGTTGCATTATTTAGAAGTGTATGTAGTCGCGATAATAATATGTTTTAAAATGTACTTTTCCATAAAGACTAATATTTTCATTTATATTACTAAATTTTTCTGGGCATACATTAGCATGTTTTTTTGTTTGTTTTTTTTTTTTTTTTTGAGTGCACATATTTTCATTGTTATGTCCTAATAACCCTGTGTCACGTGAGTTTCATGTGGGTATTCTGATTGCTATTTCAATTGCAGTTTATGGATCAATTTTCGAGCAAACAAAACAGTTTTAAAATTTATTTTCGAGCAGTTCTCAAGCAGATATTTGTACAATTTTTAAAGTAGTTTCGGAGCAATTTTCGTGTAGTTTTTTAAAAAATGGAATAGTTTTCGAGCAGTTTTTATCAGTCTTTCGAGTAAAATGTTGAAACAATTTTTAATGTAGTTTCCATGCAGTTTTCAAGCAGTCATAGAGCAGTGTTTGGGGCTTTTTTCGAGCAATGTTGAGCAGTTTTTGGGAACAATTTTTAGAGTTATTGTCGAGCGATGAAACAGTTTTTCAAGTGATTTTCGAGCAGCTTTCAAAGTCTTTTCAAGCAATTTTTAAAGCAGTTTTCGAGCACTTATTTGAAAAGTTTTAAGAGTAATTTTCAAGCAGTTTTCAAGCAGTTTTCGAGCGGTTTTTTTGCGATAAGTTATTCGAGCAGTTTCCAAGCTTTTTTCGAGTAGTGTGTAGAGCAGCTTTCAAACAGTTTTTCAAAAAGCTTTTAAGGTAGTTTTGAGCGGTTTTTTTAACAGTTTGTATGTTATTTTTGAGCAGTGAACGAGCAGTTCTCGAACAATTTTTTCAAGCTACTATTGGAGCAGTTTTCGAACAGTTGTTTGAACAATTTTCAAAGTAGTTTTCGAGCACTTATTCGAACAGTTTTTAGAGTAATTTTCAAGCAGTTTTTCTAGCAATTTTGAGCAGTTTTATGAACAATTTTTAGAATTATTGTCGAGCGATGAAAGAGTTTTTCAAGTGATTTTCGAGCAACTTCCAAAGTCTTTTCAAGCAATTTTTAAAGCAGTTTTCGAGCACTTATTTGAAAAGTTTTAAGAGTAATTTTCAAGCAGTTTTCAAGCAGTTTTCGAGCGGTTTTTTTGCGATAAGTTATTCGAGCAGTTTTCAAGCTTTTTTCGAGTAGTGTGTAGAGCAGCTTTCAAACAGTTTTTCAAAAAGCTTTTAAGGTAGTTTTGAGCGGTTTTTTAACAGTTTGTATGTTATTTTTGAGCAGTGAACGAGCAGTTCTCGAACAATTTTTTCAAGCTACTATTGGAGCAGTTTTCGAACAGTTGTTTGAACAATTTTCAAAGTAGTTTTCGAGCAGTTTTGCGTGCAGTATTCAAGTAGTTTTTGGAGCAGTTTTCGAGCAGTTTTTAAAATTATTTGAACCGTCTATGAACCAGTTTTTTAACAGTTTTTCGAGCAGTTTCCAAGCTGTTTTCGAGTAGTATGCGAAGCTGCTTTCAAATAGTTTTGAGAGGTTCTTTAAACAGTTTTCAAAGTTATTTTCGAGCAGTTCTCAAGTAGTTATTTGTACAATTTTAAAGCAATTTTCGAGCAGTTTTTCGTGCAGTTTTCAAGCAGTTCTAGAAGCAGTTATCAAAAAATTTTATAAACAGTTTTCAAAAATCGAGTAGTTTTCGAGTAGCTTTCGAGAAGTTTTTCGAACAGTGTTTAAAGCTGTTTTCGAACTGAGTTGTTTGAGAGCAGCTTTAGAAGCTATTTTCGATCAGTTCTTCAGTTTTTTTAGTTTTTTGGAGTAGATTTTGATGAATCTACGAGCATTTTTACAGTTTTTTTCGATCTGATTTCGATGTGTTTTTCGAGCAGTTTTTAAGCAGTTCTCGAGCAGTTATTTGAAGTTTGAAGTTTTCGAACAACTTCAGGAGCAGTTTTCGAGCGATTATTCAAACAGTTTTTAAAGTAGTTTTTGAGCAGTATATCAAACAGTGTGGAGCTGTTTTCGAGTAGTTTTTTAGCAGTTTTCTAGCCATTCTCGAGCAGTTTTTCTAACAGATTTTTGAGCAGTTTTGTTAACAGTTTTTGTAGTAGTTTTCGAGCAGTTTTGTAAACAGTTTCTGAAGTTGTTCGAGTTTTCGAGCAGTTTTATAAATAGTTTTTAGTTGTTTTCGAGGAGCTTTTAAACCAGTTTTTGAGTAGTTTTGCAAGCAGTTTTCAAACAGTGTTTGAAGCTGTATTTTACTGTTTTAAGAATTACTTTCAAGTAGTTTTTTCGAGCAGTTTCCGAGCTGTTTTCGAGTAGCGTGTGAAACTACTTCCAAACAGTTTTGAACGGTTCCTTAAGCAGTCTTAAAAGTTATTTCCGAGCAGTTTTTCGAACAGTGTATAAAACTGTTTTCGAACAATTTTCCAGCAGTTTTCTAGCAGCTTTAAACAGTTTTATGAGCTGTTTTAGAGCAGCTTTTGAAGCTGTTTTCAAGTAGTTTTTCAATTTATTTCTGTTTTTTGGAGTAGATTTTGATGAGTCTACGAGCATTTTTTACAGTTTTTTTCGTGCTGTTTTCGATGTGTTTTTCGAGAAGTTTTTAAGCAGTTCTCGAGCAGTTATTTGAAGTATTTAGGATAGTTTTCGAAAAGCTTCAGGAGCAGTTTTCGAGCATATAACTCAAACAGTTTTTAAAGTAGTTTTTGAGCAGTTTTTAAAACAGTGTGGAACTGTTTTCGAGTAGTTTCTTTAGAAGGTTTCTAGCCATTTTCAAGCAGTTTTTCTAACAGGTTTTTGAGCAGTTTTGTTAACAGTTTTTCTAGTAGTTTTCGAACAGTTCTGTAAACAGTTTTTAAAGTTGTTTTCAAGTTCGAGTTTTCGAGCAGTTTTTCTAGCAGTTTTATAAATAGTGTTTAGTTGTTTTCGAGGAGCTTTTAAATCAGTTTTTGAGTAGTTTTTTGAGCAGTTTCCGAAGCAGTTTTCAAACAGTGTTTGAAGTTGTATTTTACAGTTTTTAGAGCTACTTTCAAGTAGTTTTTTGAGCAGCTTCTGGAGCAGTTTAGAAAAGTTGTTTTCGAGAAATTTAGTAAACAAATTTCGATGTTTAAAATTGTTTTCGAACAATTTTTAAACAAATTTATAGTAGTTTTCGAACCGTTTTGAACAGTTTTAACAGTTTTTAAGAGCAGCTTTTGAAGCTGTTTTCATGTAGTTTTTCAGTTTGTTTTAGTTTTTTGGAGTAGATTTTGATGAATCTACGAGCATTTTTACAGTTTTTCAAGAAGTTTTCAAGCAGTTCTCGAGCAGTTACTTGAAGTTTTTAGGGTAGTTTTCGAACAGCTTCAGGAGCAGTTTTCGAGCAATTATTCAAACAGTTTTTAAAGTAGTTTTCGAGTAGTTTTACAAACAGTTTAAAGCTTTTTTCGAGCAGTTTTTCTAGCAGTTTTCTAGTCATTTTAGAGCAATTTTTCTAGTTTTTAAAGTAGTTTTTGAGTAGTTTTTTCAAACAGTGTGAGCATTTTTTCGAGCAGTTTATTTAGCAGTTTTTTAGCCATTTTCGAACAGTTTTTCTAACAGTTTTCGAGCAGTTTTGTTAACAGTTTTTCTAGTAGTTTTCGAGCAGTTCTGTAAACAGTTTTAGAGGTGTTTTCGAGCAGCTTTTTCGACCACCTTTTAAGCTGTTTTCGAGTAGTGTTTGAAGCTGTTTTGGAGCAATTTTTCTAGCCGTTTTCGAGCAGTTTTTCTAGCAGATTTGTAAATAGTTTTTAGTTGTTTTCGAGCAGCTTTTAAAGCAGTTTTCGAGTAGTTTTTTTGAGCAGTTTCTGAAGCAGTTATAGAGCAGTGTTTGAAGCTGCTTTGTACAGTTTTTAGAGTTACTTTCAATTAGTTTTTTCGAGCAGATTTTGGAGCAGTTTTCGAGCAGTTTTTGGATTAGTTTTCGAACAATTATTATAAAATAGTTTTCGAACAGTTTTTCGAGCTGTTTTCGAGCAGCTTTTCAAACAGTTAACAGTTGCTAGAGTTATTTTGAGCAATTTTTGAAGTAGTTTTCGAGTAGTTATTTAAACAGAATATTTTTCAACCAATTTTTTAACAATTTCGAGCTGTTTTGGAGTTATTTTCAAGCAATGAGGTGCAGTTATCGAATACTTTTTTGAGCAGTTTTCGAGCAGTTTTTGGATTAGTTTTTGAACAAATATTATAGAATAGTTTGCGAGCAGTTTTGGAGCAGTTTTCGAGAAGCTTTTCAAACACGTAGCATTTGCTAGAGTTATTTTTGAGCAATGAACGAGTTGTTTTCAAGCAGTTTTCGAGCAATTAGTCGAGTTTTTGGATTAATTTTTGAACAATTATTTGAACACTCCTTAGAGTAGTTTTCGAGAAGTTTTTCGAGCAGAGTAAGTTTTGCTAAGCAGTCCTGGCATTACATTCATTTTTTGTGGATTTTGGCCTTCCTGTTTCAACAGATTTCGCAGCCGATTCTTAGCCTAGATAATATCATTGAATGACTAGCTCTACGATCCTATCGACACTAAGAATTCTTCCAGGTCGGGGATCGAACATACGACAACTGGCATGTAAGACCAGCACCCTATGCATTGAACCGCCAACTCTGGATTCAATAGTAGCTATCAAACAAGCCTAAGTTTGTTTAAATCGGTTCAGCCATCTCTGAGAAAATTGAGCGGTAAAATAACAACGCGTTTTGTCGGTTACGTCACTTTTACTATCATATCTCCGGAGCCAGAAGTCACAGTCATTTGATCTTCGAATTTGATCCATGACCTAATAGTAGCTTCAAATGAGCCTAAGCTTGTAAAAATCGGTTGGTTGTTGGAACTATCTTTGAGAAAGTTGAGCGGTAAAAAAATCGTTGAAAGATGCACGCACACATACATACACACACAGAGAGATTTTCCAATCTCGTTGAGCTAAGTCGAATGGTATATAACACTATGGGTCTCCGAGGCTCCGCTCGAAAATCGGTTTATCTAGTGATTTTATTACATTTCTATAAAAAAATAAAACAATAATAACATTCTGGGTTAGATCATTGTGTGCAGGTCTAAATAGCCTAAATAGTGTGTTGTCCGAACCTATTCGGACCACGCGCATCTCTCGTCCAATATCTTGGCCCACGCACACGAATGCAGTCAGCTAGGGTACAGACGAGAGTGACAGTTTAACGCAGGGAGTAAACAAATAAAACACAGTTTCACAGTGCGTATCAAATACATTTTATCAAAACTTAATCCTTTAAATAGCTGCCATAAAACGAACTATTATAGTGCTCATTACTAATAAATATCTACCTTAGATTGGTACGAAGGTAACTAGAGTTTAATAATAGAATGTATCTTAAAAACAACTCTCAATACTAGGTCAGTAATAGTAGCTCACCCACAAGCGGGAACCCTTTACTAGAGCCGATATCGCCTACAGGAACCCGAACCCCACTATATCGCAATAGAATTTTGCATTTTAAGCGGAAAGCGAAAACAGAATAGGAACTAAACGTAAGTAAACACTGAATTGAACCTAAATAATATATTTCAATATTACTGATTATGAGAGCTAAACTACACGTTATTCAAGTAGAAGTAACTGGAATTGAGTTGAATTGTGAATGTAATATTATATCATTTCTCTCATTAGGAAAATTATAATCTCCCGTTAAGAAACACCTGCGTTTTATTGGAGATTAAATTTCCGGAAACATCCTGTCAAACCGTTGACCCATTGCTGTCACCAACCGTTGACCAAAGGCAACAAGTGAACTACAACGTTTAAATTGAAAATACTTACAATATCTGTGCGATAGACAAGCTCTAATCCATAACAATAAGGAAGTTGAAAACGAATCCTTTCATCAAACCATCACAAGTTTTATTTTGTAATTTATATTGTTAATGTAATGCTATCTTGGAATAACTTATGGCGTATGGTATATAATTATTCGCTAAGACTACGCAGATGACAAGGAAAAATAATCGCAAGATTTATTGAAGTCGTCGATCATCATAATTTTCATCTCCGCTTCAACAGGTGAAAGCAGTAAACATATGACTGCCTTACTACAAATCAGTCAAAAGCAGAGATGTCATCGTAACATTTGCTTCTAATTTTAGCCGAGATCTGCCACGTTTCTCGTGGTGAGGTGAAAGTGAATAAATCTTGTCTGTCTTATTAACGTGCGTAGTAAAACAACAAAACGAACCGCAAAACCACTGCAGTTGCGAAATGCGCCACGTCGTGCTCGATGATTTAGATTATAAAATGCCCGCTGCTATTAGGATTGATGTTTCAGAAAGGATAATACTCCTGAAAGTTTTAATTGGCAGATCTCATGATTGTTAGAAGAAAAACAGTGAATACTTCCAGCAAACTCAACCCAGCACCGATATCAGCTACTTTAACTTTCAAGTCCCGTTTTAAGGAAGTAAGCAGTGCAAAACTGCAACTCCCTCTAACCAGGACAGATTCGTTCACCTCTTCTTGTTCGGTGCATACATACTGTTTAGGCAGGGTATTAATATTCATCTGAGGTAGTCTCATAAATAAGTACGTGAGATGTTTATGAGAAAGTGCAAGCTAGTGCGAACCACTCGAACAACCCGGAGGGGAGCTTATGTCGCACCGAACCTCGGTGGAATCCGCGAAATCGGAAAAAGAGTACACAAAAAGACTAACAACGAAGCGACACTTATTGCCTGATGCTCGAATCGTACGGCGGTTGGTTGGTTGGTTGGTTCGTTGGTGTCTGGTGAGGAAAACTGTTTCACATTTCAAAGCACTGCGTTTGCTACTTTCGAGGGTGGTTGGTCCCAGTTTGGGATACATTGCTCACCTGTTTCTCAAATTCAATAAACTTTGAAAATTTAGCTGATTCATTGAATTTCAATTTTGTTTTAACAAACCGCAATAAATCGAACGTGCAACGATTATCTGCAACCCTGATCCTGTCATGCAGCGCTTCACGGAACAAGTCGAAACAGACTGGAATAGATGGTAACCCAACGGAATACACGGATTATTTAAAATTTCAGGCTTGTCAGTGAAAAGTTGAAAGATAAAATTATGTCATCGATTAAACTGACAAGTCACCGGATGAAAAAAAAAATGTCATTCCACATTAGGATAACCAGCCAGCGTATGGCACAATAGAGAAGACAGCAAGTGATTATAAATATACTCTCCTTTCAAGTGCTTGAGCGGGAAGACTAGTGTTTGTTGTCTGATGAACAGAGCAGATGTTTGGAAATATGATACCGGTCGTGAGACGGCTAGGATTTAAATCATGTTCGATGTACGCTTCACCAAACCCAGTCGTGTGGTAGAGCCGTGTCTATCGCATGCTCAGGGTGGCGAAATGGTAGCACGTATGCGCGGATTGCATAAGAACGCAGTTTCGAGTCCTGTTTCTGTTCTCATTCATTTGGCTTCTCCAATATATGTTTCCACTCAGTCATTGC
Organism: Malaya genurostris; assembly: GCF_030247185.1. Classification (NCBI taxonomy): domain Eukaryota; kingdom Metazoa; phylum Arthropoda; class Insecta; order Diptera; family Culicidae; genus Malaya; species Malaya genurostris. Next base: position 96,443,921 of record NC_080572.1, read on the forward strand.
AAAAAACCTAAACTTAGTTATGGCGACTTTACGTCAAACCAACTAAAATTAATAAATCGTTTGTGAAGTTTTCAGACTTTTCCAGAGTTCATAAAATGTTCGAAAAATAAACAAAACGTTCTGCAATTTTGTTTATTTTTAAATTTCATAAAAAGTCCTACATTTCAAAAGGTTTGAAAAATGATTTGAAATATCGCAGTTCAAACGAGACTATTTAATCAAAAAAATTTTGTTTCAATTATTAAGGGTTTTTTAGACGCCAGAAAAACTTTCTGACACTCTGTGTAGGGGTTGGTGATCGTGTGAAAGGCATCGACTTACCCATCAAGCTATACCCGTCCCCCGAAAGATTAAAATTTATTTTAATGATGTTTATACAATTTGTTCCGTTTGTTTTAATGATGTTTATACAATTAGTTCCGTAGTAGTATAGAAATATAATAGAGCATGTACTAACATTTGAAACACGAATTCTTAAATATTTTAATAATTTGTGTGAAGAACGTAATTTTCAATTTTTTCTGTGCTGTTTGTAATTAATGGAAAATTCTTCTCAAATTTAACAGGTCCGGCACATTTTTCGATATGCATAAACTTGCGCTATTCCGCGAGTTCATAAAATTGTATATGCCTCGGAAGCACATCTCACGGGCGTCTTGTCATTCTTAGTAAGATTTAACTGTTGTTGGTTCGAACTTACACGGCACAGTACAGTTTTCACCTTTAGTAGTTTATAGGCTGAAATTTGTAGAAATTTTCATATATCTTAAGTTCGCATAATTTGATCATTTTGCTTTAAGCCAGAGGTGGAAATAAGCCCATTTTGCGCACGAAAATGGGACGCAAGATTTTCGATTGTGAATCAAAAAACCGAACACCGTGAATTAAAAAAATTCGATTATTTTTTAAAACGTGGGAACTGTATATAACACAGAGTAGCAGCGGACCATATGCATACGCGCTCTTTTTATTGCGCTCAGACAAATTTGTTCTCAGTCTCAGAAGTCAACCATGCGCAGTCGAAGAGCTTTAGTTGCTCTTACAAAAACTCGTTCGGGTATTTTTGTACCGCGGCCGAAATGAATGTACAGCACTTCATACGTTCTCAGCGCATTTAGCCAAGAACGAGGTACGAGTGCTCCATTTTAATAAGATTTACACAATTTTGTAAGAATATTAAACCCTACATTTTTTGGCAGTGTTTTCTGAGACTTGTTTAATTACTTTCCTTGGCGTACGGCACAATTGTTAATAATTCGGTTTTCAACAGCGGGAAAAAGTATCTGTAACTATTCAAGCATTCGAAATTTTTCTTTTATCTATTTCTTGAATATCTTGATGCGATCTTGCTCAACACCATCTCAAAATTTATTTAAAATTGTTTGCGTGGTCATACATGAAAAAAACCCATTCAATTTATGATCTAGAATAAAGAGAAAGTAATCACGTTAGTAATTTTAACTATATTGAACTACTTTTCAAACCTGATAATATCGATAGTTGGAGTAATTTTTCACACTTTAACTACCCGGTGAATGACCATTAATGGTTAAATCCGGGGTGAATTGAAATAACAATGAAATAATAATAGTAACAATGATTCACTTCAATGAATTTTGATTCCGAAAAAAATTTTAATAGACATATATTATCGAATAAGATCAAAATAGAAATATTTGATTTCTATACAATTAGATTAAAATTAAAGGTTCGTCATCAATATACCATATTCGAAAATCGTAGAAAGTTTCCATGTAAAAATCAACACATTTGCTCTGAAAGTACCGGCTAAGTTTTTATCCGGTAGTCCTATTCTAAGCTTTATGCCCGGTTTTGCCTTTCTCTATAGAAAGGTATTAGAAGTGCTGGAAAAACCGACTTTCGAACGGAGCATCGGAGACCCATAGTGTTATATACCATTCGACTCAGTTCGACGAGATCGGAAAATATCTGTGTGTGCAATTTTAGAAGATATTTGAACGCGCTCAATTTTCTCAGAGACCGATTTTAACAAACTTATGCTCGTTTGAAAGCTACTGTTGGGCTATTGATTAAGTTCAAAGATCAAACGGCTGTGACTTTTGGTTCCTGAGATATTATGGTATAAGTTGATTTCTACCGCTCTTATACATATAAGGGTGCCAATATTTTGGGATCATCTCTAATTTCGTACAGGGCTAGTGCTCAAAAGTTTAAGCACATCGAAAAATGTCCTCATGCAAAATTTGTGCTAAATCGGACATGAGTAAGGGGTGCTGCCCGGCGGTTAAGGTTTGAAAATTTTCGATCTTGAAAAAGCACCATAGGGGTACATAGGAGTACATGAAATTTCCGAAATTGGAAATTATTCTTCGATGCCAAAAATCTTAAAATTGCACGAAACGTCGAGATTTAGTGTCATCTCAAAAAAAATTTTTTTTTGAAAAAATCAACTTTCTGGGACTTTTTTCTTTGAGATGACACTAAATCTCGACGTTTCATGCAATTCTAAGCCTTTTGGCATCAAAATTATTTTTTCGATTTCGAAAATTTCATGTACTCCCCCCTAGGGTGATTTTTCAAGACATATGAAAGTTCCACTAAGTGGACTAAGAAGGGTTTTTTTAGATTAGCATCACTCTTCTCATACAAATAGACAACGCAAATGTCAAGCACTAGTTTGGAAAAATGATGCTGACTGTGTGACATAAACACTGAATCATGATTTTCTGAACTACTGGAATCAATCTGAATTAATTTTTGTCAAAATTAGTATCCGAAAATATTTAATAAAAGTATGAAATAAATTTTCATGAGACTGTTATGAAAGAAGAGAAAGGCATTATCACACCACTAGGTGGATTAAGAAGGATTTTTGAACTAAAAATGGCTCTAAACGTTTTCTGCTCTGGAAAGTTCAAGTCCGATTTTGGCATACAAAGTATTAATTCGGTTTTCGTACTCAAAACTAATTAAAGGGGGTTTCAATGATAAGTTGCACTTATCAGTCGTTCATATAACGCTCAATCACTTTTTAAAATCACGCAGATATTTTTTAATAAAAAACTTTGGAAATTAATGTTTCATTCATGTTAACTTGAATATGTGTATTGGGCTGCAGAATTTTTTTTTGATTCAAAACAAAACTGTTATGACAGTTCGCTTTCACATCTTATCCAAGTCAGTCGATAAAACAAAACCGCTTACGTTGGGGACAAAAGAAACCAAGTACAGTATTGTGTAGTGAACAATAGATCTCGAAAAAGAGTGAACCAAACGAACAAAAGCTACCGCCGACACGAAAGAATACAATTATTGTTGACTTCAAGCAGTGCAAAATTCGACCTTCGATACGAGAACTTGAAGGTTTGCTTAAGGAGCAAATGCATCTTGACATTAAACGTGTGCATTTACTTCAATGCAGTAAGACGAATAATGTTGTTTGCATCCAGTTCTATAAAGAGTTGGTTGCAATTCAATTCGAAAAAGACAATAACAATGTGCACTATGTGGAGCATGAAAATATCAAGTACAACATTCCAGTATATATGGAAGATAGTGCTATAGAAGTGCGTGTGCATGATCTTCCTTCAAGCGTCGTTGATCCTTATATTCGCAAAACTATGTCCCAATACGTAGATATTCTTTCTATCGAAAAAGAAAAGTGGAAGATTTTTTTCCCCGATATTTTAAATGGCGTACGTTTGTTACGCATGCGCTTGAGGAGGCCTATACCTTTTTATGTGACATTCTGTCAGGATACAAGAATCCCGTGCAAATCACTTGTTACCTATGACAATCAGATGGCCACATGTCAATATTGCCAAAAAGCTGTTCACTACGGTAAGCCATGTGATAAACTGGACAAGGAGACAACCACACCAAAGGACAACGGTGCTTCCTTCACTTCAACCCCAAGCAACCCCAGTACACCTGTGACAGTTACCAACAACAGTGAAGCATCCCCTTCAACGAAACCATCCGAAGTATCCTCTAAAGAACAAAGTACACCAGCTGCAGTTAACAACTTACCTGGATGCAGCAACTGCAAACAATGTACAACAAGACGCATCTACAGCAACTAGCAACAAAATTAACAACAATACCACCGATGCGGTAATGGATGCCGAGACGAACCGCGAACAAACTGCCCCTCAATCCTCGCAGGAGGGAAATGGAAGCTCCTCTCCCCCTAGAAAAAGGGTGACAACGAGATCCAATACAAAAAAATGTTTATTTAAAAACTCAGCTCAATCTGCCACGTAAAGCTTGTACTCAAATAGGCCTGAATAAAATATCTTTAAAAAAAAACTGTACCAAAATAAACGTGCACTTCAAAAGTAATCTGCCCCTTGTCGACAGTAGCCCTACGTCAATCTTGTTGTTATGTCTCTAACATTACCTACTACTAGTTTTACTAACCCGAAGAGGCGACTAAACTTAAGGTTAAATTAAAGAAATAAGTTTGCAGAACAATCTCCTGTCGTTTGCATGTGAATTATTTATGTTATGGAAAGTTTTATTCAAGAATTCAAGGTTTGATTCGGGAATACTTATTATTAATATTACATTGATTGGCATTGGATTTATTAAATATTGATAGAATTTATTTTTATATTATTCTTTCAACTTGAATAAATTAACAAAATTTTTATTTGTGATGTCAAATATATGAGATTTCATTTTAAATTGTCATTTAAGGGTTAGCCAAATTTTGTGCTAGGGCACATAACCGTTTTTATTATTTTGACGTTTCGTCTTTGACTCATCAGTGCAGAGCAGTTCAAATTGAACTGCTTAGTGCTAAACTTGGCAGTTCAATTTGAACCGCTAAGCAGGCGTAAAGTTTCTGCTATTTACAGAACACTTTTTGGTTTGCAACGGAGTGCAATGTCTTTTCTGACGTGCCGCACGAAAACGTGTTTTCGACTATTTCTGGCCGATGCAGGTATGGTCATTTAGGGGTTAGCCAAATTTTGTGCTAGGGCACATAACCGTTTCTATTATTTTTTCGTTTTCGTTCAGCTCGTCAGAAAAGTCATTGCACTCCGTTGCAAACCAAAAAGTGTTCTGTAAATAGCAGAAACTTTACGTCTGCTTAGCGGTTCAAATTGAACTGCCGAGTTTTGCATAAAGCAAGTCAATTTGAACTGCTCTGCACTGATGATCCAAAGACGAAACGAAAAATAATAATTTTAAATTGTGTTAAATTTGAATTACCCTAAAAAAGATTGTATATTTTATAAAGGGTGCAGCCGGGATTTCATATAAAAACTGCCCCAAACAGAAAAAAATTGATATACGCTATTTAACACTCCTAATACCAAGCCTAAAAAAGTTACGCGAAGCACCAAGCCTCAAAAAAAGTTGGAACGGTAACTTTGAGCTATCATAGCTCAGTTGTTACTTGATCAATTTCGATAAATTTTACACCCTCGAATTTTGTGAAGTTTGTAGATTATTTTAAGTATATCATTATTGACGATCGTTTAGGAAAAACTAATGAAAATCTGATTTTTCCAGTTCCAAGTTTTTTTTCAAGCTCAAAACGTGCCCTATCTGCATTCATGCGGCACCTGCATCGCGAATCGGATATTGAGAACCTCAACTTTACCGAGTTATAACTTTGTTGTTAGTCAATCGATCTTCAAAATTTGATCACCATTGGAAAGGTATTACTTCCACAAATAAAATGCACTGAAAAAAAAAACATAAAATAGGGTTGTCTACCCAAAGTTATAATGAAAACTGTAGTTAGATGACCTAAGAAAAGATGAGACTTTTTACAATGATCGTAAATATCTCAAAATTCAAAGCGATGACCTATATATTTTTATACATCATTCGATTGATAGTGATACCAGCTACAATTTTCTCTAAACTACCATTTCTGCACAATCAAAATAAAACATAAAAAAATCGATGAATTTATAAATATATATATGAATTTTTCATTTTTTATGACATATATTTTTTTATTGTTTTAGTTGGAAATTTATTATAAACAAAATTTACAAAAAAAAACTGAAACTTGGATTTTACTGAAAATTTTAAAAATTTTAGTAAATAACCTAAAACTCTAAAACTAGTTATATTTTTGTATTGGACAAACGATCCAAACAATTTTTATGCACAACCCAAACGCAATTGATAACTACTAAAACTCTGATTTTGTTGTAGGTTTACCGTAGAGTCTCAAAAAATAGGTAAAAGATCGGAAATTTTAAAATTTCCTAGTTAAATTGCGTTGCACAGTGGTCCGGATCCACAATTTAGGGGGACAAAAACATTTGGCTTGGTCTTATACTTTAGAGCTATGATGTCTACAGAACAAATGATCAGTAAAAGATAAGCCATATTTTGAAGCATATAGTATTAGGGTGGTTCTTATTATTAGGGTGATCCAAAAAATTATTTTCCGTATGTGTTGAGATAGTGGACTACATCCTTCGGCAAAATTGTAGGAAAATTTATATCATGCAACTTTGCCGAAAGCACTATTGTAGTATCTCTAACGGTTTTAGTGTTACATCTATTTTAATAGAGCAACTTAGGGTGTTCCTAAAAAAATCAGATTTTTTGCTCTAGCTTTATCAATTTTCACTTCTCAATTTTAGTGTCTTTGAATATCTTTTAGAGTTTGTTGAAACTAATTTTTTCATGACTAGCGCATTCATTTAGCGTTTTCTGAACCGAAGTTATGAGCAAAACTCGTTCAAAAACAGATCATTTTTAAACTGCTATATCTAACATTGGAGCAAATGAAAAAAAAATAATCGTTTTCTTTCATTCGATAGAAAATACTTTCGTGCATGTTTATAAAAAAAATGGTGGAGGAGATATTTTTTTTAATTTTTTAAATTGAGTTCAAACATTGGGTTTTTTCATTCAAAAATGCTCTTTCGTGTAAGACATTTATTAGCTATATATATAAAAATAAGGTATTGTTGTCTTCTAGCGTGTTAAAACTAATTCAGCTGCATAATCGGGAAGATGGAGTACACTAGCGTTGGTTGTTACTCTATTCAATAATGCTATTATAGGATCAGACGTTAAAAGAAATCGTTTGAATACATCCTCTAGATTCACTACACGATTGAATTTCTGAGGATGAAACTGCCTATACTTGCGAATTGATTTATTTCGACTCTATTCCGGTTCAGAAAACGCTAAATGAATGCGCTAGTCATGAAAAAATTGGTTTCAACAAACTCTAGAAGATATTCAAAGACACCAAAATCGAGAAGTGAAAATTAAGAAAGCTAGAGCAAAAAATCTGATTTTTTTAGGAACACCCTAAGTTGCTCTACTAAAATAGCTGTAACACTAAAACCGTTAAAGATACTACAAAAGTGCTTTCGGCAAAGTTGCATGATATAAATTTTCCTACAATTTTGCCGAAGGATGTAGTCCTCTATCTCAACACATACGGAAAATAATTTTTGGATCACCCTAATAATAAGAACCATCCTAATACCATATGCTTCAAAATATGGCTTATCTTTCACTGATCATTTGTTCTAAAGACATCTTAGCTCTAAAGTGTAAGGCTAAGCCACAAATGTTTTTGTCCCCCTAAATTGTGGATCCGGACCACAGTGCATTGGGTTTTTTCATTGAAAAATATTCGTATCATGTAAGTAATTTATTAACTATATACGAAAATAAGGTATTTTTGTTCCAAAGTGTTAAATTAATTCAAGTGCATGTTCGGGAAGAAATCGTTTTGCATTCTTCCGGGAATGCAGAATGGTGTCGCTTTTGTAAAATCTCTAAGGCCTCTCGGTGGTTGGAGGTTTTATCAACCGTGCATTTTGGCACCTGCAGATCGTTCAGCATCCTTTCGGGGATGCAGGACGATTTATTTCTCTATGTTTTGTGCTGTTTTCCCACTTCACCCAATTACCAATTCCCTTCCATGTTCTTTTTATCCTTCCCTTCCCATCAGGAAGTTGATGAGAAGCTACGGCAAGGCACGAATCTCCAAATAACTAGCGGAACATGCCACTTGAGCCAATTAGTTCTGATAACATAGGTGCAGGGCTTCATTCAGTAAAAAGCATTCAAACGAAGAGGTTGTTTTTCGAGACGAAGACAACTGTAACCTGCAGGTAGATTGGTTGGTTGGTGCTAATCGCAAAGGCTGCTGAAAAGCCAACATTCGGGGCGATCCCAGTTTCATAAGTACTTTAATCGTGGAACTCACTTCACTGAGAAAGATGGCCTAAGCGATTTGAGAACTGTTTCATTTTGTAGGTTACACTAGTTCATGCACTAGCTTTCGTTTTTCAAAAATCAAACAGAACTGTTTGAAGAATACATTTTTTATATATGAATAAGAGAGATATGAAAAAGGCATCATAGCACAACTGGGTGGATAAAAACAAGTTTTACTTAATTTCGTGTGATTTTTTGTGCTAAATTCGGAATTCTACTTTTTCTGAATTGTTTACTAATAGAAAATCCAAATAATTTTCGAATTCTATACATTCCGAAATAATTCTAAGTTTGTGATATTTAAATTTTAATATTCTATCGATTATAATTGATGTCGTTTAGGATAGCGGAAAATTGAAGATATATGTTTTTGTTCTTAATTGCTTGTAAAACAAAAATCAAGCAATATTTTTTTTTAAATTGTAGTTGGTTTCTTTTGCCATGGGTTAGTATATGAAATTCATATAATTCTACGCTCTATTTCTTATTGTACAAAGCCATTGAAATAATTTAAAATTTTTGTGTTGTCACAAAATTTATTTTATTATTGAAAAACAAATTCTACGACACTTTGAAACAGATGAAATCAAAACGGATTCCAATATTTTCACTTTGATTTGCAGAAACGTTGGAACGCATTATATATAAGAAATTTTGAAATTTCCGATCTTCTACCAATTTTTTTGAGGTTTTACGGAAAATCTAAAATAAAAAAACCTAATTTTAGTAGTTATCAATTCCGTTTGGGTTGTGCATGAAAATTGTTTACATCTTTTGTCCAATTCCATAATTGTTTTTAGAATTTAGGTATATTTACCAAAATTTTTAAGATTTTCAGAGAAATCCAAGTTTCAGTTTTTTTTGTAAATTTTGTTCATAATAAATTTCCAACTAAAATAATAAAAAAATATATGTCATAAAATTTCAAAGTTTTGATTTGTTTTTTTTTGGAAAAATTTACCCAATAATAGAAATTCTCTGTATTTGTACCAAATTTCTTGAGCTTCTTTGAACGGATATATAATTTTGGTCAACAATTCACTGTTTCTGGTGATGATTCCAATATTTTGAATAAAAAAAATGTACATGTCATCGCTTTAATTTTCGAGTTATATACAAACATGTGAAAAAAAAATGAAAAATTCATATATATTTATAAATTCATCGATTGTTTAATGTTTTCTTTTGATTGTGCAGGAATGGTAGTTGAGCGAAAATTGTAGCTGGTATCACTATCAATCGAATGATGTATAAAAATATATAGGTCATCGCTTTGAATTTCGAGATATTTACGATCAATGTAAAAAGTCTCATCTTTTCTTAGGTCATCTATCTACAGTTTTCATTATAACTTTGGGTAGACAACCCTATTTTTAGTTTTTCTAAGTGCATTTTTTTGTGGAAGTAGTACCGTTCTAATGGTGAACAAATTTTGAAGATCGGTTGACTAGCAACAAAGTTATGACTCGGTAAAGTTGAAGTATTCAATATTTTCTATGCGACGATTATGCCAAAGGAAAGAAAATTGGAAAGCAGATAGGGCATATTGGGCGCGAGAAAAAAACTTGGAACGGGAAAAATCAAATTTTCATTGGTTTTTCTTTACCAATCAACTCCTACAAAGTTTTTGAATCAATCTACGAACTTCACAAAATTCGAGGGTGTAAAATTTATTGAGATTCGTTGAAAAACAGCTGAGCTATGACAGCTCAAAGTTACCGTTCCAACTTTTTTTGAGGCTTGGTATTTGGAGTGTTAAAAGGGTTTATATAGGAAATGATTGGGAAACCTTTCTGATTTATTTCAGAATTTTTCAAAATGTATTTCATGTGAAAAAAAAATGTTTAAAATTTTCGAATTGTTTTTAAATGCACTTACAATTTTGGTACCACTCTATATGTTACAAAAAAAGTAAGTCATTTATGAGTACATTATGCTGTAATTATTTAAGATTTTTTAAAAATGTGGACGGGTATAATATCCGACTTTGAAGAAATAAATCATTCGAAAAACCATGCGTCTCCATCAAATTGTCATCATCCGATGGAGACGCATGGTATTTAGTTCTAAAATCATATATCACATGTCCTTAGAATTAAATACCATGCGTTTCTATTTACAACTTGAGTTCAGGGCTTAAGAAAGAATTTTCTTAAGGAAAGACCAGTGAGAGAAACATTAATCAGAACTAATGAATTGACTAATATTTAGGTTTTAATATACGGTTTAAAGTTTTTATTCATGAGCTGATAAGTAATTTTACATTTATTGTACATTTATTTTATTCAAATCAAATAATAACTATATTTAGTAAAAATTCTAAAGGACATTTAAATTATAGTTCTCTTGCAGAAAAAAGTATTCCTAGATACCAAGCGCAAAATCAAGGAAAATGCGAAACCAAGTGAAATCTAAAAAACTATAAGTTTTAAGGTAAAATGTTCGTCGACGTTCTGTATCACATGGTATGAATAGTCAAGTTGCCTGAAATTGCTCAACAAGACAGCTTCAGCTCATAAAGAGGGTTAAGATTAATCAAACTGGGATCGGACTGACAGCAAATCCGTCGAAACAAAAAAAGAAAAGTGATCCACGAAACACCAGAAAAAGACCACTAAGTGCAAGTAAATTCGATGAACTATATTTGCGAAAACTTTTGAAATTCAATTTTTATACATAGCTCAGTTTCTTATTCATTCTTAGTTAATACATATTTCGATTAAAGCAATAAAACAATACGATTTTCCGAAACTATTTAATAAAGGGGTCCTTTTCAGGAAATAGCAAAAAACTGAAAATGTTAAGTTTAATAAAACATGTTGTTTGTATAGAAAATTGACGATGCGAATTAATACGTTATTTTTGGGTCTTCGGGACTTGCTGCAGGCGCTTCGACTTAATTGCTATCTGGTTAATAGTATTTCTTAGGACTGCTAATAGCTAACCTCGAAACCTCCAAACTATACCGCAAGCTAGAAACGAATTACATTCCCTACATAATTGCTTGGTAAATCGACCCAGGCGTGCGGGCGTGTGTAAATAACATAAGGAATAAAATTCTTTTATTTTTATTAATTACATCAATACTCAAGCCCTGAGCTCAAGTTGTAGATGGAAACGCATGGTATTTAGTTCTAAGGGCATGTTATATATAATTTCTGAACTAAATATCATGCGTCTTCATCGGACGATGACAATTTGATGGAGAAGCATGGATTTCCGAATGATTTATTCTTTTAAAGTCTGATATTATACCCGTTCACATTTTTTAACAATCTGAAAAAATTACAGCGTAATGTACTCATAAATGATTTATTTTTTGATGTAAAATCTAGAGTGGTACCAAAATTGTAAGTGAGATTGAAAAAAATTCGAAAATTTTGAATATTTTTTTACACATGAAATGCATTTTGAAAAATTCTGAAAAAAATCAGAAAGGTTTCCCATAATTCCTAAAATATTCCTGATTTTTTTCAATATTTTTGCTAAAAGGGTTTTTGAAAAATTACAAAAAAAAAATATCAGAAGAATCACCCTAACTCCACCAACATGGCAGTTAAAGGGGTAAAATTTTGGGATAATCATTTCCAATAAAAAGCGTTTTCAAACAGCGTATACAATTTTTTTTCTGTTTGGGGGGCAGTTTTTATATGCAAACCCGGCTACACCATTTATATTAATTTCTTAAAATGGTTTATTTTGTTGAATGACATTTATCGATTCAGTAAAATGATCAAATTAGGCGAATTTAAGGTATATGAAAATTTCTACAAATTTCATCCAACACACAAGGCGTAACACTACGCACAAGAATGTAAATGCTCAAAATTCTGCAAATTAAATTAATTTTAAAAGTTATTGTTTTGGAGCCTGAACAAAACTAACAATAAGTTTCTCATATTTAACGAAATTTCAATATTGCAATTGAAAATTGAAAATGGAAAGTTTTTTCTACCCAACGGGTGAGCTTTCGGAAAAGAACTGATGAAACATCTAACAGAAATGAAATACAACAAAAAAATACCGCAGAGACAGAACTCGAACCCGTAAATTTTGCACAACAAAACAACCCCACGCAGAAATCAATCTAATTGAACAAAACCTCTGTAGGGGAAGTGGGAGTAAGGCCGCCACCCTAAATGTTTCATTAAATAACCTTTTTCCAATTCCAATTAACTGCACATATTGTTCCTATATTTCGAATTTTCAACCCTTTGAAACACATTGGACTCACTATACGTTTTCAAATGTCAAATAAAATTGAAAAAAAAAACAAAACGAGCATCGCCACCGAAGATCGAAAGTTGTTTTTCTAGGCAAAAGTTTAAGCGTTTCGCACCCAAGTAATAATTGATTCCAATTTCAAACCATCAGGAATATTTTTCTTTGCTATTTTCCTATAAAAAGAATTACAAGAATTATAGGTTTGAACAAAAACGTGATATTGATTGAGGGTTTGTTAATATGTGCATTATCTGGGTAAGATTGATTCATTTGATGATTCCGATTAAGACTGCAGCCTCTCAACTGATGCCACTGAACTTTACAAGAAAATAAAATACTGTCCCAGAAAGTATGGACGCATCCAAAAACCGCAGCCATTTCGCAATGGTTCAGAATCTGTCGAATTTTTATGGCTGCGTACTGTTGTTTACACTCGTCTCTAACTACTTGTGCAGTTATTTATTCGTTTTCATTAGTTTGTTTTGAAATTTGTGAACTTTCAGCAGAACAACGTCGAAAAATTTTGTACAAATGGTTCACAGAACGCGGACTGTCACTGAGAAAGATAGCAAAAATGGAAGGATTAAGTGAAAAAGCCGTGCGTACTGCAATGCAAATGTGGGCACTTCGAAGTCAAATGTTCTTCGTGCTAAAGAACGTTTGAATCTTCGAGCCTATAAGAAGCAGAAACAACCAAAACGTAGCCCGAAACAAGAAGCATCGATCAGGCCGAGGGTTCAAAAGCTGTACAATACGATTCTTGCTGGAAATTTGAACTGCATAATCATGGACGATGAAACCTACGTAAAACTCGATTACAAATGCCTGCTGGAACCACAATATTATACGGTGCGAGAAGGGCAAGTATTAAACCAGTCCGAGACATCGATTGAAGTCGAAAAATTTGGTAAGAAAGTTATGGTCTGGCAAGCAATTTGTAGCTGCGGTAAGATTTCGAAACCCTTCATCACCACTGCTTCAATGAACAGCGAAATATACATCAAGGAATGTTTACAAAAACGACTTCTACCCATGATTCGAAGCCACAAGGATCCTGTTGTCTTCTGGCCAGATCTTGCTTCTTGCCACTACTCGAAATCAACGGTAGAATGGTATACTACCAAAAATGTCACTTTCGTCCCAAAAGACATGAATCCACCAAACTGCCCACAACTTCGATCAATTGAGGAATTTTGGGCATTAACGAAGGCACATCTTAGGAAACATGTCTCGGCAGCCGAAACCATTCAACAGTTCGAAAAAGATTGGAAAAAAGTGTCAAAACTTGTCGCCAAGAAATCTGTACGGAATTTAAAGAGAAACCTTCGCAAGAAGGTGCGCCAGCTAGTCTACAATGGCTAAGTAGCATATGTTGTGAATAGTATTCTGTTTTTGCAGTCTAATTTTATCAGTATATCGAATAAAATTTGAATATCTAAAAGCAAAGCCTTGGTATTACATTTCTGTAGTGGAATTTGAACTTCTGTTTCAACAGACTTCGCAGCCGATTCAGAGTGTACAGAACCATTGCATGGCTAGTACTACGATTCTACTGACACTACGAATCCTTCCAGGTCGAGGCTCGAACATACGACAACTGGTTTGTGAGACCAGCGCCCTAAGCATTGAAACGCCAACCCGAGACATTTGAATATCTAACACTTGTGAATTATTTACAGTGAAATCAAAGTGCGTCCATACTTTCTGGGACAGCCTTTAAGCCATGTAAGTCCGAATCAACAACAGTTAAATCTTACCAAGAATAACAAGACGCCCGTGAGATGTGCTCCCGAGGCATATAAAAATTTTACTTTTATTTGTGAGGTAAAAACACTCGAACCATACCAGCTTCAAGACACAGAAAAGAATCAACATTAAATTAGCGTTAATTCTGATTCTACAAAAATTCTAAGATTATTTGGATTGAGTGTCGGTCGGATTGACGATTTTACTCGAACTGTAACGGGTTCGAATCCTGTCTCTGCCGTAAATTTTTCTCAAAATTTCATTTCTGCTAAACGCTTCGTAGACTCTTTTCCGTTGGGAGCTGATAAATCCTTAGACTAAATTGAAGGCGGCTTCAGCTCTAACAACAAAAATAAACCGAAATTCCAAGAGTTATACAAATGCACATTCTACATAACTTTCGGTAAGACAATTTGGCTCGATTCGTTTTAACCCGATTCAATTTTGGCAACATGCTATCAAGACTGTGGCATGATTGAACGGTATGTTGTCATACAAATATTTTATCTTAAGGGTATCGGTTTTTGCTTGATGCACATGACTTTTTTTTTAATTTGTTTCGCATTTCACTTCTTCTTCGATTCATCAGTGCATTTGCAGTTCATGCTAAAGTGTTAATGCAATCTCACAGTTCAACATAAACCATTAACTAGTCGTGGAGTAAATTCCATTTCATAATAATTTTTTTTTGCACCTAAGTGGAGTAACAGAACTTCTAAATTACTACTTTATTATTGATAGTTGGGCAAACAGATCGTGCTTGCGCACCTACATCAAATTCTGTTAATTTTTGAAATTCTAAGAATTTTGCTAGTGTCTATTGCCCTTTTATATAATTATTCAAAGACTGTTCGGAACGATATAATCAAATCAACAAATTTCTCCATTCCTCGATTTTACTAAATTCGATTTGTTGATTCATTAGCACAACCTTAGATCTTCCGAGATTCCAGCCATCAGAACCAAGAACAGGAACCTTTCCCCTTGCGTTATGTGTTGGTGGCATTTCGCAGCATTCACGTAGCCCATAATTCAAACCTCGTCACACCAGGCCGTACAGCTCCTTAGCAGCACTTATACAAGCTCTTCGGAAAACGACGCTCGCGACGCGCTTCGTGAGGATCATTTTTCCTATCCTCCCCGTGGTCGAGGGAAGAAAAATTCGCTTTCCTAGTGTACTTTTCTCGCCATTCTCTTCGACGGCGAAGGTGTGACTACACCTTGTAATTGAAGTGGATGTAGCTATTTACTACGACAGACTGCTGCGTCGCGTCGTCGTCGTCATCGGGGGTAACCCGGTTGGAATTTCCTCGTATTCGGTTTACCAACGGCGGTGCAACCGAAGACCGTAGGAACGAACCTTCATGGAGTGGTACTGGACCGGTTTTAGATATATTTTAAATTCCATCGGAGCATTACCAGAAACCACGGCGCGACATTCTTCATAAATTGTTCATTCGAATTCTACCGCGGAGTAGGCTGCGATCTGCTGTGCCGTCCCGAATAAGAAGCTATAACGAACTTCTATCAAATGATAATGGTTTATTTTACTATCATGGCTTACTTAGGAATAATTTAATTATTGAAATGGCAAAATAATGCTTTAATTCAGTACATTAGCTTGTTTTGCTCTTATTCCGCAATTTAGCAACTTCCAGAGAAGTTTTAGAAAGAAAAACTAAAACTTTGTGTGATATTCATTGAAACTTTGGATTTTAAAATATACCAACTTAGTAACATACTTTTCGGAACCGTCAATCGTGTTCCTTCAAAGATAATTCAAATACATTTTAAGGTTAGTCTCTGTATTCTACATTTCAATGTTACTATGCTATTGTTTTGGTATTGGAAATATCTCAATTGGCTATAACTTTGCTCATGCGGGTGACAATTTTAAGTATTCTCTTTAGCAATTTTAGCTGTTAATTCAACCATATCAATTAAGGCTCTTCTGCTAGTCGGACACAAGAATATAATAAGGTATGCTTTTACTGTTTTCTTCTGATCGGATCTTCATCGAATGATTGGTAATTGAATGTTACCGGAGAAAAATGCCACCCAGGGATTTCGCTGTAAATAATTCACAAGTGTTAGATATTCAAATTTTATTCGATATACTGATAATATTAAACTACAACAACAGAATATTATTCTCAACATTCGCTACTTAGCCATTGTAGACTAGCTGGCGCACCTTCTTGCGAACGTTCCTCATACAATTCCGTACAAACTTCTTCGCGACAAGTTTTGACACTTTTTTCCAATCTTTTTCGAACTGTTGAATGGTTTCGGCTGCCGAGACATGTTTCCTATGATGTGCCTTCGTTGATGCGCAAAATTTCTCAATTGGTCGAAGTAGTGGGCAATTTAGTGGATTCTTGTTTTTTGGGACGAAAGTGACATTTTTGGTAGTATACCATTCTACCGTTGATTTCGAGTAGTGGCAAGAAGCAAGATCTGGCCAGAAGACAACAGGATCCTTGTGGCTTCGAATCATGGGTAGAAGTCGTTTTTGTAAACATTCCTTGATGTATATTTCGCTGTTCATTGAAGTAGTGGTGATGAAGGGTTTCGAAATCTTACCGCAGCTAAAAATTGCTTGCCAGACCATAGCTTTCTAACCAAATTTTTCGACTTCAATCGATGTCTCGGACTGGTTTAACACCTGCTCTTATCGCACCGTATAATATTGTGGTCCCGGCAAGGATTTGTAATCGAGTTTCACGTAGGTTTCGTCGTCCATGATTATGCAGTTCAAATTTCCAGCAAGAATCGTATTGTACAGCTTTCGAACCCTCGGCCTGATCGATGCTTCCTGTTTCGGACTACGTTTTGGTTGTTTCTGCTTCTTATAGGTTCGAAGATTCAAACGTTCTTTAGCACGAAGAACATTTGACTTCGAAGTGCCCACTTTTTTGGCCACATCCAGAACTGAAACTTCCTTCTTTTGCACGAACGTCTTCAGTATACGTTTCAGGAACAAATTGGCTCAAATGGTACGTTCCCCTTGATATTTGGAGGGGAACGTTCCATTTGAGCCAATTTGTTCTAATTCCTGAAACGTATACTGAAGGCGTTCGTGCAAAAGAAGGAGGTTTCAGGAACGCCTTAAGTACACGTTTATCCAAAGGTGTTATCCTAACCGAACTTCCTGATTGCATTTCGCACGGCTTTTTCACTTACTCTTTCCATTTTTGCTATCTTTCTTAGTGACAATCCGCGTTCTGTGCACCATTTGTACACAATTTTTCGACGTTGTTCTGCTGAAAGTCCACAAACTAATGAAAACGAATAAACAGCAGCACAAGTGGTTGAAGAAGTGTGTAAACAACAGGACGCAGCCATAAAAATTGACAGATTCTGAACCATTGCGAAATGGCAGCGGTTTTTGGTTGCATCCATACTTTCTGGGACAGTCTTTATGTCACTATATTTTTACTTTTTGGACGAAAGCATACGAGATTTTGCTCTTTTTAGCTACATCTTGTATGGAATGGTTCGGGTTTCGCGTAATTTACAATTCCAGGGAAACAGCCATTGTTGAAAAACGCAAAATCAGTTTGCTCCGTTATCGTTGAACTGAAATTCAAAAAAGAAATATCCGTTTCATCAATTCATTTTTCTAAATAAAGGTATTTTCTGCTCACGTAGATTTATCCAGCGATAGCGGAGAAAACTGTTTTTTCCTTTTACAACAATTTTCAACTGTTTTCCTAAGATTGTGAGTAGGATTTTAACACTCCTGATAGCAAACCTAAAAGTTACCAAGCCTGAAATAACTTGGAACGGTAACTTTGAGCTATCATAGCTCAGTTATTTTTTGACAAATTTCGATAAATGTTACACCCTCGAATTTTGAGAAGTTTGTAGATTATTTTAAGTATATCATTATTGAGGGTCGTTTATTAAAAACTAATGAAAATCTGATTTTTTCCATTTCAAGTTTTTTCAAGCTCAAAATATGCCCTATCTGCATTCATGCGGCACCTGCATCGCGAATAGGATGTTGACTTCAACTTTACCGAGTCATAACATTGTTGTTAGTCTACCGATCTTCAAAATTTGTTCACCATTGGAAATGTACTACTTCCACAAATAAAATGCACTGAAAAAAAACTAAAAAAAGGGTTGTCTACCCAAAGTTATAATGAAAACTGTAGATAGATGACCTAAGAAAAGATTAGACTTTTTACAATGATCGTAAATATCTCGAAATTCAAAGCGATGACCTACATATTTTTACACATCATTCGATTACTAGTGATACCAGCAACAATTTTTGTCCAACTACCAATCAAAAGAAAACATTAAACAATCGATGAATTTATAAACTTCATTTTTCTCACATGGTTATATATAACTCAAAAATTAAAACGATGACATGTACAGTTTTCTGCTCTAAAATATTGGAATCACTACTAGAAACAATGTATTGATGAACAAAATTATATAGCCGTTCAAATAATCTCAAAAAATTTCATACAAATACAGAGAATTTCTATTATTGGGAAGGTTTTTCCAAACAAAATCGAATCAAAACATTTAAATTATATGACATATTTTTTTATTATTTTAGTTGGAAATTTATGATGAACAAAATTTACAAAAAAACTGCAACTTGAATATCACTGACAATCATAAAAATTTTGGTAAATATACCTAAACTCCAAAAATAATTATATTTTGGACAAAAGATCTAAACATTTTTTATGCACAACCCAAACGCAATTGATAACTACTAAAATTCTGATTCTGTTTTAGGTTTGCCGTAGAATACAAAAACAAAATAGATAGAAGATCGGAAACTTCAAAATTTTCGAGTTATATTGCATTGCACAGTGGTCCGGATCCACCATTTAGGGGGACAAAAACATTTATAGCTTAACCTTATACTTTAGAGCTATGATGTCTTTAAAACAAATGGTCAGTAAAAGATAAACCATATTTCGATGTACATGGTATTAGGGTGGCTCTTATTATTAAGGTGATCCAAAAATTATTTTGCGGATGTGTTGAGATAGAGAACTGCATCCTTCGGCAAAACTGTAGATAAACTTATATCCAGCAGCTTTGCTGAAGACACCATTGTGGTATCTCCAACGGTTTTAGTTTTGCAACTATTTTTGAAAAAGCAACTTAGGGTGTTAGGTTTTTTACTATAGCATTTTTATTTTTCACTTTTCGTATTAGGTATTTTTGAACATTGTAAAACCAATTTTTTGATGACTGTTGCATTCAGGTAGCGTTTTCTGAACCGAAGTTATGAGCAAAACTAGTTCAGAAATGGGTTATATTTAAACTGCTACATCTAACATTGACAGAAAATGCATTTGACAAAAAATACTTTCGAACATGTTTAAAAAAAAGGCGGAGGAGAAATTTTTTTGATTTTTTAAAATTGTGTTCGAACATTTGGTTTTTCCATTGAAAAATACTCTATTATGTAAGGCATTTATTAGCTATATATGAAAATAAGGTATTTTTGTCTTCTAGAGTGTTAAAACTAATTCAGGTGCATATTCGAGAAGATGAAGTTCACTCACGTTGGTTGTTACTCCATTTGGTAATGCAATAACAGAGATTGATTTTGTTTCAAAAAAAATTTTTTTTGTTCTATATCGACACTATATCTTAACGTATCAGCCAATTTTAAGATATTTGGAATTGAAAAAAATGGTCGATTTCGGAAATTTCATATAAACCGGTGATTTTTCAAAATGCTACGTTTCATCATAGACTCGTCATTTCAAAGCAGTTTATGTTGAACTGTTATGCCACTTGCGGTTCAACATAAACCAACGAGGCTAAATCGAAACGTAAACATAATGAAATTGGTTATGTGCCCTAGCGCAAACAAGGTTAATTGCTAAATAACTTCAAATGCCGGCCGTCACCACTCACCCACCTAACGCTTCACGAAATTAAAGATGATCGAAAAATATTGGCACCCTACTGTTTCATTATAATGGTAGTAGTAATGACAAAAATCCAATCACAAAAAACTTGTTTTTGGTTAAAAAGTATTACCCTATATAGTAAGATTTTTATAAGGAGTGTATCGGAAATAAGCTATCCACAAATTTTCTTTCAAATTATGATAACAACGATATTTTATTCAAACTAAAAATTAATCCTTTATTGTACGAGGTTAAACTTGAGCACAAAGAAAACCGGATGAAATTTAAGTTATTACTTCACGAGTTTTCGAACTTTTGATCGAACGCTCTTCATCAAGTTCCGGACAAGTGTTGCATCGCATTTTTTGGACGCTGGAGCCCAAATTTTTTTGAACTCCTGTATGTTCCCAGCTGCCTCACCAGTCTTCTTGAAGACCCTCTTCACAATTGCCCAGTAACGTTCGATGGGTCTAAACTGAGGGCAATTTGGTGGATTGATATTTTTCTCAACGAAATTTATACCCTTTTCCACAAGCCAATTGAGAGTGGTTTCGGCATTGTGAGCCTACGCCAAATCCAGCCAAAACAGTGGAGGTGTACTACGCTTCTTATATAAAGGCAGCAATCTCTTCTGGAAACATTCAGATCGATAGATTTCTGCATTTAGAGTTCCGGTAGTGTAAAAAATGGTTGACTTCAAACCACAGGAACATATTGCTTGCCATACTAGTACCTTTCGACCGAATTTCTCCACTTTAATCGATTTGTTCGCATCGCTCACATCCTCCCCAACGACGACAGTAAAGTATTGTGGACCTGGAAGGGATTTTGAGTCCTCTTTTACATAAGTCTCATCGTCCATCAAAACGCATGCATCCGGACCCTGCAAAAGACGCGAATGCAATTTCCGGGCCCTTGTTGCTGCTTTGCTTTTTCTGTTTTACACTTTGTTCCGAGATTTTCTGCTTCTTGTAGGTCTTCAGGTGATTTCGCCTCTTGATACACTGGACCATTCCGACACTCGTTCCAGCTGTTTTGGCAAAATCACGTATTGACATTGATTTGTTCTTCATGATTAGATATACAACTTTCTGGTCCAGTTTCGGGTTGGAAGAACCGGGTTTTCTGCCTCTTCCTGGTAGCTCATCCTAAGAATAATGTTCCCCAAACTTATACGTTTTTATCACTGGCATGATGAATTCCAAACCGCTTCGCCAATTTTCGCATAGTAATACCCTTCTCACTTAGCCATGTGTTCAGAACTTTAATTTCCACTTCCTTTTCAATACGTGACATTTGGAAAACGCAGAATTTCAACCGCACAAACAAGTAAAGAATCGCAAGCTGACAGCCAAACGCACAGCATGCTGCGATCTGAGCTTAAAAACCATCACAAATACATGCGTACAACACAAATGTATGTGGATATATTATTTTCGATACACTCCTTATACAAAAGTAACAGAAGCGCAGGGTTTCATTCAGTAAAAAGCATTCAAACGGAGAGGTTGTTTTTCGAGACGAAGACAACTGTAAGCTGCAGGCAAATAACCTGTTGGTGCTAATCGCAAGGGCAGCTGCACAGCCAATAGTCGGGGCGATTCCAGTTGTAGAAGTACCTGGAACATTGGAACTCACTTCACTGAGAAAGAAAGCCTAACCGATCTGAGAACTGTTTCATTCCGTAGGTTACACTAGTTCGTGCACAAGCTTTCATGTTTTTCAAAAATCAAACAAAATTGTTTTAAGAATACCATTCCTTTTTTATATGAGAATAATATAGATATGAGAAAGGCATCATTTCACCACTAGGTGGATAAAAACAGGTTTTACTTAATTTCGTGAGATTTTATGTGCTAAATTCGTAGTTCTACTTTTTCTGAATTGTAAAACAAGTATATGATAGAATTTCGAATTCTATACATTCCGAAATAGTTCTAAGTTTGTGAAATATAAATTTTAATATTCTATCGATTACTAGCTGACCCGACGAACTTTGTCTCGCCCCAAAATTTGTTCGAATTTATGTTTTCGTACATCAGAATTGTAAAACGATTAAGTGGTTAACGTTTCTCTCCATTATTTTTCTGATTACTTAACCTTTAATCAACGGTATTTGACACACATTTGCTTTAGCGCGAAAAGAAATATCACAAAAAATTAAAGTGAAAAATCGAGCAAATGCACAGATTCTCATCTCTAAATAAAGAGTTCCTATTCTAGAGTTGTTCATTCGGAGAGTAGGATACATTTACAATTAGTATTTAGCCCAAGTAACCAAAAGTTCGTAAAAAAGATTTTGCTTAAGAAACGTACCAAGCATTCTGAAGAGTCCGTTTTTAAGGAATTGCTCATGTTCATTTTATTTGGTCCTTTCGATCAAATTCAGTGATCACAGCATAAATTTGTACCTCCAATTGTGAAAAGCTTGTGAACTGAGCACAACCTGATAGAAAGGGTCGAAGAAAGGTCTGACATCTAAAAAAACTCGAATTAAAACTTACAAACATACATCCATATATTTTGGCACTTTCTTAATTCGTCTAGGAGAGTTTATTGGTACATAAGAAATGACTCTCCGAGCCCATTACTTTTCCCTAAGTATTATAATTGTAAGGAAAGAATCAAATCTTTGTATAGTGATATGTAATTCCGTATGAAAATTCATTGATTAATTATCTATGCTTAGTATTTGATTTAAATTAAAAAAAAGTCGGGTGGGTAATGTCAGAGACATACCCGGATGACGTGAATACGAATAAAATGGATCGATCAGATTCTTTAATGGGAAAGAGTTTGAATTCTGAAATTTTTGAACCGAATGCTTGAGCTGAATTCGGAAACTCAATTTTGATGCTAGACTCGGGTATTGAATTCTGGACCTGAACTTGGTAACTGGATTCCGAAACTGAATTCTGAATTGTTAAACTGATCACTGAACCTGTGTTTTGGGACTAAATTCGAGACACGAGACTAAATTCTGGTTGGGCACTGAATAATGTGCCTGAATCCTAGCACTGAACTCCGCAGCTAAATTATAGTTACCGAATTCCCAGGATTTTCAAATCCGGATCCAGAACTCAGCTAAGAAATTCTGTTCTAGAATACAGATCCGGAATTTAGTCCAAAAATCTTCAGAATATAGTTACACTTTTAGAATTGTAGACCTGAATTTTGGAACTAAATTCTAGACTTCTGTTCCTGGATTTCGGTCTGTAGTTTCAGAACCTCTGGGTCAAAATTTTGAATTTTGGAACTGTATTCTGGTCTGAAACTCGATTTTAGTTCAAATCCAATCTAAAATCTAGCTCTGAAATTCGGTTTTAGCTCCAGAATTCTGGTACTAGATTCTGGCTTTGGAATCTAGACGAGAAACTGAATTTTAGATCTGGCTTCTGGAAATGAAAAAAAAAACAGATCTTGAATTCTGAGACTGAATTTCAGATCTGAACTGTAGAATTGGATTCTGGACCTGAATTCTGGTCCGAGCTGAACGAGTCAAGTACGCAAGCTAGAATGAATCAAGTATCAAATTTTTATCTTCTTTATTTATCTAAATACTTGAAAGGAAAATTTTTAAAAGACGTATTAACGTCAAAACTCAAACACGCTGCAATGCATATCATCTCAGACACTCGATTAAGATTTTCTTTGTTGAATACTTACTCTAACATTTATTAATTTTGAATCACCAACCTGAAATGAAAGTAATAAATCGTATGAGTATGAAAAAAATAAATTTCAAAAATAATGAAAATCTTCAATAAAATCATTCATTTCGTGAAATGAAAGCAGACCACATTGAAATTATTTGAATGGTGCAGAGCATATACACAGCAAAAATTACATTTCTAACACCTCCGAAGCCATCTTCATTTAATGCAACCTGTCATTATTGCTAGCGAAAGAGAACTATAACACAATAATCCATGCCAATCATCATTTCAAGTTCCAAGATTCTAATGTTCTTCATCTCAATCTCAGCTCAACCAATTACAAGATCTTGGCGAACGTATCATCCCTCTGTTTTAGGACACTAAATCCTCTGAATCACAGCCATTTGGAATTTACTACCGTTCTGAGCGTCCGACATCTGCCATAGCGCAGTTACAGTCCTTTGTTCTATTACGTCCCACACGCAGACACACAAACGCGTACAACGAACAGTGAAACTGTATCCAAGTCATTAGTCACCCTCCTACGATTGGAAAGTGCCATCAGCTTCAATAGCATCTCTATATGGGATCGTAAAAGAATTAAAGCCTAAAATCTCATTCGGAAAACCGTCCCCCTCGTTGGGCAGCCTGAAGTAGCGTGGTCGGTGACAATTCGGTTTCCTCCGAGCGGAAGTTGCATCCCATGCTGTGCCGCAGCACCGTCCGTCGGAAGGCTCTGATATCTAATTTGCTCTGGCACAATAATCATTAGGATTGCTTCCACCACCCGGCATCAAGGCCGATATCATAATTCATATTCGCTCGGTGCCGTTTCTGTCGCCGTGTGCCAATGGAGCTCGTAAAAGTGTATGGCTCAATGTTTGGTCAATGGCTGTCTATTCGCGTGTAGCCGCCCATAAGCTATTTCACGGGTCGAAGGTGACGGTGACTCGATTCTGGGTGCATGGTGGAAGTCAGAGTGTGCGAAGATTTGCGGAGTAGGAAAAGTTTCAAGAGTTTGAATGAAATTCGAAGACTCAACTTTTTTTTAAATTAAAGAATTTGAAGATATGGCGGAATTGAATGGAATTGTGGAATTTGTTTAATTTGAACGGTTTGAAGAATTGGTGAAAATTGGTCATCCGATTAGATATTTTAAGGTTGCCACATCTGTCATTGATATTCTGTCAAATTTTCAGCTTGATACCTGGACATTTGTAAAAGTTACGCTGTATTAAGTACGTCTTCGATTGTGCGTGTGCTCGATTTTATGCAATTTTTAAAATGAAATTGAATTTTGAACAACGAGTTTGCATTGCATATGGCATTAAAAACAGTCTCAATGGTTCTACGACATTGCAAATGTTAGGTTGCTGTCAGAGTGAAAGCGTCACGCGATGTGTCTAGGCGCGCGTGTGAGCTAGTAGCATTTGATCAAAGCAAACCTGTCAGAATGAATGCGATGCGATATCAGTACATTGCATTGAATCGCTTCGCTTCGCATCGCGTTCCGCGTTTACTCTGACATCAACCTTAGAAGAGTGATACTATGAAGAAAACAATCGTTTATCAAACGAGTGAATGGCGTACACCCAATGACCCGCGACCGAAAAAAACCACGTCGTTTTCAGTCGAAAAAAAAAGACGATGCTCGCAGTTTTCATTGATTACAAGGGTGTTGTGTATCATCAATTCCTTCCACAAGGCCAGACCGTCAACAAAGAGCGTTGTTTGGGCGCTATGAGACATTTGAGTGATGCAATTCGTCGAAAAAGATGAGATTTGTGGGCTAACATCTCATGGATCTTGCACCATCACACAATGCCATCGTAATCCGTGAACATTTGACTAAAAACGAAAGGAATACTATTCAGCAACCACCGAATTCACCTGATTTGACTAACTGTGACTTTTTCCTATTCAGTCGACTCAAGAAACCGCTCTGTGGAACGCGTTTTAGCTTCTGAGATGCGATTATGGAAAAATCGCAGATGGCTCTGAAGGACATACCGAAAACTGAATATCAAAATCTTTTTTAATCCACCTAATGGTGTAATGATGCCTTTCTCGTCGTAGTGAGTTCCACAATTTGGTCCTTCTGAAAGACAGGCATGAATCCCGTACAGCATCCTACTAGTTTTTTCAATGAAATGCAAATCCGAAATGAAATAATCGACATTTAAATTCTATATGCTGCTATTTTAATAGTCGTAAGGACCACCCATTAGTGAAAAAGCTACAAACGAAATCACGTAAAATAAAACCTCTTAACAAAAATTGAATCAGTTTGGATGCTATCGCCACTGCAAGCAGATGCATTTGCATTGGTGAAAAAACAACTAAAAGGGGACAACGGTAGAGAGCATCACACAAAATCAGCCGTTCTAATGGCTCTAAAAGTTTTCTAAAGAACTATTAGGATTTCTTCTTCGCAAATCGAAAGTAAATATCCTCAGTTTAGTGCAAATCTAGAACAGTTTGATTAGATTTGTGCACTTTCCGCTGTGTGAAATTCACAGTAATCGAGATCAAGTGAAGCCTTCTTTGTTTTTGCGAAAAATGTGAAAAAGGGGAATGCTTGCATAATTCAAACAATTGATCAACTAATTGATATTCGGAAATGTTAAGGAATATGTCAGTTGTTTTCGTATTTACGGCATCCAGTTATGTCTCTGACATTACCCACCCGCCTTTTTGCATCGTCGCTTTAAATGACGGTGTGAAATTCAATAGCAACCTATGGGACTATGAGAATTTTAATTTCATGAAAGACATTATTTGACACATATTCACACACATACACGCACGGACACATACATTTCTCAGCTCAATGAACTGTGTCGAATGATATAGAACACTTAGAGCAAATTCGGCAGCTAGAAGTTCTATATGGAAGATCAATAATAGAGCAGAAACTGGAACAAACGTATCCCCAGCAAGCCGTTCTAGTTTTATTTATTCGACCAGTTCTTCTGTCAAATTTAAAACTGGTCTACGATGCCGTTCTATTTTTGCCTTTCTCTATAGAAAGGTATTAGAATTGCTGGAAAAACCGACTTTCGAACGGAGCCTCGGAGACCCATAGTGTTATATACCATTCGACTCAGTTCGACGAGATCGGAAAATGTCTGTGTGTATGTGTGTGTGTGTATGTGTGTGTGCGCACTTTTAGAAGATATTTGAACGCGCTCAATTTTCTCAGAGATGGCTAAACCGATTTTAACAAACTTGGGCTCGTTTGAAAGGTACTATCGGGCCATTGATCAAGTTCGAAGATCAAATGGCTGTGACTTTTGGTTCCGGAGATATGATTGTATAAGTGACGTAACCGACAAAAAGCGTTGTATTTGAACGCGCTCAATTTTCTCAGAGATAACTGAACCGATTTTAACAAACTTGGGCTCGTTTGAAAGCTACTGTCGAACCATTGATCAAGTTCGAAGATCAAATGGTTGTGACTTTTGGTTCCAGATATATGATGGTATAAGTGACGTAACCGACAAAACACATTGATTTTTACCGCTCTTATATATATAAGGGTGCCAAAATTTTGGGATCACCTCTATTTTCGTTAAGTTCTAGTGCTCAAAAGTTTAAGCACCTCGAAAAAAGCCTTCATGCAAAATTTGACCTAAATCGGACATGCGTAATGGGTGCTGCCCGGTGGTAAAGGTTTGACAATTTTCGACCTTGAAAAAGCACCATAGGGGGGAGTACATGAAATTTCCAAAATCGAAATTTTTTTTGAGACCGAAACTCTAAAAACTGCATGAAACATCGAAATTTAGTGTCATCTCAAAAAGATTTTTTTTTTGAAAAAATCAACTTTCTGGGACTTTTTTTTTCGAGATGACACTAAATCTCGACGTTTCATGCAATTCTAAGCCTTTTGGCATCAAAAATTTTTTTTCGATTTCGAAAATGGTGATTTTTCAAGATATATGAAAATTCCACTAAGTGGACTAATAAGGGTTTTTTTAGATTAGCATAACTGATTACAAATAGGCAACGCAAATGTCAAGCACTAGTTTGGAAAAATGATGCTGACTATGTGACATAAACACTGAAGCATGCTTTTGTGAACTACTCGAATCAATCTGAATCAATTGGTGTCAAAATTAGTATCCAAAATTATTTAATAAAAGTATGAAACATATTTTCATGAGACTGTTATGAAAGAAGAGAAAGGCATTATCACACCACTAGGTGGATTAAGAAGGGTTTTTTTAGTAAATTTGCACATATTTTCTTGTAATTCCGGAACAGGAAGTCGGATCCAAATGAAATTCAAGAAAAGGTCACCAGACCTTTCGTTTGAATTTTAGTTTGTGAAAATCGGTTCAGCCATCTCTGAGAAATGTGTGTGACAATTTTTTCCTGTAATTCCGGACCGGAAATCGGATCCTAATGAAACTCTGGAACTTTGTATGGGACCTTAAGGAAAGTGTTGTAAAAATCGGTTCAGTCATCTCTGAGAAAATTGAGTGACATTATTTGTCACGTACACACATACATTCATTCACACACAGACATTTTGTGATCTCGACGAACTGAGTCGAATGGTATATGACACTCGGCCCTCCGGGCGTTGGTTGTAAAGTCGGTTTTCACAGCGATTGCATAACGTTTCTATATGTGAAAGGCAAAAATGTTTCGAGAATTGAATCAAGCGCTGGCATAAGTGTGTTGCAGTCGATGGTGAGTCCTTTGAAGGGAACAGTATCGATTATGATGAATAATCTTGTATTTTTTATTTCCTGAATAAATTCCTGGAACTTTTTGATCAAGACATTACTATTGGAAATGCAAGCAAACAGCGGTATATGTCAAACGTTAATTTAGTCATCACAAGTTAAATTTTAATACCATCCTTATAAAGTATATTTTTATTTTAATATGTTCTGCAAAGATAGTGTAGAACAAAACATAAAATAAGCATAAATGCCCAAGTTCTTTTTACGGCACAAAACTGAACATGCACTCGATTGAAACGCGGCGCGCTTCATAGGATAAATTCATGGTGCAAACTTCGGTGCAAGATGCGGTGGGAGCACCGGCACAAAACAAAACAAAAAACTAGCAAGCTCACGCGGCTTTGTGTCGTGTTCAGTGTTGTTGTCTTTTTTCTGGAAAAACAGGAAGATGAGTGGAAGAAAAATGTAAACTTCGTCCGTTGTAGGATCATCATCACTGAGCACAAAGTTGTATTTTAAAATATTCAAGATGAAATACTTGATAACTTGTAAATTAAATCTACATACCCGAAAATACCACATAGTAAATCTGCACTAGAATTCTGGGCCATGTTTTGTTCCGTTGTATATGTGCAACGATCCCCGCGTCGATTCACTAGTTTCATACAATTTTAAAACTTGAAGTTTTAATTTAAATGTTTTATTCAATAAATTTTGAAGATCGTATTTAACTAAACATTATCACTAGAACTTGCAAAATCGGAGAAGAAGAAGGAGATGAAAACAAGTTAACAATTCATTCAGCATTTTCAATACCGACAGGTTTTTTTAAACCATTTGGTTAGAGGCGAAATTTATTCGGAATCGTTACTAAATTTACTAAACGTTTAATACTAAATTCCGCGTGGAATTCTTAATGAAAACTTTCCGCCGACTTGAATTTGATTCAATACTCATACAATCCAGTTATATCTCTGACATTACACACCCGTACTCTTTTTAATTTATTT
The DNA here is from genome assembly GCF_030247185.1 of Malaya genurostris. Taxonomy (NCBI): domain Eukaryota; kingdom Metazoa; phylum Arthropoda; class Insecta; order Diptera; family Culicidae; genus Malaya; species Malaya genurostris. The sequence continues at coordinate 96,473,344 of NC_080572.1, forward strand.
CCGCATGGATTGTCTTTACCCAGTCGCTGAACTGTTTAGTACTTTACGAGATTAAAATCTATGGCGAACGTATTTTATTAATACTAAACACTACAGTCAATACAAAAATTGTCTTTTTCAATAATGACTGTACTCGGAACAAATGCAACACATTTTTTGTGCATAAGTTTTTATTAGATAGGGAAAATCTATGATTGCTAGTAGAACTTCTTTAAAGTGTTATGTTTATATGTTCAAGATTTCGTCACAATCTGTCAAATTGGTTACCGGAAAAGCTTCCAAGCAAGAAACGCATCATCCAAAAATGTCGGCTCAATCCAGACCAGTGTCACAGGTGGATCACGAAACAGTTGGGAATAGACAATTAGGTTCCGTGTCCCGTGTGGTAAATTGATTCATGGAGCCGACCCGGCAGTTTATTTACGATAAGCTTGCAACACAAAATTTGCGTAATTGTTACTTACATCTAACCTCTTGTGTGACTGAAAAAGTGCAGTTTTTACTAGTGACTGGTGACATATTGGAGATCAGTAAGAAATAAGTTGCGAACTAGTTGCCGTTTCGTTGCAAGGATATACTAGAATAACTGATCTTTACGCAACATGAAAATAACTCATATTAAGTATATTTGTAACAACACTGTAAATAATAAATTTATTAAATGAGCTTTTCCAACAATAAAAGAAAGAAGCATGTTTTTTTGGAATTACAAATTGATGCGATGCCCAGGTTTTGCAACGAATTTTAAACTGTCGAACGAAATTCAATTCTAGTTAAATGTGTTTAAATGCTGAAATATTATCCATGCAGCCTTAATTAACAGTTGATAAAACTTTAAATCCAACCCTTAAGAAACTGTTAATAATGTTGAGACCGATTTCCCAATCCATATATTGTTGTCTTCGATTTCATGATAGTGCATCAAAGCAAGATGGATATTGAGTAAATCATTATTTTGATCAAAGAACATGTTTAAAAATATAATATTCTTGTTATATGATTTTGTTCTAGTGCTTGATAATTCGACTTACTCTCCAGAATTCGCTCCATCCTACTACCGTCCCTTTTCGTGGTAGAGCCACGCCCCGATTCTTAAGAAAACATGCGAAAATTTGCTCACCCTTTTGCAGTTTAACACCGATGGCATTTATAGGAAAACGGTGGAATATACTTCGCAGAGCTTAAAATTGTCACGCATTCTCAATTCGGTTTTACCTTTTTACTGTTTCATTCATAGACGAAGTATATTCGTCTCTCAAGGCAAAAAAAGAGAGTGTCAATGTTACCGTCACTCGTTCATCTGTGACAAGACGAAACGAAACTAACGTCTGCAGGGAGAATCAGAAGAATTTCAGTTCTCATTCTTTCATCGTATAATGAAAATCTGTGGCGTTTGGTTATAAAGAGTGACTAAAATATAACAAATCGAAGTAATTACACCCCAGCACCAACAGGTAAAAGTCATTCTGAAACCTTTTTCTGTCATTTTTGATTCTCAAAGCTTTGGTCGAATATCGACACTGCACAGTATACGATTTTCACTGGAAACCGCAAATGACTGAAAAGGAAAATGTAAGAAAGATCACAATTTTGAAACTACTGTTCCGCTTACGTCGTTGACTGGACATAGATCTCGTTAACACCATTTGCAAGCGCAGCTGAGAGTGACATTTATTTCTCGTCGGGTTTCGTATATTTTGAATCAATGAAAATGACTTGTTTTAGCTCTGATATTTCGTACCAAATAATGTTTCTATTTGAGAAAAAAAAACTAAAGTAATGCAAGAATACTGTTCATAATTGGGCTTAATTTTTCTTTAATTGTGTTCCATTTGAGAAATATTCAATTCAATCCGTCCGGTAGTATATTCAGAATGTACAGAATTAGAGGAATGAAATTGCTTTGCTAACCATTACTCACTTACCGACGATTTGCTGTTACGGTGATTGATTGCATCCGATTTCACCCCTTTGGTTTGAACCCTGCTAACTAGAAGCTTTCAATAATTCCCCACCAGCAGCACAAAAGTGATAAAAGCAAAATTCCATTAATTAAGGGATAATAAAAAGAGTCATTATTTTAATGAAAATATGTAATTATCATTTGCTTGCGCTCCTGCAAGGTAGTAATAACATCCTGTGGTTTCCCCGCCGTCGGTTGCCCTAGCTTTTAACGTCCTTTGCCTCACACGCGTGGTTTTGTCGCCCAGCAACCCCCCGAGTCAGCATCGTTACTAGCATTGTGCGAAAAGTGTCACCAGCATCCACAAACAGATTTTCTCATATGATCTGCCTTCACTCCCACACATTCGTACGGAGCCTCATGCTTTTCCCTTCCGTTTTCTCGATGATTTAATTTTTTTTTGCTGCTTCCCGAAGGGATGTTAATTACGATTTTCACCACGTTTGACTCCTGCATCACTCGATAAAGTACACTTTTGTCCTTGCTAACCCATCCGCATTGGTGTGCTCCGTCGAGTGGCCGGGCACTCCCGGTTCATTCTTCCCTCGTCCGCCAAGCCTCCCAGCCGCAGCCCCTCCCCTTGTGCCCTCCAGGAGACTGCAAATGATGTTCTCGCTGTAGTTCACAGACATCATTATCCCTGTGATGGTGAAGTGATTCCTGGTTTTTATGTTATTTTCTCCGGGCTTGGTATTCCACACGCGCTACTACTGACCGAGTGGGGACCGAACTTGGGGCGATGACAATCTCGTCACGTACGTTGCAACAGCACTTTGGTGGTATCCTAGTAAATGCTTGGCTACTGACTACTGTTTTCCTAGCATTAATTTAAACTGTTCGCTCTTTCGTTTTGCAATGTGTCATTTTTAAATTCATTCGTACAGAACATCGTCGTCTACAGTCATGTACAGTTTTTGAAGTAATCCTATTTCCAGAGGTACACTCGTGCTAATTCGTACCAGCAGATGTCTGTCTGGCACAATTCATTTGTCTCATTCCGGAACCTATATTTAGAAAATGTTAGAACACGAGGCGATTCTGTACTATGCAGCGGATCAGTTGGTACAAGGAAACGGGCGAAGACGTAAACATTTACGCGAAACGTACTCCAGTTGAAAAGAAAAAAGAAAACAGAAAATAAAGCTGATCCCAGACGATTCCCAGCAAAACAAACAATTAGTCCAGTCTAGTTGGACGGGCACTTGTTACAGAAGTACCGGTGCACAGTCTGAACATCTCCTCTTCCACAGTACATTTAATTCTGCACACGGACTCACCTTTTCTAACTTGTTTGGTTCTCTCAGTCGGTGAAAACTATTTGAAGAAGCTGAAATCTCAAAAGATTCCTTCGCTGCCATAAGGTATTCGCTTTGTTGTGACCGGTTACTGTCTTTGTTGCAAAAAGGTTCGCCTTGATTTGTCAGCTGAGTGCGAATCGCGTCAATCCTGAGAGCTATTTTCGGTTGTGGTCGATGTAACTCCATAGGATATGGTTGTTTAGTGGATAATTAAAATGATTTGCAGTTGCAGCTGGGCTGGCTCTCATCGCTCGTGGCAATAATTTATCAATGTCCATGCCGTGGGTTGCTGAAGCATATGTCTCTAATGGACAAATAACAGTCCATTACAGTATCCATTTTTTTTTTCATAAATACGTTTATTTCATAAGGCAGTTTACATAAGTTTTTCTTCGCCGTAGCATCACTTTTACATAATATTCTTATCCTAATTTAATTCTAACATAGTCACAACGTTTTGCATTTATTAAAACATATTCTCTTATTACTTAAATATCATTTTAGGTAACTCGTCATTAATTATGAAATCTACTCGGAAATATTATTTGAACCAAACGATTAACTTCTATAAATTATAAAATAAGCTGTTATTTTCAGACATTTTGTTAATAATTTCATAAACTGTTTCGAGTTTGTTTGTATCATTACATTATTTTTATTCTAATTTAGCTATTGGTTGAACTCATGGACGCAGCTGGGATCAGAACTAAGTCTTGAAAGGGGCCTTTATTAAATTGAAACTCCAGTTTTCTTTATGAAATGATAAATAAGTTTCATGTATGAAAGGTCACGACAAGCAAGAATGTCTCGAACTGGGATATTGGATAGTCTACCTTGGGTACGCAAAGAATTTATTAGTTGAGATCTGACTTCACGATACTCCACGCATGTCCAAACGACATGATCAATATCTCGATAACCTTCGCCACAAGCACAATGATTAGTCTCGGAGAGCCCAATTCGAAGGAGATGTGCATCTAACGTGTAGTGATTGGACATGAGTCTGGACATCACACGAATGAAATCTCTACTTACATCCAGTCCCCTGAACCATGCCTTTGTCGATATTTTCGGAATAATTGAGTGCATCCACCGACCCAGATCATCTTTATCCCAAGAAGCTTGCCAGCTGGCAAGTGTTCTTTGGCGAGACGAGCTATAGAATTCGTTGAAAGCAATTGGTCTCTCATAAATTTCACCCTCAATAGCACCACGTTTGGCTAAAATATCGGCTCTTTCATTGCCAGGAATGGAGCAATGAGCCGGGACCCAGACTATAGTGATTAGATAATTATTGTTCAATATGTCGTTCAGGCACTGTTTTATTTTGCCCAGGAAAAACGGTTCAGTCTTGCCAGTCATGTTTGAGCGAATGGCTTCAATTGCACTCAGACTATCTGTGAAGAGGAAATAATGGTTTGGAATTAATGTGACGATTACACTCAAACTATAATGAACTGCTGCTAGCTCTGCTATATAAACAGATGCAGGTTCTTGAAGCCTAAATGAGGCCGAAACATTATTGTTGAACATACCAAACCCTGTCGCTTCTTCAATTCGCGATCCGTCCGTGTAAAACATTTTCTCAGAGTCAATATGCCTGAACTTACTTGAAAATATTTTTGGGATTTCCGTCGAACGTAGATGATCCGGGATTCCACGCACTTCGCGCTGCATGGATGTATCGAAAAATAAAGTTGAGTCAGGGACATTTAGGAGGCTGACACGGATAGGAATATATCTTGAAGGGTTGATTTCCTGTGACATATGGTTAAAATATACTGTCATGAATTTTGTTTGAGATCGAAGCTCGACTAGTCGTTCGAAATTATTAATTACCATGGGATTCAGCACCTCACATCTTATTAGCAGGCGTGATGAAAGCTCCCAAAATCGATCTTTTAATGGAAGAACTCCCGCCAGAACTTCAAGACTCATTGTATGTGTCGAATGCATGCACCCTAAAGCAATTCGCAAACAACGATACTGAATTCGCTCCAGTTTGATAATATGAGAGTTTGCAGCGGAACGAAAGCAAACGCATCCATATTCCATCACTGAAAGTATCGTTGTCTGATACAATTTTATTAGATTTTCCGGATGAGCACCCCACCAAGATCCTGTTATTGTTCGAAGAAAATTTACTCTTTGTTGGCATTTTGTTATCAGAAACCTAATGTGTCTTCCCCACGTGCATTTGGAATCGAACCACACCCCCAGGTATTTAAAAGTTAAAACCTGTTGGATCATTCTTCCCATCATATGGAGCTGAAGCTGCGCGGGATCATGCTTTCTTGAAAAGACGACTAACTCTGTTTTCTCCGCAGAGAATTCGATACCAAGATGAACAGCCCAATCGGACAAGTTATCTAAGGTATCTTGCAATGGTTTATGCAGATCAATAGCTTTGGGTCCAGTAACTGAAACCACGCCATCATCTGCCAATTGTCTTAGTGTACATGGGGTTACTAGACAGCTGTCAATGTCATTTACGTAAAAATTATAGAGGAGCGGACTGAGGCATGAGCCTTGCGGGAGACCCATGTAACTATTTCTGAGTGTTGCCAAATCGCCATGTGAAAAATGCATGTGTTTCTCTGACAAAAGGTTGTGCAAATAATTATTTATAACCGCTGGGAGTCCATTTTGGTGAAGCTTGTCTGAAAGAACATCAATGGAAACTGAATCAAATGCTCCTTTAATGTCTAAAAATACAGATGCCATTTGTTGCTTTTGAGCGAAGGCAATTTGGATGTCAGACGAAAGTAATGCAAGGCAATCATTCGTCCCTTTATTTCTACGGAAGCCAAACTGAGTATCTGACAACAAACCGTTCGTCTCGACCCAAGTGTCGAGACGTCGTAGAATAATTTTTTCGAACAATTTTCTGATGCAGGACAACATCGCAATGGGTCTATATGAGTTGTGATTGGAAGCTGGTTTCCCCGGTTTTTGAATGGCGATAACTTTCACTTGTCTCCAGTCAGGTGGAACAATATTTTGCTCAAGAAACTTGTTGAACAATTCCAACAAACGTCTTTTTGCGAGGTTGGGCAGATTCTTCACCAAGTTGAATTTAATTCTGTCCAACCCTGGAGCGTTATTGTTACAAGACAAGAGTGCTATAGAAAATTCCATCATTGAAAATGGGTTATTAATAAAACCATTATTTGGAGGAGATTCCCGTATAATGCTCTGCGTAGGAACAGAATCTGGGCAAACTTTCCTAGCAAAGTCAAATATCCATCGGTTCGAGTATTCATCACTCTCATTGCCCACGTTACGATTCCTCATTCGTCTGGCCGTGTTCCAAAGAGTGCTCATTGAGGTATCTCTTGACAAACCTTCGACAAAATGTCTCCAATAGCTACATTTTTTGGCTCGAAGTATGCTCTTGTACTTGGTTTCTAAAACCATAAGTTTTTCAAAATTCTGAGGAGTTCCTCCTCCCCGTTTTAGAAACGTCTTGCAAGCATTTTGTTTTGCGAGTTTAGCCTCTGAGCACTCTTTGTCCCACCAGGGGTTGGGAGGCCTTCTGTTAGTCGTTGGCCCAGGAAAGCGTTTAGTTTGGGATTGTTCTGCGGCCTCCAGAATCGAACAAACGAGGAAGTCATATTCTTCAAGTGGAGGGAGCTCTTCCATTGAATTCAAAATACTAGAGATTCTACTTTGGTATTTAATCCTGTCGATATTTTTTGTCAAATCATATGGAATACTAGCTGAATTAGCAATAGATTTGTTACAGCTAATTGAGATGATGATTGGTAAATGATCGCTACCGTGTAAATCAGGCAGTATTTTCCAGGTGCAATCTAGTCGAATTGATGTTGAGCAAAGAGATAGATCTAATGCACTTGGGCGTGCCGGAGGTCTTGGGATCCGTGTCATGCTACCCATATTTAATACCGTCATGCTAAAATTGTCACAAATGTTTTGTATTAAAGATGATCTGCTATCATTGTAAACGGAACCCCACATAATACCGTGCGAATTTAAATCCCCCAGAATCAATCGTGGTGCAGGAAGGGCTTCCCATTTCATTAAGCTGTTGCTGTCCAACTTGTGCTTTTGGAGGAATATAAACCGAAGCTATGCAAATATCTTTGCCTTTAATGTTTATTTGGCAAGCAACAACTTCTATACTAGAAGTTGAAGGGATGTTTAATCTATAAAAGGAACAGCATTTCTTAATTCCCAAAAGCACTCCACCATACGGAGAGTCTCTATCGAGACGTATAATGTTAAAATCATTAAAATTTAAAGCTATGTTTGAAGTAAGCCATGTTTCGCATAAAGCAAATACATCACATTTTTGACTATGCAATAAAATTTTAAATGAATCAAGTTTTGGCATGATGCTTCGACAATTCCACTGCAGGACAGTGATTGTATCATTTGCGGCGGGTGATAAATTATCCATCAAAAGATACAAAACCTGAGACAATTGGCCATTGAGCTGATAACTGCTTCAAAAAATTTCTAGCTATTGGAAGGAATGCCATTATGAGGGTCTTTAAGGGTTCAGATATATTGAATGCTGAGAAAATCCATTCAACAATTTCCGAAAACTTCAGTAATCCTGTTGGTGGCTGTGAAATGGAGCCCACTGGATTATTATCTTTTTCTGTACTAGATCCTGGATTGGTTTGTGAATTTGACAAACCAGGAGGCACAGTCTTTGGTTTTGACTTTTTTTGTTTAGCACGGGGATCTTTTTTTGAAGACGAAACTTTAGGTGTCTTTTTTGGTAATTTGGAAGAAGACTTCTTTCTCTTAACTGACCCTTGGGTAGTGATAAACGAATTACCTTCACTATTTTCGTCAGAGTCAGAGTCCTCTGGTTCCTCTAGATTTGAAAACCCGTTTTCGGTTTCCAAAGGGGGGACATCAATGACCGTTTTAAGCATTTCTGCATATGTGCGCTTAGACCGTGCTTTTAAAGAAAGCTTAATTTTGTCTTTGTGCACTTTAAATGCAGTGCATACTGAAATATCATCATGAGGACTATTCCCACAATAAATACATTTTTCAATTTCCTTGTTGCAATCATTATCTTTATGAGGCCCTTCACACTTAATACATTTTGGTTTATTACTACAGTAAGTAGCTGTGTGGCCGAATTTTTTGCAGTTCGTACAATTCATTACATTTGGAACAAAAAGCCGAACAGGGAGGCGAATTTTATCGACATAGACATGGGACGGCAACGCAGACCCGGCAAATGTCACTCGAAACGAGTCTGATGGGCGATAAACTTTTTTTCCCTCTTCATGAACTACTGAGTACAGTTGTTTGCACTCCAGTATTTTCGCACCCTCAAGCATAGAGTTCTTGAAACGACCAACACCATGCTTGAGTAAATCATCTACCGAAAGACTCGCTTCGGTAACAACACCGTCAATTTCGACATCTTTGGAGGGTATGTAAACTTTATACTCTTTATTGAAATGTTCCGAAGAGACAATATCATTCGCGTGTTTCAAATTATTTACCACAACACGAATTTTATCGTTATTTACTTTTATGATCTCTTTGATTGAAGAGTATCGTGATGTCAAACCTTTATTAATTTGAAAAATGTTTAATGGCTTTGATATACGTCTAAAAAAGACTATCCAAGGCCCAGAAGAGCTCTCCTGATATTTTTTCGTTCGTGGGGGTATCGGATTCATGCTAGGATTTACGTCCATGGATTCATCCATCACATTAAAATTTTTAACTAAACTTTAAAATAAAATTTGAAACCAACACTACACAGTACTCAATCAGACAGTATCCATTTTAAACACGCCTATTCATCCCATCCTACATTGAGCCATTTTCGACAAACTCTTCGGTTGCTACCTGGAATACGTCTCTCGTTCAACAGGTATTTTATTCGGGGCGAAGATTCTTCAATTGATGCAAGTTGATTATTTCCTTTCCGACTTTCCGACAAATCAATCAATCAATTGTGATACTGAAGAATACGCTATCTGAATACACATGACATTTGCGCTTTGTTTGAAGTTCTGTCCCACAAACACGTCATATCTCAGTAGACAATAGCGTCATCTATGTGTTCGAACGCACAGTTCTCTCTAAACAGTTTTTCATCTGACGTTGAAATTCCAACATGGAACAAAGAACGATCATTAAATTTAACGCAAAGCATTCGTCCAACCGGAAAGGCAACAAGCCTAAGGCTAAAAATAATTCAATACGGAATAAATCACAATCCGTTATTCAACATTTTTCTAATAACATTCACGATCTTATAGAATCTGAATGTAAAAATAAAAGACAACGGACGGATTTCCCTTCCGTTTATCCTATGCCGTCTAACAATATTTACGAGATTCTTCCTGAATCCGATTGTAGCGACATAGAAGAAAATTCTTCAAAAATTCCCAAAATGGACGCTTGTCGTTCTGGGAAGAAACATCAATCTATGCCACCAGTGACGGTGATGATTTCCGACTTCAAAGCATTCCGTACTGAGCTTTCTACTTTTCTCCCGGAAGTAAAAGTCTCATTTCAAATCGGACGAAGAGGAGAATGTCGAGTCTTGGTGGATGGATTGGAAGATTACGAACGTCTTATTCGATATTTGTCCGAGAAACTTCATAAATTTTATTCATATGATATAAAATCAGACAGACCCTTCAAGGCTGTCTTGAAAGGATTATCAAATGATCAAAGTATTGATGAAATTAAAAATGAACTAAAAGAATTGCTTGGTTTTGCCCCTTCCCAAGTAATACTTATGAAAAAAAGAGCGAATGGTACTTCTAAACCACGCTCTGGAATTTCCCATGAACTTTACCTAATACACTTCAATCGAAGTGATGTAAACAATTTGAAAACTTTAGAAAAAGTACGTTTCATTTCCCACATTAAAATTCATTGGGAACATTATAAACAGCATAATCGTATTGCAAACTTAACGCAATGTCGTCGTTGCCAAGGCTTCGGTCATGGAACCAAAAATTGTCATATGGATATACGGTGTTTGAATTGTGGTAAATCGCATTCGAAAGACGTTTGTCCAATGACAAAACCATTGATAAATTTTCATGTTCAAATTGCGATGGAAATCATAAATCCAATTATTTGAAATGTCCTGTCAGGGAAAAAATTTTAAACGCCAATTCGTTTTCTAACGAAAACAATTTATTGACAGGTAGATCGACCTCGTCATCATCTTCTTCTAATGTCAGTTATGCTGGTATATTAGGTAGAAATCTATCACCTATTTCTTCTAATGTAAATAATCAAAACACAGGACCGCCTTGCAGTTCTTCTTCTAACAAAAACAATTTATTAATAGGTATACCGGCCAAATCATCTTCTTCTAATGGCAGTCTACCTACAAATATTCCTTCAATGCCATTCGCTTCTTTAAATGAAGTCGATTTAGGCGATATAACTGAAAATAAAATGATCTACCTACAAGATCAACTTTTTCAAATGATCATCCAAATGAATTCGACTTTATCACTTTTTGAAGCATTTCAAATCGGATGGCAATTTGCAAATAATATTATAATGAATTTAAAATTTAACAGTGATGTTAAATAATTATTAGAATATTTTAAATTGGAATGCTCAATCTTTGAAATCGAGTGAAGATGAATTTTATAATTTTCTCAAAGTTCACAAAATCCATATTGCCATTGTGACAGAAACTTTCCTTAAACCAAATGTCAAATTGAAATGTAATCCACATTATGTGGTTCATCGATTTGACAGGTTTACTGGAATGGGTGGTGGAGTTGCCATTTTTGTCCAACGGCAAATTAAACATCGAATTTTACCTTCTTTCAATACTAAAGTTATTGAAAGCTTGGGAATCGAAGTTGAAACCATTCATGGAATTTATTTCATAGCTGGAGCATATTTGCCATTCCAATGCACCGGCGAACAATTAAATTTCTTTAAAGGCGATTTGCAAAAACTTACAAGATATCGATCGAAATTTTTCGTAATAGGGGACTTAAATGCTAAGCATGTCCAGTGGAATTGTAGGCAAAATAACAGTAATGGTAAAATACTTCACAATCAACTCTCAGCTGGTTACTTCACAGTTCTTCATCCCAGTAATCCTACTTGTTTCTCTTCCGTGAAAAACCCGTCTACAATTGATCTGGTTCTAACAGATCAAAGTCACATTTGTAGTGAACCAACTACACATGCTGACTTTGACTCAGATCATCTTCCAGTAACATTCAGACTTTCTAACGAAGCTATAATTAATCCAATTAGTTCTATTTTCAACTATCATAGAGCTAATTGGTTGGATTACAGATCTCACATTGAAAATCATGTGGATCATGAAACTATTTTAGAAAATTCTGCGGACATCGACACAGCAATTGATAATTTGAATCATTGTATTATCGAAGCTAGAAATCTTTCAGTTCCCAAAGCTCAAACTAAATTAAATTCTCCTATCATCGATGACAATCTTCAACTGCTCATTCGGTTGAAGAATGTTCGTCGACGACAATATCAACGTTCTCGTGATCCTGCTATGAAAAACATAGTTAAGGATTTAAAAAAAAAAATTAAACATAGATTTACTCTTTTGCGAAATGAAAATTTCGCTAAAGAAGTTGAACAAATTAAACCATATTCTAAACCTTTCTGAAAACTTTCCAAGGTTCTTAAGAAACCTCAGAAATCAATTCCTGCTCTCAAGGAAGGAAATCAAATACTTCTTACAAATGGTGAAAAAGCTCAAAAACTAGCTCAGCAGTTCGAGAGATTAAAATTTTAATTTAAACGTTGTGAGTCCTATTGAAAATGAAGTCTCACTGAAATATGATCATATTTCAACCCAAGTGTTATCACACGATGACATTATTGAGACGAATTTTGATGAAATTAAATCAATTATTAGGAAACTCAAAAACATGAAGGCTCCTGGTAATGATGGAATTTTTAATATTCTTATTAAAAATCTTTCCGATGTTGCCTTGAGACTCCTGGTTAAAATTTTCAACAAGTGTTTTTCATTAGCTTACTTCCCAAAAAGATGGAAAAACGCTAAAGTAATTCCTATCCTAAAACCTGATAAAAACCCAGCAGAAACATCAAGTTATCGCCCAATTAGTTTACTTTCTTCTATCAGTAAACTTTTTGAAAAAATTATCTTGTTAAGAATGATGACTCATATAAATGAGAATTCAATTTTTTTACCAGAGCAGTTTGGATTTCGTCATGAACATTCAACTACTCATCAACTTGTCAGAGTAACGAACATGATAAAATCAAACAAATCGTCTGGGTTATCACCTGGAGTTGCTCTTCTAGACATAGAAAAAGCATTCGACAGTGTTTGGCACAAAGGTTTAATAGCAAAAATGTCTGATTTCCAGTTTCCTATTTATTTGATCAAAATGATTCAAAATTATTTAACTGATCGTACTCTTCAGGTTAGCTATCAGAATTGTAAATCTGAATTGCTACCCGTACGAGCCGGTGTTCCGCAGGGTTCGAGTGTAGCTCCAATCTTGTATAATATTTTCACTTCTGATCTTCCAAATCTACCCGTTGGTTGTCAGAAATCGCTATTCTGTGACGACACAAGTCTGTTAGCCACAGGTGATCTGCAGTCGCCTACAAAGAAGTTTAAATATTTTCAGTGATTATCTGTCAAAATGGAAAATTAAACCAAATGCAGCAAAAACGCAATTAATTATCTTTCCTCATAAGCCAAGAGCTTATTTTCTTAAACCAAACATTAATCACATTCTAAAATTGAATGGCTTGGAATTGACATGGTCTGATCAAGCTAAATACTTAGGTTTAACGTATGACAAAAAACTCACTTTCAAGGATCACATTGAAGGAATCCAGGCAATGTGTAATAAATATATTAAATGTTTATATCCTCTTATAAACAGAAATTCTAAGCTCTGTCTAAAAAACAAATTGTTAATTTATAAACAAATTTTCAGACCAGCCATGCTTTATGCGGTACCAATTTGGTCAAGCTGTTGTTCCACCAGGAAGAAAACGCTTCAAAGGATTCAGAATAAAATTCTGAAAATGATTTTGAAGCGTCCTCCCTGGTTTAGTACAAATGAGTTACACAGACTCACAAATATAGAACTATTAGATGTAATGTCACATAATATTATAAGCAAATTCCGACAAAAATCGATGCAATCTTCAATTGAATCGATTCGCTCTCTGTATTAGTTAGTAAGTTAGTATATAAGTTCCTTTTCATTACACAATACAAGTAGGTTTAGAATTTTCCCTACACAAAAATCTCAGAATTGCGGAAGCAAATGATGTCTTCATGGTAATAACCAAATCATATATAACAGGGCTGAAAAGTCACCACTTGTGGCTGAACACCCAATTTAAATCTTAATAATTTAATTTTAACTCATATTCCAATAAATAGTTATTAAAAAAAAAAACGCAAAGCATTTCGATTGATGCAACAAGTGTACGCCCGAATAAAAAATATTGTAGAAAAACAATACGATTTGCTGTTACAAAAGCTGCCACAATTTTGCTTTGACCATATAAAAATAATTTCATGTATTGTTATACACTATTCAATCAATTGTGAAAATGCTTTTTACAATAGAATGTATAGGTTGTTAAGTATCGTAACAGTTCAAATCATAAAGTTTTCTCATACATGTTTTCTTGGGAAACAATAAAATGTACAGTTTGCATATTGTTTGAAACACCATGTGTACAATAAATTCAATTGTAGAATCGTAGAAACAATATATTGAATCGTTGGAAATGAAAAAAATCTTGTCAAGATACAATAAAATATATTGTAATCCATATATCTAATTGTGAATCAATTGTTTATGCTGTAAAATCAATGGTTTATTTTTTTACGGGCGGTGATCAGTGTTTGTCTCGAGCAAATTTGGGTGAGTATTCGGGCAAAACAAAGGTCTGTGCAAAGTTTGTCCCGCACACACTAACGGGGGATCAGAAGTCACATCGTGTCAATCATTCCAGAGAAGTCGTGGCAGCCACCAGAAATGATACAATCTTCCTGAAATCAATTCTTACTGGCGACGAAAGGTGGTGCTTTCAGTACGATCCAGAAATTAAGCGTCAAATTTCGAAATGGAAGTTAAAATTGTTTTTTAATCCACCTAGTGGCGTAATGATGCCTTTCTCATATTAATTATATTTTCAAAGAAAAAGATTCTGTGAAAAATTTTGAATAAAATAAGATACTTTCTTTGGATATAAACTAACATAATCTTTTCAATTTGTAAACAGTTATGTCAAGTTAATAAGATTTTTTTCTTCATTTTGCATCGTCGCACTAAAAAAATTGAACACACTTTACCTTAAAGTTCTGGAATCGGAAGTCGGATTCGGATGAAATTAAACAGCTATGAGACTACACCCAAACCTCCGTTTACGTAAACTTTTTTTACGTTACCTCTTTTTACGTAACTTTTTTTACGAACAAAATCCTAAATAACGTAAACTTTTTTTATGAACCTGCTTCGTAAAAAGAGGTTTTTGCATACAATGGAAATCATTTCCCGCTCATTTATATTCCATGGAAATTACTACAATATGGGTATTTTTGGAACGAGATTGATGAGTACATGTCAGAAAACGATGTCTTAGGTGATTCAAAATTCCAAGATGGCGACTTCCGGTTTATTGATATTCCTTAAACACCCTTACAATGTTTGTATTTTCGGAACGGGACTGATGAGTAGTTGACGGAAAACGATGTTTGAAGTGGTTTGGAAATCCAAGATGGCGACTTCCGGTTTATCAATATTCCTAAAAACCCTTACAATTTGGGTATTCTTGAACCGGAATTGATGAGTAGTTGACGGAAAACGATGTTTTAAGTGGTTTGTAAATCCAAGATGGCGATTTCCGGTGTGTCGATATTCCTAGAAACCATTACAATGTGGGTATTTTCGGAAAATGATTGATAAGTAGATGACGGAAAACGATGTTTGAAGTGATTAGTTACGGTTTTAAATTTCGACATTCTAAAAATTAATATTGAGTCCTTTATCAGGAAGAAGAGATTGCCACACTGAAGAGGTGTACATTGTTTCATCCGATTCGGACAAAGTCGATCCGTCCAGTTTATCTGCTATTTATTTCTGGAATTGCTCATAAATGTTAGAAATTCAGGGTCATATGATTGTCTAACTGACTCTTACCACTTGAGCCAAATAATATCCCTTTTTCTCAATGGCTTACAAAATGTTAAATCATATTCCAATGGGCCAGTTGACATGAGATTTTGACAAGTTTTAATAAAAACAACTGAGTCGTGATGAGAGTAACAGTACTTTTTTCGACTTTATCTCGTACACTAAAACAATTGAAATTGTAAGTGTAACACTGAAAATAATAAAAAATGGAAAACACGGTCATTGATTTGAAACCAAATTTCAATGTTTGTGGTTGCTTCCAAATATTAGATTGAGACTTCCAGTTGTTCAATAAAATATTGAAAGCATACAATATAACTATAACAACACAAAATTATTATAGCTCTTCAGACGTCTACTTGTTATGGTCATTTCAAAAACATAGTACAGTATTCAAACAATAATTATTAGCAGGAAACATCTTTGTCAGAAGCATTTTTTAAACAATATATAATCATATCGTAATGATTGTCAAAGACTACCGATACAACTGAACTCACCATTTTGATTTTTGAAGCGCTTTCAAACATAATTTCCCGGTATATACTCATCAAACCCGTCCCGAAAATACCCATATTGTAAATATTTTTAAGCAATATCAAAGAACCGGAAGATGCCATCTTGGATTTCCGAACCACTTCAAACGTCGTTTTCCGTCATCTACTCATCAATTCCGTTCCGAAAATACCCATATTGTAGTAATTTCCATGGAGCCGGAAATTGTTTTCATTGGATGCAAAAACCTCTTTTTACGAAGTTGGTTCGTAAAAAAAGTTTACGTTATTTGGAATTTGGTTCGTAAAAAGAGTTACGTAAAAAGAGGTAACGTAAAAAAAGTGTTCGTAAACGGAGGATTGGGTGTATCTGAATTCCAAGATGGAGTCTTCCGATATATTGGCATTCCTCAAAACCCCTTACAATATTTCTCAAAACCCCTACAACAATGATGGGTTTGATGAGTAGATGTCGGGAGCGATGTTTGAGGTGGTTCTGAATTCTACTTTAGTTATTAATATGTAGAATTTCTCTTTATTTGGGGCACTTGTTCAACAATTTCAACAGTCTGGATAATCTGATTTGACTGGTATTTAAGTATTTTTTTTTGGCATTAAAAATGCCCTACTCTTCACTATACGGGGCCGGATGTCAATTAAAAGTTTCAAAAATAGCAGCGTAACCTTTTTCTGTCATAACTTTGAACGCTTAGAACTCAGTCATTTGTTGATGAATTTATATAATTTAACTACCAATCGATTCGAAAACATTTAACTTAAACCTTTGCGGTAACGTCATTTAAGTATTTCATTTGCATACCATTGAAATATTGGATTGAATTGACCTATGTTTTCACAAGCCAATGACAGTCTCAGTGAATGATGTCAAACTCTCGTACGATTTGCGCAGTATGAACTATAGCACAAAAGGGAATCTATCAATATATGCCCGAATGCATTTCTGCTTTAGTTTACCCATGGCTTAGAATTATCGGCGGTAGATTTTTCGAACCTAATTTGAAGCGCTTGTATCTCTGTTATTTATTGATAAATTTTTCTCATTTAACTTGATTCGAAAAAGTTTAAAAATGTTTTAATTTGTCAACGGGTAGTTTGCATACTGAAATCTCCATTTACATACGAACAACACGGTGGCGCGCAAATAAATTCAGTATAAAGTTGTGTTATCATACAGATAATTATTTTTCATTAAATGTGGCTAAATACAAAGAACTATCTCTCAACATAATTCCTCAGACAATATTATTAAACCAAACAATAATCGTGTAACATAATTGAAGTATAATATTTTGGTCGATTCTTGCTTCCAATAATCTTATAGAAGGGATCCCGACTAAGTGTAGCAAAAATAATGCAATGACAATCGTCATGCAGTATCGATTTGAATAAGCTGTTGTCCCATCAGGAATAAAACACTTCAAAAGATTTGGAACATATGTAGAATTATCATCAGATGCAATAAAATACAGTATTAGAGATAAACAAGCTATGATCAAGTTGATCTGCGATTTTTCATGTATCATTTAAATTCTTACTAAACTCGGGTTACCGCCAGTTTCAGTTAAATTATCATTTACATCAAAACAACAAGTGTCTTATCACTACATGCGTTGTAACAATGATAATGTTCGTTCATGTATTAATAAAATCAAGTTACAATATGAACAAAATTAAGGAATTTGGTTGCGTATGCATTGGTTCCTTAATATGCAAAAGTGAAAATCAATTAAAGTAACAAAATATGTTCTGCGGACTGTGTCACATATTTTCTTCCTTGTATTGCTGCCATTCTGTTTTCAGACACTTTTCGAAGATTATCGACACTTTTTAACGAAAGATCATTAAAACTACACTATTACTGAGTTTATTGGTTGACGGTTAGTCAAATTTTTCACATCCACATTTTTCGATCAAAATATTTAAAATCTTCTCTAATCTCTGTTTATAAAATGATTAAGTTAGTACGTCCTCTGTCTAGAAAATTATGATGATATAAAATAGTTTCATTTGTCCAGATTTATATCTTGAGGTTCCTATTTTTACCTGGAGCTGTTAGCGGAATATATTCAATAGTTGCACTATTTATGTACCATTTAATTCCACTATTTCACTGTCACGTTATTACACTTTCACAAAGTCACTACACTTTAATGAAGCCTTACAAACGTTACCATACAGATACGCGTATTTCGGAATGTTATTTACATCCTTCTTCAGTGTATCGGTTTTATAAGATAAAAAAAAAACAAACTTATAAAACCGATACACTGAAGAAGGATGTAAATAACATTCCGAAATACGCGTATCTGTATGGTAACGTTTGTAAGGCTTCATTAAAGTGTAGTGACTTTGTGAAAGTGTAATAACGTGACAGTGAAATAGTGGAATTAAATGGTACATAAATAGTGCAACTATTGATATTGAGGTTGTTCGTATCTAAAATTGATCCTTTGAGTAATTATGAAATCATCATAATTGACTTTCATTTAAAGGATATTTTCCAAAAATTTTAAAATGTAAAACTTCGTTGAAGGCATAAAGTAGAGTAGAATCAATTGTTTTGAAAGAATCTAATTGTCATTTTGATCGTTCGCCAAAAATGTAAACACTAAAAGTAGAGCAAGTTTGTAATTTGTGACTTTTAGTGCATCCATCATCATCTATATTTTTGTATTTATTATGGGTACCTAAGAATTATTTCATTTTTAATGTAATCGTGATCGGTCGTGTCTTGCATAAAACCCTCTATTTTTTTACTAAATCCAGCTATAATTTAGATCTGTCGCAGATATTATACTACCCAAGTAGCAATCCGCAACTAGTTCTGATACGACAAAGTCCAAACTATGTCGCAACAAGAGCACAAATATGTGCTTTATGTAATACTGGTTAAAACATGGTGACAGCAATGTTTCATCATAACATAACTAGTTACTTAATCAAATTAATCATGTAAAAAATCAGCAAAACTGTTATTTAGATTTTTTATTTACTAATATTCACGATGATTTTTGTGTAATAGAATCACCAACACCATTGTGGAAAAATGAAGCTTTTCATACAGCAATCGAATTCTCAATATTTATACATCAGATTAATAGACCCGACGACTATGGGTATGAGGAAATTTTCGATTACCACTCAGCAAATTATGATAGTATTAGTCGTAAGCTACGAGAAATAGATTGGCAAGAACTCCTTAGAAACGAAAGAAATGTCGAAATTTCAGTCGATATTTTCTACGCACGGCTGTACGACATAATAAATGAACACGTCCCATTAAAGAAAATTAGGCGACAAAATAATTCAAAGTATCCTGTTTGGTATAACGAGCATATTAGAAACCTAAGAAATCGAAAACAAAAAGCTCATAAAAAGTACAAAAGAGAAACTAATAGTGACAATTTATCGAATTACATACACATCTGTGACCAACTAAGTTCAGCAATTGATACTGCATTCAAAGAGTATAACTCAAGAACTGAACAGGAAATAAAGTCTTGCCCAAAAAAATTCTTTAGTTATGTTAGAAACAAATTGAAATCAGAAAACTTTCCGTCAAGAATGTATCTACAGGAAAACATTGATAATAACTCACAAGAAATTTGTAATCTTTTCGCTAAATTTTTTCAACAAATCTACACGAAGTTTTCTGAAGATGACCGCGATCGTGAATATTTTAATTTCTTTCCAGAGTTTACTGAAGATATTAATGTAAATCAGATCAAAGTGCTAGACATAATAGATGCCCTAAACAAATTAGATGTCTCTAAAAGTGCCGGACCTGATGGGATTCCACCCATATTTATGAAAAAATTAGCATTAGATCTTGCAACCCCCCTGTGCTGGCTTTTTAATAATTCGCTTCAGTCTGGAGTTTTTCCAGAAACGTGGAAAAACTCTTTCCTTATCACTAATAGTACTGTTGTTGTACCGTTGAATTCCACTATGTTATATCACGTCATTACACTCTCACAAAGTCACTATTTTCACAGTCACTATTTTTCCGAAAGTGTATAAAACGTTATAATACAGATACGTATTTCGGAGTGCTATTTGCATCCTTCTTCAGTGTATCGGTTTTATAAGTTTATTGAAAGAATGCTGCAATGAAGTTCCTTTTATACAAACGTAAGTAGGTAGAAACGTAAGTAGGTAAACCACAAAATGAAAGGTAAAAACAGGTAACAGAAAACTGGAAGAGTTAAGTGTTTTCTATGTTTGTTTTTATCTTGGATATGGGTAGTAACTGGAAAAGCCAAGAAGATCTATTCCCTTGGTCTCGGTTTAATAAAGAGATGGAGTTATTTTTGAAAATTTCTAAACTTTCTGCTGAATCTAATTTCCATGGATTGGAAATTTGTCTTAAGATTTTTATGTCATTAGTAGAGAGTTCATGATCTTCAAAAAAGGCATGTTCTGCTACTTTTGACTTGAAGTGATGTGGTAGTCCCTTTTCCAATTCTTTGGATGCTTTCGCTATTTCTGAGATATGTTCCTTGAAACGAATGTCCAGTGTTCTCTTTGTTTGTCCGATGTATATTTTATCGCAATGAGGACACGAGATTTTGTATACCCCAGACTTTTTCAAATTCTCTGTAGGATCTTTTGTAGAACCTAGTAGAGTTTTCAATTGGTAGTTCATACTGCTGAACACTAAATCTAAACCAAATTTTCTTAGTTTTGATTTTAGTGGGTGTGAAATGTTTTGATTGAAGTCCACTGATATTCTTTTAAAATTTTCAGAAGGGGGGGTCAAAGTTGTAAGTGATTGTTTTTTCAACAGTCTTAATTTTTTATCGAAGATGGTTTGAATTGTATGCTCTGGATATCCATTGAACTTTCCAATTTCGAAAATAAAGTTTTTCTCTTTTATCGCAGCATCTTTTCTAAGGGGCAAAGATAGCATTCTGTGAATCATATGGTGGAATGCTGCCATTTTGTGTTGATGGGGATGATTAGAAGTATTTGGTATGACACGGTCCGTATTGGTTGGCTTCCTATATATTTCGAAAGTTAAGGATTTTGCTTCCCGGACAATAAGAATGTCCAAGAAAGGTAAACTGTTGTCTTTCTCTTCCTCATAGGTGAATTTAATATTTTTATGTAAATTATTAATTATTTCTAAAAAGTTCGATAAATCGTTGCGTTTGATGATGCAAAATATATCATCTACGTATCTCCACCAGCGATTAGGTAATAATCCCTGCTTATTTAGAAGTTCTTCAAGGTTTGCCATGAATAATTCACATAAAAACGGGGAGAGTGGATTGCCCATTGGTGCCCCTTGTAATTGTTTATAAAATTCCCCTCTGAATTTGAAATAATTTACATCCATGCAAAGCCGAGTTAGAGTAAGATAAGACCGTACTTTGCATTTCCATAAACTACTACTATTTTGTTGAAGTAACCAATCTTCCAACAGATTGATTGAGTCCTTCACTGGGACACTTGGGAATAAGGCGGTTACATCGAAAGATACCATCATTTCGTCATCTTTGATATCGCCTGAATTCTGAAGTTGAGTAACGAATGTCTGTGTGTTAGGAACTGATTTACTGAAGAATTTTTTTGGCATAGATTGGAATTCTTTTACTAGCCATTTGGATATTTTTTGAGTTGGGGCCCCTACTGAAGAAATGATTTCCCTTATTTCGTTACCAGGTTTATGAACCTTTGGTAGTCCTTTTATTTTGGATAAAGAAGGGTTAGAAACTTTGAGACTACTGAGATTGATATCGAAGTTTGGGTTGCATTCATGAAGAGTTTTATCTACTTTTTTAATAATATCTGGAAGGGGGTCGGCTCTTTGTTTCCTATAAGGGCCGTCATTGATTTTTTTAATTATCAGATTATCATAATCTTCTTTGTCCATAATTACCACTTTGTTTCCCTTATCAGCCTTAACATAAAATACAGGCTTTTCCCGCAATTGTTTCACTATTTCTTTATCACCCATATTTTGTTGATTTTTCAGTGAGGTATTTTTAATGATATCAGCTACAATAGTTCTGGCATCATTAATTTGAGAAAAAGAAAGATTACAGTTATTTAGGCCTGTTTCTACGTCTATAATAACTTGTTCGAGATTTACTTTAGAAGAAATTGCATAATTTAACCCAAGATTGAGAAGTTTTGTTTGTTCGTTGGTAAAATTCTGAGATGACCGATTGATTAGGAAGTCTTCTGAAAACTGTATTGGAGGTTTAGGGGGGCGGCGTGCGGAATTTTTGAAACGTAAATTTTCGAATTTCTTGTGAAGGAGAATTCGTTTTCGCTCAGATTCGCAGTGTTCTGCAAATTTAACTTTGCTTAGGAAAATTTCGAAACCTTGGGGATATTGTTTCGCTAATTTTAAATGAAGATTATAACATTCCAAAGTTTTCACGTTCAGAATGCTAAACAATTTTTTAGTTTTCTCTTTCAGAATTTCGTGTTGAATTTTATTTTGAATATTTTTAGAAAAAGATCTCCCACCCTTTACCTTGCAGCATGTGGGAGTTAATCCAAATCTACTGCATTTTTTCAAAAATGCAATGTCTCTCGATATTCCCACAATTTTCTTTCTTAACTTAATAAACCTATTAGGCTCACTTGGCTTGGTAACCATTGTCACTAAATTTTTGTTTGAGCTGTTAGTAGAATGTTGTCACTAATAGTACTGTTGTTGTACCGTTGAATTCCACTATGTTATATCACGTCATTACACTCTCACAAAGTCACTATTTTCACAGTCACTATTTTTCCGAAAGTGTATAAAACGTTATAATACAGATACGTATTTCGGAGTGCTATTTGCATCCTTCTTCAGTGTATCGGTTTTATAAGTTTATTGAAAGAATGCTGCAATGAAGTTCCTTTTATACAAACGTAAGTAGGTAGAAACGTAAGTAGGTAAACCACAAATTGCATATGTCTGCTTTTTTACCAATTTTCAAAAATGGGAAAAAAGCAGACATATGCAACTATCGCGGGATTGCTATTCTATCTTGCATTCCGAAGCTCTTTGAAGCGATCGTTAATGACAAACTCTTTAGTCAAATAAAATATAGAATTACTCACATGCAACATGGATTTTTCAAAGGACGTTCCACTACTACTAATTTGCTTGAATTCGTCCACTATACCCTGACCGCTATGGACAAGGGAAATTACATTGAAGCTCTTTATACAGATTTCAGCAAAGCATTTGATCGTGTTGACATACCCATGCTTATGTTCAAATTACAGAAATTGGGAATCTTACCAGGTCTTCTTAATTGGTTGGAATCTTATCTAACAAATCGTCAACAAATTGTAAAATTCAAGGGTAAAAAGTCGAGCCCCATTCACGTCAGTTCCGGGGTCCCCCAGGGATCTCATTTAGGTCCTCTTTTATTTATCTTGTTTGTTAACGACATTTCCTTTCTTTTAAAAGAAATAAAAATTCTAATATACGCAGACGATATAAAACTATTTTTAGAAATAGAGAAAAGTGAGGATGCCAAGGTTTATCAAGAAGAAATTCTTTCTTTTTATACATGGTGTAACAAAAGTCTTCTTCAACTAAATGTGAAAAAATGCAGTAGAATAACATTCAGTAAAAAACGAAATACACCTGACTTGATACTTACTCTTGGAAGTCAAACAGTTCAAAAATGCGAAAGAATTAGGGACTTAGGAATAATACTAGATTCTAAAATGACTTTTGTTGACCATTATAATACAATCATAAACAGAACCAATAACATGCTAGGATTCATAAAACGATTTTGTTACTGTTTTCACAATCCGTATACAATTAAAACATTATACAATGTTCGGTCAGTACTAGAATATTGTAGCTTAGTTTGGTCACCTTACTTAATCACATGGGAAGATCGAATAGAATCAGTTCAAAAACAATTTTTGTTATTTGCACTTCGTAAATTAGGTTGGACAAGACTTCCTCTTCCGTCATATAAAGCCCGCTGTATGCTAAGTATTCAAACATTAAAAGATCGCAGAGAATTTTCAATGATCTCATTTGTAAATGACATTGTCTCGAATCGCATAGATTCCAGTCAACTCCTGTCCAAACTAAATTTTTACATACCATCTCGGCGTTTAAGAAATCGAACTATTTTTATTACAAACCACCAGCGAACAAACTATGCGAAAAATGGGCCAATAAATCAATTGATGGCTGTATACAACAAACATTCAGAAGCAGTCGATTTCACTATGTCAAAAAAACAAACTAAAGCAATATTTCAGTTCTATTCGGTAAGCCAATTATTATTATTTGACTCATAATAAATTATACATTTATTTAGAATCTATTTAGAATAGTTTACAAATTTAAGACGATTATTGTAATTATCCTTATGGTCTACTTTTGATTGACGACAAATAAACAAAGAACAAAGAATATCGTTACTTAATCCAAACATATTTTTAATCACAACAATGCTTCTAGCCACTAGTTGAAAATAAGTTTATTTGACGTCAATAGTAGCAACCCATAACAAGTTTTGATACCACTTAACCCAACTGTGTTGCAACAAGAGCACGAACATGTTTTTTATGTTACACTGGTTAAAACAAGGTGACAGCAGTGTTTCTTTGTAACATTAACCTAACTATCATTTGTAAGTTATTGTTACTTGATTCTAACATATCTTTAATCACAGCTATGTTTTTATCTACTAGTTGAAAAAAAGTTTATTTTCCGTTGCGAAACCATTATAAATACGTTAACGTATATGTGAATCGTTACTGTTAATTGATATAGCAATAACTTAGATATTATAAGATTATAACAGATAATTTCTTCATTAATTCAGTTATCGGTAAGTTTTCCCAACGTTATGATAACTAAAATGCAAACAAAACAACCTTTGTTGGCTTGAATATGGCGAACACAATATGGAGTCTCCAGAAGTGTTTGAAACGTAAATAAAACCAGGATATTACTTTATCCAAAACTACTTTTTGCCGAAAATAGTGAAAAGCAGAATAGTCATTTTTGTTCTATGCACTGTCATAAACACGAAGAAAATGATATAGGGATTGAACATCGATTATGATAATATTATAATTCTCATGATATATGAATTTAAAATAATGAGAAATCACTCTACTTGGAATAATTTTGAGCATTCTGACCATAGGGTTATTTTGTTGCTTATTTTTTATATCTTTATAAACAGATTTTGATAGAAGGCGCATAAAAAACAGTTAAGTAAAATTGAATTCCGCTCGACAGTTTTTGGATCGTTGTGAAATTTGTACCTTGTATCAAGTTTGTGATTTAAAGTACTCTTCTACTTTTTTATTGATGATAGAAAAGTATTCTGGATTTATTCAATGTTTATAATGTCGATGGTGACTAAGTTTCAACTAGTTTACTTGAAAACAAGTTATTTTCAAGTTATGAAAAGATAAGTTATATCAGTATGGCATTACAACGTGAAGACAACACATTTTTAGCCGACTTAACAACTAGTAGAAACTGCGCTTTTTGAGTCATGCAAGTGGTTAGATGTTAGTAACAATCACTCAAATATCTGGTTGCAAACAAGTCACAAACAAGCTAGCGTAACAAAAATTGTTACTTGGGTACTAATTCGAAAATGTAAATGCCTACTCATGCAAACCGTTCCGAAAATATGCACATTGTGAAGGTATTCGAGCAGTTCGAGTAATATCGACACATATTGTAAGGGTTTTCAAGGAATATCAAACTACCGAAAGTCGCCATCTTGGAATTCAGAACCACCTCAAACATCTTTTTCCAACATGTACTCATCAAACCCGTACCAAAAATACCCATATTCTGATGGTTTGTAACGAATATCGATGTTCCGGCTCATCTTGCCATTGCCATCTTGGAAAGTGATGCGACCTAGGACATCCTTTTCCTGATAATACTAATATTTTTTTTATAGTTATTCAGTATATTATACATATCCAATAATATGCATACATAGAGAAAACTTTTTTTACGTCATAATTCGAATTACGAACTCTCGATTATTACGTGGATGGAGGTTTGGGTGTATTGAGAAACTTCAATACTGTTGCTATACACGTTTATGTTGAAAAATTTCGATTCTATTGGTAGTTATATTATATAAATCCTTTCACATATCACTGAACTATGAACTTTCAAAATACGATCAAGGCGAACGCGCGTCATGTGTTTTCCTCTTTGATACTCGTTGACACCAAACATTTTAGAAGAAAATTAATTTTGAATCATTTGAGATTATGCCACACTGAAAATTTTATAATAAATGTAACATGTAGCAAAAATTATGTTGATTCGGTAGATACAAAAAGAGAAATTCACGATCAAAAATTTATCACGCTCTCAGAGGGTAAATTTTTGAAAAGACGTCCCATAGTAAAGTAAGTCATATTTACGACAAAATCTATGAACCAGTGAAAAATACTTTAGTTGCTCTACCGAAGACACATGCAAAATTTCATGCAAATTGAAGAAGGTCGTGCCTACAGTCAGCCGATCCCGCATGGAATTGCTCTATTGATAAAATATTGTCTCCGGCGCGATGTAATACAATCGATTAGTGAAGACTTGGAGCTCTCGAATTGTGGTATCTGCTCTCTCATTGGAACAGCAGCTCTACAAAATTTACTGCATTCGATTGAGTATCCTACTTACAGAATTCAAACAGTAATTATTCTATCCAGAATAATTCAATCTATACGAGAAGGGAGGAAACGCCAAAATTTAAACAAATTGTGTTGCGCTTTATTTCGTAAAGAAATTCAAAAAACATTTTAAGGGTTTATTTTATTCCAACTCAAGGTTTGTGCTACAAATAAACAATGTTATGTTGTTTTCATCATTCGAAAAATGAGCCGTTCCAAAATTACCATAAGTTGTTAGATTGATCATTCAACACCTTTCAAGGAGTTATTATGCAGAAAAATTCAATTTCCAACAACCTCTCGAAATTCTACACTTTCCATCCCATCGCACACCATTGCCTACAACTCCCGTGGGGTATGCACTGTTATTGGACTTGTTCTATTAAACGCAATTCGGCCCTCTTCCATGTTGTGCGTGCGGCCACGTTGCAGCTTGCATCAATATTGCCTAGGCCAAACAGTCCCAAAGGGGAAATCCCGGACGATGTCCTACCGTATTCACAGGTATCACATGAACATTGCCGAAACCAGAAAACTTGCTGATCGTTGGAACATTTTGCGCCTGCTGGCATTACAACAAACTAGACATGCACTGATTGCAAGCCATTCGAAACGTTTTCGTTCAGACCCGACCCAAAAGACGATGGTGCATTTCGGATGCTTGTTCCATGAAACATCGCTTGGATGTACAATTGGATGGTTTGTGTTATTATGCGTCATGTTGATTACCTCTATGGACTGTATCGGATTGGGATATGGAGAAAAGAGATTGAACAGGAGGTCTCGAGTGAAGTGTCTAAACTTTAATCGTGGAGAAAAATCCCATAGATGGATACCGTACAAATCATGCTGGTTGTGACGACGAGCTTTTACATAAAGAAATTAATCGATTCTAAAATATTGATTGCTATTCGGATCCAACTTTCGACTCAAAAATTACCGGGTGATGTATGTTAAACATTTTAATTTCAAGAATAAGTTGAGAAATGAAGACTCGAGAAAAAAATACAACGCTTATATTTGTGTTTAACTTCTCATAGCATGGACAAAAATTAAATTACGGGTTATATTGATTCAAGTATTTCTCCTGTGAACGGAGCTTTTCTTTATAAAAAAGTTATTAAAAATATCTGATTTTTTTGACATTTTTGGAAAATTTTTACTATCCTAAAATTTGATTCCTCAGAACACCATTTTGAGGAAGCATACTAATCGATTATATCTTGATATTACGTCATAGTGAGATGGAGGTTTTGATCATCACAAAACTGCAATGCCTATAAAGCACGCAGCGGCAGACCCTAAAAAGCAGAACAAAGTCAAAATCACATAAAATTGAGGATTTAACCGGGGTAAAATAAATGACAATAATAATAATAATACATAAAATAGTAGTTTAGTTTTTGAAGCTATTTACGTAACGAAGTTGTTTTTTTTAGGCCTATCTGAGTCAACGCCTGTGTAAAGGTACTACAAGGGTGGAATTTTTTTTGTTTCCATTATAGAGGTTTTAACCATAAGGTCATTCGACTCTTTACGCTAGAAACATTTTCTGACCCTATGAGCGGTGTTGGGAATCCAACCCAGGTGAAAGGTTGCATGAAAGCCATCGACTCTCACCCATCGCGCTACACTCGATAGTGCTATATGGAAAAATGTTCCATTTGACGAAACGTTTCACTCGATATTATCGTGAGATGGGAAGCGTTACGTGAAGTTAAAGATGTTAGAAAACGTTGCATACGATGATTTTTTTAAAGTGATGTTTACAAATCATATTAGTTACTTTGTGGAAATTATGAATGTTTAAAACCTTTATAAGTGTTAAATTCTTGCGGGAATGAGTTACGATGCGCTAACACATGGAACGTTACTGGTTAAAAAGTTATAGGCGTTACGGAGCATTGCGTGAGTTAGGCGTTACAAGGTGTTACATGCGTTACTTTTCATTTATTTATTTATTTATTTATTAGGACAATGTTTATCTGACAACAAGTCTTAATGAACCAAACTTATAAAAGTAATTAAGAATGGTGGTTATCAACCTATTATTATAACAACCGATGATTAAAAACTGTAAAGAGGTCATAATGAAGTCAATCAGATCGCTAAACTCGTTGAAACGGCGAATCATAGCCAAAATCGGGCTGTTGGTAGCATACACACTAAGATTCGATTCCGTTGTTCGGTAATTTTTTTGACGAAAACTTTCGGTAATAAATAGAAATTACCGATACTTCGGTTCGTTTACTTTATTTTAGAACAATTATGCAAATTTTTACCGGACGATCAGTTTTACGCAATTTTTTATTACAGAATTCTGTAAATAGATATACAATTCATACGGTAAATCTGAGTACGGAACGATAAAAACCATACCGTCCGTATGGTAAAATTATCTTCCAATAACCGAACTTCTGTGAAGATTGATTATCGTGATGCGAACTGTCAAACAGTTATTCAAATTTTCAGTGTCTTTTTATTAACCAAACGAAAAAAATTTTGAAGAGTTCATCGAATGGATTGAGATACAGGTACTATAATATTTAAAATATTTGAACCACTAAAAGCTTTTTGTTTACTTATAGACAGAAAAAAAAAATTTGTATCACTTGTCCAGTTCTGGTGGACTCGACGGATTGTGCAGTGTTTTGGAAAGCGCTCATAATTCCGGTAAGCCGTAACATTTGCTCCTTTTTTTTTTCGTGGAATAAAACCATAGCCACAATAGGTTGGAATTTACTTCATTCGTTTTTGTGAATTTGTGTTGTTTTTAAAATCCATCCAGAATTTCAACCAACGGAAAACAAACAAACAAAAAATTACCGAACAATCAGTTAGATTCATTTGGTTTACAGTTTACGGTAGTTGTTTGACAGTTCAGCAGTTTCCGAACGATTGCTAATCAATTTAATTACCGAACGTTCAGCTGTTGAAAATTCGGTAAAAAGTTATCGAGTTCTGTGAAATTTCCTAAGTGTGTAGTTTGTATTGCGCAGATCAGTGTTCAGTAATGATCGAGGCCGAAGACCTCTCCAAATATCAAGGGGAACGTGCCATTTGAGCCAATTTGTTCTGATTCCTGATACGAGGCGTTGAATGCGTTATGTTATAGATGTTACGAAGCGTTGAATGCGTTACTTTTCTAAAAGGTATTGGCGTTACGAAGCGTTATATGCTTTACTAATTAGTAAGTTATAAGCATTACGGAGCGGTACGAAGCGTTACATTTTTGTAAGTTAAAGGTGTTACGAAGCGTGTATGCACAGCAAAACACAGTCTTGGTATTACATTCCTGCTGTGGAATTTGACCTTCTGTTTCATCAACAGACTTCGCAGCCAATTTAGAGTATACAGAACCATTGCATGGCTGGTGCTACGATTATACTGACACTACGAATCCTTCCAGGTCGGGACTCGAACATACGACAACTGGTTTGTAAAACCAGTGCCCTATGAATTGAACCGCCAACCCGGGACATGGACATGTATGCGTTAACTTTCAATAAGTTATAGGTGTTACGAACTGTTGCTTACATTATTTTTTTTTTAAGTTATAGGTGTTACGAAGTGTCACATGTGTTACTTATCAGTAAGTTATAAGCGTTATGGAGCGTTACATGTGTTACTTATTAGTAAGTTATGAGCGTTACGGAGCGTTAAGAAATGTTACACTTTTGTAAGTTAAAGGTGTTACGAAGCGTATATGCGTTACTTTTTAATAAGCTATAGGCGTTACGAACTGTTACTTACATTTTTTTTAATTATAGGTGTTACGAAGTGTGACATGTGTAACTTATTAGTAAGTTATAAGCGTTACGGATCGTTACTAAATGTTACATTTTTGTAAGTTAAAGGTGTTACGAAGCGTATATGCATTACTTTTCAATAAGCTATAGGCGTTACGAACTGTTACATTATTTTTTTAAGTTATAGGTGTTACGAAGCGTCACATGTGTTACTTATTAGTAAGTATAAGCGTTATGGAGCGTTACATGCGTTACTTATTAGTAAGTTATAAGCGTTACGAAATGTTACATTTTTGTAAGTTAAAGGTGTTACGAAGCGTATATGCGTTACTTTATAATAAGTTATAGGCGTTACGAACTGTTACTTACATTATTTTTTTAAGTTATACGTGTTACGAAGCGTCACATGTGTTACTTATTAGTAAGCTATAACCGTTATGGAGCGTTACATGCGTTACTTATAAGTAAGCTATGAGCGTTATGGAGCCTTACGGAGCGTTACATTTTTGTAATTTATTGGCGTTAGGAAGCGCTACATGCGTTACTTATTAGTAAATTATAAGACTTACGAAACGTTATTTTTTGTAAGCTATAGATGTTAAGATGCGGTACATGCGTAACTTTTTTGAATGTTATAGATGTTACAGAGTGATACTGTTTTTTAGGTTTAAGGTGTTACGAAGCGTTACATACGTTTCTTTTTATGAGTTAAAGACGTTACGAAGCATTACTTGCGATGCTCGTGTGTAAGTTACAAGCGTTGCATGCGTTATTTTTTGTAAGTTACCGGCGTTACGAAGCGCTAGTTTTTTGTAAGTTACAGGCGTTATGAAGCTTTGCATGCGTTAGTTTTTGTGAGTTGTAGGCGTTACGTGCGTTATTGTTTTGTGAACACAGGCGTTACGAAATGTTACATGCGTAACTTTTTTTGGAAGTTTTAGGTGTTACAAAAAACATTACATTACATTTTGAAACGGTACAAGCGTTACGAGGCGTTTCATTCATTTTTTTTTCAAATTTTGTGTGTTACGAAGCGGCTTTGTGCGCCGTATCTAAGCTGTTTGAAATTAAAGATTTGAATTTTATAACACATATTTGCTCTAACTATATATCTGAGACTGAACATGGTTTCATGCCGAATCGTTCGACGTCTGCAAATTTAGTATCCTATACTTCCTTTATCATACGTTCGTTACAATCACGACTACATCATCATCACACAACAACCTCAAAGTTAAAAAGACTAGGATTTAACGGGTCATTTCTGAATTGGCATCACTCATATCTTACTGGTCGCAAAATGATAGTGACTTACTTAGACTGTACAACTTTACCATTCGTTGTTACCTCTGGAGTTCCTCAAGGAAATCACCTTGGACCGTTTATATTTTTACTTTATCTCAACGATCTAAATTTTTCGATCAAGTGCATGAAACTATCATTCGCCGATGACTTCAAATTATTTCATGTCATCAAATCCACAGCTGACGCAGCGTTCCTATAAGAGCAGTTGAATAATTTGACTAACTGGTGTAATATCAACAGAATGGTTTTAAACACCTCCAAATTTCATATCTTTTAGTCGCAAACAGTCTGTAGTCAGTTTCGACTATAATATTTCTCAATTTGTTCTGGAACGTACATCGTCTGTGAAGGACCTTGGTGTCCTCCTGGACTCTAAGTTATATTTCAAGGAGAACATTGAGTTTACTATCTCCAGAGCCAGCTAGGATTCATTTTCCGCGTTCCTGAAGAATTCGATGATGTACATTTCTTGAAAGCATTATATTGTGCTTTAGTTCGCTCTACGCTCGAATACGCCAAAACCCTTGGAACCTTCCAAGCTACCATGCCAGATGCAAACTGATTGATCTCGATTTGTTTTCTGTCTGTCGCGATGTCAGCAAGGCTACTTTTGTGACTGATTTCCTCCAATCAAGAATAGACTGCTCCGAGCTCTTACAGCATTTACAAATTAATATCCATCGCCGTAATCTTAGAAACTATTCTTTTCTTAGGATCCCCTATGCTAGAACTAATTATGGATATAACGAGCTTTTTGCCAAGAGGTGCCGAATATTCTACCACTGTTTCAATTTATTCGACTTTAATCTATCACGAAACGTTGTCAAGAAATTGTTCCAAGGGTTACTATCTAATTAGTTTTAGTTTTAGTTAATTTAGAAATACTATGTTTAAGTGAAATGTATCATTTGGATGATTGTAATCTGTTGATGCAAAAGATGAGGAGGTTTTATGGAGGTTGGAGAGCAAGTTTGACAGAACCTAACAGATCGGCTGAAAAGTTCGTATCGTTTCTATGAGAGGGCGCCACTTGAATTAAATCCATACCATTTTCAGTTAGTAACAACCTTCAAAAGATACGTGTATAAATTTGACAGCTGTCTACTTTTTGTTATTGTGAAAAAAATGGAAAAAAAGGAATTTCGTGTGTTGATGAAACACTACTTTTTGATGAAAAAAAGTAGCTTGATGAGTGTTATCCAGACTCTGCACCGGGCGAAGCAACAATTCGTAAGTGGTTTGCAAAATTTCGTACTGGTCATATGAGCACCGAAGACAATGAACGCAGTGGACGTCCAAAAGATGCTGTTACCGATGAAAACGTGAAAAAAATCCACAAAATGATTTTCAATGACCGTAAAGTGAAGTTGATCGAGATAGCTGACACCCTAAAGAACGTGTTGGACATATTATTTACGAATATTTGGATATGAGAAAGCTTTGTGCAAAATGGGTGCCGCGTGAGCTCACAATCGATCAAAAACAACAACGAATTGATGATTCTGAGCAGTGTTTGGAGCTGTTATATCGAAATAAAACCGATTTTTTCCGTCGATATATAACAATGGACGAAACATGGCTCCATCACTTCACTCCGGAGTCCAATCGACAGTCAGCTGAGTGGACTGCACGCGATGAACCGAACCCAAAGCGTGGAAAGACTCAACAATCGGCCGGTAAGGTTATGGCGTCTGTATTTTGGGATTCGCATGGTATAATTTTCATCGATTACCTTGAAAAGGGAAAAACCATCAACATTGACTATTATATTGCGTTATTAGAGCGTTTGAAGGACGGAATTTTAAAAAAAACGGCCTCATTTGAAGAAGAAAAAAGTTTTGTTTCATCAAGACTATGCACCGTGTCACAAATCGATGAAAACCATGCTGAAATTGAACGAATTGGGCTTCGAATTGCTCCCTCATCCACCGTATTCTCCAGATTTGACCCCCAGTGACTTTTTCCTGTTCTCAGACCTCAAGAGAATGCTCGCTGGTAAAAAAATTAGAAGCAATGAAGAGGTAATCGCTGAAACTGAGGCCTATTTTGAGGCAAAGGACAAATCGTACTACAAAAATGGTATCGAAAAGTTGGAAGATCGCTATATTCGCTGTATCGCCTCTGATGGCAATTAAGTTGAATAATAAAAACGAATTTTGGCAAAAAAATGTGTGTTTCTATTAAACGATACGAACTTTTCAGCCGAACTGTTAACTCCATCGGGGTTTTCCCTGCTCCAAAGAAACAAATAAACAAATAAACAAAGACCTTTCCACTGCCTTTGACAAATTTAGCCATGCCATTACAGTCGCTAGTTTGGACAGATTGGGCTTTGGTTCTTACATGTTGCGTTCATACCTCAAAAAATCGCCGATTAGCAATCAAGATAAATGACTCACAAAACTATCTGACTATTCACAAAGTTTCTCGCTCCATCGGGGAATTCACAAGGCAAGGTCTTGGATCTCTGATATTCCTCCTGTACTTCTACGATGTGAATCTGATGATCTCAAGCTATTCCATATAGCTCGAAGCAACGAGGATGCCATTTTTCTTCAACAACGATTTTGAAAATTTTTAAAGGGGTGTAAGATAAATGTAATGACTTTGAATATTTGAGCCTTTTCTAAGAACCGGGAATTTTTATGTCGCATGCTGGGAAAAACCGGGAAATTGAAATCGGCAATTCACTTACCACCCTGCGTGTAACAAAACTAATCATTTGACTTCAATAGTATACTTCAATAGTTGTATTTACTAAACATATCATATTTTGTTAAAAATAACAACTATGTGTTATGCTGTTTGAGCTCTAAAAATACCTTGCTTTTCCGGGAAGAGGAAGAAGTTTCTAAATCCAGTTGTTTATCTAATAGTCACTCATCCAATCGGGTGCCAATTCTTTGGACGTGATGAAACAATGTGTGAACGAACAGAATAAACCTATTTTACTCAGGTGTCAGTAAAACGCTTTGCCGGTACATCATCGCCATCATCAGCATCCGATGTGGCTGATGGAACACACGCAAAAAAAAAAGATAGATGGATGAACCTGGTTCTCCCCTCCGGAACTACTTTTTATGGCGGTTATGACGATCGCTCGGAAATATGGTCGGCACCGGTCGTAACAAATTTGCAACGTGGGCTATTCGTTCTACTTTTTTTTTTTGCTCACGGTTTCCCGCTGCCATTTATGCCATGCTTTGTAGTGACGAGCGAAATCCCCTGAGGAAAGATAAGGTTTATTTGTGCCAACCAACTCGTTGCCGGTTTTATGACTATCAAATGGGAAGGCTTATTGACTGATTGATGACAAAGGGATAAATTTATGTTGCTTCCAGGGATTATTTACGGACTGCACACCTGGGGGAGAAGTATTGATCGAAGAACGCAGTCATGGCGTCATTGGGCTGTGATACTTCAATTTCAAATGTATAGTCTTTTCTGAATAATGCATGTATATAGAAAAGCACTTTTCGCATTCAAATTAAATTTTCGCTGCCAAAATCCAGCCCCTTTTCGGTTTGTTAGATTTCCTGTCGGACAAGCTAAACAAAAAAAAAACGAGGCACAAAGTGGAACATCGATTCCGACAGCAAAAATCCATCCATATTACAGTGAACGATCTCAACCCAAATCGATTGTTATCGTTACTCGGAAACATACCAAAATCCGGACCAGCTCAACCTTAGCGACCGGGGAAAATTTGGCTCAGTTCCAGCGAACCAATTCGATGGATGTTCGGATCATTATGAAGGATGCACCAAAAATCCGTTTTCGATGCACCACAGAAACCTTTATTCCCGTGCACACTCACAAACAGAATTCCACTCCAAATCCGATTGAGTTGGCAGATCACTTCGGGGGAAAAGTCGTTCATGCAAGCACTTTACAGAAGCGGCTACATTTGGGCCTGCAACGAAAATTTCCACATTCAATAACGGGAAAAAGTGCAAATTGGACAGCAAACCCGGCAACAGCCTACCGACCGAGCGAGTGAAGGGGCGGGCAGCAATAAAAAAAATCTGATCAACGAAATGAAAATCCATTTTGAGCTGCCTCCTTTGGCAAGGATCATTGACGGGACTCCGTGTCTGTCAGTGTCGGGGGCTTTAAACAGTGAAATAGAACATTGTATGTTGTTCGTGGCTTCCTCGGTCAATCAGATGCTTAATGCTGCGAACGTGATCGATAAAAATTTACACCAACCGTGTATCACTAATTGAATTTGCGAGTTTTTTTTTTTGTTTCGGGTAGCGGACAAAAATTAGCACATGAACAAAACCAGAAAAGAGGATATACGACAGAACCTCTTTCCACCCGTGGCCAACCATTTTGCTACTGCTGCAGGTATTTTTCATTCAATTAGCGGATCTGCTTGATAGCAGTATTGATAAGCCGGCGAAACGAAAATTGGAAACAAAAATCAATTAATTTTGATGTGTCGGTCTAAATTAAAATGTAAAATAATAAATGGATGCGACAGCCAATCCGTGATGGTTTCATAAAAATTCAAAATGGGAAAACGAACAAAAAGTTTTCGTTTGGCCATAAACTTACCTTGAAAAAAATAATGTCCTCGATTTTCACACTAAACTTTTCGGGATGGCTTGGCTCGAACCGCCTCACAGTTTCCTCAAGTTCGGAGATAAAATATGCCAAGAATCAGGAAAAAACAAACAACCGAAATCACGAAAGCACAGTTATTAAATTTCTTTAGCTCAGTTTTTCCTTCGCTGCCCGGAACGTGCTTCTGACGAGCGAGACTCACTTTCAATTTCACGGTTCTGAATTTAAATATTCAATATCACCGGTATCTGCTGTAGGGCTCGGCGGCAAGCGGCCAGGGCTGGTCCAGTTGGTGTCCTTTTCTCTTTGCATATGCTAAGCAAGCAGCTTGGACGTCTCCCGGTCAGTGTGTGTCTGTGTGTGTGTGAGATGGTGCAGAAACGAACGGCAGTCCAACTTCCACCTTGTTATCTGCAAGAGTAGCAAAAGAAATGAAAACGATAAAAAATACTTCTGGAAAATAAACAGCGGAGTGTCATCTGGAAGTTTTCCTTTATGCGCCAAGTAGGGTAGTTTTTCTTCGTAGTTTAATTTAAGGATACGGAAGAAGAAGGTCCGAGAGCGAGAGTCAATAAGTGAAAAATAAAGGCACGTCATGAATATCAAACAGGTGCTGGTTTTTGTTCATTTTGATGGAAGCTGGAATTCATTCCACAGTGCATTGTGTTTTGTTTCACCACGAACAGAGACTCTCCTGCAAAGATCTTCGTTAAATGAAATGAAACTAGACGAGATAAAGATTGCAAATTGAATGCTGAAGCATTCAATTTCCAATCTTTATCTCGTCTTGTTCGAAAGAAATTTTATTTTTGTCTGTATTGAATCGGCTTTGTCGTAATGACTTTCCGAAGAAATTATTTTAAACGTCGAAAGGAGCACACTTTTGGTCAGACGAAATTAAATGCAAATGTACGGAACGATTGATTTTTTTTTTCTTTTGATCAGTGTTGGTGATTGCCGAAAATTTGACAGAAGCTGCTCGATTTTTATTTATATTGTGTACAACATTTTCAATCCGGTAGAGGATGCTACAATAATTTTTCTACATTTCTTCGCTCCACTACATACTCTGAGTATTTCACGGCCATTTAAAAAAATTACAGTCTGATAATGATTGGTGCTGTGTGGAATTTATCAAGAGAGAATATGATTCTATCGCAATTATCCACTGCCCATACAGAATCGGATCGCGAAACGGGAATCAGCGACCGTTTGCTGCTTCAGAGAGAATCCCCACAGCTAACCTTTGATTCTCAGACAGGTCATCGAGAGAAATTCGCTCTCGCACTGGCGTCTATTCTATGTTAAATGAACCATGCCGGTATTTTGTTGCTGCGATGATATCCATCTCTCTTTGATGGCACTGATTCAATCGTGTGAAGAGTTACCAGTGAGCGTTCTTTGATACGGTAAAAGCCATCCTTGCTTTTGATTATTATAAAGGTTTCAGCGTAGATTTCTTGGGCGCGCGGCTTAGATTCGGACACAGGACTGCTGCGTGGAAGACATTTGAGGTATGAATCCTCCATAAAGCCCACACGCATTATACGAAATAAACAGTTAGACAGTCATTTAGCGTGGTCGAAAACCAATAAATAACCAAATAACTCACTCACGACACAGAACAGTAATCAACTAGGAACTCACTCTCATGAAACGACTCTAATTAAACATATTCCAACAATATCTCCCCTTTCGTACACATAATCGTATTTCAATCTCTGCACCGGTATGTGCACGTTTAGTCCGTAATAACCATTCATTGGTTAGGAACCTAAGTAAATAGAAAAAAAGGCGGGTGGGTAATATCAGAGACATAACTGGATGTCGTGAATACGAAAACAACTGGCATGGTCCTTAACACTTCCGAATATAAATTAGTTGATCAATTGCATGAATTATGCAAGCATTCCCCTTTTTCACATTTTTCGCAAAAACAAAGAAGGCTTCACTTGATCTCGATCACTGTGAATTTCACACAGCGAAAAATGCACAAATCCAATCAAACTGTTCTAGATTTGCACTAAACTGAGGATATTTACCTTCGATTTGCGAGCAATAAATTATAATAGTTCTTTAAAAAACGTTTAGAGCCATTAGAACGGCTGATTTTGTGTGATGCTCTCCACCGTTGTTTTTTCACAAAAGGAAATGACTGCCAGCTGTGACGAAATCGTGATTTTGTCTGTAGCTTATTCCCTAATGGGCGGTCCTAACGGCTATAAAAATTGCAGCATATCGAATTTCAATTTAGATTATTTTATTTTGGATATGCATAATTTATTGAAAGAAACTATCAATATGCTGTAGGGATTCGTTTCTAGTATTAAGAAGGACCAAATTGTGGAACTCACTACGATGTTAAACACTGTTCGGAACATTTTCCTCGAACGATTTGTTGTACAGCTGCAGATATTTTGTTCTCTTCCTCAGAATGCGTTCTGATTGGCTGGTGTTGACATGGGTCAAATGAGACAGGTTTTTCAATAGTGTACTATTGAAATATTTCAATACTGTTACTATACACGTTTAAGTTGAAAAATTTCGATTCTATTGGTAGTTAGATTATAGAAATCCTTTCACAGATCACTGAACTGTGAGCTTTAAAAATACGAGAAAGGCAAACGTACCTTATGAATTATCCTCTTTGATACTCGTTTATACCAAACATTTCAGAAAAGTTTAATTTTGAATTATTTAAGATTATGTCACACAACTGAAAATTTTATCATAAAATTGCGATAATATTTCTGATGGCATGTAGCAAAAATTATGTTGATTCGTTGATACAACAAGAGATATTCACGATCAAAAACTTATCACTATCTCAGAGGGCAAATTTTGAAAAGTCGCCCCATAGTAAAGTAAGTCGTATTCACGACAAAAATTGGTCAACCAACCCCAGAGCCGGTGTAGGTTGGACGAGTTTGAAAAAATATGTAAAACAAATCAAATGTATCAATAACCTTTTTCCTTATTTGAAAAAAGT
The DNA here is from genome assembly GCF_030247185.1 of Malaya genurostris. Classification (NCBI taxonomy): domain Eukaryota; kingdom Metazoa; phylum Arthropoda; class Insecta; order Diptera; family Culicidae; genus Malaya; species Malaya genurostris. Next base: position 96,512,525 of record NC_080572.1, read on the forward strand.
TAGTGTATTCATAATTTTTTGTTATCTAGGTACGTAAAAAACCTCCCCTTCTCGATTTGTGAGTCTTTTTAACTATTTTGGACTTAGTTTCGACAGCATTAGTGAACTTTTTCTGCTTCACTTCTTCCTTTTCTCCACCAGCGTTTGCACTTTCGCTTAGTTAATTTTTCTACTCCTCCAATGCTTCTTTTATTGGAGAATTGATAAAAATTTGGATCCATTCGCGATTTACGGTCTTGACGCTCCTCCGAATCAGTTCTTATACTCGCCTTGAATAGAAGTCTGACATATTCAGGATGGCATATGACATATGGCGCCCTGTCACCGAAACGGTAACACCGTAATGACTACTAGCCACTAGATGGCACACTACTGCCGAAAAAATTTCAGACGCGGTTGTCTTTTCTATATTGGCAGGTATAAATACGATGTTGTATTGGAGAAAAAGACATAAACGAAACGTAAACATCGTTTTGAATTTTTTTTCTTCTTAATCACTATTTTCTTCATTCTCACTGAAAACTTTGAGCACTCGGAAAACAAAAACCGAATACAAATAGTACACCGGACGGCGCAGCTCGGAAGGTTTGAAGATACAAAAAAACTTCATCACAATTAGAGTGAAACATTCGAAATTCACTTCACTGTTCCGCGTAAAAACATTATTACGCACAATCGCTTCAAGTGCGCACAAATTCTGAATAAATACGATTTCCACTAACAGTTTACGACATTTTTACATATCGGTTTAGAAATTTAAATAAAGATATATCGAACACATGCGAAAAACATCAAAACAATTTTCAAGCAGTTTCAATAAGACTGTCCTTTTTAGCTTTTTAATGGATTGTTTTGCTTTGACACTTCTCATGAGTTTTTGGCTAATAAACTTGTTAATAATACCCATTTCAGTTTTGGTTTCTTTGTGCTGTCCTTCAGTAATGATGGTGATAGATAAATAGAAACAAATTTTCTGATTTTAATAACAAAATTAGTTGTCAATGAGAATTTCGTGTTGGATTGAAATATTGCTGGTTTGTGTCCAGGATATTCACCAACTAAACACACACGGAAAGACCGAAATCAGCATTTTGGCGAAAAAATTAGTTGATTTTCTGATTTTAGTTAGTTATTTTTTGAGACAACTAAAAAAATCTTACTTTTGCTAATTTAGATTTTTTTATTCTAATTTCCTTAATAATAATAAAATATTTGTTGAAATGGCTATTTTTTTTAGTTGAATTCACCAATTAAACGTGCTGTCATTTCTTAGCTAAGGTACGCTTCATATCCATTCAACTAATTTTTTAGTTGAATTAGAGAAATAAAACGTTGTTTTCAACCAACATAAATGGTTGAATTGGTTTCTGCCATTTGCAGCTATATGGCGCTCTGTCACTGAAAAAACGTTAACACCGTAATGACTACTAGCCACTAGATGGCACACGATTATCAGTCACGATTATCTTTTCTATATCGGCAGGTTTAAATACGATTGTTGTATTGGAGAAAAAGACATAAGCGAAACATAAACTTCTTTTTGAAAATTTTTCTTCTCAATTGCTGTTTTCTTCATTCGACTTCGCGAAATTGACTATCTCACTGAAAACTTTGAGCACTCGGAAAACAAAAACCGAATACAATTAGTACACCGGACAGCGTAGCCCAGAAGGTTGGAAGATACAAAAAACATCATTTGACATTTACAATTAGAGTGCAATACTCGAAATTCACTTCACTGTTCCGCGTAAAAACATTATTACGCACAATCGCTTCAAGTGCGCACAAATTCTGAATAAATACGATTTCCACTAACAGTTTACGACATTTTTACATATCGGTTTAGAAATTTAAATAAAGATATATCGAACACATGCGAAAAACATCAAAACAATTTTCAAGCAGTTTCAATAAGACTGTCCTTTTTAGCTTTTTAATGGATTGTTTTGCATTGACACTTCTCTTGAGTTTTTAGCTAATAAACTTGTTAATAAAACCAATTTCATTTTTGTTTTCTTTGTCCTGTCATTCAGTAATGATGGTGCTAGATAAATAGAAACAAATTTTCTGATTTTAATAACAAAATTTGTTGTCAATGAGAATTTCGTACTGGATTAAAATATTGCTGGTTTGTGTCCAGAATATTCGCCAACTAAACACATTCTCTAAAAATAAGAGTTTTTTTCAGCAAAGTAAATTCTCAATTTTAACTAATTTTATAGTTATTTTGGAAATTTTGTGGTTAAAATCAACTAATTAAAAAACAGTAATACGAATTAGGCGCAGAGCTAGTTTCGGTCGTTCCGTGCATTCTCTAAAAATAAGAGTTTTTTCAGCAAAGTAAATTCTCAATTTTAACTAATTTTATAGTTATTTTGGAAATTTTGTTGTTAAAATCAACTAATTCAAAAACAGTAATACGAATTAGGCGCAGAGCTAATTTCGGTCGTTCCGTGTATTTTCATTACTTATTATGTAATGTTATATTTCCTTATAGTCATCAATCTAAGCATAACATCCAATTCTGTCCAAAAAAAGAATAACATTCCACGAATATCCAAGTGTTCTTCGCTATAAGCTAAAATTACATCTCGGCAAACCAACAAACCGCACAAAACTCGGCCAACCTGCCCCGAAGAATGTATTTGAGAACAATCACTATTAACAAAACTAAAAGTAAGGTTATACTGGAAACCGATTGCCATTTTGTAAAATTTTGAATACCTTTTCCAATGGTACCAAGTTTTTGGAAATCGAATATAAATTGATCCGCGCTATACGTATTACCTTACAAAAACAGAAATTTACTCGCCAGTGCCGAAAAAAAACGTGTTCTTGCACAAACGACAACACAAAAACACCTGAATTTACGTCGGTACGTGGGTGAGTTAATGCTCTACCAAAATCATTATAGATGTCACCACTGCGCATAATAGCCTTTTCAGAAAACCTGTCCCTTCGACCAACTAGCCCCAGTCTTCCCTATATTTTTTTAGAAAGTTCGATTGATTACCTACAGACCTTTTCAAAATTATAAGACCACCCATAAATTTCAAGATACAAATAAAAGGAATAGTTTAGGATTTTTTTTTCGATGGAACATGAAATTAGATTGCAAAGCACTGATGTAAGTCCAAGAGTTGATTGATTTCGCTGAAAAACTTTTGTGATAGAACGTTTTTAAGGAAAAATGGCTTTTCAAAATTATAAGGCCAGTTGCAGTTTATTGAGGATCGGATGATTAAAATAAGCAACAAAAAGCATCTAATGATCCGTTGCTCCACCGGAACGGTTTATGGTCTGAAAAATACCATTTGGCATACTTTGCATCAATTTCTGCAGTGTTGCCAGTTCAATAGCTTCCCAAGACTGAAGAATAGCACTTTTTAGCTCTTGTAATGATGAAAATTGATGAGTACCATAATACCGCATACATTCTCAATTGGATTTAAATCCGGTGAGCCACTTTAGCCACTTCATTGTTTCAGCACCTTTATGAATACTGGCGTTATCCTACTGGAAAATGAGCTTTGACTTGCGTCTTCTTTTAATTATTGGCAGCAGACTAGCTTTGAGGACATTTGTGTAATCGGAACTTTTCATTTTGTGCGATACAAATTGAAGTTCCAGCTTGCCGGTTGCACAGAACGCACCCCAAACCATTACAGATCCACCGCAAAAAATTCTCTTTGAGAAATATCGTGGTTCCTTACGTAGATCACGCCAATAACCGTTGAATCCGTCTGGTCCGTCTAGGTTAAACTTTTTTTTCATTCGAGAATATTACCTGTAATAGTTTAACACATTTTTTTTTTTTATATAAAAAATTTTTTATTCAGGCCAATTTGCGTACAAGCTGCCATTTTTTGGCCGAATGAGCCATGTTTTTATTAGATAAATAATTTTTTTACCGTTGGATCTCGTTGTCACCCTTTTTCTAGGGGGAGAGGAGCTTCCATTTTTATCTTGCGATGAGTGAGGGGCACTTTGTTCGTGGCTCGTCTCGTCCTCCATTGCCGCATCGGTGATATCGTTGTTGGTTTCCGTTTTTTCTTCGTTTTCCTTGTAATTCGTATTCTTGGGTTGGTTGTTAGTTGCTGTAGACGCGCCTTGTTGTGCATTAATTGCAGTTGTTGGTGGGTTTGATGGTACAACAGAAGTAATGCGCTCACTAGTTTCCGTTGTTGGGCGGTTGTCCTTATTTTTGTTTAAAGATGTCCTTTTTGCAGTTTCAGTGCAAGGTTTGCCGTAGTGTGCAGGTTGTTCACAAAACTGACATGTAACCAGTTGATGTTCATACGTAATCAGCGTTTTACACGGATGTATCCCGTCTTGATCACAAATGATGTAAGATGGAATTGCTTTACGTAGTTGCATACGTACTACTCGCACGCCATTCCGGATACCCGGAAAAAAATTCCGCCATACTTCCCTTTCGATGGAAAGAACTTCACCGTACGGCGACATACATTCACGAACATACTCCTCGCTGGTCTGCGGGGGAAGGTCATGCACGCGTACTTCTATGGCATTGTGCACCATGTACACAGGGATTTTATATTTAACATTGTCATGATCAATACTGTGCACCCCGTTATTAACCGAAGCAAATGCAATTGCATCTCTTTCACGTTTGAACATAATGTACACACAGTTAGACGCCTTGTTGAATTGAATCTCACTTACATCAGTAACGTTTAGATGCATTCGTTCCTTAAGCAAGATTTCAATTTCGGTTGCTGCTGGCCTAACTTTGCAGCGCTTGAAATCAATACAAATTGAATTTGGCCTTGTAGGCCAAGTTTCAGGCTTTGTTAAATCGTATTTGCCCATTTCGTACACTCTATTGTTCACTACACTGTATTGTCTTTGTTTCTATCGTCTCGACCGTAAGCAATTGTCGACCGTGTCTGATGAGATGCCAGCATGAACTGTGTTTAACACATTTGTTATTAAATAGTTTAAATGCGTTCGTTTTTTTTAATATTGCAGAACATGTTCGTACCTTTTTCCAATCTTAGGCATGTTCCGACGTGCAAATTCCAATCGAGCTTCCTTGTGGTGAAGTATGTTAGTAAACGAGGAGCACTGTTCATTTTTGCTCGAACTACGTTGGGCGAAAGTTTTAATGCCATCCAAACCGTCGAAACTGAAGCTTCCAACTTAAGTTCAGTGCGGATTTGTGAACAACTCAAGGTAGAATTCGAAGATTCATGGACAATTCGACGAGTATCTCTCTTTGACAGTTTCTTTTTGCGTCCTGCATTTTTATTCAGACTATACTTTGCTGGATTATTCAGAAAAATTGCGACCGCACATCTGCTTCGACCAATTTTTCCTGCAATTTTCCTGATCCCCCATCCTACCTTCTTGACGGCCAAAATTTGTCCTTGTTCTTGTTGATTTAGTCTCTTTCGCTTTCGATATTTATAATCACTATATTCAACACAAACTGACAAACATACAAGGTGGCCTTATAATTTTGAAAAGGGATAATTACTAATTTCAGCTGCTTCGGCTTTGTTTGTCAACAAATATGCGATACGAAAATATTTTGCTTGTATTTGTGTCATTCTTCACTGATTGCCATCGTTGAGTAAGGGTGGTCCCATCAAAATCACGCGAAAACTTTAAATTCGAGGGTGGCCTTATAATTTTGAAAAGGTCTGTACAACTTCTTTTAGACATATTTTTTGTAGAAGTTACAGATTTCTAGTTATAATTGATTGAAAATAATGTGACTAAAAACACATACGCCCATTTCATAAATTAGTCTTGAAAGAAAAAAATCCCTAGACCAGTGAAAAATACTTCATTTGCTATACCAATCACACATGTAAAGTTTCCTGATTTGGCGTGGAGTTGCTCACTGTTGAAAATGTAATCATAAATTGCTGACCATATTTCTGATGTCGCTGAGCTATGTTGTTGCATTTAGTTCAACTCTAGATACTCACGATTCATCTCTACCCATTCTTCCACAGGTTGAATTTTCAAAAGGCGCTCCATAGTAAAGTAAGACGTATAACATTTAAATAGAAACATTTGGTTCAACTCCATTTCGATTGAATATTTTGCGATCGTTCAAAAAATCGGTCGAATAATATTTGAACAGTTTTCAAAATAGACTCCGAAAGAACTCCGTGCTTCAACAATGTCGTCAATTATTATTATGAATTTATTTTTTCTGTCACTCAAGCACGACTCACTATTCGGAAAAAGTAGGGCAAAATTCTATCGATTATCACGTTTTTTTTGTCCTGTATGCGTGTAGAAAAAGAACAAACCAAACTCATCGAGCGGAAAAGTGCCTCCTGGTCTCTCGGGATGGGGTGTTTGACGGGTTGTCCCAACTCAACGACAGAAAAAAAATAACAATCGGGTTGTACACCCAGCATAAATCGTCGCAAATTGGCTTCATTTCGTGGGCAAATAGCGTGTGTGCGTGACGCACGATATATCGGGATTAGTTTCCGTTACAGTCACCGGACCGGTCAACCGATCGCCCAAGCCAAAGCACAAGCGGATATGCTAACGTCCGAAATAGGATTTTCCGAACAGTCAAGTCAATCGATGATCGGACAAATGGCAGAGGACTAAGTGACGGTTTCGACAGGCAACATTATTCAGGATGGCAGAGAACTTTTCTTTAAATTTCAAATAAGCTTCGCCTAATTATAAAACTCCAGACTTCAGCACGAGTCGAAATCCGGCGAACATGTGCCTCCACCGTAACCATCAGTCATATTGCCGTGATAGGTGCGGACCAAAACGGGCCAACTAATAACACATAATTCATTCGGTACCATAATTATTAATTTTAACTTCAAAACTTTCTCCCCTAGCCGGGCGTCATTCTTTGTTTTTCTGTTCTTCGGTCCAGTCGATGGGGATACGGCGCTAAGACCATAAGGTAAATCCGCACGTTCTTTCGCAGTAAGCTCTCCTAAACTTTCTCGCCAAATCGTTTGACTCGTGAGGGGGTTTGCCGGATCCTTGGTCCCCTTTTCCCTTCTGGATGGTTTAAATTCCGCCGTCAAACGAAATCGCGTGAAACTGATTCGCCATATCGGGAGGAAAATTTTTATCCGTCCAACCCACCTTACCAGTTCATTTGGCCTTATGTTTCGGGGTGGTCGTTGTGGTTGCCAGTATTAGCACGGCTAATAAGTGGTGAAAAGGAAAAGTTTTCCCGCCCGCCTCCGGTGGAAAATAAACCATATAAAAACTACACAACTAGCAGCGGTTGAACAATTTCCACCAGTAAAATCAAAAGCAAGGTAGTTTCCAGCAACGGCAAATTTTCCGACCGTGAAGAATTTAATATAATTTAGCCGAGCGTCTTTTTTTCCCTTCCGTAGCCCGCCACGGCTACTGGACTTTTTTTGCTGCGAGGGGTTAAAATGTTGTGCTTCTCTCTCCCTTGGAAAATATGGAGGTTTATTCTACCGACACTTTATTTCTTAAGTCCTGCTAGCGTGGCCGATTTCTGCAATACAGAAATTAATTTTATCCTTTGTTTGAACAAAGTTTTTACTCCTTTTCTTCCACCACCACAGCAGCGTAGCTTTAACAGTCAACTTAATATGGTTCCGAATGCTGAACGATGATGTGAAAGAGTGAAATTTTGTCCCATGACGTAGTCGCAGCAAATTTCAAGCGTTTTTTTTCCCTCTATCTTCCCTTTTTCGTCCAGTACTCTAATTAAGTAATTATGTGTTAATGCACCTTTTTCGTGATGGATGACTCAAATGGATTCAAACCCAGTCGGGCTGGGAAGGGGAAATGTACTAAAACGCAGCGCTTAGTATGCACTGTCAGGACTGCATAAAGCAGATATTTGCATTTTTTTTAAACCATTTTCCGCCGCTCATGAGGCTGACAGCCATGATGATAAAATCTCTTACTTTTTTTTAAACTACATCACGGCTGCTTTTTATGAATGGGGCTGCAGGGAAAATGCATCTCCAAATGTAGTTAAAAAATCTGCCGCGAAGCTACTGGTATCGAAGTTCTTCGAAGCGGACCAAAATAATTGAATATAAGTAGAGCTTAATTTTGGAAAAATGATCAAGTTTTCCATCTGACCTATGCTCGATGGTTTTAGTGTTTGGCGCTTACGTTTAGAACGATCACTATTAAGGAAACTACAATTTCAACAATATATAAATTAAAACTTTCAGAAATTAACAGCAAAACAGTTGTAAAATTAAGAGCGAATTGCTACACACTTGGAAAAATTTACATCTTTATAGATGCACATAAAAGGAGCGTCGCGATTCACTTACATTTACACTTCAAAGTATGTAGAGATAAGTCATATCAGAAACTTCACAGTTAATTTAGTTGAAGCTTACATCGATACAGTCGCGAAGTTTATTTTTACATGTTAGAAGATTCACATGTTAGAAGATGTAGTCATCACCGAAGAAATTACGACATGCTTGAATTAACGTCAAGCGTAAATTTCATTTTTGATAGAGTGTACTATTCGGTGAAGGTTTTGTACATGTCCTCAGTATTTCACTCAAATGCTGTAACTTGTACGAAAAAAGTGTCCAAGAAGAAATTTTCAGGAAATCTGAAAATATGCTATGAAAAACATAATCTATCGCTTTTTCGAGTTGGAACACCAAACGATACAATGAAACTAGAAATTAATAGCATATTTAAATTTTGACGTAGGACTACACACTTAAATTTTTTAGCTGAGTCTCGGCAAAAAAATGCCGAGATTCGCACAGCCGAGTAATCAGCAATCATCTCGGCAAAAATAAAATAACTGAGCATCTCGGCACCCTCAAATTTGACAAACGTCAAATATTGCCGAAATCGCCAGCATAAAATTTACTGTTTGCTCAGTGAAACGTTCGCTGAATATTCGGCAATAAAATAAAACGAAAAAATGAAAAAACAAATTACCGAATCATCAGTAATTAAAAATCAAGGCAATTAATTTTGTTTGTAATTTCTAAACATTATAAACACACCATTCAGGATCAAAAATTCATTTTATTAACACTTAAAGGAGGCTTACAAATTTGTTGCCAGTAGTGCTTAAAGCCTCTACCTTAAAACATATAGCATAATAAAAAGCGGCGTTTCCGGATTCGGCCACCTTGAGACGAGCTGGAAATATGAAAATTAAAATAAATATACAAAAATTTTCAATATTTAATGATGCATATACGGTATTGTTCAAAAAATAAACTTACTTGGATCTATTGAATTTGTCCATGCATTGGGTTATTTTTTCGCATATCCCCCAAAGTTTTGTCTCGAGGACTCTTTGAGCCCCGTGTTGGGTGTATTTCCGTTATAATGTGATCTGATAAAGTCGCTTTTTATAAAGCGAAACATGTCACTATATTTATTCAATATTTTTACTTGCAAGTTTCTTCGAAGATTATCCATTTTTTCACTCGAGAATTTCATCAGAAAATAATCGCGCAATGCGAAGCGAAAATGTAACGCGGCAATAAATGACAGCTGTCGTTCTGAATCTCGGCAACAGCTAGCGCATATTACGAAATCTCGGCAAACGTCTCTGCTGATGTCGGCATATCTGTTGTTTACTGATAAATTCAGCAAGCAATTATGCCAAATTTCGGCAAAGTGAAGCATTTTACCGAAATATCAGTGAATGCATTTAACGAAGTTCAGAAACATGCGTATTGATTACTGAGCAATCAGCAATTTTAGGTGTTGCTGATCAGTTTCGGCATTTTATTATGCCGAGCTCAAGAAATGGTTTTAAGTGTGTAGGTCTTTGCTTTGCCTTTCTCGTATAGAAAGGCTATGCAATCACTAGTAAACCGACTTTTTAACCGAGGGCCGAATGTCATATACCATTTGACTCAACTCGACGAACTCGAGCAAATGTCTGTTTCTGTATGTGTGTGTGTATGTAACACATAAATAAGCACTCACTTTTCTCGGAGATGGCTGAACCGATTTTCACAAACTAAGATAAAATGTCTCATGGTCCCATAGCCTGCTAGTGAATTTCACTCCGATCCGACTTCTGGTTCCGGAGATATAGGATGATATCCACAAGAAAAAGAAAAAATATTCACGCCCTTTTTTCAGAAATGGCTGAACCAATTTTCACAAACCAAGATTCAAATAAAAGGTCTTATGGCCCCATATCCTGCAATTGAATTTCATTTGGATCTGACTTCCGGTTCCGGAGTGACATGGTAATATGTGAAAAATAGCAAAAAAGTGTGCGTTCAATTTTCTCTGAAACAGCTCAACCGATATCCTAAAAATTTCTAGAACATTTTATTCAGATCCAATTTCCGGTTCTGGAACTAAAGCGTGATAAGTGAAAAATTACGAATTTCATTAGTATTCTTTCACAAAAGATTGTCAAAAACAGGTGCAAATCCCATAAAACTTTCACATAAATTGTTCTAGTTTGCAGAACTTGTTAGTTTGTGGGCATAAAAACGTAATTCGGAACTACTAGTTCCCCTTTTCCCTGTTCCGGAAGCACCGACAGTAGTGTAGAAAAATTCCAAAAATAGAACTCACTTCGATTTCTCTGCGATGCTTGAACGGATTTTCACATATCTTGATTTGAATTAAAACTCATATGTTATTATCTTTAAAGCTACTGTGAAATTTTATATGGATCGACTTCCGGTTCCGCAGTTACAGGGCGATGAGTGTTAAAGTTTTCAAATCTCCATATAGAATGACAATATGTACAACACCGAAAGAAGAAGAAAACACAAAAAAAAAACTAGCGTGCTTTGTTCCATTTCGTACACGCTATGAAGAAATCGAAACGGTTACGGATGTCTGCTACTAGTGTGTAATATTCGTAAAAGACGGTGCCGCGGTTAATAAAAATTATAGCTATTTTATGATCAGTACGGCCGAAAGAATAAACGAATGTTAATGAATTCAAATTTATTTGAAAAAATATGAAATTTTCACATCCGGTAGTGCAGTAATATCGTGCCGGTGGTGTAATGATGTCAATAATAATAATAAAAGTAATAATCCTACTACATGTTTTATGCTGCTAATTCATGCTGTTTAGCTTCACTTACATATGCAGATATTAGATATGCAGGCTCGCTTCGTTTTTTAGATTTCGTCTAATTGGTTTAATCGAAACAAAGCATGAGATAGTAAGTCTAGGTTTAACTAGGTTCAAAACTGTTCTAATTTGTAGGCCATATTTGTTGCTGACAAACAAACCAACTTCGGCTATACCGGTCATCCGAATCCGGTTTCGGAAGAATTGGAAATGGTGAATAAAAACTACAAAAGCGTCTCACTCTCCAAAACTATAGGGTAAACAGGATTTGTAGAGTTTGTTAGATTAAGTCCGAACAAACTTTACTATTTCTATGCAATGAATAGTTGTTTTTGCGAATTCCACAGTAATTTTTTTGATGTTATGAGTAATATGAGAAAGGCATCATTACACCACTAGGTGTATTAAAACAGGTTTTTATATAGGATACTATTCATACGAAAAAGTTGTAAATTTAAATTGGAACAGAAACAGCAAACTCAAATATTGCCATCAACCGTTGAATAATCAACAGCAAAGTGACGCGTAAAACAACGCACCGCTATGAACAAGAACAACTGAACGCGACGATAGCATTGGTCTCAAGTGTCAAATGCACTTCCTTACAAATTTGCACATTGCTCAGCGAATCGAACGAATTTGGTGTGACGCACGCTACACTTATCACACTCCGATAACACGAGCTGCCAAGGAATTAATCGGACGGGAGAACAGTGAGGAATTCTATATTTTGAAGTCACTGCGAGAGGGATTTGGAAGCCACTGCGAGGTCGTCATTATTCACGGAATAGAGAAAAACCACGACGAAGACCATTTAACATCATCACGCGTTAGAGTGAAAGTGTGAATTAGGTAATTCAGAGCTGGTATTCATATCGAACGATTTGACACTAATTCACAAAGGCTTCACGAGATTGACGTCACTAGATCATTCGCACGGATTGTATGTATGTATGTATGTGTGAAGCCACCATCAGTTCAAGGCATTACCAGTGTATGCGGGTAGACTTACAGTAGATCCGAATTTCATTATCAGATAGCTTTCATATAATTGGTGTTAAGAAGGCCAAATTTGGTTTTGAGGACCCGGCGCCTTCCAGCAAGAACATCCGGCCATATAATAAAGAATTTCGCTGTACCAGCGTTAACCCTCCTGATGGTTTGTTTGTTAGAAGGGTGCGTCTTACTCATTTCAGACCTTCAGGGAGAAACACAAAGCTTCCCCCGCGTGACTTACTTACCTTACCTAACAGCTATAGGCCTGGGGTGTCCTTTGCTGTATCAAGCATTCGTCCCCACATAACTCTGACGAGCCAACATAATCCAGGTCTCGTGGCCATAGAGAACAACCTATCTAATGAGCGTTTTGTAGATGGTCAATTTCGTGCGTTGGCGTACTCTCGATCGAAGGGTTTCTCTGAGTCCAAAGTACGCACGATTCCCTGCCAAAATAAGGAGTGTATCGAAAATAAGATATCCACACGCATTTGTGTTGTACGCATGTATTTGTGATGGGTTTTTATGCGCAGATCACAGCATGTGGTGCGTTTGGCTGTAAGCTTTCGTTTGTTTACTTGTTTGTGCGATTGAAATTCTGATTCTGGACACATGGCTAAGTGAGAAGTGTATTACTTTGCGAAAATTGGCGAAGCGGTTTGGAATTCATCATGCCAGTGTTAAAACCATCATTAATAAGTTTAGGGAACACTATTCTTTGGATGAGCTACCAGGAAGAGCCAGAAAATCCGGTTCTTCTAACCCGAAACTGGACCAGAAAGTGTCATGAAGAACAAATCAATGTCAATACGTGATTTGGCCAAAAAAGCAAGAACGAGTGTCGAAATGATCCAGCGTATCAAGAGGCGAAATCACCTGAGGACCTACAAGCAACAGCAAATCTCGAAACAAAGTGTTGAACAGAAGAAGCGAGCAGTAACAAGGGCCCGGAAATTGTATTCGCGTATTTTGCAGTGTCCGAATGCATGCGCTTTGATAAACGATGAGACTTATGTGTTAAAGGAGGACTCAAAAACCCTTCCAGGTACACAATACTTTACTGTCGTCGTTGGGGAGGATGTGAGCGATGCGGACAGGTCGATTCAAATAGAGAAGTTCGGTCAAAAGGTACTGGTATGGCAAGCAATATGTTCCTGGGGTTTAAAGTCAATCATTTTTTACACTACCGGAACAATAAATGCAGAAATCTATCGATCTGAGTGTTTCCAGAAGAGATAGCTGCCTTTATTTAAGAAGCATAGTACACATCCACTGTTTTGGCCGGGTTTAGCGTCGGCTCACTATGCCAAAACCACTCTCAATTGGCTTGCGGAAAAGGGTATAAATTTCGTTGAGAAAAATATCAATCCACCAAATTGCCCTCAGCTTCGACCCATCGAACGTTACTGGGTCTTGAAGAGGGTCTTCAAGAAGACTGGTAAGGCAGCTGGCTTTTGGCTCAAGCGTCCAAAAAATGCGATGCAACACTTGTCCCGAACTTGATGAAGAGCGTTCGATCAAAAGTTCGAAAATTAGTGAAGGTATAATTTAAATTTCATTCGGTTTTCATTATGCTCAAGTTTAACCTCGTACAATAAAGGATCAATTTTCAGTTTGAATAAAATATCGTTTTTTATTATAATTTGAAAGAAAAATTTGTGGATAGCTTATTTTCGATACACTCCTTAAGTCCTTTACGGGCGATTCGCGTTTCAGCACTTTTTCCGTAATATTGTACTAGTATCTTATGACTTTTGATTTGGCATCTTGTCACTACATCAAGAATGTTTTCGAGTGGTAGAAAGCGAATGGAGAGTATGTTGTACCGAAATAGACGAATCCACCTAATTGCCTGGAGTTGCGACCTTTTTTTTTTTCTTTTTTTATTTAAATAACTATTTATTGGAATATGAGTTAAAATTGAATTATTAAGATTTAAATTGGGTGTTCAACCACAAGTGGTGACTTTTCAGCCCTATTATATATATGATTTGGTTATTACCATGAGGATATTATTTGCTTCCGCAATTCGGAGATTTATTTTTGTGTTGGGAAAATTCTAAACCTACTTGTATTGTGTAATGGGGAAAAGAAACTTATATACTAACTTACTAACTAATACAGAGAGCGAATCGATTCAATTGAAGATTGCATCGATTTTTGTCGGAATTTGCTTATAATATTATGTGACATTACATCTAATGGTTCTATATTTGTGAGACTGTGTAACTCATTCGTACTAAACCAGGGAGGACGCTTCAAAATCATTTTCAGAATTTTATTCTGAATCCTTTGAAGCGTTTTCTTCCTGGTGGAACAACAACTTGACCAAATTGGTACTGCATAAAGCATGGCTGGTCTGAAAATTTGTTTATAAATTAACAATTTGTTTTTCAGACAGAGCTTAGAATTTCTGTTTTTAAGAGGATATAAACATTTAATATATTTATTACACTTTGCCTGGATTCCTTCAATGTGATCCTTGAAAGTGAGTTTTTTGTCATACGTTAAACCTAAGTATTTAGCTTGATCAGACCATGTCAATTCCAAGCCATTCAATTTGAGAGTGTGATTATTGTTTGGTTCAAGAAAAGAAGCTCTTGGCTTATGAGGAAAGATGGAGTTGCGACCTATCGATCGATATTGGGCTTTCATGGCTTGTTAATTTAAGAACATTCAAGAAATAAATTTAAAAATTCAAGTAATAAAATGCGAACGCATACGTCCCATGTTCGACAACATTCACGAAACATTTAAACTTGATCATTGATTTCTTTCTGAGCAAAAAAATCGGATAGAAAAAAAAACACGCTTCGTCGATTACGTCACTTATGCCATTATATATATCCGGAATCGGAAGTTACTGCCAATTGATCGTCAAATTTGGTTTACGATTCAAGAAGCAGCCTTCAAATGCGCCTACACTTGGTAAAATCGGTTAATCCATATCCGAGAAAATCGAGCGAAGAGAAAATAAATGCGTTTTATCACTTAAGCCTTTATATCTTCGGAGAAATGACGACATTTCTACGGTCATATCTCCGTATCCGAAAGTGACAGCCATTTGATCTTTGATTCACAACCGAAATCGGTTTAGCGATCTCGGAGAAAATTGTGCGTAGATAATAATCTTCAAAAAGGTACACACACATACTCACACCGACATTTTCCGATCACGTCGAGTCTCCAAGGCTCCGATCGAAAGTTGGGGTTTTCAGCAATTCTAATACCTTTCTATAGAGCAAATCAAAAACACTTATTTATAATGCCAGGTAATTTCACTCTCTCAAAATTTGATATATGAACACCCGATGAAAAAATGTGGTGGAATATGTTACAAATGGTATGTTATTCAGAATGAACAGTAATTGGCTCAAATGGCACGTTCTCTTGCTTATTTGAATTAAATTATACATATTAGGACCAAAACAATAGGTCGAAACGTTCGGACGTTATAAAAAGTGGTGTTCAATAGTCTAAAAGGAGATAATTCCACATTTACGCCAATGGAACTGTTCTGCTTTTTTGTAGTAACCTTCATTCATGCTACATACTAACTATGATTAGGTTTCAGCGGTCAAAAATATCCAATTCACGCACCATGATTTTTTTTTCATTTCGATTCAGACAACTAGCAAACTGTCTAAAAAGCGCTGAGAATTGGAGTATGCGATTCAAGCATTCCATTCACTCTATGCTGACTGCTTCCAGACCTGAATCGTCGTTGTACGCTAAAGTGAAAAGTATGTAGGGATGGCAAACTTTTTCCTCAGCCCGTCTGATCCTGTCTGGGCAGCTGCGTAAAATGATAACGTTGTATGAGTGTGTTAGGCACAGGATTTTTCCCGCAGCTTCGAGCGAGCAACATAGCAACATTCATTCGGGATGGGTGTGGACGAATGAATGAATGAAAATTCTGATTATTCAGCAGAAATTCTCATCGGAAAAATCGCTGTATTATCCGCGTATTTCTATTAGCAGAGCATAACTTTATGACTCAATATGGGCTTTGTTTTAGTTTTTTCTTTGCATGCTCCGCACTAATCAATAGCTTCATCAAACGTAACTCATGTAACCATCAGATGTGTCGTGTTTGTCAAACCTTTCCCAGCGAACTCTTCCGGATTCCGTGATTAATTGCACGCACAGTCAGAAAAGAAAATCCTCTTGATTGCACACGTTTTCAGGATTGCTTCCGAACAACCAGAACCGAACATTTCACCCATCGCAACGATTTGCGGCAGGAGCACCTTTTTCCGGCAGAGGTGAATTCATTAGGGCCAAGTCAATGTAGACAAACATTGTAGCTGGGATTAAGTCCGGCTCGAGCAGTTAAGATTGATTACTGCATGTTACTTGTGCTGATGGGAGGGGCCACAAACTCGGCTAGCCGAGCACTTGGCCCTTTTGGCAGACGCTATCCCATCGGTGACCGGAGTGAAGTCAAGCTGAAAATGAAATAAAATTAGTTCGTTCATTTTCAACTAAAGCGCTCGTGTTGCGGAGTGAGTTTCGGTAGAGCACATCCTTTGTTAATTTGCTAATGTTTTCTGTTACATAAACTGTGAATATTTTTACGCTTCGGAATGATGTTCTTAATTGTTCTCAGATCAATCATTTGTACTGTGAATAGAAACTATACTCAAGAACACACAGATATTTTGCGATCTCGACAAACCGGATCGAATGTTGTATGACATTGGTATTCACCTCAATGGCAGTACCATTATTGTGTTCGAATAATCTACACACATTTTTTTTTCGTTAAATCTCTGGAAAATTTTTGACTACTCGGAAATCATATCGGCAAAATATAGTATTGCTGTGTCTCAATAATCTCAAATTTGACAAACGTCAGTTATTACCGAAATCACCAGTATAAATTTTACTGGTTGTTCGACATAACAACGAAGTGATGCAAAACAAAACAACGAAGTGAAATTTATGAATTACTTCGTTTCGGCAATTAAAAGTAAACAAAGAATTTCTCTTATTAAATTATAAATGTTATTATGATTATGCAATTCGAACTAAACGCCGATTGTCGAATATGTAGGTTGATATCTTGTTGAAATTCTTCGACTTATCCTATAACGACTATAAGAGTCTAAAAGATGCTTACTATAAATAATCTACAATAATTTGTAGTTGTTAAACTTACTGAATTCATGGTAGATTATCACATCTTCCTTTTGGACAAATTACATTTCTTCTATAATTTCTCCGAAATCTTTCGCAAACGCATTCGATAGTTTCGGGATAATTGTTAATTACGTATGATTTCAGTACCAGATTTGGCCAAATCTCGGCAAAAACATGCACTTTGCCGAAAAATCAGTAAATCTACTAAACGGGTCTAGGAAAACATAATATTGATTACTGAGCAATCAGCAAAATTGTGTGTTGTCGGTTTGTTTCGGCATATTACTTTACCGGGCTCGAGAATGGTTTTAAGTGTGTACTGGAACGGCATTGAAATTTATTCTTAGTAGGCATCTGAGTACACAAAATGCCTGTGTGTGTAAGTGTGTATGTAACGTTTTTTTGCACTAACATTTCTCCGAGATCGCAGAACCGATTTTCACGAACTTAGATTCGAATTAAATGTCTTATGGTCCCATATTAAATTCATGAATATTCCGGTTCCGGAGTTATGGGGTCAAATGTGCAAAAAAATGAAAATATGTGTTCTAACTTTTCTCATCACCCATACAAAATTCCTGAATTTCATCCGGATCCGACTTCCGGATCCGGAAATATAGGGAAAAGTGTTTTAAAAATTTTACACCATCACTGAAAAGGACGCAAAACCGTAAAAAGTTTTCTAAATCGACCTCAAATCTTCTCCAATTGATAGTTTTTATCAGTAGACGGTCAAACAAACTGATTTCGGTTATTCTTTTGAGAATCGAAGAAAATTATTTTGAAGAATACCACAGTATTATATGTGATAGTATGATTGATATGAGAAAGGCATCATTACACCAACAGGTGGATTAAAACAGGTTTTTTGTCTAAATTCATGTTTCTTTATTTGTTTACTTACTTTTAGAACAAACCGTTTCTTTTGTACAACCATCGGTATAGAAAAGTGGTCTTCTAAAATGAATTGAAAAACTCCAGGGAGCCCGTAGGGTCTAACATTTTCAAAAAATTATATTTCTTCTTTTATAATTTAATACAATGAAACATTTCAAGAATGTTTTGTCAAGTTTTGAAGTCAATCGAAGTAGACATCTTGAGCCTGTGCACCGAGCTCTTGCTTCTTCGTAGAATGAGATTGCCATAGATAAAGGTCCATAACTTCCAGAGTTTCGTTCCAAAAGGCTTGAAAATTTCACAGAATATTATTGAAATGTTTTACTATAAGAAAATATAAAAAAAAATATAAATGATTTTTCAAAAGTGTTAGACCCTATCCGCCCCTTAAGTGAAACAGAATTGATAAGTGAATTGAGGGAAAGGCCCGTATTCTACACACAGACTGAAAAGGGAAATGAAGCGGCCCATATAGAAAACAAAGAGATGATTCTCTCCCTGATATTATAAAACGACTTGATAAAATTCAAAATGATTGCATTTAACTTTGTAAATCCGCGTAACTTCGGAAATCCGCGTAAAAACACATAAAAAACGCATAAAAAGACTTCAGTGTACACAGAAAAATTATGAGAACAGGAGAACAGGAAGACATAATCCTACAAACGAAACAATTCATAACTACTCACCTTTTGAAATAACGTAATATTCCACTCGTGCAGAATTTTATAGGCTCCGAGTATAATTTGTACTCGGCTAGCAAGTGCGGCTGTATGAATTTCCATGCACCATTTACCAGTCAAGTGTGCTTCTGTGGTTCAGTCGATCTGCTGACGTGTTTTGTGATTTAATGTTTCTAGGTGCATGTCGCGCTGTTGCCATCGACCTTTTATTTTACATTTCTTTCAATTTCAAGCCAAATAATTTTCAAATCACACAATTTCACATGTTTTGCCTTTCTCATATAGAAAGGTTATATAATCACTTGAAAAACCGACTAGTGAAAATTCATCAAGCTCAGTTCATCGAGCTGAGCAATGTCTGTGGTTGTGTGTGTGTGTGTGTGTGTGTGTGTGTGTGTGTGTGTGTGTGTGTGTGTGTGTGTGTGTGTGTGTGTGTGTGTGTGTGTGTGTGTGTGTGTGTGTGTGTGTGTGTGTGTGTGTGTATGTGTATGTATGTGTGTGTTTTTTTTTTTTTTTTTTTTTTTTTTTTTTTTTTTTTTTTTTTTTTACAAGGTGAAATACCTACTTATGTACTTTCCCAGTTCACGCGCTCAGTAGTTGTCAAGCTACCGCTATTGTGAACCAGCGAGTGGGACTGGCTGAACCTTACCCACTAAAACACCTTGGACATCTTGCCTTGATCCCCCCGGAACTAAGCTAAGCTCAATACTTCGGGGGAGGCTGTGCTCATGCACTTCTTCGTTTGGGAGAAAATGAGCTCCTGCTCTCTATATACATCTCGGCTGTGCTCATGCACTTCTTCGTTTGGGAGAAAATGAGCTCCTGAGTTTCTATCTTTATCCCTACGTCGCGCCGCACTACTCAACTGATCCCCGACGATGGATCTAGCCTACACCGACTGAGAGTTTCCCCTTTTACGCCACGCGGGACACCCGAAGGAGTGCCGAGGTCTGCTCTGCGATTCCGGTTGGAGCATGGCGTCCGGTTCGCTGATGCCCCGACGACTCGAATCGGTGTTGTGGCGTCTGCTCGACTAGTCCCCGGTGATGGATCTAGCCTACACCGACAGAGAGTTCCCCGACGATGGAAGTTCTCCCGAAACCGACGTTTTCGATACCCGTCTACGGCCCGACCGTAAGGATGCCTGGGTCGATCCAGTGATGCCGGTTGGAGGATGGCTTCCGGTTCACTGGTGCCCCGACTATCTTAACGGTGCTACGCCACGATCTACTCGTCTAGTCCCCGATGAAAGATCTAGACTACACCGACGGAGAGTTCCCCGGCGAAAGAGGCTCTCCCGACACCGAGTACCCTGTTGCACCGCTCGGGACACACGAGAGAGTGCCGAGGTCGGTCCAGCGATTCCAGTTGGAGCATAGCTTCTGGTTGGCTGGCGCCCCGACGACACAAGTCGGTGTTGTGGTGGCTACTCGACTAGTCCCCGCCGAAGGATCTAGCCTACCGCGACAGAGAGTTTCCCGACGCTGGAAGTTCTCTCGAAACCGACGTTCCGAAACCGGTTTACGACGAGCCTACTCAACTAGCCCACGGTGGTAGGTCTAGCCTACCCGACGGAGAGTTTCCCGGCGAAGAAACCTGTCCAGAAAACCGAGCCACATTCCACACGCTTCGTCCGTCTTCTTAGGGTGCCGAAAACAGTCCGGCATTTTTCGTCTTTGGACCTAGGTCATTTGACGCTGCTCTTCTCGCCAACTCCTCTGCAGTGTGGACATAATCTGAACAACTGTCCGGTTCACCGCGTTCCATTTTCCTTCGTCACTGCACATCCTTTGAACGATGTTCTCCACACTGACATCGGCGCCAACGATGGCAGTCATTTCGCTACGCGGTTGGATAAACCGTGGACAGCTGAATATTACGTGCTCCGGCGTTTCTTCTGTTTCCTGGCACTCAACACACAACGGCGACCTTGCGTGGCCAAATCTGTGCAAATATTGCTTAAAACAGCCATGTCCAGACAGGAATTGCGTCAGTTGAAAGTTTACCTCGCCGTGCACTCGGGTTGTCCAAACCGACAGGTTAGGAATTAATCGATGCGTCCACCTTCCCTTCTCCGCGTTGTCCCACTGCTGTTGCCATTTAGTGAGCGTATTGGCTCTCTCTCTGCTTCGGGCTCTTCCTGTGCCTTGATCCCTGTAGCATAGGCTATCCTCTTCCAGTAGCAGACAGATGGGGATCATTCCGGCTATCACGTGCACAGCGTCTGACGATATTGTTCGGTACGAACTTGTCACGCGCATTGCCATCAGTCTGAAAGTGCGGTTCAACTGGGCTCGGTTCCTTGCTGTTGTCAATGCCATCGACCACGCTGGAGCTGCGTATCGTACGATCGATGATGACACGCTCGCCAGTAACCTCCTCTTGCTACTGACAATCGCGGAATTATTGGGCATAATCCGAGATAACGCCAATATCACCTTCATTGCCTTCTTGCATATGTAGTCAACGTGACTATTAAAGTTCAGTCGATCGTCCAGTATAGCGCCCAGATGCTTGACCTCACGCTTCGAATTGATGATGCATTCACCGACCGAGATGCTCGCATGTTGCACCGCCTTTCGGTTGCTGATGATGACCATTTCAGTCTTTTCATGTGCCAGCACAAGCTTCTTTTCCCGCATCCAATTCTCAACGACGTCTACTGCCTCCATGGCGAGAACCTCCACCTCTTCTCGAGACTCGCCGATTACTAGGAGCGCCACATCATCCGCAAAGCCGACAATCCTAACTCCCCTGGGCAGATTTAGCTTCAGCACTTCGTCGTACATAATGTTCCACAATGTGGGACCCAGTATGGATCCCTGTGGAACGCCAGCCGTGACAGACATATTTACGTATCCGGCGTCTGTCTCGTATATCAGCGTCCGGTTCTGAAAATAACTTTTCAGAATCTGACATAGGTACTCTGGTATCCTCAACCTGTGCAGAGAGTCGGCTATTTCTACCCAGCTGGCACTGTTGAAAGCGTTTTTCACGTCCAATGTGACCACCGCACAGTAGCGGTTTCCCCTTTTCTGCTGCTTCTGGGCCTTTTCCATGGTTTCCATGACCACTCGTATGGCTTCTACAGTGGACCTGCCTTTCCGGAATCCGAACTGCATGTTCGACAGACCGTTCTCGCTCTCAGTGTACTTCGTGAGCCTGTTAAGGATCACTCTCTCCAGCAGTTTTCCGACTGTGTCCAACAAGCATATAGGCCTATATGCTGACGGATCGCCGGGTGGTTTGCCTGGCTTTGGTAGCAGCACCAGCTTCTGCCGCTTCCAGATGTCAGGGAAACTACCATCCTCCATGCATTTTTGGAATGTAGTCCTGAACATGTCTGGATTCTCCAGAATCGCAGCTTTAAGGGCCACATTTGGAACCCCGTCCGGGCCTGGAGCCTTCTTCACCGGTAAGGCTTTCGCTACAGCAATCAGCTCCTCGTTTGATACTCGGATTTCGTCGCCGCGGACATCCTGTACGTCGTACAGTACTGGCGGCCATATCGTAGGCTCATGCTTCGGGAACAGGGTCTCGATAATAGTTTTCATCCTTTCCGGGCACCTATCCGGTGGAACTGCTGGACCTTTCATCTTTGCCATGGCCATCTTATAGGCATTACCCCACGGATTCTCGTTGGCGTTGTTGTTCAGCTCTTCTAAACACTCTTTCTTGCTGAGCCTGATTGCCTTGTTGAGTGCGGCTCTTGCTATTCTATAGGGCAACCTTCTTTCCTCCCTTTCGCCGCTGTTTCTAGCTCTCTGCATCCTTCTCCTGGCATGTAGACAACGTGTCCGCAGGTCAGCGATCGTCGAATTCCACCAGTACGCCGGACGTCGCCCATTTCTGGGTTTTCCCATTCTAGGCATGGTTGCATCACACGCACGTGATAGTGTTGCAGTCAGCTCTTCCGCGCTGAGGTTTATTGTGTTGCGCTCGAGCCTCAGTGCTTCCACAAATACGTCCTTGTTAAAGTTCGCTGTTTTCCACTTTCGCTCACCAAACTGCGTTCTGCTTGATTCCACCTGCGAGTCGCGTCCAACACAATACCGGATCGCTTGGTGATCGCTGTGGGTGTATTCTTCGCACACTCTCCAGTGCATGCTCCTTATCATACCCGGGCTGCAGAAAGTGACATCTATGATGGACTCTCTACCATCCTTACGGTAGGTGGTAGTGGTACCGTCGTTGGCAAGATCTACGTTCAGCTTAGCTAGGGCCTCCAGAAGACTGCTTCCCCTTGAGTTCGTGAGGCGGCTGCCCCATTCGACCGCCCAGGCATTGAAGTCACCAGCTACTACTACTGGTCTTCGGTCGGTTAGCTCTTCCGTTAGTTTGTCCAACATCCGGTTGAACTGTTCGATCGTCCATCGTGGAGGTGCATAACAACTACATATAAAGACTCCGTTGATTTTGGCTATAACAAACCCTTCATCTGCGCAGTGCACCACTTCTTGAATGGGGTATTTTCCCACTGCCCATATCGCTGCTGTTTTGGCTCCGTCTGATGTCCAGTTTCCATCTCCGGGTGGAATTTGGTATGGCTCCGAAATTATCGCAACATCGCATCTATGTTCCGCAACAGATTGCCGCAGAAGATGTTGTGCCGTATCACAGTGGTTGAGGTTAATTTGCACTACCTCCACTGGGACTTCGTTGCACTCGCTCGTTTGAAGGCCGGGCATCTGCTACCGCCTGTAGGATGTTTGTTATCCCCCGTGGCAGCGCAAATTAGGCATTTCGGAGGCTTCGTGCAATCCTTTGCCTTGTGACCTTCCTCGCCACACCTTCTGCATAGTTTGCTCCTATCCGGCCCTTGACAGTTCCGTGCGAAGTGACCAAAACCCAGACACTTGAAGCACACGTCCGGTAGCTGGGAAACGCTCAGTGGACACACAGACCAACCCACACATATTTTCTCCACTTTCAACGCTTTATTAGCTGCATCTACTGGCAGCTTAATTAAGGCTACCTTGGTGCCGTCAGGTCCATTCCTGATACGGATGGTCATCTGGACCTCTCCTAGCTCGCATTGCTCCTTCAGGGCTAATTTTACCTCCTCCTCCGTAGTAATCTCGTCCAGATCTTTACACCGGAGAGTCGCTTCCGGGCACAAGGCTCTTACTTCCACCTTGTTTCCGAGGGCTTTCTCGGTAAGCTCCTTGTACGAGATGCTGCCTGCTTTGGGGTTTCTTTTCAGCTCGAGAAGCATCTCACCATTACGAGTGCGCCTGACCTTTTGCACGTCTTCCCCTAGCTCCTTAAGATCCGGGTTCATCCGCATAGCGCGTAGGACTTCGGCGTACGAGTCGTCGCTCGCTTTGACGATGAGAGCCTCGCTCTTATTCCTCGTCCTGACGACCTTACGTTTTTTGGGCGGGTTTTTTTTGCTCGCTTTCTCCTTTTTTTTGCCGACGACCTGCCATTCAGTGCGGCTGTTTACCGCGTCGGTTGCTTCTGGTGGTAGTTTAGCTCCAGTGACACGGGCATCCTTGTGTCTCTTGGGACCACCTGGTCTAACATCTCCAGGCGATGCCCTTGGCCTCTTTGGTGTGAAGAAGGGCGTGGACTGCACCCCAGGGGGAACACTACTCGCCGTGTTGACCTCCCTCGTAACTGTGTCGGCTTCTGCCCTTTGCATTTGCGCTGCTATGTGTGTATGTGTGTGTGTGTGTGTGTGTGTGTGTGTGTGTGTTTGTATGTGTGTATGTGTATGTATTTGACAAATAATCTCACTAGGTTTTCTCGGAGATGGCTGAACCGATTTTGACAAACTTTGATTCAAATGAAAGGTCTCGTAGTCCCATACGGAATTCCTGAAATTTATCCGGATCCGACTTCCGGTTCCGGAGTTATAGGGTAAAGTGTTTTCAATATTGTACACCGTCATTTAAACAGGCGGAACATAAACCGCAAAAAAAAAATCTAAACTGGACTCAAAACCGTCTTGGAGTCAAATGAAAGGTCTTATGGTCCTACCATATCACTGCATATTTTCGGATTCAACAAAAAATTAAGCCGTCGTTTAGAGTTCGATGTCAAAATCGTACAAAATCTTTCAAAATTTGAATAAAAACTTGTAGAGTTTGGACGTCATGTTAGTCGGTGACCGTACGAACCGACTTCGATTATACCGGTTTTCGGGTTCCGGTGCTGGAAGTACATATAATAGTGAACCCACTTCGTTTTCTAAAGGATGACCTAACCAATCAGACAACTGTTCCTATCTGTATGTTATACTAGTTAATGCACAAACAATCTCTTGGTTTCTTTCAAAAATCGAAGCGAAACATTTTGAATAGAATATAACAGTATTATATTTGAGAAAGGCATCATTACACCACTAGGTGGCTTAAAACAGGTTTTTCAAATTAAAAGCCGGCTTTTTGGTCAATTGGTTTCTCGTCAGAACATTTATTTTTTGTTAACGGCGAACGTTTCGAAGGTTATTCCTTAAACTTCAGGACAAAAAAATTTGCTGTCGTTTTGCCCTGAAGATGAAAGTTAGAGACGTTGGCCGTTAATGAAAAATAATTGTTTTGACAAGAAACCAATTGTTCCAAAAGGAGTCTTTTAATTCGAAATTTCTTTATTCAGAATGGATGTTTTTATTCAATCCTCGACCAGAATCGGAATGAAAGTCACCTAAAAATTTTGCTCAGAAACTGTTTTAGTTACATACATTTTTGGAAGTTGATGTATCGGGTATCTATTGCTAGCTTTGGATCCGTGTTTAGTTTTGAGATTATAGTTTAACGTATTTCAGGCAGGAGCTGATAAACTGGATTCTTAATCTTAAAGCAAGATATAGTTTGAAAGTTCGTCGAGATCGAAGAATTCAGGAATATAATGCAAATGAATACTATTTTGCCGGAGGACCGATTTTCTCAAACTTATTTTCGGGTGGTAGTTAGGTAAGTAATTCCGCAATTTTATTCGGATTCCTCTTCTGGTTCCCGAATTACAGGGATATTAGTGAAAAATTTCCATTATTTTGTATTTTGTTATACAGGACCATACAATGAGGATTGAAAGAAAAAATGCTCTATAAGTTCCTCTAGTTTGTTGGAATCGTTAGTATATTAACGTAGTATTAACGATTTCCGGTTCCGGAAGTACCAGACTTTTAAATATAGCGTAATTAAATGGAATCATTTTTTCTTTTAAAATCGATTTAGTTCATTTCAATAACCGCTCAGAAAAAGAATTTTAGTTTTGGTTCGTTTATACGAGTCCGAGCTTTCCTCTCTTTGTTCAAGAGTCAATGAAAAGGACTTCGAAGTTATATTTCTGAAAGGATCAGTATCATGAGAAAGGCGTCATTAGACTCTTTATGTGG
The DNA here is from genome assembly GCF_030247185.1 of Malaya genurostris. Classification (NCBI taxonomy): domain Eukaryota; kingdom Metazoa; phylum Arthropoda; class Insecta; order Diptera; family Culicidae; genus Malaya; species Malaya genurostris. The sequence goes on from NC_080572.1 coordinate 96,538,635, forward strand.
AATAAAACAAGTTTTTGCTCATTTAGGGTTTTGGTACCTCATGTGTACCGTTTTGTGCTAAAGTGCACATGACTAGTTTTCATTTTTTTTTACGTTTCGCATTCAGCTCATCAGTGCGTCAGCAGTTTATGTTGAACTGCTAACGCCACCTAACGGTTCAACATAAACCGCTGACGCACTGATGAGCTGAATGCGAAACGTAAAAAAAATGAAGTTTTTACTATTTAATTTGTGTGCATAATTTGAATTTTGGCAAATTGCAGTATTTTCAATCCAGTATTTTTATTCCAGTATTTAATAGATGGTTTTGTTATTGCTGATTGTTTGCGAGACCTTTCTATCAGTTTTTTTACACACTCATGAGAAGAAGCGAAACGCATCCATGTCGTTATCATAATTTCATTCGTTTTTTGTCGGTATTTGAGTATGACAACAAAAGGAGTCATTAATAATAGTCGAACAAGCAAGCTAAACTGAATAAAATATGAAAAGCTATCGGTTCGGCACGCATATGGGTATTGTACGATTTAATTAAAACCGGAAAGCGCGTTCCGGAGCTGAAAATATTAAAAATCATAACTCTTGGAGCGTGTACTCTTCAGAAACAGGGCACGGTCCAATTTGATTATCCCTGTTCGAACATGGAAGGAATTCGAAAAAAATGTAAAAATACTGTTGTTTTTTTTTCAACCTGTTCCATCCATTCCACCTGCCGGAACGAGCCGTTCGTTTTCCCATAAATAATACACCAGCGTGCGACGAGTAAAACCTACAGAAGTGGGCTTCCGGTAACGCAGCCAGGTTGTCGAACACGGTTCGTGAATTTTATTTTGGCAATAGCCATAATTGAAAAAATCCATTTGCATTAAAAATATCTCTGAACAGCGATGTCGCAAAGCTGCGCTTCTAGCTTCCTTAGATAATCTACCACCGGGCCCCATCCCGACAGACTGCTCATAAAACGAACCGAAAGACTCCGGTTATCATCGTTACAGAAGCGGCAATTATTTCATCCGATTCGCGCACCAGTATCTTAATTGAACAACCGCTAAGACCGGAATTAACAGAAATTAAAAAGTTTATCGTAAACATTGTTCCTTAATTCTTCCGCCGACGTCATCCGATCCGTAGCGGAAAAACCTCCTGCCGGGCGAGTGCTGGGTCACCCCGGTCCTGATGGCGAACCATCGCACTCAACTCGCGTGCTGATATCATCTAATTCAGCTGGACCAACCTCGCGAGCGGAGAGCGAAGAGCTAAGCGCTGAATGAAACATGAATCCAAAAGGAAGATACCCCATAACTACAATAGACCGGCCTTAGCAAGTTTCAAAGGACCAGAGTGAAAAACTCCCATCAGCTACTTTCACGGCACGTCGGCTTGGGTGAAATGTAAGAAAAAAGCTCATTGTCGAGGCAGGAAACTTTTTAATTTTTATGTAAATTAGATTCATTAGCGAGTGGGAACGTACATGCGGACCGCTTGGGTTCACTCCTGCTCCTGGTATCCTTGTTCATCCAGTCGTTCCAGCCTGGGCTCAGCTACTCGAGTACAAACGTATAAAATTCGGAAGTGGCTTATGTGGTTGTGGCGAATGCCCAGAAAAATTGACGGAATGAGGGTGAGATTGATAATCTACCGCCGGGGTGTGTTGGAACCCGACCGAGGGTTTGGCCGGGTGGAAATGCTTTTCACATTATCGCGGCATTCCTCTTTAATTGCATACGGTCTGGTGGAAATGAATGGGTGCGGTACGAAAAACATTAAATGTTAAAGATCTGACAGGTAGCGTGAAACCCGTTTGTTTCAATCCAAGCGCCGAGGATAAGGATTATAGAGGATTGTCCTTGCGAAATGTTATGCTGTTGCATTATGGTACTTGTTTTTCACTTTCTAGATGATACCGGTTTTACTGCTGAATTTTCCCCATTAATTGCCCTTGTGTGGAGGAAGATTGTGCGTTCGGGAAGCGTCTTTTTTGAACGGATACATGAAAATGATTTTAATATTATCTCTTGTCTTCATCCAGCCGATGGAAACTTGGTTCAACGATGGATGAAGCAGAGAAGGGAATCAATATCCACTTTTACAAACCAAATGAAAAGTGAAAATCTTAGCACATTAATCATTTTAATGAACATTTCGTAGTCGTTCCGAGGAGCGAAAGAACTTCCATCGTTTACCGCTGTTTTCAACCATCGCCAGTAGACCATTTCGCCCGCACCGATGAATTAATATTTCGGAAAAAAAAACCGCGACACGGGACAAACCCTCCGGGAAGGCGAAAGTAGAAACAGCTAGCTGCCAAAATGTTGCACATCTCGTGCACTTCGACAGGACGTGTCTGGGTGGTATGCTTTCGGGTTCCGCTTTCGTGTTCACTCTGCGGATGAAATTTTCCGGTCTCAGCTGGCAGTAAAGGGCTCGGGACGCGTAATAAAAATTTATTGGTAATTTTTATTGTTAACTGGCTACTGACTGTTCAGCGATCCGGGGCCAAAGCAGACTGCTCGGGTTGGGAGGAATCAATTTATCAGTCAGCTAGGGTTTTTATTTCTGTGCTAGACAAATTTATTTGCTTTGTTAAGCTGTGTATCGGAATTTTGATTGTGGCTTACTGTAAAAAGAATACATTTGGTAAAATTCAGGACTGTTAAAGTTTTGTTGCTCAACCGGTCCCGGTAATAGTCGAAACAACATGCTCTGTTTTTGAAATTAACAATACATATGTAAAATTATTACATTAGCGGTTAACAAATTGATTTCTTGAAACTGATAAAGTTTGTTCGCTACAAAATCTGGACAGATTAAATTTGGAATAAATTGTTTATTCATTCAATTGTGCATTATTAGTGATCTTAAAATAACTACAGTTACTTAATCAGGCTGCATGAAGAAACTATACAATTTTGAGCTACCTCCAGGAATTAGGCTCTGTGCAGACTTATTTGCTACCGATTTTACTGCTTTTGTCCAAGAATTTCGATCGTTGTAGGTTGTTTTTTTTTATATTTAGAGAATTCTTCTATATAGGGGTGCAAATTAGAATTTCAAGGGTAAATACAAGTAGAAATGTGATCAGTTTTTGAAAACTTACAGCTCAGTCAGTTTAGTTTCAATCAGTTATATTATTTCACCAATTGATTGGAAATATTTCTACGTATCGATTTGAATGTTCATAGCAGTGTCCAATTTTGTCTGCTAAAAATCTCCAGCATACCGGATTTCCCAAACGTAGCCGACGGTTTTGTAAGAGTAAGCGATCTTTCAGCTGGGAAACAATCGATGCAAATGCGAAGCTGTTGGAAGTACGCGAATCTTTAAATAGAAGCGAAATTATAGCTAACGTTTCAGTCCTACGCGTAGATTGTTTCTAGACAGTAAGACATAAAGCGCTATAAAACGATTTGAAGCTTTAATTGGTATGCTCTGATCTTGTGGCATGCGAGTCCGGATGAAATTCCATCTTATGCCGTTTTCGCTTGAGAAAACTGAACTCGATTAAAAATGAGAAAAAGTTTATCGCATCAACCGAAATCACAGAATGGTAGTTACATTGTAACACTGCATTTCTCAAATTTTAAAATATCGATTGCCTTTTTAGAATGAATCATATTGGCATTCCGGTTATCTTACCGAATTCAAACAAAAATTTCATGGAAAAGATACAACTAAATCCGAGAGAATGCGAATTTTAACTGTTTTGCCGAAAAAAACTGGAGTATTCGTAAGATAGCGAATACGATGAACACATCAAGATATTTTGTTACGAAAGTAGGGAATCTCATGGAGAAAAAGGATTTTTGCGATTCCGGGAACAAAAAGTAAAAACTTTTTTTTTTATCAAACACTTACTGTATTTATATTCAAAATCATCAATATTTATATTTTACAGAAAAACAATTTTTCTCTGAAATAGTAATTAAAGTCAAACAATTTAACGAACGTGACGATGTATGTGTTATGATGCCAGGTCAAAAGAACACGAAATCTGTAAAAATTGATGGGAAAAATGCATAATTCAATAACGATTAATTTTTTAGAATCTTGAAGACGTTTATCAACGATTCAGAGGTGAAAATGATGGGATCAAAATAAGCTTTTCAAAGTTCTGCTCACTCCGATCAGAGCACTGTGTTTTTGCTGGTACTGGTGGGACGCACAATGTTTGTCTGTGTCCCATTCACGAAAACATGAGACTGATGACTTCAGGTAATAAACGGAAAACATCTCAGTTTGTTTCCAGTAACGTTACTATTCCTGTTGGGTCATCAAATGGTGGGCTAACTCTCACAAGTTCCTATCTCATGCCTCCCCGAGCGTCTATGATGACATTTGGTCAATAGAACGGCGTCGACAGGGTGCTATCGCCTTCTGCGTTAGTAGCAGAATGAGAGGGTGCGAAATGGCTTGTAGTTTGAAGCTCATCCTAAAGTGCAATATTTATGGTAGTATAACAGTTCGGCTGAAAAGTTCGTATCGTTTAATAGAAACACACATTTTTTTGCCAAAATTCGTTTTTATTATTTAACATAATTGCCATCAGAGGCGATACAGTGATTATAGCGATCTTCCAACTTTTCGATACCATTTTTGTAGTACGATTTGTCCTTTGCCTCAAAATAGGCCTCAGTTTCAGCGATTACCTCTTCATTGCTTCTAAATTTTTTTACCAGCGAGCATTCTCTTGAGGTCTGAGAACAGGAAAAAGTCACTGGGGGCCAAATCTGGAGAATACGGTGGATGAGGGAGCGATATAACAGCTCCAAACACTGCTCAGAATCATCAATTCGTTATTGTTTTTGATCGATTGTGAGCTCACGCGGCACCCATTTTGCACAAAGCTTTCTCATATCCAAATATTCGTGAATAATATGTCCAACACGTTCCTTTGATATCTTTAGGGTGTCAGCTATCTCTATCAACTTCACTTTACGGTCATTGAAAATCATTTTGTGGATTTTTTTCACGTTTTCATCGGTTACAGCCCCTTTTGGACGTCCACTGCGTTCATCGTCTTCGGTGCTCATATGACCAGTACGAAATTTTGCAAACCACTTACGAATTGTTGCTTCGTCCGGTGCAGAGTCTGGATAACACTCATCAAGCCATTTTTGGTATCGGCGCCACTTTTTTTCATCAAAAAGTAGTGTTTCATCAACACACGAAATTCCTCTTTTCCATTTTTTTCACAATAACAAAAGTAGCTTCACTCAAAATGCAATATCTCACAAACTAATAATCAGACAGCTGTCAAATTTATACACGTATCTTTTGAAGGTTGGTACTAACTGAAAATGGTATGGATTTAATTCTAGTGGCGTCCTCTCATAGAAACGATACGAACTTTTCAGCCGATCTGTTATTGCCACATGTGGTTCTGTTGTTTGTTGCATTATTTGTTATATATTGAATTGAATTATTTTACATTGTATTATATATTGTTGTTATTATTATTATTATTATTATTATTATTATTATTATTATTATTATTATTATTATTATTATTATTATTAGTATTATTATTATTATTATTATTATTATTATTATTATTATTATTATTAACAAAGAAATATTATATTTCCTGCAATACTGCGACGAAAGAAGAGCATAACTTACACTGCGACATCAACTGTTATATATTGTATCATAGCATATTGTTTCATATAGTATCTTCTGTTGTGTTATATTATGTTGTATGATATTATACTGCATTGCATTATATCATATTATATTGTATTATATTATATTATAAGTATATATATTGTGTTATATTATGTTATATTTTATTACATTACATTATATTATATTATGTTAGTTCACAGAGAACAGATATCCAACATACATTCATACGTGCAAAGTCGTGTGCAACGGTGATTTTTAACGGATTTTTACTTGTATGCTTTACATAGCTTTTAAAAAAGTTTGTACTACCTTGAAAGTATACTGTATTGCATTAAATTATGTTATATTATATTATATTATGATATATTGTGTTATGTTAAATAAATTATATCATATTATATTGTACTGTATCATATGATATTTTTATATAAATTTATATTATATTATATTATATTATATTATATTATATTATATTATATTAATAAATATAATAATTATATTATATTGTGTAATGCTCAAGTATATCGACAACGGGGAGTGGCAGGGCGTGCATCAGGGTATCTTACAAGTGAATGACTAGATGATGGAGTGGACTGCCAACCTAAGTCACCCGGGGGAAGCTTTGTGTTTCTCCCTGAAGGTCTGAAATGAGTAAGACGCACCCTTCAAACAAACAAACCATCAGGCGAGTTTAAGCTGGTACAGCGAAATTCTTTATTATATGGCCGGATGTTCTTGCTGGAGAGCGCCGGGTCTTTAAAATCCATTTTGGCCTTCTTAACAGCAACTCTATGAAAGCTATCTGATAATCAAATTCGTATCTACTGTAAATCTACCCGCGTACACTGGTAATGCCTTGAACTGATGGTGGCTTCAAACATACATACATACATACATACATACATACAGCCATTACGAAGATATTTTGCTACATTTTTTATGTGAAAACCCTAGTGAAAATGCTTTTTTGGGTAATGTAAAAAATGTGTAACTAATGATCAGCTTTCAAAAAAAAAAATTCACGCAGTTTTCAAAAAGAATGAAGTAAAAACAGTCACGCACAAACAATGGGTTATGAAACCAAAAACAAGTTTGGAAAAATAACAATAGCTACTGATAAGTTTATCGAAAATTTTGTCAAAGCTGCAAGGATATTTCTCAAACTGCTCGGAAACAAACTTCATATTTTCAAAATGTGAACAAAAAATTTAAAGAGTGACGAAAGTTAAATAATTTGCGACGACATGTGTCTACAAGTTAAACCCGCATCCAAGCAAGCAAGGGTGGCAAAAACTCGCTCATAAGATTCGATTTTTTTCTATTCATCAGCTCACCTCATGATTTTCGATGCAATCCGTCAAATGATGGTAAAGTTGAAAATCATCGCTGATCTAAACAAACACACTCAAATTATGATGGTATTGATGGTTCTCAGTTTTGATTTCATAGCATTTAACTCTCATTCCTTGTTTTAAAATGTGAGTAATGAATTTGGCATCACCGTACCGAGCTACATCGGTGAGTGTATGCTTAAACCACAGAGCTGCCAACATAACCCAGATTTTCGGTTTTGTTTTTTCTGGTACTCAAAACGAACACGAGCATTAATGTACGAAAACAAATGTCGAACCATAGCGTGATGTATATCATAAACGATTGTATTTCATGAGCTAAACACAACTGGCTACTGAACCGAATGCGTTTTCCAGCATACGAGAACATGTCTTGAGAATTGGATTGAAATAGTATCGATTCGAACGTTGGCCAAAGATAAATAATAAAGACATGTACGTGCATATAAATATTTTTGAAAAATGTGGTTCGTTCCCGGTTCCTTCTGAAATGACCGCACTAACCGCTTGGTGGAGCGCGAGATTAATTGCATTGTTATCATTTCAACCAAAGTGTGCCATAAAATCTCAATATATACAAATGAGCTACCGAATCGAAAGGGTTCTCACGGTTTGACATTTGCATTAGGAATGTAGGATGGGAACTCAGCAGTGCAACCAATTTATCACCATTGTTGCCAGTTTTACGGAGGACCGAAGATGTGCGCCAAAAAAAGATCGTGACTGTCATGTCTGGAAATTCGTTTGTGCGTTGGCCGCCCATGCAAGACACTGTCATAAGAATCTGATTCAATGTGTTGATGTACAAACACATCAAATCACAACTCACAAATCGTCTCTTAGTGGGTTCTAATATTTGATGTGCACTCAGCGCTCATCTGCTGATTGCTTGACACTACGATGTTTTCTCTACACAAATGGTTACCGTGTTACTCAACTCGTTCAGCGATGCTTTTGAAACCGATTTGCAGGTGAGCTGAACCCAGCTGAAAACAATTGGGCTCAAGTTTGAATTTTTTTATTTGTTTAATAATTTTTAACTTTTTTCAATAAATAAACTATAAAGGTTGTTCAATGGAATCGCTTATTTGAAAGTTAAGGAAAAGACGCACATTTCATGTCTTGGACGAATTTTGATATCTTTTTTAGATTTTACAGTATAGGCTGTTGAAAAAATGCTCTTTTTTGTGAACGCGTAACTTCAAAAAATCATATCTCGAAAATTGAAATAAAAAAATACGTGTCGAATATTTTCGAGTTCTTTACCGAAAAAAAAAATTTGGGTGGTTGATTTTGCGTGGAAAGCCTCATATATAGCTCGGGAAATATTTCATTAAATCGTAAAATATTTCACAGTCTGATGACTGTATCTGTTTACTGTGTACAATAAATTTTTAGTGATACTACAAGCTTCCAGATCATAGATGGCGTCGAAAGAAGGGCAAGTGCGAAAAACAATTGTGTGTAGCCGCTATGAAAATCCCGATCTGTCGGCAAGAAAAATTGTAAAAAATCATGGTTTTCCTGCACGTACTGTCCGTAACAATTCCGTAATGTATATTTCATTAAATTTAATTCACTGGAGCATCTTGGATTTTTTTTGTATACGTATAAATAAAAATTTCATTCATAATGCTGAAACCAAAGATAAATAATAAAGACATGTATTTGCCTATAAATATTTAAAAAAAAATGTGGTTCGTTCCCGGTACCTTCTGAAATGACCGCACTCACCGCTTGGTGGAGCGCGAGATTAATTGCATTGTTATCATCTCAACCAAAGTGTGCCATAAAATCTCAATATATACAAATGAGCTACCGAATCGAAAGGGTTCTCACGGTTTGACATTTGCATTATGAATGTACGATGGGAACTCTGCAGCAGCGCTGCCAACTATACCTATTTCTCGGTATTTATACCGATTTTGGGACACGATACAGGAATACAGATATGCTTTCTCAAAATACCGATATTTCAATTTTCATACAGATAAATACCATTTTCAGTTGGATTCCATAGGGGTAAACCAGGTCGAGCGACCTTTTTTTTTTGGTCGCAAAATCAGTTTGCGCACTTAATCGATGTTTGATTTTTCGAGAAAGATATTGTACAGATAGATTTTTCCGCCAAATACAGTTTTTTTGAAAAAAAAAACAGTTGACAGCACTGCTCAGCAGTGCAACCAATGTATCAACATTGGTGCCAGTTTCACGGAGGACCGTAGATGTGTGCCAAAAAAAGATCGTGACTGTCATGTCTGCAAATTCGTTTGTGCTGAAACTTTAAATCAAAAATCGGATTATTTCAAGAAAAATGTCAATATAATCAAAATAGGTTGGTTTGACCATAAACCAACATGTCAAATTTAAAGAATTTGTGCCAAGCTTTGCAAATTTAACTGCTTCTACATGGTTACAAACAGAGTGTCTGTAGCCAGAGTGACGATATCTCATCCGTAATATTGACAACAATTCAATACATTGAATCCAACACGTTTATTAAGCTTTACATTGTATTCGACAGGTCGTTTGTTTGTTTGGAACAAAGCTGTCATTCCAAACGAACTGCTTTCGTCACTCTGGTTATAGGCACTCTAGTTACAAAGTTCTGTAGAGAATAGATAAATGAATTCAAATAAACAATAAAAAAAAGTTAGTAGTTTTTTGAATTAGCACAGCAGTAGTTTCTATGATTTTCTTTGATACTATCGCTGAACGAAAAATATTGATCAATTTAGAAGCAGCCTCTGAAGAGAGCGGTCATAAAAAAGGGTTTTGTTTGACACAAATTATTAAAATTTATTGAAGAAAAAATTTCTTCAAGTGTATTCGAAAAAAAAACCGGGGGACAAAATAAAGCATCATGTCACGACAAGTTACATAAAATGTGTGACTTACTCAACAGCTCTATACGTTTGTTTGTTGGATGAAGTTGGAGGATCAATTTGAGATCCGAGAACTTCGATACAAGTTCCAGAAAATTGATTCGAATTACAAAGACTCCCTATTCAGGTGGTCAAAGTCAGATGAACCCGTTCACTTGCAAATAAATGGCTTCATTTTTCAAACGGGATTACTTCTTCAATCGAGCCCTAAAACATTGATGGTCCACGTAATCGATTGAATTCATTCATATCGAATTGTAACCAATGATTTTCCAAGAATAAATGGTATCAGAGAAAAAGAATCTGTCAAAACAGACCCTCCTTCGGATGCCATCGCTATTCAGTAAACGAATGAAACAATGATCCTGGTTTGCAGAAGGTTAGACTGTAATCAGCATACCGGGTCGCGGAAAATGGCATTTCACATTGCCAGTCCGCCCCCGCCATCGGTCCGTCCGACGAGCGATGGTTTCACTTTGATCTTCCTGGTTCCCCGAAACGATTCTGACACCACCATCCGTCAGCGTGGAGCTCCCGCAGGAGGCGAAAGACGCACAACAGTGAGCCTTTGTTTGTTTTGCGGTTTTTGGCACGCTTCAATAGGCTCTTTATACCCATTGTTTGATCCGTTTGGGATTCCGTTCTACCGACAAATTGTTTTAACAATTTAGATGGATGTCTGTGTTCGGTGCGGACTGCGGTGTTGAGCTGTGGATGGAATTTTCGCCGGAAAATTGAAATTGAATGAGATAGGAATTTTCTCCACTTTTTGGCTGTTTCCGGTTTTTTGCGTTAGACCACGATTTTGATCTAGGACTCAACATTTGAACCATTTATTCCTGAACGTCAATTGAAATTATTGATACGATACAAAAAAAGCCTGCCACCGTAAAATCTTCATTATAGTATGGTACGCAGTCCTGTCATAAATAAGCGATCATTTGCCTCGTAAATCTCCATCGTTGCTTCATGACAAATCTTTTTTTTCGTGGCCCCTGTCGACGACCCATCAATCATGCAGAGAAAATAAACTGCTATGTGACGCAGCGGTTGCTTCGATGGCTGCGAAGCGGCTAAATTTCCTGTTAGGTCAAAAGTTCGCACAACACGGCAAAATACGAAAGGAAACCCAATAACCGAAAGAAACTTCCCAATATGCCAAAATAGAACCCGCTCAAATCACTCCGTCATGCTCGGCTTCGCACAGCCGTCCATCAGCAATTTCATCCTCCATTATGAAACTCCTGCCGTCGATTTCCCCTCCCTCAAAGGTTTTCATACTTACTAGCGTTATGTACTAACGTATCCGTGCATAACCGCGTTCTACAATTTCTAACATTCCGACACACTTTGTGTCTGACAAATCAACCCACACCGACGCGGCTCCAGAGGCCGGAACTGCTTCAGTGCTTCTATTTACACAACGTACTTTGGCTTTGGCGTTTCCTGACGCTTCCTGAAACAATATCGTAGACAACTGACGGACCGCTGCTCGTGACAGACACGTGTGCTTCTCGTTGTTCGGAAACGCTATCGCATTGCAATAGTTTTACGTTTTCTTAATTCATAAACCCGTGGATTGTTTTTGACTGTTGTTAGAGCATACATTTTTCAAATGGATATTGTTCGGTACGAGTGCGTTTCAAACTGCTGAATCGATGACAAAACAGGCAAATCAATTGAAAAGCAGTTTCTTGACTGGTATCGGAGATTGTTTTTTTGTGGTTCTGTTGAATATAACTATTCAGTTCTAAAAAAATAATAACGACAATTATTATTTTTTTAGAACTGAATAGATTCAAAGATCACAGTATGCTGTGCGTTTGGCTGTCAGCTTTCATTTGTTTACTTGTTTGTGCGATTGGAACTCTGCGTTTTCAAAATGTCGCGTATTGAAAAGGAAGTGAAAATTAAGGTTCTGGACACATGGCTAAGTGAGAAGGGTATTACCGACGACACGACCAGGCACTCCAAAGAAAAATCAGCATTAAAACTGTTCGCTAACGATTTACCGCCAGTTACCACAAATCTAGCGACTTCTTTTTTTTTTTCTTCAGATCGTTTATTTGATATGGCACATAGCTTTAGCTCAGAGGTGCCAAAGTCTGTATTATATTTTTTCGTACAATATGATTACAATTATTATTTAACATATATACATACACATACAAGGTTGGTGGGAGAGTTAAAGAGTGGGAAATACAATTATGTTTAAACTATAGAAAATTTAAGGTTAGTGTTAAAAAAGAGAGCCGAATTACTGACGGTTACTCCAGGTTAGTATGGAAAAAACAAACAGTTACATACACACTAAAACAATATACAATAACACAAAACAGATAATAATAATGTAATAACTTCAAAGTTTTCGTGTAATCTTCGTTTCATTTTGGCTCAAAATTTCCGATGTGTGGTTACCAATAACCAATCAGTACGTCACAAGATGGCATTTTGGGGAAAGGTGAACTGTAAAGGATGTAAATAAAGAGAAGCAGTAACTAGATTGATAAACCAATAATTTTCAGAAAGATGTAAATCGAGTACATATAAGTGCAATCGCGACTTGCTAGTACATCTCACACCGGCACATTTGGTGGCCTACCTCGGGCCCAAAGGGAGTCTCTTAACTGTAATCTTGCGAAACGATTCAGGGCACATGACCACACAATATGCTCGATGTCGTGGTAGCCATTGCCACAAGCGCAGATACCATACTCAGCGAGGCCAATTCGCCAGAGATGCGTACCCAACTCGGAGTGATTAGACATAAGTCGGGACATCACACGAATGAAATCGCGACCCACTTACATCCCCTCAAACCAAGGTTTCGTCGATACTTTTGGTATAATAGAGTACAGCCAACGTCCTAGGTCTCCATTGCTCCATGAAGCTTGCCAACTTTCGAGTGTCTTCTGACGAGAAATGCTGAAAAATTCGTTGAAGCAGATTGGTCTTTCGTAAGTAAATCTAGCGACCCCTTGTAAATGATAAGAATAATCTTCTCGAACAACACTGTTTAAGTTGCTATGGACTAGTTACCAAGGAACCCCAAAACAAATAAACATGTTTTGAAAGCGGTGGAATAGTCCAAATTAAACAGAAATGCATTTAAATTTAATCGAAACTATAGATGAAACATGATAAATATGCATTTATTGATTAAACTGTATGTATAAATACTCAGAATCCGAAGTAATCGGATGGGGAGATACAGATCACTAAATTGCCTGCATCCAATTTCATTTGTAGATCTTCCGTAATTTTATCATACTGTCTCTTTCGAGAGCTGCCAAAGAAAGAGCCAAAAACAAAAATCACTATTCGATCTAACCTTTCTTCCAGTAACGGAAAACTTGGTAATATGTAGTTTTTCTCGCATGAATCAGATCGGTCGTTTGATCGTTTTCCAACAATCCGTACACTTTAACTGCTAGCTTTTCTGGGCAGTAGGATTCGATGTAATATGCCGGTGTCAAAATTGTTTTGTGTCGGTTGATTGCGCAGCAGTGGAAACAGTATTTCACCTTGTTGACCACTATTCGAGGATTACTAGTGGAATTCCACAAAGAAATCATTTTACCGTACGTTATGTAGGTAGTACCTAGACCTACTAGATACCGCAGAGCACTAGCCTCGCTCAGCTCGTTGTCGGTCATTTCCATGTTTTCCTCGTTGGTTTGCGCTGACCTGTTATCACACAACGGTGCAGCGCCCTTAGCAAATTTTCCTTCGAACATGTTAGTATTGTGAATAAAATAGGGAGCCATGAAGGAATAACGACATTGCAAGAACAGCAACCTAGTCGTGAAGGAAAAACTTTCAGGCAAGCCTTCATGTCAGCGTAAACGCGACGAGCAAAAACAAAGCTATTATTTTCACGGACACAGGTCACTGCCTCTGGCCTAGCGACAGTGGTCTCGACTTTCGGTAGAACTTCGGGAGAAAGTCGGATGAACTTTCTACTTGAAATCACAAGCTCGGCTTGTACTAAAATCTTCGGGCTTCACCCGAAAGAAAATGCTAGGAGCTTAAAAACCCATAGTTGGGAAGAGTTAGCGTCCAGTTCAATTTTAACGAGTGCGCGGTAAATAGCCGTTGGTCTCGGGCGTCGGCCCGTAGACAAATTAGCAGTTGAGTTCAGTCTCAGAGTGCGCGGAAAATATCCGTTAGTCTCGGGCGTCGGCCCGTAGACAAGTTAGTAGCTAGTTCAGTTCAGTTCGGAGTATAATACAGTAGCTATAGGAACATGTGTGCATTGTGAGACTTGAGTATCAAGTGACATCAAAATCAAGTAAGAAATATTGTTTATAATGGGATATAATAGATTTCGGAAGGCACCTAAAGAATTGAGTGAAAGATTGCTGTAATAAGTGAAGATTTAATAGTTTCATGTGCAGGTTTGATATTCACATGCAAAAGAAAAATAGTTAGACACAACCATTGTTCGTGTTAGGGTAGTGTTGATAATATATGACAACAAAAGTACGTGTTGAAGAATAACTTCTTTTATTAATGTAAACAAGTAAATGTGGAGACATATATCCGACGAGTTTACCATGAAGTGTTGTGAATAGTTGAAACTCAAAAAAGGTGAATTTCGTGATATTAATCTCAAATACGTAGATGAATCAATACAATGACATAAAAGAGAAACCGAATTGGAGAGTGTTACTCCGTATAGAACTGAAAGAAACATCCTCTTCGTTATTCTTCTCCCGCCTCCGCTCGGCCGGGAGCTTACAAGTGGTGACAGCGATACGTGCTATAGTAGCAAGGACACGCCAGGACTACGGGCGAGGATTTCGGAATTGAGGATGTTGGGCGAAGTAGTATTAGTATGGTGAGTCTCCATTATTTTATTAATTTTTTTTTCTCGTTGTTTTGATTACGTAATGTTGCCACTTATTGTGAGCGCTAAATCATAAAAAAAAATTAAGATGGCATTAGCGCGAAAATTTTTCTGATTTGTTTAACTCGCGCTCACAAGGACCAATATTATTTTTCTAACTACATTACTCACAATCCATCAACTGGTAAACGATATCAAAACTTTTAACATGCCTACAGCGGGTTTCTAGAACAGTTGTATACATTCCGTTGTCGAGTCATTTGGCAAGCAATAAATTTGTTCAAGTTTCCTTGAAAACTGCGGACGTATAGATTACGCTCACAGTTGATTTGTTTACGTTTTGACCACGGTCAATACGAGCGCATGTGTTGAAGAAAACAAAAAAACAACACCGCGATAATACTTACAAAAGTGGCCACACTAGCATAAAGGCCTAAGAAGTTTTTTTCTCCCCTTCGTTGAAGAGACACGAATATCACGACCAGCAGAACAGTTAGCACTGGTGTAATGATTGTAAGGTCAAGGTGACTATCCGAAACCAACGCGTATGAGCGAAAGAATCGGCAATCTGACGCATCATTTTGCAAATAAGCAAAGGTAGCCGTCTGACATAACAAAACAAGTCAGCGAGCTAGGCACCAAGAGTGCATGCCACGAAGTAGATATTCAAATTTGGTGAAGAACCAACCCGTATGGGCGGAGCCTATAGCAAAATGCGTTGCTAGGTAGCACACCAAAAACAATCGCGGCCATATTTGCGGGTAAAAGTCTGGCAACCGAAATAAAAACAGAGTACGGTAGCGGTATATGACAATAATAATAATAAACCGACATTGACTTTAAGTCGCGTACGGTAAACTATAATGCTAAACCACGAGTATGGTACGATGCGCTGTTGAAGCCTATGCCGTCGACCTTTATAACGGAATTAACAAAGACAGTTTGGTTTGCGCACAAAGCGGGCATGACAAATTTGAGAGCACCGAGTTGGGCTGGCTCAATAATAAAGAAAAAAATGCCAATGTGAACGAAATTCGACCACGCAGGGCTCGTAGCAGTTAAAGGTTTATATTATACAATGACCAGTAATTTAAAACTAGGTCGAATTTGTTTACGATGATTGTTCTTTTTGTTTGTCGACCATGACCACGGTCAAGATCGTAGTTTTTCACTGTTAAATAATGATAGGGAGTCGACGGAAATCGTACTGGTGGGGGGGTAGTGAAAACAAAACTATTAGAAGCGCACAGCGTGTTTGAAAAATTCCTGCATATGTTAAAAATGATGCTCGTAAAAACATGCAACTGAGGTTTTACAAAAATACAAGAGTATAAAAATGAAATGAAGAGCTACTAGTTAAAAAGATAAAGCGGCATAGCGAATTAAAGTCACATTGACAATGGCGAACGAAAATAATATTGAAGGCGGTGGTACCTATCGATTTCCAATGCTAGAGGCAATACAATGTATCCCGGAATTCCACGGGTCAGTAGACGAATTAGAGCCATTTATTGTGCAAATAGAGTATTTTGCAGAAGACATCCCGGAAGGGGAAAACCAGAAACCACTACTAAATGCAGTACTAATGAAATTAAAAGGTAAAGCGGCAACCTTTATTAATAGAATAAGAGCCGACACAGTAAAGGATACAGTCAGGAATTTAAGAGACGTATTCGGTTTGAAAATCACAGTAGAAGAGATTTTGATGAGGATCGAAACACTCGAACAACATTATGGAGAACCTTTTGAAGAGTACGCTGAAAGAGCGCTACGAATAATGGAATATATTGACACTCAGCAAGGGAATCAAGGCCAAGAAAAAGTACAGAAATCCTTCGCAGAAAGAGGATTAACGATTCATTTTATAGCAGGATTATCGAATGAAAGTTTAAAAAATTTAGCCAAAAATCATAGGCAGCTTAAGTTTCAAGAAATAATAAAATTCCTAAAAGAGGAGGCGGAGTTCAGCTACTTATTATCAAATATTGAAAATCGGCTGCTATCCTACCATGCAATTGATAAACCAAAACTCTGGACAAACAATAAATATAAATGCTATCCAGGGGAGCAAATCGAAAATCCTTATAAACACAACCGAAGCTTACGCAACGAATATTATCGCAACAATGGGTGCTTAATCGAAGATAACAATTTTTATAATAATCATTTCGAAAACAATTCGAATAAACTATGGGTAAATTGCGTGACATACAGTAATAGAAAAATATTTCGAAGATATGATCATAATATCAGGACCAGAAATATGCCTGATCAAATAAGATATGGAGCGTCAAGAAATCCGAATGCAAATTTAGTCAAGCAAACACGTCAAAGGCAAAATTGGGATCGATATGGGGAGAATAGAAATATAATGAAGAGTGATGTGAACAATCACGCCGAAGAAAAAGATAGCGAAAAACGCAAAGAAGGGATATGGGTCAAATTACATAAGACGAAAGACAACGAATTTATGATGTTGTTGTGATCGGCAAACGAACCAAATAACGAGATGCAGTTTCTGGTAGACACTGGAGCATTTGGCAACTTGATAAGTAGACGAAACGCAGAGTACATGGGAGCATACACAATTAATGATAACGAAATCATAGAATATTCCGGGATAACGGGTACTGTTAGAAAAACATTAGGTACCGTAGAACTAAACTTCATCATCGCAGGAAGAGTTTTCCGAACGAAGTTTGACGTAGTGGAGAATTTGACTCCAGGGGGCATTTTGGGAATGACATTTATGAACAAGTATGTGACTAGCATACACAATGACCAAGGATGGATATGCTTACGGAAAATACCTCTCACCTTTGAACCAAAAACAGAATCATATGCAGCGCATCAGAAACAGGAGAACAGAGTCTCAAAATACGAGGCAAATAACAATGTCAAAATACAGGAAAAATATCAAGCGGTTGAACAAACCAAGCTTAGTCCACAGGATAGACTGTGTACAGAAACGACAAAAAATTACACGCGGCAATGGCCGCGCCTCACGAAATGTTAAAAATAGATTGTGCTAAAAACAATCAGCTATTTGTAAAAGTTGCTGCTGTAAATAGACCTAACGAAAAAATTAAATATTTGCTCGACACTGGAGCATTTTATAACGTAATGAGATGGGATACTGTCGCGAAAATAGGATCAGAGAAAATAAACTATAAAGATAATTTATACATTGCAGGCTTTGATGGAACTCAATCACAGACTATTGGGTCAGTAAAAGTCACGTTGGTGATTGGAAAAACTCATTACAGAGTTAGATTTTATATAGTAAAAGATTTGTGTGTTCCTGGAATCATTGGAGCAGAGTTTTTAAAGATATACACAATTTATGTCACTCAGAATTTCGAGTACATATGCCTAAGTGTACCAAACGAGCACAAGAATGTGGCAAATACACCAGTAACAGGCAAAGAAAAGGTACACGCAACTGAGCATTATGGGATGCGTGCTGCAGATAAGAATGAGTGCAACATTGAAATAGCCACCCGCATAAATAATGAAAGAAATAATGAAGTAAATGATAATAATGAGAAGCCAAAGATGTCTTCAAACAGTGCAACTAAAGCAAACAATAATTGTGAAATAAAAAAATCTCCAAGTAGAAATAGGACAACCGGAAAACGTATTAAAATTGATGCAAAGAGTGGCAAAAATGAAGTAATTATCGTCAACGCTGAAGTCTTGGAGGGCAGTTTAGCGAAGCATAATAAATATGAAGTGAATAAAAAGCACGTGAATAAAAATGATAACATTAATGCATCGTATCAGAGCAACTATGAGTTATACAAAAACGACTATCGTTCAGATAGTATGCTTCCACGTTGTGGAACTAATATTACTAATGAAGAAGAAAAAGATTATATAGACAGAGAGATTGACGAGGAAGACAAACGTTTCCTTGATTTAGATTCAAATCAAGACGTAATTCTTACGGAAAATAAAAGATACGGTCAAATAACGGGTCGAGACCGAACGGAAAAAGTATTAGAATCACTAAATATGAATCATCTAAAAAGAGAAAATTTTAGAGATATAGAGAAGATTATGGTATCATATAGCGATGTATTCTATCTGAAGGGGGATAAATTAACTATCACTGATGCGGCAGTGCACGAAATTGAGACCACCTCAAACGTGCCTATCAACAAACGGCAATACAGATTTCCAGAAGCTACAAAGAAGCACATTAATGAAGAAATTGAAGAAATGCGTAGACAAGGTATCATAAGGCCTAGCAAAAGTCCGTGGAATGCACCAGTCCTATGTGTTCCCAAGAAGGACGATGAATTTGGTAACAAGAAATACAGAATCGTGGTTGACTTCAGGGCTTTAAATTTAGTTACGAAGCCATTTGTATACCCAATTCCACTAATTGACGAGATTCTGGATAATCTTGGAAACAGTATATATTTTTCTACCTTGGATTTAAAATCAGGGTCCATGAGGGTCATGAGTCCACTATTCCATTGGACTAATATGCGGAAGGATATCGAAAATTATGTTAAACAATGTAGCTCGTGCCAGAAAAACAAAATCGGTCGAGCGAACAAAATTCCAATGAGAATTACCACGACATCGTCCGAACCGTTCGAGAAATTGTATATGGACATAGTGGTATTACCCGAGTCAGAATGGGGGAACAGATACGGACTTGTGATGCAAGACGATCTGACTAGATATCTAATTGTAGCACCGATGGAAAATCAAGAGAGTGCCACGGTCGCGCAAACTTTCGTGAATAATTATATTTGTAAATATGGAACACCCGCCGAATTGGTAACCGATAATGGAACCAATTTCGTTAGTTCTCTTATGAAAAATGTATGTAAAATTTTAAAAATTAAAAAAATTACTACGAGTACATATCATCCACAAGCAAACTTGGTGGAACGATCGAATAGGGAACTAAAAACCTATTTAAGACAATACGTAGGTAACGAACCGAAAACATGGGATCAATTACTCCCATTCTTCAGTTTCGAATATAATACCACTGTAAATTCCTCAACGGGTTATACACCGTATGAATTATTATACGGAAGACGGGCGAACATCCCAAACTCCGTCTACAAATACGATAATGATGGTCTCTACTATGAGGACTACGTCAATGAAATGCGATCTACATTTAAACGACTTCACCACCAAGCCCGGGAGAATCTAATTGCGTCTAAACACAAGCGCAAAGAATTATATGATAAAAACTCCAACGAATGGCAGCCAATGTGGGGAGACTTAGTGTTAGTAAAAGCCAATCCCACAGGCGCAGGACAAAAATTGCAATCACTTTGGAGAGGACCGTATGAAGTAGTTGCTCTTCCTAGTGAGCAAACAACAACTATAAAGAATGGGAATAGACTAGAAAAGGTTCACAATAACCGATTGAAAAAGTATACGGATTGAGAAACTGAACCTTATCACAGAATATTGAGATAATTAAGAAATTATCCAAGAAACATTAGAAAAGTAATAAAAAGATTCAACATGTATACAAAGTGATACACGAAAATAAACATATTGTATTAGAAGTTTCATCGGAAAACTAAATACAAAGGAATAATATTTAAAACATAAGGGAAATTGAAACCCTGAGAGTAATTGAAATAAAGAAAAATAGGATACAGTTATAAAAGAAATTAACAGCAAACATCATACAATGATACGTTGACATAAGAATTCAACGAAAAACTTAAAACCACAGTGTAAGGAAAACAATGGATAAGATAAAAACATGAAAAATACACCAAGAAGGGAAAAATATCAGCGAAATATGTAAGATGAAAGTCGAAATGAATCAATTCGAACACGAAAAAAAAACATGATTGCGAGCAGAAGGATATTAAAACTGTTGAGAGGGTAATAAGAGAGGGTCAATAAGAAATAAAATTTTACTTATGCAACGAAACGAACACCATGAAAACAAATGGACACCAAACGAAGAAAGAAAAATAAGGTGAAACTGATGATAATAAACTGATGATGATGAAGATACATCAGAGAGACAATAAAGCTACATTGTCAAAGAAGATATATAATGGGGGGAAAACTTATGAAGAAAAAAAAGAAAGGGTATACTTAAAGAAACTCAAACATATAGTTGAAGTAATACAATGTGGAAATAAACTATGGGAAAATATGGGATTCTAATGATCCTAGATGAATCAACCAATCAAGAAAATTCAAATATATTATAAACATGGGAATCATGTCATACACAGCAATACTGTGCTGGTCATAAGAAAAAAAAAGTTAAATTAAAGAGATAATCTGAGATGTGAGAAAAATTTGTTCTTGGGAGGAAGCTATAATGCTACAAATTAAAATGAACTTGGGAAAAGTTACAATGCGTTTAGAAAAAAAGAAGAGTACATTACACAAGGGAGGTAAACATAATGGTATAGAATACAGAAACAATGTTATAAATAAGGAGAATTTCTATGGTGAAATAAGATGGTTTATCATTAAATAACATAAAACTAACACTAAAAGGACACTAGAAGAATACTACAAAAAAAGTAAATAAAATAAAGATGAGAAACGACGGATACAACAAGAAAAGGATAAGACACAAGCGAACAGACTATCAAAACGACGCTGGCCAGCAAATAATTTCTATATAATGTATGCATTTATGCAATGATATTAGTTTGAGTGATCAAGTGTGTGTGGACAAGGGGATCGCGACCCCGGAATGAATAAAATAAAAGATGCATACAATATGAATGAATTGAGGATTTCTTAAGTGCAAATTACGCACTCAAATCAAAATGTCAATAAAATACAGATACGACAATATGGACATGTAAAAGTTACGAAAACACAATGAAAGTAGGATACAACAAATAATTAAAATCTTATATACCAAAAAATTCATGGGGAATTACAAAAATACATATATATGAAAACTCTGCCACTAACAAACTAATAATATTTTAATATTTACTTTATGGGTTACCGTTATTATTGGAAAAATATTAAAACCCAGATTTGAGTTTATTTTTAGAAAGGAAAAACAGGAACACGTGCCGAAAGAACCAGCTCAAGTAGTGGGGGAGAGAAGCTGCGGCATGAGCACTACACAACCGACCAGATGGAAGGACGGCTTCTGAAGCTACGCAAGCAAGGATGGTAAGACACCATTAAAATGAACACGGTATAGAAGCTAGTTGCGGGAAAAATTTAGAAAAAAAAAACAGGTTTAGAAAAGATTCATTATAACCTGCAACAAGCATTCGCATGCCGCAACTTTAATAACAATTTTATATCCACAGACAGACGTATTGTCGACAGACGGGTTGTCGACCTATATCTACGGGTTAACAGGGTACGAGGTACCTCAACAAAACAAAATATAAATAAACATAAAAATTCAACTAATAGAAAGAACATGTACGATAACGAAAAATTGTATACGATGTACAATGAAATTATGAAAAAATACGTATATAAAATAATAATAATAATAACACTTATAGAAAATAGATTAAATTACAGGCACAAAATCATGCAAAAAACGAATAGGAGTTTTTTTTTTGGAGTCCCAAATTGTGTGTGTGCCCGAAAATTAGTCGTCGCAGAAGGATGTCAGTAGCTTAGCCAACGAGAGAACGAGAGGGTGTGATCGGATGTGGTGGCAAGTTGAAGACAAAGGGAACCGGGGAATCACCAAGATGTCAGAAGGAAGAACGTCAGAGGAGGCAATTACGAGTTGAAAAATCGAGGCAGAAAAATTACGAAAAAGTTTAATATGGAAGACGTGATAACAAATCGAAATAATGGCAATGCTACAAATTGCTACATCAACAAGTACAACTGATAACAAAACAAGAAGGAAGTAAATGCAGTCAACACAGTTAAAGATGACTTGCGTGGGTATGCCACAACGTTACAAATTGCTATCCCATATTTTATTCAGTGAGCGTCGGCAAAAGCTCAACTGAGTACCATAAACCAATATATGAAAATCAAAGCTTATTAATACGTGAAAAAAATTAAACAGTTGGTTGTTTAAAAATACACTACGAAGAAGATAACCACGAAATCAAATGCAATGCATAAAAGCTGCTAGGAGCCTCAACACATTGTACCAAACGAGAAGCCATGATGAGAAACAACAATACAGAATACCAATATTACTACTGACAGTAATCCCAATGATGTCCAAAATGCAAAGGAGTCAACGATCAATTTTCAACTATGCCTAATGAAGCGAGTACATAAACAATGAGAAGCCCTAATACGTATCACCAACACAGAAGAACGAGCTATTAGGAACGAGAACGACACGGAACCCAGAGTCCGAGACTAGCAACCGTTCGATCACTCCCACAGATAAAGCAACAATAGAAGCATACCATGGAGCAGGATGGCGTCAGAGGAGAACACACACACACGCGGACCATCGTAAGGTTAGGAAATTTAACTAACGTATAGCCAACAACGAAAAATAAACCAATTGGCAATTGTAAATACGGAAATTTGTGACCCAGCTACAAACTTTAATGTTATAAACCAACGCATCCGACTTGATGTTTACCCTTCAGGTAACATCAAGCTCAGTAAGTAAGGGGGCATGCAGCGCCCTTAGCAAATTTTCCTTCGAACATGTTAGTATTGTGAATAAAATAGGGAGCCATGAAGGAATAACGACATTGCAAGAACAGCAACCTAGTCGTGAAGGAAAAACTTTCAGGCAAGCCTTCATGTCCGCGTAAACGCGACGAGCAAAAACAAAGCTATTATTTTCACGGACACAGGTCACTGCCTCTGGCCTAGCGACAGTGGTCTCGACTTTCGGTAGAACTTCGGGAGAAAGTCGGATGAACTTTCTACTTGAAATCACAAGCTCGGCTTGTACTAAAATCTTCGGGCTTCACCCGAAAGAAAATGCTAGGAGCTTAAAAACCCATAGTTGGGAAGAGTTAGCGTCCAGTTCAATTTTAACGAGTGCGCGGTAAATAGCCGTTGGTCTCGGGCGTCGGCCCGTAGACAAATTAGCAGTTGAGTTCAGTCTCAGAGTGCGCGGAAAATATCCGTTAGTCTCGGGCGTCGGCCCGTAGACAAGTTAGTAGCTAGTTCAGTTCAGTTCGGAGTATAATACAGTAGCTATAGGAACATGTGTGCATTGTGAGACTTGAGTATCAAGTGACATCAAAATCAAGTAAGAAATATTGTTTATAATGGGATATAATAGATTTCGGAAGGCACCTAAAGAATTGAGTGAAAGATTGCTGTAATAAGTGAAGATTTAATAGTTTCATGTGCAGGTTTGATATTCACATGCAAAAGAAAAATAGTTAGACACAACCATTGTTCGTGTTAGGGTAGTGTTGATAATATATGACAACAAAAGTACGTGTTGAAGAATAACTTCTTTTATTAATGTAAACAAGTAAATGTGGAGACATATATCCGACGAGTTTACCATGAAGTGTTGTGAATAGTTGAAACTCAAAAAAGGTGAATTTCGTGATATTAATCTCAAATACGTAGATGAATCAATACAATGACATAAAAGAGAAACCGAATTGGAGAGTGTTACTCCGTATAGAACTGAAAGAAACATCCTCTTCGTTATTCTTCTCCCGCCTCCGCTCGGCCGGGAGCTTACAACGGTTTCAAGTCAGCAGTGAGTTATGCATCCCAATGTCGCTAAGACCTGAATTTTGAACTTGGCTTAATAAAAGACATAACTCATGCTCCTCAATTTTTATAATCCGCTCGAGGCAGGTAAATCCATTAAAATGTTCAGTAATATAATAACCGATCTGAAATTTATTTTGTTTACATTACTCTTTCCTTCGATATGCAGTAACCAAGGTTATGGTGACTGTTATTCAAAATAAATAATATATCAACTTGTGCTGCCAGTTTAAACAAATTCACTAGCGTTTTCGATTTGACATTTTCAGTTATTGAGGGGTAGTTAAATTTACGATACAGTTTTGATAGACGAGTCGTGTCGTCGGTATGCGAAAATTGGCGAAACGGTTTGGAATTCATCATGCCAGTGTTAAAACCATCATTAATATGTTTGGGGAACACTATTATTTGGATCATCTACCTGGAACAGGCAGAAAAGCCGGTTCTTCCAACCCGAAACTAGACCAGAAAGTGGTATCTTTAATCATGAAGAACAAATCAATGTCAATACGTGATTTGGCCGAAAAAGCAGGAACGAGTGTCGGAATGATCTAGCGTATCAAGAGGCGAAATCACCTGAAGACCTACAAGAAGCAGAAAATCTCGAAACAAAGTGTAGAACAGAAGAAGCGAGCAGTAACAAGGGCCCGGAAATTGCATTCGCGTCTTTTGCAGTGTCCGGATGCATGTGTTTTGATGGACGATGAGACCTATGTAAAGGAGGACTCAAAAACCCTTCCAGGTCCACAATGCTTTACTGTCGTCGTTGGGGAGGATATGAGCGATGCGGACAGGTCGGTTCAAGTGGAGAAGTTCGGTCGAAAGGTACTGGTATGGCAAGCAATATGTTCCTGTGGTTTGAAGTCAACCATTTTTTACATTACCGGAACAATAAATGCAGAAATCTATCGATCTGACTGTCTCCATAAGAGATTGCTGTCTTTATTTAAGAAGCGTAGTACACCTCCACTGTTTTGGCCGGATTTAGCGTCGGCTCACTATGTCAAAACCACTCTCAATTGGCTTGCGGAAAAGAGTATAAATTTCGTTGTTAAAAATATCAATCCACCAAATTGCCATTAGCTTCGACCCATCGAACGTTACTGGGCAATCGTGAAGAAGGCCTTCAAGAAGACTGGCAAGGCAGTTGGGAACACGCAGGAGTTCAAAAAAAAAAAGTACGGGTGTGTAATGTCAGAAACATAACTGGATGTCGTGAATACGAATAAAACTGACACGATTTCTTTACACTTTCGAATTCGAATTGATAGTTGATCGATTGTGTGAATTGCGGAACTTTCCCCCTTTCACTACTACAAATTTTCAACGATTATAAACAACGACGTCGATTATCTCATTTCGGATTTGCATATTTCATTGAAAGAAACTATCAAGATGCTGTACAGGATTCATTTCTGCCTTTTAGAAGGACCAAATTGTGGAATTATCTACGATAATTAGCACAGTTCGGAACATTTTT
The DNA here is from genome assembly GCF_030247185.1 of Malaya genurostris. Taxonomy (NCBI): domain Eukaryota; kingdom Metazoa; phylum Arthropoda; class Insecta; order Diptera; family Culicidae; genus Malaya; species Malaya genurostris. The sequence goes on from NC_080572.1 coordinate 96,564,483, forward strand.
CTCGAACGATTTTCGCACAAGTGCACGAAGCAAATCAAATTATTTTGGATTTTCACTAAACTGATGATTTCTACCTTCGATTTTCAAAAAAGTAATCTTAGTAGTTCTTTAGATAACATTTAGAGCCATTAGAAAGGCTAATTTTATATAATATTGTCCACTTTTCGTTTCTTGTTTTCTTTCTCTCCAATGCAAAGCACCAGCAGCTGATGCAATCGTTCTTGCTTGAATTAAAACTAGCTTTGCGTACAGACCGACACATCCGCTCGCAGTGCCAAATGATGCGAAACTGGTTTAATGCGTCTTCTCGCCTTGACGACCGGAAGGCAAATGAGAACTACGACCTGAACGTTTGAGGTTTTTAACCACGCAGAAGGTGCACTCTCCGATGCCGCTGTTTGAATGCGTCTTCTCGCTCCGACGTCTGCTTTCATCCAACGCACAAGAAGAAATGATCGATTTTCGACCACGGTTCCCCTTGTATAACATTCAGTTGAAGATATGTGCCTGACTACCTCTAAATCGTCACCCTTGCTCAAAAAAAAACCAAGCAAAAGTAAAGAGTTTTCCGAGATGTTTTAAAATTTTAAGAAAATCTAATTTTTGAGTTCACACTGTTCTAAATATTATCCTGAATTCCTGATCATATTTTTGATGAAATAGTGAAAGAATTATGTTGCTGCTATCAATACAAGTCGAGATATTCACGATTAAGTTCTGCCCATTCTTCCATAAGGCTAATTTTGAAAAGGCGCCCCATAGTAAAGTAAGTCGTATTCACGACAAAAATTTGGGCTCAAGCGTCCAAAAAATGCGATGCAACACTTGTCCGGAACTTGATGAAAAGCGTTCGAGCGGCTGCGAAGTCTGTTGAAATAGAAAGGCCAAATTCCACACAAGGAATGTAATGCCAAGACTTTGACCTTGAGCTTTAATTTGAATCATTATTTGTGAAAATCGGTTTAACCGTTGCTGAGAAATCAAAGCGAGTTCCATTTTTCTAGCTTTTCTTCACTATTACCGGGTGCGTTCGGAAGCGGAAACTGGGGACTAGTAGTCCCAAAGTAGATTTATATATCCACTAACTAACAAGGTCTACCAACTAGATGAATTTCCAGTAAGTTTTATAAAAATTTTCACTTTTCACCGTCAGTTTTGAAAAAATACTCATGAAATAGAGAATTTTTCAATTACGGTGCTGTAATAACGGAACCGAAAGTCGGATCTGGATCAACTTTTTGGGAACTTTTTCAAGAATCTCAAGACCTTTTATTTGCATCTCAATTTGCGAAAATCAGTTAAAAAATGTCATATACCATTCGATTCAGCTCGACGAACTGAGCAAGTGTGTGTGTGAGCTCGATTTTCTCGGAGATGGTTGGACCGATTTTCACAAACTTATAGTCAAATGAAAGTTCTCTTGGTCCCATAGGTTGCTATTGAATTTTACCCGGATCGGACTGTCGGTTCGGGAGTAACGGGGTAAATGTGCAAATTTTCTCAGAGACCGCTCAACCGATTCATTTCAACGAAGATTCAAATTAAAGGTCTTATGATCTCATATTGAATTTCATCTGGATCCGACTTCCGGTTCGGAAGTTATGGGGTAAAATGTGCAAATGAACTAAAAACGTTTCATCGATTTTTTCCGGGGCTGCTCTTCCAATTTTCACAAGTGTAGGTTCAAATGAAAGGTCTTAAAACCTCATAAAATCCAACCAAATTTCATCCGGATACAACTTCCGGTTCCGGAATTACAAACTGAAAAGGTATAAAAAATTCACTTAATTCAAACAGCCGTATAATTCTTGAATTGGACAGATTTGGTTAGTTGATGACCAAATACATTGATTTTGGGTATACCGGATCTTCGTTTCAGATTCCGGAAGTATCGGAAAAAAGTGATCGTCTACTCCAAACCGGAAATCACTTCAATTTCTTAGAAGCGGAGAAACCGATTTTCGCAAACTCAAATTAAAATGAAAAGTCTTGTAGTCCAAAACCAAATTTCTGAATTTAGTTCGGATAGAACTTTCGGTTTCGGAGCTATGGGGTAAAATGTTCAAAAAATGGAAATAAGCGTACTAATTTTTCTCAAAGATGACCGATTTTTACCAACTAAAATTTAAATGTATGGTCTGACTCCCGATTTCGGAATTATAGGGTAAAGTGTGTTAAAAATTGTATACCATCACTTAAAGGGGCAAAACAAAACACTTAAAAAAATTTCAAATCGACATCAAAACTGCTCCAATCGATAGTCATTATCATCATTGATATAAACAAAGCGATTCCGGTTATTCCTTCAAAGATCTAAGAAAATTATTTTGAAGAATACCACAGTATAATAAATGATAGAATGATTGATTTAGGAAAGGCATCATTTCACAACTAGGTGGATTAAATCAGGGTTTTTTACATTCAATTAGAGATGATCGGGAATGAAAAAAATACCCGAACCCGAGAGTAAATTTCCTTCTAAACCCAAATCCGACCCGTACCCGCTAAAAAATAAAAATCTTTACCCGACCCGTACTCGTTTAAAATGAAAAAATCGATACCCGTACCCGACCCGTATTTGCCCAACAACATTTTTTTCTGTACCTGAACCCGACGGGGGTTCGGGTACGGGTCATGCATGTGCAAATCTGTTGTACTATTCTGTTCGTACACCGCTAGACTGTACACAGTTTGTAAAAATATTGTGATTTTACCAATGGCGTCTCGTCCTCATGTGCACCTCGTGCACTGCACAATCGACTACCGAAAAGTTCGAAAATTCGTGAAGAAATAACTTAAATTTCATCCGGTTTTCATTATGTTCAAGTTTAAACTCGTACAATAAAAGATCAATTTTTAGTTTGAATAAAATATCGTTTTTTATGGAAATTTGAAAGAAACATTTGTTTGTTTTAAAATCTTTCGATACACGTTTGACACCAGCCAGGAAGGCTGGGAGCGGAATAAAAACGGATCTCAGGAATCTTCAGAAGGACGCGAAGGTGAAACATATATTGCAGAAGAGACCAGAGCTTTCGGTACATACTGTGGCTAGCAAAAATAAAAATGACTCAATTTTTTGTGCATACTATCAGGTATACAACGTTGCTTCCGCCGTTTTCTCCAAAATTAGAAGCTTTATTGCGAAAAAGTGCTTACTGATGTATTATTCAGAGTATTGTCCGTCGCTAGCGACAACTTTTTCCCATCTTTCCAGCAATTTTCGGATCCCGGCTCGAAAACAGGAGTCCTCGTTTGACGCTATCCATAAAGCAATCCATTTTTCCAACTCTTCGAAGAATTGAAAATGTTGATCTGCCAGGCCGTGTGCCATCGAACGAAATAGGTGGAAATCAGAAGGGGCGACATCTAGGGAATACGGCGGGTAGGGTGAGACTTCCCGTTTCAGCGCTTTCAGGTACTTATTGACCCCTTTTGCGACGTGAGGCCGAGCATTGTCGTGTTGGAGGATGACTTTGCCATGTCGCTCTTGATATTGCGGCCGCTTTTCTTTTAGCGCGCGACTAAGGCGCATCAGTTGCGTTCGGTAGTGATCTCCTGTGATGGTTTCACCCGGTTTTAAGAGCTCGTAGTAAATCACACCGAGCTGATCCCACCAAATACAAATCATTACCTTAGCGCCGTGAATATTCGGTTTTACCTTCGATGAAGTAGCATGCCCGGGCTTTCCCCATGATTTTCTGCGTTTAGGATTATCGTATCAAACCCACTTTTCATCACCGGTTACGATTCGATGTAAAAACCCCTTACGATTTTGTCTTTGAGGAAGTTGCTCACATACAAATAGACGGCGCTCGATGTCCCTCAGTTTCAACTCGTACGGCACTCAGTTTCCTTTTTCTGAATCATGTCGAGGGTCTTGAGACGTTTTGAAATGGCTTGCTGACTCACTCCCAACGATTCGGCAAGCTCTTCTTGGCTTTGGCACGTATCTTCATCAAGCAATGTTTCTAGTTGTTCAACTTTGAAGATCTTTTCTCTTCCACCACCCTGTTTGTCTTCGACATAGAAATTACCATTTTTAAAACGATGAAACTACTTTCGACACGTTCTTTTACTCAGAGCAGCATCACCGTAAATTTCTGAAAACATTCGACGCGCTTCAGTTGCGTTTTTTTTTCGAATTGTAACAGAAAAGTAAAACTTCCCGCAAATGGCGAGAAATGGGCACATAAACAGACATTTTCGAGCGTGAATAATACGAAAACAAGAACAACTGTCACTGAAACGGCGATGACAATTCGTTTGGCACTGTACACACTCACTTTAAAGGCATTATCATCTATGTATTTTGACCAGCCTCAGCCGGTACAGCCACCTATCGGAAAACGGCGAAAGCAAAGTTGCACACCTGATACAAGAAACAACTTCTAAGGTATGAAGTTGTTCAAGGTGAAAGCTATTCCGAACCGCAACGATAAACAAAATGTACCATCTAAAACTCGGGCTCACAAGTTGTATCATGACATTTGACGAAGTTTTCCTGTGTCATAATAGACGATGAAACTTTTGTGCTGGAAGACTTTAGTCAGCTTTCCGGAATGTCTTTCTGTACTGTCAAGCAACGGAGCGGCCATGAAGAATTCCTAAAGAAACGATTGTTACCATTCCCATGCAACCATAACGCTTCCTCGCTATTCTGGGTTGATTTGGCCCCTTGTCACTACGCCAATCGGTCGGTATTGAGCTCTCGTGAAGAGAGAACTCGACAAGCTACAACTATAGAAAAATTTGAAAATTCTTGGACAAAAGCAACTAAATCGGTTGCAGAATAAATAGTAAATTCAAAAATTTGTATTTTTTTCATGCAGCCTCGTTAAGTAACTGTAATCAGTTCTAAGATGACTAATAATGCACAATTAAATGTAGCAAAAATGCATTTTGGATTGAGCTAACAGTGAATTTTTGTTGTTCCAAATTTAATTTGTCCAGACTTTGTGGCGAACACGCCTTGAATAAAATTGCGAAAAAGCCTATAAATGCTATAAAAACGTAAAACTAACCTTCTAACATCTAACAGCTGATTCAAAATTTGAACCATGAATCATATTGTCAACTGTACCACAATAGTCAGCACAAAAAGTCGGGTGAGTAATGTCAGCGACACTGAAACTCGATTACAAATCCTTGCCGGGACCACAATATTATACGGTGCGAGAAGGGCAAGTGTTAAACCAGTCCGAGACATCGATTGAAGTCGAAAAATTTGGTAAGAAAGTTATGGTCTGGCAAGCAATTTGTAGCTGCGGTATAATTTCGAAACCCTTCATTACCACTGCTTCAATGAACAGCGAAATATACATCAAGGAATGTTTACAAAAACGACTTCTACCCATGATTCGAAGCAACAAGGATCCTGTTGTCTTCTGGCAAGATCTTGCTTCTTGCCACTACTCGAAATCAACGGTAGAATGGTATACTACCAAAAATGTCACTTTTGTCCCAAAAGACATGAATCCACCAAATTGTCCACAACTTCGACCAATTGAGGAATTTTGGCAATAACGAAGGCACATCTTAGGAAACATGTCTCGACAACCGAAACCATTCAACAGTTCGAAAAAGATTGGAAAACAGTGTCAAAACTTGTCGCCAAGAAGTCTGTACGGAATTTATTGAGGAACGTTCGCAAGAAGGTGCGCCAGCTAGTCTACAATGGCTAAGTAGCAAATGTTGAGAATAATATTCTGTTGTTGTAGTCTAATATTATCAATATTTCGAATAAAATTTGAATATCTAACACTTGTGAATAATTTACAGCGAAATCAAAGTGCGTTCATACTTTTTGGGACAGTCTTTATAGATTGAACGAAGTCGAAGTTTTTGATCGTTTTTTCTCCACTATGCAGCACTTCGCACGATATTTTGAATGAAACTTCATACGATTTTTGATTGTCCGGCAAACAGTACCAAATACACGTCTTGAAATTTGAGCAAGATCAGTCAATAAGTCAGACGATATATTTGGCGTGAATCCTGTGATATTTTCGTGTTGACTTTCATTAGTTCTACTAGTATGTAGCCGCTGTAGAAATTCCTATAATTTCTAAGTCATAGGTAAAATGGCGTCATTCTCATGTAATACAAATTTATCCCGGCGTCCGGTTGAAGAAAAAAAATACCATCAGTTCATGAACTAAGGCATCCTCGCTGCATCGTCATTCAGCTGCTTTTCAAAAGGTTCATAATTAGCAGCGTCATAACTCAAACCGGCACCGCAGTATTCGTTACTCAATATATAATGAAGCAATTAGATTTCAAGTCAATCATCCTGGAAGGGTGCACAGTATACAAGCAAAGAAAAAGAAGCAAAAACACCGTTACTCAAGAGCCCCAGACATATTTCCCACCTGACTACTGCCATCCGGTCGAACCGCTCGGAACTCCACGCACCATGATTTATATAAAAGGGGAAACCGAAGGTGGTTACGCCACATTGAAATTCAATTTTCAACTACCCCCCCCACCCACACTGTCGTCCATGGTGCAAAAGGAGAAAAAGGACTGTCGTTCGTCGGAAAGCGAAAAAAAAACTTACTCACCTTTCTCACGCAGATCTTTGAGTTAGTATTTTTATTATGCCGGTTTTTTTTGCTGCACTCTTTTCCAACGGCGCTGCTCCGATGGGACGCGAGTTGTGCCAAATGGGGTCGTCAAATGCTTTACGCCGCTCAACCCGTAAGTAATTTATTTATTGCAGCGACGGAGGCCAACGGAAGAAAGACTCGACTGGAAAACCATTTAGTCCAGGACTGCGTACTCATTATTCACCGAAATTTACTTCACTGCCCGATTGCCGGTTAGCTGCCTTTTGGGTCGCTTTTGATGTTCGAGGGTTCGTGTGTTTCAATTTGTGTGGTCGCTTCGCTCGGGGCAGTGGTTTTGCTGTTTTCGCGGGTGGTTACTCCGTGCTTCTGCAAGTAGGTAAGTGAATGAAAAGTTCGTTAATAAAGTTGCCGGACGGTTGGGGAATAGGACAAGCGAAAGTAGGTAGCGATAGGAGAGTGAATGAATGGAAAAGAAGAAAAAAAAACCCTTCTTAATCCACCTAGTGGTGCGATAATGCCTTTCTCTTCTTTCATAACAGTCTCATGAAAATATGTTTCATACTTTTATTAAATAATTTTGGATACTAATTTTGACACCAATTGATTCAGATTGATTCGAGTAGGTCACAAAAGCATGCTTCAGAGTTTATGTCACACAGTCAGCATCATTTTTCCAAACTAGTGCTTGACATTTGCGTTGCCTATTTGTATAAGAACAGTGATGCTAATCTAAAAAAAGCCTTCTTAGTCCACTTAGTGGGATTTTCATATATCTTGAAAAATCACCATAGGGGGGAGTACATGAAATTTTCGAAATCGAAAAAAAATTTTTGATGCCAAACGGCTTAGAATTGCATGAAACGTCAAAATATAGTGTCATCTCGAAAAAAAAATTTTTTGAAAATATCGACTTTTTGGGACTTAGAAAAAATATGAAAATTTTTCTAAGTCCCAGAAAGTTGATTTTTTCAAAAAAATTTTTTTTTGAGATGACACTAAATTTCGATGTTTTATGCAGTTTTAAGAGTTTTGGCATCAAAAAAAATTTTCGATTTTGGAAATTTCATGTACTCCCCCCTATGGTGCTTTTTCAAGATCGATAATTGTCAAAACTTTACCACCGGGCAGCACCCCTTAAGCATGTCCGATTTAGGTCAAATTTTGCATGAAGGCTTTTTTCGAGGTGCTTAAACTTTTGAGCACTAGAACTTTACGAAAATAGAGTTGATCCCAAAATTTTGGCACCCTTATATATACAAGAGCGGTAAAAATCAACGTGTTTTGTCGGTTACGTCACTTATACCATCATATATCTGGAACCAAAAGTCACAACCATTTGATCTTCGAACTTGATCAACGGCCCGACAGTAGCTTTCAAACGAGCCCAAGTTTGTTAAAATCGGATCAGCCATCTCTGAGAAAATTGAGCGCGTTCAAATACAACGCTTTTTGTCGGTTACGTCACTTATACAATCATATCTCCGGAACCAAAAGTCACAACCATTTGATCTTCGAACTTGATCAATGGCCCGCCAGTAGCTTTCAAACGAGTCCAAGTTTGTTCAAATCGGTTCAGCCATCTCTGAGAAAATTGAGCGCGTTCAAATACAACGCTTTTTGTCGGTTACGTCACTTATACAATCATATCTCCGGAACCAAAAGTCACAGCCATTTTATCTTCGAACTTGATCAATGCCCCGATAGTAGCTTTCAAACGAGCCCAAGTTTGTTAAAATCGGTTGAGCCATCTCTGAGAAAATTGAGCGCGTTCAAATATCTTCGAAAAGTGCACACACATACACACATACACACATACACACACACACACACACACACACACACACAGACATTTTCCGATCTCGTCGAGCTGAGTCGAATGGTATATAACACTATGGGTCTCCGAGGCTCCGTTCGAAAGTCGGTTTTTCCAGCAATTCTAATACCTTTCTATAGAGAAAGGCAAAAAGCCTTCTTAGTCCACTTAGTGGGATTTTCATATATCTTGAAAAATCACCATAGGGGGGAGTACATGAAATTTTCGAAATCGAAAAAAAATTTTTGATGCCAAACGGCTTAGAATTGCATGAAACGTCAAAATATAGTGTCATCTCGAAAAAAAAATTTTTTGAAAATATCGACTTTTTGGGACTTAGAAAAAATATGAAAATTTTTCTAAGTCCCAGAAAGTTGATTTTTTCAAAAAAATTTTTTTTTGAGATGACACTAAATTTCGATGTTTTATGCAGTTTTAAGAGTTTTGGCATCAAAAAAAATTTTCGATTTTGGAAATTTCATGTACTCCCCCCTATGGTGCTTTTTCAAGATCGATAATTGTCAAACCTTTACCACCGGGCAGCACCCCTTAAGCATGTCCGATTTAGGTCAAATTTTGCATGAAGGCTTTTTTCGAGGTGCTTAAACTTTTGAGCACTAGAACTTTACGAAAATAGAGTTGATCCCAAAATTTTGGCACCCTTATATATACAAGAGCGGTAAAAATCAACGTGTTTTGTCGGTTACGTCACTTATACCATCATATATCTGGAACCAAAAATCACAACCATTTGATCTTCGAACTTGATCAACGGCCCGACAGTAGCTTTCAAACGAGCCCAAGTTTGTTAAAATCGGATCAGCCATCTCTGAGAAAATTGAGCGCGTTCAAATACAACGCTTTTTGTCGGTTACGTCACTTATACAATCATATCTCCGGAACCAAAAGTCACAACCATTTGATCTTCGAACTTGATCAATGGCCCGCCAGTAGCTTTCAAACGAGTCCAAGTTTGTTCAAATCGGTTCAGCCATCTCTGAGAAAATTGAGCGCGTTCAAATACAACGCTTTTTGTCGGTTACGTCACTTATACAATCATATCTCCGGAACCAAAAGTCACAGCCATTTTATCTTCGAACTTGATCAATGCCCCGATAGTAGCTTTCAAACGAGCCCAAGTTTGTTAAAATCGGTTGAGCCATCTCTGAGAAAATTGAGCGCGTTCAAATATCTTCGAAAAGTGCACACACATACACACATACACACATACACACACACACACACACACACACACAGACATTTTCCGATCTCGTCGAGCTGAGTCGAATGGTATATAACACTATGGGTCTCCGAGGCTCCGTTCGAAAGTCGGTTTTTCCAGCAATTCTAATACCTTTCTATAGAGAAAGGCAAAAAGCCTTCTTAGTCCACTTAGTGGGATTTTCATATATCTTGAAAAATCACCATAGGGGGGAGTACATGAAATTTTCGAAATCGAAAAAAAATTTTTGATGCCAAACGGCTTAGAATTGCATGAAACGTCAAAATATAGTGTCATCTCGAAAAAAAAATTTTTTGAAAATATCGACTTTTTGGGACTTAGAAAAAATATGAAAATTTTTCTAAGTCCCAGAAAGTTGATTTTTTCAAAAAAATTTTTTTTTGAGATGACACTAAATTTCGATGTTTTATGCAGTTTTAAGAGTTTTGGCATCAAAAAAAATTTTCGATTTTGGAAATTTCATGTACTCCCCCCTATGGTGCTTTTTCAAGATCGATAATTGTCAAACCTTTACCACCGGGCAGCACCCCTTAAGCATGTCCGATTTAGGTCAAATTTTGCATGAAGGCTTTTTTCGAGGTGCTTAAACTTTTGAGCACTAGAACTTTACGAAAATAGAGTTGATCCCAAAATTTTGGCACCCTTATATATACAAGAGCGGTAAAAATCAACGTGTTTTGTCGGTTACGTCACTTATACCATCATATATCTGGAACCAAAAGTCACAACCATTTGATCTTCGAACTTGATCAACGGCCCGACAGTAGCTTTCAAACGAGCCCAAGTTTGTTAAAATCGGATCAGCCATCTCTGAGAAAATTGAGCGCGTTCAAATACAACGCTTTTTGTCGGTTACGTCACTTATACAATCATATCTCCGGAACCAAAAGTCACAACCATTTGATCTTCGAACTTGATCAATGGCCCGCCAGTAGCTTTCAAACGAGTCCAAGTTTGTTCAAATCGGTTCAGCCATCTCTGAGAAAATTGAGCGCGTTCAAATACAACGCTTTTTGTCGGTTACGTCACTTATACAATCATATCTCCGGAACCAAAAGTCACAGCCATTTTATCTTCGAACTTGATCAATGCCCCGATAGTAGCTTTCAAACGAGCCCAAGTTTGTTAAAATCGGTTGAGCCATCTCTGAGAAAATTGAGCGCGTTCAAATATCTTCGAAAAGTGCACACACATACACACATACACACATACACACACACACACACACACACACACAGACATTTTCCGATCTCGTCGAGCTGAGTCGAATGGTATATAACACTATGGGTCTCCGAGGCTCCGTTCGAAAGTCGGTTTTTCCAGCAATTCTAATACCTTTCTATAGAGAAAGGCAAAAAGCCTTCTTAGTCCACTTAGTGGGATTTTCATATATCTTGAAAAATCACCATAGGGGGGAGTACATGAAATTTTCGAAATCGAAAAAAAATTTTTGATGCCAAACGGCTTAGAATTGCATGAAACGTCAAAATATAGTGTCATCTCGAAAAAAAAATTTTTTGAAAATATCGACTTTTTGGGACTTAGAAAAAATATGAAAATTTTTCTAAGTCCCAGAAAGTTGATTTTTTCAAAAAAATTTTTTTTTGAGATGACACTAAATTTCGATGTTTTATGCAGTTTTAAGAGTTTTGGCATCAAAAAAAATTTTCGATTTTGGAAATTTCATGTACTCCCCCCTATGGTGCTTTTTCAAGATCGATAATTGTCAAACCTTTACCACCGGGCAGCACCCCTTAAGCATGTCCGATTTAGGTCAAATTTTGCATGAAGGCTTTTTTCGAGGTGCTTAAACTTTTGAGCACTAGAACTTTACGAAAATAGAGTTGATCCCAAAATTTTGGCACCCTTATATATACAAGAGCGGTAAAAATCAACGTGTTTTGTCGGTTACGTCACTTATACCATCATATATCTGGAACCAAAAGTCACAACCATTTGATCTTCGAACTTGATCAACGGCCCGACAGTAGCTTTCAAACGAGCCCAAGTTTGTTAAAATCGGATCAGCCATCTCTGAGAAAATTGAGCGCGTTCAAATACAACGCTTTTTGTCGGTTACGTCACTTATACAATCATATCTCCGGAACCAAAAGTCACAACCATTTGATCTTCGAACTTGATCAATGGCCCGCCAGTAGCTTTCAAACGAGTCCAAGTTTGTTCAAATCGGTTCAGCCATCTCTGAGAAAATTGAGCGCGTTCAAATACAACGCTTTTTGTCGGTTACGTCACTTATACAATCATATCTCCGGAACCAAAAGTCACAGCCATTTTATCTTCGAACTTGATCAATGCCCCGATAGTAGCTTTCAAACGAGCCCAAGTTTGTTAAAATCGGTTGAGCCATCTCTGAGAAAATTGAGCGCGTTCAAATATCTTCGAAAAGTGCACACACATACACACATACACACATACACATACACACACACACACACACACACAGACATTTTCCGATCTCGTCGAGCTGAGTCGAATGGTATATAACACTATGGGTCTCCGAGGCTCCGTTCGAAAGTCGGTTTTTCCAGCAATTCTAATACCTTTCTATAGAGAAAGGCAAAAAGCCTTCTTAGTCCACTTAGTGGGATTTTCATATATCTTGAAAAATCACCATAGGGGGGAGTACATGAAATTTTCGAAATCGAAAAAAAATTTTTGATGCCAAACGGCTTAGAATTGCATGAAACGTCAAAATATAGTGTCATCTCGAAAAAAAAATTTTTTGAAAATATCGACTTTTTGGGACTTAGAAAAAATATGAAAATTTTTCTAAGTCCCAGAAAGTTGATTTTTTCAAAAAAATTTTTTTTTGAGATGACACTAAATTTCGATGTTTTATGCAGTTTTAAGAGTTTTGGCATCAAAAAAAATTTTCGATTTTGGAAATTTCATGTACTCCCCCCTATGGTGCTTTTTCAAGATCGATAATTGTCAAACCTTTACCACCGGGCAGCACCCCTTAAGCATGTCCGATTTAGGTCAAATTTTGCATGAAGGCTTTTTTCGAGGTGCTTAAACTTTTGAGCACTAGAACTTTACGAAAATAGAGTTGATCCCAAAATTTTGGCACCCTTATATATACAAGAGCGGTAAAAATCAACGTGTTTTGTCGGTTACGTCACTTATACCATCATATATCTGGAACCAAAAGTCACAACCATTTGATCTTCGAACTTGATCAACGGCCCGACAGTAGCTTTCAAACGAGCCCAAGTTTGTTAAAATCGGATCAGCCATCTCTGAGAAAATTGAGCGCGTTCAAATACAACGCTTTTTGTCGGTTACGTCACTTATACAATCATATCTCCGGAACCAAAAGTCACAACCATTTGATCTTCGAACTTGATCAATGGCCCGCCAGTAGCTTTCAAACGAGTCCAAGTTTGTTCAAATCGGTTCAGCCATCTCTGAGAAAATTGAGCGCGTTCAAATACAACGCTTTTTGTCGGTTACGTCACTTATACAATCATATCTCCGGAACCAAAAGTCACAGCCATTTTATCTTCGAACTTGATCAATGCCCCGATAGTAGCTTTCAAACGAGCCCAAGTTTGTTAAAATCGGTTGAGCCATCTCTGAGAAAATTGAGCGCGTTCAAATATCTTCGAAAAGTGCACACACATACACACATACACACATACACACACACACACACACACACACACAGACATTTTCCGATCTCGTCGAGCTGAGTCGAATGGTATATAACACTATGGGTCTCCGAGGCTCCGTTCGAAAGTCGGTTTTTCCAGCAATTCTAATACCTTTCTATAGAGAAAGGCAAAAAGCCTTCTTAGTCCACTTAGTGGGATTTTCATATATCTTGAAAAATCACCATAGGGGGGAGTACATGAAATTTTCGAAATCGAAAAAAAATTTTTGATGCCAAACGGCTTAGAATTGCATGAAACGTCAAAATATAGTGTCATCTCGAAAAAAAAATTTTTTGAAAATATCGACTTTTTGGGACTTAGAAAAAATATGAAAATTTTTCTAAGTCCCAGAAAGTTGATTTTTTCAAAAAAATTTTTTTTTGAGATGACACTAAATTTCGATGTTTTATGCAGTTTTAAGAGTTTTGGCATCAAAAAAAATTTTCGATTTTGGAAATTTCATGTACTCCCCCCTATGGTGCTTTTTCAAGATCGATAATTGTCAAACCTTTACCACCGGGCAGCACCCCTTAAGCATGTCCGATTTAGGTCAAATTTTGCATGAAGGCTTTTTTCGAGGTGCTTAAACTTTTGAGCACTAGAACTTTACGAAAATAGAGTTGATCCCAAAATTTTGGCACCCTTATATATACAAGAGCGGTAAAAATCAACGTGTTTTGTCGGTTACGTCACTTATACCATCATATATCTGGAACCAAAAGTCACAACCATTTGATCTTCGAACTTGATCAACGGCCCGACAGTAGCTTTCAAACGAGCCCAAGTTTGTTAAAATCGGATCAGCCATCTCTGAGAAAATTGAGCGCGTTCAAATACAACGCTTTTTGTCGGTTACGTCACTTATACAATCATATCTCCGGAACCAAAAGTCACAACCATTTGATCTTCGAACTTGATCAATGGCCCGCCAGTAGCTTTCAAACGAGTCCAAGTTTGTTCAAATCGGTTCAGCCATCTCTGAGAAAATTGAGCGCGTTCAAATACAACGCTTTTTGTCGGTTACGTCACTTATACAATCATATCTCCGGAACCAAAAGTCACAGCCATTTTATCTTCGAACTTGATCAATGCCCCGATAGTAGCTTTCAAACGAGCCCAAGTTTGTTAAAATCGGTTGAGCCATCTCTGAGAAAATTGAGCGCGTTCAAATATCTTCGAAAAGTGCACACACATACACACATACACACATACACATACACACACACACACACACACACAGACATTTTCCGATCTCGTCGAGCTGAGTCGAATGGTATATAACACTATGGGTCTCCGAGGCTCCGTTCGAAAGTCGGTTTTTCCAGCAATTCTAATACCTTTCTATAGAGAAAGGCAAAAAGCCTTCTTAGTCCACTTAGTGGGATTTTCATATATCTTGAAAAATCACCATAGGGGGGAGTACATGAAATTTTCGAAATCGAAAAAAAATTTTTGATGCCAAACGGCTTAGAATTGCATGAAACGTCAAAATATAGTGTCATCTCGAAAAAAAAATTTTTTGAAAATATCGACTTTTTGGGACTTAGAAAAAATATGAAAATTTTTCTAAGTCCCAGAAAGTTGATTTTTTCAAAAAAATTTTTTTTTGAGATGACACTAAATTTCGATGTTTTATGCAGTTTTAAGAGTTTTGGCATCAAAAAAAATTTTCGATTTTGGAAATTTCATGTACTCCCCCCTATGGTGCTTTTTCAAGATCGATAATTGTCAAACCTTTACCACCGGGCAGCACCCCTTAAGCATGTCCGATTTAGGTCAAATTTTGCATGAAGGCTTTTTTCGAGGTGCTTAAACTTTTGAGCACTAGAACTTTACGAAAATAGAGTTGATCCCAAAATTTTGGCACCCTTATATATACAAGAGCGGTAAAAATCAACGTGTTTTGTCGGTTACGTCACTTATACCATCATATATCTGGAACCAAAAGTCACAACCATTTGATCTTCGAACTTGATCAACGGCCCGACAGTAGCTTTCAAACGAGCCCAAGTTTGTTAAAATCGGATCAGCCATCTCTGAGAAAATTGAGCGCGTTCAAATACAACGCTTTTTGTCGGTTACGTCACTTATACAATCATATCTCCGGAACCAAAAGTCACAACCATTTGATCTTCGAACTTGATCAATGGCCCGCCAGTAGCTTTCAAACGAGTCCAAGTTTGTTCAAATCGGTTCAGCCATCTCTGAGAAAATTGAGCGCGTTCAAATACAACGCTTTTTGTCGGTTACGTCACTTATACAATCATATCTCCGGAACCAAAAGTCACAGCCATTTTATCTTCGAACTTGATCAATGCCCCGATAGTAGCTTTCAAACGAGCCCAAGTTTGTTAAAATCGGTTGAGCCATCTCTGAGAAAATTGAGCGCGTTCAAATATCTTCGAAAAGTGCACACACATACACACATACACACATACACACACACACACACACACACACACACACAGACATTTTCCGATCTCGTCGAGCTGAGTCGAATGGTATATAACACTATGGGTCTCCGAGGCTCCGTTCGAAAGTCGGTTTTTCCAGCAATTCTAATACCTTTCTATAGAGAAAGGCAAAAAGCCTTCTTAGTCCACTTAGTGGGATTTTCATATATCTTGAAAAATCACCATAGGGGGGAGTACATGAAATTTTCGAAATCGAAAAAAAATTTTTGATGCCAAACGGCTTAGAATTGCATGAAACGTCAAAATATAGTGTCATCTCGAAAAAAAAATTTTTTGAAAATATCGACTTTTTGGGACTTAGAAAAAATATGAAAATTTTTCTAAGTCCCAGAAAGTTGATTTTTTCAAAAAAATTTTTTTTTGAGATGACACTAAATTTCGATGTTTTATGCAGTTTTAAGAGTTTTGGCATCAAAAAAAATTTTCGATTTTGGAAATTTCATGTACTCCCCCCTATGGTGCTTTTTCAAGATCGATAATTGTCAAACCTTTACCACCGGGCAGCACCCCTTAAGCATGTCCGATTTAGGTCAAATTTTGCATGAAGGCTTTTTTCGAGGTGCTTAAACTTTTGAGCACTAGAACTTTACGAAAATAGAGTTGATCCCAAAATTTTGGCACCCTTATATATACAAGAGCGGTAAAAATCAACGTGTTTTGTCGGTTACGTCACTTATACCATCATATATCTGGAACCAAAAGTCACAACCATTTGATCTTCGAACTTGATCAACGGCCCGACAGTAGCTTTCAAACGAGCCCAAGTTTGTTAAAATCGGATCAGCCATCTCTGAGAAAATTGAGCGCGTTCAAATACAACGCTTTTTGTCGGTTACGTCACTTATACAATCATATCTCCGGAACCAAAAGTCACAACCATTTGATCTTCGAACTTGATCAATGGCCCGCCAGTAGCTTTCAAACGAGTCCAAGTTTGTTCAAATCGGTTCAGCCATCTCTGAGAAAATTGAGCGCGTTCAAATACAACGCTTTTTGTCGGTTACGTCACTTATACAATCATATCTCCGGAACCAAAAGTCACAGCCATTTTATCTTCGAACTTGATCAATGCCCCGATAGTAGCTTTCAAACGAGCCCAAGTTTGTTAAAATCGGTTGAGCCATCTCTGAGAAAATTGAGCGCGTTCAAATATCTTCGAAAAGTGCACACACATACACACATACACACATACACACACACACACACACACACACACACAGACATTTTCCGATCTCGTCGAGCTGAGTCGAATGGTATATAACACTATGGGTCTCCGAGGCTCCGTTCGAAAGTCGGTTTTTCCAGCAATTCTAATACCTTTCTATAGAGAAAGGCAAAAAGCCTTCTTAGTCCACTTAGTGGGATTTTCATATATCTTGAAAAATCACCATAGGGGGGAGTACATGAAATTTTCGAAATCGAAAAAAAATTTTTGATGCCAAACGGCTTAGAATTGCATGAAACGTCAAAATATAGTGTCATCTCGAAAAAAAAATTTTTTGAAAATATCGACTTTTTGGGACTTAGAAAAAATATGAAAATTTTTCTAAGTCCCAGAAAGTTGATTTTTTCAAAAAAATTTTTTTTTGAGATGACACTAAATTTCGATGTTTTATGCAGTTTTAAGAGTTTTGGCATCAAAAAAAATTTTCGATTTTGGAAATTTCATGTACTCCCCCCTATGGTGCTTTTTCAAGATCGATAATTGTCAAACCTTTACCACCGGGCAGCACCCCTTAAGCATGTCCGATTTAGGTCAAATTTTGCATGAAGGCTTTTTTCGAGGTGCTTAAACTTTTGAGCACTAGAACTTTACGAAAATAGAGTTGATCCCAAAATTTTGGCACCCTTATATATACAAGAGCGGTAAAAATCAACGTGTTTTGTCGGTTACGTCACTTATACCATCATATATCTGGAACCAAAAGTCACAACCATTTGATCTTCGAACTTGATCAACGGCCCGACAGTAGCTTTCAAACGAGCCCAAGTTTGTTAAAATCGGATCAGCCATCTCTGAGAAAATTGAGCGCGTTCAAATACAACGCTTTTTGTCGGTTACGTCACTTATACAATCATATCTCCGGAACCAAAAGTCACAACCATTTGATCTTCGAACTTGATCAATGGCCCGCCAGTAGCTTTCAAACGAGTCCAAGTTTGTTCAAATCGGTTCAGCCATCTCTGAGAAAATTGAGCGCGTTCAAATACAACGCTTTTTGTCGGTTACGTCACTTATACAATCATATCTCCGGAACCAAAAGTCACAGCCATTTTATCTTCGAACTTGATCAATGCCCCGATAGTAGCTTTCAAACGAGCCCAAGTTTGTTAAAATCGGTTGAGCCATCTCTGAGAAAATTGAGCGCGTTCAAATATCTTCGAAAAGTGCACACACATACACACATACACACATACACACATACACACACACACACACACACAGACATTTTCCGATCTCGTCGAGCTGAGTCGAATGGTATATAACACTATGGGTCTCCGAGGCTCCGTTCGAAAGTCGGTTTTTCCAGCAATTCTAATACCTTTCTATAGAGAAAGGCAAAAAGCCTTCTTAGTCCACTTAGTGGGATTTTCATATATCTTGAAAAATCACCATAGGGGGGAGTACATGAAATTTTCGAAATCGAAAAAAAATTTTTGATGCCAAACGGCTTAGAATTGCATGAAACGTCAAAATATAGTGTCATCTCGAAAAAAAAATTTTTTGAAAATATCGACTTTTTGGGACTTAGAAAAAATATGAAAATTTTTCTAAGTCCCAGAAAGTTGATTTTTTCAAAAAAATTTTTTTTTGAGATGACACTAAATTTCGATGTTTTATGCAGTTTTAAGAGTTTTGGCATCAAAAAAAATTTTCGATTTTGGAAATTTCATGTACTCCCCCCTATGGTGCTTTTTCAAGATCGATAATTGTCAAACCTTTACCACCGGGCAGCACCCCTTAAGCATGTCCGATTTAGGTCAAATTTTGCATGAAGGCTTTTTTCGAGGTGCTTAAACTTTTGAGCACTAGAACTTTACGAAAATAGAGTTGATCCCAAAATTTTGGCACCCTTATATATACAAGAGCGGTAAAAATCAACGTGTTTTGTCGGTTACGTCACTTATACCATCATATATCTGGAACCAAAAGTCACAACCATTTGATCTTCGAACTTGATCAACGGCCCGACAGTAGCTTTCAAACGAGCCCAAGTTTGTTAAAATCGGATCAGCCATCTCTGAGAAAATTGAGCGCGTTCAAATACAACGCTTTTTGTCGGTTACGTCACTTATACAATCATATCTCCGGAACCAAAAGTCACAACCATTTGATCTTCGAACTTGATCAATGGCCCGCCAGTAGCTTTCAAACGAGTCCAAGTTTGTTCAAATCGGTTCAGCCATCTCTGAGAAAATTGAGCGCGTTCAAATACAACGCTTTTTGTCGGTTACGTCACTTATACAATCATATCTCCGGAACCAAAAGTCACAGCCATTTTATCTTCGAACTTGATCAATGCCCCGATAGTAGCTTTCAAACGAGCCCAAGTTTGTTAAAATCGGTTGAGCCATCTCTGAGAAAATTGAGCGCGTTCAAATATCTTCGAAAAGTGCACACACATACACACATACACACATACACACACACACACACACACACACACACACACACACAGACATTTTCCGATCTCGTCGAGCTGAGTCGAATGGTATATAACACTATGGGTCTCCGAGGCTCCGTTCGAAAGTCGGTTTTTCCAGCAATTCTAATACCTTTCTATAGAGAAAGGCAAAAAGCCTTCTTAGTCCACTTAGTGGGATTTTCATATATCTTGAAAAATCACCATAGGGGGGAGTACATGAAATTTTCGAAATCGAAAAAAAATTTTTGATGCCAAACGGCTTAGAATTGCATGAAACGTCAAAATATAGTGTCATCTCGAAAAAAAAATTTTTTGAAAATATCGACTTTTTGGGACTTAGAAAAAATATGAAAATTTTTCTAAGTCCCAGAAAGTTGATTTTTTCAAAAAAATTTTTTTTTGAGATGACACTAAATTTCGATGTTTTATGCAGTTTTAAGAGTTTTGGCATCAAAAAAAATTTTCGATTTTGGAAATTTCATGTACTCCCCCCTATGGTGCTTTTTCAAGATCGATAATTGTCAAACCTTTACCACCGGGCAGCACCCCTTAAGCATGTCCGATTTAGGTCAAATTTTGCATGAAGGCTTTTTTCGAGGTGCTTAAACTTTTGAGCACTAGAACTTTACGAAAATAGAGTTGATCCCAAAATTTTGGCACCCTTATATATACAAGAGCGGTAAAAATCAACGTGTTTTGTCGGTTACGTCACTTATACCATCATATATCTGGAACCAAAAGTCACAACCATTTGATCTTCGAACTTGATCAACGGCCCGACAGTAGCTTTCAAACGAGCCCAAGTTTGTTAAAATCGGTTGAGCCATCTCTGAGAAAATTGAGCGCGTTCAAATATCTTCGAAAAGTGCACACACATACACACATACACACATACACACACACACACACACACACACACAGACATTTTCCGATCTCGTCGAGCTGAGTCGAATGGTATATAACACTATGGGTCTCCGAGGCTCCGTTCGAAAGTCGGTTTTTCCAGCAATTCTAATACCTTTCTATAGAGAAAGGCAAAAAGCCTTCTTAGTCCACTTAGTGGGATTTTCATATATCTTGAAAAATCACCATAGGGGGGAGTACATGAAATTTTCGAAATCGAAAAAAAATTTTTGATGCCAAACGGCTTAGAATTGCATGAAACGTCAAAATATAGTGTCATCTCGAAAAAAAAATTTTTTGAAAATATCGACTTTTTGGGACTTAGAAAAAATATGAAAATTTTTCTAAGTCCCAGAAAGTTGATTTTTTCAAAAAAATTTTTTTTTGAGATGACACTAAATTTCGATGTTTTATGCAGTTTTAAGAGTTTTGGCATCAAAAAAAATTTTCGATTTTGGAAATTTCATGTACTCCCCCCTATGGTGCTTTTTCAAGATCGATAATTGTCAAACCTTTACCACCGGGCAGCACCCCTTAAGCATGTCCGATTTAGGTCAAATTTTGCATGAAGGCTTTTTTCGAGGTGCTTAAACTTTTGAGCACTAGAACTTTACGAAAATAGAGTTGATCCCAAAATTTTGGCACCCTTATATATACAAGAGCGGTAAAAATCAACGTGTTTTGTCGGTTACGTCACTTATACCATCATATATCTGGAACCAAAAGTCACAACCATTTGATCTTCGAACTTGATCAACGGCCCGACAGTAGCTTTCAAACGAGCCCAAGTTTGTTAAAATCGGATCAGCCATCTCTGAGAAAATTGAGCGCGTTCAAATACAACGCTTTTTGTCGGTTACGTCACTTATACAATCATATCTCCGGAACCAAAAGTCACAACCATTTGATCTTCGAACTTGATCAATGGCCCGCCAGTAGCTTTCAAACGAGTCCAAGTTTGTTCAAATCGGTTCAGCCATCTCTGAGAAAATTGAGCGCGTTCAAATACAACGCTTTTTGTCGGTTACGTCACTTATACAATCATATCTCCGGAACCAAAAGTCACAGCCATTTTATCTTCGAACTTGATCAATGCCCCGATAGTAGCTTTCAAACGAGCCCAAGTTTGTTAAAATCGGTTGAGCCATCTCTGAGAAAATTGAGCGCGTTCAAATATCTTCGAAAAGTGCACACACATACACACATACACACATACACACACACACACACACACACACAGACATTTTCCGATCTCGTCGAGCTGAGTCGAATGGTATATAACACTATGGGTCTCCGAGGCTCCGTTCGAAAGTCGGTTTTTCCAGCAATTCTAATACCTTTCTATAGAGAAAGGCAAAAAGCCTTCTTAGTCCACTTAGTGGGATTTTCATATATCTTGAAAAATCACCATAGGGGGGAGTACATGAAATTTTCGAAATCGAAAAAAAATTTTTGATGCCAAACGGCTTAGAATTGCATGAAACGTCAAAATATAGTGTCATCTCGAAAAAAAAATTTTTTGAAAATATCGACTTTTTGGGACTTAGAAAAAATATGAAAATTTTTCTAAGTCCCAGAAAGTTGATTTTTTCAAAAAAATTTTTTTTTGAGATGACACTAAATTTCGATGTTTTATGCAGTTTTAAGAGTTTTGGCATCAAAAAAAATTTTCGATTTTGGAAATTTCATGTACTCCCCCCTATGGTGCTTTTTCAAGATCGATAATTGTCAAACCTTTACCACCGGGCAGCACCCCTTAAGCATGTCCGATTTAGGTCAAATTTTGCATGAAGGCTTTTTTCGAGGTGCTTAAACTTTTGAGCACTAGAACTTTACGAAAATAGAGTTGATCCCAAAATTTTGGCACCCTTATATATACAAGAGCGGTAAAAATCAACGTGTTTTGTCGGTTACGTCACTTATACCATCATATATCTGGAACCAAAAGTCACAACCATTTGATCTTCGAACTTGATCAACGGCCCGACAGTAGCTTTCAAACGAGCCCAAGTTTGTTAAAATCGGATCAGCCATCTCTGAGAAAATTGAGCGCGTTCAAATACAACGCTTTTTGTCGGTTACGTCACTTATACAATCATATCTCCGGAACCAAAAGTCACAACCATTTGATCTTCGAACTTGATCAATGGCCCGCCAGTAGCTTTCAAACGAGTCCAAGTTTGTTCAAATCGGTTCAGCCATCTCTGAGAAAATTGAGCGCGTTCAAATACAACGCTTTTTGTCGGTTACGTCACTTATACAATCATATCTCCGGAACCAAAAGTCACAGCCATTTTATCTTCGAACTTGATCAATGCCCCGATAGTAGCTTTCAAACGAGCCCAAGTTTGTTAAAATCGGTTGAGCCATCTCTGAGAAAATTGAGCGCGTTCAAATATCTTCGAAAAGTGCACACACATACACACATACACACATACACACACACACACACACACACACACACACAGACATTTTCCGATCTCGTCGAGCTGAGTCGAATGGTATATAACACTATGGGTCTCCGAGGCTCCGTTCGAAAGTCGGTTTTTCCAGCAATTCTAATACCTTTCTATAGAGAAAGGCAAAAAGCCTTCTTAGTCCACTTAGTGGGATTTTCATATATCTTGAAAAATCACCATAGGGGGGAGTACATGAAATTTTCGAAATCGAAAAAAAATTTTTGATGCCAAACGGCTTAGAATTGCATGAAACGTCAAAATATAGTGTCATCTCGAAAAAAAAATTTTTTGAAAATATCGACTTTTTGGGACTTAGAAAAAATATGAAAATTTTTCTAAGTCCCAGAAAGTTGATTTTTTCAAAAAAATTTTTTTTTGAGATGACACTAAATTTCGATGTTTTATGCAGTTTTAAGAGTTTTGGCATCAAAAAAAATTTTCGATTTTGGAAATTTCATGTACTCCCCCCTATGGTGCTTTTTCAAGATCGATAATTGTCAAACCTTTACCACCGGGCAGCACCCCTTAAGCATGTCCGATTTAGGTCAAATTTTGCATGAAGGCTTTTTTCGAGGTGCTTAAACTTTTGAGCACTAGAACTTTACGAAAATAGAGTTGATCCCAAAATTTTGGCACCCTTATATATACAAGAGCGGTAAAAATCAACGTGTTTTGTCGGTTACGTCACTTATACCATCATATATCTGGAACCAAAAGTCACAACCATTTGATCTTCGAACTTGATCAACGGCCCGACAGTAGCTTTCAAACGAGCCCAAGTTTGTTAAAATCGGTTGAGCCATCTCTGAGAAAATTGAGCGCGTTCAAATATCTTCGAAAAGTGCACACACATACACACATACACACATACACACACACACACACACACACACAGACATTTTCCGATCTCGTCGAGCTGAGTCGAATGGTATATAACACTATGGGTCTCCGAGGCTCCGTTCGAAAGTCGGTTTTTCCAGCAATTCTAATACCTTTCTATAGAGAAAGGCAAAAAGCCTTCTTAGTCCACTTAGTGGGATTTTCATATATCTTGAAAAATCACCATAGGGGGGAGTACATGAAATTTTCGAAATCGAAAAAAAATTTTTGATGCCAAACGGCTTAGAATTGCATGAAACGTCAAAATATAGTGTCATCTCGAAAAAAAAATTTTTTGAAAATATCGACTTTTTGGGACTTAGAAAAAATATGAAAATTTTTCTAAGTCCCAGAAAGTTGATTTTTTCAAAAAAATTTTTTTTTGAGATGACACTAAATTTCGATGTTTTATGCAGTTTTAAGAGTTTTGGCATCAAAAAAAATTTTCGATTTTGGAAATTTCATGTACTCCCCCCTATGGTGCTTTTTCAAGATCGATAATTGTCAAACCTTTACCACCGGGCAGCACCCCTTAAGCATGTCCGATTTAGGTCAAATTTTGCATGAAGGCTTTTTTCGAGGTGCTTAAACTTTTGAGCACTAGAACTTTACGAAAATAGAGTTGATCCCAAAATTTTGGCACCCTTATATATACAAGAGCGGTAAAAATCAACGTGTTTTGTCGGTTACGTCACTTATACCATCATATATCTGGAACCAAAAGTCACAACCATTTGATCTTCGAACTTGATCAACGGCCCGACAGTAGCTTTCAAACGAGCCCAAGTTTGTTAAAATCGGATCAGCCATCTCTGAGAAAATTGAGCGCGTTCAAATACAACGCTTTTTGTCGGTTACGTCACTTATACAATCATATCTCCGGAACCAAAAGTCACAACCATTTGATCTTCGAACTTGATCAATGGCCCGCCAGTAGCTTTCAAACGAGTCCAAGTTTGTTCAAATCGGTTCAGCCATCTCTGAGAAAATTGAGCGCGTTCAAATACAACGCTTTTTGTCGGTTACGTCACTTATACAATCATATCTCCGGAACCAAAAGTCACAGCCATTTTATCTTCGAACTTGATCAATGCCCCGATAGTAGCTTTCAAACGAGCCCAAGTTTGTTAAAATCGGTTGAGCCATCTCTGAGAAAATTGAGCGCGTTCAAATATCTTCGAAAAGTGCACACACATACACACATACACACATACACACACACACACACACACACACACACACAGACATTTTCCGATCTCGTCGAGCTGAGTCGAATGGTATATAACACTATGGGTCTCCGAGGCTCCGTTCGAAAGTCGGTTTTTCCAGCAATTCTAATACCTTTCTATAGAGAAAGGCAAAAAGCCTTCTTAGTCCACTTAGTGGGATTTTCATATATCTTGAAAAATCACCATAGGGGGGGGAGTACATGAAATTTTCGAAATCGAAAAAAAATTTTTGATGCCAAACGGCTTAGAATTGCATGAAACGTCAAAATATAGTGTCATCTCGAAAAAAAAATTTTTTGAAAATATCGACTTTTTGGGACTTAGAAAAAATATGAAAATTTTTCTAAGTCCCAGAAAGTTGATTTTTTCAAAAAAATTTTTTTTTGAGATGACACTAAATTTCGATGTTTTATGCAGTTTTAAGAGTTTTGGCATCAAAAAAAATTTTCGATTTTGGAAATTTCATGTACTCCCCCCTATGGTGCTTTTTCAAGATCGATAATTGTCAAACCTTTACCACCGGGCAGCACCCCTTAAGCATGTCCGATTTAGGTCAAATTTTGCATGAAGGCTTTTTTCGAGGTGCTTAAACTTTTGAGCACTAGAACTTTACGAAAATAGAGTTGATCCCAAAATTTTGGCACCCTTATATATACAAGAGCGGTAAAAATCAACGTGTTTTGTCGGTTACGTCACTTATACCATCATATATCTGGAACCAAAAGTCACAACCATTTGATCTTCGAACTTGATCAACGGCCCGACAGTAGCTTTCAAACGAGCCCAAGTTTGTTAAAATCGGATCAGCCATCTCTGAGAAAATTGAGCGCGTTCAAATACAACGCTTTTTGTCGGTTACGTCACTTATACAATCATATCTCCGGAACCAAAAGTCACAACCATTTGATCTTCGAACTTGATCAATGGCCCGCCAGTAGCTTTCAAACGAGTCCAAGTTTGTTCAAATCGGTTCAGCCATCTCTGAGAAAATTGAGCGCGTTCAAATACAACGCTTTTTGTCGGTTACGTCACTTATACAATCATATCTCCGGAACCAAAAGTCACAGCCATTTTATCTTCGAACTTGATCAATGCCCCGATAGTAGCTTTCAAACGAGCCCAAGTTTGTTAAAATCGGTTGAGCCATCTCTGAGAAAATTGAGCGCGTTCAAATATCTTCGAAAAGTGCACACACATACACACATACACACATACACACACACACACACACACACACACACACAGACATTTTCCGATCTCGTCGAGCTGAGTCGAATGGTATATAACACTATGGGTCTCCGAGGCTCCGTTCGAAAGTCGGTTTTTCCAGCAATTCTAATACCTTTCTATAGAGAAAGGCAAAAAGCCTTCTTAGTCCACTTAGTGGGATTTTCATATATCTTGAAAAATCACCATAGGGGGGAGTACATGAAATTTTCGAAATCGAAAAAAAATTTTTGATGCCAAACGGCTTAGAATTGCATGAAACGTCAAAATATAGTGTCATCTCGAAAAAAAAATTTTTTGAAAATATCGACTTTTTGGGACTTAGAAAAAATATGAAAATTTTTCTAAGTCCCAGAAAGTTGATTTTTTCAAAAAAATTTTTTTTTGAGATGACACTAAATTTCGATGTTTTATGCAGTTTTAAGAGTTTTGGCACCAAAAAAAATTTTCGATTTTGGAAATTTCATGTACTCCCCCCTATGGTGCTTTTTCAAGATCGATAATTGTCAAACCTTTACCACCGGGCAGCACCCCTTAAGCATGTCCGATTTAGGTCAAATTTTGCATGAAGGCTTTTTTCGAGGTGCTTAAACTTTTGAGCACTAGAACTTTACGAAAATAGAGTTGATCCCAAAATTTTGGCACCCTTATATATACAAGAGCGGTAAAAATCAACGTGTTTTGTCGGTTACGTCACTTATACCATCATATATCTGGAACCAAAAGTCACAACCATTTGATCTTCGAACTTGATCAACGGCCCGACAGTAGCTTTCAAACGAGCCCAAGTTTGTTAAAATCGGTTGAGCCATCTCTGAGAAAATTGAGCGCGTTCAAATATCTTCGAAAAGTGCACACACATACACACATACACACATACACACACACACACACACACACACACAGACATTTTCCGATCTCGTCGAGCTGAGTCGAATGGTATATAACACTATGGGTCTCCGAGGCTCCGTTCGAAAGTCGGTTTTTCCAGCAATTCTAATACCTTTCTATAGAGAAAGGCAAAAAGCCTTCTTAGTCCACTTAGTGGGATTTTCATATATCTTGAAAAATCACCATAGGGGGGAGTACATGAAATTTTCGAAATCGAAAAAAAATTTTTGATGCCAAACGGCTTAGAATTGCATGAAACGTCAAAATATAGTGTCATCTCGAAAAAAAAATTTTTTGAAAATATCGACTTTTTGGGACTTAGAAAAAATATGAAAATTTTTCTAAGTCCCAGAAAGTTGATTTTTTCAAAAAAATTTTTTTTTGAGATGACACTAAATTTCGATGTTTTATGCAGTTTTAAGAGTTTTGGCATCAAAAAAAATTTTCGATTTTGGAAATTTCATGTACTCCCCCCTATGGTGCTTTTTCAAGATCGATAATTGTCAAACCTTTACCACCGGGCAGCACCCCTTAAGCATGTCCGATTTAGGTCAAATTTTGCATGAAGGCTTTTTTCGAGGTGCTTAAACTTTTGAGCACTAGAACTTTACGAAAATAGAGTTGATCCCAAAATTTTGGCACCCTTATATATACAAGAGCGGTAAAAATCAACGTGTTTTGTCGGTTACGTCACTTATACCATCATATATCTGGAACCAAAAGTCACAACCATTTGATCTTCGAACTTGATCAACGGCCCGACAGTAGCTTTCAAACGAGCCCAAGTTTGTTAAAATCGGATCAGCCATCTCTGAGAAAATTGAGCGCGTTCAAATACAACGCTTTTTGTCGGTTACGTCACTTATACAATCATATCTCCGGAACCAAAAGTCACAACCATTTGATCTTCGAACTTGATCAATGGCCAGTAGCTTTCAAACGAGTCCAAGTTTGTTCAAATCGGTTCAGCCATCTCTGAGAAAATTGAGCGCGTTCAAATACAACGCTTTTTGTCGGTTACGTCACTTATACAATCATATCTCCGGAACCAAAAGTCACAGCCATTTTATCTTCGAACTTGATCAATGCCCCGATAGTAGCTTTCAAACGAGCCCAAGTTTGTTAAAATCGGT
Source organism: Malaya genurostris (assembly GCF_030247185.1). NCBI lineage: Eukaryota > Metazoa > Arthropoda > Insecta > Diptera > Culicidae > Malaya > Malaya genurostris. The sequence goes on from NC_080572.1 coordinate 96,592,624, forward strand.
TGAGCCATCTCTGAGAAAATTGAGCGCGTTCAAATATCTTCGAAAAGTGCACACACATACACACATACACACATACACACACACACACACACACACACACACACACACACAGACATTTTCCGATCTCGTCGAGCTGAGTCGAATGGTATATAACACTATGGGTCTCCGAGGCTCCGTTCGAAAGTCGGTTTTTCCAGCAATTCTAATACCTTTCTATAGAGAAAGGCAAAAAGCCTTCTTAGTCCACTTAGTGGGATTTTCATATATCTTGAAAAATCACCATAGGGGGGAGTACATGAAATTTTCGAAATCGAAAAAAAATTTTTGATGCCAAACGGCTTAGAATTGCATGAAACGTCAAAATATAGTGTCATCTCGAAAAAAAAATTTTTTGAAAATATCGACTTTTTGGGACTTAGAAAAAATATGAAAATTTTTCTAAGTCCCAGAAAGTTGATTTTTTCAAAAAAATTTTTTTTTGAGATGACACTAAATTTCGATGTTTTATGCAGTTTTAAGAGTTTTGGCATCAAAAAAAATTTTCGATTTTGGAAATTTCATGTACTCCCCCCTATGGTGCTTTTTCAAGATCGATAATTGTCAAACCTTTACCACCGGGCAGCACCCCTTAAGCATGTCCGATTTAGGTCAAATTTTGCATGAAGGCTTTTTTCGAGGTGCTTAAACTTTTGAGCACTAGAACTTTACGAAAATAGAGTTGATCCCAAAATTTTGGCACCCTTATATATACAAGAGCGGTAAAAATCAACGTGTTTTGTCGGTTACGTCACTTATACCATCATATATCTGGAACCAAAAGTCACAACCATTTGATCTTCGAACTTGATCAACGGCCCGACAGTAGCTTTCAAACGAGCCCAAGTTTGTTAAAATCGGATCAGCCATCTCTGAGAAAATTGAGCGCGTTCAAATACAACGCTTTTTGTCGGTTACGTCACTTATACAATCATATCTCCGGAACCAAAAGTCACAACCATTTGATCTTCGAACTTGATCAATGGCCCGCCAGTAGCTTTCAAACGAGTCCAAGTTTGTTCAAATCGGTTCAGCCATCTCTGAGAAAATTGAGCGCGTTCAAATACAACGCTTTTTGTCGGTTACGTCACTTATACAATCATATCTCCGGAACCAAAAGTCACAGCCATTTTATCTTCGAACTTGATCAATGCCCCGATAGTAGCTTTCAAACGAGCCCAAGTTTGTTAAAATCGGTTGAGCCATCTCTGAGAAAATTGAGCGCGTTCAAATATCTTCGAAAAGTGCACACACATACACACATACACACATACACACACACACACACACACACACACACAGACATTTTCCGATCTCGTCGAGCTGAGTCGAATGGTATATAACACTATGGGTCTCCGAGGCTCCGTTCGAAAGTCGGTTTTTCCAGCAATTCTAATACCTTTCTATAGAGAAAGGCAAAAAGCCTTCTTAGTCCACTTAGTGGGATTTTCATATATCTTGAAAAATCACCATAGGGGGGAGTACATGAAATTTTCGAAATCGAAAAAAAATTTTTGATGCCAAACGGCTTAGAATTGCATGAAACGTCAAAATATAGTGTCATCTCGAAAAAAAAATTTTTTGAAAATATCGACTTTTTGGGACTTAGAAAAAATATGAAAATTTTTCTAAGTCCCAGAAAGTTGATTTTTTCAAAAAAATTTTTTTTTGAGATGACACTAAATTTCGATGTTTTATGCAGTTTTAAGAGTTTTGGCATCAAAAAAAATTTTCGATTTTGGAAATTTCATGTACTCCCCCCTATGGTGCTTTTTCAAGATCGATAATTGTCAAACCTTTACCACCGGGCAGCACCCCTTAAGCATGTCCGATTTAGGTCAAATTTTGCATGAAGGCTTTTTTCGAGGTGCTTAAACTTTTGAGCACTAGAACTTTACGAAAATAGAGTTGATCCCAAAATTTTGGCACCCTTATATATACAAGAGCGGTAAAAATCAACGTGTTTTGTCGGTTACGTCACTTATACCATCATATATCTGGAACCAAAAGTCACAACCATTTGATCTTCGAACTTGATCAACGGCCCGACAGTAGCTTTCAAACGAGCCCAAGTTTGTTAAAATCGGATCAGCCATCTCTGAGAAAATTGAGCGCGTTCAAATACAACGCTTTTTGTCGGTTACGTCACTTATACAATCATATCTCCGGAACCAAAAGTCACAACCATTTGATCTTCGAACTTGATCAATGGCCCGCCAGTAGCTTTCAAACGAGTCCAAGTTTGTTCAAATCGGTTCAGCCATCTCTGAGAAAATTGAGCGCGTTCAAATACAACGCTTTTTGTCGGTTACGTCACTTATACAATCATATCTCCGGAACCAAAAGTCACAGCCATTTTATCTTCGAACTTGATCAATGCCCCGATAGTAGCTTTCAAACGAGCCCAAGTTTGTTAAAATCGGTTGAGCCATCTCTGAGAAAATTGAGCGCGTTCAAATATCTTCGAAAAGTGCACACACATACACACATACACACATACACACACACACACACACACACACACACACACACAGACATTTTCCGATCTCGTCGAGCTGAGTCGAATGGTATATAACACTATGGGTCTCCGAGGCTCCGTTCGAAAGTCGGTTTTTCCAGCAATTCTAATACCTTTCTATAGAGAAAGGCAAAAAGCCTTCTTAGTCCACTTAGTGGGATTTTCATATATCTTGAAAAATCACCATAGGGGGGAGTACATGAAATTTTCGAAATCGAAAAAAAATTTTTGATGCCAAACGGCTTAGAATTGCATGAAACGTCAAAATATAGTGTCATCTCGAAAAAAAAATTTTTTGAAAATATCGACTTTTTGGGACTTAGAAAAAATATGAAAATTTTTCTAAGTCCCAGAAAGTTGATTTTTTCAAAAAAATTTTTTTTTGAGATGACACTAAATTTCGATGTTTTATGCAGTTTTAAGAGTTTTGGCATCAAAAAAAATTTTCGATTTTGGAAATTTCATGTACTCCCCCCTATGGTGCTTTTTCAAGATCGATAATTGTCAAACCTTTACCACCGGGCAGCACCCCTTAAGCATGTCCGATTTAGGTCAAATTTTGCATGAAGGCTTTTTTCGAGGTGCTTAAACTTTTGAGCACTAGAACTTTACGAAAATAGAGTTGATCCCAAAATTTTGGCACCCTTATATATACAAGAGCGGTAAAAATCAACGTGTTTTGTCGGTTACGTCACTTATACCATCATATATCTGGAACCAAAAGTCACAACCATTTGATCTTCGAACTTGATCAACGGCCCGACAGTAGCTTTCAAACGAGCCCAAGTTTGTTAAAATCGGATCAGCCATCTCTGAGAAAATTGAGCGCGTTCAAATACAACGCTTTTTGTCGGTTACGTCACTTATACAATCATATCTCCGGAACCAAAAGTCACAACCATTTGATCTTCGAACTTGATCAATGGCCCGCCAGTAGCTTTCAAACGAGTCCAAGTTTGTTCAAATCGGTTCAGCCATCTCTGAGAAAATTGAGCGCGTTCAAATACAACGCTTTTTGTCGGTTACGTCACTTATACAATCATATCTCCGGAACCAAAAGTCACAGCCATTTTATCTTCGAACTTGATCAATGCCCCGATAGTAGCTTTCAAACGAGCCCAAGTTTGTTAAAATCGGTTGAGCCATCTCTGAGAAAATTGAGCGCGTTCAAATATCTTCGAAAAGTGCACACACATACACACATACACACATACACACACACACACACACACACACACAGACATTTTCCGATCTCGTCGAGCTGAGTCGAATGGTATATAACACTATGGGTCTCCGAGGCTCCGTTCGAAAGTCGGTTTTTCCAGCAATTCTAATACCTTTCTATAGAGAAAGGCAAAAAGCCTTCTTAGTCCACTTAGTGGGATTTTCATATATCTTGAAAAATCACCATAGGGGGGAGTACATGAAATTTTCGAAATCGAAAAAAAATTTTTGATGCCAAACGGCTTAGAATTGCATGAAACGTCAAAATATAGTGTCATCTCGAAAAAAAAATTTTTTGAAAATATCGACTTTTTGGGACTTAGAAAAAATATGAAAATTTTTCTAAGTCCCAGAAAGTTGATTTTTTCAAAAAAATTTTTTTTTGAGATGACACTAAATTTCGATGTTTTATGCAGTTTTAAGAGTTTTGGCATCAAAAAAAATTTTCGATTTTGGAAATTTCATGTACTCCCCCCTATGGTGCTTTTTCAAGATCGATAATTGTCAAACCTTTACCACCGGGCAGCACCCCTTAAGCATGTCCGATTTAGGTCAAATTTTGCATGAAGGCTTTTTTCGAGGTGCTTAAACTTTTGAGCACTAGAACTTTACGAAAATAGAGTTGATCCCAAAATTTTGGCACCCTTATATATACAAGAGCGGTAAAAATCAACGTGTTTTGTCGGTTACGTCACTTATACCATCATATATCTGGAACCAAAAGTCACAACCATTTGATCTTCGAACTTGATCAACGGCCCGACAGTAGCTTTCAAACGAGCCCAAGTTTGTTAAAATCGGATCAGCCATCTCTGAGAAAATTGAGCGCGTTCAAATACAACGCTTTTTGTCGGTTACGTCACTTATACAATCATATCTCCGGAACCAAAAGTCACAACCATTTGATCTTCGAACTTGATCAATGGCCCGCCAGTAGCTTTCAAACGAGTCCAAGTTTGTTCAAATCGGTTCAGCCATCTCTGAGAAAATTGAGCGCGTTCAAATACAACGCTTTTTGTCGGTTACGTCACTTATACAATCATATCTCCGGAACCAAAAGTCACAGCCATTTTATCTTCGAACTTGATCAATGCCCCGATAGTAGCTTTCAAACGAGCCCAAGTTTGTTAAAATCGGTTGAGCCATCTCTGAGAAAATTGAGCGCGTTCAAATATCTTCGAAAAGTGCACACACATACACACATACACACATACACACACACACACACACACACACACACAGACATTTTCCGATCTCGTCGAGCTGAGTCGAATGGTATATAACACTATGGGTCTCCGAGGCTCCGTTCGAAAGTCGGTTTTTCCAGCAATTCTAATACCTTTCTATAGAGAAAGGCAAAAAGCCTTCTTAGTCCACTTAGTGGGATTTTCATATATCTTGAAAAATCACCATAGGGGGGAGTACATGAAATTTTCGAAATCGAAAAAAAATTTTTGATGCCAAACGGCTTAGAATTGCATGAAACGTCAAAATATAGTGTCATCTCGAAAAAAAAATTTTTTGAAAATATCGACTTTTTGGGACTTAGAAAAAATATGAAAATTTTTCTAAGTCCCAGAAAGTTGATTTTTTCAAAAAAATTTTTTTTTGAGATGACACTAAATTTCGATGTTTTATGCAGTTTTAAGAGTTTTGGCATCAAAAAAAATTTTCGATTTTGGAAATTTCATGTACTCCCCCCTATGGTGCTTTTTCAAGATCGATAATTGTCAAACCTTTACCACCGGGCAGCACCCCTTAAGCATGTCCGATTTAGGTCAAATTTTGCATGAAGGCTTTTTTCGAGGTGCTTAAACTTTTGAGCACTAGAACTTTACGAAAATAGAGTTGATCCCAAAATTTTGGCACCCTTATATATACAAGAGCGGTAAAAATCAACGTGTTTTGTCGGTTACGTCACTTATACCATCATATATCTGGAACCAAAAGTCACAACCATTTGATCTTCGAACTTGATCAACGGCCCGACAGTAGCTTTCAAACGAGCCCAAGTTTGTTAAAATCGGATCAGCCATCTCTGAGAAAATTGAGCGCGTTCAAATACAACGCTTTTTGTCGGTTACGTCACTTATACAATCATATCTCCGGAACCAAAAGTCACAACCATTTGATCTTCGAACTTGATCAATGGCCCGCCAGTAGCTTTCAAACGAGTCCAAGTTTGTTCAAATCGGTTCAGCCATCTCTGAGAAAATTGAGCGCGTTCAAATACAACGCTTTTTGTCGGTTACGTCACTTATACAATCATATCTCCGGAACCAAAAGTCACAGCCATTTTATCTTCGAACTTGATCAATGCCCCGATAGTAGCTTTCAAACGAGCCCAAGTTTGTTAAAATCGGTTGAGCCATCTCTGAGAAAATTGAGCGCGTTCAAATATCTTCGAAAAGTGCACACACATACACACATACACACATACACACACACACACACACACACACACACACACACACAGACATTTTCCGATCTCGTCGAGCTGAGTCGAATGGTATATAACACTATGGGTCTCCGAGGCTCCGTTCGAAAGTCGGTTTTTCCAGCAATTCTAATACCTTTCTATAGAGAAAGGCAAAAAGCCTTCTTAGTCCACTTAGTGGGATTTTCATATATCTTGAAAAATCACCATAGGGGGGAGTACATGAAATTTTCGAAATCGAAAAAAAATTTTTGATGCCAAACGGCTTAGAATTGCATGAAACGTCAAAATATAGTGTCATCTCGAAAAAAAAATTTTTTGAAAATATCGACTTTTTGGGACTTAGAAAAAATATGAAAATTTTTCTAAGTCCCAGAAAGTTGATTTTTTCAAAAAAATTTTTTTTTGAGATGACACTAAATTTCGATGTTTTATGCAGTTTTAAGAGTTTTGGCATCAAAAAAAATTTTCGATTTTGGAAATTTCATGTACTCCCCCCTATGGTGCTTTTTCAAGATCGATAATTGTCAAACCTTTACCACCGGGCAGCACCCCTTAAGCATGTCCGATTTAGGTCAAATTTTGCATGAAGGCTTTTTTCGAGGTGCTTAAACTTTTGAGCACTAGAACTTTACGAAAATAGAGTTGATCCCAAAATTTTGGCACCCTTATATATACAAGAGCGGTAAAAATCAACGTGTTTTGTCGGTTACGTCACTTATACCATCATATATCTGGAACCAAAAGTCACAACCATTTGATCTTCGAACTTGATCAACGGCCCGACAGTAGCTTTCAAACGAGCCCAAGTTTGTTAAAATCGGATCAGCCATCTCTGAGAAAATTGAGCGCGTTCAAATACAACGCTTTTTGTCGGTTACGTCACTTATACAATCATATCTCCGGAACCAAAAGTCACAACCATTTGATCTTCGAACTTGATCAATGGCCCGCCAGTAGCTTTCAAACGAGTCCAAGTTTGTTCAAATCGGTTCAGCCATCTCTGAGAAAATTGAGCGCGTTCAAATACAACGCTTTTTGTCGGTTACGTCACTTATACAATCATATCTCCGGAACCAAAAGTCACAGCCATTTTATCTTCGAACTTGATCAATGCCCCGATAGTAGCTTTCAAACGAGCCCAAGTTTGTTAAAATCGGTTGAGCCATCTCTGAGAAAATTGAGCGCGTTCAAATATCTTCGAAAAGTGCACACACATACACACATACACACATACACACACACACACACACACACACACACAGACATTTTCCGATCTCGTCGAGCTGAGTCGAATGGTATATAACACTATGGGTCTCCGAGGCTCCGTTCGAAAGTCGGTTTTTCCAGCAATTCTAATACCTTTCTATAGAGAAAGGCAAAAAGCCTTCTTAGTCCACTTAGTGGGATTTTCATATATCTTGAAAAATCACCATAGGGGGGAGTACATGAAATTTTCGAAATCGAAAAAAAATTTTTGATGCCAAACGGCTTAGAATTGCATGAAACGTCAAAATATAGTGTCATCTCGAAAAAAAAATTTTTTGAAAATATCGACTTTTTGGGACTTAGAAAAAATATGAAAATTTTTCTAAGTCCCAGAAAGTTGATTTTTTCAAAAAAATTTTTTTTTGAGATGACACTAAATTTCGATGTTTTATGCAGTTTTAAGAGTTTTGGCATCAAAAAAAATTTTCGATTTTGGAAATTTCATGTACTCCCCCCTATGGTGCTTTTTCAAGATCGATAATTGTCAAACCTTTACCACCGGGCAGCACCCCTTAAGCATGTCCGATTTAGGTCAAATTTTGCATGAAGGCTTTTTTCGAGGTGCTTAAACTTTTGAGCACTAGAACTTTACGAAAATAGAGTTGATCCCAAAATTTTGGCACCCTTATATATACAAGAGCGGTAAAAATCAACGTGTTTTGTCGGTTACGTCACTTATACCATCATATATCTGGAACCAAAAGTCACAACCATTTGATCTTCGAACTTGATCAACGGCCCGACAGTAGCTTTCAAACGAGCCCAAGTTTGTTAAAATCGGATCAGCCATCTCTGAGAAAATTGAGCGCGTTCAAATACAACGCTTTTTGTCGGTTACGTCACTTATACAATCATATCTCCGGAACCAAAAGTCACAACCATTTGATCTTCGAACTTGATCAATGGCCCGCCAGTAGCTTTCAAACGAGTCCAAGTTTGTTCAAATCGGTTCAGCCATCTCTGAGAAAATTGAGCGCGTTCAAATACAACGCTTTTTGTCGGTTACGTCACTTATACAATCATATCTCCGGAACCAAAAGTCACAGCCATTTTATCTTCGAACTTGATCAATGCCCCGATAGTAGCTTTCAAACGAGCCCAAGTTTGTTAAAATCGGTTGAGCCATCTCTGAGAAAATTGAGCGCGTTCAAATATCTTCGAAAAGTGCACACACATACACACATACACACATACACACACACACACACACACACACACACACACAGACATTTTCCGATCTCGTCGAGCTGAGTCGAATGGTATATAACACTATGGGTCTCCGAGGCTCCGTTCGAAAGTCGGTTTTTCCAGCAATTCTAATACCTTTCTATAGAGAAAGGCAAAAAGCCTTCTTAGTCCACTTAGTGGGATTTTCATATATCTTGAAAAATCACCATAGGGGGGAGTACATGAAATTTTCGAAATCGAAAAAAAATTTTTGATGCCAAACGGCTTAGAATTGCATGAAACGTCAAAATATAGTGTCATCTCGAAAAAAAAATTTTTTGAAAATATCGACTTTTTGGGACTTAGAAAAAATATGAAAATTTTTCTAAGTCCCAGAAAGTTGATTTTTTCAAAAAAATTTTTTTTTGAGATGACACTAAATTTCGATGTTTTATGCAGTTTTAAGAGTTTTGGCATCAAAAAAAATTTTCGATTTTGGAAATTTCATGTACTCCCCCCTATGGTGCTTTTTCAAGATCGATAATTGTCAAACCTTTACCACCGGGCAGCACCCCTTAAGCATGTCCGATTTAGGTCAAATTTTGCATGAAGGCTTTTTTCGAGGTGCTTAAACTTTTGAGCACTAGAACTTTACGAAAATAGAGTTGATCCCAAAATTTTGGCACCCTTATATATACAAGAGCGGTAAAAATCAACGTGTTTTGTCGGTTACGTCACTTATACCATCATATATCTGGAACCAAAAGTCACAACCATTTGATCTTCGAACTTGATCAACGGCCCGACAGTAGCTTTCAAACGAGCCCAAGTTTGTTAAAATCGGATCAGCCATCTCTGAGAAAATTGAGCGCGTTCAAATACAACGCTTTTTGTCGGTTACGTCACTTATACAATCATATCTCCGGAACCAAAAGTCACAACCATTTGATCTTCGAACTTGATCAATGGCCCGCCAGTAGCTTTCAAACGAGTCCAAGTTTGTTCAAATCGGTTCAGCCATCTCTGAGAAAATTGAGCGCGTTCAAATACAACGCTTTTTGTCGGTTACGTCACTTATACAATCATATCTCCGGAACCAAAAGTCACAGCCATTTTATCTTCGAACTTGATCAATGCCCCGATAGTAGCTTTCAAACGAGCCCAAGTTTGTTAAAATCGGTTGAGCCATCTCTGAGAAAATTGAGCGCGTTCAAATATCTTCGAAAAGTGCACACACATACACACATACACACATACACACACACACACACACACACACACAGACATTTTCCGATCTCGTCGAGCTGAGTCGAATGGTATATAACACTATGGGTCTCCGAGGCTCCGTTCGAAAGTCGGTTTTTCCAGCAATTCTAATACCTTTCTATAGAGAAAGGCAAAAAGCCTTCTTAGTCCACTTAGTGGGATTTTCATATATCTTGAAAAATCACCATAGGGGGGAGTACATGAAATTTTCGAAATCGAAAAAAAATTTTTGATGCCAAACGGCTTAGAATTGCATGAAACGTCAAAATATAGTGTCATCTCGAAAAAAAAATTTTTTGAAAATATCGACTTTTTGGGACTTAGAAAAAATATGAAAATTTTTCTAAGTCCCAGAAAGTTGATTTTTTCAAAAAAATTTTTTTTTGAGATGACACTAAATTTCGATGTTTTATGCAGTTTTAAGAGTTTTGGCATCAAAAAAAATTTTCGATTTTGGAAATTTCATGTACTCCCCCCTATGGTGCTTTTTCAAGATCGATAATTGTCAAACCTTTACCACCGGGCAGCACCCCTTAAGCATGTCCGATTTAGGTCAAATTTTGCATGAAGGCTTTTTTCGAGGTGCTTAAACTTTTGAGCACTAGAACTTTACGAAAATAGAGTTGATCCCAAAATTTTGGCACCCTTATATATACAAGAGCGGTAAAAATCAACGTGTTTTGTCGGTTACGTCACTTATACCATCATATATCTGGAACCAAAAGTCACAACCATTTGATCTTCGAACTTGATCAACGGCCCGACAGTAGCTTTCAAACGAGCCCAAGTTTGTTAAAATCGGATCAGCCATCTCTGAGAAAATTGAGCGCGTTCAAATACAACGCTTTTTGTCGGTTACGTCACTTATACAATCATATCTCCGGAACCAAAAGTCACAACCATTTGATCTTCGAACTTGATCAATGGCCCGCCAGTAGCTTTCAAACGAGTCCAAGTTTGTTCAAATCGGTTCAGCCATCTCTGAGAAAATTGAGCGCGTTCAAATACAACGCTTTTTGTCGGTTACGTCACTTATACAATCATATCTCCGGAACCAAAAGTCACAGCCATTTTATCTTCGAACTTGATCAATGCCCCGATAGTAGCTTTCAAACGAGCCCAAGTTTGTTAAAATCGGTTGAGCCATCTCTGAGAAAATTGAGCGCGTTCAAATATCTTCGAAAAGTGCACACACATACACACATACACACATACACACACACACACACACACACACACACAGACATTTTCCGATCTCGTCGAGCTGAGTCGAATGGTATATAACACTATGGGTCTCCGAGGCTCCGTTCGAAAGTCGGTTTTTCCAGCAATTCTAATACCTTTCTATAGAGAAAGGCAAAAAGCCTTCTTAGTCCACTTAGTGGGATTTTCATATATCTTGAAAAATCACCATAGGGGGGAGTACATGAAATTTTCGAAATCGAAAAAAAATTTTTGATGCCAAACGGCTTAGAATTGCATGAAACGTCAAAATATAGTGTCATCTCGAAAAAAAAATTTTTTGAAAATATCGACTTTTTGGGACTTAGAAAAAATATGAAAATTTTTCTAAGTCCCAGAAAGTTGATTTTTTCAAAAAAATTTTTTTTTGAGATGACACTAAATTTCGATGTTTTATGCAGTTTTAAGAGTTTTGGCATCAAAAAAAATTTTCGATTTTGGAAATTTCATGTACTCCCCCCTATGGTGCTTTTTCAAGATCGATAATTGTCAAACCTTTACCACCGGGCAGCACCCCTTAAGCATGTCCGATTTAGGTCAAATTTTGCATGAAGGCTTTTTTCGAGGTGCTTAAACTTTTGAGCACTAGAACTTTACGAAAATAGAGTTGATCCCAAAATTTTGGCACCCTTATATATACAAGAGCGGTAAAAATCAACGTGTTTTGTCGGTTACGTCACTTATACCATCATATATCTGGAACCAAAAGTCACAACCATTTGATCTTCGAACTTGATCAACGGCCCGACAGTAGCTTTCAAACGAGCCCAAGTTTGTTAAAATCGGATCAGCCATCTCTGAGAAAATTGAGCGCGTTCAAATACAACGCTTTTTGTCGGTTACGTCACTTATACAATCATATCTCCGGAACCAAAAGTCACAACCATTTGATCTTCGAACTTGATCAATGGCCCGCCAGTAGCTTTCAAACGAGTCCAAGTTTGTTCAAATCGGTTCAGCCATCTCTGAGAAAATTGAGCGCGTTCAAATACAACGCTTTTTGTCGGTTACGTCACTTATACAATCATATCTCCGGAACCAAAAGTCACAGCCATTTTATCTTCGAACTTGATCAATGCCCCGATAGTAGCTTTCAAACGAGCCCAAGTTTGTTAAAATCGGTTGAGCCATCTCTGAGAAAATTGAGCGCGTTCAAATATCTTCGAAAAGTGCACACACATACACACATACACACATACACACACACACACACACACACACACACAGACATTTTCCGATCTCGTCGAGCTGAGTCGAATGGTATATAACACTATGGGTCTCCGAGGCTCCGTTCGAAAGTCGGTTTTTCCAGCAATTCTAATACCTTTCTATAGAGAAAGGCAAAAAGCCTTCTTAGTCCACTTAGTGGGATTTTCATATATCTTGAAAAATCACCATAGGGGGGAGTACATGAAATTTTCGAAATCGAAAAAAAATTTTTGATGCCAAACGGCTTAGAATTGCATGAAACGTCAAAATATAGTGTCATCTCGAAAAAAAAATTTTTTGAAAATATCGACTTTTTGGGACTTAGAAAAAATATGAAAATTTTTCTAAGTCCCAGAAAGTTGATTTTTTCAAAAAAATTTTTTTTTGAGATGACACTAAATTTCGATGTTTTATGCAGTTTTAAGAGTTTTGGCATCAAAAAAAATTTTCGATTTTGGAAATTTCATGTACTCCCCCCTATGGTGCTTTTTCAAGATCGATAATTGTCAAACCTTTACCACCGGGCAGCACCCCTTAAGCATGTCCGATTTAGGTCAAATTTTGCATGAAGGCTTTTTTCGAGGTGCCTAAACTTTTGAGCACTAGAACTTTACGAAAATAGAGTTGATCCCAAAATTTTGGCACCCTTATATATACAAGAGCGGTAAAAATCAACGTGTTTTGTCGGTTACGTCACTTATACCATCATATATCTGGAACCAAAAGTCACAACCATTTGATCTTCGAACTTGATCAACGGCCCGACAGTAGCTTTCAAACGAGCCCAAGTTTGTTAAAATCGGATCAGCCATCTCTGAGAAAATTGAGCGCGTTCAAATACAACGCTTTTTGTCGGTTACGTCACTTATACAATCATATCTCCGGAACCAAAAGTCACAACCATTTGATCTTCGAACTTGATCAATGGCCCGCCAGTAGCTTTCAAACGAGTCCAAGTTTGTTCAAATCGGTTCAGCCATCTCTGAGAAAATTGAGCGCGTTCAAATACAACGCTTTTTGTCGGTTACGTCACTTATACAATCATATCTCCGGAACCAAAAGTCACAGCCATTTTATCTTCGAACTTGATCAATGCCCCGATAGTAGCTTTCAAACGAGCCCAAGTTTGTTAAAATCGGTTGAGCCATCTCTGAGAAAATTGAGCGCGTTCAAATATCTTCGAAAAGTGCACACACATACACACATACACACATACACACACACACACACACACACACAGACATTTTCCGATCTCGTCGAGCTGAGTCGAATGGTATATAACACTATGGGTCTCCGAGGCTCCGTTCGAAAGTCGGTTTTTCCAGCAATTCTAATACCTTTCTATAGAGAAAGGCAAAAAGCCTTCTTAGTCCACTTAGTGGGATTTTCATATATCTTGAAAAATCACCATAGGGGGGAGTACATGAAATTTTCGAAATCGAAAAAAAATTTTTGATGCCAAACGGCTTAGAATTGCATGAAACGTCAAAATATAGTGTCATCTCGAAAAAAAAATTTTTTGAAAATATCGACTTTTTGGGACTTAGAAAAAATATGAAAATTTTTCTAAGTCCCAGAAAGTTGATTTTTTCAAAAAAATTTTTTTTTGAGATGACACTAAATTTCGATGTTTTATGCAGTTTTAAGAGTTTTGGCATCAAAAAAAATTTTCGATTTTGGAAATTTCATGTACTCCCCCCTATGGTGCTTTTTCAAGATCGATAATTGTCAAACCTTTACCACCGGGCAGCACCCCTTAAGCATGTCCGATTTAGGTCAAATTTTGCATGAAGGCTTTTTTCGAGGTGCTTAAACTTTTGAGCACTAGAACTTTACGAAAATAGAGTTGATCCCAAAATTTTGGCACCCTTATATATACAAGAGCGGTAAAAATCAACGTGTTTTGTCGGTTACGTCACTTATACCATCATATATCTGGAACCAAAAGTCACAACCATTTGATCTTCGAACTTGATCAACGGCCCGACAGTAGCTTTCAAACGAGCCCAAGTTTGTTAAAATCGGATCAGCCATCTCTGAGAAAATTGAGCGCGTTCAAATACAACGCTTTTTGTCGGTTACGTCACTTATACAATCATATCTCCGGAACCAAAAGTCACAACCATTTGATCTTCGAACTTGATCAATGGCCCGCCAGTAGCTTTCAAACGAGTCCAAGTTTGTTCAAATCGGTTCAGCCATCTCTGAGAAAATTGAGCGCGTTCAAATACAACGCTTTTTGTCGGTTACGTCACTTATACAATCATATCTCCGGAACCAAAAGTCACAGCCATTTTATCTTCGAACTTGATCAATGCCCCGATAGTAGCTTTCAAACGAGCCCAAGTTTGTTAAAATCGGTTGAGCCATCTCTGAGAAAATTGAGCGCGTTCAAATATCTTCGAAAAGTGCACACACATACACACATACACACATACACACACACACACACACACACACACACAGACATTTTCCGATCTCGTCGAGCTGAGTCGAATGGTATATAACACTATGGGTCTCCGAGGCTCCGTTCGAAAGTCGGTTTTTCCAGCAATTCTAATACCTTTCTATAGAGAAAGGCAAAAAGCCTTCTTAGTCCACTTAGTGGGATTTTCATATATCTTGAAAAATCACCATAGGGGGGAGTACATGAAATTTTCGAAATCGAAAAAAAATTTTTGATGCCAAACGGCTTAGAATTGCATGAAACGTCAAAATATAGTGTCATCTCGAAAAAAAAATTTTTTGAAAATATCGACTTTTTGGGACTTAGAAAAAATATGAAAATTTTTCTAAGTCCCAGAAAGTTGATTTTTTCAAAAAAATTTTTTTTTGAGATGACACTAAATTTCGATGTTTTATGCAGTTTTAAGAGTTTTGGCTTCAAAAAAAATTTTCGATTTTGGAAATTTCATGTACTCCCCCCTATGGTGCTTTTTCAAGATCGATAATTGTCAAACCTTTACCACCGGGCAGCACCCCTTAAGCATGTCCGATTTAGGTCAAATTTTGCATGAAGGCTTTTTTCGAGGTGCTTAAACTTTTGAGCACTAGAACTTTACGAAAATAGAGTTGATCCCAAAATTTTGGCACCCTTATATATACAAGAGCGGTAAAAATCAACGTGTTTTGTCGGTTACGTCACTTATACCATCATATATCTGGAACCAAAAGTCACAACCATTTGATCTTCGAACTTGATCAACGGCCCGACAGTAGCTTTCAAACGAGCCCAAGTTTGTTAAAATCGGATCAGCCATCTCTGAGAAAATTGAGCGCGTTCAAATACAACGCTTTTTGTCGGTTACGTCACTTATACAATCATATCTCCGGAACCAAAAGTCACAACCATTTGATCTTCGAACTTGATCAATGGCCCGCCAGTAGCTTTCAAACGAGTCCAAGTTTGTTCAAATCGGTTCAGCCATCTCTGAGAAAATTGAGCGCGTTCAAATACAACGCTTTTTGTCGGTTACGTCACTTATACAATCATATCTCCGGAACCAAAAGTCACAGCCATTTTATCTTCGAACTTGATCAATGCCCCGATAGTAGCTTTCAAACGAGCCCAAGTTTGTTAAAATCGGTTGAGCCATCTCTGAGAAAATTGAGCGCGTTCAAATATCTTCGAAAAGTGCACACACATACACACATACACACATACACACACACACACACACACACACACACACAGACATTTTCCGATCTCGTCGAGCTGAGTCGAATGGTATATAACACTATGGGTCTCCGAGGCTCCGTTCGAAAGTCGGTTTTTCCAGCAATTCTAATACCTTTCTATAGAGAAAGGCAAAAAGCCTTCTTAGTCCACTTAGTGGGATTTTCATATATCTTGAAAAATCACCATAGGGGGGAGTACATGAAATTTTCGAAATCGAAAAAAAATTTTTGATGCCAAACGGCTTAGAATTGCATGAAACGTCAAAATATAGTGTCATCTCGAAAAAAAAATTTTTTGAAAATATCGACTTTTTGGGACTTAGAAAAAATATGAAAATTTTTCTAAGTCCCAGAAAGTTGATTTTTTCAAAAAAAATTTTTTTTGAGATGACACTAAATTTCGATGTTTTATGCAGTTTTAAGAGTTTTGGCATCAAAAAAAATTTTCGATTTTGGAAATTTCATGTACTCCCCCCTATGGTGCTTTTTCAAGATCGATAATTGTCAAACCTTTACCACCGGGCAGCACCCCTTAAGCATGTCCGATTTAGGTCAAATTTTGCATGAAGGCTTTTTTCGAGGTGCTTAAACTTTTGAGCACTAGAACTTTACGAAAATAGAGTTGATCCCAAAATTTTGGCACCCTTATATATACAAGAGCGGTAAAAATCAACGTGTTTTGTCGGTTACGTCACTTATACCATCATATATCTGGAACCAAAAGTCACAACCATTTGATCTTCGAACTTGATCAACGGCCCGACAGTAGCTTTCAAACGAGCCCAAGTTTGTTAAAATCGGATCAGCCATCTCTGAGAAAATTGAGCGCGTTCAAATACAACGCTTTTTGTCGGTTACGTCACTTATACAATCATATCTCCGGAACCAAAAGTCACAACCATTTGATCTTCGAACTTGATCAATGGCCCGCCAGTAGCTTTCAAACGAGTCCAAGTTTGTTCAAATCGGTTCAGCCATCTCTGAGAAAATTGAGCGCGTTCAAATACCACGCTTTTTGTCGGTTACGTCACTTATACAATCATATCTCCGGAACCAAAAGTCACAGCCATTTTATCTTCGAACTTGATCAATGCCCCGATAGTAGCTTTCAAACGAGCCCAAGTTTGTTAAAATCGGTTGAGCCATCTCTGAGAAAATTGAGCGCGTTCAAATATCTTCGAAAAGTGCACACACATACACACATACACACATACACACACACACACACACACACACACACAGACATTTTCCGATCTCGTCGAGCTGAGTCGAATGGTATATAACACTATGGGTCTCCGAGGCTCCGTTCGAAAGTCGGTTTTTCCAGCAATTCTAATACCTTTCTATAGAGAAAGGCAAAAAGCCTTCTTAGTCCACTTAGTGGGATTTTCATATATCTTGAAAAATCACCATAGGGGGGAGTACATGAAATTTTCGAAATCGAAAAAAAATTTTTGATGCCAAACGGCTTAGAATTGCATGAAACGTCAAAATATAGTGTCATCTCGAAAAAAAAATTTTTTGAAAATATCGACTTTTTGGGACTTAGAAAAAATATGAAAATTTTTCTAAGTCCCAGAAAGTTGATTTTTTCAAAAAAATTTTTTTTTGAGATGACACTAAATTTCGATGTTTTATGCAGTTTTAAGAGTTTTGGCATCAAAAAAAATTTTCGATTTTGGAAATTTCATGTACTCCCCCCTATGGTGCTTTTTCAAGATCGATAATTGTCAAACCTTTACCACCGGGCAGCACCCCTTAAGCATGTCCGATTTAGGTCAAATTTTGCATGAAGGCTTTTTTCGAGGTGCTTAAACTTTTGAGCACTAGAACTTTACGAAAATAGAGTTGATCCCAAAATTTTGGCACCCTTATATATACAAGAGCGGTAAAAATCAACGTGTTTTGTCGGTTACGTCACTTATACCATCATATATCTGGAACCAAAAGTCACAACCATTTGATCTTCGAACTTGATCAACGGCCCGACAGTAGCTTTCAAACGAGCCCAAGTTTGTTAAAATCGGATCAGCCATCTCTGAGAAAATTGAGCGCGTTCAAATACAACGCTTTTTGTCGGTTACGTCACTTATACAATCATATCTCCGGAACCAAAAGTCACAACCATTTGATCTTCGAACTTGATCAATGGCCCGCCAGTAGCTTTCAAACGAGTCCAAGTTTGTTCAAATCGGTTCAGCCATCTCTGAGAAAATTGAGCGCGTTCAAATACAACGCTTTTTGTCGGTTACGTCACTTATACAATCATATCTCCGGAACCAAAAGTCACAGCCATTTTGTCTTCGAACTTGATCAATGCCCCGATAGTAGCTTTCAAACGAGCCCAAGTTTGTTAAAATCGGTTGAGCCATCTCTGAGAAAATTGAGCGCGTTCAAATATCTTCGAAAAGTGCACACACATACACACATACACACATACACACACACACACACACACACACACACACAGACATTTTCCGATCTCGTCGAGCTGAGTCGAATGGTATATAACACTATGGGTCTCCGAGGCTCCGTTCGAAAGTCGGTTTTTCCAGCAATTCTAATACCTTTCTATAGAGAAAGGCAAAAAGCCTTCTTAGTCCACTTAGTGGGATTTTCATATATCTTGAAAAATCACCATAGGGGGGAGTACATGAAATTTTCGAAATCGAAAAAAAATTTTTGATGCCAAACGGCTTAGAATTGCATGAAACGTCAAAATATAGTGTCATCTCGAAAAAAAAATTTTTTGAAAATATCGACTTTTTGGGACTTAGAAAAAATATGAAAATTTTTCTAAGTCCCAGAAAGTTGATTTTTTCAAAAAAATTTTTTTTTGAGATGACACTAAATTTCGATGTTTTATGCAGTTTTAAGAGTTTTGGCATCAAAAAAAATTTTCGATTTTGGAAATTTCATGTACTCCCCCCTATGGTGCTTTTTCAAGATCGATAATTGTCAAACCTTTACCACCGGGCAGCACCCCTTAAGCATGTCCGATTTAGGTCAAATTTTGCATGAAGGCTTTTTTCGAGGTGCTTAAACTTTTGAGCACTAGAACTTTACGAAAATAGAGTTGATCCCAAAATTTTGGCACCCTTATATATACAAGAGCGGTAAAAATCAACGTGTTTTGTCGGTTACGTCACTTATACCATCATATATCTGGAACCAAAAGTCACAACCATTTGATCTTCGAACTTGATCAACGGCCCGACAGTAGCTTTCAAACGAGCCCAAGTTTGTTAAAATCGGATCAGCCATCTCTGAGAAAATTGAGCGCGTTCAAATACAACGCTTTTTGTCGGTTACGTCACTTATACAATCATATCTCCGGAACCAAAAGTCACAACCATTTGATCTTCGAACTTGATCAATGGCCCGCCAGTAGCTTTCAAACGAGTCCAAGTTTGTTCAAATCGGTTCAGCCATCTCTGAGAAAATTGAGCGCGTTCAAATACAACGCTTTTTGTCGGTTACGTCACTTATACAATCATATCTCCGGAACCAAAAGTCACAGCCATTTTATCTTCGAACTTGATCAATGCCCCGATAGTAGCTTTCAAACGAGCCCAAGTTTGTTAAAATCGGTTGAGCCATCTCTGAGAAAATTGAGCGCGTTCAAATATCTTCGAAAAGTGCACACACATACACACATACACACATACACACACACACACACACACACACACACAGACATTTTCCGATCTCGTCGAGCTGAGTCGAATGGTATATAACACTATGGGTCTCCGAGGCTCCGTTCGAAAGTCGGTTTTTCCAGCAATTCTAATACCTTTCTATAGAGAAAGGCAAAAAGCCTTCTTAGTCCACTTAGTGGGATTTTCATATATCTTGAAAAATCACCATAGGGGGGAGTACATGAAATTTTCGAAATCGAAAAAAAATTTTTGATGCCAAACGGCTTAGAATTGCATGAAACGTCAAAATATAGTGTCATCTCGAAAAAAAAATTTTTTGAAAATATCGACTTTTTGGGACTTAGAAAAAATATGAAAATTTTTCTAAGTCCCAGAAAGTTGATTTTTTCAAAAAAATTTTTTTTTGAGATGACACTAAATTTCGATGTTTTATGCAGTTTTAAGAGTTTTGGCATCAAAAAAAATTTTCGATTTTGGAAATTTCATGTACTCCCCCCTATGGTGCTTTTTCAAGATCGATAATTGTCAAACCTTTACCACCGGGCAGCACCCCTTAAGCATGTCCGATTTAGGTCAAATTTTGCATGAAGGCTTTTTTCGAGGTGCTTAAACTTTTGAGCACTAGAACTTTACGAAAATAGAGTTGATCCCAAAATTTTGGCACCCTTATATATACAAGAGCGGTAAAAATCAACGTGTTTTGTCGGTTACGTCACTTATACCATCATATATCTGGAACCAAAAGTCACAACCATTTGATCTTCGAACTTGATCAACGGCCCGACAGTAGCTTTCAAACGAGCCCAAGTTTGTTAAAATCGGATCAGCCATCTCTGAGAAAATTGAGCGCGTTCAAATACAACGCTTTTTGTCGGTTACGTCACTTATACAATCATATCTCCGGAACCAAAAGTCACAACCATTTGATCTTCGAACTTGATCAATGGCCCGCCAGTAGCTTTCAAACGAGTCCAAGTTTGTTCAAATCGGTTCAGCCATCTCTGAGAAAATTGAGCGCGTTCAAATACAACGCTTTTTGTCGGTTACGTCACTTATACAATCATATCTCCGGAACCAAAAGTCACAGCCATTTTATCTTCGAACTTGATCAATGCCCCGATAGTAGCTTTCAAACGAGCCCAAGTTTGTTAAAATCGGTTGAGCCATCTCTGAGAAAATTGAGCGCGTTCAAATATCTTCGAAAAGTGCACACACATACACACATACACACATACACACACACACACACACACACACACAGACATTTTCCGATCTCGTCGAGCTGAGTCGAATGGTATATAACACTATGGGTCTCCGAGGCTCCGTTCGAAAGTCGGTTTTTCCAGCAATTCTAATACCTTTCTATAGAGAAAGGCAAAAAGCCTTCTTAGTCCACTTAGTGGGATTTTCATATATCTTGAAAAATCACCATAGGGGGGAGTACATGAAATTTTCGAAATCGAAAAAAAATTTTTGATGCCAAACGGCTTAGAATTGCATGAAACGTCAAAATATAGTGTCATCTCGAAAAAAAAATTTTTTGAAAATATCGACTTTTTGGGACTTAGAAAAAATATGAAAATTTTTCTAAGTCCCAGAAAGTTGATTTTTTCAAAAAAATTTTTTTTTGAGATGACACTAAATTTCGATGTTTTATGCAGTTTTAAGAGTTTTGGCATCAAAAAAAATTTTCGATTTTGGAAATTTCATGTACTCCCCCCTATGGTGCTTTTTCAAGATCGATAATTGTCAAACCTTTACCACCGGGCAGCACCCCTTAAGCATGTCCGATTTAGGTCAAATTTTGCATGAAGGCTTTTTTCGAGGTGCTTAAACTTTTGAGCACTAGAACTTTACGAAAATAGAGTTGATCCCAAAATTTTGGCACCCTTATATATACAAGAGCGGTAAAAATCAACGTGTTTTGTCGGTTACGTCACTTATACCATCATATATCTGGAACCAAAAGTCACAACCATTTGATCTTCGAACTTGATCAACGGCCCGACAGTAGCTTTCAAACGAGCCCAAGTTTGTTAAAATCGGATCAGCCATCTCTGAGAAAATTGAGCGCGTTCAAATACAACGCTTTTTGTCGGTTACGTCACTTATACAATCATATCTCCGGAACCAAAAGTCACAACCATTTGATCTTCGAACTTGATCAATGGCCCGCCAGTAGCTTTCAAACGAGTCCAAGTTTGTTCAAATCGGTTCAGCCATCTCTGAGAAAATTGAGCGCGTTCAAATACAACGCTTTTTGTCGGTTACGTCACTTATACAATCATATCTCCGGAACCAAAAGTCACAGCCATTTTATCTTCGAACTTGATCAATGCCCCGATAGTAGCTTTCAAACGAGCCCAAGTTTGTTAAAATCGGTTGAGCCATCTCTGAGAAAATTGAGCGCGTTCAAATATCTTCGAAAAGTGCACACACATACACACATACACACATACACACACACACACACACACACACACACAGACATTTTCCGATCTCGTCGAGCTGAGTCGAATGGTATATAACACTATGGGTCTCCGAGGCTCCGTTCGAAAGTCGGTTTTTCCAGCAATTCTAATACCTTTCTATAGAGAAAGGCAAAAAGCCTTCTTAGTCCACTTAGTGGGATTTTCATATATCTTGAAAAATCACCATAGGGGGGAGTACATGAAATTTTCGAAATCGAAAAAAAATTTTTGATGCCAAACGGCTTAGAATTGCATGAAACGTCAAAATATAGTGTCATCTCGAAAAAAAAATTTTTTGAAAATATCGACTTTTTGGGACTTAGAAAAAATATGAAAATTTTTCTAAGTCCCAGAAAGTTGATTTTTTCAAAAAAATTTTTTTTTGAGATGACACTAAATTTCGATGTTTTATGCAGTTTTAAGAGTTTTGGCATCAAAAAAAATTTTCGATTTTGGAAATTTCATGTACTCCCCCCTATGGTGCTTTTTCAAGATCGATAATTGTCAAACCTTTACCACCGGGCAGCACCCCTTAAGCATGTCCGATTTAGGTCAAATTTTGCATGAAGGCTTTTTTCGAGGTGCTTAAACTTTTGAGCACTAGAACTTTACGAAAATAGAGTTGATCCCAAAATTTTGGCACCCTTATATATACAAGAGCGGTAAAAATCAACGTGTTTTGTCGGTTACGTCACTTATACCATCATATATCTGGAACCAAAAGTCACAACCATTTGATCTTCGAACTTGATCAACGGCCCGACAGTAGCTTTCAAACGAGCCCAAGTTTGTTAAAATCGGATCAGCCATCTCTGAGAAAATTGAGCGCGTTCAAATACAACGCTTTTTGTCGGTTACGTCACTTATACAATCATATCTCCGGAACCAAAAGTCACAACCATTTGATCTTCGAACTTGATCAATGGCCCGCCAGTAGCTTTCAAACGAGTCCAAGTTTGTTCAAATCGGTTCAGCCATCTCTGAGAAAATTGAGCGCGTTCAAATACAACGCTTTTTGTCGGTTACGTCACTTATACAATCATATCTCCGGAACCAAAAGTCACAGCCATTTTATCTTCGAACTTGATCAATGCCCCGATAGTAGCTTTCAAACGAGCCCAAGTTTGTTAAAATCGGTTGAGCCATCTCTGAGAAAATTGAGCGCGTTCAAATATCTTCGAAAAGTGCACACACATACACACATACACACATACACACACACACACACACACACACACACAGACATTTTCCGATCTCGTCGAGCTGAGTCGAATGGTATATAACACTATGGGTCTCCGAGGCTCCGTTCGAAAGTCGGTTTTTCCAGCAATTCTAATACCTTTCTATAGAGAAAGGCAAAAAGCCTTCTTAGTCCACTTAGTGGGATTTTCATATATCTTGAAAAATCACCATAGGGGGGAGTACATGAAATTTTCGAAATCGAAAAAAAATTTTTGATGCCAAACGGCTTAGAATTGCATGAAACGTCAAAATATAGTGTCATCTCGAAAAAAAAATTTTTTGAAAATATCGACTTTTTGGGACTTAGAAAAAATATGAAAATTTTTCTAAGTCCCAGAAAGTTGATTTTTTCAAAAAAATTTTTTTTTGAGATGACACTAAATTTCGATGTTTTATGCAGTTTTAAGAGTTTTGGCATCAAAAAAAATTTTCGATTTTGGAAATTTCATGTACTCCCCCCTATGGTGCTTTTTCAAGATCGATAATTGTCAAACCTTTACCACCGGGCAGCACCCCTTAAGCATGTCCGATTTAGGTCAAATTTTGCATGAAGGCTTTTTTCGAGGTGCTTAAACTTTTGAGCACTAGAACTTTACGAAAATAGAGTTGATCCCAAAATTTTGGCACCCTTATATATACAAGAGCGGTAAAAATCAACGTGTTTTGTCGGTTACGTCACTTATACCATCATATATCTGGAACCAAAAGTCACAACCATTTGATCTTCGAACTTGATCAACGGCCCGACAGTAGCTTTCAAACGAGCCCAAGTTTGTTAAAATCGGATCAGCCATCTCTGAGAAAATTGAGCGCGTTCAAATACAACGCTTTTTGTCGGTTACGTCACTTATACAATCATATCTCCGGAACCAAAAGTCACAACCATTTGATCTTCGAACTTGATCAATGGCCCGCCAGTAGCTTTCAAACGAGTCCAAGTTTGTTCAAATCGGTTCAGCCATCTCTGAGAAAATTGAGCGCGTTCAAATACAACGCTTTTTGTCGGTTACGTCACTTATACAATCATATCTCCGGAACCAAAAGTCACAGCCATTTTATCTTCGAACTTGATCAATGCCCCGATAGTAGCTTTCAAACGAGCCCAAGTTTGTTAAAATCGGTTGAGCCATCTCTGAGAAAATTGAGCGCGTTCAAATATCTTCGAAAAGTGCACACACATACACACATACACACATACACACACACACACACACACACACACACAGACATTTTCCGATCTCGTCGAGCTGAGTCGAATGGTATATAACACTATGGGTCTCCGAGGCTCCGTTCGAAAGTCGGTTTTTCCAGCAATTCTAATACCTTTCTATAGAGAAAGGCAAAAAGCCTTCTTAGTCCACTTAGTGGGATTTTCATATATCTTGAAAAATCACCATAGGGGGGAGTACATGAAATTTTCGAAATCGAAAAAAAATTTTTGATGCCAAACGGCTTAGAATTGCATGAAACGTCAAAATATAGTGTCATCTCGAAAAAAAAATTTTTTGAAAATATCGACTTTTTGGGACTTAGAAAAAATATGAAAATTTTTCTAAGTCCCAGAAAGTTGATTTTTTCAAAAAAATTTTTTTTGAGATGACACTAAATTTCGATGTTTTATGCAGTTTTAAGAGTTTTGGCATCAAAAAAAATTTTCGATTTTGGAAATTTCATGTACTCCCCCCTATGGTGCTTTTTCAAGATCGATAATTGTCAAACCTTTACCACCGGGCAGCACCCCTTAAGCATGTCCGATTTAGGTCAAATTTTGCATGAAGGCTTTTTTCGAGGTGCTTAAACTTTTGAGCACTAGAACTTTACGAAAATAGAGTTGATCCCAAAATTTTGGCACCCTTATATATACAAGAGCGGTAAAAATCAACGTGTTTTGTCGGTTACGTCACTTATACCATCATATATCTGGAACCAAAAGTCACAACCATTTGATCTTCGAACTTGATCAACGGCCCGACAGTAGCTTTCAAACGAGCCCAAGTTTGTTAAAATCGGATCAGCCATCTCTGAGAAAATTGAGCGCGTTCAAATACAACGCTTTTTGTCGGTTACGTCACTTATACAATCATATCTCCGGAACCAAAAGTCACAACCATTTGATCTTCGAACTTGATCAATGGCCCGCCAGTAGCTTTCAAACGAGTCCAAGTTTGTTCAAATCGGTTCAGCCATCTCTGAGAAAATTGAGCGCGTTCAAATACAACGCTTTTTGTCGGTTACGTCACTTATACAATCATATCTCCGGAACCAAAAGTCACAGCCATTTTATCTTCGAACTTGATCAATGCCCCGATAGTAGCTTTCAAACGAGCCCAAGTTTGTTAAAATCGGTTGAGCCATCTCTGAGAAAATTGAGCGCGTTCAAATATCTTCGAAAAGTGCACACACATACACACATACACACATACACACACACACACACACACACACAGACATTTTCCGATCTCGTCGAGCTGAGTCGAATGGTATATAACACTATGGGTCTCCGAGGCTCCGTTCGAAAGTCGGTTTTTCCAGCAATTCTAATACCTTTCTATAGAGAAAGGCAAAAATGCTGACGGAAAAGTATTTGCCAAATACATTCAGCCACCACCACTTGGGACGAGTGAGAGAAACCGAAGCAGGCCGGTCCTGGATGGGATTTCCTAACTGCAGCAGAGGAACCGTATAAATTTGCTGTCGTGGTTGCGCAGCCGTTAAGGAAAACTGGCCCCGACTTCGAGCGGGTACTCTCGGTGCAAAATGAAGTTCTAAAGTGGCAATTGGGAGTGGAATGTTTTGCCTGCAGGATTTTTTTTTCCATTTCATTCCAATTTTTTTCTACTGCATAATTTTTTGAGAATAAATTGGTTCTTCGAAATAAAAATGATGCTTTTTTAAGCGAAAATTGCGGAAAAATATTACAATTCCGGAGGAAAAAACCATTTCAAATGCGCTTTAAATTGAATCCGTCTCGGCCCCGGAGCCGAGAGAAGTAATTTGTTGATTCCAGCTCAAATTCCAAGCAATCAAAACAGCGGAATAATTTGGTGGCGAATTTTCTACTCAAAGGAAAGCCAGTTCTCTCAATTTGGAGCCGAACTTTTCTTACTGGCTTCCGGCAACAATAAATATCAAAACGAATTTTCGTTCTGCAAAAATAATTACGGTGATTATCGTTTCCAAGCCGAGTGTTTATTTTCTGGAAATGAATCCCAAAACATTTGCTGAATGAATAATCAAATGCCAAATTATACAAGTTCAATTTCATTTAATTGGGGGCAAACAAAACTGCTTTCCATAGAATCAACAAGCGGGCTACGATGTAAAGCAACCAGTATTAAGGGAATGTGGTATGAATGGTCCTAAAATACATATTATTCTATTCATATTTGTTGTATAGTTTTTACATTTCTCATATAGAAAAACTACCCGAGTAAAGTCTAACATCAAAATGTGAACAAATTGAAATCTGATTATGATAGCAACATCAGATTGCAATCCTTATATGATATCGACTCAACAAATTTTCAATTAACATCACATTATGTTATCATTTTGCTGTTTAAAAGCAAAAGTTTTGTGAAACTCAAAAAAATGAAAATATTAAAATCAACAACTTAGTGAATCCATTGAAATTGAGCAAATTTCAAATAGCAACACAAAAATACAAAGTTAAATTTCAATGGAAGAATTATTCCTTCAATCCTATGTTGCCTCTTACAAAAATGCTTTGACCTCCTGCCGAGATGCTGCAGTTGACCGCAATCATAGCCGCGAAGAAACGATTTTTTCAACATTTTTTCAACTTTTACGCAAATAATGCTCCTTCTTTTTAACCACGAGAATATCGGTGTCAAACCACACGTCTGGGAGGCATTAGATAAATTGGCGATCATCGGTACCACGTTTGTCTGAAGCAGGTCAATCTGAATAGTGGCTTTGGCATTCCCATCTCGCTGATCGTCTGCCGTAGAAGGAGCTTATTTCAGAATTTGATATGAGAAATATATTTGACGTCATCGATTTCCTTCTAGATACGTTAAGTATCCGATCCTGCAACAATTTTTGCGTTCAGTTTTAAAAAAATGTTTCGATATTTATAATCATACCACGTCGCGAAGTTCATTCCAAAAGTTTTAGACCATTATTTTCAGTGCATCCAGAAATCGGGGACCTGGATGGCGACAAAAATCTACTCACCAAACCCGTTCTGAAAATACCCATAACTTTACATCCTACAGTATGGAAAATTGTTGAATCATTGTTTACGAAGTTCGAACATCGAACATTGAATGTCTCAGATTTCAGAACCTAGAGCTAATTCTTAATAATACTTTAGTGGCTTAGAGGAGCCACCAAGAAAATATATGTTTAATTTGTATATTCCTAAGTGGAACTTTAATACACTTTTCTATAGAAGCCGTCTAACTAAATCTTCATAATTTTGAGTCACAGGACTGATTCTGCGTAAAATGATCGTAAATTATAAGTCTACACAAGAACCAAAAATTTACTGAAGAGATTATGGTTCCATCTGTGGTTAGAAGTGAGATATTCGTTCATTGTCCCAATTAGTCGAAAAATCTGAGATACCTTATTGCCGGATTCCTAATTCACGTTCCCTGTGTTGTAGAAGATTTCACTGTAAATTCGTATTTCAAAGTGATTACATGTGCGAGTTATGTGAGATCAAGTAGATAACTTAATTTAATGTTATAATGTTTGAATGCTACAGTTTTGGATATGAGAAGGACAAAGAGAACATTTTTATACTAAATAGTCACACTGCTATTCACGGTGGATGCGGGATGGAAGCGACGCAACGAGTGTGCATTGACAGAAACTACCTGCATACAACTTTGTGAAACAACACTGCTTGTCATATAACCAAACATTTTCCATCTCCTCATAGCTAGCTCTCACAGTCCATAACAATCCCAAAAAGTTCCCATTCCTAATCATCGGATTATCTCCATTTGTAGTTTGGTGATTGCATAAAACAATATTTTTTCTTGCTTGCGAGTAATTTCGCCTAAATATATACTATCCCGGACCTGTTTTTTTCTGTTCTATTTTTAGGTTATGCTCGTGACGTGTCATTTCGAGAAAATCTACATCATATTATGTTTTCGATGTGCTTTCACTGAGAGCAAAATTAGTTTTCAGTTTGATGTCACACAACATTTTTAACCGTTAAAACGACCAAAACGATAGCGAATTAAGTAATCGATATATACGAACAGCACAACATCAAATGGAGTTTTCTTTTTGATCTCACACTCTACTCGGGTATACAATCACTGCAAAACTGACTTTTGAACCGAGGCCCGGAGGGCCGATTGTCATATACCATTCGGCACAGCTCGACGAGCTGAGCAAATGTCTCTCTCTCTCTCTCTCTCTCTCTCTCTCTCTCTCTCTCTCTCTCTCTCTCTCTCTCTCTCTCTCTCTCTCTCTCTCTCTCTCTCTCTCTCTCTCTCTCTCTCTCTCTCTCTCTCTCTCTCTCTCTCTCTCTCTCTCATCTCTCTCTCTCTCTCTCTCTCTCTCTCTCCTCTCTCTCTCTGTGTTTTTTTTGTAGGAGGTGAAATCGTCGGATCATCAAGCTATCTGCACAATAGTGAACTTGGTATGTAGAAGTCGAACCCCGAACTAAAACACCCCCTAAGCTTCGTTCCCCTCATCCCGCCGGGACTACCATAAGGTATTACTTCAGCAGGGGTGCTGTGCTGAAGCACCACCACTCTCAATTCGCTGACGCCTCTACTACCCAGGACTGGTCTACGTCGCGAACTACTCCACTAATCCCCGATGATGGATCAAGCCTTCACCGACGGAAAAGTTCCCGACGATGGAAGTTTCCACGGACCGACGTTCCCAAAACCGTAAACGGCAGGGTGCCTGGGTCGGTCCAGTGATTCCAGTTGGAGGATGGCTTCCGGTTCACTCCCCGGCGAAAGAGTTCCTCCCCGACATCGAATCTCGTATTTTGCCACGCGGGACACTCGAAGGAGTGCCGAGGTCGGTCCGGTGATTCCGGTTGGAGCCTGGCTTCCGGTTCACTGGCGCCCCGACGACTCGACTTCGGTGCTGTGGCTTCTACTCGGCTAGTCCCCGACGAAGGATCTACCCTACCCCCGACGATGGAAGTTCTCCCGTAACCATCGCTTCCGATACCCGTGAACGGATCGATCGGCAGGGTGCCTGAGTCGCTTCAGTGATTCCGGTTGAAGGAAGGCTTCCGGTTCACTTGCGCCCAGACGATCCATACCAGTGCTACGTCGCAATCTACTTGTCTAATTCCCCGGCGAAGGATTTAGACTACACCGACGGAGAGATCCCCGATGACTGAAAAACTCCCGAACCGACGCTTTTCGCTGGTCCCTTAGTGGCCGGTGGTCGCGGCCGCCTGTTGCTCTGCGCTCCAGTATGTGTTGTTACGGACGAATCAATCATGTCCTTGGCGGTGGATCATTCCTACCCGGATCACAGTTCGGCGCTTTCTGGTCTTCGCGCCACTTTCTTTGCAGCGCGCAGATCATCTCCGTTACTGCTCTGTCAACAACGTGTCATGTGTCTTCGTCGCGACACATTTCCTCTACAATGTTGTCGAATGCCAAGCCGCGCATATCCCTGCGTATCTCCGCGAACCTAGGGCATTCAAAGACGACGTGCGCCGGTGTTTCCTCAAACGTTCCCACATTCCGGACAAAGAGAGGAAGACGGGTGACCAAACCGAAACAGATACTTCCGAAAACAGCCATGCCCGGACAGAAACTGCGTCAGCTGGAAGTTTATCTCTCCATGCTTCCTGTTCACCGACGCCGACATGTTTGGGATCAGTCGGTGGGTCCCACCTACCGTTCGCCGCATTGTCCCACTCTTGTTGCCACTTCGCCAGCGAGTCCGTTCTAGCAGCTGCTCTCGCATTCCTAGCGTAGCACTCGACGTCTTCTTCTAGGGTGATGCAGATGGGCATCATACCAGCAATAACGCATACAGCCTCCGACGAGATTGTTCCATAGGCACTCGCGACTCTCATAACCATGAGCCGGAACACACTATTCAGCTTTCCACGGATTTTCTTAGTTTTCAGCGCCGCAGCCCCGGCTGGCACGCCATACCAAAGTATTAAGGTTGCAACGTTTGCCAAGTTTGCTATGTGTGTGTCACAAATATTGTCACTCACTTTTCTCGGAGATGGCAGTATCGATTGCCACAAACTTAGATTCAAATGAAAGGTCCTACGGTCCCATACAAAGCTCCTGAATTTCATTTTGATCCGACTTCCGGTTCCGGAGTTGCAGAATGACCTTAGTGTATGAGCATTTTTGGAACAAGTGTAAAGAGAAGGTTCCGGAAAATGATGTTTGAGGTATTTCGGAAATCTAAGATGGCGTCTACCCTTACAAACCCTTACAATATGGGTATACTTGGAACGAATTTGATTTTTTTAATTTATAACAATTTTTATTCAGGCCAATTTGCGTACAGCTTCACGTGGCCGATTTACCCATGTTTTTGTTACATAATATAATTTTTTTATCGTTGGATCTCGTTGTCACTCTTCTTCTAGGGGGAGAGGAGCTTCCATTTCCATCTAGCGAAGATTGGAGGTCATCTTGTCCGTTGCTCATATCATCCATTGCTACATCGTTGGAGTTGTGAGTGGTTTCCGTTTCCTTGTTTTCAATGTTGATCGCAGTCTTGGGTTCGTTTGCAGTTGCTGTAGATGCGCTTTGTACATTGATTGCAGTTGATAGTTGGTTAGATGGTGAAAGTGTTTTTGAAACAGGAGCACTGCATTCACTAGTTTCCGTTGTTGGGCGGTTGTCCTTGTTTTGGTTTGTTTTGTTTGTTTTCGCAGTTTCAGTGCAAGGTTTGCCGTAGTGTGGAGGTTGTTCACAAAACTGACATGTAACAAATTGATTTTCATACGTAATCAACGTTTTACGCGGATGAAACCCGTCTTGACCACAAATGATGTATGATGGAATTGCTTTACGTAGTTGAATACGTATCACTCGCACGCCATTCCGGATACCCGGGAAAAAATTCCGCCATACTTCCTTTTCGATGGAAAGAACTTCACCGTACTGCGACATACTTTCCCGAGCATACCCATCTCTGGTCTGCGGGGGAAGGTCATGCACGCGTATTTCTATGGCATTGTCCACCATGAGATTTTATATTAACATTGTCATGATCAATACTGTGCACCCCGTTTTTAACCGAAGCAAATGTAATTGCATCTTTTTCACGTTTGAACATAATGTACATACAGTCAGACGCCTTGTTGTATTGAATCTCACTTACATCATTAACGTTTAGATGCCTTCGTTCCTTAAGCAAGATTTCAATTTCATTTGCTGCTGGTCTAACTTTGCAACGCTTGAAATCTGTACAAATTGAATTTGGCCTTGTTGGCCAAGTTTCAGGCTTTGTTAAATCGTATTTTACCCATTTCGTACACTCTATTGTTCACTACACTGTATTGTCTTTGTTTCTGTCGTCGCGACCGTTAGAAATTTTCGACTGTGTCGGATGCGATGAGAGCACGAACTGAACGAATTTGATGAATAGGTGTAGGAAAACAATATTCAGGGTCTTTCTAAAATTCAAGACAGTGACTTTCAGTTTATTGACATTCCTTGAATGCAGGTATTTTCGGAACGGATATGATGAACAGAAATGACCCTAGCAAAGTCCTGGCATTAGATTCCTTTCGAGGGATTGGGCTTTTCTGTTTCAACAGACTTCGCAACCGATTCATAGCGTAAAGAATCATTGCATGGCTTGTGCTACGATTCTACTGACACTAAGAATCATTCCAGGTTGAGGCTCGAACATACAACAGACATGACCCTACCCTCCACTTAAAGTACTGCTTCAAATTAGGAAATACTTAAGCCGGTGGGACGTTGTTAGAAATAGCATTCCATTAGAAAATCGTGTACGGTTTTCACCAATTAGTAGCATTTTGAATTCCACTTCTTAAGAGCTTCATTACGCTTTTCCGCATTCAATGGAATGAGAACGCGAACCAACTTGATAAAATCTAGTTCTTTTATAATTGAGGTTTTCTTTTTCTGCTTTTCATTCGAGAATGCGAAAATAATCGTAGCAATTTTTGGGCTGTGCGGTTCCCTAATGGTTTCGTCTCACAAATGGTCATATAAATCTCCGGAAAATCTATCCGAGACGAAAGACCGACCCGGGTGTAAAGTCACCACTTCCATTGTCCAATAATGTCGAGTCATTATTATCAATTTAAGCGAAAGTGATTACGCGATCATAATCTTTCTGCTTCGATTTCAGTTTCGGCTTTTCGATCGCCTGGTCGGTCGTTTTCCGGGGGACCACCGTTGCTGCACCCACAACCGCACGACGAGACCGCTGGGAAATTGTCGACCAAGATAATGATGATGGTGACGGTGATTACGACGCCCATCGTGCGTTTCGTTTCATTTTTTTGTTGTTTGTTCTCACCAATTCGTGATGTCCGTGAAGACATCAGCTCCGTTGAAAGTGTATAATGGTAACCGGCAGCAGCGTCGGTAATGTCCTGATGGGAATATTATCGGGTTAATATCTTCTTTCACACACCCATTCCCTATTATTGTCATTATTTCCGGTGTTGCCTTTTTGCCTACTCCGTCGGCACTGGGAAAGGGCGAATCACCATTATCACCTCCACCGGGTTTTCGCTCTCTTCTTTGCTCACTTATGGGAGTCGTTAGGTTAATAAGCTTTTCCACTAAAAAGGGTGCTTAAAGCTGAGTTTGAGTTTTCATTTGAGCCGTTTTATCAACGTTTAACTGAAAGGTATTTTGAGTAGATGAAAACGATTACAGAAAACCTGAGTTCCGTTTCGTCTCCCAATCGTATGAGCATAGCGGTTCAAATTAAACTACCAGTGACACTTACCAGGTTGTACCGGTCCCAAAAAGTACCTAAAATAGTGGAATTCACTTCGTTTTATCAAAGAAGGCTTAACCGATCTGAGAGCTGATTCTATTTCTATCTAACTGTTTCAACCGTTCAAGAATCAAAAGAAGTATTTTGAGAAATTTCACAAAAGCGATGGGCAATACCTACTTCGGGTGAAATTTGTTGTACCATTTTCTGTCAAAACTAATGATTTAGGGAGAACTTCTGATGACTTAATCGTTTTGCTTCTCAATATTTTTAGATATTGGTAGTATTCTTGCTCTTTTTGTTCTCATTGTTATGTTTATTTTGCCCTTCTCATAAAGAAAATTTATGCAATCACTGTGAGATCCAATTTTTTTAGCTAGGCCCGGTAGGCCGATTTTTATATACCATTCGAAACAATGCGTAAAGATTTGCAAATGTCTGTGTGTGTATGTGTCAAATATATGCTTTTGATTTTCTCGGAGATGACTGAACCAATTTTCACAGATTCTGATATATAAAATGTCTTACTATTGAATTGAATGTACATAAAAAGCCTTACTATTGAATTGTATATGAATCCGAGAAAAAATTGCAAAAAATATGTGCACTCAATTTTCCCAGAGACATCTGAAACAATTGTCACAAACTGAGGCTCAAATAAAGGTCTTGCGGTCTCGCAGATTGCTATGGACTTTCATCTGGGTCTGCTTTCAGGTTCCAAAATTGCAAAATGAAGTGTCTTTAAAATTTCATATCGCCGAGTAAAACAACGAATTTTTTTCTAAATTTCGCCCAAAACAGTTTCAAATTGGGGGTCACGTTAGTTACTGACCAAACGGATCGATTTCGGCTATATTCGTATCCGGTTACATGTGAAATTTGATTTTACTTTAATCTTGAAAATTCAGGATTTTTTTTTATTCTGAAACTTTGCCCCGATTTTTGTGAGCTTCTGTGTTAAAAAGCTGAGAGTGTTTTTTTTTTAAATTTTATATTCAATTCCGTTCACAGTTGAGCACCGCCATCTTATTTAAAACGTCTGTGCAGCTTAAACTGATTTGTTTATTTTTAAACGCGATTGACTGTTTTAACCTGAGGAAGTGTGTTCACCGAGTAAACAGTAGATTTTTATTAAATTTCTTCAAAAACGACGAAAAGATGTAATATCAAGGGTTTTATACCAAAACGGCGAATGACAGAAAGTCGAATAACAAAACGTCGAACACCAAAACATCGAACACCAAAACTTCGAATGTCACAAATCGTCGAATGTATCAAAAGGTCGACTAAAACAGAAGACCGAATAGAACAAAAGGTCGAAATACCGTATAGTTGAGATACCAAAAATAGTTGGTTGGTGTTTTGAAGCAGTATGTCTTGAATGACAGAAAATCGAATGATAAAACGTCGATGAACAATAGGTTTAAATACCAAAAGGTCGAAGGAACGAAGGGTCAAATGCAATAAAATACGACTGAAGGTAGAATACAACAACAAAAACGAAAGCAACTAAAAGACAGGGTGCAGAGTGTGTTGCATTGCATAATGGGTGTAGCCGGGATTTCATATAAAAACTGCCACCAAACAGAAAAAAATTGATACACGCAAATTGAAAGGGTTTATATTGGAGATGATTTTCACAAAATTTCAACCCGTTAACTGCCATATTGGTGGAGTTAGGGTGGTTCTTCTGATTTATTTAAATTTTTAAAAAATTTCTTTAGCAAAAAAATTTAAAAAAATTAGGAAAAAATTTAAAAAATATTGTAGGAATTATGGGAAACCTTTCTGAATTTTTTTCAGAATTTTCAAAAATGTATTTCATGTGAAAAAAAATGTTCAAAATTTTCGAGTTTTTTTCATCGCACTAACAATTTTGGTACCACTCTAGATTTTACATAAAAAATAAATCATTTGTGAGTACATTACGCTGTATTTTTTTGAGATTATTAACAAATGTGGACGGGTATTATATTAGACTTTGAAAGAATAAATCATTCGGAAAACCATGCGTTTCCATCAAATTGTCATCATCTGATGGAGACACATGGTATTTAGTTCTGAAATCATATATCACATGCTCTTAGAACTAAATACCATGCGTTTCTATCTACAACTTGAGTGCAAAGCTTAAGAAAGAATTTTCATAAGGGAAGACCAGTGAGAGAAACATGAATCTGAACTAATGAATTGACAAATATTTAAGTTTTAATATACGGTTTAAAATTTTTATTCATGAACTGTTAAGTCATTTTACATTTATTGTATTCAAATAAAATATTAACTATATTTAGTAATAATTCTGAAGGACAATTATATTATAGTTATTTTGCAAAAAAAAAGTATTCCTAGACACCAAGTGCAAAATCAAGGAAAATTCTAAACTATCCGTTTTAAAGTAAAATGTTCGTCGACGTTCTGTGTCACATGGTATGAATAGCCAAATTGCCTGAAAGTACTGAACAAGACAGCTAAAGTCATACGGCTTAAGCTCATAAAGACGGATTAATCAAACTGAGATCGGACTGAAGATCGATTAAAGCAATAAAACAATACGATTTCCCGAAACTGTTTAATAAAGGGGTCCTCTTCAAGAAATAGCAAAAAAACGGAAAATATTAAGTTTAGAAGAACATGTTGTCTTTATAGCAAATCGACGATGCGAATTAATACGTTTTTTGGGTCTTCGGGACTTGCTGCAGACGCTTCGATTTCTATCTGGTTTATAGTATTTCTTAGGACTGCTAATAGCTAACCTCGAAACCTCCTGACTATCCCGAAAGATGTTGAGGCTAGAAACGAGTTACAACCGTCCGCTGGCACACATGTTCACTAAAGACTGTCCCAGAAAGTATGGACGCAACCAAAAACCGCTGCCATTTCGCAATGGTTCAATTTTTATGACTGCGTCCTGTTGTTTACACTCGTCTCTAACCACTTGTGCAGTTGTTTATTCGTTTTCATTAGTTTGTTTCGAAATGCGTGGACTTTCAGCAGAACAACGTCGAAAAATTGTGTACAAATGGTGCACAGAACGCGGACTGTCACTGAGAAAGATAGCAAAAATGGAAGGAGTAAGCGAAAAAGCCGTGCGAAATGCAATCAGGAAGTTCGATGAGGATAATACCTTTGAGAATGAACCAAAAACGGGTCGAAAAAAGGTCCTGTTAACCCTCAGTTGGATAAACGTGTACTGAAGGCGTTCGAGCAAAAGAAGGAGGATTCAGTTCGGGATGTGGCCAAAAAAGTGGTCACTTCGAAGTCAAATGTTCTTCGTGCTAAAGAACGTTTGAATCTTCGAACCTATAAGAAGCAGAAACAACCAAAACGTAGTCCGAAACAAGAAGCATCGATCAGACCGAGGGTTCGAAAGCTGTACAATACGATTCTTGCTGGAAATTTGAACGGCATAATCATGGACGACGAAACCTACGTGAAACTCGAATACAAATCATTGCCGGGACCACAATATTATACGGTGCGATAAGGGCAGGTGTTAAACCAGTCCGAGACATCGATTGAAGTCGAAAAATTTGGTAATTTGTAGCTGCGGTAAGATTTCGAAACCCTTCATCACCACTGCTTCAATGAACAGCGAAATATACATCAAGGAATGTTTACAAAAACGACTTCTACCCATGATTCGAAGCCACAAGGATCCTGTTGTATTCTGGCCAGATCTTGCTTCTTGCCACTAATCGAAATCAACGGTAGAATGGTATGCTACCAAAAATGTCACTTTCGTCCCAAAAGACATGAATCCACCAAATTGCCCACAACTTCGACCAATTGAGGAATTTTGGGCAATAACGAAGGCATATCTTAGGCACCATTCAACAGTTCGAGAAAGATTGGAAAAAAGTGTCAAAACTTGTCGCCAAGAAGTCTGTACGGAATTCAATGAGTAACGTTCGCAAGAAAGTGCGTCAGCTAGTCTACAATGGCTAAGTAGCAAATGTTGAGAATAATATTCTGTTTTTGTAGTCTAATATCATCATTGTATCGAAAAAAATATGAATATCTAACACTTGTAAATTATTTACAGCGGAATCAAAGTGCGTCCAAACTTTCTGGGACAGTCTTTAATCCATTCTCAACATCATTGCTTGTAAATCGACCCAGGCGTGTGGGTGTGTGTAAATAACATAAAGAATACAATTTTATCATTATTCATTACGTCAATACTCAAACCCTGAGCTCAAGTTGCAGATGGAAATGCATAGTATTTAGTCCTAAGGGCATGTGATATATGATTTTAGAACTAAATACCATGCGTCTCCATCGGATGATGACAATATGATGGAGACGCATGCTTTTCCGAATGATTTATTTTTTTAAAGTCTGATATTATACCCGTCCACATTTTTTTTAAATCTGGAAAAAATACAGCGTAATGTACTCTTAAATGATTCATTTTTGATGTAAAATCTAGAGTGGTACCAAAATTGTAAGTGCGATTAAAAAAAAAATTGAAAATTTTGAACATTTTTTTTCACATGAAATACATTTTGATAAATTCTGAAAAAAATTAGAAAGGTTCCCCATAATTCCTAAAATATTCCTGATTTTGCTCAACTTTTTTGCTAAAAAGATTTTTAGAAATTTAAATAAATGAAAATCAGTAGAACCACCCTAACTCCACCAATATGGCAGTTAGATGGTTAAAATTTTGGAAAAATCATCTCCAATATAAACCCTTTCATACAGCATATATCAATTTTTTTCTGTTTGGGGGCAGTTTTTATATAAAAACCCGGTTACACCCTTTGTTAAATATCAACATTTTTACAAAAACGTATGAAATCAATTGTCCAATGTATCCCACTAAAATAACCGTTCTGTAGCAATTGTGTAACATGCCAATTTTCACAAGTTCACTTGAGACTGTCACTTCACGTATAATTGCCCTTAGCAATTATTTGTTGAAATAAGCAGTCTCAATCTTCAATTGAAGGAATATAAATTTCCGTTGCAAAGTTATTGCTAATTGCTTCAAAAGCTGAATTTTTCATGCCTTTTCTAAAGGTAATGTTTTTTTTAACTCTCTGTGTGTGAAATTTTCTTTAATGATTATTTTTTTGTGTGTTATGCAATATTTTTTACATTTAAAGTGATTTAATCCTTTGGCCCTGTACCATTGTTAAAAAATCGTTTTTGTTCACATGTTGTTTGTAACTCTGCTGAAACGTCGAGATCGGATGTGAACCTGAATATTTTCTGTTTTTGATCGACAATCTGGGACTTTTTGAATCAAGATGTGATTGCTGCTGCTTCTAATGAAAATTTTGGATAATTGTTTCCAATAGCATTCAAACAATCATTTGTATTAAGCAACAGAAAAATTTTATTGTGAATTAGATTCGATTTTTCAACATTTCGTTCCTCGAAGAAGGCGCAAGCAAAATTTTAACAACAGACGACCTTGGTGGAATGAAGAAGGGCGCAATCTGCGGAATCACCTAAGGAATGGTCGCAAACGATTTTTTCGGACAAAAATGCATACAATCAAATTCCTCGTACGGAGTTTGGAACTTCAATTTGAATCATTGAACGCATAATGTTTTCGGTTGTACGTTTCTCGGATGGAGACCTATTTGAAGGACGACCCGAGGCAATTTTGGTCTTATTTGCGGACTAAAACGTCCTCCCGTGGAATTTCAGTTAATGTCCACTATCGTGACCAATCTTCATCGACAGTTCCAGGTTCTGCTGACCTATTCTCGTCATTCTTTCAAAGTGTGCTAAATAATAACTCACCGCCTTTGTCAGAATCGTACCTGAGTAGTCTGCCGATGTATTTACTGAACTTACCTGCTACGGTTTTCACTGAATGCGAAGTACACAATAATCTACGACAAGTCGATGGATTCAAAGGGCCAGGATCGGACGGGCTATCACCGTCTTTCGTGATGGAGTGCTCTTCTGCTTTGGCTTAACCTGTATCTTTGCTTTTCAATCGCTCTCTTGCTGAACAATATTTCCCAGCGAAGTTGGAAAAAGCTTTGATAGTTCCAGTTCACAAAACCGGCAACGTACACGACATCACAAACTACAGAGGCATCTCAATTCTGAGCTGCTTACCTAAAGTATTCGAGCGTATGCTGTTAGATCTTATGTACCCCTCAGTAAAACATATCATATCCACTTATCATCAGTCGGTGTTGAACAGTCGTTCGCACCGCACGCGTATAGCTCTTGGCTCCTGGAATTTTTTTTCTGGCTACCTAGAGTTTCATTGATTCAAGGCTTCAGTCTTTTTCAAGACTACCTGAATCACTAACTAAGTGACTAAGTGAAAACAATTTACTGACAGGTAGACCGACCTTGTCATCATCTTCTTCTAATGACCTACCTCTTAATTCTTCTAATGTAAATAATCAAAACACAGAAACGCCTTTCAATTCATCTTCTAACGAAAACAATTTATTAATAGGTAGATCGGCCAAATCTTCTTCTTCTAATGGCAGTCTACCTACAAATATTCCTTCGATGCCATTCGCTTCTTTAAATGAAGTTGATTTAGGCGATATAACTGAAAATAAAACGATCTACTTACAAGATCAACTTTTTTAAATGATCATCCGAATGAATTCGACTTCATCACTTTTTGAAGCATTTCAAATCGGATGGCAATTTGCAAATAATATTATAATGAATTTAAAATTTGACAGTGATGTTAAATAATTATTTGAATATTTTAAATTGTAATGCTTGATCTTTAAAATCGAGTGAAGATGAATTTTATAATTCTCTCAAAGTTCACAAAATCCATATTGCCATTGTGACAGAAACTTTTCTTAAACCAAATGTCAAATTGAAAAGTAATCCACATTATGTGGTTCATCGATTTGACAGGTTTACTGGAATGGGTGGTGGAGTTGCCATTTTTGTCCAACGGCAAATTAAACATCGAATTTTACCTTCTTTCAATACTAAAGTTATTGAAAGCTTGGGAATCGAAGTTGAAACTATTCATGGAATTTATTTCATCGCTGGAGCATATTTGCCCTTCCAATGCACCGGCGAACAACTAAATTTCTTTAAAGGCGATTTGCAAATACTCACAAGATATCGACCGAAATTTTTCGTAATAGGGGACTTAAATGCTAAGCATGTCCAGTGGAATTGTAGGCAAAATAACAGTAATGGTAAAATACTTCATAATCAACTCTTAGCTGGTTACTTCACAGTTCTTCATCCCAGTAATCCGACTTGTTTCTCTTCAGTGAAAAACCCGTCTACAATTGATCTGGTTCTAACAGATCAAAGTCACATTTGTAGTGAACCGATTACACATGCTGACTTTGACTCAGATCATCTTCCTGTAACATTCAGACTTTCCAACGAAGCTATAATTAATCCAATTAGTTCTATTTTCAACTATCATAGAGCTAATTGGTTGGATTACAGATCTCACATTGAAAATCATGTGGATCATGAAACTATTTTAGAAAATTCTGCGGACATCGACACAGCAATTGATAATTTGAATCATTATATTATCGAAGCTAGAAATCTTTCAGTTCCCAAAGCTCAAACTAAATTAAATTCTCCTATCATCGATGACAATCTTCAACTGCTCATTCGGTTGAAGAATGTTCGTCGACGACAATATCAACGTTCTCGTGATCCTGCTATGAAAAATATAGTTAAGGATTTACAAAAAGAAATTAAACATAGATTTACTCTTTTGCGAAATGAAAATTTCGCTAAAGAAGTTGAACAAATTAAACCATATTATAAACCTTTCTGGAAACTTTCTTAAGAAACCTCAGAAACCAATTCCTTCTCTCAAGGAAGGAAATCAAATACTTCTTACAAATGGCGAAAAAGCTCAAAAACTTGCTCAGCAGTTCGAGAGTGTCCACAATTTTAATTTGAACGTTGTGAGTCCTATTGAAAATGAAGTCTCACTGAAATATGATCATATTTCAACCCAAGTGTTATCACACGATGACATTATTGAGGCGAATTTTGATGAAATTAAATCAATTATTAGAAAACTTAAAAACATGAAGGCTCCTGGTAATGATGGAATTTTTAATATTCTTATTAAAAATCTTCCCGATGTTGCCATGAGACTCCTGGTTAAAATTTTCAACAAGTGTTTTTCATTAGCTTACTTCCCAAAAAGATGGAAAAACGCTAAAGTAATTCCTATCCTCAAACCTGATAAAAACCCAGCAGAAACATCAAGTTATCGACCAATTAGCTTACTTTCTTCTATCAGTAAACTTTTTGAAAAAATTATCTTGTTGAGAATGATGACTCATATAAATGAGAATTCAATTTTTTTACCAGAGCAGTTTGGATTTCGTCATGAACATTCAACTACTCATCAACTTGTCAGAGTAACGAACATGATAAAAGCAAATAAATCTTCTGGGTTATCACCTGGAGTTGCTCTTCTAGACATAGAAAAAGCATTCGACAGTGTTTGGCACAAAGGTTTAATAGCAAAAATGTCTGATTTCCAGTTTCCTATTTATTTGATCAAAATGATTCAAAATTATTTAACTGATCGTACTCTTCAGGTTAGCTATCAGAATTGTAAATCTGAATTGCTATCCGTACGAGCCGGTGTTCCGCAGGGTTCGAGTGTAGCTCCAATCTTGTATAATATTTTCACTTCTGATCTTCCAAATCTACCCGTTGGTTGTCAGAAATCGCTATTCTGTGACGACACAAGTCTAAGAGTGATCTGCAGTCGCCTAAAAAGAAGTTTAAATATTTTCAGTGATTATCTGTCAAAATGGAAAATGAAACCAAATGCAGCAAAATCGCAATTAATTATCTTTCCTCATAAGCCAAGAGCTTCTTTTCTTAAACCAAACAATAATCACATGCTAAAATTGAATGGCTTGGAATTGACATGGATGTAATGTCACATAATATTAGATGTAATGTCACATAATATTATAAGCAAATTCCGACAAAAATCAATGCAATCTTCAATTGAATCGATTCGCTCCCTGTGTTAGTTAATAAGTTAGTATATAAGTTCTTTTTCCCCATTACACAATACAAGTAGGTTTAGAATTTTCCCTACACAAAAATCTCAGAATTGCGGAAGCAAATAATTTTTTTTTTTTTTTTCATAAATACGTTTATTTCATAGGCAATATACATAAGTTTTTCTTCGCCGTGGCATCTACAATACATAGTACTTTAAACCTAATACATTTCGAATATCCTATTAGTATGTTGGTATTCATTAGTTAATCTAAACACTGTTTTTATCAAGCGAGTTGCTATTATAAATTACATTAAATGAAATACATTTATTTTGTACATGATCTTATAACTATTTCAGGTTTGTTTGTATCAGTTCATCACTTTTATTTAATATAAGATAGCTGGCTATTGGTTGAACTCATGGAAGAGAAAACAATCTAACATAAAATAAAATTTAAATTGGAACTCCAATGGACTTAATGAAATAATAAAGAAGTTTCATGTAAGGAACGTCACGACAAGCAAGAATGTCGCGAACTGGGACATTGGATAGTCTACCTTGGGTACGCAAGGAATTTATTAGTTGAGATCTGACATCACGAAACTCCACGCATGTCCAAACAACATGGTCAATATCGCGGTAACCTTCGCCGCAAGCACAATGATTAGTCTCGGAAAGTCCAATTCGAAGGAGATGTGCATCTAACGTGTAGTGATTGGACATGAGTCTGGACATCACACGAATGAAATCTCTACTCACATCCAGTCCCCTGAACCATGCCTTTGTCGATATTTTCGGAATAATTGAGTGCATCCACCGACCCAGATCATCTTTATCCCAAGAAGCTTGCCAGCTGGCAAGTGTTCTTTGGCGAGGCGCGCTATAGAATTCATTGAAAGCAATTGGTCTCTCATAAATTTCACCCTCAATAGCACCACGTTTGGCTAAAATATCGGCTCTTTCATTGCCTGGAATGGAGCAATGAGCCGGAACCCAAACTATTGTGATTTGATAATTATTATTCAATATGACGTTCAGGCACTGTTTTATTTTGCCCAAGAAAAAAGGTTCATTTTTGCCAGCAGCCTTTGAGCGAATGGCTTCAATTGCACTCAGACTATCTGTGAAAAGAAAATAATGGTTTGGAGATAATGTGACGATTATACTCAAACTATAATGAACTGCTGCTAACTCTGCTATATAAACAGATGCAGGTTCTTGAAGCCTAAAGGAGACCGAAACATTATTGTTGAACATACCAAACCCTGTCGCTTCTTCAATTCGCGATCCGTCCGTGTAAAACATTTTCTCAGAGTCGATATGCCTGAACTTACTTGTAAATATTTTTGGGATTTCCAACGAGCGTAGGTGTTCCGGAATTCCACGCACTTCGCGCTGCATGGATGTGTCGAAAAATAAAGTTGAGTCAGGGACATTTAGGAGGCTGACACGGATAGGAATATATCTTGAAGGGTTGATTTCCTG
Organism: Malaya genurostris; assembly: GCF_030247185.1. Lineage (NCBI taxonomy): Eukaryota > Metazoa > Arthropoda > Insecta > Diptera > Culicidae > Malaya > Malaya genurostris. The sequence goes on from NC_080572.1 coordinate 96,636,395, forward strand.
TGACATATGGTTAAAATATACAGTCATGAATCTTGTTTGAGATTGAAGCTCAACTAGCCTTTCGAAGTTATTAATAACTAGGGGATTCAGTACCTCGCATCTTATTAGCAGTCGCGACGAAAGCTCCCAAAAACGATCCTTCAATGGAAGAACTCCCGCCAGAACTTCAAGACTCATTGTATGTGTCGAATGCATGCAGCCTAAAGCAATTCGCAAACAACGATATTGAATTCGCTCTAATTTGATAATATGAGAGTTTGCAGCGGAACGAAAGCAAACGCATCCATATTCCATCACTGAAAGTATCGTTGTCTGATACAATTTTATTAGATCTTCCGGATGAGCACCCCACCAAGATCCGGTTATTGTTCGAAGAAAATTTACTCTTTGTTGGCATTTTGTTATCAGAAACCTAATGTGTCCTCCCCACGTGCATTTGGAATCAAACCACACCCCGAGGTATTTGAAAGTCAAAACCTGTTGGATCATTCTTCCCATCATATGAAGCTGAAGCTGCGCGGGATCATGCTTTCTTGAAAAGACGACCAGCTCTGTTTTCTCCGCAGAGAATTCGATACCCAGATGGACAGCCCAAACGGACAAGTTATCTAAGGTATCTTGCAATGGTTTTTGCAGATCAATAGCTTTGGGTCCAGTAACTGAAACTACGCCATCATCTGCCAATTGTCTTAGTGTACATGGGGATACTAGACAGCTGTCAATGTCATTCACGTAAAAATTATAGAGGAGCGGACTGAGGCAAGAGCCTTGCGGTAGACCCATGTAGCTAATTCTGAATGTTACCAAATCGCCATGTGAAAAATGCATGCGTTTCTCTGACAAAAGGTTGTGCAAATAATTATTTATAACCGCTGGGAGTCCATGTTGGTGAAGCTTGACTGAAAGAACATCAATGGAAACTGAATCAAATGCTCCTTTAATGTCTAAAAATACAGATGCCATTTGTTGCTTTTGAGCGAAGGCAATTTGGATGTCAGACGAAAGTAATGCAAGGCAATCATTCGTCCCTTTATTTCTACGGAAGCCAAACTGAGTATCTGACAACAAACCGTTCGTCTCGACCCAAGTGTCGAGACGTCGTAGAATAATTTTTTCGAACAATTTTCTGATGCAGGACAACATCGCGATGGGTCTATATGAGTTGTGATTGGAAGCTGGTTTCCCCGGCTTTTGAATGGCGATAACTTTCACTTGCCTCCAGTCAGGTGGAACAATATTTTGCTCAAGAAGCTTGTTGAACAATTCCAACAAACGTCTTTTTGCGAGGTCGGGCAGATTCTTCACCAAGTTGAATTTAATTCTGTCCAACCCAGGAGCGTTATTGTTACAAGACATGAGTGCTATGGAAAATTCCATCATTGAAAAGGGGCTATCAATGGAACCATTATTTGAAAAAGATTCCCTAATAATGCTATGCGTAGGAACAGAATCTGGACAAACTTTCCTCGCAAAATCAAATATCCATCGGTTCGAGTATTCCTCACTCTCATTTCCTACGTTACGATTCCTCATTCGTCTGGCCGTATTCCAAAGAGTGCTCATTGAGGTTTCTCTCGACAAACCTTCGACAAAATGTCTCCAATAGCTACATTTCTTGGCCCGAAGTATGCTCTTGTACTTGGTTTCTAAAGTCAAGAATTTTTCAAAATTCTGAGGAGTTCCTCCTCCTCGTTTTAAAAACGTCTTGAAGGCATTTTGTTTCGCGTGCTTAGCATCTGAGCACTCTTTGTCCCACCAAGGGTTTGGAGGCCTTCTGTTAGACGATGGACCAAGAAATCGTTTGGTTTGGGCTTGTTCTGCGGCCTCCAGAATCGAACAAACGAGGAAGTCATATTCTTCAAGTGGGGGGAGCTCTTCCATTGAAGTTAAGGCACTTGAAATATTACTTTGGTATTTAATCCAGTCAATATTTTTTGTCAAATCATATGGAATATTAACTGAATTAGCAATGCCTTTGTTACTGCTAATTGAGATGATGATTGGTAAATGATCGCTACCGTGTAAATCAGGAAATACTTTCCAGGTGCAATCTAGTCGAATTGAAGTCGAGCAAAGAGATAAATCTAATGCACTTGGACGTGCAGGAGGTCTTGGGATCCGTGTCATGCTACCCATATTTAGTACCGTCATGCTAAAATTGTCGCAAATATTATATATTAAGGATGATCTGCTATCATTGTAAACGGAACCCCACATCATTCCGTGCGAATTGAAATCTCCTAAAATCAAACGTGGAGCAGGAAGGGCTTCGACAATTTCATTAAGCTGTCGTTGTCCAACTTGAGCTCTTGGAGGAATATATACTGAAGCAATGCAAATGTCCTTTCCTTTAATGTTTATTTGACAAGCAACAACTTCTATACTAGAAGTCGAAGGAATATTTAATCTATAAAAGGAATAACATTTCTTAATTCCTAAAAGCACTCCACCATACGGAGAGTCTCTATCGAGACGTATAATGTTAAAGTCATTAAAATTTAAGGCTATGTTTGATGTAAGCCATGTTTCGCACAAAGTAAATACATCACATTTTTGACTATGCAACAAAACTTTAAATGAATCAAGTTTTGGCATGATGCTTCGACAATTCCACTGCAGGACAGTGATTGAATCATTTGCGGCGGATGATAAATTATCCATCAAATGATACAAAACCTGAAAGAACTGGCCATTGAGCTGATAACTGTTTCAAAAAAGTTCTAGCTATTGGAAGGAATGCCGTTATGATAGTCTTTAGAGGTTCAGAAATATTGAATGCTGCGAAAATCCATTCTACAATTTCCGAAAACTTAAGTAATCCTGTTGGTGAATGTGAAACGGAGCCCACTGGATTATTGTCTTTCCTTGAGCTAGTTTCTGGATTGGTTTGTGAATTTGACAAACCAGGAGGCACAGTTTTTGGTTTTAAATTTGGCTTTTTAGCTTTAACACGGGGATCTTTTTTTGAAGATGTAATTTTAGGTGTCTTTTTAGGTATTTTGTGGTTTGTTAATCTCCTCTTAACAGACCCTTGAGGAGTGACAAACGAGGTATCTTCACTATTTCCGTCGGAGTCAGATTCCTCTGGCTCCATAAGATTTGAAAAACCGTTTTCGGTTTCCAAGGGGGAGACATGTATGACCGTTTTAAGCATTTCTGCATATGTGCGCTTAGACCGTGCTTTTAAAGAAAGTTTCATTTTGTCTTTACGCAACTTAAATGCAGCGCATACTGAAAGATCATCATGAGGTCTCTCCCCACAATAAACACATTTTTCAACATTTTTATCGCAAAGATTATCCTTATGAGGCCCTTGACATTTGATACATTTGGACTTATTACTACAGTAAGTAGCTGTATGCCCGAATTTTTTACAGTTCGTGCAATTCATAACATGCGGTAGGAAAAGCCGAACAGGAAGACGAATTTTATCGATATAGACATGGCTAGGCAACGCAGATCCGGCAAATGTTACACGAAACGAATCTGAGGGACGATACGACTTTTTTCCATCGACAATAGATGCTGAGTACAATTGCTTGCACTCGAGTATCTTAACTCCCTCAAGCATGGAGTTTTTAAAACGACCAACTCCATTTTTAAGTAAATCATCGGCCGTCAGACTTGCTTCAGTCACAACACCGTCAATTTCCACCTCCTTCGATGGAATGTAAACTCGATATTCAACAGAAAATAATTTACAGGTTACAATTTCGTTCGCCTGTTTCAAGTCATTGACAACAACTCGAATTTTATCTCTATTAACTTTACATATTTCTTTAACTTCAGAGAAATGTGATGTCAAATCCTTGGTAATTTGCATCAAATTTAAAATCTTTTCTTTTTTTCGAAGATAGACTATCCATGGCCCAGTGGTACCCTGTGGATAATGTTTAGCCCTCGGAGTATTTAAACTCTTACTAGTATCCGGAATCGGATTCGGATGATCTTCCATGAGATCATCCATTACATTAATTTTTTTTGTAAATTAATAATACCAAAATAAAAACTTATGTTTAGTAAAATTTCAGATATAAGAAATAAAAAATAATTTAAATTAAATCTACCTTGTAGCTGATGTCTCTGTTCCTTTATCGTGAAGAACGACGTGAAGCTCTTCCAACGATTTCCAATTGGCAGTCTTCTGCTGTTTCCAATTGGCAGTCTTCTGTCGTTTACTGCTATCTCAGTTGCTCTGCCGTCGTTGTGAACACCACTGCACTTGCTGTGCTTCCTGTACCTGACCCCAGGTACAGTGCTTTTGCTCTTGGTGGCGATCAAATGCGATGCTTGCAGTGTAGCACCTCGCGATATATGCCGTCTCTTTTGATCCTACGCAGCGTACAAATTCTGGTACCTGGTAGATCAGCACTGGGTTGCTTTAGCACCTTTGTGCCTTTGCACCCCTTCGTCTTCGCACCTTTATGCGATGGCACCTCTGTGACTCGTCACTTCTATGCTCTCGCACCTCTGTGTTTCTACACCTCTGTGCGTATGAACGGGATGGCCTTCGTTGCTAGCTTTCCAGTCGGGAAACGCCCCGAATATTGCGTTTGCTATGGGCAGTTTAACTACCTGAAGCTTAGAATTGTCTCGGTAGCAGCCGTTAACTCACGAGCCAGTACAATCGAAACACAACCTCTTCGCTTGAATGGTTTTTACTGAATGAGGAAGCAAATAATGTCCTCATGGTAATAACCAAATCATATATATAATAGGGCTGAAAATTCACCACTTGTGGCTGAACACCCAATTTAAATCTTAATAATTTAATTTTAACTCATATTCCAATAAATAGTTATTTAAAAAAAATCCACTAATCAGCACGGGTTTGTCAGAAAGCGGTCTACTACTACAAACCTAATGAGCTACGTTTCTATATCGATCGACAAACTTGAATAACGGCAACAAGTCGACGCGATTTACTTCGATTTTTCAAAAGCTTTCGATCGTGTTCCTTATCAGCTCGCAGTGGAAAAATTTAGACGAAACGGATTCCCTGATTGGATAACTAATTGGGTTATGTCGTATCTCACTGATTGAAGTGCTACCGTATGAGTCGGAACCGTACTCTCTGAATCCTTCAATGTTACATCGGGTGTTCCACAAGGGAGTCATCTCGGCCCACTCCTCTTCGTTCTATTCGTTAATGATCTTTGCAGTGTATTGTCGTCATTAAAAGTAATGTATGCTGGTGATCTCAAACTCTATCGCATCATCACAAATCTTTTAGATTGTTGTGCTCTACAAATGGACATTAAGAGGGTTTTAGACTGGTGTAATAGAAACAGCATGACAGTGAACATCAATAAATGTAATTCAATAACCTTCTCACGAGCACTTTTACCGATTTTATTCGATTACTCCATAATGGCGGCTACAATTAAGCGAGTTTCATCTGTTAAAGACTTAGGCATCATTCTCGATCGCTAGCTCCGCTTCATCGAACAGTTTGCCTTTGTTACTACGAAAGCCTTTGCAGTTTTGGGGCTCATTAAACGCAACACGCAAGATTTCAACAATCTATATTGTCTAAAAACAATTTACATAGCCTTAGTACGAAGTATTTTGGAATATGGAGTTACAATTTGGGATCCGCATCATAATGTTCACATCGACCGGATCGAAAGGGTCCAAAAATGTTTCGTCCGATTTGCTCTTCGACGACTACCTTGGCAGAATCATCTTCAATTGCCACGTTACGAGAATCGCTGTGCTCTCATGAACCTACCGACTCTGCAAAATAGAAGAGTACATCTACAAAGGATCTTCGTTTTTGATCTACTGACTGATAACATCGATTGCCCCGTGCTACTCGAAAGAATTCACTTTAACGTTCCAGGGAGATCATTGCGAAGAACGGATTTTCCTAGACGCTCATTTTATCGTACACAGTATGGGCAGAATAATCCAATGGATGTTTGTTGCCATCGTTTCAACAGCGTGTATCATCTATTTGATGTCTCTGCGAAAGGTTAACTCTAATCGAAGACAATAAAGACAATATCTCGAATTATGATTTTCACTTGACGTGAGATATTTTATTTCAAGCTACAGTCCCATCTCAATTGAAAAGTTGAAAGTCTTAAAACACATCGCAAGTTATTATCTTCATTGTCTAGTCTTACAATATGTACCCTTTTTTTAAACAGCCGAGTGCATTCTACGTTACGTGTATTTGCAGCAATCCCTTCAGCCGACGAATGGCATCAAAAATGCTAAGCTCAACTCTATCGCAAGATAATTCCCGGCAAGGCAATAAACCCTAAGCCTTTTCATGCATCATTCAAAACATGCGAACCATTCCGTACGCTTTCAGGATCTCTGCTCAACGGGCAGCAGAGATTAGAAATGCATCGAAAGAATACCAAAGCACCCCTGGCGGCTGCTCCTGTTGTGGATCGGGTGGATCACGAGAGGCGCGATTGCGACTGTGAATTTGTATGCACCGTTGCGTCCGTGGGGGTGGCTCAGACGAACGGTTGGACTAAACTTGGCCACAGATCAGCGGACCGGATCGGACCGAAACGCGCTGTCGGACTGCCCGATGATGACGAAAAACCAGAACCTTTCGGTACGTGGCAGTTCGGAGCAATGTTGTGCAATTTGATCAGCTTTACCCATTCGATTCGAGAAAAGCATCGACCGATGGCTGCTCGTTGCCGGTTATGAGCCTGTTGTCGGTGCGGGCCCAGCGCGAATACAAATGCTAGACGCAGATAATATCGCATTGAAAGGCTTAATCGATAAAATAAATTATTCTGCTTATCTGCTTGAAATGCCGTCTGCGTACAAGCCAAACATGGTACGGCCAAAGGAACCTCGTGTTGTTTGTCTACCGGGGCGAGTCCTAGGCAGACGCGGGTGCTGATTTAATGGACGATTGATTTTCTGCAGTTGGGCAGCTCTGAAGGATTGCGCTGGTGATGCCGGCGATTGGCGAGATTTCCGAGAACGATTTCTACTTGATTGAACTTAGAATATGACGTGGAATGGTGGCCCTGCTCGTATTGTAACTGATTTATAAGACGGCGACCAATTGATCGACTGTGTTTGTGGCAATTTTGGGCCTTCCAAGAGGGCGATAGTTAAATAAAACCGTTGTGGATATTGTATAGATCGTTTTCTTTTGGTGACAACTTTTGAACACTGTATTGTAAAATTCATAATTTTTTATCGAACATTTCACATAATTATCACAGTGATGGAGAGCTTATTGCAGATAAGCCAATCGATTTTATATGTTTTTAATTTTGAGCAAAATTTTATTAAGTAAACTGTTTGCTATTCACATCTACCCGGGTTTAGTAACCGGTTAGCAACAAAAAATCTAGTTGGAGGATAACGTTTCTACATCGAAGAAATGCTAAAAAGCGCATAAAACAAATATTGATTTGAGTTATTTGAAAATCTATAAGGGACAACCCTATGAAGTTGTTCGAACCGTTGACGGAGGACTACATAAATATTATCTGCTATCTAGTAACTGTCACTGCTAAAATTTATTTTGCACATTTAGGCAGCAGTTGTTTGTGCTTTATATAAACTTATTTGTAACAATGTAAAATATATTTCCGATGAATTATTCTTTAAGAATTTTTGATACCCTTAAAAGGAGCATTCAGTTTAATGGCAATAATTACGAAAATGGCTGATCACGAAGCTCTCCATGACGAGGCCATCTTGCATTTTATTCAAATGCAAGGGAACTGCCGAATTTCAATGTATATATGTCTCGTGCAAGGCAAACGGCGCACAAAACAAATTCACCAATGGTCAAAACACACTACGAAGCGAAAATCCTATGAAAAACCGTCAACTTATGTACATGAATCTGTCGTCTCTGTCATAGGAAACCATGATAAAAACTTGAAAAACGGGGCTCGATCACCAATTATTCAAAACATATAGTTTTATGTCACCAATTATTTAAAATATGTAGTTTTATCTACTTCGAAATATATTAATATACTCGAATCGATGCGTAGAAACATTCCCAAGCGATGTAACGATATCGAAAACCTGTTTAAAATTGGGTTGAGCTGTAAATATCCACAACAACTGTTTGTACGATTTTCCTTATTTTGAATTCACATAATTCAGTACTTGATTTTACATACTACGATTTCGGTCAAATATGCACCGGTTTGTTTTATGTTTTTTTTTGTCATTGTGAACAGTAAAATTTACAGAATTCTGTAAAATGTACAAAAAACTGTTTTTTTCGGATCAGGATCATTTCACCGAAAGCAGTTTCGCCGAAAGGGCCATTTCGCCGAATCCTGAAATCGTCTTAAAATCGTTATTGGAATTGATTTAAAACAAAGACAAATGAAAGATGATAGCGTTAACTACCGTTTTGTTGACATAAAGACTGTCCCAGAAAGTATAGACGCACTTTGATTTCACTGTAAATAATTCACAAGTGTTAGATATTCAAATTTTTTTCGATATACTGATAATATTAGACTCGCAGACAGAGTATTATTCTCAACATTTGCTACTTAGCCATTGTAGACTAGTTGGCGCACCTTCTTGCGAACGTTCCTTATTAAATCCCGTACAGACTTCTTGGCGACAAGTTTTGACACTTTTTTCCAATCTTTTTCGAACTGTTGAATAGTTTCGGCTGCCGAGACATGTTTCCTAAGATGTGCCTTCGTTAATGCCCAAAACTTCTCAGTTGGTCGAAGTTATGGACCATTTGGTGGATTCATGTCTTTTGGGACGAAGGTGACATTTTTGGTGGTATACCATTCTACCGTTGATTTCGAGTAGTGGCAAGAAGCAAGTTCTACCCAGAAGACAACAGGATCCTTGTGGCTTCGAATCATGGGTAAAATCGTTTTTGTAAACATTCCTTCATGTATATTTCGCAGTTTCATTGAAGCAGTGGTGATGAAGAGTTTCGAAATCTTACCGCAGCTACAAATTGCTTGCCAGACCATAGCTTTATTACCAAATTTTTCGACTTCATTCGATGTCTCGGACTGGTTTAACACTTGCCCTTCTCGCACCGTAAAATAATGTGGTCCCGGCAAGGATTTGTAATCGTAATAGGTTCGATGATTCAAACGTTCTTTAGCACGCAGAACATTTGACTTCGAAGTGCCTACTTTTTTGGCCACATCCCGAAATGAAACCTCTTTCTTTTGTTCGAAAGCCTTCAGTATAAATTTATTCAATTAAGGTTTAGCAGGACCTTTTTTCGACCCGTTTTCGGTTTATCCTCGAAGGTGTTATCCTCACCGTTTTTTCTGATTGCATTTCGCACGGCTTTTTCTCTTACTCCTTCCATTTTTGCTATCTTTCTCAGTGACAGTCCGCGTTCTGTGCACCATCACAAATTATCGACGTTGTTCTGCTGAAAGTCCACGCATTTTGAAACAAACTAATGAAAACGAATAAACAACTGCACAAGTGGTTAGAGAAGAGTGTAAACAACAGAACGCAGGCATAAAAATTGACAGATTCTGAACCATTGCGAAATGGCAGCGGTTTTTGGTTGCGTCCATACTTTCTGGGACAGTCTTTACAATGGTACTTCTTGAGTAAAGATTGATTAATGAACCCCAGAACGGAGAAAACATGTTGGAGAAATGACCCTTTCGGCGAAACGATTTTCGGTGGCACGGCCCGCTCCCTTTTTCCATATTCTCATATATAATACGTATATAATATATATAATACATGAGAATCATCTAGCATAACCTATCATTTGAAACAGTTCTCAGATCGGTTGAGCCATCTTAGAGAAAACGAAATGTGTTTCACTATTTACGATACTTCTGGAATCGTCGTGGTTTAAAAGTATTATGTATTATGTATTATGTATTATGTATTATGTATTATGTATTATGTATTATGTATTATGTATTATGTATTATGTATTATGTATTATGTATTATGTATTATGTATTATGTATTATGTATTATGTATTATGTATTATGTATTATGTATTATGTATTATGTATTATGTATTATGTATTATGTATCATGTATTATGTATTATGTATTATGTATTATGTATTATGTATTATGTATTATGTATTATGTATTATGTATTATGTATTATGTATTATGTATTATGTATTATGTATTATGTATTATGTATTATGTATTATGTATTATGTATTATGTATTATGTATTATGTATTATGTATTATGTATTATGTATTATGTATTATGTATTATGTATTATGTATTATGTATTATGTATTATGTATTATGTATTATGTATTATGTATTATGTATTATGTATTATGTATTATGTATTATGTATTATGTATTATGTATTATGTATTATGTATTATGTATTATGTATTATGTATTATGTATTATGTATTATGTATTATGTATTATGTATTATGTATTATGTATTATGTATTATGTATTATGTATTATGTATTATGTATTATGTATTATGTATTATGTATTATGTATTATGTATTATGTATTATGTATTATGTATTATGTATTATGTATTATGTATTATGTATTATGTATTATGTATTATGTATTATGTAATACATAATATTATGAACTTCAAATTGGAATAATGTTAAGATAAATTTAGAAGATTTCATTCTTGTTTTAGCATCGACGTTGGTTTAAAATTTTTAACATTTATAAGTCAGGTTCGGACAGAATTCGGGAATTCAAGAATTTTATATGCAACCATACGAACTTTCATTTGAATCCAAGTCCGTTAAAAACGGCTCAATAATCTCAGAGAAAAGTGAGTAAGATTGTTACATACATGTATACACCTTGCTACACTCGGCAAACCGAGTAGATTTGTTGATGAATTTTTTTACTAGCCAATCTTTAAGGCAAAAAGCTGAAGAAGTGTTGCGACTTATTAATTAAAATTAAAGTTGGTTTGACGTAAAGTCGCCATAACTACGTTATTTTTTTGCAATGACTGAGTGGAAACATATATTGGAGAAGCCAAATGATTGAGAAACTCACAGAAAAGATGATTTTTTTGAAAAAGATACGCTCAGAGACAGGACTCGAACCTGCGTTCTTATGCGTTCCGTGCATACGCGCTATCATTTCGTCATCCTAAGCCTTGTGATAGAGACAGCTCTAACACACGACTGACTAGGGTAGAGCGTAAATCGAACATGGTCTAAATCCTAGCCGCCTCATGACCTTTGGCGTCTTTACGTCAAACCAACTGTAAATGAATAAATCGTTAAGAACAATTACGGTTTGTGCCAATCTGCTTCAGGTAGGAAAGTCGGTAGCAGACTATCAAAACAGCCTTCATAGTGGTCCTGTCGCTGACGGTAAGCAGGCAGCGATTGGCACAATAGATGGCAGCAAGTGATTATAAATATACTCTCCTACCCAGTGCTTGAGTGAAAGAATAGGTATAGAACGAGAAGACTAGTGTTTGTTGTCTAATGAACAGAGCTTTTTTTATATTTGTGTTTAAGGTTCGATTACTAATTTTGAAAACGGCTTCAATGGAACGCTTGTAAAACTGCATTTAATGTTTATATAAATCAGTTCTGAGTTGGAACGGCCACTCAATTATTGCAAAATAATAATTTCTCTTACTGATGACGTCTAAAAATTTTCATATAGATCGCAGCAAGTAGATTATGATTTTGTCACCTGATGTTGATTTTTGGAAATGTTTTTCTGTTACAAACGAAAAAGCTCAACTGATTACTTGATCAACCGATCTTCTGGTCGAAATTTCCAGAAGTGGCGATTATTTCTGCAGAAACTTACCTAAAATTGCATAGATTTTGAAGTGAAACTGCGTCGTACTTTTAGGCCAATGTGGAAGAAATGTAATTTAAAAAATACCTAAGATATCCTTCAACACAGGTATAAAGTCCATGTCATGTAACGAGAGCGATTAGTTCAGAACGCTTTAAAACCGCTTATGTTACTATGCGGCTAGAATACGAACCAGATTCTTATAACTGATCAATTTACAATAGGCAAACTCTCTGATTCCTGATACAGAGCTACAAGGGATTTGACCATTTTACTGTCATTAATATGCTAATCATTTTGTTTATTGGATCAATGAAAAATGTTTTTTTCCATATAAATAAAACTAAGACATGAAAATCACCCCGCTACCATATTCTGCTGATTTTATTCATTTCCAAACCTCGGCCAGTTCCAATAACCTTAATTCCTAACAAGGCAACGCAGAACAATCTAGTGTTTCATAAACAAAAATCATAGCTCGCTCTGCATTGGCTCTCAGCACACCAGCAGATCATCATCCTATCACAACCTATAAAACATTGTGCCGTTTCATGATTTTGTCTATCTGCTCACTTGCTCCATAAATCATGCACCAACCGAAGCGGCAAAGAACAGACTTTATAAGCACCCAGAATCCATAGTTATGGGCTCACATCACCAGCGTCAGACCTTCAATCGCTCAAGATGATGGGCATCGTTACGACCGACGGTTTTAAATGGCGGGAAGTAAGTCAGATGCTCCTGCTGCTGCTGCTGCTTTTGCCTTGAGGCGTGGTGTTCAATATAATTGACTTGCTATCATCGGGAACCGGAGGCTGAAACACGAGAAACAGAAGCCGAACCGAACGGCGGCGGCGGCGGCACATTAAAGTTATATGCCCTCCAGATAAGGTTTCGTTCCTTATGGTGGCAGTCAGAGGACTGGTAGCAAGTTTGTACTTGCCTCAAGGAGCTGATGAAGTTCGCCCGCACGTTAGAAGGTGGTTAGTGCATTCGGTTGGTGATTCGGGGCGGTGGAAGGCAAAGCTTTCGTTCCGATGAATGGAAACCACTTCGTACTAGCAACTGATGGGGCTTTACCGTTAAAGTTAGCATGCTTGTTGGCAACGAGTTAAGAAACTTGCCTCATCGCTCAACGATAATCAATTTTATTGCTTTGGTTTCAGTGTAAAGTTGCGCAACACTGAATAGAACTGCTAATTTAAATTATTACGACATGGTTCAATCGGTCGGTCCATTCCTGCAACATTGTCACCCGATAGTGTGTCAAGCCAAATGTATGTCTCTACTTCGACCGAAGATAAATGACTTCGAATGCCATAGGAATTTTCAGGATCATCAATTCACAATTATCTTCCCGCTTCATCGATTGGATTGTGCTTGATGATGTCGAGGACTCTGCCGGCGTGGAAGACCCCCATCAAACTGAGTGACACTCGTTCCCCGGATCAGTGCCGGGGAAATTGTGCGTGTCAGTCAGATGCGCTGAAAAACTAGCAATTTATTCCTGAAGTGGCATTCATCTTCGAATAAATTGATACTGATCGGGACGGTCGCAGACGGAGTTTTATTAAGTTCCTCGGTTGAAGTCTGACGGGACGTCTCTTTACGGATATCAGCGGAACGTGAAAACAAGTGAGAAAGGTTTCCGAATGTGTTCCGATGCATTATTTATTTACGATTGATTCTTCGGTTATTAGGAGTTAGATTGAATTGGCTCGAAATTTCACGATTTCGTGAATATTTAACAATTTTGCCAGCAAGCCCAGCACTTCTTTCGATAAAATTTTCTGAAATCTATCCAAATTCTTATCTGTTAGTCATGATTATGTAATAAACTTAATTTACATGCATTATTTTGAGAACAGATAAAGTAATGTATACGAGAAATGATTAAGGTATTCTTTACTGATATTGGAATATTTTTTCTTCATGCTAAATTATAACTAAAGACTGTCCCAGAAAGTATGGACGCACTTTGACTTCACTGTAAACAATTCACAAGTGTTAGATATTCAAATTTTATTCCATATACTCATAATATTAGACTACAACAACAGAATATTATTCTCAACATTTGCTACTTAGCCATTGTAGACTAGCTGGCGCACCTTCTTGCGAACGTTTCTCATTAAATTCCGTACAGACTTCTTGGTGACAAGTTTAGACACTTTTTTCCTATCTTTTTCGAACTGTTGAATGGTTTCGGCTGTCGAGACATGTTTCCTAAGATGTGCCTTCGTTATTGCCAAAATTCCTGAATTGGTCGAAGTTGTGGACAATTTGGTGGATTCATGTCTTTTGTGACGAAAGTGACATTTATGGTAGTTTACAATTCTACCGTTGATTTCGAGCAGTGGCAAGAAGCAAGATCTAGCCAGGGGACCACAGGATCTTTGTGGCTTCGAATTATTAGTAGAAGTCGTTTTTGTAAACATTCCTTGATGTATATTTCGCTGTTCGTTGAAGCATTGGGGATGAAGGGTTTTGAAATTTTACCGCAGTTACAAATTGCTTTCTTACCATAGCTTTCTTACCAAATTTTTCGACTTCAATCGATGTCTCGGACTGGTTTAACACTTCTCGCACCGTACAATATTGTGGTCCCGGCAAGGATTTGTAATCGAGTTTCACGTTGGTTTCGTGGTCCATGATTATGCAGTTCAAATTTACAGCAAGAACCGAATTGTACAGCTTTCGAACCCTCGGCCTGATCGATGCTTCTTGTTTCGGACTACGTTTTGGTTATTTCTGCTTCTTATAGGTTCGAAGATTCAAACGTTCTTTAGCACGAAAAACATTTGACTTCGAAGTGCCCACTTTCTTGGCCACATCCCGAACTGAAACTTCCTTCTTTTGCTCGAATGCCTCCAGTATACGTTCATCCAACTGAGGGTTAGCAGGCCCTGTTTTTCGACCCGTTTTCGGTTTATCCTCAAAGGTGTTATCCTCACCGATCTTCCTGGTTGCTTTTTGCATGGCCTTTTCACTTACTTCTTCCATTTTTGCTATCTTCCTCAGTGACAGTCCGCGTTCTGTGCACCATTTCTAAACAATTCTCCGATGTTGTTCTGCTGAAAGTCCACGCATTTCGAAACAGACTAATGAAAACGAATAAACAACTGCACAAGTGGTTAGAGAAGACTGTAAACAACAGGACGCAGCCATAAAAATTGACAGATTCTGAACCATTGCGAAATGGCAGCGGTTTTTGGTTGCATCCATACTTTCTGAGACAGTCTTTAATTCATAGATACAATTCGACCAAATCTCAGAAAATGAAACACTATCAAAAGCCGAAATGAGATCATTTCATATTCGAATAAAAAAACATAGGCACCAATAGTAATAGTCACATCATTAGTAGAGTCACCATATTTTTTTGTCTATCACATTTTCAATCAACGAATTGCGATAAAATCGGAAACAATATCTTCGCTTCGGCTCTAAGAAGTAATACTGCAGAAAAAATAGTTCGAAAATTGTGCCTTTCTGCTGCTCTGAATCTTTTGCCATTTTTTCCCAATTTTTCCGCGTATCCTGAAAATGTCCGAGTCGTAATCTTAGCTTTCGTTCAGCTAAAGGTTCATTTGGCCAAAATCCATTCCACCGAAATTCGTTTCGCCGAATGTTATTTCCCCGAAAAGATCATTTTGCCGAAAGAGTTATTTCACTCACTGAAAATATCGTATAGAGAATTAATATCGTTTATTTTCTATTTATGATAAAACGATCGTAAATGCAATGCAGTATTGTAGTCTTCAATTTTCATTCTGAGGATCATGTCAGTCTTCATACGGTTTCTAACGAGAGAGGAAACTTTAAATTTTTTTTAATGCGATTTCAACTGTTACAACTTCAGTTCGCTTTCTCATCTCATCCAAGTCAGTCGATAAAACAAAACCGCTTACGTTCGGGAAAGAAGAAGCCAAGTACAGTATTGTGTAGTGAACAATAGAACGACCCCGAAATGAGTGAACCAAACGAACAAAAGCTACCGCTGACACGAAAGAATACAGTTGTTGTTGACTTCAGATAGTGCAAAATTCGAGCTTCGATACGAGAACTTGAAGGTTTGCTCAATGAGTAAATGCATCTTGACATTATTTATGCAATAAGACCAATGTGCATTTACTTCAATGCAATACGACCAATAATGTTGTTTTATATCAAGTTCTATAAAGAGTTGGATGCAATTCAATTCGCTAAAGACAATAATAATGTGCACTATGTGGAGCATGAAAATATCAAGTACAACATTCCAGTATATATGGAAGATAGTGCTATAGAAGTGCGTGTGCGTGATCTTCCCTCAAGCGTCATCGATCCTTATTTTTTCTCCGGTATTCTAAATGGCGTACGTTTGTTACGCATGCACTTGAGGAGGCCTATACCTTCTAATGTGACTTTCGGTCAGGATACAAGAATTTCGTGCAAATCGCTTGTTACCTATGACAATCAGATGGCCACATGTCAATATTGCCAAAAAGCTGTTCACTACGGTAAGCCATGTGATAAACTGGACAAGGAGACAACTACACCAAAGGACAACGGTGCTTTCTTCACACCAACCCCAAGCAACCCCAGTAAACCTGTGACAGCCACCAACAACAGTGAAGCATCCCCTTCAACGAAACCATCCAACGTAACCCCTATAGAACAAAGTACACCAGCTGCAGTTAACAGCTTACCATCCAACCAACCAGCAACTGCAAACAATGTACAACAAGACGCATCTACAGCAACTAGCAACGAAATCAACAACAATACCACCGATGCGTCAATGGATGACGAGACGAACCGCGAACAAACTGCCCCTCAATCCTCACAGGAGGAAAATGGAAGCTCCTCTTCCCCTAGAAAAAAGGTGACAACGAAATCCAATACAAAAAAAATTATCTAAAAACTCAGCTAAATCGGCCACGTAAAGCTTGTACGCAAATAGGCCTGAATAAAATATCTTTAAATTAAAAAAAACTGTTACAACTTTAAAAAAAATCTGGATGAAAAAATTACGAAAAAAGGGAAGGTTTCCACATAATTAGCTAACAATGAATTACCAAAACACTGTACAAATAAACAGCTATTCAGTGAATCATGTTTCAAGGTCTGAGGACAGTAAGTTTTACGAAGTAAGTTTTTTATAAATATTTTACCGTTTCAAATCAAAATTTTCATGAAACAGTGGTGCATATCGAAAAATTCACCGCATGATGTTTTTGAAATTTGATTAAGAATATTCGGTGAAATTTTCGGAATGATTCATAGAGTTTACTGCTCAAGCATCGGTTTCGATTAATAGAGGAAGATGTTCGGTTGCTGGCAGTGGTCGGTTGCCGGAACCCCACCGTAACTTTTGACTGAATATATATAAGGTGAAATCGCAATTTTTGCAACAAAATGTCATTTTCAAAATGTCTACCGAATTCGATTACCGGCCCTCCATTTTTTTTCGACAAACCGTGAGAAATCGTCAGTGATATGAAGGCTACTGTCGAGACAAAGCAAGCCAAAGTTTCGGCCAAACATCCAGCTGCGCATACAGCAGATGCTTCGGCTAAGAAAAAAACGTGGAACACCGGCCAAATCAACACCAAAGGTACCACCATCCAAATCATCGGCCAAGAGAGCCAAGGCGAAATCACCATCACACAATTAAGACTTTTGTCCAAAACGTACCCGAAAAGTATAAATTCCGGGTTTCCTTTGAATAATTGCATTCTTTACTTATAATTTTTTGAAATTTCTTGGGGTGCCGGTAACCGAACACCTTTTTTGAAATGGCCAAAATTTATCACTTTACTAAGTTGATAATTAAGCTTTTTCAATCAAAGAAATCAACTTAGTTCTTTAATCAGTTTTCAGCTAGGGACTTTAGCTTTCGATTGATGTATAGATGTCTGCATAATGTGCACTAAGTTTCAGATTTGAGTTCCGAATATGGAACCTGTGCTGAACCAGAATTGAATTCTTGAATTAATTTTCAGAAATTAATTCCTAAATTTAGTTCCGGAATTCGCCCCCAGAGTTCAGATTCAGAAATTGCATGATAGACCGAAACTCGAAACTTTGATTCTAGAAATAGGTTTTAGAACTGAGTTTATGCTCGGGAGTTAAAAATATTTGTTTTTATGTAGTTTATATATACCCGACTTTAACCTAGTTGCGGTCGTTCACCGGGAGTTCAAAATTCAGTTTAAGAACTGAAATTCATGAATCGAATTCTTGATCTGGATTTCTAACCTGAACCGCTTGTCCCAAGTTTCAAATCAAGTTAATGAATTAAGTTCCAGTTCCGGAATCCTGGTCCAGAATATAAAATCGTGCTTTTGTCGTGAATACGACTTACTTTAACAGTTCGGCTGAAAAGTTCGTATCGTTTAATAGAAACACACATTTTTTTGCCAAAATTCGTTTTTATTATTCAACATAATTGCCATCAGAGGCGATACAGCGATTATAGCGATCTTCCAAATTTTCGATACCATTTTTGTAGTACGATTTGTCCTTTGCCTCAAAATAGGCCTCAGTTTCAGCGATTACCTCTTCATTGCTTCTAAATTTTTTACCAGCGAGCATTCTCTTGAGGTCTGAGAACAGGAAAATGTCACTGGGGGCCAAATCTGGAGAATACGGTGGATGAGGGAGCAATTCGAAGCCCAATTCGTTCAATTTCAGCATGGTTTTTCGTTGTTGTTTTTGATCGATTGTGAGCTCACGCGGCACCCATTTTGCAGAAAGCTTTCTCATATCTAAATATTCGTGAATAATATGTCCAACACGTTCCTTTGATATCTTTAGGGTGTCAGCTATCTCGATCAACTTCACTTTACGGTCATTGAAAATCATTTTGTGGATTTTTTTCACGTTTTCATCGGTAACAGCCTCTTTTGGACGTCCACTGCGTTCATCGTCTTCGGTGCTCATATGACCAGTACGAAATTTCGCAAACCACTTACGAATTGTTGCTTCGCCCGGTGCAGAGTCTGGATAACACTCATCAAGCCATTTTTTTGGTATCGGCGGCTCTTTTTTTCATCAAAAAGTAGTGTTTCATCAACACACGAAATTCCCTTTTTTCCATTTTTTTCACAATAACAAAAGTAGCTTCACTCAAAATGCAATATTTCACAAACTAATAATCAGACAGCTGTCAAATTTATACACGTATCTTTTGAAGGTTGGTACTAACTGAAAATGGTATGGATTTAATTCTAGTGGCGCCCTCTCAGAGAAACGATACGAATTTTTCAGCCGATCTGTTACTATGGGGCGCCTTTCCAAAATTTACCCTGTACAAGAATGGGCAGAACTTTATCGCGAATATCTCTTGATGTACTTAAAAAACAACATAATTTTTTCTGCAAGCTATCAGAAATATGATCAGGAAATTGTGATTGAATTTTCAACAGCGTGAGATAACCATAGATAACTGAAAAACAAAGTTTCCTGAAACTTTTTGAAATATTGAGGAAAATTCATCACGCATGCTTGCCTTTTACGCACCCGGACGACGGTTTTGAAGTAGTCAAGCACATATCAGTTTCAATTATCTACTGGACGAGTATAAAAGGTAAACTTTGATTAAAAATCGGTAATTTCTTCTAGTGCTTCAGACGGAACTGGATGTCGAGGTGAGGTTCTTCCACCATTAGTAAGAACAAAACTGATATAAACCTTCGAACGATCAGGTCGTGCTTTCATTTGGATTTCGGTCGTCAAGAGGAGCAGTCGGCATTGAAAACGCAAACCTTTTGCGTGGTAGAAAACCTCAAACGCACAAGTCGTAGAGCCAGTTTTCCTTTTAAGAAGACGGATTGCTTCATGCTGCTGCTTGTCGTTGCATTGGAGCAAAACCAGCCCTTCTAATGGCTCCAAATGTTATCTAAAGAACTATAATAATTGCTTCTTTGCAAATCGGAAATTAAAACCATCAGTGTAGCGCAAATCTAGGATAATTTATTTAGCTTTGTGCAATTTTCGCAACGCAAAGTTCGCAACAGTGTTTATTATCGTTTATATCATAAAGAACTATACTGCACGGAACCACCCGCGATCCCATTTCAACCAGAATATTAGTTGATTTTCTGAAATCGATTGGTTAAAATTTGGTACAACTAATCGATTGTTGTTTTAACTAAACTGTCATTTTTGTTTTTCGATTAGCAGAAACGATGGTTGAAACAACTAATTTAACTGTTTGAAAAAAAAAAATGCTGTCAATTAGTGAGGACACATACCTTTCAATTTCAACAAATATTTTAGTTTAAATAACTGGTGTTGTTATTGAAACAAAATTCTGTTAGTTGAAAAATAAATCGGTTTTATTTATTTTGGACATTGCAAATAGTTGAATCAATTCGAACAATGCTATTGATTTGCGAAAATTTTAGTCAATTTATATGAGTTCGGGTGCATCAACCGCTGGGAATTGGAATTTTGCGACGGCAATTCAAACGCGCCATTCAATCGCAGCGCGTTCTGTGTGTTTGAAACCCAGCTGGAAGTAAAACTGGAAGTAAAACAGTCTGCTGGAAGTAAGTCAATGATCGAATTTGAAGCATGAAATTTTTGCGCATACCTGAAAGATTACGAGATGATTATTCATTAACATTTTTTAATTTGTCACCAAATCTTTTTCATCTTAAACAAGGTTAACTTTATCACAACACCGTTATTATATAAACACTTGTTATCATAAATTTCTCAAATCGAATGAACACAATTTCACAAAACGCTTTAACCATCGATGTTGTTTTCATTGACATTTTGAAGCGACGCGAACAGATTTCAACTAAAAAAGTTGTTGATTTTGCATTGCAATTATCGTTTTGCTTTCAACTGTCTCCGGCATTTGACAGCATTCAAAACAACATATTTTTCAACTACTTGAATATATGCAAATCAAAAACCATATTGGTTGAATCAAAAATAAATTAGTTAAATCAACTATCGCAAAAATCAAAAACTGCGATATCGCAATTTTATGATCGAAGGGTTCTCCGTGTGGCTATTTCGTAATATATAATTGTATGTCGGAATGTTTATGTAAATAATCTGTACTGGTGCATTGTTTAAAATTCTACACGCAAAAGCCAGCGATCGCAAAACAACTAAAATGTTAGTTGTTATTTCTGAATTTGATTGGTTAAAATTTACTACTACTACTGGTACTAATCGATTGTTGTTTCAACTAAACTGTCATTTTTGATTTATAATTCTACCAGTTTAGCAATGACATCCATCAAAGACACGCACCACAAACGAGTAATGAAACATTACAGTTGAGCAATGACGTACACCCTAAGGGGAAAATGAAATGTTTCGATTAGGTGTCACTCGTGCAACTGAGTAATGACACATTCCAAACAAAGCTACCTGTATGCATGATAGCAAAAAATATCTCAGTTGTCAGAGTGGTTCACTAAAAGAGCTTTTTTGATTCCGTTTTCATGAATGTTGCTGATAAGACTAATGCTACAGATGCACTTTCAAGAAAACACAAATACTATCACTCGACTTTAGCAGTAATTTTTAAGCATTAAGCGTGTTTATTTACATTGACATAATCTGTCCAAAAAAAAATTACTCGCAGATGAAATTAAAACATATCGTAGGAATATCTATTCAAGTACATGGAAAACTTGTTTCACAATTAAACTCTTATGTTTTTCTGAATACTTTCACTTAAATGAAACGGTCACTACGTAACTAACATAAATGACGTTCATTTGCCATTGCAAATTTTCAAAGGTGAAATGAAGAGGATATTTGTTTGGCGTTTCGCTGTCTTCGTTTTCAACCCAGTGACAGCATTCGAATACAGCTATTTAGTTTACTTGAAGGGGTTGTGACAAATGTGAGTTAAATCAACAACATTTTATTTGAAACAACCAGGACGTGAAACAAAAATTGCAATGTTGTAATTTTGACTTCTGCGGGTTAGCCGTGTAGTGGTGAAAAAGGGGAAAGCTTGTAGAATTCACAAAATCGATCCACTAATTGAGTGTCAGTTTAATTCGTATTCATGACATCCAGTCATGTCTCTGGCATTACACACCCGTACTTTTGTATAGATGCACAATTACAATCCTGGAGGCGAAGCAGTAAAAGTTTCAGAATTCACACAATCAATCAACTAATTGATATTCGGAAGTTAGAAAGAAGCAAGTCAATTTTGTTCGTATTCACGTCAACCATTCATGTTTCTGACATTACCCATTTGTTTTTAAATTTCAAATCGTTATTTAAATGCATAATGGCATGTTCGGTAGTGTTCTAGTTCTAGATGCAAAATTTATGTCAGTTTCAAAAATTCCAATCGGAATATTATAACAAGAAAACTGAAACGGCTTGCTTCAATTGTTCCAGTTTCACTTTTACTATGTTCATCTAAATTTAGTTTGAAACTGCTTGCAATTTTAATGTGGTTATGGCCGAATAAACTTTCTCATTCTTATACAAATCTGAGTAATAATGCAACTCATTATCACTTGATTCAGGAGGTGCATCCTAGAAGAAAATTTGAGTTACGAGTTTCACGTTGCGAGAAAAGTTATTGCGCATGATTATGATCCAAATTTGATCATGAAATCATAAATTATTGTTATGATTTTATGAGAAGATACAATATTCAATCTTGACAATGGTAACGAATTTCTTTCAGTCCAGAATTTATGGTCCAACATTGAGGTTCCAAGGATCGGATACCTGGAGCAAGCTTCTGTTCCTGAATTCGGATCTAGATGTGGATTCATTTTGAAACACAGATTTTAAATCGAGCATTTTCCGAAATAAGTTACAAGTCCTCAGATTCCACATACTCTTGTCTCAACGGAAATTTGTATATATTATAGGTAATTATCTTTCATTATAACTCGGTATTCTCAAATATTGGCAATAATCTGAAAACTACTCATGTTTATTAATAATCTGAGATTTGTGATGAATAATCTTTGATGGTAAATATGGCTTTTCTTTTGTACGTAGATTATATCAGGTGTACAACTTTGCTTCCGCCGAAATAATGCTTACAGATGTATTATTCAAAGTATTGTCCATCGCTAGTGACAATTTTCTCCCATCTTTCCGGAAATTTTCGGATCCCGGCTCGAAAAAAGGAGTCCTTTTTTGACGCTATCCATGAAGCAATCCATTTTTCCAACTCTTCGAAGGATTTAAAATGTTGATCTGCCAGGCCGTGTGCCATCGAACGGAATAGGTGGAAGTCAGAAGGGGCGACATCTGGGGAATACGGAGGGTGGGGCAAGACTTCTCATTCCAGCGTTTCCAGGTACTTTTTGACCACTCTTGCGACGTGAGGCCGAGCATTGTCGTGTTGGAGGATGACTTTGTCATGTCGCTCTTGATATTGTGGCCGCTTTTCTTTTAGTGCGCGACTAAGGAGCATCAGTTGCGTTCGGTAGCGATCTCCTGTGATGGTTTCACCCGGTTTTAAGAGCTCTTCATCAAGCATTGCTTCTAGATGTTCATCTTTGAAAGATTTTTCTCTTCCACCACCATGTTTGTCTTCGACATCGAAATCACCATTTTTAAAACGTTGAAACCACTCCCGACACGTTCTTTTACTCAGAGCAGCATCATCGTAAGTTTCTGAGAGCATTCGATGCACTTCAGTTGCATTTTTTTTTGCGAATTGTAACAGAAAAGTCAAACTTCCCGCAAATGGCGAGAAATGGGCACATAAACAGACATTTTCGAGTGTGAATAATACGAAAACAAGAATAACTGTCACTGAAACGGCGATGAATTCGTTAGGCACTGTACATACTCACTTTAAAGGCATTATCATCTATCACTTGGACCAGCCTCAGCCGGTACAGCCACCTATCGGAAAACGGCGGAAGCAAAGTTTTACGCCTGATGTGCCATATATGCTCGGAAAATCTAGATTATTGTTTGCATTTCTCATTTGAACGGCTGAAAGTAAAAATCGGATAAGTGCAATTTACTTTGGAAAACTCGTTTAAGTATTTTTGAATGTAAAACCCGGATAGAAACATTGGGCGCAAAAAACCGAACACGGATATTGGAATGCAAGAATCGTTTGAGAATATTTTTTTACAAGAACGTGCCAAACAAATTTTTTATTGTAAAACCAGTCTAAATAGTTCTTCGAGCAACACAAATTTTTTTTATCCGGTATTTGCATTCGAAGATACTAAAATGGATTTACCAAACTAAGTTGCACTTATCCGACTATTGCATACAACCGTTCATTTGAGAAAATGGTATATGGGTAATATCTTTTGAAATCTACCATATTTAAAAAAATTGTAGTTTGAATCCGCACATGTCATATCTGTGGAATAAGTATCAAGTAATATATATATAGAAATGTGATAAGTGAACTATTTGTTTCTGTGACATTTTCCAGGAAAACAATTTGACTTGCAACTGCTGGTGACAGGAAAAAATATAATGATTATAATGCAATTTGTTAACAATATTGTCTTCAAACATTGATTGAGACGAGATGCCAAATTTCTTAGCAGAATTTTTTTTCATTACATCTTAGAGCCGTTTTCAAAAGAAAGTGTACCGGTTTTTTCTATTCTGTCAGACATTTTCGTCTCCTCATTTCTGCCAGAAAGAATTTTTGTAAGAAAATTGTATCGTACTCTCGTCAGATCGGTTATGTCTCTGATGCTTCCCATCCGGTTTATTTGTTTCAGGTCATAATTTCAATAATCTATTCAAGAAATTTTGCGCTCTGTACAAGCCAAAGTAAACAAACTATATAGTCATCCTTCCTGGTTTTTTCGTAACATTACTGTCAACATCAAAACAAAACGAAATAATTCCATTCGGCATCACACTATCAAATAAGCTCCGCGGCAAACAAAAGTTCCTAGCAGGTTTTCCAGTACCCTCAAGCACGAGGAATCTGAAACGAAGCTGGGAGATAGTGTTGACGATAATGATGACGATGTTGGTCCTACATGACTCTACCAGTCTGTTACCGCATGTAGGACAAACACAAGAAACGAATGCCGCCGTTGTCGTCATCGTCGTTGGCATCGTTGTCTCTTAATTGCATTGCTCATAAACATACCGCAAGTCTGAATCATTGCAAATGCAGTGCGAAGGGTCGGGCGATCGGCGTAAGCGAGAGGAAGATTAAGCTTCTAGAACAACCCATGCTCCCTTGCCACTAGACTACTGGAAAGAACGAATGGCATTAGTGTGTAGCTTCGCTGTATGCTCCGACAAAGCCATTATCTCGGGGCAACCATGCTGCTGTGGTTCTTCCGAGCAGAAAGATGATGCACGAGAATGTTGCACTTGCTTGAGGATAATGCTGCTGGTGCTGCCTTAGTCTCTGGTGACACTGGCTCGACTGAAATGATATTTCCATGTGGTTTCGATGGGAATGAAAACACATCGACATCTCCGTTCTCAGGAGTGTTCAATTTAAACAACGAGCGAAAAAGCTCAATCCAAACAGCTTCAAAAGATGTTTCCAGCGAAAAGATTTTAACCTCTCGGAGGAAATATTTCTGGCAACACTACTTAAAACAGTCTACATTTGTAAAGCTTATACGTTGCACATTTATTTCACCTGACTCCGGGTACATTCGGTTCAAAGTAAAACTTCCTTTTGGAGGCAACAATCTGTTCTACTGCAATATGCAGTTTCATTTCATTCATTAGAGACCGCCACAGTGAAAAAAAAAGAAATTTGCGCTGCATCGAATAAATATTTTGTTAGAATGCAACAATCATTCGATTAATGAGACTGAGTTTTCAAGATAATACTTTATTTTACTTTCAAAATAGATTAAAAATAAAGTTTTGTAAAAATGTCTTATTTAATTTTGCGCTTTGAAAATGCACGAAAAAAAAACTGAGAAATTACAAATAAATTTTATCTGTGCCAGGCACCGGTCTTTCGATCATTAAAATGCAATTCTGGGCTAGCATGCTTGCCTCCGATGTAATATGACAGATTAGAGCGATTCAATTAAACTAATATTAGTCGCCTTATTAGCCGTGCTTATCGTCGTTATCACTTGCATGACTGCTCTTAACGGTGGCGAGAGCAGGTCCGGTTGGTACGTAAAACAGTGCGCTTTAAACTGTGGTAATGCTAGCTGGAATTAATTTTCAGCTCTCAACAATTTGATTACTGTTTCTACATGGGCAAAGCATTAAACTTGTTTTGATTGCTTGGATTTTTGCGTGACTCTGAGGGTGGAAAATTACATACTTATTTGCTCATTTTTCTGATGGTGTCACCATTTTTTGTTTGTTTCCACTCTGTTTGGATTTTGGTCCCATTCTAATCGAAATAATTATTCATGACGATTTATTTTTTTATTTCGTCAAGCAAATGTAAGCTAGGATTTCATTTCAGTTTGGACATACTAAGATCAAGATGTTCGCAGTATTGATTGCAGTGACGCATTATTCGATTGACTGGGCTATATTTTGCATAATTTGTTCAAGCTTGTTTTTCTAAAAATAATTTCCTGGAACGTAGTTGACGGCTAGGTATATAAAAATTCAATTGCGATAATAATGGAGCTGATTGAATGCGTTGAGAAATAATGTCGCTGATAAAATAAAGCATTGCAAAGTCGCGGCGTTCTTTAAGTGTTTGTATATTGATGAGCATACAGCGTGCTTCATATGATGGTAGAGGTAATGCTGTCCAGTTTAATTTACGAAGTGCATATAAAAGAAATTGTTTCTGGATTCATTCAATCCGTTCTTCGTGAGTAATATTATATGGATTCCATACTAGGCTGCAATATTCCAAAATATCTCTGACATATGTACTGTATAATATTTTGATTGTATATGGGTACTGGAAGTTATGACTGAAGCGTTCAATAAAGCCCAGCATACTATTTGCTTTATTACATAAAGACTGTCGCAGAAAGTATGGACGCACTTTGATTTCGCTGTAAATAATTCACAAGTGTTAGATATTCAAATTTTATTCGATATACTGATAATATTAGACTACAACAACAGAATATTATTCTCAACATTTGGTACTTAGCCATTGTAAACTAGCTGATGCATCATCTTGCGAACGTTCCTCATTAAATTCCGTACAGACTTCTTGGCGACAAGTTTTGATTTTTCATTTCTTTTGGGACGAAAGTGACATTTTTGGTAGTATACCATTCTACCGTTGATTTCGAGTAGTGGCAAGAAGCAAGATCTGGCCAGACGACAACAGCATCCTTGTGGCTTCGAAACATGGGTAGAAGTCGTTTTTGTAAACATTTCTTGATGTTTTTGTAAACATTTCTTGATTTCGCTGTTCATTGAAGCAGTGGTGATGAAAGGTTTCGAAATCTTACCGCAGCTGCAAATTGCTTGCCAGACCATAGCTTTCATACCACATTTTTCGACTTCAATCGATGTCTCGGACTGGTTTAACACTTGCCCTTCTCGCACCGTATAATATTGTGATCCCGGCAAGGATTTGTAGTCGAGTTTCACTTAGGTTTTGTCGTCCATGATTATGCAGTTCAAATTTCCAGCAAGAATCGTATTTTACAGCTTTCAAACCCTCGGCCTGATCGATGCTTCTTGTTTCGGACTTCGTTTTGGTTGTTTCTGCTTTCAAACGTTCTTTAGCACGAAGAACATTTGACTTCGAAGTGCCCACTTTTTTGACCACATCCCGAACTGAAACCTCCTTCTTTTGCTCGAACGCCTTCAGTATACGTTTATCCAACAACTAAACAATTGTTTGACAACTGAGGGTTAGCAGGACCTTTTTTTCTACCCGTTTTCAGTTTATCCTCAAAGGTGTTATCCTCACCGAACTTCCTGATTGCATTTCGCACGGCTTTTTCACTTACTCCTTCCGATTTTGCTATCTTTCTCAGTGACAGTCCGCGTTCTGTGCACCATTTGTACACAATTTTTCGACGTTGTTCTGCTGAAAGTCCACACATTTCGAAACAAACTAATGAAAACGAATAAATAGTGGTTAGAGAAGACTGTAAACAACAGGACGCAGCCATAAAAATTGACAGGTTCTGAACCATTGCGAAATGGCAGCGGTTTTTGGTTGCGTCCATACTTTCTGGGACAGTCTTTGAACAGATCATTACGATCAGATGGTAAACTATTTCATGCAGCCAACCTTTAGTATTTCATTTTGAGTTTCAAATACTTAGCAATCTATTGCCCGATGGTGATGAATCGTGGAATAAAAGCACTAGAAACGTGTTGATTGAAATCTACAATATTTTTTTCCTCCAGAATTCTATTGAACTCCACTTCAAACTTAAAACGGTTCAAGAAATGAACTTGTCGAGCTGACAACACACTTGATGGATGAAGCACATTCGAATTAACCGACTACTGAATTTGTAAATGAAAATCATGCAGACGTGCTCCGAACTCCAGAAAAACTTCCCAATATTCTACCCTAAAAAACTCAACCGAAACGAGTAACTCAAATCCAGAAGCGAATGACCTAACTCGAAAGGATGTATCAAAAATTAGACAGCTACAAATTCCTTCCATTTCATTCACTAGGACTACTTGGCTACGCTGCGATGGTAGCTCATTTATCTTACCATCAAATGGATCCGCACCACATGGCAGTAGGAAAATAAAAAAAAAACAGAGGAAAAATGACTGCACTTTCTCTTCGACCGACTGGATAATACCGTCCTGACACTTCCAACAGCGGAGTCCAGCTTATCCCGAATGTCCACCGAGCCGAACCAAGCCTTCCTTTCTCAGTGGCTAAATCGAATAGTTGAGACCGAATGAAAAATCTATTTGCACCTTTTCCATGCCCACCCATCGGGAAATCTGAAGCGGAAGTACCGATGCCGGCGTCAAACCTAAGTCCACGACCGAAGAAGATGCATCTGCGGGCGGATAAAGGTCTTTAATAAAACATAAAACTAGGAAAGATAGCATAATTTATTACAAAGCATTTATTTCACCCAAGTCGTAAGAGCTTGGTGCTGCCGCCGTTCCTTTGATTATTTTTTATTGGTCTCGGATGTAATCTAGCTCAGTTTAACCCTTTTTCGCTCCGTCCGGGAGGATTTTGGTAGTATGCTATTTTGTCGGAATCTCCATCTACTTCGTTTTTCACAGCTTGACTAAATATGTATAGCGAGAGCCAAAAACCGGAACACAGCTTTGTCCGGATGGAGGCGGTGGACGGTTGCAAGCTGTGACCACATCCCAATTAATCTTGCACCCGTCCATTTGCATAGTGCATCCGCTGACTAGATGGATTTTTTTTCG
The DNA here is from genome assembly GCF_030247185.1 of Malaya genurostris. Lineage (NCBI taxonomy): Eukaryota > Metazoa > Arthropoda > Insecta > Diptera > Culicidae > Malaya > Malaya genurostris. Next base: position 96,665,388 of record NC_080572.1, read on the forward strand.
TCTTCCACGTGAAACTCCGGGCCCCCTGCTTCGGAATCCTTCGATCAACTGCATCCAGCTGGCCATAGCTAATGGCGTAACCCCACCGGAATTAGTAGATTTAGCTCGAGCACCAGTTGTTCTACAAGCGATGAACCATACTCCCGAACCTGGAGGTTTTTTAATAAATGAATTGCCAATCAATTTGTGCAACCCATCAACGGGTCGCTGAACATTTATCCCAATGACGATAGGATAAAAGGAAACTGGAACAGATGGGCGATGAGCGCTGGTTTGCGAGAATAACTCGCCGTTCCGGTTAACATTGGCGCTCCGCTTTGGTCGAACGAGCAAATGTAGTTGCAGACCCAAACCATCCGAACCCGGCTTTTGGACAGGAACGGCCGGAAGGAGGGACAGCGTGGCAAGAGAATGCACTCTATTACTCGGGTGGCAATATCGCGAGTTGCACCGGATTTTTACCTTACCACAGTGACAGGTTTTGATTGAAGTACGGTAGCGGCAGTAATTGGAATTTGATGAATTCTGAGCAGTGGTGACTAGCGTGAGAGCAATTTATGTTTTATAACGATCGGTAGCAATATTGGAATATTTTTATGTGTTCTATCGTTTTTTTTTCGTTTTTTTGTTGCAGAATACGGTTCAACATTCTGTGCAATTATCAACCGAGGAATTACCATCACTTTTTCATAAAAACTGTTCCAGGAAAAAAGTGTAACAAGCTTTGTAACTTTCATGTTAATCATAAGCGATGACATCCTGACAGAAGCTCGCAATCGGAAACGAGAATCTATCATTTCCTGTGTAGTGAGATTATTCGAAGAGACTCAGATCAATGGGATAGAAACATATTTAATAGACGATGCAGTTTAACTGCAATTTGTTCCATCTAGTTGGCCCTGAACGAAATGAAATATGGTCCAAAAGGCGGTGGTGAAAATTCCCACTAGGAGAAAAAATTGTAAAAAATAATCAAATTTATATTTCATACAACGATTTATTTTGTTGAAACAGCGACAACAGAAAATCTGGTTAGATATTGTGAATATGTTTTCTTGAAACTACGAAACAAGATATGTTGGCTCCTGTAGGTCCTGGCCAACATCGACTCCGGTGGTTCCTGTGTAGACTGGCTTTCACTGTGCGGGATAAACTCTCAATCCTGATCGTAATGCCAAATGGGAATCTGATATGATTTTGCCTCCGGATTTTCTTGATGTGGCTATGCGCTGGGTTTTCGGGCATTGAATTTACATAACACTCGCGTATTAATAAGCACCGCTTAGTGAACAAACATTTATTTTATCCTAACGTTCATCTTCTTCTTATGTCAGTTATGCCAGTATAACAGGTAGAAATCTACCACTTAATTCTTCTAATGTAAATAATCAAAACACAGGACCGCCTTGCAGTTCATCTTCCAGCGTAAACAATTTATTAATAGATAGGTCGGCCAAATCATCTTCTTCTAATGGCAGTCTACCTACAAATATTCCTTCAATGCCATTCGCTTCTTTAAATGAAGTTGATTTAGGCGATATAACTGAAAATAAAATGATCTACCTACAAAATCAACTTTTTAAAATGATCATCCGAATGAATTCGACTTCATCACTTTTTGAAGCATTTCAAATCGCATGGCAATTTGCAAATAATATTATAATGAATTTAAAATTTAACAGTGATATTAAATAATTATTTGAATATTTTAAATTGGAATGCTCGATCTTTAAAATCGAGTGAAGATGAATTTTATAATTTTCTCAAAGTTTACAAAATTCATATTGCCATTGTGACAGAAACACTTCTTAAACCAAATGTCAAATTGAAAAGCAATCCACATTATGTGATTCATCGATTTGACAGGTTTACTGGAATTCGCGATGCAGTTGCCATTTTTATCCAACGGCAAATTGAATATCGAATTTTACCTTCTTTCAATACTAAAGTTATTGAAAGCTTGGGAATCGAAGTTGAAACCATTCATGGAATTTATTTCATCGCTGGAGCATATTTGCCATTCCAATGCACCGGCGATCAATTAAATTTCGTTAAAGGCGATTTGCAAATAAACAATAAACAAGATATCGACCGAAATTTTTCGTAATAGGGGACTTAAATGCTAAGCATGTCCAGTGGAATTGTAGGCAAAATAACAGTAATGGTAAAATACTTCATAATCAACTCTCAGCTGGTTACTTCACAGTTCTTCATCCCAGTAATCCTACTTGTTTCTCTTCCGTAAAAAACCCCGTCTACAATTGATCTGGTTCTAACGGATCAAAGTCACATTTGTAGTGAACCGATTACACATGCTGACTTTGACTCAGATCATCTTCCAGTAACATTCAGACTTTCCAACGAAGCTATAATTAATCCAATTAGTTCTATTTTCAACTATCATAGAGCTAATTGGTTGGATTACAGATCTCACATTGAAAATCATGTGGATCATGAAACTATTTTAGAAAATTTTACGGACATCGACACATCAATAGATAATTTGAATCATTACATTATCAAAGCTAGAAATCTTTCAGTTCGCAAAGCTCAATCTAAATTAAATTCTCATATCATCGATGACAATCTTCTACTGCTCATTCGGTTGAAGAATGTTCGTCGACGACAATATCAACGTTCTCGTGATCCTGCTATGAAAAACATAGTCAAGGACTTACAAAAAGATATTAAACATAGATTTACTCTTTTGCGAAATGAAAATTTCGCTAAAGAAGTTGGACAAATTAAACCATATTCTAAACCTTTCTGGAAACTTTCTAAGGTTCTTAAGAAGCCTCAGAAACCAATTCCTGCTCTCAAGGAAGAAAATCAAATACTTCTTACAAATGGCGAAAAAGCTCAAAAACTTGCTCAGCAGTTCGAGAGTGGCCAAAATTTTAATTTGAACGTTATGAGTCCTATTGAAAATGAAGTCTCATTGAAATATGATCATATTTCAACCCAAGTGTTATCACACGATGACATTATTGAGACGACTTTTGATGAAATTAAATCAATTATTAGGAAACTTAAAATCATGAAGGCTCCTGGTAATGATGGAATTTTTAATATTCTTATTAAAAATCTTCCCGATGTTGCCTTGAGACTCCTGGTTAAAATTTTCAACAAGTGTTTTTCATTAGCTTACTTCCCAAAAAGATGGAAAAACGCTAAAGTAATTCCTATCCTCAAACCTGATAAAAACCCAGCAGAAACATCAAGGTATCGACCAATTAGCTTACTTTCTTCTATCAGTAAACTTTTTGAAAAAATTATCTTGTTGAGAATGATGTCTCATATAAATGAGAATTCAATTTTTTTTACCAGAGCAGTTTGGATTTCGTCATGAACATTCAACTACTCATCAACTTGTAAGAGTAACGAACATGATAAAAGCAAATAAATCTTCTGGGTTATCACCTGGAGTTGCTCTTCTAGACATAGAAAAAGCATTCGACAGTGTTTGGCAAAAAGGTTTAATAGCAAAAATGTCTGATTTCCAGTTTCCTATTTATTTGATCAAAATGATTCAAAATTATTTAACTGATCGTACTCTTCAGATTAGCTATCAGAATTGTAAATCTGAATTGCTACCCGTACGAGCAGAACCATTAGATGTAATGTCACATAATATTATAAGCAAATCCCGACAAAAATCGATGCAATCTTCAATTGAATCGATTCGCTCTCTGTATTAGTAAGTTAGTATATAAGTTCCTTTTCCCTATTACACAATACAAGTAGGTTTAAAATTTTCCCTACACAAAAATCACAGAATTGCGGAAGCAAATGATGTCCTCATGGTAACAACCAAATCATATATATAATAGGGCTGAAAAATAACCACTTGTGGCTGAACACCCAATTTAAGTCTTAATAATTTAATTCTAACTCATATTCCAATAAACAGTTATTAAAAAAATATTTATCCTAACCTAATTAATCCTAATTTATTATACTTAATCTACAGGTTTTTAATAAATTAACAGGACACACGGTCCACCATGACCATTACGGTAGCTAGTTGGTACTGCACTGACTGCATGCTCAAAAGTAGGTCAGCAGATCCTGCAATGTTTTGAAGATCGGGTTAAATTCTCCTCCGCTCACTCGGTTATCATTTTATCAGTGGTGGTGGTATTAGGATCATTGCTCTCGTTCTACCATTGCTACGCTGATGAACTCTCCACCACATGCCTACATGTGTGTATGGTTGTAGTTGCCCTTTACATCGTTGATCGTTTGCCATTGCGTGTGATCGTTTCACACGCAGTATTGTTGTGTTGTGGATTGAATGATCCGACGACGTTGGAGGAAGATTAGCTACAGGATTGTATCTTTGGGTGGACTACTGTGATTTGTTTCGAAGATGATACGTCATACTCTACTATGAAACGCCTTTTCAAAAATCACCCAATAGAAGTTCAGGTTAAGGCCCAAAGTTCAGGTTAAGAGCTGAGGCCAGTGTGTTTTAGAGTGATTTGAAGGGCTATTTTCAAGCTTCAAATCTGATTTTCTCAGAAACGGTGGCGAATAAGCACGCGCCATTGTTTCTGCTCCAGTTTCCTGGTAACGTAAAGAAATATGAGAGAGAAATAAAATCGGAATACTTTTTTCTGTAAAAGAACTATAATTTAATTATCCTTTAGAATTTTTACTATCAGGTGTACAACTTTGCTTCCGCCGTTTTCCGATAGGTAGCTGTACCGGCTGTGGCTGGGTAAAATACATAGATGATAATGCCTTTAAAGTGAGTGTGTACAGTGCCTAACAAATTGTCATCGCCGTTTCAGTGACAGTTGTTCTTGTTTTCGTATTATTCACGATCGAAAATGTCTGTTTATGTGCCCAATTCTCGCCATTTGCGGGAAGTTTTACTTTTCTGTTACAATTCAAAAACAAATGCAGCTGAAGCGTATCGAATGCTCTCAAAAACTTACGGTGATGCTGCTCTGAGTAAAAGAACGTGTCGAGAGTAGTTTCATCGTTTTAAAAATGGTAATTTCTATGTCGAAGACAAACAGGGTGGTGGAAGAGAAAAAACCTTCAAAGCTGAACAACTAGAAGCATTGTTTGATGAAGATTCGTGCCAAACCCATGAAGAGCTTTCCGAATCGTTGGGAGTGAGTAAGCAAGCCATTTCAAAACGTCTCAAGGCCCTGGGCATGATTTACAAAGAAGGAAACTGGGTGCCGTACGAGTTGAAACCGAGGGACAACGAGCGCCGTCTATTTGTATGTGAGCAATTGCTTCAAAGACAAAATCGTAAGGGGTTTTCACATCGGATCATAACCGGAAATGAAAAGTGGGTTCGATACGATAATCCTAAACGCAGAAAATCATGGGGAAAGTCCGGGCATGCTACTTCGTCGATGGCAAAACCGAATATTCAAGGCGCCAAGGTTATGATTTGTATTTGGTGGGATCAGCTCGGAGTGATTTACTACCGAACGCAACTGATGCGCCTTAGTCGCGCGCCAAAAGAAAAGCGGCCACAATATCAAGAGCGACATGACAAAGTCATCCTCCAACACGACAATGATCGGCCTCACGTCGCAAAAGTGGTCAAAAAGTACCTGTAAACGCTGAAATGGTAAGTCTTGCCCCACCCGCCGTATTCCCCAGATGTCGCCCCTTCTGACTTCCACGTATTTTGTTCGATGGCACACAGCCTGGCAGATTAACATTTTCAATCCTTCGAAAAGATGGAAAAATGGATTGCTTCATGGATAGCGTCAAAAGAGGACTCCTTTTTTCGAGCCGGGATCCGAAAATTACCGGAAAGATAGGACAAAGCTGTCGCTAACGACGAACAATACTTTGAATAATAGATCTGTAAGCACTTTTTCACAATAAAGCTTTTAATTTTGGACATACGTGCTTAATCCATCTAGCAGTGAAATGATACCTTTTTTTTATCAATCCGCATGTATTTTTTGCATGAATATTCTTCGGTGTTTCAGTTTTCATGATATTGTTTTAATGACCGTTCGTGCTCTGTAATGTCGAAACTGCAAATCGGATCGAATTTTAATCTAAAAGTTTGACAATCGATTGAACATTCCATGATATGTCGAAGTAAGTTCCACTTAAGAGTTTACGGTAATTAAAGGTACTTCCAGAGCCGGTATTCAGGAACCAGTATAGCCCAAACCGATTCGTATGATGAATAAATTGCAATAGTTTTGAGTCCAATTTTAAAGCTTTTCGAGATTGTCATATTCTATATCGATTTGAATTTAAAAAATTCATCATCCTGTAATTCCAGAATCGGAAGTCAGAATTGGATAAAATTAATTAAACAATTCGATACTGGAACCGGAATCCGAAAATCGGTGTAGCCGAAGTCAGATAAATTCACCGGAGGAGCTGAATAGATTACATTTGTTTCAAAATGTTTGAAAATCAGTGTAGACCGCTTTGAGAAATCGTAGTGCGAATCAAATTTTTGGGTACCTTCCGAATCGAAAACTGAATATCACTAAATCTGAAATAAGTTTATTTGGTTATCGACTACCCAAATCTGCAAACCTGATAAACCTGATTAATTTATGTGAAATAGACATTTTTATACCAATTACCCTGTATCCCCGAAACCGGAAGTTATAACTGACTGGAAAGCAAGATGTTTTACAGAATCTTAAAACTTTTCATTTGAATCTTAGATGATTCTTAGATTTCATTTGAATCTTAGATCGGTTCAGCCATCTACGAGAAAAATGAGTTACACAATTTTGATTTCGTTTCACATATCATCCTGTAGTTCCGGAACCAGAGGTCGGAACCAAACATACTTCAGGAACCTTGTTTGGGAGTATACGACTTTTCATATGAATCTGAGTTTGTAGAAAACGGTTGAGTCATCTTCGAAGAAATGGTAAAAAATTGAGTGATATTATTTGTCACACACGCATTTGCTGATCTCGACGAACTGATTCGAATGGTATATGGGTGTCATGTTTTTTCAGTATTCATTACTGTCAGTAGTTTAAATCAATAAAATTATGCAATTGCTTTCAACTCGAAAATGCTGCAATCATCTGGTATATGTCATATTCGAACCATTAAGTTGCCAAAAACGAATCGTGCTAAAATCGGTCCGAGGCAAAATTTCATGAAGCAGGATGCTATACACAATCTTTTTGATACTTAGAAACAAATGTAACAGTATAAAAAATCGTTTTTCACGTTGCTTACAAGTATTGCTTTGTCTTACAATGCACAAAACTTCTACTGCTGGAATAGGGGGAAAAGACGTTTACACAAAAATGTCGATATCTCCGTTATAAATGGACGGATTTTAACAATCTATGGCTAGTTGCATAGCTATTACCGTGCGGAATTTAGGTCTGGAAGCATATTCTGTTTTCAAGGTCGAATGTGACAGATACTGTCAAAAAACTGAAAATGTTAACATAAAACTTAGTAGAACTCAAAAAGTAAACATCCGACTCAAAACCATTCAATAGCGTTCTGGGTGACGGAGAGACCTTTCATTTACGACTAGTTTGATCAAAATTGGTCCAGCCATCTCTGAGGTCTCGACCTCTTATTTGACAACACACATACAGACACACACAAACACATGGACATTTGCTCAGTTCGTCGAGCTGAATCGTTTGGTATATGACATTCGGCCCTCCGTGCCTCGGAAAATTTTTCTATAGTTTGAGCAAAGTTGTACACCTGATAATTATAGTTATTATTTTATTTGAATAAAACAAATGTAAAATAAATGTAAAATGACTTATCAGTTAATAAAAAAAAACTTTACACCGGTTTGAATACCTAAATATTTGTCAATTCATTAGTTCTGATTCATGTTTCTCTCACTGGTCCTTCCTTGTGAAAATTGTTTCTTAAGCCCTGAACTCAAGTTGTAGATGGAAACACATGGTATTTAGTTCTAAGGGCATTTGATATATGATTTTAGAACTAAATACCATGCGTCTCCATCGGATGATGACACTTTAATGGAGACGCATGCTTTTCCGAATGATTTATTTTTTTAAAGTCTGATATTATACCCGTCCACATTTTTCAGAAATCTGAAAAAACTACAGCGTAATGTACTCATAAATGATTTATTTTTGATGTAAAATCTAAAGGGGTACCAAAATTGTAAGTGCGATTAAGAAAAATTCGAAAATTTTGAACATTTTTTTTTCACCTGAAATACATTTTGAAAAACCCTTTAAAAAATCAGAAAGGTTTCCCATAATTCCTAAAATGTTCCAGATTTTTTCCAATTTTTTTGCTAAATAGGTTTTTGAAAAATTTAAATAAATTGAAAATTATAAAAACCACCCTAACTCCACCAATACGGCAGTTAAAGGGTTAAAATTTGGGAAAAATCATCTCCAATATAAACCCTTTCAAAAAGCGTATATCAATTTTTTTTCTCTTTTGGAGCAGTTTTTATATGAAAATCCGGCTACACTCTTTATATTTCCAAAAAATATCTGTTTGGTTGACAATGGGATATTCCAATGGGTTCATTTGTCAAAACACAAAAGAAAATAAAACGAGTACATTACAGTGATTATGAAAACAACAACAATGCTGATTCGATGCCAGAACTGATTTATGGTAATTTACTTTGAACAAAAACCTATTCAATGGAATTCATGTTACATGAAAATTCACTTACTGTGCGAACTGTCCACATCGAAAATGTCGTGATGCCAGTGAACCTGGCTGCCCGTAATTTCAACCTGGCAAACCGAAACAGATAAACACAAACCGACAAACCACTTCAATCAATGTTAATCCAATTACGCTGTAATTTTTCTTCCCCATTCAGTCACTCGTCCGAACAGGTTTCGCCAATCAATTCCTGTCACGGTCGAGTCTGTCTGTCTCTGACGCACCACTAGATGGAACGATTATAAACTAAACATTTGCATTCATAAATATCTGACATGAGCACGATCGGGACGCAATAATTCTTGCCGCAAATCCAAACACGGATAATAAATATATAAATGTCCGTACGTTCGGCACTACCACCGCACATGCATGTCACTCTGTCTCTCTCTCTTTCTCTTTCTCTCTCCCCCTATCTCTCTTCCGGGCTCTCTCGTCCCATAATTTCATGCACTATCTTGCCCGCTCATCCCGTTCCGACCTTTCTATCGCAGAGCCAGATGAGGTCTTCCGGCAGCGACGGCGTTCCTATCGGCAGAGTTTAGCGCATTGCCACAGGCAAGTACCGAAGTACATACCAAACGCTAACCAATTTTCCCTATCACTCATGCACTTACTTGTCCTCCTGACCTTTCGCCGAGGCTCTCCTTTCTCTGTAACTCTCTTTCTGCGTGGTGTCTCCACCGATGCAGGCTTCCCTCAAGTGGGAGTGGAAGACGAGCTCGTAGGGTTTCTTCGGAATCATCGGATCTCACCCTTCTTCCCATTACTCTCGGTGTCATCGGAATGTCCCAAGTCACGACAACCAGAGCCGGGAATCGGTTTTTACATGCATCATAAATCAAATTATTTTATTCATCATCGTTACGATTATCATCAGCCATTGGTTTATTGGGTAATAAGCAGAGGATTTCGAAAAAATAGAAAGGAACGAAGACAGTTGCTTGAATGGTGGTGACGGTGGTAAACGGGGAAGAGGGGACAGGAGCCTTGCCTAGCAGCTTGAAGCCCTGCAAATAGACTCTCGTGGGGTTTTCTGATTCGTTTACTGATTTTTCGGAAATTAAGTGCTGTCAGCAGGATATCATTGTCGATAATTTATTACTACTGAATTATGTTCTGCTTTCGATAATAGAGGTTAACTTTCAGTCTGGGAACTTTTACTGATTCCTAACTATGAAAGGTGTTTTAATCAGTGTGGTATTCAGGATAATTATGTAATACTGATTATACAAAACTTGATAAATCGTTCAACTGGTTCACGTTCATTTCTACTACTGATTATTGCACTGACCGACCACCAAGATAAACTATGCCCGTTGATCTTACTCTCTCTGGAGCAAAGAGAAGTTAATTAATGTCACTTGTCTCTTTGTTTACCAATTCAATTACTTCGAGACAACTAGGCTTACGTGGCTGAAAGAAAAGAGGATTGAAGTTAATTTGCAGTTTTATATCGAAAAGGTGTTAATGGTAAAGATCATGATTTAACCATTTCGAGCTGAATATTGGGATTCGAAATTTGATATACAAACGAGCGAAACACATTTTGATCGTTAATATTTTTGTATACTTTGTATGTTCAGAAATAATCGATTATATCGATTGCTTCATGAAGTCGCAAATATAAAACCAATCATGTTCAACTATTCGCTTTTTTTGAAATCGAGTTAAATAGAGCGAGCCGCTCCAATGATTCCCGAGTTGGCGGTTCAATGCATAGCGGCACTGGTCATATTGGTCAGTAGTTGCATGTACAGTCCCGATCAGTGCTGTAGTTGCGGTTAGTCACAGTTAGTCAGTGACTAACCAGCTCATAAAACTCCAACTTCTAGGGAATCGAGAAAATTTGTTGTTGGAAGTTTTGATTCAAGTAACCACGAAGGGTGCAAAAGCAATAATACTTATTGAGATATCGAATCGTTATTTATTTATTTGCTAAATAAATAACATCTTGTAAGGATAATTTTCAAGAGCGCCTTAGATTGATTCAAGGGCGCAGAATCAAGATAGGCGAAATGAAGAGGGCACCCATATAATTTATTCCAGGGCGCAGAGTAAAAGTATTTATTACATTAAATGATCAAACAGAGGGCGCAAATCATTATTTATTTTTAAGCTAAATAAATAACATCTTGCAAAGGTTAATTTAAAAGGGCGCCTTAGGATTCAATCCAGGGCGCAGAATCACGATAGGAGAAATGATAAAAAAGCCCATATAATTGCTCCTAGGGCGTAGGTTATAAGTATTTTAAAATACATTAAATAATCCTAGTGAGGGCGCAAATCATTATTGCTTTTCTAGCTAAATAAACAACATCTTGTAAGGGTAATTTGAAAGGGCGCTAAGGTAAGGATTGATTCCAGGGCGCATAATAACGGTAAGAGAATTAAAAAGGCTTCCATATCAATAATTCTAGTGTGCAGGGTGGAAGTATTTTTCAATACATCAAATGATTCTACTGAGGGCGCAAATCATTATCTATTTTCAAACAAAAAAAAATCTTGAAAGCCTAATATGGAAGAGTGCCTTAGGGATGATTCAAGGGCGCTCTTAAAATTAATTCCCGGGCGCATTGTGGAAGTGTTTTTAAATACTTTATGTAATTCTATTGAGGGAGCAAATCATTATTTATTTTCAAGCTAAATAAAAAACATAAGTACGGAGTGCCTGAGGATTGATATCAGGGTGCAAAACGAATTTTTTTTACTTAATACTGTAAAGCTTTCAATAAATAAGTCAGCTGTGAGCAGTGCTGCCTTCACAACAATTTTTATAACATTTATTATATTCAAAACTAAAATATACTAGTATTTGTAACTGTCTGTAATCTTCATCATTAACTTTTAATAGTTTTAAGTTGACTCTATTGAAAAATTGGACAGTAATGAAGTTTTGAGCAAGAAATAATGAAGTTCACTAATTTTGAACCAGGTAAATTCTTATGAATACTGGCATCTTTTCTTCAAACTCGGCTTTGTTTAGTGAAGGTCGGTATAGTGGAATTAACTACCACATGAATTGAGCTGATGGCGATTTCATTAGTATTTTCTTCTTTTTTAATGCATCTTAGATCAGATTTTATGAGATTTTATCATTTTGATTGAATACCGACTCAATACATAATGAGGTAGTTCACCTTTCGATAACATGCACAAAAACATTAAAGTCACTTGTGAAGAAGCAAATAACAGCAGACTTCTTAGACATTCTCATCACAAGGAAGACGGAAAACCTATCCTTTTTAATATATAGAAAGCTAACCAATACAGAAAGTATTACAAGTTATACTTCTAATCATTCTCATCAGCTTAAAATGTCAGCTTTTCACCAGTTGATTTATTGAATGCTTAAACTTGCCCATGGAGGAAATGCGGTAAGAAACGAGAAAAAATACATTCTCGATATTGGAATGGTCAGTGGATATTCGGAGCCATCAATTCAAACAGTTTTTGATAAAAAGAAAAACTGTTGAATAAAAACAATCACTTACTACTTTAACCCAAAAAGAGTTTCAGTAAGTAAAATTAGATAAGATTTTCATTCCAAGTCAAAAATAGCTAAATATGTTTAGAAAATTATGAACTAACATGGAAACTAAACGTAGCTGAAAGTTTAGGAACATATGTAAATATATTAACATTCCAAGTTACTATTTATTTATATGTAATTTAGCAAAATGAGTTATCTCTAAGATGTAAAATGATTCACCTGTACTAGTAACACATGGATCAATAAATCCCGATACTAAAGCAGAGATGGCGCTCGTAGTAAACCAGTAACCACGTCTTTCTAGAGTACTAACCTTTGCTTGAAACGGGTCAAAATTTTAAGTCGATCCGACCAGAAACAGCTGAGTTATCGAGGTTGGAGTAAAGTCGTTTTGTAGTTTGTTTAAAAAATGGAAAAAAAACGAGTTTCGTGTTTTGATAAAACATTCTTTTTTAATGGATAAAAACACCGTGCAAGCGAAACAATGGATTGAAAAATGTTATCCGGACTCTTGTCCATCAAAAGCAACGATTTGTCGGTGGTTCGCCGAGTTTAAACGTGGTCGTACCGACACAAATGACGCGGAACGCTCGGGTAGGCCTGTGGAAGCCGTTATACCAGAAAATGACACAGATGCCGCGATTGCTTTCGATGGAACAAAAACACCCTGCCACAAGTCGATGAAAACAATGGCGAAATTGAACGAATTGGGCTTTGATCTGCTTCCCCACCCCCATACTCGTCAGATTTAGCCCCCAGTGACTACTGGCTCTTTGCTGATCTTAAAAAAATGCTTCAGGGAAAAAGATTTGGCACAAATCAGGAGGTCATCGCTGAAACTGAAGCTTATTTTGAAGCGAAAGATAAATATTTTTTAAACATGGTATTGAAAAATTGGAAAAACGTTGGAACCATTGTATCACCCTAAAAGATGATTATGTTGGTGAATAAAAAAAAATTTTGCAAAAAAAATGTTGTTTCCATTGTTAGTCTCGGGACTTATTGATCCATGTGTTGCAACAGAGATAGCACCGCACTTTCCTCCCGCTACTAGTGTCTATGTCTGTTACTATTTCATGACATTAGTGGGAAATAGTTAGGAAATTTTTAATACTGTGGAAATAAATTGGATTTATTTTCTTCAAAAGCTATCCACTAAGCGCTAAAATAAGCATTTTCTTCTGAAAATGTGATATTCGTGTTTATCGATTACCCAATTTGCTTAGTATTGGTCGTCTTAAAGGTAAAAAAATCAAAATCGGAAGCAGATAAATTATTCCTATGACATCGAATAGCATACTGAAATCAGAAAGAGATATGGAATTGCCCGAGTTTATAACAAAACTTATTCTCAGATTGATGTTACTACCAAATAACGAAAACAAAATTGAAACGCATAATCAGTTATTGATCTGCCCTGATATTACTGAAAACAAATACACCGCAAACATTTTTCTTGCAACAAAAAAAAGATTATCTTATAGTTTCCTAAAAATATTTATAGTTTCCTGAACATTTTATTCAGATCCGACTTCCGGTTTCGGAACTAAAGGGTGATAAGTGGAAAATAACCCATTTCATGAGTAGATTTCACAAGCGTTTGACCAAACAGATAGAAATCCCATAAAACTGTCTGATAAATTCTTCTAGCTTACAGAATTTGTTAGTTTGTGGGCATATCAACTTAATTAAGGGGGAGACCTTTTTCTGTTCCGGAAGTACCGAAAGTAGTGAAGAAAAATAGAGCTCACTTCGATTTCTCAGCGATGCTTGAGTCGATTTTTAGAAATCCTGGTTTAAATTAAAGCTCACATTGTCTCAAAAGCTACTGTGAAATTTCATCCGGATCCGACTTCCGGTTCCGCAGTTATAGTTCGAAGTAAAAGTTTTCAAACCGCCGTATAGAATGAATTCATGAAATGGTGTGCTTGTAATCTAATGTTTCTCGGTTCAAGTTGCGCTGTTTCTATCGATATTTTCTGTTTTAATCCCAATTTGATTTCAATCCATGTAATTTTCAAATCACACAATTTCCATGTTCTTGAATATAAATTCGTGTGAAATACGACGCTTCATTTATGTTCATCTTATGGGATGTAAAATCACAAGATTTTTTCGAACTGTGTCTATATTGAAATATTCAAAAGAAATTTCGTAACTTTCGCAGCAAGATGTTTTCAATACAATCAAAAGCCTGGATATATAACAAAACTCAGCTCTGAAGAAGTAGATTTGGAACTTTATCTCACAATCACATAAACGGAACTATTATTTGAAAGAATTATAAATACAGAAAGTAAAAATAATGACACCTGGGTACTTAGAAACATTCAGATAATGATAACACATTATGTCTATTGCAAATGAGTCTTCATGGTTGATTTGAGTGACAATTAAAGAGCTTCAGGAAACGTAAAAAAGAGTTAAAAAGGAGTTGTTGAGGAAAATACGGCGCCCCGCTCGCATCAAATAAGTCTGATGCTAGAACTATATAACCGTTGTATACAAAAATACGAAGATGAAGAAACAACAAACCCCGTCAAAACAAATCTAACTTCAGTCAATTGCAATGCGCCCCTGTACCATGGAAATCGAGGCGCCCCATCAACAAAGTCAGTGACTAACCAATGAAATTTGAACAACTACAGCACTGGTCCCGATCTGGAAGGATTCTTAGTGTCCGTAGGTTCTCTACACTGGTCATGCAATGGTTCTGTGCGCTTTAAGAATGGGCTGCGAAGTCTGTTGAAATAGAAGGCCGAATTTCACTAACGGATAGTAATACTAAAACGATTCTCGGTTCAGGTCGTCCCGTCCAGCTATCGATATATTTTTTTTATACTCAAATGAATTTCATGTGCATGTTCCTGAACGTAAATTTACGTGAATAGAGTGTCGCATCTCTATTTATATGCGTCTTATAAGATGTAAAATCACAAGTTTTTCGCGAAGTATGTAGCCATGTAAAAACTACAAGGTAATGCGCTTACTTTCATCCTATCCTTATGCCGTTTTCGCTTGATGCCAAACCTAACCCAGTTTTCACCTTAACTGCTGTCAAACCGTTTGTTTGCAGCTAACTTTGAACCTAGTTTCAACGTTGTTGAACTGGAAATCGAGTCAGTTTCGAACCTGGTTTTTATACCAGATTTGCTCAAATACCCGTTGGTAAGTGCGTAACCAACACAGTTTCGTGAAAAGTGTTTGAGGAAACTACGCTGGACCAGTTTCAGTTTTCTCATACCGTTTTCGTTTTTGAACCTAGACGCGGGCTACTCTGACTCCGAGTAAAACGAACACGTGGTACGCGCCCTAAACAACAACTCATGAAAAAATTAAAAAATAAACCAACCCGGCTGGATGCGTGGTGCGACCCGAGAAAATTTTCAGAGCGAAACTACGCGATTGGAGTCCGATCTAGAGCGACCTCAGGTTGCTAAAACAAACATATCAAACGTTGTTTTGGCGACTCTGGGTCAGCTTTCGGGCTGCTCTGATCAATAAACGAAAACGGTATCAAGCGAAAATGACATTAGACGTTCCAAAATCCGGAAATACTTTTGACAAACTATTGTTACCTTTTCAAAATTTGTGAGTGTTGTATTATGAGTAACATTGAAATATTTTGCAATTTTCGATAACTCATAGAAGGCACCTGTATAGCTTCGCTTGGTTTTGCTAGGTACGAAAAAGTTGACCAGCGGAACGAATCGTCTTGTCTCACCTGTCAGTTGACGAATATTTTCACGAGTGAAAACAAAAGTATTCGGCCATGTTCGCTATGCTAATTCTTTAAAAGAAATGGGACGACGTCTAAGGTTTTTGTGAATTCTTGCAAAAGTTCGTCGAAATCGATCTCAGACAAAGGATCCTTCGGATAAGAACCGACGAATCTTCGGGCTCTTTGACATATGCGCTTCTGTGTCAGTTTCGAGATCATGGTTTGAGCCGGATAAAGTAATAAAAATGAAACATACAGCACGACTGAACTATTACAATAATTCGTGTTAATTTGTTATGAGTAGAAGGTTTGCTCAAATGTATCTTTTGAATCGAACGGATCATTATATATCACGGATAGAAATATTTCGGAATTTCTAATAATCTTGTCTATTTAAATCTAGTGTCAGCGACTAGTACATTTCACAACGTCTTTTCAGTGACTGCCTTCAGGCCCGTACCCAGGATTTCGTTTCAGGAGGGGCCCACAAATAACATATAATGCTTTTAACTGATGATTCTTGTGTCCTTAGTATTCTTTTTCTGAAGAGTGAGTGCAAGTAATTATCAATTTAAGTAAATATGTACTAACATATTTTGGATTGAACAATGAGGGACGATTGAAATAAGAAGTTATTTGTGTCAAAGGGAAGGGATCGTTTTTTACATTTCTTTTATCATATAGTCCCATAGTTCGGCTTCGACTTCTGGTTCCGGAAAAACTGAGTGATGAAAAAAACATTCAATTTTAAAGGTGTGTTCCTATGTCAGAAGGATGTTCTTATGTGTTCACGATGTAAAAATGAGCAAATATTTTGAAACTATTCAAGCTCTTCTAGTTTGCAAAATTGGTTGATTATTTATCGAACAGATGGTCGAGCAGATTTTAATAAATTTATTTTCAAATGAGGTACCTTACAATCTTATATGATTCTATTTGATTTCATCGAGTCATCTTCCATGTCTGGATCAGAGATGCAGATTTGTTGGTAAATCAGCAGATTTATAAAATAAGCTGCAGACATATTTCAGTTGCAGACTTTTTTGTAGATATTTGATAATCACGTTTTTTGTAGACGTTTGTAAAAATTTACAGACTTTTAAAATTGTAGCGGTCTTTTTTTGTTCATTATACCAATTCGTTACATTATTATTTGAAAAAACTTAAAGTCCGCCGACTTTTTTTTCGAGTTTACAGACTTCTTCAACCCTGCATGAAAATATTTAAAATTTTTACTTTATATCTCTGGTCTGATTTTACAGGGTGATGAGTATAAAATTTAAATTCGTCATTGGGAGTGACGATGCAACAACAGAGAAATCTTCTTTGTAGCGGTCGAAAACTCACATAATTTTCTCAGAGATGACTAGGACGATTTGCACAAATGTAAGAATGGATCCCAATGAAACGTCTTATGAATTCATAGACTTTTATGCTATTTTAACCGGCTTCCGGATTCGTTTCCAAAATGAAACTCACACTCTGCTCTTGTGTATCTGTGCATTTTCTTGAAAAACCGATTTTCAATCGCTCCAATAATGCACACTTACATTTGCTGTCGAAGGTGTTTTTCTTTTTTCTAGGTAGTCCACGAAAAGTATACCGAGACAAACCCACAAAACCGACTCTTACCGATTCTTACCGATTTCAGTCTTTTGTCGGTTAATCATTCTGTTCTCTGGTGCATAATAATGGATCTAGACTTCATCAACATTAACTAACTGACACCATCATCATCAGCATAGGCGGACATGCTTCCGAAGTGTGCTTGCGTTCATCGTTTTAATCATGAGTATGCAAGTGCGGCATCCAGCGGTAGAACATCTTTTTCATGCGCAGAATCTTGCTAAAACTATGATTATTTTGCTCAGTACTAATCTTCATGGCATTTTCTGGCCATCTAGTACCATTTCCTTTGATTTTGACATTGACTGTAATCACTGTGAAAACCGACTTTTGAGCTTCGAAAAAAATTCGATTGCAGAAAGAAGCGGGTTATCTAAAACTGGTTGATAAAATCTTCTAATTAACAGATCTTGTTAGTTGATGAAAAAACAACTTATTTCTGTTCTTGATTCCGGAAATAGTGGTTAAAAATCCTAAAATGAAAATAACTTTACTCCGATTTCGGGAACGGGATTTGGGCCCCCTCTGGGTTCGTGCCTGATTGCCTTAGCTTCGAATGACCAATGGACATCATGTTAATCTAATGGTACGAAGACAAGTTTTGTGTGCAATTCCCTTTTTTGCAAATTATATATCTGTATATACGTGTTTATATAAGTGGTAAATGAATCCGTCAGGTGACAGTTTTGGTTTACCTTCATGTGTTAATAATATTTCATAAGTTTTCGAACTGCCATTTCGACGTTCAGTTACGCAGCACAAAAATGAATAATTTCAAAGTAGTTTTCCTACAGCGATATATGCTTTGGCAATTAAATATTGACACTGCTCATTTCAACAAATAATTATGAAGTACAATTACGTAAAGTGATAGTGATTACCAACAAAAATCTCAAATTTAGGAATAAACACTTTGCATCATTTTGCTACTATGTTCCATCATCGACTTTTAGTATATTTTTTAGTATATTTTATATTTATTTATTTCGTAAAGCAAATGTAAACTACATATAAATGGATTACAATGTTTACTTAGATACTACGCATTATTTCTACGACTAAGCTGGAATTTCATTTCATTTCTGGACATACAAAGGTCAAGATGTTCGCAATATTGATTGTAGTGGCGCATTATACGATTGATTGGGCTATATTTTGCATAATTTGTTCTAGTGTTTCTTTCTAAAATTAATTTCCTGGTTCGTAGTTGACGGCTCGGTGCATAAAAATTTAGTTGCGATAATAAAGAAGGTGATTGAATGCGTTGAGAAATAATGACGCTAATAAAATAAAACATTGCAAGGTCGCGGCGTTCTTTAAGTGTTTGAATATTGATGAGCATGCAGCGTGCTTCATATGATGGTAGAGGAAATGCTGTCCAGTTTAATTTACGAAGTGCATATAAAAGAAATTGTTTTTGAATAGATTCGATGCGTTCTTCGTGAATAATATTATGTGGATTCCATACTAGGCTGCAATATTCCAAAATAGGTCTGACATATGTAGTGTATAATAATTTAATTGTGTATGGGTCCTGAAAGTTATGACTGAAGCGTTTAATAAAGCCCAGCATACTATTTGCTTTATTGATTATGGTATTGTAGTGTTCCACAAAAGTGAGCTTGGAGTCTAAGATTACGCCTAAATCTCTTACAATTTTACATTTTTCTACAAGTTGATTTCCTATATGTATGTTTATAGATATAGTTTCATTCTTCCTACTGAAAGTTATTGAGTTACATTTTTTTACATTGAGTTGGCGTGGACTTTTGCAGCACTAAATGTGAAATAGATTGATTTCGTTCTGGAATATTACAGTGTCGTTGATATTTTTAATTTCCCTGAAGAGATTCATGTCGTCTGCATATATAAGCACTTTCAGATTTTTGAGTATGAAGAAAATGTCGTTTATATGTAAAATGAAAAGGAGAGGCTCTAAGTGAGAACCAGAAGTTACATTAATTGGTTCAGACAGAATGTTTTGAAAGCGGAATACCTGTACACGATTCGTTAAGTATGATTTGAGCCATTCAAGAAGACTATGTTTTATGCCATATTTTTGTAGTTTGTATAGAAGTAAAGGTATGTCAATACGGTCGAAGGCTTTGCTAAAGTCAGTGTAAAGAGTTTCTACGTAGTTGCTGGCGTCCATTGCATTCAGTGTGAATGTAATAAATTCTAAGAGATTTGTTGTAGTTGAGCGGCCTTTAAAAAAGCCATGTTGTTTGTTTGTTATTACATTTTTAAGTTGATGAAAAAGTTTTTCGGTTACAATTTTTTCAAATAATTTTGGAATGCATGAGAGGTAGTTCCGAATGTTAGATTTTGCACCAGATTTAAATATTGGTACAAGAAATGAAGATTTCCATGCTTTAGGAAAAGTACTTCAGTGCTGTCGAAATGTCATGTTCTGATAGATAGTTTACAGAGATGGAGTTGGAAAATGCAGGTATGAAAGAGAAGTATTCACGATCACGGTCAGTTTCTGAATAAGATGTATATACTTCTTGGAAAAAATTTGCAAAGTGATTGCAGATTTCAGTACTATTTTTCCCTACATGTTCGTCGAGGTGCATTTGAGATGGAAAATTGTTGCTTTTTAGTTTAGTTTTTGTGTAGTTAAAAAAGTTCTTAGGGCAAGTCTTTATTTCGTTTTCAATTTTGCGGTTGTATTCTTCGTGTGCTGTGTTAATGGCTATTTTGAGTTGATTGCATAGATTTAAGTAATTTTGAAGATGAGCGTCACTTTTTTCTTGTTTGTAAGTTTTGTGTTCTTTTTGTTTCCTATTTTTCAAATGTTTTAGTTGTGAATTGAACCATACAGGTAATTTCCTGTTATGATTTTTTCTTCTTCTTTTCATGGGCAAAGTTTCGGCTAATATTTTGTTTATAATGTGATAGATTTTGTTTACTTCGACGTCGACATTTCCTTCTGTACTCAGTATGTTCCGCCAATTTATTATACTTAGTCTACACTTGACTTCTTCAAAGTCAATTTTATTGTATTCCGGCACTTCCTCATATTCCAAGTCGTAGGGAAGGGATGCATTGTGTGTAAATAATGAATATTCAATTGCGGTGTGAAATGCTTCATTTTTCCATAAAGGCAGGTTTGATGCATTCACACAAAAGTCTTCTGTGCAATTTGTGAAAAGATGGTCTAAATATGCGTTTTGTTGATTCTTTACGGAGTTTACTTGATGTAGGCCAAAATTAGAAATTTTGTCGAAAAAGTAATGCAATGTTTCGTTTTTTCCTACGACTGGAAGTAAGATTGATTCATTTTCAATGTCAGAAATAAAGTCCGCATTACGTTGATTGAAGTCGCCAAAAATATGAAGCTTTACTTCAGGTTCCATATTCGAAATAATTGTGTTTAAAGATTGAAAGAATAATTCAAAAGAGAATTTGTTCGCATTTTCGGGTGGGAAGTAGACAGAGCAGTAAATATGTTCTTCTCCCAATATTGAGACTTTGGCCCATACATGCTCAAATTTTTTATATTTAGGAGTAATAATTTCTTCAGAAGTAAAGCAAGAGTCTATGGCTATGAGGACTCCACCTCCAGATTTTTTCTGACAGAGAGATAAATTTCGGTCGTGCCGGAATACGTTAAAATTATTTCCAACAACTTCTTCGCTTCTAACACTTTCATCCCAGCTGCTTTCAGTTCCAAGGATTACGTCGAAAGAGGAGGTTATTAAATTTTGATGAATTTCTTTCATTTTGGCCGGGCTTTTCATGCGGTTGAAATTTTGGCAATAGACCAAAATTTCAGTCACATTTTGTCTATGAAGCGAAGAAGTTTTTGAGAATTCTGAAATACTTACATTACTAATTCCTGTTTCTATTCCTTCGTCAAAGGGCGTCGTTATTTCTGAAATATGATTTCATAGTTCAAAAGCAAAAAATTTGATCTTTTTCCGTGGCATAGTCAAGTTCAAGATATTTGAACATAAAATATTCATAACACAATTTTTCGAGAAATATCATATATGAAGTTTTCTAATATTGTTATTTTGAGAAGAATTCTGAAAAGCTTTGTTCAAAGATAGAAATGATTGAAAAATAAGGTTGAGATAATTTTGTTGAAAAGAATTTTTGTCATAGCTTACCGTTAATTCAAACTATGTTCATGTAATCTTTGTATAAGTTATGTCTATAATATGTCTGTGAATTGTCGACAATTGTCAACTTGCGATTCTGTTTTGATAAATTCCATACAGCGCCGATCATGGCAAAACTGTATCTATTTTGGTAAGGACCGTGAAATAATCAGGTACTATAAGGTGAAACGAAGAAATGTAGAAAAATTCTCTTACGTTTCAAGATTGACGATGTTGTATACAATCAACCAAAGATACCAGGTCATTTTTGCTTTTTTTCAAAACGACCACATTCTCAGTTTTGTTGCTTGCCGTAGGCAAAATGCCTCAGCAAACGTATAATATGCCTCACAACAAATCAGTGGTATGCCCCACAACAAGAGGCATTACGCCCCACAACAGTCCCCTGTGCCCCTTGAAGTGTCGATATAGAAGAAAAGCACATAAAGAAAATATTCTTTGCATCAGAAATCAATTCCATAATCAATTAATTACTCTTTATATTACTTTCCCCTAAGTTGAAAGACGCTTGCGTAAAATATTAATAATAGTTTTTGACTGTATGTTCTCACGACAATCAGGATTTACAAAAGCTAGAAGAATTACCGCATGAATAGTATATTTATTAACAAAATTATGTTATCAAAATTTACATATAACTGATAGTTCGGTAAAAATTTGCATAACTTTTGTCAAATAAAATTCATGTACCGAAATGTCACTTTTTTCCGATGAACGGTAAGCTTTCGTAAAAAAAATCACTGAACAGCGGAATTAAATCTTAGCGTGTACGGAGACACTGACAGCGCGAAGAGGGTGTGCTTTTCTCCAATACATACTGTGGTTGTGTGAAATGCGCAAGCAACTTTATTCACAGATTTTGGTCTAAGACAAGATCTGAAAACTGGCGGTCGTCAAATGGTGAGATAACTAAGTCCTCACAAGTTCCTATCTCATACCTCCCCGAGCGTCTATGATGACATTTGGTCAATAGAACGACGTCGACTGGGTGCTAGCGCCTTCTGCGTTAGTAGCAGAATGAGAGGGTGCGAAATGGCTTGTAGGTTGGAGCCCATCCTAAAGTGCAGTGTTTATCATAGTATATTACAACATATAATTCTGTTGTTTATTACATCATGTATTATTATTATTATTATTTTTATTATTATTATTTTTATCATTATTATTATTATTTTTAGCATTATTATTATTATTATATTTATTATTATTATTATTATTATTATTATTAGAAGAGCGTAACTTACACTGCGACATTAACTGTTATATTGTATCATAGCATATTATTTCACATATTATCGTCTTACACTATTTTATGTTATTATATACTATGTTGTATGGTATTATACAGCATTGCATTATATCATATTATATTGTATTATATTTTATTATATTATATTATATTGTATTATATTATATTATATTATATAATAGGGTTTATTATGAGTAGTACTACGTACCTCTGCTCAAAATATAAATTTGTTTTCCTTATAAATTATCAATTTTAATGTAATCCTTTAACTAACTATCAAGGTCGTCACAAGGTGAGCTTGGTCCTCACAGGTTCCTGTTTCATGCCTACACGTGTGTCTGTGGTGACAATTGGTCGATGGAATGCGTTGATGGCAGAATGAGAGGATGAGAAATGACATATAAATTCAAGTAATATAATATCATAGCGTATCGCAACATATCATTTTATTCATTCTATTATTTATTATATAATTCATTGTACTATATTATGTTTTAATATGATCAGTATCTAACGGGGAAACAGATTGGAAAATCGACATGTGAACACAATGATGTAATGAAAACCGCGAAAATGTTACCGCAGAGACGGGACTCGAACCCGTAGCTAACTCCTAACCGGGGAAATTGTTTTACCAATTAAACTACCCTGCATATGAAAACACATGAAGAGAAAGTCCAATTGATTGGACGAAACTAAGCATGCTTCGCTCTACTTAGCCACTACGGTATTCACTTACAGTCCCGTATCGACGGAAACAAATTCAACAGAAACACATACAATGATCACGAGTCTATTTCTACCCATCCGCTTCTGCCGCACGATACCGATTTGAGACTTTTGTTTTATTTATTTATTTATTTATTGTAAAATCAACAGACACGATGTGGTCCTAATGATTAATTCTAATACTATGTAAGAATTTGGTCCTTGTTTTATGCCGTGAAAGATTGAAGTCGAACTCAGATGACACTCGATTGAATGACCGTTGTAAGCCGATAATCGCACCGTTTATCCCGTAGTTAGTGCGGCGTAAAGGAAGTCGAAGAAAAGCGTTATTGCGGAGAGCTCGAGGACGAACATTGATGTTGATTTCACGGAGCAAAGTGGGGCAGTCGATTCTATCAGTCAAAGCGTCTGCTATCATTAAAGCACGCGATAGCTCCCGTCTTACTTGCAGTGTGTCTAGACCGATTAGCAATCCGCGACTTTCATAGCTCGGTAGTTGATGAGGATTGGTCCAAGGTAAACGGCGAAGAGCGAATCGAACGAATCTACGTTGAATCGACTCGATTCTATTAACGCCATTGAGGTAGTGAGGGTTCCAAACAGCTGAACAATATTCCAGAGTAGAGCGAACGAGTGAACAGTATAGGGATTTCAATAGGATCCAAGGCAGCGAGAAGCTTTAGCCACAATGTAGTTGGTGTGTTGCCTGAATGTTAACTGCTCGTCAAGAAAAACGCCGAGGTCCTTGATGCACGTCGATCTACCAATCATGAATCGCTCAATAAAGTATTCGAATTTCAAAGGCACTTTTTTTCTCGTAAACGTTATGATCGAACATTTTTCTGGATTAACGGTCATGTGATTCAATTTGCACCAATCCGAAAAGATTGCCAATTGTCGCTGAAGAAACTTCGCATCCTCTAAGGTGCGAATAACACGGTAGATCTTGAGGTCATCTGCAAAAGATATGCGCGGTCCTTCCAGAGAAAAATTAACGTCGTTAAAGTAAAGCAAGAAGATCAAAGGGCCGAGATGGCTCCCCTGCGGAATTCCAGATGTTGCAACAAATTCTTCCGAAGTACAATCATCAATTTTAACCACAAGATGACGATTCCTGAGATATGATTGTATCCATCGAAGGACGTTTGTACCAAAACCAAGTCGATCCAGTTTTGCTATTGTGATGTCATGGTTAATTTTATCGAAGGCGAGGGAAAGATCGGTATAGATTACGTCCGTCTGAAAAGCATTTGACATGGCGTTGGTCACGTAAGATGTAAAAGATAATAGATTGGTGGTTGTGGAGCGCTTAGGCATAAACCCATGTTGGGAATCATCGATATACTGCTTGCAATGATTGAAAATTTGAGTCAGTATTACTTTTTCGAACAGCTTGGGGATAGCGCTTATACAAGTTATACCACGGTAGTTGTTTATATCTCTTTTGTCTCCTTTCTTGTAGACCGGAAACATGAATGAAGCTTTCCATAAGTTGGGGAATACTCCCGTAGCTAGTGACATATTAAATAAACGGCAAAGGGGGGCAATTAACCCGGTTGAACATTTCTTTAAGATGACTGCTGGTATGGCGTCTGGGCCTGCAGAGGTGGAAGCCTTCATACCAACGATTGCCGTTTGTATCGATTCCTCGTCTATATTGATCGAGTGCAAAGCATAATTGGATACAGGAACATTATTCGCGGCGCGTGCTATTTCCTGCGGAGATAGAAAATCGCAAAAGAAAACACTTGCGAAACACTTGTTTTTTGTCTATTTCGCTATCTACGGGATAACACACGATAGTTTCATCCATCGATTTAATGGATCTCCACTAGTGTGTGGTAGCAGCAGTGACGATTGTGTGATCTCAAACACAATGGTAAAGGTAGACAAACCTTTTATTGTCCTTCAACGATTTTGTTTTAGACTTTGTTAAGACGTAAAGCCGCCTTGAGCTAGTTTTAATATGATCAGTATCTAACGGGGAAACAGATTGGAAAATCGACATGTGAACACAATGATGTAATGAAAACCGCGAAAATGTTACCGCAGAGACGGGACTCGAACCCGTAGCTAACTCCTAACCGGGGAAATTGTTTTACCAATTAAACTACCCTGCATATGAAAACACATGAAGAGAAAGTCCAATTGATTGGACGAAACTAAGCATGCTTCGCTCTACTTTCAACACGGAAACAAATTCAACAGAAACACATACAATGATCACGAGTCTATTTCTACCCATCCGCTTCTGCCGCACGATACCGATTTGAGACTTTTGTTTTTTGTCTATTTCGCTATCTACGGGATAACACACGATAGTTTCATCCATCGATTTAATGGATCTCCACTAGTGTGTGGTAGCAGCAGTGACGATTGTGTGATCTCAAACACAATGGTAAAGGTAGACAAACCTTTTATTGTCCTTCAACGATTTTGTTTTAGACTTTGTTAAGACGTAAAGCCGCCTTGAGCTAGTTTTAATATGATCAGTATCTGTTTCCCCGTTAGATACTGATCATATTAAAACTACAGTGGGTCAATAAAGTATTGGCACACCCCACATTTTCTTCAGATCTAGGCTATCGTACATTTTTCGAAAATTTCAACACCACCACGTAATTCCCCGTCCAAAATAACCCCAAATCACTCATTTTCAATAAATAATTTCATTTTAATCAGAAGATAGCACAAAAAATACAAATATACAAACCAAAAAAGTATTGGCACCCCTGCTAAAAAATCACATTGTTTGTTTGTTTTTTTCACAAACACTTGTTGCAAACATGAAAAAGTTTGTCTACGTGTTAATTAAACACTGTCCGGTCACGTTTCGATTATTTTTATTAAAAAATTAATATGATTTCTACTAAAGTTGGAGAATGGTCGTCGGATACTCGTCAAAGAATAATTAATCTTCACTTAAAAGGCTACAGTTATGGTGATATCGAAAAAACAATGGATATAAGTCGTTCTACAATACGGGCAATCATAAAAAAACATGAAAAAACTGGAACCGTTTTCAATCAACCAAGAAGTGGCCGACCAGCGAAGATTACGCCACGAGAAAAACGTCGTATTCTACATGTAGTCGAACAAAATCCTCGAGTAAGTGCCCAAAGCTTGGCCGACGAACTTGAAAACACTTCAGATAAAAAAGTCAACCCACAAACAATCAGAAATTGCCTTCACAAAGCCGGTTATTACGGTAGATCAGCTCGTAAGAAGCCATTGATTTCTGAAACGAACAGAATAAAACGTTTGAATTTTGCAAAAGAATACGTTAACAAACCTCAAGAATTCTGGGATAATGTTATTTTTTCAGATGAAAGCAAGTTTAATTTGTTTGGTTCCGATGGTCATCAAGTGGTTTGGCGAAAACCCAACACTGAATTACTTCAAAAAAATATTTTAAAAACGGTAAAACACGGCGGCGGTCACGTTATGGTTTGGGGTTGTATGTCGGCAAATGGCGTCGGAAATTTAGAATTTATCGACGGAAAAATGAATGCTAAACAATATATCGATATTTTAAAAGTAAATCTACATGCGAGCGCGGCTAAGTTGAATATTCTCGATACGTTTATTTTTCAACAAGACAATGATCCAAAACATACAGCGTATGTGACACGAGAATGGTTACTCTACAATGTTAAAAATAAACTGAACACGCCGCCACAATCACCTGATCTTAACCCAATCGAGAATTTATGGTCAGCGGTGGAGAGGGCAATTCGAAAACACACCATAGCCAACCTTCGAGAGTTGAAAACCGTTTTACTGAAGGAGTGGGAGAAGATTTCAGCAGACTACACTCGATCGCTTGTAAACTCTATGAAACGACGGCTAGAAGCCGTTATCGTGGCTAATGGCTTGAATACGAAGTATTAGATCGATTTTAGTCCTACATTTTATCATTTTACCGTTTTATTTGTTGAATTTTAGCGTTAATTTTTTATTTTCCGGCAGTGTGCCAATACTTTTTTGGTTTCTGTTTTTGTTTTTTTTGCATTTTCTTTTAATCGAAATAAAATTATTTATTGAAAATGAGTGATTTGGGGTTATTTTGAACGGGGAATTACGTGGTGATGTTGAAATTTTCGAAATAAGTACGAGAGTCTAGATCTGAAGAAAATGTGGGGTGTGCCAATACTTTATTGACCCACTGTAGCTCAAGGCGGCTTTACGTCTTAACAAAGTCTAAAACAAAATCGTATATTATGTTGTTTTTCATTATTATTAGCATTATTTTATTTATTGTTATTATTAATAATTTGTAATAATAATAATAACATATATTATTTTTATAGATGTGGATATTATTATTGTTATTAGTAGAGAAATATTCTACTTCCTTCATTTCATTACACTATGTTTCATTGTATCGATATAAAACATTTTGCACGGGGGCGTAAAGGGGAGGGAGCATCAGGGCATCGGACGAATTGATGACTGGACGAGGGATTGTGGATAGCCAGCCCAAGTCACTTGTTTCCTTCTGAAGGTTTGAAATGAGTCTAACGCATCTGAGCATCTTTTATTCCCGCGGAATACGAGTAAGTGACTCTACTTACATAACCGCCCAACCCTTTTTGTAACGGTAACAGCTATAGTAAGAAGGTGAATGGATGAGTCATATCGGAGTTACTCTAAGTCTACCCGCATCCACTGGCAAGTCCTTGAACGGATGGTGGCTTCACTGCACATCACATCACATCACATCACAAGACAAGATCTGAAAACTGGCTTTATATTTTTCCTTCCGAATAATCCTTCTCGTCATCTTCACCCTGTTGAATAAATACCAAGTTTACGTATCGGCTAAAGTGTTGCCATATTTACGGATTTTTTTAAATCTTTTTATGCTGACGGGAAAATGTTATTTTAAATTAAATTCTTTGGCTTGGCCTTTGATTTGAAATGAATGTGCAAAATGTTTTGATGAATGCATTTTTGTGTATTAATTATTAACGCCTAAAAGCAATTAATTGAGCATACTTCTGCTGTTGAATTTCTTTTGCGTTGTTTTTCACCCCCTGTCTTCAAACGAAAAACTACAAATCACTTTATTAAAGAATGTTAAAAATGTAAATTTGGGTTTCAATGGAAGATTTATTTCGCGCACAAGTCTCTAGCATAGGAGATAGTAATAAATTGTTGTGAACTTTTTCCACCTCAACGTATTGATCGCCTTATGGCACTTTTATCGACGGAACATTAGTAAAACCATCTGACTTTTATTCCATTTGGAAAATTGAACTTAAAAAATAGTCTAGTTATTATATTTCATTACCATTCCTACAGTTTGACTTACGCCACAAATTCTCATTCTTTGATGACAAAACACGAAATATCTCTTTCATTGTGAACGCAAAGTCGAACCCATTGTTGACGTATTACCGGAAACCGGAAAAAAGTCGAGTTTGGATAAAACTACTTAGTGCGCCTACAGTGTACAACACAACACTTCATTCTGCTCGTGAAAGTAAACACACTTTTCAATTGACACTAATTTAACAAATCTTTTTAGGTTACACTTTAAATAGATTAACTAATTTCAAACGGCTTGATGCTGATTTTAATATCACAGTGCTGCCACTGTAAATATTTACTACAGATGAGTTTGAAAATACAGTGGAACATTTTCTGAAAATATTCAATATCATTGGTGAACTGAAAATTACATTTTATTGAACTTGTTTTCCAATTTTTTATATACTCGGCATCATTGTTCGCGTATCGTGGAAAAAATTTCCTCTCACAATGTACAGGTTGCAACATCAAAATCAGCCAATCAGCCCTCCTTTAGTTGATTTTGCAACATTTACATGCTGTCATTTCTTAGCAAAGACACGCTCCACTTTCATTCAACTAATATTTTTAGCAAAACTATGGTTGATTTTAACAAATAATTATTGTTGATTTCAGTAAAAAATGTTGTTGAATTAAGTGATATTGTTGTTAATTTCAATGAAAATTGACAGTTAATAATAACAATAAACCTTCTTGAGTTAAGTAAAATATATACTGATTCCAACTAATACGAACTGTTAATTTTAGCTACAGCCAAAACGAGTCCAATTAATTAATTTATTTTAATTGGAATTGTCAGTTGATTTGATCAATAAACTTTCTTGAGTTTAATAAATTTATTTCTGTTTATAATGTGAATAATTGATTTTGCACTATAAATTAATAGCTGCTTTCCTAAGTTTGTAAAAGGCCTCTTAACAAAAAAAAAACAATACATATGGGTACGGTCCTGATTATAACTCATTTTATCTAATTTGTTGAATTCTTATGCACTGTAAAAATGATTTCCTTCTCCAAAGCAACATTTTGTTTGTTCATTGTAAACTCTCACTTACAATCACGAAGCGTAATTACAAACGATCTGCTTTGGTTAGGCACTGAATGTAATGAATGGCCAATGAAAATGTCTTACAATTTCGGATAGTAGCTCTTTGATTCATGTGTCCTACTCTATTGTTGTAGATGCTGCTTGTAACATCACGGTAAATTTTCCAATTGACCGTACAGGGAAGTGTCAGTTTCGATTTGTTTACTTTCTTTTCTGATTATTGAGCGACTAAACGAGTATATTTTCGTTTATTTACATGTACTAAGCGGAAACCAAAGCATTCAGATGTCGTCTCATACAAAAAGTTCAGAGATAGAAGTCGGAATGGCAAAGCAAGCACTGGTCACAGAAATGATTGTTAGTTAATCTTTTAATAATTCACTGATAGCTGAAAGCACTCCACAAATAAACTTAAACCAAGCAACTTTACAGCAGTTTTACATATCGGTTAGTTCGAAATTTCAAAATCTATATATAAAATATATCAAAACAATTTCAACAAGACTATCCTGTTTTGTTTTTCAACGAATTGTGTTCATGAGTTTTTGACTAATAAACTTGTTAATAAAACCAATTGCATTCTTGTTCTCTTTGTGCTGTCTTTCTGCAGTGATGATGACAGCCAAACAGTGTCAAACTATTTGATTTTAACAACAAAATTAGTTGACAACGAAAATTTCGTGTGGGATTGAAATGTTGCTGGTTTGTGTCCAGGATTTTCGCCATCTAAATATATTCGTTAAAAACAAGAACTTTTTTCAGCAAATTAAATTCTGAATATTAACCAATTTATTAGTTATTTTGGCAGTTTTGATGTTAAAATCAACTAATTCAAAAACAGTAATACGAATTAGGCGCAAAGCTAATTTCGGTCGTTCCGTGCATCTAAGTACTCTAATTCGATGACATAAGGATCAGTCGAGCAACCAATTCGATATCCATTAACTTCCATTTTCTATATATTTTGTTACTCGCACAATGCTAAGTTTGGTATCAATTTAGTCCTAGAAACATTCACAAATAATGGACCATTTTCTACTTCAGATACGCAGAAAATTATGATGACTTTCCGGTCTGTTCCGAATTCTCTACCCAGCCTCAATCTCCGGTCGAAGATTTAATGGCTCTCATCTGCAATGGCACATTCACACACACACACAGGCGGAACAGAGTTTACCACACCAACCAAACAACACGCTCCTTATCATGTTTGCCGTCTTCCGCAAACAAATAGCGCCATACTTTACGGTCAGCTTTTATTAATATTTAGGAATCAGGCAAACTGATGTTCTCTCTCCCTCTATTTCCTTCCTTCTCTAGCCAGGAAGGCGATTTCGACAAACCACCCGACAAACTCCTCAAAAGCATTGGCATCGCAAAGTAAGGCTAATTCAGCTCGCTGCGGATGTACCGCCGCCGACACTGGCCGTAAGACATTCCCGAGCATTGAATCCATTCGGGAGTGGGCTGTCAGGGATGAGGGCGCAGCATCACCAAAGCTGGACAAAATGCATCATCAACTAACCTCTAGCCGGCGGTCGGTCGGTTGGTCGGTCGGTACATCGTCTGCTGGTGTCGAATATCGTTCATCGTCAGGATGCAAGTTCTACCATAATGGTCTCTAGAGTGGTTGCGTTTAACGTCGGAGATGCTGAAAAGCTGACCGAAAGTGATCAGTGCCGGGTTCGATCCACTGAATATTTCTGCTGCAAACGAACATTTTTATACTTTTACAATTGCTTGCGGAAACCGGTCAATCTGGCTTACGTGTGCGATAATTAGTCAATGTCCACTTTATGGCGTCGGTTTTCCTTCGGACGGACCGTAAACGAACCCCATCATGGTCGCATGAGGTACAGTTTATTATTATATACATTTCACCACTATCGCCATCGTTTATTGATAATATAATATTCGTCCCGCAGCAGTAACATGCTGCACGACATTCGAGGGACGCACGCGACCCGGAGGAAGCAGGTCTTGTGGAAATTGTGGCTATCGATGGAGACTTTCTGGTTTCAGCATTCCAGGTATTGGCTGCCTTCGTCTGGCTTTGGTCCGAATGGTGCCCGTTTCTTAGTGACGATCTAATCGGACGATAGCACGGCGAAACGCGAAACAATGTAGCGGAATGTTATTCCGCGTGTTTTCGTGCCGTTTTTTGACACTGAAAGTCGAGTTTTATCGCAATAGTCCTTGTAGCGCCAGTGAATTAAGATAGCGACAACTGGCACGAAAGATATCACACAGCATTCAATCAATCATTTCAGTCTGGTTGTTGAATACTTTTTATATTGTTTTCGGTGCATTCATCGTAGCTACTTTCAAAATTCTCCATTTCCTTATTCAATATACGTTTATTTCGGTACATTGCGTCAGCTCTAAGATCCCAGAGGTTTTGTGTTAGAATTGCATAAAACATTAATCATTCTATTGGCAGTTCGAGCTTGCATCTCACCCTACACAGTCGAGAATTGCTTACGGTTGAGACGATAGAAACAAAGACAATACAGTGTAGTGAACAATAGAGCGTATGAAATGGGGAAATACGATTTAACAAAGCTTGGTACTTGGCCTACAAGACCAAATTCAATTTGTATTGATTTCAAGCGTTGCAAAGTTAGACCAGCAGCAACCGAAATTTAAATATTGCTTAAGGAACGAATGCATCTAAACG
This sequence comes from Malaya genurostris, assembly GCF_030247185.1. Taxonomy (NCBI): domain Eukaryota; kingdom Metazoa; phylum Arthropoda; class Insecta; order Diptera; family Culicidae; genus Malaya; species Malaya genurostris. The sequence goes on from NC_080572.1 coordinate 96,698,017, forward strand.
TTAATGATGTAGGTGAGATTCAATTTAACAAGGTGTCTAACTGTGTGTACATTATGTTCAAACGTGAAAGAGATGCAATTGCATTTGCTTCGGTTAATAACGGGGTGCACAGTGTTGATCATGACAATGTTAAATATAAAATCCCTGTGTACACGGTGGACAATGCCATAGAAGTACGCGTGCATGACCTTCCCCTGCAGACCAACGAACAAAGTGCCCCTCAATCATCGCAAGATAAAAAGGGAAGCTCCTCTCCCCCTAGAAAAAAGGTGACAACGAGATCCAATGGTAAAAACATTATTTAATCTAATAAAACCATGGCTCAATCGGCCACGCAAAGCTTGTACGTGAATTGGCCTGAATAATAAATGTTTATAAAAAAAAATTAATTATTCTATTACGTTTTGTCTTTCTCATATAGGGTAAGGCCTCCCTATTTCATCTCATTTGCTAGGACGTCGCCTCAAAATCCCGATTTAGCCACTAAAATCACTTTACCTATTTCATATTACTGCTTCATTCGCCTTGCTCCACGTTGAGAATTGATTCACATTTCTTCAAAATTTAACTAATATTCATGAAACAGCTAAAAACACTTACGATGTGTTCACTACTCTGCTCCTAATTTCATCTCAATGGATTTTTATCCATTCTATCGTTGGTCCTTTATTCATCCTATGAATTAGTAATAGCGACAGCAATCAAAACAATATATTCCACTATTACACTCTCAGGTTCGAGATGTCAGAATTCTTCTTAAAAAAAGCCTAATGCCAACTATGAGACAACACACGATATTTTGTCGTGAATGCGACTTACTTTACTGGTGCCTTTTCAAAATTTACCCTCTGAGAGAGTGATAAGTTTTTGATCGTGAGTATCTCTTGTTGTATCTAACGAATCAATATAATTTTTGCTACACGCCATCGTAAATAAGATCACGATTTTATGATAAAATTATCAGTTGTGTGACATAATCTCAAATAATTCAAAATTAAACTTTTCTGAAATGTTTGGTATGAACGAGTATCAAAGGGGATAATTCATAAGCCGCGTTTGCCTCTCTCGTATTTTTAAAGCTCATAGCTCAGTGATCTGTGGAAGGATTTATATAATCTAACTACCAATAAAATCGAAAAGTTTCAACAACGTGTATAGCAACAGCATTGAAATATTTCAATAGTACACTATTGAAAAACCTGTCTCATTTGACCCATGTCAACACCAGCGAATCAGAACGCGTTCTGAGGAAGAGAACAAAATATCTGCTGCTGTACAACAAATCGTTCAAGAAAAATGTTCCGAAAAATGGTGAATATCGTAGTGAGTTCCTCAATTAGGTCCTTCTGAATGCTAGAAACGAATCCCTACAGCATATTGATAGTAGATTTCAATAAACTATGCAAATCCGAAATGAAATAATCGACATTAAAATTCTGTATGCACGGAGAACCCGCAGATCACAAAATTACAATATTGCAATTGTTGTTTCACGCCCTGGTTGTTTCAACTAAAATGTTGTTGATTTAACTATCATATCTGGTGATTTTGACATAACCATTCAGGTAACCGAAATTGCTGTATTCAGATGCTGTCACTTGGCGGAGAACGAAGACAGCAATAGGCAGAACAAAAAACCTCTTCATTTCACCAAAAGCGTTTCATATTGAAAATTTTCAATGGTAAATGTACGTCATTTATGTTAGTTACGTAGTGGTCGTTTTATGTAAGTGAAAGTATGCAGAAGAATATAATAGTTAATTGTAAAACAAGTTTTCCATATGTTAAATAGATATTCCTACAGTATACATGTTTTAATTTTATCTGAGAGTAATGTATTCTAGGACAGTTCATGTCAATGTTATTAAAACCGCTTAACGCTTAAAAATTTGCTGCTGAAGTGAAGTGGTACTATTTGTATTTTCTTGAAAGTGTATCTGTAGCATTAGGTTTACCAGCGAGCCATTCTGCAAGTGAAGGAAAAATTTCCTAATTCCCTGTGACCATTTTTCTGGTGAGTTCCCTTTTGAGAATTGTTATCTGTTGGTGCATTTCTATATCCATTGTGAGTTTAGTGACAAAGATATAAGCAGTTAATTAGGTAAAATTTCATTGTTCAAGCAGTGAACGATTAACTGCCCCCAGAAGAGGCTAACAGTAAAAAATATTTATTGCAATTGGCGTCTTAAGTTCAAATAACTGAATAATTGGTTGAAACAACTGAGTCATTTTTTTGCTTTCATGCATACAAGTAACTTTGCTGGGATTGTGTATCTGCTCAATTGCACGAGTGACATCTCATTGAAACGTTTCATTGTGCGCTCAGGGTGTTTGGCATTGCTCAACTGAAACGTTTCATTACTTGTTGGGTGTCGTTGCTAAGCAGACAGCACGATAAATCAAAAATGACAGATTAGTTAAAACAACAATCGATTAGTTGTACCAAATTTTAACCAATTAAAATCAGAAAAACAACTAATATTTTAGTTGTTTTGCGATCGCTGGCTTTTCCGTGTGCGGCTATTTTTATAGCCGTTAGGACCGCTCATTAGTGAAAAAGCTACAAACAAAATCAGGTAAAAAGAAAGCTCCTAACAAAAATTGGATCATGGCCGGTGTCAGTAGCATAGTGTGGTGAAGAACTACACTTGTTACACGACCATACTTGGGGACTCGTATTTAGTGTTCGACCCCCTCAAGTAGAAGGTAAAATAGAATTCATTTCTTTCTTCTGATCATGCCTATGTGAGCCTGCCTAAGCTAGCTTTTCCGTTCTAAATTTATAGCTGATTCAATCTAGAATACCTTTTTCATTTCATATCTTTCGTCTATCTCAGTTAATGCTTGCCGAAAAGAAACAATTAAAATCGATATAGTAAAAATTGGATCAGTTTGGATTCTATCGCCACTACGAGCAGATGTATTTTGTGTCGTTTGCAAAGCTAGTTTCGCTTCCGACAAGAGCGATTACGTCACAGCTGCCAGTCATTTGCATTGATGAAAAAACAACGGTGGAGAGCATTACACAAAATCAGCCGTTCTGATGGCTCTAAAAGTTTTCTAAAGAACTATTAGGATTTGTTGTTCGCAAATCAGAGGTAAATATCCTCAGTTTAGTGTAAATCTAGAACAGCTTGGTTAGATTTGTGCACTTTTCGCTGTGTGAAATTCACAGTAATCGAGATCAAGTGGAGCATTCTTTGTTTTTGCGAAAAATGTTCCAGAGTTTAATGTCGTAGAGAATTATGCAATTTGACCCTTTTGAATGCTAGAAACGAATCCCTATAGCATATTGATAGTTTCGTTCAATAGATTAGGCCTATTATATCATTGATCAACTCAGCGAATTAATGTTTTCTTTATTGGAACATTATAATCGGTTGTAAACGCTACACCTACACCAACCATATCAGTATCGCACCCACGTACAACAGTTCAGCCTGGAATTAGATGACGGAAGTCAGCGGCATATCGGAATTCGAATTCAACTCATCACTCTCCTTCACAAACGCTTTCATAAAAAGTTCTTTTCAGAGCCACCATTATTTTATTATAAAGAACTATACTGGTTATTTCAGAATATTTGTGTTTCAGAATGTTAAATGTAACTAATCTGTACTTTAGTTTAGGTGCATCGTTTCAAATTATACATACAATTACAGTTATGTCTCTGACATTACCCACCCGCCTTTTTTCATCATAAAATCTATACATATAAAAATGAATGTATGTTTGTATGTTTGTGACGCGATAACTTCGGAACTACTGAACGGATTGCCACCAAACTTTGCACAGGTACTTCAGAAACATGACGAACTGTAAACTGTAAAGTTTATTTATTATGAAAAAGCGATCACCGAAAAATTTAAAACCACTTCTTTTAATGGGAAAGTGTGACAATAATTTTTATAATCATTTTAAAATATTTCACAGTTTGGTTCAGGTAGGTTGTAAAATATTATTCATGTTCAAAGTAATGAGGTGAAGGGATGAGATGGGAATAGGAGCTCAGATGAAATAGGGAGCCGTTACCTTAGGGAGGTTATGCAATCAGTTGAAAAACCGACAAGTGTCATGTGTGTGTATGTATATATGTATTTATGTGTGTGTCAAATAATCTCACTAGGTTTTCTCTGAAATGGCTGAACCGATTTTGACAAACTTAGATTCAAATTAAAGGTGTTACGGTCCCATACGAAATTCCTGAACTTCATAAGGGTCCGACTTCCGGTTGCGGAGTTATAGGGTAAAGTGTGTAGAATATTGCACACCGTCACTTAAACCGGCGAAACAAAAACCGTAAAAAAGTATCTAAACTGGTCTCAAAATTACACAAATCGATAGCCATTGTCAGTAGACAACTAAACAAACCGATTCCGGCTATCCCGGTTCCCAGTTCCGGTTCCGGAAGCACCGAAAATAGTTATCATATGTTCCAAAATGGATCTCACTCACTTTTCTCAGCGATCGTTGGACGAATTTCCTCAAACTTAGATTCAAATTAAAGATCTCACGGTTCCATACGAAATTCCTGAATTTCATCCGGATCCGACTTCCGGTTCCCGATATTGTACACCGTAAATTAAACCGGCGAAACAAAACCCTCAAAAAAACATCTAAACTGGACTCAAAACCGCCATTCCCAATCTTAGGGTCAAATGGAAGGTTTTATGGTCCTACCAAAAATTACTGCATATTTTCGGATACAACAAAAAATTTAATTCGCATAAAATCTTCAAAATTTGAATAAAAACTAGTAGAGTTGGTTGGTGGCCTTAAGAACCCTGTTTGATACGAAGCGAACAAGTGTCAAAACTAAATAAAATGGAAATTAAACACCTGGAAAAATAAACGATAGTAATAATAAGACACTTAATTGTTCTGAATGACTGGAAAGAGAAAGTGCGCGAGCTTACCATAGTTGAGCAAGTTTTTGCAAATTAGAAAGATATCTCGCACATACTTATTTAGGACTAAAAATACGAGCGATAGTGCACTTCGAATACATGTTTGGCTGGATCCATTATTATATTATTATCCAGAGAAAAAATATGATTACCCGACAATGGATTGAAGTCGTCGCGAGAGCCTGGAAGAGAGACTCAATGGGTCGGAAAGAGCATGATGCCGGTTTTTTGCGATTGTCATAGTATACTTTTGGAGTACTAAATTGATTAAAGACCGAAATCGCTGTGAAAGGGCCTTACATGAAGCACATGAGCATCGCTACCATAGGTAAAATTGACGGTTTAGTGTTCTAATTACTTGCCCATCCACCTTGTTCACCTGCTTTGGCCTCCTCGAACTGTCATTTATTCCCAAACCTTTAGTCATCTTTGAGAAATCGAGGGGAGTTTCGTTTTGGAATTTTATACCGCTACTTCCGGATCCTGATACCGAAACCTGTATAGCTAAAGTAAGTGTGAAGGGCCATCAACTAATATGACCTACAAATTGAAAAGATGCTTTCCGTTCTCCACGAATCGAAGTAAGGGATCTATCTCGGACCACTTCTCAAAATCCATCACAAGTCTTGTGGATTTTTGTGCTCTAGAAATGGACATTTAGAAGGTCTTAAATATGTGGAATTGAAATGGCCTGATGGCGTTAGGAAATGTAATACAATAACCTTCTCTCGGTCATACTCACAAATTTTATTTAAATACCTAATAGTGAAAAAAAAGTTTAAGGTGTCTGTTAAAAACGCCGATAATTGGCGTACCGGAAATTATCTTCAGTAACATAATTTTTTTCATTCTGGGCCCCTCCCGAAACCAAATCCTGAGTACGGGCCTGCTTCTATTGACTTATAAACTTGACAAACCATCTTGAAATGTTTCATTACAATAAATTCTAGAAGAAAAAATATGATTTTTTGAAAAAGTTAGACCCTATGGGCTTCTATTGAATAACAAATTTTTTCCATTGATTTTGTAGACAAAAAACTTTAAATGCGATTTCCTCGAAAGCAGATTTTGGAAGTCCGTGTCCATCGTCATTCAAAAACTACTGCACATACTTTTTTTCTTACCACTAGATTTTCTCGCGATGGCTGAACCGATTTCAAAAATGTTAAGCTCATTTGGAAACCACTGTTAAGTCAGTAAACAGATTTTAAATTTAAATGGCTGTCACCTACTGTTCCGGTGATATAATATCCAGTTGCGGGCATTTGCCCGGATTACCCAAAGCTATCCCTCAGTTAAGGTCAACAAAAACGATACAGCATAGTCGCACTGGACCTTTCAAAATTTCAATTAGATTAAATTAGAACAAATTGTATCATGAAGCATATTGATATGTTATGAAAAGTGCAGTACCAAAGATTTGTTATTTTGTGCCAAATGGCTGTTATGTCAAATAGCTATTTGTCAAATTACTACTATGCCAAATGGCTTTACTAAACGTCATCTGTATATATTTTTGGTGCAGTTGACAAAACAAAAATTAGATTCATTATATTTGCAGTTTTACTTACAACAAATGCAATCCAGGTTTTCAATTTCGATTCAATTCATACCTAAAAAGAAACAAGAAAAAATAATCATTTGTTAGCAGATGGTAGAATAAGAAGCGATCCAGAACAAGTAAAAAAGGTAATAAGAATCAGAGCTATTGAAAGTCAGTTTCATTGACACAAAAAAGACGAAAATCACGAAAAATAAATGTCACTCTCAGTTTTGCTTGCAAATTTTAAGAACGATATCCATGTCCAGTCAACGAAACAAGCGAAATAGTAATAACAATAGTATTAGTTTATTCTTAAGTCATTTTCGGCTTTCAGTGAAAATCGTACACTGGGTGGGCAGTATCGATATTCAACCGAAGCTTCCAGAATCGATTCGTTTTTCTGGAGTGCAATTGTTTTTTATTTATCATCGTCGAATTGAAATTCGACTGCATCTCCCTGCAGATGTTATATCGGTTTAGTCTTGTCGTATGGAAATGAGTGATGTTGGCATTGATACTCTCTTTTATGGCGGTGAGAGACGGAAAGACAAATGAAACAGTGAAAAAACGAAGATGACGCTGTTGTTTTGTAAAGATAGAAATGACGCGGGTGACACTGTTCCATTGAAAATACGTAAATTACGCTCTGATCAGAACTCACACACTTTGATTTAAATGAATCTTTACACATGTCCCCAATATGGCAACCCATTCATTTTGCACAGATTAAGAGATTCCGGTTTAACCGACGAATGAGTGATTTTCAAAAAGGACGGGTGCAATTTCAATTTGGCTTCAAATCGTTTTAACTCTGAAACTGTTCATTGTAAAGCTTGCTTCAGATAGAATTGGAACAAAGACAATTGCCTGTATTTCAGTTATTTATTATTGAATTTAAGATCTTTTTTATACAAATGTAGAATTTTCTTCATACTTTTAAGAAAAAATACGGATAAAATTATTCGTCACGGTTTCGAAGGAATTCTCGAATTTTTCCTGTAACACGGCTCATTAAGCAGCGCACACCTTCTTCGTCCATCGTTTTAGCTATCTTATTCCACCAGGTCGTCATCGGATTGATGTCTTTGACAACCTTTTCATTTGACTTGACTCTCCTCTTCATGATTGCCCAGTATTTCTCAATAGTACGAAACGGAAAGAGGAGGCAGTTTGGTGGGCTAAGGTTTTCCGACACAAACTGGACCCCTTTCTCTGCATACCATTCTTGAACGACTTTACTGTAATGACAGCTTGCCAAATCTGGCCAAAACATTACAGGATGGTCGTGGGCAAAATTCGTTTTTGGAGACAATCTTTTTCGCATAGTTCCGATGTCATTTTCTTATTTGTAACGAATTCTTTAGTTTTTTTTTTGCCACAGATGCAAATGCCCTGCCAAATCATAAATTTTCTTGCAAATTTGTCGGAAACAACGAATTTAATTTTGGCTGGAACATCCCCCCGAGCTGTTGCCAAGTATAATTTTTGATCTGGGATTTGCCCGAAGTCAGCCTTGAAATAGGTTTCATCGTCCATCAGAAGTTATCATATAGTTTCCGAGCACGAATTTTGAACACACTATTCTGTTTTATGGTCCGATTTGGCTGTTTGCTACCTCGATACGACTCGATTACTTCCCGGAGTCGAGTTCTCCTCACGGTACTATGGGCAGCAGCGAATTTTCTGACCAAATCACGGTCCGACAGATTAGGATTCCTCTTAATCGTCTTCAAAATCATACCACGCGGTTTCCGGTCGACAGTTCCACTCCGACGATTGGCTTGAGGCTTCCGAATCGTCGTCAATGTTTCCGTATACCGTTTGATAACGCGCCATACGGTATTTCTGGGCTATTTCAGCTGTTTAGCTAGCTTAGATGCAGACCACAATGGATTTTCCAAATAACTGTGCACCTTTTTTTGACCTTCTTTCGGCTACCATGTTGATTGTTTACAAAATACAGTCGATTTGCGGAATGTCAAAAATCATACGTGAAGCTGACAAAATTCCCGACACGTGTGCGCCAAGAATTTCCAAATCCGTCCACCAGGAGCGCCACAGTATGCGCAAAAGTTTGTTCCAATTCTAAATGAAGCAAGCTTTACAAAAAATCAGAGTGTCTTAAGAAAATTAGAACAAGTCAATTGTGCACTCGAATAAGATACACACTGGAACAAAAATTGAATAATTTTATCAAAAATAAGAAAATTAGTTGAAAAAACTCAACCATACAAAAAACATTACTACTTGTTCTGGTAATATTTTCATTTCAAACTTGTTATTGAACTCAATATTTGATTATTTAGAGGTCTGTTTGTTTTGTTGTTAGGGCACATAACTGATTCAAATATTCCAAGTCTTAAACGAAACGGAAAGAGTCACCAATATCTGACATGAATTTGATCAGTTTCTTAAAAAATGAAGAAGTTAGAAATGAAAATATCTGAAAGTATTTGTAATACTTTACGCTTAGAAAATAGTTATTCTTGCGCCATATAAAGAACAGTAAATTAATTACAAATGTCGTTTCTCTCAGGTCGGCGGTTCAATGCAAAGGTTAAAATTCGACAAAAGGAATTTAATGTCAAGGTTTTACAGTTGCTTCACCCAACAATATCCATTCTCGAGCCATTTGAAACTCTATTTAAAAAAAAACTTTGTTTTTTGTTGAACATTTGAGTTCGGCTATTTCTATTTGTATTGTATTGTATTCTATTGTATTGTATTGTATTGTATTGTATTGTATTGTATTGTATTGTATTGTATTGTATTGTATTGTATTGTATTGTATTGTATTGTATTGTATTGTATTGTATTGTATTGTATTGTATTGTATTGTATTGTATTGTATTGTATTGTATTGTATTGTATTGTATTGTATTGTATTGTATTGTATTGTATTGTATTGTATTGTATTGTATTGTATTGTATTGTATTGTATTGTATTGTATTGTATTGTATTGTATTGTATTGTATTGTATTGTATTGTATTGTATTGTATTGTATTGTATTGTATTGTATTGTATTGTATTGTATTGTATTGTATTGTATTGTATTGTATTGTATTGTATTGTATTGTATTGTATTGTATTGTATTGTATTGTATTGTATTGTATTGTATTGTATTGTATTGTATTGTATTGTATTGTATTGTATTGTATTGTATTGTATTGTATTGTATTGTATTGTATTGTATTGTATTGTATTGTATTGTATTGTATTGTATTGTATTGTATTGTATTGTATTGTATTGTATTGTATTGTATTGTATTGTATTGTATTGTATTGTATTGTATTGTATTGTATTGTATTGTATTGTATTGTATTGTATTGTATTGTATTGTATTGTATTGTATTGTATTGTATTGTATTGTATTGTATTGTATTGTATTGTATTGTATTGTATTGTATTGTATTGTATTGTATTGTATTGTATTGTATTGTATTGTATTGTATTGTATTGTATTGTATTGTATTGTATTGTATTGTATTGTATTGTATTGTATTGTATTGTATTGTATTGTATTGTATTGTATTGTATTGTATTGTATTGTATTGTATTGTATTGTATTGTATTGTATTGTATTGTATTGTATTGTATTGTATTGTATTGTATTGTATTGTATTGTATTGTATTGTATTGTATTGTATTGTATTGTATTGTATTGTATTGTATTGTATTGTATTGTATTGTATTGTATTGTATTGTATTGTATTGTATTGTATTGTATTGTATTGTATTGTATTGTATTGTATTGTATTGTATTGTATTGTATTGTATTGTATTGTATTGTATTGTATTGTATTGTATTGTATTGTATTGTATTGTATTGTATTGTATTGTATTGTATTGTATTGTATTGTATTGTATTGTATTGTATTGTATTGTATTGTATTGTATTGTATTGTATTGTATTGTATTGTATTGTATTGTATTGTATTGTATTGTATTGTATTGTATTGTATTGTATTGTATTGTATTGTATTGTATTGTATTGTATTGTATTGTATTGTATTGTATTGTATTGTATTGTATTGTATTGTATTGTATTGTATTGTATTGTATTGTATTGTATTGTATTGTATTGTATTGTATTGTATTGTATTGTATTGTATTGTGTTGTATTGTATTGTATTGTATTGTATTGTATTGTATTGTATTGTATTGTATTGTATTGTATTGTATTGTATTGTATTGTATTGTATTGTATTGTATTGTATTGTATTGTATTGTATTGTATTTTATTGTAGATTTTGTTTTTGTCTCTTTTGCCAAACAGAGTGTGTAGAAAGACTTGCAATACGACGTGTATGTGTTTTCTGTCGGAGATCTATGGAGATTCATAGAGATGGGACTACAATTGAATGTTGTGGCACCCGAGTAAAACCCGACGCATACTCATATGTTTTCATATGCAGCGCAGTTTAATTGGCAAAACAATTTTCCCGAGTAGGAGCTAGCTACGGGTTCGAGCCCCTTGTCTACGGTAGCTTTTTCGCGGATTTTATTACATAGTTGCAATCGAATGTCAATTTTACAGATTGGTTTCCTCGTTAGATACTGATCAGTTTGAATTGTATTGTAACGCGTATATTGTAGAGAAAATCTAACGCCTTTTGTTTTACATCACCTTTCAGAAAATACTAACAGAAATCGCTGAATATACTGGACAAGTACAGAGCTAGATAATAAAGGGTGATTTTTTAAGAGCTTGAGAACTTTTTTAAACAATAAAACGCATAAAATTTGCAAAATCTCATCGGTTCTTTATTTTAAACGTTAGATTGGTACATGACATTTACTTTTTGAAGATAATTTCATTTAAATGTTGACCGCGGCTGCGTCTTAGGTGGTCCATTCGGAAAGTCCAATTTTGGGCAACTTTTTCGAGCATTTCGGCCGGAATAGCCCGAATTTCTTCGGAAATGTTGTCTTCCAAAGCTGGAATAGTTACTGGCTTATTTCTGTAGACTTTAGACTTGACGTAGCCCCACAAAAAATAGTCTAAAGGCGTCAAATCGCATGATCTTGGTGGCCAACTTACCGGTCCATTTCTTGAGATGAATTGTTCTCCGAAGTTTTCCCTCAAAATGGCCATAGAATCGCGAGCTGTGTGGCATGTAGCGCCATCTTGTTGAAACCACATGTCTACCAAGTTCAGTTCTTCCATTTTTGGCAACAAAAAGTTTGTTAGCATCGAACGATAGCGATCGCCATTCACTGTAACGTTGCGTCCAACAGCATCTTTGAAAAAATACGGTCCAATGATTCCACCAGCGTACAAACCACACCAAACAGTGCATTTTTCGGGATGCATGGGCAGTTCTTGAACGGCTTCTGGTTGCTCTTCACTCCAAATGCGGCAATTTTGCTTATTTACGTAGCCATTCAACCAGAAATGAGCCTCATCGCTGAACAAAATTTGTCGATAAAAAAGCGGATTTTCCGAATGGACCACCTAAGACGCAGCCGCGGTCAACATTTAAATGAAATTATCTTCAAAAAGTAAATGTCATGTACCAATCTAACGTTTAAAATAAAGAACCGATGAGATTTTGCAAATTTTATGCGTTTTATTGTTTAAAAAAGTTCTCAAGCTCTTAAAAAATCACCCTGTATTTGGTACTGTGCTTTCTATCGTTTTTTCGAGTGAAAAAAAAAACTATTGTTAGAAAGTATCGTAGTAAGCGTCGGTAATTATATTGACAGGTTTCGGGTACAATTATCGTAAAACCTGTACTCTTGAACAGTACACAAGTGCTGGTTGAGGACGAAACGATATATGTAGGGATGAAGTCAGCACAGTTTTCCTGACTAAAGTTCAAGGTGTCTACGATTCGATGAAATGTCATATGAAAAACGGATATGAATTATTTCTTTTTATTAAGTCTCTTAGTGAAATCCAAACAAATTATTCCTTTCAATTATACTAGAAGGTATTAGAGTTCAATGGAGGATTTCCAGCATTATTAATAATAATATGGATTGATTTCAGCTGATATGCTTACAAAAAAAAATGATTTAGCCAGCAAATTGCAGCTGGTGATGTCCGTATATATTCGGTTTGATTTGGCTAGCTGCCATTGCAATCACGCAATCAAGAGAAAGAAAAAGAATTTAGTGCTACAGTGACAACGACGTGGACGTCAGAAGCTGAAGCAAACTGGAAAAACGATTCGGAAGTTAATATTTTTTTTAAATCTTAGCTACTCGAATGTTTCATTGCAACGAAACAATTATACAGTGTAATTGGAACCCTAGGTCTGGTGTATCTAATGCGTAAAAAAGCCTACTTTTCACTAGACAATGAGTCTGGCATCTTTTCGAAAAACTCTTATAACTCGGGTTACTAACACATGGATCAATAAGTCCCGAGACTAACAATGGAAACAACATTTTTTTTTGCAAATTTTTTTTATTCATCGACATAATCACCTTTCAAGATGATACAATGGTTCCAATCATCGACTCGTTGCTGTTTTTGTTCCATCGAAAGCAATCGCGGCACCCACTTGGAAAAAACCTTTTTCATGCTCAATTTTTCATGAAGGATAGTAAATACACTTCCATATGATATCTGTGTCATCTCAGTAATCTCACGGAGCTTCACTTTACGATCTTTCATTATAATTTTTGTCACTTCACTCACATTTTCCGGTGTAACGGCTTCCACAGGTCTACCCGAGCGTTCCGCGTCATTTGTGTCGGTACGACCACGTTTAAACTCGGCGAACCACCGACAAATCGTTGCTTTTGATGGACAAGAGTCCGGATAACATTTTTCAATCCATTGTTTCGCTTGCACGGTATTTTTACCCATTAAAAACAATGTTTTATCAAAACACGAAACTCGTTTTTTTCCATTTTTCAAACAAACTACAAAACGACTTTACTCCAACCTCGATAACTCAGCTGTTTCTGGTCGGATCGACTTAAAATTTTGACCCGTTTCAAGCAAAGGTTAGGACTCTAGAAAGACGTGGTTACTGGTTTACTACGAGCGCCATCTCTGCTTTAGTCTCGGGACTTAGATAGGTATTGTTACTTCATTGCGTGTTTTTTTTTTAAGATAACCATACGCAACCAGGTATTTGCTCTGCACTGCAAATCAAGTTGGTTTCAACAAGAACCTAGATCCAACAACGATACTTTCATACAAACAGTAGAGGCACTGCCCTGCTAAATCAACAACGCCATGTTTGTCATTCAGCGATTATAATGTGCGGCATGAGGGGAGGCACAGCGTTTTGGTTGGACAACGAGCGACTAGCGAAAGGCGCACATGAGAGTACAACGGCTCTCAAAGCCTTTCGCGGAACGATCGAGCAATGAACGGAATTGCTTGAGAAGGAAAAGCAAATTACGAGAGTGCAAACACTCATTTAACCCTACGGGGAACCCCGGTGCCAAAGGTTGTCGTTCTGCACATATAAATCGTATGTTTTTCATGCTTCACTTGCTTAGCAAGGATCTCACGCTGGTGAAGTTGCTCCCAGGCATGACAATAAGGGAAATTTAGCACGTTCAAAGTTAGCTGAAATTACGGAAAATGTGGAACGAAAAGTTTCTACCAAGGATGTCGCATGATTAGTTTCAACGATAATTACTAAGATTACTGCTTTCGGTACATTGAAAAACCAAATCCAAACGTGTGTTTACTTTTTTTAAATAAAATATTCACGAGTCTGGCAACCGATATTCCTCTCCCCACTTTGATTTGCCTTTGAGCGAACGCGCAAAAAAATACAGCAAGGGCTGGTGACACCACGAAAGCTCTCCTTCAACCAGCCAAGCATGACTGTTGCTACTGCTTTTTTAATAATTTTAATATTCAAGTGTGTTCTCATATTACACTCCAAGGATCAAGGAAAGTTTCCACGGCTCCTGGTTCTCGGTTGAAAGACCCGACGCTGCTGCATGGCAGTTGATATGGTGGAGCATAGTTTAAAAACGACTTGGCACTCCCCAGGAGGTGATAACTTTTCGTCGGGAAGGCGGGGATGGGTTGTTTTAACACAAATAAACTTCTGGATGGGGAGGGAGGCCCTGTGTCAGACTATGTAAACCCCTTGAGGGAAGGGAATGGTAATAATAGAAATGTGAGTAAAAATATGTGCCTTTAAGTGTTGTCGTTCATGCTTTCGAGACAATTTTTCGATGCGAAGGGTTGGCGGCGGGGGGGAAGAGCCGGTTGCAACACGATGCGATACGCCGGACGGAGCATTCTCCGGTGGCAGAGGGGATGGTAGCAGAAAGACAGAAAAAAACCCCGAGATTGAGCACCCTCACTTGAGTTTCGGTGGATGGATCATTGTTGGAATGTGTTTTCGTAAACGAACCTCATGTTATAAACGAATCGTTCGCATAGCTTTCGGTTCAATTCTGCGTGCATGGATACTTGCTCCGGGGGACCGAGGGCTCCAGTCAGAAGGGATGCCGCCCTGTGCTCGGTACAGACCATTCACGGCTTTGTCGGCGGTCGCTGTTTTGCCGTTTGTGGATGCTCAGCGTTTATAATCTGAAATGAGGTTTGTTTGCACTCGATACGTTCCTTGCTTTATGCAAATGGGTTCTAGTCGTTCGGGATTTGAATGCTTTAAGCTGTAATAATGAGAATTGCTCGTTATGTTTTTTTTTTTCAATTTATGGAGGAACCCACTGGAACTGTTTAAATATTTAGTGTTACCTGTGTCGAGGATAAAAGTTGAGGATTTGTAGTATGCACTTCGCCTCTAAATGGTTATTTGTAATCAAATTTCTAAACAACAACTTATTCCACATTCATTTCCCACGAGATACCAACATTCGGTAATCATTTTATTATGCGCGAAATTACAGGGACTAGTAACTTGCATAGAAAATAGACAAGACACCGCGACCCTGTAGGGTTTATTGAGGATTGGTCGTAATCTACGTAAATATCGTACGATAAGTTTATGAATTTTGAAAACCTGTTATCACCTTTAAAAAACCGTGCAAAAAATATTCCCTTTAATATAAATGTTACAATAGGAATCTTATCAGCATATCCATTATCTATTTTGATTTGTCATAGTAAGAGAAATCTCCTTCCTTTCCATCCTACTATTTACTCCACGTGGATCTGATCCTTGTTTAGTTAATTATTTGAAGGCTTTCAAATGATGTTGATGTTGAAATATTTAACTTAAGAAACACAAAAATTTAGTCTGAATTTTAAGAAGGATTTTGGATAATTATTATAGAAACTGCCAACTGATAATAATACAATCGACCACGATTACTATCGGTAATATAAAACGGAATTATACACTTGATATTGGGAGTAACGTTTGCATTTAAAAATCCTTCTTAATCCACCTAGTGGTGTGATAATGCCTTTCTCTTCTTTCATATCAGTCTCATGAAAATATGTTTCATACTTTTATTAAATAATTTTGGATACTAATTTTGTCACCAATTGATTCAGATTGATTCGAGTAGTTCACAAAAGCATGCTTCAGTGTTTATGTCACACAGTCAGCATCATTTTTCCAAACTAGTGCTTGACATTTGCGTTGCCTATTTGTATGAGAACAGTGATGCTAATCTAAAAAAAAGCCTTCTTAGTCCACTTAGTGGAATTTTCATATATCTTGAAAAATCACCATAGTGGGGAGTACATGAAATTTTCGAAATCGAAAAAAAATTTTTGATGCCAAAAGGCTTAGAATTGCATGAAACGTCGAGATTTAGTGTCATCTCGAAAAATTTTTTTTTTGGAAAAATCGACTTTTTGGGACTATATGAATATGAAAGTCCCAGAAAGTTGATTTTTTCAAAAAAAAATTTTTTTAAATGACACTAAATTTCGATGTTTTATGCAGTTTTAAGAGTTTTGGCATCAAAAAAAATTTTCGATTTTGGAAATTTCATGTACTCCCCCCTATGGTGCTTTTTCAAGATCGAAAATTGTCAAACCTTTACCACCGGGCAGCACCCCTTAAGCATGTCCGATTTAGGTCAAATTTTGCATGAAGGCTTTTTTCGAGGTGCTTAAATTTTTGAGCACTAGAACTTAACGAAGACAGAGGTGATCCCAAAATTTTGGCACCCTTATATATATAAGAGCGGTAAAAATCAACGTGTTTTGTCAATTACGTCACTTGTACAATCATATATCTGGAACCAAAAGTCACAACCATTTGATCTTCGAACCTTATCAATGGCACGACAGTAGCTTTCAAACGAGCCCAAGTTTGTTAAAATCGGATCAGCCATCTCTGAGAAAATTGAGCGCGTTCAAATACAACGCTTTTTGTCGGTTACGTCACTTATACAATCATATCTCCGGAACCAAAAGTCACAGCCATTTGATCTTCGAACTTGATCAACGATCCGATAGTAGCTTTCAAACGAGCCCAGCCATCTCTGAGAAAATTGAGCGCGTTCAAATATCTTCGAAAAGTACACACACATAAACACACACACATACAAACACACACACACAGACATTTTCCGATCTCGACGAACTGAATCGAATGGTATATAACACTATGGGTCTCCGAGGCTCCGTTCGAAAGTCGGTTTTTCAAGCAATTCTAATACCTTTCTATAGAGAAAGGCAAAAAACCCTTCTTAGTCCACTTAGTGGAATTTTCATATATCTTGAAAAATCACCATAGTGGGGAGTACATGAAATTTTCGAAATCGAAAAAAAATTTTTGATGCCAAAAGGCTTAGAATTGCATGAAACGTCGAGATTTAGTGTCATCTCGAAAAAAATTTTTTTTGAAAAAATCGATATTTTGGGACTTAGAAAAAATATGAAATATGAAAAGTACCAGAAAGTTGATTTTTTCAAAAAAATTTTTTTTCGAGATGACACTAAATCTCGACGTTTCATGCAATTCTAAGCCTTTTGGCATCAAAATTTTTTTTTTCGATTTCGAATATTTCATGTACTCCCCCCTATGGTGATTTTTCAAGATATATGAAAATTCCACTAAGTGGACTAAGAAGGCTTTTTTTTAGATTAGCATCACTGTTCTCATACAAATAGGCAACGCAAATGTCAAGCACTAGTTTGGAAAAATGATGCTGACTGTGTGACATAAACACTGAAGCATGCTTTTGTGAACTACTCGAATCAATCTGAATCAATTGGTGACAAAATTAGTATCCAAAATTATTCAATAAAAGTATGAAACATATTTTCATGAGACTGTTATGAAAGAAGAGAAAGGCATTATCACACCACTAGGTGGATTAAGAAGGGTTTTTAAATGCAAACGTTACTCCCAATATCAAGTGTATGATTCCGTTTTATATTACCGATAGTAATCGTGGTCGATTGTATTATTATCAGTTGGCAGTTTCTATAATAATTATCCAAAATCCTTCTTAAAATTCAGACTAAATTTTTGTGTTTCTTAAGTTAAATATTTCAACATCAACATCATTTGAAAGCCTTCAAATAATTAACTAAACAAGGATCAGATCCACGTGGAGTAAATAGTAGGATGGAAAGGAAGGAGATTTCTCTTACTATGACAAATCAAAATAGATAATGGATATGCTGATAAGATTCCTATTGTAACATTTATATTAAAGGGAATATTTTTTGCACGGTTTTTTAAAGGTGATAACAGGTTTTCAAAATTCATAAACTTATCATACGATATTTACGTAGATTACGACCAATCCTCAATAAACCCAATAAATAATAAATAATAAATAAATAAATAAATAAATAAATAAATAAATAAACTTTTATCCTCGACACAGGTAACACTAAATATTTGAACAGTTCCAGTGGGTTTCACCATAAATTGAAAAAAAAAGTTGATATTTTCAAAAAATTTTTTTTTGAGATGAAACTAAATTTCGATGTTTTATGCAGTTTTAAGAGTTTTTGCATCAAAAAAAATTGGTGCTTTTTCAAGATCGAAAATTGTCAAACCTTTACCACCGGGCAGCACCCCTTAAGCATGTCCGATTTAGGTCAAATTTTGCATGAAGGCTTTTTTCGAGGTGCTTAAATTTTTGAGCACTAGAACTTAACGAAAATAGAGGTGATCATAAAATTTTGGCACCCTTATATATATAAGAGCGGTAAAAATCAACGTGTTTTGTCGGTTACGTCACTTATACAATCATATATCTGGAACCAAAAGTCACAACCATTTGATCTTCGAACCTTATCAATGGCACGACAGTAGCTTTCAAACGAGCCCAAGTTTGTTCAAATCGGTTCAGCCATCTCTGAGAAAATTGAGCGCGTTCAAATACAACGCTTTTTGTCGGTTACGTCACTTATACAATCATATATCTGGAACCAAAAGTCACAGCCATTTGATCTTCGAACTTGATCAATGGCCCGACAGTAGCTTTCAAACGAGCCCAAGTTTGTTCAAATCGGTTCAGCCATCTCTGAGAAAATTGAGCGCGTTCAAATATCTTCGAAAAGTGCACACACACATACGCACACACACAGACATTTTCCGATCTCGTCGAACTGAGTCGAATGGTATATAACACTATGGGTCTCCGAGGCTCCGTTCGAAAGTCGGTTTTTTTCAGCAATTCTAATACCTTTCTATAGAGAAAGGCAAAAACCTAGTGGTGTAATGATATCTTTCTCATATCACACCTAGAAAAAATCGTGTAAATTTACGTCTTCTGAGACCGACCTATTTGAGCGTCAAAAATAACTCAATTTTATAGTAAATATAACTTATATTTAATTCATTCTGACATACTTTTAAGTTCTAAATCATGTAAATTTACACGTTTGCTTGAAATACGGGCGTATATTTATATCATTCTTGTAAAATTCAGTCACTTCACGGATTACGTTCTTTGAATTGTGTCATATGTAGAATTGCGTCACCTGTAAAATGTAAGAATTTCAGAGATGGTTTAGGGTGTATATTTATAGGGGAGGGAGCGTAGCAAGTGTCATTAACAAGAGGGGGTCATGAAAAAATTTATATAGGTTGACAAGAATCGATACGTTTTGAAGACCATAGAAACATACTGCATATATTAGATATCAATATATTGAGGGTGGATGTAGCAAGGGCCTTCAAAAAGGGGAAGGGGGTGTAATGTTTGAGACGGCATAATTCCGAAACGACTGAATGGATTGTCACCAAACTTGGCACAGATACTTCATGGTCTTTTGAGATAGTCATAAGGGTATTTTAATGGGGGAGGGATCGTAGTAAGTGTCCTTAACAGGAGGGGGGTCATTAAGTCAAAAATTGTCTAATTTGAAGAGAATCGATACGTTTTGAAGACCATAGAAACATTTTTCATACCTTAGATATAACTATAAGTGGGCTGGATGTAGCAAGTGCCTTTAAAAAGGGGAGTGTAATGTTTGTAACGTTAGAACTCCGAAAGTACTGGATGGATTGCTATCGAACTTGGCACATGTACTTCTTGCTCTTCAGAGATGATTATAAGTGTATTTTTATAGGAGAGGGAGTATCGCAAGTGTCATTAACAAGTGGGGTCATGAAAAAAATCATATAACTTTACGAAAATCAATATTTTTTGAAGACCTTAGAAACATTTTGCTTACCTGAGATATGATTATATGGAAGATGGATGTAGCAAGTGCCATTAAAAAGGGGGGTGTAATGTTTGTAATGGCATAACTCCGAAACTACTGAACGGATTGCTATCACACCTGTCACAGATGCTTTTTGCTCTTCAGAGATTGTTGTAAGGATTTTTATGGGGGAGGGACCGTAGCAAGTGTCCTTAGCAGTGGTCATGAAAAAATTCATTCAATTTGATGAGAATCGATACTTTGGAAAACTTTGAGCAATTACGTGGAAATAATAATGTCATAAAAATTGTTATAAAGAGGAGGGAGTAGCAAGTGTTTATAGCCATGGAAGCCGAAGGTATTGTAGATCGAATGTGACGAGGTAGTACGGAAGTACGTTACAAGCACATATACATATGAAAGTCGGAGATAACTAAGAAGGTATTTATAGAGAGAAAAGTGTCTTTAATGTTTCTAACAAAAGGGTTCAAATATAAAACTGACCCAATTTGTCGGGAATATCATGGAAATTATGATTATTGTGAGATCTGAGATGGGACACTGATCATTCGCAATCTGAACATGAACGGAGAATTGTTCAATCGAGTGGTCGTCTAAGTTGTGTTTCATTGCAATCAGAGTATCAACAGGGAGGACAATTTCTAGAATTTTATTCGAAACATTTCCGAGCAACGACGAGTAAACCAGCTAGTTACTTATATTTTCCAAAACATCACTAGAAGATTCGGTCAAGATTTAAAAAAAAAATTAAAAAATTCTTTGGCTATAAACTACCATAACCTTTTCAACTTGTAAACAGTTATGTCAAGTAAACATATACTTAAATATGGCAACCCTGCACGCTATACAAAACCGAACAAAGCACACTGTGTGCTAGGCGATGGTATTTTCTTCTTCCGTACCGGCACGTACCGATGCGTACCGGGTTTGCATCGTCATTTTGTACGGCAGTTTGAAAGTTTTGACATTCATCGCTCTGTAATACCGGATCTGTCGGAACTGGATGAAATTGCACCGTATTTTATACGACAATGAGAGCTTGAATTTGAATCATGATTCGTGAAAATCGACTTAACCATTGCTTTTCTTCACTATTATCAGTGCTTTCAGAAGCGGAAAGCGGAGGCTAGTAGTCCCAAAATAGATTGTTATATCCACTAACTAACAAGGTCTGCCAACTAGATGAATTTACCAGTAAGTTTTCTGAAAAATTGTACCTCGTTTCGCTATCACTTGTGAAAAAACACTTATGAAAATGAAAAAGTGTAACAAATCAGCTCAGAAGTGTGCGTGTTCAAAGAACGGCACTACGCGGTGTCGAAAACGAACATCTCGTGCGGCACTTCGTGGATGTCAGATACGCCGTTCCGGCATCTACAACATCTTGGCATTATTAGACAACAGAGCTGCGAAAGAAAACCCGGTTCCAAAGAAAACTGAAGAGGAAGACCGAAGGACAAGTGGTTACAGCGCTGCGTGTGCTTGGCCGGGAGGTCGGTGCAAACGGCCAAATAGTGAGAATGTACCTGGCGAACATGAGCGTACATGTCAGGAAGCGAAAGTCGTGGCCATTGGTATCGGAGCTACAGGCACTGACGCGGCGGCAGCAGCTGAATAAAACTATATCCATTTAGAATCCGGATTAATAAAATCATCTGTATTTCGTACATCTGTACAAATAAGGTTAATACATCAAAACATCCCGGGTTAGCGGTTCAATGCATAGGGCACTGGTCTTACAAACCAGTTGTCGAGTGTTCGAGCCCCGAACTGGAAGGATTCGTAGTGTCAGTAGAATCGTAGCACCAGCTATGCAATGGTTCTGAGCCGATTGGCTGCGAAGTCTGTTGAAACAGAAGGTCAGATTCCACTACAGGAATGTAATACCAAAGCTTCACATCAAAACAAAAAATGCACTGTACTAATAGGAAAAAATATCGATACAAAATAATTCCTTATTTTTCAAATGAAAATTCGCACTTTCTTCTTGATTCCTTCCATCAAACGCTGCACACTTCCGGAGTCAACTTCCTTGGCACATTTGTTCCACATTTTGGTCATCTTAGTAGTGCCTCGAACCGTTTTTCCACTTTTCTTAAGCTTCCGCTTCATTATTGCCCAAAACCGCTCGCTGGACCGGAGCTGCAGGCAGTTGGATAGTTTTATGTTTTGTCGTGAATACGACTTACTTTACTATGGGGTGCCTTTTCAAAATTTACCCTCTGAGAGAGTGATAAGTTTTTGATCGTGAATATCTCTTGTTGTATCTAACGAATCAACATAATTTTTGCTACATGCCATCGGAAATATGATCACAATTTTATGATAAAATTTTCAGTTGTGTGGCATAATCTCAAATAGTTCAAAATTCCACTTTTCTGAAATGTTTGGTATAAACGAGTATCAAAGAGGATAATTCATATGGCGCGTTTGCCTTTCTCGTATTTTGAAAGCTCATAGCTCAGTGATCTGTGGAAGGATTTATATAATCTAACTACCAATAGAATCGAAATTTTTCAACATAAACGTGCATAGCAAAAGCATTGAAGTATTTCAATAGTACACTATTGAAAAACCTATCTCATTTGACCCATGTCAACACCAGCCAATCAGAACGCGTTCTGAGGAAGAGAACAAAATAGCTGCTGCTGTACAACAAATCGTTCCTCAATTAGGTCCTTCTAAATGCTAGAAACGAATCCCTACAGCATATTGATAGTTTCTTTCAATAAATTATGCAAATCCGAAATGAAATAATCGACATTAAAATTCTATATGCGGCTATTTTTATAGCCGTTAGGACCGCCCATTAGTGGAAAAGCTACAAACGAAATCACATAAAAGGAAATCTCTTAACAAAAATTGAATCAGTTTGGATTCTATCGCCACTGCGAGCAGATGTGTTTTGTGTCGTCTGCACAGCTAGTTTCGCTTTCGACAAGAGCGATTACGTCACAGCTGCCAGTCATTAGCATTGGGAGAAAAACAACGGTGGAGAACATTACACAATATCAGCCGTTCTAATGACTCTAAAAGTTTTCTAAAGAACTATTAGGATTTGTTGTTTGCAAATCGTAGGGAAATATCCTCAGTTTACTGCAAATCAAGAACAGTTTGATTAGATTTGTGCACTTTTCGCTGTGTGAAATTCACAGTAATCGAGATCAAGTGAAGCTTTCTTTGTTTTTGCGAAAAATGTGAAAAAGGGGAATGCGTGCATAATTCATACAATTGATATTCGGAAGTGTTATGGAACATGTCAGTTGTTTTCGTATTCACGACATCCAGTTATGTCTCTGACATTACCCACCCGCCTTTTTTATCGATGAAATCTACGTTATTCTCGCGGTACCCGGCTGTAGTGGCAACTCACCAAATCTTGCCAAAACTTCACAGGATCTTTATGGAATTTAATGGAAGGTAGTACTCTGTTTTTGAAGCATTCTTCCTTGTACAGCCTTGAGTTCCTCGTCTTTTTCCTCACGAACGTTTAGGTCTTTGCCCCGCAGCTGCACATCCCTTGCCAAATCAAGAGTGTTTTTTGGCAATTTTGAAATTTTTCCAAAAAAACAAACTTAAACTTCGTAGAAACATCTCTTCGTGCCGTCGTTGGGTAGAACTTTTTGGCCAGGAAGCTGTCCGAAATTCATTTTCACGTAGGTTGCATCGTCGATGAGCAGGCATCCTTGGTACTTCATCAAAACGTGCTGGTTTAATTTCCGAGCTCAAGTTTTGGTGACGAAACGTAGCTTCAACGTTCTGTTTGGTTGTTTGCTGGCTTGATAAGAACAACATTCTGCTTTGCAAACGATTTTTTTGAACGATATTGCGAATAGCAGCGTACTTTTGTGCAATTCAATTATCTGATAGTTCAGGGTTCACTCAGGCGGTTCTCTACATCATCTGGTTCAGTTTGCGGTCTTACGTCCCATTACGAAGCATATTTTTAGGCACTTGCTCCACGCTCCTTCACTCCCTGAAACGGTCCTTTCCTTACCGCTGCAACACAATATGTGATTCCGGACTCTAACTTCCGGACAGAACATTAAGATGGTCAACTCGATTTTTCCAGCGAATCGTGACATGGTGATGGTCGACGAGAATTATCTCACCCTGGATGGCAACGACTTGCAGCGCACTTCGTAATCTCCTTCCCCCACGGAACAAGATTGATCAAAGTAGCGTACGTCGCTAGTTACTACTTTTTCCTACCTCTCAGGTAATTTTCGAATTCCAATTTGAGAAAATGTCTCATCTTTTGAAGTGATCCAAGTTTGAAGCCAATTTTCGACCAACCAGTTGAGCGTTTCCAAATATTTTTTCACGACTTCAGGCCGCGCGTTGTCACCGAGGAGAATCACTTTATCATGTCTGCTTGTATTTCGGCCGTTCTTCTCGTAATGCACGGTTCAAACGCATCAATTGCGGCCTATACTGATCGCCCGTTATAGGATCGCTTGGTTGTAGCAGCACACAACACCCTTTGTTGGTCCCACCAGATGCACAACATGACCCTGGAACCAAGAATATTCGGCTTTGGTGTTGATGTTGAGGTCAATGGCAACATTTGACCGAACATAGCGTAGTATTTGTTCATCTTGGAGTTATCATAGAATATCAATTTTTCTTCCATAAAATATGCATTTTTTTTATTTCAAATTGTAGTAGAAAACGTGATTTTTTTGAAACTTCTCCAATACATAGTTTTAATAAGTTAATGTCCATAGGAATTTTATTCAGTTAGATCTGTTCTATGGTACACTTCCGCTATGGAGATTTAAATAGGGTTTTCAAACACGTAGCTTCTGAACCGCTGGGTCAATTACACTTGTTTTTTGATAACGACTGTCCCAGAAAGTATGGACGCACTTTGATTTCGCTGTAAATAATTCACAAGTGTTAGATATTCAAATTTTATTCGATATACCGATAATATTAGACAACAACAACAGAATATTATTCTCAACATTTGCTATTTAGCCATTGTAGACTAGCTGGCGCACCTTCTTGCGAACGTTCCTCATTAAATTCCGTACAAACTTCTTGGCGACACTTTTTTCCAATCTTTTTCGAACTGTTGAATGGTTTCCTAAGATGTGCTTTCGTTAATGCCCAAAATTCCTCAATTGGTCGAAATTGTGGGCAATTTGGTGAATTCATGTCTTTTGGGACGAAAGTGACATTTTTCGTAGTACACTGAGGTCTTTTTTTATGCGGTCTTTTTTTATGCGGTTTTTTTTACGCGACTTTTTTTATGCGAATTTTCAGAGTTATGCGGTTTTTTTTTTATGCGAAGTTTCAGAGTTACGCGGTTTTTTTTTATGCGAATTTTCAGAGTTATGCGGTTTGCCCTTCTGCGGTCTTTTTTTATGCGAAGTTTCAGAGTTATGCGGTTTTTTTTATGCGAATTTTCAGAGTTATGCGGTTTTTTTTTATGCGAATTTTCAGAGTTATGCGGTTTTTTTATGCGGTTTTTTTTTATACGGTACGTAAATTCGCATAAAAAAAGACTTCAGTGTATTTGTTGATTTCGAGTAGTGGCAAGAAGCAAGATCTAGCCAGAAGACAACAAAACCCTTGTGGCTTCAAATCATAGGTAGAAGACGTTTTTGTAAACATTCCATGATGTATATTTCGCTGTTCATTGAAGCAGTGGTGAGCAGTGCCTAACAAATTGTCATCGCCGTTTCAGTGACAGTTGTTCTTGTTTTCGTATTATTCACACTCGAAAATGTCTGTTTATGTGCCCAATTCTCGCCATTTGCGGGAAGTTTTACTTTTCTGTTACAATTCGAAAAAAAATGCACCTGAAGCGAAGCTGAGTAAAAGAACGTGTAGGGAGGGGTTTCAGAAATAAGGAAACTGGGTGCCGTACGAGTTGAAACCGAAGGACATCGAGGGACATCGAGGGCCGTCTATTTCTATGTGAGCAACTGCTTCAAAGACAAAATGGTAAGGGTTTTTTACATCGAATCGTAACCGGTGATGAAAAGTGGGTTCGATACGATAATCCTAAACGCAGAAAATCATGGAGAGAGCCCGGGCATGCTACTTCGTCGAAGGCAAAACCAAATATTCACGGCGCCAAGGTTATGATTTGTATTTGGTAGGATCAGCTCGGTATGATTTACTACGAGCACTTAAAACCGAGTGAAACCATCACAGGAGATCGATACTGAACGCAACTGATGCGCCTTAGTCGCGCGCTAAAAGAAAAGCGGCTACAATATCAAGAGCGACATGACAAAGTCATCCTCCAACACGACAATGCTCGGCCTCACGTCGCAAAAGTGGTCAAAAAGTACCTGGAAACGCTGAAATGGAAAGTTTTGCCCCACCCGCCGTATTCCCCAGATGTCGTCCCTCCTGCCTTCCACCTATTCCGTTCGATGGCACACGGCCTGGCAGATCAACATTTTCGATCCTTCGAAGAGTTGGAAAAATGGATTACTTCATGGATAGCGTCAAAAGAGGACTCCTTTTTTCGAGCCGGGATCCGAAAATTGCCGGAAAGATGGTCATCGACGGACAATACTTTGGATAAAACATCTTTACGCACTTTTTTGCATTAAAGCTTTTAATTTTGGAAAAAAATGGCGGAACCAAAAGTTGTACACCTGATATAAAGTTTGCTTCATTTAGAATTGAAACAAACTTTTGCCCATATTGTGGTGCTCCTGGTGGACGGATTTGGAAATTCTGAGCGCCCACGTATCGGGAATTTTGTCAGCTTCACGTATGATTTTTGACATTCCGCAAACCGACTGTACTTTGTAAACAATCAAAATGGAAACCGAAAGAAGAGAAAACATTGTGCACAGTTATTTGTAAAATCCATTGTGGTCTACATCAAGGCTAGCTAAACAGCTGAAACTGCCCAGAAATACCGTATGGCGCGTTATCAAACGGTATAAGGAAACATTGACGACGATTCGGAAGCCTCAAGCCAATCGTCGGTGTGGAACTATCGCCCGAAAACTGCGTGGTATGATTTTGAAGACGATTAAGAGGAATCCGTCGGACCGTGACCAAGTTGACTTCGGGCAAATCCCAGGTCAAAAACATTACTTGGCAACGGCTCAGGGGGATGTTCCAGCCAAATTTAAATTTGTTTTTGCCGACATATTTGCAAAAGAAAATATGATTTGGCAGGGCATTTGCAGCTGTGACAAAAAAAAAACTAAAGTTTTCGTTACAAATAAGACAATGACATCGGAACTATACCAAAAAGAGTGTCTTCAAAAACGAGTTTTGCCATTCATTCGATCCCACGACCATTCCGTAATGTTTTGGTCAGATTTGGCAAGCTGTCATTACAGCAAAGTCGTTCAAGAATGGTATGCAGAGAAAGGGGTCCAGTTTGTTCCGAAAATCCTTAATCCACCCAACTGCCCCCAGTTCCGCCCTATTGAGAAATACTGGGCAATCATGAAGAGGAGACTCACGGCAAAGGGAAAGGTTGTCCAAGTCATCAATCAGATGACGACCTGGCAGAATAAGATAGCTAAAACGATGGACGAAGAAGGTGAGCGCCGCCTAATGAACCGTGTTACCGGAAAAATTCGAGAATTCCTTCGAAACCGTGACGAATAATTTTATCCGTATTTTTTCTTAAAAGTATGAAGAAAACGCAATATTTTTATAACAAAAGATCTTGAATTCAATAATAAATAACTGAAATACAGGCAATTCTCTTTGTTCCAATTCTATCTGAAGCAAGCTTTATGACTAAGTATTTACTTAAATTGCTCATTATTTTCTTATATTTCCTGGATTGGTTCCGTTGCTAATATTTTATCGGTTTATTGATTTTTTTTCTAGTAAACTTAGTCATAACATATCCAAAACAAACATAATATAAAAACTTAGGAATAACTTATACGAAAGAAGAGCAATGGGAAATATTTCATTTTCGAGTTACATTTTTTGAGTTTAACTACCAGCCACCAATCATCCTCTTTTGATTTCAAACGATTGTAGCACGGCAGCGAAACCAAAAGCAGGCACGCCTTCCGCATTTTTTAACATTGCGCGGGTAAACAAGAATGCCTCATTGCAAATCCTACAATGTGGATTATCACCTAAACGACTTGCACTTAAAAATACTCCGAGTAAAAGTGCTTGACCTATCTGCCCGTGTTACAGATAAAAATAAAACAGAAAACAAACAGTGAAACCCAGACCACCGTCGCCACGCGTGGGTGTGCCATCGGACCGCACTCTTTTATGCAACCCAAATCGTTACAAGTGGCTGTTGACTCACTTGAAATCGTGACCAACAGCGCTACCGAACGAATGAACAAACTGCCGCGAACCGACCCATAACAATCATAAGAGACCAAATTAAAATGATAAAATATATCTTCCCCCCAAAAAACATCTGCAGCTGCTAGGAGATGAAAGGCCCAAAAATCCGACACTTTTACAAACTGGGCAGTATGTAAATCGGGTGCCTTTACAACGAGCCATTTTACATAAAAATGTGGTCACTTTAGTAGATACGAGTTATGTCCATCCTCCATTCCCCTCCCACCACCAACCTGTCGTGCTTTGAGAGTAGCAGAAAATTAATCCTCACGTGTGCCAACCCATTTACGGTTGCGGACCACACTCTCAATTGCTTTATGGGAATCGGACCAGTTGCTGCCCGGAGAGTAAAGCAAAACTTTATCTTTACCGTAACGGCATACAATGACAAGTAATGTTGTATTTTGGAATATTTTGGTTCCTAACATTGAAAGTACTATACTAATCATCTGATGGAAAAAAAAAACTCAAATCCTCTGCCGTTTTCCTTAACCGCACCGAAGTTGCTGCATTCACGGTACAATCCGTCCCGACCATCAACCGGTGGCGGTAGACCCAAAAATGGCCATACGAAACACAGGCCACGACACGGCCGCATCGGGGGAGAGTGTGTATGATTTATCCGCTTCGATGGCACTGGGCGTCCCATTTTTGGAAGGACGTTTGCCTTCGAGTGTCCTCGGTTGGCTAGGTAGGTCGTGTTGAATATGCTTTGCGGCCACAGGGTCCGCCTGACTTTCGCCTAATCTATGGGTCCAATGATAACAAAGATGATTGACGGGCCCACTGGGAAGCGGGCGTGGGCCTGTTGAGCCGGACCATATTCGATGCTGCGGGCGAGAGCAATGTGGACGAATGTAGGCACGTGTTGTGGAAGCGACAAACAAAGGCGGGTTTTTGGCTGTCGCTTCAAGTACTTCATCTTCGTTGAAATTTTGTAATGGATCCCTAGTTATGATACAGACAGATTCAATGGATATTGACGTTCTTTAGATCACCGCGTTTTTAATCAGAACATTTATGTATCAAGGCATAGATCACAGTAGACGTGTGTGTGTCAGCGAGTAACCTTGGAATTTATTTTGCTTTCATTATAAACCACTAAACCCAAGAAGCAGATTGGTCCAGCTTTCCTTAACTCGTGCTAGTTATTCTTCGTGCAAAGCCCGAATAAAAAAAAGTCATAGTGTGTTACACCATTTGCGTTTTGACGTACGACAAAAGACTGCCCCAGAAAGCATGGACGCAGTCGAATGTCACTGCTAACTGTATAATAACGTTTACACATTTTTCTCGTCACTTGTGTAACCGTTTATTTGTTTCTATCAGTTTGTTGCAAAATGCCTAAACCTACAGCAGAACAACCTTGAAATATTGTGCTCAAAAGGGGCATAGAACTCGGAATGTCACTGAGAAAGATAGTAAAAATGGATGGACTAAATGAGAAAGCCATGCAAAGAGCGGTCAGGAGAATCGGTAAAGATAATACAGTTGGAGACAACCCAAAAACAGGTCGAAAAAAAATTCTTCCTCATCCACCTAGGTGTGATAATACCTTTCTTTTGACATTTAAATACTCTTGTTAAAACATTTGTATGAATCAATCTTCAGCTATCAGTATTTTAGCATCAAATAATCTAATAGTAGCACAATGATTTGTTTTAGTCTTATTGAGACATAGAGCCGCGGATAGGCGCTGGCTACGGGTTCAAGTCCTGTCTCTGCGGCAACTTTTTCGCGGTTATTCGCATGTCTTTTTCCAATCTATTTTCTTCGTTAGACACTGATCAAATCTATTAGTAACTTTCAAGCTAGTTCAAGTCTTTTGAAATCGTTTATTTTATCTCCAAAAATATTTGTTGCATTGACGGTAACGTCACATATGATAAAGACTGTCCCAGAAAGTATGGACGCACTTTGATTTCGCTGTAAATAATTCACAAGTGTTAGATATTCAAATTTTATTCGATATACTGATAATATTAGACTACAACAACATAATATTATTCTTAACATTTGCTACTTAGCCATTGTAGACGTTTTGATGGTTTGGCTGCTCGGCCATCCATGGAAGTTGACCATCAATGTCAATTTCCCTCTCTGAGCAGCCTAGATAGCCGTGTAGTGTCGGTAGCGGTTTCCCAACTGGCTAAGAATAACGCTACGGTCCACCTGTACCGGTGGTATAAGTCCACCAAACAGGTAAGCCGTGTGGCATCCGGCGGAATTATTTTTTACCAAGAATTGATCCACTGGTTTCCTGTTCCATGTCGTAAAAGGCCACAAAAATAGGAACTCCTAAGTCAAGGTGTATTTCCGTGCCGATGGCTGAATGGCTGCAGGAGGTTAAACAATGCAGTCGTGAACGGAATATCTTGGGATTTTCCCTTACTGTGTTAAGCGAAGCTCTGGCACAGTGGACGACTTCTTTCTTCGCAACTCGTGGGATTTAAATGATTAAAACATTTAAAAAAATCCTTACATGGTTCGCTATAGGCGATTATAAGCCAATATATTTGGTTTCTTGTAGTTGTTGTACGGTAAGTGCTGGAGGTGGAGTGTTCGTTACTTTAATTGATAATGGTTAGAGTAGCACAAATCAATCTCCAGCATAAACGTACAGCAACTATGAATCTATCCAGACTTCTGCAAGAAGGTAAAGCTTCTTTAGCTTTGGTTCAAGAACCATATTTCCAAAAGGGAAACTTCTACGTTGGAAAATTCTTAAACCCAGTCTTTGTTGCCTTTAACAAGACCGGAATGACTAATCCACGTGAAATGCCTCGAGCATGCATACTTGCAAATAGTGCTCTCGATGTCTCTCTCATATCAGAGCTCACAACTCGGGATATTTGTGCTGTCACAGTTGGTATGACTACTGATGGCATAGACAGGAAATATGTCTATTGTTCGGCATATTTGCCGCATAACCAACCTTCGCCAAGCGATGACTTCAAAAAGGTTGTATCATACTGCTGCAAAAGTGATTTACCGCTTGTAATCGGCAGTGACATAAATGCTCACCATATCATTTGGGGCAGCACAGATATTAATTCGAGAGGCTCTGATATGATGGAATTTGTGAGCAGTACAAACCTGCACATAGTCAATGCAGGAAACCGTCCAACTTTTGCGAGATCTGGCAGAGAGGAGGTTTTGGACGTAACTCTCTGCTCTGATAGAATTGCGCATGAGTTGGTGAATTGGCTCGTCTCCGATGAGCTCGAACCTTCGTTGTCTGATCATAAGTACATATTCTTTGATCATTCAAACGTTAAATTTGATATTATCACATATCGTAATCCCAAATCTACAAACTGGGACCTCTATGAAGAGGGCTTGGCGACTAGATTTTACGGGTACCAACCAACAATTGAAACCCCAATTGATTTGGAAAATGTTGTCGACGAGACAAACTCACTCATAGTTGCAGCATATGAAGAGGCTTGTCCACTTCGGATTGTGCGAGCTACTAGAGGAACTCCTTGGTGGAATGCTGAACTTGCTAGACTAAGGAAACTATGCAGAAGAGCTTGGAACCACCGTCGCAGAAATGGGTCGGAGGCATTCGTGTTGGCTCGAAGGGCTTACAAAAATGCTCTTCGATCGTCTGAGCGAAGTGGTTGGAAAAGCCTCTGCACAAATGTCTCTAGTCTCAACGAGGCTAGCAGATTAAATAAGTTACTTTCGAAGTCTAAGGACTTTAATGTCAGTTTCTTAAGAACTTCAGATGGTGAACACTTGTCTGATGAAGGTGATGTACTTCACTATCTTTTTAACACTCACTTTCCAGGATGTATGGATCCATCACCGACAGCTCTTCCCGAGACTTTTTCAGGTAGTTACGATTCTTGGGCCCTTGCTCGAAGCGTTGTGACGATTGAATCGGTCAAATGGGCAGTTGAGAGTTTTGCTTCGTACAAGTCTCCGGGAAAGGATGGAGTTTTCCCAGTGTTACTGCAGAAAGGGTATGAACATTTCAAACATGTTTTGAAGAAAATACTTACTTTTAGTCTTGCGACAGGATATATTCCAAGAGCCTGGCAGGAAATAATTGTCAAATTTATTCCCAAAGGCGGTCGCGACACTTATGAGGAAGCGAAGAGTTTCAGGCCTATCAGTCTAAGCTCATTTCTTCTTAAAACAGTGGAACGCATAGTCGATCACTATATCAGAAATGTTAGTTTGGGCCTGCATCCGCTACATGGAATGCAACATGCTTACCAGCGTGGAAAGTCCACTACAACCCTGTTACATGATGTTGTGTACAACATTGAAAAAGCTTTCTCACAAAAGCAATCTTGCTTGGGAGTTTTCCTAGATATTGAAGGTGCCTTTGATAACGTGTCTTTCAATTCAATTCTGGAAGCAGCCCGTGGTCATGGCATACCTTCAAGTATCACAAATTGGATACACGCAATGCTTAGTAATCGACTTCTTTGTTCATCGCTTCGGCAAGCAGAGATTAGAAAGCTAAGTGTCTGTGGGTGTCCTCAAGGTGGTGTACTATCCCCACTTTTATGGAACCTTGTCGCTGATGGTTTGTTAAGAAAACTTAATAACCTTGGATTTCCGACTTATGGTTTTGCCGACGATTATCATATATTGATGACCGGTATAAGCATTAACACTCTCTTTGATTTAATGCAGCAAGCCCTGCGATCTGTTGAACAATGGTGTTGTCAGGTTGGATTATCTGTAAATCCGGGCAAAACATCAATGGTTCTTTTCACTCATCGTAGGATAATCACAGGAGCTCGTCCGTTGCAGTTCTTTGGTTCAGAGGTCACTGTGGTCGAACAAGTTAAATACGTCGGGGTTATTCTTGACTCAAAACTGAATTGGTCTGCTCACATTGACTTCAGAATTAAAAGAGCTTGCATGGCTTTCGGCCAATGTAGACGAGCTTTTGGAAAATCATGGGGACTCAAACCCAGATATATTCATTGGATCTACACAACTATTGTTAGACCAATTTTAGCATATGGATGTCTTGTATGGTGGCAGAAAGGAGAAGTCGCGACAGTTCAGTCAAAGCTAAATCATCTCCAAAGGATGGTCCTAATGGCGATGACAGGAGCATTCACGACAACTCCTACTGCTGCTCTAGAGGCGCTACTGTGCATTAAACCACTACATGTGTTCCTAAAACAAGAAGCATTATCTTGTGCATATCGTCTTAAGGTTACAGGGCTTTGGAACAGTAACCCATTAGATTATGCTACCAGCCACACTCGCTTGTGGTCTCAAATGGTTACGTGGGATGAGTATTTACTCGCTCCTAGTGACCTAACTCTCACATGCAGTTTTCCTTTCAAAACATTCAATGTGAGCTATCCTTTTCGTGAGGAATGGTTGTCTGGTTGTCTGGAACGACAACTTGATGAACACATAGTTTGTTATACGGACGGTTCTCTGTTGAATGGTCGTGCTGGTGCTGGTGTCTACTGTCGTGAAATGAGGCTGGAGCAGTCTCATTCACTTGGTAGATACTGTACTGTGTTTCAAGCAGAAATCTACGCGATTCTGTGTGGAGTACAATCGGCACTTCAGCAGAGGATCTGTGGTAAGCGAATTTATTTTTGTTCCGACAGTCAGGCAGCGTTAAAAGCACTCAGTTCGAATGACTCACGGTCGAATCTAGTGATCGCATGTCGAACTCAAATTGAAGACCTCAGCATTTCAAATGCTGTTTACTTCTTATGGGTACCCGGCCATTCTGGTATTACTGGAAATGAATGGGCTGATGAGTTGGCTAGAGCTGGTGCAACGAATGATTTCGTTGGTCCTGAACCAGCTTTACCACTTTCAACTAGTTGGATAAAGCACAAGATTCGTTCTTGGGCTGTATCCAAACATGCCAGCTACTGGCGCAGCTTGCAAACTTGCGCTCAGACAAAAGCATTTCTACCAGATTTAAATCTGAAAATGTCAAAGTGTCTACTGCATTTCTCCAAGCATCATTGCAGTATTCTGGTCAGAGCTCTGACTGGACATTGCAAACTCAATTATCACATGGCTACTATTCAACGTGCTGAGTATTATTCGTGTGATTTGTGTGAATGCGATTATGGTACTTCATATCATCTGATATGTAACTGTCCCGCATTGACGCAGCTACGTATCCGGGTTTTTGGTTCTCCATACATGGTTGAGTCTGTGTATGCGGAGCTAAAATTGAAGGATATTCTCTCGTTTCTTACCCAATGTGGTAAGGAGCTATAGTCAGAAGGGTTCATCGTTCTTCCTGGAGTGAATGAATCCCTTCTGTATTTACCTTAAATAGGGTTTAGCAGATTGTTTGGCATCTTTTAGGGGGTGCCGAATTTACTTCTGCTCGTACAAACTGCGAATCGTTCTGCATTCTTCCGGGAGTGCAGAATGGTGTCGCTTTTGTAAGATCTTCAAATCCTCTCGGGGGTTGGAGGTTTTATTAACAGCGGACTGTTCGGGACTTCGTAGAGGTTCAGAATTTACTTCTGCTTCCACTAAATGTGATCCTCAGCAGATTGTTCGGCATCCCTTAGGGGTGCAGAATTTACTTCTGCTTTTATGTGTTTTTGTGTCGTCAATTTTTCCCATCCTCCTAGTCCAACCCTTACCATTTCCTTTCAATCCTTCCCTCTTATATATCGGGAAAATGATGCTAAAAACAAATTGATGGCAAGGCACAAATCTCCAAATATCAGGGGGAACGTGCCATTTGAGCCAATTTGTTCTGATTCCTGATAGCCATTGTAGACTAGCTGGCGCACCTTCTTGCGAACGTTATTCATTAAATTCCATACAGACTACTTGGCGACAAGATTTGACACTTTTTTCCAATCTTTTTCAAACTGTTGAATGGTTTCGGCTGCCGAGACATGTTTCCTAAGATGTGCCTTCGTTAATGCCCAAAATTCCTCAATTGGTCGAAGTTGTCGGCAATTTGGTAGATTCATGTCATATGGGACGAAAGTGATATTTTTGGTAGTATACCATTCTACCGTAGTGGCAAGAAGCAAGATCTGGCCAGAAGACAACAGGATCCTTGTGGCTTCGAATCATTGGTAGAAGTCGTTTTTGTAAACAATTCTTGATGTATATTTCGCTGTTCATTGAAACATTGGTGATGAAGGGTTTCGAAATCTTACCGCAGCTACATATTGCTGGCCAGACCATAGCTTTCTTACCAAATTTTTCGACTTTAATCGATGTCTCGGACTGGTTTAACACTTGCCCTTCTCACACCGTATAATATTGTGGTTCCGGCAAGGATTTGTAATCGAGTTTCACGTAGGTTTCGTCGTCCATGATTATGCAGTTCAAATTTCCAGCAAGAATCGTATTGTACAGCTTTCGAACCCTCGGCCTGATCGATGCTTCTTGTTTCGGACTACGTTTTGATTGTTTCTGCTTTTTAAAGGTTCGAAGATTCAAACGTTCTTTAGCAAGAAGAACATTTGACTTCGAAGTGCCCACTTTTGTGGCCACATCCCTAGCCCACATATACGTTTATCCAACTGAGGGTTATCAGAAACGTTTTCGACCCGTTTTCGGTTTATCCTCAAAGGTGTTATCCTCACCGAACTTCCTGATTGCATTTCGCACGGCCCTTTCACTTACTCCTTCCATTTTTGCTATCTTTCTCAGTGACAGTCCGCGATCTGTGCACCATTTGTACACAATTTTTCGACGTTGTTCTGCTGAGAGTCCACACATTTCGAAACAAACTAATGAAAACGAATAAACACCTGCACAAGTGGTTAGAGAAGAGTGTAAACAACAGGACGCAGCCATAAAAATTGACAGATTCTGAACCATTGCGAAATGGCAACGGTTCTCGGTTGCGTCCATACTTTCTGGGACAGTCTTTACATACTGATCTACGCAATACCAGCTACGCTACAAACAGCCCGATTTTGGCAATGATTCACCGCTTCAGTTCAGCGATTTGTTTGACTTCTTCACAACGTCATCTCAGTTTCGTCACCGGTTACTATGGCACTAAGTTCTCCATAAATAATTTTATTCCGTTAAGATAACTTGTTAGGTAGCTTTTCGTAGTTCATTAAGACTTATTGTCAGATAAGCATTATTAAATAAATAAAAAAATAATAAATAAATAAATAAATAAATAAATAAATAAATAAATAAATAAATAAATAAATAAATAAATAAATAAATAAATAAATAAATAAATAAATAAATAAATAAATAAATTAATAAATAAATAAATAAATAAATAAATAAATGCCAATCGAATCAGTTCGTCGAGATCAGCAAATGCGTATGTGACAAATAATTTCACTCAATTCTCCTGGAGATGACTCAACCGTTTTCTATAAACTCAGATTCATATGAAAGGTCATATGCTTCCAAACAAGATTCCTGAATTCCTGAAATAAGTTTGGATTCGATTTCTGATTCCGGAACTGCAAGTTGATATGTGAAATGAAATTAAAATTTCGTAACACATTTTTCTCGTAGATGGCTGAACCGATCTAAGATTCAAATGAAAAGTCTTGCTTTTTAGTCAAATCTTGCTTTTTAATCAGATCCGACTTCCGGTTTAGGGGATACAGAGTGATTAGTATAAAAATGTCTATTTCACATAAATTAATCAGGTTTGTCGGGTTTGCAAATTTGGATAGTCGATAACCATTATTTTAGTTTTAGTGGTATTCAGTTTTCGATTCGAAAGGTATTCTAAAATTAAATTACCACTACGATTTCTCAAATATGTCTACACTAATCAAATGAAAACTATACAGCTCCTGAGGTTGATTTAACTGACTTCGGCTAAACCGATTTTCGAATTCCGATTCCAGAATCAAATCGTTTTTCAAAGCTCAATCGTTTTCTCAAAAAAGGCCAAATCGAATTTCAAAAACAAAAATTCAAATTAAAGGATTTATGGCCCCATACTAAATTAATGAATTTTATCCAATTCTGACTTCCGATTCTAGAGTTACATGGTGATGAGTTTTTAAAAGTTAAACCGATATAAAAGATGACAATCCAAAAAAACTTAAAAATTGGACTCAAAACTGTTGCAATTTGTTCGTCATTATAATGTATGGTCATACGAATCGTTTTTGGTTATGCTGGTTCCTGAATACTGGCTCTGAAAGTACCGTAAATAATGACGAAAAACCCTAAAGTGGAAGTTACTTCCCTATCTCATGGAATGTTCAATCGATTGTCACTCGTTTTGATTTAAATTCGATCCGATTTGCAGTTTCGACCTTACAGGGTAATGAGTGATTGAAATCTCAAACTGTCGGTTAAAACGACGGTCATTAAAATAATATCATGAGAACTAAAACACCGAAGAATATTCATGCAAAAAACACATGCGGATTGATGAAAAAAAGGTATCTCACTCACACTCACTGCTAGGTAAATTAAGCACATTTTATTTCAATGTATTTCATCTCATGGAATTTTGGACACAATATTAAATGTTCTGCCACGTAAATTCGCGTGAACTGCGATGCTCCATTTATGTGCATCTAATTAAATGTAAAATCACAGGTTTTTTTTTCGAAGTGTGTGCTTAAATAGTTAAACGACGTAATATCGAACTGTGTAGTTATTTAAGGATTTTGATTTCGTGTGGGTTCCGGTTTGTGATAAACGCACAATCGTCGTATAAGTCATACGCTTTGCCTCTGATGAGTCAGAGTGCCCTAGCAGTGCTACTAATACACTGATGAACGACGAAAGGTGAAACGAAAAAAAAAATTACTCACTCAAAGCTACGATCATGTAAGCAGAAATACTGAAAAGTAATTCCATTGGAAACTCGTACGTCAATCCTTCGCGCCACATTATTTCAAAATTTCCTTTTTAATAAAACACTTTGCATCCGTCACGACTTTATTGATACCACATCACATAAAATGCTGCTGTTTCATTGTTTTAGCACGTGACTAAATGAAACCAGACAGGCCCGCTCGCGATGCAGTGGCAATTCTCCGATGCGGTTTCTGTTCCCTGTTTCGACAAATTGCTCGAGCTACCATCGTTCCTATCCCTTCGCAGGCAAAACAATTTCCATCAAGCATTCATGAAGACACCTTGTTTGCTCAGCAGATGTCCCCCGGCGAGTGGCTTTTCCGCATTTCACCGAACGAGCGCATTCGCGCAAACAGCCAGGAAATGAAATCCTACCGCGACTTCTTTGCCGTTCCGTTTGGGGAAACGCGATTTTTTTCCCTCGTTGGGAAATGACAATGAAAGGAGAATAATGCTGCAGGTAGTAACGGGAGATAGTGCTGTGACGGCGAAGAAAATGTATGCAGAAGGTAATAAAATATTTACTGCTCGTTACAAACCGAATGAAAAGTACGGAAAGCTAGAAAGCTAGGGTGCCGAACTGTGGTCCGGGTGCCACCGCTCGCGGAATGACGGCATTCGTTTCTGTGGTCGGGTCTTCTGATTCGCAATCGCATCAGGGACGATTACATCTGACAGCTTAATGCATGTAATCAAATGTAGTTATCAAAACCGCGCGGGGACGTGTTTGAAATTTTATTTATTCAAAAATTCGGTTTCATCATCCGGCGAGTCGGTGGCAGCTCCCAGCAAAGCTCCCGGATCAGTTTTCCACCCGTCGT
This sequence comes from Malaya genurostris, assembly GCF_030247185.1. Classification (NCBI taxonomy): domain Eukaryota; kingdom Metazoa; phylum Arthropoda; class Insecta; order Diptera; family Culicidae; genus Malaya; species Malaya genurostris. The sequence goes on from NC_080572.1 coordinate 96,736,913, forward strand.
CAGGACGATGTTGGTCCATGCGTTTTTTGCATATCTTGCCAACCCGACGCGATGGAAGATGTGCCATTTGTTTATCTTTTCGTTCTGCGGGTTTCCCTTCTTTCCGCGGCGACAGTCGCGACAGCTTGTCAACATTGTCAAGCGCAGAAATCGACACCTGCTTGGCCCGGGAAGCGTCGATTTAGTCGGAAACTTTGGCTTCCGATGGTTGCGGAATGCGTTGAGAGTTTCCAAATGACTAAGCGCCATAAGAAATTTGAGCTTTATATATCAATCGCGTCAATAAAATTACCGCTTTGAAAAAAATGTTGAGTTTAAAGTTTCAAGATATTTGACATCGTTCAGTAAAAATTTCGGAAACAACCATTCAATGAACTCAAATTTTCTTTACACACTTTTCACCTTTCTCATATAGAAAGGCTATACCAGTTGTTCCAACCCTTTTTTGTCAATTGCCCATTTAAGTTGTATTATAATTTCTATTACTCACCAAGTAGAAACATTTGAAATTCATTTAATTTAGCATTTTTGCAGCAGTTTTACGTTATATTCAAGAGCAAAATAAAATACAAAAAAAAACCCTTCTTAATCCACCTAGTGGTGTGATAATGTCTTTCTCTTCTCTCATGACAGTCTCAAAAAACATATTTCATACTTTTATTAAATAATTTCGGATACTAATTTTAACACCAATTGATTCAAATTGATTCGAGTAGTTCACAAAAGCATGCTTCAGTGTTTATGTCACACAGTCAGCACCATTTTTTCAAACTAGTGCTTGACATTTACGTTACCTATTTGTATGAGAAGAGTGATGCTAATCTAAAAACACCCTTCTTAGTTGTTTAAAAAAAAATCGACTTTCTGGGACTTCGTAAAAATATCAAAAAGGTCCCTGAAAGTCGATTTTGTCAAAAAAATTTTTTTCTGAGATAACACTAAATCTCGACGTTTCATGCAATTTTTAGAGTTTTTGCATCAAAAAAAAATGTTCGATTTCCCCTATGGTGCTTTTTCAACATTTGCATGAGGACTTTTTTCGAGATTCTTAAACTTCCGAACAATAGCGTTTTACGAAATTAGAAGTGATCTTAAAATATTGGCACCCTTATATACATTAGAGCGGTAAAAACAACGTGTTTTGTCGGTTACGTCTTTTATACCATCATATCTCCGGAACCGAGAGTCACAGCCATTCGATCTTCGAACTTGATCAAAATCGGTTCAGCCATCTCTGAGAAAATTGAGCGCGTTCAAAGATCTTCGAAAAGTGCACACACATACACACACATACACACACACACATACATTTTCCGATCTCGTCGAACTGACGTAACACTATGGGTCTCCGAGGCTCCGTTCAAAAGTCGGTTTTTCCAGCAATGCTCATACCTTTCTATAGAGAAAGGAAAAACTACCGTTTTAAAAAAAATATAAAATTTAAACCTAATCGAACAACCTTTTTCAAAATCTCACATATCATCACCCAACAGAATAATGGAATGTAAAAAAAAAATGCGAGATGAAGCTATGCATGTAACATCAGCGCCGTACGCATTGAACCGTCAACCCGGGAGATATTTTTTCTACATGCTATTCAAAAGGTACTTAGGTAAAAATTTTGATTCGATGATATTTAATATATTTTTCTGGTGGCCGAATTCAACACTTCACTGGATTCCTGTTTGACAATATATGAAGCAGGAAATATGAAATCAATTTTTTTAACATTGTTTAATAAAGTAGAATAGAAACCGAAAATGTTGATAAATTCGCTTTAACGGCTCACTAAATTATTCATTTCAACTCATCTGGCTGTTCCAAGTTTGTAAAGAAATCAAGAATTCTTTATTTAGAACTGGGAATATCTAAATTCGTCAAACCGTCTATCTCGAAATAAAGACCTTTAGAAAAGATGATAAATGAGTACATCACTCCCGCAGATCATCAAACATGAAGCCTATCGTTGGTCGAGGTTCAAAAATTGCGCGATCTTTTCAATACAATACTTCGAGAAAATTATATTTTCAACCGATTCCTAACAATCATACGCACTCCAAATCCCTAGTATGATTCATAATTAGAATATTTGTAATTTAGAATAATAAAGGAAGGATGTGAAGATATGCAACAGAAAGGTGAGACGTGATTTCTGTTTGCTCGAATGAACCTTCACATCTCACCTTTCCGTTCTCTATTTTCACATAAATAAAAAAACAACTTTTGACGTAGGATTACATTTTTGTTTTCTATTCTGGGGTGCAAATTCAAAATACAGAAAATAAGACCGTACAAACAGCGGTCAGGTTTTGAACATTTACATATTTAACTGATATTCGATATCATATCACAGATAAATCGAATCTTCAATTAGTAACGAACTATTTCTAATTTTACCAGTTCCTCAAACCATTGTCATGATTTCCTCCAACAGATACGACAGTTTTGTATAAATAAGCTCGCGGTTTCTATAAGATTTCTGCTCTTGAATAAGTGCGTTCGCGTTTAAGAAAATCGCCCATACAAAACAAGATTCAGTGTCGAATCGACTTGCACTCTGTGCGGTTTGATACTGCCGTACAAAAACAAAATATTCAAAAAGTCCAGGAACTAACTAGGATTGTCAAAACTTGATTAATTTTTTCGGGATGACTGCCTCATTTGGCCACATTTAAAATCAGAATACCACAAATCTTTGTTTTTAATCCGAATATGCATAACACTTCTCAAACTTGTTGGGCTTGCGCGGTTTTATCAAAAAACGGAAATCGTTATTTTCATTTTTGCCTTTCTCATATAGAAAGGTTATGCAATCACTATGAAAAACCGACTTTTGATCCGAGGCCCACATGGTCGAGTACGCAAAATGTCTGTATGTGTGTATGTATGTGATTGTGTGTGTGTGTGTGTGTGTGTGTGTGTGTGTGTGTGTGTGTGTGTGTATGTGTGTGTGTATGAATGTAACATTTTTTTGCACTCACTTTTCTCGGAGATGGCTTAACCGATCTTCATAGATTCAAATGAAAGGTCTTGTAACTCCACACAAAGTTCCTGAATTTTATTCGAATCCGACTTCCGGTTACAGAATTAAAGGGTGATATGTGCAAAAAAATGAAAATAAGTGCACTAATTCTTCTCAGAGACGGCTGAACCGATTCTTACAAACTTAGATTCAAAATAAAGCTATAATTGTCCCATACAAAAGTTCCTGATTTTTTTTAATCCGACTTCCTGTTCCGGAATTACAGGGTGATTAGTGAGAAAATTCCTATTTCAAACTACTTCTTTACTTTTCTCAGAGATGGAATGATCGATTTTTACAATCTTGAATTCAAATGAAAGTTCTTATAGTCCCAAATTTCATTTGGATCTGACTTCCGGTTCCGGAATTATAGTATGTTAAAAATTTGATACCATAACTTAAACAGGTGGAACAAAAAACGCAAAAAATAATTCTAAACTGGTCTCAAAACTACACAAATTGATATCCATTACCAGTAGGCAACCAAACAAACCGATTTCGGCTATCCTAGTTCCCGGTCTCCAGCTCCGGAAGTACCGGAAATAGTGGTCATATATTCCAAAATGGATCTCACTCACTTTTCACTGCGATGGTTTGACCGATTTCCACAAACTTAAACCGAATTCCACAAACTCACGATCAATACGGGATTCCTTAATTTCATTTGGATCTGACTTCCGGTTCTGAAGTTATACGGTAAAGTGTGTAAAATATTAAACCATCATTTAAACAGGCGAAACAAAAACCATAAAAAAATTTCTAAACTGCACTCAAAACCAATATTCCCAATCTTAGAGTCAAATGAGAGATTACTGCATATTTTCGGATCCTACAAAAATTTAAATCGCCGTCGCGAGCAAAGCACTGTTACATTCTGTATGTTATACTAGTTAATACACAAACAATCCCTTGGTTTCTTTAAAAAATCGAAGAGAAACATTTTGAATAGAATACCACAGTATTAAATATGAGAAAGGCATCATTACACCACTAGGTGGATTAAAACAGGTTTTCATAAATGACTTTACACTTATATGTCGGTAAACTTAGTGTTTGTAGTCCGATTGGCGAGAAAGTTTGACATCTGTCGTCTTAAATTTGGTACTTTCGGAAAATGAGGTTAGTATGACATTTCTTTGAATCAGTCCCGTGACCTTTTGACTAAAGCGATATGCACATGAGCGGCTGAACCGTCTGTGGATTTATTTTGTGCACCGTTCGATCCGCACGAGACACATTTTGATCGAAATTCGGCAGTTTTTTTTCATATTCGAGGATATTGCAGGGTAACCTCAATCACAAACTACTGGATGAACGAGTTCAGCACCTTCCATCATCAATCCCAACAAACTAAACTGTCAGGGTAACAAAAATTCTCAATAAGGTAATTGCGAAAATTCACTGACACAAATAAGTTTGAAGGAAACACAAAAGACTGCTGCCACAATATTCAAAACAAATGTAACGAAGTAATATTGGCACTAGTTGAGTAGTCCTACGTCAACTATTCGAACAACCCATAGCAGTTTTATGTCGTATATAACGCTTAAATGCGCAATTTTGTTTTGAAACAAAAAATCGAAAACGTCTAAAACATCGAATTTACGCGTTTAATGCAAAGTTATACCGAAACAAAATATTTAAAAAATCGTTTTTGCTCTTTTATGTATGTATGTATGTATGTATGTGTGAAGCCACCATCAGTTCAAGGCATTACCAGTGTATGCGGGTAGACTTACAGTAGATCCGAATTTAATTATCAGATAGCTTTCATGTAATTGCTGTTAAGAAAGCCAAAATGGGTTTTGAGGACCCGGCGCCTTCCAGCAGAAACATCTGGCCATATAAGAAAGAATTTCGCTGTACCAGCTTAAACCCGCCTGATGGTTTTTTTGTTAGAAGGGTGCGTCTCACTCATTTCAGACCTTCAGGGAGAAACACAAAGCTTCCCCCACGTGACTCAGGTTGACAATCAACTCCATCATCCAGTCATTCACTTGTAAGATACCCTGATGCACTCCCTGCCCCTCCCCGTTGTCGATATACTTGACCATAATACAATATAATATAATATAATATAAATTATTATAAAAAATTATAATATAATACAATACAATATAATATAATACAACACATATATAACATAATATAATTCAATATAACATGATATAATATATTATAACTACAGAGAACCGACATCCAAGCTAGTACAAACTTTTTTAAAAAGCTGTGTAAAGCATACAAGCGAAAATCCTGTAAAAATCACCGTTGTACACGACTTTACACGTATGAATGTCTGTTGGATATCTGTTCTCTGTGATATAACATAATATAATATAATATGGCACAATATACTATAACATAATACTTATAGTAGAATTCAACGGTGTTAAAAAATGGTTATCCTATTATATAATATAATATAAAATAATATAATATAATATAATATAATATAATATAATATAATATAATATAATATAATATAATATAATATAATATAATACAATATAATTTGATATAATGCAATGCAGTATAATACCATGTTATACATAATATAACACAACAGAAGATAATATATAAAATAATATGCTATGATTCAATGTATAACAGTTGATGTCGCAGTGTAAGTAATGCTCTGATTTCGTCGCAGTACTGCAGGAAATATGATATTTCTTTTTAAATAATAATAATAATAAAATAATAATAATAATAATAATAATAATAATAATAATAATAATAACATAATTCAATTCAATATATAACAAATACTGCAACAAACAACAGAGCCCAATGTTGCAATATACCACGAGAAAGATTGCACTTTAGGAGGGGTTTCAAACTACAAGTCATTTCGCACCCTCTCATTCTACTACTAACGCAGAAGGCGATAGCACCCAATCGACGCCGTTCTATTGACCAAATGTCATCATAGACGATCGGGAAGGCATCGTTTTTGCTCTTTTAAGGAATAAATAACATTTTCATTAGAATTAAGGTATCCTTGAAAATAGTGGGTCGTTCCCCCAGGTACGAAAAATTACCCACCTGGACTTAACAAGTTTCACCGGCCCTGGCCTCGGAGACCCATAGACCATTCGAGTAATCTCGACGTGATCGGGAAATGTCTCTGTGTGTGTGTACTTTTCAACGAAATTTCTCTCCGCACTATTTTCTCGGAAATGGCTTAAACGACGTTTGCTAACTTAGGTTCGTTTGAAAGCTGTTCCTAGGATGTGAATCAAGTTCGAGGAATAATTGGCTGTCGCTTCCGGTTCCGGAGCTAAAACGGTAAAAGTGACGTAACCGACAAAACGCATTTTTTTCTTTGCGCTCGTCTTCTCGAGGATACTTGAACCGATTTTAGTCAACTTAAACTTATTTGGAAGCTACTTTTGCAATGTAAATCAAGTTTGTGGATCAATTGGATGTCACTTTCGATTCCGGCATAACTGACGTAACCGACAAAACTCATTTATTTCCTTTTCGCTCAATTTTCTCAGAGATGGATAAACCGATTTTAGCAAACTTAGGCTCGTTAAAATGCTGATATTGAGCTGTGAATGAAGTTCAAAGATCAAGTAACCCATGATTAAGTTCAAATGTATTATTTCTGGCACTTTTGGTTTTGGGAATGTTGTCGAATTTGCGACGTAAGCGTTAAGTCACGCTGTTCCGAACTAACCGAAACAATCTGAGCAAATTTGAGGTAAAAAATTAGCGGAATTCAGATGCAAAATTATCCCAATGAAAATAATACGTTTTAACAAAACTATTTGAATGACAAGAGAAAGACATTTTTGCACCACTAGGAGGATTGAGAAGAGGTTTTGAGAAAAAAAATTGAATTCAGGTTCACCAAACTTTTTGCGTGGATTCAAACATAGACACAGGTAAATAATTGCGTTTCGCCTTCGGCTCATCAGTGCTAATCGACATGCTGATTTCAACCCCGTCGTTCGTTTTCGCTCGTTTAGCACCCCCTCCACCAACCAGTGTTGGTGATTGCCGAAAATTTGACAGAAGCTGCTATATTGCTATCTATATTGTATACAACATTTTCAATCCGGTAGAAGATGCTACAAGAACTCGAGTCTCTCAATGCATGAACCGTGAGAGAGTTTTGCTACATTTCTTCGCTCCACTTCATACTCTGAGTATTTCACGCCCTTAAAAAAATTTACAGTCTGGTAATGATCGTTGCTGTGTGGAATTTCCAAAGAGAGAATCGCAAGTTGACAATTATCGCAGAAAATCGAATCGATGATTCATATTCTATCTGACATCTTGGACCCAAACTAGTGACGACCGACTATTGGCCTCCGTTTTCTGGTTTGTAAATTTGAACTGCTTTGAGTCGAAGGCGAAACACGAAGAAATCGAAACGAAATATGTGCTATTGTACAAACCATATGTGCGGGGTTGGGAATCGAACCCCTGTGGGCGACATGAAAGACATCGACTAACACATCTTTGCTATACCCGCCCCCTTCCTGCATTTTGATATAAAGACGAAATAAATGGAATGAATGACACTGAAACAATCTTCAATAGTTTTAAAACAATCTTTAATAATACAAAATAAATCTTCATAACAATACCAAATATTACAAAATAATCGTTCTTCGAATACAAATGAAATAGCCTTACACAAGTATGTTGACATCATAGGGCTGATAAAATATGACAGGTTACAATTGGACCTGGACATGTAGCACGAATACCAGAAAAGAGAGACGTACGGTCATGAGACGGTATGTACAAAGAACTAAATTCCCAACCCGATCATAGCCACATTTTGTTGCGATGTCAACTCTCGAAGTGGTTTCGGCACCAAAAATCTCGATTACAGAAACGCCGAGACAAAAAAAAAATCAACTGATACGCGTTGGAAATCCGTCTAGCCAAAGTAGATCTAGTTAGGACGCTAACGAAGCTTTCAATTTCCTACTCTCCTTGCCGATGACAACCGATCAGTTCCCTATCATCATAATCACCATCATCATCATCGAGTAAAGCATCGAAAACGACAACGTCGACGACGATGACACTTTTCCGCGTTAGATGGAAATTAGGCGATAAATTGCATTTTCGTTCCGGAGGGACACCGATTCGAGCCGATGCTTGTAACGAAAATCTCTGCCAACCAGTACACGTTTACGACTGACGAACCATAAAGAGAATGAGAGAGAGAGAAACCAAGCGATTGATTGCACGTGGCATCGCTTGGCTTCCCGCTCGCTTTTTTGCCACCAGATCTTCCAGATAACTTCTTACCCAAATTTAGCCGATCGATGATTGTGAAAGCTACCGAAGCGGAATAAGTGACAGGGAGAAATGGGTCGAACGAGAAGGGGACAGGGACTCGGAGACGAATGATTTTACGGGTCCGAGATTCGCAAGAGGATTGACGTCGGAAAAGTCGGCAATTCGTTCGGGTGGGAGCTATCGGATATTTGAAATCGATTACGACAAACAATTCGGTTAACGCGAAAGATACACTTTTTGGTGGTGCCACCAGGAGCGAAGTCCAACCGAAATCTGACAGTAAATCAAAATCACATTTTGACGGCAGCATCAAACTGAAATCTTAATTTGATTTCAGTTTATGATGGTCAAATAAAACATCAATCGATTTCGATGAACTGCTTTCACCTTGGTAGACCAAAATTTTGTCAGAAGCTGAAACTGAATGATAAATGATGAATGCAATTAACAGGACAAACTCAGCATCTTAGTATTACGGAACCAGTTAGACTTTAGACTATGCTAGCTGATTAGTGAAGCGGGTAAATTACGAATCGATGAATTCATTTAAAATGTGAGTTGTTTGCATTTCAAATATCTTTAAAACAGTTATTTCTAGGAAAATGGTAACTACGAGTAAATTCTTTACTTTTTATGTGTTGATTAATATTTTATTGTTTAAACGACTATTTTCAGCTGAAAAATTGACTAGAAAACTGCCTAATATTGTTTGAGTCGCAACTTTTTCACTTTTTATTTAATTCTAACAACAAATATTGTAAATGAATTGTAATTTGTCATCAATAATAAAATAATGTCAAAATCAAATTTAAAGACAGAAGAAATTGTAATTATTTTATGATTTTTCAGAAAAATTTTCATTTGTGCTTCAGGATGCTGTTCAAAACCACTATTGGAGCAATGATCAAGCAACCATTCATTCGATTGAAATTTATTATAGAGAATCAGAAGAGCTTAAACATTTAAGTTTCATTGTGATTTGAGAAGTGCTTATCGCGGTTCAAGTGTTTATTTCGCGGTTCAAGTGTTTATTTCTCACTTGATGTCATTTTTGAAAGACAAAATTCAAATTAAAAGATCAATATTTATGTCTGACGGAGCTGCCTCACAGTAAAAAAACAGAAAATAATTTGCAAGTCACTGTAAATTTAAATCAACGCATCCATTGATGCTGATAGGCATTTTTTTGCAAATTCTCATGGTAAAGGACCATTTGGTGCACTCGGGGGTAATTTAAAGCGAATGGCACGACGTGAAAGCTTAGCTAAACTACATGAAAACCAAATCACAACTGCAAAACAATTATATGAATGGGCAGAGCAGAGAAGTCGAGATGCATTCACGACCATGTCTTTTTGTTACGTGTCACAAGAAGAATATGAACGGGGTGTGACCAAGTGGAGTACTGTTTATAAGGATACCAGAATGATTCCAGGCACACAGAAATACCATTTTTTCGTTCCGATTTCAGAAACCACAATCGTCACAAGACTGTATTCGAATGACGATGCACGTAGTACTCATACAATTTTCAAAAACTTAAAACTTTAAATATAATTAAGAATTATTCATGTACATGTAATAATTGTAGATATAGCAAGCAAATAAACAATTCATGGAAATATAAAAAATGGTGTTATAATTAAATATCCAAGTATCTCAAGAACAGCTACTTTTAGAAGAAAGGATATCATGAACAAATTTATTGCCTTTAACCTGTAGAATAATATTTTACTGTCTAAATGATTATCTTTCAACGAGAACTTAAAATTTCGATTTAATCTGTAAATTGTTTTACCTTCTTCATTTTTCAAAATGCACGGATGGGATAGCCATCAATCTGTAGGTTTTAATAAGAGCTTTAAAATAAAAATTATAAAAAAAAAATTTAAACCCTGATTTTTTAAAATTTATTATTTTGGTTCATTTTGGAATTTTTGAGAAAAAAAATCTATTTTTTTCAGTGTATATTTTTTTCAGAGTGCCCTATTGATTTTTTACAACTTCTTCCTGAACGCCATTTTTGTACAATTAACGGTTTCCGAGTTACAACGATTTGAAAAAGGCAATTTTGTGAAATGCAAAAATACATGCGCCCTTTTTAAAATCAGTCGTGAGTCGGATTGACCTTTCCATCGGTTCAAAACTTATGGTTTGCCATACTGAAGCCATGTACAAAGTTTCGTCCAAATCGGAGAAGGTCGATTCTGATTTTGTCACTTTTTCGTCTACTCATTCCTGGAATTGCTCGTATGCTATTCAAGCTAAATAGAGTAATATTATTCACGCTTTATGATTGGACATGTTTTCTTATCATTATGATTATTATTCATCGCACATGTTAATATTATTAGCTGTTTTACCTTTTTTTATATAGATAAAAAATAGGTATAGAATTCGCTCAAACTTTAGAAATTTTTCCGAGGCCCGGAGGTCCGAATGACATATACCAGTCGATTCAGCTCGACGAACTGAGCAAATGTCCGTGTGTGTGTGTGTGTGTCTGTATGTGTGTTGTCAACTAAGAGGTCGAGATCTCAGAGATGGCTGGACCGATTTTGATCGAACTAGTCGCAAATGAAAGGTCTCCCCGTCACCCAGAACGCTATTGAATGGTTTTGAGATCGGATGTTTACTTTTTGAGTTATTCGAAGTTTTATGTCAAAATTTTCAGTTTTTTTTACAGTATCTCTCACAATTGACCTTGAAATCAGAATATGTTTTCAGACATAGATTCCGCACGGTAATAGCTATCCAACAAGCCATAGATTGTTAAAATCCGTCCATTTTAACGGAGATATTGAAATTTTTGTGTAAACGACTTTTCCCCTTATTCCAGCAGTAAGAGTTTTGAGCGCTGTATGACAAAGAAATGCTTGGGAGCAACGGAAAACACGATTTTTTATACTGTTACATACAATTGTTTTTAAGTACCAAAAAGATTGTGTACAGCATCCTTTTTCATGACATTTAGCCTCGGACCGATTTTAGCACGGCTCGTTTTTGGCAACATAATCGTTCAAATATGACATATATAAATTAGATGATGGCAGATTTTTTTAAAATTATATTGTTTTAAACTACTTACAGCAATAAATGCTGGAAGAACATAACATCCATATACCATTCGAATCAGTTCGTCAAGATCAGAAAATGCGTGTGTGACAAAAAATTTCACTCAATTTTCTCGGAAAATTTCTTTTCTACAAATTCAGATTCATACGAAAAGTCGTATACTCCCAAAAAAAGTTTCTGAATTATGTTTGGTTCCGACCTCTGGTTCCGGAACTACAGGATGATATGTGAAACGAAATCAAAATTGTGTAACTCATTCTCCTCGTAGATGGCTGAACCGATCTAAGATTCAAATGAAATCTAAGAATCATCTAATGCCGTTTTTCATTGAAAAACACTGGTGGCGTAGATCGCTCTGATTTTGCACTTTCGAGCAGAAATGCAATATTTTGACGGTGTTTCATTGCCATTTCTGCTCGAAAGTGCAAAACCAGAGAAATCCACGCCACCAGTGTTTCTCAATGAAAAACGCCATAAGATTCAAATGAAAAGTTTCTTGCTCTTCAGCCAGATCCAACTTCCGGTTTCGGGGATTCAGGGTGATTGGTATAAAAATGTCTATTCCACATAATTTAATCAGGTTTATCGGGTTAGCAGATTTGGATAGTCGATAAAAAAATTAACTTTTTTCAGTTTTAATGGTATTCAGTTGTCGATCAGAAGGCACCTAAAAATTTAATTCGTGCTATGATCTCTCAAAGATGTCTTCACAGATTTTCAAATATTTTGAAACAATTGTAAACTATACAGCTACTCAGGTGAATTTATTTGACTTCGTCCATACCGATTTTAGAATTCCGGTTCCAGTATAAAATCGTTTCTCAAAGCTCAATCGTTTTCTCAAAAAAAGCCTAATCAATCAAAAACTTAAAACTTTAAATATAATTAAGAATTATTCATGTACATGTAATAATTGTAGATATAGCAAGCAAATAAACAATTCATGGAAATATAAAAAATGGTGTTATAATTAAATATCCAAGTATCTCACGAACAGCTACTTTTAGAAGTAAGGATATCATGAACAAATTTATTGCCTTTAACCTGTAGAATAATATTTTACTGTCTAAATGATTATCTTTCAACGAGAACTTAAAATTTCGATTTAATCTGTAAATTGTTTTACCTTCTTCATTTTTCAAAATGCACGGATGGGATAGCCATCAATCTGTAGGTTTTAATAAGAGCTTTAAAATAAAAATTATCAAAAAAAAATTTAAACCCTGATTTTTTAAAATTTATTATTTTGGTTCATTTTGGAATTTTTGAGAAAAAAAATTTTTTTTCAGTGTATATTTTTTTCAGAGTGCCCTATTGATTTTTTACAACTTCTTCCTGAACGCCATTTTTGTACAATTAACGGTTTCCGAGTTACAACGATTTGAAAAAGGCAATTTTGTGAAATGCAAAAATACATGCGCCCTTTTTAAAATCAGTCGTGAGTCGGATTGACCTTTCCATCGGTTCAAAACTTATGGTTTGCCATACTGAAGCCATGTACAAAGTTTCGTCCAAATCGGAGAAGGTCGATTCTGATTTTGTCACTTTTTCGTCTACTCATTCCTGGAATTGCTCGTATGCTATTCAAGCTAAATAGAGTAATATTATTCACGCTTGATGATTATGCATATCACGCTTTATGATTGGACATGTTTTCTTATCATTATGATTATTATTCATCGCACATGTTAATATTATTAGCTGTTTTACCTTTTTTTATATAGATAAAAAATAGGTATAGAATTCGCTCAAACTTTAGAAATTTTTCCGAGGCCCGGAGGTCCGAATGACATATACCAGTCGATTCAGCTCGACGAACTGAGCAAATGTCCGTGTGTGTGTGTGTGTGTGTGTGTGTGTGTCTGTATGTGTGTTGTCAACTAAGAGGTCGAGATCTCAGAGATGGCTGGACCGATTTTGATCGAACTAGTCGCAAATGAAAGGTCTCCCCGTCACCCAGAACGCTATTGAATGGTTTTGAGATCGGATGTTTACTTTTTGAGTTATTCGAAGTTTTATGTCAAAATTTTCAGTTTTTTTTACAGTATCTCTCACAATTGATCTTGAAATCAGAATATGTTTTCAGACATAGATTCCGCACGGTAATAGCTATCCAACAAGCCATAGATTGTTAAAATCCGTCCATTTTAACGGAGATATTGAAATTTTTGTGTAAACGACTTTTCCCCTTATTCCAGCAGTAAGAGTTTTGAGCGCTGTATGACAAAGAAATGCTTGGGAGCAACGGAAAACACGATTTTTTATACTGTTACATACAATTGTTTTTAAGTACCAAAAAGATTGTGTACAGCATCCTTTTTCATGACATTTAGCCTCGGACCGATTTTAGCACGGCTCGTTTTTGGCAACATAATCGTTCAAATATGACATATATAAATTAGATGATGGCAGATTTTTTTAAAATTATATTGTTTTAAACTACTTACAGCAATAAATGCTGGAAGAACATAACATCCATATACCATTCGAATCAGTTCGTCAAGATCAGAAAATGCGTGTGTGACAAAAAATTTCACTCAATTTTCTCGGAAAATTTCTTTTCTACAAATTCAGATTCATACGAAAAGTCGTATCCTCCCAAACAAAGTTTCTGAATTATGTTTGGTTCCGACCTCTGGTTCCGGAACTACAGGATGATATGTGAAACGAAATCAAAATTGTGTAACTCATTCTCCTCGTAGATGGCTGAACCGATCTAAGATTCAAATGAAATCTAAGAATCATCTAATGCCGTTTTTCATTGAAAAACACTGGTGGCGTAGATCGCTCTGATTTTGCACTTTCGAGCAGAAATGCAATATTTTGACGGTGTTTCATTGCCATTTCTGCTCGAAAGTGCAAAACCAGAGAAATCCACGCCACCAGTGTTTCTCAATGAAAAACGCCATAAGATTCAAATGAAAAGTTTCTTGCTCTTCAGCCAGATCCAACTTCCGGTTTCGGGGATTCAGGGTGATTGGTATAAAAATGTCTATTCCACATAATTTAATCAGGTTTATCGGGTTAGCAGATTTGGATAGTCGATAAAAAAATTAACTTTTTTCAGTTTTAGTGGTATTCAGTTGTCGATCAGAAGGCACCTAAAAATTTAATTCGTGCTATGATCTCTCAAAGATGTCTTCACAGATTTTCAAATATTTTGAAACAATTGTAAACTATACAGCTACTCAGGTGAATTTATCTGACTTCGTCCATACCGATTTTAGAATTCCGGTTCCAGTATAAAATCGTTTCTCAAAGCTCAATCGTTTTCTCAAAAAAAGCCTAATCAAATTTCAGAAACAAAAAATTCAAATTAAAATAAACTTATATACAAAAATTAATAAATTTTATCCAATTATGACTTCCGGTTCTCGAATTACATGATGATGAATTTTTCAAATTCAAACCGATATAGAAGATGACAATCCCGAAAAGCTTCAAAGTTGGACTCGAAACTGTTGTAATTTATTCGTCATATGGCCATACGAATCGGTTTGGGTTATGCTGGTTCCTGAATACTGGCTCTGGAAGTACCTTAAATTACCGCAAAACTCTAAAGTGGAACTTACATATCATAGCATCTTTAATCGATTATCACACTTCTAGATTCAAATTCGATCCGATTTTCAGTTTCGATATTAGTGATTAAAATGAGTAATGAGTGATTAACATCTCAAATTGTCGCTTAAAACGACGGTCATTAAAATAATGACATGAAAACTTAAACACCGTAGAATATTCATGCAAAAAACACATGCGGATTAATAAAAGAAGGTATCATCTCACTGCTAGGTGGATTAAACACGTTTTTATTGATGATATTACTCCACCACGACGGTATTGCTGATTAAGTTTCAAATACATCACGACGCATGGAATTTCGATGCGACCGACGAAATAAACTCACCCAACGAGCAAAAAAAATATTGATATCGGATAATCCATATTCGAGAAAATTGAGCGATAATCAGCTTCGAAGTTTACGTCACTAATAGCGTTATATCACCGGAGTGACAGCCATTTGAATTTCAAACCTATTTATTGAACACACAGTAGCATTGAAACGAGTCTAACTTTGTTGAAATGTTGATTTCGATTCAGACAGATAACGATGAAGACATTTTTAAAGTCTAAGTAGAACAAAAATTTATCTTATCAAAAATAATTCGTTTCGAAATTCATTATAACATCTACAATAAATGTGTGATATGAAAAGATAATACTGACTATTTTTATTCACTGTGAATCAAAAAATTTGCTTATTTCCACCCTTGGTTTAAAGTGACACATTTGTTGGGGACTATAGCGGCCCTTTCACGAGTAATTAAAAATGTCATTACTTAAAAATAATATCATTTTAATTAACGTGTAATGGTGTAGTAATGACAAGATTTCATTCAAATTTGAAATACATCATTACTTAGTCATAATTAAAAATGAAAAAAATAATGCTCGTGTAAGGGCCGCTTATAGGATTTATTACTTTTTAGGTTAGGTGTAATCTGCATTAGGGAAAATATCATGTCCGCCATTTCAATATTCTACCGTACCATTTATTGACATCAAATAAATCTCAGAATACAAAAAAAGAGGAAATACGATTGATTTTTATGTTTCACATTCAGAACGCTTGCACTAGTTTTGTTTGTTAAAAAATTAGCGGGAGCGACTATTTTTGAGCTCGCCAGAAATGCTCACTAAGGCTTTGCCGATGCGTACCGTTTTCGTTTTTGAACCTGGACGCGGGTGACTCTGACTCCGAGTGAAACATAAACACGTGGTACGCGCCCTAAACAACAACTCATGAAAAAAATAAACAAACTCGCATGGATGCGTGGTGCGACCTGAGAAAATTTTCAGAGCGAAACTACGCGATTGGAGTCCGATCTAGAGCGACCTCAGGTTGCTAAAACAAACATCTCAAACGTTGTTTGGGCGATTCTGGGTCAGCTTTCGGGCTGCTCTATTCAATAAACGAAAACGGTATTAATCGGCAGCTACCTAACACTAAACAAATTGATTATCTCATTCACCACTTAGTACGGCCTACTCTGTGGGCAGTTGTTTCAGTAAAGCGCAATATCAAGTGGCTAATGCTGATGAAGTTGGCAAGCTTTGCTCTCACGGCAACTTTAAAGTCAAGAGTCCCACTCATCACTAATCACCAGAAGTACAAGTGTAGTTAAGCACAGAAAAAAGAAACACCTAGACTTACTCGTTGCATGAATAAACCAGTGAAATTCGGCAAAGGATTTGAATTAATTACGAACAACCACATCGGCCACCGTTTTCAAACAGATCTTAGCCAACGCAGGTCATACACTTGATCCTTCCAAAATATAAGCAATCTCATGGAGGTGTTGGAACCAGTTGAACAACTGAACTTCGTCGGTAGCTTTAGTAATTTTGGTTTCGCCATCAAAGTTGGCTTCTCACGACAAAACACACACGCACACATACCGGAACTCATGGAGTACGTGACTTCTATTGCAAAAGTCCAATTCCACGTCGTCGGTAGCCGAATGTATCATTTCTGGTAATGCTCCCTGACAGTCACACCCTGAAAGAAGCCTCGACACGTCCAATTAAGTTTTTGATCCCGTGGACGTGTCTTTGTTGAAACCGCAAAACATTCTACGACTTGTACAACAAAGGATACTTATAACAAAACATCATACCCAGCACTGGGCCTTGGCGGTTGGCTGCGGTTAGCCCCGTTGGTAAAGCAACACAATTCAATTATACGTCTTAGCCCTCCCCCTATTGGTGTCCGTCGGGATTCACCCGTTTCAAATAGTCGGGCGAAGATGCCTTGGTCGAATCGAAAAGTATGCGAGCAGGTTGGGTATAGTTATGCAGATGAGATTCGCTGGAACTGACTGAGAACCAAATTAACCTCGATGCTTGCATCCCAAAGCATTTGGGTGATGGCTTCTAGCTCCCGGTATGGACTCGGGGGAAATAAATTTGCTCTTGATACCTCTGATCATCCTAGCTTCGGTGTGTGTGTGTGTTTTCTTCATAATGGAGGCAGAAAATTCAGGAAAGAAACAGTTTCTCACACTCCGCACGGGAAAAAACAACTGCTTTACGGTCAACACCCTCTTGACTTAATTTATTCTTTGTTTTCACCACCAGGTGCATCTGGAGCCCGGTGAGGATGAATGTAGGAAGAAATTCGAATTGAAGGATCCAGTAGCATATTACTAGTTATGGGATTCCAACAGAGGAGATGCTTGATTTTCGTTCATAAATTGAGGCTAGTGTGAGATTGAATTCCTGTATGAGGAAACTGATAATTTGGAAGGAGTTTCCAAAAGACTACCATCAATCAGTTTTTCGTATTCCTTTATTGAAAAGTAATGGAATTACGGGAAAAACCTTGAGCTTGATTGAAAGCTACTTTTGTGTTGTAAATCAAGTTCCACTATGAAAAGACAGGTGCTTCTGATTCTAGAGATATAATGGTATAAGTGATGTAATCGACAAAGCGCAATTTTCTCGGAGATGGCGGAAGTGATTTTCACTAGCTTAGTCTTGTTTGAAAGCTAGTTTTGAGATTTGGATTATGTTTGATAATCAAAAGACTGTCATATTTGATTTCAGCAATATAATGGAACAACTGACGCAACCGACAAAACGCATTTTCCCCTCGACTCAATTTTATCATAGTTGGCTGATCCGATTTCAATAATCCTAAGCTCGATTGAAAGCTATTAATGGATCATTTATCATGTATGAAGTTAAAATTCCTTGAAGTTAAAAAGCTCTTCCGATTCGGAAGATATAATCGCAAAGATGACGTAACCGACAAAAAGCGGCTATGCACTCGCTGTGAAAACCGACTTTACAACCGAGGCCCGGAGGGCCGAATGTCGTATACCATTCGACTCAGTTCGTCGAGATCACAAAATGTCTGTGTGTGTATGTATGTATGTATGTATGTACAGTCTATCGCAAAATTGAGTGCACACACCTGTTAGTTCATATTATTGCTAACATTTCTATGACAAATATCACTATGAATGGAAATTTGTGATGGAGAACAATAAATATATTTGTCAGCTTGAAATGTGTACACACAAAGTATGCAAAATGTTTATTAGTATTTTAATACAATCGAAAATATGAAAAGAAAATTTAATAAAATTTTAATGAAATCGAAAATATGGCACGGATTGTACATGAAATTTCCGAAATCGAAAAAAAAATTTTGATGCCAAAAGGCTTAGAATTGCATGAAACGTCGAGATTTAGTGTCACCTTGAAAATAATATTTTTTTTGAAAGAATCGACTTTTTGGGACTTGGAAAAAATATCAAAATAGAAGTCCCAAAAAGTTGATTTTATCGAAAAGAAATTTTTTTTGAGATGACACTAAATTTCGACGTTTCATGCAGCTTTAAGAGTTTCGGCATCAAAAAAAATTCAAGATCGAAAATTTTCAAACCTTAACCGCCGGACAGCACCCCTTACGCATGTCCGATTTATCTCAAATTTAGCATGAGGACATTTTTCGAGGTGCTTAAACTGAGTTGATCCCAAAATATTGGCACCCTTATATATATATATATATATATATATATATATATATATATATATATATATATATATATATATATATATATATATATATATATATATATATATATATATATATATATATATATATATATATATATATATATATATATATATATATATATATATATAGCTTTTAAACGAGCATAAGTTTGTTAAAATCGGTTCAGCCATCACAGACATTTTCCGATCTCGTCGAACTGAGTCGAATGGTATATAACACTATGGGTCTCCAAGGCTCCGTTCGAAAGTCAGGTTTTCCAGTAATTCTAATACCCTTCTATAGAGAAAAAAAAAGGCAAAAATCTCTGCTGAACAAATTCATAACTGAATCGCAAATGACAAATGATGACAGCGATATTTCCGATGCACGTAGGGTGGTCAATATAAACAACAATATTTCTTTCCACATTCCAAATAGTGATCGTAGCGACGAAAGGCTGTTTTAATTCCAGCTGGTATCATTCAGCACATCACTATTTGGATTAAACCAAGCAAAACGCTGCCCAGCATGAATTTGATTTTTTTAAACAACTGGAGCGCAGCATTTTACATATCTCGAACACACAGCAGGCAAAGCGTTTGAATGGAGCATTTGGATTGGCGTTGCGATAACCTGAGCTTATGTTGCTTCTGCGTATGACATTCAAGTAAAACTGGCTAATATTTTTAATGACTTTTTACTTACGTTTTTACTATCATTCAGGCCCGTGCGCAGGGGAGGGGGGGGGGGTTTGGGGGTTTTAACCCCCCCATGAAGAATTTTTTTTAAATTAAGTTTCATGAACAATGGAGTATTTATTATATTAAAGTGCAAATAACTTGACAATTCATACTACGTTTTCAGATTTTTTTTACAGTTTCAATATTGTGGATGACGCAACTTTCTTTTTCAAATTTTGGCGTCTTTCCCACTTTTTGTCAAGTGTTACTGAAAATGCAGTCATCGATGTTATGCATTTGTATAGTGCGTGCCCGAAGTACCGACTACCACCGCTCTCAATAACGCGCATCTTTTCTCTAGAGTAAAGTCCAATACTTACATGCAGGGGAACTATTTCTTTTATCGTTTTCACTAAAAATTGCCCCCCCCCCCCCTGTTTAATGATTGCTGCGCACGAGCCTGTCAGAATTCGTTTTACATTGTCAATATAGTGGACACCCACCTCTCCCCTTGAAACCTCCCCCCCCCCCCCCCCCCATGGATGATTCCTGCGCACGGGCCTGCTATCATTATAACTATTTTAAATCACAGCACTTGCAGCTTTCGTTGGTGATACTTCTTAACCACCACGGTATTGCTGAATAAATTTTGAATTTGCTGAATAAATTTAGCATTTTTACCAATTTTTTTAAAATATATAAAAATAGGTAAAAATATATAATAGAAAAATTTCCGAGGGCCGAGTGTCTTATACCAATCGATTCAACTCAACGAACTGAGCAAATGTCCGTATGTGTGGGTCTGTATGTGTGTTGTCAACAAAGAGGTCGAAATCTCAGAGATGACTGGACCGAGTTTGATCAAAATAGTCGCAAATGAAAGGTCTCTTCGTTACCCTTAACGCTATTGAATAGTTTTGAGATTTTTGAGTTATACGAAGTTTTATGTCAAAATTTTCAGTTTTTTGACAGTATCAGTCACATTTGACCTTGAAAACAGAATATGTTTCCAGACTTAGATTCCGCACGGTAATAGCTATCCAACAAGCCATAGATTGTTAGAATCCGTACATTTTTAACGGAGATATCGTTGTTTTTGTGTAAGCAACTTTTTCCCCTATTCCAGCAGTAGGAGTTTTGAGCATTGTATAACAAAGCAATGCTTGGGAGCAACGTGAAACACGATTTTTTATACTGTTACATACAAATGTTTCTGAGTACCAAAAAGACTGTGTACAGCATCCTTTTTCATGACATTTTACCTCGGACCAATTTTAGCAGACATTTTGAAACAACTGTAAACTATACAGCTTCTCAGGTGAATTTAACTGACTTCGGCTACACCAATTTTCGAATTCCGGTTCCAGCATCGAATCGTTTCTCAAAGCTCAATCGTTTTATCGAAAAAAAGCCAAATCGAATTTCAGAAGCGAAAATTCAAATTAAAATAAACGTAACAGATCGGCTGAAAAGTTCGTATCGTTTCTATGAGAGGGCGCCACTAGAATTAAATCCATACCATTTTCAGTTAGTACCAACCTTCAAAAGATACGTGTATAAATTTGACAGCTGTCTGATTATTAGTTTGTGAGATATTGCATTTTGAGTGAAGCTACTTTTGTTATTGTGAAAAAATGGAAAAAAAGGAATTTCGTGTGTTGATGAAACACTACTTTTTGATGAAAAAAAGTGCCGCCGATACCAAAAAATGGCTTGATGAGTGTTATCCAGACTCTGCACCGGGTGAAGCAACAATTCGTAAGTGGTTTGCAAAATTTCGTACTGGTCATATGAGCACCGAAGACGATGAACGCAGTGGACGTCCAAAAGAGGCTGTTACCGATGAAAACGTGAAAAAAATCCACAAAATGATTTTCAATGACCGTAAAGTGAAGTTGATCGAGATAGCTCACACCCTAAAGATATCAAAGGAACGTGTTGGACATATTATTCACGAATATTTGGATATGAGAAAGCTTTGTGCAAAATGGGTGCCGCGTGAGCTCACAATCGATCAAAAACAACAACGAATTGATGATTCTGAGCAGTGTTTGGAGCTGTTATATCGCTCCCTCATCCACCGTATTCTCCAGATTTGGCCCCCAGTGACTTTTTCCTGTTCTCAGACCTCAAGAGAATGCTCGCTGGTAAAAAATTTAGAAGCAATGAAGAGGTAATCGCTGAAACTGAGGCCTATATTTAGGCAAAGGACAAATCGTACTACAAAAATGGTATCGAAAAGTTGGAAGATCGCTATAATCGCTGTATCGCCTCTGATGGCAATTATGTTGAATAATAAAAACGAATTTTGGCAAAAAAATATGTGTTTCTATTAAACGACACGAACTTTTCAGCCGAACTGCTATAGTCCCATAGAAAATTAATTAATTTTATTAAATTCTGACTTCCGATTCTAGAATTACAGCATGATGAATTTTTAAAATTCAAACCGGTATAAAAGATGACAATCCCGAAAAGCTATTGCAATTTATTCGTCATATGGCTATATGAATCGGTTTGGGTTTTGCTGGTTCCTGAATACCGGCTCTGGAAGTACCTTAAATTACCGTAAACTCTAAAGTGGAACTTACTTCGACATATCATGGAATGTTTAATCGATTATCACACTTTTAGATTCAAATTTGATCCGATTTGCAGTTTCGATATTACAGAGTAATGAGAGATTGAAATCTCAAATTGCCGCCTAAAACGACGATCATTAAAATAATATCATGAAAACTGAAACACCGAAGACTATTCATGCAAAAAATACACGCGGATTGATTAAAAAAAATATCATCTCACTGTTGGATGGATTAAACACGTTTTTATAATTTAAATTACCCTACGCACACTGAACATTTTTAAAAAGTTTCACTTTCTGTTCATCGTCGAATTTATTCATCATGTTTTCTGCAAAGGGTTGAGATATAACGGCTATGAAAATTTGTTTCTCAAAAATCTTCTGCTCGAGAATCTTATCAGATGTATTCGAACTTTTTTCTTATATATCATCGAGAAGAATGTTCGCTAGGGAACTTTTCACAACTGATTTTTTGACATGTGAGATCAGTTCCAGTAAGAGTCGCATTTTCAAAAAATCAGTAGTGAACTTTTCATCAGTGAATTTTTCGATCGATGATTTTTTTTAATTTGAAAATCACTTGTGAAAAATTTCAGCCGCTATTTTCTAAATTTAAATTTTTTTTCCGAACATTGTAGATTTATGATGTAACAGTATTTATTAAAATTAAAAATATTACATGGGGTATGTTCCCTACGAACCGTTCATGCATTGCAAGATGAGCCCATTCCCAGTGTTGTTTGAGAAATTATTTGATAGTTTTGTTAAAATGATTAGTACAACACTTATTTGTAGGAATTGTCACTTTTGTACTATAGCCGATTGAAAAAAAATGGTAAAAGAACATTGGACCCTTTTCATAAAACAGTACTGCCAACCCCGAATAAGATTTTGTCCGAAACTCGTCATAAGAATACAAATGCCTGCGTTAATTTGTTACTAAAAATTTACACCTATTATTCACAGAACAAAATATTACAATATAGGGTAAGGGCTCCCTATTTCATCTCATTTGTGAGAACGTTGCCACAAAACCCCGATTTAGCCACTAAAATCACTATAACTTTTTCATATTACTGCTTCATTCGCCTTGCTCCACGTTGAGAATTGATTTACATTTCTTGAAAATTTAACCAATATTCATGGAACAGCTAAAAACACTTATGATGTGTTCACTACTCTGCTTCTAATTTCATCTCAATGGATTTTTATCCATCCTATCTTTGGTTCTATATTCGTACTATAAATTAGTAATGGCGACAGCAATCAAAACAAAATATTCCACTATTACACTCTCAGGTTAAAAATGTCAGAATTCTTCTTAAAAACGGCCTAATGCCAACTATGAGACAACACAAGATATTTTTAGAACCAGTTTGAAATCATTTCAACGTTTAAAAAAATTTTGGTCGTTTCCGTTACCTTTTGCTTTGTAATTTAAAATTTTATTGCAAAGTTAATTTGGTGAATTTTAAATGAAACCAAAAACGGAATTGTTACTATTTAGGCATTAGCCCTTCTTAAAACAAAATGCAGAGCCAGAGATGCCATTTATACAGATTTATCTGTATTGTATAGATTTTTGCGTTCGCATACTGATTTAAATCAATGTACAGATTTTATACAGATTTCCTAAATTTAATACAAATTTGTACAGGTTCATAAAAAGTGAGAAGTAAAAAATTAGACTTTTATCTCTGAGTATCTATTAGTATTTGATTGTAGTGATTCTTTTAAAGTGTATTAATTAACGGACAAATCACATGTTAAAGTGGAAATCTTTTATGCAGATAATTGATTATGATTAATACCATTTAATTAGTGAAAACAGATAGAGCAGATTACGACTTTCTATGCAAAGTAATACATATTTTCTATGAAAATATCTGGCATCTCTGTGCACAGCCGATGAAACACACACACATACTTCACAGTGTCATGTTGACGTATAGCGGAATGAAACCAGTGCTACTAGATTTGCCACAATAGTTATTTCATTAGTATTTAACACGCTATTTCTGGTAATATTCGCAGCCGAAACAGTTTTATTGAAATATTAATATCAATAATATAATTAAACTAATGTCACAAACATACTTTTTGATAATAATTTGAAGAAGAAAAACAATTTTTGTTTTGTAACATTATCAGATAACTTGGACACTTTGCGAAATCAAATGAGATGAAAACAAAGCGCAATCAAGTGAACTAAGCAGGATTACCAGATATACGGATTTTTCAGTATTCTACTCAAGTAGAATGGTGAAATTTACTGAATTTTATACGGATTTTTCAAAAAATTCTGATTTCATACAGATTTTTAAGGAAGTCTGTTTTCCATAATGTAATGATAGAGGAGCGTGATCAATCGGTTGGACAATCGGGCCGATTCCGGCCGACAAATCATTGAAAACATGCGCAAGTTGAACTCAGTAGAACTAATTAGCTCTTGAATTTCCAGAATGCACCCAAAGTTTGTAGTATATGTCATATTTTTTTACGATAATATCTCAGTCATTTGTTTCGAGATTGACATAATTCAACAACCTATCGATACGGAAACATTTAACTTAAACATTAGTGGCAACGTCGTTTCAGTATTTCAGTAGCGTACTTTTGAAAAATTGGTTTGAATTGACCTATGTTTTCACGAGCCAATCACAGCATTCAATAATGATGTCATCCTTTAGCCACTTTTGTCACTGGCTGCCTGTGAACGAAACATGTAGCTTATCTAGTGAATTGGTGACAAAACAGAGTTACATCCATTCGCTCGCTGGATTGTCACTTTTACGCGGTGTAAGGATGCCATTTATTCAGGCCTATTTGCGCACAAGCTTTACGTGGCCGATTGAGCCGATTTTTTAAATAAAAAATATTTTGAATTCGATGTCGTTGTCACCCTTTTTCTAGGGGGAGAGGAGCTTCCATTTCCCTCCTGCGAGGATTGAGGGGCACTTTGTTCGTGGCTCGTCTCGTCATCCATTGACGCATCGGTGGTTTTGTTGTTGATTTCCGTCTTCATTTCGTTTTCCTTGTTATTCGCAGTCTTGATCTCGTTGCTAGTTACTATAGAAGCGCCTTGTTGTACATTGGTTGCAGTTGCTTGTTGGTTAGATGGTGAAGGTGTTTTTGAAACAGGAGCACTGCATTCACTAGTTTCCGTTGTTGAGCGGTTGTTCTTGTTTTTGTTTGTTTTGTTTGTTTTCGCAGTTTCAGTGCAAGGTTTGCCGTAGTGTGCAGGTTGTACACAAAACTGACATGTAACCAGGGATTTTAAATTTAACATTGTCACACTCAACGCTGTGCACCTCGTTGATAACCGAAGCAAATGCAATTGCATCTTTTTTACGTTTGAACATAATGTACACACAGTTAGACGTCTTGTTGAATTGAATCTCACTTACATCATTAACGTTTAGATGCATTCGTTCCTTAAGCAAGATTTCAATTTCGGTTGCTGCTGGTCCAACTTTGCAGCGCTTGAAATCAATACAAACTGAATTTGGCCTTGTAGGCTAAGTTTCTGACTTTGTTAAATCGTATTTGCCCATTTCGTGCACTCTATTGTTCACTACACTGTATTGTCTTTGTTTCTGTTGTCTCGATCGTAAACGATTTGCGACTGTGTCGGATGAGATGCGAGCACGAACTGAAAGCATTACTTGAATGTTGTAACTTAAAAATGAATTGATTTGTCGATGAGGCCGTGCGTATACGGGAAACTCAAATTTCGAGCGAAACAGTGGCTTGCTAATGGATTCAGTTCGAAGTTGTGTTATAAAGATAATCATAGATACTTCTTTTTCATAAAAATGTGCAATTGACGATGATATCTTAGTAACTGAAGGCTCTAACTTCCTAAAATTAGCTTTAGTTAAATATCATTTAGTAGAAAAATCATGCCTTTTTCTTTTGAAATATATTCACGAAACCAATCAGCAGAAAAATGTAAAGTTATTAGAGGCCTAGGTCAAATTTTAGACACAAAACTCACTTTCTTGGAGCATTATAATACATTGGTCAATTAAGCAAATAGTATGTTAGGTTTCATTAAACGTTTCAGTTATAAATTTCAGGACTCTTACACAATAAAATTATTATATGCAACCTCTGCCAAATTTGGGATACTACAGCATTGTGTGGAACCCATGTTCTTCTGTACACGGAGAACTTATCGAATCTATCCAAAAACAATTTCTACTGTATGCGTTTCGCCGACGAAACTGGACTACATTTCCTCTTCCATCATATAAAGCGCGTTGTATGCTCATAAACTTACAAACACTCGAAAAACGCCGCAAAATTACAATGCTTTACTTTATCTACGATTATTGCTTTCACAACTAACATTTCATGCTCCTAGCCGCCTCTTAGAAGTCGTCAAATATTCTCGGAAAAAATATATAAGGCAATAATAATAATCCTGTTCATATTATGATGCGCTTTAGCAACGAAAACTGCCAAAAAATTGATCTAATTGTATCCAGAAAACAAATAAAAGAAGAATTGAGACCAAATCGTAGAAATAATGAATAGTAGATAAGAAACCTTTGTTACTTTTTTTTGTAAATTTGGAAAAATGCCTTCACATTTATTTACCTATTTTTTAAATTTAAATCTGTTAATGGAAAATTGCATTTTTATGTCACCATGATCGGTCGTGCATCGTACACAATCCTGTAATTTTTTCGTATTAAATAAAAATTCCTTCAAAAACAAAAAGAAAACAAACTTACAAAAATTACGCAACAATTGATATAAAAAAGATATTATAGATGTAAAATAAGTTATACGGATTTATACAGATTTTTTCTCCTCTGTCACCACTACAACACAAGATGGAATACGGAAATTCAGTGCGCACGATCTGGCATCGCTGGAACTAAGTAAAAAACTGTCATCTCATATTTTTGAAGACTTTTATTGCTTGTCGGGTAATTTTTGAAGTTTTTAATCGTCAACTAAACAAGTGGCAAGTGAACATTTCTAATTATGAAGTCATCCAGCATTCAACGTTGGTGTAATTGTACGAAATAGTGATCATGTTTTGAGACGAATCGATTAGTAATTCTTTCAATTGGATTAGAAATTCTTTCAATTGGAAAGTGTGACAATAACTTTTATAATCATTTTAATACATTTCACAGTTTAGTTCAGGTAGGTTGTAAAATATTATTCATGTTCTAAGTAATGCGGTGACGGGATGAGATGGAAATAGGAGCTCAGATGCAATAAGGAGCCGGTACCCTCGTTCTGAAAATATGTTCTAGCTTTCCAACCTTATTGCGAGCATCTCTAGTGCACCACATGCGGACAAGAAATGAAATGACTCTATAATAAAGGTAAACAGTTTTGCTTCCAGGTATTAACAGTAACACGCTTCCCCCAACGAGTTCCGACACGCCACGGCGGCATTGCCAGCCCCGAACCGGTCCAATGATCTTACTGTTGGAGGTTGTTGGTTTGGAGAACTGTTCCAGTTTTAGTGTTCCGTCGCTGCCTGACTGGGCATACCTTGATGACTGCCACTACCTAGCAGGGAGAGTAGGAGAGGGTAGGCAAGATTAGAGTGAAACTACATCATCACAATTTGTTAAATCGGTGTGGAAGGAGAGAATAACACTGATGCCGTCGCTTTCACTGCTGGTAGCAACACTCAACACCAACAACATGTGCCGAGTGAAGGATTTCCACCGGGGATTTCTCGCCTTATAAAATGAAAATAAAAGCACCAGCTCCATCGCCCTGGAATCCAGGGCTACCGCCTGGAGTTCAGCAGCCGTCAGTAGAAGAGTGCTGTTTATGTAGGAGGGAAGCATTTTCCCTCCGGTTTAACACAACGGAGCCGGAAGATGCTGTACATTTCGATTTGCATAATAATTAGAATGTATTCCTTGATGAGCTGTACGAAGAAAATGAATTACAGGCGTTCGCCGCTGAGCAGCAAAAGCAGTTTGCTTCGTAATACTCTGCTAAGCCATCAGCTGGATGGAAGGAAAATCCTACGCTTTGAAAAGATTAAATTGTGTGCCTGAATGACCGAATTCAGCTTCCGAATGAAAGGAACTGTCGACGGCTGTAACGAAACTCCGGAGGGAATATAAATTTAGCAGGTTGAGTTTCATGTGTACAAAACCTGTTTCCACACTTCAATTTCCTCCGAAACTCCGATGATAGATGGTGATGCCATCGGCTGTGACCGAATATTTGTCGATCAGAAAAATAGACACCCTACCCGGTCTGGCTCCGTAGGAATCATTTTCCATCCAAACCCAGCACAACCTAAAATATTCCCTGTCCAGAGACCTCCAGCCGCACTCGACTTAATTGATTGTCATATATAATTTTTCGCTTTTTATCCCACATCAGCAGCTTCAGATTCATTTCCCAGAGATAAACATAAAACCTTCTGAAGTGCCTCCCTCGTCATTTGTCACTGCTCCGGTGCTCCGGGGTTCCTGGGCAGTTCTGTCTAACGATCTGCCACTTGACCAGCAGCCAGAGCAGAACGGAGCAGACCGATACGGCAACTGAGTAGTCCGGTCTGCCGGTCTGTCCCCGGGACCCGTTTCTCGGTCGTCGATTCGGCTTCTTTGTCGGATGGTTCTGCCCTCCGTTTCGTGTTGCTCTGGTAGGGATGAAAAAAAAAGGTGCTACGAGTGTTTCAAAACATGAACCCACTGTCGGAGGAGGGGTGGAAGAGAAGGGCACCATCTCATGCCCTTTCCGAGTGACATATGGGCATGGAGAATTATTAATATGAAACAAACGTGAAGTGGCTTGTTGTGCCCCCTGAGGGGGGATGCTTTTTCATGTTTCAGTTTTCACGAAGCACGAACCATTCCGAGACAGTTGTGATGAACAACTTTTCGATGCGTGAGTGTGTATTGAGTGTTTGTAAATAAAATGTAAACTTTGTGCCTGTCTAGGATTTCAATTTTTGGTTCGCATTTTTTTTTTGTTTTGTGCTGCGGATGAGAGTTTAGCTAGTATTTCACCAGACCAATTTGCATTGCAGATAAGAGTAAACCATCTGGGTTTGGTCTTCAAACATTACATAAAAACGATGTCACAACTAAAAGGGATTCACTAGTCCCTGGTGTGTTGGATATTTGAATTGTAAAAATCAAGTCACCAAATGGTGGTTTGAATGGAAAACAAACAAAAAATACGACATTTCGAGTACATCATATTAGGGTTTAAAATTTTCCTTCTCATGGGATGAAATAAATTTTACAGTAATGAGAATGCAAACAAATCAAGCAACTGTCATACTTGTTTTTTAGCTGTTCAACTGTTTAACGATAATATGTCATGAAAGCTGTAAGAAGCTTATTTTCAATATGACGGTACACTTTACAAGGTAATTGAAGAGCTGAATTCGTTCTCCTCCTATAACACATTTTCCGATTATTAAATATAATCGTTAATTTCATGTCAAATGCACATTTTAAGTTGTATGTAAAATACAACAATAATTCACAATTGTAGGGAAACATGTTTCCAACGTCCCGGGTTGACGGTTCAATGCACAGGACGCTGGTCTTACAAGCCAGTAATCGTATGTTCGAGCCCCGACCTGGAAGGATTCTTAGTGTCAGTAGGATCCATAGTACCTAGCCATGCAATGATTCTGTACGCTAAGAATCGGCTGCGAAGTCTGTTGAAACAGAAAGGCCAAATTCCACAAAAGGAATGTAATACAACGACTTTGCTTTTATGTGTCCAACGGGTGATGCTAATCAAGCCGACATATCGTCGTACTATATTAGCTAAATTTGTGCTTTGTTTTTTATAACCCGCTATGTGAGGGGAATAAGAATGATGTATAGGAAATAATAAATTATTCTAAATGCTGAAGCTAAATTCTTCTTGGGTCAGTTGCCTTTTAAAGTTTATTGTTTACAAACCGTTTAAAAACAAAAAACTACAGAGAAAAGTCTTATGAGGGTGCTCGAACTGTTCACGTAGCACTACACAACTAAAGACTGTCCCAGAAAGTATGGACGCATTTTGATTTCGCTGTAAATAATTCACAAGTGTTAGATATTCAAATTTTATTCGATATACTGATAATATTAGGCTACAGCAACAGAGTATTATTCTCAACATTTGCTACTTAGCCATTGTAGACTAGCTGGCGCACCTTCTTGCACCTTCTTACGAACGTTCCTCATTTAATTCCGTACAGACTTCTTGACGACAAGTTTTGACACTTTTTTCCAATCTTTTTCGAACTGTTGAATGATTTTGGGTGCCGATACATGTTTCCTAAGATGTGCCTTCGTTAATGCCCAAAATTCCTCAATTGGTCGAAGTTGTGGGCAATTTGGTGGATTCATGTCTTTTGGGACGAAAGTGACATTTTTGGTAGTATACCCAAACCTCAGTTTACGAACACTTTTTTACGGTACCTCTTTTTACGTAACTCTTTTTACGAACCAAATCCCAAATAACATAATCTTTTTTTACAAAAAAAAATCCCAAATAACGTAAACTTTTTTTACGAACCAACTTCGTAAAAAGAGGTTTTTGCATCCAATGAAAACAATTTCCGGCTCCATGGAAATTACTACAATATGGGTATTTTCGGAACGGGATTGATGAGTAGATGACGGAAAACGATATTTGAAGTGGTTCGGAAATCCAAGATGGCATCTTCCGGTTCTTTGATATAGCTTAAAAAAATATTTACAATATGGGTATTTTCGGAACGGGTTCGATGAGTATATATCGGGAAATTATGTTTGAAAACGCTTTAAAAATCAAAATGGTGAGTACAGTTGTATCGGTATTCTTGGACGATCATTACAATATGATTATATATCGTTGGAAAAAAGTTATGCTTCTGACAAAGGTGTTTCCTGCTAATCATTATTGTTTGAATATTGTACTATATTTTCGAAATGACACTATAGTTATATTGTATGCTTTCAATATTTTATTGAAAACTGGAAGTCTAAATCTAATATTTGGAAGCAACCACAAACATTAAAATTTGGTTTCAAATCAATGACCGTGTTCTTCATTTTTTTTTATTTTCAGTGTTACACTTATAATTTCAATTGTTTTAGTGTACGAGATAAAGTCGAAAAAAGTACTGTTACTCTCATCACGACACATTGGTTTTTATTTAAACTTGTCAGAATCTCATGTCAACTGGCCCGTCGGAATATGATTTAACATTTTGTAAGTCATTGAGAAAAATGGATATTATTTGGCTCAAGCGGTAAGAGTCAGTTAGACAATCATATGACCCTGAATTTCTAACATTTATGAGCAATTCCAGAAATAAATAACAGATAAACTGGCAGGATCGAGTTTCTCCGAATCGGATGAAGCAATGTACACCTTTTCAGTATGGCAATCTCTTCTTCCTGATAAAGGAACCTTTTCGACTCAATATTAATTTTTAGAATGTCTAAATTTAAAACCGAAACTAACCACTTCAAACATCGTTTTCCGTCATCTACTCATCAATCCTTTTCCAAAAAACTCACATTGTAAGGGTTTTTAAGGAATATCGACAAACCGGAAGTCGCCATCTTGGATTCCCGAACTTCTTCAAACATCGTTTTCCGTCATCTACTCATCAATTCCGGTTCAAAAATACCCACATTGTAAGGATTTTTAGAAATATTGATAGACCGGAAGTCGCCATCTTGGTTTTCCGAATTACTTCAAACATCGTTTTCCGTCATCTACTCATCAATTCCGGTTCGAAAATACCCACATTGTAAGGGTTTTTAGGAATATTGATGGACCGCAAGTCGCCATATTGGATTTCCGAACTACTTCAAACATCGTTTTCCGTCATCTACTCATCAATTCTGGTTCAAAAATACCCACATTGTAAGGGTTTTTAGGAATATTGATAAACCGAAAGTGGTCATCTACTCATCAATTCCGATTCGAAAATACCCATATTGTAAGGGTTTCTAGGAATATTGATGGATCGGAAGTCGCCATCTTGGATTTCCGAACTACTTCAAACATCGTTTTCCGTCATCTACTCATCAATCCTTTTCCGAAAAAACCCACATTGTAAGGGTTTTTACGGAATATCGACAAACCGGAAGTCGCCATCTTGGATTTCCGAACTACTTCAAACATCGTTTTCCGTCATCTACTCATCAATTCCGGTTCGGAAGTACCCACATTGTAAGGGTTTTTAGGAATATTGATAAACCGGAACTCGCCATCTTGGATTTCCGAACTACTTCAAACATCGTTTCCGTCATCTACTCATCAATTCCAGTTCGAAAGTACCCACATAGTAAGAGTTTTTATGAATATTGATAAACCGGAAGTCGCCAACTTGGATTTCCGAACTACTTCAAACATCGTTGTCCTTCATCTACTCACCAATTCCGGTTCAAAAATACCCACATTGTAAGGGTTTTTAGGAATATTGATAAACCGGAAGTCGTCATCTACTCATCAATTCCGGTTCGAAAATACCCACATTGTAAGGGTTTTTAGGAATATTGATAAACCGGAAGTCGCCATCTTGGATTTCCGAAATACTTCAACCATCGTTTTCCGTCATCTACTCATCAATTCCAGTTAGAAAGTACCCACATTGTAAGGGTTTTTAGGAATATTGATAAACCGGAAGTCGCCATCTTGGATTTCCAAAGTACTTCAAACATCGTTTTCCGTCATTTACTCATCAATTCCGCTTCGAAAATACCCACATTGTAAGGGTTTATAGGAATATTGATGGACCGGAAGTCGCCATCTTGGATTTCCGAACTACTTCAAACATCGTTTTCCGTCATCTACTCATCAATATTTTTCCGAAAAAACCCACATTGTAAGGGTTTTTACGGAATATCGACAAACCGGAAGTCGCCATCTTGGATTTCCGAACTACTTCAAACATCGTTTTCCGTCATTTACTCATCAATTCCGCTTCGAAAATACCCACATTGTAAGGGTTTCTTGGAATATCGACAAACCGGAAGTCGCCATCTTGGATTTCCGAACTACTTCAAACATCGTTTTCCGTCATCTACTCATCAATTCCAGTTCGAAAGTACCCACATAGTAAGGGTTTTTATGAATATTGATAAACCGGAAGTCGCCAACTTGGATTTCCGAACTACTTCAAACATCGTTTTCCTTCATCTACTCACCAATTCCGGTTCAAAAATACCCACATTGTAAGGGTTTTTATGAATATTGATAAACCGGAAGTCGCCAACTTGGATTTCCGAACTACTTCAAACATCGTTTTCCTTCATCTACTCACCAATTCCGGTTCAAAAATACCCACATTGTAAGGGTTTTTAGGAATATCGACAAACCGGAAGTCGCCATCTTGGGTTTCCGAACTACTTCAAACATCGTTTTCCTTCATCTACTCACCAATTCAGGTTCAAAAATACTCACATTGTAAGTGTTTTTAGGAATATTGATAAACCGGAAGTCGCCATCTTGGATTTCCGAACTACTTCAAACATCGTTTTCCGTCATCTACTCATCAATTCCGGTTCAAAAATACCCACATTGTAAGGGCTTTTAAGGCATATCGACAAACCGGAAGTCGCCATCTTGGATTTTGAACCGACCCCAAACATCATTCTCTTGCACCCACTTATCACATCCGTTCCGAAAATGGCTATGTGATTGGGGGTTTCTACATTTATTACACAGAACTTTTTTTACGAAGTAAATTCCAGATAACGTAAACTTTTTTTACGAACCAAATCCCAAATAACGTAAACTTTTTTCACGAACTACCTCCATTTACCAACCCCCGTTTAGTTCGTAAATGGAGGTTTCGCTGTATACCATTCTACCGTTGATTTCAAGTAGAGGCAAGTAGCAAGATCTTGCCAGAAGAAAACAGGATCTTCTTGGCTTCGAATCATGGGTTTTTGTAAACATTCCTTGATAAACATAGAAGTCGTTTTTGTAAACATTCCTTGATGTATATTGCGCTGTTCATTGAAGCAGTGATGATGAAGGGTTTCGAAATCTCACCGCAACTACAAATTGCTTGCCATACCATAGCTTTCTTACCAAATTTTTCGACTTTAATCGATGTCTCGGACTGG
Source organism: Malaya genurostris (assembly GCF_030247185.1). NCBI lineage: Eukaryota > Metazoa > Arthropoda > Insecta > Diptera > Culicidae > Malaya > Malaya genurostris. The sequence continues at coordinate 96,771,171 of NC_080572.1, forward strand.
TTTAACACTTGCCCGTCTCGAACCGCATAATATTGTGGTCCCGGCAAGGATTTCTAATCGACTTTAACGTAGGTTTCGTCGTCCATGATTATGCAGTTCAAATTTCCACCAAGAATCGTATTGTACATCTTTCGAACCCTCGGCCTGATCGATGCTTCTTGTTTCGGACTACCTTTTGGTTGTTTCTGCTTCTTATAGGTTCGAAGATTCAAACGTTCTTTAGCACGAAGAACATTCGACTTCGAAGTGCCCACTTTTTTGGCTACATTCCGAACTGAAACCTCCTTCTTTTGCTCGAACGCCTTCAGTATACGTTTATCTAACTGAGGGTTAGCAGGACCTTTTTTCGACCCGTTTTCGGTTTATCCTCAAAGGTGTTATCCTCACCGAACTTTCTGATTGCATTTCGCACGGCTTTTTCACTTACTCCTTCCATTTTTGCTATCTTTCTCAGTGACAGTTCGTGTTCTATACACCATTTGTACACAATTTTCCGACGTTGTTCTGCTGAAAGTCCACGCATTTCGAAACAAACTAATGAAAACGAATAAACAACTGCACAAGTGGTTAGAGAAGAGTGTAAACAACAGGACGCAGCCATAAAAATTGACAGATTCTGAACCATTGCGAAATGGAAGCGGTTTTTGGTTGCGTCCATACCTTCTGGGACAGTCTTTACGATATTCTTTCAAAATTGAGTAACAATCTATGCCTCTAGTGACTGAGATGATCTAAGTTTGATTCTTCGTCAACATCAACACCCGCATTCTAGTGAATCCTACTATGAAATCCATAGGTAATGATGTTTAATATAAATTAAACATTAAACATTCACTGAACGAATCAAACCATCTTCTAAACCTTTCTAAGGTTTTTCACAAACTCTCATAAACCAATTTTAGCTCTCTAAGAAGAAAATCAAATACTCATTGCAAACGGTGGACAAGGTCAAAGTCGACAGCTTTTTAAATTTTGATAATCCTTTTGAAATCAATACCAAGATTACAACACAAGTATTGTCTCAAGATGACATTATTGAGACAAATTATGATGAAATTAGGACAATCATTAGCCCACTCAAAAACATGAAGGCTCCTAAGAATTTTTCATAATTTTATTAAACATGTTACCTAATATTTCTTTTGCAATCATATTATGCAAACTTATTTTGAAATTTAATAGAAATCCAGTAAAAGCATCCGTTCGATGTGCTGTTTGTTGATAACAACTAAGAAATGGTTTCTGATCCATTAAAAATTGCTGCCAAACTCTTGCAATTGTTGAACGAAACGTGGTATGTTGGCCCCATCTCCAATGGATTGTGTACCATAAAACCTGTGTGGGACAATACGATGTTTCAAAACTTTTACTGAACTTCTCACTTAAACACAAAATGGAGTATTGCCTCCAACTTTTCATTTGCTTAATCAGGAAAATCATGATATACTAAGATTAGGTCTGGTAAATTTTTTCCCTGATTTGCACTAAAATTCCCGACCTTTTCCCGGTTTTTCCGATTTTCCCGGTCACTTGCCACCCTGGTTTAACAATATTGTGTATGCAAAACTCTCACCAATTATAATGAAATAACTCCAAACGAATAACCTACTTATGAGTTTACATTTTGACAAACCCCAGGCTCAGGTAGGAGAACTGTTGGGTAGTCATAAACACATAAATAACCGTTTAAACTAGGAATTTTTCGTTTGGATCCTTTCAAAAAACTTATCCGTTTGTGAATGATCCGTTTATGACGCTGTTATTAGCTGCAATTATCGTCTAGTTCGTTCGTTCCACAGTTTTCAACCCTAATATCGTCATCCCGCAGAAGTGAACCGATTTCCATCTAATTTATTAGTACAAAACAAACACCGCACAAAGCACATTTCGCCGCTTGAGTGGTTTCGCTAGTTTGATGGAGCCCAACCGCGTGGAAAGTCTTTCTCCCACTGGTACGGGAGCCAGCATGGTCGCGTGTCGATCGAGCATAAACCGTCACTCAACGCTACATGAAAATTACGTACACTATAAAACATTTTATAGCAGCACACAAAAGGAATGACTTCACTAGAAGTTAAAGGATTCGGTCCCGTCACCCTAACATTGTTTCCTATCCCATATGGTGGCTACCGATGATTGAATATGGCAGTAAAATCTTACCTCGGCGAGTTTTCCCAGCAGTTACGTCATGCCGACCAGGGGTGACCTCGAGCAAGAAACGCTATGCTATATTGTCCAACCTCATTTACATCAATTAGATGCTTCGGACCGAACTGTGACATCGACCCCCGACGCACACACACAGGCACACCAACACACACGATCACTGGCAACTTTGTGCTACTTTTGATGGTAAATCACATTAAAAACACTTTGCCGGTCTCGTCTCGTTTCCAGAAACCGTCCACCGGCCGTGAACACACCACAATTAATTTTACTGACGCCAATTATCCAATCATTCACTTCCAACAGCACAGAAACGTCACCGTCTTGGTCTCGGTCTTGGTCGTCCTGATTTTGCCGCGGTCGTTCGGTTGGTTGCAGGTTTCGACTCCGTCTGTAAATAGCGAAGCAGTAGGGAAAAAAAAGTTAATTTAATAAAAAAATTCAATTTTCGTACCTTCTTCGCTGTTAAGCTCACTTTTTGCCTCGTGCTGTTTGCTGCTTCCGCTGAAGGCTATTGATGCTATTTGCAAACAAACCCCTTTCTGCCGACCCGAAAGCTAAGACCGGGGCTTACGAGGAAAGAGACACCGACCGACCGCAGTAACGGAAAAGCACCCGAACTTTCATATTCTACCAACTAGACGACGACGACGACGCCAAAGGGAAACTGGGTGTGTGTGTGTATGAGAAAGGTTGTGCAGCGAAAGTTCAAACGGCCCTTTCGGGTGCGATCCAAACGAGCTGCCATAGTTTTGTTCAGTGTTCAAGAAGGATCAAACAAAAAAAACAGGTCGATTTGATCTCCCATAAATCTGAGCCCCGTTTTGAAAAGATATTTCGGATCTTCGATGCAGAAAAGGGTAGGACATTTTTCAACCCGATGGAGCAGCTTGGTTTTTGACAAAACCGTGACCATGCCTCTTCATGCCAAAACCAGTTTATTTAAGAACAATATCGGCATCGTTTCAATATTAAAAATGGTATTATCACGAAGGGTAAAATTTCTTTCGCCTAAACAATACACCCACTTGATTTATTACATATATTCTTGGTTTCCATTCACTTTTCATTCGGTCGTGATGGAGCTGTTCGAAATCCGAAATCACTTAACCTTGCGACCCCGTGAAATTTTCTTTTCCTTCATTTTCCAGCCAACATTTGCAACAATTTCCATTCCCTTGAACCGAGACTCGACTTCGCTAAACGAAAACGTGCATTTACCGAACGCCACTTCACGTTCCCTTGGCGTTGCTGGTGAAGAGGATTGGGGGTGGCGAAATATCGCATGTAAGGTACCACAACCGAGAAGATCCGGAAGGAACAACAATAACTGCTTACAAGCAGCAGCAGCAGCAGCAGAAGCAGTAGCAGGAGTGAAGGAAACTTGCCGTGCGTTCGAAAGCTGTTGCACACGTCCCGTCCCGGTTGGCTTCGGTTGCCGAAATGCCGGAACCAGAAGTAGTAGGAATAAATTTTCTAAAAATTACCACAATTGATCACGTACGAACATGAATCTAAGGCCGCGGGTTCTACCGCCTCATCGCCGCTGCCGCCACCACCATGACTGGCTGGCTTTGAACCACGAACGTATTCAGGTTCGCCTTTGTTCGCTCGAGAATTCTCTTCTTAGTAGTAAATCGCTGCATGAGCTTTTCATTCCGTTCACGGTGCGGCGAGGTGTGGTGAGGATTGCTGAGAGCAGGAACTATTTGGTGGAAATGCGACAATGCTTGTTGCGATCCATTGTTGAACATGGATGCAAATATGGTTCGCTGGTTGTACGAAACGAAGCACTTTTTTATATACTCGTTGGCACGGGCACTTATCGGGTCAGCAAAGAAGGTCACATGAGTGCGAAACTTGCTACTAATGCAGCTGATATTTATGTTTATATATCCCTCATGCTCACTTTCTCGATGTTGCATCAGCTTCCGTTAATGCCGATAAACTTGTAAGTCAGGAAAATAGTGCGGTTAGAATCAGAAGGTGAAGCACTCAACTCTTGAGTTAGTTATCGTATCATAGAAGGACTCTTAACATAATTTATGCATAGGGTTGCCACTTGCACGGGCATACAAGCAGTGTTGGTGATTGCCGGAAATTTAACAGAAGCTGCTCGATATTTATCTATATTGTATACAACATTTTCAATCCGGTAGAAGATACTACAAGAACTCGAGTCTCTCAATGCATGAACTGCTAGAGAATTTTTCTACATTTCTTCGCTCCACTTCATATTCTGAGTATTTCACGGCCCTTAAAAAAATTACAGTCTAACAATGATTGGTGCTGTGTGGAATTTACCAAGAGAGAATCGCAAGTTGGCAATTATCCCAGAAAATCGAATCGATGATTCGACTTGATGATTCTCATACTAGGTTGCAATATTTCAAAACCCTTGTGTGGAACATTCACATACATTTTCGTAGACACAACCAGTACCGTAGTGAGTGTGAGGCGATTGCCTCGGGCGCCAACAGCCAGGGGGTGCTAAATCATTATGGAATTGCAATAAACCTGTTTTAATCCACCTAGTGGTGTAATGATGCCTTTCTCAAATTACTCAAAACATCATAAATATTACAGTAGAATTCTCTAAAACAACTGTTCATGGAATAGAAATAGGAAAGTTTGTTCGGACCTAATCTAACAAACTCTACAAATCCTGTTTATCATGTAGTTCCGGAACCGGAAGTAGTATCTACAACAAATTTAGGAATTCCGTATGAAACTGTAAGACTTTTTTTAAGTTTGTGAAAATCGATTTGGTTATCTTGAAGAAAAGTGAGTGAAACCCTTTTGCAGCTTTTAATCACCTTTGGAACAGTTTTGAACCTAGTTAAACCTAGACTTACTATCTCATGCTTTATTTCGTTTAAACCAATTAGACAAAATGTAACAAACGAAGCGAATTTGCGTTTCTGTTATTTCTGCATATGTAAATCAAGCTAAACAGCATGAATCAGCAGCATAAAACATGTAGTAGGATTATTACTTTTGTTATTATTATTTGTTTATTTGTTAAAATAATCCATCTGACAATTAAAAGTCTTAATGAATAACACGAAGTACAACGAACCAACTTATAAAAAGGACACACTTAATAATTTCTGTGAAAACTTGTGCGTCGGTTCACCATATTCAAAGAGATGCTCAACTTTGGAAAATGCACGTATACATGCTGTCATTGGTTCATGTTGTCCGAAAGTAGTACGATGAAATCTTGGTTGAAGTAGACTCGTCGAGCGTAGAGATCGCTGAGAAGCACGGAAGTCAAGAAGAGATAACAATTTTGGTGAATCAATATCGCTATTGTCTAGTTTAGCCACAAGTAACGCTTGTTGCATCTTTCTTCGTCGCTCTAATTCCAGGCCAATCAGACGACAGCGGTCAGGGTACGGTGGTAAATCCAGAGGGTTTTGCCATGGGAGGTGCCGCAGAGCCAACCGGACGAATCTCTTCTGTACACGTTCTATTCGTAAGTTCCAAACGAGTTGGTACGGGCTCCAAACCAAACATGCATTTTCGAGTAATGGACGCACCAACGAACAGTATAGCGCTTTTAGACAGTACGGGTCTTTGAAGTCTCGGCTAATTTTTGCTATGAAGCCGAGTTGTCGTGTTGCTTTGGAAATCAAAGTTGATCGGTGTTGGTTAAAGGTAAGCTTAGCATCCAGCAAAACGCCGAGGTCATTGACAACGTCGACTCTTCCAAGAGTTTATTCATCGATTTGATAGTCGAATATTATGCGCGATGAAATGTTATAACTTGACATTTCACAGTACTAATAATTAAAAAGTTCCTTCTACACCAGCCAACGAAAATATTTAAAAGTTCCTGGAGACGAACACAATCTTCAATAGACCGAACTGCCAGATACAGCTTCAGGTCATCAGCGTAAACCAGTTTGCATTCAACGCCAAGTAGTAAAGTAGCGTCGTTAAAGAACAGCACAAACAATAGTGGACCTAGGTTACTACCCTGAGGAACACCAGATTTATTCGTGAAAGGAGAAGAAATACACGAGCCTTGCTGCACACGTAGCACTCTGTCGCATACTAAATAAGAGCTCAGCCATTTAACAAACATTCTCGAAGGGTCCAGTCGGGATAATTTTGTTACAAGTATTTCATGCACTATTCGATCAAACGCTGCTTTCAGATCAGTATAAATTGCATCAATTTGAGATTTTTCTTCCATCCGAGTGATACAGGTGGATGTAAAATCCAACAGGTTCGTGTTCACCGATCGTCCAGGCATAAAACCATGCTGATCAGTACGTACGATGTACGTTTTAGATTTGGAAAGTACGACAGTGCTAACTACCAATTCAAAAAGCTTCGACGCTGCTGGCAAAATGGTTATACCGCGACCTATTGAATATCACACACAAAGGATCAGTCAAGACGTGGACGCATCGACTATAAACTACTGCTGGAATACCATCAGGTCCAGTAGAGTATGACTTTTTCAACCTTTTTGCAGCGGTGACGATCATTGACATCATTACACAACCGACACGGTAATACTTCCATATTGGCTGTGAAAATTGAATATTTTTTCAAATAAATTTGAATTCAATGACATTCGTTTATTCTATCAATCGCACTTATCATAGAATAGCTAAAATTTTATTCATCCGCAGCACCGTCTTTTACCAATATCACACACAAGTAGCAGACATCCGTCACCGTTTCGATTCTTTAATAGCGTGTACGAAATAGAACAAAGCACGCATCATTTGTTTTGTGTTTTCTTCTTCTTTCGGTGTTTTACATATTGTCTTTCTATATGGCGATTTGAAAATTTTGACACTCATCGCACTGTAACTGCGGAACCGGAAGTCGGATCTGGATTAAATTACACAGTATTTTTAAAGATAATATTAGCTTCAATTCAAATCATGATTTGTGAAAATCGGTTCAAGCATCGCAGGGAAAACGAAGTGAGTTCTATTTTTGGAGTTATCCTTCACCACTTTCGGTGCTTCCGGAACATGAAAAGGGGGAACCAGTGGTACCTAATTAAGTTTTTATGCTCACAAACAAACAAGCTCTGCAAACTAGAATAATTTATCAGACATTTTTATGAGATTTGTACCTGTTTTTGACCATCGTTTGTGAAAAACTACTAATGAAATTGGTAATTTTCCATTTATCACGCTTTAGTTCCGGAACCGGAAGTCTGATCCGAATGAAAAGTTCTAGAAATTTTTAGGAAACTATAAAACCTTTCATTTGAATCTTAGTTTATAAAAATCGGTTGTGCCGTTTCAGAGAAAAATGAGTGCACACTTTCTCTCTAATTTTCACATATTACCATGTAACTCCGGAACCGAAAGTCGGATCCAAATAATATCAGGATATGGGACTGTTAGTTAGTTTTATTTGAATCTAAGTTTATGAAAATCGGTCCGGCCATTTCTGAAAAAAGTGAGTGCATATTTTTTTCATTTTTTGGAACATATCATCCTATATCTCCGAAACCGGAAGTCGGATCGGAATGAAATTCAAAAGCAGGCTATGGGACAATGAGACCTTTCATTTGAATCTTAGTTTGTGAAAATCGGTTCAGCCGTCTTCGAGAAAAGTGAGTGAATATTTTTGTTACATACATACACACATACACACACGGACGGACACACACAGACATTTGCTCAGTTCGTCGAGCTATGACATTCGGCCCTCCGGGCCTCGGTTAAAAAGTCGGTTTTCACAGTGATTGCATAGCCTTTCTATATAAGAAAGGCAAAAATATGCAATTATTTTATGAAAAATTTATTTCATGGGGTTTTTTTTCGGGAAAACTATTTAAACTAGATTAAGTTTCAGATTAGTACTAAACTGCCACAAAAATCCGATGAGATGCCGCCATAATCATTATCGTTCATAAACATGAAAATGCAATTACACAGTCATTTAAAATACAGAACCGCCATTTAGCGACGACCTTAACAATTATTTTCCATGAGCAAGAGACGCTTTCTTCTTGATTGTGGTTGTGAACTTGGACCTACCAAAGATCTAATTCTCAGAGAGTAAACCTGCAAACCCCTTTAAAAGCAAAGTTAGATTTTCTGAAAGGTTCCCTGAAAGAGATTACCATTACCGAAAATTAACTATTATTCAAATGTGCAAGTGCGCAGATATCTGTATTACTGTTCACTGAACTGATATTGCACGTTTTGACGTAGGACTACTCTTTTAATTCTATATAGGAATGCGAAACAGTGATCAGGTCGCATCGAATCGAAGAGATAAAACTATATATTTCAGATAATTGATTGTCGAAACTTGAATAAATAACGAACAATGTATAACTTTCCATCTTTACCAAGCCGTAAATAAGACGAGAATTTCGTATGCATATTTCATCTCTTTGCAGTTCGCGTAGAATGGACGCGATCATTTAAACTGACCCTCTTCACACAATCGAAATTGTATTGATCGACTTGCATTCTGTGCGATTCGTTTGTGCCGTGGAAAAGGATTCTATGCTCATCAGGTTCCTGTGGGTTTTCATGCGCTTTTTGTCTTTCATGAGAGGCAATGATTTTTGTAGGAGTTCTGCTGATTTTTTCCATTTGAGATTCTGAACGCTGGGTATTTTGAGATCTCCGACATCGTAAATTTATAAATTTTCTTAAGCTGTTTCTCCGTAAAAAATTACAAAAAAAGTGTTTTTTGATTCAAATTATCCCTTTCTCCTCCCTTAATTGGTGAATTTAACTAAAAAATAACCGTTTCAACAAATGTTTTATCATTATTAAGGGAATGAGAATTAAAGAATCAAATTTATCAAAAGTAAGATTTTTTTAGTTGTCTCAAAACAATAAGTAAATAAAATTAGAAAATCAAATAATTTTTTCACCAAAATGCAGATTGAGGTCTTTCCGTGTAGCTGCCGGTCTGCAGGACTCACAGAAATTCTGCCGGTCCGCAGCACGACTGACGGCTCCCGAAGATGCAAATGTTATAATTCGTTATGACGTACAGTAATTATTCGTTGAGTTGAACTTTTGATAACTACCCAACGAAAGACATATTGGGAATCGCTAGAAAAAAGAGGGGATTTCGATTAACAAGATTATATCGCATGAGAGCATCTACGAGCAATATTTGATATACTTGCGTTCCTATCGTTTGTCCGATCAAGATTTATGACGTAATTAAATCGGTAATTCCTTCTATGAGATTTAAAGTTCACTCGATACAATCAATCGAACTTTCAAGACAAGGTTCAATGAATGCTACGGAATTTCTTTTACTATGAATCGAATTAGCCTTTTAACTTCGCTTGAAACTGAACTTCAAACTCCTTTGCTATTGCATAATTGACAAATAAAAGAAATTTTGAACTAATCAAATTTTCCATTTGACAGGGTGGCAAGTGAATTAGCGATTTCCAATTTCCCGGGTTTTTTCCGGTTTTCCCGGTGCGCGAGACTAAAATTTCCCGTTTTTTTATATTTTGTTGTAAACAGATTCAATAATAGTGAGTGCTTTTTGCATGTGTCCAACGATCATTCTTCAAACCAGCAAACGTTCCGAAAGACGCAACTTATTTGTATACATACTCAAAGAACTCGATTACTTTCATTTCCATTGAGAAGAATAGAGAGCTATCATTCTTCAATAAAGAACTCCAGTTCACTCAATATTCGAGCAGAACTAGTTCTTTTGGACCGTTTGCGGACCGACTATCTCTAGTGTATTCCAATACTTTTTTAGCTTGGTATAGTCTGGAAAAAGTATTAAGTTAAAAATTAAAAATGAATGAACTAAAGAACAACACTCCTCCCGCAAACCCGATTCCTTCTAACAACCAGTGGCGTCTCGTGACCAAATTTACGGGTTGTGCACTGCTTATATGGTATGATATCAGAACCGTTTCGACGTTGCAACAGAGACAGCAATTAGTTTTCAACTGCCATAAGCATAGGCCACGGAAGCCTCACCTGAAAAAAAACTAAAAACACTGTTGTTTCAAAAAATGTTGGAAAGTACAGGAATAAGCCGTAATAATTGAAAGAGAATATAAACAAAGTGAAACTGTTATTTGCACTTGGAACCTTTTCTAATATTTGTCGAAATTTAATAGAAATCCAGCAGAAGCATCCAAATTATCCTTATTTTTCAGTATGAGCATCCATTGTGTTGTTAATGATGAAAACTAAGAAAGCTCTTATTGATTTGAAATTGCATACAAAAACCGTTGAGACATGAAGTGTTGGCCCCATTTTGTGCACCATTGAACCCGTGTGGGACAGGCAGATGTTTCAAAACTTGTACTGAACTTCTAGTTCAGACACAAAATTGCCTTCAACTTTTCATTTGTTGTATTAGGAAAATTATGATGCTGAAAATCGTTACTAAGACTCGGACATTGATTAGTCCGAGTCTTAGAAACGTTTTTCAACATCATAATTTCCCGGATTTGCACTAAAATTCCCGACTGTATCCCGGTTTTTTCCGGTGAAACCAAATTCCCGACTTTTTCTCGGTTTTCCCGGTCACTTGCCACCCTAATTTGAAGAATTGCAAACACGAAAGCCAGATTCCCTTGAAACATTCGTTTAAGAACTGAGAATTCGTTAGGATCGCAAAATAATTTTTTTTTAATAACAGTAGTTCATAATTTTGGATCAAACTGTAGTCTTATTTAAATTTTAACCTCAATGGGCACTCTTTGCAATACGGCCAGACGAATGAGGAATCGTAACGTAGGAAATGAGAGTGAGGAATACTCGAACCGATGGATATTTGATTTTGTGAGGAAAGTTTGTCCAGATTCTGTTCCTACGCATAGCATTATTAGGAAGTCTTCTCCAAATAATGGTTCCATTGATAGCCCCTTTTCAATGCTGTAATTTTCTATAGCACTCATGTCTTGTAACAATAACGCTCCTGGGTTGGACAGAATTGAATTCAACTTGGTGAAGAATCTGCCCGACCTTGCAAAAAGACGTTTGTTGGAATTGTTCAACAAGTTTCTTGAGCAAAATATTGTCCCACCTGACTGGAGGCAAATGGAAGTTATCGCCATTCAAAAACCGGGGAAACCAGCTTCCAATCACAACTCATATAGACCCATTGAAATGTTGTCAGAAAATTGTTCGAAAAAATTATTCTTCGACGTCTCGACACTTGGGTCGAGACGAACGGTTTGTTGTCAGATACTCGGTTTGGCTTCCGTAGAAATAAAGGGACGAATGATTGCCTTGCATTACTTTCGTCTAACATCGAAATTACCTTCGCTCAGAAACAACAAATGGCATCTGTATTTTTAGACATTAAAGGAGCATTTGATTCAGTTTCCATTGGTGTTCTTTCAGACAAGCTCCACCAACATGGACTTCCAGCGATTATAAATAATTATTTGCACAACCTTTTGTCAGAGAAATGCATGTATTTTTCACACACCGATTTGATAACAATCAGAATTAGCTACCTGGGTCTCCCGCAAGGCTCATACTTCAGTCCACTTCTCTATAATTTTTATGTGAATGACATTGACAGCTGTCTAGTAACCTTATGTACACTAAGACAATTGGTGTGGTTTCAGTTACTGGACCGAAAGCTACCATTGCCAAAAACCATTGCAAGATACCTTAGATAACTTGTCCGTTTGGGCTGTCCATCTGGGTATCGAATTCTCTGCGGAAAAAACAGAGCTGGTCGTCTTTTCAAGAAAGCATGATCACGCGCAGCTTCAGCTTCATATTCGACTTTCAAATACCTCGGGGTGTGGTTTGATTCCGAATGCACATGGGAAGGACACATTAGATATCTGATAACGAAATGCCAACAAAGAGTAAATTTTCTTCGAACAATAACAGGATCTTGGTGGGGTGCTTATCCGGAAGATCTAATAAAATTGTATCAGACAACGATACTTTCAGTGATGGAATATGAATGCGTTTACTTTCGTTCCGTTGCAAAGTCTCATATTATCAAACTTGAGCGAATTCAGTATCGTTGTTTGCGAATTGCCTTAGGCTGCATGCATTCGACACATTCAATGAGTCTTGCAGCTCTGGAGGGAGTTCTTCCATTGAAAGATCGCTTTTGGGAGCTTTCATCACGACTGCTAATCAGATGTGAGGTACTGAATCCCCTGGTTATTAATAACTTCGAAAGGCTAGTTGAGCTTCAATCTCAAACAAGATTCATGACAGTATGTTATTTTAACCATATGTCACATGAAATCGAATCTTCAAGATATATTCCTATCCGTGACATTTCCTAAATGTCCCTGACTCAACTTTATTTTTTGACACATCCATGCAGTGCGAAGTGCGTGGAATCCCGGAGCACCTACGCTCGATAGAAATCCTAAAAATATTTACAAGTAAGTTCAGGCATATTGACTCTGATAAAATATTTTACACGGACGGATCACGAATTGAAGAGGTTACTGGGTTTGGTATGTTCAACAATAATGTTTCGGTCTCATTTAGGCTTCAAGAACCTGCATCTGTTTATATAGCAGAGTTAGTAGCAGTTTATTATAGCTAGAGTGTAATCACTTCACAGATAGTCTGAGTGCAATTGAAGCCATTCGCTCAAATGCTGCTGGCAAAAATGAACCGTTTTTCGTGGACAAAATAAAACAGTGCCTGAACGACATATTGAATAATAATTATCAAATAACAATAGTTTGTGTCCCTGCTCATTGCTCCATTCCAGGCAATGAAAGAGCCGATGTTTTAGCCAAACCTGGTGCTATCGAGGGTGAAATTTATGAGCGACCGATTGCTTTCAATGAATTCTATAGCGCGTCTCGCCAAAAAACTACTTACCAGCTGGCAAGCTTCTTGGGATAAAGATGAACTGGGTGGGTGGATGCACTCAATTATTTCTAAAATATCGACAAAGGCATGGTTCAGGGGACTGGATGTGAGTAGAGATTTCATTCATTTGATGTCCAGACTCATGTCCAATCACTACACGTTTGATGCACATCTCCTTCGAATTGGACTTTCCGAGACTAATCATTGTGCTTGTGGTGAAGGTTATCGCGATACAGATCATGTCGTTTGGACATGCGTGGAGTATCGTGATGTCAAGATCTCAACTAATAAATTCCTTGCGTACTCAAGGTAGACTAACCAATGTCCCAGTTCGCGACATTCTTGCTTGTCGTGACCTTCCATACATGAAACGTCTTTATTATTTCATAAAAACAATTGTAGTTTCAATTTGATAATTGACCCTTTAGAGACTTAGTTCTGACTACTACTGCATCCATTAGTTCATCCCAAAGCTACATTTGAATAGAAATGGTGTGCTGATTCAAAACAAACTCGAAACAGTTTATGAAATTATCAACAGAATGTATAAAAATTTCAGCTTATTTGATAACTTATAGCATCTAATCGTTTTATTTAAATATTATGATAGTTAAAAAATAAGAGGAATACGTATTATTAAATACAAATCGTTGCGACTATATTAGAATTATATTAGGATAAAAATTCTAAGGAAAAGTGATGCTACGGCGAAGGAAAACTTATGTAAATTGCCTTAAGAAATAAACGTATTTGTGGACAAAAAAATACGGCTTTCGGCGAAGCCCTGAGCTCGAAAAATTCAAACAGTTGCACCAGAAAATCTACCAACAAAAGTTTTTTTCTGTTGATTATGTATTTTCTTTATGAAAATAGATTTTGCCTTACTTGATTCTCTCTGAGTTGCTTTGCAAAATCGACAAAAAAGCAAAACCATCGATTCCTGTAAAAGCTTCTATAGCTGAAAAGAAACTTATGTTAAAACAAAACTTTTTGAAAGCGCAGAAGCTTCGGTGGAAACTGGCACGTACTAGCGAATGACTTGAGTTCCTCTCCATTTCTACTGGCTTCAGAGAAACGGAACTCACTGCCAATCATCAAAACTCATCTCCGGGAACCATTATGTCGGCTGGCACACGAGCAGCAAGCAAAAACATTTCTCCATTAGCGACGCTTTCCTCGAGGAGGCGAAAGGCGAAAAAAAAGCTGAAAAGTACGATGACGATACATGAGCCCATAAAAATCCCTCGGAAGCAAATTTCGTAAGAAAACAAATCGTGTTTACAATAAATTTCGCAATTCTCTTAAACCATCATCGCTTGCAATAAATTGTTCCACGAATTGCCTCGTTTTTTTTTACCGGTAGTACTCCATTTGCTCCCCTTCGCTGTGTTCCGTAGCTCCTTGGAAAGGAAGCAAGAGCGGCGGTGATCAGTACCCACTTACTTGCTAAAGTTGGTAAAGAAGTACGTGCTTTATAGGCTTCTTTCCGGCGATTCCGTCAGTCGGTCGGTGGGTGATGTGTGTTTTGATACCATTCGGGAACTGTTTGATATTCCATATCTACCCGGCTCGGTACAGTTTCTCCTTCTGTGCAAGCCGGCAAGGTATGAATATGTAAGTGCTGCCTATCCCCCTCCAGCCAGGCAGCCGCGGCTGGGGGCGGGGTAGAATTGATATCTCACTCGCTACAATGCTCCCATGGGGCGATGCTCGAGGGCACGTGTTTTACATCCCCAGCGGGAGGAAGTCATTTTCAACCGCAGGTTTTTTTTCCTCTCTCTGTCTCTCCCTTTGGTAGGTATATTTTGACACGGGGGTTGATTTGTTAGAGGAAATGAACTTTTCTTTTGGAGCAACAACGAGGAAAGAGGATTTATGGAGCTCATGTGAGCGGTGAAGCATTAAATTATGGTCAACTTGTTGCCATTTACTCCAGGTTGACAACACTCAGGCTGTATTTTGTTCCCGCTTCAACTATTGAATTACTCAGAACTGGTACGATCAAATCCCCACAAGCCGCGGATAATCAGTCAAGCAGCGAAAATTCAATTACTGGCGGTACAAATTTCATCCAATTTTTGGATTTACGGTTCCTTGATTCAAATCATCATCGCTGCACGCAAAGCATTTTCGTTTTTTTTCTTCACTGAATAGCATATTTTCGTGTCACATTTGTCATATCCCTTTTGCTTCCCTTCGAACATTTTTTTCTTCTTCGAAACCGGAAATTCAACTCTTTTGTGTTACTTCCTCCGTTAGCTGTGCCGAAAAGAAAGTATGCTCGAACGGGGGGAATTGTTCTGCCATTAATGAAAGTTCTTTACATCAGTCAAATGGATCTGATCGAGCGGATTTACTTCTCCTATCGGAGAAGTGTATGAATGGGGAAGTTTAGTTTTCGTTGGGATTTCGCATTCACGCGATGCGCTTCTCTGTTTTAATTTGGACTCGAGAAATCCTGTTGTACCTGTTGAAATAAATTAAACGAGTACCATCTACCAAGTGCTTTAAATATTATTACTCTAATGTTGCGAAAAGAAAAAAAGATGCAGTAAAACATAAAACGTATTTTATGCAACGCTCTTATCATCAGCAGAAGTGCCCTTGAAGCTCAGGCTCCCTTCTCCAACCAACATCGCGTGCATAAACGCAAATGAATTTTCCGGCGATGGATAAGCCATCTGGGAACCGTTCGTTTCCACCAAAGTTTCCGCTTCCGCCGCTCGCTGCCGTCCAGCAGAAAGGTGCGAATTACGACGGCACCAGCTGATGAAATCAAGCAACTGAAGCAGCAGCGACAAAACAAGGCTACAGAAAATCCTACCGGCAAACCGTGATCCCCGGGGAGGCAGCGAAAAGGTGCCAATGGCCTGGACGTTCTACTTCCACCGCCAGTTCCTTCCTGTTTTAGCTGGTGGTAATTCTGGCGCTTTAGGAGCTTCAAACGAATCCCCACGATAAAGCCCTAGGTAGGCGTAAGTTTTTCTTTATGTATTTAGGCTTCGCCGCATCACGCTAGCAACACTTATTTCGTTCGTCCCCATTTACCAGATTCGGCGGTAATGAAGGCCAGAAATGCTCGGCAAATATGCTACAGGATACCGCCTCATGGGAGTGAAATGGTTTTCGGATTTTCTCCCTTTTAGCCGTGAACATTTTGGAAGTTATCATTAATTTTCAGTAGGCTTTATTTTTGTTTTGTCGATTTTCATATAGCTAACGAAGGAAATATTAAAGCGAGGTTTCAATTCATCGCTTTTGCCTCAAGACAAGACGGTGAAAAATAATAGCAAAACAAGAGAATAGAAAACCAAACAAACTAATAGCAAACCAACCGCCTTTCTAAGACATACAAAAAATATTCAAAAGTCCTAGAAAGTATATTTTTTCAAAAAAAAATTTTTTTTCAGATAACACTAAATCTCAACGTTTCATGCAATTTTAAGATTTTTGGCATAAAAATCAAATTTCGATTTCGGAAATTTCATGTACTCCCCCCTATGGTGCTTTTTCAATATCGAAAATTTTCAAACTTCAACCGCTGGGCAGCACACCTTACCCATGTCCGATTAAGCTCAAATTTTGCATGAGGACTTTTTCGAGGTATTAAACTTTTAAACAATATATAGCGCTTCACGAAATTAAAGGTGATCCAAAAATATTGGTATAAATCAACGTGTTTTGTCGGTTTCGTCACTTATACCATCATATCACAGCCCTTTGATCTTCGAACTTAATCAATGGCCTAACAATAGCTTTCAAACGGGTATAGACCTGTTAAAATCCGTTAAGCCATCTTGCGCGGTAAAAAACAACACGTTTTGTCGGTTACGGCACTTAAACAATTATATCTACGGAACCAGAAGTCACAGCCATTTGATCTTCGAACTTGATCAACAGCCTAAAAGACAGAAAAGACAGAAAAGACAGAAAAGACAGAAAAGACAGAAAAGACAGAAAAGACAGAAAAGACAGAAAAGACAGAAAAGACAGAAAAGACAGAAAAGACAGAAAAGACAGAAAAGACAGAAAAGACAGAAAAAACAGAAAAGACAGAAAAGACAGAAAAGACAGAAAAGACAGAAAAGACAGAAAAGACAGAAAAGACAGAAAAGACAGATAAGACAGAAAAGACAGAAAAGACAGAAAAGACAGAAAAGACAGAAAAGACAGAGAAGACAGAAAAGACAGAAAAGACAGAAAAGACAGAAAATACAGAAAAGACAGAAAAGACAGAAAAGACAGAAAAGACAGAAAAGACAGAAAAGACAGAAAAGACAGAAAAGACAGAAAAGACAGAAAAGACAGAAAAGACAGAAAAGACAGAAAAGACAGAAAAGACAGAAAAGACAGAAAAGACAGAAAAGACAGAAAAGACAGAAAAGACAGAAAAGACAGAAAAGACAGAAAAGACAGAAAAGACAGAAAAGACAGAAAAGACAGAAAAGACAGAAAAGACAGAAAAGACAGAAAAGACAGAAAAGACAGAAAAGACAGAAAAGACAGAAAAGACAGAAAAAACCAAGAAGACAGAAAGACAGAAAAAAAAAGAGAAACGACAGAAATGACAGAAATGACAGAATAGACAGACATAAAGGCATAAAGACATAAAGACATAAAGACATAAAGACATAAAGACATAAAGACATAAAGACATAAAGACATAAAGACATAAAGACATAAAGACATAAAGACATAAAGACATAAAGACATAAAGACATAAAGACATAAAGACATAAAGACATAAAGACATAAAGACATAAAGACATAAAGACATAAAGACATAAAGACATAAAGACATAAAGACATAAAGACATAAAGACATAAAGACATAAAGACATAAAGACATAAAGACATAAAGACATAAAGACATAAAGACATAAAGACATAAAGACATAAAGACATAAAGACATAAAGACATAAAGACATAAAGACATAAAGACATAAAGACATAAAGACATAAAGACATAAAGACATAAAGACATAAAGACATAAAGACATAAAGACATAAAGACATAAAGACATAAAGACATAAAGACATAAAGACATAAAGACATAAAGACATAAAGACATAAAGACATAAAGACATAAAGACATAAAGACATAAAGACATAAAGACATAAAGACATAAAGACATAAAGACATAAAGACATAAAGACATAAAGACATAAAGACATAAAGACATAAAGACATAAAGACATAAAGACATAAAGACATAAAGACATAAAGACATAAAGACATAAAGACATAAAGACATAAAGACATAAAGACATAAAGACATAAAGACATAAAGACATAAAGACATAAAGACATAAAGACATAAAGACATAAAGACATAAAGACATAAAGACATAAAGACATAAAGACATAAAGACATAAAGACATAAAGACATAAAGACATAAAGACATAAAGACATAAAGACATAAAGACATAAAGACATAAAGACATAAAGACATAAAGACATAAAGACATAAAGACATAAAGACATAAAGACATAAAGACATAAAGACATAAAGACATAAAGACATAAAGACATAAAGACATAAAGACATAAAGACATAAAGACATAAAGACATAAAGACATAAAGACATAAAGACATAAAGACATAAAGACATAAAGACATAAAGACATAAAGACATAAAGACATAAAGACATAAAGACATAAAGACATAAAGACATAAAGACATAAAGACATAAAGACATAAAGACATAAAGACATAAAGACATAAAGACATAAAGACATAAAGACATAAAGACATAAAGACATAAAGACATAAAGACATAAAGACATAAAGACATAAAGACATAAAGACATAAAGACATAAAGACATAAAGACATAAAGACATAAAGACATAAAGACATAATAACATAAAGACATAAAGACATAAAGACATAAAGACATAAAGACATAATAACATAAAGACATAAAGACATAAAGACATAAAGACATAAAGACATAAAGACATAAAGACATAAAGACATAAAGACATAAAGACATAAAGACATAAAGACATAAAGACATAAAGACATAAAGACATAAAGACATAAAGACATAAAGACATAAAGACATAAAGACATAAAGACATAAAGACATAAAGACATAAAGACATAAAGACATAAAGACATAAAGACATAAAGACATAAAGACATAAAGACATAAAGACATAAAGACATAAAGACATAAAGACATAAAGACATAAAGACATAAAGACATAAAGACATAAAGACATAAAGACATAAAGACATAAAGACATAAAGACATAAAGACATAAAGACATAAAGACATAAAGACATAAAGACATAAAGACATAAAGACATAAAGACATAAAGACATAAAGACATAAAGACATAAAGACATAAAGACATAAAGACATAAAGACATAAAGACATAAAGACATAAAGACATAAAGACATAAAGACATAAAGACATAAAGACATAAAGACATAAAGACATAAAGACATAAAGACATAAAGACATAAAGACATAAAGACATAAAGACATAAAGACATAAAGACATAAAGACATAAAGACATAAAGACATAAAGACATAAAGACATAAAGACATAAAGACATAAAGACATAAAGACATAAAGACATAAAGACATAAAGACATAAAGACATAAAGACATAAAGACATAAAGACATAAAGACATAAAGACATAAAGACATAAAGACATAAAGACATAAAGACATAAAGACATAAAGACATAAAGACATAAAAGACAAAAAGACAGGAAAGATAGAGAGGGCAGAAAAGAAAAAAAGAGGATAGTTTTTTTTACATTTTCTTTTAGTTTGACATTTCCAAAACTTTTTGGACCTGGGATCGATGATTCAGTGTAAGTTACCACAAACATTTGCACAATTTTTGAGAAAAAAAATAAACGTGTTTTTCTGAAAACCATTTTTCGAAGTCTGTGAACACGATGCTGCAAATACTGCTACAGATTCTTTACAAACTTGGAACGTATCTCGTTTCTGAAATTTTTCATTTTCATATTATGGTAGTTTTTCAGCTCAAAATTGAAGGAAAATTTAACGTAAGATCACGTTTTTTGCTTGAATATGCCATGAACTGTTAAAAAATCAAAATGAAAACTTGAGAGGGGAGAGGGAAGAAATAACTCGCACTTTAAATAAATTTTTAATTTTTGGTTTCAGATAATTCTACGCCAAGTTATCGTATTCACCGCGCAACTTGATTCTCAAAAGCGGTTTTGGGGAATGCTCTGTTGCCGCTTTTTTTTTTCAATAATAATATACGGAAATTTAGCTAAAAATTTCTTAAATAATGCTTTATAATGACAAAAAAGTTTTAATAAATTTTCTTAAGCTGTTTCTTAAAATTAAAATAACTTTCGTCTAAAACGTGCTGTCCTCAACCCATAAACACAATCAGAACCTATGCTTCACCCACACTACGTGGAAAAAACGTGGGTCATACAATGATTTAAAAATATTTTAATAGAAATTATCCTTTTGAAACTTTTATTTAGGAATTTCAACTCAGGAATTTCAATTGTGAATACTTTATTTAATCACCGAATGTCAGCTCAGCGGACATTAAAAAATCATGAACAAACAACTCAGCCTAAATTGTTTGCACTGCTGTTGAGTATCCAATACAATGGCATTCTCATTAACGCTGCACTTGGAAAAGATTTTCCAAGTGGAAAACTTGTATTCTCCCTCCCGAAAGCTCAGTAAACATGTGTTAATATCACAGATTATATGTATTCTTGCAGCTTGAAAAAACATATACTGTCATTGTTTACTCATTTGTTGTTGTTGTTGTCAATCATCGCTTCCAAAAAACGGAATTCGTTCGCGGAAAATTACCAGCGCGAAAGTCAAAGTGTGAAAACTTGACTTGGGATGAAATTAGATTTCCCTCTGTGTTTCTCTTTCCAGAATGACACCAAAAAGGGCGGGCGTTAACATCATCGTCGTCGTCGTCGTCGTCGTCACCGTAGCCGGATACGAGTTCCAAAACGGAAACTTTGTTGTATCATGTCTCGCCTGTTATTCCGATGGAGTTGTCTTATTCTTCCCGGAGGCTTCGTTTTCTTGCGTAGCGTACACGACATTGATGTATCCTAGTGACGACTCGCACCATGAATAATTGATTTGGTTTGTTCGGAAAATTACTTCGGAAAATTTACCGATAATCGAAACCATTTAGTCATCGTTGCTATGCCGGTTGTCTTAAAACAAAGATGAAAAGCAAAGCCTTGGTTTTACATTCCTGCAGTGGAATTTGATCTTCTGTTTCAACAGACTTCGCAGCCGATTCAGAAGTGTACAGGAACCATTGCATGGCTAGTGCTACGATCCTACTGACACTACGAATCCTTCCAGGTCGGGTCTCGAACATACGACAACTGGTTTGTAAGACCAGTTCCCTATGCATTGAACCGCCAACCCGGGACAAAGCAAAGGTGAACATTACGTATTTTGACATCAGTCGGTGACTCCTGGAAATGTTCCTGGCTAACTAAAACAGCTTCGGTTTCAACAGTCTTTTTTCAATGCTGCCTAAAACGCTATTACATAAACGCTTACAGACTGATACTATATCATTTCTAAGAGTATTTTATAACAATTTACATTTTTTCATTCGGTTTTCTGAAAATTGTTTGGAGGAACCTGTCCTTAATTCAAGTTTTAAACAGATATTCCAAGTCAAAAAAACAGAACATTACAATAGGTCCGCTAGTTAAAGATTGAAGTATTTTCGGTTATCTCGATATATAAATAAGAAATATTTTCTATTACCAGTGCATATAAAAAAAATCAAAGTTCCTAAAATGCTTGTCGGTCTGGAAAACCAACAACAATCTTTACCTGCATACTGTCATACTGACCTTTTTTCGTAACTAATGTCATTGCCTTGGCTTCGGCCTTGGTACAACAAATTGTCATATGGACATACACTGTTTAAATTGTGGTAATTCGCTTGCAAACACTTCTATTCAATGATCGAATCTCTCAAAAGAATTTTCATGCTATGAATGAAAAGGAAAATATGACTTCAATTAATGACAATGTCTTGTCAGGCAACAAATTTTAAATTCTCATCCAATAAAATCCAATATAAAATCATTGCATGTATTTATACCCAAAATTTAGCAAAACTGTTCGGCTTCCACGCCTGGCTCTTGTAAAACACCATTTTTCCTAATGTATCTGTTAGCCCATCAATGATAGATCCGTCATGTCATCCCATTTTTAAAATTTGGTGTGTCCACAATTTCAATGCGTTGATGAGCTAATAAATCAAACGAATTTTACATAAACGCCCCTAATGCTAAGCATTTCTCATGAAATAACCAGCAAATTTACCAGAAAGTACGAGTTTTTCATTATGAGTTCTCCGCCTAAACGGAGCGATTTAAAGCGATAAGTGCACTTGGGACCGATATTCTACAGGGTACTATACGAAACAAATCGCTATAGAATTGAATGGGAGGAATGACAGCAAAGGAGAGGTGAGTAGATGTGAACGAAAAAGAGAAACATAAAGGTATACTGATTACCGTATTATAAACAGTATAACGAACGAACAAATTAGGCAAGTATTGACCATAACAGTATTAATAACACAGATAACAAACACATCTACACAAAATGAAAAACTGCCATAGGTTCTAGCGGGAAGGAAAAGCAGTTGAAGCATGGGATGATGAAGGAGTAGGCCATAATGGAACACATACCCAAACACAAGGTGAGTGACCAATATATCAAGGCCAATAGATTACTATATTTAATAATATATTAGAGCTTAATGCATTGAAATATTGAACGTCATTTCAACGAAGCGTATTATATTATATTGTACTATATTATATGATATTGCGTGGAGTTGTATTGTATTATATTAAGTTCGATTGTGGTGTATTATATTATATTATATTATATTGTATTATATTATATTATATTATATTATATTATATTATATTATATTATATTATATTATATTGTATTGTATGGCATTATATAGTATGGTAGTATATCATAATATAGTTTAGTTCAGTTTTCTTGACGTGAGAGACTCTCAGCCGGAAACTGGTTCTTTTATGTATGGTGCAGTATATTATATTATACTATATATTATTGAAACATACTATACTAGGTTGCATTATAGTTTATTATTATATTATATTATATTATTTTTTCATGTATTGAAGTACATTTCTTTTTATATTCTATTATATTGTACTACATTCTATTATATTATATTGATATAAAACATTTATTATGGGGATGTAATGGGAGGGAGCATCAGGGCATCGGACGAATTGATGGCTGGACGAGGGATTGTGGATAGCCAGCCCAAGTCACTTGAAGGAAACTTGTTTCCTTCTGAAGGTTTGAAAAGAGTCTGACGCGCCCTTCTCAAACAAACCATCAGGCGGGTTCAAGCATGTATAGCGATATGCTTCATCCATGCACTGGATATTATGGTTGGAAGAGCATCTTTTATTCCCGCGGAAAATGTGTAAGTGATTCTGCTGACATATCCGCCCAACCCTTTTTGTTCACTTTTCGGTAACAGCTATAGTAAGAAGGTGAATGGGTGAACCGTATTAACTCTTAAACACGGAAATCAAACACCCCCTGCAAACGATGGATAAGATCAAAGTCAATAACTTTTTCAATTTCAATTTTGTGAGTCCAGTTGAAATCAATATCTAACACAAATATGAACGTATAGACAAGTATCCATTGCAAAATCATCATGACATTATGATGAATTAGGGCGACCATTAGTAAATTTAAAAAACAAACATGAAAGGTCCTAGGAACTTTTAATATTTATTTATAACATTTTCTCGATTTGCCAAATGCCAGATTTTTTCCAACAAGAATTTTGTATAGTTATTTTCTTATATTTATTTTTTTATTAAATAAAAAACTTTTAATAATTTTTTATAACATTTTCTCAATGAATCTGTCCCCGGTGAACGACCAAAATGGTTAAAACCGGGGTGAAATAAATGATATAAAAAAAATCAATGAACCTCAGATGACAGATTTTTTCCAATAATTTTGCAAGATTTTCGTACACTTATTTTCAAATTTAATAAAAATCCAGCGAAAGAATCCCAATTGTCCTTATTTTTCATTATGGGCATTCATTGTGCTGTTATTGATAAAAACTGAGAAAGCTTACCCTTACAAAAATCGTTGAGAGAGACATGCAGGATTGTCCAAAATAGATTCTGTGAGGGACAATAAGTTGTTTCAGAACTTTGACTGAACATTTCGCACAAACGCCAAATTCGGTATTGTCTTTTACTTTTTCAAGAAAATCATTATGCTGAAAATCGTTTTTCAGCTTTGGGCTGGTAATATTTTTTACGGTTTTGCACTAACATTTCCAACTTTTTCCGGGTCATTTGCCGCCCTTAAATTTTTCAGATACTTCTGAAATGTAATTCGCTAGTGTTGAAACTATAATTTGGGTAACTTAAAGGAAAGTAAAATGATTTTCCTACAAAAACAACAATTTTAAGTAATCATTCCAACGAATTCTAGTTCTTCTCTGTTTGAAGCATTTCATGTTGGGTGGAAATTTACAAACCGCATTATAATGAATTTGAAATTTAACAACGATGTTAAATAATCATTGAAAGGTCCATAATAAAAGAAATAACAATTGAAGAGAAATTTTACATAATACTCTTCAAATGTTATACTTTCATGTGTCATTGATGTTAATGAACATATCTTGACTAGAATTCGCTTAAACATGCCGTTTTTCGTGCAAATTACCCATACCTCGCCAGGTTTTGTTCCTCTAGGAGAAAAACACTTCAAAGGATTCAGAGTAGAATTCTGAAAACTCAACTGAGCTACCTCTCTGGTTTAGTACGAGTAAATTGTAAGTTCCTCTACTTCTTTCCACATGACAAGTAAGTTTTCAACTTTCCTTTCAATGTCTGAAAAAGATTGCGGCGTCCAGAGAATCGTTCTTCCAGGAAATGTTCTTCAATCAATCTTTTCCAATGTGCATTTAATTGGACACTGATACAAAGCCAAACTGAGATCTTGGTGACTACGTGTAAACTACCGTACAGTGATAAATAATTCATTTTAATTCACGTTTGTAAATGTTTTCTTGCGATGTAATGCCAGAGTTAGGCTAAAAATAAAACCAATTGAATGATCAAAATCTACTTGTACAGCGATCATCTTCTCGAATACAATTTCAGTTGAACTATTTCACATATTTAAGTATGTTGCTGCCATGCAAGCTCTGGCTCTGATAATATTAAGGTTCAAGATAAATAATTGAGATTCAAAGTTAAACGTCAACCTAGTGTGGCAATTAAAAATGCGGTATTTTTCAAGAGATGTCTCTGTGAACAGGTATTTGTTCACCCTAGAAACTATTGCGTCATTTTTTTTTCAGTAACATCACGTTCCAAAAAACCTTTCGGATTTTGTCAATTTGAAGTTTGTGGCAGTGAAATGAACGTGTCGACATTTTTGCTAAATAAAGAGCATTTTCCGGGTGTGTTGATTCTATATATTGTGTTAAAAAGCTGCTGCTAAATCCCAGCGACGGGAAGCACGCTCTATCGGTCATGAGGCGGAGCAGTTAAATGTTAGTCACAAAGCCATTTCTGATCGTCTACACCTCACGGAGAAATATCAGAAGGTAGGAAAATCGGTTCCTCATGAGCTGAATGATAGACAGCAGGAAAAACGAAAAACCAGTGAGCATATAGGTTCATGACGGGAGAGTAGAAATTGATTTATTTTGAGAATCAACTGCAAAAAAAATTGCATCGGAAAAAAAACGAAATGGTGGGATCAAATGGTACCTTGTATTGCTTGTTTCTCAAATTTACTAATCGCTTGTTCAATTCATCCCTACTTGTTAGTGTTAGTAACGATGCTTTTCTGTACTAATTGCCTTTCTCATATGGAAAGATTATACAGTCACTTGAAAAATCGACTAGTTAAAATTTGTCCGGAAGGCTAAGTGTTCTATATCACTCGACACAGTTCTTCGAGCTGAGCAATGTCAATGATATATGTGAGAGTATCTGTCAAATAATTTCACTCAAAAATTTAAAAATATCATAATTCCATAAGTCATTTAGAGCGACGATTCAAAAATGGGAAAAATTCTACTAAATTTGACTCAAAACTGATTCAATTTGTAGGCTATATTAGTTACTAACTAAACGAACCGACTTCGGTTATACCGGTTCCAAGTTCTCGGTTTCAGAAGTACCGGGAATGTTGGTCAAAAACTCTAAAACAAGACTTACTCAATTTTCTCAGAGATGATTTGATCGATTTCTACAAACTGAGAATCTTCTTATAATATTTTTGGAAATATAAGTAATATGAGAAAGCAAGCATTACATAACTAGGTTGATTTAAAAATGTTTTTCAGTAGTTTGATGCATATGTCAAGGCGGTCAAATGTTTTACTGAAGTCAGTGTAACACATCGTTCAAACAGTTTCTGGACCATCCGAGAAAGCATCATTTCTTGTGCAAAATCCTTATTTTGTTTTGAGCCTCTCAGCCTTGATTATAGAATGATTTGTCCTTAGCCTCAAAATTGACAGATTCAACGATAACTTTTTTAACCGAGCGAAATCTTATTCCCAGGAACACCTTTTTGAGATCAGCTAAGAGCCAGTAGTCACTGAGGGCTAGATCTGGTGTATGAGGAATATTTCGTCCAATATTTCTATTACTGTCATTGATGTGTGGCACGGTGTACTGCCTGAAAGACGTGAAATGATGATATATTTTCTTCTTCGATTTCGGTATCCAAATGCATACAAAATATATTGCAATAGTTAATGTTATTGATTTTTCCCTTCTCAAGATAGTCGATAAAAATTATACCGCGAGCATCCAACAAAACTGACACCATAACTTTTCCAGATGGTCTTAAGAAAAGAAATAATAGGTTTCTTTGGATTCCACTATGAAAAATTTTTCATCGTGGAATCCAAAGGAACCTATCAGTTCTTTTCTTAAGACTGTTTAGTTTCATTCCATTAAAGGCTCAAAAATTCCAAAAAAAATCCAGATCCTTGTTGCGTTTTCGGTCGGCTTTCCCCGACTACACGCCGCTCAGCTGACAGCGATTCGGCATCGGAGTAAAATGGTGGATCCATGTTTTGTCTACTGTCACATACCGACGCAAGAAATCCCGATTATTGCGACTAAACGAAACCAGACAACTCTCTGACATTTGGAAAATATCTTTTTCATGGCCAGATTTTTGCGGAAAACCGTGAAAGCACTTACAGTTGATGTGCTACCTCAACAATCTTAAGAATTTAAAAAAAATAGGAGGAAAAAGAAAACGAAAATTCAACACACATATATAATAAGCGACACTTCGAATCCTTTGGGAGAAGTCCCCTCCCCCTTTGTAAACACACGTACAGAGCCGGTGAAACATATTGAGCCCAGGTGGGAATTATTCGTACCGAGGTCACTATTTTGAAGTATTATTTAGTCAATTTTTAAATAATATTTTGTTTCAATATAACTTTGCATGAGACGCGTAAATTCGAAGCTTGAAGCGTTTTCGATATTTTCTTGTAAAACAAAATTGCGCATTTAAAGGTTAAATACAATATCAAACTACAAAATTCCTGCCAATATTTGTTTGGAATATTAAGTCAGCAGTCTTTTAGGTTCCGTATAAACTTATTTGTGTTTGCAAATTTTGAAATTATTTTTTTGAGAATTTTGGTTACCCTGATCGTTTAGTTGGTTGTGGTTGATGGTAAAAGATGTCTCGCATGAATCGAAAGTAATGTCTTGGCTTTACATTCCTCTTGGGAATTTGGCTTTTCTGTTTCAACCGACTTAGCAGTCGATTCTTAGCATACAGAATCATTTCATGGCTAGTGATACGATCCTACTGACACTATGAATCATTCCAGGTCGGGGCTCGAACATATGACAACTGGTTTATAAGACCAGCGCCGTATGCATTGAGCCGCAAATCCGGGCGAATCGAACGGCGCACAAAACAAATCCAGCCGCTGATGTGCATAGCACATTGTTAAAAAAATCCCGGGACCAACTGAGATGACGGGGTAATGTCAAACTATCATCATCGTTCAGAAGACAAGTATTAAATTTTCACGTCAATCGCACTACAAACACTAACTTACCGACATATAAGTTACGTTACTTTTTGATTTACGAAAATTTAAAAATAACGAATTCCGTTTATTGATCAAACATTGCTCTCTATAACCGGGCAAGTTCAGCAATGGTTTAAGAAGTGTTACCCACACTCAGAATAAAAACATAGATTTGTGGTATTCTGATTTTAACGTGAATAAATTAAGCAGTCATCCGGAAAAAATGTGAACAAGTTTTGATAATCGTTATGGATGAACACAAAATCAAAGTCCCACTGAACTGGAAGTACTTTTATGATCATATGCGAAAATTTGGGCATGAAAAAAATCTTTTCCAAATAGGGGCCTCGTTCGCTCACAATCTATCAAAAGCAACAACGCATCAACAATCCAGAGAGCTGGTCGACACTGTTTAGTCGCAATAAAAAGGAATTCTTGCGTTGGTATGAAACAGTGGACGAAACATGGATCTATCTTTTTTCTCCGGAGTTGTTTCAACATTTAGACGGGGAAAACGCAACAGGTAGCTGCAACAAGTATGGCGTCAGTTTTTAGATGCTCGAGGTATAATTAACGTCGAGTATCTTGAAAAGGAAGAACCAACAAAAGTTTTTAGTTATTAATGCGTTAGGAGTTATTAATGCGTCTGAGGTATGGAATCGTAAAAAACGGCCTCATATGAAGCAGAAAAAATCACCTTTAACCAAGACAATGCACCGAGCCACAAGTCAATGAAAATAATGGCCAAATTGAACGTATTGGGCACCGATCTGTTTCTTCACCCACCATATTCTCAATAAACTAGCCCCCAGCGACTACTTGTCATTTGATGATCTGAGAGAGTCATCGCCGCAAATGAAGCCTATTTTAAGGCCATGGACAAATCATTCTATAAGTATGATATAGAAATTTAGATAATAAATAAAGAAATTTTGATCAAGAAATGTTGTTTTCCTAGTGGAAGCAACCTTCTCTACGGAAGGTTCTAAGAATTTCTGCTTTCGGCCTTCTGTAGTCATATAAGATTCAATAATATTTGTGATACAAACGTTTCAAAATCTGTTACGATTTTATTCCCGCTAGAGTTTTTTTGTTATTTCAACAGCTTACCAGTCAAAAATATTTCAAAATTTGTTACAAAATATTTCTGAAATAAATTACTCCAGTTGTTATAATTCTGTTATTACCATCTGATCGGGTATAGAAAACAAAGACACAATCCTACATCAAAAGATTTTGAGTGATTTCATTTATGTGAAAATAAAGAATGGAAAGGCGAGATGTGACAAGGTTGATTTTAGCAAGCAGAAATCTTTTACTTTAACTTAACTTTCGCAAGAGGAGTTGAGTCTAAGCATCTCATCAATGCAAATCACTCGAGTCTCTGGTATGCCGGAAAGTACCGATAAAAGTCTTTTACCACTTACTATCCGAACCGACAAAAGAATAGTTATCAGAAGTTTGAACTTTCTACTTGCGACTGTATTCTCGTACACAATTAATTCTTAACTATCTCTAATAGTGAAAAAGTGAAACTAGCATGATGGGTTTCCATCAGGTAGCGGTGAGTGCAGCGCTACTGAATACCGCTTACAACCTAGGCTAAACAGCCAGCACGCTGTGACTCTGGTGGGCATAAGCAATAGTTCGAACAAATCTTTCATTCTGATGTTCAACTAGCTGTATAGAGATTGAGAAAAATATCCATACAGTAAAGAACTCAATGTGTATAAGAATGCAGTCGCAAGTAGAAACTGATAACTTCTGGTAACTTTTATTTTACCGGTTCGTATAGTAAATGGTAAAAGATCATTTTCGGTACTTTCCGGCATACCAGAGACTCGATGATTTGCATGAATGAGATGCTTAAACTCGACCCCTTTGGTTGAAGGTAAAAGTTAAGTCACTAAAAGATTTCTGCTTGCTCAAATGACCATTGTCACGCCTCACCTTTTTGTTGTATATCTTCACATCCTTGCTCTACCTTGAGTACTAGCATTTTATAATTCTGATTTTATTTTTCATTCTCAGTTACAATGAAACTATTCTAATTATTATAAATTATACTAATACTACTATTATTTTTCGTTAGAAATTTCAGGTGGGTAATTATCCACCTTTGGTAGTACTACCCACCGTACCCATCTCTCTCACCGGCCCTGCACACGTAGACTTGTGAGGAACCCCTTCTCTACCCCCCGTGAGTTAACGTGGTTATTGAATGGCCCCTACGACCAATACTGTCTCTTTAAACACAAAGTCTTAAGTGATTCGAATTCATGATCCAAATCTCGTACGGGTAAATTATCATTTGCACACATTTCCTGCTTAAAATCCCTTTCCAGGTCTTCCTTATGCAGGTCGGAATTAAGTATTTGAAGCTCCTAAATTATAAAAATAATTACAAACTACAAGGTTGCAAAATAATAGTAAATCCTATAACTAATTCTGCTAAATCAATCATATCATCAGCATGGCACGCAGCACGCAAAATGATATAAATGCTGACTAGGCGCATTGCATTCAAGCGATGAGCTAAATTTTTCTCTTCGGAATCCACAAGCTGTTCCGTCTGTACGAAACCCATTCCGAGCAGAACATTCCGCACCGGTTCTGATCCGTAGATAACCTTTAATTTTTAATAAGCCCATGACAGATGAACGACATGCCAAGTGGTACAAAATTTAACAGCTGCGTGTTTCTTATCCCTGAGCAGCATCGTCACTCACTCGCCTGAATTGGCACTTCCAACTCGCTTACGATTGCAACCATTCGCGGGAACAGTGACATAATTTCCCACCGATTCGTGTCAGTCTGATCTGAGAATCCCCGAGGAAACGAAGACATCGTATCGTATCGTATTGACAGCCTCAATCTGGAACGTTAGCAGCAAGACAGCACGAAAACAAAAACAATTTCAAGTGCCCCGACAGTATTATGATGGGAGATTTATGATTTGGATAAACACTCACTCGCTCACTTGAACTGGATTTTTAATTTCCGCTCACAATTTGCTGTTCATCATTTTAAACTTCCTCCCATCTGCGCCGCCCTTTTGGAACAATCGAATCGATTTAAATCCTCGCTCGCTCGAGGTTGTGTGATTTACTGTCGTTTCGGTTTTTTTTCTCCTTCTTTCTTTCTTTCTTCTTCGCCTCAATTCGTTACGCCGCTCGCTGGCCGACAACACTAAACTTTTACTGCATCGTGAAATTTGTTAAACATAATATTTGCATAACAATACCCGTAAAAGCCTATTAAGCACTCACTCACTCACGCCGGGGATTTTCTGTGGCGGCCACAGAATAGGTTTCATTCTTCTACACACTTCCTCCCACGACTTTCATTCTATCCGGTGCTACACGGTGTGCTGTCGACCACCAGCATAAATATGTTTTGGCTGACACACATTCGAACGGACGTAGTGCGACGTTTGATGTTGAAGCGGTGATAAAATTCAATTTTCGGATATTCCCGACAACAAACTCTATTCCCGATTTGCTTTCACTGACACCCCAGCACGGTTTGTCACAGAATCACATTGGTTAAATCGACTGCCATATACTTGGCAAAAACTAAACCGAAATCACGTTTCCACTGCGGTTTTTCTATTCGAGGTTCTTTTGTTCACCGTGAGTTTTCCCGAGAAAAAAAAATCAACTTTTCACGCAGGTTCTTTCTAGTAGCAATCGGACCGAAAATACCACCACCGAATCACGTTTCACGATCCACAAGCATGTTTACTACAATCACAATCAACAAATCACTTCACTTTTGCTTCTTGGACACTATCGCATTACACCGAACACCGCATCATCATCTCCGCTGGTAGCGGAAGACGTGCTCTAGGAAAAAAAAAAAACTGACGTCTTGACGGAAAAGCGTCACTTTTCCAATTTTCCTTCCACCGAATTCGCCGACAGCCGACGATTTCCTTCTAGCACCGGCCACCGGTAGCTGAGGGGACGACGGTATATCGAGTTTCAGCCAAAGTTCGTCCACTTGGGTAATCGATTTTCCTGCGATGTGTTGAAATTTACGTATCCACCGTCAACACGAGGTTTGTCTGATTGTGGAAAACGAAACCAACTGCTGCGTAAAACCTTCCCGGAAAAGAGGCACGCGTTTTGCCCGATGGCAACCACAGTACTGAGTGCGTTCGTCGTTTCACGACGGTACGGAGCGGTTCACGAAGCAGGCGAGCACAGATTTGCTTCTGCCACGAAGCAAACGACGCTGTTCGGAATGTTGCGCAGCAAACCTTTGATATGTCGCACGAGGGTTGTTGTCTGCTGCACGGGCCACGCGAATGTGTAGCTCTTTTCTCGCCAGCTCTCCCATTTCTGATATCCTGTGTGCTCTTGATCACAAGGCTCATGCCTTTCGTTATAACCCGAGTAAGATTGACGTGCGGAATGCTCACTGCGGGACCCTCTCTCGATAATGGCATATTTATGCTGCCGTTATGCTGTCTGTCCCTCTTACCGCTCCTACACAGGCAGACCGGTGGAAACATGCTTCTGCATGTCTGAGCAGTCAGTCAGGCGGATATGCAGTGTGAGGGTAAATTTTCGGGGAAAAATGCCCAAAAATAAATTCTAAAGTTGATAAATTGATAACCTATAGACAGTGCACAGTGGTTTGAATCGACAAAAAACGCGAACTTAATTCTCTAGCTGCTAAACCGTTGTTCCGATATACATAGTTCCTTTGGAGAACTCATTCACAAAAATATTCCTCGTTATTTGATCACAATAAAAAAGCATTCAACAATAAAAGTTCATTTTAATAACTTTTTTCCCTTAAGAGATAAAAAAACGATGTTAGAGCTTCTAACGAGAAAAAACTTTGCCGAAGAAGCTATAGGTCTAACGCAAAAAGATTCGGATATATGAAGCATTTTTGTTTGAAACCCCTTAAAATCAACTTTTTGTACATAACTTTTTTCGCCATTATTTTCAGTGTCTACTATGTTCGAGACAATTACTAAAACCGTAAAATTACACATTTTTGTTGAAGACTTTGGCCTGGCCTTTTCCCTAAAAAGTTATTTAACATTTAAACTTTTATATACACTAACTTTAACTACTAATAGGAAGCAGGGTCACAGACCAAAAGGCACATGCATATACTTTTTGGAAAGTTTGAATCAAGTAATATAAAGTTATGCAGTGTGTAGTGTGGCCTTTTAAATTGTGTAAATAAGACAACGAAATATAGAGTGCTTTTTTGACCATTTTCTTAGCAAAAACATTTACTAAAACGATTATTTTTGGTTTATTAAAAGGAGCTTTGTAGGAAATGTTCAAATATTATAATCGGTCGTTAGTGTAGCTTTGGTACAATGGAGTAATAATTGAATACAAATTCAGGATGCAATCTTGTATGCAATTGATAAAACTAAAGAAGCATATTAACGTGCTCATTAAATTTCGACAATTTTACTTATTCTTTTAATAGACTATTCCATATCCGTTCTTTTTATTAAAATTAAATTTATTTCAAGGATG
The DNA here is from genome assembly GCF_030247185.1 of Malaya genurostris. Classification (NCBI taxonomy): domain Eukaryota; kingdom Metazoa; phylum Arthropoda; class Insecta; order Diptera; family Culicidae; genus Malaya; species Malaya genurostris. The sequence goes on from NC_080572.1 coordinate 96,804,780, forward strand.
ATAAAGACTGTCCCAGAAAGTATAGACGCAACCAAAAACCGCTGCCATTTCGCAATGATTCAAAATCTGTCAATTTTTATGGCTGCGTCCTGTTGTTTACACTCTGCTATAACCACTTGTGCAGTTGTTTATTCGTTTGTATTAGTTTGTTCCGAAATGCGTGGACTTTCAGCAGAACAACGTCGGAAAATTGTGTACAAATGGTGCACAGAACGCGGACTGTCACTGAGAAAGATAGCAAAAATGGAAGGAGTAAGTGAAAAAGCAGTGCAAAATGCAATCAGGAAGTTCGGTGAGGATAACAACTTTGAGGATAAACCGAAAACGGGTCGAAAAATGGTCCTGCTAACCCTCAGTTGGATAAACGTATACTGAAGGCGTTCGAGCAAAAGAAGGAGGTTTCAGTTCAGGATGTGGCCGAAAAAGTGGACACTTCGATGTCAAATGTCCTTCGTGCTAAAGAACGTTTGAATCTTCGAACCTATAAGAAGCAGAAACAACCAAAACGTAGTCCGAAACAAGAAGCAGCGATCAGGCCGAGGGTTCGAAAGCTGTACAATACGATTCTTGCTGGAAATTTGGTAAGAAAGCTACCCAAGTAGCAATCCGCAACTAGTTCTGATGCGACTAAGTCCAAACTATGTTGCAACAAGAGCACGAATATGTTTTTTTATGTTATACTGGCTAAAACAAGGTGACAGCAATGTTTCTTCATAACCTAACCAGTTACGAAATAGTTATTTAGGTTTCAAATCACCACATCTTTTTGTCATATTGAATTAATAATAAATTATAAGCTATCGTAACTTAACTCAAACATATCTTTAATCGCAACTTTATTACTAGCTACTAGTTGAAAATAAGTTTATTAGACTCCAATATTGGCAACCCGTAACTAGTTCTGATACCACTTAGCCCAACTATGTTGCAACAAGAACACGAACATGTTTTTTTATGTTATGGTTAAAACAAGGTGACGGCAGTGTTTCTTTATAACATAAACATTGAACTAGCTAACATTAGTAAGTTATCGTTACTTGATTCTAACATATCTTTAATCACAGTTTTAGTTTTAGCTACAAGTTGAAAAAAGGTTGCGAAACCATTATAAATACGTAAGCGTATATGTAAATCGTTACTATGTGAATTGATGTAGTAATAACTTAGATATTATGAGATTATAACATAAAATTCTTCATTGATTCAGATAGTTATCGGTAGGTTTTCCCAACGTTATGATAACGAAAATGCAAACAAAACAACCTTTGTTGGCTTGAATATGGCGAATACAATATGGAGTCTCAAGAAGTGTATGAAACGTAAATAAAACCAGGAGATTACTTTTTTCCAAACTACTTTTTGCGAAAATAGTGAAAGGCAGAATAATCATTTTTGTTCTATGCACTGTCATAAATACGAAGAAAATAATATAGGGATTGAGCATCGATTGTGATAATATTATAACTCTCATAATATATGAATTTAAAATGATAAGAAATCACTCTAATTTGAGCATTCTGAACATAGCGTTATTTTGTTGTTTATTTTTCATATCTTTATAAACAGATTCTGATTGAAGGCGCATGAAAAACAGTTAAGTAAAATTGAATTCCGCTCGACAGTTTTAAAATCGTTGTGAAATTTGTACCTTGTATCAAGTTTGTGATTTAAAGCACTCTCCTGCTTTTTTATTGAAGATAGAAAAGTATTCTGGATTCATTCAATGTTTATAATGTCGATGGTGACTAAGTTTCAACTAGTTTACTTGGAAACAAGTTATTTTCAAGTTATGAAAAGATAAGTTATTCTAGTATGGCATTACAACGTAACGACAACTTATTTTTAGCTGAATTAACAACTAGTAGAAACTGCGCTTTTTGAGTCATGCAAGTGGTTAGATGTTAGTAACAATCACTCAAATATCTGGTTGCAAACTAGTCACAAACAAGCTAGCGTAACAAAAATTGTTACTTGGGTATGGTCTGGCAAGCAATTTGTAGCTGCGGTAAGATTTCAAAACCCTTCATCACTACTGCTTCAATAAACTGCGAAATATACATCAAGGAATGTTTACAAAAACGACTTCTACTTCGAAGCCACAAGAATCCTGTTGTCTTCTGGCCAGATCTTGCTTCTTGCCACTACTAGAAATCAATGGTAGAATGGTATACTACCAAAAATGTCACTTTCGTCCCAAAAGACATGAATCCACCAAATTGCCCACAACTTCGACCAATTGCGAAATTTTGGGCATTAACGAAGGCACATCTTAGAAAACATGTCTCGGCAGTCGAAACCATTCAACAGTTCGAAAAAGATTGGAAAAAAAATGTCAGAACTTGGCGCCAAGAAGTCTGTACGGAATTTAATGAGGAACGTTCGCAAGAAGATGCGACTGCTAGTCTACAATGGCTAAGTAGCAAATGTTGAGAATAATATTCTGTTGTTGTAGTCTAATATTATCAGTATATCGAATGAAATTTGAAAATCTAACACTTGTGAATTATTTACAGCGAAATCAAAGTGCGTCCATGCTTTCTGGGACAGTCTTTAATTTGGTGGTTTTATTTTAAAAATTGAGTCTTATACTGATTCGATGGTCTGTTGATTCTGGAAACGATAGCAGTTCGAATTGGATATTTTTTTACATTTTTATGAAGCGTAGGGTGGCATATGAAAATTTATAAATGTGTTGACTTTTGTTGATTTCATGTTCCATTTAATAGTGAATCAAGAGCAACTAAAATTTGATAATTTTGAACATTTTCAACGACCGTAGGGTGGTGGTATTCGAAAAAATTCAAAATCTTTTACTAATGTCAATTCAATGTTCTATTAATTGGAGAATCAATAGCAGTTCCAATAGGACAGCGAGCGTATTGTGGTCCTATTTGAAAAATGTTAGTATTTCAATTTGCATTTCCGATCCTTTATTGATTGGTGAATGAATTAAATTCGAATAGGATAATTTTGACATTTTAAGTGGGCGTAGATTGGCTTAATATGAAAATATGGGAATGTTTACCTTTTTATAATTCAATGTTTAATTGATAGCAATTGGAATATTAAAATTTTAAGCATTTTGTTCGGTGGTAAGTCAGCTTTATATGAGAAATTGTTAATGCATTAATTATGGTTTCGGCTTTAGCGGTCTGTTAAATAAGAACGGCTGTTATATACTGCCCGACGTTTCGACCACTGGTTATGGTCTTTTTCAAGGGAAATATCTTATCGTTCCTCGTCTAAAAATCGTATCTTTGAAAGTGAAGTGAGATCTTTGAAAGTGACGTTAGGTAGTGCATAGTGGTAAAACAGGCTAATGTTTAAAACAAACGCTATTAGTGCAACAAAAGTGACGAAAGAAGCTTTGTTATTATGTAAACAACCGTTCGTGGGCATACGATTTTTAGACGAGGAACGATAAGATATTTCCCTTGAAAAAGACCATAAACAGTGGTCGAAACGTCGGGCAGTATATAAGAGCCGTTCTTATTTAACAGACCGCTAAAATCGAAACCATAATTAATGCAAAATTTTTGTACGGTCGACTAATCATCTTTCGAAATTGTTAATTGTTTTGGCAAATTGGATGCTGTATTGATTAATATATCATCGTCGAAGTGCCTATGATTTTGACTGTAGTTTTTAACGTGCTATTGCTTTGCTCATCAACTGAAATAGAATTTTAGTTCCGATGCTGTAGGTAGGCATGTCATCGAACCATAAATAATAGAACTAAGCATCGAATAGAGCTCAATGGACCTTCACCGATGGTTTGCCAACTGAATGGTTTGGAACATATTGCTTCGCCGAACAGCAAGCGAACTTTACCGTAAAACAAATGAACAACTTTTGCATATTTTTGGTAGGAAAACATTTCTGAACAAATATTTGCGAAGCATCGGTGTTCGTTTCATATTTTTTACCATTTTTCATATTGAACCACCTGAACCGCTCGCTAAAAACGTCAAAAATTATCCAATTCTACATGCTACTGATTCGCTCATAAAAATTAAAATAGCAAAAATCAAAATATTTAAAAAAATTTATAACACATGGATCAATAAGTCCCGAGACTAAAGTAGAGATGACGCTCGTAGTAAACCAGTAACCACGTCTTTCTAGAGTACTAACCTTTGCTTGAAACGGGTCAAAATTTTAGGTCGATCCGACCAGAAACAGCTGAGTTATCGAGGTTGGAGTAAAGTCGTTTTGTAGTTTGTTTAAAAAATGAAAAAAAAACCGAGTTTCGTGTTTTGATAAAACATTGTCTTTTAATGGGTAAAAACACCGTGCAAGCGAAACAATGGATTGAAAAAATGTTATCGGGACTCTTGTCCATCAAAAGCAACGATTTGTCGGTGGTTCGCCGAGTTTAAACGTGGTCGTACCGACACAAATGACGCGGAATGCTGGGGTAGACCTGTGGAAGCCGTTACACCGGAAAATGTGAATGAACTGACAAAAATTATAATGAAAGATCGTAAAGTGAAGCTCCGTGAGATTGCTGAGATGACACAGATATCATATGGAAGTGTATTTACTATCCTTCATGAAAAGTTGAGCATGAAAAAGGTTTTTTTCCAAGTGGGTGCCGCGATTGCTTTCGATGGAACAAAAACAGCAATGAACAAAACAATGAAAACAATGGCGAAATTGAACGAAATGGGCTTTGATCTGCTTCCCCACCCCCCATACTCGCCAGATTTAGCCCCCAGTGACTACTGGCTCTTTGCTGATCTTAAAAAAATGCTCCTGGGAAGAAGATTTGGCTCAAATGAGGAGGTCATCGCTGAAACTGAAGCTTATTTTGAAACGAAAGATTTTTTTATAAACATGGTATTGAAAAATTAGAAACACGTTGGAACCATTGTATCACCCTAAAAGGTGATTATGTTGATGAATAAAAAAAATTTTGCAAAAAATATGTTTCCATTGTTAGTCTCGGGACTTATTGGTCCATGTGTTATTAATCTCCCCTACGATGATATTGATTCACCAATCAATAGAGCATCGAATTGACATTAGTCAAAAACTTTATAATTTTACAGGTGAGCAATTCCAGAAATGCTTAGCAGATCATCAGACTCGACCTTCTCCGATTTGGATGAAACTTTGCACATGGCTTCAGTATGGCAAACCATAAGTTTTTGAACCGATGGAAACGTCAATCCGACTCACGACTGAATTTAAATAAGGGCGTATGTATGTATTTGATAATTTTTATTTTAAAGCTGTTATTAAAACCTACAGATTGATGGCTATCCCATCCGTGCCTTTTGAAAAATGAAGAAGTTACAACTAAAACAATTTACAGATATATTCGAAATTTCAAGTTCTCGTTTAAAGATAATCATTTAAACAGTAGAACTAACGTAACTACGTCAAAACGAATAAACACATGTAGAATCAAAGATTTGATTATCTTCCAACGAGAACTTGAAATTTCGAATATATCTGTAAATTGTTTTAGTTGTAACTACTTCATCATTCAAAAGGCACGGATGGGATAGCCATCAATCTGTGGGTTTTAATAACAGATTTAAAATAAAAATTATCAAATACATACATACGCCCTTATTTAAATTCAGTCGTGAGTCGGATTGACGTCTCCATCGGTTCAAAAACTTATGGTTTGCCATACTGAAGCCATGTGCAAAGTTTCATCCAAATCGGAGAAGGTCGATTCTGATTTTGTCACTTTTTCGTCTACTCATTCCTGGAATTGCTCAAGTAGAACCACCCTACGGTCCCTGAAAATGTCAAAAATTAGCAATCCGTAACTATTATTATTTCACTATTAAATGAAACATAGAATCAGCAAAAGTCAAAATATTTACAAATTTTCATATTGTGCCACCCTACACTCACCGAAAATTATTCAAGTCGAACTGCTATTGATCCAACAACCAACAGACCATCGAATTGGTATTAGTAAAAAATTTTACAATTTTTCAAATAGTAGAAACACCCTGCGGTGTCAGAGAATGTCCAAAGTTTTTTCTCTATTTATTAAAACATCAAATTAGTAAAAAAAATTCCAAATCTCCAAACTGCTCTCTGAAATTGTCCAAAATTATTCATATCGAACTGCTACTGATTCATCAATCAACATAACATCAAATTGACATTAGTCAAAATATTTTCCATATACTGGTACCCTACGTTCATTGAAAATGCCTGAAATAATACCATTTGAATTGCTATTGATCGGTTTATCAATCAAGCAAAACATTTTTTTTTGTGCTGATAACGTGTTCATTGACAATTTCAGAATCAGAATGCGATAACTGAAATCAACAAAGCATCGTATCGAACGCAGTTTACTCGGGAGTGGGTCATTTCGCCAAAAGGGTCATTTCGCCAAAAGGGTCATTTCGCCAAAAGAGTCATCGGAAGCGGCGACCTCTTGCATATAAACCTGTAACCGCCTCATTTGCCCGGTCTACTCAAAGCTTTCTTTGCTTTAGTTAGGTTCGAAAGAGCGAGAGCGAGGTCGGACAGCACACGAATCAAATCGATATGGCGAAGCCGCATTAGATATTTTTTCACTTAATAAACAGAAAATATCACATACATTTGCTTGATAGATACACCTATGCAATTGCTTTGATGCTTAGTGACTAATAGTCAACAAGTTTCCTTGAGAACTCCGTCCTGAGGTTCATGAATCAATCTTTATTCCAGAGTACAAGAATCAATTTTTATTCAAGAAGTACAATTTTGGGTCAAAAAACGGGCGTTAACGTATTTTCATTCATTTCTGTTTATTTTAAGTCAATTCCAATTTTAGTATTAAGACAATTGCAGGAATCGGCGAAATGACCCTTTCGGCGAAGTGGCCCATTCGGCGAAACGGCTTCCGGCGAAATGGCTTTCGGTGAAGTGACCCTGATGCAGTTTACTCGACCCTCGCCGATGGTCCGCCAACCGAACGGTTCGAAACAGATTGCTTCGCCGAACACCGAGCACAGAACACCTTCGCATTAACCGAGGGAATAGCTTTCGAACCTATCGCATGCTTACACTCGGTGAACATTTTTGAGTAAATTTGCACAAGCATCGGCATTCGGTTCGCAATTCACCACCACTGCCTATAGACCGTTAAGTTTGTTATGTTACTTTATTACTAACAGAATTATAGGAAAAACAGATATCCCTCTTAGAAAAAAAAGGTTTAACGGTTGTCCCTCATTGGTCCAATACGTTGGATCGTTGGTCTTATGAACGTCCAATTAATCGTTCAACGGGAGGCCAACACGGGACCTTCGTTTGCCGATTTTGAAACAGACCGTTGAACCGAATGCCATTTTTTTCGTTCAAGAAACCCCGCAGACAGAGGTCCATTGTTGAGCTATTTTTAATATGAGCAAACTCCAGTTCCAGCAAACTGCACGAATATTTCGTGCAGTATGTTGCTCAACAAACGCTCAACGACCAACAAAATCGAACCGTATGCTGAGAGGGATTTTATCCGTACTATCCGGGGACATAATTGTATAAGTGGCATAACCAACAAACCGCACATTTTTCGCTTATTTTTGACGTCAATAAGTTTTATCTTACTATGGGGCGCCTTTAAAAAAATTTACTCTCCCCTACTTCGTGCACGATACGAAAAATCGTGGAGGACTACACACATGGAAAGTTCAAAAAGTACCGAATCGCAATTAATAGCAGAACACGGTGCATGGTAGCTCAATACCTATAGTTGACAAAACCGCATTGTCTCATTATCGATGATGAGACGTACGTAAAGGCAGCACTCCTATTTTACACTGCAAGCCTAAGATTGATGATGTAAAAGATGTCAGTAAACAGAAGATATCGAAGATTGTCAAACAAATACATGATTTGGCAAGCAATTTGTTCATGTGGGAAGCAGAGCACTCCATCGTGACAACCGGGAAGATCAACTGGCAGGCTCACATAACGAAATACCTCCTGTCTACTTCCACGCTTTTCCAGAAAGGTTGCTAATGAAGCAGGCACTTCGGAAACATCTTGATGAAATTATATCGGAAGAAATTTGAATTTTTCCGAATATTTTCTTTCGATGCAGTTTGATTCCGTACATCCTTCAATGCAATGCTAGGCTAATCTTTTTCGTAGGAGAACGATTGTACCAAATGTTATGTTTTTCCAGTCCAAAGTCGTTTTTTCTTTAATGGAGCAATTCCAGGAATGAGTAGACGAAAAAGTGACAAAATCAGAATCGACCTTCTCCGATTTGGATGAAACTTTGCACATGGCTTCAGTATGACAAACCATAAGTTTTGAACTGTTGGAGAGGTCCATCCGACTCACGACTGATTTTGTCGTGAATACGACTTACTTAACTATAGGGCGCCTTTTTAAAATTTACCCTGTACAAGAATGGGCAGAACTTTATCGCGAATATCTCTTGATTTACTGAACCCAACAACAAATTTTTTTCTACAAGCTATCAGGAATTTGTGATTAAATTTTCAACAGTGTGAGATAACCATGAATAATTGAATAACAACGTTTTCTAAAACTTTAGGAAATATTGATTAAAATTCATCACGCTTGCTTGCCTTTTTCGCACCCGGACGACGGTTTTGAGGTAGTCAAGCACATATCAGTTCCGATTATCTGCTGGACAAGTATAAAAGGTAAACTTTGATTGAAAGTAGTTCATTCTTTCTAGTGTTTCAGACGGAACTAGATGTCGAGGTGAATTTCTTCCATCAACATCAGCAAGAACAAACCAAGCATAAAGCGGGAGACGCTCAAGTCGTGCTTTTATTTGGACTTCGATCGTCGGGAGAAGCAGTCGGTCAGTAATGAGAGCAGACCTTCTGCGTGGTACAAACCCTCAATCGATGTTTTCTTTCGCTGTAATATTCAAATCGAAAATGAAATAATCGACGAATCAAAATTCTGTATGTTTGTATTTAGAACCATAATTGTACACCCAAAGAATTATGCGAAATTTTTCTTCACTATACTGTATACGGCCCATTCTTCATTTGTACTTTGTAGTAGAATTTTCTGCTGATTTGCTATATAAAATGCAGAATCTTAGAATAGATTTGAACTCAACTCGTCATTCATTCATTATTTTATCGTGAAGAACTATGCTGGTTATTTAGTTTAGGTGTACGATCAAATTCTAGAAGTGAAAAAGGGGAAAGCTTGCACAATTCACAATTCGATCAACTAATTGATATTCATAGGTATGAATAAATAGTGTCAGTTTTATTCGTATTCACGACATCCAGTTATGTCTCTGACATTACAGGCTCGTACTTTTTTAAAAAGAGCGCATGTATTTTTGCATTTCACAAAAATTGCCTTTTTCAAATCGTTGTAACTCGGAAACCGTTAATTGTACAAAGATGAAGTTCAGGAAGAAGTTGTAGGGAATCGATAGGGCACTCTAAAAAAATATACACTGAAAAAAAATTTTGATTTTGTTTCTCAATAATTACAAAATAATCCAAAAAAGTTAAATAAAAATCAGGGTTTTAATTTTTTTTGATAATTTTTATTTTAAAGCTGTTATTAAAACTCACAGATTGATGGCTATCCCATCCGTGCCTTTTGAATAATGAAGTAGTTATAGCTAAAACAATTTACAGATATATTCGAAATTTCAAGTTCTCGTTGAAAGATAATCAAATCTTTGATTCTACATGTGTTTATTCGTTTTGACGTAGTTACGTTAGTTCTACTGTTTAAATGATTATCTTTCAACGAGAACTTGAAATTTAGAATATATCTGTAAATTGTTTTAGCTGCAATTTCTTCATTTTTCAAAAGGCACGGATGGGATAGCCATCAATTTGTAGGTTTCAATATCAACAGTATAAACTCAAAATAGCCATTAACACAGCACACGAAGAATACAACCGCAAAATAAAAAAGACTTGCCCTAAGAACTTTTTAAACTACACAAAAAGCAACAATTTTCCATCTCAAATGCACCTCGACGAACATGTAGGGAAAAATAGCCCAGAAATCTGCAATTACTTTGCAAATTTTTTCCAAGAAGTATATACATCTTATTAAGAAACTGACCGTGACCGTGAATACTTCTCTTTCATACCTGCATTTTCCAACTCCATCTCTGTAAACTATCTATCAGAACATGACATTTCGACAGTACTGAAAAACTTAGACGCCTCAAAAGGGCCTGGACCTGACAGTACACCACCAATATTTTTAAAAAATCTTGCTGAAGAACTTACAATACCACTGCAACTACTTTTTAACTTATCACTCAATAAATGTACTTTCCCTAAAGCATGGAAATCTTCCTTTCTTGTACCAATATTTGAATCTGGTGCAAAATCTAACATTCGCAACTACCGTGGAATAGCCATTATCTCTTGCATTCCAAAATTATTTGGAAAAAATTGTAAACGAAAAACTTTTTCATCAACTTAAAAATGTAATAACAAACAAACAACATGGCCTTTTTAAAGGCCGCTCAATTACAACAAATCTCTTAGAATTTATGACATTCACTCTGAATGCAATGGACGCCGGCAACTACGTAGGAACTCTTTACACTGACTTTAGCAAAGCCTTCGACCGTATTGACATACCATTACTTCTACACAAACTACAAAAATATGGCATAAAACATATTCTTCTTGAATGGCTCAAATCATACTTAACGAATCGTGTACAGGTAGTCAATTGTAGAAAAATGTAACGCTTCCAAAACATTCTGCCTGAACCAATTAATGTAACTTCTGGCGTACCTCAGGGTTCTCACTTAGGGCCTCTCCTTTTCATTTTACATATAAACGACTTCATACTCAAAAATCTGAAAGTGCTTATATATACAGACGACATGAAATTTTTCATGGAAATTAAAAATATCAACGACGCTGTAATATTCCAGAACGAAATCAATCTATTCCACATTTGGTGCTGCAAAAGTCTACCCCAACTCAATGTAAAAAAATGTAACTCAATAACTTTCAGTAGGAAGAATGAAACTATATCTATAAACATACATCTAGGAAATCAACTTGTAGAAAAATGTAAAATTGTAAGAGATTTAGGCGTAATCTTAGACTCCAAGCTCACTTTTGTGGAACACTACAATACCATAATCAATAAAGCAAATAGTATGCTGGGCTTTATTAAACGCTTCAGTCATAACTTTCAGGACCCATACACAATTAAATTATTATACACTACATATGTCAGACCTATTTTGGAATATTGCAGCCTAGTATGGAATCCATACAATATTGTTCACGAAGAACGCATCGAATCTATTCAAAAAAAAATTCCTTTAATATGCACTTCGTAAATTAAACTGGACAGAATTTCCTCTACCATCATATGAAGCACGCTGCATGCTCATCAATATACAAACATTTACAGAACGCTGCGACTTTGCAATGCTTTATTTTATCAGCGACATTATTTCTCAACGCATTCAATCACCTTCTTTATTATCGCAACTAAATTTTTATACACCTAGCCGTCAATTACGAACCAGGAAATTATTTTTAGAAAGACACACTAGAACAAATTATGCAAAATATAGCCCAATCAATTGTATAATGCGCCACTACAATCAATATTGCGAACATCTTGACCGTGGTATGTCCAAAAATGAAATGAAATTCCAGCTTAGTCGTAGAAATAATGCGTAGTATCTAAGTAAACATTGTAAACCATATATATATATAGTCTACATTTGCTTGACGAAAAAAAAAATAAATAAATAAAAAAATATACAAATAAAAAAAGCCTTAAAATAAAAAATTATCAAAAAAAAACGAATTTTTTTGGTTCATGTTGAGATTATTGAGGAAAAAATCATATTTTTTTTCAGTGTATATTTTTTTAGAGTGCCCAATCGATTCCCTACAACTTCTTCCAGGACGCCATTTTTGTACGATGAACGGTTCCCGAATTACAACGAGAGGCACTTGATCATTTGCATGCACCCGTAAACTATTTTAGCTGTAACTTCTTCATTTTTCAAAAGGCACGGATGGGATAGCCATCAATCTGTAGGTTTTAATAACAGCTTTAAAATAAAAATTATCAAAAAAAATAAAACCCTGATTTTTTTATTTAACTTTTTTGGATTATTTTGTAATTATTGACAAACAAAATCAAAAACTTTTTTCAGTGTACATTTTTTTAGAGTGCCCAATCGATTCCCTACAACTTCTTCCTGAACGCCAATTTTGTACAATTAACGGTTTCTGAATGACAACGATTTGAAAAAGGCAATTTTTGTGAAATGCAAAAATACATACGCCCTTTTTAAAAATAAGTCATGAGTCTAATTGACCACTTCAACGGTTCAAAACTTATGGTTTGCCATGCAGAAGCCAAGTGCAAGTTTCATCCAAATCGGAGAAGGTCGAGTCTGATGATCTGCTAAGCATTTCTGGAATTGCTCAATGGCAAGATGCCAAATCCTGACAAGACAGAACAGAAAAACGAAGGAAGGCACTGTTGTTCTCAGCAGATGACCACGATGTCGGGGACTCCCGGGGAGTATGATTTCGGTTATGTTAACAGTTGAGCTCTCCGGTGACAAACATCTGTTGTCGTCCTCATGTAGCCGCGGAAACACCCGCAGGTTGACAGTTGGTGAAACTTGGTCCTCCGTGAGCAGCAGTAGTGAATTTGTATGGCACAGAGTAAGAAAGAAGGAGTAAATTAAGCATTGAAAGGGTATATTTGGTGGGTATAGGAAGGGTGTTCGAAGAGAATTTAAAACAGCAAAAAGATCTTGTAAGTTTCCAACGAAGATGGAAGAGGTAGACTAAAAGATCGGCCAGGCTAGATCGAATTATAGCGATACGCGAGCGAAATTTTGACACTTCGCTTTTTTGTTGCAATGCCATTTTGACAACTGAAGAGACAATGTGATAATCGAATAGTAGGCTCATCTATACGATGAAGAGTGTGAACGTTTTTTTTAAGGCCTGATGGAAAAAATGCGTCAAATTAGAGTTGAATAAGTTTTCAATCGTAACACACTATATGCAACAAAACACATCTGCTTCAACTAATACCTACACCAGTTCTCTAAACAGTAACAAAACCATTTAGAAAATGTAAATATGAAATTTAGAAATTTGTACATGTAGCTTGTAAGGTTTTTTGTCGTGAATACGACTTACTTTACTATAGGGCGCCTTTTCAAAATGTACCCTCTGAGAGAGTGATAAGTTTTTGATCATGAATATCTCTTGTTGTATCTAACGAATCAACATAATTTTTGTTACATGCCATCGGAAATATGAAATATGATAAAATTTTCAACTGTGTGACATAATAAAATTTTCAACTGTGTGACATAATCCCAAATAATTCGAAATTAAACTTTTCTGAAATGTTTGGTATAAACGAGTATCGAAGAGAATAATTAATAAGGCGCGTTTGCCTTTCTCGTATTTTTAAAGCTCATAGCTCAGTGATCTGTTAAATGCTTTATATATTCTAACTACCAATAGAATCGAAATTTTCCAACTTAAACGTGTATAGCAACAGCATTGAAGTACAATCAGAACGCGTTCTGAGGAAGAGAACAAAATATCTTCTGTACAGCAGAACAGCAAATCGTTCGAGAAAAATGTTCCGAACAGTGCTTAATATCGTAGTGAGTTCCACAATTTGGTCCTTCTGAAAGGCAGAATGAATCCCGTACAGCACCCTGATAGTTTCGTTCAATGAAATGCAAATCCAAAATGAAATAATCGACATTAAAATTTTATATGCTGCCGTTAGGACCGCCTATTAGTGAAAAAGCTACAAACGAAATCACGTAAAAGAAACCTCTTTACAAAAATTGGATCAGTTTGGATTCTATCGTCACTGCGAGCAGATGTATTGTGTATCGTTTGCAAAGCTAGTTTCGCTTCCGACAAGAGCGATTACGTCACAGCTGCTAGTCGTTTGCATTGGTGAAAAAAACAACGAAAAGGGGACAATGGTGGAGAGCATCACACAAAATCAGCCGTTCTAATGACTCTAAAAGTTTTCTTAAGAACTATTAGGATTTCTTCTTCGCAAATCGGAGGTAAATACCCTCAGTTTAGTGCAAATCTAGAACAGTTTGATTAGATTTGTGCATTCTTCGCTGTGTAAAATTCACAGTAATCGAGATCAAGTGAAGCCTTTTTTGTTTTTGCGAAAAATGTGAAAAGGGGAATGCTTGCATAATTCATACGATTGATCAACTAATTGTTATTCGGAAGTGTTAAGGAACATGTCAGTTTTTTCGTATTCACGACATCCAGTTATGTCCCTGACATTATCCATCCGCCTTTTGAATTTTTCATAAAATTTTCGAAATTAAAAAAATTTCTGCGAAAAAAGTTCTCAACATTTATGTGGGTTATATTGTTCAGAGTTTTATATTAAAAATCTATGTTTTATTGACATTTCAATATTTAAAATGTTGAGCCGTAGAGAAAAAACGTGAAGAAGGAGAATGTCATGTAGATAAAAACCGTTGGAACAATAACAAAAACATTACAAACAAGCTGAAAGACACACACGAATTCTGTTACAGCTTGTTGAAGTCACCGTACAAGTTGTTTTGTGAAACATGTTTACCAAACCGTAGAACCTCAACACTGTTTACCGAAATGTCACTTCAAGAACTACACAATAGAATGAATAATTTGCCATCACAACCATTTGTTTACTCCATAAACGTCCAAACAGAGCGCGGTCGGTCGCCTGAATAAACATTTAGGTTTCACTTTTCGTCCGAACCATTCATTCGTACAGCCTATTCTCCTTTGATGGGACTTACTTTTTATCACACCACTTCATCATCAAACATTATATAAGAATAGCCTTCCCCGCACCCGTTCGTTGCCACAAAACTTCACCAAAACCGGCAAAGAACGGACCCTATTTATTTATTGTTATTTGACCGTGTTCCGGAAGATGGAAAGCAGAAGGAGTTCCCCCGGACGGGTGGCCATCAATCAAAGCTACTCTCGTGCCGCCTGACCATGGCTACACGATGGCCATCGGTTATTGTTTGATCAACACGCTCTCAGTGGAACCGCGTCGATTCCGAGTATGTGTTTCTGTTTGTGTTTGTGTGTGCGTCTGTGCTGTGGCCTCCTAAATCCTCCCGGGGATCACGGACCAGTAGAACAAAAGTATTTCCTCATCGGAAAGTCGCGTATGACCGGGAATGAATGGTGTGGGAGTCATTTTTTATTTTCGTTATTACCCTGAAGTGAAACGGGAACATGCCATGCGAGGCGAGCGAAGTGGCAGTTTTGACTGTGAAAGCGACACTTTTCACATTTCTCAGGAAGGTTCGTTTTTTCTTCACCTCTGTTTTGCTCTCCATTTTCCTTATATTTGATGTCATTTTAATGTCCCTCTATTATCCATTAATGATCACAACTTCTGGCGGATGCTGGCAAAGCCGGGAGGGCTTCGCGTGGCGTTGAAAAGGAACTAACATGGGAAGAAGCGAGAAAGATGTAAGTTATGGTAATCAGACTCAACAATGGATGTCACAGAAGGAATGTGAAAAAGTCTCACCTTTTTATTTTGGTCATTAATATTCTATAAATATTAAGAATGTGAATGCTGTTATAGTCGAATTCATTTTCTGGGTTTTTCTTTTTGTAGGATCATGGATCACAAAGAATAGTGCTAGTATTAAATCGCATTTGTGTCTGGTTTAATTCTATTAAAAAATAACTTATGAACAGGTTTTAAGTCGGCAAATTCGAACCTGTTAATCAATCGGATTTTTTTTCGTACATTTAAATGACACCTGATGATTTACAGCTGAAGCAGTCCCTGTTTGGGGGATTAATCTGTAATTATATTTCCGAATGACTCGTCCTAAGTATATTATTCATTATGCACAGAAGCCAGCTCATTTATATTCTTTTGAATACAAAATTTGTGCCTTAGGCTTCTCCTAAGGACCTGTGGCTAAATTCAAGTGAAGTGGTCATCCACACTACAGACGAGAGTATTGCTAAACAAATATTGTCGGTTCCGTGCAGCCGTTCGTGCCGTTCATCGTGGGGTGCACTCCGGGATTGTGGCGGACGCAGTCTAAAGCAGCTCTTCAAAGAGGACGAATGGGCTAATGAATGGAAATGAACAGTTGGAAGAGGCAACGACAAGCGAACGGTGAACAGGATGACATTCTTTCACGTCATTTTTGTTCGCTTCTGTTGCTTCCGGCAAATGAATAAAGAAGAAAAAAAATTACGAGGGTGTGAAATATTGAAGCACAAGACATGCATGCCACGTTGAATGTGACTTGATGAATATTAATAAGAGTTATGCATCATTCAGACTGACGAACCATTCATCGAAAGTGCAAACAAACTGACTGCAACGGAGATTTCCTGTCCTGGCGAACCCTCACGTGGGAAGAATGATGGTTCAACGAGGCTTTCCACTTTAATAATAATAATAATAATATTCGTCAAGGTTTCGTAACGCTCATAACAAAGAATACTTCAGGTAGAGAAATAAGAGGAATGTCAATTACAATCCCGTAGTTTCACAAGGCCTCTTGAGAGCCATAAATTTTTCTATTTAATTTTTTTCATTACAACGGATTAGAACTTAAATCCTATCTTTTATTAATTGTTCTCTACTTTCTTTTCCTATTTTAAGTTTGTATTCGTCTGTAATTCTTTCGTTCTTTCGTTTTTCCGTTCTTCCGTTCTTCCGTTCTTCCGTTCTTCCGTTCTTCCGTTCTTCCGTTCTTCCGTTCTTCCGTTCTTCCGTTCTTCCGTTCTTCCGTTCTTCCGTTCTTCCGTTCTTCCGTTCTTCCGTTCTTCCGTTCTTCCGTTTTTTTCCGTTCTTCCGTTGTTTCGTTATTTCGTTCTTCCGTTCTTCCGTTCTTCCGTTCTTCCGTTCTTTCGTTTTTCCGTTCTTCCGTTCTTCCATTCTTCCGTTCTTCCGTTCTTCCGTTTTTTTCCGTTCTTCCGTTGTTTCGTTATTTCGTTATTTCGTTCTTCCGTTCTTCCGTTCTTCCGTTCTTCCGTTCTTCCGTTCTTCCGTTCTTCCGTTCTTCCGTTCTTCCGTTCTTCCGTTCTTCCGTTCTTCCGTTCTTCCGTTCTTCCGTTCTTCCGTTCTTCCGTTCTTCCGTTCTTCCGTTCTTCCGTTCTTCCGTTCTTCCGTTCTTCCGTTCTTCCGTTCTTCCGTTCTTCCGTTCTTCCGTTCTTCCGTTCTTCCGTTCTTCCGTTCTTCCGTTCTTCCGTTCTTCCGTTCTTCCGTTCTTCCGTTCTTCCGTTCTTCCGTTCTTCCGTTCTTCCGTTCTTCCGTTCTTCCGTTCTTCCGTTCTTCCGTTCTTCCGTTCTTCCGTTCTTCCGTTCTTCCGTTCTTCCGTTCTTCCGTTCTTCCGTTCTTCCGTTCTTCCGTTCTTCCGTTCTTCCGTTCTTCCGTTCTTCCGTTCTTCCGTTCTTCCGTTCTTCCGTTCTTCCGTTCTTCCGTTCTTCCGTTCTTCCGTTCTTCCGTTCTTCCGTTCTTCCGTTCTTCCGTTCTTCCGTTCTTCCGTTCTTCCGTTCTTCCGTTCTTCCGTTCTTCCGTTCTTCCGTTCTTCCGTTCTTCCGTTCTTCCGTTCTTCCGTTCTTCCGTTCTTCCGTTCTTCCGTTCTTCCGTTCTTCCGTTCTTCCGTTCTTCCGTTCTTCCGTTCTTCCGTTCTTCCGTTCTTCCGTTCTTCCGTTCTTCCGTTCTTCCGTTCTTCCGTTCTTCCGTTCTTCCGTTCTTCCGTTCTTCCGTTCTTCCGTTCTTCCGTTCTTCCGTTCTTCCGTTCTTCCGTTCTTCCGTTCTTCCGTTCTTCCGTTCTTCCGTTCTTCCGTTCTTCCGTTCTTCCGTTCTTCCGTTCTTCCGTTCTTCCGTTCTTCCGTTCTTCCGTTCTTCCGTTCTTCCGTTCTTCCGTTCTTCCGTTCTTCCGTTCTTCCGTTCTTCCGTTCTTCCGTTCTTCCGTTCTTCCGTTCTTCCGTTCTTCCGTTCTTCCGTTCTTCCGTTCTTCCGTTCTTCCGTTCTTCCGTTCTTCCGTTCTTCCGTTCTTCCGTTCTTCCGTTCTTCCGTTCTTCCGTTCTTCCGTTCTTCCGTTCTTCCGTTCTTCCGTTCTTCCGTTCTTCCGTTCTTCCGTTCTTCCGTTCTTCCGTTCTTCCGTTCTTCCGTTCTTCCGTTCTTCCGTTCTTCCGTTCTTCCGTTCTTCCGTTCTTCCGTTCTTCCGTTCTTCCGTTCTTCCGTTCTTCCGTTCTTCCGTTCTTCCGTTCTTCCGTTCTTCCGTTCTTCCGTTCTTCCGTTCTTCCGTTCTTCCGTTCTTCCGTTCTTCCGTTCTTCCGTTCTTCCGTTCTTCCGTTCTTCCGTTCTTCCGTTCTTCCGTTCTTCCGTTCTTCCGTTCTTCCGTTCTTCCGTTCTTCCGTTCTTCCGTTCTTCCGTTCTTCCGTTCTTCCGTTCTTCCGTTCTTCCGTTCTTCCGTTCTTCCGTTCTTCCGTTCTTCCGTTCTTCCGTTCTTCCGTTCTTCCGTTCTTCCGTTCTTCCGTTCTTCCGTTCTTCCGTTCTTCCGTTCTTCCGTTCTTCCGTTCTTCCGTTCTTCCGTTCTTCCGTTCTTCCGTTCTTCCGTTCTTCCGTTCTTCCGTTCTTCCGTTCTTCCGTTCTTCCGTTCTTCCGTTCTTCCGTTCTTCCGTTCTTCCGTTCTTCCGTTCTTCCGTTCTTCCGTTCTTCCGTTCTTCCGTTCTTCCGTTCTTCCGTTCTTCCGTTCTTCCGTTCTTCCGTTCTTCCGTTCTTCCGTTCTTCCGTTCTTCCGTTCTTCCGTTCTTCCGTTCTTCCGTTCTTCCGTTCTTCCGTTCTTCCGTTCTTCCGTTCTTCCGTTCTTCCGTTCTTCCGTTCTTCCGTTCTTCCGTTCTTCCGTTCTTCCGTTCTTCCGTTCTTCCGTTCTTCCGTTCTTCCGTTCTTCCGTTCTTCCGTTCTTCCGTTCTTCCGTTCTTCCGTTCTTCCGTTCTTCCGTTCTTCCGTTCTTCCGTTCTTCCGTTCTTCCGTTCTTCCGTTCTTCCGTTCTTCCGTTCTTCCGTTCTTCCGTTCTTCCGTTCTTCCGTTCTTCCGTTCTTCCGTTCTTCCGTTCTTCCGTTCTTCCGTTCTTCCGTTCTTCCGTTCTTCCGTTCTTCCGTTCTTCCGTTCATCCGTTCTTCCCTCTGGGTTTTTGTGTTCCGTTCCCCTATTTTTCGTTTATTTTTCTTCGTTTTTTTGCACTTCGATATACGCACAAATCTCCATTTACGTAATAATCGGGACTTCGCAAATCGAATTATGACGTAAAAAAGTTTGCGTTAATTGAAATTTTTAAGGTTGAAAAAAGTTTACGATATTTGGAATTTCCAACGTAAAAAAAGTTTTCCCAATTTATGTATATTATTTGATATGTATAATATAATGGATAACTATGGAACAAAAATTATTAGTATTTGAAGGAAAGAGATGTTTTAAGTCGCATCAAATTTCAAGATGGCGACTTCCGGTTTATTGATATTCCTTGGAAAAACTTATAATGTGGGTATTTTAGGAACGGGTTTGATAAGTAGATGTCGAAAAACGATGTTTGAGTTGGTTCTGAATTCCAAGATGGCGACTTATTGATATTCTATGAAACCCCTTACAATATGAGTGTTTTCGGAACAGATTTTATGAGTACATGTTGGAAAACGATGTTTGAGATGTTTCTTATTTCCAAGATGACGACTTCCGGTGTATTGACATTTATGTCAAACAGGTTTAATTTTATTTTAATTTTAAAATTTCTGTGAAACTATTTTTCCTCTACATTGTAGCTGGTATCAAATTCAACTGATTGGTGTACAAAAGTGCTTAGCTGTATATAGCATTCTTTGAACAATTTCTGTGAAAATATTCAATTTTTTGAGACTTTTTCACCAAAGTTGAAATTGATTTCTTCTGAATATATTTGATGCTAAATGCGATCTATTTATAAATAAAAATGCATATGTCGTCGTTTTGAATTTAAAGATATGTCAAAAATCCGAATTTTTCGAAAATTTATGCTTTGACTTTTGGTTACGTTTTTGATCATAACTTTCATTACCAAAGTGTAATTGAAAAATTTTCTGTTCCATTTATGTTGTGATAGACGTATCTGTCTAATGATAAACAAATTTTCAAAATCGGACTTCTAACAGCTGAGATATGGCCAGTCAAAGGAAGCGTTCCCCCTTTTTTTCAACAGACTTTAGTTGGAACTTTTTATAATAACTATGAATAGAATATTCGGTTTTCCATCGTTTCCGAATGAATTTTTCTCCTTTTTTGGACAGAGAAGATGTTTGGATATAAGGTATCGGTCGAGTGACGGCCAGGATGTAGACCATGTTCGATGTACGCGCTATTGTGTCTGACTGGCGTTTTAGAGTGACTAAAACAAGATTCAGAGTGGCGAAATGGTAGCGCGTATGCACGGAATGCATAAGAAAGCAGGTTCGAGTCCTGTCTCTGAGCGTATCTCTTTCCAAAAATTCATCTTTTCTGTTAGTTTTTCATTCATTTGGCTTCTCCAATATATGTTTCCGCTCAGTCATTGCAAAAACTGAATTTTTCTTGCTAATGGTGAAAAAAGTTTTGAAATCGGTCCAAAAATGGCTAAGATATAGTCAGTCAAAATAAGCGTTACCTTTTTTCATGGTACCCTTCGTAGTCCGCATAACTTTTTACCCCCTTGGTATTCGGAGTGTTATTTTGCTGTGCTGGTCAACGTTTCGAATGTTTATTTCATCGTTTTCAGAGTAGAAAGGCCAAAAATATTCCAAGTAAAATGGTAACCGTGGATTGACACAAAGTATCGAAGTCATCACTTGAACCTTTCGGAAATAGGGTCTTATTTGAAAATATATGCATTTTCCAAGAATTCTTGTGAAGATGGAAAAGGAAATATTCGTTAACTTATAAATTATTGCCAAAACCTAGCACAAAAATATATTAAATAAAGGATATAAATATAGAATGTAATTATATTTACCAGGCATTTCTTGGAGTCCGTTCAACACTAATGTTGTTTGTATAGGTAACATAAAATGAATGTGTAAGAAAATTTTTTTTTTGTATTCATCATGAGAACAATTTCTAGAATCAACTTCAATTTAACGCTATATAAATGCGCGAAACCAAATGCAATAAAAATAGTTGACTCAAAATGGAGTGTGTTTTTGCTCAGAAATGATAGTATATTTAATTGGCAAATTCAACTAAAACATCAGTCATTTCAACTAATATTTTAGCATTTTTTAAGGGAACGAAACTCATAAATCCAAATCAGCTATAGTAAGACCTTTTTAGTTGTCCTAAAAAAATAACTAACTAAAATTAAGTAATTTTAAGTTTTTTGCCAAAAAAGCTGATTTTAGTATTTGCGCTAATCCGCTTCTTTTGCGAGGTTACTTTTAAATAACACTCGTGAAATTATTATTTTTTGGATCAGGATCCGGATGAAATTCGGAATTCTAATAGTACTGTTGTTGTACCGTTGAATTTCACTATGTCACTTCATTACACTCTCACAAAGTCACTATTTTCACAGTCACTATTTCTCCGGAAGTGTACCAAACCTAAAAAGTAGTCACACGAATAGTACTCAGGAAATTCTCATTGGAAAATAAATTGGATTATGAATATATTTTCTTATAAGTATTGTAAAAGTTTGCTGCATTAAGTTTCATATTTCGCTTCAGTACAGGTTTTCTAGATAAAAACTTTTCAAGAAAAGAATAAACCTATGTATTACCTTCTAAAGGGTGATTTTTTAAGAGCTTGAGAACTTTTTTAAACAATAAAACGCATAAAATTTGCAAAATCTCATCGGTTCTTTATTTTAAACGTTAGATTGGTACATGACATTTACTTTTTGAAGATAATTTCATTTAAATGTTGACCGCGGCTGCGTCTTAGGTGGTCCATTCGGAAAATCCGCTTTTTTATCGACAAATTTTGTTCAGCGATGAGGCTCATTTCTGGTTGAATGGCTACGTAAATAAGCAAAATTGCCGCATTTGGAGTGAAGAGCAACCAGAAGCCGTTCAAGAACTGCCCATGCATCCCGAAAAATGCACTGTTTGGTGTGGTTTGTACGCTGGTGGAATCATTGGACCGTATTTTTTCAAAGATGCTGTTGGACGCAACGTTACAGTGAATGGCGATCGCTATCGTTCGATGCTAACAAACTTTTTGTTGCCAAAAATGGAAGAACTGAACTTGGTTGACATGTGGTTTCAACAAGATGGCGCTACATGCCACACAGCTCGCGATTCTATGGCCATTTTGAGGGAAAACTTCGGAGAACAATTCATCTCAAGAAATGGACCGGTAAGTTGGCCACCAAGATCATGAGATTTGACGCCTTTAGACTATTTTTTGTGGGGCTACGTCAAGTCTAAAGTCTACAGAAATAAGCCAGTAACTATTCCAGCTTTGGAAAACAACATTTCCGAAGAAATTCGGGCTATTCCGGCCGAAATGCTCGAAAAAGTTGCCCAAAATTGGACTTTCCGAATGGACCACCTAAGACGCAGCCGCGGTCAACATTTAAATGAAATTATCTTCAAAAAGTAAATGTCATGTACCAATCTAACGTTTAAAATAAAGAACCGATGAGATTTTGCAAATTTTATGCGTTTTATTGTTTAAAAAAGTTCTCAAGCTCTTAAAAAATCACCCTTTACAAAAATAAGGGATTTTATATTTTTTGCAATTATTCTAAATAAAGTATGTATAAAAAACTAACTTGAAACAAGTTATGATTAGAAAGCTAGTTTTAAGGGGGTTGTCATAATTCAATAACTAAAACTAACTTTGAAAAGGCCTAAAAAAAAGTTCCATCGAGTTCCACGCTTCGGTGTAAAGTTTCATCATAGGTAAAAATAGGTAAAATGATTTATAACTATTCCATGAAAGTATGCATAAAAAATAACTCGAAACAAGTTATGAATAAAAAACTGATTTTAAGAGGGTTGCCATAAAAACGCTTTGTATATCCGAAACGATGCGACCTAGACTTTTGGTATATTTGACAAAGTAAATTATTTTCAATAGTTCTAAAACTTTGTAGAAGAAAAGAATTTTCTATCTCTTCAGAAAAAAAAGTTATGGTTATATTTTTTGTCAAAGTAGGCCATGAACAATTAGAAATAGAATCAAATTACGCGGTATATATTTGTAAACAATTTCTTAAAAGGAACTATATGCATTAAAAAAACGGTTTGGCAACTGCTGATTTATGTCCATGTTTTTATTGATTCGAACCACTGTGCGGCGTCGGCGTATTCATCAAGCTAGTTTTGTGGCT
Organism: Malaya genurostris; assembly: GCF_030247185.1. Classification (NCBI taxonomy): domain Eukaryota; kingdom Metazoa; phylum Arthropoda; class Insecta; order Diptera; family Culicidae; genus Malaya; species Malaya genurostris. The sequence continues at coordinate 96,828,091 of NC_080572.1, forward strand.
AAGTTATTGAATGGTGAAGTTGATAGCTCTGAGCTCCTCGCCATGTTGAATTTTCGAGTTCCTCCGAGAGTTCTTCGTAGTAGTACTTTACTTGAGCCACGTTTTCATCGCACTACTTTTGGGTATTTCGAACCAATAACTGCAATGATTCGAACCTTCACGACTGTCGAGGAGTTTCATGAGTTTGGAGAACCATCCACCCGGTTTATTTCACGAATCAAGTCACGTATTTAGTTAACTGTTTAAGTGTATAGTTTTAGGTTTTTGTTTCATGTAAATAACAGGGAGATGGAGCTAATAATAATAAATAAATAAATAAATAAATGAATACATCATACAAAACTTTGAATCTTTTCTATTTTTTTTTTGAACAGGCATATACAAACACCAACATAACCATCATCAACCAGCATCCCTCGTGATAATCCCAACAAAATCGGAAAATATATCTCCGTCTTCCTCATGTATTCCCAACCAAGACAAGAAGCAAAGACCGAGAAGATTGAAGGCCACTGCCGAAATCCTCTTTTTATTGAAAATTGAAAGTATGTACTCTACCATCCACACGAGGACCGATCCATCATGGGAAAGTCTCTCGAATGGTTTTTATCCGTTGGTTTTTTTCCCCACACATAGTCGCTGGTTCTGTCAAGATGTGATGTGATGTGTGGCTGGGGCTTTTCCAGAAGAATTGTGGCAACGGCGGAGGTACACTTTTGAGCCTTAGCCACGCACAAGTACCTCCGGCAAACCAAATGACTCCCGTGGTGGTAATAAAAAAGTGAGATTGAGTTCGGATAACATTTGTCATACTTTTTCCCTCCGCTGATCATCACCCACCAGTCGGTGGCTGATTTTTTTTGCCTTCCTCACTTTACCACAGAATAATATCCGGAAGTTTGCGCTGGGTACGGATTCAAAATTTGCACCCCCATCCCACTAACGAGAAGATCTAGTGGTGAAATCGCTCCTACCATATCATCGCGCACCAGACCAGAGTGAAGGTAAAGCTGCGGAAAATCCTTCAAGTGGAAGCCATTCCGGGAGTGTGAATAGAAGTTACTTAAGGTAAAAGCACTGCCTCTCGAGTACGACCCGTGCAGTGCCTATTCGGTTGTGGGAAAAGCTAAGGACGACCACGACGACGACGACGGAAGGGGGAAGCCTAAGAGCTGTAGATTTGTGAGCAAAATCCTAGAAACTATTGCTGCATGGCCATGGCCGAGATGAGCCCAGGAAGTAGGAGCGTGCATTTGAGTGGTAGTTGATGGATATTTCCAATGGCCATTGGATGAATGGAATGCCAACAATACCCACCTGATATTCATTACACAAAGTAACGAACAAACAGTGTCACTGCCAAGAAAGAAATTCATGTCCTCTTCCAGTTGTTACTGATGATGGACAGAATGTTTTGGTTTAGATGTTTTTCAGGCAGGCTGCTAGACAATTGATGAGTGAAATCCATATATCTACATCGTTCACGTGACTTCCTTTTCAATTAGAAACATCCTTAAGGGCTGAGGACAGTACCGTAAAGTGATAGGTTTTTTGCTATTTTCCCGTTTCAAATTAAATTTTCTTGGAAACGGTGCAAAATATAGAAAAACCCACCTGATAATGTCTTCGAAATTTAGTTTAAAATATTCTGTGAAATTTTCAGAATGATTCATTGAGTTTAGCGTTCGTGTTGTATTTTTTCTGACTGAAGAACTGCTGAAAATTGGAACGCTCAGAAATGCATACCTCTACTTGTTCATCGAATATCTCGGCTTTGAAGGCTTGTATCATAAATCTACCGGGACAAAGTCTAGATGATTTAGTTTAGATGCGATTTGTACATAAAAACATATATGTTATCGCAATAAAAATAAAGTCTTGTATTTTTCTGTCAGTTTCAATGCATCTACCATTTTTTTCGCTTTAGTTTCCTGATAGCATTCTGAAAAAGGAGAGAGAAATAAAATTGGCTCGACAAGGCTGCCAAACACACAGAAATTCAATCTTTGTGAAAGTTGAATATTTTTTCATTGTTCATTGGAATCCATGTAATGTCCAACCCATACGATAGATTAATGTGATAAAACTTCTCATCAAAATAATAAAATGTATGCTGGCAACCCGGTTAAGTTTGCTCATATACGAGAGAGTACAAGAGAAATACGATGCGCAAAGGGAATTGAGCGTTCCACGTGGTCGATTTAAAACTCAACACGTGGCCCCCTGTCCTCAGACCTTAAGGGTTCTGTCGGCAGGAAAGGTAGTGGCAAAGAATTTAGAAAATAGAACTCTTTTTTAATCCACCTAGTGGTGTAACGATGCTTTTATTATATTACTTTCATTTTCATAAACATCACTAGAAGATCCTGTCAAGAATTTATTTTTCACACTTAAATAAAATCAAAAACTTTCTTTGGGCATAAACTATGGCGATGGTTTTTTTTTTTTTTTTTTAATAACAATTTATTGGAATATGAGTTAAAATTAAATTATTAAGATTTAAATTGGGTGTTCAGCCACAAGTGGTGACTTTTCAGCCCTGTTATATATATATATATATATATATATATATATATATATATATATATATATATATATATATATATATATATATATATATATATATATATATATATATATATATATATATATATATATATATATATATATATATATATATATATATATATATATATATATATATATATATATATATATATATATATATATATATATATGGTTTGGTTATTACCATGAAGACATCATTTGCTTCCGCAATTCTGAGATTTTTGTGTAGGAAAAATTCTAAACCTACTTGTATTGTGTAATGGGGAAAAGGAACTTATATACTAACTTACTAACTAATACAGAGAGCGAATCGATTCAATTGAAGATTGCATCGATTTTTGTCGGAATTTGCTTATAATATTATGTGACATTACATCTAATGGTTCTATATTTGTGAGTCTGTGTAACTCATTTGTACTAAACCAGGGAGGACGCTTCAGAATCATTTTCAGAATTTTATTCTGAATCCTTTGAAGCGTTTTCTTCCTGGTGGAACAACAGCTTGACCAAATTGGTACCGCATAAAGCATGGCTGGTCTGAAAATTTGTTTATAAATTAACAATTTGTTTTTTAGACAGAGCTTAGAATTTCTGTTTATAAGAGGATATAAACATTTAATATATTTATTACACTTTGCCTGGATTCCTTCAATGTGATCCTTGAAAGTGAGTTTTTTGTCATACGTTAAACCTAAGTATTTAGCTTGATCAGACCATGTCAATTCCAAGCCATTCAATTTGAGAATGTGATTATTGTTTGGTTTTAGAAAAGAAGCTCTTGGCTTGTGAGGAAAGATAATTAATTGCGTTTTTGCTGCATTTGGTTTAATTTTCCATTTTGACAGATAATCACTGAAAATATTTAAACTTCTTTGTAGGCGACTGCAGATAACTCTTAGATTTCTACCTGTGGCTAACAGACTTGTGTCGTCACAGAATAGCGATTTCTGACAACCAACGGGTAGATTTGGAAGATCAGAAGTGAAAATATTATACAAGATTGGAGCTACACTCGAACCCTGCGGAACACCGGCTCGTACGGGTAGCAATTCAGATTTACAATTCTGATAGCTAACCTGAAGAGTACGATCAGTTAAATAATTTTGAATCATTTTGATCAAATAAATAGGAAACTGGAAATCAGACATTTTTGCTATTAAACCTTTGTGCCAAACACTGTCGAATGCTTTTTCTATGTCTAGAAAAGCAACTCCAGTGGATAACCCAGAAGATTTATTTGATTTTATCATGTTCGTTACTCTGACAAGTTGATGAGTAGTTGAATGTTCATGACGAAATCCAAACTGCTCTGGTAAAAAAATTGAATTCTCATTTATATGAGTCATCATTCTTAACAAGATAATTTTTTCAAAAAGTTTACTGATAGAAGAAAGTAAGCTAATTGGGCGATAACTTGATGTTTCTGCTGGGTTTTTATCAGGTTTTAGGATAGGAATTACTTTAGCGTTTTTCCATCTTTTTGGGAAGTAAGCTAATGAAAAACACTTGTTGAAAATTTTAACCAGGAGTCTCAAGGCAACATCGGGAAGATTTTTAATAAGAATATTAAAAATTCCATCATTACCAGGAGCCTTCATGTTTTTGAGTTTCCTAATAATTGATTTAATTTCATCAAAATTCGTCTCAATAATGTCATCGTGTGATAACACTTGGGTTGAAATATGATCATACTTCAGTGAGACTTCATTTTCAATAGGACTCACAACGTTTAAATTAAAATTGTGGACACTCTCGAACTGCTGAGCAAGTTTTTGAGCTTTTTCACCATTTGTAAGAAGTATTTGATTTCCTTCCTTGAGAGCAGGAATTGGTTTCTGAGGTTTCTTAAGAACCTTAGAAAGTTTCCAGAAAGGTTTAGAATATGGTTTAATTTGTTCAACTTCTTTAGCGAAATTTTCATTTCGCAAAGGAGTATATCTATGTTTAATTTCTTTTTGTAAATCCTTAACTATGTTTTTCATAGCAGGATCACGAGAACGTTGATATTGTCGTCGACGAACATTCTTCAACCGAATGAGCAGTTGAAGATTGTCATCGATGATAGGAGAATTTAATTTAGTTTGAGCTTTGGGAACTGAAAGATTTCTAGCTTCGATAATATAATGATTCAAATTATCAATTGCTGTGTCGATGTCCGCAGAATTTTCTAAAATAGTTTCATGATCCACATGATTTTCAATGTGAGATCTGTAATCCAACCAATTAGCTCTATGATAGTTGAAAATAGAACTAATTGGATTAATTATAGCTTCGTTGGAAAGTCTGAATGTTACAGGAAGATGATCTGAGTCAAAATCAGCATGAGTAATCGGTTCGCTACAAATGTGACTTTGATCTGTTAGTACCAGATCATTTGTAGACGGGTTTTTCACGGAAGAGAAACAAGTAGGATTACTGGGATGAAGAACTGTAAAGTAACCAGCTGAGAGTTGATTATGAAGTATTTTACCATTACTGTTATTTTGCCTACAATTCCACTGGACATGCTTAGCATTTAAGTCCCCTATTACGAAAAATTTCGATCGATATCTTGTAAGTTTTTGAAAATCGCCTTTAAAGAAATTTAATTGTTCGCCGGTGCATTGGAAGGGCAAATATGCTCCAGCGATGAAATAAATTCCATGAATAGTTTCAACTTCGATTCCCAAGCTTTCAATAACTTTAGTATTGAAAGAAGGTAAAATTCGATGTTTAATTTGCCGTTGGACAAAAATGGCAACTCCACCACCAATTCCAGTAAACCTGTCAAATCGATGAACCACATAATGTGGATTACTTTTCAATTTTACATTTGGTTTAAGAAAAGTTTCTGTCACAATGGCAATATGAATTTTGTGAACTTTGAGAAAATTATAAAATTCATCTTCACTCGATTTCAAAGATCGAGCATTCCAATTTAAAATATTCAAATAATTATTTAACATCACTGTTAAATTTTAAATTCATTATAATATTATTTGCAAATTTCCATCCGATTTGAAATGCTTCAAAAAGTGATGAAGTCGAATTCATTTGAATGATCATTTGAAAAAGTTGATCTTGTAGGTAGATCATTTTATTTTCAGTTATATCGCCTAAATCGACTTCATTTAAAGAAGCGAATGGCATTGAAGGAATATTTGTAGGTAGACTGCCATTAGAAGAAGATGATTTGGCCGGTCTACCTATTAATAAATTGTTTTCGTTAGAAGAAGAACTGCAAGGCGGTCCTGTGTTTTGATTATTTACATTAGAAGAAATAGGAGATAGATTTCTACCTAATATACCAGCATAACTGACATTAGAAGAAGATGATGACGAGGTCGATCTACCTGTCAATAAATTGTTTTCGTTAGAAGACGAATTGGCAGGTGCCTTAGAAGAATTTTCAGGTATATTCTGTAAATTTAAGGTCGTTGATTTGACTTGTTGTCTAAGCGAACGAGCGTTTAAAATTTTTTCCCTGACAGGACATTTCAAATAATTGGATTTATGATTTCCATTGCAATTTGAACATGAAAATTTATCAGTGGTTTCATTCATTGGACAAACGTCTTTCGAATGCGATTTACCACAATTCAAACACCGTATATCCATATGACAATTTTTGGTTCCATGACCGAAGCCTTGGCAACGACGACATTGCGTTAAGTTAGCAATACGATTATGCCGTTTATAATGTTCCCAATGAATTTTAATGTGGGAAATGAAACGTACTTTTTCTAAAGTTTTCAAATTGTTTACATCACTTCGATTGAAGTGTATTAGGTAAAGTTCATGGGAAATTCCAGAGCGTGGTTTAGAAGTACCATTCGCTCTTTTTTTCATAAGTATTACTTGGGAAGGGGCAAAACCAAGCAATTCTTTTAGTTCATTTTTAATTTCATCAATACTTTGATCATTTGATAATCCTTTCAAGACAGCCTTGAAGGGTCTGTCTGATTTTATATCATATGAATAAAATTTATGAAGTTTTTCGGACAAATATCGAATAAGACGTTCGTAATCTTCCAATCCATCCACCAAGACTCGACATTCTCCTCTTCGTCCGATTTGAAATGAGACTTTTACTTCCGGGAGAAAAGTAGAAAGCTCAGTACGGAATGCTTTGAAGTCGGAAATCATCACCGTCACTGGTGGCATAGATTGATGTTTCTTCCCAGAACGACAAGCGTCCATTTTGGGAATTTTTGAAGAATTTTCTTCTATGTCGCTACAATCGGATTCAGGAAGAATCTCGTAAATATTGTTAGACGGCATAGGATCAATGGAAGGGAAATCCGTCCGTTGTCTTTTATTTTTACATTCAGATTCTATAAGATCGTGAATGTTATTAGAAAAATGTTGAATAACGGATTGTGATTTATTCCGTATTGAATTATTTTTAGCCTTAGGCTTGTTGCCTTTCCGGTTGGACGCAGGCATTTTTGAAATTAATGAAATTTTAAATTAAATTAACTAGGCTAAATTAGTCTTCGATTAGACTCCTAGCTAGCCTTAAAAAAGGCTGATTAATTTCTTAGTCACTCTAATATCACTCTTTGTATCACTTAGTCACTCTAATATCACTCTTTGTATCACTTAGTCACTTAGTTAGTGATTCAGGTAGCCTTGAAAAAGACTGAAGCCTTGAATCAATGAAACTCTAGGTAGCCAGAAAAAAAATTCCAGGAGCCAAGAGCTATACGCGTGCGGTGCGAACGACTGTTCAACACCGACTGAACTATGGCGATGGTGTTTTCTTCTTCTGTACCAGTACGTACCGATGCGTACCGGTTTTGCATCATTTTGTAAGGTAGTTTGAAAGATCGCCCTATAATATCGGAACCGGAAGTTGGATCTCGATAAAATTGCACAGTATCTTTTATGACAATGTGAGCTTAAATCTGAATCAAAATTTGTGAAAATTGGTTTAACCGTTGCTAGACAATCGAAGTGAGTTCCGTTTTTGAAATTTTTCTTCATTATTATAGGTGTTTTAGTAACCGGAGTAGGAGTCCCAAAGTAGATTTATATATCCATTAACTAATAAGGTCTCCCAATGAGATGAATCAACCAGTAAGTTTTGTAAACAATTGCACCTCGTTTTGTCATCCTTTTGAAAAAATATTTTTCACTTATCACTTATCTATGTAATACTGAAACCGAAAGTCGAATCTGAATCATCTTTTGGGGGACTTTTTAAAGAATTTCAAGACTTTTTATTTGCATCTAAATTTGTATAAATCGGTTAAGAAATTGCCGAGAATACCGAGAATAGATTAGCATATATTACCTTGTAACTCCGGAACCGGCAGTTGGATGGGAATAAAATTAAACAGCAGTCTATGGGACCATAGGCCCTTTATTAAAATCTTATTTTGTAAAAATCGCTTCTGCTACCTCTAAGAAAATCTAGTGACATTATTTGTCACATACATATATTCACACACACTCACACATTTTGTGATCTTGACGAACTGAATCGAATGGGCCTGGACCTATATGAGAAAGGCAAAAAGGATGGTTTTAAAGACGCCATGTCTGACAAAGAAAATTTTTTCTACTTATACGACGAATGTATTGAAGCTATCAAGTTGTCCACGGGTTTCATAGCACCAGAGACACCAGGTACACCGAAACCTCCATTTACGAACCAAACGGGGGTTCGTAAATAGAGGTAGTTCGTAAAAAAAGTTTACGTTATTTGGGATTTGGTTAGTAAAAAAAGTGTTGTGTAATGAATGTGGAAACCGCCCATCATATGGCTTTTTTTCGAAACGCATGTGAAGAGTAAGGGCAAGAAAATGAAATTTGCGTTCTGCAATTCAAGATGACGACTTCCGGTTTCTTGATATTCTTTGAAACCCCTTACAATGTGGGTATTTTCGGAACGGCATTGATGAGTAGATTTCGAAAAACAATTGTTAGGGTGGTTCTGAAATTCATGATGGCGACACTTTTGCTCATATTGTGGCGCTCCTGGTGGACGGATTTGGAAGTTCTTGGCGTCCACGTGTCGGAAATTTTGTCAGCTTCACGTACAATTTTTGACATCCCGCAAATCGACTGTACTTTGTAAACAATCAACATGGAAGCCGAAAGAAAGGAAAAAAATGTGACAGTTATTTGGAAAATCCATTGTGGTCGGCATCTAGGCTAGCTAAATAGCTGAAATTGCCCAGAAATACCGTATGGCGCGTTATCAAATGATATAAGGAAACATTGACGACGATTCGGAAGCCTCATGCCAATCGTGGGAGTGGAACTGTCTACCAGGAATTGCGTGGTAAGATTTTGAAGACGATTAAGAGGAATTCTAATCTGTCGGACCGTAATTTTGCCAGAAAATTCGGTGCTGTCCATAGTACCGTGAGGAGAACTCGACTCCGGGAAGGAATCAAGTCGTATCGAGCTAGCAAACAGCCAAATCGGACCATAAAACAGAATATTGTGGTCAAAATTCGTGCTCGGAAACTATATGACCAGGTGCTGACCAAGTTCGACGGATGTCTTCTGATGCACTATGAAACCTATGTCAAGGCTGACTTCGGGCAAATCCTAGGTCAAAAATTTTACTTGGTAACGGCTCGGGGTGATGTTCCAGCCAAATTTAAATTTGTTTTTACCGACAAATTTGCAAGAAAACTTATGATTTGGCAGGGCATTTGCAGCTGTGGCAAAAAAACGAAAGTTTTCGTTACAAATAACCGGAACTATACCAAAAAGAGTGTCTCCAAAAACGAATTTTGCCTTTCGTTCGATCCCACGACCATCCCGTAATGTTTTGGCCAGATTTAACAAACTGTCATTACAGCAACGTCGTTCAAGAATGGTATGCAGAGAAAGGGATCCAGTTTGTTCGGAAAAACCTTGACCCACCCATCTTCCCCTAGTTCCGCCCTATTGAGAAATACTATTGAGTTTTTGTGTGTCTCATTTCTCGAACATACAATGTATGGAACACTTGTAGAACTAAATTAATACTATTACTTTGCTGAGGAAACTATGTTGATACGTTAAGGCGTTTAGGAGTTATACAATGTTTCTGAGTTTTTTGAAGGTATTCTTAAAACTAATTTACAAAAGTTAAAAAAATAACACCCTTCCAATTTTCTCTTAAATTTTTACTTATATAATGACCTTTCAGGAACCGCATAGGATACATTTTTGTCGATCTGGCATCTAATGAATATTGATATTTGAAGCTTGACTAGTTTTTGATGAAAAAACAATCATAACTTTTTACTGGTAGCTCATATGAAAAACCTTGGTTTAGCAAAATTAAAATAACTCTTCTGAAGACAACTTTTCCGTAGAACGTTTCACAAAAAAGTTAGAACATAAAAAGTGATTTTTCAGGAGCCGCCCTACTTTTATTCGGGAAAATGTATGTAACACGATCAAATAAAAAGCTAGAGAGGTGTTTTTTCAGCAAAGTTGCTCAAAATAAAATTTCCTTCAACTCTATTGTACAACAAAATCATTTTTGAGTTCAATTAAGAAAGTTAGATTTCAGCTTTCAATCTAAATGTGGACCACCCTAGTAACTTTCTTCATCAAAAGGAGCGCCATTTGATTACAAACAGCTTTTGTGAAGACACCTACTACAAAAAACTTATATTTAACAGTGAAAATATTTTTGTCACGCTAATTTCCCGTTTCGGACCATACTGAAATGTGGTCAGGTTTTAAACACTTACAGCTCAGTATATTTTGTATCAAATATTAATATAATTTCATTTTTTGATTGAAAATATTTCTAAGATTCGATTTGAATGTATCAAGCCACGTATTTTAAATTATAAATGATTGAAATTTAGATTAGTAGCGAGAAGTGTCTATAAATAGAAGCAAAATTATAGCTAACGTTTCAGTCCTACGCGTAGCATGCTAGAGGTAGGCTGTTGCTAGACAGCAAGACAAAAAGTGCCATAACACGATTTGAAGCTTTAATTGGTATGCTCTGATCTTGTGTCATGCAACTCAGGGTAAATTTTAAGTGCTTAAGATTAATTTCAAATTTACATAAGATGAACTCGATTGATAATAAGAAAAGTTTATCGCTTCAACCGAACTCGTAGAATGGTAGAGAAACTTAACGCTATAAAAATAACTGCTTGCATACAAAACTTGAACACAAGCTTGGCGAAGAGAAGCTTAAATACTGAAATCCGTTTCGCAAGTATGTACAAAGATAGAATTGCATACATTTGGGATATTGGTGTAATTTCGTCGGCTATAAAACAAACAATGTTCGGTGTTGGTTCCTAGTCATGATAAATCTAGGCAGACTCTCGTGCAATTGCGGATTCAAAAGTGTCACACAAGCCGGGTGCTGGTCGTCACGATTGATTAAACTGTTTGATTGTAGATCATTAGAAATTTTGGTTGCCTTGTTCCACATCAAAAGCTCGAACAACACCATGGGGTTGATCTTAGTAGTTTTTTGTTTAAATTATATAGAGGTTTTAACTTTTTATGTCATTCGCCTCTTCAAGCCAGAAGAAGTGAGGTGCGTGATAGGCATCGCCTAACCCATTACGCTATACCCGTCCCCTATTTTATGTTCTTGAATATGAATTAGCGTGAAATGCAATGTTCCATTTATAAGATGTTCCATCTTATAAGATCACAAATTTTTTTCAAACTGTCAAACTGGTTTTAATTTCTATTTATTTACTAGAAAAACGTACATCATATATCGAGTGCTATGCATCTGCTGACCTTGTCATCGTTCGGATTGACGTAGAATCCAATCAACGAACACTCACCATCCACCAAACTTTTCCACTGTTCACCGAGAAGATCAACGGCAATGACAGTGATAGCAGGTGGGTTCCAACACTTGGTAGACAGAACTCGGCATTTGGATGGTACACAAATGAAAGGAAGAAAAAAAAACCTGGTTCCATAAATATTAAGTGACTGGATGGTAATTGAGTTTTTTTTGTCTGGACGCACCGGCACCGGTCCCCGTTGCGAGCGTGAGTCCCGTTCGTGTTTTGTACCGAAGAAGGTGTAGCGCAAAAGTTTAGCACCTCTGGGTGGCCGGAACTGGCTTTGCTTCCTTTCGCACAGTTGCTCGATAATTTCTTTCTGAAAGCTTTTTGTATACTTTTGTTCGCTCAGCTCTACTCATATTCAGGACTTTATTTCACGCTCGTTTAATTCGCTTTTGAACGCATTCGAGACGAACTTTACGTACCTACTTTCTCATCTCGGTCCGATTGCCTCCGAGGTTCCTGTTTTAAGAGCTGTCGTAAAGTTTTATCACTAGCTCAACTCAGGAAGTTCCGTTGAATAACTTTCGAATGTAATCATTTTTACACCACCTTTTTTGGCCTTCTCGAGTTTTCCCCAGTTCACGATACTCAGTTTTGTTTCAAGTTCCTCAAGCAAAAACAAGCTCGTAATGCTCGCTTAATCTTTATATCCGATTTGAGAGTTTTCCCTCTAAACAACCGTCCGTTTCTTTCCTCCCCTCTTGTCCTAGTGCCACCGGTCGCAGCTTGTCCGACTTTAGATTCGGAGGACAGGAGTCAAAACTAGCGCGCGAGAGTAATTAATAGAAGGCAAATTTTCTACGGCCTATTGTTATTATTCTTCAGCCGGTTTTCCCGCTTTACGACTTTCACGGTAAAAATACTCCGGTTCCCCTGGTTTTGGCGAGAGGATTGGTGCCTTATTTCGCCCCGGTCGGGAACGCCGGCAGCAATTACTTCATTCGCTAGAGCTGGTCCATTTATGGCGATTTTCCAACTTTTCCCCTTTGCTGATGGATGGCACAAAAGCCGGAGCCGTTTAATTAAAGTTTCATTCTCGGCTAGGCTGCTAGACGGTTAGCCCGAGCCCAAAGTCCAGTGACCCAAAAACAATTTGCAAGTGAGCGAGCATTCTTAAGATCGTTTGTGCTGTGGACAATGTCTTCGTTCCGGCACCGGTCACGGGTTTCCAGTGACGGGTTATGCGGGGCAGTCGCTGTTAACACGCTTCGGGAACTTTTTAATCCTCATTTGTCAAGCGGAAACGGCGATTGTTATTCCGTTTCACCGGAAAACAAGCTCCCGTTCAGCGGAGATTTGTCATGCCGTCAAACAACTGTCATGCCGAAAAACAACTCAAGTGAAGGTAAATTTAATAACCGAATTTAGTGGATCATTTTCTAACCGGGGATGATGCTGAAAATAGATTTATTGCCAACACATTGCACATGCACGATTCGAAGGGAACAACAAACCCACATTTTCCGCAATGTCATACTTAAATTGAATTTTGTACTCTCGTTCCTCCGGCTTTGGGCACCGAAAACCGGCGAACATCAAAGTTGCTCAGTTTGACAGCTTGATCACGGCAAATGATTTACGTGAACCGTTTATGCATCGGGCGAGACTCGTAAAAACTATTCCACATTATTGCTGCAGTTTGCCTATTGCAGTTCCCGCAGTACCGCGTGCGTGAAGAAAAGATGCCACTCCGTATGTGCCACGGCGAACACACTGCGGCGTTACTAATGAACCTCTCCCTGGAAAACACCGCACCCGCCCGGCCAGCCCGGTGTCTAGTGATACATTGCGATCGGTTGCATGAGACATGAACCTTTTAAAATTCCATTCTATTCCCCGGCCGGAGTCAGTTTGGCTCGGCCGGGTGCTGGCCGCACATATGTGCGTGCTTGTCCATCAAAAAAAAAACGAAAACCTGAAAAGATCCGCCCTGTTGAACCAATCCGATCCGGACACTTTAGGTGCCAACTGACGAGCGGGGTGAAACGGTTAATGAATTGTTAAACCGGACGGTCTGTCGATTGTCGGTGGGAGAATCCGCCGCTGCCTGGATATCGCCGTTCATTTATAAATTAAGATAATAGGTTGATAAATTCGACGGTGTCGACGTCGTTGCTGTCTTTTCCCGCACTATCGCCTGCCCGCCTGCCTGCCACGCTAATAGTTTTGAAGTGCTGATGACATGATGTATTTTTATACGCCCAAAACGGGCGTTCGGTGGAAATATATTATTTTAATGGGTTCGAAATGGGTCGGCGTTCGGCCCGACTACTTTTCAATGTGGAATTGATTGAGAGACCAAGTCCAAGCTGTCTAATAAAATAAACCTAATGATAAAAAGCTAATGTTTTAGCTCGAAATTATGTTGAATTAGATGTAACAGCAGGGCGAATGGAGAAAATAAAGATAAACTTTACAGTTATTGCATTATTTATATGAATAAATCTTTTGACAGCTCATTCATCACTTCGATAAAAAGTTTCACCAGAATAAAAATAATAATAATGCAACTGACGGCGTTAAAGATTCCAGATAAGGCACTAATCATAATGCCTATTTCCGGAATTGAACAACAAGTCGAAGAATTGAAATATGATTGAATTATCGAACTTGTTTTATTTTATTTTATTTTGGGAGCAAAGAAATTCTTGTTAGATTGGAAAATTTGTTAAATCCTTACCTTCACAAGGCAAAAAACATCTTTTGTATCTACAGATTATTTACAGCCAAATACGGAGCCGGGTGTCAATCAAAAGGTTCCAAAATAGTCATAATTTTGAACATACATAACTCAATCATTTATTTATTTATTTATTTATTACTAGCTGACCCGTCGAACTTCGTCTCGCCTGAAATTATTTTTTTTTAAATTTATGTTTTCGGACAGCATAGTTGTCAAACGTTAATGTTTCTTTCCATTATTTTACTGATTACTTGGCTTACAATAAACGAATTTCGACAAATTCATATCCAACACATTGACTTCGTCCCGAAGAAGAAATATCATCAAGAATTATTGTGGAATTACATTCAATGCTTTTGTTAAGCAAAACCTAAACAAATGCACCGATTGCCATCTCATCCTTCGAGTCAGTGTGTTGAACAGAGATTGTAGATCTATCAAAACTAAATGTTTGACATATGGGATGATGGATTGGATTGAATCATATCCGACTGGTCGTAGTACGACCGTGAAAATTGGCGACTGCGTTACTCCATCATTTATCGTGAGCTCTGGCGTTCCTCAGGGAAGCCATCTAGGACCATTCGTATTTCTGCTATATCTAAATGATCTGAATTTCGTTTTGCAATGTATGAAGCTATCATTTGTCGATGATTTCAAGCTGTTTCATCTCATCAAAGATCTGAAAGACTCAAATTTCTTGCAATCACAGTTTGATGTATTTTCTAACTGGTGCAACGTCAACAGAATGGTTATGAATGCCTCTAAATGCTCCGTTATCTCCTTCTCTCGCAAACGAACCACGACCATGTATAATTACACTATTTCGCAAGTTGTACTAAAACGGGAGACATCAATCAAAAGATCTAGGAGTGTTATTGGTTTCTAAACTTAGTTTCAAAGATCACATAGAATATACCCTCTCTAAGGCATTAAAGATGCTAGGTTTCATATTTCGCATCTCAAAAAATTTCAATAACATATACTGCCTGAAATCGTTATGTTGCGCTCTAGTTCGCTCTACACTGGAGTATGCTGTTGTTGTTTGGACACCACATTACCAAACTGATAAGCTGCGCATTGAAGCTGTCCAGCGCAAGTGCATTCGTTTTGCTTTGCGTCGCCTGCCCTGGAGAGATCGATTGTGATTTTTCCAAGCTACGAAGCTGTTTTCGTCGCGGACCTCATCCAATCTCGAATTGATTGTTCAGATCTCCTACAACAGCTAAGTTTTGACATTCATCAGCGTAATTTGCGGTTTATTCCCTCTCTCAGAATTCCTCGTGCTAGAACTAACTATGGCTTTAATGAACCGTTTTCGAGTATGTTTCGCGTATTCAATACTTGCTCTGATGAATTTGATTTCAATTTATCTCGTAAACCGTTTTCTTCGAATCTTTTCCCGCTAGTTTTATTAAGATAATTAGACGATATCAATAGTTGTTAGTTAGCTTTATAGTTTAAATAAAGGTAATCTACGATTTCGTTATGTATCATGTGGACAAATGTTATATGTTGATACAAAAGATGGGAATGTTTTATGCCTGCTGGAGAAGGAGAATAAAAATCTCAGCTCCAGCGGGCTCTTCCCTTGCTATTAAATAAACAAATAAACAGATGGATGGAAAAGAGATGACCATGATAAATACTTTAAACTTTTTAAAATTTAATAGCAAATCCTTAGGGATTATCGAAA
This sequence comes from Malaya genurostris, assembly GCF_030247185.1. Lineage (NCBI taxonomy): Eukaryota > Metazoa > Arthropoda > Insecta > Diptera > Culicidae > Malaya > Malaya genurostris. The sequence goes on from NC_080572.1 coordinate 96,843,803, forward strand.
GTAATAAATTGGTTTTGAACGGTTGTCCATAACCTGCTTCACCGCTAGTGAAGCCTTAGTCGTGTTTGATGAATATTCGTAGGATCAATTTTCGATTAACGAATTAGCGATAAAATGAAAAATTCTTGGACATTCGAACGTTCAAATTACCCTTTTATTAAATATTGTTTCCATTAACTTTGACGTGAACGCTGGATTCGTTCAAGAATTGTATCAAAAGGCCTCTCATTCGTCGAGCCACCACATCGGTTTGCTTAGTATTCAGTCCTGAGAATCAATATTCTGTTCTAGCGGAGTGAACATGAGGAGTGATTATACCAGTATTCTTCTTATCGTTAAAGCCAATGTACAAAACAGCAGATCTCACAACTAATGGTTCTTACATGCCACGATTTCTCCTTCAGATATGATATTCATGATTCGCATAAGGTAATTCGTCAAGTAATTAAAAGTTCGGAAAATGATTTGATTTGGCTTAAGCAGCTTACAAATCTGTATGAAATGTTCAAAACGACGGATCTAACAATGAGAGATTCTCTTTGTTTACTTTCTCTTTAGATTATTACGGTACTCTTAGCAATCCTTCACTCAAATTATTTACAGATAATAATAACTAAAGCTATCATCTTTGAATCTGCACTGAATAAATTACCGACAAAAAGCAGGAATGTTTCGCAATATTCGAAAGAGAAAATAAACAAAGAGAATGTCTCATTGTTACATTCGTCGTTTTAAACATTTCAAACATAAATGTCATGTATATGTGCATCCTAAGCAGACCGTTTTGAAGTAAACCACTCTTGAAAACTCACCCGAATCGGCTGAACAAACTTCACCATGCTAAATGCCAGGAAAATATTTTCATCTGAACTCACTATTTCAACAGCAGAATCCTATCATTGATACGTAAAGAAAAATCGTTACATTATTTGATTTGTTCAACTCACACCCACGATGGCCAACATTATTCATCTAACTACATCTACTATACCTACAACAGTCATGTGCATTCCACCATAAGGTCATTTGGCAAGTAATGATTTGGATACCCTATTAGGCACGTGTTTCCAAATGACGAATCAATCATGCATGCAAAATCTCCACACAAAACTATTCGTTGCGCGCCAAAAAATTTATTCGACGATCTAGTATTCTTTCCTTCGACGGTCAAGCACTTATGCAACTTGTTGCGCGCCATCAATCGTAAATCTAGCAATCATTGGCGACTTTTTCAGTGGAAAATTCCATTGTCCATACAAAAAAACTTTATTAGTAATTTTTCCCAATTTTTTTGATGTACGAACCCGGTGGGGGTAAAAACTGATCAAACAAAAAAAATCATCTCAATCCGTCCATCCGTTCTTACGTGATGCGATTTCAAAGAATGATCTCTGCATTCATATATATATATATATATATATATATATATATATATATATATATATATATATATATATATATATATATATATATATATATATATATATATATATATATATATATATATATATATATATATATATATATATATATATATATATATATATATATATATATATATATATATATATATATCTTTATATATAAAAATGCAGAGATCATTCTTTGTAATCGCATCACGTAAGAACGGATGGACGGATTGAGATGCTTTTTTTTTGTTTGATCAGTTTTTACCCCCACCGGGTTCGTACATCAAAAAAATTAGGAAAACTTACCGGAAAAGTGGGAAAAACCAATAAAGTTATTTTGTATGGACAATGGAATTTTCCACTGAAAAAGTCGCCAATGATTGCTAGATGATCGATAGGTGTTTGGCGCATAACGAGTTGCATAAGTGTTTGGCCGTCGAAGAAAGGAATACTAGATCGTTGAAAGAATCATTTGGCGCGCAACGAGTTGTTTTGTGTGAATTCATGTGGTTCGTCATTTCGAGCCACGTGCTTAATTGGGTATCAACATTATTGATTGCCAAATGATTCAATGATGGAAGGCATATGAGTGTTCCAGCTATACCGTAAACATGATCAAAAGTTCTGATACTGTTTACCAGAAGATGCATTGTGTGCAATGTAATCAGTTAGTTGTTTATTGTTGGCCATCGTAGGCGTGAGTTGAACAAATCACCTTATAAATAGAACGATTTTTGTACGAATCAATGATAAGATGCTGCTGTTTAAATAATGAGATCAATCATAGAGGTTTGCTTTGAATTTAGCATGCTGAAGTTCGTTCGCGTCGGGTAAATTCTGGTGGATTGAAAACCATTAGTTGTGAGATTTTATGCATTGACTCGAACGATAAGCTGCATACTGGTACAATCACTCCTCATCTTCACTCCTCTATAACAGAAGAACTGCACATTATTTTCATATAAAACTTTCTGATATAGATTCTCAGTGCCGAACTCCACCATTCATTAATTGTAGGTGGGGTAGTAAACAAAATTATGTGGTGTTGACTAATGAGACGACTATTGATAAAACTATTAAACGAATTCAGTGTTCATATAAAAGTTAATGGAAACAACATTTAAAGGAATGTTAACTTATTGGGTATTAAAACTTGACAAATAACTCAATGACGGAATGCATATGACTGTTTTCTAGAAAACCGCTGTAGGCAGCAGAAAAAGTTCTGATATCATTTACCTGTTGATGAATTGTGATTAATGATAAATATTGGCCATCCCGGCCTAACAAATTAGTAATTTTTTGAATAAATCAATGCAAAGTTTGTGCTGTAGAAGCGTTCAGGTCAAGCTAAGAGATTTTCCGAGCAGTTTTTGTTCTAATGATTTAGAGTATACTAAGCCTCTCTAAGCAACCAAAGGTCCACAGTACCTGAAAACTATCCACTTTATTAGAGCTCTAAAGTTTGCGTGGCATTTTTTGGCAACTTAAACATACAGAACAAGTTCTGAGAAAACTTTCCCGCTGCCTTAAAGATGTGCAAGGAACTGCTCTCTGTTCAGTGAATTGACTCAAAGGATGAGATGACAATCTATGCATTTGATAAATTTTTTCTTAACAGAAGTGTTTCACATTTTCACATTAATTTTTGGTGATATTTCTTTTTTGGACTAAAGCGAATGTGTATCGAATTCTATTGATTGTAGGTTAAGTTATCAGAAAAATAAGGAAAAAGAGTCGGAGGAAAGAATACTAGTTCGTTGAAAAAGTTGTTTGGAGCGTAACGAGATGCTTTGTGTGGTCAATCTAAGAGATTTGCCTTGCATTTCTCTTTCTAATGATTTAGATTAGACTAAGCGCACACAGTAAGTGGTTATTACATATTAATGTTCAAGATGATTACCATAATGAATTGAGACTGTTATTTCATGTTGCAAATTCTGTGAAGAATGTTCAAACTGGTAAGATCAATATCAAATTACAATTTAAGCGTCGTCTCCAAGCAATCAAAAGTTCCACAGTACCTGAAAATATCCACTTTATTAGAGCTCTAAAGTACGCACGGTACTTTTTGATAACTTGAACGTACAGAACAGATTCTGAGACAAATTTCTCACTGCTTAAAAGCTGTACACACCGAATTATTTTTACGGATGTCGGTACAGTTTTACTGACTTTCAAACAGCTGAATATTCGGTAATCCGTTCAGTAAAAGTTTTATTTGCTGAATGATCGGTACAGTTTCACTGAACTTCGATCTGTCATAACTCTAATGACTTCTTCATCATTCAATGAAGATGTTCGGCGAAATTTACAAAACAATTCTAAAAATATGTACACGTCTTAACCCGTAAAGTATTACTGTTTTTTGGTAAATTGTATTAGAGATCTGGAAAAGGAAGAAGCAATTTAGTTTTCAAAATATATTTCCATCCGATTAATTAATTTATTTGCGTGTGATGAATGAATTGAATTACATTTGCTCTCCAGAAATAATTTATTCAAATAAAATGATCAGATATCTTTCGGATGCAATTCAGCAGAATATGGGATCACCTTTCATATATTTAGAGTGCTGAAATAATAGGTTGTAGAAGGCTTTTTGAATATATTCACTAAATGAAAAATTACCGCTAGGAATCAGTATTACCTATTTTTCGCAAGCAATCAATTCGCACGACTATTTTTTTCTTTACAAATTTAGAAATTTTCACACCTTTACGTCCGAAAGTTATGTTATTTGACAGATCTTTTTTTCTGCTGAATGTTTAGTGATGATTACTGAAATTCTTCATTTTTTTTACCCGGTGAACGACCAAAATGGTTAAAGCCGGGGTAAAATAAATGATATAAAAAAAAAAATAAATTCATTATTTTTTATTAATTTTCCGGATATTGGTAAAACTTTTACTTAGTTCGTCAAGAGAAATGAAATTTCAGAGTTCACAGACCGTGTCAGTAAATAATAAATAATCGTAACTTTTACATAGGATTTTCCGATATTCAGTAGTTCTTTGACAGATGACCGTAAGTTGGATAAATTTTACGTATCTTTCAGTAAAAATAATATTTTACAGATCGTTGCCGGAGAAATTATAACCGAACACAAAAATAGAAATTTTTTGTGTATAAGAAACTGCTTTGAAGTTTGTTCTGTCGGGTGAACATTCACGTATGAGTAATTCCTTAAAACGGACTGTTCAGAATAGATATCTGTGCATGTGTTCAATTTTCGCTTAACAGAGGTATTACATATTTTCACATTAATCTTTGGTGATATTTCTTCTTTGTGAGCTAAAGAGAGTGTGTGTTGAGTTCCGTTGATTGTAGGTTAAGTAATCAGAAAAATAATGGAGAGAAACGTTGACCACTTAGTCTTTTGACAATTCTTCTGGTGAGACGAAGTTCGACGGGTCAGCTAGTATATATATATATATATATATATATATATATATATATATATATATATATATATATATATATATATATATATATATATATATATATATATATATGTATATATATATATATATATATATATATATATATATATATATATATATATATATATATATATATATATATATATATATATATATATATATATATATATATATATATATATATATATATATATCTATATATATAAAAATGCAGAGATCATTCTTTGTAATCGCATCACGTAAGAACGGATGGACCGATTGAGATGCTTTTTTTTTGTTTGATCAGTTTTTACCCCCACCGGGTTCGTACATCAAAAAAATTAGGAAAACTTACCGGAAAAGTGGGAAAAACCAATAAAGTTATTTTGTATGGACAATGGAATTTTCCACTGAAAAAGTCGCCAATGATTGCTAGATCATTGATGGGTGTTTGGCGCATAACGAGTTGCATAAGTGTTTGGCCGTCCAAGAAAGGAATACTAGATCGTTGAAAGAATCTTTTGGCGCGCAACGAGTAGATTTGGGTGGAGATTTTACATGCATGATTGATTCGTCATTTGGAAACACGTGCTTAATAGGGTATCAAAATCATTACTTCCCAAATGACTGTTTTAGCTATACCGTAAACAGAAGCACAAGTTCTAATGTCATTTACCAGTAGATATAGTTAGATGAATTATGTTGGCCATCGTGGGCGTGAGTTGAACAAATAAAATTATGTAACGATTTTTTTACGTATCAATGATAGGATTCTGCTGTTGAAATAATGAGTTCAGATGAAAATATTTTCCTTGCATGTAGCATGCTGAAGTTTGTTCAGCCGATTCGGGTGAGTTTTCAAGAGTGGTTTACTTCAAAACGGATGGTATTCATAACATTTGTAAGCTGCTTAAGTCAAATCATTTCATTTTCCGAACTTTGGATTATTTGACGAATTACCATATGGGAATCGTGAATATCATATCTGAAGGAGAAATCGTGGCATGTAAGAACCATTAGTTGTGAGATCTGCTGTTTTATACATTAGCTTTCACAATAAGAAGAATACTGGTATAATCACGCCTCATGTCCACATCGCTAGAACAGAATATAGATTCTCAGGACTGAATACTAAGAAAAACGATGTGGTGGCTCGACGAATGAGAGACCTTTTGATACAATTCTTGAACGAATCCAGCGTTCATGTCAAAGTTAATGGACACAATATTTAATAAAAGGGTAATTTGAACTTTCGAATGTCCAAGTATTTTTCATTTTATCGCTAATTCGTTAATCGAAAATTGATCCTGTCATTATCCTGCTACGAACATTCATCAAACACGACTAAATAATATCACTAGCGGTGAAGCAGGTTATGGACAACCGTTCAAAATTAGTTTATTACTTTCGATAATCCCTAAGGATTTGCTATTAAATTTTTGAACGTCTTCAGTACAAATAAGCCTTAACATTCAATGACAAACAACCATCCCCGAGGGCTGCTTTTGGAAATTTGTGGGGTCAATTTAAAGTATTTATCTTGGTCATCTCTTTTCATCCATCTGTTAATTTGTTTATTTGTTTATTTAGGAGCAAGGGAAAAACCTGCTGGAGCTGAGATTTTGGTTCTCCTTCTCCAGCCGGCATAAAACCTTCTCATCTTTTGTATCAACAGATAACATTTGACCAAATGATACATAACGAAATCTTTAGTTACCCTTATTTAAACTACAAAGCTAACTAACAACTATTCATATCGTCTATTTATGTAAATAAAACTAGCTCGAAAAGATTCGGAGATAACGGGTTTTAATGGTGTTACGAGATAAATTGAAATCAAATTCATCAGAGCATGTATTGAATACGCGGCACATACTCGAAAACGGTTCATTGAAGCCATAGTTAGTTCTAGCACGAGGAATTCTGAGAAAGGGATTAAACCGCAAATTACGCCGAAGAATGTCAAAACTTAGCTGTTGTAGGAGATCTGCACTATCAATTCGACATTGGATGTGGTCCGCGACGAAAACAGCTTTTTGTGTATCACGGCGGACAGATAGCAAATCGAAGTGTATGAGCCTACAACGATTTTCGTAGCTTGGAAGATTAAATGGATCTCTCCAGGGCAGGCGACGCAAAGCAAAACGAATGAACTTGCGCTGAACAGTTTCAATGCGCAGCTTATCAGTTTGGTAATATGGTGCCCAAACAACAACAGCATACTCCAGTGTAGAACGAACTAGAGCGCAATATAACGATTTCAGGCAGTATATGTTATTGAAATTTTTTGAGGTGCGAAATATGAAACCTGGCATCTTCAATGCCTTAGAGAGGGTATATTCTATGTGATCTTTGAAACTAAGTTTTGAATCCAATAACACTCCTAGATCCTTAGTTGATGTCTCCCGTTTTAGTACAGCTGGCGAAATAGTGTAATCATGATCGTGGTTCGTTTACGAGAGAAGGAGATAACGAAACATTTGAAGGCGTTTATAACCATTCTGTTGACGTAGCACCAGTTAAAAAATACATCCAACTGTGACTGCAAGAAGTTTCAGTCTTTCAGATATTTGATGAGATGAAACAGCTTGAAATCGTAGGCGAATGATAGCTTCATGTATTGCAATGCGAAATTTAGATCATTTAGATATAGCAGAAATATGAATGGTCCTAGATGGCTTCCCTGAGGAATGCCAGAGCTCACGATGAATGATGGAGTAACGCAGTCGCCGATTTTCACGGTCATACTACGACCAGTCAGATATGATTCAATCAAATCCATCATCCCACATGTCAAATCTTTAGTTTGAGAGAGATATACAATCTCTGTTCAATACACTGACTCGAAGGATGAGATGGCAATTGGTGCATTTGTTTAGTTTTTGCGTAACAAAAGCATTGAACATATCCACAATAATTCCTAATGTTGGATATGAATTTGTCGTAATTCGTTTATTGTAAGCCAAGAAATCAGTAAAATAATGGAAAGAAACATTAACGTTTGACAACTCTGCTGTCCGAAAACACAAATTTAAAAAAATAATTTCAGACAAGACGAAGTTCGACGGGCCAGCTAGTATATATATATATATATAGTTTACATCAGGGTTTTCCAAAGTGGTCAATATAGACCCCTTGGGGTCGATATCCTTTTTGCGGGGGTCGACGTAAACGAAAACTGACTATGGGGGTCGACGAGGTCTAGAAACCGACCCCCTATTGTTTGATATCAGTTGTTATTTGAAATATGTTTGCTAAAAAAGTTTTGTTTGTTTGACCATCCGCAGAAATTGAAAAGTATTTTACATCAATGTTAATGGGGGTCTGAGGCCTATGTTATTTTTAGTAAAGGGGTCCATGACCCAAAATAGTTTGGGAACCCCTGGTCTACATGAAGCATTGGAATGGGAAAAGCCCAATTGAAGATCCAAACAGAAACTATCTTCAATTTGGCATAAAAAACCCTTCTTCTTTTCTAATTTCTATGGTTGGCTGAATTGACAGTATAATAACATCACAAACAGTTTCATATTACATAAATTGACATATTGGTTTTTACATAAATTCTTATACACTAAGTAAATTTCTTGAGTCTATCTTTAAAATTATCACATGGAATGGAAAAGTCGAAAAAATCATAGACATTGTTAAAAATACAACACATCCCCCTTATAGGTTCATTCTGTCCATAATCAGTACGTTGATGGTCAAGTCTTAAAAAGTTCCTCGATCTTAAAGTTCTAGGTGGTACGTTAATATTAACTCGAGAAAGTATATACGGAGCACCAATTTGAGCTTGAGCTTGAGCGAACACCTCTGGTTGCTACTCCGTTACTAATCGGGATTAGCTGAAATTGTACAGGGAATGTCTAGATGATCCAACCTAGGACTGGTAAGTCATCCTTCAATGTACTTCTTCTGGTAACCCCAGAATTCATTGATCTGTACCGGCGCCGGCCTGGCCCGAAAGTAGATCGTCAAAGGAATGGGAAGGGATGTTAGTCCAACACTTGTTGTTACTAGAGGCCGTATATACTACTGTGCACTCCACAAGTGTCACGGGAGAAGGATATTTGTTAGTATAAATTTCAGTAATGGTTGTATTCACGTGCGACCTAGTATGTTCTGGTTTCAAGATGCTCGGATGCCCCACTAAACTCACTGGCTTTCCGAGTGAAAGTTTCAACAATATCCGATACTGAAGTCCCGAGGAGTCTTGATTCACAGTTCTTATTCGTGGAAACTGAAGGAAAATTTGAAATACTATTGCGTAACCAATAAAAACTTCCTTATTTTTTTTCTAAATGGAAATACCTGCTACGAAATAAACGAGTGAATAGGATTTAGACAAAATAGTTGATTCATTGTAGTGACATATTCTAAAAATTTTTATAAAATCATTTTAAAGCACCAAGCAAAGGTCCACAGATTTCACGCGCGACTTGATTTTTTTTATTTCCGCTTTATTATTTTAATTATTTATTAAAATTTATAATTGGTTATATTGGTTGATCTGGGCAGCCGGCTACCGAGAGAAAATTTTTAATTTATTAAGTATTTTTTACTATTTATTCAATATATGGATATATGTTATCTCTGTTATTAGCTTTGTAATATTAACGAATTTGCGCAATAGTTGATTTTTATCATTCAATTTATAATCTTGAAAGACAAGCAATAACATAGAAGAAGAAAACATATCAAATAAAACTTCTATCCAAAGCTAGTCGCGAATTGATAAGTTTATTGAAGAGATAATTTAGTAAAATAGAGTAATCAGAAGTGAAACGTTGAAAATATCTAATAACTGAAAGGAACTCCTGCAATTGTCGCCATTTACGACATGGAAGCAGGAACCCAGTGGATATATTTTTTTCCGCCGGATTCCACACGGTATCTAGGCTGGTATACTGTCCGGAGAAAGATAATAGGTAGTATCAATCTCCTAGTGGACCCCAGCCCCTATATATATATATGGAGCGTCAATTTAACCGATTAATAATTTTCCAATAAAAGCGGCCCTAAAGATATTCCTCCTTTTGACAAGTGTGTCCACACCAAGCAATCTGCAGCGATCTGTATAGGGTGGTAATTCTGTAGGGTTACGCCATGGCAGAGACCTAAGAGCATAACGAATGAACCTAGCTTGAACTGATTCAATTCGGTTAATCCAGACATCTATGTAAGGACTCCAAAACTACAGATGAAGTTTCTAGGACTGATCGCACAAGGGTGAAGTACAGTGATCGAAGACAATATGGATCTTTGAACTCTTTTGCTGTTTTGAATATGAATCCAAGATTTCGGTTGGCTTGAGCAATAATATGACAGTAGTGGTCTCTGAAGGACAGCTGTGTATCCAGTAGTACACCAAGATCTCTTACAACTGATACTCTCTCGAGACATTCCCCGGAAAAAGTGTAGCTCCAAAGAACAGGCTTTTTCTTGTGTGTGTAGGTAACTACAGAACATTTGGATACACTAAGTGTCAAGCGGTTACGCGTACACCAATCACAGGAAACATCGAGCTGTTTTTGCAAGACAATGCAGTCCTCTTCGGATCGAATGGTGGGGAAGAGTTTTAGATCATCTGCATAAATAAGCTTACATCCTGGTGGCATGATAGAGCAAATATCATTAAAAAATAAAGAAAACAGCAAAGGTCCTAGGTTGCTACCCTGAGGTACGCCTGACATATACCCTCGCTAGTTTTACCTGGACAAAAAATCATGTCGATAATAGGAACTAGAAAGTAAGGCATGGCGGTATCGGGATCTGGAGATGACTTCATGGCGGCATCAAGTGATTGTTATTGAGAGCGGTGAATATATTGGCGTCTCCGTTCAACAAGTTTCTTATACACTGGGCATTCCAAACTGTATGCTTCATGTTTTGTGTCCAAATTTAATTCCTGATTTTTGTTCACCTGAGTACAATGTTTTTGATTCACAAACAGCCGAAGCATGTTCACCAGCACATTTAGAACATATTTGAGAATGATTACACTCATTGCTCTTGTGTCCATAGGCACAACATTTAAAACAACGAACAATCCCGAAGCATTCAAACACTCTACATCTTTCCAAATCAATGTTCACACGACCTAACTTCAGCATGGAGTCATTAGCATCAGCGTTCACCTCGATTATAAAATTGAATGTCGTGATGTCGTTACGTACTGATTTGAAACATGCAATTAATTTCAAATCAGTCAGGTTAACTGCTTCATTCTGCTCTATTACACATTCCTTAAGATCGCTTCCAGAGAGCTTATCAGCCACACCAACAATCTTCAGTCTCGGTTTCATCGGTTTTGGTACTGAGATGTCGTAGTTTTCACCAAGCTTTTCTTTAACGACAGCAACTGCTGGTTCTACAGCTTCAGCACATTTTACACCAACAATGATACTACCATTATTACCTACGCGAACAGCTTGAATTTTATTCGAAACATGATCAATATTATCACTTAGATCGCTTCACTTAGATCGCTTTTCGTTTTCTTGGCAGTTTGATTAACTAATTTCGGGCGAACAACGATGCCGCATTTTTTTTTATGAGATTGTTTCAAAGGCACACGAGGACACCGTGTATGTTATTGACGAACGACGGAGAGCAATAGCCATCACTGGGAGATTTTGCTGGAATAGCCGTATCATTATCGTCAGTTCTAGGCCACTTTCGAGATCTAAGATTTTGACTAGGACCTCTCGGAGTGACATCTTTCCTGTTGCGAATTTTTAGCACTTCAGCAAATAATTTTTGTTCTGTATTACCAGATATTGCCCGTAACAAGTCACTTTTTAAGATTCCCACCGCATTTTCTATTTGCTTGCCTACATCATATTCTAATGATTTCACCTTTTCGATCAATTCATTCTTGAACAGCTCATCATCCTCACTCATTTTTGCTAAAATGCCATTACATTTGGCTATGATTTCATTGTGACCAAATTGATGCTTGCGACAACCATGGCAAAGATATTTCAAGCCGCGATTAGTTTCCATCGCTTTCAGCCCTTGTTTATCAATATCGTCAGTACATTTTAGGTGCAGTATTACATTATGTTACACGGGCCGTAACAAAACACTTTATCGCTGTCCCCTTTTATAGCTTTCGCACAGGCGCCGCATTGTAAAGTTGTCGACATCTCGCCCGTGATCGCTGACCCGTAGGTCACCAACCTAACAAAACAATAGAACCACTTCTAATTAACTTATTAAATGGTAACCTTTGGAGAAGATTCACTTAACTCAGCATATGAATATTTATCCACCAATGATGACTCAAAAACCGCTGAGCGTTGAACTTCACGTAGATATAAGAAACTCCACTCAACTTAACGCTTAATTTGTTGATAGATTGATATAATTTAATAACCAATCGATTCAACTTTCAACTTGAACATGTATGGCAACGTCGTTGCAGTATTTCGATAGCATACTATTGAAAAATTGGTTAGAATCGGTTATGTTGTTTTCATTACCTATCACAGAAGAGCAAATGATGTCATCTTGTTGATTTTTCGTGCACGGCCGTTGGTCTGCATCGTTCTCTTCTGCATCGCATGAACATCCACACAAAAGTGCTTCTATACATATATGCTGTGTTATTCTGGGTTTTGTTTTCAACGCGTGCACAGTTTTTTTAATAACTATTTATTGGAAAATGAGGTAAAATTAAATTATTAAGATTTAAACTGGTATTCAAGTAGTGACTTTTCAGCCTTATTATATATCATGAAGACATCATTTGCTTCCGCAATTCTATGATTTTTGTGTAGGGAACAGGCCCGTGCGCAGGGGGGGGTTTTGGGGGTTTTAACCCCCCCCATGAAGAATTTTTTTAAAATTAAGTTTCATGAACAATGGAGTACTTATTATATTAAAGTGCAAATAACTTGACAATTCATATTTTTTTATCAATTTTTTATCAATTTATAAACTGACATAATTTGAAACCCCTCCCCCCCGCGCACGATCCTGTCAGAATTCGTTTTACATTTTTGGACACCCCCCTCTCCCCTTGAAACCCCCCCCATGGATGATTCCTGCGCACGGGCCTGGTAGGGAAAATTGTAAACCTGAATGAACTTATATACTAACTTACTAACTAATACAGAGAGCGAATCGATTCAATTGAAGATTGCATCGATTTTTGTCGGAATTTGCTTATAATGTTACGTGACATTACATCTAATGGTTCTATATTTGTGAGTCTGTGTAACTCATTTGTACTAAACCAGGGAGGACGCTTCAAAATCAATTTCAGAATTTAATTCTGAATCCTTTGAAGCGTTTTCTCCTGGTGGAACAACAACTTGACCAAATTGGTACTGCATAAAGCATGGCTGGTCTGAAAATTTGTTTATAAATTAATAATTTGTTTTTTTAGAAAGAGGTTAGAATTTCTGTATAAACATTTAATATATTTATTACACTTTGTCTGGATTCCTTCAATGTGATCCTTGAAAGTGAGCTTTTTGTCATACGTTAAACCTAAGTATTTAGCTTGATCAGACCATGTCAATTCCAAGTCATTCAATTTGAGAATGTGATTATTTTTTGGTTTAAGAAAAGAAGCTCTTGGCTTATGAGAAAAGATAATTAATTGCGTTTTTGCTGCATTTGGTTTAATTTTCCATTTTGACAGATAATCACTGAAAATATTTAAACTTCTTTGTAGGCGACTGCAGATCACTCTTAGATTTCTACCTGTGGCTAACAGACTTGTGTCGTCACAGAATAGCGATTTCTGACAACCAACGGGTAGATTTGGAAGATCAGAAGTGAAAATATTATACAAGATTGGAGATACGCTCGAATCCTGCGAAGCACCGGCTAAATAATTTTGAATCATTTTGATCAAATAAGTAGGAAACTGGATATCAGACATTTTTACTTTTAAACCTTTGTGCCAAACACTGTCGAATGCTTTTTCTGTGTCTAGAAGAGCAACTCCAGTGGATAATCCAGAAGATTTATTTGCTTTTATCATGTTCGTTAATCTGACAAGCTGACGAGTAGTTGAATGTTCATGACGAAATCCAAACTGCTCTGGTAAAAAATTAAATTCTCATTTATATGAGACATCATTCTCAACAAGATATATTTTTCAAAAAGTTTACTGATGAAAGAAAGTAAGCTAATTAATCGAAAACTTGATGTTTCTGTTGGCTTTTTATCAGCAGTTGAGTAGAAATATGATCATATTTCACAACGTTCAAATTAAAATTGTGGACACTCTCGAACTGCTGAGCAAGTGTTTGAGCTTTTTCGCCATTTGTAAGAAGTATTTGATTTTCTTCCTTGAGAGCAGGAATTGGTTTCTGAGGCTTCTTAAGAACCTTAGAAAGTTTCCAGAAAGGTTTAGAATATGGTTTAATTTGTCCAACTTCTTTAACGAAATTTTCATTTCGCAAAAGAGTAAATCTATGTTTAATTTCTTTTTGAAAATCCTTAACTATGTTTCTCATAGCAGGATCACGAGAACGTTGATATTGTCGTCGACGAACATTCTTCAACCGAATGAGCAGTTGAAGATCGTCATCGATAATAGGAGAATTTAATTTAGTTGGAGCTTTGGGAACTGAAAGATTTCTAGCTTCGATAATATAATGATTCAAATTATCAATTGCTGTGTCGATGTCCGCAGAATTTTCTAAAATAGTTTCATGATCCACATGATTTTCAATGTGAGATCTGTAATCCAACCAATTAGCTCTATGATAGTTGAATATAGAACTAATTGGTTTAATTATAGCTTCGTTGGAAAGTCTGAATGTTACAGGAAGATGATCTGAGTCAAAGTCAGCATGTGTAATCGGTTCACTACAAATGTGACTTTGATCTGTTAGAACCAGATCAATTGTAGACGGGTTTTTCACTGAAGAGAAACAAGTCGGATTACTGGGATGAAGAACTGTGAAGTAACCAGCTAAGAGTTGATTATGAAGTATTTTACCATTACTGTTATTTTGCCTACAATTCCACTGGACATGCTTAGCATTTAAGTCCCCTATTACGAAAAATTTCGGTCGATATCTTGTGAGTATTTGCAAATCGCCTTTAAAGAAATTTAGTTGTTCGCCGGTGCATTGGAAGGGCAAATATGCTCCAGCGATGAAATAAATTCCATGAATAGTTTCAACTTCGATTCCCAAGCTTTCAATAACTTTAGTATTGAAAGAAGGTAAAATTCGATGTTTAATTTGCCGTTGGACAAAAATGGCAACTCCACCACCCATTCCAGTAAACCTGTCAAATCGATGAACCACATAATGTGGATTACTTTTCAATTTGACATTTGGTTTAAGAAAAGTTTCTGTCACAATGACAATATGGATTTTGTGAACTTCGAGAAAATTATAAAATTCATCTTCACTCGATTTCAAAGATCGAGCATTCCAATTTAAAATATTCAAATATTTATTTAACATCACTGTTAAATTTTAAATTCATTATAATATTATTTGCAAATTGCCATCCGATTTGAAATGCTTCAAAAAGAAATGAAGTCGAATTCATTTGGATGATCATTTGAAAAAGTTGATCTTGTAGGTAGATCATTTTATTTTCAGTTATATCGCCTAAATCGACTTCATTTAAAGAAGCGAATTGGGGGACGGGTGTAGCGTAATGGGTAAGTCGATGCCTTTCACGCAACCCACCTGGGTTCGATTCCCAACCCCCGCACATAGGGTCAGAAAGTTTTTCTGGCCCGAAGAGGCGAATGACCTAAAGGTTAAAACCTCTATAAGCGAAACAAAAAAAAAATAAAGAAGCGAATGGCATTGAAGGAATATTGGTAGGTAGACTGCCATTAGAAGAAGATGATTTGGCCGGTCTACCTATTAACAAATTGTTTTCGTTAGAATTATTTACATTAGAAGAAATAGGAGGTAGTTTTCTACCTAATATACCAGCATAACTGACATTAGAAGAAGATGATGACGAAGTCGATCTACCTGTCAATAAATTGTTTTCGTTAGAAGACGAATTCGAAGGCGCACCTGTTTTTTTATTTAAATTCGAAGAAATAAGTGCCTTAGAAGAATTAGGCGTGGCTTTTGTAACGGTTTTTTGATTTTCAGGTATGTTCTGTAAATTTAAGGTCGTTGATTTGACTTGTTGTCTAAGCGAACGAGGGTTTAAAAATTTTTCCCTGACAGGACATTTCAAATAATTGGATTTATGATTTACATCGCAATTTGAACATGAAAATTTATCAGTGGTTTCATTCATTGGACAAACGTCTTTCGAATGCGATTTACTACAATTCAAACACCGTATATCCATATGACAATTTTTGGTTCCATGGCCGAAGCTTATGCAACGACGACATTGCGTTAAGTTTGCAAAACAATTATGCCGTTTATAATGTTCCCAATGAATTTCAATGTGGGAAATGAAACGTACTTTTTCTAAAGTTTTCAAATTGTTCACATCACTTCGATTGAAGTGTATTAGGTAAAGTTCATGGGAAATTCCATGAGCGTGGTTTAGAAGTACCATACGCTCTTTTTTCATAAGTATTACTTGGGAAGGGGCAAAACCAAGCAATTCTTTTATTTCATTTTTAATTTCATCACTACTTTGATCATTTGATAAGCCTTTCAAAACAGCCTTGAAGGGTCTGTCTGATTTTATATCATATGAATAAAATTTATGAAGTTTCTCGGGCAAATATCGAATAAGACGTTCGTAATCTTCCAATCCATCAACCAAAACTCGACCCTCTCCTCTTCGTCCGATTTGAAATGAGACTTTCACTTCCGGGAAAAAAGTAGAAAGCTCAGTACGGAATGCTTTGAAGTCGGAAATCATCACCGTCACTGGAGGCATAGATTGTTGTTTCTTCCCAGAACGACAACCCAAGTAACATTTTTAATATTATTAAATACTTGTAGCTGTCTTCAATGCTACATAATAAATCTTGCAATAAAACTTTAAACTCCACGAAAGCCTACTGAAAACCTCTATAAGAGCATGTTCCTGCAAAGTGGACCATTCTTCATAAGGTTTATAAATCAAAATGAAGAATCAGCATAAACCTGCTTTAAAACTCCGAATTCAAGAAAATTTTGAACCCAGATTTACGATCAACAATAAATTTCTTTGGATGGAATGAATTCCGCTATGAATAAACTGTCGTTTTGATGATATTTTTCTTGACTATGTGTGTCATGTCTACTTTGAATGTAATCAGTAAGAATATATTATATTTTAATTACGAGTTTGAGACCTTTTCCGAACGTAAAAACTTCATGCGTTTTTATTTTTATCGTGAATGTAAGGATAAAAATAAGAATTATAACTAATCGCCTTCAAATAAATGCGGTTTTTGCGAAAGTCTCCTTGATTTATGAAAATTAGTTTTTGTGATTCATCGTCATTTTTGTATAAAACTATTCTGTGGCGATAAAACTGCATACGATCTGAAAATGAATCATTAAAGTCCAACATATTTCCTCGTTTTTGCATTTCGAAATTTATTTGATGTCAATAAATGCTACGGTATAGAACATCATAATGGCGGCCATGAAATTTCTTTTAATGCAAATTACACTTAACCTAAGAAGCAACAAATCAAATAGCCTACAACTATAACGTGTCATAAATGTACTTTAGAACCCTCAAATTTACTCTGAGTGAAATTGTCATAGAATGAACACGCACACACACAAAACTAGATTTATGAAAGAATTTAACTGACAATAATGTTTTAAAGAAAATGTTTGAAAGCAATATTAAGAGTGTTTGCATGGTTTTATTCTAGTGCAAATTGTTTTATTTTTATTTTATTTTTAGTGTAGGTAAAGGGTTTTATAGAAGCTTTGAAAACTATGATATTACTGGTTAAAAGAGACACTTATTATAGTTGTCATAAAACAGGTAGTGATTGAAAAATCAATTACAAAACTCCTATAAATTATAATCAAAACCATAAGGCATTCGAATTGTTACTTGGGAAGCGTCCATTTTGGGAATTTTCGAAGAATTCTCTTCTATGTCGCTACAATCGGATTCAGGAAGAATATTGAAAATATTGTTAGACGGCATAGGATCAACGGAAGGGAAGTCCGTCCGTTGTCTTTTATTTTTACATTCAGATTTACTGAAGCTTTGAATCAATGAAACTCTAGGTAGCCAGAAATAATTTTCAGGAGCCAAGAGCTATACGCGTGCGGTGCGAACGACTGTTCAAAACCGACTGTGCATTCCTTTTTTATTTTGTTTGTTTCTTCGCCAGTAACCTCGATGTAACAACATGATTAAAACAAGAAACAAACAAAATTCTTGCAATTTTCTCGAAAAATCGGCACATTTTATTCAGACTTCATGCTTTTCCAATAATGCTCTTAAGCGCAGCTTTCACATCAAATTCGATTATTTTTGGTGTTTTGTAGGAAGCCTATATAAAGAAACAATAAATTTAAATCCTTACAATTAAAAATTTAAAAAAAAATATATTTCAAACTATTCAATTTTTGACAAAACTACCTTTGAATCAGTCTTTTAATGCTATCAGCCCTTCTTAAAACTTATTCAAATTGCGAGTATATTCTAGCGAGTGTATTCTAGAGCTATGGAAATCGAAAATGACAGAAAAAAGGTTTCACAATAACTTTTACCAGTTGGTGTTCGAATTTGTAGTAGTTTTGTTTTCCAAAGAGGTTCTGGGATGTTATTACTTCCATGTGTAATATTTTAGTCACTCTTTATACCCAAGCGTCACTGATTTTCAATAGATCGACGAAAGAATGAGAATTGAAATACTGCTGATGCTCCCTGCACACATTACATAGTTTGGTTTCGTCTTGTCATAGAGGAAAGAGTGACGTTGGTAATTATACTCTCTCATTTTTTCAATGAGAAACGAAAATGCTTCGTCTGAATGCAAAATAAATGTGGTAATGTGGTGTCGGACATTTACGAATGAGACAGTAAAATATTGAAAATAAGGTTGTTGGAATGGTTTCTTTCATTGAGAATGCGTGAAAATTTTAAGCTCTGTTGATGACAACTAAGAAAGCTCTTGTTGAATTAAAAATTGCTTTCAAACCCATACCATTATGAATTAGATATGGGGTGTTGGACCCTTTTCAAACGGATTGTGCTCCATTGACCCGCGTCAGACAATAAGATGTTTCTGCTGAAAATCGTTACTAAGATTAGATCTGGAAAATTTCAAAATTTCCGACTTTTCCTCGGCTTTTCCCGGTGAAACCAAATTCGACTTTTCGGAGACTTTTTCTAGAATTTAAAGACATTTTATTTACATTTTAGTTCATGAAAATAAGCTAAGAAGTTATAGAAAAAATGAGTGTACATTTTCTCATAATTTTGCACATATCACTTTGTAGTTCTGGAACCGGGAGTCGGATCTAAACAAAATTCAGGAATTTATATGAGACAATTAAACCTTTCATTTGAATCTAAGTTTGTGAGAATCGATTCAGCCATTTCAGAGAAAAGTTAGTCCACTCATTCGAATTTTTGTTACATATATCACCCTGTCATTTTGGAACCGGAAGTCGGGTTCGAATTAAATTCAGGATCTTTGTATGGAATTACAAGGTGTTTTCAATTTGAATCCAAGTTCATGAAAATCGGGGTTTCAGCTCAAAAACCGGTTTTCACAGTGACTGTATAGACTTTCTATATGAGAAAAACTTTTCTGTAATAGCCTTAGTATAAAATGGATTCAATCGAAATCGATCTCAACCCATTCAATCGTCCTCAATTGTATCCAAATTGAAAATATTGGGTAATTGTTTAACTGAAGCTGAAAAAAGGACATTATGTACTTCAGCGATGAAACGATTGAAATGGTCAAATCTCAAATTGAGATGTTTGTTAATTGACTGTTTTATGTAAACAATCTCTAAATAGTGTAGATGCTAATAACTGATAGAGGCTTTAACAACACGCCACTGATCAAATCACGCCAAATTGTTCCATTCAATGAATTGGTAATTCACTTTATCCCGATAATATCTTTGGAGCACGTCAAAATTGAATTTTCAACTTCGCCGGAAACGCGCATCATGAAAGGACGGCTCATATCGATAGAGGCATGGCAACAGATCGCGTTCAGCTTGCTCGCCCAATGCTCCATGGTAACCGACTCGCCAACAACCAACGCAGCTGTGACCGAAAGCTCACTGACCAGCACACCTTTTTCGTTTTGTTTCGGGAACACACTATCACACGTCATCACATTTTCAATTTAACATCGGCTCTCCTTCGCTACGAAACTGGACCCACTATTGATGATGTTGAATTTAATGATTGCTATCATCAGGCTTGTCGATTTCGTTCACTCTCCGTTGACGTTTAGCGGGATTGTGGGTGAAAATATTTTCGACTGTATGATCAATATTAAGCATGGGATCATTGCTGATCAAACATGCATAGTAAAATTCATGTCCTCAACTGTGAAACATTTCCCCACTGTCCCATGTGTTCGCTAGGTTCGTACTTGCCATCCCTGGCCGGTGTGCCACCCGCAGTGGAGTACTGAAGCATCGAAATTGTGCCCTGGCGGAGCATGGCATCAGGGTGGTCTTCGGAATCGATCTCCCTCGTTCCGTCAGGAGCATTTCCGATAGCATCTCAGCTGTGACAATTGACGCTGGTGGCGTTTTGTAGCCCACTCACATCGCGGATAATCAACGTCGTCGCCGAGTGTCGAATTCGCGGAAAAGCTCACTTAACCCGAGCTCTCGAACGGTTGAGGAGGTTGAAGTTGGGTTTGATGTGATTCCTATCTTGCCTCTTCAAGCCTGCCGAAGGAGGGCAAGCATCACTGACCGACCCGGTCCCGGCTGAAATCGATATTTTGTAAACAGGTCGTTTGAGATCAAGCGGAGCACGAAGCGACGATGCGCCGCTGATGCGCTATGGGAGCTGGTGAAATTGAAAATAAATTTTAATTCCTTTTTCTAGATGGGAATTTAGACACGTTATTAGATTTCATATATCGCTATTTTCACCCGCTTCGTGATCAAGCGACCGCTCCCTCGAAAGCCCTTTGCTGGTTCTCCCACGGGGCTGCTTCCACTTCACGGGCCAATGGTTAGTGGAATCGAGACATGGCAAAAGTGAATTGGTTGTAAAACAGCTTATTGGTGCCGTAATGGGTGCCTATCAAATCGGTAAATTGGGTGATTTATGAGTTTTTGTAAGACGATTCCATGGTGCTAGCAGCTTGTGTGGCACATGGAAACAATACACAATACACCTATATTGACGGTTGATTTCGACGTTAACGGTTTTGTTGTAAAGCAAGGATTGGGTGTTTAGTATTGAGTTGTAACGTAGGAGTTTGCTATCGACCGTGCCTTTCAATTTCGCTTTTACGGGTTTTTGTCATCAAATCCAATACACAGTTATTTTATTTGTAAGATAATTCGAACGTTAATATTTACTAACGCAAAATTTATTTACCCTTCTTTCATTTTCAATTTTGTTGTTGGAAATTGCTCACTTTTTAACGTAAAGGCTAACCACAAGTACACCACTTGCGCACCGATCGAGCGCCTCTAGTGTCGTGAATCTTGTGTGTTTTGAAGGAACGATGACGAAACAAACGTTAAACTCGATTTCAAGTAGCTTCCCGGTCAAAAGTTTCAAATTCGTGTTAGTCGACAAGTTGACGAAGAAGGCTATGATTTGGCAAGCGATTTGTAGTTGTAATCTGCAAACGGAGCCACTTGTCAACTCCTCTAGGATCACAGTTCACTTTCACATCTAATCCAAGTCAGTCGATAAAACAAAACCGCTTACGTTCGGGACGGAAGAAACCAAATACAGTATTGTGTAATGAACAATAGAACGATCTCGAAAATTAGTGAACCAAACGAACAAAAGCTACCGCCGCTGCGCAAGAATACAATTATTGTTGACTTCAGGCAGTGCAAAATTCGACCTTCGATACGAGAACTTGAAGGTTTGCTTAAGGAGCAAACGCATCTTGACATTAAACGTGTGCATTTACTTGACATGCAATTAGACAAATAACGTTTTTTTTTTTTTTTCAGATATATTTTATTAAGGCACAATCTGTTACAGTTTATGATGCCAAGGGCTTGTCCCTGTGGGTCCTCAGGAAACACTCTTGTATCTTTGAAGATCCGGCGTGTGTCCCTCATCGATGGGAGTGGTTCTTCGTGGCGGTGGTGATGGAAACATGGGAATAATTCTCGTGACATGGAAACATTTCAAAGGTTGCCTCATTCTTTTGTGGGTCCGCGGTAAACACCCCCGGGTTACGAGAACCCGGCGGGTGGCCCGCATGTTGACTGGGGCGGCTTTCCGTGGGCGTTTATAATGATGTTGCCGAAGAGAATGAAAAAAAAAAAACATGGAGAAGTAAATGTTGTGGAAAACGGAGTGGAAAAAAGGGTATGGGAACGAATGACTAAAAACGACAAAGATCTAATTAGTTTACATCGAGATGGTGAAGAGTCGGGGGAGGGGTATGCGAAAAAGTTAGTGACAGCAAGAAGATCTTGTTAGTTTCGATAGAGATGGTAGACAGGCAGGGGATCGGGAGAATCGAGCGGATGTTAGTGCCGAACCTGTAGGTGAAAATTATTCTTAACCTCGCCAAGGAAAGGAGAACTTTCTATGCCAGATGCAACGGATCACACTTGTATATTTATGTGTTTAAGGTACTTGTATATGAGTATCATATATGAAATATCCCGATTTGCCAACACATCTCGAACAGGTACATCAGGTGGTCTACCTCGGGCCCTGAGGGAGTCCTTCAATAAAGACCTGGCGTCAGTATACTCCACGCACGTCCACACGATATGCTCGATGTCCTGATAACCGTTACCACAAGCGCAGAGACCGCTCTCTGCGAGCCCAATACGCCGGAGATGCGCGTTGAATGTGTAGTGATTGGACATGAGCCGAGACATCACGCGAATGAAATCGCGACTCACGTTCATCCCCCTGAACCATGGTTTCGTCGATACCCTAGGGATAATGGAATGTAGCCATCGTCCCAGTTTGCCAACTTTCGAGAGTTTTCTGACGAGAAATACTGAAAAATTCATTGAAGCAGATTGGTCTTTCATAAATATCACCTTCCAATGCGCCCACTTTAGCCAATGAGTCTGCCTTTTCATTGCCCGGAATGGAACAATGCGAAGGGACCCAGATTAACGATATTGAATAAGACCGTCCAGATAAAGTTCTCAAGTGTTCCCGTATTTTCCCCAGAAAATATGGGGGATACTTTCCTGGCTTCATTGCCCGGAGAGCTTCTATTGAACTTAGACTGTCCGTGACAATGAAGTAATGGTCTTTGGGCAAGGTTTCAATGATCTCGAGGGTGTACTGAATGGCAGCTAATTCTGCGACGTAAACTGAAGCCGGATCACTGAGTTTGTACGAAGCGGTGATGTTCTGATTGAAGATACCGAAGCCTGTGGACTCGTTGATGTTTGATCCGTCAGTGTAAAACACTTTTTCACAGTTGACTGTTCTAAGTTTGTTATAAAAAATATTAGGGGCTACTTGAGGGCGTATGTGATCCGGAATTCCACGAATCTCTTCTTTCATGGATGTGTCGAAAAACACAGTAGAATCAGAAGTATCCAAGAAATGAGCACGGTTGGAAACAAACGAAGAAGGATTAATATTCTGAGCCATGTAATCAAAATACAAGGACATAAAACGGGTCTGAGAATTGAGCTCGACAAGCCTTTCGAAGTTTTCAATCACCATCGGATTCAAGATGTCGCATCGGATTAGCAATCGATATGAGAGATCCCAGAATCGATTTTTCAACGGTAAGACGCCCGCAAGCAATTCGAGACTCATCGTATGAGTCGATTGCATGCAACCTAAGGCAATACGCAAACAACGATACTGAATTCTTTCCAGTTTAATGAAATGGGTGTTCGCGGCGGATCGGAAGCAGAAGCATCCATATTCCATTACGGACAATATCGTTGTTTGGTACAGCCTGATCAGGTCTCCTGGGTGGGCTACAAATAACGTTGTTTACATCCAGTTTTATAAAGAGTTGGATGCAATTTTAAGTACAACATTCCAGTATACATGAAAGATAGTGCTATAGAAGTGCGTGTGCATGATCTTCCTTCAAGCGTCATCGATCCTTATACATAAAAACCTCCGTTTACGTGAACTTTTTCTACGTTACCTATTTTTACGTAACTCTTTTTACGAACAAAATCCCAAAGAACGTAAGCTATTTTTACGAACCTACTTCATAAAAAGAGGATTTTGCATACAATGAAAATCGTTTCCGGCTCATTTATATTCCATGGAAATTACTACAATATGAACATTTTCGTAATGTGTTTGATGACTAGATGTCGGAAAACGATGTTTGAGGTGGTTCTGAATTCATAAATGACGACTTCCGGTTTATTGATAATCCTTGAAAACCCTCACAGTATAGATATTTTCGGAACGGGTTTGATGAATGAATGTTGGAAAACGATGTTTTAGGTGGTTCTGAATTCAAAGATGGCATAGCCATCTGCTATAGTTTTTTATATCGAGAATTTCACTTTATTATGGCACTTGTTCAGCAGTTTCTGGTATTTTAATCTCTTTTCCACTTAATCCGGCTATAATTCAGATCTCCCTCAGATATTAGGCTACTGCTTAAAAAATGTCTTACTAATGAAAACCGTTCCGAAAATATGCATATTGTGAAAGTATTCAAGCAATCTGAGAAATATCGACACAAATTGTAAGGGTTATCAAGGAATAATCGAAAGCCGCCATTTTGGATTTCAGAACGACCTCAAACATCGTGTTCTGACATCTACTCATCAAACCTGATAAAAAAATACTCATATTGCAAATAACGTAAACTTTTTTTACGTTGAAAATTCCAAATAACATAAACTTTTTTTACGTCATAACTCGATTTACGTAGTCCCGATTATTACGTAAATGGAGGTTTGGGTGGTTTCGCAAAACTATGTCCCAATATGGAGAGATTCTCTCTATGGAAAAAAAAGTAAAAGAACTTTTTCCCCGTTATTCTAAATGGCGTACGTTTGTTACGCATGCGCTTGAAGAGGGCTATACCTTCTTATGTGACTTTCGGTCAGGATACAAGAATCCCGTGCAAATCACTTGTTACCTATGACAATCAGATGGCCACATGCCAAAAAGCTGTTCATTACGGTAAGCCATGTGATAATCTAGACAAGGAGACAACCACACCAAAGGACAACGATGCATCCTTCACACCAACCCCAAGCAACCCCAGCACACCTGTGACAGCCACCAACAACAATGAAGCATCCCCTTCAACGAAACCATCAGTGTCCCCTATATTACAAAGTACACCAGCTGTAGCTAATAACCTACCCAACGCCTGTGAAAAAAATAAAAATTGTTCCGCCAATAACAGTGATGCTGAACCAATGGACGGGAGTGTGAATAGCGAACCACTGCTCCCCCTTCATTCGTTAGATAACAGCGAAAGCGCCTCTCTTTCAAGAAAAAAATTATAACAAGATCCAGCAAACAAAATAAATATTTTCTACTGTAAAACGGTCGCGTTAAACTTAAGTCTTAAGGAGCCGAATAAAAAAAAACTTTCTGAAAAAAACTCATCTACGATAACATCCCAAGTTACCAATGAAAAATGCCTAAAAAAAAGCGTCTATGATACCATACCATCCGCAACCATAGGACCGAAGCCATCTTCTGGGCGGAATTGGCTTGCTGCCACTACCTTCTGGAGTTATATGCTGTCAACCAACCAATCGAAAAACACTGGGCAGATTCAAAGCAGCGACTTCGGCGAAGCAGGACATCCACAATGTGCAGGCAAAATGGAAAGGATGCTCCGGTTCTGTGTTCGTTTTCACTGCGCTGATGGACTTTATCAGGGTGGTGGTTCGGGATTTCGTTCGAACTGGAAAAGTCTAACCATCTAATGCAGTAACTTTGAAATTTTAATAAGTTTGGACACGCTTTAATAAGTATATCTCTAGAAATATTTCATCAACGCACGAAATATTTTGCAAATTCATGATCGCATTATGTAAAATCTTAAAAGTCTATTAATGGCTTTTATTTCTACAGTTAAAACATTCTTGAAGCAGTTGACTGCAAAATAGCCCCTTCATTCAGCGATCGTATCCTTCGATGGCTAAGTCACCCACCGAGGTCACGGATACAATCACTGTTATACAGTGGAAATGTAGAAGTATTATCCCAAAAATAAATCCTTTCAAATTTCTAGTAAATAATCTGAAGTGTGACGCATTTGCATTGTGCGAAACTTGACTAACTTCTGAAATACCCTTAAACTTCCACGATTTTAACATTATTCGTCTGGATCGAGATGATCCCTATGGAGGAGTACTTTTGGGGATCAAAAAGTGCTATTCTTTCTATCGCATTAACCTCCCCTCGATGGCAGGTAGTGAAATTGTCGCATGTCATGTTACAATCAAAGGAAAGGACCTTTGCATTGCTTCCATCTACATTCCCCCAAGAGCCTCGGTTGGGCATCGGCGGCTCTGTGATATCATAGAGCTCCTTCCGGCACCGACGTTGGTTTTAGGAGACTTTAACTCACACGGTACGGAATGGGGCTGTCTTCACGACGATAACAGATCAGCTATGATCCATGATATTTGCGACAACTTCAATATGACAATCTTGAATACGAGAGCAATGAGAGGAAACGTGTACCCGGCGCGAAAACTAACACCCGTCCTCCCTATCCGTAGTGGGACAAAGAGTGCTCATCACTGAACGCGGAAAGAACCTCAGCGTTCAACAGTTTAGAGCAAATGGAACTTCTGATAATTATCGTAATTACGCAATGTCAGGCACGCAAATGAAAAACTTATCTAAAGCGAAAAAACACCACAAACGAAAGTGAGGAATATTCTAACCACTGGATATTCGATATCGCTAAAAAAGTATGCCCAGATTCTGCTCCGGACCAGAAGATCTCCCGCGCCGCGACATCAAATTCAAACGAAACACCGTTTACGATGGTAGAGTTCTTAACTGCGCTCTTGTCATGTAACAATAATGCTCCGGGGTTAGACAGAATCAAATTCAACTAGTTGAAAAATTTGCCTGACTGCCAAAAGACGCTTATTGAATTTATTCAATATGCTTCTTGAGGATAATATTGTCCAACATAACTGGAGACGAGTAAGAGTTATCGCCATTCACAAACCAGGGAAACCAGCCTCCAATCACAATTCTTATCGGCCGATTGATATGCTTTCCTGTATCCGGAAATTGTTCGAAAAAATGATTCTGTATCGTCTAGACAATTGGGTCGAGACTAATGGCTTACTTTCAGATACACAATTTGGTTTCCACAGCGGCAAAGGAACGAACGATTGTCTTGAGTTGCTCTCAACAGAAATTCAAATGGCATTTGCTCGTAAAGAACAAATGACGTCAGTTTTCCTTGACATCGAGGGGGCTTTTGACTCAGTTTCCATAAACATCCTGTCTGAGAAGCTGCAGCAGCATGGTCTTTCACCAATTTTGAATAACTTTTTATATAATCTATTGTCCGAGAAATACATGTATATCGCGCATGGTGATTTGTCGACAATACGATTTAGTTATATGGGTCTTCCTCAGGGCTCATGCTTAAGCCCCCTTTTATACAATTTTTACGTAAACAACAATGGTGAATGTGTCAACACATCTTGCACGCTAAGACAACTTGCCGACGACAGCGTTGTGTCTATTATAGGACCCAAAGCTGCCGATCTCCAAGGACCATTGCAAGATACCCTCGACAACTTGAAGACATGGGCTCTTCAAATGGGTATCGAGTTCTCTACGGAGAAAACTGAGCTGGTTGTATTTTCAAGGAAGCGAGAACCAGCACAACTACAGCTTCAACTAGGGGGTGAAACTATAGCTCAGGTCTTCACATTAAAATATCTCGGGGTCTGGTTCGACTCCATAGGCACCTGGGGATGTCATATTAGGTATCTGAAACAAAAATGCCAACAGAGAATTAACTTTCTTCGTACAATAACCGGAACTTGGTGGGGTGCCCACCCCGGAGATCTGATCAGGCTGTACCAAACAACGATATTGTCCGTAACGGAATATGGATGCTTCTGTTTCCGATCCGCCGCGAAAACCCATTTCATTAAACTGGAAAGAATTCAGTATCGTTGTTTGCGTATTGCCTTAGGTTGCATGCAGTCGAATCGTACGATGAGTCTCGAAGTGCTCGCGGGCGTCTTACCATTGAAAAATCGATTCTGGGATCTCTCATATCGATTGCTAATCCGATGCGATATCTTGAATCCGATGGTGATTGAAAACTTCGAAAGGCTTGTCGAGCTCAATTCTCAGACCCGTTTTATGTCCTTGTATTTTGATTACATGGCTCAGAATGTTAATCCTTCTTCGTTTGTTTTTCAGTCTTATTCAATATCGTTAGTCTGGGTCCCTTCGCATTGTTCCATTCCGGGCGGTGAAAAGGTAGACTCATTGGCTAAGGTGGGCGCATTACAAGGTGATATTTATGAAAGACCAATCTGCATCAATGAATTTTTCAGTATCTCTCGTCAGAAAACTCTCTAGAGTTGGCAAACTTCATGGAGCAATAACGAACTGGGACAATAGCTACATTCCACTATCCCTAGGGTATCGATGAAACCTTGGTTCAGAGCGATGAAAGTGAGTCGCTTTTTCATTCGTGTTATGTCTCGGCTCATGTCTAATCACTACACTTTCAACGCACATCTCCGGCGTGTTGGGCTTGCGGAAAGCGGTCTCTGCACCTGTGGCGACGGTTATCACGACATCGAGCATGTCGTGTGGTCGTGCGTAGAGTATCGTGACGCCAGGTCGGAGCTTCTGGAATCCCTTAGGGCCCGAGGCAGACCGCCTGAGGCCCCGGTTCGGGTTGTGTTGGCGAGGGATCAGGGTCATTTCGCAGAAAGCCGTTTCGCCGAATGCCATTAAGCGGAAAGAGTCATTTTGCCGAAAGCCATTTCACCGAAAGGGTCATTTCCCGTTTTGTTGATCTACAATAGTACTCCTGAGATGATCCAGAGACTTGAATCATTTTTGTCGGTTTATTCATGATCCTCAGCACGAATTTACCAAAGAAACCTATTGACTTTATTAGTGTACCTATCAGGCAATTGTTTGCAATATGTTTTGATAACTGAGTGCAGATGAAAAAATATCTAATGCACCTTCGCCACATCGTTTTGTTCGTATGCTATCCGACCTCACTACCGCTCTTTCGGACCTAACCGAAGCAAAGAAACCTAGGTTTGAGTGGACCGGGCAAACGAGGCGATTACAGGTTTGTATCCAAGAGGCCACCGCTTCATTATCTTCCGTAACATCACCATCACCAACCACGGAAGACCGCTTCAGCTGATGACCAGCATGCGGGCCACCCGCCGGGTTTTCGTAGCCTGGGGATGATTCCCGCGGAACCACACGGACCGATAGATGCGGCCAACATAGATGTTCCACAACACCATCTGACTGACTTGCTATATTCAATTCACCGGCCACTGAAAGCTCGACTCCGATACGCCATTACCAAATGATACTATTCTAGTTTTAAGTTAGTGGTTAATTAAGATTAGAATATACCCTTGGTATCTTAGAGCTTAAGCAGTGTGCCTTAAAATCTATATATATATATATATATATATATATATATATATATATATATATATATATATATATATATATATATATATATATATATATATATATATATATATATATATATATATATATATATATATATATATATATATATATATATATATATATATATATATAAAAAATAAAATAATAGCGAAAAGAGTGTGAGTTGCTAATGTTCTCTGGTATGCGTGGGCCGATCTTAAAATGATTTTTTTTGTTCGAAAGGTGACGTTTATGCGGTGGTTTTAGGATATAGTACATAAGGAAAATCCTTCGGGAAAGTAGAGAAAAACCAGAAAATTGGATCAAGAAATTGGAAATTTTCCACTCAATGCATGCTAGATCTCCGATGATTGTTTGGCGCGTATCGAGTTATGCAATGTTGCTGCCCACTGGAGAGCAATATAGGGGAAAGTCTTATAAAGCGCCCCTGCTAGCCAAAATGCCCCTTTTCCTTTTTTAAGCATTGAAGACTTTTCTGAACCAAAGTTTTATCACTAACACTATCTTTTCGTAGGATCTTTCTGCTATGCAAGTTTGGTGGTTGTCGTTTGCAGGAAAGTATGAAAAAACTAAAAAATTCATTTGGCAGCTTTTCGGTGTAAGGTTTTGCTTCGAATAAATAGATGTTTTATCCGCCATTTCTTTGACATACTGATTATCGCAAAACAGTAACTTTATGGACATTTTAAGAAGCATAATGCATCATTGTTGTGGGATAAAATGTCTTTTGTTGTGTGTCATGCCACTGATTTGTTGTGAGACATATTTTACGGCTGCTGGGGCATTATGTCTGAGGCGAGCGAAAAAAACTAAGAATATGGCCTGTTTGAAAAATGTGTTTATATCAATTAATTCTCATCTTTTCTATTGGAGTCATTGAAAATTATGTTCCTCATCCGTATTGCAATGAAATACTTACATTCTCGAGGAAAATATATCAATACACTTGGAAATATCTCAATGTTTTCTTAAGGGGGGCATATTATAACACTTTACCCTATGAATACTTGATTATTAATAAAACCGTTTGGCGCCAAACGAGCTGATTTGTGCAAAAATTTCACTGAGCCTACTTGATTCACGTGTTTCTTTATTTCGAATCAGATGTTCAATTAATGCCGTTTTTCATTGAAAAACACTGGTGGCGTGGATTGCTCTGATTTTGCACTTTCGAGCAGAAATGCAATATTTTGACGGTGTTTCATTGCCATTTCTGCTTGAAAGTGCAAAACCAGAGCAATCCACGCCACCAGTGTTTCTCAATGAAAAACGCCAGAAGTAAGGGTGCCAAATGAATAGCATACAGGTTTCCATTTTTCGATATATAAATTGTGTTCAATACCGTGAAGTCAAATTATAAAACGAAAAGATAGTGATTAACGTTTTTTCTATGATTAGTTGTTTTCCTAAAATTACAGAAATGTGAATTGTATCCTCTTGACAGATATAATTATTGCTTTCACAATGCATAGAGACAACAGGAGCAGCACACCTCAGCTGCCACTTAAAATTAAGACCGTTAACTCAAACACCAAAACTGTTCGGCTCTCTACTTTTGTGGAATGATTCCATTCGAATTAGAAGGATGTTCACTGTTACTTTTCGGCTTAAATTTTTCATAAGCATTTCCCGTGCTATACCTTTGAAGGATTTTTTGGACGGGATTTTGTGTAAATTTTTCTCGAAAATTTTGTCAATTGCTTCAAATTACCAGTTCGGTTATTTATTTGAGTCCAAACGTCTTCAATAGACCCAAACGCGATTCGAATTATATCAACCCAGAGTAATTTCGTATCGCGAAATACGAAATTCCAAATTATTTGTATTTGAGTAACTATGAACAGTTTCGTCCAATGTACTCGAACCATCCCGTTGTCTTCTGTTTTTAAATTTGGGGAAGATGGGGTAAAACGTACCCCCGAGGCATAATGCACCTTTTGCTTTTCTCAAAAGTTACGAATTTTTTTCACTGGAATTTTAATGAAACTGAAAATCCGCCATAACAGCAGATTACTATAAAATTTTGGTAGCGATGGTTCAATCATATCTGGAAAACTTATGTTAACCAATTATGTCTCTGTTATAAGTAGTTTTTGATGTTCGTTCCATAATAATTTTCTAGGGAGAGGAAGACGATTTTAATTTTATAACCAGTGAACTTCTTTGCCAATAATTCGGGTTTCTAAAAATAGTTATAATACAGACGATGTATTTGCAATTTTATAGAAAAATCGTCAAATTTATCGTTTGGGGGCAAAACGACCCGAATTGTGTGAGGCAAAATGTTCAAGAATTCGCTTACAACAATTATCCATAAGTTATAAATTCAATGAATAATAGTAAACAATCGTCCACCTGGCAAATAGTTAGTCAACGAAAAATCTAAAGCTTTCTTTAAAGAAGAAGAAGTTTTATGAGGGTGCATATTGCCCCGTGGTTGTCATGAGCTTTAATCCGCTGTTTTGATGGATATTTACCCGTTGTTTAAGATCATCCTGCCTCTATGTTCAGATAATCGTAATTTGGTAAATTTAGAATGTATATTTTTCATGTTTTCCACGATCGGGCGTCATGCCCCGCATATATTTCAATAGACAATTTTTAAGGGTTTTAGAAAATAAGATATTTCATGTATTTTTCAATGTATTCAGCGAGTATTTGTACGTAATTTTGAGAAATAATGATTACGGAAGATAGTCATGCATGAAACTCTTCCGTGTTATTCTCTGTAGTTAAGATATAGCTACATTTGCTTAGGGGGTGCATTTTACCCCATCTATCCCTACATCGATTGAACCGAGATTAGGGAACTCATCGACATGTTTTACCTATTCGAAAGATTCACTCTCTTGCTAATGAACCGTTAAACTGATTTTGTTGTATTTTGCTTGAATCATTTGGGACTTTTAAGAGCAGGAAAAAACTGTTTTAAAGTGCGAAGTGTACGTGTGTACCTGAATTGGGGAAAAATGTTGAGATCGAATCAAAAACAATTGTCAGATGATTCATTTTTACAGAACACTATACCATTCTACTTCACTAATCTCGAGCAATCATGAGGGTCGTTCGATTATTCTAATTTAAAACGTATTCGAAATAAATTCCATCCAAAGATAATTTTTGAGCTGTGAAAAATTCACAGGGACAGCCACAGGTACAGAAATAAAAGGAACAAGTACAGAAGCTAAGTTCAGGAAAAAATAAAGAAGGTACAGGAACAAGTGCAGAAAGTACAAAACCAAGTACAGAAATGAAGGAAACAAGTATAGGAAGTACTGGCACAATTGAGTGCAGAAAAAGGTACAGAATGAGCAGATGGTACAGATATAAGTACAAAAGTTACATGACCAGATACAGAAAATACTGGATCAGGAATAGAACGTACAGGAACAAATGCTTAAACAAGCACAGAAAGTACAGGAAAAAACACACAAATTACAGAAAAAAGCACACAAAGACAAAATGACGTGCAGACAATAGAAGAACAAGTACAGAAAAAAGTTAAAAGTTCAAAAGTTAATCGCAAATGTTGTCGAGACAACAATTTTGAATGGCAAATTAGAAGAAAAAAAGTTTTCATTCCACGCATTCCAATGATGCCCACTGCTATGCCATTTCAATTTGAACGTCATTTTCTCATCCGTTTAACTTTTCTATTACCGTCTATAATCGTTATGAGTCTGTAGCGTGAATTTAGAGTTTTTTTCGGATGCTACATTGTACGCTGCCTGTTTGCGTTTCGCAAACCATCAGTTTTATATATTTTTTCCTGTTGTCCGCGATATGAAAAGGTTGGGGCCACTATCATAGAGCATTATAATGATATTTTGATTAATTGATAAGTAGTTTTGATTTTCTACATCTAATCTAATATTATTGCGCTACGAAGTGTGCAGGGGTCCGCTAGTTATATTATATTATTGAATAAAAAAATGACTCACGTTTACTAGCTTTTTCGCCCACTGCGTGATGATTTTCTGGATACCGCAATGCAATTCCCATCGAATCTTGTTCGACAGTGACCTTTAATCTTCAGTTTTGCCGTCGAGAGAAAATCAATATTAATGATTGATTAAGCTCGATGAGACTCTTCAATCGTCTGGTTTCGGTAAATGTATCTTCTGCTTCCTTTATCACCAGTTGGTTCAACATATTCACGTGGTTGTTGGAAAGCTTTCCTCCGAAAGCCGATGATGTTATTATGGAAAAGATCAGCAGGTTCCGTTCTCCTAACCATCGATGGCCCTATCTCCAACTGTGTCCACTTGTATTGTTCACTGGCATTGTGTGTAAACCCAAGCCCAATTTGAATATGATATCTTCGCCGTCCTTTCTCTCGATACCATACTTCAGACAGGCAACAGGCGAGGAAGGTTTCGAAGCTTGACTCGATAGCGGTATGAATTTCAAATTAACAAATATCGAATGGCTCTAGTGCGAGCTCAAGTGGAGAGAGCCCACTTGCACGGTTATGAATCCCGCCAAACCCGGCTGTACCATTCCGCCAGCACTAATCATAATCTTTCAAATATCGAGTCACAGTTCAATGGCCTACCCTTTTGTCCCCTTGCCTTCGGATGCCACGGCATTTAATCATCCGCTTTGCTGTGCAGCTCGGATGGGAAGAAATAAAATTTCCACACCTTCTGTAAAGTGGACCGTTTTGTTTGTAGGCTGTTTATGTATGTACCTTTTTCACCTAGAAAAGAAAATATTTTCGTTTATTAAAATAGAAAAGCCGTTCCTGAGTGGTGTTGACGCCCGGCTCGGGTTTTATTATTATTTTCGGGAAGGTGTTATTTGTTGACTTACCAAAGCCTTCGAAGCTATAGAGGATGGGCAAATATTGGATCGAAGCAAATGTGATGCCGGGAAGGAACGGGAATCGTCCGAAGGAAGAAGAAAAACAAAATCAGTTAAATACAAACTCCACGTTTGAAAGGGGAAGCTAGCCTAAAACGTGTAAAGTTTACACATTCCGATATCGAGCTGGCGTTAAGTGCATACCAATTACGGTGAAGATGTTTGGTTTTAATTATTGACAGCTGCTAGTGGACAGCCGCAAACAGATGTTTGTTGACAGTGTGCAATTAAAACGGCTACGATAGATGCAGTGATATCGTAGCAGGCCGAGATAAAATATCGATTGAAAGTTCTTCGATGACTATTTTTAGTTAAACGATAAAAAACCAGCTGGGGAACGAACAAACCTCTCGTTATACTTGCCTAGATGAATTACCCACGACTGTAAAAAGATACAATTGAAACTCTCTGGATGTCATAAAACACAAGTTGGAAGGATCGGATTTGAGCAATGTACATGTTCATTGATTCCTTCTATTGGTAACATTTACATTGTGTAATGTGTATATATTGAGCGATTTCATCTGTGTTTAAAAGTCGATTTTTTATTCGACTCCAATTTTGCATACGCATTCTTCATGATCAAAAAGTATAATTTGCATCATCAGCTCACAAATTTTGATTCTAGTTTTTCTTTTGATACTCTAGCCTCCGATTGATTTAGTATCTTTCGTAATGTTCTAGACAACCATTGCACAGTGGTCCGGATCCACAATTTAGGGGGACAAAAACATTTGTGGCTTAGCCTGATACTTTAGAGCTATGATGTCTTCAAAACAAATGATCAGTGAAAGAGAAGCCATATTTTGAAGCATATTGTATTAGGGTGGTTCTTATTATTATGGTGATCCAAAAATTATTTTCCGTATGTGTTGAGATAGAGGACTGCACCCTTCGGCAAAATTGTAGGAAAACTTATATCAAGCAACTTTGTCGAAGACACTATTGTAGTATCTCTAACGGTTTTAGTGTTACAGCTATTTTAATATAGCAACTTAGGGTGTTCCTAAAAAAATCAGATTTTTTGCTCTAGCTTTCTTATTTTTCACTTCTCGTTTTTGGTGTCTTTGAATATCTTTTAGAGTTTATTGAAACCAATTTTTTGATGACTAGCGAATTCGGGTAGCGTTTTCTGAACCGAAGTTATGAGCAAAACTAGTTCAAAAACAGATCATTTTTAAACTGCTATATCTGACATTGGAGCAAATGTGTGTCTGTTATGTCGTTTAATACTTTCGTATCGCTCAAGCAGAACACTAGCTTCGTTGATACAAATACACTGAAGTCTTTTTTTATGCGAGTTTACGTACCGCATTAAAAAAACGTATAAAAAACGCATAACTCTGAAACTTCGCATAAAAAAATCGCATAACTCTGAAACTTCGCATAGAAAACCACATAAAAAAAGACCGCATAAAAAAGACCTTAGTGTACTTTCCCAAGTACTGTGGGAGAAAGCTCTGCAATTTCTGTTTTTACTTTGTCCAATTCCTGCTTTGTTAGTTCCGTGTTTTCCTTTTGGAAGATGATTATTTTGGGCGGAAAAGGGAAACAGATGAAGAATAACTGTTGTTCCAGATCATCCAGCCTTCTTGCTCAACAATTAATCGCAAGGGAACCAAACAGATAGCAAATAATGTACAGTAAGGAAGCGCAAGAGAGTCGAAATAAATCAATTCGCTAGTATAGGCAGATAAATTTGCAGAAATTCAATCGTTTAGTGAATCTAGAGGATGTATTCAAACGATTTCTTTTAACGTCTAATCCTGTAATAGCATTATCGAATAGAGTAACAACCAACGTAAGTGTACTCCTGCTTCCCGATTATGCAGCTGAATGAGTTTTAACACGCTAGAAGACAGTAATACCTTATTTTAATATATATAGCTAATAAATGTCTTACATGAAAGAGCATTTTTCAATGAAAAAACCCAATGTTTGAACACAATTTAAAAAATTTAAAAAAATATCTCCTCCGCCATTTTTTTTATAAACATGCTCGAAAGTATTTTCTATCAAATGAAAGAAACAGATTTTTTTTCCATTTGCTCCAATGTCAGATATAGCAGTTTAAAAATGATCTGTTTTTGAACTAGTTTTGCTCATAACTTCGGTTCAGAAAACGCTACCCGAATTCGCTAGTCATCAAAAAATTGGTTTCAATAAACTATTTATTTAGATTTATACTATTTAGATATTCAAAGACACCAAAAACGAGAAGTGAAAAATAAGAAAGCTAGAGCAAAAAATCTGATTTTTTTAGGAACACCCTAAGTTGCTATATTAAAATAGCTGTAACACTAAAACCGTTAGAGATACTACAATAGTGTCTTCGACAAAGTTGCTTGATATAAGTTTTCCTACAAAGGGTGCAGTCCTCTATCTCAACACATACGGAAAATAATTTTTGGATCACCATAAAAATAAGAACCACCCTAATACAATATGCTTCAAAATATGGCTTCTCTTTCACTGATCATTTGTTCTGAAGACATCATAGCTCTAAAGTATAAGGCTAAGCCACAAATGTTTTTGTCCCCCTAAATTGTGGATCCGGACCATTGTGCATTGGGGCTATGTTGAGAAGGCATACACTGTACCAAGACACTATTTCGATTTTTCATCATTTTGAAAATAAAACTAAAAAATCGATTAAAGAAGGGATAAAGAATTGCTGGAAAGTCCAACTTTTATTCAGAGAAAACCTAGTGTTACACATCATTCGACTCAGCTCGAAGAGATCGAAAAATGTGTACCGGAGATGGGCCTCAAAATGAGAATTTTGGGAAAATTGTTAAAATTTGATTCTATTACTCTCTTTCATACATATTTTTGGTAGATATTTTGAGATCAAAAGGTTTTATACTTATATTTATTTAAATACAAGAAAAAGCAAGCTAGTCTCACTGCTTCGTCTGTGGTGGCGAAATGTGGTGGAATGTGCATAAGCTTGATGGTATATGTGAATGGATTCAAACCAAAAAGGGTATAGCCGGGTTTTCATACAAAAACTGCCCCCAAACAGAACAAAAAATGATATACGCTGTTTGGAAGGGTTTATATTGGAGATGATTTTCCTAAAATTTTAATCCTTTGACTGCCATATTGGTGGAGTTAGGGTGGTTCTTCTGATTTTCATTTTATTTAATTTTTTCAAAAACCTCTTCAGCAAAAATATTAAAAAAAATCAAAAATATTTTAGGAATTATGGAAAACCTCTTTGATTTTTTTCAGAATTTTTCAAAATGTATTTCATGTAAAAAAAATGTTCAAAATTTTTGAACTATTTTTAATTGCACTTACAATTTTGTTACCACTCTAGATTTCACTTCAAAAATAAATCATTTATGACTACATTTCGCTTCATTTTTTCAGATTTTTAAAAAAATTTGGACGGGTATAATACTAGACTTTAAAAAATAATTTATTCGGAAAAGCATACGTCTCCATCAAATTGTCATCATCCGTCACCATGGAGACGCATGGTATTTAGTTCTAAAATCATATATCACATGCCCTTAGAACTAAATACCATGCGTTTCCATCTACAACTTGAGTTCAGGGCTTAAGAAAGAATTCTCATAAGGAAGGATCTTGAGACAATACTTGTGTTGTAATCTTGGTATTGATTTCAATAGGATTCACAAAATTTAAAAAAACTGTCGACTTTGACCTTGTCCACCGTTTGCAATGAGTATTTGATTTCCTTCTTTGAGAGCTGAAATTGGTTTCTGAGAATTTGTGAAAAACCTTAGAAAGGTTTAGAAAATGGTTTGATTTGTTCAGTGAATGTCCAATGTTTAATTTATATTGAACATCATTACCTATGGATTTCATAGTAGTATTCACAAGAATGCGGGTGTTGATGTCGACGAAGAATCAAACTTAGATCATCTCAGTCACTAGAGGCATAGATTGCTGTTGTTTTTCCAAAGCAAAGAGTCTATTTTAAGAATTTTAGAAGGATTTGGTTCTGTTTCGCCAAAATTCAATTCTGAAAGACATTCGTATATGTTGTTAGATGGAATCGGGAGGAGAATTGTTTCTTGTTCATTTTTAACCTTAGGTATACTTTTTTTAGACTATACTAGAACTAATATAGTATTGGAACACACTAGAGATGAGCAATCCGTTCACGAACAGTTCAACGAGTTACAATCATTACCAGAAACAATGTATTGATGAATAAAATTATATATCCGTTCAAAGAATCTCAAGAAATTTGGTACAAATACAGAGAATTTTTATTATTGGGAAAATTTTGCCAAACAAAATCAAGTCAAAACATTTAAACTTTATGACATATATTTTTTTATTATACTAGTTGGAAATTTATTATGAACAAAATTTACAAAAAAAAAACTGAAACTTAGATTTTACTGACAATCTTAAAATTTTTGGTAAATATACCTAAACTCTAAAAATAATTATACATATTTTTGTATTGGACAAAAAATCTAAACAATTTTAATGCACAACCCAAACGCAATTGATAACTACTAAAATTTTGATTTTGTTCTAGGTTTTCCGTAGAACCTCAAAAAAGTCGGTGGAATTTCCGATATATATTACGTTCCAACATTTCTGCAAATCAAAGTGAATATATTGCAATCCGTGTTAATTTCATCTATTTCATAGAGACGTAGAATTTGAATTTTACTAATAAAATAAATTTTAAACAATTTCAATGGCTTTGTACAATAAGAAATAGAACGTGAAATTATATGAATTTTATATACTAACCCATGGAAAACGAAACCAACTACAATTTAAAAATAATACATTGCTTGATTTTTGTTTTACAAGCAATTAAGAACAAAAACGTATATATTAAATTTTTCGCGATCCTAAACGACATCAATTATCGATAGAATTATTTATGTACAAGTAATAATTGTAGATATAGCAAGCAAATAAACAATTGATGGAAATATAAAAAATGGTGTTATAATTAAATATCCAAGTGTCTCAAGAACAGCTACTTTTAGAAGAAAGGATATCATAAACAAATCTATTGCCTTTAACCTGTACAACAAAATTCCACTGTTTAAATGATTATCTTTCAACGAGAACTTGAAATTTCGAATATATCTGTAAATTGTTTTAGCTGTAACTTCCTCATTTTTCAAACGGCATGGATGAGTTAGTAGGTTTTAATAAGAGCTTTAAAATAAAAACTATCAAAAAAAATCGAAACCCTGATTTTTTTAAATTTTTTTTTTCATTTTGAAATTATTGAGAAAAAAAATCAATTTTTTTTCAGTGTATATTTTCAGAGTGCCCTATTGATTCCCTACAACTTCTTCTTGGACGCCATTTTTGTACGATGAACGGTTTCCGAATTAGAACGAGACCCGTAAACTGTTTTAGCTGTAACTTCTTCATTTTTCAAAAGGCACGGATGGAATAGCCATCAATCTGTAGGTTTGAATAACAGCTTTAAAATAAAAATTATCAAAAATAATTAAAACCCTGTTTTTTATTTAACTTTTTCTGATTATTTTGTAATTATTGAGAAAAAAAATCAAAAAATTTTTTCAGTGTGTATTTTTTTAGAGTGCCCAATCGATTCCCTACAACTTCTTTCTGAACGCCGTTTATGTACAATTTACGGTTTCCGAATTACAACGATTTGAAAAAAGGTAATTTGTGTGAAATGCAAAAATGCATACGCCTTTTTTTAAAATCAGTCGTGAGTCGGATTGACCTCTCCATCGGTTCAAAACTTATGGTTTGCCATACTGAAGCCATGTGCAAAGTTTCATCCAAATCGGAGAAGGTCGAGTCTGATGATCTGCTAAGAATTTCTGGAATTGCTCATATCTCACTTATTCTCATATAAAAAAGGAATGGTATTCTTCAAACAATTTTGTTTGATTTTCGAAAAACACGAAAGCTAGTGCATGAACTAGTGTAACCTACAGAATGAAACAGTTCTCAGATCGGTTAAGCCATCTTTATCAGTGAAGTGAGTTCCACTATTTCAGGTACTTCTGAAACTAGAATCGCTTTGCAGCAGCCTTTGCGATTAGCACTAACAGGTTATCTACCTGCCGCTTACAGTTGTCTTTGTCTCGAAAAACAACTTCTCCGTTTGAATGCTTTTTACGGAATGGAAACCCTGCACTTATGTTACTTTTGTATATGAAATTCATATTATATAGGGTAATAATTTTTAATCAAAAACATAAAATATTTTATGTGATAGGATTTATAACATTACTATTACCATTATAATTAAACAGTAGGGTGCCAATATTTTGGGATCATCTTTAGTTTCGTAAAGCGGGGTGGATAAGTGGTGCCGGCCGGCATTAAAAATTACTAAGGAATTAACCTTGTTTGTGATCGGGCACATAACCAATTTCATTATGTTCACGTTTCGTATTAGCCTCGGCGGTTTATGTTGAACGGCAGATGGCATAGCAGTTCAACATAAACTGCTATGCAATGACGAGTCTAAGACGAAACGTAAAGATAATGGTGAAAGTTTGATGATTTTCCATTCTGAAGAATCACCAAATATCTTTAAATTGGCTGAAACGTTAAGGTCTAGTGTCTTCTGAAAAAAAATTTTGTTGAAAAAAATTCACCAAAATCGAAAATTTATTTTTTATGTCAAATATCTTAAAATTGCCTGAAACGTCGAGATAACACCAGATGTCGACGTTCGGTTTCAGAAATCTTAAAATTCAAAGTCTCAGGGAATAGATTTTTTCAAAAAAAAATTTGGAGTCATGATCTAGACGTTCGGGGAGGGAGCGCAAGAAAGTCGAAATTAATCAATACACAAATATAGGGAAATTCAATCACTTAGTGAATCTGCTGAAAGTGATTGCTTTTAAAGTCACATAATCTCTGTAATAGCATTTTCAAAAAGAGTAACAAGCAACGTGAGTGAACTTCAACTTCCCGAATATGCACCTGAATTAGTTTTAACACTCTAGAAGACAAAAATACCTTATTTTCATACATAGCTAATAAATGCCTTACACGATAAAGTATTTTTCAATGAAAAAACCCAATGTTTGAACATAATTCAAAAATTTTTGAAAAATATCTTCTCCGCCTTTTTTTATAAATATGCTCAAAAGTATGAAAGTCAATGTTAGATATAGCAGTTTTTAAAATAACCTGTTTTTGAACTAGTTTTGCTCATAACTTCGGTTCAGAAAACGCTACCTGAATGCGCCAGTCATCGAAAAATTGGTTTTAACAAACTTTAAAAGATGTTCAAAGGTACCTAATACGAAAAGTGAAAAATAAAAATTCTAGAGAAAAAAATCTGATATAAATTTATCTACAAATTTGCCTCTATCTCAACACATCCGGAAAATAATTTTTGGATCACCTTAAAAATAAGAGCCACCATCATGCCATGTACACCAAAATATGGCTTATCTTTCACTGATCATTTGTTTTAAAGACATCATAGTTCTAAAGTATAAGGTTAAGCTACAAATGTTTTTGTCCCCCTGAATGGTGGATCCGGACCACTGTGCATAACTCGAAAATTTTGAAATTTCCGATCTTCCACCGACTTTTTTGAGATTCTACGGAAAACCTAAAACAAAATCGGAATTTTAGTAGTTATCAATTGCGTTTGGGTTGTGCATAAAAATTGTTTAGATCTTTTG
This sequence comes from Malaya genurostris, assembly GCF_030247185.1. Classification (NCBI taxonomy): domain Eukaryota; kingdom Metazoa; phylum Arthropoda; class Insecta; order Diptera; family Culicidae; genus Malaya; species Malaya genurostris. Next base: position 96,885,818 of record NC_080572.1, read on the forward strand.
TCCAATACAAAAAATATAATTATTTTTAGAGTTTAGGTATATTAACCAAAATTTTTAAGATTATCAGTGAGATCCAAGTTTCAGTTTTTTTGTAAATTTAGTTCATAATAAATTTCCAACTAAAATAATAAAAAAAAATATGTCATATGATTCAAAAGTTTTGTTTTGATTTTGTTTGGCAAAACTTTCCCAACAATAGATATTCTCTGTATTTGTACCAAATTTCTTGAGGTCTTTGAACGGATATATAGTTTTGTTCATCAATACATTGTTTATGGTAATGATTGCAACATTTTGGAGCAGAAAAATGTACATGTCATCGCTTTAATTTTTGAGTTATATACAAACATGTGAAAAAAAATGAAAAATTCATATATATTTATAAATTTGTCGATTTTTTAAGGTTTTCTTTTGATAGTGCAAAAATGATAGTTGGGCGAAAATTATAGCTGGTATCGCGAACAATCGAATGGTATGTAAAATATATAGGTCATCGCTTTGAATATCGAGATATTTACGATCATTGTAAAATGTCTCACCTTTTGTGAGGTCATCTATCTACAGTTTTCATTGTAACTTTGGGTAGACAACCCTATTTTTCGGTTTTTCCAGTGCGTTTTATTTCTGGAAGTAGTACCTTTCCAATGGTGAACAAATTTCGAAAATCGGTTGACTAACAACAAAGTTATGACTAGGTAAAGTTGAAGTTCACAATATCCGATTCGCGATGCAGGTGCCGCATGAATGCAGATAGGGCATATTTTGAGCTTAAAAAACTTGGAACGGTAAAAATCAGATTTTCGTTAGTTTTTCCTAAACGATCGTTAATAATGATATTCTTGAAATGATCTACAAACTTCACAAAATTCGAGGGTGTAGAATTTATCGAAATTGGTCAAGTAACAACTGAGCTATGATGTGATGTAATGAGATGTGAAGTGATGCCATCATCAGTTCAAGGACTTGCCAGTGGATGCGGGTAGACTTACAGTAGCTTCGATATGACTCATCCATTCACCTTCTTACTATAGCTGTTACCGAAAAGCGAACAAAAAGGGTTGGGCGGATATGTAAGTAGAGTCACTTACTCGTATTCCGCAGGAATAAAAGATGCTCTTCCAACCATAATATCCAGTGCATGGATGAAGCATATCGCTATACATGCTTGAACCCGCCTGATGGTTTGTTTGAGAAGGATGCGTCAGACTCATTTCAAACCTTCAGAAGGAAACAGGTCCCTTCAAGTGACTTGGGCTGGCTATCAACAATCCCTCGTCCAGTCATCAATTCGTCCGATGCCCTGATGCTCCCTCCCCTTTACGTCCCCGTGATAAATGTTTTATATTGATAAATACAACGAAACATAGTGTAATGAAACTAATATTACATAAAATGAAATAATAGATTAGAAAATAATGTAATATAATATAATATAATATAATATAATATAATATAATATAATGTAACACAATATAATACAGTATACTAGAATTACCTATTATTTTGTATATTGTTTTATAATATATTGTTTAAAAAACATCATGGTATTATTATTGATGACAAATTAATAACAATAACAATAAATATAATAATGACAATAATAATGAAAAACGATAAAATATAGTACAATCAAATATATAATAAATAATAGAATGAAAAAAATGATATGTTGCGATATGCTGTGATATATAATGGGCTTGAATTTATATACCATTTCGCATCCTAATAATAGCAATAATAATAATAATAATAAAATAATAATAATAATAATAATAATAATAATAATAATAATAATAATAATAATAATAATAATAATAATAATAATAATAATACACGATGTAATAAACAACAGAATTATATGTTGTAATATACTATGATAAATACTTTAGGATCGGCTTTAACTTATAAGTCATTTTGCACCCTCTCATTCTGCTACTAACGCAGAAGGCGATAGCACCCAGTCGACGCCGTTCTATTGACCAAATGTTATCATAGACACACGGGGAGGCATGAGATAGGGACTTGTGAGGACTTAGTGATCTCACCATTTGACGACCAAGTAACAACTGAGCTATGATAGCTCAAAGTAACCGTTCCAACTTTTTTTCAAGCTTGGTGCTCCGCGTAACTTTTTTATGCTTGGTATTAGGAATGTTAATGACTTAAGTTCCATTCGACATATTCATTGGTTGTATTCATTATAATATTGATAAACTAATACCAAAATCAACAAATATTACCACTAAAATCGACTAATTAAATCAATCGAAATCAACAAAAATATTTTTGTATTTACGAACCACCATTTATGCTGGTTGAAAGCAACATTTTATTTGTCTAATTTAACTAAAAAATTAGTTGAATGAAAATGGAGTTTGTCTTAACTAAGCAATGACAGCACGTTTAATTAGTGAATTCAACTAAAAAAATTGTCATTTCAACTAATGTTCTAGCATTTTTAAGGGAATGAGAATTAACCAATTCAAATTAGCAAAAGTAAGATATTGTTAGCTGTCCTAAATAAAAACTAACTAAATTCAGTAAATCAACTATTTTTTGTCGTGTTTACTATGGGGTGCCTTTTCAAAATTAGCCATATGGAAGAATGGGCAGAACTTAATCGTGAATATCTCGACTTGTATTAATGGTAGCAACATAATTCTTTCACCATTTCATCAAAAATATGATCAGGAATTTAGGATAAATTTTTTGAACAGTGTGAGATAACCACAAACAACTCAAAAATTAAGTTTTCTCAAAATTTCAAAATAATGCGGAAAACTATTTACTTTCGCTTGGGTTTTTCGCGCAAGGACGACGATTTTGAGGTAGCCAGGCACATATCTTCAACTGAATGCGTATAAAAGGGGAACCGTGGTGAAAATCGATCATTTCTTTTCGTGCGTTCGATGGGAGCAGACGTCGTGGGAGTTAAACCTTCAACCAGCAGCGACGGAGAGGACGCCTTCTGCGTGGTAGCAACTTTCATTCGCTTGCTGGCCTTCAAGGCGAACAGACTGCCATCGCGAGAGTTAAACCATCAACCAGCAGCGACGGAGAGAGCGCCTTTTGCGTGGTTAAAACCTCAAACGCTCAGGTAGCAACTTTCATTCGATTGCTGGCCTTCAAGGCGAGCAGACTGCTATCGCCAGAGTTAAACCATCATCCAGCAGCGACGGAGAGAGCGCCTTTTGCGTGGTTAAAACCTCAAACGCTCAGGTAGCAACTTTCATTCGCTTGCTGGCCTTCAAGGCGAGCAGACTGCCATCGTGAGAGTTAAACCATCAGCGACGGAGAGAGCACCTGCCATCATTTGGTTTTCGGTAGTCATAACGAGAAGTTCAATTTTCAGATTGTAGTTCCGCAATATAGGTTTAGAATTCAGAGCCTGCGTGCTGAAACTGGATTCTGGAACTGTATTCCGGAACTAATTTGAGTTTCGAAATTGCAATTCTAGAATTGAAACTGGATTCTGAGTCTGTTATTGGTTCTAAATTTAGTTCTTGAACTCAGGATCCAGTTCTTTATTCCAGACTTCTTCTATTCGGTTCTTTTTAGAACCATAATAATACTCCTAAAGAATTATGCGGAAATTTACTTTACTGTACTCTATAAAACCCATTCTGGTAGTCATGGCGAAAAATCGTCTTCATGTTTTAGAGCTTAGTTCTGGAATATGGGCTTAGAATTCAGAGTCTGCGTGCTGAACTAACTCAAATCGTCACCATTTTTTTTATTATAAAGAACTATACTGCTTATTTCATAGTATTTAAGTGCGTTTCAGAATGTTTAATGTAACTAATCTGTAATTTAGTCTAGGTGCATCGTTTAAATTTCTAGTAATGAAAGAGGGGAAAGTTGCACAATTCAAACAATCGATGAACTACCAATTCGAATTCGGAGGCATAAATAAAGCGTGTCATATTCGTATTCACGACATCCAGTTATGTCTCTGACATTACACACCCGTACTTTTTTTCACCAAAATGCTGATATTGGTCTTTGCGTGTGTTCAAACGCAAATTGACTAGTGAAACTTCACTAAAACATATGCTACTGAATCTTATTTCTGAGTGTTTGGTTGAGACTGCTAAAACCTCAACAGCTAGTTTCTGTCTTAAAACATTCAATACACTTAATCATTGAAATTCAAGAAATATTACTTGTCAGTAGCAAGACAGACTAGTAAATTGAAAACACACAAAGTTCGAAATAATACTCTATTTCCAGCTAAGCAATTAATTAAACACCAGCGTCCCCTCGCCACACCCAAGTAGATCGCATTGAACCGGCACAACCGTAACCAAATTATTTCTGTCAGCGGTTGTTCCCTCCGTCATCGGTATTACCATCTCCAGATCTCCATTTACGGAAAGTGAGAAACTAGCACGGCATCGCACAACATAAACACCAACAGCATTCATTATTCACGTGTCTATCAAAACTTGTTCCCCGTTCCCGCATCGCATCCTCTGTTGCATCAGGTACAATGCCTCTTCCTTAGTACATATTTACTCTGACAGCATCTGCAACAAAAACAACAAAAACAACAGCAGCAACAATAATACATGATACGAGTCAATGGGTCGGTGCTGGAACAACGCCGGGAAGGAACGTGGTGCAGAGCAGCTACGAACAAGAGCAAAACAAACACCGGGATTACATCGTGTCTACCGAGGATCCCACGCATTCCAACGGTGGTGAACGAGAGAGACAGAGAAGTCTAGAGTCTCGTTTAGTTCAGAAAATCTGTGAGAACAATACAAAATGAGCTATTGATTGAGCAACACGCGTGACACTACAAACATGCAGCATGTAGCAAACGAAGCTTCGGCTGTGTTGCAACACTTCAGTGCTACGACGAAGGGAGCTCATCGAACCGATTACCACGAGACGGATTGTTCCGAATACTCAGTTGTATCGTTGCTTCGGGAAAGATAGGACGTGGAATTCTCGTTCGGCTTGTAGTGTGCACGCCATTCGGTGAGCTGCGTGGGCCCAGTGTGTATGTTATTCTGCGTGTGGAGCCCTGCTGGGGACTAAGAAAGGATCAAGTTTGATTTTTTTTGTAGCTCAACCAAATAGAAATAGGCAGGTGAAAGCTGACGGGGAGGTTCATCAATCAATCAAAGTGAACCGACTACTTTTTGGCGAATCACTGGACGAATGCTGGTGTATCGCCGAACCGGCAGTGAGCGAAAGGATTGCAGTTGAAACCCGCTTCGACGTTCAGGGACTGGCAAATCATATCGCTTCTGCAGTTAGTGATACACATTGGATGACGGTGTAGAACATCGGACAGGAAGAGTGGTGGATCAAAGCAAGCTATCCGGAGAGCGTTTTCTGTGTTAACATAGTCATCATAGAACTGGTTGCCATCTGTCTACTAGTTGGACAAGTCCCCAACGGCCGATAAGGGCGAGCCAGCCAGCACAATGCCGTAGAAGCAGATTAGAGTGAAATTGTCGAGGATCAGCCCTTCGTTAGGGGGTGTTTTTTTTTTTGGTTTCACCACATGCATTCCGCTAAAAACCAACAGAGCTTCTCATACCAGAGTGGTTAACCCCGACGAGGTCTCCTCCCCGGAACTGGTAGACCTACTTTCCAGCACACGGTGACCGAATATGTGCGGTGCAAAGCAAAACTGTGAATAAATCGATGTGGTTACACATCTAGGACCCGACAGCAAGTGAATTTTTTGCTACGTTTTGCCACTGTTGGCAAATTGGAATAATAATCGGTTTTACAAGCCCAAGTAGTCGGGCTGTGGTCTGGTGGACCGGGAATAGTGAGTGCATTTACGGGGACACAACTGAGCGGGTTTGTTTTTGTTTCTGCTGTGTTTTTTTGTGATTGCTTCTGGTCTCGTGGATAAAAGAAAAAAACTGCGAACAATCAGATATGACCCGTGGCGCCACGATTCGCAAATAGCATTATTAATTCCGGAAGTGTTGATGGAGTGGAATTCATTAGCGGTATGTTTTGCCGAAAACGGTTCCACTAATTAGGCCTCGATCGGATGAGGTAAACTACAATCGTGAGCCAATTTTTGCGTGATGATGTTGAACTTTTTATGGGACGTGGGAGTGTTTGTGTTTGTGACAGTGCGCATTGAAACGAGTGGGTTATTAGCCGCCTCACTATAGCGACTTCAACAGAAGCGTGGAAACAATAAAACAAATTTAACGGTAAATCGATTAATTGTTACTATCGTGGCATTTATTTCCGGAGCCTTTTTGTAGTGAATTTTTGTACTTTTGTTTGTTGAAATAAATCAATTTTTTGCACGAATGTTGTGTTGTTTTATTTTTTTTTTTATTGCTGTTCATTTTCATTTCAGTTTGAATCTGTGGTTTCACTTGTACTCACGGTACATCAATTCAGCTGACTGCCGAACTGATAAAAAGATAATGAATACAACTGCTCGTAATACGAAATATTACTTGTAGAGTTAAATGCGGTATTTGTATCTGCACGCTAGAAACAATCTTAGTTATTTTGTTATTTGCTCGACCGTTGGTTTCTTTGATTCTGAATGAACAAAGTTTTTAGTTAAATGTCGATCGATGGCTATAATCAAACTAGTATTGATGTCAATAATGTTTCAGAAATAATAATCTGCCATTCAAATTTAATAATTATGTGTTACCAGGCACTTGAATACTCTTTCTTGAACAATCCGAAATGCGAACGATGTTATCCACTGGAGTTCAAGGTACAACTTGTGTGCCTGAAAAATTATATTATATTATTGAATAAAAAAAAGGGTACAATTCGGTCAAGGCGAGGCAGAGACAAACTCGGACTAAAAAATGGAATTTACTGAATTATGAATTCAACGCTTCTATACTCATCACAAGTCCGACCTCTCTAGGGGCCGATCATGAATTATGTAGACTAGAAAAGTGTCGCTTTATATATGTGGTTCAATGATTAGACCGGTTTACTGAAATGGGTGGTGGAGTTTCGTCCAACAGCAAATCAAACCTCGAAAGCTAAAGAAAGCTGGAGCATATTTGCATTCCAATCCTTTTCTTTGCGTTTCGTCTTAGTCTCGTTAGTGCAGAGCAGTTCAACTTAAAACTGCCACTTAAAGTGCCATGTTTTTATTGACGTGTCGAACGAAAACGTCGTTTTCGGCTAATACTTAACATAACGCGCAAAATTAGCATAACGCCTGAATGACCATATTTCAATCGGCCAGTACACTGAAACCTCAATTTACGCGAACCTAATTTACGCGAATTTAATTTAAGCGACTTTTTTTACGTGTTTTATTTCAAATAACGCGATGTTTTTTAATACACGTGATGATCGCTTAAAAATAGGATTTTGCATAATGAAGGAAATCTCAATTTGTATACAAGTACAAAACAGTTTAACATGCTTCAGGGAATTGAATATTGTGAAATGTATATTAATAAATTGTTTAGTTTCAAAGAATCTGAAGACTGTCCCAGAAAGTATGGACGAACTTTGGTTTCACGGTAAATAATTCACAAGCGTTAGATATTCAAATTTTATTAGATATACTGATAATATTAGACTACAACAAGAGAATATTATTCTCAACATTTGCAACTTAGCCATTGTAGACTAGCTGGCGCATCTTCTTGCGAACGTTCCTTATTAAATTCCGTACAGACTTCTTGGTGACAAGTTTTGACACATTTTTCCAATCTTTTTCGAACTGTTGAATGGTTTCGGCTGCCGAGACATGTTTCCTAAGATGTGCCTTCGTTAATGCCCAGAATTCCTCAATTGGTCGAAGTTGTGGGCAATTTGGTGGATTCATGTCTTTTGGGACGAAAGTGACATTTTTGGTAGTATACCATTCTACCGTTGATTTCGAGTAGTGGCAAGAAGCAAGATCTAGTCAGAAGACAACAGGATCCTTGTTGCTTCGAATCATGGGCAGAAGTCGTTTTTGTAAACATTCCTTGATGTATATTTCGCTGTTCATTGAAGCTGTGGTGATGAAGGGTTTCGAAATCTTACCGCAGCTACAAATTGCTTGCCACACCATAGCTTTCTTGCAAAATTTTTTCGACTTCAATCGATGTCTCGGACTGGTTTAACACTTGCCCTTTTCGCACCGTATAATATTGTGGTCCCAGCAAGGATTTGTAATTGAGTTTCACGTAGGTTTCGTCGTCCATGATAATGCAGTTCAAATTTCCAGCAAGTATTGTACAGCTTTCGAACCCTCGGTCTGATCCCTGGTCTTTCTTCCCAGAAAGTCGTTTTTATAAACATTCCTTGATGTATATTTCGCTGTTCATTGAAGCAGTGGTGATGAAGGGTTTCGAAATCTTACCGCAGCTACAAATTGCTTGCCAGACCATAGCTTTCTTACCAAATTTTTCGACTTCATTTGATGTCTCGGACTGGTTTAACACTTGCCCTTCTCGCACCGTATAATATTGTGGTCCCGGCAAGGACTTGTAATCGAGTTTCACGTAGTTTTCGTCGTCCATGATTATGCAGTTCAAATTTCCAGCATGAATCGTATTGTACAGCTTTGGATCCCTCGGCCTGATCGATGCTTCTTGTTTCGGATCACGGTTTGGTTGTTTCTGCTTCTTATAGGTTCGAAAATTCAAACGTTCTTTAGCACGAAGAACATGTGACTTCGAAGCGCCCACTTTTTTGGCCACATCCCGACCTAAAACCTCCTTCTTTTGCTCGAACGCCTTTAGTATACGTTTATCCAACTGAGAGTTAGCAGGACCTTTTTTTCGACCCGTTTTCGGTTTATCCTCAAAGATGTTATCCTCACCGAATTTCCTGATTGCATTCCGCATGGCTTTTTCACTTACTCCTTCCATTTTTGCGAACTTTCTCAGTGACAGTCCGCGTTCTGTGCACCATTTGTACACAATTTTTCGACGTTGTTCTGCTGAAAGTCCACACATTTCGAAACAAACTAATGAAAACTAATAAACAACAGTACAAGTGGTTAGAGAAGAGTGTAAACATCAGGACGCAGCCATAAAAATTGACAGATTCTGAACCATAGCGAAATGACAGCAGTTTTTGGTTGAGTCCATACTTTCTGGGATAGTCTTTAAATAAGATCGTGGGTATCCAAGAATTATCTGGAAAGCAAATATTGTATCTGGAAAGCAAAGTGCATTATGTACTCGTAGTACTATTCACAGAAAATTGACATACTGCGATAAGATCTGTAGAAGAACTTACACATCAAAAAGCTCCTTGGAACAAGCCTTAAAGTCTACAAATATAACCGATGATCCATTGAAAAACTACCTGAAGCTCAGACCTTAAGATCTACCAGTGTAACAAAGTGCATTAACGAACTTATCGTTCTCGGTCCATATTCGTGATCCCACATGCGATTAATAGGAAAATGGTGATTGCTCTAGGCCATCCAAAAACTACCTGGAGTTGTATCTCTACGACTATGAACAATATTGAATAATTATACTTAAACTGCTGAATGTTCGTGAAGAACTTAAGACCAGTTTCACAAAGGTTCTTGGACGACAGAGAATGTTTCGAGAAAAGGTCAGAATACACAAGTAAGCAGTATGTAGCTCTACGGCTTTGAGCAGCATTGAAAAACTATACATAGACTGCTGAATGTTCGTGTAGATCTTAAGACCTGTTTTCACCAAAGTTCTTGGACGACTGGGAACCTTCCTAGAACAGCTATAAATAGACAAGTAAGCATTGTGTAGGTCGAAAAGTATGAACTACAAACAAAAAAGGCATTATCCGTAGTAGTTCTTGCTGTGACACAGTGTAGTCCCTGAGGATGATATTCCAAGTAGTTCTTGGATATTGGAATATCTCTTAAGCATTTCAATAGTCTCAGAACATACTGAGAGGGTCCTCAGGCGCTATAGTATCGGACGTAGTAGGATTGTTCATGTTATTTACAATAAAATCAAATAAAATTTGAAAAATCTTTTTTTACGCGGAAAATTTGAAATAACGCGATGTTTTATTTAATTTACGCACTCCCGGCTCTGCGTGTAAATTGAGGCTCCAGTGTATTAGCGAAAAGACGTTTATAAAAAAATAAATAAAAACGGTTAGGTGCCCTAAGCACAAACATAAGATAACCTCTAAATGACATTCCAATGCACTGGTGAAAATATAAATTTCTTTGCCAAAACTCACAAGGTATTGATCTCATTTTTCAGTTCTAAGGAGTGTATCGAAAAGTAGTTAGCAACATTGATTATTGAATAAAAAGCAAAAAAAAAACATATTTTGACATCAGTTTTCGATATATTGCAGAAAAATTACATTTTTCTGCATTTCACTGATTATATTGAAGAGAATCCTAGTTTCTGTGAAACGCTCGCACTTTGGACTTGACAATCTTCATTAAATTCTGCACAGTTACTTTTGTGACTTTCCTGGTGGCAGCTGTTTTTTTTTTTTGAACTCCTGCATCTTTGGGAGACTGTACCTTCCTTCCGAAAGTGCCGCTTGACAATTGCCCAATACCTTTCAATTGGTCGAAGATCCGGGCAGTTCGGTCGGTTGATGTCTTTTTCCACGAATTGTACATTATATGTTGACAACCACTATAGAACGGAGTTGGCGTAGTGGGCTGAAGTCAAATCCGGCCAGAAGAGAGAAGGAGCCTTATGCTTTCTGTACAGTGGCAGCATTCTCTTCTTCAAACATTCTTCCTCGTACACCTTGGCGTTAATTGTGCCCTTCGTGAAGAAAATCGACGACCGCAAACCACAGGTACAAATTGCATGCCAGACCAACACCTTCTGCCCAAACTTTTCCATCGCCACCGTGGTGTCAGCGTCGTCTAGGTCCTGGTACACCGATTTCGTATAATATTGCGGTCCGGGCAGCGCTCGAGAGTCTTCCTTGGCGTAGGTTTCGTCGTCGATCAGGATGCATCCGTCTTTATTCTGTAGAATCCGGTTATACAGTTTTCGCGCTCTTGTTTTGGCCTGAACTTCCTGTACCAGGGACTTTTTCGGCACTTTCTGTTTCTTGTACGTTTTCAGGGAGTTCTGAACTTTGATCCGTTGAATCATCCCGAGGCTGGTGTTGAACTGCTTGGCCAAATCCCGCGTCGACGCCGATGAGTTTTTCCTGATGTACTCTACCACTTTTAAGTCCCGGCCGGGCTGGCTGGGACTCGTTTTCCTACCGGATCGGGGCAAATCCTTCATGAAAAGGGTCTTACCGAAGTTCTCGATTATATTTTTGATACTGGTGTGGTGCACTTTCACCCGTTTTGCAATTTCGTTGTACGTGACACCACTTTCTGAGCACCAAGTGTGCAGAGTTTTCTTTCGCGTTTCCGGATCAATTCGACTCATCATTGAAACGATAAACCGTACCAAAACCAATCGATTGCACAGCTGTTATTGACATGTAAACAAACATGTCACAGCAAAACACGCTGCAAAAAAATTAAGCCCTTTCAGAGTAATAACTGTTTGAATGTTGCTAACTACTTATCGATACACTCCTTAGCTCCCAAAAGTTCAACTTGTTTTTCTTCTGTAAGGGAGAATCAGAAGAGCTAATCTTTTAATTACTGTTCATTTACAGTATCAAAGGAGTAAAAAAAGGTAAAACGGATACGAAATACAAGAATGCTTTACACGAAGTGGTTGAAGTTACGGGAGTTACTGAAGAAATTTGTAGAGCGTGATTTGATTGAACCGGAGGTGGTTAAATTATCACTATCTAAGCGGAAACCTGAGGATGATGTTGACAGTTACAATTCTATTGCATTAACAGCATTTTCTGATGGAACTGATGACCATGAGCTACCCTTATCCAAATGTCGAAACGCTGGGGAGATTAGACGACCGCAGAGAATATCTTGATGATGTACAATGATTCGTATAACATATTAATACTATTGTTGATGGGAACGATTTCGTATTCTGAGCTTGTTAATATCTACAATGGATTTGGGGAGTTAGTCGGCAACGTGTAGAGATGGATGGATTGGAGCGTTTGAGAAGAGCGGTAAAAAGGCGGGTGGGTAATGTCAGAGACATAATTGGATGTCGTGAATACGAAAACAACACTTCCAAATATCAATTAGTTGATCAATTGTATGAATTATACAAGCATTCCCCTTTTTCACATTTTTCAAAAGAAGAAGGCTTCACTTGATCTCGATTGCTGTGAATTTCACACAGCGAAAAGTGCACAAATCTAATCAAACTGTTCTAGATTTGCACAAAACTGAGAATATTTACCTTCGATTACAATACATCTGCTCGCAGTGGCGATAGAATCCAAACTGATCCAATTTTTGTTAAGAGGTTCCTTTTTACGTGATTTCGTTTGTAGCTTTTTCCTTAATGGGCGGTCCTAACGGCTATAAAAATAGCAACATATAGAATTTGAATGTCGATTATTTCATTTCGGATTTGCATTTCATTGACAGAAACTATCAGGATGCTGTACGGGATTCATTCCTGCCATTCAGAAGGACCAAATTGTGGAACTCACTACGATATTAAGCACTGTTCGGAACATTTTTCTCGAACGATTTGTTGTACAGCAGCAGATATTTTGTTCTCTTCCTCAGAACGCGTTCTGATTGGCTGGTGTTTACATGGATCAAATGAGACAGGTTTATCAATAGTGTACTATTGAAATACTTCAATGCTGTTGCTATACACGTTTCGATTCTATTGGTAGTTAGATTATATAAATCCTGTCACAGATCACTGAGCTATGAGCTTTAAAAATACGAGAAAGGAAAACGCGCTTTATGAACTATCCTCTTCAATAATCGTTTATACCAAACATTTCAGAAAAGTTTATTTTGAATTATTTGAGATTATATCACACAACTGAAAGTTTATCATAAAATTGTGATCATATTTTCGATGGCATGTAGCAAAAATTATGTTGATTCGTTAGATACAACTAGAGATATTCAGGATCAAAAACTTATCACTCTCTCAGAGGATAAATTTTGAAAAGGTGCCCCATAGTAAAGTAAGTTGTATTCACGACAAAAAAAAGAAGTAGACATGTAAGTAGGTGCTTGTGAAATATCACACTGAGTTCAGTTCCTTAATTCAGGATCAGAATTCAAGTTCAGACTTAAATGGAGTTTGGATTCAGAAAATGAGTTCAGTTCAGTTCTTGATCTGTATCTCGAACCTGAATTTTGCAACTGAACTCGGATCCAGTCTCAGGTGGCGGGTTTACTGGCTAATGGCTGGAATTGCTGGATTCAGATTGACAAACTCGGATTCAAATGCAATGTCTTTTGATCCAATTCAGACCTCTAGTTCAGAAAAAGGTGGATAAAGGTTAAAAGTTTCAAACAGTCATTGAAGGTCTTATAACAAATAAGAAACATTTTTTTTTTAATTCTGAAATGAGTCTGGTCAAATTGATTAACCATATAACAGAAATAAAGAAAGAGGCTGTACAACTGTGAACAACTGAATTAACCATTCGACACTGGATTCTAAAGTTTCCCTGTGATTGCATAGAATTCCAATTCGAGAATAACAAATATAGGGTAACGGCTCCCTATTTCATCTGAGCTCCTATTTCCATCTCATCCCTTCACCTCATTACTTTGAACATGAATAATATTTTAAAACCTACCTGAACCAAACTGTGAAATGTTTTAAAATGATTATAAAAGCTATTGTCACACTTTCCTATTGAAAGAAATGGTTTTAAGTTCTTCGGTTATCGTTTTTTTCATTTAAATTTTCGATTCGTCTCAAAACATGATCACTTTTTCGCACAATTACACTACCATTGAATGCTGGATGACTTCATAATTAGTAATGTTCACTTGCTACTTGTTCAATTAACGATTTAATACTTCAAAAACTACTCAACAAACAATAAAAGTCTTTAAAAATATGAGATGAAAGTTTTTCACTTAGTTCACTTGATTGCGCTTTGTTTTCATCTCATTTGGTTTCGCAAAGTTGCCATATTATCTCATAATGTTACAAAACAAAAATTATTTTTCTTCTTCAAAATCTCATCAAAAAGTATGTTTTTTGGTATCCGTGACATTAGTTTAATTATATTATTGATATTAATATTTCAATAAAACTGTTTTGGCTTCGAATATTACCAGGAAGAGCATGTTAAATACTATTGAAATAACCATTGTGGCAAATCTAGTAGCACTGGTTTCATTCCGCTATACGTGAAGTGTGTGTTTCATCGGCTGTGCACAGAGATGCCAGATATTTTCATAGAAAATATGTACTACGTTGCATAGAAATTCTATATCTGGTCTATCTGTTTTCACTAATAAAATTATGTTAAATCTGTTTTCACTAATAAAATCTGTTAACATCATTTCATTAGTGAAAACAGATAGACCAGACATAGACTTTCTATGCAACGTAATACATATTCTATGATAATATCTGGCTTTAAATAGTTCAAATTGGTTTCAAATTTTAATATAAATGTTTGTCATTGTTCATAATCAATTATCTACATAAAAAAAATCCACTTTAACATGTGATTTGTCCGTTGATTAATAAACTTTTAAAGAATCACTGCAATCAAATACTAATAGATACTCAGCGAGAAAAGTCTAATTTTTTACTTCTTTCTTTCTATGAACCTGTACAAATCTGTATTAAATTTAGGAAATCTTTACAAAATCGGTACTTTGATTTAAACCAGTATGCGAACGCAAAAATCTATACAATACATATAAATATGTATAAATGGCATCTCTGGCTCTACACTACACTTTTAAGAAGGGCTAATGAATAAATAGTAACAATCACAGTTTTGTTTTTATTTAAAATTCACCAATTTAACTTTTCAGTAAAATTTTAAATTTAAAGCGAAAGGTAACGGAAACGACTGAAAAAATTTTCAACGTTGAAATGATTTTAAACTGGTTCTAAAAATATCGTATATTGTCTCATAGTTGGCATTAGGCCGTTTTTAAGAAGCATTCTGACATTTTGAACCTGAGAGTGTAATAGTGGAATATTTCGTTTTGATTGCTGTCGCCATTGCTAATTTATAGGATGAATAAAGGATCAACGATAGGATGGATAAAAATTCATTGAGATGAAATTAGGAGCAGAGTAGTGAACATTTCATAAGTGTTTTTTTGCTGTTTTATGAACATTATTTTATTTTCCAAGGAATGTGAATCAAATCTCAACGTGGAGCAAGGCGAATGAAGCAGTAATATGAAATAGTTATAGTGATTTTAGTGGCTAAATCGAGGTTTGAAGGCGACGTCCTTACAAATGAGATGAAATAGGGAGCCCTTACCCTAGTTAAACTGAAATACAATCCAGTACAAAAAGGAAACTTGAGGTAAAATGGACTTGATAGCATTTCGTGTAGTCTTTGTAAATACATGGAATCGATTTTCCAGTCAATTTTACAGCAAAATACTATCATGCCTCAAAAAAAAAAAAAACATTTACGTTTACTATATTATGAATTCTGTATTAAATGTTCAAAACGACGAATGTAACAATGCGAGATTCTCCTTTGCTGAAGTGAGCACATTTAAAAAACACCTGACAAAATCTTACTAATTTTTAACTAGAGTAGTTATTAGAAACGGAACACTAAAAGAGTTTGATTACATTTTTTAAAGAGTTTGCTCCTTTCTACATCGTCTCTTATTAAGGTTCTACTTACAATCTTAGAAAAACAACCATGGTTAAAAACTCAAAAGCAGTTTTCTAGGCTACTGCTTGATAAATCTTTAGGAGAAAAACGTCAGACTATTAAAAAAAAGAACTATACAAACTAATTTTTTTTAATTGAAACTCAATGGCTGTTTTAGCGTTTAGCGACAACAACTGTTTTTCTATGATTGTAAATTGTCCTCTTAAAAACAGAGAGTTGGCATCACTGGGAGTACGATGCGGTGCCTAAGTGTTGCTTTCAAGAAAGTCTATAGTACAGTAATTGGTCGGAACAGTTGGTTTGAGTGATGGTGCAGCTGTGGCAAGTATGTGTTGGTGGGTTTAAAATGTTATTTTTTGAATAATGCTGATTTGCGAAACTAAAAAATTTTCAAGCAAAGGATACTGCGAATTTACCGCCCAATATTAAACTATGTTAACCGATCGGAGCGCCATCTGCATACACCGAAACCTCCATTTTCGAACTAAACGGGGGTTCGTAAAAAGAGGTAGTTCGTAAAAAAAAGTTTTGTGCAATAAATGTGGAAACCTATTTTCGGAACGGATGTGAAGAGTAAGTGCAAGAAAATGATGTTTGGGCTCGTTTCAAAATCCAAGATGGCGGCTTCCAGTTATTAGAGATAACCTAGAACCCCTAACAATATGGGTATCTTCGGAACGGAATTGATGAGTAGATGTCGGAAAACAATGTTTGATGTGGTTCTGAAATTCAAGATGGCGACTTCCGGTTTCTTGATATTCCTTGAAACCCCTTACAATAGGGTACTTTCGGAACGAGATTGAACAGTAGACGTCGGAAAAAGATATTTGAGGTGGTTTTGAAATGCAAAACAGTGACTTTCGGTTTATTAGTATATTTTTGAAAGTTTTTGCCGTATTCCTTGAACTTGGTATTCCTTGAAAACACTATACCGGAAGTCACCGCATTGAATTTTGAAACCAGCTAAAACATCTTTTATTGGTATCCAATATGTTTCGAAAATTTCTGTTTTAAGGGTTTTTAAGGCATATCGATAAACCGGAGGATGCTATATTGGAATTCGAGACGACACCAAACATAGTTTTGCGGCATCTGTTTCTTGCATACTTTCCAAAAATATCCATATTGTAAGGGGTTTTAAGGAATATCAACAAACCGGAAGTCGCCATCTTGAATTTCAGAACCACCTCGAACATCGTTTTCCGACGTCTACTCGTCAATCCCGTTCCGAAATTACCCATATTGTAAGGGCTTTCGAGGAATATCAATCAACCGGAAGTCGTCATCTTGGTTTTCCAAAATACCTCAAACATCATTTTCCGGAATCTACTCTTTAAACCCGTTTGAAAAATACCCATATTGAGTAGTTTCCATGGAATATAAATGAGTCGGAAATCGCTTTCGATGTATGGCAAAACCTCTTTTTACTAAGTAGGTTCGTAAAAAAAGTTTGCGTTATTTGGGATTTGGTTCGTAAAAACGTGTTTAATCGACCTAGCAGTGAGATGATACCTTTTTTTATCAATCCGCATGTGTTTTTGCATGAATGTTCTTCGGTGTTACAGTTTTCATGACATTATTTTAAACACCGTCGTTTTCAGCGACAATTTGAGATTTTAATCACTCATTATTCTGTAATGTCGAAACTGCAAATCGGATCGAATCTAAAAGTGTGATAATCGATTAAACATGCCTTGATATGTCGAAGTAAGTTCCACTTTAGAGTTTACGGTAATTTAAGGTACTTGCAGAGCCGGTATTCAGGAACCAGCATAACCCAAACCGATTCGTATGGCCATATGACGAATAAATTACTACAGTTTTGAGTCCAAGTTTGAAGCTTTTCGGGATTGTCATCTTGTATATCGGTTTGAATTTTAAAAATTCATCATCCTACAATTCGAGAATCGGAAGAAATAATTGGATAAAAGTAATTAATTTTGTATGGGACTATAAGCTAATTTTAATTTGAATTTTTGTTTCTGAAATTCGATTAGGCTTTTTTTGAAAAAAAAAACGATTGAGCTTTGAGAAACGATTTGATACTGGAACCGGAATTCTAAAATTGGTATGGCCGAAGTCAGATAAATTTACCTGAGTAGCAGAGAATAGTTCACATTTGTTTCAAAATGTTTGAAAATCAGTGTAGACATCTTTGAGAAATCATAGCACGAATTAAATTTTTAGATCCCTTCTGAATCGAAAACTGAATACCACTAAAACTGAAAAAAGTTTATTTGGTTATCGACTATCCAAATCTGCTAACCCGATAAACCTGATTAATTTATGTGGAATAGACATTTTTATACTAATCGCTATCGCTGAAACCGGAAGTTGGATCTGACTGAGAAGGAAGATGTTTTATAGAATCTTGAAACTTTTCATTTGAATCTTAGATCGGTTCGGCCATCTATAAGAAGAATGAGTTCAACAATTTTGATTTCGTTTCACATATCATCCTGTAGTTCCGGAACCAGAGGTCGGAAGCAAACATAATTCAGGAACTTTGTTTGGGAGCATACGACTTTTCATATGAATATGAATTTGTAAAAAAGAAATTTTCCGAGAAAATTGAGTGAAATTATTTGTCACACACGCATTTTCTGATCTCGACGAACTGATTCGAATGGTATATGAATGTTATGTTCTTCCAGCATTCATTGCTGTGAGTAGTTTCAAACAATATAATTAAAAAAAATTCTGCCATCATCTGGTTTATATATGTCATATTTGAACGATTATGTTGCCAAAAACGAGCCGTGCTAAAATCGGTCCGAGGCTAAATGTCATGAAAAAGGATGCTGTACACAGTATTTTTGGCACTTAGAAACAATTGTATGTTACAGTATTAAAAATCGTGTTTTCCGTTGCTCCCAAGCATTTATTTGTCAAACAGCGCTCAAAATTTCTACTGCTGGAATAGGGGGAAAAGTCGTTTACACAAAAATTTCGATATCCCCGTTAAAAATGGACAAATTTAAACAATTTATGGCTTGATGGATAGGTATTACCGTGCGGAATCTAAGTCTGAAAACATATTCTGTTTTCAAGGTCAATTGTGACAGATACTGTCAAAAAACTGAAAATTTTGACATAAAACTTCGTATAACTCAAAAAGTAAACATCCGATCTCAAAAACATTTAATAGCGTTGAGGGTGACGGGGAGACCTTTCATTTGCGACTAGTTTGATCAAAATCGGTCGAGCCATCTCTGAGATCTCGACCTCTTAGTTGACAACACACATTCACACACACGGTCATTTGCTCAGTTCGTCGAGCTGAATCGATTGGTACATGTCATTCGGCTCTCCGGGCCTCGGAAAAATTTTCTTAAGTTTGAGCGAATTCTATACCTATTTTTTATATATATAAAAAAAGGTAAAAAGAGTTACGTAAAAAAAGGTAACGTATAGAATGTGTTCGTAAACGGAGATTTGAGTGTATCATTGTCAGTGTTATCCGATTTTTGATCTCAGATATCAATGGAATGTGAAAATGTGAAAATTTGACTTGTGAAGTCAAGTGTGATTCAAGTGATTCAAGCTGTAAATCAAAAATCCACCAGTGTTTATTTTAATATATTTTTTCAGTAATGGTGTGTCATCTCGCGTTGTTAACAGTAACAGCGTTGTTAACGTTTGATCAATGGATCTATTTTTCTTCGGATTCAACGCTGAGTTAAAGACAAGTGAACTTTATAACCGTGCAGATATTTCTTGCGACCGTGCTTAACTGGGACGTATGTAGAAATGAAAATTGTAAGACTCATCTCCTTGTTATTCCGGACCCTGAAATCGGATCAGCACATATTCAGTAACAGTCAATGAAGCAACTTTACATTAGAATCTCCGGAATAATTTAAACCTTTGGTTAAAATTTGACATTTTTTTAAATAGTTAAATTTCACTAGAACTACGACCCAATTCAAAGTTTGACAGATGGAAAACTAATTGAGTTCACTTTGCACCGAAAACAAAATAGTTATCTGAAATCAGAATTACTCAAAGCCTAAGTTTTGGGAAAAACAGGTCTGTCATTTCGGAGGAAATTGAGTACAAATTATTACCTTTTTTGTACATATCACCTCGCGATTCCTGAACATAGAAAATGGATCTGCACATCTTGTAAAAAATCGTCTTCTGAGACCAACATATTTGAGCGTCAAAACTGACTGATTTTTACAGTTGATCTAACAAATATTTAATGCATTCTGACACATTGTTAAGAGCTGCAACATGTAAGTTGTAATGCTGTACACATATTTAAATCATTCTCGTGAAATTCAGTCATTTTACGATTTAAGTTCTTATGAAATGAGTCAAACGTGGATTCGAGTCCCCTGTAAAGTTCATATTTTTAAACTGAGTGAATAAAATTTGATGGTAGCCTATGGACTGAAAGTCTTCCATGGAAATCTAAATTCGAGGAGATCGGTCCAGCTATCTCTAAGAAAAACGAGCGCCCGTTTTTGAAATTTTTCGGCCCATTCAATTACCTTGAAATTCAGGAACCGGATGTCATATTTTTGTCACATACACACACACAGATATTTCCTGATCTCGATAAGCTGAGTCAAATGGTCAAAAGTCAAAAGTCAAAAGCCGGTTCTCTCAGTGAATGCATATCCTTTCTTTAGAAAGGATGAGGTTAGAAGAAAACAAAAATGAAGCCGTTTCCACATTCATCGGGACATTTTTAATCAAATTGAAATCACAGTAAGAAGCAACGAAGTAGTTCACACAATTGTGCGTCAACCAATTGAATTTAATTCAATTGCGGGAAATAAATTCATTCCCCGCATTTTCGTCTCCTATCCACTCTTGTGAAACACCGTTAAATTCTCCTGGTTCCAATAGATTGAACTGCGACAGCGTGCGGAGCTGTATTTCGCTAATGCGACTAGCGGATAGAAATTTCACGCTTCCAATTACCTTAAATGTATTCCAAACCAATAGGCAATCTTTCCAAATTCCATTAATTCGCAGTCTACTGATTGCTTACCGCACCAAAATTGATCCATTTATTCCATGCTCCTGGGCTCCTCTACTCGGCCCAAAAGGGAGGCATTCTCTACGTGCCAGCAGTTCCAGCTATTGTTCCGTTTCGAATTTTTAGGATGACTTATTGACTTGATTGGGAACTCGCACGAAAATACTTCTCGAGCAATTACCGATTGTAAAAAAAAATACGTGTTCGTTTCGTACGTGCAAATATGAAAATTTACCATCGAATTCGACTACCTGCAGCAGAAACTACCGGAAGGGATGTTTCATTAATTACACTCCAGCAATGCATGGCACTTTACTTGCGGAGGAATTTTTCCCAGAACGTGATTCCTAGTGAAAACTCTTTTCCGACCTCATAACTGGTCTCGTTATCCTTTCGCAGCATCACGGATCCCCCCACAGTGGTGCGACGCAGATGGAGTGAGATGGACTGGGGTCGAGAAATTGCAGCATTCCAATAAATTGTATCCCATAAAAACACACTCCACTATTCGGGCAGACTACGGGCACTCCAAACCGATTACTTTCCAAAAGGTTCCTTTTTTCAACCCTAATTCAAAGTAGCCCCTTTTACTCAGATACGTATTCACACACACACACAAACTACCAAACCTACTCACTAACATGCAGCACAGCAAAAGTTCTCATGTTCTAGTTTTTCCCTCGTTTCCTCAAACTGCTAAGCGCGTGCTTCCAATATTTCAAGCCTAAGCCTAATATATTATTGCCAGGCCAGACTTCCTCTGGGGGGTTCGTTATCCAACGTTTTTTTTCCTCCTAGCTTACTCCAAACCGCCACAAGGATGTTCATGCCGTGTATCAGCAAAGAGGAAGAAAACCAACCAGATAAAAATATCGGAATGTGTGTATTTACAACAACTTGAGGTAGGCATTGCCAATGGAGTCCCGTACCGTTTAGATCATACACCGGGCCAATATATATCTCTCTCTCTCTCTAAGCCAAAAGGTTTTACTGGATAAGAGACGGCTTGATGGGAAACACTTTTGCCGTTGCCTTTGCGGATGCTTGCGGCTTACAGGTCTCGCAAATCTCCACCAGATCTTCTCCGCTTAGCATGCGATAAGCAGCGCGAATTTCGGGGCTTTCAGTAGTACATGCGAAGCGATGCTGGTGTCAGGATAAAAGTGTTAAATTGTCATACAGAATGGATTCGTGACTGTCAAATCATTCGGAAAAGTTTCGAAATATTTTGCGTTGTAAGGTGGAGTTTTCGTTTCTAAGCGTTGTTGATAAAAGTTCTCCAAACGGAGAAAATGGCCAAAATCTGGGAAAAAGTAAAATTAAACTAGGAAGCCGTCGAAATTTGTTTACGGAATTATTGAAAGTGGGAATTATTCGCACTATCAGAAAAATATACCAGTAATACTTTAATTACATCACTCGAAAAGTCATGTGACTGACACACATTGTCAAATCCATGGGACATTTATGAAGCACCAATTTTAAAAAGACTCTGTGAAAATTTCATGACAATACGATTGGACAGAAAAAGTGCCAGCCAGTTTATTGAAACTGCTTTTGTCTTTTTCATAACAAATTATTCTAAACAATTTCGTGTGTTAATTTATCATTGCTTGTTGATCGAAAAGAACCATTTGTTACTAGTTTGCTGAATTTAAACGTGATGGTGTACGTTTTGGTCGTCAAATGTCAAATGGCTACTCCATAAAAAACTAATTTTCTTCTGTTTGGCTCCATGTATTCAGCATTATTTGTGTTTGTTCGATAAAATGTGCTTATGCGAACACTTACAGAAGAAAGAGACTAAGTATATATAATAAGACTTGTTGTTTTATTACCGTATCAAATTAACTTATTATTTTGTGAAAATGATCCAAGAACAAACAATCGAATTAATTGACGAAGATGTGGGTTCCAAAAAATAAAAACAGAAAAGACACTGAAAATGTCAAACCAATTTCGAATAGTTCTGCCGGTCTTGTACGCAGTGCTGTAGTTGTTCAAATTTCATTGGTTAGTCGCTGACTTTGTTGATGGGGCGCCTTGATTTCCATGGTACAGGGGCGCATTGCAATTGACTGAAGTTAGATTTCTGTAACGGGGTTTGTTGTTTCTTCATCTTCGTATTTTTGTATACAACGGTTACATAGTTCTAGCAACAGACTGTTTTGATGCGAGCGGGGCGCCGTATTTTCCTCAACAACTTCTTTTTAACTCTTTTTTAAGTTTCCTGAAGCTATTTAATTGCACACAAATCAACCATGAAGACTCATTTGGAATAGACATAATGGGCCGTATGAATAAAACGTAGCATGCTTGAATTTCGGTAGTAAATGCTACATGTGGATCACGTTACTGTCAAAACCAGAGACTTTACTACACAACAACGTTCGAACATGTAGTATTTACTACAATTTTTCGGTAGGTAGCTCCAGAGGTTGCTACTCGTGTGTTTGTTGATGAAGTGAAGTAGAGAAATTTAAACCAAACCAAACTTGTTTTACTTTGTGGACTATGTTTTTGAGAAGATACTACAAACAACAGACTTTACTACATTTTATTCATACGGAACAATGGGCCGTATGAATAAAATGTAGTAAAGTCTGTTGTTTGTAGTATCTTCTCAAAAACAAAGTCCACAGAGTATAACGCGGTTTGGTATGAATAAAAAACAAGTTCGAACATGTAGTTAATGCTACTCACACAGATCCGGAAAAGCTGGCATAAGCATGCACAAAGCAAGAAACGTACTTACATCTGTAAAAATTCCTATTTTTTAATTTCTGTACTTCACTTTATCAGCAAACATACGAGTAGCAACCTCTAGAGCTACCTACCGGAACTTGTAGTAAATACTACAGTTTGTAGCATGTTTTGACAGGAACGTGATCCACACGTAGCATTTACTACCGAAATTCAAGCATGCTACGTTTTATTCATACGGCCCAATGTTTCTAAATACCCAGATGTCAATATTTTCACTTTCTGTATTTATTATTCTTTCAAATAATAGTTCCGATTGTGTGATTGTGAGATAGAGTTCCAAATCTACATCTTCAGAGCTGAGTTTTGTTATATATCCAGGCTTTTGATTGTATTGAAAACATCTTGCTGCGAAAATTGCGAAATTTCTATTGAATATTTCAATATAGACACAGTTCAAAAAAATCTTGTGATTTTACATCTCATAAGATGAACATAAATGGAGCGTCGTATTTCACACGAATTTATATTCAAGAACATGGAAATTGTGTGATTTGAAAATTACATGGATTGAAATCAAATTGGGATAAAAAAACAAAAAATATCGATAGAAACAGCGCGACTTGAACCGAGAAACATTAGAATACAAGCACACCATTTCATGAATTCATTCAATATGGCGGTTTGAAAACTTTGACTTCGAACTATAACTGCGGAACCGGAAGTCGGAATTTCACAGTAGCTTTAATTTAAACCAGGATTTCTAAAAATCGGCTCAAGCATCGCTGAGAAATCGAAGTGAGTTCTATTTTTGGAGTTTTTCTTCACTACTTTCGGTACTGCCGGAACAGAAAAAGGTCTCCCCCTTAATTAAGTTGATATGCTCACAAACTAACAAATTCTGTAAACTAGAAGAATTTATCAGACAGTTTTATGGGATTCCTATCTGTTTTTGACCATCGCTTGTGAAAATCTACTCATGAAATGGGTAATTTTCCACTTATCACGCTTTAGTTCCAAAACCGGAAGTCGGATCTGAATAAAATGTTTAGGAAACTATAAATATTTTTAGGAAACTATAAGATAATCTTTTTGTTGTTGCGAGAAAATCAACTAAAATGTAAATTCCCGAGGATGTTTTGCCCATTCTATTTTTAGCCCTTGTTTGCGGTGTATTTGTTTTCAGTAATATCAGGGCAGATCAATGACTGATTATGCGTTTCAATTTTGGTTTCGTTATTTGGTAGTAACATTAAACTGAGAATAAGTTTTGTTATAAACTCGGGCAATTCCATATCTCTTTCTGATTTCAGTATGCTATTCGATGTCATAGGAATAATTTATCTGCTTCCGATTTTGATTTTTTACCTTTAAGACGACCAATACTAAGCAAATTGGGTAATCGATAAACACGAATATCACATTTTCAAAAGAAAATGCTTATTTCAGCGCTTAGTGGATAGCTTTTGAAGAAAATAAATTCAATTTATTTCCACAATATTAAAAATTTCCTAACTATTTCCCACTAATGTCACGAAATAGTGACAGACATAGACACTAGTAGTGGGAGGAAAGTGCGGTGCTATCTCTGTTGTACTAGTACAGGTGAATCATTTTACATCTTATGGCGTTTTTCATTGAAAAACACTGGTGGCGTGGATTGCTCTGATTTTGCACTTTCGAGCAGAAATGCAATATTTTGACGGTGTTTCATTGCCATTTCTGCTCGAAAGTGCAAAACCAGAGCAATCCACGCCACCAGTGTTTCTCAATGAATAACGCCATTAGAGATAACTCATTTTGCTAAATTACATATAAATAAATAGTAACTTGGAATGTTAATATATTTACATATGTTTTTAAACTTTCAGCTATGTTTAGTTTCCGTGTAAGTTCATAATTTTCTGAACAAATTCAGTTATTTTTGACTTGGAATAAAAATCTTATCTAATTTTACTTACTGAAACTCTTTTTAAATGTTTTGATAGTTGGGTTAAAGTAGTAAATGATTGTTTTTTTCAACAGTTTTTCTTTTTATCAAAAACTGTTTGAATTGATGGCTCCGAATATCCACTGAGCATTCCAATATCGAGAATGTATTTTTTCTCGTTTCTTACCGCATTTTCTCCATGAGCTAGTTTAAGCATTCAATGAATCAACTGGTGAAAAACTAATATTTTAAGCTGATGAGAATGATTAGGAGTATAACGTATAATACTTTCTGTATTGGTTAGCTTTCCATATATTAAAAAGGATAGTTTTTCCGTCTTCGTTGTGATGAGAAGGTCTAAGAAGTCTACTGTTATTTGCTTCTTCACAAGTGAATTTAATGTTTTTGTGCATGTTATCGAAAGGTGAACTACCTCATTATGTATTGAGTCGGTATTCAATCAAAATGATAAAATCTCATCAAGTCTGATCTAAGATGCATATAAGAAAGAAGAAAATACTAATGAAATCGCCATCAGCTCAATTCATGTGGTAATCAATTCCACTATACCGACCTTCAATAAACAAGGCCGAGTTTGAAGAAAAGATGCCAGTATTCATACAAATTTATCTCGTTCAAAATTAGTGAACTTCATCTTTTTTTGCTCAAAACTTCATTACTGTCCACTTTTTCAATAGAGTGAACTTAAAACTATTAAAAGTTAATGACGAAGATTACAGACAGTTACAAATGCTAGTATACTTTATGTTTGAATATAACAAATGTTATAAAATTGTTGTTAAGGCAGCACTGATCAAAGCTGACTTATTTATTGAAAGCTTTACAGTATTAAGTAGAGAAAAAAAATCGTTTTGCACCCTGATATCAATCTTCAGGCACTCCGTACTTATGTTTTTTATTTAGCTTGAAAATAAACAATGATTTGCTCCCTCAGTAGAATTACATAAAGTGTTTAAAAATACTTCCACTATGCGCCCTGGAATTAATTTCAAGAGCGCCCTTGAATCATCCCTAAGGCGCTCTTCCATATTAGGCTTTCAAGATTTTTTGTTTGTTTCAAAATAGATAATGATTTGCGCCCTCAGTAGAATCATTTGATGTGTTTAAAAATACTTCCACCCTGCACACTAGAATTATTGATATGGGAGCCTTTTTTAATTCTCTTATCGTTATTCTGCGCCCTGTAATCATTCCTAAGGCGACCTCTTCAAATTTTACCTACAAAATATTATTTATTTGGCTTGAAAATAAATAATGATTTGCGCCCTCACTAGGATTATTTATTGTATTTAAAAAAATATCAACCTGCGCGCTAGGAGCAATTATATAGGCGTTCTTATCATTTCTCCTATCGTGATTCTGCGCCCTGGAATCAATCCTAAGGCGCCCTTTTAAATTATCCTTACAAATAGTATTTATTTAGCTTGAAAATAAATAATGATTTGAGCGCTCAGTTTGATAATTTGATGTATTTTAAAATACTTTCACCCTGCGCCCTGGAATGGATTATATGGGCGCCCTTTTCATTTCTCCTATCGTGATTCTGCGTCCTGGAATCAATCTTAAGGCGCCTTCTCAAATTATCCTTACAAGATGTTATTTATTCAGCATAAAAATATTTACTGATTTACGCCCTCTGTAGAATTATTTGATGTATTCAAAAATACTTTCACCCTGCGCCCTGAAATAAATTATTCGGGCGCCCTTCTCACTTCTACTATCGTGATTCTGCGCCCTGGAATCAATTCTAAGGCGCCCTTTTAAATTACCCTTACAAATAGTATTTATTTAACTTGAAAATAAATAATGATTTGAGCACTCAGTTGGATAATTTGATGTATTTTAAAATACTTTCACCCTGCGCCCTGGAATAAATTATATGGGCGCCCTTTTCATTTCGCATATCTTGATTCTGCGCCCTGGAATCAATCTAAGACGCTCTTGAAAATTATCCTTACAAGATGTTATCTATTTAGATAATAAATAAATAACGATTCGATATCTCAATAGGTATTTTTGCTTTTGCACCCTTCGTGGTTACTTGAATCAGTCATTATCAAAATTTCCAACAACAAACTTTCTCGATTCCTGAGAAGTTGAAGTTTTATGAGCTGGTTAGTCACTGACTAACTGTGACTAACCGCAACTACAGCACTGCTTGTACGACATCAATCCAGGCCCCTGGCGAGCTGTCATTTTGCTGTGACTATCATCTATTTTGCTAAGAAGAACACAACGAAGATGTATGGAAATAAAAACAATGTTTGCCCTTATTCACTAAATATCTATTTAGTTAAATGCTGATTTTCTTACTGGTAGTGGATTTTAATTGTGTTTTCCTTTCGAATGGTGTTTCCTCATGAAGTGTTTGGTACCAAATTGCAAAACCGACTTTCACAAACGAGAGTTGCATGTTTCCGCTGGATCTTCAATTACGTGAGGGTTGGATTGAAGCTATTGAAAAAAATACTTCCAAAGTGAACAATTATGATGCCAGCATAGCAAAATTGAAGCATGTAAATATTTGCTCAAAACACTTTACCTCGGTTTGTTGCACAGCGGCACTATATGCACAAAGACGTCGACAGCTGAAACTGGACGCTGTTCCGACTATTTTTGAGTTCGAAAATGAGTCTCTTATATACGAAGTAACAGTTCGGCTGAAAAGTTCGTATCGTTTAATAGAAACACACATTTTTTTGCCAAAATTCGTTTTTATTATTCAACATAATTGCCATCAGAGGCGATACACCGATTATAGCGATCTTCCAACTTTTCGATACCATTTTTGTAATACGATTTGTCCTTTGCCTCAAAATAGGCCTCAGTTTCAGCGATTACCTCTTCATTTCTTCTAATTTTCTTACCAGCGAGCATTCTCTTGAGGTCTGAGAACAGGAAAAAGTCACTGGGGGCCAAATCTGGAGAATACGGTGGATGAGGGAGCAATTCGAAGCCCAATTCGTTCAATTTCAGCATGCTTTTCATCGACTTGTGACACGGTGCATTGTCTTGATGAAACAAAACTTTTTTTTTCTTCAAATGAGGCCGTTTTTTTGAAATTTCGTCCTTCAAACGCTCTAATAACGCTATATAATAGTCACAGTTGATGGTTTTTCCCTTTTCAAGGTAGTCGATGAAAATTATACCATGCGAATCCCAAAATACAGACGCCATAACCTTACCGGCCGATTGTTGAGTCTTTCCACGCTTTGGGTTCGGTTCATCGAGTACAGTCCACTCAGCTGACTGTCGATTGGACTCCGGAGTGAAGTGATGGAGCCATGTTTCGTCCATTGTTATATATCGACGACAAAAATTGGTTTTGTTTCGATATAACAACTCCAAACACTGCTCAGAATCATCAATTCGTTGTTGTTTTTGATCGATTGTGAGCTCACGCGGCACCCATTTTGCACAAAGCTTTCTAATATCCAAATATTCGTGAATAATATGTCCAACACGTTCCTTTGATATCTTTAGGGTGTCAGCTATCTCGATCAACTTCACTTTACGGTCATTGAAAATCATTTTGTGGATTTTTTTCACGTTTTCATCGGTAACAGCCTCTTTTGGACGTCCACTGCGTTCATCGTCTTCGGTGCTCATATGACCAGTACGAAATTTTGCAAACCACTTACGAATTGTTGCTTCGCCCGGTAAAGAGTCTGGATAACACTCATCAAGCCATTTTTTGGTATCGGCGGCACTTTTTTTCGTCAAAAAGTAGTGTTTCATCAACACACGAAATTCCTTTTTTCCATTTTTTCACAATAACAAAAGTAGCTTCACTCAAAATGCAATATCTCACAAACTAATAATCAGACAGCTGTCAAATTTATACACGTATCTTTTGAAGGTTGGTACTAACTGAAAATGGTATGGATTTAATTCTAGTAGCGCCCTCTCATAGAAACGATACAAGCTTTTCAGCCGATCTGTTAATAGATATTCCGCAACCTCTGTTGCCTAATAGCGGTGAAGATTTACATTTGTAAACGATACTCTAGAATCGTCAAGCCAATTTGATATCCAATCGAGCACAAGTAAGACCAGTCACTAGCAATAGGTAACTTTAAAATTCATTACAAATATTTCCAACGATGAAATTTGAATGTTTACGTAATTTAGGATAATTCGTTATGATGGAGATATGGATGAAGCAAATTTAAATCCAAAAAATTTAATGCAGGCTGTTCCAAAAGTACGTTATCGAATCATTTTGCATCAGAAAACGGTAAAGAGACTAAGAGTACAAAACAAAAGACTTCGTGATAGAGTGCGAAACATGGAGGAACTGATCGATAAACTCCAGACAAGGGAACTTTTGTCAGAAGAGAGTACGACACTACTTAAAATGTAATGTTTAGGTTTCTATGAATTATCAATTATTTTTAAATCAACATAAACCAATTTTCAGAATTATCCGGTAAACCAAAAATTATTCAATCAGTTGATGCACCGAAGAATACGTCAGCCGTACAGCGATGCATTGCAAAGTTTCGCAACAACACTTCAGTTTTATTCTCCGAGTGCATATAACTTTATTCGGAAAACATTTAATAACACGCTTCCACACAAGAGAACAATCATTCGTTAATACTCAAGCATCAATGGAGAACCTGGCATAACCGCAGAATCGATTGCTGCAATCAAAGCAAAATCGGAAGAGTATTCTGTTCAGGGTAAATCACTACTCGGTTGTTTAATGATGGACAAAATTGCTATTCGTCAACAAATAACCTGGAACCGTTTCACAAAGAAATTAGAAGGTGTTGTACAACACAACTCAAACGATAATACCAACAGAAATGAAACCGACCACCTCTCTGCCGCGAGAGAAGCACTTGTTTTCATGGTGACTGGTATGCAAGATAGCTGGAAAGTACCGGTTGCCTATTTTTTTTTATCAAGGGAGAGGGTTAGGGTCTAAACGATGAAAAAAATCATTATTTTTGCGAATTTTTTACAGAATTATCGTTCAACAAAATAAATTCAAATGTTTTGCATGATAAAAAGCATCATTCGAACAACATTTTGTAATTTTTTCGTGGAAAAATATTGAGAAATAAGTCGGTGAAGAGGTATTTTCGAGAACGCTCCCTAAAAACTACACCCAAACCTCCATTTACGTAACTTATACAAGGTGAGATGAAAAAACTGCAACAAAGTAAAACGCCATAATTTTTTCATTTTTTTTTAAATTTTATTGAATGAAAGCAAAAAATGTCGGAAATAACATCAAATTTGAGAATCGGTTTAGATTTGTTCGAATTGGCCACCTTTGGCACGAACTATGGCCTTCAAACGGCCAATGAAACCATCACACGCTGCCCGAAAGTGGCTCTGCGGTATTTTGTCCCATTCTCGGCGAAGCGCTTGCTTGAGATGATCGACACTTTGGTATTTTTTAGTGCCAACCTTGCTTTCCAAAATACCCCAGGCACAATAGTCCAACGGATTGGCATCCGGAGATTTTGGTGGCCATTGTGCGGTGGAAATGAAGCGAGGAACCTCATTTCTTAACCATTCTTGGGTGGCGCGTGCTGAGTGCGATGGTGCTGAGTCCTGTTGGAATGTCCAAGGTCTGCGGCCGAAATGTTTGCGTGCCCAGGGCTTCAGAACTCCCTCCAAAATATTTTCGCGATAGATTTGCGCATTTATTTTGACCCCACGGTCGATGAATACGAGCGGCGAGCGACCATCGGCTGTTATGGCGGCCCACACCATCACCATGGCCGGCTTTTGAGTTCTGGTGGCCAACCGAAGTTGCAAATTTTCAGCTGACCTCTCTGGCAAGTAAACACGATCATTTTGTTTGTTTACAAACTGCTGGATAACGAATGGTTTCTCATCGGAGAAAACCAAATTCGGCAGTTCACCACTTTCGGCCAAGCGAAGCAACTCTTTAGCTTTTTCGAGTCTAACTTTTTTTTGCGCATCAGTAAGATCTTGCACTTTTTGGAACTTCAATGGCTTTAGTCCAAGCTCATTTTTCAATATTTGCCGAATGGCATATTGCGATATGTTCAGCTCACGAGCCATTTTTCGGCCACTGCGACGCGGATTTCGTTCAATTCGCTTCTTCACTTTTCGAACCATTTCTGCCGATGTTGCTGTTTTTTTTTCGTCCACTTCCTTGACGTCGGGCTACGCTACCAGTATCACGGTAACGAGCGATGGTACGAGACACAAAAGATTTATTCACTTTTAAATGCTGGAGGGCTCTAACGATAGCCACTTGTGGTTTTCCAGCCAAATGCAAAGCAATCACACTATCACACTTGAATTCCATCACAAATAACTTTTTTTCTGAAAAATTCCCACCAAAATGCTTTTGTGCGCTTGTAAATAATATAATGAGCTGTCACTAGAATAAATCTGACAGCTGTGGGACGAGCGGTTTAGAAATGACAGCAGTCTGAAGTTGGTTGCAGTTTTTTCATCTCACCTTGTATATGTATATATGTATTAATATACGTACGCATGTGTGCAAATATTTGTATTTCCTAATTTTTTTCGGTTTTTTAACGATATCAAACTAACTAGAGATTATAAGAGGAGAAAGAATATGAAATCATAGAGCCGTAGTACTCAAGGAAGAGCAAGAATGTGAAGAATAAAGTGCGGAAAAGTGAGACGTGACAAGGGTCATTTAAGTAAGCAGAAGGCTTCTCGTATCTAAACTTTTACCTTCTACCAGAGGAGTCGAACTTAGGCATCTTAGCG
Organism: Malaya genurostris; assembly: GCF_030247185.1. Taxonomy (NCBI): domain Eukaryota; kingdom Metazoa; phylum Arthropoda; class Insecta; order Diptera; family Culicidae; genus Malaya; species Malaya genurostris. The sequence goes on from NC_080572.1 coordinate 96,917,815, forward strand.
ATACGAATTCGTCCGAACCGGTTCGGACAGTAAATGGCAAACGACCTTTGCCTTTACTTTCTGACATATCAGAGACTCGGATAACTCGTATCGCTAAGATGCCTAAGTTCGACTCCTCTGGTAGAAGGTAAAAGTTTAGATACGAGAAGCCTTCTGCTTACTTAAATGACCCTTGTCACGTCTCACTTTTCCGTACTTTATTCTTCACATCCTTGCTCTTCCTTGAGTACTACGGCTCTATGATTTCATATTTTTTCTCCTATTATAATCTCTTGTTAGTTTGATATCGTTAAAAAACCGAAAAAAGTAAAAAATACTGACTGACCAGAAGTCATAAATAAAAAAGTAAAAAAAAAAAAAATGTATATCCTAATACATATAAATATTGGTGAAGTAAAAGCGATCATTTATATGTATAAATATATACACATATACGCAAACGAGTGAGTGTGTAAGCATACATACATACATATATAAGGTTCGTAAATGGAGGTTTGGGTGTACAAGGATCAGCCCCATGGGACTGTTCGAGCTATTGATGTGGAACAAGGCAACCAAATTTTCTAATGATCGACAATTTCAATTAATCGTCACACTTTTGAACCCGCAAATGCACGAGAGTCTGCTTAGTCTTTATTATGAACCAACACCGAACACGCGAACCCAAAATATAGACTATATTTGTCATGATTTGTATTTGTTTTTTAGACGACGAAATTACATCAATAGCCCAAATGTATGTAATTATATGTTTGTACATGCTTGCGATACAGATATCGATATTTAAGCTTCTTTTCGCCAAGCATGTGTTGAAGTTTTGTATGCAAGAAGTTATTTTTATAGCGTTTCTCTACCATCCTGCGATTTCGGTTGAAGCGATAAGCTTTTTCTCATTACCAATCGAGTTCATCTTATATAAATAAGAAATTAATCTTATGCACTCAAAATTTACCCTGGGGTAGTTGTCAATTTCTCAGGCGAAACGACATAACATGGGATTTCATCCAATCTTTCCTGACACAAGATCAGAACATAGCAATTAAAGCTTCAAATCGTTTTATGGCACTTTTTGTCTTGCTGTGTAGCAACAGCCTACCTCTAGCAAGCTACGTGTAGGACTGAAATGTTAGCTATAATTTTGCTTATATTCATAGCTTCGCGTGCTTCCAACAGCTTCGCTTTTGCATCGATTGACCAATCAGAGCGCTGCATTCCCTTTGATATATCGCTTACTCCTTCAAAACCGTCGATTATGGCAGGGAAATCCGGTATGCCGGAGATTTTTTGGATGCAAAATAGGACACTGCTAGCTATTAATCCACATTTCAATGATATACTATTAAAAATACATGGCTATGAACATTCAAATCAATACGTAGAAATATTTCCAATCAAATGGTGACATGATATTAATAATTGATACAAAATTGACTGAGCTGTAATTGTTCAAAACCTGACCACATTTCTACATGTATTTTTCTTGAGTTTCTAGTTTGCACCCCTATATAGAAAACAAAAATGTGTTCCACATTCAAAATGATTTGCGGTGTCCACTGTATCTCAGCGCAGACTAATCAGAAGTGAACAAACAAACGCACCATAGTTAGAGTAGAAGTTTTTCTAGACCTCAACGTTTCTGTTTGATTTTTTTTGTGGTTGTTCAAAGAGAAAACTACGGTTTTTCACGAAAAAATCCGCCATTTTGTAGCTGTTAAAGCTCCACAAAGTAACAAACAACGAAAAGGAAAACGTTCGGGTCTGGTTTTTTATATGTAGAAAGTGTGTGCAAAATTTGAAAAAAAAAATTGGTGTAGTAGTTTTTGAATGACGATGGACACGGACTTTCAAAACCTGTTTTCGAGGAAAACGCGTTTAAAGGTTTTTGTCTATAAAATCAATGGAAACAATTAATTACTTCAGGGATCCCGTAGAGTTTAACAATTTCAAAAAATCAGATTTTATCTTTTATAATTTATTATAATGAAACATTTCAAGAATGTGTTGTCAAGTTTCAAAGTCAATCGAAGTAGAAATCTTGGGTCTGTGCGCCGAGCTCTTGCTTCTTCGTAGAATGAGATAGCCATAGATAAAGGTCCATAACTTCCAGAGTTTCGTTCCAATAGGCTTGAAAATTTCACAGAAAGTTCTTCAAAAGTTTTACTATGAGAAAATATAAAGAAAATAATATATGATTTTCCAAAAGTGTTAGACCGTACACCCCCATCCCCCCCTTAATGGGGTAAATTCTAAATAAAAAATAAGATAATGATGACTATCTTGAAATGCCTTCATTATGCGGGTATTATTATACCGGTATTCACTTTCGACGGCACGAAAACCAACATTGCCACGGCTAATGCACTCGAATGTGATATAGAAAACTCCAAAGAATCTACACGTACCGCTTTCAAACATCCATGCTTTGACTATAACGTAAATGTTCTACTTGATGCTGTCCACATGATTAAGCCAGTAAGAAACACAGTAGAGTCACAAAAAGTGATCATAATGAATTTCAAAATCTAAATGCCATAAAAGTTGCTCCAAAAATAACGGATAAACACATAAACTTTCATGATTCGAAAATGAAAGTTATATTAGCAACGCAGGTAATCAGCAACAGCCTATATCGTTCCAAAGTTTCGATCTTTATCATCATCTTCTCAAGGTTACGTGTCACAATATCAATATCGTCAGCGAAGCCAAAAAGTTGTACGGACTGTCGGAAGATCGTGCCATTCGTGTCGATCCTCGCTTTTCGAATCACACCTTACAGGGCAATATTGAAGAAAGTCATCACCTTGACGTAGCCCTCTCCGGGATTCGAAGGGACTCGAGACCGTCCCAGATACTCGGACGTAGCACATCACTCTATCCATCGTTGCTTTGACCAATTGCGTCAGTTTATCTGGGAAACCTTATTTGTTTGCTTAGGTGAAGCGAATTGTTCCAATTTCAATAATACACATTTGTTGAAATCCGAAAACTATATTAAAACAGTAGTAGATGACGATCCGTCAGTTCCAGAATATAGAAATCAATACATTGATAAAGAAAACCAATGCCCCGCAACTGAACCAAACCATTAGCAGGAAATAAGTTCATCGAAGCTGCTTTGAAGGGATATGCTGTGAATTTACAAAAAAAATCTTCTGCCTGGCCTGAATTGTAAACACTGCAAAACTGATATCGTGACTGATAGAACGAATTTCATTCTGACTATTTGCAGAATCAGTGAACAAGAGAGTAAGAATTTGAAGAATATTTGATTTGTTACTAACAATTTTTATTGTTTCATAGGAGATTGTGGGAAACGTTTGCAACTTCAACAAATGAAGTATTACACAACTCTAGTGGCAAGAGCTGTAGCTTCGATGAAAAATGAATTAACCAGCATATTCCAACGCAATCGCACCTGGATCTTTTCCCATCATGTAACTTCACTTATTAAAAAACGTGCTTAATCCACCTATCAGTGAGATGATACCTTTTTTTATCAATCCGCATGTTTTTTTTTCATGAATATTCTTCGGTTTTCATGACATTATTTTAATGACCGTCGTTTTAAGCTGCAATTTGACATTTTAATCACTCATTACTCTATCTAAAAAGGTTACAATCGATTAAACTTTTCATGATATGTCGAAGTGAGTTCCACTTTAGAATTTACGGTAATTTAAGGTACTTCTAGAGCCGGTATTCAGGAACCAGCATAAACCAACCGATTCGTATGGCCATATGACGAATAAATTGCAATAGTTTTGAGTCCAACTTTCAAGCTTTTCGGGATTATCATCTTCTATATCGGTTTGAATTTTAAAAATTCATCCTCCTGTAATTCCAGAATCGGAAGTCAGCATTGAATAAAATTAATTAATTTTGTGTGGGACTATAAGTTTATTTTAATTTGAATTTTTTTCTGGAATTCGATTTGGCTTTATTTGAGAAAACGATTGAGCTTTGAGAAACGATTCGATACTGGAGCCGGAATTCGAAAATCGGTGTAGCCGAAGTCAGACAAATTCACCTGATTAGTTTACATTTGTTTCAATATGTTTAAAAATCAGTATAGACATCTTTGAGAAATCGTAGTACGAGTTAAATTGTTGGGTGCCTTCCGAATCGAAAACTGAATACCACTAAAACTGAAATAAGTTTATTTGGTTGTCGATTATTCAAATCAGCAAATCTTAGATGATTCTTAGATATCATTTGAATCTTAGATCGGTTCAGCCATCTACGAGGAAAATAAGTTACACAATTTTAATTTAGTTTCGCATATCATCCTGTAGTTCCGGAACCAGAAGTCGGATCCAAACAGAATTCAGGAACCTTGTTTAGGAGCATACGAATTTTCATATGAATCTGAGTTTGTAGAAAACGGTTGAGTCATCTTCGAAAATAAGGTAAAAAATTTAGTGAAATTATTTGTCACATACGCATTTGCTGATCTCGACGAACTGATTCAAATGGTATATGGGTGTTTTGTTCTTCCAGCATTTATTGCTGTAATCAGTTTAAATCAATATAATTTTGAAATTGTTCAGAATTCGGAAGTACTGCCATCTTTCCAATATGTCATATTCGAACGATTATGTTGCCAAAAACGAACCGTGCTAAAATTGGTCCGAGGCAAAATGTCATGAAAAATAATGCTGTTCACAGTCTTTTCGGTACTTAGAAACTATTGTATGTAACAGTATAAAAAATCGTGTTTTACGTTGCTCCCAAGACTTTCTTTGCCATACAGCGCTCAGAACTTCTACTGCTGAAATATGGGGGAAAAGTCGCTTACACAAAAAATTCGATATCTCCGTTAAAAATGGACGGATTTTAACAATCTATGGCTTGTTGGATAGCTATTACCGTGCGGAATCTAAGTCTGAAAACATATTCTGTTTTCAAGGTCAATTGTGACAGATACTGTCAAAAAACTGAAAATTTTGACATAAAACTTCGTATAACTCAAAAAGTAAACATCCGATCTCAAAACCATTCAATAGCGTTCTGGGTGACGGGGAGACCTTTCATTTGCGACTAGTTTGATCAAAATCGGTCCAGCCATCTCTGAGATCTCGACCTCTTAGTTGACAACACACATACAGACACACACACATACACACACACACACACACACACAGACATTTGCTCAGTTCGTCGAGCTGAATCGATTGGTATATGACATTCGGCCCTCCGGGCCTCGGAAAATTTTTCGAAAGTTTGAGCGAATTCTATACCTATTTTTTATATATATAAAAAAAGGTAAAAAGTATCACGGAGTTTTTGATATTCGTGTCAATGAATACTCTATTCTAAACTTATTATATTTGAAGGAAACTAATACAGTTGAGTGTCTAAAATATGATTAATAAATCGAGCACACCAACTCCTTATTTCATTAAACATTTAGAACAAATGAAAATTATCATTAACATTACGTTGATGTAATTGTGGTCATGATGATTGTTTACACGTTGCTCCATGCCGATGGGAATCGTTTGGTTACTATAACGTTACATTATACATATAATAGTAAATGTGGTTGCTCGTCAGAATAGTGTTTGCTTTCCATATTCGTTCTCCCGGCCTCCTTTATAAGTTCTGATCCCGACGGCCTCCTTTAATTATTTGGTCACCTCCTATTGCTCATTATGGTTATCTAGAAGTAATTCTACGTCTATGCCGATCTGCTGCAGGTTAAATTGCAAACAGGTTAATAAAAATTGGATGTACATTCGCCTAGTGTTCCTTACCGGGTTTGCAAATTCAGTTTTTTAATTTTGCTTCTGCTAGTCCAACCAACCCATACACAACCTGACAGAAATGAGCCTGTTTCATATGTGTTCCACTGAATTCAGGACAGCGCTAGTGTACCTAGACAATACGGATACAATGAATTACGGAAAAAAAGATTACAATAGACCAATAAACCAGTACTACATTACGTTATTTACGGTCACTGTGTATGCGTCCAGCAATATATTTAAAAGGAGCAAAATTTTCATATTGTGACTCACGCAAGAACTCCTGAATGTAATGAAAATATTGCGAATTTTTCTAACAGCGCTGCATAGCAACAAACTCATCAATAACACACGTCATGCGTATTTTGTAATCTTTCTTTCTTTTAATTCACTCTGACCAACGTCTCCTCGTTGGTCTAAAATGATAACTATTAATAGTAATTGACAGAGTTATAAATGATCCATTTTCTAGGAGTATTTGTTATCATTATATGATCTTCTAACAACTCGGATAAAGGTAAGGGAACCAAAGAATTGCAAATCTTGGTTTGCAATTTAGCAGTATTGCTCTTCAAGTTTCAGTAGAATACATTACTTCACGTTCATTGTTCATTGAAATGTGATGAACTACTTTAAAAAACTTCTATTGATGAAAAGAGACAAATTATACTTATACTAAACCATAGTAATTTATCATCATAATTATTTTATTACTTACCTTACCTACCAGCTATAGGTCTGGGGTGTCCTTTGTTGTATCAAGCATACGACTTCACATAACTCGGTCCATGGCTGCTCGTCGCCAGCCACTCAAGGCACGGATGCTTCTGAGATCACCCTCCACTTGATCGATACACCATGCTCGTTGCGCTCCTCTTCTTCTTGTACCAGTCGGATTAGATTCAAAAACCATTTTCACTGGGCTGTCGTCCGACATCCTTATGACATGCCCAGCCCATCGTAGGCGTTCGATTTTAGCTGTCCGTACGATAGGTGGTTCTCCTAGCAGCTGTTGCAATTCGTGATTCATACGCCGTCTCCACGTTCCATCTTCCATCTGCACTCCGCCATAGATGGTCCTCAGTACCTTTCTTTCGAAATCTGCCAGCATAGTCCAGGTCTCGTGGCCATAGAGAACAACCGGTCTAATGAGCGTTTTGTAGATGGTCAATTTCGTGCGGTTGCGTACTTTTCTCGATCGGAGGGTTTTTCTGAGTCCAAATTACTCACGATTCCCTGCCAAAATACGTCTATGAATTTCTCTGCTGGTGTCATTATCGGCGGTCACCAGTGAGCCCAAATACACGAACTCGTCAACCACCTCGATATCGTCACCGTCTATCAATATTCGTGGTGGGAGGCGTAGTGTTTCTTCTCTAGAGCCTCTTCCTCTCATGTATTGTGTTTTCGACGCATTTATGGCCAGTCCGATACGCCTAGCTTCAGCTTTCAGTCCGATGTAGGTTTCCATCATCTTCTCAAGGTTACGTGTCACAATATCAATATCGTCAGCGAAGCCAAAAAATTGTACGGACTGTCGGAAGATCGTGCCATTCGTGTCGATCCTCGCTCTTCGAATCACACATTCCTGGGCAATATTGAACAAGATACAAGAAAGTCCATCACCTTGACGTAGCCCTCTCCGAGATTCGAAGGGACTCGAGAGCGTCTCAGATACTCAGACGTAGCACATCACTCTATCCATCGTTGCTTTGACCAATCGCGTCAGTTTATCACCTTCGTGCATTATCTGCCATAACTGTTCTCGATCGATTGTATCGTATGCCGCTTTGAAGTCAATGAATAGGTGATGCGTGGGTACGTTGTATTCACAACACTTCTGGAGTACTTGTCTTATCGGGAATATGTGATCCGTAGTGGCGCGGGCTCCAGTAAATCCCGCTTGGTACGTTCCTACGAATTCTTTAGCTATTGGTGATAGACGACGGCAAAGGATTTGGGAGAGTACCTTGTAGGCGGCGTTCAGCAATGTGATTGCGCGGTAATTGCAACAATCTAGCTTATCGCCCTTTTTGTAGACGGGACATACCACTCCATCCATCCATTCCTGCGGTAGAATCTCCTCCTCCCAAATCTTGGAAATCATCCAGTGCAGTGCTCTAGCCAGTGCCTTTCCTCCATGTTTGAGGAGCTCGCCTGGTAACTGGTTATTGCCCGCGGCTTTGCTGTTCCTCAGCTTGCCGATCTCCTCAATTATCTCCGACAGATCAGGGGCTGGGAATCTGTCGTCGACTGAGCGTGAACTCAGATTGATTCCTGTGTATTTCTCTGTATCTTGTGCTTCACCATTCAGATGCTCGTCATAGTACTGCTTCCACCTGTCGATCACCTCACGTTCATTCGTGAGAAGGTTACCACTGGTATCTCTGCACATTTCGGTCTGTGGCGTGTAGCCTGTACGTGAGCGGTTCATCTTCTCATAGAAGATTCCGTGTGTCATTTGCGCGGTACATCTATTCCATCGCTTCGCGATCTTGGTCTTCCTGGTAGCGTTTTATCCTCCGGAAAACCGTGTTCTGTCTGTTCCGCGCCTGTCTATATCGTTCCTCGTTCGCTCTAGTGCGGTGTTGCAGCATCCTCGCCCTTGCTGCATTCTTCTCTTCGACCAACTACTGATATTCGCCGTCGAACCAGTCATTTCCTCGATTCGATAACCTCGTACCTAGAACGGTTGCAGCAGTGCTACTCACTGCGGACCTTATGTTCCTCCAGCCGTCTTCAAGAGTCGCCGCGCCAAGCTGCTCTTCCGTTGGTAGCACTAGCTCCAGTTGTTGCGCGTATTCCTCTGCAGTACGAATGCTACGTAGCTGCTTGAGATTGAATCCCGGCGTTCCTGTGCGACGAGTATTGTGCACCGTCGATAGTTTTGAGCGCGTACAAACCGCGACAAGGTAGTGGTCAGAATCAATGTTGGCTCTGCGGTAAGTGCGGACATCGATGACGTCGGAGAAGAATCGCCCGTCGATGAGAACGTGGTCAATTTGATTTTCCGTATGTTGATCAGGTGATCTCTATGTGGCTTTGTGGATATCTTTGCGGGGGAAGAAGGTGCTTGGAACTACCATTCCTCGGGAGGCTGCAAAGTTTACGCGTCGTTGACCGTTGTCGTTTGTTACCGCGAGCAGGCTCTCCAGCCCGATCACGGGCCTGTACATTGCCTTCCGGCCTACCAGAGCATTCATGTCGCCGATGAAGAGTTTTACATCCCGCCATGGACAGTTGTCGTAGGTTTGTTCCAGCTGCGCGTAGAATGCTTCCTTCTCGTAATCGGATCTCGTCTCATGTGGGCAGTGCACGTTGATGATGCTGTCATTGAAGAAACGGCCCTTGATCTTCAATACGCACATTCTATCACTGATTGGCTGCCACCCAATCACGCGCTGGCACATCTTGTCCAACACTACAAATCCCGTTCCTAGAACGTTGGTTGGGCCGCAGCTCTGGTAGAAGGTAGCCGCTCGATGCCCACTTTTCCACACCTTCTGTCCCATCCAACAAAGTTCCTGCAGTGCTACGACATCGAAGCCGCGGATTTGAAGCTCATCATGCAGCATTCGGTCGTATCCTGGGAAGCCAAGCGATTTGCAGTTCCATGTGCCAAGCTTCCAATCGAAGTCCCTGTGTTCGTTGCGTAGGTCTTTGCCGATTATTCCGAGTCGTATTTCTTCCTTGATTATTCGTAACTTTTTTTTAAACCTGCACCAACCTCCTGTCTCGTCGGAGGGCCATCGTGTCAGCACTGTTTAGAGTCCCACACTGACACAAGGACGGTAATCAACCTTCCCTAACATGGAGAACAGACGCTGTTTCGAGCCGCCCCAACATGGATAACAGACGCTCGGGTAGGCTCGCTTTCTTTAAAGAGAAGGCAAGCCCCCCCCCTTCCCTGTCAGCATACGACCAACATCCCACCGGGGTGGTTACCCGATCTTTCCTATGGTTACTCGTACCCCAGCCGGCACCGCGGGGAGGTAGGGATAGGAGTTACTGGACAAGAGGCTAAGAACCACATTGGGGCCTAAATTGCGCATTGTCCAGTCGTTTATTAGTGTCAAGAAACGCTAGCAACATTTGTTTTACTTATTTAAATATAAAAACTTAAACCACAGATTGTCGAAAAATATATACATTATTTCCAAATATTATTCTATTTACAACGCCATTGTGGAACCAGAGAACCAAAACTTTTACTTATATTCTCGATGTATGGGAGCTGTCAAGTTGTCCACGGGCTGAACAAAATACGGATTCATGCAAGTAGCACAGTCAGCACTCTTCAATAAGATTCACTTTTTAATACCGTTTAAAGAATATTGCAACAAGAACAACTTCTCAACCGTTGCACAGTGGGGAAAAATGGACCAAAAACGCGACGATTTTTTTGGAGGCATGATACAGCTGACCACAAAGCACTTTTTTGGTGTAAAATGGTCAGTAAAATCGATTCCATGTATTTAGAAGGACCGCACGAAATGCTATCATGTTCATTTTACCCCAAGTTCCCTTTTGATACTGCATTGTATTCAAGCTTAACTATATAACATAAAACCGAAGAACTTGTAGAAGAGCGAATAGAGAGTTTCCGATGTAAAAAAGTCTAACAAATCGATTGCATATAGTTTTATTGACAGCAGAAAACTCGTTGCACCGTTTTACCCCATTTCTTTTCTAGTTATAATATTCAGTTGAATTATGATCTACAATCCAAAAGCAGATCCAATGCGATCTATCAATATTGGTTCATAATACGTGCAAAACATCTGTGATCCAACAAAACACAATCGGAATGACAGTACTAGTCCGTTTAACCCGTTTTACCCCAATTTATTTCATAAGTCGTATTTCTGGTTAAATTTTCTCTCGCATACCGAATGCAGGCTGATTGCGGTTGATGAAAATCAATTGATATTACGAAGAAAGACCTGAAAATAGGATTACAAAAGAATTCAATGACCGCACGAATCTTGCTATGCCGTTTTACCCCAATTTATTTTATAAGTCGTATTTCTGGTTAAACTTTCTTTCGCATACCGAAAGCAGGCTGATTGCGGTTGATGAAAATCAATTGATATTACGAAGAAAAACTTGAAAATAGGATTACAAATGAATTCAATGACCGCACGAATCTTGCTATACCGTTTTACCCCAATTTATTTCATAAGTCGTATTTCTGGTTAAACTTTCTTTCGCATACCGAAAGCAGGCTGATTGCGGTTGATGAAAATCAATTGATATTACGAAGAAAGACCTGAAAATAAGATTACAAATGAATTCAATGACCGCACGAATCTTGCTATACCGTTTTACCCCAATTTATTTCATAAGTCGTATTTCTGGTTAAACTTTCTTTCGCATACCGAAAGCAGGCTGATTGCGGTTGATGAAAATCAATTGATATTACGAAGAAAGACCTGAAAATAGGATTACAAATGAATTCAATGACCGCACGAATCTTGCTATACCGTTTTACCCCAATTTATTTCATAAGTCGTATTTCTGGTTAAACTTTCTTTCGCATACCGAAAGCTTCTTTCGAAAGGTCTTTCTTCGTAATATCAATCGCATTTCATCAACCGCAATCAGCCTGCTTTCGGTATGCGAAAGAAAGTTTAACCAGAAATACGACTTATGAAATAAATTGGGGTAAAACGGGTTAAACAGGCTAGTACTGTCTTTCCTTTGTGTTGAATTGGATAACAGATGTTTTGCACGTAATATGAACCAATATTGGTAGGTCATATTGGATCTGCTTCGGGATTTTAAATCTGAATTCAACATTAAATTATATTAGTGGGAAAATTGGGGTAAAACGATGTAGCACGTAGCATGCGATCATGAACATCATCTGTGAATTATTATTTGAGGTTATATGCGAAACATAGAACTGTCTTGTTGAACCAAAATTGGTCCAAACACCGATCAGTAAAACATTTTTTTCTGTAAATTCATGGAAAAAGATGACTGGGGGTAAAACAGAATACAGTTGTTTGCGGTCAATCTTATTAAAAACAATCCATTTATCTAACTTATGAGCATGTCAGGAATACCTTCCGATTGGTTGAATTGAATTTTTTCCTGAGTTTCACAGTTAGTTTTCAAAGTAAAGTCAGAAAAAAGAGGAATTGGAGCAAAACGGGCATGATAGTGAATTTTGCGGATCTTCTAACTATCATAAATCGATTCTACAGAAAAATTTGCATAAGAAATACTCATTTTGAAAATATTTGCTTATGTTTTTATGAAATTATTAAGCAAAGTCGCGTTTTTGATCGTTTTTTCCCCACTGTGCGTTGTTTGAAACCGGCCAACAAAACAATGACGTTTGCATTCTGTTTGTTTACTTGACGTTCACTGGTGTGCTAGTTTCAATTGCCCACCAAATGCCCGAGATGTTGACAACAATAAACTTACTGGAGCGTCGTATCCTTGCCACCGGGCTGCAGCAATCAGTCTGTTGTTATATTGTTACCAGAATCTTGTCGGAATTCTGTCAGAACTCCGGTACAAGTTCTGGCAGCCAGTCTGAGGGGAAATCTGTCAATAGATAATAGTCAATGAATAATTGAGGACCGGATTTCTGTGTTTTTTTTTTTCTATTTCAAGCTATTTTAATTGATTTCGGAAAGCCGAAAAGTTGACCTGCACGAATATTGCAAACTTTGAAAGATTTGATAACATAAAAAGAGGTTGTTGCTAGAAGCTTTAATTACTTTTGCTGCTTCATAATCTCATGGCTATGAAGTTGTTGTGTGGGCGCTCCAAGGAGACCGAATCGAGGAAAAAGCTTTTCACAGTCTCTGTCACCGTGCCGGATGCGAATCTCAGACAGTCGAAGCCGCCGAACGGTGTCCGATCCCATTACCATAAGTATGCGTTTCGCGTCTGCCGAGCCGGTTGGAATGTTTTCCGGCTAACTGCCGGAGCGCTTGGCCATGGGTTTACTCGCAAGTTAATGTGTTTCGTGGAATTTTCTTCCAACTTCGCAGAAGACGGAGGCTTAATGGGGAGGGCCCGGCTCGGTTCGAAGGTTGCTCAATTGAGTGAATTTATGCGAGGGTGGTTCGGTCCACGCTGGAATTCGTGAGCGTTTCAAAGTTTCCTAATCGATCCTGATTAACGATTTAACCGATGGTCTGCGAGGAGCGGGCGGTGGACTGAAATTATGACGGTCCGGGGATCGTTTTGATGAATTTTGCCGAGAGCAATCTTTAAGCTGGTGGATGTTTTTCAAATATAATAAAGATTAGGTCATTCCCTAATGGGAGGAATGACGAAAATTAGATGAATTCTGAAGCAAATTTGTAAATGGAAGATGATTAAATTGTTTTCTACAGAACGGAACGCTATGCAATCACTTTGAAAATTGGTTACAGTGCTTCTACAGGATGCAATTGAACTTGTGATAAGATATCAGTTATTATCTTAAATTGGTTCCAACAAGTTGTAATCTTTCAAAATACTCCACAATCCGTTAAATCTTAGATTTTGATTGGTTTTGAAGTCACTGTAGTCAATCGCTTGGGAACTGACCTTACCGCGACATTCGGAGTCGACTTCACTCTCTCGTTGAGTCTTATCCACTGGTAGTTTGGTCATTAAAATTGATCAAAAATTTATTAATTGCTTTCAAACGAGACCAGGTTTGTTATAATTGCTTCAGTAATCTGCAAGTAAATTGAGCAGTACAAAAAACTAGTTGAAAGGTACAAACACATTTTCCGATGTCGTCGAGCCGAGTCGAATAGAACACCGCACTTATTCTTCTTTATAGAGAAAAGCAAAATTAATTTTAGATTTGTGGTTTGTGATGTGTGATATGCGATTTCTGTTTTTGCGATGTTTCATTTTCAACTTTCCAGTTTTCAGTTTTTAATTTTTAATTTTCAGCTTTCAGTTTTCAGTTTTCAGTTTTTAATTATTAGTTTTCAGTTTTCAGTTTTCAGTTTTCAGTTTTCAGTTTTCAGTTTTCAGTTTTCAGTTTTCAGTTTTCAGTTTTCAGTTTTCAGTTTTCAGTTTTCAGTTTTCAGTTTTCAGTTTTCAGTTTGCAGTTTTCAGTTTTCAGTTTTCAGTTTTCAGTTTTCAGTTTTAAGTTTTCAGTTTTCAGTTTTCAGTTTTCAGTTTTCAGTTTTCAGTTTTCAGTTTTCAGTTTTCAGTTTTCAGTTTTCAGTTTTCAGTTTTCAGTTTTCAGTTTTCAGTTTTCAGTTTTCAGTTTTCAGTTTTCAGTTTTCAGTTTTCAGTTTTCAGTTTTCAGTTTTCAGTTTTCAGTTTTCAGTTTTCAGTTTTCAGTTTTCAGTTTTCAGTTTTCAGTTTTCAGTTTTCAGTTTTCAGTTTTCAGTTTTCAGTTTTCAGTTTTCAGTTTTCAGTTTTCAGTTTTCAGTTTTCAGTTTTCAGTTTTCAGTTTTCAGTTTTCAGTTTTCAGTTTTCAGTTTTCAGTTTTCAGTTTTCAGTTTTCAGTTTTCAGTTTTCAGTTTTCAGTTTTCAGTTTTCAGTTTTCAGTTTTCAGTTTTCAGTTTTCAGTTTTCAGTTTTCAGTTTTCAGTTTTCAGTTTTCAGTTTTCAGTTTTCAGTTTTCAGTTTTCAGTTTTCAGTTTTCAGTTTTCAGTTTTCAGTTTTCAGTTTTCAGTTTTCAGTTTTCAGTTTTCAGTTTTCAGTTTTCAGTTTTCAGTTTTCAGTTTTCAGTTTTCAGTTTTCAGTTTTCAGTTTTCAGTTTTCAGTTTTCAGTTTTCAGTTTTCAGTTTTCAGTTTTCAGTTTTCAGTTTTCAGTTTTCAGTTTTCAGTTTTCAGTTTTCAGTTTTCAGTTTTCAGTTTTCAGTTTTCAGTTTTCAGTTTTCAGTTTTCAGTTTTCAGTTTTCAGTTTTCAGTTTTCAGTTTTCAGTTTTCAGTTTTCAGTTTTCAGTTTTCAGTTTTCAGTTTTCAGTTTTCAGTTTTCAGTTTTCAGTTTTCAGTTTTCAGTTTTCAGTTTTCAGTTTTTAATTATTAGTTTTCAGTTTTCAGTTTTCAGTTTTCAGTTTTCAGTTTTCAGTTTTCAGTTTTCAGTTTTCAGTTTTCAGTTTTCAGTTTTCAGTTTTCAGTTTTCAGTTTTCAGTTTTCAGTTTTCAGTTTTCAGTTTTCAGTTTTCAGTTTTCAGTTTTCAGTTTTCAGTTTTCAGTTTTCAGTTTTAAGTTTTCAGTTTTCAGTTTTCAGTTTTCAGTTTTCAGTTTTCAGTTTTCAGTTTTCAGTTTTCAGTTTTCAGTTTTCAGTTTTCAGTTTTCAGTTTTCAGTTTTCAGTTTTCAGTTTTCAGTTTTCAGTTTTCAGTTTTCAGTTTTCAGTTTTCAGTTTTCAGTTTTCAGTTTTCAGTTTTCAGTTTTCAGTTTTCAGTTTTCAGTTTTCAGTTTTCAGTTTTCAGTTTTCAGTTTTCAGTTTTCAGTTTTCAGTTTTCAGTTTTCAGTTTTCAGTTTTCAGTTTTCAGTTTTCAGTTTTCAGTTTTCAGTTTTCAGTTTTCAGTTTTCAGTTTTCAGTTTTCAGTTTTCAGTTTTCAGTTTTCAGTTTTCAGTTTTCAGTTTTCAGTTTTCAGTTTTCAGTTTTCAGTTTTCAGTTTTCAGTTTTCAGTTTTCAGTTTTCAGTTTTCAGTTTTCAGTTTTCAGTTTTCAGTTTTCAGTTTTCAGTTTTCAGTTTTCAGTTTTCAGTTTTCAGTTTTCAGTTTTCAGTTTTCAGTTTTCAGTTTTCAGTTTTCAGTTTTCAGTTTTCAGTTTTCAGTTTTCAGTTTTCAGTTTTCAGTTTTCAGTTTTCAGTTTTCAGTTTTCAGTTTTCAGTTTTCAGTTTTCAGTTTTCAGTTCTCAATTTTCAGTTCTTAACTTTCAACTTTCAACTTTCAACTTTCAACTTTCAACTTTCAACTTTCAGCTTTCAACATTCAACTTTCAACTTTCAACTTTCAACTTTCAACTTTCAACTTTCAACTTTCAACTTTCAACTTTCAACTTTCAACTTTCAACTTTCAACTTTCAACTTTCAACTTTCAACTTTCAACTTTCAACTTTCAACTTTCAACTTTCAACTCTCAACTTTCAACTTTCAACTTTCAACTTTCAACTTTCAACTTTCAACTTTCAACTTTCAACTTTCAACTTTCAACTTTCAACTTTCAACTTTCAACTTTCAACTTTCAACTTTCAACTTTCAACTTTCAACTTTCAACTTTCAACTTTCAACTTTCAACTTTCAACTTTCAACTTTCAACTTTCAACTTTCAACTTTCAACTTTCAACTTTCAACTTTCAACTTTCAACTTTCAACTTTCAACTTTCAACTTTCAACTTTCAACTTTCAACTTTCAACTTTCAACTTTCAACTTTCAACTTTCAACTTTCAACTTTCAACTTTCAACTTTCAACTTTTAACTTTCAACTTTCAACTTTCAACTTTCAACTTTCAACTTTCAACTTTCAACTTTCAAATTTCAACTTTCAACTTTCAAATTTCAACTGTCAACTTTCAACTTTCAACTTTCAACTTTCAACTTTCAACTTTCAACTTTCAACTTTCAACTTTCAACTTTCAACTTTCAACTTTCAACTTTCAACTTTCAACTTTCAACTTTCAACTTTCAACTTTCAACTTTCAACTTTCAAGTTTCAAGTTTCAAGTTTCAAGTTTCAAGTTTCAAGTTTCAAGTTTCAAGTTTCAAGTTTCAAGTTTCAAGTTTCAAGTTTCAAGTTTCAAGTTTCAAGTTTCAAGTTTCAAGTTTCAAGTTTCATGGTTCAACTTTCAACTTTCAACTTTCAACTTTCAACTTTCAACTTTCAACTTTCAACTTTCAACTTTCAACTTTCAACTTTCAACTTTCAACTTTCAACTTTCAACTTTCAACTTTCAACTTTCAACTTTTAACTTTCAACTTTCAACTTTCAACTTTCAACTTTCAACTTTCAACTTTCAACTTTCAACTTTCAACTTTCAACTTTCAACTTTCAACTTTCAACTTTCAACTTTCAACTTTCAACTTTCAACTTTCAATTTTCAACTTTCAACTTTTAACTTTCAACTTTCAACTTTCAACTTTCAACTTTCAACTTTCAACTTTCAACTTTCAACTTTCAACTTTCAACTTTCAACTTTCAACTTTCAACTTTCAACTTTCAACTTTCAACTTTCAACTTTCAACTTTCAACTTTCAACTTTCAACTTTCAACTTTCAACTTTCAACTTTCAACTTTCAACTTTCAACTTTCAACTTTCAACTTTCAACTTTCAACTTTCAACTTTCAACTTTCAACTTTCAACTTTCAACTTTCAACTTTCAACTTTCAACTTTCAACTTTCAACTTTCAACTTTCAACTTTCAACTTTCAACTTTCAACTTTCAACTTTCAACTTTCTACTTTCAACTTTCAACTTTCAACTTTCAATTTTTCACATTCAAGATTCAAGTTTCGAATTTCTAGTTCCGTTCCATTTTTATTGTTAAATTTCAATGTTTAAATTTTTATCTCATGCTTTCTTTGTTCTTTTTCAAGGGAGGAAGTTCAACATACTAACTTGGACATTTGTCTCACGTGTTTAATTTTTTTTTGTTCTGTTCCAGTGCATCAAAATATTGTGCTGTCGCTCCCACTTGCCATGCCGCTCGCATGAGTAGCACCGAGCCCAGAGCAAAAAGACATACCACAGCTCGTCCCATTCGACTGTTCGTGACACAATTTCCACGCGCTCGTTTTCAACCATCCAACCCAACCAGAATAGCATCATCTCCAGGGTGAAATTATTCTTACATGTGAAAAAGGGAAAAAAGGAACCCACGACGTGTGTCATACACGGATTCCAGATACTCCAACCCACTGTTGAAGGAAACGTCATACACATCCAACGCTTCGTAATAGCAAAAGAACAAGAGCGGAAGGAATTCTTTGACGAGGTGAGGAGTTTTTCATTCCCTGGAGCATTCGGCGCCAAACGACAGTCAGAAGCTCGGAAAGGTATGAGCTATAGTATGGGAAAATATTAATAGCTCCGGTGGTCGTCACACCCGTCGGAAAGCACATTAATTTTCACCGTGCTGACTGTTGACTACGACCCGTGTGTTAGCGAACTAGAATTACTGTTGGTTGCCAACATCTGTCAGGACCCTATGAGCGAGCCAAGGTTCTAGATTGGAACGAAGTGAGTGGAGTGCTGCTGCTGGAAAAGAAAGGATATTAAAGCTTCCGTGAATCCTTTTCTCACCTTAGAGATCCGTACATTGAACGACAAACAAAAAACGGTACGCTCGTTGGAACGCAGCCAAGGTGATTATAGCGGAAAGCGGAAGAAAATTCAAATTACCTAACACCGTGTAATGATAAGTGATTATTAAGTGAACGATCTCAGATAACACGCTTCATTCCGACTCGACTCTGGGCTGCATCGTTGAAAAGAAGGCCAAACGACTACTGATAGCGGGAAATAAATTGCTGCTTTCCACAGCACCGAACCCCGACCACTGAACTGACTTAACAAACGAAGAAAGATCGTGAGTTTTCATCGCATTCAATGGGTGTGTGTTTGGCTACTGGCTTGTTCGTGGAGCCGAAAGCAAAGCAAGGATTTCTGAGCCTGACTCTACAGTGAAAAACAAGCCTGAAAGTTCGTATTGAAGCAGTGCAAGAAGAATAAATTAAAAATCATATTCATTGATAAATTACACTCGGTGTTCCGTTAAGACTTACCGTCGAATGCAGCACTAAGGCGGAGGGATAAAACTTCGCTGACCTAGTTGAAGGCGGCATAAATAGATAAGGACTTACGCGAGGAAGAAATACGGGCGGATTTACATTTCCACTCGAACCGGGTGCATCAGATGCCGGATACAATCACATAAAAGGTAAGCTTTCTTAACTTGGCTTGTGTTCATTTGCCGTCTCATTTATCCGTTGGGTTGTTTTTCAACTCCAACGATTGATGAGCATTACGGCTAGGATTGAATGCAATCGGGTCGGCTTGCGACTGGAAACGCATTTATATTCCAACTAAATAGATGCGAACAGCCTGAAATTGAAAGAAAAAGCTTGATCGAGGGTATTCAATTTATTTCTACCAAGCAGTTCAAAGAATTCAATATCAATAGTGTTTGAATTTCTGAAGAATATCATTCAAGACAACATTCTCAATGCAGAAGCTGTTAGCAACCCTTTCATTCAGCAGGGGAAATTGTGAAGAACAAACATGAAGAGAGAATGACTTGGATATGAAATACATCCCGATCAGAAGAGAATAGCAAACGAAGACCATGTTATGTCATTCTTTTCAGAATAGCAAAATAGTTCTGTTTGGTATTGGTTAGGTTGAATTAAGAGCTAAAATATCAAAACTGAATACCAAAAATTTACACCATGCATACCAGATTCATAACAAGTTGACCTATTTAAGATACCAAAACTATACCACAAGAATATTAGTTTATACCCAATTTCTTTCTTGATGTGTATATGAACCCAATTTTGATTACTACGATTTAATCGTGCTGATCTAAAAATAGAATCACAAGCTTACCCGATCAGAAGAGAATAGCAAACGAAGACCATGTTATGTCATTCTTTTCAGAATAGCAAAATAGTTCTGTTTGGTATTGGTTAGGTTGAATTAAGAGCTAAAATATCAAAACTGAATACCAAAAATTTACACCATGCATACCAGATTCATAACAAGTTGACCTATTTAAGATACCAAAACTATACCACAAGAATATTAGTTTATACCCAATTTCTTTCTTGATGTGTATATGAACCCAATTTTGATTACTACGATTTAATCGTGCTGATCTAAAAATAGAATCACAAGCTTAATGTATTTATAGCCAACATTTAGGCGTATGAAATTTGCCATAAAAATTATTGAGAGGGTGAGCTTAATTGCATACTTGAAGGCTAAATTAGTTGTGAATTATATTGAACATGTTTTGTTAAAGATGAAATAGTTTCGAACCTACGCTTATGAAGTGGAAGTCGGTAGCTTCAACTCAAGGCCATGGCATCCGATTGATAGTGAGTGGAAATACAGCCATTATATTATAAGCCCTTCGACTTCGTCATACAGATATGAGAACGCTTTCATCGCTGCATCGAACTGTTTAATTTTTTGTCTCTTTCCTTCCGTGGTAATGAATAATCGAATTGCAAAATCAGGTCTGCGTTTACTATTATCAATCTAAAAACAAAATCAATAATTTCTGGAGCATAAAAAAATACTTTGCCAATTTTAAATGTGAATGAGGTGATACAGATATTGAATTTACTTCAACAAGCAACCTTCTAATCCTTCTTGGAATATGAACGGGATGGTTTTGCTTACTATCACTTATTATTTGTTTGAGTTGCCCTTGGGTATTAAGAAACGTTTATCGCCGTCAAAGGTTCTCATTTTCTCATACACTGCTGTAGTTTCTAATTTTTTAACAGAGTTCTGGATACACATATAATTTTATGACAAGTGGGTATTGCAGACCGTAATTCGACAATACAAAGAAAGAAAATATCTTAAATGTCCATAGAACTAGTATGGAGTAAGACCTATCCCCCAAAAAACACATTTTGTAAAGAATAAACATAATATATGTTAACCGGAATCCATTTCGTCTATTCCCTTTTTGTAAACGTTTGTAAGGGACACACTAAGAGAAAATCATGTAAGTTTACGTTTCAATTCACTTAAATTTACAACCAAAAGCATGTACAAATTTATCATGTTTCTAAATTAACTTACAACTTTTAATATGTCAATATCGGATGAATACAATTAAATTTAGAAAAGCAGTTTAAGTATGTATATTTGAATGCAGAAACCGAACACGGACTTAAGATTACTAAATTTTTTAGAAAACATGTATTTTGAGAGAACCGAACAAACATTTCTATCGAAAGAACAAGTTTAGTTTTGACCGAATTTTACTGCGAATGAAGAACAATTTGTTTATTTGTTACGTGATCTGATCCACGCTACGTTCCTAAACGACAGTCGGCCCAAAAGTAATCGGATATAGGCATTTGTTTCGGAAGAACCAGCTAACCAGAAGCTATACCCCTGTTCTTGTGTACAATTTTTTTGCACGGTTCTAGAAATGAAGATGTTTTAGAACAATTTTTGTCTGTTTTTTTTTTTACACCCAATGTTCAAAAGTACTTCTCCGATTTTTGCATTGATTTACCAATTTACATTCGCTGATTATTGTGTTTTGCCTTTCCCATATAGAAAAGTTGTGCAATCACTGTGAAAATCTACTATTAAACCAAGACTCAGAGGGTCGAGTGTCAAATCCGAATCCGTGTCAAATCTCGAATCCGTTCGTCGAGATCGGCAAAATCTGTATGTGTGTGCACTTTCTCTCAGAGTTGGCTGAACTGATTTTCATAAACTTAGATTCATATGAAAGATCTTGTGATCCTATACAATGCTCAAGAATTTTATATGAATCCGAATTCTGGTTACGGAGTTACAGGGAGATAAGTGCAAAAAATTTTATTACCCTCATAATTGACTTTTTTAGCTTTTCATAAGTGACCATGTAGAGAGCTGCGATTTGCTTGAAAATTTATCATAATTTTTTCTAGTAACTAGATCTTGCTGACAGATCACCAAATAATCTCACTACAGTTATACCGGTCCCCAGTTTCCGGTTCCCTAAGTACCGGAAAATAGTGAATTTTCTCCGTGAAGATTTTTCAGAGATTAACTGGTGAATTTTCATAAACTTAGGTGTAAATGAAACGTAAACGTTGTGCAGATGCGACTTTCGGTTTCGGAATTACAAGGTGATGTAGGCTTAAACTTTAAAACAGTCGTCAAAGAGCGACGATGTGGGAAATGGACAAAACCGGATCCCTCGAAAAAAAATTCTCGAATTCATAACTTAGACGGCAACCCGATTAAACGATTAAACAATACGTACATGTTCAGATTGTTCACGGTCAGTGTCCCATCTCAGATCTCACAATAATGTTAATTTTCATGGTATCCTCGTCAAATTTGGTCAGTTTTATGTTGTTATGTTTTCTGTAAAATTCAATCAATTTCACCTTACACTTCTCATGTTTGGGGCACTTGCTACAAAAATAACCTTATAATCTCCATTGAAATAAAAGTAGTATCTGTATTTGTCAAGAAACATCGTTTCTCGTTGAATAAATTTTATATTGAACTTCCTATTTTTAGTGAACTTGCTACAGCTCTTCTCCACGATAATCCTTAACTCCACCTCTGAATAGTGTACAAAGTATCCGTGCTCTTCAAAAAGTATCGATTTCCACCTTTGGTACATGCGCCAAGCTTGGCGACGACTTGTTTGGTTGTTTCGTAGTTATGCTGAAACTTGCATACACTCGCTTTTATAGGCAGATTAAGATTATTGTCTCTTAGTTTTTTAATTTTCTCTTCGAAATAGAACCAAATCTTTTATTTTTTTTTAAACCTGCGTTCCATTCAAATTAACAATATTAATACTATCTAGCAAGACCTAGAAATTCTTGCCTCTCTCTTATTTTACAAAAAATGAGAGATAGAAATTGATTTTCAAGACCCCTTCCTCATAGTCTGAATCCTTCCCCCTCTCTTGTTTGTCGACAAATAAGAAAAGAGAGAGGCAATTGCTACGAATTACACCCCCTTTGCAATGAATATTAAAGCTCGTCGAGAAAAATCAAAATATACTCTAATGACACCCTCTGAATTGTAAGAAATACCTGTGCCAAGTTTGGTGATAATTTACTGAGTTGTTATGGAGCTTTGCTGAAATATATCGGTTCTTTTTAAATTAGATAAATTTCGTCGTTGCTCCATTTTAAGGACACCATATTAAGGACAGTTGCTATACACTCTCTCCTATGAAAATGTCCTAACGATCATATCTGAAGAAAGAAGTATCTGTGCCAATTTTTATAGTAATCCGTTGAGTAGTTCCGGAATTATTCCGTTACAATCATTACACCTCTTTTTAGAGGCCCTTACTACATCAACCCCCCTTATAATCATATCTAATTCGTACAAAAAAGTATCCATGATCTTTGAAAAGTATAGATTCTCGTCAAATTAGATAAATGTTGTCATGACTCCCCATGTTAAAGACACACTCTCCCCCCTAGGAATATCTTTATGACCATCTCTGAAGAGCAAGAAGTATCTGTGCCAAGTTTGGTGGCAATCCGTAAAGTCGTCGGAGTTATGGCGTTACAAACATACAAACATACAAACTTACATCCTTTTTTTATATAAAGATTATACTTCGAATAAATTGTTCAGCCCTCAAAATCATTTAAACAGGGTTTACTATCTTCAATCCATTATTCTGCCAAAATTCGAGTTTTTCGTGTATATTATGAACTTCTTACTAAAATATACTAAAAATGACAGAAAATGCTGACAGCGGCACTTTAATACTTTCATACATTTCTCACTGTCTGAATAAGAAAATAATAACAAAACGAGCTATCATTGTAAATTTATTCATTACTTTACTATTTCCAGCAATTTTTGCAACATTTCACAATCCATTATGATAGCTAAATAAGCAATGATAACTAAATGAACTATAGTTATGATATTCGTTTGCTCTTCTCTTATGATCGGGGCACGCTCCACAGTCCTTTACATATTCATTCAAAGGAGCAATTATGTTTTACCATTCAAACGTGCACGCATATTTATGTAATTAAAGCTAAATTTTGCATTCTGAGTGACTCAATATGCATGTTCCTGTTCGGCAAATTTCCCAGGCAACCGAAAGAATAGAGAAAACAATATTTTCCTTGTTAGTATATAACTAATTGATTATAATCTTATCTCACGTAGTTATTAGCCATTTCTATTTCTCGGAACATTATAAAGATGATAGTATTTTTCATGCTGAAAATGTGAAGAAGGTATTGTTCACTGTTCACTATGTCTCTGATCTATCACCGACTCATCGATGAAATTAACAGTTTATAACAAACCGTGATTGAAAGAGGAACGCCAAAAATGGGTACCGGACTCATCGTCCGGTCTTCACATACTCCAATTTGAGTTCTGGACACGTCTACAGAATAACGAACCATTAGTTTTGCACAGATGCACAGCGGTCCCAATCATGTCAAAACATGCGTTTTTTGTCGTGAAAACGACTTACTTTACTATGGGGCGCCTTTTCAAAATTTACCCTCTGAGAGAGTGATAAGTTTTTGATCGTGAATATCTCCTGTTGTATCTAATGAATCAACATAATTCTTGCTACATGCCATCGGAAATATGATCACAATTTTATGATAAAATTTTCAGTTGCGTCACATAATCTCAATTAGTTCAAAATTAAATTTTTCTGAAATGTTTGTTATAAACAAATATCAAAGAGGATAATTCATAAGGCGCGTTTGCCTTTCTCGTATTTTGAAAGCTCATAGCTCAGTGATCTGTGGAAGGATTTATATAATCTAACTACCAATAGAATCGAAAATTTTCAACTTGAACGTGTATTGCAACAACATTAAAGTTTTTCAATAGTACACTATTGAAAAGCCTGTTTGATTTAACCCATGACAGCCTGCATCTATACAAGAGCATCCATATAAAAGTTGAGTGGTTTAGTTTTCCTACCTTTTGCTGAGCAACTGTTCCCGAAACAAGACACACGAGAGCAACATCGAGGACCTGTCGCCTCCCTGTTTCCCGTTCTGCGAACAGGAAAAGTAATTTTGGCAAAGGGGCTGTCCGTACACCGCTGTCAGTAGCAGGTATAAAATGAAATGTGATGTGAGAAATAGCGTCAATAAATCAAACTGTCTCTCAGTTAAACTGATAAAAAAAAATTAATTAAAAATTATTTACAAGAAAATTACCGTAAAATAAAAGATGAAAAGTAACATTACTAAATCACTTGACATGTAACATCATACAGAAATGTAATCAAAGAGAAACAATAAATATTTAATGAAAAAAGAAATAGCGTCATTTAAGTAAAAACAGCTACTCTGAACGTACGAGACACCGTCAGCACGATGGTACCGAAAACCGGTAGAAAGGCAGCCAAAAAGTCCAGCAAGGCCCATTCAAAGCACTTTTCAGTGCTTTTCAGACAATTCAAAGCACTTTGCAGTGCTAAGGATCATCATAAAGAACTAGTTGAATTTTGTCGCTTTCCTACCATTTTCTGAGCAGCTGTTGCCGAAACAAGACACACACGGGAACCATCTCAGATCTAAATGCAGATTTTGTTGATTGTGACAATTCAAGGCACTTTTTAGTGCCACAGGTAATCATAAAGAGTCAATTAAACTTTCAATATTTCCTACCAAAAGATTCATCAAGATGGAAGTTAAAATAATTTGCACCGTCACCAACACATTCAAATCCGAACGGCAATGCGAAAGTGGAAGTGATGAGCACATTTTTATACTAGTATGGGGTCGTGTGAAAATATGCCATGCGTAACAGGGTTGCCATATATACAGATGAATCTGTTTTATTATTATTATTATTATTATTATTATTATTATTATTATTATTATTATTATTATTATTATTATTATTATTATTATTATTATTATTATTATTATTATTATTATTATTATTATTATTATTATTATTATTATTATTATTATTATTATTATTATTATTATTATTATTATTATTATTATTATTATTAATATTATCATTATCATTATTATAATTAAAATTACTCTTGCAAAACCGAAGATCGTCGATACATTTCAGACCAGGCCATTGCAATTGTCTCGTACTGAAATTTCGAGAAGAATCAGATATCTTCGAACTTTATTGCTTCAATAAAAATAAACTACAAATTTGTCGTACCTAGCCTCCTATATAAGTAAATTAAAAAGGAATTGTTTCAAGTTTGGAATATATAGTTGTAGAATAGTAGCTGTTAAAGTAACTAATCTGTATTTTAAAGTAGGTGCATCGCTTTAAACTCTATTAGTGAATAAGGGGAAAGCTTGCACAATTCATACAATCAATCAACTAACTGATATTCGGAAAAGTGATGGGAGCGTGCCAGTATTTCCGTATTCAAGACATCCAGCTATGTCTCTGACATTACCCACCCGCCTTTTTATTTCTGCTTCAGGGGTTAAGTTTGGAGCTTTCATGTCTCCAGAAGAATTTCTGTTTGAAATAGTCCGCTTCTTTCAATATAATCAAAGTTGACATTAATCCACCTACAAGTGAGATAAAAAAATTATTTTACATACAATACGAGATAGAGCATTTATGTCTTTAGAAAAATTGTAGATCATGTTCAAACAAGAAAACGTGCCACAGACATAAACAATTTAAAATGCATTGGTGTCGAGATATGATGCACTGTTTATAAAGGACCCCCAAAATCAAGTATTTCCATCATAACCTTTTTCATTAAATTTTTAGAATTTTCGGATGTTCTACAATTATATTTTAACTATCAAAATACATATTTTTGTCAAAGACTGCATATTTTTAAATTCACAAACTAAAAAGTTTTTGAGCAATTTAATTACAAAATACTACATATTCAAGTATCAATATCTCGAAGATGTGGAAATATGTGGAACCAATTTCAACAAAGTTTGAAAGTATGGTCAAAACACTAAATTAGAAAAATTAGTAGCCACAACTTAAATTTATATGGAAACACACTTTTAAAAAAGCATGTCCTAACATTCCCCAATATATATTTAGCACCTACACAGTATTCATTGACCCTGCATCTTAAATTCAATATTTATCAAAGTAATAAAATAGGAGCAGTTGAAAACTTCAGACAAAAGCAAAAAGAATTTCCCAAAGTAGACGAAGTTTTCAACGTTTTCTTCAATCAAATATTGTTAATCTGTTAAGCGGTTTGTATTTCATGTTCGATTGTAAGGAACACTGTACCAGGAAACCTCTCCGTTTTTGTTTATTTTGTTTTTTTCTGCTCCTGTTTTCTGGCTTACTTTGATCAATATTGAATTTAAGATGCAAGGTTAACGAATACTGTACGTTAAGGTGACCATGGAAGCGAGCCACAAATGGCAACCAAGAAACCGCCTACCCTCCCACTCCACCTTCCGCTATTTTGCCCTGCTCTTGATGTAAACAAACCATGAAACACATTTTTTCTACGCGTAGGGGTAAATATGTTGCGTATAATTGCTACTGCAGTTTGGTGACATAATTACTCATCGTATATGTTTATGATAAATTATCAACTCTGCAGAATGATTTGTGCAAAACTTTTTCGGACCTTCATTAGAAGGTTTCTTCTTAGAATGTTATTATTTTCATTCACCTCAAGATTTCAACTGCTGATTATAGCTCTGTGACATAAGTAAGCTTTATGAAACCCTTTTGAGTTGTTCTTCACCGGTAAACTTATCCTCTGATCTAAACATTTTATTATAAAACCTTTGAATAACTCACAGTTCTGGTTTTGAAAATTTTCCAAAAATCCACGTTAAAAAGTTTGTCGGCCTAGTTTAGTATTGGTAATACCACCCTTCTATATTAGCAGTAATGCCATACATAATTAGAGGAAAAAACCTTCAAATGCACTAAAAATGGCAATATTTTCAATTAGTCGCACATTGATATAGTTAAAATTACGGATCAAAACTACTTTCGTACGTCACCATCTAAAATTTCAATATTTATAGAACAACGATAACATTTGCCTAGTTTCCATTTCAAACACTGCTTCCCCTCCTAGTTATCCGCAACCCTGTTGTCTTATTTACCGTCGCTATGGAAAGCAAAAAATAAACAAACAGTTCATGTATAGAAATCTTTTCAAAATGCCTCGTCCATCTAAGAAGAGGAAAGCAGCGCTCATTCACGAAAATCAATAGAAAAATAGATTGAATACGTTGATAGAGTGTGTTTTGGGTAGTGAGTATGTGCGAGACTCATCAGTTCAAACAGTGGAAGAACTGCCAGGAGTGCCAGTTCAAAACAATACCACAGAATCTAGAAACTGTACTGGTATCAATAGCTAAAGTTCTAAAATATTTTCGTCAATATATGGAATTATATCTTCAAATTTGCATGATAACATCTAATCTAGAATTATTAATTAAGATTACAACTTCTGAATTCATGAACAAAATTCAAAGTATGATTTTTAGATCTTATTCAAATTTGGAATTCAAGTTCAAAATTCAGTTCTAAAACTAAATTCAGAACTTGGATTCTGAAAATGAGCTCAGTTCTATAATTCTAGAATTAAATTTATGACCCGGTTTCTTTGGATTTGGATATTTGGATCAATATTCTGAGTTTTGTTGATGTATAACGAGTATTGACAATAATATTGTCTGGTGTAAGGGCCACTATTGACCGTAAAAATTATTCCTTTTTTACAGACCCTGTCAGCTTGGAGCGAAATAAATCTTCAGTTCAGAAACGCCATCGCACGGTGTCACATTCAACATATCATGTCAATTGTATGGGTGCGCAGTGCTGCTATTTTGGCGTGCACGAATTTGACATTTCTCTCCCCTACTTTTACGTACGAGATTCGATGCGTACTCGCCTGAGGGCGCCATGCTCGCAAAAAATGTTGTCGCCAATGATTTGTTCGGGAAATGTGAGAGCTGGATATCTTGTTAATATGATGTCTTTGCTTTTTTATAAGATTCTGGATACCTTCTAAGGTAAAAACTAAATCCGGATAGCTAAAGCTGGAAGCTCGTGTCGATGGAAGAACTCATTCTCATTCAACGGACAGGTCGGTAATAATAGTCCCGCAACGATAAGCCTCTAAATTGGTACGATGCTCTAATTTACGGGAACGGATACTTCCAACTCGATGACTAAGTCGAAGAGTTGCTCTGACATGTGACTTACGTTGACAAAACGCCACGTAGCAGTATGTGACCTAATTTCAAGCTCGCTCCGAATTTGATGTGTTTCCGTCGTCATTTGTTTTCCCTTCATAAGAGCAGCGGTGACACCGTTCCAACCGTTTGTAGCAACCCGGCGGTGCTGAAGAAAAGTGACGGTGAAAATTTTCATTCACGCCCGCAGCTGTGCAGTGCCGACCAGGTATTGTGGCTTTAAGCAGAGCAGAAAAAATCGTTCTCATAAACAACCCGGAGGGCCAAGATTTTGAATGGAACGGTTGATATTCATTCACAAGCAAGATTTTTGTTGACAATTTCACATTAGTCAAGGGAGGAAAAGTTATTTTAACAAGCAGCGCGCAAATTAATAACGAGTAAGAATTCCGCCATTTTCGTGTCATTTGCAGTAAAAGATGCAAACTTTTGACGTGTAATTATTTTGGCACTTGTTTCACTCTCACCGTCTGCGTAAGTTGAATGACATCAGCAATCTTTTGACGATATGACGCGTTTTTTTGTATGAAGGCGTTGCGCTGCCAGCATAAGGCAAGAATGTCATCCTCAACTGTTGCAGTGCCTCAATGAACTGACGTCAGTCGGTGGACGCAGTTGGCAGCATCTCAAGTGACAGCGAAGCGTCTCACCGAAATAAAAAAGACATCCCTGGCAGCCGAAACCCGTTGAGTTTTCGTGGCAAACCCCTTTGAAGGCCCTCCGTAACACATAAAAGCACCGGGTCTGCTGCTTGTCATATTAGCATGCTGTCAGTCACTTGTGGTACGATGCATCACCGAGGGCGAAATGGGAAGGGCTCGAGAATGATCTCATCATTCCGGCACTCTACTATGACGTTTGGATGTCTATAACTAACGAGTATCGTCAAGGAAAAGTTAACCCGTACTCACGTCTTTATCATAGCCACTCACGCTGCTTTCGGTTTTCCGGCCGATATGAAATAGATCTTGGCAACCGTCACGTCACAACAGCTCTAGCCATCAGAAATCAATTAAGATGTTGAAGTGAGCATCCCGTTTTAACAGAAGAAAGAAGACGAAAAAAACTCGCTTTCCCACATTTGCCTTGTTTTGTGGTGGTTGCGTTTATGACTGCTGACGGACAGACCGGTGCGCGGTCGGAAACGTTTTTCGTAGAAGGAAAATTCCTTTTCGATCAGATAGGAGTTGATCGGTTCGCTAGACTGCAAACTTTGGCACCTTCATCAATGCTCTTAAATTTCCTTCATTTTGCTATGACACATGCTCGGACGTCCGTCCATTCGCTGTCAATTCCGGACGGATTGTTTCCGTACCTTTATCTATCCAACAGCATTCACGAGTTGCCTTACCAATATCTTCAAACCTATTTGATGGCATTTGAATATCACCGCTGATGCAGATAGTGTTTTTGCAAAATCGACTTTCGATGGACTATTTTAGACCAATAAATGCAAATATGAAAAATAAGAATGAGAGAAGGAAAAGTGTGACAAGTGCACACAGTAAAAAGAATTTTAACTACACCGAAACCTCTTCTTCTACCAACCGAGGTTCGTAAATAGAGGTAATTCATAAAAAAAATGTATGTTATTTGGAATTTGGTTTGTGGAAGAAGTTTTGTGTAATGAATGTTGAAACCCCCAGTCGGCCGCTGACCGGGCCGGCGGCCTCTTGCATACAAACCTGTAACCGCCTCGTTTGCCCGGTCTACTCAAAGCTAGGTTTCTTTGCTTTAGTTAGGTTCGAACGAGCGGCAGCGAGGTCAGACAGCAAATGAACCAGAACGATGTGGCGTAGCCGCATTAGATATTTTTTCATTTTCACTTAATAAACGGAAAATATCACATACATTTGCCTGGTAGGTACACCTATGCAATTACTTTGATGCTTAGTAGCTAATAGTCAACAAGTTTTCTTGGGAACTACTTTCTGAGGTTCATGAATCAATCTTTATTCAAGAAGTAAAATTGTAGGCCAACAAAATGGGCGTTAACGCTATCATCTTTCATTAACCCTTTCGGCGAAATGGCTTGCAGCGAAACGGCTTTCGGCGAAAGGCCCTGATTCGTTTCAAAATACCAGATGGATGGAGACTTCCGGTTCATTGATATTGAGAATGAACCGTAGGTCGCCATGAGAACCCTTGAAATATGGATATTTTCAACGTGGATTTAATGAGTAGATGTCGGAAAACGATGTTCGATGTTTGAGGTGGTTCTGAATTCCAAGATGGCGATTTCCGGTTTACTTGTAATCCTTGAAAACCCATACAGTATGAATAAGGGGTTTCAGGAAATGTCGATATATTAAGTCACCATATTGAATTTCGTAACGAGCTATCTGACATACAATCTGTTCCAAAAAAAAACTAATTTTGTAAATATTTTCAAGAAATATCAATAAACCGGAACTCGCCATCTTCGAATCATGAATAGAAAAATGTTTTTAGAATCTCTTTTAATTCCAACACATGCACAGCATTATCTTTTTGCCTTTTTCTATAGAAAGGTATTAGAATTGCTGGAAAAACCGACTTTCAAACGGAACCTCGGAGACCCATAGTGTTATATACCATTCGACTCAGTTCGACGAGATCGGAAAATGTCTGTGTGTGCACTTTTCGAAGATATTTGAACGCGCTCAATTTTCTCAGAGATGGCTGAACCGATTTTAACAGACTTGGACTCGTTTGAAAGCTACTGTCCGGCCATTGATCAAGTTCAAAGATCAAATGGCTGTGACTTTTGGTTCCAAATATATGATGGTATAAGTGACGTAACCGACAAAACACGTTGATTTTTAACGCTCTTATATATAAGGGTGCCAATCTTTTGGGATCACCTCTAATTTCGTAAAGCGCTAATACTCAAAAGTTTGAGCACCTCGAAAAATGTCCTCATGCAAAATTTGAGCCAAATTGGACATGCGTAAGGGGTGCTGCCCGGTGGTTAAGGTTTGAAAATTTTCGATCTTGAAAAAGCACCATAGGGGGGAGTACATGAAATTTCCAAAATCGAAAATTTTTTTTTGATGCCGAAACTCTTGAAACTGCATGAAACGTCGAGATTTAGTGTCATCTCAAAAAAAATTTTTTTTTTGAAAAATTCAACTTTCTGGGAAAAATAGAAGTCCCAAGAAGTCGATTTTTTCAAAAAATGTTTTTTACGAGATGACACTAAATCTCGACGTTTCATGCAATTCTAAGCCTTTTGGCATCAAAAATTTTTTTTCGATTTCGGAAATTTCATGTACCCCCCCACATGTACCCCAGTGTGAAACACACTGGCGATCTCTCTACGGCAGTAAACTTCACACTCTGATACACACACACATTCACACACACACAACGTTCGCTGACGTACCTTCAATCGATTCTCTTCAAATCAAAGATCAGTTTAACCACCGTCAGTAGATCAGAGGATGAAGTAACAAAATATCTCTTTCAATAGTGTGAGAGCGGCCTTCAAATAAAGTTTATGTAAACATTCGAATTGATTCAAGATAATAGATGAAAGACAACGCAGGTAGCTGAAATATCAATTACAGAATACACATATATTAATAGTTTCCTCTTTCAGTTTTCATTTTTAATACTTTACTCCATTTATAATTCTATTCATTCGAACTTGCTCACTACCAAGAACGAAGAAAATGAAACAGCTAGACTGCTTGGCACTTGAAATTGAGTAAGCAAAACTTCAAATGACTAGGTACGATTATTCAACTGACGATGAATTCTTGGAGCTTCACTTGAAAATGTCGAAGATATTTTTGTATGGATATTCTGACCGGCAGTGGCCATAAATTTTTGTTTTCATCTGATATCATTCGATTGAAAATGAAATTTTACCGCACTGAGTGTGTGTTTGTATGTAAGTGCACTACCGATCAATTTTCTCGGAGAAGGCTGAATCAATTTTATCAAACTAAGGCTGGTTTGAGAGTTGTTGAATCGTGGATCATCTTCGAAGATCAAATACACAAAAACGTCAATTTATGTGCCTTGTAAGGAGTGTATCGAAAAGTAGTTAGCAACATTGATTATTGAATAAAAAGCGAAAAAAAACATATTTTGACATCAGTTTTCGATATATTGTAGAAAAATTACATTTTTATGCATTTCAATGATTATATTGAATCCTAGTTTATGTGAAACGCTCGCACTTTGGACTTGACATTCTTCATTAAATTCAGCACAGTTACTTTTGTGACTTTCTTGGTGGCAGCTGTCCGAATTTTTTTTGAACTCCTGCATGTTTTGGGACACTGTACCTTCCTTCCGAAAGTGCCGCTTGACAATTGCCCAATACCTTTCAATTGGCCGAAGATCCGGGCAGTTCGGTAGGTTGATGTCCTTTTCCACGAATTGTACATTATTTTTTGACAACCACTGTAGAACGGAGTTGACGTAGTGGGCTGAAGTCAAATCCGGCCAGAAGAGAGAAGGAGCCTTATGCTTTCTGTACAGTGGCAGCAATCTCTTCTTCAAACATTCTTCCTCATACACCTTGGCGTTAATTGTGCCCTTCGTGAAGAAAATCGACGACCGCAAACTACAGATACAAATTGCTTGCCAGACCAACACCTTCTGCCCAAACTTTTCCATCACCACCGTGGTGTCAGCGTCGTCCAGGTCCTGGTACACCGATTTCGTATAATATTGCGGTCCGGGCAGCGCTCGAGAGTCTTCCTTGGCGTAGGTTTCGTCGTCGATCAGGATGCATCTGTATTTATTCTGTAGAATCCGGTTATACAGTTTTCGCGCTCTTGTTTTGGCCTGAACTTGCTGTACCTGGGAATATTTCGATCGACACCTTCTGTTTCTTGTACGTTTTCAGGGAGTTCCGAACTTTGATCCGTTGAATCATCCCGATGCTGGTGTTGCACTGCTTGGCCAAATCCCGCGTCGACGCCGATGGGTTTTTCCTGATGTACTCAACCACTTTTAAGTCCCGGCCGGATCGGGGCAAATCCTTCATGGAAAAGGTCTTACCGAACTTCTCGATAATATTTTTGACACTGGTGTGGTGCACTTTCACCCGTTTTGCAATTTCGTTGTACGTGACACCAGTTTCTGAGCACCAATTGTGCAAAATTTTCTTTCGCGTTTCCGGATCAATTCAACTCATCATTGAAACGATAAACCGTACCGCAAAATACTCTGCAAAAAATTAAGCCATTTCAGAGTAATAACTGTTTGAATGTTGCTAACTACCTATCGATACACTCTTTATATGTATATTTGTATACATATGTGCACGTATATGTACAAAAACATATGTATATACATAAGATATACAAATATATGCAGGAACACGTGTCTACATTAATACATATATACATATATAAGGCACGTAAATTGAGGTTTCAGTGTATCTGTCACTAACGGTTCTGGTGAATTGAGTGAACTAAACGACAAAACTCATCATCCGCTCAATTTTCTCAGATATGGATGAACCGATTTTTGTCATTTTAGACTCGTTCGATATAATATTGGGTTGTGAATCGAGTTCAAAGATCACATGATTGTTTCTTCTGGTTCCAGAGATATAATCGTACAAGTTTCGTTACCTAGAAATCAATTCTTTATCTTAATCGCACAATTATTTAAGAAAGTGACCAAAATTAAAATGTGTTGTTGGTGATACATTTGTTTTGAAAAATGTTGACGAATATGTGACGTTAGCGCTGAAGCATCCTATTTTGATCTACCCAAATCAATCTAAATGAATTTGTTTCAAAATGGGAGCTTTAATGGGTCAGATATTTGCGTAATAAAAAAGGCGGGTGGTTAATGTCAGACACATAACTGGATGTCGTGAATACGAATAAAATTTACATGCTTCCTTCATACTTCCGAATATCCATTAGTTGATCGATTTTGTGAATTCTGCAAGCATTCCCCTTCTTCTATACTAAAATTTGAAACGATGCACCAATTTTGTGCTTTTTTGCACAAATCAAAAAACCCCTAAATGTTCAAACTCTGCGGCGACCAGTAGCCAGTCGTCATTCGTTTACGCCCGAGACGTCAGATAGGATATGTCACCTAGTGTTATATCCTTAAAGGGTCACATAAGTAGTGTGGACTTTGCGTCTGCTTAGCGGTTAAAGTTGAACTGCTAGGCACGAGATGGCAGTTCAATTTGAACTGCTTTAAGTACTGACGAGCCGAAGGCGAAACGCAAAGAAAGTTGAAAATATAGTTCTGGACTTCATCAAGCATAACTGCAATAACTACATCTCGGAAACACAACACGGTTTTATGCCAAAACGATCAACTACAACGAACTTATTGTCTTATACATATTTTATTTCGATCCCTACAAGCACGCCTTCAAATTGACGCTATCTCTACGGATTTCTCCGCAGCCTTCGACATTGCAGTTGCTGAACTCGAAAAACTTAGATTCAGTGGATCTTCACTCAACTGGCTTCAATCATATCTTATTTTTCGAGAAATGTTTGCAAACACCGTTTGCTGTAGGTTCTTGAGTCTCTCAAGGCAGTCACTTGGGATCATTTTTATTCTTGCTCTACCTCAATGATCTCAACTTTCTATTGAAATGCCACAAACTATCTTTCGCAGATGATTTTAAGCTTTATCATCTAGTAAGATCGCCCGACGACACTATATTTTTAGTCACAGCTTGAATCATTCGTGAACTCGTGTAACGACAATAGAATGGTCTTAAATGCCTCGAAATGTTCCGTTACGTCGTTTATTCGCAAACACTCGCTATTTAGCTACGACTATAACATTTCGCAGATTGTACTGAAACGAGAATCTACCGTTGAAGATTTAGGTACACAGAAAGAAAAGATGAAACTTACACGACATGTAAACCGACAATACTATGAAATAGACATCAGTTGAAACGAAAATCTGATTTAAAACCATGATTGATGTAAAATTTCATTAAAATTCATTTAGTTTTTCATTGAACAAGACTTTATATTTACAAACCGCTTCGTTTTGTAATGTAAATTTCCGTTCAATTGCCTGCTCCAAATATGTGCATGAAAATAAATGTAAAATCACAAAATATTTTTATCTGTGTATCATTCTTGATACCAAGTTGAATTTCAAAAGTCATATCGATTATGTGATCTTTAAGCTCTCCAAGCTTTTAGGTTTCGTCTTTCGCATTACTAAGAGCTTTGTCAATGTACATTGTCTTAAAGCATTATATTGTGCTCTAGTCCGCTCGACGTTTGAATATTCAGCTGTGGTCTGGTCACCGCATTATCAAATCGACATAGATCGGATCGAAGCTTTTCAACAAAAATTTGTTAGATTCTCCCTGCGTAACCTACCATGGAGAGATCTTACTAATCTTCCTAGTTACATAGATCGCTGTAAGCTTATTGATCTTGATCGGTTATTCGTTCGTCGGAATGTCTCCAAGGCAACTTTCGTTGCTGTTTCGTCCCAAACTCTTGCATTTGATTAGTCTCGACATTCATCGACGCAATCTTCGTTCCCATCTCTTTTTGAGATTACCTGTTGCACGAACAAATTATGGTTATAATGAGCCGTTCTCCAGTATATGCCGAACATTCAACTACTGTTCCAATGTCTTCGACTTTCATTTATCTCGAAACATGATTAAACGATAGTTTCGTAGTCACCTGTCGGATTAAGATTTGTCTGGAACCGTTAATATTTTATTTTCATTCAACCCCCATTCCGTCTCTCCATCATCTTCATTTGAAACTAACTAGATTCGCTCGCCTAAATTAACCTGGTCGTTAATTACAATTTTTTTCTGTCTTCCACCATCCATTTTTATCACTAATTAGATCTACATGCCGATTCTAGCCTCGTCGTTTTTTTTCCGTCTTCCAACATCTGTTTGATAACTAATTAGATCTACATGCTGATTCCAACCCCGTCGTTCGTTTTCGCTCGTTTAGCACCCCCTCCACCAACCCTTGTTTTCAATTTACCTAACCATTTTTCTCCTCACTCTCACCTTCTAAGTAAGAGTTCTAATACTGTTAAGCATGGTGTCATCAACTAGTTATAGTGTTATAAATTTAGTTTGAACTGTTAGTTTTAATTGTAGTGTTAGGCCTAAATGTATCTGTTGGATCATTGTATTCTGTTGATACAAATGATGAGGAGGTTTTATGCCTGCTGGAGAGAGAGATAGCTAAATTTCATCTCCACCGGACTTTTCCCTGCTCCAAATAAAAAAATAAATAAATGAGATACTGCTGTGGTTGGACAAGGTTTAGCGTTCACAACCGATTACAATCTTCCAATGAAGAAAACATTAATTCGTTGGGTTGATCAATGATACAATAGGCATATGATATGAAAAGTATGAAATATATCTACTGCTTTCTACATTGATATTTCTAGCAAATACGAGATAAATACATGTGCTTCTAAACGAAGTGTCTTGTGAAGGGACACATTTCAGATCCAATTTCATATAGTTGCAAAGTCAATCAATGAATTTAATATAATCTTGTTTTGAGTCATCTATGTCGAAATCACCCACAACTAACACCGGCGTATTTTTTACGAATATATTAAAATGAGGCGTACTTCATTTTTATAATCCATATAGAAACATAAAATATATTTAGAAAAACACTTTTCAAACAAATTTGGATTTTTTAATTAAATTCTTTCCTTTTGCCACGTTTAAATCTGTATTTTTCAGGAGAAATAAAATACTGATTAATCTGTACATTTGGCAACCCTGTTTCGCACGGCATATTTCGAAACGACACCCATACTTGTATACAGATGTGTTCTACATCAATACTTTCACTTTCGCATTGCATAAAAGCGTTGCCGTCGTAATTGAATGTCTTAGTGACGACGCAAACTTTTTCAACTTCCATATTGATGAGTCTGATGCTTTTGGTAGGAAATGGAGAAAATTCAATTAATTCTCAATGGTGATCTGTGGGACTGAACAGGGCCTCGAATTTGGATCTGAGATTGGCTCTTGAGGTGTACATTCGGCAAACTCGTCAGAAATTTGACTCGAAATTCATTGTGATTTCCAATTGGATTCCAAAACTGATGAAACAATCCATTTCGGGCGGAATCAGTTGATGCATTTAGAACACACAATGAATTCTGATTAAAATTCTAGACAACTTAACTTCGGCACTGTTACTCTCCCGGATGTCTCGCTTCAACAAGTGTTGCTCAAAAAATGATGGGAAAGAGTGCACTGTTTATCTTTTATACTGATACAGTTGTACAGCAGCAGATATTTTGTTCACTTTCTCAGAACGCGTTCTGATTGGCTGGTCCTGACATGGGTAAAATCAGACAGGTTTTTCAATACTATTGCAATATTTCAAGGTTGTTGCAATACACGTTCAAGTTGAAAAACTTCCAATACCAAACCAAACATTTCAGAAAAGTGTAATTTGGAATTATTGGAGATTATGTCATCAAATTAAAAATTTTATCTACAAATTATGATCCCATTTCTGATGGCATGTAGCAAAAATTATGTTGATACGTTACATCCAACATGAGATATTGACGATCAAAAACTTATCACTCTAGCAGAGGGTAAATTTCGAAAAGGTGCCCCATAGTATAAAGTAAGTCGTATTCAGAACAAAAATGTCATGGCATCCTTTGACGTTAACTACGATGAGTTTTGAACTAAAATCTGTTATTTTCAAACACTGTTTCAACAATTTCAAACCAATCAGTAGAACATAATTTTATTAACCATTTGTAAAAATATACAAACATCCGCAATGGAACTGCCGCCAGAGAAGTTTAAACCAATCCAGAAAAGTAACCTTAAATCCATCAGTTCCACCGTTTCACTGAAAGATAAACAACAATCCCGGAGCGCTTGCCTTCAGCAAAAATTGGATTATATTTCTTCCAGCCTGCTTTGATGGTCAAGTTTCGCTATAATCCCGTGATAAAGCTGAACCCGGGCAACCACACCGCAGATGATCATCATCTTATCAAACGAACCTTATCTTTGTTGAAAACGTCACCGGGAAGCCATCGTGAAGACCATTTGCTCGAAAAGCCCCCGCCCACGTTGGATCCATCGTTAAACTTTTTTTTTCCTCCCGCTTTCTTGCGGCAATCCGAACAGGAAAGCAAATCGAAACCAGTAGGATTTTCGTGCAGCCAACAGGATATGCCTTTCATATTACTGTCAATTTGGACGAAGCTTTTCCCGAAATATGGCAAGAAGAAAAAAAAACGTTGAACGTCTCCAAGCCCCACTCCCGGACTCCATATCACTATGTAAAAAAAATGAACCATGGTTGGATGAAAACCTGGGTGCTTTGTAGAAATCAGGTTCAGTAATCGGATTTCCCTTCTGCTGTCGGTTGTTCCACCGCCAAG
Source organism: Malaya genurostris (assembly GCF_030247185.1). Taxonomy (NCBI): domain Eukaryota; kingdom Metazoa; phylum Arthropoda; class Insecta; order Diptera; family Culicidae; genus Malaya; species Malaya genurostris. Next base: position 96,956,723 of record NC_080572.1, read on the forward strand.
CTTTTTTGGTCCCGTTAGTGTGGCACCGCTCTTAAATCGGTTGATTGGAAGAGTTCGTCGGTTTTTCCCATTTTATTTTCCCTGTGGCAGGTGAATGCCCAACCGAAAATTCTGGTCTAGATTTAACTTTCTTCGTTTCGTCTCCGCCGTTGGTCGAAATGTAAAACAGGATGCACATGAGAAAGTCACGGGATACTTTGATATGTCTTTTTTTCTCTCTCGTCGGTTGCCTAGTCCATGCTTCCGTTACCGGTGTTCTTTTGTAGCTTCCGCATGTAGATGACTGCAGAGATGGCACGGATTTAACGATCGATTGAGGAAGAAGAAAATCCTGCGGATTTTAAGGAACATATACCACAACTGATCGGGCGATTATCGTTAGAAGTCTGGTAAAACAAGTCGGATAAAGTGAGAATGGGATGTCGAAGAAAATTTTCGTAACCGTAACCTAGATTCCAGAGGCAGTGGAGCAAATTCTCTTGGCTTTCCTTCACGGCGAACGGGTGCAATCATGAACGAAAAATGGTTCTGATTGACGGATTCTATTTATACTTGAATTTTACTTCCCACTCAAGAGTGCCGAGTGCCGAGAAGGCTCTTGTGGAGTTGAATTAAAATCGATGGATTGAGAATGACAGAATGATTAAAATTGTGGGAGTTGTGCAATTTATCTGAACTTTTCCTTGGCATGCAACTTTAAGTCATCAACTTATGCAATGTTCATTCGAGATACTCACTAGATAGTCTATGTGGACTCTAATTTCAGTGTGTAGTGCGTGGCTTCTGATATTCCGCTATGAAAAAAAATCAATCACTTCACCCCGTTAAAAGATTTCGAATGAAATATTAATATTACATCATGTTCTTCGTGCGATAAAATCATCCGCATGCGATGTCCCCGGCTGCGGAAGACAGCAATAATTAATTAGACCGGTTGAATTACGATTCGGATCCCATAAATGACTGGTGCGAATGAGAATGGGATTGTTGTCCTTCATCTTCAGGCCTGAGTCGAGGAAAAGCAGGACGACGGAGAGGAGAATGATGCTGATGATAAATTCTATGGTCGATTCGCTTGACAGATTTTCCACCCCGAGCACCGTGCGTGACACCGTGGCCGCACGATGCTTGCAACGGGTGCTACCTGAAGTGTGAATGACGTTTACGCTTCAATTTAAAATTTAATTATTTAATTAATTAACCCGTGATTGGACTTCGGGGCGCACTGTTGTTGACCGGCCAGTCAGTCAGTCAATTGGCCAGTCATGCAAAGTTGGCCTCGGGTTGACGTTGATGGAATTCCCGTCTCTTGGTTGGGTTCTTCGTTTCTGCAAGCTTTGCGATATTCATTTCGTTCCGGACTCAGGCACCGATGCAAATTGAACCAAAGGGTGAGAACACGAATTTAAAGAAATGTCAGTGTATGGATGCATTTGAATGGTTTTGTTCAGTAGTAAATTTTGCCTCTGAAAAATTATATTCGACTTTTTTCAAAACCAAATGTGTTTGCCATTCAGCGGAAAATTTGCACTCACGACTCTACATTTTCATTTAATGCTAGCTTTTTCAAAAACACTCAAAATGGTTTGCTGACCCGAACCCTACTTTAAAATGACAGCTTTTTTTGTCACAGAACTTGATTTCAAAAATCGATTTTATACAAAAGCAATACAGCCACTCCAACGCTTATCTAACGTGTATACAAATTTGTCCATTGCCTCAAAATAGACAGCAAATGCTTCTCCAGCGAAGTCCAGTAGTTTCTGGGGACCAAATCTGCACTATACGGTGGATGTGGAAGCAATTCGATTTATTTATTTATTTTTCTTCGAGTTAAAAAAAAAAAAATTTCGCACAGACTTAGACTTATACTAATTTAATCCTAATCTTATTCTTGGTTTGAAAGTCTCTTTGCTAATATTAAAATCAAATAAATTAAAAACGCTATTGAATTGTTGACAGCAAACGTACAGTGGATTTTTTTGCCCGTACTGGGTTCTATGAACTGATGATCGGAAGAAATCCATTCGGCGTAGAAATCTGCTTGGAACATTGATATCCAATTTAGCTAAAAGAGCATCACAGTCAATGTTGTTTGAGAGCAAGTCGAAAACGAATAGTTGCTGTAGGAAGATTCGCTTATCAAGTAAAGTAGGTAAACTGATGAGAGCGCTGCGATGTTCATAAGAAGGTAGTTGGAAACGATTTCGCCAAGGAAGTCGTCTAGGTGCAAATCTCATAAAGCTCTTTTGAACACGTTCGATACGATCGATATGAATGGAGTGATACGGGGACCACACAATAACTCCGTACTCAAGGATGCTTCGAACCAGGGAAATGTAAAGTGTCTTTAGACTATAAACGTCTGTGAAGCCTCGAGTTACACTTTGATTAGTCCCAGTACTGCGAATGCCTTAGCGGTAACCGTTGAGTAGTGTTCCGTAAAACGAAGCTTGCAATCGAGAATGATACCTAGATCCTTAACAGATGATACTCGTACATTTGGGACGGTGATCATAGTGCACTCAAACACAATAGGCGAGCGTATACGGGAAAACGTAATAACATTTGATTTTTCTATATTCACCTTCATACCGTTTCTGTCACACCATGTCAATATCCTTTCCATGTCCATTTGCAGAGCATAGCAGTCCACTAGCGTAGTGAAAATTTAAGAATTCGAAGTGTAATTCGTTCAATTTAACCATCCTTGCCATCGACTTGTGAATCGGTGCATTGTCTTGGTGAAATAGCGGTTATTCCTTCGACCTATGATATCGTTTTCACTTGATTGTCGCATTCAATCGATCGCATAACGTCGACTTATCAAAAGCATTTATTTGTTTATTTGGAGCAGGGAAAATCCCGGTGGAGATGAAATTTATCAATCTCTCTCTCCAACAGGCATAAAACCTCCTCATCATTTGTATCAACAGATTACAATGATCCAACAGATACATTTAGGCCTAACACTACAATTAAAACTAACAGTTAAAACTAAATTTATAACACTATAACTAGTTGATGACATTAAGCATAGCAGTATTAGTACTTCCGAGTAAAGTATAACATCAAAATTAGAACAAATTGATATTTGATTATGATAGCAACATCTGATTGAAATCCTAATATGATATCGACTCATCAAATTTTCAATCAATATCACATTGTGTTATCATTTTGCTGTTTAAGGCAAAAGTTTTGTGATACTCAAAAAATAAAAATAATAATATCAACAACGTAGTAAATCCATTAAAATTGAGCAAATTTCAAATAGCAGCACAAAAATACGAAGTTAAGTTTCAATGGAAGAATTATTTCTTCAATTCTTTGTTGCCTTTTACATAAAAGCTTTGACATCCTGCCGAGATCCTGCAGTTGACCGCAACCATAATCGCGAAAAAACGATTTTTTTCAACATTTTTTCAACTTTTACGCGAATAATGCTCTCTCTTTTTAACCACGAGAATATTGGTGTCAAACCACACGTCTGTGAGGCATTAGATAATTTGGCGATCATCAGTACCACGTTTGTTTGAAGCAGGTTAATCTGAATAGTGGCTTTGGCATTCCCATCTCGCTGATCGTCTGCCGTAGAAGCTTATTTCAGAATTTGATATGAGAAATATATTTGACGTCATCGATTTCCTTCTGAATACATTAAGTATCCGATCCTGTAACAATTTTTGCGTTTAGTTAAAATTTTTTTTCGATATTTGTAATCATACGACGCACAGTGGTTCGAATCAATAAAAACGTGGACATAAATCAGTAGCTACCAAACCGTTCTTTTAATGCATATAGTTGCTTTGAAGAAATTATTTACAAATATATACCGCGTAATTTGATCCTATCATTAATTGTTCATGGCCTACTTTGACAAAAAATGTAACCATAACTTTTTTTTCTGAAGAGATAGAATTTTTTTTTCTTCTACAAAGTTTTAGAACTATTAAAAATAATTTACTTTGTCAAATATACCAAAAGTCTAGGTCGCACCGTTTCGGATATACAAAGCGTTTTTATGGCAACCCCCTTAAAATCAGTTTTTTATTCATAAATTGTTTCGAGTTATTTTTTTAGCATACTTTGTTTGGAATAATTGTAGAATTTAAAAAATCGCATATTTTTGTTGAAGATAGTGCATAGGTTTGTTCTTTCCTGGCAAAGTTATGCAACATTTTACCTTTTTTTTACCTAGGATAAAACCTTGCACCGAAGCGAAATATGCAACTTTATGCAGCAGATTTTTCCAAACTTTGTAGGAAAAGATGTGCCCAATATCATAAAAAAAAAATCTAAGTGGAACTCGGTGGAACTTTTTTTTTAGGTCTTTTCAAAGTTAGTTTTAATTACTGAATTATGGCAACCCCCTTAAAACTAGTTTTCTAGTCATAACTTGTTTCGTGTTATTTTTTAATGCATACTTCGTTTGGAATAATTGTAGAAAATATAGAATTTCATAATTTTGTAGAAGCTAATGCATAAGTTTATTCTTTTCTGAAAAATTTATGCATAATTTTACCTTTTTTTACCTAGGAAACCTTGTGCCGAAGCGAAATATGCAGCTTAATGCAGCAAACTTTAATAATACTTATAGAAGAACATGTACCTTATCCAATTTATTTTCCAATGAGAATATCTTGAGTACTCTTCGTGTGACTCATTTTCACTATAACCATGCTGAAACCATGAATATTTAAGAAACAGAGGGCGCCACGCGTCTGCTATTTCTGTAACTCACTTTTGCAGTGAGCGTCGCCCGATCAACATCTCGTCTTAAAAATCGTGTTGCTTCGCGTTAACTCAATTTATTTACACGTTTAAACATGAAATCTCTTCGTAAAGGTTTGTACTTTAACAATACTTTATCATATTTTGTCTAGAAAACATGTTTCCATTGTTTAAATATGTGTTGAAGTTTTGATGATTTTTCGGATTTTCAATAATTAAAACTAAATTTGAAAAGGCCTAAAATTGCATCTAGTTCCTCTTAGATTCATTCTAATATTGTCAATAGTAAAAAGTAACAAAATGAAAATCGCAACAATTTGCTTAAGTTGCGCGTGCAAGCATGAATTTGTTTATGCTGGTTTACTCGCGTCCAGACTGGTAGTCGGAAATAGGATAGAAATATCTTTCATATATTTGCATACGTGCATAGCATGTATAGTAATAATCCATGGGGTATTTCACACAAAGCCTTTTTTCAACAGCCTGTAAAATATAACAAAGATACAAAAATTCGTCCAAGGCATGAATGTACGGTTTTTTCTTAGGTTTCAAATAAGCGATTCCATAAAACAACCTTTATAGTTTATTGAATGAAAAAAGGCACGAGGAAAAACAGCCGTGAAAAAACGACGACAGATGTTTTTTGTAGACTCCTAGTAGCGTCTGTCCCACTGATTTCGAATATTTATCACAAACCTATCAAAACTGGAAAGAAATTGTCACTGGAAGCAATTGATATGCTAGAACTTACAACAGAACAAGAAGTTAGCGATGCGGAAAACTCGGACGATAGCGTGACTGATACTGATTGATCGAATGCAATGCGACTAAGTGACATATTGTAATGATTTATTAGGTAACATTAACTACCTAGTTGATTGATTAGGTTGTAAAAAGTATTGGGAAAAGTTACTCATTTAAATGCTAACTTTGTAGTAGATACTTAGGTAATAGAGATAAATTCTACTGAGGTAAATCCAAAAAAACTGTATTTAAAATAAAGCGGATAACTCAAAAAAAATTTTTTTTAAATTATTCATATCTTCAGCAAAAATACTTGAAATGTTTTTTTCTTTTAAATGAGATAGAAAACAAAATTTTTCGTCAAAAACAAAATTATTTTTTTTCGAAATCGGTACTACCCCCTTAACAAAAATTAAGGTACTACTCTCAAAAGAAGCGTTATATAATTTTGTAAAACTTCTTCGAAGACACGTTAGCTCTTAAAAATCAGTGAAAGTCTGTACAGACTTGTGACCGTCTTTTTCCAATTTAGACCACTGTGCGCCCTCTGTTTCTTAACCATTCATGGTTTCAGCATGGCCATAGTGAAAATGAGTCACACGAAGAGTACTCAAGATATTCTCATTGGAAAATAAATTGGATAAGGTACATGTTCTCCTATAAGTATTATTAAAGTTTGCTGCATTTAGTTGCATATTATTATGCATAAATTTTCCAGAAAAGAATAAACTTATGCATTAGCTTCTACAAAATTATGAAATTCTATATTTTCTACAATTATTCCAAACGAAGTATGCATTTAAAAATAACACGAAACAAGTTATGACTAGAAAACTAGTTTTAAGGAGGTTGCCATAATTCAGTAATTAAAACTAAATTTGAAAAGACCTAAAAAAAAGTTCCACCGAGTTCCACTTAGATTTTTTTTTATGATATTGGGCACATCTTTTCCTACAAAGTTTGGAAAAATCAGCTGCATAAAGTTGCATATTTCGCTTCGGTGCAAGGTTTTATCCTAGGTAAAAAAAGGTAAAATGTTGCATAACTTTGCAAGGAAAGAACAAAACTATGCACTATCTTCAACAAAAATATGCGATTTTATAAATTCTACAATTATTCCAAACAAAGTACGCATAACAAAATAACTCGAAACAATTTATGAATAAAAAACTGATTTTAAAAGGGGTTGCCATAAAAACGCTTTGTATATCCGAAACGGTGCGACCTAGACTTTTGGTATATTTGACAAAGTAAATTATGTTTAATAGTTCTAAAACTTTGTAGAAGAAAAAAAAATCTATCTCTTCAGAAAAAAAAGTTATGGTTACATTTTTTGTCAAAGTAGGCCATGAACAATTAATGATAGGATCAAATTACGCGGTATATATTTGTAAATAATTTCTTCAAAGCAACTATATGCATTAAAAGAACGGTTTGGCAGCTACTGATTTATGTCCACGTTTTTATTGATTCGAACCACTGTGCGACGTCGCGAAGTTCATTCCAAAGTTTTTAGACCATTATTCTCAGTGCATCAAGAAATCGGGGACCTGGATGGTGAAAATAATCTACTCGCAAAATCCGTTCTGAAAATGTCCATAACTTTATATCTAGCAGTATGGAAAAATTCATTGTTTACGAAGTTTGACCATCGAACATTGAATGTCTCAGATTTCAGAACCTAGAGCTAATTCTTAATATCTTTAGTGGCTTAGAGGAGCCACCAAGAAAATATATGTTTAATTTGTATATTCCTAAGTAGTCCACAAACTGTGTCGAAGAACCTCTTCAATTCTTATTCCTAGTTATAAATGCTTAGAACCTCATATTCTCACTAACGCTAGATGCTATGAGAAGTATTTTATCAATCATCTAATAGATCTTGAAACTTTAATACACTTTTATAAAGAACCCGACTAACTAAATCTTCATAATTTTGAGTCACAGAACTAATTCTGCATCAAATGATCGTAAATTATAAGTCTATACAAGAACTGAAGAGATTCTGGTTCTATCTGTGGTCAGAAGCGAGATAATCGTTCATTGTCCCAATTAGCCAAAAAAAAAACAAATGATCTGGGATACCTTATTGCCGGATTCCTAATTCACGTTCCCTGTGTTGTAAAAGACTTCACTGTAAAACGTTCGGTCTTCAGAGCCTCTAAATTCGTATTTCAAAGTGATTACATGTGCGAGTTATATGCGATCAAGTAGATAACTCAATTTGATGTTACAGCTGATGTTTGAATGCTACAGCTTTGGATATGAGAAGGAGAAAGATAACATTTTTATACTGTACTCAAATAGCCACACTGCTATTCACGGTGGAAGCGGGATGGAAGCAACGCAACGAGTGTGAACTGACAGAAACTACGTGCATACAATTTTGTGAAACAACACTGCTTGTCATATAATCGAACATTTTCCATCTCCTGATAGCTAGCGCTTACAGTCCATAGCAATCGCCAAAAGTTCACATTCCAAAACACCTAAGTTCGAAACCGGATTCTCTCCGCGGGTAAGTGTAGTGTGGAGATTGCATGAAATCTTTTTTCTTGCTTCCGACTAATATAGAGATTGCATAAAATCTTTTTTCTTGCTTGCGAGTAATATCGCCTAAATGTATACTATCCCGGACCTTTTTTGGCTGTTCTATTTTTAGATTATGCTCGTGACGTGTCATTTCGAGAAAATCTACATCATATTAAGTTTTCAATGTGCTTTCACTAAGAGCAAAACTAGTTTTCGGTTTGATGTCACACAGAATTTTTTTTGCTTTCGATTTTGATCTTTTAACCGTTAAAACGACCAAAACGATAGCAAATTAAGAATCGGTATATACGAACAGCACAACATCAAATTGAGTTTTCTTTTCGATCTCACACTCTACTCGGGCTCTTACTTAGAAGGTGAGAGAGACCAGAAAAGTGGTTAGGTAAATTGAAAACAAGGGTTGGTGGAGATCTAATTAGTTATCAAAAAGATGGTGGAGGACAGAAAAAAACGACGAGGTTAAAATCGACACGTAGATCTAATTAGTGATCAAAATGGATGGTGGAAGACAGAAAAAAAAGAGGAAATAACGACCAGGTAAATTTAGGCGAGCGAATCTAGTTAGTTTCAAATGAAGATGATGGAGAGACGGAATGGGGGTTGAATGAAAATAAAACATTAACGGTTCCAGACAAATCTTAATCTGACAGGTGACCATCATTTTATCTTATCTTGTCCTATCACTAACCTAATCAAAAACTTTAACGCTAACGTTAGTCATGTATGTTTAAACGGTATTCGAATAGTAAAACTAATAAAGTTAGCAGGAAAGAACCAAATAAATAGGTTTTTGACAGTATTTCGAGGTAAATGAAGATCGAGCTCGTTAGAACAACTGTTGAATAAGCGACACATACTGGAGACTGGTTCATTGAAACCGTAGTTAGTTCTAGCGCGAGGAACTCGGAGAAAAGGATTGAATCGCAAATTACGACGATGGATGTCAAAATTCAGCAGTTGTAGGAGATCTGCGCAATCAATCCGGGATTGGGTTAAGTCCGCAACGAAAACAGCTTTGATGGTATCCCGGCGAATAGATAACAAATCGAGATTTATGAGTCTACATCGATTTTCGTAGCTTGGAAGATTTGATGCATCTCTACATGGCAGACGGCGCAAAGCGAAACGAACAAATTTCCGCTGAACAGCTTCAATTCGCAGGTTATCAGTTTGATAATACGGTGCCCAAACAACGACAGCGTACTCAAGGGTCGAGCGAACTAATGCGCTGTATAACGATTTCAAACAATATATGTTGTCAAAATTTTTTGCAATGCGAAAAATGAGTCCCAACATCTTAGATGCTTTTGAGATTGTATATTCTACATGATCTTTGAAATTAAGTTTAGAATCCAGTAACACTCCTAAATCCTTGATTGTTGACTCCCGTTTTAGGATGGTTTGCGAAATAGTATAATCATACGTGATCGATGTTGCGAAATAGTATAATCATACGTGATCAAAATAGTATAATCATACGTGATCGTTGTACGTGGTGACATCAGGATTCTTGATGAGATGAAATAGCTTAAAATCATCGGCAAAAGATAGCTTCATGCACTTCAACGAAAAATTCAAATCGTTGAGATATATAAGAAATATGAACGGCCCCAGATGGCTTCCTTGGGGGACTCCGGAGCTTGCGATGAATGATGAAGTGACACAGTCACCTATTTTCACTGACCCGTCAGGTGTGATTCAAGCCAACTAAGGAATGATCCGCTGAATCCTAGCCTATCGAGCTTGGCAACTGCTATCTGGTGATTAATCTTGTCGAAAGTTGCGGAGAAATCCGTATAAATAGCATCTACTTGATGTTGTGCTTCCAATGAACGAATGGTATAAGACGTATATGAAACGAGATTTGTGGACGTAGATCGTTTTGGCATAAACCCATGTTGAGTATCACATATATAATTGGAGCAGTTGTGAACTATAAAATCTAGTACTATTATTTCGAATAGTTTTGATACGGCACATAAAGCGGCAATTCCTCGATAGTTTGAAATGTGAGATTTGTCGCCTTTCTTGTAAACAGGAAAAACATAAGAAATCTTCCATGACTCTGGAAAAACTCCGCGTTGAAGAGAGATATTAAACACCATCGTCAGTGGTACAAGAAGGCTTCTAGAGCATTCTTTTTAACTCTAGTGACGGTATACCATCAGGACCTGCACTTGAAGATGGTTTCAGCTTTAAACACGCTTTGTTAACGGCAGCAGTCGTAATCCTAGGGTGCGGACCAATCGATGAACGAAGTGGAACGTTACTGGCAGCCCTTAAAATTTGTTGTGTAGTTAAAGTTTCATCGGAAAAAAAACACTACTAAATTGAATACGGAATAAATTGCTAATACCAGCAGAGGTCGATGCATTCAATTCACCAAGGGACATGTGAGTTGGTAATCCAGATTCCAGAAACGTTAAGGATTAGTTTTAAGATTGTTCTGGATGCTGCGTTGATAATCATAATAGAGCGCCTTATTTAGCCGTTTATATCGATTATTCACGAATACGTAATGTGATCTTAATTGAAGTGACGGATGCTTAGTAAGTTTTTTCAAGGTTGATCTTTTTACAAGTGTAAATCGTTTCAGAAGCGGATTCGACCAAGGAGGATGAGCTGGCTGACTTTGGAACAAACTTTTCTTTGGAACAAACTGGTCGATTGAGTACAAAACAATGTTTGCCCAAACCGAAGCAGCGGTGTTGCCATCGTTGTCAGATAGTAGCAAGCTGCAATCTAATGATGATAAAAATCTGTTTATTGCCTCGAAGCTTCCATTTTTATAATCGTAGAATCTTGAATCCGAATTACGCTTAAAAATTAGTGGTGAAAATTTCGTTATAAAGATATGGAGAGGCGGATGATGACGGCAAATTTTAACGAGTGGTTCAGGTGCTACAGCGACTAGGCAAAAATTCGAAAGCTCCTGACTGGTGAAGCAGAGATCGAGAAGGCGATTGTTGCATTCAGTTGCACTAGTCCAGCAATGTTATATTCATCTAGTAGCCTTTGACAAAATTCATTGTTCAAAGACTCAGCGTGGGGAAACAGATGATTAGCGGCAGAGCGAACCCATTTAATACTGTGGAAAAATTGAAAAGATTTGGCTGGACGCAGTGCTTTCGTACGTATAGGAAACATAACATCATCGTCGTTCGATATATTGTCGGGCGTGCCACAAGGAAGCCATCTTGGTCCGTTAATATTTGTTCTATTTATCAACGACCTCTGCAAAGTGATAAGATCTCCAAAATTATTATACGCAGACCATTTTTAAGATTTTCCGCTGCATTATATCTATACTGGATTGTTACGCACTTCAATCTGATATTGATACACTTATCGACTGGTGTAATATCAATGGCATGGAGATTGACAGCCGTAATAGTAATGCATCACATTTTCTCGTTTACGTACTTCAACTGTTTTCGACTATAAAATATCCTCAACAAGTATTGAACGAGTCACTGTAATAGAGGATCTTGGAATATATTTAGATAACGAACTACGCTTCTCGGAACACTTTTCCATGTCGTTCGAATATATTTATTGCCTGAAATCTTTGTACGGTTCAGTTGTTCGCAGCATTTTAGAATATGCCGTTCCGGTATGGACCCCGTTTCATAGTGTCCATATCAGAAGAATTGAAAGCGTGCAAAGGAGCTTCATACGTTACACACTACGTCTACTGTCTTGGTCTTATCCTGTTCATCTCCGCTCTTACGAGGACCGCTGTCGACTCATCAATTTACCAACACGGAAAGGCAGAAGACAGATCTTGCAGCGGCTCCTGATATTCGATGTAATAGTTAATAACATTGAGTGCGCTGAATTGTTAGGAAAGTTTCCATTTTTTTTATCCATTAAGACGTACTCGACACGACGGACGACGGCTGCCAATCCATCGCACTCAATATAGACAAAACAGTCCTTTCAATGTATGCTGCCGTCTTTTTAACGAAGTTTACGACAAATTCGACTTTAATGTTTCCAAAAGTATGATTAGATCAACAATTAGTAACTAGGTGTCTTTTTCCATAAATACGTTTATTTCATAGGCAATATACATAAGTTTTTCTTCGCCGTGGGCATCCACAATCAGAGCTGCTAAATGTCACTATCAACGAGCAACTTTGCACGACGAAGATTGGAAAGTTTATGTCACTGGACTGCTGCCAACCAGGCTCTACCAATCATCATATATTGAGTGTCTGAGAGCCGACCTGTCATAACTTAAATTCTCTTGATATTATACTCACCAGGACGCTCATTGATTGCCGATGCGATTGATGTTATCTTCATTTCTCCTGTCACTGCTTGATTACGATGTGACTAAATATTAATCAAGCAGCATAAAAATTGAATTAAATTCATGTACACCAATAAACTCCGAAATCCGATGACTTTTTACAGAGAACAATTAACTTTATCAATTTATGTTCATGTTAGTACTCTTATGGAATTTTTTTACTTCAACAGGGAATAGCAGAATGAGAGAGAGAACAAAATGCGTCACCTGTCTTTGACTGAGTATACTTCTTCTTGAGCTATCGAGTATCTCATTTGACAGACACTTTGACCGTACCGATTACAGTTGACGATGATTTTAGTCAGTTTGTCAAGGTCATTTGACATGACTGACAATTTGCAGCTCTGTTCACAATACATAGTACTTTAAACCTAATACATTTCGAATATCATATTAATATTTTGGTATTCATTAGTTAATCTAAACACTGTTTTTATCAAGCGATTTGCTATTATAAATTACATTAAATAAAATACATTCATTTTGTACATGATCTTATAACTATTTCAAGTTTGTTTGTATCAGTTCATCACTTTCATTTAATATAAGATAGCTGGCTATTGGTTGAACTCATGGAAGAGAGAGAGGTCTAACATAAAATAAAATTTAAATTGGAATTCCAATGGACTTAATGAAATGAAAAAGAAGTTTCATGTAAGGAATGTCACGACAAGCAAGAATGTCGTGAACTGGGACATTGGATACGCAAGGAATTTATTACTTGAGATCTGACATCACGATACTCCACGCATGTCCAAACGACATGATCAATATCGCGATAACCTTCGCCACAAGCACAATGACTGGTCTCGGAAAGTCCAATTCAAAGGAGATGTACATCTAACGTGTAGTGATTGGACATGAGTCTGGACATCACACGAATGAAGTCCCTACTCACATCCAGTCCCATGAACCATGCCTTTGTCGATATTTTAAGAATAATTGAGTGCATCCACCGACCCAAATCGACTTTATCCCAAGAAGCTTCCCAGCTGGCAAGTGTTCTTTGGCGAGACGCGCTACAGAATTCGTTGAAAGCAATCGGTCTCTCATTAATTTCTCCCTCAATAGCACCACATTTGGCAAAAATATCGGCTCTTTCATTGCCTGGAATGGAGCAATGAGCCGGGACCCAAATTATTGTGATTTGATAACTATTATTCAATATGTCGTTCAGACACTGTTTTATTTTGCCCAAGAAAAACGTTCATTTTTGCCAGCAGCGTTTGAGCGAATGGCTTCAATTGCACTCAGACTATCTGTGAAGAGAAAATAATGGTTTGGAGATAATGTGACGACTACACTCAAACTATAATGAACTGCTGCTAACTCTGCTATATAAACAGATGCAGGTTCTTGAAGCCTAAATGAAGCCGAAACATTATTGTTGAACATACCAAACCCAGTAGCCTCTTCAATTCATGAACCATCCGTGTAAAATATTTTTTCAAAGTGAATATACCTGCACTTACTTGTAAATATTTTTGGGATTTCCATCGAGCGTAGGTGTTCCGGGATTCCACGCACTTCGCGCTGCATGGATGTGTCGAAAAATAGAGTTGAGTCAGGGACATTTAGGAGGCTGTCACGGATAGGAATATATTTTGAAGGGTCGATTACCTGTGACATTTGGTTAAAATATACTGTCATGAAACTTGTTTGAGATTGAAGCTCAACTAGCCTTTCGAAATTAATAATAACCAGGAAATTCAGTACCTCACATCTTATTAGCAGTCGCGATGGAAGCTCCCAAAAGCGATCCTTCAATGGAAGAACTCCCGCCAGAACTTCAAGACTCATTGTATGTGTCGAATGCATGCAGTCTAAGGCAATTCGCAAACAACGATACTGAATTCGCTCCAGTTTGATAATATGAGAGTTTGCAGCGGAACGAAAGCAAACGCATTCATATTCCATCACTGAAAGTATCGTTGTCTGATACAATTTTATTAGATCTTCCGGATGAGCACCCCACCAAGATCCTGTTATTGTTCGAAGAAAATTTACTCTTTGTTGACATTTTGTTATCAGATATCTAACGTGTCCTTCCAACGTGAATTTGGAATCGAACCACACCCCGAGGTATTCAAAAGTCAAAACCTGTTGGATCATTCTTTCCATCATATGAAGCTGAAGCTGCGCGGGATCATGCTTTCTTGAAAAGACGACCAGCTCTGTTTTCTCCGCAGAGAATTCGATACCCAGATGAACAGCCCAAACGGACAAGTTATCTAAGGTATCTTGCAAAAGTTTTTGCAGGTTAACAGCTTTGGGTCCAGTAACTGAAACCACGCCATCATCTGCCAATTGTCTTAGTGTACATGGGGTTACTAGACAGCTGTCAATGTCATTCACGTAAAAATTATAGAGGAGCGTACTGAGGCATGAGACTTGCGGGAGACCCATGTAGCTAATTCTGAATGTTGCCAAATCGCCATGTGAAAAATACATGCATTTCTCTGACAAAAGGTTGTGCAAATAATTATTTATAATCGCTGGAAGTCCATGTTGGTGGAGCTTGTCTGAAACAACATCAATGGAAACTGAATCAAATGCTCCTGTAATGTCTAAAAATACAAATGCCATTTGTTGTTTTTGAGCGAAGGCAATTTGGATGTCAGACGAAAGTAATGAAAGGCAATCATTCGTCCCTTTATTTCTACGGAAGCCAAACTGAGTATCTGACAACAAACCGTTCGTCTCGACCCAAGTGTCGAGACGTCGAAGAATAATTTTTTCGAACAATTTTCTGACAACATTTCAATGGGTCTATATGAGTTGTGATTGGAAGCTGGTTTCCCCGGTTTTTGAATGGCGATAACTTCCATTTGCCTCCAGTCAGGTGGGACAATATTTTGCTCAAGAAACTTGTTGAACAATTCCAACAAACGTCTTTTTGCAAGGTCGGGCAGATTCTTCACCAAGTTGAATTTAATTCTGTTCTATCCAGGAGCGTTATTGTTACAAGACATGAGTGCTATGGAAAATTCCATCATTGAAAAGGGGCTGTCAATGGAACCATTATTTGTAGAAGACTCCCAAATAATGCTATGGGTAGGAACAGAATCTGGGCAAACTTTCCTCGCAAAATCAAATACCCATCGGTTCGAGTATTCCTCACTCTCATTTCCTACGTTACGATACCTCATTCGTCTGGCCGTATTCCAAAGAGTACTCATTGAGGTTTCTCTTGACTTTTAATCCAGTTAATATTTTTGTTTTTTTGGGCTTAGACCATTTCATTAAGCTGTCGCTGTCCAACTTGAGATCTTGGAGGAATATATACCGAAGTGATGCAAATGTCCTTTCCTTTCATGTTTATTTGACAAGCAACAACTTCTATGCTAGAAGTCGAAGGAATGTTTAATCTATAAAAGGAATAACATTTCTTAATTCCTAAAAGCACTCCACCATACGGGGAGTCTCTATCGAGACGTATAATGTTAAAGTCGTTAAAATTTAAAGCTATGTTTGATGTAAGCCATGTTTCGCACAAAACAAACACATCACATTTTTGACCATGCAACAAAACTTTAAATGAATCAAGTTTTGGCATGATGCTTCGACAATTCCACTGCAGGACAGTGATTGAATCATTTGTGGCGGATGATAAATTATCCATCAAATGATACAAAACCTGAAAGAACTGGCCATTGAGCTGATAACTGTTTCAAAAAAGTTCTAGCTATTGGAAGGAATGCCGTTATGATAGTCTTTAGAGGTTCAGAAGTTTTGGATGCTGCGAAAATCTTTTCTACAATATCTGAAAACTTCAGTAATCTTGTTGGTGAATGTGAAACGGATCCCACTGGGTATTGTATTTTCTTGTGCTAGTTACTGGATTGGTTTGTAAATTTGACAAACCAGGAGGCACAGTTTTTGGTTTTAAATTTGGCTTTTTAGCTTTAACACAGGGTTCTTTTTTTGAAGGTGTAATTTTAGGTGTCTTTTTTGGTATTTTGTGGTTTGCTAATCTCCTCTTAACAGACCCTTGAGGAGTGACAAACGAGGTATCTTCACTATTTCCGTCAGAGTCAGATTCATCTGGCTCCGCAAGATTTGAAAAACCGTTTTAGGTTTCCAAAGGTGGAACATGAATGATCGTTTTAAGCATTTCTGCATATGTGCGCTTAGACTGTGCTTTTAAAGAAAACTTAATTTGATCTTTACGCAACTTAAATGCAGCGCATACTGAAAGATCAACATGAGGACTCCCCCCACAATAAACACATTTTTCAATATCTTTATCGCAAAGATTATCCTTATGAGGCCCTTGACATTTTATTAATTTAGATTTATTAATACAATAAGTAGCTGTATGTCCGATTTTTCTACAGTTCGTGCAATTCATAACATGCGGTACGAAAAACCGAACAGGAAGACGAATTTTATCGATATAGACATGGCTAAGCAACGCAGATCCGGCAAATGTTACTCGAAACGAATCTGAGGGACGATAAAACTTAATTCCATCGTCAATAGATGCTGAGTACAATTGCTTGCACTCGAGTATCTAAACTCCCTCAAGCATGGAGGTTTTAAAACTACCAACTCCATTTTTAAGTAAATTATCGGCTGTCAGAATTGCTTTAGTCAAAACACCGTCAATTTCCACCTCCTTCGATGGAATGTAAACTTTATATTCAACAGCAAATAATTTAACGGTTACAATATCGTTTGCCTGTTTCAAGTCGTTAACAACAACTCGAATTTTATCTCTATTAACTTAAGAGATTTCTTCAACTTTTGAAAAATGTGATGTCAATTCCTTTGTAATTTGCATCAAATTTAATACCTTTTCTTTTTTTTCGAAAATAGACTGTCCATGGCCCAGTGATACCCTCTGGAGAATGTTTAGCCCTTGGAGTATTTACGATCATACTTGTATCCGGAATCGGATTCGGCTGATCTTCCGTGAGATCATCCATTACATTAACTGTTTTTTTTTGTAAATTAATAATATCAAAATGAAAACTTATGTTTAGTGAAATTTCAGATATAAGAGAAATTAAATTGAATTAAATCTACCTTGTAGCTGATGTCTCTGTTCCTTTGTCGTAAAGAACGACTTGAAGTTCATCCAACAATTTCCAATTGGCAGTCTTTTGGTATCGTTTTCTGCTATCTCAGTTGCTCTGTCATCGTTGTGTTCATCACTGAGCTTGGTGTGCTGCCTTTTCCTGACCCCAGGTACAGTGCTATTGCTCTTGGTGGCGATCGAATGTGATGCTAGCAGTGTAGCACCTCACGATATATGTCGTCTCTTTTGATCCTACGCAGCGTACAAATTCTAGTACCTGGTAGATCAGCGCTGGGTTGCTTTAGCACCTCTGTGCATTTGCTCCCCTTCGTCTTCGCACCTTTATGCGATGGCACCTCTGTGACTCATCACTTCTATGCGCTCGCACCTCTGTGTCTCTACACCGCTGTGCGTATAAACGGGATGGCCTTCGTTGCTAGCTCTCCAGTCGGAAAACGCTCCGAATATTGCCTTGGCGATTAGCACCAGCAGTTTTAACTACCTGCAGCCGTTAACTCACGAGCAGTATAATCGAAACACAACCTCTTCGCTTGAATGGTTTTTACTGAATGAAGATTTTATTTATTGCACAGCATCAAAAATATTTGTGAATGTCAAATGAAATATTTGTACTGTTATCACCTCGAGCAAGTCTCTCCGACGATGTCAAGTAACCGAAATAAACTGCCAAATGTCATTTCCTACTCCAGTCACTCTGGTCGCTTTCACTGACTTCCGGTTAACGACTTCAAAATCTAATGAAAGTAGCTAATATTAAATTTACCCTAATGACACTTTTCCCCCCATGGAAACCCATATCTTCTCGTTATCACTATCACTTTCGTCACGAAGCGGGGATAGTCACTGATGGAAAGACGAATAAGCACTGCCTTGCCGGAAGCTCAACTTGCAACCGAACGGAAAATGGCATTCTCGGATAATGTTTTATGTCGTTAGATGATGCTAAACATAAATTTCCTGCCGGATTCTTCAGAGAAGAAGAAGCTGGCCTGAAACACACAGCGATAGAGGGACTATTCTCTTACACCAAAACAAGTCGGTCTGATACTGGATGCTGCTCTGGTCAGCGTCGGATCATGACTTCGATACCGTAAAAAGATACAACAGGACGATTTACTGTTCTCCTCAATAGTTGCCGGGTTGGCTCTACCGGGCGATTCCCTCCCACAGTCCCCAAATCCCCGAATGCGTATAAAAGTGCAACCCTGTTGGAGGGAGAACCGGTCCACGTGGATATCCCTCTGTCCAAGTTTTTGAATTCGATCGAAGGGTTGGGGTCGGGAAGAAGGCTCACGAGGAAATAAATCCTGAATGTGCAAACATAATATGCTTTGAATCGTTTTCTTTTCGACAGTGTTCCCCTTTTTGTTTTCAATTCTGTGCAGCCTACGGGTAATGCCTACCAGGTTAAGGAATGCTGCCTTACAGGGATTTCTCGGCTATGACTACGATGCATTGAGGGGGAGATACAAAAAAAATCAAAGACAAAGGATTGAATATTCCACAGTGAAAGGGTACCCAGTGCTGGCAGTATGCTACTTGCATTTGTAACTAACTATGGCAACTTATTTCTGAAACTGTCTCCAAACCGATTACAAAAAAAGTTCTAAAATCAAACAAACAATCTCAGTTTATTGCACTGTGCGAAGTTTTGCTTGCGAGAGAGAGAGAGAGAGAGAGAGAGAGAGAGAGAGAGAGAGAGAGAGAGAGAGAGACGGAATTGGCCTTCCGAGTATTGAAACACCAGAAAGCGAACGATACAACTAGCCAGTGAGTATAGAAACAGAGATATACTAATACAGCTACAGTGTCAACTTTTGCGGGAAGTATATCACTGAAAGCGACACATAGATAAAAACTAAATAACAAAGTTACGATCAGATGAAACAGAGCGTAGGGAGAGGAAAATACTTGCAATTTGGTTCAATGCTCATCACTCTGGTATCGATTAAAGAAAGAAAGATATGATAAAACGAAATTATCACATATCGATAGTAGGAGCATGAAACCTGCAGTAAAGCTACCTGAACAACGAGTATGTTATATGTTTAGCAAAGTGAACAAAAAATTGGTCGAACAAAAAAAAAATGATGTTGATTTTTCAATTTCAATTGATATTGAAAAAAGAAAACATGTTCAGTTCGGCACATCAATATGGACATTGCAAATAGCAGAAACTTTACGTCTGCTTAGCGGTTTATGTTATTCCTCCAAGCTTACTTTTTAGTGTATGCGAAATTCCAGACCATTCGTTCGATTCCCTAATGGCAACCTGTAAAATTCAGCCAAGCCAGAACAATTGTGTTGCTTGAGCAAAGACAATTATTGTTTTTTCGGGTGCTGCTGCATATAAATTTTGTGGTTGATAGTCCCGATCACGATGTAAATGTTGGTCTTTAAACACACCTTCCGATAGAAATTTACTCCATTTAAATTCATTATCCGATTTTGTTGAAATTTTCAGGAAATTAAACGTCACTGATGAGTTATGATTCTTTAGGTTTGTTTCATTCAATTTCGTCTCCTATTCCGAATTCTATGGGGTTTCAAGGAACATCAACAAACCGGAAGTAGCCATCTTGGATTTAAGAACCACCTCAAACGTCGTTTTCTGGCATCTACTCATCAATCCTGTTTCGAAGATACCCATATTGTTACTGGTTTTAAGCAATCTCAATAAACCGGAAGCCGCCATCTTGGATTTTGCAACGAGCCCAACGTGCACTTACTCTTCACATCCGTTTCGAAAATAGCCATATGATGCGTGGTTTCCACATTCATTACACATTTACGAACCCCCGTTTAGTTCGTAAATGGAGATTTCGGTGTACATTATTATCTTGGTAAGTTTGAGAGGTAAATAATTTTACCCCCTAATTTATGCTAGGTGCACATAACCAATTTCACTTGATTTTACGTTTCGTCTTAGACTCTTGTTATACAACATATTAATATGAAAGCTGGAAAGGAATTATCACTGGAAGCAACTGATATGCTAAAACTGACAACAGAACAAGAAAATATAGAGCAAGAAATTAGCGACACAGAAAACTCGGACGATAGCGTGACTGATACTGATTGATCGAATGCAATGCGACTAAGTGACATATTGTAATGATTTATTAGGTAACATTGATTACCTAATTGATTGATTTTGTTGTGAAAAATATTGGGAAAAGTTACTTATTCAAATGCTATCTGAAACTTTGTAGTAGATACTTAGGTAATAGAGGTAGATTCTACGTAGATACAGGGTCCGGCACTCGAAGTGTAGCCAACTTCAGACCTTCGAGCCTGGCGTCAAGGTAAATGCGGCATATTATCGGGAAAGTATTCTGGAGGTTGCTTTGAAGCCGTGGGCAGACAAATATTTCGGTGGCAGACCATGAACGTTTCAGCAGGACTCGGCACCGTCTCACAAAGCTCGCGTGAACCAAGAATGGCTGAAAAACAACGTTCCGAACTTCATCACGTCCACACAATGGCTCTCGAATTCACCAGATGCGAATCCAATGGACTATTCTCTTTGGGCCATTTTGGAGAGCAAAGTCCGAACTAAAAGATACATCAGTCTCGAGGCGCTGAAAAAGGTTATTGTCCGCGAGTGGGCCAAAATACACTTGCAAGTCACATTCGGGCAGCTTGCGATTCGTTTTTTGACCGTCTCAAGGCCATAGTCAAGGCAAAAGGTGGTCATATCGAGCAAAAGTGAATTGATTCTGAATTTTGTATTATTTTTACACATTTTGTACTTTGAATTAAGTGAAAGTAATTTTCCAAACTGAATTTATGGCCTTTTTAATTGATTACACTTCGAGTGCCGGACCCTGTAAATCCAAAAAAGCTGCTTAAAAAAAGCGAATATATCTAAAAAAAAATTTGATCACATTATTTATATCTGCAGTAAAAATACTTTAAATATTTTTTCTTCAAAACGAGAGAAAATTTCAAAACGAGATAGAGAAAAAACATTATTCGAAATTAGTGCTACCTCTTTAATAAAAATTAAGGTGCCACTTTCAAAAGAAGCGTTATACAATCTTGTAAAACTGCTTAGCAGACACGTTAGCTCTTAAAAATCAGTGAAAGTCAGTACAGACTTTTGACCGTCTTTTTCCAGTTTTGGACCACTGTGCGTTGCTCCTCTTCCAACGTTATCAATTACAACTGTAATGCAAGCACAACAAAACACCGAAAATGAAAGCTATTAACCGTTGAGTAAATAGAAGGTTATATTGAGTATATATAACACACTTATCAGTATGCTTTCGCAAGTTCCTTACTACTTAAAACCATGTAAATCATGTTCGATGTTCTACCATGTCTGACTGGCGTTTTAGAGTGTCTATAACAAGATTCAGAGTGGCGAAATGGTAGCGCGTATGCACGGAATGCAAAAGAACGCAGGCCCGAATCCTGTCTCTGAGCGTATCTTTTTCCAATAAATCATCTTTTCTGTTAGTTTTCCATTCATTTGGCTTCTCCAATATATTTATTTATTTATTTTCGGCAAGCAAATGTAGACTACATATAAATGGTTTACAATGTTTACTTCGATACTACGCATTATTTCAACGACTAAGCTGTAATTTCTTTTCATTTTTGGATACACCAAGGTCAAGATGTTCGCAATATTGATTGTAGTGGCCCATTATACGATTGATTGGGCTATATTTTGCATAATTTGTTCTAGTGTTTCCGCTCAGTCATTGCAAAAACTGTACTTAAAACCAATTTACCTGAAATTAGGCTTAGGAACTCCGAAGTTAGGTGAAAAGTATTCAAAAATTGCGGTTCAGTGTACACACAGTGCTACGCACTAACACATATCTTTAAAATAAGGAGTGTTCAGGTTTTTTAGGGCTCAATGAAAAAATGCAATAATTTGAAATTTTTATATCTAAACATTTCGAGAATGGTTGCTTCTAGAAAGGTCGCTAAGAGAAGTTTTAATTTTTTTTATTCTTTGGAATTATATTCTAGTGTTTAAATATATATTTTTCATCACAAAGTTGAAGTTTTGGAAATGTTGGTAAATTATTTAAGCTGTATTTTTTTTAATTTTTCAATTCACACTTATCAAGTTCGTATCAAATGTGGACTTTAAGTTAAGGCTTAAAATAAATAGGCGTATTTTTTTAATTCAGTTTATTCTGTTATTTTTCCAATTCTTGAAATATGTTCAACAGTGTATAATTTTTTAAGAGTGCCTTATCGATTTCCTACAACTTCCTTCTGGACACCATTTCTATACAATTTACAGTTTCCGAGTTACCACGATTTGAAGAAAGTGCAGACAAAAATATATGCACTTTTTATAAAAAAATGGTCTCTGCATTGGTGAAAAACAAATGTTTTGTCATACGGAAAGCGGGTACAAAGTTTCATTCGCTGTTATTTCTACATGGATGTATAGAGAAAATTGGAACTATAACTAATCGCCTTAAAACAAATGCGGGTTTCGCGAAAGTCTGCATGATTTTTGAAAATTAATTTTCATGGATTATCATCACTTCGGTATAAATCAGCTTCGCAGGTAATTTGAAAAATGAAACATAAAAGTCCCTCATATATTATCTATTTTATGCATATTTTGAATTTAATTTGAAGTCAGGTTGAAGTCAGGTTGAGACACATTTGTTGTGTGCTAGAATATTTATTTATTTTGATGTCCTACCGTGGATCAAAATGTAATGAAAGAACAAATCTTATAGCACACAACGAATGTGTCATAAACCTGGCTTCAACCTGACTTCAAACCAATTTCAAAATATGCATAGAATAGAGAATATATGAGTGACTTTTATGTTTCATTTTCATATTACCTGTAAAGCTAAGATGTGCCTGTTTCCTGTTTCCTAAGATGTGCCTTCGTTAATGCCCAAAATTCCTCAATTGGTCGAAGTTGTGGGCAATTTGGTGGATTCATGTCTTTTGGGACGAAAGTGACATTTTTGGTAGTATACCATTCTACCGTTGATTTCGAGTAGTGGCAAGATGCAATGTCTAGCCAGAAGACAACAGGATCCTTGTGGCTTCGAATCATGGGTAGAAGTCGTTTTTGTAAACATTTCTTGATGTGTATTTCGCTGTTCATTGAAGCAGTGGTGATGAAGGGCTTCTAAATTTTACCGCAGCTAGTAATTGCTTGCCAGAACATAGCTTTCTTACCAAATTTTTCGACTTTATTCGATGTCTCGGACTGGTTTAACACCTGCCCTTATCGCACCGTATAATATTGTGGTTCCGGCAAGGATTTGTAATCGAGTTTCAGGTAGGTTTCGTCGTCCATGATTACGCAATTCAAATTTCCAGCAAGAATCGTATTGTACAGCTTTCAAACCCTCGGCCTGATCGATGCTTCTTGTTTCGGACTACTTTTTGGTTGTTTCTGCTTCTCATAGGTTCGAAGATTCAAACGTTCTTTAGCACGAAGAACATTTGACTTCGAAGTGCCCACTTTTTTGCCACATCCCGAACTGATACCTCCTTCCTTTGCTCGAACGCCTTCAGTATACGTTTATCCAACTGAGGGTTAGCAGGACCTTTTTTTCGACCCGTTTTCGGTTTATCCCCAAAGGTGTTATCCTTCCAATTTTGCTATCTCTCTCAGTGACAGTCCGTGTTCTGTGCACCATTTGTATACAATTTTTCGACGTTGTTCTGCTGAAAGTCCACGCATCTCGAAACAAACTAATGAAAACGAATAAACAACTGCACAAGTGGTTAAAGAAGAGTGTAAACAACAGGACTCAGCCATAAAAATTGACAGATTCTGAACCATTGCGAAATGGCAGCGGTTTTTGGATGCGTCTATACTTTCTGGGACAGTCTTTAGCACACAACGAATGTGTCATAAATGTACTTCAAATTATCGAACTTGCTAACAGATCGGCTGAAAAGTTTGTATCGTTTCTATGAGAGGGCGCCACTAGAATTAAATCCATACCATTTTCAGTTAGTACCAACCTTCAAAAGATACGTGTATAAATTTGACAGCTGTCTGATTATTAGTTTGTGAGATATTGCATTTTGAGTGAAGCTACTTTTGTTATTGTGAAAAAAATGGAAAAGAGGAATTTCGTGTGTTGATGAAACACTACTTTTTGATGAAAAAAAGTGCCGCCGATACCAAAAAATGGCTTGGTGAGTGTTATCCAGACTCTGCACCGGGCGAAGCAACAATTCGTAAGTGGTTTGCAAAATTTCGTACTGGTCATATGAGCACCGAAGACGATGAACGCAGTGGACGTCCAAAAGAGGCTGTTACCGATGAAAACGTGAAAAAAATCCACAAAATGATTTTCAATGACCGTAAAGTGAAGTTGACCGAGATAGCTGACACCCTAAAGATATCAAAGGAACGTGTTGGACATATTATTCACGAATATTTGGATATGAGAAAGCTTTGTGCAAAATGGGTGCCGCGTGAGCGATCACAATCGATCAAAAACAACAACGAATTGATGATTCTGAGCAGTGTTTGGAGCAGTTATATCGAAATAAAACCGATTTTTTTCGTCGATATATAACAATGGACGAAACATGGCTCCATCACTTCACTCCGGAGTCCAATCGACAGCCAGCTGAGTGGACTGCACGCGATGAACCGAACCCAAAGCGTGGAAAGACTCAACAATCGGCCGGTAAGGTTATGGCGTCTGTATTTTGGGATTCGCATGGTATAATTTTCATCGACTACCTTGAAAAGGGAAAAACCATCAACAGTGACTATTATATAGCGTTATTAGAGCGTTTGAAGGACGAAATTTAAAAAAAAGGCCTCATTTGAAGAAGAAAAAAGTTTTGTTTCATCAAGACAATGCACCGTGTCACAAGTCGATGAGAACCATGCTGAAATTGAACGAATTGGGCTTCGAATTGCTCCCTCATCCACCGTATTCTCCAGATTTGGCCCCCAGTGACTTTTTCCTGTTCTCAGACCTCAAGAGAATGCTCGCTGGTAAAAAATTTAGAAGCAATGAAGAGGTAATCGCTGAAACTGAGGCCTATTTTGAGGCAAAGGACAAATCGTACTACAAAAATGGTATCGAAAAGTTGGAAGATCGCTATAATCGCTGTATCGCCTCTGATGGCAATTATGTTGAATAATAAAAACGAATTTTGGCAAAAAAATGTGTGTTTCTATTAAACGATACGAGCTTTTCAGCCGAACTGTTATGAGTGAAACGGTCAAGCAGCCAGTTTTAATTATTTGAAACCTCTGGTCGTCTCTTGTTGTGTTGCATAATTACATATCTGCTAAAAATCAAGGTCATATATTTTTAGATCTCCTGGAAAATTGGCTTTTATGAAAAATCATAATTTTGTAACCACTGAACTGATTTTGCTAACTTTTGAATACGTTGTTTTTTTTCGAATTTTATTACGTATTGAACATTTTTCCAGAAAAGCACAGACTTTACACAAATCACGTCCAAAAAGATTCAAGATCGTAACAATGGTTCAAAAGTTATGCTTTTTTTAATGGGCGTGGTCGATAAATGATGGACTTTTTAAAATTTATAACTTAAACACGAGAAATTTCGCTCCGCTTATTATAATACGTTACGTAAAATAGTCTAAATTGAATAAAATATTAAAATATCTAACGCCTTCTAAAAATTGATAGGAAAAATAATCAACTCAACCAATTTTCGAACACAAAAGTCCAATTTTGTTAAGTTTTCCTGTTGATTTCTGGAAAGTATAAACTTTTGTAAACAACAAATTCAAAAATAAAAAAAAGGCGGGTGGGTAATGTCAGAGACATAACTGGATGTCGTGAATACGAAAACAACTGGCATGTTCCTTAACACTTTCGAATATCAATTAGTTGATCAATTGTATGAATTATGCAAGCATTCCCCTTTTTCAAATTTTTCGCAAAAACAGAAAAGGCTTCACTTTATTCGATTACTGTGAATTTCACACAGCGAAAAGTGCACAAATCTAATCAAACTAGATTTGCACTAAACTGACCATATTTACCTTCGATTTGCGAGCAAGAAATCCTAATAGTTCTTTAGAAAACTTTTAGACTCATTAGAACGGCTGAATTTGTGTGATGCTCTCCACCGTTGTCCTCTTTTCGTTGTTTTTTCACCAATACAAACGACTAGCAGCTGTGACGTAATCGCTCTTGTCGGAAGCGAAACTAGCTTTGCAAACGACACACAATACATCTGCTCGCAGTGGTTTCTTTTTACGTGATTTCGTTTGTAGCTTTTTCACTAATGGGCGGTCCTAACGGCTATAAAAATAACAGCATATAGAATTTTAATTTCAATAATTTCATTTCGGATTTGCATTTCATTGAAAGAAACTATCAAGATGCTATACGGGATTCATTCCTGCCTTTCAGAAGGACCAAATTGTTGAACTCACTACGATATTAAACACTGTTCGGAACATTTTTCTCAAACGATTTGTTGTACAGCAGCAGATATTTTGTTCTCTTCCTCAGAAAGCATTCTGATTGGCTGGTGTTTACATGGGTCAAATGAGACAGGTTTTTCAATGGTGTACTATTGAAATACTTCAATGCTTTTGCTATACACGTTTAAGTTTAAAAATTTCGATTCTATTGGTAGTTAGATTATATAAATCCTCTCACAGATCACTGAGCTATGAGCTTTCAAAATACGAGAAAGGCAAACAAGGTTTGGTATAAAACATTTCAGAAAAGTTTAATTTTGAATTATTTGAAACTACGTCACACAACTGAAAATTTTATCATAAAATTGTAATCATATTTCCGATGTCATGTATCAAAAAACATGTTGATTCGTTAGATACAAAAAGAGATATTTGACAACAGTTGTGAAGTCCTACGTCATCCGTTCGAAGAACCCCACAAGGCTATCCCTTCCGTAGTTTTTTTTTCTGATTATTTGATCTACATTCAATGAAATAAGAGGAATACGATGACTGCATAATATGTTATAGTAAAATACTTTTCTTGCATACACTAACTTACGAGATGCGAGATCCTGCTGAGATTATACTGCTATTATATAATCGAGTTCATCGTGACACGCAACCCAGGATAGAATAAATGACAACACAACAGCACATTGATTACCCCCCCTCAACAGGAGTAATTTCGCAACCTCAGAAACAAAACAATCTGCCATTCAAACCCCGGCAGCACCGAAAGGAGCAACGCAGACAAACGTCAAACAATTACAATTACCGAATGACTAAAGAGGTTTCATTTACCCTGCCATTAATCACAGCTTTCTGCCTGGGAGCAAAAGTGGTCCTCGAGCTGTCAAAGTCGATAAACGCTAGTGCAGAACCCCATGCTAGGGAATGACACAGAAAGTTGACGTGAAACAAGGTTTACTCATTGTCGACGGCCAGGGCAGAAATTAAATAGCTCAACAATAATAGAAATGTTGCCCCAATGACTCCTTCTCTTCGCTATTCTCTGTCCCGAACAACCTTAACACCTACCCCATCAATCGCTGTCACTGTCATCAATCCATCGAGGTAGTGTGCGACGGGAGAAAGGACGGGAAAGCAGCCACGCTCCGCTTCGACAAAGAAAAGACTGATGATTTCTTTGCCCGGCCGTATCCGTAGCCGGAGCCGGGACTGGAAAATTGTTCTCCCTTCCCTCCCGGTTTCGGTCGACGAAATATTGGCCCTCAGTTCGATGTCCCTCGTATCCAGATTTTTCATTTTCCTTGTTATTCCACAACCCCGGGAACCACTTTGATTGGTCTCTGATGAGGAATTAAATGGTGGAAAAATAAAACCGCAAAATCGATTTCGGAAATCGAGCAGAAATTCAGTTTATCGGCTGACTGGAGGTGGGCCCGGTTTCGTTGGCCAACCGTTCGGAACGGGTCGTAATTGTATCAGAATTAATAACAATAATAACAGTAGCATTAATAACGGTAGCCGAAATATCGAATTATGATCGATTATATGATGACGGTTAACTGCTGCGACGTACGTTGACGGTTTGTGCTTACTCGAGACCTCAAAATATGTAACTGAGAAAAACGTGGAACCAGAAAAACTAACGGCGAGTTATGTCAGAAACATTACTGCAACCTCGACGTGGACGCCCAACGTTCGATGCATAATATTGCCGGAGTAGTGAATAGCCACAGTTAGGTCTAGCAGCTCACGAATCTGGAACTTAGTGATGCAGATTACTTTCAGAAATATTGTTATATTACAACTATATATAGCTATATTATCCTTAATTCAACGTTATAATACATTCTTCCGTTCCCACCTCAAGTATGAAATATTTAAATGTTAATTTACTTGAACATGATTTTCGTCATTTTAACTACACTCTCTGTAAAACACAACACCTTCTCTCGAATATCGTCCCGTATTAAACAAGATATTTCGTTTGAAAACAAAATACCGCTAATTTCAGCAAGCGAAAATGTCACGAAATTTCATTTAAAGGGTAATCTTTTAAAAGGTATATGGTACGATTAAAAACAAAACCTTTTTATTCCACCTAGTGGTGTGATAATGCCTATCTCATATGACTTATAATTTCAAAAACATAACTAGAAGATTATGTGATGAATTTTTATTTTCAATCTTGAATAAAATAAGAAATATTCTTTGGATATAAACTAATATAACCTTTTCAATCTGTAAACAGTTATGTGAAGTTATATAGTCTACAAACTGAATTAGTTATTAGCCAAATCCAGGAGAATTTTACTCTTTTTTGCATCGTCGCCAAGCGGCGGGTCGCTTGGAACAGTGTGCCAATCACACATTAACACAATGCATTAGTGCATTTCTCAATATGGGCACATTCGTTTTTATTCAGTCGCACAAGTTGCGGCACACACAGGCTCACTTTTTACAAGTAGCTGTTTCCATCGCATTACCTGTACTGCTTATCATTGTTTTGCCAACGGTAAAATGAACATAATTGAATTGACATTTTGTCTCTACTTGCTGTTGAATTTGCAATGGATGAGGTGAATTTTGTCAAAAAAAATAGTCCGTATATCACATTTTTGATTTCATTACAGGCCTATTTTTGGAGTCAGTTGGAATCTGAACATGGACCAATTAACATACATATTCGGAATATTCTCAAGAAAAATAATCTCTGTAACCAGTCCCTTGCCAAATTAAACTGCGAAGTTATTCGTGAAATAGAAATGGACATGCATACCATGGCCGCTAGTTTACGCGAGGAAGTTTCAAGTGGCGGATTGCCTCTTCTTGATATTTATGGTCCAACTTTTGCAAATGATAAAAAAATAAAATTACCCCGGTGAATGACCAATAATGAATCTCGACGTTTCATGCAATTTTAAGATTTTTGGCATCAAAAAAAATTATCGATTTCAGAAATTTCATGTACTCCCCCCTATGGTGCTTTTTCAAGATCGAAAATTTTCAATCTTTAACCGCTGGGCAGCACACCTTACCCATGTCCGATTTAGCTCAAATTTTGCATGATGACTTTTTTCGAGGTGCTTAAACTTTTGAACTGTAGCGCTGTAAGAAATTAGAGGTGATCCCAAAATATGGGCACCCTTATATACATTAGAGCGGTAAAAAACAACATGTTTTGTCGGTTACGTCACTTATACAATCATATCTCCGTAACCAAAAGTCACAGCCATTTGATCTTTTAACTTGATCAATGGCCCGACAGTAGCTTTCAAACGAGCCCAAGTTTGCTAAAATCGGTTCAGCCATCTCTGAGAAAATTGAGCGCATAAATATCTTCGAAAAGTGCACACAAATGCACACACACACACACACACACACACACACACACACACACACACACACACACACACACACACACACACACACACACAAGCACACACACACATACACACACACACATACACACACACACATACACATACACACATACACATACAGATCTCGTCGAACTAAGTCGAATGGTATATAACACTATGGGTCTCCGAGGCTCCGTTCAAAAGTCGGTTTTTCCAGCAATTCTAATATTTTTCTATAGAGAAAGGCAAAAACGTTAAACCCGTTTTTCTCGAAATCAGGTTTTGGAAGTCCGTGTCCATCGTCATTCAAAAACTACTGAACCAATTCTTTTTTCAAATTTTGTTACTTTGGGAAGATTTTACAGCTACAAAAAGGCGGATTTTTTTTCGAGAAAAGTCGTAGTTTTCACTTTGAACAACCACCAAAAATTAAAAATATCAAAACGAAACGTTGGGGTCCAGAAAAACTTCTACTCTATCTATGAGCTGAGCTGAGCTGAAGTAGATCGCCCGTAGTTGCACTTCGTGACTGACCGAATGAGTGGAAATGTACAATGAACCAAGAAAATGAAGCTTGGGAGATGCAAATCATTTTCACTGTACATACCCACTCACTCCTAACTTTTTATTAAATGATCAATAACGACGCTGGCTACGACCAAAGGCTGTGCTACTGAGGGAAAGAAAGAAATGTTAGTCCGATACTCGTCGTTTCTAGGAACCGCGGGTACCACTGTATTTCCACGAGCATCACAGGATAGGAGATTTGTTAGTAAGGAGGGAAAGAGATCCGGATATGTTTTGATAAACAATATGATCTCAACAAAACCTGATTTTCGATACTCAGGACAAATATAATAAGTAAGAAAAATATAAAATATCTCGAAGGAACGATCTCACCAGTATCCCTTTTCTCCTGCTCGCTCTGCTGTCAGTAACGCGAGATGAAGCACCACCACTGAAAGAAAAAAATAAAAACACTCGCGGATGGCTGCAGACCAACCCTAGACCTTCAGTCTGAATGACGAGATCGACTTGTAAACTTTCACACATTCCATAGAAATCCGACAACACCGGCAATGACATGCAGACGGCGCATAGATCGGTTAACAGGTTAACATCGTTGAATTTTGGGGCGGTAAATTCTCAGTTTTCGCCGCTTTAGCATATTTAGTTTCGCGGATCAATATTATTCAATAAATAGCACTCTCCCTACTGAACACACACTTGCCACACCTGCACTGTCACTTAAAATAACTATTTCAATCAAATTTTTAACTATACGTATCAAACAACACATTGAAATTATACGTTTTTGAGAGCAGCACCAGTGATGCCAACTTTTCCAGAAAAAACTTCTACACTATCTATGCTGCTTTAATTTGTTCACTTCTGATTAGTCTGCGCTGAGATACAGTGGCACCGCAAATCATGTTTTTTAAGAAGCGCTCTCAAAAATACTCCTTCACCGACTCATTTCTCAATATTTTTTCCACGAAAAAATTACAAAATGTTGTTCGAATGACGATTTCCAGTTTATTGATATAGCGTGAAAAGCCTTACAATATTAGTAAGGGTTTCAAGAAATATCGACAAACCGGAAGTCGTCATCTTGGATTTCAGATCAAGCAATTGTTTTCATTTTATGCAAAAACCAGTAGGTTCGTAAAATGAGTTTACGTTATTTGGGATTTGGTACGTAGAGGAAAATTACGTTGATTGGTTCGTAAAAAGAGTTACGTAAAAACAGGTAACGTAATAAAAGTGTTCGTAGACGGAGGTTTGCGTGTACAGTGATAATAATAGCGCCATCTGTTAGAAACAATTTAAACTCATTATTCAAAGTTCAAAGCATTTACAGTTTCTTCAGTGCTGTTTGCGTCGGTATATGTTAGTTTCGTGTATCATCCATGCATCAGCACCAAAAATTACTCGATAAACATCATAGTTCAAAAGAATTTCAACCAATTATTGAAATGAGCATCGTTTTCCAGCGTTCCCACGTTCCGTGCACAAAACTCTGTCCCCGTTCTAACCGGAGAACCGAGAATTGCTCAAATGTTTGAATTCGATCGGGCGAAAGCCCCGCAAAGCCATGGGAGCTGAAGCGTGCTTCCGAAATAGTTTTCTATTTGATTTAGCAGAAAACTTTGATTTCTGATTTCCATCCAAGGGTACGGAAAATAGCTAGCAATTCTCAGCCAGCCCCGGTTCCTACCCCCACTGGCGACTGTACGACTGACGGTTCACGTACACATACTTCCGCCGATCCACTTAGTTGCAGTGAAAAGTGAATGTAAATATTATAGCAAAACTTAACTCCATTTCCGGGTGGCAAGTCTCTACTCAACAACTTCCTGGCATTCCACACAGAGCCATCGCCACCGGCTTTGCTGCTAGTGCACAATCGAGCCTCACGATGCTGGGTTCCAATCGGGTCGGTTCCATATCCTGCGACAGGGAAGACGAAAGACGACGACGACGATGAATGCGGCCAAGTCCTCCAAGTATTTCTCCCATTAGCCCAGACAGACGCATATCAAGGAAATGCTACAATTTCTCTGCATTGGCTTGTCCCAGAGAAAGCGGTGGAGTGGCAGTACGGTTGCGGCGGGACCGGGTATGGTTCACCTTTGCACTCTCACCAGACAGTCTCGAAGGAGTGAATCAACTCTTCCGATGAAGCGTTCCTTGAAGACGGTGGCCTCTATTTGCACTTGGGTCCGTGTGTGCGAAGTGCGGTACAGGAAAATTGATACTTTTGAGGTTTCTCAGCCGTGTTTCGACAGCATTTTCCACCCTCAGTCTCAGTCCCCAGTGTATGGAGAAGAAACTAAAGTTGCAACCGTTTTCATACGGTTCTTGGGTTTGTTTGTGTGTGTGTTTGTTTTTCGTTAGGATTTTTGCATTTGACTTTTTGCCTTCAGTGCAAATCGAGCTCGGTTTGATTGAGTGGATTAGAACGAAAGGCGCAAGAAAGGGTAAGTAGCAGTTTTGAGGCGTTACCCAAATGATGCTCAATTTAACGTTTTCCTGGGGAAAATGTTGCCGGGTTGGATTGTACAATGTTAATCTTATCAATTTCTGTTTTCATATCAGTATGACATTGGACATTGATTCTGCTCAGGATCGTAACAACTTCACTCAGACTTGTTTTTTTTTCGGTAGTATTCAGTTAACTTCAAGCTACATACTTTAAGTGTTTCGCATGAGCGATTTTTCTGAATTCGGTAAATTGAATTTTGCTTCATCATTCTTGGTAGTCTGTTTGCCTCTCCGTTTACCGCTCCATCATCGCAACAGCGACAATGCCCTGCAGCTCCGCAAAGATTCCCTTTCACTCCAAAGTTCAATTCTTCCGCTCCGGCCACGAGGAAAGTCGATTCGAATGTCGCGTTCGTTCGTTCGTTCATTCATTCGCTTATTCATTCTTCACCCGTCCCAATTCGGCATCTATCGCAGATCCTTGTCAAGTTTAAAACGATTCCGGTTCTCCGCCTCCCGGCAACTGGCAGGGCGACCTCTACAAAGCGGGCAGCCACGGGAAGGGAACTAGCACCTACGAGAAAATTACATCCCGGAATGTTATTCTTGAAGATGACGTCGCGAGCTGAAAAGTTTCTGGTCTCCACCGTGGTTTCCCGTTCATGGCGCTAGTCTGACAAGGACGAGCTCACCTTTACCGATTGGATTCGATGGAACAACTGGATTTCGGGTTTTCCCCCCTTCCAATGATCGCCATTCTATTCGCAAACTCAAGTTTTGGGAAGCATCAAACTTTCGTCGGAGGCTGGGAGGATTGTCTTTTGTTGCACAAAATAAGCGGATGTCGAACCGGAGCTGAGCCCGGCGGTGACACGACGAAGAAAGCTATTATTGATTCTTTTCTCCGAGCCGAAGATATTTAATGGGATGAAAATGAAGGTGTATTGTAATTTAATTGAAGCGAGCCCGGAATGGGAAAAGTTGAAAATCAACGGGAGGAAAAATTGGGCACCGGGGAGACGCAAATTGGTTGTCAAGTTTTAAATCGATACTGGGATCGACGATGGTCGGCCAGTTTCGGAAAGAATGCGCTAGCAGCAATCGGGTTATTGATCCGGAACGTCAGACGAAAGGTTCAGGTGTACCGTGAATTCCCGGGCCGGGAATGTTACTTGCAGATGTTTTAAATTTTTCGAATAGTTTGATTTTGCGTTATCTAGGAAAGTTGAACAGTTGAAGTTTTACCGTTCATTAGCCAGGCCTCTAGCAATATATGTTAATTATTAAAACGATTAAATTATCCCGTTCATTGATTGCGGTTCGTAATTAAATTGAAAACTTTTTTTGTGGTTTCGTCCCTACAAATAATTTTATTCTCGTGCTGTCGCTCCAGTTCATCTATAAAACGTGACAAGCACTGTTTGCTGATCTGTTAGTTGTGTTTTATTAACATTGCATAGTTATTATTCAAGTTTTATTATTTATTCGGCATATCTGGATCAAGCTCTTTGTGAGCCTCTGATATAACGCATCACTCAATTGGTCGTACGAATAAAATGTAGTAAAGTCTGATGTTTGTAGTATCTTCTCGAAAACAAAGTCCACAGAGTAAAATGCAGTTTGATATGTACAAAAACAAATTCAAACTTGAAGTTAACGCCACTTTCGAACTGCATGCCGTAACTACAAATAGAGCCGGAGGAGCTGCCATACACGGAAAGACCGAAATCAGCATTTTGGCGAAAAAATTAGTTGATTTTCTGATTTTAGTTAGTTATTTTTTGAGACAACTAAAAAAATCTTACTTTTGCGAAATTAGATTTTTTAATTCTCATTCCTTTAATAATAATAAAATATTTGTTGAAAGGGCTATTTTTTTTAGATGAATTCACCAATTAAACGTGCTGTCATTTCTTAGCTAAGGCACACTTCATTTCCACTCAACTAATTTTTTAGTTGAATTAGAGAAATAAAACGTTGTTTTCAACCAACATAAATGGTTGAATTGGCTTCTGCAATTTGACGCTATATGGCGCACTGTCATCAAAGAAACGTTAACACCGTTATAACTACTAGCCACTAGATGGCACATTACTACCGCAAAAAAATTTCAATCGCGGTTGTCTTTTCTATATTGGCAGGTATAAATACGATGTTGTATTGGAGAAAAAGACATAAACGAAACAAACTTCTTTTTGAGAATTTGTCTTCTAAATCGCTGTTTTCGTCATTCGACTTCGCGAAATCAACTCTATCACTGAAAACTTTTAGCACTCGGAAAAAAACCGAATATAAGTTGTACACCGGACGGCGTAGCCCGGAAGGTTGGAAGATACAAAAAACATCATTCGACAAATACAATTAGAGTGCAACATTCGAAGCTCACTTCACTGTTCCGCGTAAAAACATTATTACGCACAATCGTTTCAAATGCGCACAAATTCTGAATAAATACACTTTTAACTAAGAGTTTACTTTATTTTTACGTATCGGTTAAGAAATTTATATATGGACATATTGTAACACATGCAAAAAATATCAAAACAATTTGCAAGCAGTTTCAACAAGACTGTCCTTTTTAGCTTTTTGATGGATTGGTTTGCTTTGACACTTCCCATGAGCTAATAAACTTTTCAATACTAACAATTTCATTTTTGTTTTCTTTGTGCTGCTCTTCAGCAATGATGGTGATAAATAAAAACAAATTTTCTGATTTTAATAACAAAATTAGTTGTCAATGAGAATTTCGTGTTGGATTGAAATATTGCTGGTTTGTGTCCAGGATATTCGCCAACTAAACACATTCTCTAAAAATAAGAATTTTTTTCAGCAAAGTAAATTCTCAATTTTAACTAATTTCATAGTTATTTTGGAAATTTTGTTGTTAAAATCAACTAATTCAAAATCAGTAATACGAATTAGGCGCAGAGCTAATTTCGGTCGTTCCGTGTAACCACGCACAAAGCAATAAACCTACTTACTGCTACAAAAAAACTAGAAGGATCAGCCCCATTGAATTGTTCGAGCTATTGATGTGAAACTAGGCTACCAACATATGGAATGACTGATAAATTAAATCAAATTTCTAACAGTTCAATCAGTCGTCATAATACTTACTCATTGTTATACAATTGTACAAGAGCCACAACGCAAACCTTTTAGTTTTGTTTGAAAATTCGACAAACATCGAACACGCGAACCAAGAAAATGAACTGTTTATACAACTATATTATATCAATTGTCAATATGTATGCAATTATATTTAGCACTGTGAAGCTTACATTAACGGTATTCAGGTATTTGATTTCTTTACGTAAAACTTGAGCCAGATCTGGACTATACGATGGATGACGATCAGATGATGATCGTTTTGTTTCCGGATTGAATCGATGGATCCATGTTTTATCCATTGTTAGATGTCGACCCAAAAAATCTAATTTATTACTTGTAAACAGGGCCAAACACTGCCCCTTAAATCATCAATACGATGTTGTGCTTGAACATAATTGTGAACACTCCACCTTCTGACATCTATTTGGCCTCAGCTATCTCACGCCCGGGTTGGCGGTTCAATACATAGGGCGCTGGTCTTACAAACCAGTTGTCGTATGTTCGAGCCCCGACCTGGAAGGATTCGTAGAATCGTAGCACCAGCCATACAATGGTTCTGTACACTCTGAATAGGCTGCGAAGTCTGTTGAAACAGAAGGTAAAATTCCACTACAGGGATGTAATACCAAGGCTTTATCTCACGCAATTCCAATTTACAATTAAGTATTACCAATTTGTGAACTTTTTAATGAACATTTGGTTTATGCAAAAAAACACATATTTTGTTTCTATTTCTTAGCGTTTCGTCTTCGGATCGTCAGTGCTTGAAGCTAAAGTTCAAACTAAACTGCCATCTGCTTCTGCTTAGCGGTTTAAATTAAACTGCTAGGCGCGAGACTGACGAGCCGAAGGCGAAACGCGAAGAAATAGACTTTTTTTATAGACCGCAATAACTAAGTTCAGTTTTTGCAACGACTGAGCGGAAACATATATTTGAGAAGCCAAATGAATGAAAAACTAACAGAAAGGATGATTTATTGAAAAAAGATACGCTCAGAGACAGGACTCGAACCTGCGTTCTTATGCATTCCGTACATACGCGCTATCATTTCGCCTCTCTGAATCTTGTTACACCGAAACCTCCATTTACGAACTAAACGGGGGTTCGTAAAAAGAGGTAGTTCGTAAAAAAAGTTTACGTTATTTGGAATTTACTTCGTAAAAAAAATTTGTGTAATGAATGTGGAAACCGCCCATCCATCATATGGCTATTTTCGGAACGGATGTGTAGAGTAAGTGCAAGAAAATGATGCTTGGGCTCGTTTCAAAATCCAAGATGGCGGCTTCCGGTTTATTGAGAATGCTTAAAACCCCTAACTATATCAATATATATATATATATATATATATATATATATATATATATATATATATATATATATATATATATATATATATATATATATATATATATATATATATATATATATATATATATATATATATATATATATATATATATATATATAATAGCGGAAAAAACGTGTGTAGCTAATGTTCTCTGGTATGCGTGGACCGATCTACAAATAGATCGGGAAAGTTGAGAAAAACTATAAAACTGGTTTGTTTGAAATTGGAAATTTTCCACTCAATGCATGCTAGATCTCCGATGATTGTTTGGCGTGTATGAAGTTGCGAAATGCTAGCTGACTGTATAGCAAAATATGAATACTAGATTATTAATAAAATCGTTTGGCACCAAACGAGCTGATTTGTGCAAAAATTTTACTGAGCCTACTTAATACACTTGTTTCTTTATTTCGAATCAATATAATGTTCAATAAAGTAAGGGCGCCAAATGAACAGCATACAGGTTTCCGTTTACCGATATATAAATTTGGGTTCAATGCCGTGAAGTCAAATTATATAACGACTTTAAGAAAAGAAAGTGACGTTTTTTATGATTCGTTGTTTTCCTAAAACTCCAGAAATGTGAATCTTATTTTCACGATAGATATAATTATTGCTGTCACAATGCACTGAAATTATATTCAGAGACAACAGGTGTGCTGTCACTTCAAATTAACACACGGAAAGACCGAAATCAGCATTTTGGCGAAAAAATTAGTTGATTTTCTGATTTTAGTTAGTTATTTTAATGTGGAACACATTTTTGTTTTCTATATAGCGGTGCAAACTAGAAACTCAAGAAAAATACACGTAGAAATGTGGTCAGGTTTTGAACAATTACAGCTCAGTCAATTTTGTATCAATTATTAATATTATGTCACCATTTGATTGGAAATATTTCTACGTATTGATTTGAATGTTCATAGCCATGTATTTTTAATTTTATATCATTGAAATGTTGATTAATAGCTAGCAGTGTCCTATTTTGGCTGTAAAAAATCTCCGGCATACCGGATTTCCCTACCATAGTCGACGGTTTTGAAGGAGTAAGCGATATATCAAAGGAAGAGCAGCGCTCTGATTGGTCAATCGAAGCAAAAGCAAAGCTGTTGGAAGCACGCGAATCTATAAATAGAAGCGAAATTATAGCTAACGTTTCAGTCTTATGCGTAGCTTGCTAGAGGTAGGTTGTTGCTACACAGCAAGATAAAAAGTGCCATAAACGATTTGAAGCTTTTATTGGTATGCTCTGATCTTGTGTCATGCAAGATTGGATGAAATCCCATGTTATGTCGTTTCGCCTGAGAAATTGACAACTACCCCAGGGTAAATTTTGAGTGCATAAGACCAATTTCTAATTTATATAAGATGAACTCGATTGATAATGAGAAATATTTTATCGCTTCAACCGAAATCGCAAAATGGTAGTAATGGTAGAGAAACGCTATAAAAATAACTGCTTGCATACAAAACATGAACACAAGCTTGGTGAAGAGAAGTTTAAATATCGATATCCGTATCGCAAGCATGTACAAACATTTAATTGTATACATTTGGGCTATTGATGTAATTTCGTCGGCTACGAAACAAATACAAATCACGA
Organism: Malaya genurostris; assembly: GCF_030247185.1. Classification (NCBI taxonomy): domain Eukaryota; kingdom Metazoa; phylum Arthropoda; class Insecta; order Diptera; family Culicidae; genus Malaya; species Malaya genurostris. The sequence continues at coordinate 96,995,907 of NC_080572.1, forward strand.
TAAATAGAGTCTATATTCTGTGTTCGCGTGTTCGATGTTGATTCCTAATAAGGATCAATCTAAGCAGACTCTTGTGCATTTGCGGATTCAAAAGTGTGACGATTAATTGAAAATGTCAATCATTGGAAATTTTGGTTGCCTTGTTCCATATCAACGGCTCGAACAACCCCATGAGGCTGATCCTTGTAGTTTTTTGAGACAACTAAAAAAATCTTACTTTTGCTAATTTAGATTTTTTGTTTCTGATTCCCTTAATAATAATAAAATATTTGTTGAAATAGCTATTTTTTTAGTTGAATTCACCAATTCAACGTGCTGTCATTTCTTAGCTAAGGCACACTTCATTTCCATTCAACTAATTTTTAGTTGTATTAGAGAAATAAAACGTTGTTTTCAACCAACATAAATGGTTGAATTGGTTTCGGCAATTTGCAGCTATGTGGCGCACTGTCACCGAAAAAAAACGTTAACACCGTAATGACTACTAGCCACCAGATGGCACACTACTACCGAAAAATATTTCAGTCGCGGTAATCTTTTCTATATTGTCAGGTATAAATACGATGTTGTATTGGAGAAAAAGACATAAGCGAAACATAAACTTCTTTTTGAAAATTTGTCTTCTAAATCGCTGCTTTCTTCATTCGACTTCGCAAAATCGACTCTCTCACTGAAAACTTTGAGCATTCGGAAAACAAAAACCGAATACAAGTAATACACCGGACGGCCCGGAAGGTTGGAAGATACAAAAAACATCATTTGACATATAAAGGGTGATTTTTTAAGAGCTTGAGAACTTTTTTAAACAATAAAACGCATAAAATTTGCAAAATCTCATCGGTTCTTTATTTTAAACGTTAGATTGGTACATGACATTTACTTTTTGAAGATAATTTCATTTAAATGTTGACCGCGGCTGCGTGTTAGGTGGTCCATTCGGAAAGTCCAATTTTGGGCAACTTTTTCGAGCATTTCGGCCGGAATAGCCCGAATTTCTTCGGAAATGTTGTCTTCCAAAGCTGGAATAGTTACTGGCTTATTTCTGTAGACTTTAGACTTGACGTAGCCCCACAAAAAATAGTCTAAAGGCGTCAAATCGCATGATCTTGGTGGCCAACTTACCGGTCCATTTCTTGAGATGAATTGTTCTCCGAAATTTTCCCTCAAAATGGCCATAGAATCGCGAGCTGTGTGGCATGTAGCGCCATCTTGTTGAAACCACATGTCAACCAAGTTCAGTTCTTCCATTTTTGGCAACAAAAAGTTTGTTAGCATCGAACGATAGCGATCGCCATTCACTGTAACGTTGCGTCCAACAGCATCTTTGAAAAAATACGGTCCAATGATTCCACCAGCGTACAAACCACACCAAACAGTGCATTTTTCGGGATGCATGGGCAGTTCTTGAACGGCTTCTGGTTGCTCTTCACTCCAAATGCGGCAATTTTGCTTATTTACGTAGCCATTCAACCAGAAATGAGCCTCATCGCATCGCTCAAATTTGTCGATAAAAAAGCGGATTTTCCGAATGGACCACCTAAGACGCAGCCGCTGTCAACATTTAAATGAAATTATCTTCAAAAAGTAAATGTCATGTACCAATCTAACGTTTAAAATAAAGAACCGATGAGATTTTGCAAATTTTATGCGTTTTATTGTTTAAAAAAGTTCTCAAGCTCTTAAAAAATCACCCTTTACAATTAGAGTGCAACATTCGAAACTCACTTCACTGTTCCGCGTAAAAACATTATTTCGCACAATCGCTTCAAATGCGCACAAATTCTGAATTAATACACTTTTCACTATAAGCTTACGTCATTTTTACAAATCGAATCAGAAATTTATATATGGATATATCGTAACACATGCGAAAAACATCAAAATAATTTGCAAGCAGTTTCAACGAGACTGTCCTTTTTAGCTTTTTAATGGATTGTTTTGCTTTGACACTTCTCATGGGTTTTTGACTAATAAACTTGTTAATTAAACCAATTTCATTTTTGTGTTCTTTGTGCTGTCCTTCCGTACTGATGGTGATAGAAAATAGAAACAAATTTTCTGATTTTAATAACAAATTAGTTGTCAATAAGGATTTCGTGTTGGATTGAAATATTGCTGGTTTTTGTCCAGGATATTCGCCAACTAAACAAATTCTCTAAAAATAAGAATTTTTACCAGCAAAGTAAATTCTCAATTTTAACTAATTTCATAGTTATTTTGGAAATTTTGTTGTTAAAATCAACTAATTCGAAAACGGTAATACGAATTAGGGACAGAGCTAATTTCGGTCGTTCCGTGCACAGTTAACTCAAACACCAAAACTGTTCGTCTCTCTACTTTTAGGAACAATCCCATTCGAATTAGAAGGATGTTTTCTTTTTTTTGTTGGCTTAAATTTTTCATCCGCATTTCCCTTGCTATACCTTAAAAGGATTCTTTGGACGAGATTTTGTGTAATTTTTTTTCGAAACGACCTCTAAATTTCGTCAATTGCTTCAAATTGCAAGTTCGGTTATTTATTTGTGTCCAAACGTCTTCAATTGGCCCAAACACGATTCGAATTATATCAATCCAGAGTACTTCGAAATTTCAAATTTGCGTTTGAGTGGCTATGAACAGTTTCGTCCAATGAAAAGTGCGAAGTGTACGTGTGCACTTGTGTTGTGGAAAAATGTTAAGATCGAATCAAAAACAATTGTCAGATGATTCATTTTTACTGAACATGCAGGATACTACTTCTTACTGTGCGAGAAAAATACCATTCTGCTCGCGATCAGTGAAGCGAGCAATTATGAGGGTGGTTCGATTATTCTGACTTTAGAGTATTCGAAATAATTTCCATCCAAAGATAATTTTTGAGCTGTGAGAAGTTCACCGGAACAGCTACAGGTACAGAAATAAGAGAAACAAGTACACAAGGTAAGTTCAAGAAAAAATAAAGAAGGTACAGGAACAAATGCAGAAAGTACAACATCAAGTACAGAAATGAGAGAAACAAGTACAGGAAGTACAGTCACAGTCCGCTAGTCACTAAATAAATCCAGTAACTGACACACAGATGGCGCTATTATTGCCAAATCCATATGACGTTTATTAAGTACCAACTTTTGAAACACTATGTGTGAAATTTCATGACATTTCGATTGGTCAGAAAAAGTGACAGTCCTTTAAGCGAAGATACTTTTGTCAAAACAAATGGATTCATAACAAATGGATTCAAAACAATTTCATGTATTAATTTATCATTGTTTCTTGATGAAAAAAATAATGCTGACCAAGCTCCGTAATAGCTTGAAAAGTGTTATCGGGACTCTGCTCCATCGAAAAGAACCAGTTGTTACTGGTGTGCTGAATTTGAAACGGCCACGTTCACGGATATTGGTCGTTCAATCGAGATGGTTACTCCGGAAAACATAAAAAAAGTCTGGTTTTTGTAGCCAAATGGATGAAAAACTAATAGAAAGGATGATTTATTGGAAAAAGATACGCTCAGAGACAGGACTCGAACTTGCGTTCTTATGCATTCCGTGCATACGCGCTACCATTTCGCCACTCTGAATCTTGTTATAGACACTCTATACTGGCGTTTTAGAGTGTATATACACCCAAACCTTCGTTTACGAACACTTTTTATACGTTACCTCTTTTTACGAGCTAAATCTCAAATAACGTAATCTTTTTTTACGAGACAAATCCCAAATAACGTAAACTTTTTTTACGAACTTACTTCCCAAAAAGAGGTTTTGGCATACATCGAAAGCTAGTTCTGACTCATTTATATTCCATGGAAACTACTACAATATGAATATTTTTGGAACGGGTTTAAAGAGTAGATTCCGGAAAATGGTGGTTGAGGTATTGTGGAAATCCAAGATGGCGACTTTCGGTTTATTGATATTGCTTAAAACCCCTAACAATATGGGTATCTTCGGAACGAGATTGAAAATAGACGTCGAAAAACGATATTTGAGGTGGTTTTGAAATGAAAAAAAATTAGATGGTTGTATTCAAGACACGACTGAGCACAATAACATTAAAAATTAAACGTTTCTAGGGTCTACATAAAATATACAAAAATAAAGATGATAATGATGATGATACACTAAACTTCACTAAACTTCAAAGTATAATAAAGCTTAATTTTAGATACAAACAACGTAAAGATTTATACCTGAAGAAATAAAACTATTTTATTTTATGATGATAATTTACGATAAACGTACAAACTTATTAATTTGATTTGATTTATATCGTTTATTTACCACCAGTTTTAACCTAATAATGGTAGTTCATTGTGTGGACTTATTAATTTTATAAACAGTTAATCGATCCAAGAGAATGTTGTTCCAGTAATCTCAGTAATAGTGTAATTTTATTAATCTTTCAAAATCGTCGATAATCTTCGGAAAGTGGCGGTAAATAATATGGCAACAATACGAGGAAGAAAACTTGTGAAACAGTTCGCATAAAATATTTAGTTACTTACATTGATTTTCGCTTTGGCATATTAGGAATATACGGAATGGATACGCAACAAAATTTCGAAATTTTGTTCATATTGTAACTTGATGTTATTAACACATGAATGAACATTGTCATAGTTACAACGTGTGTAGCCATCAGACGCTTATTGTTTTGAAGCAAATAAAAATAGCCGCATACAGAATTTTAATGTCGATTATATAATTTCGGATTTGCATAATTTATTGAAAGAAACTATCAATATGCTGTAGAGATTCGTTTCCAGCATTCAGAAGAGTCAAATTGCGTAATTCTCTACGACATTAAACTCTGGAACATTTTTCACGAAAAAAGGCTTCACTTGATCTCGATTACTGTGAATTTCACACAGCGAAAAGTGCACAAATCTAACCAAACTGTTCTAGATTTGCACTAAACTGAGGATATTTCCCTACGATTTGCGAACAACAAATCCTAATAGTTCTTTAGAAAATTTTTAGAGCCATTAGGACGGCTGATTTTGTGCAATGCTCTCCACCGTTTTTTTTTCCAATGCTAATGACTGGCAGCTGTGACGTAATCGCTCTTGTCGAAAGCGAAACTAGCTGTGCAGACGACACAAAACACATCTGCTCGCAGTGGCGATAGAATCCAAACTGATTGAATTTTTGTTAAGAGATTTCCTTTTATGTGATTTCGTTTGTAGCTTTTTCACTAATGGGCGGTTCTAACGGCTATAAAAATAGCCGCATACAGAATTTTAATGTCGATTATTTCATTTCGGATTTGCATAATTCATTGAAAGAAACTATCAATATGTTGTAGGGATTCGTTTCTAGCATTCACAAGGACCAAATTGAGGAACTCACTGCGATATTCACCACTTTTCGGAACATTTTTCCCGGACGATTTGTTGTACAGCAGCAGATATTTTGTTCTCTTCCTTAGAACGCGTTCTGATTGGCTGGTGTTGACATGGATCAAATGAGACAGGTTTTTCAATAGTGTACTATTGAAATACTTCAATGCTTTTGCTATACACGTTTAAATTGAAAAATTTCGATTCTATTGGTAGTTAGATTATATAAATCCTTTCACAGATCACTGAGCTATGAGCTTTAAAAATACGAGAAAGGCAAACGCGCCTTATGAATTATCCTCTTTGATACTCGTTTATACCAAACATTTCAGAAAAGTTTAATTTTGAATTATTTGAGACTATGTCACAAAACTGAAAATTTTATCATAAAATTGTGATCATATTTCCGATGGCATGTCGCAAGAGTTATGTTGATTCATTAGATACAACAATAGATATTCACGATCAAAAACTTATCACTCTCTCAGAGGGTAAATTTTGAAAAGGCACCCCATAGTAAAGTAAGTCGTATTCACGACAAAAATTGAACTGAAACTGGCGGTTAACCAAATTCTACGAGGGTTCTTATTCGAACGATACATGTAAAAACGCAGGTAAACTTACCTTGAGTTTATCTTTGATACTATACGATATTGCATCTAATTGAACTGTAGGGCAACGGCTCCCTATTTCATCTGAGCTCCTATATCCATCTCATCCCTTCACCTCGTAACTTTGAACATGAATAATATTTTACAACCTACCGGAAGCAAACTGTGAAATGTTTTAAAATGATTTGAAAAGCTATTGTCACACTTTCCTATTGAAAGAAATGGTTTTAAATTCTTCGGTGATCGTTTTTTTCATATAAAATAAACTCACTTTTCAATTTAGGACACATTTTCGTCTCAAGATTTACAGTTCGTCATGTTTCTGAATATCTACTAATCGATTCGTCTCAGAACATGATCACTATTTAGCACAATTACACTACCATTGAATGCTGGATGACTTCATAATTAGTTATGTTCACTTGCCACTTGTTTAGTTAACGATTAAAAACTTCAAAATTTACCCGACAAGCAATAAAAATCTTCAAAAATATGAGATGAAAGTTTTTCACTTCGTTCACTTGATTGCGCTTTGTTTTCATCTCATTTGGTTTCGCAAAGTTGCCAAGTTATTTCATAATGTTACAAAACAAAAATTGTTTATCTTCTTCAAATTATCATCAAAAAGTATGTTTTTGGTATCCGTGACATTAGTTTAATTATATTATTGATATTAATATTTCAATAAAACTGTTTCTGCTTCGAATATTACCAGAAAGAACGTGTTAAATACTAATGAAATAACCATTGTGGCAAATCTAGTAGCACTGGTTTCATTCCTCTATACGCCAACATAACGCTGTGAAGTGTGCGTGTGTTTCATCGGCTGTGCACAGAGATGCCAGGTATTTTCATAGAAAATATGTATTACTTTGCATAGAAAGTCCATATCTGTTCTATCTGTTTTCACTAATAAAATGACGTTAAAAGATAGTTCTAGGGATGTCGCGTTTTTTGAAATACTCGATTAGTAAATAATCGAATACAACTTTTCAAACTAATCGATTTGCTTGATATATCGTACAGAATTACTCGATTAATCGATTAGCTTGCGATTAAGCATGACTAAATTTGATGGGCGATCTAACGTTGTGTTTCACTGCTAGATGCGTACGTGTGCGAGGATGATGATTGCAATATTAGCTGTCAAAATACAGGGGAAAACAAATTTTCACTTGTAAAATCCTTTATAACTTACATACAGCGTCATTTTTTCAAGCGAAAAGTTTATTTTAGTGTGAGAAAAATCAATTTCTACCTATCAACATATCATCCTATAAAAACAAAACGTGATTAATCCACCTAGCAGTGAGATGATACCTTTTTTTGTCAATACGCATGTGTTTTTGCATGGATATTCTTCGGTGTTTTAGTTCTCATGACATTATTTTAATTATCGTCGTTTTAAACGGCAAATTGAGATTTTAATCACTCATTACCCTGTAATGCCGAAACTGCAAAACATATCGAATTTCAATCTTAGCGTGTGACAATCGATTGAACATTCTATGAGATGTCGAAGTAAGTTCCACTTTAGAGTTTTTCGTCATTATTTATGGTACTTCCAGAGCCGGTATTCGGGAATTAGAATAGCCCAAAATGATTCGAATGGCCATAAATTATTACGCCAAACAATTTACATGAAATTTATAAACTCATCATCTGTAATTCCAGAATCGGATAAAATTCACCAATTTTGTATGGGACCTTAAGTCCTGTAATATCTGTGTTTGAAGTTCGATTTGGTCTTTTTTGAGAAAATGATTGAGCTTTGAGAATCGATTCGATACTGGAACCGGAATTCTAAAATCGGTGTAGCCGAAATCAGTTAAATTCACCTGAGCAGTGTGTAGACATGTTTGAGAAATTGTAGTGCGAATTAAAATTTGGGGGTACATTCCGAATTCAAAAACGAATACCGCTCAAACTGAAATAAATTTATTTGGTAATCGACTATCCAAATCTGCAAACCCGATAAACCTGATTAATTTATGGGAAATGGACATTTTTATACTAATCACCCTGCATTTTCTAAACCAGAAGTCGAATCTGACTAAAAAGTAAGAGGTTTTATAGGATTTCAAGACCTCTCATTTGAATCATAGATGATTCTTAGATTTCATTTGAATCTTAGATCGGTTCAGCCATCTACGAGAAAAATTAATTGCATTATTTTAATTTCGTTTCACATATCATCCTGTGGTTCCGCAATCAGAAGTCGGATCCAAACGTAATTCAGGAACCTTGTTTGGGAGTATACGACTTTTCATATGAATCAGAGATTGTAGAAAACGGTTTAACCATCTCCGAGAAAATTGAGTGAAATTATTTGTCACACACGCATTTGCTGATCTCGACGAACTGAGTCGTATGGTATATGGAAGTCATGTTCTTCCAGCATTTATTGCTGTAAATAGTTTAAATCAATATAATTATGGAATTACTTCCAACTCGATAATGCTGGTATCATCTGGTTTACATATGCCATATTCGAAAGATTATGTTGCCAAAAATGAACCGAGCTAAAATTGGTCCGAGGCAAATTGTCATAAAAAAGGATGCTGTACACAGTCTTTTTGGTACTTAGAAACAATTATATGTAACAGTATAAAAAATCGTGTTTCATGTTGCTCCCAAGCATTGCCTTTTCATACAGCGCTCAAAATTCCTTCTACTGGAATGAGGCTTACACAAAAATATCGATATCTCCGTTAAAAATGGACGGATTTTAACAATCTATGGCTTGTTGGATAGGTATTACCGAGCGAAATCTAAGTCTGGAAACATATTCTTTTTTCAAGGTCAAATGTGACAGATACTGTCAAAAAACTGAAAATTTTGACATAAAACTTCGTATAACTCAAAAAGTAAACATCCGATCTCAAAACCATTCAATAGCGTTCTGAGTGACGGGGAGACCTTTCATTTGCGACTAGTTTGATCAAAATCGGTCCAGCCATCTCTGAGATCTCGACCTCTTAGTTGACAACACACATACAGACACACACACACACATACACACACACAGACATTTGCTCAGTTCGTCGAGCTGAATCGATTGGTATATGACATTCGGCCCTCCGGGCCTCGGAAAATTTTTCGAAAGTTTGAGCGAATTCTATACCTATTTTTTATATATATAAAAAAGGTAAAAATGATTACACGAAACGAAAGAAAATAAATTTTCTTACATTAAAAAAAAAAACAGTTTTATAACAGGTCCTAGAATTCTACAAAATAATTGAAATTATATAAGAAAAAATCAATCTTAAGAAATGTTCAAATAATGAAACTTAGATGGCGCGTCAGGTGAAATTAGTTCTACGTTCGATTGTCAATTTTGTTTAAGTCGATTTGTTGTTTCAAGTGGTGCCAGATTGTTTTCGAAACAACTTTCTTATTTCACGCACAAAAATTAAACAAATGCCTAGTAATTAGAATGAATAGATATTCTAATTTGAATCAAATATTGGTCTCGTTTTTATAAACACCAATAAGTCACATGGCAAAATTTTCTTTGAAGAAATGCAGGCGAACTATTCAAAATAGAGCATATTATTAACGACCAAACGAAAGGGAGAACTTTTCTTCTTCGATTACTGTTATGCACCCTCATTCTTGTTTACGGCCGTATGCGATACGTTCGAAAGTATAGCAAATTCGTATTCCCGTTTACGTTCGAATCAATTACACTTTTAAACATCGTACATGCATAAAAACAACGCCCATCCAACTTTAAACTATCAGTTCTGGTACAGATTTGAGTTGTAAATAAAAATCTTTGATATCATTTGTTATTTGACTTGTTTTTTTCACTGATTTTGTATCATCATGTTTGCTTACGTCCGTATCGATCATACGACGAACACATGCTTTCGAACGAATGCGAACAAGCCATTCTTGTTTTCACTCGAACGTGTACGTACGCGATTCCTGTGCAAAAGAAGGATCGGTAGCGCAGGTAGTTTTTTAAGGAAGATTCCAAGCATCAAGGAAGTGACGAATGCTACATAATAAATAAATATCGTACTCAGGACCAATTTTATTCAAGTCGGTAAATGAAATTTTCAAATCAAACTTCGTGCAAAGTAAAAAAAGCATTTGAAATAGCAGTCCGATCAGTAGTATCTGCGAAAAATATGTTGCATTTTTCTTGCAATTTTGTCATGTTTTCGATAGCCTACATATTTATTTCATTGGTAAAATCATGCATTTAATATAAAATAAAGCATGTTTACCCATGGCGTATTTTCCATAAAGTACTTAATAGATGCAAAATTGATGCGTAAAAACTTTGAACCTCGCATATATTCAAAGGCTCCCCACAAAAAAACAGCATTTTACTATACTGCTATGCTTTCTAAATGATTTATGCAAAACACAAATTTATGATTTGATTACAAATCACCTTTAGATTCGAAAATAATTTTGTTAGAGATCGGTTAAACTTTTTTCAATGTGTTCGAACGGTTGATTCGCAACATTAAACTGACGAATCGAAACCACGGCATTTCGTCTATTCGTCCGTAAACGGGAATGCGACATTTCGTTCGTACGAATGATGTTCGAACACACGTTTCGTTTGAAACTAAAATGGCATACATTCTAGCGTTTCGCATATGGTTAATCACATGAATTGGACTGATTACATCAAGGCTTAGCATTTATTTTAAGAAGTTTACTGATATTTGAATATTTTGTGGCAAACGAGTCGCGTTCGAATTCATTCGAGTGAAAACAAGAATGGCTTATTCGTATTCGTTCGAAAGTACCCGTTCGTCGTATTGCGGATACGGACGTAAACAAGAATGAGGGTGATGATATACACTCAGCCAGTACATAACAGATCTTCAAGTAAGTGGCAGGGTGCTTAGTGACTTTAAAACAAACACGACATATTTTTGTAATAAGCACAATTTGTTTGGAGCAACCATGTCCTCGATTGAAGTTATAACATTCGAGTTTGAATCTATTGATTTGATGTTTGATGAGCAACTAACCGTTTCATCGTTTTCATTATACTGTTTTTTTCTGAATGAAGTTTAAATTACTTAATTAAGCTCTCGGTCCTCGTACACTAAGATTACTAGAAATCAATAAACCAATTTGAGGTATATAAACTCAAAAACTAGTAATGTAAACTAGGAAATAAGTATATAATAGCTTTTAATCAAAATATGGCTCTTTCAAACAAGAACAAACTAAGAAAAACAAAAAATCACCCGAAACAATATACATTATTTACATACATTTGTTTGTTTGTTGCGAATCCTATCCTATGTAGCAAACCTAATTTACTATTCTCATCGTTTAAATAGTAAAATACTGTTAAAATCATAGTTTTGAGTAACGCAAAGGTTTATGTGACATATCATATCCTTCGAAAAGGTGAATGTGACAGCATAGAACTAAAGCTTTAAGAATGTCAATTCAGGAAACTTGAATTATCTCAGGTTTAAAATTTTTAAGCAGACGATTTATAGGTAAATGATTCAAAACAATTTTGGTTTAATTTTATTAAAAATATTGTGCGATTAGTAATATAAATAAAGAAATGTCAATATTTTTGATAAAAAAGCAGTGTAAATAATTTTGATGAACCAGAGATTATCTATTAGAATAAAAAAAATTAACAGAATTTTGTGCAGTTTTTGATAACTGTGTACAATGAAAATTTGTGCATATGGCATCTATTAAAACTTCTCAACTCATGAACAAAGATTATAATGAACATAAGTGAAACTGGAGTCATTTCTTTCATTTTATTGTATTGTAATTTTCACTGGCGGTTAGCAAAGACTGCGATGCGCCAAAAAGCGACAGAATGCCGCAAAGGAAGCGAACCTGTCTTTCGCATCAATTCATCCTCTTCGAGACCCCAAGTCACAAACATAATTTTTAAATTGACCGTTACAATGCCAAACTTTTTATAACTAGAATAATTATACAAGAATACTTATTATTTGTGTTTACCTACTGCTTTACTTGAAACACTTTCGATTTTAACTAAAAATTATACATATACTCATTGAGGCTTCAAATGAACAAATAAATAATTCTTGTCGTAAAAGAAAATTGCATGTTGAATCTGTAATTGCCCTTGGTTCATCATGCGATTTTTTTTTCTAATCGATCTAGATTAGATTACTGTCTGAAAAAACTTCGAAAACCTCTAAAAAGTCTGCAAAACTGCATAGTTCGCTAAGAAAGAAAATTCATCAAATTCACATAAAATCTGCAACTTGGTATCTGTGATTCTGACCTTCATTATTTCACTATTCTGCGACGATTTCGTCGCATTCTATGCTAAGCTGAAATTCACAATACTAATCGAACCAATAATCGTAGGAAATTAATCGATTACTGCGATTATCTGAAAGAATTCAATCGATTAAATTTCATTCGATTAACTGTGCCTTTACTCGATTATTCGATTAATCGATCGATATTACGACATCTCTAGATAGTTCTTTTGATCTCCGTAAGTCATTGCCCCATTAAATAGATAATTCAACGAGTAAATTTTTTTACCAATAATAATAATGTGGAAAAATCCTGGTGGGTACGGTTGTATCGTTTGTGTTGTATATCTGGCAGCGGTAAGGCAGTCGGTCACCAGAATGTCTGCAAGCCATATTTTTCCAGCTGGCAGCGTTTAGTCAGCCATCTGGCAGCCATGCGAATGCGGGTGAGAGTGTAATAGTGGAATATTTTGTTTTGATTGCTGTCGCCATTGCTAATTTATAGGATGAATAAAAGATCAACGATAGGATGGATAAAAATCCATTGAGATGGATTAGGATCAGAGTAGTGAAAACATCATTAGTGTTTTTAGCTGTTTTATAAATATTAGTTGAATTTTCAAGAAATGTGAATCAATTTTCAACGTGGAGCAAGGCGAATGAAGCAGTAATATGAAATAGTTACAGTGATTTTAGTGGCTAAATCGGGGTTTGAAGGCGACGTCCTTACAAATGAGATGAAATAGGGAGCCCTTACCCTATATATAAGCCTGTGGAACTCAATTATACTACTAAACCGAGGAGGCCGCTTTTAGATAAGTTTCAGAATTTAATTTTGAATCTATTGAAGCATTTAATTCCTGGTGGGACAACAACTTGTTCAGTCACATTGTCACGTTTTGTTCGTATGGGAATGAAGATTTAAATATGCAAACCGATCCGTTGCTAAATTAAAACATTTTTAAGCGTACAATATTGAAGACTTCGAATTATTTAAATGAGGAAAATCCATCAACAAATCATCGAGGAACAAGCGCTGCAAATTAGATCCGAAAAATCCATCGCCGATAATTATAAATTGGCCTGATAGTTACCAGAGAACCAAAATAAAATACTCAATTCAAACCAATTTTTGAATGGTATGCAATTGAAATATTCAAATGACGTTGTCTCATAAGTTTAAGTTAAATCTTTCCGAATCGATTGTTTGTTGAATTATATAAATCCATCACCAAATGACTGAGTTATAAGCGTTCAAAATTATGACGGAAAAATGTTACGCGATTAGTTTTGCATGTTTTAAATTGACACCTAGCTTCGCGAAGCGAAGTGTAAGGCATTTTTAATGGCAAAATCGACCAAAAATTTGCTAAATACATGGGATATTTCAAAAGAATCAGTAACCATGCTGATTCGGTTTTTCTATAGCTAGATGATATATAAGATACTCAAGCGAACACGGTGTTGCGCAGACAATAGGAAATTTCACCAACACATAATTCAAAAGCGACAATCCAGCAAGTAAACGCACATACAATCCAGTCATCAGCTTACTGGACAAGCTACTTGTTTCATTCGCAGTCAAACATCAACTAGGCAAAGAAATATTCGCGACATAGAAGGAGCGGTGCTGCCATCTATCAAAGTTTAGTCTGTGTGTGAAGAGAATGTAAACAAAATATAGAACTTTTTCGCTTAAATAAATGCATTGTTTTTTAAAGTGATTTTGTGCATGTAAAAATATAAAAAACCGATAACGGCTCTTATCTAGACTTTTCAACTTGTTTAGTTGTGTTTTGAAGTTGGTTTTGTGTTAGAAAAAAACGATAATGAAACATCTATTCCGGCGCTGGTAACACGCTTAGGTAAGAGCACACATGATGTTTTGTGAAAAAATCATTATGTTACGGTATGTTTATATGACAAGCTAGTACGTAACATTACAAAAAAAGTTTATCGAGACTTAAGTAAAATTATTTTTTCTCTGGATATCGTAGAACATGGATCTGAAAAGCAGTTTTGATGATTACGCAAAAACGATCTTTGACAATGTTTCTGATGCTGACGAGGGCATTAACGAAAGGAAGATTACAAACACAAGTGTCCGCCAGGAATATCATTTCATTCCTTCCCGAAAATGTCAAAAGACACTTCAAAATTGAGCCGACGAATACTGTGCGTGTGTGTAGATTCTATTTCACTACACATTCAATATATTATATTTTCCATCAAGTAAGTGTAAAAAATGATTTAAAATCAAACCCAGACAGGCGTTACTCGCTGTCTATTTACAAGTATGAAACGTACGTATCAATGATTAAGAATCTTTTTTTCAGTTTTAAAGTGGACTCAAGATTCCTGCCCGTTTGCTCATGATTATCGCTTGAGAAATTGTTGATATGTTGAATATATTATGTAATAAAATATTTTGAAACATTTTGTATCCTGATATAGTTTTTATTTTTTAGTAATTATTTTCTCCCAGCATCAGCAATTCTTCAACTTTCGGCATTACCTCATGTACCTGAGAAAACTGAAAATGTAAAATCAAGTCATAAAAATAAAAAAAAATCGTACCGAACTTGCAATTACCTCCCACGAAATGGTTCCAAATTTGAGAGTTTTCCAACTCGTCCGAAACAGATCTCTCAATCTTGTGGCCTGATATATATCCGAAGTAGTTTTTGCAGCGATTTTCATTGTGCGCGGTTCGGCACTTGAAGATGATGACATAAACAAGGGGAAAATGCACCAAATCCGCCATAGTATACCTCATCTAATTAAACTATCAGGAGGTAACCAGCCTGGAATACCCGTTGGCGTTTGACTACCAAACTGCTAATTCCAGCAGCGAAGCTGAAAACATCCGGCAAGTTCACCAACACACCATACGTATAACTTGATAATGGCTCCTAATGATTATTCGAAAAATAGATTGTTATCTCATTTAAAGTAAACATCTTGATGAAAAACTTACACCATGAGTAGAACACATCCAGTTCTAAAGCACATTGAAAAAATTTTAAACATATGAATAGATTTTAATTCATAATTGCTGTTTTGAAATGTTGTTTACTTTTTTTCAGATACCTACAGCTGTTTTTTACTCGGGAAAATAAGCATCACTTATTGTATTCATTTTATATTTATCAACTAAAATAGTATCGTCAAAAATTTTTAAAATCATTCCAATTTACCATTTCAAACTGAGTAACGAAAATAGCATAAAACGGTACGTTTGAAAATTTATTACTTTTTTATCTTTTCTTGTTTACCTCCACTTCACACACATAAGCTGTCAAACTCAACTTCGTAGTCGCGAATTGTGCAGCCTATATTTATATGTCGTTTTCGCTTGAGAAAACTGAAACTGACACAGGGTAGCTACATCAAACAAACACTTTTTACGAAACTGTATTGATTTCGCATTTCGCACACTTGACTCGATTTTCAGTTCAACAACGTTGAAACTAGGTTCGAAACTGTCTTCAAACAAACGGTTTGACAGCAGTTAAAGTGGAAACTGGGTTAGGTTTGGCATCAAGCGAAAACGACAATAGATTTCTCTTCATACTACGCGTAACGATACGGTGTTTTTTATGCATGACGCAAAGCCTCCTATGCCGAACAAGAAGTTGACGTCATTTTGTACAACAGGGATTGGTGGATGAAAACATAGGTCGATTCTAACCATTTTTTCAATAGTATGCTATTGAAATACTGAAAAGACGTCATCATACATGTTTAAGTTAAAAGTTTTCGAATCGATTGGTTGTTAAATTATAACAATCCATTACCAAATTACCGAGTTATTAACGTTCAAAATTATGACACAAAAAGGTTACGCGACTATTTTTGAAACTTGTAGTTGACACCCGTCCCCATATAGTGAAGAGTAAGGCATTTTTAATGCCAAAACAGTGATTTCCGGTTTATTATTATTAGGTTTATTAGTTGAAAGTTCTTGCCGTATTCCTTGAACTTGGTATTACTTAAAAACACTATACCGGAAGTCATCTCATTGAATTTTGAAACGAGCTCAAACATCGTTTATTGGTATCCAATATGTTTCGGAAATTTCTTTGTTTTAAGGGTTTTTAAGGCATATCGATAAACCGGAAGATGCTATATTGGAATTCGAGACGACACCGAACATAGTTTTGCGACATCTGTTTATTAAACACTTTCCAAAAATACCCATATAGTAAAGGTTTTCAAGGAATATCGATAAACTGGAAGTCGCCATCTTGAATTTCAGAACTACCTTAAACATCGTTTTCCAACATCTACTCATCCACTTCGTTCCGAAAATACCCATATTGCAACAGATTTCAAGGAATATCATTCAACCGGAAGTCGCCATCTTGGATTTCAGAACCACCTCAAACATCGTTTTCCAACATCTACTCATCCACTCCGTTCCGAAAATACTCCTTATTGTAAAAGTTTTCGAGAAATATCAATCAACCGGAAGTCGCCATCTTGGCTTTTCAAAATACCTGTACAAGAGCGGTGATCGTATTGACGTAAGGAATTACAGTGGCATAACGAATTCATCTGCTGCATCTAAGCTATTTGAAATAGTTGTGAGCACCGAGGTACTTTTTCGTACAAAAAATTATATCTCCTCTGATCAGCATGGATTTATGCCAGATCGTTCGGTCAGCACGAATCTCTTAGATTTCACTTCCACTTGTATTTCGAGTTTGGAGGAGAGAGTACAAGTTGATGCAGTATACACGGACCTGAAGGCAGCTTTCGACCGAATTGACGACCACCGAATACTTTTATGCAAGATTTCGCGGCTGGGTGCAACACAAAAGTTTATTGAATGGCTTTGCCCTTACTTATGTGGTAGAGTTTTGCGCTAGGCTCCTGTGTATCATCTCCGTTTTCATATCTATCTGGAGTTCCTCGAGGCAGTAATATGGGTCCAGTTTTGTCTTGCTGTTCTTTAATGATGCTGTTTCGCTACCCGGTGTTGGTTGCAGTTTAGATTTGAAATTGTATCTTGAAGTTCGTGATTTGAAATTGTATCTTGTCATAACGTGCCACTGAACACTGAATCCAGTTCGATTCGACTATGAAATTGATGGACAAATGCTCCAGAGGGTTGATCATGTTAATGATCTTGGTGTTTTGTTAGATGCTAAGCTTACCTTCAATCTACATCGTTCATCTATAGTTTCAAAGGCTACACGGCAACTAGGTTTCATTGCAAAGATCGGGTGGGACTTCATTGTTATATTGCTTCTTGGTTCTAGCCTAATTTGGAATCCGTATCAGCTGGTTTGGAACTAGCGGATTGAACGCGTACAAAAAAGATTTGTTCGTCTTGCTCTAAGAAACCTCCCTTGGAGGAATCTGCTTAAGCTCCCACTGTATCCCGATCGCTGTCGACTGATCGGACTCGACTCATTGGAACGACGCAGAAAAATTCAGCAAGCTGTTTTCGTGGCAAAACTGATTAACGATGATATCGACTCTTCGAAGATTCTGTCTCTACTTGATTTCCGTGCTTCACAACGATCGCTGCACTCCACCAGTTTAATGCAGCCAAGATTTCATCGAACGATCTTCGGGTCTTACGAACTGATAACATCTTGCTTGAGGTCGTTTGGCACTGTTGAACATCTTTTCGATTTTGGTGAACCAACTCACAAATTTTCGCAGAAAATACTACGTTCTACAATTTTAGGACTTGACTGATACATATTCATTAAGAACATTTTATTGTCAGATGAATTTATTAATCATAATAATAATAATAATAATCAATAATTGAAAAAGGTTAACATTCACCTAATCCTTATTCATAGTGGTAGAACAATTCTATAGTATCAATACTACTTTATTAAAAAAAATTATTTTCATCTTTTCATTGCAGGTAGGCGAGCCACTCATTCACCAGTCCGTAAGTTCAGTCATATTCCACTAGTTTTAAGTTACTGCTCTGCAATCATTTCAACACCCGCATGCCGCTCATTAGAAACGAATTAGGTGCTAATAGACCAACTGCCGTACATTCGCTTAGCAATCATATTTCAATTTCAATGTCTTCCGCGGACGTACGAGCGTGTGTATGTTGGACTGTCAGCCAAGAACCGCCCATCATATCTCACTGTGGAGCAGCGTTGAGTGGCGTATCGCAGCGCGTAACTGCTTTCACTTTAAAATTCCAGCTCGCCTTCCCCCCCCAACACCCTTTTTTATCACAGTGTTCTAGTTTCAGTCGACTGTCAAATTCACATAAATCAAATCTAATATCTTAATGTGAGTGTTCGGTTTTGTTCCGTCGGGGAACGGATGCGAGTGGAGATGTTGGCAAGAGGCAGACCAGCAAAAAATCGTCTAACAACCACTAAGTTGATGGCTGTCTAGGGAATACACCCTCGCACCACCCTCGCCGCTTCGGTTGTGTTCGCTTACACTTACACAGAGCCCCGCACATATGATTCCAGTAGCGAGGATAGTACGTAGTATGGCTGGGGCAACGGCAACTAAAAAAGGCTGGAAAATTCCATCACCGAAAACCGGCAACCTGCGGTAGGTGGGTGGGCGGAAAAATGTTCCCGAAGACCGCATCAGAGCCTCCGAACAAGGCACCCTCTCAAAAACACTCATCTGGTTTTGATAATCCACATTATGGTGATGCCTTTCAGGGAAGCAGAGCTGGACTGGTTGGTTTGTTGGAGTAGATGGGTCACAACGAACTATTCTACAAAGTTGGACTTTACTTCCGATAATTTGCTTTGTCCAATACTGGCTTGCCAAAAGTTAGTGATAGCAAGTTACGATTATTGAGAAAACAGTAACCGATTACGGGAAATTCTACCCTGGAACTGAAAATAATTTGTACATGTTAAAGTTTTGCCCCCAAACGTTGAAGCTTTCCACTCGGGAACACGAGACAAAAAACATTTCATACCACTTTCTCAACGCTAAAAAGTCACACACAGGGGCGTGAAGAAAACGCGCTTCCGAGCTCGGAAGACCCCCATCAAGACGATAAATAGCTTATTTATGCCGCCGGGGAAGCCATGACATCTATGTGAGATAAAAATGAAAAATTATTGTTTTTAATCTCACTTTCCAGTTGTTTTGTCAGTTTTTCGACGGCCGACCGTCCGCCCCGTCGTTTGGCAGTAGGGTTCTGGGCGGAACGAATCTTGCCTCGGTTGACCGGCTTCCATCGCGCTGTCGGATCTAATTAAAGTGATAACAAAACCATGTTGGGATTCGGATATTCAGCCGGAAGTGTCACGAGTGTGATACGAGCTTGTTCGATTTTTGTGGGGGGAAAATATGTTTCGTTGGTTTTCCGGAGTGCATGAAAAAGTTTGTATACGGTACTAATTGAGAGATGACATGGGTTTCGAGGATGCGATGCGATTAAGACAAGTTTGATAAAAAACGGTAAGCAGCAAAGCAGGACAGTCGGGTTTGTTCTATTTCTGCAGGCGGTCAAATAGAGTACATTTATGCTTTTGAAAATGAAAACGGAAAAAGTTGACACCAATATCCTCTTATTTCTTTATTCGAGAGAGAGAGAAAGATTGAGTAAATGACGCACTACAATCACAAGAAAGATTATGTTACCTTACAACATATTTTTTAAATAACTATTCATTGGAATATAAGTTAAAATTATATTATTATGATTTGAATTGGGTGTTCATCCACAAGTTGTGACTTTTCAGCCCTATTATATACATAATTTGGTTATTACCATGAAGACATCATTTGCTACCGCAATTCTGTGATTTTTGTTTAGAGAAAATTGAAAACCTATTTGTATTGTGTAATGGGAAAAGAAGAACTTATATACTAACTTACTAACTAATACAGAGAGCGAATCGATTCCATTGAAGATGGCATCGATTTTTGTCGGAATTTGCTGATAATGTTATGTGACATTACATCGAATGGTTCTATATTTGTGAGCCTGTGTGACTCATTTGTACAAAACAAGGGAGGATGCTTCAAAATCATTTTCAGAATTTTATTTGAACCGTTTTCTTTCTGGTGGAATAACAACTTGACCAATTTTCGGTTCCGGATATACAGAATAATATGCACTAACAAAATGGAAAAAAATATGCACTCACTTTTTCCAGAGATAGTTTAACCGATTTTCACAAACTTATATTCAAATGAAAGGTCTTATAGTCTCATAGCCTGCTATTGAATTTTATTTGGAACCGACTTCCGGTTCCGGAAATTGTAATATGTGAAAAAAATAAAAATATGCGCACTCAATTTTCTCGGAAACGGCTTAACCCATTTTTACAAACTTAGATTCAAATTTATTGGAAAAGATGGCAACATCTACATCTCCTCATTTGTGCTGTCTATTGCTCATATATCTGTTTCTGATTATTGCTATGGACGCACTTTGATTTCGCTGTAAATAATTCACAAGTGTTAGATATTCAAATTTTATTCGATATACTGATAATATTAGACTACAACACCAGAATATTATTCTCAACATTTGCTACTTAGCCATTGTAGACTAGCTGGCGCACCTTCTTGCGAACGTTCCTCATTAAATTCCGTACAGACTTCTTGGCGACAAGTTTTGAAACTTTTCGAACTGTTGAGTGGTTTCGGCTGCCGAGACATGTTTTCTAAGATGTGCCTTCGTTAATGTCCAAAATTCCTCAATTGGTCGAAGTTGTGGGCAATCTGGTGGATTCATGTCTTTTGGGACGAAAGTGACATTTTTGGTAGTATACCATTCTACCGTTGATTTCGAGTAGTGGCAAGAAGCAAGATCTCGCCAGAAGACAACAGGATCCTTGTGGCTTCGAATCATGGGTAGAAGTCGTTTTTGTAAACATTCCTTGATGTATATTTCGCTGTTCATTGAACCAGTGGTGATGAAGGGTTTCGAAATCTTACCGCAGCTACAAATTGCTTACCAGACCATAGCTTTCTTACCAAATTTTTGACTTTATTCGATGTCTCGGACTGGTTTAACACTTGCCCTTCTCGCACCGTATAATATTGTGGTGCGGGCAAGGATTTGTATGTTAATCGAGTTTCACGTAAGTTTCGTCGTCCATGATTATGCAGTTCAAATTTCCAGCAAGAATCGTATTGTACAGCTTTTGAACTCTCGGCCTGATCGATGCTTCTTGTTTCGGACTACGTTTTGGTTGTTTCTGCTTTTTATAGGTTCGAAGATTCAAACGTTCTTTAACACGAAGAACATTTGACTTCGAAGTGCCCACTTTTTTGGCCACATCCCGAACTGAAACCTCCTTCTTTTGCTCGAACGCCTTCAGTATACGTTTATCCAACTGAGGGTTAGCAGGACCTTTTTTTCGACCCGTTTTCGGTTTATTCTCAAAGGTGTTATCCTCGCCGAACTTCCTGATTGCATTTCGCATGGCTTTTTCACTTACTCCTTCCATTTTTGCTATCTTTCTCAGTGACAGTCCGCGTTCTGCTCACCATTTGTACACAATTTTTCGACGTTGTTCTGCTGAAAGTCCACGCATTTCGAAACAAACTAATGAAAACGAATAAACAACTGCACATTCTGAACCATTGCGAAATGGCAGCGGTTTTTGGTTGCGTCTATACTTTCTGGGACAGTCTTTATTTTTTAAGAGTCTGGATTTTCTTTAACTTCTTCGAAGATTCCGATAAAGGCAATAATTTTTGAGTTACAATGATTTGAAGAAAGAGACTACAAAAGTTTATTATACGTTCTTTCAAAATTTTAGTATTCAGTTGAATCGGGATTTTCATCCAAGGAAAACAAATACTGTGCTATACTGAGAAAAGTTTCATCCAAATCGTATTATGTTAAATCATATGATTCCATTTCTGTAATTGGTCATGTCGAGCTTTTGAAATCAAACTGATTTTTCATGTCACAAAATTAGCTCCGAAGCACACGACGAACATAATTAATTTTGGAAATCCATCGAATCCATTTGGTTCATCATTGAAAGTTGTTGTGATAGATCACGGGAAAGTTACAATAAATTATGACACGGGAATTTTGCTTCAGATAAATAGACTTCCTACTTGTGCTGTTCACGAAAACGTGTAAAAGTGTTCTGAACACGCGTACCATATAAAACACTAAGCTATCCGATGCTGATGTTAGCTTTGGTGTACTGAAATAAGTGTTACCATATCACAAAACTTGCCGTGCAACCCTCGTATTTTATTTTGTTTGTAACGAGTGAATCTCGAAATGCGGGGTGAATTTCTGATGATTCATTACAATCTCGATCCACAGCTGTTTGTGAAAGCGGAAGTGATTAAATTTGACATGTTTTGACGCCTGCCAAAATTGTGAGGAAGCTTTTCAGGCAAACCAGTGATTGCAGGGCAGTCTTCAGGATTTCAGGATTCAACCCGAAGCTTTACACTATCCCATGACTTGTAACCGGCATATTTGATACCTAAATATTATCTTTAACAGCTTATTGTTTTTTTTGGTCTCATATAGTAAAGTCAAATAAAGGTTGGGAAAATCAGCTTTCTTCGTATGATACCTGACGAAAGTGCTCATTTATTACCCACTAATCGTACAGCGGATTATCTGATTCGAGGAAAATTTCCCACAGCAGACGGAAGATCAAGCCAGCGTTGAATGACATTAGAAAACTGAGAAACCATATGAAACATCGTGGATTCCCAGTATAAAGTTGCGACTGTAAAACACTGACAGGCAACTCCATGGGTTTAACTCTATCGTTCGACGTTTTCCCAGTCGTAAATCGCGTTCAGAATACGGTTTTTGATATCCGATACTCCGGCACTGAGTGGAATTTTTCCGTCCTCCCTCCCACACATCTTATCCGGTGTTTTCCGTTATTTTCCCCCTTCGAACGATTCTGCTAGAAACCACAGTACGTATAGAAGTACGTTACGTTGCTGAGCGGTTTCAATTTTCCTATTGAAAGTGTTGTCACGCGTTGCCTTTTTGAAGTGTGCTGCTATAAATATGATGCAACTCTTCGTCGTCACAGCGCTTCTCACCACGTAGCATCCTCCGCGGCACAGTGATTGCGAGAAAACCTCAGTATCACCGATGTCACCCGCACAAACCCTCCACCCACTTTTCACTTTTGTGGTCGATTGATTATATTGAAGCATTAAATATTATTGCATGTGCTGCTGTTCAAACAAGCAAACAGATTCAATTATTCATGAACAATCTCTCAATTTTTATAATCAATCATTACCAAATCCGAAAATAAATACGAGCTACTGCCTCGATAAATGGATATTTTCACTGGAGCTACCCAAACAAAACAGTGCAGTTACTTTTCAGCCTTTTCGCTGTTTGTTGCTTTTAGTGATGTTGTTGTTTCTCGTTATTGCTGTTGTGGTCGCTGAGTGCTCAAAATAAACCAAAAGACGTGGCAAGCGACACGTTTTTGAAGAGGTTATGGAAATTGAAGACAATAAAGTCGACTTGCGGTCGGAACACAGCAAGTCTAGGCAGACATAAATGAGTGGAAAAAGCAACTAATTCTTTGGGTGGTGGGTTGGGTGGTGGTGGTTTGGCTGTCGTTGTCGGAATCGCGGAACGGGAAGATTATGTCGCGTTTGATGTTTCGGCTTTTGAAGTACAACGGTAGCTGCTGCTGATCGGCTTTGTCGGGTGAAGTGTCACCAATTTTAAGATTTACAGACCATTGCGGTTTATGACGAGGCAAGGTTCGGTTTTCATGTTCGAGCATAATTATGCGGGATACTTTCCGTTTCTTTTCGTTCCGTCTTGCGGTTTACGGTTCGCGATGATGGGCTCATCTTTGAGGTATCGATCCGTGCCGAACGAGCGAAGCCGTAAATGAGAATGCATGACAGCGAGGTGGTGAGTGATGAAAGTGCATTAATTTTACAACTCAATTTGGATAAACGGTGCGGGACATTTCGGAAACATGGTGATAAATATCATGTTTAGTGAAGTATAGAGTAATTTAGCAATTGTGACATAATCAATAATTCCAAGGATAGCGAAATCAATTTATCGGGTAAGAAACGATAGAATATTCTTCTTTTTCAGCTTACGATTAGCTGGATCTTGTGATTTGTTCCTTTTGTTATATTTTGATATTCAGCTAATTAAGTGGCCGCATTGGTTCGCTATGCACGCCCTTGTCCATTGGATCGACGTTGCTGTTATTGTTCTTGTTATTATAGCGAGAGTTTTCTCTTTTATTAATTAGTACAATATAAAAATGAGGTGGTTGGAAACCTAAATAACTACTTGATAATCAATTATATTAGGAAAAACCTCTTTTAATCCACCTAGTGGTGTAATGCTGCCTTTCTCATATTACTCATAACATCATAAATATTACAGTGGAATTTGCAAAAACAACTGTTCATTGAATAGAAGTAGGAAAGTTCGTTTGGACCTAATCTAACAAAATCTTCAAATCCTGTTCAGCCTTTAGTTCCGGAACCGGAAGTACTATCCACAACAAATTTAGGAATTCTGTATGAAACTGTAAGACTGCTTTGAACCTAGAAGTTTGCGAAAATCGATTTGGCCATATTGAAGAAAAGTGAGTGGGATCCTGATCACTATTTCCAATTCTTCCGAAACCGGATTCAGATGACCGGAACAGCCGAAGTTGGTTCGTTTGCCAGCAACAAGTATGACCTAAAAATTGGAACAGTTTTGAACCTAGTTAATCCTAGACTTACTATCTCATGATCTATTTCGATTAAATCAATTAAACGAAATCTAACAAACGAAGCGAACCTGCGTTTATGTTACTTCTGTATTAGAGATGGTCGGGTATAGAAATTCTTATACCCGAACCCGACCCGTACCCGAGTGATCAGCAAAAAAAATTACCCGTACCCGACCCGTACCCGAGTGATCAGCAAAAAAAATTACCCGTACCCGACCCGTACCCGATTAAAAATTTAAAAAATTACCCGTACCCGACCCGTACCCGATCAATAATAAAAAATTTTACCCGTACCCGACCCGTACCCGATTAAAAATTACCTGTACCCGTACCCGACCCGAATGAGTAGTAAAAAGTTTACCAAAATTCAGGATGGAAAAAATAAAGTGTTTAAGATAGCGAGCTAGATAGAGCGTATCAGGCTCTAGTTTGTAAGTAAAATACATTAAAATGCTTGTTTACATTTAAGGTAGCGCTTCGCCGTGGTCACAGGAGTTCGCTGCCTATCCCGGGGTTTCACGCACTTTACCCAAAATTGTGAGAAAACGGGGAAGAAAACGGAAATTCCAAGAACATACGATTGTAGATAATTAATTTTTCTATCGATTCGTATATAAATTGTGCCTGATAAACATTTTTATCGAAAGATTTCGTGCGAGTTATAAAAATAAATGAGTTTTTCCTTATTCTTTCGCACGCACACAATGTCAACGCATGCATTGGGGTGTGCAAAATGCTACATGCGGTAGACGCTAACAACATTTCTTTTGTTTTCGTTGTCCGTTCTCTCTGCGTAAACGTTGAATATAGATGAGTAGAAAATGTAAGTAAGTGTTACTACTTTGTATAATAATTTCTATTCATGTTTCAGTAGAACCAGAAATCAGTAAAGATTTTCATCGCTACTAGCTTTGACGCTTTGTTGAAAACGTAGCACATCCCTACATATGCGAGTTGTTTATAGCGAGAAAAGGAAAAAAGAAAACCAAATTTTAACAAAACTCGCACGAAATCTCGCGAAAGAAAAGCTTTCTAACTGATATTTTTCGCCAAATGCATAGTAAAATCATTTACCTACAATCGTATGTTTTTGATTTTTCGTGAATCGGGTTAGTATTTTAGAAATTTGCAATTTAGGGTGAAATTTCGGCGACAAAGCAAGAGGAAGCAGTGAGTTGTCTTGCTTCGACCTGACCACGGCGAAGCGCTACCTTAAACATATAAATACACTGTGAAGCGTGAATAGATTTCCTATGTCTTTGGTACTTTATACTTATTTACAAATGTCATAAAGGGAGTAATATCTACTCAAATTTTTCGAGAAGCATATTTATCCAAAATGTAATACCCGTTGTATTCAATTTTGGGTAGGTATGGTTTTTACGAAACAGTGCGACTTTTGATCCAATTCTTTAGAACCACAAGTAAGCGTGCTCATTATCTTGACACACAAATAAAAATTCACATTAGAATCACTTGAAAAATCACGAACATCCCCTAAAATTAATAGAGTATCATCGGTTCGTTTACGTGAATTGACCAAACATCAAATAATTCACGTGTATTCCCGGTGTGAAAAATTCAATTTTGAAAATGTTGAACTGTGAGTCCTTCAAGTGTAAGTAGTTTGAACATTTGTGAGAAAATTTTTTTTGGTTACATTTTTTTTACTACAAAGCAAAATGAATTATGATTTTGATTTAAATTATTCTGTCAAATATGCCCGTTTTGTAAGCCTCACAAACCCACACTAACGATGTTAACGGGAGCTGGTGGTTTTTACAGCCATTGAACTTCTGTTCCACCTCCCTTGGAACCCTCAACGAGCAGGGCTTGTATTGTGAATCCTCAAACGAACGAAGCAACAAAAAATATCTGCTGTGAACACTTTGCTTGACATAGCTGAATGAGAGACCTATATTAGAGAGAAACTGGATGCGTGAGAGTATATGCTACTGAGCAGACCAATTCCCCTTGCCAAGTAAACTGTCTGTGCTCTCAGTCTCAGTTAACACATGAACTAAGCAATCCATGACAATGTAATGAAATGAAGGGTTCGCTCTCGTTAGTATTGTACGAGAAAGAAGACCTTGCCTCACGGTGTGCTACAAGACGCGAAGCAAAGTCATATAGGCAGTGTTTACGGTTTATTTTTAAAAAGTAGGTTTACAGAAATCATTTTTAACATAATGTTCGCATTCCAAGACCAAATTTGATCACATTTCAAACATACTTTAAACATTTTATAGCAGAAGTTTTGCATTTGAGCCCATTTTCAAAACGATCAATTTGTTTCTTGACAGTTTACACTGTGTATATATCCGAGAAACACTAAAAGCAATGTTCTTTAAGTTAATATTCTTCGGAACTAAAAGTTATAAAACTAGTTTCCTCATAGGCATCTACAATATTAGAACCATTCATCAAATGCTAACCTCATGAAGCATAGGTCTCAGCAAGCGGGCATATTCATGAACTAATGAACGAACGAAGCAGCTCTCCTGGCTTGGGTTGCGCTGTGAATTCTACCTGACATACGAATGTGTGTGAATAGCACAGATGGTGAAATCCTTTCGTTCATATTCGTTGCTTCAATTTGCAAGCCCTGTCAACGAGTGAACACGGTGAAAATTTGAGCATTTCGCGTGAAAAGATTTTCACCCGTACTTTTGCGACTGTCACGCATCGAGATTTTCAGTGAAAAGAAACGTAAATTAACTCGACGTCAACATTTCAAAAGGGCCTAAAAACAATTGACAGATTTTCTTTGTTTACTTTCTCTTTCGACTATATCTGCGTTATTATACAAAAACGTTCGTTACATATTTGGTAATGTTGGAAACATGGAGATATTATCTTTCATTCTACACGAATACTTTGTAGGTACACGTGAAAATTAAGGAGATCATTGGTTTATGTGCCCTTATGAAATGTTGGCATCGAACTGGCAATATAGCTCAACTTGCTGTGCCATCAATCGGTGTCATTTCAAGTGAGGTGACACCACCCAGAAGTGAAGAATAAGAAGAACTTCTATGCAGATTTTCTGAAATGAATGTTCATGTTTTTATGGTTAGAATCCTAATGATTTATATGTAAATTTTGAAAATCTTCAACGAATATTTAAAATAACAGTTTTCTGGTATCTGAATGTGATATGAGTACTACACTACATTTTATATATTAATCATGTAATTTTTACTGGATTGTGCATTAAACAGCTTTAAAATGGCAGTTCATTAAAACCTACGTGAAAAGTATGGTCTGACCGCAACATTTTAGAGCTAAGGCAGTGTGTCTTATTAAATATGTTATAAAAAAGTAGGGTGGAAAATAGTCACATAACTTTTCGCGTAACTATGATTGATCGTTTTTTTTAAATGAAGAAAAGAAATGTTTTTTTCTGGAAAAAGATGCCAGTTTTTAGGTCTGGTTCTAGGCGCGAATGTCAAAACCCCTTGAATCAAATTGTTTATTTTTCGGAACCACTTTTTTTGGCAATAAAAAATTCTCGTCAACGTGTAAACATATTTATGTGAAGTACAAATGGTCGGGTAATCGATCAGAAAAAAAAAATTTACCCGTACCCGACCCGTACCCGAGTGAGTAGTAAATTTTTTTACCCGACCCGACCCGTACCCGAGTAAGCAGTAATTTTTTTTTACCCGTACCCGACCCGTACCCGATTGAAAATAAAAATTTTTACCCGTACCCGACCAAAAACCCGTCGGGTACGGGTACGGGTTGGGTTTCGGGTAAAATACCCGATACCCGACCATCTCTATTCTGCATATGTAAGTCAAGCTAAACAGCATGAATCAGCAGCATAAAACATGTAGTAGGATTATTACTTTTATTATTATTATTATTATTGACATCATTACACCACCGGCACGGTATTACTGCACTACCGGATGTGAAAATGGCATATTTTTGCCTTTCTCATATAGAAAGGTTATGCAATCACTTGAAAAACCGACTAGTGTCATATACCATTTGACTCAGTTCACCGAGCTGAGCAATGTCTGTGTGTGTGTACCGAAGTACCGGAAATAGTGGTCATATATACCAAAACGGATCTCACTCACTTTTCTCAGCGATGGTTTGACCGATTTCCACAAACTTAGATTCAAATGAAAGGTCTTCTGGTTCCATACGGAATTCCTGAATTTAATCCGGATCAGACTTACGTTTCCGGAGATATAGGGTAAAGTGTGTTCAATATTGTACACCGTCACTTAAACTGGCGGAACAAAAACCGTAAAAAATGTTATATACTGAACTCTAAACCGTTAATCCCAATCTTAGGGTCAATTGAAAGGTCTTATGGTCTTACCAAAAATTACTGCATATTTTCGGATGCAACAAACATTTAAATCGTAGTTGGTGACGGTACGAACCGACTTTGATTATACCGGTTCTCGGGTTCCGGTGCCAGAAGTGCATATAATAGTGAACCCACTTCGTTTTCTTAAGGATGACCTACGCAATCAAAGCACTGTTTTATTCTGTATGTTGTACTAGCTAATGCACAAACAATCTCTTGGTTTCTTTCAAAAATCTAAGAAAATTTATTTGAATAGAATACAACAATATTATACATGAGAAAGGTATCATTACACCACTAGGTGGATTAAAACAGGTTTTTCAAATAAATTTGAATTCATTGACATTCGTTTATTCTTTTGATCGTACTGATCATAAAATAGCTATAATTTTAATCAACCGTAGCACCACCTTTTACCAATATTACACACTAGTAGCAGACATCCGTAACCGTTTCGATTTCTTCATAGCGTGTACGAAATAGAACAAAGCACGCATCGTTCGTTTCGTGTTTTCTTTTTTCTTAGGTGTTATACATATTGTCATTTTATATGGCGATTTGAAAACTTTGACACTCATCGCCATGTAACTGCGGAACCGGAAGTCTGATCCGGATGAAATTTCACAGTAGCTTTAAAGATAATATGAGTTCTAATTCAAATCAAGATATGTGAAAATCGGTTTTGTACCTGTTTTTGTACCATCGTTTGTGAAAAAATACTAATAAAATTGGTAGTTTTCCACTTATCACGCGTTAGTTCCGGAGCCGGATGTCGGATCTGGATAAAATGTTCAAGTAATTTTTAGGAAACCATAAGACCTTTCATTTGAATCTTACTTTATGAAAATCGGTTGAGCTTTTTCAGAGAAAAATGAATGCACACTTTTTCTCTATTTTTTACATCTCACCATGTAACTCCGGAACCGGAAGTCAGATCCAAATGAAATTCAACAGCAGGCTATGGGACCATAAGACCTTGTATTTGAATCTTAGTTTGTGAAAATCGGTTTAGCCATTTCTAAAACATAGAGTGCATATTTTTACCATTTTTTTGGTGCATATCATCCTATATCCTCGGAACCGGAAGTCGAAGCTCGGGATGAAATTCAATAGCAAGCTATGGGATCATTTTAATCTTTTAATTTAATTTTAATCATTTTAATCATACACACAGATATTTGCTCAGTTCGTCGGCCTCGGTTCAAAACTCGGTTTTCACTGTAATTGCATAGCCTTTCTATATGAAAAAAGTAAAAATTAATACTGATAGCGACCGCCGCGACTTGAACCGAGGATCATTCGATCGCATAAATCGCCTCAAACCTGTCAGGGTATTTGATCTTATACATGAACGAAAAAATTGGTTTGTATAGAGTTCCTCATAATCTCATCATCACTACTCATCATAAACCTCGTGTCGATTGGTCAACGGAATTGTTGAAAAAACTCAAAAGATATCTATGCCCAACTTTTTTTCTCGGTTATGCAAAAACCTTTCGGACAAACTTTGAATTCCTGTAGACACGTGAGATACTTCTTAACCTTCAGACAATGGCCGTCCTCCTATATACAGTTAGCTGGTATCGTTTTAATACTGGTATGACAATTTCTGTAATTACTATCGATATTGTGCTGTTCAGCATTATTAAATATTGAACAAAATTCATTTCATTCCGTTCATTTTAGGGTCAACAAATCGACTGTACAAATAGTACTGCATACAATTTTTTCCTCCGATGAGAAAAAAACTAATCGATTGGAAAAAGGAAACGTTTAAGTTCTATTCGTAATCACGTCATTCCGGATATGTCTCTGACGTTACTCATCCAACTATTTTTTGTTTAAATTAGTAGAGCTAACCACTATTCTGGGCGTTTTATTTGTATATTTTATATTTTTCCTGTATATTTTCCTTTATCAAACGTGTCTGAATTACGTAATACTTCGTATATGATGTTGAATTACGAATTACGACTTGGCACCAGAAAACGAAGTTTGATTGTCTCGATAATCTTTTTTATCAAAGAGCAATTCAGAAATGGGTAACAAGTCATCAGACTTCACATTTTTTGATTGAGACTTGCTACACGTCTTTAGCTTAGCAAATCATCCATTTTTTACATGGGCAGAATTTAAATATTTTAAGTTGGCCGAAAATAGTGTTTTTAGCGTAGAACTACGTCTTTCTCAACTATACACACCTGGGTGCATTTTCAAAATTTCACAACACGAGACTGTAACGAAATTACTCCAGATTTGATTCCCTGATAATTTTTCCTTGTTTAAGTATTTCCTTAATTCTTTCACGAAACGAATATAGCGTTTGTTGCGTAACAGTTGTTTAAATAGTAAAAAAGAGATCCAAAAGACAAAACAAAAAAAATCACCAAATCTACAAATAAACTCTGTTACACATTTTCTAACTTGAGTCTATGATAATCCACGAACGTAGATACATTGCATGCGCAGAATGCCATCTACGTCAAGACAAAGGAACTACACACAGCATCATTCAACTGGTGCTTCGGTCAATGACGAATCTGTGAGCAGTCTTGCTGCGGGACGTTCGCAGAGTGAGTTTCACTTGAAAGAGAATCGATAACATAATCATCCAGCTGCCGGTCGTTTGCATTGAAGCAAAATGTACCGTGAAGTGAACACCAGTGGAGAAAGTTGCACGAATCAACCTAGAAGGACTGTAAATGATTACAAAAGTGCTATGAAAATCGGTCAATTTAAAAAAAAAGCGGCTCAGAAGTAAAAATCGATATTTTAGTGCATCGTTCGCAGCGCAAACATTCAGCAGCTTTGCGATACAGAAAAATGCGAGCAGTGTTCAATGCAAATTCTAAATCAAATAATCAACATCAAAATTCAGTGTTGTTGCTATTTTGCAGTCGTTAAGACCGCCTATCTGTCAAAAAGATGCGAACGAAATCACGTTAACAGAAAACACTCCACAAAATTTTTTTTCAGTATTGTATCAATCCGCATTGTGGACAGTTCTGCTGCAGGACGGACGAAAAAAATAGAACTGCCATCACTTCCCTGGCCTATTGCGTTAGTAAGAAACGAACGATTGGAATCGGCTTTGTTCATTGTTGTTTAGTGCAATGTTCGCAGTGCAAATTTTGCTACGTCATCATTCAGTAGCTGATCGTTTGCATTCGAATAAAATTCACCGAAAAGTGAACGACAACGGAAAAAAATCAATTATTCGACTCTTCCAAGGGCCAAAAAAATTTCGCGATGAGGTATAAGAAATATTCTTTCATTAAAATATGTAAGCAAATTAGATGTAAAATAATTAGTTCAGTGCAAACCCATCACAACATTATCAATTTAGAGCATCGCAGTTTGCAAAGCAAACTTCTCATCAAACAAGTGCAAATAAATTCAATATTCAGCTGCTGCTTTGCTCCACAATTCAACACTTCCAAGGGCCAGAAATAAATCTCAAGTATGATTATGACAGTTTCAAGGCAGTAGCATTATAAAAGGAAACGGCAAATCGGAAATGAAGTAATCTACCTCAAAATTCTGTATGTTAACAAAATGTTTAAAAATTGTTTCAGTATCGAATTAATCCGCACTGTGAGCAGTTCTGCTGCAGGACGAACGAGAAAGGTGAATCCTTCTGCGCCAAAGAAAAACGAACGATTGATCTACTCTGTACATCGTTCGCGCCGTTGAATATCTTCAAACAAGTGCAGAAAATACAGCAAATTATGAACACAACTGAGAGAATATACTAATCGACATTTCTATGGGTCATGAATAAGAGTGCTATGATCCGCTATTACGGTCAAATCATTTAGCTCCAGAACCTTTTCAATATCTTCACATCAAATCAAGCAAAGAGTTAATTTCAAGAGTCAACCGATTTGTTAAGATTTTTTCTCGTGGAAATAATTATCAACTGTGATGAAATTTATAGAAATGGGAACCTTCGGTTCCTAGCAGAATCCAAAGCATTTTACAAAAAACTAATGAGATTTTCCTAGAAATGGATGAATAATTTATATAAAAAACAGCTCATGATTCTACAATAAATCTCTGGCCAATTGGGCTGTTCTTCATGTGTTTGCATACGCAGGGTAGTTTAATTGGTAAAACAATTTCATCGGTTAGGAGCTAGTTACGGGTTCGATTTTCGTCTCTGCGATAACATTTTCGCGGTTTTCATTACATAGCTGCATTCGCATGTCATGTTTAAAATCTATTTTCTCCGTTAAATACTGATCATATCTAGTTTCAATTGGTTTCAGAAAAATATTCTCTACAACTCATAAATATTTTTCCACGGACCATGACTAAACGAATCAACATTGAAAATGGTATGACTAAAGTATTCCCGGCACTAAAAACTTAATGAGAATCAATCATTTATCCCTTTAGAATCTTCTTATGAATAAAAATGTATTCTAATTCTATTATTCTCGCCGGTTGATAATCGATTTTCATTGAATTTAATTGGCAGTCCGTTTTTCGTTTCCGCAAGGGGGAAAATTTCTTATGCTTTACTATGCTTTCAAATAGATCTACAAACACAAACATTCACTTTTCCGTGACTAAATAATGTTATCTTCGGTAACCGGCAAAATCACGCCAAACGAGAGACACTCGGAAGCGAACCACATTGAATCGCACCGCAAACCCCTTCCAAAAGGAAGAGATTGGTAAGAGCGGCAGCAGCAGCGGTGCACATTTTTCCCAGGAGACAATGCAGTACAGCACGGCACAACGGATGCTGGCGATGCAATGCCAGTGACGGCGAAGACAAAAGCAAATAAAACTGTGTCAAAATATTTTAAAACTCTCGAAATAGAGCGCTTCCCACTTCCGCCCGACGGTTCCAAGACTGGGCACGTCTGGCACTCTCTGGCTAGAGGAACAAACTCGTAGTCCCGCGGAGTCCCACGAGAATCGTGCGTCGGTGGTGGTGAAAGAAAGGGTGGAGATCGCGTTGAACCGAAAAAAGTGGGAGTAATAAAAACTTTTAGAATCAGCGTAATAAAAACACTATTTTTACAGGCCATCCTCCGGTTCACCGCTTTAGTAGTAAACCGCAATCCCCGTCGTAGCTCACACTTCGAACACATCCGTTTGCTTGGTCGGCTGCAACGGGAGAACGTTAATGGGATAATGAATGGTTACATTCGAGTTTGATGTTTTTCACGACCGGAGTCTCCCTCTGGGAAAGCTGAAGAAACTGTCCGCTCGGTGGGAGCGTCGGTCCCGTCTCGATGTAACAGGAAGGGCGAAAACATGGTATGGCGGTTCGAAACTTCCATGCAGTTATGATTTATTGAAATATGAGACATTAGATAATTAGCTTTTAATGGAGTGGGTGCCCCCCGATGAAGTGTTGCGGTGGCGGTGTGAAGGATTAGCGGTGCTTTTTCCATGGGATTAAGGAAAAAAGGCGTGAAAGACTAATGGCTATACATGTTGACTGAGGTTGGCGGGGTTAATTACTGTTATGAGTTTTCAGCGATTGAGTAGCTGAACTAGAGCTAGTTTGTATAACTTAATAAATACGGTGATAGAATGCAGGTGGTTGATGTCTTCGATCAACCTATTAATTAATTGTTTTATTTATCCCATTTATGTTACTCGAGGATTCATTTATAAAGTGCTAAAAATTTTGCGTTTTTAATGTTACGTTTCTATAGATGTATTTGAACATTTGGATATTACTTGTAGATTTTTGCGAGCAATTAAGGTCAGTTCCCCAGCTCTAGTCAATTCTGCTTTCAGTGCTCCACTGGGACATCACTTTATGTTAATAATAAATTGCGCATCAAAGTATGAATAAATAGAATCTTAGCGGACTTTGCATCAAAATTAAATTTGTATTTCTTGTATTATATCTGCTTTCCGATGAGGCGTCATGCATAAATTACGTCCCGCTAAATTTCAATAAATTTAAACCCCCCTCCCCATTCCCCCCTGGGCTATCCCATTGCACGGTTGGTGCTACGATCCTACTAGCACTAACCATCATTCCAGGTCGGAATTTGAACATATGGCAACTGGTTTGTAAGAACAGCGCTCTATGCATTCAGCCTCGAGTGCATTCCCTTGACATAAGGTTTATTTCGAAACTTTATTTTAAACGCTAGCACCATTATCGAATACTATGTCACATAAGAAAGTCGAGAGTTCGAATTAAAAACACATACTTTAGTATTCAAAATGAATTTCCGTGTCGTAACGTTTTTTTAAGTCCCCCCTCCCCACTTGCCACAATTGGTCACAATATTTGTAAACTCCTAAAAGCAAAGCAAAGGTCCTGGGCTAGTACTATGGATCTTACTGACACTAAGAATCCTTCCAGGTCGGGGTTCGAACAAACGACAACTGGCTTGTAAGACCAGCGTCCTATGCATTGAACCGCCAACCCGGGTGAAACCCCCTACATCCCCTATTAAAGCATGACGCCTGAGTCTAGTTGCGTCTACTACCAGGGGGCTGAAATTGTACGCCCTTGTGAGCGGTCTTCCGGTAGTTAATCGGAACATGGCGGACGAAAATATGCTTGCAAAATTTTCATGAAGAATTTTCATGAAGAACTATAAGAATTATTCGTCTGTTGTAATGAGCAAATCAGAAATAAAATGATTAGTTTAGTTGCACCGTAACGATGTAGTTCACGTAGCGATGTCGCTACTTTTCCCTCGGTCTTCCTCTTAAGCTTCCTTTGGAACTTTCCTTTCTTTTTTTTCTTTCGATGCTCTAATTGTTGTCTAATAGTGCCAAGATGTTGTAGAGCATCTTGTGAAAACAATGCCGGACGGGCGTATCCGGCGTCCACAAAATGCCGCGCGATGTCCGTTGTCGACGTTCTTTAAAAGCGCACACTCCTGAACGGAGTTGCTTCACTGTTTTAGCCATCACGGTTAGAGTTCGACTGATAGAGCTGTCAAATTTTGTCTGCTGACTCAAGGACTACTATGATTGAAGCTGGTGGGTGGGGTGCGGGTGAAGGTAAATTTTTACCATATTTTTAAATGTAAACTTTAACTGTTATGCAAAGTATGAGTTCGAAGACACAGTAATAACTGCAAGTATCAAAGTCTAAACCGAATGATATTCTGAAGCGATCGTTTTGTTTCTGAAAAAAAAAAATTGGAGTAGGAACATAACCGTGAGATTTTTGTAGGAATACAGTCAGGGTTAATAAAAAATTCGGTGTCTTAATACTACTCAAGTTCATGCAGCAGATAATTCGTTTTTTTCGAATACGTTCTATGTGATATTTTTTGGATCCTGAATCTTTGGGATTCGTATATTATAATATTGTCTATATTATTTCACCGACGTTTACAAATGTGCAGTGAATTTCCCTCATAAGCAAAGGATCAGAAACTGAATATCGGAGTTTGCAATAGATCTGCTCATTGTGCGAATTGATACAATAGTGATGCGATTTTCGTATGAGGCTCTCTTGAAATAAAAAAATGGTCCGCCCTACCGATAGTAAAGCATTGAACAAAATAATATTGTTGATCATCAGGGCCGTCAGGAGACAATTCTGATCCGGGAGCCTGAGACTTCGATGTTACTAAACATTTTTGGGCATGGTAAACACACTAACTTAACAAAATAATTAGCAAGTCCATTTTTTTTTATTTCTAATATAATTTTATTATGAAGAATGCAAAACAATTTTGAATCTTCGAATTTTCGAGCGCATTTGTGGAAGGAAATCATGCGTACTTTGGACTTAGAAAAATCCTTAGAACGCGAAATGACCATTTCCTGACGATCAGCCATGTACGATTAGTCCAGGTCCAGTAGTTTGAATAATTTTTTGTGTCAGGTCCCGGACCTTTTGAGATACTTAATTTTAAGCAGCGCTTCAATGATACCTTGAACAATGGTATGATGAATATTAATGTCCCCAACATGTTCAAAAAACATTCACTAAGAAATCCAAAAATATTCACGATCCCGATCCTCTTCGGAAAACGTTGCAAAGGTTTCCTGGAAGTAAATTGCAAATAGTGTACCAATATCTTCCAAGTTGTCAGCAACCTTTTCCTTGGAAGAACATTTTTGAAGGAAAATATTAGATTTGAGTTTAAATTTTACGTATATTTTTGACAAGTTTTCATTTCACATTCCGTTTCTGAATTGCAGTTTTAATGGTCTAATCTAAATGATCATAAATTTGTAAGGCGCAAAGCCTTCGAGGGAACGTAAACCGATTCGCCAAAAGACCAGTAAAAAACGCCGGTCTCATGCATACAAACCAGTAGCCACCTATAGTTTGCTCGGTTTATTCAAGGCAATTTGCATTGAAATATTTTTGGTTTCAATTATAGAGGTTTTAACCTTAAGGTCCTATATGCGGGGTTGGGGATCGAACCCAGGTGGGCTGCGTGAAAGGCATCGACTCACCCATCACGCTATACCCATCCCCTTGCATTGCATTCGTAAGACTCAAACGAATCCAGAAGAACGACGCGACATGCCTTCTTGGTCAATTTACTTTGAATGTCTCGGGTAATATTGAGAATAAATTAGTTCAGTTGTTATGAATATTTTATTTTATTTTTGTAAACCACACTGTGTTAATTATTAGCAGTTTTGTGTTTTGCGAGCGGCTGATTTATAGGCAGGAATCAGGAATCAGAACAAACTGGCTCAAATGGCACGATCCCCTTAATATTTGGAGATTTGTGCCTTGCCATCAATTTGTTTTTAGCATCATTTTCCCGATATATAAGAGGGAAGGATTGAAGGAAATGGTACGGGTTGTACTAGGAGGATGGGAAAAATTGACGACACAAAAACACATAAAAGCAGAAGTAAATTCTGCACCCCTAAGGGATGCCGAACAATCTGCTGAGGATCACATTTAGTGGAAGCAGAAGTAAATTCTGAAGCTCTACGAGGTCCCGAATAGTCTGCTGTTAATAAAACATCCAACCCCCGAGAGGATTTAGAGATCTTACAAAAGCGACACCATTCTGCACTCCCGGAAGAATGCAGAACGATTCGCAGTATGTACGAGCAGAAGTAAATTCGGTACCCCCTGAAGGATGCCAAACAATCTGCTAAACCCTATTTAAGGTGAATACACAAGGGATTCATTCACTCCAGGAAGAACGATGAACCCTTCTGACTATAACTCCTTACCACATTGGGTGAGAAACGAGAGAGAAGAGAATATGAAGAGACAAGCCTCTTCATATGCTGCAACTATGAGTGAATTTGTCTCGTCGACAACATTTTCCAAATCAATTGGGGTTTCAATTGTTGGTTGGTACCCGTAAAATCTAGTCGCCAAGCCCTCTTCATAGAGGTCCCAGTTTGTAGATTTAGGATTACGATATGTTATAATATCAAATTTAACGTTTGAATGATCAAAGAATGTGTACTTATGATAAAGTTATTCTCCTGCATGGCAACGCTCGACCTTATGTTCCAAAAATCGTGAAAAAATGTTTGGAAAGGGTCAAGTGAGACATTTTATCGCACACGCCGTATTCTCCTGACATTGCTCTTTCTGATAACTGGTTGTTCCGATACATGCAGCACGATCTAGCAGGTCATCGGTTTACTTCTTTCGCAAAAATCGAAAATTGGCTTTAGACTTGAATCACCTCAAAAGACGAGACATTTTTTCGAGATAAAAGCAACCAGTCAAGGACTTTGATACTTTGATTAATCTTTAATTTTTTTTTATTTCGGAATAAATGAATTTTTGATCCCAAAAAAATGGACGGAATTAATTTGTACTTTCAATACGTAATGATTTTATTCGGCTCTTTTGCACTTAAGCGTAACGCGGCCGTTTTACAACAAAAAAAATTTTTTTTGCAAGATCTTGTAACTTTTTTTCTTGGAGGAAAGGCGCTTTGGCTGTTTTCTAGCGAATGAAGGGGAAGCAGTGGTTCGCTATTCACGCTCCCGTCCATTGGTTCGACATCACTGTTATTGGCGGAACAATCGTTACTTATTTCACAGGTGTTGGGTAAGTTGTTAACTGCAGCTGGCGTACTTAGGTGTTACTGATGGTTTCATTGAGGGAGATGCTTCATTGTTGTTGGTGACTGGCACAGGTGTACTGGGGTTGCCAGGGGTTGGTGTGAAGGAAGCACCGTTGTCCTTTGGTGTAGTTGTCTTCTTGTCCAGTTTATCACATGGCTTACCGTAGTGAACAGCTTTTTGGTAATATTGACATGTGGCCATCTGATTGTCATAGGTAACAAGTGATTTGCACGAGATTCTTGTTTCCTGACCGAAAGTCACATAAAAAGGTATAGCCCTCTTCAAGCGCATGCGTTACAAAAGTACGCCATTTAGAATGTCGGGAAAAAAGTTTTTTCGCTTTTCTTTTTCGATAGAGAGAATCTCTCCATATTGGGACATAGTTTTGCGAATATAAGGATCGATGACGATTGAGGGACACGCACACGCACTTCTATAGCACTATCTTACATATATACTGGAATGTTATACTTAATGTGTTCATGCTCCACATAGTGCACATTGTTATTGTCTTTTGTGAAATGAATGGCATCAAACTCTTTAGAAAACTAGATGTAAACATCATTATGTATCTTATTGCATTGAAATGCACACGTTTAATGTCAAGGTGCATTTGCTCCTTAAGCAAACCTTCAAGTTCTCGTATCGAAGGTCGAATTTTGCACTGCCTGAAGTCAACAATAATTGTATTCTTTCGTAGCGTACTTAGTTTCTCCCGTCCCGAACGTAAGCGGTTTTGTTTTATCGACTGACTTGGATGAGATGTCAAGGCGAACTCGTAATGATTTTTCCTTCAATGCAGCAATCTTCTATCTCCTACCACAACCAACCGTACATTACATTTCCAGCGAACAAGCTAATTTGGGCCTAATTCGTTCCAGTAGTTCGGCAACCAAATGGTGCTCCTGAACTTCGTTAATTACCAACCGTAATGTTTCGATATGCCGTTGCTTGTTTATTTTATTTGCATTTGCATTTGAGAGGCCAGCCGACCGGCGAAACTTCCCAAAACCAATCGGATATACTTTTAGGTGACAACTTTGTTCAACCATCGGAAACATTGCTGCACACTCAGTGGCAAAGATCAACAGGAACTCGGTTGCCATAGTCACATTTAACCAACTGTTTTGCTTTATACGTAGCATCCTCTGAGCTAGCGTCGAAGGGAAAAACTTGCTCATATTCAGGTCGGACCGGTCATTAACACACATGCCAAAATTGGACCATCCAACTAACGAGTCAATTGAGGAAAACTTTTCTACGACATGAACGGTGTGTCGATATAGACAGGATACAGGTCCGACAGCTACCGAGGACCAAGTGTATCAAACAGTTGTGTCATGTAAGCAGAAACGACTGGTCCGTAATGCGAATTAGATATATACAGAGAGGGAGAGAAGAAGTGCGATAGAGATACCGAGAAATATATATGCCAAAAAGTACCTGTATACTTTGTCTTGTTATTAGGTCGTTACGTCACGTCCAGGTCGTAGACACCATAAGCAACTGGGTTAGAGACGATCTAAGCCAAACAGCGCATTTAATTACGGCTCCCAGGTTCCAAGGCTAGCTTAGTTTTCCATGAACACGGAAGAAGAGAATATGGTTAATTTATCGATTATCTTAGCGAGGGAGTATGTCCAAAAATACGACTGACATGATTTTTTATTTGACTTTAGAAGATCCCCATCAAAACTTTATTTAGCTACCTCAGGGATATTTGTAAGATGTTTACTTACTTTTGAAAGTAATTTTCCATTGTGTTTCAATGATTCTCTGGTCTCTGAGACTCTTGTTCATTCTCAAACACAAAAAGTAAGCCATATCAGAATGGATTTTCCCACCCATCCCTCTGTCAACGGTCGGTTCCCTCAGCACTGTGACACCAACCACAGATTTCTGGCAATTTCTCAAAATTGTATGTCATCATCATTACAGTCTTGTTTGTAAATATATTTACGACCCATCTGACGCATTTTCCTCTCTCACTTGTATTGGCAATGAAAAGCTGTTCCGAGCCCCGCACAAATTGTGTCAAATGGCAAACTGTTGTTGTCCGCGATAAACCGTGGGAGTGACAGGGGAAGACGCGCTTCTGCCATTTCACCCGGGGATGTTTGATTTAATAGGGAACACATGTGCCTCGCCGGGCCCCATTAGCTAATTTGGAAGCATTTTGTCATTTGTCGCATGCCAGGTTTCGGTTCTAAAAATGTACCGAGCGAGAATCGTACTAGAAAAAAATTCGGATCGTCTTCATTATGGGCCCGCACGAAGCGATGCGATTTCGTCGCGCTGGGTACTAAATTACCGGCAAATTTCGGGAAATGATCATGACATTTTCCTGGCCTGTCACTTCGCTCTATTATAGCCCAGCCTACTGTATGGAGAGTGAGTCAACGGATTTTTTTTCTCTGCTTTGTTTTGTCGACGCTTGACTTTACCGAGAATCACGGTGGGAGGTGAATCGTTAGAAGTTTGTTCGCAGTGTCACAGGAAAAAAAAACACGAAAGAGTGCGGTTCTTTGCTTGGCCAACCGACTGTCATAAAAGTTACGGACGGACAGCTGCGTCGGTTTAGTAAATCATCCTCTATTCATTAGTATATTAGTTTATTTAGAGATATGACAAGAGTGTCACCTCGTGAACAGCCACGGGGGATTTCGGGTGCGAATGCCAGCGGCTTGTGATGATTCCACGGGCGGTGCAAAGGCTAAGCTCGTTTGTTTTAGAATGTGATACGTGATGTTTAGTGGTAGCAGTGAGATAATGTATCTGATGAGGTTTTTTTCATTTTCCTTCGATTCACATTAATTATAGTGAACTTGCAACTGGTATGATTATGACCTCTGTTATGATCAGTCATTTCCACGGAAACCTGTCGAACTGTCTATCCCAGAAGTCGGCAACCTTTTGAGTCGGAGGTGTCAACAATTACAGTGTGCGCAATTTCTTATGTCAGTATGTAAAAATTGAGTAACTTTGAAAAGAAAAACTGATTTCTATTTATTTCATTTTAATCTGCACAATTTTTTCAGAACAGTGGTTGAAAACAACATCTTAAATTTTTAAAACTATTTCTCAACATTTTAACAGTAAAGGTTTGAAATAATTTAAAAAAATATATATATCAAACAGGACCGTGAGCTGACTTTAATTTGAATGAAAAAATCGAAAATATTCTGCCACCGTCCATCACTATATGTTGAAATACTGCTGTGGCCAAATTATGTTTGGTCATCAAACAGAATACTAAAAAGTCGAATGTTTTGAACCAAACCAAACTCGGTAAAGAATTTTTTTCCTAGTCGTTCTGATGGCCCCCCTGGTTCACATGCTTAAATTTTCAGGCTTTCCAAACTACTCAACGATACCGTAGCCAAGACGTAGCCATTGGTGCTTACGGTTGAACGTGTGGTTGGAAAATTATCGACATTCGACACCTGCAGCGAATCAGTACGCCATTCATGAAACCGAACAGGAACGAGTTCTGTTAGGAAAATCACGTAGCAGCGTCGACTGCAAAGGATAGTGCTGAGCTCTATTGTTCTGTTTTCAGCTTAGTCGTTTCGATGAAACAGCTTGCACTGATGCCTCATTCCATAACGGTTATGACAATTACCTGATGTGGTGAATTCACAATTTAATGAGTTTGTTTTTTCAAAAATGATTTTCATACACTTGGAATATTATGCGGGCTTGGATCCGAGGGAATGGCAGGTCAATATCTTGCTTCTACCGTATTTTAATTCAGCCAAATTAGAAGAAAGAATTTCCGTGCCCAATATTGGGAAGATTATTTAGTAACATATAACTGTTGAACGCAACACATAATTATTCAGACTTCAGAGCAATTATCGAGCTGTTCAAAGAATCGGTCTCAATCGAAGAATTATCTTTAACAGCAGAGATATTTCAATAATGCTATACTGTAGACGGATAAATCAGATTTATTTTCTTCACAATTTCAAATATATATCATTGAACTAATCAATCAAATGATTATGTTAATTGTGTACAGAGCAACTTTGAAGGCGGCCATCACTTCATTGACCAGCCCCGCCACAATACAATCTTTCCATCAAATGGATTCAAACATTGTGGATATCTAGCTATCGACGAGTATTCTTAGCTGAAAACCGATCGAATCCAAACCTGTAGTCTTCATAACCAAAACCCTC
Source organism: Malaya genurostris (assembly GCF_030247185.1). Classification (NCBI taxonomy): domain Eukaryota; kingdom Metazoa; phylum Arthropoda; class Insecta; order Diptera; family Culicidae; genus Malaya; species Malaya genurostris. The sequence continues at coordinate 97,039,264 of NC_080572.1, forward strand.
CGATCGAGGAAAGTACGCAACCGCACGAAATTGACCATCTACAATACGCTCATTAGACCGGTTGTTCTCTATGGCCACGAAACTTGGACTATGTTGGCAGAGGACCAACGCGCCCTCAGTGTTTTCGAAAGAAAGGTACTGAGGACCATCTATGGCGGAGTGCAGCTGGATGACGGAACGTGGAGACGGCGTATGAATCACGAATTGCAACAGCTGCTAGGAGAACCACCTATCGTACGGACAGCTAAAATCGGACGTCTACGATGGGCTGGGCATGTCATATGGATGTCGGACGACAGCCCAGTGAAAATGGTTCTTGAATCTAATCCGACAAGAAGTACAAGAAGGTACAAGAAGAAGAGGAGCGCAGCGAGCAAGATGGATCGATCAAGTGGAGGGTGATCTCAGAAGCATCCGTGCCTTGAAGGGCTGGCGACGAGCAGCCATGGACCGAGTTATGTGGAGACGTATGCTTGCTACAGCAAAGATAAATAACTTAAAATAAGAATAGGAAGATGATTGCAACCCGTACAGCTAACAGTTCGGCTGAAAAGTTCGTATCGTTTAATAGAAACACACATTTTTTTGCCAAAATTCGTTTTTATTATTCAACATAATTGCCATCAGAGGCGATACAGCGATTATAGCGATCGTCCAACTTTTCGATACCATTTTTGTAGTACGATTTGTCCTTTGCCTCAAAATAGGCCTCAGTTTCAGCGATTACCTCTTCATTGCTTCTAAATTTTTTACCAGCGAGCATTCTCTTGAGGTCTGAGAACAGGAAAAAGTCAATGGGGGCCAAATCTGGAGAATACGGTGGATGAGGGAGAAATTCGAAGCCCAATTCGTTCAATTTCAGCATGCTTTTCATCGACTTGTGACACGGTGCATTGTCTTGATGAAACAAAACTTTTTTCTTCTTCAAATGAGGCCGTTTTTTTTAAATTTCGTCCTTCAAACGCTCTAATAACGCTATATAATAGTCACTGTTGATGGTTTTTCCCTTTTCAAGGTAGTCGATGAAAATTATACCATGCGAATCCCAAAATACAGACGCCATAACCTTACCGGCCGATTGTTGAGTCTTTCCACGCTTTGGGTTCGTTTCATCGTGTACAGTCCACTCAGCTGACTGTCGATTGGACTCCGGAGTGAAGTGATGGAGCCATGTTTCGTCCATTGTTATATATCGACGAACACAATCGGGTTTATTTCGATATAACAGCTCCAAACACTGCTCAGAATCATCAATTCGTTGTTGTTTTTGATCGATTGTGAGCTCACGCGGCACCCATTTTGCACAAAGCTTTCTCATATCCAAATATTCGTGAATAATATGTCCAACACGTTTCTTTGATATTGTTAGGGTGTCAGCTATCTCGATCAACTTCACTTTACGGTCATTGAAAATCATTTTGTGGATTTTTTTCACGTTTTCATCGGTAACAGCCACTTTTGGACGTCCACTGCGTTCATCGTTGTCAGTGCTCATATGACCGGTACGAAATTTTGCAAACCACTTACGAATTGTTGCTTCGCCCGGTGCAGAGTCTGGATAACACTCATCAAGCCATTTTTTTTATCGGCGGCACTTGTTTTCATCAAAAAGTAGTGTTTCATCAACACACGAAATTCCTTTTTTTCCATTTTTTCACAATAACAAAAGTAGCTTCACTCAAAATGCAATATCTCACAAACTAATAATCAGACAGCTGTCAAATTTATACACGTACCTTTTGAAGGTTGGTGCTAACTGAAAATGGTATGGATTTAATTCTAGTGGCGCCCTCTCATAGAAACGATACGAACTTTTCAGCCGATCTTTTACTTAAATCCTTTCATAGGATTTAAACTTTGATACAAATTCTTCTCGTTCGCAGTTCGCAGATTCTGGGTTGAATTATAAGGAGAATATTAAATTCACTTCACACTTTAGAGCCTTTTTTCGTTGCCGGAACAATGTCCAACGTCCACACTTCCACGACATGACCTCGAATTTTTCATCGCAATGATTGCAGAGAAGTTTTTGTTTCCGATCTACGTCAATCTTGAACCGAGCTCTTACAATTCTTACCTTTAGATATACATCGTTGTAATATACGAGCCCATACTTCTCTTCGGATTCGGAATATTAGAACTAAATGTGAATTTAACGAGCTCTTCCTGCCCATACTCGCATATCAGTCCCACATCGATTTTCGTCAATTTCGTGTTAGCTTGATATATGAAGTTTATGCTCGATATACTCTTTTAAACTGAAACAAAAGTAGTGGATTTGGTCAGAAAAAAAAATGGGAAAAAATATCAACTCTTGTCTGTGAGTATCCGCATATTTATCCCATTTAGAACGAATTTCATTAATTTAATATATTGAAATGTTGAAATCAAAAAATCTAAAATAAAACATAAATCGCATTTTTCTCAGTATGCTGATTTTCCATATGGTACTGATATGCAACTGCAACTGTCCATATATTGTAAGGTGGGCATTCTTCTTATCAAGTACTGATGCTTCTTGCAAATATCGAGCAACTAACGATTGAGTGTTCTGTGAAATCTCCTTACAATTGTGTGTGACAACTCACTTGGCTCGTAGATGGCTGAACCGATTTTCTCAATCTTAGATTTAACTGAAAGGCCTTGAGGTTCCATTAGAATACCCCAATTTTCATTCGGATCAAACCCCTGGTTAGGGTGCTAAGAGTAAAATCGTCAATTTCAAGAAGGCGATTTAAATTTCTCTAGTTGGCAGATCATGATAGTCTGTACCCATAAATTAATATACCACTAATAGTCCCATAAATGATTTGCTGACTGTTATCCAAGTACGATTACCGATATATTTTTTAATGTGGAACATATTTTTGTTTTCTATATAAGGGTGCAAATTAGAAACTCAAGAAAAATACACGTAGAAATGTGGTCAGGTTTTGAACAATTGCAATATTTCTACGTGTTATTGATTTGAATGTTTATAGCCATGTATTTTTAATTGTATATCATTGAAATGTTGATTACTAGCTAGCAGTGTCCTATTTTGTCTGCAAAAAATATCCGGCATACCGGATTTACCTGCCATAGTCGACGGTTTTGAAGAAGTAAGCGATATATCAATGGGAAAGCATCGCTCTGATAGGTCAATCGATACTAAAGCGCAGCTGTTGGAAGCACGCGAATCTATAAATATAAGCAAAATTATAGCTAACGTTTCAGTCCTACGAGTAGCATGCTAGAGGTAGGTTGTTGCTAGACAGCAAGACAAAAAGTGCCATAAAACGATTTGAAGCTTTAATATGTATGCTCTGATCTTGTGTCATGCAAGATCGGATGAAATTTCATGTTATGTCGTTTCGCCTGAGAAATTGACAACTATACCAGGGTAAATTTGGAGTGCATAAGATTAATTTCCAATTTTTATAGGATGAACTTGATTGATAATGAGAAAAAGTTTATCGCTTCAACCGAAATCGCAGAATGGTAGTAATGGTAGAGAAACGCTATAAAAATAACTGCTTGCATACAAAACTTGAACACAAGCTTGGCGAAGAGAAGCTTAAATATCGATATCCGTATCGCAAGCATGTGCAAACATATAATTGCATACATTTGGGCTATTGAAGTAATTTCGTCGGCTATAAAACAAATACAAATCATGACAAATAGAGTCTATATTCTGGGTTCGCGTGTTCGGGTTTGGTTCCTAATAAAGATCAATCTAAGCAGATTCTCGTGCATTTGCGAATTAAAAAGTGTGACGATTGATTGAACTATTTGATTGTAGATCATTAGAAATTTTGGTTTCCTTGGTCCACATCAATGGCTTGAACAACCCCATGGGGCTGATCCTTGTAGTTTTGTTCCAAATCGTCATAGAGAACCGTAAAAAAATTGTAGGTCATATTAGTTTGAGGTTGCATCAATCGAACGTCACTATGCTTCATCTCCAGCTTTCGGTTCCAGAAGTATCGGCAATATCAAATGTGATAAAATGGAACTCACTTTACCTTCTCTCATATGGTTGAGTAGTTTTTCACTAACTTACATTCAAATGTAGTATATCAATGTAGTAATATATTGCAACAGGAATCTTAAAAACTCTTTTCAAAACTTATTTAAATTGTAGTATTTCGATGAATTTCTGAAATGAAATATGAGAAAGGTATCATTACACCACTAGGTGGATTAAAACAGGTATTTTGTTTCAGAAATTAGACTGATTTTCTGAAAATCACTAGTACAACACTTTTGGCAGGATTTATAATTTTTCGATTAACTAATTATTACTATTCTGAAACAACTACTGAAATTTTGAAAATAATTTTGTCACGTATAAAAAAATGTTTAAAATATGTAATCTCAAATTTATTAAATTTAATTCATGAATCGATCTTTAGATGAATTGATACGTAGATTAGGCAATCAGGAACCATTTGTTCTATATGCCAGTATCAAGGTGAGACACAAGTTCATCTGTAATTAGAACGACTTGCTCGTTTTATTGAGTCATTTGGATTGTCATGACTACAACTGTAGTTATGGTGTATTCTAAGTATTTGATGTATACACATCTCAGGAAAAGTGTAATTCTGGAACAAATTAATATTATTTAGCTTCCCAGATTAAATCCTGGTGAGAGTAAATTGGCTACTTAAATGTAATAGGATTTCAACATTAAATTAATTGTGGAAAATGGCGATATTCGAGCTAGATCCGATTGAGAAGCTTGGAAAGTAACCCACGAGTTCAAAATCAATATTTCGTGCCATACGGGTGATTTGTAAAAAACGGAAACAATGAAACATTATTGAAAACTGTAACGATGAGTGTCACGATAAATAGAATTTTGGAATTCAACTTTCAGAACTCTTTACTTACTTTTCAGCTACACATGCAACTGCAACCATTGAACCAGCAAAGTTACTTTTCGTAGGACAAATTCGAGAAAACAATTTTTAGTGCAACTACAAATGATGATATAAAGAAAACTGAGCATTGAAGGAATGAGAAAAGTTAACATATGTGGAAGAAAGAAGAAAGAAGAAAGCCTAAATATCGACTGGATCACCCATTTATTGAAAGTACTGTTATTAAATATACCGTTAAGAGAAATAAATTACCAAGAAATTTCAACCCACAACTCCACGAACTGCAGAGAAAAAATTGCCAAGATCGACCGTGAAAAATTTTGTAACTGGAGCTTTATATGACAGGCATGTGAATCATGCAATGTTTTCATAGTGGAAACAAGAAACAGATTTATGTCGTATTTGTTTGAAAACACTGAACCAGGATAGTTCCCTCAAACAAACGTTTTTCACGGGACTGAGTTGATTTCGCTCTTAGTAACGGGTGCTTGAACGAAACCGATATAAGAATCAGGCTCGAAACTGACTCGAATATTAGTGCAATAACTTTGAAACTAGGTTGGAAATTGGCTTCAAACAAACGGTTTGACGTCAGTTTAAGTGAAAACTGGGTTAGGTTTGGCATCATGTAAAAACGACATTAGAGCAAATTCAGCAGCTAGTAGTTCTATATGGAAGATCTATAAAAGAGCATGAACTGGAACAAATTTATCCCCAGCAAGCCGTTTTAGTTTTATTCATTCGAACAGTTTTTCCTTAAAATTTAAAACTGATATACGATGCCGTTCTATTTTTTGTATATTTGAAACACGAGCGAAACACTGCTGGGGCTGCCAGTTTTTCTTGTTATAAAATTCAGATATAAATTTTGTAACTGGCATAAATTTTGCATCTAGAACTAGAACACTACTGAATATGCCCTTAGTATATAAATATAAGCGATCAAGTAGGCTACGAAACATATCTAATAAATAAATGATGGTAATAAATGAGCATTAAGTTATTCACACTCAATAGAGACAGTTACTCTTTGGGACATATATTTTCATTGGTAGGGTATGCAGGTAGAGTACCTCAATACCTAACGCGAGAAACAAATTGGAAATATTAAATGCGAATGGAACTATGTAACGAAAATGTTACCGCTGAGACGGGACTCGTACCCGTAGGTAAAGACTGTCCCAGAAAGTATGAACGCGCTTTGATATCACTGTAAATAATTCACAAGTTTATATTCGATATTTTGATAATATTAGACTACAACAACAGAATATTATTCTCAACATTTGCTACTTAGCCATTGTAGACTAGCTGGCGACAAGTTTTGACACTTTTTTCCTATCTTTTTCGAACTGTTGAATAGTTTCGGCTGCCAAGACATGTTTCCTAAGATGTGCCTTCGTTAATGCCCAAAATTCCTCAATTGGTCGAAGTTGTGGGCAATTTGGTGGATTCATGTCTATTGGGACGAAAATGACATTTTTGGTAGTATACCATTCTACCGTTGATTTCGAGTAGTGGCAAGAAGCAAGATCTGGCCAGAAGACAACAGGATCCTTATGGCTTCGAATCATGGGTAGAAGTCGTTTTTGTAAGCATTCCTTGATGTATATTTCGCTGTTCATTGAAGCAGTGGTGATGAAGGGTTTCGAAATCTTACCGCAGCTACAAATTGCTTGCCAGACCATAGCTTTCTTACCAAATTTTTCGACTTCAATCGATGTCTCGGACTGGTTTAACACTTTCCCTTCTCGCACCGTATAATATTGTGGTCCCGGCAAGGATTTGTAATCGAGATTCACGTAGGTTTCGTCGTCCATGATTATGCAGTTCAAATTTCCAGCAAGAATCGTATTGTACAGCTTTCGAACCCTCGGCCTGATCCATGCTTCTTGTTTGGGACCACGTTTTGGTTGTTTCTGCTTCTTATAGGTTCGAAGATTCAAACGTTCTTTAGCACGAAGAACATTTGACTTCGAAGTGCCCACTTTTTGGCTACATCCCGAACTGAAATCTCCTTTTTTTGCTCGAACGCCTTCAGTATATGTTTATCCAACTGAGGGTTAGCAGGACTTATTTTTCGACCCGTTTTCAGTTTATCCTCAGAATTGTTATCCTCACCGAACTTTCTAATTGCATTTCGCACTTACTCCTTCCATTTTTGCTATCTTTCTCAGTGACAGTCCGCGTTCTGTGCACCATTTGTACACAATTTTTCGACGTTGTTCTGCTGAAAGTCCACGCATTTCGAAACAAACTAATGAAAACGAATAAACAACTGCACAAGTGGTTAGAGAAGAGTGTAAACAACAGGACGTAGCCATAAAAATTGACAGATTCTGAACCATTGCGAAATGGCAGCGGTTTTTGGTTGCGTCCATACTTTCTGGGACAGTATTTAGCTCCTAGCCGGGGATATTATTTTGCCGATTAAACTGCCTTGCGTATGAAAACACATGAAGAGACAGCCTATTTGATTAGAAGAACCAAGCATGCTTCGCTTTACTTGGATGCCGCAGAATTTAATTATAAGTCATAGAACTCATCCAACAGGAAATAACACACACCGCATCGCAAAGTCTATCTTCACTTTCTGCTTTGCCGTCAGAGTATTATTTGAGATTTTGTTTTTGTCTCTTTTACTGTCTAGCAAAATTTGAAAGTATATTTCTGTCTCTTTTGTTTTCTGTTGGATGGGTTTCCATAGAAATAAAACTATAATTGAATGCTATGGCGGCCAAGTAAAGCGAAGCATACTTGGTTCTTCTAGTCAATTACGCTGTCTCTTCATGTGTTTTCATATGCAGGGTAGCTTAATTAGCAAAACAGTTTCCCCAATCAGGAGCTAGCTACACCAAGTAGCACAAGAGCAATTCAAGGAATTTTCAGAGTGCCCAATCGATTCCGTACAACTTCTTTCTGAACGCCATTTTTGTACAATTAACGGTTTCTGAGTTACAACGATTTGAAAATGGCAATTTTGTGAAATGCAAAAATACATACGTCCTTTTTAAAAGCAGTCGTGAGTCGGATTGACCTCTCCATCGGTTCAAAACTTATGGTTTGCCATACTGAAGGCATGTGAAAAGTTTCATCCAAATCGGAGAAAGTCGAGTCTGATGATCTGCTAAGCATTTCTGGAATTGCTCACAAGCAAAGTCTTGGCATTACATTCCTTTTGTGGAATTTGGACTTTCTGTTTCAACAGACTTCGCAGCCGATTCATAGCGTACAGGATCATTACATGGCTGGTAGTACGATCCTACTGACACTAAGAATCCTTCCAGGTCGGAGTTCGAGCATACGATTACTGGCTTGTAAGACCAGCGCCCTATGCATTGAACCGCCAACCCAGGTAGCACATGTAACTTGTTGATAAAAAATAAATAAAATAAAACATATGCTGCATAATATTCGCGTGACAAACATGATGAAACAAGCCGTAGTATGATGGTGACAATCAAGTCAAAATAATTTTACAAATTCACCCCTCGTCATACTTAATTACAATAAGTTCTGGTGTAACTTTTCGGTAGCCGGTAATTACCTTACGACTTGTTCGCATTGACTGTTTTTGGTTACCAACTGGTCACCGTAACAAAATGCGACAATAAAAAAGTGACACACTAGAAGACAAAGTTAAGTAGTAATGATTTCATATCGATTACCGTATTCATTGTGATTCAACAAAGAAATACAAAGACAGTGTCGGCTGAAAGCTTCCGTATATTTTCCCGGATAATAATATTAAATCAATAAGAAGAATACGTGAAAAATTGTTTTAGTTTTAAGAAATTGAGTATAGTTAAGTCTGCATTTATACGCAATTTTCTCGCCGGTAAATGAGCAAAACTTGTTTCGTTTTGGAAAGTGTATCCATGGAAAAACTTATGCAAATAGATACCATTAGAACCAGTGAATGAAATATTAATTAAATTTCATAAAATGCATTTTAATTCATTGCGTTGCGATGTTGAGTAATACCAGCTGGGAGCTCTGGCGTGACTCTCGCATTTTTTTTTCATTCTAATGTCTGTCTCTAACTCTGACAACAGTCTACGGCTTTATCCGCTGATATTCTCTTTATGGTTTTTTAAATGTTACACCTTATTTTGCTTTAATTTGCTATATGATTAATTTATAAATAATAAACCGTCTATCTGTGGATATCGTAGTCATCACTAAATCTTATGCCGTTTTCTCTTGAGAAAACTGAAACTGACCCAGGGTAGTTTCATCAAACAAAAATTTTCTATAGGATTACATGGCACATAGTAGTCTTGAGTTTATCTTTGGTATGACTATCAAATGAACTGTGTGACAACCTAGTACAGCTGAGTATTATCAGTTCCTTCTGCTCAATAAGTCTGTTTCTTCGATTTCCCCGTATAGGAAAAGTTACAAGTTCGAGTAACGTTTCTATGGTAACGTAAGCTCTCATTCCGCTGCAGAAACAGTCTTTTTTCAATCTGATTTTCTCGTTGAGAGTTGATAAAATCTTAGGACAAAAAACACAAACACCATTCGAGAACAACTAATTTGTTCAACTCGCTGGTTGTGAGAAAATCTTCCGATGTTTTAGTTGCATCAATTAATTTTAGTTGAAACAGCCTCAAAATTCGATACCTAAAGCACGCACTAATTTTGTCAATCCTGTTCTATTCAGCATCTCCCATGAAGTTTAGAAGCTTATTAATCCATTCCTTTCCCCTTTTTCACCGAACTCGTTATGTGCACCGTAAAATCATTTCAACTGCAACCCAACGTGGATCTCTTTGTTCTGCATTATCGAGAATGAACGTACATACTTAGAGACCGTTTTGGGTCATTTCCTTTCAAAATCCCGACCTTCTAAACTACTTCCGAGCATTCGTCTGTGTGAGTGAAAAAGACCGTCCTAGCACCTTTCACTCCTTGGCAGAATATACAGTCTTCGAAGCGATTGAGCACAATTTAAAGGTTGCTGCTATACGGTAAGTGGCCGGCCGAAGCGAAGATGGCAGCAAAAAAAAGAAAAGTTCGCCTTGGGAAAGGACATGTCGTCGTCTGGCTCTCGTTCGGAAAATGGACCGTAAAAATGCACATCGAGAAGGTGATATTTTTGTGTACGATTGCTTCGGGACGGGCCCAGGTGGCTGGTGTCGAGAGGTCATCTACAAAATAATCTTCCGAAATGGCAGCATGCAGAGAACGGAACCGGGCTGGACCGACTCGAATCGGTATCTTGGTGGCGCACGGGAGGCCAACTCTTCGGAGAGTCGTATATGCGGAGAAACGTGAGGATATTACTTCGCCATAATGTTGAATAATCCATGTGGTGCCATGGACGACAGGCGGATGGATGGCCTTTGAATCGCTATAGCCGAAACGACCAAAAGACCGGAACGGTTTCTCGTGTGTGCTGCGGGCCGTCGTGGGAAGTGGCCATGGAAATTTATGTTTATCTTGAGAGTATTTATAATTCTATTTCAGGTTACTTCGTCTTATTTCCTTCCGAGTAGTACCGGTCGTAATATGCAGTAAAATGCTTGAATGGAACCATATATTTTCTAGGAGATTTGTTTCAAGAGTTTCCGAATAGAAACAGTCAGACGAACAGTAAATTAACGGAATGAATCCGAAGTAAAAGCTAATAGCCGATGTTTTCGCCAACGCGTTGTTCGTTGCTTCACAGTCAGACACCAGGTTCATCAATAAAAATCAGCAATAAACGTTTCGTGCTACGGAGAACAATTTGTACACTTCATTGAACAACGAGCTCGTTTTTCCAATAAACTCAAATTTTGGCTGCCATTAAGCTGAACTACCGATAAATAAAATAAGACCAGTTCCAGAAGATAGTAAAATGGTAGCACCATCAGCTTAATGCTCTGCTTTCGCTATCTTCCAGTTTATCTACGTACCGAAAAAGCAACGGAATTTCCGTCAAGATGGGAAATTTACGCACTTTTCAGTCAAGCCCTACCCGACCCGTGTGTTCTTCCCCTTTTGCACATCCAAAATAACAATAAAAGTCGAATGAACCTCTCCGCTCATTATTATCCAATTCCCAGGACGGGACTTTCGCCAGTTGCCGATGGAACCTTGGCCCGACCAGTTGACTGGCTACCGACTGCTTCGCTATTCATGATGTAGAGAAGAAAAAAAGAAAGAATCATTTCCTACAGCACCGAAACTGAACCAGGAGCTGTGAAAAACAAATTAATAGCCTGTTTTCTTAGCACGTTTACTATCATCGCTTACAAGGCTGCAACCTGGCGAGGGGGGAAATATCAGTTTGCAACCGCCTGTATCTGCCACCTATTCTCGAGGATTGACCATTAATTCAAGTTACTCCAGAAACGATTTTTTGAAAATTATGTGCGGTTTGTGTTGATGAATATCGATTATTGATATGACGAGCTTTATATCTGGGTCGATATATGGCACGATTAGATAAACGTAGGTTTGAATTTTGCTCGAGCGAATAAGTCTTACAATACTGCGGACAACTTTTCGAAATTTGCCTTCTAGGAGAATGATAAGTTTTTGAATACGGTGGATTTGGGAGCAATTCGAAGTTCAATTCATGTAGTTTTGCCATTGTTTTGATTGATATGTGACACGGTGCGATGTCTTGATGAAACAACAATTCAACCTTCAAACGTTTCAATCTATATATATATATATATATATATATATATATATATATATATATATATATATATATATATATATATATATATATATATATATATATATATATATATATATATATATATATATATATATATATATACTGGAAAAAGTGTGTATTGCTAATGTTCTCTGATATGCGTGAACCGATCTTCAAATGATTTTTTATGTTTGAAAGGTGACGTTATAGTACATAAGGAAAATCCTTCGGTAAAGTTGAGAAAAACTAGAAAATTGGTTGATTTGGAATTGGAAACTTTCCACTCAATGCATGCTAGATCTCCTATGATTGTTTAGCGTGTATGGAGTTGTGAAATGCTAGCTGACTGTAGAGCAAAATATGAATACTAGATTATTGATAAAATCGTTTGGCACCAAACGAGCTGATTTGTGCAAAAATTTCACTGAGCCTACTTGGTTCACGTGTTTCTATATTTCGAATCACATGTTCAATTGAGTAAGGGCGCCAAATGAACAGTTTCCATTTTCCGATATATAAATATGAGTTCAATGCCGTCATGTCAAATTACTATAAGAAAAGAAAGTGATTACCGTTTTTTATGATTCCTAAAACTCCAGAATGTCAACTTCCCTCTCTGAGCAGCCTGGATAGCCGTGTAGTGTCGCTAGCGGGTTCCCAACTGGCTAAGAATAACACTACGGTTCACCAGTATCGTTGGTATAAGTCCACCAAACAGGTAAGCCGTGTGGCATCCGGCGGAATTATTTTTTACCAAGAATTGATCCACTGGTTTCCTGTTCCATGTCGTAAAAGGCCACAAAAATAGGAACTCCTAAGTCAAGGTGTATTTCCGTGCCGATGGCTGAATGGCTGCAGGAGGTTAAACAATGCAGACGTGAACGGAATATCTTGGAGTTTTCCCTTACTATGTTAAGCGAAGCTCTGGCACAGTGGACGACTTCTTTCTTCGCAACTCGTGGGATTTAAATGATTAAAACATTAAAAATAATCCTTACATGGTTCGCTATAGGCGATTATAAGCCAATATATTTGGTTTCTTCTAGTTGTTGTACGATAAGTGCTGGAGATGAAGTGTTCATTACTCTAATTGATAATGGTAAGAGTAGCACAAATCAATCTCTGACATAAACGTACGGCAACTATAAATCTATCCAGGCTTCTCCAAGAAGGTAAAGCTTCTATAGCTTTGATTCAAGAACCATATTTCCAAAAGGGAAACTTTTACGTTGGAAAATTGTTACCTTCGACAAGAACGGTATGACTAATGACTAATGACAAGAACGGTATGACTAAAGAAGGTGACAAGCGATTATAAATACACTCTCCTACTCAATGCTTGATCGGAGAAATAGGTATAAAGCGAGAGGACTAGTGCTTGATGGACAGAGAAGATGTTTGGATGTAAGGTATCGGTCGGGTGACGGCCAGGATGTAGACCATGTTCGATGTACGTTGCTACTATGTCTGTTTCGAGTTTTAGTGTGGCTAAAGAAAGATCAGAATGGCGAAATGGTAGCGCGTATGCACGGAATGCATAAGAACGCAGGTTCGAGTCCTGTCTCTGAGTGTATCTTTTTCCAAAAATTAATCTTTTCTGTTAGTTTTTCTTTCACTTGGCTTCTCCAAAATATATTTCCGCTCAGTCATTGCAAAAACTGAACTTAGTCATGGCGGCTTTACGTCAAACTAAAATTAATAAATCGTCAGGAAATATGTCTATTGTTCGGCATATATGCCGCATAACCAACCTTCGCCAAGCGATGATTTCAAAAAAGGTTGTATCATACTGCTGCAAAAGTGATTTACCGCTAATAATCGGCAGTGACATCAATGCTCACCATATCATTTTGGGCAGCACAGATATAAATTTGAGAGGCTTTGATATGATGGAATTTGTGAGCAGTACAAACCTGCACATAGTCAATCCAGGAAACCGTCCAACTTTTGCGAGATGTAGGAGAGAGGAGGTTTTGGACGTAACTCTCTGCTCTGATAGAATTGCGCATGAGTTGGTGAATTGGCTCGAACCTTCGTTGTCTTGTCATAAGTACATCTTCTTTGATCATTCAAACGTTAAATTTGATATTATCACATATCGCAATCCCAAATCTACAAACAGGGACCTCTATGAAGAGGGCTTGGCGCCTAGATTTTACGGGTACCAACCAACAATTGAAACCCCAATTGATTTAGAAAATGTTGTCGACGAGACAAACTCACTCATAGTTGCAGCATATGAAGAGGCTTGTCCACTTCGGATTGTGCGAGCTACTAGAGGAACTCCTTGGTGGAATGCTGAACTTCCTAGACTAAGGAAACTATGCAGAAGAGCTTGGAACCACCGACGCAGAGATGAGTCGAAAGCATTCGTGTCGGTTCGAAGGGCTTACAAAAATGCTCTTCGATCGTCTGAGCGAAGTGGTTGAAAAAGCCTTTGCACAAATGTCTCTAGTATCAACGAGGCTAGCAGATTAAATAAGTTACTTTCGAAGTCTAAGGACTTTAATGTCAGTTTCTTAAAACTTCAGATGGTGAACACTTGTCTGATGAAGGTGATGTACTTCACTATCTTTTTAACACTCACTTTCCAGGATGTATGGATCCATCACCGACAGCTCTTCTCGAGACTTTTTCAGGTAGTTATGATTCTTGGGCCCTTGCTCGAAGCTTTGTGACGATTGAATCGGTCAAATGGGCAGTTGAGATTTTTGCTCCGTACAAGTCCCCTGGAAAGGATGGAGTTTTCCCAGTGTTACTGCAGAAAGGGTATGAACATTTCAAACATGTTTTGAAGAAAATACTTACTTTTAGTCTTGCGACAGGATATATTCCAAGAGCTTGGCAGGAAATAATTGTCAAATTTATTCCCAAAGGCGGTCGCGACACTTATGAGGAAGCGAAGAGTTTCAGGCCTGTCAGTCTTAGCTCATTTCTTCTTAAAACAGTGGAACGCATAGTAGATCACTATATCAGGAATATTAGTTTGGGCGTGCATCCGCTACATGGAATGCAACATGCTTACCAGCTTGGAAAGTCCACTACAACCCTGTTACATGATGTTGTGTACAACATTGAAAAAGCTTTCTCACAAAAGCAATCTTGCTTGGGAGTTTTCCTAGATATTGAAGGTGCCTTTGATAACGTGTCTTTCAATTCAATTCTGGAAGCAGCCCGTGGTCATGGCATACCTTCAAGTATCACAAATTGGATACACGCAATGCTTAGCAATCGACTTCTTTGTTCATCGCTTCGGCAAGCAGAGATTAGAAAGCTGAGTGTCTTTGGGTGTCCTTAAGGTGGTGTACTATCCCCGCTTTTATGGAACCTAGTCGCTGATGGTTTGTTAAGGAAACTTAATAACCTTGGATTTCCGACTTATGGTTTTGCCGACGATTATCATATATTGATGACCGGTATAAGCATTAATACTCTCTTTGATTTAATGCAGCAAGCCCTGCGATCTGTTGAGCAATGGTGTTGTCAGGTTGGATTATCTGTAAATCCGGGCAAAACATCAATGGTTCTTTTCACTCATCGTAGGATAATCACAGGAGCTCGTCCGTTGCAGTTCTTTGGTTCAGAGGTCACTGTGGTCGATCAAGTTAAATACGTCGGGGTTATTCTTGACTCAAAACTGAATTGGTCTGCTCACATTGACTTCAGGATTGAAGGAGCTTGCATGGCTTTCGGCCAATGCAGACGAGCTTTTAGAAAATCATGGGGACTCAAACCCAGATATATTCATTGGATCTACACAACTATCGTTAGACCAATTTTAGCAGGTCTTAGGTTGTCTTGTATGGTGGCAGAAAGGAGAAGTCGCGACAGTTCAGTCGAAGCTAAATCATCTCCAAAGGATGGTCTTAATGGCGATGACAGGAGCATTCACGACAACTCCTACTGCTGCTCTAGAAGCGCTACTGTGCATTTAACCACTACACGTGTTCCTAAAACAAGAAGCATTATCTTGTGCATACCGTCTTAATATTACAGGGCTTTGGAACAGTAACCCTTTAGATTTGGAGTTTGAAACGAGTGCAAACTTCATTTTTTTGTACTTACTCTTCACATCCGTTCCGAAAATAGCTATAGTTTCCACATTCATTAAGCAAAGCTTTTTTTACGAAGTAAATTCCAGGGGTTTGATCCGAATGAAAATTGGAATATTATTATGGCAGCTTAAATGGTGAACAGAGTCTAACACTAAACAAATCAGATTTTTATGTTCATATTTTCTTGTAGTGAAACATTTCAATAATATTCTGTGAAATTTTCAAGCCTATCGGAACAAAACTGAAAATTTGCCAAACCCCGTCTTAAAATGTTTCTTTAAGAGTATGATTTTTCGAAAACTTTAGACGCTACGAGCATCCCAGAAAAAAATTGTTTCCTTCGATTTTATGAACAATGACGCGTTTTTCTCGAAAGCAGGTTTTGAAAGTCCGTGTGCATTGTCCTTCAAAAACTACTTTACCAATTTTTTTCAAATTTTGCACACACTTTCTACATATAAAAAACCAAACCCCAACGTTTTCCTTTCCGTTGTTTGTTACTTTGGGCAGGTTTTACAGCTAAAATATGGCGATTTTTTTCGTGAAAAATCGTAGTTTTCACTGTGAACAACCACCAAAAACTTCTGATTAATCTGCGCTGAGATATACTGAACACCGCAAATCAGAATTTTTAAGAAGCGTCCTCAAAAATATTTCTTCATCGATTTATTTCTCAACACTTTTCCATGAAAATATTACAAAATGTTGTTCGAATGATGCTTTTTATCATGCTAAACATTTGAATTTATTTTGTTGAACGATAATTCTGAAAAAATGATGATTTTTTCATCGTTTTAAATACTTTCTTAAAATATCTATATTGTAAAGACTGTCCCAGAAAGTATGGACGCACTTTGATTTAATTGTAAATACACTGAGGTCTTTTTTTATGCGGTTTTTTACGCGACTTTTTTATGCGAATTTTCAGAGTTATGCGGTTTTTTTTATGCGAAGTTTAAGAGTTGTGCGGTATTTTTATGCGAATTTTCAGAGCTATGCGGTTTTTTTATGCGTTTTTTTTATGCGATACGTAAATTCGCATAGAAAAAGACTTCAGTGTACTTCACAAGTGTTAGATATTCAAATTTTATTCGATATACTGATAATATTGGACTACAACAAAATATTATTCTCAACATTTGCTACTTAGCCATTGTAGGCTGGCGCACCTTCTTGCGAACGTTCCTCATACAATTCCGTACAACTTTCTTCGCGACAAGTTTTGACACTTTTTTCCAATCTTTTTCGAACTGTTGAATGGTTTCGGCTGCCGAGACATGTTTCCTATGATGTGCCTTCGTTGATGCGCAAAATTTCTCAATTGGTCGAAGTAGTGGGCAATTTAGTGGATTCTTGTTTTTTGGGACGAAAGTGACATTTTTGGTATTATACCATTCTACCATTGATTTCGAGTAGTGGCAAGAAGCAAGATCTGGCCAGAAGACAACAGGATTCTTGTGGCTTCGAATCATGGGTAGAAGTCGTTTTTGTAAACATTCCTTGATATATATTTCGCTGCTCATTGAAGCAGTGGTGATGAAGGGTTTCGAAATCTTACCGCAGCTACAAATTGCTTACCAGACCATAGCTTTCTTACCAAATTTTTGACTTTATTCGATTTCTCGGACTGGTTTAACACTTGCCCTTCTCGCACCGTATAATATTGTGGTGCGGGCAAGGATTTGTATGTTAATCGAGTTTCACGTAAGTTTCGTCGTCCATGATTATGCAGTTCAAATTTCCAGCAAGAATCGTATTGTACAGCTTTCGAACCCTCGGCCTGATCCATGCTTCTTGTTTGGGACCACGTTTTGGTTGTTTCTGCTTCTTATAGGTTCGAAGATTCAAACGTTCTTTAGCACGAAGAACATTTGACTTCGAAGTGCCCACTTTTTGGCTACATCCCGAACTGAAACCTCCTTCTTTTGCTCGATCGCCTTCAGTATACGTTTATCCAACTGAGGGTTAGCAGGACCTTTTTTCGACCCGTTTTCGGTTTATCCTCAAAGGTGTTATTTTCACCGAACTTCCTGATTGCATTTCGCACGGCTTTTTCACTTACTCCTTCGATTTTTGCTATTTTTCTCAGTGACAGTCCGCGTTCTGCGCACCATTTGTACACAATTTTTCGACGTTGTTCTGCTGAAAGTCTACGCATTTCGAAATAAACTAATGAAAACGAATTAACAACTGCACAAGAGGTTAGAGAAGAGCGTAAACAATAGGACGCAGCCATAAAAATTGACAGATTCTGAACCATTGCGACATGGCAGCGGTTTTGGTCGCGTCCATACTTTCTGGGTCAGTCTTTAAGGGGTTTCAAGAAATATCGATAAACCGGAAGTCGTCCGCTTCAATTTTGGAACCACCTCAAACATTGTTTTGAATATTATCATAAAATCCGTTCCAAAAATATCTTAATGTTAAGCTTTTTCAAAAAACGTGATTAACCCACCTAGCAGTGAGGTGATACCTTTTTTTATCAATACGCATGTGTTTTTGCATGGATATTCTTAGGTGTTTTAGTTCTCATGACATTATTTTAATTATCGTCGTTTTAAACGGCAAATTGAGATTTTAATCACTCATTATCCTGTAATGCCGAAACTGCAAAACATATCGAATTTCAATCTTAGCGTGCGACAATCGATTAAACATTCCATGAGATGTCGAATTAAGTTCCACTTTAGAGTTTTTCGTAATTATTTATGGTACTTCCAGAGCCGGTATTCAGGAATTAGCATAGCCCAAAATGATTCGAATGGCCATAAATTATTACGCCAAACAATTTACATGAAATTTATAAACTCATCATCTGTAATTCCAGAATCGGATAAAATTCACCAATTTTGTATGGGACCTTAAGTCCTATAATATTTGTTTTTAAAGTTCGATTTGGTCTTTTTTGAGAAAATGATTGAGCTTTGAGAATCGATTCGATACTGGAACCGGAATTCTAAAATCGGTGTAGTCGAAATCAGTTAAATTCACCTGAGCAGTGTGTAGACATCTTTGAGAAATTGTAGTGCGAATTAAAATTTGGGGGTACATTCCGAATCCAAAAACGAATACCGCTCAAACTGAAATAAATTTAATTTATGTGAAATGGACATTTTTATACTAATTACCCTGCATTTTCTAAACCAGAAGTCGGATCTGACTAAAAAGTAAGAGGTTTTATAGGATTTTAAGACCTCTCATTTGAATCATAGATGATTCTTAGATTTCATTTGAATCTTAGATCGGTTTAGCCATCAACGAGAAAAATGAGTTACACAGTTTTGATTTCGTTTCACATATCATCCTGTAGTCCCGGAACAAGAGGCTGGAACCAAACATAATTCAGGAACCTTGTTTGGGAGCATACGACTCTTCATATGAATCTGAGTTTGTAGAAAACGGTAGAGTCATCTCCGAAAAAAATGAGTAAAATTATTTGTCACACACGCATTTGCTGATCTCGACGAACTGAGTCGTATGGTATATGGAAGTCATGTTCTTCCAGCATTTATTGCTGTAAATAGTTTAAATCAATATAATTATGGAATTACTTCCAACTCGATAATGCTGGTATCATCAGGTTTACATATGCCATATTCGAAAGATTATGTTGCCAAAAATGAACCGTGCTAAAATTGGTCCGAGGCAAATTGTCATAAAAAAGGATGCTGTACACAGTCTTTTTGGTACTTAGAAACAATTATATGTAACAGTATAAAAAAATCGTGTTTCATGTTGCTCCCAAGCATTGCTTTTTCATACAGCGCTCAAAATTCCTTCTACTGGAATAAGGCTTACACAAAAATATCGATATCTCCGTTAAAAATGGACGGATTTTAACAATCTATGGCTTGTTGGATAGGTATTACCGAGCGAAATCTAAGTCTGGAAACATATTCTGTTTTCAAGGTCAAATGTGACAGATACTGTCAAAAAACTGAAAATTTTGACATAAAACTTCGTATAACTCAAAAAGTAAACATCCGATCTCAAAACCATTCAAAAGCGTTCTGGGTGACGGGGAGACCTTTCATTTGCGACTAGTTTGATGAAAATCGGTCCAGCCATCTCTGAGATCTCGACCTCTTAGTTGACAACACACATACGGACACACATACACACACACACACAGACATTTGCTCAGTTCGTCGAGCTGAATCGATTGGTATATGACATTCGGCCCTCCGGGCCTCGGAAAATTTTTCGAAAGTTTGAGCGAATTCTATACCTATTTTTTATATATATAAAAAAAGGTAAAAAATCACAAAAAGTTTACGTTATTTGGTATTTGGTTCGTAAAAATAGATGGGACCGTGAAAGCATCATTCAATCTGTCTCAATGTTGTACTACCGCCTAGGGAATAAATCGACAGCGGCAGATTTTTTAAATTTGTGTTAAACATTTTCGATACGATCAATATTGTAATAATCACCAACTCTATATCAATGTTGGTGTTGAGAATTTCTTCCCTAGAGCATTTACTAACAACAGACTTACAGTTACAGTTTAAACGTTTTCGCTTGACCGTTTTCGGTTGAAGCTATTGGTTAAGACTTTTGTTAAATCTTTCAACGCTGCTTCTGGAAGCCACTCTTGATACAAAGCCGACTATCCGATTCAGTAATTCCAGCATAGTTCACCACTACTCCGACATTCGATCATTAATTTCGCCTAAGTTGAACTCAAGGAAGTTTTTTCTCTGGAGAGAATGAGGTGCACCGAAATGCAGATCGGCAATCTAACAAAATGCGTCAAAAATCCAGGCTGTGATCTCTTCCCAGGGGGATATTTCAGCCGTTACTTAGCTGCATGTGGGTTGAAGTGGTGATCCGGTTGATAGGCCAAACGGACACGGCTTTACTGCGGTCGGTTGCAGCAGCAGCACATTAGCGTGTAAGATTGATGGTCTTCCTTAGCGGCCAGACAAAATATGGCAATATTTAATCAAGATTTATACAAATTTTGTCACTTCGCTCTCGGTTAGGTTATGGATGAGACACATCGCCGAAGTGCGGTTGCGGTTCATCGGGTGATGAACGGCCGGTTTCACTGAGCAAATTAATTTTTGTCTCAAGAGCCCCAAACGAATGGACAAAAAAAATGAGAAGCTTCTGCTGGGAGTGAATTGTTTGTATCAAAGTTGCAGCAAACCACGAGGGTTGACAGGAATAAAAAAAAAAATAATCCGGCAATTAATTACCAACCAAATGGAAGCAAACAAACAAGACTTGGTCGCCGACCGACGCCGCACCATGTCGAAATGAGTGACGAGAAATTGAAACTTTGTACGACTCGAACGTTGGCACGGTCACGGCGGGGTACTTCGCGAATGGAATGGCAAATTGCCTTAGAAGGCATTCGTTTCAATCTGGAAATGCAGAATTCAGTCCGGAAAATGTTTAACATATTTACACGAGAAAAACGCAACTGCGTCTGTGATTGCAGCAGACTGGAAAGTGACACAATATGAGAGGGAACGAAGAAAAGCAACGTCCCAACGTCGACGGGACGTACCGAACGGGTGAGTGCGGGGAAAATTTATGCTGTCTTTTACAAACATAGCTGCGATAGTTTCCATTTGGCGCTTCGCTTTTGTTGCTCTCGGCTCGGCAGTGAGGGTAATTATTCATCGGTTGTTTTAGCGCTGTGGAGCGGAGAAGGAAAAAAAGAAAAACATGACACAGCACACAGGGGACATCTGCGACAGAAAAATACTGGGTCTGGATCGTACACATACATTGTATGCTGCGACGGTATTTTTAATCCCAACCGGAGAACAACAAGAATTAGGCGGGCTAATTTTGAAACACGGAAAACTGTCAATGAGATTTTGTCCGAGAGGTCGTTCTGCGAGGCGGGGCATGACGACGACACTCAAAATCTCCAAAAACGACGGCGGCCGCTCTACGGTTTAGTGGTGACAGATCGAAAAACAACAGCTGGCAGAACTAGAACCAACCCAAAACAAAACATTCCACTGAGTATTCAGATTCCTGGAAGCTGAACATGCAAATATTGCTTTTCTTTCACTTATCTTCTCGGTTCCCTTCAAGGCTTTCAAATTATTTGAGGGGACAGTTTACTAGTCCCTTCTTATATTAATATCACATTTCCAAATTTAGATGCTGGGAAAACTGCAGCGAAAATAAGTTTTGATATATTTCAACAAAATACAAGCAATAATACCCCAAGGTCCCTTACAATCTGATCACTATTATTTGGTTCACAAAATGATCAATTTGATCTAGCGAAAATGTTTATAACTGGCAACTTTATTTGAAGAACAGCTCGAAAAATCTTGTGATTTTACGTCTTCTTAGCGTCTTATTTCACACAAATTTATATTCAAGAACACGTAAAATCGTGTGGTTAGAAAATTACATGGCTTGAATTCGAATGAAATTAAAAAAAACATAAGATCGATAGCAACAGCGCGACTTGAACCGAGAAATATCATATCACAAACACATCGGTTGCTCGACAGAACCACTGAAGCACATATCTGTTCGTTGAATAATTGATACATTCAAAACCATATAGGCGTGTAAAATTCTGTTCGAGTGAAATATTGCATCATTAGAAAAATTGAGTAGTTGTGAATTGTATCGTATGTAGAATTATGTCACCTGCAAAATTCATAATTTTGTTTACTCAAATTGTTTCATCAACTGTTTCCGCTGCGCTTGTTACTGGTGGATGGAAAAAATTAGTGATTTTAAAAATAATAAAGCATCAATCTTTCATTATTTGGAACACCTGCTGTTGAGTGAATTCACCCAGTTGCTGTATATCTGTGTAGGTGAACGAACAAACTTCGATTTAAGCGGGCAGTAAATGAGCCAGAGACAGCTGTGTGGTAAGATCTTACGTTATGTCCAGTAAAAAGTTCAATAAAAGTGTATTAATATTCACTTTAGTTTCACTTTTAAAATATAGATACAACAAATCTTTGTGTGAATCTCAAACAATGAAAAACAAAACGTTATAATAGTCGCTTGCTACATCAAAATGTTAGATCCACTTTTCAAACAACTGAAAATTCGATGCTCTCATTTTTCTCGGAAACGGCCTAACCGATTTTTACAAACTAAGATTCAAATGAAAGCTTTTTTAGTTTTTTTTTTTTAAATTTAAAACATATCAAGATTCGACTTGCGGCTCTGGAACTAAAGCGTGATAAGCGGAAAATTACCAATTTCATGAGTATTTTTTCACTACCGATTGTTAAAAACAGGTACAAAGCCCATAAAACTATCTAATAAATTCTTCTAGTTTACAGAACTTGTTAGTTTGTGGGAATACAAACATAATGCGGTACTACTGGTCCCCCCTTTCTTTGTTCCGGAAGCACCGAAAGTGGTGAGGAAAAATAGAGCTCACTTCGATTTCTCAGCTATGCTTGAACCGATTTTTACAAATCTTGGTTTAAATTGAAGCTCACATTGTCTCAAAATCTACTGTGAAATTTCATCCGGATCCGATTTCCGGTTCCTCAATTACAGGGCGATGAGTGTCAAAGTTTTTAAATCGCTATATAGAATAACAACGACGATACGACCTGCCTATAAAAACTGCATCGTAAATTTAACTACCCCCCAGTAACTTGTAATGTCAAAAAGAAATCTCTTAGAAATTTTTGGAAACTGGCAACCAAGACTAAACAAGTTTTGTTTTTGAATAACTGGAACCTTCACCGTGGTTACCAGTTTCGATAATGAAAACAAGGAAAATAAGTATAACTTTAACTAAATTAGTCATTCGGCCCAAATGAGTTTCTCTAGGTAGGATTTGTTAACTTCATAGGCATTGAATTCACTTATATTTAGTACATTTCAGCATTACGCAGCGAGAACATTATGGCTATCTTACATGGTGAGGTAATAGACTAAACACCGCGGTACTTTGGGTTAATTCACGTACGTCTCTTCGTACAATTCGGGTTTATCAGAATCCCTAAAGATCTGGACAAATAGGACTGCTTTATCGAGAAATGATATATGCCTAAACAGGAACCACAAAATTTAGATATTAATGAGTGCGTGAAAATTCTGCAGGACACTCAAAAAACTCCAAAACCATTTAGGGTAACGGCTCCCTATTTCATCTGAGCTCCTATTTCCATCTCATCCCTTCACCTCATTACTTTGAACATGAATAATATTTTAAAACCTACCTGAACCAAACTGTAAAATGTTTTAAAATGATTATAAAAGCTATTGTCACACTTTCCTATTGAAATAAATGGTTTTAAGTTCTTCGGTTATCGTTTTTCTTCATTTCAAATAAACTCACTTTTCAATTTAGGACACATTTTCGTCTCAAGATTTACAGTTCGTCATGTTTCTGAATATCTACTAATCGATTCGTCTCAAAACATGATCACTATTTCGCACAATTACACTACCATTGAATGCTGGATGACTTCATAATTAGTAATGTTCACTTGTTACTTGTTTAATTAACGATTTAATACTTCAAAAACTACCCGACAAACAATAAAAGTCTTTAAAAATATGAGATGAAAGCTTTTCACTTAGTTCACTTGATTGTGCTTTGTTTTCATCTCATTTGGTTTCGCAAACTTGCCAAGTTATCTCATATTGTTACAAAAAATAAATTGTTTTTCTTCTTCAAAATCTCATCAAAAAGTATGTTTTTTGGTATCCGTGACATTAGTTTAATTATATTATTGATATTAATATTTCAAAAAAACTGTTTTGGCTTCGAATATTATCAGGAAGAGCATGCTAAATACTAATGAAATAACCATTGTGTCAAATCTAGTAGCACTGGTTTCATTCCGCTATACGTCAACATAACGCTATGAAGTGTATGTGTTTCATCGGCTGTGCACAGAGATGCCAGATATTTTCATAGAAAATATGTATTACGTTGCAGAGAAACTCTATATCTAGTCTATCTGTTTTCACTAATAAAATGATGTTAAATCTGTTTTCACTAATAAAATCTGTTAACATCATTTTATTAGTGAAAACAGATAGACCAGATATAGACTTTCTATGCAACGTAATACATATTCTATGAAAATATCTGGCTTCAAATAGTTCAAATTGGTTCCAAATTTTAATATAAATGTTTGTCAGTGTTCATAATCAATTATCTACATAAAAGATTTCCACTTTAACATGTGATTTGTCCGTTGATTAATAAACTTTCAAAGAATCACCGCAATCAAATACTAATAGATACTCCGAGAGAAAAGTCTAATTTTTTACTTCTTTCTTTCTATGAACCTGTACAAATCTGTATGAAATTTAGGAAATCTTAACAAAATCGGTACTTTGATTTAAACCAGTATGCGAACGCAAAAATCTATACAATACATATAAATCTGTATAAATGGCATCTCTGGCTCTACACTTTGTTTAAAGAAGGGCTAATGAATAAATAGTAACAATCACAGTTTTGTTTTTTTTTTTAAAGTTCACCAATTTAACTTTTCAGTAAAATTTTAAATTTAAAGCGAAATGTAACGGAAACGACTGAAAAATTTTTAAACGTTGAAATGATTTCAAACTGGTTCTAAAAATATCGTATATTGTCTCATAGTTGGCATTAGGCCGTTTTTAGGAAGAATTCTGACATTTTGAACCTGAGAGTGTAATAGTGGACTATTTCGTTTTGATTGCTGTCGCCATTGCTAATTTATAGGATGAATAAAGGATCAACGATAGGATGGATAAAAATGAAAAGATTTAACAGAGTAGTGAACATTTCATAAGTGTTTTTTGCTGTTTCATGAACATTATTTAAATTTCCAGGGAATGTGAATCAAATCTCAATGTGGAGCAAGGCGAATGAAGCAGTAATATGAAATAGTTCTAGTGATTTTAGTGGCTAAATCGATGTTTGAAGGCGACGTCCTTACAAATGAGATGAAATAGGGAGCCCTTACCCTATTAATTGTATGTGTCATGTCTTAAAATTATGTACAACTGTAGATACACAACATTGCATGCTTAAGGACAAATTACTTGTTTGTTGACGAAATACGTTCTGCATCGATTGATGCGAAATAACCCAATTAGGAAATAACATTTTAAAACCGTGTATAGAGCGACACTTTCGAGTTTTCTGAAAATGATACTCATTGCTTAGAACTGACAATAAACAAATTTACAATACAAAAAAAAATATTTTCAATTGTTACTTTAGAATTAAGAGTTGCTCATTATAAGATACCCACTGGACTTTCGGGAATTGACTGAAAAATATGTCTGTAAATTATCACAGTTTCATTCAAACTTAGTTTTCATTGGAAAAATTTGGTTTCGCTATATTCTCGAACAATTTTTATTTAATAATCGTAACCAACATGTAATATGAAGTCATAAGTGCTAACCAACTTCAAACCTTCTCGGAACTTCGTTATTTGCTAAGTATTTGATACAAATGCTATGGATCATCTTCAAGTCACTTCAGGTGATCTGATTAGTGGATGATGTGTTAAGAAACTTTGGTAGTGGTTGGAAAGTTTCTTCAATATAATAGTTGAGATATTTGAGGAGGAATAATTATTCGATGGTTAATCTTTGCCGGAGCGGAATTAAGAGTTACTAGAGCGGGAATCCGAATGCATTATTCAACTTGGTGCAGATGAGCATCGACTTCTCAACCAGTAGTGTAGTAGTAGTGGTCATTGTTATTGTATTTTTTACTAATCTAGCCAAGGATACATAAGTGGTCTGCAACACCAGATATTGGGAGGTTGTGTCGAAGGATGGTCTTCGGATTCTCAGTATTGGAAATTGGAGTCAGTGAAAACTGAATAAAAGTTTTCGGTTGTAAGTTTTGTGAATTTATCCGAAACTGAGATACATTTTAATATGATCAATAAAAAGACTGAATTAAAATAAATCAACTAACCTAATCTCGCGGACCCACGTTGAATCGTCATCTGGAAGACACTCGTATTACATTCAATCCATCGACCATTGCCGATCGCCAACTGCAACTGCAACTGAATCTGCCAGAATCGACCATTGCGACCGGAATACGTCACTACCCTAATGATAATACCCTAGTTTTAAGTTAGTCGTTAATCAAGATTTGAAAATACCCTTGGAATCTGCTTGGCACAGCTTTAGCAGTGTGCCTTTAAATATATTATTATTGAATAAAAAAAAAAAAAACTAACCTAATCTCAAAACAGTTTGAAGCAACGGATTCTAATTTTCGGAAAAGAGTACTACAAGACTCCCGCTGTTTGCTCAATTGAGTTGTTTATTTATATTAATGTGATTTCTAAGTAACTAACTCATAGCAACAAGAACAGTGTTGCTCAAGAGTGTTATTTTTACCATTAGATAGGGGTCGCTCAATTTCTGGTAACTAGCGGTGAGTCGTTAACGGATACATGCAATTTAATGCAATGTTTTTCGGAGTGCCTGGTCGTGTCGTCGATAACAATATGTAAAACACCGGTACGTGCAACGTGGGCGAATAAAAAACCAAACCGAACGATGCGTGCTTTGTTCTATTTCGTACACGCTATAAAGAAAACGAAATGGTTACGGATGACAGCTACTGGTGTGTGATACATATTGATAATAGACGGTGCCGCGGTTGATAAAAACGATATGATAAGTGCGACCAAAAAAATTAATGAATGACCAGTTTAGAATTTTTTTTTTACGTTTTTTGTTTCGTCGGTTTAAGTGACGGTGTATAATATTGAACACACTTTACCCTATAACTCCGGAACCGCAAGTCGGATCCGGATGAAATTTAGGAATTCTGTATGGAACCAGAATACCTTTCATTTGAACTAAATTTGTGGAAATCGGTCAAACCATCGCTGAGAAAAGTGAGTAAGATCCATTTGGGTATATATGACCACTATTTCCGGTACTTCCGGAACCGGATACCGGGAACCAGGATAGCCGAAATCGGTTTGTTCAGTTGCCTACTGATAATGACTATCGATTCGTGTAGTTTTGATACCAGTTTAGAAAAATTTTAACGTTTTTGCCTTTCTCTTATATTGTCTTTCTCATATAGAAAGGTTATGCAATCACTGTGAAAACCGACTTTTGAACCAAGGGTCGGAGGGCCGAGTGTCATATACCATTCGACTCAGTTCGTCGAGTACGCAAAATGTCTGTGTGTGTATGTGCGTATGTGTGTATGTAACGTTTTTTGCACTAACTTTTCTCGGAGATGGTTGAACCGATTTTCACAAACTTAGGTTCAAATGAAAGGTCCTGTGGTCCCATACATAATTCCTGAATTTAATCCGGATCCGGAAATATAGGGTAAAGTGTGTTAAAAATTTTATACCATCATTGAAAAGAGCGAAAAACCGTAAAAAGTTTTCTAAAACGACCTCAAATCTTCTCCAATTGATAGTTTTTATCAGTAGACGGTCAAACAAACCGATTTCGGTTGTTCTTTTAAGAATCGAAGAAAATTATTGTGAAGAATACAACAGTTTATCTATATGATAGTACGATTGATATGAGAAATACCACTAGATGGATTAAAACAGATTTTTGAAAAGAAATAAGACCTAATCTAACAAACTCTACAAATCCTGTTTACCCTGTAGTTCCGAAACCGGAAGCAGTATTCACAACGGATTAAGGAATTCCGTATGAAACTGTAAGATTTTTCTTCTGAACCTATAACCTATTCTTCTATTCTTTCGGTTACACTTATCATAAAATAGCTAAAATTTTTATCAATCGCAGCACCGTCTTTTTCCAATATCACACACTAGTAGCAGTCATCCGTAAGCGTGTAGTGTAGCTACTACTGTATGAATTGGAACAAAGCAATCATCGTTCGTTTTGTGTCTTCTTCTTGCACCGTACCATCACGTACCGATGTTGTATATATTGTCATTATATATGGCGATTTGAAAACTTTGACACTAATTGCCCTGTAGCTGCGGAACCGAAGGTCAGATTCGGATGAAATTTTACAGTAGCTTTAAAGATGATATGAGCTTTAATTCAAATCAAGATTTGTGAAAATTGGTTCAATCATCGCAGAGAAATCGAAGTGAATTTTAATTTTGAGTTTTTCTTCACCACTTTCGCTGCTTCAGGAACAGGAAAAGAGGGAACCAGTAGTGTCTAATTAAGTTTTTATGCCCACGAGCTAACAAACTCTGCAAACTAGAAGAATTTATCTGATAGTTTTATGGGATTAATACCTGTTTTTGAGCATCGTTCGTGAGAATTACAAGATCAACCAACAAGGACTAGTAACACCCATAAATCTCACATACTTCTTGATAATTAACTATTGCATGTCTATTCATTCTGTTCAAATTACATTTCTCATGGTATCTAATTAATGTTTCTATTATTTCCATTACAGGTAGGTAACCAAACACGGACAAAACGCTGTGAGTGTTGAACAATGTTATAGGAAGATACGACGTAACTTTTTCAAAAGGTAATTCTAAAGAACAAACTTTCTCATTCATACTGTGAAATACTTTATTCAGAAAACAATACAAAATCGTTGTTTTATGAATCCCAGTAAAAGATAATAATTAACGATTTAACGATCCGCAAACTGTACGAAGATGGACTGATTTTTAAAAATCACACTCCAGACTTCTTGATTCGATATGCACCATCTAGGGGCACATGCAAATTACAAATCTGTCAGGCTCGCTGCGGAACGAGGAACGACGTTGACAAAATACGAGTCCGTGACAGGGTGCTGCTTACTGTACGGATTGACTTGTTAATTTCATTTTCCCATTTCTCATTTAAATAATTACGAATGAATTCAACAAGCCAAGCCCAAGCCACGGATGCAACAACACCCAGTGGCGCAGTATTTTTTCTTCCATTACCGAGGGCACCAAGCGCTCCGCCGGTGAACAGACTTGAGCCGCATTGCAGCAGAGCTTTTATCTGACGAACGATGCTGAGCTCCTTGAAGCAGACCAACGCGCTAAATGAGACTCGGGTAAATATTAGATTTACACAAAAGAACAGCATAAAGACGTTATTCAGTTGGCTGCTCGTCGTTCAATAATGATTAGCAACAGTAAACAGGTTACTTATTTGATCATTAATTGATCAATCAACTTTGCAACGTTTACATCCTTCGTACAATCGAATAATCATTCATGATTTAATAAATAAAAATAAATTAATAAATGCATAGTAAATTTGATTATTAAATTAATAAATGCATAGTAAATTTGATCAGCAGTTGCAAATATACGAAGTTTTGCATTGTTTTGGTTTTGACTTTGTGAAAGGCAACTGCCAGTATTATAGCAATTCATGAATTGAATCACTGAATTTTATACAGACCATTTCCAGTGAAGGTGCACAATAGCCGACAGCGAATTAAACAGCCATTTTTTTGTGATTTGCAGGTAATAAGCGTCATTCATCATTTTCATATGAACAGCATGGAGTTGCTGATGACGGGATGTAAAGCGAACGCGAACGCAGCTTTGTTGTTATAGAATTCTATTCGGTGCATGTTTTCAGTAATTAGTAAATCGCTTTGAATTTTTTGCCTTTCCCATATGGAATGATTATGTAATCGCTGTGAAAATCATCATTTCGACCCAGGTCCAGAGCACCAAGTGTCGTTTATCAATCGACTCAGATCGTCGAGATCGCAAAATATTTGTAGAAAATTGCTAAATGTTATTCAGATCCGACCTCCGGTTCCGAAATTACAGGGCTATATAAACTGACTTCGGTACCACCAGTCCCCGGTCTCCGGTTCTGGAAATGTTGGAGATAGAAGTGAGAAGCTATTTTTCTACTTTTCAGCGATGCCTGAATAATTTATCTCATCTTATCTAATATCCTTTGATCTTAACTTCCGGTTCCGTAATTATATGGCGATGAGGATTAAAAATAGCAAGCGATACAAAAAAACGTACAAAACAAATTAGAAACTAAAAAACTCTACGTTCACTGAAAATGGTAATGCTTATCCCCCTAGGTGGATTAAAAAAGTTTACAATACATAATTGTATTCGCATGCCATTTTTTCCAATCTGTTTTCCTCGTTAGATAATGATCAAATTTTTAAAAGGTATTTTTCTTACCACGCGATCCAAACATTCTTAATCCACAACTATTACAAAAACATCTGAATTTTAAAATACCTCACATTGAAAAGATTTGTAAGAACTGTGAAAATCGACTTTTGTACCGAGGCCCGGAGGAACGAGTGTAATATACCGTCTGACTCAGTACGTCGAGATCGCAAAATGTGTGTGTTCTCTTCTTTGTGTGTAACTCGAAAGTGTACTCAAATTTCTAGAAAATGACTGGACCAATTTTCATAAACGAAGATACAAATGAAATAGCTTCCGGAACTACAGCGTGATAAGTGTAAATGATTACCGAATTCTTGGAAATTCGTTGCCAAATTTTCTAATTTCCAGTTCCAGAAGTATCTGGAATAGTCGAAAAATACTTCGAATAGAACTGATTTCTCAGAAATGTCTACACCGATTTTCTCAAACTTAAAATCAAATAATATTTTGGTTCTGAATTTTCCGGCTCCGCAGTTGCAAGATAATGAGAGTTAAGAATGGAAATAATGTCACTAATTCTTCTCGAAAAGTGTGAAACGGATTTTCGCAAACTTAGATTGAAATGAAAGGTCTTACGGATCCTTACAAAGTTCCTGATGTTATTTTGAATCCGAAATAACAGAGTGCTAAGTGTTCAAAATTTAATCTTCAAAATTTCAAACCGTCATCTAGTGTGCCGATGCATAACATATTAAAATTCATCTAAATTAAGCTCAAAATTATATCGCTTCAAAGGTCATGTCTAACACTCGTATATTTTGTTTGACGAAAAACAGCACTTTTTGCTGAAAAATCAAGCAAATAAAATACATCGACTTTGAAAAACTTCTTCATCCATCTGGTGGTGTAATAATGCTTTTCTCCTGCCATTTACATACTGTCATTAAATCAAAACATTTATAAGGTTCTATCCGCGGCCATTTGTGTGGAGAGTTTACCAAAGCTATCAAACGAGTCTTAGCCGATCGAAATAGATTCTACCGTCTCCGAGAAATATTGGTGCAGTAAAAAAAAACTCTGGGATTTGTCACATATAAGATTATGCCTCTCGAACCGAAAATGATTGCCATAACTCTTCCAAATTAGATCAACATTGCTAGCATTAGAATAAGCCTAAGTTTATCAAAATTCGTTGAGTCAGCTTCGAGAATATTCAGCCGATGGAAAAAAAAAATCGTTAGTCGCTTATGTCACTTATACCATTATATCTCCGGAACCGAAAGTGACAGCTATTTGATCTTCAAACTTGGTCAATAGATTTCAAACGAGCCTAAGCTTGTCTATGGGTCTTCAAAAGTCGGGATTTCTAGCAATTCTCTTACTTTTCTATAGAGAAAGGCAAAATCCTTATTTTTAGGGCATGTTCATTTTAGAACGCCCACTTGATATTCTACAGTGATTTAAAGAAAGTGGATAGTCCAATCGACCTCTGCATTCGTATTACTCAACAGTGAGTAATCATTCGATTTTACTAAATCAGATTCAAATGGAAGGTCGTATGAGCCCATACAAAATTTCTGAACGTGTTTTGGACCTCACTTCCGCTTCCCAATTTAGAGGACTATTTCTAGCCGTCATTTAGAACCACAATGCACAAAAAGTAATAAATATTCTAAATTTGATTCATAACTGTTTCAATTTGTAGTTTATATTACACCCAAACCTCCGTTTACGAACACTTTTTTTACTTTACAATAAGAGGTAAAGTAAAAAAAGTGTTCGTAAACGGAGGTTTGGGTGAACCAAATCCCAAATAACGTAAATCTTTTTTTTGTACTTCGTAAAAAGAGCTTTTAGCATACAATGAAAACGATTTTTAGCTGATTTATATTCCATGGTATCTACTACCATATGGAAATTTTTGGAACGGGTTAAAAGATTAGATTCCGGAAAATGATGTTTGAGGTACTTTGGAAATCCAATATGGCGACTTCCGTTTCATTGATATGCCTTGATATATGGGTATGGGTATTTTCGAAACGGATTTGTTGAAAAGGTCGGGAACAAAGTTATTTCAAAATCCAAGATGGCGACTTCCAGTGTATTAATATTCCATCAAAACATTTACAATATAGGTATTTTCGGAACGGATTTGATGTGGAAGTATCGAAAAACGATGTTTAAGGTCGTTTAGAAATCCAAGATGGCGACTTACGGTTTATTGATATTCCTTCAGAACACTTAGAATATGTTTACTTCGAAGCAGATTTAACGTGTACACTCTTAAAAAAATTAATTTTACGCTTAACGTGCATTCAAGCATACCGTAATTTCTTCATAACATGTAAAAATAAATTTTGCGTCTGTATCGATGTAAGCTTCAGCTAAATTAACTGTGAAGTTAATGATATAACTTATCTTTACATACTTTGAATTGTGAATGTAAGAGAATCTATTAAGATGTAATTTTTTCTAAGTGTGTAGGCACCAAAAACAATGTTTGAGGTTGTTTCAAAATCCAAGAAGGTGACTCCTGGTTCATTGGTATTTCTTGAATATGGGTATTTTCCGACCATAGTGGGAATTTTCGGAACGGATATGATGAATACACATCAGAAAACGATATTTAAGTTCCTTTCGAAATTCTATATGGCGACTTTTGATTTATCAAAATTCCTTGAAAACCCTTACAATATGGATATTCTTTGAATGGATTTAATTAGTAACAGATCGGCTGAAAAGTTCGTATCGTTTCTATGAGAGGGCGCCACTAGAATTAAATCCATACCATTTTCAGTTAGTACCAACCTTCAAAAGATACGTGTATAAATTTGACAGCTGTCTGATTATTAGTTTGTGAGATATTGCATTTTGAGTGAAGCTACTTTTGTTATTGGGAAAAAAAGGGAATATCGTGTGTTGATGAAACACTACTTTTTGATGAAAAAAAGTGCCGCCGATACCAAAAAATGGCTTGATGAGTGTTATCCAGACTCTGCACCGGGCGAAGCAACAATTCGTAAGTGGTTTGCAAAATTTCGTACTGGTCATATGAGCACCGAAGACGATGAACGCAGTGGACGTCCAAAAGAGGCTGTTACCGGTGAAAACGTGAAAAAAATCCACAAAATGATTTTCAATGACCATAAACTGAAGTTGATCGAGATAGCTGACACCCTAAAGATATCAAAGGAACGTGTTGGACATATTATTCACGAATATTTGGATATGAGAAAGCTTTGTGCAAAATGGGTGCCGCGTGAGCTCACAATCGATCAAAAACAACAACGAATTGATGTTTCTGAGCAGTGTTTGGAGCTGTTATATCCAATTAAAACCGATTTTTTTCGTCGATATATAACAATGGACGAAACATGGCTCCATCACTTCACTCCGGAGTCCAATCGACAGTCAGCTGAGTGGACTGCACGCGATGAACCGAACCCTGATCGCTGAAACTGAAGCCTATTTTGAGACAAAGGACAGATCGTACTACAAAAATGGTATAGAAAAGTTGGAAGATCGCTATAATCGCTGTATCGCCTCTGATGGCAATTATGTTGAATAATAAAAACGAATTTTGGCAAAAAAATGTGTGTTTCTATTAAACGATACGAACTTTTCAGCCGAACTGTTAGGAACCAGAAAATTTTATTTGGGGTCGTTTCGAATACCAAGATAGCGACTTCCGAGTTATAGCTATTCTAAAAACTCTAATAATTGAGGTACTTTCGGAACGGATTTGATGATTAGATGCAAGAAAACAATGTTTGAGCATGTTCCGAAATCCAAGCTAGCGGCTTCCGGTTTATTAATATTTCTTGAAAACCCTTCCAAATAAGGATATCGTCGGAATAGATTGGATACCAATAAACGCCATCTTGGGAACCAAATCCGTTCCAGAAATACAGCAATTGTAAGAGTTTTTGAGGAACATCAATAAACCGGAAGTCATTATCTTGAACTTCAGAACCACCTTAAACATCGTTTTCTGACATCTACTCATCAAGCCCGTTCCGAAAATACCTAAATTGTGGTGGTTTTCAGAGAATATAAATCGGAAGTGATCATCTTGGATTTTGAAACGACCCCAAACATCATTTTAGTGCACCTACTCTTCACATCCGTTCCGAAAATAGCCATATTTTTGGGGGTTTCCACATTCATAACACAAAACTTTTTTACGAACCTAATCTATCTATCTCTATACACCCAAACCTCCGTTTACGAACACTTTTTACGAACCAAACCCCAAATAACGTAATCTTTTTTTACGAACCTACTTCGTAAAAAGAAGTTTTGGCATACATCGAAAACGATTTCCGACTCATTTATATTCCATGGAAACTACTACAATATGGGAATTTTACGAATGAGTTTAACGAGTAGATTCCGGAAAATGATGTTTGAGGTATTTTGGAAATCCAAGATGGTGACTTCCGGTTTATCGATATTCCATGAAAACCTTTACAATATGGGTATTTTTGGAACGTATTCAATAAACAGATGCCGCAAAACTA
Source organism: Malaya genurostris (assembly GCF_030247185.1). Lineage (NCBI taxonomy): Eukaryota > Metazoa > Arthropoda > Insecta > Diptera > Culicidae > Malaya > Malaya genurostris. Next base: position 97,074,352 of record NC_080572.1, read on the forward strand.
TGTTTGGTGTCGTCTCGAATTCCAATATAACATCCTCCGGTTTATTGATATGGCTTAAAAACCCTTAAAACAAAGAAATTTCCCGAACATATTGAATGCCATTAAACGATGTTTAAGCTCTTTTCAAAATTCAATGAGATGACTTCTGATATAATGTTTTCAAGAAATACGGCAAAAACTTCAAGAAATAATAATAAACCAGAAATCACTGTTTTGCATTTCAGAACCATCTCAAATATCGTTTTCCGATATTTGAAATTAGTTTAAATTTTTCAATCTCGTTCCATAAGAATTCATAATGTAAGGTTTTTCAAAGAATATCAATAAACCAGAAGTCGCCGTCTTGGAATTCAGAACCACCTCGAACATCGTTTTCTAACATCTACTAATCAATCCCCTTCCGAAAATACCCATATTGTTACTGGTTTTAAGCAATCTCAATAAACCGGAAACCAGCATCTTGGATTTTGAAATGAGCCCAAACATCATTTTCTTGCACTTACTCTTCACTTCCGTTCCGGAAATAGCCATATGATGCGCGTTTTCCACATTTATTACACAAAGCTTTTTTTACGAAGTAAATTCGAAATAACGTTAACTTTTATTACGAACTAAATCCCAAATAACGTAAATTTTTTTTTCACGAACTACCTCTTTTTACGAGCCCCCGTTTTTGGATTGTAATTGGAGGTTTCGGTGTATATAAAAATAAATGTAAGTTTGTATGTTTGTAACGCCATAACTTCGTAACTACTGAACCGTTCACCACTAAACTTGGCACAAGTACTTCTTGCTTTTCAGAGATAGTTTAAGGAGTATTTTTATAGGGGAGGGAGCGTAGAAAGTGTCGTTAACAAGGGTGGGTCATGAGATAATTAAATGAAGACCATAGAAACATTTTGCATAGCTTAGATATGACTATGCGGGGGTGGATGTAGCAAGTGCCTTTAACGGCATAGCTCCGAAAGTACTTAACGAATTGCTATCAAACTTGGCACATGTACTTCTTGCTTTTCAGAGATGGTCAAGAGCGTATTTTTAGCAAGGGAAGGGGTCATGAAAAATTCATATAACTTGACGAAATTTTTTTGAAGACCTAAGAAACATTTTGCTTACCGTAGATATGATTTTATGAGGGATGGTGCCTTTGAAAAAGGGGATGTAATGTTTGTAACGGCATAACTCCGGAACTACTCAACGGATTGCTTAAATTAAAATAGATTATAAGGTTATTTTGAGGATGAGAGAGTGCCCCGAACAAAGTGTAAGAAAAAACGAGTACGAGTACAGTATATTCCTAGCAACTAAGTGAGGTTCACAAAAATATTCACAAAAGGGAGGGGGAATAAGTATTATCAGCATTGATCTGAATTGACGAAATCATACAATCAATGTGCATTTTATTATGTAAATTGAGAAAACTGTCGACTCAAGATGATTGAAATAAAATTACAACAACATTTGTATTTATTAACTGAATCATTATTCTGAGGTTTTCCTACCAGGCAGTGCAGTAAAACTTCATTCAATTCAATTGAAACTGAATGTGGAACACATTGACGATCTTTTTAATGCAGTACACTTCACTCTCTGACACACACAATGTTTGCTGACGGCCCGAACGGGCAGCATTCAGTTCATCACTCGTTTCTCTTCAATCGAGGCTCAGTTTACCCACCGTTAGTTGATCTCAAAATATCTCTTTCAATAGTGTGAGAGCGGCGTTCAAATGAGGTTCATGTAAACATTCGAATTGTTTCAAGATAATAGATGAAAGACAAACCAGATAGCTGAAATATCAATCACTGAATACACATAAATTAATTGTTTCCTCCTTCAGTTTTCATTTTTAGTACTTTAATCCATTTATAATTTTATTCGTTCGAACTTGCTTACTACCAAGAGCGAAGGCAATGAAGGAGCTACACTACTTGACACTCGAAACTGAGCAAGCAAAACTTCAAATGACTAGGTACGATTATTCAACTGACGATGAATTCCGGGAGCTTCACTTGAAAATGGCAGCAAAAGTCAAGTGAATTAGTAGGGATACGCTGACGGTCAGCGGCCATAAATTTCATTTTCATCTTATATTATTCGATTGAAAATGAAATTTTATCGCACTGCTCCCAGGTGGACGACTAAAATGGCTAAAGCCTTAGTAAAATAAAGTATATAAAACGTTATTCTATAGTACGAATGTAGTTATGATGTTGAAAATCATTATCAGATGGAAAATTTCGAGCAATTACGTGGAAATAATGATGTCATAAAAATTTGTGTAAAGAGGAGGGAGTAGCAAGTGTTTATAGCCATGGAAGCCAAAGGTATTGTAGATCGAATGTGACGAGGAAGTACGGAATACATTTGCGGATACATTTGCTCCGCTCCACACAAAGAGGAAAGCGCACTTCTTCTCAGTGTCCAGACAGACAGACTTTGAGTGCGTGCTTGTGTTGAAAGAAGCTGGTGCGAGAGAATAACATGCTCTTCGCACGAATCACTCTCACGTGCTCTCGCCTAAATACACCCAAGTGATCACTGACGCGTGATGGTGAGCGAACACTTCTGTGAACTTTAATTAATAGAGAGTAGATCTGGTCTTGCTATGAAAAATTAGCAATGAAAACTGAAAATTTTACGATAGATTGTTTTATCTTGCTGATTTTGCGTGCCCCACGCTTCTTCTACGCAAACCATACACCAGAGTGCTCACCGGCGTGTACACCTCTGTGAAAGTATCTGCATCCACCTGAGAGAATTTATTAGCCAATGCTCTAGCACTTTGGTGCGATTCAGTGGAAGAGGTAAAAGGAAATAAACAAACGCACTCATGATGCGTGCACACTTTATACAACAGTGGTGTGTATATTTGAAAGAGAAGAGCTCTCGTTGAAGTTGTCAGTGCATGGGAAAAATTTTGCTTGCTCTTCGCCACACAGAGGAGATGGACAGCTAGTTAAGAATAAAAGAGCACTACCTCGATGAAATCTACAGCTATGTATACTAGAATGTGAGTAATATAAGAAAAACTTCATTATAACACTAAGTGGAATAAAACAGCTTTTTTATAGCCATCATTGGAGATATCGGAGTATGCATTCAGAAATAAACACAGGTACAGAAATGAAAATGATGATTCCGGACTGATATTAAAAAAAATTGTGCACGGAAACCCTCGCGATCGTGAAACAACCAAAATATTAGTTGTTTTTCTGAATTTGATTGGTTAAAATTTGGTACAACTAATTGGTAGTCAAGACACACACCTTTCAATTTCAATAAAGCTTTTAATTACAACAACCGACCTTGTTTTTGATTTAACAGTTATGTGAGTTGAAAAACAAATCGGTTTTATTTGTTGTAGATATCACAATTAGGCATTTCAATTCAAGCAAAATTATTGATTTCGAATGACAACAAAATATTGCTTATTGATATACGTTCTGATTTTTTAAATGAAAATTTAGTATGTTAAGATATATAGAAAATATGTAATATTTAATTTAAATAATATATTATATTATGACGGTATAAATAAAAGTTAATATTGTTGTAGTAACAACATAATAGAAAAATAGACTAGAAACACGGTTTATATTCACTGAAATAATGATTGTTGATTTTTTAGAAAGTTACACAACAAATTAATTGATTTCTATGATTGGTAACTGATTTGCGAAAAAACTAGTATATCAATTCAAAGTCTAATGAGATCCTATGTTCCTAAAACTTATTTTTAATTTTAAGCTTTCGGCAAAGGATCTCACTCATATCCTATCATGCTGAGTATTATTTTTAATGAAGCAGAAAAATGATATTACCTTCCATCTATCGGTATGACAAAACCTTTCGCAGCCCTCAGAATTATTCATTGAAACCATTTTTATTTTTGTTTTTATTATACTGTTTTTTAGTAGTGCTGGTGTTAACGAAACTTTCTAATTGTGACCACTATATTACTTACGAACAAAAAGTTGAACCGAATGCTCTGATTTTTACTATTTGAGCCATTGCAACTTACAGTTTCAACAGATTATATGCATGAATATTAAACATTTTCAATTTAATCACTTTGTTCATACAATTTTTCATTAACATGCATTTCACGATGGAGAATCAAGTTGATTTTAAGAACGCATAGAATTCACTGGGTTCTAGTTTTGGTTAAACACGTTTTGTTAGTTGCAATATCTCTAACGGCTATCAGTTCTGTGCATAGCACTACTTTATATCAATCGTTTCTTCTTGTGACACCAGAGCAGTAAAGATGTAGATAATTTATCATCACATTATTATTCTGGCAACTAGTGTTATGATAAACATTAATTTACTATCATTCAAAAGTTACTCTTCAGGAGTATAATAAGCGAATTTCGTTTGCATGACAATGTTTAAGAAACGCGTTTGAATTTCAACTAAAGTAATGGTTAATTTTCCATTGCGATTTTTGCTTTGTGCTGTTTTTGAAATTAGACAGCATTGAAAACAACATATTTTTCAACTACTTCAATATGTGCAAATCAAATATTAGGTGTACAACTTTGCTTCCGCCGTTTTCCGATAGGTGGCTGTACCGGCTGAGACTGGTCAAAATACATAGATGATAATGCCTTTAGAGTGGGTGTGTACAGTGTCTAACGAATTGTCATCGCCGTTTCAGTGATAGTTGTTCTTGTTTTCGTATTATTCACGCTCGAAAATGTCTGTTTATGTGCATAATTCTCGTCATTTACGGGAAGTTTTACTTTTCTGTTACAATTCGAAAAAAAATGCAGCTGAAGCGCATCGAATGCTCTCAGAAACTTACGGTGATGCTGCTCTGAGTAAAAGAACGTGTCGGGAGTGGTTTCAACGTTTTAAAAATCACGATTTCGATGTCGAAGACAAACATGGTGTAAGAGAAAAAAAAACCTTCAAAGTTGAACAACTAGAAGCATTGCTTGATGAAGATTCGTGCCAAACCCAAGAAGAGCTTGCCGAATCGTTGGGAGTGAGTCAAAAAGCCATTTCAAAACGTCTCAAAGCCATGTGCATGGTTCAGAAAGAAGGAAACTGGGTGCCGTACGAGTTGAAACCGAGGGACATCGAGCGCCGTCTATTTATATGTGAGCAACTGCTTTAAAGACAAAATCGTAAGGGGTTTTTACATCGAATCGTGACCGGTGATGAAAAGTTGGATCGATACGATAATTCTAAACGCAGAAAATCATGGGGAAAGTCCTGGCATGCTACTTCGTCGAAGGCAAAACCGAATATTCACGGCGCTAAGGTTATGATTTGTATTTGGTGGGATCTGCTCGGTGTGATTTACTACGAGCTCTTAAAACCGGGTGAAACCATCACAGGAGATAGCAACCGAACGCAACTGATGCGCTTTAGTCGCGCGCTAAAAGAAAAGCGGCCACAATATCAAGAGCGTCATCCTCCAACACGACAATGCTCGGCCTCACGTCGCAAAAGTGGTCAAAAAGTACCTGGAAACGCTGAAATGGGAAGTCTTGCTCCACCCGCCGTATTCCCCAGATGTCGCCCCTTCTGACTTCCACCTATTCCGTTCGATGGCACACGGCCTGGCAGATCAACATTTTCAATCCTTCGAAGAGTTGGAAAAATGGATTGCTTCATGGATAGCGTCAAAAGAGGACTCCTTTTTTCGAGCCGGGATCCGAAAATTTCCGGAAAGATGGGAGAAAGTTGTCGCTAGCGACGGACAATACTTTGAATAATACATCTGTAAGCACTTTTTCGCAATAAAACTTTTAATTTTGGAAAAAGTTGTAGACCTGATAGCACATTGGTTGAATCGACTAATTTTTAGTTAAAACAACAACTGCAAAAATAAAAAATTGCGAGATCGTGATGATTTTTTGATTGGATGGTTTTCCGTGTGTAATCGAAATATGTACTCAGCAAATTATACACACGCAAAAAAACACCGTTTGTAGATTTGCAATTATGTGAATAGAGATACTACCATATTCGTGCTAAAAAGCATCGTGTGCGTTGTAGCAATTCGAATGCGAACTTGTTTCATTAGAACTACAGCTATTTCAATACAAACTAAATCAAACGTTTTTGATTCCCGTTTACTACTTCATTATCGTCGATGAAACAAGCTTCGAAGGAAACCCTTCGATTCTCGAAAATATTAAATTACGCGAAACGCGGTAATAAAAAAAAAATACATCGATATAACCTAATGAAATCATAGGATGGTAAGTTTAAATTTCCAAACTACCGTGGCTTCTCGAAGTTTCTCGATTACATTTCGCTGTGGGCGTGCACAGATCGACCACCACACTGCCCTCAATGCGATTCCAGTAGTTCCCTGGATAGGATTGCAATTTCCACCAAATCCACGAGCGCCCCATTCCATCCCGAAATTCGCCTCGGAAACCAAAGACCGTGGGCCACCCGCGATGCATTACCAAGTCTATGCAGCAGCAAAGCAGGCTGCCATGCGCAAATGATGAATAATTCCACCCACTGCATTTCCCAGTGGGCTTCCGGATTCGAGTGAAGTGAAACTTCAACTGTGAAATGAAATCCTCCCGCATTCCGGATGAACGGATGGGATAGTGATGGAACCAGATATACAAATCCGTCAGGCAGGACAAGAGCCGGCGTTGCATAGGATTGAAATAGAAAGCATTATATGCACTGAAAATCTGCAATCTGATCGGTAGAGTGCGGAACGGTACCGTATATTGTCCAGAGAAAATGGAAAAATTATCGCTCTGATGAGTGTTTCATGAGATGCATTCAACAGGACAATTTGTGCCCTACGCCAAGCGAGCGAGATGAACTACATTTTTATACGCAACTGAATACACGCATCAGTCAAGCCTACTTGACATGACGATGGGACTTTCGGATGATTTCATCTTTGGTGAAGTATTGGAGCGAGTCGCAGTATGCTCTGACAAACTGCAGATGCGTTTGATGTTGATTGTTGAATAATGGAGCATGCATAACAGGACCACCGATGCGATGTTACTTCACATTGCATGTTGACAAATGTGAGTCACCGAACCGAAGCCCCGTTGATGAATATTCTAGTCATAGCTTTAACATCTCTTGGAAATAACTTTGCATATGTTAAAATTTCATTCTTATCACTTTTCATTGCAAAATAAATGAATGAAGTCTCACATGAAGGCACAGATCAATCATCAGAATTACAGTAAACTTTATTAACATTTTCTAGAATTTAACAAGGCCATGGTATTACACTTCGATACGGAGCTCGACTTTCTGTTAATACAAACTTTGGAACCGATTCAAAAATCTACATTCCAGTTTCGATGGCAGGTGCTTCACTTTGCAATAGTAGTTTGAAAATTTGAAATTCAGGAATTTCGTATGAGACCACAGAACCTTTCATTTGAACCTAAGTTTGTTAAAATCGGTTGCGCCATCTATGAGATAAGTTAGAACATATTTTTTTCATATTTTTGCTCATTTTACCCCATAACTCTGGAACCAGTAGTTAGACCCAAATGAAATCCAGGAATTTAGTATGGGATTTGAAGAGCTTTCATTTGAATCTAAGTTTGTGAAAATCGGTTTAAGCCATCTCCGAAAAAAGTTGGTACACTTATTTTCACAATTTTTTGCCCTCATAATTTCGGAACCGGAGCACAGTGGTCCAAAACTGAAAAACCTGTTTTAATCCACCTAGTGGTGTAATGCTGCCTTTCTCATGTATAATATTGTGGTATTCTATTCCAAACATTTTTTCTTCGATTTTTGAAAGAAACCAAGAGATTGTTTGTGCTAACTAGTATAACATACAGAATTAAACAGTGCTTTGATTGCGTAGGTCATCCTTAAGAAAACGAAGTGGGTTCACTATTATATACACTTCCGGCACCGGAACCCGAAAACCGGTATAATCAAAGTCGGTTCGTACGGCCATCAACTAACATGACATACAAACTCTACTAGTTTTAATTCAAATTTTGAAGATTTTATACAATTTTTTCATCGCACTCTGAATGACGATTTAAATGTTTGTTCTATCCAAAAATATGCAGTAATTTTTGGTACGACCATAAGACCTTTCAATTGACCCTAAGATTGGGAATAACAATTGAGAGTCCAGTTTATAACATTTTGTACGGTTTTAGTTCCGCCAGTTTAGGTGACGGTGTACAATATTGAACACACTTTACCCTATAACTCCGGAACCGGAAGTTGGATCCGGATAAAATTCAGGAATTCCGTATGGGACCAAGAGACCTTTCATTTGAATCTAAGTTTGTGGAAATCGGTCAAACCATCGCTGAGAAAAGTGAGTGAGATCCATTTTGGTAGATATGACCACTATTTCCGGTACTTCCGGAACCGGATACCGGGAACCAGGGTAGCCGAAATCGGTTTGGTTAGTTGCCTACTGATAATGACTATCGATTTGTGTAGTTTTGAGACCAGTTTAGAAAATTTTTTGCGTTTTTTGTTTCGCCGGTTTAAGTGACTGTGTACAATATTGAACACACTTTACCCTATAACTCCGGAACCGGAAGTCGGATCCGGATGAAATTCAGGAATTCCGTATGGGACCGGGAGACCTTTCATTTGAAATTAAGTTTGTGAAAATCGGTCAAACCATCGCTGAGAAAAGTGAGTGAGATCCATTTTTATATATATAACCACTATTTCCGGTACTTCCGGAACCGGCTACCGGTAACCAGGGTAGCCGGAATCGGTTTGGTTAGTTGCCTACTGATAATGACTATCGATTTGTGTAGCTTTGAGACCAGTTTAGAAATTTTTTTACGTATTTTGTTTCGCCGGTTTAAGTGACGGTGTACAATATTGAACACATTTTACCCTATAACTCTGGAACCGGAGGTCGGATCCGGATGAAATTCAGGAAAAATGTATGGGACCGGAAGACCTTTCATTTGAATTTAAGTTTGTGGAAATCGGTCAAACCATCGCTGAGAAAAGTGAGTGAGATCCATTTTGATATATATAACCACTATTTCCGGTACTTCCGGAACCGGATACCGGGAACCAGGATAGCCGAAATCGGTTTGTTTAGTTGCCTACTAATAATGACTATCGATTTGTGTAGTTTTGAGACCAGTTTAGAAAAATTTTTACGTATTTTGTTTCATCGGTTTAAGTGACGGTGTACAATATTGAACACATTTCACATTATAACACCGGAACCGGAAGTCGGATCCGGATGAAATTCAGGAATTCCGTATGGGACCACGAGACCTTTCATTTGAATCTAAGTTTGTCATAATCGGTTCATCCATCTCCGAGAAAACCTAGTGAGATTATTTGACACATACACACACACACACACACACACACACACACACACACACACACACACACACACACACACACACACACACACACACACACACAGACATTGCTCAGCTCGATGAACTGAGTCGAATGGTGTATGACACTTTTCACTGGTCGGTTTTTCAAGTGATTGCATAACTTTTCTATATGAGAAAGGCAAAAAGACGGTCAAAAGTCTGTACTGACTTTCACTGATTTTTAAGAGCTAACGTGTCTTCGAAGAAGCTTTACAAGATTATATAACGCTTCTTTTGAAAGTGACACCTTAGTTTTTATTAAGGGGGTAGTACCAATTTCGAATAAAAATAATTTGTTTTTCAAAAAAAAAATTTCTCTATCTCGTTCTGAAGAAACAAATATTTAAAGTATTTTTGATGAAGATAAAAAAAATGTAAAAAAATAAGTTTTTTGATATAAATTCATTTTATTTTAAAAACAGTTTTTTACGATTTATCTACATAGAATCTACCTCTATTACCTAAGTATCTACTACAAAGTTTTAGATAGCATTTAAATGAGTAACTTTTCGCAATACTTTGCACGATTCAATTAGGTAATAAATGTTACCTAATAAATCATTACAATATGTGACTTAGTCGCATTGCATTCGATCAATCAGAATCAGTCACGCTATCGTCCGAGTTTCCTGTGTCACTAATTTCTTGCTCTATATTTTCTTGTTCTGTTGTCAGTTCTAGCATATCAATTGCTTCCAGTGACAATTCCTTTCCAGCTTTAAAATTAATATAGTGTCCAAGACGTGAAATGTGCGTCTTTTCCTTAGGTTGCTGTCAAAGTGAAAGCGTCACGCGAAGCGTCTGGACGCGCGTGTGAGCTAGTCACATTTGATCAAAGCAAACCTGTCAGACGTATCGCGTGACGCTTTCACTCTGACTGCAACCTTAGCTTTCAAATAAGCGATTCCATGAAACATAAAGTTAATATTATGGAAAAAGTTAAAAATTAATAATCAAATAAAAAAAATCAAACTTGGGCCTAATATTTTTGTTTTTTTCTAGTTGAGAAAAGAAGCCTTAGGGGTTTAACTCAATCTTGGCAAAGTTTCAGAGTGGAAAGATGAATACTTTCGGAGCAGTGAATTTTTCAATCACGACCCGCTCGCGAGTCACGAGTTTACCGCAGCGCAACTCGCTCGAATACGGGCTTAACTTGTCGACACATGTCGCACCACTGATCGAATCCTAACTTTGACAGTTTATTGTTAGCAACGTTTCAGTTAAGATCGCGGTGTAAAAATGAATTAAATAATCTAAAATCGTTGCTGCAATCTGTTTAACTTTTACAGATTCAGTGGAATTTTCACGCCACAGCGCCAGATTATGTAATAGCAGAGAAATTTCTTAAAAATCGTTTTGAAAAATGTAAAACTATTTCTGGAACACAATCGTTTCACTATGTTGAGCCGCACGGAGACAAGGAATTAAAACTGAAAGTTTTCTCTTTCCAGGACACGTTTGAAGTATTGAGTTCATTCGTGCCGTAACTATCGAATCGGTCGGACGTGAATTCGACTTTCTCCAATCGTGTATTGAGTTGATTTATTCCGCTATCAAGGTCAATCCATATTCAATTGTGTCTGCATTGGTGCGGTCGAGTGATAGAGCAGCACTGCGACAAGCGATATAAAATTGCCTGACCTTCCCGTAGATGATCAAATGGATGCTTCTGATGGCAATAAATCTCGCATCAGAAGCTATCGCGATAGGCTTGCACTCCCGGCCGGACCGTATGTGGTTTACATCCGGACCAAAGCCAATGGTAAAAAATTGAACATCCTTAGATTATCTAAAGACCTGACCTCGCGATATTCTACAACACAAAAGATTGAAAAAGTACGCCCAGACAAGCTTAGGGTCTTGTTAGCCAGTGCAAAACAGACTAACGAGATCGTTCAATGTGAGCTCTTCACGCGGGAGTATCGCGCATACGATCCAGCTCGCAAAGTCGAGATAGACGGCGTGATCATCGATCCGAGTCTGACTTGCGAGGATGTTCGTAAGTCCTATATCCCATCAGACTCGTATCGGGTGACTTTCACTGGCTCGGCTTTGCCTAATTACGTCCTCCTGGATCGAGTTCGTTTACCTGTTCGCCTTTTTGTGCCGCGGGTCATGAACTGCACCAATTGCAAACAATTGGGACATACAGCATCCCATTGTTGCAATAAATCCCGGTGTATAAAGTGCGGATAACTCCTGCAGTGGAGACAATGTAAAGTGTCTCTACTGTAAGGAGGGGCCGCATGAACTCTCTGATTGTCCCGTTTACAAATTGCGTAAGGATAAAATGAAGCGTTCACTAAAGCAACATTCCAAACGCTCAATTGCGAAAATGTTGAAATGTGCTACGCCACCTACCGAAAATGCTTACGCTTACTTGTGACGAGAGTGAATATGATGACCCCCTCGGCTGTCCCTCATAGCTCATCAATCAGAAAGACGAGAAATATATCCTCTCATAAGCTCCCTAGTAAGGGTTCGAAAATGTCTTTAGAGGGGGCTTCTAAAACTACAGCAACAGTAAGTGGTACCAAAAAACCGGAGAAAAAAGCTCCAGGTCTTGGAAAATTAAATTCCGTGCAAGAATTTCCACCCCTTCCTGGGACTTCAAAACCCCCGAAAGTCTATGTGTCTATGTTTAGCGACTATACAGAAGTAATTCTTACATTTACTTACATTGTAACATTGCATTTCTCAAATTTTAAAATATCGATTGCCTTTTCAGAATGAACCATATTTGCCTTCCGGTTATCTTACCGAATTGAAACAAAAATTTCATGCAAAAGATGGAACTAAATCCGAGAGAATGAAAGTTTCAACTGTTTTGCCAGAAACTGGATTATTCGTAAGACAACGCATACAATGAACACATCAAGATATTTTGTTACGAAAGTAGGGAATCTCGTGGGATTTTTGCGATTCCGAAAGCAAAAAGTAAAAACTAATTTGTTTTATCAAACTTTTGATGTCTTTATATTAAAAATCATAAATATTCATATCTTACAGAAAAATAATTTTCCCCTGAAATAATAATGAAAGTTTGCTTGCAAACAATCTAGAAGGGAAGAAGAAACCCGACGCAACGAATGTTTTTGCTCTTCATTCTCCTTTCTCGCTCGTTTTGATTCTCCCGGACTTTTATCTGCTCCTCATCCTTGAAAGTTGCCTCTTCAATCAAACATCCGCTCATACGAGAAAATCATCGACACCGGGAAGGAGTGTGTTCCATGCCTTCCGGAAAATTATACTGAAGTCCGTTTTTATGCGGGGATACGTACCGCATAAAACGTGCGCTTAAGAAAAATGTTAGTGTACTCGCTGGAACATGTACCGAAAAATGATAATGGAAAATATTCTTTGTCGTTCCCTAGAACGAGACTTTTCACCAAACCTAATATATTTTAAAGAACAAACATAGGTGTTTAAGTGATCTGGTTCCTCTTTTCCACTAATTTGTTCACTTCGGCCTACAATATCTCAAATTAGAAAATTCAAGAAGGTTTTACGTTTAAAATTGGTCAACTTAAAATAAACGCATTTTGACGCGTCGATATTTTGCTCGCTCATCGTAAAAATTCTATCTACTCGCCTACCAAACGGTTGAATATAAACAAATCATGCAACACCTCGTAATAGAAGAATATGGAGAACATTTAACAACAGCCAAGAAGAGGGGATCGAGGAAAGTTGAAAACCAAAGACCGCAGAAAAATTGAAAATAATTATCAGATGTTTCAAGAAGAATCTCGACTTTTTCGTTCGAGATATCACAAGCAATGCTGATAATATAGTCTACAATCGTGCATCGAACCAAAAACGAACCGGATTGTCGACCTAATTCGAATCGTGACGATAATAGCAGAGTACGAGCACAGAAGCCTGAAAATGCTGATGCTGGTTTGATTTTGCAGTACAGGACATTGAAACCTATGCCAAAGCAGATTTTAAATCGAAATACAGACTAAAGACCTCTCATTAAAATAATTCTGCGTCAAGATTTCTTATAACATATGTGTTCATACCAGAAAGACAAAACCATGCGCTCCTGCTACTTCGTGTATGAAATCAAGTAAACAGTTGTGATATCTTTGAATCATCTTCATGAACAAGCTTTGGGATTAAATTGTTACCATACCAATTATCGGCATTATAAATTTATTTAGGTTATGTGATTTTTATCTCAATTTTCAAAACAGAGATAAATAACTGGAAGGCATATTTACGCATGAGAATTACGCTGCTGAAATTGAACCCTCGGTTGCACTCAATTTATCGCCACAGATATGACAGTTCAGTTATCAAAATGTCATGACATTTTGAGCTCATGATATTCTCGAAAACCGCAACAGAAAATGAATACTGCATCTACCTATACAGCATTTACGTACACCACCACAAAGCGAACGTTGTGGCTTTGACTGCTGTGAGAGAGTGCGACAAAATGAGCTGCTCTCTATATTGCTGCCGTGTGTGTTGTTGCTCTCCTGATTGCGCCAAGATCTCGCAGTGGTAATGCGAACGGAAGAGAAAAAAAAATGTTTACCCCCAAATTTATACTAGGTGCACAGGCCCATTTTGATATGATTTTACGTTTCGTCTTTGACTCATCAGTACGTAACTGTTAATGTTGAACTGCTAGCGCGACCTGACGACTCAACAGACGTAAAGTTTATGCTATTTGCAAAACACTTTTTGCTATTACACAGATGTCTAAACTGACGGCTCGAAAAAAACAGATTTCGGCTCCAAAGTATGACATCATTTCGGTCCGCTGTGATTGATTCGTGAAAACCCAGGTAGATTCTAACCAATTTTTCAATAGTATACTATTGAAATACGTCGTTTTACATTGCCAAACATGGTTAAGTTAAATGTTTCCGAATCGATTGGTAGTTAAATTATATAAATCCATCTCTAGATCATTGAGCGTTCAAATTTACAAAAAATCAAGTAAGGTATTGCTTTCATGAGAACATTCTTGCTTCCATGAGAACATTTTTTAATAAACTATCACTGTGCTGCTTAGTTATTGTTTGTAGTTTTATTTATTTCATACTAGCTACTATTTTACAAGCTTAAATTAAATTATGAATTTAGTTTTCTAATGCATATTCTAAGCCGTCTAGATGGCAGTGAGCTAAATTTGTTCGCGTTCCTTGTCTCTATTTTGAATATGGCGATTTGTCACCAATAAAATTGTTCCGCTAAAAAAATTTATAATTAATTTAATTTTATTGATCTTGTATACGTATTCTTACTAAAAAGAAAGTTTAAATTCTTGGTTTAGTATTTGTATGACCAGCTAGGAATCTGTCCGAAAGAAATACGAATTCTGTTGGTGGTGAATGGTTCGACGAGGTTGTCCAGTATATTTTCAATTAAAACTGTTGAGATGTCCGAGTGTTTACTGTGAGAGACAGATATGAGATAGTAGATCAGGATATGACAAGTTCAAAATTTGTCTTGGAACTGTTAGGATGAGAGTAGTAACAGAGTTTAAAATTTAATTGTGAGACTAACCGAGGATGGCTAAACTAGAACGATACCCGATCAGATGGTCGAAACAAGTTTATAACAAATTGGGATATTTATTTCACATAGCAAAATTGGTTTTATATTTGGCTGGTTAGCTGTTAAAATAACAAAAATTATATCTAAAATTGGCTTAGATGACAACTAAATTGTAACAAAACTTAATATGTTAATATCAATATTATATCCAAATTTGTTATGAATTCTGTAGGTTTTTCAACTATTATTACCAATTTTATGGTGCGTAAGATTTTACCGTGCAATTCTAAAAATAGATTTTATGTGTCATACAATTGCATACCTTTAGGCGATTTTGCTTGAAATAAAAAAAGGCATCTGCCAATCGGAACCAAATTTCAACCGAGAAGATTGCTATTGCCACACACACACACTTCGAATACACGAGACTGTGAAGGTTACCTATGAGTGGATGGAAATATCACCAATACATGATAAGCGGTGTTTAATTATAAAGCTGAATGAAGATTCTTGCGTCGCTACTTTTTAATCAGTGAGTGATCATGTAAGCGGGTTTTTGCGTGGGGTATGTAAACCAACATTTCAGGTTTACATACCCCCCCCCCCCCTTGGTTATACGCTACAGATTGAAAGTTGGTTTGTCTTTTCTAAGCTGTGTATTCCTGTAAATAATGGCATACGTGATAAAGCATGATCACAGATTGCCTAAAATAGCTACTTTGTCTAAATTGCTGAATATTTCTCACAGGCTATTCCTGGAACTGAATGATTTTATTGATAAAGGAAAATAGGTATTCATTCTAATTTTTGTTCTTCTTTTTACTCCGTAGCAGTGAAAGTAATTATACAGTCCCTTACGATAATGATTACATTTACTCTACTAAATATAAAAGTGGCAGTTCAAAACTGGAGGAGGATCTTTTAGCGACGGAAAAGATTAAATAAAATGTAATTGCCATTGTTTCTTACAGGGTAGATTACATGCCACTGATACCACTAATAACATGTTCGTGCATATTTTATCAATTCGCTCAATTTTTTAAATACAATTGTTGTGCGTGTTATATAGATGTGAAACTGGATGTACATAGGTTTGATGTTTGCCTCTGTATAAAAATATTTTCTATATGGCGTAGTGAAAATTTTATATGGCTTTAATTTAGTTGAAACAAACGGAAATTATTTTGAATGCAATACACTTTAGATTCATATGGGATTAGTTTGATTATTTTGTTTTAGATTAGCACTACCTTTTTTATACAAAAAAGCACGAAAACCAACCTAACATTCGATACACCAATCGAGTGAATGAGACAAGAATGTGCACATAATTTTTACGTAGTTAACTAAATCGACATACGAGGTCTGTTCAAAAAGTACCCGGAGTTCTCATTTTTCTAAAAAAATATTTATTTATTCGTCTACATCTACATGGTCCCCTTCAAAGTAATCCCCCCTAGATATAATACACTTATGCCAGCGTTTTTTCTAGTCTTCGAAACACCCCTGATAGTCACTTTTTGTAATGCTCTGTAGCACTCTCAGCAATTCTGCCTTTATCTCTTCAATCGATGAAAAACGCTGTCCTTTCATGGGTCTCTTCAACTTTGGAACGGGAAAAAATCACACGGAGCGATATCTGGTGAATAAGGAGGTTGGGGCATTGGTAATGCGTTTGTTTTTTTGATCAAAATTCAGCAGTTTTGGAACGAATTTGGCTGCCACTCGTTTCATGCCCAAAACATTTGAAAAAATATGATGGCATGAGCCAACTGATATGCCAACTTCATCAGCAACTTCTCTAATAGTGATTCGGCGATCATCAATAATCATTTTTCCACTTTTCCCACATTTTCATCGATTATTGACGTGCTGGGTCGACCGGAGCGTTCGTCGTCTTCAACGTCTTCGCGGCCATCTTGGAAACGCTTATACCACTCGTAAATATTTGTTTTTTTCATAGCAGACTCACCGTAGGCTCTCTGTAACATTTCGCACACTTGGTTACACTTTATTTCATTTTTCACGCAAAATTTAATACAAATTCTTTGACTCTTCAATTCTTCCATTATTTAAACTAACAAAAATCGCCGAGCTCAAAAAACACGTCTACACCAGCCGCTACAAGACAGAATGTAAACAATGAATACAGCTGAAAATTTCACCATACATTAGGGACATATGTACCAACACAATAATAAATTTTTGACCACCGGACTCTCCAGACGCGCGCAATTAAATTCCGGGAACTTTTTGAACAGACCTCGTACACAAAATATGAACTGTTTCATAGACCATGATTAGCAGCTACTGGATGTTATACGGTTTCGATTTCCGGTTACAGAATAACAGATTTGTGAAATCTGTGAAAAAAGCCACCAACCAAAAGTTTGCAAGTTTCCAGTTTATTTTCAAATTCGAGGCTTGTGATGAGTGATGACTACAAAATTGTCCTACAGTGACGAACGTGGAATTTGCAATATTGGTCTTATTGTTTTTTATTACACACAAACCTCCGTTTACGAAAACTTTTTTTACGTTACCTTTTTTTACGTAACTCTTTTCACGAAGCAAATTCCAAATCACGTAAACTTTTTTTACGAACCTACTTCGTAAAAAGAGGTTTTTGCATACAAGGAAAAGGATTTCCGGCTCATTTATATTCCACGGAAACTACTACAATATAAGTATTTTTGGAAAGGGTTTGACGAGTAGATGTCTGAAAATGATGTAAAGAGTGGTTCTGAAATCCTAGATGACGACTTCATTGATATTTCATGAAACCCCTTACAATATGGTTGTTTTTGGAACAGATTTGATGAGAAAATGTCCTCAAATGGGGTTTAAAGAGGTGCTGAAATCTACGATGGCATCTTTGATATTCATTGAAAACCCTTACAGTATGGGTATTCTCGGAACGCATTGGATATGTAAATGTCGATAAAGGATGTTTAAAATGGTTCTAAATTCCAAAATGGTGACTTCCGGTTTATTGATATATTTTAAAAACCGTAACAATTTTGATATTTTCATATCGGGTGTTATGGTTAGATGTCGGAAAATTTCGATGGAGTCGTAAGAGTTAGCTAAACAACCTGAAATAGGCCAAAATCGACATCTTCTCATCAATCCTGTTCCAGAAACACCCATATTGTAAGGGTTTTTATAACATTTCTATGAACCGGAAGTCGCCGTCCTGAATTTTGAAGCTATTTAGAACATACTTTTCCTGCAAATACTGATGATTTTCGTTCCAAAATTATTCATTATATTAATTAACGTAAATTTTTTATACGTCATTATTCGTTTTTCTAACCCCCGATTATAACGTAAATGGAGGTTTGGGTGTAATAGGTCAATTTATGTTGATGACCAAATAGATTTGCTGCGTTCTAACCGATCCCAGGTTCCGAATATTGTAAAAAGACTACTAATTGCACTATAATAATGCAATAAAATGACAAAACGAACGACACATATAAACTCATTACTAAAATATGTTGTTTTTATATTAAAGATAGATGAACATTTTTTAGGCGAATGCGCTTGCTAAATGTAAGAATTATTCACGATTATTCTTTAATTCGATAATTCATACTTAAATCCTAGAAACCAATGACGGAGTGTTGCTCTTCTCGAAATTTATATAATTTTGCTCAGTTGGCATAAGTGTTGAGTAACTAATTGTATTCAAAATATCTGACCTATATTGGAACAAAACTGTTTTCAAGAAAATTTTTGTGGAATCAGCTGTTTCCTAACATAATTTCAGTATTCAGAAAATTTGCGTCAATATTTTGAATAATTTTGTCGTATTTTTTCGAAAAAAAAGCGATAGGTTTGTTTGCCTCAAGGTGCGTTTTATCCCATCTTTCCATGTTAGATGTCAAGACGATAAACAATAATAAATATTTGACTTTTAGTATACGTTTAAAGTAATTGTCACAGACTGTGTTATAATATTGATATTGTGCGTTATTATAACCCGACAAATATACTGTATAGATAACTGAACATATCACATTTTGATAAAAATAACAACTATTAAAAAATTTTGTTAGAATTTTGTTATGTGCATTTGATCGGGAAGTTGTTTTTATCATTATCATAACAGTTAGGACTAATTGCCCTTCGATTAAACTAAGTTTAGAACTAGTTGGCCTTCAATTAAAATATCATCATATTTCTCTCACGGTAACCGGATGCCTACAGATAAAGGAAAAAACTATAATGCATTTCGGCTGTTACATATCAGACGCCAATTATGAATACAATGTCATTTCTTTTCTCGTTGATTATTCTTAAAATATACAAGGTGAGATGAAAAAACTGCAACCAACTTCAGACTGCTGTCATTTCTAAACCGCTCGTCCCACAGCTGTCAGATTTATTCTAGTGACAGCTCATTATATTATTTACAAGCGCACAAAAGCATTTTGGTGGGAATTTTTCAGAAAAAAAGTTATTTGTGATGGAATTCAAGTGTGATAGTGTGATTGCTTAGCATTTGGCTGGAAAACCACAAGTGGCTATCGTTAGAGCCCTCCAGCATTTAAAAGTGAATAAAGCTTTTGTGTCTCGTACCATCGCTCGTTACCGTGATACTGGTAGCGTAGCCCGACGTCAAGGAAGTGGACGAAAAAAAACAGCAACATCGGCAGAAATGGTTCGAAAAGTGAAGAAGCGAATTGAACGAAATCCGCGTCGCAGTGGCCGAAAAAATGCTCGTGAGCTGAACATATCGCAATATGCCATTCGGCAAATATTGAAAAATGAGCTTGGACTAAAGCCATTGAAGTTCCAAAAAGTGCAAGATCTTACTGATGCGCAAAAAAAAGTTAGACTCGAAAAAGCTAAAGAGTTGCTTCGCTTGGCCGAAAGTGGTGAACTGCCGAATTTGGTTTTCTCCGATGAGAAACCATTCGTTATCCAGCAGTTTGTAAACAAACAAAATGATCGTGTTTACTTGCCAGAGAGGTCAGCTGAAAATTTGCAACTTCGGTTGGCCACCAGAACTCAAAAGCCGGCCATGGTGATGGTGTGGGCCGCCATAACAGCCGATGGTCGCTCGCCGCTCGTATTCATCGACCGTGGGGTCAAAATAAATGCGCAAATCTATCGCGAAAATATTTTGGAGGGAGTTCTGAAGCCCTGGGCACGCAAACATTTCGGCCGCAGACCTTGGACATTCCAACAGGACTCAGCACCATCGCACTCAGCACGCGCCACCCAAGAATGGTTAAGAAATGAGGTTCCTCGCTTCATTTCCACCGCACAATGGCCACCAAAATCTCCGGATGCCAATCCGTTGGACTATTGTGCCTGGGGTATTTTGGAAAGCAAGGTTGGCACTAAAAAATACCAAAGTGTCGATCATCTCAAGCAAGCGCTTCGCCGAGAATGGGACAAAATACCGCAGAGCCACTTTCGGGCAGCGTGTGATGGTTTCATTGGCCGTTTGAAGGCCATAGTTCGTGCCAAAGGTGGCCAATTCGAACAAATCTAAACCGATTCTCAAATTTGATGTTATTTCCGACATTTTTTGCTTTCATTCAATAAAATTTAAAAAAAAAATGAAAAAATTATGGCGTTTTACTTTGTTGCAGTTTTTTCATCTCACCTTGTAATTGATATGCAACATCAATAAATGGTACAAAATTAAAAGCTTAGTGAAATCAACTACGAATACTTCCTTACGAATATAAACGGCCAACCTACTGACCTACGATTTCACGATAATTATTATTTCAAATGCTAATCTACGTTTGCAGCTAATTAGTTAGTTCACATTTGTTAGTAATTAGTGTACATCAAAGGTAAACAAGCGATAAAAAAAATTCACCCCCAAAAGCTGCATGCATACGCAAATCAACCCGGAAAATACGTTCCCTTTGATTCCTTTAACAAGCACTTAGCGACAAACGGTCCTGTTCAACAGCAACCTAAGTCCTGCTTAGAGCACTGCATGGAACTGTTGCAGAACCCAGCCAACCAGCCACCCCAGCTAAGCTCTCCGGAGTGGAGAGGTGGGAGGCGGTGCTTTCAAATTACTTTCCAATGCTTGGTTAAGCAGATAGACGAATTAGTAGCACAAACATATGGCATAGCAAGTACCTATGTATGCACGCCTTCCAAGAACCCCTGTGTTTCAGAAAATTTCGCAATCGCATGTACCCGACTTGTACGTGTGCGCCCATTTCCAGTGCTTCTCCCGAGTGCGATGGAACCTCGGCCGGCTGAGGCTGAAGTACTTTTCTCCATTTTTCGTCGCCAATTCTCCGACTGGCACTACTACAGGAATGAGGTAAAATCTCCAGTTCCCCGTCGCCACAGCGCTGGGAACGAAGCGACAGCTGGAACTAGCACTGGCTTCCACTGGGTGAGACCCGAGAGGTGCCACAGCATAAACCGCCTCAACCTAATGCCCACCCGGACCGGCAGTGTTGAACGGTGCTCGTTGTAGACCCACAATTCCGTGGAGGCAGGTATTAATTAAAATGTAATTTAGTTTGCATTTTACTGTAATGCTGGCTGGCAGAGAAGTCGCTGCTGTTGCGCCGGTATTCATGCCAAAGACGGACCGCAACCGTAGGGAATCGCACCCGCCAGGCTCGTGGTAAAGATGTAAATCCAGTAAAATGCTTCCAAAGCGTTCGCAAGCAAATACCAAGTGAGAACACATGCACGGTATTTAGCGAAATTTATTATGATCATGCGATGCCGTCTCGATTGTTTATCCAACGTTTTCATTTCTTTATTCAAGAACCGTGAAAAAAGTTACACTGCGATGATTGACCTTGGACTGATTAATCGGAAGTGGTTGCTGATGAATTGGAAGTGGTTGGTTAAATGTTGCAAATTGATCTATAAAGCATGCTATAAAACTCTGACAGCTTTATAATGAAGTATGTCATGACATTTTTTTAGGCACACACACTGTGATAAACAGAAAAAATTTCTGTTCTACACACGAATTGGTCATTTAGTTTTAGCATGCAGTGATCCAAAACATGCCAGCTTTTGACTGTTTAAAGTATACTCTTCTCTCCATCGATTGGGATTAATCTCTATTACAATGGTTTTCATTGTGCTTGACTCCGGATCCGAACATTGGAAAGAGATTCTCCAACACTCTGGTGAAACGTAGAAGTACCAAAATCTCAAGCATCAATCTCGATTTGGTCATTCGGAAGATAAACCGATGAAACCAATTGGATCGCTTTAGAAACATTGTTGGATATGCGATAGCAAAAAGATGAACGATAAATCACTATCAAACTAGGTTCTGACTGCTCATACTCAGTGTATCAGAAGGACCGTATAAATCAAAATAGCAGTAAGAAAAGTGGAGGTAGTATTCTAATTGCTTGTCGCTCGAAGATTAAATCTCATTTGTTGTCTCTCGATAATTATACCAATGTTGAACGAAGGCTACAGCCGGATAAGTATGTGAAATCTGCTCCCGAAGGGAATTCATACTGTTATATCACATTTGAAACAGTTTGGACTGGAGATAATTTTACAAAAAGTTCTACAAAAATTTTAAAAAAATCAGGGAAGTTGTAGATGTTCTCGGTAAGAATAGCAATTTTTTAATTTTTCTTCGAAGATTCTTAAAAATTCTGTAACATATTTTTTCACTCTTTTCATTTTATAACCACTCTGGATTTTTTAGGAACATATAAATAAACGCGTCAGTTTCATATTGCATCAAAAAGTAAGGACGATCATATCATTTGAATATCTCAAACAAATACCAATCAACCACGCGTTTCCTTTGAAGGTCTATTCGAAGAAAACGCATAGTGCTTAGTTCTAGTAGTAATGGACCATGCGTTTCCTTCTAATTCTAATCTTTAATGGAGACGCATGGTTGAATGTTTTTTCTCTTCAGAATAACTCAAAAATTGTAATTTTCCACATTTAAAAATAAAGGAAGCCGAAGCAAACCTACTTGTCCGAAAATTATTTATTTATTACATGAAAATCCAGAGTGGTACCAAAATCCGAAATATGAAAAAATAAGTTTCAAAATTTTGAAGTATTTTCAATTTTTTTGGAAAACAATGTAAACCTTCTTGACAATGCCTAAAACATTCCTAATTTTGTTCAAATTTTTCGGTGAAGCAGTGAAGATTTCTACTTCGATTGACTTCCAAACTTGACAAAACATTCTGGAAATGTTTCATTATAATAAATTCTAAAAGACAAAATAAGTTTTTTTGAAAATGTTAGACCCTACGGGCTCCCTGGAGTAATAAATTGTTTCCATTGATTTTACAGACAAAAAACTTTAATCGCGTTTTTCTCGAAAGCAGGTTTTGAAAGTCCGTGTCCATCGTCATTCAATAACTACTGCACCAATTTTTTTCAAATTTTGCACACACTTTCTACATATAAAAACGTGTTTAATCCACCTAGCAGTGAGATGATACTTTTTTTTTATCAATCCGCATGTGTTTTTTGCATGAATATTCTTCGGTATTTCAGTTTTCATGACATTATTCTTAAATGTCATGAAAAATTTAAATTTTGAGATTTTAATCACTCATTACTCTGTAATGTCGAAACTGCAAATCGGATCGAATTTGAATCTAAAAATATAAAAATCGATTAAACATTCCATGATATGTCGAAGTAATTTCCTCTTTAGAGTTAAGGGTAATTTAAGGTACTTCCAGAGCCGGTATTCAGGAACCAGCATAACCCAAACCGATTCGTATGGCCATATGACGAATAAATTGCAATATTTTCGAGTCCAACTTTAAAGCTTTTCGGGATTGTCATCTTCTATATCGCTGAAATTTGATTTGGCTTTTTTTTAGAAAACAATTGAGCTTTGAGAAACGATTCGATACTGGAACCGGAATTCTAAATTCGGTGTAGCCGAAGTCAGACAAATTCACCTGAGTAGCTGTATAGTTTACATTCGTTTCAAAATGTTTGAAAATCAATGAAGGCATTTTGAGGAATCGTAGTGAGAATTAATTTTTTGGGTGCCAATACAACCAAAATTATAATAAGTTTTTTTGGTTATCGACTATCAAAATCTGCTAACTCGATAGACCTGATTAATTTATGTGAAATAGACATTTTTATACTAATCACCCTGTATCTCCATCTCCGAAACCGGAAGTTGGATCTGACTCTAAAAAAACAAGATGTTTTATAAAATCTCAAAACTTTTCATTTGAATTTAGATGATTCTTAGATTTCATTTGAATCTTAGATCGGCTCAGCCATCTACGAGAAAGTTACAAAGTTTTATTTTCGTTTCACATATCATCCTGTAGTTCCGGAACCAGAGGTCGGAACCAAATATAATTAAGGGATCTTGTTTGGGAGTATACGACTTTTCATATGAATCTGAGTTTGTAGAAAATGGTTGAGTCATCTCCGAAAAAAATTGAGTGAAATTATTTGTCACACACGCATTTGCTGATCTCGACGAACTGATTCGAATGGTATATGGCTGTTATATTCTTCCAGCATTTATTGCTGTAAGTAGTTTAAATCAATATAATTATGGAATTGCTTTCAACTCGAAAGTTCTGTCATCATCTGGTTTACATATGGCATATTCGAACGATTATGTTGCCAAAAACGGACCGAGCTTAAATCGGTCCGAGGCAAAATAACATGATGTACACAGTCTTTTTGGTACTTAGAAACAAATGTATGTAACAGTATAAAAAATCGTGTTTTATGTTGTTCCCAAGCATTTCTTTGCCAGACAGCGCTCAAAACTTCTACTGCTGGAATAGGGGAAAAGTCGCTTACACAAAAATTTCGATATCTCCGTTAAAAATGGACGGATTTCAACAATCTATTGGCTATAGAAAATAGAAAATTTTGACATAAAACTTCGCATAACTCAAAAAGTAAACATCCGATCTCAAAACCATTCAATAGCGTTCTGGGTGACGGGGAGACTTTTCATTTACGACTAGTTTGATCAAAATCGGTCCAGCCATCTCTGAGATCTCGATCTCTTAGTTGACAACACACATACAGACACACACGTACACACACACACACACACACGGACATTTGCTCAGTTCGTCAAGCTGAATCGATTGGTATATGACACTCGGCTCTCCGGGCCTCGAAAAAATTTTCTAAAGTTTGAGCGAATTCTATACCTATTTTTATATTTATAAAAAAAGGTAAAATCAGATCCCAACGTTTTCCTTTTCGTTGTTTAATACTTTGACGGGGGTTTCAGCTAAAAAATGGCGGATTTTTTCGTGAAAAATCGTAGTTTTAACTTTAAACAACCACCAAAAATTTAAAAAATTGGAAAAAAAAATCAAACAGAAACGTTGGGGTCAAGAAAAACTTCCACTCTAACTGTGCTGCGTTCATTTGTTCACTTTTGATTAGTCTACGCTGAGATACAGTGGACACCGCAAATCATGATTTTTAAGAATCGTCCTCAAAAATACCTCTTTACCGACTAATTTCTCAAAATTTTTCCACGAAAAAAATACAAAATGTTGTTCGAATGATGCTTTTTATCATACAAAACATTGGAATTTATTTTGTTGAATGATAATTCTGGAAAAAATTCGCGAAAATGATGATTTTTTTCATTGTTTAGAGCTACCTAGGCTGAAACCATCAGACAACAGACTCGCTAGGCTGAAACCATCAGATAACAGGCTCACACTACGAGTAAGTCTGAAAAAAGATTGATTGTTAAAATAACCTTCGAAATGACTCATTAGTTCTGCCTTTCTCATATAGAAAGGTTATGCAATCACTGTGAAAATCGTCTTTTTAACCCCGAATGGATGGCCGAATGTTATATACCATTCGACTCAGTTCGACGAACTGAGCAAATATCTCTGTGTGTGTGTATGTAACAAAAATATGCACTCATTTTTCACAGAGATGGCTTCCCGATTTTCACAAACTAAAATACAAATGAAAGGTATCATGGTCCCATAGCCTGATATTGAATTTCATCCCGATCCAACTTCCGGTTCCGGAGTTACTTGGTAATATGTGAAAATTAGAGAAACAGTGCGCACCCATTTTTCTCTGCAACGGCTTAACCGTTTTTCACAAACTAAGATTCAAATGATAGGTGTTGTAGTTTCTTAAAAATTTCTGATATATTTTATCCGAATCCAACTTCCAGTTCCGGAACTAAAGCGTGATAAGTAGAAAACTACCAATTGCATTAGTATTTTTTCACGAATGATGCTTTAAAATAGGTATTAATCCCATAAAACTATCAGATAAATTCTTCTAGTTTGCAGATCTTGTTAGTTTGTGGGCATAAAAACTTAATTGGGCACTACTGGTCCCCTCTTTTCCTGTTCCGGAGGCACCGAACTCCAAAAATAGAATTCTTCGATTTCTCTACGATGCTTGAACCGATTTTCACAAATCTTGATTTGAATTGAAGCTCATATTATCTTTAAAGCTACTGTGAAATTTCATCCGGATCCGACCTTCGGTTCCGCAGCTACAGGGCAATTAGTGTCAAAGTTTTCAAATCGCCATATAGAATGACAGTATGTACATCACCGGTACGTGATGGTATGGTGGAAGAAGAAGACACAAAACGAACAATGCGTGCTTTGTTCTGTTTCTTACCTGCTATAAAGAAAGCGGATGTCTGTTACAAGTGTGTGATATTGGTAAAAGACGGTGCTGCGGTTGATGAAAATTTTAGCTATTTTATGATAATTGCAACCGAGCGAATAAAAGAATTTAAAGCTGGGGTAAAATAATTGATAAAAAAAACTTGTTTCAATCCACATAGTGGTGCAATGTTGCCTTTCTCAAATATACAATACTGTGGTATTCTATTCAAAATGTTTCTCTAAGAATTTGGAAAGAAAACAAGGGATTGTTTGTGCATTAACTAGTATAAAATACAAAATGAAACAGTGCTTTGTTTGCGTAGAAATGGGTTCACTATTATATGTACTTCCAGCACCGGAACCCGAAAACCGATAATATCGAAGTCCACTCGTACGGCCACCAACTAACATAACGTACAAACTCTACTAGTTTTTATTCAAACTTTGAAATTTTTATACGATTTGGCCATCGTACACTGGTTTAAATTTTTGTTGAATCTGAAAATATGCAGTAATTTTTGGTAGGACTACAAGACCTTTCATTTGACCCTAAGATTGGAAATATCGGTTCTGCAAACTGTGAGAAAAGTGAGTGAGATCCATTTTTGAGAATATGACTGTTATTTCCCATCGTCAATCAAAAACCGGGAACCAGGATAGCCGGATTCGGTTTGTTTAGCTGCCTACTGATAATGGCTATCGATTTGTGTAGTTTTGAGTCTAGTTTTGAAAATTTCTTGCACATTTTGTTTCATCGGTGTTAGTGCCGGTGTGCACTATTTAACACACTTTACCCTATAACTTCATAACCGGAAGTCGGATCCGGATGAAATTTAGTAGGATTATATAAGGTTGTAAGACCTTTCATTTGAGCTTACGTTTGTAAAAATCGATTGCACGCTTTTAGTTCATTTTGCACATTTTACGCCATAACTCCCGAACCTGAGCAACCTATGAGACAACAAGGACTTTAGTTTAAATCATAGTTAAAAAAAACGGTTAGGTGGTCTCTGCGAAAATCGAGTGAACTTTTTATTTATTTATTTTTTGCACATTTTACCCGTTACTCCCGAACCCTAGACAAAAAGTCCCGAAGTCTAGGCAAAAAATAAAAGAATGTCAATGAAAAATATGCAATTTTCACAGCCGGTAGTGGAGTAATACCGTGCCGGTGTTGTAGTGATGTCAATAATAATAGTAATAATAATAATAATAATAATAATAATAATAATATTAATAATAATAATAATAATTATTATTATTATTATTATTATTATTATTATTATTATTATTATTATTATTATTATTATTATTATTATTATTATTATTATTATTATTATTATTATTATTATTATTATTATTATTATTATTATTATTATTATTATTATTATTATTATTATTATTATTATTATTATTTTTATTATTATTATTAATATTATTATTATTACTATTATTTCCTACTACATGTTTTATTCAGCAGCATGCTTTTTAACTTAACTTACATATGCAGAAGTAACAGAAACGCTATTTCGTTTTGTTTGTTCAATTTCGATTATTTGGTTTAATAGAAATAAAGCATGAGATATCAGGTGTACAACTTTGCTTCCGCCGTTTGCCGATAGGTGGCTGTACTGGTACTGGCTGGTCAAAATACATAGATGATAATGCGTTTAAAGTGAGTGTGTACCCGATCAGATGCACACAACAAAATCATAACACAAGTATATCAACAGTTGATATGTATAACAATTTGTGTTATTTTGAGATATTTAACAAATGAAAACAGTTGCAAGTTAAAACTTATGATAACAATATATTAACAAAATCAGTTATGATGTTTTATTTTCATTTGCAAGACTCATGATAAAGTTCATCATGAGTTTTTCCGTTGCTAGAAATGATAATATAGTGATCAGAATTTCAAAAAACTAAAAGAAAAAATCAGATCAATAAATAAATTATTCATTTAAGAAAAACAATCATTCAACAATTTAGGACTGAAACGATGCTTAAAGTTAGCTATGATATAGTTTTTCTGTGTTAAATATGTTATCTAATTTATTACAACTTTGGTTATAAATTTCTGTTTTCGGACCGCTGTAGTTATATCAAATTCTATAATAATTGTGACACAAACGTTTCAAAATCTGTTACGATTCTGTTCCCGCTAGAGTCTTTTTTGTTGTGATTTTTGTTATTTTAACAGCTAGCTCAGTTGTTATAATTCTGTTATTACCATCTGATCGGGTACAGTGCCTAACGAATTGTCATCGCCGTTTTAATGACAGATGTTCTTCTTTTCGTATTATTCACGCTCGAAAATGTCTGTTTATGTGCCCAATTCTCGCTATTTGCGGGAAGTTTTACATTTCTGTTACAATTCGAAAAAAATGCAGCTGAAGATTCGTGCCAAGCACAAGAAGAGCTTGCCGAATCATTAGGAGTGAGTCAGCAAGCCATTTCAAAACGTCTCAAAGTCCTGGGCATGATTTAGAAAGAAGGAAAGTGGGTGCCGTACGAGTTGAAACCTCCTCCAACACGACAATTCTCGGCCTCACGTCGCAAAAGTGGTCAAAAAGTACCTGGAAACGCTGAAAAGGGAAGTCTTGCCCCACACACCGTGTTCCCCAGATGTCGCCCCTTCTGACTTTCTCCTATTCCGTTCGATGGCACACGGCCTGGCAGATCAACATTTTCAATCCTTCGAAGAGTTGGAAAAATGGATTGCTTCATGGATAGCGTCAAAAGAGAACTCCTTTTTTCGAGGTGGGATCCGAAAATTTCCGGAAAGATGGGAGAAAGTTGTCTAGGGACGGACAATACTTTGAATAATACATCTGTAAGCACTTTTTTGAAATAAAGCTTTTAATTTTGGTAAAAAACGGCGGAAACAAAGTTGTACACCTGATAGGTTCAAAACTGTTCCATATTTGTTGCTGGCAAACGGACCAACTTCGGCTATTCCGTTCATTTGAATCCGGTTTCAGATTGGAAATGGTGATAAAAAACTGCAAAAAGGATCTAACTCACTTTTGTTTAAGATATCCAAATCGATTTTCACAGACTTATAGGTTCACAGGAAAAGTCTTTCAGTTTCATACGGAATTCCTTAATTTGTTGTGGATACTAGTTCCGGGTCAGAAACTACAGGGTAAACAGTAGAATTTTTTAGATTAAGTCCGAACAAACTTTGCTATTCATATTTAATGAACAGTTGTTTTTACGAATTCCTCAGTAATATTTATGATCTTATGAGTAATATAAGAAAGGCATCATTACACCACTATTTGGATTACAACAGGTTTTTTTCTTCCATAAGTTGCCCTGACAAGACAGATCAACTAAAAGTTTTCAAAGCTGTTAGTATCTCAAATTGTCCTTAGACGGTTTAAATCAAAGCAACTCTAAGTAGCTAGAAAATTTCCAGAGGCCAAGAAATCCTAGCCCGTCGTTCCACATCAATCGATGATATAGCAAATTGTATCAATAATGCATAGGCCATGACCTTTTTCTCGCATCGAATCAACGAGTCGTAAAGGCTGATTAAACTTTTAAAATTATCAATCAAGAGCTATCTATTCCAACAAGATTGAAAAAAAAATTACCCAAACCAAACCACAAGGCTAGAAAGGCCGAACATGGTAAACGATTACGGAAAACAAACCTGTACAAATTTAGGAATACTCGTTAAACAACAAATTTTCTATCATTACAAAAGCAGCCTATCACCACAATAAATTAGGGGACGCCTCCAGTACTCACCTGGGAGCAGGTTTAAAATGATGATATCTACCATTCTCCGGTAGCACAACCATCGCAATTCCAACCACCACGCTATTATCCTCTGTCGAACAATAATTTTCCAAAATTTGTCTACGTTTCAGCTTTCATAATCACCATCTTTACATTGCCGTGCCACTGAACACCCAACAGCAACAGCTCAGGGCGATAATCATCTTTCTCATCTGGCATGATGCTGATGCTTTCCCTGGGTTCCTTCGGGGTGAACTTTGACAACGAACACATAAACCTGCTAGGCGAAATAAAAGGAACAGAAGAAAAAAAAACAAATAAATGTGCCACCAGGAAGTACGTCACCGGCTTGAGTGAACGGTACACGCATCAAAACATTGCCCCCATGGGTTTACTTAAGTTAATTTTGAAAAATTGCGCTCACGTTCCAAGACGGTTTTTCTGTCGGAGCTCACTGGAGTTATGATTGCGAAAGGAGCCCAAACCGAACTTTTCGTCCCAGCACAATTTCAACGTGATTAAGAATTCGCTCGGTTGTGGAACTTTCTGTCTGTAATGAACTTTCGGGTTGTGGTGCTAAGGTCAACACTTCGCAGGTGTTGTTTTGTCAAAATGTAAAATCCGGTGACGCCTCACCTCGAGATTGACACGAGAATAACAACATATTCTTTAGAATGCTGGCATTCCCGTAATCCGAGAAGATTTGTCTGCTGAATGAGTAGATGAGAATATAATTCTTGTCTACCGAAAACCGTAGAAAAATGATGATGCAATGGTACCCACTCTTGTCGGGAATAGTTCATATCGATGGGACAATGCCCGATTAGCACGTGGACAATCAATGCAAATGGATTTTTGCTTCCCCCAATCTGGCTCAATTCATCTAACGAGCCTCTTTTCCGTACTCCACAGCAAAGCAAACAATCTCGATCTAACTAAATGAATTAGCACCGCCCGCCCGTCGACCGACTGCACGCAAATATGAGATTGGCGCCCACTGAGCAAACACTTCATTTGGACTGCCATTCAGTGCGAAAGCAGGATCGCAGCTCATCCACTAGGGTGATTCAAATCGACATGTCCAGCCCAGAGTCAATTGAAAAATCAATTAACTGATTCGCAGTAGATAGAAAATTGGAATCGAACACAAATAAACCAGGGCTATTTTATGGCTAATCACTTGTTGACAGAGAACTGTTCCGTCGGATGATGTGACAAAAATGTTGGTCACACAGTGATGGAAAACTGCACCTGCAAACGTGACCGAATCCGGTTTGTAGTTAAACAAATTTCCAATTTTTAAGCTCGCAACGTGTTCTGTATTTCAAGTTTCTATCCCGTTTCGTGTTAAATGTTTGGCCATTGTTGATTAACTGACAGCCATTTAGCAATTCCTGAAACGGATAACAAGTCATCAGTATTATCCATATCCCAATTTGGATTAAACTTTACACTAGTCTTCGGTACGATAAACCATTTTTTTAAGCGTGGTTGGCATTGCATTTCTTCTGTGGAATTCTGTTTCAAAATAACCGTTGCATGACTGATGCTACGATCCTACTGACACTTAGAGTACTTCCAGGTCGGGGCTCGAACGATAACTGATTTGTAAGACCAGTGTTCTATTCACTGAACCGTCAACCCGCAGGCAATTTCTTCAGATTGTTGCAATTCGAACAACAGTAAAAGTTGTTCTGCAGTTTTTACTATCTACTAGCTGATCCGTCGAACTTCGTCTCGCCCGAAATTATTTTTCGAATTTATGTTTTCGGTAGCAGAATTGTCAAACGTCTTATGCTGTTCAATACGGCGAATTCATTAAAATATGTTGTGAATATATTAAAAGCTTTTGTTACGCAAAAATTAAGCAAATGCACCAATCACCAAATCATCTTTTGAGTCTTAGTGCATCGAACAGCGATTGTAGATCTCTGTCAAACTAATGGGTTGTACATATGGGATAAAATGTGGAGCAAAAATAACTAAGATGACTACTTCAAATTGATTCCGCAAATTTACCAAACCTACCCTCGCGACTTGTAGTTCGTCTTTTCTCGCTAGTCTTGTGATATCATTTATTCGTGTTTGATGAATGTTCGTAGCGTGACAAACACAGGAACAATTTTCGATGAACAATTTAGCGATAAAACTTTACTTTTTATTTATGACTTCTGGTCAGTCAGTAATTATTAGTTTGTTAGATATTGCATTTTGAGTGAAGCTACTTTTGTTATTGTGAAAAAAATGGAAAAAAAGGAATTTCGTGTGTTGATGAAACACTACTTTTTGATGAAAAAAAGTGCCGCCGATACCGAAAAATGGCTTGATGAGTGTTATCCAGACTCTGCACCGGGCGAAGCAACAATTCGTAAGTGGTTTGCAAAATTTCGTACTGGTCATATGAGCACCAAAGACGATGAACGCAGTGGACGTCCAAAAGAGGCTGTTACCGAAGAAAACGTGAAAAAAATCCACAAAACGATTTTCAATGACCGTAAAGTGAAGTTGATCGAGATAGCTGACACCCTAAAGATATCAAAGGAACGTGTTGGACATATTATTCACGAATATTTGGATATGAGAAAGCTTTGTGCAAAATGGGTGCCGCGTGAGCTCACAATCGATCAAAAACAACAACGAATTGATTAATCTGAGCAGTTTTTGGAGCTGTTATATCGAAATAAAACCGATTTTTTTCGTCGATATATAACAATGGACGAAACATGGCTCCCCAAGTAGCAATCCGCAACTAGTTCTGATACGACCAAGTCCAAACTATGTTGCAACAAGAGCACGAATATGTGTTTTATGTTATACTGGTTAAAACATGGTGACAGCAATGTTTCATCATAACATAACTAGTTACGAAATAGTTATTTAGGTTTCCAATCATAACATCTTTGTGTTATATTGAATTAAATATGATTTATAAGCTATCGTTACTTAATCCAAACATATCTTTAATCACAACAAAGCTTCTAGCTACTAGTTGAAAATAAGTTTATTTGACTTCAATAGTAGCAACCCGTAACTAGTTTTGATACCACTCAACCCAACTGTGTTGCAACAAGAGCACGAACATGTTTTTTATGTTATACTGGTTAAAACAAGGTGACAGCAGTGTTTATTTATAACGTAAACATTGAACTAACTATCATTTGTAAGTTATCGTTACTTGATTCTAACATATCTTTAATCACAGCTATGTTTTTAGCTACTAGTTGAAAAAAGGTTTATTTTCCGTTGCGAAACCATTATAAATACGTTAACGTATATGTGAATCGTTACTGTGAATTGATATAGCAATAACTTAGATATAATAAGATTATAACATATAATTTCTTCATTACTTCAGACAGTTATCGGTAAGTTTTCCCAACGTTATGATAATTAAAATGCAAACAAAACAACCTTTGTTGGCTTGAATATGGCGAACACAATATGGAGTCTCAAGAAGTGTATGAAACGTAAATAATACCAGGATATTACTTTTTTCAAAACTACTTTTTGCCGATAATAGTGAAAGGCAGAAAAGTCATTTTTGTTCTATGCACTGTCATAAACACGAAGAAAATAATATAGGGATTGAACATCGATTGTGATAATATTATAGTTTTCATGATATATGAAATTTAATATGATGAGAAATCACTCTACTTGGAATAATTTTGAGCATTCTGAACATAGGGTTATTTTGTTGTTTAGTTTTTATATCTTTATAAACAGATTTGGATTGAAGGCGCATAAAAAACAGTGAAGTAAAATTGAATTCCGCTCGACAGTTTTTGGATCGTTGTGAAATTTGTACCTTGTATCAAGTTTGTGATTTAAAGTACTCTTCTGCTTTTTTATTGATGATAGAAAAGTATTTTGGATTCATTCAATGTTTATAATGTCGATGATGACTAAGTTTCAACTAGTTTACTTGGAAACAAGTTATTTTCAAGTTATGAAAAGATAAGTTATTTCAGTATGGCATTACAACGTAACGACAACATATTTTTAGCCGACTTAACAACTAGTAGAAACTGCGCTTTTTGAGTCATGCAAGTGGTTAGATGTTAGTAACAATCACTCAAATATCTGGTTGCAAACTAGTCACAAACAAGCTAGCGTAACAAACATTGTTACTTGGGTCCATCTCTTCACTCCGGAGTCCAATCGACAGTCAGCTGAGTGGACTGCCCGCGATGAACCGAACCCAAAGCGTGGAAAGACTCAACAATCGGCCGGTAAGGTTATGGCGTCTGTATTTTGGGATTCGCATGGTATAATTTTCATCGACTACCTTGAAAAGGGGAAAACCATCAACAGTGACTATTATATAGCGTTATTAGAGCGTTTGAAGGACGAAATTTCGAAAAAACGGTTTCATTTGAAGAAGAAAAAAGTTTTGTTTCATCAAGACAATGCACCGTGTTACAAGTCGATGAAAACCATGCTGAAATTGAACGAATTGGACTTCGAATTGCTCCCTCATCCACCGTATTCTCCAGATTTGGCCCCCAGTGACTTATTCCTGTTCTCAGACCTCAACAGAATGCTCGCTGGTAAAAAATTGAGAAGCAATGAAGAGGTAATCGCTGAAACTGAGGCCTATTTTGAGGCAAAGGACAAATTATACTACAAAAATGGTATCGAAAAGTTGGAAGATCGCTATAATCGCTGTATCGCCTCTGATGGCAATTATGTTGAATAATAAAAACGAATTTTGGCAAAAAATGTGTGTTTCTATTAAACGATGCGAACTTTTCAGCCGAACTGTTACCTCGATTCGACTAAAACTTTATAGAATCGACCATGTTTGGTATTATGGTTCTCGACTCGAACTCGATCATCGAGCTTCGTTCGACTTTACTCGAAGAAGTTTCTGATTTTCGAGAAGTTTTGGCATTATAAAACCAAAACAATCGAGCTCGTAAACGACTAAACTCAATGAGAAATGGTCGAAAGCCGTTTCCGTTTTATTTAAAGGTAGTTTTTGATAGCGTCATAGATTTTCACAAAGATATTAGTATGTTGATCCGGGGATTTGCGTCAGCAGTTCAACATAATCTGCTGACGCACTGATGAGTCGAAGACGAAACGTAAACTTAAGTTATATTAGTATTTATAAACTTTAGTCTAATGCATTGTTTTATATATCATGATGTGACTGTTTAAAAATCGTATCAATTGATAGTTGCACGGAATTTAATTCATATAACAAAAGTATGTCGGAACTAAACTGTGTTCAGTAACCGTAGTTTGATATAATATTTCTGAAACCGGTGGACGGAAAACATTATTAAATCGAATTGTTGGAAAAGGCGTAAGAAAGTGGGTGATGTTGAAAAAGATTTCCTAATGCAGAAAGTTGAAAATAGTAGTAAATTTTATTGACCCAACAATTTTGACACATTTCTGTTCCATTTAATGTTTAGCATGAAAACAACTGAAAATTTTATCTAGCTTTATTTCACTCTAATCTAAATTACCTTTAATGATTTTGTGACTTTCTGCGGTATAATTCATAATTTAGAAATGGAAAATGCAAGAATTTAGATTGAGTAATATTTACACGTCTGGAAAATTCTTAGTTTTTATGATTGGATTTAAAGATTATTTGATAAATTTTGATCGAAATTGATCATATTTGTCAGCTTGCACAAGTCGTAACATCCAAAAAAAAATTCGTATGTGTACAAATAATATAGAATTTATAATTTTATCCGAAATGTTCCAATATACTGTGCAGTTTTCAACTATACGCTTGATGACAATACGTGAATAATGTTTTTTTTTCATATCTATAAGGTTCTATAGTCAGTAATCGTTTAAACTCAAGTAAATTGATTTTTTCGCTAACACCTTCAGAGTAACAGTTCGGCTGAAAAGTTCGTATCGTTTAATAGAAACACACATTTTTTTGCCAAAATTCGTTTTTATTATTCAACATAATTGCCATCAGAGGCGATACAGCGATTATAGCGATCTTCCAACTTTTCGATACCATTTTTGTAGTACGATTTGTCCTTTGCCTCAAAATAGGCTTTAGTTTCAGCGATTACCTCTCCATTGCTTCCAAATTTTTTACCAGCGAGCATTCTCTTGAGGTCTAAGAACAGGAAAAAGTCACTGGGGGCCAAATCTGGAGAATACGGTGGATGAGGGAGCAATTCGAAGCCCAATTCATTCAATTTCAGCACTGCTCAGAATCATCAATTCGTTGTTGTTTTTGATCGATTGTGAGCTCACGCGGCACCCATTTTGCACAAAGCTTTCTCATATCCAAATATTCGTGAATAATATGTCCAACACGTTCCTTTGATATCTTTAGGGTGTCAGCTATCTCGATCAACTACACTTTAAGGTCATTGAAAATCATTTTGTGGATTATTTTCACGTTTTCATCGGTAACAGCCTCTTTTGGACGTCCACTGCGTTCATCGTCTTCGGTGCTCATATGACCAGTACGAAATTTTGCAAACCACTTACGAATTGTTGCTTCGCCCGGTGCAGAGTCTGGATAACACTCATCAAGCCATTTTTTGGTATCGGCGGCACTTTTTTTCATCAAAAAGTAGTGTTTCATCAACACACGAAATTCCTTTTTTCCATTTTTTTCACAATAACAAAAGTAGCTCGTGCTTTATCCAACTAGTTGAAAGTGGTAAAGCTGCTTCCGGACCAACGAGATCATACGTTGCACCAGCTCTAGCCAACTCATCAGCCCATTTATTTCCAGTACCAGAATGGCCGGGTACCAATAAGAAGTAAACAGCATTTTAAATTGATTTTAATTTTTAACTTGAGTTCGACATGCGATCACTAGATTCGACCTTGAATCATTCGAACTGAGTGATTCACGGTCGAATCTAGTGATCGCATGTCGAACTCAAGTTAAAAATTAAAATCAATTAAAAATGCTTTTAAAGCTGCCTGACTGTTGGAACAAAAATAAATTCGTTTATCACAAATCCTCTGCTGAAGTGCCGATTGTATTCCACACAGAATCGCGTGGATTTCTGCTTGGAACACAGTACAGTATCTACCAAGTGAATGAGACTACTCCAGCCTCATTTCACGACAGTAGACACCAGCACCAGCACGACCATTCAACAGAGAACCATCCGTGTAACAAACTATGTGTTCATCAAGATGTCGTTCCAGACAACCAGACAACCATTCCTCACGAAGAGGATAGCTCACATTTCAAAACAGGAAAACTGCATGTGAGAGTTAGGTCACTAGAAGCGAGTAAATACTCATCCCACGTAGCCATTTGAGACCACAAGCGAGTGTGGCTAGTAGCATAATCTAAAGGGCTACTGTTCCAAACCCCTGTAACCTTAAGACGGTATGCACAAGATAATGCTTCTTGTTTTAGGAACACATGTAGTGGTTTAATGCACAGTGGCGCCTCTAGAGCAGCAGTAGGAGTTGTCGTGAATGCTCCTGTCATCGCCATTAGGACCATCCTTTGGAGATGATTCAGCTTTGACTGAACTGTCGCGACTTCTCCTTTCTGCCACCATACAAGACATCCGTATGCTAAAATTGGACTAACAATAGTTGTGTACATTCAATGAATGTATCTGGGTTTGAGTCCCCATGATTTACCAAAAGCTCGTCTGCATTGGCCGAAAGCCATGCAAGCTCTTTTAATCCTGAAGTCAATGTGAGCAGACCAATTCAGTTTTGAATCAAGAATAACCCCGACGTATTTAACTTGATCGAGCACAAAGACCTCTGAACCGAAGAACTGTAACGGACGAGCTCCTGTGATTATCCTATGATGAATGAAAAGCACCATTGATGTTTTGCCCGGATTTACAGATAATTCAACCTGACAACACCATTGTTGAACAGATCGCAGGGCTTGCTGCATTAAATCAAAGAGAGTGGTAAGCGAAGAACAAAGAAGTCGATTGCTAAGCATTGCGTGTATCCAGTAAGGGAAAACCCAAGATATTCCGTTCACGACTGCATTGTTTAACCTCCTACAGCTATTCAGTCCTCGACACGGAAATACACCTTAACTTAGGAGTTCCTATTTTTGTGGCCTTTTACGACATGGAACAGGAAACCAGTGGATCAATTCTTGGTAGAAAATAATTCCGCCGGATGCCACACGGCTTACCTGTTTGGTGGACTTATACCACCGGTATAGGTGGACCGTAGCGTTATACTTAGCCAGTTGGGAAACCGCTACCGACACTACACGGCTATCTAGGCTGCTCAGAAAGGGAAGTTGACATTGATGGACAACTTCTATGGATGGCCGAGTCATACGTTGGAAACAGAAGGGCAGTCAACAACGGAACCACAACCATCCACATCGCAGTACGATTTAGAGGAAGTACCTTCAGCAGCTTCAATCAACTCAGCATCTTCTGAAGCATTAGTCGCGGCGGAGTATTCAAGAGCACACAACATTGAACTCTTCAACAAGGGCATCGCAGGAATCAACGTGTCTCCGATATCAACGAAGAAAACCCGGAATATTAATTATCCTAGAGAAAAATATTTGAATATTTCTAGAGGTATAAAAAAGCAAATATTCGGGTTCTCGGCGGATGAAGAAGATCCAGAATTACTTAAAACGAAAGCAGCAGAGTTGGATTAAGTGATTACTCAAATGATAGAGCAGTTTGCTCAGCCTGATTTCACTAGGAATGCAAAAGTGAGTTTGTTATCAGTCTTGCCAAACTCGTGGTCAAAGGAGAAAATAGCCACCCAATTCAAGGCGAACAAATACAGTGTGTCGGAGGCAAGAGAATCAACGGACGAAAAAAAGCCAAGAAACAAACGGGACGCAGCAGGAACGAAACGATAGAAAACGAGGGGCTTCAATATTTCAACAGCGATGACGTCAGAGGAGTAATGTCGGGATCAAGAGATTGCTTCACAGTCAAAATGAATGGTAAGTGTGAACGCAAACAAAAACGATTGCTTTATTCATCATTGAAAGAAATTTATTTGGGTTATAAGGAGGAATTTCCAGATCGAAATATTGGATTTAGTACATTTGCAGCATTAAGACCAAAACACTGCAAGTTGCTTGGAAGTTCTGGTTCACATAACATATGTGTTTGCACAATCCATGGGAATGTTTCAATAATGATTCATGCTGTTGAAAAATATTTCAAGCATGACGATTATTATTTAAAAAATCTATTATGTGACTCATCAAAAAGATCCAGCAACCTCCGTGAATGCAAAAGTTGTCCAGCGACATAAGATCTGATCGGCTGCGTATAGTCGATTTCAATTGAATGCAATTTAATGAAATTTTACGGCACTGATTCTGATATTTTTTTCCGATTTATTCAAAGTCCAAAACATTGAAAATAAAATCAATTGTTTTCAAAATTTGTATACACACTTAAAGCCATTTCTTGAGCTCGGCATAATAAAATGCCGAAACTGATCAGCAACACGTAAATTTGCTGATTGCTCAGCAATCAATACACATGTTTCTGAACTTCGTTAAATGCATTCACTGATATTTCGGTAAAATGCTTCACTTTGCCGAAATTTGGCATAATTGCTTGCTGAATTTATCAGTAAACAACAGATATGCCGACATCAGCAGAGACGTTTGACGAGATTTCGGAATATGCGCTAGCTGTTGCCGAGATTCAGCACGACAGCTGTCATTTATTGCCGCGTTACATTTTCGCTTCGCATTGTGCGATTATTTTCTAATGAAATTCTCTAGTGAAAAAATGGATAATCTTCGAAGAAGCGTGGAACCACTTGCAAGTACAAATATTGAATAAATATAGTGACATGTTTCGCTTTATAAAAAGCGACTTTATCAGAGCACTCGCGATTATAAGGGAAAAACACCCAACACGGGGCTCAAAGCGTCCTCGAGACAAAACTTTGGGGGATAGGCGAAAAAATAACCCAATGCATGGAATAATTCAATAGATCAAAGTAAGTTTATTTTTTGAACAATACCGTATATGCATCATTAAATATTGAACATTTTTGTAGGCCAAAAATCAATATATATTTTTATTTTCATATTTCCAGCTCGACTCAAGGTGCCCGCATCTGGAAACGCCGCTTTTTATTTATGCTACATGTTTTCAGGTAGGCTTTAAGCACTACTGGCAACAAATTTGTAAGCCTCCTTTAAGTGTTAATAAAATGAATTTTTTATCCTGAATAAATACAAACAAAATAATTGACAAGATTTTTAATTACTGATGATTCGGTAATTTATTTTTTCATTTTTTCGTTTTATTGGATTGCCGAATATTCAGTGAACGTTTCACTGAGCAAACAGTAAATCTTATGCTGACGATTTCGGCAATATTTGACGTTTGTCAAATTTTAGGATGCCGAGACGCTCAGTAATTTTATTTTTGCCGAGATGATTGCTGATTACTCGGCTGTGCGAATCTCGGCATTTTTTTTGCCGAGACTCAGCTAAAAAATTTAAGTGTGTACAATAAGTTTTATTTTATTGTATTATCTGTGAAATTTTCATTAAAATATGTTTATTTGTTAACGAATGGAATGATTTGACGAAAAATAACTACAATAACTCTCAGAAAAAAAAACTTTTTTTCAATGTTTCTTCCAGTAAGTCACAAAAATGAAAAAAATATAGTTTTTGGCTATTTTACGAATCCTGATCCTATAGTAAAACAATACTTCAAGAATACTTTGCCAAATTTTCTAGGCTATCGGAACAAAACTCTGGAAATTCGGCGCACAGGTCAAAGTCCTACGTCGATTGATTTGGAAACTTGACAAAACATTCTTGAATTTGTTTTATAAATAAAATACAAAGAAAAAAGTACGGGTGTGTAATGTCAGAGACATAACTGGATGTCGTGAATACGAATAAAACTGACACGATTTCTTTAAACTTTCGAATTCGAATTGATAGCTGATCGATTGTGTGAATTGTGAAACTTTTGACGTCGATTATCTCATCACGGATTTGCATATTTCATTACAAGAATCTATCAAGATGCTGTACAGGATTCATTTCTATCTTTTAGAAAGACCAAATTGTGGAATTCTCTACGATATTTAGCACAGTTCGGAACATTTTTCCCGAACGATTTTCGCACAGCGGAAAGTGCACGAAGCAAATCAAATTATTTTGAATTTTCACTAAACTGATGATTTTTACCTTCGATGTGCAAAGAAGTAATCTTAATAGTTCTTTAGATAACATTTACAGCCATTAGAACGGCCACTTGTCCACTTTTCGTTTTCTTTCTCTCCTATGCAAACGACCAGAAGCTTTGTTGCATGATGCAATCGCTCTTGTTTGAGTTGAAACTAGCTTTGCGTACAAACCGCAAGACATCCGCTCGCAGTGCCAAATGATGCGAAACTGGTTTAATGCGTCTTCTCGCCTTGACGACCGGAAGGCAAATGAGGTCGTGTGTTCGAGGTTTTTAACAACGCAGAAGGTGCGCTCTCCGATGCCGCTGTTTGAATACGTCCTTTCGTCACGACGTCTACTTCCATCCAACGCACTAGAAGAAATGATCAATTTTCGCCCACGGTTCCCCTTTTATAACGTCCAGTGAGGGATGTCGTAAAATCGATCGATTAATCGAGTAATCGATTAATCTAGTAATCGATTAATAACCCATATAATCGAATAAATTACAATCGATTAGTTTTAAAATTATATTCGATTATTAAACAATCGAGTAATTCGAAATTTCCGACATCCCTACGTTCAGTTGAAGATATGTGCCTGACTACCTCAAAATCGTCGTCCTTGTGCGAAAAACCCAAGCGAAAGTAAAGAGTTTTCCGCGTTGTATTTAAATTTTGAGAAAACTTAATTTTTGAGTTGTTTGTGGTTACCTCACAGTGTTCAAAATATTATCCTAAATTCCTGATCATATTTTTGATGAAATAGTGAAAGAATTATGTTGCTGCCATTAATAACATACAAGTCGAGATATTCACGATTAAGTTCTGACCATTCTTCCATATGGCTAATTTTAAAAAGGCGCTCCATAGTAAAGTAAGTCGTATTCACGACAAAATAATTTTTTCGATAGTGTTACACTCTACCAGCTCTCTAGAAAAAGAAACCGTTTCTTTCGATTTTATTGACTGTAAACTGTAAAAGCGGTTTTCTCGACAGCAGGTTTTGAAAGTTCGTGTACATCGGCATTTGAAAACTACTTCACTAAGATGAAACGTAAAGAAAAGGCAAAACGGTTATGTGCCCTAAGCACATTATTATATCGCGACCTCTAGCAACTACAACTAACAAAACCCACATACAGCATAATAGCTTCACAGTTTAGGAATATAATCATATAGTGATAGTATTTTATTATTTATACTTCTTCTAGCATAGTGTTTTCCAGTAAGCATCCAATTGCCTACCGATAGCGTAATAGAAAAAAATGATTTCTCACTGATTGAACAATTTAATAAAAAGCCAGTCTAGTGAACTTCAATTTAGACTGTTAATTTTGTTCATGTTCAAACTACATCACCCTATGATATGGATATATGTACTCACCAAGGAACGTTAGTCTATCGCGATACTTCCAAGAGCAGTTGGCATTGTTTCCCATCTCTCTTTTGTTAGCACCGCAGCCAGTCAGAATGCAGTATCGTATCTCCTTTTGGGGTGAGAGAAAATCAGTTCCCATTGCATACTCAACTCATCGAACGAGCTATAAATAACTCATAGTCTGGTAAACTAAGTGATGTTTGTGCCGAACGGTAACAACCATCAGGCTTCCGCTTTTGCACCATGCGATCGGTGACTGGCTCTGTAATTCCAGACGGATCCTGTCGATAATTACCGATGGTTTTGCCACAGATAGTCCTAATACGTTCCACCAGCTCGTATGACCGATGGTGGCATCACTCGTGAAATCTGTTTGCGGTGTTTGTTTATCATTGAGGATCAGAGATTAATCATAACATACACAATAACTATACCCCTGCCTGACTCACCCTTGATGGGTGGGTTCGAACGGAATTTCGTTAACAATGTAGTGTCAAGATTGGAACAACTCAGGGTGTACATTGTTGTTACAATTTGCTGATCCGAAGAGTAAAGCCTGCATAATCAGTGTTTGCACAATCTCCGCAAACTGACCCACGGAAACAGTTCACAAATCTTTGATTACCCTCAGCTGTCCACACAAATAATCTATTTTATAACACATGTAAAATAAGCGAAAGCTTTGTGTTGTAAAATTGATAGTATACTAACAATAGTGACTAACGACCTAATACGACTTAGTCTTATCGAACACATTCATATTTGCTCGCCGTCAATAACCGTGAGGACACTGACTTAAGAGTGTTACGGTAAAAAAATGATTCAACAGGAATGTTTGTAAATTCATACATGATAACGAAAAAATATTCATTCAGGCGTTCTGCGGATAGCAAAGTAATCAAGGACGCTGTTCGAAACTTGACGGAAAGAGTCAAGCGAAAGGCCCTGCCATTTTCATTCGCAATAAATTGAGTATGAATAAATAATTTTCTTTCATGTATTCTTGAACTTCCGCTTGAAGACGGCCCAATACATTTCTATCGGATGGAGCTCAGGCATACTGGAATGGTTTATATCCTTGGGCACCAAGTGAACGTTGTGCGCGGTATGGCCGTTTTTACCTTTTTTTATATATATAAAAAATAGGTATAGAATTCGCTCAAACTTTCGAAAAATTTTCCGAGGCCCGGAGGGCCGAATGTCATATACCAATCGATTCAGCTCGACGAACTGAGCAAATGTCTGTGTGTGTGTGAGTATGTGTGTGTGTCTGTATGTGTGTTGTCAACTAAGAGGTCGAGATCTCAGAGATG
The DNA here is from genome assembly GCF_030247185.1 of Malaya genurostris. NCBI lineage: Eukaryota > Metazoa > Arthropoda > Insecta > Diptera > Culicidae > Malaya > Malaya genurostris. The sequence continues at coordinate 97,118,366 of NC_080572.1, forward strand.
GCTGAACCGATTTTGATCAAACTAGTCGCAAATGAAAGGTCTCCCCGTCACCCAGAACGCTATTGAATGGTTTTGAGATCGGATGTTTACTTTTTGAGTTATACGAAGTTTTATGTCAAAATTTTCAAAATTTATGTTTTTTGACAGTATCTGTCACAATTGACCTTGAAAACAGAATATGTTTTCAGACTTAGATTCCGCACGGTAATAGCTATCCAACAAGCCATAGATTGTTAAAATCCGTCCATTTTTAACGGAGATATCGAATTTTTTGTGTAAGCGACTTTTCCCCCATATTCCAGCAGTAGAAGTTCTGAGCGCTGTATGGCAAAGAAAGGCTTGGGAGCAACGTAAAACACGAACAGCATTATTTTTCATGACATTTTGCCTCGGACCAATTTTAGCACGGTTCGGTTTTGGCAACATAATCGTTCGAATATGACATATTGGAAAGATGGCAGTACTTCCGAATTCTGAACAATTTCATAATTATATTGATTTAAAATGCTTACAGCAATAAATGCTGGAAGAACAAAACACCCATATACCATTTGAATCAGTTCGTCGAGATCAGCAAATGCGTATGTGACAAATAATTTCACTCAATTTTTTACCTTATTTTCGAAGATGACTCAACCGTTTTCTACAAACTCAGATTCATATGAAAATTCGTATGCTCCTAAACAAGGTTCCTGAATTATGTTTGGATCCGACTTCTGGTTCCGGAACTACAGGATGATATGTGAAACGAAATTAAAATTGTGTAACTTATTTTCCTCGTAGATGGCTGAACCGATCTAAGATTCAAATGATATCTAAGAATCATCTAAGATTTGCTGATTTGAATTGTCGACAACCAAATAAACTTATTTCAGTTTTAGTGGTATTCAGTTTTCGATTCGGAAGGCACCCAACAATTTAACTCGTACTACGATTTCTCAAAGATGTCTATACTGATTTTTAAACATATTGAAACAAATGTAAACTAATCAGGTGAATTTGTCTGACTTCGGCTACACCGATTTTCGAATTCCGGCTCCAGTATCGAATCGTTTCTCAAAGCTCAATCGTTTTCTCAAATAAAGCCAAATCGAATTTCAGAAAAAAATTCAAATTAAAATAAACTTATCGTCCCACACAAAATAATTAATTTTATTCAATGCTGACTTCCGATTCTGGAATTACAGGAGGATGAATTTTTAAAATTCAAACCGATGTAGAAGATGATAATCCCGAAAAGCTTGAAAGTTGGACTCAAAACTATTGCAATTTATTCGTCATATGGCCATACGAATCGGTTTGGTTTATGCTGGTTCCTGAATACCGGCTCTGGAAGTACCTAAAATTACCGTAAATTCTAAAGTGGAACTCACTTCGACATATCATGAAAAGTTTAATCGATTGTAACCTTTTTAGATAGAGTAATGAGTGATTAAAATGTCAAATTGCAGCTTAAAACGACGGTAATTAAAATAATGTCATGAAAACCGAAGAATATTCATGAAAAAAACACATGCGGATTGATAAAAAAAAGGTATCATCTCACTGATAGGTGGATTAAGCACGTTTTTACCATAGCAAGATGACAAATCCAGCCAGAACAGAGTAGAACAAATGTGTCGCTTAGGGAAAGTTAGCAGATGATTTTCTAAGCACTATTGCACATGAATTTTCTGGTTAATAATCCCGGTCGCGCTGTAAATAAAACTGATGGCCTTTGACACGAAACACTTGGATTGACCGTAAAAATGCGCTGCAACCACAATTACCCGACCAGTACCCGAGAAAAGGTTCGGGTATTTGGGTTCGAATACCCGAAACCCGATCAAATTCTTGAATCCAACCCCGATCCGTAGGTACCGTTCTAAGAGAGCAGAATATCGTCCTTAGCGAGCCAGCAAACAACCAAACGGAACGTTGAAGCAAAGCTTACTCATCAAACTCGAGCTCGAAAATTGTACCAGTAGGTTTTGACGAAGTACCAAGGATGCCTATCGACGATGAAACCGCTGTCAAAATGGATTTCGGATAGCTTGCTGGTCAAAAATTCTACATGGCGACGGCACGAGGAGATGCTCCTGTGAAGTGTAAGTTTACTTTCATGAACAAATTTGTCAAATAACTGATGATTTGGCAAAGGACATGCAGCTGTGGAGCAAAGACCAAAGTGTTCGTGACAAATAAGACGATGGATTGATGCTGTACTAGGAAGAATCTCGCCAAAAACCGCGTACTACCGTTCATCAATGCCCATAAAGGCCCCGTGAAGTTTTGGTAGATTTGGCAAGCTGCCACTATAGACGGGAAGTTATCCAGTGGTACCGAGATAATAACGTAGATTTCATCGAAAAAATATAAGTCCACCCATCTGTCCGAAGTTCCGGCTCATCAAGAGATTTTAGCAATAATGAAGCGGAAGCTTAAGAAAAGTGGAAAAACGACTCGGGACGTTGACTCCGGAGATGTGTAGCGTTTGATGGGAGGAATCAATAAGAAAGTGAGAAATTTCACTAGAAGCGAAGAGAAATAATATGTATTTTTATTTTTTCCTTAAAGTACAGTGTTTTGATGTATACATAGATGATTTTATTATTCCGGAATCTAAATGGGCATAGTTTTATTCTATGCAATGGAACCTAATGGGACTATAAAATCTTAGTTTGAAATAGTCGGTCCATCCATCTTCGAAAAAATTGAATGACCTATTTGAATCCACCTAGTTGTCTAATGAGGCCTTTCTCATAATCGTTAATAAGAGGAATGGGTGCAAGTTCCGTGTTAAGAATTTCGACCGCTACTTGCGGTATTTTCGAAACTTGAGACCGAAATGGATATAGCCGAAGTAAGTTTCTACCGCAATCAACTAATACTTGGATTAGTTTAAAAAATATTTTTTTCTTGTGTACTAAGTATCGTCATTTTAAATTAAGATTTAAAGTTTTCAACACCCATCACCTCATAATACCAAAACTAGAGGACCGCTAGTTTTTGAAAAACAGAAGTGAGTTTCATTTTCAAGTATTTACCACTACTTCTGGTACTTCTGTAACCTGTAATTTTTCGCAGTGATTTTAGCTTTTCGCATTTCCATGAAGAGTGTATCGAAAATAAACTATCCACATACATTTGTGTTGTACGCATGTATTTGTGATGTTTTTATGCTCAGATCACAGCATGCTGTGCGTTTGGCTGTCAGCTTTTATTTGTTTACTTGTTTGTGCGGTTGAAATTCTGCGTATTCAAAATGTCGCGTAATGGAAAGGAAGTGAAAATTAAGATTCTTGACATATGGCTAAGTGAGAATAACTATGCGAAAATTGACGAAGCGGCTTGGAATTCATCATGCCAGTGTTAAAACCACTATTAATAAGTTTGGGGAACACTATTCTTTGGATGAGCTACCAGGAAGAGGCTGAAAACCCGGTTCTTCCAACCCGAAACTGGACCAGAAAGTGGTATCTCTAATCATGAAGAACAAATCAATATCAATACATGATTTGGCCAAAAAAGCAGGAACGAGTGTCGGAATGATCCAGCGTATCAAGAGGCGAAATCACCTGAAGACCTAAACTACAAGAAGCAGGAAATCTCGAAACAAAGTGTAGAACAGAAGAAGCGAGCAGTAACAAGGGCCCGGAAATTGTATTCGCGTCTTTTGCAGTTTCCGGATGCTTGCGTTTTGATGGACGATGAGACTTATGTAAAGGAGGATGTAACGTTTAGTTTATGAAAATCGAATCATAATCAATCTAAGTGAATTTAAACGTTACGTGCATGTAGGTAGATTTAATTAAGAGTGCAGACAAAACTGTGAATCTGAAAAATTGGGCGCACTAGTTCACTCTGACACGAGGCTAACTTGACAGCCAGAGTGAGAGAGTTTTTTTTGAGTAGTGAGTTTCCGCCCACCAGCGTGTTCGTACAGTACACGACGGGCAGAGTGGAAGTGTTCCGCTCAAAGCCAGCGTGTGCCGGCTGGAACGGGCGGCCATCGGATTTGGCACGTCGGGAGATACCTGCGGGAAGTGGCAGTCTTTTCCGCTCGAAGTGAAGCGTGCTCGTCGTCAGATATCAGAGTGACCCATCAGGGAACACCATAAAAAGTCACCCTCCAGCGTCACGGAGCAAGTGTTTCGGCAGTGTTTGTTGGAAGCTGGATTTTGCGTGAGAAGCTGGGAGCCGCCCGGACCAATAGACACCTCGTGGAAAAGTCACCGACCAGCAGGCAAAAGGGGCTTCATCTTCCGGAACGTTGTGAGTAATTCCTGTGTTGAGTACAGTGCAAAAAACCGTGCAGACTTCACGGTCATTCGCCGGATGGGACTTCCAGCGAGGATTCCAGTGGCTTCACAAACAGACTTCTGGTCGTCAGGTGGCGAGAGAAGCATCGCAACGGCGTGAAGGTGACAAGCTTGTCTTTCGGCGCAAGGACGGATCCGCGATGGATAACGGCTAGTCGCGCGGTTAGCGACACCAGAGCAGAGGACGAGAATGGCCGCCGTGACGGGTGAGTCTGCACAAATCAGAATTAGCAAGAATTAGCAACAAGGACTCAAAAAGCCCTTCCAGGTCCACAATACTTTACTGTCGTCGTTAGGCAGGATGTGAGCGATGCAGACAGGTCGATTCAAGAGGAGAAATTCGGTCGAAAGGTACTGGTATGGCAAGCAATATGTTCCTGTGGTTTGAAGTCAACCATTTTTTACACTACCGGAACAATAATTGCAGAAATCTATCGATCTTAGTGTCTCCAGAAGAGAATGCTGCCTTTATATAAGAAGCATAGTACACCTTCACTATTTTGGCCGGATGTAGCGTCGACTCACTATGCCAAAACCACTCTCAATTGGCTTACGGAAAAGGGTATAAATTTCGTTAAGGAAAATATCAATCCACCAAATTACCCATCCATCGACCCATAGAACGTTACTTTGCAATCGTGAAATCGTGAAGAGGGTCTTCAAGAAGACTGGTGAGGCATCTGGGAACATGCAGGAGCTCAAAAAATTTGGGCTCAAGCGTCCAAAAAATGAGATGCAACACTTGTCCGAAACTTGATGAAGAGCGTTCGATCAAAAGTTCAAAAATTCGTGTAGGATTAACTAAAATTTCATCCGGTTTTCATTATACTCAAGTTTAACCTCGTACAACGAAGAATCAATTTTTAGTTTGAATAAAATAATGTTTTTATCATAATTTGAAAGAAAAAAATGTGGATAGCTTAATCTCGATACACTCCTTATGATAAGAGCAAAAACCCCATGAATAAATATTTCATTCTGAATATTGATTTTAGAGACAAAGACTTTGCTTAAATTCCAAATGGGTGACTTACTATCTCAAGCTCTATTTCGATTAAATCAATTAAACGAAATCTAAACAAACGAAGCGAACCTGCGTTTGTGTTACTTTTGCTTATGTAAGTCAAGCTAAACAGCATGAATCAGCATCATAAAACATGTAGTAGGATTATTATAATAATTATTGTAATAATTATCATTGTAAATAATTTTCCTAACAGTATGTATTAGGTGTACAACTTTGCTTCCGCCGTTTTTTTCCAAATTTTAAAGCTTTATTGCGAAAAAGTGCTTACAGATGTATTATTCAAAGGATTGTCCGTCGCTACTACAACATTCTCCCATCTTTCCGGAAATTTTCGGATCCCGGCTCGAAAAAAGGTGTCCTTTTTTGACGCTATCCATGAAGCATTCCTTTTTTTCCAACACTTCGAAGGATTGAAAATGTTGATCTGCCAAGCCGTGTGCCGTCGAACGGAATAGTTGGAAGTTAGAAGGGGCGACATCTGGGGAATACGGCACTTTTGCTACGTGAGGCCGAGCATTGTCGTTTTGGAGGATGACTTTGCCATGTCGCTCTTGATACTGTGGCCGCTTTTCTTTTAGCGCGCGACTAAGGCGCATCAGTTGCGTTCGGTAGCGATCTCCTGTGATGGTTTCACCCGATTTTAAGAGCTTTTTATCAAGCAATACTTCTAGTTGTTCATCTTCGAAGGTTTTTTCTCTTCCACCACCATGTTTGTCTTCGACATCGAAATCACCATTTTTAAAACGTTGAAACCACTCCCGACACGTTCTTTTACTCAGAGCAGCATCACCGTAAGTTTCTGAAAGCATTCGATGCGCTTCAGTTGCATTTTTTTCGAATTGTAACAGAAAAGTAAAACTTCCCGCAAATGGCGAGAATTGGGCACATAAACAGACATTTTCGAGCGTGAATAATACGAAAACAAGAACAACTGTCACTGAAACGGCGATGACAATTCGTTAGGCACTGTACACACTCACTTTAAAGGCATTATCATCTATGTATTTTGACCAGCCTCAGCCGGTACAGCCACCTATCGGAAAACGGCGGAAGCAAAGTTGTACACCTGATATGTTGATATTATTTGCTGTTTTTACTGACATTCACTGTCACCACTATCAAATTGCATATGCATAGCAAAGCATGAAATTCCGGTACATTTTAAAAAAAAAATCTTCTACCAAAATCACACACCAGTAGCAGACAGAACAGAACACGCATCGTTCGTACACTGAAACCTCCATTTACGAACTAAACGGGGGTTCGTAAAAAGAGGTAGTTCGTAAAAAAAATTTACGTTATTTGGGATTTGGTTCGTAAAAAAAGCTTTGGGCAATGAATGTAGAAACCGCCCATCATATGGCTATTTTCGGAACGCATGTGTAAGTGCAAGAAAATGAAGTTTGGGCTAGTTTCAAAATCCAAGATGGCGGCTTCCAGTTTATTTATATTGCTAGAAACCCCTAACAATATGAGTATTTTTGGAACGGGATTACTGAGTAGATGTCGGAAAACGATGCTGGAGGCGGTTTTGAAATTCAAGATGGCGACTTCCGGTCTTTTAATATACCTTGAAAACCCTTACAATGCAGGTATTTCGGAACGGGATTGATGAGTGGATGTCGGAAAACGATGTTTGAGGTGATTCTAAAATTCAAAATGGCGACTTCCGGTTTCTTGATATTCCTTTAAACCCCTTACAATATGGGTATTTTATAAAAGAATTAATGAAAAGGTGCCGAAAAACAATGTTTAGGGTCCAAGATGGCGACTTCTGTATCATCTATATCCGTTGAAATCCCTTACAGTATGGGTATTTTCGAAAAGGATTTGATGTGGTGCCATGAAAACGATGTTTCTGATCGTTCCGAATCCAAGATGATCACTTCCGCTCTGTTGATATTACTTGAAAATACTCACAATATGGATATTTTCAGAACAAATTTGGTATGTCGGTACCGATAAAAAAAAGATGTTTGTGGTCGATTTGAAATACAATTCTTCCCAAAAATACCCATATTGTAAGGGCTTCCAAGGAATATCAAGAAACTGGAAGTCGCCATCTTGGATTTCAGAACCACCTCAAACATCGTTTTCCGACATCTACTCATGAATCCCGTTCCAAAAATACCCATATTGTAGTAGTTTCCATGAAATATAAATGAGCCGAAAATCGCTTTCGATGTATTCCAAAACCTCTTTTTACGAAGTAGATTCAAAAAAAATTTACGTCATTTGGGATTTGGTTCTTAAAAAGAGTTACTCTTTTTACGAAGTAGATTCAAAAAAAATTTACGTCATTTGGGATTTGGTTCTTAAAAAGAGTTACGTAAAAAGAGGTAACGTATAAAAATTGTTCGTAAATAAAGGTTTGGGTATATTGTGTTTTCTACTTCCACGTTGCACTTATCGGTGTTGTATTGTCATTCTATATGGCAGTTTGAGAACGTTGACACTCATCGTCCTGTAACTGCGGAACCGGAAGATATTTCACAGACACTGTGAACTTTAATTCAAACCAAGATTTCTGATAATCGGTTCAAGGCATCGCTGAGAAATCGAAGTGAGTGCTACTTTTGGAATTTTTATTCACTACTTTCGGTGCTTCCGGACCAGTAGTGCCGAATTAACAAACTAACAACTTCTGCAAACCAGGGAAATTCATCATTCAGTTTTATTGGATTGGTACCTGTTTTTGACCATCGTTTGTTAAAAAATAAACATTGGAAATTTTCCACATATCACACTTAAATTCCGGAACCGGAAGTCGGATCCGGATGAAATGTTCTACAAATTAAATAAAAAAATGTGATCAACTCTGGCAGATCAATCATGAATTTTGATTAATCGTTCTGAACAATTACTTAACTTAACACACACCGATATTTCGTGATCTCGACGAGTACGATTTAGTTCGAAAAACTCGTTTAAGTATTTTTGTAGGCAGCAGCGGATAAAAACATTGAAAGCAAAAACCGGACTTGGATTTTACAATGCAAAAGTTGTTCAAAAACATCATTTTGCAAAAACCGGACAAAAAAGATTTTATGCAAAAACCGGATCCAAACTCTATTCTTCCGACACAAATATTTTTTATCCGATTATTGCTTTCAAAGTTTTTCTCTCACCTAACGTTGTAAAATGCAGTATGGATTCTTCCAAATCATGCATCCGATTGAACGACTTCTTACGTATTTCGGATCGTTATTTTAAATTAAAACTTCAAATTGTAATTCACTTCACCCTGCAAATCCGGAATCGGAAGTCGAATTTCAAAGCAACCTATAAGGCCGAAAGATCTATCGTTTACTTTCAAGTTTTGAAAATCGGTTTAACTATCGCAGAGAAATCGAAGAGAGTTCCTTTTTTCCAAAGATTTTATTCATCATCGATTTTCTTAGACATCATTGCACCATCATCTTAGATGGCGGTTTTAATTTTTTTACAACGTTCGTTTTACCGTAAGTCGAATCTAGATAAAATTTCACAGCAGGTCATAGGATCAAAGACTATTCATTTAAAACAACGCTTGCGAAAATCTTTTGCACATTTTGCCCCGTAAATCCAGAACCAGAAGTCGTATCTGAATGAAATTCAATGGCAAGCTGTGGGATCAGAAGACTTTTCATTTTAATCTTTATGCGCGAAAGTTGTGCCATATTAGGTTTTTAGTTGAATTAAAGTTTGCGATAATTGGGCCCGCGGTTTTCCGTAAAATTTAGTGAACTTTCTATGCACGTTTTCCCCGCTCTTGTGGATCAAAAAGTCGGATCCGAATAGAATTTGATAGTAGGCTTTGGACCTTGAGGCCTTTTAATGCAATTACATTGCATTACAGCTTAGTTTACTGTAAAAACTTAAACGAAAAGTTAAATTGAAAGGTTGATTTAGTTGTACTACTAAGTTAAGCTAAATAAGCTCAACAAATTGAAATGCACGTTTTCCAATTCAGTAACCAATTACCGATAAAACTGTCGAACAATCAAACCAACACAAAGACACTCAATATTTATCGTAATTAATGTCAGATTAACTTCCACTCTTTCTCAATAAAACCAGTTCAATTAGCAATAAATTTCATCCTATTGTCTAAATTTTGAAATCGTTTGGGACTGAAACATTCTACTGTTCGCTAGCCGAGCATCACATTCCATAAATCACAGACTCACTTAAAACCAACTGAATAACCAAATTATCGCTTCGATATTACGAAAATGACGCTAATAAATCTTTCCCTCTCTTATCTTTCGCAGGTAATTATCAACATCGACACCATTCTACTGGCGGCGTCTGGCGCTGACAGATTCAGAACATTTTCATTTCCTGGAACACACAAAACTAAGCCCCTAGCAAATAACCGGTGATCGATCTGCGTCTCACCGCATTCGAAATTGCCGAAAGTTGGGTAGCTAAACAGAAACGTTCACCTTCATCCCCAATATGCGAATTTGAAAATGGATTCTGTCACCTCTGGGGCCACTCTCAGAACATCGCCTCTTCGCCGTGATGATGGAGCACAACCCGATTTGCGGAGGTGGCTTTGGGGGAAGCGAGAAAAAAAAACAATATCCCATAAATCACCGAAATTTTCTTCTCAACTTTAAATTACCTTAACAGAACACCAGCAACCGACGACCAGCCCCGTCAGCTTCTCAACCGGTCAAAGTTGTCCGTGTCCTTCTGGGTTTCATTCATCTTCATTAGCGCACACCGAAAAGTAAAGGCAAAACAGCGGAACGGACGGAGCTTGGTTCTCCAACTTGCAGGCAAATTTGGAAAACGGCAGCACGGTATTTGCCTTTAGGCTTTTACTTACCGAAAGTGTTTGATGCGGTTCGTGGGCACTCAGCTCGGGGGAGTCAGTGTTTGTTTGTGGAGAAATTGGTCAAAACTTTTGAACCGAGAAATATTGACAAAGCCGTTCTTCTTGGGGAGGACGTCGAATGTTGATCGAGAATCGAACCGACCCTGTCAGAGTGATCGATCTGCTGAACTAGCGTTCATTTACAACGTCATTAGAGGGGATGAACTTTTTGTACTGTTTCTAACAGTGTTGTGAAATGTGTGGATGGATGCTTTCGAAAAGTTCGAAGTCGACTAAAATCAATGATAAACAACGAACTTCTGGACAAAAAAACGCAACGAACCATGCCTCGCAAAAACTAGTCGAGTCTAGAAACATTTATAATATTATTTTCTCTAACAGCTTCGACAAATTTTGGTATTTGGGTCTTTTATTAATATTTACAGCATCATTTCCGAAATTACGAAAATTTATACAACGAGTTTTATTCAATGTACTGTCCAAACATAAATATGATATCGGCGAAAATAGATACCGTAAAGCGCAGGTAAAACGATATTTAACTAAAATGTCGGTAAAAATAGCTTCTTCAGAAATACGATTATTTCCTCGTTTCCTAATTCTCCCAATTCACCGTTGTTGTACCGATATACGGATTTGTAAATTGCCGTGGTTGACAGCAATCGATCACTTTACCGAATTCCTTGAATTAGAGATATTAAGACCAACTTTCTACAAAAAAAACGTATTTTTTTAAGAAAAATCTTGATCGAACTAGTCACAAATGAAAGGTCTCCGCGTCACCCAGAACGCTATTGAATGGATCGGATGTTTACTTTTTGCGATATACGAAGTTTTATTTTAAAAGTTTCAGTTTTTTACAGTATCTGTCACACTTGACCTTGAAAACAGATTTTGCTTCCAGACTTAGATTCCGCACGGTAATAGCTATCCAACAAGCCATAGATTATTAAAATCCGTCTATTTTCAACGGAGATATCGACATTTTCGTGTAAGCGACTTTTCCCCCTATTCCAGCAATAGGAGTTTTGTGCATTGTATGACAAAGCAATGCTTGGGAGCAACGTGAAACACGATTTTTCATACTGTTACATACAATTGTTACTAGGTACCAAAAAGACTGTGTACAGCATCCTTTTTCATGACAATTTACCTCGGACCGATTTTAGCACGGTTCGTTTTTGGCAATATAAGCGTTCGAATAAGGCATATGTAAACCAGATTATGGCAGCATTTTCGAGTTGAAAGTAATTCCATAATTATATTGTTTTAAACGACTTACAGCAATAAATGCTGGAGGAACATAAGACCCATATACCATTCGAATCAGTTCGTCGAGATCAGCAAATGCGTGTGTGACAAATAATTTCACTCATTTTTTTTTCGGTTTCCGTTTTCCGTTTTCTACAAACTCATATGAAAAGTCGTATGCTCCCAAACAAGGTTCCTGAATTATGTTTGGATCCGACTTCTGGTTCCGACACCGGAATCGGATCCGGTTGAAATTCAGGAGTTCCGTATGGGACCGTAAAGCCTTTCATTTGAATCTAAGTTTGTGGAAATCGGTCAAACCATCGCTGAGAAAAGTGAATGAGATCCATTTTGGAATATATGGCCACTAGTTTCGGTGCTTCCACACTTTACCCTAGGGATCTCACTTGTTTTTCTCAGCGATGGTTTGACCGATTTTGACAAACCTAAATTCAAATGAAAGGTTTCACGGCCCCATACGAAATTTGTGAATTTCATCCGGATCCGACTTCCGGTCCCGGAGTTATAGGGTAAAGTGTATTGAATATTGTACACTGTCACTTAAACTGGCGAAACAAGAGCCGCAAAAAATTTTCTAAACTAAATTCGAAACTCCACAAATCGATAGTCTTTATCAGTAGGCAACTAAACAAACCGATTCTGGCTATCCTGGTATCCGGAATTCGTAACTGGAAGCATCGAAAATAGTGGTCGTATATTCCAAAATGTACCTTACTCAAGTTTCTCAGCAATGGTTTGACCAATTCCCACAACTATTGATTCTAATAAATGGTATTCAGTCCCGAAAGCTCCGGAAATAATTGTCATATATTCCAAAATAATCGCATACACTTTTCTCAGCTTATATTCAAATGAAAGGTCTCATATTCCCCTACGCAATTCCTGAATTCATTTCGATCCGACTTCCGGTTCCGTAATTAAGCGACGAAACAAAAAACGTAAGAAAGCTAGACAAGCACCGCTGATTGACTTCTTGTCACAGTACGCAGTGCAATCAATGTAGACACAAATAGTAAATAAGGAAAAAAATAAATTCTTCCATAAAATTGATTTTATTTATATTCAATATTAGGCTTCTGAATCAAAAGAAACAAATTATTTGTATGCAACATCAGCTTTTGTCTAATCAACAGTTTTGAAAATACTAAACGTGCGAAGCTGAGCTGAACTAGAATTTCCCATTATTACTAGGGAAAAGGAAAATCTACACACAGTACAGAGATCATATCCGAGTAGTAGCAAGAAATCTGCTTCAATGCTGCTTCTAGTTGGGCAGGGTAAAGTGTGTTAAATATTGTACACTATCATTTGAACCGGCGAAACAAAAACTGTAAAAAATTATAAACTGGACTCAAAACGATATTCCCAATCTTAGGGTCGAATGAAAGGTATTATGGTCCTATCAAAAATTACTGCATATTTTCGGATACAAAAAAAAAATTAATCGTTGTTTAGAGTACGATGTCAAAATCATATAAAATCTTCAAAATTTGAATAAAAATTAGAAAAGTTTGTACGTCCGCAGAAAAAATATGAATTTTACCGGTGGCAGGATACAAACTACTTAATTTTCCAAACAACGCAAAATTCCACTCGCACAGAATTTTACACACTCCGAACGTAGTTTGTACTCGGCTACCAAGTGCCGCTGTATTGATTTATATGTATCAATTATTCAATGAACAGATATGAGCTATGTGGTTCAGTCAAGTATCCGATGTGATTGTGATTTAATGTTTCTCGGTTCAAGTCGCGCAGCTGCTAACGTTTTTTTGTTTTTTATTACGTTCGAAATCAAACCATGTAATTTTCAAATCACACAATTTTACATGTTCTTGAATAAAAATTTGGGTGAAATACGACGCTCCATTCATGTGCATCTTATAAGATGTAAAATAACCGAACTTCGTTTTCTTAAGAATATCACCCACATCTTAGAAAAAATGAATTTTACGCTTGGCGTAAATTCAAGTATGCCGTAACTTCTTCGGTGGTGACATATTATTATATTTACTAATATGTCAAAATAAAATTTGCATCTGTATCGATGTAAGCTTCAGCTAAATTAACTGTAAAGTTAATGATAAGACTTATCTTTACATGCTTTGAATTGTGAATGTAAGTGAATCGCGACGCTCCTATTTTGTGTATCTATTAAAATGTAAATTTTTCTAAGTGTGCAGTATTATATAAGAGAAAGGCATCACTACACCACTAGGTGGATTAAAACAGGTTACTAAGAAGGTGTTTATAGAGTGATAGGTATTTTCAAGATGCCTAACAAAACGGATCAAAAATAAAACTGACACGATTTGACGAGAATACCGCTTAAAAATAAAGATTGTTATGAAATCTGAGATGGGACACTAGCTTTCAAACGAGCGAAAGTTCATTAAAATCAGTTCAGCAATCTTCGAGAAATTTCGTTGAAAGGTGCACACATACACACAGACATGTTTCGATCGTCGAGCTAAGACGAATGCTATATAACACTATGGATCTCTGAGGCTCCGTTCGAATGTCGGGATTTCCAACAATTCTATTACCTTTCCATAGATAAAGGAAAAAAGCACTGGGCCATATACTAAATGATTTCTGAAGTAAAAAAAACCCTTCTTAATCCACCTAGTGGTATGGTAATGCCTTTCTCTTGCTTCAAAACAGTCTCATAAAAACATTTTTTATCTTTTTATTGCATAATTTGTGACACTAATTTGGGCTCATTTTTGTCAAAAATTGATTCAGATTGAATCAAGTAGATCACAAAAGCATTAAACACAAAAGTAGGCATCATTTTTTAAACCAAGCGCTTGAGATTTGCGTTGCCTATTTGTATGAGAAGAGTGATGATAATCTAAAAAAAAACCCTTCTTAGTCCACTTTGTGGAATTTTCATAGATCTTGAAAAATCACCATCCCAAAATATTGGCACTCTTATATGTATAAGAGCGGTAAAAATCAACGTGTTTTGTCGGTTAACGCACTTATACCATCATATCTCCGGAAACAGAAGTCGTAGTCATTTGATCTTCGAACTTGATCAATGGCCTAATAATAGCTTTCAAACGGGCCTAGATTTGTTAAAATCTGTTAAGCCATATCCGAGAAACATGTGCGGTGAAAAAACAATACATTTCGTCGGTTACGTCACTTATTCCATCATATCTCCGGAACCAGAAGTCACAGTCTTTTGATCTTCGAACCTGTTCTATGGCTTAACAATAGCCTTCAAACGGGCCTAGACTTGTTAAAATCGGTTAAGCCATCTCCGAGAAACTTGCACGGTAAAAAAACAACCCGTTTTGCCGGTTACGTCACTTATACCATTATATCTCCGGAACCAAAAGTCACAGCCATCAGATCTTCGAACTTGATTAATGTTTAGGCCATTAATCAAGTTCGAAGATCTGATGGCTGTGGTTTAGCTTTCAAACGGACCTAGACTTGTTAAAATCGGTTGATAATGATTTTGTGATCAAAATAATTGAAATTATAGAAAATAACTATTCTGACATTAACATTCATCATGAATGCTTAGTAAATCTATTGAATAGACTGTCACTACGCAGTTTCCATCGAAATTGTTGTGTATCTTCGGAGAAACAATTTAACCATACTACCTAGATAAAATGGGTAAATTGAAAATCATCGCTTATCATTCACTCGCAGAACTCTAAACTTCCCAATCAAATAACTTTTAAAATGGTTATTCTTTAATAACAGTTACTCTGAACCACAAAAGCTCCCAAATTTTTGTGCAAGAATTTAAATTATGCGGACGAAAATCATAAATCGAATTAACAACATGTTAAACATCAAGATGCAGCATTTGAATAGAACAAACAAGTTTCTTAACAGAAGCACGTTCACCTGTGTGACAGCAAACTAAGTGGATTGCCAATATTTTCTTTTCTTTTGCAATCTAAAAACATCTGATAAAATGATGTAAACTTCCCAGCAAAACCGTGCAATAATTCATATAATTTCGTGACTTTCGCGAAAAAATCCCTGCTCGCGTTTCAGATCGATCCGACTCATCCGACCGTTCGCCTTCCGCCTCCAGAGATATCAAGTGCATCATCATCCGATAGGACTTTCCCAATGGCAAACAATTTTCCAACATTTCCTTGATTTCCGAGGACGAGAACGACGGCCAAAAAAAATCGATTCCTTTGCAGAAAACTGAACTTCAACCCCGACGCTGTCGAGTTGACAGCAACCTCTTGTAAAACCAGCATCGGCGATCCCGATCGCAAACAGCGAAACGAAAACTATAAATTGCAAAACACGCCTTATCATTTTCTCGCTTCGATTTTACCACGCCGTTGTTGCCTCCCCGCACCAGCAGCTCCACCAACCCATTGACAATGTTGTAAAGTCTAAACAGACGAAGTCAATATTAAAGTTAATATGCAGCTTCTTTTGCAAACAGCTTCACGGAGGAAATCAGCTCGACTAGGGGATGGATCTCAGCAATAAAAAAAAACGAAGCGAATAGAACCCGTCAGCAAACGACGAGAAAAAGTTCGGGAAAATCTGCTCTCGTCGGATGAGGTCTGCTTCAACCATTGTTGTGTATGTGTGTGTGTATATGTAGCTCGGGCTCCGACAGAGATCTTGTCCGCTAAAAAGTGTCAGCGAAGAAAATTGATGTCAAATTGTCTGCCGGTAGAGTGTAAATTCTTGTTCTTTACGCCCGTCGCCGCACTACCGTGACGATGGAAAATGAATAAGGAAGAAACCGACAGAGAAAATTGTAGTTTTTAGAGATGTGGTATTGAAGGGAGATAATATTTGACCAGCATAGCGCACTATTCAGCACGTACTTCAAACTAATCGTTTTCAATTTTCCTCATCTAATTCCATAACTCAATCCATGGCTATATTGTCACTGTCACTGGCAATAGCTTAACCGAAGGATCAGGAGGAAACAAGAAAATCAATGGATACCCGATCAACAAGGGATAACAAAATTGTATCTTTGGTTGCTTCGTTTTACCTTTTTTTATATATATAAAAAATAGGTATAGAATTCGCTCAAACTTTCGAAAAATATTCCGAGGCCCGGAGGGCCGAATGTCATATACCAATCGATTCAGCTCGACGAACTGAGCAAATGTCTGTGTGTGTGTGTATGTGTGTGTGTCTGTATGTGTGTTGTCAACTAAGAGGTCGAGATCTCAGAGATGGCTGGACCGATTTGGATCAAACTAGTCGCAAATGAAAGGTCTCCTCGTCACCCAAAACGCTATTGAATGGTTTTGAGATCGGATGTTTACTTTTTGAGTTATACGAAGTTTTATGTCAAAATTTTCAGTTTTTTGACAGTATCTGTCACAATTGACCTTGGAAACAGAATATGTTTTCAGACATAGATTCCGCACGGTAATAGCTATCCAACAAGCCATAGATTGTTAAAATCCGTCCATTTTTAACGGAGATATCGAAATTTTTGTGTAAACGACTTTTCCCCCATATTCCAGCAGTAGAAGTTCTGAGCGCTGTATGGCAAAGAAAGGTTTGGGAGCAAAGTAAAACACGATTTTTATACTGTTACATACAATTGTTTCTAAGTACCAAAAAGACTGTCTGCAGCATCCTTTTTCATGACATTTTGCCTCGGACCGATTTTAGCATGGTTCGTTTTTGGCAACATAATCGTTCGAATATGACATATTGGAAAGATGGCAGTACTTCCGAATTCAAAACATTTTCATAATTATATTGATTTAAACTGCTTACAGCAATAAATGCTGGAAGAACATAACAACCATATACCATTCGAATCAGTTCGTCGAGATCAGCAAATGCGTATGTGACAAATAATTTCACTCATTTTTTTTTTCGGAGATGACTCAACCGTTTTCTACAAACTCAGATTCATATGAAAATTCGTATGCTCCTAAACAATGTTCCTGAATTATGTTTGGATCCGACTTCTGGTTCCGGAATTACAGGATGATATGCGAAACGAAATTAAAATTCTGTAACTCATTTTCCTCGTAGATGGCTGAACCGATCTAAGATTCAAATTAAATCTAAGAATCATCTAAGATTTGCGGACTAGAATAGTCGACAACCAAATAAACGTATTTCAGTTTTAGTGGTTTTCAGTTTTCGATTCGGAAGGCACCCAACAATTTGATTCGTACTACGATTTCTCAAAGATGTCTACACTGATTTTTAAACATTTTGAAACAAATGTAAACTATACAGCTTACAGATGAATTTGTCTGACTTCGGCTACACCGATTTTCGAATTCCGGCTCCAGTATCGAATCGTTTCTCAAAGCTCGATCGTTTTCTCAACTAAAGCAAAATCGAATTTCAGAAACAAAAATTCAAATTCAAATAAACTTATAGTCACAACAAAATTAATTAATTTTATCCAATGCTGACCTCCGATTCTGGAATTACAGGAGGATGAATTTTTAAAATTCAAACCGATATAGAAGATGATAATCCCGAAAAGCTTGAAAGTTGGACTCAAACTATTGCAATTTATTCGTCATATGGCCATACGAATCGGTTTGGGTTATGCTGGTGTCTGAATACCGGCTCTGGAAGTACCTTAAATTACCGTAAACTCTAAAGTGAGTTTACTTCGACATATCATGGAATGTTTAATCGATTGTCCCACTTTTAGATAGAGTGATGAGTGATTAAAATGTCAAATTGCAGCATAAAACGACGGTCATTAAAATAATGTCATGAAAACTGAAACACCGAAGAATATTTATGCAAAAAACACATGCGGATTGATAAAAAAATGTATCATCTCACTGCTAGGTGGATTAAGCACGTTTTTTCTATCTAAATTAGTCATAATCTTGGCCTCGTTAATAGTTAAAATAACAAAAATTATAACTCAATTCATTCTAGGTGATAGCAAAATTGTTATAAACCTTGATATGTAAATATCAATATTATATTTAAATTTGTTACAAATTTAGTACGACTTTTCAGCTGTTATTACCCATTTTTTGGGGGGGAAAGGCTTTATCGTGCAAATCTAAAAATAGATTTCGCGAAGTAAGTTGAAATTGCATATCTTTAGGTGATTTAATTTGCGATAAAAAAACATGAACAGTTAAGCGACTGACTGGTTTCGAACCGGGAAGTTTTGAATTGCCAACATACGCTACGATTGCATCGGAACATGAGAGCCAACTAAGGTTGAAAGGATATATTGGCATCATATAATAACTAGTGTTAGTCCATATTGCTACAAAAATAATCTATCGCTCTCCACCTCGTGCTTTCGTATGAATGACAAAATGGCTATTTTAGAACTATGAGCAAGCTTTTTTTTTGGTACTGAAGAATAGTTGTAAATGAACGGAAATGATTAAATTCAGTGAAACAATACTATCTTATAGAATCTGAGGAAATTAACTAATGAATGATAGTTTTTCAGTTTTTTCTTCTTTGTACCAAGAGGGCCGACCTTCAATTCGAATCAGTTCGCTCGTTCAATTGAAGCAGTGAATTGCATGTACGTGTATGTATGTCAATTGGCGGGTATATTTGATTAAAATGTACACTTAATTTTCTCATAGATGGCTGAATTTCGTAAATTTAGATTAGAATAAAAATCCGTATGAAAGTCAGTGAAAAATCAGAAATGTATATAACATCGATTTGAATAGCAAGTTTTTATGATTGATGATCAACCAAAAACCATCAAAATTGAACTTTCATTTCGGATTATTTGATATCTATCAAGGTATGTAGATTGACTCACAGAAAAATGGTTCAAATGGAAAGTCTCATAATGCGGGTCGATCGCTTTAAACTCTAGATTTATTGAAAGATGGCTTTTTGATCAAGTGTTGCTTTAGAAAATATTTATTTTGCGTTAAAAGCCGACGTTTCGAATGAATATTCCTTCATCTTCAGGGCAAAAACGACGACAAATATTTTTCTAGATAGCAAATTTCGAATCCCAGCTGATGGTTCCGGATCGGAAGTAATCCAAATACTACGAAATACGACTATCCTAAATTTATCAGATATGGATAGATTGAACTTTTTAAATCGAAGGTATTATGGTGCGATAAATCGTTTTTGTCTGATTCATGAATGTAAAAATATTCATGCAATGATATAGATGACAACGGGAAAAATGCGATATCTGCAATTTTTAGATTTTATTAATTGATGACCTAACCAACTCATTTCGATTTTACTGATTTAGGATCTATTTCCAGTACATCCGAGGTCCGGTAAAACTAAAGTTGCTATTTTCAATCTGCAACTAAAAGACCTATAAATCGAGAAAGTATTGAGCTGAGTTTAAATTTTGTTTTTGAGCCCAGTTTAGATTTTGTTTTCCGTTTATAGCAGTGTCACTTTTGAAGACGTTTTGAAATTTTTAACACTTATCACTCTGTGTCTTCGGAAACAAAAATCGACCACCGGTGAAATTGTAGAATTGAAGCATTCATTTTACACCAAGCTTGTGAAAATCATCTCTTAGGAAACATTGCAGATTCAATGAACTGAGTTTAATGCTATATCACTAACTGAGTCTAATGCTATATCACTATAACCCGGACATGCATTTGGCATAGCAAAAATCGTTTAAAAACTTCTTTTTTGCAGCATATAAATAAAGTGATATAAATAAATAAACGATATAAACTGAACGATAAAAGGGAGCTTCTCTTGTGAACGAGTTTCTACACTCCACAATTTCAATTACTAAAAACTTTAAAGGCAAAATATCTCGATGGCAACTTTAAAAATATGTGTATGTGTTGTCAAATTTGAGCATAATATTACACATTCTCCTATCTGTAAAGCATAATTAATATCAAAATACTAAAACTTTCTGTATATTTAACGAAAACTCCTTTGGGGATGTATTTGACGCATTGTTATTATACGCTTTGACCCGTTGTTCTAGTGCTTTTTTGACTCGTGTAATGGGTGTTATTCAATGAGGTAGAAACAGGTATGTCAAACATAATTCTTTTGTGTTAATGAAATTAACTTCGTGTAAGCAAGCTAAGTAAAACTAAAACCACGTGCTTGCTTTCCTCACACCGGTCGAACTAGTTGGCATTGAATCAAAGCAGTTTTATTTTACACTAGCTGACCCGTCGAACTTCGTCTCTCCCAAAAATTATTTGATCGAATTTATGTTTTCGGACAACAGAATTGTCAAACGACTAAGTAGTTAACGTTTATCTCCATGATTTTTCTAATTACTTATCTCACAATCAACGGAATTCGACACACATTTGCTTTAGCTGAAAAAAGCAATATCACCAAAAATTAATGTGAAAATTTGAAATACTTCTGTTAAGAAAAAAATTGAGCAAATGCACAGATTGTCATCCCATCCTTTGAATCAATCTCTAAGAGCTTCGACATTATGGATATAAGGTTCCACGCTTTCTCTTCCAGATGTGATTCTTGCTTTCAGTAAAGGATAAAAAAGCTCACTAGCCAGAATTTTATATTGATAAACTTAACACATACATACAAAGCTTACAAACCATTCTGAACAGTCCGTTTTAAGGAACTACTCATACTTGAATGTTCACCCGACGCTACAGAATAAACTTTGAAGCAGTTCCTTGTGCAGTTTTTAAGCAGCGAGAAAATTTTCTCAGAACTTGTTCTGTATATTCAAATGGCCAAAAAGTGCCATGCCTACTTTAGGGTTCTAATGAAGTGGATATTGCTCAGGTACCAGGCTGTGCGCAAGGAGGAGGGGGGGGGGGGTGATTTAGCGACTGCACCCCCCCCCCCCTCGCCGACTAATGGAAGGTTTTTCAACATTAGGTTCCATGAACAATAGACTATTATATAAAAGTGCAAATAACTTGACTTTTCCTTCAAATTAGTGCGTCTTCCCCGCCCTTGAATCTCCACCCCCTTGAACCTCTCCCACCCCCTCTTGAGCACGTGACCCCCTTCTTTTGAACCCTCCCTTGGACCCTCTCTTGAAACCCAACCCGGGCCTGTCAGGTACTGTGGAACTTTTGGTTGCTTAGAGAGACGTTGCTTAAATTTTAATTTGATATTGATTATGCCAATTTGAACATTCTTCTCAGAATAGGAAATATGAAATGGCAGTATAAATCCATGATGATAATCATATTGAACATTGATATCTAATGGCCACTTATTATGTGCGCTAAATCTTTAGAAAACAAGACAAATGTATTAGTTTGACATTAGCGCTTCTACAGAACAATGTTTTCATTGATTCAATCAAAAATTTTCTAATTTGTTAAACTCGCGCTCACGATGACCAATATTATTGATCTTACTCCATTACACACAATCCATCAACTGGTAAACGATATCAGAACTTTTTCTCCTGCCTACAGCGGTTTTCTAGAACAGTCATATGCATTCCGTTATTGAGTTATTTGGTAAGCAGTAATTTTTATATCCAATTAAGCACGTGAAAAATGACAAATAACATGAATCAAGTATGCATGTGAAATCTCCATACAAAACATCTCCTTGCGCGCCAACCAATTTGTTCAACGATCTAGTATTCTTTCCTACAACGGCCTAACACTTATGCAACTCGTTGCGCGCCAAACATCAATCAATCTAACAAGCATAGAAGATTTTGTCAATACAAAATTCCATTGTCCATGCAAAACAATTTTATGAATTTTTCCCACATTTCCGGTGAATTTTTCTGACTTTTTTGATATACGAACCCGGTGGGGATAGAAACTGATCAAACAAAAAAAGAATCATGTAAATCCGTGATGCGATTACAAAGGATGGCCTCTGCATTTTTATATATATAAATAGAAGATATAGATAGATAGATGTATGTCGTCATACCAGTTGGTTGGTACACGACTGGACAAGGCGCAATTCAGGCTCCAATGTGGTTCTTGGCCACTTCTCCAGTAACTCCTATCCCTACCTTCCCGTGGTACCGGTTGGGGCACGAGTAACCATAGGTAAGATCGGGTAACCGGTGGAACCTTGGTAGTATGCTGACAGGGAAGGGGGGGGGGGTTGCCTTCTCTTTACAGAGAGCGAGCCTACCCGAGCGTCTGTTCCCCATGTTGGGGCGGCTCGAAACAGCGTCTATTCTCCATGTTAGGAGCGGCTGATTACTGTCCTTGTGTCAGTGTGGGACACGATGGCCCTCCACCGAGACAAGAGGTTGGTGTAGGTCTAACAAGCTACCCGGAAAAAGAAAGTTAAGAATAATCAAGGAAGTAATACGACTCGGAATAATCGGCAAAGACCTACGCGACGAGATAAGGACTACGATTGGAAGCTTGGCACATGGAACTGCAAGTCGCTTGGCTTCCCAGGATGCGACCGAATGCTGCATGATGAGATTCAAATCCGCGGCTTCGATGTCATTACACTGCAGGAACTTTGTTGGACGAGACAGAATGTGTGTAAAAGTGGACATCGAGCGGCTACCTTCTACCAGAGCTGTGGCACAACCAGCGTTCTAGGAACGGGATTTATAATGTTGGGCAAGATGCGTCAGCGCATGATTGGGTGGCAGCCAATCAGAGATAGGATGTGCGTATTGAAGATCAAGGGCCGTTTCTTCAATTACAGCGTCATCAACGTGCACTCCCCACATGAGAGGAGACCCGATGACGAGAAGGAAGCATTTTACGCGCAGCTGGAACGAACCTACGACAGCTGTCCTCGGCGGGATGTAAAACTCGTCATCGGCGACATGAATGCTCTGGTAGGCCGAGAGGCAATGTACAGGCCCGTGATCGGGCTGGAGAGCCTGCACGTGGTAACAAACAACAACGGTCAACGATGCGTAAACTTTGCAGCCTCCCGAGGAATGGTAGTTCGAAGCACCTTCTTCCCACGCAAAGATATCCACAATTCTCATCGACGGACGATTCTTCTATGACGTCATCAATATCCGCACTTACCGCAGTGCCAAAATTGATTCTGACCACAACCCTGTTGCGGTTTGTATGCCCTCGAAACTTACGACGGTGCACAACACTCGTCGCACAGGAACGCCGGGACTCAATCTCGAGCAGCTAAATAGCGTTCGTACTGCAGAGGAATACGCGCAACAACTGGAGCTAGTGCTACCAACGGAAGAGCAGCTTGGCGCGGCGACTCTTGAAGACGGCTGGAGGAACATAAGGTCCGCCGTGAGTAGCACTGCTGCAACCGTACTAGGTACGGGCTTATCGAATCGAGAAAATGACTGGTTTGACGGCGAATGTCAGCAGTTGGTCGAAGAGAAGAATGCAGCAAGGGCGAGGATGCTGCAACGTCGCACGAGGGCGAACGAGGAACGATACAGACAGGCGCGGAACAGACAGAACACGGTTTTCCGGAGGAAAAAGCGCCATCAGGAAAACCAAGATCGCGAAGCGATGGAACAGCTGTACCGCGCAAATGACACACGGAAGTTCTATGAGAAGATGAACCGCTCACGTAGAGGCTAAGTATTATAAAAGTTTGCTGCAACTTAATGCAGCAAACTTTTATAATACTTATAGGAGAACATGTACCTTATCAAAATTATTTTCCAATGAGAATATCTTGAGTAATATTCGTGTGACTCATTTTCACTATGGCCATGCTGAAACCATGAATGGTTAAGAAACAGAGGGCGCCACGCGTCTGCTATTTCTGTAACTCACTTTTGCAGTGAGCGTCGCCTGATCAACATCTCGTCTTGAAATCGTGTTGCTTCGCGATAACTCAATTTATTTACACGTTTAAACATGAAATCTCTTCGTAAAGGTTTGTACTTAAACAATACTTTATAATATTTTGTCTAGAAAACATTTTTCCAATTTTTAAATATGTGTTGAAGTTTTGATAATTTTTCGGATTTTCAATAATTAAAACTAAATTTGAAAAAGCCTAAAATTGCATCTAGTTCCACTTAGATTAATTCTAGTGTTATCAATTGTAAAAAGTAACAAAATAAAAATCGCAACAATTTGCTTAAGTTGCGCGTGCAAGCATGAACTTGTTTATGCGTGTTTACGCACGTCCAGACTGGTAGTCGGAAATAGGATAGAAATATCTTTCATATTTTTGCATACGTGCATAGCATGTATAGTAATAATCCATGGGGTATTTCACACAAAGCCTTTTTTCAACAGCCTGTAAAATAAAAGGTGATTTTTTTGAGGTTAGGATTTTCATGCATTAGTATTTGCTCAGATTTTTTGAGGTTATGATTTTCATGCATTATTATTTGCTCAGTATGCTCTGACATTTCATCATGAATAGACTTACTAACGAGCAACGCTTGCAAATCATTGAATTTTATTACCAAAATCAGTGTTCGGTTCGAAATGTGTTTCGCGCTTTACGCCCGATTTATGGTCTACATAATTCTGGTTGAATGGCTACGTAAATAAGCAAAATTGCCGCATTTGGAGTGAAGAGCAACCAGAAGCCGTTCAAGAACTGCCCATGCATCCCGAAAAATGCACTGTTTGGTGTGGTTTGTACGCTGGTGGAATCATTGGACCGTATTTTTTCAAAGATGCTGTTGGACGCAACGTTACAGTGAATGGCGATCGCTATCGTTCGATGCTAACAAACTTTTTGTTGCCAAAAATGGAAGAACTGAACTTGGTTGACATGTGGTTTCAACAAGATGGCGCTACATGCCACACAGCTCGCGATTCTATGGCCATTTTGAGGGAAAACTTCGGAGAACAATTCATCTCAAGAAATGGACCGGTAAGTTGGCCACCAAGATCATGCGATTTGACGCCTTTAGACTATTTTTTGTGGGGCTACGTCAAGTCTAAAGTCTACAGAAATAAGCCAGTAACTATTCCAGCTTTGGAAGACAACATTTCCGAAGAAATTCGGGCTATTCCGGCCGAAATGCTCGAAAAAGTTGCCCAAAATTGGACTTTCCGAATGGACCACCTAAGACGCAGCCGCGGTCAACATTTAAATGAAATTATCTTCAAAAAGTAAATGTCATGTACCAATCTAACGTTTAAAATAAAGAACCGATGAGATTTTGCAAATTTTATGCGTTTTATTGTTTAAAAAAGTTCTCAAGCTCTTAAAAAATCACCCTGTATAACAAAGATACAAAAATTCGTCCAAGGCATGAATGTACGGTTTTTTTTTAGGTTTCAAATAAGCGATTCCATAGAACAACCTTTATAGTTTATTGAATGAAAAATGTTAAAAATTAATAAACAAATAAAAAAAATCCAAACTTGGGCACGAGGAAAAACAGCCGTGAAAAAACGATGATAGATGTTTTTTGTAGACTCCTAGTAGCGTCTGACCCACTGATTTCGAATATTTATTACAAACCTATCAAAACTGGAAAGAAATTGTCACTGGAAGCAATTGATATGCTAGAACTTAAAACAGAACAAGAAATTAGCGATACGTAAAACTAGGACGATAGCGTGACTGATACTGATTGATCGAATGCAATGCGACTAAGTGACATATTGTAATGATTTATTAGGTAACATTAACTACCTAGTTGATTGATTAGGTTGTGAAAAGTATTGGGAAAAGTTACTCATTTAAATGCTAACTTTGTAGTGGATACTTAGGTAATGGAGATAAATTCTACGTAGGTGAATCCAAAAAAACTGTTTTTAAAATAAAGCGAATATCTCAAAAAATATTTTTTTTACATTATTCATATCTTCAGCAAAAATACTTGAAATGTTTTTTTCTTTGAAATGGGGTTGGAAAAAAATTTTTTTCGTCAAAAACAAAATTATTTTTTTTCGAAATCGGTACTACCCCCTTAACAAAAATTAAGGTGCTACTTTCAAAAGAAGCGTTATATAATTTTGTAAAACTTCTTCGAAGACACGTTAGCTCTCAAAAATCAGTGAAAGTCTGTACAGACTTGTGACCGTCTTTTCCAGTTTTGGACCACTGTGCGCTCTCTGTTTCTTAACCATTCATGGTTTCAGCATGGCCATAGTGAAAATGAGTCGCCTCCCACCACGAATATTGAAAGACGGCGACGATATCGAGGTGGTTGACTAGTTCATGTATTTGGGCTCACTGGTAACCGCTGATAATGGCACCAGCAGAGAAATTCAGAAACGTATTTAGGCAGGGAATCGCGCGTACTTTGCACTCAGAAAAACCCTTCGATCGAAAAAAAAGTACGCCACCGCAAGAAATTGACCATCTAAAAAACGCTCATTAGACCGGTTGTTCTCTAGGGCCACGAGACCTGGACTATGTTGGCAGAGGACCAACGCGCCCTCAGTGTTTTCGGAAGAAAGGTACTGAGGACCATCTATGGCGGAGTGCAGATGGAAGACGGAACGTGGAGACGGCGTATGGATCACGAATTGCAACAACTGCTAGGAGAACCACTCATCGTACGGACAGCTAAAATCGGACGTCTACGATGAGCTGGGCATGTCATAAGGATGTCGGACGACAGCCCAGTGAAAATGGTTCTTGAATCTAATCCGACTGGTACAAGAAGAAGAGGAGCGCAGCGAGCAAGGTGGATCGATCAAGTGGAGGGTGATCTCAGAAGCATCCGTGCCCTGAGTGGCTGGCGACGAGCAGCCATGGACCGAGTTATGTGGAGACGTATGCTTGAAACAGCAAAGGACACCCCAGGACTAAAGCTGTTAGGTAAGGTAAGTATGTTGTCATACAAAACTGTTTACAAAGTTTTGGTTACCATTGCAAGTAAGCCAGGAGGTCTGCACCTATGTATAACACATTGGGCGTGATTCGTCTTTAGAAAAGATATAATTTTTCTCTATTTGCTAATGCATATTATGGAAATTTGGATTAAACTAGGTAAAACAATATTCGTTGTAGATATTGATGAAGTATTAAGATATTTTTACGATTGTTATTCTGTGATTGAAAAATATCGATGCTTCCATAGGGGATGTTTTTCACCGCCTCTTTCCATACTCTTCCAAATCCCTAACTTTTAACTTCCTCATCTGCTATATTTTCCGGATATAGCAGATGAGACATTTCCTTTTACTTTGCTCACTATCCATTTCACTTTTTGGTTAACAATAGATGGAAAGGCGACAGGCGATGATGATAATTTAATGTTGATAAAAAGTTCGATTCTAGTTGGGATGGTATTAAATATAAAACACCATTTCCTAACCAACTCTTATTAGCTAATCAGCAGAAACTATGATAAAATCAGTGATCAATCTACCAAAACGCTCGTCACAATGTCCTCATTGTCCATATAGAAAGTTTACATGCAATCTTCATTATATACGCTAGTTACAAAACTAAAACTGCTCTGCAAATACTACCAGAGTGAAAGGATTTCAAGAAGCTATCTACAGATTGGAGAAAAATCTCCAATTAGCAACAAAGTAGGATGTGATAAAACACGTGTACCACATGCAGGACACTTAACCGAACTATAGTACCATGATATCGGAACGGAAGAGAAGAAAAAAATAATACTAAACCGAAGGGAGTGGACATTAAGAGCTTGATGACTTGGTGATACATCATGTAATATTCATTCCTCAATAGATATTTGACATCGTTTCAAGTCCTTCCAGGATCGAGTGCGTGTGTAGGAGGACGTAGATTGTGTACATTCAAGCTGTAGTGTGACTGCTCATCATCGACCATTCACCATTCCGGGTGACGATGCAAACGGGAAAAAATGAAGAGTTACATTCAAGTGTGGTGGTGTCGGAAGACGGCGACGACGACGTCGACGATGACGATGACGATGTTATCCTGCCAGGCCTGGTGCACGGTTGACATAGGAGCGGGTGGCTTGTTAACTGTTGTAGATGAACGCATACTTTTCCACCCTTCGGCATTTTCCCTTTCTTTGTGCTCTCGAGAGGGTGCTCTTGGGGGAAGATCGTGTTGACTTTCTTCACCCGGTTGGAACCTGGAACAGAATGCCTAGAATGACACGAACAGTCATTAGGAGCGCTGTTTGAGATGGGAAATAATCATATGTTATTGAAACGATAACGTTACTTTTCCTTTTATGGGGATTGTGTTTTGCGCAATAGGCAGTGAATGGTTCTTTTATTTGGGAAGCTTGTTTTTTTTTCGAGATAGCGAAGAGTTGTTTTTGCTAACGAGTTTCCTTTTTCGGCGCGAAATTAGTATCGGTCTTTGTCCATTCCGAACACCATGTAGCATAAGAAGATTAATTTAACGTTCCGTCGATTGGCTAATAGTAATACAACGTTACGTATTGTCAAATATCACACATTCAGCGAAAAGTTATTATGCAACATATTTGGAGTAGCACCCCTACTAGAAACTTGTCCTGTTTATTGTATCCCGAATCGAGCCTGTGTTAAGCAAAGAAGTCAATTCTTCCTTACAGTGAGTTATTGAGCAATTTTATAGTGGGTGAAACAGTATGAAAACGGCAATTTTGCTAATTGATTCAATATAAATCAAGGCATCCTATCTGAGTTTTTTGTGGAAGAATCTTGTGAGGAACTTGGATTAAAACTTTAAACTACAGGGCGAAGTTTGTTAAAAATTTCAGTACGATCTAGTGAAATAGGTTGAAATATACTGGCTCTTATTACCGTTCTCACTTCCACTTTCACATTCACTTCATTTACACGTCACTTCACTTGATTTTACCTATTACCGGTATCACGTATAGCGAAGTCATCACTGTGGTAGAAAAAACTATTTTTTTTCAACAAAATGTTGATGGCGTGTTGTTCATAATGACATCAAGTTCATTCAAGTAATTACTTTTGTCTCTGAAGCGACTTCCGTAATAAGGACCTACATTCACTTCACTTGATTTCCACCGTGAAGTGATACCCATAATAAGGGTCACAATCACTTCACTTGGTTTTCACCGTGTAGTGACACCGGTAATAAGGGCCACTATCGTATGCGACTTGGAAATTCTACTCCCGAAATATTTGAACCGGACGATGAAAATCGAATAATGCAATAATTTGCAGGATATATTACGACTGGATTGTTCTGAGGCAAATTTAGGGGCGTTGCATGTCCCCACACTTGCAGAGCTAGATATTACTTTGAAGAGTCATCATGAAGTCAATTGTGCGGGTGTTAATTGATAAGTTTCTTGTTGAAATTCAAGTTCTTATCTCGAAGATGCCTATCACTAAAAATTATCATGTGTGAGAACGAATTAATTTGGTCCGTTTTTTTTTGTCGAAAATTCATTTATTTCAAAATAAAAAGAACTCAAAGAATAATCAAAGTATCGTCCATCACTAGTAACAAAATTTTTCCACCTCTCAGGTAATTTTCGAATTCCATCTAGAAAAAATGTCTCATCATTTGAGGTGCTCCAAGTTTGAAGCCAATTTTCGATTTCTGCAAAAGAAGTAAACCGGTGATCTGCCAGGTCGGGCTGCATCCATCGGAAAAAACAGTAATCAGAAGGAACAATGTCGGGAGAATACAGCGTGTGCGTCAAAATGTCTCACTTGAGCGTTTCCAAATATTTTTCACGACCCTTGCGACATGGGATCGAGCATTGCAGGAGAATAATTTTATCATGATTTTTTGCGGCCCTTCTTCTCGTAATGCACGGCTCAAGCGCATCAATCTTAGCCTATACCGATCGCCCGTTATAATATCACCTGGTTGTAGCAGCTCATAGTACACAACATCATTTTGGTCCCACCAGATGCACAACATGACCTTCGAACCGTGAATGTACGGCTTTGGTGTTGATGTTGAGGTCGATAGTAACAATTGACCGAGCATAGCATTGATTCTTGAGGTTATCATAGAATATCCATTTTGCATCCCGAATAACAATTCGATGTGAAGCAAACCTTTCTTTGTTGTCTTTAAATCAGCTGCTCGCAAGTGATCACCTTTCAATAACTGCCCTGCTTTCGAACCATGGATTTTAATCATACAGAAACTGTTTACTGAGTCACTTCCAAGGACCTGCAAGCTTCTCTTGCTGTTGACTCGGATCTTCAACGAGCAATACATCCAAACCTCCGTTTACGTAAACTTTTTTTACCTTACCTCTTTTTACGTAACTCTTTTTACGAAGAAAATCCCAAATAACGTAATCCTTTGTTACGAACAAAATCCCAAATTACGCAAACTTTTTTTACGAACCTACATCGTAAAAAGAGGTTTTTGCATACAAAAACTCCCGCTCATTTATATTCCATGGAAATTACTATAATATGGATATTTTCGGAATGGGTTTGATGAGTAGATGTCGGAAAACGATGTTTGAGGTATGTATGTATGTATGTATGTGTGAAGCCACCATCAGTTCAAGGCATTACCAGTGGATGCAGGTAGACTTACAGTAGATCCGAATTTGATTATCAGATAACTGTCATATTACTGCTGTTAAGAAGGCCAAAATGGGCTTTGAGGACCCGGCGCCTTCCAGCAATAACATCCGGCCAGATAATAAAAGAATTCGCTGTACCAGCTTAAACCTGCCTGATGGTTTGTTTGTTAGAAGGATACGTCTTACTCATTTCAGACCTTCTGGGGAAAACACACAGCTTTCCCCTGTGAATCGGGTTGACATTTCACTCCTTCATCCAGTCATTCACTTGTAAGATACCCTGATGCACTCCCATCCCTCTTCCCTTACAATGTACTTGAGCATAGTATTATATAATGTAACACAATACACTTTAATATAACTTCCGACAGTATAATACAATAAAACACAATATAGTATAAAACGGTGCAAAATCGTATGGTACAGTGTATTATAGTCTACTATAATATTTTATGATGAATATAATAGTATCATAATGTTATGTGACATAATATAGTAAAATATACCATAATATATTATAATATAGTTTGGTCACTATACGACACTGAATATAATAAAATATTATTATGCATAAAATATAAAAATGTAATACATCACAATGCAATATAATACACTTATAATTGTGTATTTAAAAAAATGCCTTGCAATACTATATAAAAAATACCAAACATTGTACCATAATATAGTATAATATAGTACAATGTAATATAATATAATACCACAAAATATGACGTAATATAATTTGATACAATTTAATAATATATGTGTAAAGTGAAATGTGTAGTATGGAAATGAAAATGTAGCTGATAATGATAAAGATTATAATAATGGTAACAATAGTAATAATAATAATAATAATAATAATAATAACATAATATAGTATAATATATTTTAATTTAATATAATATATTAAAATGTCATACAATATAATATATTATAAATCAATATATAAAATAACAGTTAATGTAGAGTGTCAGTTATGCTCTTCTATCTTCGCAATACTGCAGGAAGTAGAATATTTCTCTTCTAATAACAATAATAATATCCACATCTATAAAAATAATATATGTTATTATTATTGATGGCAAATTAATAATAATAACAATAAATATAATAATGAAAATAATAATAAAAAACAACATAATATAGTACAATGAATCATATAATAAATAATAGAATGAATAAAATGATATGTTGCGATATGTTATGATATTATATTACTTGAATCTATATGTCATTTCTCATCCTCTCATTCTGCCATCAACGCATTCCATCGACCAATTGTGACCACAGACACACGTGTAGGCATGAAACAGGAACCAGTGAGGACCAAGCTCACCTTGTGACGACCTTGATATTTAGTTAAAATTGACTTTAAAAATGATAACTTATAAGGAAAACAAATTTATATTTTCCGCAGAGGTACTCATAATAAACCCTATAATATAATATAATATAATATAATACATTATGCAATACGATATAACATAATATAATAGAATACAATATAATATAATAAAATATAATATAATATAATATAATACAATATAATATGATATAATGCAATGCAGTATAATACCATACAACATAGTATATAATAACCTAAAATAGTGTAAGACGATAATATGTGAAATAATATGCTATGATACAATATAACAGTTAATGTCGCAGTGTAAGTTACGCTCTTCTAATAATAATAATAATAATAATAATAATAATAATAATAATAATAATATTAATAATAATAATAATAATAATAATAATAATAATAATAATAATAGTAATAGTAATAATAATAATAATAATAATAATAATAATAATACATGATGTAATAAACAACAGAATTATATGTTGTAATATACTATGATAAACACTGCACTTTAGGATGGGCTTCAACCTACAAGCCATTTCGCACCCTCTCATTCTGCTACTAACGCTGAAGGCGATAGCATCCAGTCGACGCCGTTCTATTGACCAAATGTCATCATAGACGCTCGGGGAGGCATGAGATAGGGACTTGTGAGGACTTAGTTATCTCACCATTTGACGACCGGAAAACGATGTTTGAGGTGCTTCAAAATTCCAAGATGGCGACTTCCGGTTTATTGATATTCCTTGAAAACCCTCATAATATGGGTTTTTTTCGAACGGGTTTGATGAGTACATGTAAGAAAACGATGTTTCAAGGAATATCAATAAACCGGAAGTCTTGGAATTCAGAAACACCTTAAACATCGTTTTCTGACATATACTCATCAAAGCCATTCCAAAAATACCCATATTATTTCAAGGAATATCAATAAACCGGAAGTCGCCATCTTGGAAATTGATGCGACCTAGAACATCCTTTTCCTGCAAATACTAATAATTTTTGTTTCATATATTATACATATCCAATAATATACATACATATGGAAAACTTTTTTTACGTTGAAAATTCCAAATAACGTAAACTTTTTTTACGTTATAAATTCCAAATAACGTAAACTTTTTTTACGTTGAAAATTCCAAATAACGTAAACTTTTTTTACGTCATAACTCGATTTACGAAGTCCCGATTATTACGTAAATGGAGGTTTGGGTATAACTTCAACTGACAGCTGCACTTTTCTTCCAATTAAAACAAAAAAAACTTAGACTTCCGGCAAATACTCCTTAGTTTACACAAAATTGCTCATAATTAACACAGTGAAAAATAAGATTCTTTTAACAAACCCGAAGCAAGGTGAACTGAATATAAATGACAGATGTCTAACCTCGTCATCCGCTGTTCCTGTTCAATATTCATAACAGCCAGAGTCATCTTTTGAAAACGGACCGAATTAATTTGTACTCCCAATACAAAAGACAAGAAGGTTGTATGCCTGCTGGAAAGCGAGAGAGAGAGAGAGACTCAACAAGTATCAACCACAGTTACCATATTCACATATTTTTCTGTAATTATTAAAATTTTATTATAATTCACAGATTTCTACAGATTTTAATAAATATTTCATAAAAATGACAGATTTTCAAAATGTTTTTCACAGATTATGATCGAAAATATGCAACACAGATAGTACACAGAATTTTCAAGTTGAAACACATTTTTTAAAATGGCAACTCTGGTATCAACTTCAGTGAGCTTCTTCCAGTTCAAACTTATTACAATATAAAAAAATATTGGACAAAGTGACTGAATTCGAAACATGTTTCAAATTTTGTCGTGACTTACTTTACTATGGGGCGCCCTTTCAAAATTTACCTTGTACAAGAATGGGTAGGACTACCTCTTGTTGTTCCCAAGGTAGCAACATAATTTCCTCTCCATACCATCGGAATTTATTTCAATAATTTATGATAAAATTTTCAGCAGGAAAAATCCAAACATAACTCAAAGTTTAAATTTTCTAGAATGTTTGGTATGAACGAGCATTAAGGTGAAATTCAGTGCCAAAATGCCTTATTGCTGCAAAATTCCAAACACATGAATTGAACGAATCATCGTACATCGTGCGCAACGTTGCAAAAGTGACACATAGAAATACGGAATATTTTCAGTGATTGAGTACTGTGAGCTTACGACACGTTTGATTTGCTAGTAAAATAGACACCAACAACCAAGAAACTATGAGTATTTTTAATAGACTAATATTCGGAATATTTTTTCTTACTTACTTTTGATAATACTTAAATTAGATACGACATAAATATATTTCTTTTATGTTTGATAATTTTTTTTATAAAAAATAGGTATAAAATTCGCTCAAACTAAAAGAAAAATTTTCAGAAGTGTGGAAAAGCAAGTCAGCAGTTTTTTGTTTTTGATTGCCGCGATTTTGAGATATATATTTCATCAATTTACAGAAACCATATAAATGACACAACAAAATAGAAAGAGGAATAGTTATTTTTTTGGTTAGAATAATACGTAATTAGAAATTTAAATTATCCTCGCATTTTCTCAAATGATTCACTCAAATGTATGAAACTTCTGTAGTGACTTATGATTTGTTGGTTTATCCAATTGAACATCTCGCACATACTTCGAAAAACCTTCCCTAATCCACCTAGTGGTGTGATAATGCCTTTCTCTTTCTTTAAAACAGTCTCATGAAAATATGTTTTATCCTATTATTAAATATTTTCTGACACTAATTTGGGCTCATTTTTGACACCGATTGATTTAGAAAGAATTGAGTAGTTCACAAAAGCAGGCTTAAGGGTTGCTTATTTCACAAACCAAGCGCTTGACATTTGCGTGGCCTTTTTGTATGAGAAGAGGGATGCTAATCTTAAAAACCTGTTTTAATCCACCTAGTTGTGTAAAGATGCCTTTCTCATATTACTCTTAACATCATAAATATTACAGTGGAATTCGCTAAAAACTGTTCATTGAATAGAAATAGGAAAGTTTGTTCGGACCTAATCTAACAAACTCTACAAATTTTATTTACCCTGTAGTTCCGAAACCGGAAGTAGTATCCACAACAAATTATGGAATTCCGTATGAAACTGTAAGACTTTTCCTTTGGACCTATAAGTTTGTGAAAATCGATTTGGCCATCTTCAAGGAAAGTGAGTGAGATCCTTTTTGCAGTATTTAATCACCATTTCCAATTCTTCCGAAAGCGGATTCAGATGACCGGAATAGCCGTTCGTTCGTTGGTTTGTTTGCCAGCAACATATATGACCTACGAATTGGAAGAGTTTTGAACCTAGTTAAACCTAAACTTACTATCGCATGCTCTATTTCGATTAAACCAATTAAACGAAATCTAACAAACGAAACGAGCCTGCGTTTCTGTTACTTCTGCATATGTAAAGATTGACTTAGAGCATGAATCAGTAGGAGGATTATTATTATTATTATTATTACAATTATTATTCGGAATTTTTATCAACCACAGCACCGTCTTTTACCAATATCACACACCAGTAGCAGACACCCGTAACCGTTTCAACTTCTTCATAGCGTGTACGAAGTAGAACAAAGCACGCATCGTTCGTTTTGTGTTTTTTTTTCTTTCGGCGTTGTACATATTGTCAATCTATATGACGATTTGAAAACTTTGACACTCATCGCCCTGTAACTGCGGAACCGGAAGTCTGATCCGGATGAAATTTCACGGTAGCTTTAAAGATATTATGAGCTTTAATTCAAATCAAGATTTGTGAAAATCGGTTCAAGCATCGCTGAGAAATCGAAGTGAGTTCTATTTTTGGAGTTTTTTCGCCACTTTCGGTGCTTTCGGAACAAGAAAAGGGGGGACCAGTAGTGCCGAATTAAGTTTATATGCCCACAAACTTACAAGCTCTACAAACTAGAAGAATCCATCAGACAGTTTTATGGGATTTATACCTGTTTTTGACTATCGTTCGTGAAAAAATACTAATCAAATTGCTAATTTTCCACTTATCACACTTTAGTTCCGGAGCCGGAAGTTAGATCCGGATAAAATGTTCTACAAATTTTTAGGAAACTATAAGGCCTTCCGTTTGAATCTTAATTTGTGAAAATCGGTTGAGCAGTTTTAGAGAAAATTGAGTGCACACTTTTTCTCTAATTTTTACATATCACCATGTAATTCCAGAACCGGAAATTCAATAGCAAGCTATGGCACCATTAGACCATTTATTTGAATCTAAGTTTGTGAAAATCGGTTCAGCCATCTCCGAGAAAAGTGAGTGCATATTTTATCCATTTTTTGGTACCTATTATCCTATATCTCCTGAACCGGAAGTCGGATCGGGATAAAATTCAATAGAAGGCTATGGGACCATGAGACCTTTCATTTTAATATTAGTTTGTGAAAATCAGCTCAGCCATCTCCGAGAAAAGTGAGTGCGTATTTTTGTTACATACATACACACATACACACACACATACATACATTTGCTCAGTTCGTCGAGCTGAGTCGAACAGTATATGACATTCGGCCCTCCGGGCCTCGGTTAAAAAGTCGGTTTTCACGGTGATTGCATAGCCTTTCTATATGAGAAAGGCAAAAATTCTGTGATTTTACATCTTATAAATTGCATATAAATGGGGCGTCGCAGTTCATGCAAATTTTCGTACATAAAAATATAATATTGTGTGATTGGAAAATTTCATGACATAAAACTCATTGGAAAAATAACTCACAGTGACCGCAGCGACTTGAACCGCTAACCATTGGATCACAGGAAAAAGCCCGTCAATCGACTGAGCTTGCTAGCCAAATGAAAATTACAGTCGGAACCAGTGAAATTCAGTCTCATCCAAAATTAAGTCATTACAAATGTAATTTTCCTTCATTTGGCAAATTGGGAATTTGTGAATTGTCTCGTATGTGGGATTAGATCACCTGTAAAATTCAAAATTATTTTTGTATTTAGGCATGTTTACTGTCCTTAAATATTATTTTGGCCAGGAACTCTAAAAAAACGATAAAGAAAATAGTAATTTTTTTTCGCCCCAACTAGATCACAATTTGATGCTGTGTTTCCCGCTGTGCGCTGTAATAAAAGTTCCAGACTCTATTATGATAACGTTTGGTATATCAGCTCGTTGTTCACTAGTTGATTCCACGAAGTATATAGAACATCAGAACCACCTATCACATGCTAAGCACATCCCATTAAGTGTGATGATTCCAGTTAACTGATTCCATTTGCCTAGGTAATGGAAATGGCACCATAAAACGGTACCGAGCTACGTCGCGGAACATCGCGGAAAGTCATTTGTAACTTCTGTATCGCTTATCGGAGCTCGCCAGCAGAGGACACTACTCCGGAAGGAAATAAATAAAACATTAAACTGTGCACTAGCATCAAACAAAAAAGGGAAAAAACTAAATTGACTGCGAATGGCTCTCGGTTCAGTTGAAACAGTGAAAGGATTGATCACTGAGGCACGGAAAGAAGAAAACTTTCCCGGCAACGGTGGAAAACTTTTCACGGACAAAAAGCATGCTATTAAATATTATCACTTCCTTTCACTCTACAACGACGTACTTCCGGATTATCAGCGCTTTCTCCATTTAATGTGTTTCCCCGAAGACGTGAGTCTTTCGCAATAGACCAGTGTCCACTCGAAAGATCTCCCAAAATGCCCCGGAAGAAAACTGGAATTTGTCAAGTGTTTAATGTATTGAAACGACGTGATACGGGTCAATCAAAATCCTATTTCCTCCTCTCGTCGAAGAAAGCATCAATCAAACAACAATCTTTTTATAACTTAGTAAGCCCATCTCATCGCCCGCAGGGTCCTGCTACGAATAGAAGCAACCGGAGAATAGGCAATCCGTTTTCCGTTCCGAACGACATCTCTGTTGTTTGAGAATCTCATTGTTTTCCCAAACAGAACACCAAAATAAACAACCTTGACGGAATGGAAACAAAAATCACTTAACGCCATTTCTTGATATTGTTTTCCTTTGGCCTAAGATGGTCAGATTGTACGTGCTGTGGTTTTTCACCCGGATCAGTGAAGTATGCGGCATGCTCAGTTGCCGCGGTGTGAAACTTCAGATCTCCTGAAAGCTGGGAACCGCGACAGAACGACCGGCGGAGACGCAAACACCAACAAAAGCAAAATTTGAATATTCCGAACATCTGTAGGACAGATTTCATGGAGCGGTAACTGAATCCATCCACGGCGTGTTGTCTGCGTTGGACTCGTTACGAAGAGTTCTCGTGAAATATCATTAGGACGTTGTTGTTTCTCCGGAGAACAGTGGATGTATTTATATTTGGATATTGTTATCGTTTGGAAAATTTAAAATCCTTATTGCTTGAAGAGATTCATAGCCACAACCATCGATCGTTTGAGCGACGCTGGAAAAATTGAGTCGTATTTATTTATTGAGCCCCCTGCAGTTGATTTCAACAGTATGGTCAACCATTTATCTTTAAACGAATTTACAGTAATGTAAATGTCTTTAAGAATAATTGAAAGAAATATGAAAACTAATCACACCGACAAATATTCATGCAAAAACACATGCGGATTGATAAAAAAAAAGATATCATCTCGTTGTTAGGTGAATTAAAAACGTTTTCAAAGTTGAATTTAATCAGTTTACAGGTGGATGTTACTTGGAGTTCAGAAATGCTCAAGAAAAAAATCCATCAGAATAGCATCGCGGTTCAAGTTTTCCTACACCTCATGCTTAACGTTGGCTTTCCAAAGCAATGCAATATTTGCCTTTGATTCCAAGTTAATCCCAATGAATCGCTCCATAAGATATATCAACAATTCAAATTGAACTTTACTCTTAGAGTCTAAGCTAAATACTACGAAAATCTTTTATTCATCTCTTTTTGTCACTTTGCTTGGTGTTTCGCGGTTTTAAGAACCATCGAGATTATCAATCATTTTACTACCTTACGAGCTACGATTATTAATTTTCATTGCTCAGATCTCAACCCTCAATGGTCAATTTTTGCCTTTCTCATACAAGCAAACCAAATCCCAAATAACTTTTTTACGAACTACCTATTTTTTACGAACCCCCGTTTAGTTCGTAAATGGAGGTTTCCGTGTATGAAAACCGGGTTTTTAAACCGAAGCGTGAAGGGCCGATCGTCAAAATTTACTCGGAAATGTCTTAACCGATTTTCAAAAAACTTAAGTTCAAATGGAAGGTCTCAGTTTCGCAAAGAAATTTCTTCGATATTCATGCAGATTCTACTTCCGGCGTCTGAATGACATTTGAAAATACGAAAGAACTTTCTCTGAGATGGCTATACCGATTTGTATAAACTAAAATACAAATGAAAGAACTATACAAAATTCCTGCAAATTTTGTGGATCCCACTTCCATTTCCGAGAGTGAAAAAAAAATTGTAAAATCTGAAAATAAGAAAGAGCTTCATTCACCTAGCTGATGGTACCCTGTTTTATCGATCCACATGTTTTCTACATCAATACTCGTTTGTCTCTCAAAAATTGTGACTGGAAAGGATGGTAATTGATTGCTTTGTCTGAAGAAATAGGACAAAATAATTTATTTATTTATTATTTTTTTTTTATTTTTATTATAACTATTTATTGGAATATGAGCTAAACCTAAATTTTGTGTAGGGAAAATTGTAAACCTACTTGTATTGTGTAATGGGAAAAGGAGAACTTGTATACTAACTTACTAACTAATACAGAGAGCGAATCGATTCAATTGAAGATTGCATCGATTTTTGTTAGAATTTGCTTATAATATTATGTGACATTACATCTAATGGTTCTATATATGTGAGTCTGTAAAATTCAATTGTTCTAAACCAGGGAGGACACTTCAAGATCATTTTCAGAATTTTATTCTGAATCCTTTGAAGCGTTCTCTTCCTGGTGGAAAACAACTTGACCAAATTGGTACTGCATAAAGCATGGCTGGTCTGAAAATTTGTTTATAAATTAATAATTTGTTTTTAGACAGAGCTTAGAATTTCTGTATATAAGATATATATGTATTTCTGTATATATTTCTGTATATAAGATTTAAGAAAAGAAGCTCTTGGCTTATGAGGAAAGATAATTAATTGCGTTTTTGCTGCATTTGGTTTAATTTTCCATTTTGACAGGTAATCACTGAAAATATTTAAACTTCTTTGTAGGCAACTGCAGATCACTCTTAGATTTCTACCTGTGGCTAACAGACTTGTGTCGTCACAGAATAGCGATTTCTGACAACCAACGGGTAGATTTGGAAGATCAGAAGTGAAAATATTATACAAGATTGGAGCTACGCTCGAACCCTGCGGAACACCGGCTCGTACGGGTAGCAATTCAGATTTACAATTCTGATAGCTAACCTGAAGAGTACGATCAATTAAATAATTTTGAATCATTTTGATCAAATAAATAGGAAACTGGAAATCAGACATTTTTGCTATTAAACCTTTATGCCAAACACTGTCGAATGCTTTTTCTATGTCTGGAAGAGCAACTCCAGTGGATAACCCAGAAGATTTATTTGCTTTTATCATGTTCGTTACTCTGAAAAGTTGATGAGTAGTTGAATGTTCATGACGAAATCCAAACTGCTCTGGTGAAAAAAATTAAATTCTCATTTATATGAGACATCATTCTCAACAAGATATATTTTTCAAAAAGTTTAAGAAGAAAGTAAACTAATTGGTTGATAACTTGATGTTTCTGCTGGGTTTTTATCAGGTTTGAAGATAAGAATTACTTTAGCGTTTTTCCATCTTTTTGGGAAGTAAGCTAATGAAAAATACTTGTTAAAAATTTTAACCAGGAGTG
This sequence comes from Malaya genurostris, assembly GCF_030247185.1. NCBI lineage: Eukaryota > Metazoa > Arthropoda > Insecta > Diptera > Culicidae > Malaya > Malaya genurostris. Next base: position 97,159,250 of record NC_080572.1, read on the forward strand.
TCAAGGCAACATCGGGAAGATTTTTAATAAGAATATTAAGAATTCCATCATTACCAGAAGCCTTCATGTTTTTAAGTTTCCTAATGATTGACTTAATTTCATCAAAATTCGTCTCAATAATGTCATTTGGTAACAACACTTGGGTTGAAATATGATCATATTTCAGTGAGACTTCATTTTCAATAGGACTCACAACGTTCAAATTAAAATTGTGTACACTCTCGAACTGCTGAGCAAGTTTTTGAGCTTTTTCGCCATTTGTAAGAAGTATTTGATTTCCTTCCTTGAGAGCAGGAATTGGCTTCTGAGTTTTCTGATATTGTCGTGGACGAACATTCTTAAAGCGAATGAGCAGTTGAAGATTGTCATCGATGATAGGAAAATTTAATTTAGTTTGAGCTTTGGGAACTGAAAGATTTCTAGTTTAGATAATGTAATGATTCAAATTATCTATTGATGTGTCGATGCCGCAAAATTTTCTAAAATAGTTTCATGATCCACATGATTTTCAATGTGAGATCTGTAATCCAACTAATTATCTATATGATAGTTGAATATAGAACTAATTGGATTAATTATAATTAATTATAGCTTCGTTGGAAAGTCTGAATGTTACAGGAAGATGATGAGTCAAAGTCAGCATGTGTAATCGGTTCACTACAAATGTGACTTTGCTCTGTTAGAAGCAGATCAATTGTAGAAGGATTTTTCACGGAAGAGAAGCAAGTCGGATTACTGGTATGAAGAACTGAAAAGTAACTAGCTGAGAGATGATTATGAAGTATTTTACCATTGCTGTAATTTTGCGTACAATTCCACTGGATATGCTTAGCATTTAAGTCCCCTATTACGAAAAATTTCGGCCGATATCTTGTAAGTTTTTACAAATCGCCTTTAAAGACATTTAATTGTTCGCCGGTGCATTGGAATGGCAAATATGCTCCAGCGATGAAATAAATTCCATGAATGGTTTCAACTTCGATTCCCAAGCTTTCAATAACTTTAGTATTGAAAGAAGGTAAAATTCGATGTTCAATTTGCCGTTGGACAAAAATGGCAACTCCACCACCCATTCCAGTAAACCTGTCAAATCGATGAACCACATAATGTGGATTACTTTTCAATTTGACATTTGGTTTAGGAAAAGTTTCTGTCACAATGGCAATATGAATTTTGTGAACTTTGAGAAAATTATAAAATTCATCTTCACTCGATTTTAAAGATCGAGCATTCCAATTTAAAATATTCAAATAATTATTTAACATCACTGTTAAATTTCCAATTCATTATAATATTATTTGCAAATTGCCATCCGATTTGAAATGCTTCAAAAAGTGATGAAGTCGAATTCATTCGGATGAGCATTTGAAAAAGTTGATCTTGTAAGTAGATCGTTTTATTTTCAGTTATATCGCCTAAATCAACTTCATTTAAAAAAGCGAATGGCATCGAAGGAATATTTGTAGGTAGACTGCCATTAGAAGAAGATGATATGGCCGATCTACCTATTAATGAATTGTTTTCGTTAGAAGATGAACTGAAAGGCGTTTCTGTGTTTTGATTATTTACATTAGAAGATTTAAGTGGTAGATTTCTACCTGTTATACTAGCATAACTGACATTAGAAGAAGATGATGACGAGGTCGATCTACCTGTCAATAAATTGTTTTCGTTAGAAGACGAATTGGAAGGCGTACCTGTTTTTTGTTTTAAATTCGAAGAAATAAGTGCCTTATAAGAATTAGGCGTGGGATTTGTAACGGTTTTTTGATTTTCAGGTATGTTCTGTAAATTTAGGGTCGTTGATTTGATTTGTTGTCTAAGCGAACGAGCGTTTAAAATTTTTTCCCTGACAGGACATTTCAAATAATTGCAATTTGAACATGAAAATTTATCAGTGGTTTCATTCATTGGACAAACGTCTTTCGAATGCGATTTACCACAATTCAAACACCGTATATCCATATGACAATATTTGGTTCCATGGCCGAAGCCTTGGCAACGACGACATTGCATTAAGTTCGCAATACGATTATGCCGTTTATAATGTTCCCAATGAATTTTAATGTGGGAAATGAAACGTACTTTTTCTACAGTTTTCAAATTGTTTACATCACTTCGATTAGAGTGTATTCGATAAAGTTCATGGGAAATTCCAGAGCGTGGTTTAGAAGTATCATACGCTCTTTTTTTCATAAGTATTACTTGGGAAGGGGCAAAACCAAGCAATTCTTTTAGTTCATTTTTAATTTCATCAGTACTTTGATCATTTGATAAGCCTTTCAAGACAGCCTTGAAGGGCCTGTCTGATTTTATATCATATGAATAAAATTTATGAAGTTTCTCGGACAAATATCAGATAAGACGTTCGTAATCTTCCAATCCATCCACCAAGACTAGACATTCTCCTCTTCGTCCGATTTGAAATGAGACTTTTACTTCCGGGAGAAAAGTAGAAAGCTCAGTACGGAATGCTTTGAAGTCGGAAATCATCACCGTCACTGGTGGCATAGATTGTTGTTTCTTCCCAGAACGACAAGCGTCCATTTTGGGAATTTTCGAAGAATTTTCTTATATGTCGCTACAATCGGATTCAGGAAGAATCTCGTAAATATTGTTAGACGGCATAGGATCAATGGAAGGGAAATCCGTCCGTTGTCTTTTATTTTTACATTCAGATTCTATAAGATCGTGAATGTTATTAGAAAAGTGTTGAATAACGGATTGTGATTTATTCCGTACTGAATTATTTTTAGCCTTTGGCTTGTTGCCTTTCCGGTTGGACGCGTGCATTTTTGAAATGAATGAAATTTTAAATTAAATTAACTAGGCTAAATTAGTCTTCGATTAGACTCCTAGTTTGGAAAAGTCTTGATAAAGACTAATTTTGTGGTAGTCCTAGTAAAGACTGATTAGTTCGAAGAATAGTTCTTTGAATAGCAAGCCTTAAAAAAGGCTGATTAATTTCTTAGTCACTCTAATATCACTCTTTGTATCACTTAGTCACTGTAATATCACTCTTTGTATAGCTTCGAGAAAGGCTGACTAACTGTTAGTGATTCAGGTAGCCTTGGATCAATGAAACTCTAGGTAGCCAGAAAAAATTTCCAAGAGCCAAGAGCTATGCGCGTGCGGTGCGAACGACTGATGGTAATAATTGTAATAGTAATAACAATAATAATAATCTTTTAAATGGGTTTACCTGTTGGGTACTTGATGTTTTTTTTACATACTTTTACATACTCTCTTGCGTTATTTGTTCGTTTCTTTTTTATATTTCTGGTATTCTGCATCATTCTTCTTCTTTTCTTCTTTTTTCTTTTCCAAGTTTAAGAGCTTCTCTTAGTTCGATTTTCCAGTTTTCTTAGTGTGAATAAATTTCATATGGAATAGGAATGTTGAGTTAGTAATTATTAACACATGCAATTTACACATACATATACATCTCCATATGCACACAAACATACTCACACACATACATACATACATACATACATACATACATACATGCAAGTACTTCACAAGCAAACATAGTAACATTGAGCTATTGTTTCTATTCTAATAGATTCTGACTAGGGTTAATGTACCAATAGTCATCTCATTAGTAGTGTCACCATGTTATTTTAGTGATTACTCGACTTTCAATTAATGCATTGTGACCAAATCGAATACAATATCTTTGCTTCGGATTTGTGAAGCACTACCGCAGAAAAAGTAGTTCGAAAATTGTTTCGTTCGGTACTTCGTGGTACTTCGTGGTACTTCGTGGTACTTCGGTACCAAATATATAAGTGGTATGCAAATAGCATTAACTTTACGTCCGCTTAGCGGCTCAAATTGAACTGTTTAAGTTTGCAATAATCAGTTCAATTTCAACTACTCTGCACTGACGAGTCTAAGACGAAACGTAATGAACAGTTCAATATTGTTGTTATAGCGACGCAAAAACTTGAAGCGAATGCTCCTAATTTCATCTTACTGTTGAAATCAATCTATCGAACAGAAGCAACAGATCTCACTCTAACTAATGGTTTTCGTATATGAGATGACTAATGGAACTGAGATAAATGAGGGGACCGTTACCCTATTTTTATCTCTACTATTGGTCGGTCGTTAGTCCTGAGCTGAAACGGTGGCCTTTATTACCATTCTTGCATACACTTCCTCTTACACTTCACTCACATATAATCTCACCCATCAGGTCTCACATGAAAACGACACAACCTCACAAAATGAATTGGATGAACATCGTTTGACAGCTATCAGTGGTTTACTCATATGTTCATTCTGCATTATTTTATTCTATTCTACAATATTCTATCTCATTCCACAGTATTCCATGGTACACAAACCACCAATAAACGTCAAAGATGGACTGCATTTACCGTTCATTTGATGTCATCGTGTGAAACCCAATTGGGATACGTTCACTCTAAATACCAAATACCATTCGACTCAGTTCGACGAGATTTGGAAATGTCTCCATATATGTGTAACGCAAATATGCATTCAATTTTCTCGGAATTGTCTTAACCGATTTTCAAAAAACGAAAAGGTTCAAATAGAAGGTCTCAGTTTCGCAAAGAAATTTCTTCGATATTCATGCAGATTCTACTTCCGGCGTACAGTGGTTCGAATCAACAAAAACGTGGACATAAATCAGTAGCAATCAAACCGTTATTTTAATGCATATAGTTGCTTTCAGGAAATTTTTTACAAATATATACCGCGTAATTTGATTCTATCCCTAATTGTTCATGGCCTACTTAGACAAAAAATATAACCATAACTTTTTTTCTGAAGAGATAGAAAATTTTTTTCTTCTACAAAGTTTTAGAACTATTGAAAATAATTTACTTTGTCAAATATACCAAAAGTCTAGGTCACACCGTTTCGGATATACAAAGCTTTTTTTTATGGCAACCCCCTTAAAATCAGTTTTTATCCATAACTTGTTTCGAGTTATTCTTTTATGCATACTTTGTTAGGAATAATTGTAGATCCCATATTTTTGTTGAAGGTAGTGCATAGGTTTGCTGTTTCCTGGCAAAGTTATAAAACATTTTTCCTTTTCTTTACCTAAGATAAAACCTTGCACCGAAGCGAAATATGCAACTTTATGCAGCTGATTTTTACAGAATTTATAGGAAAATATATGCTCAATACTATAATAAAAAATCTGAGTGGAACTAGATGGAACATTTTTTATGCCTTTTCAAAGTTAGTTTTAGTTATTGAATTATGACAACCCCCTTAAAACTAGTTTTCTAATCATAACTTGTTACAAGTTCTATTTTATACATACTTTGTTTGGATTAATTGTATAATTGTATATGTATTATTGTATTAATTGATATAAAATCCCATAATTTTGTAGAAGGTAATGCATAGGTTTATTCTTTTCTGGAGAAGTTATACATCATTTTACCTCCTATTACCTAGGAAACGTTGTGCCGAAGCGAAATATGCAACTTAATGCAACAAACTTTTACAATACTTATAGAAAAATATATTCATAATCCAAATTATTTTCCAATGAGAATATCCTGAGTACTATTCGTGTGACTCATTTTAACTATGGCCATACTGAAATCATGAATGGTTAAGAAACGGATGACGTCACGCGTCTGCTATTTCTGTAACTCACATTTGCAGTGAGCGTAGAGATGGGCAATTCACTCCTGAGCTATTCCGGTGAATCGAATCTTCAAAGTGAGCTGATAGCTCACAGCTCTTTTTAAAAGAACCGCAGCTCACCAGTTCACCGCACTGATAAGCAGGGATGCCAGTTTCACAGATTAATCTTTATGCTATGCTTGTTTATGCTGTGTTGCACAGATTTTCAACCTTTTGCACAGATTTTCACAAATTTCTGAAAATGGTCAAAGAATTACACAGATTTTGAAATCGATCGCAGATTTTTTAAATTAATCACAGTTTAGCACCAAAAACTACAGAGCGGTAGGATATATGGAGACCTTTTTTTTGCTTACCAAAATGATTCCGATCAGCTATTATGGAACCGTGCACAGATTTTGCACAGACAAGTTAGTTCGCATAGCATTGTTCTTTGTGCATCAATGATTTCGATCATGCATATGAAAGAAAAATGGAGTGAGAAAAACGGCGCTCAAAACAAACCTTCAGTTCAATCTAAATGAGCTGATATATTGAATCGATTCCCTTTAGTGAGCTGATCGGTTCGGAGCTGCTTCGCACATCTCTAAGTGAGCGGCGCACGATCAACATATCGTCTTAAAAAACGTGTTGCTTCGCGATAACTCAATTTATTTACACGTTTAAAAATGAAATCTCTTCGTAAAGGTTTGTACTTTTACAATACTTTTTCATATTTTGTTTGGAAAACATGTTTCCATTTTTTTAATATGTGTTAAGCTTTTGATAATTTTTCGGATTTTCAATATTTATAATTAATTTTGAAAAGGCCTAAAATAATTGCACCGAGTTCCACTTAGAATCTTTTCTAATATTGTTAATTGTCAAAAGTAAACAAAATAAAAATCACAACAATTTGCTTAAGTTACGCGTGCAAGCATGAGCTTGTTTATGCGTGTTTACGCGCACTTTGTAGTAGATACTTAGGTAGTAGAGGTAGATTCTACGTAGATAAATAAAAAAAACTGTTTTTAAAATTAAGTGAATATATTTAAAAAAATTATTTTTTACAGTATTTATATCTTAAGCAAAAATAATTCAAATGTTGGAAAAAAATTCTTTTTTGTGAAAATAAATATTTTTATTTGAAATTGGTACTACCCCCTTAACGAAAATTAAGGTGCCACTTTAAAAAAAGCGTAATATAATCTTGTAAAACTTCTTCGAAAACACGTTAGCTCTTAAAAATCAGTGAAAGTCAGTACAGACTTTTGACCGTCTTTTTCCAGTTTTGGACCACTGTGCGGCGTCTGAATGACATTTCAAAATACGAAAGAACTTTCTCTGAGATGGCTATACCGATTTTTATAAACTAAAATACAAACGATAGAACTATACAAAATTCCTGCAAATTCTGTGGACCCCACTTCTAATTCCGAGATTGAAAAATATTATTGTAAAATATGAAAATAAGAAAGAGCTTCATTCACCTAGCTGATGGTACCATGTTTTATCGATCCACATGTTTTCTACATCAATACTCGTTTGTCTCTCAAAATTTATGACTAGAAAGGATGGTAATTGATTGCTTTGTCTAAATATGAGTTTATACATGATTTCGACTGGGGTGATAATCGTGGAAAACTGTAAAACGGCTGTCTCAGTCTTATAATACAAACTAATGTTGTTTACTGTTCGACGTTCCGGCCTTTGATGTAGGCCTTTTTCAAGGAAAATAATGTCTATCGTTTATAGTCAAAATATGACGATGTCTGACACTACGTTGTCTGGTCAATTTTAGAACGTGCTTTAAGATATATTGACTGCATAACAAATATTTGGTTTGCATAAATTACGTACAGTGTCACAACTACTGGTGGTGGATTTTCAGTTAATTCGCTTTTCACGAACATTCCAAAGAACTTAGTCATCAATAACATAATCATGAACTGACCTAGCATCAAAACAGCAACAAATATTAACTCTGATTTGTTCATAGAGATGGTTGAATTATGTCTTAACAACAGTTATTTCCGCTTCCGAGACAAATTTTATCTACACTCATAAACCGGCTTATCAACAATTTTCACACAAAGCAGCCTCACAATAACATACAACCATCAACGAAGGACACAATTTTGCATTGGAGAAAACAAAGATCATAGATCGATCTTTGCTATCTACAGCTTTGCCTCTATTGGAAATGTGTCATATTTCCAATACTACCAAAACAGTTAATCAACGCACCGATGTACAAGGCCTCAACACCACTTACGCTGGTATTCTACATTCTATCAAAACCATCAAATACGATAAGAAATGACAACTCTTTGATTAACACCAATAGTACCGTACTCTACACAGCACTTTGCTGAGCTTTTCAACGATAACGTTACTTAATAATGTTGATAAGCTCATTGTTTTTTGATCACCATGATGAAAGCTTCAGAATAGTCGTTAAATTGAGTAGTTGTGACACTGTACGTAATTTATGCAAACAAAATATTCGGTATGCAGTCAATATATCTTAAAGCATGTTCTAAAATTGACCAGACAACGTAGCGTCAGACATCGACATATTTTGACTATAAACGATAGACATTATTTTCCTTGAAAATGGCCTACATCAAAGGCCGAAACGTCGGACAGTAAACAACATTCGTTTGTATTAGACTGAGAGACTGAGACAGCCGTTTAACAATCACGTTTGTCTAAATGAATAGGACAAAATAATTAATGTAATGATCAGAAAATTTTCAATAATTATAGAATTTTCTTGATTCTTCTTCAGAACTGCGCATAAAATATTCCAAAAAACGGACTTTGGCTATAGCCGTTTTCAGTTTCCGTTCCAGAAATACCAGAGATTGTGGTCGATCGATCGATCATTATGCTGCCACCATTTCTGTTGTTAATATTTGGAATTGATCTTATGGAAAAGTAGAGACGTTTATTCCTACATTCACATTTGCTGAAAACGCCCAATATGAGGACGCAGCATTTATCATGCGAAATAAAGAAAACGGAAGAAAAGAGAAATCCAACTGCTTTGGAAAAACTTCCCTCTCGGCCGCAGTCAATCATCGGTCTGTTGGCACTTGAAACGAAGGCGACTGCCCGGAGGGAGGCACTTAATCTATATTCTATTAAAATTTCACTTCAGCATCACTTCCCCGACGTGACATCGACTGACGACTGTAGGGGAAAGGGGCGGTGGGAGGTATTGCTTTACCCGGATCAGATCCTACCACGTAGCCCACATAGGTCTGCTCTGGTTAGCAACATGCGGAAAACACACATGAAGAACAACGTTGCTCGTACTAACCACAGATCGTTAGGATGTGGCTGGCACAGGGCACATTACCAAAGCTTGGGTCAGGCAGACAGTCGTAGCATTCCATCGCCGGAACGTCCCGGAACATGACAGGGATGGGTACACTGAATATCTGCCTGTCTGTCTGTCTGTCTGTCTGCCGGTACACCTGGTGCGCCTTTCCGATGCGTGCTGCCGGTACGGTGGAAGTTTGCTTAGTCGACGGTTGTAGATGTCGAAGCTTGTCGAAAAGTTGGAAAAATCCGATCTTCCTCGGACGGAGTTTGCTCTAAAAGGCACCGGGAGAGTGGAACATAATTTAAATTCCTGACAAACCTGCAGCATCCGTCACCCGCAGACAGTTGCGGGGAATAGGGACGAAAGAATCCCGGATGTTCAATGTTTCACCTTAACGGTAAAATAGTTTGGATGGAATGGGAAGCAAGTTGATGAATATTTTCGATGCTCAATCGATTCAGTGCTCCCAGATGTTTAATAGGAGAAGAAAATTAACGAAATCATAAGAAAACCTTCTTAGATTTTTATTGTCAGTAGTTTTGACTGAAGGTTGCACTTATCCTGATGCATGTTAAAATTCCTCTAAACCATACGAAACAGACCCCATTTTCGAAACATCCAAAGTCATGGTGACTCGTCCCTTGTTCCAAATGAAAACTGGAACACATCCAATCTAGTACAGCCAGGAATCTGGCTTGTTTGTCGCTAAACTACTGAATATGCATAATGTCTTACATTCACCGGTGTTCTAAAGAATCCTGGTGGCCTGTTTCTTTGCTCACGGGACAGGGAATGAATTCTTTCCGGTCCATTTGAAGCAATTCCGTTCATTTCGGTTGACTGCTGATCGAGCGTACGATGACCGATGATCGTGACTTTGACCGGTCGATTAGGCATCGATTCAATAATCGGTTTCTGGTAAAACTATTCTTTTATTATTTGAAAAAATAACAAATGATGATGTCCTGTCCAGAACATTTTTTCCTCCATGCATTCTCTGCGTGAGCTCGGATACAATAAATGAAATTCTATCACTTACAATGACTTATTCGATTGCGATTATTGATTTCTTTCAGCTCATTTATCGAACGAAAGCCACAACCGGGTATGGGCCCTTTTTCTCATTCTCCTCGTCTCTTACTACCGATCCTTCAGGCGAAGGACAAAATTCGCGCCTCGATATCCGTTCGCGGAAAGCTCATTGTGTTTTCGTTTTTTTTTTCTTTGCAACCCAGAACCATTCATCACGTAGAGCTCATTTCCAGGTAATTACGTTTTAATAAAAATTAATTAACGTTTCGCGTTTTTTTGCTAGAGTTTACCGAAACCCAATCAGATCCGGTTTCAAGCATATTGCGTGGAGAAAAAAAAATAGCCGTAGGCTTTTCGCGCATCAGACCATCGACCTGCGTTTATTTTCAACCAACCGACAATCTGCCAATTTTCCCAATTTACTGAGCGGAAAAGAAAATCGATTTCCCTACTGGAAGCAGTTGCAAAATTCCTTCGCTCCAACTCGAGCCGGGTCCGTCTAGGTAATCTACTAACTAGTGGCCCACTTTCAATCAACGTATCCACCCGGTTTGCGAAATGCGACTCGTAATTAAGCAAAGGTGTTTCAATATTTGCTCGTACGTGGCCTGAATTGGAGGCCCTTCAACCAGACCATCTATCCAATCTCTGTGTTTGTCTTTTGGTTTCCGACGTGATAATTAAGTACGTGATTGGCGAAATTAGGATGGTGTGTTTGCCGGTGCCAAACCTTCCACCATTCACCAGTACAAGCGCGATTAGCAGAACAAGAGCGAAGCTTGCTGTATTGACATATATTCGTTATTTGAGGAAGAAGAATGAGGCTGTGGGTAGGAAGTGATTCCCTTTGATTTGAGTTCTAACAGAGGAATGTCTTTGCCTGCTTCGGCGGTGTTCCGAATTGAGAGTTATGAATTTGTGATGTTAGTATTGAGAATATAAAATGGAATATTTGAAGATCACAATTGATAATTGAGAATCGAGAGAACAGGCATATTGTGATGGAAAAAACGATGCCTTCCACGCAGACTGCCTGGGTTCGAATCCCAACTTCACACATGGGATCACAAAATTTTGCTGGGCCGAGGTAAATAAGCACCAGGTTTGACACTATAATCGAAACTTGAAAATCTGTTTTTATATACCTAGAGGTGCAGTGATGCCTTTCTCATTACCGGTAATAGGGAAATTTGATGCCAGTTTAATTTCAGAGTATTTAACCATTATTTTCGGAAAAGCCAAATTAATTTGAATGGTCCGAAACTAATGTCGTTTTCTTTTTTAAATTGCACTACACCGGTGTAGCGAAATCTGCACCTAATCCGTTCGTTTTTACCAATTGCACTACACCAGTGCTACACTTTTTCTGCACCGAAACCACTGGTGTACTGCCCATACTTGCATATCAGTCCCATATGGAAATATTATAAGTTTGCTTTCACATCTCATCCAAGTCAGTTTATAAAACAAAACCGCTTACTTTCGGGACAGAAGAAACCAAGTACAGTATTGTGTAGTGAACAATAGAACGACCTCGAAATGAGTGAACCAAACGAACAAAAGCTACCGCCGTCACGAAAAAATACAATTGTTGTTGACTTCAGGCAGTGCAAAATTCGACCTTCAATACGAGAACTTGAAGGTTTGCTTAAGGAGAAAATGCATCTTGACATTTGACGTGTGCATTTACTTCAATGCAATAAGGCAAATAATGTTCTTTACATCCAGTTTTATAAAGAGTTGGATGCAATTCAATTCGCAAAAGACAATAACAATCCCGATCAAATGCACATAACAAAATTTTTTTAACAGTTGTTATTTTTATCAAAATGTGATATGTTCAGTTATCTATACAGTATATTTTTCGGTTTATAATAACGCACAATATCAATATTATAACACAGTTTGTTACAATTACTTTCAACGTATACTATTAAAGTAAAATATTTATTATTGTTTATCGTCTTGACATCTAACATGGAAAGATGGGATAGAACGCACCTTGAAGCAAACAAACATATCGTTTTTTTTTTTTCAAAAAATACGACAAAATTATTCAAAATATTGACGCTAATTGCTGAATACTGAAGTTATGTTAGGAAACAGCCGATTCCACAAAAATTTTCTTGAAAATAGTTTTGTTCCAATATAGGTCAGATATTTGGAATACACTTATGCCAACTGAGCAAAATTATATAAATTTCGAGAAGAACAACACTCCGCCATTGGTTTCTAGGATTTAACTATGAATTATCGAATTAAGGAATAATCGTGAATAATTCTTACATTTAACAAGTGCACTCGCTTAAAAATGTTCATCTATCTTTAATATAAAAACAACATATTTTAGTAATGAGTTTATATGTGTAGTTCGTTTTGTCATTTTTTTGCATTATTATAATGCATTTAGTAGTCTTTTTACAATTTTCGGAACCCGGGATCGATTAGAACGAAGCAAATTTATTTGTCATCAATATAAATTGACCTATTATTTCAACGTAAAAAAAGTTTTTTTTTTTTTGTAAATGTATTATTGGGTATGTATAACATAATGAATAATTTTGGAACGAAAATCATCAGTATTTGCAGGAAAAAGATGTTCTAAATAGCTTTAAAATTCAAGATGGCGACTTCCGATTCATTGAAATGTCATAAAAACCCTTACAATATTCGTATTTTTGGAACAGGATTGATGAGAAGATGTAAACTTTTTGCCTATGTCAGGTTGTTTAACTAACTATTACCACTTCATCGAAATTTTCCGAGATCTAACCATAACACCCGATATGGAAATATCAAAATTGTTACGGTTTTTAAAAGATATCAATAACCGGAAGTCACCATCTTGGAATTTAGAATCATTTTAAACATCCTTTCTCGACATCTACATTTCCAATGCGTTCCGAGAATACCCATACTGTAAGGGTTTTCAATGAATATCAAAGAGGCCATCGTAGATTTCAGAACCTATTTAAACCCCATTTGAGGACATCTTATCAAAAAATCTGTTCCAAAAACAGCCATATTGTAAGGGGTTTCATGAAATATCAATGAACCGGAAGTCATCATCTAGGATTTCAGAACCACTCCTTACATCATTTTCAGACATCTACTCGTCAAACCCTCCAAAAATACTTATATTGTAGTAGTTTCCGTGGAATATAAATGAGCCGGAAATCCTTTTCCTTGTATGCAATCATGGTCTATGAAACAGTTCATATATCGTATATGTCGATTTAGTTAACTACGTAAAAATTATGTACACATTCTAGTCTCATTCACTCGATTTATGTATCGAATGTTGTTGGTTTTTGTGCTTTTTTGTATAAGAAAGGTAGTGCTAATCTAAAACAAAATAATCAAACTAATCCCATATGAATCTAATGTGTATTGTGATCAAAATAATTTCCGTTTGTTTTAACTGATTTAAAGCCATATAAAATTTTCACTAAGCCATATAAAATATATTTTTATACATAGGCAAACATCAAACCTATGTGCATTCTGTTTCACATCTATATAACAGGCACAACAATTGTATTTAGAAAATTTAGCGAATTGATAAAATATGCACGAACATGTTATTAGTGGTTTCAGTGGCATGTAATCTACCCTGTAAGAAACAATTCCGTCGCTAAAAGATCCTCCTACAGTTTTGAACTGCCACTTTTATATTTAGTAGAGTAAATGTCATCATTATCATAAAGGACTGTATAATTACTTTCACTGCTACGAGTACAAAGAAGAACAAAAATTAGAATGAATTCTAAGTTCCAGGAATAGCTTGTAAGAAATATTCAGCACTCAATTTAGACAAAGTAGTTATTTTAGCCAATCTGCGATCATGCTTTATCACTAATGCTATTATTTACAGGAATACACAGTTTAAAAAAGACAATCCAACTTTCAATCTGTTGCGTATAACCATTAAAACATTTCAGGTTTACATACCCCACGCAAAAACCCGCTTACATGATCACACACTGATGAAAAAGAAGCGACGCAAGAAGTGTGCGACGATGGAAAACATTCACCTTTATTATTAAACACCGCTTATCATGCATTGGTGATATTTCCATCCACTCCTAAGTAACCATCACAGTCTCGTGTATTCGAAGTGTGTGTTGGCAATCGCAATCTTCCCGGTCGAAATTTGGTTCCGATTGCCGGATGCTTTTTTTTTTATTTCAAGCAAAATCGCCTAAAGGTATGCAATTGTATGGCACATAAAAATCTATTTTTAGAATTGCACGGTGAAATCTTATGCACCATAAAATTGGTAATAATAGTTGAAAAACCTACAGGATTCATAACAAATTTGGATATAATATTGATATTAATATATTAAGTTTTGCTACAATTTTGTTGTCATCTAAGCCAATTTTAGATATAATTTTTGTTATTTTAACAGCTCACCAGCCAAATATAAAACCAATTTTGTTATGTGAAATAAATATCATAATTTGTTATAAACTTGTTTCGACCATCTGATCGGGATGTGCACTATGTGGAGCACGAAAACATTAAGTACAACATACCAGTATATATGGAAGATAGTGCTATAGAAATGCGTGTGCATGATCTCCTCTCAAGCGGCATCGATCCTTCCATTCGCTAAACTATGTTCCAGTACGGAGAGAACTTTTTCCCTGGTATTCTAAATGGCGTACGTTTGTTACGCATGCGCTTAAAGAGGCCTATACCTTCTTATGTGATTTTCGGTCAGGATACAAGAATCCCGTCCAAATCACTTATTACCTATGACAACCAGATGGACACATGTCAATATTGCCAAAAAGCTGTTCACTGTGGTAAGCCATGTGAAAAACTGGAGAAGAAGACGTCTGCAATAAGGGACAAAGCGCTCCCTCCACACCAACCCAGAAAACCCCCAGTACATCGGAGACAGCCATCAACAGCTATGAAGCTTGTTATTCAACGAAACCAGTTGTTTCATATGCAAAACAAGGTACGCCAGCTACAGCACCACGCAACTTCCAGATACATATAAGCAATAACGATCGTTCCGCCAACAACAGCGACACCGAATCAATGAACGGGAGCGTGAATAGCAAGGAGGGCCCGAAATCAAAAACAGATATATAATTATTTGGAAAATCTCAGATATGTGTTACAGAAATAACAAGATATTAAACGTAAAGTAATGTAATACAATAACAGTTCCAGTAGAAAAGTTTAAAATGTTTAAAACAACCGGTAAAGGCACACCGAAAATTAGGTACATAAGCAATCTTCAGTAACATTATTTTTTTTATTTTTGGGCCGCTCCCGAAACGAAATCCTGGGTACCGGCCTGCCCGTACTAAACATCAGGAAATCAATACCAAGTTAACAAACACTCACTGGAGAAACTCATTCGGGCTTAGTGATGAATTTATTCAAATTTAATCAAAATTATTTTCCTTGTTTTCTTGATCGAAGCAATTTCTCTATTAAGTATGTCACGCAAAACTGACTAAGCGAGCAAAAAAAAGGTCGCGGCAATTTCAAAAGTCTGTTAATTTGAACGAAAGTCTGCGAAAAACTCGATTTTCAAAAGTCTGCAAAAGTCTGCACAACAAAAAATGTCTGCAGCACTATACCCGAAATCGGCAGATTTACAGACAAATCTGCAGATCTGGCATCTCTGCTGCTAACAACTAAACTGGTTACCAGCGATGCCAACCCTATGGATTTATCCGTAGATCTACGGATTTTTGTCTTTTCTACGGATCTACGGATGGACCTTTAAAAATCTACGGATTTTTTATTATTTGAAAAAAAATGCATTTTTTCCAAGATATGTACGGGAAATGCTTGAATATTGTCGCATCGCATTCGATTTTTTTGTATGTCCAATTATAAAAACTATTAAACATTTACCGACACTGAGTACTCATTTTAAGGAAGCCTGTCTTTATCGCTTGGCATTCCAAGCTGATGATTTTACGTAGTTTTTTTTATTTATTGATTTACTTGTATTTGATACGTACTAATTTTCATTCTAAACATATTTTTTGATACAGGCCCTTATTACCGTTCTCACTTCCACTTTCACATTCACTTCACTTAACAGTTCGGCTGAAAAGTTCGTATCGTTTAATAGAAACACACATTTTTTTGCCAAAATTCGTTTTTATTATTCAACATAATTGCCATCAGAGGCGATACAGCGATTACAGCGATCTTCCAACTTTTCGATACCATTTTTGTAGTACGATTTGTCCTTTGCCTCAAAATAGGCCTCAGTTTCAGCGATTACCTCTTCATTGCTTCTAAATTTTTTACCAGCGAGCATTCTTGAGGTCTGAGAACAGGAAAAAGTCACTGGGGGCCAAATCTGGAGAATACGATGGATGAGGGAGCAATTCGAAGCCCAATTCGTTCAATTTCAGCATGGTTTTCATCGACTTGTGACACGGTGCATTGTCTTGATGAAACAAAACTTTTTTCTTCTTCAAATGAGGCCGTTTTTTTGAAATTTCGTCCTTCAAACGCTCTAATAACGCTATATAATAGTCACTGTTGATGGTTTTTCCCTTTTCAAGGTAGTCGATGAAAATTATACCATGCGAATCCCAAAATACAGACGCCATAACCTTACCGGCCGATTGTTGAGTCTTTCCACGCTTTGGGTTCAGTTCATCGCGTGCAGTCCACTCAGCTGACTGTCAATTGGACTCCGGAGTGAAGTGATGGAGCCATGTTTCGTCTATTGTTATATATCGTTGAACAAAATCGTTATATTTCGATATAACTGCTCCAAACTATGCTCAGAATCATCAATTCGTTGTTGTTTTTGATCGATTGTGTGCTCACGCTGCACCCATTTTGCACAAAGCTTTCTCATATCCAAATATTCGTGAATAATATGTCCAACACGTTCCTTTGATATCTTTAGGGTGTCAGCTATCTCGATCAACTTCACTTTACGGTCATTGAAAATCATTTTGTGGATTTTTTTCACGTTTTCATCGGTAACAGCCTCTTTTGGACGTCCACTGCGTTCATCGTCTTCGGTGCTCATATGACTAGTACGAAATTTTGCAAACCACTTACGAATTGTTGCTTCGCCCGATGCAGAGTCTGGATAACACTCATCAAGCCATTTTTTGGTATCGGCGGCACTTTTTTTCATCAAAAAGTAGTGTTTCATCAACACACGAAATTCCTTTTTTTCCATTTTTTTCACAATAACAAAAGTAGCTTCACTCAAAATGCAATATCTCACAAACTAATAATCAGTCAGCTGTCAAATTTATACACGTATCTTTTGAAGGTTGGTACTAGCTGAAAATGGTATGGAGTTAATTCTAGTGGCGCCCTCTCATAGAAATGATACGAACTTTTCAGACGATCTGTTACATGTCACTTCACTTGATTTTCCCTATTACCAGTATCACGCATAGTGAAGTGATCACTGTAGTGGAAAAAACTCATTTTTCAACAAAATGTTGGTGGAGTGATGCTCATTATGACATCAAGTTCATCTAAGTAATTACTTTTGTCTCTGTAGCGACTTCCGTAATAAGGACCTAAATTCACTTCACTCGATTATCACCGTGATGTTAAACCGATATTAAGGGTCACAATCACTTCACTTAGTTTTCACCGTGTAGTGATACCGGTAAAAAGGGCCACATTTAGTGAGTTTTCCCCATATAAGTTCACGGCAAGCTCGTCTCAAATGAGCATATACGAGTATAATTAGACTTGGAGTCAAATCTACGGATTTGACCTCAGGAAAAAGTGGCATCACTGCTGATTACTGTTATTCATAAACAAAACTTTTTCAGTCTTGGTTGCCAGTTTCCAAAAATTTCCAAGAGACATTACAAGTTACTGCGGGGTAGTTAAATTTGCGATACAGTTTTCACAGGTCGTGTCGTCGGTAAATTCATGTTTCGTCACCTGTGTAGATGTTATACACCAAATTTGAAACACGACGATTGAAATTTTTCAGCATATCTCTGTACCAATCGACACGAGTCTTTTTTTAATGGCTGTCAATTTATGTGGGATCCAACGTGAACAAATTTTTTTTCTTAACTAAGTGTTCATGAATAAAACATATGAGCTTTTCACCTACCATTTCACGGTACGTCACATGGCGACCTTCCATTATCAGATTTTTACAGCATCGTAGTTTTCTTGCAAAACAACTGATTTTAGACGACTTTCTTCGAATTTATCGGCAAGCAAACTACGACCACGATTGAATTCGTTTTTTTACAGTCGCATAGGATGGTGCTACACTACCAAAAGTCGAACTAAGTTGATCGAAGCACTGTCACCTTGATAACGACGAAAATCGTAATAAATCATTGAACGAAAATGTCAGTTCTAAACTCACTTGGAACAAATCAAATAGCGCTCAAATGTCAGAATATTCTGAAAATATTAATGGTTAAAATGTCAAACTTTCTGATGGAACCGTTAAATCCATCGGGCACATAACAACCTACAGTAACAACCTACATATAACAATAGGCTATTGAAGGAAACCCCGAAATTAGGTGCAAAATACTCAAAATAGAGTAGTTTTGCGATTCAGTCCACACAATATTGCACGCATCTAATGTGGTCGTCTGAAATATCTGTTCACGAACTCGTAACCTTAAAACCTTTTCTCAAAAATTACAAATTGCATGTAAATAGGTCTTTTTCGTAGTGATCATATTTAAAAAAAATTTTCTTAAGATTCTTGGGACACTTGGAAACAAAACCAGAATTTTAAATCTCATTCCAATTAGTTTCTATATTGACAAGGAGCGCTGAAAACATCGTAAAATATACTCTTTTCTTTTGGAAGACACTACAATAAATTGCCAACGAATGGCTCCGAACGATCACGGATAGCAAAACAATCCTTCCAGTTTCAATTCCTTATAAGGGTGTTTGTCAACTTAACAAGTCCTTCCCAGCGTTTATCCGCCATTCTAAGGCAGTAATCGTACCGTACGAAAATTCCAACTCAAACGAAAACAATGCAACGACGAAAGACACAACTTGTAAATGTTTAAATTTTAGATGAAACAGAATAAATAGCAAATGAGAGTAAACCATTCCAGCGCTGAAGTACGTACCAACTTGAGCGAACCCATAAGCTGCCATGAAAAATACTTCACACAGTCTAATGCTCCCCCTGCAATTTATGTATGCTCCTGGTGCAGGCAACCGAGCAAGGACCAGTGCTCGATGTTTAGAATAGTGCAGCTCTCAAGACTGCTACTTTGGCAATAGCAGCAGCAGCAGCAGTAGATAGAGCAAACCGGGAGACACGTCATTCTCTAGTAAAAATCCAAATAAACAATGACTTATGAATAATGTATCAGTCAGGTAGAAGCACAAGTAACAGTTGTAGCAGAAACAAGAAAGCATGTAAATGGTTCAAACTAACTGTGGTGACACGGATCCGCTGGATTGCACATCTTCGGGCAGCTTCCTGGCCGTATTCGACTGCCTAGACTAAGATGGTCCCTTCTGTGTTTTTTATTTAAGTGACGAAATGTCTGCCGGAGGAGCAAATTCCCCTTGGCGCTATGATAGGTTGCTTTGATGTAGCGACTTCTGGTTGCGCTAGACGGGGAACGGCAGAGAGGTTTTTGCAACTATTTCCGTCAAGCTTCGATGCCCAAAAAGATAGTTAATGTGTTTCGGGCATTGAACTTCGGTTCGGCCAGAATAGTATAGACAACCGTATATTTTTGGCGATGTTTTTCTACATGCAATAAAATCATCTGCCACGTGGCACTCCCCCACGGAAACTGCATTTCCATGGGGAAACCGACGATTCAAGGTATGTGACTCAACAGTCTCTGGTAAACCGATGTGGTGAGAAGTTATTAAACATGCATGTAAGAAGCATTTACGTGACTCTTCCGTAGATGCTTTTAGCTAGCAGCACGCTAAAACCTGAGCTAGACTAAAGATTTTGAATGGTTTTATAGCTAAAAAAAACTGGTGCTGGCCGTGTAGAAACATATTTTAGTGTTCATCAAAAATAGAGTTATTTACAAAGTCTCATTTTATGGGCGCTTGCACTCTACTCGTACATTTTGAGTATGATAATAATCTTCAAACTCACTTCACAAAACTTTTAGGTAAATCATGCGTTATCACCGCTCCGTGCTACCATTTTATCTGAAGTCATGCTGTCAACTCAACACCACCCCCCCTCACTTGATCAAACAACTTTTCAGCGGAGCAGCAATTTATATCGCCACTTTGACAGGCTTTTGAAATCGATCCTCTTGTGTTTTTTGCCCTTCGACATCCTTCTGGACTCGGGTTTTTTTTTATCAACCAGCACATCCAATCAAATGCTTAACCACGTTCAAATGATAGAGCACACCCAGGACGAGTCTTTGCTCACCGAGCAGGATCACCGTCCCGGTAGCGGTGGAAGAAGATTGGTTCGCGTTGATAAACGACCCGGTTGCCACCCACAACAACGCTGGTATTACAACATGCATACATGAAGTGCACGCCAGGACCGTGTGAACAAATAGGGAAAGAAACAAAATTGCCCCGCAATGAATAGGAGGTGGAAAAATTCTATTATGACACCCATAAATTGACACGATATTGAGCGAAGGCCAAACCATCCATCCGGCTTGGGCGGATAGGTGGGGTAAACAGAGAAAAAAAAATCCCTCTCCCTCCTTTTGCTGTACTTGCATACACCATCAACACTCCCGCCGCACGGTTATGGGGAAGGAGTTGGCCTGCAGGAGTGGCGATGTCAGAGGAAGTAATAACACCTATTATTAAACCATAATCACCGTGGCTTTTGTGGGCTTTCACTGCAGAAGCCACTGTGAAACAGTGTTTCGGTACAAGTGTTGGATACGAGAAAAAAAAATTGGAAAACGATCCTATTCTTGAGGATGGCTCGCTCTTCGACAGTGTGTTTGTGTGGGTTTAGAGACGACGAGAGTAAAAATCAATCAACAAATGATTGGATTGCTTGTGAGAACTTAGTTCGGTCGTTACAATTGCAATAAAAGTAGCATCTTTTGCTAGATGGGAATTTTCGTGTTATGCAACTTAATTAGAACTCAAGTGAAACTGTGCTAATTAGTAACAAGGATGTGCAATTTTAATTAAGGCTTGAAAAGGATATTGTAAAGCAAGCTTGAAATCGTCTTATGGTACTGCTGAATGCTGTTGAAATACATCCGAGTCAATAGGTGTTGCATAATCGTGCACAAAATTAGCTCTTGGCGCTGTAAAAACTTTCTGGCTGTGATGTCCCGAGTTATTAAATATCTACAATGAGTTTGACTTTGATGAAGTTAGCGTGTTGGCTTCAATCACGGGTGCCGAAAGAGTAGAGATGGAGTAAGTAGTGGATTTTGGCATGGAGCTGGATATCTGCTATTAGGAGCCTATCACACTAGCGATCCAGCCTTGATGAGTGTAACTGGATTCTCTAAATGGTGTTTTTTGGCATTAAAATGCCTTACTCTTCACTGTACGGGACCGGGAGTCAATTAATAGTTTCAAAAATAACCGCGTAATTTTCATGTAACTTTTCCTTCCGTTCTACGTTAAAAAAAAAGTTAGAACAAAAATAGTGAATTTTCAGGAGCCACCCTACTTTTATTCGGGAAAATTGATGTAACTGGATCAAATTAAAAGCTAGAGAGGTACTTTTTCAGCAAAGTTGCTCAAAATAAAATTTCCAACAACTTAATTGTACAACAAAATCGTTTTTGAGTTCAATTAAGAAAGTTAGATTTCAGATTTTAATCTAAATGAGGACCACCCTAGTAACATTTTTCATCAAAAGGAGCACCGTTTGATTACAAACAACTTTTGTGAAGACACCAACTACAAAAAAAAAATATTCAATAGTGAAAATATTTTTGTCACGCTAATTTCCCGTTTCGGACCACTGTGCAGTGGGCTTGCGACACGTTTTGTTAGCCAGTAGAACCGACACTAACTATGTTCAATTTAGAACCAAAAATGCCAAACCGAAATTTATTTCCTCGACTGTTGCGGAATTGTTCTTTTTTTGTTTCGATTATAGAGGTTTTAACCTTAAGGTCATTCGCCTCTTCGGGCCAGAAAAATTTTCTGACCCTATGTACGGGGATGGGAATCAAACCCAAGTGGGCCGCGTGAAAGGGCATCGACTTACCCATCACGCTATACCCGTCCCCTTCGGAATTGTTCATTGTTTTAGATCAAAACCTTTGGCATGAAGACAATACTGCATCTAGTTGATTCCAACTAATGTCGTTTTCGTTTTTAAATTGCACTACACCGGTGTAGCGAAAGCTGCACCTAAACCGTTCGTTTTTACCAATTGCACTACACCAGTGCTACACTTTTTCTGCACCGATACCACTGGTGTAGCACTCATCAAAAGTTTGGTGTAGCTCTGTGCAATGGAATCGTTCATTGTAGTCAATGGTTACTGTTTATGTTTTCGTCATTTTTGTTCGTTTATTCATGCCTCAGTGTAGCACTGCACCGGTGTAGTGCAAATTAAAAACGAAAACGCCATAAGTATCATTTTAGAAAATGACAGAAAAATATTCAAACAAGATCTTGTTCATTTGAAATTACAGCTGGTTTGTCGAATGTTCACTAAAAATATCTAGTTTTTGAAGTGCAAATCATATCAATGCGTGAAGAATATTTTATAATATTTTCGTTTCTCATGACTTTTGAAGGAATTATGGACACTTTTTGTCCATGCTTGACGAGAATGAAGAATTTTTAAATTCGCTTTGAGGATATTATTTCAACTCGGAAAACAATTTGTATTTTTGGGACGGGTTTGACAAGTAAGTTATTAAAAGCAGGCTAAAAACGATTTGTTGTGGATTTTTCAATTTATGATTGAATTTTAACATTAAATTTTTCAATCGGTCTTGCCCTCGTGATTTTTTGCTCTCGTGGATCGCGCCCTTTAATTGTACCGTTACAATTACGCAAGTGAAGCATTGAAACTTTGCAAGATTTACACAATCAATCAACTAATACATGCTATTATCGATATTCGGATGTGTGGAAAAAGCATGTCAGTTTTATTCGTATTCACATCATCCAGTTATGTCTGTACCCTCCCGCCTGTTTGTTGCTTTTGCTGTATGAAAATTTTTGATTGATAATAGTTTATTCCATACGTTTGCGTTTGCTGAGTATAACCTACAAACTTTTGGTCATTCAGTCCAGCCGTTTTTGAAATCAGATAAAGAAAAGTTCGAAAAACACAGTTTTGAGAAAAACGCGTTCAATGTTTCAAACTATGAAAGTTTCAACTTATCCTCAATCAGCGATGCCTGGTACATAGAATATTCTTTCCTTTTCCTCTTAAAACTCTTCCAAATATGATTGCTCATCTCTTGTGTCAATCATGGCATCCGAACGTGAGTTTCACCTTTCATCACGTTTCTCAACATAAGTTATGGGGCATCCCATAACCGACACTACGTTTAAAACACCTCCAAAACTTTCTTTCAAGATTACATCTGACAAGCAGCTAACAATTTCAACTATCGTGGGCCAGCACGGGGATGCTTAGGAGCAAAAGTCCAAATCAACGAATGCAAAGAGTAGTTGCTGGAGCATACAAAAAATGTGGTAAAATCTGATATTTAAAGTACAATTCAACAAGGCTTTTAACTCAGTGTATATTATATTTCGACGTGCAATTGCATTCGCTTCTGTTAACAAGGTGCACAGTGTTAAGTTTGATATCGTGAAATACAAAATCCCTGTGTACGTAGTCCCGGGTTGGCGGTTCAATGCATAGGGCACTGGTCTTACAAACCAGTTGTCGTATGTTCGTGCCCCGACCTGGAAGGATTCGTAGTGTCAGTAGAATCATAGCACCAGCCATGCAATGGTTCTGTACACACTGAATCGACTGCGAAGTTTGTTGAAACAGAAGGAACAAAATTCCACTACAGGAATGTAGTACCAAGGCTTTACTTTTTGTATACGTAGTAGATGGTGCAATAGAAATGCGTGTGCATAACCTTCCCTCGCAGGTCACAGAAACTGCAGTACGGAGAAACTCTTATCATCGAAAGATAACCGGTATCCAGAATGGCGTGCGAGTGTTAAGTAAGCGACTACATAAGATTCCATCTTAAGTGATGTTTGGACAGGGCAGGAAACATCCTTGTAAGTCCTTGATAACTTGCGAGAATCAGCTGATTAAATGTCAGTTTTGTTAACAACCTGTTCACTACAGAGAACCTTACACTGAAACTGCGAAAAAGACAACTTCAACCAAAGACAAGGAAACGCTTTCAGCAACGGTAATTTATGAACCCATTACTCCTGTTTCAAAAATACTTTCAACCAAGAAAAAGGGTCCGAGATCCAATAACCAAAAAAAAATAACTAACAAAAAATGGCTCATTTGGAAAATGACACTTTGCGAGTGTATGGGTTAACAATGTGTGTGTGTGTGTGTGTGTGTGTGTGTGTGTGTGTGTGTGTGTGTGTGTGTGTGTGTGTGTGTGTGTGTGTGTGTGTGTGTGTGTGTGTGTGTGTGTGTGTGTGTGTGTGTGTGTGTGTGTGTGTGTGTGAAAACACACCGGTTTCCGAACATTATCAAGTAAAATTGTCATATACTGAAAAAGTGAAACAAATCAGTAGTTTAAGTAAGGAAATTTCCAATAAGTTTGGAACATTTTCAAAAAATAGATAAAATTTCATGTTTGAACAAAAAAAAACTTACATTTACATTTGTTTAAGAATAAATTATTGAAAAAATAGAATGATTAAAGTTCAATTGTGCTTGCGAGTTTGATAAACTTGTTGGAACAACATCGATTGAACTACATGAATGTTAGTATCCCATGCTGTAATGGAAAATAAAGTATCACATCAACTGCTAACTGCACTTTTATAATAAAATTATTCTGAACGCTTTAAGATTATACATGAATCTGTTTTGTTATAATTAATGCAGGGGAGGTTTGTCATAAAAGTCTGCGCTTGTAAACGAGGGAGGAGCGGGTGACAGAACCCGAACATGCAAGCTTTCTCCACCACCAAGGATTCAAATTATGTCAAATATTTTTGAAACTATCAGGAATAATATAAACACATATTAGCCATGCATTTGCAAAATTGGTTTTTTCAATATCCTCTCCTATCCATCAAATTTCAACCACTCTTTTTCAAAACCATTGTCGCGCTTGAAGACCTTTACCTACACAATCGTCCAATTTTTTTCAATTGGGCAAAGTGGTGCCGGTCGTTATGCACGGCTTGCTAAAATTACCGCACACACAGATCGCCTGCCACACCAAGTACTTCTTGAAAAACTATTCTACATTCTACAGAGTAAAGACTCTAAGAGGAAACACGTTCTATTCCCAGTCGTTCACCCGGTACAGGCGTTGGATGTTTACAGTATCTCCTTTCGTTCTATTTTGCTTGACGTTAAGTCTATTGGAACTAAGTTTAATTTTTATTTAACCCCCACCAATGATACAGACTGAAAAAGTTATTTCGAAAGAAATAGCGAAAATGAAAATTTAAGAAAATCGCTAATTTGCTTTTTAGATATTCGTTTCCAAAGTTCTGTTTCATTAGATGATTATTAAATTATCTTCTAACCGCTTGGGTATCTTTATTGAATGAGAATTCATCATAATGTTTTAGGATAGCAAAATTACCATTACCGGAAAATCTATGACACGATTTCAGGAAAGCCTTCCAATAATCAAAAATTAAAAAACGGACAAAGTATGGTCATTTGGGGGTTAGACTATGTTTGTGCTTAGGGCAAATAACCGTTTCTACTGTTCTTCACGTTTCGTCTTAGACTCGTCAGTGCAGAGCAGTTCAAAAGTGAACTGCTTGTTGCAAACTTAAACAGTTCAACTAGAACCGCTAAGCTTACAGTTCAACTAGAACCAACTAGAACTTGCGAAACACTTATTTATTTAGTACCGAAGTACCACATCTTTCCAGACGTGCCGATGCTATGGCGCGAATTTCAAAACACATCATTTCACATTTTTGAATCATTTGGTAGAAAAATTGTAAATTTGTAATCTTTGCAAATTTTCGAAGCTTGTGAGTTCTATGAAACCCCAAAAAATTAAGGATAGGCAAACGTTTCAGCAATTGGTCGAGCTGGCCGAATTGATGAATTTTCACCTTGATAAAACCAAAATTTACCAGATGGCGGTTTTAGCAAATGTTTTCTTTGGATCAGGGTCATTTCACCGAAAGCCATTTCGCCGAAAGCCGATTCACCGAATGCCATTTCGCCGAATTCGTCATTAGTCTTAATATCGTTATTGGAATTGATAAAAAAAAACAAATAAAAAATGGTGATGTTTACTCCCGTTTTGTTGACCTACAATCGTACTTCTGATATGATCCAGAGACTTGAATAATTTTTGTAGGTTTATTCATGATCCTCTGAACGGAATTCCCAAAATAACTTGTTGACTTTATTATTGTGAAATTGTTTACGGAATTTTCCGATAACTGAGTGCATATGGGGAAATATCTAATGCGGCTTAGCCACATCGTTTTGTTCGTATGCTATCCGACCTCACCACCGCTCGTTCGGACCTAACTGAAGTAAAGAAAGCCAGCTTTGAGTAGACCGGCCAAACGAGGCGGTTGCAGGTTTGTATACAAGAGGCCGCCGCACAGTGGTTTGAATCGACAAAAACGTGAACTTAATTCTCTAGCTGCTAAACCGTTGATCCAATACACATAGTTCCTTTGGAGAACTCATTCACAAAAATATACCTCGTGATTTGATCACAATAAAAAATGTGCAAAGCCTACTACGATAAAAGTTCATTTTCACAACTTTTTTCCCTTAAGAGATAGAGAAACGATGTCTTCTACAAAGTTTTACAGCTTTTAACGAGAAAAAATTTTGCCAAAGAAGCTAAAGGTCTAACGCATATAGTTTCTGGTATATGAAGCATTTTCGTTTGAAACCACCTAAAATCAATTTTTTGTGCATAACCTTTTTCGCAATTATTTTCAGTGTCTACTATGTTCGAAACAATGACTAAAAACGTAAAATTATACTTTTTTTAAGGCTGTGCACGGTTTGGCCTTTTCCTTAAAAAGTTATTTACCATTTAAACTTTTATATACACTAACTTTAACTACTAATAGGAAGCAGGGTCGCAGACAAAAAGGCACATACATATACTTTTTGGAAAGCTTAAATCAAGTAATATAAAGTTACGAAGTGCGTAGCGTGGCCATTTCAAATTGTGTGAATGAGACAACAAAATATAGAGTGCTTTTTTGACCATTTTCTTAGGAAAAACGTACATTAATAAAAATTTTTATCTTCATATCACGCGTTATTTGTGACATCGACCGATAAATTACTTTTAGGCAAAAACTTGTGCAAGAAATTGAAGTCGAGGTATAAAAAATAGAGCATTAGTTTTAACACCAGGCGAAAGAGAAGACTTTTCACTATAGCTTATTATTATGACTTACTCTCAGCGAGTACCGAGTCATTAACTTTTCGTTTGAGTGTTTGAACAGAATGATTTTACAAGGATGAATTTTTTAAATATTACCATTTAATTCTGTTATAAGTATAGCAGGTCACTATACAAATTCACTATGTATCTCACGACACTATAAATCTTGTATAATAAACGTCACATCACATATACGTATTTCGAATACAATTTATATTCTTCTTCAGTGAATAACTATAATATCTAAACAAAACTTTCACACTGAAGAAGAATATAAATTGTATTCGAAAAGCGTATATGTGATGTGACGTTTATTATACAAGATTTATAGTGTCGTGAGATACATGGTGAATTTGTATAGTGACGTGATATACCTATAACAGAATTAAATGGTAATATTTAAAAAAATCATCCTTGTGAGTACCGAGTCGTTCGGAATTCCTCTTCAAAGTGAATGTTGATAGGTGTCTTATTGACCGTTATCTCAAAAAAATCGCGAAGTCGGTTATATTTCAGTAGAAAATGTAATAGAGTTGCAGAAAGGCAACAGATTAGTTACAAATTCCCTAAAACCAAATAAACTTTTTTTTTGTTAATTATTATTCTTTATTCTTAGTCTGTGCACGTTTTTATACTCGAGTTCAGGCATTTCTCTTTTGAAAAATGTCTAGACTCATAATTTACATAATTTGATTTGATACTTTACCGTCTACGCCTGTATGTAACGTTGATCCACTCACTCATTTTTTTGTAGTATTATCATCGACCAAATGCTCCAGCATTTGTATTATCAACCAACTCACTTGCGTTTTTAAAAATAATATGCAGTGCTGCGCTCACCAACACCAACAGTGCATATTTGGAGCAGGAAATTTAATATAAAGTTACTTCACTGTGCTTTACTTTAAAATTAAAACCAATCGTCAATATAAATAAACGGTCATATTTATTGAAATTAATGTATTCCAATTTAGTTTTACATCGAGGATGGTTTTGAATCGAATTTTTTATTCAACTGATGTCCATTTCATAGTACTATTTATTCAGAAATCGTGTGAATTTCATTATTTTTTCAGTGTATGGCTTAATTCATAAGAACGTAGTTCGTAGAATGACATGATTTTACAAAAAGGATTCAGCCTTTAAAGCAGGCTACACTTACACATTTCGACACATTAAAAAAATTCTCAGAAGACTTAAATTTAAACTATGTTTTTGGACGTACTGGTAATGGTGTGAGATATCAAGTTATATACTACCATTACACCATTCCACCAAATCTACACTATCAGGAATCAGAACAAATTGGCTCAAATGGCACGTTCCCCTTGATATTTGGAGATTTGTGCCTTGCCATCAATTTGTTTTTAGCATCATTTTCCCGATATATAAGAGGGAAGGATTGAAAGGAAATGGTAAGGGTTGGACTAGGAGGATGGGAAAAATTGACGACACAAAAACACATAAAAGCAGAAGTAAATTCTGCACCCCTAAGGGATGCCGAACAATCTGCTGAGGATCACATTTAGTGGAAGCAGAAGTAAATTCTGAACCTCTACGAGGTCCCGAACAGTCCGCTGTTAATAAAACCTCCAACCCCCGAGAGGATTTGAAGATCTTACAAAAGCGACACCATTCTGCACTCCCGGAAGAATGCAGAACGATTCGCAGTATGTACGAGCAGAAGTAAATTCGGCACCCCCTAAAAGATGCCAAACAATCTGCTAAACCCTATTTAAGGTAAATACAGAAGGGATTCATTCACTCCAGGAAGAACGATGAACCCTTCTGACTATAGCTCCTTACCACATTGGGTAAGAAACGAGAGAATATCCTTCAATTTTAGCTCCGCATACACAGACTCAACCATGTATGGAGAACCAAAAACCCGGATACGTAGCTGCGTCAATGCGGGACAGTTACATATCAGATGATATGAAGTACCATAATCGCATTCACACAAATCACACGAATAATACTCAGCACGTTGAATAGTAGCCATGTGATAATTGAGTTTGCAATGTCCAGTCAGAGCTCTGACCAGAATACTGCAATGATGCTTGGAGAAATGCAGTAGACACTTTGACATTTTCAGATTTAAATCTGGTAGAAATGCTTTTGTCTGAGCGCAAGTTTGCAAGCTGCGCCAGTAGCTGGCATGTTTGGATACAGCCCAAGAACGAATCTTGTGCTTTATCCAACTAGTTGAAAGTGGTAAAGCTGGTTCAGGACCAACGAAATCATTCGTTGCACCAGCTCTAGCCAACTCATCAGCCCATTCATTTCCAGTAATACCAGAATGGCCGGGTACCCATAAGAAGTAAACAGCATTTGAAATGCTGAGGTCTTCAATTTGAGTTCGACATGCGATCACTAGATTCGACCGTGAGTCATTCGAACTGAGTGCTTTTAAGGCTGCCTGACTGTCGGAACAAAAATAAATTCGCTTACCACAGATCCTCTGCTGAAGTGCCGATTGTACTCCACACAGAATCGCGTAGATTTCTGCTTGAAACACAGTACAGTATCTACCAAGTGAATGAGACTGCTCCAGCCTCATTTCACGACAGTAGACACCAGCACCAGCACGACCATTCAACAGAGAACCGTCCGTATAACAAACTATGTGTTCATCAAGTTATCGTTCCAGACAACCAGACAACCATTCCTCACGAAAAGGATAGCTCACATTGAATGTTTTGAAAGGAAAACTGCATGTGAGAGTTAGGTCACTAGGAGCGAGTAAATACTCATCCCACGTAACCATTTGAGACCACAAGCGAGTGTGGCTGTTAGCATAATCTAATGGGTTACTGTTCCAAAGCCCTGTAACCTTAAGACGATATGCACAAGATAATGCTTCTTGTTTTAGGAACACATGTAGTGGTTTAATGCACAGTAGCGCCTCTAGAGCAGCAGTAGGAGTTGTCGTGAATGCTCCTGTCATCGCCATTAGGACCATCCTTTGGAGATGATTTAGCTTTGACTGAACTGTCGCGACTTCTCCTTTCTGCCACCATACAAGACATCCATATGCTAAAATTGGTCTAACAATAGTTGTGTAGATCCAATGAATATATCTGGGTTTGAGTCCCCATGATTTTCCAAAAGCTCGTCTACATTGGCCGAAAGCCATGCAAGCTCTTTTAATTCTGAAGTCAATGTGAGCAGACCAATTCAGTTTTGAGTCAAGAATAACCCCGACGTATTTAACTTGTTCGACCACAGTGACCTCTGAACCAAAGAACTGCAACGGACGAGCTCCTGTGATTATCCTACGATGAGTGAAAAGCACCATTTATGTTTTGCCCGGATTTACAGATAATCCAACCTGACAACACCATTGTTCAACAGATCGCAGGGCTTGCTGCATTAAATCAAAGAGAGTGTTAATGCTTATACCGGTCATCAATATATGATAATCGTCGGCAAAACCATAAGTCGGAAATCCAAGGTTATTAAGTTTCCTTAACAAACCATCAGCGACAAGGTTCCATAAAAGTGGGGATAGTACACCACCTTGAGGACACCCACAGACACTTAGCTTTCTAATCTCTGCTTGCCGAAGCGATGAACAAAGAAGTCGATTGCTAAGCATTGCGTGTATCCAATTTGTGATACTTGAAGGTATGCCATGACCACGGGCTGCTTCCAGAATTGAATTGAAAGACACGTTATCAAAGGCACCTTCAATATCTAGGAAAACTCCCAAGCAAGATTGCTTTTGTGAGAAAGCTTTTTCAATGTTGTACACAACATCATGTAACAGGGTTGTAGTGGACTTTCCACGCTGGTAAGCATGTTGCATTCCATGTAGCGGATGCAGGCCCAAACTAACATTTCTGATATAGTGATCGACTATGCGTTCCACTGTTTTAAGAAGAAATGAGCTTAGACTGATAGGCCTGAAACTCTTCGCTTCCTCATAAGTGTCGCGACCGCCTTTGGGAATAAATTTGACAATTATTTCCTGCCAGGCTCTTGGAATATATCCTGTCGCAAGACTAAAAGTAAGTATTTTCTTCAAAACATGTTTGAAATGTTCATACCCTTTCTGCAGTAACACTGGGAAAACTCCATCCTTTCCAGGAGACTACGAAGCAAAACTCTCAACTGCCCATTTGACCGATTCAATCGTCACAACGCTTCGAGCAAGGGCCCAAGAATCGTAACTACCTGAAAAAGTCTCGGGAAGAGCTGTCGGTGATGGATCCATACATCCTGGAAAGTGAGTGTTAAAAAGATAGTGAAGTACATCACCTTCATCAGACAAGTGTTCACCATCTGAAGTTCTTAAGAAACTGACATTAAAGTATTTAGACTTCGAAAGTAACTTATTTAATCTGCTAGCCTCGTTGAGACTAGAGACATTTGTGCAGAGGCTTTTCCAACCACTTCGCTCAGACGATCGAAGAGCATTTTTGTAAGCCCTTCGAGCCAACACGAATGCCTCCGACCCATTTCTGCGACGGTGGTTCCAAGCTCTTCTGCATAGTTTCCTTAGTCTAGCAAGTTCAGCATTCCACCAAGGAGTTCCTCTAGTAGCTCGCACAATCCGAAGTGGACAAGCCTCTTCATATGCTGCAACTATGAGTGAGTTTGTCTCGTCGACAACATTTTCCAAATCAATTGGGGTTTCAATTGTTGGTTGGTACCCGTAAAATCTAGTCGCCAAGCCCTCTTCATAGAGGTCCCAGTTTGTAGATTTGGGATTACGATATGTGATAATATCAAATTTAACGTTTGAATGATCAAAGAATATGTACTTATGATCAGACAACGAAGGTTCGAGCTCATCGGAGACGAGCCAATTCACCAACTCATGCGCAATTCTATCAGAGCAGAGAGTTACGTCCAAACATCCTCTCTGCCAGATCTCGCAAAAGTTGGACGGTTTCCTGCATTGACTATGTGCAGGTTTGTACTGCTCACAAATTCCATCATATCAGAGCCTCTCGAATTAATATCTGTGCTGCCCCAAATGATATGGTGAGCATTTATGTCACTGCCGATTACAAGCGGTAAATCACTTTTGCAGCAGTATGATACAACCTTTTTGAAGTCATCGCTTGGCGAAGGTTGGTTATGCGGCAAATATGCCGAACAATAGACATATTTCCTGTCTATGCCATCAGTAGTCATACCAACTGTGACAGCACAAATATCCCGAGTTGTGAGCTCCGATATGAGAGACATCGAGAGCACTATTTGCAAGTATGCATGCTCGAGGCATTTCACGTGGATTAGTCATTCCGGTCTTGTTAAAGGCAACAAAGACTGGGTTTAACAATTTTCCAACGTAGAAGTTTCCCTTTTGGAAATATGGTTCTTGAACCAAAGCTAAAGAAGCTTTACCTTCTTGCAGAAGTCTGGATAGATTCATAGTTGCTGTACGTTTATGCTGGAGATTGATTTGTGCTACTCTAACCATTATCAATTAAAGTAACGAACACTCCACCTCCAGCACTTACCGTACAACAACTACAAGAAACCAAATATATTGGCTTATAATCGCCTATAGCGAACCATGTAAGGATTTTTTTAAATGTTTTAATCATTTAAATCCCACGAGTTGCGAAGAAAGAAGTCGTCCACTGTGCCAGAGCTTCGCTTAACACAGTAAGGGAAAATCCCAAGATATTCCGTTCACGACTGCATTGTTTAACCTCCTGCAGCCATTCAGCCATCGGCACGGAAATACACCTTGACTTAGGAGTTCCTATTTTTGTGGCCTTTTACGACATGGAACAGGAAACCAGTGGATCAATTCTTGGTAAAAAATAATTCCGCCGGATGCCACACGGCTTACCTGTTTGGTGGACTTATACCACCGGTACAGGTGGACCGTAGCGTTATTCTTAGCCAGTTGGGAAACCGCTACCGACACTACACGGCTATCTAGGCTGCTCAGAGAGGGAAATTGACATTGATGGTCAACTTCCATGGATGGCCGAGCAGCCAGTGTATGGCTTAATTCATAAGAACGTAGTTCGTAGAATGACATGATTTTACAAAAAGGATTCAGCCTTTAAAGCAGGCTACACTTACACATTTCGACACATTAAAAAAATTCTCAGAAGACTTAAATTTAAACTATGTTTTTGGACGTACTGGTAATGGTGTGAGATATCAAGTTATATACTACCATTACACCATTGCACCAAATCTACACTAACGACCGATTCCAATTTTTGAACATTTCCTACAAAGCTCTTTTTAATAAACCAAAAATAGTCGTTTTAGTGAATGTTTTTGCTAAGAAAATGGTCAAAAAATCACTATATTTCGTTGTCTTATTTACACAATTTGAAAAGGCCACGTTACTCACTTCGTATCTTTATATTACTTGATTTAAGCTTTCCAAAAAGTATATGTATGTGCCTTTTTGTCTGCGACCCTGCTTCCCATTAGTAGTTAAAGTTAGTGTATATAAAAGTTTAAAAGTTGAATACCTTTTTAAGGAAACGTCTAAACCGTGCACAGTCTTCGACAAAAATGTGTAATTTTACGGTTTTAGTAATTGTCTCGAACATAGTAGACACTAAAGATAATTGCGAAAAAAGTTAAAAAGTTATGTACAAAAAATTGATTTTAAGTGATTTCAAACGAAAATGCTTCATATATCCGAAACTATATGTGTTAGACCTATAGCTTCTTCGGCAAAATTTTTCTCGTTAGAAGCTGTAAAACTTTGTAGAAGACATCGTTTCTCTATCTCTTAAGGGAAAAAAGTTGTGGAAATGAACTTTTATCGTAGTAGGCTTTACACATTTGTGATCAAATCACGAGGTATATTTTTGTGAATAAGTTCTCCAAAGGAACTATGTATATCGGATCAACGGTTTAGCAGCTAGAGAATTAAGTTAGCGTTTTTGTCGATTCAAACCACTGTGCGCCGCTTCCGACGGCGGGTCGGTGGCCAACTGAGCTAGCTTCGCTTCGACGCCTTTGTGCCGCCGAGCCATCTTGGCTTCGGTTATGTTGCTGCGCCACATGCGAAGATATAAAAACAAAAAGATATTTTTACCCCTGATAAAATGACCCTTTCGGCGAAATGGCATTCAGCGAAACGACTTTCGGCGAAATGGCTTTCGGTGAAATGACCCGCTCCCGTTAAAAATTTCGATTGTATGCTCTCCGATCTCGAGTGGTACAAAAGTGGAACGTAATAAATGGAATGCTATTCTTCAATGGATTGGTCACAAATTTTGTGTGTGAAAAAAGTCACAGTCTTAAAAATTTGCACCACAAGCTTACGACGCGAAGTTGGACAAGAAAAGAAACGAAGAAGTTAAAACGTTCATCTAGTGCTGGACCCAACGGTACTCCATCCGTGGTGATAAGAAATTGTTCTAATAGTTTGGTAGTTCCACTATCCAACATTTTTAATTGTTCTTTGCGTTCTGGAATTTTTCCTGACATATGGTAGAAATCCTATGTGAACAAGAATATAATATCCAACTACCGTGAAATTGTTGCTTTATAAGCTGTATCGAAGCTGTTTGAAATTACAGTTCTGGTTTTTATAACACATAGTTGCTCTGACTACATATCTGAGACTCAGCACGGATTCATGCCAAAGGATTCAACTTCCACAAATTTAAATAACCTAAACTTTCTTCATCATACCTTTTGTACAAGCACGACTACAAGTAGATTCTGTATACACCGATTTCGCTGCTGCGTTTGACACAATCAATCATCAAATAACGATCTTCAAGTTAAGTAGACTGGGATTTAATGGATCATTTTTGAATTGGCTTCAATCATATCTAGCTGGTCATGAAATGATAGTGAAAATGTGAGACTATATAACCTCACCATTTGCTGATACCTCTGGAGTTCCCTTGGACCATTTATAATTTTATTGTATCTCAACGATCCAAATTTTTCGATCAAGTGCATGAAACTATCGTTCCCCGATGACTTTATAATATTTCATATAATCAAATCTGCAGCTGACTCACAGTTCCTATAAAAACAATTGGATTATTTAACAAATTGGTGGTAACATTAACAAAATGGTTTTAACTACCACTAAATGGCGGCGATTAAAAGTTGAAATTGAAATTAAAAAGAGTAAATCTTACCGAGAAGGAAATGCTTTGCGAGCAAGAAGATGTTGAAGCAAAAAAGTTGTCTATCTGTTGGAGTTTCTCAAAGTGACGTGATGTATGCGGACTTATTAATCGTTTATTTATGCAAACTTTGTAATTATATTTAAATGTATTTTCAAGTTCTTCGGAAAATATCACCTGCATAAAAATAGTGATGTAATCGATTAGCTCGAATATCGCGCATTTTAGTTTTCGACTTCGCGCGTTCTGATTTTGAAATTTTTCGTAACAACCCTTAGCACAAACTTAGGTTAATCCATAAATGACCATACCTGAATCGGCCAGTATTAGCCGAAAGTAATGTTTTCGTTCGACACGTCAGCAAAGACATGGCCCTTTGGTGCCAATTTAGTAAGTGTTTTGCAAACAGCATTAACTTTACGTCTGCTTAGCGGTTCAAGTTGAACTGCTTAAGTTTGCAATAAGCAGTTCACTTTTGAACTGCTCTGCACTGACGAGTCTTATGTCGTTTTTCATTGAGAAACACTGGTGGCATGGATTGCTCTGGTTTTACACTTTCGAGCAGAAATGCAATATTTTGACGGTGTTTCATTGCCATTCCTGCTCGAAAGGGCAAAACCAGAGCAATCCACGCCACCAGTGTTTTTCAATGAAAAACGCCATAAGACGAAACGTAAAGAACAGGAAAAAGTATGTCAAGACGTATTTACTATAATGGCGTTTTTAATTGAAAAACACTGGTGGCGTGGATTGCTCTGGTTTTGCACTTTCGAGCAGAAATTGCTATGAAACACCGTCCGAAGGTTGCATTTCTGCTCGAAAGTGCAAAAGTAATCCACGCCACCAGTGTTTTGCAATGAAAAACGGCATAAGACTAGACCATGGAATCATATAGGAAGCTCCATCAGAGTCGAGTTAATAAAAAATAAATTGAGAAATTCCTACATGTTATGAAATTCTTCTCTCGAGGTTATCATTTCACAAAATATTTCAGTACAAATAGTCGAATGTTGTGTTCGCTGTATGGAATGTAGTCTTATTTTGTCGTAACAAAAGTTGTCCAGATCATTGTATTGTATTTCCGGTAAAAGAAAGTGAGACAATGCCCCCTAAATAATTTAGCAGTATCAAAACTTGGTAATAATGAAACAAAATTTCCACAACATTTCGTATCGGAAAGCCGTTTATTAATTTGTTGCGATCATCAAAAATTTCGCTTCCCTCTTACCGACACCAAAATTTCAATTGTTCCCTACCATTTCTCAAAATGTTAAAATCATCTACGACTGGGACAGATACATCTGATCTCACTCAGTGCATTTATCTTTGTCTCGTCCGGTTCATAAGACGTGCGAAGTGAAATGGGCCCCCAGTTCTATGCGGTAATGATGCCACAAATGAGCAATTCATCCGGTGTTCGCGTTCTTCATCAGCCGTGATGCTATCTGACAGTCCCTGCTGGTGTTGGGTTGAACTATTGAGTAAATGGTACCGACTATTATTTATCTGCGGCTGACAGTAACATGGGAGTGATTCATCTACTTTGCTCCGTACGTTGGTCTGTACATATCTACAATTGCGTTACCCATGTAGCCTCACGGGTAACGCAATTGTTGGGTTTGCCACCGTCTATCTGACTGCAAGTTGGTGTCACAAAGATGATCTGATTTAATTACAGTCGTCTCGGGGACCCAGCGATCTTCAAATGAAATTTTGCGACAACGACCCAAATGACCAACCGCCTGCAATAAACGCATTCGGCCAAACAATGAACATTCTCTCCAAATGCCACATGCTTTGTGCTTCATTTCCCGACAAGAAGCATAATGAATCCCGTCTAATCCCGCACAATACAACTGTCAGTCAAAGTCTTCCTCAAGCGTTCCTTGGCTACAGATTTTCTCTATAAATAGTAAAATGTCCCACCACCACCCGGCATCGTCAGGCTTGGGCACAGTTCGTTCCGCAGTTCCACCGGCAACGGCAGAGTTTACTTGCACTTTGAGCGTGTAAAATCTCCCGGTCTCAGCTGGGTTTAATCCCAGCTCATCATCTCGGTTTCGGCGCGGCTGGCATCTACTGGAGCAAGTGGATTCAAGCGATGGAAGAAAAGTGTGGTAAAATTAATTTGTTAGGTTCGAACACTTTCCTTGGTCTTTTCTTGTACAGTATTTCTTGAAAAACGTAATGCTGACAGTGATGTGATAGACAGCGAATGAATTGACGGAACGAAATTTAAACTACAACCAAATTACGGTGATTGGTATTGGACAAAAACATGTTTAAAATCTACATATTTTCGAAAACTCTATGGGTGTATTACAGCCTCCTTTCTTATGTTACCTGTTTTTACGACAGTAAAAACGTGTTCTTTTTAAGAACAAAATCCCAAATAACGTAAACTTTTTTAACTAACCTACATCGTAAAAAGAGGTTTTTATATGCAATGAAAATCATTGCCGGATCATTTATATTGCATGGAAATCACTACAATATGGGTATTTTTGGAACGGGTTTGATGAGTAGATGTCGGAAAACAATGAGGTGGTTGAGGTGATTCTGAAATCCAAAATGATGACCTCCGGTTTGTTGACATTTCTTGAGAACCCTCACAGTATTGGTATTTTCGGAACGGGTTTGATGAGTGAATGTCGGAAAACGTTGTTTGAGGTGGTTCTAAATTCCAAGATTGCATACCCAAGTAGCATGTTAAGTTGCTGTCCTGTATTTTTCTACTGATTGTGGAATTTATCAACTTAGTTAATATCACTATTCTAGTAACTGTTGTGTTATTGAAAAAGCGCAATTTTTTTGTGTTGCGCAACATACTTTCAAGTTCATCCGTTATTACGAACATTTATTCACAACGATTGTGCAACTGATACAAAAACTCATGCGTCGATCACATCAAAAAGGTAGTAATAAAATCAGCGAAAAAACAATTGTGAAACTCGTGAGAACTACTATGTAATGTAAACAAGAAATGGAATGACGTTTACAAAATTTATTTCTAATGATTAAGTTTCACATTTGATTTTCAATACAACTGCTCTTAACATAAACATGGATCTTGTTAAATAATCTGCTCATGAAGAATTATAATGCGACATAATGTAGAATTGATCTTTTGTGTTTTTGTAAATGAAAAATCGACAACGAGCTGCATTTTTATAGTGAAACATGTTTTCGTACGCCCGAAATTTTCAAGCGCCTTTGAATCAACGCGTTTTTATGATTCTAAACCAATTTCTGTGAAAATAACAGTCTATTATTTTTAATGAGAATCGTCGGAGTGGTGTTTAAAATACGTGTATTCAAACATTCTTCTAAATTCTCAGACGATTTTGATCAAACTAAGGTGTAATTAAACCTGAAAAATCTCGAAATGAATTTTTCTTGAATATTTTTCAATATGGCATCGAGGGTCACAGTGTGTTGAATAGAAAATGGTTCACCTAACGTAATGATTAATTTAACCTAAATAAAAGGAAATATAAACCTATAAATATCGAAAAGAGAAATTTTTGTTTTTATTTTTATCGAACTAGTTGACTTAAACAACAATACAATTTATTCATTCATCTTAGTGAGCCCGACATTTGTGATACGCTCTGTAGGTATTATTTTGGCAAGTCCGTGTGCTGGAGTTGCACAAGCGGTAATATACAACTATGATGACATAAACTTTTCGTTCAATATCTTTAAAAAGTGATGTCAGGTCTGCTTATATTTTTTCGCGAGATGAAAACCGAATACAAATTATATGAATACAAATTAACTGCGCACACTGATCTAAAAATTCATGAGGCAGCCATAACAATGCGGACTCTGCAGAAATATATTTTTAGCAAGGTTAACAATTCGGCTTAGCATTTTTGCCTTGCGGAGAGCATCAATCATTTCAGTAATTTTCTTCCACAAGAGATTTATAGCAATTTCGACGTATATTGTGTCCGGTACAAATATGACAGCCGTTTGGAAAATTTTTGATAAGTTGCACAATTGTTATAGTTACTCCCGTTTTACATGACGATGTGAAATTTTTTGTAGAGCTTCTAGTAAAACATTAACAAGTTGGTGATTTACTGCACAGTTGTTTTAGATGAACTTAAAGTTGTTCTACAGTGATTTTTTCGGTAAGTATTGTGAAAATTAACAGGAATAAGTTGCACAACTAATTTTAATATATATTTCTAAACATATCTAACATAAATAACATTTCAAAATCAATTGTAAAACATCTTGAAAGTTTAATAAGTTACATTTGCTACTTGGGTCTCTTCTGATCGGGTTCTTAGTATCAGTAGGATTGTTGTACTTGCCGTTCAATGATTCATGAACGCTAAGAACCGGCTGCATAGTCTGTTAAAACAGAAACGTCCAATTCCTCGAAATGAAAGTAATGCCAAGACTTTGACTTTAAGCATCTTTAATTGGCGGCCCGTTAGCGATGACTAGTCATGCTGGTTGGAGTTCCATTTTCTTATTCCATACACTTTTCCAAAGAAACATGGCTTCAATGCATAGGGCACTGGTCTTACAAACCATTTGTCTTATGTTCGAGCCCCGACCTGGAAGGATTCGTAGTGTCAGAGAATCGTAGCACCAGCCATGCAATGGTTCTGTACCCTCTGCATCGGCTGCCGAAGTCTGTTGAAACAGAAGGTCAAATTCCACTACAGGCTTTTTACCAGTAAGGCCAGTTGCAGCTGACGAGCCCTTGTAATCGACCTTAAAAAAATATATATTCTCAATAAACCTTATAACAGTTCAAAATTTCAACTGCGAATTTTTCATATCACTAAAAATTGTAAAATGACATGATTTCGACCAGTCACGTACCCAGAGGGGGGAAGGGTGCGGCGAGGGGCCCTGGCCCCTTCCGAAATCAAAAACATATAATTATTTAGAATGTCTCAAACATGAGTTACAGAAATTACACAACGGTGAACATTATGAAATGTAATACGATATCAGTTCCAGTGGAAAAGTTTAAAGTGTATGTTAAAATCAGCCGTAAAAGGCACACCGAGAATTAGGTACATAACCCTAGTAGCATTTAAAACTTGTTATAATTGGCATGTTTCACAATTGCTTCATATCAGTTATTTTTGTTAGATATGTCAGACAATTGATTCAACACGTTTTTGTAATGGATGTAAAATTCATTCATATTACTGCGTGTGAAACCAACTCCAAAACCTGAATGGATTAAGTTCCACATCCGGTTTTTTAACTGACTGTACGACAAGATGATTTGAGCAGTTTCAATTCCGGTTTCCACTTAGCATATATTACTGCTGTGAAACATATGAAACAAGAAATTTGTTGCACATCATTCAAGAAAAGTGCGCTTTTCCAATCGCATAATCGTTGCGAGAAAAGTAATAAATTCAGTACTAGAACTATGTTTGCTACATGAGAAGCAATCTTCAGTAACATTATTTTTTAATCTTTGGGCCCCTCCTGAAATGAAATCCTGGGTATGGACCTGACCCTACAAGATAGAATGAATGGTATTGTACAGACTCGTATACAGAAGGGTTTTTGGGGGTTCAATCCCCCACCCCCCTTCCAAGAAATTCAAGAAATTTATGGTAATGGATGTTCTTCTTTTTCAATGTGTGTCCGGTGTCCGGCTTAGCCCCGGTCTCCGCTATATTATGAAAACTATTTTCTTTAGACAGTTACATCAATTATAAAATTGATCAACTCCAACAAACGACTTCATAACCAAAGTAATTGTATTCATATTTGCATACTTATGATAATTTATCAACCCAACCCAGCAAAAATTTTCTGGATACGCGCCTGGTGTTGTAGGTTCAGTTAAAATGTTTTCAGCTATTTTAACCTAAACGTGAGATTTACAAAATATCTAGATTCGAACGTTCGCGCACGCGATATCGGCGGCAATGATATAATTTCAACTGAGAGTATGATTTTTTAATTTTGAAGATAAATTTCGTAATAAGTTGTGCTACTTTCCAACTAGAGAACATCTCATTTTTTGGAACCTATGAAGTTGATTTGTCTGCTATAAGCCCATTTAATCAAACATCATAACGTTTCGAATGGTTCCAGAAGTTGCTTGTATTAAATTTTCCTTCCATCCAATATTTACTGAACCTTCATGACTTTCATCATCATTTTCTCGTATTCGAAATCAATTTCAATAACCACATTTTCCTTCTATTTCTCTCTTTCTGTCTCTTTCATTCAAAACAGATTGCAACCGTCATGAGATCGATAGTGAACCGAACGTAGTAACATTGAACCGAACCAGTCTGACAGCACAGAGAGAGAGAGAGAGTGATAAGACGCTTCCGACGATACGATGATGGCAGCAGGGTTGCTTTCACCACTGGTTGACGAGCGGAAACGTTTGCACTAGCACGCGACCGTGTAGGACATACGCCCCCACGCAACACGGACTGCCACAATCATTGAACGTACTGCCGGCGTTTTTTTTAATTAAAACTTTCATTTTACTTGACCAGATTGTCCGAGTCCCAACAGCAGCAGGTCGCCGAACTCGCGTTTTCATCTGTCGAATGCCCACCGATATTTACTACATGATGACAGGATTAGTACGACCGGCAGCAGTCAGTTGTCGGATAATCATCTATTCGACGACGTTGATTCTGCTGGTGTTCCTGAGGCAAGTGTACTCCTTCTGTCCGTCGATATGTACGTGCGAGGTGGATCCCAATGCGCGCACGTGGTGTATCGGAGCCGGATTGGACGTAGTTCCCATTCAGCTCAATCCGGACGTTCGGTTTATCAATCTCACTGCGAACCATATTACGAACGTTCATTTCACACTGAGCTTCTATCACAAACTGGAAGTGCTTGACATTTCCTTCAACCGGATTGATACGCTAGGGTCCCGAAATTTTGACACACAGGAGAACTTGAGGATGCTAAATCTAAGCGATAATGCGATTGTGAGCATCCCGAAGGATGCGTTCAAAGGATTGAAGCGATTGCAAATCCTAAAACTGTGTAACAATCGTATCGAAACCATTCATCCGACGGCATTTCATGATTTAAGGAATCTTATGGAGCTGGATTTTTCCAACAATGCCATAATTTCGCTCGATCATGGTGTCCTGAGGCATCTGTATTCATTGGAAACAATCTCCTTCCAGAACAACCAATTTTTGGAAGTACCGTACGAACATAATCTCGAACATCTATCCCGGCTTCAGTCGCTTGATCTGTCCGTCAATTTGATCGAGTTCATCGCCAATGACAGCTTCGTGAACCTGCGAGAGCTACGAACGCTTAGACTGGGTGGGAATGTGCTCACTGAACTGGACTTTGGTGCATTCCATGGCCTGAATGCACTTCGAGTGTTAGACCTAGCTGACAATAATTTTACGGTAAGTACACTCCGTAGCACCGCACTACAAAATCTATTATTTGCCCTCAACCTATTCCCATTTTTTTCTCCACACCATTAAGGCTCATAAGAATTTTAAACTAACAGCAGCGGTGTGACATAATTTCCCTGCAGTCAAAACGCGGTGTTTGGTCATAACTAACACTATTTAGCGGGCGCACGAAACGCTCATTAAATATTCAAATTCATTCCATTTACATAAATCATTTTCGAATAATTACCTCACGATAGGAACGATGCAGTGGACCTGGGTCGGTAAGCAGAAGGACGGTGTGCGTGTGTGTAGATTACAAACCAACTAATGCACACGAAGCGCAACACCACCGGTGAGCTGAAGGACATAATTTAGCTTTCGGATCTCGCCGCTCCCTGAAGCCCTGAAGACATCATCAGTTTCACCGGAGGAAGGAAGTCCTCTGCACGGAGCACGGAGCCGGTAGCCGTAGCTGTAGTGTAGCCGAACTTGCTCGAAAGCTGCCACCAACAGGCTCAACCCGGTGGTCGGACCGTTCAGCGGATACCCTAATGAACATACTGAGGCAGAGAGTGTCGCATCACGCACCGCTTGCCGGAAGCCTCACGGTGGGAAAAGTTAGTTACTTCGAAGGAAAATATGCCACAGTCGAAGTAACGCAAGTTATTTACTTTTTGATACTGAGCAATGGCCAAGTGCTACATGAAGTTGTTTAAAACTGGATAATTTCCAGCTCCCCCTTCGGAATTAGTTTTCTTGTTAAACTTTTTTTTAATAACTATTCATTGGAATATGAGTTAAAATTAAATTATCAAGATTTAAATTGGGTGTTCAGCCACAAGTGGTGACTTTTCAGCCCTATTATACACACGGAACGACCGAAATTAGCTCTGCGCCTAATTCGTATTACTGTTTTTGAATTAGTTGATTTTAACAACAAAATTTTAAAAATAACTATAAAATTAGTTAAAATTGAGAATTTACTTTGCTGAAAAAATTCCTATTTCTAGAGAATGTGTTTAGTTGGCGAATATTCTGGACACAAACCAGCAATATTTCAATCCAACACGAAATTCTCATTGACAACTAATTTCGTTATTAAAATCAGAAAATTTGTTTCTACTTATCTATCACTGTCATTACTGAAGGACAGCACAAAGAAAGCAAAAATGAAATTGGTTTTTATTAACAAGTTTATTAGCCAAAAACTCATGAGAAGTGTCAAAGCAAAACAATCCATTAAAAAGCTAAAAAGCACAGTCTTGTTGAAACTGCTTGCAAATTGTTTAGATGTTTTTCGCATGTGTTACGATATATCCATATATAAATTTCTAAACCGATATGTAAAAATGTCGTAAACTGTTAGTGGAAAGTGTATTTATTCAGAATTTGTCGGCATTTGAAGCGATT
Organism: Malaya genurostris; assembly: GCF_030247185.1. Lineage (NCBI taxonomy): Eukaryota > Metazoa > Arthropoda > Insecta > Diptera > Culicidae > Malaya > Malaya genurostris. The sequence continues at coordinate 97,203,546 of NC_080572.1, forward strand.
TTGGGTAATAATGTTTTTACGCGGAACAGTGAAGTGAGTTTCGAATGTGTAAAATATTTTGTATCTTTCAATCTTTCGACTATGCCGTTCGGTGTTCTACTTGTATTCGGTTTATGTTTTCCGAGTGCTCAAAGTTTTCAGTGAGTGAGTCGATTTCGCGAAGTCGAATGAAGAAAACAGTGATTTAGAAGTAAAATTTTCAAAAAGAAGTTTATGTTTCGCTTATGTCTTTTTTCTCCAATACAACATCGTATTTATACCTGCCAATATAGAAAAGATAACCGCGACAGAAATTTTTTTCGATAGTAGTGTGCCATCTAGTGGCTAGTAGTTATAACGGTGTTAACGTTTCTTTGATGACAGAGCGCCATATAGCTGCGAATTGCAGAAACCAATTCAACCATTTATGTTGGTTGAAAACAACGTTTTATTTCTCTAATTCAACTAAAAAATTAGTTGAGTGGAAATGAAGTGTGCCTTAGCTAAGAAATGACAGCCCGTTGAATTGGTGAATTCAACTAAAAAAATAGCCATTTCAACAATTATTTTATTATTATTAAGGGAACTAGAATTAGAAAATCCAAATTAGCAAAAGTAAGATTTTTTTAGTTGTCTCAAAAAATAACTAACTAAAATCAGAAAATCAACTAATTTTTTCGCCAAAATGCTGATTTCGGTCTATCCGTGCATATACATCATTTGGTTATTACCATGAAGTCATCATTTGCTTCTGCAATTCTGAGATTTTTGTGTAGGAAAAATTGTAAACCTACTTGTATTGTGTAATGGGGAAAAGAAACTTATATACTAACTTACTCACTAATACACAGAGCGAATCGATTCAATTGAAGATTGCATCGATTTTTGTCGGAATTTGCTTATAATGTTACGTGACATTACATCTAATGGTTCTATATTTGTGAGTCTGTGTAACTCATTTGTACTAAACCAGGGAGGACGCTTCAAAATCAATTTCAGAATTTAATTCTGAATCCTTTGAAGCGTTTTCTCCTGGTGGAACAACAACTTGACCAAATTGGTACTGCATAAAGCATGGCTGGTCTGAAAATTTGTTTATAAATTAATAATTTGTTTTTTAGAAAGTGGTTAGAATTTCTGTATAAACATTTAATATATTTATTACACTTTGTCTGGATTCCTTCAATGTGATCCTTGAAAGTGAGCTTTTTGTCATACGTTAAACCTAAGTATTTTGCTTGATCAGACCACGTCAATTCCAAGCCGTTCGATTTGAGAATGTGATTATTGTTTGGTTTGAGAAAAGAAGCTCTTGGCTTATGAGGAAAGATAATTAATTGCGTTTTTGCTGCATTTGGTTTAATTTTCCATTTTGACAGATAATCACTGAAAATATTTAAACTTCTTTGTAGGCGACTGCAGATCACTCTTAGATTTCTACCCGTGGCTAACAGACTTGTGTCGTCACAGAATAGCGATTTCTAACAACCAACGCGTAGATTTGGAAGATCAGAAGTGAAAATATTATACAAGATTGGAGCTACGCTCGAACCCTGCGGAACACCGACTCGTACGGGTAGCAATTCAGATTTACAATTCTGATAGCTAACCTGAAGAGTACGATCAATTAAATAATTTTGAATCATTTTGATCAAATAAGTAGGAAACTGGATATCAGACATTTTTACTTTTAAACCTTTGTGCCAAACACTGTCGAATGCTTTTTCTGTGTCTAGAAGAGCAACTCCAGTGGATAATCCAGAAGATTTATTTGCTTTTATCATGTTCGTTAATCTGACAAGCTGACGAGTAGTTGAATGTTCATGACGAAATCCAAACTGCTCTGGTAAAAAAATTGAATTCTCATTTATATGAGACATCATCCTCAACAAGATATATTTTTCAAAAAGTTTACTGATAGAAGAAAGTAAACTAATTGGTTGATAACTTGATGTTTCTGCTGGGTTTTTATTAGGTTTGAGGATAAGAATTACTTTAGCGTTTTTCCATCTTTTTGAGCTAATGAAAAACACTTGTTGAAAATTTTAACCAGGAGTCTCAAGCAACATCGGGTAGATTTTTAATAAGAATATGAAAAATTCCATCATTACCAGAAGCCTTCATGTTTTAAGGTTTCCTAATAATTAATTTAATTTCATCAAAATTCGTCTCAATAATGTCATCGTGTGATAACACTTGGGTTGAAATATGATCATATTTCAGTGAGACTTCATTTTCAATAGGACTCACAACGTTCAAATTAAAATTGTGGACACTCTCGAACTGCTGAGCAAGTTTTTGAGCTTTTTCGCCATTTGTAAGAAGTATTTGATTTCCTTCCTGGAGAGCAGGAATTGGTTTCTGAGGTTTCTTAAGAACCTTAGAAAGTTTCCAGAATGGTTTAGAATATCGTTTAATTTGTCCAACTTCTTTAGCGAAATTTTCATTTCGCAAAAGAGTAAATCTATGTTTAATTTCTTTTTGTAAATCCTTAGCTATGTTTTTCATAGCAGGATCACGAGAACGTTGATATTGTTGTCGACGAACATTCTTCAACCGAATGAGCAGTTGAAGATTGTCATCGATGATAGGAGAATTTAATTTAGTTTGAACTTTGGGAACTGACAGTTTTCTAGCTTCGATAATGTAATGATTCAAATTATCAATTGCCGTGTCGATGTTCGCAGAATCTTCTAAAATAGTTTCATGATCCACATGATTTTCAATGTGAGATCTGTAATCCAACTAATTATCTATATGATAGTTGAATATAGAACTAATTGGATTAATTATAATTAATTATAGCTTCGTTGGAAAGTCTGAATGTTACAAGAAGATGATTTGAGTCAAAGTCAGAATGTATCATCGGTTCACTACAAATATGACTTTAATCTGTTAGAACCAGATCAATTGTAGAGGGATTTTTCACGGAAGAGAAACAAGTCGGATTACTGGGATGAAGAACTGTTAAGTAACCAGCTGAAATTTGATTATGAAGTATTTTACCATTGCTGTTATTTTGCCTAGAATTCCACTGGACATGCTTAGCATTTAAGTCCCCTATTACAAAAAATTTCGGTCGATATCTTGTGAGTTTTTGCAAATCGCCTTTAGAGAAATTTAATTGTTCGCCGGTGCATTGGAATGGCAAATATGCTCCAGCGATGAAATAAATTCCATGAATGGTTTCAACTTCGATTCCCAAGCTTTAAATAACTTTAGTATTGGAAGAAGGAAAAATTCGATGTTTAATTTACCGTTGGACAAAAATAACAACCTGTGAAATCGATGAACCACATAATGTGGATTGCTTTTCAATTTGACATTTGGTTTGAGAAATGTTTCTGTCACAATGGCAATATGAATTTTGTGAACTTTGAGAGAATTATAAAATTCATCTTCACTCGATTTTAAAGATCAAGCATTACAATTTAAAATATTCAAATAATTATTTAACATCACTGTCAAATTTTAAATTCATTATAATATTATTTGCAAATTGCCATGCGATTTGAAATGCTTCAAACAGTGATGAAGTCGAATTCATTCGGATGATCATTTTAAAAAGTTGATTTTGTAGGTAGATCATTTTATTTTCAGTTATATCGCCTAAATCAACTTCATTTAAAGAAGCGAATGGCATCGAAGGAATATTTGTAGGTAGACTGCCATTAGAAGAAGATGATTTGGCCGATCTACCTATTAATAAATTGTTTTCGTTAGAAGATGAATTGAAAGGCGTTTCTGTGTTTTGATTATTTACATTAGAAGAATTAAGAGGTAGTTGTCTACCTGATACCAAAGCGTAACTGTCATTAGAAGAAGATGATGACAAGGTCGGTCTACCTGTCAGTAAATTGTTTTCATTAGAAGACAAATTGGCAGGCGTACCTGTTTTTTGTTTTAAATTCGAAGAAATAAGTGCCTTAGAAGAATTAGGTGTGGCATTTGTAACGTTTTTTTATTTTCAGTTATGTTCTGTATATTTAAGGTCGTTTATTTGACTTGTTGTCTTAGCGTTTAATTTTTTCCCTCATTTCAAATTTCAAATAATTGGATTTATGATTTCCATCGCAATTTGAACATGAAAATTTATCACAATTCAAACACCGTATATCCATATGACAATTTTCGGTACCATAGCCGAAGCCTTGGCAACGACGACATTGCTTTAAGTTTGCAATACCATTCTGCCGTTTATAATGTTCCCAATGAATTTTAATGTGAGAAATGAAACGTACTTTTTCTAATGTTTTCGAATTGTTTACATCACTTCGATTGTAGTGTATTAGGTAAAGTTCATGGGAAATTCCAGAGCGTGGTTTAGAAGTACCATTCGCTTTTTTTCATAAGTATTACTTGGGAAGGGGCAAATCCAAGCAATTCTTTTAGTTCATTTTTAATTTCATCAGTACTTTTTTCATTTGATATGCCTTTCAAGACAGCCTTGAAGGGTCTGTAGGATTTTATATCATATGAATAAAATTTATGTAGTTTCTCGGACAAATTTCGGATAAGACGTTCGTAATCTTCCAGTCCATCAACCAAGACTCGACATTCTCCTCTTCATCCGATTTTAAATGAGACTTTCACTTCCGGGAGAAAAGTAGAAAGCTCAGTACGGAATGCTTTGAAGTCGGAAATCATCACCGTCACTGGAGGCATAGATTGATATTTCTTCCCAGAACGACAAGCGTCCTTTTTGGGAATTTTAGAAGAATTTTCTTCTATGACGCTACAATCGGATTCAGGATGAATCTCGTAAATATTGTTAGACGGCATAAAATCAACGGAAGGGAAATCCGTCCGTTGTCTTTTATTTTTACATTCAGATTCTATAAGATCGTGAATGTTACTAGAAAAATGTTGAATAACGGACTGTGATTTATTCCGTATTGAATGATTTTTAGCCTTAGGCTTGTTGCCTTTCCGGTTGGACGCAGGCATTTTTGAAATGTATGAAATTTGAAATTAAATTAACTAGGCTAAATTAGTCTTCGATTAGACTCCTAGTTTGGAAAAGTCTTGATAAAGACTGATTTTTTGGTAGTCTTAATAAAGACTGATTAGTTCGAAGAATAGTTCTTTGAAAAGCTAGCCTTAAAAAAGGCTGATTAATTTCTTAGTCTTGAAAAAGGCTGATTATATTAGAATATCACTCTTTGTATGGCCTTGAGAAAGGCTGACTAATTGTTAGTCTTCAAAAAGACTGAAGCCTTGAATCAATGCTTCTCTAGGTAGCCAGAAAAAATTTCCAGGAGCCACCGCGTGCGTTGCGAACGATTGTTCAACACCGACTGAAATTGTTAATTTTATTATCACTAAGAACGTCACATTGAGTGACTCTAGCTTTTATCTCAAAATAAATAGCAGACTGTGAAAACCGACAGTTGAAACGAAACCCAGAGGGGCCGAGTATCATACACCATTCAAATCCGTTCGTCAAGATCGCAAAATATCAGTGTGTAGGGTAAAAATATGCACTCGCTTCCCTCCGAGATAACAGAACCGATTTTTTCTAGCTTTTACTCAAATTTACCCTATACAAATTATTTTGAATTTCATATAGATCAAACTTCCGGTTTCGAAATTATAAGGTGATGAGTGAAAACAAAACTGCAAATTCAGAACTTTGCCTCTACAGAGTGGTAAAAATAATAAACAATTTCCTTTAACCAACAATTCTTGTGAGGATATATCCACACAAACTTACTTCGGACAAACCAGTCCCCGGATTCCGGTTCTCGAAATACCGGAAATAGTGGTAAAAAACTCCAAAATGAATGAATGGCTACACCGATTTCACTATCTCAGATTCGAATCCAAAATTTTCATAGTCCCATACAAGATTCCTGAATGTTGTCCGACTTCCGGTTGCTGAATAACAAGGTGATGAGAGTTCAAAATTTTAAACCGTCGCACAGTGGTTCGAATCAATAAAAACGTGGACATAAATCAGTAGCTGCAAAACCGTTCTTTTAAAGTCTGAGGACAGAGGGCCATGTGTTGAGTTTTAAATCGACCACGTGGCTCGCTCAATTTCCTTTGCGCATCGAATTTCTCTTGTATTCTCTCGTATATGAGCAAACTGTACCGGGTTGCCAGCATACATTTTTTTGTTTTGATGAGAAGTTTTATCACATAAATCTATCGTATGGGTTGGACATCACATGGATTCCAATGAACAATGAAAAAATATTCAACTTTTACAAAGATTGAATGTCTGTGTGTTTGGCAGCCTTGTCGAGCAAATTTTATTTCTCTCTCCTTTTTCAGAATGCTATCAGGAAACTAAAGCGAAAAAAAATGGTGGATGCATTGAAACTGACTTTGTTTCACAGAAAAATACAAGACTTTATTTTTATTGCGATAACATATATGTTTTTATGTACTAATCGTATCTAAACTAAATCATCTAGACTTTGTCACGGTAGATTTATGATACAAGCCTTCAAAGCCGAGATATTCGATGAACAAGTAGAGGTATGTATTTCCGAGCGTTCCAATTTTCAGCAGTTCTTCAGTCAGAAAAAAATACAACACGACCGCTAAACTCAATCAATCATTCTGAAAATTTCACAGAATATTCTCAACTAAATTTCGAAGACATTGTCAGGTGGGTTTTACTATATTCTGCACCGTTTCCAAGAAAATTTAATTTGAAACGGGAAAATAGCAAAAAAATTACCACTTTACGGTACTGTCCTCAGCCCTTAATGCATATAGTATTATAAAATTTTTATTCTGGCCTTTTTGAGTAAAAGCATTACGTGGCCGATTGGCTTACATTTTTGTTACTTAACAATTTTTTTTTGCTATTGGATCTCATTGTCTCCCTTATTCTAGGGGGAGATGAGATTCCATTTCCATCCAACGAGGATCGGGGGTCACTTTGTCCGCGGCTTATCTCATCATCCATTTCTTCATCGCAATATTGTCATGTGGCCATCTGATTGTCATAGTTAACAAGTGATTTGCACGGGATTTTTGTATCCTGACCGAAAGTTATATAAGAAGGTATAGGCCTCTTCAAGCGCATGCGTAACAAACGTACGCCATTTAGAGCTTGAGCGACCACCCCTGGTTGCTATTCCGTTACTGGTCGGGATTAGATGAAATTTTACAGGGAGTTTCTAGATGATCCGACCTGGGACTGGTTAATCATCCTTCAATGAACATCTTCTGGTAATCCCAGAATTCATTGATCAGTACCGACGCCGGCCAGGCCCGAACGTAGATCGTCTAAGGAATGGGAAGGTATGTTAGTCCAACACTTGTTGTCAGTGCGGTAAAATTTCATTTTCAATCGAATAATATAAGACGAAAATGAAATTTATGGCCGCTGACCGTCAGCGTATCCCTACTAATTTATTTGACTTTTGCTGCCATTTTCAAGTGAAGCTCCCAGAATTCATCGTCAGTTGAATAATCGTACCTAGTCATTTGAAGTTTTGCTTACTCAGTTTCAAGTGCCAAGTAGTATAGCTGCTTCATTGTCTTCGCTCTTGGTAGTAAGCAGATTCGAACGAATAGAATTATAAATGGAGTAAACTGAAGGAGGAAGCAATTAATTTATGTGTATTCTGTGATTGATATTTCAGCTATCTGATTAGTCTTTCATCTATTATCTTGAACCAATTCGAATGTTTACATGAACCTCATTTGAAGGTCGCTCTCAGACTATTGAAAGAGATATTTTGTTACTACAAGAGATCAACTGACGGTGGTTAAACTGAGCCTCGAATGAAGAGAAATGAGTGATGAACTGAATGCTGCCCGTTCGGGCCGTCAGCAAACATTGTGTGTGTCAGAGAGTGAAGTTCACTTCAGTGGAGAGATCGTCAATGTGTTTCACATTCAGTTTCAATTGAATTGAATGAAGTTTTACTGCACTGCTTGTTGTTACTAGAGGCCGTGTATACTACTGCGCAATCCACAAGTGTCACGAGTGAAGGATATTTGTTAGTTAAAATTTCAGTAGTGGTAGTATTCACGCACGACTCAGTATGTTCCGGTTTCAAGATGCTCGGATGCACCACTAAACTTACTGACTTCCCGAGTGAACGTTTCAACAATATCCTATATTGAAGTCCCGGGATACAAGAAAAAACGAGTGAATAGGATTTAGACAAAATAGTTGATTCATTGCATCGACATATTCTAAACAGTTGTTAAAAAATCATTTTATATCACCAAATAAAGGACAACAGATTTCACGTGCGTCTTGATTTTTTATTATTTCCGCTTTATTATATTATTTATTTATTAAAATTTTTAATTGGTCATATTGGTTGATCTGGGCAGCCGGCTACCGAGAAAAAAATTAATTTATTGTTTGAAATATTAATCATCAAGTGTTTTTTTACTATGTATTCAATATTCCGATATATGTTATCTCTGTTATTAACTTTGTAATATCAACGGATTTGCTCAATAGTTGATTTTTATCATTCAATTTATAACCCTGAAAGACAATCAATAACATGAAAAGATAACATTCCAAATAAAACTTTTCTCCGAAGCTAGACGGAAATTGATAGGTTGAATGAAGAGATAGTTTAGTAAAATAGAGTAATCAGAAGAGAAACTTTGATAATATCTGATAACTGAAAGGAAAAAGAAACTCCTGCAATAGTCGCTTTTTACGACATGCAAGCAGGAACCCAGTGGATCTATTCTTGGTTCATTTTTTTCCGCCGGATTCCACACGGCATCTAGGCTGGTACTGTCCGGAGAGAGCTAATAGGTACTATCAATCTCCTAGTGGACCCCAGCCCCTAAGTATCGATAATGACCAAAAACTCTACCAAAAAAAACCACTGTGTTCGTCTACCATGACCAGATATAGAGTGGAAAATGTTTAATTAATAAATTATATATACAACTAACAACTGAATTTGCTCAGCAAAACCTGTTCCAAAGCCTTTCCTCTTCCGACCGCTTTCGACCGACCCGTTGCCAGTGTAAATTATCACATTGCTACAGCCGCTTGTTTTTGCATTTGTACATTTGCAGGTCGTGCCAACACTAGAATTATCAAAGCTGTGTAATCTGACATACTTATCGCTGAGTGGAAACAATTTCGATGCTCTACCAGCCGTGGCATTCCTGAATCTGTTTCAGCTGCGCCATCTCCATTTGGACCGCTTGGATCGACTCGAACGGATAGATGTGAGGTGAGTTTTCTATCTCCCGGTGGGTGCTGGTGGTGACAACGAAAAAACGATTGACAACAGATCCGAATTCTTTGAATCTGCCTGCTATGAAAAAAAAAATCCAGTCATATCTGCTAATTCTTCCAGTGTATAGCCATTTAAGCAAAAAACTCTAACTCGATTCAAATTAACAATTCCACGAAACCAATTTTCGAACAAATCTTTTTTTTCACGCTCGAGTTAAAAAAGGATAATGCAATAAATCACATACACCACAGTCACCACTGTACTTATTTTCCACCAATCAGCAATGGTAAGGTGGTTTCATGAAATTTTATTTCACTAGAAGCGTTTATCCTGATCAGAAGCTTGCACAAAATTGGAACCAGAAAAAGCATTGGATCGACACTGTTTTGTCCCAATTCCGACTGCGAAAAAAATTACGAACCGGTCTCGGCAAACTCAATAATACATCTTCATTTCTGTCATTCGCCGAAGTACCGAGATGAGTTTTGCGGTCGAAGCTGAATATCGTAAAAATCATGAAAATGAAAAAGTTCCCAAGAGGAAAACGTTGATCAGATGTAATTCTATTAGAGCTAGGTAGAGCATGCTAAATAGGAATCGGATCGAAATTTCCAGGAATCGCAAACCTATAATTGAGTTCCAGAGAAAATTAAATTGCTTCTTAAAATCTGAACGATCGGAATGGCGAACAAAACCTTCCACCGCGATGAGCGAATCGATTTCTAGTTTTATAAACGCCTTTTGATATTTGAACAATATGACATTCCGTGTGCGAATAATACTCTTATTTCCTCTCTTTCTATCCTAGGGCCTTTGTCGACAACACCAACCTGCACACACTGACACTGGACGACAATCCATCATTCGGCAGTTTTCCGCTGCGGCTGTTCCAAGGTAACCCACACCTGGTGGAAATCTCAATGCGGCGCAATGTCCTTGTGCGGTTAGAAGCGGTCCAATTCCCACTGGATCGGTTGCACCGGCTGCGGTTGGCCGGCAATCCGCTGGTTTGCAACTGCTCCCTACTTTGGTTGTGGTGGCTGGTTAGCGAGTCCGACCCGGATGATGAATTTTTGCTGACATCGGCGGCCCTCACCAGTGCCGGCACTGCGATGGATGAACAAACCTCCGCACATCCGCTGCTGATCGATCGGGATGAGCTGGGTTGCGATGTATTCGAAGATGGCCGGAAAATACGGCGGACACTCCGCACGATGACCGAGTCGGACATGAATTGCCCAACGCACGTGGTAACGGTGATCAGCGCTGTGTTCAGCATTCTGCTACTGATGGCAACCGCTGCCAGCGTTTTGTACTTCTTCCGGCTGTCGAAGAGACGGAAAAAGTTGCTTCACGAACGGAAGAATGCAAACGATTTAATTGTGCCACAAAAAGTAGATAAACTAGAGTTAGAGCGCTATTTGGCGCAACAAAGCGCCACCAGCGAGTATCGACCGTTGCGCGGTGGCCCATGGGAGGTCACACCGATGCTGAAGGACGATCAGTTCCAGTACGGTAACGCAATCCACGAATTGGAACACTACGAGAGCTTCGAGTACTACCAGCAACATCCGGTTCAACAGCACCAGCAGAAGCGACCCCTCGCGAGGCCCCACATTGTGTACGTATGACTCTAGACCGGTCGAAAAATCCGTAGTATAAGCAGCAATAGAAAAAAGGCCACTGGCAACCACAGCCGAAGCAACAGTGTGCGGCCGCTCATCGTCGATAGTGCCGTTTAAGGTTAAAAATTCTGACTTTTCTTCTTTTCGTTATCTTTTTCTTTCGCTCGATTCGCTACACTCAAGTGGTGTAGGCGGAACCGGAGAATTACGGTAAGGGAAATCAAATCGCTGTATAGATTTACATAAAATTAGCTAACCCTCGTCCCACTTCCGAAAATTGTAGGTATTTGTTGGAAATGTGTAAATAGAAGAAAATGTGAATAACGCTAGGATAGCAAGCAAGTAGAATTGAGAAACATTATAAAGACATGAATATTTACAGGAGCTGAGCAAAAAAATGTAGGCTCATTTGATATTAAGCAGATAGGGAAACATGCTAGAGGAACTTGGTTTGAATTTTTTCTTCAAACAAGGGATAACCGGTGACGGATTTGGGATTCAGAGAATTCAGAGCACATTTTCGTTTTTTGTCCAATTCACGCATTTTTTGTGTGACATAAACCATTCAGTCTGCTAATGAACACATCTATTTCCACTTGGTTACAACATAATTATTTCAGTAGAGATTATTTTTAGACTACTGTTAATTCAGATTCTCATAGTAGCAGCAGCAGCAGCAGCAGCAGCAGTCGGAAATCGAGAGCCTAACAATGGCTAACGGTTGGAATAGTTTCGAGCCCAGTTAAGAAATCTTTTTACGTTTTTTGCTACGCCGCCTAAAGTGGCGATATAAAATTGTTAACATTTTTCACCCTTTAATTCCGGAACCAAATGTTGTATCCGGATGAAATTCTAAAGCTTCGTATGAGAGCATAAGACCATCAATTCGAGTCTAAGTTTGAGAAAATCGGTCGCGCTATATCTGAGGAAAGTGAGTAAGTCATCAGCTTCGGTGTTGGTTTTCGTTGAAATGTATATGCGTGTATGAAATTGAACAAAGCGCGCTGTGTGCATCGTTTGTAAAGGTGTGTAGTGTTTTCTTTTTCCACGTACCGGTGCGTACAGGCTTTGTTTAGTCATTTTATATGGCGGTTTGTAAAGCTTTGACACTTACCGCCCTGTAACTACGCAACCGGAAGTCGGATCTGGATGAAATTTCACCAGTACTTTCGAATGAGGATTATATGCTCACAAACCAACAAGTTCTCCTTACTAGAAGAATTTAGCAGTCAGTTTTATACGTTTGTGAAAAAATACTCATAAAATTGAAGATATTCCACTTATTGCACTCTAGTTCCGAAACCAGAAGTCGGATCCGGATGGAATTTTTTAACAACTTCAACGCCTTCGTTTGAGTTTTGGTTTGAAAAAATCAGTATAGCCATTTCCGAGGAAATTGAATGCACAGCAGGCTATGGAACTATAAGACCTTTCATTTGAATTTAAGTTTGTGAAAATCGATTCACCCATCTCCGAGAACTGTGAGTGAATATTTTTGTTACATACATACACACATACACACAGACACACACATACAAAAAACATACTGTTAGGCGATCCAGGAAGCTATGCGAGAAGACGGTTGATTTTCTCGGTGCGACAATGTCCGATGGTTGTGCAATACTTTGTCCGATACTATCACTTGAGAAATTTAACAATTTATGGGTTTTCTCAATTGATTCACGAGTAAAACGCGTGTACTGCTTATGGAGGTTCAAGTTCAAGTAAGTTGTATTTCAGTAGAAGGTATAACAGAGCTTTTATTGGCGCCAAAATCGTTTTGTAAAGGTTGGTAACACCAAGGGGTACTCGAATGTTTCGTTGGTTGATTGAAATGTCAAGTACACCAACATGTCGGCCCGCCTTGAAAGGAACTTTCAAACAAACCAAGTCAAAACATTTCTGGCTAGTGTCGGGTGGTGCCTATGCTGACGATAAAGGCTTGACTGGATGACTGTGTTGTTCAATTGGCAATGGACAGACTTCGGTGACTGCTCTTCTGTAGCTTCCACTGGCAGTTTTAACATGAACAACACGAACCCTTCCATCAGGACCATGAAAAACCGTTTCAACTCGACCGAGGTTCCAGCGCATGGGTGGAGCGTTGTCCCTCTTCAAAAGCACCAGGGTTCCGACTTCGATGTTTGGTATGACAGTCGGCCACCTTTTACGATTTTGTAATTGACCGATGTAATCACGTGACCAAGATTTCCAAAAGTGTTGAAGTCTCTGTTGCATTTTCTGGAACGAATTGAGGCGATTAATAGGAAGGTTACAAAGATCAGGCTCTGGGAGAGCGCATAGTGATTCTCCCACAAGAAAGTGTCCAGGTGTAAGAGCAATAACGTCGGCTGGATCCGATGATAGCGGCGTGAGAGGTCGTGAATTCATGATGCCCTCAATTTGAACGATGAGCGTGTTGAAATCATCTATCGTGAGTAATGTGTCCTTCATCACTCGGTACAGATGGTATTTGAAGGTCTTCACTGCGGCCTCCCACAATCCGCCAAAGTGGGGCGACCGCGCCGGGTTGAAGTGAAAGTTGATTCCAGATTCGGTGCAATATGCTGCAACTTCTTCTGCTCGATGCATTGCGTTGAATTCCGACTGAAGTTCTTGTAGCATGCGATTTGCACCTACAAATGTGCGTGCATTGTCGCAATAGATGTCAGCCACGCGACCTCGGCGACTGACGAGGCGTTTGAGCGCATTAATGAACGCAGCTGACGTCAGAGTGTAGACCATGTCGATGTGTACAGCCTTAGACCACATACAGACGAATATAGCGACGAATATTTTCACCGACGAGCCGCGACGACTTGGTGGCCTTACGAAAAATGGCCCGCAATAATCGACACCGCACGAGATGAACGCGCGCGACGGAGTAAGTCGAACTGGCGGTAGTTGTCCCATTATTTGGCTGCCAGGGCTCGGTTTACAGCGAAAGCAATCCAGACATTCTCGAACTACCCTTTTTGCAATGTCTCGCCCCCTGATTGGCCAAAACCGTTGATGCATAGTGGATAGTATTAACTGTGGACCCGCGTGCAACATTCGTAGGTGAATTGTCCTTGTTATAAGTAATGTCAAGTGAGCCTTCTTCGGTAAAATCATCGGATATTTTGTATCAAATGGAGCATCAAGCAGCTGCAAGCGTCCCTTTACGCGCAAGATACCATCTATATCTAAAAAGGGATGTAAAAGTTTCATTTGCGATTTAAACAGAGGTATATTTTGTTCTGCTTCTTTGTGTTTTTGCAAAAATCGAATCTCTGGCGAAAAATAATGTAATTGTGTTTGTTTAATTAGCCTTTTCAAAGCACTATCAAGTTCCTTGCACGAGAGTGATCCTATACAACGATTTTCGGGAATCTTCATACGGCAATTGTTGGTAAATCGCAAAATCCAAGCAACAGTTCGTTGCAGCGGAGAAAGTTTGGAATACTTTTCTATAAATTCCAGTGTAGCTGAGTTTGTAGTGGTAACAACTACCACCGATTGTCGGGCTTCGAGTTCCCGTGCTTGTAAATGAAGTGGGGAAAGATGAATACAATTTGGTGGCCAATGGTTTACTTCAAAGCAAATAAACGGTGGACCATGCCACCATAACTTGTCTCCAATTAGTGTAGATGGTAGAACACCGCGAGAAATCCGATCAGCTGGGTTGAGATCGGTGGGCACATGTCGCCAAGAGCTTCCCATTGTCAATCGGTGAATTTCAGCAATTCTATTCGACACGAACACTTTCCAAATCGACGATGATGAGGCGAGCCAGTGGAGCACAATTGTCGAATCGGTCCAATAAGTAACTGTACAGTTTAATTTTGTTGCATCCAGAACATAAACTGTTAATTGTGCTGCGAGAACAGCAGCGCACAACTCTAGTCGAGGAGTAGACAGCTTACTGAGAGGACTAACGCGCGATTTCGAGATTAACAAGTTGCTAAACGATATGCCCTTAGCTTTCGTCGTCTTAACGTATAAACAGCATCCATACGCACGGTCTGATGCGTCCGAGAAACAATGCAGCTCAATAATTTCATGGTGATCTATGAGAACTCGTCGTGGAATATTCAGTGAACTGAGTTCTTTTATTTCGGCTCGAAACTGTAGCCACCATTGTTGGAACTCAAGAGGTAACTGCTCGTTCCATTCAAACTGTTTAGACCAAAGCGATTGGAGAAAGATTTTTGCACTAACAACTGCTGCCCCAGCGAGACCAAGAGGGTCAAATAAACTTGACATTTCCGACAGAACTACTCGTTTCGTTATCGAATCGAAATTAGAAAACGATGGAACGTTGAAACCGAAACAATCCGAATTCGGGTACCATTTCAGTCCTAGTGTTTTAACTGGATCGTTCGAGCTGATTCCGAACTCTGCACGAGTGTCTCGTAATGGCTCGGGAATATGAGCGAGAACTTCTGCGTTGTTGCTGCACTATTTCCGTAAAATGAATCCTCCCGATTGGAGGAGAGCGATGAGTTGATGATTGATCTCGATTAAACGTTGCTTGTCATCGTCTCCTGATAAATGATCGTCGACATAGAATGTCTTCTTCACTCTTGGTGATGCTAGTGGGTAGTTATCAGCTTCATCTTCCGCCAGTTGATTCAAAACGCGAGTGGCCAAATAAGGGGCTGGGGCCGTACCGTATGTTACGGTATTTAACTGATAGACTTTCAAATCGTCACTTGGATGGTACCGCCAAACAATTTGCTGCAGAGGACGGTCGGCAACATGAACGATGACTTGGCGATACATTTTTTCCACGTCAGCAGTTACTACGTATTTCGGCAAACGGAAATTCAGCAACATGGATATCAATGGCGGTTGAACAGTTGGTCCGATGTAGCAAAGATCATTCAACGATATGTTGTTGGACCCACGACATGAGGCATCGAAAACGACACGTGTTTTGGTCGTTGTACTCTCTGGACGTTGGACTGCATGATGAGGAAGATAAAAGTGTGAGTTTGTGTGATCCGGTACGGCCTCACTCATATGTCCCAACATTTGATATTCTTTCATGAAAGCTGAGTACTCTAACTGTAGTTGTGAGTTGGAAATGAGTTTCCTCTCGATGCTTAAAAATCTTCGTTTCGCAACCGTGAACGACTCTCCCAATGAAGTCAGCATCTCTTCACGAATCGGCAAACGAACCACGTACCGACCGTCAGGGGCTCTACAATGTGTCTTCATAAAATGAGCTTCACAATGTTGCTCTTCTAATGAAAAAGCCTTTCCATTTTCGAAACTTTCCACCTCCCAAAACTTGCGAACTATTGACGCCATGTTGTCAATAGTGGAAACGTTGCATACCACACTAGAATTATTGTTCTCAAATGCCTCGCCAGCGACAACATATCCAAAAACAGTCTTGCGTAGTATAGGTAGACTATTGCCAAGACTGATTTGATCCTCCTCTAGGATGGAGAAAAATGATTTTATTCCAATTATCATATCAACGTCGTGTGCGATATTGAATTTAGGATCAGCTAAAGGAAGGTGGCGAGGGACGGTCCATTTCGATATGTCTACATTGACCGTTGGAAGTATTCTGGTTAAGGATGGGAGAATCAAGAAGTTCATGCTTTCTGTATACGAGCTTATACGTGATGCCACAATAATAGGTATTTGCTGTTTCACCTTTTTTACTGACTGACTGATACCATATACATCGATATTAGCTGATGAGCGTTTCAAACGGAGAGCTTGTGCAAGCGATTCGGTAACAAAATTGGCCTCGGAGGCACAATCTAATAACGCTCGAGCGTACATGTATTGACCATTGACATCTTTGACCTTCACGTATGCAGTCAACATGAAGACAACCGATTTATTAGCCTTCGAAAAATATGAGTGCATCGGGATGACAGTTTGACAATTGGTTACTTGTGAAGAACTGAGAGCCGACCTTGACGGTATACCTTGCGATTCTGACGATGAAACGAGAGACGATGAACGATTACCATGTCTACCCGACGACGACGAAGCAAGTCCACTAGCCCGTGGGACCTCATGACGTTGATCGATAACGCATGAAACCGACGGCGACGATTCGACGACCGATGCCGATCGTGAGTATTGTTCACATTGAGCCATTTCGATAGGCAGAGCCACTTTATCATCAACTTGATCTTGTTTTAGAGAAGTTGAATTCAAGTGCAACAGTGTATGGTGACGTTTGTTGCATGTTCTAAATGAACCAGCAGTACAATTTTTCATCATATGTGTAGAACGTAAACAGTTTAAGCAAAGACCGTGTTTTTTGGCAACTTCAAACCGTTTTTGTGGGGATAATTTTCTGAACTCGTCGCACTGCGATAGTGTATGTGTTTGTTTGCACACAATACATTTCGATAAATTTTCACTACTGGAATGATAAATTGCCGTTTTATTACGCCAAGGTTTTGATTCAGCCTTCAGATCGGACTTGGCAACATGTTGCGATGATTGGGAGAGCGTTAGAGATTGCAAAATACGAGAGCGTTTCTTAATAAAGGTGATAAGGTCATTGTACGTTGGACGACCATCATTGTCCAACTGAGATTCCCATTCCTTCTGTGAAACAAGGTCCAATTTACTGCTTAGCAGTTCGACAAGAAAAGAATTCCAATGATCTTTAGAATCTTCCAGCTTATTTAGTACACTCACATGCTTATCAAATTCGTCCGCTAGGTCTGATAGAGCAGTTGCGGACTCCTTCCGGATCGAAGTTGTGGACAACATAGCCGAAAAGTGTTGCTTTATTTGCAGATTCTTATTATCATAGCGTTTTCGCAAAGTATCCCATGCAATTGTATAATTTGCTGCTGACACGGTCAGAGACTGAACTAGACGTAGTGCTTCGCCTTTCAATACAGCCTTTAGATACTGGAACTTTTGTACTGATGAAAGATGAGGGTTTGTGTGTATGAGAGTGATGAAAAGGTCATGAAAATTCATCCACTCATCGAAGCTACCGTTGAACTCGGGTATTTTGAGTTCTGGTAAACGAATATGAGTACTTTGAGCAGGTTGAGTATCATGGGAAGGTGATGATCTAGTAGATGCAACAGCATCAAGCTTTTCAGCTAAAGATCCTTTCAGTTGAAAGAAATCCGTTTCGAATGCGATGCGTATGGGAGAAACATCGGCTTCTAATTCTTCTTCGAGCTCAATTTCTGCTTGCACCTCATTAAAGTCTTCCCACAACTGATCAAGTTTTTCGATCCGAAATTTGAGCTGAGGAAAATCTCGGTCGAACACGAAATTAGCATCAAACTGCTTGATCAATTTTGCAGACCCAACAATATTGTTTCGACGAACGAGAAGCTTTTTTATTTTCTTGGCTTTATTCATTCTGTTTTCACGCCAAGCACGAGAGTACAATTTATAAGCTATTTGATGCCACTCACCTTTTTAGCTCAAGGGAGGTTACCTGTGCTCATATGTTTCGATTAAATCGAACCGTTGGTTACCGCTTCCAGGCCTGTCGATGGTTTCCGATTAGAAGATTCCGTACAGTTGACACAATGAATGATGACTCCGTTGAAAGTGATTTCTATTGTTGAGGGTCAACCCACGCTAACCTCCAAATTCGGCCGAGCTTTATATGACCTGGCAGTCCCGGGTTTCGGCACCAAAAAATGTTAGGCGATCCAGGAAGCTATGCGAGAAGACGGTTGATTTTCTCGGTGCGACAATGTCCGATGGTTGTGCAATACTTTGTCCGATACTATCACTTGAGAAATTTAACAATTTATGGGTTTTCTCAATTGATTCACGAGTAAAACGCGTGTACTGCTTATGGAGGTTCAAGTTCAAGTAAGTTGTATTTCAGTAGAAGGTATAACAGAGCTTTTATTGGCGCCAAAATCGTTTTGTAAAGGTTGGTAACACCAAGGGGTACTCGAATGTTTCGTTGGTTGATTGAAATGTCAAGTACACCAACACATACATTTGCTAAGTTTATTTATCTGAATGGTATATGATATATGATATTCGACCCTCCGGGCCTCGGATGAAATGTCGGGTTTCAAAGTGATTGCATAGTCTTTCTGAATAATTTTCGAACAGAAGATTTTTGAGAAATGAATTTTCATAGCCTTTATATCTCAACTCTTTGCAAAATACATGATGAACGATTTCGCCAATGAACAAAAACTTCACCTTTCAGTTCGCGTAGGGTGGTTGAAATTGCAAAAAAAGACGGGTGGGTTATGTCGGAGACATAACTGGATGTCGTGAATACGAAAACAACTGACATGTTCTTTAACACTTCCGAATATCAATTAGTTGATCAATTGTATGAATTATGCAAGCATTTCACATTTTTGGCACAAACAAAGAAGGCTTCACTTGATCTCGATTACTGGATTTCACACAGCGAAAAGTGCACAAATCTAATCAAACAGTTCTAGATTTGCACTAAACTGAGGATATTTACCTTCGATTTGCGAGCAAAAAATCCTAATAGTTCTTTAGAAAACTTTTAGAGCCATTAAAACGGCTGATTTTGTGTGATGCTCCCCACCTTTGTCCTCTTTTCATTGTTTTTTCACCAATGCAAACAACTGGCAGCTGTGACGTAATCCCTCTTGTCGGAAGCGAAACTAGCTTTGCAAACGACACACAATACATCTGCTCGCAGTGACGATTTGCATTTCATTGATCAGGATGCTGTACAGGATTCATTCCTGCCTTTCAGAAAGACCAAATTGTGGAACTCACTACGATATTAAGCACTGTTCGGAACATTTTTCTCGAACGATTTGTTGTACAGCAACAGATATTTTGTTCTCTTCCTCAGAAAGCGTTCTAATTGCCTGATGTTGACATGGGTCAAATGAGACAGGTTTTTCAATAGTGTACTATTGAAATACTTCAATTCTGTTGCTATACACGTTTAAGTTGAAAACTTTCGATTCTATTGGTAGTTAGATTATATAAATCCTTTCACAGATCACTGAGCTATGAGCTTTCAAAATACGAGAAAGGCAAACGCGCCTTATGAATTAACAGTTCGGCTGAAAAGTTCGTATCGTTTAATAGAAACACACATTTTTTTGCCAAAATTCGTTTTTATTATTCAACATAATTGCCATCAAAGGCGATACAGCGATTATAGCGATCTTCCAACTTTTCGATACCATTTTTGTAGTACGATTGGTCCTTTGCCTCAAAATAGGCCTCAGTTTCAGCGATTACCTCTTCATTGCTTCTAAATTTTTTACCAGCGAGCATTCTCTTGAGGTCTGAGAACAGGAAAAAGTCACTAAGGGCCAAATCTGGAGAATACGGTGGATGAGGGAGCAATTCGAAGCCCAATTCGTACAATTTCAGCATGGTTTTTCGTTGTTGTTTTTGATCGATTGTGAGCTCACGCGGCACCCATTTTGCACAAAGCTTTCTCATATCCAAATATTCGTGAATAATATGTCCAACACGTTCCTTTGATATCTTTAGGGTGTCAGCTATCTCGATCAACTTCACTTTACGGTCATTGAAAATCATTTTGTGGATTTTTTCACGTTTTCATCGGTAACAGCCTCTTTTGGACGTCCACTGCGTTCATCGTCTTCGGTGCTCATATGACCAGTACGAAATTTTGCAAACCACTTACGAATTGTTGCTTCGCCCGGTGCAGAGTCTGGATAACACTCATCAAACCATTTTTTGGTATCGGCGGCACTTTTTTTCATCAAAAAGTAGTGTTTCATCAACACACGAAATTCCTTTTTTTTCCATTTTTTTCACAATAACAAAAGTAGCTTCACTCAAAATGCAATATCTCACAAACTAATAATCAGACAGCTGTCAAATTTATACACGTATCTTTTGAAGGTTGGTACTAACTGAAAATGGAATGGATTTAATTCTAGTGGCGCCCTCTCATAGAAACGATACGAACTTTTCAGCCGATCTGTTATCCTCTTTGATACTCGTTTATACCAAACATTTCAGAAAAGTTTAATTTCGAATTGTTTGAGATTATGTCACACAACTGAAAATTTTATCATAAAATTGTGATCAAATTTCCGATGGCATGTAGCAAAAATTATGTTGATTCATTAGATACAACAAGAGATTTTGTTGATTTCTATGTTTGATACATGCTGACAATGCTGCGCTCCTGTTACTTCTATAAATCAAATTCATGGTAAATAGCGTTTTATTGGGTTTAAATCTAAAATGAGCAGTACAATCAACCAGTTGGAATTAAAACAGCTTTTCGTTGCATTGATCACTATTTAGAATGTAGAAAAAAATTAGTATGTGGAAGAAAATGTTCATATTGACCCCCCTACGTGCATAGAAAATATCGCAGTCATTTCCGATACAGTTGCAAACTTATTCAGCAGCGATTTTTTTCACTGAAGCGGCGACTCTTATCCCTTTCGATTATCTCTTCAGCGGTATTTCTGTGGGTGAAAATTCATCATAAACACAGAAAAAAAATATTAATTTCCATAAATTGAACCGAATGCCGATGCATTTGCACATTTACTCGAAAATGTTCGAAAACTGTTCCCTCAGTTCATGCGAAGCTGATGTGTACTCGGTGTTCGGAGTAGGTCGATTGAGATGTTCAGTTTTATTAATTATGGTTCAGTGACATGCCTACCTACAACATCACAAACAAAATTTTATTGCAATTTATGAGCGTTGAAAACTACAATCGAAATCACAGTCGCTTGGACTTTTCACGTGTTAAAGCTTGCTTCAGATAGAATTGGAACAAAGACAATTGCCTGTATTTCAGTTATTTATTATTGAATTCAAGATCTTTTTCATACAAATGTAGCGTTTTCTTCATACTTTTAAGAAAAAATATGGTTTCGAAGGAATTCTCGAATTTTTACTGTAACACGGCTCATTAGGCGGCGCACACCTTCTTTGTCCATCGTTTTAGCTATCTTATTCCACCAGGTCGTCATCTGATTGATGTCTTTGACAACCTTTCCCTTTGCCTTGAGTCTCCTTTTCATGATTGCCCAGTATTTCTCAATAGGACGGAACTGGAGGCAGTTGGGTGGGTTAAGGTTTTTCGGAACAAACTGGACCCCTTCTCTGCATACCATTCTTGAACGACTTTGCTGTATTGACAGCTTGCCAAATCTGGCCAAAACATAACGGGATGGTCGTGGGATCAGAGGAACGGCAAAATTCGTTTTTGGAGACACTCTTTTTGGTATAGTTCCGATGTCATTGTATTATTTGTAACGAAAACTTTCGTTTTTTTTTGCCACAGCTGCAAATGCCCTGCCAAATCATAAATTTTCTTGCAAATTTGTCGGAAAAAACAAATTTAAATTTGGCTGGAACATCCCCCGAGCCGTTGCCAAGTAAAGTTTTTGACCTGGGATTTGCCCGAAATCAGCCATGTTCGTGCGAAGCTGATGTGTACTCGGTGTTCGGAGTAGGTCGATTGAGTTCTATTCGATGTTCAGTTTAATTAATTATGGTTCAGTAACATGCCTACCTACAGCATCACAAACGACATTCTATTGCAGTTGATGAGCAAAGCAGTTGCGCCGTAAAAACTACAATCGAAATCACAGTCGCTTGAACGTTTGGCGTGTTGGAAAACGATGGTTTACCACAACTGCTATTGATTCACTTATAAATATACCATAGAATTTGCAATAGCAAAAAATTTAACAATTTTCCATATCATAACTTTTTCCTACGATTGCTGAAAATGTCCGAAATTATCCCATTTTTATTACTATTGATACAACAATTCATTAAACATCGAATTAGCAACAATAAATATATTTACAAATTTTTCTACGCACTCTAAAAATCTCCAAAATTCACGTTTGCATTAAAAAAAAATGATTTTTTTTTTCGGATGACGATATAAAAGAAGCTAAGAAGCTGATAATTGTTTTCCATAAATTTTCCATGGAAGGTAGGAGTAGATCTTACGCTTCAGGTTGATCCGGGAGTTCTCGGTTGGACGCAGCGCAGAACCGCCAAGAATGCCGCGTCTTTGCCCTTGATTTCTTGATGAACGACGCAACTTCCGGCAAGCATTTCGTTCTAGAAATTTTTATCGTTCACGGCCAGTCCGAAGCGAATGAAGAGCGGCTTTGGCATCCCTTTCTGGCTGATTGTCAGCCGCAGCTGCACCTTCTTGGGGAACTTGGTGTGTGAAATGAACTTCACCTCGGAGCTCACTTCCTTCGTGGAGGGAGTAAAATGCGAAGTGCCGCTGCTTCATTGCCTAGCTCCGAAACCAGTCTTCCGCTTCCTGACATTTATGTTCATGTTCGCCAGGAACTTTTTCCCTGTTTGGCCGGTTGCAGCGATGTAGCCTTTTCCTTCGATCTTCCTCTTCACCTTCCTATGGTGCTTCTTGTGGCTCAGAGTCGTCGGCGGTCCGAAATCGAGCTTTCTTTCGATGAACTGATTGTTGTCTAATAGTGTTGTAGACGCCAGAACGGACGTATCCGGTGACCACAAAGTGCCGCACGATGTCCGTTTTCGACACGGTGAGGTGCGCACACTTCTGAACGGAGTTGCTTCACTGTTTTTGTCATCACGGTTAGAGTTCGACTGATAGAGCTATCAAATTTTGTCTGCTGACTCATGGGTTACTATGATTGATGCTGCATGGGTAGTTTTGCCAGTGCGGGTGATGGTAGACCCATGCAAAATCGGTAAATGATGTTTCCAATCCAAGACAACACCTCCCGTTTAAAGGACATTCTTCAGAAATTTGAAGACTTTCCAAGATCTAACAGTTCGGCTGAAAAGTTCGTATCGTTTAATAGAAACACACATTTTTTTGCCAAAATTCGTTTTTATTATTCAACATAATTGCCATCAGAGGCGATACAGCGATTATAGCGATCTTCCAACTTTTCGATACCATTTTTGTAGTACGATTTGTCCTTTGCCTCAAAATAGGCCTCAGTTTCAGCGATTACCTCTTCATGGCTTCTAAATTTTTTACCAGCGAGCAATCTCTTTAGGTCTTAGAACAGGAAAAAGTCACTGGGGGCCAAATCTGGAGAATACGGTGGATGAGGAAGCAATTCGAAGCCCAATTCGTTCAATTTCAGCATCGTTTTCATCGACTTGTGACACGGTGCATTGTCTTGATGAAACAAAACTTTTTTCCTCTTCAAATTAAGCCGTTTTTTTGAAATTTCGTCCTTCAAACGCTCTAATAACGCTATATAATAGTCACTGTTGATGGTTTTTCCCTTTTCAAGGTAGTCGATGAAAATTATACCATGCGAATCCCAAAATACAGACGCCATAACCTTACCGGCCGATTCTTGAGTCTTTCCACGCTTTGGGTTCAGTTCATCGCGTGCAGTCCACTCAGTTGACTGTCGATTGGACTCCGGAGTGAAGTGATGGAGCCATGTTTCGTCCATTGTTATATATCGACGAAAAAAATCGTTTTTTTTTTTCGATATAACAGCTCCAAACACTGCTCAGAATCATCAATTCGTTGTTGTTTTTGAATGATTTTGTGGATAATGTCACAGACATAACTGGATGTCGTGAATACGAATATAACTGAAACGCTTTCTTCTTACTTTCGACTATCAATTAGTTGATCTCTTGCCAGCTTTCCCCTTTTTCACTACTAGAATTTGAAATGATGCATCTAAACTGAGCCGGTGCTATGCATTTTATATTGCAAATTAATAGAGAGTTCCTACAACTACGAACTCCAACTGGTTGAAAGAAGGACCGTATATAGTATAGCAAAGTAAAATCTCGCATAGTTCTTTGGGAATATGTTAATGGTTTTAAAAAGATCCGACTGGATGAATTCAGAAACTAGGGACTTGACCTGAGTTCAAGAACTACATTCAGAACTTAGAGCATGCTCAGAATTCAAAAGCAATTTAGTTTTTGAACTAGTTGCGAAACTGAAATCAGTTCCGGAATCCAGTACCAACATGCAGGTTTTAAATTCTGAACCTGTATTCTGGAACTAAGTTCCTGAAACTAAATTCTCCTCCCGACGATCGATGTCCAAATGAAAGCACGACCTGCACGGCTTTATGCCACGCAAAAGGTCTGCTTTCTTTGCCGACTGCTCCACCTGACAACAGAAGTCCAAATGAGAGCACGACCTGAGCGTTTGAGGTTTCGTACCACGCTAAAAGTTTGCTCTTATTACTGGCGACTGCTGCTCACGACGATCTAAGTCCAAATGAAAGCACGACCAGAGCGTTTCACGCTTTATACTTGGTTTGTTCTTACTGCTGTTGGTGGGAGAATCACACCTTGACATCAGAGTTACCATATTCACAGATTTTTCTGTAAAACCACAGACTTTTTTACCTAATTTGCCGCACAGATTTTGTATCACAGAACACAGATTTTATTAAAATTCACAGATTTCTACAGATTTTTATGAATATTTCATAAAAATGGCAGATTTTCAAAATGTGTTTCACAGATTTTCACAGATTATGATCGAAAATATGCAACACAGATGGTACACAGATTTTTCAAGCTGAAACGCCGATTTTAAAATGGCAACTCTGCTCGACATCCAGTTCCGTCTGAAGCACTAGAAGAAATGAAGCGATAAAGTGAGTCGTATTCACGACAAAAATTATCTTCTTATGTTAATTTCCACTTGAAATCATCCATCAAACCGTGATTCCGAATCTGGAAGTCGAATTAAATTAAAATTAAACGAAGTTATGGGATCTGTACAGTCACATTTTCTCAATTTTAGTACAATTTACCTTATAACCAGAACCAGAAGATGAATACGGACAAAATTTAACAGCAAACGATGGGACTATAGAGCCTTCCATTTAAAGTTAAGTTTTTGAAAACAAGTTTAGCAATCTCTGGACAGAATGCATATTTCCGTTATTTTGCACATTCAAACATATGAAATGGAAGTTTGATCCAGATAAAACTTAAAAGAAGGCTATAAGACCATTAGGCTAAGTTTTTGGAAGTCATGCATTTTTTTTTTCTTTTTTTACATGTATTACTACGTAACTAGAAAAGCGAAATTCGGATCTGTCTAAAATTAAATAGCAGATTATGGAACCACAAGACCTTTCATTTAAATCTAGGTTTGTGATTACGGCTCAATATTCTCTGAGAAAGTAGAACGAACTTTTTCAATTTTTTCACCTATTTAACCCTACTGTTTCGGAACTCTTCTATGTCAGATCCGGATAAAATGTAATAGCAGACTATAAGACCGTAAGACCATCAAGATTGTAAAAGTCAGTTCGGTGGTTTCTTAGAAAATCGGAGAATGCTTCGGAATTTTCATTTTCTTTGTTGGACATTTTTTTCCCGACAGTCCGAAACTGGAATCATAAAAAATCAACAGCAGGCTTTGTTTAAGAAACTAGATGGTGCCCTTTTTTCGTTTGGACTCCGGAACCGGGAGTTCGGTTCGAATGCAATTCAATAGCAGGCTATGGGAGAATGAGACTTTCCATTTGGATCTAAGTTCATGAAAAGCTGTCTTGAGCTGTACAGATGTTTGCCGACCTCGTATGATATATGACACTCAGCCCCTTCCCGGGCTTTTGGTTGCAAAGCTTTTCTATGTGAAAAAGGAAAACAACGGACGCAGCTTCCGTTACTCCCTCAAAAACGTGTTTAATCCACCTAGCAGTGAGATGATACCTATTTTTATCAATCCGCATGTGTTTTTTGCATGAATATTCTTCGGTGTTTAAGTTTTCATGACATTATTTTAATGACCCTCGTTTTAAGCGACAATTTGAGATTTTAATCACTCATTACTCTGTAATGTCGAAACTGCAAATCGGGTCGAATTTGAATCTAGAAGTGTGATAATCGATTAAACATGCCATGATATGTAAGTTCCACTCTAGAGTTTACGGTAATTTAAGGTACTTCCAGAGCCGGTATTCAGGAACCAGCATAACCCAAACCGATTCGTATGGCCATATGACGAATAAATTACAACAGTTTTGAGTTCAACTTTGAAGCTTTTCGGGATTGTCATCTTCTATATCGGTTTGAATTTTAAAAATTCATCATCATGTAATTCGAGAACCGGAAGTCATAATTGGATAAAATAATTAATTTTTGTATATAAGTTTGTTTTAATTAAAATTTTTGTTTCTGAAATTTGATTAGGCTTTTTTTGAGAAAACGATTGAGCTTTGAGAAACGATTTTATACTGGAACCGGAATTCTAAAAGCGGTATGGCCGAAGTCAAATAAATTCACCTGAGTAGCTGTACACTTTACATTTGTTTCAAAACATTTGAAAATCAGTTAAGACATCTTTGAGAGATCATAGCACGAATTAAATTTTTAGGTGCCTTCTGATCGACAACTGAATACCACTAAAACTGAAAAAAGTTAATTTTTTTATCGACTATCCAAATCTGCTAACCCGATAAACCTGATTAAATTATGTGGAATAGACATTTTTATACAATCCCCGAAACCGGAAGTTGGATCTGACTGAAAAGCAAGATGTTTTATAGAACTTTGAAACTTTTCATTTGAATCTTAGATGATTCTTAGATTTCATTTGCATCTTAGATCGGTTCAGCCATCTTCAAGAAAAATGAGTTACACAATTTTGATTTCGTTTCACATATCATCCTGTAGTTCCGAAACCAGAGGTCGGAACCAAACATAATGCAGGAACTTTGTTTGGGAGCATACGACTTTTCGTATGAATCTGAATTTGTAGAAAAGAAATTTTCCGAGAAAATTAATTGAAGTTATTTGTCACACACGCATTTGCTGATCTCGACGAACTGATTCGAATGGTATATGGATGTTATGTAGTTCCAGCATTTATTGCTGTAAGTAGTTTAAAACAAAATAATTAAAAAAAATTCTGCCATCATCTGGTTTATATATGTCATATTCGAACGATTATGTTGCCAAAAACGAGCCGTGCCAAAATCGGTCCGAGGCTAAATGTCATGAAAAAGAATGCTGTACACAATCCTTTTGGTTCTTAGAAACAATTGTATGTAACAGTATAAAAAATCGTGTTTTCCGTTGCTCCCAAGCATTTCTTTGTCATACAGCGCTCAAAACTCCTACTGCTGGAATAGGGGGAAAAGTCGCTTACAGAAAAATTTCGATATCTCCGTTAAAAATGGACGGATTTAAACAATCTATGGCTTGTTGGATAGGTATTACCGTGCGGAATCTAAGTCTGAAAACATATTCTGTTTTCAAGGTCAATTGTGACAGATACTGTCAAAAAACTGAAAATTTTGACATAAAACTTTGTATAACTCAAAAAGTAAACATCCGATCTCAAAACCATTCAATAGCGTTTTGGGTGACGGGGAGACCATTCATTTGCGACTAGTTTGATGAAAATCGGTCCAGCCATCTCTGAGATCTCGACCTCTTAGTTGACAACACACATACGGACACACACAGACATTTGCTCAGTTCGTCGAGCTGAATCGATTGGTATATGTCATTCGGCCCTCCGGGCCTCGGAAAATTTTTCGAAAGTTTGAGCGAATTCTATACCTATTTTTTATATATATAAAAATAGGTAAAAAGACTAGTAGGTAATGTCAGAGACATTACCGGATGACGTGAATACGAATAAAATAAATGGTTCAGTTTCTTTGATATTAAGGAATCTGAATTTTGGACCTGCATTTCTTGAACCAAATTTTGAAGCTAGAACTAAATTTTGAATCTGAATTCTCAATTTTGATGTTAGATTTCGGAACTGTACTCTGAAGCTGAATTCTAGAACTTAATTCTGGATTGTTGAACTGATTACTGAATCTGTGTTGTGGAACTAAATTCGAGACCAGGATTCTGACTCGGAACTGAATTCTCAACCCTGATTCTACAGCTGAGTGTTAGCTACGGAATTCCGGTTCAGGATTCAGTTTTAAAATTCGGATCCCGAACTCGGCTCCGAAATTCAAATTAATTCAGTTCAAAAATTTTCAGATTCTATTTCCTGATTTCAGTTATTCTTCTAGATTGTAGAACTGAATTCTTGAACCAAATTCTAATCCTGCACTGAACTGAATTTTTAATATGGATTCTGGAGTGTATTTTTGAATTGAATTCTGTGAATACAGTTGATCTATGAATCTATACTACTATAATCCTAAATTTCGGACTGAAGGTTCAGAACTCAGTTTTAGGATTCTGATACTGAATTCTGAACTCCGGATAGAAACTTTGAAACTGAATTCTGCTCTGATACTTCAGTTCAGAATTCTGTTTCAAAATTCAGATCTAAGTCCAGAGTTCATTTCTAAAATTTAATTCTAGAGCCTAGGTCTAGAAACGAGACCATGATCGCAGTTACATAATCCAGGCGCAGAATTAAGTTCTAAAATTCGGTTTCAGCTACAGATTCATAATTCTGGAACTCGATTCTGGCCTTGGATTCGGGACGAGGAATTAAAGTTAAGATCTGTATTGTGAAAATGAAAAAGAAAATCTTGTCTTGGATTCTTAATCTGAAATCCATAAGTGAGCTCTAGAACTGGAATCCAGAACTGAGCTCCAGAACTGTGGGTACCTCATGCTACTGAAAACTCTATCACACATTGCTGATCACATCTCCAATAACGTGGAGAGAAAATTATGTTAAGTGGAACAAAAGATATTCAGGATCAATTAGAATCTATTATACTGTAAACCTTTACTAAACTAATTATTTTCATTTCCGATTTGCATATTTCAATAGATAAGTAGTTCTAAAAGTTCTTTAGATAACCTTCAGAGCCCTTTGAAGGGCTGATTTTGTAGACTATCTTTGTTCACTTTTCGTTGTATTTTTCTCCAATGCAGCTAGATGACGCAATCGCTCTTGTTCGAAGTGAAACTCACACTGCAAACGATGCACAAAAAACCGTCATGCAGCAGAACTGAATTCTTGATTCTTCATCTAGAACTAAATCCTTAAATTTTATTTAGAAACTGAATTCTCGCTACTGGAACTGAAACTGAGCTGTGCACATAAAGAAAAAATGAAACTTACACGACATGTAAACCGATAGTACTATGAAATAGACATCAGTTGAAACGAAAATCTGATTTAAAACCATGATTGATGTAAAATTACATTAAAATTCATTTAGTTTTTCATTGAACAAGACTGTATATTTACAAACCTCTTCGTTTTGTAATGTAAATTTCCATTCAATTGCCTGCTCCAAATATGTGCATGAAAATAAATGTAAAATCACAAAATATTTTTATCTGTGTGGACCTCAACTAACCGAAATGATGCACCTGCTTCATTGTCTGTTCAGTTTCTGTGCGCAGACAAGAATGAACGAAATATATCAAGTGTTAATCTTCTTTACCTATCCAGTAGGTAACGCAGAAATGAAATGTTGCTTACTACATCAAAACCGTCGGCTCGGGTGCGAGAAAGAAAAACACGCGTCGTAAGTTCGCTTCTTTTATACTCGTTGATACCAAACATTTCAGAAAACTTTAGTTTTGAATAATTTGTGATAATGTTATACAATTGAAAATGTTATCATAAAATGATGATAATATTCCAGATGGCATGTAGCGAAAATGATGTTGATCCGTTAGATACGACAAGATATATTCGAGATCAAAAACTTATCACTCTCTCAGAGAGTAAATTTTGAAAAGGCGCCCTATAGTAAAGTAAGTCGTATTCACGACAAAAAAAAACTAGTTATTCGGTTACGACATTGACCGTTTATTTCTACACTTGAGATCAAATTCAATGACTTAATTCGGGATCTGAATTCAGGATAAAAATCTTGCCAAAGATAATGACTGAGAAGATACAATTCCCTTCACGAAAAGTACTCCCCGAGGTAATTCAGTTGAAATGGTTTCGTTTTTCCACGAAACCGGACCTATTGGCTATTACAAAACAAAATTCTCAAAATATTGGCATAACGAAACCGAATTCCCACACAAATTCACCCGCACACCTTCAGCTTTGTTGTCATTCATGACACTTCCCATTCAGCACAGGACACTTCCGAATGGATTTCCCGAAACGCCAGCGGTTTGTACGCATGTTTTATTTTATTTTTCATTTTAGTAATGTGGCACCAGTTCCCGCTGTCAGTTCTTTTGATTAATTTCCTTGATTGGATGCTGTGAAAGAAGAACGACTGCAAATTTCCGTTTATTGCGGTGTGAGATGCCGTTTTTGTGTGGCATGAGATTTTTTAGGTACTTTTATCAAATAATCTGGATTTGTGTAGGAAAAATAGTCGCAATCTCATGTCGCTGTTGAAGTGATTGCGAACATATTCTGGATATTATTTCATCTAGTTTTGCTATAATAGAGCAGAAAGAAAATTTCAATAAACGGATTAAATTGGAAATCGTTTCAACCGAGTTACGCATCGGACATGATTGATTTCAAAACAACAACAACAAAAAATCTTCCACCACTGTCAAACCCTTATACCGCTGTGAAAATACGACGAGAGCGAAAACAATTTCCCTAAAGCAACCGGAGTTCGCTCCGAAAAAATCCCTACAGGAAACAATAATAATCTGCCCCGGTAAGCTGAATGTTGATAGACAGCAGCAGGTTCTAACAACTACCGTGAAGTCATCCGTTATCCCTTGCCAGAAGAAATAAGCCAAACCCAACCGCATTAGACTTAATGTAATAAAGAAGAATGTACCACAGCGTCATAAAAAAAAGAAAAATGTAATTAAAATTAATGGATTCTGTACATTGCGTGTCGAAGTAATCCTCCAATGTTTACCCAAAAAAATACTCAATTTAAGTTTCTTGATAGCATTCGATTGCGAGTTGTAGATATTCACAGAAAGGTAATGCGCCTCACGGTGCAGTAATTTGTAATCCTAAAGTTAAGGACATAAACGAGAAAACAATAATCAAAATACAGTAATTTTACAGATTAAGCACTTTAGTTGTAAGCTTATGAAATTCCAAAAAAAATCCAGTAGATGAGAGTTTACATGCTAAACCAAAATGTGTATGCAATGTACTAAGCTTAATCGATGGAATGTACTTTTTTGTAACCGCTTAAATATAATGACTAGAAGCTAGAAGAAAATCATAATTCAACCACGTGTTTCGAGCGATGAAAAATACAACAAAACAAGCAATAAAAATTAGCGAAAAATTATTGAATTGAGGTAAGGGAATTGTAAACCGTAAAG
The DNA here is from genome assembly GCF_030247185.1 of Malaya genurostris. Lineage (NCBI taxonomy): Eukaryota > Metazoa > Arthropoda > Insecta > Diptera > Culicidae > Malaya > Malaya genurostris. The sequence goes on from NC_080572.1 coordinate 97,235,446, forward strand.
CCGTGACACAAATGAACATCATAATACACCAAAAGCAAAGCACCTGTCACACAAGGAAAGGTACTAAAAACCGCGATCAAGGAAGTAAGCAAATTTAGCTAAATGAATATTTTGGTAATAAAAAGAAATGCGCAAAATAAAAACGTTAATGAAAATCAAACATCCGGTCCGGCTTTAGCTTCATTGTCTACAAGTTCCACGATGACAGACCCTGCCAATACGTATTACGTATTAAGCCACGGTTAGAATCACTTTGAAATGCAAATTTGTCAAACACGGTAAGTTAAGGCTTCGTTTAAACATCATTAATTTATTGAACTTTTTTTGGTTAATTTGTGCCGTATTTTCTTTACAATGCTTACAAAATTTCGTATGATGTTGGGAAACAATTTGTGCCGATGAATTCAACTACTATATCTTTAAATCCATTTATGAATCCAGAAAGTTTTTGATGTTTTGTCTTTATTGTCCATTTAACAGAAGCGTGAGTTGCTCATTTTAGTTGTACTAACAATAAACCATGCGGTTGCATCATTTCAAAAAGAATGAGAAGCAATGGTGATTACTTTCAACAAAACAGAAATGGTGACGAAATCTGGATCGGTTTGTTCCGATTTGGATGAAACTTTGGATAAACCTTCTTGCACAGAAATGGAGACCGATTTGATTCTAGACTAATTTTGTAAAGAGATTGAAAGATTCGTTAGCCAGTTTCTTCAAATTATTGTACTGCACTTGCAGTTTTTTATGTAATAATAATATTCAAACAGAAGTTGTAGGACATCAATTGGGCACACTTGAAAACTTACACTGAAAAAACTACAAGGATCAGCACCATGGGGGTGTTCGAGCCATTGCACAGTGGGGAAAAATGGACCAAAAACGCGATGATTTTTTTGGAGGCATGATACAGCTGACCACAAATCACTTTTTTGGTGTAAAATGGTCAGTAAAATCGATTCCATGTATTTAGAAGGACCGCACGAAACGCTATCATGTTCATTTTACCCCAAGTTCCCTTTTTCTACTGCATTGTATTCAAACTTAATTATATAACATGAAACCGAAGAACTTGCAGAACAGCGAATAGAGTGTTTCCGATGTAAACAAGTCTAACAAATCGATTGCATATAGTTTTATTGACAGCAGAAAACTCGTTGCACCGTTTTACCCTATTTCTTTTCTAGTTATAATATTCAGTTGAAATATGATCTGCAATCCAAAAGCAGATCCAATACGATTTATCAATATTGGTTCATATTACGTGCAAAACATCTGTGATCCAATAAAACACAACGGGAATGACAGTAGTTGCCTGTTTAACCCGTTTTACCCCAATTTATATCAAAAGTTGTATTTCTGGTTAAACTTTCTCTCGCATACCGAAAGCAAGCTGATTGCGGTTGATGAAAATCGATTGGTATTACAAAGAATAACCTGAAAATAGGATTACAAATGAATTCAATTTTCACTACATGCGTTGTAACTATGACAATGTTCGTTCATGTGTTAATAAATCTACAATATGAATAAAATTAAGGAATTCGGTTGCGTATGCATTGGTTCCTTAATATGCAAAAGTGAAAATCAATTGAAGTAACAAAATATGTTCTGTGGACTGTGTCACATATTTTCTTCCTTGTATTGCTGCCATTCTATTTTCAGACACTTTCCGAAGATTATCGACGCTTTTTAACGAAGGATCATTAAAATTACACAATTACTGAGTTTGAAGGTTGACGGTTATTAAAATTTTTAACATCCACATTTTTCGATCAAATATTAAAATACTTCTCTAATCTCTGATAATAAAATGATTAAGTTGAACGTTTTCTGTCTTGAAAATTATGATGATATAAAATTGATTCATTTGTCCAGATTTATATCTTGAGGTTGTTCGTATCCAAAAGTGATCTTTTAAGTAACTTTGAAATCATCATAATTGACTTTCATTTAAAGGATATTTTCCAAAAATTTTTAAATGTAAAAATTTGTTGAAGGCATCAAAATAGATTAGAACCAATTGTTCTGAAAGAATTTAAATGTCATTTTAATCATTCGCCAACAATGTAAACACTAAAAGTAGAGCAAGTTTGTAATTTGTGACTTTTAGTGCTTATTATCTTTATTTTTGTATTTATTATGGGTACCTTAGAATCGAGGATGGCTTTTATCGCTCACTCGCAACTCTTCACACGATTCAATCAGTGCCATCAAAGAGATACGGATATCTTCGCAGCAACAAAAACCAGCATAGTTCATTTAACATAGAAAAGGCACCAGCGCGAGAGCGAATTTCTCTCGATGACCTGTCTGAGAATCAAAGGTTAGCTCGCTGCTGTGGGGATTCTCTCTGAAGTAACAAACGGTCGCTTATTATCGTTTCGCGATCCGATTCTGTATGGGCAGTGGATAATTGCGATATAATCATTTTACTATTGCCGCTTATTCTAAATATGTGCATATAACCTTTGTATAAGTTGTCTCTATGAAAATGTATGTGAATGCTTCACACAAGGGTTTTGAAATATTGCAACCTAGTACACCGAAACCTCCATTTACGAACTAAACGGGGGTTCGTAAATGGAGGTAATTCGTAAAAAAAAGTTTACGTTATTTGGGATTTGGTTCGTAAAGAAAGTTTACGTTATTTGGAATTTACTTCGTAAAAAAAGTTTTGTGTAATGAATGTGGACACCCCTCAATCATATGGCCATTTTCAGAACGGATGTGATAAGTGGGTGCAAGAAAATGATGTTTGGGGTCGGTTCAAAATTCAAGATGACGACTTCCTGTTTATCGATGTTCCTTAAACATCCTTACAATGTGGGTATTTTCGAACAGGAATTGATGAGTAGTTGACGGAAAACGATATTTGAAGTGGTTTGTAAATCCAAGATGGCGACTTCCGGACTGTCAATATTCCTTAAAAACCCTTACAATGTGGGTATTTTCGGAACGGGATTGATGAGTAGTTGACGGAAAACGATGTTTGAAGTGGTTTGTAAATCCAAGATGGCGACTTCCGGTTTTTCGATATTCCTTAAAAACCCTTACAATTTGGGTATTTTCGGAACTAGACTGATGAGTAGTTGACGGAAAACGATGTTTAAAGTGGTTTGGAAATCCAAGATGGCGACTTCCGGTTTATTAATATTCCTAAAAACCCTTACAATATCGGTATTTTCGAACCGGAATTGATGAGTAGTTGACGGAAAACGATGTTTGAAGTGGTTTGTAAATCCAAGATGGCGACTTCCGGTTTTTCGATATTCCTTAAAAACCCTTACAATTTGGGTATTTTCGGAACTAGACTGATGAGTAGTTGACGGAAAACGATGTTTAAAGTGGTTTGGAAATCCAAGATGGCCACTTCCGGTTTATTAATATTCCTAAAAACCCTTACAATATCGGTATTTTCGAACCGGAATTGATGAGTAGTTGACGGAAAACGATGTTTGAAGTGGTTTGGAAATTCAAGATGGCGACTTCCGGTTTATCAATATTCCTTAAAAATCTTACAATGTGGGTATTTTCGAAACGGGATTAATGAGTAGATGACGGAAAACTATGTTTGAAGTAGTTCGGAAATCCAAGATGGCGACTTCCGGTTTGTCTATATTCCTTAAAACCCTTACAATGTGGGTATTTTCGGAACGGGATTAATAAGTAGATGACGGAAAACTATGTTTGAAGTAGTTCGGAAATCCAAGATGGCGACTTCCGGTTTGTCTATATTCCATAAAAACCTTTACAATGTGGGTACTTTCGGAACGGGATTGATGAGTAGTTGGCGGAAAACGATGTTTGAAGTGGATTGGAAATCCAAGATGGCGACTTCCGGTTTATCAATATTCCTAAAAACCCTTACAATGTAGGTATTTTCGAACCGGAATTGATGAGTAGATGACGGAAAACGATGTTTGAAGTTATTTGTAAATCCAACATGGCGACTTCCGGTTAGTCGATATTCCTTAAAACCCCTTACAATGTGGGTATTTTTGGAACGGGATTGATGAGTAGTTGACGGAAAACGATGTTTGAAGTGGTTCGGAAATCTAAGAGCGACTTCCGGTTTATCAATATTCCTAAAAACCCTTACAATGTGGATATTTTTGAACCGGAATTGATGAGTAGATGACGGAAAACGATGTTTGAAGTGGTTCGTTACGGTTTTAAATTTCTACATTCTAAAAATTAATATTGAGTCGAAAAAGTTCCTTTATCAGGAAGAAGAGATTGCCATACTGAAGAGGAGTATATTGTTTTATCCGATTCGGAGAAAGTCGATCCTGCCAGTTTATCTGCTATTTATTTCTGGAATTGCTCATGAATGTTAGAAATTCAGTGTCATGTGGTTGTCTAACTGACTCTTACGACTTGAACCAAATAATATCCCTTTTTCTCAATGGTTTACAAAATGTTAAATCATATTCCGACGGGCCAGTTGACATGAGATTTTGACAAGTTTAAATAATAACAAACAAATGTGTCGTGATGAGAGTAACAGTACTTTTTTCGGCTTTATCACGTACATTAAAACAACTGAAATTATCAGTGTAACACTGAAAATAAAAAAAAATTGGAGAACACGGTCTTTAATTTGAAGCCAAATTTTAATGTTTGTGGTTGCTTCCAAACATTAGATTGACTTCGAGTTGTTCAATAAAATATTGAAAGCATACAATATAACTATAACAATATAAAATTATTGTAGCTGTTCAGACGTCTACTTGTTATGGTCATTTCGATTTCCGAACCACCTCAAACATCGTTTTCCGTCATCTACTCATCAATTCCGGTCCAAACATATCTACATTGTAAGGGTTTTTAAAGAATATCGTCAAACCGGAAAACGTCATCTTGGATTTCCAAACCACTTCAAACATCGTTTTCCGCCAACTACTCATCAATCCCGTTCCGAAAATACCCACATTGTAAGGGTTTTAAGGAGCTTGAGCTTGAGCTGGTTGCTACTCCGTTACTGATCCAACACTTGTTGTTACTAGAGGCCGTATATACTACTGCGCATTCCACAAGTGTCACGGGAGAAGGATATTTGTTAGTAAAAATTTCAGTATTTTTATTATTCGCGCGCGACTAAGTATGTTTCGGTTTTAAGATGCTTCGATGCACCACTAAACTCACTAACTTCCCGAGTGAACGTTTCAACAATATCCTATATTGAAGTCCCGGGAAGTCTTGATTCACAGCTCTTATTCGAGGAAACTGAAAAAAAATTTGCAATACCATCGCGTAAAGAATAAAAACTTCCCTATTTTTGCCTTACTCATATAGAAAGGTTATGCAATCACTTGAAAAAGGGGACGGGTATAGCGTGATGGGATAGTCGATGCCTTTCACGCGGCCCGCCTGGGTTCGATTCCCAACCCCGCACATAGGGTCAGAGAGATTTTCTGGTCCGAAGAGGCGAATGACCTAAGATGTTAAAGCCTCTATAATTGAAACAAAAAAAAAATCACTTGAAAAACCGACTAGTGAAAATTGGCCCGGAGGGCCAAGTGTCATATATCATTCGACTCAGTTCATCGAGCTGAGCAATGTCTGTGTGTGTGTGTGTGTGTGTGTGTGTGTGTGTGTGTGTGTATATGTATGTGTGTGTGTGTGTATGTGTCCAATAATCTCACTAGGTTTTCTCGGAGATGGCAGAACCTATTTTGACAAACTAGGATTCAAATGAAAGGTCTCGTGGTCCCATACGAAATTCCTGAATGTTATCCGGATCCGACTTCCGGTTCCGGAATTATAGGGTAAAGTGTGTTCAATATTGTACACCGTCACTTGAACCGGCGAAGCAAAAAACGTGAAAATTTTTCTAAACTGGTCTCAAAACTACACAAATCGATAGTCATTATCAGTAGGCAACTAAACAAACCGATTCCGGCTATCCTGGTTCCCGGTATCCGGTTCCGGAAGTACCAGAAATAGTGGTCATACATATCAAAATGGATCTCACTCACTTTTCTCAGCGATGGTTTGACCGATTTCCACAAACTTAGATTCAAATGAAAGGTCTTCCAGTCCCATACGGAATTCCTTAATTTCATCCGGATTCGACTTCCGGTTCCGGAATTATAGGGTAAAGTGTGTTCAATATTGTACACCGTCACTTAAACCGGTGAAACAAAAAACGTGAAAATTTTTCTAAACTGGTCTCAAAACTACACAAATCGATAGTCATTATCAGTAGGCAACTAAACAAACCGATTCCGGCTATCCTGGTTCCCGGTATCCGGTTCCGGAAGTACCAGAAATAGTGGTCATACATATCAAAATGGATCTCACTCACTTTTCTCAGCGATGGTTTGACCGATTTCCACAAACTTAGATTCAAATGAAAGGTCTTCCAGTCCCATACGGAATTCCTGAATTTCATCCGGATCCGACTTCCGGTTCCGGAATTATAGGGTAAAGTGTGTTCAATATTACACACCGTCACTTAAACCGGCGAAACAAAAAACGTGAAAATTTTCTAAACTGGTCTCAAAACTACACAAATCGATAGTCATTATCAGTAGGCAACTAAACAAACCGATTCCGGCTATCCTGGTTCCCGGTATCCGGTTCCGGAAGTACCAGAAATAGTGGTCATACATATCAAAATGGATCTCACTCACTTTTCTCAGCGATGGTTTGACCGATTTCCACAAACTTAGATTCAAATGAAAGGTCTTCCAGTCCCATACGGAATTCCTGAATTTCATCCGGATCCGACTTCCGGTTCCGGAATTATAGGGTAAAGTGTGTTCAATATTATACACCGTCACTTAAACCGGCGAAACAAAAAACGTGCAAATTTTTCTAAACTGGTCTCAAAACTACACAAATCGATAGTCATTATCAGTAGGCAACTAAACAAACCGATTCCGGCTATCCTGGTTCCCGGTATCCGGTTCCGGAGGTACCAGAAATAGTGGTCATATATACCAAAATGGATCTCACTCACTTTTCTCAGCGATGGTTTGACCGATTTCCACAAACTTAGATTCAAATGAAAGGTCTTCCAGTCCCATACGGATTTCCTGAATTTCATCCGGATTCGACTTCCGGTTCCGGAATTATAGGGTAAAGTGTGTTCAATATTATACACCGTCACTTAAACCGGTGAAACAAAAAACGTGAAAATTTTTCTAAACTGGTCTCAAAACTACACAAATCGATAGTCATTATCAGTAGGCAACTAAACAAACCGATTCCGGCTATCCTGGTTCCCGGTATCCGGTTCCGGAGGTACCAGAAATAGTGGTCATATATACCAAAATGGATCTCACTCACTTTTCTCAGCGATGGTTTGACCGATTTCCACAAACTTAGATTCAAATGATAGGTCTTCCGGTCCCATACAAAATTCCTGAATTTCATCCGGATCCGACTTCCGAATCCGGAGTTATAGTGTGCGTATTAGAAGAGTTTGTGTGTCATGTTAGTTGGTGGCCGTACGAACCGACTTCGATTATACCGGTTCTAGGGTTCCGGTGCCAGAAGTGCATACAATAGTGAACCCATTTCGTTCTCTTAAGGATGGCTTACGCAATCAAAGCACTGTTTTATTCTGTATGTTATGCATAAACAATCACTTGGTTTTTTTCAAAAATCGAAGAGAAATTTTTTGAATAGAACACCATATATTATATGTACATGAGAAAGGCATCATTACACCACTAGGTGGATTAAAACAGGTTTTTTATAAATGAAATTACGTGATACAAATTAAACGAGTGAAATAAAGGTCAACAGATTTCACGCGCGTCTTGATTCTGTATTATTTCCGCTTTATTATTTTAATGATTTATTAAAATTATTAATTGGTTATATTGGTTGATCTGGGCAGCCGGCTACCGAGAAAAATATTAATTTATTGTTTGAAATATTAATATTAAGTGTTTTCTACTATGTATTCAATATACCGATATATGTTATCTCTGTTGTTAACTTTGTCATATTAACGGATTTGCGCAATAGTTGATTTTTATCATTCAATTTATAATCCTGAAAGACAATCAATAACATGGAAGAAGAAAACATTCCAAATAAAACTTTTCTTCGAAGCTAGACGGAAATTGATAGGTTGAATAAAGAGATAATTTAGTAAAATAGAGTAATCAGAAGTGAAACATTGAAAATATCTGATAACTGAAAGGAAAAAGAAACTCCTGCAATTGTCACCTTTTACGACAAGGAAGCAGGAACCCAGTGGATCTATTCTTGGTTCATTTTTTCCCGCCGGATTCCACACGGCATCTAGGCTGGTACTGTCCGGAGAGATCTAATAGGTACTATCAATCTCCTAGTGGACCCCAGCCCCTACATTGTAAGGGTTTTTAAGCAATATCGATAAACCGGAAGTCGCCATCTTGGATTTCCGAACCACCTCAAACATCGTTTTCCGTCATCTACACATCAATCCCGTTCCAAAAATACTTATATTGTAGCAGGCGCGTATACAGGGGGGTGTTTTAGGGGTTCAAACCCCCTCCGAAACTCAAAAAAGTATGATATTATGTAAACTCTTTTTTTCAAATAAGTAAAAAATAAAATGAATAATTTTCAACAAACGACTCCACAATAAAAAAATTTCAAATAATTATATAAAAAGTTCCATTTGTATGGAAATTGATCAACATGTTCTGAAACACCCTCCGAAATTTTTTTCTGGGTACGCGCCTGTATTGTAGTAATTTCAATGGAGCCGGAAATTGTTTTCATTGGATCCAAAAACCTCTTTTTACGAAGTTGGTTCGTAATAAAAATTTACGTTATTTGGGATTTGGTTCGTAAAAAAAGATTACGTTATTTGGAATTTGGTTCGTAATAAGAGTTACGTAAAAAGAGGTAACGTAAAAAAAGTGTGCGTGAACGGAGGTTTGGGTGTATGAGAATCATCAAGTCGAATCATCGATTCGATTTTCTGCGATAATTGTCAACTTGCGATTCTTTGTTGGTAAATTCCACACAGCACCAATCATTATCAGACTGTAATATTTTAAGGGCCGTGAAATACGCAGAGTATGAAGTGGAGTGAAGAAATATAGAAAAATTATCTCACGGTTCATGCATTGAGAGACTCGAGTTCTTTTAGCATCTTCTACCGGATTGAAAATGTTGTATACAATATTGATAAATATCGAGCAGCTTCTGTCAAATTTTCGGCAATCACCAACACTGCTTAGAATTATTTCATTTTTAATGTAATCGTGATCGGTTGTGTCTTGCATACAACCCTCTATTTTTTTCTGGACACAATCATTCTGCGATTTTGCCGAGATGAGTCAAATTGTATGCATTACTAGACGCCTTCGGGGCTTCGTTGAAAAGTTGTTTTCCAAAGCTCTCTGACTAAATACAAGAACTTTTGATTTGGATTGTGAATTACACTCCACTTTGAATGTTGCATTTTTTAGCGAGTGCGCCAAAATTGCTCCTAAAATCCCTCAGCAACGGTTAACCACTGACAAGAGCATTTAGCAAGGAGCAGTTGCTAGTATACGTTGCTATCAAGACTGTTTCAATGCCGCTCTTGCAAAATATTTGACTCTTCACTTTCTATTATTGTTGAAGGTTTTCTCGGGTCAGTGTTCCTTAGAAATTCTTATTTCGTATTCTTATTACCCCTTGATAAGCTTGCATATTTACTTATTGGTTAACTAACCAAGTATAAAATACTATTTGAACGCTGGTTCTATTGTGCACTTGAATAGCAAACTCCAGATTTAGCACACATCTTCGTTTCGAAAATGATTGGAACAATACTCAATACGACTTCTACTTAAGTGTATCTTATTTTCCTTCGCGGTTTTAAACCACCTATTTGACCCGCACAAAAGGATCGGATTCACATCAAAAATGTACGCAGATATTTCATTTCCAATTCCCCTCAACGACCATGTAAACCGTCATCATACACGGTTCCAGCAGAAATACTGACCGACTTAAAAGCATCTGATAATTTCGCTTTCCTGCGAACTACTTGCCATTTTCACCCTCCGGAGAAAAGGTAGGCTATCGCTCACAAGAATGGCACTTGTTAGAGAGCCATAATCGTATCGCGTGACCAAAATTGTGATGACCGAATAGGCGCAAACAAGACCACCGTTGCCGTCCTCTGGGAGCAGAAAGCCGACATAAATTTCAGTTACAACCCGGCCACGATACAAGGGTCCTCCGGTGATGGTAGGCAGGATGATGAAGGTGACAATAACTTGAGGATAGCATTTCTTTTTTGCTTTCAATTTCTGGGGAATTGAATTTACAAGGACTGCTACGACTTGTGTGTGTGTGTGATTTTTGTAGAATATAGATTTTTCGCAAGGGAAGACCAGAAAATGAATCGGCTTGACCGAGAAAGGATAATCATTCCGATCAGAAGTTACTTCACGGGGCATCTTGATTCCCTTTTGATTGGCTACTTCCAATCTGCAGAATTCAGGCTTTGGTTCAGCTTTTCAAGTAGGCTGTGAATTATTGAACCAGGAATGGTCTAATATGATACCTAAACTTTTCAGAAATCGCTCTTCCAGCGCGTGCTGAGATAGTTCAATTAACTTACTCTCAGCAAATGACAGGTAGATCCCATCCAAAGTCATTTTCTCCCAATCATCCGCAGGGAAGTTTTCGTCAATTATCTGATTCTTTCAGTAAATCCTGTGCGCCCAACCGAACACTCCATGTTTTACCACCATATAACAGGGACAGCAACATATCAACAACCGACAACAGAACAAAAGAATATGATCAATTTCAGCACATAACATATGTCAGTTAGAGAGGATTATAACCCTGATTCAATTATCGTCTATTTCTCATCGCGAATCCATCGCTCGGCATTTCGTTGGCTACGAGAATCTCTCTGTCAGTGAGTGCCATGCTTCATATGTTGGTTAAAAAAACCTCACCGTCCAAAGGAGACTGCCAGGATTTCATTTTGGCAAAGTAGACACGTTCTTTTTTTTGCCACGTTGAAGATTCCTATATTCGTTAGATTGCTTTTTTGGGGGGGGCCTTCATCCCTAATACCGAACCCAAGCGGCCGGTACACCGCCCATAAAGACAAAACAGGAAGGATAAATCAACACATGGTGGAGGGATACGATAGACAAAAGTGATACAAATTGAATACTGAGCAGATTAGAACATTTCCAGAACTGTTTTTGCGTTCGCAGTTAGTCAATGATGAAGAAAAAAAAATGCTGGTTGGACTTTGGTCGATTTTGCGATTTAGGCTGGCTAGGCTGATGATGAATAAAACCGAGCAACTGATTGCGACCGAATTCAAGCGGGAGATTTTCGTAAAAGAAATGGGCACCGCTTTCAGTATTTGCTCGTCAGAAACAGTTCAGTAGTCTACGTTCTGAATACTGCAACATGATTCAGGACAAATGTTTATTTAGTGATATAAATTCCAGAATTCATTCAACGATGAAAAATATAAATCGCGAGATATGAAACCTAATTCAAAAATTCACATTTCAACCTCACACTTATAGATATGTTGGTAGACGCATCCGACGCAGAATGATTTCAAGCAAACGTTACGGAAACGATAGGATTCTATCTCAAAAGTTGCTGCCAAAGTGAGCACGTAACGCGAAGCGTCAATACGCGCGGATGAGTTGGCTAGGTTGCTGACAGAGTGTAAGTATCACGCGAAACGGCTACACGCGCATACCAGCTAGTTAGATTTAATCAAAGCAAACCTGTGATGATGTGCTAATAGTTAATCGCACCAAACCACTTCGCAAAACGCATTCATTCTGGCTGTACCGTTAGGGTGATGCGGGAGTGAGCGTGAAAAGCGATTCAAACCAACAGCGTTCCGCTGCCATAGTGAACACGATTTGCGAAGCGTCATATACTATCTTGATGAAAAAAAGTACGGGTGTGTAATGTCAGACACATAACTGAATGTCGTGAATACGAATAAAACTGACACGATTTCTTTAAAATTTCAAATTCGAATTGATAGTTGATCGATTGTGTGAATTGCGAAACTTTCCCCCTTTTCACTACTAAAATTTTCAACGATTTTTGACGTCGATTATCTCATTGCGGATTTGCATATTTCATTGAAAGAAACTATCAAGATGCTGTACAAGATTCATTTATGCCTTTTATAAGAACAAAATTGTGGAATTCTCTACACGATTCTTGAAATGAGCAAAACGAGTCATGATTTGGGGAAAAGAAATGTGTTATGTAATGATATACAAATTTCTAAAATATTCTTAATTATCATTGTTGAAAACCCCCTATGAAATGAAAGAATGCTTTGGTTTATTTGAAAAAAAAAACAAACTAATATGGTCTTTTTAAAAAGTGAACTTAGTTGTATCATTACACTAATAAGATCATCGATCAATTGAACCAAGTTTTTTCTTCATATAAAGGTATAGCAGGATTGAGTCAACTTTGGTTGACATGCAATAAATAGTTAGTTTATTTCAACAATAAACTTAGCCTGAACAAATATTTTTTTCGCATGGTTGAACAAAAATGTTGATTCAAATCAAACAGAGATCATTGTTTCTGTTGAAGGAAGAAATTGGTTTGTAACAATCATATTCTATTCATTTTTGCCTTTCTCATAGAGAAAGGTTATGCAATTACTGTGAAAACCGTGTCCAAATGTCATATACCATTCGACTCAGTTCGTCGAGTACGCAAAATGTCTGTGTGTGTATGTGTGTGTGTGTGTGTGTGTATGTAATGTTTTTGGCACTAACTTTTCTCGGAGATGGCTGAACCGAACTTAGATTCAAATGAAAGGTCTTGTGGTCCCATACAAAATTCCTGAATATTATTTGGATCCGACTTCCGGTTCCGGAATTATGGGGTAAAATGTGCAAAAAATTGTGAAAATTAGTGCACTAACTTTTCTCAGAGATAGCTGAACCGATTTTACAAACTTAGGTTCAAATAAAAGATCTTGAGGTGCCATAAAAAATTCCTGAATATTATTTGGATCCGACTTCCGGTTCGGGAGTTATGGGGTAAAATGTGCAAAAAAAGAAAATATGTATTCTTACTTTTCTCATAGATGGCTGAACCGATTTTCACAAACTTAGATTCAAATGAAAGGTCCTGTGGTCCCATACGTAATACCTGAATTTCATGCGGATCCGACTTCCGGATCCGGAAATATAGGGTAAAGTGGGTTAAAAATTGTATACCATCACTGAAAATGGGGAAAAATCTTAAAAAATTTAGAAATTAATCGACCTCAAATCTTTTCCAATTGATAGTGTCCTATTTTGCATGCAAAAAAAATCTCCGGCATACCGGATTTCCCTGCCATAGTCGACGGTTTTGAAGGAGTAAGCGATATATCAAAGGGAAAACAGCACTCTGATTGGTCAATCGATACAAAAGCGAAGCTGTTGGAAGCACGCGAAGCTATAAATATAAGCAAAATTATAGCTAACGTTTCAGTCCTACACGTAACTTGCTAGAGGTTGTTGCTAAACAGCAAGACAAAAAGTGCCATAAAACGATTTGAAGCTTTATTGCTATGCTCTGATCTTGTGTCATGCAAGATTGGATGAAATCCCATGTTATGTCGTTTCGCCTGAGAAATTGACAACTACCCCAGGGTAAATTTTGAGTGCATAAGATTAATTTCTTATTTATATAAGATGAACTCGATTGATAATAAGAAAAAGTTTATCGCTTCAACCGAAATCACAAAATGGTAGTAATGGTAAAGAAACGCTATAAAAATAACTACTATCATACAAATCTTGAACACAAGTTTGACGAAAAGAAGCTTAAATATCGATATTCGTATCGCATGCTTGTATAAACATATAATTGCATACATTTAGGCTATTTAAGTAATTTCGTTGGCTAAAAAACGAATACAAATCATGACAAATATAGTCTATATTCTGGGTTCGCGTGTTCTGTGTTGGTTCATAATAAAGACTAAGCAGACTCTCGTGCATTTGCGGATTCAAAAGTGTGACGATTGATTAAAAATTTCTATCATTAAAAATTTTGGTTGCCTTGTTCCACATTAATGGCTCGAACAACCCTACGGGGCTGATCCTTGTAGTTTTTAGATAATATTTAGAGCCATTAGAAGGCTGATTTTATATAATGTTGTCCACTTTTCGTTTTTCGTTTTCTTTCTCTCCAACTCACATCGATTTCTCTGAGATGACGAGGTTTGAGAACAGATAATAGTTCGAAGAAGCCATATCAGGTGAACAAGGTGGATGGGCAAGTAACTGGAACCCTAAACCGTTGATTATAACCGTAGTTGTGATGCTCATGTACTTCATGTAAGGCCCTTTCACACAGATTTCGGTCTTTAATCGCTCCATTAATGCACGCTAATACTTGCATTGAGGTAATCCTTCAAATGTATACCATGACAATCCCAGAAACCCAGCCTTCCATGCACTCGTGCCGCTTCGAAGCCAGAACTGCTAAATGTCACTATCAAGTAGCAACTTTGCCCGACGAAGATTGGAAAGTTTATGTCACTGGACTGCAGCCAACCAGGTTCTGCCAATCATCATATATTGAGTGTCTGAGAGCCGATCTGTCATAACTTAAATTCTCTTGACATTACACTCACCAGGACGCTCATTGATTGCCGATGCGATTGATATTATCTTCATTTCTCCTGTCACTGCTTGATTACGATGGGACTAAATATTAATCCAGTAGCATAAACATTGAATTAAATTCATTTACACCAATAAACTCCGAAGTCCGATGACTTTTTGCAAAGAACAATCAACTTTATCAATTTATGTTTATGTTAGTACTCTCAAGGAACTTACTTTACTATGGAGTGCCTTTTCAAAATTTACCCTCTGAGAGAGTGATAAGTTTTTGATCGTGAATATCTCTTGTTGTATCTAACGAATCAACATAATTTTTGCTACATGCCTTCGAAAATATGATCACAATTTTATGATAAAATATTCAGTTGTGTGACATAATCTTAAATATTTAAAAATTAAACTTTTCTGAAATGTTTGGTATAAACGAGTATCAAAAAGAATAATTCATAAGGCGCGTTTGCCTTTCTCGTATTTTTAAAGCTCATAGCTCAGTGTTCCGTAGAAGGATTTATATAATCTAACTACCAATAGAATCGAAATTTTTCAACTTAAGCGTGTATAGAAAAAGCTTTGAAGTATTTCAATAGTACACTATTGAAAAACCTGTCTCATTTGACCCATGTATACACCAGCCAATCAGAACGCGTTCTGAGAAAGAGAACAAAATATCTGCTGCTGTACAACAAATCGTTCGAGAAAATGTTCCGAACAGTGTTCAATATCATAGTGAGTTCCACAATTTGACCCTTCTGAATGCTAGAAACGAATCCCTACAGCATATTGATAGTTTCTTTCAATAAATTATGCAAATCCGAAACGAAATAATCGACATTAAAATTCTGTATGCGGCTATTTTTATAGCCGTTAGGACCGTCCATTAGTGAAAAAGCTACAAACGAAATCAGGTAAAAACAAACCTCTCAACAAAAATTTGATCAGTTTGGATTCCATCGCCACTGCGAGCAGATGTATTGTGTGTCATTTGCAAAGCTAGTTTCGCTTTCGGCAAGAGCGATAACGTCACAGCTGCCAGTCATTTGCATTGGTGAAAAAACAACGGTGAACAGCATTACACAAAATCAGCCGTTCTAATGGCTCTAAAAGTTTTCTAAAGAACTATTGGGATTTGTTTTTCGCAAATCGAAGGTAAATATCCTCAGTTTAATGTGAATCTAGAACAGTTTGGTTAGATTTGTGCACTTTTCGCTGTGTAAATTCACAGTAATCGAGATCCAGTGGAGCCTTCTTCGTTTTTGCGAACAATGTGAAAAAGGGGAATGCTTGCATAATTTATACAATTGATCAACTAATTGATATTCGGAAGTGTTAAGGAACATGTCAGTTGTTTTCGTATTCACGACATTCAGTTATGTCTCTGACATTACCCACCCGCCTTTTATACTTCAACAGGGAATAGAAGAATGAGAGAGAGAGAGAGAGAGAGAGAGAGAGAACAAAATGCGTCACCTGTCTTTGACTGAGTATACTTCTACTTGATCATTTGACAAACAATTTGACTGTACCGATTACAGTTGACGATGATTTTAGTCAGTCTGTCAAGATCATTTGACATGAATGACAAATTGCAACTCTGTTCGAAGCACGACTTCAGTCCATTGTCGAGTAATCATTTTGTTCTCTAGCGTATTATAATGAATCCATAGAAACATGTACTCCATGTGCACTTGCGTTCTGCAGAATCTTGTCCAACTTAGTGAGTTCGC
Source organism: Malaya genurostris (assembly GCF_030247185.1). Classification (NCBI taxonomy): domain Eukaryota; kingdom Metazoa; phylum Arthropoda; class Insecta; order Diptera; family Culicidae; genus Malaya; species Malaya genurostris. The sequence continues at coordinate 97,251,758 of NC_080572.1, forward strand.
GCACTTTCTCTTTCCGGTCATCGAGTACAATTTAGAATCTTTTTGCCTTTCTCATGTAGAAAGGTGATGCAATCACTGTGAAAACCGACTTTTGAACCGAGTACTGGGGAGCCGAGTGTCATATACCATTCGACTCAGTTCGTTGAGTACGCAAAATATCTGTATGTGGGTATATGTGTGTTTATGTACCTTATGATAAAAAAAGAACTGGAATTTTATTAAAAAAACGCAAAATTTCAATTTTTAATAAATTTCTTTATTATCGCCTTAAAAGTACTCTCCTCCTGCGGCAATACATGCATGCCAACGCTTGATCAAATTTTCCATACAAATTTCATAGGCCGCCGAAGGTATGGCCTTTAGTTCACGCAGCGAATTCTCTTTTATGGTCTCTATGGTCTCAAACGCGTTCCCCACTATGGCCATTTGAGTCTGGGAAGAGGAAAAAGTCACGCGGGGCCATATCTGGAGAGTACGGTGCTTGGTTGATGACATTGGTTGAGTTTTTGGCCAAAAACTGTGACACAACCAACGTTGTTTTTGAATGAAATTCAGCTTTTTTGGCATCAGCCGAGAAGAGACGCGTTTCAAACCCAAAACATCAGTTAAAATGTGTTCGGCTGATCCATAAGAGATGCCTAACAACACAGCAATCTCTCTAGTCGGTACAGAACGATTTTGCAACACGATTTGCTTCGCCGATTCAATGTTTTCTTCAGCAACAGATGTTGTTGGGCGGCCAGGGATCTCATCATGATCCAAGCTTGTACGACCACCTTTGAACTCGTATGCCTGTGTTTTTCCTAACATTTTCAACGTTTCGGAACACTTAAATCCATTTGCAACACAAAATTTGATGCACACATGTTGTTCTAAATTTTCATCCATTATAAAAATAGCCAAATGAAAATTTTTCAACTTCTTTGTATAGACGCCAAACAAAAACTAATCGTACGATATGCGTCAAAATTTGACAGAATGTGTATAAAAGTGTTGCCAACGTTGAGAGAATAAAAGTTTACCGATTGGACAAGCGCGTGAATTTTAAAATGAAAATTCCGGTTTTTTATCATAAGGTATGTATTTAAGATTTTTTTGCACTCACTTTTTCTCGGAGATGGCTGAACCGATTTTCATGAACTTAGATTTGAATGAAAGGTCTTGTAACCTCACACAAAGTTCCCGAATTTTACTTCTTTCGTAACAAAATTTCTTAACTTGCCTCGAAACTATTCCAATCGGTAGGCATTGTCAATAGACACCCAAACAACCCGATTCCGGTTATGCTGATTCTCGTTTTCTGATTCCGGAAGCAAAATGAAATAATAAAAAGTAAAATAATTTCTAAACTTCTCTCAAAATTATTCCAATCGGGAGTCATTGTCAGTAGATGGCCAAACATTAATTTGGCTTTCCTTGTTCTTGGGTTTTTGATGAAGGACCGAAGATTGTAGCCATAAACTCAAAATTCTAGTCACGTTTTCTCGAAGAAACTTCGATTATACCGGTTCCCAGATTCCGGCTTTGGAAGTACCTCGTTTCATTTCCTCAGAGATGGCATAACCGACCTGAGTACTTTTTCACTCTATAGGCTATACTAGTTTTGATGTGGAACACATCTTTATTTTCTATATAGGGGTGTAAATCAGAAACTAGAGGAAAAATACACGTAGAAATGTGGTCAGGTTTTAAGCACTCACAGCTCAGTATATTTTTTATCAATTATTAATATTGTTTCATTATTTGATTGGAAATATTTCTACGATTCGATTTGAATGTATCAAGCCACGTATTTTCAATTATAAATGATTGAAATTTTGATTATTAGCGAGTAGTGTTCTATTTTGTCTGCTAAAAATCTCCGGCATATCGGATTTCCCTGCATAGACGACGGTTTTGAAGGAGTAAGCGATATATCAAAGAGAAAGCATCGCTCTGATTGATCAATCGATGCAAAAGTGAAGCTGTTGGAAGCACCGTGTAGCATGCTAAAGGTAGGTTGTTGCTAGACAGCAAGACAAAAAGTGCCATAAAACGGTTTGAAGCTTTAATTTGTATGCTCTGATCTTGTGTCATGCAAGCTCGGATGAAATTCCATGTTCCATGAAATTGACAGCTACCCCAGGGTAAATGTTGAGTGCGTAAGATTAATTTCTTATTTATATAAGATGAACTCGATTGATAGTGAAAAGTTTATCGCTTCTACCGAAATCGCAGAATGGTAGAGAAACTTAACGCTATAAAAATCACTGCTTGCATACAAAACTTGAATACAATCTTGACGAAGAGAAGCTTTAATATCAAAATCCGTATCGCAAGTATGTACAAAGATATAATGGCATACATTTGTGATATTGGTGTAATTTCGTCGGTTATAAAACAGACAATTTTCGGTGTTGGTTCCTAATCAAGATGAATCTAGGCAGACTCTCGTGCAATAGCGGATTCAAAAGTGTGACGATTGATTGAACTGTTTGATTGTAGATCATTAGAAATTTTGGTTGCCTTGTTCCACATCAATGGCTCGAACAACCACATGGGGCTAATCTTTGTAGTTTTGTTTTTCCAAGAATCAAAGAAAATTATTTTGAAGAATACCACACATTTATATATGCGAATATGTGAGATATGATATGGATTAAAAGAGGTTTTTATTATTGTCGTTTGTTGTGCTCTGGATTTAATCTCCATTTCATTTAGTTTTGACACTGTTCCATTGACATCATTCATTATTCTGATTTCGGGAGGGGCCAAGGCCTCTCACCCCCCCCCCCCCCTCCTCTGGGTAACTGAATGCGGCAGCGCCCTATGCATTGAACCGCCAACCCGAGTGGAACAGTATTTTCTTTGATTTGAGTTCGACATGCGGTCACTAGATTTTAAAGCTTGCCACAGATTTTCTGCTGAAATGACCATTGTACCCCACATAGAATCGCTTAGATTACTGCTCGGAACACAGTACGGTAACTAGCAAGTAAATGAGACTGCTCTAGTCTCATTTTACGACAGTAGACACTAGTAGAAGCACGACCATCCAACAGAGAACCGCCATGCACGATAATTGTTACGATCGTCGCTGAATGTAAATAAATGATTATGATTACGATTTCCCCTTATTCCAGCAGTAGTAGTTTTGAGCGCTGAGTTATAAAGCGACCCTTGTACTCAAAACTGTTGCAATTTATTCGTTAAGTTTATTTGTAGCCATACGAACCGTATTGGGTTATGCTGATTCCTGAACACCGACTCTGAAAGTACCATAAATAATGACGATAAACTCTTAAGTGGAACCTACTTAGACATCTTATGGAATGTTTAATCGATTCTTACACGTTTAGATTCAAATTCGATCCGATTTGCAGTTCCGACATTACAGGGTAATAAGTAGTTAAAATCTCAAACTGCCGCTTAATACGACGAAGTTGGTGATTGTCGATAATTTGGCAGAAAGCGCCTCGATGTTTCTCTACATTGTTTACTACATTTTAAATCAGGTAGAAGATGCTACAAGAACTAACTGCCTCTCAATGCATGAATCGTGAAAGAATTTTTCTACATTTCTTCGCTCCACTTCATATTCTGAGTATTTCACGACCCTTATCAAAATATATACAGTCTCGCAATGATCGGCGCTGTGTGGAATTTACCAAGAGTGAATCGCAAGTTGACAATTATCGCAGAAAATCGAATCGATTCTTTTATTCAATAATATAATTTTTAAGGCACACTAACTAAGGATTAAGATGCCAAGGGCTTTTTCTAATTTTAATTACAGACTAACTTAAAACTAGGATAGTATCATTAGGTAATGTCGTATTGGTAGTAAAATAGAATCTATCGCAATTATCCACTACCCATATAGAATCGGATCGCAAAACGAGAATAAGCGACCGTTTGTTGCTTCAGTGAAAATCCCCTCAGCAGCATGCTAACCTGTAATGCTCAGACAGGTAATTCTGTGTTAAATGAACCATGTCGGTTTTTTGTTTCTGAGACGATATCCGTCTCTTTTCGATGGTACTGATTGAATTGTGTAAAGAGTTGATAGAGAGCGTTCTTTGATACGATAAAAGCCATACTTGGTCATGAGAACTAAAACACCGAAGAATATTCATGCAAAAACACATGGTAATTGATAAAAAAGGTATCATCTCACTGCTAGGTGTTTAATAAACTTATCGTGCAACAAATACTTACAAATCCCATCACTAGGGCACTGAAAAAAATGCATACACCCTTTTTTTAAATCTGTCCAGAGTCAACTTCGAACACAAAAAATGGTTTGCAATTCTGAAATCGCTTTGTATACTCATCCAGATCAGGGTATGAGAAATTTGATGGCTTGCTACCTATTTTGTGGAGTAACTCTATTGAAAAAATGAGAATATATAACCCGAAAAAATCCCAAGTACGTCAGTTTTGTGCTAATACTTACGCAATTAGACCCATTCACCGAAGACAGAAAAGTGCCGACAAACCCGAAAAGCTCATCGTTCGAAACATGTAAAAGTAACAGACAAACAGTAAGTCTTTCATCAAAATTACACAAATTAGTATCGCTCTAATTCAATATTGAATCATTGGAAGGTGAAGTTTTTTTTCCCTTGCACATCTCTGCAGAGGGATTCAATTGCTGCTGATTCGTAGCCAAAGCCGAAAGCATTTGGTAGCCCAGTCTACTCATATCTGCGGTGGGTTGTGATGAGTTCAGATCGATGGTTCGTGGACCCCATCGCCGATAGACAACAGACGGACAGACAGAGCAGCAACTGATGGTCGACCAAGTGCCTTTCGATGCCGAGAGGGTGGCAGTCTGGGGAGTAACATTTTACGACCCAGCGCCAACTAATCGAACGCTCGTTAAAGGCTGCTGGCCATTCCATTTCAGGAAATGAGCTCATGGTAGTGGGCGGACCATTCATTCATTGCTCGGCTAGTTAGGCAGCTGCGATGAGTCGAGCTCGACGGTAGGTAATATCCCGAATTGGAAGTTGCTGATGCGAGAAAATCACGAGATGAAGGGTGGCTACCTCGGTTGAAGGAAAACACAGCAAAAGCTCGTCGTTCGGTTTGGAGATTTTTTACTGAAAGTCTGTTCGCGTTGAAGCAAAAAACCGATCGCACAATTGCCCGGAATAATCTGTTCCTAATATACGAGAATGATTAAAAGCCTTCTTCACATCGCGAGACTCCGGAACACGAAATGCATATTGTTCAAGAAAACGTCCAGAATAACACTCCGTCACAAACCATCGCTTTTTCCGTGGTATCAGAGCATAAAATGAGCTGCAAAAGCTAGGAAAATCATAAACAGTTCCCAAATGTTTAACTCACGGGACGGAGAATGAATTATTTATGCGACAACCGACCCAATTCACTTGACTTGACGATGGATGATGATAAAGGTACTCTCACTCCAGCGCCGCTTGTAGCCTGTAACCGGCACGAAATCGGTCAAATGAGAGAAAAATTGTCCGGGACAGCGGGGGCAGTTTTTGTGTTTATCCAACGCCTCCATCCATGCGAGATTTGCGTGCGATACGGCTTTGTGTAGGTGGGCATCGACAAACCGGAAAAGCAAACTTTGACAAACCGTATGTCAGTTCATCGACGATGCCAACAGCAGGAGCAGACTGCTTGGCGACAATAGCATTTTCCGATTACGACTCGAAAGTGGGTGTCAGCGAGGACGGGGCTACTTCCGAGAATATGAGGATATGAGCAGCTGCTAGGATATCCGCTGCCAGATGAAAACTTGGACACACTCACATTCTTGATTTGAGTTTAATTTGGGCCGATGGTTGTCGTCTGCGGGAAAGCCTATTGAAAAGGACGGTCGCTCTATAAATCATCGTTACTTGTAGTTTCTTTTCGGTTCGCTTTCGCATAGAAGGATATCGCCTGCCAGCATCCGAAGCCAGAACTTACTACTGCAATTTGCGGAAAAAGAAAAACTGTGGGGAAAGGTTTTCTGAAATAGGGCCATGTCAAACACTAATGGAGATGTGTGATATATTACAGAAGGTGACCTGTGAGCTAATGGTAAAGTTTTGGAATCGAAAATAACGCGGCTTTCAGGAGTTCGTATCTTTATTTGTTGGCAATAGTGAATGAATTTAAACAAATGAAATGGCTTGCTCACTCTCATATGGATACAATCTTAAGTAAATTTTAGTATTCATTCATCTTTAGACCTCCAAAATATTCCATTGCTATAATTTTATAATGTTTCAGAGATCTCAGGGTACTTAGTGTAAGAGAGATCCTTACGTTACTCATGCTATTGTTCTACGCACTTACATGGATTTCACAAATTGGAGGAATTTTTGGTAAAATAGTCACAAAAACGTTTCGTGCGGCCAGTATAAAATCTGGCATTCGATTCTAAAGACTTTTTACATAATATAAGATAATTTTCGTATGCCTTCAACGTGGTTCCCTTAAGACTTAAAGGTGATTTAGATGAAAATTCACATATTGGAGGAATTGGGGTAAAATATCCACCAAAACGTTACGTGCGGCCAGTATAAGTTCTGGCATTCGATTCTACAGACTTCTTTACATAAGATAAGCTAGATTTAGTAAACTTCCAATAAGTTTTTCCGCGATTTAACGACGACGTACAATACGATATCATGAAATGGAGAAATGGGGTAAAATAGTCACCAGAACGTTTCGTGCGGCCAGTGTAGGTTCTTCCATTCGATTCTTCAGACATTTTTACACAATATAAGATAGTTTTCGTATGCTTTCAACGTGGTTCGCTTAAGACTTAAGGGTGATTTAGATGAAAATTTTACATATTGGAGGAATCGGGGTAAAATAGCCACCAAAACGTTTCGTGCGGCCAGTATAAGTTCTGGCATTCGATTCTACAGACTTTTTTTTCTATAAGATAAGCTAGATTTAGTAAACTTCTAATAAGTTTTTCCGCGATTTAACGACGATTTACAATAAAATACCATAAAATGGAGGAAATGGGGTAAAACAGTCATCAAAACGTTTTGTACGGCCAGTTCAGGTTCTTTTATTCGATTCTACAGACCTTTTTACATAAGATAAGCTAGATTTAGTAAACTTCCAATAAGTTTTACCGCGATTTAAGGACGATTTACAATAAGATATCATGAAATGGAGAAATGGGGTAAAATAATCACCAGAACGTTTCGTGCGGCCAGTGTTGGTTCTTCTTTCAACGTGGTTCGCTTAGGACTTGAGGGTGATTTAGATGAAAATTTCACATATTGGAGGAATCGGGGTAAAATAGCCACCAGAACGTTTCGTGCGACCAGTATAAGTTCTGGCATTCGATTTTACAGACTTTTTTACATAATAAAAGATAGTTTTCGTATACCTTAAACGTGGTTCACCTAAGACTCAAGGGTGATTTAGATGAAAATTTCACATATTGGAGGAATTGGGATAAATAGCCACCAAAACGTTTGGTGCGGCTAGTATAAGTTCTGGCATTCGCTTCTACGGACTTTTTTACATAAGTTAAGCTAGATTTAGTAAACATCCAATAAGTTCTACCGAGATATAAGGACAATTTACACTAAGAGATCATGAAATGGAGGAAATGGGTTAAAATAGCCACCAAAACGTTTCGTACAGCCAGTGTACACTCTTCCATTCGATTCTCCAGACATCTATATATATATATATATATATATATATATATATATATATATATATATATATATATATATATATATATATATATATATATATATATATATATATATATATATATATATATATATATATATATATATATATATATATATATATATATATATATATATATATATATATATATATATATATATATATATATATATATATATATATATATATATATATATATATATATATATATATATATATATATATATATATATATATATATATATATATATATATATATATATATATATATATATATATATATATATATATATATATATATATATATATATATATATATATATATATATATATATATATATATATATATATATATATATATATATATATATATATATATATATATATATATATATATATATATATATATATATATATATATATATATATATATATATATATATATATATATATATATATATATATATATATATATATATATATATATATATATATATATATATATATATATATATATATAGTTACATACTGATCAATCACCAACGGCCCAACTCGTTCGACCACGCCACTGCAGAAGTGCAGACATCAGCAGTACAGTCCGGTGGACTTTGCCAACTCGTTCGAACACGCCGCTGCAAGCATTCCAGCCCGGTGGACTTCACCCCCAGGCCAATATAGCATGATCAGCAATTAGAACCATTAAGTAGAACCTCGATAGGTAGGGCATTTATTCAGTTTCAATCGCGCGACGAGTTCAGTTAGCATAGCATAGTGTTAAATGTAAATTTAATTAAAGGAATAAAAAGTTTTTTTTAAAGACCACCGCGTGTGATCTTTTTATTGGCGCAGCCGTCCGGAGTCGGCTGAGTGATTGCTTGTGATTAAGTGGAAAAATTACGAACACGAAAACGTAGTTACAGTGATTCCGCCGCGTTCATACGAAGAGAACAAAGCATCGGTGGCACGTAGATGATTTCATCGCCACAGAGTTGAGGATCCCCCCGCAAGCAACACCTGGAGTAACCAGCATCGTCAGCCCGGCCTACACAGGACACGACAGCAAAACCGTGAGTAACACAAACCTTTTTTTTAAGTGATCAGTGAGTCTTTAGCAAGGAGATTTTGCAAACTCCTACAGAAAATTCGCACTACCAGATAGACGAGTTTTCTGTCCCGTTGACGTACTACCAGATAGGCGACAATTTGTGGTGTCTTTTCGGCTTATCCGACCTTTTAACTAAGTGCAGTGTTATTTACGAGGAGGTTTCGCGCACTACCAGATAGACGCAATACCTCTACAGAAAATCGCACTACCAGATAGACGATTTCTCTGTCCCGACTTGACGCACTACCAGATAGACGACAAGTTGGAAACCCTTTTCTTTTGAATTTTTTTTCAAAACCCTATGAGCCAATTGCAAGAAATCCTGTTCGCGATACGCACACCCAAAAGCGACGACGAACACAGTGATAGCAATAGTGAGTGTTCAAACGATTCAGGAGATTTAGCGCACATACCAATTGCAAATCTCGACATCAATTTAGAAGAAATGTCCCTCAACGAACAACAGCAGCAGCAAGCGCCAACAGCAGAACAAGTGCTCGCGCAGTTAGTAGATCAAGTTACAAGTTTAAATGTGACGATTCAACAAATAACATCGAAACAGCAAGCGCACGATACAGTGCTACAGAATATGGCAAGCCCCCCTGGCTCCTCAAGAAGCAACACCGCACCACAAACCCAGTTGGCAGGTGACATTTTTAGAATTCCTGATCCGATTAAAGGAATTCCCACTTTCGATGGCAACCGCAAACAACTCCAATCTTGGATTACCTCTACGGAAAATACCCTAAACGTTTTCAAAAACCTCGTGAACGACCAAACATTTCAAATTTATGAGCAAGCGGTGCTCAATAAAATCACAGGCATCGCAAAAGACGCGGTTTGCCTCGCGGGTAATCCGCTTAATTTCGATGATGTAAAAATCATCTTATTAGATTCATTCGGCGATCGGCAAGAGCTGGCAACATACAAAGCTCAACTTTGGTCCAACAAACAAAATGAGGATATGAACATCCACAAATATTTTAGACGAACCAAAGAAATAGTGCAAAACATCAAAACGATCGCTAAACAAAACCCGGACTACTGCAACAACTGGGCAGTGATCTGCAAATTCATCGACGAAGACGCACTAGCCGCATTCATTTCGGGGCTTAGACACCCGTACTTTGGATATGCTCAGGCAGCAAAACCTGAGAATATAGAAAATGCTTACGCATTTCTTTGCAAATTCACTTCTGCCGAAAAAATATCATCACAGTTGTTTTCTCAGGCAGGACATAGTAGGCAAACACTAAAGGAAAAAACGCAATCGGATGGCCGCTACCAAAAAGGAACCCAAAATCACACCAATCAAAAAGGAACTCAAAACTATGGCAACAACAGCAATGTCGAGAATAAACAAAAAGCGGACCAAATGGAGGTCGACCCATCCCTTAAAAGCAGACTGACGTTAAATCGGAAGCTCGTCAACAATCAAGAAATTGATTCCGACGACGACTCTAGCGATGTAGAAGCAAATTTTTGCACGATGACGACGCCAGACACGGATCCGTAAAACAACACGACTTCCTACCATACTTAAAAATTGTTGACACGAATGAAAACATTACTCTGAACATTTTGATCGATTCCGGCGCAAACAAAAACATTCTTCGACCAGGGATTCTTAAGAATCCTAAGAAAATTAAACCAACTATCACCAAAAATTTTTGTGGAAGTAGGACTATCTCGTCAAGAGGTATGGCTACACTTTTAGGCTCAGAATTACCAGCAATTCCGGTTTATGAATTAAATTTTCATAATTTTTTCCATGGATTGATAGGTTCAGAAACCCTTTCAAAATTTAATGCAACACTTGATTACAATAATTCAACCCTGAATGTACTTAACAAAACGATTAAGTTTCACAAGTACACAATCAGGCGTAAATCAAAACAGTTCAACCATTTTATAACCCTACCAAGTGACAAAAATGGAAACTGGATTGTCACCAAGCCTTCAAAATTAACTAAAAATATCTTTATTGAACCCGGATTATACAAGTCAGAACAATATAAAACCACCTTTCTCGTCAGAACAAATAACCCCGTACCCCCGGAAATACCTGTTAAAAAACTATCTTTGAAGGTCAATAATTTCGAAGTAAACAATTTCTTTACCCAGGCTAAACAAACCGACAAAATACCGACAGAGACAATCGAATCATTAATTAGAACAGACCATTTAACCGAACTGGAAAAATTAAAAACTTTAGAAACTCTTGCAAAACACGACAGAGTTATTCTTAGAGATAACGAAAAATTAACAGCAACGACTAAAATTAAACACAAAATTAACACGACCGACGACATTCCAATCTATACGAAAACGTACAGATACCCACACGCTCATAAGACAACTGTCAAGGACCAAATAGAAGATATGCTGGAAAACGGAATTATCACACATTCAGAATCTCCGTGGAATGCACCTATTTGGGTCGTCCCAAAAAAGACAGACGCTTCTGGTATCAAAAAATTTCGCGTAGTTATAGACTATAGAAAACTTAATGACAAAACAATTGACGACAGACACCCCATCCCACAGATAGAAGACATTTTAGACAACCTAGGGCGCTCTTGTTATTTCACCACGCTTGACCTGAAATCTGGTTTCCACCAGATAGAACTCGACGAAAAATCGCGACAGAAGACTGCATTTAGTACAGACTTAGGGCACTATGAATTTTTGCGGATGCCATTTGGTTTAAAAAATGCACCCGCCACTTTTCAAAGAGCGATGAATTCCATCTTAGGAGACCTCATTGGTAGTGTATGTTATGTCTACCTGGATGACATAATAATTTTCGGCAAAAACCTCCAGGAACATCTTGAAAATCTAGGCAAAGTACTTGAAAGGCTCGCACAATCAAACTTAAAAATTCAACTCGACAAATGCGAATTTTTGAAGCGAGATTGTGAATTTTTAGGCCACATTGTCACAGCCGAAGGCATTAAGCCAAACCCCGAAAAAATTAAAGAAATTCAGAAATGGGAACTACCCAAATCTCAGAAAGAGATTAAGCAGTTCCTAGGATTACTGGGCTATTACAGAAAATTCATTAAAGACTACTCCAAATTAGCATACCCAATGACCAAGTACTTAAAGAAAGACAGAGAACTGGACACGACTGACGCACTTTACATTCAGGCATTTGAGAAATGTAAAAAAATCTTGACAATGGACCCAATTCTGATTCACCCAGACTTTTCGAAACCTTATGTACTAACAACCGACGCTTCAAATTATGCTCTAGGGGCTGTTTTATCCCAAATCAATGATGGAAAAGATCACCCAATAGCTTTTGCATCCCGAACTCTGAACAAACACGAAGTCAACTACTCCACGACTGAAAAAGAAGCGTTAGCGATTATTTGGGCCGTCGAGAAGTTCCGACCTTACTTATACGCACATAAGTTCACGCTGATTACCGATCATAAGCCACTAACATTTATCAAGACCTCTACAAAAAATCTAAAAATCCTACGTTGGCGACTGGAACTCGAAAACTACGACTACACAGTCGAGTACAGAACCGGCAAGACGAACGTTGTTGCCGATGCTTTGAGTAGGAAAGTGGAAGTTAACGCTTTAGAAAACGGAAACGACACTGATGGAGAATCTGTACAAAACAATGCCGCTGAATCTGACGTAGACACCGTCCATTCTGCTGACACATCAGACGATTTCTTTCTTCATTTCACTGAACGTCCCATCAATTCATATAAGAATCAAATTACTTTCAAACATGCCAGAATAAACACCACAACACAGGAAACCATTTTCCCTCACCACACTCGCACAACAGTTTGCAGTAACAATTTGGATAAGAACCTAATCATTGAAACACTCAAAAATTACCACAACGGCAAACAAACTGCAATTCATGCTCCAGAAGATACACTTCAATTAATCCAAGAAGCGTACCGTGAACATTTTTCGGACTCCCCTTCACACTTCGTCATAACGCAAAATATGGTAAATGATGTTACTTCCGAGCACAGGCAAGATTCGATAGTAAAAAAAGAACATGAAAGAGCACACCGTGGCATTCAAGAAGTTGAGAAACAACTCAAACGCTCTTACTATTTTCCAAAAATGTTGAAAAAAATCAAAAGGTATAACAATTCTTGTCGCATCTGTTTCCAACACAAGTATGAGCGAAAACCATACAATATAAAAATTACCCCCAGACCAATAGAAAAAACTCCATTCCAGAGAGTACATATGGATATTTTCGGGATAGACAACCACAACTACCTATCCCTCATCTGCGCGTTCTCCAAACACCTTCAGTTAATTCCAATTGCAACGAGAAATACTCTAGACATTCAAAATGCTCTTACAACTTATTTTGCTAACTTCAGAACACCACGTACTATAGTCTGTGACCACGAAGCCTCCTTTACTAGTATTCAACTTAAAGGATTCCTAGCAGATTTAGGAGTTCAAATAGAATTCGCATCTTCATCCGAATCCAACGGTCAAATAGAAAAAACCCACAGCACAATAATAGAACTTTTCAACACAAACAAACATAAATACCCAGAGTTACATTCACCAGAAATGTTGAACGTAATATCTTCACTCTACAATGAGACGGTCCATTCTGCCACCTCGTTTACTCCAAACGAGATCATATTTAACCAGAGAAATTTGGTAAACCCTCTCGAAATTGCAGAAGCTTCACAAAAAATTTTCGATAACGCCATAATTCACTTAAACAAAGCCAAAAAGAACATGCAAAAGTACAACGCTAACAAGGAAGATCCACCCGTAGTCGATGTTGGCAAAGACGTTTTTGTGAAAAAGGGTACTCGAAAAAAGTTAGACCCCCGCTTTACAATCGCTCAATGTATCGAAAATGGTATCAAAACAGTTAAAATACCGAGGAATGTAAAACGTAACAAGAGCAAAATTAAACGTTTAAGAAGATGAAAATTTCAACTTTACTTATTCATTTCTTTCTCGTTACAGGTTCCGGTACCCTCCTCCAGGAATCACGACAAAAAAAAAACAAATAAAAAAATTTTTCTTTGCAGCACACAAAAAAAAAATTAGAACCAAAGTTATCATAATCTTCTTTTTCTTTTAGGCCACAGTTGCGATCGATGTTACATGGATACGTGAGAAGACGCTATCGACAGACAGAACGACAAGACAACACCAATCTTTTCCTCTCTTTCCAGCGCGTTATTACGCACTTAATAGTACAAGTTTAGTTGAATAATCAATAATTAATCAAATTCCAATAATGATAGGGTTTAAAATATTCATGCTCGTCGCAATAATTGACGTTAGGGCCCAGAAATTAGAAATAGCTAACATAAATGAGCAACCTCTCTTAACATTGATTACAGGCAAATGTAGAATTCAAACAGGGAATATAAAAATTATACATCCTATCAATTTGACAAATATAGAAGCCACAGTTAATCTTTTAACCAACGTTGTTCACGAAAAAACTAACAATCATTTAACAGAAATAGCAAAATTCAAAATAAAAGAATTATATTCAAATTTTGTAGAGATCAAGCCTAGGAACCACAGGGGACGCAGAAGTCTGGAATCTTTCGGAACGGCATGGAAATGGATAGGAGGCAGCCCAGATGCAGAAGACCTGAGGATCATCAACAAGACAATGAACGAGTTGATCGCCAACAACAACCAACAATACCAGGTAAACGAACAGCTCAATAACCGACTGAATTCAATTACCAGGAGTATCAACGCAATCATCGAGAACAAAGCAAAAAACAGAATAATACTGGACGAAATGGAGACCATCGTCACCATGATAAAAATAGACGTTATCAACAAGCTGCTAGAGGACATAGCAGACGCCGTTATTCTTTCCAAATTGGCAATAACCAGCAACAAAATACTCTCATTGAATGAGATATTCATCATCAGGAAAATCTTAGAAGATCAGGGAATTCAGACGGACCTCCCGGACGAAGCACTAAACCTCGTGCAACCCAGCGTAGCTGTCAACGATCAAACCCTTTTGTACATCATAAAGGTCCCACAGCTGGAAAAAGAAGAAGGATCCATCATTCGAATAATTCCAACGACGAAAGATGGACAGATAATCACACAGTTTCCAGATTATCTGTTAAAAATTGGAAAAACATTGTACTCCACGAACCAACCGACCGCGTATATTCAACGCAGCGCCTTCATTCGTGAGTATTCTGATAGTTGTATACAACCTTTGATAGAAGGAAAGACGAGCAAATGCTCAACAAAAGAATCGTTGGAGACAAAAAGTTCTCTCCTTACAGACGGCATGATACTTATTAATAATGCCCGGAACGATTTAATACAAACCAATTGTGGACCAGATGACCGCAATTTGACCGGAAATTTCCTAATATCATTTTCAAACTGTAGCATTTCCTACAGAAACGAATCGTTTACATCGAGTACGAAGGAAATAACAACAAATATTTTACATGGAGCAATGCACAACCTTGTAATGGAACTGCAACCAGAGGACGACGTACTGAAATTAATCAACAACTTTACAATAACCAACAGGAAGAAGATCGACCATGTCTATCTAATGCAGTACAATAACAAACTTTGGGATTGGAGCCTACTAGGAGGAATCTCCATCTCTACGGCATTAACCATAACAGTATCTGTTTTTGCTTTTTTACTCTACAGAAAGTCATTATGCACAATATTATCAAAACTTACTAGGAAAAGTAAACCCAAGACCCCATCACCTGGAGATCAACCAAATCAGGACGCGTGAGGTCACGCTTTTTTACCCCCCGGAGGAGTTACATACTGATCAATCACCAACGGCCCAACTCGTTCGACCACGCCACTGCAGAAGTGCAGACATCAGCAGTACAGTCCGGTGGACTTTGCCAACTCGTTCGAACACGCCGCTGCAAGCATTCCAGCCCGGTGGACTTCACCCCCAGGCCAATATAGCATGATCAGCAATTAGAACCATTAAGTAGAACCTCGATAGGTAGGGCATTTATTCAGTTTCAATCGCGCGACGAGTTCAGTTAGCATAGCATAGTGTTAAATGTAAATTTAATTAAAGGAATAAAAAGTTTTTTTTAAAGACCACCGCGTGTGATCTTTTTATTATATATATATATATATATATATATATATATATATATATATATATATATATATATATATATATATATATATATATATATATATATATATATATATATATATATATATATATATATATATATATATATAAATGCAGAGATCATTCTTTGTAATCGCATCACGTAAGAACGGATGGATGGATTTACATGATTCTTTTTTTGTTTGATCAGTTTTTACTCCCACCGGGCTCGTACATCAAAAAAATTAGGAAAACTTGACTGAAAAGTAGGAAAAATCCATAAAGTTTTTTTTGTATGGATAATGGAATTAGGTGTTTGGCGCGCAACGAGTTGCATAAGTGCTTGGCCGTCGAAGGAAAGAATACTAGATCGTTGAAAAAATTGTTTGGCGCGCAACGAGACCACGTGCCTAAAGGTATATCAAAATAATTAAACAAATGACATAATTGCGTAATGCTAACCAAATAAATGTTATATTAAAACCATTGTCGGTAGGAGAAAAATAAACTAATATCGTATACCAGTCAACAAATCAGCAAATTGTTGAACCAGTTGACGAATGGACTGTACTGTGCAAGTTTTACGTAAAAATAAAGACTTTATCTTTCACGTGAATTAATTTATTAAGGCGCGTATAATGAGTGCTAATTAGATACTACTGTCAAATACGATTTCTGTAATGGAATATGATTTTTTGGTGTTTGTGAAGAACATCAAAATTTGACAATTTCACGAGGAAACTAAAATCAATGCTGGACTTCAGTTTCATTGCTATGACTGCTTATTTTCGCTTTACTGTAACAGAAGTATTGCACTCTTTGCACATTGATTCTCTGGTCTCTCATCAATGTACATGAATGGAGTGTCGCATTTCACGTAAATTTACGTTCAAGAACATGTACATGAAATTCAATGAAATAAAAGAAAAACTCTGACAGTGAGAGCGGCGACTTGATCCGAGAATCATTGGATCGCAAAGTACGTCCATTAATATACTGAGCCATGGAAGCACGCATCAGCTTTTCTTACACATAAATTCAAGCAGTTGCACTTGCTAGCCGAATAGAGATAACATTCGAAACCAGTAAAATTCAGGCTCATCCAGCATTAAGTCATTACAAATGGAATTTTCCGTCATTTGACAAATTAAGTCCTAATGAATTACATCATATGTGGGATTAGATCACCTGTAATATTCAAAATTTGTGTGTGTGTGTGTGTGTGTGTGTGTGTGTGTGTGTGTGTGTGTGTGAGTATATTTAAATGAATTCATTGTTCATTATCAAGTTAAAGAACAGTATGTTGAATGCCACTGTCATTTGAATTTCTTAACGTCCAGCAATTTATCATACTATCGCTATATTTCTAATAGAACGTTTATCTGACACGCTGCTTAATATCGATTTGCTACGACTTTGTTATGGTATTAAACCAGCGGTGATAGAGAAGAGAAGTAAAAAAAGAATTTTCCTCCTGGTGATCTGAAACGATTTAACATTCGGGTTGAAAAGTCCTATTGCGTCTGCAAATGCAACGACGACCCAGTTACGAGGGCAGCCATTGAAAATTTGCGAAATCAATTTGAATAAGAGAAATCGTTATTTCGATCATGTAAACTTAGGAACGGCTTCGTATTCAACAGAAGAGAAGATAAACAAAGTTGCTTATACGACCATTTGGAACAGTTCACAGAGAATTCAAGATAACTATTTTGGTCGAGACGAAGTTCGACGGGCCAGCTAGTTTTTACATAAAATCAAGCTATTTCAGTAGACCGCACTCGATTTCTTTTCAAGTTACAGAACAAATACTACAGAAACCTTAAAACTGCTGGGCATTTGAGTTAAAACGAGCATGATGGCGATTCGTGCGGCCATTAAAAACCATTCCATTGAATTTCTTGGATTTTTTTACATAAGAGACACTCTTGTTTGTTGCCTTTTTTCATGGTTCCCGATTTCTTTGCTGGTTTCCTGGGTTATTTTCCCACTGTGCATTGCTTCGCTTGAACGGTATTTTTCCCATTAAGAAGCAGTGTAAAATTAAAACACAAAATAGTTTTTGATCCATTGTTCTGAAAATAACAAAAGTAGCGTCACTCTTTGCACAATAACTCACAAACCAATGAATAGAATATCATGAAATTCTAACAGCTGTATTTTAAAGGTTAGTATTAACTGAAAAAAGAGTGACTGCAATAAAACTAGCGCCATCTATTGGCGTGGCGTGGATTGCTCTGGTTTTGCACTTTCGAGCAGAAATGGCAATGAAACACCGTCGAAATATTGCATTTCTGCTCGAAAGTGCAAAATCAGAGCAATCCACGCCACCAGTGTTTTTCAATGAAAAACGGCATATGTGTTAGGCCCGGGACTTGTCAGTCCATGTGTTAAGTCGTACATCGGAATGTACAATATGCGTCAGAAAACCTAGTTTTACAAAATTTTGCTCCAGGTGTCAGTTATTGTTTACAAACAGATACATTTGGTACATTTGAATTTGTTTTTATTAAAGAAGATTTTTTGAAAAATGTACGACAAGGATGACATCCTTAAATTATTTTAAGGCCCAGAGGTCAGTTTAAGATATCATGGCTCTAGTAAAATGTTCAAGGGATACTGTTTTTCATGTCAAGGCGTCAGTTGGACTCCCAACAGTACCAAGGAAACCTGAAAGTGGTCGGAAGCGATCAGTGAGAACGCCAGGGTTGAAACAATCCATTGAGATGAAAGTAACTCGTAAGCCCGTTCGAAGCATGAGGAAAATGGCAAAGCAGGCTAATGTATTAGAAGCAACGGTAAAAATAGTTGTGAAATATCACTTTAAAGGAAAATCTAGACCTCGAGTTAAAAGCTCAGTAATCTAAAGGAGAGGTCCACCGTTATTTTTTTTACGGATGAGAAGCTGTTTACTGTCGACAGCGTATTCAACAGTCGCACCAACCGGTATACAAGTTCGAAGAAAGCATCTGATGTACCTGATAACATCAAATTCATGTTTTAATTTTATAATCCAGCGGAAGTTTGTGTATTTGGGCTCACTGGTGACCGCCGACAATGACACCAGCAGAGAAATACAGAGACGTATTTTGGCAGGGAATCGTGCGTACTTTGGACTTAGAAAAACCCTTCGATCGAGAAAAGTACGCCACCGCACGAAATTGACCATCTACAAAACGCTTATTAGACCGGTTGTTCTCTATGGCCACGAGACGTGGACTATGATGGCAGAGGCTCAACGCGCCCTTAGTTTTTTCGAAAGAAAGGTACTGAGGACCATCTATGGCGGAGTGCAGATGGAAGACGGGACGTGGTGACGACGTATGAATCACGAATTGAAACAGCTTCTAGGAGAACCACCCATCGTACGGACAGCTAAAATCGGACGTCTACGATGTGCTGGGCATGTCGTAAGGATGTCGGACGACAGCAAAGTGAAAATGGTTCGCAGCGAGCAAGGCTGATCGATCAAGTTGAGGGTGATCTCAGAAGCGTCCGTGCCTTGAGTGGCTCGTCGGGCAGCCATGGCCCGAGTTATGTGGAGACGTATTCTTGATACAGCAAAAGACACCCCAGGCCTATAGCTGTTAGGTAAGGTAAGTAATCCAGTGGATGTGATGGTTTTCGAATTGGTTGATTCCAATGGCCAAAAACTGGGCCTGGAAGTGACCACCAAGAATTCTTAAGGATCGTGTTTTGCCTTGGATTACATCTACCTGTGGCAAGGATGCAAATATTGTGTTCCAGCAAGACGGGGCCTCTGCCCTCACGTCGAAGAAAACACAACTGTGGTTGAGGGACAGCATGCCTCAATTCTGGTCCAAAGAGGTGTAACCGCCTAGCTCGACCGCCTGACTTAAATCCTCTGGATTTCAGTGTATGGGCGAATATCGAAGCACGTGTATGTGAGCATCCTCACTCGAATTTGATATCTCTACGGACCTCCATAACAAAGCATTGGAGACAAATGAAGACAAATACGAGAAAAGGTCCTAAGTGCAAATGAGAGTTTCTCTTTGTTTACTTTCTCTTTCGAGTATTACGGCTCAATCAGCAATCCTTCCATCTAACACTTCAAAAAGGACAATAGCAAAAACCATCAACTTTCGATAGAAGCTGTACAATTTGTTGGAAATTACTGGAATTTACCGTAATAAATTAAAGAGAAAGTAAACCAAGAGAAACTGTCACTTGCACTTGGGACCTTTTCTAATATTTATCGAGAAATGTCATCAAATTATATTGCCAAGGCCTACAAAAGATTCACTCGTCGTCTAGAAGCAGTCATAAATGCAAATGGCGTACATGTTGAGTGACACGGAAGCTTCTTCTACGAACATTTTAAGTTAATACAGGTTAGGGCATGTTCTGGACTGTTCTAGTTCTAGATGAATAATTTATGTCAGTTTAAAAATTATAATCTAGAAATTTTAAACAAATTAAACTGGCAGCCCCAACAGCGCTTCTCTGTGTTTCAAATATATAAAAAAAATAGAACGGCAGCGTATACCAGTTTTTCATTTGACAGTAGAACTGTTCGAATAAATAAAACTAAAACGGCTTGCTGGGGATACGTTTGTTTCAGTTTCAGTTTTATTATAGACCTATGATTCTTGCAGCTGCTGAATTTGCTCTTATGTTTAAATTTGATAATACAGATACTAAGCCCAAATGAAAAAAAATTTTTTTTCTTGCGCATACTGTAGTTTTTTTATGTAATTTTCACTTAAAGGCTGACTAAAAATAAACCGGTTCGCCCATCGCGCGCCGCTGGCACGTCTCTACCCGCATACGCATGGCTGCCAGATGGCTGACTAAACGCTGCCAGCTGGAAAAATATGGCTGGCAGACATTCTGGTTAACGTACTGCCTCACCGCTGCCAGATATACAACTCAAACGATACAACCGTATCCACCAGGATTTTTCCACATTGAAATCTTTGACATTTTCAGTGAAGGTGAGAAGATGAAAACGCTCGGCTAACTTCGATACAGGCGATTTTGTTTTGTCAAATTGGATTTGACAACCGTCACTGAATCAATTTTGGTAGCCGTCTGGTGGCCATGGCTGCCCAGGTAGCCAAATCGCTATGCGGGTAGTGTTTGGAATAGAAAATCTTTAACAGTGGATCGTTGACACTTCTACTGAGAACTAGAACTAGAGCTAGTTAGATCAAAGTACTCGGTCGTGTTCTGGCTGCTAATATTATTCTCGTTCTAATATTATTCACAAAAATCCATTTACAAGCTGGCTAAAGTGCTGAAAATGTCGAAAAGAATAGTTTGTAGGGTGCTCAAACCCTACAAATAAACCCTGAGTGTATAGGAACCCTACTGGAAATGGAGTAATGGTGCGATACATCTTGTCGGGGAAGAATATAAATTCCGTGGCCAAAAACTTTCAAAGCTCTTGAATTCCGTGGCCTAAATCATGCACAGCTCTTGAAAGACCGTTTTTTTTGCCGAAACACCAAAACTGTTCTTTGATCGATGATATAAAATACGTAACTCGACTTTCAACATGAGCCCGGAATATTCAAGTTCGTCACATGGTGTTATTTTGACATCACTCCGCTATTTCGGAATTGAAATTATTCTACTTCATCATCGGAGGGAGATCATATTAGTCGAATATTCAATTGATTTGAAAAATCTACAAAGAATCGCCTCATGGGGTTTGCTCGATTTGTTGATGTAGAACAAGGCAACCAAAACTTTAAATTATCGATGTTTTCTATCGAACAGTTCAATCAGTCATTATGATACTTCATTCTCAATGTGCAATTGTACGAGCGTTACATCTGATCGATCCTTATTAACTTCATATAACTAGGGTCATTTTACTGAAAGTCATTTCATCAAAAGCCGTTTCGCTGAAGGCCATTTCATAGAAAGGGTAATTTCGCAGAATCGTACAACTATCTTAATATCGTATTGGAATTTATTTAAAATAGAGAAACGTAATGTTGGTAATGTTAGAGTCATAACTGGATGACGTGAATACGAATAAAACTGATATGTTTTCCATACATTCGAACATCGATAATCTCACATACTAAATGATTGAATGTGTGAGTTTTGCAATGCTTCACTTGCAGAATTGTAAGAGCAAATTCAGCAGCAACAAGATTCATATGAGTGGTCTATAATGTAAATGAAACAGAAACAAACGTTTCCCCAGCAATCCGTTTTAGTTTTATTTATTCGACCAGTTCTACTGTCAAATTTAAAATTGGTATACACTACCGTTCTATTTTTTCTACACTCAAAATAATAATCATGTTATAGTTACGTGAAAAGTTATGTGAATATTTTCCACCCTACTTTTAACGTAGGTTTTAATGGACTGACATTTAAAAACTGTTTAATGCATAATCCAGTAAAAGCTACGTGTTTCATAGGTAAAATATAATGTACTGCTCATATCACATTTACCTATCAGTTCATACATAATTTAGATACCAGAGAATTACTATTTTATATACTGGTTGAAGTCAAAAAGGAGATTTCAGATTTTTATATAAATCTAAGAAATGAAAAATGCCATGAAAAATAAAAAATTTATTTCAAAAAATTAGCATAGAATTTTAACGGCTGAAAATAAAAAGCAACTAATAACCTCTTGGGATCTCGAATCCATCCAACCGAAGCCGAAGTCGAGATCCGAGAACTCCCACAACACTACCGATGCAGGTTGAGTTCGCATTACATGGGTCCAGTGTCTCTAGCTTCATACCGATCCTGAACTCGTTTTTCGGCGGACCAACGGCCTGTTTGAAGCATTCGACAGGAGCGGGCACACTTCCGGACTCATGCAGGCACTCGGTCCAGTCGAACACATGGAAACTTTCATACTGGAATGGTTCGGTCGATGTAGTAAAAAATTGTAAATAAATAACATTTCTCGCAAATATTTACACTACTCCCACTTTGAGGGCCACTATTCGTTATTTTCAAAATCGAGTTTTTCACACTTGAAATTCACGTAGATTGTTTGACGTTTGGTCAATTCACGTAAATCTTATGTGATGACTCTATTCATTTTAGGGGATGTTCGTGTAACATTCAATTTCGTCACGTAAAACATTCAATTTCGTCACGTAAAACATTCAATTTGACATTTGAAACCAGTTTACGTGATTTTTCAAGTGAATCGAACGTGAATTTTTATTTGAGTGTATATTTGAAACACAGATAAAACGCTGCTGAGGCTGCCAGTTTATTTTGTTATAATTCATAGATTTAAATTTTAAAACTGACCTAAACTATGCATCTAGAACTAGAACACTCCTGAATATGCCCTAAGAGTGCAAATATAAGGCGGAGCACACGAGAGCAAAAAATCAAAGGGTTGTATAGAGGAAAAACCCACAACAAATCGTATAAGCATTTCTAAGTTTAGATTAGAAATTAAAATGACATCAATTCCAATAACTTACTTGTCAAACCCTTGTTTCGAAAATTCAAATTACATAGCGATTTGGAAGAACATCCACAAACCAAAAGCCGTCATCTTGGATTTAAGAATTCTAAAAATAATACTTGATTCCCACTCGTCAATCGTGGACAAAAAGTATCTATAATTCCTTCCAGAAATAATCGTAGCACTGCGATTGGGCCGTCAT
This sequence comes from Malaya genurostris, assembly GCF_030247185.1. NCBI lineage: Eukaryota > Metazoa > Arthropoda > Insecta > Diptera > Culicidae > Malaya > Malaya genurostris. The sequence goes on from NC_080572.1 coordinate 97,275,261, forward strand.
CAGACAATTCTACACCATCTCCCGGTAGATTTTGTCGACCCGTATCGGTTTGATCATCGACCCTATGTTCAGATTTGAAAATCCAGGCAATCGTCTTGCTTCTTACCTAGGTAAATCTACACTCTTTTGTTATAGCGATACATAATGTAAGCTTTGATATTGCTCGAAAAGTATTCAAAAGCTTTTATGTACGATGCGTCCGATATTCGGATTTACTGCACGGAACCACCCGCGATCCCATTTCAACCAGAATATTAGTTGATTTTCTGAATTCGATTGGTTAAAATTTGGTACAACTAATCGATTGTTGTTTTAACTAAACTGTCATTTTTGTATTTCGATTAGCAGAAACGATAGTTGAAACAACTAATTTAACTGTTTGAAAAAAATGCTGTCAATTAGTGAGGACACATACCTTTCAATTCCAACAAATATTTTAGTTGAAATAACTGGTGTTGTTGTTGAAACAAAATTCTGTTAGTTGAAGAATAAATCGGTTTTATTTGTTTTAGACATTGCAAATAGCTGAATCAACTCGAACAATGTTTTGAAATTGCGAAAATAATGAAAATATACTTACTGATACACGTCATGATCTATTTGAAATAAGTTCGGTATGTTGAGACTCATGAAAAAAATATCGTTGGTAAAATATAAACAGTATTTTATATTGACATGTAATATCATTAGGGCTGGGAAAACCAACGATCACTGCTGATTTCAAGGTTCAACTAAGGAATAAATTATCATTACGAAATCAGAACTGATCTGATCTCTTAGTGATTTTGATCATGATCATGTCAAGTCGAGATCAGTAAAGATCTAAATTCTGCAAAAAAATTCTTCTGATTCGATCGGAAATGATTGATGTAGAAAAACGTTTTTAATCAGCAAAAGTGCCCGGAGGGGCGAGTAAATTAGCGAAATTATTAAATATACCTAAAATGAGTATTGACAGATGATGCCTTCAAACGGTTGAACTAAAGTTATGCACTGATAATTTTAGTCAATTTATATGAGCTTGGGTGCATCAACCGCTGGGAATTGGAATTTTGCGACGACAATTCAATCGCAGCGCGTTCTATGTGTTTGAAACCCTTCGCTCCTGTTACTTTTAAAAATTAAATTCACATCAAAAAGCGTTTTATTGCTAATGCATGAACATCATCATCGGTATCAAACAGCTGGAAGTAAAACAGTCTACTGGATGTAAATTGATGATCGAATTTTAAGCATAAAATTTTTGCGCATACCTGAAAGGTTACGAGATGATCATTCATTAACATTTTCTAATTTGTCACCAAATCTTTTTCATCTTAAACAAGGTTAACTTTATCACAACACCGCTGTTAGATAAACACTTGTTATGGAACAATAAATTTCTCAAATCGAATAGACACAATTTCACCGAACGCTTTAATCATCGATGTTGTTTTCATTGACATTTTGAAGCGACGAGAACAGATTTTAACTAAAAAAGTTGTTGATTTTCCATTGCGATTATTGTTTTGCTTTCAACTGTCTCCAGAATTTGACAGCATTCAAAACAACATATTTTTCAACTACTTGAATATATGCAAATAAAAACCCATTTTGGTTGAATCAAAAAGAAATTAGTTAAATCAACTATCGCAACAATCAAAAACTGCGATATCGCAATTTTATGATCGAAGGGTTCTCCGTGTGGGTTGCATCAACCGCGTCAACCTAAAAAAGCTTTTCGTTTACATTGTGTATCGCTATCACAACAACAGCGATGAGATATCAAAAGAAGGCATTGTTGGGCCAACGTCGCTCCGGTAGCGTGACATCGGTCACTCTTGTTTTTTTTTGTTTGTAGAGGCTTCAACCTTAAGATCATTCACCTCTTCGGGCCAGAAAATCTCTGACCCTTAGTTCGGGATAGGAAATCGAACCGCGCGCTATATTCATTCCCGTCGTACTGCTTCTCGCTTTGGTGTCTAATCACTCTCTAGTTCTAGCGATACACAATGCAAGCTTTAATCTTGCTTGAAATGCAAACAAAAGCACGATGCGTCCGACGTTCGAGTTTAATAGGTGATAATGTCTGATTTTAATCGAAACGTGAGCAATCATCATGTGATCACAACACAGTGTACCTAGGTCTATGATTCCCTTAAAGAAAGGTCATTAAATGACTTCTGAACTCAATTTTGTAATTGAGACCCGGAAAACCGATATTTATATACCTACCACTATAAATTCTTTGTGTATGTGTGTTTTAAGTATGTCGAATAACCGATGTGCAGATAACGATGTTAATCTAGTTTGCTCAAAACTAGCTATTGTTCTAAATGCTCAATATCCAAATGACACAAGGATTATTCAATCTGCGGATGTATCTATAATTCGACCATTGAAAACAAGCTGGGGGACGATAGTTGACTCGAGGAAAACAGAACTGATTTCCGAGCGAATAATGGAACAATCGCATAAGAAATCGACGATTATAAATGCATTTCGTGCTTGTGATTTATTCCCATTTGATCGTAATTCCGTGGACTACTCAAAATGCATTGCTAAAATAGATCAGTCAACCTCAGGATTAGTTCGAGTTTTAACTCACCTGACTAAAGAAAATCAAATGACTCTCGTTCCTGGATCAACGATCAAACATGCTATTGAAATTATTGGAGAAGAGAGGATCAAACATTACAAAACTGGAGATCCGGATGATTTTTTTACGCGAAAGATAAGATTGTATTTACAATAATATATTAACCACTGGACAAATTGGCATTGACATTTTAAACATGAGAGTGTAACAGTGCGATATTTTTTTTTGATTGTAATCGCAGTAAAAAAAAATCAAGTTGTGTTCTGTGTACAGTCATCAGTATTTGAAATAAAATCTTCAGACGAAGTAGATCTAATAGAGCTTGTTGAAGTTTAGTCGGAACTGTCAGATGATGTATGGCCCGTAGGGCCAACAAATTTTACGGATTATTTACGTTTTTAAAGTTATTTGTTCATTTCCGTGTTGCTTTCAACACCTGCTACTCGAAAAGAAAACGAGTGCAAAATAGTTGATCGCGAATATGTCGCTTACTTCTTTCAAAGCCATCGGCTCTGTTAGAAAAGTCCTTAAGCCATAGAATAATAGGCTAATCGGTATATAATAAGCAGAATAAGGCATTGCCCGCTATTATTTTAAATTTCAGTCATATATACAGGGTGATTTTTTAAGAGCTTGAGAACTTTTTTAAACAATAAAACGCATAAAATTTGCAAAATCTCATCGGTTCTTTATTTTAAACGTTAGATTGGTACATGACATTTACTTTTTGAAGATAATTTCATTTAAATGTTGACCGCGGCTGCGTCTTAGGTGGTCCATTCGGAAAATCCGCTTTTTTATCGACAAATTTTGTTCAGCGATGAGGCTCATTTCTGGTTGAATGGCTACGTAAATAAGCAAAATTGCCGCATTTGGAGTGAAGAGCAACCAGAAGCCGTTCAAGAACTGCCCATGCATCCCGAAAAATGCACTGTTTGGTGTGGTTTGTACGCTGGTGGAATCATTGGACCGTATTTTTTCAAAGATGCTGTTGGACGCAACGTTACAGTGAATGGCGATCGCTATCGTTCGATGCTAACAAACTTTTTGTTGCCAAAAATGGAAGAACTGAACTTGGTTGACATGTGGTTTCAACAAGATGGCGCTACATGCCACACAGCTCGCGATTCTATGGCCATTTTGAGGGAAAACTTCGGAGAACAATTCATCTCAAGAAATGGACCGGTAAGTTGGCCACCAAGATCATGCGATTTGACGCCTTTAGACTATTTTTTGTGGGGCTACGTCAAGTCTAAAGTCTACAGAAATAAGCCAGTAACTATTCCAGCTTTGGAAGACAACATTTCCGAAGAAATTCGGGCTATTCCGGCCGAAATGCTCGAAAAAGTTGCCCAAAATTGGACTTTCCGAATGGACCACCTAAGACGCAGCCGCGGTCAACATTTAAATGAAATTATCTTCAAAAAGTAAATGTCATGTACCAATCTAACGTTTAAAATAAAGAACCGATGAGATTTTGCAAATTTTATGCGTTTTATTGTTTAAAAAAGTTCTCAAGCTCTTAAAAAATCACCCTATATTTGAAAATACATTGTTGAAATCTTTCAAATCGATACTTAGAGAAATTTTAGTATGTTGAATTATATCACTAAAATATGACTGAATTAACTAATATTTGAACGAGCCAATCAGACCGAGGCCAAGAGTCCTAGGCAACCTCAACTTGGACGACAGGCCGACAACAAAAAACGAGAAGAGCAACCGAAGAAACTGACTCACTCATATTATTCCACCGAATGTAGCATCACTTACATTTTGACTATAAAATTGACGGACAAATGCTTCAAAAAGTCGATCGTGCATTACTGCATTAATTTGCATCGTTCATCATTGTTTGGTGCTCATTTTTTAAGTACTCAGAATAGAAGGAGGTAATGTTGTGAATTGATTGTAGCGATTGAATTAGTGGCGAATAGGCGAAAAAACTCTACCATAGCTTTACACTGTTACCATATGTTCACGTTGAATAAAATAGTCAAAAACCTGTTTTAATACAATATAGTGGTGTAATGATCCTTTTCTCACATCAATCATTTTCACATATATAATACTGTAGTATACTATTGAAAATATTTCTCATCGATTCTTAAAATAAACCAAAGAGATTGTTTGTGCATTAACTAGTATAACCTAGAGCATGAAACAGTACTCTGACATCGATGAGAAAACGAAGTGAGTTACAGTTTTGTAGGTATTTCGGGCACTGGAACCCGAGAATGTATAATCGAAATTGGTTCGTATGACTAACATGATTTCAATTGCATCCGAAAATTATGCTTAATTTTCGGTAGAAGCATAAGAACTTTCATTTGAACCTAAGATTAGGAATACCGGACTAAGTGTAAAAGTAAGTGAGATCCTTTTTTGAGTGTATGACTATTATCTGTCATCGTTATTCAAAAACCGGGAATACTTTCGAGACCAATTTAGAAAACTTTTTACTTTTTTCGTTTCGACTCTTCAAGTGACGGTACACAATTTTCAACACACTTTGCCCTATCATTCCGGAACCGAAAGTCGGATCCGGATGAAATTCTAGAATTCCGTGTAGAACCATGAGACCTTTCATTTGAACCTAAGTTGGTCAATATCGATTATGTCATTTTCGAGCAACACACATACACACACAGATACATTGCTCACCTCGACGAACTGAATGGAATGGCATATGACACTTGGCCAATTTTTACTAGTCGATTTTCAAGTGATTGTATAACCTTTCTATATGAGAAAGCAAAACAGTTCAGCGTTTCAATAAAATGATTATTTGTTGTTAGTTTCGTGACTCGTATTTTCAATATACGTCAAACTGGCTACTCGTGAGTTTGCTAGCATTTTTACGATTGCAATTTATTTTCTTCCTCCATTCTAAGAGTATGGACCATCCTGCGAATTATTCGAACTTTTAGTTAAAATTCGACAGTCGGGCAGTTATTTTTTATCGAGTAGTTAAATTTATCTAAAACTGCGGGCCCATTTCAAAGTTTGACGGATGGAAAGTTATTTGGGTCTATTTTGCTCTGAAAATAAAGTAATAGAAAGTGGTGTAATAATTGCAATTCAGTGAAAGTAAGAATAACTTCGAGATAAACTTACTTCATTTAAAAAATATTTAAACAACTTTTTATTGGGGTTTTTGAGTGAAAGTATAAAAATAAATTACACAGAAGCAATTTTTACTAAAGGTCTGAAATTAGAATGTTTTAGCAAAATATTTTTCAGTGTTTCCAGTCAAGTCGATTAGAAAATCATTTAATATGCTGAGAATATCGTTTGAGTGTTTGAGTTTGAGTGAATATGACAAATATTATATACAAATCCAACTGCAATGACAGAAAATGACGTGGCCGTATTTAGATACAGAATGAATAATTCGACGCAAAATTTAATAGTCAGTCGATGTTGAACAATCGTTCGCACTATACGCGAATAGTTCCTGGGTTCGGAAAAAAATCCGCAAAGAAAATACGCTAGAAAGTATTTTCAAATTCAGTTTACAAGTTTTGCTATGGTAGCATTATTTTCTCCACTCGCCGCCTCGTGCGCTGTCGTCGCCGGCCACTAAACCACGCCCTCGTGCACGGTCCCTATAGTATGAGCATTACAACAAACAAATATCATGTAGGTAAATGCGAATGTAGTGGTGTGTTACTCTTCATAGTTATTGCGTTGGTGTTAAAACTCGAGTATCCACAGTGACAGTTATTGTTATTTACTTAAAAGAAGCCATTTTCATTGAGATAAGCAATATCAGGTGAGTGTTTTTTTCAAGTGAAATTTCCCACTGAATACTAATCCAATACTGTTTTGTTGATATTCAGGATCAAAATTTAGATTCCAAGGGTCAAGTGACAATAGTGCTTTGGGGTAATGTTGTAAGGGCAACATTATAAACTATTAAAAACATTATTTTTATTCAAAACCAACGTAAGAGCAGCCAAGACTGCAATCAAACGTAGATGTAGGAGTTATCACATACTCGCAAGTTTTCGCAACTTCAAAATATACCATGAACTTCCAAAAACGTACTTTCTAGTTTTTGTGTTTTTGGACGTTTTTCAATGATGACGTTTGTGATAAATAATAAATCATAAGAAATCAAGCGGGACCTGTAGCAACATACAAAATATACAAAAAAACACAATAAAATCACATATTTATATTTTTGCAATTTCAATTTATTAACCTGATATTAAGAGCAACACTTAGTGTTAGTTTCATGAGTGCCTTTTTAAAATGAAGTTACAGTAAAAAAAAACTTTTTTAATCCACCTAGTGGTCTTTCGCATATTACTTATGCTTTCAAAAACATCACTAGAAGAATCTGTCAAGGTTTTATTTTTCAAAATTAAATAAAATCAAAAACTTTCTTTGGTATAAATTACCATCACTTTCTCAATTTGCATACAGTTATGTCAAGTTAATATAGATTTAAATGTGGCAACCCTGCACGCTATACAAAATTGAAAAAAGCACGCTATTTGCTAGGAGGGTACGTTTTCTTCTTCTTCTTCTTTGCCAGCACGTATCGATGCGTACCGATTTTGCATAATTTTGTAAGACAGTTTGAAAGTTTTGATACCCATTGCCTTATAATTTCGGAACCGGAAGTCGGATCCAGATGAAATTGCACAGTTTCTTTTAAGACACTGAGAGCTTTAATTTAATTTTTGTTTTTGTTTTTTTAAGTTTTTGGAGCTTTTCTTCACTATTATCGGTGCTTTCGGAAACCGGGCACTAGTAGTTCCAAAGTAGATTTATATATCCACCAACTAACAAGATCTGCAACTAGATGAATTTATCAGTAAATTGTATAAAAATGTGCACCTCGTTTCGCCATCGCTTATGAAAAAATATTCATGAATTTGATATTTTTTACTAATCACACTGTAACACTGAAACCAAAAGTTTGATCTGGATCAACATTTCGGGGCCTTTTCAAAGAATTCCAGGACCTTTCATTTGCATCTTAGTTTGTAAAAATCGGTTGAGAAATTTCCAAGAAACTTGAACGCGCCTTTTCCCATAGATTTTCACATATTGCCTTGTAATTCCGGAACCGGAAGTCGGATCAAGATAAAATTCAATAGCGATCTATGGGACCATAACACCTTTCGTTTGAATCTAAGTTTGTGAAAATCTGTCTCGCAATCTCTGAAAAAAGTCAGTGACAATTTTTTTATGTAGAACACATCTTTTGATGTGGAACACATCTTTATTTTCTATATAGGGGTACAAATCAGAAACTCAAGGAAAAATACACGCAGAAATGTGGTCAGGTCTTAAACACTTACAGCTCAGTCTATTTTGTATCAATTATTAATATTATTTCATCATTTGATTGGAAATATTTCTAAGTTTCGATTTTAATGTATTAAGCCACGTGTTTTTAGTTATACATGATTAAAATTTTGATTAGTAGCGAGCAGTGTCCTATTTTGTCTGCTAAAAATCTCCGATATACCGGAGTAAGTCATATATCAAAGGAAAAGCATCGCTCTGATTGGTCAATCGATGCAAAAGCGAAGCTGTTGGAAGCACGCGAATCTATAAATAGAAGCGAAATTATAGCTAACGTTTCAGTCCTACGCGTAGCATGCTAGAGGTAGGTTGTTGCTAGACAGCAAGGCAAAAAGTGCCATAAAACGATTTGAGGCTTTAATTGGTATGCTCTGATCTTGTGTCATGCAAGCTCGGATGAAATTCCATGTTATGTCGTTTCGCCTGAGAAATTGACAACAGCCCCAGGGTAAATTTTGAGTGCTTAAGATTAATTTCTAATTTATATAAGATGAACTCGATTCATAATGAAAAGAAGTTCATCGCTTCAACCGAAATCGCAGAATGGTTGAGAAACTTAACGCTATAAAAATAACTTCTTGCATCCAAAAGTTGAACACAAGCTTGGTGAAGAGAAGCTTTAATATCAAAATCGTATCGCAAGTATGTACAAAGACATAATTGCATACATTTGGGATATTGGTGTAATTTCGTCGGCTATAATGTCGTTTTCGTTTTAAAATTGCACTACACCGAAGTAGCGAAAGCTGCACTGAAACCGTTCTTTTTTACCTAAACCACTACACCAGTGCTACACTTTTTCTTCACCGATACCACTGGTGTAGCACTCATCAAAAGTTTGGTGTAGCTCTCTGCAATGGAATTGTTTATTGTAGTCAAGGGTTACTCTTTATGTTTTTATCATTTTTGTTCGTTTATTTGTGCTATGGAGTAGCACTGCACCGGTGTAATGCAGTTTAAAAACGAAAACGACATAAAACAAATACGAATCAAATAATGTTCCTAATCAAGATCAATCTAAGCAGACTCTCGTGCAATTGCGGATTCAAAAGTGTGACGATTGATTGAACTGTTTGATTGTAGATCATTATAAATTTTGGTTGCCTTGATCCACATCAATGGTTCGAACAACCCCATGGGGCTGATCCTTGTATTTGTGTATATCGACCTATAATTCCGAAACCGAAAGTCGGATCGGGATAAAACTCAATAGCGATCTATCGGACCTTGAGACCTTTCATTTGAATCTGAGTTTGTGAAAATCGGTTCAGCCGTCTTTGAGAAAATCGAGTGACATTATTTGTCACATACACGCACACACATACACACCCAGACATTTGATCAATTCGTCAAGCTGAGTCGAATGGTATATGACTCGGTTCAAAAGTCGGTTTTCACAGTGATTGCATGACCTTTCTATATGAGAGAGGCAAAAAACATTTACAATCTGAGAAAAACAGCAATAAATTACTCAAAAATTCATTAATTTAAGTTTTAGTAATGTTGGGTTATTCAACTTACTCTCCTGGGCTCATTTCCTGCATCATGGACTCAACGCTATTCATCAAAAACAATGCAACACTTACATCCAAAATCTTTCTTCTAATTTTCGTCATTTTCGAAGACTTTCCCTGTTATCTAAAGCTTTTCTTTCATAATCGGTCTGAATTTTTCTAGTGGGCGAAGTTTTGGAAAATCTGGCTGATTTGCCTGCTTCGGTACAAAAACCAACGTCGTTACCTTTGTATCACTCCACCATCGGTTTCGCGTAAAGGCACAATGCCAGATCCATCCAAAATAGAGAATTCAATAGCGATCTATGGGACCATAACACCTTTCGTTTGAATCTAAGTTTGTGAAAATCTGTCTCGCAATCTCTGAAAAAAGTCAGTGACAATTTTTTTATGTAGAACACATCTTTTGATGTGGAACACATCTTTATTTTCTATATAGGGGTACAAATCAGAAACTCAAGGAAAAATACACGCAGAAATGTGGTCAGGTCTTAAACACTTACAGCTCAGTCTATTTTGTATCAATTATTAATATTATTTCATCATTTGATTGGAAATATTTCTAAGTTTCGATTTTAATGTATTAAGCCACGTGTTTTTAGTTATACATGATTAAAATTTTGATTAGTAGCGAGCAGTGTCCTATTTTGTCTGCTAAAAATCTCCGATATACCGGAGTAAGTCATATATCAAAGGAAAAGCATCGCTCTGATTGGTCAATCGATGCAAAAGCGAAGCTGTTGGAAGCACGCGAATCTATAAATAGAAGCGAAATTATAGCTAACGTTTCAGTCCTACGCGTAGCATGCTAGAGGTAGGTTGTTGCTAGACAGCAAGGCAAAAAGTGCCATAAAACGATTTGAGGCTTTAATTGGTATGCTCTGATCTTGTGTCATGCAAGCTCGGATGAAATTCCATGTTATGTCGTTTCGCCTGAGAAATTGACAACAGCCCCAGGGTAAATTTTGAGTGCTTAAGATTAATTTCTAATTTATATAAGATGAACTCGATTCATAATGAAAAGAAGTTCATCGCTTCAACCGAAATCGCAGAATGGTTGAGAAACTTAACGCTATAAAAATAACTTCTTGCATCCAAAAGTTGAACACAAGCTTGGTGAAGAGAAGCTTTAATATCAAAATCGTATCGCAAGTATGTACAAAGACATAATTGCATACATTTGGGATATTGGTGTAATTTCGTCGGCTATAATGTCGTTTTCGTTTTAAAATTGCACTACACCGAAGTAGCGAAAGCTGCACTGAAACCGTTCTTTTTTACCTAAACCACTACACCAGTGCTACACTTTTTCTTCACCGATACCACTGGTGTAGCACTCATCAAAAGTTTGGTGTAGCTCTCTGCAATGGAATTGTTTATTGTAGTCAAGGGTTACTCTTTATGTTTTCATCATTTTTGTTCGTTTATTTGTGCCATGGAGTAGCACTGCACCGGTGTAATGCAGTTTAAAAACGAAAACGACATAAAACAAATACGAATCAAATAATGTTCCTAATCAAGATCAATCTAAGCAGACTCTCGTGCAATTGCGGATTCAAAAGTGTGACGATTGATTGAACTGTTTGATTGTAGATCATTATAAATTTTGGTTGCCTTGATCCACATCAATGGTTCGAACAACCCCATGGGGCTGATCCTTGTATTTGTGTATATCGACCTATAATTCCGAAACCGAAAGTCGGATCGGGATAAAACTCAATAGCGATCTATCGGACCTTGAGACCTTTCATTTGAATCTGAGTTTGTGAAAATCGGTTCAGCCGTCTTTGAGAAAATCGAGTGACATTATTTGTCACATACACGCACACACATACACACCCAGACATTTGATCAATTCGTCAAGCTGAGTCGAATGGTATATGACTCGGTTCAAAAGTCGGTTTTCACAGTGATTGCATGACCTTTCTATATGAGAGAGGCAAAAAACATTTACAATCTGAGAAAAACAGCAATAAATTACTCAAAAATTCATTAATTTAAGTTTTAGTAATGTTGGGTTATTCAACTTACTCTCCTGGGCTCATTTCCTGCATCATGGACTCAACGCTATTCATCAAAAACAATGCAACACTTACATCCAAAATCTTTCTTCTAATTTTCGTCATTTTCGAAGACTTTCCCTGTTATCTAAAGCTTTTCTTTCATAATCGGTCTGAATTTTTCTAGTGGGCGAAGTTTTGGAAAATCTGGCTGATTTGCCTGCTTCGGTACAAAAACCAACGTCGTTACCTTTGTATCACTCCACCATCGGTTTCGCGTAAAGGCACAATGCCAGATCCATCCAAAATAGAGCATCACCTTTGTAGAACCGGAGAAAAGCGCCGGCTTGCAGAATTTAACGCTCTAACCAACCGACGATCATAGCAAGTACTTTTTGGCAAACTTCTTTTTTGAAACTTTTCCGAGACAGCCAAACGGTACTTGCCGACGAAAATTTCCACGCTGGGAATCTGCTCGGTATCCGCTTTCATGTGCTTCTCGTCTTCTATTATGGTGCATTTCGGCTGCACAGCTTCCTGGCGCGGGATCTAGCCATCGTATTCTGTTTAACGCATGCCTTCCTTGAGGACATGAAGTTCGGTTCGCTTAATTTTCTGATGGACAAACGACCCGAATCGAGAGGTTCAAATTGCGCTTAATGTAATTTCTCACCTCTTTTGTGTTCACGAGGTTGCATATATTCGATTCTCTTCCATTTCCTGCTTCCCGCTGGATTGTGAATGTCTCTTTGAACGATTTTAACATACGGGACACGGTCGAATTATCGATAGATACCATACAAAGTTTCCGAATTTCATTTGGATCTGACTTCCGGTTCCGGAATTACAGGGTGATATGCACAAAAAAAGGAAAAAAAATTCCCACACGTTTCTCAGAGATGGCGGAATCGATTTCCACAAATTTAGATTTAAATGTAAGGTCTTATGGCCTCATACAATTTTCTTAAATTTCATTTGGATCCAACTTCCGGTTTCGCAATTACAAGGCAATATGTGTAAACTTATTAAAAAATGCGCTCTCAATTTTATCGGAAATTTCTTAACCGATTTTTACAAACAAAATTCCCAAAATGATGATCCAAATCCAACTTCCGGTTCCGGTATTACAGTGCGATTAGAGAAAATTTTCAATTTCATGAGTATTTTTTCACAAACGATAGCGAAACGAGGTGCACATTTTTATAAAACTTACTCCTAAATTCATCTAGTTGGCAGATCTTGTTTGTTAGTGAATATATAAAACTTCTTTGGCACTACAAGCCCTCGGTTTCCGCTTCCGAAAGCACCGATAATAATGAAGAAAAGCTTCAAAAACGAAACTCACTTTAATTTCTCAGCAAAGGTTAAGCCAATTTTCACGAATCATGATTCAAATTAAAGCTCTCATTGTCTTTAAATATACTGTGCAATTTCACCCTGATCCGACTTACGGTTCCGAAATTATAGGGCGATGAGTGTCAAAACGTTCAAATAGTCATTCAAAACGACGATGCAAGACTAGTACGCGACGGTGCGTGCGGCTTTGATCCGTTCGCAATGTGCTTTGTTCAATTTCGTATAGCGTGTAGGGTTGCCACATTACAATTTATATTTATCAGGTGAAAAAGATGTAAATTTCTGTTTCTTTTATTCAATTCATACCTACTTGCTAGTGTTATTACAAGATCATGAAAACGATGCTATTCTTCAAAAATGCAGTAATGCCTTTCTCATAAAGAAAGTAGTGAAAATTGGCCCAGAAGGCTAAGTGTTCTATATTATTCTGCATAATTCATCAAGCTAAGCCATGTATGTGTCTGTGCGTGTATGTGTGTGAGTATGTGTCAAATGATGTCACTCATAAAATAAAAAACTACAATGATCAGCCCCATGGGGTTGTTCGAGCCATTGATGTAGAACAAGGCAACCGACATTTCTCATGATCGACATTTTCAATTAATCGTCACACTTTTGAATCCGCAAATGCTCGAGAGTCTGCTTAGATGGATATTTATTTGGAACCAACACCGAACACGCGAACCCAGAATATAGACTCTATTTGTCGTGATTTGTATTTGTTTTGTAGCCGACGAAATTACTTCAATAGCCCAAATGTATGCAATTAAATGTTTCTACATGCTTGCGATACGGATATCGATATTTAAGCTTCTCTTCGCCAAGTTTGTGTTTAAATTTTGTATGCAAGCAATTATTTTTATAGTGTTTCTCTACCATTACTACCATTCTGCGATTTCGTTGAAACGATCAACTTTTTCTCATTATCAATCGAGTTCATCTTATATAAATTAGAAACTAATCATATGCACTCAAAATTTACCCTGGGGTAGTTGTCAATTTCTCAGGCGGAACGACATATCATGGAATTTCATTCGATCTTGCATGACACAAGATCAAAGCATACGAATTAAAGCTTCAAATCGTTTTATGGCACTTTTTGTCTTGCTGTTTAGCAACAACCTACCTCTAGCATGCTACGCGTAAGACTGAAACGCTAGCTATAATTTTGCTTATATTTATAGATTCGCGTGATTCAAACAGTTTCGCTTTCGCATCGATTGACCAATCAGAGCGATGCTTTCACTTTGATATATCGCTTACTACTTCAAAACCGTCGACTATGGCAGGAAAATCCGGTATGTCGGAGATTTTTTGCAGACAAACTAGGACACTGCTAGCTCTTTATCAACATTTCAATGATATACAATTGAAAATACATGGCTATGAACATTCAAATCAATACGTAGAAATATTTCCAATCAAATGGTGACATAATATTAATAACTAGATGAATTACCCGGCGTTGCTCGGAAATGTTTCGTGCAGGGAAGTCCGAAAAAAATTCTCGAAGTTGTCCTGCTTAGTGAAATACTCTGATTGTAGTGAAACATAACTTAGACGGAAACCCGATTGAACAATACTCCGTTCATGTTCAGATTGCGAATGATCAGTGTCCCATGTCAGTTCTCACAATAATCATAATTTTCATGGTATTCTCGACAAATTGGGTTAGTTTTATATTTGAACCCTTTTGTTAGAAACATTTAAGACACCTTTCTCTCTATAAATACCTTATTAGTAACCTCAGAGTTTCATATGTTTATGTGCTTGTAACGTACCTAATTTATTATGTATATGTGCTTGTAACGTACTTCCGTACTTCCTCGTCACATTCGATCTACAATACATTTGGCTTCCATGGCTATGAACACTTACTACTCTCTCCTCTTTATAAATATATTTATGACATCATTAAATGCTCAAAATTTCCATCTGATAATGTTTATTTTATAACGAAAGGCTATTTAACATGGCGATTAGTTAAGTTGTTTCGTAGTTATGCTGAGACTTAAATACACTCGCGTTCATAGACAGATAAAGATTATTTTCCCTTAGTTCTTTGAATTTACTGGCCAAATGGAACCAGATCCTTTGAAATTATTTAAATAAAATTGCGTTGCATTCGAATTAACAACAGCAATACTATCTACTACGACCTTGAAATTTTTGCCACTCTCTTGGTTTACAAAAAATGGAAGGTAAATATGTATTTTCAAAAACCCCTCCTTCTAGTCTAAACGTCGATTCTCTTCAAATTACATAAATATCGTCATTGACCCCTCCCCCTATGTTAAGGACACTTGCTACACACTATCCCCCCTGAAAATGTCCTAATGATCATCTCTGAAGAGCAAGAAGTATCTGATTAAATTTGATAGCAATCCGTTTAGTAGTTCCAGAGTTATGCCGTTACAAACATTTCAACCCCTTTTTAGAGGGACGTACTACATCCACTCCATACGAATACCCATATAATCATATCTAAGTTGCGCAAAAAGTATCGATTCTCGTTAAATTAAATAAATATTTTCATGACCTCTGCTAAGGATTCTTACTACGCTGCCTCCCCATAAAAATACCGTTACAACTATATTTAAACAGCAAGAACCTTCTATGCCAAAGGTGATAGCAATACGTTCAGTAGTTTCGGAGTTATGCCGTTACATCCCCCTTTTTAAAGACACTTACTACATCCACCCCCATAAATATCATTTCTAAGGTATGGAAAATGAAGAGAAAGACATAACTGTGCCAAATTTTATAGCAATTCGTGCAATAGTTCCGGAGTTATGCCGTTACAAACATTACACTCCTTTTTTAGAGGCACTTACTACACTCTCTCCCCACAGAATATCCTTATAATCATATCTTAGTTGTGCAAAAAGTGTCTACGGTCTTCAAAAAGTACCGATTATCGTGAAATTAGATAATATTTTTATGACTACCTTTGCTATGGACACTCGCTACGCTCCCTCCCCCATGGAAATATTCTTATAATTCTCTGAAAAGCAAGAAGTACATGTGCCAGGTTTGATAGGAATCCGTTAAGTAGTTTCGAAGTTATGCCATTACAAACATTATACCCCCCTTTTTAATGGCACTTGCTACATCCATCCTCTATTCAATCATATCTACGATATGCAAAATGTTTCTAAGATCTTCAAAATATATCGATTTTTGTCAAGTTATATGTATTCTTTCATGACCCCTCCTTGTCTATGACACTTGCTACTCTCCCTCCCCCATAAAAATACGCTTATGACCATCTCTAAAGAGTAAGAAGTACATGTGCAAAGTTTGATAGCAATCCGTTCAGTAATTTCGGAGTTATGCCATTACAAACATTACACCCCCCTTTTTAAAGGCACTTGCTACATCCACACCCCATTTAATAATATCTAAAATTTGCAAAGTGTTTCTACGGTCTTAAAAAAGTATCGATTCTCGTCGAATTAGACAAATTTTTTCATGACCTCCCCCTATTAAGAACACTTACGTTGCTCCCTCCCTCATTAAAATGTCCTTATGACCATCTCAGAAGAGCAAGAAGTATCTGTGCCAAGTTTGGTGGCAATCCGTTCAGTAGTTTCGAACGTATGCCGTTTTAAACATTACACCCCTCTTTTTAAAGGCACTTGCGACATCCACCCCCGTATAGTCATATCTAAGGTATGCAAAATGTTTCTATGGTTCTTAGAACGTATCGATTTTTGTCAAGTTATATGAATTTTTCCATGAGCCCCCCTTGTTTATGACACTTGCTACGTTCTCTCCCCTATAATAATACTCCTTAAACCATCTCTGAAATGCAAGAAGTACCTGTGCCAAGTTTGGTGGCAATCCGTTCAGTAGTTCCGAAGTTATGGCGTTACAAACATACAAACTAACATCCATTTATATATATATATATATATATATATATATATATATATATATATATATATATATATATATATATATATATATATATATATATATATATATATATATATATATATATATATATATATATATATATATATATATATATATATATATATATATATATATATATATATATATATATATATATATATATATATATATATATAGATTGATACAAAATTGACTGAGCTGTGATTGTTCAAAACCTGACCACATTTCTGCGTGTATTTTTCTTGAGTTTCTAATTTGCACCCCTATATAGAAAACAAAAATATGTTCCACATTAAAAAATTCATAGTCCAATAGGTTGCTATTGAATCTCATACCGTCATTGAGAGCGACGATGCAAAAGAGGGTAAAATTCTACTAGATTTAACTCAAAACTGATTCAATTTGTAGGCTATATTAGCTACTTACTAAATGAACCGACTTCGGCTATACTGGTTCCAAGTAATGGAAATAGTGGTCAAAAACTATAGAACGATATTCACTCAATTTTCTCAGGGATGATTTGATCGATTCCCACAAACTTAGGCTTAAGTAAAAGTTCCTATAGTCTCATAGGTTGCTGTTTAATTTCATCCGGGTCCGACTTCCTGTTCTAGATCTATAGGGCTTAGTGTGTTCAATCATTTAGTGCGACGATACAAAATAAAGAAAAATTCTTATTAACTTGACATAGCTGTTTACAAATTGAAAAGTTAAATGTTAGTTCATACCCAAAGAGAGTTTCTTATTCTTTTCAAGATTGAAATAAAAGTCTTCACAGAGAATGGCATCATTACACCACTAGGTGGATTGAAAAAGGTTTTTATGTTCAGTTCCTATCTTTCAACCACAAACTCAAATTTATCTTGAAAGGCAAATTATTCAATTATGAATTGCATGAATGTAATTCGTGTAGGTTTTCTTCAATTGGCGATTCAATGACCCACAAACCGTTAGAATAAGATATTCTTTTCTTGTTCTCCCTTAGCCATATTAGCGATTCACTGAAAACAGCCAAGCAAACGGTTTATCCTAAAAGTGAATGTAACAAGTAAATTGATGTTAGTATTTTGCTCCCCCTAATCGACGACGACGACCAAACAGGCATACATATACGTCATGATTTGGCGTTAAAATATCTGCTCGTTAGCCTAAACTGATTCAGATTAATATCGCAATTTCTCATTCGCACCAGCAATCCACGAAGTATAAGGCGAAGCACGGACGCCCATCGGTACCAGACCAGAAATGACTTTTGTGACGACAACCGAAAAGCCGCGGATGGTAGGCTGCTGCAGTACCACTTCAACTTGCGATATAGAAATCGAGCCACTCCATCTCAGTTAGATCAGAGTCATCGAGTTAATAATGACAAAAAAAAAACAATCCTGAATCGGTTGCGGTAGCGTTGTGAGCACTCTGATTTCTTTCAATTTTCCGCCCAGTTTACTATTCAGTACAACATATTTCTTCGCCGTGATGCATGCATGCCTATTTGTTTAGGGTGTGTAAGAAGAAGATTTTGCCGAAGCAAAAACCAGGCACTGTGCAATGCGAACGAGGGCCATTTGTTATCAGTACAGCTTCTTCGAGAAGTTGTAAATATATGAACCACTCATGGCAGCACGAGAGACGGTGCCAGACACGAAGGCCACACAGAAAGATTATTTACTCTAACTGGAAAAGACGATCATCAATCACAACAGCTTTTTGGCCGTGTAAGCTCTATATTATTCGATGATTATACCGTGGCTATGTGGAGAAAAATGACTAAAAAGTGTGATTAAGCCTGCTAGGAACGGAGGAGTAGAAAAATTTCAACGCGTATATACATAGGTACTGCTCAGGAGAGTTTTATTGATATCCTTTTCATTAGTATTGAAGTAGGTTTCTATTGAGTTTTCATTCTTTTGCTATTGATTTTTTTATTCTACAAAATGAACAATTTGGTTTTGGTACGGTTTTGTTATCGGAAAAGTATTATAAATTCTAAACAAACCTAGAATCCGCATGTAGATAAGAGTGTGATTCACTTTCATACAACTTTTCAAAGAATGAACTGAATCGGATTATTCCAAGTTTTACAGTTTGGGTTTCGTTTGTTTCTGATATGACGAATTTTGCGCTAAACTGTATTTTCAGTTGGCAGCACTCTCTCAGATTTGAATGAAACTTTCTGGATAAGTAGGCTTTGTCCCAAAATGTCTTCTTCGAATGTCTTTTGAAAAGGGCCGAATTTGTTTTATGTATGTTCTTAGATCACCTGAATCACCTGAAAATTCGACTAGTAAAAACTGAGGAATGTCTGAGTGTGTGTATGTGTCAAATAAGCTCACTAGGTTTTCTCAGAAAATGGCAGAACCGAATTTGATAAACTAACATTCAAATGAAAGGTCTGGTGGTCCCAGGTGAAATTCGAGAATTTCATCCGGATCCGACTTCCGGTTCCGAAGTTAGACGATAAAGACAATCGAGCTCGTAAACGACTGAACTCGATAAGAAATGGTCGAAAGCCTTATTATTATCGACGATGAGTTTTCGAATACGTTTCTATTTCATTTAAAGGTAGTTATCGATAACATCTTAGATTTTCATAACATATTAGTATTGATAATCATTATTCTAATGCATAGTTTCGTATATCATGATATATTTTGTGTGTTTGGCATATTATGTACAAGTCGAACTGTTTAATAAGCGTATTAATTGAAAGCTTCGTGGTGTCTATTTAAAGTAACAAAAGTAAGTCGAAACTAACATATGCCCAGTAACTGTAGTTTGTAATCAAATTTCTGAATACTGTGGACAGAAAACGTCGCTCGAACGGATTGTGAGAAAAAGCTTATTCACTTGATAACAATGAACGAATAATGTTTTACCCATACACATATGGATTACGTAAATTGTATTAGACTTGCAACAATAACTGGAAAACACAGATTTTTGCCTTTCTCATATAGAAAGGTTATGCAATCACTGTGAAAACCGACTTTTGAACCGAGGCCCGGAGGGCCGAGTGTCATATACCATTCGACTCAGTTCGTCGAGTACGCAAAATATCTGTGTGTGTGTTTGTGTGTGTGTGTGTGTATGTGCGTTTGTGTGTATGTGACGTTTTTTTGCACTAACTTTTCTCGGAGATGGCTGAACCGATTTTCGCAAACTTATATTCAAATGAATGAAAGGTCTTGTGGTCTCATACAAAATTCCTGAATATTATTTGGATCCGACTTCCGGTTCCGGAATTATGGGGTAAAATGTGCAAAAAATTGTGAAAATAAGTGCACTAACTTTTCTCATCGATGGCGCGACCGATTTTCACAAACTTAGATTCAAATGAAAGGTCCTGTGGTCCCATGCGTAATCCCTGAATTTCATGCGGAACCGACTTTCGGATACGAAAATATAGGGTAAAGTGAAAAAATTTCTAAATCGACCTCAAATTCTTTCCAATTGATAGTTTTTATCAGTAGGCGGTCAAACAAACCGATTTCGGTTATTCTTTCAAGAATCGCAGAGAATTATTTTGAAGAATACCACAGTATTATATATGATAGTATGATTGATATGAGAAAGGCATCATTACCACTAGGTGGATTAAAACAG
Organism: Malaya genurostris; assembly: GCF_030247185.1. Classification (NCBI taxonomy): domain Eukaryota; kingdom Metazoa; phylum Arthropoda; class Insecta; order Diptera; family Culicidae; genus Malaya; species Malaya genurostris. The sequence goes on from NC_080572.1 coordinate 97,295,552, forward strand.
GTTTTTTATTATAATTTGAAAAGTTCATCGATAAATTGTGTACAAGAACACGCTTGAAAAAATTCTTTACGTTTTCAAATGGAATGGAAACGAATCTGCTTCTTGATTTAAATTTCATAAATATGTTCATGTTAATTTCGTGGTAACTTAAAACCGCAGTATTACAAACAGATTTCTTGTTTACAGTACTTGAACCAAATAAATGTAATCGAAAATACCTAAACAATAATTCACAGTTAAATTTTTTTTCATGATTGCAATGTATATGGGTTTGTTTACCTATGGTTGTTATGACAGTTCGAGCAGCGTCAGTCGAAATCTCGTACCACATTGTTAGGATCTCGATCACGAGGTCGAAAGCGATACGTAATGCCACACTTCAGTCGAATGGACTTCAAAAATAATCGTTTCGAGCAACTCCATTCGAAATGCATAATGTCATTCCTGGTTCCCAGTTTTCGATTACCGACGGAAGATAATAGTCCCAAAAAATGATCTTACTCACTGTTTTCAGAGATTGCAGAATCGATTTTCTCAATCTTAGGGTATAATGATTGGTTTTATGGTCCTACAAAAATACGGCTTATTTTCGGATACAACAAAAATTTAAACCGTAGTTTAGAGTACGATGTCAAAATCGTAAAAAATCTTCAAAATTTGAATAAAAACTAGTAAAGTTGTCACGTCATGTTAGTTGATGGTCATACGAACCGACATCGATTATATCAGTTCTCGGTTTCCGGTGGCGGAAGAACCTACAATATTGGAACTCAATTCTTTTTCTCGTGTTTCATGCACAAACTAGCTAATACACGAACAATCCCTTGGTTTCTTCCAAGAATCGATGAGAAACATTTTGAATAGAATATCACAGTATTGTATATGAGAATATGATTGATATGAGAAAAGCATCAATAATTACACCACTAGGTGGATTAAAACAGGTTTTTCTATAAAAAGGTAACAGAATTGTTGAAAAACAAAATTTCGAACGGAACCTTGGAGACCCATTGTGTTATATACCATTCGACTCAGCTTGACGAGATCAAGAAATGTTTGTGCGTGTGTGTGTATGTGTGTGTACTATTGAGTTTTAAATGAAGTTGGAAAATCAAACAGGTGTCACTTCCGGTTATGACGATATAATAGTAAATCGACTTTAAATTTTGAAAATCGATTTTTTTCCAATATAGGTATTGAAGAGACGATTTTCTTACCAAATCGTATTCGGAGTTGGCAGCTTATAGACTTTATCACAAAATGCCACTTCGCTAAATTTGTTTTTTCTAAAATTGAACTAGACTGCCTTTTGAAATAGGCTAAGACTTTTTTTTGTAAATAATTATAGTAGAAAAATTAAAAATCCTTCCAGTAACAACGAATCCTTCACTGAGAAAAAATAGGTCTTAATAATTTTAAGTCAAAATACAAAAATAAAATACCTTTTTTTTTCAATAAAATTTTGTCCCAACATAGATAATTATGTTCACTACCAACGTTCCATGTCGTTGGAAAGTGGGTGTTTTGAACGAGATTTTGAAGGGAAAAAATGTCGTCAAACGAAAACTTTTTCTTAACCAGCACTCATACTTTCTACAAATATCGAGCAACTAGAAATCTTTGAAATTGCTCATCATACAATGTATGAACGGTTGGTGGGGAACATAATCACCTATCTTGGGACAAAATTTCATCAAAATTAAAAAATGGTGTGTATTATACATTGATTTTTAATTTTCGAAGTCAATTTCTTTCAGTACAGAACTAAATAAGAATTTTGTTCATTGTGTTAATTGGAAAATTAAACCGATTTTGTAAAAATCACTACACCTTTTTTATAGAATTTGTCATTTTTCAACAAAAACTATTTGAAAAAAATGAGTTAAAAAGCTTGGCCCTTTTCAAAAGACAGCCTAGATAAATTTTGGAAAAACAAAGTATGCAAAGTGACATTTTGGGACGAAGTCTACATGTCTAGAGAGTTTCATTCAAATCTGAGTAGAATCCCATGTTCGATACCGAACGCAAAATGCAGAGAAAAAATAACTCATGTCTTGTATTTTCCCAAAATTATTGTTTTGTCATACATTCCCGTTCCCATATTCCCCACTGAACTCAAATTTAATCCAATAGCTTATATCACAGACTAACAGACAGGACACTCAAATTAGATTCTTCAATCATTTTAACAGTCATTTCGAATATTCCTTTATTTGGGACAGTACTCACATGTGTCATGATGGCGCCACGTTACCCTATCAGAAACATCCTGTCTGTCATCTAGACTGTGTTTTATTTTTTCATTTACCAACAGAGTTGCCATTCATACATAATTACCTGTAATGTATTGATTTGTATACGTCCATGCGAATTTCATGCAGGATACAGATTTAATACATATTGTCAAAACTATATACATAATTGTGCCTACTTCTCATCCTCCAACGCAATACAAAATCGAACCCGTTTTGTTACAATATTTACTTGCTTCTGGTCTGCCGCCACTTAATTTCGGGTGAAAACTACCAACACAATAAAACTAGTCTAGATGAACAACGTTGAGTCAAATAAATGGTTACCTTCCAACACTGTGATGCCACTTTTTCCTGAGGTCAAATCAGTAGAATTGACTCGTACATGCTTCTTTGAGACGAGCTTGCTGTGAACTTATATGTGGAAAACTTACTAAATGTATCTAAAAAAAATGTTTAGAATGAAAATTAGTACGTATCAAATACAAGTAAATCAATAAATTAAAAAAAAACTACGTAAAATCATCAGCTTGGAATGCCAAGCGATGAAGACAGGCTTCCTTAAAATGAGTACTCAGTGCCGGTAGATGTTTGATAGTTTTTATAATTGGACATACAAAAAAATCTGGATAAATGATGCGACAATATTCAAGCATTTTCCGTACATATCTTGGAAAAAATGCTTTTTTTTTTAAATAATGAAAAATCCGTAGATTTTAAAAGGTCCATCCGTAGATCCGTAGAAAAGACAAAAATCCGAAGATCTACGGATAAATCCGTAGGGTTGGCATCGCTGCTCCCCATAGAAGCATTCTCTGCTAACACGCAATTCGTGTTGTTGTATTGAAAGGGGGTTGGGCTTAATCCTTGCTGAATGAATGCACACGTCAAACTGAAAAATAGTATATAAGAAATCGTTTCACGCACTAAAATTCATTATTGTTGTAACCATTGTACAGTAAACATCGCGAAATAAAATTAAAGAGTTAAATCTGGAATTTCTTTTCTGCCTCCGAAAGAACACCATTTGAGGTTTGGTATCCGCTGCTTGAGTGAGGATTCCGACTGCTGCTGCTGTTGAGCCTGTCGCCATCGAGTATAGTTCGTTTCAGCGTTCCATGTCTCTATCGAACTTCGTCCATCCGTTCTGGAGCACCGCCGAGAGAACCACAAAAATTTGTCTATCGATCCGATCCTCAATCAGACTAGAGATGGGCAATTCGCTCCTGAGCTGTTCCAATGAATCGAATCATAAAAGTGAGCTGACAGCTCACAGCTCTTTTTAAAAGAACCGCAGCTCACCAGCTCACTTATTTGCTACCCAGTTCGCCGCATTGTTGAAGAGGGGAATAAGATACGAGCTGAATGGATCTTCGGCTCTTGAAGAACGAGTTCTAAACGAGAAAAAAAATTGCACCAACTTTCGTTATTTCTAACATACCTGCATCTATCCTCCTTTAACGGATTGAATGAGACATTATCAGTAAGAAATCTTACCTCTCATGGCGTAAGAAAAACGGGCCACAACATTAACCTTCAGTTCAATCTAAATGAGCTGATGAGCTGATACATCGAATCGATTCATTTTGGTGAGCTGATCGGTTCGGAGCTGCCCACCAATATGAGCTGTTTCGCACACCTCTAAATCAGACCCTACCCAAGGTAATCTGTTGTGGACACCGGTTTGAACTGTACGGACAATTTTAATTCTCTGGTGTGTTGGTGTTAGACGTAACGGAATTAGATTGCCCCCTAAAGAGATTTGTTCCTGTGCCATTATCCCTACATTGTACGCCGTACATCCCATATTCTAAGGGTTTTAAAGGAATACACCCAAACCTCCATTCACGAACAATTTTTTTCCTTTACCTCTTTTTACGTAACTCTTTTTACGAACCAAATCCCAAATAACGTAAACTTTTCTTACGAACCAACTTCGTAAAAAGAGGTTTTTGCATCCAATTGAAACAATTTCCGGCTCCATGGAAATTACAACAGTATGAGTATTTTCGGAACGGGATTGATGAGTAGATGACGGAAAACGATGTTTGAAGTGGTTCGGAAATCCAAGATGGCGTCCTCTGGTTCTTTGATATTGCTTAAAAGCATTTACAATATGTGTATTTTCGGGACGGGTTTGATGAGTATATACCGGGAAATTATGTTTGAAAGCGCTTCAAAAATCAAAATGGTGAGTTCAGTAGTATCAGTATTCTTTGACGATCATTACGATATGATTATATATCGTTTAAAAAGATGTTATGCTTCTTACAAAAGTGTTTCCTGCTAATAATTATAGTTTGAATATTGTACTATATTTTCGAAATGACCATAACAAGTAGACGTCTGAACAGCTATAATAATTTTATATTGTTATAGTTATATTGTATGCTTTCAATATTTTATTGAACAACTGGAAGTCTCAATCTAATATTTGGAAGCAACCACAAACATTAAAATTTGGTTTCAAATCAATGACCGTGTTCTCCAATTTTTTTTTATTTTCATTTTATAATTTCAGTTGTTTTAGTATACGTGATAAAGTCGAAAAAAGTACTGTTACTCTCATCACGACACATTTGTTTTTATTTAAACTTGTCAAAATCTCATGTCAACTGGCCCGTCGGAATATGATTTAACATTTTGTAAGCAATTGAAAAAAAGGGATATTATTTGGCTCAAGTGGCGAGAGTCAGTTAGACAACCACATGACGCTGATTTTCTAACATTTATGAGAAATTCCAAAAATAAATAGCAAATAAACTGACAGGATCGACTTTCTCCGAATCGGATGAAACAATGTAGACCTCTTCAGTATGGCAATCTCTTCTTCCTGATAAAGGAACCTTTTCGACTCAATATTAATTTCTAAAAATAAATTTATAACCGTAACTAACCACTTCAAACATCGTTTTCCGTCATCTACTCATCAATCCTTTTCCAAAAATACCCACATTGTAAGGATGTTTAAGGAATATCGATAAACCGGAAATCGCCATCTTTGATTTTGAACCGACCCCAAACATCATTTTCTTGCACCCACTTATCACATCCGTTCCGAAAATGGCCATGTGATTGAGGGTTTCCACATTCATTACACAAAACTTTTTTTACGAAGTAAATTCCAAATAACGTAAACATTTTTTACGAACTACCTCCATTTACGAACCCCCGTTTTGTTCGTAAATGGAGGTTTCGGTGTATGAATAAAACGGAATCGAAGTTTGGGTGTATGTGTAAGTGTGTAGAATAATTGCATGGTATGCTGATATGCGGACATTTAGAATTCTTCCAGGTTGGACCCTCGAACATAAAGGATGTTCTTTTGAAAGTTTGCTGATTTGGAATTTAAATAAAACACATGTCAAATTATGAAATGACCAAGTATTTTTTCATTTGATAATTTGGCATTTAACATTTAAATATGATTTGGGGCATATGGACGCCACGACTATTTTTCACAAAGGCCTTTCTGGAGGTCCAGTGTTTGAGCATTCTAATTCTAACTTCTTCTAACTGCTAGAGAATGTAAGGAGGTAAGGTTCAAACTCATGTTTTCTAACTCAATTACGGTAATTGAACGCATAATTATGTCATCTCCTCAATAAATGCCATCCCAAGTCCGGATCATCAATTGGAATGAGATATACCATCTCTGTTCAATGTATCGTTTAAAAGAATGTACTTGAACTATTTAGAATTTCTTCACTAAAAAGATAAATATTGCCACAATCACCTCATGAAGACCCTACGAACTGTTCGTTCAACGAACGTGTAGCCATGCGAGCATCAGTTTCTTCAATGATTCGTCATCGAATCAATCGCAACAGTCGTTATTACTCACCCGCTGAATTTCGTCACTCACAAACACAGTGAATTCCGTGTAACACAATCAAGTAATTGGAAACACATTTCAATCAATCAGTTGCTCTCAGAAAACCGTCTGTATCCGACGCAAATCAGCAGCTCAGGCGGAAATTGCGATGCGACAGTCAGTGAACTTACAACTCGTAATCCCTGCCCGCCTCTTCGCTGGTAATGATTATTATCGGTTCGGAACAGGATGAAAGCAATACTCGGTACCCAATAAATAAATTATAATGATTTAATGTGTATGCTACCAATAGGTAGTATTCTTGCGGTGGTTTGGCACATGCATCGATTTACGTTTGACATCAGGATCCTTGCATCGAATAAATTTACCATTCATTCTGCAGTAATTCCTGTATTGCAACTACCGAAGCTTCGAAGTTTAATCCCAAAACGAAAACCTTGAGGTGGCAGGGGCTCTGACGGTAGCAGTAAATTACCGGTACGATAAAGCACATGAGAGATGAAATTGAATTTTCGCTTCGAATGCACTGCAACGATAATATTATTAATAACGCTTCGAAATGGATTTGCATTTCATGTTGCCAAACCGAGTAACCGAATGAGCTTTAAGGATAATGCGAATTATTTGGAATTGATCAAAGCTATCTTTCACAGCATGTTTCAGATACGAATCTCATCGATAGAATAGCAAAACTGTATTCCTTCTTATGGATCCTCTTATGGCGGGACGAATTTCCCTTCAAACTGAAGATCAATAATTAGCTAGAATGATATTTTTATTTCACAGAAGTAGATTAAAATCAGCATCATTATGCAATTGTATCCCATAGGATCAAAGTATCTGAATAGCATCACATCACACAATTCTCATTGCAATCCAGCGAAAGGAGAATTGCTTCCCAAGTGCAAATGTTGCCATCCCTTTAATCAGAAATAAATTGTATATTTTTCCCATCTATTACATCTGCTTCCACAAATTTCTGTGCACATTTTTCCATCATCCCTGGTTTTTCCGGTTACGAATCCCCCCTCTCTGCGTCGCTCTTGCTACTCAGCGCTTTTCGTATCAACAAACTCGATCCCGGTCTGTTGCCCATGCATCGCGTCATCCTCAACCACCACCGGTCGACGCTCGTCTCACTGGAGACCGGTTCCCCGTATGTATTTCTCCGCGAAGCTATACTCCTCATTACACTTAACTTTGCATAAATTTCCGTCAGGCTTTTCCTTCCGTCGCTTGGTAGCGAAAAGAACACCGCCGGCATCAGCATCCAGAAAGGCAGCAATAACAGACTCAACGTCGGAAACAGTACTCGCCCCCAACTCCCCAGCCGAATCGGGCGCTTCGCCAACGCTATTTGATGAATCACACACACATACTCACATACACATTCACCCACACAGACAGAACAATAGTGAGTTCCAGCGAAGGAAGAAGCTTCCGCAAACGTCGGAGCTTTCTCGCCGAATTTAACTGGAGGGAAGTTTCCGAGGAAGAAAAAAAAACCTCACGTTAAAGGAAGCCCCATCATCATCATCTGGCCAGCTCGGATAATCTGAAACCGAATCAACACTGGTACCGCCGTAGCAAATCCGCACCGAACGAGGGGTGAAATACAAGGAATACAACAAAAAATGAATAATGATTAACTTGAATGGTTTCTTGCTGGAATTAATTCAACATATTTTCCCCAAGAATGGAATAAGCTGTGCTTCATTTGCTTCTGTTATTGGTTGTTTGCTTGAGAGTTAAATAATGCGAATGAATAAATTCATTGAGCTGCAGTGCTAGAAATTCAATCACCGGTAGTGACTAGTTGAATTACAATTTCAGCCAACCTGAGCTGATGAGCAGTTTTTCTTTTACCTTTCGCACGAAAAACAAAAGTTCACTATCCATGTTCAACAAAGCTTGTTTTATATTTATTTAATATATTTTAAGGCACAATGTTTTAAGCTATGAGATGCTACTTAAAATTAGGGTAATTTTCTTTAATTTTCACATTACACAATTTTGATCGAGCTTTGGAAGATCCAGTCTTCAACTGGTGATCGACAGTGGCTCTTGTATGAGGAATTTTCCTAGTGATGTTGGCACGCATCGATGGTGGTTACATCTTCCTGTTCGTGCGGGTTTGCAGGAAGCATGTATTTTGTTTTTGACCCATTTATGGCCAGTCTGATAGGCCTAGTTTCGGCTTTCAGTCTGATGTATGTTTCCATCATCTTCTCAAGGTTACGTGTCACAATATCAACTTCGTCCGCGAAGCCGAAAAGCTGTACGGACTTTCGAAAGATCGTACCACTCGTGTCGATTCTCGCTCTTCGAGTTACACCTTCCAATGCAGCATTGAACAAGATACAAGAGAGTCCTTCACCTTGCCGTAGCCCTCTCCGAGATTCGAAGGAACTCGAAAGTGTCGCAGATACTCGAACGTAGCACAAAATCACTCTATCCATCGTTGCTTCAACCGATCACGTCAGTTTATCCGGAAAACCTTATTCGTGCATAATCTACCCTAACTGTTTTCGATCGATTGTATCGTATGCCGCTTTGAAACCAATGTACAGTGGTCCGGATCCACAACTTGAGGGGACAAAAACATTTGTGGCTTAGCCTTAAACTTTAGAGCTATGATGTCGTGGTGAGTTTTAAATCGACCACGTGGCTCGCTCAACTCCCTCTGCGCATCGTATTTCTCTTGTACTCTCTCGTATATGAGCAAACTGTACCAGGTTGCCAGCATACATTTTATTATTTTGAAGAGAAGTTTTATCACATAAATCTATCGTATGGGTTGGACATCACATGGATTCCAATGAACAATGAAAAAAATATTCAACTTTCACAAAGATTAAATGCGAAACAAAAAATGTGTTTATATACAATGAAACGTCTGTGTGTTTGGCAGTCTTGTCGAGCCAATTTTTTTTTCTCTCTCCTTTTTCAGAATGCTATGGCGGATGCATTGAAACTGACTTTGTTTCACAGAAAAATACAAGAGTTTATTTTTATCGCGATAACATATATGTTTTTATGTACTAATCGCATCTAAACTAAATTATCTAGACTTTGTCACGGTAGATTTATGATACAAACCTTCAAATCCGAGATATTCGATGAACAAGTAACAGATCGGCTGAAAAGTTCGTATCGTTTCTATGAGAGGGCGCCACTAGAATTAAATCCATACCATTTTCAGTTAGTACCAACCTTCAAAAGATACGTGTATAAATTTGACAGCTGTCTGATTATTAGTTTGTGAGGTATTGCATTTTGAGTGAAGCTACTTTTGTTATTGTGAAAAAAATGAAAAAAAAGGAATTTCGTGTGTTGATGAAACACTACTTTTTGATGAAAAAAAGTGCCGCCGATACCAAAAAATGGCTTGATGAGTGTTATCCAGACTCTGCACCGGGCGAAGCAACAATTCGTAAGTGGTTTGCAAAATTTCGTACTGGTCATATGAGCACCGAAGACGATGAACGCAATGGACGTCCAAAAGAGGCTGTTACCGATGAAAACGTGAAAAAAATCCACAAAATGATTTTCAATGACCGTAAAGTGAAGTTGATCGAGATGGCTGACACCCTAAAGATATCGAAGGAACGTGTTGGACATATTATTCACGAATATTTGGATATGAGAAAGCTTTGTGCAAAATGGGTGCCGCGTGAGCTCACAATCGATCAAAAACAACAACGAATTGATGATTCTGAGCAGTGTTTGGAGCTGTTATATCGATTTAAAACCGATTTTTTTCGTCGATATATAACAATGGACGAAACATGGCTCCATCACTTCACTCCGGAGTCCAATCGACAGTCAGCTGAGTGGACTGCACGCGATGAACCGAACCCAAAGCGTGGAAAGACTCAACAATCGGCCGATAAGGTTATGGCGTCTGTATTTTGGGATTCGCATGGTATAATTTTCATCGACTACCTTGAAAAGGGAAAAACCATCAACAGTGACTATTATATAGCGTTATTAGAGCGTTTGAAGGACGAAATTTCAAAAAAACGGCCTCATTTGAAGAAGAAAAAAAACTTGTTTCATCAAGACCATGCACCGTGTCACAAGTCGATAAAAACCATGCTGAAATTGAACGAATTGGGCTTCGAATTGCTCCCTCATCCACCGTATTCTCCAGATTTGGCCCCCAATGACTTTTTCCTGTTCTCAGACCTCAGAAGAATGCTCGCTGGTAAAAAAAATTAGAAGCAATGAAGAGGTAATCGCTGAAACTGAGGCATATTTTGATGCAAAGGGCAAATCGTACAACAAAAATGGTATCGAAAAGTTGGAAGATCGCTATAATCGCTGTATCGCCTCTGATGGCAATTATGTTGAATAATAAAAACGAATTTTGGCAAAAAAATATGTGTTTCTATTAAACGATACGAAATTTTCAGCCGAACTGTTAGAGGTATGCATTTCCGAGCGTTCCAATTTTCAGCAGTTCTTCAGTCAGAAAAAAATACAACACGACCGCTAAACTCAATGAATCATTTTGAAAATTTCACAGAATAATCTCAACTAAATTTCGAAAACATTGTCAGGTGGGTTTTTTCTATATTCTGCACCGTTTCCAAGAAAATTTAATTTGAAACGGGAAAATAGCAAAAAACCTACCACTTTACGGTAGAGTCCTCAGCCCTTAATAACAAATGTTACAGGAAAGCTAAATTATTTTCCGAATGAATAGAGCACTGCATCCTTCAGAAAAACTGTAGAAAAACTTATATCAAACAGATTTGCCCAAGACGCCATTGTGGTATCTCTGGTGGTTTAGTGCTACAGCTATTTTAACAGAACAACTTAAGGTGTTCCTTCAAAAACTCAGATACAAACAACCTGAAGATTTAAATATAATAGTTTTCAAGAAACGTACAAACTTATTAATTTTTTAAAAAGGTAATCGATCCAAGAGAAGATTTTATATATAGTGTAATTTTATTAATCCTTATCCAAAATCGTCGATAATCTTCGGAAAGTGTCGGTAAATAATACGGCAACAATACGAGGCAGAAAACATGTGAAACAGTCCGCATAAATTATTTAGTTAGGGTAAGGGCTCCCTATTTCATCTCATTTGTAAGAACGTTACATTAAAAACATGATTTAGCCACTAAAATCACTATGATTTTTTCATATGGCTGCTTAATTCGTCTTGCTCCACATGGAGAATTGATTCACGTTCCTTGAAAATTAAAATAATGTTCAGAAAATCAGCTAAAAAAACTTCTGATATGTTCACTACTCTACTCCTAATTACATCTCAAAGGATTTTTTTTTTCACCCTATCGTTGGTCCTTTATTCATCCTATTAATACAATCAAAACATTGCAGTTCGTGCTCGCATCCCATAAGACGCAGTCGACAATTGCTTACGGTCGAGACGATAAAAACAAAGACAATACAGTGTAGTGAACAATAGAGTGTACGAAATGGGCAAATACGATTTAACAAAGCCTGAAAGTTGCAACTACAAGGCCAAATTCAATTTGTATTGATTTCAAGCGCTGCAAAGTTAGACCAGCAGCAACCGAAATTGAAACCTTGCTTAAGGAACGAATGCATCTAAACGTTAATGATGTAAGTGAGATTCAATTCAACAAGGCGTCTAACTGTGTGTACATTATGTTCAAACGTGAAAAAGATGCAATTGCATTTGCTTCGGTTAATAACGGAATGCACAGTATTGATCATGACAATGTTGAGTATAAAATCCCTGTGTACATGGTGGACAATGCCATAGAAGTACGCGTGCATGACCTTCCCCCGCAGACCAGCGATGGGTATGTTCGGAAGAGTATGTCGCAGTACGGTGAAGTTCTTTCCATCGAAAGGGAAGTATGGCGGAATTTTTTTCCGGGTATCCGGAATGGCGTGCGAGTGGTACGTATGCAACTACGTAAAGCAATTCCATCTTACATCATTTGTGATCAAGACGGGATACATCCGTGTAAAACGCTGATTACGTATGAAAATCAACTGGTTACATGTCAGTTTTGTAAACAACCTGCACACTACGGCAAACCTTGCACTGAAACTGCAAAAAGGACATCTTCAAACAAAAATAAGGACAACCGCCCAACAACGGAAACTAGTGAGCGCAGTACTCCTGTTGTACCATCAAACCCACCAGCAACTGCAATTAATGCACAACAAGGCGCGTCTACAGCAACTAACAACCAATCCAAGAATGCGAATTACAAGGAAAACGAAGAAAAAACGGAAACCAACAACGATACCACCGATGCGGCAATGGAGGACGAGACGAGCGACGAACAAAGTGCCCCTCACTCATCGCAAGATAAAAATGGAAGCTCCTCTCCCCCTAGAAAAAGGGTGACTTCGGCCACGTAAAGCTTGTACGCAAATTGGCCTGAATAAAAAAAAATTTTATAAAAAAAAAAATCAAAACATTGCACTATTACACACTCAGGTTCAAAATGTCCGAATTTTTCTTAAAAATGGCCTGATGCCAACTATAAGATAATACACGATATTTTTAGAATCAGTTTTGAATCATTTCGATGTTAAAAATATTTTTGGTCGTTTTCGTTACCTTTCGTTTTAACTTTAAAATTTTACTGTAGAATTAATTTGGTAAACTTAACAAAAAAAACAAAAAAGGAATTGTTTTTATTTAGGCATTAGCCCTTCTAAAAACAAAATGCAGGCCAGAGATGCCATTTATACAGATTTATCTGTATTGTATAGGTTTTTGCGTTGATTTAGTACAGATTTTATACAGATTTCCTAAATGTAATACAGATTTGTACAGGTTCATGAAAAGTCAGACGTAAAAAATTAGACTTTTCTCTGTGAGTATCTATTACTATTTGATTGCAGTAATTCTTTGAAAGTTCAGTAATCAACGGACAAATTGCATGTCAAAATGGAAATCTTCGCAGATATAAAGAATTATCTTTTAACATCATTTTATTAGTGAAAACAGATAGAGCAGATATAGACTTTTTATGCGAAGTAATACATGTTTTCTATGAAAATATCTGGCATCTCTGTGCACAGCCGATGAAACACACACACTTAACAGCGTTTTGTTGACATATAGCGGAAAGTAACCAGTGCTGCTGGATTTGCCACAATGGTTATTTCATTAGTATTTAACACGCTCTTTCTGGTAATATACGAAGCCGAAAAAGTTTTTTTGAAATATAAATATCAATAATATAATTAAACCAATATCACGGATACCAAAAAAAAAAACTTTTTGTTGATGATAGTTTGAAGAAGAACAACAATTTCGTTTTGTAACATTATGAAAAAACCTGGCAACTTTACGAAACAAAATGAGATGAAAACAAAGCGCAATCAAGTGAACTAAGCGAAAAACTTTGATCTCATATTTTTGAAGACTTTTATTGCTTGTCGGGTAGTTTTTGAAGTTTTTACTCGTTAAATAAACAAGTGGCAAGTAAACATGACTAATTATGAAGTCATCCAGCGATCAATAGTAGTGTAATTGTGCGAAACAGTGATCATGTTTTGAGATGAATTGTTTCTGCCAATGGAAAAGTGTGACAATAGCTTAAATATTCATTTTTAAACATTTCACAGTTTGGTTCAGGTACGTTGTAAGATATTATTCATATTCAAAGTAATGAGATGAAGGGATGAGATGGAAATAGGAGCTCAGATGAAATAGGGAGCCCTTTCCCTACTTACATTGATTTTCGCTTTGGCCTATTAGGAATATACGGAATTGATACGCAACAAAATTCCGAAATTTTTTTCATATTGTAACTTGATGTTATTAATATATGAATGAACATTGTCATAGTTACAACGCGTGTAGCCATCAGACGCTTATTTTTTGAAGCAAATAATAATTGAACTGAAACCAGCGGTTAACCAAATTCTACGAGGGTTTCTTTTCAAACGATACATGTAAAATCGCAGGTAAACTTACCTTGAGTTTATCTTTGATACTATATGTTATTGCATCTAATTGTTCTGTATATGTGAGCCAGTGGAACTCATTTATACTAAACCGAGAAGGCCGCTTTTAGACAAGTTTCAGAATTTAATTTTGAATCTTTTGAAGCGATTAATTCCTGGTGGGACAACAACTTGTTCAGTCACATTTAATGAAAAAGAAGTATCTATGATTATCATCATAACACAACTTTATACTGAATTCATTTGCGCGCCACCGTTTTGTTCGTATGGGAATGGAGATTTGGGTATGCAAACCGATCCGTTGCGAAATTAAAACATTTTTAAACGTACAACATTGAAGCTTTGGAATCATTTAAATGAGGAAAATCCATTAACAAACAATCGAGGAACAAGCACTGTAAATTAGATCCGTAAAATCTATCACCGAAAATTCTTAATTGGCCTGATAGTTACCAGAGAACCAAAATAAAATACTACTATACTATACTGAACACACCGCACACATACAAAATCGACTATTCAGCGAGCGAATGGTAGGGATGGGTATCGATACTGCTATACTTCAAGGTATCGATACTTAAGCCTAAAGTATCGATTTTTTAGGATCGATACCGTGCAAAGTGGTATCGCGTGGTATCGATATTTTCATGGTCGATACCTGTCGATACTAGTTTAAAGTAAACATTATCTGGATCCCACTCTAATAGTCAATCAAAGAGCAACCAGCGACACCAAAAGCGCCCATTCTGTCTGGCAACCAAAGAAATGTCCAAAGAAAAGTATATAACTCTTAGTAAGATCATTCCCATTGTTAAAATGATTTCTGATGTAAGTATGTATCGAAGTTCTGTAAGAGCATATAATTTAAAATAATCGACCTAACTATTAAAAAATATGATTTGAATGAAGGTTTTTTTTTACAGAAACCCGGTACCAAGAACTTGCAACCCTCTGCATGCATGTGAATCGATTTGCCATCAGTTTCCTCATTAATATCAATTAGCAAAAAAAAACTTCAGTATTGGGGACCTCAGTACCATCCGTACGCCTATTTTCATTAGTCAGTAGGATAATGTGCGACAAAAGTTGTCGTTTGACGTCTTTCACTTTCACTTTCAATGAGTGTTCTTATCCAGTTTGGATAACGAATTTTTTTTTTCCATAAATACGTTTATTTCTTAAGGCAGTTTACATAAGTTTTTCTTCGCCGTAGCATCACTTTTATATAATATTCTTATCCTAATTTAATTCTAACATAGTCACAACGTTTTGAATTTATTAAAACATATTCTCTTATAGCTTAAATATCATCTTAGGTAACTCGTCATTAATTATGAAATCTACTCGGAAATATTATTTGAACCAAACGATTAACTTCTATAAATTATAAAATAAGTATAGTATCATTACATAATTTTTATTCTAATTTAGCTATTGGTTGAACTCATGGACGCAGCTGGGATCAGAACTAAGTCTTAAAAGGGGCCTTTATTAAATTGAAACTCCAATTTTCTTTATGGAATGATAAATAAGTTTCATGTATGAAAGGTCACGACAAGCAAGAATGTCTCGAAGTGGGATATTGGATAGTCTACCTTGGGTACGCAAAGAATTTATTAGTTGAGATCTGACATCACGATACTCCACGCATGTCCAAACGACATGATCAATATCTCGATAACCTTCGCCACAAGCACAATGATTAGTCTCGGAGAGCTCAATTCGAAGGAGATGTGCATCTAACGTGTAGTGATTGGACATGAGTCTGGACATCACACGAATGAAATCCCTACTCACATCCAGTCCCCTGAACCATGCCTTTGTCGATATTTTCGGAATAATTGAGTGCATCCACCGACCCAGATCATCTCTATCCCAAGATGCTTGCCAGCTGGCAAGTGTTCTTTGGCGAGACGAGCTATAGAATTCGTTGAAAGCAATCGGTCGCTCATAAATTTCACCCTCAATAGCACCACGTTTGGCTAAAATATCGGCTCTTTCATTGCCAGGAATGGAGCAATGAGCCGGGACCCAGACTATAGTGATCAAATAACTATTGTTCAATATGTCGTTCAGGCACTGTTTTATTTTGCCCAGGAAAAACGGTTCATTTTTGCCAGCAGCGTTTGAGCGAATGGCTTCAATTGCACTCAGACTATCTGTGAAGAGGAAATAATGGTTTGGAGATAATGTGACGATTACACTCAAACTATAATGAACTGCTGCTAGCTCTGCTATATAAACAGATGCAGGTTCTTGAAGCCTAAATGAGGCCGAAACATTATTGTTGAACATACCAAACCCTGTCGCTTCTTCAATTCGCGATCCGTCCGTATAAAACATTTTCTCAGAGTCAATATGCCTGAACTAACTTGAAAATATTTTTGGGATTTCCGTCGAGCGTAGATGATCCGGGATTCCACACACTTCACGCTGCATGGATGTATCGAAAAATAAAGTTGAGTCAGGGGCACTTAGGATGCTGACACGGATAGGAATATATCTTGAAGGGTTGATTTCCTGTGACATATGGTTAAAATATACTGTCATAAATTTTGTTTGAGATCGAAGCTCGACTAGTCGTTCGAAATTATTAATTACCATGGGATTCAGCACCTCACATCTTATTAGCAGGCGTGATGAAAGCTCCCAAAATCGATCTTTTAATGGAAGAACTCCCGCCAGAACTTCAAGACTCATTGTATGTGTCGAATGCATGCAGCCTAAGGCAATTCGCAAACAACGGTACTGAATTCGCTCAAGTTTGATAATATGAGAGTTTGCAGCGGAACGAAAACAAACGCATCCATATTCCATCACTGAAAGTATCGTTGTTTGATACAATTTTATTAGATCTTGCGGATGAGAACCCCACCAAGATCCTGTTATTGTTCGAAGAAAATTTACTCTTTGTTGGCATTTCGTTATCAGATACCTAATGTGTCCTCCCCACGTGCATTTGGAATCGAACCACACCCCGAGGTATTTAAAAGTTAAAACCTGTTGGATCATTCTTCCCATCATATGGAGCTGAAGCTGCGCGGGATCATGCTTTCTTGAAAAGACAACTAACTCTGTTTTCTCCGCAGAGAATTCGATATCAAGATGAACAGCCCAAACGGACAAGTTATCTAAGGTATCTTGCAATGGTTTATGCAGATCAATAGCTTTGGGCCCAGTAACTGAAACCACGCCATCATCTGCCAATTGTCTTAGTGTACATGGGGTTACTAGACAGCTGTCAATGTCATTCACGTAAAAATTATAGAGGAGCGGACTGAGGCATGAGCCTTGCGGGAGACCCATGTAGCTAATTCTGAATGTTGCCAAATCGCCATGTGAAAAATACATGCACTTCTCTGACAAAAGGTTGTGCAAATAATTATTTATAACCGCTGGAAGTCCATGTTGGTGGAGCTTGTCTGAAAGAACATCAATGGAAACTGAATCAAATGCTCCTTTAATGTCTAAAAATACAGATGCCATTTGTTGCTTTTGAGCGAAGGCAATTTGGATGTCAGACGAAAGTAATGCAAGGCAATCATTCGTCCCTTTATTTCTACGGAAGCCAAACTGAGTATCTGACAACAAACCGTTCGTCTCGACCCAAGTGTCGAGACGTCGTAGAATAATTTTTTCGAACAATTTTCTGATGCAGGACAACATCGCAATGGGTCTATATGAGTTGTGATTGGAAGCTGGTTTCCCCGGCTTTTGAATGGCGATAACTTTCACTTGTCTCCAGTCAGGTGGAACAATATTTTGCTCAAGAAACTTGTTGAACAATTCCAACAAACGTCTTTTTGCGAGGTCGGGCAGATTCTTCACCAAGTTGAATTTAATTCTGTCCAACCCTGGAGCGTTATTGTTACAAGACAAGAGTGCTATAGAAAATTCCATCATTGAAAATGGGTTATTAATAAAACCATTATTTGGAGGAGATTCCCGTATAATGCTCTGCGTAGAAACAGAATCTGGGCAAACTTTCCTAGCAAAGTCAAATATCCATCGGTTCGAGTATTCATCACTCTCATTGCCCACGGTACGATTCCTCATTCGTCTGGCCGTGTTCCAAAGAGTGCTCATTGAGGTATCTCTTGACAAACCTTCGACAAAATGTCTCCAATAGCTACATTTTTTGGCTCGAAGTATGCTCTTGTACTTGGTTTCTAAAACCATAAGTTTTTCAAAATTCTGAGGAGTTCCTCCTCCCCGTTTTAGAAACGTCTTGCAAGCATTTTGTTTTGCGAGTTTAGCCTCTGAGCACTCTTTGTCCCACCAGGGGTTGGGAGGCCTTCTGTTAGTCGTTGGCCCAGGAAAGCGTTTAGTTTGGGATTGTTCTGCTGCCTCCAGAATCGAACAAATGAGGAAGTCATATTCTTCAAGTGGAGGGAGCTCTTCCATTGAATTCAAAATACTAGAGATTCTACTTTGGTATTTAATCCAGTCGATATTTTTTGTCAAATCATATGGAATACTAGCAGAATTAGCAATACATTTGTTACAGCTAATTGAGATGATGATTGGTAAATGATCGCTACCGTGTAAATCAGGCAATATTTTCCAGGTGCAATCTAGTCGAATTGATGTTGAGCAAAGAGATAGATCTAATGCACTTGGGCGTGCCGGAGGTCTTGGGATCCGTGTCATGCTACCCATATTTAATACCGTCATGCTAAAATTGTCACAAATGTTTTGTATTAAAGATGATCTGCTATCATTGTAAACGGAACCCCACATCATTCCGTGCGAATTTAAATCCCCCAGAATCAATCGTGGATCAGGAAGGGCTTCAACCATTTCATTAAGCTGTCGCTGTCCAACTTGTGCTTTTGGAGGAATATAAACCGAAGCTATGCAAATATCTTTGCCTTTAATGTTTATTTGGCAAGCAACAACTTCTATACTAGAAGTTGAAGGGATGTTTAATCTATAAAAGGAACAGCATTTCTTAATTCCCAAAAGCACTCCACCATACGGAGAGTCTCTATCGAGACGTATAATGTTAAAATCATTAAAATTTAAAGGTATGTTTGAAGTAAGCCATGTTTCGCATAAAGCAAATACATCACATTTTTGACTATGCAATAAAATTTTAAATGAATCAAGTTTTGGCATGATGCTTCGACAATTCCACTGCAGGACAGTGATTGTATCATTTGCGGCGGGTGATAAATTATCCATCAAAAGATACAAAACCTGAGACAATTGGCCATTGAGCTGATAACTGCTTCAAAAAATTTCTAGCTATTGGAAGGAATGCCATTATGAGGGTCTTTAAGGGTTCAGATATATTGAATGCTGAGAAAATCCATTCAACAATTTCCGAAAACTTCAGTAATCCTGTTGGTGGCTGTGAAATGGAGCCCACAGGATTATTACCTTTTTCTGTGCTAGATCCTGGATTGGTTTGTGAATTTGACAAACCAGGAGGCACAGTCTTTGGTTTTGACTTTTTTTGTTTAACACGGGGATCTTTTTTTGAAGATGAAACTTTAGGTGTCTTTTTTGGTAATTTGGAAGAAGACTTCTTTCTCTTAACTGACCCTTGGGTAGTGATAAACGAATTACCTTCACTATTTTCGTCAGAGTCAGAGTCCTCTGGTTCCTCTAGATTTGAAAACCCGTTTTCGGTTTCCAAAGGGGGGACATCATTGACCGTTTTAAGCATTTCTGCATATGTGCGCTTAGACCGTGCTTTTAAAGAAAGCTTAATTTTGTCTTTGTGCACTTTAAATGCAGTGCATACTGAAATATCCTCATGAGGACTTTCCCCACAATAAATACATTTTTCAATTTCCTTGTTGCAATCATTATCTTTATGAGGTCCTTCACACTTAATACATTTTGGTTTATTGCTACAGTAAGTAGCTGTGTGTCCGAATTTTTTGCAGTTCGTACAATTCATTACATTTGGAACAAAAAGCCGAACAGGGAGGCGAATTTTATCGACATAGACATGGGACGGCAACGCAGATCCGGCAAATGTCACTCGAAACGAGTCTGATGGGCGATAAACTTTTTTTCCCTCTTCATAAACTACTGAGTACAGTTGTTTGCACTCCAGTATTTTCACACCCTCAAGCATAGAGTTCTTGAAACGACCAACACCATGCTTGAGTAAATCATCTACCGAAAGACTCGCTTCGGTAACAACACCGTCAATTTCGACATCTTTGGAGGGTATGTAAACTTTATACTCTTTATTGAAATGTTCCGAAGAGACAATATCATTCGCGTGTTTCAAATTATTTACCACAACACGAATTTTATCGTTATTTACTTTTATGATCTCTTTGATTGAAGAATATCGTGATGTCAAACCTTTATTAATTTGGTAAATGTTTAATGGCTTTGATATACGTCTAAAAAAGACTATCCAAGGCCCAGAAGAGCTCTCCTGATATTTTTTCGTTCGTGGGGGTATCGGATTCATGCTAGGATTTACGTCCATGGATTCATCCATCACATTAAAATTTTTAATCAAACTTTAAAATAAAAAATGAAACCAACACTACACAGTACTCAATCAAAAGGAAAAGAAAAAACTTCTACCTTGAAATTGTTGTCTATCTCCGTTGCACTGCCGTGTAGATCCTCGTTGCTCTAGATGTTCTTGTTGGATGCTGATTGTTGGATGTGATGCTACTGCTATCTGACATCCAGCACCACTCGATTTCCGATTTACTTTTGTCTTCGCCAGCTGCAACCAGCGCAGGTCACCGGTGTTTACCTGCGTGTTGTATGGCAGTGGAAAGACCGAGTTGTCTTGTCTCCTTCTTCCTTGTGCTCCGCACCGATATGCTTCTGCCCCGAAGTGCCTACGCACCGGTGTGCCTTTGCACTCTCCTGCTTCTGTGTGCCTTTGCACTCTTCTTCTTCAATGTGCCTTTGCACTCTCCTGCTCAGCACTTGTGGCTGTATATTGCGGCCTGGGTAGAGTTTGGGAAACGCCCTTTGTTGTTTCCTTCACCAGCTTGGCCCAGCACTAGGGCTCTCTTATGCAGCACGATTTTACGTTTTAACGGCTGCTGCCAACAGGTCTCTACACCCAAACCTCCGTTTACGAACACTTTTTATACGTAACCTCTTTTTACGTACCTCTTTTTACGAACCAAATCCCAAATAACGTAAACTTTTTTTACGAACCTACTTCGTAAAAAGAGGTTTTTTTTTTTTTTTATTCAATAATATAATTATTTTTAAGGCACACTGCTTTAGCTCTAAGGTGCCAAGGACTTTTTCTAATTTTATTAACGACTAATTTAAAACTAGGATAGTATGATTGGATAATGTTGTATTGGGGTCGCAGTGGTCGACTTTGGCAGATCCAACCTTCAGCTGGCGATCGGCACCGGCCGGTGGATGGAATATATCATGAGTCTTCCAGATGACGTTGGCCGCATCCCTCGGTCCGTGTGGGTCCGCGGGAAACACCCCCAGGCTACGAATACCCGGCGGGTGGCCCGCATGACTAGAGCGACCTTCCGTGGGCGATGATGGTGATGTAAATATAACGAAAAATATAGAGAAGTAAATATTGCGGAAAACGAAGTAAAATGGGGATATGGGAACGAAATGACTAAGAACGACAGAGATCTAATTAGTTGACATCGAGATGGAGAAGAGACGGGGAGGGGGGAAGCGAGAAGGTTAGTGACAGCAAAAAGATCTTGTTAGTTCCGATGAAGATGGTGGACAGAAGAGGACTCGGGGTAATCGGCGGAAGTTAGTGTCGAACCTGCAGGTGAAAATAATTCTTAGCCACAGTTGAAATAACGTCGATAAATAGGAGGAACTTTCTAAGCAAGATGTAACAGATTACACTTGTATATTAATGTGTTTGAGGAACTGGTATATCAGAAGCATATATGAACTATCCCGACTCGCCAACACATCCCGAACCGGAACCTCAGTCGGTCTACCTCGGGCCCTGAGGGATTCCAATAGCTCCGATCTGGCGTCGCGATACTCTACGCACGACCACACGACATGCTCGATGTCCTGATAACCGTCGCCACAGGTGCAGAGCCCGTTCTCCACGATCCCGATACGTCGGAGATGTGCGTTGAATGTATAGTGATTTGACATGAGCCGTGACATAACGCGAATGAAATCACGACTCACGTTCATCCCCTTGAACCAAGGTTTCGTCGATACCTTAGGGATAATGGAGTGTAGCCATCGTCCCAGTTCGTCATTCGTCCATGAAGTTTGCCAACTTTCGAGAGTTTTCTGACGAGAAATACTGAAAAATTCATTGAAGCAGATTGGTCTTTCATAAATGTCACCTTGTAATGCGCCCACCTTAGCCAATGAGTCTGCCTTTTCATTGCCCGGAATGGAACAATGTGAAGGGACCCAGACTAACGATATTAAATAAGACCGTTCAGATAAAGTTCGCAAGTGTTCCCGTATTTTCCCCAGGAAATATGGGGGATACTTTCCTGGCTTCACTGCGTGGAGAGCTTCTATTGAACTTAGACTGTCCGTGACAATGAAGTAATGGTCTTTGGGCAAGGTTTCAATGATCTCGAGGGTGTACTGAATAGCAGCTAATTCTGCGACGTAAACTGAAGCCGGATCACTGAGTTTGTAAGAAGCGGTGATGTTTTGATTGAAGATGCCGAAGCCTGTGGACCTGTCGATGTTTGATCCATCAGTTTAAAACACCTTTTCACAGTTGACTGTTCTAAATTTATTATAAAATATATTAGGGGCCACTCGAGGGCGTACGTGTTCCGGAATTCCACGAATCTCTTCTCTCATGGATGTGTCGAAAAACACAGTAGAATCAGAAGTATCCAAGAAATGAGCACGGTTGGAAGCAAACGAAGAAGGATTAATATTCTGAGCCATGTAATCAAAATACAAGGACATAAAACGGGTTTGAGAATTAAGCTCAACTAACCTTTCGAAGTTTTCAATCACCAGAGGATTCAAAATGTCGCATCGAATGAGCAAGCGATATGAGAGATCCCAGAACCGGTTTTTCAACGGTAAGACGCCCGCCAACACTTCAAGACTCATCGTATGAGTTGATTGCATGCAACCCAAGGCAATACGCAAACAACGATACTGAATTCTTTCCAGCTTAATGAAATGGGTGTTCGCGGCGGATCGGAAGCAGAAGCATCCATATTCCATAACGGACAATATCGTTGTTTGGTACAGCCTGATCAGGTCTCCTGGGTGGGCACCCCACCAAGTTCCGGTTATTGTACGAAGAAAATTGATTCTCTGCTGGCATTTTTGTTTCAGATACCTAATGTGACATCCCCAGGTGCCTTTGGAGTCGAACCAGACCCCGAGATATTTGAATGTGAAGACCTGAGCTATGTTTTCACCCCCTAGTTGAAGCTGTAGTTGTGCTGGTTCTCGCTTCCTTGAAAATACAACCAGCTCAGTTTTCTCCGTAGAGAACTCGATACTCATTTGAAGAGCCCATGTGGATAAGCTGGCAAGAGTATCTTGTAACGGCCCTTGCAGATCGCCAGCTTTGGGTCCTATAATGGACACAACGCTGTCGTCGGCAAGTTGTCTCAGCGTGCAAGATGTGTTGATACATTTATCGATGTCGTTTACGTAAAAATTGTATAAAAGGGGGCTTAAGCATGAGCCCTGAGGAAGACCCATGTAACTGAATCGTATTGTCGACAAATCACCATGCGCGAAATACATGTATTTCTCTGACAATAGATTGTACAAAAAGTTATTCAAAATTGGTGAAAGACCATGCTGATGCAACTTCTCAGATAGGATATTTATAGAAACTGAGTCAAAAGCCCCCTTGATGTCTAGGAAAACTGACGCCATTTGTTCCTTACGAGCAAATGCCATTTGAATTTCGGTTGAGAGCAACGCAAGACAATCGTTCGTTCCTTTGCCCCTGCGGAAACCAAATTGTGTATCTGAAAGTAAGCCATTAGTCTCGACCCAATTGTCTAGACGAAACAGAATCATTTTTTCGAACAATTTCCGGATACAGGAAAGCATAGCAATCGGCCGATACGAATTGTGATCGGAGGCTGGTTTTCCTGGTTTTTGAATGGATATCACTTTCACTTGTCTCCAGTCATGTGGAACAATGTTGTCCTCAAGGAACTTATTGAATAAACTCAGCAAGCGCCTTTTGGCGGGGTCAGGCAGATTTTTCAACAAGTTGAATTTTATTCTGTCTAATCCCGGGGCTTTATTGTTACATGACAAGAGCGCAAGTGAGAGCTCTACCATCGAAAACGGTGTTTCGTTTGTATTTGGTGTCGCGGCGCGGGTGATCTTCTGTTCCGGAACAGAGTCTGGACATACTTTTTTAGCGAAATCGAATATCCAGCGGTTAGAATATTCTTCGCTTTCATTCGTTGTGTTATGATTGCGCATTCGTCGGGCTGTGTTCCAAAGAGTGCTCATAGATGTTTCTTTTGTTAGGCCGTCTACGAACCGACGCCAGTAACCGCGTTTCTTAGCTCTAATCAAGTTCTTAGTTTTAACGTCTAACGCCGCGTAATTCCGGTAATTATCAGGTGTTCCATTTTTTCTAAATACTTTATACGCGGAGGCTCTCTCCGCGTTTAAATTTGTGCACTCTTTGTCCCACCACGGGTTGGGAGGACGGATGTTAGTTTTCGCGCCGGGTACACGTTTCGTCTGAGCTTGAGTCGCGGTGTCGAGAATCAAGCCAGCCAAAAACGTGTACTCTTCCTCCGGAGGATGTTGTTGAGTTCTTTCAAGTTTCTCAGATATCACGGTCGCATAGTTATTCCAATCAATATTTCGTGTGAGGTCATACGAAACATTGATTGTCTTCGATGGTTTTGAGCCGCTGGTGATTGATATTACGATCGGTAGATGGTCGCTACCGTGGGGATCAGGAATTACCTCCCACGTGCAATCCAACCGTAGCGATGTCGAGCAAAGGGATAAATCCAGCGCACTTGGTCTTGCTGGTGGTGCAGGAATCCGTGTCATTTCTCCCGTATTCAAGATTGTCATATTGAAGTTGTCGCAAATATCATGGATCATAGCTGATCTGTTATCGTCGTGAAGACAACCCCATCCCGTACCGTGTGAGTTAAAGTCTCCTAAAACCAACGTCGGTGCGGGAAGGAGCTCTATGATATTACTGAGCCGCCGATGCCCAACCAAGGCTCTAGGGGGAATGTAGATGGAAGCAATACAAAGGTCCTTACCTTTGATTGTAACATGACATGCGACAACTTCAATACCTGGTATCGAGGGGAGGTTAATTCGATAAAAAGAATAGCACTTTTTGATCCCTAAAAGTACTCCTCCATAGGGATCATCTCGATCCAGGCGAATAATGTTAAAATCGTGGAAGTTTAAGGATATTTCAGAAGTTAGCCAAGTTTCGCACAATGCAAATGCGTCACATTTCAGATTATTTACTAGAAATTTAAAAGAATCTATTTTTGGGATGATACTTCTGCAATTCCACTGTAAAACAGTGATTAGATCCGTGACCTCGGTGGATGATTTAGCCATCGAAGGATACAATCGCTGAGATAAGGGGCCAATTTGCAGTCAACTGCTTCAAATATGTTTTTACTGTTGGCATGAAAGCAATTAAAATGCTTCTAAGAGGGTCTGAAATATTGAAAGTTGTAAAAATCCAGTCCACAACATCAGAGAACTTGATAAGTCCAGCACCTAGTTGGTTCTCTGGTAGATTTTCAGGGACGCTTGGGGATTTTATAGTCCCGGGAAGTCGTGGGAATTCCATCTCGGAATTGAGTTTTCCGAGACCAGGAGCTTTTTGCTTCGGTGTTGTGTCCCGATTCCCGTTAGCTGTAACTTTTCGAAGCCCTTCGGAAGACACCTTCGAACCCTTACTAGGTAGCTTATGAGAGGATTTATTTATTCTTTTCCTACAGCTATGAGGGACCGCCGATGATGGACCTTCCAAAGGGTCGTCAGAATCGCTCTCGTCAGTTGACAAGCAGGCATATGGGTACGTTGTCAGTTTAGGAGGGGTGGCACTCTTAAGCATCTCGGCAAAGGAACGCTTGGAGTGTTCCTTCAGGGAACGCTTCATCCGATCTCCTCGCAGCTTATACGCAGGACATGCCATTAGGTCATGCGGACCCTCCTTGCAGTAGAGACACTTTTCAGCATTCTTACCGCAAGAGCCATCCGCATGAGCCTCCCCACAGTTAGCACACCGGGGCTTATTGCAGCAATGAGAAGCTGTATGCCCCAATTGTTTGCAATTAGTACAGTTCATTACTCGGGGTACGAATAGGCGAACAGGCAAACGAACCCGGTCCAAGAGGATGTAGTTGGGCAAAGCAGAACCGGCGAAGGTCACTCGATAAGAGTCTGATTGGGGATAGGACTTTGTTCCATCCCCGGCGATCGATACTGAATGCAATCGCTTGCAATCCAGTATCTTGACATTCTTAAGTGAGGGGTCTTTAAAACAACCCGCCCCGTACTTAAGAACGTCCTCGCAAGTCAAACTCGAATCGGTGACCACACCGTCGATTTCTACTTCGCGAGCTGGCACGTAGACGCGTAAAATGATCATTTTGAACGAGCTCATTAGCCTGCTTTGAGCTGGTGAGCAGAACCCTGAGCTTATCTGGGCGTATTTTATCAATACTTTTTATAGTATTGTATCGCGAGGACAGATCCCGCGATATTTTCAAAACATTCAATTTTTTTTCTTTAGCCTTGGTCCGGAAATAAACCGAGTAAGGCCCGGCCGAGAGTGCAAGCCCATCGGGATAACTCTTTATGCGAGACTTACTGCTGCCAACAGAAGTCTCCATCTGATCATCGAGAACGGAGGGGTCGGGATTCGAATTTGACATGTCGCGGAGCTACCTCCGCGCAGAAATAAATGATTCGGAGGGGGGGGGGGGGAATGAACGGTCGAATGAAGAAGAAAAAAAAAATATACAAAATAATAGTACTTAACTTTTAATCCAACGGGGGCCACCAAGGCCAAGCCCTCGTCGATCGGCGTATCGCCGCTTCGAGGGTGTGCAAAAAACCTCCGAGAGGAAAAAGCACACTCACTTATAATCCGCACAGTATAATCACAATGGCCACTGAAATCTGGCCATGATCGATCAAACAATCACCGGCTAACGGTACTGTTTCGATCGTCCGCTCACAACAATGCACTGCTTCAGTGTATAATGTACAAAAAACCTCTCACAGAAAAAAGCACTATTGTCTATTACACAATAGCGATATACATAATCTAGTTTTGATCGTCCGGTCACGTTATCACACACGGCACTGGTTTTTTTTCGCAGTAAACACAAAGCACGTCCGTTCGCTCGGAAGGTTGAAACGGCAATGAAAAAAAAAAAAAAAAAAAAAAAAAAAAAAAGAGGTTTTGTCATTCATCGAAAGCGATTTCCGACTCCATGGAAACTACTACAATATAGGTATTTTTGGAACGGGTTTAAAGAATAGATTCCGGAAAATGATGTTTGAGGTATTTTGGAAATCCAAGATGGCGACTTCCGGTTGATTGATATTCCTTGAAAACCCATGCAATATGGGTATTTTCGGAACGGAATTGATTAGTAGATGTCAGAAAACGATGTTTGAGGTAGTTTTGAAATTCAAGATGGCGACTTCCGGTTTGTTAATATTCCTCGAAAACCCTTACAATATGGGTATTTTCGGATCGGGGTTAATGAGTAGATGTCAAGAAATAATATTTGAGGTAGTTTTGAAATTCAAGATCGCGACTTCCGGTGTGTTGATATTCCTTGAAAACGCATACAATATGGGTATTTTCGGAACGGGGTTAACGAATAGATGTCGGAAAATGATGTTTGAGGTGGTTCTGAAATCCAAGATGTCGACTTCCGGTTTATCGATATTCCTTGAAAACCCATGCAATATGGGTATTTTCGGAACGGAATTGATGATTAGATGTCGGAAAATTATGTTTGAAGTGGTTCTCAAATCATAGATGGCGACTTCCGGTGTCCGAAAACGATGTTTGAGGTAGTTTTGAAATTCAAGATGGCGACTTCCGGTTTGTTAATATTCCTCGAAAACCCTTACAATATGGGTATTTTCGGATCGGGGTTAATGAGTAGATGTCAAGAAATAATGTTTGAGGTAGTTTTGAAATTCAAGATCGCGACTTCCGGTGTGTTGATATTCCTTGAAAACGCATACAATATGGGTATTTTCGGAACGGGGTTAACGAATAGATGTCGGAAAATGATGTTTGAGGTGGTTCTGAAATCCAAGATGTCGACTTCCGGTTTATCGATATTCCTTGAAAACCCATGCAATATGGGTATTTTCGGAACGGAATTGATGAGTAGATGTCGGAAAATTATGTTTGAAGTGGTTCTCAAATCCAAGATGGCGACTTCCGGTGTGTTGATATTCCTTGAAAACGCATACAATATCGGTATTTTCGGAACGGGGTTAATGCATAGATGTCGGAAAATGATGTTTGAGGTGGTTCTGAAATCCAAGATGTCGACTTCCGGTTTATCGATATTCCTTAAAAACCCTTGCAATATGGGTATTTTTCGAACGGAATTAATGAGTAGATGTCGGAAAATTATGTTTTAAGTGGTTCTCAAATCATAGATGGCGACTTCCGGTGTGTTGATATTCCTTGAAAACCCATACAATATGGATATTTTCGGAACGGAATTGATGAGTAGATGTCAGTAAACGATGTTTGAGGTAGTTTTGAAATTCAAGATGGCGAATTCCAGTTTGTTAATATTCCTCGAAAACCCTTACAATATGAGTATTTTCGGATCGGGGTTAATGAGTAGATGTCAGAAAATAATGTTTGAGGTAGTTTTGAAATTCAAGATGACGACTTCCGGTTTGTTGATATTCCTTGAAAACCCATACAATATGGGTATTTTCGGAACGGGGTTAATGAATAGATGTCGGAGAATGATGTTTGAGGTTGTTCTCAAATCCACGATGTCGACTTCCGGTTTTTCGATATTCCTTGAAAACTCTTGCAATACGGGTATTTTCGGAACGGAATTGATGAGTAGATGTCGGAAAATTATGTTTGAAGTGGTTCTCAAATTTAAGATCCCGTTCCGAAAATACCCATATTGTAAGGGTTTTCAAGGAATATCAAGCAACCGGAAGTTGCCATCTTGGAACTAAGAACCACCTCAAACATTGTTTTCTGACATCTACTCATCAATTCCGTTCTGAAAATACCCATTATGTAAGGGTTTTCAAGGAATATCAAGAAACCGGATGACACCATATTGGATGTCAGATTTACCTCAAACATCGTTTTCTGATATCTACTCATTATCCCCGTTCCGAAAATACCTATATTGCAAGAGTTTTCAAGGAATATCAACACACCGGAAGTCGCCATCTTGAATTTCAAAACTACCTCAAACATCGTTTTCTGATACCTACTCATTAACCCCGTTCCGAAAATACCCATATTGCAAGGGTTTTCAAGGAATATCAACAAACCAGAAGTCGCCATCTTGAATTTCAAAACTTCCTCAAACATCGTTTTCTGATACCTACTCATTAACCCCGTTCCCAAAATACCCATATTGCAAGGGTTTTCAAGGAATATCAACAAACCGGAAGTCGCCATCTTGAATTTCAAAACTACCTCAAACATCGTTTTCTGATACCTACTCATTAACCCCGTTCCGAAAATACCCATAATGCAAGGGTTTTCAAGGAATATCAACAAACCGGAAGTCGCCATCTTGAATTTCAAAACTACCTCAAACATCGTTTTCTGATATCTACTCATTATCCCCGTTCCGAAAACACCTATATTGCAAGAGTTTTCAAGGAATATCAACACACCGGAAGTCGCCATCTTCAATTTCAAAACTACCTCAAACATCGTTTTCTGATATCTACTCATCAATCCCGTTCCGAAAATATCCATATTGTAAGGGTTTTCAAGGAATATCAACAAACCGGAAGTAGCCATCTTGGATTTCAGAACCACTTCAAACATCATTTTCCGACATCTACTCATTAAACCCGTTTCAAAAATACCCATATTGTAAGGGTTTTCAAGGAATATCAAGAAACCGGAAGTCGCCATCTTGGATTTCAGAACCACTTCAAACATCGTTTTCCGACATCTACTCATCAATTCCGTTCCGAAGATACCCATATTGTTAGGGGTTTTAGGCAATCTCAATAAACCGGAAGCCGCCATCTTGGATTTTGAAACGAACCCAAACATCATTTTCTTGCAGTTACTCTTCACATCCGTTCCGAAGAAAAACATATGATGCGTGGTTTCCACAATAATTACACAAAACTTTTTTTACGAAGTAAATTCCAAATAACGTAAACTTTTTTTACGAACCAAATCCCAAATAACGTAAACTTTTTTTACGAACTACCTCTTTTTACGAACCCCCGTTTAGTTCGTAAATGGAGGTTTCGGTGTACCTGTAGTTCAACCGTTGTCGTATTTAACGCGTGTAAACTAACCAGCGTTATTAAACTGTACGCTTCTATACACAACCTTCTCGGTTGAACGACTATTACTGAATGATAACGAATTTTGGTTTTCATAGAAGAAACAGACTCAATCAACTAAGAAGTGAGATGACACCGTTTTTAATAACTCCGCAAGCACGAACTTGTTTGATAAAACTTATCTATATCTCGTTGGAAAGGTATTCTCGCGAGGTATTGAAATATAAAAAAAAGTTCTTGATCAATTGCAAAAGATATTCTAAAATAACTGAAATTATCTGTAACTCAAAAGGTGAACAAAGGATCTCAAAACCAATCAACAGCGTTTTGGATCTTTGGGGAGGTCATTATTTGAAGACTAGTTTAATCAAAATCGGCCTAGCTTGCATTTTCGATCGATACCGATACCGATATTAAGTATCGATACTTTTTCCTATAGTATCGATACCGATACCTGAAATTACAAAACGGTATCGCGATACCAAGTATCGATACTTTACCTCTCGATACCCATCCCTAGCGAATGGATATGACTTTCATCCACTCACTATTCAAACACCTTCACCGGCCTACGAGACATGCTTGCTCACAGCATGGGGTTAACTAAAGCAGAAATGTATTCGGGCATATATTTATAGATTCCCTTTTGTGCTATAGTTCATGCTTCGCAAATCGGACGTGAGGATGACATCATTCACGCGCTGCTACTGTTATTGGCTCGTGAAAACATAGGTCAATTCAAAAGAATCGATAACCACACTGATACGGTTCTTCAATAGCTAGATGATATATAAGATACTCAAGCGAACACGGTGTTGCGCAGTCGGCAGGAAATTTCACCAACACATAATGCAAAAGCGACAATCCAACGAGTGAACGCTGGACACTCGTTGTCTTACATAGAAAGAAAATTTGTTGTTATTCTACGTGAAGTAGAAGTATTGTGCAGGTACGTATTGTTAGTTTAAACAAATAAGTGGAAAAAACTTCAGAAATTCTGCAGTAAAACTAGTCCAACGGGGCTCCAACTCCTCATGTTAAAAATGGCTCAACAATGGACCTCTGTCTGCTGGGTTTGTTGAACGAAAAAAATAGCATTCGGTTCAACAGTCTGCTTCAAAATCGACAAAAGAAGATCAATCTAAGCAGACTCTCGTGCATTTGAGGTTTCAAAAGTGTGACGATTAATTAAAAATGTCGATTTTGGTTGCCTTGTTCCACATCAATGACTCGAACAAACCCATGGGGCTGATCCATGTAGTTTTTTATTGAAAAACGCTCTATCATGTAGGCAGTTATTAGTTATATATGAAAATAAAATATTTTTGTCTTAGATGAAGTTGAAGTTGATGAAGTTCACTCACGTTGGTTGTTACTCTATTTGATAATACTATTACAGGATCTGATGTTAGAAGCAATCGTTTGAATATTTCCTCCTGATTCACTAAACGATTGAAGCTGAAAGCGAATGCATCTGTTTTCATCTTACCCTTAGTATTCGTATAGAAGATAACTAATGGAGCTGAGATGACTGTTGGAGCCGTTACCCTAGTAGCTCAGAAACGCGCCTAACATTTTTGAAACCAGTTCCGGAATCTTCAAGAAAATTTAGTGTTTTGAAAAATAAACCACGATCTGTCGGTTATGTCGTTTATACGACTACATCTTCCGAACTTGAAATATTCACGACAGCCCTTCCGAATCAATTGATCAATGACGGGGTGTTGGTTACGTCACTTATACCATTATATCGCCGGA
Organism: Malaya genurostris; assembly: GCF_030247185.1. Classification (NCBI taxonomy): domain Eukaryota; kingdom Metazoa; phylum Arthropoda; class Insecta; order Diptera; family Culicidae; genus Malaya; species Malaya genurostris. The sequence continues at coordinate 97,327,775 of NC_080572.1, forward strand.
ACAGCAAGTGACCGCCATATGATCTGCCAACTTGATCAATGAACCAATAGCTGCTTTCAAACGAGTTTAAATTAGGCTCGGAAAGCTTCGAGAAAATTGAACGGAGCAAAAAAAGTGCGTTTCGTCGTACACACCACTTACACCATTATATCTCCGAGACCAGAAATGAAAGCCATTGTATCATCAAACTAGATCAATGAACCAACATTAGCTATCAATCAAGCTTAAGTTTGTTTAAATCGGTTCAACATATCCAAGAAAACTAAGCGGAGAAAAAAGTGTTTTTCGTCGATGGATGCAATTCAATAGCAACCTATGGGACCATAAGACCTTTAGTTTTAACCTAAGTTTGTGAAAATCGGTTAAGCAAGCCGGCTCGGAGAAAATAAGATGAGTTCCGTTTTTCAATTTTAGACCACTATTTCTAGGAACTGGAAACCACTGTAGCCAAAGTCGGTTCTTGTGACCAGTAAATAACATAACATATATAGAAAAAAAAATCCTATTTTCGCATCGGTGTTCTAAATGACGGTTTACAATTTTCAACACTCTTCACCCTGTAGTTCCACAACCGGAAGTTTTATTTGCGTCTTGGCTTTGCGAACCACGTTGATAGTATTACAGCACGGAACGACCGAAATCAGCATTTTCGCGAAAAAGGCTATAGCAGGATAAGCATGTGAAATCTGCCCCCAAAGGGAATTCATATTGTTATACCACATTCGAAAGGTCATAGACTGTAAACTATTTTCTCAAAGTTTCAACCCTTTAACTGCCATATTGACGGAGCTAGGGTGGTTCTATTGATTTTTATTTTATTTGATTTTTGAAGAAACTGCTTCTCCGAAAAATTTGAAAAAAATCAGGCATGTTTAAGGCATTATGGGGATGCTTTACAATTTTTTTCAAAATTTTTGAAGATGTATTTCTTTTATTAAAAAATACTAGAAAATTTTGAAACATATTTTTTCCCTCTTCCAATTTTTGCACCACCCTGGATTTTTTAGTGATAAATAAAGAATTTTTGGACATGTTAAAATGGTATGTTTTCATATTTTTTAAAAATGTGGACGACCAAAATATTTAATTTTTTCTAAAAAATCAATAACAGTCGACCATGCGTTCCCATCAAATTCTGAGAGAAGGAAACGCATGGTGCTTTATCTTAGCAGTTTCTAGTAGTAGTCGACCATGCGTTCCCATAAAGTTCTCTTAAAACGGAAACGCATGGTGCTTTGTTCTAGTAGTTTATGATGCAACTCAAGCGCAGGGCTTAGAAATCAAAGTAACGAAAAGAAGGAAATGAGTATCAACCTTTGCATAATACATACACGATCATACTTCGGGTACAACCTAGAAAGCTGCAAAGCGAGAACTTACTGGTATGTGGTTTATATATGAATGGTAGTAATATATGAACGTTGCGAGTATCACACATATGCAGTTCGGTTACGGCAGTCAAGAACTAGAGCGAGTGACTGTATATAATTCGATGATTCGATAGTGTTTCATGAGATGGTCAAATCGTTTTGCACTGTTGGGTCTCGTACAACGCGGTTTCTTTTTGCCAGCTCTGTACATTTCACTTAATACATAGCGAGTTGAAACAGCAGTGAATTTAATTTTTTCTTTTTTATATTGGTGTCAAACAAAAGTGGCCACTGATGAAGGTTGGAATCGATTTCTTAGAATTGTTTTTCCATAAATACGTTTATTTCTTGAGGCAATTTACATAAGTTGTTCTTCGCCGTAGCATCACTTTTACATAGAATTCTTATCCTAATATAATACTAATATAGTCACATCAATTTGAGTTTAATAAAGCATATTCCTCTTATTTTTTAAATTTCATATTATTTAAACCAAACGATGAACTGCTATAAATTTTAAAATAAGCTGAAATTTTTATACATTTTGAGGTTGATTTCATAACCCACTTGGAGTTTTTTTTATCAGCACATCATTTTTAATAAAATTTTGCTATTGGATGAACTAATGGACGCAGTAGGAGTCAGAACTAAGACTCAAAAGGGTCAATTATTAAATTGAAACTTCATTTGTCTTTATGAAATGATTAAGAAGTTTCATGTAAGAAAGGTCACGAAAAAATTTCTGAAAATTATTGACTGTATTTTTCATTTAAATAGGAAATGGGATAAAAATGTTATAAAAATACATTGCTGTTTCAATGCACACATTTTCTCTCTGATTCTTTTCGTTTATTCTATAGAATTATCAACCTCACTTGGTAGCTGTTCTGATTTAAGCATTTCTGACAATATTTTCGCCGGTCTTACAATTCTGGATAAAAACCGAGCATAAGGAGAGGTAGTGAATAATGGCGGCCTCGTGTTAAAAGCAACCAACAGTTCTATTGCCAATAACGCATTCACAGCAACGGCGCTGGATTCCCAAATATCCAGTCGAATTTGTAGTGTACTCGATATAGTACTTGTAAGCTTTTAAAAATAAGACTTATTACCAGCCCGAATAGCTTTTTTGTGATCTGTGTGTCTCAATTGGGTCATCTCGTGATAAAGCTTTAAATCCAAAATTACTTGGCAGAACATCCTTTTCAAAAGCTTCTGTTCCAGAGCTACTATATTCCGATACTTATTGCACTCGTTCCAATCCAAGGATTGATAATATTATCTTATTAGAACTTCCTGTTCGCAATTTGAACAAAAATACGAATAAATCTTTCTCATTTACACCAGCATATCACGAAGCTCAATGATATTTGACCATATTAAACCTGTAAAAACCTGGAAGCGTTCCTCTGAGAGTGAAAATCACTTACTGAGTTAATTATGTATTCTCAGATATTTTCTGGAAAATATGGAGCTTTCTACACAATATACCCAAAAATTAAAGAGATCGATTCAGCGAATCAAGTTTTTTAATAGACATGGTCGATAAATGCTTGATTTGAAATTATGCAAAGGTTATAACTCAAAAATGAAAAATAACGCATCACTATTTTTTTATATCTGCTGTTGTTTCAAATTTTAGAATAAATAAAAAATATACAGCGCTCTCAGTCTACAAACCATGAAAACCATCATAAAGATATTCGATTGAAGTTTTCAAACACAAAACTCCAACTTTATCTTTATTATACATTTTTCCAGAAAACTGTACACATCCCTCGATAACATATCTTTATGATTACTTTTGACACTGTAATGAAATTTTCATTCTTTCTTTCATTATTCTTTCATTACATCCATCAGCAACACATAAAAACTGACACTAGCTCTAGTTCTTGACTGCCATAGCCGAATTTCATATGTGTGATACTCGCGACGTTCATGTATTACTACCATTCATATATGAACCACATACCAGTAAGTTCTCGCTTTGTAGCTTTCTAGGTTGTACCCGAAGTATGATCGTGTATGTATTATGCAAAGGTTGATACTCATTTCCTTCTTTTCGTTACTTTGATTTCTAAGCCTTGCGCTTGAGTTGCATCATAAACTACTAGAACAAAGCACCATGCGTTTCCTTCTCTTAGAATTCGATGGGGACGCATGGTCGACTGTTATTAATTTTTTAGAAAAAATGAAATATTTTGGTCGTCCACATTTTTAAAAAATATGGAAACATACTACTTTAACATGTCCAAAAATTCTGTATTTATCACTAAAAAATCCAGGGTGGTGCAAAAATTGGAAGAGGGAAAAAATATGTTTCAAAATTTTCTAGTATTTTTTAATAAAAGAAATACATCTTCAAAAATTTTGAAAAAAATTGCAAAGCATCCCCATAATGCCTTAAACATGCCTGATTTTTTTCAAATTTTTCGGAGAAGCAGTTTCTTCAAAAATCGAATAAAATAAAAATCAATAGAACCACCCTAGTTCCGTCAATATGGCAGTTAAAGGGTTGAAACTTTGAGAAAATAGTTTACAGTCTATGACCTTTCGAATGTGGTATAACAATATGAATTCCCTTTGGGGGCAGATTTCACATGCTTATCCTGCTATAGCCTTTAGTTGATTTGCTGATTTTAGTTAGTTATTTTTTGAGACAACTAAAAAAATCTTACTTTTGCTTATTTAGATTTTTTATTCTCGTTCCCTTAATAATAATAAAATATTTGTTGAAATGACTATTTTTGTAGTTGAATTCACAAATTAAACGTGCTGTCATTTCTTAGCTAAGGCACATTTCATTTCCAGTCAACTAATTTTTTAGTTGAATTAAAGAAATATAATGTTGTTTTCAACCAATATGAATGGTTGAATTGGCTTCTGCAGCTATATGGCGCCCTGTCACCGAAACGGTAACACCGTAATGACTACTAGCCACTAGATGGCACACTACTGCCGAAATAATTTCAGACGCGGTTGTCTTTTCTATATTGGCAGGTATAAATACGATGTTGTATTGGAGAAAAAGACATAAACGAAACGTAAACATCGTTTTGAATTTTTTTTCTTCTTAATCACTGTTTTCTTCATTCTCACTGAAAACTTTGAGCACTCGGAAAACAGAAACCGAATACAAATAGTACACCGGACGGCGCAGCTCGGAAGGTTTGAAGATACAAAAAAACTTCATCACAATTAGAGTGAAACATTCGAAATTCACTTCACTGTTCCGCGTAAAAACATTATTACGCACAATCGCTTCAAGTGCGCACAAATTCTGAATAAATACGATTTCCACTAACAGTTTACGACATTTTTACATATCGGTTTAGAAATTTAAATAAAGATATACCGAACACACGCGAAAAACATCAAAACAATTTTCAAGCAGTTTCAATAAGACTGTCCTTTTTAGCTTTTTAATGGATTGTTTTGCTTTGACACTTCTCATGAGTTTTTGGCTGATAAACTTGTTAATAATACCCATTTCAGTTTTGGTTTCTTTGTGCTGTCCTTCAGTAATGATGGTGATAGATAAATAGAAACAAATTTTCTGATTTTAATAACAAAATTAGTTGTCAATGAGAATTTCGTGTTGGATTGAAATATTGCTGGTTTGTGTCCAGGATATTCACCAAATAAACACATTCTCTAAAAATAAGAGTTTTTTCAGCAAAGTAAATTCTCAATTTTAACTAATTTTATAGTTATTTTGGAATTTTTTTTGTTAAAATCAACTAATTCAAAAACAGTAATACGAATTAGGCGCAGAGCTAATTTCGGTCGTTCCGTGAGTTGATCGTTGAACTATGGAATTGATGGAAGAGTCAGTCAAATATGCATTGGATCCGAAATGAAAAATGATTAGGAAAGAAACAAAGTTCGAAGATGCCAAAACACTAGTGACATGTGATTTTAGCCGCGAGGTAAAAAAGAGTATTCCGGGGAAGAAAAACGGTCTAATCACTGAAACACAAACAGTATCTACAATCTAGATTTCTCGATACCATCCTCGGCTAAAAGACCTGAACACCGAATGTACTACAACCGAATAAAATGAAACTGTGAAGCAAAATAAAGACATTTTTCGCATCCCATAACGATGACACAGCAGCTTCAATGAGATTTCCTTCAATCCCGCCATAGCCAGGCTGGACTATCTTCCATCGCCGAATACACCACATTTCAGACTCTGTCTGATGCGATGGGACGGAACCTGGCATTCCGAGCAATCAGTACAAATTCCCATCAAAAAGCATTAGCATCGGTGATGAGCAGATTACAACATTTGGGCTATGTGCTCTCCAGGCTGCCATCCGTCCATGGTCTCTTTTTTACTCGGAAAGATGCAGATCATCATTCGGAACCATTGCCGTCAACCAGACAAAAGACCAACCGATCCTGGCAGGCAGCTACCGCAGCAGAGAAAACCCGGAAAATCTTTATCATCATCGATTCGGTGCTTATATCTAGCAGCGAGTGAACCGTTCGGTCTGGTCTGAATGATTAGAAAATGGGAAACAAAAGTCACTTTTGTTGTCATTGCCTGGGACTTGCCGCACCGGGGTATGTTTTTATCCCCAATCTTCAGTTCGTTGGCAGTTGCTGTGGTAGTGCCACCTTTTTTTGAGGGATACTCAATTCAAGTCCGTGAAAGTGGGGTTCGCTTTGTTTGTTAGTAGAAAGACATAGATTATTATCAGTACGAACCGATTGTAAATGACGAGCACCATCAGACAGGAGATGATTGAGAGAAATGAAGATTTCACAAAACAAATTTAACAAACAACATCTGTTGGGTGTAGATTTCGATTCGGATGTGACTGGTTTACTAGTTATGGGTTACTATAATACACAAAGAGCAGAGTTGAAAGTAGTGCATAGGTTTGTTTTTTCCTACACGGAACGACCGAAATTAGCTCTGCGCCTAATTCGTATTACTGTTTATGAATTAGTTGATTTTAACAACAAAATTTCCAAAATAACTATAAAATTAGTTAAAATTTAGAATTTACTGTGCTGAAAAAAACTCTTATTTTTAGAGAAAGTGTTTAGTTGGCGAATATTTTGGACACAAACCAGCAATATTTCAATCCAACACGAAATTCTCATTGACAACTAATTTCGTTATCAAAATCAGAAACTTTGATTCTATTTATCTATCACCGTCATTACTGAAGGACAGCAATGTCAAAGCAAAACAATCCATTAAAAAGCTAAAAGGGACAGTCTTGTTGAAACTGCTCGCAAATTGTTTAGATATTTTTCGCATGTGCTACGATATATCCCTATATAATTTTCTAAATCGATATGAAAAAATGACGTAAACTGTTAGTGGAAAGTGTATTTATTCAGAATTTGTGCGCAGTTAAAGCGATTGTGGGTAATAATGTTTTTACGCGAAACAGTGAAGTGAGTTTCGAATGTTGCACTCTAATTGTACACGTCAAATGATGTTTTTTTGTATCTTCTCATTCCGGGCTACGCCGTCCGGTGTACTACTTGTATTCGGTTTTTGTTTTCCGAGTGCTCAAAGTTTTCAATGAGAGAGTCGATTTCGCGAAGTCGAATGAAGAAAACAGCGATTTAGAAGTAAAATTTTCAAAAAGAAGTTTACGTTTCGCTTATGTCTTTTTCTCCAATACAACATCGTATTTATACCTGCAAATATAGAAAAGATAACCGCGACTGAAATTTTTTTCGGTAGTAGTGTGCCATCTAGTGGCTAGTAGTCATTAACGTGTTAACGAGCGCCATAGAGCTGCTAATTGCAGAAACCAATTCAACCATTTATGTTGGTTGAAAACAACGTTTTATTTCTCTAATTCAACTAAAAAATTAGTTGAATGGATATGAAGCGTGCCTTAGCTAAGAAATGACAGCACGTTTAATTGGTGAATTCAACTAAAAAAATAGCCATTTCAACAAATATTTTATTATTATTAAGAAAATTAGAATTAAAAAATCTAAATTAGCAAAAGTAAGATTTTTTTAGTTGTCTCAAAAAATAACTAACTAAAATCAGAAAATCAACTAATTTTTTCGCCAAAATGCTAATTTCGGTCTTTCCGTGTAGTAAAGTTATACAACATTTTACCTTTTTTTACCTAAGATAAAACCTTGCACCGAAGCGAAATATGCAAATTTATGCAGCTATTTATTACAAAATTTACAGGAAAAGATATGCCCAATACTATAAAAAAAATCTAAGTGGAACTCGATGAAACTTTTTTTACGCCTCTTCGAAGTTAGTTTTAGGTATTGAATTATGGCAACCCCCTTGAAACTAGTTTTTCAATTGTAACTTGTTTCGAGTTATTATTGCCTTTCTCATACAGAATTCCTGAATATTATTTGAATCCGACTTCCGGTTCCGGAATTATGGAGTAAAATGTGTAAAAAAAAGTGAAAATAAGTGCACTAACTTTTCTCAGAGATGGCTGAACCGATTTTCACAAAATCGGGTTAAAATGAAACGTTTTGTAGTCCCATACAAAATTCCTGAATATAGTTTGGATCCGACTTCCGGTTCCGGAGCTATGGGGTAAAATGTGCAAAAAAATGAAAATTTGTTTCCTAGCTTTTCTCATAGATGGCGCGACCGATTTTAATAAACTTAGGTTCAAATGAAAGGTCCTATGGTCCCATACGTAATTCCTGAATTTCATCTGGATCCGACTTCCGAATCCGGAAATATAAGGTAAAGTGTGTTAAAAATTGTACACCATCACTGAAAAGGGCGAAAACCGAAAAAAGGTATCTAAATCGACCTTAAGTCTTCTCCAATTAATAGTTTTTATTAGTAGACGGTCAAACAAACCGATTTCTATTATTCTTTTTGGGAATCGAAGAAAATTATGTTGAAGAATACCACAGTATTATATATGATGGTATGATTGATATAAGAAAGGCATCACTACACCACTAGGTGAATTAAAACAGGTTTTTATGCATACTTTGTTTGGAATAATTGTAGAAAATATAAAATCCCATAATTTTGTAGAAGGTTGTGCATAGGTTTATTCTTTTCTGGAAAAGTTATGCATCATTTTACCATTTTTCAATATGCAACTCAATGTAGCAATTTTTTACAATACTTATAGGAAAATATATGCCTAATCCAATTTATTTTCCAATGAGAATATCTTGAGTACTATTCGTGTGACTCATTTTCACTATGGCCTTGTTGAAACCATGAATGGTTAAAGGACTATTCACACATTTCAGTTCCGTGACGGTTCAGTGAAAGTGCCTTCAGTGCGCCGTCAGTATTCTTTTTTATCGGAACCCTTCCGTTCCGTTTCCGTGTTGTTTCCGTTCCGGCACAGCCAATGCAATGACATACCGACTTCAGTGAAAATAAAAAATATCGGTGACGACGAATTTGAGTTTGCCGGACGGACGCTACACTGACGGCGAGCTGCACTGAAACGGCACGGTGCCGGATAGGTGTAAATGCGCGCATAGAAAACGAATGAAATAATATCAGTATCCGTGCACGGTGTCGTGCCGGCACTGAACCGGACCGGATATGTGTGAATAGTCCTTAAGAAAAGGAGGGCGCTATTTCCGTAACTCACTTTTGCAGTGAGCGTCGCACGATCAACATCTCGCCTTAAAAATCGTGTTGCTTCGCGATAACTCAATTTATTTACATGTTTAAACATGGAAGCTCTTTGTAAAGATTTGTACTTTTAGAAAAGATTGTTCCACAGCGTGCTTTGTTCAATGTTGTATAGCGTGCAGGGTTGCCACATTTCAATCTTTATTAACTTGACATAACTGATTACAAATTGTAAAGGTGATAATAGTTTATACCGAAGAAAGTGTTTGATTTTATTGAAGTCTCAAAAAAAGGAAACTTGACGGAATCTTCTAGCGATGTTTTTGAAAAATCATTACACCACTAGGTGTATTGAAAAAGGTTTTTCTAATATTTTTTTTATTCAATAACATATATTAAGGCACACTGCGTTAAGCTATAAGATGCCGGGGGCATTTTTAAACTACTTAAAATTAGAGTAAATTAGTATCTCTTATGATCATATTTTCCAACTAATCATCGGTGGAGGCTGGTCGGTTGGTGACGTTGGTGCCTGGTGACGATGGTATGCATCGATGGTGGTTACATTCTTCGTGTGGGTCCGCGGGAAACACCCCCGGGCAACAAGAACCCGGCGGGTGGCCCGCATGTTGATCGTCGATTCGGCCCTCCGGGGTGGTGAATTTTGCGGAAAAGAAGGAGTGAAACAGAGAGAAATAAATGTTGTTGAAAAAAGGAGTTAGAAAGCGAAATTACTTAGGTCAGCGAAAAGATCTAATTAGTTCACGTCGAGATAGTGAAGAGACGAAAGAAGGGGGAGCAAAAAAAATTAGTGTCAGCACAAGATCTTGTTAGTTCCGAAGAAGATGGTGAACAGATGTTGGATGAGGAGTTGCGAGCGGATGTTAGAATCGAAGTTGAATTGAAATATCATCGGAGGATAGCAGAACACAGATCAGACTTGTAAGTTGATGTTTTTTATGAACTGGTACAAGAGTGACATATAGGGAAGGTCTCGATGGGCCAAAACGTCTCGTACTGGAACCCCGGGTGATATACCTCGGGCCCGGAGGGAGTCTATTAGCTGCGATCTGGCGCCACAATACTCGGTACATGCCCAGATAATATGTTCAATGTCGTGATAACCCTTACCGCAAGTGCAGAGACCGCTCTCCACGAGACCTATACGCCGGAGGTGTGCATTCAAAGTGCGGTGATTAGACATAAGCCGGGACATGACACGTATGAAATCTCGACCCACATTCATCCCTCTGAACCAAGGTTTCGTCGATACCTTCTGGATAGTGGTGTGTAACCATCGTCCCAACTCCCTATTACTCCATGATGTTTGCCAACTTTCGAGAGTCCTTCGACGAGATATACTGAAAAATTCGTAGAAGCAAATTGGTCTTTCGTAAATTTCACCATCTAATGCGCCCGCCTTGGCCAATGAGTCTGCCTTTTCGTTGCCCGGAATAGAGCAATGCGAAGGGACCCAGACTAAGGAAATTTGATAAGACCGCCGAGATAAAGCTCTCAAGTGTCCCGTATTTTCCCCAGGAAATATGCGGGATGCTTTTCTGGCTTCATTGCCCGGAGAGCCTCTATTGAACTTAAACTGTCCGTGACAATGAAGTAATGGTCTTCGGGCGAGGTTTCAATGATCCTAAGGGTATACTGAATGGCAGCTAATTCTGCGACGTAAACTGAAGCAGGATCACTGAGTTTGTATGAAGCGGTGATGTTTTTGTTGAAGATACTGAAGCCCGTGGACCCGTTGAGATTTGATCCGTCAGTGTAGAACATCTTTTCACAGTCGACTGCTCTAAACTTATTGTAAAAAATATTAGGGGTCACTTGAGGGCGTATGTGATCCGGAATTCCACGAATCTCTTCTCTCATGGATGTGTCGAAAAACACAGTAGAATCAGAAGTATCCAAGAAATGAGCACGGTTGGAAGCAAGCGAAGAAGGATTAATATTCTGAGCCATGTAATCAAAATACAAGGACATAAAACGGGTTTGAGAATTAAGCTCGACAAGCCTTTCGAAGTTTTCAATCACCATTGGATTCCAGATATCGCATCGGATAAGCAATCGATATAAGAGATCCCAGAATCGGTTTTTCAACGGTAAGACGCCCGCCAGAACTTCGAGACTCATCGTATGAGTCGACTGCATGCAAACTAGGGCAATACGCAAACAACGATACTGAATTCTTTCCAGTTTAATGAAATGGGTGTTCGCGGCGGATCGGAAGCAGAAGCATCCATATTCCATAACGGACAATATCGTTGTTTGGTATAGCCTGATCAGGTCTCCTGGGTGGGCACCCCACCATGATCCAGTTATTGTACGAAGAAAGTTGATTCTCTGTTGGCATTTTTGTTTCAGATACCTAACATGACATCCCCAGGTGCCTTTGGAATCGAACCAGACCCCGAGATATTTAAATGTGAAGACCTGAGCAATGGTTTCACCCCTTAATTGAAGTTGTAGTTGTGCTGGTTCTCGCTTCCTTGAAAATACAACCAGCTCAGTTTTCTCTGTAGAGAAATCGATACCCATTTGAAGAGCCCATGTTGACAAGTTGTCGAGGGTATGTTGTAATGGTCCTTGGAGATCGGCAGCTTTGGGTCCTATAATAGACACAACGCTGTCGTCGGCAAGTTGCCTTAGCGTGCAAGGTGTGTTGATACATTCATCAATGTTGTTCACGTAAAAATTGTATAAAAGGGGGCTCCAGCATGAGCCCTGAGGAAGACCCATGTAACTGAATCGTATTGTCGACAAATCACCATGCGCGAAATACATGTGTTTCTCGGACAATAGATTATACAAAAAGTTATTCAAAACTGGCGAAAGACCATGCTGATGCAACTTCTCAGACAGGATATTTATAGAAACTGAGTCGAAAGCCCCCTTGATATCTAGGAAAACTGATGCCATTTGTTCTTTACGAGCAAATGCCATTTGAATTTCTGTTGAGAGCAACGCAAGACAATCGTTCGTTCCTTTGCCCTTGCGGAAGCCAAATTGTGTATCTGAAAGCAAACCATTAGTCTCGGCCCAATTATCTAGACGAAAGAGAATAATTTTTCGAACAACTTCCGGATACAGGAAAGCATAGCAATCGGCCTATACGAATTGTGATCGGAGGCTGGTTTCCCTGGTTTTTGAATGGCGATCACTCTCACTTGTCTCCAGTCGTGTGGGACAATATTACCCTCCAGAAACTCGTTGAATAAATTCAGCAAGCGTCTTTTGGCGGTGTTAGGCAGATTTTTCAACAAGTTGGAGTTCTGTCTAGCCCCGGGGCTTTATTGTTACACGACAGGAGCGCAAGTGAGAGCTCTACCATCGAAAACGGTGTTTCGTTTGTATTCGATGTCGCGACGCGGGAGATCTTCTGTTCCGGAACAGAATCGGGGCATACTTTTTTTGCGAAATCGAATATCCAGCTGTTAGAATATTCTTCGCTTTCGTTCGACTTGTTTTGGTTGCGCATTCGTCGAGCAGTGTTCCAAAGAGTGCTCATCGATGTTTCTTTTGTTAACCCGTCAACAAACCGTCGCCAGTTACCTAGTTTCTTTGCTTTAACTAAGTTCTTCATTTGCTTGTCTAGCGCTGCGTAATTCCGATAATTTTCAGATGTTCCATTTTTTCTGAACATTTTGAATGCTAAAGATTTTTCCTCGTTCAGTGATGAGCACTCTTTGTCCCACCACGGGTTGGGAGGACGGATGTTAGTTTTCGCGCCGGGTACACGTTTCGTCTGAGCTTGAATCGCAGTATCGAGAATCAAGCCAGCCAAAAACGTGTACTCTTCCTCCGGGGGAAGTTCTTGTGTTGTTTCTAGTTTCTCAGATATCAAGATTGCGTAGCATTTCCAATCAATATTTCGTGTGAAGTCATACGAAATATTGATTGTCTCCAATGGTCTCAATCCCCTGGCGACTGAAATTACGATAGGTAGATGATCGCTACCGTGGGGATTAGGGATTGTCTTCCACTTGCAATCTAGCCGTAACGAGGTCGAGCAAAGGGATAAATCCAGCGCACTTGGTCTTGCTGGTGGTGGAGGAATCCGTGTCATTTCTCCCGTGTTCAGAATAGTCATATTGAAGCTATCGCAAATATCATAGATCGCGGTTGATCTGTTGTCATCGTGAAGACAACCCCATCCCGTACCGTGAGAGTTAAAGTCTCCTAAAACTAACGTCGGCGCAGGAAGGAGTTGCATGATATCGCTGAGCCATTGGAACCCAACCGAGACTCTTGGGGGAATGTAAATGGAAGCAATGCAAAGGTCCTTGCCTTTCATTGTGATATGACATGCGACCACTTCAATGCCTGGTATCGATAGAAAGAATAGCACTTTTTGATCCCCGAAAGTACTCCTCCGTAGGGGTTATCTCGATCCAAGCGAATAATGTTAAAATCGTGGAAGTTGAGGAAAATATTTGAAGTCAACCAGGTTTCACATAATGCAAACGCGTCACATTTTACACTATTTATTAAATTTTTGAAGGAGTCAATTTTTGGGATAATACTTCTGCAATTCCACTGTAAGACAGTGATTGAATCCTCAACCCCGTTCGATGAGTTAGCCATCGAAGGATACAATCACAGAAAGGAGGGGCCATGTTGCAGTCAACTGCTTCAAAAATGTTCTAACTGTTGGTATAAATGTCATCATCATACTTTTAAGAGGATCAGTGATATTGAAAGTTCTAAAAATCCAGTCCACAATATCAGAGAATTTTAGTAGTCCAGCACTTGATTGATTTTCTAGTTGAATTTTGGGGGTACTAGGGGTTTTTGATGCACAAGGAAGCGATGGAAATTCTTGGTCTGATCTTAAGTTAGCCAGACCAGGAGCATTTCGCTTCGGTTTTTGTGAAGCACTTCCCCGTGTTGTAACTTTGTTAATCCCCACAGGGGACACCCTTGGGCCTTTACAAGGCAGTTTAGGAGATGAGGTTGGCTTTCTTTTCCTAGAACCGCTAGGCATAGCAAAGGAAGGTCCCTCTTGAGGGTCATCGAAGTCTGTCTCGTCAGAAGGCAAACAATCATTAAGGTTTACCGATTCGACAGGTGTCATGGCGTTCTTCAGCATCTCTGCGAAGGTGCGCTTGGAACGTTCTTCAAGAGATCGCTTCAATTTTTCCCCGCGCAGTTTGTATGTGGGGCATGAACTCAATTCATGTGGATTTTCCCCACAGTAAAGGCACTTTTCAGCTTTTTTACCGCAGGAATCATCCGCATGGTCCCCCCCACATTTGATGCATCTCTGTTTATTGCCGCAATAGGCTGTATGGCCCAACTGCTTGCAGTTGGTGCAATTCATCACCCGCGGCACAAAAAGTCGAACCGGTAAGCGAACTCTGTCCAGAAGGATGAAGTTAGGAAGAACTGATCCAGCAAAAGTCACTCGAAACGAGCCTGATGGAGAATATGTTTTTGTATTATACTCTGCAATTTTTATTGATCTCAATTGCTTGCATTCCAATATTTTTACCTTCTGAAGTGTAGGGTCCCTGAAACAACCAACCCCATGCTTCAGGAGGACTTCGCAATTCAAGCTCGCTTCCGTGACCACGCCGTCAATTTCTACTTCTCGCGCTGGTATGTAGACTCGATAACTCCGTGTAAAAGCATCGTGGCGAGCGATCTGATTCGCCTGCTCTATAGTTTTTACGACCACTTTCAATTTTTTTGCTCGAACCTTTGTTATCTGAATCACGTCCGGATAATGTTTAGCCAGTTCGCGCGATGTTTGCATCAAATTAAGCGGTTCATCTTTTTTGGACCGGAAATATACCACATAAGGCCCAGCAGAACCGATTGGCCACACGCGAGTACGAGATGGATTATCAGAGGGAGGAAGATCATCTATACCATCCATATTGATGAGGGGTTTATCATTTGAGGGGGAAAGGCCTCCACCCTCGCTCATAATAAGGTGAGGTAGACGCTTTACAAATATATACTAGGATAGAGAGAACAAATACTACAATAATACTTAGCTTGGTATAACACTGGTTCACTACAAGCGAACGCTGACCACGTGTTTGGTTGTACGATGGCGGTGGATGCTAAGCAGTATCTTCAGACACACTACCACTATCACACACGTCTTCACTGCACATATACAGTATAGCCGATAGGCTATCAATTTATGTCTGGAAGGCTAAGTCCGAGCTGGCTACCGTCCGGGAGGCAGAGCTCGACCTTGGCAGCCAATATGGAGATTCGTTGCTGTAAGCACGTGTTATCACAACGATTTTTGTGGTATCGAATAATGCACTTTTTATCCGTACAACGGATCGAATTTCACTTGATCGGGATGGATTAGCTCCGATCCTATACACTGGTACTGAAATTACCCGTAACAAAAGGTTGCAATTCACAAATTGGCACTCTACGCTTGGGGAGATTCTAACGAAGCGACCGATTTGAACGATTGTTCGATACGAACTGATTTTTTTTCTAATATTGTTAATTGTCAAAAAGTAAACAAAATAAAAATCGCAACAATTTGCTCAAGTTGCGCGTGCAAGCATGAGCTTATTTATGCGTGTTTACGCGCGTCCAGACTGGTAGTCGCTGGTTTCACGCCTCCTCGGAAATCGGATAGAAATATCTTTCATATATTTGCATACATGTATAGCATGTATAGTAATAATCTCTATACATTATTATCTTGTTATAGACTATATTAAACTGAAAGCTGGAAAGAAATTGTCACTGGAAGTAATTGATATGCTAGAACTTACAATAGAGCAAGAAAACACAGAGCAAGAAATTAACGACACAGAAAACTCGGACGATAGCGTGACTGATACTGATTGATCGAATGCAATGCGACTAAGTGACATGTTGTAATGATTTATTAGGTAACATTGATAACCTAATTGATTGATTAGGTTGTGAAAAGTATTAGGAAAGGTAACTCATTTAAATACCATCTAAAACTTTGTAGTAGATACTTAGGTAATAGAGGTAGATTCTACGTAGATAAATCCAAAAAAGTTATTTTTAAAACAAAGAGGATATATCTAAAAAAAATTTTTTTCACAAGATATCGACCGAAATTTTTCATAATAGGGGACTTAAATGTTAAGCATGTCCAGTGGAATTGTAGGCAAAACAACAGTAATGGTGAAATATTTCATGATCAACTCTCAGCTGGTTACTTCACAGTTCTTCATCCCAGTAATCCGACTTGCTTCTCTTCCGTGATTACAGATCTCACATTGAAAATCATGTGGATCATGAAACTATTTTAGGAAATTCTGCGGACATCGACACAGCAATTGATAATTTGAATCATTACATTATCGAACCTAGAAATCTTTCAGTTCCCAAAGCTCAAACTAAACTAAATTCTCCTATCACCGATGACAATCTTCAACTGCTCATTCGGTTGAAGAATGTTCGTCGACGACAATATCAACGTTCTCGTGATCCAGATATGAAAAACATAATTAAGGATTTACAAAAAGAAATTAAACATAGATTTACTCTTTTGCGAAATGAAAATTTCACTAAAGAAGTTGAACAAATTAAACCATATCCTAAACCTTTCTGGAAACTTTCTAAGGTTCTTAAGAAACCTCAGAAACCAATTCCTGCTCTCAAGGAATTAAATCAAATACTTCTTACAAATGGCGAAAAAGCTCAAAAACTTGCTCAGCAGTTCGAGAGTGTACACAATTCTAATTTGAACGTTGAGAGTCCTATTGAAAATGAAGTCTCACTGAAATATGATCATATTTCAACCCAAGTGTTATCACAAGATGACATTATTGAGACGAATTTTGATGAAATTAAATCAATTATTAGGAAACTTAAAAACATGAAGGCTCCTGTTAATGATGGAATTTTTAATATTCTTATTAAAAATCTTCCCGATGTTGCCTTGAGACTCCTGGTTAAAATTTTCAACAAGTGTTTTTCTTTAGCTTACTTCCCAAAAAGATGGAAAAACGCTAAAGTAATTCCTATCCTCAAACCTGACAAAAACCCAGCAGAAACATCAAGTTATCGTCCAATTAGCTTACTTTCTTTTATCAGTAAACTTTTTGAAAAAAATATCATTCAAATTATCATTAAGTTATCAACTGGAGTTGCTCTTCTAGACATAGAAAAAGCATTCGACAGTGTTTGGCACAAAGGTTTAATAGCAAAAATGTCTGATTTCCAGTTTCCTATTTATTTGATCAAAATGATTCAAAATTATTTAATTGATCGTACTCTTCAGGTTAGCTATCAGAATTGCAAATCTGAATTGCTACCCGTACGAGCCGGTGTTCCGCAGGGTTCGAGCGTAGCTCCAATCTTGTATAATATTTCACTTCTGATCTTCCAAATCTACCCGTTGGTTGTCAGAAATCGCTATTCTGTGACGCCACAAGTCTGTTAGCCACAGGTAGAAATCTAAGAGTGATTTGCAGTCGCCTACAAAGAAGCTTAAATATTTATCAGAAAGAAGTCAAGGAAGAAAACGCTTCAAAGGATTCAGAATAAAATTCTGAAAATGATTTTGAAGCGTCCTCCTTGGTTTAGTACAAATGAGTTACACAGACTCACAAATATAGAACCGTTAGATGTAATGTCACATAATGTTATAAGCAAATTCCGACAAAAATCGATGCATTCTTCAATTGAATCGATTCGCTCTCTATATTAGTTAGTAAGTTAGTATATAAGTTCCTTTTCCCCATTACACAATACAAGTAGGTATAGAATTTTCCCTGCACAAAATTCTCAGAATTGCGGAAGCAAATGATGTCCTCATGGTAATAACCAAATCATATATATAATAGGGCTGAAAAGTCACCACTTGTGGCTGAACACCCAAGTTAAATCTTAATAATTTAATTTTAACTCATATTCCAATAAATAGTTATTGAAGAAAAATAAACAACAATATACAATATGTTCAACATCAGTATGTGGTGGAACGGTGGAAGAAAAAACACAAAACGAACGATGCGTGCTTTGTTCTATTTCGTACACGCTATAAAGAAAACGAAACGGTTACGGATGTCTGCTACTAGTGTGTGATATTGGTAAAAGACGGTGCTGCTGTTGATAAAAATTTTAGCTATTTTATAATAAGTGCGACCAACAATAAAAGATAATAATAATAATAATAATAATAATAATAATAATAATAATAATAATAATAATAATATTATTATTATTATTATTAATAATAATAATAATAATATTAATAATAATGAGTCATGCTGTTTAGCTTGAATTACATATACCGACGTCACAGAAACGCAGTTCGTTTGTTAAATTTCGTTTAATTGGTTTAATCGAAATAGAGCATGAAATAGTAAGTCTAGGTTTAACTAGGTTCAAAACCGTTTCAATTTGGAGGTCATATTTGTTGCTGCCAAACGAACCAACTTCGGCTATTCCGGTCATCTCAATCCGGTTTCAGAAGAATTGGAAAAGGTGATTAAAAACTACAAAAAGGATAACACTTACTTTTCTTCAAGATGGCCAAATCGATTCTCACAAACTTATAGGTTTAAAGGAAAAGTCTCATAGTTTCATACGGCATTCCTAAATTTGTTGTGGATACTACTTCCGGTTCCGAAACTACAGGATAAACAGGATTTTAAGGGTTAGTTAGATTGAGTCCGACTAAACTTTCCTATTTCTATTCAATGAACAGTATAAGAAAGACATCATTACACAACTAGGTGGATTAAAACAGGTTTTAATATGAGGAGTTGGAGTCCCGTTGGACTAGTTTTACTGGAGAATTTTCGAAGTTTTTACACTTATTTTTTCCAAACTAACACTACATACCTGTATAATACTTCTACTTCACTTAGTATAACAACAAATTGCCTTTCAATATGAAGGTAATACCTAATTTTCACACTATTTTTGCAAAAGAAAAAACAACAACAAACTGCAAACTGAACGAATATTTCGTGCAGTATGTCGTTCAAGAAACGTTCAACGACCAACAAAATATAATCGCTTGCTGAGTGGGCAGGAGTAAAATCACAGAGAACACACATCCAATTAGAGTTTTCAATTTGTGTAAAAAATTTAACGGTTGTTTTTCAAAACAATCACCAAGTAGCAATTGTCCTGTAGAGACGCTTCGAGCAGCTCTATCTCTCATCTCATCATCTCATCTCTCATGGGCTCTTGCGTTCGAGCTTTCATACAATGGTAATTCATGCGTGCAAATTTGTACGCAAAAGTGATTTTTAACCCCTTAACGCTGATGGGGTAATATTTTTCCTTTCCATAAAAATAGGTATCAATTTTTCTATTTAAAAAATAATTCCAAGGCGACAAATGTGTTTCTGAACGAATGAAAAAAAGAACTACCAATCTTTATTACTATAAAAAAGTTTGTGTAGAACGGCGTATAGAAAATAGAACACAAACTGCTAAACAAGTACACGAATTCGTTACGTAGAATGCCATAACTAAATATTTATTTTACTATTCTGATAATTAAAGCAATAAATTAAATTACGATATAATAAGCCCAACTCTTCGTTTATTTATTTCTGAAGATCATAGGGGAAAATATTTCCCTTGAAATTATTTAAAACTTATGGACCCTGCTATTTTTTTCTGGTGATATTCTCGTACTTTACACCCCCACAATAAGTAAAATATTATGTTGTACCGACATATTTCGTCCTGGACATCTTATGATCGTAAAAGGGTAACGGATTTTTACTGGTATGCTTTACACAGCATTCTGAAAAAGTTTGTACTAGCTTGGATGTATGTTCTCTGTGGTAAAATAATGATGATCCCCACGCTTATGAGGAAAGTGACAATACAACAAGTTTTGATTGTATCTACCGAGTTGAAATCAATATTGATTTTCAAGTCGAACAATTTTCATTGTCTGTAGACTAGAGCAAATGACCTCATAAACACCGCTTTGATGCCTCAACAAAACAAACAACAGTCTAAATAAATGGAACGAATGCGAAAGGAGGAAATCCGCTCGAACCGAATTGTATCATTAAACAGTCCACTCAACCGATAACAAAACCAAACCGGGAGAAAAAAAAGTGCACCGGTTCTTGTTCCCACGAGCTTATATTATTACAGTCATCGTTCGGTTGATGATTTGAATTAAATGCTATCAATAATTAAACCCGATGGATTCGCACTCAACTTGGTTTTGTTGTTTGGAAAAGAGATGCTGACACAAAAAAGCGATTGCCACAGACAGAGGGTTTTTATTGTTCGAGGCGAAGAACGGGGACATCAGATGACGAGCAAATTTTTAATGGGATCGACATTATTCAACCTTCCAAGTTCACATTCAAAAAAAAAACCGCACAAATAAAGATGACAAAAATAATAGATCGAAGGACGGGAGAAAACTTTTCGTTGAATTTTAATTTCATTTCTTTTTATCGTCTTAAATCAATTAGCGCTGAATTGATTCCTCTCTCTCCCCCTCTATCTGTCGTTGCTTCCAGTCAGTTGGGATTTATGCTGCCAAAGGAAGGAAAACTTTTTGTGTCTCCCAGGATCTAATACGAAAAGGGTTTCGATTTTTTCTGGTTGTTGGGGTGAAAGTTTCTGTTTTGGCTCGATGAAATTGATAGGATTAGAGCGACCGGTTCTTGTTTCCATTTCTGTTTTTTAATTTCGAACCGAAACTCTTCTTCTTATACTCTTATTAGGGATAACTAATTATATCGATTCCTGAGTGTCTTCGATAAACCACAACGGAATAAATAGGATTGAAGAAGCGCCTTTGTCATGCTTTATTCATTAAGAGGTCTGGTTATAATTAATCAGCTTGTACTGAGAACGCTAATGCAGTTTCAATACTATTTACGTTTGTTCTTAGCTCTGTTTAGAATTTAACATTGAACTTCGATTAGACCATAACAGGAAACGCTAGGCAGACACAACATTTGACCCTACTTAAATAACGCCAATGTGTTCGCTAACTGAACGTCCCGAACTGGAAAGACTTTGGTCGTGTATTTCAAATGCGTATTTTTTTATTAACTAAATCTAAATGAATAATTTCTAGAACGATCATTCTATAGCTTCACTTCATACAAAATTATCCATTAAAGCTGAAACCTCGCAAACAAAAATTGCAATGCTTTCGCTGTATTGAACCCAGTAAACAATTGTCTATTTTTCCTGGGTGAGTTCAAACAGAAAACCTGAAGCAGTGTGATAAAAGAAAAAATCGTTAGCTAACTGCACAAAAAACATGCAATCACTTTCAGAACAACCCTCTCCGGTCATTGTATATATTCGCGGGAAAGTATGCCAGTGCCAGGTCATGTTTGCGAAACTGTGCCCTCATTATTGCAACCCGGCTCCTGTTGCAGCGAGCGCAGATGTTTATCCTGCAGGGTTTACAAACAAACAAGACAACCAATGCAGCTTTGAAGCTGCAATTGGAACAGTGATCTTGTAATTAGTTTCTCGATTTTAAACGGTACCGATGTTTCGGTTGAGCTAAGTGTTGTGATTTTTTTTTGTTTTTGTTCGTTTTGCTCGGAGAAGTTTTTACTCCAGTGACGTGCTGGCAACTTATTCTTTTTGCTAATTAGTTGCTTTGCTGTACAACATGCTTCAGCAACAGCAGTTAAATCAGATGAAATTGAAAAATTCGTTGTACCGTCATGCAAATGCAGCATTTGTTTGTAATGTTTGAAATGCATCAGAATCACGCAAAACAGCTTTGAATAATGCAAGTTGCCTTCATGCTGTAAACATTAGAAAGATCTCATCTATAGCTGCTCTATGTTTAAATTTAACCTGAACCTCAATAATTCTAGCGAATACGAAATGTCATTAATAGCCCAGTCCCTCGCAGTTGTCAAATTTTTACTGTGCGTACAATTGAAGGTATGGACCACTTCCGGCGAAACGCTCAACGTTGTATCGTGTTAGTCCGGAAAAAATTCGAGTATTTCGCAAGAAAAAAAGGATTTTTATCCGTACTTTGACGACTCGATACAGCCACACAGCAAGATTTTTGCTTGTAGTCCAGTAAAAAGAAAGGCCATAGGACTATAAACGAAAATTAATTGGCAATATAGCCTAAGTTGCTGTGCCATCAAATCGGCGTCATATCAAGTGAGGTGACGCTAACCATAACTAGAAGAAGAAGAAGAAGGTATTAGACAGAGATTTATCTGTACTATGCAGATTTTTACAGGCAAATACAGATTTGAAACAGAATACAGATTTTGGTAGCAAGATATAGACTTATACAAATTAAAAAAAAATTAAATAAATTTTGTACGTCGTTCCTCTCTCGCAATTATCAAAATGGGTTGAAGGGGGTTGTGTTGTGAATTTCAATTTTCCTTTTCTACGGTGTATATTGTGACGGGTACACTGAGCTAAATTTTTGCTTTCACATTGTATGATATTCTAATCTGTTTGCACTATTGGCATTTCCAATGATAGCTTCATGAAGTATTCCATATCATGTCAAATATATAAGATAATCATATCAAACATAAAATTCCTCTTAAAGTTTTTTTACAAGATTTTCTTATTGTAAATGAAATTTCAAATCCTTATCGTAACCCTTATAATAACTATTAGAGAATCACAGAGCATAAATATGGATAACATATGACATAAAATTATAAAATTTATATTTAACTATTAATGGAGATCATTCTAGTTCCTTATACCAATAATATAGACTTCAAATGATTATTCATTAATTAAACAAGTGATGCGAATATGCCTCATTCCGAAGATAATTGGCTTATTATATTTAGCCAAAACAAAAGCTTCAATGAAAGTTAAATAAAACTGAATTCAGTTCATTAATTTATGTTCGAAATTCGAATCCAGAATTCCGATTTTGTATTTCAACTTCAAAATTCAACATATGAAATTTAGTTCTGGATGGATTCTGGAACTAAACGTTGGATCTGAACTCCGAGCCTGAACTTTTTAACTGACCTAAATTCAGTTTCAAAATTTAATTCATGAATTCAGTGTCATAATTTAATTTCGGTTGCGCTAATTTAATTTCTAAATGCAGTATTAAAATTCATTTCCAGAATTCAGAACCTGCATGTTACGGTTTGATTTTCACAAACTTAGAGTCAAATTAACACTAAATTTACGGACCGAGCCAATTTGACTCATAAAAAATTTGTTCACAATATGTAGATAAAACTTTTATACAACTTTTAGAAAATATTCGTTGATTTTTAGTTAAGTAATGAAATATATATATGAACGTTCATTCCTCTCCCCCGCAGAACCCTTCATTTCGTATTAACGAATGAGGTATACCTATTTGCACGGTTTTGAGCCAGTTTAACAGTTAATCACGTAACATTAAATTTATTGGCTATATCATTCCACACATACAATATTTGTGTGTATGTGAGTGGTGGTAAATCATTGGTTCCGAATACGCGTTCACTCGAATGCTGATTGTCGAACAAAGAACGGATGCTTGTGAGGAACGATCCGAAGCATCACATTATGAACCTACTGTTATTAGTGTGTTCATGACCAGTCGAATCGAACCGATCATGTTGTCCCTCTTCTGCTTCCAATGAGCAGCCGGTTCGTATATGTGTTGGTGAACCAAAGGTTTTGAAATAAATTGCTTCTCCGAACACCAGGTACACATTATCTACACATAAACATCTACAGCTGTCGAACATTTCGCATTTTTAAATTCGACATCAAATTTTGGCTAGCATCCGATGCAAATATCTTGTAAACGGTAACTAAGCTTGCCGAGCCATATTTAGGCTGTGGACGAAATATTACTACAGATAATTTGTACCTTTTTGCCTTTCTCATATAGAAAGGTTATGCAATCACTTGAAAAACCGACCTGTGAAAATTGTCATATACCATTCGACTCAGTTCATCGAGCTGAGCAATGTCTGTGTGTGTGTATGTATGTATGTGTGTGTGTATGTGTCAAATAATCTCACTAGGTTTCCTCGGAGATGGCTGAACCGATTTTGACGAGACCTTTCATTTGACCGAGGATTCAAATGAAAGGTCTCGTGGTCCCATACGGAATTCCTGAATTTCATCCGGATCCGACTTCCGGTTCTGGAATTATAGGGTAAAGTGTGTTCAATATTGTACACCGTCACTTAAACCGGCGAAACAAAAAACGTAAAAAAATTTCTAAACTGGTCTCAAAACTACACAAATCGATAGTCATTATCAGTAGGCAACTAAACAAACCGATTCCGGCTATCCTGGTTTCCGGTATCCGGTTCCGGAAGTACCGGAAATAGTGGTCATATATACCAAAATGGATCTCACTCACTTTTCTCAGCGATGGTTTGACCGATTTCCACAAACTTAGATTCAAATGAATGGTCTTCCGATCCTATACGAAATTCCTGAATTTCGTCCGGATCCGACTTCCGAATCCTGAGTTATAGGGTGCGTACTAGAAGAGTTTGTGTGTCATGTTAGTTGGTGGCCGTACGAACCGATTTCGATTATACCGGTTCTCGGGTTCCGGTGCCGGAAGTGCATATAATAGTGAACCCATTTCGTTCTTTTAAGGATGGCTTACGTAATCAAATCACTGTTTTATTCTGTATGTTATGCATAAACAATCACTTGGTTTCTTTCAAAAATCGAAGAGAAAATTTTTGAATAGAATACCACAATATTATATGTACATGAGAAAGGCATCATTACACCACTAGGTGGATTAAAACAGGTTTTTTATGAATATAAAAAATAGGTATAGAATTCGCTCAAACTTTAGAAAATTTTTCCGAGGCCTGGAGGGCCGAGCTACATATACCAATCGATTCAACTCGACGAACTGAGCAAATGTCCGTGTGTGTGTGTGTGTGTGTGTATGTGTGTGTGTATGTGTGTGTCTGTATGTGTGAGGTCAGGTATCAGAATAAATTGGCTCATAACGGCACGTTCCCCATATTTTCGGGGATTTGTACCTTGCCGAGACTTTTCATCATTTACCTGAATGATGGTGGGAAATAGAAGAGGATGGAAAATAAAGGAACGGGAGGAATACGGAATGAAACACGCACACAACATAAATGTGTACAGAAACCAGTCGCAACTTACGAGACGTAGAAACCGCTTGCGAGAGTAATTAGAGCTCTTTTCCACATTGGGTTAAAAACCCAAGAATATCTCTGAGTTTCAGTTGCTTGAACATAGGTTCTTCAATGTAAAAGCAACCAAAAACCCGATACCGTAGTTGAGATACTGCAGGGCAGTTACATATTAGGTGATATGAAGTTCCGTAATCGGATTCACAGAGATCACATGAAAATGATTCAGCAAGATGTATGGTAGCCATGTGATAATTAAGTTTACAGTGGCCAGTCAGAGCCCTCACCAGAACACCACAATGGCGCTTCGAGAAATGTAAAAGATTCTTCGAAACTCCAGGGCATGGATTTTCCAAGAATACTTTTGTTTGACGACAAGTCTCAGAACTTCGCCAGTAGTTTGCATGCTCAGACGAAGCCCAAGACAGAGTTTTTTGTTTTATCCAGCATTTGGAAATTGGTAGTGCTGGTTCAGGACCTACAAGGTCGTTTTCTGCTCCCACTCTGGCCAGTTCATCCGCCCATTCATTTCCAATTATGTTGGAATGACCAGGTACCCAGACTAGATTTACAGCATTGAAAATGCTGAGTTCTTCGATCTGAGTACGGCAATCGATTACAAGTTTTGAACGTGAGTCACCCGAGCTAAGCGCCTTAATTGCAGCCTGACTGTCGGAGCAAAAATCTATTATTTTACCAGATATGCCTTGCCGGAGGGTACACAGTACTCCACACATGATTGCAAAGATCTCAGCCTGGAAAACGGTGCAATATCTACCAAGTGAGTACGATTGCTCCAACCCCAATTCACGACAGTAAACACCCGCACCAGCTCGGCCCTCCATCAGTGAACCATCAGTGTAACAGACTACGTGCTCTTGCTGTAGTGTTTCCATAAATCCAGACAGCCACTCCTGTCTAGATGGAATTTTTATTTGAAAAGTTCTATACGGGAAACTACACGTGAGTGTTAAGTCGCTAGGGGCAAGAAAAACATCATCCCATGCAACCAATTGGGACCACAGACGTGTATGACCTATTTCTGAATTTATTGATTTATCCTTCCATAGACCGGTAGCTTGAAGTCTATAGGCACAAGCGAGTGCTTCTTGCTTTAGATGCACATGAAGTGGTCTTATATTGAGAAGAGCTTCCAGAGCAGCGGTCGGAGTCGTTGTAAAAGCTGCAGTCATTGCCATGAGCGCCACTCTTTGCAAATGATTGAGCTTCGACTGAATTGTAACTACTTGCCCTCTCTGCCACCATACGAGGCATCCATATGCCAGTATTGGACGTATAATTGTAGTATAAATCCAATAGATATATTTCGGTTTCAAACCCCACGTTTTACCAAAAGTGCGTCTACATTGGCCAAAGGCCATACATGCTCTTTTGATTCTAGACTCAATGTGAGCAGTCCAGTTAAGTTTGGAATCCAGGATTACTCCAACGTAATTGACCTGGTCGGTACACAACAGCACGCTCCCAAAAAACTGCAAAGGACGGGCCCCGGTTGTTGTTCGCTTCTTTGTGAAAAGAACCATTGAGGTTTTGTTTGGATTCACCGACAATCCAACCTGTTGACACCATTGTTCCACAACCCTTAAAGCCTGTTTCATCAGATCAAATAGCGTTGCAATGCATAGTCCAGTGATTTGTATTAGATAATCATCTGCGAATCCGTACGTCGGAAACCCAAGTTCATTGAGTTTTTGCAGTAGACCATCAGCAACAAGGTTCCAGAGTAGTGGTGACAAGACACCTCCTTGTGGACAGCCTCGAACACTCAACTTCCTCATCTCTGCCTGTCTTAATGATGAGCAGAGGATGCGATTGCTAAGCGCTGCGCTTATCCAGCCTGAGATACTTGATGATACTCCATGTCTGCTCATCGCTTGCACAATGGGTTGGAAAGATACATTGTCAAAAGCACCTTCTATATCTAGAAAAGTTCCCAAGCTGGATTGTTTGAGCGAAAAGGCTTTTTCGATATTATATACAACATCGTGAAGTAGTGTGATCGTGGATTTTCCACGTTGATAAGCATGTTGTTTAGTATGAAGCGGTCGTTCAATTAGGCACTTATCTCTGATGTGATGATCGACAATTCGTTCCAAGGATTTTAAGCAAAAAGAGCTTAAGCTAATGGGTCTAAAGCTCTTGGCTTCCTCGTAACTCTGACGTCCGCCTTTTGGAATAAATTTGATGATTATTTCTCGCCATGCTTTCGGGATGTACCCAAGAGCAAGGCTGTTAAGTAGAATCTTTCTCAGGACATGTTTCGTAATATCAAAACCTTTCTGCAATAGAATAGGATAGATGCCATCTTTTCCAGGTGATTTGTATGGTGCAAAACTGTCAATTGCCCACTTTATCGATTCAAAAGTGATCAGCGATCTTGCTATTGCCCACGAATCAAGATTGTCTGTGCACGGTTCGTGAGCATTTAGAAAATCAGGATCAACAACCTTGCTACCTGGAAAGTGTGTCTCGAAGAGACAGTTAAGAACGTCCTCTTCGTTTGAAAGCAGTTCACCATCCATGTTTTTTAGACAGTTAGCCTGGAAAACTTTTGATTTCGAGAGTATCTTGTTTAGCCTGCTCGTTTCATTTAGACTAGAGATATTTGTGCAAAGATTTTTCCACCCAGTTCGTTCGGCAGATCTAAGGCATTTTTTATACGCAGTTCGAGCAGTTTTAAAAGCTCTCGAGTTGTCATGCCCACGCCGGTTCCAAGCTCTTCGCATGTCCTTTTTCAGTTTCTCAAGCTCAGCCCTCCACCATGGAGTACCCCTTGTAGTTTTTACGGATCTGGGCGGACAAGCCTCTTCATATGATGACACTATGAATGAGTTCAAAGTGTTTACAGCCAAGTCCAAATCGTCGTGACATTCGATGGTAGGAAAATAGCCATGAAATTTTGTTGCCAAAGTTTCAGTATAAAGATCCCAATCGGTAGATTTCGGGTTCCGATATGTTGTGACAGTTAAGGTAACACCTAAGTGATCAAAAAATATAAATTTGTGGTCTGAGAGCGAAGGTTCAGTTTCATCTGACACCTTCCAGTTTCCCAGTTCGTGCTGAACTTCTTCAGAACAAAGTGTTATATCCAAGACCTCTTCCCTATCAGACCTAACAAAAGTTGGGCGACTTCCTTCATTGAGAATGTATAGATTCGTACTACTTATGTACTCCATTAGTTCAGATCCCCTGGGATTTATATCTGTGCTACCCCAGATGATGTGATGAGCATTTGCATCACTTCCAGTAATTAGTGGAAGACCAGTTCTTTCACAGTACAGCACTACTTTCTTAAAATCTTCCGTGGGAGACGGCTCATTGTGGGGCAAATAAGCCGAACAGTATATATATTTCTTTTCAATATTTCCTATTTTTAAGTCAACTGCAATTTTACAGATATCACGAGTGGTTAGCTCGGGTAAGAGATACGCTGGAATTGAATCATTAACAAGAATGCATGCACGTGGCATTTGCTGGGGATTGTCCAGACCAACCTTGCTATAGATTGCAAAAGCGGGATTAATTAGTTTTCCAACATAAATATGTTCTTTTTTGAAGTAAGGTTCCTGAACCAAAGCTATTTTAACCTTACCTTCCTGTAATAGACGAGAGAGGTTCATTGTCGCGGTGCGCTTGTGCTGAAGGTTTATCTGCGCCACTTTAATCATCTCCAGACAGAATGAGGGCACAAAAATAGTCGCAGCACCAATCGCACAGCAGCAAAAGAGAACCAATCTGAATGTTTAAATATCGCTTTGTGCGATTCAGCCGATGAGAATTTTAACTGCCACATTAAGGGTTCTTTTGTGGCGACACGCATGGCGAGAGGGGCCTCCCCTTTTGCCACCACAAAGATAAACAGTATTGTTAAGCACGCTCGCTGGAGGTAAAGCCTACGAAGGTGTGTCCATCCGAATGTAAAAACACAGCAGCAGAGAGTGTTGCCGATGATGCTTACCATATCAGAGACGAAAAACACAATTGGATTTGCAGTGCGCAACAAAATCAGGATAAACAGCAAGGCTATCCGTCTAACGA
This sequence comes from Malaya genurostris, assembly GCF_030247185.1. Taxonomy (NCBI): domain Eukaryota; kingdom Metazoa; phylum Arthropoda; class Insecta; order Diptera; family Culicidae; genus Malaya; species Malaya genurostris. Next base: position 97,356,835 of record NC_080572.1, read on the forward strand.
CCCTGAATAACTGGGCGAAAATACGATTGAATTTTTGAGAAATAAATTTAACCATGCAGCTAGGTTCAATTTGTGGCGGGAATGGTGAGTTGCACCCGTGTCAGAAGCCCGCATAACACGAGAGGGCAAAGCCAATAAACAATCCGTTCGCGACTGGAAAAAGTTTAAGCCCCTCCAGCCATTCAGTCCTCGGCACGGAAAAACACGTTGACTCAGGGCTCCACTTTGAGTCGCCTCTTACGACAGAGAGTGGTAGTCTCTTGGTGCAATTCTTTGCTATTTGTATAAGTTGCTGCCGGACACCACACGGCAAAAAAAATAAAAGAAATATATATATATATATATATATATATATATATATATATATATATATATATATATATATATATATATATATATATATATATATATATATATATATATATATATATATATATATATATATATATATAGAGAGAGAGAGAGAGAGAGATTTACAAATAAAGGAAACAATTTTATTTTTAATTCAATTTTTTCAATTTAACCATATTTAAAGTTCACATTTCAATTTCAATTTAGACCATGCATAGTGTGACAAATAATTTCACTCAATTTTTTCGGAGATGACTCAACCGTTTTCTACAAACTCAGATTCATATGAAAAGTCGTATGCTCCTAAACAATGTTCCTGAATTATGTTTCTATCCGATTTCTGTTTCCGGAACTACAGGATGATATGTGAAACGAAATTAAAATTGTGGACCCATTATTCTCGTAGATGGCTGAACCGATCCTAAATTCAAATGAATAGTTTTAAAATCCTGTAAAACATCTTGCTTTTTAGTCAGATCCAACTTCCGGTTTAGGGGATACAGGATAATTAGTATAAAAATGTCTATTTCACATAAATTAATCAGGTTTATCGGGTTTGCAGATTTGGATAGTCGATAACCAAATAAACTTATTTCAGTTTTAGTGGTATTCAGTTTTCGATTCGGATTTAATTCGCACTACGATTTCTCAAAGATACTGATTTTCAAACATTTTGTAACAAATGTAAACTAAACAGCTACGTAATACTTTTTTATGTAAAGAAAACAAAGATTAGTGTAATAAGGAGTGTATCGATAAGTAGTTAGCAACATTCAAACAGTTATTACTCTGAAATGGCTTAATTTTTTGCAGCGTGTTTTGCGGTGACATGTTTGTTTACATGTCAATAACAGCTGCGCAATCGATTGATTTCGGTACGGTTTATCGTTTCAATGATGAGTCGAATTGATCCGGAAACGCGAAAGAAAATTCTGCACACTTGGTGCTCAGAAAGTGGTGTCACGTACAACGAAATTGCAAAACGGGTGAAAGTGCACTACACCAGTGTCAAAAATATTATCGAGAAGTTCGGTAAGACCCTTTCCATGAAGGATTTGCCCCTATCCGGTAGGAAAACGGGTCCCAGCCAGCCCGGCCGGAACTTAAAAGTGGTTGAGTACATAAGGAAAAACCCATCGGCGTCGACGCGGGATTTGGCCAAGCAGTTCAACACCAGCATCGGGATGATTCAACGGATCAAAGCTTGGAACTCCCTGAAAAGGTACAAACGTACAACAGAAGGTGCCGAAAAAGTCCCTGGTACAGCAAGTTCAGGCTAAAACAAGAGCGCGGAAACTGTATAACCGTATTCTACAGAATAAAGACGAATGCATCCTGATCGACGACGAAACCTACGCCAAGGAAGACTCTCGAGCGCTGCCCGGACCACAATATTATGCGAAATCGATGTACCAGGACCTGGACGACGCTGACACCACGGTGGCGATGGAAAAATTGGGGCAGAATGTGTTGGTCTGGCAAGCAGTTTGTACATGTGGTTTGCGGTCGTCGATTTTCTTCACGAAGAGCACAATTAACTCCAAGGTGTAAGAGGAAGAATGTTTGAAGAAGTGAATGCTGCCACTGTACAGAAAGCATGCCTCTTCTCTTCTGGCCGGATTTGGCTTCAGCCCACTACACCAGCTCCGTTCTACAGTGGTTGTCAAAAAATAATGTACAATTCGTGGAAAAGGACATCAACCTACCGAACTGCCCGGATCTTCGGCCAATTGAAAGGTATTGGGCAATTGTCAATCGGCACTTTCGGAAAGAAGGTACAGTGTCCCAAAGCATGCAGTAGTTCAAAAAAAACTGGACAGCTGCCACCAGGAAAATCACAAAAGTAACTGTGCAGAATTTAATGAAGAATGTCAAGTCCAAAGTTCGAGCGATTCACAGAAACTAGGATTATAATCAATATAATCAGTGAAATGCATAAAAATGTAACTTTTCTACAATATATCGAAAGCTGATGTCAAAATTGTTTTTTTTTCGCTTTTTCATTCAATAATCAATGTTGCTAACTACTTTTCGATACACTCCTTATAAAAGTTTAATTATGGTACTTTATTCCAAAGTTTGTTTAAAGGCAACTAATACTTGTCAATGTTTTGTTATGTGGATCGGTAAAATAAATATCATCTCATTGCTAGGTGGATCATTCGTGTCGTGACTATCGGATCGATCGGACGTAAATTCTGCTTTCTCCAATCGCGTGGTGAATTGTTTTATTCCGTTATCAAGGTCATCCCGTATTCTATTGTGTGCATCAGTGCGGTCGAGTGATAGTTCTAATAAATCCGTTCTCAAGGCCGACTGTGAGCTTGTGTAAAGCAGCACTGCGTGTGGTACCGTTAGCCAGCGCCAGCGCTGGGCGCTGCGTATATATCGTTGTACATTAGAAACAGTGATAAATATATATAGTGATAAAAAGATTGGTTTCATTGGACAGTGTAGTGAGAGACTAAAAACAAAGTGCTTTTTCCTCAAAGAGGTTTTTTGCACTTTATTGAACTGGAGTATTCACCGGTCGCCTAGGACCGGGCCTTGTCGGCCGATCACCCTTCGAGAGCTAAAGCTAAGTATTTTTTTTCTTTTTCCCTGTTGTTCAGTACCATTAGATTTTTATTGCCCCCTAATATTTACCCGCACGGACACATTTCCGTGCCATGACAAAAGGCACAGAATTGCCTGACCTTCCCCTAGATGATCAAATGGATGCTTCTGATGGCAATAAATCTCGCATTAGAAGCTATCCCGATGGGCTTGCACTCTCGGCCGGACCGTATGCGGTTTACATCCGGACCAAAGCGAATGGTAAAAAATTGAACCTTCTAAAACTTTCTAATGACCTGTCCTCGCGATACAATACTGTACAAAAAATTGAGAAAGTACGCCCGGACAAGCTTAGGGTCTTGTTAGCCAGTGCAAAACAGGCTAATGAGATCGTTCGAAGTGAGCATTTCACGCGGGAGTATCGCGTATACGTACCAGCTCGCGAAGTCGAGATAGACGGCGTGATCACCGATCCGAGTCTGACTTGCGAGGACGTTCTTAAGCATGGGGCAGGCGGTTTTAAAAACCCCCTACTCAAGAACGTTAAGATACTGGACTGCAAGCAATTGCGTTCAGTATCGACCGCTGAGGATGGGACTAAGTCCTATATCCCATCAGACTCGTATCGGGTGACTTTCGCTGGCTCGGCTTTGCCTAATTACGTCCTCCTGGACCGAGTCCGTTTACCTGTTCGTCTTTTTGTGCCGCGGGTCATGAACTGCACCAATTGCAAACAATTGGGACATACAGCATCCCATTGTTGCAATAAATCCCGGTGTATAAAGTGTGGAGGGAGTCATGCGGATAACTCCTGCAGTGGAGACAATGAAAAGTGTCTCTACTGTAAGGAGGGGCCGCATGACCTCTCTGATTGTCCCGTGTACAAATTGCGTAAGGATAAAATGAAGCGTTCACTCAAGCAACATTCCAAACGCTCTTTTGCAGAAATGTTGAAATGTGCTACGCCACCTACCGAAAATCCTTACGCTTACTTGTCAACTGACGAGAGCGAATATGATGACCCCCTCGAAGGTACATCTTCGGCTGTCCCTCATAGCTCATCAATTAGAAAGAGAAGAAATAAATCTTCTCAAAAGCTCCCTAGTAAGGGTTCGAAGATGTCCTCTGATGGGTTCCGAAAAATTACAACAACTGGTAGTGATGGCAAAAAACCAGAGAAAAAAGCTCCAGGCCTTGGAAAATTAAATTCCGAGCAAGAATTTCCATCACTTCCTGGGACTTCAAAACCCCCGAAAGTCCCTAAAGATCAGTCAGAAAATTTACCAAATACTGGGTTTGTTAAATTCTCTGATATTGTGGACTGGATCATGTCTACTTTCAATATTTCTGAACCTCTTAAAAGCCTGATAATGGCTTTTATTCCTACAGTTAAAACATTCTTGAAGCAGTTGACTGCAAAATGGCCCCTTCTTTCAGCGATCGTATCCTTCGATGGCTAAGACATCCACCGAGGTCACGGATACAATCACTGTTATACAGTGGAATTGTAGAAGTATCATCCCAAAAATAGATCCTTTCAAATTTCTAGTAAATAATCTGAAATGTGACGCATTTGCATTGTGCGAAACTTGGCTAACTTCTGAAATACCCTTAAACTTCCACGATTTTAACATTATTCGTCTGGATCGAGATGATTCCTATGGAGGAGTACTTTTGGGGATCAAAAAGTGCTATTCTTTCTATCGCATTAACCTCCCCTCGATACCAGGTATTGAAGTTGTCGCATGTCATGTTACAATCAAAGGCAAGGACCTTTGCATTGCTTCCATCTACATTCCTCCAAGAGCCTCGGTTGGGCATCGGCGGCTCAATGATATCATAGAGCTTCTTCCCGCACCGACGTTGGTTTTAGGAGACTTTAACTCACACGGTACGGGATGGGGCTGTCTTCACGACGATAACAGATCAACTATGATCCATGATATCTGCGACAACTTCAATATGACAATCTTGAATACGGGAGAAATGACACGAATTCCTGCACCACCAGCAAGACCAAGTGCGCTAGACTTATCCCTTTGCTCGACATCGTTACGGTTGGGTTGCACGTGGAAGGTAATCCCTGATCCCCACGGTAGCGATCATCTGCCTATCGTAATTTCAATCGCCACCGGATTAAGACCATCGGAAACAATCAATGTTTCGTATGACCTCACACGAAACATTGATTGGAAATGCTACGCAAATTTGATATCTGAGAATCTAGAAACAACACAAGAACTTCCTCCGGAGGAAGAGTACACGTTTTTGGCTGGCTTGATTCTCGACACCGCGACTCAAGCTCAGACGAAACGTGTACCCGGCGCGAAAACTAACATCCGTCCCCCCAACCCGTGGTGGGACAAAGAGTGCTCAGAATTAAACGCGGAGAGAACTGCATCATTTGTCGAGTTTAGGAAAAACGGAACACCTGATAATTTCAGAAACTACGCGGCATTAGACGCTAAAATGAAAAGCTTGATTAAAGCGAAGAAAAGCGGTTATTGGCGTCGATTCGTAGACGGATTATCGAGAGAAACATCAATGAGCACTCTTTGGAACACAGCCCGACGAATGCGCAACAAAAACACCACAAACGAAAGCGAGGAATATTCTAACCGCTGGATATTCGATTTCGCTAAAAAAGTATGTCCTGACTCGGTTCCGGAACAGACAATCATGCGCGTCGCTTCATCAAACAGAAACGAAACACCTTTTTCGATGGTCGAGTTCTCACTTGCGCTTTTATCGTGTAACAATAAATCTCCGGGGTTAGACAAAATCAAATTCAACTTGTTGAAAAATTTGCCTGACTCTGCCAAAAGGCGCTTATTGAATTTATTCAATAGGCTTCTTGAGGATAATATTGTCCCACATGACTGGAGACAAGTAAGAGTTATCGCCATTCAAAAACCAGGGAAACCTGCCTCCGATCACAATTCGTATCGGCCGATTGCTATGCTTTCCTGTATCCGGAAATTGTTCGAAAAAATGATTCTGTTTCGTCTAGACAATTGGGTCGAGACTAATGGCTTACTTTCAGATACACAATTTGGTTTCCGCAGGGGTAAAGGAACGAACGATTGTCTTGCGTTGCTCTCAACCGAAATTCAAATGGCATTTGCTCGTAAAGAACAAATGGCGTCAGTTTTCCTAGACATTAAGGGGGCTTTTGATTCAGTTTCCATAAACATCCTATCTGAGAAGTTGCATCAGCATGGTCTTTCACCAATTTTGAATAACTTTTTGTATAATCTGTTGTCCGAGAAATACATGTATTTCGCGCATGGTGATTTGTCGACAATACGATTCAGTTACATGGGTCTTCCTCAGGGCTCATGCTTAAGCCCCCTTTTATACAACTTTTACGTGAACAACATTGATGAATGTATCAACACATCTTGCACGCTAAGACAACTTGCCGACGACAGCGTTGTGTCTATTATAGGACCCAAAGCTGCCGATCTCCAAGGACCATTGCAAGATACCCTCGACAACTTGTCGACATGGGCTCTTCAAATGGGTATCGAGTTCTCTACGGAGAAAACTGAGCTGGTTGTATTTTCAAGGAAGCGAGAACCAGCACAATTACAGCTTCAACTAGGGGGTGAAACCATAGCTCAGGTCTTCACATTTAAATATCTCGGGGTCTGGTTCGACTCCAAAGGCACCTGGGGATGTCACATTAGGTATCTGAAACAAAAATGCCAACAGAGAATCAATTTTCTTCGTACAATAACCGGATCATGGTGGGGTGCCCACCCAGGAGACCTGATCAGGTTATACCAAACAACGATATTGTCCGTGATGGAATACGGATGCTTTTGCTTCCGATCCGCGGCGAACACTCATTACATCAAGCTGGAAAGAATTCAGTATCGTTGTTTGCGTATTGCCTTAGGTTGCATGCAGTCGACTCATACGATGAGTCTTGAAGTACTGGCGGGCGTCTTACCGTTGAAAAATCGATTCTGCGATCTCTCATATCGATTGCTAATCCGATGCGACATCCTGAATCCGATGGTGATTGAAAATTTCGAAAGGCTTGTCGAGCTCAATTCTCAAACCCGTTTTATGTCCTTGTATTTTGATTACATGGCTCAGAATATTAATCCTTCTTCGTTTGTTTCCAATCGTGCTCATTTCTTGGATACTTCTGATTCTACTGTGTTTTTCGACACATCCATGAGAGAAGAAATTCGTGGAATCCCGGATCATGTGCGCCCTCAAGTGGCCCCAAATATTTTTTATAATAAATTTAGAACAGTCAACTGTGAAAAGGTGTTTTACACTGACGGTTCAAACATCAACAGGTCCACAGGCTTCGGCATCTTCAATCAAAACATCACCGCTTCTCACAAACTCAATGATCCGGCTTCAGTTTACGTCGCAGAATTAGCTGCTATTCAGTACACCCTTGAGATCATTGAAACCTTGCCCAAAGACCATTACTTCATTGTGACGGACAGTCTAAGCTCAATAGAAGCTCTCCGGGCAATGAAGCCAGGAAAGTATCCCCCATATTTCCTGGGGAAAATACGGGAACACTTGCGAACTTTATCTGAACGGTCTTATTTAATATCGTTAGTCTGGGTCCCTTCGCATTGTTCCATTCCAGGCAATGAAAAGGCAGACTCATTGGCTAAGGTGGGCGCATTAGAAGGTGATATTTATGAAAGACCAATCTGCTTCAATGAATTTTTCAGTATCTCTCGTCAGAAAACTCTCGAAAGTTGGCAAACTTCATGGAGCAATGGCGAACTGGGACGATGGCTACATTCCATTATCCCTAGGGTATCGACGAAACCTTGGTTCAGGGGGATGAACGTGAGTCGCGATTTCATTCGTGTTATGTCGCGGCTCATGTCAAATCACTACACCTTCAACGCACATCTCCGGCGTGTTGGGCTTGCGGAGAGCGGTCTCTGCACCTGTGGCGACGGTTATCAGGACATCGAGCATGTCGTGTGGTCGTGCGTAGAGTATCGTGACGCCAGGTCGAAGCTACTGGAATCCCTTAGGGCCCGAGGTAGACCGCCTGAGGTTCCGGTTCGGGATGTGTTGGCGAGTCGGGATAGTTTATATATGCTTCTCATATACCAGTACCTTAAACACATTGATATACAAGTGTAATGTGTTATCCCTCGCTCAGAAAGTATAAACTCCACCTACAGGTTCGACACTAACATCCGCCCGATTCTCTCGATCCCCGTCCCTGTCCACCATCTTCATTGGAACTAACAAGATCTTTTTTTGTCACTAACTTTTTCGTTACCCCTTCCCTATCTCTTCACCATCTCGATGGCAACTAATTAGATCTTTATCGTTTTCAAACATTTTGTTCCCACATCCCCTTTTTACCCCGTTTCCACAATATTTACTTTTTTTTTCATTCTCTTCCGTAACATCACCATCATCGTCCACGGAAGGCCGCCCCAGTCGAAAACCAGCATGCGGGCCACCCGCCGGGCCTTCGTAGCCTGGGGGTGTTTCCCGCGGACCCACGCGGACCGAAGGATGCGGCCAACATGGATCTTCGCCAACGGCATATGGAAGACCCTCATGCGATATTCAATTCACCGGCCACTACCGATAGCTTCTCGAGAATCCGCTACCGCTACATTACATAATGATACTTTTCTAGTTTTAAGTTAGTCGTAATTAAGATTAGTAAATACCCTTGGCATCTTAGAGCTTAAGCAGTGTGCCTTAAAATTATACTATAATATTGAATAAAAAAAAAAAATGCTAGGTGGATGAAGCACATTTTTCCTTTAAAAAATGAGTAATACCTATCAAAAATTTATCAAAATCCTGAATTTTAGCAAGGTGGCAATTTTTCCAGCATTAGGACCAAGTGCACACCTATCAACAATTATAAAAGCAGCGTAAATTGAAATAAAAATAAACTTCATTAGAGAAATTGGTACGACTAAGGTTTTATTTATTCAGCTGATCATTCTACTGCGGTGTCGTTCTATTTCCGCCTTCTGACCAAATTCGCAACAGTCCCCGACCCGGTCAGCAGAAGTGGCTTCCAACATGGGAACAAGGGTACAAACAGTTCCCTGGTGCGTCCCCTCCGGTGCTGGTTGTGATCCAATAAACACCGAGCGAATGGCGGTCGGTTCTGCAATTGCATCTTGGCATTTTCTCGGGAGTAAATCGCTGGCACTTTTCCAACCGTTTAAGATTTTCACCGTTCCAGCCAACCGTGGACGAGCTCGTTTGGGACGTTCTACTGTTGGGATAGCACGAGACCCACGCTGATGTTGATGGTGAAGATGATGGTTATGATGATGGTGATGGCTACGAGGGAAACAGCAGATATAAATGGAGAAATTTTCCACAAGAGACAAATTATTACTTACTTACAAGTAGTACACGCGCGCTAGGTATTTCGCCTCGCAAACAGACTATTAGTAGCGCCGATGCCAATGGAGGGTGCCACCGTTAGTGATGCTATTTGGGAAGAAGTGTGCCGCTATGTTGTGACCGATGAACTTCTCGGGACCGAACTGTAGCGACAGTTTACCGAAATGGTAATTACCGGTTCACGAATTAAGATTTCTGGCAGCCTTTCACGTTGCTGTCGGGATGGGTAAACTGGTAGCATGTTTGGAATATTTATTCCATCGTTTTTACTGTACCGTGTAATGTTATTTCATGCTCGGAAATTAATGTTTTTCATAAATTGCATAGCAGGTGGTGAATGAAGCCTTTATGTAGTTTTGGTAGCTCGTAACTATAACGTCTTATTGCCGTCTTATAGTACAGTTGGTGATAGACACTCTTACTAATGTGTGCTCTTAACGATGCTTAGTTTGGAGATAACTTTTGGAAAACTTTTGCTATTTCAAATAAATGAATAAAGTAAGATCAATGATTTTGCTATCAGAACTACGGATGGTGCACAGAATTGAATTAAAAATAATTTATTTAAGAGTTGAATTGAAAATTAATTTGAACTGCTTTGTACTGTTAAATCCAGGACAAAACACAGTGAAATAGAGAATAGTTTTTTTATTAACTATTTATTGGAATATGAGCTAACTTTCAATTATTAAGATGTAAATTGGGTGTTCAGCCACAAGTGGTGACTTTTTAGCCCTATTGTATATATGATTTGATTGTTACCATGAGGACATCATTTGCTTCCGCAATTCTGAGATTTTTGTGTAGGGAAAATTCTAAACCTACTTGTATTGTTTAATGGGGAAAAGGAACTTATATTCTAACTTACTAACTAATACATAGAGCGATTCGATTTAATTGAAGATTGCATCGATTTTTGTCGGAATTTGCTTATAATATTATGTCACATTACATCTAATGGTTCTATATTTGTGAGTCTGTGTAACTCATTTGTACTAAGCCAGGGAGGACGCTTCAAGATCATTTTCAGAATTTTATTCTGAATCCTTTGAAGCGTTTTCTTCCTGGTGGAACAACAACTTGACCAAAATTCTAAACCTACTTGTATTGTTTAATGGGGAAAAGGAACTTATATTCTAACTTACTAACTAATACATAGAGCGAATCGATTCAATTGAAGATTGCATCGATTTTTGTCGGAATTTGCTTATAATATTATGTGACATTACATCTAATGGTTCTATATTTGTGAGTCTGTGTAACTCATTTGTACTAAGCCAGGGAGGACGCTTCAAGATCATTTTCAGAATTTTATTCTGAATCCTTTGAAGCGTTTTCTTCCTGGTGTAACAACAACAACAACTTGACCAAATTGATACTGCATAAAGCATGGCTGGTCTGAAAATTTGTTTATAAATTAATAATTTGTATTTTAGACAGAGCTTAGAATTTCTATTTATAAGAAAATATAAACATTTAATATATTTATTACACTTTGGCTGGATTCCTTCAATGTGATCCTTGAAAGTGAGTTTTTTGTCATACGTTAAACCTAAGTATTTAGCTTGATCAGACCATGTCAATTCCAAGCCATTCAATTTGAGAATGTGATTATTGTTTGGTTTAAGAAAAGAAGCTCTTGGCTTATGACAGATAATCACTGAAAATATTTAAACTTTTTTGTAGGCGACTGCAGATCACTCTTAGATTTCTACCTGTGGCTAACAGACTTGTAGTTGAATGTTCATGACGAAATCCAAGCTGCTCTGGTAAAAAAATTGAATTCTCATTTATATGAGACATCATTCTCAACAAGATAATTTTTTCAAAAAGTTTACTGATAGAAGAAAGTAAACTAATTGGTCGATAACTTGATGTTTCTGCTGGATTTTTATCAGGTTTCAGGATAGGAATTACTTTAGCGTTTTTTCATCTTTTTGGGAAGTAAGCTAATGAAAAACACTTGTTGAAAATTTTAACCAGGAGCCTCAAGGCAACATCGGGAAGATTTTTAATAAGAATATTCAAAATTCCATCATTACCAGGAGCCTTCATGTTTTTAAGTTTCCTAACAATTGACTTAATTTCATCAAAATTCGTTTCAATAATGTCATCTTGTAATAACACTTGAGTTGAAATATGATCATATTTCAGTTAGACTTCATTTTCAATAGGACTCACAACGTTCAAATTAAAATTGTGGACACTCTCGAACTGCTGAGCAAGTTTTTGAGCTTTTTCGCCATTTGTAAGAAGTATTTGATTTCCTTACTTGAAAGCAGGAATTGGTTTCTGAGGTTTCTTAAGAACCTTAGAAAGTTTTCAGGAAGGTTTAGAATGTGGTTTAATCCGTTCAACTTCTTTAGCGAAATTTTCATTTCGCAAAAGAAAAAAATCTATGTTTAATTTCTTTTTGTAAATCCTTAACTATGTTTTCATAGCAGGATCACGAGAACGTTGATATTGTCGTCGACAAACATTCTTCAACCGAATGAGCAGTTGAAGATTGTCATCGATGATAGGAGAATTTAATTTAGTTTGAGCTTTGGGAACTGAAAGATTTCTAGCTTCGATAATATAATGATTCAAATTATCAATTGCTGTGTCGATATCCGTAGAATTTTCTAAAATAGTTTCATGATCCACATTATTTTCAATGTGAGATCTGTAATCCAAAAAATTAGTCAACTGAAGAGGGGTTTTTCACGGAAGAGAAGCAAGTCGGATTACTGGGATAAAGAACTGTGAAGTAATCAGCTGAGAGTTGATTATGAAGTATTTTACCATTACTGTTATTTTGCCTACAATTCCACTGGACATGCTTTGCATTTAAGTCCCCTATTAAAAAAATTCGGTCGATATCTTATGAGTTTTTGAAAATTGCCTTTAAAGAAATTTAATTGTTCGCCGGTGCATTGGAATGGCAAATATGCTCCAGCGATGAAATAAATTCCATGAATGGTTTCAACTTCGATTCCCAAGCTTTCAATAACTTTAGTATTGAAAGAAGGTAAAATTCGATGTTCAATTTGCCGTTGGACAAAAATGGCAACTCCACCACCCATTCCAGTAAACCTGTCAAATCGATGAACCACATAATGTGGATTACTTTTCAATTTGACATTTGGTTTAGGAAAAGTTTCTGTCACAATGGCAATATGAATTTTGTGAACTTTGAGAAAATTATAATATTCATCTTCACTCGATTTTAAAGATCGACCATTCCAATTTAAAATATTCAAATAATTATTTAACGTCACTGTTAAATTTTAAATTCATTATAATATTATTCGCAAATTGCCATCCGATTTGAAATGGTTCAAAAAGTGATGAAGTCGAATTCATTTGAAAAAGTTTATCTTGTATGTAGATCATTTTATTTTCAGTTATATCGCCTAAATCGAATTTGTTTAAAGAAGCAAACGGCATTGTAGGAATATTGGTAGGTAGGTGTCTACCTGTTACACTAGTGTAACTGCGATTAGAAAAAGATGATGACGTGGTCGATCTACCTATTAATAAACTGTGTTCGTTAGAAGATGAACTGGAAGACGTTCCTGTGTTTTGATTATTTACATTAGAAGAAATAAGAGGTAGTTGTCTATCTGTTACTAAAGCGTAACTGTCATTAGAAGAAGATGATGACGAGGTCGATCTACCTGTCAATAAATTGTTTTCGTTAGAAGACGAATTGGAAGGCGTACCTGTTTTTTATTTTGAATTCGAAGAAATAAGCGCCTTAGAAGAATTAGGCGTTGCTTTTGTAACGGTTTTTTTTTTTATTTTCAGGTATTGTAAATTTAAGGTCGTTGATTTGACTTGTTGTCTAAGCGAATGAGCGTTTAATTTTTTTCCCTGACAGGACATTCCAAATAATTGGATTTATGATTTCCCTCGCAATTTGAACATAAAAATTTATCAGAGGTTTCATTCAATGGACAAACGTCTTTCTAATGCGATTTACCACAATTCAAACACCGTATATACATATGACAATTTTTGGTTCCATGGCCGAAGCCTTGGCAATGACAACATTTTAACGCAATTCCATTATGCCGTTTATAATGTTCCCAATGAAATTTTAATGTGGGAAATGAAACGTACTTTTTCTAAAGTTTTCAAATTGTTTACATCACTTCGATTGAAGTGTATTAGGTAAAGTTCATGGGAAATTCCAGAGCGTGGTTTAGAAGTACAATTCGCTCTTTTTTCATAAGTATTACTTGGGAAGGGGCAAAACCAAGCAATTCTTTTAGTTCATATTTAATTTTTTAGTACTTCGATCATTTGATAAGCCTTTCAAGACAGCCTTGAAGGGCCTGTCTGATTTTATATCATATGAATAAAATTTATGAAGTTTCTCGGACAAATATCAGATAAGACGTTCGTAATCTTCCAATCCATCAACCAAGACTCGACATTCTCCTCTTCGTCCGATTTGAAATGAGACTTTTACTTCCGGGAGAAAAGTAGAAAGCTCAGTACGGAATGCTTTGAAGTCGAAAATCATCACCGTCACTGGAGGCATAGATTAGTGTTTCTTCCCAGAACGACAAGCGTCCATTTTGGGAATTTTTGAAGAATTTTCTTCTATGTCGCTACAATCGGATTCAGGAAGAATCTCGTAAATATTGTTGTCTTTTATTTTTACATTCAGATTCTATAAGATCGTGAATGTTATTAGAAAAATGTTGAATAACGGATTGTGATTTATTCCGTATTGAATTATTTTTAGCCTTAGGCTTGTTGCCTTTCCGGTTGGATGCAGGCATTTTGGAAATGAATGAAATTTGAAATTTGATTAACTAGGCTAAATTAGTCTTCGATTAGACTCCTAGTTTGGATAAATCTTGATAAAGACTGATTTTGTGGTAGTTTTAATAAAGACTGATTAGGTCGAAGAATAATTTTTTGAATGGCTAGCCTTAAAAAAGGCTGTATAATTTCTTAGTCTTCAAAAAGACTGTTTGTATTAGAATATCACACTTTGTATAGCCTTGAGAAAGGCTGAATAATTGTTATTCTTTAAAAAGACTGTTAGTGATTCAGGTAGCCTTGAAAAAGACTGAAGCCTTGAATCAATGAAACTTTAGGTAGCCAGAATAAATTTCTAGGAGCCAAGAGCTATACGCGTGCGACTGATCACATATTTGTTTGTGACACTGTCACAAGTTAAGAAAAGAAAAAAAGAATATTTAAAAACTAAACTAGTTTCGGTGACAATTTGCGTTATGTGTTAATTGATAATTGTAATGATATAAAACAAAAAGTAGTCAATGTAAATCAGTATAACTTAAATGTAATTCATTATCGACAACCAAACGGCATAAAATTTAAAAACAATGTTCAAACGTAATTGACAAAATACAAATCAATACTCATGTACCTGCCTTCGACGTTGGCCCCGGCTGCAAAACCGGTCAACTCAATTTTCCTCAAAATGAATTTTCCCTCCGAGCTCGATTGGCCAAAATTGCATTTGCAAACTGCAAACTTCGTCGGCCGGTAACCGCCTGAAATCAAATTAAAACTGTTTTACTAGCCACAAAGCATCCCCTCGGCTGGGCAGTGCAAATACCATGATCGACAACGTTGTTCGTTGGTCCGTGCCGGCCGAGACCATATTGTTCCTGTAATTATAAATCCCATTGTTCCGGCACTGCGACGATGCTGTAAAGTGAAAATGAAAATGTGAAATTGTCCCCCAACAAACATGAAAGCCTCCCGCGACCACTCGTTCCAAAATACACTGGTTAACTTATATACCAGCACGCAACAATGGCCAGCCTTACACTAACAACGGCATGAAAGTGACAAACAGCACTGGATGAATCACTTCACCCGCCCGAATAAAGCGCTGGGAGCGATAATTGGATTCATTTGCAGCGTTTTCCAATGCATGTCAGAGCACTGAGCTAAGCGAAGCGGAGCGAGTGAGCAGTTGGTCAATTTCGCATTCCACCCGTTTGTCATTGAACCACAAAAGGACTCTATATCCAACAAATCACCAACGGAGGCTTCCACGCAATTGAAATGCACTGGCGTGATTTTTGTTTACATTATTCGGCTTTTTCGACCACACGAACAAAAGTGTCTGGCGTACCAAGCACAATAATAAATATGAGTTTGTAAAAACCAACATTGAAACTCAGCTGAAGTATGACTCAAAACAAAAACGTGAATCAACATGTAAACAATAGAGTCGGTGCAGGATGAATGGTGCTATAAATTTGAAGACCCCGACAGCGATCGATCAAACTTCGGTAGTTACCCGGCGAAAGACCATAGTAAGGTTAAAACCGGGTATAAATAAACTTTAAATTAATTAATTAACTTCGGTAATGTGGAAATTTGGCATTCTTGCTGCCAACCTTCCGATTGATGAACGGGAAATTGAGCTTCTCTATAGATGAAAAGAGAAATCCAAAAACGTTTACCAGAGAATAGAAGGGGATTTTTAAAATGATGAGTTTTGGATCGATTTCAATGTGTAGAACGACAATGACATTTGAAGTCCTTGCAGAACCATTGTTACTTCTGGAACACCGCTATCAGTTAAAAACAATTAAAATTTGAAAGACTTTCATATTGTAAGGGTTTTCAACCGGAAGTCACCATTTTGGATTTTGAAACGGCTTCAAACATTATTTTCCGGTACCTGATGTTGCAATCGTTTCCAAAAAAAAATGCGGATGGGTAATGTCGGAGACATAACTGGATGTCGTGAAAACGAATAAAACTTGCATTCTTTCTTCACACTTCCGAATATCTGTTAGTTGATCGATTGTGTGATAAATCGAAGTTACATGAAACATTCTGACACAGAATTAAATATTACTAAATATTTTTTATAGTTCTTTGTAATAAAATAATGATGGTTCTTAAAAGAACCTTTTATGAAGGCGTTCGTGTTGGAGAGTGACAAGTTGAATTCGATTTCCGATTATGATCTTCCAATGGAGAAAACATTAATTCGCTGGATTTATCAGTCATACAATAGGCCTATGATATGAAAAGTATAAAATATATCTACGTCTTTCTACACTGGTATTTCTAGCAAATACAAAATCAATACATATGCCTTCAAGTGTAGTAGCTTGTGAAGGAACGGATTTCCAACTTGATATATTTGCCCATATTTTGTTTTTTAAGCATCTCTATTGAAATCCCCTACAACTATCGTCGGCGTATTTTTACGATAATATGAAAATGGGGCATACTAGAATTCTTAATCCGCATAGAAACATGAGATGTATTTAGAAAAACACTTTTTAAACAAATGTGGATTTTTAGTGCTGTTAAGAAATTCTTCTCTATCGCTATCTGTATTTTTCAGGAGAAATAAAATACAGATAAATCTGTATATGCGGTAACCCTGTTTCACAAGACATATTTCGAAACGACACCCATACTACTATAAAAATGTGTTCTACATCAATATTTTCATTTTCGCATTACGTAAGTCGTAATTAATGTGTTAGTGACGGCGCAAACTTTTTCAACTTCCATTTTGATAACTTTTTTGCTTTTGGTAGGCAATGGAGAAAATTGAATTTATTCTTAACTAGCTGACCCGTCGAACTTCGTCTCGCCTAAAATTATTTTTTTAATTTATATTTTCGGACGGCAGAGTGATCAAACGTCTAATGT
Organism: Malaya genurostris; assembly: GCF_030247185.1. Classification (NCBI taxonomy): domain Eukaryota; kingdom Metazoa; phylum Arthropoda; class Insecta; order Diptera; family Culicidae; genus Malaya; species Malaya genurostris. The sequence goes on from NC_080572.1 coordinate 97,373,767, forward strand.
CGTTAACGTTTCTCTCCATTATGTGGCTGACTACTTGGTCTACAATGAACGCTTGTAACGAATTCAGAGACAACATATTCGTTTCCAAACAAATTGAATATTAGAATAAGAGTGGTCCTGAAATTATTAAAATTTAATGGCAAATCCTTGGAGATTATCGGAAGGAATTTTTTTGAGATTGTTTGTCCAAAAAATGCTTCTTCGCTAATCTGATGATTCTACACGGAGAACCCTCCGATCATAAAATTGCGATATCACAGTTTTTGATTTTTGCGATAGTTAATTCAACTAATTTCTTTTTGATTCAACCAAAATGGTTTTTGACTTGCGTATATTCAAGTAGTTAAAAAATGTGTTGCTTTGAATGCTGTCAAATGCCGAAGACAGGGCCTTCGTAGCCTGGGGGTGTTTCCCGCGGACCCACACGAACTGAAAGGAAGCGCCCATAGATAGCACCAACTGGAAGTCATGCAATATTCAATTCACCGACCACTGCCGAACGCCAGCTAAAAGCTTTTTCCAAAAATTCTAGACGACATAATCTAATGATACTATTCTAGTTTTAAGTTAGTCGTTAATTAAGATTAGGAAATACCCTTGGCATCTTAGAGCTTAAGCAGTGTGCCTAAAAATATATATTATACTATTGAATAAAAAAAAATGCCGAAGACAGCTGAAAGCAAAACAATAATCGCAATGGAAAATCAACAGTTTTTAGTTGAAATCTGTTCGCGTCGCTTCAAAATGTCAATGGAAACAACATCGATTGTTAAAGCGTTTGGGAAAATTGTGTTCGTTCGATTTGAAGAAAATTATGATTCCATGACAAGTGTTTATCGAACAGCGGTGTTGCGATAAAGTTAACCTTGTTTGAGCTGAAAAAGGTTTGGAGACAAATTAGAAAACGTGTACTGATTTGGTGTTACAAAAATCGTACAAAAATCAAAATCACTCATAGATCAGATCAGTTGTGATTTCGTAACGATGATTTATTCCTTGGTTAAGATCACTTGTGATGAAATCAGTAGTGATTTTTAATGTGCAAGATCAGTCATCTTAAGATCAGCAGTGATCGGTGGTTTTCCCAGCCCTGTTAATAACCAATGATATTACTTGTCAATATAAAATACTGTTTATATTGGAACAACGATATTTATTTCAAATAGATCATGACGTATATCAGTAAGTATATTTTGATCAGTATCGCAAATCAATAACATTGTTCGAGTTGATTCAATTAATTGGATTGTCGAAAACAACTAAAACCGATTTGTTTTTCAACTAACAGAATTTCGTTTCAATAACAACGCCAGTTATTCCAACTAAAATATTTGTTGAAATTGAAAGGTATGTGTCCTCACTAATTGACAGCATTTTTTTTTCAACCAATTAAATTAGTTGTTTCAACCATCGTTTCTACTAATCGAAAAACAAAAATGACAGTTTAGTTAAAAAAACAATCGATTAGTTGTACCAAATTTTAACCAATCAAATTCAGAAAATCAACTAATATTCTGGTTGAAATTGGATCGCGGGTGGTTCCGTGTACATAATCATGTTTGTTGAATGTTCATAGCATTGCAATCACAGGATCAATCTTTGAATCAAAATTTAGCGATAAATTTTATTTTCAATAGTTAAAACAATAATTTTATCCATGTGTACTTTAACTGGGGTTTGCTGGGTACTCTGTCTACAATTAGGGAATAAGTTAACAGAAATTAAGTTAAGAGAATCAATATCATTCAAAATTAAAGGAAAAATGTGCAATACTTCTGTTATAGCGAAGCAAATATGTGAAGTAAATATACCAGTTGCCGTCCTTTCTTTTTAGCCAATGTGCTAAACAGGACAGTAGATTTCACAACTAACAATTTTATGGTACCATGTTCTCTCTTCATGTTCTTTATTACTGGAGCATAGAAAAGTCCACTAGAGATAAGTTATTATCAATTTATCACTGTCTCCAGTAGGCATTAATATATATCAGCAGACTACATAATATGCAAATGATACATTCCGTGTGATTAATTTTTATAGCTATAAAATCATCTCTTCTGTCCACGGCATCTTAGAGCTAAGGTAGTGTGCCTTATCAAAAATATCGTTAAATTAATAAGTTCAAATAGAGGGAATGATTTATCTTAAGCTACTTTCGAAGTAAATGAATAGTATCCTGAGCCGCCCGTTTTCAAGTAATAATCCACATTTGAAAACTCACCCAATGCAACTGAACGAATTTTAGCTCAGCGCAGCAAGAAAAATAGCTTGTTCTGTACCTTCAAGTTATCAAAAGTTTCTCATCTATCTCGAAGGAGAAAGAAAATGATTATTTTCGTATGCTGAGAAAATTTTGATTGCTTGGAAGAACTTCGCTATAATTTCAATTTTATCTTTATCTTGCAAATTCTAAAATACAAAAATAAGTAACATAAAACTACAAGGATCAGCCCCATGGGGTTGTTCGAGCCATTGATGTGGAACAAGGCAACCAAAATTTTTAATGATCTATAATCAAATAGTTCAATCAATCGTCACACTTTTGAATCCGCAAATGCACGAGAGTCTATTTAGATTTAGATCTTCATTAGGAACCAAAACCAAACACGCGAACCCAGAACATAGACTCTATTTGTCGTGATTTGTATTTGTTTTGTAGCCGACGAAATTACATCAATAGCCCAAATGTATGCAATTATATGTTAGTACACGCTTGCGATACGGATATCGATATTTAAGCTTCTCTTCGCCAAGCTTGTGCTCAAGTTTTGTATGCAAGCAGTTATTTTTGTAGCGTTTCTCTACCATTACTGCCATTCTGCGATTTCGGTTGGAGCGATAAACTTTTTCTCATTATCAATCGAGTTCATCTTATATAAATTGTAAATTAATCTTATGCACTCCAAATTTACCCTGGGGTAGTTGTCAATTTCTCAGGCGAAACGACACAACATGGAATTTCATCCGAACTTGCATGATACAAGATCAGAGCATACCAATTAAAGCTTCAAATCGTTTTATGGCACTTTTTGTCTTGCTGTCTAGCAATAAGCTACCTCTAGCAAGCTACTCGTAGGACTAAAACGTTAGCTATAATTTTGATACATTCAAATCGAAACTTCGAAATATTTCCAATCAAATGATGAAATTATATTAATAATTGATACAAAATAGGCTGATCTGTAAGTGTTCAAAACCTGACCACATTTCGACGTGTATTTTTCTTGAGTTTCTAATTTGCACCCCTATACAGAAAACAAAATTGTGCTTTACAATAAAATAACAATATCAATTTATTACGCTAATCACCCTTCGGCATTGTCCAGCAGAATCATATCACATTACATGGTATTACATGGCTCACATTGCATCTAGTACAACTGGTAAACGAAATCAGAACTTAAGCTCCTGCTTACGGTATGGCTTGAATAGTATATCGACATAGCTAGAACAGTGCTATGCATTCCGTCAATAATTCATTTAGCAAGCAATAATTTTTTATACCAATTTAAGCACGTGGTTCGAAATGACGAATCACATCCATCAAGTATGCATGTGAAATCTCCACACAAAATATCTCGTTGCGCGCCAAACAATTTTTTCAACGATCTACTATTCTTTCCTTCGACGGCCAAGCACTTATGCAACTCGTTGCGCGCCAAACATCAATCGTAGATCTAGCAAGCATTGACCGCTTTTTCAACAGAAAATTCCATTGTCCATACAAAACAATTTCATGGATTTTTCCCACTTTTCCGGCAAGTTTTCCTAATTTATTTGATGCACGAACCCGGTGCTGAAAACTGATCAAACAAAAAAAAGAATCATGTAGTTCCATCCATCCGATCTTACGTGATACGAATGATCTCTGCATTTTTATATATAGATGGTGATCTGTGGGACTGAAAAGTGCCTTGATTTGTCAAGACCACCATGATCTGCATATTCTCAGAACTGAGATGGCTCTTGGCGTGTACATTCGACAAACTAAACACAATTGGATTCCATAAAAGATGAAACAATCCATTTCGGGTGGAATCAGTAGGTGCATTTGGAACTCACAATACATTCCGACTAGAATTTCAGACAACTTAACTGAGCAGCGCTCCCATGATGACTGACAACTTCCATCTGGTAGGATTTTGATGTGGTTTTGCTGTGTGCCCGACTGCGACTGTTCTTCGGCACAATTCTACTGTCCCGCGCTCGCTTTATTCCAAAGGCGTGATGTCTTCGATGTTGTTCTCCCGTATGTCATGCTTCGACAACCGTGGCTCAGAAAATGATGGGAAAAAGTGGATCTGTTTCCTCTTTTTATCTTTTATGCCGATTCTGTTGTACAGCAGCAGATATTTTGTTCTCTTCCTCAGAACGCGTTTTGATTGGCTGGTGCTGACATGGGTCAAATCAGACAGCTTTTTCAATAGTGTACTACTGAAACACTTCAATAGGTTATATAAATCCTTCTGCAGATCACTGACCAATAAGCTGTCAAAATACAAGAACGGCAAACACGCGTCATGAGTTTTCCTCTTTGATACTCGTTGATACCAAACATTTCAGAAAAGTTTTATTTTGAATTATTTGAGATTATGTCATACAACTGAAAAAAATTGCATAAACTTATGATAATATTTCCGATGGCATGAAGCAAAAGTTATGTTGATACGTTAGATACAAAAAGAGACATTCACGATCAAAAATTTATCACTCTCTCAGAGATGAGACCATGAGATTTTTTATTTTATGAACGCTTTGATGAACTGTGTCGAATGATATAGAACACTTAGCGCTCTGGGCCAATTTTCACTAGTCAATTTTTCAAGTGATTCCATAAACTTTCTATATGAGAAAGACAATAAGTGTACTTTTATATAAAATAATCGTTATATTGATTTTGTGATAATACTAACGTATGTACAAAATGCATAAAAGGTTTACAAATTTACATATTTTTCATCTGAAAAATAAAAGAATTTTTTGTGGCAACCATGCACACCATACGAAATTAAGCGAAGCACGCTGCAAACGGATCAAATTCTATTTCCGTACCAGCACGTACTGACGCGTACCAGTTTTGCATCGTCATTTTGAATGACGATTTAAATGTTTTGACACTCATCGCCCTATAATTTCGTAACCGAAAGTCGGATCTGGATGAAATTGCACAGTACATTTAAAGACAAGCAGAGCTTCAATTTGAATCATGATTTATGAAAATCGGCTTAACCGTTGCTGAGAAATCGAAGTGAGTTCAATTTTTAGAACTTTTCTTCACTTTTATCAGTGCTTTTAGAAGCGAAAACCGAGGAGTAGTAGTCCCAAAGTAGATTTATATATTTACTAACTAACAAAATCTGCCAACAAGTTGAATTTAGCGGTAAGTTCTATAAAAATGGGCACCTCGTTTCGCCACGCTTGTGAAAAAAATACTCATGCAATTGAAAGTATTCACTTATCCCGCTGTAATACCGGAACCGGAAGTTGGATCTGGATCAACTTTTCGGGAACGAGGAAAAAAATAGTCACACACGTTTCTCAGAGATGGCTGAACCGATTTTCACAAACTTAGATGAATATGAAAGGTCTTATGGCCTCATACAATTTTCTTGAATTTCATTGGGATCCAACTTCCGGTTCTGGGAATACAAGGAAATATGTGTCACTTTATTAAAAAATGCGCACTCAATTGTCTTGGAAATTTCTTAACCGATTTTTACAAACTAAGAAGCAAATAAAATTCTTTAAAAAGTCCCCGAAAAGTTGATCCAGATCCAACCTTCGGTTCCGGTATTGCAGTGCGATTAGTGAAAATTTTCAATATCAGGAGTATTTTTTCACAAGCGATGGCGAAATGAGGTGCGTAGTTTTATAAAACTTACTGCTAAATTCATCTAATTGGCAGACCTTGTTAGTTAGAAAATATATAAAACCACTTTGGGACTACTAGTCCCCGATTTCCGCTTCCGAGAGCACCGATAATGGTGAAGAACATCTTCAAAACTCACTTCGATTTCTCAGCAATGGTTAAACCGATTTTCACTAGTCATTATTCAAATTAAAGCTCTCATTGTCTTTAAATATGCAATTTCATCCAGATCCGACTTCCGGTTTCAATATTATGGGGCATTCAAATTATCATTCAATGACGATACAAATCTAGTACGCGGCAGTACGTGCGGCTTTGCCCCGTTCGCAGCGTGCTTTGTTCAATTTCGTATAGCGTGCATGGTTGCAAAATTTAAATTTATATTTTTCAGGTGAAAAAATGTACATTTCTAAGTCTTTTATTAAATTTGTACCTACTAGTTAGTGTTATTGCAAAATCATGATAACGATGCTTTTCTATACAAGTACAGTTATTGCCTTTCTCATATAGAAAGTTTATGCAATCACTTGACTAGTGAAAATTGGCCCAGAAGGCTAAGTGTTCTATATCATTCGACACAGTTCATCGAGCTGAGCAATGTATGTTTCTGTGCGTGTATGTGTGTGAGTATATGTCAAATGATGTAACTCATAAAATGAAAAATAGTCCCATAGGTTACTATTGAAATTCATCATGCTTTCATAGCGTACAGTGCGTTCAAAATTGCTAACCGTCTTTGAGAGCGACGATACAAAAAAGGGTAAAATTCTTCTAGACTTGGATTCAATTTGTAGTTATAAGTAACTTACTAAACAAACCGACTTCGGCTATACTGGTTCCAAGTTTCAGGTTCCAGAAGTACCGAAAATAGTGGTCAATAGATTGCTATTTAATTTCATCCGGGTCCGACCTCCAGTTCTAGAACTATAGGGTAAAGTGTGTTTAATCATTTAGTGCGACTATGCAAAATAGAGAAACATTCTTATTAACTTGACATAACTGTGTTTTATTGAAAAAAAAATTTCTTCACAGAATCTTTTAGTGATATTTTTGAAAATATAAGTAATATGAGAAAGGCATCATGACACCACTAGATGGATTAAAAAAGGTTTTTTGGTGCATATCACCCTGTCATTCCGAAACCGGTAGTCGAATCGGGATAAAATTTAATAGCTGTCTTTGAGACTATAAGATCTTTCATTTGAATCTGAGTTGAAAATCGGTTCAGTAATCTATGAGAAAATTGAGTGACATTCAAGGATGGCTTTTATCGTATCAAAGAACGCTCACTAGCAACACGATTGAATCAGTGCCATCAAAAAGAGACCGATATCATCGCAGCAACAAAAACCCGGCATGGCTCATTTAACATAGAATAGATACCAGTGCGAGAGCGAATTTCTCTCGATGACATTCCTGAGAATCAAAGGTTAGCACGCTGCTGTGGGGATCCTCTCTGAGGCAACAAACGGTCGCTTATTCTCGTTTCGCGATCCGATTCTATACAGGCAGTTGATAATTGCGATAGAATCATTTCACTATTGCCGCTTATTCTAACGATGTGCATATAACCTTTGTATGTGAATGCTCCACACGAGGGTTTTGAAATATTGCAACCTAGTATGAGAATCATCAAGTTGAATCATCAATTCGATTTTTTGCGATAATTCGACGTGAACATTTCAAAAGGGCCTTAAAACAATTGACAGATTCTCTTTGTTTACTTTCTCTTTCGATTATATCTGCGTTATTATGCAATTGTTCGTTACATGTATGATACTATTAGAAAGCTGGAGATATTTTCTTTCATTCTATATGCAAATTTGGCAAGTGAACGTGAAAATTTAGGTGTTATTAACAGAAGAGAAAGTAAACAAAGAGAATCTCTCATTGGTTCATGTGCCCTTATGAAATGTTCACGTGGAATTGTCAACTTGCGATTCTCTCTTGGTAAATTCCACACTGCACCAATCATTATCAGACTGTAAATTTTTTTAAGAGCCGTGAAATACTCAGAGTATGAAGTGGAGCGAAGAAATGTAGAAAAATTATCTTGCGGTTCATGCATTAAGAGACTCGAGTTCTTGTAGCATCTTCTACCGGATTGAAAATGTTGTATACAATATAGATAAAAATCGAGCAGCTTCTGTCAAATTTTCGGCAATCGCCAACACTGGTGACATTATTTGTCACATACACACATACATTTTGTGATCTCGACGAACTGATTCGAATGGTATATGAAACGCCTCGGTTGTAAAGTCGGTTTTCATAGCGATTGCATAGCCTTTCTATATGAGAAAGGCAAAACACTGTTTCATCAATTCATAAGTCGAGAGCAAAGATTGTTAAGTTGAACGTATTACAATTCAAATTGCTTCATCATCCACCGTATAATTCAAATCTGGCCCCCAGTAACTACTGAACTTCACTGATCTAAGAAAATGCATGCCTTCTTCAACTCAAATGAAGAAGCAATCGCTGAATGTGAGACCTATTTTGAGGCCAAAGACAAATTCTTCCACAAGCACGACAACGAGAAGCTCGAGAAACGTAGGAGTGGCCTATACGTTGTCGTAGACAAAATTTTCCAGAAATGTAAAGAAATCAGAAAGTTCAATAATTAGTATCGAAACTGCTTGTATAAATCTGTAAAATTGATTCTAAAACTAACAACACAGACGAATATTCATGTAAAACACATGTGGATTAATAAAAAAAAACGGTATCATCTCACTGCTAGGTGGAATAAGCACAACCGGAAGTCTTTTCTTCAACTCGATTAAAATAAAACAATCTCAGACAAGTGAGTTTTAAAGCAATGATCAAGATAACACGCTTCTATTGTTATAATTCTAATTGACCAATGCTGGCTTTTATTTGACAACGCTTGTTTCTGTGTTCATGGAAATTAGTACGATAAAATACTGCCGACAAATGTTTTTATTCCAGTTTTTCCCGTTCCTTACCTGCAATGTATCTATTGTTTCGTGATGGGGACGTAAGTGACCAACAGTCTTCCAACATCCTGCTCGTGAAAGTGTGGAAATATAAAAACGATTTTCCAAGCTGTCGTAAAATTTCACGGCTCAGTGAAATAAGTAATGAACTTTTCATCCGGTCTCCATTGTCACATTTTTCGAAAATTCTAGCCAAAACAAGCAGCAGGTCATTTCATGTAAAGATCATATCTTCACTCCCCTTGCAAACAAAGCACCGCCACTAAAAACGTTTTGGAAGGGTGCTTGATTTTCAGCACCGTTAAATTGCAATTTATTTGCGGCAAAATTATCATACGTAATGAAATATGATAATTACTTTCCTAATTTCACTATGCTTTGACCACATTAACTTCGTTCACGCTCACTTCCACTCATACGTGATGCTGAATTGTGCAAATCCGGTCGAAAAGTGTTCCAAGACAGGGTTTCCACAAAATCCCGCATCGTATGAACCAGCCAGCCGTATCCTCCATGGCCTCAATTCCTCCCCACTTCGAACGGTAATCTGCAACATATTTCAAACATTGTCACTTATGCTGTCATCGCGTGGATCCCCAATCTACCATCCACCTGTACTGGGGTCTGATTTTCCACAACGACCAGAATGGCAAATTTCTGCACGCATGAGTTTGCAGAATGTCGAAACATAAATTTGTCAACCCTTCCTGTGCCGTTTGCCAAGAGACCGAGTGGCCGCAGGGTGGGATCGAAAATGGCTTCATCGCACATCGTAAATCTCGTCCGGCGAATAATTTCGACCCGGACGACGCGAGTGTTAACGGGAAGAACCCGATACGGGACGTAGCCGCCAGAAAGCATGCCCCAGATCGCGCGGATAATGTCGGATGGTTCATGAAATTAAAACACACTGGCAGGCGTGGGGAACTTGCTGAATTGAACTATTGTTTTAGTGACAATAACCGCAGAATTTCATTGCCGTCATGATTTCGAGATGGCAGACTGTAAACTGTGCAGAAATACTGATTAGTGATGACATTTCAGAAGATTTGTATTTGTGTGGCTTCAAGAATACAAAAATTGTAAACACAGTTTTGAGCTAGTCGAGTATAAAAGTCTTACGAAAAAAATTTGAACCATCAACCGTTTCGAAATGAGGGTCAATTCAAACGTAAGATTATTTCCTGACTATGCAATAACTTGTTGAATGATAATCACAAAATATGTGGCATACAATTCCAACACTTTAATCTTGACGCTCTTTATGAGATTTTACACAAACGTTCGTAGATGGTATTGCTTACGTTCATTTCTGAATTTCTCGGAAATTGTTCGTTTCGTGTTCCATATTATTAATCACTCATTGAAACATAGCACTATAAAAATGCAAAGAATTTTCCGGTTTCTAATTGGAATATTCATCGCACTATTTTTCCACTTCCAAATAAATACGTATCTGCTTTCTGAAATAACCGGTGTCGGTATTGATCTGCATTCAGGAATCAAAGAAATTTATGCAACGTGATGTTGCAACCTCAATTCGTTCTGGTCAATACCGGCGACAGACCCTGTCAGCTTTGAGCGAAATCAATCTTCAGTTCAGTAACGCCATCGCACGGCATCACATTCAACAAATCTTGTCAATTGTATGAGTGCGCAGTACTGCCATTTTGGCGCGCACGAATTTGACATTTCTTTTCCATACTACTATGTACGAGATTCGAAGCGAACTCGCTTGAGGGCGCCATGCTAGCCAAGAAGAATGTTGCCAATGATTTGTTCGGGAAATGTGAGAGCTGGATATCTTGTTAATATGAAGTCTTTGCCGGCGGTCTATAAAGACTGTCCTAGAAAGTATGGACGCAACCAAAAACCGCTGCCATTTCGCAACGGTTCAGAATCTGTCAATTTTTATGGCTGCGTCCTGTTGTTTACACTCTTCTCTAACCACTTATGCAGTTGTTTATTCGTTTTCATTAGTTTGTTTCGAAATGCGGACTTTCTGGGACAGTCTTTAATGCTAGTGATAGTAATGATATTCGTCCACCCAGTATCACACAAATCTGTCAACTCACCTTCACCGTTATCTGTAATAGTTGATTTGCTTTTACTGAACCGTATTTCGTCTCCAAATCAAATTCACACAACTAACTTAGTTTGGATCTGATTTTTCACAACGTGTTCCTGAATGAATTCTTACTACAGATAAATTTCAGAAACAGACCACATTCAAGTTAGTGGCAAATCTTTTCGGAATATTATGTAAAAGCTAATTTTAATTACACGTTGAATCTTTTCTGTGCCGAAGCTTCTCTAAAAAACCCTGTTTTAATCGACCTTGTGGTGTAATGATGCCTTTCTCATACCATTTATAACATTATAAATGTTACTGTAGAATTCACAAAAAAAACTGTTCATTGAAGTGAAAAGTATGTTCGAACTTAGTCTAACAAACTCTACAAACTTTGTTTACCCTGTAGTTCCACAACCGGAAGTAGTATCCACAACAAATTTAGGAATTCCGTATGAAACTGTAAGACTTTTCATTTGAACCTATAAGTTTGTGAAAATCGATTTTGGCCATCTTGAAGAAAAGTGAGTGAGATCCTGATCACTATTTCCAATTCGTCCGCAACCGGATTGAGATGACCGGAATAGCCGAAGTTGGTTCGTTTGCTAGCAACAAATATGACCTACAAATTGGAACAGTTTTGAATCTAATTAAACCTAGACTTACTATTTCATGCTCTATTAGACGAAATCTAACAAACTAAGCGAACCAGTGTTTCTGTTACTTTTGCGTAACAAAAAAGTCAAGGTAAACAGCATGAATCCGTAGCATAAAACATGTAGTAGGATTATTATAATTATTATTATTATTATTATTATTTTTTTTTTTCAATTATAGAGGCTTTAACATCTTAGGTCATTCGCCTCTTTGGACCAGAAAATCTTTCTGACCCTATGTGCGGGGTTGGGAATCGAACCCAGGCGGGCTGCGTGAAAGGCATCGACTATCCCATCACGCTATACCCGTCCCCCTATTATTATTATTATTATTATTATTATTATTATTATTATTATTATTATTATTATTATTATTATTATTATTATTATTATTAGTATTATTATTATTATTATTATTATTATTATTATTATTATTATTATTATTATTATTATTATTATTATTATTATTATTATTATTATTATTATTATTATTATTATTATTATTATTATTATTATTATTATTATTATTATTATTATTATTATTATTATTATTATTATTATTATTATTATTATTATTATTATTATTATTATTAGTATTATTATTATTATTATTATTATTATTATTATTATTATTATTATTATTATTATTATTATTATTATTATTATTATTATTATTATTATTATTATTATTATTATTATTATTATTATTATTATTATTATTATTATTATTATTATTATTATTATTATTATTATTATTATTATTATTATTATTATTATTATTACTATTACTATTATTATTATTATTATGATTATTATTGACATCACAACACCGCCGGCACGGTATTAGAGCACTACCGGCTGTGTAAATTGCACATTTTCACCTTTTTTTATAAATATAGAAAATAGGTATAGAATTCGCTCAAACTTTAGAAAAATTTCCCAAGGCCCGGAGGGCCGAATGTCATATACCAATCGATTCAGCTCGACGAACTGAGCAAATGTCCGTGTGTGTGTGTCTGTATGTGTGTTGTCAACTAAGAGGTCGAGATCTCAGAGATGGCTGGACCGATTTTGATCAAACTAGTCGCAAATGAAAGGTCTCTCCGTCACCCAAAACGCTATTGAATGGTTTTGAGATCGGATGTTTACTTTTTGAGTTTTACGAAGTTTTATGTCTAAATTTTCAGTTTTTTGACAGTATCTGTCACAATTGACCTTGAAAACAGAATATGTTTTCAGACTTAAATTCCGCACGGTAATAGCTATCCAACAAGCCATAGATTGTTAAAATCCGTCAATTTTTAAGGGAGATATCGAAATTTTTGTGTAAACGACTTTTCCCCCTATTCCAGCAGTAGGAGTTTTGAGCGCTGTATGACAAAGAAATGCTTGGGAGCAACGGAAAACACGATTTTTTATACTGTTACATACAATTGTTTCTAAGTACCAAAAAGACTGTGTACAGCATCCTTTTTCATGACATTTAGCCTCGGACCGATTTTAGCACGGCTCGTTTTTGGCAACATAATCGTTCGAATATGACATATGTAAACCAGATGATGGCAGATTTTTTTTAATTATATTGTTTTAAACTACTTACAGCAATAAATGCTGGAAGAACATAACATCCATATACCATTCGAATCAGTTCGTCGAGATCAGAAAATGCGTGTGTGACAAATAATTTCACTCAATTTTCTCGGAAAATTTCTTTTCTACAAATTCAGATTCATACGAAAAGTCGTATGCTCCCAAACAAAGTTCCTGAATTATGTTTAGTTCCGACCTCTGGTTCCGGAACTACAGGATGATATGTGAAACGAATTCAAAATTGTGTAACTCATTCTTCTCGTATATGGCTGAACCGATCTAAGATTCAAATGAAATCTAAGAATCATCGAAGATTCGAATGAAAAGTTTTAAGATTCTAAAAAACATCTTGTTTTTTCAGTCAGATCTAACTTCCGGTTTCGGAGATACAGGGTGATTAGTATAAAAATGTCTATTTCACATAAATTAATCAGGTTTATCGGGCTAGCAGATTTGCATAGTCGATAACCAAGTAAGCTTTTTTTCATTTTTGGTTGTATTCAGTTTTCGTTTCGGAAGGCACCCAAAAATTTAATTCGCACTACGATTTCTCAAAGATGTCTACACTGATTTTCAAATAGTTTGAATCAAATGTAAACTACTCCGGTGAATTTGTCTGACTTCGGCTACACCGAATTTCGAACTCCGGTTCCAGTATCGAATCGTTTCTCAAACCTCAATCGTTGTCTAAAAAAAAAAAGCCAAATCGAATTTCAGAAACAAAATTTCAAATTAAAATAAATCCAATTTTATCCAATTCTGACTTCCGATTCTGGAATTATGGAGGTTTTTTTTTAAATTCAAACCGATATAGAAGATGACAATCCCGAAAAGCTTTAAAGTTGGACTCAAAATTACGATTCGTTTAGGGTTATGCTGGTTCCTGAATACTGGCTCTGGAAGTACCTTAAATAACCATAAACTCTAAAGTGAAACTTACTTCGACATATCATGGAATCTTTAATTGAATGTTACACTTTTAGATATAAATTCGATCCGATTTGCAGTTTCGACATTACAGAGTAATGAGTGATTAAAATCTGAAATTGTCACTTAAAACGACGGACATTAGAATAATGTCATGAAAACTGAAACACCGAAGAATATTCATGCAAAAAACACATGTGGATTGATAAAAAAAGGAATCATCTCACTGCTAGGTGGATTAAGCACGTTTTTCAAATAAATTTCAATTCATTGACGTTTTTTATTCTTTCGGTCACACTTATCATAAAATAGCAAAAGTTTTTATCAACCGCTGCACTGTCTTTTAACAATATCACACTCCAGTAGAAGACATCTGTAACCGTTTCGATTTCTTCATAGCGTGTACGAAATTAAACAAAGCACGCATCGTTAATTTTGTATTTTATTTTTCTTTCGGTGTTGTACATATTGTCTTTCAATATGGCGATTTGAAAATGTTGACACTCATCGCCTCATTGTAACTGCGGAACCGGAAGTAGGATCCGGACGAAATTTGACAGTAGTTTTAAAGACAATATGAGCTCTAATTCGAATCAAGATTTATGAAAATCGGTTCAAGCATCGCTGAGAAATCGAAGTGAGTTTTATTTTTGGAATTTTTCTACACTACTTTCGGTGCTTCCGGAACAGGAAAAAGGGGAACCAGTAGTTCCGAATTATTCTATGGAATTTGTACTTGTTTTTGACCATCGTTCGAAAAAAAATTCATGAAATTGGTAATTTTCTACTTATCACGATTCAGTTCCGGAAGTCGGATCTAGATAAAATGTTCTAGAAATTTTAGGGAAACTATAAGACCTTTCATTCGAATCTAAGTTGGTGAAAATCGGTTGAACCGTTTCCGAGAAAATTGAGTGCACATTTTTTCTATAATTTTCACATATTACCATGTATCTCCAGAACCGGAAGTCGGATCCAAATGAAATTCAATAGCAGGCTATAGGACCATAAAACCATTATAAGTTTGTAAAAATCGGTTGAGCCATCTCTGGAAAAAGTGAGAGCATATTTTTCCCATCTTTTTTGGTGCATATCATCCTGTATCTCCGGAACCGGAAGTCGGATCTGGATGAAATTCAACAGTAGGCTATGGGACCATGAGACATTTCATTTGAATCTAAGTTTGTGAAAATCGGTTCAGCCATCTTCGAGAAAAGTGAGTGCATATTTTTGCCTTTCTCATATAGAAAGGCTATACAATCACTGCAAAAATCGACTTTTTTTCATCATATACATAGGTTCTAAACGATGAAAAAAATCGATCTTAAAAATCATGATTTGCGGTGTCCACTGTATCTCAGCGCAGACTAATCAGAAGTGAACAAATGAACGCAGCATAGTTAGAGTAGATTTTTTTCTAGACCCCAACGTTTCTGTTTGATTTTTTTTTTATTTTTTTTATTTTTGGTGGTTGTTTAAAGTGAAAACTACGATTTTTCATGAAAAAATCCGCAATTTTGTAGCCTCCCCAAAGTAACAAACAACGAAAAGGAAAACGTTGGGGTCTGCACTTTTATATGTAGAATGTATGTGTGCAAAATTTGAAAAAAAAA
Organism: Malaya genurostris; assembly: GCF_030247185.1. Taxonomy (NCBI): domain Eukaryota; kingdom Metazoa; phylum Arthropoda; class Insecta; order Diptera; family Culicidae; genus Malaya; species Malaya genurostris. The sequence continues at coordinate 97,389,453 of NC_080572.1, forward strand.
TCGGTGCAGTAGGTTTTGAATGACGATGGGCACGGACTTTCAAAACCTGCTTTCGAGGAAAACGCGTTTAAAGGTTTTTGTGTATAAAATCAATGGAAACAAATAATTACTCCAGGGAGTCCGTAGGGTCTCACATTTTCAAAAAATCATATTTTTTCTTTTATACTTTATTATAACGAGACATTTCAAGAATGTTTTGTCAAGTTTTGAAGTCAATCGAAGTAGAAATCTTGGGTCTGTGCGCCGAGCTCTTGCTTCTTCGCAGAATGAGATAGCCATAGATGAAGATCCATAACTTCCAGAGTTTCGTTTCAATAGGCTTGAAAATTTCACAGAAAATTCTTGAAATGTTTTACTATAAGAAAATATAAAGAAAATATTAAATGATGTTAGTGTTAGACCCTACCCGCCCCTTAAAGGTCTCATGGCTCCAAACAAAGTTCCGGAATTTCATATGTATCCAACTTAATAAGGGTGATATGTATCAAAAATATGGAAATAGTGTAATCAAAATGTGAAAATAATGTCACTTACTTTTCTCGGAGATGGAAGTTCATATATACACACACACACGGACACATACACACACAGACACTTGCTCGATTCGTCGACATGGTATATGACATTCGGTCCTCCGGGCCTCAGTTAAAATGTCGGTTTGCACAGTGATTGCATAGCCTTTCTCTATGAGAAAGGCAAAAAGTAAATTATTCAGTGTCGTTTGATGAAATACTTTCCATTTTCGATCGAATGCGTCGATCAAATTTTAATCATTTGAAACAATTCGAATTACAATTTCATTCCGATTTCGATTGATGGAAACTAGTGTATCTCCCGGCTACGGAGTATTTGCCAGCAAAATAAATTTCTCATCAACGCTACTAGGAATGTCATTAAATATTCCGATTACTTCACGCTTCACTGCATTCGTTGAATGCGTATTTCGGTTCCATCTCGACGCTGGTCCGTGCAATCCCCGCGGTTATCTATCACTATCACAAATGGAATGGGGCAGCAGATAGCCAGCCGGAAAGCCTATCCGGGTTTTACACCATCTTCGATGCCAGCGACTACGGTCAATGATTGTCGAATCTGTGCTGAAAATTAGATGTCCATATAAACACACATAAACTGAAACTTTCAAGCCAACCCGGCTTTCGTCAAAGCTGCAGCTGCTTCCATCCGGCTGAACCTCCGGAACCGTTTAAAACTGTCACTATGGGCACATATGGGCCCCGACAACGCACCGCGTGGTCGTGTCATCGTTGCCCGTTTGTTCGTAATTAAAATACGTGTTTCAAATAACAATCAATAATGTGGCCCTGTCTGTCCAGGAGACGAAATTGACGTGCACTCAGAAGGCAATTCAACAGCAGTCGTCCCGAAACCAGCACGTCACAGCCGTGCTGCTGGCAAATCATCCAACCGGTGACCGATGGACTTCGCGCCGGCACCATCAGGAACGGATGTACTTTCTGTCACACGGAGGGATGCTCTGGAGGTCCTGCAATTTTCGATGCATATTGGCATACTCACCACACTAACATTTGTACGCGTAACAACTCGTCCGTTAGCCCTTTATCGCGTAAGGTGAAGCTTTCTAGGTGTGAATTCTGGATTGGTGTTGAACGATTCTAACTAAAGGTCCGCTTTACTGTCGAAGTTTTAAAACAAATTCGAATAACATTGAAAGATGGATTCTCCCATTATGTGGGCTTCATCATATTATCCTTTCAATAATTTTACACTCCAAACGACCGACAAAACTTACTGAGCATATAATTTGCCAGTAAATGTAATGTCGACTAACAGATCGGCTGAAAAGTTCGTATCGTTTCTATGAGAGGGCGCCACTAGAATTAAATCCATACCATTTTCAGTTAGTACCAACCTTCAAAAGATACGTGTATAAATTTGACAGCTGTCTGATTATTAGTTTGTGAGATATTGCATTTTGAGTGAAGCTACTTTTGTTATTGTGAAAAAAATGGAAAAAAAGGAATTTCGTGTGTTGATGAAACACTACTTTTTGATGAAAAAAAGTGCCGCCGATACAAAAAAAATGGCTTGATGAGTGTTATCCAGACTCTGCACCGGGCGAAGCAACAATTCGTAAGTGGTTTGCAAAATTTCGTACTGGTCATATGAGCACCGAAGACGATGAACGCAGTGGACGTCCAAAAGAGGCTGTTACCGATGAAAACGTGAAAAAAATCCACAAAATGATTTTCAATGACCGTAAAGTGAAGTTGATCGAGATAGCTGACACCCTAAAGATATCAAAGGAACGTGTTGGACATATTATTCACAAATATTTGGATATGAGAAAGTTTTGTGCAAAATGGGTGCCGCGTGAGCTCACAATCGATCAAAAACAACAACGAATTGATGATTCTGAGCAGTGTTTGGAGCTGTTATATCGAAATAAAACCGATTTTTTTCGTCGATATATAACAATGGACGAAACATGGCTCCATCACTTCCCTCCGGAGTCCAATCTACAGTCAGCTGAGTGGACTGCACGCGATGAACCGAACCCAAAGCGTGGAAAGACTCAACAATCGGCCGGTAAGGTTATGGCGTCTGTATTTTGGGATTCGCATGGTATAATTTTCATCGACTACCTTGAAAAGGGAAAAAACCATCAACAGTGACTATTATATAGCGTTATTAGAGCGTTTGAAGGACGAAATTTCAAAAAAAACGGCCTCATTTGAAGAAGAAAAAAGTTTTGTTTCATCAAGACAATGCACCGTGTCACAAGTCGATGAAAACCATGCTGAAATTGAACGAATTGGGCTTCGAATTGCTCCCTCATCCACCGTATTCCCCAGATTTGGCCCCCAGTGACTTTTTCCTGTTCTCAGACCTCAAGAGAATGCTCGTTGGTAAAAAAATTAGAAGCAATGAAGAGGTAATCGCTGAAACTGAGGCCTATTTTGAGGCAAAGGACAAATCGTACTACAAAAATGGTATCGAAAAGTTGGAAGTTCTATTAAACGATACGAACTTTTCAGCCGAACTGTTAAGTGATCAAACAAATAGAATTGATATAAGTTTAGATAAAGTTTAGCAGAAACTACGAATCAGCTAATACATTAGTTCGTGATTTGATGATTTTGCGACGAAAAATATTGACGGAAGTGGAAAAATATATTCTGATTCTTTGGAATAATAATACATCAAATACATAAAATAGAAGTTTAGTTTTTGAAGCTATATACGTTACGAAGTTTTTTGAGGCCTATCTGCGTCAACGCCTAAGTAAAGGCACTATGGAAAAAAATTACGATTATAGAGGTTTTAATCTTAAGGTCGTTCGCCTCTTCGGGCTAGAAAAACTTTCTGACCCTATGTGCGAGGTTGGCAATCGTTAGCCAGGTGGGTTGCGTGAAAGGCATTGACTTACCCATCACGCTATAGCCGTCCCCAATATGAAAAAAATGGAAATTTGTGAAAATTATGAATGTTAAAACCGAAAATTTGTGAAAATTATGAATGAATTTTGTGAAAATTATGAATGTTAAAACCGTTATAAGGGTTGGATTCTTGCGATAAACGAATTACGACGCGCTACTTTTGAGAGCGTTATAGGTGTTATGAAGTGTTATATATGTCACCCGTTTGTAAGATAAAGGTGTTGCGAAGCGTTACAGGAGTTACTTTTTTGTATGTTATAGGCGTTACGAAGCGTTGCATGCGTTACTTTTTTTATGAATTATAGACGTTACGAAGCGTTACATGCTTTATTTTTTTATAAGTTATAGACGTTACATGCGTTACTTTTTGTAAGTTATAGGCGTTACGAAGTGTTACATGCATTACTTTTAAGAAAGTTGCAGGTATTACGGAGCGTTACAAAGGTTACTCTTTCGTAAGTTTTAGGCGTTACAAAATGTTACCTGCGTTATTTTTTTGTAAAATGTAGGCGTTATGAAGCGTCACATGCACTACTTTTTGATAATTTATAGGCGTTACGAAGCGTTATGAAGCGTTTTGAAGCGTTACGAAGCATTACATTTATGTAAGTTAAAGACGTTACAATTGTTCACCCATCCATGGAAGTTGTCCATTAATGCACTATGGTCCGAAACGGGAAACTAGCGTGACAAAAATATTTTCACTATTAAATATTAGTTTTTTTGTAGTTGGTGTTTTCATAAAAGTTGTTTGTAATCAAATGGCGCTCCTTTTGATGAAAAATGTTACTAGGGTGGTCCTCATTTAGATTGAAATCTGAAATCTAACTTTCATTATTGAACTCAAAAACGATTTTGTTGTACAATAAAGTTGTAGGAAATTTTATTTTGAGCAACTTTGCCGAAAAAAGCACCTCTCTAGCTTTTCATTTGATCGAGTTACATAAATTTTCCCGAGTAAAAGTAGGGTGGCTCCTGATAAATCACATTTTTTGTTCTAACTTTTTTGTGAAACGTTCTACGGAAAAGTTTTTTTCAGAAGAGTTGTTGTACTAATTATTGCGTATAATTTTGCTTAACCAAGCTTTTTCATATGAGCTACCAGTAAAAAGTTATGATTATTTTTTCATCAAAAACTAGTCAGCTCTCTCCGGACAGTACCAGCCTAGATGCCGTGTGGAATCCGGCGGAAAAGAAATGAACCAAGAATAGATCCACTGGGTTCCTGCTTCCATGTCGTAAAAGGCGACAATTGCAGGAGTTTCTTTTTCCTTTCAGTTATCAAATATTTTTAATATTTCACTTCTTATTACTCTATTTTCCTAAATTATCTCTTCATTCGAGCTATCAATTTCCGTCTAGCTTCGGAGAAAAGTTTTATTTGGAATGTTTTTTTGTTCTTCTATGTTGTTGATTATCTTTCAGGAATATAAATTGAATTGATTGATAACTATTGCGCTAATCCGTTGATATTACAAAGTTAATAACAGAGATAACATATATCGGTATATTGAATACATAGTAAAAAACACTTGATATTAATATTTCAAACAACAAATTAATATTTTTTCGGCAGCCGGCTGCCCAGATCAACCAATATAACCAATTATTAATTTTATTAAATAATTAAAATAATAAAGCGGTAATAATAAAGACGCGCGTGAAATCTTTTTACCTTTATTTGGCGATTTAAAATGATTTTATAACAACTGTTTAGAATATGTCAATGCAATGAATCAACTATTTTGTCTAAATCCTATTCACTCGTTTATTTTGTATCACGCAATTTCATTTAAAAAAAGGGAAGTTTTCATTCTTTACGCGATAGTATTGCAAATTTTTCTTTAGTTTCCTCGAATAAGATCTGTGAATCAAGACTTCCCGGGACTTCAATATGGGATATTGTTGAAACGTTCACTCGGGAAGTCAGTGAGTTTAGTGGTGCATCCGAGCATCTTGAAACCGGAACATACTGAGTCGCGCGCGAATAATACCAATACTGAAGTTTTTACTAACAAATATCCTTCTCCAGTGGCACTTGTGGAATGCGCAGTAGTATATACGGCCTCTAGTATCAACAAGTGTTGGACTAAGATCCCTTCCCATTCCTTAGACGATCTACGTTCGGGTACTGATCAATGAATTCTGGGGTTAATAGAAGATGTACATTGAAGGATGATTTACCAGCCCCAGGTTGGATGATCTAGAAATTCCCTGTACAATTTCAGCTTATCCCGATCAGTAACGGAGTAGCAATCAGGGGTGGTCGCTCAAGCTCAAGCTTAAATGCTGTTTACTTCTTATGGGTACCCGGCCATTCTGGTATTACTGGAAATGAATGGGCTGATGAGTTGGCTAGAGCTGGTGCAACAAATGATTTCGATGGTCCTGAACCAGCTTTACCACTTTCAACTAGTGTGCCAACAAAAGGATGTTCTCTCGTTTCTCACCCAATGTGATAAGGAGCTATAGTCAGAAGGGTTCATCGTTCTTCTTGGAGTGAATAAATCCTTTCTGTATTCACCTTAAATAGGGTTTAGCAGATTGTTTGGCATCCTTAATGGGGTACCGAATTTACTTCTGCTCGTACATACTGCGAATCGTTCTGCATTCTTCCTGGAGTGCATAATGGTGTCGCTTTTGTAAAATCTCCAAATGCTCTCGGGGGTTGGAGGTTTTATTAACTGTGCATCGTTCATCAGAAAGAACGCACATAGTTACAAACCTAAATAGGTTTTACAGAAGACTGTTTGGAACCTCGTAAAGGTTCAGAATTTACTTCTGGTTCCATTAAATGTGATCCCCAGCAGATTGTTCAGCATCCCTTAGGGATGCAGAATTTACTTCTGCTTTTTTGTGTTTTTGTGTCGTCAATTTTCCCCATCCTCCTAGTCCAAACCTTACCATTTCCCTTCAATCCTTCCCTCTTATATGTCGGGAAAATTATGCTAAAAACAAATTGATGGCAAGGCACAAATCTCCAAATATCAAGGGGAACGTGCCATTTGAGCCAATTTGTTCTGATTCCTGAAGTTATAGGCGTTGCGACGCGTTACAGGCGTTACTTTTTTGTATGTTATAGGCGTTACGAAGCGTTGCATGCGTTACTTTTTTTATAAATTATAGACGTTACGAAGCGTTACATGCATCACTTTTTTGTAAGTTATAGGCGTTACGAAGTGTTACATGCGTTACTTTTAAGTATGTTACAGATATTACGAAGCGCTACAAACGTTACTGTTTCATAAGTTTTGGGTGGTACAAAATGTTACCTACGTTATTTTTTTGTAAAATATAGGCGTTATGAAGCGTCTGCACTACTTTTTGATAATTTATATGTGTTACGAAGCGTTATGAAGCGTTTTGAAGTGTTACGAAGCGTTACTTTTATGTAAGTTAAAGACGTTATGAAGCGTTACTTTCGTTACTCGTTTTTTTGTAAGTTATAGGCGTTACGAAGCGGTACAAGCGTTACTTTTAGGTAAGTTACGAAGCCTTAGTTTTTTGTAAGTTAAAGGGGTTATAAAGCATTACATGCATTACTTTTTTGTATGTTATAGGCGTTACTAAGTGTTACATGCGTTACTTGTTTGTGAGTTATGACTTTACGAAGCGTTACATGCGTTATTTTATGTAAGTTATACGTGTTGTGCAGCGTTACGAAGCATCATGTTTTTGTAAGTTATAAAAGTTACGAAGCGTTACATACGTAACGTTTTCTTAAACTATATGGGGCTACGAAGCATTACATACGTTACTTTTTATGAGTTATAGACGTTACTACGCATTGCATGCGTTACTATATTGTAAGATATAGGTGTTACGAAGCGTTACATGTGTTATTTTTTCGTTAACTATAGGCGTTACGAAACGGTACATGCATTACTTTTTGTAAGTTATAGTCGTTACGATACGTTACATGCGTTACTTTTACGTGAGTTACATGCATTACTGGTTCGTTAATTATAGACGTCACGAAGTGCCAAATGCGTTACTTTATCGTAAATTATAGGCGTTACGTAGCGTTACATACGTTACTTTTTATGAGTTATAGGCGTTACGATGCGTTACTTTTTCGTAAGTTATCAACGTTACGATGCGTTACATGCATTACTTTTTATGAGTTACATTTTAAAAGGTACAAGTGTTACTAGGTGTTACATCCGTTACTCTTTTGTGAGTTTTGTATATTAGGAAGCGTTGTATGTGTTACTTTTTGTAAATTATAGGTGTTACAAAACGAGTTACAAGAGTTTTGCCATCCCAATTTTAACATATTGAACAGTCACCTATTTCCAAAATCTACTAGAAATATCAAAATTGTGTAATGATTAGAATTGATCCTACAACGACATGGAATACGTTGATCAGAATTAGCACAATGTTATATCTAATCGAAACGAAAAATTATATCTAATTTTGAAGGAAAATGAGCACAAATACTATTCAAGTGAATTAATTGTTCTATTCTATCCATAAAGGAATCATCAATTCTTTTTTTAATATGTGAGTATTCCGCAAATTGAAATGTTATTTCACATGGATCAACGGTTTCAATATTTTCAATGTAACCGACAGCCACATCTCGAAGGGCGTCTCAATGGAACGGAAAGATTACAATGTCGGTTTTCTGAGATCAGCATAGTGTACTTTTGGAGGACTATCTCAAATAAGAAAAAAGTCGGGTATTAATGAAGCGGTTGTAGACCGAAATCGGTGAGAAATGGCCTTACATGAAACACATGAGCATCGCTACCATGTTTAAAATCAACGGTTTAGGTTTCAATTACTTGGTCCAGACCACCACTTCCGAAGCTTGAATCCGCAACCAGTATAGCAAAAGTAAATTTGTAGAACCACTGGTCTACTAATAAGACCTATTTAGATTTAGAAGAAGTTTTCCGTTCTCCACGAATCGGATGTGTACTTAAAGCAGGAATGAAAATGATCTCAAAATATATATCATCACAGGTCTTGTGGATTGCTGTGCTATATAAATATCTAAAAGGTCTTAGACAAAAATAACATGATAGTGAACCTAAAAACCTGTTTTAATCCACCTAGTGTTGTAATGATACCTTTCTCATGTATAATATTGTGGTATTCTATTCAAAACTTATCTCTTCGCTTTTTGAAAGAAACCAAGATATGCATAACATACAGAATGAATCAGTGCTTTTCTCGCGTAGGTCATCCTTAAGAAAACGAAGTATGTTCACTATTATATGCACTTCCGGTACCGGAACCCGAGAACCGGTATAATCGAAGTCGGTTCGTACGGCCACCAACTAACATGACGTACAAACAATTGTACAACTGTATAAAATCTTCAAAAGTTATTCAAATTTTGAAGATTTTATACAATTTGGCCATCGCACTCTAAATGAAGATTTAAGTGTTTGTTGTATCCGAAAATATGCAATAATTTTTGGTAGGACCATAAGACCTTTCATTTGAGGTTAAGATTGGGAATAACGGTTTTGAGTCCAGTTTACAACATTTTTTACGGATTTTGTTCCGCCAGTTTAAGTGACGGTGTACAATATTCAACACATTTTACCCTATAACCTCTGAACCGAAAATCGCACCCGAATTAAATACAGGAATTCCGTTTTTGACCGTAAGACCTTTCATTTTATTCTAAGTTTGTGGAAATCGGTCAAACCATCGCTGAGAAAAGTGAGTGAGATCAATTTTTGTATATATGACCACTATTTCCGGTGCTTCCGGAACCGGATAACGGGTACCAGGATAGCCGGAATCGGTTTGTTTAGTTGCCTTTTGATAATGACTACCAATTTGTGTAGTTTTGAGAACAGTTTAGAAATTTTTTTACGTGTTTTGTTTCGCCGGTTTAAGTGACGGTGTACAATATTGAACACACTTTACCCTATAAATCCGGAACCGGGAGTCGGATTCGGATAAAATTCAGGAATTTCGTATGGGACCATGAGACCTTTCATTTGAATCTAAGTTTGTCGAAATCGGTTCAGCCATCTCGGAGAAAACCTAGTGAGATTATTTGATACATACACACACATACATACACACACACAGACATTGCTCAGCTCGATGAACTGAGTCGAAGGGTATATGACACTTGGCACTCCGGGCCAATTTTTACTAGTCGGATTTTCAAGTGATTGCATAACCTTTCTATATGAGAATTGCAAAAATGTAATAGAATAATCTTCTCTCGGGTACAGTCACAAATTCCTTAATGACAGTTCTAGAGGAAAAGTGTAAAGTGTCTGTTAAAAACGTCGGTAAAAGGCACACCGAGAATTAGGTACATATTAGTAATCTTCAGTAACATTATTTATTTATCTGAAGGCCTCTCCCGAAACGATATCCTTGGTAAGTACGAACCTGTCCACCAGCTAATATCGAACCATTGCAGTTTCTTCCTACGTTTCAACAAATAATAAAATTTATATTGCATATATTGCAAGCTTTGATTCGAGAATGTAAGAATCCATCGATTTTTTACCGTATCGTGCAAGTCTAAATATTTCTGTTACTTTTTGATATCTTCGTCATATTTCTCGGGTCTTTGTAGAGCACTTTGTAGAGCACGGTCATCTATCACAGTGTTGTGCGTCACCGAACCATCTTTCACCGAACATATCAATTTAGATCCAGAGGAACTGGTACGAGACACAGTTTTTTAACAGTCTTTGCAGCCGTTGAACCTGGAAATGCTGTTAACTCATTACCCTGTAACTCCATAATCGGAAGTCAGAATAGGATAAAATTCTTCAATTTTCTGTTTATGAAATTTGTTTTGACCTTTTTTGGGAAACGATTGAGCTTCTCTATTTCCGATATTTTCGGAACCGGAATTCGGAAGCCGGAGTAGCCGAGGTCAGTCAAGTTTACCTAACGGATTGTAAACCATTTCATTTGATTCGAAGCTTTTGACCATCAGTGTAGCCATCTTTGAGAACTCTGGAATTGGAACACGGTTTTGAACCTGGATTCAGAAACTAAATTCTAAATCTGTATTCAAGAACTAGTTTCTGGAACAGTTTTTTAGCTCAACTCTGGACCTGAATTCTGAAACTGAGCTGTGGAATTAACCTGAAATCGGTAACTTAATTGTGAAGCCTAACCGTGCGAAATGAAATGATCCTGGAGCACTGACTGAAACGTCCTGCTAAGTTGCACAGTTGGCTAGAATTCGACGAATGAAGTGTGGCTCACATAAAAAAGTACGGGTGTGTAATGTCAGAGACATAACTGGATGTCGTGAATACGAATAAAACTGACACGATTTCGTTACATTTTCGATTTCGAATTGATAGTTGATCGATTGTGTGAATTGCGAAACTTTCCCCCTTTTCACTACTAGAATTTTAAACGATTTTTGACGTCGATTATCTCATTTCGGATTTGCATATTTCATTGAAACTATCAAGATGCTGTACAGCGAAAAGTGCATGAAATGCAAATTATTTTGGATTTTCACTAAACTGACGATTTCTACCTTCGATTTGCAAAGAAGTAATCTTAATAGTTCTTTATTTTTTTTTATTTAAAAGATGTTTTTATTCAGGCCTATTTGCGTACAAGCTTTACGTGGCCGAATTAGCCGATTTTTCAAATAAACAATGTTTTGAAGTGGATCTCGTTGTCACTCTTTTTCTAGGAGGAGAAGAGCTTCCATTTCCCTCCTGCGAGGGTTGAGGGGCACTTTGTTCGTGGCTCGTCTCGTCCTCCATTGCCGCATCGGTGGTTTTGTTGTTGATTTCCGTCTTCTTTTCGTTTTCCTTGTTGTTCGCAGTCTTGAGCTCGTTGCTAGTTGCTGTAGGAGCGCCTTGTTGTACATTGGTTGCAGTTGTTGGTTGGTTTGATGGTGAAACAGGAGTACTACGCTCACTAGTTTTCGTTGTTGAACGGTTGACCTTGTCTTTGGTTGAAGATGTTCTTTTCGCAGTTTCAGTGCAAGGTTTACCGTAGTGTGCAGGTTGTTCACAAAACTGACATGTAACCAGCTGATTTTCATAGGTAATCAGCGTTTTACACGGATGTGTCCCACCTTGACCACAAATGATGTATGATGGAATTGCCTTACGTAGTTGCATACGTACCACTCGCACGCCATTCCGGATGCCGGGGAAAAAATTCCGCCATACTTCTCTTTCGATGGAAAGAACTTCACCGTATTGCGACATAATTTCCCGAACGCACTGATCGCTGGACTGCGGGGGAAGGTCATGCACGCGTACTTGTATGGCGTTGTCCACCATGTGCACAGGAATTTTGTATTTAATGTTGTCACACTCAACGCTGTGCACCTCGTTGTTAACCGAAGCGAATGCAATTGCATCGCTTTCACGTTTAAACATAATGTACACACAGTTAGACGCCTTGTTGAATTGAATCTCAGTTACATTATTAGCGTCTAGATGCATTCGTTCTTTAAGTAAGATTTCAATTTCATTTGCTGCTGGTCTAACTTTGCAACGCTTGAAATCTATACAAATTGAATTTGGCCTTGTTGGCCAAGTTTCAGGCTTTGTTAAATCGTATTTGACCATTCCGTACACTCTATTGTTCACTGCACTGTATTGTCTTTGTTTCTTTTGCTTCGACCGCAAACGATTTTCGACTTTGTTGGCTGAGATGCGAGCACGAACTAATAATAGTTCTTTAGATAACATTTAGAGCCATTAGAACGACTGATTTTATATAATGCTGTCCACTTTTCGTTTCTTGTTTTCTTTCTCTCCAGTGCAAACCACCACCAGCTGATGCAATCGTTTTTGCTTGAATTGAAACTAGCTTTGTGTACAAACCGACACATCTGCACGCACTGCCAAATGATGCGAAACTGGGCTGACATTATGCATCTCGAATCGAGTTGCTGGAAACGGTTTTTTTTAAGTCGATTCGACTGAACTGTGGCATTACGTATCGCTTTCGACCTCGTGATCGAGATCCTAACAATGTGGTACTAGATTTCGACTGACGCTGCTCGAACTGTCATAACAAACACAGGCAAACAAACCCATATACATTGTAATCATGAAAAAAAATTAAACTGTGAATTATTGTTTGGGTATTTTCGATTACATTTATTCGGTTTAGGTACTGAAAAGAAGAAAAATGTTTGTAATACTGCGGTTTTAAGTTGCCACGAAATTAACATGAACACATTTCTGAAATTTAAATCAAGAAGCAGATTCGTTTCCACTCCATTTGAAAACGTAAAGAATTTTTTCAAGCGTGTTCTTCTACACAATTTATAGATGAACTTTTCAAATTATAATACAAATATTTCTGTGTCATGTATTGTTGCAAGTCTACTTGAGTTAGATATATGGGTTAAAACATTATTCGCTCATTGTTATTAAGCGAATAAACTTTTTTCCACGACGTTTTCTGTCCACAGGATTTAAAAATTTGATTACAAACTACAGTTACTGGGCATAGGTTAGTTTCGACTTACTTTTGTTATTTTAAATAAATACCACGCAGCTTTCAATTAATATGTTTTTTAAACAGTTCGACTTGTACATAATACGAAAAACACACAAAATATATAATGATATACAAAACAATGCATTAGAATGAAGATTATCAATACTAATATGTATATTTTTTATTATAATTTGTTTATGAAAATCTAAGATGTTATCGATAACTACCTTTAAATAGAAAAGAAACGTATTCGAAAACACATAGTCGATAGTAATAAGGTTTTCGACCATTTCTTATCGAGTTCAGTCGTTTACGAGCTCGATTGTTTTGGCTCCATAATGTCAAAACTTCTCGATAATCTAATACTTCTTCGAGTGAAGTCGAACGAAGCTCAATGATCGACTTCGAATCGAGAACCATAATACGAAACGTGGTCGATTCGATAAAATTTTAGTCGAATCGAGATACATAATGCCACCCCTGGTTTAATGCGTTTTCTCGCCTTGACGCCGGAAGGCAAATGAGAACTACGACCTGATCGATCGATTTTCGACCACGGTTCCCCTTCTATAACGTTGTTTTAAAATTATCAGAAAACTTAATTTTTGAGTTGTTTGTGGTTATCTCACACTGTTCAAAATATTATCCTAAATTCCTGATCTTATTTTTGATAAAATAGTGAAAGAATTATGTTGCTGCCATTAATACAAGTCGAGATATTCACGATTAAGTTCTGCCCATTCTTCCATATGGCTAATTTTGAAAAGGCGCCCCATAGTAAAGTAAGTCGTATTCACGACAAAAGCCATCGAACGAGCACGAGAAAGGCAAACACGCATCCAAAACCACCAAGCGACCATTTTTGCCTAGTGTTTCACAATGTACTCCCCTTATTGAGAGTGGACAACGTAGATCCAATCAATGTTTACTTCACTATGAAAATTTACCGAGAGTCTTTTTCCGTGTTACAAAATATTTTATAGTAGGGACAGAATGAATAAAACATCTAACGACCAGACAGAACGAAATTTCAAATTTAAAAAGCTTTTTTAAGCAGCAAATGCTACAGACAAAGCCAAACAGCACTACAATAAATCGGATCTGGCTCCAAATACTCCCCTCAATCGATCACATTTCAACTGATAAATTCATAAACGAATACTAATTTCAATCACAACTCATACTAAACTACGCAATCTAATATTTCATTGAAGCTCAACTCACAATCGATTGCAACGCGGTCTCCACGGAAATAATTTGTTCCCAGCCATCGAATCCCTGGCGTACACACAGCGTGACACGTTGCACAAAACGGACATCATCATCCGACAGAATCAACGATAAAACCATTGTTGTTTGGCAATTATTTCATGAATATTCACCGAAAAATACAACTGTAAATCAATTATACACACGTGTATCCCCGTGATTATACGGATCAGCCAGCAAACTCTATCCTCCACCCCACAGTCTGCGGTTTTCCCGCCCACTCATTGGGCTGTCGGAATTTGCTAGCGGTCTATGCATTGAAAACAACAACAGCGAATGAAACACTATTGAAAACACTGTCCTCTCGCCAGAATGAGGCTGTCATCGAAATTTGCACGCTGGTAAAAATCATTGTTGATTTATATATTCAATTTATTTGCACGTAGCATGTTTCCGCAGTATTTGCTGTCGATGTTGTTTTGCAAAGTTTTTCTGTTTGTAATGTCGATGATCCTCACCGTTATCACCTAATTAGAAATGTTTACTGATTAGCTAGAAGCTTTTGTTTCGAACAATTAGACTGTTTGGGTTTGTTTTTTGGAAAGCTTGTGAATTCAGATAACTGAGACAGAGACAAATGCAATCATAACTGCCTTGATAGTTTGGCATCTATTCTAACTGACAAACACTTTAAATCTATTATTGATTATTATTTTGTAAACAGAAAAATGTAAATACGAATGAATCTGGGTCACAGCTGTAAACCCGAAAGTCTATATTTGAATTTTTCGTTCGATTCCAGCATTCCAACCGGTGTACCGCACCGTACAGAGAAGTCATGCACCATTTGCAAATTGTGTGCATCAACGCTTCCGCAGACAGTGCAAAACCACCGTTTCGTTTGAACACCGCGACATCTATATTTGCAGTCACAATAAAACACTGTAATCCCACGTTTTATGATAGGTTCGGGCGGCCGATTACCACGTGTCCTGGTTGACCATCATCGAACCGAACCGCAAAAACCGAACGCACGCGTAAGTCCATTCCACACAGCAGGCTCCGCCCGCTGGCAGAAGCGGAAACGTTCGATTTTTAGACACTGGATCAGTCACTCCCTTATCCCCTTCGACGATATGTGCTGCTCATCCATCGAGTCAAAAATGATTTATCACTGCGGTTAGCCAGTCTGGAAGTTCGCTTCAACGGTTCCAACCCATTTTGTGGCGGCTTACATCCGTTGCTGACATTATGGCTTCGGTATGTACTCGGTCCTATTCATACGAAGAGAGCCACGGCGACTGGTTCGATTGCACCTTCAGACTAGGAACAAACAGCTCCTGTCGAGGTTTACTAGTTCGCCCGTCAGCAGCAGAAACACTGTTGTTTGCCCTAACCAACAAGTTTAGTGGATTGTTGGCAACGGTAGCTACAGTCACTAATCAATCTGACAGATTGCTGGAATAACATTTTCACGTGGTTATGCTTGTGGTTTAAAATTGTAGCATGACTTCACTTAGTGGTTTAAATTAGGCAGCCGATCAATGTTCCATGAAACCGATTGAGCAGTTACAGATAAACTTGCAAATTGATTGATCGCGACCATATTTGTTTACCATCACTAGTTTCGTGTGTCAGTTAGTTGTCACAACAAATAGAGTAACAAATTGTATAACGATCATACTGTTGTATGACAAATTGAATGTTACATTCCAATTTAATGCGAAAACAAGTACACCGATTTTTTTATAAAACTTTTATTTCGGCTCAATTGCTCTTCGGCTCAACGTGGCCTTATAACAAAAAGAAACTGTTTCAATCCACCTAGTGGTGTAATGATGCCTTTCACATATTGATATTACTCATAACATCGTAAATATTACTGTGGAATTCGCTAAAACAACTGTTCATTGAATAGAAATAGGAAAGTTTGTTCGGACCAAATCTAACAAACTCTACAAATCCTGTTTATCCTCTAGTTCCTGAACCGGAAGTAGTATCTGCAAGAAATTCAGGAATTCCGTACGAAATTGCAAGACTTTTCCTTTGAACCTATAAGTTTGTGAAAATCGATGTGGCCATCGTGAAGGAAAGCGAGTGAGACACTTTTGCAGTTTTTAATCACAATTTCCAATTCTTCCAAAACCGAATTCAGATGACCGGAATAGCCGAAGTTGGTTTGTTTGCCAGCAACAAATATGACCTACAAATTGGAACAGTTTTGAACTTAGTTAAACCTAGACTAGAGCTCTATTTCGATTAAACCAATTAAACCAAATCTAACAAACAAAGCAAACCTGCGTTTCTGTTACATCTGCATATGTAGGGGACTATCTTCCGTAATCATTATTTCTAAAAAAATTACGTGCAAATACTCGCTGAATGCATTGAAAAATACATGAAATATCTTATTTTCCAAAACCCTTAAAAATTTTCTATTGAATTATATGCGAGATATGACGCCCGATCGTGGAAAACATGAAAAATATACATTTTAAATTACGCGAAGTGACGATTATCTGAACATAGAGGCAGGATGATCTTGAACAACGGGTAAATATCCATCAAAACAACGGATTAAAGCTCATGACAACCACGGGGCAATATGCATCCTCATAAAGCTTCTTCTTCTTATTGGAAAAAAGCCGAAAGCCGAAATATTTGACAGGTGGGAAATTGTTCACTATTATTCATTAAATTGATAACTTATGGATAATTTTTGTAAGCGAATTCTTGAACATTTTGCCTTACACAATTCGGGTCGTTTTACCCCCAAAACTATGAGACAATAAATTTGGCGATTTTTCTATTAAACTGCAAATACATCTTCTGTATTAGAACTAATTTTAGAAACCCGAATGATTGGCAAAGAAGTTCATAATAAAAATCGTCTTTCTCACCCTAGAAAATAACTATGGAACGAACATCAAAAATTACTTATAACAGAGACATAGTTTTTTTGTTTTTTTTTTTTTTTTTTTAATTTTTCCAGATATGTTTAAACTATCTCTACCAACATTTTATAGTAATCTCTTGTTATGGCGGACTTTCAGTTTCATTCAAATTTCAGTGAAAAAATTGGTAACTTTTGAGAAAAGAAAAAGGTGCATTATGCCTCGGGGGTGCGTTTCACTCCATCTTCTTCCCATAAGTCAAACTAAACAGCATGAATCAGCAGCATAAAACATGTAGTAGGATTATTACTTTTATTATTATTATTATTATTGACATCATTACACCATCGGTACGGTATAACTGCACTATAAGCTGTGAAAATAGCATATTTTTTCAAATAAATTTGAATTTAATGACATTCGTTAATTCTTTCAATCGCACTTATCATAGAAGAACTAAAATTTTTATCAACCGCCGCACCGTCTTTTACCAATATCACTCACCATAAGCAGACATCCGTAACCGTTTCGATTCCATCATAGCGTGTACAAAATAGAACAAAGCACGCATCATTTGTTTTGTGTTTTCTTCTTCTTTCGGTGTTGTACATATTGTCAATCTATACGACGATTTAAAAACTTTGACACTCATCGCCCTGTTATTGCGGAACCGGAAGTCGGATCCGGATGAAATTTCACAGTATTTTTAAAGATGATATGAGCTTCAATCAAGGGGAGAGTCGCTTAACACAAACTATATTGTGCCTCTAAAAAAACACGTGATATACTGTTAGTCTAAGTGTGCTGTGCCCCATGAAACAGCTACTTGTCAAAACTGAGCCCTTTGTGTGCCGCAACTGTGCAACTGTATGAACACGAAAGTGCCAATATTGATAAATGCACCAACGCATTGTGTTAATGTGTGATTGGCACATTGTTCTGAGCGTCCTCCCCTTGGCGTCAATTGAAATCATGATTTGTGAAAATCGGTTCAAGCATCGCAAAGAAATCGAAGTGAGTTCTATTTTGGGAGTTTTACTTCACCACTTTCGCTGCTTCAGGAACAGGAAAAGGGGAGACCAGTAGTGCCGAATTAAGTTTTTATGCCAACAAACTAACAATCCCTGCAAACAAGAATAATTTATCAGTTAGTTTTATGGTATTTGTACCTGTCTTTGACCATCGTTTGTGAAAAACTACTAATGAAATTGGTAATTTTCCACGCTTTAGTTCCGGAACCAGAAGTTGGATCCGGATGAAATGTTCTAGAAATTTAGGAAACTATAAGACCTTTCATTTAAAACTTAGTTTGTAAAAATCGGTTGAACCGTTTCAGAGAAAAATGAGTACACACTTTTTCTCTAATTTTCACATATTACGATGTAACTCCGCAACCGGAAGTCGGATCCAAATAAACTTCAATAGCAGGCTATAGGACTCCGAGCAAAATGAGTGCACATTTTTGTTACGTAAATACACACATACACACACACACACACACACACACACACACACACACACACACACACACACACACACACACACACACACACACACACACACACACACACACACACACACACACACACACACACACACACACACACACACACACACACACACACACACACACACACACACATATATATAGAGCTGTCGATGGCTGTCTCCGATGTACTGATTGGTGTGGAGGCAGCGTTGTTGTCCTTTGGTGCAGATGTCTTATTGTCCAGTTTTTCACATAGCTTACCATAGTGAACAGCATTTTGGCAATATTGACATGTGGCCATCTGATTGTTATAGGTAACAAGTGATTTGCACGGGATTCTTGTATCCTGACCGAAAATCACATAAGAAGGTATAGCCCTCTTTTAGCGCATGCGTAACAAACGTTAATACCAGGGAAAAAATTCTTCCACTTTTCTTTTTCGATGGAGAAAATATCTCCGTACTGGGACATAGTTTTGCGAATGTAAGGATCGATGACGCTTGAGGGAGATCATGCACACGCACTTCTTTAGTACTATCTCCCATATATACTGGTATGTTGTACTTGGTATTTTCATGCTTTACATAGTGCACATTATTATTGTCTTTAGGGAATTGAATTGTATCCAACTCTTTATAGTTTATATGCAACAACATTATTGGTCTTATTGCATTGAAGTAAATGCACTCGTTTAATATCAATATACATTTGCTCTTTAAGCAAACCTTCAAGATCTCGCATCGAAGGTCAAATTTTGCACTGCCTGCAGTCAATAATAATTGTATTCTTTCGTACCGGCGGTATCTTTTGTTCGTTTGGTTTACTCATTCAGAGGTCGTTCTATTGTTCACTACACAATACTGTACTTGGTTTCTTCCGTCCCGAACGTGAGCGGTTTTGTAGCGAACTGAAGTACACCGATTGATATTTTCTTAACATCTGATTGTCATCCGTAAATAACATGGATTCGTTCTTCATCGATGTTATTGTAAATCTGGAGTTTGTAGGATGATTGGTGATCCTGCCTGATAGCATAATTTATTTTTGCTGCTAAGAGTTACTCAACACAATTGCTCCTGTAAGAACTCTTAATCAGTTATTAATTTGATAATATGAAATAGTTTGAAGTCAGCAAAAGATAATTTCACGCGCTTGATCGAAAATTCAAATCATTGAGATAAATTAAAAATATCAACAGTCAAAGATGACTTCCTTGAGGAACTCCAGAGGTAACGGCTCCTATTTTCACTATCATTTCACGGCCATATACATCTGATTGAACAATTTTTACTATTTTTACCTGGAGCTGTTAGCGGAATATATTCAATAGTTGCACTATTTATGTACCATTTTATTCCACTATTTCACTGTCACGTTATTACACTTTCACAAAGTCACTATACTTTAATGAAGCATAACAAACGTTGCAATACAGATACGCGTATTTCGGAATGTTATTTACATCCTTCTTCAGTGTATCGCTTTTAAACAAACTTATAAAACCGATACACTGAAGTAGGATGTAAATAACGTTTGTTATGCTTCATTAAAGTATAGTGATTTTGTGAAAGTGTAATAACGTGACAGTGAAATAGTGGAATTAAATGGTACAACTATTGATATCTGATTGAAGTTAATTAAAAAATGAACCGCTGAATCCCAGCTTCCCCAACTTAGAAACTGCTATGGGGTGATTGATCTTGTCGAACGCGGACTGAAACGGATGCGATTCGAAAGAGTTTTGGGTAATTCGAGTCCCAGTCCTTACTCGATACAGACCAGGACGGTCTTGAGAAACTTGAATGCTGATCAAGATGACTGCCTAAAAACTAATTCGATCGGCCGCTGTTTAGATTGATGTGAAGCGGATCGAGATGATCGCAAAGAAGAAATTTTAGTGCTATATTCCACGGCACGGACTGGTATGGCCGTGTTAAATATTAGATATTCAAAAAAGAGGAATTTAAAATATTTAAAAAAAAAGGAATTTCAGGCGTTTTTGAGTGCAGACCTAACCCAATCGGAACAAATCTTGGAAAGTTCAAAAATCATCACATGTAAGACTTTCAGAAGTATGCAAAATGGCCATTGCCAGATGATGGCATGAAGTCGACCGCGTGGTTTCACAGAAAAATATAAGATTTAATTTATATCGAAAAAACATACACAGAAAGAAATAATGAAATTTACACGACATGTAAATCAATAGTAACATGGAATAGACATTGGTTGAATCGAGATTTTGATTGAAAACCGTCATAGATGCAAAACTAAATTGGATTGCATTGAATTTTCGATGAATATAACTGTATCTTTCAATTATCCTTAGTTTGCGATTAAATTATATTGAAACCTACAGAATTGTAAAGTAACTTTATTTTTAATTACCTGCTCCAAATATGTGCATGAAAATAGATGTAAATTCACAAAATATTTTTATCTGTGTATGTTTTTTGTACTAATCTAAATAAGAAGAAAAGAAGTATCGTGAATACAACTTACCCACGCATTACCTATTCGTTAACTTCAAAGCGGTATACGACACAATCTATCGAGAACAGCTATGGCAGATTATGCACGAATACGGTTTTCCACATAAGCTGACGCGATTTGTCAAAGCAACGATGGATAGAGTGATGTGTTACATCCGAGTATCTGGGTCCGAGTCCTTTCGAATCTAGGAAACGACTATGACAAAGTGATGAACTGTCTTGTCTCTTGCTTAGTATTGCTTTGAAAGGTGTAATTCGAAGAGCGAAGATCGACATGAGTGGTACGATCTTTCGAAAGTCCGTACAGCTTTTTGGCTTCGCCGACGACGTTGTTTTTGTGACACGTAACCTTGAGAAGATGATGGAAACATACATCGGACTAAAAGCTGAAGCTAGGCATGACGGACTGGCTACAAATGAATTGAAAACAAACAAACATAAGAGAATGAGGCTGTAGCGAAGAAACACTATGCCTCCCACCACGAGTATTGATAGACGGTGGCAATATCGAGTTCGTGTATTTGGGCTCCCTGGTGACCGCTGATAATGATAGCAGAGAAATTCAGAGACATACGACGACGCAGAGAAACCTTTCAATCGAATAAAATACGCCACCGCACGAAATTTACCATCTACAAAACGCACATTAAAGTGATTATTCTCTATGGCTACGAGACCAGGACTATGTTGACAGAGGACCAATGCGCCTTTAGTGTTTTCGAAACAAAGGTGCTGTGGACCATCTATGGTGGAGTGCAAATAGAAGCCGGAACGTGAAGACGGCGTATGAATCACGAATTGCAACAGCTGCTAGGAGAACCACCCATCGTACGGACAGTTAAATTCGGACGGCTACAATAGGCTGAGCATGTCACAAGGATGTCGGACGACAGTCGAGTGAAAATGGTTGTTGAATCCAATCCGGCTGGGAAAAAAATGGAAAGGAGCGCAGTGAAGACGGCGTATGAATCACGAATTGCAATAGCTGCTAGGAGAACCACCCATCGTACGGACAGTTAAATTCGGACGGCTACAATAGACTGAGCATGTCACAAGGATGTCGGACGACAGTCCAGTGAAAATGGTTGTTGAATCCAATCCGGCTGGGAAAAAAATGGAAAGGAGCGCAGCGAGCAAGGTGGATCGATTAAGTGCAGGGCGATCTACGAAGCATCCATGCTTTGAGTGGCTGACGACGAGCAGCTTTTCTACAAGATGAAATGCATTTACTACGTACAAAATGTGGGACGCTCCACAGGATTACCCAACTGTATAATTTAAGCTACCCACTAAAACAGCCCGGGTTGGCGGTTCAATGCATACGCCGCTGGTCTTACAACCCAGTTATCATTTGTACGAGCCCCGACCTGGAAGGATTCATAGTGTCAGTAGGATCGTAGCTAGCCATGCAATGATTCTGTACGCTAAGAATCGGCTGCGAAGTCTGTTGAAACAGAATGGCCAAATTCCACAAAAGGAATGTAATGCCAAGACTTTGGCTTGGATCTTCAACCCAACCTCCCGGTACCACCGTAAGGTATTACTTCGGGGTGGATCGGTGTTCATAGTACTCTTTACGGCCTTGTGCATCGCCACTATGGACGTCCACACCGTTCTCTTATAGTTTTTGAACCCTCTAGCTCTCGACTCTCGACACCAAATCTCCTGTTACGCCATACGGGTCACCCGAATGAGTGCCGAGGTCGGTCTTGTTATTCCGGTTTGAGATGTGAATTCTGGATGGCTTTCGGTTCACTGGAGCCCCAACGACTCGACTTCGGTGCTGTGGCTACTACTCGGCTAGTCCCCGACGAATGAAGTTCTCACATAACCATCGCTTCCAATACCCGTAAGCGAATCGACGAGCAGCCGTGGATCGAGTTATGTGGAGACGTATGCTTGATACAGCAAAGGACATCCCACGACTATAGCTGTTAGGTAGGGCAACGTAACCGAAATACTAATATGATATTCAAAGAATCCACTAATAATAAGTTTCATTAAATACTAACCGTTGTGACTATATTCGAAATATATTAGGTGTAAAGTACTGTATATACTGGATGCTACGGTGAAGAAATCTAATAATATACTGCCTTAAGAAATATACGTATTTATGTATTAGCCTACAGGTACAGGTATTCAATGAACATTCCAAGCGTTTCCGTTTTCAGCGAAAATTCGGAAAATTTAACAAAATACTCTCAACTAAATTTCAAAAACATCATCATTATTTAACGATATTCATCACCGTTTCATATACTCTGTGGATTTTGATTTTGAGAAGTAGTATCTTCAGTATATCAGACTTAACTACTTTTTATTCATATGACCCAATGAAGTATAACGCGGTTGCTTGCGCAATAGAATGAAAATATATCAAATCATCACCGGGCCGACGCCAACCCATAGAGTTGTAAAGAGAATCAGACATTTATTTTTGTTTCGATTATAGAGGTTTTAACCTTAAGGTCATTCGCCTCTTCGGACCAGGAAAACTCCGAGCCTATGTTCAGTGTTAAGAATTGCACCCCATTATATTCGTCCCCAGAGCATCGCACATGCGTCGTGCTCCTGACTTTGGTATGTCATCACTTTTCTGCACTAGCGATACGCAATGTAAACGTAAATCTAGCTCGAAACGCAATCATACGCTTTCGTGCACGATCCGTCGGATGTTCGAACTTACTGGGATGTTGATCACGTTTCTGTTTAAAGAAGAGACTTTACTGCACAACAACTCGAACATGCTACAAATTGTAGAATGTATTACCATTTTGCGGTAGGTAGCTCTAAAGGTTGCTACTCGTGTGTCTACTGATATGGTGAAGTAGGGATGGTGCTCGGAAGGCAAAGTATCGATACCTAGGGAATCGCGATTCCGAACTTTTGGGTATCGAAAGGCAATAAAGTATCGATACCTGTAAGTATCAATTGATACTTGCGCAGCAATCATTTCTAAATAAAATAAAATTGTCGACTATGGCGTTATTTTATGATGTTCAGAAAGGTTTTTTTCATAAATTTGTTATGCCAACAGAATACGCATATTTCTAGCCACATAGATTGCACTTCGTCTTTCGCGACTCTCGATCCACGTTAAAGAATTTCCACGAATTTTACAACGTCAAAGAATTTCCGTAAGCCACTTTGTGTTGGAGCCATGATGATTTCACTTTTTTTTTCAAAAATTTTCATGTCATAGCCTTTATGTAGATACACGAATACTACACTAAAAGCCAATTCCTATTGAACATTTAGGGGTTCTGTTGGTTTGTGCAAAAAAACATATTTTGTTTCAATTTCTTCGCGTATTGCCTTCGACTGATCAGTGCTAAGCTAGTGGTTTAAATTTAACTGTTAGGCGCGAGATGGCAGTTCAATTTGAACTGCTTTAAGCACAGATGAGCCGAAGGCGAAACGCGAAGAAATAGAAACAATTCCTGTTGCCATTACTACGCGGCCAAGGAACGGCACTGAGAGAGAGTGTAATGAGAGTGAAAAATTTAAATGATTAAATCCTTTGAGAGTATGGCCTTTATGTGCGTGTTTTGTTGATGGTTTTCTCTCATTGCACTCTCTTTCAGTGCACTTGTAGGGCGAAGCGAGATTGTCGAGAACGAATTTCAAAAACGGCTAGTCCCCGTCACGAGCCTGGGACTTCGTCGAAGCCAAAAAAATGTTCTACTGAGGACTGATATGGCGTGATGGGTTAGTCGATGCCTTTCACGCAGCCTGGGTTCGATTCGCAGTGCTTTTCTGTGGGTGACGATGAAACACCGAGCACTCCTATTGTGCATATTCCACCGCTCACTCTTTCGTCGGCCAACTCATTGGCGTGCACACTCTTACTGAAGCTGTTCCCCATAGATAGTCGCACTTCTACTCCCACTCGTACTCTCATACCGTGTTTGATTTTGATCCAATGCTTAATATGCAATCTGATCAAGCTCGAAGCATGTTTCATACAGCAGTTTCAAAAATATTTAAACTATTTACTTGAATTTCATACATAAAAGTAACGGGAGCGCAATACTTGGCTAGAGCGAACACCCGCCAAACCCGCCCGGTGGCAAGAATAGAGCGTTCTTTCAAGTGCTATTTTTGCCAACATCTCGGACGTTCGGCGAGTGATTAGAGTGCATAAAAATGGTAAACAAGATATCGAGCATTAATCGAATGAAGCCTTTACTTCTTGATCGTAGAAAAGTCATTCTGACCGATAATTTGTGAGAAAAGGATACTGAATAAATATTAAGTTATTAATGATAATTTTTTGTTAGTTATTTTTCTTAGTTGCTTTGATTTTTGAAGATAGATGCTTGCCACAGTTATGACTGATAGTCGTGAAAATGATCATTCAAAATAATGTGTGAATTTACCTCAACTATACAGCAAATGGCATGTCAAACTCAAGTCTCAATTTAGGTTAAAAAGCTCAAGAGAGGCAATTTTTCGCAAAAAAGTATCAAGATTGCATTAGATTAATGCACCCACGCATCTAGAATAAAATTTATTCCTTTCTTTCGTCATAGGCAATTTTTTAAGATGAAAATTTTCAACGGTACCATGTGCCCATGTCAGATTCAGCACAAGCTATACATTAGGACTTTGTTTAACAGCTAAATGTTGGTACAATCGCCAATCCTGTTAACATTATATTCCAAATATTGCGTGATACACTCTATGCGGTTACTATCATACAGAAGAAAACATTGCTTGATGAACATTAGGAAAGGTCCCAAGAGCAAATTACAGTTATTCTCTTTGTTTACTTTCTCTTTCAATTATTACGGCAGATTCCAGTAATTCCCAATCAATTTTACAATGCATATCGAAAGTTGATGGTTTTTGACATTATCCTATGTGATGTATTAAATGGGGATTGCTCTATGCATCCTCATTCGGTAGCGGTCTTTTATATATTTTCGAAGGATCAGCCATACTCGTGCGGTTATCATGATGCTACTATACACTTCGATTTACTAAAATGAAAACTTACCTGTTCACCACACTGTTAACGTACTGAAGGAGTGCTTCCATTCCGTGTATATTGATAAGGCTCTCTCTCTTGGAGTGAGTACGGACATGATCTGAAGTAGAGCGAGCTGACTCGCAGCAGTAAGTGTTTAGTCCTACTGACTCTCACTAATCGTACTCAAGCAAAAACATCACTCATGTTTCAAATGCACCTTTTGTGAGTGACTCATAAGCGTGCGCGGAGGAGTGCAAGTGAGCTAGAGTACGTCTCGCATCCGTTCGATAATGTGCTTCATGTTCTCGCTCTATTAGCAACACCAGGAATTGACTTTAGCCCGTAGCGATACTGTAAGTATCGAAACCAAAAGTATCGATACTAACAGTATCGCTCTAATGTGATATCGATACCAAAAATACTCGATTCTTGAAAGAAAGTATCGATACCTCAAAGTATCGACTCGGTATCGCACATCCCTATGGTGAAGTATAAAAATTGAAAAAAAGACATTTTATTTCAGCTTTGCCCGCTCTGTGCAGATCTACATGCGGTAAATGCTCAAATTCGGAAGAAGCAATTATTCGTGCTCGAACTCGTTTTTAGTCATACCAACACTGTATTTTAATCTGTGGACTTTGGTTTTGAAAAGGTACTTCAAACATCAGACTTTACTACTAGTAAATGCTAGTTTCGTATTTGAACATTTACTGCATACCGATCAATAGTCATTGAATAACTATTACCTAACCACAAAGGCTTGGTTTCCAGCACATTGCTCCAGACATCTTGGCCAAGGGTGGTGCTCTCGGAGGAGAAATTTATGAAAAATTTAATGCTGTCTACAAATTTTAACCAATGGAAATCAACATTCCTTATTTGTAGAAGATTGGTACAATCGATTCTAACAAATCAGTAATGGAAATCGTCTTACTAACTTTGCGGCAAACAGAAATATATGTGAGGTAAATACAGTTAGTTAATAGGCCATGAAAATTATACATTCTATGTGATTTTTTAAAATACTAAAATCACGTCCAAATCTTTAACAAAATATATTAACTTGGGAGCTATTTGCGATATATTATAATCATTCGACATTAGTTACCGTTTGTGAGTAAATGACATAACTGAGCTTTTGGACCATATTGTTTATATTGCACCACTTTGCGAATACATAAACTTGTCTTTGTTAAAATCAAGTGCTATCTGGTTTTCAATCAAGTTATATAGTTGGAAATCATCGGCAAACGACAGCTTTTTAAATTTCACAGACAAGCTCAAATCGTTGAGATAGAGTAAAAGTATGACCGGTCCTAAAAGGCTGCCTTGAGAAACTCCAAAACTGACAGAAACGGGTGCTGTTACACGATCTCCGAATGTCTCAAATACTTCTCTGTCTAGCAAAAATTTATGAAATTGAAATTGGGACTATCTAACATTCACGACCAGGTAATTATTTTCATCGGAATTCTGCTGGTTTTTGGCATGTGAGTAAAACATTCTGGTCGACCTATACAAATAAATATGTATGGAAAACAAAGACACGTGCTACTCAAAATACTCAAAACAGAAGTTAACAGTGAATTTGACACATAGTTATGTATTCCTGTAGGCACACAGTTCGAAAAACTCCAACTCCATGAGACTGTGCCTTATGCTTTTTGTAATTTTCGTAACAACCCAGTCTCATTTCAACCAATTGTCATAAATTGTTGCTATCAACACATACACCGCATCACACCTGAACCGATCAATGCATTTATTTCATTGTTGACGCATGAGTAGCTATATTATTAAAATTTAATACGCACATTTCCATTCTCTACGTAGAAGTGACGGTGCACAGAATATTCCGGAAGACGAGCCGAAAGCGGGCCACGTTGGCAAGGGGATTGAAAAATTATGTTCACATGCGAAGCCTGAAAATTCCCATGCCCTTACTTATCGAATGATTGCAAAAAAATGGTGATGGTAGTTCATTACCGAAACTCATCCCGGTGTTCTGCACAGATTGCTACCTTGGGAACAACCGGACACGATTGCCAGTAATCTGATACTTTTTCGCACGCACACACCCAGCCGCAGGCAAACAAATGACCACGCTCGTACAAGTGCAGTGATTAAAATGTGTTTATTACCTAATTATTTAAAAATGCAACACCAAAGTTGAATAAAATATGCTCACTCAGATGGAAAATTCTGGGTTAATCATTGGCCAGTCCTGCCGGACCAATTCATAGTGCAATTAATGTGAATTACGGCGCTTACGAGATGCGATCCGTTGGGGAATAATTGAAGTTTGAGCCACAATCGTCCGATATTAAATAAAACTTTGATCATAACAGTTCTTCTTGTGAATCTTCTTTAAAATGATTTCAAAAAATAATATTTCTCGGATCTGGAAAATATTACTGATCAGCTGGACCACACTGAACTCCGGTATCAAACATTGTCATAAAAATCTATCAAATAATTACGCCTTCAATGAACAACGGTCTATGTTCATCAGAATTATATTTCTCAATTTGTCAACGGGTGCGCAACAAAGGATTGTGCCGGAAGAATTATTACAGTTTGCTTGAAACGATTGAAAATAAATAATCGAAAGTCACGATTCAGTACATTCCATTGATGAAAATTGCAAATTCGATCATGATGTTCCTATAGAACAAACGCATATTGGCATTGAGTCGACAACAATAGCACGTAAAACGATTTATGCAGTCTATAGAACACATAGCTCATTTATGTGTCACAAGTTGGAAAATCGAGTATGAATACAATAAGAGTATAGTAGGAATACATATAGGAAAACCAGAAAATATCGTTTCAATTCATAGGAATTTACTACTTTACTATTTTATTACTTTACTACTTTACTACTTTACTACTTTACTACTTTACTACTTTACTACTTTACTACTTTACTACTTTACTACTTTACTACTTTACTACTTTACTACTTTACTACTTTACTACTTTACTACTTTACTACTTTACTACTTTACTACTTTACTACTTTACTACTTTACTACTTTACTACTTTACTACTTTACTACTTTACTACTTTACTACTTTACTACTTTACTACTTTACTACTTTACTACTTTACTACTTTACTACTTTACTACTTTACTACTTTACTACTTTACTACTTTACTACTTTACTACTTTACTACTTTACTACTTTACTACTTTACTACTTTACTACTTTACTACTTTACTACTTTACTACTTTACTACTTTACTACTTTACTACTTTACTACTTTACTACTTTACTACTTTACTACTTTACTACTTTACTACTTTACTACTTTACTACTTTACTACTTTACTACTTTACTACTTTACTACTTTACTACTTTACTACTTTACTACTTTACTACTTTACTACTTTACTACTTTACTACTTTACTACTTTACTACTTTACTACTTTACTACTTTACTACTTTACTACTTTACTACTTTACTACTTTACTACTTTACTACTTTACTACTTTACTACTTTACTACTTTACTACTTTACTACTTTACTACTTTACTACTTTACTACTTTACTACTTTACTACTTTACTACTTTACTACTTTACTACTTTACTACTTTACTACTTTACTACTTTACTACTTTACTACTTTACTACTTTACTACTTTACTACTTTACTACTTTACTACTTTACTACTTTACTACTTTACTACTTTACTACTTTACTACTTTACTACTTTACTACTTTACTACTTTACTACTTTACTACTTTACTACTAGGGCTTCCCTGCGGCTAACTAAATTTTGAACATGTAATCGGAAATCTTCTCGAACCTTGATGGTCGCCATACGGGTCACGGTTTCAGTGAGTGTCCAACGGTAGGACGGCAAGCATCACCAAATGAAGATTAATTAGTGTCGGTATGAAACGAAAAGACTCATCCAGTGGAGCAATTAATTTTTGCCCGCCACTTCCTCTGTCCTTCATTCAAAGACAGACAAGGTCGCTGGGGTTGGCACAAGTTTCACTCTGCACAACGTTACCGTGAGTAGAAAGGGAAAAATAAATCCTCAAACCGAGCGTAGGATTTGCAATTAAGTTCAGCGCACTTGAAACTTTTCTTGTTACGGGGGAATTTGCATTTCACACGTTGAAACAAGTGACATGCATTTCATCGTGATAACATTGTGTAAAAGTTTGGAAGAAGGAATTAGTTGTAATCGTTCTCCGTGATCAGTAGGCGTTGCTAATTGACGGCATTATTTTTTACATAACATAGGAAAAAGTGTGAATATCGATTGTTCAACATATCCGACCATCAAATTTTGAATTATCAATATTACTGCGTACCATCTGTGCACGTGTGACACATGGTGAATAAATTCAACTCATCTATCGTCCAAACCCCAAACTAACCAACTAGACAATGTAACTAGTTTTCCCCCTGCATTAACCGCAGGTGACACCACAAACTACACCTGCTATTATCCAGCGACGATGATACAACCAGGACACGGCGGTGGCGACATTAGAGCACGTGGGACAAGTTATCCATAACTGTTTTCGTCGCGCCACACGCTTGGTTAGTTCTTTGTGGAAGTGTGACTCGGTTTTAAACGGCACAAGAGGGTTCGTGATCAATCCAGACATGCACAGAATTAGATGATCAGAAAATGCTTGAATTTGTTGGTTTGAATTGAACAATCCCCCACAATTTATGCAACTGCTTAGTGGTTGCCATGACTTCGTCCATCAACAACGTGAACCTCTTGCAGTGTTCCTAAGATAATGTTAAGGGATCAAAATTCAATAATAAATACGATGGGTAACATTATGTGACATCTATACTAAATATCAACTGATAAACAAAGTTATCCAAGAATAAGTTTTTGTCGTGAATACTTACTTTACTATGGGGCGCCTTTTCGAAATTTATCCCCTGAGAGAGTGATAAGCAGTGGTGGTAAATTGCGAACCGAACGCCGATGCTTCTGCAAATTTACTCAAAAATGTTCGCCGAGCATAAGCATGCGATAGGTTCGAAAACTATTCCCTCGGTTAATGCGAAGGTGTTCTGTGCTCGGTGTTTGGCGAAGCAATCTGATTCGAACCGTTCGGTTGGCGGACCATCGGCGAGGGCCGAGTAAACTGCGTTCGATACGATGGTTTGTTGATTTCAATTCTCGCATCCTGGTTTTGAAATTATCAATGCACATGTGATCAGCAGAAAAGAAAATTGTTTTGTTCGATTGATAAATCGATCAATAGCAATTCAAATGGTATTATTTTGGACATTATCAGTGTGCGTAGGGTGGCTCGATATGGAAAATAGTAAGTTTTGGATCTTTTGCTAATTTTATGGTTTTGGTTATAGAATCTATAACAATAAGAATTGAATATTTTGGAAAACTTCAGCAATCGTAGAGTGGCTCAATATGAACAGGGATATTTTTTACTCTTGCAAATTCGATGTTTAATAAACTGGTGAGTCAATAACAAAGAAAATTAAGTAATTTCAGGTATTTTTAACGAGCGTATTTAAATTTGATGTTCTATTGATTGTTGAATCAATAGAAGTTCAACTTGGATAATTTTAGACATTTTCAGAGAGCGTAGAGTGGCGATATTTGAAAATTCGGATTATTTTTTACTAATTCGATGATTTATTAAATAGTAAAAAATCTTTGGAAATTATCTGCCACCGTAGGGTTTTTCTATTTGAAAAATTGTAAAATTTTTGATAATACCAATTCGATCGTTTGTTGATTGTTGGATCAATAGCAGTTCGAATTGAATAATTTTGGGCATTTTCGGTGAGTGTAGGATGGCGCAATATGAAAACTTGTAAGTATTTTGACTTTTGCTGATAAAATGTTTCATTTAATAGTGAATTAATATCAATTACAAATTGCTCATTTTTGAGATTGTCAGGGACCATAGGATCTATCTGTATCTATCTGTATAATGGTAAAGTTTTTGACTAATGTCAATTCGATGCTCTATTGATTGATGAATTTATAGCAGTTCAAATAAGATGATTTTCATGATGATGATAAGAACATTTTCAGCGATCGTAAGGGGGTTTAATATAAAAATTTGAAAATATTTTGATTTTTGGTATTTTAATGTTCAATAGATGAATAGGTAGAATTTTGATTCTGGATGATTTTGGACGTTTCTAGCGAGTGAGCCGTTTGTTAATTTTGGATATTCTCAGCGAGCGGTGGATGGCTTAATATAGAAATTGTAATTTTTAAACTATTTACAATTTCATGCCAACGGTAAAGCGAGAACCGAGCACCAATGCTTTATACATATTTGTTTAGAAATGTTTTCCTAGCAAAAGCTGTTCATTCGGTTTATGGTAAAGTTCACTTGCTGTTCGGCGGAGCAATATGTACCAAACAGTTGGCAGACCATCGGCGAAGGTCAATTGAGCTCTATTCGATGCGTAGTTTCATTATTTATGGTTCGCTGAAATGCCTACCTACAGCATCAAAATAAATTCACAGGCACTTCGACGATTTGCATGTTTAAATCCGATGGTTCACCACCACTACTATTTATATATTAATCAATACAGCATCCGATTTGGAAAAATAGTTCACAATTTCTCATATAAAGCTGCCTTACCACCGAATAAAATGCTTAAAATTCTAATATTCCAATTGCTATCTATTAAACATTGAATTAGCAAAAGGTAAAGTATTACCAAATTTTTATATTAGGCCATTCCACACCCACAAGATATGTATAAAATTATTCTATTCGAATTTAATTCATTCATCAATCAATAAAGCATCGGATCTGCAAATTCAAATACTAACATTTTTTCAAATAGAACCACACTACGCTCGCTGTAAATTGAAAATCCTATTGGAACTGCTATTGATTCATCAATTAATAGGACATTGAATCGACATTTGTCAAAAATTTTAAAATTTTCCAAATAGCACCACCCTACGCTCGTCGAAAATGTCCAAAATTATCAAATTTACATTGCTCTTGATTCACTATTAAATGGAACATGAAATCAGCAAAAGTCTAAATATATGCAAATTTTCATATTGCACCACCCTACGCTCGATAAAAATGTAAAAAATTATTTCCAGAATCAACAGACCATCGAATTAGTCTAAGATACAATTTTTGTAGATTTTTCAAATAGAACCACCCTACGGTCACTGAAAAGTCCAAAATTGTTAAATTTTAATTGCTTTTGAATCAATATTTAATAAAACATAAAATTAGTAGAAATCAAAAAATTTACAAATTTTCATATTGCGCCACCCCCGCTCGCTGAAAATGTAAAAAATTATCCAATTCGAACTGCTATTTATTCACTAATCAATAGAGCATCGAAATGAGATTAGTCAAAAAAATTTCTATTTTCCATATACAGGCACCCTACGCTCGTTGTAAATGCCCAAAATTACTCAATTTTAATTGCTATTGACTAACCAATTTATTCAATATCGAATTTGCAAATGTTGAAACATTTTCAATTTATCATATTGAGCCACCCTACGCTCACTGAATATGTACAAAATTACCATACTCTGCTAAGCTACTCAAAAACTGAAACATCCAGCCGCAGCTGACAAAGTTCGGTTCATCCGAAGCAACAGCCTATAGTACTCGAATCGGATGTTCATGAACATACTAGTAACGATAGGCTCACAAACTAAAGCATCGGTTCTTGGTTCGGCGATGCTCGCTCGAACGATGGTATCGGCAAATTCATACTCGCGACGGTGGTTCGCTTTTTGGTTCGGAACGAACACGTTTTGCGTGTTCGGAATCGATGCTTTACCACCACTGGTGATAAGTTTTTGATCGTGAATATTTCTTGTTGTATCTAACGGATTAACATCATTTTTGCTACATTCCATCGGAAATATGACGTAATCTTAAATAATTCAAAATTGAACTTTTCTGAAATGTTTGGTATCAACGAGTATCAAAGAGGGAAGCACATGACGCTTGTTTGCCTTTCTCGTATTTTGAAAGCTCATAGCTCAGTGATCTGTGGAAGGATCTGTGGATAATCTAACTACCAATAGATTCGAATTTTTTCAATTTGAACGTATGTTGCAACAACATTGAAGTTTTCCAATGGAATACTATTGAAAAACCTGTCTGATTTGATCCATTTCAGCACCAGCAAATCAGATCGCGTTCTGAGGAAGAGAACAAAATATGTGCTACTCCAGCGATATGAAAGCTGAAATATGTGAAAATTTATGAAAAAATATGCAATCAATTCTCTAGGAAATTTCTCAACCGATTTTCACAAACTAAGAAGCAAATAAAAGATCTTGAAATTCTTTAAAAAGTTCCCAAAAAGTTGATCCAGATCCGACTTCCGGTTCCGGCATTACAGTGCGATTAGTGAAACTTTTCAATTTCATGAGTATTTTCTCACAAGCGATGGCGAAACGAGGTGCACATTTTTGTAAAACCTACTGCTAAATAGATCTTGTTGACAGATTTTATTAGTTAGTGAATATATAAAACTACTTTGAGACTACTAGTCCCCGATTTCCGCTTCCGAAAGCACCGGTAATAGTGAAGAAAATCTCCAAAAACGGAACTCTTGTCGATTTCTCAGCAACGATTAAGCCGTTTTTCACGAATCATGATTCAAATTAAAGCTCTCATTGTCTTTAAACATACTGTGCAATTTTATCCTGATCCGACTTCCGGTTCCGAAATTATAGGGCGAGGAGTGTCAAAACATTCAAATTCAAAATGACGATGCAAAACTGGTACTCGACGGTACGTGCGGCTTTGCTTCGTTCGCTGCGTGCTTTGTTCAATTTCGTATAGCGTGAAGGGTTACCACATTGAAGTTTATATTTTTCAGGTGAAAAATATGTAAATTTCTAATCCTTTTATTCAATTTGTACCTACTTGTTAGTGTTTTTACAAGATCATGATAACGATGCTTTTCAATAAAAGTGCACTTATTGCTTTTCTCATATAGAAAGTTTATACAATCACTTGAACAATCGACCAGTGGAAATTTACCCGAAAGGCTAAGTGTTCTTTATAATTCGACACAGTTCATTGAGCTGAGCAATGTATGTGGCTGTGTGTGTATGTGTGTGAGTATATGTCAAATAATGTCAGTCATAAAAAAATCTCGTAGTCCTATAGGTTGCTACTGGTTCCAAGCTCACGGTTCCAGTAGTATAAGAAGTAGTGGTCAAAAAGTTTAAAACGAGACTCATTCAATTTTCTCAGAGATGATTTGATCGATTTCCACAAACAGGCTCAAATAATAGTTCCTACAGACTCATAGGTTTACTTTCATCCGGGTCTGATCTCCGGTTCCAGAACTATAGGGTAAAGTGTGTTTAATCATTTAGTGCGACGATGCTAAATAATGAAAAATTCTTATCAACTTGACATAACTGTTTACAATTTGAAAAGGTTATGTTAGTTTATACTCAAAGAAAGTTTCTTATTTTATTCAAGATTGAGAAAAAAATTTCTTCACATAATCTTCTGGTGATATTTTTGAAAATATAAGTAATATTAGAAAGGCATCATTACACCACTAGGTGGATTAAAACAAGTTTTAAACTTTTGCTATAATTTTGTGGGCAACGGTTACAGAAGCAAGACACACACCAGAATAACATCGGACCGGTCACACAGCAAAACCACACCAGAAGCCTGCCAGCTGAAGTCATCAGTGTACACGCAAAGAACCATCTCGGATCTAAATGCAGATCCTGTTCGTGACAATTCAAATCACTTTTCAGTGCTACAGGTCGTCATAAAGAATTAATTGAATTATCTCTTTCGTACCAAAAGCATCAGATTTATCAAGATGGAAGCAGACAAAGTTTTCACCATCACTAACACATTCAATTACGACTCAAGCAATGCGAAAATGAAAGTATTGATGTAGAACACATCTTCATACTAGTATGGGTGCCGTTTTGAAATATGCGGTGCGAAACAGGGTTGCCACGTATACAGATTAACCTGTATTTTCATTATAAAGAACTACACTGGTTATTTCATAATATTTATTCGTGTTCCAGAATGTTTAATGTAACTAATCTGAACTTTCGTCTAGGCGCATCGTTTCAAATTCTAAGTTCAATGTTTTCTAGATATTCGGAAGTGTTAAGGAACATGCCAGTGGTTTTCGTATTCACGACACCCAGTTATGTCTCTGACATTACCCACCCCCCTTTTTTCGCGGTATCATTTTACCAATATCACAAGTCATTCATTCAACACAAACAGTGAAGTAAACCCATAAGAGCATATTCAGTAGTATTATAGTTCTAGATGCATAATTTATGTCAGTTACAAAATTTAAATCTGGATTTTATAACAAGAGCAACTGGCAGCCCCAGCAGTGTTTTAGTCGTGTTTCAAATATACAAAAAATTAGAACGGTATCGTAGACCAGTTTTAAATTTGACAAAAGAACTGGTCGAATAAATAAAACTAGAACGGCTTACTGGGGATACGTTTGTTCCAGTTTCTGTTCTATTATAGATCTTCCATATAGAACTCCTAGCTGCTGAATTTGCTATAAAAGACTGTTGAAGCGACGCAAAAACTCAAAGTGAATGCACCTATTTTCATTTTATCCTTAAGGTCAATCTGTCGCACATAGACAGAAGATCTAACTCTAAGTAATGGTTCTCATATATCAGGCATCTGGAGCCATTACCCTATAACAGTATCGAATTTTTTTTTGTTCTAAGTTCTACAAAATTGTTTTCGATCTCTTATAACTAGATATCATAAAATGTTCAAATACCATTTAATTTCTGTAGACATTAAAGTGTCGAAAACAATCCTGAACATGAGAGTTCCATGTTTTGAACAGACTTGAAATCCGAGTTTTTCAAAAGAATGAAACCTTTTTTTTTAGAATAATTTTTTATTTGAAACAATCTGACAGGTGATTATCGAGACGACAAAAAGAGCTTCGGCAAAACATTATGAGTGCGAAAGAAAAGTGAAAAATGTTACCCTCTGAAATCAAGACAGATGGAGAATTACTTGAAGCACCATCCGAACATTTTGGTTTGGAAAGAGGATAAGGAAGCTTAGCCCTGTAGCAGAAAAAAAAATTGAAAACGATTTCGATATGGAGATAATTGCATATGAACATTTTTAATATACCATTCAAAAACTATGCTTAACCCTCAAATGACCATACCTGAATCGTACAGTATATGCTGGAACTCGTCTACATTCGGCACGTCAGCTAAACCATAACATTTTGGTGCAAACTAATACGGGTAAATGGGGTAAAACTCGTCCCCCGCACCCTCATAAAACTTCTTCTTCTCATTTAAAAATAGTTTTAGCCTTTTCGTGGACGAAATAATTGCCATGTGGAAGATTGTTCAGTATTATTAAGGAGCAAGACTCTTTGCAAGCGTATGAGTAATGCCAACAATGTGTGAGTAAAAACAAATGCCGGCGCTTCTTTTCCTGCTTTTGCTCAATAAATATTCCATATGGTTGTAAAATAAACCAATCGGTTCATACTGCTTAAAATTGCAATTCAATAAAAGCGAAAATCTTAGTCTAAAACTCTTCTCTTTTCCTTAAAGCTGCTCGAGAAAAATTATTTCAGTTTCAGCTTACTTCCACTGACACATTTGATTAGCAACAAACACATTCCTATATGGATTTCCTCTTGCAGAAATTATTGCGATATAAAGACGTTCCTTCTATAAGTAAACCCGCAAAATCGTAACCTTTAATTTAGCACGCGAAAATCAATGGATGTGGAATGTTGTCGAGAAAGACTATTTATTTTTCCGGCAAACTGTTTTTGTAACAGAATATATTTAGTTTTGTTTTTTTTTTTTTTTTTAATTTTTTTTTTTTTTTTAAATAACTATTTATTGGAATATGGGTTAAAATTAAATTATTAAGATTTAAATTGGGTGTTCAGCCACAAGTGGTGACTTTTCAGCCCTGTTATATATATATATATATATATATATATATATATATATATATATATATATATATATATAAATATATATATATATATATATATATATATATATATATATATATATATATATATATATATATATATATATATATATATATATATATATATATATATATATATATATATGATTTGGTTATTACCATGAAGACATCATTTGCTTCCGCAATTCTGAGATTTTTGTGTAGGGAAAATTCTAAACCTACTTGTATTGTGTAATGGGGAAAAGGAACTTATATACTAACTTACTAACTAATACAGAGAGCGAATCGATTCAATTGAAGATTGCATCGATTTTTGTCGGAATTTGCTTATAATATTATGTGACATTACATCTAATGGTTCTATATTTGTGAGTCTGTGTAACTCATTTGTACTAAACCAGGGAGGACGCTTCAGAATCATTTTCAGAATTTTATTCTGAATCCTTTGAAGCGTTTTCTTCCTGGTGGAACAACAGCTTGACCAAATTGGTACCGCATAAAGCATGGCTGGTCTGAAAATTTGTTTATAAATTAACAATTTGTTTTTTAGACAGAGCTTAGAATTTCTGTTTATAAGAGGATATAAACATTTAATATATTTATTACACTTTGCCTGGATTCCTTCAATGTGATCCTTGAAAGTGAGTTTTTTGTCATACGTTAAACCTAAGTATTTAGCTTGATCAGACCATGTCAATTCCAAGCCATTCAATTTGAGAATGTGATTATTGTTTGGTTTTAGAAAAGAAGCTCTTGGCTTGTGATGAAAGATAATTAATTGCGTTTTTGCTGCATTTGGTTTAATTTTCCATTTTGACAGATAATCACTGAAAATATTTAAACTTCTTTGTAGGCGACTGCAGATCACTCTTAGATTTCTACCTGTGGCTAACAGACTTGTGTCGTCACAGAATAGCGATTTCTGACAACCAACGGGTAGATTTTGAAGATCAGAAGTGAAAATATTATACAAGATTGGAGCTACACTCGAACCCTGCGGAACACCGGCTCGTACGGGTAGCAATACAGATTTACTATTCTGATAGCTAACCTGAAGAGTACGATCAGTTAAATAATTTTGAATCATTTTGATCAAATAAATAGGAAACTGGAAATCAGACATTTTTGCTATTAAACCTTTGTGCCAAACACTGTCGAATGCTTTTTCTATGTCTAGAAGAGCAACTCCAGTGGATAACCCAGAAGATTTATTTGATTTTATCATGTTCGTTACTCTGACAAGTTGATGAGTAGTTGAATGTTCATGACGAAATCCAAACTGCTCTGGTAAAAAAATTGAATTCTCATTTATATGAGTCATCATTCTTAACAAGATAATTTTTTCAAAAAGTTTACTGATAGAAGAAAGTAAGCTAATTGGGCGATAACTTGATGTTTCTGCTGGGTTTTTATCAGGTTTTAGGATAGGAATTACT
This sequence comes from Malaya genurostris, assembly GCF_030247185.1. NCBI lineage: Eukaryota > Metazoa > Arthropoda > Insecta > Diptera > Culicidae > Malaya > Malaya genurostris. The sequence continues at coordinate 97,428,768 of NC_080572.1, forward strand.
TTAGCGTTTTTCCATCTTTTTGGGAAGTAAGCTAATGAAAAACAAAAAATTTTAACCAGGAGTCTCAAGGCAACATCGGGAAGATTTTTAATAAGAATATTAAAAATTCCATCATTACCAGGAGCCTTCATGTTTTTGAGTTTCCTAATAATTGATTTAATTTCATCAAAATTCGTCTCAATAATGTCATCGTGTGATAACACTTGGGTTGAAATATGATCATACTTCAGTGAGACTTCATTTTCAATAGGACTCACAACGTTTAAATTAAAATTGTGGACACTCTCGAACTGCTGAGCTAGCTTTTGAGCTTTTTCACCATTTGTAAGAAGTATTTGATTTCCTTCCTTGAGAGCAGGAATTGGTTTCTGAGGTTTCTTAAGAACCTTAGAAAGTTTCCAGAAAGGTTTAGAATATGGTTTAATTTGTTCAACTTCTTTAGCGAAATTTTCATTTCGCAAAAGAGTAAATCTATGTTTAATTTCTTTTTGTAAATCCTTAACTATGTTTTTCATAGCAGGATCACGAGAACGTTGATATTGTCGTCGACGAACATTCTTCAACTGAATGAGCAGTTGAAGATTGTCATCGATGATAGGAGAATTTAATTTAGTTTGAGCTTTGGGAACTGAAAGATTTCTAGCTTCGATAATATAATGATTCAAATTATCAATTGCTGTGTCGATGTCCGCAGAATTTTCTAAAATAGTTTCATGATCCACATGATTTTCAATGTGAGATCTGTAATCCAACCAATTAGCTCTATGATAGTTGAAAATAGAACTAATTGGATTAATTATAGCTTCGTTGGAAAGTCTGAATGTTACAGGAAGATGATCTGAGTCAAAATCAGCATGAGTAATCGGTTCACTACAAATGTGACTTTGATCTGTTAGAACCAGATCAATTGTAGACGGGTTTTTCACGGAAGAGAAACAAGTAGGATTACTGGGATGAAGAACTGTAAAGTAACCAGCTGAGAGTTGATTATGAAGTATTTTACCATTACTGTTATTTTGCCTACAATTCCACTGGACATGCTTAGCATTTAAGTCCCCTATTACGAAAAATTTCGATCGATATCTTGTAAGTTTTTGCAAATCGCCTTTAAAGAAATTTAATTGTTCGCCGGTGCATTGGAATGGCAAATATGCTCCAGCGATGAAATAAATTCCATGAATGGTTTCAACTTCGATTCCCAAGCTTTCAATAACTTTAGTATTGAAAGAAGGTAAAATTCGATGTTTAATTTGCCGTTGGACAAAAATGGCAACTCCACCACCAATTCCAGTAAACCTGTCAAATCGATGAACCACATAATGTGGATTACTTTTCAATTTTACATTTGGTTTAAGAAAAGTTTCTGTCACAATGGCAATATGAATTTTGTGAACTTTGAGAAAATTATAAAATTCATCTTCACTCGATTTCAAAGATCGAGCATTCCAATTTAAAATATTCAAATAATTATTTAACATCACTGTTAAATTTTAAATTCATTATAATATTATTTGCAAATTTCCATCCGATTTGAAATGCTTCAAAAAGTGATAAAGTCGAATTCATTTGGATGATCATTTGAAAAAGTTGATCTTGTAGGTAGATCATTTTATTTTCAGTTATATCGCCTAAATCGACTTCATTTAAAGAAGCGAATGGCATTGAAGGAATATTTGTAGGTAGACTGCCATTAGAAGAAGATGATTTGGCCGGTCTACCTATTAATAAATTGTTTTCGTTAGAAGAAGAACTGCAAGGCGGTCCTGTGTTTTGATTATTTACATTAGAAGAAATAGGAGATAGATTTCTACCTAATATACCAGCATAACTGACATTAGAAGAAGATGATGACGAGGTCGATCTACCTGTCAATAAATTGTTTTCGTTAGAAGACGAATTGGCAGGTGCCTTAGAAGAATTTTCAGGTATATTCTGTAAATTTAAGGTCGTTGATTTGACTTGTTGTCTAAGCGAACGAGCGTTTAAAATTTTTTCCCTGACAGGACATTTCAAATAATTGGATTTATGATTTCCATTGCAATTTGAACATGAAAATTTATCAGTGGTTTCATTCATTGGACAAACGTCTTTCGAATGCGATTTACCACAATTCAAACACCGTATATCCATATGACAATTTTTGGTTCCATGACCGAAGCCTTGGCAACGACGACATTGCGTTAAGTTTGCAATACGATTATGCCGTTTATAATGTTCCCAATGAATTTTAATGTGGGAAATGAAACGTACTTTTTCTAAAGTTTTCAAATTGTTTACATCACTTCGATTGAAGTGTATTAGGTAAAGTTCATGGGAAATTCCAGAGCGTGGTTTAGAAGTACCATTCGCTCTTTTTTTCATAAGTATTACTTGGGAAGGGGCAAAACCAAGCAATTCTTTTAGTTCATTTTTAATTTCATCAATACTTTGATCATTTGATAATCCTTTCAAGACAGCCTTGAAGGGTCTGTCTGATTTTATATCATATTTAGTTTTGTTTATTTTGTGTAGCGCAATCTAATACAAATGCATTGAAGCAGTGTTGCTATTAGGGAATTAAAATCTACATTCATAAAATGTAAGCAATTTTCCATCAAACGTTGGCGAAAAATTGATCAAAACTGATATTTTATCCAAGATGGCAGGCTTAACATTCATTTGAGAATAAATTATTGTGAAAAAAGATTGTTTGAATTACAATCGTGCAATTCACTTTGATAAACGGTGCACTGCATATATAAATACACAGATCTATGGCATAGGTACCAATTAAAATGTACGTTATATAAAAATTACCAACACTAGTTAACTTGGTTTACTCTTGATCCTTAATTAAACTGATAGCCTATATTTATTTTTTATAAGTGAATTCTGAAGCATTTTGCCACACAATTCGGATCATTTTACCCCCCCCGATTTTGCCATATAGTTGCAAATACATCTTCTGTATTAGAACTAATATTAGAAATACGAAGCATTGACAAAATGTTAACTGGTTACTTAATTGAATTCGTCTTTCGCACTCTAGAAAATTACTATAGAACGAACATCTTAAATTACATATAACAGAGACATAATTGTATTTTCGTTATTTTTCCAGATATAATTGAACCATCACTGCCAAAATATCATAACGAACTTTTACTTTCATGAAAATTTCAATGAAAAAAATTAGTAACTTCTGAGCAAAACAAGAGGTGCATTTTGTCTTGGGGAACGTTTTACCCCATCTTCCCCTACGCTTTCTTTTCTTCTTATGCTTGAAGGTAACGGATTTTAGGCATAGTACTACGTCTTTGTTTACTTGGAAGGAGTGCGAATTCTAAACCGGAAACTAAATTCTAGTACTTGATTTTACGTTTCGTCTTAAACTCATCAGCGCACTGATGAGTCTAAGACGAAACGTAAAATCAAATGAAATTGGTTATGTGCACCTAGCATAAATTAGAAGGTAAAAACTCTTTACCTCTCAAACTTAAATTCGAGTAGATAAAACTATATATTTAAGATATTTGATAATCGATATTCTATTTGATGTTCAATTATTATTAGTATATTAGTATTAGTATATCCTTCAAGAAGATCATACGAAATCTCAAAAATCGGTACCGAAGCGAATTGCACTCTGCTCGGTTTGGTAATGCCGTAGAGATGGTTGATGTACCTATCAGCAAGTGAACCATCTGCGGGTTTATTTTATGCACCGTTCGCTTCGCACGGATGACATAAGGGCATTTGTCTTCACGTTTTCACTTCATATAAATATCTGTTTATTAATCTTATTTTTGTGTATTACATCAACATTTTACAGTACAAGTGTTTTGACCCTTTGGCCTTTCATCTTTGTTGTTCATACGATTCGTTATTAATATTAGGTGTTTTAGTTACTCTTGTTTTACATACTAATGTTTAATCATAATATTTATTTTAATTATTTATAAAATGTCTACCTACTTATAACTATCCCTAACCTAATACGTACAAATTTTGAATTATTTGTATTTCAGAGATTGAGCACCTCTCTTCAAATTTCGTGCAGAATTGTTCGAATTTTTGTTCTAGTATATCCAGGGAGGCCATCTCATGTACTTCACTAGTCCTTGTCCAAGGGGGTAGATTTAGAATCATCTTTAAGATCTTACTTTGAATGCGTTGAAGCCTAAGTTTGTGTGTTCGTGCACAACCCCGCCAAACAGGGACTGCGTATTCAATTGCGGGGTAGATGATTTGTTTATAGACAGCCATCTGATTCTTCAGGCATAGTTTAGATGTTCTACAAATCAGCGGATACAGAGACCTAATGAGTATGCTGCATTTTTGAACGATTTTATCAACATGTGACCTGAATATCAGATGTCTGTCAAAGGTGAGTCCTAAATAGATAACTTCATCGGACCATTGAATGACCTCATCACCGAATCGTATTCTGCATTCGTCTGATGGAACAAGTTTTGGAAGTTTTTGAAGGGAAGTAACCAAGCTCCCAGCACCTGTTAAAAATTTTAGCTAAGAAGACAAATGAGCGAATACTCAAATGTTTCAGCTCAATGTTTAATGTGTTGTCGAAACCGGGGGCCTTCATATTTTTGGATTTTTTCATAATAGCCATCAGCTCATTCGCAGTGACTCTACTTTCCTCCGGAACCAAGCTGTCTGATTGGTCAACCTCAGCTACGCTATCAGCAACGGCTCTTTCATGTGGACTAACAATGTTGAGTCCTAAATTGTGAGAACACACAAACTGCTGGCCTAGCGCATTTGCCTTCTCTACTGGTGTGATTAAAGGTATTCCTTCAGCTGCGTCCTGGGGTGACATCAGAGGAGGAATAGGCTTCGGTTTTTTCTTAAGCACCTTCGTTAAGGACCAGAAGGGCTTTGAATGTGGGAGAATTTCTCGAAGCTTTTGCTGGAAGTTCCTGTTGCGAAGCTCAGATATCCGTTCCTGGATTATCCTAGTTAAGTTGTTATAAGTAGTCTTCCTATCTAGGATGCCAGTTCGTTGATACTGCCTCCGGTAGATATTCCGAAGTCGGATGAGTTTCTTGGTGACACTGTCGATTTGAAGAGAGGAACTCGGCATATGTTGTACTGGAACCGTCCTATCACGAGCGACTGTGATTGAATGCTGGAAGGAAGATAGGGTTGCATCGATTTCCATCGGGGAATCAAGTGGCAGATCGATATTAATAAGTTGGTCGGCGATTTGTTGAAATTGGACCCAATCGGTGCGATAATAGTTCCTCCGAGGTTGAATGGGCACTGTTTCTGGTGAAGATCCCAACGTCAATATTACTGGAAAGTGATCAGAAGAGAGCTCGTTGAAGACAACCGGAGAGCTGTCTATGGCGATGTTGCTGATGAATATATCCAAAATGGAATGAACTCCCGATCTGGAAAGTCGCGTTGGTTGATCCGGAGCGAGGATGTTGTATTGTCCAGCTTCGTAATCTTCGGCAAGTACGAATCCGTTTCGATTCTGTCTTCTGTTTCCCCACAGCTCATGCCGTGCGTTCAGGTCCCCAGCAATGATCAATTTGTTCTGTCGTCGAGTGAGCATAGCCAGATCTCGCTTCAATGATGCACACGTGCCATCTCGAAGATTGGTTTGTTTGGGGCAGTACGCTGCAATGATGATGATGGGTCCCATCGTCGTTGTAATCTCAATTCCGATGGCTTCTATGAGTTGCAATTTAAAGGCTGACAGAAGCCTGTGCTGAATGGATCGTTTAACGGCAATGGCAACTCCCCCTCCTCTGGTAGTTGTCCTGTCGAGCCTGTGAATCCTGTAATTGGAAATAAAAATAGAAATTTCAGGTTTAAGATGAGTTTCAGTTAAAATAGCAATATCGGCATTCTTCTCTTGAAGAAAGTCGGACAATTCAGCAGTTTTGCTCCTGAGTGAGCAAGCATTCCAATTTACTATAACCAACTCATTATATTGCATATTCGATGATGAATTTGCCTAAGGCGTTGATTTGATCTAACCGCGTTCTGCAGTTTCGTAGTTTTGTTGTCATTGTTTCAAAAATGACGATCAGTTGTTCAGCAGAGAATAAATCACCAGAGTCATCCTTTGCTTGTGGTTGATTATTGCCCCATCCAGGAGGGATTCTTGAGGAAGATTCTTTTTGAGATCCAGCGGCTGAAGTCTTTGGATTGCTGCGAGGAAGTGGCGGCAAATTCGGAATATCCCTCTTCGGTGGGAGCCGTGGGAAATTAATTTCATCCTTCTGTGGAACATTCTTGCGCGTTGATTGTTTACGGGATGCCTGTTGTCGAATTTTTGTGAACTCAGCACGTTTGGGACACGATTTGCTAGTAGATGGATGGTCGCCATCACAGTTCACACATTTTACAGCGATGTCATCTAGTAGGCAATCGTTGGTATTGTGTGGTTCGGCACATTTCCCGCACCGACTTTTCATGTGGCAATTCCTCGCTCCATGGCCGTAGTTCAAACAGTTCGTGCACTGTGTGACATCCCGATGTACCGGTTTATACTTTTGCCATTCGATGATTATGTGAAATAACGATTTAATCGTTTTCAGTTGACTCATGGTGATGGAGCCATTCTCCAGATGAATCAGGTACAGTTGATCTCTAAACTTTTTGTCCGTATTATGTCGCTTCATTTTGAACACCATCAAAGGCTTTAGTCCAGCCTCCGACAGTGCCTGCTTTAGTTCGGCTTCCATCATGTCGGGTAGTCCTCGAAGTACAACCTTCATAGGTTTGTTGGCGGCAATATCGTGTGTGAAGTATTCCGCTTTTGTCTGCTTCAGATAACATTCCACTCCTTTGTAGTGGTTCAAAGCCGGAACAGTTATTTTGTAGCCTTCAGTACATAAACGGATTGTTGCCTGTAGTCCTTTGCTGATCAGTGTGTTGAAATCCGAGCGTAGAGTTGGTGGGAAGCCCTTCAGGTAGAAAGGCGGCATTTTTTCCTTCTTCGGCAGTTCCTCTTCGACATCAACTGGCAGATCAGCATATTGGTTTTTACTCAGCAAACGGTCGTTTACCTGTACATCACTTGGCTTCAGACGCTTAGCATCCTTTGGATCCTTCTCGGATCTATGGCGGTTTTTACCCATAGCTTGGGTAGGTAGACAACTGCGAATAAAAAAATAAAACAAAATCGAAATTAGTCGTAGTAGGTTATTCGTCTATCCACATCGAGTGTTAGATGACGAATGACGTTTTCACTTCAAACGAGAGAGATTTTCGTTGAAATTCCGATGTTAATTTGCATTCGAGGGAAAGGGAATCGAGGAAACCTCGATCATGGAGTACCGGATGAACGTGATCAGCATCTTATATTATCGACTAAACGATCCTTTTCAGGGCTGTCCCTTGTCATTTTTTGTTCTTGTCCAAGAATTTTCACTGGAATACATGTTGAAAAATAATTCTTTGACAGGAATAAAAAAAACAAACAAACGAGCAAATAAAACTATAAACAGTTTTATGCTGTGCTCATAAACGACGATATTCAGTTGAAAACAGGAAAATACAGCGACAACCATAATTATCGCATTAGACGTGAAATATATGACGTTACAAGTACCGTACTTTATACAGCGCGTCCCGCCAAAGAACACTTGCCAGCTGGCAAGCTTCTTGAGATAAAGATGATCTGGGTCGGTGGATGCACTCAATTATTCCTAAAATATCGACAAAGGCATGGTTCAGAGGACTGGATGTAAGTAGAGACTTCATTCGTGTGATGTCCGGCTCATGTCCAATCACTACACGTTAGATGCACATCTCCTTCGAATTGGACTTTCCGAGACTAATCATTGTGCTTGTGGCGAAGGTTATCGCGATATTGATCATGTCGTTTGGACATGCGTGGAGTATCGTGATGTCAGATCTCAACTAATAAATTTCTTGCGTACCCAAGGTAGACTATCCAATGTCCCAGTTCGCGACATTCTTCCTTTTATGAAACTTCTTTATCATTTCATTAAGCCCATCGGAGTTCCAATTTAAATTTTATTTTATGTTAGACTGGTTTTTCTTTCATGAGTTCAACCAATAGCCAGCTATCTTATAATCAATAAAAGTGATGAACTGATACAAATAGTTATAAGATCATGTACAAAATGAATGTATTTAATTTATTGTAATTTATATTAGCAAATCGCTGGGTAAAACAGTGTTTAGATTAACTAATGAATACCAAAATACAAATATGATATTCGAAATGTATTAGGTTTAAAGTACTATGTATTGTGGATGCCACGGCAAAGAAAATCTTACGTATATTGCCTATGAAATTACGTTTATTATGAAATTAAACTACCAAACTTGCATAACAACAAAATCCAAAGCTTAAGTGTGTAAGTGATGACACTTTTGTTTAGAAAAATCTTGAATGCGTAAAATAGAAAGGCGCCTTTTTCTGCACGCAGGAGCGCTCTATAATACTACCTCCTATATCAGGTCGGGGGACACAAATGTTCATTATTTTCCCTGTATATTATATGTGTGCAAAGATCAACTCGATAGTCAAAATTTGCCAAACATTCTTTATTGAGGCTAATTATTTCTCAATGTTACATTTTATGTAAAAAAAATCCCACAAAAATCCTTCGGACCATCTGCTCTCTGTTATACTACCATAAAGGTTTATTATATGATTGATTCCCACAAACAATGCACCATTGCGAATAAAAAAAACGCTAACAAAATTCAAATAAACAGCTATATCCAGAGACAGGAAACAATCAAACTCATATCAGCAGGATCTCCGCTTGGTAGCGCATTGAATAAAGCTGTCGAATATTTTACTGGCATCGGAAACAACCGAAGCAAATATTGATTTCATTTTTTTAAGTGAAATAATCACAATAACGCGGGAAGTCACATCGAATGTACAAACAGATCAGAGTTTTTATTGCGCTTGTAATAATACACAAGCCACAGATGAGAAAGCCATACATTTTGCCTCGCCGACAGATGGCGTACGGATAGCGAACGGTAGAGCAGCTGCAGGTGTAGCCATACTGCATATTCACTCTCAGACTCCGATGATGAAAAACGACTCTGATTGGCATCAATGGATAACACAACAAACAAGCAACAAACGAGAGTAAATGAGTCAATAAAAATAAACCAACAATATTTTTTTCTTCCGCATAATCGCCCACTTTGTTCCATAGTGCTGCATTTATTTGCCATAACTATTATTTACAATTACAGCCGAGAGGGTGGTAATAATTACTATAACTAGGGTCGGTGATTCCGGTCCTTTGAGTATGATTTGTTTCCGAAAAAGCGTTTACTAGGGTAGGTTTGTATACCAGACAAATACTTTAGCTCATAGAACCAAAATACCCATTATAATTAGCATAATTAAAAATTCTGATACGAAAACACACTGTTTTATTAGTATTTCTAGCAGAACTAATCATTTGATCATCATCTGAATTTATACTACTACTGTGGACAAAAAAAGTGCAATTTAGAAATTCAAGGGTAAATAAGCGTAGAACACTTACAGCTCAGTCAGATTAGTTTCAATTACTTATATTATTGCACCAACTGATTGGATATATTTCTATGTATTGATTTGAATATTTAAAGCCACATATTTTCAATTATATATGATTGAAATTATGATTAATTGTCCAATTTCATCTGCTAAAAATCTAAGACACTATACTGGTTTACTGGATTTCCCTAACGGAGACGATGGTTTTGAAGAAGTAAGCGATATATCCATTGGAAAGCATCACTCTGATTGGTCAATCGATGCAAACGCAAAGCTGTAGGAAGCACGAGAATCTATAAATATAAGTGAAATTATAGTTAACGTTTTAGTCTTATGTAAAACATGTCAGATTAAGGTTGCTCCAAATAAACCTAGATTTGTCAATGTACGGAGACACTGACAGCGCTTCTAGTGTACATTTTTTCATTAGCTACTGTGGTCGTGTTGAATGCGCAGGAAACTTTGTACATTAATTTAGGAGCATTTATGAACCCATTTTACACCAGACGGCGCTTTTGATGTCACGGGTTGCTCATTTACATCACTATTACACTGGGAAATCTATGTTTATTTGATTTATGCTCGGAGCCACCCAAACAACTTTTGAGATGTTTGTTTTAGCAACCTGGAGTCGGACTAGATCGGACTCCAATCGCGTGGTTTCGCTCTGAAAATTTTCTCGGGTTGCACCACGACATTCGTGAGAGTTTGTTTATTTTTTCTTTTGGCATTAAAAACGCCTTACTCTTCACTATACGGGGCCGGGGATCAATTAAAAGTTTAAAAAATAGCCGCGTAACCTTTTTGTGTCATGATTTTGAACGTTAATATCTCAGTTATTTGTTGATGGATTGATATAATTTAACAACCAATCGATTCGGAAACTTTTAACTAAAACATGTATGATAACGTCGTTTTAGTATTTATATAGCATACTATTGAAAAATTGGTTAGAATCAACCTATGTTTTCATCCACCAATCCCAGTTGTACAAAATGACATCATTTTCTTGTTCGGCATAGGAGGATTTGCGTCATGCATAAAAACACCGCATCGTTCTGCGTAGTATGAAGATGAATCTATAAATATATGTTGCAAAATATTTCTTTGCCTAGTTGATGTTTGACTGTGAATGAAACAAGTAGTACAACGCTTTTGCTTACTCTTCACTGTAACCGCGTAACCTTTTGTCGTGAATACGACTTACTTTACTATGGGGCGCCTTTTCAAAATTTTTTTTCAAATGGAAGAATGGGCAGAACTTAATCTTGAATATCTCCACTTGTATTAATGGCAGCAACATAATTCTTTCACTATTTCATCATGATCAGGAATTTAGGATAATATTTTGAACAAACCATAGATCACTATGGATAGATAATCACAAACAAATCAAAAGTTAAGTTTTCTCAAATTTTGAAAACAACGCGGAAAACTTTTTACTTTCGCTTGAGTTTTTCACGCAACGACGACAATTTTGAGGTAGTCAGGCACATATCTTCAACTTAACGTTATAAAAGGGGAACCATGGTCGAAAATCGATCATTTCTTCTTGTGCGTTGGATAGAAGCAGACGCCAGGGCGAAAAGACGCATTCAAACAGCGGTATCGGAGAGCGCACCTTCTGCGTGGTTAAAAACCTCAAACGCTCAGGTCGTAGTTCTCATTTGCCTTCCGGTCATCAAGGTGAGAAGACGCATTAAACCAGTTTCGCATCATTTGGCACTGCGAGCGGATGTGTTGAGGTTTGTACGCAAAGCTAGTTTCAACTCAAACAAGAGCGATTGCATCATACAACAGAGCTGCTGGTCGTTTGCATTGGAGAAAAAGAAAACGAAAAACGAAAAGTGAACAACATTATATAAAATCATCCGTTCTAATGGTTCTAAATGTTATCTAAAGAAGTATTAAAATTACTTCTTTGCAAATCGAAGGTTAAATCAGTTTAGTGAAAATCCAAAAAAAAATTGATTTGCTTCGTGCATTTTTCACTATCGTAGAGAATTCCACAATTTGATCCTTCTAAAAGGCAGAAATGAATCCTGTACAGCATCTTGACAGTTTCTTTCAATGAAATATGCAAATCCGAAATGTGATAATCGACATCAAAAATCGTTTAAAATTCTAGTATTGAAAAGGGGGAAAGTTTCACAATTCACACAATCGATCAACTATCAATTCGAATTCGAAAGTATAAAGAAATCGTGTCAGTTTTCTTCGTATTCACGACATCCAGTTATGTCTCTGACATTACACACCCGTACTTTTTCTGTCATAATTTTGAACGCTTATAACTCAGTCATTTGATTAATGTATTTATATAATTTAACTACCAAGCGATTCGAAAACATTTAACTTAAACTTGTGAGGTAACGTCGTTTGAGTATTTAAATAGCATACCATTGAAAAATTGGTTTGAATTGACCTATGTTTTCACGAGCCAATGACAGTCGCAATGAATGAGGTCATAATCTCGTCCGATTTGCGCAGTATGAACTATAGCACAAAGGGGAATCTATAAATATATGCCCGAATACATTTCTGCTTTAGTTTACGTATGGCTGCCATTGAGGAAAGGTGAGTGGACGACAAAGCTGAAAGTTGCATTCATTCGCTCGCTAGATAGTTGCTTTTGTATGTATGCGGTTTGTTGATACTGTATTCACTGGTATTGAATACAAGTTATCTGTTTATTTTGATTCTCCGGTAACTAGCAGGCCAGTTTAGATCTATGGGCGATAGATTTTTCGAACCTAATTTGAAGCGCTTGTATCTCTGTGATTTATTGATAAATTTTCCTCATTTAACTTGATTCGAAGCAGTTTAAAAATGTTTCAATTTGTCAACGAGTAGTTTGCATACTGAAATCTCCATTTACATACGAACAACACGATGGCGCGCAAATAAATTCAGTATAAAATTGTGTTATGATGATAATCTTAGATATTTTTTTTTTCATTAAATGTGGCTAAATACAAGGAACTATCTCTCAGCATAATCCCTCAGATCCTATTATTGAAACAAACAATAATCAATTCAATTATTTTATTGAATAGTTATAAATTGATTTAGTCTTATAAAGCATAATATGTTGGTTTAATCTTGCTTCCAAGCATCTCTTAGAAGGGATCCAGACTAAATGTAGCAAAAACAATGCAAATCGTTATGCTGTATTAATTTGAGCAAGCTGTTGTCCCACCAGGAAATGCTTCAAAAGATTCGGAACTTTGTACAAATAAGGTGGTTAGACTTACATATATAGAATTATCAGATGCAATAAAATATAGTAAACTCAAGATAAGCTGATCTGCGAATCATCACTAAACTCGGGTCACCGCCAGTTTCAGTTAAATTATCATTTACATCAGAACAACAAGCGTCTTATCACTACATGCGTTGTAACTATGACAATGTTCGTTCATGTATCAAAAGAATCAAGTTACAATTAGAACAAAATTAAGGGATTTGGTTGCGTATGCAGGGGTTCCTTTACATGCAAAAATGAAAATCAGTGAATGTAACAAAATATATCGACGCTTTTCAACGAAGGATCAATAAAATTATCCTATTACTGAGTATATTGGTTGACGGATTTTCGCATTTTTCGATCAAAATATATAAAATCTTCTCTAATCGATGTTTATATAATGATTAAGTTTGTACGTTCTCTGCCTTGAAAATTATGATGATATAAAATCGTTTCATTTGTCCAGATTTATACCTTGAGGTTGTTCGTATCCAAAATTGATGTACTTAAAAGATCATTGAAATCATCATAACTGACTTTCATTTAGAGGATATTTTTCAAAAATTTTCAAATTTAATAATTTCTGGAAGGCATCAAAATAGAGTAGAATCAATTGTTCTGAAAGAATCTAATTGTCAATTTGAATTTAAAAGTAGAGTAAGTTTGTAATTTAATTATTAATTCGATGCTTTAAAGTGTCAGATCCAGAATTCAGTTAAAGAGTTCAATTTCAGACACAAGATTCAGGTTCTATTTTCTGGTTCAGAATCAAAGCCCAGAATTCCACTCCAAAAATTTAGCAGCAAATTGAATTCCAGATTCCAGGTTCAAGTTTCAAAACAAGAATAAAGTTCCTCGATTACAAATTTCAGCTACAGAACCTACGTACAGAACTCAGTTCTGAATCCAGTTTCAGAATTTAGTACTAGACATTCAGTTTTAAAATTGAGTTCCGGAATCCAGGTCCAGATTTTGGTTGCATAATGCTGATACAGAATCCTGGCCCTGAACTCAATTCCAGAATCAAGTACCGAAATGAGTCCCAGAATCCAGGTTCATAATCCGGATACAGTATTCGATTCCAGAATGAAGGTCCAGAACTCGATTCTATATTGCAGTTCCAGAATTTAGTTTCCGACTTCAGATCCAAAATTCCAGTCCAGTTCTAGAACATTGTTGCAGAGTTTAAGGCCAGAATTCAAGTCCAAAACTCAGTTACGGAATCTAGATCCTCTAGATCCAGAGCTCAGTTTTCGAATTCAATTTCAAAAACCAGATTTAAGTATTTTCTGATTCAGAATCCAGGTTCAGATTCCCACTCCAGAATTCAGTGCCAAATTAAGTTCCAGAATATCATATTCTCATATTCTAACCTAGAATAAGGATCCTGGATGCTGGTTTAGAACTCGGTTTCAGCTTTCAGCTACAGAATCCAGGCGCAAAACTCAGTTCCTGAATTCAGCACCAAAATTTAGTTTCAAAATTCAGGTTAAGAATTCACTTCCAGGAAACCGGTTCAGAATTTAAATCCAAAATTTTTTTCCAGAAACCAGTACCATAATTTTGGCCTAGAATTCAGTTTTGAAATTGTATTCCGGAATCCAGGTCCATATTTCGATTCCTAAATCCAGACTTTAGTACCAAAATGGGTTCAAGAATCCATAGTGCGAGTCCAGAACAGGCCCAGTGTTCGATTTCAGAATGAAAGTTAAAATTCCAGAACTCAATTTTTAAATTAAGTTCCAGAATTTTGGTCTAGAATTCAGGTTCAGAATTCAGACCAGTAATATGGTAAGTCTAGATACAACTACTCTTTCGCATGCGGAGTAAATTAACTAAAAGGACCTGATACACTGATGAAGGATGCAATAAAACACCGAAACACTAGTATCTGTGTTACTATTACTATCTCGTGACATTGATGGCGATAGCTTATTCCAGAAATTTTTGAGCTCAACAGCGACAATCTTTTACATTCGTACTCACGTCATTCAGCTATGTCTCTGACATAACTCACCCACCTTTTTTCCTCCAATGGACTTCACTTTTACTGACTGCCAATGAAAGCCTCACGATATAACAACACCAAGCAACCACACGGAAAGAAATCCGTTTCTGCTGTCATGATTAAAAAATCATGAAACCAATCATTTTAACTTATCATGAAACCATGAACAATAACTCTTCTCCCATGAAAATTAATCATGGTTCGAAATGCATTTCTTTCAAAGCTCGTAACTCCAATTTTCTACCCGGATATCACTTTGAACCCTCTGCCTCAAGTGATGTGATAGACTGCTAAATAGATTAATGGTAAAGCAAAAAGCAGACATTGAAAAGCAACATCTACTGAAAATGTTTACTTGATCCTGAAGCATTTTCATTTAATAATCGTGATGTTTCACCCACCGGCTGATAGAGAATTAAATATAAAATGAAAATAAAGATAATGAACCGAAAATAGACATCATAAGCGACTAAGCACGGCTACGCTTTTCATTTGACAAATATCAATGTTACATTTTGTTTGAATGTATTCTTACATATTTGATATGACCGTTGTTGCTAGAATAATATTCTGAGAGCTAGCGTAAACCAAAAAAATAAATTCGATTGTGAATTTGGAACACCATCTAACGAAAATCAGAAAAATATTTTGTTCAACCACTTTAATTAATTTGTTACATAGATATAACAACACAAGCTGTATTGATTTGCCTAAATATTATAAATAGGACGATTTTTTTTGCAAGAATTCGACATAGAGTTTCTTTTTAAGAGGTTTGATTCACCTTTCATGCAGTTCGTTTAAGTGTTTAAATTCTGAAACACAAAATCAAAACTGAAGCAATGAACGCAAGTAAACACGTTATTTTAGGCGCCGTCGTTTTTCAAAAACATTATATTTTAATTGTTAATGATTCTGATTAAAAGAAGTTCGTCGTGCTTTTCACTGAATTATGGTGCAAAAATTAACATCGTTGCAAAAATCACACAAAACGCCTGAATTTATGTCGAAAAACTTACCATCGTAGCAGAAACACGCCTGAAGCTATACCTCACAATGTCAAGTGCGTTACGTTTAAATTTCAGCGGAATCAGCCCAAATAGATCATGATCCGAGAAATTTCAATCATGGTGTATTATCATAACATGAAAATATAATATTTTCTCCAAATCATGACTCGTTTTGCTCATTTCTAGAATCGGAATTTTGCCCGTGTACAAATGATACCCCAGTAGAAGCTGGAAACAAAGTTTTCGTTTGACACGTTAGTAAAGAAATGGCACTTCGGTGCAAAATAAAAAGTGTTCTGCAAGTAGCATTCAATTTACGTCTGTTTAGCAGTACAAGTTGAACTGTTTAAGTTTTCACTAAGCAGTTCAATTTGAACTGCTCTGCACTGCTGAGTCTAAGACGAAACCTAAATAAAAGTAAATAAGGTTATGTGCACTAAGCACAAACAAGGGATAACCCCTAAATGGTCACAAATGATAATAATTTCTTTCTCCCAAATTATATTAGAGATTTCACCGCGAAACGACACGCTGAGAGTCTCACCGGTACTGAAGGCATCGTTTATCCACTTACTTAAGTAGCTTAACCCTTAACAGTAATCATCTTGGTTCTACAGTTGATCTCATACATCGAAACCATTAGTTAGTGTGAGATTTGCTATTTATGTGCAATGCATTGATTGGCTCAAATGATAACATCAAATTGGTACATATTGTTTCTTAGGGTCGAAGTGACGATTTTGACTCCACCTACAGCAAATTCCGTTGACTGTAAGCAGAATAATCAACTATTGGTAACCTCACCTTAATTTGGCCATTTCTTGACAGGATACTCGGTCCCGAATCAGCCTACTTGGAGCACAATTTGAGGAAAATTTTCTCCGCATACCAAAACAAAATTTACTTTTTTATTATATTCATTACATCTTGTCGAGATTTGGCTACGGTGACCGCGAGCTGTATTTCAACGAATATCTTCCCTCGGAGACGGCTCGGCAGACTTTCACTCACCAGAATCATCTTCAATTTAGAGTAAATCATCTTTGTATATTGAAGTTTCCGTTCGCTTCCTTCCCTTTCACGTGCTATCTGTTTAGGGGATGGTATAAAAAAAAATAACAAATCATAAAATAAACAGTTCCAACAGAACTGACGGGGGTCATTTCGAACAGTAGCATCAACATTGGCCGAGGGTACGAAGAATATTTGTGCACGGAACAGGTTCGTTTAGCAATTCATTCAAGCGATATAAATCCGAGGAATGATGCATTGTAATAGCTGAATTTCACCTACCAGAACGGCAGTCAAGCTTGACTTTCGTTTTGCTGGTGGAACAAATACTGATTGGTAATAACTGCCGTGGTTTCGTGATTATGATAATGCTGTGTACAAAATATTAATTCCGTTTTAAATTTCCTTGTATCTCCCTTCTTCTACTCAATTTGGTCCATTTTTCAGACTGTAGGTATTCGTTTCAGTTAAAGTTAAATGTAATCAGAAAATCGGACCATGATTGAAGGCAGGAAAAGTGTCCCAATTTTCCCTAACCTCCAGTGAAATGAGTTTCCAATGAGAGGTATTTTCTTATTTCAGAATAAATTTAAAATTGTCATTGTTGAAATTGATGTGCCAATATAGTTTCTGAGACTCGTAAATACAAAGCTCACACAAATATGAAAATCCATCTTTGGCATCCTATCGCTCTAACTTCCTGTTCAGCTTTTCTCCCGTACCGTACGAAGTACGGCTTTTAAACAATGTGTAGTCATACGTATTTGCAGCCACACAGGAGCTAGTTTCAATCAGCATTCGTTTTGATTTTATGTGATCTCATGTGCACGGGATGTGCTGAGTGCTTGTTATATCAATTTTGCATACCATCTGCTACAAACCGGCTGAGTTAGGCGGTGAAAACACATCAGATTTATTTCAAATAACATGTAATCAAAAATGGCTTTCGATTAACATGCAATTATTAGTGGACCTACGCAACCTGCCCAACTCAACACTCAATTCACTCTCGTTTCAATCGATTGGAAAATTAGAAATTTATTACTAGCAGATTCAAAATCACACTGCGGAAGCGATGAAATACCGACGAGCAGCATATTCACAGATATTCGAGGATCACCATGCAGGACCATGCCGTCAGAATCTACATACCGCTTGGAGAAATAGCGAGTGTCAGTTCTGCTAGTTCTGTCATGCATGGTTTGTGTGTACATAAATTGATTGCAGGTAATGCTTGTAAAATGTGATCACACGCCTGCGTTCCTATCGGCAGCCATTCATCTATCAGAGTGCACCATGCCATGCCAGGATTCGATACTCCTGATATTAATTTCGAAGCATGAACACTAGCGTGAGGAGCTCAGATTTCCTCCATGTGTCATACATGTTGCACGTTCGCTTTCCACTATTGAAATCCACCGGACGATGACAAGCAGCCCAGAAGGAGCTTCAGCAACAGAGTTCGATTTTCCTAACACCGGTTTTACAAATATTTGATTTGCCGGAGAAACACATTCTGGGCGGAAATAGCGTTATGGCGGATAATGAAACAATAACATGATATTTATAACAAAGAATGGGTTGCATAAACCTGATAACCTGAGCCGCATATGAGAAGTTCCAGAAATTAACAGCAACAAACAAGGCAAAATCAGGATCAACCTTTTCCAATTTGGATTTTGTACACATATTTAGAATGGCACACCGTTCGTTTTTCACGGATAGTCAAACCTATTACCAGCTTAACGCTTGCTTCAGATAGAATTGGAACAAAGGCAATTGCCTGTATTTCAGTTATTTATTATTGAATTCAAGATCTTATATTATAGAAATGTAACGTTTTCTTCACACTTTTGAGAAAAAAATACGGATAAAATTATTCGTCACGGTTTCGAAGGAATTCTCGAATTTTTCCTGTAACACGGTTCATTAGGCGGCGCACACCTTCTTCGTCCATCGTTTTAGCTATCTTATTCCACCAGGTCGTCATCTGATTGATGTCTTTGACAACCTTCCCCTTTGCATTGAGTCTCCTGTTCATAATTGCCCAGTATTTCTCAATAGGGCGAAACTGGAGGCAGTTGGGAGGGTTAAGATTTTTTTTTTAACAAACTGGACCCCTTTCTCTGCATACCATTCTTAAACGACTTTCCTATAATGACAGCTTGCCAAATATGGCCAAAACATTACGAGATGGTCGTGCGATCGAATGAACGGCAAAATTCGTTTTTGAAGACACTTTTTTTGGTATAGTTCGGATGTCATTGTCTTATTTGTAACGAAAACCATCGTTTATTTGCCACAGCTGCAAATACCCTACCAAATCATAAATTTTCTTGCAAATTTGTCGGCAAAAACAAATTTTAATTTGGCTGGAACATCCCCCGAGCCGTTGCTAAGTAAAATTTTTGACCTGGGATTTGCCCGAAGTCAGCCTTGACATAGGTTTCATCGCCTTTCTGTCAGAAGACACCCGTCGAACTTGGTCACCTGGTTAAATAGTTTCCGAGCACGAATTTTGACCACACCATTCTGTTTTATGGTCCGATTTGGCTGTTTGCTTGGTCGATACGACTTGATTCCTTTCCGGAGTCGAGTTTTCCTCACGGTACTATGGGCAGCACCGAATTTTCTGGCCAAATCACGGTCCGACAGATTAGGATTCCTCTTAATCGTCTTTAAAATCTTACCATCTAAACTGCTTCCGGTCGACAGTTCTACTCCGATGATTGGCTTGATGCTTCCGAATCGTCGTCAATGTTTCCTTATACCGTTTGATAACGCGCCATACGGTATTTCTGAGCAATTTCAGCTGTTTAGCTAGCCTAGAAGCAGACCACTACGATTTTCCAAATAACTGTGCACAATTTTTTCCCTTCTTTCGGATACCATGTTGATTGTTTACAAAGTACAGTCGATTTGCGGAATGTCAAAAATCATACGTGAAGCTGACAAAATTCCCGACACGTGGGCGCCAAGAACTTCCAATTCCGTCCACCAGGAGCGCCAGAAAACTTACAACTATATTCTTTCATAATAATTGATTCTATGTTGATCCTTTTTCAAACATTTTTACATAGCAAGGTATTTGAAAAATTTTCTTCAACTGTAAGTCATCGTATATGGTTTTAAAATTATCTAAAAGATCAATTTTAGATACGAACTATCCCAAGATGTAAGCCATGACGAATAAAACGATTTAATATATTAATAATATAAATTTTCGATACATAAGTATTGAAATCATTCTAGAAATACTCGTGTTGCCAAAAGTCGCCAATTACTTTTCAATTCTGTTATTCACATGATTTAGTTATTTTTATCCAGAAATCATTTGGAGAAAAAAAAGTACAAACTTATTAATGTTACAAACAGTGAATCGATTCAATCGAAGATTGTATATATTTTTATCGAATTTTACTTATAACACATACAAAGGTGAATAAAATAAAGATAGTGATTTAGGGATTAGCCAAATTTTGTGCTAGGGCACATAACCGTTTTCATTATTTTTACGTTTCGTCTTTGACTCATCAGTGCAGAGCAGTTCCAATTGAACTGCTTAGTGCTAAACTTCGATATTGCAACCATGGAGTTAAGTAAAATTATAGTTTCATATTATTACTTCGCTCGTGTAGTTTTTATCTAATATTAGATATTTAGGCTATGTTCAAAAATACTTTAATAAAATCTTACCTAAAATCAAAGACTTCATTATTAACTAGATATCCAGCTCTCACATTTCACGAACAAATCATTGGCAACATCCTTTTTAGCGAGCACCCTCAGGCGAGTCCGCATTGAATCTCATACATAGAAGTAGGGGAGATAAATGTCAAATTCGTTTGGCGCGCACGAATAATACGCGCCCATACAATTGACATGATATGTTGAATGTGATGCCGTGCGATGGCGTTACTGGACTGAAGATTAATTTCGCTCCAAGCTGACAGGGTCTGCTAAAATTGATTTCCTGCACGCAACTCTTGTAAAGGGCGAACAGTACTTAATGTTAAGTATTTTGTTGGCAGTGTGTAGGCTAAGTATTGAGCAAGCCAGAGATGCCATTTATACAGATTTATCTGTATTATACAGATTTTTACATGCTCATACAGATTTAATACAGAGTACAGATTTTATACAGATTTCCTCGATTTAATACAGATTTATACAGATCTCACAAAAAGTAAGAAAAAAAACTTTTCTGTCTGAGCTATCTTTTAGTATTTGATTACAGTGACGAGATAAAAGTCTATCAATCAACGGACAAATAACAAATTAATATGGAAATCTGTTGTTAAATCCATTTATATTATCATTTGAAACCAATTTGAACTGCTATTCAAGGAGGTAATGGCATCACGAAACTTTACTGTCAAACTGAGAGTTGTATAATCCGACTTGACGTTGCATATTGGGTGTTGAAATTCCAAGTCAAATTATGAAGTCAATAATTTTAAACTATATGGAATTACAATTCAATTGTTGTGAATAAAAAAATAAAAAAAACTATGCAATTTCCTCGTTAAATATTCTTGTGAGCGCGGCAATGACTGATTGAGGCTACCATCCTACAAACACAATCTATTAGAATAACATCTTCTAGGATCATTTTGTTGTAAGAATTTCAATTTATTAGTAAATACAGATTAATACAGATTTTTTATTCAAAGCAATACAGATTTTCTATGAAAATATCTGGCATCTCTGGAGCAAGCACACCACGCTGCCAAAAAATTACCTAATTTTAAGTACTTTTCACTCAATAGAGGGGTTGTGTGCAGGAAGTCAATTTTGGGTAAAATGGGTTTTACTTATTTTTGAGTAAAAGCATCAATAGTACTGATTAGGTAGAAACTACGCAAGCGATATAAAAATCAACTTGGGTAATTTGATTCCAGTTTTCGTTCGATGGTTTGAAAAATAAAACACAAACAATAAAGTCAACTATGATTACTTTATTTATTTAATATTTATCTTTTTACATATTTCAACAATTTAATTATGTTCAGATGGTTTGTTACCGTTACATTTACAAAATTCAGAATGAGTAATAAAATTAAATCTGTTCGCACACTTATGAGAATTCATATTCATTTTACTTTGCAATTGGAGCTGCAACAGTATTAAATCTACAGACTATATCATTGAACTGCCATGGCTGCTCTATTGAGCTGCTGGAACTGCGCCGTTGAGCGATCGAACGCATCTCAATATCTTCTATCGCCTGAAATGATATTGCGGTGTAATTATTGTTTTAAAAAGAAATTATACAAAGCTACTCACACTGCGATTGATGACAATCATTGAAATATTCTCCCAAAACCGGCAATTTTACAAAATAATTTCACTCACTTCAAATCTGACCGATAGTTTCTGCGATGCAACACACAAAATTTTTTCACCCAACAGCAACTTATTGAAGTAAACTACACTGTTGAGTGAAAACTACTCAATCGATACAGTACTTTTCACCCAACAATTAAAAACATGCTTGATTACTTCATATTAGGTGAATTTAAGCAAAGACATCATATTAACAAGATATCCAGCTCTCCCATTTCCCGAACAAATCATTGGCAACATCCTTTTTTGGGAACATGGCGCCCTTAGACGAGTCCGCATTGAATCTCGTACATAGAAGTAGTGGAGAGAAATGTCAAATTCGTGCGCGCCAAAATAGCAGCACTGCGCACCCATACAATTGACATGATACGTTGAATGTGATGACGTGCGATGGCGTTGCTGAACTGAAATTTGATTTCGCTTCAAGCTGACAGGGGCTGATTTAAGTCAACCGTTGGGTTTTTTTGGCAGCGTGCAGAGAAAACAGATATCTCGGTTAATTTTTCAAAAGGGCGTATAAGCAAGTGACAGTTTCTTATTAATCACTCTTTCTTTCGATTATTGTGATGTGATTAAAAAGATTTTCTATGATATAACTATTCTGTTTGAAAGTCGAAAGTTTCGAGTATCATTTCATGCAAAGAGTTGAAAGATAAACGTGGAAACCGCTTGATAATTAATAGAAGAGAAAGTAAACAAAGAGAAACTGTCACTTGCTTATACGCCCTTTTGAAAAATTAACCGAGATATTTTCTCTTATTGGGAAAATTACACAGAACTTTATTGCACAGCGTCTTTTGATAATTCTAGCAAAAAAAAAGACGCTGAAAGAGTCAATTCCACAGCGGGAAACACGGCTTGTTTGAGCCCAGGGATATTTCAATTTTTGAAAATGTAATTTGTTCGGCTGTGAACCTAAAATTAATTTTTGCGATCAAATATACTTTCTTGTTTTAATAAATTTTCATTTAGCTGGTGACAAATATCGATATTTATCGATAATATCGATATTGAATTGAGATATATCGATATTGAATTGAGATATATCGATATTATCGATAACAGATTTTATTCGATATTTCCCATCTCTAGTTTCTGCTACTTACAGAACACTTTTTGTTTTGCAACGAAGTGCAATGTCTTTTCTGACGTGCCGAACGAAAACGTGTTTTCGACTATTTCTGGCCGATGCAGGTATGGTCATTTAGGGATTAGCCAAATTTTGTGCTAGGGCACATAACCGTTTTCATTATTTTTACGTTTCGTCTTTGACTCATCAGTGCAGAGCAGTTCAAATTGAACTGCTTAGTGCTAAACTCGGCAGTTCAATTTGAACCGCTAAGCAAACGTAAAGTTTCTGCTACTTACAGAACACTTTTTGTTTTGCAACGAAGTGCAACTTCGTTACAGAACACTTTTTGTTTTGCAACGAAGTGCAACTGCACTGATGAGTCAAAGACGAAACGTAAAAATAATGAAAACGGTTATGTGCCCTAGCACAAAATTTGGCTAATCCCTAAATGACCATACCTGCATCGGCCAGAAATAGTCGAAAACACGTTTTCGTTCGGCACGTCAGAAAAGACATTGCACTTCGTTGCAAAACAAAAAGTGTTCTGTAAGTAGCAGAAACTTTACGTCTGCTTAGCGGTTCAAATTGAACTGCCGAGTTTAGCACTAAGCAGTTCAATTTGAACTGCTCTGCACTGATGAGTCAAAGACGAAACGTAAAAAATAATGATAAAGATAGTGTTTTAGTTACATGCAATGCAAAAAAGTGAGAGCCGTTTCGCTCGAAAATTGAGATTCCAGTGTGGACACGACCATGTCGACAAATCAATCCATCCGAGATACAAGCGCTTCCAATTAGGTACGAAAAATTCATCGCCAAAAGTTCTCAATTGGCATGCTAGTTACCAGAAAACAAAAGCAACAGCTAATTGATATTCAATATACTCATGCGGACACGGCGGACAGGAGAAGGAAAATGGCATCCACACACCGCAATTAATGCAAAAGCGACCATCCAGTCGATATGCAGTCTAAATTTGTAGAAAAATGTCACAGAATACCCTGTTGCTAATTGTCCGATATAGGCTGAAAGTATCAGTACTGGATAAGAAAAAGTTTTTGTTTGAAAAACCTTTTTTACTTCAAAACGCCCATCTTACAATATATGGAAGGTTGGTAGGGAACATAACACATGGATCAATAAGTCCCGAGACTAACAATGGAAACAACATTTTTTTTGCAAATTTTTTTTTATTCATCAACATAATCACTTTTTAGGGTGATACAATGGTTCCAACGTTTTTCCAATTTTTCAATACCATGTTTATAAAAAAATTTATCTTTCGCTTCAAAATTAGCTTCAGTTTCAGCGATGACCTCCTCATTTGAGCCAAATCTTTTTCCCTGGAGCATTTTTTTAAGATCAGCAAAGAGCCAGTAGTCACTGGGGCTAAATCTGGCGAGTATGGGGGGTGGGGAAGCAGATCAAAGGCCAATTCGTTCAATTTCGCCATCGTTTTCATCGACTTGTGGCAGGGTGCATTGTCTTGATGAGAAAGGATTTCTTTTTCTCTGCATGTGCGGTCGTTTTTTTGCGATTTCCTCCTTCAAACGCACCAGTAAGTCAATATAATAATCACTGTTGATCGATTTACCTTTTTCGAAGTAGTCAATGAAAATCACGCCATGCGTATCCCAAAAAAAACTAACGCCATGACTTTGCTAGCTGACTGCTGCGTTTTCGGACGCTTCGGACGGCTTTCGCCAGCTGTGCGCCACTCAGATGACTGCCGCTTCGACTCTGGAGTGTAGTGATGTATCCATGTTTCGTCCATGGTTA
Source organism: Malaya genurostris (assembly GCF_030247185.1). NCBI lineage: Eukaryota > Metazoa > Arthropoda > Insecta > Diptera > Culicidae > Malaya > Malaya genurostris. Next base: position 97,453,734 of record NC_080572.1, read on the forward strand.
CGTAACGACGCAAGAAATCTTTTTTGTTGCGAGTAAATAGCGATGAACTGCTTTCTGAATCATCGACTCGTTGCTGTTTTTGTACCATCGAAAGCAATCGCGGCACCCACTTGGAAAAAACCTTTTTCATGCTCAATTTTTCATGAAGGATAGTAAATGCACTTCCATATGATATCTGTGTCATCTCAGCAATCTCACGGAGCTTCACTTTACGATCTTTCATTATAATTTTTGTCACTTCACTCACATTTTCCGGTGTAACGGCTTCCACAGGTCTATCCGAGCGTTCCGCGTCATTTGTGTCGGTACGACCACGTTTAAACTCGGCAAACCACCGACAAATCGTTGCTTTTGATGGACAAGAGTCCGGATAACATTTTTCAATCCATTGTTTTGCTTGCACGGTGTTTTTACCCATTAAAAAACAAAGTTTTATCAAAACACGAAACTCGGTTTTTCCATTTTTTAAACAAACTACAAAACGACTTTACTCCAACCTCGATAACTCAGCTGTTTCTGGTCGGATCGACTTAAAATTTTGACCCGTTTCAAGCAAAGGTTAGTACTCTAGAAAGACGTGGTTACTGGTTTACTACGAGCGCCATCTCTGCTTTAGTCTCGGGACTTATTGATCCATGTGTTAATTATCTATGCTGGGACAAAATTCCATTGAAATAAAGAATGGCGTTTTACTATAATTTGACCTCATATTTTTAAGCTCGATTTTTTTCAGTGTAAAATTCGATTAGTATTTTTTCAGTGTTTTCATTCGAAAATTACACATCACCAGCACTACAATTTTTTTCGAATTTTTCATTTTTCTACTATAATTAATTGCAAAAAATGGTAAAAATGTCTAGTCTAGTCCAGAAAAAAATAAAGCAAGCAAAGTGACTTTTTTATGAAAAAGTCTATGAACTTTTTTATGTAAAAGTCTACGAATATGATTTTACGCAAAATTCATCTATTCGAACCCCACACTGAAAAAAACGATTTTCAAAATTAAAAGTCAACTTACAAAAAAAGAATACCACTTTTGAATTCAATGAAACTTTGCCCCAAGGTTGGTTATTATGTTCCCTTCCAACCGTCCATATATTGTAAGGCGGGCAGTTTTAGGAGAAAATAAATTCTAATTTAAACTTTTCCTTGTCCATTTTTGATACTTTTTGTAAATATCGGCAACCAGTATTTACTGAAATCATCTCTCAAATTGAGATTCAATAAATTCTTGGATGATAATAACTTTCAGTTTAATTTAGTATTCGATAAAAAGACGCTGTAAAACCATTTTATAAAATAAATGTTTGTTTTTATAAATTGATTTTTAAATTTTTAAAGTAAATTTAATTTCAGAGTAGTTCTCGATATGAAAGTTTATCAGTATTTTTATTGAAAAATTTAACTGATTTTGTGAACTATCGGAATAAAAATGATTTTAAAAAATAAGCATTTTTTAAAAAGGAATCTAGATTAATTTTGAAAAAAAAAACAAAGTATAAGATGTGATATTTTAAGATAACGTCTACATTTCCAAAAAGTTTCATTCAAATCTGGGATAACTTTGGCAACTGCGAAATGATTTAGCATGAAATTCGTGATATTTAAGTTTATAAAATGAGAAATTTTCAACAAACGACGTTATACAAAAAACCTTTTTAAATCCACCTATTGGTGTAATGATGCCTTTCTCATATTAGTTATATTTTCAAAAATATGACTAGAAGATTCTGTGAAGAATTTTTTTTTCAATCTTGAATATAATAAGAAATTTTTTTTGGGTATAAACTAACCTTTTCAATTTGTATGTCAAGTTAATAAGAATTTTTCTTTATTTTGCATCGTCGCATTAAATGATCAAACACACTTTACCTTATAGTTATGGAAAGTGGGAGTCGGATTCGGATGAAATTAAAAAGCAACCTCTGAGATTATGAAAACTTTTATTTGAGCATGTTTGTGGAAATCGATCAAATCATCTCTGAGAAAATTGAGCAAGTCTCGTTTTAAACTTGTTGACCACTATTTCCGGTACTTCTGGAACCGGAAATGTGAATAGCCGGAGTCGGTTCGTTTAGTAAGTAACTAATATAGCCTACAAATTGAGTCAGTTTTAAGCCAACCCTAGACGAATTTTACCCTTTTTTGCATCGTCGTTCTAAATGTCGGTGTGAAATTCAATGGAATGGGACTACGAGATTTTTTATTTTTTAAGTGATACATTATACAAATTGAATAAAAGAATTATAAAATTAACATGTTTTGCGGCAACCCTGCACGCTATACGAAACTGAACAAAGCACGCTGCGAACGGTGCAAAGCCGCACGTGCCGTCATGTACTAGTTTTGCATCGTCATTTTAAATGACGATTTGAATGTTTTGACACTCATCGCCCTATAATTTCGGAACCGAAAGCCGATTCAGGATGAAATTGCATAGTATATTTTAAGACAATGAAAGCTTTAATTTGAATTGTGATCCGTGAAAATCGGCTTTACCGTTGCTGAGAAATCGTAGTGAGTTCCGTTTTTGGAGATTCGCTATTATGCGGTGCATTCGGAAGCGGAAACCGAAGACTAGCAGTCCCAAAGAAGTTTTATAAATTCACTAACTAACGGGATCATCCAACTAGATGAATTTAGCAGTAAGTTTTATAAAAATGTGCACCTCGTTTCGCTATCGCTTGTGAAAAAATTGAAAATTTTCATTAATTAATGAAAATTGTATGAGGCTACAAGACCTTTCATTTCAATCTACGTTTGTGAAAATCAGTTCTGCTATCTCTGAGAAACGTGTGTGTCTATTTTATTTCCTATTTTTGGTGCATATCACCCTGTAAGTCCGTAACCGTCCAAATGAAATTCCGGAACTTTGTATGAGACCCTAATACCTTTTAAATGAATCTAAGCTTGTGAAAATTGCTTGATTATTGGTCACATACACACATACATACTGTTGTATTCTATTCAAAATGTTTCCCTTCGATTTTTAAGAGAAACCAAGGGATTGTTTGTGCATTAATTAGTATAATATACAGAATTAAGAAAACGAAGATGGGTCACTATTATATATACTTCCAGAACCGGTATAATCGAAGTCGGTTCGCACGGCCATCCAACAAACATAGCGTACAAACTCTACTAGGTTTTATTCAAATTTTGAAGTTTTTTTGCAATTTTGCCATCGTACTCGAAACAACAGAAATTTTTGGTAGGACCATAAGACCTTTCATTTGACCCTAAGATGAGGAATATCGGATAGCTGGAATCGGTTTGTTTAGTTGTCTACAAATAATATCTATCGATTTGTGTAGTTTTGAGTCCAGTTGAGAAATTGTATTCAATATGTTTTACCCTATAACTCCGGAACCGGAGGTCGGATCCGGATGATATTCAGGAATTCTAAGAGGCCTTTTATTTAAATCAAAGTTTGTGCAATTGGTCAAACCATCGCGGAGAAAAGTGAGTGAGATCCATTTTGGAATATATGACCACTATTTCCGGTACTTCCGGAACCAGAGACCAGGAGCCAGGAAAGCCAGAATCGGTTTATTTAGTTGCCTAGTTTAGGTGACGGTGCACATTATTTAATACACTAAATATTCAATACACCGGGTTATAGGGCTAACAATTTGAATTTATACCGATCATCCACTTGTTTCTTTTCCTTATTTCCCACCCAAATGGAGCCCGGTCACAATTTTCTAGAACAAATGTAGTACAGATTCTAGTATAGATGTAGAATAGGTATACTCTTGCTCCCGAGACAGATACCTGTATAACTGACCTAGCAACTTTGATTGTTGAACCTCTTTCCTCAAATTCTAAACTAAGATAAATTCATTGAAACGTTTTCCGAAAAAACTCATCTGAACGACGTTCGAGTCTTTCCTATTTTGGAACAAATTTGTCCCGTATTCTGTGTTCGGCATTTTCAACGTATTTCAATTAAATATATATAATTTCAATTTTTTCCATATTTTTACTTTTCTATTTGAAATAATGTGAATGGAGCGATTGGTTGGACAATCTGCGCTGGATATTACCCATTACCCCTGATGACGATTGCTTGTTTGGTGCAATTGTGCATCAATTGTATGGAATAACTTCAAACAGTCATCATTTCAGTCCATACAGTCACGGGCTTAGGCTCGAGAGCAAATAGTTTGGTCCACACAGGAGATAGCTGGAGGATAATTAACATCTAAACAGGACATCCATGCATACATCAATCAATTCGGATGTAGGATGTGTGAATTACAACATAATATGGGTCGTTGTAATCTGAGCTATGAGGAGTGTGAAATATAAAATATAATTGAAAAACAATTCCACAAAACAAACTACTGCATATATAAAACTTCTGACTGTAATGATTGAGGTAATGATATCATGTACAACCGCTGCATAGCAAACAAGCAAATTGTAATTATTTTTTCTTCTATTTCTAGAAACCGATACCAATGCAGTGCATCGTGCATCGAGTGCATGAGTGCATCGTAACTGGATTAAAATAACAGTTATATGATAGATAATATGGATTTTGTAAATAATGTTAACGGTTATACTTTTACAATGTACGATTTTCTTGATGATAGGTGGTCAGATTAAAAAATGCTTTGAATTGCAACCATTAGTGATATGATTTTGCGAAATGAAACTTAAAAATGTACGCACAAACCAATCAATTCAAAATACACCCAAAACGGCAAATAAAATTCACTGTCTCCCTCCAGGATTCATCTACCCCCACAACATCTTCTTCTGAGTGTAGAGTTAATCTCAAGTACTATGATCCCTTTTCTGCAACAAGCCTTCACTTGGAACATTAGAGCACAATTCCAAATCGTAGGTAAATAGTCATCGCTGAAAAAGACAAAAGCAATCCTCCCCGCTATCGTCAGATGAATCTTTTCGAAAAAAAAAACGTCATTGTAGCTACCACTTTGTAATGTAATTAATACTATCGCTTTCCACGGAGCGGTTTCTTGAGTCGACCGAATAGGAAAAATTCGCATGGAGCCAAATCAGGCGAATTCGGTGGTTGCTGAATGGTATTCGATTCGTTTTCAGCCAAATGTTCACGGATAACGATGGCATTGTGTGACGGCACGCGTTTCAGCACCCGAGATGAGATTATGGAAAAATCGCAGATGGCTCTGATGGCCATACCGAAAACTTATTATAAAACATATTTTATTCCACCTTGTGGTGTAACGATGCCTTTCTCATATTACTCATAACTTCATAAATATTACTGAGGAATTCACAAAAACAACTGTTTATTGAACAGAAATAGGAAAGTTTGTTCGGACTTAATCTAACAAAATCTACAAATCCTGTTCACCCTGTAGTTTCGGAACCGGAAGTAGTATCCACAACAATTTACGAATTCCATATGAAAGTGTAAGACTTTTCCATTGAACCCAAGATAGGGAACTTCAAAAAATTCGAAACAGTAAAATTTATTGAGATTCGTTGAAAAACAGCTGAGCTATGACAGCTCGAAGTTACCGTTCCACCTTTTTTCCAGGCTTGGTATTTTGAGTGGTAAACTACTTATTTCACCAGAATTTGCTAAAACAAATAGAAATAACACCTTTCAGTATAATAACATGGACAATAAAGTAGCCTTCTATCGGTAGGAATAGCTTTTCATAAAAATTAACTTTCGAATTTCTATTGCAAAAAGAAAACGAATTATTTTTTTTCCTAAAAGACGAAAGCGAAAGATCAGAGTGATTTGAACCTAAACCAAAGTCAGCGGTCACGCAAGGTTGAACACATGTTGTGGGTGACGTTCTGCCATTTCTAACATTCACGGAGATGCGAGAACATATGAAATCAGTCCAGTTCGGACCGTATGTTGATATGTAACACACGGGAAGTTTGAGTTAGTGGGAAATAGACCGCATCTGATGACAGTTGAGCTCTCGTCCTCGTCCCGATGGGATAGAAACAAACGAATCCTGTTAGTTGGTCATGGTCTGATGAAGTTCGAACAACAGCTGGCAATTTCTGTTCGTTAAATTTGCGCCCATTCGGTAGGATCAACATCATCGCTCTTTCCATTGTGTTTCTACGACAACTAAATTGAACATATTTCAGTGTTGTGATTGTTTCGGGAAAAATTTTATGCGATGATTCATAGCTCATCATGGTACCTGAAAACTTATGACGTCAATAGCTGCTCCAACTTATAGTGATTTGCTTGCACCATGAGAAAACTGCCCAACTCGGTACTCAAAGCCAGCCACATCACATTCCATCGAACAAGAATACCATGCAATCCGACAGCACGCAGAAGCATTCATTCGACCAAACGTTTATCACATTCTCCGTCGGAGCAGAAATTCACTGTCAAGACGTCTTTCCGCCCAACAATCTTCTGCTAATTAATCTTAAATCGTTAATTAGTTTTCAACTCAATACATGGTATTTTCCTTCCTGTCGTGTCCTGCTACTGCATTGATCACGGTTGGGGAAAAGCTGTACGAACTTCCTTTTAGCTGTTGGATAAATACAATCGTTTGGTTTGTTTTTAACCTTGTCTTCATCAATGCCATCTTGTTCCCGTCTGCTCGAAGATTTATATCTAAACTATTACTCTTAACCGTGCTTTCAATCATCCTCGCCCTGGCGATTTAATGCAGGAGCTGCCACAGTCAGTGCAGGAAAGCAGCATTTAGTCTGCAGCGGATAAGATTTGTCAACACTTCGAAGAGAAATGGTAACAACTTGATGCTTTTCATTGTCGATGCCATGCCCTCGTCTTGTTCGAATCCGATCGAGGAGGAAAATCTTATCGTGCCAACGTCTATAGGATCAGAACAGAACATGGTACACGGTGGCAAAGTGCTACTACACGCCTTGTACCTTGCATGTCTGGCGTCAGTTGAAAGATCCCACCGGCTGGGGTGCTGAATAGACGGTATCCACCGTGAGGGGGGGTTTGGAAAGATGAAAAATAACGTCGGAGATTTCACAAAAGATGCAGCACACTAGCAGTTGCTTCGAAACAAGCTCGATACCGACACACGAAGGTACACAGATATCAGATTGATACTTGTACCGAAATTGCAGCTTCTAGTTAACAAGACAAAAATCGAAACGAAGACGCTTGTCAACACATTTATCGGATATTGCCATCTTCGAGTCGTGTACCTTCCGAGGCAGAAGCTGAACGAGATTATAAAGTAAATCGAATTCTCTGTGGGTCCCTGGCACCGGTGATGGGTGAAAAAAGTGTGCAGTGTGCTCTTCCTTCGTTTGCTCTTTGGCGCTGTGGCATCTGCTGTCCTCTTTTGCTCAAAATCACTAAATGGTAGATTATATGTGTGTGTTATTTTTAGAATCCCTATATTAATTCACATTATAATCTTACAGTTTGTTTTATAAACAATAGAAGCAATTCCAACGCAAATGACAAATTTCTTTGAAATTTTTTTTTGCATTTTTTATTTGACTCAAATTTTACATAGGCGTTATTTATGACCGAACGAAACAATTTTCATCACCAGTTTGCCATTTTTACTCCAGCATTACTTTCGAGAAGGAATTAAAAAAAATCCTTCAAAATTTTTCAATAATATATATCCCAGAAACGGTGGCCCGATCAATTTGGTATCTTCTGCAATGTTATAGGTATGTACTATGTAGAAGAAATTAGTACTGTAAAAAAATCTCCTTTATGTTGTAGCTGAAGTCCAAAATAAAATACTGTCGAATTTTCAGAATGAAGAAATAATATTTGAAAAATAACAATTATAGTCAATCATGATCAATTTTTTATATTTTTCAACGCAATGTTTTTAGAGAACGCTAAATAACCTATAACCCTATATCTAGTTGATGACACCAAGCACTACAGGGCAGCAACAGTGTTCTTGTTTCAACTGGCGGATAAATAGGGATAGGTAAATGGATGATGAAGGTAGGTGCAGGGGGTGGAAAGTAAGCGTGGTCGAACAACGGGGTTAGAATCGGCATGTAGATCTAATTACAACGGGGTTAGAATCGGCATGTAGATCTAATCAGTAATCGAAAAGATGGTGGAAGACGGAGAGAAAGACGGGGTTAGAATTGGCAAGTAGATCTAATTAGTGATCGAAAAGATGGTGGAAGACGGAGGAATGAAGGAAGTGCGAGCGGGTTAGTATTTGCAAGCGAATCTGATTAGTTTCCAATAGAAATAAAGAAGACGAAGAAAATGGAAAGGGAAGCGAAATGGTTCCAACGTTTTTCCAATTTTTCAATACTATGTTTATAAAAAAATTATCTTTCGCTTCAAAATAAGCTTCAGTTTCAGCGATGACCTCCTTATTTGAGCCAAATCTTTTTCCCTGGAGCATTTTTTTACGATCAGCAAAGAACCAGTAGTCACTGGGGGCTAGTATGGGGGTGGGGAAGCAGATCAAAGCCCAATTCGTTCAATTTCGCCATTGTTTTCATCGACTTGTGGCAGGGTGCATTGTCTTGATGAAAAAGGATTTTTTTTTCTCTGCATGTGCGATCGTTTTTTGCGATTTCCTCCTTCAAACGCACCAGTAAGTCAATATAATAATCACTGTTGATCGATTTACCTTTTTCGAGGTAGTCAATGGAAATCACGCCATGCGTATCCCAAAAAACTGACGCCATGACTTTGCCAGCTGACTGCTGCGTTTTCGGACGCTTCGGACGGCTTTCGCCAGCTGTGCGCCACTCAGATGACTGCCGCTTCGACTCTGGAGTGTAGTGATGTATCCATGTTTCGTCCATGGTCACGAAACGACGCAAGAAATCTTTTTTGTTGCGAGTAAATAGCGATAAACTGCTTTCTGAATCATCGACTCGTTGCTGTTTTTGTGCCATCGAAAGCAATCGCGGCACCCACTTGGAAAAAACCTTTTTCATGCTCAATTTTTCATGAAGGATAGTAAATACAGTTCCATATGATATCTGTGTCATCTCAGCAATCTCACGGAGCTTCACTTTACGATCTTTCATTATAATTTTTGTCACTTCACTCACATTTTCCGGTGTAACGGCTTCCACAGGTCTACCCGAGCGTTCCGCGTCATTTGTGTCGGTACGACCACGTTTAAACTCGGCAAACCACCGACAAATCGTTGCTTTTGATGGACAAGACCCATTAAAAAACAAAGTTTTATCAAAACACGAAACTCGGTTTTTCCATTTTTTAAACAAACTACAAAACGACTTTACTCCAACCTCGATAACTCAGCTGTTTCTGGTCGGATCGACTTAAAATTTTGACCCGTTTCAAGCAAAGGTTAGTACTCTAGAAAGACGTGGTTACTGGTTTATTACGAGCGCCATCTCTGCTTTAGTCTCGGGACTTATTGATCCATGTGTTATAAACTGGGGACGGGTATAGCGTGATGGGTAAGTCGATGCCTTTCACGCAGCCCGCCTGGGTTCGATTCCCAACCCGGAACATAGGGTCAGAAAGTTTTTCTGACCCGAAGAGGCGAATGACATTAATGTTAAAGGCTCTATAATTATAACAAAAAAAACTATAAACTTATTCAATTGACTAATTACAAACTTGCGCTAGTTTAAGCGCTTAGATTGTTAGCGAATGATAAAAATGACAATTAGATTCTTTCTTGATAATTGATTCTATTCAATTTTGATCCCTTTCCACAAATTATTACATAGTTTCCTTCAACTAGAAGTCAATTATGATGAATTCAAAGTTACTTGAAAGCTCAATTTTAGATTCAAACAACACACCAAAAAAATTGGAATTTTACAGGTGACCTAATCCCTCATACGATGTAATTCATAAAGACCTAATTTGTCAAATGACGGAAAATCTCATTTGTAATGACTTAATGTTAGATGAGCTTGAATTTTACTGGTTTCGACTGTAACTTGCGTTCTACTAGCAGGTGCGACTGTATGAATTCAAATGCACCTTTTACCAACCAAGCAGATGCATGTTTCTGTGGCTCAGTCGATTAACAGACGAACTTGTGATCCAATGATTCTCGGTTCAAGTCGCGACGGTTGCTCTCAGTATTTTTTTTTATTTCAATGAATTCCATGTATGGAGTTTTAGACACAATATTAAATGTTCTTCCACGTAAATTTGCGTTAATTGCGACGCTCCATTTATGTGCATCTAATAAGATGTAAAAATTTTTAAGTGTGAACCTAAAGATTTTAACCTGAACAAATGAAACTGTTTTATTTTATGATAATAATCTTCGAGAAACGTACAAACTTATTAATTTTATAAACAGTTAATCGATCCAAGAGAAGATTTAATTTATTTTAACGAAAAATGTTGTACCAGTAAACTCACACTCTAAAAAATTTTGAATTTTACAGGTGACTTAATTCCTCATACGATGTAATTCATAAAGACCTAATTTGTCAAATGACGGAAAATCTCATTTGTAATGACTTAATGTTAGATGAGCTTGAATTTTACTGGTTTCGACTGTAACTTGCGTTCTACTAGCAGGTGCGACTGTATGAATTCAAATGCACCTTTTACCAACCAAGCAGATGCATGTTTCTGTGGCTCAGTCGATTAACAGACGAACTTGTGATCCAATGATTCTCGGTTCAAGTCGCGACGGTTGCTCTCAGTATTTTTTTTTATTTCAATGAATTTCATGCATGGAGTATTTCTGTGGCCCTTATTGACAAAACAAAAATTAGTCCTATTGCTCTAAACGAAGAAATTAGTTTTGATGAAGAAAAATTCGACGAGTTGTGTGAAATTATTGAGCAGCTTAAAGAAAAGTTTTCCAGTGAAGGTACGACTGTACTGCTGCTAAAAAAAGGCTAATGACTACTGAATTGCTAGAATCAATTTGAAATACAAATCGGATTTCCATCCTTTGTTCAGTTCCTGCCTAGGTATTGCAAACTACTAACAGGCTTAGGGACTCACAACGTACCTTATGATCAAAAAAGAACCGGAATTTACATTTTAAAATTCCCGCGCTTGTCCAATCGGTAAACTTTTATTCTCTCAACGATGGCAACACTTTTATACACATTCTGTCAAATTTTGACGCATATCGTACGATTAGTTTTTGCTTGGCGTCTATACAAAGAAGTTGAAAAATTTTCGTGTGGCGATTTTTATAATGGTTTAAAATTTAGAACAACGTGCGTGCATCAAATTTTGTGTTGAAAATGGATTTAAGTGTTCCGAAACGTTGAAAAGGTTAGAAAAGGCCTTTGGTGAATCGTGTCTAGGAAAAACACAGGCATACGAGTGGTATAAACGCTTCAAAGGTGATCGTACAAGTTTGGATCATGATGAGATCCCTGGCCGCCCAACAACATCTGTTACTTTAAAGACCCTCATAATGGCATTCCTTCCAATAGCTAGAACCTTTTTGAAGCAGTTATCAGCTCAATGGCCAATTGTCTCAGGTTTTGTATCTTTTGATGGATAATTTATCACCCGCCGCAAATGATAAAATCACTGTCCTGCAGTGGAATTGTCGATGCATCATGCCAAAACTTGATTCATTTAGAATCCTATTGCATAGTCAAAAATGTGATGTATTTGCTTTATGCGAAACATGGCTTACTTCAAATATAGTTTTAAATTTTAATGACTTCAACATTATACGTCTCGATAGAGACTCTCCGTATGGTGGAGTGCTTTTGGGAATTAAGAAATGCTATTCCTTTTATAGATTAAACATCCCTTCAACTTCTAGTATAGAAGTTGTAGCTTGCCAAATAAACATTAAAGGAAAAGATATTTGTATAGCTTCGGTTTATATTCCTCCAAAAGCACAAGTTGGACAGCGACAGCTTAATGTAATGGTTGAAGCCCTTCCTGATCCACGATTGATTCTGGGAGATTTAAATTCGCACGGTATTATGTGGGGTTCAGTTTTAAATATGGGTAGTATGACACGGATCCCAAGACCTCCTGCACGCCCAAGTGCATTAGATCTATCTCTTTACTCAACATCAATTCGACTAGATTGCACCCGGAAAATTTTGCCTGATTTACACGGTAGCGATCATTTACCAATCATCATCTCAATTAGCAGTAGCAATTGCATTGCTACTTCAGCTAGTATTCCATATGATTTGACAAAAATATCGACTGGATTAAATACCAAAGTAGTATCTCTAGTATTTTGAATTCAATGGAAGAGCTCCCTCCACTTGAAGAATATGACTTCCTCGTTTGTTCGATTCTGGAGGCCGCAGAACAATCCCAAACTAAACGCTTTCCTGGGTCAACGACTAACAGAAGGCCTCCCAACCCCTGGTGGGACAAAGAGTGCTCAGAGACTAAACTCGCAAAACAAAATGCTTGCAAGACGTTTCTAAAACGGGGAGTAGGAACTCCTCAGAATTTTGAAAAACTTATGGTTTTAGAAACCAAGTACAATAGCATACTTCGAGCCAAAAAATGTAGCTATTGGAGACATTTTGTCGAAGGTTTGTCAAGAGAAACCTCAATGAGCACTCTTTGGAATACGGCCAGACGAATGAGGAATCGTAACGTGGGCAATGAGAGTGACGAATACTCGAACCGATGGATATTCGACTTTGCTAGGAAAGTTTGCCCAGATTCTGTTCCTACGCAGAGCATTATTCGGGAATCTCCTCCAAATAATGGTTTTATTAATAACCCATTTTCAATGATGGAATTTTCTATAGCACTCTTGTCTTGTAGCAATAACGCTCCTGGGTTGGACAGAATTAAATTCAACTTGGTGAAGAATCTGCCCGACCTCGCAAAAAGACGTTTGTTTGAATTGTTCAACAAGTTTCTTGAGCAAAATATTGTTCCACCTGACTGGAGGCAAGTGAAAGTTATCGCCATTCAAAAGCCGGGGAAACCAGCTTCCAATCACAACTCATATAGACCCATTGCGATGTTGTCCTGCATCAGAAAATTGTTCGAAAAAATTATTCTACGACGTCTCGACACTTGGGTCGAGACGAACGGTTTGTTGTCAGATACTCAGTTTGGTTTCCGTAGAAATAATGGGACGAATGATTGCTTTGCATTACTTTCGTCTGACATCCAAATTGTCTTCGCTCAAAAGCAACAAATGGCATCTGTATTTTTAGACATTAAAAGAGCATTTGATTCAGTTTCCATTGATGTTCTTTCAGACAAGCTCCACCAACATGGACTCCCAGCGGTTATAAATAATTATTTGCACAACCTTTTGTCAGAGAAACGCATGCATTTTTCACATGGCGATTTGGCCAGAATTAGCTACATGGGTCTACCGCAAGGCTTATGCCTCAGCCCGCTCCTTTATAATTTTTACGTGAATGACATTGGCAGCTGTCTAGTAACCCCATGTACACTAAGACAATTGGCAGATGATGGCGTGGTTTCAGTTACTGGACCCAAAGCTATTGATCTGCAAAAACCATTGCAAGATACCTTAGATAACTTGTCCGTTTGGGCTGTTCATCTGGGTATCGAATTCTCTGCGGAGAAAAAAGAGCTGGTCGTCTTTTCAAGAAAGCATGATCCCGCGCAGCTTCAGCTTCATATGATGGGAAGAATGATCCAACAGGTTTTGACTTTCAAATACCTCGGGGTGTGGTTTGATTCCAAATGCACGTGGGGAGGACACATAAGGTTTCTGATAACAAAATGCCAACAAAGAGTAAATTTTCTTCGAACAATAACAGGATCTTGGTGGGGTGCTCATCCGCAAGATCTAATAAAATTGTACCAAACAACGATACTTTCAGTGATGGAATATGGATGCGTTTGTTTTCGTTCCGCTGCAAACTCTCATATTATCAAACTTGAGCGAATTCAGTACCGTTGTTTGCGAATTGCCTTAGGCTGCATGCATTCGACACATACAATGAGTCTTGAAGTTCTGGCGGGAGTTCTACCATTGAAAGCTCGATTTTGGGAGCCTTCATCACGCCTGCTAATAAGATGTGAGGTGCTGAATCCCATGATAATTAATAATTTCGAACGACTAGTCGTGCTTCGATCTCAAACAAAATTCATGACAGTATATTTTAATCACATGTCACAGGAAATCAACCCTTCAAGATATATTCCTATCCGTGTCAGCCTCCTAAATGTCCCTGACTCAACTTTATTTTTCGATACATCCATGCAGCGCGAAGTGCGTGGAATCCCGGATCATCTACGCTCGACGGAAATTCCAAAAATATTTTCAAGTAAGTTCAGGCATATTGACTCTGAGAAAATGTTTTACACGGACGGATCACGAATTGAAGAAGCGACAGGGTTTGGTATGTTCAACAATAATGTTTCGGCCTCATTTAGGCTTCAAGAACCTGCATCTATTTATATAGCAGAGTTAGCAGCAGTTCATTATAGTTTGAGTGTAATCGTCACATTATCTCCAAACCATTATTTCCTCTTCACAGATAGTCTGAGTGCAATTGAAGCCATTCGCTCAAACGCTGCTGGCAAAAATGAACCGTTTTTCTTGGGCAAAATAAAACAGTGTCTGAACGACATATTGAATAATAATTATCTAATCACTATAGTCTGGGTCCCGGCTCATTGCTCCATTCCTGGCAATGAAAGAGCCGATATTTTAGCCAAACGTGGTGCTATTGAGGGTGAAATTTATGAGAGACCGATTGCTTTCAACGAATTCTATAGCTCGCCTCGCCAAAGAACACTTGCCAGCTGGCAAGCTTCTTGGGATAAAGATGATCTGGGTCGGTGGAGACTCATGTCCAATCACTACACGTTAGACGCACATCTCCTTCGAATTGGGCTCTCCGAGACTAATCATTGTTCTTGTGGCGAAGGTTATCGGGATATTGATCATGTCGTTTGGACATGGGTGGAGTATCGTGATGTCAGATCTCACCTAATAAATTCTTTGCGTACCCAAGGTAGACTATCCAATGTCCCAGTTCAAGACATTCTTGCTTGTCGTGACCTTCCATACATGAAACTTATTTATCATTTCATAAAGAAAATTGGAGTTTCAATTTAATAAAGGCCCTTTTAAGACTTAGTTCTGATTCCAGCTGCGTCCATGAGTTCAACCAATAGCTAAATTAGAATAGAAATTATGTAATGATACAAACAAACTCGAAACAGTTTATGAAATTATCAACAAAATGTCTGAAAATAACAGCTTATTTTATAATTTATAGAAGTTAATCGTTTGGTTCAAATAATATTTCCGAGTAGATTTCATAATTAATGACGAGTTACCTAAGATGATATTTAAGTAAATAGAGGCATATGTTTTAATAAATTCAAATCGTTGTGACTATGTTAGAATTAAATTAGGATAAGAATTTTATGTAAAAGTGATGCTACGGCGAAGAAAAACTTATGTAAACTGCCTTAAGAAATAAACGTATTTATGAAAAAAAAACTTCTGATACTGAAGAAAACATCGGCGATGCAAATCGTGTTGCAAAATCGTTCTGTACCGAATAGAGAGAATGCTGTGTTGTTGGGCATCTCTTATGGATCAGCCGAACACATTTTAACTGATGTTTTGGGTTTGAAACGCGTCGCTTCTCGGCTGGTGCCAAAAAAAGCTGAATTTCATTCAAAAACAGCGTCGTGTTGATGTGGCCAAAGAGATGATTTCCAACGCAGATAGTGACCCCACATTCATCGAACGCATCATAACTGGTGATGAGGTGTGGATCTATGAATATGACGTCGAAACCACACAACAATCGACCGAATGGCGCTTCGAAGGCGAGCCGTTGTTCTAAATTTTCATCCATTATAAAAATCGCCACACGAAAATTTTTCAACTTCTTTGTATAGTCGCCAAACAGAAACTAATCGTACGATATGTGTCAAAATTTGACAGAATGTGTATAAAAGTGTTGCCAACGCGGAGAGAACAAAAGTTTACCGATTGGACAAGGGCGGGAATTTTAAAATAAAAATTCCGGTTCTTTTTTGATCATAAGATATGTACCATTCACGAAAATGTGAATTTCAACATCCATGGTTAAAAAATATGGCTGATATAATGAATTGAAATTGTATATAAATACTTTGACATGTGAAAATGTAACGGTAGAATGTTTTTTATGTCATTGCGAAAATTGCATAGATTCAGCCTCATTGGGAAAAAAAATTGTAAGAATGGATGAATGGGTCACAACTGACAGATGCAATATGTTAGAAACGTTCACAAAACTAAAGTAAGAGTTTGTTTCCTGTTTGTTCAAAAGTTATACCACTGATACCACATGACTCAATTGAAAAAGAGCAGTCTAGTTTTTTGAAAAATGCAAAACATAACTTGCAGGAAGAAGAATTCTTAGCTGTATGTGATATCTCAGAAAACTAAACTTTTGCACTGCAGGATGAAGATCACAATATAAAAATATAAAGAACTTTTCCAGTTTTTTGCTAATATAAGAATAACTAGGATATAGATTTATTTTAGTCTTGTTAAGACGTAGAGGGGGGTGACGCGGTGTGTTTTTGTTTTCTGTCGAGTGTGTTTCCATAGAGACTATAAGTGAATAAGTGTATACTGAAATCTGATCTGATATACAGTGAACCTTATCATTGCGAATGTCAAGGACAAAGATTATTGAAAAGAACGTGTATTTCCTGCAGACGAGTATTTCAATCACGGTATGAAAGCTCTTTTGAAGTAGTTTTATATGTTACATAGCTTCTATGTTAACCCTGAGCCAAATTGATATTAGGGGGATTAATTACATAAATAAAGTTTTAAGGGGATTAATTATATAAGTAACACTTTTAGGGGGATTAATTACATAAGTAAAGTTTCCAAAAAATGGTGCCTATCATTCTCAGTCACTTTGCTGAAGATATTATATCTCAAAAAACCACATTTTCAACGTGTTATACATTAAAAGCGTGAAATTTTGAGCCCCTGTGTAGTGTCTTGAAAACATCTATGATTAGTGTTGCAACTCGCTTCTATTTTTAGCCAGTTGAGCTTGAGCCTGACGCAGTCGAAAAGTGAGGTTTCTCTTGAATAGTTCGACTATTGTTTTGTTCCGTTGTTTTTGAGTTACTCTCAACGAGCCCTTTCATTGTAGTCATTGACATTTTTGTACACTTTGAAACATGAATTTCAGATTTTTTAAAATATCTAGCAGTTCATTGAAGTGATAACTTGTGTACAGAGAAATGTAGTCTCAAAATGTATCGCATACTTAGTTTTTATTGTAGAATAATAGTCACACTACGACAGCTCAAGGCATACTCAGATCAATTTTAATTTGCGCAGCATACCTTCGTCGATACGATCGTGTCGCATGTGAGAGACGGACATTTCTCTCAGGCTTGGAAAGAAATTTCTTATACGTCTCTCTGTCATAGACTGTAATCGAAATTTTAAATTTTTCAAATCTGTCAAGTGGTCATATACCTTCCGGCTCGAGAAAAAGCATCTATAAATCCTCAAAAAATCTAGTGGTTTCCTGATGTAAATTTACTAAAAATGTTATGATTTTTGAAGAGGGCACTTCTGTCACTTTTTCGTTAATTCAAAATAATCGAATATATTGTATCATCCTGGAAATAACAATATTTTTTGGTGAAATCTCTAAGAAACTTTTGAAAAAAAAACTTGAACCAAACAACTTTTAAAAATTAAAAACATTATGAGGAGAGCAAGGAAGGGAATAATCGTATCTATTTTCACTCGGCTAGCACTCATAGACTTTTCTGCCTTCTGCGAGTTACTCGATTTTATTCGTGCATAAGTGTGCTTCTGTCGAACACCCGATTACCTCAAGCAATACCCGATCGGCAAAGCGCAATAGTTAATTCTCTCGCATTTCTTCTCTCTTTCAATCGTTATGGAGCGTTGCCATTTGAATTCTGACTAGTACATGTTCGGTTTTAATCCGAACCAATGATGAGTTAACTCACTCGGCAATCCAATTATTCGCGAATATTTTGAATCATGATTCAAGACGATCCATTCTTTTAACGCTCTGGAGTGATCGGGTGTATTCAGGGCGATGATTGAATTTTTCCATACTTGGAGGAAAGCACTTCATTTTGCCTATTAGCCTATATCAAATATTGCTCAATTCATATAAATAAATCCTATGAATAACGACGCAATTTTGTGGGTCAAAATTTTATAGGAAAAAAACTTCACTTGATAAAAAGTCCATTTTATTTTTATGGATTATAAAACATTGAACTTTTTCTCAAGAAAGAAAAAAAGATCTAGAGCATTAAAAAAGTGCTTACGGCAAAGTCCAACGTATGCTGATAATCGACAGTCTTGCGTAAAAACAGAAAAAGCCGGAAGTAGCTATTAAATTATGCATATTGATCGCCGGGCTTGGAATAAACTTTTCTAAATTATCTTTATTTTCCACACTACTATTTAATTTGCATACAAATACGCTTGCCACCAGGCCTCTTTTCATTGAGAACAAAACAAAACACCTTCAGCTCCTCGTTTACGTCGGTACCAGAATTCTCGAATCTTAACCAAACCATACTGGCTACAACAAAACAGTTGAACAATCTCACGAAAGCATTAAATTGTTCACTTTTATG
Source organism: Malaya genurostris (assembly GCF_030247185.1). NCBI lineage: Eukaryota > Metazoa > Arthropoda > Insecta > Diptera > Culicidae > Malaya > Malaya genurostris. The sequence continues at coordinate 97,472,233 of NC_080572.1, forward strand.
TACGACTTCGCATTTCCAATGCCCCCGGGAAGAAGGTAAACTTGAAAATAGAAGGAAAAAATACTTCATAAGAGACATTTTCTTCAGAAAAGTGGATTTGTATGAGCGCTCTCCGACCGACGAGAAAAAGTTTCCAATGATGTCGGACGCGGCTATTTCCGCTGCTGGGGTGTGTTGCACTTTTCTTCTCGACCAATTTGGACTACCATTCAAAATCATCTGTTTTGAGTAGGAACATATTGTAATCTTTGCTTTGAGGAACGGGCCAATTCCCTGGTCTGGTAGGATTGTCAATTCTATTGTCAACAGAACCTTTGAATCATATAATTACCCTAATTGTTGCTTGCGAGGTCTGTCGGAATTGAAGGTCATGGCGGTGAGTAGTACCAGGTCCAAGACACCTGACGTTGAGGAAATACTCCCCTTCACTCATCACAAAGAGGGAATATTATAAGCATCTGTTAGCAATAATAATAAAAATAATAATCATGTAGAAATTAGATGCATGTGCTTGGACCACATTCACCATCTCCATAATCGACCTATAGCTCCCACTTTATTGCCCGGAACCTGAAACCTGTCATAAGGATTATCACCATCTTCAGCAAAACGGTGTTTGAGCGCACAACTCTATCGAATCGAAGCAGAGAGTCTACTATCTGCAGCATAAAATATGCATGTTTACACAAACCATGAACATTGTACAGCACTTCCAAGCATAAAAAGTGGAAGGAGAAGCTTGGTAACAGACGGCAAACTAACTCGTATTTTTTCAAACAGAAAACTTTTCCTCTATTCTGTTGCGTGAGAAAGGAAGATGATTGCTACCGTAAGAAATAAGCGTTAACAGATATAGCGGCTGGCGGTCTTTAACATCGATCGTGATGACAGTTGCTGAGTATTATTCGTCCTACAACGCATTTTGACCATCATTTATGAAGCCGTAAAATGCTGACACTCAAAGAGGGTACGAATGATACTTCGATAATGAATAATCCTTTACAAATGGCTGAGCAAACAACAGAGACGGATGTTTGAAATGGTCAGATCACCTCATCTTACAGGTTTTTGTGGAAAGGGGATATAAGGGAGGCTAAATCGGACACTTTTCAGAAATTACCCTTGTGTAGATTCAACATTTATTCCGGATTTGTGATTTGGAAAAATATGCATTAATTTTCGTCCCAAGTCGCGCAGAAACGACCAACGAAAAATTCTGGAACCGTGGAGCTAAGACGGACTCGTTATAGGGTAAATTAGATTATAAAGCTTCACACAAGAATTTAAAACGAATACAATGGGGTGTCAAATCTCAATCTAATTTCAACTTTTCGTTAGACTGACGTAGCAATCACCAGTCGATAGAAACTAACATCGGCGATGGTGTGATGATGTAAAGAATAATACATATCGGGAACTAGTTCTACAGAACGTCGTCAAGCCGTGGGCACGGCCTCATTTTGGGATTGGGATTGGGTTTTTCAACAGGACTCACAAAGCAAGAAAAAAACGCAACTCTGGATTGCGAACATTTAGAGCTCGGAGTGGCTGGTGGTTTCGCCAGAACTGGAGTTGCAGTTCTTCAGCTTACTCTATCTTGGGCCGCCATTCTCCAGTTATTTTGTATCCCCGTTGCACGCGCATCATTCTCGGTTGCACACTCATATGCCTCATCCTCGATGAGCATCACGTAGGCCATTCTTTCATCCGACATTATTGCTACATGTACAGCCCACATAAGTCTTTTCAAGAGTTCTCCGATGTCAGCATGTTTTGCCTTTCTCATATAGAAAGGCTATACAATCACTATGAAAACCGATTTTTCAACTGAAGCCTGGAGGGGATATACCATTCGACGTTCAGCCCGACGTTTGTGTATGTGTGTGTGTGTGTCAAATATTGTCACTCATTTTTTCTTTAAGACTCTTATGGTCCTATACAAAATTCCACAATTTCATTTGGATCCAACTCTCGGTTCCGGAATTACAGTGTGATATCTACCTAAAATGTGAAAATAATGTCACTCACTTTTCTCTAAGAAACCTGAACCGATTTTCACAAGCATAGATTCAATAGAAAAGTCTTATGATCTCATGCAAAGTTCCTGAATTTCATTTGGACCTGACTTCCGGTTCCGGAATTGCAGGGTGATATGTACAAAAAAGTGAAAATACTGTCATTTGACTTCTTTCAAAGATGGCTCAACCAATTTTTACCATCTTAGATTAAACTAAGAGGTCTGAGATATCATAAAAACATCCCGATTATTCTTGAAGTAATATATAAGAGATAATGAATAATATGAGAAAGGCAAGATTTTTGTACTTGGTACAATTCATACATCTGCGACTTTTTTCATTCTCTCCATTATCGACGAGTATTGAGCGCAAAGTTTTTCACTCAAACACGCCAAAATTTCGTTACAATCTGTCGAGTGATTATCGAGATGGTTTTCAAGCAAGAAGTGCTTCAACAAAATAAAAAGTTGTGCGCGATTGTGGAAAATCCGGCCAGTCCCACAAATGGATCGTAGAACAATTGTGAGTAAACAATTCAACCGTGTCCCGTATGGTAAAGTCGTTCATCAAGACCCAGATGACTCTGCGGCGAGCTGGAAGCGGATTAAAAACGAAAAAATGGAACTCTGTGAACGCAGGTAAGATGAGGGATTTCTTTAGCCACGATTTAAAACTTTTAATTCGGGAGGGTGGTTAAAAGGCTCAATTCGTTCGTCTAGTTCATCCTACAATCAATAGAGAGGGTCGAAATTCGTGTCTTCAAGGTTACGAAGGGGTCTAACCGCGTCAGGAAGCTGTACACAAATAGCTGGTGCTGCCGTAATGCATCGTAATGGACGACAAGACGTATAGCGGACACCAAGAAGATCCCCGGTTTTTTTTCGCAAGTTCCACCTGAGAAGTCGTACATAACGACCAACAACATCAAGTGTCAAATGTATAAAAAAAAATTCCTCTAGAAGCGCCTGTTGCCCTTTCTCCGGTTCCACGGAGGTGACACTCTATTTTGGCTAGATTTGATATCAAGCCATTACGCGGTGATGGAGTGGTACGAATCAAACGTTGTTTTTTTTTGTTCTGAAGGAGGAATGCAGAGGATGCTGAAAAACTGGAATGATTTTCAAAAATGCCAAGGATTTGACGAAAACATGGATGAAAGGGTGTTAGAAAGAGGACGCAATTGATGCACAGAAATTTAAGGGTAGTGTTAAGTCAAAACTGCGAGCAGTTACCCTAGGAGAAAAGGTTAATAAATCCAACTTTGCTATAACATAGCTACCATGTGTTCATTTATTCCCTGAGAGTTTCAAAAATATTCAACATCAAATTAATTTTCAGTGATCGTTTTTGTTTTTCACATTTTTTTTCGAGTATAGTCCTTGCCAGGTAAGGACACAAATCGAACAATGCCAGTAAACATTCCAACCGACACCTGGAACAAAATTCTGCACTTGTGCGATGACAGAACATACGTCAAATTCGATTTTATTTTTTTTTTATTCAATAATATAATTATTATTATTTTTTTTTTTTTAAGGCACACTGCTTTAGCTCTAAGGTGCCAAGGACTTTTTCTAATTTTATTAACGACTAACTTAAAACTAGGATAGTATGATTGGATAATGTTGTATTGGGGTCGCAGTGGTCGACTTTGGCAGATCCAACCTTCAGCTGGCGATCGGCACCGGCCGGTGGGTGGAATATATCATGAGTCTTCCAGATGACGTTGGCCGCATCCCTCGGTCTGTGTGGGTCCGCGGGAAACACCCCCAGGCTACGAATACCCGGCGGGTGGCCCGCATGACTAGAGCGACCTTCCGTGGGCGATGATGGTGATGTAAATATAACGAAAAAATATAGAGAAGTAAATATTGCGGAAAACGAAGTAAAATGGGGATATGGGAACGAAATGACTAAGAACGACAGAGATCTAATTAGTTGACATCGAGATGGAGAAGAGACGGGGAGGGGGGAAGCGAAAAGGTTAGTGACAGCAAAAAGATCTTGTTAGTTCCGATGAAGATGGTGGACAGATGAGGAATCGGGATAATCGGCGGAAGTTAGTGTCGAGCCTGCAGGTGAAAATAATTCTTAGCCACAGTTGAAATAACGTCGATAAATAGGAGGAACTTTCTAAGCAAGATGTAACAGATTACACTTGTATATTAATGTGTTTGAGGAACTGGTATATCAGAAGCATATATGAACTATCCCGACTCGCCAACACATCCCGAACCGGAACCTCAGTCGGTCTACCTCGGGCCCTGAGGGATTCCAATAGCTCCGATCTGGCGTCGCGATATTCTACGCACGACCACACGACATGCTCGATGTCCTGATAACCGTCGCCACAGGTGCAGAGCCCGTTCTCCACGATCCCGATACGCCGGAGATGTGCGTTGAATGTATAGTGATTTGACATGAGTCGTGACATAACGCGAATGAAATCACGACTCACGTTCATCCCCTTGAACCAAGGTTTCGTCGATACCTTAGGGATAATGGAGTGTAGCCATCGTCCCAGTTCGTCATTCGTCCATGAAGTTTGCCAACTTTCGAGAGTTTTCTGACGAGAAATACTGAAAAATTCATTGAAGCAGATTGGTCTTTCATAAATGTCACCTTGTAATGCGCCCACCTTAGCCAATGAGTCTGCCTTTTCATTGCCCGGAATGGAACAATGCGAAGGGACCCAGACTAACGATATTGAATAAGACCGTTCAGATAAAGTTCGCAAGTGTTCCCGTATTTTCCCCAGGAAATATGGGGGATACTTTCCTGGCTTCATTGCCCGGAGAGCTTCTATTGAACTTAGACTGTCCGTGACAATGACGTAATGGTCTTTGGGCAATGTTTCAATGATCTCGCGGGTGTACTGAATAGCAGCTAATTCTGCGACGTAAACTGAAGCCGGATCACTGAGTTTGTAAGAAGCGGTGATGTTTTGATTGAAGATGCCGAAGCCTGTGGACCTGTCGATGTTTGATCCATCAGTGTAAAACACCTTTTCACAGTTGACTGTTCTAAATTTATTATAAAATATATTAGGGGCCACTCGAGGGCGTACGTGTTCCGGAATTCCACGAATCTCTTCTCTCATGGATGTGTCGAAAAACACAGTAGAATCAGAAGTATCCAAGAAATGAGCACGGTTGGGAGCAAACGAAGAAGGATTAATATTCTGAGCCATGTAATCAAAATACAAGGACATAAAACGGGTTTGAGAATTAAGCTCAACTAACCTTTCGAAGTTTTCAATCACCAGAGGATTCAAAATGTCGCATCGAATGAGCAAACGATATGAGAGATCCCAGAACCGGTTTTTCAACGGTAAGACGCCCGTCAACACTTCAAGACTCATCGTATGAGTTGATTGCATGCAACCCAAGGCAATACGCAAACAACGATACTGAATTCTTTCCAGCTTAATGAAATGGGTGTTCGCGGCGGATCGGAAGCAGAAGCATCCATATTCCATAACGGACAATATCGTTGTTTGGTACAATCTGATCAGGTCTCCTGGGTGGGCACCCCACCAAGTTCCGGTTATTGTACGAAGAAAATTGATTCTCTGCTGGCATTTTTGTTTCAGATACCTAATGTGACATCCCCAGGTGCCTTTGGAGTCGAACCAGACCCCGAGATATTTGAATGTGAAGACCTGAGCTATGTTTTCACCCCCTAGTTGAAGCTGTAGTTGTGCTGGTTCTCGCTTCCTTGAAAATACAACCAGCTCAGTTTTCTCCGTAGAGAACTCGATACCCATTTGAAGAGCCCATGTGGATAAGTTGGCAAGAGTATCTTGTAACGGCCCTTGCAGATCGCCAGCTTTGGGTCCTATAATGGACACAACGCTGTCGTCGGCAAGTTGTCTCAGCGTGCAAGATGTGTTGATACATTTATCGATGTCGTTTACGTAAAAATTGTATAAAAGGGGGCTTAAGCATGAGCCCTGAGGAAGACCCATGTAACTGAATCGTATTGTCGACAAATCACCATGCGCGAAATACATGTATTTTTCGGACAATAGATTGTACAAAAAGTTATTCAAAATTGGTGAAAGACCATGCTGATGCAACTTCTCAGATAGGATATTTATAGAAACTGAGTCAAAAGCCCCCTTGATGTCTAGGAAAACTGACGCCATTTGTTCCTTACGAGCAAATGCCATTTGAATTTCGGTTGAGAGCAACGCAAGACAATCGTTCGTTCCTTTGCCCCTGCGGAAACCAAATTGTGTATCTGAAAGTAAGCCATTAGTCTCGACCCAATTGTCTAGACGAAACAGAATCATTTTTTCGAACAATTTCCGGATACAGGAAAGCATAGCAATCGGCCGATACGAATTGTGATCGGAGGCTGGTTTTCCTGGTTTTTGAATGGATATCACTTTCACTTGTCTCCAGTCATGTGGAACAATGTTGTCCTCAAGGAACTTATTGAATAAACTCAGCAAGCGCCTTTTGGCGGGGTCAGGCAGATTTTTCAACAAATTGAATTTTATTCTGTCTAATCCCGGGGCTTTATTGTTACATGACAAGAGCGCAAGTGAGAGCTCTACCATCGAAAACGGTGTTTCGTTTGTATTTGGTGTCGCGGCGCGGGTGATCTTCTGTTCCGGAACAGAGTCTGGACATACTTTTTTAGCGAAATCGAATATCCAGCGGTTAGAATATTCCTCGCTTTCATTCGTTGTGTTATGATTGCGCATTCGTCGGGCTGTGTTCCAAAGAGTGCTCATTGATGTTTCTTTTGTTAGGCCGTCTACGAACCGACGCCAGTAACCGCGTTTCTTAGCTCTAATCAAGTTCTTAATTTTAACGTCTAACGCCGCGTAATTCCGGTAATTATCAGGTGTTCCATTTTTTCTGAATATTTTATACGCGGAGGCTCTCTCCGCGTTTAAATTTGTGCACTCTTTGTCCCACCACGGGTTGGGAGGACGGATGTTAGTTTTTGCGCCGGGTACACGTTTCGTCTGAGCTTGAGTCGCGGTGTCGAGAATCAAGCCAGCCAAAAACGTGTACTCTTCCTCCGGAGGAAGTTGTTGTGTTCTTTCAAGTTTCTCAGATATCGCGGTCGCATAGCTATTCCAATCAATATTTCGTGTGAGGTCATAGGAAACATTGATTGTCTTCGATGGTTTTGAGCCGCTGGTGATTGATATTACGATCGGTAGATGATCGCTACCGTGGGGATCAGGAATTACCTCCCACGTGCAATCCAACCGTAGCGATGTCGAGCAAAGTGATAAATCCAGCGCACTTGGTCTTGCTGGTGGTGCAGGAATCCGTGTCATTTCTCCCGTATTCAAGATTGTCATATTGAAGTTGTCGCAGATATCATGGATCATAGTTGATCTGTTATCGTCGTGAAGACAGCCCCATCCCGTACCGTGTGAGTTAAAGTCTCCTAAAACCAACGTCGGTGCGGGAAGGAGCTCAATGATATCACTGAGCCACCGATGCCCAACCGAGGCTCTTGGGGGAATATAGATTGAAGCAATGCAAAGATCCTTGCCTTTGATTGTAACATGACATGCGACAGTTTCAATACCTGATATCGAGGGGAGGTTAATTCGATAAAAAGAATAGCACTTTTTGATCCCCAAAAGTACTCCTCCGTAGGGATCATCTCGATCCAGGCGAATAATGTTAAAATCGTGGAAGTTTAAGGATATTTCAGAAGTTAGCCAAGTTTCGCACAATGCAAATGCGTCACATTTCAGATTATTTACTAGAAATTTAAGGGAATCTATTTTTGGGATAATACTTCTGCAATTCCACTGTAAAACAGTGATTAGATCCGTGACCTCGATGGATGATTTAGCCATCGAAGGATACAATCGCTGAGAGAAGGGGCCAATTTGCAGTCAACTGCTTTAAATATGTTTTTACTGTTGGCATGAAAGCAATTAAAATGCTTTTAAGAGGGTCAGAAATATTGAAAGTTGTAAAAATCCAGTCCACAACATCAGAGAACTTGATAAGTTCAGCACCTAGTTGGTTCTCTGATAGATTTTCAGGGACGTTTGGGGATTTTGTTGTCCCGGGAAGTGGTGGGAATTCCATCTCGGAACTGAGTTTTCCGAGACCAGGAGCCTTTTGCTTCGGTGGTTTGTCCCGATTCCCGTTAGCTGTAACTTTTCGAAGCCCTTCGGAAGACACCTTCGAGCCCTTACTAGGTAGCTTATGAGAGGATTTATTCATTCTTTTCCTACAGCTATGAGGGACCGCCGATGATGGACCTTCCAAAGGGTCGTCAGAATCGCTCTCGTCAGTTGACAAGCAGGCATATGGGTTCGTTGTCAGTTTAGGAGGGGTGGCACTCTTAAGCATCTCGGCAAAGGAACGCTTGGAGTGTTCCTTCAGGGAACGCTTCATCCGATCTCCTCGCAGCTTATACGCAGGACATGCCATTAGGTCATGCGGACCCTCCTTGCAGTAGAGACACTTTTCAGCATCCTTACCGCAAGAGCCATCCGCATGAGCCTCCCCACAGTTAGCACACCGGGGCTTATTGCAGCAATGAGAAGCTGTATGCCCCAATTGTTTGCAATTGGTACAATTCATTACTCGAGGTACAAAAAGACGAACAGGCAGACGAACCCGGTCCAAGAGGATGTAGTTGGGCAAAGCAGAGCCGGCGAAGGTCACACGATAAGAGTCAGATTGGGGATAAGACTTTGTTCCATCCCCGGCGATCGATACTGAATGCAATCGCTTGCAGTCCAGTATCTTGACGTTCTTAAGTGAGGGGTCCTTAAAACAGCCCTCTCCGTACTTAAGAACGTCCTCGCAAGTCAAACTCGAATCGGTGACCACACCGTCGATTTCTACTTCGCGAGCTGGCACGTAGACGCGGTACTCCCGCGTAAAATGGTCATTTTGAACGAGCTCATTTGCCTGCTTTGAGCTGGTGAACAGAACCCTGAGCTTATCTGGTCGTATTTTATCAATACTTTTTATAGTATTGTATCGCGAGGACAGATCCCGCGATATTTTCAAAACATTCAATTTTTTTTCTTTAGCCTTGGTCCGGAAATAAACCGAGTAAGGCCCGGCCGAGAGTGCAAGCCCATCGGGATAACTCTTTATGCGAGACTTATTGCTGCCAACAGAAGTCTCCATCTGATCATCGAGAACGGAGGGGTCGGGAGTCAAATTTGACATGTCGCGGAGCTACCTCCGCGCAGAAATAAATGATTCGAAGGGGGGGGGGGGGGTAATGAACGGTCGAATGAAGAAGAAAAAAAAATATACAAAATAATAGTACTTAACTTTTAATCCAACGGGGGCCACCAAGGCCAAGCCCTCGTCGATCGGCGTATCGCCGCTTCGAGGGTGTGCAAAAAACCTCCGAGAGGAAAAAGCACACTCACTTATAATCCGCACAGTATAATCACAATGGCCACTGAAATCTGGCCTTGATCGATCAAACAATCACCGGCTAACGGTACTGTTTCGATCGTCCGCTCACAACAATGCACTGCTTCAGTGTATAATGTACAAAAAACCTCTCACAGAAAAAAGCACTATTGTCTATTACACAATAGCGATATAATCTAGTTTTGATCGTCCGGTCACGTTATCACACACGGCACTGGTTTTTTTCGCAGTAAACACAAAGCACGTCCGTTCGCTCGGAAGGTTGAAACGGCAATGAAATTCGATTTTAATCAATTTCTCTTTCATAGATTTTACATCGTGACTGGAATTAGGGCTGTACAAGGAACATTCACGTTCGTGTTTGCCGATTAGTTCGTCTCAGTCGTCTTAGTCATCTATTGGTCGATTTGGTGCGCTGTCACTACTGCAAGTGGTATGCTGCCAAACTAAAGAATGTCTGTTGTCCCCAAACTAAAGAACCCTCCTTACCTATCCTTCCCTAGCCGCCTCCCTTACCTCGGCTTAATTCTTAAGTCGTGTTAAGCCCTGGAGATGGATTCGGGTTAAAAGTTAATATTACTGTTGATATTCAGCAAACATATGCAATACAACACATCTAAAATTAATTCTTCAATTCTATTCGACCTTTTGCTGTATTCTACATTCTGTCGTGTACAAATTCTTATCGCTTTAAACTTTAGTTTGTATCCGACGTAATGGTAGTTCGACTATTTGTTGTATTCGACCTCTTGTTATATTTGAGGTTTTGTTATTTCGACTTTATATCGTATTCGATCATTTAACTCATTCGGCTTTTTGGAGATACGACCTTGTGTTCATCGACGTTTTGTCATTCGGTCTTCTGTTATTCGATTTTTAAGTACATATTCGGGAGGCATAGTGATCCTTCATTAGAGCCTTTTCCTCCATTTTCTGCACATTTATAGTTAGTCCGATACGCCTAGTTTCGGCGTTCAATCCGATGCATGTTTCCATTATCTTCTCAAAGTTACGTGATCCTACCACTTTTGTCGATCCTTGAATCATATCTTCCAAAGCAATATTAAACAAGCGACCGTAGCCCTCTTCGAGGTCCGAATGGTCTCAAGAATAACCCAGATACTCGGACGAAACATATCACTCTATCCTTCCTTGCTTGGACCAATCGCGCCATTTTATCCGGAAATCCACATTAATGCATAATCTGGATCTGTTTCAAATATCAAAATATTACTGTAGTATTCTTGAAAAAACTGTGCTATCTCTTCTATACCTACTAAACTAAACAAAAATTTTAATAAGTTGAATCAACATGCCACAGTATTGTTAGGGTCTACTTTGCTACCTAGGTTTGGCAGAACATACAAATGCCTAAACAGGCGTAACCCGTTTGCCATCAACCGGATTTGGTATTCAGTACGATTGCCGCATCGAAATTTGCTCAATTCGAAACGGATGATTACTTTCCCCCTTCCAGAGCGGCTCCCAGTGGAAACGAAACAAAATTAAAATCTTCCAATATAAATTATCCACACCACATTGTCATCATCCTCTTTGTGTGCAGCACTTTCTGCTCTTTCACACAATAGGCCTTCTCTTCCATTATATCTACTTAGAGGCAAGAGCTTTCGAAATCCCTTCCAGCGCCGCCACCAATCGGATTTGGATTTCTATCCTAGTTTCACCTTCTTTCACCTCATCTGACTTGCCGTATGATATTTTCCCATCTTACCCCAAGGCGACTGGCGAACGAGGAGTCAATTGAGTTTTCGGAAAATAATAGAAATCCAATTGAGAAACTATTCCCTAACCGTACGTTCTGCCAGGTTACGGTGCACCGAGGAAGTTTACACTGTGAAAACATTACCAGTTTGCAACATAGATGCAATCGAGTATAAAAGTATAAAATTAACAAACAACATTTTCATGCATTACATGCGTTTAGCAAAAATACCAGAGCAATAGTTTTTCTTCAAATATTATTTTCACGGTGTCTTGCTGTCCTTGCGCAAGAAGCGATAATTTTCTCTCATTTTTGCCACTAAGATGACACTTTCATGTGTGGCAACGGCGAAGGAGAACGAGACGAAATCCTTAATGAAAGGGTTTTTCATTTTCGGTGATTACATACATACCTACATTGTGCAGCAATGCTTTAGCCGGTCGTTGTTTCCTGAAGGAGTTCCTTTCTTGCTTATGACTTGGGATTATTTCGATGCCGTGATGAGGCAGAGAATCCATTACGGGCTCTGCAGAGAACCGATTGATACCGGTTGAGCTGTTGAATGCTCCATATTTTGCTGAACTGATCATCCGGTTGGAGGCAGAAATGTAATTTATTTAGCTATCGTTACTTTCGATAGGTAGCACAGCGGAAATGCAGCCTTACAAGGTTGAAAACTAAATTAATTTCTGAATAGATTTGCTTGTAAGCTGTAAGCGATTAACAGCAGTATATTTGGTGCACATCGAAACGTTTGAACGACGTGTTTCCTGCTGCTATTGTGTTTATTCACACAAAGAGGATATGCGTAATAGCATGCTTATGAATAAGACGTCTTTTGTTTTGCGACTACAAAACGGCTCTTATAAGTTCTGATAACTTGATTATGATTAAACAAACGGAAAATTAATCCAAGTCAGCTGGACATTTTATTCATGTGTATCTTGTGCTGTTCTTTCTACTTGCTTCTTGCTTCTTGCTTCTTGCTTCTTGCTTCTTGCTTCTTGCTTCTTGCTTCTTGCTTCTTGCTTCTTGCTTCTTGCTTCTTGCTTCTTGCTTCTTGCTTCTTGCTTCTTGCTTCTTGCTTCTTGCTTCTTGCTTCTTGCTTCTTGCTTCTTGCTTCTTGCTTCTTGCTTCTTGCTTCTTGCTTCTTGCTTCTTGCTTCTTGCTTCTTGCTTCTTGCTTTTTGCTTCTTGCTTCTTGCTTCTTGCTTCTTGCTTCTTGCTTCTTGCTTCTTGCTTCTTGCTTCTTGCTTCTTGCTTCTTGCTTCTTGCTTCTTGCTTCTTGCTTCTTGCTTCTTGCTTCTTGCTTCTTGCTTCTTGCTTCTTGCTTCTTGCTTCTTGCTTCTTGCTTCTTGCTTCTTGCTTCTTGCTTCTTGCTTCTTGCTTCTTGCTTCTTGCTTCTTGCTTCTTGCTTCTTGCTTCTTGCTTCTTGCTTCTTGCTTCTTGCTTCTTGCTTCTTGCTTCTTGCTTCTTGCTTCTTGCTTCTTGCTTCTTGCTTCTTGCTTCTTGCTTCTTGCTTCTTGCTTCTTGCTTCTTGCTTCTTGCTTCTTGCTTCTTGCTTCTTGCTTCTTGCTTCTTGCTTCTTGCTTCTTGCTTCTTGCTTCTTGCTTCTTGCTTCTTGCTTCTTGCTTCTTGCTTCTTGCTTCTTGCTTCTTGCTTCTTGCTTCTTGCTTCTTGCTTCTTGCTTCTTGCTTCTTGCTTCTTGCTTCTTGCTTCTTGCTTCTTGCTTCTTGCTTCTTGCTTCTTGCTTCTTGCTTCTTGCTTCTTGCTTCTTGCTTCTTGCTTCTTGCTTCTTGCTTCTTGCTTCTTGCTTCTTGCTTCTTGCTTCTTGCTTCTTGCTTCTTGCTTCTTGCTTCTTGCTTCTTGCTTCTTGCTTCTTGCTTCTTGCTTCTTGCTTCTTGCTTCTTGCTTCTTGCTTCTTGCTTCTTGCTTCTTGCTTCTTGCTTCTTGCTTCTTGCTTCTTGCTTCTTGCTTCTTGCTTCTTGCTTCTTGCTTCTTGCTTCTTGCTTCTTGCTTCTTGCTTCTTGCTTCTTGCTTCTTGCTTCTTGCTTCTTGCTTCTTGCTTCTTGCTTCTTGCTTCTTGCTTCTTGCTTCTTGCTTCTTGCTTCTTGCTTCTTGCTTCTTGCTTCTTGCTTCTTGCTTCTTGCTTCTTGCTTCTTGCTTCTTGCTTCTTGCTTCTTGCTTCTTGCTTCTTGCTTCTTGCTTCTTGCTTCTTGCTTCTTGCTTCTTGCTTCTTGCTTCTTGCTTCTTGCTTCTTGCTTCTTGCTTCTTGCTTCTTGCTTCTTGCTTCTTGCTTCTTGCTTCTTGCTTCTTGCTTCTTGCTTCTTGCTTCTTGCTTCTTGCTTCTTGCTTCTTGCTTCTTGCTTCTTGCTTCTTGCTTCTTGCTTCTTGCTTCTTGCTTCTTGCTTCTTGCTTCTTGCTTCTTGCTTCTTGCTTCTTGCTTCTTGCTTCTTGCTTCTTGCTTCTTGCTTCTTGCTTCTTGCTTCTTGCTTCTTGCTTCTTGCTTCTTGCTTCTTGCTTCTTGCTTCTTGCTTCTTGCTTCTTGCTTCTTGCTTCTTGCTTCTTGCTTCTTGCTTCTTGCTTCTTGCTTCTTGCTTCTTGCTTCTTGCTTCTTGCTTCTTGCTTCTTGCTTCTTGCTTCTTGCTTCTTGCTTCTTGCTTCTTGCTTCTTGCTTCTTGCTTCTTGCTTCTTGCTTCTTGCTTCTTGCTTCTTGCTTCTTGCTTCTTGCTTCTTGCTTCTTGCTTCTTGCTTCTTGCTTCTTGCTTCTTGCTTCTTGCTTCTTGCTTCTTGCGTCTTGCAATTTATCAGACTCTTTTAATGTAAAATGTCTGTGAATCATAAAAACATGATTGATAATTAAAAATGAATTTCTGAGACTTTTTTGTATTATCAGATAGCTTTCATATTACTGTTGTTAAAAAGGGCAAAATAGGTTTTTGAGGACCCGGTGACTTCCAGCAAAAACATCCGGCCATATAATATAGAATTTCGCTATACCACCTTACCTTCCTAGTGGAAAATACAAAGCTTCCCCCATGCGAATCAGGTTGACAATTCACTCTTTCATCCAGTCATTCATTTGTAAGATACCCTGATGCATTCTCAACCCCTCCCTGATGTCGATATAACTGAGCATAATATTTTATAATCTAACATAATACAATATAACATAATTCAATGAAGTATAATACAATATAATATAATATAATATAATATAATATAATATAATATAATATAATATAATATAATATAATACAATATAATATAATATAATATAATATAATATAATATAATATAATATAATATATTATAATATAATATAATATAATATAATATAATATAATATAATGTAATATAATATAATACAATACAGTGCAATATACAATGAATAATATAACTTAAAATACGGATTATGTTGCGATATACTATGATAAATATTGCTATGTAGAATGGGATTTAATTTCTAAATCATTTCGCACCCTCTCATTCTGCTACTAACGCATAAGACGATATCACCAAGTCGACGCCGTTCTATTGACTAAATGTCATCATATACACAAGGGGAGGCACGAGAAAAGAACTTGTGAGGACTTAGTTATCTCGCCTTTAGACGACCTCGATTTAATGATCGATGATCGTTGAGTAATTATAACAAAAGCGCTACGTGAATTGAGTTTCATTTCTATAATCGCAAAGGATTTCAAAGACCCACACTGTTTAAGCACAGACTAGCAGACATGACACTATGAATAATTTCTTCCTGCCCGAAAGTCACACAGAAGGGTATAGGCATCTTCGCGCAAGCATAAGCACGCCATTAAGGATTCCGAACAAAAAATTCTTACCCATTTCCTATTCGAAGAGAAGAATTTCTTCGTGCTGCGATATGGTTTTTCGAGTATTTTCATCGTCAGTGAGTGAGTGCAGGTTATGCATACGCACTTCTAAAGCATAATCCTCAATATACATTAGTATGTACTTGATGCTTTCATCCTGAACAGATGGTGTTCTCTTTAGAAAAATCAATTGCTCTTCATTCCTAATTCCTTACAGCATTGAATGCAGGTAACAGTATTTGTTTCATTTAGTTGGAGTTAAAACACCCGCTTTATTTTTCACTCACTATATTCTTCTTTTTGCCTTTCTTATATGGAAAGGTTATGTAATCGCTGTGAAAACCGACTTTACAACCGAGGCCCGGAAGGCCGAGTGTCATATATCATTAGACTCAGTTTGTCGAGATCACGAAATGTCTGTGTGTGTATGTATGTATGTGTGTATGTGACAAACAATGTCACTAAATTTTCTCAGAGATGGCTGACCCTATTTTCACAAACTTAGATTCAAATAAAAGTTCTTGTGACATCATACAATTTTCTTGGAAATGTCTTAACCGATTTTTTCAAGGTAAGAAGCAAATAAAAGGTCTTAAAATTCTTTATAAAGTTCCTGAAAAGTTGATCCAGATCCGACTTCCGGTTCTGGTATTAAATTGCGATTAGTAAAAATTTTCAATTTCATGAGTATTTTTTCACAAGCGATGGCGAAACGAGGTGCACGTTTTTATAAAACGTACTGCTAAATTCATCTATTTAGCAGATCCTGTTAGTTAGTGGATAATAAAAATTCTTTGGGACTTTGGGAGTGAAGAAAATCTCTAAAAACGGAACTCACTTCGATTTCTCAGCAAAGGTTAAGCAGATTTTCACGCATCATGATTCAATTTGAAGCTCTCATTGTCTTTAAATATTTTCACCCTGATCCGACTTACAGTTCCGAAATTATAGGGCGATGAGTGTCAATACATTCAATTCGTCATTCGAAATGACGATGCAAAACTAGTACGCGACGGTACGTGCGGCTTTGTTCCGTTCGCAACGTGCTTTGTTCAAATTCGTTTAGCGTGCAGGGTTGCCACATTAAAATTTATATTTTTCAGGTGAAAATGTTAATTTGTAATTCTTTTATTCAATTTGTACCTACTTGTTAGTGTTATTATAAGATCATGATAACGATGATTTTCTATAAAAGTACACTTATTGCCTTTCTCATATAGAAAGCTCATGCAATCACTTGAAAAATTAAATTGTGAAAATTGGCCCAGAGGACTAAGTGTTCTATATCATTTGACACAGTTCATCGAGCTGAACAATGTATGTGTCTATGCGTGTATGTGTGTGTATGTGTCAAATAATGTCACTCATAAAATAAAACCTACAAGGATCAGCCCCATGGGGTTGTTCGAGCAATTGATGTGGAACAAGGCAACCAAAATTTCGAATGATCTACAATCAAACAGTTCAATCGATCGTCACACTTTTGAATCCACAATTGCACGAGAGTCTGCTTAGATTGATCTTGATTAGACACCGAACATTGTTTGTTTTATAGCCAACGAAATTACACCAATATCCCAATGAAAGATTTCACACTGCAATTGAGTTGTCCATATTTGTTCATGAGTATAATAGACCCGATGAATATGAGTATGACGATGTCTTTCAGTATGACTTGGCAAATTATGATAACATAAAGTTAAAACTAAGTAACATTGATTGGCAAACCATTTTCAGGCAGTCTAATGTTGAAACTTCTGTGGAAATGTTTTA
Source organism: Malaya genurostris (assembly GCF_030247185.1). Classification (NCBI taxonomy): domain Eukaryota; kingdom Metazoa; phylum Arthropoda; class Insecta; order Diptera; family Culicidae; genus Malaya; species Malaya genurostris. The sequence continues at coordinate 97,488,973 of NC_080572.1, forward strand.
TAAGATTTTATTTGATACTATTAATGATCAGGTACCTTTTAAGAGAATCAGACGACGACTTAACTATAAATATCCAATATGGTATAATGATAACATTAAAAATCTGAAAAATCGAAAACAGAAGGCCCATAAAAAATATAAAAGAGACAGTAGTAGCGTCAACTTGGGAAATTACTTACAAACTTGTGATCAATTGAATCTGGCAATTGAAATCGCTTCCAAGGAGTACTATTCAAAAACGGAGAGTGAAATTAAATCTTGCCCGAAGAATTTCTTCAATTACGTAAAACATAAACTGAAATCTAATAATTTTCCCTCAAAAATGTTTTTCAAGGGTAAAACTGCTGACAATTCGGAAGATATTTGTACACTATTTGCAAATTACTTCCAAGAAACCTATACTACATTTTCCGAAGAGGATCGAGACCGTGAATATTTTAATTTCTTCCCTGAACATGCTTGTGACATCAATATTCATCACATTAGCGTCCAAGATATTATGCAAGCGCTCAATAAATTAGATATTTCTAAAGGTCCCGGACCTGATGGAATTCCTCCCATATTCATGAAAAAACTATCGTTAGAACTAGCCACACCCTTGTTTTGGCTTTTCAATAAATCACTCATGACCGGTATTTTTCCTAAAATATGGAAGGACTCCTATTTGGTACCGATTTACAAAAGTGGAAAAAAATCAGATGTGTGTAATTATCGAGGAATTGCAATTATCTCCTGCATTCCTAAACTTTTTGAAGCGATAATCAATGAAAAAATGTTTTATCAAGTTAAAAATAGAATCACTAATATGCAGCATGGATTTTTTAAGGGTCGCTCGACTAATACAAATTTACTCGAATTTGTTAATTACTCACTGGCTGCTATGGATAAGGGTAATTACATAGAAGCTCTCTATACTGACTTCAGCAAAGCATTTGATCGCATTGATATACCTATGTTATTATTCAAACTACAAAAAATAGGAACTGGTCCTGAACTACTCAAATGGCTTGAGTCGTATCTGACTGATCGTCAGCAAATGGTTCGATTTAAAGGGAGGATATCCAGCCATGTCCTAGTAACCTCAGGAGTTCCACAAGGTTCTCATCTAGGCCCTCTCTTATTCATTTTATTTGTAAACGATATATCTCTTATTTTAAAACACATAAAAGTGTTAATTTATGCCGATGACATGAAGCTCTTCCTAGAAATAAAAAGTGATGTAGACAAGGTGGTATTTCAAGATGAAGTGCAAACGTTCCATGTCTGGTGTAACAAAAGCCTTTTGAAACTAAACGTCAATAAATGTAAAGTAATAGCTTTCAGTAGGAAACAAAACACACCAGATATCACAATTAAACTAGGCGATCAAACAGTAGAAAGATGTATTAGAATTAGAGATCTAGGAGTAATTTTAGATAAAAAGTTGACTTTCATCGATCACTATAATACGATAATAGGCAAAGCTAATAACATGCTTGCATTTATAAAACGCTTCAGCTATAATTTTTGCGATCCTTACACGATTAAAACATTATATATTGCCTACGTAAGGTCTATACTTGAATATTGTAGCATTGTTTGGTCCCCATTCTCAATTACTCACAAGGAACGTATAGAATCAGTTCAAAAGCAATTCCTATTATTTGCACTCCGTAGGTTAGGTCGTTGCATGCTCATTGACATCCACACATTAGAAGAGCGTCGAGATCAATTAATGGTTTCATTCATACATAACACCGTTACACATCGGGTTGATTCATCTTTACTTCTGTCTAAACTTAATTTTTATATACCTTCCCGACAATTACGAAACCGAGCTATATTCTATATAAGTCATTATCGTACCAACTATGCTAAATTTGGTCCATTAAATCAAATGATGTCAACTTATAATAAGCATTGCGGAGCAATTGACTTTACAATGACAACAGCCCAGCTCAAACAATATTTTAATTCAATACGACCTAGGTCCTAGAACATAATGCACATTAATGTTTATTTTAGAAAATATCACACGTGTTAAAATGTAATCAATACAATGTAATGGTCTACTATAGTTTGACGACAAATAAATAAATAAATGTATGCAATTATCTCTTTTGTACTAATATCAATATTTAAGCTTCTCTTCGCCATTTCAATATTGAAGCTTCTCTTCGCCAAGATTGTGTTCATGTTTTGTACGCAAGAAGTTATTTTTATAACGTTAAGTTTCTCTACCATTCTGCGATTTCGGTTGAAGCGGTAAACTTTTTCTCATTATTAATCGAGTTCATCTCATATAAATTAGAAATTAACCTTAAGCACTCAAAATTTACAATGGGGTAGTTGTCATTTTCTCAGGCGAAACGACATAGCTTGCATGACACAAGATCAGAGCATACCAATTAAAGCTTCAAATTGTTTTATGGCACTTTTTGTCTTGCTGTCTAGTAACAACCAACCTCTAGCATGCTACGCGTAGGACTGAAACGTTAGCTATAATTTTGCTTCTATTTATAGATTCACGTGCTTCCAACAGCTTTGCGTTAGCATCGATTGACCAATCAGAGTGATGCTTTCCATTTGATATATCGCTTACTCCGTCAAAACCGTCGTCTATGGCAAGGAAATCCGGTATGCCGGAGATTGTTAGCAGACAAAATAGAACACTGCTCGCTACTAATCAAAATTTCAATCATTTATAATTGAAAAAACGTGGCTTGATACTTGCAAATCGAAACTTAGAAATATTTCCAATCAAATGATGAAATGACATTAAGAATTGATACAAAATGGACTGAGCTGTAGGTGTTCGAAACCTGACCACATTTCTACGTGTGTTTTCCTTGAGTTTTTGATTTGCACCCCTATATTGAAAATAAAGATGTATTCCACATCAAAATTTACTTCACAAAATCTCTAGTGACATTTTTAAAAATATAAGTAATATGAGAAAGGCATCATTACACCACTAGCCGGATTAAAAAAGGTTTTTTTTGTGGTCCCGACCGTTTAAGCGTTTCAATTTCCCGACTGTTTTGGATGAGGTATCCAAAAACAAACTCACATTACATCTCAATTGTTAAGAAATGAAGCAGACAAACAAGTAAAGTTGCTAATATACAGAAGCTCACTAGTCGAACTACCTCATTATTTGACTGATTAAACGACATACGCTCAACGAAATGTAATATAATCAAAGACAGTATATTTGCTTCGGTACTACGAAACATTATTACAGGAAACTAAAAGCAAAACGTGTGCGATTCTTCTGTTATTGCTATACGATATTCGAAACGATATTGCAGTATTTGAACCAATGTGTTGAGTAGATATAGCCGATCTTGTTCTAATCCAAATTTACCTCCTACTCCACAGCTTACCTATTTTAACCTCAACAAGAAGAAGCAAAATGAACTAAAATGCATATGCAAATTTAAAAAAATATTCCTTATTCTTGTAACGTCTTTTTGAATAATCAATTGGGGAAATCTACAAATCGTAGCGTACCAATGAATTATCATTTCAAGGTAATACAAAAAACTATCGCATTTATCGTGGTGTACGAATACATACAGCAGTAACGGGAAATAGCTCATCTGAATACGTTTTGCATCTCCCTGCCAGGGCACACCAATTTGTAGTCGCATCCTTTAATTTATTACATGGCGAGTGTCCTTTACGCTCTGCTGCTACTGCTACTGAAGCAGCCGTTCTAGTTTACAGTGCGACGAATGTAGTTCCTTGTCCTATAAACATAATTATATCTGTTTTTGGATCAATTACAACCAGTCACATGGCACAAGAAGTGCCAGAATTCTCCTATCCGTGCGTCTCCCACCGTACCGTTGGAGGCGCGGATGATGATGCGGCTTTTGTTATCGCTCTGCCAAACAGAGTGAGCCCGATAGGAGGTCTAATTTATGGGCCAGTTAGTGCAATAAGGTTAGTTGTCGCAACGGTTTCAACGATCTGCAAGAAGTGCGATTGTCAGACGAGAAGGTCGCTTCCTTGAACAACAAAAGCACACGACGTTGGCCGCACTTAATCTATTTCGCGGCTCCCACAGAAGGGTCCCCGAAGAGTAGACCGAAAACCAAACAGGAAATGAGCTCATTTGTTAAATGATGCACCCGAGATGCGCTCCTCGGAATGATAAATTGCTGCGGTAGTGTAGGTCATAATTAATTGCGAATCGAGGACCGTCACCCATCCAAGCCGCAGGACCACAGAATGAAGAAAGCGACACCGGAGTCGATGCATATGATGTAACTTAAAGCCAACTACACTGATAGATAAAATAAAGTGCCCGAAATCAAGTTTCTCCATTTATTTGGTTGGAATTGAAGTAAGCACATTTTTTTATATCTCATTATGATAATCCTCGAAACTTTCATTTTTTTCTATTAAAAGAGTTTTAATTGAGGAAAAAACAGAATCATTAAGTATTAAAAAATTGTTGACTAAGCAAAATACCCATCGAAATATTTATGATAAATTTTTATCGGTAAATCTCTCTGTAGAGAATGAGCGAGAAAAAAGAAAAAAGAAACCTATTCTTGATCCACCTAATTGTGTAATGATGCCTTTCTCATATTACTCATGTTCCAACAATAAAATATTTTCACTATAAACATACAATGTTTGCATAAAAGAAGAATTACATAGTTCATTCAAAGGATTTCGTTCATGTTTGCATTGTCTTGTATAGAAACAAACTCTTTCTACACATATCCGCTGTAAGTTCGAAATTGAAAATTTGATCAGGATCAAGTTGAATATCAATGAAATTGATTAAAAAAGACACATAAAAAATGATTATGTTTACTCCCGTTTTGTTGACCTACAATCGTACATCTGAAATTATCCAGAGACTTGAATAATTTTTGTAGGTTTATTCATGATCTTCATAACGGAATTCCCAATAAAACTTGTTGACTTTATTAGTGTATCTACCAGGCATTTGTTTGTGGTATTTTCCGATAACTGAGTGCAGATGAAGGCTTTGTGCCGCCGAACCATCTTGGCTTCGGTTATGTGGCTGCGCCACATCGATTATCCAGTAGATATAAAAAACAAATAGATAGTTTTGATAAATAACCAGAATTTGCATGTTTTTAACAAGTTTTGTTATGTATTCAAAATTACCCTTTCGTCGAAATGACCCTTTCGGCGAAATGGCCCTTTCATCGAAATGACCCTTTCGGAGAAATTACCCATTCGTCGAAACGACTTTCGGCGAAATGGCATTCGGAGAAATGACTTCCGTCAAAATGGCTTTCGGCGAAATGACTTCCGTCGAAATGGCTTTCGGCGAAATGACCCGCTCCCTTTAGGAGAATAAGCAGGTATACTACATGTTCGTGCAATACATAAAAACAGAAACAAAGATACATATGGAATTAATAATAAACAAAGAGTTACAAAGAGAAATGGCGAAAAGTTAGCAAGTAGAATCATTAAGGATAAAGATGCTATTTACACAACAAGAGTTATAATCAATACAATGGATGCATCAATTTTATGGTAGAAATTGTTTTGTATAAACTTAACTCTTAATCTCAAGTGGAGGGTGATTTACAAAGTGGCTGACGAAGAGAGGTTGTGGGTCGAGCTACATGGAAGCGGTTGCCAACAGCAAGGAACACCACAAGACTAGGCTCATATAGATAAGTAAGTAACTCTTAATCAAGTAACTATAGTAAAAAACTGTTATAATCCACCTAGTGGTGTCATGGTGCCTTTCTCATTGGCATATCACAATAAATCGATGTAAGTTTCATATTGAATTTCCAATAAGTGTTTCCGGAACCGGAATCGGGAGACTGTCGCAATTGTAGTAAGTTTTTAGGGCCATCGATCTTACTTTTTGTGCCGTCAACTATATGAATGTTGATAATGTTTAACTTTCACCCGGTAATCGACTCCGGATAAAATTCAACCGTATTCAATAGGGATAGTAAAATATTTATTGGGATCGAATTTCGATCAGTTCAGTCACGGTTAGTTTGTTTTGTTATAAGCTAATAAGACCTGCATACTAAAAGAATTTACTGGCTCATATAAAGGAATTTGTACCATGTTCAATACCATCTAACAATAAATTCAACGAAAAAAGTATTCCATCCTGAATATTGATTATAGAGTCAAAGTCTCTACAATTCCAATTGTTTGGCTTACCTCCCTTAAGAACCAAGCGAAATCCTGCACTGCTGTTTTCAAATAAACTTGAATCCATTGAACTTCTTTTTTTTTTCTTTTAGACGCACATCTCTTGAAGTGCCTATGATTTGCCTGTACCTCAGCTTCGTGTTCAACCAAAATCAACAACCGGTAACAGACATGCGTACCCCCACCGAGGTTCTGGTTTCTTCAACACGATTAAGAACTCGTGTTCATGTGTGCTCGGTGCTGATGAAGTCGCCGAGCTTCGGTGTTAGCTTTCGTTTTCTTTACTACGTGAGTTAAATGTTCACTTATCTAAATTTCTTTTTAAAAAAAGACAACCACTCGTTACACGCGCTAAAATCTAACTAACTTTATTCTTCTATTCAATTGCATCTCAGGTCATAATGCCAAATTGCACTTTTTAGTGCATGTGACTTTTCTCCGTTCCCATAGATAAGTGTCTTCAGGTGCGAAATGTTCCGTCAGCGTTCTTGTCTGTCCCGTCAGGTTGGCGCCGATGCTACCGTATTCGTCAACAATTCTCGCTATCCTCGTTCGGGTAGCTCCGTTGCTAACTCGTGCACGAAATCGAACATCGCACACAGTGTGCTTCGTTCGTAGATGCGGTGTTGTGTTTTCTTCTTTTGCACCACCACGTGTACGTACCGGTTCGCATTATAAACGGTTTTTGACACTTATTCCCTTGTAATTCTGCAACTGGAAAACAGATACAAATGAAATTCAGGAGTTCCATTTAAAATCATATGACCGTTTATTTGTTAAACCATCGCTGAAAAAAGTTAGTTGGTTCCATTTTAGAGTTTGTCACCACTATTACCGGTGCTTCCGGAACCGGAATGAATTCATTTGACCGTCAACTGACAAGGCCTATCGATTAGAACTGATTTGAGCCCGGTTTTGAAAGTTTTTTCCGTATTCTGCACCTCAGAATTAGTAATCAGTTCTTCTTCAAAGAAAGGCCGTTCTTTATTGATTACAAAGGGCAATAAAATAGAATGGAAAATTAAATTTAATTGTTATAAATTGTAACTGGAAGAAAAACTCTCCAAATTCAAATAAGCGATGGTACGGTTCTGAAAAAAACAGTTCTTTCTATAGAACTGTTGAACCCCGAACAATTCTTTAAAGTGAACTGTTCAGTCCCATTTTTATGATATTCTGGAGCTTTCCTTGGTCCAGAAGTGGCCCTGAAACGAAGTTCGTATTTCAGTAGAACAACCACCCGAAGCATTCTACCGAGAAGACCACCAGTCATTCTCCAATTTTGTCGGATCGAATCGCTGGAATTCTCGGATGCTTTGCTCTTACTTCAATTTTTTTTTAACTCACTTCATTCTACACTTTTCGAAACAACTTTATTTGATCTTGATCCCAGAATTCCATATGGCGTCATGCATAAATTACGTCACACTAATGTCCTATAATTCCCCGCCCCCCAAAGTCACGATTGGTCACAAATTTTGAAAATCCCTCTAAAGAATTACGTGACAACTTTCGACCAACACACATTTTAATAAAGAACAACTATCAATATACTGCATATAAGTAAAACTATGTAATTATTAATTCGAACGAAACAAATGAGAGAAAATCAAAACAAGAAGAGGTGGACACTTTATTTTGACTATCAGTGTATGCAAATGATCAGTAGTTGAATTACGAACGAGGGGTCGGCAGAGACTAACGCGAGTGTGTCTTCCGTTATCCTAGAAGACGCAGATTGCTGTGCTCGTGAAACAAGAACAATATTTTTTATATCTGTCATAAATTATTTCTCTAATAGGCATAAGGCTATTGCACAAATAGTCTTCTCATTTTCATCTTACCTTTAAGATCAATCTACTGAACAGAGACAACCGATTTCACTCTAACTAATGGTTCTCGTATCTGAGAAGACTACTTTTACTAACTTCACTTTGATGGCAAACCACTTTTTTTACGTATCAGTTCATCACCTGCAAGATTTTTTTTTTTTTTTTTCATAAATACGTTTATTTCATAGGCAATATACATAAGTTTTTCTTCGCCGTGGCATCTACAATACATAGTACTTTAAACCTAATACATTTCGAATATCCTATTAGTATGTTGGTATTCATTAGTTAATCTAAACACTGTTTTTATCAAGCGAGTTGCTATTATAAATTACATTAAATGAAATACATTTATTTTGTACATGATCTTATAACTATTTCAGGTTTGTTTGTATCAGTTCATCACTTTTATTTAATATAAGATAGCTGGCTATTGGTTGAGCTCATGGAAGAGAAAACAATCTAACATAAAATAAAATTTAAATTGGAACTCCAATGGACTTAATGAAATAATAAAGAAGTTTCATGTAAGGAACGTCACGACAAGCAAGAATGTCGCGAACTGGGACATTGGATAGTCTACCTTGGGTACGCAAGGAATTTATTAGTTGAGATCTGACATCACGATACTCCACGCATGTCCAAACAACATGGTCAATATCGCGGTAACCTTCGCCACAAGCACAATGATTAGTCTCGGAAAGTCCAATTCGAAGGAGATGTGCATCTAACGTGTAGTGATTGGACATGAGTCTGGACATCACACGAATGAAATCTCTACTCACATCCAGTCCCCTGAACCATGCCTTTGTCGATATTTTAGGAATAATTGAGTGCATCCACCGACCCAGATCATCTTTATCCCAAGAAGCTTGCCAGCTGGCAAGTGTTCTTTGGCGAGACGCGCTATAGAATTCATTGAAAGCAATTGGTCTCTCATAAATTTCACCCTCAATAGCACCACGTTTGGCTAAAATATCGGCTCTTTCATTGCCTGGAATGGAGCAATGAGCCGGAACCCAAACTATTGTGATTTGATAATTATTATTCAATATGACGTTCAGGCACTGTTTTATTTTGCCCAAGAAAAAAGGTTCATTTTTGCCAGCAGCCTTTGAGCGAATGGCTTCAATTGCACTCAGACTATCTGTGAAAAGAAAATAATGGTTTGGAGATAATGTGACGATTATACTCAAACTATAATGAACTGCTGCTAACTCTGCTATATAAACAGATGCAGGTTCTTGAAGCCTAAAGGAGACCGAAACATTATTGTTGAACATACCAAACCCTGTCGCTTCTTCAATTCGCGATCCGTCCGTGTAAAACATTTTCTCAGAGTCGATATGCCTGAACTTACTTGTAAATATTTTTGGGATTTCCAACGAGCGTAGGTGTTCCGGAATTCCACGCACTTCGCGCTGCATGGATGTGTCGAAAAATAAAGTTGAGTCAGGGACATTTAGGAGGCTGACACGGATAGGAATATATCTTGAAGGGTTGATTTCCTGTGACATATGGTTAAAATATACAGTCATGAATCTTGTTTGAGATTGAAGCTCAACTAGCCTTTCGAAGTTATTAATAACTAGGGGATTCAGTACCTCGCATCTTATTAGCAGTCGCGACGAAAGCTCCCAAAAACGATCCTTCAATGGAAGAACTCCCGCCAGAACTTCAAGACTCATTGTATGTGTCGAATGCATGCAGCCTAAAGCAATTCGCAAACAACGATATTGAATTCGCTCTAATTTGATAATATGAGAGTGTGCAGCGGAACGAAAGCAAACGCATCCATATTCCATCACTGAAAGTATCGTTGTCTGATACAATTTTATTAGATCTTCCGGATGAGCACCCCACCAAGATCCGGTTATTGTTCGAAGAAAATTTACTCTTTGTTGGCATTTTGTTATCAGAAACCTAATGTGTCCTCCCCACGTGCATTTGGAATCAAACCACACCCCGAGGTATTTGAAAGTCAAAACCTGTTGGATCATTCTTCCCATCATATGGAGCTGAAGCTGCGCGGGATCATGCTTTCTTGAAAAGACGACTAACTCTGTTTTCTCCGCAGAGAATTCGATACCAAGATGAACAGCCCAATCGGACAAGTTATCTAAGGTATCTTGCAATGGTTTATGCAGATCAATAGCTTTGGGTCCAGTAACTGAAACTACGCCATCATCTGCCAATTGTCTTAGTGTACATGGGGATACTAGACAGCTGTCAATGTCATTTACGTAAAAATTATAGAGGAGCGGACTGAGGCAAGAGCCTTGCGGTAGACCCATGTAGCTAATTCTGAATGTTACCAAATCGCCATGTGAAAAATGCATGCGTTTCTCTGACAAAAGGTTGTGCAAATAATTATTTATAACCGCTGGGAGTCCATGTTGGTGAAGCTTGTCTGAAAGAACATCAATGGAAACTGAATCAAATGCTCCTTTAATGTCTAAAAATACAGATGCCATTTGTTGCTTTTGAGCGAAGGCAATTTGGATGTCAGACGAAAGTAATGCAAGGCAATCATTCGTCCCTTTATTTCTACGGAAGCCAAACTGAGTATCTGACAACAAACCGTTCGTCTCGACCCAAGTGTCGAGACGTCGTAGAATAATTTTTTCGAACAATTTTCTGATGCAGGACAACATCGCGATGGGTCTATATGAGTTGTGATTGGAAGCTGGTTTCCCCGGCTTTTGAATGGCGATAACTTTCACTTGCCTCCAGTCAGGTGGAACAATATTTTGCTCAAGAAGCTTGTTGAACAATTCCAACAAACGTCTTTTTGCGAGGTCGGGCAGATTCTTCACCAAGTTGAATTTAATTCTGTCCAACCCAGGAGCGTTATTGTTACAAGACATGAGTGCTATGGAAAATTCCATCATAGAAAAGGGGCTATCAATGGAACCATTATTTGAAAAAGATTCCCTAATAATGCTATGCGTAGGAACAGAATCTGGACAAACTTTCCTCGCAAAATCAAATATCCATCGGTTCGAGTATTCCTCACTCTCATTTCCTACGTTACGATTCCTCATTCGTCTGGCCGTATTCCAAAGAGTGCTCATTGAGGTTTCTCTTGACAAACCTTCGACAAAATGTCTCCAATAGCTACATTTCTTGGCCCGAAGTATGCTCTTGTACTTGGTTTCTAAAGTCAAGAATTTTTCAAAATTCTGAGGAGTTCCTCCTCCTCGTTTTAAAAACGTCTTGAAGGCATTTTGTTTCGCGTGCTTAGCATCTGAGCACTCTTTGTCCCACCAAGGGTTTGGAGGCCTTCTGTTAGACGATGGACCAAGAAATCGTTTGGTTTGGGCTTGTTCTGCGGCCTCCAGAATCGAACAAACGAGGAAGTCATATTCTTCAAGTGGGGGGAGCTCTTCCATTGAAGTTAAGGCACTTGAAATATTACTTTGGTATTTAATCCAGTCAATATTTTTTGTCAAATCATATGGAATATTAACTGAATTAGCAATGCCTTTGTTACTGCTAATTGAGATGATGATTGGTAAATGATCGCTACCGTGTAAATCAGGAAATACTTTCCAGGTGCAATCTAGTCGAATTGAAGTCGAGCAAAGAGATAAATCTAATGCACTTGGACGTGCAGGAGGTCTTGGGATCCGTGTCATGCTACCCATATTTAGTACCGTCATGCTAAAATTGTCGCAAATATTATATATTAAGGATGATCTGCTATCATTGTAAACGGAACCCCACATCATTCCGTGCGAATTGAAATCTCCTAAAATCAAACGTGGAGCAGGAAGGGCTTCGACAATTTCATTAAGCTGTCGTTGTCCAACTTGAGCTCTTGGAGGAATATATACTGAAGCAATGCAAATGTCCTTTCCTTTAATGTTTATTTGACAAGCAACAACTTCTATACTAGAAGTCGAAGGAATATTTAATCTATAAAAGGAATAACATTTCTTAATTCCTAAAAGCACTCCACCATACGGAGAGTCTCTATCGAGACGTATAATGTTAAAGTCATTAAAACTTAAGGCTATGTTTGATGTAAGCCATGTTTCGCACAAAGTAAATACATCACATTTTTGACTATGCAACAAAACTTTAAATGAATCAAGTTTTGGCATGATGCTTCGACAATTCCACTGCAGGACAGTGATTGAATCATTTGCGGCGGATGATAAATTATCCATCAAATGATACAAAACCTGAAAGAACTGGCCATTGAGCTGATAACTGTTTCAAAAAAGTTCTAGCTATTGGAAGGAATGCCGTTATGATAGTCTTTAGAGGTTCAGAAATATTGAATGCTGCGAAAATCCATTCTACAATTTCCGAAAACTTAAGTAATCCTGTTGGTGAATGTGAAACGGAGCCCACTGGATTATTGTCTTTCCTTGAGCTAGTTTCTGGATTGGTTTGTGAATTTGACAAACCAGGAGGCACAGTTTTTGGTTTTAAATTTGGCTTTTTAGCTTTAACACGGGGATCTTTTTTTGAAGATGTAATTTTAGGTGTCTTTTTAGGTATTTTGTGGTTTGTTAATCTCCTCTTAACAGACCCTTGAGGAGTGACAAACGAGGTATCTTCACTATTTCCGTCGGAGTCAGATTCCTCTGGCTCCATAAGATTTGAAAAACCGTTTTCGGTTTCCAAGGGGGAGACATGTATGACCGTTTTAAGCATTTCTGCATATGTGCGCTTAGACCGTGCTTTTAAAGAAAGCTTCATTTTGTCTTTACGCAACTTAAATGCAGCGCATACTGAAAGATCATCATGAGGTCTCTCCCCACAATAAACACATTTTTCAACATTTTTATCGCAAAGATTATCCTTATGAGGCCCTTGACATTTGATACATTTGGACTTATTACTACAGTAAGTAGCTGTATGCCCGAATTTTTTACAGTTCGTGCAATTCATAACATGCGGTACGAAAAGCCGAACAGGAAGACGAATTTTATCGATATAGACATGGCTAGGCAACGCAGATCCGGCAAATGTTACACGAAACGAATCTGAGGGACGATACGACTTTTTTCCATCGACAATAGATGCTGAGTACAATTGCTTGCACTCGAGTATCTTAACTCCCTCAAGCATGGAGTTTTTAAAACGACCAACTCCATTTTTAAGTAAATCATCGGCCGTCAGACTTGCTTCAGTCACGACACCGTCAATTTCCACCTCCTTCGATGGAATGTAAACTCGATATTCAACAGAAAATAATTTACAGGTTACAATTTCGTTCGCCTGTTTCAAGTCATTGACAACAACTCGAATTTTATCTCTATTAACTTTACATATTTCTTTAACTTCAGAGAAATGTGATGTCAAATCCTTGGTAATTTGCATCAAATTTAAAATCTTTTCTTTTTTTCGAAGATAGACTATCCATGGCCCAGTGGTACCCTGTGGATAATGTTTAGCCCTCGGAGTATTTAAACTCTTACTAGTATCCGGAATCGGATTCGGATGATCTTCCATAAGATCATCCATTACATTAAATTTTTTTGTAAATTAATAATACCAAAATAAAAACTTATGTTTAGTAAAATTTCAGATATAAGAAATAAAAAATAAATTAAATTAAATCTACCTTGTAGCTGATGTCTCTGTTCCTTTATCGTGAAGAACGACGTGAAGCTCTTCCAACGATTTCCAATTGGCAGTCTTCTGCTGTTTCCAATTGGCAGTCTTCTGTCGTTTACTGCTATCTCAGTTGCTCTGCCGTCGTTGTGAACACCACTGCACTTGCTGTGCTGCCTGTACCTGACCCCAGGTACAGTGCTTTTGCTCTTGGTGGCGATCAAATGCGATGCTTGCAGTGTAGCACCTCGCGATATATGCCGTCTCTTTTGATCCTACGCAGCGTACAAATTCTGGTACCTGGTAGATCAGCACTGAGTTGCTTTAGCACCTTTGTGCCTTTGCACCCCTTCGTCTTCGCACCTTTATGCGATGGCACCTCTGTGACTCGTCACTTCTATGCTCTCGCACCTCTGTGTTTCTACACCTCTGTGCGTATGAACGGGATGGCCTTCGTTGCTAGCTTTCCAGTCGGGAAACGCCCCGAATATTACGTTTGCTATGGGCAGTTTAACTACCTGAAGCTTAGAATTGTCTCGGTATCAGCCGTTAACTCACGAGCCAGTACAATCGAAACACAACCTCTTCGCTTGAATGGTTTTTACTGAATGATCACCTGCAAGATGTTTATTGGAAATATTTTCATTGTAATATTTGGGGTTTCAGTTTTCTCTGATAAACAAGTGACTGAGGCACGCATTTTGAGAATAAAATATACCGAATATGTCAAATGACAGGAATAATGCTCAAAATTATTTAAGGAAGTCCCTCAACGGGATATTCCGGGTATGTCGTTTAATTCCATTGCAAAGCAAAGCCTTAGTATAGCATTCCATTTGAGGTATTTGACCTTCAGTTTCAACCGACTTCGCAGCCGATTCAAAACGTTGCATGGCTGGTGCTACGATCCTGTTGAATCCTCCCAGATCGAGGCTGGAACATACGACAACTAATTTAATTGCATCGTAATAGACAGCTTGATCTGTTTGTGACGTGATAAAAATATTTCCCTCGTAATGTTGACTATAAAGTGAGCAAAGATGATGAATGTCATTATACTGATTACCTTAATTAGACAGCTTTATCTGCTACAAATCGATACAATTCTCAACTGCAATGTATAGCTGTAATCATAATCAATAAGTTGATGTTTTAGTTTTCAATCAGTTAAAATAAGTCAGGCGTTTCAAAATGTTTGTCATTTCAATCGCTGAGTTTTCCACATTTTCCCCCAACTAATGGCAGTTCAATTTAAATTGCTGCTGCACTATTGAGTCGAAGACGATTCGCAGAAGTAAATAAAGATTAAAATTTATGTTTGTTTTTCTCCGCAGGAATACAATGTCGAACCTTTAGGTTTTTCTGTCATTATCTGACATCGATATATACGATAGTTCCGGTATTGAATTATTTCTGATTCATTATAATTTTTTATTAGCAGTTTAACCGATCAGACGTATTTTAAGCTCTCTGCGATAATCAAATGATTTTTGAGAATCTCATTCTTTTGATGTGGAACAAATGAATTTAGGAGGAAATTAGAAATTCAAGGAAAAATAAATGTAGAAATGTCGGGTTTTGAGCACATATAGCTCAGTAAATTTTGTATCAATTATTTGTATTATTTCACCTTCTTATTGGAAATATTTCTACGTATCGATTTGAATGTATAAAAAAATTATTATTACAATTATAAATAGAATTGAAATTTTGATTAATAGCAAGCATTGTCCTATTTTAGCTGCTTTAAATTCAAGACACTACGCTGACTTACTGGATTTGTCTAACGGAGACAATGGTTTTGAAGGAATAATCGATTTATCAGCTGCGCTTCGCTTCACTCTGATTGGTCATTAAATGCAGAAGCAATACTGTGGAAGCACACGAATTTATAAACATTAGCGAAATTATTTCTAAAGCTTCAGTATCACATGAAACATGCTAGAAGAAGGTTGCAACAAAGCGGCGAAAGTCACGAAAAGCGACACAAAACGAATACTTGCTCTGACAGGCTTGCTTTGATCAAATGTAATTCGCATGTTGACTGCAAAGCTTGCGAATAATAAGAATTAGAAAATAGTTCTTGAATGCTTACGATTAGTTTTCAATTTTGATTACAGAAACACATTTTATCATGAAATTTGCTCATAGCTTTAAACAAAATCGCAGACATAAAACAATAATGCGAACGCAAATATCTACGTAACACATTATCAAGCGAAACTCAACGCTATAAAAATAATTGCATACAAGTCAAACTTGAACACAAATTTTGCATAAAGGAATCAAATGCCTGAAGCACAGAGAACGTACATCCTAGTAGAGATTTCAATGTGTGTAAGAAATTTAACTAAAACTAACTAACTAACTGTCTAAAAAAACAAGTTATTAATTTGTAAACAAATTTTCAGACCAGCCATGCTTTATGCAGTACCAATTTGGTCAAGTTGTTCCACCAGGAAGAAATCGCTTCAAAGGATTCAGAATAAAATTCTGAAAATGATTTTGTAGCGTCCTCCCTGGTTTACTACAAATGAGTCACAAAGACTCACAAATATAGAACCATTAGATGTAATGTTAGTATATAAGTTCCTGTTCTCCATTACACAATACAAGTAGGTTTACAATTTTCGCTACACAAAAATCACAGAATTGCGGAAGCAAATGATGTCTAAACGGTAATAACCAAATCATGTATATAATAGCCCTGAAAAATCACCACTTGTGGCTGAACACCCAATTTAAATCTTAATAATTTAATTTTAACTCATATTCCAATAAATAGTTATTAAAAAAATATTCATCGGATTAGAAACCGAAACTTGGTGAATCGGACTGAATCGAATGGCTATTTCAGAATCAATTTAAAAAATTACAATTATCAAAATGTGACAAACATCAGGAGTTCCCCACGAAAAGAGCCGGTTCCGGTTGTTGCTTTCCGACTACTGAAATCGAATTACGTTAATTACCAGGCGTAAATGTTTGCCACAGCAATTAAAATAATGAGCTTGAAAGGCTTTTTACGCTTTTCGAAACCCAGGAGCCTGATTGGAATACTGTGGCAATCAGGAATGCTGATGTGTGTATTTTTTGAATTCGATTAATTTCCCTTGACAAGGAGGCAGGCGTGTAAATAAATAATGCTATCGCGTTCCGTACAAATAATCCAGAACCGTATTTCATACGTGATTTATGTTGTAATAATAAACGCTGGAGCTAATATGAATAATCACATTTTAGTTGGGTTTCGCAATCAAGAGTTTCATTAGATTATTCGTAATTTGACTATCGTTATCTAGTAGTATACTTAAGAACAAGATGAATACTCAAAAGATGACTTGGATAATGCAAATTTGAATGTCTAGCATAAGTTATCCCCCGCACCTATGATTATCCGTGAAATTATTGCTTCGCTTCCGTTCATACACAGGATTATTCGGCATGACTCAATTTTCCACTCAGTGATGCACCTTTTACACTGCCATGGTTCAGTGTACGACTTTTCCTTCCAGATTTCACATTAGTTGTTTTCAACCGTTTTCTGTCATTCAACAAAACTTCACCGTAGCCAAGCGACAGAAATATCACATATTTCATGCCTTCCAGGAGTCTGTCTTCTCTGCTATGGCAACAGAGTAGTTTATTTTATAGCAAACGACTTTACAGTGGTTGGTGCTAGGTTTTTGTGTGAATTTGATGAAGTATTCTATCAGATAGCGACAGTAGTTGCACAACGGTTCAGTCAATGTGCTGCCAAGAGCTTTCGTCGTTCTCTAATCCTCAAAGGAAGAGCTCCCTTAGAATCCGAATGACAGAGAAGGAGTTAAGTGGAGCTTAGCTGAACACAATAGAAGTCTCGGTAGAGAGCACACTACGAACGTTTGAAGTGGGTCAGATTTCAAGATGAACTATTTGAGTGGAGCTCATGAATTAAAGTGGTAGTTTATCTGTATTGAATAAAATTAGATTTTTCAATTGATATGACGGAGAACTAAAAAATCTGATCATCAATATAACCGATTCTATAGTTACTTTTCTTCTAATATATTTCGTGTTTTCTTCCTTGATTGTGATTTCAATACGATGTTGATTTTGCTACCATCTCATCCCATTCGGGTGGCACGGATTCGGATCGAATGTTATTTGGTCACTTATGCTTTCTAATGTTGGCACAGAATAAAACATTTTTATTTTCCTTTGTCCACACACCGTACAAACACACCGGCCACCAACAACCGGCAGTTCGGTGTGCTGTATGTACTACACAATGGACTATTGGCCGTTGCAAGCGCACTGAAATCGGCAGGACCGAAAACACTTGCAAACAAAGAGGTCATCGAAGAATGGCAAGCTTGTTTTCTACATACATACATACAACAGAGCAACAATACCAACCAGGCAGGCACACAAAAAAACCGGTTGAACGATGCGAGAGGTCACAGATAATAAAACTAGCACTCTTCTCCTGAATGCGGAATTTCCCAACCCCGTTTCTTTCAAACGAGATGAGCTGGCTGATTCCAGTGGACCGTAACTAAAGAGTGCTACTACGGGCATTCAGGACGAACCGGCAGTCCGCGGTAATAGCTTCTTTGGCTACGCCACAGAATATAGATAGAAACTGAAAATGAAATTTATCGGATAGAAGTACTGAGACATCGTTTAATTTTATAGAATATTGTCTTTTCCGCTTTTCTTGTATGCGGTATTTCCAAAACCCATTCCGATATCAACGTGTACTGCTGTCAATTTTTATTACGTCCCGTGGAACCCTCCACCATTTTTATATGCTCGATATAAGACCGGAAGTGGGTGAAAAGTGGTTGATTGGAAGCTATGTGCACTGAATTCCAAACACTAGTGTGATCGTAGAACTCGCAATGATCAGTACCTGGATGTGGATGGCAATTGAATTATTATGCCCTGCACTTATTCAGTTACTCGACGTCTCACCTGTCCGTCTGTTTTAACATTGCCAGTGCACATTGCCCGTAAACTACTACATCAGTAAATCTTAAAATAGTTGAACATTGCTCGCTATGGAACACATGTTTGTTGTGGAACACAATCCATTATGATGCTAGACTCCATAAAAACGAAAATGTACAGTGCTAAGAATTCGAACATTAAAAATTTAAAGGTAAAAGTTAACCATGAAGAGTGTTACGATCAAAAATTTTCCTGCTAGGCATGTGTTAATCGGTCAAACTATTAATTAAAAACCTATTCTTAATATGGTTCGATCGAATCCTAGCTACTTTTGATTTCATCGAAACAGTCTCATCAAAATGTTCATTGACTTTTTATTAAGATAATTTCTGTCAGTAATATGGGCTTATTTTCGGAACCAATTTATTCATAATTGATTCGAGTATGTCACAAAAGCATTTCTACAAGCTACAGCGTTTCTGTCACATATTCGACATCATTTCTCAAACCAAGCGTATCAGCAATAATACATTTGAACGTTATCATAGGTCACTATCTGAAATGATTATGCGGAAGAAAAAAAATAGTTTGACGATTACGTCACTAGTAAGATTAACAGATCGGCTGAAAAGTTCGTATCGTTTCTATGAGAGGGTGCCACTAGAATTAAATCCATACCATTTTCAGTTAGTACCAACCTTCAAAAGATACGTGTATAAATTTGACAGCTGTCTGATTATTAGTTTGTGAGATATTGCATTTTGAGTGAAGCTACTTTTGTTATTGTGAAAAAAAATGGAAAAAAGGAATTTCGTGTGTTGATGAAACACTACTTTTTGATGAAAAAAAGTGCCGCCGATACCAATAAATGGCTTGATGAGTGTTATCCAGACTCTGCACCGGGCGAAGCAACAATTCGTAAGTGGTTTGCAAAATTTCGTACTGGTCATATGAGCACCGAAGACGATGAACGCAGTGGACGTCCAAAAGAGGCTGTTACCAATGAAAACATGAAAAAAATCCACAAAATGATTTTCAATAACCGTAAAGTGAAGTTGATCGGGATAGCTGACACCCTAAAGATATCAAAGGAACGTGTTGGACATATTATTCACGAATATTTGGATATGAGAAAGCTTTGTGCAAATGGGTGCCGCGTGAGTTCACAATCGATCAAAAACAACTACGAATTGATGATTCTGAGCAGTGTTTGGAGCTGTTATATCGAAATAAAACCGATTTTTTTCTTCGATATATAACAATGGACGAAACATGGCCCCATCACTTCACTCCGGAGTCCAATCGACAGTCAGCTGAGTGGACTGCACGCGATGAACTGAACCCAAAGCGTGGAAAGACTCAACAATCGGCTGGTAAGGTTATGGCGTTTGTATTTTGGGATTCGCATGGTATAATTTTCATCGACTACCTTGAAAAGGGAAAAACCATCAACAGTGACTATTATATAGCGTTATTAGAGCGTTTGAAGGACGAAATTTCAAAAAAACGGCCTCATTTGAAGAAGAAAAAAGTTTTGTTTCATCAAGACAATGCACCGTGTCACAAGTCGATGGAAACCATGGTGAAATTGAACGAATTGGACTTCGAATTGCTCCCTCATCCACCGTATTCTCCAGATTTGGCCCCCAGTGACTTATTCCTGTTCTCAGACCTCAAGAGAATGCTCGCTGGTAAAAAATTTAGAAGCAATGAAGAGGTAATCGCTGAAACTGAGGCCTATTTTGAGGCAAAGGACAAATCGTACTACAAAAATGGTATCGGAAAGTTGGAAGATCGCTATAATCGCTGTATCGCCTCTGATGCCAATTATGTTGAATAATAAAAACGAATTTTGGGCAAAAAAATGTGTGTTTCTATTAAACGATACGAACTTTTCAGCCGAACTGTTAATTAAGACATAGAAAATAATTAGCCATTTAAGTAAATATTCCTATGTTTTCAAAAAGAAAAAACTTGATTTTAACTTTCTCATATCAAGACTCAAATCGTAACTCCGTATACCAGAATACTGCGTACTAGTGCATTCTAGAGAAAATACCCATCATTAACTCATATTAGTTGATAACCAAACAAACTTACTTCGGCAGCTCCAGATTTCAGGTTAAAATTCAATTTGCGTCTTTTGGCTTCTATTGATCACATCTTTTTAAATCTCAATGAATTGCAACAAACTTTTACCACTAAAAAAGTAGAGCATCCTAAAAAAAGGCGGGTGGGTAATGTCAGCGACATAACTGGATGTCGTGAATACGAAAACAACTGACATGTTCCTTAACACTTCCGAATATCAATTGTATGAATTATGCAAGCATTCCCCTTTTTCACCTTTTTCGCAAAAACAAAGAAAGCTTCACTTGATCTCGATTACTGTAAGTTTCACACAGCGAAAAGTGCACAAATCTAACCAAACTGTTCTTGATTTGCACTAAACTGAGGATAATTACCTTCGATTTGCGAACAACAAATCTTAATAGCTCTTTAGAAAACTTTTAGAGCCATTAGAACGGCTGATATTGTGTAATTCTCTTCACCGTTGTTGTTTTTCTCAATGCTAATGACTGGCAGCTGTGACGTAATCGCTCTTGTCGAAAGTGAAACTAGCTGTGCAGACGACACAAAACACATCTGCTCGCAGTGGCGATAGAATCCAAACTGATTCAATTTTTGTTAAGAGATTTCCTTTTAGGTGATTTCGTTTGTAGCTTTTTCACTAATGGGCGGTCCTAACGGCTATAAAAATAGCCGCATACAAAATTTTAATGTCGACTATTTCATTTCGGATTTGCACAATTTATTGAAAGAAACTATCAATATGCTGTAGGGATTCGTTTCTAGCATTCAGAAGAACCAAAGTGAGGAACTCACTACGATATTCACCACTTTTCGGAACATTTTTCTTGAACGATTTGTTAAACAGCAGCAGATATTTTGTTCTCTTCCTCAGAACGCGTTCTGATTGGCTGGTGTTGACATGGGTCAAATGAGATAGGTTTTTCAATAGTGTACTATTGAAATACTTCAATGATTTTGCTATACACGTTCAAGTTGAAAAATTTCGATTCTATTGGTAGTTAGATTATATAAATCCTTCCACAGATCACTGAGCTATGAGCTTTCAAAATACGAGAAAGGCAAACACGCCTTATGAATTATTCTCTTTGATACTCGTTTATACCAAACATTTCAGAAATGTTGAATTTTGAACTATTTGAGATTATGCCACACAACTGAAAATTTTAACATAAAATTGTGATCATATTTCCGATGGCATGTAGCAAAAATTATGTTGATTCGATAGATACAACAAGAGATATTCACGATCAAAAACTTATCACACTCCCAGAGGGTAAATTTTGAAAAGGCACCCCATAGTAAAGTAAGTCGTTTTCACGACCAAAATCAGCTGTTTAAACACCGTCTGAACGGACTACTTGGAACGCTGTAAAAATAAGCATAATTTCTAAATACTAATCGCATCGCGTCATAGCACATATTTGGCTGTTATACTTGCATTTTGCATACCATGTCTTTCGCAACCTGCTGTCGTAGCTTGAATGACACAGATCAAAGTCCATGTTTCTCATATTGTTTTCATTTGTACCTATTTGAATACCGGTTAGATTCTAGTCATTCAGCTCCATCAAATCGGAAACAGAAGCCAACCAATGTTGCATCGACAGATAATTATCGGTGCTGAATTCCATTCAGTTTACTCAATGACTGGAATGTCACAGTCGGTATGAACAGATATAAACGATGGTGGATAAACGATACCCTTTAAACAACGACTTGTAGAGTAGCGACGCAAAAGCTGGAAAATCTTAGATATCCCCAGTCATATGCAATGTAGCGGGGGTAGGGAATTTCCAACCGAGATTCCTGGTGAACCAGTTGATGGTAGTATTTAGAAATTCAATCTATTCGAATAACGATCGGTTGCGGCATCCATGATGACATCTATCCGCTTATCTGATATTGGTTTGCATAGCTCTAACGCATACACTTCCTTCTATTGTCCGAGTAACTTCATTGATGGCCTATCGGATTAAATCTAATTTTCAGAATCAGTCGGTTGCAATGTTTAGTCAAGTGTGGAAGAAACATATTTGTCTGGTGCGTATTGATGTGTGGCAAAGTATTTCAAAACACCGCATTCATGGTCAAAATTTAATAGACCTGTACTGTAACGTACAAACATCTACAGATCCGACTGTAACAGTAATGTAGTATCAGTATCAGTCACGTACACAGAGGGGAGCCTGAGGGGCCCTGTTGTCAAAAGTTCAAACACTTTTGTTGATCATGTTTTCGACTTTCAACACAAATAATGCTATGCTTCAATAAAGAGCTGTTACAAACATATTTTCCAATTTCACATACCTGAAGATGCTTTTGAAAACAATAATTTGGTATTTGAAATGGTGGCGCAACTTTTAAATTTGAGAACGTTGCTAAATAATTCCTACTTAAATTGTGTAAAGTTTAAACACAAATATTAATTTTAAATTGAAAATAAAAATTTTCCAACATGAGTTTGCACTTTTTCTCTTTCGAACAAAGAAAGGTTAGGCAAAATCTTTAATACTCGAATAATAAATATTGGAAAAAGTGATATAGCATTCGACTCAGTTCATTGAATTATTAATATAAACTACTAATTAATATAAACTACTCGAAATCAACGGTAGAATGGTGTACTACCAAAAATGTCACTTTCGTCCCAAAAGACATGAATCCTCCAAATTGCCCACAACTTCGACCAATTGAGGAATTTTGGGCATTAACGAAGGCACATCTTAGGAAACATGTCTCGTAAGCCGAAACCATTCAACAGTTCGAAAAAGATTGGAAAAAAGTGTCAAAACTTGTCGCCAAGAAGTCTGTACGGAATTTAATGAGGAACGTTCGCAAGAAGGTGCGCCAGCTGGCTAAGTAGCAAATGTTGAGAATAATATTATCAGTATATCGAATAAAATTTGCATATCTAACACTTGTGAATTATTTACAGCGAAATCAAAGTGCGTCCATACTGGGACAGTCTTTATGGACTTACACTAAATATTATATGATGCCAATATATCCTGCCACCCTCAGTTGGTTCTCATGCCCGATGCAATCGTAGCGTAGGTTAGCAATTCAAAACTTCCCGGTTCGGAACCAGTCGCGTACCTGCATGACTTTTTTATGGCAAATCAAATCGCCTAAAGGTATGCAATTTCATCTTGCTTCGCGTAATATATTTGTAGATTTGTACGGTGAAGCCTTCCCTTCCAAAATATCGGTAATAACAGCTGAAAAGTCGTACTAAATTTGTAACAAATTTGAATATAATATTGATATTTACATATCAAGGTTTGGTATCACCTAGGTTACATGCGTTACTTTTTTGTAAGTTATAGGCGTTACGAAGCGTCACATGCGTTACTTTTTCGTAAATTATAGGTGTTACGAAGCGTTACATGTCTTACTTTTTCGTAAATTATAGGTGTTACGAAGCGTTACATGCGTTACTTTTTTGTAAGTTTTAAGTGTTACGCAGCGTTACAGGAGTTACTTTTTTGTAAGTTATAGGTATTACGAAGCGTTACTCGCGTTACTTTTTTGTAAATTATAAGCGTTACGAAGCGTTATATGCGTTACTTTTTGTAAATCATAGGCGTTACGAAGCGTTACACGAGTTACTGTAATGTGAGTTATGTTTTTGTGTGTCTCATTTCTCGAAAGGATAATGTATGGAACATTTGTAGAACTAATTTGATACTATTATTTTGCTGAAGGAAGTATGTTGATACGTTAAGGCGTTTAAGAGTTATGCAACATTTTTTAGATTTTTAAAGGTATTTTTAAGACTAATTTAAATTAATTAAAAAAATAACACCCTTCCAATTTTCTTTTGAATTTTTACTTATATTATGACCTTTCAGGAACTGCATAGGATACATTTTTGTCGATCTGGCATCTGATCAATATTAATGTTTGAAGCTTGATTAGTTTTTGATGAAAAAGCAATCATAACTTTTTACTTGTAGCTCAAATGGAAAAAGCTTGGTTGAGCAAAATTGTGCGCAATAATTAGTTCAACAACTCTTCCGAAGTCAACTTTCGGTAGAACGTTTTATAAAATAGTTAGTATAAAAAAAGTGATTTTTCAGGAGACACCCTACTTTTACTCGGGAAAATTGATGTAACTCGATCAAATGAAAAGCTAGAGAGGTGCTTTTTTCAGCAAAGCTGCTCAAAATAAAATTTCCTATAACTTTATTTTACAACAAAATCATTTTTGAGTTCAATTAAGAAAGTTAAATTTCAGATTTCATTCTAAATGAGAACCACCCTGGTAACTTTTTTTCATCAGAAAGAGCGCCATTTTATCACAAACAACTTTTGTGAAGATATTAACTGCAAAAAAGTAATATTTAATAGTGGAAATATTTTTGACACGCGAATTTCTGCTTTCGGACCACTGTGCGTTGGGAAGTGTTACAAGCGTTATTTTTTTTGTAAATTATAGGCGTTACGAAGCGTTGTATGAGTTATTTTTTGTAAGTTATAGGCGTTACAAAGCGCCACATGCATTACGAAGTGTTACATGCGTTACTTTTTCGTGAGTTATAGGCGTTACGCAGGGTTACATTAGTCAGGCGTTACGAAGCATTACATGTGTTACTTTTTTAGCAAGTTTTAGGAGTTACAATACATTTTTAAAAGATACAAGCGTCACGAGGCCTCACATCCCTTACTTTTTTGTAAGTTTTGTGTGTTAGGATGCGTTAAGTGTGTTACTTTTGGTAAGTTATAGGTGTCACTCATTTGCAAAATCAATTGAAAATGTCAAAACTATGAAATGATTAGAAATGATCCTACAACGACATGGAATACACTGATTAAAATTAGCACGATAATATATTTTATCGAATGTCTCTAATTTTGAAGGAAAATGAGCATAAATATTATTCTAGCGAATTAATTGTTATATTCTATCCATGAAGGAATTATTATTTTTTTTATTGATATGAGAGTATTCAGTAAATTGAAATGTTATTTCTACAAGATTCAACGGTTTCAATATTTTACGTGGTATCGCGTGTCAAGAGGGGGGCCGAGCGTCCCTGGACCCTTTTGAAATCAGAAACAGAAACGAAAAAAAGTTTGAGAAATAAGATTCTGCAAATGAGAAAGATAGCCTGCCGCTCGATCCCGCAAATATTTATTTAGGGCTAGAAAGACGAACGCAAACGCACTTCGAGTACATGTTTGGCTGAATCCATTATTATACGCCAGAGAACAGAATGATTACCCGATAATAGACTGAAGTCAGCACGAGTGTTTCGAAACGGCATGAGTTCCTCGCAGGGCGTCTCAATTGGACGGAAAAATCACAATGTCGGTTTCTGGGAGAGGGCTACCTCAAATCAGAAAAACCATTACAATATAGATATTTTTGAAACGAATTTGATGAGGGAATGTCAGAAAAATTTTGAAGTTGTCTCTAAATCCGAAACAATAATTTTTGGATTATCGATTTGTTATTAAACTTCCCCCGGCGAGATTGACTATTAATGGTTAAAACCGGGCTGAAGAAAATATCATTAAAAATAGTCATTCGATTATCAAGAAGTTTTGAAATGTTATGAAACCAAAACAATCGAGCTCGTGAACGATTAAACTCAATAACGAATCGAATGCTATATAACTGTTAACTATAAATAGTAAAAAAAGTTTATTGGTTCAATGTCGATTCATTTGTATTGCATTTAAGGTTTGGCTTGATAACAACTGAAAATTTAATTTATACTTAATTCATCTTTAACACTTGAACCGAATAAATGCAATGAAAAGCATTCGAACAATAATTTAAAAGGTATCATTTTCTCCACCCCGGTGGCACGATTGTCATCTGCATACAATTGGTTTGAAGCCGAAAATTTTGGTTCTTTGGTTCTAGTCCGCTGTCAAATGCTGTGTTTAAGCAGTGTTCACAGGTTCACATTCTTCTTCATGCTGTTGCACCAACATATGGAAACGATTTCGATGGAATATAATCAAACTATAATAAACCACATTTTCTGTTTTTTATTCGAAAAGAGGTCAACTTACTTATTTTATAGAGAATACTAGACTAGAGTTATATTTATATTGAAGAAATTAACTTTTGACATCAGTGTGGTTTGATTGTATGGTATGAACGTAGCTTAACATATTGTTGACAACAACGCCACCAAAACAAAATGCGTCGGTTTCAGGAACCAGCGAGGTGATTTTCTCGCGATTACAATATTTTTTTTTTATTTTTATTTGACATTTCGAACCACGCCTGTTGAAATCTAGTACCACATTGTTGGGATTACGTGGTCGAAAGCGATACGTATAATCGAATCGACTTCGAAATTAAGAAACGCGATTCGAGATACATAGTCACAGACTAACAGACACGACAGTATGAGTAAATTCTTAAAAAAATAATTTTTCGTGATGCACTAGTTCCACCTATATTGTACTGCGCGAACTATTTACTATCTGTACACCCCTTGTGTTATGTAAAAGTTTTTTTACTAGTTAGTTTCCCCTCGTTTGTCAACACCGATCAGCTGCTTGCAGGGATGCCTGATTTCATCAAAATATTTAAAAATGAATTTTCACAATAAATTATTGGATTACGTTGATAATATATTTAACTTTTTCGCGATGTTGGAAGGTAACCATTTATTTGACTCAACGTTGTTCATCTAGACTACTTTTTATTGTGTTGGTAGTTTTCACCCGAATTTAAGTGGCGGCAGACCAGAAGTAAGTAAATATTGTAACAAAACGGGTTCGATTTTGTATTGCATTGGAGGATGAGAAGTAGGCACAATTATGTATATAGTTTTGGCAATATGTATTAAATTTGTATCCTGCGTGAAATTCGCATGGACGTATACAAATCAATACATTACAGGTAATTCTGTATGAATGGCAACTCTGTTGGTAAATGAAAAAAATAAACACAGTCTAGATGACAGACAGGATGTTTTTGATAGGGTAACGTGGCGCCATCATGACACATGTGAGTACTGTCCCAAATAAAGGAATATTCGAAATGACCGTTAAAATGATTGAAGAATCTAATTTGAGTGTCCTGTCTGTTAGTCTGTGACATAGTGTCAGCCCAGTCGTTCTAATGATTCATAGCCTAACTGTTATAGATTTTCATTAACAGTTTTATGATTCTCACTATTGTTCTCTAGGCATTGTATTATTTTCCATTACATATATGCTTTCTCACGTACCCAAAGGGGGGGGGGGGGTCGAGGGTCCCTGACCCCTCCCGAAATCAAAACCATATAAGTATTTAGAATGCCTCAGACATGTGTTGCATAAATAACAAGCCAGTAAACGTAATGAAATGTAATACAAAATCAGTTCCAGTGAAAAAGTTTAAAGTGTATGTTAAAAACAGCCGTAAAAGGCACACCGAGAATTAGGTATATAAGCAATCGTTAGTAACATTTTTGTTTTAATATTTGGGCCTCTCCGGAAATGAAATCCTAGGTACGGGCCTGCTTTCAACAATTGACATGATGCGGCTCGACAGCAGAGAAGCCAGATCTGCAGATTTGTCTGTAAATTTGCAGATTTCGTACATAGTGCTGCAGACATTTTTTGTTGTGCGGACTTTTGCAGACTTTTGAAAATCGAGTTTTTCGCAGACTTTCGTCAAAATTTACAGACTTTTGAAATTGTCACGAACTTTTTTTTTGCTCGCCAAATCAGTTTAGCGTATCATACTTTTTAGAGAAATGGCTGCCAGCAAGACATACTTGCTTACTGCAGATTTTTTTTCGGATATACAGACTTTTCCAAGCCTTTCTGAAGATATTTGAAATTTTTACCTGGCATTTCTGCTCGACAGTATTGTCATTGCCAGTGCGGTAAAATTTCATTTTCAATCGAATAATATAAGATGAAAATGAAATTTTTGGCCGCTGACAGTCAGCATATCCCTACTAATTCATTTGACTTTTGCTGCCATTTTCAAGTGAAGCTCCCGGAATTCATCGTCAGTTGATTAATCGTACCTAGTCATTTGAAGTTTTGCTTGCTCAGTTTCGAGTGACAAGTAGTCTACCTGCTTCAATACCTTCGCTCTTGGTAGTAAGCAAATTCGAACGAATAGAATTATAAATGGAGTACAGTATTAAAAATGAAAACTAAAGGAGGAAGCAATTAATTTATGTGTATTCTGTGATTGATATTTCAGCTATCTGGTTTGTCTTTCATCTATTATCTTGAACCAATTCGAATGTTTACATAAACCTCATTTGAAGGCCGCTCTCACACTATTGAAAGAGATATTTTGTCATTTCAAGAGATCAACTGACGGTGGTTAAACTGAGCCTCGATTGAAGAGAAACGAGTGATGAATTGAATGCTGCCCGTTCGGGCCGTCAGCAAACATTGTGTGTGTCAGAGAGTGAAGCTTACTGCAGTGGAGAGATCGTCAATGTGTTCCACATTCAGTTTCAATTGAATTGAATGAAGTTTTACAGCACTGGTCATTGCAGTCTAGATCTGAACAGGGATGTCAGGTTCACAGATTAATCTGTGTTTCACAGATTTTGAATTTTCTGCACAGATTTTTAAAATGACACAGATTTTCACAGATTTCTGAAAATGATCACAGATTTTCACAGATTCTTGAATAAATCACAGATTTTGGAAATCGAGCACAGTTTAGCACCAAAAAGTACAGAACGGGGTTGAGGTATGAGACCTTTTTTTTGTTTTGCCTTTCTCATATATAAAGGTTACGCAATCACTGTGAAAACCGACTTTTGAACCGAGGCCCGGAGAGCCGAGTGTCATATACCATTCGACTCAGTTCGTCGAGTACGCAAAATGTCTGTGTGTGTGTGTATGTGTGTGTGTGTATGTGCGTATGTGTGTATGTAACGTTTTCTGCAAATCGCAATTGCAATTTTCTCGGAGATGACTGAACCGATTTTCACAAACTTAGATTCAAATGAAAGGTCTTGTGGTCCCATACAAAATTCCTGCATATTATTCGGATCCGACTTCCGGTTCCGGAGTTATGGGGTAAAATGTGCAAAAAAAAATGAAAATATGTGTTCTAACTTTTCTCATAGATGGCGGGAGCGATTTTCACAAACTTAGGTTCAAATGAAAGGTTCTGTGGTCCCATACGTAATTCCTGATTTTCATCAGGATCCGACTTCCGGATCCGGAAATATAGGGTAAAGTGTGTTAAAAAATTTATACCATCACTGAAAAGAGCGAAAAACCGTAAAAAGTTTTCTAAATCGACTTCAAATCTTTTCCAATTGATAGTCTTTATCAGTATACGGTCAAACAAATCTATTTCGGTTATTCTTTTAAGAATCGAAGAAAAATAATTTTGAAGAATACCACAGAATTATATATGATAGTATGATTGATATGAGAAAGGCATCATTACACCACTAGGTGGATTAAAACAGGTTTTTGGTCACTAAATTCAATTCGATCTGCAAAAATGGAACGGAAAAAGGGTAGTGAGACCTTTTTTTTTTGCTCACCAATTTGATTTTGAACTGCTTTCGGAGTACGGAAAACGGTCACAGATTGTCACAGACAGGTTTTGGGTTTGATCACAGATTTTTGAAAAAATGACCTGGCATCTCTGGATCTGAAAAACGCAACCAGCAACAATCGTTTTTATCATGTTCATTGGCCTACACGGTTAACTCTATCTATTTATTTCTACATACAAACAACTTAGAATCGAAAAAAACTGCACAAACTCAAATTTTTAATAATAATGTATTACCTACTTTCAGGTAATCTTGTTATACCTAGTTTGCAATAATATAGATATTATCCACCATTGAATAGTTTTAACTTTGATGTGGGTAATAAGCATATTAATAGTTTTAAGCATATTGGATTATTTTGTTTATTGGTTTTGTTACAACTCGTATTGTTTTTCTAAGGCATTTTTCGGGTAGAACAAATTGGAGTTTTCGCTGTTGAAAAAATCATTTATTGTTTCGAAACATTGCATTGATTTCGTTTAAGAATAATATTATTGAAATTTGGAGTGTGATATCGGAAGTACTTCTTATTCTGAGTTATCGTTTTCGTTATCCATTTCACTCAGCATTGTGCACAATCTATTTACCTTATTGCGCGAGCTGTGTAGTAAAGTTTTGTACGTTACAATGCATGCAAAGTCATATAATTTAGCCAAACTTGCTGGGACACGAAGTCCAAGAACTACGAAGCTTTTTAAAAGCACATCTAGAGCAGTTGACGATCTATCCACCTTGATGAATTTCTTTGGAGATACTTCAACAACATATTTCCCTTTTTTCCACTGTTCTGATAAACAAATTACTGACGGATGTGGTGACGGAAGTTGTACATTTGGTAGCCATTCTGCTTCCTGCAATTATGAAATTAAAAAAATAAAAATTGGTAGTGAGCTATAGCAACATTTATACTAAATTCTCATTACAGAAATTCGATAATAAATACAATATGAAATAATCACTTAATTTTATGTTTTTTTTTCTTTACATATAATTTTTTATTTGCATTATTATTAATTACTTTTATTAGAATTGCAGTTTCTTATTATTATTATTAATATTCATATCAATATATTACAATTGTATTTATGAATATTCGTTATTCGTCTTACCGGTATCCATTTGATTAGAGGCAAAGCAACAGTAGCGGCAGGACTCATATCTAGTCCGAATAAATCACGTTTCACTCCTCTTGCGGTCAAATAAGTCAAAGCCTTCAAAGCTCCTCTAATGTCTCCTACAGATAAATTTGAGTCCTTATTTATTTGATGTATATCAGTTATGCCAGTACTTACGATCTTCCACTTCATTGAAAATTCCTTCTTCTAGTAACAGACATTTTCGAAAAGTGCCGGAGATGTCAGCACTGGGATTAAGCTGCTTGGTGCAACGCTCGAACGCTTGTTGAAGCTACAAGATTTATTTTGGTTTCGATTATAGAGGCCACTTGTAAACATTATTTTCAAAAGCTACATTGAACTTTATTTTGTAATCTTATTAAAAAGGTACTACACAAACGATATAGTAACATTTTTTTTTGAAGTAGTATTACCCATCGTTCGTTGTGAGGACAAGGTATATGACTGAATAAAACATTCTAAGGAACACAAGAGGAAAAGTTAAAATATCATTATTACATACCATTGTCCCATTGAAGTTAAGGATATGTGGAAACACTTCTATAATATTTGCAGCAGTCGATTTAGAATTCAGCAACCGTTGATGATACACAAACGAATGTTTCATCATATCGCTAATACGTTTAATATTTTCGGCATTTGCTGTGAGAGCTGCACAAATTTTCGCTGTCTCGATTATATCCTCATCTAAAGGAACATCAGGGGTGGCATTATGTATCTCGATTCGACTGAAATTTTATCGAATCGACCACGTTTCGTATTATGGTTCTCGATTCGAAGTCGATCATCGAGCTTCGTTCGACTTCACTCGAAGAAGTATTAGATTATCGAGAAGTTTTGGCATTATGGAACCAAAACAATCGAGCTCGTAAACGACTGAACTCGATAGGAAATGGTCGAAAGCCTTATTACTATCGACTATGAGTTTTCGAATACGTTTCTTTTTTATTTAGGTAGTTATCGATAACATCTTAGATTTTCATAAACATATTAGTATTGATAATCTTTATTTTAATGCATTGTTTTGTATATCGTTATATATATTTTGTGTGTTTGGCATAAAATGTACAAGTCGAAATGTTTAGAAAGCATATTAATTGAAAGCTACGTGGTGTTTACTTAAAATAACAAAAGTAAGTCGAAACTAACCTATGCCCAGTAACTGTAGTTTGTAATAAAATCCTGTGAAATGAAAACGTCGCTCAAACGGATTGTAGGAAAAAGCTTATTCGCTCGATAACAATGAGCAAATAATGTTTTTACCCATATATCTAACTCAAGTTAATTGAAAAATTTGTCCAAACACCTTGAAAGTATTTAGAATATTCCAAAAGCATCACAATCTCGTGCTATTAGCGTGTATTTGACTCTTCAATAGTACCTAAATAGATTATGAAGACTACAAAGAATGGGTTGCTCCTGGTATATTAGCTCCTAATAAATATGATAAAATACTACAAAGAAAGCAGCAAAACCTAAAAACCTTTGATTAAAACTACACATATGGATGACGTAAATTGTATTAGACTTGAAACAATACATGAAAAATACAGATTTTTTTTATTATAATTTCAAAAGTTCATCGATAAATTGTGTACAAGAACACGCTTGAAAAAATTCTTTACGTTTTCAAATGGAGTGGAAACGAATCTGCTTCTTGATTTAAATTTCAGAAATGTGTTCATGTTAATTTCGTGCGGCAACTTAAAACCGCAGTATTACAAACAGTTTGCTTCTTTTCAGTACTTGAACTGAATAAATGTAATCGAAAATACTCGAACAATAATTCAGTTTAATTTTTTTCATGATTGCAATGTATATGGGTTTGTTTACCTATGTATGTTATGACCAGAGATGCCAGATATTTTCATAGAAAATCTGTATTGATTCGTATAAAATATCTGTATTTATATGTATTCGCTAATAAAATGAAATTTCTACAATACAATTATGTTGAAAGGTGTTATTCCAATAGATTATGGCTATAGAGTGGTAGATTAAATTTCATATCTTATATTATATTCATCGACGAAATTTTATAGTTTTTTCCTATCAACAACATATGCTTGTCTAATTTGAAAATGTTCACTTCATAAGTTGAGATGGATTTCCAAAACCCAATATGGAACGTCAAGTCAGGTAATACAACTGTCAGTCAGGCAATAGTGATGCCAAGACTTGTCTAACTTTTAAGTTCAATTTAGTTACAAATTTTAATATAAATGGATTTCAGTGTTCTTCTTTAAATATCTGCACAAAATATATATATTTTAAAAAGTGATTTGTACGTTGATTCCTAAACGTTTATCTCGTCATTGCAATCAAATACTAATAGATAGCTCAAATACTAATAGATAGTTTAATTATTTCCATAATACTTTTGGTGAAATCTGTATAAATCTGTATTAAATTTAAGAAATCTGTAAGAAATTTGTACTCTGTATTAAATCTGTATGCGCATGTAAAAATCTGTATAATACAGATAAATCTGTATAAATGGCATCTCTGGTTATGATAGTTCGAGCAGCGTCAGTCGAAATCTAGTACCACATTGTTAGGATCTCGATCACGAGGTCGAAAGCGATACATAATGCCTCAGTTCAGTCGAATCGACTTCAAAAATAATCGTTTCGAGCAACTCGATTCGAGATGCATAATGTCAGCCCAGGTTCTTTAATATGCTTTCGATATTTTCGTTCGTCTTTCGGTACATCTTTCCTCATATTATTTGCTCTGTTCTCTATTAGACCGGTGTGTGGATTTCCGGATCCCTTGCCACCATTTTTCCAGAAAAATAAAGACTGTAATGAATAATAGAGAAGAAAAAAAGCTGATCATTGAGTTTTATGCATTGTTTTAAATCTAACAAATAAAGGATAATAGTTATTATACATTCCATAGATTTTATACTAAAATACATGTACCTCTTCAGGGCTCTCCGTAACATATCTTAAATTTTTCAGTTGTGGAAAAGCAATAATAATATTTTTAGCAAGTTGTAATTTTTCGATCAATGATGGGTACCTGAAACGGCAAGTAACGTGAAATAAATGGAATCATTTTGAGTTATATTGCCAGTATTGTAATATTCACAAAAAAAATTTCTGTGTCAACTTATGAGTATCTTACTTGTGATGAATGAAGATGTCATCGTGAAACTTATAATCGCATAAAATACGGGTCATTAATCGTATCTTGTTGAGATTTGGTACCCTGTTGGCATTTAATTCGTTATACAGTATGAATTTGAAAGACTTATGATTTCCCAAAACTTCTTTTATTTTCTGAAACGAATTTATATATTTCTTATATAAGATGATCTTGCATTCAAATTTTCCATAATTACCTGAACTTCGATATTTGGTACTCTAGCATTATTTGTTTGATTGTCTGTGGGAGAAATAGCAGAAATCTGATACTGATCGTAGACCGGTGTGTACGAAGCATTTGGAAAAACACAATCTTGTGTTGTTTTTTCTGTATAATACACTGGGCATTGTGACAACATTTCGATAATCTCCATAATAAGCTTACGAGGTCCAAGCTCGATTCCGATATCAATTAGGTCTTCTTTTCTCAACTGCACCAAAGAAACATTTGTGATCTTTGCATCTATAAATAAATTAATATTAATGATTCACTTATTTTTTCAAATATTGAAATCGTTCAAAATATTAAATTGTTCAAACTAATATTCAATAAACACAACATTCATAGACATTCTCCTTCAAAGTGAAAATTGACAGATAATTTGTCGACTATATAATAGAACCAGACTTTTTTCAAAGTAGGGCGAAACTCACGTTGACATCAAGAAGAGGAAAACATGGATGACTAATTTAAAATTATTTTACTTTCCTGTTTAGAATTTATAGTATATTTTCCAATCACTGTTTTATAAATCGATGAATTTCTTTCGATTTTCACTAAACCAAACAACAAAATTTCGTCTTTTTTAAACTTATTCACTTCTATACTACATGCCTCATCTATTAACTTACGTCCGAGCTTATGTCCTTATGCATTTGTAATGAAAATAGTCTTTCCTCAGTCATAAATAATCTCCGTGTAGTTCAATTGTCGCCTTCATTGTTTCCAGCAGTGAAACGAGCGAAATAACGAAACAAATTACCCTATTTCTTTAAGCAATTTAAGTATTTCCCTGCTTGTTGGCATGGAACATTGAAGGTATAATTTACGTTTAATAATAGTTTCGCTCGACTGTTTTCAATTATTACAAAGATTCAGATTCTTGAATAATTCAATTTCATTCAATAATGTTTTGTAGCATTTATTAGGAGAAAAAAACTGTTCGCAAAATGTTGAAAGTTTCGCCCTTTTCTAAAAAGGGTTGTGTTGCTGATTTTTTTTTGTTTAATCAGAAACCACGATGGTAAATAGACAGGTGGCAAGTTTTTGCTATGTGTGAGCGCAATTGACATATTTTTGGAAACACAAGAAGCTATGGGGAAAAAAAGAATAATATTGAGCGTTTCAGAATCATCTGTCGAATCATGTCCAGTTGCTATAATCGAGAACAAAGTTTTATTGAATATTTATCAAGACGGAATCATTTGAAAACTTGGAAAAATACAGCTACATAACCGAAAACACCACATATTAAAAAGTTACAAACAC
Source organism: Malaya genurostris (assembly GCF_030247185.1). NCBI lineage: Eukaryota > Metazoa > Arthropoda > Insecta > Diptera > Culicidae > Malaya > Malaya genurostris. The sequence continues at coordinate 97,524,823 of NC_080572.1, forward strand.
AGCCAAAACTTCCTATTTCGTCACCAGTGTTAATTCTACATCGTGATCAGAAACTCACCTTTCAGTGTGGGTCACTTCAAATAAGCTACTTCCGATATTGTTATTCAGTTTTAGGTTCATCAATTTTACATTCCAATCCGACAATTTTCACGATGCTGTACAGTTTTCAAAAAACATATTGACATATTGTGCCCGGTTTTCATCATTGTAGGTTTAAGATTTTAATTTGCAATCAAACTTGTGAAAAGTGTGAAATGAAATGTAATTTGTCATAAAATGATGTGGTCTATCAATACGAACAGGAGAAAACGTTTATGTGGGAACTAGGCATATGAATCTTCGATTTTATAAACTTGGCAATAACAAAATAATTATTCGTCTATGTATTTTAAACTTATATACATAGATTCATCTGCACTATCGGAAGATTTCCATAAACTGTACGCTTTGCGAGTAAAAATATTAGTAAATGATGTTCTTATAATGTTTTGCGTCAAAGAAACCTTATATGAATAGTATCGTGGAATAAAATCAGTCACCAATTCTTGAATAATTGCGATCAGTTCATTGTTGTGGTGTATAATTGCTAATAGTATACCATAAAATGTTGACCTGCAGCTAGCATATTTCATAATATCCTGTTCGAATGTCAATGTTGCATATTTTCATCCATTTTATTAATGTTATTGTATCAGGAAAGCCGTTCAAAATTGCTTTGAATTCTACATTTTTTGTTGCGACTTCTTTAGACGAGATAATATGGAATCTTGTAAGAGAGTAGTCGTGTTTAAGGATTTCCAAGATCTGTTTCAAGTTCATCCTTTTCGTAAGACTGAAAGTAAGGTTTTTAAAATTCATACAGGTTTTCGCTTGGTTCTTAGATGCTTTGAACTTTGCTTCGAAAACCATGCAGCTTCCGTTAACGATTGGTTGGTTCTCAAGTATGATATTCGGATAATGGCTCATATGATGAATTTTGTTGATAGGACGAAGATATCCAAAACAATTTTTGAATAAAACATGGAACTCAGATATCGCATGTTTGAGATTATCAAGCATATCTGGAGTAATCTTATAGGAAAAAGAAATGTAAGTAATCCGAAGCAAGCACTCTATGATAAGAGAATATTTGTGGTTTTTATCCAAAACGTTTTTGAATATGAATGGAAACGCTCTTAATAACAGCCAAGTTTGTGATGCCGTTTGACTAAAAGTGTTTCCTTTAGCCTTTAATGTATTGGCAGATATGTTGCTGGATGGTTTATCTGCTGATTCCGTGCCACCATACTCAAAGTCTTCAATTAGTTTGTTAACTTGATTATCCGACATAAGTTTGGATGTATTGATAATATAGTTCAATATGTGTTTAAGAATCATAGGTGCTACACCTTCTAGTATATCGTGCATAGGATCAAAGCAATAATTATTCGCCAGGTTGAAATATTTTAAATCATGTAAAATACATCGTTTTGCAACTCCACACTCCGATGAGGTTTTTCTTTTTATTGAAATATCTAATAGATCATCTTTGATACTTGTTTCTGTCCGTTTTTGGACTTCATCGCCAAATCGCCCTTCTTCAAGTTTATCTCGAGTTATATAGCATTGCCGACAAAAACAACTTGCTTGAGGTCCTAATAGCCCGAAAATATCATGAACTGCCAACGTATCACCGATCACGGAAATTAATACAGCTCGTAAAGTAAATTTGCCGTCTTTATAATTTAAAGGAATTCCTTCTTCAGATTCTAACTTTTTAAGATCTTTAAGTAATGGTTTTAATATTTTCTTATAACCATATGTTTTTAGTAAGTTTGCGCGAACCATTATAAGATTGTACACACTAGTTGTCGAGGAGTTAACAGCGGGATGAAAGTTTTGTATTTTGAAACTAATATTTGTTAACTTTTTCTTACCCCTGCGTGACCCTAGTGGATTTAAATATTCCACGTCATCGATATGTAATGATAAACGTAAAGCGTCGGGGTACCGTTTGAGATATGGATGTTTTTTGAACTGCAATCCGTCTTTGTACGAACAACTAAGACCATCATTTCGCGATTGCTCATTATTGACCATTATTCGGGCATCAGCATTCGACATAATCAAACGTAATGTGTCAACTAGTGAAATATAATGTGCAATATCATTTCTATATATCACCTTACTGAAATTTGTGTTTCGACAGACACGAGTGTTGTATGTTGCACCAAATTTTAAGCTCAACACTTTGTGCTTAACGATTTTCCGTTTTGCCAGAAGGATCTCTTCGGGCACTGGTACTGGGCATCCGGCTCGTTTTGCTAGATATGTAATACTGTCGTCATGCGACCGTATGTCGTTGAACACATCAGGAATTTCCAGCTCATTAATTAAATTTACGACCAACGGATCATTGGAACTCAAATTTTTACTTATACAAAAGTGTTTGATGACGGTTAACGTATACTTTTGACTCCATTCTAACCCAGCCAAACACCCATCGATAAATGATTGAATTTTGCTTTCCGGTAACGACACATCAGCACGCATCCGTGTTGTGCGTTCCATCATTTCTTCTGACAAGTCTTGTAATCCAACAGCCTCTTCATGGAAGAATTTATTTTTAATTTTATAACACGCTTCTTCAAAGCCCCGCGAATCAACGTTATTAATATATGTTCCCGGAGTTGAAATAATTTTCGGATATTTTTCTGATATCTTTGGATGAAATTTCTGTATGTGTGTTTTTAAATGATGGAAGTAGAAATAAATACTATTACAAATAGTACATGTAAATGGGGGCCAGCATCTACAACTAGTATTGAGTTTATGAACATTTTTGTAATGCTGTTTTAGCTCATCCACATATCCTTCAATGAACAGTTTACATCCCGCAATATAACACGTTAAACCTTCAAAAATAAGTTTCATAAAAAATATATACGCTTACTTTGGGTGAAATAATGCAATGATTTCCGGAAGGAAATGAAACAAAGTCAAATATTCCAAGCTATTGCAATTTTCAACAATACTTCCGAACTACGAAGTACTCACCCAACAATTTCTGAAAACTTTCCCCGTCTATAACATCTCGTATCTGCTCCATGCTATAACTATAACTTTGTTATAAGTAATATTCACACCAAATATCATTAAACAATTATTTCACCGTCGTAAATTAAACATAAATTCACGAGTTCACTGTATACTTGTTGAAAACAGAACGATGAATGAGGAAATTTCATTTTCATCCTCTTCTGGGTAAAAATGACACATAATTTATTACCTATTTAAAAGTAATACTCGTGTAACCAAAAAAGTGGTAGAATTTACTCTTATTTTATAGTTTATTTACTTCTTTTCGGAGTTCAACTATATGAACTCAAATCTAGATACATTTTTTACCTACTTCTAGGCAGCTTCAATTTTCCGTGTAGTGCATCACTACACGAATAAAGCGCGGTACTTGCGACATCATATATTCAATATTGGCAATCGAAACATTATTGACTGAGCTGTAAGTGTTCAGAACCTGAGCATCTTTTCAACTGTTTACTTCTATGATTTAAACCCTATATAGAAAACAAAGATGTATTACACTTGAAAAAAAAATCAATCAAACTGTGAAATCACAAATCAAATTGGAATTTGTCGTTAATCAAAATTAAATTTTAATTTCGTGAAATCGTTCTCAGCCTAGAACCTATTTTCCCAGAAGTAGTGATGCCTTAGCACTTATCGGAAAACTCATAGTCGTTTTCCCTTGTTTGAAATTAAATCAACAAAGAGTGCATCAAAAGAGTAATTCATTCAATAAAGTAACAAAGAGCGTCTGGAGGAAGCTGCAATATACAGCCCACATATATGGTTCATCTATATTGCTCAAAGGCTATGTCTATCAACCACTTGCATCAATAGTTAAGATGCCTTGCTCTATCCGAGTGTAAACAAGTTGCGCCAGCTGCAAACGTTCCATGAAATTCCATCCACCCAGTTTCCGGATGACATTTTCGAGCAGGAGGAATGTTCCCAGTCGAGCTGGCCTTTGAGAACTTTGGAAGAATTTCAGCTTCGGATAGAAGGCATTCACATCCCCGACTGAGCATTTGAGCAGAGTAGAGCAACACAGGTTTTTAGTGCAACGACTGTAATTGGAATCACAGTGAATGTTGAAATTCTTCTAATGAAAGACAGCTGAATGTTGACGAGAATTCAAATAGTTGATAGTGGAATCAAGATAACTTGACAATTGATCCCTGTTGCTGCTGGGAGTTGGATTCCAGTGGAAACATGTTGATGGAATTGCGTTGATTTTTAATTCGTATGGTATGGTTTCATGTAACCTGGTACTGGGGGTTCAATTGTTGAATTCACCCGCATCCTTAATATAATATGGCGAGAATTGTCAGCATTTAGGTTTTCTGAAACGGGTTCGGAGAGTAGAAAAATGTCATAGAAAGTAACATGGCTTGAGATAAATGTTGCAGTCATATTAAGTGAAATACATTTTAATAACATGTGGCATCTACCAATAAATAACTATTGTCTATCTAGAATGATATGATATGAACATGTAAAATTGTGATTTGAACATATATATATATATAACATATTATATGGCCACTATATGCCATTCCATTAAAATCTACGTGACAAATAGAATGGAAAATGTTCACTTAACTTTTCTCGTAACTATGTAGTTTCCGTAAGGCACGTGCAAAAAAACTTCAAGATGAGTTATATTTACTCTACAATTGTGTCGTATTGACTCATCTTCAGGTTGATACTGTTTACTTAATTTTAGCTTATTGAACGAAGCTCTTGCTGTTGGGTGGTTTTGCTCTTTGTATTTTGACAACAATGAAAGAAGCGAATGAACAACAATGAAAGAAACGATTCAAAAGAACTTAAAATTAAGTAAAAAAAAAGTCAAATAATAGGTAGCTTTTATTTTCCGTGTAAATATGCACCAGTGTTCGAAGTCTTCAAATCAAGCTTGTCGGAGACACTAGAATGTCTACAATCGGAGTGACAACTTCTCCTCCGTAATGTTGGCAACAATTCAAAACATTTAATCCGAAATGTTGTCAGTGTCGTTAGCTCCATACGAACAGCTGTCGTCACTCTAGTTATGGGCACTCTAGGAGACACCAACATTTGTGGACAACAACAACAATTGGCATCAAACAATACATACAAAATACTGGTAACACTTGTCGTAAACAGAAATCTCTACCCGTTTTAATGAATACCATAAACTAGCTATCCTGGATATCGTCAACAAACGTTCAAGACTATAGTTTGGATCATACATGGAATAATTGTTGCGCTGATCGAATGGTATTTCCGAACGAAAACGGAAGATTCCAAAAAATTTTTTGGTATAAATACTATTAGAGGTAATTTTTGCATGCACATGCATCGTCAAGAAGGTTCCGACTTCCTATAATCCAAAACAGCTGTTCCTAATATTTTGATTTTTTTTTTCCAAATCCCAATATTTTCAGGATGGGTTTGACAAGCAGGCTTTAAAACTAATGTCATACAAAATTCAACCATTAGCTTTGCTATCTCAGATAGTGTTTCACAATTTATTGTCATTTTACAACTTTAAATCTATTGATTAGCTTAAAATTTGCATTTTTAATATCATGACACGCACGACACTTACAGTAGTGATGTTTACTTGCGTTTCAAAATTTTCAACATGAAACACTTCATTCTGAGAGCAAATTCAACAGCTAGAAGTTCTATATGGAAGATCTATAATAGAACAGAAACTGGAACAAACGTATCCCCAGCAAGCTGTGCTAGCTTTGTTTATTCGACCAGTTCTTCTATCAAATTTGCACGGGTTGGTGGTTCAATATATAGGGCGCTGGTTTTACAAGCCAGTTATCGTATGTTAGAGCCCCGACCTGGAAGGATTCTTAGTGTCAGTAGGATCCATGGTACTAGCCATGCAATGATTTTGCACACTAAGAATCGGCTGCGAAGTCTGTTGAAACAGAAAGGCCAAGTTCCGCAAAAGGAATGTAATGCCAGAACTTTGCTTTGCTTTCTGTCAAATTTAAAACTGGTCTACGATGCCGTTCTATTTTTTGTATATTTGAAACACGAGTAAAACAGTGCTGGGGCTGCCAGTTTTTCTTTTTATAAAATCCACATTTAAATTTTGTAACTGACATAAATTATGCATCTAGAACACACTACTGAATATGCCCTGATATATTCAATATATTAACAAAATTAAACGGTACGAACTTTGAATTACGGTTACATTTACAACATACAATTCACTTTTTTCAGTGCGTGTATCATGTATCGACTTTAAATTAACTGAACGTTTACTTTTTTTTTAAATTAACTGCACGTTTACTTCATACCGGCAGGTCTAGGTTCTCTGCTCCACACTACGTTGAGTCCTTTATAAATGTAGCTAAGAAAGTAGTATGTAATCGGTTTCTCAAAGAAAAATGAACAAGCGATGAAGTAGGCTCTGAGCAGTGAACCAGAAATTCCACCGCAATTAAACAAAAATGAAGCTTCGTTTCTAAACTCAAAAAGCAAGAAAACAAAACAACAATCATGATTTATAAATTTGAAACATACACGAAACCTCAAAACCATATCATTTTGAGTATTTTTCACCTAATTTAGGGGTTCCGTTCAATAACCTAATTTTAGGTAAAGTTGTTCTCAGTAGTTTCCCGTAGTAGTAGCACTTGAATTATTATTACAATTATTATATCGTTTATTTTACCCCGGTTTTAACTACTTAGTCATTCACCGGGGAGCACAGTAGCACTTGAAAAAAATATACTCAAAGGTGAGGTATATTTACTCAATAGTTATATTTACTTATCTGTTGAGTTGTATTGACTCTATTTCAGGCTGAATACGGTTTACTTACTTTCACAACCACAAAATTTTGTAAAAAGAAGTCAAGTAATAGGTAGTTTTTATTTTCTGTGTAGACATACTAGTATAACAAGTACATTCAACCATAACTATTAAACTTAGAGTAACACGTAAATCAATCAAGTCCCGGGACTGATACATAGATATATGTCAAAATATCATAACATTGGGATGTTTGGTTTACGAGCTACAGTGATTCAAGTGATGCTATTCTTGATATTCTCAAAACAATGGATTCGAGACAATTTCATGCGTTGATTGCTTTTTTTGCCTTTCTCATATAGAAAGGTTATGCAATCACTGTGAAAACCGACTTTTGAACCGAGGCCCGGAGGGCCGAGTGTCATATACCATTCGACTCAGTTCGTCGAGTACGCAAAATGTCTGTGTGTGTATGTGTGTGTGTGTGTGTGTATGTGTGTGTGTGTATGTGCGTATGTGTGTATGTAACGTTTTTTTGCACTAACTTTTCTCAGAGATGGCTGAATCGATTTTCACAAACTTAGATTCAAATGAAAGGTCTTGAGGTCCCATACAAAATTCCAGAATATTATTTGGATCCGACTTCCGGTTCGAGAGTTATGGGGTAAAATGTGCAAAAATAAGAAAATATGTATTTTAACTTTTCTCATAGATGGCTTGACCGATTTTCACAAACTTAGGTTCAAATAAAAGGTCCTGTGGTCCCATGCGTTATTCCTGAATTTCATGCGGATCCGACTTCCGGATCCGGAAATATAGGGTAAAGTGTGTTAAAAATTGTACACCAACACTGAAAATGGGGAAAAACCTTAAAAAAATTTCTAAATCGACCTCAAATCTTTTCCAATTTGATGGTTTTTATCAGTAGACGGTCAAGCAAACCGATTTCGGTTATTCTTTTAAGAATCGAAGAAAATTTTTTTTTGCCTTTCTCATATAGAAAGGTTATGCAATCACTGTGAAAACCGACGATTGAACCGAGGCCCGGAGGGCCGAGTGTCATATACCATTCGACTCAGTTCGTCGAGTACGCAAAATGTCTGTGTGTGTGTTTGTGTGTGTGTGTTTGTGTGTGTGTGTGTGTGTGTGTGTGTGTGTGTGTGTGTGTGCGTATGTGTGTATGTAACGTTTTTTGCACTAACTTTATGGGGTAAAATGTGCAAAAAAATTAAAATATGTGTTCTAACTTTTCTCATAGACGGCGCGGCCGATTTTCACCAGCTTAGGTTCAAATGAAAGGTCCTGTGGTCCCATACGTAATTCCTGAATTTCATCCGGATCCGACTTCCGGATCCGGAAATATAGGGTAAAGTGTGTTAAACATTTTATACCATCACTGAAAAGAGCGAAAAACCGTAAAAAGTTTTCTAAATCGACCTCAAATCTTTTCCAATTGATAGTTTTTATCAGTAGACGATCAAACAAATCTATTTCGATTATTCTTTTAAGAATCGAAGAAAAATAATTTTGAAGAATACCACAGTATTATATATGATAGTTTGATTGATATGAGAAAGGCATCATTACACCACTAGGTGGATTAAAACAGGTTTTTAAATACACAGTTCAAGCTCAGCAATGATTAGAAAAGTGCAGTTAAAACATGCTCGTACTGATACTGAAGATACTGCGGCCAAACGAAGTAATTACATCGGAGATCGTGAAAACGGTCAACTTGATCGTTTTTGAAAACAGTAAATCAAAATTGCATGAGATAGCAGACATCTTAAAGATGACATACGAAAATATGTACACTGCTTTGCATGAATGTTTGTCTATGAGTAAGCTGTTATCAAAGCGGGTGCCGCGTTTGCTCACAGTGAATCAAAAACAAGAATGACAACCATAGTGAAATTGCATAAATTGAGCTTCGAAAGTGTCACAGCGTCTACTACCTCTAGGATGGAGACTCTTTTCCAACGAACAGATTTCGAGGCAAAAGATAAATCGTTTGAAACGCTATAGAAGTGCTGAACTGATTGTGTTGCCCTTGAAGGAGCATGTGCTTTTCTTATGGCGTTTTTCATTGAAAAACGCTGGTGGCGTGGATTGCTCTGGTTTTGCACTTTCGAACTGAAATGGCAATGAAACACCGTCAAAACATTGCATTTCTGCTCGAAAGTGCAAAATCAGAGCAATCCATTACAATGAAAAACGGCATTAGTTTGTCCGTAAACCTATTGATCCACGTGTAATATGTAAGTAGAGTGACAACTGCTGTCTATTTGGAAAAAATATTTATTGTTAGTGTTATCCCAAACGAGCAGTCAAATTCAGCTTATTTTTTTTTAGAAATTTCCGTGTCCGCAACAATAAATTTGCTTCGTTGCATACGTTTTCATTCGAATGAAATGCCGCCACTTTACTTACATATACTCCTGTCAAACGAATTTTTCAATTTAATACTATTGTTTTTATGTCAATGTTTTCGTTTACCTCGTTTTGTGCGGGTGCTTTCATTCTGACTGACGACAGTTACTAGCCGGTTCAACCGGATGACAACATGTGTTTCCGTCATGACTTTCGGTCAAAGCAACAGATTTGAGCACCCATTATGTAAATAATTTTCTCTACAACACTACGCACCGTTTATTAGCCCAGTGGCATTCAAACTACACTCCCTTCCCAGGCGAGTAAAATTGAAATGGTAAAAAAATAGACAGTACTAAAACTATCCATCTTCAAAACACAACTCCCCCACCTTATTGCACTGTCAGCGAGTCATTCGTTCATGCAAAGCATGCCAGCTCCTTTGCTAGAATGTCCTTGAGTGAACAGTGCTAACAAAAATCTAGGCATGGAGTAATGCGTTCGGGGAACGAAGGAGAGCGGCATATAGACTGATAGCCTGCTCACCTCTTTTTGTCAAAGTTGCTTGCCTCCAATACATTTTCTCCCACTGCGGCTGTGAAATGGTTGCTGAGGCAGGACCGGGTGACAACCGAAATTGATATAAATTGGAATGGTCAGCCCCATGAGACATGAAAAGGTCCTTCTTCGAATGTTCTGTTCTGTTGGAATATTAACACACACACATACTCGCTGAAAGTGACCGAAGCTTCACCGGAACTAATGGGTCGAAAGAATAAATGAGACTGAACCACATTATTTAGCTTTATCAATTATCGATCTTTTGCTATTCGATCTAGTGAAGAAAATTGGTGCTAATTGCAATGTTTTTTTTTTATTCTTCAACGTTACAACGCTATATAAAAATTGGTTCAAAATTTTCTAAGTTTCTGCAAATAGAGTATTAATTTTAACATCAGAGAAATTTTTTCTTTGTTGTTTACTGTTATGATGACATTTCAGTAAGCTCCGAATTATTAAATTCCTCTTCAAAGTGTTGTTGTTGTATTTTCTTGTTTTTGGCTTGAGGATCGTAGCCTCATATCCGCCACTGTCTAAAGTGAATGTTGACAGCAATAAAATATCGCGACAGTTGATTTTTTCGACAATTTCGATTCATTAGAGACTCAGAGCAAATTCAGCAGCTAGAAGTTCTATATGGAAGATCTATAATAGAGCAGAAACTGGAACGAACGTATCCCCAGCAAGCCGTTCTAGTTTTATTTATTCGACCAGTTTTTCTGTCAAATTTAAAACTGGTCTACGATGCCGTTCTATTTTTTGTATATTTGAAACACGAGTGAAACACTGCCAGTTTTTCTTGTTTTAAAATCCAGATTTAAATTTTGTAACTGACATAAATTATGCAATTAGAACTAGAACACTACTGAACATGCCCTCAGTGTTTTATAATTTGTTGGATAATTGTCCGCTAAGAATCAATATTGAATCATTACTGCTCAACACTAGTGACCTTACAACCAGAGATCAGCAGAGTAACACTAGTGAGCTTAGATCGTAGATATCAACACAACGAAAAATCTGGTAACGCTTGCATTTGGATTTGTGTGCGAGTGACTTTTTGAATGTTCGTGTTTGTTTGGTTGTGAAATATAACACTTGTAGCAAAAAAGTAATGATGCCAAAAGATGTTATTCCAATAGATTGGGGTTGTAGGATGGTAGATTCAATCAGTCATTACTGCGCTAACAAGAATATTCAACGACGAAATTTCATAGTTTTTTTTTATTTTGTCGTGAATACGACTTACTTTACTATGGGGTGCCTTTTCAAAATTTACCCTCTGAGAGAGTGATAAGTTTTTGATCGTGAATATCTATTGTTGTATCTAATGAATCAACATAATTCTTGCGACATGCCATCGGAAATATGATCACAATTTTATGATAAAATTTTCAGATTTGTGACATAGTCTCAAATAATTCAAAATTAAACTTTTCTGAAATGTTTGGTATAAACGAGTATCGAAGAGGATAATTCATATGGCGCGTTTGCCTTTCTCGTATTTTTAAAGCTCATAGCTCAGTGATCTGTGAAAGGATTTATATAATCTAACTACCAATAGAATCGAAATTTTTCAATTTAAACGTGTATAGCAAAAGCATTGAAGTATTTCAATAGTACACTATTGAAAAACTTGTCTCATTTGATCCATGTCAACACCAGCCAATCAGAACGCGTTCTAAGGAAGAGAACGAAATATCTGCTGATGTACAACAAATCGTCCGGGAAAAATGTTCCGAGAAGTGGTGAATATCGCAGTGAGTTCCTCAATTTGGTCCTTGTGAATGCTAGAAACGAATCCCTACAACATATTGATAGTTTCTTTCAATAAATTATGCAAATCCGAAATGAAATAATCGACATTAAAATTCTATATGCGGCTATTTTTATAGCCGTTAGGACCGCACATTAGTGAAAAAGCTACAAACGAAATCACATAAAAGGAAATCTCTTAACAAAAATTCAATCAGTTTGGATTCTATCGCCACTGCGAGCAGATGTGTTTTGTGTCGTCTGCACAGCTAGTTTCGCTTTCGACAAGAGCGATTACGTCACAGCTGCCAGTCATTAGCATTGGAAAAAAAAAACAACGGTGGAGAGCATTGCACAAAATCAGCCGTTCTAATGGCTCTAAAAGTTTTCTAAAGAACTATTAGGATTTGTTGTTCGCAAATCGTAGGGAAATATCCTCAGTTTACTGCAAATCAAGAACAGTTTGCTTAGATTTGTGCACTTTTCGCTGTGTGAAATTCACAGTAAACGAGATCAAGTGAAGCCTTCTTTGTTTTTGCGAAAAATGTTCCAGAGTTTAATGTCGTAGAGAATTACGCAATTTGACCTTTCTGAATGCTAGAAACGAGTCCCTTCAGCATATTGATAGTTTCTTTCAATAAATTATGCAAATCCGAAATGAAATAATCAACATTAAAATTCTGAATGCGGATATTTTTATAGCCGTTAGGACCGCCCATTAGTGAAAAAGCTACAAACGAAATCAGGTAGAAACAAGCCTCTCAATAAAAAGTGAAGCCTTCTTTGTTTTTGCGGAAAATGTGCAAAGGGGAATGCTTGCATAATTCATACAATTGATCAACTAATTGATATTCGGAAGTGTTAAGGAACATGTCAGTTGTTTTCGTATTCACGACATCCAGTTATGTCTCTGACATTACCCACCCGCCTTTTTTTTCACAACAATTGAATTGTAATTCCATATATTTATCTAGTTTGAAATTGTTGACTTCATAATTTCACATGGAATTTCAACGCCCAATATGCAACGTCAAGTCGGGTCATACAACTCTCAGTTTGACAGTAAAATTTCATGATGTTATTACTTCCTTGAATATCAGTTCAAATTGGTTTCAAACAGTGTTGGTGATTGCCTAAAATTTGACAGAAACTGCTCGATATTTTTCTATATTGTATACAACATTTTCAATCCGATAGAAGATGCTACAAGAACTCTCAATGCATGAACCGTGAGAGAATTTTTCAACATTTCTTTGCTCCACTTCATACTTTGAGTATTCCACGGCCCTTAAAAAAAATTATAGTCTGATAATTATCGTTGCTGGCTGGAATTTACCAAGAAACGCAAGTTGACAATTATAGCAGAAAATCGAATCGATGATTCGACTTGATGATTCTCATACTATGTTGCAATATTTAAAAACCTTTGTGTAGAACCTTTAAAAAAACATATTCATAGACACAACTTATACAAAGGTAATATGTACATAGTTAGAATAAGCGGCAATAGTAAAATCGATAGTCCCACGACAAAAGGACCTAAACCGCAAATGAGAGCCTCTCTTTGTTTACTTTCACTTTTGATCATTACGGAGCCATTATTGCAAATTCTCTAAAATTTCCAATATAAATTGAAAGCTTGTAGTTTTACCTTCAAAGTTCAAAGAGTAAAGGGTCAAACATAAAATCAGTTCGGTAAATCGTGAAAGAAAAAGTGTCATATGCAGTTAGGCCGTTTTGTCGTGGGACGGTCGAAATGATTATATCGCAATTATCCACTGCCCATGTAGAATCTGATCGGGAGACGAGAATAAGCGACCGTTTGTTGCTTCAGAGAGAATTCTCACAGCAGCGAGCTAACCTTTGATTCTCAGACAGGTCATCGAGAGAAATTCGCTCTCGCACTTGTGTCTATTCTATGTTAAATGAACCATGTCGGATTTTTGTTGCTGCGAAGATATTCGTCTCTCTTTGATGGCACTGATTGAATCGTGTGAAGAGTTGCTAGTGAGCGCTCTTTGATACGATAAAAGCCATCCTTGGGTTTAAATTATAATACAAATGGATTTCACAACTGATTTCCATATTAATTTGTGATTTGTCCGTTGATTGAAAGACTTTTATCTCATCACTGGAATCAAATACTAAAACATAGCTCAGACAGAAAAGTTGAATTTTCTCGTTCTTACTTTTTGTGAGATCTGTATTAAATTGAGGAAATCTGTATAAAATCTGTACTCTGTATTAAATCTGTATGAGCATGTAAAAATCTGTATAATACAGATAAATCTTGTAACGTAGAGTACATGACGAGAAGGACACCACTACGGGTAAGTCTGCACGAATCTATTCGCTGCATGCACGATTGCCTCGTTGTCTTTAGCTCATATGATGAGAATTAGCCACAATTAGCAACAATCTGTTTAAATAGCGGCCCTTACACGATCATTAAAAGTGTCATTACTAAAAAGTAATGACACTTTTAATGATCGTATAAGGTCTGCGAGTTCAGTAATGACACGAGTAATGATGGAATTCCGGATTTTCCATCATTACCAACATTATTTCTTCTTCTTATTTTTTTGTGGAAGTGCTGCATATCTTTAGAACTATGCGCGAAAAAATGAAAAAGTGTAGATTCAAATTGTTAATATTTCATTAACCTTAACGTTTCAATGGCGAATCAAATTTATTTTCAGCTAAACGAAAATAAAAATATTGCTATTGCTATTGCTGGAATAGTTACAAATACTCATCATTAATAATGAACGTGTAATGCTAAAAAGTAATGATGAACAGTAATGCAGTAATGACGAGCGTTTGAGCAGAAGTGTCATTACTTAGTAATGACACTTTTAATGATCGTGTAAGGGCCGCTAATGACATCTCTGTGATAATGGGCCGTATGCATAAAATGTAGTAAAGTCTGTTGTTTGTAGTATCTTCTCAAAAACAAAGTCCACAGAGTAAAACGCGTTTAGCATGAATAAAAAAACAAGTCCGAACGTGTAGTTAATGCTACCTTCGAATTTGAACATTTATTGCAATGCCACTTTATTTAATTTTTCTACTTCATTTTACCAGCAAACACACGAGTAGCAACCTCTGAAGCTACCCACCGAAAAATTGTAGTAAATACTACATGTTCGAAAGTTGTTGTGTAGTAAAGTCTCTGCTTTTGACAGGGACGTGATCCACATGTAGCATTCACTACCGAAATTCAAGCATGCTACGTTTTATTCATACGGCCCAATGCGGCCCCCGTGTCACGACGCCATCTTGATGAGATCAAAATCGGAACTTCAAAATCAGCTGATTGCAACGTAAACAAACAAACAGTAATGCATTTGTTAAACGCGTTTACCTTGTTTAGTGCACGAGTATTAGTGAATTTTGTGTCGACTCTCTCACAATAACTTGTCGGTTTGCCTAAAATACAGAAGACAGTGTTTTGGGACATTAAGTGGACATAATTTTCACAATTTGAGAGTCGCGATGAGTATCAAAACATCGCAGTGTTTGGGGCTTGAAACGCGAGGGGCTCAACGTAATCGGTATACTTTCAAATGGCTGGTGCTCACATACCGGTATCAGATGGCTGGCCCAATGTCTCCACTGATCTCTGGTACCTATGTTACATTATCGAAATGACGGAATGAGCTATGAATTCTTAATCGACTGCTCGTTATTGGGTGCTCGAGCTACCTGATTGACAGTGATATTTCGCTCATTTTATGAATGTGTTAGTGTAAAAGTTTCATTACACTCCTACTTGTACGCAGCGAGCAGATTTCCCCCCAGACGGCTGGCTATGTCTGCCAGCCATTTTTGCTAGAATTCTGCCAGAATTCCGGCAAAAGTCTGGCAACAATGCAACAACCGTTTCCGGTAGAGAATTTCGCCTAGCGGTTATTAACGGTTCTTTTTCTGTCGGATTCATGCCATACAAGATTGACAGAACCGTTTTGAATCGGTTCTACATTTTAAGCGTTTTGGTCTTATTTTTTCAATAAAAAGTACATATGAAAGGCAATAAGGTATTGCCCTTCATATATACTAATCATGGAAAATGTTATTGCCAATAACATTGCTTTCTCACTATCAAACAAACCCATATTTCAATCTCATTTTCTCGTCTCAAGATTCGTTTTTTGTATGTACATGCGGGATTGCAAAGCAAAGTCCTGGCATTACATTCCTATTGTGGAATTTGGCCTTTCTGTTTCAACAGACTTCGCAGCCGATTCTTAGTGTACAGAATCATTGCATGGCTAGTACTATGGATCCTACTGACACTAAGAATCCTTCCAGGTCGGGGCTCGAACATGCGACAACTGGCTTGTAAGACCAGCGTCCTATGCATTGAACCGACAACCCGGGACATGCGGGATTGACGAATATCAAATGAAGTCGAATAAAAAAAAGAAAAAAAAGAAGGGGAAGAGAAATAAACAAGACACGTACGGCGAGATAATGACAAGATTTTGCCTGGACAATTTTGACAGCAGCCAGAATGCAGCCAGCCTTCTGAAGGTTGCCAGAATTCCTCACAAGCGGGCTTCAGCTATTCAGCCGTTCATAAACCACGTAGACCAAAATCTGATATTTTTAAACCCCCATCCTCCCTCATAGACTTTCGTAGACTTTCCAATTTTCTTTATCACAAAACATTTTTTTTAATCATTTTTAGTGAAAGGTTACTAAGTCTTCAATCACTGATAGATTTTTATAGTTTACATTCTGTAATAAGATTAAATCAAATCTGATCCAGTACCGTTTTCATAAAGTCTTAGTTATTCAAGATATTCAAGAGGTAAAGATATACAATAAATCTCAAACAGCTTCTCTGGATGAACGATTAGAAAGCAAATGTGATTAAAATCACATATTATGTAAACAACCGTTCGTGGGCATACGATTTTTAGACGAGGAACGATAAGATTGAGTGAGTTTTAATGTTTTTGTTATATCTTTCATAACCAATAAACTTACAGTTTATCTTGAAAAAGACGAGCAGTATATAACATCCGATCTTATTTAACAGACCGGAAAAGCCGAAACCATAATTATTGCAAATTAAAATCAACAATTTTATGGGTGGAAATAGTTGGTTGGTTCGATTTCAACTTCTGGGATGTATTTTTAGGCAAATGTTTACTTTCACAATTCCAATCATTTTGATTTTTGAAACTCGTTTTTGGTTGAAAAACTTCACGTCAGAACAAATGATATGAATAACTTTTTAGACTTCCTCGCGATTTGGTCTTTTCATAATTCGTGATGAGTGACAAATTTTGATCATTTTGTCACCCTACTAACATCGGTCCTTTGTCGATTTCTAAAATTCTCTGGACATTTCATTCGTCAGAACAATTGACATTATCTTCGTTTCTCCTTTCACTGCTTGATTACGATGTGACTAAATAATAATCGGAAAGCATAAAAATTTAAATTTATTCATTTATTCCAATAAAGTTATAGTCCGATGACTGCAAAGAATAATGAGCTTTTTAAATTCATGTTTATGTTAGTACTTTCTTTTATTTTTTCACTTCGATAGGGAATAGTAGAATGAAAGAAAAAGGCGGGTGGGTAATGTCAGAGACATAACTGGATGTCGTCAATACGAAAACAAATGACATGTTCCTTAACACTCCCGAATATCAATTAGTTGATCAATTGTATGAATTATGCAAGCATTCCCCTTTTTCACATTTTTCGCAAAAACAAAGAAGGCTTCAGTTGATCTCGATTACTGTGAATTTCACACAGCGAAAAGTGCACAAATCAAATCAAACAGTTCTAGATTTGCACTAAACTGAGGATATTTACCTTCGATTTGCGAACAACAAATCCTAATAGTTCTTCAAAAAACTTTTAAAACCATTAGAACGGCTGATTTTGTGTGATGCTCTCCACCGTTATCCTCTTTTCGTTGTTTTTTCACCAATGCAAACGACTGGCAGCTGTGACGTAATCGCTTTTGTCGGAAGCGAAATTAGCTTTGCAAACAACACACAATACATCTGAAAGCAGTGGCGATAAAATCCAAACTGATCCAAATTTTGTTGAGAGGTTTCTTTTTACGTGATTTCGTCTGTAGCTTTTTCACTAATGGCTATAAAAATAGCAGCATATAGAATTTTAATTTTGATTACTCCATTTCGGATTTGCATTTCATTGAAAGAAACTATCAGGATGCTGTACGAGATTCATTCCTGCCTTTCAGAAGGACCAAATTGTGGAACTCACTACGATATTAAGCACTGTTCGGTACATTTTTCTCGAACGATTTGTTGTACAGCAGCAGATATTTTGTTCTCTTCCTCAGAACGCGTTCTGATTGGCTGGTGTTGACATGGGTCAAATGAGACAGGTTTTTCAATAGTGTACTATTGAAATACTTCAATGCTTTTGCTATACACGTTTAAGTTGAAAATTGTCGATTCAATTGGCAGTTAGATTATATAAATCCATTCACAGATCACTGAGTTATGAGCTTTAAAAATACGAGAAAGGTAAACGCGCCCTATGAATTATCCTCTTTGATACTCGTTTACACCAAACATTTCAGAAAAGTTTAATTTTGAATTATTTGAGATTATGTCACACAACTGAAAATTGTATCATAAAATTGTGATCATATTTCCGATGGCATGTAGTAAAAATTATGTTGATTCGTTGGATACAACAAGATATATTCACGATCGAAAACTTATCACTCTCTCAGAGGGTAAATTTTGAAAAGGCACCCCATAGTAAAGTAAGTAAGTAAGTAAGTATTCACGACAAAAAAACATTAGAGTCGCCTGTCTTTGAGTATACCTCTACTTGGTCATAGAACTACGGAGTGTCTCATTTGATAATCACCTTCACAGTACAGATTACAGTAGACGATGGTTTTAGTCAGTCTGTTAAGGTAATTCGACGTGACAGATTGCAATTCTGCTCTCAAGCATCATGCATTTGGTTGAATACGCAATACGACACAGGAATCAATCTGGGTGCACGCTCAGCCGGCGACAGATTCCCAGCACCTGATCTGTCGGAGATAAGTGAGGAGATCGGCAAGCTGAGGGACAACAAAGCCGCGGGCAATGACCAGTTGCCAGGCGAGCTGATCAAATATGGAGGAGAGGCACTGGCTAGATTTCTAAGATTTGTGAACGCCGCCTACAAGGTACTCTTCCAAATCCTTTGCCGTCGTCTATCACCAAAAGCTATGGAATTCGTAGGGCCGTACCAAGCGGAATCTACTGGAGCCCGCGCCACTACGGATCACATATTCGCGATAAGACAAGTACACCAGAGGTGTCGTGAATACAACGTACCCACGCATCACCTATTCATTGACTTCAAAGCGGCATACGGCACAATCGATCGAGAACAGCTATGGCAGATCATGCACGAATACGGTTTCCCGGATAAACTGACGCGATTGGTCAAAGCAACGATGGATAGAGTGATGTGCTACGTCCGAGTATCTGGGACGCTCTCAAGTCCCTTCGAATCTCGTACTCTTCGAATCAGCAAGGCGATGGACTCTCTTGTATCTTGTTCCTTGGAAGGTGTGATTCGAAGAGCGTGTGACACGATCTTCCGAAAGTCCGTACAACTTTTTGTTTTCGCTGAAGATATTGATATTATGACACGTAACCTTGAAAAGATGACGGAAACCTACATCGGACTGAAAGCTGAAGCTAGGTGTATCGGACTGGCCATAAATGCGTCAAAAAACAAAATACATGAGAGGAAGAGACTCTGGAGAAGAAACAATACGCCTCGCTCCACGAATATTGATAGACGGTGACGATATCGGGGTGATTGACGAGTTAGTGTATTTGGACTCACTGGTGACCGCCGATAATTACACCAGCAGAGAAATTCAGAGACGTATTTTGGCAGGGAATCGTGCGTACTTTGGACTCAGAAAAATCGTTCGATCGAGAAAAGTACGCCAACACACGAAATTGACCATCTACAAAACGCTCATTAGTTCTCTATGGCCACGAGACCAGGACTATATTGGCAGAGGACCAACGCGCCCTCAGTGTTTTCGAAAGAAAGGTACTGAGGACCATCTATGGCGGAGTGCAGATGGAAGACGAAACGTGTAGACGTCGTATGAATCACGAATTGCAACAGCTGCTAGGATGTCGGGCGACAGCCCAGTGAAAATGGTTCTTGAATCTAATCCGACTGGTACAAGAAGAAGAGGAGCGCAGCGAGCAAGGTGGATCGATCAAGTAAAGGGTGATCTCAGAAGCATCCGTGCCTTGAGTGGCTGGCGACGAGCAGCCATGGACCGAGTTATGTGGAGACGTATGCTTGATACAGCAAAGGACACCCCAGGCCTATAGCTGTTAGGTAAGATAAGTAACATCATTTGACAGGTATCAGTGGTTTGTTTACATATCTATTAACACGTATTCAAATTAGAATGAACACAAACAAACCACTGATAGCTGTCGAAATTAGTTCGTCTAGTTTATTTTTGTGTGGTTATGTCATATTCGCAATGAGTGCGAGCCGAAGTCAAAGTTTGTTGTGGGTTCAACTTTACACTGAGGTAAAACATTTTTGACTCATAATCATACACTGCGAAAAATGCATATAGAATTTCGTAAGCTATGAACTAATGAACCAAGTAGCAGACAGTTCCATTACGTGATATAGAGTTTCATGAACGATTTTATGTCTTTCTCAACTGTTATCTTGGCATTGCAGTGTTTTTTATTGCATATTTGTCTTCAATAATTGGCACGATGCGGCTCGACAAAATACACTGGGTTATTTCGACATACTCACACTAGCATTAACCTTTCAACTGCTGAGAATAGCCACACCAACACATTCGCACGTGAATTGGACTATGCAATGATTATGTGTGTTACGAATCGGCTGTGAAGTCGGTTGAAAAGAAAGGCCAAATTCCAAAAAAGGCTCGCACGGTCCGATCTACAAATGGATCGAAGTGCTGGACAAAATGAGTATGAATCAGATCGGAATGCTTGAAGTGGGCGGTTTCAGAGAGCATAGAAGAGAAGTACAATAAAACCACCCAAATACCATATCCTGTTCCTTTATTGTAGTTTTGACTTCGCATGTAACTATTGTGTCTCTGTTAGAAAACATTCTACAATCAAGTAGGTTTTGTACGATGACGACACGAATGAACTGTCGATGAATCAAGTTCATCTTTTGCCAACTATCAGTGGTTTGTTCACATATCTGTTAACACGTATTCAAATTAGAATGAACACATAAACAAACCACTGACAGTAGTCAAAATTAGTTCGTTTTGTTCATTTTTGTAAGAAACCTAATGACCTGAATTTTCAACGCATGTAATTTTAGGATTCCAAATTTTACAGAGCACATTCTGTTATTTGCAACCTCATTAATTTTTGTATTTCAGTACGGAGTACTAATTTTTATGCATTGTTTACTTTCTGTAACACCAATATAGTAAACGTTTTCAAATATAGCACCACATTTATTGTCGTGAATACGACTTACTTTACTATGGCACGCCTTTTCAAAACATTTACTGTACAAGAATGAGTAGAATTTAATCATGAATACATATTGTCGTACTTAACCCAACAACATAACTTTTTCTCCCTGCTATCGAGAATATCATCAGCAATTTACGATAAAATTTTTAGTAGTATGAAACCACAGATAGCTAAAAATTATAGTTTTCATTTGTTTTACATTTTGTTTGGTAGCAACAAGTATCGAAGAGTAAAACTCATGACCCTCATTTGTACTTCTGGTCCTCGGACAAAGGTTTTAATGCAATGAGCGACATTAAGAAGTATTCGCCAGTGTGTTACTATGAGAGTCTGAACCAGCCACCTGCTATGACGTCATGGAACTGTGGCCAGCATCATTCTGCAAAGACCAAAACAATGAAGAAGAATGGCTAACATATTTAGATATTACGAACTACTTGTTTATTCGGTAGCATTTACCGCACTTCCCCGCAAATTATCGATCAGAATATCATCACTACGATAAGGAAATTAAGATTTTACTCGATTTGAAATGCTCGAATGTTTGTTTACCAGACTCTGAGCGCTCTGATTGCCCACCAAATGCCCCAAATGTTGGCTACGATATCACTTGCTGGAGCGCCCTATCCTTGTCACCGGCTGGTCTGAACTAATAACCACATCATGGATATAACAGGGCTGAAAAGTCACCCCACCTAAAACATGACAATTGAAATCTAATTCAAATACTAATAAATACATTGAAAAAGAGTATATTAATAGGGTATCTTCTTAAAAAATCTCGTGAAATAACTACGAAAATCATGATTTCGGTTACAACATTTTTTTCTTAGTGAAACCAAGTTTCGAAGCAATGCCACCTTTGTATGAACGACACAAACTGTGAATCTATATTATCGACTATTTCGATTATGTAATATTCGTTACTGGTACCACTGCTGTCGTAGCTGTCAATTTGAAATTTGGTACTGTTTTGAATGTGTAGTAGTGTATGTGTTCTCAATCATTTTGCAAAAGTATTGTCATCGTGCCGTGTGATTAATGCAAAGCTAGTAAAATTGTGTATTTTGTGTTGGAAATTCGAACATTTATCGAATTTTCCATGTTTCCAAAACCAATTTAGTGGCCAATTTTCAACAATTCATAAAAAAATTGGCGTGTGAATTAAAGCAAAATGAGAAAAACGTGTTTTATAAAAGTGCACTTGTAGACCTATCGACTCCGGTGGCGAGGTTTTGAGAATCAGGTGAATAGTGTGCGTGTGTTCGCAGCACCCTTCCAAACAAGGTAAGTTTTGTTGAAGGAAGACTGAGAATAAAATCTGTGTTTATTTGTAGTATTGATTCACAGACTGTACATTTGTTTGTTGCATGTTTGAAAATTATAGTATAGATTTTGAGTATTTTCTGTTGGTTGCTTGTAACCTAATCGTCTAGCACAACTAATTCAATATCAATCGACGCCAAATTTATTCATTTTCGATACATATTTTCTTGGCGAAACAGGCAACACTGCCACCATAAAACTCCCGAACGGCACGCGAGGCAAGAAAACTTCATTTTTTCACAACCCAAAAGTGACAGACGGAAAACAACAATGGACGTCGTGGTGAAGCAACTTTAATCCCTGGTGGATAACTTTGTGTAAATCCCGTGTACGAGCCTAGTTTGAAATCTCATTAATAAAAAATCGATACAATACAGTGCCCCAAAGTCAATATGGATTTCGAAGACGATTCCTCTAAATCGAGGGAACCGTCGTGTACCCCACCGCTGCCAACGACGGACTTGACGCCTATCGAAATTATGAAATTTGCTACCAGCGGCACAGACTTGGCCACACCGGAAAGGATTCCCGCTGTTGTCGGAACCGTACCTGACGGCACGCTCCAGCAGGATCAGGATATGGCTAGCGAACTAACCGACGAGAAATACGTGTCCGCAACGAGGGAAAAAACTGCAGAGACAGACAAAAATGGCGATCCAAGTGCTGTGGAGAAAAACGATTCGAAGGGGGCGAAGCTGTCAGCGAAAGTAGCAGAAGAAACATCTTCATCACGGCTTCCGTCCAAGAAAGAGGAAAACGCAAATGGCCCAAGTAAGTATTGCACTGATGAGCTACAGCTCTTTATGGAAGTTATGTTTTTTTTATGAGATTATGTGCAATGTAATGTGACTACAATATTGGAACAAACGTCATCGATAAGGGACTAGTCTAGCCGATTGAATTTTCAACATATCTAAAAATATTACAAATTCTTGTTACGTATCAGGAGTGTTTTACATTCTCGTCGCCAGGGTTACATGCTATGCATTTGTTGACAGAAAGTTTATCCAATGAACAGATGACAACAATTAAATTATTTTGTAGATGCAAATGCATTTTGATGTTGCATTTTATATAATTCTGTTTCAAGGCGATAATATACCTAACTGAATTTTAAAAGTATAAATAATTTTTTTTAAATTCCGTACACAAAAATTCGCCTAAAACTTGCAGTTCAACCTACCTCTGATTGTTCAAGCTTTTCTGGCCCGACAAGTAAATGACTACAACCAAAAATCTACGGTAACGATGATGGCTACCTTAACATTTTGGTTGACCATTTCTGAATTGATGTTTCCATAAGTGTCCCCTTTCCCAAATAAAATTTCAACATTCGGTCGATTCTAAAATCCTGACATTACATGGAGATTCATCTAATTTAGAGCCAACATGTGAAATATGTTGTAAAAAAAATTAGGTTTGTAATGACGACAAAAAAAACATAATTACTCCATTGAAATATGTTTCAACACCTCGAACTCGCGTAAATTTCGCTCAATTGAAAAATGTCACTCGTCAAATTACACCCATAATTGTCCGAAACGCAGTAGGCTCTGCACTTGAATGTTAGAATGTCGGCATAATAATGATGTGTGTATAAATCTAGAGGCCCTATTTAATTGTGATATAATAAAGCTGTCAGTGACACCAGAAGCGCCTGTATAAATGCTCCCAAAATGTATTCATACAGTTGGCTGCGCATTTCACACAATCACAGTAGGTATTAGAAAAACTACACATTTTTTCATTATTTCGCTGATTCATTGGGCCGTATGAATAAAATGTAGTATAGTCTGTTGTTTGTAGTATCTTCTCAAAAACAAAATCCACAGAGTATAACGCAGTTTGGTATGAATAAAAAACAAGTTCGAACATGTAGTTAATGCTACTTCCGAATTTAAGCATTTACTGCATACCGTATCGACACAGAACCGGAAGAGATGGCATAAGCATGCATAAAGCAAGAAACGTACTTACATCTGTAAAAATGCCACTTTTTTAATTTCTGTGCTTCACTTTATCAGCAAACACACGAGTAGCAACCTCTAGAGCTACCTACCGAAAACTTGAAGGAAATACTACAGTTTGTAGCACGTTTTGACAGTAACGTGATCCAAACGTAGCATTTACTACCGAAATTCAAGCATGCTACGTTTTATTCATACGGCCCATTGTCTCCGTACAGTGAGGAATCTATGGTATAATGTTGAAATTAAATCTCCTGAATATGAATATGAATTTCACGAGATTATTTTTTTTTCTAATGCTGTATAGAAAATATAAATAATTCTAATTAACACTGTTGTACGAGAAATACTTGAAATTTTACGAAAGCATTAGTATCCATAATTTCCTTAATATATTGCTTTTGAGGCAAAAGAAACTTCATGGGCACTGCAATGAAACTTGTCAAATAAATTTATAATACCCAAGAGCTTCACTGCTTTCACACACCAACCCGAAAAACAATTGTTCATCACAGAACATTACTGACAAACAAACAGAGCTCCTTAATCATGGGTTGAATTAAGAGATTTCTTCTAAATCAACACGAACAATTCGTTATAGATGTAGGTAAGAAAATCGACTATCCTTTTTTAAACAATGATACCAAAAACTACTTTTGCAGAAGTATTTAGAAATTATGCATTGAAAAAAAAACTTACTACAATCTTACTTGGTTATTTCATTTATTCGAGACTGATGTTATCGATCAGTTTTTCAATAAGTTGGTGGGGGATAGATAGGATTGAAAACTCGGCAGTTCAATTTGAACCGCTGAGCAGACGCAGTTTCTGATATTTGCAGAACACTTATATTTGGCAACAGAGTGCAATTTCTTTACTGACGTGCCGAACGAAAACGTGTTTTCGGCTTTTGTCTAGTCGATGCAGGTTTGATCATTTAGGGGCTAGTTAAGTTTTGTACTAGGGCACATAACCGTTTTCCATATTTAGCATTCAGCAGCTCAATTAGAACTGCTCTGCACTGTTGTGTCAAAGACGAAGCGTAAAAATATTAAAAGTTTTGATTATTTATGTTTTTAGATATGATGTTTTAAGTACATGAAACGTAACTTGTATTGCTTATTTTATTTTTTATTTTTAAACTTTTTTTTTTGACCAGGGAAAAGTCCAATGAAGCAATAATTTCACAGTCTCGTTCTTCATCAGGCAATAAATCTCTTCATGTTTCATGTCAATGAACCGAAACATAAGGGTAGTTATAAACTTAATACTTATTTAAAACTAATCCTATAACTGTGCCTAGCACTTAAGAATGAAGTGAAGTTAAAAATTTGAACAATGTATAAATAGACGATTAATTCTAGAAAAAGCCGTAATCAGATAACACTGATTGATTTCTCAGGAATGAATGAGATCGAGGTTAACAAGAGTGAAAGTCTAAATTCAGTTTTCGTAACAAGTCAAGATAAATCGTGCGGTGAACGACCCAAACGTGGTTAAAGCCGCTAATAAACGACAACAACAAGTCAAGATAACCAGTTCGAGATCATTTCAACGTGTTGTTTGATACGAATAGTTAAAAATTTGGTTGAAACAGTTATTTTGAGAGATAGTGCAGGTGTGGCAATTGTATTCTTTCAGTGACTGTGTTTCATCTCGCGTTGTTGACAGCAGAGCGAGTGGAAGAAAAGGGATACTGGTGAGATCGTTCCTTGGAGATATTTTATATTTTTCTTATTATATTTCTCCTGAGTTTAGAAAATCAGGTTGTGTTGAGATCATATTGTTTACCAAAACATATCCGGATATCTTTCTCTCCCTTTTAACACATCTCCTATCCCGTGATGCTCGTGGAGATACAGTGGCACCCGCGGTCTCCAGAAACAACGAGTATCGGACTAACATTTCTTTCTTTCCCACAGTAGCACAGCCTTTGGTCGTAGCCAGCGTCGTTATACATCATTTAATAAAAAGTTAGGAGTGAGTGGGTTTGTACAGTGAAAATGATTTGCTTCTCCCAAGCTTCATCTTCTTGGTTCATTGTATATTTCCACTCGTTTGGTCAATCACGAAGTGCAACTACGGGCGATCTACTTCAGCTCAGCTCAAGTCAATATAACCAGTTCGAGACTGTAACAAAGTCTGCTACACAAATGACGTAAGAGACATTTCGGCGAATGGATAAAAAGTGAAAATCGATAATTTTTTAACGCTCCTGTTCTCCTAGTAGGGAACTCTCCAAGGGAAACTACGAAGAGCAAACCGAAGAAGTTTATGCTGGATGGCTTTGACGGGTTGGATGTGGAGTTATGTCGATAGCTTACCGTACAACTATTGTCAGGAGATATCAAAAGAATTGTCTTGAATCATCTAACAAATTTTAAGATTTTTTTTTGTGTTTTGAACTGATTTATTACTATTTTGGGCTCATTGCTAATGATCATCGCTTAGCGTTATCAAACGTTTTTAATGAAGTCCGGGGTTCAGGGATTCAGGTACCGGAGTTCTCACCTTTGCCAACAGCTCCCTAGTTGACTTGCGGGAATATATCGTCGTGTTGTCTTGTTGCATAATCTACTTACCAGATTGAAAACGTTGGAGTGAGAGCTTGAGATTTACTTCCAGGACTGTCTGATAGTCTTCACTGCTCATTTTAGTGATAACAAATGCTAACCAAACTACATCGATTATAAATACACTCTCCTACTCAGTGCTTGAGCGGAAAAGAGGTATAGGGCGAGAAGACTAGTGTTTGATGAACAGAGAAAATGTTTGGATGTATGGTACCGGTCGGGAGACGGCCATGATGTAGACCATGTTCGATGTACGCTCTAGCATGCCTGACCGTGTTTTAGAGCTGTGTCTATCACAAAGTTTAGGGTGACGAAATGGTAGCGCATATGCACGGAATGCATATGAACGCAGGTTCGAGTCCTGTCTCTGAGCGTATCTTTTTCCAAAAAAAAATCATCTTTTCTGTTAAGTTTCCGCCACCAAAGTTTCGTGTAATAAAAAAAAAAACGGGACTCTTGTCGAAGTTAACGCCACTAATATCGTAATCCGTCTGGATCATCTAGATTGAACATAACCTTAAAAATCGAATTCTGAATAAGGATTATTTATTACTGATCTTAGAGCACTCATGAGTCCAACACGGCTTCTCTTCTACAAAAGTGTAGCGAGTCTGCATGTGATGAGATGCTTGGTACTTTTTGCATTTTCTCATAAACCAGTTGGGAGGAGCTCTCCAAAAATCGATGCTCTATACTTGTATAAACATGCGGAGTCAGTTCGTTACTGATTCTTCTGCATCACTTTGTTGGTCACGACCCTAAAACTTTGACCCGCATCTGCTTGGCTTACCTATGCTTGTTTTTTTTACGTATCATTTAACAGCATCGATAGCACGGGGGGGAGTACGTTATTTGGCCGAAATTTGTTTGGTCGAATTTTGTTTGGCATAACTTTGTTTGGCATAACTGAATTTGTTTTGCATAATGTCATTTGGCATAAAAAAAGACATGCTGTTTCATTTGGCATAATTTCAATTGTGCGTATTTTCTTTAGATTCGATTTGTTCTGGGAGTACATCAAAATGCTGAAGTACATAACGATCGAAAACACTTGGATTACAGGTTTTTTATACGTCTTTCGATTCCGGAATGGTAGAGTAATTAGTATAATAATTTTGATTTTGAATGTGTTTTTTCATAAATGATCGTAAATAGCTGCAATTCCCGTAAACATTATTCATAAATTTCTCTAGTTTGTACATTCTCTTGACGAATGATTAAATAATTTCCCTTTAGTTATACCAGTCTTCTGTTTCCGACTCCACAAGTACCGGAGATAGTGGTCCAATATTCTCAAATGGAACTCACTCCGATTTCTCAGCGATGGCTGAACCAATTCTCCTAAAATTGAATTCAAATGAAAGGTTTCAGGCTCATATACAATACGGTTTCGGATGTACAAGGTGATGAGGAATTAAACTTTCAAATTGTCCTGTTGAACGACGATGTCTTCAAAATTCTTTCAAAAAACACTGTTTTTAAATTGAAATGATTATGCTGTTTTATGCCCAAATAAACTTGCGTCCATTGAAAATTCAATGGAAACTTTTTTAAAGAATCCTTTAGTAATATTTATGATAATCTGAGTAATACGAGAAAGGCACCACTAGATGGATTGAAACAGGTTTTTGTTTGTACACGCAGAGAAAAAAATTGTAAAAATAACAGAATTTGAGTTTCACACAACGAATTTTGTCGTGAATACGACTTACTTTACTATGGGGCACCTTTTCAAAATTAGCCATATGGAAGAATAGGCAGAACTTAATCGTGAATATTCTTTCACTATTTCATCGAAAATATGATCAGGAATTTGAGATAATATTTTGAACAGTGTGAGATAACCACAAACAACTCAAAAATTAAGTTTTCTCAAAATTTGAAAACAACGCGGAAAACTCTTTACTTTCGCTTGGGTTTTTCGCGCAAGGACGACGATTTTGAGGTAGTCAGGCATATATCTTCGACTTAATGTTATAAAAAGGGAACCGTGGTCGAAAATCGATCTTTTCTCCCCTATTTTTCACCTGGATGGATCTTTTCTTGTGCATTCGATGGAAGCAGACGTCGGGGCGAGAAGACGCATTCAAACAGCGGCACCGGAGAACGCACCTTCTGCGTGGTTAAAAACCTCAAACGCTCAGGTCGTAGTTCTCATTTCCAGTGTTGGTGATTGCCGAAAATTTCACAGAAGCTGCTATATTGCTATCTATATTGTATACAACATTTTCAATCCGGTAGAAGATGCTACAAGAACTCGAGTCTCTCAATCTCTCATGAACCGCGAGAGAATTTTTCTACATTCCTTCGCTCCACTTCATACTCTGAGTATTTCTCGGCCCTTAAAAAAAAATTGCAGTCTGATAATGATCGCCGCTGTGTGGAAAATAACAAGAGAGAATCGCAAGTTGACAATTATCGCAGAAAATCGAATCGATGATTCGACTTGATGATTCTCATACTAGGTTGCAATATTTCAAAACCCTTGTGTGGAGCATTCACATACATTTTCATAGACACAACTTATACAAAGATTATATGCACATAGTTAGAATAAGCGGCAATAGTAAAATGATTCTATCGCAATTGTCAACTGCCTGTATAGAATCGGATCGCGAAACGAGAATAAGCGACCGTTTGTTGCTTCAGAGAAGATCCCCACAGCGGCGTGCCAACCTTTGATTCTCAGAAATATCATCGAGAGAAATTCGCTCTCGCACTGGTGTCGATTCTATGTTAAATGAGCCATGCCGGGTTTTTGTCGTTGCGATGATTTTCAACTCTCTTTGATGGCACTGATTCAATCGTTGAAGAGTTGCCAGCGAACGTTCTTTGATACGATAAAAGCCATCCTTGCTCATTTCCCTTCCGGTTGTCAAGGCGAGAAGACGCATTAAACCAGTTTGGCATCATTTGGCACTGCGAGCGGATGTGTTGCGGTTTGTACGCAAAGCTAGTTTCAACTCAAATAAGAGCGATTGCATCATACAACAGAGCTGCTGGTCGTTTGCTTTGAAGAGAAAGAAAACGAGAAACGCAAAGTGGACAACATTATATAAAATCAGCCGTTCGAATGGCTCTAAATGTTATCTAAAGAACTATTAAGATTACTACGTGTGAGTTTCACAATTCACACAATCGATCAACTATCAATTCGAATTCGAAAGTATAAAGAAATCGTGTCAGTTTTATTCGTATTCACGACATCCAGTTACGTCTCTGACATTACACACCCGTACTTTTTTTGATATGGTGACAAAAAATCTAAATTGATATAGCAAATATTGCTGCTTGTAACTACAAAACATGGTAATAATTTTTTTTTCAATGGATTGGTTTGTTTCAATCAATATTTCGATTAGAAGAACAATTATTTTACTTGTGCATTTCTGTAATTTTCTTGACCAACACTTTCACAGTTAATTCAATTTGAACTTAAATTTAGCTATTTCAACTAACGCATTTGTTTGTTATAATCATATATTTTAGTTTTTTTACAGAATAAAATGATTCCTTTCAAACTAATTTGCAAGATAGTTTTTGATACTACTTTTATTAAGATATTCATTTTTAAATTCTCAGGAATCAAGCTTTTGATTGATAACGCCAATTTTCATTTGCTATTCAAGATATGCAGCCCTATTGTCACGAGACGATCGAATTATTCACATAGCACAATCAAGTCCTGGTATTTTAATTAGTATCCAATGATTTAGTGCTTCATCGCTGCATCAAATATTTTTTGTGAAAAAAATTGCTATGATGTTATGCAATTTTCACAAATGTTATTATTTTTCAATACATACGTTTGAATTGTTGAAAACTTCCTACGAAATGGAAACAGATAAAATTTTACTTATAAAACGTGCACAAATTTTATCCGCGGGAGAAGAAAATTGCTCTGGTTTATAAGAAATAAAACTAATATAGTTCCGTTAAACAGTAAACTTGGTTGTATCTTTACACGAATATGATTTTAGATAAATTGAACCGAATAGCAGGATTAAATCAATATAGATATTACCGATAACATCAAATCAACTTTGGTTGACATGTAAAAAAAAAGAATAAACGATTTTTTTTAATTTTAGTTGGTTTGACGTAAAATCGCCATATAACTAAGTTCAGTTTGTGCAATGACTGAGTGGAAATATATATTGGAGAAGCCAAATGAATGAAAAACTTAACAGAAACAGTCTTCTAGCTCTATACCTATTTTCCGCTCAAGCACTGAGTAGGAGAGTGTATTTATAATCGCTTGTTAGCTTCTCTAGTGGTGCCATTCGCCAGTTTGTGAAAATCGGCTTAGTCATTTTCGAGTAAATTGAGTGACATTATTTTGCGATCTCGACAAACTGGTTTGATTGGTATCTCGGTTTTCACAATAACTGTATATCCTTTCTTCAAGAAAAATAAAAAAGACTGAATGAACACAATCAAAACTGTCGACGCAATCGATTGTCTAAAACCTCTTGAAGAAAATGTAGAAGATGCTGCGAGAACAGGTCAGATCCAAGAAAAATTAAATTGATGATAAATTGTAGGTATATTTGAAATTAGAGATTCCTAAACTATTTTAAATTTTGTAACTAGTTAATAGTGGTTTTGATTTTCGATCTCGTCGAGCTTTGGTCGATTCACAAATCGATTGCATATTTAAAACCAATAATTAAAGAATTTGATATTGAATGCTAAAGTGTAATCGATTTACTGTAGCCAGTACTCTTTCCACAGATCCATCCGCAGGGAAGCATGACAAATCTAGAACACCGTCGTCACCGCCCATGAAGAAAAGAAAAACGGACGCCAAAGATGGTGGAAAATCTAAAAGCAGCAAGAAAAAGGATAAAGACAAATCCACCGAACCAGAAAAGTCCAAGGACAAGGAAAAGGAGAAAAGTAGAAAACGCAAAAACAAGAATCGCGAGAAAGACCGTTCCAAAAGTAGAGGAAGGTCGAGAGAGCGTGCAAAATCCCGTGACAAAGAGAAAAAACGACGGTCCAAGAGCGTCGACAAGCGCAGCCGTAGCCGAAAGAGTAGCTCGCCCCGTCCAGATCGGAAAAAGCGAAACGCGAGTCGGAGTAAATCGGAATTTGCCAGATCTAAAAGCATTGCCAGTGGTAGAAAAAAAGAGGACAAAATGAAAAGGAAATCACGATCCCGGGAAAGAGGAAAGTCGGTCATGGTGAAAGATAGACGCTTTGGCAGCAGTAAGGAGCGGTCCGGTGAAGGTTCCGCTAAGCAGAGTTTTATTGCTATGAAGAAACGCCCGGAGAGATCGCCGGTATTACTCGCTCCCGTGAAATACACCTCTAGTACACCAGTTATTAGTTGGCGAGAACGAATTGTGAATAAAATTCAAACCACAACACAACCAGCTCGGCAAATCCCGGTAACTCCCGCTATTGCCGCGTTACAAGCGTACGATGATGACGATGAAAATTCTTTGCAGAGCATCGACGAGCGAAGCTCCAAAACGAAGCGAGATGCAACTGGTGATAAAATCGTTGACAAGAAAAACGAAACCGATTCGAAGCGAAAGAAAAAAATCAGAAGTAAAAGTGTGGCGAAAAAAGCCAAGAAAAGTGGATCTCTAAAGAAGAAATCCAAAGATAAACGCAAGGAACAAACTAAACGAAAGCGATCGCCAAAGGACAAAAAGAAAGAAAAAAATGTCGTCACAAATAAGCATGTAGTTTCTGAACCGAAGTTTGTCGTGGATCCTCTCATGTCCTCCGGAGATTCGGATACTGATCTGGGAACATCGTTGCATGACGAGGACGAGGAAGCACCAGAAATGCTTGTAAAACGAATAAAACTTGAAAAAGTGGACGAAACTGATCAACTGCAGTTTGGTCAAATTCAAATAGACTACAGTATCGTAAAGCAAGAACCACTAACCGATGAGGAGAAGGAGAAAGTCACCGAGGATCTCCCCGTACCTGAACCCGTGCCACCTCCTGAAGCCGTGCCGAAGCCAGTGCTTCCAGAGCTGGAACTACCTTCGGTAGATTCGAAGGAAGCTACACCTATGAAACCGAAATTCAATTGTTCCTTTTTGGACGACCTAAATAGTGGGAAGAAATTGCCGCCCGGTTCGTTAAATGCTTTGCAAAAAGCAGAGCTAGAGGATCGGAACCGAAAAGAAACAGATTCCCCGGATACCGATGACTATGCTTCCAATTGGGAAAATGATGAGTTGAGTCCTCTGGTGACAGCCGCGAAAGCACCTGTTGAGACACCGAAACCGATGGAAAAAAGCAGTGAAGAAATCCATAAACGAAACAGACTTATTCCGAAAAGTACTCATGAACAAATTATCCCACTGGACGATCTGCTGAACATTCAAAGTCAGTTACAATCGATGAAAAACAAACTGGAAAGTGTTGGTCAGTTGGAAGGAATTACTCCGTTAGTGAAAAAAATAGAACTTCCTCCAGTTATGCTTGACGATTCCAGTAAACCATTACTCGACGAGTTCCCGAATTGTGTTGCAAAAGATGCTACGGATGTTGTTGGCATTCCGTTGAATCCAAAACTAACGAAAAAACGAAGAAGTTCGTCTAGCACAACCACCAGCACAAGTTCCACTTCCGATAGTTCTAGTTCGAGCTCCGATTCCAGTTCTTCTAGTTCATCATCCAGTTCAAGCTCTAGCTCATCGGATTCGGATTCAACTGACAGTTCAGACGACGAGAAGCAAAAGAAAAAGAAAACACTCGTCAAACGGAAGAAATCACTCCTAAAACCGATCATCTCCGTGGAAGACATCGAACAGCTTGCCAGTGAGTTAGTTGAACCGGATGATATGCTGGAGGAAGAAGAGCTGAACAAAATTGAACCAGCTGTGTTGCCTGAAGCGCCGCTCATTCTACCTCAGCTGGTCATTCCCGAGCATTTACTACCGAAACCGAGAAGCGTTGCGAGTGCATCATCCAAAATATACAGTATCAAAGATGACTCGTTAAGTGAAACCAACACCAGCCACGAATCGTTGATCGCTGCCAGTAAGCCACTCAGTCTCGAGCGGGAATCACCGATTAAGCTAAGGCTTTTACCGAAGAATAAGATCGTACCAGCGGTGACTACGTCTGCTCTGCTAGGTCCAGAAGACGATGAGGAAAGCGAAAATCAGAATGTCGAAAGTAAAGAAACACCAACAAAAGTTGACATTCCAGAACCCGCTGAACCACCCACAGAGAAAACCAGTGAAGACGCACGTGAAACAAAGCGCCACAAAGAACGAAAATCAAATGAGCGAAGTCCTAGGAGAGCCCGTGACCAGAGCAAGCGTCGATCCAAAGAGCGTCGTAGTCACAGCAAATCAAGAGATGGTAGTAGCCCTAGCAGAAAACGCCACTCATCGGACCGAGAACGTGATCGTAGCAGGAAAGATCGGTTGCGAAGTCCACCGATGCGACGGCTAAGAAGTCCTGCTCCAATGCGCCGTAGGCGGTCGCGTTCTCGATCGAGAAGCCTGAGCCCTACACTTTTGCGAAGGCCTCCAAGTCCACCGGGCGATCGCAGCCCCAGAAGTCGTCGATATTCGGCAGACCGTGAATGGCGTCGATCAAGATCACCCTACTATCAGCGCCCTCCTTCGCCAAAGGAGAAACCTCCCAGTGAGAACCAAATCGATGTTGTTACCAGCACCGGTGGTGGTAGCAGTGGTGTGTTCGCTACAGCCAACGACCAGTCTCCCGTTACCGGGTACAAGAAAAGTCTTGCCGATTCCACAATCAGCGATGCCGATCTGGAAATTCAGAAGCGCAAACCGCAACCCTTCAGCGAAAGTTCCGCTTACAACAATGTTTACTCAAAAACCTATGGTTTCTACGGTCCTGAGGACATGGTGCTAGAGGGACCTGAAGGTGGCGATTCGCCGAAGCGAATACCACTGGACGATCGAATAAACATTGTTTTGGGTATCAACGGAATCGAAGCACCGAAAAGGCCGCCAGACATTGTGCCGGCACCTGGTGCAAGTCACTACGGCGAATATCAGCCGATCCAACCCCTGCACCATGACATGCAACAACCACCACCACCACAACAACATTTTTCACCACATCAGCAGTTTCCCGGTCCAATCAATGGCCCGCGACCGATCATGCACCCATCTACTCAGCAGCCTCCACCACAGCCGCATCAATTTCCGCATAATTATCCACCAGACTTTCATGCTGCACCACCAGGACAACCTCCACCACAGGCACCTCCCAACGCATATGCGTACGGAGCAAGTCCCCGTCCTCAGTTCTTCTCTAGTCCACGCATTCCTCAACCAGGCTGGCTACGACCTCCTCACGGACAAGTTATCCAGCCTGGCGTTCTCCATCCGCAAATATTCCCGAACAACATGTACCACCAAAGTCCCAACATTCAGGTTCCTCCTCCTCCACTACCAGTTGATCCCACGAAAACCCATGTCGTGCAGGTAGGCAACGTGCTGGAAATTGTCCCAACGGCCGTTCCGCCACCAACGCCAAGCAGTGTCAATCAACAGCTAAAAACCACTTCCCCTGTGATCATGGTTGAACCAACAACGCCGTTTATGCAACAGACCTCACCGTCGGAGACTCCCAACCTTCTGACGCCGAAGATTCTCACCGCGGAAGAGCTGAAACTTCGGCACGAGCGTCGGTTAGAGCTGAAGAAGAAAATCCGCATCGAGCGCGAGAAGAAACGCATGGAGAAAAAAATGCGCAAGGAAAAGCTCAAACTTGAAGTCAAACGTCTGTTGGCCGAAACATGTGCAACGGCGGCAAACAGTTCTTCGGAGGAAGAGGAATTCGATGCCAACAAACATCAGGAGTTGCTTGCTTCGCTTAGTAAGGGCTACGATCGGAGCATACTGCGAACGAAAACTGGATCATGGTTAGTTTAGCCTTTCTCACTGATTCTAGTTTGTAATAAAACAAAATTTTCTGTTTTTCGATCCACAGTGTTGCCAGGAAAAAAGTTCTGTTCGCGGATGGAGTTGCACCTGGCGATGAATCGTCTTCGTCGGGAGCGGAAGTCCTCCGTTCACCTGCCAAAATTACTGCTTCCAAAACGCGTAAAAAATTACGACGAAAACGGACGCTTAAAGCGACTGGAAGAAAACGCCTAATCGATAGGCTTAAACTAGCGGTAAGTAAATCGGGGTAGTTTGCTTTTCTAGAATCATCATACATTTCTGTCTGTTTCCGTTTTTCCAATATCTACAGGATCTCAACCTCGAGGAGAATGAACGTGTCGATCCAGAGTTGGAAAACATGCCAGCCCCGCCGCCTCCACCGGGCTCTCCACCTCCGGAACTGATGCAACCACGCTGCATCAATCCGCCGCCGGTGCAAATGATAGATTTCAGCGATGCACCTCCGATGCTGCCCTTTCGTGGTGCCGGAAGCAGTTCTACACCTTCGAATACGCCTGCTTCTAACGGTTCTAGTATGTCAGCTTCTCCGTTTGTTCCGGCAACACCACCACCGAATGCGGGCAATAATTCTGCTACTAATTCAAATCACAATATAAACGTGGGGCACAGTACGGCTCCCCCATCGTCGGCGAGTGGTACCGTTCCGGGTTGGAATCGAGGCCCATCGGGATCATCGAATGTGTCATCGCACGTTCGATCCCATCATCATAGTCATCACTATCATCACTCGCACAGTCAGCACCACACACCGCCACCTCAATCACAGCAGTCTGGGCAAGGACCTAAAAAGTCCCGCCGGGACGGCTATCGAAGCAGCCAACATCCGCCGGAACCGCCTCATGCAATCGAAGCAATCGGCACTTCAATGCGACACTCGTCATCGTACGATTCAAGTTCTCATTGATGAGCAAATCTTGGTAATTGTAAGTACGGAGCGTGTATCATTTCCCTCTGAGGAGTTTTTTTTCCTGTTTGTCGAAAAACGAATCGCACGAAGTCTCGTTTCAGGAAAAAAAATTGATGAGTTCAGAACAGCGTTAATTTAGAATAATTAAATCTAAGAATAATTCTATGCTGTATTTTACCTGCGGGATTAATTACAGCGCCAAGTTTCAGTGAACCTTGAACATAAAATGACGTAGAAGCCTGCAATTCTATTATAATTTGAAACATAGAAAAACAGCGTAGCGTTTTATGATAAGTTCGTAGATATGATTTGATCGAGAATTTTACTATATTTTAGGCATTATCCGATTGTGTTGAGTATGCTTACAGGATAGTAATATAATTCGTATATGAGGTAATAAAAATGTTATCTTCTGTAGAAAACATAAACACGATCAAAAATGAAAGAAACCCCTCTGAAATATGATAGGATAAAAATTTTTTACCACCATTGAATTCTACTATAAGTATATCACGTCACTATACACATTCAGTAAGTATCACAACAACACTTTTAAAAAACATGTATAAAAGACGTCACCTTCCAGATACGTATTTCGAAAGCAACTTACATTCTTCTTCAGTGTATCAGGTTTCTAAGTAAACCCTTTGAAATAGTTTCACGAATATATATGGGACGATTTAATGATTGTTGTTTCGTCGAGAGTTTGTACTGGTCAAAACATTTACATTTCAGTATTCTTGTGTGATTTCCATAATCGAAAAATAAGGTATAAATCGTACAAGCGTATAAATTTCATGTTTATAGTTTTAATCCTCCTGTATTTGCGAATCTGAAAGTCGGATCTGGATAAAATTCAACCACATGATAAAACCTGCGTGCTAGTAGAATTTACTGGCTATTTCAAAAAAAAATTGTTCCTTTTTTCAATACCCACAGAAAAATATTCCATTCTGAATACTGAGTACTGACGATAGATACAACTCTCTATGGAAAAGAAACAGATGAGTTTGTTCAAACGTAAACTAGCAAAATTTACAAATCAAAACACCCAGTAGATCTGAAACCGAAAGTAGGATCCGGAACAAATTCAAGAATTCAGTATGAAACCAAAAGACCATTTATGAAAATCGGATTAGCTATCTTGGAGTAAAGTGAGTGAGATCCTTTTTGTAGTTTTTGACCAAAATTTCCGATACTTCCGAAACCAATCGATCGCAGTAGGCGTACGCGTAGGACATGAAAAATTTTCGCTCCCGTCAAATTTTTTCGAAAATTAACTTTTTCTCATTTTCATAGAAGATGTAATAAATGAAGTCTGCGATTGTGATAAGTAAAAGTGAATTTAAGTTTATTTCTCGTGTGGAGACGTATGATTCGAATTACGAAACCTGTGTTGTATTCATATAGACTGGCTCATGAAGTCTTTTCAGCATTACCAACTAATAATCATGCAGATTGAAGATCCGATTTGACAGGAATGATGACATCAGTGTTCAATCCTGCCAAGACCATCGTCACAACGCAACGCAACTTTTTTCAGTACTTTCGAAACCGGATTCCGAGGACCGATATAATCGAAGCTGGCTTGTATGACCAGCAACATACATACATAAAAATACATACAGACGTTTCGCATATACGTCGAACTGTGTCGGATGGTACAGCCCTCCGGCCCTCAATTCGAAAATTAGTTTTCACATTGATTGCATGTGCAGCATTAAATGAAAGCGTGTTCATCTCAGGAACAGTGATCCGAAACCGAAAATCGAGGTAAGTCAATTATGGTCTTTGGTAAAAAAAATAGTGCAAACAGAATTGCGGTTATTTTCTTTATTTCGCAGGGTAATTCAAACGACAGACGCTGCGACAATCCTGAAGAAAAGCCCGGCATATTCGCTACCTACATTTTCTGAGCTCGTAAAATTTTGGGCTAAACTGACATGCTCAACATAACTGTTATTGTTCATAATAATAAAATGTAAGTTTAAAGAAACAAAAGGTTTATAGATATCTTATAGTTCTATTTTTGCCACTTAAATTTAAAGTGCATTAAAATAATACAATATTTTTCAATGCTTTATGAGAATAAATCTACCTAACCTACACGACCTAACTGCAAATGAGAGTTCTCTTTGTTTACTTTATCATTTGATTATTACGGAGCCGTTACCGAAATTCCTTGAAAGTTTCCAATATAAATCGAAAGCTTGTGGTTTCAACATGAAAGTTTTGTGAGTCAAATAGTATGAAAACTACTGCTTACTTTGGACTGCGTAGGACGGTTCGATCGAGCCAAATTCACCGTCGTACGAAGTTAACTATCTACATGATTAGACCGGTTATCCTATACATGCACGAGTCCTAGGCAATGCTTGTGAAGGATCAACGTGCACAGGGTGTTTTTGAACGGAAGGTGTTGCGTCCAAACGGCCAAGGTCAGGCGGTTACGGTGGGCCGGGCATGCTAGAATGTCCGAGAACAACCCGGTTAAAATGATCCTCGATAATAATTCAACCGGTATAAGTAGAAAAACAGGAACATAAGGTCCGCCGTGAGTAGCACTGCTGCAACCGTTCTAGGTACGAGGTTATCGAATCGAGGAAATGACTGGTTTGACGGCGAATGCCACCATTTGGTCGAAGAGAAGAATGCAGCAAGGGCGATGATGCTGCAACACCGCACTAGAGCGAACGAGGAACGATACAGACAGGCGCGGAACAGACAGAACACGCTTTTTCCGGAGGAAAAAGCACCACCAGGAAAACCAAGATTGCGAAGCGATGGAACAGCTGTACCGCGCAAATGATACACGGAAATTCTATGAGAAGGTGAACCGCTCACGTAGAGGCTTTACACCACAGGCCGAAATGTGCAGAGATACCAGTGGTAACCTTCTCACGAACGAACGTGAGGTGATCGACAGGTGGAAGCAGTACTATGACGAGCATCTGAATGGCGCAGCACAAGATACAGAGAACGGTACAGGAATCAATATGGGTGCACGCTCAGCCGACGACAGATTCCCAGCCCCTGATCTGTCGGAGATAATTGAGGAGATCGGCAAGCTGAGGAACAATAAAGCCGCGGGCAATGACCAGTTGTCAGGCGAGCTGCTCAAACATGGAGGAGAGGCACTGGCTAGAGCGCTGCACTGGATGATTTCTAGGATTTGGGAGGAGGAGATTATACCGCAGGAATGGATGGATGGAGTGGTATGTCCCGTCTACAAACAGGGCGATAAGCTCGACTGTTGTAATTACCGCGCAATCACATTCGCGATAAGACAAGTACTCCAGAAGTGTCGTGAATACAACGTACCCACGCATCACCTATTCATTGACTTCAAAGCGGCATACGACACAATCGATCGAGAACAGCTATGGCAGATAATGCACGAATACGGTTTCCCGGATAAACTGACGCGATTGGTCAAAGCAACGATGGATACGTCAAGGTGATGTATTTTCTTGTATCTTGTTCAATATTGCCCTGGAAGGTGTGATTCGAAGAGCGAGGATCGACACGAGTGGCACGATCTTCCGAAAGTCCGTACAACTTTTTGGCTTCGCTGACGATATTGATATTGTGACACGTAACCTTGAGAAGATGACGGAAACCTACATCGGACTGAAAGCTGAAGCTAGGCGTATCGGACTGGCCATAAATGCATCGAAAACAAAATACATGAGAGCAAGGATGGCTTTTATCGCATCAAAGAACGTTCACTGGCAACTCTTCAACGATTGAATCAGTGCCATCAAAGAGAAACGGAAATCATCGCAACAAAAAAAACCTGGCATGGCTCATTTAACATAGAATCGACACCAATGCGAGAGAGAGTTTCTCTCGATGACATTTCTGAGAATCAAAGGTTAGCACGCTGCTGTCTGGATCCTCTCTGAAGCAACAAACGGTCGCCTATTCTCGTTTCGCGATTCGATTCTATGCTGGCAGTTTATAATTGCGATAGAATCATTTTACTATTGCCGCTTATTCTAACTATGTGCATATAACCTTTGTATAAGTTGTGTCTATGAGAATGTCTGTGAATGCTCCACACAAGGGTTTTGGAATATTGCAATCTAGTTTGAGAATCATCAAGTTGAATCATCGATTCGATTTTCTGCGATAATTGTCAACTTGCGATTCTCTCTTTGGAAATTCCACACAGCAACGATGATTACCAGACTGTAAATTTTTTTAAGGGTGTGAAATACTCAGAGTATGATGTGGAGCGAAGAAATGTAGCAAAATTCTCTCAAGGTTCATGCATTAAGAGACTCGAGTTCTTGTAGCATCTTCTACCGGATTGAAAATGTTGTATACAATATAAATAGCAATATAGCAGCTTTTGTCGAATTCTCGGTAATCACCAACACTGCATGAGAGGAAGAGGCTCTAGAGAAGAAACACTATGCCTCCCACCACGAATATTGATAGACGGTTACGATATCGAGGTGGTTGACGAGTTCGTGTATTTGGGCTCACTGGTGACCGCCGATAATGACACCAGCAGAGAAATTCATAGACGTATTTTGGCAGGGAATCGTGCGTACTTTGGACTCAGAAAAACCCTCCGATCGAGAAAAGTACGCCACCGCACTAAATTGACCATCTACAAAACGCTCATTAAATCGGTTGTTCTCTATGGCCACGAGACCTGGACTATGTTGGCAGAGGACCAACGCGCCCTCAGTGTTTTCGAAAGAAAGGTACTGAGGACCATCTATGGCGGAGTGCAGATGGAAGACGGAACGTGGAGACGGCGTATGAATCACGAATTGCAACAGCTGCTATGAGAACCACCTATCGTACGGACAGCTAAAATCGGACGTCTTCGATGGGCTGAGCATGTCATAAGGATGTCGGACGACAACCCAGTGAAAATGGTTCTTGAATCTAATCCGACTGGTACAAGAAGAAGAGGAGCCCAGCGAGCAAGGTGTATCGATCAAGTTGAGGGTGATCTCTGAAGCATCCGTGCCTTGAGTGGCTGGCGACGAGCAGCCATGGACCGAGTTATGTGGAGACGTATGCTTGATACAGCAAAGGACACCCCAGGCCTATAGCTGTTAGGTAAGGTAAGTAAGCTTCATTTTCTTGGTTCATTGTACATTTCCACTCATTCGGTCAATCACGAAGTGCAACTACGGGCGATCTACTTCAGCTCAGCTCAGAATCCAAGTACCGAATTTTCGCATCAGTACCGCATTTCAGGTCCGGAGTTCAGATCTAACATTTAGTTCCAGATTCCCGATCTAAAATTCATATCCTGAATTTGAATCAGGTTGACTAGAATAGATTCGGAATTCAGTTTTAGTACTCATTCACAGAAATCAATCCAAAATTCAGTTCCCAAATCCAGATCCAGTATTTAGCAGATACGCGTCCAAATTAGAGCACGACCTGAGCGTTTGAGGTTTTGTACAACGCAAATGGTCTGCTTTCATTGCTGGCGACTGCTCCGCCCGACGACCGAAATCCAAATGAGAGAAAGACCTGAGCGCTTGACGCTTTATACAAGGTTTGTTGTTACAGAATCGGAAGGTCCTCACCATGACGTCCAGTTCCGTCTAGCGCACTAGAGGAAATGAACGTTTTTAGACCAGTTTATGTTTTATACACCTCCAGTCGTCCAGGTGCGATAAAGGTAACCAAGCGTGATGAATTTTCCCAATTGTTTCCAAAAGTTTCAGAAAACTTTGTTTTTGATTTATTTTTCACTGTTGAAAATTGACTAAAATACGCCTCTGAATTTCTCTTTCGGTTTCATTATCGGCGGTCACCAATTAACCCAATTACATAAACTCGTCAACCACCTTAATATCGTCACCGTTTATTCGCCTACTTGAGCTTTCTGTCCGATACATGTTTTCATCACCTTTTCAAGGTTATGTGTCACAGAGGTACTTTCGGAAGATCGTACCGCTCGTGTCGATCCTCGCTCTTCGAATCACACCTTCCAAAGTAGTATTAAATAAGAGACAAGAGAGTCCATCATCTTGCCGTAGTCATTTCTGAGATTCGAAAGCCTCCCAGATACTTTGACGTAACACACCACTGTATACATTCACCCTTATTCTGAATAACGACGTATCGTTTTGTCGTGAATACGACTTACTTTACTATGGGGTGCCTTTTCAAAATTTACCTTCTGAGAGAGTGATAAGTTTTTGATCGTGAATATCTCTTGTTGTATCTAACAAATCAACATAATTTTTGCTACATGCCATCGGAAATATGATCACAATTTTATGATAAAATTTTCAGTTGTGTGACATAATCTCAAATAATTCAACTTACTTGAAATGTTTGGTATAAACGAGTATGAAAGGGGATAATTCATAACCCTCGTTTGCTTTCTCGTATTTTGAAAGCTCATAGCTCAGTGATCTGTGGAAGGATTTATATAATCTAACTACCATTGATTTGAAATTTTTCAACTTAAACGTGTATAGCAACAGCATTGAAGTATTTCAATAGTACACTATTGAAAAACCTGTCTCGTTTGACCCATGTCAACACCAGCCAATCAGAACGCGTTCTGAGGAAGAGAACAAAATATCTGCTGCTGTACAACAAATCGTTCGAGAAAAATGTTCCGAACAGTGCTTAATATCGTAGTGAGTTCCATAATTTGGCCCTTCTGCAAGGCAGGAATGAATCCCGTAAAACATCCAGATAGTTTCTTTCAATGAAATGCAAATCCGAAATGAAATAATCGAAATTAAAATTCTATATGCTGCTATTTTTATAGCCCTGGACCGCCCATTAGTGAAAAAGCTACAAACGAAATCACGTAATAAGAAACTTCTTAACAAAAATTGGATCAGTTTGGATTCTATCGCCACTGCGAGCAGATGTATTTTGTGTCGTTTGCAAAGCTAGTTTCGCTTCCGACAAGAGCGATTACATCACAGCTGCCTGTCATTTGCATTGGTGAAAAAAAGTACGGGTGTGTAATGTCAGAGACATAACTGGATGTCGTGAATACGAATATGACACGCTTTATTTATGCTTCCGAATTCGAATTGGTAGTTCATCGATTGTTTGAATTGTGCAACTTTCCCCTCTTTCATTACTAGAAATTTAAACGATGCGCCTAGACTAAATTACAGATTAGTTACATTAAACATTCTGAAACGCACTTAAATACTATGAAATAAGCAGTATAGTTCTTTATAATAAAAAAAATGGTGACGATTTGAGTTAGTTCAGCACGCAGACTCTGAATTCTAAACCCATATTCCAGAACTAAGCTCTAAAACATGAAGACGATTTTTCGCCATGACTACCAGAATGGGTTTTATAGAGTACAGTAAAGTAAATTTCCGCATAATTCTTTAGGAGTATTATTATGGTTCTAAAAAGAACCGAATAGAAGAAGTCTGGAATAAAGAACTGGATCCAGAGTTCAAGAACTAAATTTAGAATCAAAAACAGACTCAGAATCCAGTTTCAATTCTAGAATTGCAATTTCGAAACTCAAATTAGTTCCGGAATACAGTTCCAGAATCCAGTTTCAGCACGCAGGCTCTGAATTCTAAACCTATATTGCGGAACTACA
This sequence comes from Malaya genurostris, assembly GCF_030247185.1. Taxonomy (NCBI): domain Eukaryota; kingdom Metazoa; phylum Arthropoda; class Insecta; order Diptera; family Culicidae; genus Malaya; species Malaya genurostris. The sequence continues at coordinate 97,569,116 of NC_080572.1, forward strand.
ATCTGAAAATTGAACTTCTCGTTATGACTACCGAAAACCAAATGATGGCAGGTGCTTTCTCCGTCGCTGCTGGTGATGGCAGTCTGCTCGCCTTGAAACCCAGCAAGCGAATGAAAGTTGCTACCTGAGCGTTTGAGCTTTTAACCACGCAGAAGGCGCTTTCTCCGTCGCTGCTGGTTGATGGTTTAACTCTCGCGATGGCAGTCAGCTCGCCTTGAAGCCCAGCAAGCGAATGAGAGTTGCTACCTGAGCGTTTGAGCTTTTAACCACGCAGAAGGCGCTTTCTCCGTCGCTGCTGGTTGATGGTTTAACTCTCGTGATGGCAGTCTGCTCGCCTTGAAGGCCAGCAAGCGAATGAAAGTTGCTACCTGAGCGTTTGAGGTTTTAACCACGCAAAAGGCGCTCTCTCCGTCGCTGCTGGTTGAAGGTTTAACTCCCACGACGTCTGCTCCCATCGAACGCACGAAAAGAAATGATCGATTTTCACCACGGTTCCCCTTTTATACGCATTCAGTTGAAGATATGTGCCTGACTACCTCAAAATCGTCGTCCTTGCGCGAAAAACCCAAGCGAAAGTAAAGAGTTTTCCGCATTATTTTGAAATATTGAGAAAACTTAATTTTTGAGTTGTTTGTGGTTATCTCACACTGATCAAAATATTATCCTAAATTCCTGATCATATTTTTGATGAAATGGTGAAAGAATTATGTTGCTACCATTAATACAAGTCGAGATATTCACGATTAAGTTCTGCCCATTCTTCCATATGGCTAACTTTGAAAAGGCACCCCATAGTAAAGTAAGTCGTATTCACGACAAAACAACACACAAAATCAGCCGTTCTAATGGCTCTAAAAGTTTTCTAAAGAACTATTAGGATTTGTTGTTCGCAAATCAAAGGTAAATATCCTCAGTTTAGTGCAAATCTATAACAGTTTGGTTAGATTTGTGCACTTTTCGCTGTGTTAAATTCACAGTAATCGAGATCAAGTTTTTGCGAAAAATGTTAAAGAGTTTAATGTCGTAGAGAATTACGCAATTTGGCCTTTCTGAATGCTAGAAACGAATCCCTACATAGTACATAGTTTATTATTGATAGTTTCTTTCAATATATTAGGCCTATTGTATCATTGATCAACCCAGCGAATTGATGTTTTCTTCATTGGAAGATTATAATCGGTTGTAAACGCTACACCTACACAAACCATATCAGTATCGCACCCACGGACAACAGTTCAGCCTGGAATTAGGTGCATCGTTTCAAATTCTAGTAGTGAAAAAGGCGAATGCTTCCATAATACATACAATTGATCAACTAATTGATATTCGGAAGTGTTAAGGAACATGTCAGTTGTTTTCGTATTCACGACATCCAGTTATGTCTCTGACATTACTCACCCGCCTTTTTTTAATCGTATTTCATTCGCATTCCTAATAACGCTAGCAAAATCAAAGCTAGGATTCGACCGAACCATTTTTGATCGAAAAACCAATACGCCGTTATTCAGAATAAGGGCGATTGTTGCTTTGACCAATCGCGTTAGTTTATCTGGAAAACCGTATTCTGGTTTTACAAGGTGAGAGTGAAAAATTTCAAATCACTACAAAAGTGACGACTCTAAAAATTTACTGCTCTGAAGACTATTCTGATTTGCAGATCTTCTTGGATAATACCCCAATAGACTCAAAAAAATATCAGAATGTTTACTACAAACTAGTGACCGAAATTTGTGTTAACTCCACATTCTATAGAAATTAAAATTTTGAAAGGATAAAGGTTGCACGGAATCAAAATGTACATCACAAGAAAATATTCGGTCCAATTCCCCCATTCAACCGACCATCTCCAAACTTTAAGGACCGTTTGGACCTACTATTTGCGTGGATTTGGATTTCTTCCCCCGATTTTACTTCCTTAGGATATTTTCGAATTCATGATGGTACAATACATGTCAATTGGTAGTAGTTTCAGTGCGTTCGGTGAATTGGGTCTTTTATTTATTTATTTATTTATTTATTTACAATCAACAGACACAATTTGGTCCTAATGATAATTCCTAATAATATTCAGAAAATTTTTACGTATTCTGCTTCGTGACACATTAAAATAATACCCAGATGAAACGCGGTTGAACTATCTCTGTACACCAATAATAGAACCGTTTGCGCCATAGTTGGTACGTCGTATAGAAAGTCGAAGAAAAGCACTGTTGCGGAGAGCTCTGAGTCGCACATTAATATTAATTTCGTTGAGCAAAACGGGACAGTCGATCCTATCGTTGAATATAGCTGTCTCAGCTATTGCTGAAAAAACTGAGTCAATATGTGCTGAGCTGAAAGCCGAAATAACAAAAAATAGCCAGCAAATATCTCGCCTGTCTCGCATCGTTTCTACTTCGTCATCGGTGCCAGCGAATCCAGTTTCTCGTCCGGCTGCTAAACGTCGTCGCGAAGAGGTATTTGAGACAAGCAGTTCATTGATGGGTGGGCGGAAACCAGCCGAAAACTGCAATATTGCAACGGTTCCGCTAGCTTCCCCTCTTGCATGGATCTACCTCTCTCGCTTTCATCCCAGCGTTAGTAAAGAGATGGTCGAAAAACTAACGAAAGATGGACTGAATTGCAATGACGAAATTTCGGTCATCCCGCTGGTGAAAAAAGGAATGGACGTCAACACCCTGAACTTAAGTATCGTGATGTTGCACTTAATCCTGACACATGGCCTCAAGGTGTCCTCTTTCGCGAGTTTGAGGACAACCGGAAGCAGGATGTCTGGTGTCCGCCTATCGATGTTTCTCCGCCTACTCCAGATAAGAATGACCGTAGTACGCCTGTGAGTATGGAACAGCAAGGTACACCTGGATCGCCTTTTTCCCTCTTGACAACACCAATGACGTTATGAGATTGCATGGAAATATACCGGGACGCACTGTTATAGGCATTTTGGAAGCTCCTGAACCCCTCACCACAGTCGAGCCATTGCAGCCAGCGTCCTCCAGCCGTCCTGGTCCTGTGTGTGGGTGTGATGAAGGAGTCTTCCAAACATTTCTCCACGGCAAGTATTGTCTTTTTTATTTGCATCCAAGTCCTGATCTTGCTCGCGCTTGTAGATGTCTACCCCTCGTTGGAAACCTCTTGCTGCCCAGCACCATTGATGCGCGTGATTTATCGTTTGAGGTTGGACTGGGACGCAACATAGTTAGCATCATGGAAGCCCCCGATACGTTCCCCACAGTCGAGCCACTGCCGCCAGCGATCGTCAGCCGTCCCGGTCCTGTGTGCGGAAACGAAAAGGGGGTCTTCCAAACCACCACAAATGGCAAGTACTCATCTGCATTGAACGGTTCTAGCACTGATCCGATCCCAGTTTCCAGCCTTCCATCGCAAGTCCGAACCAGTAACTCCAATCTGCAGAATTACTACCAAAACGTCGGTGGTATGAACTCATGTGTCGACGAGTATTTGTTAGCAAGTTCAGACGATTGTTTTGACATTATCGCTCTTACCGAAACTTGGCTCCGAGAAAACACGCTGTCTGTCCAGGGGTTTGGTGCCAGTTACGAAGTTTTTCGAACCGATCGCAGTACTCTTAACAGTCCCAAATCTACCGGAGGCAGGGTGCTCGTTGCGGTACATAGACGTTTCGAAGCGCAGTTGATCGAATCAACGCCTGGTAGTCGTGTCGAGCAATTGTGGATCAGTGTCAAGCTAGCCGAGTTCACACTCTTCCTCTGCGTGGTCTATCTTCCACCTGATCGATGTCGCGATCTTGCTCTAATCAATGCTCACTTAGAGTCCCTTCATGAAATTTTTTCAACTCACGCGCGTCCAATCGACGAAATTTTAATTGTTGGAGACTTCAATTTTCCCGGAATCAAATGGCAAGGAACTTCCGGTGGATTCTTTTTCGCTGATCCGACGCTTTCAACATTCCATGTTGGCATTACGACCTTGCTCGACGGTTATAGTGTGAACTTACTTCGCCAATCGAATCCTGTTGCCAACGAAAACGACCGAATGCTGGATCTATGCTTCTCGAGCAGAGCAGATGTTGCACCTATAATTAGTGCCTCACCGTTTCCTTTGGTCAAATCTGTTCGACATCACCCGCTACTTCATATTGTGCTCAACTCTAATCTTCCACCAGATGGCTACAACACGACCGACATCATCAGCTATAATTTTAATAAAGCTGACTACGCTAAAATGACCGACTTTCTAATACATATTGACTGGGAGGAAATTCTCGACAATGATGATGTCAACGCTGCTGTACAAACGTTCTCTAACGTCATGAGCTACGCGATTGACTTCTTTGTACCAAAACGATCCAAACGGCTGTCCCTGCATCCACCATGGCAGACCACCGTAGTGAGACAACTGAAAACGACTAAAAGAGCCGTCCTAAAACGGTATTCAAAACATGGCGGATACACACTGCGTAATCAATATGTCCAGATCAATCAATTATATAAGAAAACTGTCAAGCGTTGTCATGTCAGCTACTTGAAAAATGTACAACGGAAATTGAAATCCAATCCGAAGTCTTTTTGGAAACACGTGAACGAGCAAAGGAAGGAGTCTGAGTTACCTTCTATAATGAAGTTTGGAGAGTTTACTGTTTCGTGTAAGCGGGAAATCTGCCAGCTTTTTTCGGAAAAATTTTCTCGTGTCTTTACAAACGAAACTTTAAGCCCGCAACAAATTACACTCGCCGCGCTCAACGTTCCAGAATCTAATAATTCTTTAAATCTCATTCATATTGACGAGGATTCGATTCGGACGGCAATCGCTTGCATGAAGTCGTCTACCTCCTCTGGCCCTGACGGTTTACCGGCAGTTATATTGAAAAATTGCTCGACTGGTGTAATTGCTCCCCTTTGTCGACTATTTCGGATGTCACTCTCTAAAGAAGTTTTTCCCAACTTATGGAAATCTTCTTTTATGTTCCCAGTGTATAAGAAAGGTGACAAAAAAGACGTGAACAATTACCGTGGCATCACATCGCTTAGTGCAGTTCCTAAACTGTTTGAAAAGGTTATTCTGGCACCGATTTTCAACCACTGCAAGCAATATATTGTTGACACTCAACATGGTTTTATGCCCAAGCGCTCCACAACCACCAACCTATTGTCATTTATGTGCTACGTGACTGATGGTATGTCAAAAGGCTTACAAACAGACGCTATTTACACCGATCTCTCTGCTGCCTTTGATATAATAAATCACAATATAACAATTGCTAAATTGGAAAGACTTGGATTCGGCTCTAGCATCCTTCGGTGGCTGCAGTCATATCTTGTAGATCGTCGTTTAGCAGTGAAAATCGGCGATCACGTTTCCAATGAGTTTATCGCTTCGTCCGGAATTCCGCAGGGTAGCCATCTCGGGCCTTTAATATTTTTACTGTATTTCAACGACGTCAACTTTACTCTAGAGGGCCCTCGTCTATCGTTTGCCGATGACGTTAAGATCTACTATTACATTCGAAGCCCAGAAGATGCAGGTTTTCTTCAACGACAGTTGTTGAGCTTCGCCGAGTGGTGTAAAGTAAACCGTATGAAATTGAATCCTGACAAATGCTCGACCATCACATTCTCGAAGAAGAAAGAGCCATTTCATTTTGATTACTTTCTGGAAGGATCCCCGATAGTCAGAACGACGTGTGTTAAAGACCTTGGTGTCTTTCTCGATGAGCAACTGACATTCAAGCAACACATCAGCTATATCGTTTCTAAAGCTTCTCGCAACGTAGGATTTGTTATGAGGATGGCTAAACACTTTACAGACGTGCACTGTTTAAAATCTCTGTTTTGCTCGCTTGTTCGTTCATCCTTGGAGTACTGTTCTGTCGTTTGGAACCCTCACTACATAAACGGAGCTCATAGAATCGAATCGATACAACGCAGATTCATTCGCTTCGCCCTACGGCGCTTACCGTGGAACAATCCTCACCAACTACCAAGCTACGAAAGTCGCGGGTTATTAATCGGTCTCGATACACTACAAGTTCGTCGAGATGTGGCACGTGCTTCACTGATAGCGGATGTTTTGACCGATAGGATTGACTGCCCTGCTTTGCTCCGCGAAATTAATATCAACGTCCGACCCCGGGCTCTTCGCAACAGTGCATTTCTTCGACTTCCTTTACGACGAACTAACTACGGTGCTAACAATGCTATTATTGGCTTGCAGAGATCATTCAACCGCGTTTCATCAGGATTTGACTTCAATCTATCACGCAGTAGGATACTTGGAAATTTTTTATATATTACTAGAAATTATCATTAGGACCATATTGTGTCTGTTGATTATACCTAAATAAATAAATAAATAAATCTGCTATTATCAAAGCGCGTGATAATTCTCGTCGCACTTGTAATGTGTCGAGACCCATTAATAACCCACGACTTTCATAACTTGGTAGTTGATGAGGATCGGTCCACGGCAATCGGCGAAGAGCGAAGCGAACAAATCTGCGCTGTATTCCCTCAATTCTATGAGCACCGTTCAGGTAGCATGGGTTCCAAACTGCCGAGCAATATTCGAGAGTTGAACGAACAAGCGAGCAGCGATTTTAGACAGTGTATGTCTGTAAAGTGCTTAGTCATTCTCATTAAGAATCCTAAGCTACGGGAAGCTTTAGCTACAATGTAACAGATGTGATGTTTGAATGTAAGTTGTTCATCGAGATGGACGCCAAGATCCTTAACGCTAGTCGATCTTCCAATCAAGGATTCATCCAGAAAGTATTCGACATGCAATGGCATTTTTCTCCTCGTGAACGTAATGGCCGAGCACTTGTCTGGATTTACAATCATACGGTTAACATTACACCAATCTGCGAAGATTAACAATTGCCGCTGGAGAAAGGCTGCGTCTTCTAAGTTGCGGATGATGTGATAGACCTTGACATCATCAGCAAACGATAAGCGAGGACCTTCCAAGGCAAAATTGACATCATTGAAGTACAGTAAAAATATTAACTGTCCTAGATGACTTCCCTGTGGTATTCCGGATGATGCGAGGAACTCTCCGGAAGTATGATCGTCAATTTTAGCTGCTAAACGACGATTCCTAAGATACGACTGCAACCAACGAAGAATGTTCGAACTGAATCCAAGTCTGTTCAACTTAGCAACCGTGATGTCGTGGTTGATTATATCGAAAGCGGAGGAAAGATCTGTGTAGATAACGTCCGTCTTTCGGCACGAAGCCTTGTGCCACTCTTGTGAGTAATGGTTATTCGGCCCGAAAAGCATAGGACCATTGTGTGAACTTAGAAGTGGAAGTATATGCTTGTGGATCGCTGCCAATTGAGCGCCCCGATTGTCACAAATGGAGTGCTTGGCTTTCCACATAAATAAATTATTTGCCAAATCATGTATTTTTTAAATAAACTTCGACATCTGCATTCTGAAACCATTTTGCTTTGTATATCCCTGCTGATAACTACTTTTTCGTGCTCCTGGAGGAATTTCATTTCACTATTTTTGGGCGGACTTTCCCAACCTGTGGTCACCGAGTGAATCGTTTATTTGATCTGCGGAAACTTTAATTGAAACTACCCAATGGATAGAAAGTAAAGTAATTTGATTCCGCACACTTTTTATTTCGATTCATTTGAAAGTTGCGGGTAATGTGATATGAATTCAAAAGCAAACTATTGGCTAACTGTATAAAATGATTCAATATAATTTACAATAATATTTATATACGTTGTGGTTTTTTCTTACGTTTCTATCGATTATATGCGGACCAACGTAAACTTCTGCTTTGCTGCATTCCACATTCCACAATCACATACAGTTTGATAAATCCTACCTATTTATTTCGAGGAAACGATCTCAACTGAATTCTGATCGCACTAAACCTAGTGACAGGGAACACGAAGTCTCGCATACCAGCGAAGTTGATATAAAAAAAGTCTAACTATTTCGATCCTATTCGTCCATATTATTAGGCTGGAACTAAATGAATTCAACTCAACAGCACGTAAGGGTACTCATATTACTAGCCCACTTTTATTCGCAGTTCGAATTAAATACATTTCTAGCAAATTATGGAAGGTGATTCATGTTTCATATTCGAATACAACTCTTCATTACATATTCAGCACAGCTTGCAAGTTATCCTTTATCAGTAGGTTATCAATAGGTGACTATGATTCTATGTACAAAACGGGGACTGTTTTTTCTCTTAACTTTATCTAGAAAGGATGATGGTTAAAGGTTACTGAAAACGCTAACTCGATTCCCAATATACATACCAATCGGTTCTCTATGTATACATGTAACGCTACTTAACAAATCTTTAACAAAATATCGATGAATCACTCTACCTTTCCATAGGTTAGAACATGCGATAGTGTTCTTGAAAATTGTATAACCTTTTCCTACAATAAATATGTTCATTTTTTTATCTGATCGATAAATTTCTCCTTCTGGATTGGCTTCCAGCTCGGTATTTTGATCTACTAAAGTGTTATACCCTTCGCATTGACAAAACATCGCTTGCTGAACAATAAGACAATATTGTTTATCTACTAGATTATAATCTCATTATATTTTCGTAGTTTTCTGTTGCAATTTAAAATTTCAAAACCGCTAAATATCACTTACTTGGATTAACCGATTATGTTTCATTCGCTACAGAAAAGTCTCGCCAAAAATTCCAAACGTGTTCCGAAAATTTCGCATTGGAATCGATCTCAAAAAACGGTCTATAAAAAGTTGATGAAATAGTTAACTATGTTCGATTTTACTTGATGTATGGATACTTTAAAAATTTGTTGAGCTACCGTGTTCAACTATGTAACAATTGCTAATGAAAAACTGTTGTTGATTCTCTACTTCACTTGGTTTGATTTAAAAACATTTGATTAGTAATTTACTGTTCACTAGCAAGAAAATTGTACGGTTGTTAGAACACTAGATTTTTTTTCAATTGGCTTGTTATCTAAAATTGGATCAAAGTCAGTTCTCCTTCGAAGGCATTTCGAATGAGCTTTGTTCCGATCGTTTCCAAAAAAAGAAATTCAAGGTTGTTGAATTCATTCCCAAGACTGATTACTTCCTCTTGTGCTATGTCGAAAGAGGAAAAATCAGCCAAACATTTCGCTTCCTGTTAGTTTAATATACTGAAAAATTAAAATTCATTATTTATCGCCATCTTATTAGGCGCATGTCGAGTGATTTATTCTACAGAAAACAAAACGACCGAAAATCCACGCGCAGCGATAGACCCCCAAAGGTCATATGTTCCCTACTCGACAGCGAATCCGCACGTCTCTTCAACGGCCTGCGTTAGTTTGTCGTACATCAACTGATACGAGTCGTACATCGGTAGGTCAATCCGGTTGAAGCAAGTATGTGCTTTCGGAAGGTTTTGAAGAGGAGCATCTGCCGTCAGATGAATAGTGAATAACCGCGGACCAACGGCTCCGGTCGAGCCTTGCAAAGCACGGAAACCCTGGAGCGGCACCCGACAGGATCCGGTCACGAACTGGAGCAGCTGAGCACGCATCTCTGGTGAGTAGGATTCCACAATCTGGAAAAAAGGGATTAAGAGAAGAACGAAGAATGACGATACATTATTTGTAATAAATTGTTAGATTCGTTATTTAAAAAAACTTGATATGGAAGTAAAATAAAAAAGAACTGTTTTTAGTCCACCTATCATATTACATATATGTTCGAAAACATCACTAGAAGGTTCTCTCAAGATTTTTTATTCAAACTTGAATAAAATCAAAACCTCTCTTTGGGTATAAACTACCATAACATTTTCAATTTGTAAACGGTTATGTCAAGTTAATATAGATTTAGATATAACAACCCTACACGCACCCTGCTAGGTGGTGGTGTACGCTAGCACGTACGAAGCGTACCGGTTTTGCCTCATTTTGCATGACAGTTTGAAAGTTTTGATGCTCTACGTCCTATAATTTTGGAACCAGATGTCGGATCTGGATGAAATTGCACAGTATCTTTTAAGACACTAAGAGTTTAACTTTGAATCATGATTTGTGAAAATCGGTTTAACCGTTGCTGAGAAATCGAAGTGAGTTCCGTTTTTGTAGCTTTTCTACATTATTACCGGTGCTTTCAGAAAGGGAAACCGGGGACTAATAGTCCCAAAGTAGATTTATATATCGACAAACTAGCAAGGTCTGTCAACTAGATGAATTTACCAGTATAAAAATTCGCACCTCGTTTCGCCATCACTTGTGAAAAAATACTAAGAAACTAATTAATGTTTAAGAAAGTTGGAGGTGAACGATAAAAAAATTTCCTGAAAAAAAACTTTTTGACGATTTTTGAAAAACGATGTTTTTATAAGAATAAATGCGTTAGAGCAATAAAATTTATAGAGAGCTTTTCGAAATTTCGAATCTTCGAGATATATGAGAAACAAAATTGAGAAGATGGATATTTCCTTAGAAATACTCCTTTTTTATGAACTAGTCCGGGTTCTCCATCGCCAAATTCATTTTTTTTTTCAATTCTCATGAATTTCGAATAAATTAGTCTTTGGCATCAAGACTATGCAAAAAGTTATTTTCGAGATATTTGAAAAGAACTAAATCAATGAAAAATCACAGGTTTAACAAGACAGTAACCGCCATATTGAAAAAAAATACCTGCTTTTAGGTAATCAGTCCACGTATAAAAAAATAGGTTATCGTGGTCTTCTTGTTTTCCTCTGGTATAAAAGTTTACCTATGGTATGAAAGATTAACTACACCCAACTATAAAAGTGCATATTTGAAATACAAAGCGTCAGTGAGCAAACTACCACAAAAACATAGTATTCAGTGAGTGTGATTTAATTACAAGAAGATATCATTGTAGTAGAGCTTTTTGTGATAAGGGGAAACCTTGTTCGTCTAAGCGTCGTAAAGTAACAGATAATATGTTTGAACACTTTGCTTCCAAGCAGTGTGCAATCACTGTGAATACTACAATGCATACTACCGACTTATGTCGATTATATTCATATATATTCTGCTGTAGGTGCACAGAGACTAGTTCCCAGCGACAACGAGACGCCAGATTACACAACAGTTCTGCCAACAACATCGGGAAATAATTTAAAAGAAATACCGCTGGCTTCATCGGAATATGATTTAGAAGAAATATCATCAGCGGCTTCACTCGTCTGAACATCCTCCCTCCCAACATAGTGATCTAGCGGATGATTTGAGGAATCAAAATGATGAGGTATCTATTGGATGTACGAATTAGTTCGGTCCGTTTTCAGATGGTTCTGGCTGTTATGAATATTGAACAGTAACAGCTGGTCTCGATAGTTTCAACTGGTTAGAAATCTGTCATTAATATCCAGTTCATATTGCTTGGAGTTTTCTAAGAAAAACTTGTTTTTCACTGTGTTAATTATAAGCAATTTTGTGTAAACTAAGCATCATTAGCGGGAAGTTTTAGTTTTCTGTTTTAATTGGAAGCAAAGTGCAGCTGAAGCGCATCAAATGCTCGTGTATAAACATAAATCGTGCTCGTGTATAGTGATAAATCTCCAACTGATAAGATATTCTCCTGCATGACAACGCTCGACCTCAAGTCGCAAGTCGTGAAAAAAAATTCGAAAACGCTCATATGGGACAGTGGGAAATTTTTCTGCACCCGCCGTATTTTCCTGACATTGCTCCTTCTGATTACTAGTCTTTCCGACTGATTCAGCACGATCTGGCAGGTCATGGGTTTACTTCTTTCGCAGAAAGTGCTTCAAACTTGCATCATCTCAAAATACGACATATTTTACTGAAGATGGAATTCGAAAATTGCCTGAGAAGTGAAGTTTTTTCCACAGGATTCCACACGGTATCTAGGCTGGTACTGTCCGAAGAAAGATAAGATCTCTTAGTGGACCTCAGTCCCTTGTGTAACTTGGGAAGTTCCCCGGTCAATAGAAAAACTATTACCAACATTGTAAAGCATGTCAGAACTCGACTATCGACATCACAAAGAACAGCACTGAGTGAGCACTTACTTACAAGAATAGAAACTTACCACTTGTGGCTGACGGTTATTGTAAGGCTCATTCTAAATCTCCTACATCGATTCTTAAATTAAGACAACAAGAAATGAAGTCTCCCGCGGCAAAGGCATTAAACTACCGCAAATGGATTCATACAAGGTTTATTTAGCGACCCTGCGTATAGGGCGAACGTAAAATAGAATAAGCACGTGTCTCACGCTATTGACCCCTTTGAAGAAAGAAAGAAAAGCAAAGGAATTTTCTTAATTTCGATGGAAGGAGGAAATTTCTACTCGTGATCTAACTCGTCGCAGTTAGGAGTCGCTCGATGAGGACAAGAAGGGAAGGAAAATAGGTGCAAGTGAATAGAAGCCTGTTTTCTTTATTTCTATGTTACTGCGCAGCTAACAAGCCAGGAAAGGAAATAAGATAATCTGGTTTATACGCTAACGCGAGAGTGAAATTAAATATGTAGATAAGATAAAATTTTGTAATTAAAATGGTAGTAGTATTCACGAAGTCTCTTCAGCCTTATTAGTTAAACGAACTAAAAGTAAACACCACACCACTTTCGCATAGGTATGATATAACCTTTTTGTTATCCTCACTAGGCGCTGGTTAGTTATACGGCGGATATGCTGAACAATAGACGTATTACCGGTCTATGTCATTGATAATCAGTCTAACTGTGACAGCACAAATATCTCAAAACGTCAGATATAAGAGATGCATTAACAGTACTTTTGCATGCTTGAGGCATTTCACGTAGATTAGTCGTACCACTCTTAGTTAGTTAGTTTTCTTTATTAAAGAGACTTTCAGCCGGTGGCTGGTTCGTCTCTGCTTAGAAGCTAGGTGGTATAAACAATTAGGTGTGTATAGTACATGTAGTATGTCACTGCTTAAATCAAATCTGTTCAAATAAATGTGTATCCTTGAGGAAGTTTATAAGTGCGGCTAAGGAAGTAGGATCGTTACTCAGAGCTTCTCGGATGTTTTCTGAAATGTTCCATTGCGTTCGGGCGCCTTGATATTGTGGGCAGTGACATATAAAGTGTTCTACTGAGTTATGCTGATTACACACGATGCATGATTTCCGGAAGGGACCCTCGGTCCCCATGTTGTGTGATGCTCTACAGTGTCCTGTTCGTAAGCGGGATAAGATTTTTTGTTGCTTTTTGTCTCCGACGTCTTCCCAACGCTCGACATCGTTTTTAATTTTCCGTATGAAAAGGGTTCTGTTTTTCCACCAGTCGGTGGCCCATGTTGATCTGAGCTCAGATGATATCCAACGTTTTAGGTCTTTACCTGGGACTTCGTTAGTATAAAAGGGGGCCTTTCTTCCTGAGGCAGCTAGACGGTCGGCCTCTTCATTTCCGCGGATTTTGCAGTGTCCTGGGACCCATATGAATACTGTGTTGGCTGGAGTCAGAGACTGGATATCCTGTATCCATGGATGATTGCAAGTGTATGAGGAGAGAGCACTGACAACGCTTGCCGAGTCTGTGAAAATAGCGATCGGTTTTGAATCTGGCGCGGGCGTGGTTGCAGCGATAAGGGCCGCGGCTGCTTCTGAGGAGAAAACGGAACATTGATCTGGAAGACGGAAAGATGAACCGGTAACAAGGTCTGTGATACCGATTCCAACTCGATCATTAGCTTTTGAGCCGTCCGAGAAACGAACGTGGTAATTTTTGTAGCTAGTTTGTTGTAGTTCCGTGACTGCTTTATTGACCGCAGAGGGGTTAGCGCCTGCTTTAAAATTGTTCTTAATGGTGAGGTCGATCTTTATGCGGGGTGCGTTCCAGTCTCTGGCTCCATTCCAGTGGAATTCAGCCACCGGGGGGAGCTCTTGATTGGTGTCTCTTGATAGAAGTCGATTCGCCTCGTCGAGGAGAAAGACTCTGTCGCAGTTTGAGGTAGTTCTTTCTAGGAAGCACACGGCTCTTTTGCTGATGGTTTCTGTTACTCGGAGAGAGAAGGGAAGTCTGCCACTTTCGATGCAGGCTGCCGTACAAGGAGTGGAAGGTAGTAGTTCGGATGTTATGTTGATTGCTTTGTTGTACACCGGTGATAGAATTGATATGAGAGAGTCCGTCGATATAGCCGTCAGCTCGATACCGTACATCAGTTTACTATCTACGATTGCATCTGCGATGCGGAATCTGACATCGCGATTGTTCGATTGGTGTCGGTTGCACAGTGCTCGTAGCAGATTCAACCTTGTCTTACACGCCTGTTTTACCTCTTTAAAGTGGTCGTTAAAGGTTAATCTACGATCAATTCTTATACCGAGGACGCGTGTTGAAGATTTGTTCGGGATTGCAATTTTGTTGGCTATAACGGGAGTTCGGCTTGGACGATGTCGTAAGGAGCATATGTGTGTTACGGTGCTTTTTTCCGGGGAAAGTTGAAAACCGGTTCGAACTGTCCATTTAACAACAGCTGTTACGGCTGCTTGTATTTTTCTTCTTAAAGCTATCGTTGTTTTGCCAATGGCAACTAACACTACGTCATCTGCGTATACGAATATGTAGATTTCCTTCGGAAGCTCGTTAAAAATTCCGTTCATTGCTATTAAAAATAAAGTAACGGATATAATTGAGCCTTGTGGTACGCCGGTTTCTTCTGGAAAGACCTTTGATCTGTGGTTGCCTATGACGACTTGGAAAGTTCGTCGGCGGAGAAAATTTCGTAGGAAATACAGTATGTGTCCTGATAGACCCCACATAGCGAGTTGTTTGATTACTCCTGGTGTCCAAGTGCGATTGTAGGCCTTAGCTAAGTCGAGCGTGGCGATTTCCGTATGCAGATTAGCTGTTTTGGCGTCTTGTAGGACCTGTGCTAAAGTTGCAAAGTAAGTTCCGGTGCCGTGACCTGGTCGAAAGGCGTGCTGACGATGGTCAAGGTAGTTTCCGTTTTCAAGGTAGTGGACTAACCGGCGGTTGACCATTCTTTCTAGTATCTTACTAGAGCAGCAAGTTAGGGATATTGGGCGGAAATCGTTTGGGGTTGAAGCGGCATTATTTTTTGGAATTGGTACAACTAAACTGTGCGTCCAGTCGATTGGAAGCGTGTTGTTTGCCCATTCCTTATTTAGAATACGTAGTAGGGTGGTTTTTCCTTCAAGAGGTAATTGTTTTAACAGAGGATAACCCACTTCATCAGCGCCGGCTGATTTGCCCTTGCTACGGGCTAATGCGTATTCGAGTTCTGACATACTAAACGGTTTGTTGATATCGAGGCGGTATTCGGTGTCTTCTGGTATTATAAGATTTGCCAATGAATCGGTAGAGCATTCGTTCTTGCGAGTGAAAGGGCTGTCATACTTGTTCAAGGCCGACAACGAAGCAAAATAATCTCCAATTACGTCGGCTATAGTTGCGGGGTTTCTGATTACTGAGCCGTTGAGATTGAGAGACATCAGGAATCAGAACAGATTGGCTCGAATGGCACGTTCCCCTTGTTGTATGGAGATTTGTGCCTTGCCGCAAGATCTGTATTATCATCATTTTCCTGAAGGGAGAGGAAAGACTGAAAGGAAGGAGCAGGGTAGTTTAGAAGCTGGGTAATTTAGGAGAAAATGACGACACAATACATGTAAACAGAAGTTAATTCTGCACCCCTAGGGGTGCTGAACATTCTGTTGGACTGCACAAAGAAAAACATATAACCAGAAGTAAATTCTGCACCCATAGGATGCTGAACAATCTGTTTTAACCTTTACAGGTGTAGACTCAATGGTCTTGATTATTCCTGCCGAATAGTTCGAACAGAAATTTTCTGAAAACCGTAGTTCAGTTTTAATTTCTGTTTGTTAAGAAGATTTAGAGAGCCATCGTCAATACTGCAGAAAAACAGTCGTTTTCCTGCAACTGCCGGAGCCGCTCTCAAAACCTTCCATCTCACCGTCTGAACTACTGGGTTTTGCAGATATATCCGCTTCAGAACATCATTCTCCGTCAATTTTTCCTCGGGATCCCATGGAATAACGAATGAAATCCTGTTCTGATGCAGACAGTAAGGTTCTATCACGAACCTATTTTCGCCCGCCTCTTCGTTTATCATTTCGAGCCTCTGTCTGAGCCAGGTCGAGCTGTCCTCGTTGTCCGGATGAAACCAGACAACCCCGAACCTGAGTCCGCACCCATTGAAGCTCGGAATGAAAGACGTAGGAGGCGTAGTAAAGAGGAAATTATTTAAAATCCTCATCAGATTGTCCTTCAGATCCGTTGTAAACAATCCATTAAACATACGAACCTGAAAACGCTCTGTTGAACTGGGTTTATTTTCCTCGGAATGAGGTTTTGTACGCCCAGATGGTTTCTTACGGAGTCTTTTGTTTTGATTCCGTTCGAAACTTTTGCCTTTTGTCTTCTTCGCATTAGGATTTCCATCCGGAATGGCTGGAGACTTAGGCATACGTTTTCCTGAAGGATTTCCAGAACTAGCATCGCCAGGTGCCGTGATCCGATCACTCCGAGAGTCAGACTCGCAGTTTTCGGGTTTTCGACTTGTAGGCGATGTAGCGCCGGAATTTCCAAAGGCCAGGACTGATTTCGTTTCCATCTTGAATTAAAAAGAAATCTTCAGATGGTACGGAATGGTAATTTTTAGAAAAAATAGCTTGGATTACCAACTACTCGCTATGGCGGTTCAAAGTAAAAGAGGGATATACAGCGATTTGGGATAAGTCGCTGATATAATCTTTAATAGTATTAAATTTCACTACTATTGTTCTTTACGGTTGTAGTGAAAAACTACCCTAATGTAGAATCAGTGTATTGGTACACTATGTAACAGACGAATCAATTTGGAAGCAACTAGTTTTGCTAGTAAAATCGTGTAATGAGAGAAATGGGAAGATTTCTCATCAATAGGCTAAGGCTTTATTCCAAACCTGTATGCTAGCAGTTAACGCTAGATGATACTAGTATTGATAGTATTGTGTGAGGAAGAATGGTACTACAGAAGAACAACCAGCAGACAAATGGTACCGAACTTGCGCACATATGTCCCAAAACTTTTGCTCTGTGATGTACCATCAACGCAGAAGATATAATTGTATATAAAAAACAGCAAATCCTGGTGACGAGATAAGCCACACAGATGCTGTATGCATATCAACTGATATTGTAATCACACCACAATAGTCGAACGGACTTATCCAGTGTGTAATGAAGAGAGATTGAGATTGAGATTGAGATTGAGAGACATACCGAGAGTTTTTCGTTTGCCACTCAAGGCGTTAACCCTGTTCCATAGGTCAGCGGGGGATTGATTGGAGTTTATGCCGTCGAGGAATTCTTCGAATGATTTTTTCTTAGCGTCTCGAATTAGTTGCCGACATTCGTTTCGTGTCTTACGGTAGTGTTCGGCGGCTGCCGCTTTTGCCGGGTGTCCATCTGTGATTCGGCGAGCGTTTCTGAGTGCCTTTCTTCTTGCTTTAACTGCTAGTTTGGTTTCGGTTGACCACCACTGCAATGATTTGCGTCCGACTTTAGAACTGGTTTTAGGTATCGTGGTACTGGTTGATTGGTGAATCAACTGCACCAGTTGAGACACATCTTGTGGGGGTTGCGAAACCATTTCTTGTTGTAATGAGAGGACAAAGCTCTCCCAGTCTGCTTTCTCGTAAACCCATCGTGGGCGACGTGTGGTCTTTGGTGGTGTGTCTGCTACGCGAATCGTGATTGGATGGTGGTCACTTCCTCGTGGATCGGAGCTTGCTTGCCATAGTAGCTTGTGTGTAATGCTAGGGCTAACCATGGAGATGTCTACGGCGGATGTACGTTGTCCACTGGTGAATGTCGTGGATCCATCATTAAGTATTATCAAGTCTAATGCCTCAGAGATATCAGACAAAATAATGCCTCTGTTGTTAGGAGTGACACTTCCCCATTTTGGGTGGTGACCGTTGACGTCGCCTAGTATTAGCTTTGGATCTTGTATGGCTTCTATAGTTTGTAGAAGACGATTTTGGAGGTTTGGTATCTTTTCACACGGTAGATATATTGATGCCACCGATAGAGGAAAGGGGTATTCGATCCGAACGACGACGATAGGAAGATCTGTATTTGGTTGAACCACGGAGAAAGGAATGTCCTGAAATACTCCTATAGCTACGGAATGGTAGATGTTTGTTCCGCATTTGTATGTCCATCGATATTTTCCGGATAGCAAACGATTCAATTGTTCCACGGTAGTACGGTGTGCTTCTTGTATTGCGAGAATCATTGGAGGGTTGTCCTGAATGAGTAGTTGTAGGTCACCTAAATTGTTGTGTATCCCATTTATGTTCCATTGTAGTGCTAATTTAGTTCGGTTTGGTTGTTGGTTATTGGTTTGTTCATTTGGCTGATGTAGTTTAGCGTATGATGATCGTGAACAAGAGAGATCCGGCGATGTTCTACTGGAAGAGGTGGGCGTTGCTGGGGATGACGAACTGGCATGGTGAGTACTGGTCACTGCTGTTATTGAAGATGCGCTGGCCGGGGTGATTGCACCGGATCCGTAGTTAAGAAGTAAAAAACGGTCGTATGTTTCAGCGTTGCGTGTATCCGATGGTGCAGCGAGCGGATGGGTGACCACGGGGTTCGTCATTGCCCCACCGCAGGAAGGCTTCGGTGAGGGGCCCGCCGGCGGCAGAGGTAATGAAACTGTGTTTCCGATTTTTTTCATTCCCACGTTGTCCGAAGGGGAATAGGCAGCACTGCCCTTGTCCGTCCCTCTTCCGACGCGCCCGGGATGTAGAGGGGTGTCCGCCGGTTCCGGTGGTGGTGTAACTTCCGCACCGACGGTGCCTCTACTGTCCCGAGGAGAAGTCGGGAAAACTAAAGTCTGAGCGGGTTTACTCTTTTGTGTTCCGTGTGAAGTCACAATATTAAGTTGGTAGAGGTTTCCTTTCGGTTTTGGACGGAGAGATGTTTCCTGTGTGAGGTTGCTTGCATTTAAAATGTTTGATGCGGTTGACGATTCAGTCAACTCCACGATGTATGTGGACGGTGCGTTATTGATTGATTTTGTGTTCGTTGTTGTTGTTTGGGGAGTTTGAAATTGCTGGTATGACTAGTTTTTCGGAGTGTGACTGATTGCATGAGTTGAAATTAGCGCTGGTTTATTCTGACATACTTTCATCCCAGCTTGAGGCAGGGAGATTGATGCTTATGTCGTTTCCGGTAGGTTGTTTACTTTTGGGTCTGTCCGATGATCCATCGGAGTCCATCGGAGAATGGTTTCTTTTGGAGTTTTTTTCAGACGGAGTTTGAGGTTGAGGTGTTGGACTGGTATCACTGTCGTACATATGGTTTGTTTGAGTTTTAGGCTGACTAGGCTTCTTGTTTGGTTTTTTACTGCCGGAGCGAACTAGAGAATGGTTCTGAGACGTTGTTGGTGATACTTTGTCTGTTTGTTCACGTTGGTGGTCGAAGATGTTTCGGAGAATCGATATTTCCTTGTTCTTGTTGTTTAGTTTAGCTTCGAGGTCTGTAACCTTCGAAGATCTTCGATAGTTCCATTTTTCCTTACGAGGTTTAATCGAGAATCCTTTTGCAAACATTTTTCTAGAGCTTTGATGCGTTCATCTTTCTTCTTCATCTCTCTGGTCAGAGAATCCATTTTGATCATGAGTTCGGAAATAAGATTTCTATACTTATCGAGCGGTTCGATGAGTGCGGTAGGACAGTCTCTTTTAAGTAGCTCGTTTTGGAGTTTATCCACTTTAGCAGAAAGCTCCTTAATTTGTTGATTTTTACTGGCGACGGTGATGGATGCAAAGGATACATGGGGGTGAGCTTGTTCGTATGGTTTTCTGGCCAATGGGTAGGAAATACCTTTGTCTACTTTTAGTCTCTGAATGTCTTGTTCTTTGCAATACTCGGGGCATTTTCGGCTAGATATGGGATGGTTATATTGATCGCATCGTTTGCAGTAGCTTTCGGCTTCGCATTGGGTGTTATCTTCTATCGGGTGGTCTTTTGAGCAGTGTCCGCATGTTGGTGAGCTTTGCTGACAACGTGGACGGGTGTGTCCAAAGGACCAGCACTTGAAGCATTGCAATGGGGCTGGGTAATATGGACTTGTTTTGCATCGGATCCATCCGAAATTAATGTGTGAGGGGAGCACCGTACCGGCTATCGTGAGTATTATGGTTGGTGTGTTTTCCTTTTTATCGGCGACGCGTTTAGTTATACGGCGAATGTCGCGAATACCTTGTCCGGATAACCATTGCTTCAACTCTTCATCGGGCATATCTACGACGTCTCTGCATCTCACTACGCATCGGGTCATATTAAGAGTAGGGTGTTCTGTGATTTTGATTTCAGTTTTATCGATGAGTGAGGTTAGGTCTAATAGTTTTTTTATTTGAGCTTTACTCCGTATCTTGAGGGCATACGTTGTACCTTTATTTTCTGGAAAAGCACCGTCGATTTTCGATCCAACGCAATTTTCTACTGATTTCCTTATCAAGAATGGGTTTTTAGGTAAAACACCCGATATTGCTTCCATGCGAAGCACGTGAATCGGACCGGAAAGGCCGGTTTTGTCCATGTAGTCCGGTAGAAGGGGGCCGGCAAAGCCATTATCGAAGAAATTCGAGCAACTTTCCGTTTGTTCCCCAATGGGGGGAAAAAGATCAAGTGCCTTCGCCATGAGCGGCGAGGCAGAACAGGAGCCTTGATGTATATCGTAGATTTCCGCGGTAAATGAAAGGTTAGAACACAACCTCAATATCGAGCGGGGCACGTGCTAATCGGCACTCCGAGGAGGCCTATCTTTGTGCGTGGTTCGGCAAGTAACGGCAACAACGGGACAATAACCAATTACTCCAAAAAACTAATTATTGAAAGATTTTCCTCCGAATGTCGAGTTGTCGTTTACGCACTATAGAATACGATGAGACAGAAAAACGATATATGAACCGATCGCTTTGAGTGTTCAACACGAACTACGTACCACTCTTGTTGACAGCAACAAATACTGGGTTTAATAAAAAATATGCTTCTTGAATCAAAACTATAGAAAACTTTCCTGCAGTAGACAGTATAGTTTCGTAGTAACTAGAAGATTACTACGCCAAATACATTGGCTTAGTACAGATACATTAAACCATGCAATGTTTTTGGGACATCACAAGCATTCAGATATCACAGATTGCGAAGAATCGATACATTAACTTTGTTAGAGCTTCACTCAACACAACAAGGACAAATCCCAAGACAGACATCGAGACGAAATTCATCCTCGCCTTGGAAGCCTTTGTTCTTGTAACCTTTTACGACATGAAATATTTTATTGGAATTATACCACCTGGACCAGATTTATTGTAGTATTATTCTTAGTCAGATAGAAACCGCTATCGATACTACATGACTATCTAGGCTGCTCGGGAAAGGAGGGTGACATTGAAGGGCAATTTCCATGGATGGTCGATTGGTGTGGAGATTTTTTATTGAAAAAGAGCTTCATCACACAAATAATTCAGGGGCACAACACAAACAAAAAGTGTTGGATATGATTTCATCGAAGATATAATTCTCTTTATCAATAAAATCGCTTCTCTGTTGGCATCCCTCATTTCACCGAGGGTCGTTCCACCAATTGGGACATTTCACCGAAATCGTCTGTGAGTATCTATTCCCCGCTTTCCCGAGCAACATTCAAAATTTGTTGAAGAAGAACAATATATCCGAGCAGTCAATTTTAAGAACAGAGCTCCCCGTTGATGTTTCAACGATGAGAAAAAGAAGTTTTGGCTCTACTTTCCGACCAACATTGCAACCAATTTCTCAGTAACCCTTGTCACAATGTGTTTTTCGATGCTCGAAGTCAGTACTTTATAAACTAACCTGCCAAAACCATAAGATTTGTGGTGTCTCCGGTGTGCACTGCTTCAGCCGTGTGTGGGCTTTCCAGTCGTTGACATCAATTTTGCTGATTCCTCCAATCACCAGCTCCAGTTCGCGTTCGTCAAACGGTCGCAGATACTGACTTGGTATTAGCTCGCCAAAACCTATCATAGAAACAGAAGTGTCAAAAGATCGATCAATGCGCTAACGGCAGTTATCCACCTACCTTTAGATAAAGCTAAGAATTGCTGTTCGATTCCACGCATAAATCGATAATTCACGTAAAGCTTAACGTATTCGCGTTTGTTGTCTTCGGTAACTGGCAGTGATGCACCGTTCGGCTTCAGCTCGTGTACCTTAAGGGCCCCGAAACTATTGTTTTCAACACTAAACGTCGATTCTATCACTCCGGTAATATTGTTTTCACTTTTGAAAGAAAGAGAAAAAATACTCAACAGAACTGATCAATCAACTTTAGGCACTTACAGCATCCATGTCAAACTCCTGTGCAAATCCGGATCGACATCTTCGATGTCGTTCAGTGTAATGGGTTTGTTGAGCAGCTGCTTATAGAAGGGCAGTGTAAAGCCTCCATCCAGCACGTGGTTATGAAACACCGCAACGCCCAGTATTCGTCCAACAAAGTGGAAATACGACAGGTGATCGGGATTTATTCCTACCGGCATACGAGATTTTTGTGTTTTGAGGTTTGCATAAAACATGAGTACAAATGAACTTACCAGAATCTTGGTTAATCTGTAATGAGTATCGATCGTCACCACTATACTGGAACAGTCCATACTGTGGATTGAGCATTTCTCGAGACAACAGATGAAGCCACTCTCGTGCAACACCACCGTAATCCAATCCTTCTTCGCCCTTGAATTTAACCATCAGTCGCTTGCGCATATCTCGTGGTCGCATTTTCATGATCAGTCTTTAAAAATCAATAATATAATTTCAGAAAACGTTATATATTTCTGAGCTGTATAGCAAAAATACCTGTAGCTCTCCTCGAAGATTTCATGTCGAGATACTTCCAAGCGACAGTGGCCCGAATGTGGTTGCAGCGATTGCAGCTCAGCCCTCAACGATCGGATTTTACCAACCAAATCTCGTCTATATTTGGGTAACAACTCGGCACCGTCCAGTAAACCCTGTGGAAGATCTGCAATGTTACAGGTTGTAGTCCGATGTGGTGTCGTGTCCTGAAAAAAAAAACATAGCAACTTTATTAGTTTTTCCTCATAATCGAGTTGTTCATTTACTACCATTAATAAACCATTGCTACTAGAGGTGGCCACTTCAGTACTCGGCATCAAACGAGAACTGCCGGAGCTTGAGGAAGCCACTCCATTCGAAACTTGTGGTCCTGCACTGGAAATAGGGCCAAGGGCGGTTGCAGAAGCCGCTGGAGAAGAACACCCGCTAGCACCTGCGGCACTGGTACTGGGTCCAGCAGCAACCGCCAATGGTGTTTGTTGTGCCTGTTTTCGAATCATATGCAGAATGTGCCCATTTAAGCGAGGATCCGTAAACTGAGTCGTTCGATTGTTGTGATCGACAAAGTAAACACGTCCGGAGGCTGTTTTACGCTGTTCCCAACCGTGCGGAAGCTGTCCCAATGTTTCCGGTGCAATGTTTTGCGTATCAAAGTCGCGAGGTATTCGGGGATCGTGCCACGTTGACATTTTGGTTGGTATATGATAAAAGTAAACCTGCCCCTGCTGAGTGGTTCTCATTTCTATAAAGAAATAGAGTTCAAAATTTAGTTTAACTGATGAACATCTTATAGTTAATATTCCTACCATATCCTGGCGGTAAGTCTACAGCAGGCCGTACCAGTGGCGCACTGCCTCTTGTTTGTGGCGGTGGCATTACAAGTGGTGGCCGTGCTGTTCTGGATGATCGTCTGCGCGAAGATGGTTCCTCCGTAGTACTTCGAGTGGAACGACGTGTTCGCTGAGCTGATGACTCTCGGGACCCATCACTTCCGCTGTTTCCACCTGTAGAAGGCGCCGGTTGTTGGGGTTGAGGTTGTGATCGACCGGAAATGGAGTGCGCTTCAATCGAGTTAATGTCCTGCACCCGATTATTGCCGTTAGGTAGATTAACGCTTGAAGCGGGTAAATAAGAAGGCACTTGTTGTTGTACAGTCAAACTATTCGCGTTGCCTGTGTCCCTGGGAGAACCCGTGGCACCATGCGTCGGTGAGTGGCTATTGCCATTGCTATTCGAACTATTGTTATTGCAACTTGAAATGGTTGTACCATTCATCAGCATTCCGTTGCTGGTGTTGCTAGAAATGGAATTGTTCAGGGATGAAATATTGGCGCTCGTGTTGTGTGTATTTGTGCAGTTGCTGTTGTGATTATTGGTACTATTCGTGCTACTGGAAGCTGAATTGCAGCTCAAATTCGGAATATTTCCATTTGGTTGCGGTGTTCGCATGTTGGACGGATCGATTGACAAGGAACCTATTGCATTTGGCAGTCCTGATAACGGTAGAAGGTCCCTAGGAAAAGGAAACGTATTAATAAAAACAGAAAATAATGTTTACTATTGAATGATACCTTGCCGAACCCGAGTTTCTAGGCGTTGAATGTTCTGCGTTTGTTTTCGTTGTCACTGGACTATTGATTTCACTAAGTGGGCTAGTGCTTGAGCTTGGTGTAATCAGAATATTTTCGTCTCGTATTCGCACAGGACTTTTTGCATCGTTACGACCCAACCCTCCGGTACCACCTGGATTCAACAATGCACTATTCAGAAGCCCCGTACTGGTGCAGTCTAAATCTTTTGTTCGTTCTTTGTTTGAATTGCAGTTTTCCTTGTTGTTGGAGTTATTGAGCATTATTTCCGCCGAGTGCCGTCTACTACTGGAATCATTCGATTGTATACTATTGATACTATTGTTGGTAGCCGATTTCGACGGTCCCGGTGGAATTGAATCGGCACTACTGTTGTTACTGCTTCCATTACTCAATGCTGGCTGTACCGTACTGGCCGGTTCCGTTGGACGAGACCACTGAGTCGTCTTGGTGACATGATTCACATAGTACACACGTCCATCTTGCGTCAAACGTTCCTCCCATCCGGTGGGCAGTTCGTCTTTAACGATTTTATCGTCATCATCCGGACCACGAACGTCACCGGTTGGACCCACTATTGCCAACGGAGTACCACCGGTGGTTCCATCTCGGGACATGAGCGAAACGATGATTTGACCTTTAACGGGATCTGGGTCGTCTTGTGAGGCTTTGCACAGCTCCAGTCGTTGGTCTGTAACGAAATAAAAAGCAAAACATATTCAATAATTTTTCTTAACACTTGTACCGTAATAACATACACAATAGATGAATAAAAATTAAAATTGTTATGAAAAAGTTTAATATCTCTATAATTCAAACATTCAACAACCCGCTGACATTTAATATCAAATAAACATGATACACTGGAGTGGGCTATGCACCGAATGATTAATTCGACTAGTATTCCTTTTTTACAACTTTTTCCAAGTGACTAACACGCCGGTCGAAAAGTTTCCGGTCTGATAAAAGAAAACAACGCTTAGTTTTCAAATTTCGATTTAATTCATCAATGTATTCTACTTGAAAAGCAATACAATTATTCCAACCGTGTTCCAGCATTTCAACACAACTTTCATACCACGACTTCTCGTAAGTCTCAAAAACGCTTCAATGAACTTTTGAGACGATTTTCGGAACAACAGCGTGGTGCATCAAAGATATTTGACCACGTTTAAATTCCGCCTACCAGTCAATAATGATTGATTGGTTTGAAACAAAGCAAGGATAATTATTATCAAATCATTTCTTCGCTAGCAGTTTTTTTTTATTTTGAAAAATAATGATTCATCAACACACGAATTTTGTTTTCATCATTGCGTCTAATTTTCCAAATGAAGTGTTTCTGAAAGCACAATAAATAACACACTAATGAACCGAATATGATTAAATTTCGACAAAAGACTACGGAAAGATGTCTGTTGAACGCTAAGCGGATTTTTAATTTATGACGCCATCTGTCTGTCAGACCGGGGATTTATTTGACATTATGCCCAACAGGGTCAGGGTACTTCCTTTCTATTTTTTTGCGTTTTTTGTTCGAAAACAAGGAGGAAAAGAAAAACAAAAAAAACACTTCCAAAAGGTAGAAAATTAGGAGGTGTACGAGTTGAACCGTAGGGATTTGGAATGGTGATTAATTCTGTCGAAAAATTGATTAATTATATGATTCGAATCGCAAAACATAGTCTTCACTAAGCCTACCGTCCTAGCTAAATATTGGATACAATCAGGCACATTTAAAAGAACAAACGACTTGCATATTAAACCAAGACACCATTCGACTACCACTTGTTTCGATCAATGCAGAACGTTCTTATGCATCACTTTAGTCGAGGAAATTAGATTTTAATTTGATTCATTCTGGAACTTTAACTTTCATTGCTCCAAAATTTGTAATTTCCAGAATATCGAAAATAAAATAATTGACAGCGTCACAAGTGTTGGAAAAAAGCTTTGAAAACTCCAATAGGCACTTCCAATTCGAAATCATTCATCAATGTAATCTCCTCCAAAAGCAAAACAATCATTCCAATAATTGTATTTTGCCTCAAAATAGGTTTCACAGTCAGTAATTGTTTCTTCATTTGAGCTCATTTTCTTACCAGCGAGCATTTTTTTTCAGGTCAATGAATAGCTAGTAGTCACTGGGGATCAGTTCAGGGCTGTACAGTGGATGAGAAAGCGAAGTGTGATTCGTTCAATTTAACCATCGTTGTCATCGACTTGTGAATCGGTTTCTTTATATTGGTGAAACAGTTTTTTTTTTCTTCGGCATATGAGGGCGTTTTTACATGATTCTTACATTTAAACGATCTAACTACGCTATGTGGTATTCGCTATTGATGGTTTTTCCTTTCTCAAGATAGTCGATGAAAATTATACCATGTTCATCCCAAAATACTGAAACCCCAACGTTCAATCTTCTCAGATGATTGTTCTGCTTTTGGACGCTTCGGACATGATTAATCGGTTGTAGTCCATTCAGATGATAATCGTTTTGCTTACGGAATGAAGTGATGGAACCATGTTTCATCCATTGTGACATATCGATGCAAAATCTGATTTATTACTAGTATACATGGCCAAACACTGGTCTGAATCATCAATACGTCATTGTGTTTGATCGACAGTGAACCCACTTTGAGAGAAACTATCTCATGGTCAAATGTTCATGCGTAATTGTAAACACAATGCCTTCTGACATCTTTATGATCTCAATTATCTCACGCAATTTCAGTTAGATATAATTAATTTGTAGATGTGGATTTTTAATGTTTTTTTTAGTAACCCCCTCAATTGAACGACCAAAACGTTCACCATCATCGATACTGTAGACTACGTTTTAATTCAGCTAACCAATAACAAATGGTTCTTTTCGATGGAACAGAGTACGGGTAACACTTTTGAAGCCTTTGACAAACATGTACAGTATTTTTTTTCGTCAAGAAGCAATAATAAATTAACACACGAAATTGTTTTGAAAATGACAAAAGTAGCGTCACTCAAATGGCTGTCATTTTTTTCTAACTAATCGAAATGTCATGAAATTTCACACAAATTCTCTTGAAAATTGGTATTTCACAAACGTCATATGGATTTGACAATGATAACGTCATCTGTGTATTAGTCACACGATTTATTGAGTAATGTGTTATACTCCGGCGCTCCAGTTCGCATACGTGCCTTAATCAAAGCTACAGTCGCGTGAAACAAGTTCAGTGAAAAATAACACGACATCAAGACGAGTAAACCTAAAACGCAAAAAACGCCGGTTACACAACCAAGGTAATTATTATTAACTTCAAAAAGAGCAGTAACCGGATTTAAACCCTTATTGAAAGAAAAAAGGCACAATTGCTGCAGTTGAACCAATCGTATAGTGTAATACACATACAGCTCTTGGTCAAACACGAAGCGATATATAAAAATCCGGTGGGAAATATGTTACCTAAGCCCACTGCGTTGAAAATAATAATGTAATATAATAGTATAACTGGTATAACAGCAGTGTGCCTTAAAGATTATATTATTGAATAAAAAATTGGACCATTTCGCCGATTGGGTCAGTACGTCGAAAGAGTCATTTTGCGAAAGCGACATCTCGTCGAAAGGGTAATTTTTTATACACCACAACAATAATTAGAAATAATTGAATAATTGATGTGGTACAGTAACATAACCAAAGCCAAGAAGGCTCGGCGACACCAGCTGAGTTGGCCACTGATCCGCCGTCGGAAGCGGCGCACTAAACTGAGGATATTTACCTTCGATTTGCGAACAACAAATCGTAATAGTTCTTTAGAAAACGTTTAGAGCCATGAGAACGGCTGATTTGGTGTAATGCTCTCCACCGTTGTTTTTTCACCAATGCAAAAGACTGGCAGCTGTGACGTAATCGCTCTTGTCGGAAGCGAAACTAACTTTGCAAACGACACAAAATATATCTGCTCGCAGTGGCTATAGAATTCAAACTGATCCAATAAGAGGTTTCTTTTTACGTTATTTCGTCTGTAGCTTTTTCACTAATGGGCGGTCCTAACAGCTATAAAAATGTCGTTTATTTCATTTTGGATTTGCATTTCATTGAAAGAAACTATCAGGATGCTGTACGGGATTCATTTCTGCCTTTCAGAAAGACCAAATTGTGGAACTGACTACGATATTAAACACTGTTCGGAACATTTTTCTCGAACGATTTGTTGTACAGCAGCAGATATTTTGTTCTCTTCCTCAGAACGCGTTCTGATTGGCTGGTGTTGACATGGGTCAAATGAGACAGGTTTTACAATAGTGTACTATTGAAATACTTCAATGCTGTTGCTATACACGTTTCGATTCTATTGGTAGTTAGATTATATAAATCCTTTCACAGATCACTGAGCTATGAGCTTTAAAAATACGAGAAAGGCAAACGCGCCTTATGAATTATCCTCTTTGATACTCGTTGATACCAATCATTTCAGTAAAGTTTAATTTTGAATTCTATGAGATTATGTCACACAACTGAAAATTTTATCATAAAATTGTGATCATATTTCCGATGGCATGTAGCAAAAATTATGTTGATTCGTTAGATACAACACGAGATATTCACGATCAAAAACTTATCACTCTCTCAGAGGGTAAATTTTGAAAAGGCACCCCATAGTAAAGTAAGTCGTATTCACAACAAAAGAATTACCTCACTCTCCAGAAAAAAACACTACAAGGGAGAGCCCTACGGGTTTGTTCAAACTGGTGTCGTAGGAATAAACATCTATAGTCAAAAACACTCCTAACATTACTTTTTAATGTTTAGGTAAATGTTTTTTGTTGTCTATAGTGCGAAGCGAACGGCGCACAAATAACATCCACAAACGGTTCAGTTGCTGATGAGCATATCTACCTTCTCAACGGCAATTTCGAGCCGCACAAAGTGCAAATTGATTCGATACTGATGATTCTTGTTTCGTGAGGGAACCCCTTTCAAACACGAACACACACACACATTGAACAGTGTAATTCCTATGAAAAGCGTTGTCTATTGTGCGAAGCAATCGGCGCATGAAATAAATCCACAGAAAGTTCACTTGCTGGTGTGCACAGCATTATCGAACTAAACACAGTGCAAGCCGGTTACACATTGAAGAGCGGAATTCGAATGAAAACTGTAAGCTTGCGGATACAAAACTATCGTCTCTGTTTGAGAAAATCACAATGGCTTGAAAAACAGGGAAAATTAGACATTGCTCGTTATTAATTCAAATTTCCAGTTCCAATAATATATAAAGTGATATCTACTCGAATAGATGCGCAGAAATATTTCCAAATAGTAGGTGTGGGGGTACCCGGTTCAAAAAATAAGGCACTTCTCTTACATGCCGCCGGTTGTCGTATGTTCGAATCTCGACCTGGAAGGATTCTTAGTGTCAGTAGAATCGTAGCACTAGCCATGAAATGATTCTGTAGGCTAAGAATCGTATGCGAAGTCTGTTGAAACAGAGGGGTCAAATTCCACAAAAAAAATGTAATGCCAGGACATTGCTTTGCTTTAGGTGCAATGCATTCGAAAATCTGTTCAAAATTGGTTGTGCTGTAGATTTTCAAAACCTAACCACTGTTAAAAATGTCTATATTTAACCTTTACCCCTGTTCTGAGACTGAGTCCACCTGAACCACAACAGTGAAAATGGAAAATGCGAATGCTAGGAGTGCACAAGAATGCAGGTTCAAGTTTTACTTCTGAACGAATTCAGACCGAATATATGACTTAAACTACAATGTAAATCTCCGAAGTTGTGAACGATACACTTTTTTTAAATTGACCACCCACTGAAACTAAGCTGAAAGCAATTTAAATTTGATTATTTCTACTATTTTGATTTACTAGTCGTCCAACAGTTCGAGACCTGAATCGGACAGAAATGTTAACTGCTCTGTCAATTAAGTCAAATTTAGTCGTCCTTTGACACACCCAAAGAAATATTATTGATGCAAAAATTTTTTTTTCTTCGATAATAAAAATGGAATGGAAAGAGAAGTGACCGAAATGGTCGTATGTTGTATGCAAGCTTTCAATTACTTATCACTACTGAATGTGAAAAATTTAGCTTCAAAATATAGAATAATAAAGAATTGTCAATGAACCTAATTATACGCCAACTTTTTTTTACCGAGATGAACGAAAATATATTTGAACCGATTGAAATCTTTATATGTGATTGATTTCTTCCGTGAAAAGATAATAAAAAACGAAAACAAACGGTTTTCAGTAGTAAAATCGAGATCGGCGTCGCCATTCACTACGCACAGCAGAAACGAATAAATTATTGAATTGGGTTTCCTATGCAGACGCCACTTGCTCATATTGGCGGAAAAAACAAAAATAAAGAGGCACAGCTCTCTCTCTCTATCTGTTGGCGTAAAATAAATGGTTTCAAGTCAACAATAGCTTCAAAATGGGTATGGTGTGGAAGAGACTTCAGACTTTGTGAGAAACTTATTCTATGTTATAGCTATAGTAGACACATCGCTGTATGCAGTATCTTCACGCATGTACATCCGAACAGCACCCCCGAACCAACTGCTTATTACAGTATAGCAAACTAGCCATAGCAAAAAAAAAACAAACACGATACACAACCACTCAAGGTCATTTGCGTGTGAGTTTTCAAATCATTGACTTCGATACCGTGTCATTGCACTGACTAGAATTAGCCCCCTTGCACCCGTGTTTATTTTTTGATTTTTTTGATTACTTATTCTGTACCCCTAAATTCAGTAGTGATATAACCATACAAAATAAACCTATACTTACATCCCGTATCCTTCAGTCTCTGTATCGTGCCAGCCATAATGCGTACGCATCCCAGAAAACCGGAACCCTGGCGTTTCTGAACCTTGCGCTGGTTCCAGATCGATATCGTGATGTTGTCGTTCTTCCCCAGAAACAGATCGTAGTGAGTGTTCCATCGTGGTTCCAGCGACGCCTTGCAAATCTCCGTTTTATACTCCTGCGGTGTTCCATCGACTCGAATTTTAGCAAACGGATCGGGCAGTCCTGTCAAAAAAAAAACAAGAGAGAGAAAAGCAAAACAATGAATAATCCATTTCCAGTACAGCCAATGATCTCGATGAATTAAATTCAAAGCCACCATTAACAAGTTCAGTGCCATTAGTGCTTCGGTCACTGTCTACAAACAGTTAGCATATACCGAAATTCCCAATTTAAGTCAAGTGAAAACAAAACAAAAGTCATACAGCGAAACAAAACCATCACACAAAAGAATATGGTGCGAACGCCGGCTGAAATAGAAACCGGTAAAATTCATCAATGAAAGGAAGCTCACCAGTCTGAATATGTACAATGTTTCCGCACTAGCGTTGGGGACCGTCGTTTATACACATTTTCATTACTATTCCTCAGTGCGTTCGGAACTTTCATGCGACAAGTAAAACCAGTGGGGCGTATTGTTGGCGTTTTGTGGTCAGCTAACCTAACTAATTCTGCATGCTCAAATGGATCTTATGAAGTAGTTTAACTGAATTTATGAAAAGAATCAACGAACTGGGAAATTGGTTGGAACTCAATAAAATTCGATTTCGACAACACAACCAGTTCTGATCAGAGCAGGCGTTGTCTGAGTACTGAGGACGTACACTCAGACAAAATGATCTTCGAAAGTCATATGAACGAATTATGACTTTCAATCGATTCAGCTCGACGAACTGAGCAAATGTCCGTGTGTGTGTGTGTGTGTGTGTGTGTGTGTGTGTGTGTGTGTGTGTGTGTGTGTGTGTGTGTGTGTGTGTGTGTGTGTGTGTGTGTGTGTGTGTGTGTGTGTGTGTGTGTGTGTGTGTGTGTGTGTGTGTGTCAGTATGTGTGTTGTCAACTAAGAGGTCGAGATCTTAGAGATGGCCGGACCGATTTCGATCAAGCTAGTCGCAAATGAAAGGTCTCCCCGTCACCCTCAACGCTGTTGAATGGTTTTGAGATCGGATGTTTACTTTTTGAGTTATTCGAAGTTTTATGTCGAAATTTTAAGTTTTTTGACAGTATCTGTCACAATTGACCTTGAAAACATAATATATCTTCAGACTTAGATTCCGCACGGTAATACCTATCCAACAAGCCATAGATTGTTAAAATCCGTCCATTTTTAACGGAGATATCGAAATTTTTGTGTAAGCGACTTTTTCCTCTACTCCAGCAGTAGAAGTTTTGAGCGCTGTCTGGCAAAGAAATGCTTGGAAGCAACATAAAACACGATTTTCATACTGTTAAATACATTTGTACCCAAAAGACTGTGTACAGCATAATATTTTGCCTCGGATCGATTTTAGCACGGTTCGTTTTTGGCAACATAATCGTTCGAATATGCCATATGCAAACCAGATGAAAGAATTTTTGATTTGAAAGTAATTCCATAATTATGTTGATTTAAACTACTTACAGCAATAAATGCCAGAAGAACATAACACTCATACACCATTCGCATCAGTTCGTCGAGATCAGCAAATGCGTGTGTGACAAATAATTTCACTCAATTTTTTTCGGAGATGACTCAACCGTTTTCTACAAACTCAGATTCATATGAAAAGTCGTATACTTCCAAACAAGGTTCCTAAATTATGTTTGGTTCCGACATCTAACTCCGGAACTACAGGATGATATGTGAAACGAAATTAAAACTGTGTAACTCATTTTTATCGTAGATGGCTGAACCGAACTAAGATGCAAATGAAATCTAAGAATCATCTAAGATTCAAATGAAAAGTTTTAAGATTCTATAAAACATCTTGTTTTTCGGTCAGATCCAACTTCCGGTTTCGGAGATACAGGGTGATTAGTATAAAAATGTCTATTTCACATAAATTAATCAGGGTTATCGGGTTAGCAGATTTGGATAGTCGATAACCAAATTAACTTATTTCATTTTTGGTTGTATTCAGTTTTCGTCTCGGAAGACACCCAAAAATTTAATTCGCACTAGGATTTCTCAAAGATGTCTACATTGATTTTCAAACATGTTGAAACAAATGTAAACTATACAGCTACTCAGGTGAATTTGTCTGACTTCGGCTACACCGAATTTCGAATTCCGGTTCCAGTATCGAACCGTTTCTCAAAGCTCAATCGTTTTCGCAAAAAAAGCCAAATCGAATTTCAGAAACAAAAGTTCAAATTAAAATAAATCCAATTTTATCCAATTCTGACTTCCGATTCTGGAATTGTAGAATGATGAATTTTTAAAATTCAAAGAAGATGACAATCCCGAAAAACTTCAAAGTTGGAATCAAAATATTGCAATTTATTCGTCATATGGCCATACGAATCGGTTTGGGTTATGCTGGTTCCTGAATACCGGCTCTGGAAGTACCTTAAATTACCGTAAACTCTAAAGTGGAACTTACTTCGACATATCATGGAATGTTTAATCGATTGTTACACTTTTAGATTCAAATTCGATCCGATTTGCAGTTTCGACATTACAGAGTAATGAGTGATTAAATCCAAATTTCCACTTAAAACAACGGACATTAGAATAATGTCATGAAAAATGAAACACCGAAGAATATTCATGCAAAAAACACATGCGGATTGGTAAAAAAAAGGTATCATCTCACTGCTAGGTGGATTAAGCACGTTTTTGAGTATCTCGATTTAGGAATTAATAGGAAATATTCATTATGCCAAGATTTAGGATTAATAGGAAATATTCATTATGCCAAGTGCACATAACAATGGGAAGAAGTCGTTCTTGGTTTTCTCTTATAGATAAGTTATGCAATTACTGCGAAAACCGATTTTGGAACCAAGGCCCGGAGGGCTGAGTGTCATATA
The DNA here is from genome assembly GCF_030247185.1 of Malaya genurostris. Lineage (NCBI taxonomy): Eukaryota > Metazoa > Arthropoda > Insecta > Diptera > Culicidae > Malaya > Malaya genurostris. Next base: position 97,603,375 of record NC_080572.1, read on the forward strand.
CCATTCGAATCAGTTTGTAAAGGTCAGAAATTGTATATGTAGGTATGTATGAATGTAACGTTTTTGAGCGATCAATTTTCTCAGAGATGGCGGAACCGATTTTCTTGTGGGGTCATAGGAATTTTATCCGGATCCGACTTCCGGTTGTGAAAAGGGTGAACAGGTGGAGATCTGCAGAGTAAAAATATAAGCTCTTATCTTGATTAGAAACTGTTTCTTCGGTTCGACAGCCTCCTTGTATCGATTATATGATTTTGAGTGCTGTTTTGTTAATTACGCTCCCAGCATTCAATATAGCATTATCAACGAAACGCTGAGCCACAAGACTTTCAAAACGTTTTTGTTTAAGCATGAGGATTTGCTTAATAGAAGATTTAAGATTTGAATAATCCTTGGAACGACGATTAAAAACCTCATCCACAATTCGTCCAAATATTCATCTTTAGGACCAACAATACCACCCAGCTCAATGTATTTCATCTCTATTTCGTCTGTTACTTTGCTACTAATGTTATTAGTATGTAGTCACTTCAAGATAAAAACTCAATCTTTTTGACAATTTCAAATTAATTCGAGGTAACAGTAGGATAAAAACAAGAAACATAGCTGGCCAACGGTTATGATAAAAGTGATAAGTCCTGCATTTCACGAAGGAATACAGCATTAACATTCTTGCAATTTTGTCTAAAAACCAACACATTTTATTCAGACTTCATGCTTTCTTCAATAATTCTCTTAAGTGCAGCTGTAACCCCAAATTCGATTATTGTTAGTGTTTTCTAGGTAGCCAGAAATACCATAAGTCATTTGAAAGCCAAATAATTAAGAATTAAATTGAAAGCCTTATAATTAAAATTGAAATTGTTATTATCCGAACTATTTAGTCTGTTTAAGACTACCATCCGTTCGATGTGCTGTTGTTGATAACAACTAAGAAATGTTTTCTGATGTATTGAAAATTGCTACCAAACCATTACAATTGTTGAACGAAACAAGGGATTAATCTCCAATGGATTGTGTACCATAAAACCTGTGTGGGACAATACGATGTTTCAAAACTTTTACTGAAGTTCTCACTTAAACACAACATGGAGTATTGGTTTTAAGTTTTTGAAAATTGTATGAGTACTACGAGAATCGTCGTTCGAATACAGTCTTGTGACGATTGTGGTTTCTGAAATCGGAACGAAAGAATGGTATTTCTGTGTGCCTGGAATCATTTTGGTATCTTTATAAACACTACTCCACTCGGTCACACCCCGTTCATATTCTTCTTGTGACACGTAACAAAAAGACATGGCCGTGAATGCATCTCGACGTCTCTGCTCTGCCCATTCATATAATTGTTTTGCAGTTGTGATTGGGTGTTCATGTAGTTTAGCCAAGCTTTCACGTCGTGCCATTCGCATTAAACTACCCCCGACTGGTCCTTTACCATGAGAAGTTGCAAAAAATGCTATATATTGATTTAAATTTACAGCGACTTTGTTCTGTTTTTGTACTGCGAGGCAGCTCCATAAATAAAACCTTAAATATGATTAAGAATTATTCATGTACATGTAATAATTGTAGATATAGCAAGCAAATAAACAATTCATGGAAATATAAAAAATGGTGTTATAATTAAATATCCAAGTATCTCGAGAACAGCTACTTTTAGAAGAAAGGATATCAAAAGAACAAATTATTGCCTTTAACCTGTAAAATAATATTCTGTTTAAATGATTATCTTTTAACGAGAACTTGAAATTTCGAATATATCTGTAAATTGTATTAGTTGTAATTTCTTCATTTTTCAAAAGGCACCGATGGGATAGCCATTAATCTGTAGGTTTTAATAAGAACTGTAAAATAAAAATTATCAAAATAAATCGAAATTCGATTTTTTTTATTTAATTTTTGGTTCATTTTGAAATTATTGAAAATCAATCAAATTTTATTTTTCAGTGTATATTTTTTTTAGAGTGTCCTATTGATTCACTTCAACTTCTTTCTGGACGCCATTTTAGTACGAGGAACGGTTTCCGAATTACAACAAGACCCGTAAACTGTTTTAGCTGTAACTTCTTCATTTTTCAAAAGGCACGGATGGGATAGCCATTATAGGTTTTAATAACAGCTTCAAAATAAAAATAATCAAAAAAAAAATTTAAACCATGCTTTTTTTTATTTAACTTTTTCGGATTATTTTGTAATTATTGAGAAAAAAATCAAACAATTTTTCAGTGTATATTTTTTTAGAGTGCCAAATCGATTCCCTACAACTTCTTCCTGAACGACATTTTTGTACAATTAACGGTTTCCGAGTTACAACGATTTGAAAAAGGCAATTTTCGTGATATGCAACAATACATACGCCCTTTTTAAAAATCAGTCGTGAGTCGGATTGGTTCAAAACTTATGGTTTGCCATACTGAAGCCATGTGCAAAGTTTCATCCAAATCGGAGAAGGTCGAGTCTGATGATCTGCTAAGCATTTCTGGAATTGCTCATTACCACTTTTAGTCTTGCGAGTATGATTATCATCCTTGATATTGACACAGACTTCACAAACTCGTTCACAGTAAAACATAAATTTTTCAGGTGTTGTAATGTCGTGCCACTTAAAATCATATCAGAATGCTTAAAACACTTATAGAATCAATCTTATAAATATGTCATTTTGGACGCTCGTATTAAAGAGCAAGTAACATACTTTGCAACGAAGAATCCTAAAACGTTAAGAAAAGTTTTCAAGAACTAACAAAACTCTAAACGTAAAATAAATAGCACACTGATAAGTTCTTCGCAATCTCACATCCGGACGAGGCATATACTGGTTTGAAATACGTGTCTATTGGCTAAAAGTAAAAATCTACTATCAACATGGTAGTTTTCTTTCCCGAATGCTACAAACCGTATCAAGTCACGGCTGCCAAGTGTAGAAAAAAAATCGCCAGCTACCGATACACTCAATTTGGTAAGAAGTTAAAGAAGCTACGTGCACATTGCGTAAAATTGTCACACAACCTGTGTGGTGTATGTTGAATAATTCACATGTGTGTACTTTGACAGTATAAATGTACGTACATAATAACAAAACCACTAATAACTGAACGTCGATGACAAAAATTGCCAACCATGGCGATTTCGATGGATGCGTGACGGCGTTTAACGAATTGTGACAGCAGTGTCACCTAATAAAATAGAAAATGTTATGTGCAGCAAAAATCAACTCGATACCGAAGGCAGAACTGTTGTGGCTAGCAAACCTCGCTACCTACCGCAGATTAATAATCTACACCGACCGCATGCATACCATCCATGCCCGCCCACACGTGATACATGAAATGCAAAAAATAGACAAATGTCAGCATCGGCGGCAACCGTGCATAGCAGACGCACCGCACTACGTCAGACTGCAGCGGCAGGTTGATCGCCGTAGAATGCAGCACCACCACGTTAGAAATGGTGGTGCAACTGCGAGATTTAGGGCGCTCAAAACAGAGCGTACGTAATATTTTCAAGGCTGTCAAAACGGGCGTAAACCGTATCGTGCGGTCAAGCAATTTAATGTTAAACATATTCTATCGTAAATAAAATTGTTCGATTGTTTTGTGAGGCGGTTTTACTCATCTCCGAGGTATGTTCATTATTGGAAATAATGTTAGTCAATTTTTGGTTTCGAACCACTTCAACTTGTGTTGCAGGTAACGGTAGGTGGAAAATAACGCTTGACTGCAAACATAAAATTACTTTCGTAAATTCATTTATCATTTTAATGGAGATTAAATATCATATATTACAATTTATTTGATGATTTTTTATTACCATAATCTACTAGGGGAGAACGGGGTTGGTTGGCCGAGTTGCTTTTATGAACAGGGGCAGTGGTGACATCTATGACGAATTTCGCGCCAAACCGTATTCGTAGTTGGCCCGATATATCAGAAAAAAGGTTCATTTGACCAGCAACTTAAATAAACTACAATTTGAAAAAGTTTTGAGCCAAAAATTAGGAAGTTGAAATTTTAAACTCACTTCACTCTGCAATTTCGGAACCGGAAGTCGGATTCGAATGAAATTTAATAACAACTTATTGAACTGTAAGATCTTTCATTTGAGCCTAAGTTTGGAAAAATCGGCTCAGGCACCTCTGATCAAATGAACTTGGAGTTTTTGCCTTTCTCATATAAAAAGGCTATACAATCACTGTGAAAACCGACTTTTGAACCGAGGCCCAGAGGACCGAGTGGCATATACCATTCGACTCAGTTCGTTAAGATCACAAAATGTCAGTGTGTATGTATGTATGTGTGTATGTGACAAACAATGTCACTCAATTTTCTCAGAGATGGCTGAACCGATTTACACAAACTTAGGTTCAAATGAAAGGTCTTGAAGTCTCATACAAAGTTCCCGAGTTTCATTTGGATCCGACTTCCGGTTCCGGAATTACAGGGTGATATGCACAAAAAAAGGAAAAAATAGTCACACACGTTTCTCAGAGATGGCTTTACCGATTTTTTCCAAACTTAGATTCAAATGAAATGCCTTATAGCCTCATACAATTTTTTTGAATTTCATTTGGATCCAACTTCCGGTTCAGGAATTACAAGGAAATATGTGCAAATTTATTTAAAAAAAACACACTCGATTTTCTTGGAAATTTCTTAATCGATTTGACAAACTAAGAAGCAAATAAATGGTCTTAAAATTGTCTTAAAAGTCCCCGAAAAATTGATCCTGATCCGACTTCCAGTTCCGCTATTACGACAGTGCGATTAGTGAAAATTTTCAATTTCATGAGTATTTTTTCACAAGCGATGGCGAAACGAGGTGCAAATTTTTATAAAACTTACTGCTAAATTCTTCTAGTTTGCAGATCTTGTTAGTTAATGAATATATAAAACTACTTTGAGGCTACTAGTCCCCGGTTTCCGCTTCCGAAAGCACCGATAATAGTGAAGAAAATCTCCAAAAACGGAACTCACTTCGATTTTTCAGCAACGGTTAAGCCGATTTTCAGCAATCATGATTCAATTTAAAGCTCTCATTAAAATTAAATATACTGTGCAATTTCATCCTGATCTGACTTCCGGTTCCGAAATTATAGGGCGATGAGTGTCAAAACATTCAAATCGTTATTCAAAATGACGATGCAAAACTAGTACGCGACGGTACGTGCGGCTTTGCTCCGTTCGCAGCGTGCTTTGTTCAATTTCGTATAGCGTGCAGGGTTGCACATTAAAATTAATAATTTTTAGGTGAAAAATATGGTAATTTGTAATTCTTTTATTCAATTTGTACCTACTTGTTAGTGTTATTACAAGATCATGAAAACGATGCTCTTTTTTATAAAAGTACACTTAATGCCTTTCTTATATAGAAAGTTTATGCAATCACTTGAAAAATTTAAAAGCGAAAATTGGCCCAGAGGGCTAAGTGTTCTACATCAATCGACATAGTTCATCGGGTTTATGTGTGTATGTGTGTGAGTATGTGTCAAATAATGTTACTCATAAAAAAAAAAATCTCGTAGTCCCACAAGTTGCTATTGAATTTCACACCGTCATTTAGAGCGACGATGCAAAATAGGGTAAAATTCTTCTAGATTTGGCTTAAAAGTGAGGCTATATTAGTTACTTACTAAACGACCCGACTACGGCCATACTGGTTTCAAGTTCCCGGTTCCAGAAGTACCGGAAATAGAGGTCAAAAGGTTAAATCGAGAGAAGCTCAATTTTCTCAGCGATAATTTGATCAATTTCCACAAACAGGCTCAAATAACAGTTCTTATAGTCTCATAGGCTGCTGTTTAATTTCATTCGGATTCGACTTCCGGTTCCAGTACTATATGGTAAAGTGTGTTTAATCATTTAGTTCGACGATGCCAAATAAAGCAAAAAATTCTTATTAACTTGACATAATTGTTTAAAAATTGAAATGGTTAATGTTCGTTTATACCCAAAGACAGGCATGTACCCAGAGGGGGGACCCAAGGTGCCGTGGCCCTTCCCGAAATCAAAACTTGTACTGAACTTCTAGTTCAAACACAAAATGGCCTTCATTTTATTTTGTTTCTTCAGGAAAATCATGATGCTGAAAATCGTTACTAAGATTAGGACTAGTAAATTTTTCCTGGATTTTCAATAAAATTCCCGACTTTTTCCCGATTATTCCCGGTAAAACTAAATTCCCGACTTTTTCCCGGTTTTCCCGATTTTCCCGGTCACTTGCCACCCTGAATTCATATGAATCTTAGTTAGTAAAAAATCGATTCAACCACATTCGACAAATTTTAGTAACATCATTTGTCACATGCACACACACATTTTGAGATATCGAATTATATATAAAACTCGTTCCTCCGGGCCGCGGTTCAAAAGTCACATTGCAATGTTAGCAGATCCTTTCCATATGAGAAAGGCAAAACATAATTGATCGTTTTTTGCTACACTTATAAATATTTGGTTTTCAGATTGAAATTTACTTTGATTTTTTCATGAATGAAAAAATTCACATATATGCTTTGTACCTTCATGACAACGAACACCGTTTATCGGAAAGTCTAACCAGAATGAGTACAGAAATTCCTGAAACGAAACTCGACCTACCAACCGCGGTTTCCCCTATGTGAAAAATAATGAATAAATGAACATAATTATATTTCACGGTTCGTCGTCGATTCATCAGTGCATGGCTTGTCAAATTAAACCGCTATTGCTACCTAACAGTTCAACAGTTGAGTCGCTAAACATACACAATGTTTGCTCAACTTTTCTTTCGTACAGCTGGAATGAAACACTGTCTATTCTCAAATGATGACCGACCAACACCGACTGATTGCTATCACCTTCCGCCTTAGTAGCAGAATGAGAGGGTGCGAATTAGTTTGTATAACTCATAACTCATTTCAATTCATTTCAAATTGCGAAATTAATGCCAGTTGAAATGGCATATTGAACCAAATGCATAATACTTGGAAGTAGTAGATCATGCTCAACGTGCAACCTAAACTGAATTACAGCACGAAATGATCAATAACTTAGATGATCACACCAATGTAGGTCACTTTGGAAAAGGAAGGAAGGAAGACCGAGAAATTCTCTGCATCAATACTTGTCAAATAAACATTAAAGGAAAGGACATTTGCATTGCTTCGGTATATATTCCTTCAAGAGCTCAAGTTGGACAGCGACAGCTTAATGAAATGGCCGAAGCTCTTACTGCTCCACGATTGATTCTGGGAGATTTCAATCCGCACCGAATGATGTGGGGTTCCGTTTACAATGATAGCAGATCGTCTTTAATATATAATATTTGCGACAATTTTAGCATGACGGTATTAAATATGGGTAGCATGACACGGATTCCAAGACCTCCTGCACGTCCAAGTGCATTAGATTTATCTCCTTGCTCGACTTCAATTCGACTAGATTGCACCTGAAAAGTTTTTCCTGATTTACACGGTAGCGATCATTTACCAATCATCATCTCAATTAGCAGTAACAAAGGCATTGCTAATTCAGTTAATATTCCATATGATTTGCCAAAAAATATTGACTGGATTAAATACCAAAGTAGTATCTCAAATACCTTGAACTCAATGGAAGAGCTCCCTCCACTTGAAGAATATGTCCTCGTTTGTTCGATTCTGGAGGCCGCAAAACAAGCCCAAACCAAACGATTTCTTGGCCCATCGTCTAACAGAAGGCCTTGGTGGGACAAAAATTGCTCAGATGCTAAACACGCGAAACAAAATGCTTTCAAGACGTTTTTAAAACGAGGAGGAGGAACTCCTCAGAATTTTGAAAAATTCTTGACTTTAGAAACCAAGTATAAGAGCATACTTCGGGCCAAGCTATTGGAGACATTTTGTCGAAGGTTTGTCAAGAGAATGAGCACTCCTTGGAATACGGACGAATGAGGAATCGTAACGTAGGAAATGAGAGTGAGGAATACTCGAATCGATGGATATTTGATTTTGCGAGGAAAGTTTGTCCAGATTCTGTTCCTACGCATAGCATTATTAGGGAGTCTTTTCCAAATGATGGTTCCATTGATAGCCCCTTTTCAATAATGAAATTTTCTATAGCACTCATGTCTTGTAACAATAACGCTCCTGGGTTGGACAGAATTAAATTCAACTTGGTGACGAATCTGGACTTCCACCAGTTATAAATAATTATTTGCAAAACCTTTTGTCAGAGAAAGGCATGTATTTTTCACATGCCGATTTGACAACAATCAGAATTAGCTACCTGGGTCTCCCGCAAGGCTCATACCTCAGTCCACTTCTCTATAATTTTTATGTGAATGACATTGACAGCTGTCTAGTAACCCCCTGCACACTAAGACAATTGGCAGATGATGGCGTGGTCTCAGTTACTGGACCCAAAGCTATTGATCTGCAAAAACCATTGCAAGATACCTTAGATAACTTGTCCGTTTGGGCTGTTTATGTGGGTATCGAATTCTCTGCGGAAAAAACAGAGCTGGTTGTCTTTTCAAGAAAGCATGATCCCACGCAGCTTCAGCTTCATATGATGGGAAGAATGATCCAACAGGTTTTGACTTTCAAATACCTCGGGGTGTGGTGTGATTCCAAATGCACGTGGGAAGGACACATTAGGTATCTGATAACGAAATGCCAACAAAGAGTAAATTTTCTTCGAACAATAACAGGATCTTGGTGGGGTTCTCATCCGCAAGATCTAATAAAATTGTACCAGACAACGATACTTTCAGTGATGGAATAGGGATGCGTTTGCTTTCATTCCGCTGCAAACTCTCATATTATCAAACTGGTGCGAATTCAGTTTCATTGTTTGCAAATTGCTTTAGGCTGCATGCACTCGACACATACAATGAGTCTCGAAGTTCTGGCGGGAGTTCTTCCATTGAAGGATCGTTTTTGGGAGCTTTCGTCGCGACTACTAATAAGATGTGAGGTTCTGAATTCCCTAGTTATTAATAACTTCGAAAGGCTAGTTGAGCTTCAATCTCAAACAAGATTCATGACAGTATATTTTAACCATATGTCACAGAATATCAACCCTTCAAGATATATTCCTATCCGTGACATCCTCCTAAATGTCCCTGACTCAACTCTATTTTTCGACACATCCATGCAGCGCGAAGTACGTGGAATCCCGGAACGCCTTCGCTCGATGGAAATCCCAAAAAAAATTTCAAGTAAGTTCAGGCATATTGACTCTGAGAAAATGTTTTTCACGGACGGATCACGAATTGAAGAGGCTTCTGGGTTTGGTATATTCAACAATAATGTTTCGGCTTCATTTAGGCTTAAAGAACCTGCATCTGTTCATATAGCAAAGTTAGCAGCAGTTCATTATAGTTTGAGTGTAATCATCACATTATCTCCAAACCATTAATTTCTCTTCACAGATAGTCTGAGTGCAATTGAAGCCATTCGTTCGAACGCTGCTGGAAAAATTTTCGTTTTTCTTGGACAAAATAAAACAGTGCCTGAACGACATATTGAACAATAATTATAAAATCACAATAGTTTGGATCCCGGCTCATTGCTCCATTCCAGGCAATAGAACAATAGCCGATATTTTAGCCAAATGTGATGCTATTGAGGGTGAAATTTATGAGAGACCGATTGCTTTTAACGAATTCTATAGCTCGTCTCGCCAAAGAACCAAAGCTTCTTGGGATAAAATGATCTGGGTCGGTGGATGAACTCAATTATTCCTAAAATATCTAAGGCATGGTTCAGGGGACTGGATGTGAGTGGGAACTTCATTCGTGTGATGTCCAGACTCATGTCCAATCACTACACGTTAGATGCACATCTTCTTCGAATTGGACTTTCCGAAACTAATCATTGTGCTTGTGGCGAAGGTTACCGCGATATTGATCATGTCGTTTGGACATGCATGGAGTATCGTGATGTCAGATGTCAACTATTTATTAGTATCCTTGCGTACTCAAGGTAGACTATCCAATGTCCCAGTTAGCGACATTCTTGCTTGTCGTGACGTTACATACATAAAATTTCTTTATCATTTCATTAAATCCATTAGAGTCCCAATTTAAATTTTATTTTATGTTAGACTGGTTTCTCTTCCATTAGTTTAACCAATAGCCAACTATATGATATTGAATAAAAGTGATGAACTTTTATGATATTCGAAATGTATTAAGTTTAAAGTACTATGTATTGTGGATGCCACGGCGAAGAAAAACTTATGTATATTGCCTATGAAATAAACGTATTTATGAGCAAAAAAACAAGCTAACACCTTTTTTTATTCGTTCTATTCTACTATCTACTATAGTGAAACTGATTTTCGAAACTAAAAAATTACTAATGGTAAAGTTTATATAAAATGTTTATTGTATATCTTAGTCAAAACAGCCTCTATAAATCAAACTTTTTACTCTTGTGATTTAATTCCATTTCAAATTAGTTGAATGCTCTAATCGACCTTCAAAAGTAACCTCTCATTTTGTAACTCTACCTTACTTTGCTTTGTGTAAGTAATTACCGGGTCGTTATGCTTAACAACGATTCACGAAAACCTACCCGCCATCCTGACACTCAGGAGAGAGTGAAATTAGCAACTTCCACTCACTCACCTATTCATGAACTTTCTCTTTCACCGGGTTGAAAATGCACCACAAATCCTCACGGTACAGGGTGGCTCAAAGGCGGAAGAAATCAATCTTTAAAGGGCGGACTCACAATTCAGCGAGGATTGGTAGCACCGTTATGGCTCGGTTAACGTATTAACAATAAAATGATGAATGTAAGATAAACAATTCTATATTCTGGTGAAAGGTTCCTCCTATCCCTACGCTAAACTGAATTTCACATAATTTTAACATGGTTTACTTATAGCTAGACAGAATCTTTGTGACGTCACAGGTATACCTGGGTGTGTTTTTACTTGCATGCTACATCCACTCCGTGTGAATGTGGAATCTGGAACCAGCTCAGATCTGACAACAGCTTGTACCGCGGCCAAGGACGGTTCACTGGCACGGTCAAACGAAACAGGACTTCCTCGTCAAATTCCGCCGCGATTCACTTGCCCCATTTACAGCCAACTAAAAGTGTTCGACGAAGCTCTGTACCGGGCGTCAGGCTTCTTAAATTCGCGATGGCGAATTCGGTTCTGTCCGTGTGTAACACCAGCAGCTCGTGTATATCAAATTCCTCCACTATCAACGGATTTTATTTTTAGAAAGCAAAAGAAAAAGGCCCTGTCATGGACCTTTACCATGTATTAGCATAGGTGCCGTCACAAATTGAAACCATTTTAATATATAATTTGTAAAACATAAAATTTACCTTCTTCTCCTTATTTTATCGAAAAATACATACAGCGTTTAGCACTTTTTCATACATTTTCATTCTCGTAATGCTATAAATTCAATATCTATTATATTTAATCGCAACAATGATCTACGTTACCACTAACCGTACTAATAGTCTTAAGAATCCAATATTCAGTTTTAAGAAAACTTTTGTGTTTAATTTAGCTATAGGAAAAACTATTAAAATACTAAATTGATTATCTTACAATCACCTTACAAAGCACATGTATCACCTTTTTAATGAGCTTAGTTTACGCGCGCACTACTAACCGAGTTGCAAGTCACGGACAGAAAGAAAGATTATCCTAATGCCGAGCCTTAATAAAGCAATAATTATTCGTGAGCGGAACTGTCCGGCCGAATATTGCCGAATCAATGATTAAATGACATGTTCCTAATTTGCGTTTCATCCCTGCCGGATCGTGTTCCAGAACACAAACGGTGTAGAGGCATTTCGATCTATTATAGGATACCTTTTGATGAATTGGTTCATTACTGTGATCAGAGAGAGATGACTCTCTCCTGAAATATCCCACGAGACAGGCCATCGTGAACCCCTGTCAAACCAATACATGTATGCTATAGGCCAAAATATGGGTAACTAAGAACAAGTATAGCAGATATTTAGCTTGTGGTAGAGGCACAAGTAGCAGATGGAACCAACGGTTACAATTTGTTTTCTCTACCTATGCGATTATTATTCAATTAGAATTTCGTCTCGATGTTTCCAGGCTAAGTCGAATATAATCACCGTTCCTTCACAGGGTGCTACTCGGTGCTATAAATAGCTCTGAGTAGATTTTAAGTACAGTGAAAGTACTATTATTTGCGAGTAGAATGAATACATTCTACTGTTACATCACCGTCGGCTTGAGCTTGTAAACAGTACTAGTAAGCTGTGCCCATCTTGCCATAATACAACCATCTCGCCAACAGCAGTTTCAAGATTTGTTAAAAAAAAGTATTTAATCATTTGCTAACAACGCTCATTTGCAAGTGTATACACAAGGTAGCTTTTTTCTTATTTCTCGTCATCTAATGCTTTTTCAGCGGTCGACTGGTTACCGCTTTTCGCGATACGCTTTGTTGCACTTCCGGCGCTAGCCAAGCCAAGCTGAGCCATTTCGGTGGAGTAGAGTTGCATTCGCACGCTTCCCATATTGTTCGCTCCCCCGAGGGTGGACGGGCCAAACGCGGCACGTACACATTAAACGTGCAGTAAAACGTGTGTACTATCGTTGCCGGTTATGTACGATTCATGTACCGGTATGAAACAGGCCGCTAACTGCTACCAATTTTGTGTGCATCGTAATTGTATTATGCTAACCACCATTGGGTTATGGGTCTTGTTTCACCAGACGTGATAATCCAAAATTGAAAGTTAACAAAAATCGAACGGCCTTTATGGAGCCAACTTATATTTATGGAACGCACTTGAACATTGAATAACTATCGTGTACTATTGGTTACTCTGTGGATCAGTGCGACCACCCAAGAATCATTGAAAAAAAATGTTTAAGAAAGAACTCGTCATTTTGAGTTAATTTCGTTATCATCAAAGACTGAGAATTTCTAACAGATTCATTGGCATGGTCTGACAGTCACACCCGAGCTTTGCTATTCGCTACTCCGTTAGCTGCACCGTTCCATTGTTATCATCACCAACATCATCATCACCATCATCAACTGTCCAGTCAAACCGAGACCGTCCGTGTCGGCCAATCGGTGCGAATTTGGCACAAATAGACACGCTTTCGCTTCGCAAAGCTTGTGGGGGTAGAATTTCATATGCGAATTTCTGTGCAGTGGTTCAAAATAAATAACTATTCATTTCCTATCTCGCTCATTGTTGCCATTATTTGTAGTGATACAATGTGGGCCCGGCTCGCAAAGTCTATTTATCCACTTACTGTATATGTGTATATACTGTTGGCTAAAGTACCGGGCTCCTAAGCGGCTCTCAATTGGAATGATGAGCAACAACACACCGTACGCCATATAACGCAACTCGGTCAAACGTATGTCGCTTTCGTCGTTATAACGGCCGAGCGGGTTATCGCGGTCCAAGATCGCGCAGCAGTTCAATAGGGTAGGGTACGCATGCTACAGTATTGCGCATCGATTAGAGTTGATCCAACCCCTGCGCAAGGATGCAATCCTTTCCGTTTTCTGCGCAGTAGCTCGAACTGATTGGTTAATATTGTCGCAAAAGTGGGAAACGAGCACAAACTTTTCGTATTAAGTCTTGTACTTACTGTTCGGAAAGTCGCTTAAAAACCCTCAACTTTGGAAATACACACACGGTGCGTTAACCGGATGATTTTGTCTTCTTCATTCTGGACCGTTTTATGACATCATCTAAATTGATCTCTATTGAACGCTAGAGGGATTTTTAATTAGTTATATTATCCGTTGGACTGAGATTGAAACTAAAACAAAGCTTATTTAATTCATATTAATTCATACTATACGATATTACAAAATTAAACAAAACACGATGTGTGCTAGGCGGTGACGTTTTCTTCTTCCGTACCAGCTTGTACCGATGCGTACCGATTTTGCATAATTTTGTATGACAGTTTGAAACTTTTTATGCTCATTGCCCTATAATTTCGGAACCGGAAGCCGGATCTAGATGAAATTGCACAGTGTCTTTTAAGACACTAAGAGCTTTAACTTGCATCACGATTTGTAAAAATCAGTTAAACCGTTGCTGAGAAATGGAAGTGATTTCCGCTTTTCTTCACTATTACCGGTGCGTTCGGAAGCGGAAACCGGGAACTAGTAGTCTCAAAATATATTTATATATCCACTAACTTACAAGGTCTACCGACTACAGTCTAGATGAATTTACCAGTAAATTTTATAAAAATTTGCACCTTGTTTCGTCATCACATTTGAAAAATTCTCAAGAAATTGGAAATTTTTCACTTATCGCGCAGTAATACCGGAACCGAAAGTCGGATCTGGATTAACTTTTCGGGAACTTTTTAAAGAATTTCAAGACCTTTTATTTGCATCTTGGATTGTAAAAATAGGTTAAGAAATTTCCGAGAAAATTGAATGCGCATTTTCTCATAGATTTGCAAATGTTCCCTTGTAATTCCGGAACCGGAAGTCGAATAAAGATAAAATTCAAAAGCAAGTTATGGAACCATAAGACCATTCGTATGAATCTAAGTATGTGAAAATCGTCACGCCATCTCTGAGAAAAGTGAGTGATATTATTTGTCACATACACACATACATACATACATACATACATATACACACATACACACACGTAAACACCCTCCGGGCCTCGGTTCAATATATATATATATATATATATATATATATATATATATATATATATATATATATATATATATATATATATATATATATATATATATATATATATATATATTTAATTATATATATATATATTTAAATATATATATATATATATATATATATATATATATATATATATATATATATATATATATATATATATATATATATATATATATATATATATAAGAGCGGTAAAAAGATGTTTTTTCGATTACGTCACTTATCTATCATATCTACAGAACTAGAAATCACAGTCATTTGATCGAACTTGATGAATGGCCCAACAGTAGCATCCAAACGAGCTTAAGTTTGTAGAAACCGGTTCAACCATCTCTGAGAAAATTGAGCTCGTTGAATACAGGGTTGTCGCGAAAAATTTCAAAATCAAAACACGCGAAATCCGCGCGAAGTCGAAAACTAAAACGCGCGAAATCTGCGCGTAATTGAAAAATAAATCGCGGGATATTCCAGCGAAGCGTTACACAACTAATTCACTTGAATATATATTTTAAAAATCTGCAAAAGTTTGTCATATGAACACAATAAACAGATTTCAACGAAGACAATTTTTTTTGCTTCAACACCTTCTTTCTCGGCAAGCTTTTCCTTCTCGGTAAGATTTAGTCTTTTTAATTTCAATTTCAACTATTTATCGCCTCCTGATTAGCTTTTGTTTTCTGAGATAGCGCCTTCTCCTGATGTTGGATTTTACTCTGAATGTCTTTATTTTCCTCCTCACCTTTTATTCTTTTATATGGAGCAGGGAAAAGCCCACGGGAGTTTGTTTCTGTCAAACTTGCAGGCATAAAACCTCCTCATCTTTTGCATCAACAGATTACAATCATTCAAATTGTACAATTCTTTAAATTTAGTGCTTCTATAGTAACTAAATCTAATGAAACAAAAACATGAGGAGCGATATATTCATAATTAGTTCTAACATAGGGAATCCGAAGAAAAAAATAGGAAGAAGATTACGACGTCGAATTGTAACAATTGCAATAGCCCGGAGCAATCGATTCGCGACTGAAGTAGGTTTGCCACAAAACTAGCTTTACAAACATCGCGACGGACAAATAATAATCAGTTCGCAGCGATTATGATAATTCGGTAAATTGAAAGGCTGTCTCCATGGAAGACGTCGGAGAGCGATTCGGATAAATTTGCGTTGAATGGCTTCAATGCGTTGGATATCGTTTTGGTGATAAGGTATTCGAAAGTTGAGTGAACTAAAGCGCAATACAAAGCTTACAAGCAATGTACATCAGAGATTTTTTTTGTTACGCTGAAAATAAAGCCTAATAGCATAGAGGCTTTGGAGATAGTAAGCTCTATGTGCTCTTTCAAATTTTACTTGGATTCCAGAAGAACTCCCAGGCCCTTAACAGACGATGCGCGTTCGAGAACAGTTTGTGGAATATTATAGTTGAACTTGAATACACACATGTTGCTACTAAAAGAGATGACGGAGCATTTAGTGGTATTCGAAACCATTTTGAAATATGAAAGTCACGATAGTTTCATACAGTTGATCGAAAAATTAGATCGTTGAAATACAATAAAATTATAAACGGTCCAAGGTGACTTCCTTGAGAAACTCCAGAGGTAGCAGCAAATGGTGAGGTTGTACAGGCTCCTATTTTCACTATCATTTCATTGCCAGTTAGATATGATCGAAGCGAATTCGAAAAAGATCCGTTTAATCCCAGTCTACTTGAAGATCGTTATGTGATGATTGATTTTGCCGAACGCAACAGCAAATTCGGTATATATAGAAGCTACCGGTAGTTGTGCTTGTAAAGAACGTATGAAGAAGGAAGTGTAGGTTACTAAATTTGGGGAAGTTGAAGACTTTGGCATGGATCCATGCTGAGTTTCAGATATGTAGTCAGAGAAACTATGTATAATAAAATCCAGAACTATAATTTCAAACAGCTTCGATACAGTGCACAAAGCAGCAAATTCCACGATAGTTGAATACTATACCCTTGTTGTTCACATAGGATTTCTTCCAAATTTCAGGAAAAAAGGCACGACGCAAAGAACAATTGAAAATGTTGGATAGTGGAACTAACAAACTATTAGAACAATTTCTTATCACCACGAATGGAATCCTAGAACTTATTCGTTTCTTCTATTGTCCAACTTCGCTTCATAAGCGTGTCGTGCAAATTTTGATTTAGGAATGCGATTTTTATCATACACAAAATTTGTGACCATATGATTGAAGAATAGCATTCCAATTATTACGTTCTTTGCATTATTTAATGTGTTTTCACTGTGAAGATATCTTCCATCAGACACCAATATCCTTGATTTTAATCAAGGTGAAAATTCACCAAATTCACCAGCTCGAACAATTGCTGGAACGTTCGCCCATCTTCAATTTTTTAGGATTTGATAAAACTCACAAGCTTCAAAAATTTGCTAAGAACTTTTTTTATTCGAACAAATGATTCACAAATGTGGAACAATGTTTTTTGAAATTCGCGCGAAATCCGCGTCACAGCATCAAAATCTTAGCAGAAACCGCGCTAAATCCGCGAAAATCGCGAAATCGGCGCTAAAATCGCGAAATCAGCGAAAACCGCGCGACCGTAACAACTCAGCACATAAATACACAGACATTTTCCGATTTCGTCGAGCTGAGACGAATGGTATACAACACTAAGGGACTCCTAGGCTCCGTTCTAAAGTCGGTTCTTCCAGCAATTCTATTACCTTTCTATGGAGAAAGGTAAAAATATAAATGCCGATTTCAATTTCCCGGTTTTTCGAGATAAAAATTTCCCGTTTTGGAATATGCTCAAATCGCCCCTGTTTAGTTTTTTTTAATATTCTTCAATTCAAACTTCAAACAGATGTCCCATGTCCAAAAAAAGATCGTTATAATAGGCCCGCTAATTGAGGAATGAAGTTCATTTCAGGCATCTCGATGTATAAATAGGAAATATTCATTGTAACATGTGCACATAAGAAAAGCCAAATGTCGACTCAGCTCGACGAACTGGGCAAATGTCTGTGTGTTTGTGTGTATGTATGTAACAAAAATATACACTCATTTTTGGCGGAGATGACTGAGCCGATTTTCACAAACTAAGGTTCAAATAAAAGGTCTTATGGTCCCATAGCCTGCTATTGATCCGACTTCCGGTTCCGGAGTTACATGGTAATACGTGAAAATTAAAGATAAAGTGTGCATTCAATTTTCTTTGAAACGGCTCAACCAATTCTCACAAACTAATATTTAAATGAAAGGTTCTAAAAATTCTAAATCTAAAAGGTTCTAAAAAAACATTTTAACCAGATCCGACTTCCGGTTCCGGAACTAAAGCGTGATAAGTGGAAAATTACTAATTTCATTAGTATTTTTCACGAATGATGGTCGAAAACAGGTACAAATTCCATAAAACTGTCTGATAAATTCTTCTTGTTTGCAGAGCTTGTTAGTTTGTGAGCTTAAAAACTTAATTCGACACTACTGGCCCCCCTTTTCCTGTTCCGGAAGCACCGAAAGTGGTGAAGAAAAACTTCAAAAATAGAACTCACTTCGAATTCTCAGCGATGATTAAACCGATTTTCACATATCTTGATTTGAATTAAAGCTCATATTATCTTTAAAGCTACTGTGAAATTTCATCCCCATCCGACTTCCGGTTCCGCAGTTACAGGGCGATGAGTGTCAAAGTTTTCAAATCGCCATATAGATTGACAATATGTTTAACACCGAAAATAGAAGAAAACACAAAACGAACGACGCGTACTTTGTACTATTTCGTACACGCTATGAAGGAATCGAAACGGTTACGGATGTCTGCTACTGGTGTGTGATATTGGTAAAAGACAGCGGTTGATAAAAATTTTAGCTCTTCTATGATAAGTGCGACCGAAAGAATGAACGAATGTCATTGAATTTTTGAATTTTCATGTAATAATAATCAATTAGATGTACATATACCTAAGATTTCGCAAAACCGTTCGACTTCCACGATTTGCTCTTTTACTACACCAATTTTTATCTTTTACCTTTTTTTTATAAATATAAAAAATAGGTATAGAATTCGCTTAAACTTTAGAAAAATTTAATAATTTAGAGGGCCGAATGTCATATACCAATCGATTCAGCTCGACGAACTGAGCAAATGTCCGTGTGTGTGTGTGTGTGTGTGTGTGTGTGTGTGTGTGTGTGTGTGTGTGTGGAGGGGGGGGGGTCTGTATGTGTGTTGTCAACTAAGAGGTCGAGATCTCAGAGATGGCTGGACCGATTTTGATCAAACTAGTCGCAAATGAAAGGTCTCCCCGTCATCCTGAACGCTATTGAATGGTTTTGAGATCGTATGTTTACTTTTTGAGTTATACGAAGTTTTATGTCAAAAAAATAGTTTTTTTACAGTATCTGTCACAATTGACCTTGAAAACAGAATATATTTTCAGACTTAGATTCCGCACGGTAATACCTATTCAACAAGCCATAGAATCCGTCCATTTTGAACGGATATAGAAATTTTTGTATAAACGACTTTTCCCCTATTCCAGCAGTAGAAGTTTTGAGCGCTGTCTGGCAAACAAATGCTTGGGAGCAACATAAAACACAATTTTTTATACTGTTACATACATTTGTTTCTAAGTATCAAAAAGACTGTGTAAAGCATGATATTTTGCCTCGGACCGATTTTAGCACGGTTCGTTTTTGACAACATAATCGTTCGAATATGCCATATGTAAACCAGATGATGGCAGACTTTTCGAGTTGAAAGCAATTCCATTATTATTTTGATTTAAACTATCTACAGCAATAAATGCTGGAAGAACATAACAGCCATATACCATTCGAGTCAGTTCGTCGAGATCAGCAAATGCGTGTGTGACAAATAATTTTACTCATTTTTTTCGGAGATGACTCTACCGTTTTCTACAAACTCAGATTCATATGAAGAGTCGTATGCTCCCAAACAAGGTTCCTGAATTATGTTTGGTTCCAGCCTCTTGTTCCGGGACTACAGGATGATATGTGAAACGAAATCAAAACTGTGTAACTCATTTTTCTCGTTGATGGCTAAACCGATCTAAGATTCAAATGAAATCTAAGAATCATCTAAGATTCAAATGAAAAGTTCTAAGATTCTATAAAGCATCTTGTTTTTCAGTCAGATCCAACTTCCGGTTTCGGAGATACAGGGTGATTAGTATAAAAATGTCTATTTCACATAAATTAATCAGGTTTATCGGGTTTGCAGATTTGGATAGTCGATAACCAAATAAACTTATTTCATGTTTGGTTGTATTCAGTTTTCGTCTCGGAAGACACCCAAAAATTTAATTCGCACTAGGATTTCTCAAAGATGTCTGATTTTCAAACATTTTGAAATAAATGTAAACTATACAGCTACTCAGGTGAATTTGTCTGACTTCGGCTACACCGAATTTCGAATTCCGGTTCCAGTATCGAATCGTTTCTCAAAGCTCAATCGTTTTCTCAAAAAAAAAGCCAAATCGAATTTCAGAAACAAAACAAATTAAAATAAATCTAATTTTATCCAATTCTGACTTCCGATTCTGAAATTATAGGATGAAGAATTTTTAGAATTTTAAGCGATATTGAAGATGACAATCCCGAAAAGATCTAAAGTTGGACTTACAAATATTGCAATTCGTATTTATATTTATTCGTTCGGTTTGGGTTATGCTGGTTCCTGAATACCGGCTCTGGAAGTACCTTAAATAACCGTAAACTCTAAAGTGGTACTTACTTCGACATACCATGGAATGTTTAATCGATTGTTACACTTTTAGATTCAAATTCGATCCGATTTTCAGTTTCGACATTACAGAGTAATGAGTGAATAATATCTCAAATTGCCAGTTAAAACGACAGACTGAAACAACGAAGAATATTCATGCAAAAACACATGCGGATTGATCTGTTAGTCAATAAACAATAGGTACATCCAGGTTACATTTTTTAAATGAAACATGTTTACGATTTCGATGCGTTGATGAGCAAATAAATCAAATGATAGCTGCAAAAACGCACAAGATATCGATCTATTTTTTCCTAATAGTGTTCTGAATGCTAAGCATCTCTCGTGGAGTAATCAGAAAGTACGAGTTTTTCATCGTGAACTCTCCGCTGGTTTTTAGTAAGTTTTATTTCCAATAGCCCAACTAATTTATCTTCTATGAGAAATCCTTCTACAATTGATCTGATTCTAGCAGATCAATGAAACATTTGCAGTGAATTGACTTTGAATCAAAAACATTTAATTTCAAAAAGTTCCAAATTAAGCAATGATTAGTTCAACTAATTAAATATTCTACCACCTTAGAACTAATCGATTAGGATACAGATCTCATATCGAAAGCAACTAATTGACTAAAATTGATTCAATCAACACGGTTCAAACAAAATTCTTTCTCCTAAGCTGCAGCAGCTTCATTTTAAATATACGTGCTCACATTATTTGTAAACGAGCGGCGGATTGTTTGTAAACGTGCCTCGATTCATCATGACATCATTCAACTCAGCCCCACTATCATAACATGCGAAGATTACACAAATATAGATGCTAGATTATCAACAAACACAAAGCAAAAAATCAAGCTTCAAACTCGAAGGATAATCACTCGCGCAAACATGAGACGAAAAAGTTTCAGCCATACTTGCTCGTGCATATCATATACTTGCATTTTCCTTAGAATTGTTGTCATCCTTGTCACTACGCCCTTCCCAAAACGTCGCTAGACTTTTGTCACTCAAAGTCGCAAAGTTTCTAATGGTAGAAAAGTTCGTCAACAGAGTAGCACAGTACGGCAAAGTCAACCCATCGTTGTCGTGACTTTTTTTTCTCCTCGTGTCACGCATCCCACATGTTTCTTCTAGAAACGAGAGCTATTTTTTCTCTCTGCCAGTCTCGATTGCCGCACCATCCTGTTCGCGGGGCATTTGTAGTCGTTAAATAAATCTGCTGCTTAGCGCCACTTGGCGCACCTTTTCTGTCTTGCTCGCGCTGTCTGCGCCCTCTGCACAGTGCACTGCGCTCCGCATCACCGTTGGATGTAGATTTGCTTTTGATGATGTTGATTTGCCGTTCACCCCACTGGCTGCTCGAGCGTGTCCGTTCTGAGAATCTCTCCCGTTCAGCGCCGAACAGCCGCAGTATAGTACGAGTTCGAAGGTCTACCCGTTGGTCCGCCGAAATGATTGCTTGTTTATTATTGGCTTTTGGCAGCCAGGCAAAAAAGTTTGCCAGATTACGAAAACCATAGCAATGTGATGAAAAAAATCAGTCCAACTCAGGTCGAAGAAGCAGAATTAGATTTACATATTAGGATGAAAAATTAATCTGGTGTGATTTTACACAATGTGTGATGAGAATACAAGTTGTCATTTACGTTAGTTCATTCAGTTCGAATATAGGGATGCTGAAACTGAAGGACGAACTCAGTCAGTACACAAGACGAACTTTGTAAACAATCAAATCAATTCGATATTTGTGGCAAAAACATGAAACCAATATCAATTGCTACAACAATGCCACGTTCATTTAATGCTTCTAAAGTTTAACGTTGAAAAACAATATCAACAACATTATCTTCATCTACCGTGGTATGGAAAATTTATCTGCTACATGTCAATCTATTCCAAACAATTGTGAACAATGGGATATTCTCTCATACAAAAAATTACATCTCTATAGAATAAAACGATTTTCTGTCTGGACGTTCGGTTCACTGCTAACCGTTTTAAGAAGAAAGTTTCTAAATAGATGCAAAATACATTGATCCGAAAGCGACATTCGACCGAATTGACCTCCGAACGCTATTATGCGAGAAGTTCCGACTGGATGTAACACAAACGTTTATTGACTGACTGTGCTGTTGTGGATGTGGTATATCACGTGTACCTCAAGGTAGCCATGTGGGTTCTGGGCTATTCTCGCTGTTATTTAAGGGCGTTACTCTTTGCTGCTTGACTGCAATATTGTTTAAACCGATGCACAGTGGTCCAAAACGGGAAAAAGCCGGTCAAAAGTCTGTACTGACTTTCACTGATTTTTAAAAAACTAATGTGTCTACGAAGAAGTTTTACAAGATTATATTACGCTTCTTTTGAAAGTGGCACCCTAATTTTTGTTAAGGGGGTAGTACCCATTTCGAATAGAAATAATTTTTGTCACAAATTTTTTTTTCTATCTCATTTTGAAGAAAAAAACATTTGAAGTATTTTTGCTGAAGATATAAATAATAATATAAACATTTAGGGGTTTTGTTGGTTTGTGCAAAAAGCACATATTTTATTTCTATTTCTCGCGTTTCGCCTTCGGCTCGTCAGTGCTTAAAGCAGTTAAAATTGAACTGCCATCTCTTGCCTAGCAGTTCAACTTAAACCGCTAAGCAGACGCAAAGTTTGCACTACTTATGCAACCCTCAAATAATATTGCACAAGTGCTATATTATTTCTGACGTCTCAGGCGTAAACGAGTGACGGGTTATTACTGGCCGTCGCAGAATGTGAACATTTAAGGGTTTTGTTGGTTTGTGCAAAAAGCACATATTTAAAAATATGTGAAATAAAATATGTGCTTTTTGCATAAACCAACAAAACCCTTAAATGTTCACATTCTGCGACGGCCAGTAATAACCCGTCACTCGTTTACGCCTGAGACGTCAGAAATAATATAGCACTTGTGTAATATTATTTGAGGGTTGCATAAGTAGTGCAAACTTTGCGTCTGCTTAGCGGTTTAAGTTGAACTGCTAGGCACGAGATGGCAGTTTAATTTGAACTGCTTTAAGCACTGACGAGCCGAAGGCGAAACGCGAAGATAATGGAAAATATGTTAATTTTTTAGATATATTCACATTATTTTAAAAACAGTTTTTTTTTTGGTTTTATGTACGTAGAATCTACTTAAGTATCTACTACAAAATGCGCGTAAATACGCATAAACAAGCTCATGCTTGCACGCGTAACTTAAGCAAATTGTTGTGATTTTTATTTTGTTTACTTTTTGACAATTAACAATATTAGAAAAAATCTAAGTGGCACTGGATGAAATTTTTTTAGTCCTATTCAAAGTTAGTTTTAAATATTGAAAATCCGAAAAATTATCAAAAGTTCAACTCATATTAAAAAAATTAAAAAATGTTTTCCAAACAAAATATGTAAAAAGTATTGTAAAAGTACAAACCTTTACGAAGAGATTTTATTTTTAAACGTGTAAATAAATTGAGTTATCGCGAAGCACGTTTTTTAAGACGATGCGACGCTCACTTAGATATGTGCGAAGCAGCTCATACCGGTGAGCAGCTCCGAACCGATCAGCTCACTAAAGGGAATCGATTCAATGTATCAGCTCATTTAGATTGAACTAAAGGTTTGTTTTGAGCGCCGTTTTTTTGCACCGTTTTCTTACTTCGTTTTTCTTTCATATGCATGATCGAAATCATTGATGCACAAAGAACAATGCTATGCGAACTAACTTATCTGCGAATTATTATTATGTCATATTTGAAAATATCTGCAAAAGTGGCATCCCTGAATGTACCTTAGCCTACTGAGTGAGAGGTAAGATTTCTTATTGACAATGGCTCATTCAATCTGTTAAAGAAGGATAGATACACATTAGGAAGAACGAACAAAAGTTCAAGCACACATTTCTTCTCATTTATAACTCGCT
The DNA here is from genome assembly GCF_030247185.1 of Malaya genurostris. Taxonomy (NCBI): domain Eukaryota; kingdom Metazoa; phylum Arthropoda; class Insecta; order Diptera; family Culicidae; genus Malaya; species Malaya genurostris. The sequence goes on from NC_080572.1 coordinate 97,627,725, forward strand.
CGTCAAGAGCCGAAGATCCGTTCAGCGTGTAGCTTGTTTCCACTCTACCAGCAGGGATGCCAGGTCATTTTTTCAAAAATCTGTGATCAAGCCAAAAACCTGTCTGTGCCAAATCTGTGCACGTTTCCCCGTTTCCATAATAGCTGATCGGAATCATTTTGGTAAGCAAAAAAAAGTCTCACTATTTCCTACTGCTCTGTAATTTTTGGTGCTAAACTGTGATCAATTTTAAAAATCTGTGATCGATTTCAGAATAACAGATCGGCCGAAAAGTTCGTATCGTTTCTATGAGAGGGCGCCACTAGAATTAAATCCATACCATTTTCAGTTAGTACCAACCTTCAAAAGATACGTGTATAAATTTGACAGCTGTCTGATTACTAGTTTGTGAGATATCCCCTTTTTAAGTGAAGCTACTTTCGTTATTGTGAAAAAAATGGAAAAAAAGGAATTTCGTGTGTTGATGAAACACTACTTTTTGATGAAAAAAAGTGCCGCCGATACCAAAAAATGGCTTGATGAGTGTTATCCAGACTCTGCACCGGGCGAAGCAACAATTCGTAAGTGGTTTGCAAAATTTCGTACTGGTCATATGAGCACCGAAGACGATGAACGCAGTGGACGTCCAAAAGAGGCTGTTACCGATGAAAACGTGAAAAATATCCACAAAATGATTTTCAATGACCGTAAAGTGAAGTTGATCGAGATAGCTGACACCCTAAAGATATCAAAGGAACGTGTTGGACATATTATTCGCGAATAGTTGGATATGAGAAAGCTTTGTGCAAAATGGGTGCCGCGTGAGCTCACATCGATCAAAAACAACAACGAAAAACCATGCTGAAATTGAACTAATTGGGCTTCGAATTGCTCCCTCATCCACCGTATTCTCCAGATTTGGCTCCATGTAACTTTTTCCTGTTCTCAGACCTCAAGAGAATGCTCGCTGGTAAAAAATTTAGAAGCAATGAAGAGGTAATCGCTGAAACTGAGGTCTATTTTGAGGCAAAGGACAAATCGTACTACAAAAATGGTATCGAAAAGTTGGAAGATCGCTATAATCGCTGTATCGCCTCTGATGGCAATTATGTTGAATAATAAAAACGAATTTTGGCAAAAAAATGTGTGTTTCTTTTAAACGATACGAACTTTTCAGCCAAACTGTTATGTGTAAATCTGTGACCATTTTCGGAAATCTGTACCATTTTTTAAATCTGTGCAAAAGGTTGAAAATCTGTGAAACACAGAATAATATGTGAACCTGACATCCCTGCTTACCAGTTGCTGTGAACTGGTGAGCTGCGGTTCTTGTAAAAAGAGCTGTGAGCTATCAGCTCACTTTAAAGATTCGATTCACTGGAATAGCTCAGGAGCGAATTGTTCATCTCTACGCTCACTGCAAAAGTGAGTTACAGAAGTAGTATACGCGTGAAGCCTTCCGTTTCTTAATCATGCATGGTTTCAGCATGGCCATAGTGAAAATGAGGCACACGAATATTACTCAGGATATTCTCATTGGAAAATAAATTGGATTCGGAATATATTTTCCTATAAGTATTGTAAAAGTTTGCTGCATTAAGTTGCATATTTCGCTCCAGTACAAGGTTTCCTAGGTAAAAATAGGTAGAATAATGTATCACTTTTCCAGAAAAAAAAATTAACCTATGCATTACCTTCTACAAAATTATGGGATTTTATATTTTCTACAATTATTCCAAACAAAGTATGTATAAAAAACTAACTTGAAACAAGTTATGATTCGAAAACTAGTTTTAAGGGGGTTGTCATAATTCAATAACTAAAACTAACTTTGAAAAGGCCTAAAAAAAGTTCCATCGAGTTCCACTTAGATTTTTTTTATAGTATTGAGCATATCTTTTCCTATAAATTTTGTAAAAATCAGCTGTATAAAGTTGCATATTTCGCTTCGGTGTAAGGTTTTATCATAGGTAAAAAAAAGGAAAAATGTTATACAACTTTTCCAGGAAACAACAAACCTATGCACTACCCTAAACAAAAATATGGGATTTTTAATTTTCTACAATTATTCCAAACAAAGTATGCATAACAAAATAATTCGGAACAAGTTATGAATAAAAAACTGATTTTAAGGGGGTTGCCACGAAAACGCTTTGTATATCCGAAACGGTGCGACCTAGACTTTTGGTATATTTGACAAAGTAAATTATTTTCAACAGTTCTAAGACTTTGTAGAAGAAAAAAAATTTCTTTCTTTTCAGAAAAAAAACTTATGGTTATATTTTTTATCAAAGTAGGCCATGAACAAGTAGGGATAGAATCAAATTACGTGTTATATATTTGTAAATAATTTCTTAAAAGCAACTATATGCCATAAAAGAACGGTTTTGCAGCTACTGATTTATGTCCCCGTTTTTATTGATTCGAACCACTGTGCGATGTTTTGGAACCAGGCCCGTGCGCAGGAACCATTCTAGGGATTGAGGGGGATCGAGGATTAGGGTTGGGGAGGGTTTGAAGGTGCACTTTTATATAAAAAGTACCCTATTGTTCATGGAACTTAGTGAATCTTGGTTTTATTCCCATCCATAAGATTCTGCACGACTTCTGAATCGACAGTCTCTCAATTTTTTCTACATTCTTTACTTATTTAGGTTAGGTGCTCCTTCATAATGATCCAGTATTTTTTTATTGGGCGCAGTTTCAGAGTGTTTTGGGGGTTCAGATCTTTCGGTACCAAATCGATATCATTCGCCGTTTACCACTCGGGACATCCTTCGTGTAGTGACACGATGCCAAATCCGACTATAAAAACGTCCAATCGTCGTGAACCTTTAGGAGAGGAAGAAGCCGCTTTTGGAGATACTCCTCCAAATACGTCTGTTCAGTCATAGTGCAACGAAAGATGTGCTCCGCTCTCCTCTAGTACACTTCGCTTGTCAAATCCAGAATTTCTTGGTGAAGGTTATCTTCTGTGTAAGCAGGTTCGCGTAAACACACAGCTTCCCTGAAATTTGGTAGAAGTCCGTCTTCGCATATGTCTCGTCATCCATTACGCAGCAGTGCGGTTTCGTTAACTTCTGGTCGTACAACTTCCGATTACGGCTTTTTGTGGCCGTGTTCTGTTTCTCGTCACACTTCGAGGACTTCTGAATCTTAAACGTACGTAGGAATTCTGCACAAAAGTCTCGCTAACATGCAGCTTTTTAGCCACATCGCGAACTGACGTGTTCAGTTCCCATTTCAACCAAGCATTTTTCCAACCGTTTTAACAGACATTCGCAATTCCTTACTTTTTCCGATAAAACGGATCTTTATTCTTAAAGTACACGTGCAACTCTTGACCAAACATGACCAATATCGCGATAACCTTCGCCACAACCATAATTAGCCTCGGGAAGTCCGATACGGAGGAGATGTGCGTCTAATGGTTGGACATGAGCCTGGAAATCACACAAATGAGATCCCCTGAACCTTTTTCTCTTTTATCCCCTGAACTTTTCTCTTTTATCTCACCTTTCAAGGAAGCTGCTCCGTAATGCTGTAATACTGTGTCATCAACTAGTTATAGTATAGGTGGTTTTTTTTCCTAAATACATTTATTTCTTAAGGCAGTTTACATAAGTTTTTCTTCGCCGTAGCATCACTTTTACATAATATTCTTATCCTAATTTAATTCTAACATAGTCACAACGTTTTGCATTTATTAAAACATATTCTCTTATTACTTAAATATCATCTTAGGTAACTCGTCATTAATTATGAAATCTACTCGGAAATATTATTTGAACCAAACGATTAACTTCTATAAATTATAAAATAAGCTGTTATTTTCAGACATTTTGTTAATAATTTCATAAACTGTTTCGAGTTTGTTTGTATCATTACATTATTTTTATTCTAATTTAGCTATTGGTTGAACTCATGGACGCAGCTGGGATCAGAACTAAGTCTTGAAAGGGGCCTTTATTAAATTGAAACTCCAGTTTTCTTTATGAAATGATAAATAAGTTTCATGTATGAAAGGTCACGACAAGCAAGAATGTCTCGAACTGGGATATTGGATAGTCTACCTTGGGTACGCAAAGAATTTATTAGTTGAGATCTGACATCACGATACTCCACGCATGTCCAAACGACATGATCAATATCTCGATAACCTTCGCCACAAGCACAATGATTAGTCTCGGAGAGCCCAATTCGAAGGAGATGTGCATCTAACGTGTAGTGATTGGACATGAGTCTGGACATCACACGAATGAAATCTCTACTCACATCCAGTCCCCTGAACCATGCCTTTGTCGATATTTTCGGAATAATTGAGTGCATCCACCGACCCAGATCATCTCTATCCCAAGATGCTTGCCAGCTGGCAAGTGTTCTTTGGCGAGACGAGCTATAGAATTCGTTGAAAGCAATCGGTCGCTCATAAATTTCACCCTCAATAGCACCACGTTTGGCTAAAATATCGGCTCTTTCATTGCCAGGAATGGAGCAATGAGCCGGGACCCAGACTATAGTGATTAGATAATTATTGTTCAATATGTCGTTCAGGCACTGTTTTATTTTGCCCAGGAAAAACGGTTCAGTCTTGCCAGTCATGTTTGAGCGAATGGCTTCAATTGCACTCAGACTATCTGTGAAGAGGAAATAATGGTTTGGAATTAATGTGACGATTACACTCAAACTATAATGAACTGCTGCTAGCTCTGCTATATAAACAGATGCAGGTTCTTGAAGCCTAAATGAGGCCGAAACATTATTGTTGAACATACCAAACCCTGTCGCTTCTTCAATTCGCGATCCGTCCGTATAAAACATTTTCTCAGAGTCAATATGCCTGAACTTACTTGAAAATATTTTTGGGATTTCCGTCGAACGTAGATGATCCGGGATTCCACGCACTCCGCGCTGCATGGATGTATCGAAAAATAAAGTTGAGTCAGGGACATTTAGGAGGCTGACACGGATAGGAATATATCTTGAAGGGTTGATTTCCTGTGACATATGGTTAAAATATACTGTCATGAATTTTGTTTGAGATCGAAGCTCGACTAGTCGTTCGAAATTATTAATTACCATGGGATTCAGAACCTCACATCTTATTAGCAGGCGTGATGAAAGCTCCCAAAATCGATCTTTTAATGGAAGAACTCCCGCCAGAACTTCGAGACTCATTGTATGTGCCGAATGCATGCACCCTAAAGCAATTCGCAAACAACGATATTGAATTCGCTCCAGTTTGATAATATGAGAGTTTGCAGCGGAACGAAAGCAAACGCATCCATATTCCATCACTGAAAGTATCGTTGTCTGATACAATTTTATTAGATCTTCCGGATGAGCACCCCACCAAGATCCTGTTATTGTTCGAAGAAAATTTACTCTTTGTTGGCATTTTGTTATCAGAAACCTAATGTGTCCTCCCCACGTGCATTTGGAATCGAACCACACCCCGAGGTATTTAAAAGTTAAAACCTGTTGGATCATTCTTCCCATCATATGGAGCTGAAGCTGCGCGGGATCATGCTTTCTTGAAAAGACGACTAACTCTGTTTTCTCCGCAGAGAATTCGATACAGCCCAATCGGACAAGTTATCTAAGGTATCTTGCAATGGTTTATGCAGATCAATAGCTTTGGGTCCAGTAACTGAAACCACGCCATCATCTGCCAATTGTCTTAGTGTACATGGGGTTACTAGACAGCTGTCAATGTCATTCACGTAAAAATTATAGAGGAGCGGACTGAGGCATGAGCCTTGCGGGAGACCCATGTAACTATTTCTGAGTGTTGCCAAATCGCCATGTGAAAAATGCATGCGTTTCTCTGACAAAAGGTTGTGCAAATAATTATTTATAACCGCTGGGAGTCCATTTTGGTGAAGCTTGTCTGAAAGAACATCAATGGAAACTGAATCAAATGCTCCTTTAATGTCTAAAAATACAGATGCCATTTGTTGCTTTTGAGCGAAGGCAATTTGGATGTCAGACGAAAGTAATGCAAGGCAATCATTCGTCCCTTTATTTCTACGGAAGCCAAACTGAGTATCTGACAACAAACCGTTCGTCTCGACCCAAGTGTCGAGACGTCGTAGAATAATTTTTTCGAACAATTTTCTGATGCAGGACAACATCGCAATGGGTCTATATGAGTTGTGATTGGAAGCTGGTTTCCCCGGTTTTTGAATGGCGATAACTTTCACTTGTCTCCAGTCAGGTGGAACAATATTTTGCTCAAGAAACTTGTTGAACAATTCCAACAAACGTCTTTTTGCGAGGTTGGGCAGATTCTTCACCAAGTTGAATTTAATTCTGTCCAACCCTGGAGCGTTATTGTTACAAGACAAGAGTGCTATAGAAAATTCCATCATTGAAAATGGGTTATTAATAAAACCATTGTTTGGAGGAGATTCCCGTATAATGCTCTGCGTAGGAACAGAATCTGGGCAAACTTTCCTAGCAAAGTCAAATATCCATCGGTTCGAGTATTCATCACTCTCATTGCTCACGTTACGATTCCTCATTCGTCTGGCCGTGTTCCAAAGAGTGCTCATTGAGGTATCTCTTGACAAACCTTCGACAAAATGTCTCCAATAGCTACATTTTTTGGCTCGAAGTATGCTCTTGTACTTGGTTTCTAAAACCATAAGTTTTTCAAAATTCTGAGGAGTTCCTCCTCCCCGTTTTAGAAACGTCTTGCAAGCATTTTGTTTTGCGAGTTTAGCCTCTGAGCACTCTTTGTCCCACCAGGGGTTGGGAGGCCTTCTGTTAGTCGTTGGCCCAGGAAAGCGTTTAGTTTGGGATTGTTCTGCTGCCTCCAGAATCGAACAAATGAGGAAGTCATATTCTTCAAGTGGAGGGAGCTCTTCCATTGAATTCAAAATACTAGAGATCCTACTTTGGTATTTAATCCAGTCGATATTTTTTGTCAAATCATATGGAATACTAGCTGAAGTAGCAATGCAATTGCTACTGCTAATTGAGATGATGATTGGTAAATGATCGCTACCGTGTAAATCAGGCAGTATTTTCCAGGTGCAATCTAGTCGAATTGATGTTGAGCAAAGAGATAGATCTAATGCACTTGGGCGTGCCGGAGGTCTTGGGATCCGTGTCATGCTACCCATATTTAATACCGTCATGCTAAAATTGTCACAAATGTTTTGTATTAAAGATGATCTGCTATCATTGTAAACGGAACCCCACATCATTCCGTGCGAATTTAAATCCCCCAGAATCAATCGTGGAGCAGGAAGGGCTTCAACCATTTCATTAAGCTGTCGCTGTCCAACTTGTGCTTTTGGAGGAATATAAACCGAAGCTATGCAAATATCTTTGCCTTTAATGTTTATTTGGCAAGCAACAACTTCTATACTAGAAGTTGAAGGGATGTTTAATCTATAAAAGGAACAGCATTTCTTAATTCCCAAAAGCACTCCACCATACGGAGAGTCTCTATCGAGACGTATAATGTTAAAATCATTAAAATTTAAAGCTATGTTTGAAGTAAGCCATGTTTCGCATAAAGCAAATACATCACATTTTTGACTATGCAATAAAATTTTAAATGAATCAAGTTTTGGCATGATGCTTCGACAATTCCACTGCAGGACAGTGATTGTATCATTTGCGGCGGGTGATAAATTATCCATCAAAAGATACAAAACCTGAGACAATTGGCCATTGAGCTGATAACTGCTTCAAAAAATTTCTAGCTATTGGAAGGAATGCCATTATGAGGGTCTTTAAGGGTTCAGATATATTGAATGCTGAGAAAATCCATTCAACAATTTCCGAAAACTTCAGTAATCCTGTTGGTGGCTGTGAAATGGAGCCCACTGGATTATTATCTTTTTCTGTACTAGATCCTGGATTGGTTTGTGAATTTGACAAACCAGGAGGCACAGTCTTTGGTTTTAACTTTTTTTGTTTAACACGGGGATCTTTTTTTGAAGATGAAATTTTAGGTGTCTTTTTTGGTAATTTGGAGGAAGACTTCTTTCTCTTAACTGACCCTTGGGTAGTGATAAACGAATTACCTTCACTATTTTCGTCAGAGTCAGAGTCCTCTGGTTCCTCTAGATTTGAAAACCCGTTTTCGGTTTCCAAAGGGGGGACATCAATGACCGTTTTAAGCATTTCTGCATATGTGCGCTTAGACCGTGCTTTTAAAGAAAGCTTAATTTTGTCTTTGTGCACTTTAAATGCAGTGCATACTGAAATATCATCATGAGGACTATTCCCACAATAAATACATTTTTCAATTTCCTTGTTGCAATCATTATCTTTATGAGGCCCTTAACACTTAATACATTTTGGTTTATTACTACAGTAAGTAGCTGTGTGGCCGAATTTTTTGCAGTTCGTACAATTCATTACATTTGGAACAAAAAGCCGAACAGGGAGGCGAATTTTATCGACATAGACATGGGACGGCAACGCAGACCCGGCAAATGTCACTCGAAACGAGTCTGATGGGCGATAAACTTTTTTTTCCTCTTCATGAACTACTGAGTACAGTTGTTTGCACTCCAGTATTTTCACACCCTCAAGCATAGAGTTCTTGAAACGACCAACACCATGCTTGAGTAAATCATCTACCGAAAGACTCGCTTCGGTAACAACACCGTCAATTTCGACATCTTTGGAGGGTATGTAAACTTTATACTCTTTATTGAAATGTTCCGAAGAGACAATATCATTCGCGTGTTTCAAATTATTTACCACAACACGAATTTTATCGTTATTTACTTTTATGATCTCTTTGATTGAAGAGTATCGTGATGTCAAACTTTTATTAATTTGTAAAATGTTTAATGGCTTTGATATACGTCTAAAAAGACTATCCAAGGCCCAGAAGAGCTCTCCTGATATTTTTTCGTTCGTGGGGGTATCGGATTCATGCTAGGATTTACGTCCATGGATTCATCCATTACATTAAAATTTTCAACCAAACTTTAAAATAAAATTTGAAACCAACACTACACAGTACTCAATCAAAAGGAAAAGAAAAAACTTCTACCTTGAAATTGTTGTCTATCTCCGTTGCACTGCCGTGTAGATCCTCGTTGCTCTAGATGTTCTTGTTGGATGTATCTGGGCGTTGATACAATGCTGAAGCTCACTGTAGCGATAGAATATGATGTGATGCTACTGCTACCTGACATCCAGCACCACTCGAATTCCGATTTACTTTCGTCTTCGCCAGCTGTAACCAGCGCAGGTCACCGGTGTATACCTGCGTGTTGTATGGCAGTGGAAAGACCGAGTTGTCTTGTCTCCTTCTTCCTAGTGCTCCGCACCGATATGCTTCTGCACCGAAGTGCCTTCGCACCGGTGTGCCTTTGCACTCTCCTGCTTCTATGTGCCTTTGCACTCTTCCTCTTCGATGTGCCTTTGCACTCTCCTGCTCAGCACTTGTGGCTGTATATTGCGGCCTGGGTAGAGTTTGGGAAACGCCCTTTGTTGTTTCCTTCACCAGCTTGGCCCAGCACTAGGGCTCTCTTATGCAGCACGACTATACGTTTTAACGGCTGCTGCCAACAGGTCTCTACCTGTAGTTCAACCGTTGTTGTATTTAACGCGTGTAAACCAACCAGCGTTATTAAACTGTACGCTTCTATACACAACCTTCTCGGTTGAACGGCTATTACTGAATGAGTATAGGTGGTTTAGCTTTAATAGTTTTAAACGAAAATGTATCTGTTGGATCATTGTAATCTGTTGATTCAAAAGATGACGAGGTTTGATGCCTGCTGGAGAGAGAGATGGCTATATTTCATCTCCATCGAGCTTTTCCCTGCTCCTCATACAAATAAAATTGTGAAGATCAAAATTGTGCTATTTTAGGAACAATTGAGTGCATCCACCAACCCAGATCATCTTTATCCCAAGAAGCTTGCCAGCTGGCAAGTATTCTTTGGCAATACGCGCTATAGTATTCGTTGAAAGCAATCGATCGCTCATAAATTTCACCCTTAAGAGCACCACATCTGGCTAAATTATCGGCTCTTGCATTGCCCAGACTATAGTGATTTGATAATTGTTATACAATATATCATTCAGGTACTGTATTATTTTGCCCAAGAAAAACGGTCTTTGTATTGGTTGACTTTCTGTATATTTCAAAAATCAAAATTTTAGATTTTCTAATGACAATAACATCTTGGAAAGGTAATCTATCTTTTTCCTACGTGAATTTTATATTTTGATGTTAATAGTGATGCAGAAAATATCAACGACGTATCTCTATTAGCAATTTGGTAACAAACCCTGTTTCAATAAAATTTTTCCAACTCTTCAACTGTTTGTAAAATTCTCCCTTAAACAAAATATAATTAACATCCATTCGAAAATGATGATGTTCCCAAAGGCAGCAAAAGAGACAAAAACAAATCTCAAATCAGAACCTGACGAAAAAAACGCCCAAAGTGAAGATAGACTTGTGATGCGGAGTGCGTTTGTTTTCTGCTGGATGGGTTTCGATTGAGATAGGGACTATAATTGAATGCTGTGGCGACCAACTGAAACGAAGCATGCTTGGGTCTTCTAGTCAATTAGGCTATCTCCTCATGTGTTTTCATATACAGGGTAGTTTAATTGGCAAAACAATTTCCTGTATCTCTGCGGTAACATTTTCGAGGTTTTCATTAAATAGTTGCATTCGGTTGTCAATCTGTTTTCCTCGTTAGATACTGATCAAATTTATCGTTTCGATGCCGAACTAGGTATTGTTATTTGGTTGTAATAACCAATCTACTAGAGGGTTTTGATTGAGTCTTAATGGGAACATTTGGAATTAAAGCGGTTACGTCAAAGACACCATTATTTCGTCTGCTTCGATTTCACCAGAGTTCTGAAGTCATTAGCGAGCCTTTGTGTATTGCAAACTGTTCTAACAATTTTCTTTTTGGCATCGATTTGAATTCTTCAACTTGCATTTGGAGATTTTGTAGGTAGGAGTTCCCACAGATGAAATTATTTTCCTGATTTCATTACCAGATTTGTGTGAACCTTCTGTGATTCTTTCATTTTAGGTAATGAATAGTTGGGTTTTCGGGTTAAATTATTCCTCAAAGTGTTATGTTAAATTGTGACTCGAATTAGCTCAATCATTTAACCATATCGACTAAAAAACTCCGAGAATCTGAAACCAAGGATCGGTATAACTGAAGTGAGTTTGGTAACTTTGAGCTTTCAAACGAGTTTAAGTCTTACGAAATCGATTCTTTTATCTCCGAGAAATTGAGCAGTAGAAAAAACACGTTTTGTCGGAAACATAAATCACAGCCAATTGATTTTTGAACTAGATCCACAATTCAATAATAACTTACAAACAAGCCTAGTCCTGTCAAAAAAGGTTCATCCAAATCTGATACAATTGAGCGGTAAAAAAACAACCCGTTTTGTCAGTAAGAAAACTTGCAAAAAAGCTTGGTTTTCCTGCAAACACTGTCCATAACATTCCTAAATCTTTCGACACACGATTGACAACAGCAAGTCTCCAACTTGATAACTATACCGAATCGTAATGATAAACAGAAAGTAACGGCCAAAATCCGGGCTCCCAAGTAGTATCACGAGTATTTGACGAAGTTCTTCTGCGTGATAATGAACGATAAAACTTATGTACAGGAAGACTTTCAGCAGCTTCCCGGAATATCTTTTTATACTACCATACAACGGAACGGTGTAGAGGAGTATTTCAGGACGAAGAAAAATGTCAATTTGTACGGAAAATGAATAACATGGTCTGAAACACCCACCGAAAAAATTTTCTGGATACGCGTCTGATACCATCTCGAAATCTTTGACACCCATTAATCGAGCCATTTCCGTACATCCTCGAGAGTTTGGAAATTTTACTCAGCCTGTGCTTGTCTCATTCCATCGATGAAAAGAGATGATAATTAGGAGGTGCCACATCTGGTGAATCTAGCGGGTGCAATAGAAATTTCCTAAACAAGTTAAGAAATTGTTACACGAGACCACTTTGGATGAATGTGGTGGAGCGTTGGTTTGCTGCAGAATGACTTTGCCGTGTCTTCGAGTCCATTCTGGCCGTTTTTCGATATGGACGTTGTTCAAATTGATTATTTATTTATATTGCCGGTAGCGGAATATACCCATTTTTTGTCGTCCGTTATAGTTTGATGCGAACAACTCTTTCTGAGTTTTTCGCGTTTCCATCTGTCGTTCGTTCAGTTTGTGTGGATCCCATTTACCAACCCTTTTTCCCATAGCTTTCAGGTGATTGGAAACAGCTTGCCGAGGGACATTCAACTGCTTCGCCACCATTTATTGGCAATTCGTCATCTTCAAACTTTTTCGATTGAAGCCGATTAAATGTACAGGGTCCGCCGTTTAACTTTTTTTTTGAACTAGTGGTTATGTCGACATTGGTAACCTTAATGTCACTTCTGATTTGACAGAAACTTAGTTTTATCCTTCCGCTGATCGAAAATGGTTGTGTATAATCTTGAGGAACGCGTGAAAATAGTGCAGTTTTACTTTGAAAATCATGCTAATGTTGCGGAATGTGTGCCAAAAAAATAATCTTCTCGGATGAGACACATTTTCATCTCGGCGGGTATGTTAATAAGCAGAATTGTTGCATCAGGAGGACGGAAAACCCGCACGTTATCATGGAGAAGCCGATGCATCCTCAGAGAGTGACGGTTTGGTGCGGATTTTGGTCTGGCGGCATCATTGGGCCATTTTTCTTCGAATATGAGGCAGGAGCCGCCGCCACGGTCAATGGCGAGCGCTACCGCGCCATGATTAGCGATTGGTTCTTCCGGTTACTTGAAGAGGAAGACTTTGACACCATTTGGTTCCAGCAAGACGGCGCTCCGTGCCACGAAGCCAACGCTACGATCGATCTTCTGCGCACAGTCTTCGAAGATCGAATTATCTGTCGAAATTCGGATGTCGTTTGGCCGCCTCGGAGCTGTAATTTGACGCCGTTAGACTATTATCTTTGAGGGGCTGTCAAAGATAAGTATTATGTGGACAAGCCAGAGACAATTCAAGCCGTGCAGCCATAGCTGAAATAAAGCTGCATACAATCGAAAATGTACTAAAAAACTGGACCGACCGTATGGCGTACTGCAAGGCCAGCCGAGGCAGCCATTTGAATGAAATTATATTCCACAATTAACCGGAAGAATTGTACTTTAATATGAAAAAATAAATTTTGAAATCGGATGAACCGTTTGTGTTTTATAGAATGTTTAAAAAAAAGTTACATGGCGGACCCTGTACAAAGCATTCGTGTTCCTCTGAACTAGTGGTATTTCCTGCAATTGAAGTTAGAAAAGTTGGAACTACACACAAAACAACGATACTTCGTAATTCGAAAACGTAATGATGTATCCGAAAACAGTCCATTTCTTAGCGGAAACAAAATAGATAAGCGTAATAATTAGTAGTAATATATTTGAGTAACGCTATACAGAAATGTGCTGTCTCTGAGACACCGTTTTTCTCTAGAGGGTTGTTTTTCTTCATTCCGGTTAGACGCGACACTTGCCAATATGCCGACCGACCGGCAGACCGACTGCGACAGACGAGAAGTCTGCTGGCGAGACGAAATAAAACAAAGTGGCGTCCCCAGCAACGACTGATGCCATCGTGGTCGCCAGTTGCAAAACAAAAATCCTATTCGGCGGTGGAAATGTTTTCTTTTTTTCGGGGGGAAGACAGAACCCATTGGCTGATATCAACTTAATTGTTGGGTAGGCAATGGGGCAATGATTCGTTGGAGACATTATTGAGAATCGAAGGCACAACAGAAGAAGACCTCGGTCATTGGTGTGGCGGGTGTTGTCGATTGTACGGAACCGTTTGGTGGCGCCGCGTACTATTTCTGTCTTCGGTGGCATGTAATTGCATTCCGTGGCGGATCACTCATCACTTCGATTGATAGATAAAAATTTGATGGCGCTAAGTGTACCGCCAGACCGACGCCGAAGCTGTGCAAAAAGCATTCACAAACAAGATTAAGGTTTGCAGTCGGGCCTAGCGGGATCGGAGAGGAGAACAGGCAACATGTCGTCCGGAAATAGCCTTGACTCATATCGGCAATGAACGTATCAAACGTTTATGAATTAGGGAATGTTTTTATTTATCAAATTGTAACTTTTTATCGAATTCTCAATACAATTCATCGTCTGATTCATAATAAAATTTTTGACTTTCTACTCGCAAGCCTATGCACGTTTGATCGCAAGACAACAGAGCCGTGCATCGAGTTGGATCACTAGAAAAAAAACTGTTCCACCAAAACGAAGAAAAGGCAATTGTTGAGCATTTATGGAAAATGGCACAGATGCTGGCTCGTACCGCTCCCTGGATGACTTGTCTGAGAGACACCCGTGTCTTTGCAAGCATAGTCGGTTCTCGTTTTTCATTGTTCCATGTTTTTCTCCATTCCAATGCACAGCACATTACTTAGTACCCAATCATTGCTCCCGTCTTTTGCACTTGTGGCCTGGTATTGGTCTCTTGAAGTTGCAAACTGTGCGAAAGTAGCTATTTTGCAAACGTAGCCGGAGTGAAAATTGCATTTTTCTGGTTCTGCATATCCACTGCATTAAATACAGTTACTGTTTTTTTTTATCTCTAAGCAGGTTCGGTTCAATCAATTCACTGAGGACTCACGTTCCGCCGCCTAGACTAACAAAGGATTCGAGAGCTTCCATTCGATGATCTTTAAAGGCATCAGCACGTTTATTGGACAGATGCAGACAAAAACAGACAACGTTGGTACGATGCGTTGATTGAGGTTTCGTTCATAAAACAAAAGAAAATACTGGTGAAGGTGGCAGAAAGTTGCGACACCAATTGGAATGTATTCCATTTTCAACGATATCAGGGCGAACCGCACCAGATAATGGTATCCTATCCTACGATTTAACAAGACTTTGATTAATGGAAATGCTACTGATTCGCATCAGGTAGGCGGGTATGAGCTGTGAAATATTGGGTGATGTTGAGTACGTTCTTAATATATAATCACAACTACTTGTTTACGATTGGGAAATGTTAAAAATAACCAAACCAGCAGTGGCTTTGACACTATTTTACCGCATTTGAGAAATAAAAAATGTTTCACTTACGAAAATAATCCTTCCGAGCCAAGTGACGGGCGCATAGAACTGAAAAAAGATAAAAAAAAACAATCATTAGTTATTTATTGTAATATGTACAGAGTTCAGTATGTTTTAATTATTTTTACTTTTCTCTTGACTATGCAATCACTGTGAAAACCGACTTTTAAACCTAGGCCGGATGTCAAATACTATCAGACTCAGTTCGGCGAAAACGCAAAATGTGTGTGTGTGTGTGTGTGTGTATGTGTGTGTGTATGTGTGTGTGTGTGTGTGTGTGTGTGTGTGTGTGTGTCTTAGCGTGTATGTGTGTATGTAACTAAGAAGTACACTCGATTTTCTCAAAGATGGCAGCACCCATTTTACAAACTTAGATTCCAATGAAAGGACTTTCGATTCCACAGTCTGCCATTGAATTTTATCCGGATCAAACTTTCAGTTCGAGAGTAACGGGGTAAAATGTTGAAAAAATGAGAAAAAGTGCACTCGGTTTTCTCGGTGACCGCTCAACCAATTCTCACAAGCTTAGGATCAAATTAAGGATATTACAATCCCATAGAACCCTGTTAAAATTTCATCCGGATACGACTTCCGGTTCCGGAATTACAGGCTAATAGGTATAAAAATTTTATTTTTAGGGGCGTGTGTTTTCATACATGGCAAAGGAAAAATTGAACAAAATACTTTCACCTAGCCGTATGATTCTTTAATTGAATAAATTTGGTTAGTTGATAACCGAACACATTGATTTTGGACATACCGAATCTTCGTTCCCCGTTCCGGAAATAACTGAAAAAGTGATCTGAAAATCATTCCTTTTACTTAGATACGGCTGGACCGATTTTCTCAAATTTAGGTTCAAATGAAAAGTATTATGTTCCCATACGCAGGTGTTGAATTTTGTCCGGATCCGGTTTCCATGAATATGAACTTTGCGAGGCACCTCTCGCCGATGATAACGCAAATAGGTTGCTTCTTAGTTGCTAATTAGTTACGATAGTTTTGAACTTGTTGCTCAATTTTATTTTGAATATTTTTGAGTGCTTTGCTAAGTCTATATGAAGATAACGAAGCACCCTTCCTAAATAAGCTTGAAAGCAAATCGAATCCCAGCGTTCCGCTGCAAACTCTCATATTATCAAATTAGAAAACTCTCATATTAGATCAAATCTCAAACAAGATTCATGACAGTATATTTTAACCATATGTCACAGAATATCAACCTTTCAAGATATATTCCTATCCGTGACATCCTCATAAATGTCCCTGACTCAACTTTATTTTTCGACACATCCATGCAGCGCGAAGTGCGTGGAATCCCGGAACACCTACGCTCGTTAGAAATCTCAAAAATATTTACAAGTAAGTTCAGGCATATTGACTCTGAGAAAATATTTTACACGGACGGATCACGAATTGAAGAGGCTACTGGGTTTGGTATATTCAACAATAATGTTTCGGTCTCGTTTAGGCTTCAAGAACCTGCATCTGTTTATATAGCAGAGTTAGCAGCAGTTCATTATAGTTTGAGTGTAATCATCACATTATCTCCAAACCATTATTTTCTCTTCACAGATAGTCTGAGTGCAATTGAAGCCATTCGTTCAAACGCTGCTGGCAAAAATGAACCGTTTTTCTTAAAACAGTGCCTGAACGACATATTGAACAATAATTATCGAATCACAGTAGTTTGGATCCCGGCTCATTGTTCCATTCCAGGCAATGAAAGAGCCGATATTTTAGCCAAACGTGGTGCTATTGAGGGTGAAATTTATGAGAGACCGATTGCTTTCAACGAATTCGAGCTATAGAATATTGCCAGCTGGCAAGCTTCTTGGGATAAAAATGATCTGGGTCGCGACATTCTTGCTTGTCGTGACGTTCCTTACATGAAACTTCTTTATTATTTCAATAAGTCCATTGGAGTTCCAATTTAAATTTCATTTTATGTTAGACTGTTTTCTCTTCCATGAGTTCAACCAATAGCCAGCTATCTTATATTAAATAAAAGTGATGAACTGATACAAACAAACCTGAAATAGTTATAAGATTATGTACAAAATAAATGTATTTCAATTAATGTGATTTATAATATCAACTCGCTTGATAAAAACAGTGTTTAGATTAACTAATGAATACCAACATACTAATATGATATTCGAAATGTATTAGGTTCAAAGTACTATGTATTGTGAATGCCAGGCCGAAGAAAAACTTATGTATATTGCCTAGAAAATGAACGTATTTATGAAAAAAAAATCGAATCCCAGTGGAAAATTTGTTGCTTATTAGTTGTTAATTAGTTATGGTAATTTTGAATTGGTTGCTCAATATTTTTTTAATATTTTTGAGTGCTTCACTATGTACATAGGTATGGTAATTATCGAAAGGAAAGATAATATAGGGAGACCGGGACTGAGCCTACACTTTTTGAAAATTGAAAAAAAAAAAAACATCCATTACAACTAGGTTTTTACCCAAATCAAAGTCTTGGCGTTACATTCTTTTTGTGGAATTTGGCCTTTCTGTTTCAACAGACTTCGCAGCCGATTTTTAGCGTACAGGATCATTGCATGACTAGTACTACGATCCTACTGACACTAAGAATCGTTCCAGGTCAGGACTCGAACATACGACCACTGGCTTGTAATACCAGCACCCTATGCATTGAACCGCCAACCTGGGCAAGGTTTTTACCCAAGTTAGAAAAGAAAGAATTTTTATCATTATAGGGGAAACCGGGGCTAAACCTGTCACTTTTTGAAAATTTAAAAAAAATCTACAAGCATCAACCTCATGGGGTTGTTCAAGTTATTGATGTGGAACAAGGCATTTCTAATGACCAATATTTTCGATCAAACAGTTGAAGCAATCGTCATGCTTTTGAATGCGCGATTGCACGAGAGTCTCCTTCGATTGATCTATTACACGCAGTTTTTTATGTTTATATGCGTTGGTTACGCGGCTTTTTTACGAGGATTGCCAAAGCTACGCGTTTTTTAGGCGAATTTCCGATATTACGCGGTACGTATCTCCCGCGTAAAAAAAGACCTCATGGTATTGAAAACCAACAACGAACACGCGAACCCACACTATGTTTGCCTTGAGGAAATTACATCAATAGCCCAAATATCTGCGATTATACCTGCAAATAGGTATATGCAAATATACATATTTTTATAGCGCATGCAGTTATTTTTATAGCGTTAAGTCCTCTACTATTACTACCATTCTGCGATTTCGATAAATTATCGATTTCATCTTATTTGAAGTAGAAATTAGTCTTTACCCTAGGGTACTTGCAAATTTCTCAGGTGAAAATGACATAAGAAAGCATTTAATCCAAACTCACATGAAACAAGATCAAAGCAAACCAATTAAAGCTTCAAGTCGTTGTATAACGCTTTGTATCGTGTTGTCTAGCAGCTACCTTCCTGTGACATGTTACACGTGATACTGAAACGTTGGTTGTAATTTCGCTTATATTTATAGATTCGCGTGCTTTTCTACAGATTAGCTTTTGTATCAATTGACCAATCAGAGCGATGCTTCCCAGCTGATATATCGCTTACTCCTTCAAAACCATCGTCTCCGTAAGGGAATTCCAGTAAGCCAGCATGGCGTCTTGGGTTTTTAGCTGACAAAATATGACACTGCTCGCATATATAATTAAAAATACGTGATACATTGATACATTCCAATCGAAAATTAGAAATATTTCCAATCAAATGGTGAAATAATATTCATTATTGATACAAAATTGACCGAGCTGTAAGTGTTCAAAACCTGATCGCATTTCCACGTGTATTTTTCCTTGAGCTTCTAATTTGCGCCCCTATATAGAAAACAAGGATGTGCTTCACATCAAAATTCCATTATAACTAGGTTTCTACCCAAGTTATCTCTACCGTTATATAGCTTCAACCTTTAGTTACAGTTCCCAATTTGTGATTTGGAAAATATGCATTAGTTTTCGTACCAAGTCGCGCAGAAGTGACATCAAACCATAATCCAATATTTCTGTAACCGCTGGGATAAACCGAACTCGATATAGGACAATCCCCAAATAATTTCATCTTGAGTTTCTTGAGGAGAGGGATTGAAACCATTAACCTCCCCTCTCTCCTTCTTGTATACGCGCCTGTTCAAGCGCGTACTTGACAAAGTATTATGGTTCACAACTATGCAACGTATTTACATGCTTTTGCTACTACTTGCTTACATCCTGTAGACATATGAAAATCCAGGTGGTCGCAGCTGATATAGCAGCGCAGTTATAAAGCAATCATGATCATACATATCCACTAGGTTTAGATTTATTTTCAAGCTTGTTTAGAAGGGGTGCATTGTTAACATCATATGAATCTAAAAATTAAAAAAAAAATTAGCAGTAAATTACAAATTATCCCAACTAATTAGCAACTTTTTAGCAATATACTTTTCACTGGGTTTCGATTTGTTTGATGTATTCTCGCAGGCTTCATATGATCGATTTATGATATTTTATCAGTTTTTGACAGCTGTTGTGCGTGGACGTGTTTTATCTTGTCTTCGAATTTCAATTATCTTAAAAAAACTGAAGGCGACCGCTGCGACTTGAACCGAGAATCATTGGATCACAAAGCACACTCGTTAATCAACTGAGTCACTGATGAGTCAAAGACGAAACTTAAACATATTGAAAACGGTTATATGCCCTAGCACAAAATTTAGGTAATTCCTGCTTGAAAGCATGGTTATTTTTGACAGATCGATGGTTATTTTCCGACACTGAAAAAAATCTTGCAAAGAAAATTCTAATATTAATTCTTTAGTCAAAATTATTTCCAGTGCAAAATATACCCAAATAACTTTCCATCCGTCAAACTTTGAAATGGGCCGGAGTTTTAGTTAAATTTAACTACTCGACACAAAATAACCACTCAAGTGTCAGATTTTAACCAGAAGTTAAAATTAACCGCGAAATGGTTCACAGCCTAAGAATCCAACGAAAATGCACAGACTCAGAGTGTGGGTAAAATATTGAGATTCTTTTCAACCAGATATGGGTAGAAGAGATTAACAAGAAGGTTATTTGCTCTTATTTTCTTGTAAACTTCACTAAATTCTAGATAATTTCGACGTAGGACTACGTCTTTCTTTACTATATTCAACTGGATGCATTTTCAAAATTTCACGACACAAAAGTATAACGAAATTACTCATGATTTGATTTCTCAATAACTTTTCCCCTAATTGAGTATTTTCTCTAATTCTTGCTGGTAGTCGTTTGCATTGGAGAAAAAGAAAACAAAAAGTGGACAACGATAGGTAACATTATACAAAATTAGCCGTTCTAATGGCTCTAAATGTTATCTAAAGAACTGTTAAGCTTGCTTCTTTGCAAATCGAAGGTAAAAATAATCAGTTTAGTGCAAATCTTGAATAATTTGGTTACCTTTGTGCTATGCGGAACTATCATTCGAGAAAAATGTTTCGAACAGTGTTTAATATTGTAGAGAATTCTACAAATTGGTTCTCTGAATGCCAAAAATGAATCCCGTACAGCATTTTGTTTATTTGTTTATTTGTTTATTTGTTTGCTTGTTCCATCTGACAATAAAAGTCTTAATGAATATAAAGTTAAGTTATAAAATCGAGGATTGCGACACTTTCTGAACAAACTTATGCGATGATTCACCAAAATCGAATAAATTTTCAACTAGGGAGAAAGTTCGAACACACGCTGCAATAGGTTCGTTGGCTCCAAACGATGTCCGATGGAATCTTCGTTGTAGCAAACCTGTTGATCGTAGAGTTCGTTGTGAAACCCGGAAGTCGATGAGAGACAGGATTTTTGGAGAGTCGATTTCGCCGTTGATAATCTTCGCCACAAACGCAGCTTGTTGAATCTTCCTTCGTCGTTCCAGTGTGTCAAGACCTAACAGGCGACATCGATCAGGGTACGGTGGCAGATCCAAGGGATTTCGCCAGGGAAGGTCTCTTAGCGCAAGCCGAATAAATCTTTTCTGAACACGCTCAATCCGCAAGTTCCAAACGAGTTGATATGGACTCCATACCAAACTGGCATTTTCCAGCAATGGTCGCACTAAGGAACAGTATAACGCCTTCAAACAATGTGGGTCCTTAAAATCTCTGCTGATTTTAGCTACGAATCCGAGTTGTTTCGTTGCCTTAGATATTAAAGCAGAGCGATGCTGATTAAATGTGAGTTTTGCATCCAATACAACACCAAGGTCATTAACACGGTCAACTCTTGTAAGTGTTTGTCCATCAATTTTGTAGTCGAAGATTAATGGACGAAGTATTCGGTGAAATGTAATTACTTGACATTTGGCAATGCTGATCACAAGATGGTTTCGTCGACACCATGCGACAAATTCATCTAGCAGTTCTTGAAGATGGACGCAGTCCTCATAATTACGAATTACTAAGTACAGCTTCAAATCGTCAGCGTAGATCAGCTTGCATCCATAACCAAGCAGCAAAGCGGCATCGTTGAAAAATAGTGCAAACAAAAGGGGACCCATATTACTGCCCTGCGGAACTCCTGATTTATTCGTAAACGGGGATGAAACTGAGGTTCCCATTTGATAGTTTATTTCACTGAAATATTGAGATAAATGATATATTGAAAAATATTAGCAATTGCGTCATCATCCAGCTGCTGGTCGTTCGCATTCGAGCAAAGTACATCGAAATGTTAGCGACGCAGAAAATCAATTAGTCTGCCATTCTAAGGGTTTCCTAGAGGACTATTAGAATTATTTTTCTTTAAAATATGCAAATCGGAAGTAAACATAATCCGTTTGAAAAAAAAAAAAAACTAATGAAATAACAGTATAGTGAACCGTTCGCAGTGCGGACTGCGAATGCAATTAAGACTAACATTCAGTTGCTTTGAGTTCAAGAAAAATGAACCGAGCGGAAGAAAACTCCACAGTGTGGCACCTTTAGGGACTAGAAATGAACCCCAAATAACATTATGACAATTTCATATCGAAGAAATTTTCCCAATGCTTCAATTTTGAAAAAAACCTAATATGGGCGGAACTTAAAGCAGTTATTTTGAAGATATAAAATAAATGTAGCCAATCGTATAGTTTTATCTTTGTAAAAGATTGGTGAAAGCAGGCCGTATTTTGCAGCAAAGTCCAAGGAGAAGCGCGATAACGAAAGTTCGCATAATTCGTCGAGGTCTGCCATGTCCGTTACGGAGCGCATTAAGCGTCACAGAGAGAATAAAATACAAACGCAATCTTTTGAAAGCGAATGGTCCTTTTCAATACTACAAATCTTAAACGGTGAAACGGTATCAAATCAATTGTTATTTATACACATCTCTAATGCAGTCCTTCGCCAATCTCGCGGTTATGTCTCTGGTATTACCTACTCCAAAGTTTTCAAGTTTACCGTGTACGGATATCTTTTTAAGAAGATCTCAAGATCTACCACGTTATTCGCAACATATAGGAATCCCACAACCACAAATCCAGAGGAATACTCGACCGTTACGTTTACGAAAAAAGAGCCCTTTCAGTTTGAATCTTGATCTTGAAGGATTCATGATTAGAAGATCCCGATGTTTTCACTCGACGAACAGTAAATACTTGAACAACACATCAACTACGTTGTTTCGAAAGCTTTTCGCTGCCTCGGACTCGTGACAAGCATGCTTACTATTTGAAATCCTTCATAAAAATGAGTCGATACAACAAAGATTTATTATTTTCGTTATTTACCAGGATTCATTTGTTCCGTTCTATCGAGTTATTAAAGTCACTGATTGGTCCCGAAAAGTTGCAAGTACGACAGGTGTTGTTACTGGTTCAATAAAAATCCTTCCTAATCCACCTAGTGGTGCGATAATGCCTTTCTCTTGCTATTTAAATCGAATCTTTCGAAATCGACTCTTCCACCTCTGAGATTTTGATACATTGAAAAACACTGGGATTTGTCAGTTACGTCATATATAATACTGCATCTCTCGAACCGGAAGTATTCGCCTTAACCCTACAAATTTTATAGACATTGTCAGCATTTAAACACTAATCGAAGTCCATCGCTAATTACGACTTTTTCCTACCTCTCAGGCAATTCTCGAATTCGCTATCGAGAAAATGTCTTACCTTTTGATGTGTTCTAAGTTTGAAGCGATTAATGCGAAAGAAATAAACCGATGACCTGCCAGATCGTGCTGCATACGTTGGAATCAGTTATCAGAAGGAGCAATGTCAGGAGAATACGGCGAGTGTGGCAAAATGTCCCACTTGAACGTTTCCAAATATTTTTTCACGACTTTTGCGACATGAGGCCGAGCGTTGCCATGTAGGAGAATAACTTCATCACGTATTTGCTTGTATTCCGGCCGTTCTTGTCATATTGGATGGCTCAAACACATCAATTGCTATTTATACCGATCGCCCGTTATAGTAGTAGTAGGCCTGGTTGTAGCAGTAGTACACAACACCTTTTCGGTCCCACCAGATGCTCAACATGACCTTCGAACCATGAATATTCGACTTTGATGTTCATGTTGTGGTCGATGGCAACAATTGACAGGGCATAGCGTAGGGTTACAGAGGTATTTTAGCCCGCTTTAGGATTGATTTTTTTTTGGCCCACTTTGTAAAAATATCCACTAAAAGTTGTAATATCTTTGAAAACCCCTTCCGCAATAGATAATTTAATGTGATTAGCTTCAAATTGAGCAACATGGGTTACTTAAGATCGATTAAATCTATAAAATTTGTTAGTTGGGCCAAAATATATGAAGTGTTTCTTTGCTGCCTTTAAATCAGCTGCTCGCAAGTGAAAAATCGCGTTTTAATGTCTCTCGGTTTCAGTTCATGTCAAGTCACCCAACTGCCTTGCTTTTGAATCATTCAAATGGATTTAAACCGTACAACAAAATGCTTGTTGAGTCACTTCAAATGGTTCTGCAAACTTCTCTTGCGTTTGACTCGGATCTTCATCGAGTAATGTCTCCAAATGTTTGCATTCGTTTTTTTTGCTTGAAACGTTGACCCATTCCCTACAGAAATCATCAGTCGGAGCATTACCAGTATT
Organism: Malaya genurostris; assembly: GCF_030247185.1. NCBI lineage: Eukaryota > Metazoa > Arthropoda > Insecta > Diptera > Culicidae > Malaya > Malaya genurostris. The sequence goes on from NC_080572.1 coordinate 97,651,883, forward strand.
AAAATCCCCAAGTATTTGATTTGTTTCAGCTGCACTGTCTTACTTCTATCTTTTCTTTTATTTTCTTTAAAACAGTACACTAAAACTTCCCACAAATGCTGCTTAGTAAACACAAAATTGCTGATAATTCACACATTGAAAAATAAGTTTTTCTTTAAAAAAAACAACTCGAATCAAATTAAACTGAATATTATTGACAAATGTCTGACCTCTTGGAACTATCGACATCAGCTGTTACTGTTCTATATTCTTAGCAGCCAGAGCCATCTTTTGAAAACGGACCGCACTAATTTGTACTCCCAATAGCAATTTGATCTTCGAACTTGATCAAGGGTCCAATAGTAGCTTTCAAATGAACCTAAGTTTTTTGAAATCGATTAAGCCATCTTCGAGAAAATTGAGCGATAAAAAAATCTTTGAAAAGTGCACATACCTATACAGACATTTTCCGATCTCGTCGAGCTGAGTCGAATGGTATATAACACCGTGGGTTTCCGAAGCTTCGTTAGAAAGTCGGTTTTATTAGCAATTCTATCACCTTTCTATAGAGAACGGTTAATCGTATTTCATCTGGGTTTGACTTTAACCTGCTTCACTTCAAAGCAAACGTAAAGTATTGTGGTATAACATTCCATTGGTGGAATTTAACCATTCTGTTTCAACAGATTTTGCAAACGATTATTAGCGTACATGAATCATTGCATGCTTGGTACTATTATCCTACTCATTCTAAGAATCCTTCCAGTTCGGGACCATTTCGACTTGTTTCAAAAAGCAGGAGTTACGACGTTTGAGCGATCATTCAACAATCATCGCTCGAACGTCGTAACTCTTATAAACATTTGTTTAACACATACTGCAAAAAATCAAATGCTGCAGCTCATTTTTATGTTGCCCGAATCGCGGTTTAGTTAATAACAAATATCAACTAAACATTATAAATACTCTGGTAGAATAATCACACGAGTCGCCATTCTTCCAAGTCCTTCAAAGTCCAAGATCCGAAATTTCCTCTTCTCTGCAACCAGGGAAGGACCCTGTTGATATTAGAGTTTAGAGTTGTCGCAATGCTGTTGCGATATTCAGTCTGGGTTGGAATCATATTAAATACAGAAAAAAAACACTTCTTTTACAACTCTTATTAGTTCATAATGTGACAACACAATGACATAATATTTAAGAATAGTTTTCTGGCAACATGTCCGCTCACTGCAGACCTACCCAGTATACCTGATAATTGATTAAGATGGAGCGGTGATAACCAATATTTTCGTGATCCGAAAAATATTCTGATACACATAGGGACATTGTTTTTCGTCAAGTTAAGTTTTTGCAAAAAACTTCTTAGTCTAGTTTTGAAAACTGATTCGAGAGGCACATCGAAACGATTTGCAGATGTATTTCAAAACAAACAACCCAACTTCAGGTACCATTAGTGGCCCTTACACGATCATTAAAAGTGTCATTACTAAGTAATGACACTTCTGCTCAAACGCTCGTCATTACTGCATTACTGTACATCATTACTTTTTAGCATTACACGTTCATTATTAATGATGAGTATTTGTAACTACTCCAGCAATAGCAATATTTTTATTTTCGTTTAGCTGAAAATAAATTTGATTTGCCATTGAAACGTTAAGGTTAATGAAATATTAACAATTTAAATCTACACTTTGTCATTTTTTCGCGTATAGTTCTAAAGATATTCATCACTTCCACAAAAAAAATAAGAAGAAGAAATAATGTTGGTAATGATGGAAAATCCACAATTCCTTCATTACTGAACTCGTAGACCTTACACGATCATTAAAAGTGCCATTCCTTTTTAGTAATGACACTTTTAATGATCGTGTAAGGGCCGCTATTCGGTCATCGATTAACCTGTACTTACTTGTGATTCGAATTTTTTGAGTTCCACTCCTGCGCGTATGTTCTAATTTATTCATTTTTTCTCCTGTTCCAACGAATGGGTGGCAAATCGGTGCCTCCAGCTCCCAATCACACTTTGCATTTATGGAAACCGCTATCGCAACTATGTGATTTCCCGTATGTTTGCTCTCACGTTCATCTATCACCGATCTTGGTTCTTTCGTTTTCTTGTAGTACACCAAAAAACTTCAGAACGGAATGCGTCAAGCAGCCGATTATTTCATGCCGTCGTGGTATTACAATAACAACACATACCAGTACGCATCAATGTATTTTTCCGACTTTTTAATTCCACTAGCGGTGATGCTGCTATTGCTTGTTAACTGCACTGAAGGTTAACACCTCACAATAATCGATGCCTTTGTTATTTTCGATACTATTGGCGTTTGCACTAATGGGAATAGATTTAACCTATTGAATCTAGGAACTGAGGCCAGAAGTGCGATACCATACACTTTTCACTTCTTCACTACTTTCTGACTTATATTTTTCTTCTCAATTTATGACTTAAACCACACACTCGCACAATTAAAATAAAAAAGTAACACAGTCAAGCGCAAGGGAACAAACACTCTTCGATTCGTATATGGAATTAAACTGCACTCTTGAGGGTGGTTGTGCTACGCGAGGCTACTGATGGCAACTCTGATTCGTAACATCAGTTTCGTGTGACACAACACAGCGTGATTTGTTGATGTTGGGTAATTGCACTGCTGTCCACTGTTGACAACCACCGTAGGTAATTAATAAGATGCTAGTCCGAATTATTACCACGATGACACTAACTATCTTCGTTCACTGCAAAAAGTAATTATTAGAAAATAAAGATTAAGTTTGTTTGAATCGGTAGTTTGTACGGTATTCCTAAGATTGCAAATCGCAAATATTTCAAAATATAGCTAGATACTCATAGAATTTGATAAAACTGTAATGTCAATTCGAATATGTACTAATGAGTTCAAAAACTACATTGAAAAAGTTTCACTTGTTTTTAATTATCAGTAACTTACAAGTATTTTATGGTCGTTAGAAAATATTTTTATGAATATACAAAATGCTAATATTCTTGTTATATGCATTCAAGGTACTACTATATAAATCAAGAGATTGAAATGATAAAAAATTTCGAAAATATCAATGATTTTCTAGGTGCTTGATTCCTGAAGGTCATTCGAAAAACCCTACTTTAATGTAACCTGGTAAATATTGAATGGAATGACACTAGTTTTGGAAGTAAATGAAGGGGATCTGAATCGAAGTCCAACAGGACGTGTAGTCGATCGCAACAGAGTCAACCGAGGAATAAAATTAATGATTGCATCCTACTCACTCTAGCTACCGTTGCTCTGATATTTAGGGTACAATTGTGTGCGTGTAAGTCTCGTTGCTTTCTCATTCGAACACCCTTCTCACACTCATTTGCTAGATCTGCTACAGATCAATTAACATTTTCAGATTCTTTCTGCGTTCTGCTCAAAAGGGCACTTTTTCTTACATCGAGCACATGATTATATCGGTACTAATTACAACGAAAGAATTGAACACTGTTTTCGGCACTACCACGCACTGCAAATCCGATAAAACGCAATGACTGACCGAACGAATTCGGGGAGTAAAAATATTTCTCGACTGCAAAGAATGATGAACACTTCACATTTAAAACGAAACTACCGCGACACCATACAGCTCCTCAAGCTGCCTACGTATAAACGGGACAGTGAATGAAGTTGCACTATCCGAACATACGAAAAATAAACGTGATCCGCAAGGTGGCGTTGAAATCAGAATTGGATTCCGTTCGTCGACTGACAGCTGATACATAATGTAACATATATATCGGTGCTAACATTTTCCTTAAAGCCGGACAACTGTCATTTGTTTGTCGAACAAAATTTCGAGAAAACGATATAAGATTGTTTGATTATAATCCATTTAAGCGTTCCCAAAAAAAACAAACCATTGGTTTTACAAATGGAACAAATAATTCACAATCTGTGGGGTCTGTTGTATTTTTACCTTTCTCTGTAGAAAGATAATATAATCAAATACAAATTTGTATTTGTATTTGATACTATGCTCATAATAATACAACAGCTATCTGGAAATCAAGTCTAAGTCAAATGCTTGGCATTACATTCCTTTTGTGGAATTTGGCCTTTCTGTTTCAACAGACTTCGCAGCCCATTCTTAGTGTACGGAATCATTGCATGGCTAGTACTATGAATCCTACTGACACTAAGAATCCTTCCAGATCGGGGCTCGAACATACGACAACTGGCTTGTAAGACCAGCGTCCTATGCATTGAACCGCCAACCCGGGACATCTGGAAATAGCAGAAATATTTTAAATAAGAGGTTTATCCTTCAAAATAAAAACAACATACTTATATATGTATTTACAGTTAATTTCATTCGCTAATATATATATATACATATATATATATATATATATATATATATATATATATATATATATATATATATATATATATATATATATATATATATATATATATATATATATATATATATATATATATATATATATATATATATATATATATATATATATATATATATATATATATATATATATATATATATATATATATATATATATACATCTATACAAGGGGCAAATCACTTTAAACTCTAGACAATCTCATACTAACAAACTCATTTCATTTCAAAATAATCTTCTCTAATCTCATTTAATCCGAACTAGTCTAGATAAGTTTGGGTAATTTTAAACTAATCTAACCTAGTTTTGCCTAATCTTTTTCGAAGTGTGTCTGTCATTGGAGCCTACACGCTTAGAAATAGGTACCCAGAGTTTGAGTACTAGTTACTCATTTTCAAATGATACATGGAAACGTCAAAAATTGAGTAGTTACCATCAATAATAATGAGTAACTCTTACTCTAAATTTGAGTTTAACGCAAAAACTCGTTTTTATGTTACTATTCGTAAGATCAGCCTAAAAGTTGTAATAACCATTTGTAGCAACAGGTTCTATTTTTTGTTAGTGAGATCGCGTATTTCAAGAGTGAGTCGCTTAACACAATTTTTAGACTGTCCTCTTGGTTGTGCCATCGACGCAGTTATTCTGTCCAGAAGGGATCCGTACTGTGCTTCAGAATGGAAACAAATATGCTCAAGTGTGTCATTTATGAGGAACAAGACGAGGGGAATGACAGTAATTCATTTTCTAATTACCAATGAAAGATTTACTCCGTTTTGCATTGCTTGAGGCTCATATGAGCCATTTTCCCTCATATAATGCGAATATGAAAAGTAAGCATCGCTTTTTAGATCACCTTGGGTATATCATCAATTTATCTGGATTTTACAAGGATATCATAAATAATTTGTTTATGTTGCTATAACAACACATACAACAGTATCGTTGATGACAAGCGGTGAAATAAATTCATGTTCAAGAGAATTGAATACGAGTTAACAAGTTAACAAATCGTGGACTAAAGAATCTTTAGATTATTATATGGTGAGTCAAATTCGTGTTCTATCATCTATCTATTCCAACACTTTATTAATTGGTACTAGAAATTTAGCATAAAAACTTCGAGCCGAGGCCCCGACAAATGGAAGAATTTTGTTTTACAATGCTTTATTTTATAGGAAATATTTAGGTTGACTAAACTGACCGGTCGGACATCAAACAGTGTAAAATTTGTGTCGCCGACGCAAACCTTAAATCCAAAACAAAAATCAGCTGTTATTGCCGTAACACTCGTTCATTCATGATTAAAGAAACTTTGACCGCAATAATTCATACAACTAGTACTTACTGCACACCGCGAGGAAGAATCAAATTACATCAACTGCACTCGGCGTTGAGTCCGGTCGGTCACATCGTAAAACAGACAAATTATGCTAAGTCAACATTCTCGATGCCGATGCCATTGTCGCCCCGCGATATATTGATATATATTCAATAACATAAGCGGCGCAACGTAGGAACATAAGGAATCATTCAAATATTCCATGTACTTATATATATTTGTAAATAATTGGCTTTAAGAAATTTAGATATAAAAACCCAAAAATTATTAATAAAGACACAGTCAAAATCCAAACCTCATTCAGCAAACATTCGTTTCCGAAACACCGGAGCTCTTCGTTGGTTTCCACCTTGCATCCCTTGGACGAAGGGCCCCATTCCAAAGTCTATAGCGTGTAGTATTTGTTACGCAGGTGCTACAAACTATAGAATTCAATCTAGACTTAGAGGTGGCTTGTACTGCAGGACATCTCTAACTAGAACCTTGGTCGAACGTCGTAAGATCGCCCAACCGGTGGGCGATAATTTGCATTGATGGAAACCAAGGGGCAAATCACTCTAAACTCTAGACAATCTCATACTACACGCTTAGAAAAAGTTACTCAAAGTTTGAGTACTAGTTACTCATTTTCAAATGATACATGGAAACGTCAAAAATTGAGTAGTTATCATCAATGATATTGAGTAACTCCTACTCTAAATTTGAGTTTAACGCATTAACTCGTTTTTTTTGTTACTATTCGCAAGATCAGTCTAAAAGTTGTAATAACCATTTGTAACAACAGGTTGTATATTTTGTTAGTGAGATCGCGTATTTCGAGGGTGAGTCGCTCAACACAAACGGTGTTGTGTCTGCAAAAACCGGAATGATAAACTCCGTGTTGTGCTTTAGAATGAAACCGAATATGCTCAAATGTCATTTCTGAGGAATAAGTGTATGATTGGTGCCTGAGCATAACTGACATGTATGTTAATTTGCGATTGACACACTACTCCAAGCAACCACCACTTGATATAGTATTGAGTTCAAATACTTAATATTTTAATACAATACACTCAGAAAAGGAGCATTTTTTTTTTTGCAAATTTGGTATATGTGAAATAAAATTTCACTCAAAATTTGAGTGATAGTTACTCTATTTTTGGTACATGTACAAATAAAGTATTACTCAGTAAATGAGTATATTTTACCCAAATATCGTTTCCAGTGGAAGAACTCAAATTTGAGTAACTTCGGAGTTACTCTAAATTAGAGTTGTTCCACTTTTTCTGTAGATGAGTGAGATCTTACTCATTTTTGAGTAACTATTTTTAAGCGTGTAATAAACTCATGTCATTCAAAAATAAATTTCTCTAATCTCATTTAATCCCAACTAGTCTAGATAAGTTTGGGTAATTTAAAACTAATCCAACCTAGTTTTGCCTGATCTTGTTCGAAGTGTATCTGTCATTCGAGCTCCCACGCAGAGATGCCATTTATACAGATTTATCTGAATTATACAGATTTTTACCTAGGACAGGACCAGACAACTGGCTTCTTTTTCCAGAAAAATATTTCTCTTCTTATTCCGGTTGCTCCCTGCTGTAAATAATAAATGCCTCGCGATCACTGTTGCCAGTAGAGATAATTATTCATTCTGAAAACTTTCTTCCCTTATAACATGCAATTATTTATCATTTGAAAACACTTAGACAAATGTTATATCGGTCAAAAATATAGCTCTGAATTCATTTTGATCAGATAATTGTTTTGAAGAAAACGTTTAGTTGAAACAGCTTAATAAAATTTTTCTAAAACACTCAATTTTGGGTAATTAATTTTTGCAGCTTTATTAACTAAAGTATTCAACATATTCTATTTGAGAAAAATAATAACATACAGAAGTATCCAAACATTCGGTGTTATTCTCAACCAACATAATCAATATTCTCGTCCATATCACACTTCGTGATTTCAGGCTTTCTCTTTGTAGCATCCAGTGATTGATAAATGTACTCGTATACTTTCCGCATTGACAGGACTTAAAAACAAATTGAACTTGAATCCTATTGAAATTAATAATTTTGAAAAGATGAACCCGAAAAATGAAATATCCAATATCAAGCTACATTGTTACCGACGATACTGACAACACTTTTTCTACCACCCTGCAGTAATAATGATTTCAACAACTTGTACTTGCTTATGTCAATATCAACCAATCATAAGCTGGTCCGAAATTGGTCCTAAAAGTGGATTAACAGTTGTCAGGTCCTGTCCTAGATTTTTACATGCGCATACAGATTTAATACAGAGTACAGATTTTATATAGATTTCTCAAATTAAATACAGATTTATACAGATATCACAAAAAGTAAGAAAGAAATAATGAAACTTTTCCGTCTGAGCGTGTTTGATTGACCATATTGAAATGAAATTTTTTTCGTGCAGCTGTTTAATGATGAACGCTGAAATACATTTATATCATAATTTGAAACCAATTTGAACTGATGTTCAAGGAAGTCATGGCGTCATGAAACTTTAATGTCAGATTGAAAAGTTGTATGACCTGACTTGACGTTGCGTATTGAGTGTTTGAATTCCAAGTCATCATTTTCAAACGAAAAAAGTATATGGATTTAAAATTCAATTGTGGTTGATAACAAAAACAATTAAATTTCGTCGTTGAATGTTCTTGTCAGTGCGGCAAGGACTTACGATATAAAGGAATGCTCTTTTCATCTGCCATTCTATAACAATAATCTAATGGAATAACATCTTTAAACATCATTTTATTTTCGAAATTTCCTTTCATTAGTGAATACAGATAAATACAGATTTTTTATACAAAGCAATACAGATTTTCTATGAAAATATCTGGCATCTCTGCTCCCACGTTTACAGCTTCTTATGTCAGAATAATGCTTTTTCAGATCTCTGTTATACTTCTCTAATCCCATTCTAATCCAGCGAGATCCCTGCTAAACTTTTTTACTCCCGGTAAAACTTGTTTGAGTTCAGACAAAGTTTAGAGTGATTTGCCCCTTGATGGAAACCAAATATATCCATAGCGGACTGGCGTTTCTTGATGATACTACAATCGATGCAATTGAAGCTTATAATGAACAACTTTCCTCTACTAAAACAGCACACGATTTAAAAAATTCGTTTCCGGATTTCACAGGAGAATAAGAAACATTCGGCGAGCGAAGTAACTTAAAGATGATTGCCGTCAACATGCATAAATATGGTATTAAAAAGTATTATAAAAATAATTGTTATCATCTTATTAGTATATAATTGTTATTCAGCAGAGTGCATTAATAAATTTGTTAGTAATAAGATATGGGAAAATTATTCGCGCTTTGAATTACCGTCATAAATAATCGGTTAAATAGGATAATTTTTTTTTATAAACAACCATACCATTATCAGAATAACTGGATATTCTCATAAGTTCTTCTTGTTTATTTCACATTTAATTGGCGAAGAGATATGTTTGTACATAAAAATATTGAATTAGACAAATTATACTCTGTACTAAACTATCAATCATTTCTCTTAGCTAATAGTATGTCCACATTAGCGCTGATATTAAGTGATGTACGGATGTACTTGATATCCGATGATATCATGTGCGATATCACTTGATATCCCATACAATTTGATGTCAACGCGTATTATCATTTTGGCATGATATCCGGAATATCACGTACGATATCATGTCAAGTTGTGAAAAATCGCGACTAGCAACACAGATAATGGCATTGAACGCACTCATTTATGAACGTCACTTCGAGTGACAATAAACAATCATTATAATTTCGAATTTTTCAACGAATACTGGCGTTCGGAGACCATAAAATGGAAGACTTCAATTATTGATTTAATTTTAATAGAGAAAGGTAATATTATTGATCTTATTTCCAATGAGAACATTCCATATGACAACTTGATTGTCAAACGATGTCATTTCGATCATATGTGAACACTTCGACATGATATGCATATCATCTCGGTATATCAAGTGATATCAGCGCTAATGTGAACATGGTATAAGATGTGTGCCGTTAACAAGTAGATGCATGTGAATATGTCGTCGCTTGTTTGCAATAATAAGAATAAAATGCATTTCGAAGAATTTCGACGCTCTAGTAGTCCTTTGAAGAGAATTTTTCGTTGCCAGACTAACTTCATATTCGAAGTCAGAATAAATTCAATACTGTCATCCCCCTCGGAACAAGTGTCTGATTGGTATCTGCTCAGTACTGACATGAGTGTTAAGCTACGATTGACACACCACTCCAAGCGATCGCCACTTGATATGATATCTCGAAGTTAGAAATCAATTGTTAACGGAACAATAAATAAACACAGTATGATTATTTTATGTATTGCGTGTCAATTACTTAATATATTAATACAACACAATTTAAAAAAGGAGCAATTTTACGCAAATTTGGTATATGTGGAATAAAATTTCATTCAGAATTTAACTAATTACTCTATTTTTGGCATATGGCAAATAAAGCATTACTCAGTAAATAAGTAGATTTTACCCAAAAATCGTTTCCAGTGGAAGAACTCAAATTTGAGTAACTAAGGAGTTACTCTAAATGAGAGTTGTTCCACTTTTCTATAGATGAGTGAGATTTTACTCATTTTTGAGTAACTATTTTTAAGCGTGTAAGACAAGGCCTGACAACTGGGGGGCTGCTTTTGTTCCAAAATGGACCAGTTTCAGATTGACTGATTTTGATGTTGCTACCGGCCCCTTGTCACGACGCCATCTTGATGAGATCAAAATCGGAACTTCAAAATCAGCTGTTTGTAACGTAAACAAACAAACAGTAATACCGACGACACGACCTGCCACTCGTCTATTAAAACTGTATCACAAATTTTATTACCCCTCAGTAACTCGTAATGTCAAAATGAAGTCGTTCGAAAAATATATGTTACTGGCAACCAAGACTAAACTGTTGTTTTCGAATAACAGTTACCTTCACCGTGGCTACCGGTTTCGGTAATAAAAAAAAATAAATTTCGTATAAATTTGTAGAATACAATTTGTGAGAAAAAACACGGTTTTTTCTGTATGTAAACCAATAAAATGAGAAGATTGTGTAAATATCGATCTGCTCATGATGTTTCATGAAATGTGGAATTCTTCTAATACATACATTCACCACGAGCCAGTATTTTGATCGAATCAGAAATCAGAGTGAATATATGTATTAAAAAAATACATTGCATGAAAAATAATTTACAGATCGTTATTGTATGTCTGATAATCATCTTCCGTTTATTAAAGAACCGTTCCAGAAAATTTATTGTTAAGGAGTTTGTGTCCATATCTCAATTACTGCACATATTTGTTGGTTTTATCAAAAACATTTATAATATCAACAGTAATAACAGTATTTTAATTCAATATCTTAATTTATATCATTAATCTTCATCCAATATTATTTAAATGTGATATCATGTTGTCAAGAGAAAAGCTCTCGTCTCATATGAAAAATCGGTATTAGACGAAAATCCATTTCGCACTGATATGCGGAAATTCTTGAAGAGCAACAATCAGTATTTAATTTTGCCTTTTTTTTAATTGACCCTTTAAAGCTTATTTTGCGAAAAAAAATAACGCAAACCAGATAATTTGGATTACTTTAAAATCCGAGATTCATCTGAAGTTGCCTAGAAAGTTTTAAAAAGAAATTATACGTTTGAATAATGTTGATGTTTGAAGCTTTTACCTTCGGGTAATTGAAGTACCGGATTCTGGTTTTTTGGATGTAACGCACGTCCCCGAAAGGTCCGTTAATGGAATATCACTATAGTCACCGATGGGATCGAAACTGCTAATTTGTTGAGTTATCCGACTGGATGACGATCCCTATCGAATTTGAATCTTCCGCAATAGAGGAAGCAGTCGGTTGAATTTGAATGAAAATTGAAAAATTCTTCTCGTTACTTGTTTAAGTTGTTTATGTTTATTTGAACTTTTGAAGAGCCTTGGTAACAAGCTCGTAGCAACCAGAGCAGTGTTGCTCCAGAAGATTATTTTTATCATAACCAAGGGGTTGCTCAATTTATGGTAACTGAAGGTGAATTGTTAACAGACACTTTTAATACTGATTTTTCTTTGGAGTGTCTGGTCGTGTCGTCGGTAATACATTTGTTTTATGCGTTTACCTTGTTTAGTGCACGAAAATTAGTGAATTTTGGGTCGACTCTCTAACAATAACTTGTCGGTTTACCTAAAATACAGCAGACAGTGTTTTGAGACATCAAGTGGAAATAATTTTCACAATTTGAGTGTCGCGATGAGTATCAAAACATCGCAGTGTTTGGGGCTCGAAACGCGAGGGGCTCAACGTAATCGGTATACTTTCAAATGGCTGGTGCTCACATACCTGTGTCAGATGGGTGGTTGCTACCCGCACATTGTGAAAAGAAAAAACTTTTGCAGGGTACGCGAGCAATGATGCCAAGTATAAAGAAAATCAGAAAATATGTTTATTAAAATGTATAATTTTAGCTCACCAATAGCTGCCCTTACACGAGACAATATTATTGTCAATACAAGGAGTATTGACAATACTTTTGATAGTGTAGTGGAAACTTCATTGGATTGACGAAAATATTGTCAAAAAATTAAAACTGCTCATCAATCCTACAATACTTTCTCTCCAGAGAGGAAACAGTAAAAAATGTACCTTTTCTCTCAATGTTATAATATTCAGTTGCAATATTTAAAGCTCCAAACGCTTTATTTTTTCGAAAAACGAGGACTCAAGTTACCGGGCTGCTTTACACGAGACAATATTATTGTCAATACAAGGACATTGTCAAAGTATTGACAATACTTTTGATCGTGTAAAGCGACCCTTACACGAGACAATATTATTGTCAATACAAGGAGTATTGACAATACTTTTGATCGTGTAGTGGAAACTTCATTGGATTGACGAAAATATTGTCAAAAAAATCAAAACTGCTCATCAATCCAACAATACTTTCTCTCCATAGAGAAACTGTTAAATATGTGCAATAATCTCTTCTCTCTATATTTTAATATTCATTTGCAATATTTGAAGCTCCAAACACTTGATTTTCTCGAAAAACTCGGACTCAAGTTACCAAGTCAATTGGATTGACGGTATTGACAATACTTTGGATTGACAATAATATTGTCACGTGTAAGGACTGCTTAATGGAAACTTCATTGGATTGACGAAAATATTGCCAAAAAATCAAATCTGCTCATCAATCCGACAATACTTTCTCTCCAGAGAGAAACTGTTGAATATGTGCAATGACCTCTTCTCTCAATATTTTAATATTCATTTGCAATATTTAAAGCGCCAAACGCTTCAATTTTTCGAAAAACTCGGACTCAAGTTATCAAGCCAATTGGATTGATGGTATTGACAACACTTTGGATTGACAATAATATTGTCACGTGTAAGGGCCGCTACCAAGCCATTTGGGTTGACGGTATTGACAATATTTTGGATTGACAATAATATTGTTGTTCATAGTGGCCGCACTTTGTAATTAAAATCAGCATCAAGCCGTTTTTCTTTCTAGTGAATTAAAAAAAGATTTGTTAAATTAGGTTAAACTCGAAAGTATGTTTAGTTTTGCGAGAAGAATGAACTGTTGTGTTCCACACTGTGGTCGCACTAAGTATTTCTCGATGAACATTAGAAAAGGTCCCAAGTGCAAGTGACAGTTTCTTTTGGTTTACTTTCTCTTTCAATTATTACGACAAATTCCAGTAATTTCCAACAAATTCTACAGTGCATATCGAAAGTTGATGGTTTTTGCTATAATCCTATGTGAAGTGTTAGATGGAAAGATTGCTGATTGGACCGTTATACTCGAAAGAGAAAGTAAACAAAGAGAAACTGTCATTTGCACTTAGGACCTTTTCTCGTGTTTGTCTTCATTTCTATCCAACTTGACTTTTTCCGGTTTCCAAAACATCCGGTAATACGTCACCAATGGAATCGATTTTGAGTTCAACATGAGATATTTCGTGTTTTGTCATAAAAGCACAGACTAACAGACATGACAGTATCAGTAAATTCTTTTAAAAATAATTTTTCGTGATGCACTAGTTCCACCTATATTGTACTGCGCGAACTATTTACTATCTGTACACCCCTTGTGTTATGTAAAAGTTTTTTTACTAGTTGGTTTCCCCTCGCTTGTCAACACCGATCAGCTGCTTGCAGGGATGCCTGATTTCATCAACATATTTGAGAATGAATCGACACAATAAATTATTGGATTACGTTGATAATACATTTAACTTTTTCGAGAGGATAACCATTTATTTGACTCAACGTTGTTCATCAAGACTACTTTTTATTGTGTTGGTAGTTTTCACCCGAAATTAAGTGGCGGCAGACCAGAAGCAAGTAAATATTGTAACAAAACGGGTTCGATTTTGTATTGCGTTGGAGGATGAGAAGTAGGCACAATTATGTATATAGTTTTGGCAATATGTATTAAATATGTATCCTGCATGAAATTCGCATGGACGTAAACAAATCAATACATTACAGGAAATTCTGTATGAATGGCAACTCTGTTGGTAAATGAAAAAATAAACACAGTCTAGATGACAGACAGGATGTTTTTGATAGGGTAACGTGGCGCCATCATGACACATGTGAGTACTGTCCCAAATAAAGGAATATTCGAAATGACCGTTAAAATGATTGAAGAATCTAATTTGAGTGTCCTGTCTGTTAGTCTGTGATAAAAGCTCAATTAATTGTTTTTAAGCATTAACATATAATAAATAAATGCATTCACCAAAACATTTTTATGTTTATTGCAACTCCACAGGCGTTGGTAATTGCTAAGTTGATCAACAGAGAGATTGATGCTCCTGAATTGCTTTAATTTTCGAATACCGAGCACGCTCATTCAATGTTACTCTCAAGTGAGTAATTTGTACTCACTTTTGCTTATTTAATTCAACTGTCAGAACGTGAGTAATATTGATTTAGCAGATTGAGTAACTTCTACCAGACCATGTCAGCTTGGAGCGAAATCAATCTTCAGTTCAGCAACGCCATCGCACGGTGTCACATTCAACATATCATGTCAATTGTATGGGTGCGCAGTGCTGCTATTTTGGCGCGCACGAATTTGACATTTCTCTTCCCTACTTCTGTGTACGAGATTCGATGCGAACTCACCTGAGGGCGCCATGCTCGCAAAAAAATGTTGTTGCCAATGATTTGTTCGGGAAATGTGAGAGCTGGATATCTTGTTAATATGATGTCTTTGCTTCTACTCAGTTTTTAAATTGACAACAAGTTTTACTCACAGTGTTTTGAAAATGTTGTGTGAAAATTTGTCGGAGACGGAACCAGATTATCAAAATGCTTACTACACACCTCAAAGCAATTCGCGCAGGTAGAAGACGGTTAGAAAGGGTTCAGTCATATAGCAAGTATTTTATTTATTTTTTCTATACAAGAATATATCAGCATTTCTGCGAATGCTGCACAAAATGCCAGTACGTGGGCAACGTAGCGAAGGCAGACGGATCATTTCCATTGACCGATGAACAGGTAGCGGCTCCCTTCATTCATTGGATGGAAGTGAGTCAGTATTTGTTTAAAGCAAAGAATTCCTTATTAGAATTCTTTATTCATTTCGAATGATGTTGAGTAATATTTACTCACTCGAGCTGATTTTCCTATTTGTAGCACTGAGTAAATGTTACTCAGAAATTGACAAATACCATGTTTACTCAAAAGTGAGTACACAAGCTTTACTCACTATAGAGTAGTTCCACTTTTAACGAAAGTAGCGGCCCTTACACGAACATTAAAAATGTAATTTTAAATGATGTCATTTAAATGATGTACACTCTTACCAGCCGCTACCTAATTTTGGGTCAAAACCTACCCAAAATCAACTAAAGTGCATCTCCCCAATTTTGGGTAACGAGTGATGACCTCAAAGTGTAGGTAAATGTATGTTTAGTACAAGTGTTATGCCATAACAAAGCACGCTACCCATTTTTACCGATCAACTCAAAGTTTGAGTAGATAACGACCTAATTTTGGGTAGCTTATAGGAGAGCTCAACAATGAGTGATTTCTCCTCAAAAAATAGGTAGAAATGATTTTCAGTGTAATTCAAATTTGTTAGAAATTTCGTCATTAGTGCACCACTACACGTTCATTAAAATGATATTATTTTTTAATAATGACATTTTTAATGACTCGTGTAAGGGCCGCTAGTGAGTGAAATTGTACTCACTTTAGAGTAACATTAAACGAGCGTGTAAAAAAAGATCCCGCGGTTTCTTATCAACAAGTCTTGCCAATTGCAAACACATACAACAATAGTCTTGCCTAAATAGTTATTAGCGATTTCTATATTTCACCTCCGTTTTATGCTAAGAAACAATGTCGATAAATTTAAAATTCAAACCATCTGACGTAGACACCAGTTTTTCTAACCCACCGAAGCTGCATTACATACCGGCAACAATTCGTGGTGATGGGCCAGCAAAAGTTGATCAGTATTTTGAGTCCTACACTGAGCAGTTGGAAGACGAAAGTATGTAGGTTTCGACATTTGGACAAAAATAAAAGTAACATCGTTTATTTCAGCACTTGTAAACAGTCTTCGAGGCTTTCCTTTGCGAGGCAAACAGATTAACCTTCCAATCGGATACAGTGGACTAATTTTTCAGGAAACGCAAAAACCCTTATCCTCTGAGGAAGATCGTAATTTCTCGTTTGGTGGTGCATTTAAACGATTCACCTACTGGAACTACGATAAAATTCCCTCCAAGAATGATCCTTTTGTGAAGGCTCTGGACTGGATGGAGCTTGCAGAAGCTCTACACGAGCCTATTTCAGTCAATAAAGAGAACAAATTGATAACTAAGAAAGAATAAAATATTTTTGTTTCATTTGAATTTTCTCGCGTGTCACATTTATTTGGGTACTATACTTATATTATTTGCATCTCACAAAAGCATTAGTTTGTGAATCTTTGCTGTTAGAAACATGTTTCTAGTCATAACATTACTGAAACGTAAACTTTAAAAGAAAAAAAATAGGACTTAATAGCTACAATAATTCATGATGTACTTTTCGGTGGTGGTCTGTACACACCTACGACAACGGCATGATCGCGTTCATACGGCTCTAAAGTAATCTGTTCCTGAGGCTTAAGTTTTTCAGCCTGCAATTTTTTCACTTCCGATGCAAAAACTGCTTCTGGGACAGCAGTAGAGTCAATGCAGGATGCTTTGATGGAAATCACAAAATGACCGCCATTTCGCAGAAATTGATGAGAATTCAAGGCAACGATACGTGCCTGATCCGGTTGGGCAACATCTGCGAAGACTGTGTCCACAAGACCCACCAGCATCCGATACTTATGCGGATGACGAGCGTCTTCGATAATAGGTATAATGTTGGTTCGTTTTTTGGCCACATTTATTAAATCTCGACCCGAGCGATGTGAGAACTCTACGGCGTAGACTAAACCTTCTGGTCCGACAATATCAGAGACGTGCGACACTGTAGTACCAGATGCAGCCCCTAAGTATAATACTTTCGAACCAGGGGGCATGTGAATTTTCTCTACTCCCCCAAGCACTGCAGCAGCCAGTTTTGATCGGAACGGATTCCACACTCTGTATTCGTTTTTCTCTCCGTTCGTCTGAAAAACGATGAAAATCAATTAATGTGAATAATAATTCAATAAAAACAATTGCATACACTATAACATTAAATTCAGATAGCAAGTTATACAACAAAATGACTCAAAAGCAGTGTGCCTCAGGCTCCTGCTTCCGATGAACATTCTGTCGTTGGCCACATTTCTGCCAATTCAATACCCCTGTGCAATAACTCATCATAATTGAAAATTTCATTTAAACATTGATAATAAAACATAATACTAACCTCAACGGATATTCGTTTCTCGCCGTAAACTTCTGATCCAGGTACTAGATTCAACGTGACCAGAGCATCCTCTTTCCCGCGAGCAATGAAAACACCCTCATGACGATGTGGTTCAATCACTACAGTTTTCCCCCCCTTAAAGCCACCACCCTTAGCACCGCCACCGCGACCACCACCTCGACCGCGTCCACCAGGACCACCACGACCTCCTCCACCGCGTCCTCCAAAGCCACCACGTCCGCCTCCTCCTCCACGACCACCTCCACCTCCTCCGCGACTACCGAAACCTCCACGACCACCACGACCACCACCTCCACCACGACCACCACCGCCGCCACGGGGGGAGAATCCTAGACAAATATAAAACATACAGAGTGAGGTTATGTGAAACAATGCGGTATTCAATAACTTCCGATATTAGGTTGTTTTGTTCAGCATGTTGTAATAATAGATAAAACATATAACAGATCTCAAATACAGTATATGTACAAATAAATGAATGCTCAAATTTAGAGAAAATATAGCAATAACTTCTTTCAGCATTATTCAGGAATAAATTATTGCCTACCTGGTTTACCCATTCAATCGAAAATAATCTTTTATCACGTACTTAAACTACCACTTTAAGTGAGTGTTGTGGCACAGCCAACTCTACCAAGAAAATATTACTTTATACGAAAATAATAAAAACCGCCGGTTAGTTTAGAAAATTGGAAACATGCGGTACACGCGCTTCGATTTGTTTTACGTTTATGAACGACGATCAAGTAAGCAACGACAAATAAAAGAAACCACAATAATGTCATTTGACATAACTGAATTGTGAAACATTTCAGGCAGAGGTGCCAGGTTCTCATATTAATCTGTTTTTCACAGATCTCCATTTTTCTGCTCACATTTTAATACCGTATTCACATTGGTGCTTATATCACTTGTTATACCTAGAGTGACTATAATCATAGTTATAGGTTAAAGGCACTCTAGTTATACCCATCCCGATGGCACGATTGTCATCTGCATACAATTGGCTTGAAGCCGAAAATTTTGGTTCTTTGTTTCTAGTTCGCTGTCAAATGTTATGTTTAAGCAGTGTTCACATGTTCACATATTTCTTCATGCGGTTGCACCAACATTAGGCTCTCTGACAGCTCACTTACAACCACAAATGCAAATGAGATTGGTTTGTTTTCATCAGGAAACGCATGCATTAAACACGTTTCAGACGATCAATCAACTTCCGTCGACGTCCAAATTATTTTTATAATTTTTTTAGCCGAATATTGCTCACGTATCCGACGTTAAAATGTCCGCGAACTAGACTTAGTGTCCTCTCATATGAATTGCTTACAATTAATGTTGTTGTTCCGTATTCGTTCCATGCAGGTGATAGTCGCTTGAGGCTGCGTGTGAATCGCTTTTACATACTGTTTTGTTTTCATCAGGAAACGTGTTGGCCACCCATTTTTCAGTAGGGCCGCCGTTCAGTTTTCACCGGGCATAGAAACCTCAAAAAGGAAACAATTTCGATGGAATATAATCAAACTATAACAAACCACAATTACTTTTTCTTATTCAAAAAGAGGTCAAATTAATTGTTTTATAGAGAATACAAGACCAGAGTTTATTTATATTGGGTTTGAAGAAATTTACTTTTGACACCAATGTGGTTTGATTGTATGGTATGAACGTAGCTTAACATATTGTTGACAACAACGCCACCAAAACAAAATGCGTCGGTTTCAGGAACCAGCTTCCATAGCAGGAGGTGGTTATACCGAGATAATATGCATATCACGTCGAAGTGTTCACATATGAACGATATGATATCGTTTGACAATAATTGAAATTTCTCATTTATCGGTCTTCGAACACCAATATTCGTTGATAAAATCAAAATTATAATGATTGTTTATTGTTCATGCCATTATCCAGGTTTCTAGCCGCAACTTTCGACAATTCGACATGATATCATTCATGATATTACGAATATCATGCAGAAATGATGATATGCGTTGACATCAAATTGTATGGGATATCAAGTGATATGGAACATGATATCATCGTATATCCATTATATCCCATATCACTTGATTTTTTTTTTCATAAATACGTTTATTTCATAGGCAATATACATAAGTTTTTCTTCGCCGTGGCATCCACAATACATAGTAGTTTAAACCTAATACATTTCGAATATCATATTAGTATGTTGGTACTCATTAGTTAATCTAAACACTGTTTTTATCAAGCGAGTTGCTATTTTAAATTACATTAAATAAAATACATTTATTTTGTACATGATCTTATAACTATTTCAGGTTATATATCACTTGATATCAGCGCTAATGTGAACATACAATGACAATGAGCTTAACAGCTATAGTCCTGGGGTGTCCTTTGCTGTATCAAGAATACGTTTTCACATAATTCGGTCCATGGCTGCTCGTCGCCAGCCACTCAAGACACGGATGCTTCGGAGACCACCCTCCACTTGATCGATCCACCTTGTTCGCTGCGCTCTTCTTCTTCTTGTACAGATCGGATTTGATCCAAGAACCATTTTCACTGGGTTGTCGTCCGACATCCTTATGACATGTCCAGCCCATCGTAGAGGTTCGATTTTAGCTGTCCGTACGATGGGTGGTTCTCCTAGCAGCTGTTGCAATTCGTCATTCATACATCGTCTCCACGTTCTGTCTTCCATCTGAATTCCGCCATAGATGGTCCTTAGTACCTTTCTTTCGAAAACACTGAGGGCGCGTTGAGCCTCTCGACATAGTCCACGTCTCATGGCCATAGAGAACAACCGGTCTAATGAGCGTTTTGTAGATGTTTCGTGGTGCGGTGAGCTTTTCTCGATCGAAGGGTTTTTCTGAGTGCAAAGTAGGCACGATCTCCTGCCAAAATACGTCTCTGAATTTTTCTGCTGGTGTCATTATCGGCGGTCACCAGTGAGCCCAAATACACGAACTCGTCAACCACCTCGATATCGTCACCGTCTATCAATATTCGTGGTGGGAGGCGTAGTATTTCTTCTCTAGAGCCTCTTCCTCTCATGTATTTTGTTTTTGACGCATTTATGGTCAGTCCGATATGCCTAGCTTCAGCTTTCAGTTCGATGTATGTTTCCATCATCTTCTCAAGGTTACGTGTCACAATATCAATATCGTCGGCGGAGCCAAAAAGTTTTACGGACTTTCGGAAGAAATGAACAAGATACAAGAGAGTCCATTATCTTGCCGGGTCCTCTCCGAGATCCGAAAGGACTCGAGAGCGTCCCAGATACTCGGACGTAGCACATCACTCTATCCATCGTTGCATTGACCAAGTCTGGCAAAAATGCAACAACCGTTTCTGGCAGAAAATTTCGCCTAGCGGTTATTAACGGTTATGTTTCTGTCGGATTCCTGCCATATAAGATTGGCAGAACCGTTTTGAATCGGTTCTACATTTTCAGCATCTTGGTTTTATTTTTTCAATAAAAAAGTACATATGAAAGGCAATAAGTTATTGCCCATCATATATATTAATTATGGAAAATGTTATTGCCAATAACATTGCTTTTCCACTACCATACATATCCACATTTAAACCTCATTTACCTCGTCTAATGAAGAAGACAGAAATAAACAAGACACGTACGGCGAGATAATGACGCAACTTCGCCTGGATAATTTTGACAGCAGCCGGAATGCAGCCAACCTTCTGACGGTTGCCGGAATTCCTCACAAGCGGGTAAGAACCTGTGTAAATTCGATCATCTTAAGAAAGGTTCAAATAATGAAAACCTACCCAAAATCAACTAAAGTGCATCTCCTCATCTCAGGCATACACAAAGAAATATTATTGTACCAATGAAAACGTCCAACTTTGCTTCTAAGAGGCAAAAAAATCATAATTTCAACCAGAAAAACTTTCAAAATAAGTGTAAAATTTACAGTTGAAAGTTTTATTTATTTCGAAACAATTGAATTCAAGAGTATAAACTTTTGAAATAACGGCGATAATACTTTTGAACAACCTCCCACATTATCAGATCCGAATGAATTCAGAATCAGCGAAATATTTTCATTTGAAATTCCATGTTGAAATCATGTATGATTCCGAATAAATTCCACTTCCAGTGCAACAACCGATTCTGAATGAATTTCGCCTACAACCGTTTGATTTGGAAATCTGTCGGAATTGAGTGAGAAGATACGGACTGAATTGTCTATTCGTTTTCTTCTTATGCTTTCCCGTTTTTTGATTTCGCGCTGATTTTTAGTTTATTTCTACATAAAAAATATGATATATATATGAATTTAAATCTTCAAGTTTTTCGGATACACAGAACTAGTAAATAACCAGTTCTTTTAGAATTCCAGCATAAATTGTTGAAATTCTCTGAAAATGAACCAAAAAGTCCTACCTTGGTCAGCATCATCTATCACTCTAGCTGGAGTCATAAATCAAATAAACATAGATTTCCCAGTGTAATAGTAATGTAGTTGAGAAACCCGTGACACCAAAAGCACCGTCTGGTGGAGAATGGGTGCGTAAATGCTCCTAAAATACATGCAAAAAGTTGCCTGCGCATTTAACACAACCACGGTAGCTAATGGAAAAAAGTACACCCGTTTGTCACTAGAGGTGCTGTTAGTGTCACCGTACTGTGAGAAATCTATGTTTATTTGATTTATGCTGGAGTGTAATAAAATGGCGTAAGTCATCAAACTTTTACACTAACACATTCGTAAAATGAGCGAAAACTCAATTATATTTACACGCTCATTCAATGTTACTCTCAAGTGAGTAATTTGTACTCACATTTGCTTATTTAATTCAAATGTCAAAAAGTGAGTAATATTGATTTAGAAGACTGAGTAACTTCTACTCAGTTTTTAAATTGACAACAAGTTTTACTCACAGTGCGTTGAAAATGTTGTGTGAAAATTATAAGATTATAAGGGCACATTATGGAAATGCTTACTATCAGAGATGCCGGATATTTTCATAGAAAATCTGTATTACATTGAATGAAAAATCTGTATATATCTGTATTCACCAAAAAACAGAATTTGGTATAATGAAAATAAGGTGAGGTAATGTTATTCCAACATTTCTTGGTTTAATAATGAGAAATTCAATAATATACGACAAAATTAAATTTTCATCGACAATCAGAATCAACTAAAACAATTTCGATTTCATATACTTTCATGATTTTGTCTTGGTAAGTTGATGTTGGATCTAAGCGCTCAACTTCAAATACCAACACCATTTTAAGATTTTCAGATCAGTTTGTGATTTGCCCATTGATTACGAAACTTTTTTCTCGTCTTGAGCTACCGAACAGAGCTCAGATAAAAAAAATATTTTCTTTCCAATTTTATTGTGAAATCTGTATAAATCTGTATTAAGTTGAGAAAATCTGTATAAAATCTGCATTCTGTATGAAATCTGTATGCGCATGTTAGAATCTGTATAATACAGATAAATCTGTATAAATGGCATCTCTGTTTACTATACACCTCGAAGCAATTCGCGCAGGTTGAAGATGGTAAGAAAGTGTTCAGTCATATAGCAAATATTTTATTTATTTTTTCTGTACAAGAATATATTAGCATTTCTACGAATGCTGTACAAAATGCCAGTACGTGGGCAACGTAGGAAGGCAGACGGATCCTTTCCAATGACCGATGAACAGGTAGCGGCTTCCTTCGTTCGTTGGATAAAAGTAAGTTAGTATTTGTTTAAAGCAAAGAATTCCTTATTCAATTCGAATGATATTGAGTAATATTTACTCACTCGAGCTAATTTTCCCATTTGTAGCACTGAGTAAATGTTACTCAGAATTTGACAAATACCATATTTACTTAAAAGTGAGTAAACAAGCTTTACTCACTATAGAGTAGTTCCACTTTTAACTAAAGTGAGTAAAACTATATTGTGCATGCAGATAAAAATTGGAAGCGACGCCTCTCTCGCCTGATTATGTTGCTCCAGTGAAGTTCACTGTGCACCAATGGTATGTAGACTGTCATGCGATATATTAATCATTCATAATTGTACGAAAATTCACTCCCTTGTAACGTTCAGTGTCAAACCCATTGATTCCCGAACATACATTATCAACTTTAAGAGCATTCAGAAAGTAATATTCCATCGTTATGTGCTTCGATAGTGGAGGCAAGACAATGTATTCATTTATGTTGAAGCACGTGGTTCATAAACAAGACAACAAAATATGTGTAAAGTAACATGGTTCTATCAGTTGATGTATAGGAAATGGCAGTTCAACTGACGTCGCTCGGCAACGTCGCTGCGCTGGACTGTCCAGCGAATTGCAGATTAGTGCTGCAGCGACAATAACATTGAACGAGCGTGTATACTGTCACTGTCAATTGGCATATTGTCAAATGTTGCAAATCACTACTGCCGATATGAAAATTTCCGAAAGAATCCTCCTTTTCTTGGTTCCATTTTTCATTGGCAGGTCTCGCTACCGGTGAATCAGCTTTGCGATAATGTGCCAATCGGATTGATCGAGCACCCAACTCAGGCGAAAATACTAGACACTGAAAAATCGAGTAGTCGAGTAAGAATTCTTTACTCATTCAGTCATTTCGATAATGTGGGCAAGCAACACTGAATCGGCATAGTGTATTTTTATATATTTACATGATCTAAATTGAAAAGAATAGCTTTTTATGCTCAATGTAGAACAACTTTCGAAATAAAAGTTTTTCAGTTCTTAAGGTAGCGCTTCGCCGTGGTCAGGTCGAAGCGAGACAACTCACTGCTTCCTTTTGCTTTGTCGCCGAAATTTCACGCAAAATTGCAAATTTCTCCAATACTAGCCCGATTCACGAAAAATCAAAAACATACGATTGTAGGTAAATGATCTTACTATGCATTTGGCGAAAAATACCAGCTAGAAAGCTTTTCTTTCGCGAGATTTCGTGCGAGTTTTGTTAAACATTTTGTTTTCTTTTTTCCTTTTCTCGCTATAAACAACTCGCATATGTAGGGATGTGCTACGGTTTCAACAAAGCGTCAAAGCTAGTAGCGATGAAAATCATTACTGATTTCTGGTTCTACTGAAACATGAATAGAAATTATTTTACAAAGTAGTAACACTTAGTTACATTTTCTCCTCATCTATATCCAACGTTTACGCAGAGAGAACGGACAACGAAAACAAAAGAAATGTTCTTAGCGTCTACCGCATGTGGCATTTTACACACCCCAATGCATGCGTTGACATTGTGTGCGTGCGAAAGAATAAGGAAAAACTCATTTAATTTTTAAAACTCGCACGAAATCTTGGAATTTTTGTTTTTTTCCCCGTTTTCTCACAATTTTGGGTAAAGTGCGTGAAACCCCGGGATAGGCAGCGAACTCCCGTGACCACGGCGAAGCGCTACCTTAAATTGATAGTTTTTACTCTCTGCAAAAAAAAGAACCAACAAAAGCTCTCAAATTTACCAACGATCTTCTTATGTCGTTTTCGTTTTTAAATTGCACTACACTGGTGTAGCGAAAGCTGCACTGAAACCGTTCGTTTTTATCAATTGCACTACACCAGTGCTACGCTTTTTCTGCACTGATACCACTGGTGTAGCACTCATCAAAAGTTTGGTGTAGCTCTGTGCAATGGAATCGTTTATTGTAGTCAATGGTTACTGTTTATGTTTTCGTCATTTTTGTTCGTTTATTCATACCTCAGTGTAGCACTGCACCGGTGTAGTGCAAATTAAAAACGAAAACGCCATTAGATTAACCAACATTATTTTTTGTGTGTAACGAGAGATGACTTCTTTATTCAGGTATATTTTAGTTTGCCCAAAGTGTTGTCATGGCAACTTTGGTAAAGCTCACTACCCATTTTTTTCGATCAAGTCAAAGTTTGAGTAGATAACGACCTAATTTTGGGTAGCTCGACAATGAGTAATTTCTCCTGAAAAAATAAGTAAAATCAATTTTCAGTGTAGACAGCCAATAAAAACTGATCACCAGTGCAATGTACACCCTGACATACGATTATAAACTTTTTGCTGCCTTAATAATAGTTTTTATTAGTTTACACTGTCGCGTAAAGGAAGTATAGGGCTTTATTTAGTTTAATGTTGGTTCCACTAGTACGATGAGTGTCACGAAAAATAAAATAGATCAGAAAGAGTATCTAAAACGATACCTTTCAAATGATAAGGATAAAAAAAAGAAAAAGAAGAAAAAGGATAAACATACTGGCAAAGTAAAGTATGTATATTATTAAAAGAAATATGTAATGATACTTGTATTAATGATTACACTATTTTAGTGTTAAAATTATAGACGACGATGATTTTGCTATTCATCAACAGCAGCACAACGAAGACGAATCGGACTTGTTCGCCCAAGGTGATGAAGCTCCTCAGATTGTGGGTATAATTGATGAGCGACCTCCAGAACTGAAGGCAAAGGAGGATTTCAACAGTAGTAAGTGGAAAAAGCTGACTGTTGATAGTGAAGAAGGTTGGGGTCATGCTAGAAAAACGTCTATTTCTACTACCACCAAGATCCAGAGAAAGAATAATGAATTAGCTAGAGAAAATGACTCTGATGAAAGTCCATTACGAAGAACTAATATTAATTCAAAATTAGACCAGAGTCCTCCGAGGAGGAAATATGTCAGAAGGGATTCTGATGCAAGCCCAAAGAGACGAGAAAAAGAACGACTTTCGCCAAGACGGGAAAAGCGCCAGTCACCGAGTCGACAATATCCAGATTCGGATGAAAGTCCTGCGAGACACAGAAAACAATATGGCTCAAATAGCCTACACAAATCTAGGAAAGGCTCTGATTCTGATCAGAGTCCTCCAAGAAAAGTATCGAATGATAAATCTCGCAGAGATGCCTCTAATCGTGATTTGAACAGTAAATATAGGCGAGATCACAGCCCACAAAGAAAACGAAATTGGAGCCACAGTCAAAACTCTCGAAGTGAAACACGAAGTTCTGATGAAAATGTTGCTCGTAGGAGAGAAGATTCTGATGAAAGTCCACCGAGGCGTAGGCAGTTGTCAGATCGCGATAAATCTAAACATAAGCGTTCCCAAGAACTTCACACGAAAATCAAACAGGAAGTTTTAGATTCGGATGAAAGCCCACCACGACAAAAAAACAGAACCCGGTTCGACGATTCTGATCCAATCCCATCTCGACGAATTAAAATTGAACGGGAAAGTCCACCGGCAGTGCGAATAAAGCGAGAACCACGCGATGATGTCTCTGAAGCGGGGCCTTCTTCCCGTAAAATGATGACTACTTTAGATGGAAAAGTAGCAGGATTACAGGATGCCAGAGCGATGAAAGTAGAAAATGACAAATTCCGGCAAAGAGAGAATGAGATATTCGAAAAAATGTCTGACGAAACGTCGGGACGGTACGCAAAAACGGTTGTTCGGGAAAAACGTGGCAAGCGGCGTGAAGATATCGAGGAAGAGCTTCGGAAGGATTTCGAAAAGCGCAAACGAAATGAGAAGAAGAAAGAAATTTATACCAGATGGGGTAAGGGGTGAGTATTGTGATGTACGTTGGAAATGAGTGGGATTTTTGAAATTATATTATTGCAGTGTGAAACAAGTCGAAGAATACAAAGCGCAGCTGGAGGAAGCGGCACATGAAATGAATAAACCGCTTGCAAGATATGCTGACGACCAGGATCTCGATGAGCATCTTAAAAAACAAGAACGCATAGGCGATCCTATGCTGGACTACATTCGTAGCAAGAAGAAGGAAAAGGCTCGCGAGGAAGGACGTCCTGAGAAACCGTTATATAAAGGATCGTTTGCGGACAACCGATTTGGGATTCGTCCCGGTTACCGTTGGGATGGAGTAGATCGTTCCAACGGTTTCGAAAAGAAATGGTTCGAAATGACGAGTAAGAAGAAAGCGGTGGAAGAGGAAGCCTATAAGTATAGTGTTGAGGACATGTAACGGATGTGAGTACGTTCAATAAACTTTAGTTTTCTATAATAATCCTGTGCCCTGAGATAAAATCACAATTCAAATAGATATTTTTCACATTCTGATTGTAATTACTCAAACTTCTCGAAAAATGAGTTAAGCTTTAGTTCTCTCGCTTGTAGTTTTCTTTGAAAAAAAAAAATGCATTGAATCTCGTCATGCTGCTGTCGGTCAATAACCAGTCGAAAGCGGTGACCTTTTGCATACAATCCTGTAACCGCCTTGTTTGTCCGGTCTGCTCTAAGCTAGTTGCTAAGTCTGTTTTTTTTCAGTTCGGCAGTTATTCGCGGTACGCTTCGTTCGGTTATAAAAATTAAAAAAAAACTTGTCTTTTTAAATACTAGATTTCGTTGTTAAGCTTTTCCTTGCAGGAGAGATGTTCTCATTGTTCATTTTTTAGGATTAATTGTAGGGCACAACATGGTCGATAGGGCAGGCACAACATGAACGATAATTCCTAAAATTATTCAGAAATATTTTACGTATTGTACCAAGATTATACACCGTTCAACAATCTCATCAAACCGAGAATAGTGCCATTCACGCCGTTGTTTGTTACGCACTAAAAGAAAAGCACTATTTGAAAGGGGTCTACGTTATTGGACCGAAATTTGTTTGGCATAATATCATTTGGTATAAAATAAAAAAATATTGTTTCATTTGGCATATTGTTTTGCATAATTTCAATTGTACATATTTTTATTTGATGTTCGATTCGTTCAAAATCGTTTGAACGATTCAAATATTAAAAGGAAATATAGGGTGATTTTTTAAGAGCTTGAGAACTTTTTTAAACAATAAAACGCATAAAATTTGCAAAATCTCATCGGTTCTTTATTTTAAACGTTAGATTGGTACATGACATTTACTTTTTGAAGATAATTTCATTTAAATGTTGACCGCGGCTGCGTCTTAGGTGGTCCATTCGGAAAGTCCAATTTTGGGCAACTTTTTCGAGCATTTCGGCCGGAATAGCCCGAATTTCTTCGGAAATGTTGTCTTCCAAAGCTGGAATAGTTACTGGCTTATTTCTGTAGACTTTAGACTTGACGTAGCCCCACAAAAAATAGTCTAAAGGCGTCAAATCGCATGATCTTGGTGGCCAACTTACCGGTCCATTTCTTGAGATGAATTGTTCTCCGAAGTTTTCCCTCAAAATGGCCATAGAATCGCGAGCTGTGTGGCATGTAGCGCCATCTTGTTGAAACCACATGTCAACCAAGTTCAGTTCTTCCATTTTTGGCAACAAAAAGTTTGTTAGCATCGAACGATAGCGATCGCCATTCACTGTAACGTTGCGTCCAACAGCATCTTTGAAAAAATACGGTCCAATGATTCCACCAGCGTACAAACCACACCAAACAGTGCATTTTTCGGGATGCATGGGCAGTTCTTGAACGGCTTCTGGTTGCTCTTCACTCCAAATGCGGCAATTTTGCTTATTTACGTAGCCATTCAACCAGAAATGAGCCTCATCGCTGAACAAAATTTGTCGATAAAAAAGCGGATTTTCCGAATGGACCACCTAAGACGCAGCCGCGGTCAACATTTAAATGAAATTATCTTCAAAAAGTAAATGTCATGTACCAATCTAACGTTTAAAATAAAGAACCGATGAGATTTTGCAAATTTTATGCATTTTATTGTTTAAAAAAGTTCTCAAGCTCTTAAAAAATCACCCTGTATGTACAGCTGAAATTATAAAAAATAGGCCAAACCACAATTATGCCAAATGACATTATGTCAAACAAATTTATGCTAATTAAAAGTTATGCCAAACAAATTTCGGCCAGGCAAACTTCGGTCAAATAACGTACACCCACGTATATATAAGATTTATTTATTTATCTACAATCAACACGCAATTTGGTCCTAATGATAATTCCTAATAATATTCAGAAAATTTGTACGTATTCTGCTTCGTGACATTAAAATCATACCCTGATGAAACACCGTTGAACGATCTCTGTAAACCAATAATAGAACCGTTTGCGCCATAGTTGGTACGTCGTATAGGAAGTCAAAGAAAAGCACTGTTGCGGAGAGCTCTGAGTCGCACGTTAATATTAATTTCGTTGAGCAAAACGGGACAGTCGATCCTACCGTTGAATATATCTGCTATTATCAAAGCGCGTGATAATTCTTGTCGCACTTGTAATGTGTCGAGACCCATTAATAACCCGCGACTTTCATAACTAGAAAGTTGATGAGTATCGATCCACGGCAATCGGCGAAGAGCGAAGCGAACAAACCTGCGCTGTATTCCCTCAATTCTATAAGCACCGTGCAGGTAGAATGGGTTCCAAACTGCCGAGCAATATTCGAGAGTTGAACGAACAAGCGAGCAGTAAAGCGATTTTAGACAGTGTATGTCTGTAAAGTGCTTAGTCATTCTCATTAAGAATCCTAAGCTACGGGAAGCTTTAGCTACAATGTAACTGATGTGATGTTTGAATGTAAGTTGTTCATCGAGATGGACGCCAAGATCCTTAACGCTAGTCGATCTTCCAATCAAGGATTCATCCAGAAAGTGTTCGAAATGCAATGGCATTTTTCTCCTCGTGAACGTAATGGCCGAGCACTTGTCTGGATTTACAATCATACGGTTAACTTTACACCAATCTGCGAAGATTAACAATTGCCGGTGGAGTTAGGCTGCGTCTTCTAAGTTGCGGATGATGTGATAGATCTTGACATCATCAGCAAACGATAAGTAACAGTAAAAATATTAACGGTCCGAGATGACTTCCCTGTGGTATTCCGGATGATGCGAGGAACGCTCCGAAAGTATGATCGTAAATTTTAACTGCTAAACGACGATTCCTAAGATACGACTGAATCCAAGTCTGTCCAATTTAGCAACCGTGATGTCGTGATTGATTATATCGAAAGCGGAGGAAAGATCTGTATAGATAACGTCTGTTTGTAAACCGTTAGACATTGCATCAATCACATAAGACAAAAACGATAGTAAGTTTGTGGTTGTTGAGCGCTTAGGCATGAAACCGTGTTGAGTATTGACGATATATTGCTTGCAGTGATTGAAAATTGGTGTCAGTATAACCTTTTCGAACAGCTTTGGTACAGCGCTGAGGGAAGTGATACCGCGGTAGTTGTTTATATCCTTTTTATCGCCTTTCTTGTCGACTAGGAACATAAAGGAAGCTTTCTATAAATTGGGAAGAACTTCTGTAGTGAGAGACATCCGAAATAATTTGCAGAGGGGAGCGATTACTCCACGCGAGCACTTTTAAGAATCACTACCGGTATTCCGTCAGGGCCTGGAGAATTTGAGGCTTTCATTCCTACAATCGCCGTCCGTATTGAGTCTTCGTCAATATTGATGCAGTTTAATAAGTTATTAGACAGGGGAACATTAAGTGCTGCGGCAGAAATTTGCTGCTGAGTCAAGATTTCATTTGAAAAAACCCTAGAAAACTTTTCCGCAAACATCTGGCAGATTTCCTGTGTGCACGAACCAGTACGATCTCCAAAGTTCATTGACGAGGGTAACCCGAATTCTTTCCTCTGCTCAGTCACATGTTGATTTCATTTGATTTCAGTTTTCGTTGTACGTTGTTCAAGTAGTTGGCATGGCAACGCTTAACGGTTTTCTTGTACAACTGATTTATCTGCACGTAGTGATTACGCAGAGAAAACCTCCATGTTTAGAGTACCTCTTTAGAGCGGCTCTTTTGGTCGGTTTCAAATGTCTCACTTCCGCGGTCAGCCATGGTGGATATAGTATATAGTAGAATTCAATATTATTCTAGTGAAATTATTCTTATACAATTAAAATTCACCAGTTGATAGCCGAACTCATCTTGAATTTGTGAATATTTATTAAAAAGCTTAGTGAATTTTCTTTTGTCCCTAAGCATAACATTCCTGTCCGGAAAGGTGATTTCCCAGTGAAACATTAGACTCGCCCATGGCTGTCGGTTTAGTTGCAACCATGAAATTGCCTTAATAATTTCCGAACTAAGTGTCTCCGGAACAACAGAGCACGATGATTGGCGACTCTCTTCAATTTTCATTTTTTCCGGTCACTTTGTCTGATATAGTTTATTCGGCTGTAAAGCTTTCCCCAGGGTTTCCTTTCTTCGGGATATAATATGTATCCTAGGCAAACGTAAAATGATTCTTTAATAGCTAAAAAAAGTGATACTACCACTCTGACTACCTTTTGCTCCTTTCTAAACAACTTTACGATAGCCGACGCGTACTCCGAAAGCTGTTCGCTTGTTGTCTTTCGCTTTCTGGAAAAATGATATTTTATCACAACGTCTGTGACAAATTTTTGGCCTTCTGAAGACAACTCTAATTCTTTAGCTGCTCGGAGAAGTGCCACCCCAAAGATGAATTGATTAAGTTGATTTTTTAATACATCCGGCGAAAGTAACTCAACATCTTCGGTTGTTCCTGTAGTCACAGTAAAATCGCCGTGACAATCAAGCTCTGTTACATGCACTTTCAGTTCGCTCTTGCGATCATTACTTCCTTCCCTATTATTATGCGTTCCCAAACGGGTAAAGTCGCCCGTATCAATTTCGTAAAATGATGAATTGTATTCGTATTGCTGATCACTTGCACTTTTTACTTCTTCATCATCATCCTCCTCCTCCTCCTCCTCCTTTTCCAGGGCAATGTGCTCCTTCTCCAGTAATATTACGTTTGATAGATCCTGTGAAATAATTCTTTTAACAAAACCTATACAAGAAAACTTATTAAACTTACATTTCTTTTGCGCCATTCCGATATCCACGTCCATATTACACCGAATTTCCAAGTTCATTAGCGCGTCGTACGAAATTCATAACAAAATCGCAAGCATTTTGTAAACAAGTGGATGATAGTTGCATACAATAAAATTCACAGAACACTTTTTATAATGTTCGCTATGGCTTCGTATGAAATTTAAATCATAGTTTTAAGTAATACATGAACATACTTATATTTCCTTCGAACAAAAGAAAAGAGATGAAAAAATATCGTTCATACGAAACGCGTTAGGAATATAATCGATTTATTTATTATAGTTTTTACAAGTGTGTAGTATAAATTTCATTTCTAAATCAAACGCATTTCACAAACAAGTTTTTCGAAATCATACGTGCCACAGACAGTAAATTTTACACTATGTCTCATAATAATTGTTGCAAGAACGTGGTATGAAATTCAAATCACAGTTTTCTGATAGTTATATGTATCGTATGAAACAGATTTGAGCTTATAAAAAAACCGTTCATACGAAACAAGTTATGAATCTCGTGCGTTCAGTTTTCTCAGTGTTTAAACACTCAAGTGACAAATTTGAAAAAAGTTGTGTTAGTGTCTGTATTTGTGGGTTCTTCCCCGAAGGAACACTATACCTAATTGCAAGATTTGTGGGCGACCTTTCAGATTGTGGAATTTGACGTTTGCTCGAGTTATCAATCCAAACTTACATTAAATGTTTTACACTAACCAAGGAAATTGTTTGTAATTGTAATATTGTGTTTCGGGATCACAATCGTCACTATTGCTACCACACACAAGTACTCACCTTACCTAACAGCTATAGACCTGGGGTTTCCTTTGCTGTATCAAGCATACGTCTCCACATAACTCGGTCCATGGCTGCTCGTTGCCAGCCACACAAGGCACGGATGCTCTCTTCGAATCACACCTTCCAGGACAATATTGAACAAGATACAAGAAAGTCTATCACCTTGACGTAGCCCTCTCCTAGATTCGAAGGGACTCGAGTGCGCCCCAGATTCTCGGACGTAGCACATCACTCTATCCATTGTTGCTTTGACCAATCGCGTCAGTTTATCCGGGAAACCGTATTCGTGCATTATCTGCCATAGCTGTTGTCGATCGATTGTGTCGTATGCCGCTTTGAAGTCAATGAATAGTTGGTTGTGCCACAGCTTTGGTAGAAGGTAGCCGCTCGATGCCCACTTTTCCACACCTTCTGTTCCGTCCAACAAAGTTCCTGCAGTGCTTCGACATCGAAGCCGCGGATTTGAAGCTCATCATGCAGCATTCGGTCTTATCCTGGGAAGCCAAGCGATTTACAGTTCCATGTACCAACCTTGTAGTCCTTAGTTCGTCGCGTAGGTCTTTGCCGATTATTCCGAGTCGTATTTCTTTCTTGATTGTTCGTAACTTCCTTTTTCCGGGCGGCTTGTTAGGCCTGCACCAACCTCCTGTCTTGCCGGAGGGCCATCGTGTCAGCACTGTTTAGAGTCCCACACTGACACAAGGCCGGTAATCAGCCGCTCCTAACATGGAGAACAGACGCTGTTTCGAGCCGCCCCAACATGGGGAACAGACGCTCGGGTAGGCTCGCTCTCTGTAAAGAGAAGGCACAGCCCCCTTCCCTGTCAGCATACGACCAAAGTCCCACCGGGGTTGGTTACCCGATCTTTCCTGTGGTTACTCGTACCCCAGCCGGAACCGCGGGGAGGTAGGGATAGGAGTTACTGGACAAGAGGCTAAGAACTACATTGGGGCCTGAATTGCGCATTGTCCAGTCGTTTACCAACCACCACACACTAGTGGAGAACATTAAATAGATGTATGAAATTATGGTGTGTACCCCGTAGATAGCAAAATAGACAAAAACAAAATTTCGGATCAGTATCGTGCGACAAAGTAGAAGAGAAAAATAGACGCGTGATCGATGTATGTTTCTGTTGAATTTGTTTCCGTCGATACGGAACTGTAAATGAATACCGACAGTGACTAAGAAGTATGTTTAGTTTCGACTAGTCAATTGGACTTTCTCTTCATGTGTTTTCATATTCAGGGTAGTTTAATTAGTAAAACAATTTCCCCGGTTAGGAGTTAGCTACAAATTCAAATCTCGTCTCTGCGGTAACATTTTCGCGGTTTTCATTACATCATTGTGTTCACACTGCTTGTTTAAATACATCAAATTTTGTTTACCGTTTTTTCAGCCATAAACATAGTTTTTTTTATATCGTTGATTTACACCCGGCTTTACTCTAATTGTGGTCGTTCACCGGGTAACATAGTGGTTAGTAAACTTTTAAATGCTGTATGCCCCTATTTATCTCCACTATTACTATATAATCTAATGTATCTGAAACCAGTAGGATTGACTCAGAGCAGCGCCTGCTGATGGAGGAAGCTGGTGTGCTATATGGTCTAATGCATATCAACGGCTTTAGTAGGCTCACAACTAGCTTGAAGTGAACCCCACTCAAGCAGATTGTCGGATAGTCTGCTAGGATGTGGACTGATAAATTACTACAATTTTTCTCTCGGAGCCTAGTTACTGCTTTTGATATTTCTTCCGAAGACTTTCATCAGCATGCCCTTCCTCACGAGATGACCACATCGGCATCACCGGAACATGGTCTGTTTTTAAAGTTCCACCACGATCAGGCAGCTGTAAGGAAAACTAAATTATTTGGTATGTTTGTACCGACATTAAGATTGTATAATCTCTGTTTATTTTGCCGAGTGGTAGCAGTCACAGTCGCTAAATTAAAAATCATTCTAGTCAGCACACTTACTGAAAGATATCCCTGAAACATATTCTTTCCTGTGCCCCTCGCCCGGGACGAACTAACCCTTTCCTGAGTTAATAAACTTTTGTCTGCTGCTAGCAGGAATGCGATATCACTTTCCAACATATTTGTAGCAAGTTCATGAATAATTCGACGTCGTGGTCGATAAACTTTAGCCACCTCAGAGGAGTATTCTTTTTTCCACTGAAAACAGGAAACCAACACATCTAGCCTTTTTAGCATCATCTGTAGTCGGATTTCGAGATCTTCATGTAGCTCTTCATGATTTTTTTCAATCCATCTCCATTGGTCCACTGTTAGTTTCTTTTTTGGAGCGAACAAAAGCTCACATTTGATCGTATCGGGGTTGTTGTCCAACTGATCATTTATTTGTTCGTATATATTTGGAATAATGGATTGAGTCTCGATCTGTAGAATTTTTGAGATTTGCAACAGATTTGTCGCTGTGTTTGGTTCGACCTTAAATTTGAAATATTTTGCATTGCATTGTTAATTTAGGTCTTTAGATGCTTACCCGCTGCAAGTTTGTTTGACTAAAATCTTCTGCTTTATTCTTTCTGTTTAGTATCATATGCGTTGCCAGTTCCCATGCCAAAAAGTCTACAACCATAAACGCATCACTTTGCTGACGATATCGTTCTGATAATGGACCTTCCCTAAGATCATGGTAAGGACAGCATAATTCTTTGAGGAATGAGGACAGTTCCAAACCAAAACATTGCACGTCATCTACCGATGATATGTCTTCATCTATTTCAACATATTGTTTAATGCTATTGGCTAGCCACTGTACCAACATGCGGTACTCTTCATTCGCCAATCCAGCTTGGACTATTTCTTCTAATCGTTGCTCATCATTCTCCGTGGTTTTGTAACTAGGGAGTTATTGTGTAACGTAAATACAATTTTTTGTCAATATGCTTACCCCAAATCTAACAGAAAGCTTGCTGTCTTCATATTCAAGTTTTTTTTTCGATTTAGAATTTTGTTTCATTGCATTGTCATGTATTATAAGCTACGTAGAAGGTGAGTAAATATATGCACGCTAACGAAATTCAACTTAAAATGCGGCATGTACTGATACACAAGGATGCCAGGTAATTTTTTTCAAAAATCTAAAATGATCAAGCCAAAAACCAATCTCGGTAGCGGCCCTTACACGATCATTAAAAGTGTCATTACTAAGTAATGACACTTCTGCTCAAACGCTCGCCATTACTGCATTACTGTACATCATTACTTTTTAGCATTACACGTTCATTATTAATGATGAGTAACACATGGATCAATAAATCCCGTGACTAAAGCAGAGATGGGGCTCGTAGTAAACCAGTAACCACGTCTTTCTAGAGTACTAACCTTTGCTTGAAACGGGTCAAAATTTTAAGTCGATCCGACCAGAAACAGCTGAGTTATCGAGGTTGGAGTAAAGTCGTTTTATAGTTTGTTTAAAAATGGAAAAAACCGAGTTTTGTGTTTTGATAAAACATTGTTTTTAATGGGTAAAAACACTGTGCAAGCGAAACAATGGATTGAAAAATGTCATCGGGACTCTTGTCCATCAAAAGCAACGATTTGTCGGTGGTTCGCCGAGTTTAAACGTGGTCGTACCGACACAAATGACGCGGAACGCTCGGGTAGACCTGTGGAAGCCATTACACCGGAAAATGTGAGTGAAGTGACAAAAATTATATTGAAAGATCGTAAAGTGAAGCTCCGTGAGATTGCTGAGATGACACAGATATCATATGGAAGTGTATTTACTATCCTTCATGAAAAACTGAGCATGAAAAAGGTTTTTTCCAAGTGGGTGCCGCGATTGCTTTCAATGGAACAAAAACAGCAACGAGTCGATGATTCAGAAAGCAGTTTATCGAAAAAAAAAACGTTGGAACCAATGTATCACCCTAAAAGGTGATTATGTTGATGAATAAAAAAAAATTTTGCAAAAAAAATGTTGTTTCCATTGTTAGTCTCGAGACTTATTGATCCATGTGTTATTTGTAACTACTCCAGCAATAGCAATAGCAATATTTTCGTTAAGGTGAAAATAAATTTGATTTGCCATTGAAACGTTAAGGTTAATGAAATATTAACAATTTAAATCAACACTTTGTCATTTTTTCGCGTATAGTTCTAAAGATATAGAGCACTTCCACAAAAAAAAAATAAGAAGAAATAATGTTGGTAATGATGGAAAATCCGGAATTCCATCATTACTCGTGTCATTACTGAACTCGTAGACCGTACACGATCATTAAAAAAAACTGCTAAAATCAACACTTCTCAAAAATGTTTCTCTACACTGATAAAAATTTGCACGATCGATTCATATGTTAACACCACATCAATTTAGCATGCTTTTTCATTTCAATACATAACCAGGGTTGTTACAAAAAAATTCTAAATAAAAACGCGCGAAGCCAAAAACTAAAACGCGCGAAGTTGGAAACTAAAACGCGCGATATTCGAGCGAAGCAATACATCACTATTTTAATGCAGGTGATACTTTGCGCAGAACTTGAAAACTCACTTAAAAATAATTTGAAAATCTGCACAATTTTTTTTTATATAAACACAATATACAAGTCTGCATACAACACGTCACTTTGAGAAACCCCATGAAAATGATTTCATTTTTATTCTCCATCTTTTTCGATGTCCTTAGTTAATTAATATTCTCTGATGTACGGAAAATGTTACAGTAAAAAGGCGGGTGGGTAATGTCAGAGACATAACTGGATGTCGTGAATACGAAAACAACTGACATGTTCCTTAACACATCCGAATATCAATTGTATGAATTATGCACGCATTCCCCTTTTTCACATTTTTCGCAAAAACAAAGAAAGCTTCACTTGATTTCGATTACTGTGAATTTCACACAGCGAAAAGTGCACAAATCTGAGCAAACTCTTCTTGATTTGCCGTAAACTGAGGATATTTCCCTACGATTCGCGAGCAACAAATCCTAATAGTTCTTTAGAAAACTTTTAGAGCCATTAGAACGGCTGATATTGTGCAATGCTCTCCACCGTTGTTTTTTCCCAATGCTAATGACTGGCAGCTGTGACGTAATCGCTCTTGTCGAAAGCGAAACTAGCTGTGCAGACGACACAAAACACATCTGCTCGCAGGGGCGATAAAATCCAAACTGATTGAATTTTTGTTAAGAGATTTCCTTTTATGTGATTTCGTTTGTAGCTTTTTCACTAATGGGCGGTCCTAACGGCTATAAAAATAGCCGCATACAGAATTTTATTGTCGATTATTTCATTTCGGATTTGCATAATTTATTGAAAGAAACTATCAATATGCTGTAGGGATTCGTTTCCAGCATTCAGAAGAGTCAAATTGCGTAATTCTCTACGACATTAAACTCTGGAACATTTTTCGCAAAAAAAAGCTTCACTTGATCTCGATTACTGTGAATTTCACACAGCGAAAAGTGCACAAATCTAAGCAAACTGTTCTTGATTTGCCGTAAACTGAGGATATTTCCCTACGATCCTAATAGTTCTTTAGAAAACTTTTAGAGCCATTAGAACGGCTGATATTGTGCAATGCTCTCCACCGTTGTTTTTTCCCAATGCTAATGACTGGCAGCTGTGACGTAATCGCTCTTGTCGGAAGCGTGCAGACGACACAAAACACATCTGCTCGCAGTGGCGATTGAATCCAAACTGATTGAATTTTTGTTAAGAGATTTCCTTTTATGTGATTTCGTTTGTAGCTTTTTCACTAATGGGCGGTCCTAACGGCTATAAAAATAGCCGCATACAGAGTTTTATTGTCGATTATTTCGTTTCGGATTGGCATAATTTATTGAAAGAAACTATCAATATGCTGTAGGGATTCGTTTCTAGCATTCACAAGGACCAAATTGAGGAACTCACTGCGATATTCACCACTTTTCGGAACATTTTTCCCGGACGATTTGTTGTACAGCAGCAGATATTTTATTTTATTCCTCAGAACGCGTTCTGATTGGCTGGTGTTGACATGGAGCAAATGAGACAGGTTTTTCAATAGTGTACTATTGAAATACTTCAATGCTTTTGCTATACACGTTTAAATTGAAAAATTTCACGATCAAAAACTTATCACTCTCTCAGAGGGTAAATTTTGAAAAGGCACCCCATAGTAAAGTAAGTCGAATTCACGACAAAAATGGGTTGTATAGATATACAGTAAAGTAAATTCCGCATAATTCTTTAGGAGTATTATTATGGTTTTAAGAAGAACCGAATAGAAGTCTGGAATAGAGAACTGGACCCTGAGTTCAAGACCTAAATTTAGATCCAATAACAGACTCAGAATCCAGTTTCAGTCGCTGCTGGTTCTCGCCTTGATGGCCAGCAAGCGAATGAGAGATGCGACCTGAGCGTTTGAGGTTTTAACCACGCAGAAGGTGCATTCTCCGTCGCTGCTGGTTAACTCCCGCTGCTGCTGCTGGTTAAGGTCCTCTCGCCTCGATGGCCAGCAAGCGAATGAGAGATGCGACCTGAGCGTTTGAGGTTTTAACCACGCAAAAGGTGCATTCTCCGTCGCTGCTGTTTAACTCCCGCTGCTGCTGCTGGTTAAGGTCCTCTAGCCTCGATGGCCAGCAAGCGAATGAGAGATGCGACCTGAGCGTTTGAGGTTTTAACAACGCAGAAGGTGCATTCTCCGTCGCTGCTGGTTGATGATTCCACTCCCACGACGTCTGCTTCCATCGAACGCAAAGAAATGATCGATTTTCGACCACGGTTCCCCTTTTATACGCATTCAGTTGAAGATATTTGCCTGACTACCTCAAAATCGTCGTCGTTGCGCGAAAAACCCAAGCGAAAGTAAAGAGTTTTCCGCGTTGTTTTCAAATTTTAAGAAAACTTAATTTTTGAGTTGTTTGTGGTTATCGCACACTGTTTAAAATATTATCCTGAATTCCTGATCATATTTTTGATGAAATGGTGAAAGAATTATGTTGCTACCATTAATACAAGTCGAGATATTCACGATTAAGTTCTGCCCATTCTTCCATATGGCTAATTTTGAAAAGGCACCCCATAGTAAAGTAAGTCGTATTCACGACAAAATAAAAATGCTTACAATTGCGATTTTGAAAGAAGTTCAGATTTCAGCGAAGACTTTATTTTTTGGCTTCAGCATCTTCTTGCTCGGTAATCGTTTCCTTTTTTTTTGTAAGAAGTATTATAAAGTAGACCACATCAGGATGATCTGATTTACTCTTTTTAATTTCAGTTTCAATTATGTTATAATAGTACCCTCTCCTGTTGTTAGATTTTACTCTGTTTATGTCCACTGGAGTTAGTTTCTGTCGAACTTGTTCTCCAGCAGGCATAAAACCTCCTCATTTTTTGTATAAATAGATTAAAATCATGTATCATTTGACATTTTCTTAAATATAGTGCTTCTATAGTAGCTAAATCTAATGAGACAGTAACATAAGAAAAGATTTCTTGATAACATTACGTGATAAATGAAAGCCGAAAGAATTGAACATTTGTTAAATATGCGGCACATGCTAGCAATGGGCTTGTTATATCCATAATAAGTTCTAACATAGGGAATCCGAAGAAAAAAATAGGATCGAAGATTACGACGTCGAATGTCAAATTGTAACAATTGCAATTGCTCGGAGCAATCGATCTGCGACTGAAGTATGTCAGCAACAAAACTAGCCTTACAAACATCGCGACGGACAGATAATAATTCGAGACCAATCAGTTTGCAGCGGTCATGGTTTAAAGGATATCTCCATGGAAGACGTCGGAGAGCGAATCGGAGAAATTAGCGTTGAATCGCTGCAATGCGTTGGATTTCGTTTTGGTAATAAGGTGACCAGATAACAGCAGCATGTTTGAGCGTTGAGCGAACTAAAGCGCAATACAGAGCTTACAAGCAATCTACATCAGAGAATTTTTTAGTAACGCGAAAAATAAATCCTAATATCTTAGATCTATGTGCTCTTTAAAATTTAACTTGGCATTCCAGAAGAACACCCAGGTCCTTAACAGATGTGCGTTCGAGAACAGTTTGTGGAATATTATCAGAGATGCCAGATATTTTCATAGAAAATCTGTATTTTCTTATATTCAAAATCTGTATTTATCTGTATTCACAACTATAACGAAATTTTCGCAATAATAACACCATTTCACGATTGAAGATGAATATTAGTAGATATCTGCGATTTTTAAAAAAATTTTCTCCTTCTATTCTTACTATCAGCAATCCCTCTCTCCAAGTCTTTGAACAGTATAATGAGCTTTGCTAAACTTATTGAATATGCTCAAAGCTCATTGAGTTATTGAGTCGACATGGCATTATAGTGCCTAATCTGTATTTCAAGTCAGGTCATAGTTTCTCAGTTTGATAATTACATCGATTTGCAGTTCAAATCTAAGTTCCATATTTTCATATACCAGACGAGTCATAGTCGTTTTGTTGTCAACACATAGTGATAAAATCTATTCGTTTCGTTTTTTGTTTGGACCCCACTCTTCAATGCGGTTATTTTGGTTTATGTGGTTTCGAGAAAAAACTTGCTATTATTTTGTATTAACCATGTCGAATTTCGAGCCAAATAAAAAGCATTTGTGTGACAAGATATGATTTTATTGTTCAATTAAGTGAAGAAGGTACCGAGTTCTAGTTGAGACTTATGGGGATCTTGATGCAACTGTCAAAGCTTGTGAGCTTTAGTTTCAACGTTTCAAAACAGGTTATTATTTTTTTGTTATTGACAAAGAACTTTGAAATCGACCACAAATGTATGTAGATGACGAACTACAATTATCATTGGACTAAAATGATACAAAAATAAAATAAATTATGGCCTAGCATTTCAATCTCAACCTCAAGCTATTTCTGATAGTCTAAGAGCCTTGAGAAAAATTTAAAATGATTTGTAAATGGGTTCCACACAAACAGAATGAACATGCAAAAACCCAGTGCGAAATGCTCCTTTCACGCTTCTAAAGAAAACTGCATTGGATTGTAACTGTCGACGAAAGATAAGTATATTTGGGAACCCGAAACGCAGGTTTCATGCCAGGACAATCATCAACATCGAGTTAAAGATCGTATAGTTTTGGAAAAAGACAATGTTAAGTGTCTGATGGGTTTAGGAATAGTGAATTACGAACTTTTTGAACCTAGCGAAACAATTACTACCGTCCGCTCCAGGTAAAATGCTAATACTTCAAATAAAAAAACAATTCGCCATCGTTTTTGAAAAACTCGATTTTTTCTTGAAAAAAAAAGACATTTTCAATTTTCGCAACTTAGTAATTAAATCAAATTTTGTTCTTTGGTTACGAAACTTCTATCTCATCTCTAGTACTAAATCCTAAATTATGGCTTAGGCCAAATAAAGAAAAAAAGTGTATGGAATCTGTATAAATCTGTATGAAATATACGAAATCTGTACAAAGTCTGTATTCTGTATAAAATCTGTATGGACATGTAAAAATCTGTATAATACAGATAAATCTGTATAAATGGCATCTCTGAATATTATAGTCGAATTTGAATACAGACTTTTTGCTACTAAAAGAGATGACGGAGAATTGAGTGGCATTTAAACTCATTTCGAAATATGAAATATGAAAGTCATCGGCGAACGATGGCTTCATACACTGGATCGAAAAATTAGATCGTTGAGATACAATAAAATTATGAACGGTCCAAGGTGACTTCCTTGAGGAACTCCAGAGGTAACAGCAAATGGTTAGGTTGTACAGTCTTCTATTTTCACTATCATTTCATAACCAATTAGATATGATCGAAGCCAATTTAAAAATGGTCCGTTTAATCCCAATCTACTTAATTTGAAGATCGTGATGATTAATTTTGTCGAACGCAGCAACAAATCGGTGTATATAGAATCTACTTGTAAACGTGCTTGTAAAGAACGTATTGTATGACTATGGAAATGTAGGTTACTAAATTTAGGGAAGTTGAAGGCTTTGGCATGAATCCATGCTGAGTCTCAGATATGTAGTCAGAGCAACTAACATATGTGTTATAAAATCCAGAACTATAATTTCAAACAGCTTCGATACAGCGCACAAAGCAGTTATTACACGGTAGTTGGATACTATACCCTTGTTCACATGGGATTTCTTCAATATTTTAGGAACAAATTCCAGAACGCATAGAACAATTGAAAATGTTGGATAGAGGAACTAACAAACTATTAGAACAATTTCCTATCACCACGGATGGAATCCCAGAACTTCTTCGTTTCTTTTCTTGTCCAACTTCGCTTCGTAAGCCTGTCATGCAAATTTTGCTTTAAGAATGCGATTGTTATCATTGAAGAATAGCATTCCATTTATTACGTTATTTGCATTATTGAATGTGTTTTCACTGAGACGATATCTTCCATCAGACATCAATATCTTTGAGTGCGAAAATATTCTTTCTATTTCCGCATTGAAATAGGGAAACGCAATCACATATATCGAAAAGTTTTTGTTATTCCTGGTAACATCTCTGTTGAAATAGCGAAAAATCCACCGAAGAAAACATTTACTAGAACCGCCTTCTAGTAAATTTTGGTTTTATCAAGGTGAAAATACACCAATTCGGCCAGCTCGACCAATTGCTGAAACGTTCGCCCATCTTCAATTTTTTAGGGTTTCATAAAACTCACAAGCTCAAAAAATTTGCAAAGAACTTTTATTATTCGAACAAATAATGCAAAGAATTTTTATTATTTGAACAAATCATTCATGTGGAATGATAGTTTTTAAATTCGCGCGAAATCCGCGCCATAGCATCAAAACCTTAGCTGAAACCGCGCCAAATCCGCGAAAATCGCGAAATCCGCGCAACCGTAACAACCCTGCATAACCAAAGCGAATCGGTCAACTCTGTTCCTATCGAAATCTATGTGGAAAACAATGTGACATTCATATGAAATGCATATAGAATCTAGAGGTAACGATATATCTTATCGTTTTGATATGCATTTCATGTAAACGTAGCATGATTTCCACTAAATATCAACAGTTCTTACACTCATTCTATGAGTTGAGTGTATATTTCCATGAATTTCGTGTGTTCTACAAGTAACACATGGATCAATAAGTCCCGAGACTAAAGCAGAGATGGCGCTCGTAGTAAACCAGTAACCAGATCTTTCTAGAGTACTAACCTTTGCTTGAAACGGGTCAAAATTTTAAGTCGATCCGACCAGAAACAGCTGAGTTATCGAGGTTGGAGTAAAGTCGTTTTGTAGTTTGATTAAAAAATGGAAAAAATCGAGTTTCGTGTATTGATAAAACATTGTTTTTAATGGGGAAAAACACCGTGCAACAGTCATGTGAACAGGATCAAACCCCCTAAATGACTACATGGAAAGGTTTTCTAGATACAGCAAAGAAAGGTATGGTGCTTAATAAATCAAACTCAAAATGTATGTTTTGTTTTCATATACTCATTATATTAGTGGAAATTATCAATATTATTCGCGACAGTAGAGAACCAACCTTTTAATAGCGAAACTGAGAAAACTAGACTGACTATAAACTCTACTAAACACAAATAAAACGAAGCGACCAATTGAATACAATTCAAGCTTGTTCGAGTACGTTCCTAAGATTGAGTAACTTGAAAGTGTACAATGAGACGATTGATGCCCACGAAAAACAGACTAAATTAAAGTACTTTGTCCTGGAATATTAGTCGTAATTTCCTGTAACTGATGTATTTCTCTGTATATCAGTTTGGAATAGTCCTACAATCGAAACAACTGTTCTAAATTGA
Organism: Malaya genurostris; assembly: GCF_030247185.1. Taxonomy (NCBI): domain Eukaryota; kingdom Metazoa; phylum Arthropoda; class Insecta; order Diptera; family Culicidae; genus Malaya; species Malaya genurostris. Next base: position 97,696,871 of record NC_080572.1, read on the forward strand.
AAGTTTCTTTATAATTTTAGTCTTTCATTAAATCACCACAGCGGTGGTAACTATCTTTCGACATAATTATTAAACGTTCCTGCTATGGAAAGGGGGAAAGTGTGTCAACTGGCTCTGTTGCGGTAGATTTCAGCGACGGCCACCACGGTTATAGTTGGAACGACCACCACCTCCGTTATTTCCACCACGTCCGCCAACGCGATGATCATTGTCGTATCCACGATCTCTATTACCATCAAAACTGTTGTTCCGACCATACTGCTGATCTCCAGTTCCCCCTCCGCGATGGCTGGATCCACCAGAGCCATTGCTGTATTGGTCGTTACTTGTATACCCGCGATTAGATCCTGAACCAAAACTGCTGTTACCACTGTGGTAACCATGGTTGTTATCTAGAAAAACCACACTATTTTGTACAGCTGAGATCAATCGATCACTTCATTTACCTTTCTGAGGCTGCGACCATCCGCCCTGAACACGGTTTCCGTGTCCGCTACCCCCACCACCACTACGGTTTTGGTTGTGCTGATAACCTCCGCTCTGGTTGTTTCCGCTATGTTGCTGACCTTGATAGTAACCAGTTTGCTGTTGGCCTTGGTTGTATCCACCACCTTGATTATAACTTTGCTGCTGAAAACCACCACCACCTCCTCCACCGCGACCTTGTTGACCGCCCTGTAATAAATATTATTACCGAGTAAACCATGCATTTTAACAGCTTAGTTGGATGAACAGAAAATAAAAACCGACTTACCCGTCCACCACTAAAACCACCACGCTGACCGCCGGTGTTTCTCTGTGTCTGCCATGATGGCATTTCTAGCGGAGGTGGATTATGCTCGTACGCACGTCCGCCACGATCCGGAACCCTTCCGATAATATGTCGCTGTATTTTACTTTTTGTGTTCTTCCGCACACTTACACTGCTAGTTTTCTCTATAATTGCCAGTGTTTCCCTAACCCCTAACAGGGCCCCAAGATCCGTATCGCGTCCTCCGGTTTTCAACGAATCCAATAGCTTACATTTTTCCGCATATCTTTCGACCATTTGTCCTTCTTTTCCTTTCACTCGAGTGGACCATCTGAAACTTTGTATTGTTACATCCAATCGAGTGAGTAACATTTTCCTTCTCAAGTCGTATTCCGTATCCAGATCTTTTTGCAACTGTTCCAACTTGTTCCATTGCTCGATCGTAAGGTTTTTCTTGGGAGCAAACAGTGGACTGCTCAATCGCTTCTCGCCAGCAACTCTAATCGTATCGTCCAGACGAATATTGATCTTTTCGAATAACACCTTCGCAGGGATATTATTAGGTGGCTTACCCATACTGAGGGTAATCGAAATATCTTTAAGGGCAGCCGCTGTTGGAGATTCGAACAATGTGATTACATTTGTTTTCTCTTTCGGTTTGAGCGATTCAATCATTTTGAATGCCATCAGTTCAGTAATAAGATATTCTAGTAAAACCATTTTGGACTCGAATGTTTGCAAGCGATCTGAAACGTGACCTGATGTGAGACTAGCGTAGGGACAGGTCAACTCTTTCAAAAACGCAGACAGTTCAAGCACAAATGTACTCGAATCGTCGCTTTTTGTAATTTTCTCATCTAATTTTCCTAAGATTCGGATTTCATCCGTCAAACAAACTATCAATTCTTGAAATTCGGAGCTAGAGGCTCCTGCGGTAATTGCTGTTGAAGCGTAATTTTGGTCCAAGAAAGGACCATCGTAGCTGTAATTGACATAATATGTTTTATATTTTATTTTATGCATAGTACCATTGTACAACTAACCCAACATTTTTTAATTCGTTTATAAGTTGCTCCTCCATGTAAACTGTCTATTTGACACACTAGACAAATTTCCCGGTTCCGGAATTAACTCTACACAATTTATTATTTCTACCTTTCTACGAAATATAAAATGTCTATTCGAGAAATTAGATATTTTTACAGTTTTCTAGTTACTAAACCAGTAACTAGTCGGCTGAATACAATGGTTATGGTATCAAAAAGCTGCTATACACGCTTATTCACTACTACTTTATCTTACCTTAGGTTTGAACTCAATTTTGGGTACTCATTTAATTTGATTTCTACACGGAGAAAAGAAATTGCTAAGAAAAAAAAAATTATTTGGAATTTCATTATGATATCGTGTGTTTTTTTTTACCCTAGACTTTGTATGATGAGCTACAGGACGTGTACCCCCGCTTGACGGATGGGAGTAGGAGTCAATTTATACTTCGCGTATTGATCAAGTCGGACCATACCGAGATCGATAATTTTTTTTTTCATTTAAAAGAAATTTTATTCAGGCCTATTTGCGTACAAGCTTTATGTGGCCGATTTAGCTGAGTTTTTAGAAAATTTTTTTTTGTATTGGATCTCGTTGTCAACCTATTTCTAGGGGAAGAGGAGCTTCCATTTTCTTTCTGCGAGGATTGAGGGGCAGTTTGTTCGCGGTTCGTCTCGTCATTCATTGCCACATCGGAGGTATTGTTGTTAATTTCGTTGTTAGTTGCTGTAGATGCGTCTTGTTGTGCATTGTTTGCAGTTGCTTGTTGGTTGGATGGTAAGTTGTTAAGTGCAGCTGGTGTACTTTGTTTTATAGGGGATACGTTGGATGGTTTCGTTGAAGGGGATGCTTCACTGTTGTTGGTGACTGTCACAGGTGTACTGGGGTTGGTGTGAAGGAAGCACCGTTGTCCTTTGGTGTTGTTGTCTCCTTGTTCAGTTTATCACATGGCTTACCGTAGTGAACAGCTTTTTGGCAATATTAACATTTGGCCATCTGATTGTCATAGGTAACAAGTGATTTGCACGGGATTCTTGTATCCTGACCGAATGTCACAAAAGAAGGTATAGGCCTCCTCAAGCGCATGCGTAACAAACGTACGCCATTTAGAATACCGAGGAAAAAATTCTTCCACTTTTCTTTTTCGATAGAGAGAATCTCTCCGTATTGGGACATATAGTTTTGCGAATATAAGGATCGATGACGCTTGAGGGAAGATCATGCACACGCACTTCTATAGCACTATCTTTTATATATACTGGAATGTTGTATTTGATATTTTCATGCTCCACATAGTGCACATTATTATTGTCTTTAGCGAATTGAATTGAATTCAACGCTTTATAGAACTGGATATAAACAACATTATTTGTCTTATTGCATTGAAGTAAATGCACACGTTTAATGTCAAGATGCGTTTGCTCCTTAAACAAACCTTCAAGTTCTCGTATCGAAGGTCGAATTTTGCACTGTCTTAAGTCAACAACAATTGTATTCTTTCGTGTCGGCGGTAGCTTTTGTTCGTTTGGTTAACTCATTTCGAGGTCGTTCTATTGTTCACTACACAATACTGTACTTGGTTTCTTCTGTCTCGAACGTAAGCGGTTTTGTTTTATCGACTGACTGGGATGAGATGAGAAAGCGAACTGAGATCGATCGTTCGCTTATAAATGTTAAAAGATGAAAATTATTATGTTATCTGGATCGATCACGGAGTGGAAAGGACTAATACTGCTTGAAATTGACAATAGGTCATTAGGTGGTTTCGGGCATTTTTATGCCTGGAATTGGTCACCAATTTGAATTATCTTGATCCAGTTGGGATGAATATTAATATATCATATTCATCCTGAACTGGTGAATTTAATTAAAAAAAGAGGACTATTGTTATCAGGCATAGGAGTAAATTGACATCTTATGAACCGTTAAGGAACTTTCAAACCTTTCCGATCCGGTTCGGTATCGATACTAATGTTTACAATATGCAATGACGATGAAACTGATTGATCAAGTGTAAATACACTCTCAAATCAGGAAAGGTTGCAATGTACCTAAATTTCTCCAACTTTGACACAGATGTCACTTTCAAATTGAAAGTGTGAGATGTATGTTTCTGGAAGAGAACGGTTCACGTGGATCATTTCATACAATCACACCTAGTATTTTTCACGAAATACATGTAGGGTAACAGAGGTATTTTGGCCACTTCATATATTTTGGCCCACCTAACAAACTTTATCGATTTTATCGGATTTAATTGATGTGAAGTAACTCATGTTACATAAATTTGAAGGTAAACACATTAAATTACCTATTGCGGAAGGGTTTTTGAAAGATATTTCAACATTTGGTGGATATTTATTCAAAGTGGGCCAAAATAAAATCAATCCTAAAGTGGGCCAAAATACCTCTGTTACCCTAGTTCTTGTTCCCTGGATGCGTGCTCAACACTAGAGAGCCCAAAACCTGAAGTGCTCAAAAGCAGTCAAAATGATTAGATTCTCTCTTTAAAAAAAACTGACAGAATAACTAAAAGCTAGTGCAGTGTGCCTTTGTGCATATATCGTTAAATATAGAATAAAAAAGATCACAGAATTTTAAGCAATTTTAAGCAACCCTTCCATTGTGTACATATTCTGACTTTCCTGGACAATCTAGTGTTAAATGTGCAATTTGCATTATATCATTTAACAAGCTCACTAACACCTGATTTTATTTTATTTTCTTGACGAAAAACGAGCCTGTTGAAATAAAGGATTATCATCGAAGATTCAAGACCAAGGAAAACGACTCTAGAACGTCCCAAGAAAATAAAGAAAAATAGGTATTTTATGTAATTACCTAACTTTTGGTAAGTTACGTAATGATAAAAGAAAAAGGTAACTGTACTGCTATTTTTATTAATAATTTTATTATTTTCATTGTTATTATTATTATTATTGTTTTTATTATTATTATTATTATTGTTATTATTACTATTATTATTATTATTATTATTATTATTATTATTATTAGTAGTAGTATTATCATTATTCCTTTATTCTTAATAATGCATCAGCTTGAGATATTAACAGGTTTCTCCGGCATAGTAAAAAACAATGCAATGGGGGAAAAGGAAACGTAACGTCGACAAAGATAGAAACAATTAGAGTATATTAGAATTGATAGTGTTAGTAGACCAAACTTATCTACACCTATTTAGGAACTTTAAAGTAATAATCGTAAGTACCACTTCAGACATAAAAGACTATATAGGAAAGCAGGGCTAAGACCGAAGCGGGTACAATGCGAAATTTTCCAAAGTTTCATCGACTAGGACATTTAAGACACAGAAGCAGTTGGTACGATGACAAAATACCAAAACGATACAGACGCACGACTCAATGATTGACTGGTTACAGGGTGAAGCACACACTTCCTACCCAAGCGACAAACTCTCTGGTGAACTTGCAATAGAAGATATTCGTATCTTTCATTGCAAATTGATAACCGTGAAGGAATCTGTCGCTTGGGTTACATGCTGGAGGGAACCTATCAATGATTGGTCGGTTTCCTCCTTCGTTACTAGTATTCATTTGGGCACCATAGCCTAGTTCGTCTAGTATGGAAAGTGCGGAGCGTTGTAACCACCCCCCTCGGCCAGAGCAGCCCATAAAGGGAAAAAAAGATATCGTGTGGTTTTTAGCCACAAGAATATCGTATGCAAATCGTAAGACTGCCTTATGAAATCACGAAAATTGGAATGTCAATAAAAATTCATACGAAGTTTATTGGAACATTGTGCGAAATTTCTATGACAAACATAACTTCTCTCTTATACTGTGGAATTCATAAGATGTTCGTATGAAAACTATAATACACTGAAGTCTTTTTTTATGCGAATTTACGTACCGCATAAAAAAAACCGCATAAAAAAAACCGCATAACTCTGAAAATTCGCATAAAAAAAACCGCATAACTCTGAAAATTCGCATAAAAAAAACCGCATAACTCTGAAACTTCGCATAAAAAAGACCGCAGAAGGGCAAACCGCATAACTCTGAAAATTCGCATAAAAAAAAACCGCATAACTCTGAAACTTCGCATAAAAAAAAACCGCATAACTCTGAAAATTCGCATAAAAAAAGTCGCGTAAAAAAAACCGCATAAAAAACGACCGCATAAAAAAAGACCTCAGTGTAGTGATAAATTAGATATTGAATATTGTAGAGTCATAAATATTTTAATAGAGCCATTTTTTTCATATTGATTTATTGAATTGATTTTGATGATTTTTGATCCATCATAAGATTTGTAATACGATGACATCATGTGCAAAGCACGTAAACTATAACCTGATCTGAAACACGAAATACAAGATAACTTTATTAGTCAATTTATTGACTATGAATTTTCAATGGAACTTGGTGTTACATTCCGTTTATGGAATTTGACCGTATGTTTCAACAGAATTCGCAGTCGATTATAGCTTATTATACGACCCTACTGACACTAAGAGTCCTTCCAGGTCGGGACTCGAATATTCAACAACTGTCTTTGTAAGACATGTCTTGACATTCTATATCAGTAACACATGAATGCCAATATATTTTACACAGGGATTAATTGTAAAAACGGGTTGGACGCTTCTTCAATATCAAAGTTTGATTAGCTATTTAGTGAATTTATCGCTCGCTTCATATCAGCTTGATATGAAAACGTACACTTAGAAAAAAAACATAGTAACCGTAACCTGTTTTTTATTGTCATTTCAACTATACGCTTAAAAAGTGTCAACAATCATGATATATGACTATTCACCATTTGTATTGTATAAATTACTAGACAACAAAGACTACGACTTGACTAAACTATTTGTATTTGTGACTTCTCTGGCATGGTCATCCTGACAATGGTAGTCATCTCAAATATAAGAACAAATAGTTAAAATCACAATTTCTAGTAAGGTGAAATTGCTCTCGAGCCTTGATATATATGAGAAGCGAAATAGTTATTGCAACCATGTAAATATGTTCACAATATAATTATGTTACCATAAATAGATACATGGTTTAAAAGACGATTATGAAGTTTGTAAACACTATTCATTTAGTCCATATCAACAGAATTTATGAAGTAAGCACATTATCGTATAGTGTTTTCAACCTACTATGTATTTCGATTGTGCTGACTATACAAATTGTCAATGAACGGGTGTACTGTTATTGTCACATAAAGTTACAATTTAGCAGAAAATTACGTACATGGGTAACACATCAGTGATGGATTTCAAAAAATATTCTATATTGTGACTGTGTACTTTGGTAGGTCTTGCAGGTAAGTAAAGTTTGTAGCCTTACTAGTTTCCGTCGTTGAAATTCAATTTTTCAACAATTTTGCCGGCAACGGAACGGTTATGTTTTCCAGTGAAATCAACATCTCGTATACGGTTTATTATTCATTATCGGTCGCTGTAGAAACATCATCAAGCGATTGATACAAACGAAGATTATCATTTGATTCCCGGATTCAATTCGTTCGAATCCGACGGAAAATCGCAGGTGGGTATCGAGGTTTGCATCTGGACTTGGCTAATAATTTCTTTCATGCTGCCAATTCCTGCTTCAGGAAAAACTCCACCGAACAGAGCCTTGGATCAACTGCTGCTACCAAACAATGCTAAGCAATATTTCACCAGGTATATTATTTTGATTTGATGCGAAAATAAAATAGAGTTTAATGAAATTATTTTGTTGTTCTTGTTTTAGAATTTAAATTCATAAAACTTTTCAACATTAGCTCATGTTTTCCTGATCTTCAGCATTGTTGAATCAACCACTGCTTTTAGTTTCAAAATAACTAGAAGTGATATGTCAAAAATACCATGACTCTGGTTATAGCAAAAACTACAATGTAAAAAAAAATCTTCGGTCATGGTTAGCCTAACCATCTCAATCGTATTAGTTATTCATACAATACACTGTTCAATATTACTATTCTAGAGCCGATACCATTCATAGTAAACATGAACTTGACTATTGTTGAAATCATCTGATTTCATAGTCGGCTGAAAACCACTATACGCTCATGGTCAAGTTGGCCCTCTATATAGTAACAGTTACCATACTATTTTTCTGAGTGTACGTTAAATTGAAATTCGACTGTCTTGAAACGTGCAACCTGTTTTTTATGGGTATCTCAAATATAGGTTTGAGTGTCAGCAACGACCATGATACCAGATTATTCCAATCTACGAACAAATTATAATCGAAATTTGTTTTAAAATTGGGTAACGGCACCTCCATTCATCTCATCTCTATTAGTCATCGCATATACGAAAACCATATACATATGCGCAAACCGAACCAAATATGCGATATTATGATGAGAAATAGTGTTTTGCGCCTTTTGATTTATTCCTCTAGCGCTCAAAATAGCCTCAACCGAATCGGAACAAAATCCGGATTTCGATATTTCTCTACTTATCATCCTATAAAATCAAAAATGTTTACACAAAATAAAAAAAATTAATTTTCTTACATTTTCAAATGAACAGTTTTTGTAACAGATTCTAAAATTCTACAATATAATTGAAATTATATGGGTTCCCATGGGTTCCCATTGCCGTCCTAAGAAAGGTTCAAATAATTGCCAATACCCACACGGCCTTTTGGCTACCTGGACAGCCATGTGCACCAGATGGCTACCAAAATTGATTCAGTGACGGCTGTCAAATCCTATTTGGCAAAACATAGTCGCCTGTATCTTAGTTACCCGTTTTAATCTTTTCACCTACGCTGAAAATGTCAAAGATTTCGATGTGAGAAAATCCTGATGAATACGGTTGTATCGTTTGAGGCAAAGATAAACTCAAGATAAAGTCGATGACACGACCAGACACTCTGAACAAAAATTGATTCGAAAAGTGTTCATTGATGATTTACCATCAGTTACCAAAAATTGAGCGATCCCTCGTATTTGATAAAAACTATCTTTTCGAGCAACACTGTTTAGTTGCTTCGAACTAGTTGCCAAGGATTCCCAATACAAATAAACAAACAGTTTGCGGAACATGGGTTTCCTGCTGGTAAAAACTAAAATGAACTAAATCATACTAACGACGAATCGGTTCTGAAACTTTTTCTTTCAGGGCAAAGTGGTTGTTCAATATCTACTAATTCACGGAAAATCGACTGTATGTTGCAACAATGAAGATTTTTTCGAAAAAGACTTGCACCAAGAGTACGAGACGAAAACGACCTCCCCGCCTGATGAGAGCAGAGATGGCATTTCACCAGAGAGATACACGCTAGAGTCAGATTTTTGCCACACCGAGGATGAAAAAAAACGAAGCACCGCACAAAGAGGAAAGCGCACTTCTTCTCAGTGTCGAATAGACAGCATTTGAGTGTGTGCTTGTGGTTAAAGCAGCTGGCGCGAGTGAAACACATTCTCTTCGCATGAATCGCTCACACGCGCTCTCGTCTAAATACACCCAAGTGACCACTGGCGCGTGATGGAGAGCGAACACTTCTGTGAACTTCAATTAATAGAGAGTAGATCTGGCCTTGCTATGAAAAATTTGCAAGGAAAACCGAAAATTTTACGATAAATTGTTTTATTTTGCTGATTTTGCGTGTCCACGCTTCATCTACGAAAACCATACAGCAGAGTGCTCACCGGCGTGTACACCTCTGTGAAAGTATCTGCATCCACCTCAGAGAATTTATTAGCTAATGCTCTAGCACTTTGGTGCGATTCAGTGGAAGAGGTAAAAGGAAATAAACAAACGCACTCATGATACGTGTACACTTTACACAACATTGGTGTATAAATGTGAAAGAGAAGAGCTCTCGTTGAAGTTGTCAGTGCGAGGGGAGAAATTTTGCTTGCTCTTCGTCACACAGAGGAGATAGACATCTCTGGATGAGAGTATTCTCTGATGGCGATTTTAATGAAATAAAAATTCCTGGTGTTTATGTTACCTAGAAGAAGAACACGAAATGAAATTAAATTTCAGTACAAGAACAAAGAAAAAGTTTTATCAATGTCTATTTTTTTTCAATTATACAATGTGAACACTTCCAATTCAGGATGTAAATATTGAAATAATGTCATTGTGTTGCGATAGCTGCTCGCGCATTGACGAGATTTGTTTTTTTTTTATTCAAGAATATAATGTTTAAGGCACACTGCTTAAGCTCTAAGATGCCAAGGGCTTTTACTAATTTTAATTTACGACTAACTTAAAACTAGGGTTGTATCATTGAGTAATGTCATATTTGGGTCGCAATGGTTGACTTTGGCAGATCCAGCCTTCAGCTGGTGATCGGCAGTGGCCGGTGAATTGAATATTTCATGAGAGTCTTCCATATGGCGTTGGTGAATGTTCATGTTGGCCGCATTCTTCGGTCCGTGTGGGTCCGCGGGAAACATATTGACGAGATATTGATCATCATGGAGACCATGCTGAGGTGTGGATCGCTACCGGCTGCTGTACCGACATCTTTGCAGTTTTTACTAGAGTGATTATAATCAGAGTGACGACAGCTGTTCGTTTGGAATGACAGCTACCAGTTCCAAACGAGCAAACGACCTGTCAATTCAATGAAAAGCTAATGGAATGTTTTGAATTGTTGCCAACATTACGGATGAGAAGTCGTCACTCTGGTTATAGGTACTCTAGTTTTTACTATTGCCCAGATCATATCACAAGCTTCCAAAGGGACTGGCGATGTTTGATTGAGGACCAGTCCTTGCTAGTGTTGTGTTGATGTGTGCAATGCTCCATGCTGCAGTGGCGAGTGAATCGTTTTGTAACTAGCTACGACGCGTGGGTCAAAGTTAAATGCGAATAATCAGAGTAAGATGTAGATTCACTGTGATGTTTTATCGCATCGGACCAACCTTCTGCTCGTGGGGATTCGGAGAAGTAAAGATGGGTCGTCGTCTCTTCACGATGAGTTTAGTGTTGCTTCACCGCGACCAATAATGAATGAACATCCTTGTTCATAACGACTTACTTTACTTACCTCCAAAACCAATGACAATGCACAATTACACCCAATCATAAATTCAAATACTTTTTTCAATCATATGCAATTTAGTCGTTCACACGCGAAACTTGTATCTTCATATGATAACAATGGACACTAATGTCGTTTTCGTTTTTAAATTGCACTACACCGGTGTAGCGAAAGCTGCACTGAAACCGTTTGTTTTTGCCAATTGCACTACACCAGTGCTACACTTTTTCTGCACCGATACCACTTGTGTAGCACTCATCAAAAGTTTGGTGTAGCTCTGTGCAATGGAATCGTTTATTGTAGTCAATGGTTACTGTTTATGTTTTCGTCAGTTTTGTTCGTTTATTCATGCCTCAGTGTAGCACTGCACCGGTGTAGTGCAAATTAAAAACGAAAACGCCATAAGGTAACTGTTATTTGAAATCAACAATTGTTGACCTTTGTAGCCTGTTTCAATAAATTTTCAAGCGATTTCATTTTGACATTACCAGTTACTGAGGGGTAGTTAAATTTGCGATACAGTTTTGATAGACGATTGGTAGGTCGTGTCGTCGATGGAGTGATCTTCGATTTCTTATGTATCTTTTGAATAGGACCCCTCCGTGAGCTCGGTTCACTGTCAGTTTCAGTCTTTTGAAGCAAATCAACAAGCGTCGGATCGCTAGATGCGTCGTAACTATGACAAAGATTGTTTATCTTTGAAAAACTTTCAATTTACAGTATGAACGATATTGGGCAACTTTACTTATATCCAGTGATTCCAAAAATAAGAAAGTTAAAACTTCATAGAACTGTTGCTTAGAATTTATCTAGTTCTTCAATGCCTCATCCCACGAAGCATTAAAGTTAATTGAAACAAGAAATCATTATGTGCTGAATGTGAACATATGTTTGATTCCTTCGTAATTTGTTTTGTTTCCATGGCATTTTGTTGGAACTAGTCGACGCTTATTAACGAAGGGTCAATGAAATTACATTATTACTGAGCCAACTGGTTCACGATTACAGACCCAATATTTTTCAATGGATCGTATGGGACATTGTAATCTTGAATTTATCTTTGGTTTGAGGCGTATGTCTGGCAACGGTGAGGCAGTCGGTCACCAGAATAGCTGCCAGCCATATTTTGCCCGCTGGCAGCGTTTAGTCAGCCGTCTGGCAGCCGTGCGTATAAGGGTAGGATTGAATTTAATTTTTTATTCGTTCCGGAACGACCGGAGATCGGCTCAAATGAAGTATTTTTCAATGAGTGTGTAACGACAGGCGTCGACAAATGAGTAGAAAAGAAAACGAAGCCAAAATCTTGAGCTTTCCTCTCTCATTTTTCCAGATAGATTTTCTCTTTGAACGCTGCCTCACAAATGCATGCATTCGCTCAGACTCAACCGCAGTAGGTTATAACGAAAAGAGAGATAAAGAGCATTTTGAGAGTGATCGTGAGTATTTTTTCTTCATTGCCATCATTGCTAACGATTGCATATTCTAGTGTCCCGTAGCTTTCGTCGTCGTTGAAATTCCAGTGAAAATCAATCAGCAAAACGGTTTAAAAATTACCGAAATTAGCGCCAGCTTCTACATTTCGAACAGGTAAATCCAAAAGCAGTGAAATATTATAGGTTCCTCCACCGGTAAGGCGTCAATCGCAATCGCAATGTTTACCTTTTCATCCTGAAAGTGCAATCGCGCGAGTCACCAAGTGTAGTTAACCGCACGATAGCAAACGGTGAGAATTGTACGTGTTGTACATTCATGGTGCCGATCGAATCCAGCTTGAAGGAACTGTCGCCTCCCCTGCTTTCTAGTCAAGTGTTATGATTTTTCGTGTCTTCTTCATGTTCACATTTTTTTGTGTGACATTAGAAGGTAGCTAGAATGAGATGGCGCTAGAAAAGAGGTCTGAAGGAAAATGGAGAATGTTCCCGTTTTTTTCGTTTTGGAAAATTCCCGGATGTCAACTGGTCAGCTGCTATCCATCTTATTAGGCCAAGGATGTATCAGCCGTTTACTTTGAATAGATTGAGAATATATGAGTGCACTTGAACAGCAATTCGATTGATGGAAAGTAACGAAAGACCTTGGATTCGGATTTCATCACACCATGGCTTGAGTTGCTGTTGATGGTATTGTTGGATGTTATTTGCCATTCGCATTTTGGATCAGCGCTGCCAGTTCGTTTATTTTGTCACTAATTAAGAGCCCACGATACTTAAAAAAATGAAATTTTCTTCCGAATGATATAAGGCAAACAATGAATTTCCTATTTATCCTTTGGCTTGAGTGCTAATAGCACGTTTATGATTAAACCATTGAAAGACTGCTGCAAACAATTGGTGCGATTAGGAATTAATAATTAATATGAAAGTTCGTTTACTCAGTAAACATGGCACCGCTTTTACGACTTTGTTTCGAGACGGCGAAAAAATATTACACAATATATTTTGCTTCGTCTGTCATAAACAAAAGAGCAGAGAGACTTTCCTAAAACCAACAGAAAGGTGCTGCGTCCAACAAACGGGTGTTCGTAAGGTTGCATTGAAAGAACGATTGCTGTTTGCGAACCGATGGAAAAGGTTAACTCAACGTGAGAGTTGAACTGATCGTGAGAGTAGTAAAACCTTAAAAAAGCCCGTCCTTTCAAAACTCAATTGGCGGTGTCGTGGAGATTGTTTTGTCGACTTTCCAAAAGACTATATTTTCTCTATCATAATTTCATAGGGTGTCGTATCCGTTTTCCCGTTTGTCGGACGACTCGACTAGTTATGGAGTAAGTTGTTCGTTCAAGTCTAAACAGAGACGGCCGGTTTTGTTAATTACGTCCCGTGGGATAAATTTTCACCTATTTTGTGATCTAATTTCTCTTTCTTTTCCCAGTTCGTACAAACTTTCAATGATGACAGTATTAGATGATGTCAAAAAATCAATGTTTTCTTAAATTCTAACTATCTTCATTACTGTCGTTTCAGATTTTTATTTGTTTTTGGTTTTTCCTTAGTTTCCTTTTCTGATAACTCTGTCATCTCGGGTGCAGCGTATTTTCAAGAGTGAAATACCCTGGAGTTAAAGCGGGCGGATTTTTGTGATAGACTAATTGTTTACAGCGAACGGCAGAAATGGCAGATCAACAGCAGTACTTCCTTAAGTGGAATGACTTTCAAACTAATATGGTGACTTCATTCCGGCATCTTCGTAACGAAAAAAGCTTTACAGACGTAAGTATGACGTAGATTTATTATTTTCGAATTAGAATCAGTGCAATACAATTATTTTAAGGTAACACTGGCATGCGAAGGACAGACTTGCAAAGCACACAAGATGGTGCTATCTGCGTGCAGCCCGTACTTCAAATCATTGCTAGAGGTAAGCCTAATGTATATATTGGTAGAGCAAGCTTGTTTAAAAAAAAACACACATTGGAACGCAGTGCGGAAAATGTGGGGATTCTTACATATATAATAATAATGCTGTTCAACTTTCTAATAGTCACATGCGAGATAGAGTTTAATTCGGGCTCCAATATAATAACTGTTATTTATCCTTTTGGCATTCACATCACGATCCTTCAATTTCCGGATACACGAAAGAATCACTGAATTTTCCATTTTATTTTCAACTGAAAAATTTAAGCGCGTGTACAAATGCCCCAGGTTGAGCCTCTCGCTTCAAATGTCAAAATGTAAACAATCTAGGAGTGTTCCGATCGAAACTTATTAAAAACATCGATAGTTGAATCAACAAATCTTCTGAAGTATAACGTTCTTTTGAGAAATGGAACTTGCTATGGCTTTTCTTTTTTTCGCAAATGGGAAGCAAAGGATAAAAGGATTATAAAAAAGGCTTATGTATTAGAGGCAAATATAGCACAAACTAAAAGAAACTAATCGTTTTGCATCCCCGAAAGTATGCTGCACAATATGCGATTTACGATATTTATGAGCATAAGTAAATTCCTTCCTCTGGTAGCTCGCACAATTCGAATTGGGGATAAGCCTTTTCATATGATGTAACGATGAGTGAGATTGTCTCACCCGTCAAATTTAGTCAATCTTTCTTCATTCATATGCGACTACTACTAGAGATGGGCAATTCGATCGCGAACGGTACAGAAGACCTAGTTTTTCTGTAGAAATGAGTGAACAAAAGTTCTTTGTTGAAGAACGATAGTTATCTAATCTTTTGAAAAGAAAAATGAAAGTGATTGAATTCTATAAGAAAGTGTATTAATAACTGTATATTTTGAAACAGTCGTAGTTGCGGTTTTAAGAATGCAGCAGGAATTGAATATATTTGTGAAAGTGAAATATTGCTATTTGAAATAGCAATGCAAAAAATGTTACTCTTTTAAACAGTTTGTTACCGATGAAATATAATAAATTATTTGCTTTCGTACGGTTTTTACAGAAACATTCAATATTTTTGAAGTACGAATGAACTGTTCAGGAGAACAAGTTCTGAACGGTTCTTTGAAATGAACCATTTTGCTTATCTTTAGTCGTATAACTATATACGGTAAAGTTATACAACAGGCTGAAGATCGTGATTCAAAATTTGATGCGTTTAAAGCAGCATACGCTGCCGGTTAACGGCCTATTGACATGCTTCATATCTACAACGTATCGAGCAGCAACTGAATATCGAATCGGAAATTCAGATCTGGATTCTGAAACTTAAGTTTGATGCTAGATACTGGAACTGAACTCTGGAACTCAATTCTAGAACTGAATTCTGGATCTGGATTGTTAAACCTAAACCGAACCTGTGTTTTGGAACTGAATTCAAAACCAGGGTTTTGGTTTTGGCACTGAATTCTTAACCTGAACCTAAGCACTAAATTCTGAACCTGGATTCTGATCTGTAGGTCAATTTTTATAATAGAATTCCGGTCCAGGATCCAGTATTCTGCTCTAAAATTCAGTTCTAAAGTTCAGGTGCAGAATTAAGTTCAAAAATCTCTAGAATCTCATTCCCGAACTCAGTTACACTTTAAATTATATAGCTGCTTTTCGGAACTGATCTTTGAACCTCTGGATTCTGGAATGTATTTTAGAACTGAAATCTGGAATACAACTAAATTGTGGGTCTGAGTCCTCATCGGTCTATAGTTCCATAATTTCAGATTCAGAACTTAGTTCCAGAATTCTGAACCTGGATTCTGGAACTGAATTCTATATCTGAATTCCTGACAGGAATTTCTGGTATTCTGGTCTGAACCTCAATTTCAGTTTTTGAAATTCAGTTCCAGAGACCAGGTCTATATTCTAATCTCATTTCCAGATTTCGGTTCCGAAATCCAGGCTCAGAATCAAGTTCTGAAATTCGGTTTTAATTCCAGAATTCTGGAACTTGATTCTGGCCTTGGATTCTAGAACTGAATTCTGGACGAAAATTCAGGAGCTTTTGGATATGGATTTTAGAAATAAGAAAAAAATGGATTCTGAATTTCAACACTGAACTCTATAAATGAACTCTGAATCTGAATCTGAATCGCTTATAGCTTATGAACCATGGAATTGGGATAATTTAAAGATTTAAAATCCCACCAGAAGCGATGTCATGCGAATTCCCGTTATACGAGTTTGGAAAATACATTCTAGACGCAACACAAAATATCTATTGAAATTTTCAACTAAGGTGAGTGGGTAATGTCAGAGACATAACCGGATGTCGTGAATACGAAAACAACTGACATGTTCCTTAACACTTCCGAATATCAATTAGTTGATCAATTGTATAAATTATGCAAACATTCCCCTTTTTCACAAAAACAAAGAAGGCTTCACTTGATCTCAATTACTGTGAATTGCACACAGCGAAAAGTGCACAAATCTAATGAAACAGTTCTAGATTTGCCCTAAACTGAGGATTTTTACCTTCGATTTGCGAAGAAGAAATCCTAATTGTTCTTTAGAAAACTTTTAGAGCCGTTGTCCTCTTTTCGTTCGTTTTCTCACCAATGCAAACGACTAGCAGCTGTGACGTAATCGCTCTTGTCGGAAGCGAAACTAACTTTGCAAACGACACAAAACACATCTGCTCGCAGTGGCGATAGAATCTAAACTGATTCAATTTTTGTTGAGAGGCTTCTTTTTACATGATTTCGTTTGTAGCTTTATCACTAATGGGCGGTCCTAACGGCTATAAAAATAGCAGCATATAGAATTTTAATGTCGATTATTTCATTTCGGATTTGCATAATTTATTGAAAGAAACTATCCGAATGCTGTACGGGATTCATTCTTGCCTTTCAGAAGGACCAAATTGTGGAACTCACTACGATATTAAACACTGTTCGGAATATTTTCCTCGAACGATTTGTTGTACAGCAGCAGATATTTTGTTGTCTTCCTCAGAACGCGTTCTGATTGGCTGGTGTTGACATGGGTCAAATGAGACAGGTTTTTCAATAGTGTACTATTGAAATACTTCAATGCTTTTGCTATATACGTTTAAGTTGAAAAATTTCGATTCTATTGGTAGTTAGATTACCTTATGATCAAAAAAGAACCGAAATTTTCATTTTAAAATTCCCGCGCTTGTCCAATCGGTAAACTTTTATTCTCTCAACGTTGGCAACACTTTTATACACATTCTGTCAACTTTTGACGCATATCGTACGATTAGTTTTTGTTTGGCGTCTATACAAAGAAATTGAAAAATTTTCGTGTGGCGATTTTTATAATGGATGAAAATTTACAACAACGTGCGTGCATCAAATTTTGTGTTGCAAATGGATTAAAGTGTTCCGAAACGTTGAAAATGTTAGAAAAGGCCATTGGTAAATCGTGTCCAGGAAAAACACAGGCATACGAGTCATATAAACGCTTCAAAGGTGGTCGTACAAGCTTGGATCATGATGAGATCCCTGGCCGCCCAACAACATCTGTTACTGAAGAAAACATTGAATCGGCGAAGCAAATCGTGTTGCAAAATCGTTATGTACCGATTAGAGAGATTGCTGTGTTGTTGGGTATCTCTTATGGCTCAGCCGAACACATTTTAACTGATGTTTTGGGTTTGAAACGCGTCGCTTCTCGGCTGATGCCAAAAAAGCTGAATTTCATTCAAAAACAGTGTCGTGTTGATGTGGACAAAGAGATGATTTTTGGCCAAAAACTCAACCAATATCATCAACCAAGCACCGTACTGTCCAGAAATAGCCCCGTGTGACTTTTTCCTCTTCCCCACACTCAAATTGCCATTGCGGGGAACGCGTTTTGAGACCATAGAGACCATAAAAGAGAATTCGCTGCGTGAACTAAAGGCCATACCTTCGGCGGCCTATAAAACTGGTATGGAAAATTGGATCGAGCGTTGGCATGCATGTATTGCCGCAGGAGGAGAGTACTTTGAAGGCGATAATAAAGAAAATTATGAAAAATTGAAATTTTGCTTTTTACCTTTTTTTATATATATATAAAAAATAGGTATAGAATTCGCTCAAACTTTAGAAAAATTTTCCGAGGTTCGGAGGGCCGAATGTCATTCACCAATCGATTCAGCTCGACGATCTGAGCAAATGTCCGTGTGTGTGTTGTCAACTAAGAGGTCGAGATCTCAGAGATGGCTGGACCGATTTTGGTCAAACTAGTCGCAAATGAAAGATCTCCTCGTCACCCAGAACGCTATTGAATGGTTTTGAGATCGGATGTTTACTTTTTGAGTTATACGAAGTTTTATGTCAAAATTTTTAGTTTTTTGACAGTATCTGTCACATTTGACCTTGAAAACAGAATATGTTTTTATACTTAGATTTCGCTCGGCTATCCAACAAGCCATAGATTGTTAAAATCCGTCCATTTTTAACGGAGATATCGACATTTTTGTAAAAGCGACTTTTCCCCCTATTCCAGCAGTAGAAGTTTTGAGCGCTGTATGACAAAGCAATGCTTGGGAGCAACGTAAAACACGATTTTTTATACTGTTACATACAATTGTTTCTAGGTACCAAAAAGACTGTGTACAGCATCCTTTTTTATGACAATTTGCCTCGGACCGATTTTAGCACGGTTCGTTTTTGGCAACATAATCGTTCGAATATGGTATATGTTAACCAGATGATATCAGCATTTTCGAGTTGGAAGTAATTCCATAATTATATTGATTTAAGCTACTTACAGCAATAAATGCTGGAAGAACATGACTTCCATATACCATACGACTCAGCTCGTCGAGATCAGCAACTGCGTGCGTGACAAATAATTTCACTCAATTTTCTCGGAGATGGCTAAACCGTTTTCTACGAACTCAGATTCATATGAAAAGTAGTATACTCCCAAACAAGGTTACGTTTGGATCCGACTTCTGATTGTTGATAATGCAATTCACGAGAGAAATCTCGATCTAAGATTCAAATGAAATCTAAGAATCATCTATGATTCGAATGAGAGGTCTTAAAATCCTATAAAATATCTTACTTTTTAGTCAGATCCGACTTCTGGTTTAGTAGATACAGGGTGATTAGTATAAAAAGGTCCATTTCACATAAATTAATCAGGTTTATCGGGTTTGCAGATTTGGATAGTCGATTACCAAATAAATTTATTTCAGTTTAAGCGGTATTCAGTTGTTGATTCGGAAGGTACCCAAAAACTTATTTCGCACTACAATTTCTCAAAGATGTCTACACACTCCTCAGGTGAATTTAACTGCTTTCAGCTACTCTGATTTTAAAATTCCGTTTCCAGTATCGAATCGTTTCTCAAAGCTCAATCATTTTCTCAAAAAGGTCAAATCGAACTTCAAAAAAAAAATTCAAATTAAAGGACTTCCCATACAAAACTGGTTAATTTTATCCAATTCAGAAATTACAGGATAATGAGTTTTTACAATTCATACAGATAAAGAAGATGTAAATTGTGTGGTGTATTAATTTATGGTCATACGAATAAATTTGGGTTATGCTAGTTCCTGAATACCGGCTCTGGAAGTACCATAAAGAATGACGAAAAACTATAAAGTGGAACTTACTTTGACATCTTCGATTGTCACACGTTAAGATTGAATTTCGATACGATTTGCAGTTTCGACATTACAGGGTAATGAGTGATTAAAATCTCAATTTGCCGTTTAAAACGACGATAATTAAAATAATATTATGAGAACTAAAACACCTAAGAATATCCATGCAAAAAAACACATGCGGATTGATAAAAAAAGGTATCATCTCACTGCTAGGTGGATTAATCACGTTTTTTAATAAAATTCCGCTTCTTTTTTGATCATAAGGTATATCTATTTTTTCACAGATCACTGAGCTATGAGCTTTAAAAATACGAGAAAGGCAAACGCGCCGTATGAATTATCCTCTTTGATACTCGTTTATACCAAACATTTCAGAAAAGTTTAATTTTGAACTATTTGAGATTATGTCACACAACTGGAAATTTTATCATAAAATTGTGATCATATTTCCGATGGCATGTAGCAAAAATTATGTTGATTCGTTAGATACAACAAGAGATATTCACGATCAAAAACTTATCACTCTCTCAGAGGGGAAATTATGAAAAGAGGGGAAATTATGAAAGCCCCATAGTAAAGTAAGTCGTATTCACGACAAAAAAAAATTAAAAAAAAATCCACACCAGATTGAACCACGTTACATTAGTTTTAAAGACATCAACAGACGAATTTCGGCCGCCTAATTTCTTGGAATAAAAGACAATTACAAAAGATGTCGCCTATTTTCTTACTCTGGAGCTCCCGTCCAGTTCAAGAAGAATCTTTTTGACACTTGAAAAAGAAAACGAAAATAATTTTCTCTTCAACATTTTTACTAAAAGATCATCTTTTAGAACCCAATTACGCCAAGCAGGCAAACATATACTCTATTCGCTTTATCACCCAAAAATTTGTACCTACTGTATCACTCTTATCTCTCACCATCAAACACAATAGAATAGTGAGCTTTTTATTCTCTTTTGCTTTCTACCTGAATCTGTACTGATCATATATATGAGATATAGGACAGCCAGGATCGATCTTTTATCGTTAGTTGAATATAAACCATCAAACAAAGCACATCTCTAAGGCTTATCGTACCAATTTATCGACCGAATTTAATCCAGACTTAACACCAGTTCACCACGTAGTTAGATAACCGTTACTCCGAACAGAGTTTATCTAACACGTTAATAAACTTTTCAGTCAAACATTTAGACAATCGAAATAGCTTCTCAAAGTTGCCATCCTGTACCGGTACCACATTTTTTGGCAGTTCCTATTGCATAAATAATGCCTCCATTGCTCCTACATAAAAAATATTATTAGTTTTGCAGAATTTTACTAGTAAAAGAAAAAGTCTCAGAAATTCTTTCGTAAACACGTAGGAGAGAAAAAACTGCTAAATTTCGTTGCTTTTTAGTATGGTGTTGTTAATGGAAATGGTGATAAATAATAAGTTTCAAGAATTATGTCGTTTTCGATTGAAGCTGAAACCTACCTAGTTCTTAGCAGCTGGGCGCGGCGACTCTTGAAGATGGCTGGAGGAATATAAGGACCGCTATAAGTAGCACGGCCGCAAACGGGCTAGGTACACTGAAAATCATTTCTACCTAATTTTTGAGGAGAAATCACTCATTGTCGAGCTCTTTTATAAGCTTCCCAAAATTAGGTCGTCATCTACTCAAACTATGAGTTAATCGGTAAAAATGGGTAGCGTGCTTTGTTATGGCATAACATTTGTACTAAACTTACATTTACCTAAATTTTGAGGTCATCACTCGTTACCCAAAATTGGGGAGATTCACTTTAGTTGACTTTGGGTAGGTTTTGACTCAAAATTGGGTAGCAGCTGGTAAGAGTGTACCGCGTAAATGTTCACCCCGATTCTGCAATCCGACGGATTTATGATACGAACGAATCTTTCGTTCGAGTTTGAATTTTCCATTCTTTATTCCGTTCGACTTGTATCATTCGATCGACTCTTGTTCGGGAACACTAGAAATTTCGAACACTAACCATCAAAGCTGTCAACACTACTTATACGTTCTATATTATTTATATTATTCATTTCTTAGTAAACGAAACTGATATTCGAGTTCATACCCAACTCGAACGGAATGCAGAATGGAAATTGCACATTCGATCGGAATATTTCGAATCGATCGCTGCATTCGATGCTTTCTATGATTTGCGAAGAGGAAAATCTACCGTAGGAATGTACTGAAGGAGTGGTATACTCCATCTACAAAAATGGTGATAAGCTTGACGGCACAATTACATTGCTGAACGCCGCCTACAAGGTACTCTCCCAAATCCTTTGCCGTTGTCTATCATCAATAGCTAAGGAATTCGTAGCGTCGTACCAAGCAAGATTTACAGGGGCCCGCGCCACTACAGACCACATATTTGCGATAAGGCAAATACTCCAGAAGTGTCGTGACCTATTCATTGACTTAAAAGCGGCAAACGACACAATCGATCGAGATCAGCTATGGCAAAATATGCACGAATACTACGGGTTTTCGTATAAACTGACGCGATTGGGGGAAGCATCGATGAATAGAATGATTTGCTACGTTCAATCGGAGAGGGCTACGGCAAGGTGAAGGACTCTCTTGTCTCTTGTTCAATATTGCTTTGGAAGGTGTGATTCGTAGAGCGAGGATCGACGCAAGCGGTACGATCTTCC
Source organism: Malaya genurostris (assembly GCF_030247185.1). Classification (NCBI taxonomy): domain Eukaryota; kingdom Metazoa; phylum Arthropoda; class Insecta; order Diptera; family Culicidae; genus Malaya; species Malaya genurostris. The sequence continues at coordinate 97,719,303 of NC_080572.1, forward strand.
GAAAATCCGTACAGCTTTTTGGTTTCGCTGACGACGTTGATATTGTGATACGTAACCTTGAAAAGATTATGGAAACATACATCGGACTGAAAACCGAAGCGACAGACCATAAATGCGTCGAAAACAAAATATATGAGAGGAAAAGACTCTAGAGAAGAAACACTATGCCTCCCACCACGAATATTGATAGACGGTAACAATATCGAGGTGATTGACGAATTGGTGTGACCGTCGATAATGATACCAGCAGAGGAATTGTGTCCCGGGTTGGCGGTTCAATGCATAGGGTACTGGTCTTACAAACCAGTTGTCGGATGTTCGTGCTTCGACCTGGGAGGATTCGTAGTGTCAGTAGACTCGTAGCACCAGCCATGCAATGGTTCTGTACACTCGGAATCGGCTGCGAAGTCTGTTGAAACAGAAGGTCAAATTCCACTACAGGAATGTTATACCAAGGCTTTGCTTTGCTTTGCTAGAGAAATTCAGAGGAGGCAGGAATCCGTGCATACTTTGCACTCAGAAAAACCCTTCGATATAGTAAAGTACGCCACCGCAAAAAAATTACCCATCTACAAAGCGCTCATTAGACAACGATTGCTCTCTACAGATGGAAGACGGAACGGGACGACAGCGTATGAGCCAAAATTGGGTTGGGCTTAACTTCAAGCGAAAATATCATTAATAAGATAAATTTCTATTTTTCGCAAAGAGAAAATACGTAAAATTAGCGTCACAACGAACCGTTACGTTTGATCAAAGATTTCTTTGTATAGTTCTATTTAACTCCAGTTTCAACTTTTTGGTCTTTCACCGGGGATATTTAGTACATGTTATTTATGTTTCTATTTATACAAAAAATCGCTGTTGTATTTTTTCTGCAAAGTCTATGCGATACCCTTTTTCTTGGGGTAGAAGCCGTATCATTCGTCATCCTTCGCAGCATCGCAGGATCGTCTGTCTCGATTTCATTTTTTTGTATATTGGTAGCGGTTGATAGTTCAGTTTATGAGAGTGTTTGATTGTTTTTTGTTTCTGTCTTAGAAGTACAGGGGTTACTTGTAGTTCACGTCAAAGAACTCTCATTGTCATTAGATATAGATGTCTTTTTGTCCATTTTCTCACATGGCTTTCCATAGTGAACAACAGTTTGACGACAGTATTGATACGTGGTCTGCTGGCTTTCATACGTGACCAGTGATCTACATGACCACTTTTCGTCGAATTCGAAGGTTGGTTTGCGTTTGCGATGTTCATCAAACATTTACGTGAAAGAAAACAAAAATAAATATGTGCTTTTCGCACAATTCGGTTGCACTCAAAAACCTCAAAATAATCGCAATTTTATATGTTCCCATTGTATTACGTGCGTATCTGATTGTAAATTATGTTTATCAATTCCCAACAGGAAAACCCGTCGAAGCACCCGATCATCATCCTGAAAGACGTCTCGTACAGTCATCTGCAGGCGATCCTGGAGTTCATGTACGCTGGCGAGGTGAACGTGTCCCAGGAGCAGTTGCCTACGTTTTTGAAAACCGCTGATAGACTGAAAGTGAAGGGCCTCGCAGAGACGCCAACGAATATCAAGCGAGAGGGTTAATAAGCGCTGCACGTTGTTGGGCTTTCCTTATCTGAATTTCTTCTCCCAGACACGCTCGTTGAATAGTTTCTAATCAACTTTATATATATACACTCGTAATACGAATATATAGACCAGGAATAAACGCAAGCCTAGACACACCCCTAATCAAACTGCGGACGAAAGCATGCTGCGGTAAGTAAATTAGTAGTTTCCGTTGACAGACAACGAGCGGTTTGTGGATGGAGAAGAAAGGTACTATAAGGTTAAATTTTATAGAATCGATTACTATCGGGGAAGTAACACAGCATACATACATACATACTAAACGAGAGAAAGAGAACGAGCGACCGTGCGTATAGTAAGAATATTGAAGTTTAACATTAATTATACAACAGCAAAAAAAAAACAAAATCAACTAGTGGAAACAGTATTTTCCACGCACTTCTTAGTTTTTATTACACTTAGTAATTTCAAATTCCAAAACAAAACAAAAAAAATGAAGACAACAGCAATTATCTTCCAAAATTTTATTCAGTTGATTGATTGATTGATTAATGTGAGATGCGCCTTTCCCTGTTCCTTCTCGGGTGAGAAAAAAAAATTATGCAATCGAGGGTCCAGCTTTCAGTGGCTGTACCGAGCGATGGCGAAGCTGTGCGACGTTAGGGAACTAATATTTTGTATTGGACTGGCATCAGTTTTCTTTTGGCCTGAATTGAGCGTTTTCAGTAATGTGTAAATATGGACAGAACAAGAGAAAGAAGGGGTGACCGTTTATAGAGGCCAGGAGATAGCGTTGGTTAGAATCGGCAGAAGAGCGTATTTCTTGCTCGCGTGGATGAGAAAAGTTTACAGTAAGAAAGAAAACCCTTGAAGAATATATACTAAAGAAAGGATCAATTTTAAAATAGGAAATATACATTACTTGCAAATTGAAGAATACTTCTTCCTGAGTTTAATACTTTTAATCTATTCTCTTTTAAAAATTGTCTGATTGAAAACCACGAAGCATGATTTTCTCCTTCTACTTTGAGCTATATTGATTGATGATGATTTAAATCTGTACCGCTATTATTATATTTTTTGTTAGCACAATTGTATTCGAAGAGAAAGTACATTTTGTAGGAATTCAAAAAAAAAAGAAACAAGACTTCATCCATCCGAAAGAAAGACGTCCCTGCATCAAAATGTGGAAATTCAAAGCTATAAAAACAATAAAAAGACTGGTTTATAATATTGTAAATTCGCGATAGCGGAGGTGGAATGAGTAGTTCAACATAAACTGCTAATGTACTGATGAATCGATGACGAAACGTTGAACAAAATGAAATAGCGGTTTCCCATGAGGTACTTAAAAAATGACCATTGTAAATGTTTAACATCGTTTCCTAGAGAAAACATTTTTTAAAACTAGCCAACATTTTCATTTGAAATGTTTTTCAGTCAACAGATCTCACTCTAATGTCGTGTTTTTTTATATCGTTTATTTATACCCGGCTTTAACCAAGTTGCGGTCGTTCGCCGGGTTAATGTCGTGTTCGTTTTATACCAAACCTAACCCAGTTGCCACCCAAACTGCTGTCAAACCGTAATACATGCGGTATATAATTCGACCGTCCCACGACAAAAGGGCATAAATGCAAATGACAGTTTACTTTTTCTTTCACGATTTACCGAACTGATTTTATATTTGATGCTTTACTCTTCGCAAAACTTTCAAGGTCAAACTAAAAGCTTTCGATTTATATTGGAAACTAGAGAATTTGCAATAATGGCTCCGTAGTAATCAAAAGAAAAAGTAAACAAAGAGAGGCTCTCATTTGCAGTTAGGCCCTTTTGTCGTGGGAATATCGAATTCACATCAACTGACTACCTTCAAAAAGGGGAAAACCATCCATGGTTAATTTTAAACCAATTGGGTCGATTCAATAAGCAGTTGAAGAAAACGACCTCATTTGACGAGGGAGAATTTTTTTCCATCAGAAAAAACACCCCTCCCTCATTCTCCCTATTCTTCAGATTTAGTCCCGAGTGAACATTGCTTGTTCCCAAACAAATGACTATTTTGATGAGCTCATATTCCTCCGCGAGTTGTTAAAGCCGGGGTAAAATAATGATATATAAAACAAAAATGAGCTCATATTTTTGGAAGAAACACAAAATATGAAGATGCGTTAGACTAACTGTATAGAATTCAAAGGAGACTGTGTTGAAAAAGAGAATAACTTTTCATCCAAAAACCTGTGTTCCATTCAAAAAGTCACGAACTTATTGACCCGTACTCGCAATAGCGTTTGTGCAAACGGGAATGAAGAATTTGTATAGCATTCTTCAATTCAAACGGGATTTGTAAGGAGAAAAATTCTCTCGAGATAATCTATATATATAAAAATGCAGAGATCATTCTTTGTAATCGCATCACGTAAGAACGGATGGACGGATTGAGATTTTTTTTTTTTGTTTGATCAGTTTTTACCCCCACCGGGTTCGTACATAAAAAAAATTAGGAAAACTTACCGGAAAAGTGGGAAAAACCAATAAACTTATTTTGTATAGACAATGGAATTTTCCACTGAAAAAGTCGCCAATGATTGCTAGATCATTGATAGGTGTTTGGCGCATAACGAGTTGCATAAGTGTTTGGCCGTCGAAGAAAGGAATACTAGATCGTTGAAAGAATCTTTTGGCGCGCAACGAGTAGATTTGGGTGGAGATTTTACATGCATGATTGATTCGTCATTTGGAAACACGTGCTTAATAGGGTATCAAAATCATTACTTGCCAAATGACTGTTTTAGCTATACCGTAAACAGCAACACAAGTTCTAATGTCATTTACCAGTAGATGTAGTTAGATGAATTATGTTGGCCATCGTGGGCGTGAGTTGAACAAATAAAATTATGTAACGATTTTTTTACGTATCAATGATAGGATTCTGCTGTTGAAATAATGAGTTCAGATGAAAATATTTTCCTTGCATTTAGCATGCTGAAGTTTGTTCAGCCGATTCGGGTGAGTTTTCAAGAGTGGTTTACTTCAAAACGGATGGTATTCATGACATCTGTAAGCTGCTTAAGTCAAATCATTTCATTTTCCGAACTTCCGGATTATTTGACGAATTACCATATGGGAATCGTGAATATCATATCTGAAGGAGAAATCGTGGCATGTAAGAACCATTAGTTGTGAGATCTGCTGTTTTATACATTGGCTTTAACGATAAGAAGAATACTGGTATAATCACTCCTCATGTTCACTTCGCTAGAACAGAATATTGATTCTCAGGACCAGGCCCGTGCGCAGGAATCATCCATGGGGGGGGGGGGTTTCAAGGGGAGAGGGGGGTGTCCAAAAGGCGAAAAGGCGCCTCATCCACTTCAAATTATGTCAGTTTATAAATTGATAAAAAAATTGATAAAAAATATGAATTTGTCAAATTATTTGCACTTTAAAATAATAAGTACTCCATTGTTCATGAAACTTAATTTAAAAAAAATTCTTCATGGGGGGGGTTAAAACCCCCAAAACCCCCCCCTGCGCACGGGCCTGCTCAGGACTGAATACTAAGAAAAACGATGTGGTGGCTCGACGAATGAGAGACCTTTTGATACAATTCTTGAACGAATCCAGCGTTCATGTCAAAGTTAATGGACACAATATTTAATAAAAGGGTAATTTGAACTTTCGAATGTCCAAGTATTTTTCATTTTATCGCTAATACGTTAATCTAAAATTGGTCCTGTCATTATCCTGCTACGAACATTCATCAAACACGACTAAATAATATCACTAGCGGTGAAGCAAGTTATGGACAACCGTTCAAAATTAGTTTATTACTTTCGATAATCCCTAAGGATTTGCTATTAAATTTTTAAACGTCTTCAGTACAAATAAGTCTTAACATTCAATGACAAACAACCATCCCCGAGGGCTGCTTTTGGAAATTTGTGGGGTCAATTTAAAGTATTTATCTTGGTCATCTCTTTTTCATCCATCTGTTAATTTGTTTATTTGTTTATTTAGGAGCAAGGGAAAAGCCTGCTGGAGCTGAGATTTTGGTTCTCCTTCTCCAGCCGGCATAAAACCTTCTCATCTTTTGTATCAACAGATAACATTTGACCAAATGATACATAACGAAATCTTTAGTTACCCTTATTTAAACTACAAAGCTAACTAACAACTATTCATATCGTCTAATTATGTAAATAAAACTAGCGGGAAAAGATTCGGAGATAACGGGTTTTAATGGTGTTACGAGATAAATTGAAATCAAATTCATCAGAGCAAGTATTGAATACGCGGCACATACTCGAAAACGGTTCATTGAAGCCATAGTTAGTTCTAGCACGAGGAATTCTGAGAAAGGGATTAAACCGCAAATTACGCCGAAGAATGTCAAAACTTAGCTGTTGTAGGAGATCTGCACTATCAATTCGACATTGGATGTGGTCCGCGACGAAAACAGCTTTTTGTGTATCACGGCGGACAGATAGCAAATCGAAGTGTATGAGCCTACAACGATTTTCGTAGCTTGGAAGATTAAATGGATCTCTCCAGGGCAGGCGACGCAAAGCAAAACGAATGAACTTGCGCTGGACAGCTTCAATGCCCTGCTTATCAGTTTGGTAATATGGTGCCCAAACAACAACAGCATACTCCAGTGTAGAACGAACTAGAGCGCAATATAACGATTTCAGGCAGTATATGTTATTGAAATTTTTTGAGATGCGAAAGATGAATCCTAGCATCTTTAATGCTTTAGAGATTCTATGTGTTCTTTGAAACTAAGTTTTGAATCCAATAACACTCCTAGATCCTTATTTGATGTCTCCCGTTTTAGTACAGCTTGCGAAATAGTGTAATCATACATGATCGTGGTTCGTTTACGAGAGAAGGAGATAACGAAACATTTGAAGGCGTTTATAACCATTCTGTTGACGTTGCACCAGTTAAAAAATACATCCAACTGTGACTGCAAGAAGTTTGAGTCTTTCAGATATTTGATGAGATGAAACAGCTTGAAATCGTAGGCGAATGATAGCTTCATTCATTGCATGCGAAATTTAGATCATTTAGATATAGCAGAAATATGAATAGTCCTAGATGGCTTCCCTGAGGAATGCCAGAGCTCACGATGAATGATGGAGTAACGCAGTCGCCAATTTTCACGGTCATACTTCGACCAGTCAGATATGATTCAATCAAATCCATCAACCCACATGTCAAATCTTTAGTTTGAGAGAGATATATAATCTCTGTTCAATACACTGACTCGAAGGATGAGATGGCAATTGGTGCATTTGTTTAGTTTTTGCGTAACAAAACCATTGAACATATCCACAATAATTCACGATGTTGGATATGAATTTGTCGTAATTCGTTTATTGTAAGCCAAGTAATCAGTAAAATAATGGAAAGAAATATTACCGTTTGACAACTCTGCTGTCCGAAAACACAAATTTAAAAAAATAATTTCAGGCGAGACGAAGTTCGACGGGCCAGCTAGTTATAAAATATATACTTAACCATGAAACGATTTCACCGGTATGCAGCATGCTGCCCCGTTTGTAGTGAAGTTTTGATGTGTAACCACGTTGATTTCGTCTACTCTTCGGGGCCAATAATTCCAAGTCACTATCTTTCACCCATTAAGCGATCAACATTTTATAATCCGGCATAAAGAATCATTGATTTGGGTACTAATCGATTATCCGTATGTGATGTGTGTGTGTTGTCCAAATCTCACCACTTGTTGGTATTTAATACCGTTTTCGTTTTTGAACCTAGACGCGGGCGACTCTGACTCCGAGTAAAACGAACACGTGGTACGCGCCCTAAACAACAACTCATGAAAAAAAGAAAAAATAAACAAACTTGCTTGGATGCGTGGTGCGACTCGAGAAAATTTTCAGAGCGAAACTACGCGATTGGAGTCCGATCTAGAGCGACCGCGGGTTGCTAAAACAAACATATCAAACGTTGTTTGGGCGACTCTGGGTCAGCTTTCGGGCTACTCTGATCAATAAACGAAAACGGTATGAGGTAAATGTAGGTAAATCTAAAAATGTGGAACACCTACGTAACCGAAGCCAAGTGGTGAAGCCGGCTGAATGGGCCGCAGACCTGCTGTCGGAACGGCGCACATTATGATCTTGCGCAAGATTAACGGATAGCGGTACTCTAATCACTGTAGTGAAATATAAAATTTTCCAAAAAAAAATTGGAAATGTTCATATAACAAGCTCATCTAAGATATTTCTCCTTTTTCTCTGAAGCTACTTTTGTGATAAAGACCTACATTTACTTCACTTGATTTTTACCGTGAAATGATACCGATAAGGTTCACAATCACTTCACTTGGTTTTCAGCTTGTAGTGATAACGGTAATAAGGGAAGTGGAAAATGATCAAATTTTCAAGGAGAAAACACACAGCACCTGCTCTTTCCATAAGAAGCCTGTTTGATTTTGTGTATTTAGTTTTATTCTTAATGCATAATTTCCAGATTCGACAAAGTTTCTTGTAGAACTAACATGGAATAGTTTTAAAAACCTAGCTCAAAAGCAATATTATTAGCAATACTCGCACTGGATTGACCGCTTTCCGGTCTGCTTCCGATATTCGTTCTCAAAAGTGGTTGATTAGCAACAGCGCCAACAGTCTATTCCTCCGCATCGGCAAACTTATCCTCGTCTGCAATAAGAATCAGTATTATCTTTGCCGTAGAAATAAACAGTTAGTCTCCATGCATACACAATCTCCACTTTTAATAAAGTGCCTTACCGTCAAGCTGCAGATTTCTCATGTCGTCTACTTCCTGCAACTCGTCTTCCTCAGCCTCCATGTAATCTTCATCCTCGCTGATTGCACCCGGGTCCGGGTTTAGACTCTGACATTCGCGCATGGCATTGTAAATTTCATCGACAATTTGTGGCGTCGGAGGTTGCAGCCACATCTCAGTCATTTCGTTTTCGGATCCATCCGATTCGTGGCCTTCGTCGTGTTCGTCTTCTTCTTCCTCACCACCGGCATCACCATTTTCATTACCATTATTCTGAGGTCGTCCATCATAGAAGCCAGGCCAAATCAAATTGATATCTAGCATTAAATAGATGCACTTTTCTGGGTTGGAAGATATCGCTTGAACACCTACTCTTGGCCATGGAATGGAAATGCTACTGTTGCGTTCCTCGCAAGTCCAAATCAGAGAGCTAAAATGATCATTTTTTGTAGTAATATGATTATCGTTATTCTGTTTGATAGTTGATGTCAAGTGGAAACATGGCCAAATACCTTTCAGTAAGGTGAAGCTCTCCTGCAGGACCAATCAAATTGCTCCCGATTTTAACCTTGACATCCTCCGCAGAATAAACAATTCCTTCGACCGGTGCAAAAGCTTCACCGATTGTAACCATTTTGCTCAACGTTGGCTATGACAGATGAAACTATCAATTAGTTGAAGACGCGTTATGCATAAATAAGTGAATAAAATGACTTACATGACTTATGTATAGATAATTTGTGTGATAGAACTATATTTTAGCCCGAAAATGTTTCCAATACTAGTTTTGTTTTTGACGCTCTTGTCCGTAGAACAGAGCTGCCAACTGTTTCTTTTTTCATAATTCTGTATTTGGCGGAAAAATCTATCTGTGCAATATCTATCTCGAAAAATCAAAAATAGGATACTGGTTTAGCGAACGAAAAAATAAGTCGCCCAACCTGGTTTACCCCTATGTACCCAAACACAAAAACTGAAAATCGGTATTGTAAAATTGAATTATCGGTATTTTAAGAGAGCATATCTGTATGCCTGTATCGAGTACAAAAATCGGTTTAAATATCTATAAATCGGAATAGTTAGCAGCGCTGCCGTAGAATACAAAACACATGTCAATTTGACGTAATTGGAGTCATGTTGATGCGGTTGATACTGGAACCAGTGTTGCCGAAAACGGAACGAAAACGTATCGGTACCATATCTGTATCAGAATCTCTGCTGCATAACTATACCAGAAAAATGTCAGCGGAGCTGAGTTAAGTGGGTAAAAAAAGGTCTTATCTTAGCAAAAAACCTAATATCTGTATTTATCTGTATGATCAGTGAATAGAGGTATTTTAGGAAAGCATATCTGTATTGCGGAGGTCCAAAATCGGTTAAATACTGAGAAATAGGTATACCTGGCAACGCTGACTGGAACTTGAAATATTTCACGCGTTTATTTCATTTGATAACGGCCAATAAGCCACCTGTCAACTTCCACTTTCGAACAGAGATGCCATTTATACAGATTTATCTGTATTATACAGATTTTTACATGCTCATACAGATTTAATACAGAGTACAGATTTTATACAGATTTCCTCAATTTAATACAGATTATACAGATCTCACCAAAAGTAAGAAAGAAAAAAATTGAACTATTCTGTCTGAACTATCTTTTAGTATTTGATTCTAGTGACGCGATAAAAGTCTATCAATCAACGGACAAATCACAAATTAATATGGAAATCTCTTGTGAAATCCTTTATATTGTAATTTGAAACCAATTTCAACTGATATTCAAGGAAGTAAGTAATGGCATCATGAAACTTCACTGTCAAACTGAGAGTTGTATGACCTGTCTTGACGTTGCTTATTGGCCGTTGAAATTTCATGTCAAATTATAAAGTCAACATTTTCAAACTAGATAAATATATGGAATTACAATTTAATTGTTGTGGATAAAAAAACTATGACATTTCGTTGTTAAATATTCTTGTGAGTGCGGCAATGACTGACTGAATCTACCATCCTACAACCACAATCTATTGAAACAACATCTTTTGGCATCATTTAGTTGTAAGAATTTAATTTTATTGTGGATACAGATTAATACAGATTTTTTATGCAAAGCAATACAGATTTTCTATGAAAATATCTGGCATCTCTGCTTTCGAAAGAAATTGCAGTCGAGCTATGAAAAATAGAGTATTAAATTTTACACCAGACGAAAGAGAAAATTTTCCTCTGCTGTTTACTATTATGATTTACTCTCAGCGAGTGCTGAGTCATTCGAAAGTACTCTTCAAAGTGAATGTTGATATTAAAACTTCTATTGTTGAGAATAGAAATCATGGGAGACAAATCTTCAAAATAATGAGGTTTCTCATAAGCTTGATATGTTGGAGCGAAATCAATCTTCAGTTCAGCAACGCCATCACATTGCCAAAAATTTAATGCTGTTATTTTGGCACGATTTTTAATATTTCTCTCTCTTACTTCTATGTATGAGATTCGATGCGGAGTCACCTGATGTCTTTGCTTTACTTGGTTTTACCGCCAAAACTTTAGATTTTACCTTAAACAATATTATACTCATGCCGAACTACTTTTGGAGTAATGGTATGAAGAATCGATTCGAAAATATTGGTCCGATTTTATCACAATTTGTTCAATTAATCCGTAAACTGACGTGATCAATCGTCTATAATGAGATGACTATTGATAACATAACCCTAGTTGCTGATGAGAGAGATTTTCTTCTTCACCGTTGCCTACATCTTATATCGATATTTTACAAAAGCGATTGCCAAACTATTCTTTCCTTTCTCTATGAAAAGCATATAGAATTCCTGAATGGATCGACTTACGATCGGAGCTCGAAGATCTCTAGTGTTATACACGATTCGATAAGATCAGTGTGTGTATGTGTTCGCACCTTTTCACGCTTTTTCTACGCGCTCAATTTTATCTGCAATTACTGAGCCAATTTAGGTAATCTTAAGGCCCTCATTCATTATCTGCTCTCATTATTTACCAATCGGAGTCGAACTGAAATTAAATCATTTGATCTGTCCGAAATTTGACACGAAGTACTTTACGATTCCTGGATGGATTCCCATTCAAATGCAACATCTAATTTCTAGTCATAATTCGTTGTTGTATCTGAAACAGAATCCAGTTAGAAATGAATTTCGTCTTATTTTTCCGACGGTTTAAATAAGTATGATTGCGTTTCGATTTGTAGAACAATTTACAAATCAAAACACCCTGTAGCTCCGATTTCCTTCCTATCTTGTATTGTTTCCATGGCATTTGGTCGGAACTAATCGATACTTATTAACGGAGGGTCACGATTACTGAGCCAACATTTTTCAATGAATCGTATGGTACATTGTAATCTTGAGTTCATCTTTGTTTATTACGACGTATACTGCTAACCCGGATGTACATCTAATGTCATTACCCAAGTAGCACACGTTATTACACTTCAATGACAGTAACTTATATGACACAAATTCATGGAACAAGTAGAAGACTTTGCAACGTGCATTGTAACTGCTATGTAACCTGAAAAGCGTAAGGGGCGGAGCTTGTGCGACTTACCAAGGGTTGCCAAACAACTTCTCAGTAACGAATATTTGATTTGATTCAGCGCGCACATCAGTCACAATGAAACAGAAAATATAAGCTCATGTCAAGTTACAATTTGTTTATGTTTTTTCCATTCAACATTTACGACCAAAAATTGACATCCGATAATCAGAGTTGAAATATAGAATTCAATCCTTTTTAAACTTATACTACATCTACTCAAAATCTAAGGGGAAAAACCATCAACAGTGACTATTATATAGCGTTATAAGAGCGTTTGAAGGACGAAATTTAAAAAAAAAACGGCCTCATTTGAAGAAGAAAAAAGTTTTGTTTCATCAAGACAATGCACCGTGTCACAAGTCGATGAAAACAATGCTGAAATTGAACGAAATGGGCTTCGAATTGCTCCATCATCCACCGTATTCTCCAGATTTGGCCCCCAGTGTCTTTTTCCTGTTCTCAGACCTCAAGAGAATGCTCGTTGGTAAAAAATTTAGAAGCAATGAAGAGGTAATCGCTGAAACTGAGGCCTATTTTGAGGCAAAGGACAAATCGTACTACAAAAATGGTATAGAAAAGTTGGAAGATCGCTATAATCGCTGTATCGTCTCTGATGGCAATTATGTTGAATAATAAAAACGAATTTTGGCAAAAAAATGTGTGTTTCTAATAAACGATACGAACTGTTCAGCCGAACTGTTAAGAGCAGATTTGACTAAAGCCAATATTTTTAAACTGAAGCAGATTTGACTATAGAAAATATTTTTAAACTGAAGGATTTTTCTACTTGTTTTACTTATTAATTTAATATTATTGTTTGGGATAATGTACGGAAGCTTCCAACCGACACCGTAATTGTATTTCTTTGTTGCATCACAACGAATACGGTAACCGATATGAAATCATTACTTAACTTGTGTGTAACTTTTTCATTGTCACATTTTGTTACGGTAACCAGTTGGTGACTAAAAACATCGGCCAGAAATAGTCGAAAACACGTTTTCGTTCGGCACGTCAGAAAAGACATTGCAGTTCATTGCAAATCAAATAGTGTTCTGTAAATAGCAGAAACTTTACGTCTGCTTAGCGGTTCAAATTGAACTGCCGAGTTTAGCACTAAGCAGTTCAATTTGAACTGCTCTGCACTGATGAGTCAAAGACGAAACGTAAAAATAATAAAAACGGTTATGTGCCCTAGCACAAAATTTGGCTAAGCCCTAAATGACCAAACCTGCATCGGCCAGAAATAGTCGAAAACACGTTTTCGTTCGGCACGTCAGAAAAGACATTGCACTCCATTGCAATTAAAAAAGTGTTCTGTAAATAGCAGAAACTTTACGTCTGCTTAGCGGTTCAAATTGAACTGCCGAGTTTAGCACTAAGCAGTTCAATTTGAACTGCTCTGCACTGATGAGTCAAAGACGAAACGTAAAAATAATAAAAACGGTTATGTGCCCTAGCACAAAATTTGGCTAACCCCTAAATGACTAAAAACAGTCAATGCGAGCACGTCGTCGTCGATTACCGAAAAGTAACGTTGGAACTTATTGTAAGTGTGATGAGATGTCAATTCGTAACATTATTTTGACTCCATTGTCACCATCATAACACGACTTGTTTCGTCGTGTTTGTCATGCGACCATTATACAACATCTGTTTTGTTTTATTTTTTTATGAACAAGTTACATGTGCTACTTTGGTAAAGGCATGGAATTTCATGCACGTTTGAACTCTGAATCTTTTGAAAAGTGAAGTTTTGCCCATTTTTGGTTGCCAGGTTGCAAAAAAAATGAACCACTCAAGTTGAACACAACACAGATAACAGATAACAAGGAATTCAATATTACCACCTATTCGACTTTTCACCACAGACTAACAGACATGACAGTATGAGTAAATTCTTATACAAATAATTTTTCGTGATGCACTAGCTCCACCTATATTGTACTGCGCAAACTATTTACTATCGGTACACACCTTGTGTTACGTAAAAGTTTTTTTACTAGTTGGTTTCCCCTCGTTTGTCAACACCGATCCGCTGCTTGCAGTGATGCCTGATTTCATCAAAATTTTTGAAAATGAATCGTCGCAATAAATTATTGGATTACGTTGATAATATATTTAACTCTTTCGCGATGTTGGAAGGTAACCATTTATTTGACTCAGCGTTGTTCATCTAGACTATTTTTTTTATTGTGTTGGTAGTTTTCACCCGAAATTAAGTGGCGGCAGACCAGAAGCAAGTAAATATTGTAGCAAAACGGGTTCGATTTTGTATTGCGTTGGAGGATGAGAAGTAGGCATAATTCTGTATATAGTTTTGGCAATATGTATTGAATCTGTATCCTGCATGAAATTCGCATGGACGTATACAAATCAATACATTACAGGTAATTCTGCATGAATGGCAACTCTGTTGGTAAATGAAAAAAATAAACACAGTATAGATGACAGACAGGATGTTTTTGATTTTTTGATAGGGTAATGTGGCGCCATCATGACACATGTGAGTACTGTCCCAAATAAAGGAATATTCGAAATGACCGTTAAAATGATTGAAGAATCTAATTTGAGTGTCCTGTCTGTTAGTCTGTGTTTTCACCGCGATCATTAAAAATGTTGCCCTGCATTCCGGAGAGATAACAACGTTCCCCTGCCTGTTATACAAATGTCCCAACTAAAAGAATTCGAACACTTCTTTTTCTAAGTTAAGTAACCATCAAAATATTGTTTGCCTCGTTAAGTGCGCAAATTTTACACACAGATCATATGCGAGGGTATATATATCTGCTTCACCCATTATTGGAAAAGGATATTTACCAAGGGGGAGATTACTTTAAAACTTCACACTTATTTTATTGCCAACTCGCAAAAATGACAATCAATTTCCGTTTTAAAATTAACTTTCATTGGGAAAAATTAAATGTACAGTTAATTTAAATCAATCAATGCGGTACACACGCTGAAAAAAGTGAATGTTAAATGGTACACGCAACTAAAAGAAAATCGTAATTCGGAGTTCATATCATTCCATTTGGTTAATATATTATAAATATCCGAAGGGATCCACCTTTTGATATTTGTCCATTAAACAAGTTTTTCGTGTTTTGTTGGAGTAGATCTAACAATAACACACACAAATGAATCCTTTATTTTAACCGTATACGACATGTATCCAAAAATACATGAACATCTCTATCTGAAATATTTCGTTGAATGAAACAATTCCATTGACAGCGTTAAACGCGCGCAAAGTGGTGCTGAACTTAATGTGGAGTTTTGTGTGCTGTGTCGAATCTTCATCACACATATTAGTAGGTGTTAAAAACATTTCGTAAATAAAATAATCGTTGGGAAGCTCAAAATGGTCAACACGGAAAATAAATTATTACTACAAATGATACAGAAGTTAGGACTTGCAGAACACGAGCAAATTGCCCCGTGAGTATATTAAACAGAATGCTTGCAATTCAATCTTATCATGTTTTAATTTAGGAAGTCGACTGAATTACTTCGTCTGCTGCAGGTCAAATCTGCTGGTGGTGTGGCTAACCTGGGGGATTACGCCAAGGCTGTTATCTGCATTGATTTAGCCTCAAGTCATCTAGGAGTACCGTGCGATAGCGAAATGACACTAAAATTGTCTGGGCTTAAGAAAAGTGCTTACGCTAACAATAAGAGAACACTGGAAAAACTCCTTGATATAAATCAACTGATGGGTATAAATGAAATTTGTATTCAGTTGGGTTTGCATCAGGTTCAAAAGGAAGCCACTTTTTTGCTAAATAGTTACAAGAGTTTTGTGGATGGCAGAAGTGCTGAGATCGATTTCACTCATCCTCAATACGCAACGATGTCCGTGTTTCAGGCTTGTAAAAGAATAAAGGTTAAGCCACCGAAAGCCAAGCTTGTTTCCCTGAGTCATCTGAAGCCAGCTCAGTGGAGTCTGCTGGAAAAGAACTGGGAAAATTTCTTGGTTAATTCAAGCGGCTTGAATAGTGCAACTTCCAAATTGAAACAACCTAAAGCATCCGAAACGTTAGAGCAGACAGAAAATCTAGAGGAGAAACGATGTCATGGATTGAAACATAATTCACCAGAAAAAGTGGAGCCGTACGGAAATTGGAAGAAAAGAATGCTGGAAAAAGCATATCGCGAGCTAAAGTCACTCCAGGGGCGATAAGGCATTGCTAATCTACTTGCCATACGATGATCACATCATAATACTCTGTTTGTACAATTTATACCAGTTTTTAGAATAGTCATATATTTATCAAATAACTAATAATATACAACACAATTTAAGGGGATGGATTTTGTGATATTTTACCGAAAACAATGTACTAAGATAGAATTTGTTTAGATCGGGATTTAAAGCTCATTGTATTCATGCATAATTTATTCCTAGTTTTTATTTCAGTAGTTTTGTCACATTTTGTTGATATTACCAATTACTGCTTTTAAAACTGTATAACGTCAAGTTTAGTTTTGTGATTTTGAATTTTTATTTCGATCTCCTATGACATGTAGTCTTTCCTATTCTTAGTTTGACTATGAAATGAATATCTGTATAGAGTCAAGTGTAACTACTATAAATTGCAATTAGTGTGTCAATTTCAAAGTAACCATGTCATGTGAACTGTCTTATTTGCAGTTCTTCATTAAATTTTCTGTGATATTGGTGGAAAGTGGTGTGCCACAAATATTTCTTTTGCAAAGTATAAAGTCGGTTCTCTTGTATTTGTTCAATTAGGTGCATCTTGTCGGTATTGTTTCATTAGGACTTTGTCTCTGATAAAAGTTATAAAATAATAACAACTGTTTTGTTCCAATACATTCCAGATTTCTTCACTTATCTCGTCCCAAAGGAGGGTTTTCAATGTTGCTCTTCAAATATGTATGTAATGTTTGCATTATTCAAAATTGTTTACGATATATTGTTTTTGAATGGATTGGTGATCTATTTGCTGTCCGTCTTCACTGGAACATCTTTACGAACTTTGTGACCACGGAAAGAAGCTTGAATTTTGCTGGCTGCTTTATGCAATTCTGGATCGTCCATATCGATGTCCAGTTCCTCAGCAACCTACAATGATAGAAAAATAATATCACTTCGAATCGAAAAATAAATTTGAATGAGTTAACTTATGTTTTACCTTCTTAGTTAATTCATCAATATCAACTTCCTCTTTCTTGTCTTCGCCGTCGTCCTTCTTAGCTTCTTCTTTCCGGGACATGTGCCCTCTGAAGCATGCCTGGATACGAGTGGCAGCGTGGGTGAGCTCTGCACAATTCATAGAAGAAAAAACGAGAAACTCAATTTAATTTTTTGCGACACTAACTACGCCAATAAGTGTGGAAAATAATATTCTATCAATATGGATCGTTGAACCAATTAATGTAAGGTAGCTAAGAATCCAACATAACTTTTTTCATAATTTCTTAAACAGTAGTTAGTATACTTGACTCGTTATCAACTCCAAACAAAAAAAAAATCCGAAATGCATACAATTCGCCTGAATTTTCCCTATCCAAAAATAATAGTTTACTACACTGAGAGTACCGAATCGAGTGTTTCAGTACGAGAAAGCAAAATTTCGCATCTCTTGCTGTCTATCGTTCAGTTCATGAGGGACCCAGTTTCCCACCTTCTGAATTATTCTCATGACCTGTATATGATCAGAAATGACTTGGTGACTGACGTTTAACCTCTCAGCCATTTGTTTTTGAGTTAGGGTATTCAGGTAAATGCTAAGCCTTGATGAAATCAGTCCAATTCTTGTGATTAACCATATGCGAAACGGTAGAATGTATGCCAGTTTAGTTCCAAACAATACATGTATTCGAGCATCATCTATAGAAAACATGAAAAAATAGCAAGAAAAATGCAACATATTTTTCGCAGATACTACTGATCGGACTGCTATTTTAAATGCTTTTTTTATCTTGCACGAAGTTTAATTTGAAAATTTCATTTATCGACTTGACTAAACTTGGTCCTGAGTACTATATATAATTATTATGTAACAACGTATCGAACGTATCGCATACGGCCGTAAACAAGAATGAGAGTGATTGTCTTCGTTCAACATTAGTTGCAATTCGGCATCTTATAATTTTTAGGGTTGACCTGTGCGTTCTGTGTATTTTACACAGAAATCGCCACTTTCAAAACATTTGAAGCAACGTTCGCAAATCGAGACCGATAGAGCATGTTTCCCGTAAGTTTCAACAAGAATACGAGGGGATTCAGTAGCACTTGTTTCCAAAACAAAGTAATGATTCAGTTCTTCCCGCATTTGCTCTTTATTTGGCTAGAATTTCGACATGTTTACTTCATTAAGGTCTGAGGCCAGTGTGTTTTAGGGTGATTTAGAAGACTATTTTCACGCTTCAAATCTGATTTTCTCAGAAACGGTGACGAATATCAAAAAACCCAACTGGCAATCTCTTAGAAAATTATTTTGAATTATACAAAAAACTTTTGTGAAGACACCAATTACAAAAAAACTAATATTTAATAGTGAAAATATTTTTGTCACGCTAATTTCTCGTTTCGGTTTAGTGCATTGTTTCTGCTCCAGTTTCCTGGTAACGGAACGAAACATGAGAGAGAAATAAAATCGGCTAAGCAAGGTTGCCACACAAGCGGTAGCTTTATTGGATGCAAACACATTTTATGCAAACTTGTAATCAACAATATCGAAACTTTCCTGGTCACCCGGCCCATCGAGAGTTTTCGGTTATAAGTTTGACTACATCACATAAAATCCAATAAAGCTACCGCTTGTTTGGCAGCATTGCTGAGCCGATTCTATTTCTCTCTCATGTTTCGTTACGTTATCAGGAAACAAGAGCAGAAAAGATGGCGCGTCTATAGAAATCGACTTACCTTCACAAAAATAACATTCACCTCATTTTTATCGCAACAACATATATGTTTTTATGCACTAATTACATCTAAATAAAATTATCTAGACACTGTCGGGATAGATTTTTGAACCATGCTTTTGAAGGCGAGATATTAAATGAACAAGTTGAAAGACGGAGTTTTCAGCTATGCAATTCTTCCTTCAGAAAAAAGACTTTCCCGACCGCTAATGTCAATGAATCATTCTGAAATTTTTACAGAATAATCTAAAATAATTTTCTAAGAGATGTTCAGTTGTTTTTTTTTTATATTCGTCACCGTTTCAGAGAAAATCAGATTTGAAGCGTGAAAATAGCCCTCTAACACGCCCTAAAACACACTGGCCTCAGCCCTTAACGACATGATTACAAACACTAACTTGTAATTCAAAGGCCTAACTGTAAATAAAAACCTCTTTTTTTTGTTTATTTGCTCTTTTGATTATTATGGAGCCATCACCGAAATTTGAAAATTTTCCATATAAGTTGAAAGCTTGTAATTTAAACATGAACGTTATGCAAAGAGTAAGGCGTCAAACATAAAATTAATCCGGTAAATCGTGAAAGAAAAGATAAACGAAGAGAAGCTGCAATTTGCAGTTAGGTCCTTTTGTCGTTATACACTATTACCAGCCGCTACCTAATTTTAGGTCAAAACCTACCCAAAATCAACTAAAGTGCATCTCCCCAATTTTAGGTAACGAGTGATGACCTCAAAATTTAGGTAAATTTATGATCAAGCCAAAGTTTGAGTAGATAATGATCTAATTTTGAGTAGCTTATAGAAGAGCTTGACAATGAGTGATTTCTCCTAAAAAAAATGATTTTCAGTGTACCATAGAATTCGACAGTCCCACAACAAAATGGCCTAACTGCAAATGAGCCTCTCTTTGTTAACTTTCTCTTTTGATTATTACGGAGCCATTACTGCAACTTCTCGAAATAAATCAAAAGCTTGTAGTATTAACTTGAGAGTTTTGCAAAGGGTAAGGCATTAAACATAAAATCAATTCGGCAAATCGCAGTGAAAATCAGATGTAACAGTTTATTGTGAGTGAAAACTAAAGATTGAAAAATGAATATTCGCTTGTGTTTTTTTTTGTATCGTCGATACAATAGAAGAATTCAGTGCTATGCACGTCGAGCAAAACTGTTAATAATCGAGTAAAACCGCTTCGACTTTGCTACTGAGAACCTAGCATCTGAAATTTTAAGTTTAATGTATATGAGATGTGTGTAAAAATACCACCACCCTCATATGGAAGCTACAATTCATACGGTAAATCTGAATAGTCGTCGAGTACGGTAAAACCCATACTGTCCGTATGGTAAAATTATCTTCCCGACTTCTGTGAAAATTGATTGTCATGAAACTAACTATCAAACAGTTTTAAGTAAGTATCTTTTTATTAACCAAACGAAAACAGTGAAGCTACTTTGGTTATTGGGAAAAAAATGGAAAAAAGGAATTTCGTGTGTTGATGAAAAACTACTTTTTGATGAAAAAAAGTGCCGCCGATACCAAAAAATGGCTTGATGAGTGTTATCCAGACTCTGCACCGGGCGAAGCAACAATTCGTAAGTGGTTTGCAAAATTTCGTACTGGTCATATGAGCACCGAAGACGATGAACGCAGTGGACGTCCAAAAGAGGCTGTTACCGATGAAAACGTGAAAAAAATCCACAAAATGATTTTCAATGACCGTAAAGTGAAGTTGATCGAGATAGCTGACACCCTATTATTATTCACGAATATTTGGATATGAGAAAGCTTTGTGCAAAATGGGTGCCGCGTGAGCTCACAATCGATCAAAAACAACAACGAATTGATGATTCTGAGCAGTGTTTGGAGCTGTTATATCGAAATAAAACCCAATTTTTTCGTCGATATATAACAATGGACGAAACATGGCTCCATCACTTCACTCCGGAGTCCAATCGACAGTCAGCTGAGTGGACTGCACGCGATGAACCGAACCCAAAGCGTGGAAAGACTCAACAATCGGCCGGTAAGGTTATGGCGTCTGTATTTTGGGATTCGCATGGTATAATTTTCATCGACTACCTTGAAAAGGGAAAAACCATCAACAGTGACTATTATATAGCGTTATTAGAGCGTTTGAAGGACGAAATTTCAAAAAAACGGCCTCATTTGAAGAAGAAAAAAGTTTTGTTTCATCAAGACAATGCACCGTGTCACAAGTCGATGAAAACCATGCTGAAATTGAACGAATTGGGCTTCGAATTGCTCCCTCATCCACCGCATTCTCCAGATTTGGCCCCCAGTGACTTTTTCCTGTTCTCAGACCTCAAGAGAATGCTCGCTAGTAAAAAAATTAGAAGCAATGAAGAGGTAATCGCTGAAACTGAGGCCTATTTTGAGGCAAAGGACAAATCGTACTACAAAAATAGTATCGAAAAGTTGGAAGATCGCTATAATCGCTGTATCGCCTCTGATGGCAATTATGTTGAATAATAAAAACGAATTTTGGCAAAAAAATATGTGTTTCTATTGAACGATACGAACTTTTCAGCCGAACTGTTATAGGCAGAAAATAATTTTGTATCACTTGTCCACTTGCTGCTTACAATTCCGGTCAGCCGGAATATTTGACACTTTCTTTGTGGAATAAAACCATAGCCACAACAGGTTGGAGTTTCCTTCATTCGTTTTTGTGAATTTGTGTTGTTTTTTGAAATCCGAAAATGCAGAATTTCAACCAAAGGAAAACAAACAAACAAAAAACTACCGAACAATCAGTTAGATCCAATTGGTTTACAGTTTACGATAGTTGTTTGACAGTTCAGCAATTACCGAAAATCGGTAATCAATTTAATTACCGAACTGATTACCAAAGGTTCAGCTGTTGAAAATTCGGTAAAAAATTACCGGATTCTGCGAAATTTTCTAAGCGTGTACCATAGAATCAAACCACACTGGTGTCAAAAGTTAATTTCACGCGTTTTTTTTTGAGAACGGCCAATAAGCAACCTGTCAACTAGAGCTGTGCGCCGATCAAAATTGTCAACATCGGCGGCTGAAACGTCTTTTTGACCAGCGGCGGCGGCGAATCGGCGTGACGCTATTTCCTGAAAACATCGGCGGCGGAGGCGGCGCGATTCGGCGTAATCAATTATAAACATATAAAAAAATTTTAATATTGATTCACACAGGACAATTTCTCTATCTTATCGTTTTGTCGACCTACAATCAACGATCCTAATGTTTATGTGATCCATTAAAGCCAACGTAGTGAATGGAGATGGTAAATGTTTTCGAATGCATCGAATTAGAGGAGAAATTGAGATGAATATAAGTGCGATATGCGGTTGACTATTGTTTAAATAAATATGTCATTCATATACAAAGGGTTTTTTTTTATTATGAGCAAGAAATATGAAGTTTTATTCGGAACTATTTTTCAAATCGCTTTTACATAGTTGATAATTATCATGTATAAAAATCGTTTTATCAACTCAAAAAATAAGTATATCTTTTTCGTACGTATGTAATTAACATAAAATCGATTTGGCGCTCAAATTCATTCAGATATAAAAAATAATATCAAATTAACAAATTCAAATTTTAATTACTTCACATTTGTAACGATTTCTTATAAAAAAGGGTAAATTCATTTGAAATGTCATAGTAGAAGTAGAAGAAAATGTTTTTACTTTGAGTTGGTAACGTTGATCTTATTCTATTGTGCGAAAACTAACGTTTATTTAGAATGGATCATGAAATTTTGTTCAATACCATTTTTCAAATGCCCGGAAATAACAAATAAAGTATCCAAAATAAATGGTACTCGATCACTAAACATTCTAGTACCTGAGAAATCAACACTACACTGGTTTCTAAAAAAAAATGTCAATCGGAAAAAACCTAACATTATTTATTTTTTTCGGAAGAACCCTCCTTATCTTGGTTCCATTTTTTCATTTTCAGATGTCGCGACCGATAATGTGCCAATAGCTCAAAACCTTTTAAATAAAGACAGAAAATAGGCTTTGAATCAAATGACATTGGCTTCGGTTGACATCGGTAGTACTGATTTTCAGTATAAGTAGGAGGAAAGTAACTGTACTGTAATTTTCAATGAATTTTCATGAAAACTGTAAACAATTTTCCACATTGATAAAATCATTTTTTCGGCTGATGTAATATTATCGGCGGCAGGATTAAAATGTGATAACCGGCGCGCTGATCATCTTTTTCTTAAATTGGCGGCGTGTCGAAATTATCGGCGGCGGCGGCGTGGCGCGGCGGCGCACAGCTCTACTGTCAACTTCCACTTACGAAAGAAATTGCAAGCGAGCTATGAAAGATAGAGTATTGAATTTAAGACCAGACGAAAGAGAAAACTTTTTCCTGCCGTTTACTATTATGACTTACTTTCAGCGAGTGCCGAGTCATTCGAAATTACTCTTCAAAGTGAATGTTGATGGATGGTTTATTGGCCGTTATAAAAAAACGCGTGATTTCTTCAAACCCAATATATATATAACTCTAGTCTAGTATTCTCTATAAAACAAGTAATTTGATCTCTTTTTGAATAAGAAAAATAAATTGTGGTTCATTATAGTTTGATTATATTCCATCGAAATCGTTTCCTTATGTTGGTGCAACCGCATGAAGAAAAATTTGTTTGAACGTGTGAACAGAGATGCCAGGTAAAAATTTCAAATATCTGCCGACAGGGTCTGTAAATCTGAAAAAAAATCTGCAATCAGCAAAGTATGTCTTGCTGGCAGCAATTTCTCTATAAACTATGACACGCAAAACTGACTTGGCGAGCAAAAAAAAAATCGCGCGGAAATTTCAAAAGTCTGTAAATATCGACGAAAGTCTGCGAGAATTTCAAAAGTCTGCAAAAGTCTGCACAACAAAAAATGTCTGCAGCACTATACCCCAAATCTGCAGATTTACAGACAAATCTGCACACCTGGCATCTCTGCGTGTGAACACTTATGTCGTTTTCGCTTGATGCCAAACCAAACCCAGTTTCCACTCTAATTGCTGTCAAACCGTTTGTTTGAAGCCAGTTTTGAACCTAGTCTCAACGTTGTTGAACTGAAAATCGAGTCAGTTTCGAACCTGGTTTTTATATCAGGTTTGCTCGAACCCTCGTTGCTAAGTGCGAAATCAACACGGTTTCATGAAAAGTGTTTGTTTGATGAAACTACCCTGGGTCAGTTTCAGTTTTCTCAAGCGAAAACGACATTAAACACAGCATTTGACAGCGAGCTAGAACCAGCGATGTCAGATCTACGGAAATCTCCGTAGATCTACGGATCCGTAGACAAAATTTACGGGAATTGGAACGGAAATCTACGGAAAATAAAATTTATCAACGAAGAACTACGGAAACAAGTTTTGTCTGGCGAGCAAAAAAAAAAGAAAAGCTTTTCACCGTGAGCGTTTCCGGGAAAAATTCCAGTCTACGGAAATGACACTACTACTATCTGGCATCGCTGGCTAGAACCAAAATTTTCGGCTTCAAGCCAATTGCATGCACATAACAATTGTGCCACCGGGGTGAAATATACGCAATTTTAGTGCTCGAGTTCAAAGCGCTATGCATTGGCTACGGCAATGCTATATGAAATGATCGTTGGGCAGTCATTGATCAGCAAGCGTTAAGCAGTTTTCAATGAAATCGTGAATATTGTGCTGTGGACAAAATCGCTGATTATTTTCTATTTGGTACCATCCAACCTGAGTTCATCGAATAGAGAATTTAAAAAGTAATAGAATGCGGATGGGGTTTAAGTTGAATCTTTCCATTTGACCGGTTGTGCAGTGCACGAGGTGCACATAAGGACGAGACGTCACTGGCAAATCATTAAAGAAAAAGTAAACAAAGACAAACTGTCATTTAGACCCATCAAAACAGCCATGATTTTTCCCCAGCTATTTTTACCAGGTATTTTTCCAAAAAATTGTGTTCGTTTCAAAAATCTATCAATTCCGCATTAGGAACCCTACACAAGGACAGACTTCTCATAAGCTTTATATATTGGAGCGTAATCAATCTTCAGTTCAGCAACGCCATCACACGGCATCACATTCAACATATCATGCCAATTGTATGGGAGCGCACTGCTGCTATTTTGTCTCGCACGAATTTGACATGTCTCTCAATTTTACGTACGAGATTCGATGCGGACTCGCAGATGGCTCACAAAAAAGGATGTATCAAAAAAGATGTTCAGGAAATGTGAGAGCTTGGTATATTGTTAATATGATGTCTTTGACGAGAACCGCAGTAATGTCATTATTACTGTGTAATGTAACTTTTTTATGAACATGTAAGAACAGTTATGATGAATTCTTCATAGAAATTTGGAAAGTCATTCCCTGGTACTCAATAAAAATTACATTTATGATTCTTGTGTAAGGGCCATTGGACGTCTCTTTGACGCAGTGTGTACGTACACGGAATAAAAATGTGTACGATGCTGCTGAAGTGAAACATTAAATCGATTGACTCATTTTCCTTCTTTTTGATACCAACTTTTTCTCCGGCGTCTATTCAGTTATTACTGTTAGAGTGAATTAAAAAGTTTAAAAACTCATTTTCAAGAGCAGAAAAAGCGAAACATTTCCTTTAGCCCTGCATTATACCTCTAACAGTCACTTTACTATGCCATACTTGCAGAAACTTTCATCGCACTTGCATTTAGGGCAGGCAAAGAACAGTCTAGAAGTTTTGTGGCTTGTGCCGTGCAAAGTTATTATTGCTTAGATTACAGTCTTATTACGTTCAGTCTCAGTTGTACTCGTGAGAATTGAATTCCGGTCAAACTAATGGCAACTGCTATCAGTACTGCCATTGGTATCAATATTATTTAATAATTAAATATCGTATAGTGCAAAGATATATTTATTGATTTTATAGTCTATTAATAGTGCGAGGAATTCTATGCAACTGTTGATATAGTTTTCTGTTAGAATATGACTGTAATCCTTTCTTAGATGTATATTATTATTACTACACTATGATTCCAGTTAGCTTTGTTACATGATTTAGTTATGACTATGGATCTGAGTTTTGAAGATCTCCATCTTTCTTCTAAATTTAAACATTTAATACAATAATTACACCCTCATTCGGATGACTGCTGTGCAACACTTAAAAGTACTTAAAAAGCTTACTTATCAGCCTAGTCCTGTGCTGTATCTATCAATCGTCAATCATCCAACTTTTCGATATCTATGTATGGTCAATCATCTACCTTTTCGATCGATTCACACTGCTCCTCTTCTGCTTGAGTCAATCGGATCGGCTTCAAGAACAATTTCCAAGGCATTGTAACGACATGCCCAGTCGATTATAGACGTCTATTTTTTTGCTGTGCGTACGATGGGTGGTTATCGAAGAACCTATTACAGTTCGTGGTTCATAAGACGTCTGCTCGGTCCGTCTTTCCACATTCGGTGGAGCTCTCAACGTGTAAGCACGTTGATTCGCGGATAGTGCGTAGGACGCTGGTCTCACAAGCCAGTTGTCGTATGTTCGAGCCCCGACCTGGAAGGATTCTCAGTGTCAGTAGGATTCAAAGTACTAGCCATGCACACTAAGAATCGGCTGCGAAGTCTGTTGAAACAGAAAGGCCAAATTCCACAAAAGGAATGTAATGCCAAGACTTTGCTTTGCGTTAGAAATTCGAGTAATTCGCGAGAAGGAAAGATAGTTTTTTCGTGCTGAAGTGGCTCGGCGGTGCGACGCCGCGAGATACCATCGGTAGTCAAAAATAGTAAAGTCCATGTGACTATAAACGAAACCGCTGGATGTATGGTCATTGTAACCTTTCCAATCAAACAAAAAAAAGAAGAAGAAGAAGAAGAAGAAGAAGAAGAAGAAGAAGGTCCGTCTTTCTTTTTTTATTTAAAAGTGTATGCTTAATAAACGTACGCCATTTAGAATACAGGGAAAAACTCCTTCCACTTTTCTTTTTCGATAGAGAGAATCTCTTCGTATTGGGACATAGTTTTGCGAATATATGAATCGGTGACGCTTGAGGGAAGATCATGCACACGCACTTCTATAGCACTATCTTCCATATAAACTGGAGTATTGTACTTAATGTTCTGGTGCTCCACATAATGCACATTATTATTGTCTTTTGCAAATTTAATAGCATCCAACTCTTTATAAAACTGAATGTAAAGAACATTATTTGTCTTGAAGTAAATGCACACGTTTAATGTCAAGATGCATTTGCTCCTTGAGCAAACCTTCAAGTTCTCGTATCTACGGTCGAATTTTGCACTGCCTGAAGTCAACAACAATTGTATTCTTTCGTGTCGGCGGTAGCTTTTTTTTCGTTTGGTTCACTCATTTTGAGGTCGTTCTATTGTTCACTACACAATACTGTACCTGTCCCGAACGTAAGCGATTTTGTTTTATCGACTGACTTGGATGAGATGTGAAAGCGAACTGAGGGTCCATCTTTCATCTGAACTCCGCCAAAGATGATTCGTAGCACCTCCCTCTTAAAATTTTCAAGCATATATAAACAAAACTCTGAAAACTGTGGGCCTTTTTTCTTATATGATACTGTGAAGAGGCAATAGCTCGGTGCACATGCCCAAGAAATCTGTTTTAATTGACTTGAAAATTTGACAAAACATTTTTGAAATGTTTTATTATAACAAAATACAGAGTAAAAATTTGATTTTTCGAAAGTGTTAGTTCTAAAATTAAAAAAAAAATCAAATGAAAACGTAGGGGTTTAGAAAAACATTTGCAAAGCAAAGTCTTGGCATTACATTCCTTTTGTGGAATTTGGCCTTTCCGTTTCAACAGACTTCGCTGCCGATTCTTATCGTACAGTATCATTGCATGGCTACTACCAGACCCTGTCAGCTTGGAGCGAAACCATCGCTAGTCGCATGTACTAGTTGATTTATCGTGTAAGTGTTGCAAATTTTTTAAGAAAATTGTTAAAAAGGAAGGGGCACTCGCCCCGTGCGCAACGGTTTATCTCTTATTTTGCTATTTTGCCCCGGGCACCGAATTTCTTCGGTACGCCGCTGCTTTAAGGCCTATCTAAAATTATCGATGCAAACTTGTATCATTGTTTAGCATGAATAAACCCATTATAAACTCGCTGTTTCAAAATAATTTGCAACAACTGGCTCATTTAAGCTCAACTACCCTACCTAACATGGTATATTAATAACATCTATTATGCAAAATCACTATACGAACATAATCATTTTCAATTCTCGGAAATGACCTGATTCTCGGCGGATTCATCAGTTCAATTGGATTGGTATTTTAAGCTTCTTCGTACGTACAGCATTTGTAGCATCTTCCTCGATGTCGTTCTCGTTCACAGATGGATATTTGCAAGAGAAGTTTAACTAATTCACATGCTGTCAACAGTGACGAGTGAACTGCTGTGAAGCTAATTCCATAATCTGGTCGATACCCGAAAGTTAGTAGCGTATGAGATGTCTGTTACATGTCCTATACATTTTGGCTAAGCTCTTTTCAGACACGTAACCAAGTAGAAAACGAACACGAACTAAATGTAGCTCGTTTGAAAACGAAGACAAGAACATGATTCAGTTATCGAGCAATTCCTTGTGCATAAAGCAAACTCCAGGTGGAAATGAAAATCGAACAAATTGTCGACAATTTATTCTCTAGAGCAAGAGCATTTTCGTCACTGTGGTACATAAAAATGCTACCTACTGGAGAGTTCTGATTGGAAAAGAAAAAATGTCCAAGTGAGAAATGAAAGACGAAAAATGTTTCACCAACGGAAGGCAGAGGATTAAGCCTTTTCATACATGAAAGTTAAACGAATCAGAAGGTTCTTTAGAAAACTTAATTTACGTGATTTTTTATATGTTAGATTTGTTATCCTTGAAAAATCGCCGTCAGGGTTCTATACTGATACAACTACTATTGTGCAAAAAAGCAAAAGCTCATTTCCGGTACATTGACGTATGTATTAATATTTTGAACCAGTGGTTCCCAAACTTTTTTGATCTAATGCCCATTATTTCTACTGCTCAATAAATTAAAACAAATTTATGTCACTCAGTTAACTTGAATTCCAGTCGAGAAAGTATTGTATGTATGTATGTATGTGTGAAGCCACCATCAGTTCAAGGCATTACCAGTGGATGCAGGTAGACTTACAGTAGATCCGAATTTGATTATCAGATAACTTTCATATTACTGCTGTTAAGAAGGCCAAAATGGACTTTGAGGACCCGGCGCCTTCCAGCAATAACATCCGGCCATATAATAAAAGAATTCGCTGTACCAGCTTAAACCTGCCTGATGGTTTGTTTGTTAGAAGGGTGCGTCTTACTCATTTCAGACCTTCTGGGGAAAACACACAGCTTTCCCCTGTGAATCGGGTTGACATTTCACTCCTTCATCCAGTCATTCACTTGTAAGATACCCTGATGCACTCCCATCCCTCTTCCCTTACAATGTACTTGAGCAAAGTATTATATAATGTAACATAATACACTTTAATATAATTTCCGGCAGTATAATACAATAAAACACAATATAGTATAAAACGGTGCAAAATCGTATGGTACAGTGTATTATAGTCTACTATAATATTTTATGATGAATATAATAGTATCATAATGTTATGTGACATAATATAGTAAAATATACCATAATATATTATAATATAGTTTGGTCACTATACGACACTGAATATATTAAAATATTATTATGCATAAAATATAAAAATGTAATACATCACAATGCAATATAATACACTTATAATTGTGTATTAAAAAATGCATTACATTACTATATAAAACAATACCAAACATTGTACCATAATATAGTATAATATAGTACAATGTAATATAATATAATACCACAAAATATGACGTAATATAATATGATACAATTTAATAATATATGTGTAAAGTGAAATGTTTAGTATGGAAATGAAAATGTAGCTGATAATGATAAAGATTATAATAATGGTAACAATAGTAATAATAATAATAATAGTAATGAAAATAATAATAATAATAATAATAATAATAATAATAATAATAATAATAATAATAATAATAATAATAATAATAATAATAATAATAATACTAATAATAATAATAATAATAATAATAATAATAATAATAATACTTATATACTACAAAATAATATAATATAACATAATATAGTAAAATATATTTTAATTTAATATAATATAATACAATGTCATACAATATAATATATTATAAATCAATTTATAAAATAACAGTTACTGTAGAGTGTCAGTTATGCTCTTCTATCTTCGCAGTACTGCAGGAAGTAGAATATTTCTTTTCTAATAAGAATAATAATATCCACATCTATAAAAATAATATATGTTATTATTATTGATGAAAAATTAATAATACTAACAATAAATATAATAATGAAAATAATAAAAAAAACAACATAATGTAGTACAATGAATTATATAATAAATAATAGAATGAATAAAACACAACAGGAACCAGTGAGGACCAAGCTCACCTTGTGATGACCTTAATCTTTAGTTAAAATTTACTTTAAAAATGATAACTTATAAGGAAAACAAATTTATATTTTGCGCAGAGGTACGTAGTACTACTCATAATAAACCCTATAATATAATATAATATAATATAATATAATATAATATAATATAATATAATATAATACAACATAATGCAATACAATATAACATAATATAATAGAATACAATATAATATAATATATTATAATATAATACCATATAATATGATATAATGCAATGCAGTATAATACCATACAACATAGTATATAATAACATAAAATAGTGTAAGCCGATAATATGTGAAATTATATGCTATGATACAATATAACAGTTAATGTCGCAGTGTAAGTTACGCTCTTCTAATAATAATAATAATAATAATAATAATAATAATAATAACAATAATAATAATAATAATAATAATAATAATACATTATGTAATAAACAACAGAATTATATGTTGTAATATACTATGATAAACACTGCACTTTAGGATGGGCTTCAACCTACAAGCCATTTCGCACCCTCTCATTCTGCTACTAACGCAGAAGGCGATAGCACCCAGTCGACGCCGTTCTATTGACCAAATGTCATCATAGACGCTCGGGGAGGCATGAGATAGGGACTTGTGAGGACTTAGTTATCTCACCATTTGACGACCTGAATTCCAGTCGAGAAAGTATTGGGCATGAAATATAGACGGCAACAGAGACACAACAAAATCTCACTCATAATCAGGTATGCCATTTATACAGATTTATCTGTATTATATAAATTTTAACATGCGCAAACAGATTTAATACAGAGTACAGATTTCCTAAATTTAATTCAAATTTCTATAGATTTCACAAATAGTAAGAAAGAAAAAAAAATAAATTTTTTCGCTGAGCTATTTATGAGTGTTCAATTTCAGTGACGAGATAAAACAAAGACAAATCACAAATTGAAATGGAGATCTTTTGTGCAGATATTTGATGATGAAAACTGAAATACTGAAATGCGTTGGAATTCCATGTCAACTTTTGAATTTCGTCGATGAATATTCTTATAAGCGCGACAATGACCTACGAAGATATGAATAATAAATGTTCATTAAATCTGTTACTCTATAACCACAATCTATTGGAAGTAGTCTAGTCTTCTAGTATCAATCTATTTTATAAAATTCATTTGAAGAAGATTTCTACTTATAAATATCTCCACATATTATTTGGAATAGCTTACGACACTTCAAAACATTATAAATTGTAAGGTGCTTACTTGAACAAACAATACATTATTGACAAAGAAACATACAAAGATAAACGCAAAGATAGACTCTGGGAATCTTGTTGTTTGAAACACGTATTTACCGAAACTATTGACCGTGTTCGACTTACGCTCTGAGATAACTTCCTGAAACATTCATGGTTTTGGTTTCACTTCTAGCGTGAAAGAAAAAGTAAACAAAAATATTCGAGATCAAACAATTTTTTACACGATTTAGGTCTTCCAAATGGAAAATTAAAAGACATTAGTTTTAGTGTGAGCGATGTGTATCAATGTGTCTATCAATTTTATTAGTATTTCTATCTCCGACTTCTTCGTTTGGAAATCAAATTCATAACTATATTGAATTCGAACAAGATATGAAGAAGGAATCGCAACCGGATAATCTCGCCTAAACCAAAGTTCTTCATTTTTATCAACTTAATCAATACTTTTTGTAATTGTAAGTTTGGCTTTTTAAAATTTGTAAATCGGTCCAAGCAGGGATATCTGATTTACGATCAAATCTCAAAATAAAACCCTTCAGATGAAATTCTAAATGTGCGTAGTATTCCTGTAGATCTTTCCCCTGTTTTTTTTTTATAATAAAATTTTTATTGGGCTCATTTGCGTTAGCTTAACGTGGCCGATTATCTTGTTGTTAGGTGGATAAGAGTGGAAGCCGTATTATGGGGCGACCTGCTCCCCTAAAGTTAGTAAAGGAGTGTCAGGAGGGTGGGACCTATACTGTATTGATTTTGAACATATTTTGATATTACAAATCATTCATTAATAGCTTGCATCTTCTTAACACACTTTTCATTTCCGAGTTCTTGACGTTCTCCAGATTGTAACGAGGAAGAGACTATACTAGACTCGGATGCTTTGTTGGTGTACTTTGATGTCGGTGTGTCATTTATGGATGGTTTCCAGCAATTCAGCTTGACCAGTGTTTAGTTCGTTTGGGGTAGGACCACTGTAGAAGAAAGAAAGAGAAAGAGAGGGCACTAGATTTGCACGTTTATAGCTTTGAGGAAGTTATAGAGGTAGGTCATGTAAAGGAGATCTCGGGTTGCCAAAACGTCACGGACTGGAACATAAGGTGGTCTACCTCGGGCCCGAAGGGAATCAATTAGCTGGAGTCTGACGTCGCAATACTCGGAGCACACCCAAACAACATGCTCGATGTCATGATAACCGTCTCCGCAAACGCAAAGATTACTCTCACTAAGGCCAACACGATGAAGATGCGCTTTGAGCAAAGAGTGGTTGGACATAAGTCTTGACATTGTGCGAATAAAGTCCCGGTTCACGTCCAACCCTCGGAACCAAGCTTTCGTCGATACCTGCGGTATAATGGAATGTAACCACCGTCCTAGATATCCATCATTCCAGGAGGTTTGCCAGCTGACGAGTGCCTCTTGACGAGAACGACTGAAAAATTCATTGAAGCAGATTGGTCTTTCATAGGTTTCACCTTGTAATGCGCCCACCTTGGCCAGTGAGTCCGCCATCTCATTGCCCCTTATGGAACAATGTGATGGGACCCAAACCAAGGTAATCCGATATGATTTTTCAGATAAAGCACTCAGTTGTTCCCGTATTTTCCCCAGGAAATACGGCGAGTACTTTCCAGGCTTCACTGAGCGAAGAGCCTCGATAGAGCTGAGACTGTCCGATACAATGAAGTAGTGGTCTGTGGGCAAAGTTTCAATGATCTCAAGGGTATACTGAATTGCAGCTAGTTCTGCGACGTAAACTGAAGCCGGATCACTGAGTTTATAGGAGGCGGTGAAATTTTCATTAAAAATACCGAAGCCAGTGGACCCGTCGAATCTTTCCCCTGTTGTTGGGCGTAATACATAGATTGTGTAAACCTCCGACATACCCTGTTTCGTTTTAACTTCTGAAGAGAAACTCAAAGGCTTTTGCTACGCGATCAGCAATTTCAAGCTTTATTGAATTGAGACTTTATTGAAATGAGAGTAGGGGAGACCGGTACTAGACCAGACACGGGGTTAAACAGGACAGCTTTAATATCTTATAAACCAGCAATTATTTCGATCCCTGGATTTTAAATAACAAGTTTACCTCACGTTTCGTATGAGATTCGTCAGTGGAGAACAGTTTATGTCAGGGGTTCCCAAACTACTTTGGGTCATGGACCCCTTTTCTAAAATTAATTTAGGCCGTAGACCCTCATAAACAAATTCCTTCGAAAATTCAATGTCTTGCATTTTTTATATTGATGTAAAATACTTACCAATTTCTGCGGATGGTCAAATAAACACAACTTTTTTTAGCGTAAATATTCCAAATAACAACTGATATCTAACAATAGGGGTCGATTTCTAGACCTCGTCGACCCCCATAGTCAGTTTTCGTTCACGTCGACCACCGCAAAAAGAATATCGACCCCAAGGGGTCTATATCGACCACTTTGGGAACCCCTGGTTTATGTTGATCTGTAACGCCACCTGCTGTTCGTTCGGTACGTCAGAAAGTACTTAGAACTGTGGTGCAAATTAGAAGTGTAACCTATACCTTTTAAAAAATGAACTAAGGTTGCCGATTATTTATGGTTTTACCTTTACCCACACTGACAAAACTACTCATGAAGGATCAATCATAGTAACCAGAGAAGCCAGATCTGCAGATTTGTCTGTAAATTTGCAGATTTCGTACAAAGTGCTGCAGACATTTTTTGTTGTGCAGACTTTAAAAATCGAGTTTTTCGCAGACTTTCGTCAAAATTTACAGACTTTTGAAATTGTCGCGATCTTTTTTTTGCTCGCCAAATCAGTTTAGCGTATCATACTTTATAGTGAAATGGCTGCCAGCAAGACATACTTGCTGACTCTGATAGTAACACATGAGTCAGCAGATAAAGTTTTAAGCTCTATAAGGGGCTGTCCATAAAAGACGTCACGCCGCAATGGGGAGGGGGGTGTTTCACAAAACGTGACCTTTTGTGACAGGGGGGAGGGGGAGAGTTTTTTGGAATATGACGTCCAATATTTTCAATGAGCGCATTTTTGAAATACCTAATTATATTACTGCTTTGCCATATTTCCTGAAAAAAATCTTCACAATAAACGTTTACATTCTACAGGAAAACGTGTATTTGTTGATGTAGAAGCTTCTTCTTGTAAATTCGGAAATGAGTGATACAGGAAATTATTTATGTTGTGATCAGCAAAAGTGCACGGAGGTGCGAGTAAATTAGCGAATTTAATAAATATTGCCTAATATGAGTAAAAATAAAAAAGATGCCTTCAAACGGTTTAACTTAAGTTATTCACAGACAATTTTTTCAGTAATTTGATTTTCTAGCATTGATAATAGTATATCATAAGAATTTCTCTTATTTAATTCTGATGCAGTTTATTCAATTGTACTCCATTTGAAAAAGGGCGGGAGATCAACGATTTCGTAGATCATGTCATGTCTTATCTTGATCATATGTGATTTTCCTCCACCAACATCAAAGCTTGTGGAATCATCCAATGATTGAACTTACATAAATCAAGAAGCATTTTAGCTCAAAATCACTACCCATTGTGTGACGGAAGATCAGTACCGATATTGATCGATGTGATTTAAAATTTACTGATCAACTGATTTGAAAAGATTCTTCGGCAGTGATCTCGTTTTGATGAGGTCTTTATTTTCTTTATTTTCTCAGCCCTGTATGCTACACTAAGGAAATATTATTCTTTACCTAAAACAATAATATATCTGTGTACCCCTAGGAGGAATAAAACAGATGATTTAAATGTTTCATCAATTCCAACTAAATATTTTTGTTAATTTATATAATTGTGTGCCCGCCGAAGAATGGCGTCTAAGTATCGTCGGTCTAGCGACCTACCATGTCGATTAGTAATATTGGTGGTGAGGATGACGTAGGTGAGAATGACGTGAATGATCAAAACAAAACAAGAAGAATTTCTCAGTTGCAGTGTGTGAATTTATAAAATATTATTTCGTTGAAATTTATATATAAAAATTTGAAATCCGTCGAACAGTCCGTTGCCATTAGTTAAAGTTGCGATCCATTTGGTAACTTGTAAGTAGAAATAAAATAAAAATTAGCTGAAAAGGAGATTAAAATAATAATTAAAAATAGGTTGAAATCACGTTTAGCGGTTTAGTCTATTGCACGAGGAAAGAGAAAGAAACTATAATTTGTAAGTAAAACAATTGAATTAAAGCAAGTGTTTTGAATAATGAAAATTAATTGCAGTTTGAGCTGCTGCAAATTGGCTGCTACAAAAAGAGTTTTTCTTTTTCCTGATCCGAACAAACTCAAAAAATTATATTCGGATATAACCTCAAAAATGGAAGTAGCCGCAAACTTTACAATAACGCCATGTGGAATGTGTAACCAAACATCGGTTGTAGAAGAAGGTATGATCTGTTGCGATGCCTGCAATGTTTGGTTCCATGGCCGATGCGTCGGAGTGGAATCGGTGGAGATGTACGCCGAAACAAATTGGTATTGTTCAGCGGAACCTTGTCAGCTAGAAAAAGCTAAATATCTTAAAAAGCTGGAAGGGAAAACTGCGAAAAAAGGAAGTAAGAAGAAGATGCTTGCAACGGATGATGGTTCGGATATTTCGAGTGTGAAGTCTGATCGTCAATCCGGTTCGGCTCTAGAACGCAAACTTAAAGCGTTAGAGCGTGAACAAAAAGCCAAAGAGCAAGAAATGAAAGTCGAGCGAATCCTGGCGAAAAAACGGATGGAGATGGACCGCATCCTTAAGGAGAAGCGCGCAAAAATGGAGGAAGAATTGCGGGAAAAAGAAGCCAAGCAAGAGGAAGAAATCTATGAGGAAGCATTAAAGAAAAAGACGGCACATTTGGATCGGATGCAGAAGATTCGCGGTTCATACGAGGCACGTTTGAGTCAGGTGAAGGAAAAACTGAAAAGTCTTACTTTCTCCGACAAGACTAAAAATAAAAACCAACGAGTGAAGAAGGAAAATCTAACGAGGTCGAAAAATACATTAAATACTCCTCTTCGTAATCCGGATGTTTTAAATAAAGTGGCACCGAAAAAGCAGGGAAAAATGGTTCAACCGAAAAATGGAAATTCAGAACAGAACCTCCCGACATCAGACGAAAGTGAGATGGAATATTCCGATGAAGGAAGTGCTCATTCAACGGAGTGGGATTCAGATAGTGATTCAGATGTATCGACGATTCCAACAAAAAGTAGCGATCAAGTCGTGTCTGATTCATCAACGGAGGAACAAGATAATCAGGAGGTGGATAATACAGCTCCCCCTCACGGGCTGGGGTCTAAACCAACGAGACCGACAAAGGCGCAAATGGCCGCAAGACAAGGAATAACGAGAAAATTACCGATATTTTTTGGTCACCCAGAAGAATGGCCGTTATTCATTGGAACGTATCAAGCGTCAAACGAGGCTTGCGGATTCACAGAAACTGAAAACTTGGTGAGACTGCAGGAGAGTCTGAAAGGCGCTGCTTTGGAAAGTGTACGAGGACAATTGTTCTTACCAAAATGCGTACCAAAAGCAATTGAAAAACTACGTCAGCTGTACGGTCGCCCTGAACAACTTCTTAAATATTATTTAGAGAAAATCCGTGTATTAGAGCCACCGAAGGCGGATAAACTCGTGAGTTTCATTCCATTTGGAAATACAGTGGAACAGCTGTGTGATCATCTAGAAGCTGCCGAACTAAACCAACACTTGATGAATCCGCTACTAATTCAAGATTTGGTTGATAAACTTCCAGCACGCGATAAGCGGGAATGGATTCGCTACAAGAGACGCAAAAGAGTGGTGACACTGAGAACTTTTGCTGATTTTCTAGCCACAATTGTGTCCGAAGCGTGTGAAGCAAATGCGGGAATAGGTAAACCCTTTTTTAACCCGGTGACGTATGAATTGTCTAGCCGAAATCGAACGAGGGAAAGAGTCGCGCTACATCATCACAGTGACACGAATCGTACTGAAGCAAATCAACCCTCCAGACGAAAAGCATGCAAAGTTTGTCAACGAACGGATCACCGTTTGAGATTTTGTCAAGATTTCGAGAATCTTGGATTTGCAGATCGTATCAGAGTTGTCGAAAAGTATAAATTATGCAAAATTTGTCTAAACGATCACGGTAGTGCACAATGCAAGTTCAGCATTCGGTGTCGTATCGGAAATTGTCGAGAACGTCATAACTCTTTATTGCATCCAATGGTCCAGACTGTTTCTATCAACACGCACATAAGGACAAACGAAAGCATAATGTTTCGCATGCTTCCGGTGACTTTGTACTGCGGAAATAAGGCAGTGCACACTATAGCGTTTCTTGATGAAGGAGCTTCTGTCACTTTAGTCGAGAGATCATTAGCAAACCAGTTGGGCGTCGTAGGCGTTCATGAGCCACTGACAATCAAATGGACAGCAGATGTCACTCGGGTGGAAAAGCAATCGATGCGAATGAATCTATGGATCTCCGCTCGGGGTTCTAGAAATAAAATGAAACTTCAAACAGTGCGGACGGTAGACAAACTAACGCTTCCGGTCCAGGCTCTAGATACAGTGGCCTTGTCGAAGCAATACAAGTTCTTACACAATCTTCCCATTCGTTCGTATGAGCAGCAAAGTCCAGGTCTACTTATAGGGCTAAACAACATCGATGTTTTTGCACCAATTGAATCCAGATCTGGTAGACCAGGAGAGCCGATAGCCGTCCGATCCAAACTTGGTTGGACCGTGTACGGACCTAAAAGCGATCCTGCTCCCAGTGAGGCACTTGTCGGATTCCACGACAGAGTAAGCAACGAAGATCTTCATGATCTTTTGAAGACATACTACACGTTAGAAGAAGGCAACGTATCAGTATTGCGAGAATCAAAAGAAGATCGACGAGCCCGCGATATCTTGGAGCGTACAACTAAGCGTATCGGTGACCGATACGAGACCGGATTGTTGTGGAGAACTGATAACTATCAGTTTCCGGATAGTTTTCCAATGGCTTTGCGAAGATTAAAGCAGTTGGAACAAAAATTGTTTAAATCGCCGGAGTTGTATGCAAATGTCCGCAAGCAAATCCACGAATACAAACAAAAAGGATATGCTCATCTTGCATCTAAAAATGAATGAACTGAAGTGGACCACCGTAAGGTCTGGTATCTTCCGTTGAACGTCGTACTCAATCCGAAAAAACCCGGAAAAGTCCGTCTCGTTTGGGATGCTGCGGCAACCGTGCAAGGCGTTTCCCTGAACTCGCAACTTCTCAAGGGACCAGATATGCTGACTCCATTAACTACAGTAATAAGCCGTTTCCGTCAACGTTGAATCGCTTTCGGAGCAGACCTCCGTGAAATGTATCATCAAATCAAGATACGAAATGAAGACAAACATGCTCAACGTTTTCTTTTCCGAGACAACCCTCTCGATGCTCCAGATATCTACATAATGGATGTCGCTCCTTTCGAATCAACGAGTTCTCCGTGTTCAGCGCAATACATTAAAAATTTGAATGCGAATGAGTATGCGGAAAGGTATCCTGAAGCAGTGGCAGCCATAGTCGAGAACCACTATGTCGACGACTACTTTGACAGTGCTGATTCAGTTCACGAAGCAGTTCAACGTGCAAAAGAGGTGAGACAGATTCATATGAAGGCAGGTTTCGATATAAGGAACTGGGTCTCCAACTCGAACGAAGTTCTACGAAGTCTGGGGGAATCAACGACCAGTCGAGCAATTCATTTCCATCGAGACAAAATAAATGAAAGCGAACGGGTACTGGGCATAATTTGGGATCCAGTTGATGATGTGTTTTCATTTTCTACTGAACATCGCGAAAATTTGAGACCTTATCTGGAAGGTGAGAAGAGGCCAACAAAACGGTTGACTCTGAGTTGTGTGATGGGGTTTTTTGATCCGCTGGGTCTTCTCGCTCCGTTCACTATTCATGGACGAATGCTAGTCCAGGATCTATGGCGTACCGGTTGTCAGTGGGATGATGAAATTGATGATAATTGTTTTGAAAAATGGAAGCGATGGACGGGTTTGTTGCCGGAAGTTAACACTATCCATATACCGCGGTGCTATTTTGAAAATGGCTCGACTAATGGAATATTGGAACTGCATATCTTTACGGACGCTAGCGAGCTGGCTTACGGATGCGTTGCGTATTTTAGAACCGTAATTGACGACGAAGTACAATGTTCTTTGGTAATGTCGCGATCAAAAGTAGCCCCTTTAAAGCGTCAGTCAATTCCACGTCTCGAGTTAATGGCAGCAGTTCTTGGAAGTCGAATGCTGCATACTATTCAATCGAGCCATTCCCTTCCCATCCATCGACGGTTTTTTTTGGACTGATTCTTCTGTCGTTTTTAGTTGGATTCGATCGGATCAACATAATTACAAGCAATTCACAGCGTTTAGAATTGGGGAAATAGTGGAGCTAACAAGCGTGTCGGATTGGCGTTGGGTCGAATCGAAGTTGAATATCGCAGATACACTAACTAAATGGGGTAAAGGGCCACCTCTAAAACGAAATGGACCATGGTTTAAAGAATCCGAGTTGTTATATCATTCTGAGAGGGACTGGCCAAAGCAAGTACTACCTGATCCAGACACGAAAGAAGAGATGAGAGCTTTACTTCTTTACCACGACATAGAAGTCCCGATGCATTTGATGAACGTAAACAACGTTTCTCGTTGGACACGGCTGCTCCGTGTCATCGTATATGCTGGTAGATTTGTGGAAAACTGTCGGCGCAAAAGAGTCGGGTCACCGATTTACACCGTCAAGGCAACTCTGAACCAGCAGAAGTTACGTCACACTTCCAGTAGGTTTAGATCGATTATTGTACCACTAACGCAGGAAGAGCTCCAGAAAGGTGAAACCGTCATTTGGAGACAAACTCAAGCTGAAGCTTTTCTCGACGAAGTCAAGGTATTACTGAAAAATAGAGATCGTAAAAATGGTTATCCATCGGTCGAACTGGAAAAGTCTAGTGAAATTTACAAGCAATCTCCTATTCTGGATAGCGATGGCGTAATAAGGATGAACGGCAGGTTAAAGCAATCAGAACTTGCATCGTTTGACATGAAGTTTCCAATTATTCTTCCTAAAATGCATGAAGTTACAAAAAAACTTATTCAGCATTTTCACGAGAAATTTGGTCATGCGAATCGAGAAACCGTATTCAATGAGCTGCGGCAACGATTCTACATTCCCAAGCTAAGAGTAGTTAAACAGATGGTAATGAAGGAATGCATGTGGTGCCGAGTAAATAGATGCGTACCTACAATACCTGTAATGGCCCCTCTTCCTGTACAGCGAATTACACCACATGTGCGCCCCTTCAGTTCGGTTGGAGTGGATTACCTAGGTCCAGTAGAAGTCACTGTAGGCCGCCGCAAAGAAAAGCGGTGGATAGCGCTCTTTACGTGCTTGGCAGTTCGTGCTGTGCACTTAGAAGTCGTACATGGTTTGAGTACCCAAGCTTGTCTAATGGCGATCCGCCGGTTCATCTGTAAACGCGGAGCTCCGGAAGAATTTTTTTCGGATAACGGAACAAATTTCAAAGGTGCATAGAACGAGATGTCGAAGATAAAAAAGGATATTGATCTGTCCTGCGCACAGCAAATAACAAGTCCCAGGATTCGGTGGAACTTCAACCCACCCGCGACACCCCATATGGGTGGAATATGGGAGAGGATGGTTCGCTCGGTGAAAACAGCATTTAAGGCATTAGACGATGGGAGAAAGTTGAACGATGAAATTCTGTTGACGACGATAGCGGAAGCTGAGGATATGATAAATTCACGACCCTTGACATATGTACCACAAGAGTCTGCAGAGGTTGAAGCGCTTACACCAAACCACTTTCTTCGCGGAACAGTAAAAGCATCTGATATGGCGGTAGATGGACCTACTAGCACGGCTGAAGCACTGCGAAATGTGTACTCACGATCGCAGTATCTCGCGGACAAAATATGGGAAAGATGGCATAAAGAATACCTTCCTAGTATTAACCAACGAACAAAATGGCATAGAAACTGCACACCGT
Organism: Malaya genurostris; assembly: GCF_030247185.1. NCBI lineage: Eukaryota > Metazoa > Arthropoda > Insecta > Diptera > Culicidae > Malaya > Malaya genurostris. Next base: position 97,760,993 of record NC_080572.1, read on the forward strand.
TGAATGAAGGCGATCTAGTTTTCGTGGTTGACGGGAAAAATCGGAAGAACTGGATTCGTGGCATCGTTGAAAAGACGATAACGGGATCTGACGGAGTAATTCGACAGGCGATGGTGAGAACATCTACTGGAGTTTTCCGACGAGCGGTGGCTAATTTGGCTGTTATGGAAGTTGGTAGCGGTAAATTCGAACCTGTCCATGGAACGGTAGCGAAGTTACGGGCTGGGGAATTGTGCCCGCCGAAGGATGGCGTCTAAGTATCGTCGGTCTAGCGACCTACCATGTCGATTAGTAATATTGGTGGTGAGGATGACGTAGGTGAGAATGACGTGAATGATCAAAACAAAACAAGAAGAATTTCTCAGTTGCAGTGTGTGAATTTATAAAATATTATTTCGTTGAAATTTATATATAAAAATTTGAAATCCGTCGAACAGTCCGTTGCCATTAGTTAAAGTTGCGATCCATTTGGTAACTTGTAAGTAGAAATAAAATAAAAATTAGCTGAAAAGGAGATTAAAATAATAGTTAAAAATAGGTTGAAATCACGTTTAGCGGTTTAGTCTATTGCACGAGGAAAGAGAAAGAAACTATAATTTGTAAGTAAAACAATTGAATTAAAGCAAGTGTTTTGAATAATGAAAATTAATTGCAGTTTGAGCTGCTGCAAATTGGCTGCTACAAAAAGAGTTTTTCTTTTTCCTGATCCGAACAAATTGATATTAATAAAATAATTCCGATGATTTTGTAGTTTTAGGGATATTTTTTAATCTAATGACAGCATGTAATAAATCGATTTTTCCCTCATATTTGTATGGTTTGTCATACATATTGAGAATGTATTGAGATGAATTTTATTTATTTTGAAATCGTGACATGTGACATAGGGGTGGTGGGGGGTCTTTGCTTCTGTGACAATTTGTGACAAAGGGGGGATGGGGAGTCAAAAATCGTCAAAAAAGCGTGACGTCTTTTATGGACAGCCCCTAAGTCGAACTCTAACCGTGATGGCGAAAACAATGGAGCAACGTTCAGGAGTGTGCGCGTTCAAAGAACGGCACCACGCCGCGTCAAAAAACGGACAACGTTCGGCACTTTAGCTCTTTCCGGCATCTACAACATCTTGACACTATTATACAACAATCAGAGCATCGGAAAAAATCCCGGTTTCGGACGGCCGACTACTCGAAGCGATCATTGAAGGAAGGAGATGGAGTGGCTAAATATCGATAAGGTACCCAAGTCAGTGAGCCGTCCAACGTCTTCTAGCTGCGTCCTATCGAGAATTTCTGTGCGTCCTATCGAGAATTTCTGTGCCAACCTGAAGCGTAAAATCTATTCCAATAATGTTGTCGCGAAAAATGAGGAGAAAATGATAAATAAAACAAAGAAAGAACATACCTTCACGCATGTTTTATTGCAAGAGGGGGGGGGAGTTTGGGGCTGGGTTGTTTCTAACTGATGAAAAAAATCATCATTTTTCAACTAAATAAATTCAAATATTTTGTATAATAAAAAGCATCATTCGAACAAAATTTTGTAATTTTTTCGTGAAAAAATATTGAGAAATAAGTCGGCGAAGAGGCATTTTTGAGGACGCTTCTTAAAAAGCATGATTTGCGGTGTCCACTATATCTCAGCGCAGACTAATCAGAAGTGAACAAATCAAAGCAGCATAGTTAGAGCATAAGTTTTTCGACACAGATAAAAATGTTTTGTGAATTTACATCTATTTTCATGCACATATTTAGAGCAGGTAATTAAACATAAAGTTACTTTACAATTCTGTAGGTTTCAATAGAATTTAATTGCAAACTAAGCGTTAATTGAAAGATACATTTATATTCATTGAAAATTCAATGCAATCCAATTTAGTTTTGCATCGATGAAGGTTTTCAATCAAAATCTCGATTCAACCAATGTCAATTACATGTTATTATTGATTTACATGTCGTGTAAATTTCATTATTTCTTTCTGTGTAGACCCCAACGTTTCTGTTTGATTTTTAAAAATTTGTTTTAACTTTGGGAATTGTTTAAATAAAAAAGTATGATTTTTTACGAAAAAATCGGCCATTTTATAGCTGTAAAACCTGTATGAGATCGGCAAAGATAAAGGCCCATAACTTGCTGAGTTTTGTTCCGATAGGCTTAAAAATTTCACAGAAAATTCTTGAAATGTTTTACTATCAGAAATTAGAAACAAGATAATAAATGATTTTTCAAAAGTGTTATACCATACCCGCCCCTTTACGTTTTTTTTTTCATAAATACGTTTATTTCATAGGCAATATACATAAGTTTTTCTTCGCCGTGGCATCTACAATACATAGTACTTTAAACCTAATACATTTCGAATATCCTATTAGTATGTTGGTATTCATTAGTTAATCTAAACACTGTTTTTATCAAGCGAGTTGCTATTATAAATTACATTAAATGAAATACATTTATTTTGTACATGATCTTATAACTATTTCAGGTTTGTTTGTATCAGTTCATCACTTTTATTTAATATAAGATAGCTGGCTATTGGTTGAACTCATGGAAGAGAAAACAATCTAACATAAAATAAAATTTAAATTGGAACTCCAATGGACTTAATGAAATAATAAAGAAGTTTCATGTAAGGAACGTCACGACAAGCAAGAATGTCGCGAACTGGGACATTGGATAGTCTACCTTGGGTACGCAAGGAATTTATTAGTTGAGATCTGACATCACGATACTCCACGCATGTCCAAACAACATGGTCAATATCGCGGTAACCTTCGCCACAAGCACAATGATTAGTCTCGGAAAGTCCAATTCGAAGGAGATGTGCATCTAACGTGTAGTGATTGGACATGAGTCTGGACATCACACGAATGAAATCTCTACTCACATCCAATCCCCTGAACCATGCCTTTGTCGATATTTTAGGAATAATTGAGTGCATCCACCGACCCAGATCATCTTTATCCCAAGAAGCTTGCCAGCTGGCAAGTGTTCTTTGGCGAGACGCGCTATAGAATTCATTGAAAGCAATTGGTCTCTCATAAATTTCACCCTCAATAGCACCACGTTTGGCTAAAATATCGGCTCTTTCATTGCCTGGAATGGAGCAATGAGCCGGGACCCAAACTATTGTGATTTGATAATTATTATTCAATATGACGTTCAGGCACTGTTTTATTTTGCCCAAGAAAAAAGGTTCATTTTTGCCAGCAGCCTTTGAGCGAATGGCTTCAATTGCACTCAGACTATCTGTGAAAAGAAAATAATGGTTTGGAGATAATGTGACGATTATACTCAAACTATAATGAACTGCTGCTAACTCTGCTATATAAACAGATGCAGGTTCTTGAAGCCTAAAGGAGACCGAAACATTATTGTTGAATATACCAAACCCTGTCGCTTCTTCAATTCGCGATCCGTCCGTGTAAAACATTTTCTCAGAGTCGATATACCTGAACTTACTTGTCAATATTTTTGGGATTTCCAACGAGCGTAGGTGTTCCGGAATTCCACGCACTTCGCGCTGCATGGATGTGTCGAAAAATAAAGTTGAGTCAGGGACATTTAGGAGGCTGACACGGATAGGAATATATCTTGAAGGGTTGATTTCCTGTGACATATGGTTAAAATATACAGTCATGAATCTTGTTTGAGATTGAAGCTCAACTAGCCTTTCGAAGTTATTAATAACTAGGGGATTCAGTACCTCGCATCTTATTAGCAGTCGCGACGAAAGCTCCCAAAAACGATCCTTCAATGGAAGAACTCCCGCCAGAACTTCAAGACTCATTGTATGTGTCGAATGCATGCAGCCTAAAGCAATTCGCAAACAACGATATTGAATTCGCTCTAATTTGATAATATGAGAGTTTGCAGCGGAACGAAAGCAAACGCATCCATATTCCATCACTGAAAGTATCGTTGTCTGATACAATTTTATTAGATCTTCCGGATGAGCACCCCACCAAGATCCGGTTATTGTTCGAAGAAAATTTACTCTTTGTTGGCATTTTGTTATCAGAAACCTAATGTGTCCTCCCCACGTGCATTTGGAATCAAACTACACCCCGAGGTATTTGAAAGTCAAAACCTGTTGGATCATTCTTCCCATCATATGAAGCTGAAGCTGCGCGGGATCATGCTTTCTTGAAAAGACGACCAGCTCTGTTTCCTCCGCAGAGAATTCGATACCCAGATGGACAGCCCAAACGGACAAGTTATCTAAGGTATCTTGCAATGGTTTTTGCAGATCAATAGCTTTGGGTCCAGTAACTGAAACTACGCCATCATCTGCCAATTGTCTTAGTGTACATGGGGATACTAGACAGCTGTCACCTTTACGTTTTATCTCCATCCGAAAACAGTCATTTTTTTTAAGGCTACCGTTATTGTAAATAGCAATAACTTAACATCAACCTAGCGGTTTATGTTGTACTGTATGTGGCATAAAGTTTCAAGATAAACTGCTATGCATTGACGAAATTCTAAGACGAATCGTAAAGGCAACGGAACTGGTTACGTTCGCTAGCACAAAAAAGGGTAATAAAAAATTACTCAGTTTAAGTTTTCAAGTACTTACTTTTATTTTCTCCTATAATTTGAATCATTCATATTAGCAACTAAAGGACTATTCACACTTATCCGGTCCGGTTCAGTGCCGGCACGACACCGAGCACGGATACTGATTATATTTCATTCGTTTTCTATGCGCCCATTCACACCTATCCGGCACCGTGCCGTTTCAGTTCAGCTCGCCGTCAGTGTAGCGTCCTTCCGGCAAACTGAAAATTGTCGTCACCGATATTTTTTTAATTTTCACTGAAGTCGATATGTCACTGCATTTGCTGTGTCGGAACGGAAACAGCACGGAAACGGAACAGAAGGGTTCCGACAAAAAAGGAACATTGACTGCGAACAGAAGGCACTTCCACTGAACCGTCACGGAACTGAAATGTGTGAATAGTCCTTAATAGATTGGTTTGATTCTGGCAATGATTTCTTGAAAATTTTCCTACATGCTTGAATAAACTTGTCATGAATACCTTTCTTCTTCTTCTTCTTCTTTTTCTGCTTGGCGTCACCTCACTTGAGATGACTCCGATTTGATGGCATAGCAACTAAAGCTATATTGCCAATTAATTTTCAATATAGTCCAATGGATTTCCTTTTCACTTGACTACGAGCGAAAATCTTGTTATGTGGCTGCATCGAGTCGTCAAAGTACGGATGAAAAACCTTTCTTTCTTGCGAAATACTCGAATTTTCTCCGGATTAACACGATGCGACGTGCTCACCCGTTGAGAGTTTCACCGGAAGTGATGAATATCTTTGTTTCTTTTAAGCGGCGAAGCCCACTAATTGCGACTCATTGTCCACCTGTTGACCATTTTGAGTTTACTGCCCACAACAAGTAAACTAACGTCTACTGGTGGACTGCAGGAACCAGTTTAAGGACTATTCACACATTTCAGTTCCGTGACGGTTCAGTGAAAGTGCCTTCAGTGCGCCGTCAGTGTTCTTTTTTATCGGTACCCTTCCATTCCGTTTCCGTTCCGGCACAGCCAATGCAATGACATACCGACTTCAGTGAAAATGAAAAATATCGGTGACGACGAATTTGAGTTTGCCGGACGGACGCGACACTGACGGCGAGCTGCACTGAAACGGCACTGTGCCGGATAGGTGTGAATGCGGGTATAGAAAACGAATGAAATAATATCAGTATCCGTGCACGGTGTCGTGCCGGCACTGAACCGGACCGGATATGTGTGAATAGTCCTTTAGGGATCACTGTTTTAAACGAACGGAGACGGTTATTGCGTGATGGCTGAGTCGATAGCCGATGCTTTGAATTTATTAAACAAACTTATGATTTTTCTAAAATAAGCGTTTGTTTTTTGTAGCTAATTTGGAACTAATATATTTGATATGATTTTTTACTAATCGTGTGAGGGTTTACAATAATCTATGTGGTATATATTCTTGTCTAGTTATTTCATCCAGCTCATTTCTGTATTTCTGTATTTCTGTCGTTTACTATCACAGTTGACCCGTCAGTTTAACCTCATTATAAGAATCTATTATTCATTCCCGCATCTTAAGGTCAATAATAAATAAGTAACAGAATCGAGAGAACCGAATAACATATACCGGCTAGATCCTTTACGAACAGCTCAAATATATTTTATTATCATCTTATCTGCTACCTTGTAGGGATTTTCAATGATAGCAGACGGGAAAACCTGCCCTTCGAGTTAGGGGCGGCAAACTTCACAATGATTGATTGATGATATGCACGTACATAGTGAGCACGAAAAATATGAATTTTCATCAGAACTGCTTAGGGACGTTATCAGAAAAGCACTCGCTCGGTGGATGGAATGCAGAAAACCCAGGGGTAACATTGTGCCTACATGTTTGGATAGAATTATGAAAATTTGTTTTGCTTTACCGTAGAGGAAAGGCTTACGGATTCACTGTGAGTTAAAGTAATTCCTATGCAAAAGGATGTACAGGAAAATGTTTTGGTTGTTTGAACAAATCGAATTTAGGTTGAATACCGTGCATTTGTAAACGGATGACACGAGAATTGAGAGTCACAAAATATTATTGTTTGTATTATTGTATTATTTTCAAATTTGTGATGCCTTTCTAGAATCAATCGTGTTGCCATAATTGATGGTGTACGCGAAACATGTTTGACAGATCTCATGAAAATTTCTTTCAATAGTGCGATTTAAAGGGTTCAACAACAACAGCAACAGCGTTTTACTAACAGGCACTAATCTTTCTATTGTGTCATCACAAAAACTGCAATAATCGTCATTTTCCTCGTGTAATGCAAAATCAAAGAAGCACTTTGATCTCAGATCTCAAGTTAAAAAGGAAGTGAACGAAAGCGTTTTCCGTTCTGTGATGAAGGTATAACTCGCAAACACTCGTTTATAAGATACGAATACAACATTACGGGAAAAATGCTGAAACGCGAATCATTTGTAAAGGACTTAGGAATTATTCTTGACGCCAAGTTAAACTTCAAAAATCACATCGATTATATAATTTCCAAGGCTTCAAAGCTTCTAGGATCATTCAGTAATAGCCGTTCAACCGAGAAGGTTGTGTATAGAAGCGTACAGTTTAATAACGCTGGTTGGTTTACACGCGTTAAATACGACAACGGTTGAACTACAGGTAGAAACCTGTTGGCAGCAGCCGTTAAAACGTATAGTCGTGCTGCATAAGAGAGCCCTAGTGCTGGGCCAAGCTGGTGAAGGAAACAACAAAGGGCGTTTCCCAAACTCTACCCAGGCCGCAATATACAGCCACAAGTGCTGAGCAGGAGATTGCAAAGGCACATCGAAGAGGAAGAGTGCAAAGGCACATAGAAGCAGGAGAGTGCAAAGGCACACCGGTGCGAAGGCACTTCGGTGCAGAAGCATATCGGTGCGGAGCACTAGGAAGAAGGAGACAAGACAACTCGGTCTTTCCACTGCCATACAACACGCAGGTATACACCGGTGACCTGCGCTGGTTACAGCTGGCGAAGACGAAAGCAAATCGGAATTCGAGTGGTGCTGGATGTCAGGTAGCACTAGCATCACATCATATTCTATCGCTACAGTGAGCTTTAGCATTGTATCAACGTCCAGATACATCCAACAAGAACATCTAGAGCAACGAGGATCTACACGGCAGTGCAACGGAGATAGACAACAATTTCAAGGTAGAAGTTTTTTCTTTTCCTTTTGATTGAGTACTGTGTAGTGTTGGTTTCAAATTTTATTTTAAAGTTTAGTTAAAAATTTTAATGTAATGGATGAATCCATGGACGTAAATCCTAGCATGAATCCGATACCCCCACGAACGAAAAAATATCAGAAGAGCTCTTCTGGGCCTTGGATAGTCTTTTTTAGACGTATATCAAAGCCATTAAACATTTACCAAATTTCTAAAGGTTTGACATCACGGTTCTCTTCAATCAAAGAGATCATAAAAGTAAATAACGATAAAATTCGTATTGTGGTAAATAATTTGAAACACGCGAATGATATTGTCTCTTCGGAACATTTCAATAAAAAGTATAAAGTTTACATACCCTCCAAAGATGTCGAAATTGACGGTGTTGTTACCGAAGCGAGTCTTTCGGTAGATGATTTACTCAAGCATGGTGTTGGTCGTTTCAAGAACTCTATGCTTGAGGGTGTGAAAATACTGGAGTGCAAACAACTGTACTCAGTAGTTCATGAAGAGGGAAAGAAAGTTTATCGCCCATCAGACTCGTTTCGAGTGACATTTGCCGGGTCTACGTTGCCGTCCCATGTCTATGTCGATAAAATTCGCCTCCCTGTTCGGCTTTTTGTTCCAAATGTAATGAATTGTACGAACTGCAAAAAATTCGGCCACACAGCTACTTACTGTAGTAATAAACCAAAATGTATTAAGTGTGAAGGGCCTCATAAAGATAATGATTGCAACAAGGAAATTGAAAAATGTATTTATTGTGGAGAAAGTCCTCATGAGGATATTTCAGTATGCACTGCATTTAAAGTACACAAAGACAAAATTAAGCTTTCTTTAAAAGCACGGTCTAAGCGCACATATGCAGAAATGCTTAAAACGGTCATTGATGTCCCCCCTTTGGAAACCGAAAACGGGTTTTCAAATCTAGAGGAACCAGAGGACTCTGACTCTGACGAAAATAGTGAAGGTAATTCGTTTATCACTACCCAAGGGTCAGTTAAGAGAAAGAAGTCTTCCTCCAAATTACCAAAAAAGACACCTAAAATTTCATCTTCAAAAAAAGATCCCCGTGTTAAACAAAAAAAGTCAAAACCAAAGACTGTGCCTCCTGGTTTGTCAAATTCACAAACCAATCCAGGATCTAGTACAGAAAAAGATAATAATCCAGTGGGCTCCATTTCACAGCCACCAACAGGATTACTGAAGTTTTCGGAAATTGTTGAATGGATTTTCTCAGCATTCAATATATCTGAACCCTTAAAGACCCTCATAATGGCATTCCTTCCAATAGCTAGAACCTTTTTGAAGCAGTTATCAGCTCAATGGCCAATTGTCTCAGGTTTTGTATCTTTTGATGGATAATTTATCACCCGTCGCAAATGATACAATCACTGTCCTGCAGTGGAATTGTCGAAGCATCATGCCAAAACTTGATTCATTTAAAATATTATTGCATAGTCAAAAATGTGATGTATTTGCTTTATGCGAAACATGGCTTACTTCAAACATAGCTTTAAATTTTAATGATTTTAACATTATACGTCTCGATAGAGACTCTCCGTATGGTGGAGTGCTTTTGGGAATTAAGAAATGCTATTCCTTTTATAGATTAAACATCCCTTCAACTTCTAGTATAGAAGTTGTTGCTTGCCAAATAAACATTAAAGGCAAAGATATTTGCATAGCTTCGGTTTATATTCCTCCAAAAGCACAAGTTGGACAGCAACAGCTTAATGAAATGGTTGAAGCCCTTCCTGCACCACGATTGATTCTGGGGGATTTAAATTCGCACGGTATTATGTGGGGTTCCGTTTACAATGATAGCAGATCATCTTTAATACAAAACATTTGTGACAATTTTAGCATGACGGTATTAAATATGGGTAGCATGACACGGATCCCAAGACCTCCGGCACGCCCAAGTGCATTAGATCTATCTCTTTGCTCAACATCAATTCGACTAGATTGCACCTGGAAAATACTGCCTGATTTACACGGTAGCGATCATTTACCAATCATCATCTCAATTAGCAGTAGCAATTGCATTGCTACTTCCGCTAGTATTCCATATGATTTGACAAAAAATATCGACTGGATTAAATACCAAAGTAGTATCTCTAGTATTTTGAATTCAATGGAAGAGCTCCCTCCACTTGAAGAATATGACTTCCTCATTTGTTCGATTCTGGAGGCAGCAGAACAATCCCAAACTAAACGCTTTCCTGGGCCAACGACTAACAGAAGGCCTCCCAACCCCTGGTGGGACAAAGAGTGCTCAGAGGCTAAACTCGCAAAACAAAATGCTTGCAAGACGTTTCTAAAACGGGGAGGAGGAACTCCTCAGAATTTTGAAAAACTTATGGTTTTAGAAACCAAGTACAAGAGCATACTTCGAGCCAAAAAATGTAGCTATTGGAGACATTTTGTCGAAGGTTTGTCAAGAGATACCTCAATGAGCACTCTTTGGAACACGGCCAGACGAATGAGGAATCGTACCGTGGGCAATGAGAGTGATGAATACTCGAACCGATGGATATTTGACTTTGCTAGGAAAGTTTGCCCAGATTCTGTTCCTACGCAGAGCATTATACGGGAATCTCCTCCAAATAATGGTTTTATTAATAACCCATTTTCAATGATGGAATTTTCTATAGCACTCTTGTCTTGTAACAATAACGCTCCAGGGTTGGACAGAATTAAATTCAACTTGGTGAAGAATCTGCCCAACCTCGCAAAAAGACGTTTGTTGGAATTGTTCAACAAGTTTCTTGAGCAAAATATTGTTCCACCTGACTGGAGACAAGTGAAAGTTATCGCCATTCAAAAACCGGGGAAACCAGCTTCCAATCACAACTCATATAGACCCATTGCGATGTTGTCCTGCATCAGAAAATTGTTCGAAAAAATTATTCTACGACATCTCGACACTTGGGTCGAGACGAACGGTTTGTTGTCAGATACTCAGTTTGGCTTCCGTAGAAATAAAGGGACGAATGATTGCCTTGCATTACTTTCGTCTGACATCCAAATTGCCTTCGCTCAAAAGCAACAAATGGCATCTGTATTTTTAGACATTAAAGGAGCATTTGATTCAGTTTCCATTGATGTTCTTTCAGACAAGCTTCACCAAAATGGACTCCCAGCGGTTATAAATAATTATTTGCACAACCTTTTGTCAGAGAAACACATGCATTTTTCACATGGCGATTTGGCAACACTCAGAAATAGTTACATGGGTCTCCCGCAAGGCTCATGCCTCAGTCCGCTCCTCTATAATTTTTACGTAAATGACATTGACAGCTGTCTAGTAACCCCATGTACACTAAGACAATTGGCAGATGATGGCGTGGTTTCAGTTACTGGACCCAAAGCTATTGATCTGCATAAACCATTGCAAGATACCTTAGATAACTTGTCCGATTGGGCTGTTCATCTTGGTATCGAATTCTCTGCGGAGAAAACAGAGTTAGTCGTCTTTTCAAGAAAGCATGATCCCGCGCAGCTTCAGCTCCATATGATGGGAAGAATGATCCAACAGGTTTTAACTTTTAAATACCTCGGGGTGTGGTTCGATTCCAAATGCACGTAGGGAGGACACATTAGGTTTCTGATAACAAAATGCCAACAAAGAGTAAATTTTCTTCGAACAATAACAGGATCTTGGTGGGGTGCTCATCCGGAAGATCTAATAAAATTGTATCAGACAACGATACTTTCAGTGATGGAATATGGATGCGTTTGCTTTCGTTCCGCTGCAAACTCTCATATTATCAAACTGGAGCGAATTCAGTATCGTTGTTTGCGAATTGCTTTAGGGTGCATGCATTCGACACATACAATGAGTCTTGAAGTTCTGGCGGGAGTTCTTCCATTAAAAGATCGATTTTGGGAGCTTTCATCACGCCTGCTAATAAGATGTGAGGTGCTGAATCCCATGGTAATTAATAATTTCGAACGACTAGTCGAGCTTCGATCTCAAACAAAATTCATGACAGTATATTTTAACCATATGTCACAGGAAATCAACCCTTCAAGATATATTCCTATCCGTGTCAGCCTCCTAAATGTCCCTGACTCAACTTTATTTTTCGATACATCCATGCAGCGCGAAGTGCGTGGAATCCCGGATCATCTACGTTCGACGGAAATCCCAAAAATATTTTCAAGTAAGTTCAGGCATATTGACTCTGAGAAAATGTTTTACACGGACGGATCGCGAATTGAAGAAGCGACAGGGTTTGGTATGTTCAACAATAATGTTTCGGCCTCATTTAGGCTTCAAGAACCTGCATCTGTTTATATAGCAGAGCTAGCAGCAGTTCAATATAGTTTGAGTGTAATCGTCACATTAATTCCAAACCATTATTTCCTCTTCACAGATAGTCTGAGTGCAATTGAAGCCATTCGCTCAAACATGACTGGCAAGACTGAACCGTTTTTCCTGGGCAATATAAAACAGTGCCTGAACGACATATTGAACAATAATTATCTAATCACTATAGTCTGGGTCCCGGCTCATTGCTCCATTCCTGGCAATGAAAGAGCCGATATTTTAGCCAAACGTGGTGCTATTGAGGGTGAAATTTATGAGAGACCAATTGCTTTCAACGAATTCTATAGCTCGTCTCGCCAAAGAACACTTGCCAGCTGGCAAGCTTCTTGGGATAAAGATGATCTGGGTCGGTGGATGCACTCAATTATTCCGAAAATATCGACAAAGGCATGGTTCAGGGGACTGGATGTGAGTAGAGATTTCATTCGTGTGATGTCTAGACTCATGTCCAATCACTACACGTTAGATGCACATCTCCTTCGAATTGGGCTCTCCGAGACTAATCATTGTGCTTGTGGCGAAGGTTATCGAGATATTGATCATGTCGTTTGGACATGCGTGGAGTATCGTGATGTCAGATCTCAACTAATAAATTCTTTGCGTACCCAAGGTAGACTATCCAATATCCCAGTTCGAGACATTCTTGCTTGTCGTGACCTTTCATACATGAAACTTATTTATCATTTCATAAAGAAAACTGGAGTTTCAATTTAATAAAGGCCCCTTTCAAGACTTAGTTCTGATCCCAGCTGCGTCCATGAGTTCAACCAATAGCTAAATTAGAATAAAAATAATGTAATGATACAAACAAACTCGAAACAGTTTATGAAATTATTAACAAAATGTCTGAAAATAACAGCTTATTTTATAATTTATAGAAGTTAATCGTTTGGTTCAAATAATATTTCCGAGTAGATTTCATAATTAATGACGAGTTACCTAAGATGATATTTAAGTAATAAGAGAATATGTTTTAATAAATGCAAAACGTTGTGACTATGTTAGAATTAAATTAGGATAAGAATATTATGTAAAAGTGATGCTACGGCGAAGAAAAACTTATGTAAACTGCCTTAAGAAATAAACGTATTTATGAAAAAAAAAAAAAGCTTCTAGGATTTATTTTTCGCGTAACCAAAAACTTTGTCAATGTACACTGCCTTAAGGCATTATATTGTGCACTAGTTCGTTCGACGCTTGAATATGGCACTATTATTTGGTCACCCTACTATCAAATCGACGATGAGCGCGTCGAAGCTATCCAGCGAAAATTTGTTCGGTTTGCTCTACGCAATCTACCATGGAACGACCCTGCAAATCTACCTAGTTACCAAGATCGCTGTAAACTTATAGGCTTGGATCTAGATAATAGATTCGTAGGAATGTCTCAAAAGCAGTTTTTATAGCCGATTTGTTACAATCACGTATCGATTGTCCCGAACTCTTACAATTAATTAATTTCGACATTCATCGTCGTAGTCTGCGTTATCACCCCTTTTTAAGATTACCTTCCGCCAGAACAAACTATGGATTCAATGAACCGTTTACTAGTATGTGTCGTTTATTCGTTAACTTATATAATGTCTTCGATTTTCATGTATCTCGAAATGTAATCAAACGGTTGTTTCTTAGTCACTTATCATGTTAGTTTTAGAATCAAAGATTGATACAAAGATGGGGAGGTTTTATGCCTACTGGAGGCAGAGGTTTAAAAATGCTCAACTACAGTGGGCTTTTCCCTGCTCCACATACATGCATACATACATTATTGTATTTTCGTTCAACCCCCACTCCTCTCCATCATTCTCCATTGGAAACTAACTAGATTCGCCCGCCGAAATTAACCCGGTCGTCATTTCTTCTTTCTCTCTGTCTTCCACCATGCTTTCTTCGATCACTAATTAGATCTACATGCCGATTCTAAACCCGTCGTTTTCTCTGCCTTCCACCATCTTTTTGGTCACTAATTAGATCTTCATGTCGATTCTAACACAGTTGCTAGCTCACGCTCGTCTACCACCTTCTCCACCAACCCTTGTATATATTCCCACTCTTTTCTTCTCACTCACTTTTTAAGCAAGAGTACTATTACTGCCACGTAAGGTTTAGCGTCATCAATTAGTTATAGGGTTATAGATTTAGTTTTAATTGTTAGTTTCAATTGTTAGTAATAAGTCCAAATGTATCTGTTGGATCATTGTAATCTGTTGATACAAATAATGAGAAGGTTTTATGCCTGCTGGAGAGAGAGATTACCAAATTTCATCTCCATCGGGCTTTTCCCTTGCTTCATAAATAAATAAATAAATAAATAAATGTATAACAAGCGGGTGGTTAACATTTTCAAACAAAAATCAAACATTTCCGTTCAGAAAAAAGGTTCAACACAAAATGTTAAGTATCAGGATAGATTACGCACGTTTGAAGTCTGAAAAGTATCAAAACTTAAAACAGAATATGGTAACCAAGTCATGCTTAGAATAAGCATATCCGGTTACTAACAAAAATTGCATGTTGTTTGGAATTTTATAAGTGCATAACAAATGCAACCGTTGAGAAGTAAAAGTGAAAATAGACACCATGATCTTCTGTTTCGGAGGGGTTCAACCGGACGATAATTCTAGATATGGGAAACAAGTCATCAGACTACGCATACTTTGATTTGGATGGAACTTTTCAATCATCTTCAGTATGGTAAACCGTTTAATTTGCACGAATCGATTCAATAGCGGATGTGCTTCAAATCATTGTAACTCGGCAACTCGGTACAAATATTGATCCCCAGAAGAAGTTGTAGGGAGGCGATTGGGCATTCTAAAAAAATTATACATTGGAAAAAATAGATGAAATCTCTTTTCAAAACTAGAGGATCATCGAGGAAAATAGTTATTCAACATATAAACAGCAACAAATATGAATTTCGTTACCAAGCGTAAAATTGACTTGACACTCTTGGATGTTCCTGATAATCTGGTTGATTTTGATGTATCCTATGTTACACTTGATATGGTTAGGAAAGCTACTCGGAAACTTAAGAGTACGTACACGTCCGGTCATGATGGTATATCTTCCGTCGTGTTTTGCCGTAATATTGAAGCTCTTGCCGAGCCATTGTGAAGAATTTTTTTTTATTTATAAGTTTGTGAAGAATTTAAAACTTATTGAATCTCGATTACCGGCGACTTTAAAACAATCATTTATGGTTCCAGTTTTAAAAAGAGAAGATAAAAGGAATGTTGCAAACTATCGTGGCATTACAAATCTCTCAGCCGCATCCGAAATTTGTGAGATTATTGTTAGTAAGGAGTGCTAAAGCTACAAGCTATATTTCGAACGATCAATATGGATTTATTCCCGGACGATCAGTTACCACAAATCTTCTCCAATTCGCAACAACTTATATTGAACATTTAGAAAACGGAGCGCAAGTGGATGTAATTGATGCGCTTACAGCTGCTTTCGATACAATTGACCATGGTATTCTGCTAGCAAAGTTATCTAAAGTAAGGATCTCAGAGCGTATAGCTAATTGGCTGAGATCATACTTGACCTGCAGAACATCACGTGTTAAGCTTGGTTCAACTGAATCCTCCAGTTTCTCTAACTCGTCCGGAGTACCCCAAAGAAGCAACCTAGGTTCGTTGCTCTTCATTCTGTATTTCAACGACATATTACAAATTCTAAGGCCTGGATGTAAATTAGCGTATGCCGATAATTCAAAGATTTATTTCATCGTTCGATCTACTGAGGACTGCGTTTGCCTCCAAGCGGGGCTACCACGTTTGGCATAAAGTCGTTTGGCATAATACCGTTTGGCATAACGCCGTTTGGCATAATGGTTATTTGATATAATGGTAATTATGCTTATGCCAGTCATTTGGAATAACAGATGAACACGTTGCTTGATAGAAATTGTTCTAATTTACTGCAACTTTGAAAGGTCTAATGCGGCTACGCCTCATCGTTTTTAATGACCTGCTGTCCGACCTCGCTGCCGCTCGTTTGGACTTAACTGAGGGATAACTCCTAGCTTTGTGTAATCCGGGAAAACGTCCGCAACTAGACAGAGGTGATTTCTGCCGGCGCACTCGCGGCGTCTTCGGCCGTCTCGACCTGAATCACTGTGTGAGTTGCTTATATAAAATTGACTGCAAAATTTTAATAATAAAAATAATATTGCTATTTCACCTAATATTTTTGAAATATTCGGACCGAACATAAAATTCACACATTTCGTTCGAGTTTTCCTTGCAAAACATCACTTGGTTGAACAACAAACGAAAATTTACATTAAATTAAAATATTGCGAATCCAATTATTATTATGACAAATGGCATTATGCCAAATGACCATTATGCCAAATGACCATTATGCCAAATAACTGTTATGCAAAATAACCATTATGCCAAACGGTATTATGCCAAATGACCTCATGCCAAACGGGCCGCCCCCATGTCCTACCATCGTACTAAACAGCCAATAAGATTTGACTATGTCATCGATAGTGTTGTTCTGCAAAGAACTCACCAATTTAGCGATCGGGGTGTTGTATGTGATCAAAAGATTACGTTCAATTTGCATCGATCGGCAATAATCGCAAAAGCTAATCGATAATTAGGATTTATCACGAAGATATCAAACGAAAATTATGATCCGTACTGTTTAAAAGCTCTCTACTGCTCTCTCGTTCGGCCAATACTGGAGAATGCTTCAATTGTTTGGCATCCTAATCAATTGACTTGGAGCCTGAGAATCGAAAACGTGCAGCGCAAGTTCATCAGATTTGCATTGTGGTACCATCCTTGGCGTAATCCGATAAATCTACCACCGTATGATGCTCGCTGCAAGCTGCTAAATATGGAAACTTTTCAACGACGTCGTTGTATTCAACAGGCTGAATTTATTGCAAAGCTTTTGAATGGAGAAGTCGACAGCCCTAATCTATTGTCATCGTTATGCATCCGAGTTCCATCCAGATCTTTGCGCCATTTTACGAACCGTTTACATCAATGATCCGCACTTCTACATCTGCCGAAGAGTTTTTTGTATTCGGAGAACCATCTTGCCGATTCATAACACGGATTAAAAATAGTTCATCGATATGACATAAGGTAGACTACAGTTAGATGGAATCAAACAATAAAAATAAATAAATAAATAAATTTTCTTGCAAAACAACTTCTCATGCGACGCAATTCATATGCTTATTTTAACAATTTCTGAAATTTCCGGTACTGAAACCGGATTTTCGAATCATTAAACCAGAAAATAAGAACTATAAAATGAAGCAGTTTTGTACCCAATTTTAAAGAATTTTTTTTACTTTCGATTTCAATGGCGGTTTGAAATAAAAAACGTGCCTAATCCACCTAGCAGTGAGATGATACCTTTTTTTTATCAATCCGCATGTGTTTTTTGCATGAATATTCATCGGTGTTTTAATACTCATGACATTGTTTTAATGACCGTCGTTTTACGCGGCAATCGGATCGAAATTTATTCTAAGCGTGTGGCAATCGATTGAACATTCCATGAGACGTTTCACTTTGGAGTTTTTCGCCATTATTTACTTCCAGAGCCGGTATTCAGCAACAAGAATAACCCACAATGATTCGTATGACCATAAATTAATATGACGAATAAATTGCAATAGTTTTGAGTCCAACTGTCATCTTCTTAATTGGTTTGAATTTTAAAAACTCATTACCTTTAATTCCAGAATCGGAATTCAGAATTGGATAAAATTAATACTTTTGTATGAGATCCTTTAATTTGAATTTTTGTTTTTGAAATTCGATTTGGCCTGATTTGAGAAAACGATTGAGCTGTGAGAAACGATTCGATACTGGAACCCGAATTCTAAAATCGGTGTAGCCGAAGTCAGTTAAATCCACCTCAGGAGCTGTATAGTTTACATTTGATTCAAACTGTTTTAAAATCAGTGTAGACATCGTAGTGCGAATTAAACTTTTGGGTACCTTCCGAATCGAAAATTGAATACCGCTAACTACAAACCCTACAAACCTACATCTCAATCTACAAACCCGATAAACCTGATAAATTTATGTGCAATGGACATTTTTATACTAATCACCCTGTATCCCCTAAACCGGAAGTTGGAAAAGTGAGATGTTTTATAAAATCTTAAGACCTTTCATTTTAATCTTTTATGATTCCTAGATTTCATTTTAATCTTTTATGATTCCTAGATTTCATTTGAATCTTAGATCGATTTAGCCATCTACGAGAAAAATGAGCAACACTATTTCAACTTCGTTTCACTGTAATTCCGGAACCAGAAGTCGAATCCATATGTAATTCAGGAACTTTGTTTGGGAGCATACGACTTTTCAAATGAATCTGAGTTTGTTGAGCCATCTCCGAGAAAATTGAGTGAAATTATTTATAATACATGCATTTGCTGATCTCGACGAACTGATTCGAATGGTATATGGGTGTTATGTTCTCCCAGCATTTTTTTCTGTAAGTGGTTTAAATCAATATAATAATGGAATTGCTTTCAACTCGAAAAATCTACCATCATCTGGTTTACATATGTCGTATTCGAACAATTATGTTGCTAAAAACGAACCGTGCTAAAATCGGTTCGAGGGAAAATTTTGTGAAAAAGTATACTGTACACAGTCTTTTTGGTACTTAGAAACAATGGTATTCCACGTTGCTCCCAGATATTACTTTGTCACTCAGCGCTCAAAACTCTTACTACTGGAATACGGTGAAAAGTCGCTTACACAATAATATCGATATCTACGTTAAAAATGGACGGATTTTGACAATCTCTTGTTTGTTGGATAGCTATTACCGTGCGAAATCTAAGTCTAAAACAATATTCTGTTTTCAAGGTAAATTGTGACAGATATTGTCAAAAACAAGGTAAATTGTGACATATATTGTCAATTTTAACATAAAACTTCGTATAACTCGTTCAATAGCGTTCTGGATGACGGGGAGACCTTTCATTTGCGACTAGTTTGATCAAAATCGGTTCAGCCATATCTGAGATCTCGACCTCTTAGTTAACAACACACATACAGACACACACATACACACACACGGACATTTGCTCAGTTCGTGGAGCTGAATCGATTGGTATATAACACTCGGTCCTCCGGGCCTCGGAAAATTTTTCTAAAGTTAGAGTAAATTCTATACTTATTTTTTATATTTATAAAAAACCTGTTTTAATCCACCTAGTGGTGTAATGATGCCTTTCTCATATCAATCATACTATTATATATAATAGTGTGGTATTCTTCAAAATAATTTTCTTCGATTCCTTAAAACAATAACCGAAATCGGTTTGTTTGACCGTCTACTGATTAAAATTATCAATTGGAAAAGATTTGAGGTTGATTTAGAAAACATTTTACGGTGTTTCGCCCTTTTTAGTGATGGTATAAAATTTTCAACACACTTTACCCTATATTTCTGGATCCGGAAGTCGGATCCGGATGAAATTCAGGAATTACGCATGGGACCACAGGACCTTTCATTTGAACCTAAGTTTGTGAAAATCGGTCTCGCCATCTATGAGAAAAGTTAGAACACACATTTTCTTGTTTTGCACATTTTACCTCATAACTCCCGAATCGGAAGTGGGATCCAAATAATACTCAGGAACTTTTTATGGGACCTCAAGACCTTACATTTGAATCTAAGTTTGTGAAAATCGGTTCAGCCATCTCTGAGAAAAGTTAGTGCACTTATTTTCACAATTTTTTGCACATTTTACCCCATAATTCCGGAACCGGAAGTCGGATCCAAATAATGTTCAGGAATTTTGTATGGGACCACAAGACCTTTCATTTTAATCTAAGTTTGTGAAAATCACATCAACCATCTCCGAGAAAAGTCAGTGCAAAAAACGTTACATACACACATACGAACATACACACACAACTAAACAAACCGATTCCGGCTGTGCTGGTTCCCGGTATCCGGTTCCGGAAGTACAAATAGAATACCACAAAATTATATGCACATGAGAAAGGCATCATTACACCACTAGGTGGATTAAAACAGGTTTTACCTTGTTACTGTGATGTCCCTCGTGAATCGCAAGGTGATCCATATTGATATATAATATATTTGGAAATTTATTAGCCAATTTAAAGTATTCGCTACTCATTACATTGTTAATTATAAAAAAAACTCTTGAAATTGACATTTTTACTTCAAGCGCCCTATCTCCGAATCCAGAAGTTGGATGTGAATAAAAATCGGGATATTTCTATGGTATTTCTCAGATGAATCTAATATTGTAAAAATCTCCCGATTCTAACATTATTTCCATCTTTTTTGTGCATACCACCCGGTCATTCCCGAACCGGAAGTCGGATAAAAATGAAATTCGTGAATTTTTTTATAGGACTATAAGATCATTCATTTGAATCTAATTTTGTGCAAATCAGTCGTTCAGCCGTCTTCAAAAAACGTGAGTGATATTATTTTTACTTTTTTTTGTGCATATCATCCTGTAATACTGGAACCGGTAGTCGGATCCGAATGAAGTTTTGGGTTTTTTGGAGCTGTTTTAAAGATTACATATATTTTGTTTTACCGCCAAGAATTGAAGATTTTGGCCTAATTGCCCTATACTTTGGGTTTCGGAAGTTAATAGCAGTTAATGGAGCCATAAGACCATCCATTAAATTCTATTTGTGAAGATCGGTCTAGATATAACTGAGAAATCGTTGTGAGTACGTTTTAAAGTTCTCATATATTATTTACATCATCAATCAATGCCTGAATGGATGGTGGTCACGTATTGACTATTTGATTCAGTTCATTGAGATAATAAAATGCGAATTCCTTCTTTATATTAGCCGGTCAAGCCGGTCAGCCGGAGATTTTCTAATTGAGGAAGTAGAAATTAAGTCTCCGAAACGAAACTTACATCGATTTGCCAGTTATTTCGGATACAATTTCTGGTTCAGGATTTACAGAATGATGAGTTTTAAAAGCTTTCAAACCGTCATATAGGGGACAAGCTACTGCATTCAATTTCTATGTTAACAACATTTTCCAGCACTAGTTCGTTAGTTGATAAAAGTAGGATTTTTAAAAAGATTCAATCAACTTAACGAGATTGTTTGCTTCAATAAAGAAAGTGTTTCTTAGCATATTACGCAAATGTCACGTGCATTTCAACATCTGTATGGTTCCAAATCGGAAAGAAAATATTCATGTGCTTCAGGCAAGAAAATATGCTGCAAGTGTGTCAATTGTTTCGAGCCACTCCAGTAGGACTCTCTTGTAGCTTGTAGAAGATGGCGATGCAAATCTGATTATTTCAATCCTAACAGGATAGAAATTTAACTGAAATTCCCACACACTTGACAAGAGAACAAGCCATCCGATACGTACTTGACGTTGAACTTGCTGTGTGGAATAGCATTGTGATGGTAAATATTTTCCCATCTGCTTTGAATTTCGATCTGTAGATCTCGGGCATTCACCCTTCAACCACACCGTCATCAACTCGTTTGTCCCATGTTTGAGGGAATAAAATGTATGTGCTGTCATCGATGGAAGTAAATATACCCAAGAAGGATTACGATAAAATTGATTGTACCCTCGGAGGGTTTTGCTCCGAGCTCACGGTATACTAAACCGATACCTTTTCGAAGGATTAGCTGTTTTATTTTCAACATAAAACTAATTCGAATGAAGGAAGGCTTCATAATAAAAAAGAGCTGGATAAAATCTCTAAAACTACCAGTTGCTGCACCGTTTTCAATTCTACGTACATTATTGTCCCAATCGCAAATTGATAAATTGATCTTAAATGAAAATTCCAACGTCCAGCAATGACGGAGCTAGCTCTTATCGTTATCGTTTATTTCTATTAAAAAACTAGCGTTCGAGCATGAAGGTGCCAACACTCATCGTTATCGTTCATTTTGTTCCTCCAGGTGAACCGACATCTACGTACTCTTATATCGGGAATGCAGAGTGGAATCATTCAGCGTGTGGAACTTTCAGAGCGGATAATCGTTTGTACTTTTGACCTAGATTTCCACGGTCGATTCCCGAGATCGAAATTCAGTTTCCGTGGTTACCATGCACCGTGACCACTGAGCTACTAAGTAGCGTATGGAGAATAAATCGAGTCGAATCAAACCGATAACTCTTAAATTGTAATAAGAGCAGTTTTATTAAGCAGAAACATGTAAACAATGAAAACAAAATTCATTGGTTGGGTGTGCTTTTGTCCCATAGATTTATTTTATTATTGTAAAACTTCCGGACGTGATTTTGTAGGACGTGTAGCTAATCAGTGCCAGTTCGAGAGAGCTTCAGTGTTTTTCCACACCTTCTATTTGGTGGGGTTTGTTCGTCGGTAGTGCTTTTTGTGACGAAAAAATTAATCATTTTCTTCTTCCAGACAATCTCAGGAATGGTAACCATGAATTTTGTAACGTAAAACTCCCGTTGTTCATAATAGCGCACCCTTGTTTGGTTTTTCTATTACATTGGTTATGCTTCGTGATTCTGACATTAACATTTTCCGCATTCGACAGACTTTTAGTTTCGTATATAAATTTGTTTGAAAACTGCGCTCTTTCAAACAATCCGATTTTCGTGATACTTCTTGATCTAGCTATTTTATCTTTTGCAAGCGAAATAATTTATTCGTGCTCTTTTCAAAGCGCTCCTGATAGAGTTGTTATCTACTATCTCAACTAGGAGATCAGAGCGAGACAAGTTTATTGCAAAATTTGTCTTCAATTGTTGGGATGAGAGTAGTTGCAAATAATATGTTTTCGCTCAGAACCAAACATACATTTAGTAACTTCCGAAGACCACTTAATAAGAGCGATTAAATTTCGAACGGTATGGTTTGTTCGGAAAATAAATAAATATAATAAACATAATTTAAATAGGCTTAAGATAATTGATTTCATTTTGAAATTGTCGATGCTCGAACGAACGACTGTATATAATTAAATCAACTATCTCAAAAAAACGGTAATATTTATCTCTTGGCATCCAGCTGTCGAGAGAATTTTTCCCCATTGTACAGCATCGCTATATACGACGGCTTGACATTTCAAACACTCATTAAACATTTCAAACACTCATTAACTGTAAACTGGAAGTCAGACCCGGACATAAATCAGACATTTTTTTAAAGGACCGCAAGACCTTTCATTTGAGTCTAAGTTTAAGTAAGTGAAATAGATGAATACAATTGTTATAATGATGTTCAATCGTTCACACACCACTTTTATGTCTTAATTTTTTTTGGTCTTAAAAAAAATAAACGCTTCAGCGATGATCTTATGGCCCATTTTGTAAACATTCTCATATAGAAACCGAAAACCGACCTTCGAACCGAGGTCCGGAGGGCCGAATGTCATATAACATTGGACCCAGTTCGTCGAGTCGTAGAGTACGCAAAATGTCTGTGTGTGTATGTAACAGGTCTTATGGTTCTATACAAAGTATCTGAATTTCATCTGGATCTGACTTTCGGTCCGGAATTATAAGGTAAAGTATGTTAAAAATTTTATACCTTCACTTAAAGGGGCAAAACAGAATCTTAAAATTTTTACTAAACTGGCCTCAAAATTACTCCGTTCGAGAGTCATTATCAGCAGACGGCCAAAATAAACTGATTTTGGCTATCTTGTTTTCCGATTTCCGATGCTCGAGTCACCGGAAATAGTGGTCATATTTTCCTGAATGAATCGTTTTATATCGTTTATTTATACCCGGCTTTAACCTAATTTTGGTCGTTTGCCGGGTCCTAATGGTTCTTACTCACTTTTCTCAGCGATGGTTTAAGCGATTGGATTCAAATGAAAGGTCCTGTGGCCCCATACGGATTCCTTGAATTTCATCCGGATCCGGCTTCCGGTTCCGGAGTTATAGGGTAGAGTGTGTTAAAACTTTTATACCATTACTTGAAGAAGCAAAACAAACAACGTAAAAGAATTCTAAATTGACCTCAAATTTACTTCAATCGGCAGCTATTATCAGCAGATGGCAAAAAAAAAATTATTCCCTGACGGAGCTCAGAACTCCGTATCACAATTAGACTGACTAATTCAAGCCATGGACAAAAAATATGTCTATTTTTCGGCATATTTGCCGTACAACCAGTCTTGGCCGAACAATGACTACATATCCTTCATATTATATGAATTTCAGTGGAGCTAAAGCTACCAATAGTAAATTCTTTTCTAGTTGTTTGCTCTCATACAATACTTAGTGGTTTATAGTGTTAGTTTATCACGCTGCCAAACGGAGTGTGATATCCTACATAATCTTTCTTATCTCTTGTTGAAATGGTTACGTAATTCACTCAAATATCTGAGTTTCAAATGCGACATGACTATTGCATCTTCATCTTACGAGACAGGACCTCATAAGATGGATGATACAGTTGGGATTTTAGCTGCCGTTGAAAATTCGGATGCTGAAAATTGTCAGTCATCAACTGTCTCGGATTGGCTAGAATTGGCACCACGAATGAAAGATCCAGCTTTATAACCGTGAACAAGTTGGATAAAGAACAGGATTCTAAGGCTGCATCCAAACATGCCAGCTACTGGCACAGCTTGCATACTTGCGCTCAGACAACAGAATTTTTACCAGATTTGAATCTGAAAATGTTAAAATGTCTACTGCATTGTTCCAAGCATCATTGCAACTCAACCACATGGCTACTATTCAGGGTGCTCAGTATTATTTTTGTGATTTGTGTTAGTGTGTCTTTGGTTTTCCATACATACATTTGTGTATGGTGAGCTAAAATTGAAGGATATTCTATCGTTTCTCACCCACGCCGTTCTATTGACCAAATGTCATCGCAGACACAAGGAGAGTTACCTCACCTTGCGGAGCGGTATAGACGATATCGGTTAATATGGTCATCGACTAACAAGGCCTCTGAATCAGAGTAGTTTTAGCCCTTCTACCAGAGGAGTTGGGCTTAGGCATCTGAACAATGCGAATCACCCAAGTCTCTGGTATGTGAGAATGCCGTCGCAAGCAGAAAGTGACAACTTCTGGTAACTTTTCTTTTGCCGGTTCGAATAGTAAATGGTAAAAGACCTTTATCACTACTTTCCGACATACCAGAGACTTGGGTGATTCGCATTGTTCAGATGCCTAAGCCCAACTCCTCTGGTAGAAGGTAAAAGTTAAGTTACTAGAAGATTTATTATTATGACAATGCTCATCTGACAACAAGTCTTAATGAACTAGACTATAAACTAATAAAACTAATTAAAAATGGTAATAATTAAACTTATGCTATAGCAACCGACGATGAAACTGTAAAGAGGTCATATTGAAGTCAAACACATCGCCGAATTCGTTGAAACGGCGAGTCATTGACAAAATCGGGCTGTTGCTAGCATAGTTGGTATTCCGCAGATCAGTGTGCAGTAATGATCGAGACCGAAGAACACGTGCTGGAGCATACAGGTTAATCTGTGATAGAAGATCCGGAACATCATATTCAGCCAGTAGTAGCTTAGATACAAAAGTGGCTTGTGAAGCACGTCGACGATCAGCTAAAGCTTTAATCCCCAGTAGTTGACAACGATCTTCATACGGTGGAAGGCTCAACGGGTTACTCCATGGTAGTTCCCGCAAAGCATAACGCACGAATTTACGTTACACAGCTTCTATCCTTCGAATCCATAAAGCGTTGTATGGACACCAAACAACATATGCAAATTCCAGCTGTGAACGAACCAATGAGCAATATAGCGATTTCAAACAAAGTGGGTCACGAAATTCACTCGAGATTTTAAATATGAATCCAAGTAAACGGTTTGCTTTGTCAATCGTTGCTGAAAGATGGCGGGTGTACGTTAGTTTTTCATCCAGAATAACACCTAGATCTTTGACGTGATCAACGCGTTGCAGTTGAGTGCCAACGACGGTGTAATTAAAATTGAATATGCTTCTCGTACGATGATAGCTTATGACGGAACATTTAGCAACACAGAGATCCATTTTGTTTTTTACACACCATTCGTAAAACATATTAACAAGATGTTGCAACTTACGGCAATCAGCTTCTTTGCGAATAAAGAGAAATATTTTCAAATCGTCAGCAAAAAATAATTTGCCACCATGTCTTAAGACAAATACAGCATCGTTCACAAACAACGAAAAAGAAGTGGTCCTAGAGTACTTCCCTGAGGAACTCCCGAGATACTTGCAAATGGTTCAGACACAGTATTTCCAATTTGTACGACAACTTTACGGTTAACGAGATATGTTCGGAGCCATTGACAAAATCTGGTCGTACATCCTAGTTTGCCCAGCTTGGTTAACAAAATTTCGTGATTCACAGAGTCAAAAGCAGCTTTAAGGTCAGTGTAGACCGTGTCTATCTGGTATTTGTTGGACATTTGCTCGGTGCAAAACGATGTGAAACAAACGAGATTTGTCTCAACCGACCGACCAAGGAAGAATCCATGTTGGCAACTGCTAATATAATGGCGACAAGCTGATAATAGAGTAGTATTGATGATTGATTCGAAGATCATAGATTCAACACCCAGCGACGTGATTCCTCGGTAATTAACGACGTTACACTTGTCACCTTTTTTATAAACCGGGAACATTATAGACCGTTTCCAATCAGTTGGAAATGATTGCTGCTGGAGCGACAAATTGAAGATATGCGCTAGTGGCACTGCTAAAATGTCCGAACATTTATAGCGCTGATACTTGGAGCATACAACGACTTGATTTTCTTAACGGCTGAAATAACCATTTGCTCGGAGATATGAAAAATGTCCATATCAATTACATCAGCGGGAACATCACGAGCAGCGTTTTCAAGTTCGATGGCAGTAGGTGAGTCAGTCGAAAAGACACTTGCAAAGTATCTAGCAAATAGTGAACACTTATCAATAGCTGTTGTAGCTTCATTATCGTAATACATCATCTTAGATGGAAGTCCAATTTCATTTCTCTTCGTATTGACAAATGACCAGAAGCTTTTAGGGTTGTGCCTTAGGTTGTTTTGCATACGATTCACGTAGCGATTGTATAGAAATTTATCATAGATACGATATTCGTTACTGGCTGTAGTGAAGCGATGCTTATATATAGGGCAACGTCTGTTTGTATATATACGCAAGGCTTTGGCACGAATACGTTTCAAATTCCGTAAGGTGACGTTAGACCAAGATGGTTTTCTAGGAGGTTTACATTTAGGTACACAGTTCTCAACACAATTATGCAATTGACGATTATAGTGGGTAACGGCAGCATCAATATCAATATAACTGTATAGCGTACTCCAATCAATTTGCAACAATAAGTGACGCAATGTTGCCAAATTTGTTTTAGCCTCATTGATAAATACGAGGTCAAGAAAACGCGATTGGTGATTGGAAATCTTGCTAACTTGTCTTAGACCATGGAATGCTTGCCCATCTAGGAATACTTGGTTAGCATAAGTCATTGTTGAGGTCGTTGGGTCAGTTTGGCCTCCCCTATGGGGTGCCGATTTTACTTCTGTTCATACATATTGTGAATCGTTCTCCATTCTTCCAGAAAAGCAGAATGGTATCGCTTTTGTAAAATCTCTAAACCTTCTCGGGGGTTGAATGTTTTATTTAATGTGCATTTAGGCACCTTTTCGTACATGAAGAACTGTCTACTTCGTTTGGTTTTGTGCTGTTTTCCCACCTCCCCCACTTCACATTTCCCTTCCGAGTTCCTTTTATCCTTCCCTCAGGAAAATGATGAGAAGCCACGACAAGGCACACGTCTCCAAATAATTAGGTAAACGTGCCAGTTGAGCCAATTAGTTCTGATTCCTGATTATTTCAGAATTTCAGTTGGACTAAAACCAGATTCTCTCTAACGCACAAAACCGTCATCCAAGCGCGAAAAAAACAAGCAAACAAGCAAGCAAGCGAATTTTTCTCGTTGTTTCCGAAAGTTTGAGAAAACTGAATTTTTGAGCTATTTATGATAATCTCACACTGTTGAAAATTTAATCATAAATTGCTGATCATATTTCTGATGGCATGGAGAAAAAACTATGTTTCTGTGCTTAGTACAACTCGAGATATTCACGGTTAAGTTCTGTCCATTTTTAGACAGAGGTTAAGTTCTATCCATTTTGAAAAGGTGCACCATAGTAAAGCAAGGCGCATTCAAGTTCAAAAATCCGGAAAGCCTTACCCGATAGGGGTGTGACCACAATGTTAAAACAACGAACAAATGTTGAACTAACATTCCTTCCCTTCCTACTACGTTATTGATCATATAATGTTCTATGTTGGTTCGTTTCCCAACTAAAAATGTTGAACCAGTGAAAACCAAAGATGCTTTGTGCTTATTTAAAATCTTTGAAAGACTATTTATGGCTATCATATGAGTTCAGTCGCGGTTTATCAATATCTCATCATGAAAAACTTTCATTCTTATGGGTTGTCCAAAACAGAGAACTGAAGAAACGGCAAGTACTACTATATCTTGAGCTCTTCCATGAATCCGAGATAGTTTATTCATGAGCAGAACGAAACCCCTATGCAAAATTTGAAACGGCAGGTCCCATCGTTGAAACAGCTGCAAAACAACGATGTGACCATCATTCGTATCCGAGCAGTCGTCCGCGATACACTTGTTTTTTTTTCTGCTCCGTATCAGGACGGTATTAATTACAAAATCTCGAGTGCGAAGGTGTTTCCCTAGCAAGGGCTAGCGGAAACATTTCTGTTGTGAGATCTTTCTTAGATCTAATAAGTGATCGGCAGTGATACACACCGGCAGTGATACACACCGGCAGCAGACAGTTGTGTGCTTCAGCGTTTCTACCTGTCGCTTGAATAGCATCGGCACCAGCAGTGGTTGATTCATCAAGGTCACGCGAGGGAAACAATCGAAGCGAACTCATCTATCGGCTCAACAAACCATACCGGTGAAGTAGTTTTTTCCTTATTTTTATCTTTCTATTTCTTACTACCCTATCTATTTGCTCTATTTATCTTGTTGTTGTGGGAGATATGTCTTCCGATGGGGGGAACCCCTGGGAAGATGATGATGTACCTGAAGAGGTGGAACATTTAGATGAATACTCTTATGGTGACACATCTTACATGGATATCCCCGCAACCCCTTTGGAAAAACCACCCCTCCGTCGGAAGGCCTATCAGGATGACGGATCGGTTGGCCCGTGGGTGGTATACTTCCGGCCCATAGCTAAATCTCTTAGAGTCCTTAATATAGCTCGAGATCTGTATAAGTACTACTCGGCAGTGAAACACATTGACAAGGTGTCACCAAATAGACTGCGCGTCGTCGTGACTGATCTGAAACAAGCAAACGATATTGCTAGCAATGAGATCTTCACGAGGGAGTATCGCGTCTACGTACCTTCTCGGATGGTGGAGATCGACGGTGTGGTTCGCGAGGAGAGTTTAACGGTTGAAGATCTTATGAAGGATGGGATTGGCCGCTTCAAGAATGTCGATCTTCAACCAGTGAAGATATTGGAGTGCAAGCAATTGCACTCTAAATCGGCACAAGATGGGAAGTACTACCCATCAGACTCTTTTCGTGTGACCTTCGCCGGTTCTGCACTTCCGAATTACGTTTTAGTGGGAGGGGTTCGTCTACCTGTCCGGTTGTATGTACCGAGGGTAATGCACTGTTCGAACTGCAAAAAGATGGGACATACGGCACCATACTGTTGTAACAAACCACGGTGTGGTAAATGTGGCGAGGGACACGGGGATGACTCATGCAGGAAAACGACCGAAAAGTGTATTTACTGTGGCGAGAATCCGCATGATCTTTTTGAATGCTCCAAGTACAAACAACGCGAGGAAAAGCTTAAGCGAACCGTAAGGGAGCATTCTAAACGATCTTACGCGGAAATCCTCAAACGAGCCACTCCCCCTACCCCTAACAATCCGTTTGCTCTTTTGTCGACTGACGCTGATGCTTCTTATGACCCCGGCGTAGGACCTTCTTCTCTTCAGCTAGGAACAAATAGGAAAAGACCAATTATGTCCTCTCCTAACCTTCCTCGCAAAGGTCTAAAAGTACTACATCAAAATGAAAATAAAACATTAAAGTTCAACCAGAAAAATTCCGTTGAACCCAAGCCAATACCGCCTGGATTTCTAAAATACAACCAGGAATTTCCTGCGCTTCCAGGGACACCGAAAAACCCAGGTGATCCCAAAACACAACCAGAAAATCCGACAAACTCTGGATTACTAAAATTCTCTGATATCGTGGACTGGATATTAACAGCCTTCAATATAACTGATCCTCTTAAAAGTATTCTAACGGCTTTATTACCAACAGTAAGAACATTTTTAAAACAGTTGACAGAACAATGGCCCCTCCTTGCAGCGATCGTATCTATCGATGGCTGAAATACCTACAGAAATCGAGAATATGATCACTATACTGCAGTGGAATTGCAGAAGTATCATCCCAAAATTAGATTCTTTCAAATTTTTGATAAATTCGCGTAACTGCGACGTATTTTCATTGTGTGAAACATGGCTCACTTCAAATATAAACTTTGACTTCCACAATTTCAACATTATACGCCTGGATCGAGGAGACTCCTATGGAGGGGTTCTTTTAGGGATCAAAAAGTGCTATTCGTTTTATAGAATTAACCTCCCCTCGATCCCGGGCATTGAAGTTGTTGCTTGCCAAATCAGAATTAGAGGCAAAGATCTTTGTATAGCTTCTATCTACATACCTCCCAGAGTCTCGATAGGGCATCGACGACTGGCAGACATCATTGAGCTTCTTCCCACCCCGCGGTTAGTTTTAGGAGACTTTAACTCGCATGGTACGGGGTGGGGCTGCCTATATGATGATAACCGTTCTTCGTTAATTTATGATCTGTGCGACAACTTCAATATGACAATTTTAAATACGGGTGAAATGACACGCAATCCAAGACCGCCAGGCCGCTCTAGTGCGCTGGACTTATCCCTTTGCTCGACATCACTACAGCTAGATTGCAAGTGGAAGGTAATCCCTGATCCCCACGGTAGTGATCACTTGCCGATTTTGGTTTCAATATCCACTGGTGCACAAACACCGACATCAGTCGATATGACATATGATCTCACGAAAAACATCGACTGGAGTTCCTACTCGACCGCGATATCCCAAGCTCTCGAAACGAAACAACCAGATTCGCTAGAAGAAGAATACAAATCCCTAGCTGACTTGATCCTCAACGCCGCGATTCAAGCCCAGACCAAACGAGTACCCAAAACTACAATCACTACGCGACCCTCAACCCCATGGTGGGATAAAGAGTGCTCGGAAATATATAAAACAAAATCATCCGCGTATAAAAAATTCGGGAACAGTGGCAAGCGCGAAGACTACGAGAAATATGCATCACTAGAAAAGACCCTGAAAAATCTGATTAAAGCAAAAAAAAAAGGTTACTGGCGTCGGTTCGTCAATGGCCTATCTAGGGAAACATCGATGACCACTCTGTGGAATACAGCCCGTCGTATGAGAAATGCAACCACTAATAACGAATCCGTAGAATATTCAAATCGCTGGATATTTGACTTCGCCAAGAAAGTTTGCCCG
Organism: Malaya genurostris; assembly: GCF_030247185.1. Taxonomy (NCBI): domain Eukaryota; kingdom Metazoa; phylum Arthropoda; class Insecta; order Diptera; family Culicidae; genus Malaya; species Malaya genurostris. Next base: position 97,792,650 of record NC_080572.1, read on the forward strand.
GATTTTGTTCGCGAATCGAATGTCTATCGCGTCGCGTCCTCTCGATACAGTGAAAACGATTCCCCCTTTACGATGACGGAGTTTTCTCTAGCCCTCTTATCGTGCAACAACAATGCCCCAGGGTGTGATAAAATTAAATTCAATTTGCTTAAAAATCTTACCGATATCGCGAAAAAACGTCTGTTAAACTTGTTCAACAAGTTCGTCGAACAGAACTTTGTTCCTCAAGACTGGAGACAAGTGAGGGTTGTCGCTATTCAGAAACCGGACAAACCAGCCTCCAACCACAACTCGTATCGGCCGATTTCAATGCTTTCCTGTATTCGGAAACTGCTGGAAAAAATGATTCTGTTTCGTCTCGATGAATGGATGGAAACAAGTGGCTTGCTTTCAGATACACAATTTGGCTTCCGTAAAGGCAAAGGAACGAACGATTGCCTTGCGCTGCTTTCTACAGAAATTCAAATGGCATTCGCTCACAAGAAGCAAATGGCATCAGTATTCTTGGACATAAAGGGGGCTTTTGATTCAGTTTCCATAAAAATTCTCTCGGAGAAGCTGCACAAGCATGGTCTTTCCCCACATTTGAACAATTTTTTGCACAACTTATTACCGGAAAAGCACATGTTTTTTACACATGAAGACTTGACGACCTCACGAATTAGTTACATGGGCCTTCCCCAGGGCTCATGCCTCAGCCCCCTTCTTTATAACTTTTACGTCAATGACATCGATGAATGTCTTGAAAATTCTTGCACGTTAAGGCAACTTGCAGATGATGGCGTGGTGTCTATTACAGGATCCAAGTCTACCGACCTGCAAGGACCATTACAAACTACCTTAGACGCTTTGTCTACATGGGCTCTACAGCTAGGTATCGAATTCTCCACGGAGAAAACTGAGTTGGTAGTATTTTCCAGGAAGCGTGAACCTGCACAACTACAGCTTCAACTAATGGGTCAAACCATAGCTCAGGCCTTCACATTCAAATACCTCGGAGTCTGGTTCGATTCCAAAGGTACCTGGGGATGTCACATTAGGTATCTGAAACGAAAATGCCAAAAAAGAATCAACTTTCTCCGTACAGTGACCGGGACTTGGTGGGGAGCTCACCCAACAGATCTTATAAGGCTGTACCAAACAACGATATTGTCAGTGATGGAGTATGGATGTTTCTGTTTCCGTTCAGCCGCGAAGATACACTTTATCAAGCTGGAGAGAGTCCAGTATCGTTGCTTGCGTATTGCCTTGGGTTGTATGCAGTCGACTCATACGGGGAGTCTCGAGGTACTAGCGGGAATTCTACCGCTGAAAAACCGTTTGTGGGATCTCTCATATCGACAACTCATTCGATGTAGCGTCTTAAACCCGTTGGTTATCGATAACTTTGAACGGCTAGTCGAGCTTAATTCTCAGACCCGATTTATGACATTGTACTTTGATTTCATGTCACGTAACAATTATTCTTCTTCATATAATCCTCACAGTGTTCGTTTCTATGATACTTCTAATTCTACGGTGTTTTTCGACACATCCATGAAAGAAGATATTTATGGAATCCCGGATCACGTATGCCCTCAAGTGATCCCAAATATTTTTAATGACAAATTTAGAGAAGTCGACTGTAATAAAATGTTTTACACTGACGGATCACATCTCGACGGGTCCACTGGCTTCGGTATTTTTAATGAAAATTTCACCGCCTCCTATAAACTCAGTGATCCGGCTTCAGTTTACGTCGCAGAACTAGCTGCAATTCAGTATACCTTTGAGATCATTGAAACTTTGCCCACAGACCACTACTTCATTGTATCGGACAGTCTCAGCTCTATCGAGGCTCTTCGCTCAGTGAAGCCTGGAAAGTACTCGCCGTATTTCCTGGGGAAAATACGGGAACAACTGAGTGCTTTATCTGAAAAATCATATCGGATTACCTTGGTTTGGGTCCCATCACATTGTTCCGTAAGGGGCAATGAGATGGCGGACTCACTGGCCAAGGTGGGCGCATTACAAGGTGAAACCTATGAAAGACCAATCTGCTTCAATGAATTTTTCAGTCGTTCTCGTCAAGAGGCACTCGTCAGCTGGCAAACCTCCTGGAATGATGGATATCTAGGACGGTGGTTACATTCCATTATACCGCAGGTATCGACGAAAGCTTGGTTCCGAGGGTTGGACGTGAACCGGGACTTTATTCGCACAATGTCAAGACTTATGTCCAACCACTCTTTGCTCAAAGCGCATCTTCATCGTGTTGGCCTTAGTGAGAGTAATCATTGCGTTTGCGGAGACGGTTATCATGACATCGAGCATGTTGTTTGGGTGTGCTCCGAGTATTGCGACGTCAGACTCCAGCTAATTGATTCCCTTCGGGCCCGAGGTAGACCACCTTATGTTCCAGTCCGTGACGTTTTGGCAACCCGAGATCTCCTTTACATGACCTACCTCTATAACTTTCCAAAGCTATATACGTGCAAATCTAGTGCCCTCTCTTTCTCTTTCTTTCTTCTACAGTGGTCCTACCCCAAATGAACTAAACACTGGTCAAGCTGAATTGCTGGAAACCATCCATAAATGACACACCGACATCAAAGTACACCAACAAAGCATCCGAGTCTAGTACAGTCTCTTCCTCGTTACAATCTGGAGAACGTCAAGAACTCGGAAATGAAAAGTGTGTTAAGAAGATGCAAGCTATTAATGAATGATTTGTAATACCAAAATATGTTCAAAATCAATACAGTATAGGTCCCACCCTCCTGACACTCCTTTACTAACTTTAGGGGAGCAGGTCGCCCCATAATACGGCTTCCACTCATATCCACCTAACAACAAGATAATCGGCCACGTTAAGCTAACGCAAATGAGCCCAATAAAAATTTTATTATAAAAAAAAAAACGATGTGACCAAGGACGAACTAAACACATGCCTCTTATGCCAAGAGACCCATTCAATTATAGGGGAAAGAGGATGCAACTGCAATTACTATTTTGCATGTTTGGGAAGAATTTACCAAAGATGGCCTGAAGTTGCTGAAATTTTGGTTCGTCAGTGTTTGAACGAATGTATTCATTGAGACGAGAATGTGAATAAAATATTTGATCTCGCGTTTTTCTTAGATTCGCTGATTTTTTCCAATATAGCAATTCTAAAAATTATAGTCCTAAAATTTGGTCGACCATTTTCAAGTCAAATCTAGGTTGAGAATACATTGGACTGTTTTCTATGCGTACGAATTATTCAATTTTTAATTCATGATAATGAAAGAAAACCTGGTTCAATCCACCTAGTGGTGTTATAATGACTTTCTCATTACAAATTTACACAAAAGTGAAAACATACTTTTTGGAGTTCTTAGCCGCTATTTCTAGTATTTCCACAACCAGTCAGTTTGAATGACCATCAACTAACTGACGCATTGGCCAACGTTGTGTGTGTGTGTGTGTGTGTGTGTGTGTGTGTGTGTGTGTGTGTGTGTGTGTGTGTGTGTGTGTGTGTGTGTGTGTGTGTGTGTGTGTGTATGTGTGTGTGTGTGTGTGTGTGTGTGTGTGTGTGTGTGTGTGTGTGTTTGTGTGTGTTTGTGTGTGTGTGTGTGTGTGTGTGTGTGTGTGTGTGTGTGTGTGTGTGTGTGTGCGTTAATACATACAATTAACTTCAGTCTTCGACTCACCCGAGTTGCAATCCGCAACTATTTCTGTTACGACTAGTCCAAACTATGTTGCTACAAGAGTACGAACATGTTTTTTTTATGTTACACTGATTAAAACTAGGCGACAGCAATTTAATTTGTTATGAAATAGCTATTTAAGTTTCCAATCCCCACATCTTTTTGCCTTATTGAATGATGATATATTCTAGCTATTAGTTGCAAATAAGTTTGTTTGACGTTGCGAAAACATTATTGAATTTGAAATAACAACTAATACAAAAATTGAAACGTAACGTAGCGACAATGTGTTGCTAGTCACAAGACTGCGCTTTTTAAGTCACGCAAGTGGTTAGATGTTGTTAACAATCGCTCAAATTTCTTACTGCAAAAAAGTTACAAAGAAGCTACCGTAACAAAAATTGTTACTTAGGTGGGCAGGGAGGAGTTAATTCAATCCGATTTCGTATGCAGAGAAAATCGAGTTCCGAGGTCACCGTTTCATCGACCTGCCCCACATTAATGCTATGTTTACATCAAATGGATTTGAACTGTTCAGAAAGAATTTCAATCCCTTGCAACGCGTATTTAGTTTATATTCTTCTGTTTCATATAAATAATTAACATTTTCCGGTGCTGACGTTGAGAAAAGTCGTAGCCACTCTACGGGAAGTGTGGCCGAATGAAGGAAGGAATTAAAATTTATTTTAAAAGACATGCATCAAAATTTCGTGCTGTATAAAATTTTTAACAGCCGGTTTTGTAGTAATATCGTCAATAATAAAAGCAAAAATATTTACATACATCCTTGACATGTGATTGAAAAATAATTGTTATGATAGTAAAAACCCAATCACAAAGTATGTTTTACGATTGCCAAACAAACTCACTCCGGTTGAACCGATCGATCTTCGATCTTATTGTCCATTGAATGCGGTAGACTTTTATCCGGATACGACTCCCGGTTTCAAAAGTACTATTGCTAAACTGACTACAACTATGACGGTTCCGAAAACAGATTGTCAAAAACTCCAACATTAAACTTCCATCGATATTTTATGAAATGTTAATGATAAAAGCACCATCACTCACTACGTCCATTGAAACAGAGCTTTCAATGACGCAACAAAGTTGAAATGGCACAACTGTCTATGAAACCAAAGGAAGAACCGTTCGCGCTAAATATGTAATCTAATGGGACCGTTTTTCTACAAAAAAAACTAGGTATTCTTATTATGCATTTGTGTTCTTTGTACTTAAGCACAGAGGTCTCATCATTGGAATAAATAAATAGATGATGACACAGAGGTACCCCATAGGCAGATGAGACAAAAACAAAATTTCAAATCAGTAGAAGTGAAGATAGACATGTGATGTGGCGTGTGTTGTTTCCTGTTGGATGTGTTTCCATAGAGATAGGACTATAATTGAATGTTGTGGTGGCCAAGTAAAGCGAAGCATGCTTGGTTCTAGTCTAGTCAATTGGACTGTCTCTTCATGTGTTTTCATATGCTGGGTAATTTAATTGGCAAAACAACTTCCCCGGTTAGGCTTTAGCTTACCGGTTCGAGTCCCGTCTGTGCGGTAACATTTTCGCGGTTTTCATTACATAGTTGCATTCGCATGTCATTTTTCCAATCTGTTTTTTTGCCCGTTAGAAAAGGATCATTTTTAAAACTAGCTCAAGATGGGTCTACGTCTTAACAAGACTAAAAAAAATCCTTGAAATAAACGTAATTGAAAATAGAAGTTTATAAATTATTGCATTTTCAATCGATGGCTGAACACTTTTTCAAATGAAACTTTATAATAAATATAAACATTATTCCATTACATTTTATTTAGAGATTTCATAACAGCACACATAAATATAGTCATTTATTCATCATGTTGATATGATTTGAAGAATAGATTTTCTCATTTTATGCGATTTTTTAATAAACATCTATAAAATTACTAATAGCAAAGAAGTTTTAGTGGTCATCGACTCAGGTCAAAACCAGAATGAAAAAAAAAAACCTAAATGGTAATAAGTTGAAGTGTTATCAAATCAAGCCTTTGAATTGTATTCATTATAATTAAAAAATCTAATCATACGATTCTCTACAAAATTTAGTTCATGTCTTCCTGATAACTTATAGTGATTAGTAACCCCCAGGAACAAGTGCCCTCGCTCTCCCCTAGTCTCACAGACAGGAGAATAGTTGCCTCAGAGATAGGTTAAACCGTCCCATGGTGTAGGCAGAATTTAATTCGAGCATCTGTGAGATAATCTCGCACAACCGGCGGTGACCATTGCAGCACAGTTTCCCATTCCACCGGGTGATGTATAATGAAACAATTTGCATAAGATAATATCCATTATAATCGGGTAGTTTGCTCGGTCCCAGCATGGAATCGCTATGGAGAGTTCAGCTTCTCGGTTGCGACGGCATTGCATTCTGCCATTTGCTTCACGTTTACTCTCGACATTGTACATTGTAAGGATGCAGCTGAAGTTTCATTGATTTTGTTTCATTTGACTGAGTTGCCTGAGCAGCATGTTCATTAGGACTAAGAAATATTTAAACACTGTGAAACTAGTCAACAACTCTGATTAGCGATTTTTCACACCGTTAGAAGTAGGAAGTAACATTGCAAGCATAAGAAAGTAGTAGTAAATTGACCGAAGATAATGCAATGAAAATGGTCACGACTACTCGCTATTTGATTCTAATCTTACCATGGTTCTTTTACTCGATATAAGAACAAGCAATCGATATATCCGAGTGGACGGAGTCGATTGACCGTGCACTACATTTTACTGTTATCACGGTGTTGGTTCCGTTTCTGCAACAATGACTGCTGGCCAACGTTGTTTGGCCAACTGGGAATCGCAAACAGGAAGAAACAGAAAATGGGAGGAAGGTTCTTATCGTACACGAAAAACACTTTCCAACAAAAAGGAAAGCAAGCAGATTTATATATATAGAAGAAAATATTTCCGTCGAGCTTTTTACATTTTCAAATAAATTTTTTATCGCATAAGAACTCTTATCGCCGGCGAGTGGAATTGTGTTTTTGTTCCCACGAATATTTATGCTAATGGTGACCATTCGGGTTTGTTTGATTTGAGTTTCTTTGTAGCCTGTAAACGTAAATCAGTTTATGAGTAAAAAGACTTTTCATTTTACTCGTGTTTAAGTTATGCTCTCAAATTACCTAAACTACTCTGTATCTAGAAGAAAATCTATTTTCGACAATTTTATAGGTTTCAAATTATTGACATTTCAAAGTTTGAAATCAAATTGCTTTTTATTACAAAACCTGTTCGTTTCGTTGACTACCAGCCCAGCCATTGAACTCCATTACCGCCCGATCCAAAGTTGAACAAAATTGAGTTAGTTTACGCGGACATTATCCAGAGGAAAAGGCAGTGGTCCGAAAGCAGTAGAGGCTAGGCCTACACGCTCTTTGAACATAACTCATGGTTTAAGTGTCGATTACTCAAATTCATAAACTGGAACAATATGTGAAAATTTGAGCATGGATTTGAGAAAAATTTACTCAAGCCATGAGTTCTCTCGCATCTAATTACACATTAGTGTAAGCATTGAGTTTTCAAACATTTGAGTGAAAAGAATACTTCTTGCAGTGCAGTGCGTTCTCATTCTCGGAATATTCTTATCGAATTTAAAAATGCAAGAATATATACACACTTAAAATAAACCCTGTGATTTTACATCTTATTAGATGCACTTAAATGGAGCGTCGCAGTTCACGCAAATTTACGTCGAAGAACATTTAATATTGTGTCTAAAACTCCATGACATGAAATTCATTGGAATAAAAAAAAAAGAATACTGATAGCAACCGACGCGACTTGAACCGAGAATCATTGGAACGCAAATAAGTTTGTTGATCGACTGAGCCACAGAAGTATGCATCTGCTTGGTTGGTAAAAGGTGCATTTAAATTCATACAGTCGCACCTGCTAGCAGAACGCAAGTTACAGTCGAAACCAGTGAAATTCAAGCTCATCTAACATTAAGTCATTACAAATAAAATTTTCCGTCATTTGACAAATTAGGTCTTTATGAATTACATCGTATGAGGGATTAAGTCAACTGTTAAATTCAATTTTTTCTGGAGTGTAGGTTTTTATTGCCGTTTATGGATCCGAAATTTTGTGGTTTTAATTATACTAATTCCAACATAAGGGTATCAAAACCATTCAATTTCTACTCCAAACCGGTCAAAATAAAACGGTTTTGGATCACTTTTTTGCGCTTTCATTCTAAAAAAGAAAAATAACTTTAACTAAGATTTAATGTATAGAAACGTAAACTAAGAAGAATTTCTTTATTTTGAGTGCAAGGAACTCAAATTTTGAGGTAAACTCACTCAAAAATAAGGAGATAGGTTGTAGCTCAAGTTTAGACTATGCACACTTTTTTATGAAATTTAGTGGCGTGATTGGAATACATCGTTTTTCATTGCCATTTCTAGATGTTTTGAATACAAATCTCGAGGTTTCAATTATAACATGTGAGTGAATAATAAGTGAGAAATCCAACATAGGGGAATCAAAATCGTTCAATTTTGACTCCAAACCGGTCAAAATGAAACGGTTTTGAATTACTTTTTTGCGCTTCCCAATTAAAAGAAAAAAGAATAACTTTAACTAGGGATAATCCCCCTATGTTGGATTTCTCACTTATTATTCACTCACATGTTATAATTGAAACCTCGAGATTTGTATTCAAAACATCTAGAAATGGCAATGAAAAACGATGTATTCCAAGAATTAAAACGCACTGAACTGCGGGAAGAATTACAGGGTGATACACACACACAAAAAAAAAGAAAAAAAAACTGTCACTAACTTTTCTCAAAGATGGTGTGATCGATTGGCATGTTATGTAGAAATCTATGAGAAAATGCGCACTCAATTTGCTCGGATATTTCTTAACCGATTTTCACAAACTAAGATGAAAATAAAAGAATTTCATTAAAAAGTCTCCGGAAAGTTGATTCAGATCTGGCCTTTGGTTCCGGTATTACAGCGCTGATCTAGTTAGCAGACCTTGTTAGTTAGTGGATATACAAATCTTACTTTGGGACTACTAATACCCGGTTTCCGCTTCCGAACGCGGTAATAGTGAAGGAAAGCTCCAAAATCGGTACTCATTTCGATTTCTCAGCAACAGTTAAACCGATTCTCACTAATCTTGATTCAAATTAAAGCTCTTAGTGTTTAAAAAAATACTAAACAATTTCATCCAGATACGACTTTCGGTTCCGATATTATAGGGCAATGAGTATCAAAACTTTCAAACTGTCATACAAAATGATGCAAAATCGGTGCGCATCGGTACGTGCTGTTACGGAAGAAGAAAAAAACGCACCCGCCTATCACACAGCGTGCTTTGTTCAATTTTGTATAGCGTGCAGGGTTGCCATACTCAAATCTATATTAACTTGACATAACTGTTTACAAATTGCAAAGGTGATGGTAGTTTATACCAACGAAAGTTTTTGATTTTATTAAAGTTTAAAAAAAAAATCTTCTAGTGATGTTTTTGAAAATAAAAGTAATATGAGAAAGGCATCAATACACCACTAGGTGAATTAAAAAAAGTTTATTTTTCAAATGACGGCCCAGTATTACGGACGATCAGTATTACTATTATTTTTCTTAATTCATATTTGGTTCCAAACTTGAATCATGTTATATTTTTAGCTTCAAATGCATATTTTACATCGTATATGCGTGAAATATAAAATTATATACTTTAGATAGTGATGGTGGTCGAATGATTTTTTTGTTTGAAAGGTGATGTTTATGCGAAGGTTTTAAGCTATATTATACACAGCAAATACGTTGGGAAAGTAAAGAAAATATAGAAAATGGTTTTATTTGGAATTAGAAATTTTGCACATGATTGTTTGACGCGTATCGAGCTGTTGTCACTGAAGAACAAAGTCTGGAAAAAATATAATAATACTAGATTATTAATGAAATCGTTTGGTGCGCAACGATCTGTTTTATGTGAAAATTCTACTGAGTCTACTTGATCCATGTACTTCACTACTTCGAACCACATGCTCAAGTAAGTATGAACGTCAAATGAACAACGTACATGTTTTCTATGTATTTTACCGGTATATAAGTTGTGTTCAATGCCGTCAAATTATAGAAGCACTATTAGAAAAAAAGGATTAACGTGGAAAGGTTGTTTTATGATTCAAGGCTTTCTTAAAATTCCAGAAATGTGAACCTTTATCTTCTCGATCGATTCAATTACTACTATTACAATGAGCTGAAATTTTAGTAAGAGACAACAGCATTGAGATGTGCAAATGGCAAAGTCAAATTGTTATGGAGAAATTCCGTATGAATTCGATGGATATTTTTTTTCGGCTTAAATTTTGTAAGAGCATTACCCATGCTCAATAAGTAAAATCGGCATAATTAGTTGTAGTATACAAAAAAGATATGTTTGTCGTGTTCGGGTCGAGTATGGGTTCCGATTTTTTTCATTTCAAATGGGTACGGGTCGGGTTCGGGTCAAACATTTTGTTCGGGTTTCGGTTTTTATCGGATCTCGGGACTTTTTTCGGATTCGGGTCGGGTACGGGTAAAGATTTGTTTTTTATCGGGTTCGGGTTGGGTTCTGGTTTGGAAGAAAAATTAATCTTGGGTTCGGGTCGGGTTCAGGTAAAAAAACATCCCTTTTACCTCCTTTTAGAACGTTACATCGATAGAATCGTGATTTGGAAACTCATGCTCATGTTTCACCTCTTCGAAACGATTCACCCATTTCAGACCCTGGCAGCTTGGAGCGAAATCGATCTTCAATTCAACAACGCCATCGCACGACATAACATTCAACATATCATGTCAATTGTATGGGTGCGCATTGCTGCTATTTTGGCGCGCACTAATATGACATTTCTCTCCCCTACTTCTATGTACGAGATTCGATGCGGACTTGCCCACTTGCTCACAAATTGTTTCCACTTTTTATGTATTTCGCTTGGGTCATTTTGAGACCATTAAAATGCTGATGCATTCTGATTTCTCACTGTGTGAGAAAAAAGTGGGAGGATAATGTCTGAGACATAACTGGATGACGGGAATACGAATAAAACTGATATACTATTTCTGCACTTTCGAATATCGATAATCGCGTGTACTAGTTGATTTATCGTGTAATCTTGTTTAAACATTATTCAGTTCTTTCATAAAATGATATAATAATACAATAATCAGCTAGATGATGATGATTTTCCTCATATTAGTCCAATCAAAATACTTAGTAAAAATAGTTAGTGTCAGTTTTACAAGCGAACAAAACATGTCGTAAGCCCACTGCATTCAACCACTGAACATATTTCGCATTTCTATGTGTCGGTTTTACACGATATGCTTTGTGTGATGATTCGTTAAATTCATGCGGTTGAAATTTTACGCGCCTTATTTTGGCACTGAATTTCATCCTAATTCTTGTTCATACCAAACAGAAAACTTAAATTTTATCTTATTTGTGGTTATCTCATACATTTGAAAATTTTATCATAAATAGCTGACCACATTTGTTATAGATGATATTGAGAAAAAATTATGTGGCTGCATTAAATACAACAAGAGATATTCGCGATTAACTTCTATCTATTCTTGTACAGGGTAAGGCGTAGTAAGGAATCCCGTAGTAAAGTAAGTCGTATTCACGTCAAAAAACTTATACCATTCTACTTCATCGCGCAACAGGCACATAAAGTACAGGAACAGCAAGCAGGTACAGAAAGTACAGGAACTGGTATATAAAATTCAGGAACAGAACAGAAAGTACAGCAACAAGCATACAAAGTATAGACACAAGTGCGGAAAATACCGGATCAGGTGCAGACAAAAGTTTTCTCCACATGGTCAAATGCATGTTGCCTATATGCGTGTCGTCCGACGATTGGTTTTATATATTTTTATCGAGAATGAAAAAAAAAAAACAAAAAAGAGCAACTATTTTCAATCTGTGGTCCGTGATATAAAAAGGCAAGTAACTACTGTCATAGGGCCTTATAATAACGTTTTTTATTCAATAATTGCACGACGAAATGTGCAGGGGTCCGCTAGTTTCTGTATATTTAAATCATAACTTAAAACATTTTCAGCACACGCTATCGATACCTCTATATGGTTCAAATAAATATTTTGTTTACATTGCTTAAGTATAATTCTAAGCGATGGGTATAAAAAAGCTATTACAATTTTTCTGTCACAACTTGCTAATTTCTCCTAAGTATTTGATGTTCTTACTGTTTTTCGTAGTCATTATTATTTGTTTCTGGTGAAATTTCAAATGATTGTTCAACTCGTAATGGGAGGGTAGACCGTTGCAATCCTACAATTAATTTGCTTTTTTACATAAATAATCTATAATCCATTATAATCAATATCAGCGCATTTTTGGCAGTTAAGGAGGTTACTTTTCATCATACCAAGAATATTCATCGGTTTTGGGTTGTCAGATGCGAAATAATTGAATAAATTTTTAAGAACCTTTTATACTAATTTAATAAATCTCGTGTTGGAACCTTGCATAACTGTCATGTATGAACAGGAAATCCCTAAGAAAAAGGAACGAAAATGAATTAAATCGTAAGCGGTACAGAATTGCATTGATTTCAAATGCCAAGAATAATAAAATCGAATAAGATTTATGGAATCGAACAGCTTGTATTTGGCATAATTTTCATTGGTGTACTAGCCCTTCGAACGGACAAGGCAATCCTACATCAACTGCTAATTCAGTGAATCTACCGCTATATACAAAAAAAATTGACTTCTCATATGGTTTAGTGTTCTTTGAGCATATGATAATTGCCGTCAATTATCGACCGAAATGCGCTTCCAATTTAGCTTTTAATGGAAATTTATTTCTTGGCACAACATTCCAACAAAAAAAAAAAAGGAAATCGATCCGTATCTTTCTACCTTTTAGTGATGTGGGTCAGAGGCACCCACCACGCCGGGATCCTTGATATGCGTTCACAAATTCTGCGTTTTAGCGAAATTCCTGTTCTGTTCAGAAAAAGCAGAAAAAATAAACAAACGGTTGAAACAGTTTCGTTTTTATGGAAAAATGACGAGCAGTTGGAAAATATTTACTCTCGGTTATTTCGATTTTTATGCATCCTTTGGTCGATTCTGCTAGTTTGGAGTTGTTAGGAGAGGGAAGGGTTCACCGGGCTTCTGGAACACAAATCATCACATCAGAAAGCGTTTTTCTATTTGCTATCTCGTTTTTTTTTAACAATTCGGAACAATTTTTCTGCTGAACATTTTTTATTCGAAATATATAAAATTCGTATAAAATGTGAACGTTAGGTATGTAGTTTTTTTCATCTCTTCTTCTTCTAACAGCACGACTCGCGAGAATCAAATATCTTCCGGCTATTGGAGCTGTAGAGTGATGGAATGAAATTCAGTCGCAATTCCCAGAACGGTTCTCTTGTATCACTAGGAACCATTTGGATCGCGGGTTAAATTAAATACAGTTGGACGCTTCAATTTACGTTTCAAATTGTGACTTTTTATTTGATTGACAAGTAATTGTGTGGATAAATAATCTCGCGAATTTCGAATCATTGTCACCTATCAAATATCGAACGATTAATTTAATAGTGGCTCAATATCATAGTATTCAGAAGATAATATAAACGTTAACCGATTTCAAATTTATTTAATTCATATTTCAACTGCCATTTCCGCCTAGCATTTTGCGTCTGCTTAGCGGTTTAAGTTGAACTGCTGGGTGGAGATTGCGGCTCAATATGAACTGCTTGAGGCACTATTGGCGAAACGTGAATAAATCGAAATTAAATATTTGCTTTTTGCACAAACCAACAAACCCCTAAATGTGATGTAGAATGCTGTTCGGTTCTGGCCTCCGGTTCCAGAATTACAGGGTGAAGCGTGTATGAAAATGCAATCCGTCATATACACACTTACAGCCAATTCTCGAGCTCTACATGACGAAACGCCGAATTAGATCGACAACACGAAATTTTACTGATTCTTTAGTAATCCACATGCTCATTTCTGAAATTCGTTAAACTAATATTCTTGTGTTTTGGTAAAAATCGCGTGGTTATCGCGATAGATGTGAAGTTTCTCAACAATTATTGCGATGCATAGGACATTTAACAGTACTTGCTCCAACATTTTCAGTTTTCAAAACTGACCAATGCTGAAATCCAATTCAGTATTAGTATACTTTAATCTTAACAGTCCAAAAATTCCATTGGTATTACAATCATCCAATTCGGTTCAGTACCAACGAAGAAGGTAAAAAAATTCACTGCTTCGAAAATATTAATCCCCTAAAGACTGTCCCAGGAAGTGTGAACGCAACCAAAAACCGCTGCGATTTCGCAATGGTTCAGAATCTGTCAATTTTTATGGCTGCGTCCTGTTGTTTAAACTCTTCTCTAACCACTTGTGCAAATGTTTATTCGTTTTCATTAGTTTGTTTCGAAATGCGTGGACTTTCAGCAGAACAACGTCGAAAAATTGTGTACAAATGGTGCACAGAACGCGGACTGCCACTGAGATAGATAGCAAAAATCAGTTGGATAAACGTATACTGAAGGCATTCGAGCAAAAGGAGGTTTCAGTGCGGGATGTGGCCAAAAAAGTGGGCACTTGGAAGTCAAATGTTCTTCGTGCTAAAGAACGTTTGAATCTTCGAACTTATAAGAAGCAGACACAACTAAAACGTAGTTCGAAACAAGAAGCATCGATCAGGCCGAGGGTTCGAAAGCTGTACAATACGATTCTTGCTGGAAATTTGAACTGCATAATCATGGACGATGAAACCTACGTGAAACTCGATTACAAATCCTTGCCGGGACCGCAATATTATACGGTGCGAGAAGGGCAAGTGTTGAACCAGTCCGAGACATCTATTGAAGTCGAAAAATTTGGTAAGAAAGCTATGGTCTGGCAAGCAATTTGTAGCTGCAGTAAGATTTCGAAACTCTTCATCACCACTGCTTCAATGAACAGCGCAATATAAATCAAGGAATGTTTACAAAAACGACTTCTACCCATGAAGCCACAAGGTTCCTACTTCGAAGCCACAAGGTTCCTATTTTCTTCTGGCCAGATCTTGCTTCTTGCCACTACTCGAAATCAACGGTAGAATGGTATACTACCAAAAATGTCACTTTCGTCCCAAAAGACACGAATCCACCAAATTACCCACAACTTCGACCAATTGAAGAATTTTGGGCATTAACGAAGACACATCTTAGAAAACATGTCTCGGAAGCCGAAACCATTCAACAGTTCGAAAAGGATTGGAAAAAAATGTCAAAACTTGACGCCAGAATTCTGTACGGAATTTAATGAGGACCGTTCGCAAGAAGGTGCGCCAGCTTGTCTACAATTGCAAAGTAGCAAATGTTGAGAATAATATTCTGTTGCTTTAGTCTAATATTATCAGTATATCGAATAAAATTTGAAAATCACTAATAAAATTTGAATAATAACACTTGTGAATTATTTACAGCGAAATCAAAGTGAATCCATACTTTCTAAGACAGTCTTTAAGGCTTCCTTTTTCAACAAAAAAAACGAAAAGAATAGGCCCAAGATTGATTCTTTTATTTGTTTATAAAATTTTAACTTTTTTCATTGAAGAAATAAAAATGTTGTTATTTGAAAGACGTATATTTCATGTCTTGGACGAATTTTTGTATCTTCATTAACTTTCAATTTCAGTAAAAAAAAGGTGTTTAAAAAAGGTTCTTTTTTGTGAACGCGGAACTTTAAAAATTCATTTCTCGAAAACATTCACATATAATATTGAAATAAAATACCTTTTTTAATTCACCTAGTGGTATAATGATGCTTTTCTCATATTACTTATGTTTTCAAAAACATCACTAGAAGATTATGGGAAGATTATTTTTTTCAAACTTTAATAAAACCAAAAACTTTCTTTGGTATAAACTACCATCACCTTTTAAATTTGTAAACAGTTATGTCAAGTTAATATAGATTTTAATGTGGTAACCATGCATGCTATACAAAATTGAACAAAGCACGCTGTGCGATAGGCGGGTGGGTTTTTTTTCTCCCGTAACAGCACGTACCGATGCGCACCGATTTTGCATCAATTTGTATGACAGTTTGAAAGTTTTGATACTCATTGCCCTATAATATCGGAACCGGAAGTCGTATCTGGATGAAATTGCTTAGTATTTTTTATAACACTAAGAACCTCAATTTGAATCATGATTAGTGAAAATCGATTTAACTGTTGCTGAGAAATCGAAGTGAGTTCCGTTTTTGGAGCTTTTTGGAAACCGTGCACTAACAACTAACAAGGTTTGCCAAATAGATGAATTTGCCAGTAAATTTTATAAAAATGTGCACCTCGTTTCGCCATCGCTTGTGAAAAAATACTGATGAAATTGAAAATTTTTACTACTCGCACTGTAATACCGGAACCGAAAGTCGAATCTGGATCAACTTTGCGGAGACTTTTTGAACAATTTCAAGACCTTTTATTTGCATCTTAGTTTGTTAAAATCGGTTGAGAAATTTCCGAGAAAATTGAATGCGCATTTTCTTATAGATTTGCTTATATTGCCTTGAAATGCCGGAATCGGAAGTCGGATACTGACATTTTCTTAGTTTGTCGAGCTGAGTCGAATGATATATGGCATTCGGCCCTCCGGGCCTTGGTTCACAAGTCTGTTTTCACATTATTGTATAGTATTGTATAGCTTTTCTATAACACATGGATCAATAAGTCCCGAGACAAACAATGGAAACAACAATTTTTTGCAAAATTTATTTTTATTCATCAACTTAATCACCTTTTAGGGTGATACAATGGTTCCAACGTTTTTCCAATTTTTCAATACCATGTTTATAAAAAAAAATATCTTTCGCTTCAAAATAAGCTTCAGTTTCAGCGATGACCTCCTCATTTGAGCCAAATCTTTTTCCCTGGAGCATTTTTTTAAGATCAGCAAAGAGCCAGTAGTCACTGGGGGCTAAATCTGGCGAGTATGGGAGTGGGGAAGCAGATCAAAGCCCAATTCGTTCAATTTCGCCATTGTTTTCATCGACTTGTGGCAGGATGCATTGTCTCAATCGCGGCACCCACTTGGAAAAAAACTTTATCATGCTCAATTTTTCATGAAGGATAGTAAATACACTTCCATATAATATCTGTGTCATCTCAGCAATCTCACGGAGCTTCACTTTACGATCTTTCATTATAATTTTTGTCACTTCACTC
The DNA here is from genome assembly GCF_030247185.1 of Malaya genurostris. NCBI lineage: Eukaryota > Metazoa > Arthropoda > Insecta > Diptera > Culicidae > Malaya > Malaya genurostris. The sequence continues at coordinate 97,809,595 of NC_080572.1, forward strand.
ACATTTCCCGGTGTAACGGCTTCCACAGGTCTACCCGGCGAACCACCGACCTTCCGGAGAAACGAACGGTATATACCAAGCGACTCAGCTCGACGAACTGAGCCAATGTCGGTGTGTGTACGTCTGTGTATATTTAACAAAAATGTGCACTCGATTTTTTCGGAGGTGACTGGACCGATTTTAACAGACAGAATATCTCCTGGTTCCATAGGTTGCTATTGAATTTTGCACGGATCGAACTTCCGATTCGATTTTCTCAGAGACCGCTCAATCGATTTTCTTAAACTTAGATTCTAATTAAAGGCCTCATAAATCAAATATACATAGATTTTCCATTGTACGGAGACACTAACAGCCATTAGCTACTGTGGTTGTGTTAAATGCGCAGGCAACTTTATACATGCATTTTTGGAGCATTTACGCACCCATTCTCCACCAGATGGCGCTTCTGGAGTCACGGGTTGCTCAACTACATTACTTTTACACTGGGGAACCTAGGTTTATTTTATTTATGCTTGTAGTCTCATAGCCTGCTGTTAAATTTCATCTGGATGTGACTTTTTTTTTCCATAAATACGTTTATTTCTTAAGGCAGTTTACATAAGTTTTTCTTCGCCGTAGCATCACTTTTACATAATATTCTTATCCTAATTTAATTCTAACATAGTCACAACGTTTTGAATTTATTAAAACATATTCTCTTATAGCTTAAATATCATCTTAGGTAACTCGTCATTAATTATGAAATCTACTCGGAAATATTATTTGAACCAAACGATTAACTTCTATAAATTATAAAATAAGCTGTTATTTTCAGACATATTGTTGACAATTTCATAAACTGTTTCGAGTTTGTTTGTATCATTACATAATTTTTATTCTAATTTAGCTATTGGTTGAACTCATGGACGCAGCTGGGATCAGAACTAAGTCTTAAAAGGGGCCTTTATTAAATTGAAACTCCAATTTTCTTTATGAAATGATAAATAAGTTTCATGTATGAAAGGTCACGACAAGCAAGAATGTCTCGAACTGGGATATTGGATAGTTTACCTTGGGTACGCAAAGAATTTATTAGTTGAGATCTGACATCACGATACTCCACGCATGTCCAAACGACATGATCAATATCCCGATAACCTTCTCCGCAAGCACAATGATTAGTCTCGGAGAGCCCAATTCGAAGGAGATGTGCATCTAACGTGTAGTGATTGGACATGAGTCTGGACATCACACGAATGAAATCCCTACTCACATCCAGTCCCCTGAACCATGCCTTTGTCGATATTTTCGGAATAATTGAGTGCATCCACCGACCCAGATCATCTCTATCCCAAGATGCTTGCCAGCTGGCAAGTGTTCTTTGGCGAGACGAACTATAGAATTCGTTGAAAGCAATCGGTCGCTCATAAATTTCACCCTCAATAGCACCACGTTTGGCTAAATTATCGGCTCTTTCATTGCCTGGAATGGAGCAATGAGCCGGGACCCAGACTATAGTGATTAGATAATTATTATTCAATATGTCGTTCAGACACTGTTTTATTTTACCCAAGAAAAACGGTTCATTTTTGCCAGCAGCGATTGAGCGAATGGCTTCAATTGCACTCAGACTATCTGTGAAGAGGAAATAATGGTTTGGAGATAATGTGACGATTACACTCAAACTATAATGAACTGCTGCTAGCTCTGCTATATAAACAGATGCAGGTTCTTGAAGCCTAAATGAGGCCGAAACATTATTGTTGAACATACCAAACCCTGTCGCTTCTTCAATTCGCGATCCGTCCGTGTAAAACATTTTCTCAGAGTCAATATGCCTGAACTTACTTGAAAATATTTTTGGGATTTCCGTCGAGCGTAGATGATCCGGGATTCCACGCATTTCACGCTGCATGGATGTATCGAAAAATAAAGTTGAGTCAGGGGCACTTAGGATGCTGACACGGATAGGAATATATCTTGAAGGGTTGATTTCCTGTGACATATGGTTAAAATATACTGTCATAAATTTTGTTTGAGATCGAAGCTCGACTAGTCGTTCGAAATTATTAATTACCATGGGATTCAGCACCTCACATCTTATTAGCAGGCGTGATGAAAGCTCCCAAAATCGATCTTTTAATGGAAGAACTCCCGCCAGAACTTCAAGACTCATTGTATGTGTCGAGTGCATGCAGCCTAAGGCAATTCGCAAACAACGGTACTGAATTCGCTCAAGTTTGATAAAATGAGAGTTTGCAGCGGAACGAAAACAAACGCATCCATATTCCATCACTGAAAGTATCGTTGTTTGATACAATTTTATTAGATCTTGCGGATGAGAACCCCACCAAGATCCTGTTATTGTTCGAAGAAAATTTACTCTTTGTTGGCATTTCGTTATCAGATACCTAATGTGTCCTCCCCACGTGCATTTGGAATCGAACCACACCCCGAGGTATTTAAAAGTTAAAACCTGTTGGATCATTCTTCCCAACATATGGAGCTGAAGCTGCGCGGGATCATGCTTTCTTGAAAAGACGACTAACTCTGTTTTCTCCGCAGAGAATTCGATACCAATATGAACAGCCCAAACGGACAAGTTATCTAAGGTATCTTGCAATGGTTTATGCAGATCAATAGCTTTAGGCCCAGTAACTGAAACCACGCCATCATCTGCCAATTGCCTTAGTGTACATGGGGTTACTAGACAGCTGTCAATGTCATTCACGTAAAAATTATAGAGGAGCGGACTGAGGCATGAGCCTTGCGGGAGACCCATGTAGCTAATTCTGAATGTTGCCAGATCGCCATGTGAAAAATACATGCACTTCTCTGAAAAAAGGTTGTGCAAATAATTATTTATAACCGCTGGAAGTCCATGTTGGTGGAGCTTGTCTGAAAGAACATCAATGGAAACTGAATCAAATGCTCCTTTAATGTCTAAAAATACAGATGCCATTTGTTGCTTTTGAGCGAAGGCAATTTGGATGTCAGACGAAAGTAATGCAAGGCAATCATTCGTCCCTTTATTTCTACGGAAGCCAAACTGAGTATCTGACAACAAACCGTTCGTCTCGACCCAAGTGTCGAGACGTCGTAGAATAATTTTTTCGAACAATTTTCTGATGCAGGACAACATCGCAATGGGTCTATATGAGTTGTGATTGGAAGCTGGTTTCCCCGGCTTTTGAATGGCGATAACTTTCACTTGTCTCCAGTCAGGCGGAACAATATTTTGCTCAAGAAACTTGTTGAACAATTCCAACAAACGTCTTTTTGCGAGGTCGGGCAGATTCTTCACCAAGTTGAATTTAATTCTGTCCAACCCAGGGGCGTTATTGTTACAAGACAAGAGTGCTATAGAAAATTCCATCATTGAAAATGGGTTATTAATAAAACCATTATTTGGAGGAGATTCCCGTATAATGCTCTGCGTAGGAACAGAATCTGGGCAAACTTTCCTAGCAAAGTCAAATATCCATCGGTTCGAGTATTCATCACTCTCATTGCCCACGTTACGATTCCTCATTCGTCTGGCCGTATTCCAAAGAGTGCTCATTGAGTTTTCTCTTGACAAACCTTCGACAAAATGTCTCCAATAGCTACATTTTTTGGCTCGAAGTATGCTCTTGTACTTGGTTTCTAAAACCATAAGTTTTTCAAAATTCTGAGGAGTTCCTCCTCCCCGTTTTAGAAACGACTTGCAAGCATTTTGTTTTGCGAGTTTAGCCTCTGAGCACTCTTTGTCCCACCAGGGGTTGGGACCCAAGTAGCAATCCGCAACTAGTTCTAATACGGCAAAGTCCAAACTATGTTGCAACAAGAGCACGAATATGTTTTTTATGTTATACTGGTTAAAACATGGTGACAGCAATGTTTCATCATAACATAACTAGTTACGAAATAGTTATTTAGCTTACAAATAATAACATCTTTGTGTCGTATTGAATAAAATACAATTTATAAGCTATCGTTACTTAATCCAAACATATCTTTAATCACAACAATGCTTCTAGCTACTAGTTGAAAATAAGTTTATTTGACTTCAATAGTAGCAACCCGTAACTAGTTTTGATACCGCTTAAACCAACTGTGTTGCGACAAGAGCACGAACATGTTTTTTATGTTATACTGGTTAAAACAAGGTGACAGCAGTGTTTCTTTATAACGTAAACATTGAACTAACTATCATTTGTAAGTTATCGTTACTTGATTCTAACATATCTTTAATCACAACTATGCTTTTAGCTGCTAGTTGAAAAAAGGTTTATTTTCTGTTGCGGAACCATTATAAATACGTAAGCGTATATGTAAATCGTTACTGTGAATTGATGTAGTAATAACTTAAATATTATAAGATTATAACATATAATTTCTTCATTGATTCAGATAGTTATCGGTAGGTTTTCCCAACGTTATGATAACGAAAATGCAAACAAAACAATCTTTGTTGGCTTGAATATGGCGAACACAATATGGAGTCTCAAGAAGTGTATGAAACATAAATAAAACCAGGATATTACTTTTTTCAAAACTACTTTTTGCCGAAAATTGTGAAAGGCAGAATAGTCATTTTTGGTCTATGCACTGTCTTAAACACGAAGAAAATAATATAGGAATTGAACATCGATTGTGATAATTCTATAATTCTCATGATATATGAATTTAAAATGATGAGAAATCACTCTACTTGGAATAATTTTGAGCATTCTGAACATAGCATTATTTTGTTGTTTATTTTTTATATCTTTATAGATTTTGATTGAAGGCGCATAAAAAACAGTTGAGTAAAATTTCATTCCGCTCGACAGTTTTAAAATCGTTGTGAAATTTGTACCTTGTATCAAGCTTGTGATTTAAAGTACTCTTCTGCTTTTTATTGATGATAGAAAAGTATTCTGGATTCATTCAATGTTTATAATGTCGCTGGTGACTAAGTTTCAACTAGTTTACTTGAAAACAAGTTATTTTCAAGTTATGAAAAGATAAGTTATTTCAGTATGGCATTACAACGTAACGACAACTTATTTTTAGCCGATTTAAAAACTAGTAGAAACTGCGCTTTTTGAGTCATGCAACTGGTTAGATGTTAGTAACAATCACTCAAATATCTGGTTGCAATCTAGTCACAAACAAGCTAGCGTAACAAAAATTGTTACTTGGGGAGGCCTTCTGTTAGTCGTTGGCCCAGGAAAGCGTTTAGTTTGGGATTGTTCTGCTGCCTCCAGAATCGAACAAATGAGGAAGTCATATTCTTCAAGTGGAGGGAGCTCTTCCATTGAATTCAAAATACTAGAGATTCTACTTTGGTATTTAATCCAGTCGATATTTTTTGTCAAATCATATGGAATACTAGCTGAATTAGCAATACATTTGTTACAGCTAATTGAGATGATGATTGGTAAATGATCGCTACCGTGTAAATCAGGCAATATTTTCCAGATGCAATCTAGTCGAATTGATGTTGAGCAAAGAGATAGATCTAATGCACTTGGGCGTGCAGGAGGTCTTGGGATCCGTGTCATGCTACCCATATTTAATACCGTCATGCTAAAATTGTCACAAATGTTTTGTATTAAAGATGATCTGCTATCATTGTAAACGGAACCCCACATCATTCCGTGCGAATTTAAATCCCCCAGAATCAATCGTGGAGCAGGAAGGGCTTCAACCATTTCATTAAGCTGTCGCTGTCCAACTTGTGCTTTTGGAGGAATATAAACCGAAGCTATGCAAATATCTTTGCCTTTAATGTTTATTTGGCAAGCAACAACTTCTATACTAGAAGTTGAAGGGATGTTTAATCTATAAAAGGAATAGCATTTCTTAATTCCCAAAAGCACTCCACCATACGGAGAGTCTCTATCGAGACGTATAATGTTAAAATCATTAAAATTTAAAGCTATGTTTGAAGTAAGCCATGTTTCGCATAAAGCAAATACATCACATTTTTGACTATGCAATAAAATTTTAAATGAATCAAGTTTTGGCATGATGCTTCGACAATTCCACTGCAGGACAGTGATTATATCATTTGCGGCGGGTGATAAATTATCCATCAAAAGATACAAAACCTGAGACAATTGGCCATTGAGCTGATAACTGCTTCAAAAAATTTCTAGCTATTGGAAGGAATGCCATTATGAGGGTCTTTAAGGGTTCAGATATATTGAATGCTGAGAAAATCCATTCAACAATTTCCGAAAACTTCAGTAATCCTGTTGGTGGCTGTGAAATGGAGCCCACAGGATTATTACCTTTTTCTGTGCTAGATCCTGGATTGGTTTGTGAATTTGACAAACCAGGAGGCACAGTCTTTGGTTTTGACTTTTTTTGTTTAACACGGGGATCTTTTTTTGAAGATGAAACTTTAGGTGTCTTTTTTGGTAATTTGGAAGAAGACTTCTTTCTCTTAACTGACCCTTGGGTAGTGATAAACGAATTACCTTCACTATTTTCGTCAGAGTCAGAGTCCTCTGTTTCCTCTAGATTTGAAAACCCGTTTTCGGTTTCCAAAGGGGGACATCAATGACCGTTTTAAGCATTTCTGCATATGTGCGCTTAGATCGTGCTTTTAAAGAAAGCTTAATTTTGTCTTTGTGCACTTTAAATGCAGTGCATACTGAAATATCCTCATGAGGACTTTCCCCACAATAAATACATTTTTCAATTTCCTTGTTGCAATCATTATCTTTATGAGGTCCTTCACACTTAATACATTTTGGTTTATTGCTACAGTAAGTAGCTGTGTGTCCGAATTTTTTGCAGTTCGTACAATTCATTACATTTGGAACAAAAAGCCGAACAGGGAGGCGAATTTTATCGACATAGACATGGGACGGCAACGCAGATCCGGCAAATGTCACTCGAAACGAGTCTGATGGGCGATAAACTTTTTTTCCCTCTTCATAAACTACTGAGTACAGTTGTTTGCACTCCAGTATTTTCACACCCTCAAGCATAGAGTTCTTGAAACGACCAACACCATGCTTGAGTAAATCATCTACCGAAAGACTCGCTTCGGTAACAACACCGTCAATTTCGACATCTTTGGAAGGTATGTAAACTTTATACTCTTTAATGAAATGTTCCGAAGAGACAATATCATTCGCGTGTTCCAAATTATTTACCACAACACGAATTTTATCGTTATTTACTTTTATGATCTCTTTGATTGAAGAGTATCGTGATGTCAAACCTTTAGAAATTTGGTAAATGTTTAATGGCTTTGATATACGTCTAAAAAAGACTATCCAAGGCCCAGAAGAGCTCTCCTGATATTTTTTCGTTCGTGGGGGTATAGGATTCATGCTAGGATTTACGTCCATGGATTCATCCATCACATTAAAATTTTTTTTAATCAAACTTTAAAATAACAAATGAAACCGACACTACACAGTACTCAATCAAAAGGAAAAGAAAAAACTTCTACCTTGAAATTGTTGTCTATCTCCGTTGCACTGCCGTGTAGATCCTCGTTGCTCTAGATGTTCTTGTTGGATGCTGATTGTTGGATGTGATGCTACTGCTACCTGACATCCAGCACCACTCGATTCCCGATTTACTTTTGTCTTCGCCAGCTGCAACCAGCGCAGGTCACCGGTGTATACCTGCGTGTTGTATGGCAGTGGAAAGACCGAGTTGTTTTGTCTCCTTCTTCCTTGTGCTCCGCACCGATATGCTTCTGCACCGAAGTGCCTTCGCACCGGTGTGCTTTTGCACTCTCCTGCTTCTGTGTGCCTTTGCACTCTTCTTCTTCAATGTGCCTTTGCACTCTCCTGCTCAGCACTTGTGGCTGTATATTGTGGCCTGGGTAGAGCTTGGGAAACGCCCTTTGTTGTTTCCTACACCAGCTTGGCCCAGCACTAGGGCTCTCTTATGCAGCACGATTTTACGTTTTAACGGCTGCTGCCAACAGGTTTCTACCTGGAGTTCAACCGTTGTCGTATTTAACGCGTGTAAACTAACCAGCGTTATTAAACTGTACGCTTCTATACACAACCTTCTCGGTTGAACGGCTATTACTGAATGATCTGGATGTGACTGTCGGTTCGGGATTTACGGGGTAAAATGTTCAAAATGATTTTTAGTGCAATCGATTTTCTCAGAGATCGCTGATAATTAGAACAATTTCATTTTCAGGAGCGTGTTCTTACACATGACACGAAAAAATCAAGCATTCAAATAGTCGTATAATTCTTCAGTTAGGCAGGAATGATCATTGATTTCATAAGGCAATATAAATTAGATTTTCTTGGCCATAGCGTCCACCATACGGAATGATCAGTTCATGACCAAATACGTTGATTTTGGATATATCGGATCATCGTTCCTGGTTCCGGAAGAACCGGAAATGTGCTCGTGTGCTCCAAACCGGAAATCACTTCAATTCCATAAGTTGATGTAGAATTTTATCTAGAACTGGTTTCCGGTACCGGAAATACAGGGTAGCGTATATGAAATTGTAGCCTGTCATATAGAGCGATAATGCAATAAACGTAAAAATTCTTCTAAAGGGTGTAGCCGGGTTTCCATGTAAAAACTGCCCCCGAACAGAACAAAAAATGTTAGAAAGGGTTTATATTAGAGATGTGTTTCCCAAAATTTTAACCCTTCAACTGCCATATTGGTGGAGTTAGGGTGGTTCTTCTAATTTTCATTTTATTTAAATTTTTCAAAAACCTCTTTAGCAAAAATTTTTTAAAAAAATCAGAAATATTTTCGGAAATGGTTTTTTTTTCAGAATTTTTCAAAATGTATTTCATGTGAAAAAAAAATGTTCAAAATTCTCGAATTGTCTTAATCGCACTCACAATTTTGGTACCATTTTAGATTTTACATCAAAAATAAATCATTAATGAGTACATTACGCTGTATTTATTCAGTTTTTTCAAAAAATGTGGACGGGTATAATTTTTTTTTATTCAATATTATAGTATAATTTCAAGGCACACTGCTTAAGCTCTAAGATGCCAAGGGTATTTATTAATCTTAATTACGACTAACATAAAACTAGAATAGTATCATTATGTAATGTAGCGGTAGCGGATTCTCGAGAAGCTATCGGTAGTGGCCGGTGAATTGAATATCGCATGAGGGTCTTCCATATGCCGTTGGCGAAGATCCATGTTGGCCGCATCCTTCGGTCCGTGTGGGTTCGCGGGAAACACCCCCAGGCTACGAAGGCCTGGCGGGTGGCCCGCATGCTGGTTTTCGACTGGGGCGGCCTTCCGTGGACGATGATGGTGATGTTACGGAAGAGAATGAAAAAAAAGTAAATATTGTGGAAATGGGGTAAAAAGGGGATGTGGGAACAAAATGTTTGAAAACGATAAAGATCTAATTAGTTGCCATCGAGATGGTGAAGAGACAGGGAAGGGGTAACGAAAAAGTTAGTGACAAAAAAAGATCTTGTTAGTTCCAATGAAGATGGTGGACAGGGACGGGGAAACGGGTATAATATCAGACTTTAAAAAAATAAATTGTTCGGAAAAGCATGCGTCTCCATCAAATTGTCATCATCCGATGGAGACGCATGGTATTCAGTTCTAAAATCATATATCACATGCCCTTAGAACTAAATACCATGCGTTTCCATCTACAACTTGAGCACAGGTGCTTGAGTATTGACGTAATTAATAATGATAAAAGAATTCTATTCCTTATGTTATTTATACACGCTCGCACGCCTTGGTCGATTTACCAAGCAATGATGTAGGGACCGCATTAGTGAACATGTGTGCTAGCGGACGGTTGCAATTCGTTTCTAGCTTCAACATCTTGCGGGTTAGTCTGGAGGTTTCGAGGTTAGCTATTAGCAGTCCTAAGAAATACCATACACCAGATAGAAATCATGTCGAAGCGCTAGCAGCAAGTCTCGAAACCCCAAAAAGAACGTATTAATTCTCATCGTCGATGTCATCAACATCATCAACATGTTCTTTAAAACTTAATATTTTCAGTTTTTTGCTATTTCCTGAAGAGCACCCCTTTATTAAACAGTTTCGGAAAATCGTATTGTTTTATTGCTTTAATCGAAATATGTATTAACTAAGAATGAATGAGAAACTAAGCTATGTGTAAAAATTGAATTTCAAACGCTTTCGCAAATATAGTTCATCGAATTTATTTGCACTTAGTGGTCTTTCTCTGGTGTTTCGTGGAGTACTTTTCTCACTAACCAGCTCAAGCCTGTTTATTATTTATCTAGAAATCGTCTCCATACAGCTCAGACTATGACCACTCTTTGCCTCCATTTGATCGATCCACCTTGCTCACTATGCTTCTCTTTTTCTTGAGCCTTCCGAATCACATTCAAGAACCATTTTCAAATGTTTGCCATCTGTTATCCTGATGACATGCCCTGTCGATCGTAGCTGTCCAATTTCAGCTGTACGTATGATAGGTGGATCTCCAAGCAGCTGTTGGAAACCTTGGTTTATACGCCGTTGATTAATTTCTTATCCGGGGTCATAAATGAATGAATACACGAATTCATGAACCAGCACGATATCGTCGCCACGCACCATTTTTCGAGTGGGAAAATGCTATATTTTAAAGCCTTTCCCTCTCATAAATTTTGTTTCGACGAATTTACTGTTAGTCCGATCTCAGTTTGATTAATCCGTCTTTATGAGCTTAAGCCGTTTGACTTTAGCTGTCTTGTTGTGCAATTTCAGGCAACTTGGCTATTCATACCATGTGATACAGAACGTCGACGAACATTTCATCTTAAAACTGATAGTTTTTTAGATTTCGCTTGGTTTCGAGTTGTATAAGAAAGGAATCATATTACCACTAGGTGGATTTGAATAGGCTTTTTAAAACGACACGTAACTCCCGTGTAAGAAAAACCTTAGTGTATGCAAAAATGCATGCTCAAAAATTTAACTTTTTTGTGATTTCGAAATAACAATTCTTCAAATTTCGCATGTATTGTACGCAAAATAATGAGCTTTAAAATTTAATCAAATATCATTTTGTTTGTCCCCATTTCAAGATATCGTTCTATCGAGAAAAAAAATTCCAATCAAAAAATTTACATAACTAATAATAAGACTTTTTATAAGAAAATTTGCGCTATTTTATACTTTTTAATTTCGTTGAATATTGCGTCTAAGTCATACTACTTAAAATAGCTCGTAGAAAAAAAAAATAAAACATTAAACGAGTTTATTTGAACAGAAGTGATTCCTCCAAAAGGAGCTGTTAAAATTTGCCAAATATGATCTACAATTTTTTAGCAGAAACAGGTTTGTGTTCAGGAGCACTTTCACAACGCTTTTGGACTTATCCTACTGGTTATCGCAGAGGACAACTAAACGTTCAATGGCGTAATTGGTTTGAAGGCGTGAAGCGAAGAAATGTGACAGACTTCCCGCTGGTGGGCGCCGTACTTCGACTCATCCGCGTGCTTCACTCCATATTTAATAGGAATTGTTAGTTGAGTTAGATGCCAGGGAATCCAACTATTTCTGAATGGAAAGAAATTTTTCTTTCTTCGACAATGGACACTCTTTCCAGCACACTCGGTGTAACGGATATCAGACAAAGAGAAGGACTTTGCTGCTCTTTCGGGGAGGGTATGTTGCAGTAGACGTGCTGTGAAAACGGCATCTTGTGTTGTGTTTGTAGATGAAATAATTTGTGTCGCTAGCGGTTCTGTAGCTAGGTAGAAGGTTCATTTCAGTATATGCAGTAGCGAAGAAGGAACTTAGAACAACTGAGCACTACACATGGAAGCTGTTTCTTCGCTATACACAACCCATTTGGCGTCAGGTGGTGCGAAAACAGCAGGTAAGTAAGTGCTATTTGAATACTTTTCTCCGGTAGTCGGTTCTTTCTATGTTTGTTTTGCACGTGGATTTGTCCTAAATCATGCCATAATTTTGCATAAAGAAAGAAATACGAATTATTCACTAGACGTGTTGATAAATATTATGTGTTATGATGTGTCCATACACTTAATAGCAATATTGTTGAGTTTTTGACAATAATTAAGTTTTTTTTCGCAGAGAGATTAAATTCAGTTATTCAGTACTCCAAACATTAAATATTACCCGGTATTCATTGCTTCGTCGTCAATTGAACAAAGAAACCACATGGAAGAAAACGGGTGTACAAAAAAACTCCTGGAAGAAGTATATATTATCCATGAACTGCAGTTCATTTCAACTCTAGAGTTTCAACCTGACTAAACGGAATGCGAAGCACTAAAAGGAACAACCAATACGAGCTAGCGGGGATTTTCTTTTCACTTGACTGCCTTTATTCTTTTGAAAGAAATGAACACGATACCAGCCACAGTTGCAAAAATAACAAACAGGTAGGGTGGATGTTTCAATAGACATTGCAGTAGACGCAAGGAAGCAATTATTTGTAGTTAACACATTTTATGCATACTAAATTAATGAATTAACAAATGCATTGAATAGTTCTATAGCAATGTTTTTATACTACCCTAATATAATAAAATTTGGGAATAGAGAATTCTTATTCACAACATCGACCAAGCGTAAGCATATCACGTGTTCTGTTAAGTCTAGCTCAAGGCGTCAAAAGTTTCCTGATTGTGTGTGTGTGTTGCCACAATCGCAGTAGACACGACTTCGCAGCATCAATAACCGTTGCTACGAGAAAGTGAGTTTGCACATAAAAACTTGTGCACACGATGGAGGCGCGTGGTTTTCATTGAAACCCAAGTTGTCCCGAAACTTTGATGGACTGTGTAGAGGCGGCTTTTAATGTTGATAATTCACCTTGTTTTTATTGTTGTTGTTGCTATACCATCCGAACCGCAGCTTTGCGGTTTATTCTGTTTTTTCCCTCTCGCTGTTTTCAACACCTTTGTGATATTTTTCGCAGAGAGTGTTTTTCTTTGATATATTATGAAGTTCGTATTTATGGAGCAGTATTAATACAGTACATAATAATGTTTTCGTTGAAGGTTGGCTTGTTAGAATGATTGATGTTGTGAACGATATGTACTTCGTAACATTGGCATGATAGTACAGCTTCATTACGCTACCATCGCTTAGTCTGCGGACGGTGATCGGTTCATTATTTATTCCTCGGTCTGTATTAGAACGACAGTTTTTTATGTTCTTAGTTTCAATTTTATAACATTATGTTTTCTAAAGACTGTCCCAGAAAGTATGGACGCACTTTGATTTCGCTGTAAATAATTCAAATTTTATTCGATATACTGATAATATTAGACTACAACAACAGAATTTTATTCTCAACATTTGCTACTTAGCCATTGTAGCTGGCGCACCTTCTTGCGAACGTTCCTTATTAAATTCCGTACAGACTTCTTTGTGACAAGTTTTGACAGTTTTTTCCAATCTTTTTCGAACTGTTGAATGGTTTCGGCTGCCGAGACATGTTTCCTAAAATGTACCTTCGTTAATGCCCAAAATTCCTCAATTGGTCGAAGTTGTGGGCAATTTGGTGGATTCATGTATGTGCCCACTTTTTTAACACATCCCGAACTGAAACCTGCTTCTTTTGCTCGAACGCCTTCAGTATACGTTCATCCAACTGAAGGTTAGCAGGACCTTTTTTTCTACCCATTTTCGGTTTATCCTCGAAGGTGTTATCCTCACCGAACTTCCTGATTGCATTTCGCACGACTTTTTCACTTACTCCTTCCATTTTTGCTTTCTTTCTCAGTGACAGTCCGCGTTCTGTGCATCATTTGTACACAATTTTTCGACGTTTTTCTGCTGAAACTCCAGGAATTTCGAAACAAACTAATGAAAACGAATAAACAACTGCACAAGTGGTTAGAGAAGAGTGTAAACAACAGGACGCAGCCATAAAAATTGACAGATTCTGAACCATTGCGAAATGGCAGCGGTTTTTGGTTGCGTCCATACTTTCTGCGACAGTCTTTATATAAGAAAGTTTATACAGTAGTTCCAAAACTCGATTTTTACGAATAGAATTGTTGATTTTTGCTATCAAAGAAACATTTTTAGAAATTTATTGAGAAACTCCAGGGGTTAACACCAGAAAAGGATAGCAAAATCATGATCAACTATTTGATTTTCACTAAAAGAGATATAAATTCAGCATAAGACAGATTTTTCAAAAAGTGCGAATGTATCTTGGCAAGCACGTTTTACTGATCAGAAACTGTTAATTGTATACAAATGGGTTTTAAGAAGAAGTAGTAGGAAATCGATGGGAAGAAAAAAGCCTGCTCTGAAAAATTACAAGACATGACGGGTCACAACATTTTAAATGAAATAAAGCTCACAGATATGAATATCTACCCAGAGAACTTTGAAAATTCGAAAATTTGCAAATTCATTGATTCTTGGCGAGGGTTCAAGTTATTCGATTTGAACCACCGATGCACTGATGAGTCGCATACGAAATCTAATGAAATTAGTATACAGAAGGACATTGTTAGCAATGGTATCAGGATGTTAAATTGTTTCAATCCATCTAGTGATGAAGTGATACCTTTCTCATATTACTCATATTTTTATTAACATCGCTAAAGGATTCTTAAAACAAATTATTTGAAATTTAAAGAAAAGTTTATTTGGGAATAAACTAACATAACCTTTTTAATTTGTAAACAGTTTTTGGGGTATCGGCTCCCTATGTTCAAATGTTCTCTGGTAGAGAGAAGATACTTTCCAACGAACAAAAAACAAAATTTGTTTCGCACAAATACCGGAAAAAATTCTTTACAATTCCAATTACTCTTCGTATGACCGCAGGCTCAACTATACCCAATTTTCTAAAATTGGGAGATTTTTCTCTACTTATTGATTTAATGTTATTGTGTCACATTTTCATTGCCAAATTTTGTATCAGTGATCAGTTGGCGACCAAAAACAGTCAATGCGAGTATGTTGTAAGAGTAAGATTATCGAAAAGTTACTTCGGAACTCATTGTAACTTAGTATGATGAGATGTGAATTCGTAACAATATTTTGACTTCATTGTCACCATCATAATCCGACTTGTTTCATTATGTCTAGCATGCGACCATTATGCAGCATAAAACTAAACTTTTTTTAATGAATAAGTTACAGGTGCTACTTGGGACGTCAACTTCGCGGTTGTCTTTTTGACTTGTTTTTATTTTTTTACAATATCATCTATTTTGTGAGTTCTAGCATTTTAGGGTTGAAGCATGTATAGCGAGATGCTGCATTCATGCACTGGATATTATGGTTGGAAGAACATCTATTGCCCGCGGAATGCGTGTTAGTGTTTCTGTTTACAGGTCTGCCTGCAAGTTCTTCGATAACAATTGTAGTAAGAAGGTGAATTGATGAATCATATCGGGGCTACTGTAAGGCTACTGTATCCGTATTCACTAACAAGTCCTTGAACTGATGTTGGTTCTATTTCATATCACATCAACATACCTATTCAATATTTCGATCTAATGTAAAAATTTCCATTCTTCATTTCGAAAGAGTGATGTTTTTTTTGTATGAAAACCCCGAATGTTAATTCATTTATCTTTTCAGTCTGTTCTCCATGACCTTCCACTTAATATATACATCCAACATAATTGAAATTTTAGAAAACGAAGTAGTATTTGAAGCATTGTTCGATTTTCAGAATGTTCTGCTATACGATTTAGCTCATGTTGTCATGAAGACTTCAATTGCTGTATTTCAAATGCATTTAAAATTTTTTCGTGTCTGTTACCATATCTCATGTGAAACAGTAAATCGAAATTACCCTAAAAATATGTAATCTTAAATATTTATTTTCCACTTTAAAAACGTCACAACTGAGTTTGGGGTAGCGCATTATTCATCGCCAATTTTGACTCACCCGCATCGTTGGGATCAAATTCGGCCTCCAGCTCTTCTTTGGTCGGTTCTCGCTCCCCGTCCGCACCAGGGCTTTGCGGTGGTTGACTGCCGTTGACGTCTCCTTGTTTCATTTTCACTCGCACCTGATGACCGCGAAACGCTGCTTGGATCTTTGTGGCTGCCTCTTCGACTGCATAAAACGGAAAAGAAAAGAAAAAACATATGCAGATTAGTTTTTCGTTGATAGATACATTCTTCGTACAGAATCAGAATCCTACATTCGTATTTGAGGAAACTTTGTTATGGATTTTTCGTGTTTGAGTTGAAAAGTGCGATCTGTTACTATCCCAAATCTGGTTGTACTTCGATTTTCCCAAATTGAAATTCAGCTCAACACAGTTTGGCCAGCTGATCATTTTCGAATAATAGAATTCGAAGTTCGTGTCAAGGATTCATTGAATGTATTTGTTGTACTCAATTCGATTGATTCAAGTTGAATATTCGATCAATTTGGACTCTGTTTTAAAGAATTTGACGTATACTTTTTAAACTAAAATGTATACGGAGTAGCTTCAAATGATAATAAAATTAGGAAACTTTTTGATGTGGGTCGAATCCATTGACGTTCGAAGAGAAATATAATTTCCCTTGAAATTTAACCCACCGTTAGCGATTGTAGCGGAAATTGCACGAGTTCGTGCAGAAGTAATCATCAGTAGCAGGACGGACGGCAGAACATACCTTAGACTTTAAAACTGCGAAGCTCTCAATTTGCACATTTTATTGCAAATTACACAAAAACAACCGACCCAAAGTTGGAAGCAACCACCAACAACAGTTCCGGTAGCACAGTGAACTAACCTTACTGGCAGCTGTTCCATTGAATCAGCCCGTATCAGCCATTTTAGTTAGGTGGTGGTGGGAAAAAAGGGTTACGGTCGCTTGAGTCTCTAGTGCACGGCACACCACACCAAATATGGGGGAACCAAGGTTCCATTTATGAAAATTCACGGTTTCGCATATACATTATGAACCTCGAGGACCCGGATAGAATGTGATAGTGATGGGTATATTTTATCCACAGGTTTCCCTTGTTTTACATTAAGGGATGAGAGGTGTGTTGGAATAAGAGTTTCCGTTCCAATTTTTTTTTCAGAAAATGTGTGTTGCTTAGAATATAGCATACTGTCTATGGTAGCTATGAAATATAGCAGCGATAGTTATAGTTTGATATAAGTGTGGCCCTCACACACGGTTAGTTCAAAAGCAAATAATGATGGCTTTGAAACAATTTGATGGTTACCATGGTGTTTTCGTTATTTGATTTAATAAAAAATGCTTAACTTCAATAGTATACGTATACCGCAATTGGGTAAGTTATGGTTGCATTATCTTATACCGTTTTTGTTCTTGAACCTACACGCGGGCGACTCTGACTCCGAGTAAAACGAACACGTGGTACGCGCCCTAAACAACAACACATAAAAAACCCTGTTTTAATCCACCTAGTGGTGTAATGATGCCTTTCTCATGTGTAATATTGTGGTATTCTATTCAAAAATTTTCTCTTCGATTTTTGAAAGAAACCAAGAGATTGTTTGTGCTTTAACTAGTATAACATACGTAGGTCATCCTTAAGAAAACGAAGTGGGTTCACTGTTATATGCACTTCCGGCAGCGGAGCCCGAGAACCGGCATAATCAAAGTCGGTTCGTACGGCCACCAACTAACATGACATACAAACTCTACTAGTACGCACTCTAAATTACGATTTAAATGTTTGTTGCATCCGAAAATATGCAGTAATTTTTGCTAGGACCATAAGACCTTTCAATTGACCCTAAGATTGGGAATAACGGTTTAGAGTCCAGTTTATAACATTTTTTACGGTTTTTGTTCCGTCAGTTTAAGTGACGGTGTACAATATTGAACACACTTTACCCTATGACTCCGGAACCGGGAGTCGGATCCGGATGAAATTCAGGAATTCCGTATGGGACCGGAAGACCTTTCATTTCAATCTAAGTCTGTGGAAATCGGTCAAACCATCGCTGAGAAAAGTGAGTGAGATCCATTTTGGTATATATGACCAGTATTTCTGGTACTTCGGATACCGGGAACCAGGATAGCCAAAATCGGTTTGTTCAGTTGCCTACTGATAATGACTATCGATTTGTGTAGTTTTTTTTTCACTACTCGGTTTTTCAAGTGATTGCATAACCTTTCTATATGAGAAAGGCAAAAAGGAAAAAATAAACATAGATGCGTGGTGCGACCCGAGAAAATTTTTAGAGCAAAACTACGCGATTGAAGTCCGATCTAGAGCGACCCCAGGTTGCTAAAACAAACACATCAAAAGTAGTTTGGGATACTCTGGGTCAGCTCTCGGGCTGCTCTGATCAATAAACGAAAACGGTATTAAACAATATTGGATTCACGGAAGTCTAGTTGAAAAATAAAAAGAACTATGAATAAATAAAAACTGTTTCATAAACAAAAATACACAATTATTATTGTTTTTTTTTGTAAAAATTTTTATTCAGGCCAATTTGCGTATATATGAGCTTTATTTTTTTACTGTTGGATCTCGTTGTCACCCTTCTTCTAGTGGGAGAGAAGCTTCCATTTCCTTCTAGAGAAGATTGGAGGTCACTTTGTCCGTGGCTGCAGATGCGCTTTGTACATTGATTGCAGTTGATAGTTGGTTTGATGGTGAAAGTGTTTTTGAAACAGGAGCACTGCATTCACTAGTTTCCGTTGTTGAGCGGTTGTCCTTGTTTTTGTTTGAAGATGTCCTTTTCGCAGTCTGAGTGCAAGGTTTGCCGTAGTGTGCAGATTGTTCACAAAACTGACATGTAACCAGTTGATTTTCATACGTAATCAGCGTTTTACACGGATGTATTCCGTCTTGATCACAAATGATGTAAGATGGAATTGCTTTACGTAGTTGCATACGTACCACTCGCACGCCATTCCGGATAACCGGGAAAAAATTTCGCCATACTTCCCTTTCGATGGGTAGAACTTCACTGTACTGCGACATACTTTCCCGAACGAACTGATCGCTGGTCTTCTATGGCACTGTCAACCATGTACACAGGGATTTTATATTTAACATTGTCATGATCAACACTGTGCACCCCGTTATTAACCGAAGCAAATGCAATTGCATCTCTTTCACGTTTGAACATAATGTACACACAGTTAGACGCCTTGTTGAATTGAATCTCACTTACATCATTGCAGACGTTCCTTAAGGGGCGGGTAGGGTCTAACACTTTTGAAAAATCATTTATTATTTTCTTTATATTTTCTTATAGTAAACCATTTGAAGAATTTTCTGTGAAATTTTCAAGCCTATTGGAACGAAACTCTAGAAGTTATGGACCCTTATCTATGGCTATCTCATTCTACGAAAAAGCAAGAGCTCGGTGCACAGGCCCAAGATTTCTACTTCGATTGACTTCAAAACTTGACAAAACTGTCTTGAAATGTTTCGTTATAATAAATTACATAAGAAAAAATATGATTTTTTGAAAGTGTTAGACCCTACGGGATCCCTGGAGTAATTAATTGTTTCTATTCATTTTATAAACAAAAACCTTTAAACGCGTTTTCCTCAAAAGCAAGTTTTGAAAGTCCGTGTCTATCGTCATTCAAAAACTACTGCACCAATTTTTTTAAAATTTTGCACACACTTTCTACATATAAAAAACCAGACCCCAATGTTTTCCTTTTCGTTGTTTGTTACTTTGGGGAGGTTTAACAGCTACAAAATGGCGGATTTTTTCGTGAAAAAATCGTAGTTTTCATTTTGAACAACCACCAAAAATTTAAATAATTTAAAAAAAAAATCAAACAGAAACGTTGGGGTCTAGAAAATCTTCTACTCAAACTATGCTGTGTTCATTTGTTCACTTCTGATTAGTCTGCGCTGAGATACAGTGGACACCGCAAATCATGATTTTTAAGAAGCGTCCTCAAAAATACCTCTTCACCGACTTATTTCTCTTTATTTTTCCACGAAAAAAATACAAAATGTTGTTCAAATGATGCTTTTTATTATGCAAAATATTTGAATTTATTTTGTTGAGCGATAATGCTGGAAAAAATCGCTAAAATGATGTTTTTTCATCGTTTAGACCCTACCTCCCCCCCTTAAGCAAAATTTCAATTTCGGTTACTGCTGGTCTAACTTTGCAGCGCTTGAAATCAAAACAGATTGAATTTGGTCTTGTAGGTCAAGTTTCAGGCTTTGTTAAATCGTATTTGCCCATTTCGTACACTCTATTGTTCACTGTTTTGTATTGTCTTTGTTTCTGCCGTAAAAAATTTTCGACTGTGTCGGATGAGATGCGAGCAGGAACTGAGACAATTATTATTGTATTAACTCCAAAAATGTTCAGAACTACAGTATTACAGACGTATTACAAGTATTACAGACCTGAACCGTGTTGATTTCAATGAAGTGAACTGATGAATTGAGAATCCAGTGTACATTCTGAATGTGTATTTGATGAAGCTATAAGGAAGTTAATAAATTTGTTTTGCGTTTATTGATTTGTATCATTGCCAAAAACATTACACTGTAATGGGATGCTCTGACAAGCAAGCGCATATTGAGAACAAGTTTCGTGATTCTATTATTTGTTTATTCACTCATGGGCACACTATTCGATCAGTAACAACACGTTTACAGCAGAAAGTAATTTTTGTAAGTTTGATAAGTTGAGCTGATAGTGAAACTGTTGATGGCCAAAAAATTGATTTCGGATATATCGGTTCCCTGATCCCGGTAGTATAGGAAATAGTGGTGAAAGACTCTATAACGAAACTCACTTCCTTTTTTTCCGAGATGGTTTTGTGGTCTCAGAGCTTGATATTAAATTTTATCCTGATCGCACTTCGGGCTTGGGACTAACGGAATAAAATGTAAAAGTGCATTCGATTGATTTCCTTGAACCATAAATCAAATAAACATAGATTTCCCAGTGTATTAGTAATGTAGTTGAGCAACCCGTGACACCAAAAGCACCGTCTGGTGGAGAATGGGTGCTCCTAAAATACATGCAAAAAGTTGCCTGCGCATTTAACACAACCACAGTAGCTAATGGAAAAAAGTACACCCGTTTGTCACTAGAGGTGCTGTTAGTGTCACCGTACAGTGAGAAATCTATGTTTATTTGATTTATGCTTGAACATAGATTAAAATGGAAGGTTAGTCCCATAGCCTGCTATTCAATTTTTGATCAATGCGTTCTTGTAAATGGCCGTTTGTTGACGGTAACTTTAAATTAAATGTTTCGCTGGGTTTAAGAAGTTCGTAGTACACTACTTTTTTCTGATCCCACCACACACACATAGCATTGCTTTTTGCCATTCTCGTGAAGAAAGGTTATACAATCACAGCGAGAACCGATCGAATTGTCATATACCACTTTAATCAGTTCGTCGAGTACGAAAATGGTTGTATGTATACATGTGTGTATGTGCGTATACAACATTTTTGTGCACTCACTTTTGTCGAAGATGGCTTATCCGACTTCTAAGATGTAAAAACTAAGATTCAAAAGAAATTATTTAAATTTCTTATTGATTACTCACTTTCCTCCGAGATGGCATGACCACTTTTCACTAACTTAGGTTCACTAATTATGGTCTCATAAAGAAATCCTAAATTTTATCCGGATAAAACTTGTGGTTCCGGAATTACAGGGTGGAAAGTGTGAAAAATTGTATACCGTCACTCAAAACGGCAAAGCAAAAAAAACGCAAAGCGTAACAAAGATCGTTTGACCGATATTCAATAGCTTAGGTTCAAAAGTAAGTTCGTTCAATCGGTTGTTTAAAGTACGAAATCAAAATCGTAAAAAAATCATCTAAATTGGAATGAAAACTAATAATTTGTAGGCTATGTTACTTGTTGGCCATACGAACCGACTTCGATTATATCGGTTCCGAAAATGTATCTGCAATAGTGATCATTTCGCGGGTTGTACCAGTTAATGTAAAAAAACTTTGATTTTTTTCAAGAATCAAAGAAATTTTTTTCAAAAGTACCACATTATATTATATGAGAACACGAGTAATATGAGAAATATCATTACAACACTAGGTGGATTAAAACAGGTTTTTCTCATAACGATTCGGTCTTGCACTCGATGTTCATGGTTCTTTGAATATATTCATTTTTCGTCTTTAATTGGAATTGGATTTCACTATTCTTTACGTTTCGTCTTCGACTAGTTAGTGCAGAGCAGTGCAAATTGAACTGCTTACTGCAAAAATTTAAAGAATTCAATTTGAACCGCTAAGCAGACGTAAAGTTAACGCTTTTTCATATTGCACCGAAGCACAATATCTTTTCGGCGTCCCGAGCGAAACGAATAGGTGACTGACCTGGCCGTTACCACAGATTTTGGTTATTTGGGGGTTTAGCTAAAAACCGTTTTGCCAGGCAAAAATTTTAAATATCTTCAATCAGAGTTGAAAAAGTGTGTAAACTCGAAGAAACTGCATCGATTGACTTTCATTGGTATTATTCGGCAGGTAACGACTAGAGAAGATATAGATATGAAAATGAAAGGCGGATAGATATTCTAGATAGAATCAGTTATAAGCTTAGATCGGAAAAGCTAGACTAGGCAGGCTCATATATGCAAGGTCGGAAGGAAGGAATGAAATTTATTTTACCTTCTACTAGTGGGGCCCACTATGCCGGTGTCAGTGGTAAATATGTCACAAAAATACGTAACAATTCTTCTAAACTGAAAACATATTTTCACATATAAACAATCAAATGGAATATCATATGGTCTTATGATCAGTACCTATTGAATTTTATCCGGATTCGATTTCCTTCCTAGTGCCCTATGCTTTGAACCGCTGCCCCGGGATAATATGATAACACATAACTCCATAAGTCGTGAAACACATATGGCACTATAATTTTCAAATTCATATGGCGTTTGTGAAATACCAACTTTCAAAAGACTATTCGTGCAATTTCATGGCATTTCGATTAGTCAGAAAAAAGTGACTGACATTTAAGTGAAGCTACACAACAAAAATTATGAAATTTACAGGTGACGCAAATCCACATCTGACACAATTCATGAGAATGTAATTCGTAAAACGACTGAATTTAACAAGAAAGATATAAACTTACGTCAAACATACCCCGCCTTTCAAGCAAACGTGTAAATTTACATATTTTAGCACATAAATATATGTCAGAATGCATTAAATATAAGTTAGATTTACTGTAAAATTAAATCATTTTTGACGCTCATATATGTCGGTCTCAGAAGACGTAAATTTACATGATTTTTTCTAGGTGTGTACTTTTGTCATTTTCAAAACAATTCCTTGTGTTAAAGTATCATTGCTTTTTGATCAAAAAAATACTGTACAAGTTCAACAATGGCTGGATTCTGTTCCATCGAAAAGAATTGTTATCAGTTTGTCAGTTTGTAAAACGTAGACATACAGACACATATGATAGTGAACGTTCTGGTCGTCTAATAAAGCTGATTACTCCAGAAAACATAAAAAAGTTCACAAATTGGTTATGTCAAATCGCAGATTCAAATTCGTAAGATAGCTGAGATGGAGCTCAGCTATTTTTTCTCACTATACCAACGATGAGGGTCATTGCCGTAAAGATACCAGAAGGTACTGTGTCTACAATTATACATGAGAAAGTTTTTTTAGAGTGGATGCCATGGTTACATATAGTCAAAAAAAACAACAAAGCTTTACTCGAACGACTAAATTTGTATACTCCTGAGAGACCTATTCGACAACGACCTTTTCTGCTATTGGAAACTCGTAACACACTATATGGTCAAAATGAACCATTCCGATCCATTCGCCTACGATTCAATGATTTCACCGAATATTTTAATTTCAACGTGTCGTCTAATGTTTTTTGCCTTTCTCATATAGAAAAGCTATGCAATCACTGTGAAAACCGACGATTTTCACAAACTAAGATTCAAATAAAAGGTCTTAAAGTTAACAACAAATTTCTAGAACATTTTATCCAGATCCGACTTCCGTTTCCGGAACTAAAGCGTGATAAGTGGAAAATTACCAATTTCATTAGTATTTTTTCACGAACGATGTTCAAAAACAGGTGCAAATCCCATAAAACTGTCTGATAAATTCTTCTAGTCTACAGAGCTTGTTAGTTTGTGGGCATAAAAACTTAATTCGGCACTAATGGCCCCCCTTTTCCTGTTTCGGAATCA
Source organism: Malaya genurostris (assembly GCF_030247185.1). Classification (NCBI taxonomy): domain Eukaryota; kingdom Metazoa; phylum Arthropoda; class Insecta; order Diptera; family Culicidae; genus Malaya; species Malaya genurostris. The sequence goes on from NC_080572.1 coordinate 97,833,623, forward strand.
CCGAAAGTGGTGCAGAGAAACATAAAAAATAGAACTCACTTTGATTTCTCTGCGATGTTTGAACCGCTTTTCACATATCTAGATTTGAATTAAAGCTCATATTATCTTTAAAGTTACTGTGAAATTTCATCCGGATCTGACTTCCGGTTCCGCTGTTACAGGGCGATGAGTGTCAAAGTTTTCAAATCGCAATATAGAATGACAATATGTACCACATCGAAAGAAGAAGAAAACACAAAACAAACTATGCGTGCTTTGTTCTATTTCGTACACGCTATAAAGAAAACGAAACGGTTACAAATGTCTGCTACTGGTGTATACCCGCTGTATATTTTGGCTACCTGTGTAGCCATGGCCACCAGACGGCTACCAAAATTGTGTCAGTGACGGCTGTCAAATCTAATTTTGCAAAACATATAGTCGCCTGTACCTTAGTTAGCCAAGCGTTTTCATCTTTTCATCTTCACTGAAAATGTCAAAGATTTCAATGTGGAAAAATCCTTGTGGATACGGTTGTATCGTTTGAGTTGTATGTCTGGCAGCGGTGAGGCAGTCGGTAACCAGAATGTCTGCCAGCCATATTTTTCCCGCTGGCAGCGTTTAGTCAGCCATCTGGTAGCCATGCCCATGCGGGTAATATTGATAAAAGACGGTGCTGCGGTTTATGAAAATTAGAGCTATTTTATAATCAGCACGAACGAAAGAATAAACGAATGTCAATGAATTCCAATTTATTTGAAAAAAAATGAAGTTTTCCCATCCGGTAGTGCAGTAATACCGTGCCGTTGGTGTAGTGATATCAATAATAATAATAATAATAATAATAATAATAATAATAATAATAATAATAATGATAATAATAATAATAATAATAATAGTAATAATAATAATAATAATAATAATAATAATAATAATAATAATAATAATAATAATAATAAAAATAATAATAATATTAATATTAATAATAATAGTAATAATAATAAAAGTAATAATCCTACTACATGTTTTATGCTGCTGATTTATGCTGTTTAGTTTGACTTACATATGCAGAAGTAACAGAAACGCAGATTCGCTTCGTTTGTTAGATTTCGTTTAATTGGTTTAATCGAAATATAGCATGAGATAGTTAGTCTAGGGTTAATTAGGTTCAAAACTGTTCCAGTTTGTAGGTCATATTTGTTGGTGGCAAACGAACCAACTTTTGTTATTCCGGTCATCTGAATCCGGTTTCGGAAGTATTGGAAATAGTGATCAAAAACTGTAAAAGGGACTTCACTCACTTTTCATGGCCAAATCGATTTTCAAAAACTTATAGGTTCGAAGTAAAAGTCTTACAGTTTCATACGGAATACCTAAATTTGTTGTGGATACTACTTCCTTGATCAACATCTGTTCATAACGATGGCAACGATGGTTAAATTGAAGAAATTACACTCCGAATTGCTTCCTCATCCTTCGTATAGTCCAGATCTGGCCTTCAGTGACTGCTGACTATTCCCTGTTAAATTAAGTAATTCAACTCAAATGAAGAAGCAATCACTGATTGTGAAGCCTATTTTGAGTCAAAAGAAAAATCCTTCTACAAACACGGCATCAAGAAATTACAGAAGCTTTGGAATGATTGTATTGCTCTTGTAGGAGATTACATTTATGAAAAGAATCGATTTTTGGCAGAAATAATTTTTTTGCCTTGTGTGCAACTTTGCTTCCGCCGTTTTTTTTTTCCAAAATTTAAAGCTTAATTGCGAAAAAGTGCTTATAGATGTATTGTTCAAAGTATTGTCCGTCGTTAGCGACAACTTTCTTCCATCTTTCCGGCAATTTTCGGATCCCGGCTCGAAAAAAGGAGTCCTCTTTTGACACTATCAATGAAGCAATCCATTTTTCCAGCTCTTCGAAGGATTGAAAATGTTGATCTGCCAGGTCGTGTGCCATCGAACGGAATTGGTGGAAGTCAGAAGGGGTGACATCTGGGGAATACGGCGGGTGGGGCAAGACTTCCCATTTCAACGTTTCCAGATACTTTTTGACTACTTTTGCGACGTGAGGCCGAGCTTTGTCGTGTTGGAGGATGACTTTGTCATGTCGCTCTTGATATTGTGGCCGCTTTTCTTATAGCGCGCGACTAAGGCGCATTAGTTGCGTTCGGTAGCAATCTCCTGTGATGGTTTCACCCGGTTTTAAGAGCTCGTAGTAAATCACAGTTTTATCTTTGAAGGTTTTTTCTCTTCCACCACCATGTTTGTATTCGAAATCGAAATCACCATTTTTAAAATGTTGAAACCACTCCCGACACGTTCTTTTACTCAGAGCAGCATCACCATAAGTTTCTGATAGCATTCAGCTGCATTTTGTTCGAATTGTAACAGAAAAGTAAAACTTCCCGCAAATGTCGAGAATTGGGCACATAAACAGACATTTTCGAGCGTGAATAATATGAAAACAAGAACAACTGTCACTGAAACGGCGATGACAATTCGTTAGGCACTGTACACACGAACTTTAAAGGCATTCTCATCTATGTATTTTGACCAGCCTCAGCCGGTACAGCCACCTATCGAAAAAAAAAGAAGGAAAGTTGTACACCTGAAATTTAGTTAGTCACATGACTTATTGAGTAATGTGTTATAATAACATTGGAGTATGATTATGGATAAAAATTTAAGCCTCCTCATAAGTGACGTTGTGAAATAGGCACTATATTTTTAACACTAATTTGGAAACTAATGAGCAATTCTAGAAAGTAACAGCAAAAAAGTGACAAAATCAGAATCGACTTTTTTCAATTTGGTTTGAATTCTGTCTTTAAAAAGGGTGAAATAAATACTCGAACCTTAGCTCTTCTGATTATCTATAATAATTTTCAAATGGATGAATTGTTGTCTGCTCGTTGCTCCATAAGTAGCTCTGAACAGCATCCAAGAGTAAAAAAGAAAAATGTTCGGTGAGATAACGTTTATCGAAATTGGCAAATATGATTTTTTCCCGAGTATCAATAGTTTGGAAAAGGTATGGCTGGATAAGACGGTATTCAAATCAGCCTTACGCTTCAAAGCTCTCACTTATCCGATTACATGTTCTGTTAAATTGAACAATACTTTTGTATATTGTGTATAAGGGAAAGGTTCAAAGCACTTTGAAAAAAAAACTTATATTTGAACCTCATGAGTTTCGATTTGTGCTACAGTGCGAGTTTGTTTACATTAATGTCTAAACATCTCGATAGCGGCTGCTTCTAAGAGAAAGGTCGTTATGAGCAAATTCATTCATTTTAACCTGTAGAATTATATTTTAGTGTCTAAATGACTTTTTTTTCTATAAAAAATTTAAAGTTTTGCAATTAGTGGTTAATTTTTTCAGCTGTAACTTTGCAATTGTTCTATTTACACTTATCAAATTTGCACCAAAATGTGGGTTTAGGTTTTATTTATACTGGTAAGATCATTCCTTAGAGATATTTCACATTTTTCTTATTTACAATGTCTTATTGTATTTTCCTTACAAAAAATCGGACTAGACCAAACTCCCTCAATTATTCAAGGAAGGTTTGATCAATGGATCTTTTTTGCTTTGGGTTAAAAGCTAAATTTAAGACGCACGCGTGAAGTTTATAACCGTGCAGATATTTCTTGCAACCGTGCCTAATTAGGACTCATGTAAATATAGTTTAGACTGCGGCGTTGTTGCTCGTTTAATAATGATCATCGAGTGATATCTTTTAGTATTACGGCAGTCTATCCTTTTTATTTCTTTTGAAAAGATTAAAGAACTATTGTTCTTAATCAAAGAACTGTCGTTCACTCGTTCTTCCAGAAGAACTAGTTCTTTTTAACCGTTCCATCCATCCGTTCCGGCTCCACGTATCAGTCCCCAATTCTCGATTCCGGCAAAACCGGAAGTAGTGATCAAACAACTCTGAAATGGAAATCCCATGGATTTCCAATTTAAATCAAATTAGATGGGCATCATTGTACTACTAGGAGGATTAAAACATGTTTTTAAAGCATGCTTTGTGAATTTGTTTGATATTGAGTGGAATAATAGACATTGAAGGTAAATTTGCTGAAAACTTTCTCGATTACTATTCCCTTAAGAGTGAATTGTCATTCGAGTGGCTCTATCATCACTCACCAGAATCCTGAAATAGCTTCATTGACTTTTGAAATATCTAGTACTCAGGTTTTCTTTATTTGTTTTAGACGAAGGACTGGTAGTCGTCCTTGGAGTGGGATGGAAACAGTGAATCAATCAATTCTATTGATTTCTTCCGATAACCAGCTAAAGTGTTCCAATGTAAACGCCTGTAAATATTTGCTCACAGTTTATCTGATACACTTTTTCCATTAGCTGAACAAAACCAGAATAGATTTATATTGAACCCCACTTTTTATTATTTATGTGGAGCTGTCCTAAGTTTCTGTTCCGAGATAGAGATATCGTATATCGATGATCAGTTATTGTTTGCTACATTGTTTGACAGTCAATCAACGATTGGTATGAAGCTGGAATCGATAAAAAAATAATGTGTTTCGATAAAGGAATGACATACAGAAATAACTTTCCATTCAGTTCATATCTTGTAGTGCTTTTCTTTTGTAAATAGGCCAGGTCGGTTAACATCCACTACGATAGTTCAAGTTATGTGTGGAACTCTATAACTTGGAGCACAACACTGAATTATGTAGAAAATTGATAATCTAACTCATATTGTACAGATATTGGAGACACAATTATAATTCTCATCACAACGGCTTAATTGAACATTATGTCATTTGTATTAACAATCAACAAATTAGGTCATAGCGAGATCAGCCTGATTCATCCCTCATGTATACATGTTTCATTGAAACACCGAATATGAAAGCATTTATTGATTTACACGACAGACCGTCCACTGAAAGTGCAATCTCCCATTGCTACTACATGAATCGATTCGCGAAATGTTCGACCAGTGAAGCGAACAAATGCCCAGATTTGGTTCGCTCCGACATGTGTCATCTGTTGTAACATCCTGCTCGTCCAGTGTCAGCATCATTGTACTAGCAAACATCTACCTTATTGCTGACCTACTCGTGTCAGTGTATGGTAGAAAATTGACCTGAATCCCCAAGGAGGTAACAAGCATCACCTTCAATTAGGAAAAATGGGACGTGCTCTCGAAATAGAATCGTCTATTATGGTTTCTTCTTGTTTTTAGTTTCTTTTAAGCTGGTCTTGAAAATGGAGAAACAAAAACGTAACAATGTTTTCATGTGTGAATTCCAACTTTGTTCACAATTCAGGTTTTGCGAAGATTTAGTTTTTGTTTTGTTTTTGGTTGTAGACGTTTTATCCGTATAATATTTCGGCTCTTTAATCATCGGAAATCGAGCCCAGATAGGCTGCGGAAATGTTACTCATCACGCTATGGTCGCCTATGCTGGATTTGGTATTTTCTATTATTCAAAAGATTAACTCTTACCTTACCTTACCTTACCTAAAGAAAGCTCCTAATGTTTTACTAATGTCGAGCTAAGTTTAAACACCTGAGCTAAGTTTGGGCCTTTTTTCATGCTTTGGAACAACAATGAAACCAAACTCTAATGTTGAAAGAATAGAGCTACGTAATCTATTACTAATTCATAGCACTTTTGTTAATAACTGCCAGACCGAATTTTTTATTCAATCAGCATTTTCTCATTTTTATTGCTCGCTATTGTGCAGAAACCTAATTAGTATAGGGACCAAGGACCTGCTGAGGGTTGGCCACAGCAGTAACTGAACGCAAACCATCTCATCAATGGCACTATATCCCTGTTGGTCTATTCTAAAAATAGGAACAATCAACCCGTATCCGAGCTTTATGTGACAGCAAAGTACAGGCGCAAGTAAATGTCAGAAAAATTCATATAGGTATTAATCATGTTCACTTCTGTGATAAAAAATCTCTTGGGAGTGAGCTGAAAAGTGTGTGCAATGTTTGTAATTAATTGTATTGCGTACTCGCTTCGATGTGGCTATGCAAAAAAATGGCACTTTGAAGTGGTATTTTTAATAATTAATTTTAATATATTCGTATTGCAGGAAAACGCATAGCAAAAATTTCAGGTATACAAAGTATCCATCAGTAACGGAGAATTCATTGGTCCGCTAGTATTTATTTAAGTTTCGATAATGGTAGCCATTCGGGAGAGAACCTAAATATTGAGTATGGATTTATTATAACAGATACCGATTTCTAAGAGATGACGTAACTTGATTTTTTTTATTACAGTGATTATGCGTTACAAAGCTACTGTCGCATAGTTTTAGAATCAGTATGTGTCATTTATCTGAAGCGTAAAGAACAGCTAACGCGGGAGACGAGAAAGGTACCGGAGTGCCACCAAAGTTTTAAGATGAGAAACTGGAGGAATCGCTCGATTAAAAGCCGTCACAAATGCAAGAAGAACTTGCAAAATCATCAGCCAGCCGTTTGTCAATGATTCAAAGCAACGAGAATGGTAGGCAATTGGTTGCCGCACGAATTGGACTCAAGGGACGTCGAACGCAGATTCTTCACGTGCGAATAACTGCTTCAATGGGAAAATAGAAAAGGTTTTTTTTTGCATCGAATTGTTACTAAAGATGAAAACGGGGTTCGACCAAAATTCATAATATTTATGGTCTGAAGGACGTGCTTTGTATATGGTGGGATCAGCTGGATGTAGTGTATTATGAGCTGAAGCATCCGAGTGAAAGGATCTCGTGGGAGGTCTACCGACGACATTTGATGCGTTTTGCAACAAGACAATGCTCGTCCACATGTTGCACAGCCGATAAAAGTATGCATGGAAACGCTCAAATGAGAAGTCCTACCCCACCCCCTCGTGTAGCACCGACGTTGCTCTTTCCTATTACTTTTTATTCCGATCGATACATGGCCTGGCTGACCAGAATTGCAAACAGGGTAAAATGGGCAAAAATATTAAAAAGTGCAAAAATTACAAGAGCACTCGATTTTCTCACAGACCGCTCAACCGATTTTCTTCAACTTAGATTCAAGTTAAGGTCCTTACAGTCCTACAGCCTATATTTCATATGAACCCGACTTCCAGTTCCGGAGTTATAGGGTAAAATGTGCAAAATGAACTAAAAAAGTGCACTTGGTTATCTCAGAGACCGCTCATCAAATGAAAGGTCTTACAATAATTTTACCGAATTTCATATAATTTTACCGAATGGGTATACCGGATCATCGTTCCTGGTTCCGGAAGTACCGGGAAAATGCTCATGTGCTTTAAACCGGAAATCACTCGAGTTGCTCAGAAACGGCTAAACCGGTCTTCGCAAACTCAAATGAAAAGTATTATGTTTCCATAAGTTGATGTAGAATTTTGTCCAGATCTGGCTCCGGTTCCGGAGATACAGAGTAGTGTGTATGAAATAGCAACCGGTCATATAGAGCGATAATGCGAAAAACGTAAAAATTCTTCTAAATTTGGTTCAAAACTGTTTCAGTTTATAGGTTATGTTAGTTGCTGATCAAACAAACCGATTTCAGCTATACCGGTTCCGGAAGTACCGGAAATAGTGGACGAAAATTCAAAAACCGAACTCTCTTCATTTTGTCAGAAACAGCTGGATCGATTTTCACAAACTTCGACTCAAATAAAAACTGTCCCAGAAAGTATGGACGCAACTAAAAACCGCTGCCATTTCGCAATGGTTCATAATCTGTAAATTTTTATGGCTGCGTCCGGTTGTTTACACTCTTCTCTATCCACTGTGCAGTTGTTTATTCGTTTTCATTAGTTTGTTTCGAAATGCGTGGACTTTCAGCAGAACAACGTCAAAAAATTGTGTATAAATGGTGCACAGAACGCGGACTGTCACTGAGAAATGGAAGGAGTTAGTGAAAAAAACGTGCGAAATGCAATCAGGAAGTTCGGTGATGATAACACCTTTGAGGATAAACCGAAAACGAGTCGAAAAAAGGTCCTGCTAACCCTCAGTTGGATAAACGTATACTGAAGGTGTTCGAGCAAAAGAAGGAGGTTTCAGTTCGGGATGTGGCCAAAAAAGTGGGCAGTTCGAAGTTAAATGTTTTTCGTGCTAAAGAACGTTTGAATCTTCGAACCTATAAGAAGCAGAAACAACCAAAACGAAGTCCGAAACAAGAAGCATCGATCAGGCTGAGGGTTCGGAATCTGTATAATACGATTCTTGCTGGAAATTTGAACTGCATAATCATGGACGACGAAACCAACGTGAAACTCGATTACAAATCCTTACCGGGACCACAATATTATACGGTGAAAGAAGGGCAAGTGTTAAACCAGTCCAAGATATCGATTGAAGTCGAAAAATTTAGTAAGAAAGCTATGGTCTGGCAAGCAATTTGTAGCTGCGGTAAGATTCCGAAACCCTTCATCACCACTGCTTCAATGAACAGCGAAATATACATCAAAGAATGTTTATAAAAACGACTTCTACCCATGATTCGAAGCCACAAGGATCCTGTTGTCTTCTGGCCAGATCTAAGTTCTTGCCACTACTCGAAATCAACGGTAGAATGGTATACTACCAAAAATGTCATTTTCGTCCCAAAAGACATGAATCCACCAAATTGCTCACAACTTCGACCAATTGAGGAATTTTGGGGCATTAAAGAAGGCACATCTTAGGAAACATGTCTCGGCAGCCGAAACCATTCAACAGTTCGAAAAAGATTGGAAAAAAGTGTCAAAACTTGTCGCCAAGAAGTCTGTACGGAATTTAATGAGGAATGTTCGCAAGAAGGTGCGCCAGTTAGTCTACAATGGCAAAGTAGCAAATGTTGAGAATAATATTCTGTTGTTGTAGTCTAATATTATCAGTATATCGAATAAAATTTGAATATCTAACACTTGTGAATTATTTACAGCGAAATCAAAGTGCGTCCATACTTTCTGGGACTGTCTTTAAATGGGTCAACGTTTATAAAAATAGACTGCCCTTTGACTTTTGTTCGGATCTCACTTTCGCTGTCGGATCAACAGGGCGAGATATGTTTAAAATTTTAAATCATCATTTAAAGCAAAAATGCATAAAAACGAAGAACTCGTATGCATTTGGGACTAAATTGTTCATAATTGAAAAAAGGTGTGAAAGTGTATGCCTAAACAAATTTTTTGTTCTTATTCAATATTCAAAGAATAGTTTTTTCGAAGAATCCCTTAGTAATACTAAAATATTATTGAAAACATAAGTTATATTTAACCACTAGGTAGATTCAAACAGGTTTATTTTTTCTAAACAATTAACAATCAACCATGCGTTTCCGTCGAAGTTCTATTAGAAGAAAACACACGTTGCTTAGTTCTAATAGTTATGCACTATGCGTTTCCTTCTAATACAACTTTAAAGGAGATGCATGATTAATTCTTAATTTGTTTTAGAAAATTAAAAATATTAAGAAAAACCGAAGAATTTCAACTAGTCCAAAAATTCTTTATTTATTACTAAAAAATCCAGAGTGACTCTTAAATCCAAAGTGTGGAAAAATATATTTCATAATTTTCAAATTTATTGAAAGAAATACATCTTCGAAAAATCGAAAAAAAATGTAAACCTTCCTGATATTGCTTAAAACATCCCTGATTATCTTCAAAAGAAAATAAATTCATTTAACTGCTTTGTAACGTTACAGTTAAACATAAACTGTCACAACTGTAACCAAAAGTTCGGATAAAAGGGTCTGATTTGGATGGAGCAGCTTTCGAAGTTTATCAATAGCATTCTAAGCAACCGAACGAACTTCTAAGCTACTTCTAGAATGCAATGGTTCAGCTTCTATGCACACGGGACTAGTTCTGTACTTTGAAGAATTATTATTTCCTTGGTTATTCTATATATATAAAGGGTGATTTTTTAAGAGCTTGAGAACTTTTTTAAACAATAAAACGCATAAAATTTGCAAAATCTCATCGGTTCTTTATTTTAAACGTTAGATTGGTACATGACATTTACTTTTTGAAGATAATTTCATTTAAATGTTGACCGGTTGTGGTCCATTCGGAAAGTCCAATTTTGGGCAACTTTTTCGAGCATTTCGGCCGGAATAGCCCGAATTTCTTCGGAAATGTTGTCTTCCAAAGCTGGAATAGTTACTGGCTTATTTCTGTAGACTTTAGACTTGACGTAGCCCCACAAAAAATAGTCTAAAGGCGTCAAATCGCATGATCTTGGTGGCCAACTTACCGGTCCATTTCTTGAGATGAATTGTTCTCCGAAGTTTTCCCTCAAAATGGCCATAGAATCGCGAGCTGTGTGGCATGTAGCGCCATCTTGTTGAAACCACATGTCAACCAAGTTCAGTTCTTCCATTTTTGGCAACAAAAAGTTTGTTAGCATCGAACGATAGCGATCGCCATTCACTGTAACGTTGCGTCCAACAGCATCTTTGAAAAAATACGGTCCAATGATTCCACCAGCGTACAAACCACACCAAACAGTGCATTTTTCGGGATGCATGGGCAGTTCTTGAACGGCTTCTGGTTGCTCTTCACTCCAAATGCGGCAATTTTGCTTATTTACGTAGCCATTCAACCAGAAATGAGCCTCATCGCTGAACAAAATTTGTCGATAAAAAAGCGGATTTTCCGAATGGACCACCTAAGACGCAGCCGCGGTCAACATTTAAATGAAATTATCTTCAAAAAGTAAATGTCATGTACCAATCTAACGTTTAAAAGAAAGAACCGATGAGATTTTGCAAATTTTATGCGTTTTATTGTTTAAAAAAGTTCTCAAGCTCTTAAAAAATCACCCTTTATAAAATAATAGCGAAAAAAGTGTGTGTTGCAAATGTTCTCTGGTATGCGTGGTCCGATCTTCAAATGTTTTTTTTTGTTCGAAAGGTGACGTTTGTGCGGAACTTTTAGGCTATAGTACATAGGGAAAATTCTTCGGGAAAGTAGAGAAAGACTAGAAAATTAATTCGTTTAGAATTGGAAATTTTACATTCAATGCATGCTAGATCTCCAATGATTGTTTGGCGCGTATCGAGTTATGCAATGCTGCTGCCCGCTGGAGAGCAAAATATGGATACTAGATTATTAATAAAACCGTTTGGCGCCAAACGAGCTGATTTGTGCAAAAATTTCACTGAGCCTACTTGATTCACGTTTTTCTTTATTTCGAATCACATGTTCAATTAAGGCTGTGAACCATTCCACGGTTAATTTTAACTTTTGGTTAAAATCTGACACTTGAGTGGTTATTCGGTGTCGAGTAGTTAAATTTGACTAAAACTGTGGCCCATTTCAAAATTTGACGGACGGAAAGCTATTTGGGTTTATTTTCCACTGGAAATAATTTCAACTAAAGAATTAATATTAGAGTTTTCATTGCGAGATTTTTTTCTGTGTTGAAAAATAACTATCGATCTGTCAAAAATAACCATGCTCTCGAGCAGGGTTATTTTTGACAACATCAAATTAACCACTCGAGTGTCAGATTTTAACCAAAAGTTAAAATTAACCGCGAAATGGTTCACAGCCTAAGTAAGGGCGCCAAATGAACAGCATACAGGTTTCCATTTTCGGATATATAAATTTAGGTTCAATACCGTGTAGTCAAATTATTCGAATTAGATGGATGTTTCCTGTTTTTTTTCGGCTTAAAAATTTTCATAAGCATTTCCCGACCTATACCTTTGAAGGATTTTTCGTCCAATGTACTCGAACCATCCCGTATGACTTCTGTTTTTAAATTACATCGATTGAACCGAGATTTGGGAACTCATCGACATGTTTTACCTATTCGAATGATTCACTCTCTTGCTCATAAACCGTCAAACTGATTTTGTTTGTATTTTGCTTGAATCATTTGGGACTTTTAAGAGCAGGACAAACCCGTTTTAAAGTGCGAAGTGTACCTGAATTGGGGAAAAATGTTGAGATCGAATCAAAAACAATTGTCAGATGATTCATTTTTACAGAACACTCTACCATTCTACTTTACTTATCTCAAGCAATCATGAGGGTCGTTTGATTATTCTAATTTAAGAGTATTCGAAATAATTTCCATCCAAAGATAATTTTTGAGCTGTGAGAAATTCACAGGGACAGCTACAGATACAGAAATAAAAGGAACAAGTACAGAAGCTAAGTTCAGGAAAAAATAAAGAAGGTACAGGAACAAGTGCAGAAAGTACAAAACCAAGTACAGAAATGAGGGAAACAAGTATAGGAAGTACTGGAACAATTGAGTGCAGAAAAAGGTACAGAATGTGCAGATGGTACAGATATAAGTACAGAAGTTACAGGACCAAATACATAAAATACTGGAGCAGGTACAGAAGGTACAGGAACAAATTTTAAAACAAACACAGAAAGTACAGGAACAAACACACAAATTACAGAAACAAGCACACAAAGTACAAAATAAAGTGCAGACAATAGAGGAACAAGTACAGAAAAAAGTTAAAAGTTCAAAAGTTAATCGCAAATGTTGTCGAGACAACAATTTTAAATGGCAAATCAGAAGAAGAAAAAGTTTTCATTCCACGCATTCCAATGATGCCCACTGCTACACCATTTCAATTTGAACGTCATTTTCTTATCCGTTTAACTTTTCTATGACCGTCAATAATCGTTATGAGTCTGTAGCGTGAATTTAGAATTTTTTTCGGATGGTAAATTGTACGCTGCCTGTTTGCGTTTTGGCAAACCATCGGTTTTATATATTTTGTACTGTTATCCGCGATATAAAAAGGTTGGGGCCACTATCATAGAGCATTATAATGATATTTTTCTTCAATAATCATTAAAATTGATAAGTAGTTTTGGATTTTCTACATCTAATCTAATATTATTGCGATACGAAGTGTGCAGGGGTCCGCTAGTGGTTTAATAAAAAGTTTGAATTATTTACATGTATTGCCAACCTTTAGCTACTTCCAGTTTCCATAGGTTAGAAAATTGACTTGTGATTTTTATGTCATTCGTCGTAAGTTCATGATATTCAATAAAGTCATGTTCAGCTACTTTTAGCTTGAAATGGTATGATAGTCCCTTGAATCCTTTAGACTTTCAAAATACGATATTTTATATATTTCGGATTACTTCAAATTATCTGTATGGTCTTTTGAAGGCTTGGAGCAGAAGTGCAAAAGCAGGATTGAATTATACTGATATTTTAAAAGTAAAGAATAGACGAAATTTTTTTCATATGTGGAATTAAATGAAATTTATTTTATTTAGAAGCGACTTAGTTCATTCCACTAACCGCTTAAAAAAGTAATTTTTGGCATTCCAGGCAGTTTTCAAATTTTTCAATGGATCTGTTACTTCACCTTAGCTCCGTCAATATGGGAGTAAAAAGGTTAAAATTTTGGACGAATTGTCTCCAGTCTATAAGTATGGTAGAATTTGGTGATGAGTATGCATGATGGATTCGCACTCTGTAGTCACAGGTTCATTATTCCTGCAGAAATAAATGAGTCCTTGTTGCACTTGATCTTAGAAGGTTATTTTGGAATGATTGAAATCCCTCATATGGTGTTGTTAGTACATCCGAAAAATTACTGATCTTTTGACATCATTCCAGGAATGGAAAACTGTCTCGATTCTGTGAAACACTTAATTAAACACTAGGGGAACGAGAGGTTTCGAAGAATGTACTTTTTGTAGCCTGTAAATTGCTCTGCAACCTTTCGTGGAAGCAGAATCATAAATTTCAGCATAAATCTCCAAATAATCTGGGGAATAACCAACTTGAAGCAATTTGTTGTGACACTAGATTCGTGATGGGAATACGGGCTTATATGGTGACCTTATTTTTATGCTCTATAAGTGGTGTGCTGCGTCGGTTTTTCTGATTTCATTACTACGGAGCGCAGGCAAGTGAATTATTTACGTTAAATTTGTTCTAAATTGCTCATTCTTTTGCATGCGTTAGCTTGTCTTGAACTGCATCTCACTGACAATTATCTTTAGCGTCTTCTAGACGTTTTGCTTGACGAAAACTCAATATTTTTCTATTGGGTGAAGCTTCAAAGTGTCGGGTACCACCTAGCCGTTGTTCGCGGAAAATTACTCGATGGCTTTTTTTCCAGTAAACAGAATAGAACAGTAGTGTAGTTACTGTGGAATGGTGGCAGATATTTTCCCAGACTCTTCTGCATATACATTTTTTGCTCGCGAACTACAGGATGGAAATAGCAGCTTTTTTGCAACATCTTAGATGTGGAGTATATGGGCTACGTTATAAAAAACCGGTCTCTCTTTTCGAAATTTTCGCAACTTCCCCGATCCAATCTTCCTGATTATAGATAAACGTTCTCCGAACATTTTTACTATGTCAGTGATATTTGATTTGGTCATATTCTTGCTGCTTGGCGAGCGAATAGTTCGGACTTTCGAAGTGCGCGAGCAAAATTTAAACAATTATCATCTCACTTGAAAAGAAAATAAATTCTATTAAATTCCACTATATTAAAAAATCTTTACTATTTCATCACTAATGTTACAAAATAGGAACAGGCTCAGACATAGGGGCGAAATAGAGAAAAAAAGTTATGTTGTGGAATTAAATGGAATCCATTTTCTTTTCAAGTAATTCAACGCATACCACTAACCGCGGGGAAGACCAATTTAAAGAGAAGGCTGGATGAGGATCGTATACGAAATCATTTTACTAATTAACAATGACGTTCTGGACATGTTCGTTGGCTTGGAGAATGCTAAGCAAGCCCTGAATACTTTGATTAAAAAGTACCAGAAAGCGATAACAGCAGCAGTGGTGGCTCTTCGCGACAAAACGAGTACGATGAGATTATTCGAGAACTGCACCGAATGAGAGCAAGCGTAAGCTACACAGAAAAGACACATGTTATACTCATCACTATTTTAGAGAAGCTCGCGAAAAAAAACCCTTATTGTTGCTTCCTAACGAAGAGCTGTGTGCGAAAACGGATTCCGACATAAAGAAAATGTTCCTGAATGCAAAAGCTGGGAAGAGGAGGAAGATATATGAGAAAACATTCCCTTTGGCTAATCAGAGCTTTAGCAGTTCAAATTGAACAACCATTGTCACTTAGTAGTTCAATTGAAACCGCTAAGCAGAATTTTTTTTTAGCAGACAAAAATCCCGTAAATGCAAACATTCTACGGCGATCAGTCAATGGTCACTTGTTAACGTCCGAGACTTCAGAAAAGAAATGGATCATTGGAGTAACATGCTTAAAGTGTTGCATAAATAGTGTAAACTATGCGTCTGCTTAGCAACGAAATCATTCTCTTTAAGAATAAATGTCCTCTAATAAAAAAGTTCAATATTAAGGAGAAGAAGGAATATTTGAAGGGCCGGGAAAATTTAGCAATGGTAATCCGAGTGGATCACAGCAAAAGTTTTAAACTCGTCGATTCGGGAGCAATCGATCACATGGTCAACGATTTTAGATTGCCAGAGGACGTGGAAGAGTTGAACATTTCCACAGCGAAACCAGATGAGAAGCTTTGGGCTACGAAGATTGTAAAATTCTATTGAAAAGTTGTTCTTTTTACTTCTGATCTTTCCTTTCGGTTAGAAGGGTGAAATAGCGTTCTACAAAAGTCACGTTTAGGGGAAGGTGTTCGGTTGCCGACACCACACCGTAACTTTCGACAGAAAGCAGATAGCGTCATTTCGACAAATGTTATATGTGTGTAATAGCAGCACGTTCTTTGTGTACCGAATACCGAAGCAAACAAACGCTTTTTTGCAGCGTTCAAAACAAATTTTAATTGTGTGAAAATCAACACAAAAGTTTTATCTGACCTTTTTTATAGTATCATAAATTGAAGAGCATGAATTTCGTGAATGGATTGACCATTTATGAGGTGAAATCGATCTATTTCGTGATCTAATGCCGGATGCTATCAAAATTTTTGCAACCAAAGATTGGTTTTGTCATTTTCGAAATGTCTGCCGATTTCGGTTACCGGCACCCAAGTTGCTCGGTTACCGGTACCCAAGTTGCTCGGTTACCGGCACCACATTTTTTTCGACAAATCATGAAAAATTGTCAATGATATGCAGGCTGCTGTCTAGACAATGCCAGCCAAAGTTTTGGCCAAACATCTAGCTGCTCATACAGCAGATGCTCCGGCTAAAAAAAAACGTGGAAGACCGGCCAAACAACACCTAAGGCGCCACCATCCAAATCATCGAGCCAAGGCGAAATCACCATCAGACAATGAAGACTTTTGTTAAAAGCACTTCCAAAAAGAAAAAAAATCTGTTTTTTTCTTTGAATAATTAGTGAAATTTCTTGGGGTGCCGATAACCGAACTCCTTTTTTGAAATGGCCAAAATTTATCGCTTTACTAAATTGATAATAATTACGTTTATTTCATAGACAATATACATAAGTTTTTCTTCGCCGTGGCATCCACAATACAAAGTACTTTAAACCTAATACATTTCGAATATCATGTTAGTATGTTGGTATTCATTAGTTGATCTAAATACTGTTTTTATCAAGCGATATGCTATCATAAATTACATTAAATAAAATACATTTATTTTGTACATGATCTGATAACTATTTCAGGTTTGTTTGTATCATGAAAGGAGTTTAACATAAAATAAAATGTAAATTGGAACTCCAATGGACTTAATAAAATGTTAAAGAAATTTCATGTGAGGAAGGTCACGACAAGCAAGAGTGTCACGAACTGGGACATTGGATAGTCTACTATGGGTACGCAGGGAATTTATTAGCAGAGATCTGACATCACGATACTCCACGCATGTCCAAACGACATGATCAATATCGCGATAACCTTCGCCACAAGTACAATGATTAGTCCAATTCGAAGGAGATGTGCATCTAACGTGTAGTGATTGGACATGAGTCTGGACATCACACGAATGAAATTCCTACTCACATCCAGTCCTCTGAACCATGCCTTTGTCGATATTTTTGGAATCATTGAGTGCATCCATCGACCCTGGCAAGCGTGTTATTATTGTTTCTTCAGACAAACAAGTTACATTCAAATTTATACAAATCCAGCGTCCAAGATCGAAGCGACCATTAGAACTAAACACTCGGATGTTTGCAGAAGCTTGATAGAATATTCATATAAAGGAGATGACATTCCCTACGCAAAATGGTCTTAAACTTGAATCATTTGAGAGCTTCCGGTTGTAAGACATTTCAACATATCCATGCCAAAAACTTGACCTCCAAACTTATCCACGATAGTCGTAGGTAACACAAATGATATTTTTAGGCTAGGGGACGAGATGATCATAATTTTGTCACATAGTTCTTAATACCAACGGAAAAATTATGGTAGCAGCCAAAGCTGGATTTACATGCTCTAGCATAATAACACTATCGTAATTACAGGGTCCGATGATGCAACCTGCTATTGAAATTTATTTTAATAGCTTCCACAAACACCCCAGAATAGGGTTACTGTGGTCCTCAGGCAATCAACATTACGTTGCACCCGACGAGTACGGGTGAGATTTCAGGCAAAATCGTGTCTTGAGTGAATGCGTTATGCACTCCGATGTTTTGCAACGGCAGAACACAGAGGGGTGAAGTGTGTTACGGTGATGCATGTTGAGTAGATATCCTGCGAGTTTTGCTACGTGCGATACATTCATAATGAATTCACCGCACGGTGCCGCCAGAAGCTACAGGCAACAATGAATCCAGCATGCAATTTTTTTCACCGGTTGCATAATGTGCTTTGAAGAGCCTCAGGACAGCTTTCATCGGAATCTGTCGTAAGCTACATGTGAAAGCAAAATTAGCAAAACAGCACTTATGTCTCTTCTTTTAGGTATAGATTCTTGTATGGAGGTAAAAACTTGTACCAGTGATTAAGGAGGTTGTTGAATTTTCTCAAGTCGCTTCCTTCATTGTTAAACAAGTCAGTCAATGGAATGCTTTACCGAAGGCCTTGAACGTCCCTGATAGATTGCA
Source organism: Malaya genurostris (assembly GCF_030247185.1). NCBI lineage: Eukaryota > Metazoa > Arthropoda > Insecta > Diptera > Culicidae > Malaya > Malaya genurostris. The sequence goes on from NC_080572.1 coordinate 97,851,549, forward strand.
ATGTATGATAGCGGTGGCGTCCGTGAAAATTTCAACCGTAGATGACCCAATTAATTTGCAATCTTGACATTGGAAAAGTTTACTTTGAAAATTCTCTACAAATGCGCTGTCGTTCAGGCTATATTGAGTGTGTATGGGATATTTGAAGTAGGAAGTAGTACATTTTATCAAGGTTTCTGAAACTCAGATAATGAGTTTTAATTTCTTTGTTAAGAATTCTTTCATCTATAATATATATTATGCAATGTGCTTTGCCGAGGTAAAGTTCACAGTAAACATTCCTCAAACAACTCGTCGGTCAATGAATCCCCGATCAGACACGTCGCTAATTTGAAATTCCTCTAGCGTTCAATGGAGACATCTTTCAGATGTCATCTGTTGAAATGTCATGAGGTTCGGTTCATAAGTGTGTTAGTTAATGTGCTTTCGGTGACGCTACTTTTAGAAAATTAGATTGATGAAAGGAAATTTGAACAGCGAAGCTGCAGGATTAATCAAAAGGAACCATGTTCCAAATTTGAGCACTTCAATATGAAATTCTTTTTTGTAAAGGGGGTGTTGCTTCTTCTCACAACTGATCAAATGCACCGGATCACAAGCTGATCGTTACGATGACTATATTTCAAAAATTGGAAATCGAATTGCTACCGTATCCAGCATATTTGACAGATTTGGACCCCAAACGACCTTTTGTGTTTTAGGTTTTTTTTATTTACTTACAGATAAACTGATGTACTGCTGAATATTTCTAAGAATATCAAAAAAATTGTTTTTCCTCGATTACGTGAAAAATGTAAATCGAATCCTATATATACATCCAATAACGGCACACTTAATTCCATAGTTAGTACGACGTAGGGATATTCTGTGGAAGTTGTTGTTGCGAAGAGCTCTATAACGAACATTTATATTGGTTTGACTAGGTAGTGCTGGACAATCAATATCGTTCGTCAACATATCGGCGATTAGCGTTGCACAGAACAGGTCTCGGCGCACTTGCAGAGATTCGAGACCGAAAGCATGGCTTTCGTAACTTGGTAGCTGATGAGGGTTATCACAGGTTAAATAACGCTGCGCTGTATTGATTCAAGTCTTAGAGCTAGACTATGGCGTGAGGTTTCCACACTGCCGAACAGTATTCGAGTGTTGATCGTACAAGCGAGGAGTAGAGAGTCTTTAAACAGTATATATTTGTGAAGTATTTGGCACTTCATTACAAATTACAAACACAACGAGAAGCCTGCTTGTCGTTGTGTTTGTAATTTCGTCGTTCGTCAAGAAGAACGCTAAGATCCAACACAATTTGTTGATATTTAGTTTCATTCATTAAGGGGCGGGTAGGCTCTAACACTTTTGAAAAATCATTTATTTTTATCTTTGTATTTTATTATGGTAAAACATTTCAAGAATATTCTATGAAATTTCCAAGCCTATCGTAACAAAACTTAGCAAGTTATGGGCCTTTATGTTTGCTTGTCTCATAATGAGAAGAAGAAAGAGCTTGGCACACAGGCCCAAGATTTCTGCTTCGATTGACTTAAAAACTTGACAAAACATAATTGAAATGTTTCATTATAATTATTATTCATCGGGATGATTCAACGGATCAAAGTTCGGAACTCCCTGAAAACGTACAAGAAACAGAAGGTGCCGAAAAAGTCCACGGTACAGCAAGTTCAGGCCAAAACAAGAGCGCGAAAACTGTATAACCGGATTCTACAGAATAAAGATCGTTCTGATCGACGACGAAACCTACCCCAAGGAAGACTCTCGAGCGCTGCCCGGACCGCAATATTATACGAAATCGGTGTACCAGGACCTGGACGACGCTGACACCACGGTGGCGATGGAAAAGTTTGGGCAGAAGGTGTTGGTCTGGCAAGCAATTCGTACCTGTGGTTTGCGGTCGTCGATTTTCTTCACGAGGGGCACAATTAACGCCAAGGTGTACTAGGAAGAATGTTTGAAGAAGAGAACTACGCCAACTCCGTTCTACAGTGGTTGTCAAAAAATAATGTACAATTCGTGGAAAAGGACATCAACCCACCGAACTGCCCGTATCTTCGGCCAATTGAAAGGTATTGGGCAATTGTCAAGCGGCACTTTCGGAAGGAAGGTACAGTGTCCCAAAACATGCAGGAGTTAAAAAAACTGGACAGCTGCCACCAGGAAAGTCACAAAAATAACTGTGCAGAATTTAATGAAGAATGTCAAGTCCAAAGTTCGAGCGTTTCATAGAAACTAGGATTTTCTTCAATATAATCAGTGAAATGCATAAAAATGAAATTTTTCTACAATATATCGAAAACTGATGCCAAAATATGTTTTTTTCGATTTTTTATTTAATAATCAATGTTGCTAACTACTTTTCGATACACTCCTTATTATATGTACTTCTAGCACCGGAGCCCGAGAACCAGTATAATCGAAGTCGGTTCGTACGGCCACCAACATGACGTACAAATTCTACTAGTTTTTATTCAAATTTTGAAGATTTTGCCATCGTATTCTAAACGACGATTCTAAACTTCGGAACCTGAAGTCGGATTAGAATGAAATTCAGAAATTCCGTATGGCACCGTGAGACCTTTCATTTGAATCTAAGTTTGTGGAAATCGGTCAAACTCCAGAACCGGAAGTCGAATCTGGATGAAATTCAGGAATTCTTTATGGAACCGTGAGACCTTTCATTTTAATCTAAGTTTGTGGAAATAGGTTAAACCATCGCTGAGATCCATTTTTGAATATATGACCATTATTTCCGATTATTATTAGCCGAAGTCGGTTTGTTCAGTTGCCTACTGATAATGGCTATCGGTTTTTGTAGTTTTAAGATCAGTTTACATTATTTTTGCGGTTTTTGTTTTGCCGGTTTAAGTGACGGTGTACAAAACTGAACACACTTTACCCTATAACTCCGGAACCGAAAGTCGGATCCGGATGAAATTCAGGAATTTTGTATGGGACCATGAAATACACATACATACATACATCGCTCAGCTCGAGGAATTGAGTCGAATGGTATATGAAACTTTTTTTTACTAATCGGTTTTTCATCAAGTGATTGCATAACCTTTCTTTATAATAAAGGTAAAAATATATTTTTTTTCAAAATGTTAGACCCTGCGGGCTCCCTAGAGTAATAAATTGTTTCCTTCGATTTTACAGACAAAAAACTTTAAACGCGTTTTTCTCGCAGGTTTTGAAAGTCCGTGTCCATCGTCATTCAAAAACTACTGCATCATTTTTTTTTTCAAATTATGCACACACTTTCTAAATGTAAAATACCAGACCTTAACGTTTTCCTTTTTATTGTTTGTTACTTTGGGGAGGTTTTACAGCTACAAAATGGCGCATTTATTCGTGAATGCTAGTTCTTACTTTAAACAACCACCAAAAATACAAAAAATTATTAAAAAAACAAACATAAACGTTGAGGTCTAGAAATACTTCTACTCTATCAATGCTGCTTTGATTTGTTGACTTCTGATTAGTCTGCGCTGAGATACAGTGAACACCGCAAATCATGGTTTTTATGAAGCGTTTTCAAAAATACTTCTTCACCGACTTATTTTGCAATATTTTTCCATGAAAAAATTACTAAATGTTGTTCGAATGTTGCCTTGTATTATGCAAAATGTTCGAGTTTATTTTGTAGAACGATAGTTCCGAGAAAAAAATCGCAAAAAAAGATTTTTTTCGTCATTTAGCCCCTAACCTTCCCTTAATGTCAAAAAAGCGGAGAGATACGTGTAGATAACGTCCTTTAGATATAGCATCCGTTATAAGCATCGTGAAAATTAGTAGGTTAGTTTGAGGTTGCTTGCAGTGATTAAAAATTGGCTCCAGAGCGACCAGTTCAAACAACTTAGGAATGACACTAACATAGGTGATACCACGATAGTTGTAGATGTTCTTCTTGTTTCCTTTTTGTACACAGGGGACATATAAGACGATTTCCAGATAGCAGAAAATACTCCAGTCGTGAGTGACAGTTGGAACAGTTGACATAGTTGCACTATCATACCACTAGAGCATCTCTTCAAAATGACCGCCAGGATACCGTCGGGTCCAACAGAGTATGAAAACTTTATATTAACGACAGCTGTTTGTACAATACTAGCGCTAACATTGGTTGAAGCCATTGACTGCCCCAAAACAACGAACATTAAGTGCCGGCTGGGTGGCTTGGTACGGTGTTAAGATTTCTCTAGATAATATTTATATCTCAGAGAATTTTGTCATGCACATGTCGCTAGTTTTCTGCATGCTAAATATGTCTGCTCATTGTTAAACGTGTTTCCAGAACGATTCTCCTCTACACACTGCGTAAATAGTTGGCATAGAAACATTTCGCTGTCTTTAAACAATAACAAACGTGTCTCGATGAGTACCAACCAAACCATAATGCCAAAGCGTTTTTAGAAATCAACAAATTTGGGAAATCCATTCTCAAACTCTAAAGGATGATGAGTACTTTCGAAATTGATCACGGTTTTGCACAGGGAACAATTTAGTTACTGTGTAAATGTCATCTTGAAATCTGCGACAATTTATTCTATCAATCGGCACCAGATTGCTTGCATCTAGTCATCACGACCGTTGTGCCATTTTATGAAGTGCTATTAAAAACTGCAAAGTTGTAAACACCCTATTTAGAAGAAATATTTCGATTTACTACTATTGGCATGGTTTGCACAAAATGTCCTTTGTGTTAAATTATGCACTAGAGATAAACTAAAAATGTGATAATTGCTAAAGGTAACTGTACCAATTGAATAATCACTTTCTATTCTTGGCATTGGCTCGACTCATTACCAAAAAATATTGAACCAGTAATATGTTTCTGAATATGGTACTCCACAAAATAGAATCCTATTAGGCAGGATGTCGAGATGAACATAAGTCTAATTACTCTTCCTAATGCACTGAATGGCACTCGTGATCTTTCGGTTCCACTCTATGGCGTTGAAACTACTCGTGCACATGTTTCGTCTAAATTGTTTCTATTTTCTTTTCTTCAATTTGTTTCTGTCTGTGTCAGATACAGATTTCAGCAAGAGAAAGTACTTCTCACGTTGCAAGTGCATAGAACTAGATGCATTTAACAGCAGCTTTCCGTACGTTTGGTTGAAACAAAAGATACATTTAATTGCGAAACTACGTTTTACTCTATGAATCAATGTGCCTAACAGAGTGAGTTAATTGAGTCACACACAAATCTTATCAAATCAAAGCGCTTCAGAGTGAAGAGCTGTGCGTCGAGAAAAAATATCGACATCAGCGGTGTTAGACCATTTTTGTCCGGTGAATCGGTGTGACGTCGTTTTCATAAAAAACGGTGACAAGATTTTACTTCTTGTTGTTATTTTCCAAAAATACGCGATTGTCTCAGTCGATTGCAAATAAAAGCAGCATATAATAGTACCATTTGATCAGCGTAATATAATATTCCATGCATAATAAAAGCCACATTCTTGAAAGTTTGACGAAATCTACACGCAGAGAAAAAAATGTAAAAAAAACAAATTTGGGTTCCACCCAACGAATATTTTTGTTGAAATAGTGTCAGAAGAAAATCTGGTTTGATATAGCAGATATTGCTACTTGAAACTAAAAAAACATGATAGTGGATTAGTTTGTTTCTATCAATACAGTCTGTTATATAAGAGCGTGGTAACGATTACTCGAAATCGGTGAAGTGGAATGGTGTGTGTTTTTTTAAACACAGAGTGCTGTAGTGTCATTCATGCAATGCGCGAATAAATCATCTGATTATTGTTTACATTTCGATCTCAGCATTTTGTCCAAAATAAGTACCGCGTACGATTCGCACTTCGAAGCAGTTTTTTGTGCTCGCACCCGAAAGGTCATAAAATGACCCAAGCTCCCGTAGCGAAATACTGGCAAAAGTCGAAACAGTTTGTGAGTCATCATTTTAAAGAGGTGAAAAATGTCGACGATGACAGCTTGGGTCATTTTGGGATCTTTCGGGTGCGAGCACAAAAAACTGCTTCGAAGCGCGAAGCGTACGCGGTATCTATTTTGGAAAAAATGCTGAGATCGAAATGTAAACAATAATCAGATGATTTATTCGCGCATTGCATGAAGGACACTACTGCCCTCTGTGTTTAAAAAAACACACACCATTCCACTTCACCGATCGCGAGTAACCGTGACCACGCTCTTATGTAACAGACTGTAGTGTGATAAAAATAACAAATATTTTACTTGTGCGTTCCTTTCAATATCTTGACAAGCAATTTAACAATAAATTTAATTTGAAAAACCTGTTTTAATCCACCTAGTGGTGTAATAATGCCTTTCTCATATCAATCATACTATCGTATATAATACTGTGGTATTCTTTAAAATGATTTTCTTTGATTCTTGAAAGAATAACCGAAATCGGTTTATTTGACCGACTACTGATAAAAACTATCAATTGGGAAAGATTTGAGGTCGATTTAGATTTTTTTTTACGATTTTTCGCTCTTTTCAGTGATGGTATAAAATTTTTAACACACTTTACCCCATATTTCCGGATTCGGATGAAATTTAAGTATTCCGTATGGGACCACAGGACTTTTCATTTGAACCTAAGTTTGTGAAAGTTTTGATTAAAAAGCAGGTTGCTAGGTTAATATTCCGAGAGCTATCATAAACAAAAAAATAAATTCGATTGTGAATTTGAAACACCATCGAAACGAAAAACGAAAATCAGAAAAAAAAATTTTCAACCACTTTGATTAATTTGTTTCATAAATATAACAACACAAGCTGTATTGAAAAATTTAAATTTTTTAAATAAGACGATTTTGCAAACGATGTCATGAAAACATTAAAGGAAAAATCAATTCGCGGTATTGGCAAGAATTCGACGTAGAGTTTTTTTTATGCAGTTTGTATTTAAATTCTGAAACACAAAACCAAAACTGGAGCAATGAACGCAAGAAATCACGTTATTTTAGGCGTCGTCGTTTTTCAAAAACATATAATTTTAATTGTTGATGATTCTGATTAAAAGAAGTTCGTTGATTTTTTTTCCCTGTTTTGCTATTCAAATGTGCATCATTTGAGACATTAGTTAAAATCGCGTAAAAAATACGTTCATCACACTATTTCATTTAATTCATATTTTAAATCTTCATATTTTAAAACATAACGACTGAATTTATGTTGCAAAAATTACCATTACTTTTGTAGGAAATTTCTCATAGGAGCTAAATGTAGGGACCTACCCAATAAATACCTTCGGAAAGTAATCACAACAGACATGCTCACTGTACTGTTCAGAGCAGTTTTCTTGTGCTTTTTCTTGTTTCAATTTCAGTTTTGTTAATGATAAATAAAAGAATAAAAAATAAATCATCAGGTGAAAGCTCTTTTTTCGACACCAAACTTCATATGTTTAATAACATTAGGAAAGTTGTTTTTGGTCTTTGAATTTGGACATTTTCACATTGTGTTTCATAGTTACATTACTAGACCAGAAATCAAGCAATCAACCTCTGCGTTATTCCATGAATCGTATAGACAATATAAGAATTTTCCGACGATCTTCACGCGATTCTACATTTGATGAAATTTGGCACAATAGCATTCCAGCTTTACTGACTTTGAATTAAGCGAGCCTCGAATTTTTTTTTTTTTTCATAAATACGTTTATTTCTTAAGGCAGTTTACATAAGTTTTTCTTCGCCGTAGCATCACTTTTACATAATATTCTTATCATAGTTTAATTCTAACATAGTCGCAACGTTTTGCATTTATTAAAACATATTCTCTTATTACTTAAATATCATCTTAGGTAACTCGTCATTAATTATGAAATCTACTCGGAAATATTATTTGAACCAAACGATTAACTTCTATAAATTATAAAATAAGCTGTTATTTTCAGACATTTTGTTAATAATTTCATAAACTGTTTCGAGTTTGTTTGTATCATTACATTATTTTTATTCTAATTTAGCTATTGGTTGAACTCATGGACGCAGCTGGGATCAGAACTAAGTCTTGAAAGGGGCCTTTATTAAATTGAAACTCCAGTTTTCTTTATGAAATGATAAATAAGTTTCATGTATGAAAGGTCACGACAAGCAAGAATGTCTCGAACTGGGATATTGGATAGTCTACCTTGGGTACGCAAAGAATTTATTAGTTGAGATCTGACATCACGATACTCCACGCATGTCCAAACGACATGATCAATATCTCGATAACCTTCGCCACAAGCACAATGATTAGTCTCGGAGAGCCCAATTCGAAGGAGATGTGCATCTAACGTGTAGTGATTGGACATGAGTCTAGACATCACACGAATGAAATCTCTACTCACATCCAGTCCCCTGAACCATGCCTTTGTCGATATTTTCGGAATAATTGAGTGCATCCACCGACCCAGATCATCTTTATCCCAAGAAGCTTGCCAGCTGGCAAGTGTTCTTTGGCGAGACGAGCTATAGAATTCGTTGAAAGCAATTGGTCTCTCATAAATTTCACCCTCAATAGCACCACGTTTGGCTAAAATATCGGCTCTTTCATTGCCAGGAATGGAGCAATGAGCCGGGACCCAGACTATAGTGATTAGATAATTATTGTTCAATATGTCGTTCAGGCACTGTTTTATTTTGCCCAGGAAAAACGGTTCAGTCTTGCCAGTCATGTTTGAGCGAATGGCTTCAATTGCACTCAGACTATCTGTGAAGAGGAAATAATGGTTTGGAATTAATGTGACGATTACACTCAAACTATATTGAACTGCTGCTAGCTCTGCTATATAAACAGATGCAGGTTCTTGAAGCCTAAATGAGGCCGAAACATTATTGTTGAACATACCAAACCCTGTCGCTTCTTCAATTCGCGATCCGTCCGTGTAAAACATTTTCTCAGAGTCAATATGCCTGAACTTACTTGAAAATATTTTTGGGATTTCCGTCGAACGTAGATGATCCGGGATTCCACGCACTTCGCGCTGCATGGATGTATCGAAAAATAAAGTTGAGTCAGGGACATTTAGGAGGTTGACACGGATAGGAATATATCTTGAAGGGTTGATTTCCTGTGACATATGGTTAAAATATACTGTCATGAATTTTGTTTGAGATCGAAGCTCGACTAGTCGTTCGAAATTATTAATTACCATGGGATTCAGCACCTCACATCTTATTAGCAGGCGTGATGAAAGCTCCCAAAATCGATCTTTTAATGGAAGAACTCCCGCCAGAACTTCAAGACTCATTGTATGTGTCGAATGCATGCACCCTAAAGCAATTCGCAAACAACGATACTGAATTCGCTCCAGTTTGATAATATGAGAGTTTGCAGCGGAACGAAAGCAAACGCATCCATATTCCATCACTGAAAGTATCGTTGTCTGATACAATTTTATTAGATCTTCCGGATGAGCACCCCACCAAGATCCTGTTATTGTTCGAAGAAAATTTACTCTTTGTTGGCATTTTGTTATCAGAAACCTAATGTGTCCTCCCCACGTGCATTTGGAATCGAACCACACCCCGAGGTATTTAAAAGTTAAAACCTGTTGGATCATTCTTCCCATCATATGGAGCTGAAGCTGCGCGGGATCATGCTTTCTTGAAAAGACGACTAACTCTGTTTTCTCCGCAGAGAATTCGATACCAAGATGAACAGCCCAATCGGACAAGTTATCTAAGGTATCTTGCAATGGTTTATGCAGATCAATAGCTTTGGGTCCAGTAACTGAAACCACGCCATCATCTGCCAATTGTCTTAGTGTACATGGGGTTACTAGACAGCTGTCAATGTCATTTACGTAAAAATTATAGAGGAGCGGACTGAGGCATGAGCCTTGCGGGAGACCCATGTAACTATTTCTGAGTGTTGCCAAATCGCCATGTGAAAAATGCATGTGTTTCTCTGACAAAAGGTTGTGCAAATAATTATTTATAACCGCTGGGAGTCCATTTTGGTGAAGCTTGTCTGAAAGAACATCAATGGAAACTGAATCAAATGCTCCTTTAATGTCTAAAAATACAGATGCCATTTGTTGCTTTTGAGCGAAGGCAATTTGGATGTCAGACGAAAGTAATGCAAGGCAATCATTCGTCCCTTTATTTCTACGGAAGCCAAACTGAGTATCTGACAACAAACCGTTCGTCTCGACCCAAGTGTCGAGACGTCGTAGAATAATTTTTTCGAACAATTTTCTGATGCAGGACAACATCGCAATGGGTCTATATGAGTTGTGATTGGAAGCTGGTTTCCCCGGTTTTTGAATGGCGATAACTTTCACTTGTCTCCAGTCAGGTGGAACAATATTTTGCTCAAGAAACTTGTTGAACAATTCCAACAAACGTCTTTTTGCGAGGTTGGGCAGATTCTTCACCAAGTTGAATTTAATTCTGTCCAACCCTGGAGCGTTATTGTTACAAGACAAGAGTGCTATAGAAAATTCCATCATTGAAAATGGGTTATTAATAAAACCATTATTTGGAGGAGATTCCCGTATAATGCTCTGCGTAGGAACAGAATCTGGGCAAACTTTCCTAGCAAAGTCAAATATCCATTGGTTCGAGTATTCATCACTCTCATTGCCCACGGTACGATTCCTCATTCGTCTGGCCGTGTTCCAAAGAGTGCTCATTGAGGTATCTCTTGACAAACCTTCGACAAAATGTCTCCAATAGCTACATTTTTTGGCTCGAAGTATGCTCTTGTACTTGGTTTCTAAAACCATAAGTTTTTCAAAATTCTGAGGAGTTCCTCCTCCCCGTTTTAGAAACGTCTTGCAAGCATTTTGTTTTGCGAGTTTAGCCTCTGAGCACTCTTTGTCCCACCAGGGGTTGGGAGGCCTTCTGTTAGTCGTTGGCCCAGGAAAGCGTTTAGTTTGGGATTGTTCTGCTGCCTCCAGAATCGAACAAATGAGGAAGTCATATTCTTCAAGTGGAGGGAGCTCTTCCATTGAATTCAAAATACTAGAGATACTACTTTGGTATTTAATCCAGTCGATATTTTTTGTCAAATCATATGGAATACTAGCGGAAGTAGCAATGCAATTGCTACTGCTAATTGAGATGATGATTGGTAAATGATCGCTACCGTGTAAATCAGGCAGTATTTTCCAGGTGCAATCTAGTCGAATTGATGTTGAGCAAAGAGATAGATCTAATGCACTTGGGCGTGCAGGAGGTCTTGGGATCCGTGTAATGCTACCCATATTTAATACCGTCATGCTAAAATTGTCACAAATGTTTTGTATTAAAGATGATCTGCTATCATTGTAAACGGAACCCCACATAATACCGTGCGAATTTAAATCCCCCAGAATCAATCGTGGTGCAGGAAGGGCTTCAACCATTTCATTAAGCTGTTGCTGTCCAACTTGTGCTTTTGGAGGAATATAAACCGAAGCTATGCAAATATCTTTGCCTTTAATGTTTATTTGGCAAGCAACAACTTCTATACTAGAAGTTGAAGGGATGTTTAATCTATAAAAGGAATAGCATTTCTTAATTCCCAAAAGCACTCCACCATACGGAGAGTCTCTATCGAGACGTATAATGTTAAAATCATTAAAATTTAAAGCTATGTTTGAAGTAAGCCATGTTTCGCATAAAGCAAATACATCACATTTTTGACTATGCAATAATATTTTAAATGAATCAAGTTTTGGCATGATGCTTCGACAATTCCACTGCAGGACAGTGATTGTATCATTTGCGACGGGTGATAAATTATCCATCAAAAGATACAAAACCTGAGACAATTGGCCATTGAGCTGATAACTGCTTCAAAAAGGTTCTAGCTATTGGAAGGAATGCCATTATGAGGGTCTTTAAGGGTTCAGATATATTGAATGCTGAGAAAATCCATTCAACAATTTCCGAAAACTTCAGTAATCCTGTTGGTGGCTGTGAAATGGAGCCCACTGGATTATTATCTTTTTCTGTACTAGATCCTGGATTGGTTTGTGAATTTGACAAACCAGGAGGCACAGTCTTTGGTTTTGACTTTTTTTGTTTAACACGGGGATCTTTTTTTGAAGATGAAATTTTAGGTGTCTTTTTTGGTAATTTGGAGGAAGACTTCTTTCTCTTAACTGACCCTTGGGTAGTGATAAACGAATTACCTTCACTATTTTCGTCAGAGTCAGAGTCCTCTGGTTCCTCTAGATTTGAAAACCCGTTTTCGGTTTCCAAAGGGGGGACATCAATGACCGTTTTAAGCATTTCTGCATATGTGCGCTTAGACCGTGCTTTTAAAGAAAGCTTAATTTTGTCTTTGTGCACTTTAAATGCAGTGCATACTGAAATATCATCATGAGGACTATTCCCACAATAAATACATTTTTCAATTTCCTTGTTGCAATCATTATCTTTATGAGGCCCTTCACACTTAATACATTTTGGTTTATTACTACAGTAAGTAGCTGTGTGGCCGAATTTTTTGCAGTTCGTACAATTCATTACATTTGGAACAAAAAGCCGAACAGGGAGGCGAATTTTATCGACATAGACATGGGATGGCAACGCAGACCCGGCAAATGTCACTCGAAACGAGTCTGATGGGCGATAAACTTTTTTTTCCTCTTCATGAACTACTGAGTACAGTTGTTTGCACTCCAGTATTTTCACACCCTCAAGCATAGAGTTCTTGAAACGACCAACACCATGCTTGAGTAAATCATCTACCGAAAGACTCGCTTCGGTAACAACACCGTCAATTTCGACATCTTTGGAGGGTATGTAAACTTTATACTCTTTATTGAAATGTTCCGAAGAGACAATATCATTCGCGTGTTTCAAATTATTTACCACAACACGAATTTTATCGTTATTTACTTTTATGATCTCTTTGATTGAAGAGTATCGTGATGTCAAACCTTTATTAATTTGAAAAATGTTTAATGGCTTTGATATACGTCTAAAAAAGACTATCCAAGGCCCAGAAGAGCTCTCCTGATATTTTTTCGTTCGTGGGGGTATCGGATTCATGCTAGGATTTACGTCCATGGATTCATCCATTACATTAAAATTTTTAACTAAACTTTAAAATAAAATTTGAAACCAACACTACACAGTACTCAATCAAAAGGAAAAGAAAAAACTTCTACCTTGAAATTGTTGTCTATCTCCGTTGCACTGCCGTGTAGATCCTCGTTGCTCTAGATGTTCTTGTTGGATGTATCTGGACGTTGATACAATGCTGAAGCTCACTGTAGCGATAGAATATGATGTGATGCTACTGCTACCTGACATCCAGCACCACTCGAATTCCGATTTGCTAGCCTCGAATTTCGCGTCGTCGAAAAATTTCAAAACGTTTCCAGCAAGGAAAGGCTAAGAATCGATTCGAAAATGATTCTGCGCGATTTTCAAACTGTTGGAAAGATATGCTGTTGCCCAGCCAAATATCAATGAAACTGGAAAATTTTATGAGAACGATTTTTACAAGGAAAGGTTACTCAGTGAATGAGCTATGTTTTTGCAACCAGTGCTGGAAACTGCTGACATTTTTTTTGAATGTCGTGTGCTGGAAACTTTCATGTTGCCTACTATCTGGCCAGTCACACATGAATGTCGCGCGAACCATACAGATGAAAGTCGCATGTGACAGTCATGAGCGAGCGCTTCATGAATGTAGTGGCGACAGTCTTACTCGTGTTGGGAGATGAATGTAACGAAAGAATGATAGTCCTCAATAGAATCGGCTACAATTTGTTTTCGGTGCGAATTTCATTTCTGGCAATAAACTTTCATGAAGAAATTCGAAACGACGTCATTAGTGACGGTTTTCATATCCATACCGTTCCATGAAATGGTTGAATTTCAAATTGCTGCTGTGGAGGGGATCAAATATCGTAGCTTTTAACTTTGTCAAGATGCGTAGGGTTGTCAACGAATACAAAAAGGGAATTTTAAAAAAAATTTTAATTAAATAATGAAATGAAAGGTTTGATGAGAGGATGTAAGAAAATAATGTTTGAAGCCGTTTCTAAATACAAGATGGCGACTTCCGGCATATCAACATTCGTTACAAGCCGTAACGATATGAGTATTTTTCGAACGGATTTGATGAGTGGATGTCAGAAAACGATGTTGGGAGCCGTTTCTAAATTCAAGATGGCGACTTCCGTCATATTGATATCCGTTACAAATCATCACAATATGAGTATTTTTCGAACTGATTAGATGAGTGGATGTCAGAAAACGATTTTGGAAGCCGTTTCTGAATTCAAGATGGCGACTTCCGGCATGTTGATATTCGTTACAAACCATCACAATATGAGTATTTTTCGAACGGATTTCCGGCATATTGAACGGCGACTTCCGGCATATTGATATCCGTTACAAACCATCACAATATGAGTATTTTTCGAACGAATTTGATGAGGGGACGTCTGAAAACGATGTTAAAAGCCGTTTCTAAATACAAGATGGCGACTTCTGGCATATCAACATTCGTTACAAACCATCACAATATGATTTTTTTTTCGAACGGATTTGATGAGTGGATGTTAGAAAACGACGTTAGAAGCCGTTTATAAATTCAAGATGGCGACTTCCGGCATATTGATATCCGTTACAAACCATCACAATATGAGTATTTTTCGAACGGATTTGATGAGTGGATGTCAGAAAACGATGTTGGAAGCCGTTTCTGAATTCAAGATGGCGACTTCCGGCATGTTGATATTCGTTACAAACCATCACAATATGATTATTTTTCGAACGGATTTGATGAGTGGATGTCAGAAAACGATGTTGGAAGCCGTTTCTGAATTCAAGATGGCGACTTCCGGCATGTTGATATTCGTTACAAACCATCACAATATGATTATTTTTCGAACGGATTTGATGAGTGGATGTTAGAAAACGACGTTAGAAGCCGTTTCTAAATCCAAGATGGCGACTTCCGGCATATTGATATCCGTTACAAACCATCACAATATGAGTATTTTTCGAACGGATTTGATGGGGGGATGTCTGAAAACGATGTTAGAAGCCGTTTCTAAATACAAGATGGCGACTTCTGGCATATCAATATTCGTTACAAACCATCACAATATGAGTATTTTTCGAACGGAATTGATGAATGGATGTTGAAAACGACGTTAGAAGCAGTTTCAAAGTCCAAAATGGCGATTTACGGCATGTTGATATTCGTTACAAACCAACACAATATGAGTATTTTCGAACAGATTTGATGAGTGGATGTCAGAAAACGATGTTGGAAGCCGTTTCTAAATTCAAGATGGCGACTTCCGGCAAATCGATATTCGTTACAAGCCATAACAATATGAGTTTTTTTCGAACGGATTCATCGCAACGCTGCAGGCAATGTTGCACGATACGATTGAATTTATTTTTAATTTGATTTGTGGTAGAAAATTATCAAACATTTTCAAATGGACTTTTTATTGCTATAATCTGATTTCGATTTAAGGGCGAAATAAGAAAATTGTCGCATATTTTGATAACGTCTAATAAGAAGACGCTTGTCAACAGTCATACCAATAAAAAAATTCTTTTTTCTGGTTTTTAAATGTATACTCTTCTATCTGTCCCAGCAAACTTCGTCTTTTCTTAAAATTTATCTTTGGATTTCAAAAACATAATCGTTGAACGCAATAACATATTCCAAACTTATTACTTCGTTTCTAACATATTCCAAACTTATTACTTCGTTAGAAGCCGCCATCTTGTATTTAGAAACGTCTTCTAACATCTTTTTATAATATCCAATCATCTAATCCGTTCGAGAAATACTCATATTGTGATGGTTTGTAACGAATATCGATATGCCGGAAGTCGCCATCTTGAATTTTGAAACGGCTTCTAACGTCGTTTTCTAACGTCCACTCATCAAATCGTTTCGGAAAATACTCATATTGTTATGGTTTGTAACGAATATCGATATGCCGGAAGCCGCCATCTTGTATTTAGAAACGGCTTCTAACGTCGTTTTCTGACATCTACTGAATAAATCCGTTCGAAAAATACTCATATTGTTATGATTTGTAACGAATATCGATATGCCGGAAGCCGCCATCTTGTATTTAGAAACGGCTTCCAACATCGTTTTCTTACATCCACTCATCAAATCCGTTCGAGAAATACTCATATTGCTATAGTTTGTTACAAATGTCGATATGAATATTCATTATATTATGTCGAATAATGTACATAAGATAAAAATTATGTGGAAAATCTGAAATATCGTCAACTTATTTTACGTAATGAAAATAATAAATTACATAAACTTTTTTTTGCTTCATGATTCGGTTGACGAATCCTCGATTATTACGTAAATGGAGGTTTTGGTGTGATATTGGAGTTTTTACAGATATAGTTAATTTACGCTGTTGGTAAACCCTATGCGCTTAAAAAAAGACATGATCCTAACAATTTTATAACTCTATTGATTCGCCTTTTCATTCAACTAATGCATTAAATTTTTTCAAAATTTTGAATTTTTTTTTGGTAAATTTCTTTAAATATTGACTTTACTACTATTCATTGAAATAAAGATAGAAACTGTTCAAAAGTAGTAAATTTTTGCTGGTTGACAACTCTATGCAATTTTAAAGTACATGAATATAGTAAATTTTGTACTCTAAAGACTTGCTTTTTTGTTCAGTTACTATTTTACTTTTTTTTCAAAAATTGAAATTTTAGCTGGTTGACAACCCTATGCATCTAGTAAATGTTTAAATGTTGTGATTTTCGATTAATATTCACTTCTTTTGCCATTCAATTCATGTTTGAAAATTTTTAAAATATTGAGAATTTGCGTTGATTGACAACCATAACCCGCGCTTTTTCATTGTCATTGACGTTCTCCTTTTCCAATAATGTTATGAAATTTGACCATTTCATGGAACAGTATCGAGATGAAAACTATCACTAATGACGCCGTTTTGAATTTCTTCATGAAAGTTTATTGCCAGAAATGAAATTCGCACCGAAAGCAAATGCAGCCGATTCTATTGAGGACTATCATTTTTTCGTTACATTCATCGCCCAACACGAGTAAGACTGTCGCCACTACATTCATGAAGCGCTCGCTCATGACTGTCACATGCGACTTTCATCTGGATGGTTCGCGCGACATTCATGTGTGACTGCCCAGATAGTAGGCAACATGAAAGTTTCCAGCACACGACATTCAAGGCAAACATCTACAGTTTTAGGTACCAACATAGGAATTTCACTTAAAACTGTCACGTGAAGGGACCGTTTCCAGCACTGTTTGCAACTACCATAAAGGCAAAATGAACAGGGAAACAGTCTGAGGGAAGTTGTAGATATCTTACAAAAATATAAATGGATAAGAGGGCTTGTATATGTATAAGAAGAGTATGTTCGTTTCGTTAATTTACTTCTTACAGTACCAGGATCATCTTGTTCGAATGAACGAAGATTTTTGCAGGTTAAAAACCTACTCAGGATCAACAATGTTGTATACTCGACTAAAAAACGTTGTTATTTTACATGCCTTTCGCGACATAACCGAAAACTCGATTTAGAAGAAATATTAGACGGCTTTGTTTTGCGAAATGCAAAGCGCAACTCAGTGTTTGCATTGCGCAAACGATTTTTGCCTTTCTCATATAGAAAGGTTATGCAATCACTTGAAAAACCCACTAGTGAAAATTGTCATATATCATTCGACTCAGTTCATCGAGCTGAGCAATGTCTGTGTGTGTGTGTGTGTGTGTGTGTGTGTGTGTGTGTGTGTGTGTGTGTGTGTGTGTGTGTGTGTGTGTGTGTGTGTGTGTGTGTGTGTGTGTGTGTGTGTGTGTGTGTGTGTGTGTGTGTGTGTGTGTGTGTGTGTGTGTGTGTGTGTGTGTGTGTGTGTGTGTGTGTGTGTGTGTGTGTGTGTGTGTGTGTGTGTGTGTGTGTGTGTGTGTGTGTGTGTGTGTGTGTGTGTGTGTGTGTGTGTGTGTGTGTGTGTGCATGTGCATGTGTGTATGTATGTATGTATGTATGTGTGTATGTATGTGTCAAATAATCACACTAGGTTTTCTCGGAGATGGCTGAACTTAGATTCAAATGAAAGGTCTCGTGGTCCCATACGGAATCCCTGAATTTCATCCGGATCCGACTTCCGGCTCCGGAGTTATAGGGTAAAGTGTGTTCAATATTGTACACCGTCACTTAAACCGGCGAAACAAAATACGTAAAAAAATTTCTAAACTGGTCTCAAAACTACACAAATTGATAGTCATTATCAGTAGGCAACTAAACAAACCGATTCTGGCTATCCTGGTTCCAGAAGTACCGGAAATAGTGGTCATATATACCAAAATGGATCTCCCTCACTTTTCTCAGCGATGGTTTGACTGGTTTCCACAAACTTGGATTCAAATGAAAGGTGTTCCGGTCCCATACGGAATTGCTGAATTTAATCCGGATCCGACTTCCGGTTCCGGAGTTATAGGGTAAAGTGTGTTCAATATTGTACACCGTCACTTAAAATATTGTCGGATGCAACAAACATTTAAATCGTAATTTAGAGTGCGTAGTAGTAGAGTTTGTGTGTCATGTTAGTTGGTGGTCGTACGTTAGTCCGAACTGACTTTGATTATACCGGTTCTCGGGTTCCGGTGCCGGAAGTGCATATAATAGTGAACCCACTTCGTTTTCTTAAGGATGACTTACGCAATCAAAGCACTGTTTTATTCTGTATTTTATGCACAAACAATCTCTTGGTTTCTTTCAAAAATCGAAGAGAAAAATTTTGAATAGAATACCACAATATTATATGTACATGAGAAAGGCATCATTACACCACTAGGTGGATTAAAACAGGTTTTTTGTATATATCCTGATGATCTTTTTCACGCTGTAATAAATCTATGACAAAACTACTTATATATTCCTTTCCATTAACGAACACAAGAAACGCAGTCGACGACATTTTTTTAGGATGGCAAACTACCCACTCGGATCAAAAATGATCGGCCGGGCCTGATATTGTAATTATTTTGCACCATTGAAGATTGAACAAAAAACCAATATTAGGACGATTCTGAAACTACAACTAAATGAAAGAAACAATTTAGTGTCGGACCATGTATACGTCTGCTCAGCGGTTTATGTTGAACAGTTAGGTGGCGTTAGCAGTTCAACATAAACTGCTGGCGCACTGATGAGCCGAAAGCGAAAAGTAAAAACCTGTTTTAATCCACATAGTGGTGTAATGATGCCTTTCTCATATCAATCATACTATCATATATAATACTGTGGTATTCTTCAAAATAATTCTCTGCGATTCTTGAAAGAATAACCGAAATCGGTTTGTTTGACCGTCTACTGATAAAAACTATTAATTGGAATAGATTTGAGGTCGATTTGGAAATTTTTTTAAGGTTTTTCCCCATTTTCAGTGATGGAATACAATTTTTAAACCACTTTACCCTATATTTCCGGATCCGGAAGTCGGATCCGCATGAAATTCAGGAATTACGTATGGGATCACAGGACCTTTCATTTGAACCTAAGTTTGTGAAAATCGGTCACGCCATCTATGAGAAAAGTTAGAACATATATTTTCTTTTTTTTTTGCCCATTTTACCCCATAACTCCCGAACCGGAAGTCGGATCCAAATAATATTCAGGAATTTTGTATGGGACCTCAAGACCTTTCATTTGAATCTAAGTTTGTAAAAATCGGTTCAGCCATCTCCGAGAAAAGTTAGTGCAAAAAAACGTTACATACACACACACACACACACACATACACACACGCCTTCAGTATACGTTTATCCAACTGAGGGTTAGCAGTCGACCCGTTTTCGGTTTATCCTCAATGGTGTTATCCTCACTGAACATCCTGATTGTATTTCGCACGGCTTTTTCACTTACTCCTTCCATTTATGCTGTCTTTATCAGTGACAGTACGCGTTCTGTGCTCCATTTGTACACAATTTTTCGACGTTGTTCTGCTGAAAGTCCACGCATTTCGAAACAAACTAATGAAAACGAATAAACAACTGCACAAGTGGTTAGAGAAGAGTGTAAACAACAGGACGCAGGCATAAATATTGGCATATTCTAAACCATTGCGAAATGGCAGCGGTTTTTGGTTGCGTTCATACTTTCTGAGACAGTCTTTATGTAAATAGCATTAACTTTACGTCTGCTCAGCGACTTATGTTGAACCGTTAGGGGGCGTTAGCAGTTCAACATAAACTGCTGACGCACTGATGAGCTAAAAACGAAACGTAAAAAATGAAAATAGTTATGTGTACTTAGCACAAATCCGGTACCCACGTGGTACCAAACCCCTAAATAACTGTAGCATGTTACTAGTCAAGACTTTTATTACAAAGGATGGGTATGCATGTAATATTTTACTTTCATTAGGCATTCTTGTTGAAGGTGAAACATTAAAATTCAATAGCATAATTTTTGCTTTGTAAATACAATTCTTGAAGCTCCTTTTTTTTTTAAATAACTATTTATTGGAATATGAGTTAAAATTAAATTATCAAGATTTAAATTGGGTGTTCAGCCACAAGTGGTGACTTTTCAGCCCTGTTATATATATGATTTGGTTATTACCATGAAGACATCATTCGCTTCCGCAATTCTGAGATTTTTGTGTAGGGAAAATTCTAAACCTACTTGTATTGTGTAATGGGGAAAAGGAACTTATATACTAACTTACTAACTAATACAGAGAGCGAATCGATTCAATTGAAGATTGCATCGATTTTTGTCGGAATTTGCTTATAATATTATGTGACATTACATCTAATGGTTCTATATTTGTGAGTCTGTGTAACTCATTCGTACTAAACCAGGGAGGACGCTTCAGAATCATTTTCAGAATTTTATTCTGAATCCTTTGAAGCGTTTTCTTCCTGGTGGAACAACAGCTTGACCAAATTGGTACCGCATAAAGCATGGCTGGTCTGAAAATTTGTTTATAAATTAACAATTTGTTTTTTAGACAGAGCTTAGAATTTCTGTTTATAAGAGGATATAAACATTTAATATATTTATTACACTTTGCCTGGATTCCTTCAATGTGATCCTTGAAAGTGAGTTTTTTGTCATACGTTAAACCTAAGTATTTAGCTTGATCAGACCATGTCAATTCCAAGCCATTCAATTTGAGAATGTGATTATTGTTTGGTTTAAGAAAAGAAGCTCTTGGCTTGTGAGGAAAGATAATTAATTGCGTTTTTGCTGCATTTGGTTTAATTTTCCATTTTGACAGATAATCACTGAAAATATTTAAACTTCTTTGTAGGCGACTGCAGATCACTCTTAGATTTCTACCTGTGGCTAACAGACTTGTGTCGTCACAGAATAGCGATTTCTGACAACCAACGGGTAGATTTGGAAGATCAGAAGTAAAAATATTATACAAGATTGGAGCTACACTCGAACCCTGCGGAACACCGGCTCGTACGGGTAGCAATTCAGATTTACAATTCTGATAGCTAACCTGAAGAGTACGATCAGTTAAATAATTTTGAATCATTTTGATCAAATAAATAGGAAACTGGAAATCAGACATTTTTGCTATTAAACCTTTGTGCCAAACACTGTCGAATGCTTTTCCTATGTCTAGAAGAGCAACTCCAGTGGATAACCCAGAAGATTTATTTGATTTTATCATGTTCGTTACTCTGACAAGTTGATGAGTAGTTGAATGTTCGTGACGAAATCCAAACTGCTCTGGTAAAAAAATTGAATTCTCATTTATATGAGTCATCATTCTCAACAAGATAATTTTTTCAAAAAGTTTACTGATAGAACAAAGTAAGCTAATTGGGCGATAACTTGATGTTTCTGCTGGGTTTTTATCAGGTTTTAGGATAGGAATTACTTTAGCGTTTTTCCATCTTTTTGGGAAGTAAGCTAATGAAAAACACTTGTTGAAAATTTTAACCAGGAGTCTCAAGGCAACATCGGGAAGATTTTTAATAAGAATATTAAAAATTCCATCATTACCAGGAGCCTTCATGTTTTTGAGTTTCCTAATAATTGATTTAATTTCATCAAAATTCGTCTCAATAATGTCATCGTGTGATAACACTTGGGTTGAAATATGATCATATTTCAGTGAGACTTCATTTTCAATAGGACTCACAACGTTTAAATTAAAATTGTGGACACTCTCGAACTGCTGAGCAAGTTTTTGAGCTTTTTCACCATTTGTAAGAAGTATTTGATTTCCTTCCTTGAGAGCAGGAATTGGATTCTGAGGTTTCTTAAGAACCTTAGAAAGTTTCCAGAAAGGTTTAGAATATGGTTTAATTTGTTCAACTTCTTTAGCGAAATTTTCATTTCGCAAAAGAGTAAATCTATGTTTAATTTCTTTTTGTAAATCCCTAACTATGTTTTTCACAGCAGGATCACGAGAACGTTGATATTGTCGTCGACGAACATTCTTCAACCGAATGAGCAGTTGAAGATTGTCATCGATGATAGGAGAATTTAATTTAGTTTGAGCTTTGGGAACTGAAAGATTTCTAGCTTCGATAATATAATGATTCAAATTATCAATTGCTGTGTCGATGTCCGCAGAATTTTCTAAAATAGTTTCATGATCCACATGATTTTCAATGTGAGATCTGTAATCCAACCAATTAGCTCTATGATAGTTGAAAATAGAACTAATTGGATTAATTATAGCTTCGTTGGAAAGTCTGAATGTTACTGGAAGATGATCTGAGTCAAAGTCAGCATGAGTAATCAGTTCACTACAAATGTGACTTTGATCTGTTAGAACCAGATCAATTGTAGACGGGTTTTTCACGGAAGAGAAACAAGTAGGATTACTGGGATGAAGAACTGTGAAGTAACCAGCTGAGAGTTGATTATGAAGTATTTTACCATTACTGTTATTTTGCCTACAATTCCACTGGACATGCTTAGCATTTAAGTCCCCTATTACGAAAAATTTCGATCGATATCTTGTAAGTTTTTGCAAATCGTCTTTAAAGAAATTTAATTGTTCGCCGGTGCATTGGAATGGCAAATATGCTCCAGCGATGAAATAAATTCCATGAATGGTTTCAACTTCGATTCCCAAGCTTTCAATAACTTTAGTATTGAAAGAAGGTAAAATTCGATGTTTAATTTGCCGTTGGACAAAAATGGCAACTCCACCACCCATTCCAGTAAATCTGTCAAATCGATGAACCACATAATGTGGATTACTTTTCAATTTTACATTTGGTTTAAGAAAGTTTCTGTCACAATGGCAATATGAATTTTGTGAACTTTGAGAAAATTATAAAATTCATCTTCACTCGATTTCAAAGATCGAGCATTCCAATTTAAAATATTCAAATAATTATTTAACATCACTGTTAAATTTTAAATTCATTATAATATTATTTGCAAATTTCCATCCGATTTGAAATGCTTCAAAGAGTGATGAAGTCGAATTCATTTGGATGATCATTTGAAAAAGTTGATCTTGTAGGTAGATCATTTTATTTTCAGTTATATCGCCTAAATCGACTTCATTTAAAGAAGCGAATGGCATTGAAGGAATATTTGTAGGTAGACTGCCATTAGAAGAAGATGATTTGGCCGGTCTACCTATTAATAAATTGTTTTCGTTAGAAGAAGAACTGCAAGGCGGTCCTGTGTTTTGATTATTTACATTAGAAGAAATAGGTGATAGATTTCTACCTAATATACCAGCATAACTGACATTAAAAGAAGATGATGACGAGGTCGATCTACCTGTCAATAAATTGTTTTCATTAGAAGACGAATTGGCAGGCGTACCTGTTTTTTGTTTCGAAGAAATCAGTGCCTTAGAAGAATTAGGCGTGGCATTTGTAACGGTTTTTTGATTTTCAGGTATGTTATGTAAATTTAAGGTCGTTGATTTGACTTGTTGTCGAAGCGAACGAGCGTTTAAAATTTTTTCCCTGACAGGACATTTCAAATAATTGGATTTATGATTTCCATTGCAATTTGAACATGAAAATTTATCAGTGGTTTCATTCATTGGGCAATCGTCTTTCGAATGCGATTTACCACAATTCAAACACCGTATATCCATATGACAATTTTTGGTTCCATGGCCGAAGCCTTGGCAACGACGACATTGCGTTAAGTTTGCAATACGATTATGCCGTTTATAATGTTCCCAATGAATTTTAATGTGGGAAATGAAACGTACTTTTTCTAAAGTTTTCAAATTGTTTACATCATTTCGATTGAAGTGTATTAGGTAAAGTTCATGGGAAATTCCACAGCGTGGTTTAGAAGTACCATTCGCTCTTTTTTTCATAAGTATTACTTGGGAAGGGGCAAAACCAAGCAATTCTTTTAGTTCATTTTTAATTTCATCATGAATAAAATTTATGAAGTTTCTCGGACAAATATCGAATAAGACGTTCGTAATCTTCCAATCCATCCACCAAGACTCGACATTCTCCTCTTCGTCCGATTTGAAATGAGACTTTTACTTCCGGACTATCTTTTACTATGTGACTATCCAGATCCAAAGATCATGCAGTGCAGTGCATTAAAACGAGTGCTCTGAATACTGGAGTATGAACTCGAGCGAAATTCATTAATGACTGTATATAACAAGTAATACTACTAAGTAATGTTTAAGAATGCATTGGATTCTCTTCGTTGAACTGGTTGTGGAGGTGCTTAAAGAAGTGTGAAAATCCGATGGATAGGTGCTGAGTTAAAAACAATCATTCTACCATTGCTAGTAGTGCCACGTTTGATCCATAACACATAACGGTAAACTTGAACCAGTAAAAACAGTATACATACAAAATTTAAATAAGTTAAAATCCTTCCATCCAAATTGCTTTTCGGTATGTTTTGTTGAATTATAACGACGTTTTTGTTTATTACGTCGCACTGAAGTGATGTAAAACCATCATTCACAGTTCAATTCTCTCATTTTAAAAAAAAACCGCTCAGCAGAACAGATGTCATAAAACCATATTTAATAAATAATTATTCTTGACAGTACTGTTGAATTTCGTAGAAGCTCATTTCACAGCATTCTGTCAATAGCATGCCTATAAGACATACAAACCCTGTTGTTCGTACATGACAATTTACAGACAACAGCTCATCGTAACGTACAATTTTCATTTCCAAATCATAGGCCTGCAACGTGCCGCTATGGAAACTTGCAACACATTCCTGCAACCGCAAATCTGAGCCAGAGACGAATTATGTTTGTTGATACTACGAAATTTGATGCACTTTCACTTGATATACATAAAGTCCGTATCCGTATCATATTCAAGTCTAGACTGAAGTATTTTTTTATGCAGTATGTGTAATTCATCAAATCAAATAACGGTTAATCGTCAATTTCATTATTCAGTTTCAGTTGTTCACATCGTCAGTTGTTTATGGTACTTTTTCAAAACGACGGAGAGTTCCCTGACGAAGAAAGTTCTCCCGACACCAACACCATATTCGACTTGTTACACCGTATTCTAACTTTTGCTCGATTTTATGAAAGATCTATGAATCAATTTCCTAAAAACATGGACTCAAATTGAAGTCTATACGATCCCATCGAACGCTTTTAAATTTTATCCATATTTGGTTCCAGTAATTTGAAAGATTGGATTCCAAAAGCGTGTTTTCATTCGTAATGAGAGAAACGAAAAAAAATTCTTCGAAGTAAGTAAGCAACAAACTGAACAGTAATTTTTTTCTACATTGTATACAGCATCGTCAATCTGGTAGATGATGCTATGAGAACTCGCTGCCTTTCAATGCGTAAAGAATTTTTCTTCATTTTTTCGTTCAGAGTATGAGTATTTCACGAGCCTTACCAACATAGACACAGTTTTGCAATCATAGGCGCTGTGTGGAATTTATCAAAAAGTTTTGCAATCATAGGCGCTGTGTGGAATTTATCAAAAGAGAATCGCCAGTTGACAATTATCGCAGACAAATCGAACCGACTTGATGATTCTCATACTAGGTTACAATATTTCAAAACCCTTGTGTGGAGCATTTATAGATTTTCTCATAGACACAACTTATACAAAGGTTATATGCACATAGTTAGAATAAGCGGCAATAGAAAAATGATTCTATCGCAATTATCCACTGCCCGTTTAGAATCGGATCACAAAACGAGAACGAGCGATCGTTTCTTGTTTCAGAGCGAATTCCCACAGCAACGTGCTAACCTGTGATGCTCAGACGGGTCATCGAGAGAAATTCGCTCCCGTATTGTTATCCATTCTATGTTAAATAAACCATGCCGGTTTTTTGTTATTGAGATGACATCCGTTTTTTTTATGGCACTGATTGAATAATAATAATAATTGAACTGATTTATTGGTGATTATTTTTATCAACAATTCTCGTGCAGTCTGTTACATAGGAGCGTGGTCACGATTACTCGCGATCGGTAAAGTGAAATGGTGTGGTTTTTTTTTAAACACAGAGGGTAGTAGTGTCCTTCATGCAATGCGAGAATAAATCAGCTGACTTTTGTTTACAATTCGATTTCAGAATTTTTACAAAATGAGTTGTACACTTCGCGCTTCTAAGCAGTTTTTTTGTGCTCGCACCCGGAAGGTTCCAAAATGGATTGGCCATCTCAGTCGCCGCCCGATGCCAATCCAATTGAGAACGTTTGGGCTCAAATGAAGATACAGCTTGGGAAGAACCGACCACACAATTTTAAGCAGCTTGTTCGTCCAATTCACAAAATTTCAGGTCGGTTTTAGAAGAATACGCGCATATTCTCGCTCAAAGTATGCCTCGAAGGTGTCAAGCCATTATTAACGCTGTATCTACACATATTAACGAACAGAGACATTTATAATCAAGATACTGCCAAAGCTCGAAATAAAGTTCTTTTGAGAGAAATCTAAATATGCGCTGTATTCCTGCAGATTTCCATATTTAGCTTTCGTTGGACGAAATACGGAAATTCCGGCATCCCATATTGCGTTTGCATTTCAAAAGTTTGGATGTGAAGCTCAAAAGTTTGATTAATTTTGATATTTGTTTCTCGGTTGTTAAAATGGTATCGAAGCAGGAGTAACAATGTGTCAAAATTTTGTTTGTTCATCGAGAAAATCCAAACTTCTCGCACGCAAAGCAGTCGAAATTTATTAATGTGGCATAACTTACTGTAATGAAAGTATTCGTTGAAAGCCGGTCGATTGCCAGGAATACTGAATTGGGTGGGGTTGAAATCGAACGACGGGCGTCGCAAAATTGTCGAAAAGAGTGGCCATCTGTTTCAGCGGAACCCCTACTTTTCCATTCAAGGTCTCGCAAGCAAGCGTCGAAAGATCTCGTCTACAACCATGCATCGAATTGAAAAACTAGCAGGACTATAGCTTTAGATCAAATTCAGCAGTTGCTGGAATTCATACGGGTGGTCTATAATATATCACGGAGAACCCTTCGATCATAAAATTGCGATATCGCAGTTTTTGATTTTTGCGATAGTTGATTTAACTAATTTCTTTTTGATTCAACCAATATGGTTTTTGATTTGCATATATTCAAGTAGTTGAAAAATATGTTGTATTGAATGCTGTCAAATGCCGGAAACAGTTGAAAGCAAAACAATAATCGCAATGCAAAATCAACAACTTTTTTAGTTGAAATCTGTTCGCGTCGCTTCAAAATGTCAATGAAAAGAACATCAATGGTTAAAGCGTTTGGTGAAATTGTGTTCATTCGATTTGAGAAATTTATGATTCCATAACAAGTGCTTATCTAACAGCGGTGTTGTGATAAAGTTAACCTTGTTTAAGATGAAAATGATTTGGTGTCAAATTAGAAAATGTTAATGAATGATCTCGTATCCTTTCGGGTATGCGCAAAAATTCAAAAAAAGTTGATTTACTTCCAGCAGACTGTTTTACTTCCAGTTGTTTAATACCGATGATGATGTTCATGCATTAGCAATAAAACGCTTTTTGACATGAATTTAATTTATAAAAGTAACAGGAGCGAAGGGTTTCAAACACACAGAACGCGCTGCGATTGAATGGCACGTTTGAATTGCCGTCGCAAAATTTTAATTCCCAGCGGTTGATGCACCCAAGCTTATATAAATTGACTAAAATTATCAGTGCATAACTTTAGTTCAACCGTTTGAAGACATCATCTTTCAATACTCATTTTGCACTACTCTGGATTTTATAATGATAAATAAAAAAATGTTGGACATGTTAAAGTGGTATGTTTTCAAATTTTTAAAAAATGTGGACGACCACAATATTCGATTTTATCTAAAAAATAAATAACAGTCGACCATGCGTCCCCATCAAATTCTGAGAGAAGGAAACGCATGGTGCTTTATTCTAGCAGTTTCTAGTAGTAGTCAACCATGCGTTCCCATCAAGTTTTGTTAGAAGGAAACGCATGGTGCTTTGTTCTAGTAGTTTATGCAATTCAAGCGCAGGGCTTAGAAATCAAAGTACCGAAAAGAAGGAAATGAGTTTAAACCTTTGCATAATACATACACGATCATACTTCGGGTACAACCTAGAAAGCTACAAAGCAAGAGCTTACTGGTATGTGGTTCATATATGAACGCTAGTAATATATGAACGTCGCGAGTATCACACATATGAAACTCGGTTACGGCAGTCAAGAACTAGAGCGGGTGTCAGTTTTCAACGTGTTGCTGACGGATGTAATGAAAGAATTATGAAAGAAAGAAGGAAGATTTCATTAAAGTGTCATCGAGGGATGTCTATAGTTTTCTGGAAAAATGTGTGATAAAGATAAAGTTGGAATTTTGTGTTTGAAAACGTCGATCGAATATCTTTATGATGGTTTTCATGGTTTGTAGACTGAGAGCGCTATATTTTATATTTATTCTAAAATTTGAAACAACAACAGATATAAAAAAATAGTGGTGCGTTATTTTTCGTTTTTGAGTTATAACATTTTGCATAATTTCAAGTCATGCATTTATCGACCATGTCCATTAAATAACTTGATTCGCTAAATCGATTTCTTTAATTATTGGGTATATTGTGTACTTCGTACTTTCCAGAAAAGAATACATAACAATGTCCTATGTACCAATCAACTCAGTAAGTGATTATTCCCTCTTAGAGGAACGCCATCAGGTTTTTACTGGTTTAACATGGACAATTATCATTGAAATTCGTGATATGCTGGTGTCAATGGGAAAGATTTGGTCGTATTTTTGTTCAAATTACAGGAAGTTCTAATGAGGTAATCATCATCATCAATTCTTGGATTGAAACGAGAGCAAAAAGTATAAAAGGAATAAAAGGTTTTGAAAAGGATGTTCTGCCAAGCAGTTTTGGATTTAAAGCTTTATCACGAGGAGACCTAATTAAGACACACAGAGCATAAAAAAGCTATTCGGGCCCGTAATAGGTTGTATCTTATTTTTCAAAGCTTAAAAGTGCTATTTTGAGTACACTCCAAATTCGACTGGATATTTGGGAATACAGCGCCGTTGCTGTGAATGCGCTATTGGCAATAGAACTGCTGGTTGCTGTTCACACGTGGCTGCCATTATTTACTACTTATCTTATGCTCGGTTTTTATCATGAATAGTAAGACCGGCGGAAATATTGTCAGAAATGCTTAAATCAGAACAGCTACCAACGACTATCAATAAAAGAAATGACGATGATAAGTCTATAGAATAAAAGAAAATAATCAGAGAGAAAATGTGTGCCTTCAAATAGAAATGTATTTTTATAACACTTTTTATCCCATTTCCTATTTAAATGATTCAATAATTCTAAGTAATCGATTCTAACCTTCATCATTTCGATACTATTTGCTCTCGTTTCAATCCAAGGATTGATGATGATGATCGTTAGAACTTCCTGCAATTTGAACAAAAATACGACCAAATCTTTCCCATTGACACTAGCATATCACGAATTTCAATGATATTTGACCATGTTAAACCAGTAAAAAACTGGAGACGTTCCTCTGAGAGGGAATAATCACTTACTAAGTTGATTGGTACATAACACATCGTTATGTATTCTCAGATATTTTCTGGAAAGTACGGAGTACACAATATTCCCAAAAATTAAAGAAATCGATTCAGCGCATCAAGTTTTTTAACGGACATGGTCGATAAATGCATGACTTGAAATTATGCAAAATGTTATAACTCAAAAACGAAAAATAACGCATCACTTTTTTCTATGTCTGTTGTTGTATCAAATTTTAGAATAAATATAAAAATATATAGCGCTCTCAGTCTACAATCCATGAAAACCATCATAAAGATATTCGATTGACGTTTTCAAACCCAAAATTCCAACTTTATCTTTATCACACATTTTTCCAGAAAACTATAGACATCCTTCGATAACGTATCTTTATGATAACTTTTGACACTGTAATGAAATTTTCATTCTTTCTTTCGTTATTCTTTCATTACATCCATCAGCAACACATAAAAAACTGACACCCGCTCTAGTTCTTGACTGCCATAACCGAATTTCATATGTGTGATACTCGCGACGTTCATATATTACTAGCATTCATATATGAACCATATAGGTTGTACTTTGATTTCTAAGCCCTGCGCTTGAATTGCATAAACTACTAGAACAAAGCACCATGCGTTTCCTTCTAACAGAACTTGATGGGAACACATGGTTGACTACTACTAGAAACTGCTAGAACAAAGCACCATGCGTTTCCTTCTCTCAGAATTTGACGGGGACGCATGGTCGACTGTTATTTACTATTTAGAAAAAGTCATATATTGTGGTCGTCCACATTTTTTAAAAGTATGAAAATATATCACTTTAACATGTCCAAAAATTCTTTATTTATTACTAAAAAATCCAGAGTGATGCAAAAATGGGAAGGGGGAAAAATATGTTTCAAAACTTTCAAGTATTTTTTAATGGAAGGAAGATATATTTTGAAAAAAATTGTAAACCTTCCCCATAATGCCTTAAATATACCTGATTTTTTTCAAATTTTTCGGAGGAGCAGTTTCTTCAAAAATCAAATAAAACAAAAATCCTCCGTCAATATGGCAGTTAAAGGGTTGAAACTTTGAGAAAATTGTTTCCAGTCTACGACCTTTCGAATGTGGTATAGCAATATGAATTTTCTTTGGGGCAGATTTCATGCTTATCCTGCTATAGCCTTCGACAGCTTTATCAGTCGAACTCTAATGTCGTTTTCGCTTGAGAAAACTGAAACTGACCCAGGGTAGTGGAGCAACTCCGTTCAGAAGTGTGCGTTCAAAGAACAGTTTCCCGCCGCGTCGAAAACGTGTATCGTGCGGTAATTTGTGGACACCGAATACACTCGTTCCGACATCTACAACATGCTGGCATTATTAGAGAACAATCAGAGTATCGAATGCCCGGTTCCGGAAGGCCGACGACCCTGAGCAACAAGAACTCTCCAGGGAAGCTGGAGAGGAAGACCGAGAGGAAACATCGCTGCGTGCGGTTGGTCGGGAGGTCGGTGCAACCGGCCAAACAGCGGAAAATTACCTGGCGAACATAAACATACATGTCAGGAAGCGGAAGTTGCGTTCACTGGTTTCGGAGCTGCAGACAATGACGCAGCGGCAGCGGCTGAATATTATGGTCAACTCGATTTTCCCGGTAAATCCTGGATTTCCCGGACGAGACCTAGATGGCAAAAACTAACATGGGACTTCGTGTTTTAATTCCCCCACGAAACAAGTTAAGTCCGAGTTCATTTCACGCACCAAGGTCCCCAAGAAGGTGTTGCTGTGACTGACAATCAGCGAGAAAGAGATGTCAAAGCCGCTCTCCTTTCGCTCCGAACTGACCATGAACGGCGAAATTTATAGTACGTAATGTCTGCCGGAAGTTGCGTCGTTCGTCAAGAAATACCCTAAGAGTGAAGACGCGGTGTTGAAGGAGATGGAGCAGCTGAATATCGATGTGGCACACAAGTCGGCGAAACCGCCCAACGTCCCCTATCTGCGTCCCCTCGAGGATTTTGGACCAACACGAAGCGTAAGATCTACTCCAACAATTTTGTGTCGTAAACTAAGGAGGAATTGATAAGACATGCCTACACGCATATTTTCGTCCGCCATTGCGAATGGTCTGGTTAGCTGCCGGAAGACCTTTCGAATCTTAGATTTTTTTTGCAAGTAAGGTAAAATAATTACCTTCCATGGGAAATTTATCTAAAGCAATTATTTGTATAGCTTTGTTTATAACCATCCGAAAAAGTCCATTTTATTATGCAAACGTTACTAACGTTGTGATAAATCCAAACCGTGCGTAAGCAAATCAAGTTGGCTCGATCACATGGTACAGGATGATCAAACCCACATCAAGACTTTTAAAGAGTTTCTTGAACAGGAATATTGAACGATTGGAACTGGAAGAGATTTTCAAATACCTTCAGCTAAAGAAGCTAAAGAAATATTGCATGTGGCGAGCCATCTTTTTCAATGGCTTGATGAGCGACATACAAATTACCACCGGAATCATCAACCATTCTGTTTTGGCTGAAATGGTCATCTCGGCATTATGGGATGGTATTCCACAAACAACGTCCAGCTCAATGAAATTAACCCTCTTCCCAAAATGCCAGAGAAAGATATTAGGACAAGTGCAAACTCAAGAAGAAGCGACAGGCTGTTGTCAGCGAGTTGTAGTTCAAGTCGAACTTACAAGATGCCGATCTTCTGGTGAGAGATTTCACAAACGATGCAGTACAAAATTTGACGTAAAGAGTCAAATGAAAGGGCCGGATAATCACATTTGCTAAGAAGATAGCATGAGTGAATATTTTTTTCTATACTCTGTATGAATTGATTTTGAAATACAGCCTTGATTCGAAATTTGTTCGACAAACTTTTCATCATAACACGGTTTTTAAATGATCACTTTTGCTGTAATCATTTTTCAGAAAGATTTTTTTTAATGGGACAGCCCACTATTTGTCCACCAGTTGATAGCATTCCGTAACATTTCCGTAACCGAAAAAATTAGCAATAACTCATTTCAACATTTCAATGTTGAACCAAGTTTGACGAAATTGGTTCATCGTGATAATTGAAAGGATTGAAAATAGTTTGTTTTGTTGCTAATAGTACTGTTGTTGTACCGTTGAATTCCACTATGTTATATCACGTCATTACACTCTCACAAAGTCACTATTTTCACAGTCACTATTTTTCCGAAAGTGTATAAAACGTTATAATACAGATACGTATTTAAACTTATAAAACCGATACACTGAAGAAGGATGCAAATAGCACTCCGAAATACGTATCTGTATTATAACGTTTTATACACTTTCGGAAAAATAGTGACTGTGAAAATAGTGACTTTGTGAGAGTGTAATGACGTGATATAACATAGTGGAATTCAACGGTACAACAACAGTACTATTAGTGACAACATTCTACTAACAGCTCAAACAAAAATTTAGTTGTTTTGTTGGTTACGTCACATACTGGGTGATATCTCCGGAGCTACCCACCATAATCTTTTTACACTTTAAAGGCCTCAGCCTATGATTGTCTTAATCGGTTGAGCCATATACTCTGGTGAATACGACACCTATGCGATTATTTCACTGAAACGAACTTTTTGAATGTCAGTTCGCTTTTACATCTCATCCAAGTCAGTCGATAAAACAAAACCGCTTACGTTCGGGACGGAAAAAACAAGTACAGTATTGTGTGGTGAACAATAGAACGACCTCGAAATGAGTGAACCAAACGAACAAAAGCTACCGCCGACACGAAAGAATACAATTGTTGTTGACTTCAGGCAGTGCAAAATTCGACCTTCGATACGAGAACTTGAAGGTTTGCTTAAAGAGCAAATGCATCTTTACATTAATCGTGTGCATTTACTTCAATGCAATAAGACAAATAATGTTGTTTACATCCAGTTTTATAAAGAGTTGGATGCAATTCAATTCGCAAAAGACAATAACAATGTGCACTACGTGGAGTACGATAACATTAAGTACAACATTCCAGTATATATGGAAGATAGTGCTATAGAAGTGCATGTGCATGATCTTCCCTCAAGCGTCACCGATTCATATATTCGCAAAATTATGTCCCAATACGGAGAGATTCTTTCTATCGAAAAAGAAAGGTGGAAGAATTTTTTCCCCGGTATTCTTAATGGCGTACGTTTGTTACGCATGCGCTTGAAAAGCATATACATTCTTATATGACTTTCGGTCAAGATACAAGAATTCCGTGCAAATCACTTGTTACCTATGACAATCAGATGGCCACATGTCAATATTGCCAAAAAGCTGTTCACTACGGTAAGCCATGTGATAAACTGGACAAGGAGACAACTACACCAAAGGACAACGGTGCTTCCTTCACACCAACCCCAGTACACCTGTGACAGCCACCAACAACAATGAAGCATCCCCTTCAACGAATCCATCATCATCCCCTATAGAACAAAGTACACCAGTTGCAGTTAACAACTTACCTTCCAACCAACCAGTAACTGCAAACAATGTACAACAAGGCGCATCTACAGCAACTAGCAACGAAAAGAAGACGGAAATCGACATCAAAGCCATCGATGCGGCAATGGTTGACGAGACGAACCACGAACGAAGTGCCTCTCAATCCTCGCAGAAGGGAAATGGAAGCTCCTCCCCCCCTAGAAAAAGGGTGACAACGAGATCGAACTAAATAAAAATTATTTAAAAAATCGGCTCAATCGGCCATGTAAAGCTTGTACGCAAATAGGCCTGAATAAAACTATCTTTGAAATGAAAAAATTATTTGAATGTGTTCTGTTACCATACTGTTATTTTCAAACTAGCTCAAGTTTATCGAAATATGCAAAGATACTTCGAGGAAGTAGTAAGTTTAGTTCGGCTACGTCATTTATTCGATTAAAGCTCCGTAACCGAAGATGTTCGCCAAAATACATTGCAAGTAGATCTGTAACCGAACTGTAGCTGAAGGTGAGCCCAAGTTTGCCGTCACTTATACCATTATGAATTCGAAATACCATTATGAATTCACTTATACCATTATGAATTCGAAATTGGAAGTGTTCACCTTTTATTTATTAAATTACCTTGTAGTAGTTTTCAAGTCAGTCCAATATATTCGAAAACGATTCAGGCATCTACGAGAAGATTGAGTGGATGAAAAAAAGTTTGGTTTTTCGGTCTTCTGGAAGATTCGGTACCAGGTGTACCGGAGAGAAGTGAGAACTACTTTTTTGCCCAAACGATCTGGTTTTTAAGTCGATGTTGATGGTTGTTCTGTATTAACTTAATCCATGATTTTTTTCCGTTCAGGATTTTTCATCGCCAGTAACAACTCGATGCAAAACGGATTTTCCTTCGTGTATTTGAAGCTAAATTTCACATGTGTTTTTACGATTTCCATTCTGACTTTCATTCAATTAATTTGGCACCCGTTTTACACACATTTGGACTTTTCCCATAACTCTTAAAAGATCAGCATTTTTTTTTGTGTAATGTTTAACATTGCTGCCATTAGCTTTTGACTAGAAGTATTAATTTCATCTATTATTGCTTGCAATTCAGTGTCTTCAACCTTCTTCATTTCTAACATCAAAATCATTAATTCTGAACCGTTTGAACCATGTTTTGCATGTTGTATCTGAAAGAGGGGGGGGGCTGGTCTTGCAAGTCAGTTTTGTATGTTCGACCTGGAAGGATTCTTAGTGTCAGTAGGATCGTAGTTCTAGCCATACAATGATTGTGTACGCTATGAATCGGCTGCGAAGTCTGAAAAAACAGAAAGGCCAAATTCCGCAAAATCAGTGGCGTACCGAGGAAACCACCCGGGACAAAATAAGAGATTTAGAGATTTTCCGGTTCCAGCGTTGGTTTAATGAGCAAAAAAAATCCGTCTCTGGAAAGATGACTTAGTCGAGCAAAAAAAAAAAATCCCAATGAGTAGTTTGCCGCTTCCCTAAAAACGTTGAGACACTCCCCCCCCCCTCCTCCGTCCTAGATACGCCACTGCGCAAAATGAATGTAATGCTAGGAATTTGCTTTGCTATCTGATAGAAAATGTTCACCATATGCCTCAACAAGCATTCAATGCGACTCTGAGAATAATGACATTTTTAAAACGATAAAAAAATATTATGTTGGTTGCTCAATGACTGATGATGATGATGATGTATATTCAATATGTTTGTCAGATGTCATAGCAATCAAATAAAACAAATAAGGCTCGTTATTCATCGTATATTATCGACACATTTGTATCTCAACACTCACTTCATACCGTTATATTCTGAATCGCCAATTTTCGTCATAAGCCTTCCAAACTTGATCGAGCTTAAGATTATTGAAATTGGTTGTGCCATCTCCGAGAACATTGAGCGGAAAGTGAAAAATCCGCAGGTTTGTTGGTTACGTCCTTTATACCATTATATCTACAGAACCGGAAATCATAGCCATTTTCTCTTCAAACTCGATAATTGCCCCAATAGAAGCTTTCAAGCGAGTCTTGAACAGTTTAAATAGGTTTAGAAATATCGAGAAAATTTAACGTATAGAAAAAGCGTAGAAAGGCGCCCATACATACATACATACATACATTCATACGTACATGCAGCATTTTCCGATCTACTCGAATTAAATATAGCACTAAGGACCTCTATATCCTTTCTAAGGAGAAAGAGAAAAAGATCTTTTTAGGCCAAATTTTCATTTTAATTTTAGACTTGTTTGCACCCGGCAGCACTAAGGCTAGACAACACTTTTGACCAGTAGCCTATCGGAAATTCATCCTGACATAGAGATTCTGCTTCACCGTCCTGCTTGGAAGTGTGGAGACTCGATAAGAATGTTAAACTACATGGAGGCGGATTATTCCAATGGCTTGCTTCGTACGTCGGTCCTGACTTTGGAACTAAAAATTTTATGCTAAAATTTAAAACTGCTCAATTAAAACAAAAAGTTCAATTAAAACTGCTAACGCACTGATGTGACGAAACGGAAATCAAGATGTATAACTTTGTTGTGACAGTATTTGCCATCGAATAAATTGATTCATGATTTCAACCAAAACAGCAGTCA
Source organism: Malaya genurostris (assembly GCF_030247185.1). NCBI lineage: Eukaryota > Metazoa > Arthropoda > Insecta > Diptera > Culicidae > Malaya > Malaya genurostris. The sequence continues at coordinate 97,888,553 of NC_080572.1, forward strand.
TCATTTGTTTGTGCTTTGAATTAAACAAAACCGAGACTTACCGAGTAAAAATGTAATGGAATTTTTACGCTCTATTGAAACGAGAAAACGGAAATTTGCATTATACATTAATTCACATATTATTAAGTTGGTTTCCAATGAATTTTCTATGTAGCGTAAACTTAAAAATAGATAAAAAGCCTTTTTATCCATAACTGTCAATGAGCAGTATGAAATGCTTGAGATTAAACTTTCGTTGCATAAGAGCAAGAACACGTTGACACGATCTTGAATATATAAAAACCATTAGGTATTTTATTTCGTGAAAGATTCTCCTCGATTTTCGATGGAATAACAATCATGAATTGAATACCGTTAACTATCTGTCATTCACATTTTCCAGCCCGCTTACTTCCTGACTCATATTGAACTCTTGATGGATTGATAGGTGTCTTCGAGCATAACAAACATTCAAACAAGAAACTTTTCCTGTCTGTCCTCATTGTTATCAGTGTGGTTGTGCTTGGTGTATAACGTGACTGTCTCCAGTTAGGGAGGAACATAGCAACTCAAACACAAACAGATGGCCTCACCAGTGAAAGTTTCCACACGATCGACTGATTTTCTCTTACAGGATTGGAGTAAGGTAATAACAATTGAACTTAGTCATACAACCGGTGCTTTGTGCTCTTCAGGTTTGCATATCTCGAGAGAGTCTTATTATGAACTACATTGTATTGTACTTTTCATCTATCATCAAGACTGCAGCGGCACGTTTTATAGAGGCAGAAATCCGGACAAAACCTCAAAAACCATTATTTGTTATTCAACATTTTCACATTTTACGAAGCTTTCTCGCCTAAAAATTACATTCACTAGGTTCATTTCAAGTGCCTATATCTTTTTAAGCTTTTCACCGATCACTTTAAAGATGAGTGAAGCTAACATATGTAATAATCTTTCAGTCCTTTGGTAATATTATTTTATAAAAATATGGTTTTTATTGTTAGTTGCATGAAAAAACATTAGGAATTTTGTGTCCAAGTAAATTTAGAAATGATGTGAATAGGTTTTTATTGAATGCAGTAAATATTTTTTTAGCTTGTGTTTCCTGCACTGCACAGTGGTTCAAAAGCCCAATTTCTCAATTGACTCATTAAAAACGAGGTTTTCGATGTACCTTATCTTCAACGGAGTTGCTCAGAATGATAGGCACCATCTTTTTGAAAATGTTATTTATGTGATTATTCTCCCTAAAAGTGAGATAAAAAAATATTTCAGCTCAGGGCCATTTTAAACAAATTTGCAGAAGGTACTATTCCCTTACATCAGTGTAATTCTTGATATAATGTATTTTCTAAAAAGGGTGTACAAAAACCAGTTTTTGTAAGAAAACAGATATATTTTCAATTTATTTGAGTTTTTCGTGTTTGACAAAGTTTTTCATCGTTAAAAACTACACAACTTCCTCAAACATATTATGCCGCTATCATTTCAGTTTAATGAAATAGAGAAATTTTTCATGATTGTTTTTTACATAATTCCAATTTGTCTATCATCAAAAGGCGCAGAAAGGTGCAGATGGAACCACTTACATATAAAACTACTTCAAAAGAACTCTAAAAACGTGGCGGTAATTATTCGTTTGCGATCGTCTGCAAGCGAGATATGTTCTTTTCAAATATCCTTGTTCTTGACATTTGCAATGGTTCATTGTATGTCAGATATAATTTCAGTATAATTAAGTTCTTTTGAAGTAGTTTTATATGTAAGTGGTCTCATTTGCACCTTTCTGCGACCTTTTGATGATAGACAAGTTTGAATTATGTAAAAAAATCATGAAAAATGGCTCTATTTCATTAAACTGAAATGATAGCGGCATGATATGTTTGAGAAAGTTGTGTAGTTTTCAATGATGAAAAACTTTGTAGACCATGAAAAACTCAAATAAATTGAATATATATGTTTTCTTACAAAAGCTGACACCCTTTTCAGAAAAAAACATTATATCATGAATTACACTCAAATTACGGGAATAGTACTTTCTGCAAATTTCTGCACAACTTTGTCGAAGTAACTTAGCCCTGGCCCAGAGCTAAACGAATTTCTCACTTTTAGGGGGATTAATCACATAAATAAAATTTTCCAAAAGATGGTGCCTATCATTTTGAGCAACTTTGTTGAAACCACGTTTTCAATGAGTAATCAATTAAGAGCGTGGAATTGGGCTTTTGAACCACTGTGTACTGCTTCGAGAAGGAGAAATATGATTTGAGGAAAAACATAATTTTTATGGAGACGCATGGTGATTGTACGAAATGTTTCTAACAGATAAATTCAATGAATTCTAAGAAAATTAAATAATGGATGTAAAGAAATGGTTTTTAAGAGATAGAAGCAGAAACTATTCACAACATGAGCAGCGAACGGTGACGGAACAGAAACCGTCAAAATAAGCAAATCGTAAAGCCATTCTTTGTTTTCGTTTGATACCCGCCTTTTGGTGACAACTTCAGACTCACAGATTTGGTTGTCAAATGGTGAGTCCTCACAAGTTCCTATGTCATGCCTCCTCATGTGTCTATGTTGACATTTGGTCAATAGAACGACGTCGACTGGGTGCTATCGCCTTCTGCGTTAGTAGCAGAATGAGAGGATGCAAAATGACTTATAAGTTAAAGGCCATCCTAAAGTGCAATGTTTATCATAGTATATTGCAACATATAATACTGTTGTTTATTACATTATTTTTTATATATTGAATTATTTATATTACATTATATTATATTAGTGTGTTAGGTGGGTCAAAATATTTGAAGTGGCCAAAATACCTCTGTTACCCTGTTTCATATATTATCGTCTTATATTACTTTATGTTATGTTATATCATGTTGCATGGTATTATACTGCATTGCATTATATCATATTGTATTGTATTATATTCTATTACATTATATTTTAATATATTGTATGTTGTATTATATTTTATCATATTTCATTATGTCATATTATATTGCCTTTCTCATATAGAAAGGTTATGCAATCACTTGAAAAACCGACTAGTAAAATTGGCCCGGAGGGCCAAGTGTCATATACCATTCGACTCAGTTCATCGAGCTGAGCAATGTCTGTGTGTGAGGCTGTGTGTATGTGTCAAAGAATCTCACAAGGTTTTCTCGGAGATGGCTGAACTGATTTTGACAAATTTAGATTTAAATGAAAGGTCTTATGGTCTCATACGGAACTCCTGAATTTCATCCGGATCCGACTTCCGGTTCCGGAGTTATAGGGTAGTGTGTTCAATTTTGTACACTGTCACTTAAACCGACGAAACAAAACACGTAAAAAAATTTCTAAACTGGTCTCACAACTACACAAATCGATAGCCATTATCAGTAGGGAACTAAACAAACCGGTTCCGGCTATCCTGGTTCCCGGTCTCCGGTTCCGGAAGCACCGGAAATAGTGCTCATATATTCCAACATGGATTGCACTCACTTTTCACAGCGATGGTTTGACCGATTTCCACAAACTTAGATTCAAATGAAAGGCTTCACGGTCTCTTACGGCATTCCTGAATTTCAGCCGGATCCGAGTTTCGGCTCCGGAGTTATAGCGTAAAGTGTGTTCGATATTGTACACCGTCACTTAAACCGGTGAAACAAAAACCGTAAAAAATGTTGTAAACTGGACTCATAACCGTTATTCCCAATCTTAGTGTCAAATGAAAAAAAAATAAAACAAAAATTTAAATCGTCGTTCAGAATAAAAACTAGTAGAGTGTGTACGCCATGTTAATTGGTGGTCGTACGAACCGACTTCGATTATACCGGTTCTCGGGTTCCGGTGCTGGAAGTACATATAATAGTGAACCCACTTCGTTTTCTAATGGATGGCATAACCGATCAGAAAACTGTTTCATTCTCTTTGTTGTACTAGTTAATGCACAAACAATCCCTTGATTTCTTTCAAAAATCGAAGAGAAATATTTTGAATAGAATACCACAGTATTGTATATGAGAAAGGCATCATTACACCACTAGGTGGATTAAAACAGGTTTGTATTATATTATATTATATTATATTATATTATATTATATTATATTATATTATATTATATTATATTATATTATATTATATTATATTATATTATATTATATTATATTATATTATATTATATTATATTATATTATATTATATTATATTATATTATATTATATTATATTATACTATATTATATTTTAATATATTACATTATATTATATTATAGGGCAGTTCGCTCGTACATCTCATCCAAGTCAGTCGATATAACAAAACCGCTTACGTTCGGGACAGAAGTAACCAAGTACAGTATTGTGTAGTGAACAATAGACCTCGAAATGAGTGAACCAAACGAAAAAAACCTACCGCCGACACGAAAGAATACAATTGTTGTTGACTTCAGGCAGTGCAAAATTCGACCTTCGATATGAGAACTTGAAGGTTTGCTTGAGGAGCAAATGCATCTTGACATTAAACGTGTGCATTTACTTCAATGCAATAACAAATAATGTTGTTTACATCCAGTTTTATAAAGAGTTGGATGCAATTCAATTCGCAAAAGACAATAACAATGTGCACTATGTGGAGCACGAGAACATTAAGTACAACATTCCAGTATATATGGAAGATAGTGCTATAGAAGTGCGTGCGCATGATCTTCCCTCAAGCGTCACCGATTCATATATTCGCAAAACTATGTCCCAATACGAAGAGATTCTCTCTATGGAAAAAGAAAAATGTAAGAATTTTTTCCCCGGTATTCTAAATGGCGTACGTTTATTATGCATACACTTGAAGAAGCCTATACCTTCTTATGTGATTTTCGGTCAAGATACAAGAATTCCGTGCAAATCACTTGTTACCTATGACAATCAGATGGCCACATGTCAATATTGTCAAAAAGCTGCTCAGTACGGTAAGCCACGTGATAAACTGGACAAGGAGACAACTACACCAAAGGACAACGGTGCTTCCTTCACACCAACCCCAACCAATCCCAGTACACCTGTAACAGCCACCACCCTACTTTTATTCGGGAAAATTGATGTAACTCAATCAAATGAAAAGCTATAGAGGTGTTTTTTTCAGCAAAGTTATCAAAAATAAAATTTCCTACAACTTTATTGCACAACAAAGTCATTTTTGAGTTCAATTAAGAAAGTTAGATTTCAGATTTCAATCTAAATGAGGACCACTCTAGTAACATTTTTCATCAAAAGGAGCGCCATTTGATTACAAACAACTTTTGTGGAGACACCAACTACAAAAAACTAATATTTAATAGTGAAAATATTTTTGTCACGCTAATTTCCCGTTTCGGACCACTGTACAACAAGGCGCATCTACAGCAACTCTCAACGAGCCCAAGACTACGATCAACAAGGAAAACGAAAATAAAACGGAAATCACATAGAACACCGAGAATTAAGCAATGGATGATGAGATAAGCCGCGGACGAAGTGACCCCCGATCCTCGTTGGATGGAAAAAGGGTGACAACGAGATCCAATAGCAAAAGAAAAAAATTTAAGTAACAAAAATGTAAGCCAATCGGCACGTAAAGCTTTTATGCAAAAAGGCCGGAATAAAAATTTTATTATAATATTATATTATATTATATTATATTATATTATATTATATTATATTATATTATATTATATTATATTATATTATATTATATTATATTATATTATATTATATTATATTATATTATATTATATTATTGGCAATGGCAATAATCAGTGCATCAAGCTAATTTTCTTTGATTTGTACGATTTGTTTGAAGTCGCCATGGCTAACAGAACCAAAGAACCAAAGTTCTTACTTTTATGACAGATGTATTGAAACTGTCAATTTATCCACGTATTACATATCGCCGGAGATGCTAGTAAAAACAATAAGTTTAGCTAGCGAAAACAAAAAGATTGCGCCAATTTTCAAAAGTCTGTAAATTCTGACAAATGTCTGCAAAAAATCGAAGTTCCAAAAGTCTGTAAAAAGTCTTCAGACGAAGAAAAGGTTAACGTGTTAACTACGAGATTTGATAATTTACAGACAAATTTGCAGATTTGGCATCTCTTCATATCACTGACAATTTGGACGATTTGTCGAAAAAAATGAGCTGTCGGTAACCGAACACCTTGGGGTGCCGGTAACCGAAATCGGTAGACATTTTAAAAATGACGAAAAAAAACATTGGTTGCGAAAATTTTGATAGCATCCGGTATTAAATCACGAAATAGATCGATTTCACCTCATAAATATTCAATCCACTCACCTTTTCGATTGATACTTTTCAATTTATGATACTGTTCGGACGACAGTTGAAAACAATATTTTCGGAAATCTGCTATTCTGTATTTGCAGATCAAACTAAATAAAATTCACTTTATTATTCGAAATTTCTCATTCTTACTTCTACTACTTACAATTGTTTGTTTTCTCTGCTCGAATCTTTCCCTTCTCTTCCCGTTGTATTCGTTTTGGTATTGTTGAACTGCAATTTGGTAAATTGTTTTTGTAACAATTGTGCGTTTTCATTTTAATCTATTTTCATTGTTTTCAACTTACTTGTCTCCTAACCACACTATCTTTGTGTTTTTATCCAGGAAACTCTCCAAATTAAACCCGTCTGGCAATTATCTGTATCTGTTAACAATTATTTGTTTATTTTACTGTGTGTTTATTTGTTCAGTGTACTTACAGATCTATTCTAATCTGAACTCAATCCAGACCTTTCTACCTTTAAATATATAAGTTGAATTTTCCACGCTATCAACATTCACTCTCTAGCAACTTTCACGTACATATTTGTTTACAGTTTTATGTTCTATCTATTGACTTTTGTATCTATTTTCCCTCTCTCTTTCACTATCACATCATTTGACAGCTACTTCATCTCACCGATGACGACGCAACATTATGTTGGCCAGTGGTGCCAGAACATTCCCCGACCCGTAACCCTATCCGGATGTTACATCCAGCGTAGAGTTACCAATCTCCATCACGGCCAGCTTCACTGTTGCTCGCTTGTACCGCCCACTGTTGGTGCGTACCCACGCTTGTCGAATTCGGCCGTCTGATGACGGTATAATCTCCTCGATTACCCCGCGGACCCAACACTTTCTGTTGTTGCCTTCGACGATGTACACCAGGTCTCCGACTTTCAGCACTCTGGACTCATCGAACCACTTGGTCCTTTGACTTAACGACGGCACATACTCTTTAATCCATCGTTCCCACATCAGACTAGCCAACTGCTGGGAACGCTGAAAGGCGTCCCTAAGTGCTACGGCTGGGTGAGGTGGGGGAAGATGTACACATGGCTGATTTGGTGAAGATCCCCGCAAGAAATGGTTCGGGGTAAGAGCCTCTGCCTCGTTAGACTGCTCCGATACGTATGTAAGAGGACGCGAATTGATCATGTCCTCCGCTTCGACGATCGCTGTCTGCAGGATTTCATCCGTTAACTTTCTTCCGTCATCTAGTGCAGTGAGCGCTTCCTTTACAGAACGAACCAGACGCTCCCAAACGCCTCCCATGTGAGGAGCTAAAGGCGGATTGAAAGTCCATTTCGTTCTTGCATTTGTGAGTTCGTCCGCGCAGTCAGCTCCTATTGCTTGAACGGCTCTCGCAAGCTCTTTACTTGCCCCTTGGAAATTCGTTCCGTTGTCGGACAAAAACTCTCTCGGCCAACCTCGACGTCCAATGAATCGATGTATTGCCATTAAGCACGATTGTGTAGTTAGACCGCAGGCCACCTCCAAATGCACTGCACGAGTTACTAGGCAAGTAAACAGCGCAATCCAACGCTTTTCCGAGCGGCGTCCAACTGTCACGTCAAATGGTCCTAAATAATCTACGCCAGCATAACTAAACGGTCGTAGATTTGGTGTAAGTCTTTGCACCGGTAGTGGAGCCATCCGTGGGACTTCAGGACGACAACGATGAACCTTACACCATACGCAAGATGACGATACCTTTCGGACAATTGCGTCGATATGTGGAATATGAAACTGCTGCTTAAGCTCGTTCTTAACCGCCTGACGGTATCCGTGACCACTTTTTTCATGGTAATGCTGTACAATCAACCTCGTGATTCTATGGTCATGTGGCAAAATCACCGGAAAACGCAGATCAAACGATAGAAATTCAGCATTCTCGGCACGGCCCTCCATTCGAATTAACCCATTCTCGTCGATTAATGGTGTCAATCTGTACAACGGACTAGACTTCTCGATCTTTAACCACTCGTTCATTCGACGATCCTTATTCCTCGTCAACACTTTCAACTCATCGATGTAGCTCTCGGTCTGTGCCATTTTGAACAGAAACAATTCTGCTTTCTCGTATTCGCTTTGTTGCAGCGGAATACGAACTGTTGAGGTTTTACTAGGCTTCAGCACTTTCAACTGTCTGCATGTTGCTCGCAACGTGTGAATCGGTAGACCTTTAACCTTTTGCCGACAGTTTGAAGCGAATCGAAATACGCACGCCATCGCTCTCACGAGTACAGTCCATTTAGAGAAACGATTGGTATCCACAAGAACATCTGCCACTTTCACGTCGTGTAACAACAAGTGAGAGCGTAGTTCTTCAGTGGTGTTTCCCGGTGGTAAGCTTTTTTTTGGCCAATCTTCCACGTTGTTGTATAAAAACGGTTGTCCACGAACCCACGGACTATTTGGGTGTATCTCTGGATCTTTACCCCATTTTGTAATCTGATCTGCAATGTTAAGTCTCGTTGGAATACCGTACCAATCTGTCAGTTTCGTTAGACTAAGGATTTCTCCGATTCGAAAACCTACAAATTGCTTATAGCGGCGCTGATCAGAACGAATCCACGACAACACAACTTCTGCGTCGATCCAAAACACCACACGGCTTATCGAAAAATTGTGATTATCCTGCACTGTTTTTGATAGTCTGGCTCCAAGCACTGCTGCTTGAAGCTCTAGCCTCGGAATAGAAAGCTGTTTTAACGGAGCAACCTTCGCTCGGCTCATCACTAACGAGCATACCACTTTGCCTCTCACGATTGCGCGGAAATACGCCACGCATCCATATGCAGTCTCGCTAGCATCTGCAAAGATGTGAAGCTGTACGTCTTCGATCTCCTCTGATCTTGCGTTTCCGAAATAGCTTCGCGGTAGCCTAAATGATTCTACGTCTAACAAGATGTTCGCCCAGCGTAGCCACTTCTTGAACGATAAATCATCGATAGTTTCGTCCCATTCACATCCTGTTCGCCAAAGATCTTGAACCAGCATTTTTCCCAGAATAGTGACTGGAACGAGAAGTCCTACAGGATCGAATTGTGCCATCACAATGCTGAGTACGACTCTCTTAGTCGGGTGTTCTTCTCCGCGAAGAACCTGATTGTACTCCGATTTTGATATTGAAGCAAAATAGAAAACATCCTGAACCGGATCCCACGTGATCCCCAACACACGTTCGTGTTCGGTGCTCTTATTTCGGTTGAAATGCACGGCAGAATCAGCGATTTGTTCCCCCAACTCTTCAAGAAAGTTAGCTGAGTTCGACACCGAATTCCTAATATGAAATCCTCCGCACGATTGAATATACTTCACTTCGTTTGCACTTTGCACTGCTTCTTCGATCGTGTCTACGCTGTCGTAATAATCGTCCACATAATGACGTTTTACGATGGCTTCCACCGCCGCCGGATACTCGTGGACAAACCGCTCTGCGTTCAAGTTTTTTACGTATTGAGCTGAACACGGGGAACACGTGGAACCAAATGTAGCCACATCCATGACGTACACCTGCGGAGAGTCTTCTGCGTTTGAATGAAACAAAAACCGTTGTGCTTGCTTATCTTCCGATCTGATCAGTATCTGGTGATACATCTCTTGTATGTCACCTCCGAACGCGACCGGACGTTCCCGGAAATGACAAATTACTCGAGGCAGGGGAACCAACATATCTGGACCTTTGAGTAACTCCGAATTCAAGGAGACCCCATTTACTGACGCTGCAGCGTCCCAAACGAGGCGTATTTTGCCAGGCTTCCTTGGATTCACCACCACATTTAGCGGCAAATACCATACCGTATTCCTCGGAGTATCGGTTAGCTCTGCTTTGGTCGCTTTATGTGTGTATCCTTTGACCTGATAGTCTTCGATCTGCAGACACACATTACGCTTCAGTTCTGGACTTTTCTCTAGCTTTCGGTCGAGAGTTTTCATCCGTCGTACTGCCATCGAGTAGCTATCCGGAAATCGCCTTCCGTCTTCACGCCACAACAACCCCGTTTCAGAGCGGTCACCTACACGCTTCGTAGTAGATTCGAGTATTTCTCGAGCCCGTTTATCTTCCACAGGCTCAGGTATCGCAAAGGTTGTAACAGCTGTCTCATCTAGCACGTATTGTTCTCGTAACATATCGTGAAGATACTGATTGCTCATCGGTTCGACTGAATGTAGATTCAAGTACGTATGAGCACTCGGTGCACTGTTCTCCGTTCCATAGACTGTCCAGCCTATCTTTGACCGCACGGCAATCGGTTCATTCGGTTTACCGACACGTGACTCTAGCGGCGCGAAAAGATGGATGTTGTCTAACCCAAGGAAAATTCTCGGTTTACCCGACGGAAAATTCTTCACTGGTACACCAGTCAAATGTGAATATCTCTTCACCACTTCTGCAAATCGTACGTTCTGTCTCGGTAGCACTAATTCAGACACCGTTCGGGTATTAAACAACGAATACTTATCCTTCGATCCCTTTGCCGACATCATTAGTTCTACCTTCATCGAATCGTTTTCGTAGCGATTAATATTACCCGTCCACGTGACTATCAACGGCTCTACTGTGCCTCTAGCTTTCAATCGCTTAGCAACTACGTCGTCTACCAGAGTTGCGGATGACCCTTCATCCAGAAACGCCACTGTATCGAATTGACGCTCTCCAACATACAACGTCACTGGCATCATCCGAAAAATTACATTGTTCTCCGGATTTCCGATCGTGTTGGACTCAACCTTCTGCAGCCGTACTGATTCCTCCACTCTGTGCAACAGAGAGTGATGACTTCCCTGACAATTCCGCACCATGCATTGAATCTTCGATGTGCACCGACTGTTACCATGTTTATTCAAGCAAATGCTACATAACTGGTGTCGCTCGACTTCTCTTAACCGCTCTGCAACATTCATCCGCTTGAAATCTTCGCAAAATTTGATGAGGTGATCCGTTCGTTTACAAATCCAACACTGCTTACTGACTGTGTCATTCCGAACTTCAGTCCTTTTCTGATCCGAATCATGTAGATGCACGAACTCCTTCTTCCGAAGATTTCCTCTTCCAGAATGTCCGGCATCGCTCATTGACAAAGCAGAAAACTCTGTGACCTCTGACACGTCCGAGACTATGTCATTAATAAAATTTGTAAACATTCGCAGAGAACTATCCACCTTTCCTCGTTTGTACCGGACCCAATCCAGCTTGTAACTAGGTGGCAATTTGTCAACCAACTCTTGTACTAGCATTGGGTTATTTAAATGATCATTAAGCCGTGCTGCCTCAAGATGGTCACATAATTGCTTAACAGTGATGCCAAAATGCAAAAATGTCTCCAGTCGATCAGCTCTCGGAGCTGGAGCGCTTCTTACCTTCGACAGTAACGATTTCAACAACTTCTCTGGTCTTCCAAAAAGATTACGAAGATCACCGATCACATCTGGTACGGAATCTGGAAGAATTAGCCGACTTCTGACCGCCTCAAGCGCTTCACCCTGTAAGCAATCCTGCAAACGTTTCAGATTTTCCAGATTCGAAAATCCACAAGCAGCGGTGGTGAATTCGAAACTGCTAATGAACAATGGCCAAACTTCTGGCTCTCCCTTAAACTTCGGAAGATTTTGAGAAACTGCTTTTCTAGCGGCTAGCTGATCTCTCGTGATTCGACCAACTCTGCACCCCGACCCGTTTGTTCCTTCACTCAAGCGGACGCTACTACGGTTGTTTCTACTCCTGGGAACTTCCGACACATCACTACCGTCGCTAACTTCATGATTCCACTCAGAATCGCCTTCATCGTCGACAGGGCCCATTCCTGTTCGTTTTGGATCTTCGCCATCATTCATTCTGCGGTGAGCACCCCGATTATCTCCATGCAGCCATTGATTTACCATTTTCGTTGGTTTAATCATCGATGAATTGCGAACAGGACCACTTTGATCTTTCAGTGCTTTAACCTTCATAACACTGTTATCAAATTGCTTCCTAATCGCATCACGCTTCTGGAGAAATTCTCGCTCTGCCGTCATTTGCCTATCCAGCATTTCCTGCTCATGCTCTAACTGCTGCTCCTCCATTTTTCGCTGTGCTTGGTGCTCCAATTCGCGCATCTCCCGCTCTTGCTTCAAACGAAACTCGTTCCATGCCTGCTGTCTTTCAAGACGCGCTTTCCGTAAATCCATCTGCTTCGCGAATTCCATTTCCATCGCAAGCTGTTCCTCCTCCAACTGCTTCTCAGTCGGCTCTTGGACGGAACTACCTCCACGATCGGAACCTGCATCGCTATTAGAGACCGATTTCTTTCCACGCCTTTTCGGTGCAGTATCTGGAACGCTCAACGCTTTGCATCGTTGACACGACCAGTTGATGTTGACTATTTCCGAATCAACACCCGCGCAAGAAAAATGAGCCCACCGCTGACATTTTTCGCATTGAACCCAATCAACATCATCGGATTCCGCTTGCCTACAGTACAAGCACTTCTCGTTTTTGGAAAGAGAAGAAGACATTTTCCAAACAATCCGAAAACAATTTTTGATTTTGTTCGGACGACAGTTGAAAACAATATTTTCGGAAATCTGCTATTCTGTATTTGCAGATCAAACTAAATAAAATTCACTTTATTATTCGAAATTTCTCATTCTTACTTCTACTACTTACAATTGTTTGTTTTCTCTGCTCGAATCTTTCCCTTCTCTTCCCGTTGTATTCGTTTTGGTATTGTTGAACTGCAATTTGGTAAATTGTTTTTGTAACAATTGTGCGTTTTCATTTTAATCTATTTTCATTGTTTTCAACTTACTTGTCTCCTAACCACACTATCTTTGTGTTTTTATCCAGGAAACTCTCCAAATTAAACCCGTCTGGCAATTATCTGTATCTGTTAACAATTATTTGTTTATTTTACTGTGTGTTTATTTGTTCAGTGTACTTACAGATCTATTCTAATCTGAACTCAATCCAGACCTTTCTACCTTTAAATATATAAGTTGAATTTTCCACGCTATCAACATTCACTCTCTAGCAACTTTCACGTACATATTTGTTTACAGTTTTATGTTCTATCTATTGACGTTTGTATCTATTTTCCCTCTCTCTTTCACTATCACATCATTTGACAGCTACTTCATCTCACCGATGACGACGCAACATTATGTTGGCCAGTGGTGCCAGAACAGATACTATAAAAAAAGTTTGTAAAACCTTTTGTGTTGATTTTCAGGCAATTTAAATTTGTTTTAAGCGCAGCAAAAAGTACAAGCGTCTGTTTGTTTTGGTATTCTGCACAAAAAGAACGTGCTGCTATTACACACACATGCCATTTGAAGGAAAGACGCTATCTGCTTTCTGTCAAAAGTTACGGTGGGGTGCCGGCCACCGAACATCTTCCCCTATATTATGCTATTATTTTGTATTATGCTCAATTATATTGACACTGGGGAGGGACAGAAAGTGCATCAGGGTATCTTACAAGTGAATGACTGGATGATGAAGCTTTGTGTTTCTCCCTGAAGGTCTGAAATGAGGAAGACGCATCCTTCTAACAAATTAAACATCTGGCGGGTTTAAGATGGTATAGCGAAATTCTTTATTATATGGTCGGATGTTCTTGCTGGAAGGCACCGGGTCCTCAAAATCCATTTTGGCCTTCTTAACAGCAGTTATATGAAAGCTATCTGATAATCAAATTCGGATCTGCTGGAAGCCTACCCGCATACACTGGTAATGCCTTGAACTGATGGTGGCTTCACACGTACACATACATACACATATACACAACTTCAGACTAGAGCTGTGCGCCGATCAAAATTGTCAACATCGGCGGCTGAAACGTCTTTTTGACCAGCGGCGGCGGCGAATCGGCGTGACGCTATTTCCTGAAAACATCGGCGGCGGAGGCGGCGCGATTCGGCGTAATCAATTATAAACATATTAAAAATTTTAATATTGATTCATACAGGACAATTTCTCTATCTTATTGTTTTGTCGACCTACAATCAACGATCCTAATGTTTATGTGATCCATTAAAGCCAACGTAGTGAATGGAGATGGTAAATGTTTTCGAATGCATCGAATTAGAGGAGAAATTGAGATGAATATAAGTGCGATATTTGGAGATGGTTGACTATTGTTTAAATAAATAGTTCAGTCATATACAAAGGGTTTTTTTTTATTATGAGCAAGAAATATGAAGTTTTATTATTTTTCAAATCGCTTTTTACATAGTTGATAATTATCATGTATAAAAATCGTTTTATCAACTCAAAAAATAAGTACACTGAGGTCTTTTTTTTATGCGGTCTTTTTTTATGCGTTTTTTTTAAGCGACTTTTTTTATGCGAATTTTCAGAGTTATGCGGTTTTTTTTACGCGAAGTTTCAGAGTTATGCGGTTTGCCCTTCTGCGGTCTTTTTTAATGCGAAGTTTTAGAGTTATGCGGTTTTTTTTATGCGAAGTTTCAGAGTTATGCGGTTTTTTTATGCGAATTTTCAGAGTTATGCGTTTTTTTTTATGCGGTTTTTTTATGCGGTACGTAAATTCGCATAAAAAAGACTTCAGTGTATATCTTTGTCGTACGTATGTAATTAACATAAAATCGATTTGGCGCTCAAATTCATTCAGATATCAAAAATAATATCAAATTAACAAATTCAAATTTTAATTACTTCACATTTGTAACGATTTCTTATCAAAACGGTTAAATTCATTTGAAAAGTCATAGTAGAAGTAGAAGAAAATGTTTTTACTTTGAGTTGGTAACGTTGATCTTAATCTATTGTGTGAAAACTAACGTTTGTTTAGAATGGATCATGAAATTTTGTTCAATACCATTTTTCAAATGCCCGGAAATAACAAATACAGTATCCAAAATAAATGGTACTCGATCACTAAACATTCTAGTACCTGAGAAATCAACACTACACTGGTTTCTAAAAAAAAATGTTAATCGGAAAAAACCTAACATTATATATTTTTTCGGAAGAACCCTCCTTTTCTTGGTTCCATTTTTCATTTTCAGATGTCGCGACCGATAATGTTGCGATAATGTGCCAATAGCTCAAAACCTTTTAAATAAAGACAGAAAATAGGCTTTAAATCAAATGACATTGGCTTCGGTTGACATCGGTAGTACTGATTTTCAGTATAAATAGGAGGAAAGTAACTGTACTGTGATTTTCAATGAATTTTCATGAAAACTGTAAACAATTTTCCACATTGATAAAATCATTTTTTCGGCTGATGTAATATTATCGGCGGCACGATTAAAATGTGATAACCGGCGCGCTGATCATCTTTCTCTTAAATTGGCGGCGTGTCGAAATTATCGGCGGCGGCGGCGTGGCGCGGCGGCGCACAGCTCTACTTCAGACTAACAGATTTACAGATTGAAATGTAAACAATGAAACACAAACTGTTGAAAAGTCATCTGAAAACAACAATGACGCATCAAAATCGTGCATAGACTTTCTGGGACATCCTATCGTTGGATGAACTCTAATTGCAATGTTATGTTGGTCAATGAAAACTCTTGTCTAAATATTTCAAACATAATTGCGTTAGGCTACACAGCTAAAGGACAACATAAATCGCAAAGAATCGTGTGTTTGTTAGATTGCCACCAGCTAAATAAATTCGGTTACGAAAAGTCAGAGTGCTTATATATCGAATAAAGAGATTGTTTCATTCTAGTCACGTTTGAGGATTAATTATTTTGAAGTCAATTAAGAGGATTGATTTTCTTAGCCGTTCCTACCATGCTTTGTTTTTGCAGTTGGAATATTACTCAAATCAAACTTCGACGTATCAACTTGCACACACATTCGCATTCCTATCCTGCACTGGTGAATAGAGATTAATTATGTTATTTTCTTTGACGGTTCGCTTAGGGTGCGGATGACATAGTGCGAAGAACGATACTGTCGGTTTACTTGATTGGGATATCGAAAAATTAATCCGATAAAGTGACTTTTTCTAGGGTGGCTGTAACTTTTTTATTCCGGAATTCCGATGTTGCTGATGTTGGCAAGCGTCTCGGATTCGCCCTTGTTCAATGGACGCCATCGGAACGAACATTGTAAAGACATGCAAAACACGAAGTTTCGGAGCGTGAAATAATGCAATTAAAACTTTGCAGGACTTGATAGATTGCCAAGCCAACAGTTAATGGTTTGTATCCCGCAGAGCTGACAGAGACGTGTAGGATTAATAGTTTGAAGTGAAATGTTGAACGATTTGTGTTCATAGGCGTAAAAGTTAGGATGATGTTTGTTAGTACCATGTTGTTTTGAATTATAGCCGAGTACGAACGTTACTTGTATTATTACTGCATTTAGAAGAATGTGTTGGCTATACTCGTGAACATTCAATGAAATATTGAATTGAATAGCAGTGCATGCACACTTTGAACAAATCGTGCAAATTTACGGCTTCTGAGACCGACATATTCGAGCATCAAAAATGATTCATTTTTACAGTTGATCTAACACATGTTTAAGGATCAAGAGTAAACCAAGTTAACTTGTGTTGGTAATTAGTGTATTATGTACATTTTATTTGGTACGTATGCCATAGATCTGTGTATTCATATATGAAGTGCACCGAGTTTATCAAAGTGGATTGCACGATTGAGATTCAAACAATTTTTTTTCACAATAAGTAATTCTCAAATGAATGTTAAGCCTGATCAGTTTTGATCAATTTTTCACCAACGTTTGATGGAAAATTGCCTACATTCTATGAATGTAGATTTTAATTCCCTTATAAAAAAGTTAGCAACACTGCTTGAATGCATTTGTATTAAATTGTGCTACACAAAATAAACAAAACTAAATATTTTCTGTTACAAAAGCAGTTTGCGGGAAAAATAAATACACTCTTAAAAAAAATGGAATTTACGCTTGACGTAAATTCAAGTATGCCGTAATTTCTTCGGTGATGGCACAATATTACATCTACTAACATGTAAACATATATTTTGCGTCTGTATTGATGTGAGTTTCAGCTAAAACAACTGTGAAGGTAATGATATGACTTATCTTTAAATGATTTGTATTGTGAATGTAAGTAAATCGCGACGCTCCTTTTATGTGCATCTATAAAGATGTAACATTTTTTAAGTGTGTAGTTTTACGACTACATTCCATATTCATTGCCTTTCGCGTGTTAAATTCAAGGTTCCTTTTTTGCTAGATTACTAATAGAAGGTACGTAAATCTTTATATCGCAATAATTTCTGCAAGAGGAAATCCATATAGGAATGTGTTTGTTGCTAATCAAATGTGTCAGTGGAAGTAAGCTGAAACTGAAATAATTTTTCTCGAGCAGTTTTAAGGAAAACGGAAGAGTTTTAGACTAAGATTTTCGCTTTTCTTGAATTGCAATTTTAAGCAGTAGGAACCGATTGGTTTATTTTACAACCATTTGCAAAATTTATTGAGTAAAATCAAGAAAAGAAGCGCCGGAATTTGTTTTTACGTACACATTGTTGGCATTACTCATACGCTTGCACAGAGTCTTGCTCCTTAATGCATTCTGACATATTTGAAAAGCAGGATTTTACATACGCGGTATGTTTGACACATATTAAATTCCAGCAAAGATTTACATTAGTTAGGTCCGAACGAATCTGGAAGAATGGGTAGAACTTTATCGTGAATATCTGGAGTTATCCTAAAGGTATCAACATAATTCTTTCTCCATGTTATCAATAATATGATCAGTAATAATTTTAATTTGTGTTCGGAATTTGTATCTAGACTTCTGATTTAGGTTTTCAATTTCCGAATTCTGGGAGAAAATTAAGGATATGAATTTTAGATCTGGATTCTGCTGTTAAATGTTAGAACTTAATTCCAAACCTGAATTTTGGAACTGATTCCTGAATCAGAATTTAACTACTAAATTCGGTTTCATTATTCGATTCAATAATATGTGTGTCGTTAAAAATTGTATTTTAATATAGATGTACCGTTATAATTCTCAAAGCGATACAGAAAAAGTTGAAAAATTCACACAGTCAACTAATACGACCGATCATGTATATTCGGAAATGTGAAAGAAACATGCCAGTTTTATTCTTATTCGCGGCCTCCACTTATGTCCACACCATTTTTTCGTATTGGAAACTTCGAAAATAACTACGGGTGACAGTTTTTTTTTAGGATTTTAGCAACATTTTATTTTAGACTATTTTATCATAAGTGTTTTTATGTTAATGTTTTAGTTCCGGTTCCGGAATTACAAGATGAAGAGTGTTGAATTGTTGGACTCGAATCAATTCCAATCGATAGACCTTGTCAGTTGATGGCCAAACGAACCGACTTCGCCCATACTGAGTCCCGGTTTCTGGTTTCGAAAGCACCGGAAATAGTGGTCACGAGTTCTAAAATTAGCTTGCTCACTTTCCTCAGAGATCGCTAGACCGATTTTCACGAAATTTATTGAAATGATAGGTCTTATGGTACTATACAAGATTCCTGAATTTCATCTTGATCTTGACTTCCTGTTCCGGAATTACTGGATGAAGTGTCAAAAATTTCGAACAGTTTTTTAGAGCGGCATTCCAAAACATAGAAACAATTTTTAAACTGGATTCAAACGTGTCAAATTTCGATTGGTACCAAAAACGCTGATTTTGTTCGGAAAGAAGTTGATCGATAGAATGTTTGTTTTCGTTGTTAGTTTATTAGGACCCGTTAAACGCAAAGCGTTCCTTAAAACTATCAAGACAAACTGAAATGCGATGGGACTTGGATTTATGTCTACGATCCGGAAAAAAGCAAACACTCAAGTGAATACCTTGCTAAAAGAAAAGCAAGACCGAAATAATCGCACCAAAGTCGTTTAAAAATTAAGGTCAAGAGTGCTGTTTTCTTCGATAAATCAGACCCGTACCCAGAATTTCGTTTCGGGAGGGTCCCAAAGATAAAAAATAATGTTACTGAAGATTTCGGTGGGCTTTTTACGGGTGTATTTAACAGACATTTTAAACTTTTCCATTGGAACTGTTATTGTATTACATTTCTTTACGTTCACTGTCTTGTTATTTCTGTAACACATGTCTGAGATCGTCTAAATAATTATGTATCTGTTTTTGATTTCGGGAGGGGCCAGGACCCCTCGGCCCCCACCCTATGACTACTTTGACTTTTCTGTCCGGCCAAACGGTCAATAAGAAAAAAAAAGTTAAATCATGTAAAATCGATTCAAATGTTTGATATAAAAGCTTAATATTTTCACAACTATTCGTAGTGAATTTTCCTTAAATATAAAACGTAAATTTGATAAATTTTTGATAATTACAATAGGATCGGGAAGTTTATTTAAATACATCCTAAAACTTTGCAAAAAAATAAACAACTTCCTTATCACAAAACAGAACAAATATGTAAAGCATGTAAAGCATATTTTTCACGAGATTTGTTTTGTGTTTAAGTGGTCAAATGTTATAAATATTGTTAGTTCTCATAATCAGCTATATTCCGTTCGAGCATTTATAAGTTTTTTTTCAATTGCTTGAAGTTCTCATTCCGAAATTTTTGTTCATGGTGAACAACGGTTAATATTGAACATAAACCGTATAAAAATTCTGAAAGTACAACGAGTTAAGAACATAATTTACAAACAGGCCAAGCTGGAACTGATCTTCTTCACGTTCGAGATAAAATTTCGTCAGGATCCATTTTGTTTAAAAAATGTTATACTTGATGAAAGCCGCGAACGACGAATTTTTTGTGGACATCCACTTCGAAATTACAACGGAGTGAGGTTAACAAATCGTGAAGTCGTTGAAATTAGCTAAATCGATCGTTCTCAAACATTCCCGTAAGCGGAATACTGTCGATCGGAAGGATCTCAGCAAGTATCGTAGTGAAAATAGGGATCGGAAACTGCCTCTGAAGGTGTTGAGTACGATTGGAGCAAAGCCTGGGCTGTCAGATTATGATATCACAAAGAAATTAAATTCCAGCTAGAGCACAGTCGGAAGGATTTGTCTGCGAGAAGGATTTCGCTTTTAGAGCTAGTAAGTAATCATAAAGGACACTGAAACAAAGTCTAGTGGCCAAAAAACGTGCCCGAACGAATAAATACATAGGATGCATCCTAATCGAATAAACAGCAATTAAATAAACTGCATCAGAATCAGATAATCTTTATAATACTATCTTATATAATACTATTCTAGTCTCAATTCCTTTCTTTTAGTCTTTTTTGAAAATTTTGCTCCTGGTGTGATATAACAATTATTGACATTGTTTTTCACATTTTCTCAAACAGTTTTGAGCTCTGATTTTTTTATATTTCAATTTGATATTTCATTTTCTATTTCAAATAAAATATTGTTAAATTTGTTTTGCTCGCAAAACCGCAAAACCTCCTACGATGGTGAGTGCCATGTAATTTTTTTGTTCTGGGCGCTTATTATCCTACGTACACCACTGCCACCCGTGTACAGCGACTTTTAATTGCAGTAGCATTCCAGTCAATATTCGTAAATTCAGTCCTATCACGTTCAAATGAATTGAGACGTATGCGATTTTGCGTCAGCTGTGAGTTTCTTAATTTTTTCTGTGTGTATTGAGATTTCAAATGTTTTGTAATCACCGACTCACATTGAGCACGGCTGGGATGGATTTCAGATCTTTTTTTAAATTTGGGGGTGTAGAGGCTTCACACGCTAATTCGAAATCTCGGTCATTATTAAATTATGATGAGATAATGCTCCTCTGAATTAAATAGAAAGTAGCGGAGAATATATGGAAGATGGTATATGAGATGAATACATTTCTAGCACACAATCTGGTTTCAATTCCCAACCCGCGTACGCAACCAATTAGTACATTTTCGCAAATGGTGCATCATTCTTTCGGAAAATTTTGATAGCAGAACGCGGGGAAGTAATAAAATTCAACTTTGAAACTTCGCTTACTTACTTCAATATGGTTCATTTAAAATTTTGGTTTGCATGTTATTGGAAGAGACAATAGTGTTTCATTGAAATTTGTCGAAGATCGTTCAAACTTTTGATCCTGTACGGTAGAAACCTCGTTGAGACAGTTGATGCTTACCTGAAAACAAAATGGAACAAGATTATTGATTGGCTATCAATGAAAACTATTACAGTACCATTTTCAAGTCATAAAAGCTCATATAATAATAATTAAGGTAGGTTCTATAGAAAAAGACTCATTAATTAATTAATTAAAACTTCTTCTCGATGGTGCCCATCGCTTCTTTAGGGACGGTTTCTAATTATACTTATATTTGTGAGTCGTTGTGATAAACATACTTATACAAAGTGAACAGTGAAGCTCAACTGGACAAAACTCTAGCTAATTTAACCGACGATTGTTTAGCAAGCACCGCTTTTCCTGTAGTTTATGGAGAGTGAAAATCGCGATTTTTCATGGCGATGACTTTTCTGCTTTAAGGCAGCTGTCGCAGGAAATAGGGTCGAAGCAAAGTTCACAATAGTGGCTCTTATGTTTTCTCATCAGTGAACAGCAGCAAACTGGTGGGTGTAATGAATCACTTGGGAATCACTGACCTACATGATGCTTTACAGAGTACGAGACATTCCAAGTAATGTGGAATGGATAAAGTAGAAAAAAAGGTGAAAGTGGCGATTTTCTGATACACAGTTTATAAATAATTCTTCTGAAAGATTTAGCGAACCGATTCTCATTTTCAAAGAACGAAATTCATATCTTTTCAATACGAGTTTATCAATATCATCCTTTTGTCACAATTTTACGGTTGTAATACCCATTTTTAACCTTCTAATTCATTTAATTGGTTTAAAGTGTTAGTCAGAGTGAGATAGGCTGTCTTAATTCGTTGAATTGGATGGATTGGTAAGATGAAAATGTGTCCGATTAGAATAAAAGAACGTTTTACATGTGATTAACCTCAATAAATATCAATTTTACTATTATATAATCACAAATCGAAAAAGAATAAAGAAACCATTTTTGCTGTTTTTACTGTATTATACATATAGAGCCGAATTTGAATTTTAGTTGTATTTTCAATTAACAATGTAAATGTGAAGTCAGTGATTGAACTGTTCAATCTATTTTTTGTTTCTACTATAGAGGTTTTAACCTTATGGTCATTCGCTCTTCGGGTCTGAAAAACTTCCTGACCCTTTGTGCATAGTTGGGAATCGAACGTAAGTAGGCTGCGTTACCCAACATCCCGATCAGATGGTAATAACAGAATTATAACAACTGGAGTAATATATTTCAGAAATATTTTGTAACACATTTAGAAATATTTTTGGCTAGTAAGCTGTTAAAAAAACTAAAATCATAACAAAAAAAGACTCTAGCGGGAACCAAATCGTAACAGATTTTGGAACGTTTGTATAACAATTATTATTACACAGCTAAAAAAAATCTTGCGATTTTACGCATATAAGATGCACATAAATGGAGCGTCGTAATTCACACAAATTTATATTCAAGAACATGTAAAATTGTGTGATCCGAAAATTACATGGCTTGAATAAAAAAAAAATAAAAAATAAAAGATTGGTAGCGGCAGCGCGACTTAAACCTATAAACATTAGATCACAAACCACGCCAGTTAATTGACTGAGCCACGGAAGCATATATCTGCTTGATGGATAATTGATACATATAAATTCATACAGCGGCAATTGGTAGCCGCGCGCAAATTACACTCGAAGCCAGTAAAATTCTGTACGAATGGAACATTGCGTTATTTGACACGTTAAGTATAGTTATGAATTGTATCGTTTGTAGAACTACGTCACTTGTAAAATTTATAATTATTTTCTGTGTAACTTTGATATAACAACAAAAGTCCGAAAGCAGAAATTTATAATAATAGTTGTAAAAAATTAGATAGCAAATTAATGAAAAAAACTATATCCCAGCAAACTTTTAGCATCGTTTGAATTCAAAATTGTTGAAAGATTTTTATTATGAAATGAATAATTTATTTAGTGATCTGATTTCTTCTTTTAGTTTTTTTGAAATTCTGATCATTATATTTCGATATAAAGCTACGGAAGAACTATTTTTTTCAATTAATGAACTTCATCATGAGTCTTCCAAATGAAAATGAAACATCATAACTGATTTTGTTATTATATTGTTATCAGAAGTTTTACCTTTCAACTGTTTTCATTCGTTAAATATCTCAAAATAACACAAATTGTTATGCATATCAACTGTTGATATACTTGTGTTATGATTTTGTTATGTGTATCTGATCGGGATGCTATGCCGGTTTTTTTTTATTGTACAGAACACTGAAAAAGTTGATTGAAGTGTACCGTACTGTCCGCCTCCTGTTTGATACTTGATATTCACAAAAAATACAGCGTTGTCAGTTGCACGGAACTCGACCAGTAGTGTAAGGCCTACAGTACATTTTCTATTCTATACTTCGCTCGATAAATATATTAATCACAATACAGTCTGTAATCTTTTTCTGTAAGATTTCATGACTGTATGTTACAATCACACGAATTTCAAGAACGAGGTTTGAAGAATTTTTTACAAATCAAATTTTGAAAATTCACATAGACGAAAACGAGATTTACCAGATTTTGTTGGAATATTTAGACAATTAAGAGCAACAAATAAGTCTCGATTTGCATATTTCTGGTTACGGTTTCCGCACTCATTGAAATGTGAACATTTGATTTGAGTGTATTTATCGAATATTTTAGGTCTATTTAACGAAAAACTGAACTCAGTTACGAAACAACGGCCTTTTTATTGGCAGTAGAATCGTCTTGTTATTACTTGTTATTTCAAATAAGAGTCCGGATTTATTTTCCAGATCCTATTATAGATATAGTTGTGATACTCTACGTAAAAACATGATTTGAAAAACGGTGAGCTAGAATTATTATTACTTGCTGTTTTCCTATACAATACAAACTGACACTCTTTATTAACTCTAGAAATCGAAACCAATATCTATAGTAGGCGGAATTCCTCATAAATTCGTGGAAAATTTAGACTTTCATATTTTTTATTCATACATTTATTTTATGCGGCTAAAGATCCTAAAGGCTAAACAGAGCCGGTTCATCAATTAAAATTGGTTTTGAATAAAATCAAGGTAGTGAATTTTTAACTAAATTTGGTTGCGTTGTTGTTGATTTTAGTGTTTTCGTAGTCGTTGTACATTCGTAGTACTGTCCGAATCGATGTTAGTTGAAGCGGGTTTGTGTTGTTTCACAATGGTTGCAGTTGATGCTTTAGCAGGAGAAGCTTGTCCGGGTATTGAAATATTTTTGTTTTTCGAACCAATAGTACTGGAATCGCTAGATACCGGTACTGAACGGTTGCTTTTGGTTGAAGATGTCTTATTCACAATTTCAGTGCAGAGCTTGCAGTAGTGAGCAGGTTGTTCACAAAACTGACATGTAGTTAGCTGATTCGCATAGGTAACCAGCGATTAACAGGGATGCCTCCAATCCTGACCACAAATGACGAAAGTTGAAATTGCCTTATGTAGTCGCACACGTAGTAACACTCGCACGCCATTCTGGGATCCCAGGAAAAACTTGTTCCATACTACTCTTTCGATGGAAAGAATTTCTCCGTACTGCGACATGTTTTCTCGAACGAAATGATCGCTGACATGTGAGGGAAGGTCATGTAACCGCACTTCTAAGGAGTGTATCGAAAATAAGCTATCCACATACATTTGTGATGTACGCATGTATTTGTGATGGTTTTTTATGATAAGATCACAGCATGCTGTGCGTTTGGTTGTCAGCTTTCGTTTGTTTACTTGTTTGTGCGGTTTAAATTCTGCGTTTTCAAAAAGTCGCGTATTGAAAAGGAAGTGAATATTAAGGTTCTGGACACATGGCTAAGTGAGAAGGGTATCACTATGCGAAAATTGACGAAGCGATTTGGAATTCATCATGCCAGTGTTAAAACCATCATTAATAAGTTTGGGGAACACTATTCTTTGGATGAGCTACAAGGAAGAGGCAGAAAACCCGGTTCGCAATCCCGAAACTGGACCAGAAAGTGGTATCTCTAATCATGAAGAACAAATCAATGTCAATACGTGATTTGGCCAAAAAAGCAGGAACGAGTGTCGCAATGATCCAGCGTATCAAGAGGCGAAATCACCTGAAGACCTACAAGAAGCAGATAATCTCGGAATAAAGTGTCGAACAGAAGAAGCGAGCAGCAACAAGGGCCCGGAAATTGTATTCGCGTTTTTTGCAGTGTCCGGATGCGTGCAATTTGATGGACGATGAGACTTATGTAAAGGAGGACTCAAAAACCCTTCCAGGTCCACCATACTTTACTGTCGTCGTTGGGGAGGATGTAAGCTATGCGGGCAGGTCGATTCAAGTGGAGAAATTCGGTCGAAAGGTACTGGTATGGCAAGCAATATGTTCCTGTGGTTTGAAGTCAACCATGTTTTACACTACCGGAACAATAAAGGCAGAAATCTATCGATCAGAGTGTCTCCAGAAGAGATTGCTGCCTGTATATAAGAAGCATAGTACACCTCCACTGTTTTGGCTAGATTTAGCGTCGGCTCACTATACCAAATCCACTCTCAATTGGCTCGCGGAAAAGGATATAAATTTCGTTGAGAAAAATATCAATCCACCAAATTGCCCTCAGCTTCGACCCATCGAACGTTACTGTGCAATCGTGAAGAGGGTCTTCAAGAAGACTGGTAAGGCAGCTGGGAACATGCAGGAGTTCAAATTTTGGGCTCAAGCGTCCAAAAATGCGATGCAACGCTTGTCCGGAACTTGACGAAGAGCGTTCGATCAAAAGTTCGAAAATTCGTGAAGGAGTAACTTAAATTTCATCCGGTTTTCATTATGCTCAAGTTTAACCTCGTACAATAAAGGATCAATTTTTAGTTTGAATAAAATATCGTTTTTTATCATAATTTGAAAGAAAAATGTGTTGATAGCTTATTTTCGATACACTCCTTATGGTACCGTGTACCACGTACACAGTTATTTTGTATTTAACGTTGTTATACTCGACGCTGTGCATCTCGTTGTTAAGTGAAGCGACTGCAACTGAATCTCGTTCAATTTTAAACATAATGTACACATAGTTAGAAGCCTTGCTGAATTGAATTATTACCGTCTAGATGCGCTCGTTTTTCCAGCAGGATTTCAATTTCGTTTGCTACTGGTCTAACCTTGCAGTGCTCGAAATAAATACAAATTGAATTTGGTCTTGAAGACCAAGTGTCGGACTTTTATAAATCGTATTTTCCCATTTCGTATACTCTATCGTTCACTACATTGTATTGCCTTTGTTTCTGTCATCTCGACCGTAAGGGATTTTCGACTATGCCGGATAAGATGCGAACACAAACTGAGACTTTATATTAACAGACCAGCGGATGCTAACACCACAAATCTGGCAACAGAGCCACAAGATCTTATTAACCAGTATATCGATTGAGGAATTGTTGAGAACAGAATCTTTTCGCTCAGACAAAACAATGTATATCTCCCACGCATCGTTGACCGTCTGGAAACTGGATTCCTAGTTAATTGCGTACATTCTAAACAAGGAGCGAATATTATCATATATTGGAATTATTGTATTATCTGACATGTTGGAAAGTTAAATAATCAACTCTCTGCAATTATAGGTTCTTTTCCTTTCAATTAAAATTACTGTCGGGAGAAGCGCATTCGTAATTACAACCTTATGAAAATATCATATAGTTTTATCCATAAAAACTCATATGGTATTGAATTCCTCCTATAGAATGTGTATGTACAGCCACTATGTTAGCGAATCCAAAATTTGCTCGTGTAAAAACTATATCATGGTGATACATGTAGTACACATTCAAATGTTACTAAGATTATAAAAGTCGCTTCTTATCAAATCATATTTCAAGCAAGCTTCCTTACATAATATTATAAGAATTATGAATGCCACTATAAATTTATTTAAGTGCCGGAACCATCTAAAGCGTCCTTAAAATTATTGTCAGCGTTTGTTCTCAATTGTCACACTATTCAGAATGGCGACAGATAAAGTGAAAAAAAGTGCGGAAGGCATTCCTAACAAGCCGTGAAGCGGAAATTTTAGATTTTCGCAAATCGCCTGTGGGACAGAATAACCACATCCATCAGACCATTCATCATACTTGCCATGGCTGTGCCAAGGGACCAGACGTGAGCTGTAAAACTGTGCTATCAATGGAGCATAAAAGTCACGTTAAAGTTGAATCGCGTGTCAGGATTTAGACATTTTCTGTACTACACAAGGCTGCCGATGTGACCGGTAGGTCTTACAAGATAGAAGTGGGGGCGCCACAAACAGAGCTTTTTACGTGCTGATGGATGGCTTTTGGAGCCATGTCTGCTTACGTAATGACATGGAAAAGCAACCGGATTTGCATGAATGAAGCTTCCCGACTGTTTGTAGTTATTGATGGCCTTGTCAGAGAGGGTCATGTTTGACAGCTGTTGAAAAGGCCTAAAGTGGTTTGTATATTAGCTTGCTTTTCGATTTGTTTGCTATTGTAGTATAAAATAGAATAGTTTTGCAATCTCACATACTGAAACTGGTTAACAGTGTGCAATTAGTGCAAAAATGTTTATACTCAATTGGATTACTATTGTTAGTTCAGAAAAACAAAACCTTGATATTTGACAATAATAATTTGAATATCTTGAAATCTCAGGAAAGATTAAAAAATGCGTCGTATTAGTTCGGGTAATATGTTATTACGTTGAATATTGTGATTATTTTTCAAGACATTAGATTTAATTAGATTGAGGTCATTAAACATAAAAAAGCATAAAAGATTTATTTCTTTTTTTTTTTTCAAAGAACTTCATAACCTTCATTCTGTATCCCCGTTTATGTACTTTTTCTTTCCTTACACCCACATACAAATTGCATACAATCATCGGCATGGGAGCAATTATCCTGCAGCAAAATAATGTTTCGTCCGCTCGGCCATTCTGGGAGCAATTACCATAAATTAAGCTCTCATTACTCTGCTATTCTCGCTGTATCAATTCAATGTTGCTGTTTACGTTAGTGTAAACCATACCGTGGTGCCGGAGTAACGAAAATCTTTTCAGCAACTGAAATTTTAATTGAAATTAGGTTCATGATTGTCGAAAATCGAATCACAGTAGAAAGGTGATGCTCGCTTTCGGGCCAATCAAAAGAAACTAAACATTTTCCTTCCGGTCACATGACGAAATTAATCATAATCATAAAATTGATAACAATCATTCGGTGGGAAAATATTGTTAAGCACGGAATGCTGGGCATTATTTTTTTTTATTCAATAGTATAATATATATTTTTAGGCACACTGCTTAAGCTCTAAAATGCTAAGGGTATTTCCTAATCTTAATTAACGACTAACTTAAAACTAGAATAGTATCATTAGATTATGTCGTCTAGAAGTTTTGGAAAAAGCTTTTAGCTGGCGTTCGGCAGTGGTCGGTGAATTGAATATTGCATGACTTCCAGTTGGTGCTATCTATGGCCGCTTCCTTTCAGTTCGTGTGGGTCCGCGGGAAACACCCCCAGGCTACGAAGGCCCGACGGGTGGCCCGCATGCTGGTCATCGACTGGAGCGTAGGACCGTAGGCGGTGATGGTGATGTTACGAAGAGATGAAAAAATAAAAAAAGTAAATATTGTGGAAACCGAGGTAAATAGGGGGTATGGAAACAAAATGTCTGAAAACTACAGAGATCTAATTAGTTGCCATCGAGATGGTGAAGAGACGGGGGAAGGGGGAACGAAAAGTTAGTGACAAAAAAAAAAGATCTTGTTAGTTCCAATAAAGATGGTGGACAGGGACGGTGATCGAGAGAATCGGGCGGATGTTAGTGTCGAACCTGTAGGTGGAGATTATACTTTCTGAGCGAGGTATAACAGATTACACTTGGATATTAATGTGTTTGAGGTACTGGTATATAAGGAGCATATAAGAGATATCCCGACTAGCCAACACATCTCGGACCGGAACTTCAGGTGGTCTACCTCGGGCCCTTAGGGAGTCCTTTAATAAAGACCTGGCGTCACGATACTCCGTACACGTCCATACGACATGCTCGATGTCCTGATAACCGTCACCACAAGCGCAGAGACCGCTCTCCACGATTCCAATACGCCGGAGATGCGCGTTGAATGTGTAATGGTTTAATGCTGGGCATTAGTTTGCAATTAGTATAATTTGTGATCTAAAGGTCGTATAATGGCTTTGCAATGGTTAGTATGTCCTGATGAAGGGTAATAATCAATTATTAATAATTATTGATAGAATTTTGGTAGCCCAATAGATGAAAGACGGTTATTTTTGTCATTTTGTAAATCATCGGAGCTATTTTGTGAATAATCTCTCGCTTCGTACCTTCATAGTTGAAAAAAAAAATTTATTTTACATTTTACTTCTGCGTTTGTCTGGATCCATCCCAAGTCCCATTGTCGGACAACGGTTTATAGGGAAAAAGTAGTTTCCCGGCATTTTGTTCATACATGCAAATAACTTTAAATACCGGACTCGTGTAGGTGGCTCATTTTTTATATACATTTTTTATATATACCAATACTCCAGCGTACAGCCAATGTGCTATTACTCTCCAACTGTATCCAACTCAACACATCAGCATCTATAGCACCTATAAATAATACAACGTATGTTACAAACTTCCTGATTCGAATAAAAAAGTTCACAGAATGGAAAGCAATAATTCTATCCATCATATTTAGAATGGTGATCAAAATTTCTACGGTGATAAATACTTTAAAGCAATTTGACGCAAGCCGCATTCCTTGCTCTGTTTTAAGGACTTCGCATTAATTTTGCAATTGAATTATGTAATTATGAAACTGGAAGGAAACCTTTTATTTGAAACTAAGATTGCGAAAAGAAATGTAAGTTATATAGTTTATCTCCGAGAAAAATAAATGTAAGTTGAATAGTTTTGGAAGTGCCTATGAAGCGCCCAATAATCTGGAACCAAACAAATTCTACACCGTCATAACGTTGGTTGCCTTGGTGTCTTGTGAAATGCTTTCATTGACCATTTCTTCTTTCTAGTCGTTTGATAGTTGTTTACTTCTAGGATTCATAATATCTAGCTCAGCATTCTAATGAATTTAAATTCTCTACAATAATGCAAACAATGTTAGAGCAGCATTGAAGGGATACTTTCTTGGGTTCATTGTAGGGTAGCAATACTAATGTACATCTGCGCTGATTCAATAATCCTATCCATTGGAAATCATTGGTTGGAGTGAATCTCAAATGATAAGATACACTAAACAAATAATGGATTTCAGAAGTTTTTATTATAAATATGATGGCACAGATAACCATTCACATGGAAAATAATTAAACACGAAGAAAATAGGTACGCTTACCGTACAGAAATTCTCTTAATTCCACTTCTCAGTTCATCCGTCATACTTATGCCAGTTGCTCTACTCTATTAGGGCAAGCAGCTAGTGGAAGAAATTTCTTTCCCGTTTTATGCTTGCAAAAGTTTCTCGGTTATTGAAGCTATAAACAACTGAAGCAGCACACCTCTATGTGTCAAGTTTACTAACCGTAAAATGCTTTCTGTGCACAGTTGTATCTCGTATTAACTAACCGAAACGAGGAATCGACACATAGCAGGTTGAGTTGACAGGCACAGCATTTCGATGGCATCAAAAACTTAGATTTCGTGCAGAAGGTTAAATCGTAAATGGTAGAGCATCTGTCATAAAACGGATACTGAATATGTTTCGACTTCTGAAGTCTTAGTTATTAGAGTTTGCCTTTTTGTGATAGCTTAATAAAACTTGTGTAATATTATGTCTGAGACAGGTAGAAGAAATAAATTTTTGGTAATTAGTTAGATAAGCTAAAAACCATGTTTATTAAGATTCAGGAAAATGAAAATCAGCCATCTATCCATACGTGACTGCCATTTTCTGAATATTAAAAATCAACCGTTTATCCATTAGTGTCGTGATCCCTTTAGCATCCAATAGAGACATCCTTCAGATGTCATCTGTCACCATTTCAAAACATTGGGGTCATTAATGAGTTAGTTATTGTTTATTGTTTATCGTCTTCGATTAAAAAAATATCGCACAGACTAAATCTAATTCTAAATTAACTCTACTCCTATTCGTCTTTTGAAAGTGTCCTTACTAATAATAAAATCAAAGTGGTTGTAAACGCTATTGAAATTTGGACAGCAAACATCTATTCAATGTTTTGTCCATACTGCGTTCGATGAGCCACAGGTCGGAAAAATTCATTTCTCCTCAGTGATCTACCAGGAACGTTGATGTCTAATTCGGCCAACAGCACAGGGCAGCCCATGTTGTGCGATATCAAACCGAATATAAACAGTGGCTGCAAGTATATTCGCCTATTTCGTAGAGTGGGAAGATTGATGAGAGCGCAGCGATGATCATAGGGAGGAAGTTGTAAACGATTTTGCCAAGGAAGTTGCCGAAGGGCAAATCTGATGAAGCTCTTTTGTACTTGTTCGATACGATCTATGTAGATAGAGTGGTACGGCGACCACACAGTATCAGGAATCAGAACAAATTGGCTCAAATGGCACGTTCCCCTTGATATTTGGAGATTTGTGCCTTGCCATCAATTTGTTTTTAGCATCATTTTCCCGATATATAAGAGGGAAGGATTGAAAGGAAATGGTAAGGGTTGGACTAGGAGGATGGGAAAAATTGACGACACAAAAACACATAAAAGCAGAAGTAAATTCTGCACCCCTAAGGGATGCTGAACAATCTGCTGAGGATCACATTTAGTGGAAGCAGAAGGAAATTCTGAACCTCTACGAGGTCCCGAACAGTCTGCTGTTAATAAAACCTCCAACCCCCGAGAGGATTTAGAGATCTTACAAAAGCGACACCATTCTGCACTCCCGGAAGAATGCAGAACGACTCGCAGTATGTACGAGCAGAAGTAAATGCGGTACCCCCCAGAGGATGCCAAACAATCTGCCAAACCCTATTTAAGGTGAATACAGAAGGGATTCATTCACTCCAGGAAGAACGATGAACCCTTCTGACTATAGCTCCTTACCACATTGGGTGAGAAACGAGAGAATATCCTTCAATTTTAGCTCCGCATACACAGACTCAACCATGTATGGAGAACCAAAAACCCGGATACGTAGCTGCGTCAATGCGGGACAGTTACATATCAGATGATATGAAGTACCATAATCTCATTCACACAAATCACACGAATAATACTCAGCACGTTGAATAGTAGCCATGTGATAATTGAGTTTGCAATGTCCAGTCAGAGCTCTGACCAGAATACTTCAATGATACTTGGAGAAATGCAGTAGACACTTTGACATTTTCAGATTTAAATCTGGTAGAAATGCTTTTGTCTGAGCGCAAGTTTGCAAGCTGCGCCAGTAGCCGGCATGTTTGGATGCAGCCCAAGAACGTATCTTGTGCTTTATCCAACTAGTTGAAAGTGGTAAAGCTGGTTCAGGACCAACGAAATCATTCGTTGCACCAGCTCTAGCCAACTCATCAGCCCATTCATTTCCAGTAATACCAGAATGGCCGGGTACCCATATGAAGTAAACAGCATTTGAAATGCTGAGGTCTTCAATTTGAGTTCGACATGCGATCACTAGATTCGACCGTGAGTCATTCGAACTGAGTGCTTTTAAGGCTGCCTGACTGTCGGAACAAAAATAAATACGTTTACCACAGATCCTCTGCTGAAGTGCCGATTGTACTCCACACAGAATTGCGTAGATTTCTGCTTGAAACACAGTACAGTATCTACCAAGTGAATGAGACTGCTCCAGCCTATTTCACGACAGTAGATACCAGCACCAGCACGACCATTCAACAGAGAACCGTCCGTAAAACAAACTATGTGTTCATCAAGTTGTCGTTCCAGACAACCAGACAATCATTCCTAACGAAGAGGATAGCTCACATTGAATGTTTTAAAAGGAAAACTGCATGTGAGAGTTAGGTCACTAGGAGCGAGTAAATACTCATCCCACGGAACCATTTGAGACCACAAGCGAGTGTGACTGGTAGCATATTCTAATGGGTTACTGTTCCAAAGCCCTGTAACCCTAAGACGGTATGCACAAGATAATGCTTCTTGTTTTAGGAACACATGTAGTGGTTTAATGCACAGTAGCGCCTCTAGAGCAGCAGTAGGAGTTGTCGTGAATGCTCCTGTCATCGCCATTAGGACCATCCTTTGGAGATGATTTAGCTTTGACTGAACTGTCGCGACTTCTCCTTTCTGCCACCATACAAGACATCCATATGCTAAAATTGGTCTAACGATAGTTGTGTAGATCCAATGAATATATCTGGGTTTGAGTCCCCATGATTTTCCAAAAGCTCGTCTGCATTGGCCGAAAGCCATGCAAGCTCTTTTAATCCTGAAATCAATGTGAGCAGACCAATTCAGTTTTGAGTCAAGAATAACCCCGACGTATTTAACTTGATCGACCACAGTGACCCCTGAACCAAAGAACTGCAACGGACGAGCTTTGGAAATCATTGGTTGGAGTGAATCTCAAATGATAAGATACACTAAACAAATAATGGATTTCAGAAGTTTTTATTATAAATATGATGGCACAGATAACCATTCACATGGAAAATAATTAAACACGAAGAAAATAGGTACGCTTACCGTACAGAAATTCTCTTAATTCCACTTCTCAGTTCATCCGTCATACTTATGCCAGTTGCTCTACTCTATTAGGGCAAGCAGCTAGTGGAAGAAATTTCTTTCCCGTTTTATGCTTGCAAAAGTTTCTCGGTTATTGAAGCTATAAACAACTGAAGCAGCACACCTCTATGTGTGAAGTTTACTAACCGTAAAATGCTTTCTGTGCACAGTTGTATCTCGTATTAACTAACCGAAACGAGGAATCGACACATAGCAGGTTGAGTTGACAGGCACAGCATTTCGATGGCATCAAAAACTTAGATTTCGTGCAGAAGGTTAAATCGTAAATGGTAGAGCATCTGTCATAAAACGGATACTGAATATGTTTCGACTTCTGAAGTCTTAGTTATTAGAGTTTGCCTTTTTGTGATAGCTTAATAAAACTTGTGTAATATTATGTCTGAGACAGGTAGAAGAAATAAATTTTTGGTAATTAGTTAGATAAGCTAAAAACCATGTTTATTAAGATTCAGGAAAATGAAAATCAGCCATCTATCCATACGTGACTGCCATTTTCTGAATATTAAAAATCAACCGTTTATCCATTAGTGTCGTGATCCCTTTAGCATCCAATAGAGACATCCTTCAGATGTCATCTGTCACCATTTCAAAACATTGGGGTCATTAATGAGTTAGTTATTGTTTATTGTTTATCGTCTTCGATTAAAAAAATATCGCACAGACTAAATCTAATTCTAAATTAACTCTACTCCTATTCGTCTTTTGAAAGTGTCCTTACTAATAATAAAATCAAAGTGGTTGTAAACGCTATTGAAATTTGGACAGCAAACATCTATTCAATGTTTTGTCCATACTGCGTTCGATGAGCCACAGGTCGGAAAAATTCATTTCTCCTCAGTGATCTACCAGGAACGTTGATGTCTAATTCGGCCAACAGCACAGGGCAGCCCATGTTGTGCGATATCAAACCGAATATAAACAGTGGCTGCAAGTATATTCGCCTATTTCGTAGAGTGGGAAGATTGATGAGAGCGCAGCGATGATCATAGGGAGGAAGTTGTAAACGATTTTGCCAAGGAAGTTGCCGAAGGGCAAATCTGATGAAGCTCTTTTGTACTTGTTCGATACGATCTATGTAGATAGAGTGGTACGGCGACCACACAGTAACTCCATATTCGAGAACGCTACGAACCAGAGAGATGTACAGTGACTTCAGACAATAGATATCCGTAAAGTCGCGAGTATTGCGTTTGATGAGCCCTAATACTGCATATGCCTTTGCTGTCATGGTTGAGTAGTGTTCTGTGAATCGAAGTTTACTGTCGAGAATAATACCAAGATACTTGACCGATGTTACTCTTTTGATAGGGACAGCGTTCATAGTATATTCGAACACAATTGGAGATCGTACTCGTGCAAAAGTAATGATGCTAGATTTTTAAATATTCAGTCTCATACCGTTTTGATGGCACAATGTTAGAATTCTCTCGATATCCATCTGCAAAGCACAACAGTCCACCAGAGTTGTTATGATGCGATAAACCTTTAAATCATCCGCATATGCGACTTTACAAGATGTAAGTCTGTCACAGAGGTCGTTGATGAAAAGTACCAACAGTAGAGGCCCGAGATGACTTCCTTGAGGAACTCCAGATGTAATGTTGAAGCTTACTGAACACGAAGAACCAAGCCTTACAGATGCACTACGATTTGAAAGGTGTGAAAAGATCCAGTTGGTTAACCAATCGGGGAAGCCAATTCTTCTCAGCTTTTCTACTGCATGTTGATGTGGAACACAGTCGAAAGCCTTTGAAAAGTCTACATATACTGCATCGATCTGCTGACGTTTTTCAAGTTTGCTAATAAGCGAAGACACATAGCTCATCAGGTTTGTTGTAGTAGAGCGATTTCTGACGAAACCGTGTTGATCCAAAGATATTAGGTGTTTTACTGCAGGGTAAAGAATGTTCAACTTTCAAAAACTCAAAAACTTTCAAAAACTTTTGGAAGACAGTTCAGAATAGAAATTCCCCGGTAATTCATTACAATATGCACGTTTCCGGATTTGTGAATTGGTATAATTAAAGCCTTCTTCCACGATTCAGGGAAAATATTCTCAATAAGCGATCGATTGAATAGTATAGACACCGGTAAAGCCAAAGATGACGAACATTGTTTGACAAATGTCGGCTGAATTTTATCCGGCCCGTCTCCCTTGGTACTATCGACTGAACAAAGATGTTCATACACCTCACGTTCAGAAAAAGAAATCGTTGGTAAACTGAAGTTGTAAGTAAGCAAACTACTCAGGTACTGTTCCGACAAAGGTGGTGAGTTATTACTTAGCACACACAGATAGTTGACACTTTCCGGAAATCCTCGGTTAGATGTTTTATTTCGCAAATAATTCCAAAACATCTTCGGACATTCCTTCAAACTGGTCTCAAGCCGATGTACGTATGATCGACAACATTTTGCATTAAGAGAATCGAACTGACGTTCTAAATCATGCACAAGCAATTTATCGCTTTCTGCTCTTGTCCGAATAAATCGTTTACGAGCTTTTCTTAGCCGATTGCGAGTATTACGCAGCTCCGCATTCCACCAAGGCCGTTTGTTCTGTGGACGAGACCTACGACTGATTCAGGGAAAGTGCCGTTGAAAAATTGAGTCCAATTCGTCATAGAATCTCTTCACAGCGCCAGTGCAAACACCGATGATCCACCACGCTCTGGTTGTCCAAATGAGGCTGTTGTTCTGGAAATTCCGGAATCATAATAACTGGAAATATTTTAATAAATCGAAATATTTTTGTTGATATATTTATTACTATTTAATTATTTATTCGGAAGCAGTGAAAACCCCGCTGGAGCTGAAATCTTGTTTGAATTCAAGGCAGCAACTTAATTTGTTCTCGATAGCAATTTATGATCAAATTTTCAGTAGTTTGAGATAACCACAAACAACTCATAATAGAAGTTTTCTAAAATGTTCAGTATTAACGAGCATTAAGGTAAAATTAATTGCCAAAATAGGACGCACCAAATTTCAGCTGTATGGATTGAACGAATCATAACGCAAAGCGTATCGTACAAAATCGACGCATATCTCATTTTCGTTTGAGAAAACTGAAACTCACCCTGGGTGGTTTTACCAAACAAACACTTCTCATGAAACTGTGTTGGGTTCGCACTTAACAACGTGGGTGTGAGCAAACCCGACATAAGAATCAGGTTCGAAACTGAATCGATGTTCAATGTTGTTGAAACTAGGCTCGAAACTGGCTTGAAAAAAAAACGGTTTGACAGCAGTTAGGGTGGAAACTGGGTTAGGTTTGGCACCAATTGAAAACAACAAAATAAATACAGAATATTTTCAGTGATTAAGAGCAGTGGGTTGCGATACGTTTTTTACTCTCATTTGTTCCGTGTTATCGAATTGTACGGTAGACTATGTTTGTCGTCAATAAGTATACAACTCTGGAAGCGAAGCAGTAGAAGTTTCAGAATTCGCACAATCAACTAATTTATATTTGTGAAATGTAAAAGAAACATGTCAGGTTTATTCGTATTCATGTTCTCCAGTTATGTCTGTGGCATAACCAAACCACCTTTTCATCGCTCAATTTTTTTTTAGAGATGGCTGAACCGATTTTAGCATGCTCAGGCTCGTTTGAAACTTACGATTGAATAATGGATCAATTTCAAAGATCAAATGGCTGTGATTTCTGGTTCCGAAGATATAATGGTATAAGTAACTTAACCGACAGAACGCGTTGTACTTTTAAACGGTCAAACGGTCTCAAAGATGGCTGAACCGATTTCACCAAATTTAGGGACGTTTAAAAGATACTATTAGACCATTGGTCAAGTTTGAAGATTCAATGGCTGTAACTCTGGTTCTGGATATATAACGGTCTAAGTGACGTAGGCGACAAAACTCATTGGTATTTTTACCGCTCAATTTTCTCGGAGATCGCTGAACCGATTTTAACAAGACAAGACTCATTTGAAAGCTACTGTGAACAATTGTATTAATAGTCGATGATAAAACCTTACAAATGTTTCAATTAGACTATTTAAATGGCAAAAGAAAGGCACTATCACACCACTAGGTGGATTGAGAACGTTTTGCCTTTCTCATATAAAAAGGCTATGCAATCACTGTGAAAATCGACTTTTTAACCGAGGCCCGGAGGGCCGAATGTCATACATCATTCGACTCAGCCCGACGAACTGAGCAAATGTCTGTGTGTCCGTCCGTCCGTCCGTGTGTGTGTGTGTATGTGTGTGTGTGTGTGTGTGTGTGTGTGTGTGTGTGTGTGTGTGTGTGTGTGTGTGTGTGTGTGTGTGTGTGTGTGTGTGTGTGTGTGTGTGTGTGTGTGTGTGTGTGTGTGTGTGTGTGTGTGTGTGTGTGTGTGTGTGTGTGTGTGTGTGTGTGTGTGTGTGTGTGTGTGTGTGTGTGTGTGTGTGTGTGTGTGTGTGTGTGTGTGTGTGTGTGTGTGTGTGTGTGTGTGTGTGTGTGTGTGTGTGTGTGTGTGTGTGTGTGTGTGTGTGTGTGTGTGTAAAAATATGCACTAATTTTTCTCAGAGATGGCTAAACCGATTTTCACAAACAAAGATTAAAATGAAAGGTCTCATAGTCCCATAGCCTTTTATTGAATTTAATTCCGATCCGACTTCCGGTTCCGGAGATATAGGATTATATGCACTAAAAAAATGAAAAAAATATGCTTGACTTACATATGCAATTGGTTTAATCTAAATAGAGCATGAGATAGTAACTACGTTCAAAACTGTTCCAATTTGTAGGTCATGTTTGATGGTAGCAAACGAACCAACTTCGGCTATTCCGTTCATCTGTATCCGGTTTCGGAAGAATTGGAAATAGCGATTGAAAACTGCAAAAAGGATCTCACTCACTTTTCTTGGTTCAAATGAAAAGTCTTACAGTTTCATACGGATTTCCTTAATTTGTTGTGGATACTACTTTCGGTTCCGAAACTACAGGGTAAACAGGATTTATAGAGTTTGTGAGATTAGGTTCTAACAAATTTTCCTATTTCTATTCAATAAACAGTTGTTTTTGTGAATTTCACGGTTATATTTATGATGTAATGAGTAATATGAGAAAGGCATCATTACACCACTAGGTAGATTATAATAGGTTTTTTATCAACAGATTACAATACAACAATGCAACAGATATAGGGTAACGGTATACCAATTCATTTCAGCGCCATTAGTCATCTCATATACGAAAACCATTAGTTCAAGTGAGATCTGGTGTCTCTGTTTGTTAGATTGACTTTAAGAGTATGATGATTCGTGCATTCGTTTGAAGTTTTACTATAACATCAGAATTGAAAATTGAAATTGAATTGAAACTATATTTTTCTGTGACTTTTGTCACATTTTCGAAAGCTCCACGTTCGCATCTTTCTAGAGAAAATATACTTCCACCATTTTTTGCGCCGTCCTCAATGAAACCATTCATCGACAAACCCATCCGGATATCGTATCTAGAGAAAACAATAAATGCCCAGCCAATGTAACCTTGGTCGACAAGAGCCCCACTGGAAAACTGCAAGCGTAAGCGAAAAGCCGCATTTCCCACGATTAGTGCACGGTCTTTAGGGGATTACGTTCTACGAAGCCATACTTGAAATCGATGATAAATGTGGCGATAGAGATAAGTAACAATTCATACACTCTCCTCTGCGTTTTCACGATTTTTCGTTGCTTCTATACACAACAGCTACCATACGGTCATACACGTTAAAGCCGTTTTGTAGCTTTGAGACAGCAATAAAGTTAAAAAGCGCATACTAGATTCGGTGCTAAGAAATGAATTTATTTCAAGGGCTGGTGTTTGTAGTTGCAAAAATAGTATTACTTGTTTGAAGCCATCAATAATTAACGCATGGATAGCAGAAACTGTCATCGGCTACCATCGAGTGTTGAGTCTATTCAATTATGTTAGAGCACAGTGTAATCTTACTAGCGAAGCCATACAACTAGAATTGATTTTTTGTTCACGAATCCCAATCGTCCGTAACGTGTAGAATTTCAGCAGCAAGTCCGTATTGAGTAGAATTGAAAACGGAAGCATAAAGTTTTCACTGGATTACCGGCAAGCAAAACGGGTACCAGTGACTTGCTTATGCTGTAGTCTTCGTCAGGCATAATTTATTACGTGAAGAGAAATTTACAACCTTCATTCCTATCTGATAACGGAATAGCATTATTTGAACGAGGAGGAGCGAATTAAATACAATATTTAGAATAGAGCATAATCCGAGTTTTCCAGCTCTCGCTAACATCGGCTTGTTAGTTGATTCACGGTTATAGCACAATTATTCAAGCGTCATTCAGTCGCGAAACCGTGAGAGTTACCAGTTTATTACTTGAAGAAAAAACATTAATTTTGTAATGCTTATTGTAATGCTCTCGAAAATCATAATATTTTTTTTCAACAAGTTTCCTAATGGTTTGAGTGTTTAGTCAGTGCCGGAGTATACTAACAAAGAAGTATTTCTCTAGCATATCTAAAAACTACATTCAATCGTAGCATTCACTTATTTGTTTATTTTACTGATTATTCTGAATGTCCATGAATTGGTTGTCGAAAATTGATTTTTGTGTAAGGCTATTGAATGATTCAACCAACAATTTTATCTAATTCGATTTGTCTGCTTTGCTGAATGCTACCTCTAAATAACACGTCGTTCAAAAAGTCGCCGGTCTGACAAAGAAATTACCATTTTTCCAAACCTCGATTTTATTCTTCATCCTTGAAGGACAATAAAGCCTGTCTACGTTATATTTCGGACACCAACCTACCTACAACTTCTTCTTTGACATAACTTCCGTAGAAGCTATAGATTTCGAGTTTGAATTGTGTAAAATTATGTGGCTTAAAACACATACGCCCTTTTCAAAAATTAGTCATGGGTGAAAAAAATCTCTAAACCAGTTAAAAACCAGTGAAATAATAATAATAATAAAAACACTCATGCAAATCGAAGGGGGTTGTGCCAACATCTAGCCGCATGGAACTGCTCCATATAAACAAGTAAAACAGAATTTTTTCAAGTTGCTTTTATTAACAAATGTGATGTAATGTGATGTGATGTGAAGTGAAGCCACCATCAGTTCAAGGACTTGCCAGTGGATGCGGGTAGACTTACAGTAGCCCCGATATGACTCATCCATTCACTTTCTTACTATAGCTGTTACCGAAAAGCGAACAAAAAGGGTTGGGCGGATATGTAAGTAGAGTCACTTACTTGTATTCCGCGGGAATAAAAGATGCTCTTCCAACCATAATATCCAGTGCATGGATGAAGCATTTCGCTATACATGCTTGAACCCGCCTGATGGTTTGTTTGAGAAGGGCGCGTCAGACTCATTTCAAACCTTCAGAAGGAAACAAGTTTCCTTCAAGTGACTTGGGCTGGCTATCCACAATCCCTCGTCCAGTCGTCAATTCGTCCGATGCCCTGATGCTCCCTACCCTTTACGACCCCGTGCAAAATGTTTTATATTGAAAAATACAATGAAACATAGTGTAATGAAATTAATATAACATAAAATGATATAATAGCTTACAAAATAATATAATATAACATAATATAATATAATATATTACGATACATGATATACAACAACAGTTAATGTAGAGTGTCAGTTATGCTCTTCTATCTTCGCAATACTGCAGGAAGTAGAATATTTCTCTTCTAATAACAATAATAATATCCACATCTATAAAAATAATATATGTTATTATTATTGATGACAAATTAATAATAATAACAGTAAATATAATAATGAAAATAATAATAAAAAACGAATCTAATATAGTACAATGAATTATATAATAAATAATAGAATGAATAAAATGATATGTTGCGATATGCTATGATATTATATTACTTGAATTTATATGTCATTTCTCATCCTCTCATTCTGCCATCAACGCATTCCATCGACCAATTGTCACCACAGACACACGTGTAGGCATGAAACAGGAACCAGTGAGGACCAAGCTCACCTTGTGACGACCTTGATAGTTAGTTAAAAGATTACTTTGAAAATGATAACTTATAAGGAAAACAAATTTATATTTTGCGCAGAGGTACGTAGTACTACTCATAATAAACCCTATAATATAATATAATATAATATAATATAATATAATATAATATAATATAATATAATACAACATAATGCAATACAATATAACATAATATAGTAGAATACAATATAATATAATATAATAAAATATAATATAATTATATAATATAATATGCTATGATGCAATGCAGTATAATACCATAATAACATAAAATAGTGTAAGACGATAATATATGAAACAATATGCTATGATATAATATAACAGTTAATGTCGCAGTGTAAGTTACGCTCTTCTCATAATAAAAATAATACTAATCATACATGATGTAATAAACGACAGAATTATATGTTACAATATACTATGATAAACATTGCACTTTAGGATGGGCTTCAACCTACAAGCCATTTCACACCCTCTCATTCTGCTACTAACGCAGAAGGCGATAGCACCCAGTCGACGCCGTTCTATTGACCAAATGTCATCATAGACGCTCGGGGAGGCATGAGATAGGGACTTGTGAGGACTTAGTTATCTCACCATTTGACGACCAAGTTGCTTTTATTAACAAATCATCACAAACTTTCAATGCATTTTACAGGCTCACGCACTTCTCTGTATAGCATCTAAAAACATAAAAACCTATTTTAATCCACCTAGTGGTGTAAAGATGCCTTTCTCATATTACTCGTAACATCATAAATATTACTGCGGAATTTGCTAAAACAACTGTTAATTGAATAGAAATAGGAAAGTTTGTTCGGACCGAATCTAACAAACTACAATTTTTGTTTACCCTGTAGTTCCGGAAGTAGTATCCACAACAAATTTAGAATGAAACTGTAAGACTTTTAATTTGAACCTATAAGTTTGTAAAAATCGATTTGGCCATCTTCAAGAAAAGTGAGTGAGATCCTTTTTGCCGTTTTTAATCACCATTTCCAATTCTTCCGAAAGCGGATTCAGATGACCGAAATAGCCGAAGTTGGTTCGTTTGCCAGCAACATATATGACCTACAAACTGGAAGAGTTTTGAACCTAGTTAAACCTAAACTTACTATCTCATGCTCTATTTCGATTAAATCCAATTAAACGAAATCTAACAAACGTCTTTTACCAATATCACACACCAGTAGCAGACACTCGTAACCGTTTCGATTGCTTCATAGCGTGTACGAAATAGACCAAAGCACGCATCGTTTATTTTGTGGTTTCTTTTTCTTTTGGTGTTGTACATATTGTCAATCTATATTGCGGAACCGGAAGTCGCATCCGGATGAAATTTCATTGTAGCTTTAAAGATAATATGAGCTTTAATTCAAATCAAGATTTGTGAGAATCGGTTCAAGCATCGCTGAGAAATCGAAATGAATTCTATTTTTGGAGTTTTTTTCGCCACTCTCGGTGCTTTCGGAACAAGAAAAGGGGAGACCAATAGAGCCAAATTAAGTTTAAATACCCACAAACTTATAAGCTCTACAAACTAGAAGAATTCATCAGACAGTTTTATGGGATTTATACCTGTTTTTTGAATTGGTAATTTTCCACTTATCACACTTTAGTTCCGGAACCGGAAGTCGGATCCGGATAAAATGTTCTACAATTATTTTAGGAAACTATAAGACCTTTCATTTGAATCTTAATTTGTGAATATCGGTTGAGCCATTTAAGAGAAAATTGAGTGCACACTTTTTCTCTAATTTTCATATATTACCATGTAACTCCGGAACCACATGTCGGATCGGGAGAAAAATTCAATAGCAGGCTATGGAACCATCTGACCTTTCATTTGAATCTTAGTTTGTGAAAATTGGTTCAGTCATCTCCGAGAAAAGTGAGTGCCTATTTTTTTCCATTTTTTTGGTACATATCATCCTATATCGCCGGAACCGGAAGTCGGATCGGAATTAAATTAAATAGCAGGCTATGGGACCATGAGACCTTTCATGAGAATCCTAGTTTGTGAAAATCGGTTCAGAGAAAGGGAAAAAACAATCGAGTCGATTGGCTCAGTAGTTTTATTGCTACTACGTGAACGAGAAAACGTACCTCAAAATTAAGGCACTTCATAGAAATGGCATAACACGTGTAAATTCAAACAAATGCTGTATTACAATTCAAATTTCGACTTGGAAACTTTGCAATGATGGTCTCAGGTTATACATCTATCGATTAAAGAGATAATTGATAATCGATTATCAATAGAGTGCTCCCATGAACGAAATATTTTGGCATTTCACAACAATTTGATTAGCAAACAAAAGGGTGTAGCCGGGTTTTCATATAGAAACTGCTCCCAAACAGAAATAAAATTGATATAAGCGAAAGAGTATATATTGGAGATGATTTTCCCAAAATATTAACCCTTTAGCTGCCATATTTGTGAAGTTAAGGTGGTTCTTCTGATTTTCATTTTATTCAAATTTTTCAAACAGCTCTTTAGTAAAAAGACTGAAAAAATCAGGAATATTTTAGGAATTATGGTAAACCTTTCTGATTTT
Organism: Malaya genurostris; assembly: GCF_030247185.1. Classification (NCBI taxonomy): domain Eukaryota; kingdom Metazoa; phylum Arthropoda; class Insecta; order Diptera; family Culicidae; genus Malaya; species Malaya genurostris. Next base: position 97,933,143 of record NC_080572.1, read on the forward strand.
TTTCAGAGTTTTTCAAAATGTAATTCATGTGAAAAAAATGTTCAAAATTTTTGAATTTTTTTTTTCGCACTCATAATTTTGATACAACTCTAGATTTCAGATTTTTTAAAAATGTGGACGGGTATAATATCAGGCTTTAACAAAAATCATTCGAAAAACCTTGCGTCTCCATCAAATTTGTCATCCGATGGAGATGCTTGGTATTTAGTTCTAAAACCATATATCACAGAACTAAATGCCTTGCGTTTGCATCCACAACTTGAGGTGAGGGCTTATGAAAGAATTTCATTCCTAAAATTATTTACACACGTCCGTACATCTGTTTCGATTTAGCTAGCAATGATGTAGGATAACAGTCCATTTGAATGCATAAGAAAGGACCAGTGAGTGAAACATGAATAAGAATTAATGAATTGACAAATATTTAGGCTATTTTTCACTTGAAGAAGGATGTAAATAACAAGTATAGTGACTTTGTGAAATATTTAGGGTTTTATATATGGTTTAAAGTTTTTTTTCATGAACTGATAAGTCATTTTACATTTATTTTACATTTATTGTATTCAAATCTCAAGAAAAAGAGAAGCACTGTGAGCAAGAGGAATCGATCAAATGGAGGGTGATGCACGCAGTATCCGAGTCTTGAATGACTGGCAAAGAGTGGTCATAGTTTGAGCTTTATGGAGACGACTTCTAGATACAAAATAGACTGGCTTGAGCTGATACGGGAGAAAAGTACTTTATGGAACACTAGAAAAAAACACTGATTGCTAGTAAATTCGATGAACTATATTTGCGAAAGAGTTTGAAGTTCGATTTTTATGCATAGCAATTACATTCTTAGTTAATACATATTTCGACTATAGCAATAAAACAATATGATTATCTGAAACTGTTTAATAACGGGATCCTCATCAGGAAATAGCAAGAAACTGAAAATATTGAGTTCAGAAGAACATATTGTTTTGTATAGAAAATCGACGATGCGAATCAATACGTTCTTTTTGAGTCTTCGGGACTTGCTGTAGGCGCTTCGACATGATTTCTATCAGGTTTTATAGTATTTCTTAGAACTGTTCAAAGCTAACCTCGAGACCTCCAGACTATCCCGCAAGATGTTGGACTAAGAAACTGTCAGAATTTTCCCGTCGATTTTCACCTCATGAAAAACTGCAACAGACCATATAATTTCCTCCCTCATGTTCCACTGAGGGGCTATAGGGTCTTAAGCTGTCTGATTTTAACTGTCTTGTAGAGCAATTTCAGACCACTTGCTTGAAAGTAGTGTGTAGGAATGAAGTATAGTATGCTATTTAAAAAAATCATCCACTATTTCATAGCAATTACAAGTTTACATTAGCAGCTAAAAACCGAGACAGTGCAAAGCTAATTGTTCGGATGATAAAAATATTTTCATTAGAAGTTCCCTTCCTTTTAAAACAAATTGAATACGACTCGACAATTACCACTTTGGCTGTACATAATTTATGTATTCCCTCAATCGATTACCAATTAGTTCAGGTGCACTTTACAACCTGTTTATAGTTCAACCTATATAACAACCCATCTCAATTCCCATCAGACTGTCCATCGGTAGTCAATGCAATGCCGACCGTAAAATGAAGCGAAACCGAAACTCAACCGGTCGTTTGTTGTTCAATTCATGTTATTTTACAATTAGATGATTACATCGCAATGGAACAAAACAACGAAATTCTTCAACAAAAAAATTCATAACAATTCCATTATTCAGGTAAATTCCATTATTTGTGTTAAATTCATTCCAACAAAATGTAAAACATAATCCAATACACTATATCTAACGGTCACTAGCTTTCAAGATCCGACTCATTGCGTGCAATCAAGCTCTACCTTACCATTTATGATGCCTTTAGGTATGCCTGTCGGTCAGTGTTTTGCTTTACTCTGCTGATCGGTTTTGTACCCTTTCTCAACGATAGAATGATAGTTTATTATGAAGATTTAATGCTACCTGATTATAGTTAGCGGAAAATAGTCGGAATTATCAGTTAGGTTTTACACGAGCATGACATAACCTATTAGAATGGAACAGATGAGCATCGTTGAACATTAATAAATTATTTATTATGAACAGTTATTATTCCATAGAAATCAAAAGCAGAAATAGAGGCAAAATCAGTACCGACTTACTCCGATTTGAATGGAACTTTGCACAGACTTTCCGTATGATAAAACTGCATGAAGGGAGAGACCAATTAGACTCAAAACTGATTTTTAAAAAGGGTGAATGTTTTACTGCATGAAAATTCCTTCAAATCGTTTTAGGTCATCGAAGGTGAGATAACTAAGTGCTCACAAGTTCCCATATATGCCCATTTATGCCTCCCCGTGAGTCTATGGTGACATTTGGTCAATAGAATGGCGTCGACTGGGTGTTATCGCCTACTACGTTAGTAGCAGAATAAGCGGGTGCGAATTGGTTTGTATGTAATCACTGATTTGAAACACGAAAAATATCAAATCTCATTCACATAGGTCAATTATTTCGGCTTGACAGCTCATTTATAAAGTGTATTTAAACTCCGCAATGAGGTTTTAAACTGAATTTAATTTATCCAGACTTGTGCTTTATGTAGGACTGTCCACAAGAAAAATATTCAAATGTGCCCAATATCATATCATGCCCCAAGAATGTAATTGGCTGGTTCCGAAGACTGAATATTAGGATTGCAAAATGTTGATAGCTTATAGAAAACTGAAAAGCATAAACTAAATATGCGTCGATTGTTTGCCATTTGCAAGAGAACGTAATTCTGGAATCCATTTGTAGCAAACATTACATTAAGGTTAGGCTGGTCAATGGAATGGTTCAAATCGTTTTACCTCAGAAACTTTTATTGGTAGAAAAATTATGCCGAACAGGAAGTGATAGAAGGGCTCTTTAAATATCTATACATTGAAAAACAAATAAGACGCCTTTTCAAGAAATTAAGAATTGACCGAACAATACGATAAAAATGTATTACATTTTTTTTCTATATTTTAAGTCTGTTATGGAAACCATCTAATGGACGTCAATACAACTCATGTCTTTTAAACACTTGAATGGTTATTTTCGGAACAACATGTATACAGAAAAAAACCCTTCCTAATCCACTTAATGGTGTGATAATGCCTTTCTCTTCTTTCATAACAGCCTCATGAAAATATAATTCATACTTTTAATAAATAATTTCGGATACTAATTTTGACACCAATTGATTCAGATTGATTCGAGTAGCATGCTTCAGTGTTTATGTCACACAGTCAGCATCATTTTTCCAAACTAGTGCTTGACATTTGCGTTGCCTATTTGTATGAGAATAGTGATGCTAATCTAAAAAAAGCCCTCTTAGTCCACTTAGTGGAATTTTCATATATCTTGAAAAATCACCATAGGGGGAAGTACATGAAATTTTCGAAATCGAAAAAAAAATTTTTGATGCCGAACAGCTTAGAATTGCATGATACGTCGAGATTTAGTGTCATCCGAAAAAATTTTTTTTTGATAAAATCGACTGTTTGGGACTCAAATCAAAATCCCAGAAAGTTGATTTAAAAAAAATTTTTTTTTGAAATGACACTAAATCTCGATGTTTCATGCAGTTTTAAGAGTTTCGGCATCAAAAAAAATTTCGATTTTGGAAATTTCATGTACTCCCCCCTATGGTGCTTTTTTTAGATCGAAAATTTCCAAACCTTAACCGCCGGCAGCACCCCTTACGCATGTCCGATTTAGCTCCAATTTTGCATGAGGACATTTTTCGAGTTGCTTAAGCTTTTGAACAATAGCGCTTTACGAAATTAGAGCTGATCAAAAAATAAGAGCGGTGAAAATCAACGTGTTTTGTCGTTTACGTCACTTATACCATCATATCTCTGGAACCAAAAGTCACAGCCATTTGATCTTTGAACTTGATCAATGGCCCGACAGTAGCTTTTAAACGATAATAAGTTTGTTAAAATCGGTTCAACCATCTCTGAGAAAATTGAGCGCGTAAAAATACAACGCTTTTTGACGGTTACGTCACTAATACAATCATATCTCCTGAATCAAAAATCACAGCCATTTGATCTTTGAACTTGATCAATGGCACAACAATAGCTTTCAAACGAGCATAAGTTTGTTAAAATCGGTTCAGTCATTTCTGAGAAAATTGAGCGCGTTTGAATATCTTCTAAAAGTGCACACACGCCACACACACACACACACACACACACACACACACACACACACACACACACACACACACACACACACCACACACACACCCACACACACACACCACACCCCCCCCCCACACACACACATACACACACACAAACACAAATGGTATATAACACTCCGTTCGAAAATCGGTTTTTTCAGCAATTCTAATACCTTTCTATAGAGAAAGGCAAAAAGGAAATTTATACGACATGTAAATCGATAGTACTATGAAATAGACATCAGTTGAATCGAAAATTCTATTGAAAATCATCGGTGACGTAAAACTAAATTTGAATGCATTGATTTTTCAATTAGTAAAACTGTAGATTTTGGTAAACGCTTAGTTCTGCTTTCAAGATATGTTGAAATATAAAGAACTGTAGAGTAACTTTAAATTTAATTTGTTACTCTAAATATGTGCATAAAAAAAGATGTAAATTCACAAAATATTTTTATCCGTATAGTTCAACAACATGTTGCTCGGAAACTGTTAGTTGTCCAAAAATTGTGTTGAAGAATAAGTTGTAGAAAATCGATTGAGCACTCTAAGAACACTCTAAGGCCCCTACCGAAATCAAAAACAAATACATAATTATTTAGAAAGTTTTAGACATGTATACAGAAATAACAAGACAGTGAACATAAAGAAATGTAATACAATAACAGTTCCAGTAGAAAAGTTTAAAGTGTCGGTTAAAAACACCGGTGTGCCTTACACTGAGAATTAGGTACATCAGCAATCTTCATTAACATTATTTTTTTATATCTTTGGGCCCCCTCCTGAAACGAAATCCTGGGTACGGGCCTGCTAAAAATAATTTTATGGTTTTTTAATAAATAAACAATTTTTGTACAAATAACAGTTTCCGAGCTTTAGTGATATGAAAAAGTACATACAAAATATTATTCACCGTTTTTCAAAAGTCAGTCTCAAGTCGAATTGGTCGCTCAATCCATGCAAAAATTCATGGTTACAAACCTTTTCAAAGCTTCATTTAAATCGGAGTATGATCTGTTACATATTTCTGGAATTGCTCATACGATATTGAATCGTGAATTCTCGTGGATTCAAAAGACAAATAGGTTGAACGAATTCTATTAGTGATCTGTAAATCGCATGTTCTGTAATACGAGAATTTTAGTTCGATTCATATAAATAGTCTTGTCTTGAATATATCGACTTAATTTGTTGTTCAATGACAATTCCAGATCCCTTTCTAAAACTGTCATGCATCTTTGTCGAATTGGTCATTTCTATGAGGGTTTTCAATTTCAATTATATCCAGAAAGCAGTAAAACAGGAATGTTTCATAATCGTTTAAATTTATTCTCATACAAGTAACAAGTTAAGCGATTGGTTTAATACGCAGGTTGTTATGTATTTAGCCTAAAAATGAAAACAGTAATATATTTGATCGGAAATGGTTTCATTGTTTTTCAAAATATTCCTCTAGATGATCAATGCACTTTTGCATACGTTTGAACAAATTTTCATAACATTTTTTTACTTTTCTTGAGGTATCACCAAAACATGGTTTTTGAACGCTTCAACAGCTTCTTCAGGAGTATTAAATCGCTCTCCACGCAGTTTATTCTTCACGGAAAGGAACAAATAGAAATCGTTAGGAGCCAAGTCAGGACTATAGGGCGGGTGGCCCATCAGTTCGACGTTGTTGGTGCTCAAATACTCGATTGTTTGAGCCGATGTGCTAGATCTTGCATTGTCGTGATGAAGAATGATTTTGCGACTTACGTTTGTTTTTCTTATTTCACGAAGAACTTTAGGCAAACAAATAGTGGTATATCAATCAAAACTGACGGTCTTACGATCCTTCAAAGCAACGGTGGCGATATGTCCGTTTATACCGAAAAAACAAGCCACCATTTTCTTTGAAGTGCTTCGAGTGCGAACAACTTTTGTTGGATTAGTTTCTTTTCGGAACACCGACAGTTTCGGGCTCATATAAGTAAATCCATGTTTCGTCACCTGTGTAGATGTTATACATCAAATTTGAAGCACCATGATTGAATTTTGTCAGCATTTGCACCTATTGACAAGAGTCTGCTTATGAGCGATTGTCAAATTATGTGGGATCCAAAATAAACCATTTTTTCACAACTAAATGTAAAATAACATATAACATAAGCTTTTCACACTAATACCCAAGGCTGCCTCCATTTCACAGTACGTCACATGGCGATCTTCCATTATCAGATTTTTCACAGTATCTATGTTTTCTGATTTTGGACGACCTTCTTTGAATTCATCGGCAAGTGAACTAAGACCACGATTGAATTTGTTATACCAGTTTTTGCCTTTTTCTATAGAAAGGTATTAGAATTGCTGGAAAAACCGACTTTCGAACGGAGCCTCGGAGACCCATAGTGTTATATACCATTCGACTCAGTTCGACGAGATCGAAAAATGTTTGCGTGTGTGTGTGTGCACTTTTCGAAGATATTTTTACCGCTCAATTTTCTCAGAGATGGCTGAACCGATTTTAACAAACTTAAGCTCGTTTGAAAGCTACTGTTGGGCCATTGACCAAGTTCAAAGAACAAATAGCTGTGACTTCTGGTTCCGGAGATATGATGGTATAAGTGACGTAACCGACAAAACGCGTTATTTTTTTACCGCGCAAGTTTCTCGGAGATGGCTCAATCGATTTTAACAAGCTTAGGCTCGTTTGAAAGCTACTATTGAGTCATTGATCAAGTTCGAAGATTAAATGACTGCGGCTTCTGTTTCCGGAGATATGATGGTATAAGTGACGTAACCGACAAAACACGTTGATTTCTACCGCTCTTATATATATATATATATATATATATATATATATATATATATATATATATATATATATATATATATATATATATATATATATATATATATATATATATATATATATATATATATATATATATAAATATATAATTTTGGAAACCTCTATTTTCGTAAAGCTCTAGTGCTCAAAAGTTTAAGCACCTCGAAAAAACCCCTCATGCAAAATTTGAGCTAAATCGGACATGCGTAAGGGGTGCTGCCCGGCGGTTAAGGTTTGAAAATATTCGACCTTGAAAAAGCACCAGCATTTCCAAAATGAAACTTTTAAAACTGCATGAAACGTCGATATTTAGTGTCATCTGAAAAAAAAAATTGTTTGAAAAAATCGACTTTCTGGGACTTTTTGGTATTTTTACTAAGTCCCAGAAAGTCGATATTTTCGAAAAAAAAATTTTCGATGTGGCACTAAATCTCGACGTTTCATGCAATTCTAAGACTTTTGGCATCAAATTTTTTTTCGATTTCGAAAATTTCATGTAACCACGATGTAACATGTGATTTTTTAAGATATATGTAAATTCCACTAAGAAGGGTTTTTTTTAGATCAGCATCACTCTTTATACAAATAGGCAACGCAAATGTCAAGCACTAGTTTGGAAAAATGATGCTGACTGTGTGACATAAACACTGAATCAATCTGAATTAATTCGTGTCAAAAATAAGCCAAAATTAGTGTCAGAAATTATTTCATAAAATGATAAAATATTCATGAGACTGCTTTGAAGAAAGAGAATGGCATTATCACACCACTAGGTGGATTAAGAAGGGTTTTTTTACAGTCGCGTATAATGGTGCTACACTGTCAAAAGTCGAACTAAGTTGATAGAAGCACTTTTGTCTTGATAATCTGCGACGAAAATCGCAATAAATCATTACACGTAAATGTTCACGATTCAATTTTATTCTTTCGCTGAGGTAAAATGTTCAACTCACGGTAAAAAAAGCGCTCGAATGGCAGAATGTTCTGAAGATGGCACTTGTTAAAAATGTCAAACTTTATGATGGAAACGTCAAATCCATCGGGCAATACTTAGTGTGGCCAAGGCTAAGTACATAAGTAATAACCTACGTATTGGAATATTTTGGTCCAACTTTTAATGTGAAAATTATTTTCCTGTTTTGAGTGAAAATTACTCACATTTTTACAAGCTTACTGCTCAACTCAAAAAATGAGTAAATGAGAAGAAACTCAAGTTTTGATTACGTGTACTTTTTTATGAAATTGGAAGGCTGATCACTCAAATTTAAATTAACTTTATATCGCACGATTTATTAAAGTAATCTCGAAAATGTGTGAGAAACTCACATTTTGCTGACATCTGCTGTATACTGGGAGGCACTATTTGTCTTCCTTTATACCTACATTGCACATAAGCTCAGGTTCCATGAAATTGAAGCACTAAGTGAACTTGAGTATTCTCTTAGTATGCACAAATAGTTGAGTAACGATGAATTAATAAACAAATGTTAAGAACACTGTATTTCGATAAACTTGAAACAGTAAGTAGCTTTTGCAGTTTTGGAATCAAGTCAAGTATCACTACATTCTGTGGTAACATAAAAAAGCAGTGTTTGGGAACCTGTTTAAACACAAAGTATCAACCATCTACAAAAATGTCCTACTTGAAATAAACGAGGCATTTTCAATGTTTAATCTATTTTGTTAGTCATTTTCAACTTATGAACCAGTTAATCAAATGCCCAAAAATACGTTCAGTGCATTTCAACCTTTATTTTCGGATATATCCTTATAGTTGCAATATGTCGAGAAATCTAAAATAAATCCGAATGACATAAACTTTACACCCGCCATATTAGTAGTAAGAGCAATACAAGCGAAAATTATGTAACTGTAACATTGACAAGTTCAGGGAAGTATTTTCGCTCCTTGTTTTCGTTGCCTTCTGGAAACCGGTACCTATCACATGAAGCACCACCGCCCTTAACACGGAATGGTACTTTAGCAGCGGAAGTAACTGGTCCTGAATGCCAGTACTTTTATTCCACCTCCTTTCGGAAAGTGTAACAGACACATGATGCGGAATACATGTAAAGTTTCATCATACATACGTGATAACCTTCAAGAGGTTAGAATACTCGTCAAGAATCCGATCTTGAAATAAATAGTGCAACTGTATGTTCACTTAATTTAACAATTCACTGGGGAATTTATGCTGGTTTGCATTATACACCCACACTGAGCAATGAATATAAATGTTTAAGCATATTTATCAAAACGTAAGTGTTTTTGTGATTCTCAAATCGTTTCGAGGGTATACACTTTCCAAAAGAATGATGGCAGAATTCTTTTGAGTATGTAAGAAGGTCAAATGGTCAACAATTAGTTACCGCAAACCTGCGACGGCAATGCATTTTTTCCTACCTTTGTAAACTATGGCTCGGTGGCTTAGAAGATAAGGCGTAGACGTCAGTTGCTGTACATTCAAACGTTTCGCTAGTGACGCAATAGTCCTGTACACTAAGAATTGAGCGAGACATCTATTGAAATAGAAGGTCAAGTTCCGTATCGGAGCGCAGTACTAAGTACTACCAATGAGTACATTATTTATTTATTTCAGCAATGAAACTACATCAGTGGTACGAAAAGATAATTTATTGAGGATATTTATTTATTCAGTCTGACAATACATGCTGTAATGCAACTAAACGCATGTCAAGAGTTTGCGATCAATAGAGTTCTAAGTTGGGAAAATGTTTTTACCTTTTTTTATAAATATAAAAAATAGGTATAGAATTCGCTCAAACTTTAGAAAAATTTTCCGAGGCCCAGAGGGCCGAATGTCATATACCAATTGATTCAGCTCGACGAAGTGAGCAAATGTCCGTGTGTGTGTATGTGTGTTGGTCTGTATGTGTGTTGTCAACTAGGAGGTCGAGATCTCAGAGATGGCTAGATCGATTTTGATCAAACTAGTCACAAATGAAAGGTCTCCCCGTCACCCTGAACGCTATTGAATGGTTTTGAGATATACGAAGTTTTATGTCAAAATTTTTTGGCAGTATCTGTCACAATTGACCTTGAAAACAGAATATATTTTCAGACTTAGATTCCGCACGGTAATACCTATCCAACAAGCCATAGATTGTTAAAATCCGTCCATTTTCAACGGAGATATCGAAATTTTCGTGTAAGCGACTTTTCCGGTATTCCAGCAGTAAAAGTTTTGAGCGCTGTTTGGCAAAGAAATGCTTGGGAGCAACATAGAACACGGTTTTTTATACTGTTACATACATTTGTTTCTAAGTACCAAAAAGACTGTGTACAGCATGATATTTTGCCTCGGACCGATTTTAGCACGGTTCGTTTTTGGCAACATAACCGTTCGAATATGGCATATGTAAACCGAATGATGGCAGAATTTTCGAGTTGAAAGCAATTCCATAATTATATTGATTCAAACTACTTATAGCAATAAATGCTGGAAGAACAAAACTGCCATATACCATTCGAATCAGTTCGTCGAGATCAGCAAATGCGTGTGTGACAAATAATTTTACTCGATTTTTCTATATACTCAGATTCATATGAAAAGTTGTATGCTCCCAAACAAGGTTCCTGAATTATGTTTGGTTCCGACCTCTGATTCCCGAACTACAGGATGATATGTGAAACGAAACTAAAACTGTGTAACTCATTTTTCTCGTAGATGGCTGAACCGATCTAAGATTCAAATGAAATCTAAGAATCATCTAAAATTCAAATGAAAAGTTTTAAGATTCTATAAAGCATCTTGTTTTTCAGTCAGATCCAACTTCCGGTTTCGGAGATACAGGGTGATTAGTAGAAAAATGTCTATTTCACATAAATTAATCAGGTTTATCGGGTTAGCAGATTTGGATAGTCGATAACCAAATAAACTTATTTCATTTTTGGTTGTATTCAGTTTTCGTGTCGGAAGGCACCAAAAAAATTTAATTCGCACTAGGATTTCTCAAAGATGTCTACATTGATTTTCAAACACACAGCTTTACAGCTATCAGGTGAATTTGTTTGATTTCGGCTACACCGAATTTCGAATTCCGGTTCCTATATCTCGAGTTCTTGTAGCATCTTCTAACGGATTGAAAATGTTGTATACAATATAGATAGCAATATAGCAGCTTCTGTAAAATTTTCGGCAATCACCAACACTGATTAAAATAAATCCAATTTTATCCAATTCTGACTTCCGATTCTGGAATTATAGGATGATGATTTTTTTTAAATTAAAAGCGATATAATAGATGACAGTCTCAAAAAGTTTTAAAGTTGGACTCAAAAATATTGCAATTTATTCGTCATACGAATCGGTTTGGGTTATGCTGGTTCCTAAATACCGGCTCTGGAAGTACCTTAAATAACCGTAAACTCTAAAGTGGAACTTACGTCGACATATCATGGAATGTTTAATCGATTGTTACACTTTTCGATCCGATTTGCAGTTTCGACATTAGAGAGTAATGAGTGATTAAAATCTCAAATTGCCAGTTAAAACGACCTATGCCTAGATTCATATGTTGGCGTTCCCACAAGATATCTAGTCACAGTCACACGTGGTGACTTTTCAGTATTTTTATTTACACGGTTTGGTTATTACCGTTAGGAAATCATTTACTTCCGCAGTTCTGTGATTTTGTTGTAAAAAAAATTGTAAATTGTCTTGTGGAATTGACGAGAAAAACTTATAAACTAATTTAATGCAAATCAATTCCATAGAATATTGAAGAAAAATCAAGAATACTTTGTAGATCGCTCGCCATTTGATCGATCCACTTTGTTCGCTACACTCATATTCTTGTTTCAACCGGATTCAATAATCATTTTGACTGGTCTGTCGTCCGGCACAAAAAGTGTAGCTTCATTTCTATCCGAAAAGCTCAACAAGTCGATTCTCTACAAAAAAATATCAATATAGGCAGCAAAAGAGATAAAAACAGAATCTCAAATCAGCGTCTGACGGCAAAGCAGAAAGTGAAGCTAGACTTGTGATGGGGTATGTGCACATTTTTCATTGTAACTCCGGAACCGGAAGTCAGATCCATACAAAATTTATGAAAATTCTATGGATCAATAGTACCTTTCATTTGAGACTAAGTATCTGAAAAAAAGTATCTCAAATGTACAATTCAAAGCATGTAAAAATGAATCATTTCATTAACTTCAAGCAAATTTAGCTCAAGGGGCGGGTAGAATGAAACACTTTTGAAAAATCATTTATTATTTTTTTAATATTTTCTTATAGTAAAATAATTCAAGAAAATTCTGTGAAATTTTCAAGCCTATCGGAGAAAAACTCGGCAAGTTATGGGCCTTTATCTTTGCTTATCTCATATTGTGAAGAGGTAAGACCTCGGCGCACAGGCCCAAGATTTCCACTTCGATTGACTTCAAACTTGACAAAACTTTCTTGAAATGTTTCATTATAACAAATAATAAAAGAAAAAATATGATTTTTCGAAAATGTTAGACCAAACGGGCTCTCTGGAGTAATAAATTGTTTTTATTGATTTTAGAGACAAAAAACTTTAGGCGCGTTTTTCTCGAAAGCAGGTTTAGAAAGTCCGTGTTCATCGTCATTCAAAAACGACTGCACTAATTTTGTTCAAATTTTGCACACACTTTCTACATATAAAAAACCAGACCCCAACGTTTTCCTTTTCGTTATTTGTTACTTTGGGGAGGTTTACCAGCTACAAAATAGTGGATTTTTCGTGAAAAATCGTAGTTTTCACTTTTAACCACCACCAAAAATTAAAAGAATTAAAAAAAGTTAAATATAAACGTTGGGGTCTAGAAAAACTTCTACTCTAACCATGAAGTACTTCTGATTAGTCTGCGCTGAGATACAGTAGACACTGCAAATCATGATTTTCTGGAAGCGTCCTCAAAAATACCTCTTCACCGACTTATTTCTCAATATTTTTCCACGAAAAAATTACAAAATGTTGTTTGAATGATGCTTTTTAACATGCAAAACATTTGAATTTATTTTGTTGAACGATAATTCTGGAAAAAATTCACAAAATTATGATTTTTTCATTGTTTAGACCCTACCACCCCCCTTAAATTGACATCGAAGCAGACACAACATTTATTTTTACATGTCAATAAATGTGATATTCACCAAAGAACTTACGGCATAGTTGAATTTACGTCAATTGTAACTTTCATTTTTTCGAACAGTGAGTCTTGAATTCAAATGAATTAAAAAACAAAAGAGAAATGGAAGCCACTGGGACTTGAACCGAGAAACATCTGATCTCAACGTACATCCATATAAAGCCTAAGTCATAGCGGTGCATATCTGCTGGAGAGGAAAATGGCACATATACCTGGTATACCGCTATGAGGTAAATATTTTTTTTGTTCAAATAAAACACTAATTTTGAATGAGCAAATAAGATTATTATTCAAGTTAAAAAGGACCAATTTTTGACAGTTTATAGATATGAAGTCCGCAGAAATGTTTGTCTTTTGAAACAAACCGATCAGACGCCCAGTTTTCGATCTTTTCGTAAGAACCGAAGTGCAGCTTAACCAATGCGTAGGCCATCGATGAAAAGAAATGGTATTCGGAAAAGGGCAGCTCCCTGTTAAGTGCTTTCATTCAATTCATGTGGCACCGATTTTCCACACCTTTGGACTTTTTCCCTAGCTTTTAAATGATCAGAATTTGTTTGTTGTGCAACATTTAATATTGTTACTACAGCGATTTTAATTAGTTCTTTTCGGCAAGTGTTAACTGAGAGAAGTGAAAGATATAAAATGAAAAGACGGATAGGTATAGTAGACATTATGCGACAATTAACACCAAATAACAGAAACATGAGTTGGTTAAGAATTTAACATAAAATTTACATCTCTACTGAGTGTCTTTCTCAGTCTACGAGTAGTTCAAACACAATAGGTATGGGCTTGGCATTACTAGCTTTGTGCCTACAAGCTTACTACTACTACCGGTTGCGGTGTCACTAGTAAGAGAATAATAATCGCGTGATCGGATCTAGGCGGGAAGATTTTAATTCATTTTTTGCCGGTGTCAGTTCACAGTGTAGTGAAGAACTACACTTGTCCACCATGTCCGACCATACTTGGGGACTTGAATTTGAGGTTCGACCCCCTCAAGTAGAAGGCAAAATAGAATTAATTTTTTTCTTCTGATCATGCTTATATGAGCATGCCTAGGCTAGCTTTTCCCATTTTAAATTTATAACTGATTCATTCTAGAATACCTATCCGTCTTTTCATTTCATATCTTTCGCTTTTCCCAGTTAATGCTTGCCGAAAAGAACCAATTTAAATTTTAATTTTAATATTGTTGCCATTCGTCTTTACTTGAAGTATCATTTTCATCCAATATTGCTTCCTAATTGGCGTCTTCGAACTTTTTTTGATGGTCTTCCACTTATCGAATTCATCACTTTCTGGTGACGTACGTTGCTATATTTTAGCTAAAGAGAACAAAACGTGAAAGTTTCATGCTTGAGTACCATCCGTCACCATTATTTCTCATAATTGCAAACAAATTCTCGCTGTATGAATTGAAAAATACATTAAATATCTCATTTGTTAGAATGGTTTAAAATTTTCCATTGAAATATATGCGCGGCATAACATCCGCTAGTTGCAAAGATGAATAATAGGTATACATTTTAAATTACGCGAAGTCATGGGTATCTGAACATAGAAGCAAAATAATCTTCAACAACATTCATCAAAACAACGAGGCAAAGCACATGATAACAACGGGGTATAATGCAACCTCAAATAGCTTCCTTTTTATTTAAAAATATTTATATAACATCGAATGGAAAATGGTGTCTAATTTCCGTCTCACTATTTAAGTCAGTGTAGTAACCCCGCTATAATTGTTTTTACATATTTAATTTTAGAACAGAATATTTTAACATGCGAGGGGTCTTAGACACAACCATAAAAAAATATTGGATCAGAAACAGTGGGCTTAGATAGGATGATATCTTTTAATGAGTTAGTTTAATACCGTAGAATCAGAAGGAAGTAAACATTTTATCCAAAACATGTTTATGTAAAACATTTTTCCTAGAATAGTTCAATAACTCTGGCTGCTTGAGATTGGTTCACTTCGAAATATAAATAATTGATCTGCAATAGAAACGGAATCGTGTATGTGTTCAATTGGTGCATGAAAAATCACATTCTACTCCATTTTGAGTTTATCTTTGATTTTCCAACAACATGGAATTCTATATCGAATACATTTTATTTTCCAGGTATGCTGCATATTACCCAAGTTAGTTCCAATCTCCAATCGGAAAGATAAGAAGGGTCTTTGATTCGCTGTATAGCCATTGAACCGAAGATTAGATGATAATCCGGAAGCTAACTTGTTACCCTGTACGTTTTCTTGCGCTTTGTTTCACATCTGAGGCTCTCCTTTAGTGAAGCGAAAGTCGTATTTAAACTGATTTGAAAGTAATTCTGTGCGGACTGGTCAATGTCAATGTCTTGGCATTACATTCCTTTTGTGGAATTTGGCCTTTCTATTTCAACAGACTTCGCAGCCGATTCTTAGTGTACAGAATCATTGCATGGCTAGTGCTATGGATCCTACTGATACTAAGAATCCTTCCAGGTCGGGACTCGAACATACGACAACTGGCTTGTAAGACCAGCGTCCTATGCATTGAACCGCCAACCCGGGAAGCGGACTGGTATACTATCTATTTTATTCATGCTTGATTCATTACTTTGAGGACATACGAACAGGTTTTCTTTTTATTTATCGGACCCAGCTCATCAGAACTCCAGTGGAAGATCAAACATTGCGTTGAACAATGATTAACATTAAAACATGAAAATTTTTCAATTATTATGATGTGCCAGCTTGCGCTTGCCAGCGAGTGGAGTAAACAAATCCAATCAAATAACTTTCTAGGACACGGAAATCGAAATCAACAAATACATGCCATGAGTAGTTGAAGGCGTAACATTTCTCTGTGTATGGTATTTGAATTTAAACATTGAGCGATTGAGTCGCACTTGGATTTTTCAATGCAAAAGTCATTTAAAATCATCTGTAGTGCAAGAATCGAACAAAAAAATTTGTTTTCATTGAAAAAACTGGATGAAAACCTAGCAAATTTTTTCCGAGACAAATGTTCCGTTTATGCAATCCAAGTCCAGTTTTTGAACTCAATGTTATAGCATTTAGAAAACCTTATCGGGTATTTCCCATACTAAGTTGTACTTTTACAATTTTAGCATATGGAACTAACACAAGATTATGACTATTGTTTTATTTTAAAGAAAGCAATTAAAATTTTATTACTTACTCTTTAGTTGCATCATTTCCATTGATCAGTCTGACTAATTTCAGCATGAACTGTATATTGTATATTGAGCATGAACTGTATATTGTATGTTGAAACGGATTGAAATTCTAAAGATAGCTTATCTGACTAGTGGCCATGCAAATGGGTTGCTATCTAACAACCAATGCATTGTTTGATCAAGTCTATTACGCATCGTACTGACCACGAGCGATAAATACAGAAATACATTTCCATTATTGATTGCAGTTGCCAACCATCTGTTTGAATCCCGTCGGAACAATGGGCCGAACCTGACTCATTATAATTACGATACATAGCTTCTTTCGTTAATCCAACCAATCTTCGCTGGGTCGTGCTGATAAACTGGGATTAAGAGCAATATTTCAATGGATCTGACATCCTTCTGGCATGTTTAAATTATAGCACTGGCCCATTGCACACCATTGCTACTAATGGCATCGATGTGATTCGGTAACAGAATAGAGATAGACAAATTTCGATTAATACTGATAGCAAGTATCCTGCTCGAACACTACGTAACTGCTGACGATTGGTCACGAGTGATTGTCGGAAGGATTGAAAACACGTGAATTATGTATTTGACCACATGTGCGATGATGTTCATTTGTATTCAAATTACATGCCTGTGTACATTTGAATTTTCTGAGCCTGACGTTACCTTATGGAAAATAAAAAAAATGTTAGAAATTGTTTTACTAATTTGAGCGTGAGTGAGATGTTCACTTTTCATCACCAGTTGAAATTGCGTATTGAATTTACATCATGTTTCACGTGCAACCGGAATTGACTTAGAAATGAAATATAAATAAATTTCTTACAAAATAATAAAATTTACTTTTTAGAAGTAATACCATGCGTCTCCATTAAAAAAAAAAAGAGTTCTGACGCAAAACAAAAAATCATGATATTAAATGTACCTACTGCTTAGCAGATTTTATTCAGTTGCCGTTTAGTTTGTAGAAGGATAAAAGTTTAGTGAGAAAATATGAAGATTTTATCCTCATCAATACTATTACTAAATAAATACATAAATCAAAAAAATACAATAATTAAATAGTCGCAGTATCAAATAAAAAATGACGGATTCTTTTACAAAGGTGAATGTAGTAAATTTACAAGAGTTCTTTGAAGTCCATGTCTAAATATCACGAAAATGACTCTTTTTAGGAGAAAGTTCATCATGAGCAAATCCATAGCTTTGATCTGCAGAATCATATTCTAGTGTTTAAATAAATAAAATAAAACAAAAACATCTTTAATGAATAAATTCGCAAATGAATCGCAACTGTGGAATAATGACTGCAATATTTTTTTTGCATGTAGGGTGGTGAATATGAGCAAACATATTTTCGCCACATTTCAAATAGTTTTTGATAAAATGTAACTGTTACTTCAAAATAAAGATTACGAAGTTACGAAAAGGGTCTAATCATCCTTGAAAAAACACATAGGCTGACAAGTTTTTTTTATCATTTATTTTACCCCGAATAATAAGATTAAATTAGAACACTTAGTAGACGCGTTATCTGGTAAGCAAGTTAATCTAAATGGCTCATGCCTTTTGTATAATGCATTACGAGTTATCAAAAAATCAATAATAGGGTAAGGGCTCCCTATTTCATCTCATTTGTAAGGAAGATACCTTAAAAACCACATTTCAGCCACCAAAATCACTACGATTTTTTCATATTTCTGCTTAATTTGCCTTGCTCCGCATTGGGAATTGATTCACATTCCTTGGAAATTAAAATAATAAATTAAAAATCAGCTAAAAACACTTCTGATATGTTCACTACTGTGCTCCTAATTTCATCTCAAAGGTTTTATATTCATCCTATCGTTGGTCTTTTATTCATCCCATAAATTAGCAATGGCGACAGCAATCAAAACCAAAACATTGCACTATTACACTCTCAGGTTCAAAATGTCAGAATTTTCGTTAAAAAGGGAATAATGCCAACTATGACACAACACACGATATTTTAAAAAACAGTTAGGAATCATTTCGACGTTTAAAATTTTTTGGATCGTTTTTATTACCTTTCGTTTCAAATTTAAAATTTTACTCTGCAGTTGATTTGGAGAACTTAAAAAAACAAAAAAAGAATTGTTACTATTTAGGCATTAGCCCTTCTTGAAACAAAATGCAGAAGGGCTAATGCCTAAATAGTAACAATTCTTTTTTTGTTTTTTTTAAGTTCTCCAAATTAACTGCAGAGTAAAATTTTAATGCCATTCATACAGATTTATCTGTATTGTATAGATTTTTGCGTTCGCGTTCGTTAACTCAGATTACAGATTTTCTAAATTGAATACAGATTTGTAAAGGTTCATAAAAAGTGAGAGGTAAAACGTTAGACTTTTCTTTCTGAGTATCTATTAGTATTTGGTTGCAGTACTTCTTTAAAAGTTTATTAATCAACGGACAAATCACATGTTAAGATGGAAATCTTTTGTGCAAATGTTTGATGATGAACACTGATAAACATTTATATAAAAATTTAAAACCAATTTGAATTTGATTTGAATTTGATTCATTTTATTAAAGAAAACAGATAGCGCAGATACATATTTTCTATGAAAATATCTGGCATCTTTTTGCACAGCCGATGAAACACACACATTTAACAGTGTGATGGTGACGTATAGCGGAAAGAAACCAGTGCTACTAGATTTGCCACAATGGTTATTTGATTAGTATTTAACGTGTTCTATTTGGTAATATTAGAATCCGAAACAGTTTTATTTATTTATAAATATCAATGATATAAATCAACTAATGTCACGGATACCAAAAAATACTTGTTGATGATAATTTAAAGAAGGAAAAATATTTTTTTTAATTTAACGTTATGAGAAAACTTGGCAAACTTGCGATACGAAATGAGATGAAAACAAAGCGCAATCAAGTTAATTAAGTGCAAATTTTCATCTCATATTTTTCATTGCTTTTATTGCTTATCAGGTAATTTCAGAAGTCTTCAATCGTTGAATAAAGAAGTGGACAGTGAACATTTCTAACTATAAAATCATCCAACATTGAATAGTTGTGTAATTATGTAAAATAGTGATCATGTTTTAAGACAAATCGATTAGTAAATATACAGAAACATGATGAATTGTAAAACTTCAGACGAAAGTGGTTCCTAAATCAAAGAGTGAGTTTATTTTAAATGAAAAAAAAAGCGATCGTTGAAGGTTTTTCAACTATATTTTTCAATTGGAAAGTGTGGCAAAACCTAGAATAAATGTTTTGAAACGTTCCACAGTTTTGTTCAGGTACGTTTAAAGATATGAATAATGTTCAAAGTTATGAGGTGAAGGAATGAGATGAAAATTGGAGCTGAGATGAAATAGGGAGCCCTTACCCTACGTTGGTACAAATTAGAAGGTTCGACTAAAGAAGTGCTGATAATACCACTCATATACACTTTCACTACAAATAAAGCTTGAGAGTAAGTTCTTTTCAATTACGATAACGATTCTAATAGTAATTTTTTACTAAACTGAGTGGGAAGACATGGATATTGGAAGAAGATCGATATGATGAAGAGTTGAAGAGAGAAAGAGCTCTTTCTCTCTTCAACTCTCGAATTCTCGAAATTCTCGATGATATCAATGATGATGCTTACAATACATCATACACCACAACTGAGCAGAAGAGACGTTGTCGTGTAATTCACGACAAGGATTCTAGATCTGAAGACTGATTAATCATTTGATGGAGTGACAGTAAATATTCCCGTGAACTGTTGAATGAATGATTTTAGTTAACTTTCAAACTTTAATTTAGCTCTCATAACTGTTTTCTTACAGACAACTTGTTCCATTTTTAAAAATATTTTTCGAAAAAAATGACAGAGTGCTTTTTAAACTCTCATCAGAAACCGTGCAAAAAAAACGTGTAAAAGAGACCAGCATTTAGCATGAATTTGATTTATTAAATTTATTATTATTATTGAAGCGTTTGAATGACACGTTTGAAAATGAATCCGTTATATATCAACCCAATTTTTTTCAATGTGCGAACATTTTTCTTGAATATCATCGAGGAGAATGTTCGCTAGTAAAATTTCTACAACTGATTTTTTGCCATATGCATTCAGTTTCAGTGAGAATCGCGTGGTCAAAAGGCGGGTGGGTAATGTCAGAGACATAACTGGATGTCGTGAATACGAAAACAACTGACATGTTCCTTAACACTTCCGAATATTCATTCCCCTTTTTCACATTTTTCGCAAAAAAAGAAGGCTTCACTTGATCTCGATTACTGTGAATTTCACAGAGCGAAAAGTGCACAAATCTAACCAAACTGTTCTTGATTTGCACTAAACTGAGGATAATTACCTTCGATTTGCGAACAACAAATCCTAATAGTTCTTTAGAAAACTTTTAGAGCCATTAGAACGACTGATTTTGTGTAATGCTCTCCACCTTTGTTTTTTCACCAATGCTAATGACTGGCAGCTGTGACGTAATCGCACTTGTCGAAAGTTAGCTACTAGCTGTGCAGACGACACAAAACACATCTGCTCGCAGTGGCGATAGAATACAAACTGATTCAATTTTTGTTAAGAGGTTTCTTTTTATGTGATTTCGTTTGTAGTTTTTTCACTAATGGGCGGTCCTAACGGCTATAAAAATAGCCGCATACAGAATTTTAATGTCGATTATTTCATTTCGGATTCATTCCTGCCTTTCAGAAGGACCAAATTGTGGAACTCACTACGATATTAAACACTGTTCGGAACATTTTCCTCGAACGATTTGTTGTACAGCAGCAGATATTTTGTTCTCTTCCTCAGAACGCGTTCTGATTGGCTGGTGTTGACATGGGTCAAACGAGACAGGTTTTTCAATAGTGTACTATTGAAATACTTCAATGCTTTTGCTATACACGTTTAAGTTGAACAATTTCGATTCTATTGGTAGTTAGAAAGGCAAACGCACCTTATGAATTATCCTCTTTGATGCTCGTTTATACCAAACATTTCAGAAAAGTTTAATTTTGAATTATTTGAGATTAAACTGAAAATTTTATCATAAAATTGTGATCATATTTCTGATGGCATGTAGCAAACATTATGTTGATTCGTTAGATACAACAATAGATATTCACGATCAAAAACTTATCACTCCCTCAGAGGGTAATTTTTGAAAAGCCACCCCATAGTAAAGTAAGTATTCACGACAAAAAATAAGTACTGAACTTTTTTGCAGTGAATTTTCTGATCGATGATTTTTCCGTCTGAAAATCACTAGTGAAAAACTAGTGTCGTGATTTTTGAAATTTTGATTTTTCCCAACTCTGGTGCCATCACTAGTTTTCATATACTGGGCTTATTTGCATGTGTGTACTGCGGGAAACGGACAGTGTAAATAATATTTTTCGCAGGAGTCGAATCAAGTAGAAAATGCGCAATATCGTTTGAATCATTGAAAATCCTGATACTCTTTGTTTGCAGAGACGTTTATATGGTTGGTTTTGTTGCTGATCTATTGCAAGCAGATATAGACTGTTGATATCTCCTGTGTGTTATTCCAAAAAGACATTCAACACCGAGCTTTCAGTTTCTACCCCTTTTACATGATGTTCACATTACGTACCAATTATGGTCATTACAAGACACTGATCATGTCGTTTGGACATACGTGGAGTACCGTGATGTCAGATCTCAACTAATAAATTTCGTGCGTGCCCAAGGTAGACTATATAATGTCTCAGTTCGTGACATTCTTGCTTGTCGTTACCTTCCTTACATGAAACTTCATAATCATTTCATTAAGTCCATTGGAGTTCCAATTTAAATTTTATTTTATGTTAGACTGTTTTCTCTTCCATGAGTTCAACCAATAGCCAGCTTTATTATATGAATAAAAGTGACGAACTGATACAAACAAACCTAAATAGTTATAAGATCATGTACAAAATAATATTTTATTTTAGTATTTTATTTATTGTAATTTATAATAGCAAATCGCTTGATAAAAACAGTGTTTAGATTAATTAATTAATACCAACATACTAATATTCGAAATGTATTAAGCTTAAAGTACTATGTATTGTGGATGCCACGGCGAAGAAAAACTTATGTATGTTGCCTATGAAATAAACGTATTCATGGAAAAAAATAATTTTTAGGGTTTTTTTCTAACAGCGTGAGAATTGTATATTGCTCACCGTTCTACAGTTTTGAATATCTCAAGAGAAATAAAACAGTGGAGCTCATTCAATACTAGTTGCCAACACACCAATCCAGTGAAAATAGCCAACCTTTATCACCCATACGGTTCACTGTTAATGGTGACCCGATCGCTACAGTGTATATAAGACTGGAAATTGAATAATATTATGAACCAATGAAGGGAAATGTTTTCGATTGCATTTAAACGTAGCCCTTGTCGGAAGTGAGCGTTTGAATAGATTTGACCGTCACCGGACTGTTGTTTTGTTGTGTTGGTGAACCAATCGATAATTGATACCAAATTCTATTACGGGAATAACTGACTGAACGAGTCTTATGAAGTAGAAAAGGGGTTCAGAAAAACGAGATAACAATTTTCTTTCAATAGCAAAGAAAAGCTATAATTGTGTAAAACTTACCCCTAGAGTACTTCTAAACTGTGGTTAGAATAGAAACTTTCTGTCGCCATCATAATATGTATAGATTTTCCAAGCAGGTTTGATAAGTTGTTCAGGTTGACTGATAGTCATGTAAAGTTAAATAGTTGTTCAAATGATGGAAAATAATAGGCGTAATTTGCAGCGCAAGCGTGTAAAACCATGTCACAGGTCAGGTATCTAACGATTGTTAAATTCCGTTCTGTCGTTCACGTTCTTCCAGTCTTCCGGGGTAAACAGGCTTCTATTATCTTTACTGTTTCAACAAGCGCCATTAGCGAGCGAGGTAATATGCAGTCAGCCCTCAGCCTTGTTTTCCTTCCTGAAGCGTACTGATATGTTTTACACAGCTGTTCTTCACTCTCTCTCTTTTCCTGATGAGACCAACACTATACGTGAAGGTATGAAATCATAATGCACACGAACATTTGTAGTCTAACGTTTGTCATGTCTGTTATCACCTTGGAACACGTCTGCTGTTCCTGTAGGTAATTGGGGTTTAATCGTCGGTTTAATTCTGTTACAGTCACATGGATTTTAAAACATGGATTGGGATTTTCATCAAAATTTTCCACAAATTTATAACTTCTGAAAAAATAGTCCGATTTTGATGCATTTGATGTCAAAAAACGGGTATTCTTTAATTTTATTCTGTCTTTATGGATGTTCATATAGTCCAAAAACATCGGAGTTATTCCAGATCGAGTTGGAGAGAGTCGGTATTGCCACTTGGGATATTCGATCAAAAAAAAAAAAGAAATAAAAATATTTATGGGAACAGTTTTGGGATAATCTGAAATGTGCAAAATTTAATAAAATTCTTCAATATGAATAAAATAATTAGTTGGCCAATCTTCCACGAGGGTACTGGAACCGGTCACAAGACTCTGGAAAAAAGGTATAAAAATTTGTTCAGGAATAACCAATTCTATGTAAGAATGAACGAAATACCCCAGCCAGAATATGAGATCAAATAAAATACTCATTATACGAAATTTTCCTGTAATTTTAGATAGTTTTTTTCCAGTGCGGATTAAAATATGACAGTATTAGTATTTATTATCTGCAAATAAATAAAAATCTGTCATTTGCACTCGGAACCTAATCTAATGTTCATCGAAAAATAATATGAATCCATCTACAAATCACCTAGTTAGAAAAAAAATTTTTTTTTTCGGTAAATCCACTCTTTAAATACAGCGTTTTCTGCAACCCCATCGTTCACCGGTGAACTAAAATTATTAGCGAGTTGCAATGCAGTGAGCACCCACACAAACGAATACATATTTGGCAGCGCCGCATTGCACAGCATGAACATGATCTACGACTCCCAAATATCATGCATTTGGTTCAATATGTAATTTCAGTTCGGGTTTACATCTCATCCAAGTCAGTCGATAAAACAAAACCGCTTACGTTGGGGACAGAAAAAAACCAAGTACAGTATTGTGTAGTGAACAATAGACCTCGAAAATGAGTGAACCAAACGAACAAAAGCTACCGCCGGTACGAAAGAATACAATTATTGTTGACTTCAGACAGTGCAAAATTCGACCTTCGATACGAGAACTTGAAGGTTTGCTTAAGGAGCAAATGCATCTTGATATTAAACGTGTGCATTTACTTCAATGCAATAACAAATAATGTTGTTTACATCCAGTTTTATAAAGAGTTGGATGCAATTCAATTCGCAAAAGACAATAACAATGTGCACTATGTGGAGCACGATAACATTAAGTACAACATTCCCGTATATATGGAAGATAGTGCTATAGAAGTGCGTGTGCATGATCTTCCCTCAAGCGTCATCGATCCTTATATTCGCCATACCATGTCCCAATACGGAGAGATTCTCTCTGTCGAAAAAGAAAAGTGGAAGAATTTTTTCCCCGGTATTCTAAATGGCGTACGTTTGTTACGCATGCGCTTGAGGAGGCCTATACCTTCTTATGTGACATTCGGTCAGGATACAAGAATACCGTGCAAATCACTTGTTACCTATGACAATCAGATGGCCACATGTCAATATTGCCAAAAAGCTGTTCACTACGGTAAGCAATGTGATAAACCGGACAAGGAGACAACTATACCAAAGGACAACGGTGCTTCCTTCACATCAACCCCAAGCAACCCCAGTACACCTGTGACAGTCACCAACAACAGGGACCTTCAACGAAACCATCCAACGTAACCCCTATAGAACAAAGTACACCAGCTGCAGTTAACAGCTTACCATCCAACCAACCAGCAACTGCAAACAATGTACAACAAGGCGCATCTACAGCAACTAGCAACGAAATCAACAACAATACCACGGCAATGGATGACGAGACGAACCACAAACAAACTGCCCCTCAATCCTCGCAGGAGGAAAATGGAAGCTCCTCTCCCCCTAGAAAAGGGGTGACAACGAGATCCAATACAAAAAAAAATTATCTAAAAACTCAGCTAAATCGGCCACGTAAAGCTTGTACGCAAATAGGTCTGACTAAAATATCTTTTAAATAAAAAAAATATGTCATTTCAACTGGTTTCTGATCAACCACGGGAAACTCAAGAACGGTGAATGTATTGGCTAAAGCTTTCATAAAAAAGGTAGAAATAGCAGTCTTTAATAAAAACCTTAAAAATTTTATTTAAAACCAAAGAGAATTCAAATTGTTACTTGGGAATGTTTTTTCTAGCAGAAGAGAAAGATAAGAATGGGGAGCATGAGAGCAACGGTGAACAAAAGACACACACGTTTTACGCGGAAATTTGAAAACTTCATAGGATTCCGACATGTATTTTACCCACTCGGAAATTCCGTACCCACATCATCTGCAAGGCTTGAGTAGTAGTATTCGAAAGACTAAAAAAGGGAATGGAATTAATATCGATCCCTCAGAAATTACAGAAGAGATTTTTAGAAACATTCACGTTATTAATTTAAGAAATTATAAATATATTTTAACGACATATCTATTCTATTTGGCATGTAAAAAGGTTAGTTACTTTATCAAATAAAACTTGTTCATAATTTAGATGCTTCAAGCAGTGCGGCAAAAACCGTTACTTACTGGGGCATCCTTGGCCGAATTTAGCTGTTGTCTGCTTCAACTTACACGACTAGTTTTTCATTTGTAGCTCCGTGGCACTTGTTGGAAGGCTGCAGTATTAATTAGAACCATAAAATAAATAACTTTAGTCTTACCCCACAAAGAGAGCACCTGCAACTTATTCAAATTACAAGATGTTCTACAATTCCTTGAGTAAGTACGCCTAAAACAATTGTCCATATTACACTAGCAGTTATAGAAGTTTTGCGAATATTTTTACATCGTCATGCTGAAATGTGCAATTTATTAAAATTTTTCTAAATAACTAAGATCAGTTTTCTTAATTTTTAGAAAAAAAAAATGACTAGAAATTTGCAATTTTGAAAATGTTGTGCAGGAATTACCCGTTTGCAATGAGCGTAAAACTTGCAGACATTTGATCATTATCATATTAGTAGTAGAAATACATCATAACACAGGCGGTGAAAACTAAAATCAATCATGAAACTTATGGTTTGTCATGACCTGAAATAATGAGCAGTTCTGAGATATTCAACAACAAGCTAAGTTCATCAAAGTAGTTTTCGTAGGTATATATTCCCTCTTGAGCAACTTGTTTGTGCAATTCCAGCACAGGGCCTTACCAAAATCAAAAACCTACAGTGCGTATCACAAAAGTTGGATCCACTTAGATGAATGAATATACTGCATTGTAGTTCAATTTAACTAGTTTATTTAAAAATAAAATGTAAAGCATTTTCAAGTTTCCTATTGTTCAGATATTATAAATCATTGCGTTGTATGAACCCATTTTGCCTTTTTCATATAGAAAGGCTATGCAATCACTGTGAAAATCGACTTTTCAACCGAGGCCCGGAGGGCCGAATGTCATATACCATTCGACTCAGCTCGACGAACTGAGCAAATGTCTGTGTGTGTGTGTGTGTGTCCGTCCGTGTGTGTGTGTGTGTGTATGTGTGTGTGTATGTGTGTGTGTATGTAACAAAAATATGCACTCACTTTTCTCAGAGATGGCTAAACCGATTTTCACAAACAAAGATTCAAATGAAAGGTCTCATAGTCCCATAGCTTGCTATTGAATTTCATTCCGATCCGACTCCCGGTTCCGGAGATATAGGATGATATGCACCGAAAAAAAAGAAAAAAATATGCACTCACTTTTTTCAGAGATGGCTGAACCGATTTTCACAAACTAAGATTCAAATGAAAGGTATTATAGTCCCATAGTTTGCTATTGAATTTCATTTAAATGTGATTTCCGGTTCCGGAGTTATATGGTAATATGTGAAAATTTTAGAAAAAGTCTACACTCAATTATCTATGGAACAACTCAACCGATTTTCGCTAACTACGATTCAAATGAAAGGTCTTATAATATCCTACAAACTTGTTGAACATTTTATCTGGATCCGACTTCCGGTTCCGGAACTAAAGCGTGATAAGTGGAAAATTACCAAATTTATTAGAATTTTTCCACGAACGATGGTTAAAAACAGGTACAAATCCCATAAAACTGTCTGATAAATTCTTCTAGATTGCAGATCTTGTTAGTTTGTGGGCATGAAAACTCAATTCGGCACTACTGGTCCCCTCTTTTCCTGTTCCGAGAGCACCGAAAGTGGAGAAGAAAAACTCCTAAAACTAAATTCACTTCGATTTCTCTGCGATGCTTGAACCGATTTTCACAAATCTTGATTTGAATTAAAGTTCATACTGTTTTAAAACGTACTGTGAAATTTCATCCGGATCCGACTTCCGGTTCCGCAGTTACAGGGCGATGAGTGTCAAAGTTATCAAACCGCCATATAGAGTGACAATGTGTACAACACCGAAAGAAGAAGAAAACACAAAATGAACAACGCGTGCTTTGTTCTATTTCGTTCACGTTGTGTAGTGATGTCATTATTATTAATAATAATAATAATAATAATAATAATAATAATAATAATAATAATAATAATAATAATAATAATAATAATAATAATAATAATAATAATAATAATAAAAATAATAATAATAATAATAATAATAATAATAATAATAATATTAATAATCCTACTACATGTTTTAATTGGTTTAATTGAAATAGAGCATGAGATAGTAAGTATAGGTTTAACTACGTTCAAAACTGTTCCAATTTGTAGGTCATATTTGTTGATAGCAAACGAACCAACTTCGGCTATTCCGTTTATCTGAATCCGGTTTCGGAAGAATTGGAAATGGTGATTGAAAACTACAAAAAGGATCTCCCTCACTTTTCTTGGAGATGGCCAAATCGATTTTCACAAACTTATAGGTTCAAAAGAAAAGTCTCACAGTTTCATACGGAATTCCTTAATTTGTTGTGGATACTACTTTCGGTTCCGGAACTACAGGGTAAACAGGATTTATAATTTGTGAGATTAGGACCGAACAAATTTTCCTATTTCTATTCAATAAACAGTTGTTTTTGCGAATTTCACGGTTATATTTATGATGTAATGAGTAATATGAGAAAGGCATCATTACACCACTAGGTGGATTAAAATAGGTTTTTATACAATACACTGTTACTATCAATGTCATATTGGAAAATATTAAAAAAAAAACTCTTTTCTAGATTTTTCAGGTTCATTGAAATACCAAATTGATTAAAATGTGTAAGAGATCTAATGCATACTTTAAGCACCATTTCGACGATGCTCATTAAAAAGAATAGCATGGTATTTTTACAGCGATTTGTGAACAACCATCGAAACACAATTATTTATTCGAAGCCGCATGAAAATATCAGGTGTAGAAGTACATTTTTCACCGTATAAATGCAGTTCGTTGTCGATTTTTCATTCACAAATAGACGAACGATTATTTCAATATTTAGTAATATCATTTATTCATGTGCATAATGTTATGCATAACTCATGTTCGAGAAATTAGTTGTTTTGTAAATCAAATGTAAAACTTATTCATTGGAAATTATGTTAGATATGATTTTGCAAATATCATTTCAATTCCTATTTACATAATTTTAGTAGTAATTTCTTTAAGTTTCACAATCGTTTTTTCGTTGTTTTTATTGCAGCACTTATAATGTGACGGTTTTATGATTTTTTGTAAGTGTTGGACAATCGTTTTAAATAAAGCAGATACAACTACATGAGATTTTGTTTTGAATAAATTTCACAACCGGTTCTTTATGCGGTCATATAACTATAAACATAGTTTTT
This sequence comes from Malaya genurostris, assembly GCF_030247185.1. Classification (NCBI taxonomy): domain Eukaryota; kingdom Metazoa; phylum Arthropoda; class Insecta; order Diptera; family Culicidae; genus Malaya; species Malaya genurostris. The sequence continues at coordinate 97,962,445 of NC_080572.1, forward strand.
TTGTTATTATTTTAGATAGTTTCACAATTCATTTTCCATGTTCATACGAACGTTCGTAAACCATATATATTTAAACGTGACTTATATAGTTGCACATTCAATTTCTTTCTAGCAAATATCACTGATTATCGAACATACGAGATTTGTCATAATATAAGACGAGTTACACATTTGATATTCATAACAACGGATAAAGATATAATGATTTGCTGCATAACACAGGAAAATTGCGATGTTTCAATAACACAACAGTTACCAGAGTAGTAATGTCAACCTAATTGATAAGTTGCATAATCAGTATGAAAATACAGTACAGCAACAACATGTGCTACTTGGGTAGCAGACTTTCCCCTATAATGCATGTGTTACCAAACACTCAATCATTATCACGTTTTTGTTCAATTTCGCCAATCTTATAATCCTAATTAAAGAAAATAGAGTAGGTAAATATACCAGGTGGTTTGAAATGGAAATCAATAATTATTTTAGTGTTGTACGTTTGAACTTCAAAGCTTAGAAAAATAAACGTGGCGATGCACGTTTAGATTTTTTTTCAATTTTACCTGACATTTGAAAGCTAACAGTTAGTCCAATGTGTTTCAAAGTCTTGAAAATACAAAATATAAAAATAATCTGTGTTGTCAATAGAATTCGAACACGGTATGTTTTTCCCCTTCCTCCCTCCCCCTATAAAACTAGATCAACAGAAATATGCCAAGGTAAATAGGATAAACATTAAGTTCAATGTATTAGATATAATTTACCGCACAGAGTGACGAAAAACTTTGTACTTTCATCTTCAATCGCATTAAATAAATTCAAAAATCTCTGTCACATTAGTTAATTTCTTCTTTAATAGGACAACATTTGTCTGTGAACTGAATTAATTAAATCTAACAAAACTAAGTTAGACAACTAGACAATTAAAAACTTTCTAAAGCTATACAGTTAAAATGTTGAAATAACACCCGAATGGAAACGCTATTTCTAAATTTCACATTAAATAATGTCGCTTAAATTAACTGAAAAATCGATACCAATCCGATTTGCTCGAGTGGCAGTAATCTGTGGCAAAGCAATGTTTTCTTCCCGAATGGAGCATCATCTCATCTCTTAACTTGATTATGCCACGCTGTGGATGGAGGTGTTAAATAAACCCATGAACTTTTGAGTTTCAACCACAAAATGCGGATCTGAATGAAAATACCTACTTACGATTTTGCTCAAGAGTGTACGGCGAAGAGGTAAAGGTTGATAAACATTTCTCTGTTGTGTACACACACAAACACACTCCGAATAGGCCTTCCAGGAATGAATAACAAGAAAAACATTTTACTTTGATGTAAATTTTCCGTTGTGTTGTTAAATACGGATTGGTTTGATGTGTTTCCGTACCTATTATTAGAAGGTATTATTTCTGATTTTCCGAGTGATCAAATGAAGAGATTCAGCTCAATAATGCCGGCGAATTCAGCACTGTATCAGTATTAGAAGTGTTAATATGTGAATAGATTGTTATCGTGTTGACGTAAACCTGTCACTAACCTCTTTGACATTTTTTCACGACATCCAATGGTTTTTTTTTCAAAGCTTGATAAATAAAAATGCAAAACCTGAGAATAATATTCAGTCTCCAACCAGCCACATTTTTCAATCTTGTGTTTCTCATTGGGTGTAAAAAATATGAACTTAATTTTCACACGTTTTTGGCGGCAAGATAATATTACAGAATCACCTCAAGAAAAAAAAAGCGAACACCAGAATTCAAAATGAACACATTCTTACAACAAAAAGGCTTTAGCATTGACATTTGGCTCCTCGATGAAATAAAAAGGATTGAAATTCAAGCCGGATGATTGGTAATCGTAAAATTCCATATGAAACATTATAGGATGCCCCAAAAAGCTTTCGTATGACTTGTGAACAGATAATCAATATTACGTATCATTGTTTACATTTCATACTTGAATTTCGCGAGTCTGGGGGTCTCAAGTACAGGTGCACTTAGTATGCATGCAAATTAAAAGTATTCAACATGAAAAGCGTGAAAAGGCTACTACTAACGTACTAAGGACGGTTATATCCCAGACAATCAATGCGTAAATATTGAACAATACACTAAAACCTCAATTTACGCGAATTCAATTTACGCTATTTTATACGCGTTTTAGTTGAAATACTGTGATTTTGGAATCAACTTACGCGACAATCGCGTAAAAAGTTTTTGCGTAATGAAGGAACATTTTATTTGTACGTATACAAAACAATCCAACATGCTTCAATGATTTGAATATTATGAAATGTACATTACGGAAATATTTGTTTTCATAGAATGGATAGTTGAGATCGTGGGTATAAAAGAATTCTCTAGAAAAAAAAGAACTCTGACTATAAACGCCTAACTGGCGATTTTTGTATGATTTTTGAGTTAGTATGTGCTCGTAGTACGTATTCGTTCGGCAAATGACGTACTGTGATAATGTCTGTGGAAGTTCTTGGTCATCCAAGACCTCCTTGGAATATAGGCCTTAAGATCTATCAACGTAACCGATGACATTAGTGAGTTTCTATTTTGTGATCCACACTCGTGGTATCAAATTCAATTAATGGGATCAATGGGATGAATCATGAGGAAGTGCTTGTTCATCCAAAAGCTACCTGCATTATGGGCTTTAAGATCTGCCAACGTAACCAAGTGAACTAAAAAGATCCTTGTGCACAGTCCATGCTCGTGATACCACAAGCAAAACATTGACTAATTGTGACTATTCTAGGTCATCCAAAAACTACCTTGAGTTCAGGCCAAGATTATACCCGTGATACCACTTACAATCTGGCTTTTTCGGCGAATTGCTTCACGCAAACGATCTAAAAGCAATGTCCAACTCCTCTGCCATCTCTCTAATAGTCAATTTGCGGTCTATGGTCATTTTGTTGATACCTTCGTCGGTTTTCGATAGCGATGGCCTACAGCTTCTCTCATCATCATTCACAGACTCACGGCCACTTCTGAAGCGTTCGTGCCACTGATGAACGACTGTTTTCTTCAGAGTATCGTTGCCGAAATACTCTTCGTCGCACCATTGAAACTGTTTTAACCCCTTCACGACCATAAGATGTGCAGAACGAAATATGTCAGTACAAGACAATATTTTAGCTATTGGGGGTGCAGATTAAGTGAATATCACCGGATGCATAAGGTTCCTGTAATTTCATGGGGAATATTTTTTCCTATGATTCTTAGAAATAAATAAAAAAAAGAGTTGGGTTTATTATATCGTAATTTAATTTATTGCTTTAATTGCTTTGATTATCAGAATAGTAAAATAAATAGTTAGTTATGGCATTCTACGAAACGATTTCATGTAAACGTTGCACATAACACATTTACTATGTGTTCTAATTTCTATACACCATTTTGCACAAACTTTTTTAGTGCAATAAAGATTGATAGTTCTTTTTACTTATTCGTTCAGAAACACACTTGTCGCCTTAGAAATAAGTTTTCTTTAACATTCAGTAAAAGGATACATCGAGTAATTGAAGGATCTATAACGATATTTATAGAAGGGAAACATATTTCCCTTGGTCGTTAAGGGGTTAACGCAAAATGCAATGCAAACTCGTTGTTGCAAATTCAATTCCATTTTGAAGATTGTACAAAAACGAGAACACGCGCAATCGAAGATGCGCTCAATACAGCGTAACTTGTACAAATGTCCAGGTATCAGCTGAAATTTTGATAGAATATCAATGACTGATGTGACAACTTAAACAAAAATCTAATCGGGTGACTGAGAACGCCACACGATGATGATTCCGGGAGCTTTTTAATCAAGGTAGAATGACAACTAACTTGTAAGACTAGCTCCCTATGTATTGAACCACCAACCCGGGCACCTACCAGAATACATTACGAACTTCACGCTCCATACTCGTGTATCGCTGAAGTCCTTGGCTGACTGAAAATATATCTGAAATAGATCAGAATAGACAAATAAGCAATATGTAGCTCCTTGACTATGAGCAGCATTGAAAAATTTTACTTAAGCTGCTCGAGCAGACCTTAAGACCTGTTTTCACTGAAGTTGTCATACCTGAAACAGCATTTAATATACGAGTAAACAATGTGTAGATCTAAAAATATGAACAGCAAACAAAAAAAAAGACGTTCGGCATTATATTTCTTGCTGTGGCACAGTGTATTCCCTAAGGACACTATTTCAAGAGGATCTTGAAATATCTCTTATGGATTTCCGTAGTCTCAAAATTTAGTCAGATGGTTCTAGATATATAGCCTATGGACGTAGTTAGATTTTTTATATTATTTACACTAAAATCGATTGGAATTGAAAAAGAACCTTTTATTTCATGTGAGGGGAGTAGAATGCTTATAATTTCGTTTGTAAAAATCGAAATATATTTAAGCAAGGGAAGATTATCTCCTCTAAGAAAGAAGTTTTGAGGATTTCTTTACCAGATAGCCGGAAAGGTGCACGTGTTTTACGGTTTTATTATTTTGTCGATTACTCGACTTTCATTCAACGAATTGTGATCAAATCTTTGCCTCGGCTCTAAGAAGCAATAAAGCAGAAAAATAGTTGGAAAATTGTTCAATACTGCTGTTATATCGACGCGAAAACTCGAAGCGAATGTGCCTATATCATCCCACCCATTAAGTCAATCTGTCGAACAGAGACAGCAGATTTCACTCTGACTAATGGTTTTCGTATATGAGATGAAGACTGGAGTAGGGGGCGGGTATAGCGTGATGGGTAAGTCGATGCGCTTCACGCAGTCCACCTGGGTTCGATTCCCAACCCCGCACATAGGGTCAAAAAGTTTTGTCGTGAATACGACTTACTTTACTATGGGGTGCCTTTTCAAAATTTACCCTCTGAGAGAGTGATAAGTTTTTGATCGTGAATATCTCTTGTTGTATCTAACGAATCAACATAATTTTTGCTACATGTCATCGGAAATATGATTACAATTTTATGATAAAATTTTCAGTTGTGTGGCATAATCTCAAATAGTTCAAAATTCAACTTTTCTGAAATGTTTGGTATAAACGAGTATCAAAGAGGATAATTCATATGGCGCGTTTGCCTTTCTCGTATTTTGAAAGCTCATAGCAGAGTGATCTGTGGAAGGATTTATATAATCTAACTACCAATAGAATCAAAATTTTTCAACTTAAACGTGTATAGCAAAAGCATTGAAGTATTTCAATAGTACACTATTGAAAAACCTATCTCATTTGACCCATGTCAACACCAGCCAATCAGAACGCGTTCTGAGGAAGAAAAAAAAAATAGCTGCTGCTGTACAACAAATCGTCCGAGAAAAATGTTCCGAAAAGTGGTGAATATCGCAGTGGGTTCCTCAATTTGGTCCTTCTGAATGCTAGAAACGAATCCCTACAGCATATTGATAGTTTCTTTCAATAAATTATGCAAATCCGAAATGAAATAATCGACATTTAAATTCTATATGCGGCTATTTTTATAGCCGTTAGGACCGCCCATTAGTGAAAAAGCTACAAACGAAATCACATAAAAGGAAATCTCTTAACAAAAATTTAATCAGTTTGGATTCTATCGCCACTGCGAGCAGATGTGTTTTGTGTCGTCTGCACAGCTAGTTTCGCTTTCGACAAGAGCGATTACGTCACAGCTGCTAGTCATTAGCATTGGTGAAAAAACAACGGTGGAGAGCATTACACAATATCAGCCGTTCTAATTAAGGATGTCGGAAATTTCGAATTACTCGATTATTCAATAATTCTCAGTTTAGTGCAAATCAAGAACAGTTTGGTTAGATTTGTGCACTTTGCGTTGTGTGAAATTCACAGTAATCGAGATCAAGTGAAGCCTTCTTTGTTTTTGCGAAAAATGTGGGATAGGGGAATGCTTGCATAATTCATACAATTGATATTCAGGAACATGTCAGTTGTTTTCGTATTCACGACATCCAGTTATGTCGCTGACATTACCCATCCGCCTTTTTCTGGCCCAAAGAGGCGAATGGCCTTAAGGTTAAAATCTATATAATCTATACAAAAAAAACTCGAGTCTATGTGATTGATTTTATTATATTTTACATCGGTTATTATTAACAATGGAGCGATTCCATTTCAACTCAAAAGTCGTTATTTTTGAATTTTTGTCATGAATACGACTTACTTCACTATGGGGCGCCTTTTCAAAATTTACCCTCTGAGAGAGTGATAAGTTTTTGATCGTGAATATCTCCTGTTGTATCTAATGAATCAACCTAATTCTTGCGACATGCCATCGAAAATATGATCACAATTTTATGATAAAATTTTCAGTTGTGTGGCATAATCTCAAATAGTTCAAAATTCAACTTTTCTGAAATGTTTGGTATAAACGAGTATCAAAGAGGATAATTCATATGGCGCGTTTGCCTTTCTCGTATTTTGAAAGCTCATAGCTCAGTGATCCGTAGAAGGATTTATATAATCTAACCACCAAAAGAATCGAAAATTTTCAACTTGTTGTTGCAATACACGTTCATATGTTGTTGCAATACACGTTCATATTGCAACAACATTGAAGTTTTTCAATAGTACACCTGTGTGATTTAACCCATGACAGCACCAGCCAATCAGAACGCGAGATGTCTGCATCTATACAAGAGCTTCCATATAAAAGTTGAGTGGTTAATTTTTCCTACCATTTGCTGAGCAACTGTTCCCGAAACAAGACACACGAGAGCAACATCGAGGACCTGTCGTCTCACTGTTTCCCGTTCTGCGAACAGGAAAGGAATTTTAGCAAAGGGGCTGTCCGTACACCGCAGGTATAAAATGAAATGTGATGTGAGAAATAGCGTCATTCAAGTTAAAGCAGCTACTCTGAACGCACGAGACACCGTCAGCACGATGACAACGAAACCCGGTAGAAAGGCAGCCAAAAAGTCCAGCAAGGCCCATTCAAAGCACTTTTCAGTGCTAAAGATCATCATAAAGAACTAGTTGAATTTTGTCGCTTTCCTATCATTTTCTGAGCAACTGTTCCCGAAACAAGACACACCCGAGAACCATCTCAGATCTCAATATTTCCTACCAAAAGATTCATCAAGATGGAAATTAAAATAATTTGTACCGTCACTAACACATTCAATTACGAACGGCAATGCGAAAGCGAATATATATATATATATATATATATATATATATATATATATATATATATATATATATATATATATATATATATATATATATATATATATATATATATATATATATATATATATATATATATATATATATATATATATATATAATACAGATTAATCTGTATTATTATTATTATTATTATTATTATTATTATTATTATCATTATTAGTATTAAAATTACTCTTGCATACCGAAGATCGTCGATACATTTCAGACCAGGCCATTGCAATTGTCTCGTGCTGAAATTTCGAGAAGAATCTGATATCTTCGAACTTCATAGATTCAATAAAAATAAACTAAAGCAAATTAAAAAGGAATTGTCTCAAGTTTGGAATATATAGTTGAATAATAGTAGCTGTTTAATGTAACTAATCTGTACTTTCATGTAGGTGCATCGTTTCAAACTCTATTAGTGAAAAAGGAGAAAGCTTGCACAATTCATACAATCAATCAACTAACTGATATTCGGAAAAGTGATGGGAGCCCAAGGGGAGAGTCGCTTAACACAAACTATATTGTGCCTCTAAAAAAAACACTTGATATACAGTGAGTCTAAGTGTGCCACTCTGTGCCCCATGAAACAGCTACTTGTCAAAACTGAGCCCTTTGTGTGCCGCAACTATGAAACTGTATGAAAACAAATGTGCCACTATTGATAGATGCACCAAAGCATTGTGTTAATGTGTGATTGACACATTGTTCTAAGCGTCCTCCCCTTGTGGGAGCCTGTCATTTTGTTTGTATTCACGCCATCCAGTTATGTCTCTGACATTACCCACCCGCCTTTTTTTGAATTCGACTCAAATTTTGCATCAGCATTCTACATGATAAAATAGTACAATTTGTTTTATCAGTTTACCATTTGAATTCTACTCTTACTTTTGAAGTGGGCCTGAGCAAACATTTATTGGAAATTCACAAAAACAGATATTTCAGAAACAATTTTTTGATTGAATTGGTGTCCTTGACAATGATTTAAGTAATTACAGGAACTATGTGAAAAACCTGTTTAATCCAATTAGTTGTGTAATGATACCTTTTCTATATAACTTAAATTTTCAAAAATATCGGTAGAGGATTCTGTCACAAAATTTTATTTCCAACTTAAATATAAATAAGAAAGTTTTTTTTTGTATAAACTAGCATAACCGTTTCAATCCGAATGAAATTCAATAGCAACACATGGAACATCAAGATGTTTGTGAAAATAAACCAAGCCATCGCTGAGAAGAATGAGTGAGTTCTGGTTTTGACAAATAGTTCCGGAACTTCCGAAACCAGAAATCAGCAACCGGTATAGCCGAAATCGATCTGTTTAGCAAGTAAGTGATATAGCCTAAAAATTGAAACAGTTTGGAGTTAAATCTAGAAGAATTTTCCCCTCTTTTAACCGGAAGTCGAATCCGGATGAAATTCAATCGCAACAGATTTGACTACAAGACCTTTCATTTGAGCGTAAGTTTGTGCAAATCGATCAAGCCATCTCTGAGAAAAATGAAAAATTGCATAGCATTTATATATGAGAACGGTAAAAAATGGGCGTTTTGTTGGTTACGTCACTTTACCATTATATCTCCAGAGCCAGAAGTATCATTAATTTCAACTTCTTCGAACTTGATCAATGACCTAATAGCAGCTTTCAAAAGAGCCTAAGCATGTTGACATCGGTTCAGCAATATCCGAGACGCGGTTGATTGAGCGGTAATCTCTCGAACCAAGAAAGACTACTATTTGATCTTCGAACTTGATCAATGACTCATTAGTAGCTTTCAAACGATCTTGAGTTAGTTGAAATTGGTTCAGCCCCCTGAAAATTGAGAGGTGCAAAACGGGCGTTTTGTTAGTTGCGTCACTTATACCAGAGGCGATAGTTGTTTGATCTTCCCACTTGACCAATGACTAAATAGTAGTTTTTAAACGAGTTTAAGCTTGTTGAAATCGGTTTAGGCATCTCCGAGAACATTGAGCGGGAAAAACGGGCGATTTGTCGATTACTTCACTTATTATTATACCATTATAATTCCGTAACCAGAAGTCATAGCCATTTGGTCTTCAATCTTGATCAATGACTCAATAGCAGCTTTCAAACGAGTCTAAGCTTGTTGAAATCGGTTAAACCATCTCCGAGAAAAGTAAGCACAGATATTTTTCGATTACGTCGAGCTCAGTCGAATGGTGGGGGTCTCCTGAGCTGTCTTTAAATAAAGGCAAAATGTATGTTAATCACTGTAAAAAAATTTAATATTTATTTTGTTTCGAAAATAACACTTGATGTTCCATTTTCTCAGAACAAGGTATCCTTAATTTTGTATACAACGTAACCAACAGTGATGAATTTTATTACGTTCCAAGTCAGAATTATGTTCCATTTCATGATAGAATGCCAAATTTACGTAAGAAAAGATTCTTACAAAAAATCTACAGTTTTTAAGATACAGCGATTTGAGACCTAGAAGCAAATTTGGTTAAAAAAAAAGGTACCAGGTACCGGTATGAGCGTCAAAATTAAACAGTAATTTTGAATTTAAATTATTCAAAGTATTGTGTCGAGTTTGGTCAATACGGTGGGTGGGGTAGCAGCTCCCAGTTAAACGCTTTGATTGTATGTTAAACCGGTTTTGCGTTGTGTGCAAGTACATTGTCGTGTAACAGAATTACGTTTCCGTGTCTTCTGACACATTCTAGTCGTTTTTCGATCAATTCATGGTTCAAATTGATCATTTGTTGTCTATTGCGACAGTCTCACGAGATTTCAAAAGTTCATGATACACCACATCTTTCTGATCCCACCAATTTCAGGACATTGCCTTCATGTCGAATCGATCAGGTTTTGCAGTCAATGTTGATGGTTGTCCCGGATCAATCCGTAAGTGTTTTCTGTTTTGAGATGTGTGTTCTATGCGTCCCCATCTCTGTGTCTCTGCATCTCTGATAGCAGCCGTTAACTCACGAGTCAGTAAAAACGAAACGCAATCTCTTTGCTTGAATGCTTTTCAATTGATGAATCATCTTGATAGTTAATAGTGAGTTTTTTTTTGCAGTGACTGAGTGGAAACATATATTGGAGAAGCTAAATTAATGAAAAACTAACAGAAAAGATGGTTTTATTGGAAAAAGATGCGCTCAGAGACAGGGCTCGAACCTGCGTTCTTATGCATTCCGTGCATACGCGCTACCATTTCGCCACTCTGAACCTTGTTATTAAACACTCTAACACGTTGTCAGGCATAGTAGAACGTACATCGAACATGGTCTACATCCTGGCCGTCACCCGACCGATATGATACATCCAAACAACTTTTCTATCCATCAAAAATTAGTCTTCTCGGTTCATACCGATTCTTCCGCTTAAGCACTTAGTAGGAGAGTGTATTTATAATCGCTTGTCACCTTCTAACTGATGCCAGTCGCTGGTTGGACATCGCTATGGCGGCTTTACGTCAAACAAACTAATTATAATAAATAGTTAATAGTGATTTCAATTATTTGTACGATAAAAAACTTTCTGTTTCATTTGGGACGATTATAAAATAAATTCAAGATAATGAAAAGATATCACCAGTATCCGACATGCCACCTCAGTTTTTGCGAAATTTTGAAATGTATCCACATTAATTTCTTCTACACACCGCGACATCTACCAATGATACCTGATCATCTATCAGGTAGTCTTAAATCCTTGAGTGACCGACATTGTATAACCCGGTATAAGGGACTATAAATTCTTCCTAATAGGTGACATCGGAAAACAACCGGACTTCGAACAAGAGCGCCATCTAAAATGATATGATACTTAATTCTCATGTCGGAAATAGAAGAAAATGATAAAATTTTCAGCAGGCACAAGGTACTTCAGAGGGACATCGGCTACTGAACTAAGATAAAACAGAGATTTTTTTATTTATGAGTGTAATGATCTCATTTTAATCGAACATAGTTTTTCCATTATTTGTGTTCATCTATGGAATATTGCATTTTTTATCAACACAGATGGTGTCTCTCATACCTATATGTTCAACAACACTTCAAATAATCGGCATAATTAAGTTCGTACCATGATTGTTTATTTTTTGCTGAACTACTTATGATTCAATATTTACGAAGATAAAAGATAAGCTCTTGATTGTCAGCTAGGATGCTATAATTAAATCGATGAAAGTTACATGCTTTAGTTGAGGCCACAATTTCGTGTGATAATTTATGTCGCTGTCCGAGGCGTTATCGTTCTTCCAGCAGGCGGGTGTCGCTATGCAACGCTGTTCGGAAACTTTTCCCGGTCGGATTCGTTGCTTTTTCTACCGATAGAAGCATCGTTCTGGTTGTTTGTCTTCTTCGTTCACCACAAAACGAAATACTAACAAAACCACTGACGGGTAGTTGAATGAGGACGAAATAAGACAAACGAAGAAAACAATTTAATTAAAGCTTTGGAAATCCTCTAACGAATTGTCATGATGCCGCGACCGAGTCAGGTTTGTTGGGTCAACACCGAGTGTCAAGAGAAGTAGGTATTGGAATCTTGTGCGCGGCATTGTGCACTTCAATTGAAGAACGGGCGGTCTGGGAGCACACCGAACCAAGGCAAAATGGAGGACAAATGTTCGTACTTGTAAATGAAATGCCGGTCACCGTTTCAATGGGGAAAGGAAATACGCTTATGGCTTGCAGCTCACCGTGCTTCGAAAAGGGATTTTATCTCAGGAAAATGAAAGTTTCATTGAATATCGAAACAAACTAGCACACGAAATGTTGTGTCCTTTGTTATTAAAATTTGGGTTTTGTATTCAACAATACTAGTAATTATTTGCAATGGTCGATTTCGCACGGTAATTACTTCTTTTTTTTTTTTTCATAAATACATAAATACGGAAAACGGTTATGTGCCCTAGCACAAAATTTGGCTAACCCCTAAATGACCATACCTGCATCGGCCAGAAATAGTCGAAAACACGTTTTCGTTCGGCACGTCAGAAAAGACATTGCACTTCGTTGCAAAACAAAAAGTGTTCTGTAAGTAGCAGAAACTTTACGTCTGCTTAGCGGTTCAAAATGAACTGCCGAGTTTAGCACTAAGCAGTTCAATTTGAACTGCTCTGCACTGATGAGTCAAAGACGAAACGTAAAAATAATGAAAACGGTTATGTGCCCTAGCACAAAATTTGGCTAACCCCTAAATGACCATACCTGCATCGGCCAGAAATAGTCGAAAACACGTTTTCGTTCGGCACGTCAGAAAAGACATTGCACTTCGTTGCAAAACAAAAAGTGTTCTGTAAGTAGCAGAAACTTTACGTCTGCTTAGCGGTTCAAAATGAACTGCCGAGTTTAGCACTAAGCAGTTCAATTTGAACTGCTCTGCACTGATGAGTCAAAGACGAAACGTAAAAATAATGAAAACGGTTATGTGCCCTAGCACAAAATTTGGCTAACCCCTAAATGACCATACCTGCATCGGCCAGAAATAGTCGAAAACACGTTTTCGTTCGGCACGTCAGAAAAGACATTGCACTTCGTTGCAAAACAAAAAGTGTTCTGTAAGTAGCAGAAACTTTACGTCTGCTTAGCGGTTCAAAATGAACTGCCGAGTTTAGCACTAAGCAGTTCAATTTGAACTGCTCTGCACTGATGAGTCAAAGACGAAACGTAAAAATAATGAGTTTACATAAGTTTTTCTTCGCCGTAGCATCACTTTTACATAAAATTCTTATCCTAATTTAATTTTAACATAGTCACAACGATTTGAATTTATTAAAACATATTCCTCTTATTACTTAAACATCATCTTAGGTAACTCGTCATTAATTATTAAATCTACTCGGGAATATAATTTCAACCAAACGATTAACTTCAATAAATTATAAAATAAGCTGTTATTTTCAGACATTTTGTTGATAATTTCATAAACTGTTTCGAGTTTGTTTGTATCATTACATAATTTTTATTCTAATTTAGCTATTGGTTGAACTCATGGACACAGCTGGAATCAGAACTAAGTCTTAAATAGGGGGCTTTAATAAATTGAAACTCCAATTTTCTTTATGAAATGATAAATAAGTTTCATGTATGAAAGGTCACGACAAGCAAGAATGTCTCGAACTGGGACATTGGATAGTCTACCTTGGGTACGCAAAGAATTTATTAGTTGAGATCTGACATCACGATACTCCACGCATGTCCAAACGACATGATCAATATCCCGATAACCTTCTCCGCAAGCACAATGATTAGTCTCGGAGAGCCCAATTCGAAGGAGATGTGCATCTAACGTGTAGTGATTGGACATGAGTCTGGACATCACACGAATGAAATCCCTACTCACATCCAGTCCTCTGAACCATGCCTTTGTCGATATTTTCGGAATAATTGAGTGCATCCACCGACCCAGATCATCTTTATCCCAAGAAGCTTGCCAGCTGGGATTGTGGGTAATTACTTCTTTATAAGAGGAAATTTTGTGTTGAATAACTTGTTCAAAAAGGTTCATTTCACACTGAATCAGTAAACAACTAAAGTCAACATTACTGTTATAAAAAAATGGCTACACAATAATGAGATCATCCTTTACATTACAATAGATTCTCAGTTTCATATTGAGCAATTCGAAGGACTCTGGGTCTGGGTCGGAAATGCAGGAAATGTTTTTGAACTGTAATGATCGGTAGGCACTAAGTCTTGCATATAGAAACACATACACAAAAATCACAATTTAAAAAACTTGTTTTAATCAACCTATTGATGTAATGATGCCTTTTTTTAAGTGTATGTGTTAATTTCGAATTCTTCACAATGCTTTTCCTCAATTTTTGATAAAACTCAAAAAAGTTTGTTCGTGCGTCAACTTACAAAATATACAATTTCACAAGACCATTCGTTTGAATCGTTTGAAATCGGTGCAGCTTGCTCTAAGAAAACGGCGTGAGTTCCACGTTTGAAGTTTTTGATCAAAGCTTCCGGAGCTTCCAGAAGCGGAGACCGGGTGCTGGTATTGTCGTAGTGAGTTTGAATGGTAATCAACTAACAATAACAACAAGTTTTAATAGTTTTATGTCCAGTTTCAACACTTTTTCCGGTGTTTGCATCGTTGATTTACATGATGGATTGACATTTTTAACTCATCATGGTTCGGGAACCAGAAGTTGGATGTAAATAAAATTAAGTAGGAAGCTATGAAATCATAAGGTATTTCTTTTGAGTCGGAGTTTGTTGAAATTCGTTCAGCCTTCCCTGAATAATAATAGAAATGGAAACTGGGGATCGGAATAACCGAAGTAAGTTTGTATAACTATCAACTAACTACCTATATAATGAGGTAGGTTTGCGTCATAACTTGGAATGACAATTTGAAATTAGCAAAATTAATCAACCTACACACTCAAGGCCAGGTTCCTAAGAAACGCGTTTTTTGTAATTGCACGAATAGTACTTTTCACAGATAAAAGTACATATATTAAACTTCGAAAAAATAATTTTCTGCTTTTTTTTCAATTTGCCGGATCTGAAAACAGCTGGTCAAACTCGTTCGATTTTTTGGTGGATGTCATCATTTCTTAGAAACCAATCATCGGCAAGCAAAAGGCAAAACAGTTTCATATTCTGTGTCGACCATACCCAAGTTTGGAACTAGAATAAAAAATTTCCATTGTTCATTCATTGAAGTTTAGATCACTATTTCTCAACATTTTTTAATTTCATACTTTAATTGATACGTAGAAATATTTCCAAGCAGTATGTATAGTGATATCGAAAATCTGTTTAAAACTGCAGCTGCATCAAGGTTGTATGGGAAAAAATGGAATGGTTTATTTTCTTGCTCTCCCAAAACTTTTCGTGTTTTTTTTATGGGGCCAAACTAGGAACTATGCAAATTTGTAGCTCGATAAGTGAAACTAGATTGTCGCTACCGAGGTTTGGAGTTTGTTTGGTCTCTAGTATGGAGATAATGACTTTTGACAGGAGGAACGAGGAGGCTGAATTTCGGGGTATGTGATATTTTCGTAGAAAATTTAACGAGGAAGAAAACCTTCGAAGGCCGCAAAACAATCGGACATTTGTAGAAAAAGTTATTATAGGAAAACAAGGAATACATATAGCACCACTGCAGATAGTGGTCGTTATATGATTTGTCTTTCTTTTATTGTGCTTTAATTTAGACGTTGCAAAACCAGTACGAAGTCAAATGCGTATGCGCAAATTGTTATCGTGAAATGATGTAGCGCTAACGTCGATATTACAATATAGCTATCGGTTGGTTTTCGTAACGTGAACATTAAAATTAAACGTAAAAACTTCTCTGTTGGATTGAATATTTATGGAGTTGAAAGAAGTATATGAAACATAAATAAAACAAGAATATTACTTTTCCGAAACTACTTTTTGTCAAAAATAATAATCTTAATTTTTGCTCTATGCATCACCATAAGCACGAAGAAAACAGTATATGGATTGAACATCGATCGCGACAATATTATAATTTTCATAACATTTAAATTTAACATAATAATTACTAAGAATTTAGTGTACATGGATTAGTTTTGAGTATTCGGAACGTAGCGTAATTCTATAGTTTTTTTTTGTTTTTTGAATAAATATTTATTCAAATATGATATTTGTCGGAATTTGCTTATAATATTATGCGACATTACATCTAATGGTTCTACATTTGTGAGTCTATGTTATTTCATTTGCACTAAACCAGGGAGGACACTTCAAAATCATTTTCAGAATTTTATTCTGAATCCTTTGAAGCATTTTTTTCCTGATAGAACAACGACTTAACCAATTTGGTACTGCATATAGCATGGCTGGTCGGAAAATTTGTTTATAAATTGATAATTTGCTTTTTAAACAGAGCTTAGAATTTCTGTTTATAAGAGGATATAAACATTTAATATATTTATTACACTTTGCCTGGATTCCTTCAATGTGATCCTTAAAAGTGAGTTTTTTGTCATACGTTAAACCTAAGTATTTTGCTTGATAAGACCATGTCAATTCCAAGCCATTCAATTTGATAATGTGATTATTGTTTGGATTAAGAAAAGAAGCTCTTGGCTTATGAGGAAAAATAATTAATTGCGTTTTAGTTGCATTTGGTTCAATTTTCCATTTTGACAGATA
Organism: Malaya genurostris; assembly: GCF_030247185.1. NCBI lineage: Eukaryota > Metazoa > Arthropoda > Insecta > Diptera > Culicidae > Malaya > Malaya genurostris. Next base: position 97,978,769 of record NC_080572.1, read on the forward strand.
ATCGCTGAAAATATTTAAGTTTCTTTGTATGTGACTGCAGATCACTCTTAGATTTCTACCTGTTGTTAACAGACTTATGTCTGTTAGATTGTAAGAAGTATTTGATTTCCTGCCTTGAGAGCAGGAATTGATTTCTGAGGTTTCTAAAGAACCACAGAAAGTTTCCAGAAAGCTTTAGAATATGGTGTAATTTGTTCAACATCTTTAGCGAAATTTTCATTGAACAAAAGAATAAATCTTTGTTTAATTTCTTTTTGTAAATCACTAACTATGTTTCTCATAGTAGGATCACGAGAACGTTGATATTATCGTCGACGAACAGTCTTCAAGATTGTCATCGATGATAGGAGAATTTAATTTAGTTTGAGCTTTGGGAACTGAAAGATTTCTAGGTTCGATAATGTAATGATTCAAACTATCAATTGCTGTGTCGATGTCCGCAGAATTTTCTAAAATAGTTACATGATCCACATGATTTTCAATGTGAGATCTGTAATCCAACCAATTAGCTCTATGATAGTTGAATATAGAACTAATTGGATTAATTATAGCTTCGTTGGAAAGTCTGAATGTTACAGGAAGATGATCTGAGTCAAAGTCAGCATGTTTTCAACTTCGATTCCCAAGCTTTCAGTAACTTAAGTATTGAAAGAAGGTAAAATTCGATGTTTAATTTGCCGTTGGACAAAAATGGCAACTCCACCACCCATTCCAGTAAACCTGTCAAATCGATGAACCACATAATGTGGATTACTTTTCAATTTGACATTTGAGAAAAGTTTCTGTCACAATGGCAATATAGATTTTGTGAATCCATATTGCCATTGTTAATTGTTTAACATCACTGTGAAATTTTAAATTCATTATGATATTATTTGAAAATTGCCATCCAACTTGAAATGCTTCAAAAAGTGATGAAGTCGAATTCATTCGGATGATCATTTGAAAATGTTGATCTTGTAGGTAGATCATTTTATTTTCCGACTTCATTTAAAGAAGTGAATGACATTGACGGAATATTGGTAGGAAGATGTCTACCAGTTGTGCTAGTGTAACTGCCATTAGAAGAAGATGACTTGGCCGATCTACCTATTAATAAATTGTTTTCGTTAGAAGACGAACTGGAAGGAAGTTCCTGGTTTTTGTTTGTTTACGTTAAAAGAATTAAGTGGTAGTTGTCTACCTGTTACGCTAGAGTAACTGTCATTAGAAGAAGATGATGACGTGGTCGATCTACCTGTCAATAAATTGTTTTCGTTAGAAGACGAATGACCAGGCCCTTCCTGTTTTTTGTTTTACATTCAAACAAATAAGTGCCTCAGAAATATTAGGCGTGGCATTTGTCTCGTTTTTTTTATTTTCATTTCAAATAATTGGATTTATATCTTCCATCATAATTGGAACATGAAAATTTACCAGTGGTTTCGTTCATTGGACAGAGGTCTTTCGAATGCGATTTACCCCAATTCAAACACCGTATATTAATATATATTACAATACCATTATGTCGTTTATAATGTTCCCAATGAATTTTGATGCGGAAAACAGGCCCGTACCCAAGATTTCGTTTCGGGAGGGGCCCAAAGATAAAAAATAATGTTACTGAAGATTCCTTATGTACCTAATTTTCGGTGTGCCGGTGTCCATTTTGGAAATTTTTGAAGAATTTTCTTCTATGTCACTACAATCAGATTCAGGAAGAATATCGTAAATACATATTGTTAGACGGCATAGGATCAACGAAAGGGCAGTCCGTCCGTTGTCCTTTATTTTTACATTTAGATTCTATAATAAAGAATGTTAGAAAAATTTGGAATAACAGATTGGGATTTCTTCCGTATTGTATTATTTTTAACCTTAAACATGTTGCTTTCCGGTTGTGCGCAGGCATTTTTGAATAATATAAATTAACTAGGCTAAATTAGTCTTCGATTAGACTCCTAGTTTGGTTAAGTCTTGATAAAGACTGATTCTGTGTAGTCTTAATAAAGACTGATCAATTCGAAGAATAATTCTTTGGATAGATAGCCTTAGAACAGGCTGAATAATTTCTTAGTGTTGAAAAAGACTGATTATATTAGAATATCGCTCTTTGTACAGCCTTAAGAAAGGCTGACCAATTGTTAGTCTTCAAAAAGACTGTTAGTGATTCGGGTAGCCTTGAAAAAGACTAAAGCCTTGAATCAATGAAACTCTAGGTAGCCAGAAAAAATTTCCAGGAGCGTTTATGATAGTGCATATTGCAGTGCAGTGTTTATGATAGTGCACATAGCGATTCGCGTGCGGTGCGAACGACTGTTCAACACTGACTGAAATTCCATAGTTTGTTTTTCATATCCTCATAAACAGATTTTGATAGAAGGCGCATAAAAAAACACTCAATAAGTTGTCGTTACGTTGTAATGCCAGGCTGAAATAACGTGATCGCCACATTCAAGCCAACAAACAATTTTTAGGTTGCATTTTCGGTATTCTTACGTTGGGAAAACCTACCTGAATCAATGCAGAAATTGTATGTAATAATCTTTTAATATCTATGTTATTGCTATATCAATTCACAATAACGATTTGCACAAACGCTTACGTTCTTATAATGTTTTCGCAACGGAAAAGAAACCTTTTTTCAACTAGTAGCTAAAAGCATAGCTATGTTAGAATCAAGTAACGATGACTTACAAGAGATAGTTAGTTCAATGTTTATGTTATAAAGAAACACTGCTTTCACCTTGTTTTAACCAATTTAACATAAAAAAAAACATGTTCGTGCTCTTGATGCAACATAGTTCGGCTAAGTTACGGGTTGCTACTATTGAAGTCAAATAAACTTATTTTCAACTAATAGCTTAAAGCATAGTTGTGCCTAAAGATATGTTTAAGTTAAGTAACGATAGCTTATAAATTATAATTAATTCAATATGATAAAATGGTTATATGGTTATTGGAAACCCAAACAACTATTTCGTAACTAGTTATGTTATGCTGAAACATTGCTGTCACCTTGTTTTAATCAGTGTAACATAGAAAACATATTCGTGCTCTTCTTGCAACATAGTTTGGACTTAGTCGTATCAGAACTAGTTGCGGATTGCTACTTGGGTATTTTATGAAAAGTTTTGAGTAAGCGAGTATAGAACTGCGTTAATGATTTGCTTCATCCAAGCATCATTTTGTCGATTAGCTGCGTATTTTCACTAAGGTTGTAACATGTTACAACATTCAAAGAAATTACTGCGTTACTTGCTGGATGCAAAATAAATTGGTTATATAGTAAGTGTTATGCTTCTTGGTGCAGCCCACGAGTCCCGATCGTAGCACAAGCCATACAATTGTAGCACAAGCCATGCAGTTTAGAGCTTAATTGACAAATCTATAAATCGTAACATCAAATCGATAATTGGGATTCACACAAAATTTTGCAAAAATTTCACTCACCATCACCATCAGGGAGAAAGAGGGAGACGGTACACTCTTAAGCACGATTAGACGCGAATAAAAACTTTGTTCGACTTTTTATCGAAACCACATTTTTTTCAACTTTTCCAAACTATAGCACGTATCAAATGTATCAAACAGCATGCACCTCTCATTTAAATCTAAGTTTGTGAGAATCGGTTCAGCCATACCCGAGAAAAGTAAGTGCAAAAAAATGTTATTTATTTACATACACACATACATACACACACACATACAGACATCTTGCGTACGCGAAGAATGGAGTTGGATGGTATATAAAACTCGATCCTTCGGCTCAAAAATCGGTTTTCACAGTGATTGCATAGCCATTCTATATGAGAAAGGCCAAAATTTTTTTATGAAATTTAATATATGTAGGGGAGAGTGTTCGGATACCGGCACCCGGACAATTGTCTTCATTGTCTGATTGTGACTTCGTCTTGACTCTCTTGGTCGATGATTTGGATGGTGGTGCCTTTGGTGTTGATTTGGCCGGTCTTCCCCGTTTTTTCTTAGCCGGAGCATCTACTGTATGAGCAGCTAGCTGTTTGGCCAAAACTTTGACTTACTTTTTCTTGACAGCAGCCTGTATATCACTGACAATTTTTTACGATTTGTCGAAAAAACTGGGGTACCGGTAACCGATTTCGCCTCATTCAATCCACTCACCTTTCCGATTGACGCTTTCGATTTATGATACTATAAAAAAAAGTCAGAAAAAACTTTTGTGATTTTCACGCAATTAAAATTTGTACAAGCGTCTTTTTGCTTTGGTATTCGGCACAAAAAGAACGTGCTGCTATTACACACACAATTTGTCGGAATGACGCATTCTATCAAAAGTTACGGTGGGGTGCCGGCAACCGAACACCTTTCCCTTCTTTTAACCGTAAAAAGTATAACCGTTTTTATTTTTCTTTACGTTTCGTCTTAGACTCGTCAGTGCAGAGCAGTTCAAATTGAACTGCTTAATGCAAACTTAAACAGTTCAACTTGAACCGCTAAGCAGACGTAAAGTTAATACTTTTGCAAAACACTTATTAATTGGCACCGAAGTGCCATGTCATTGCTGACGTGCCGAACGAAAACGTTATTTTCGGCTCATACTGGCCGATTTAGGTATGGTCATTTAGGTGTAAACCAAAGTTTGTGCTTAGGACACATAACCGTTCTTACTTTTCCTTACGTTTCGTCTTACACTCGTCAGTGCAGAGCAGTTCAAATTGAATTGCTTAATGCAAACATAAACAGTTTTGTAATTCACGTTCGTTTGTACTATTTTAGATCGCTTCATCTACCATGATAAGTCTTGACTATTTCGTTGTTCAATTAACACTAGAAAGCCCAAAATTTAGTATATACCTATATTGCCAAAAAGCAATCAAAATGACTGGATGAGACAAAATAACAAAAAACTGTGATAGAGAAATAAAACACGTAACATAATTTCTAAACTTGCCTCAAACCTATTCCAATCGGTAGTCATTGTCAGTGATGGCCAAACAATTTAATTTCGGCCTTCCTGGTTCCCGGTTTTCGATTAACGACCGAAGATTGTAGCCATAGACTCAAAACTAGAGTCCAGTCTCTTTACTCGAACCGACTTCGATTATACCGGTTCCCGGATTCCAGTTTCGGAATTACCTGCAATACTGGGACTCACTTCGTTTTCTCAGATATGGCCTGACCGATCTGAGTACTGTTTCACTTTGAAGATTATACTAGTTTATGGACAATCCTTTTTGTTTTCAAGAATCAAAGAAAATATTTTTTAAGAATACATCACGTTTATAAAGCTTGCTTCATTTAGAATTGGAACAAACTTTTGCTAATATTGTGGCGCTCCTGGTAGACGGATTTGGAAGTTCTTGGCGCCCACGTGTCGGGAATTTTGTCAGCTTCACGTATGATTTTTGACATTCCGCACATCGACTGTACTTTGTAAACAATCAACATGGAAGCCGAAAGAAGGGAAAAATTTGTGCACAGTTATTTGGAAAATCCATTGTGGTCTGCATCTGGGCTAGCTAAACAGCTGAAATTGCCCAGAAATACCGTATGGCGCGCTATCAAACGGTATAAGGAAACATTGACGACGATTCAGAAGCTTCAAGCCAATCGTCGGAGTGTAACTGTCGACCGGAAACTGCGTGGTAAGATTTTGAAGACGATTAAGAGAAATGATAATCTGTCGGACCGTAATTTGGCCAGAAAATTCAGCGCTGCCCATAGTACCGTGAAGAGAACTAGACTCCGGGAAGGAATCAAGTCGTATCGAGCTAGCAAACAGCCAAATCGGACCATAAAACAGAATAGTGTGATCAAAATTCGTGCACGGAAACTATATGACCAGGTGCTGACCAAGTTCTACAGGTGTCTTCTGATGGACGATGACTCCTATGTTAAGGCTGACTTCGGGCAAATCCCAAGTCAAAATATTTACTTGGCAACGGTTCGGGGGGATGTTCCAGCCAAATTTAAATTTGTTTTTGCCGATAAATTTGCAAGAAAATTTATGATTTGGCAGGGCATTTGCAGCTTTGGCAAAAAAAACGAAAGTTTATGTTACAAATAAGACAATGACATCGAAACTATACCAAAAAGAGTGTCTCCGAAAAACGAATTTTGCCGTTCATTCGATCCCACGACCATCCCGTAATGTTTTGGCCAGATTTGGCAAGCTGTCATTACAGCAAAGTCGTTCAAGAATGGTATGCAGAGAAAGGGGTCCAGTTTGTTCCGAAAACCTTAACCCACCCAATTGCTCCCAGTTCCGCCCTATTGAGAAATACTGGGCAGTCATGAAGAGGAGACTCAAGGCAAAGGGAAAGGTTGTCAAATACATCAATCAGATGACGACCTGGTGGAATAAGATAGCTAAAACGATGGACGAAGAAGGTGTGCGCCGCCTAATGAGCCGTGTTACAGGAAAAATTCAAGAATTCCTTCGAAACCATGACGAATAATTTTATACGTATTTTTTCTTAAAAGTATGAAGAAAACGCTACATTTGTATAAAGAAAGATCTTGAATTCAATAATAAACAACTGTAATACAGGCAATTGTTTTTGTTCCAATTCTATCTGAAGCAAGCTTTATATGAGAAAGGCATCATTACACCACTAGGTGGATTAAAATAGGTTTTTCTGATTGGAATCGAAAATCAGTCAAAATGGCTGCTTTGGACAATCTAGTTTTAATACCAATTCTTTCCTACAACACTTCTAGTTAAGTAGAGAATTCCTCGGTTATTAGTGGGAATAAGTGTTGAACAAATATTACTGCACTTTCTGCATGGGCGTGCCCACCCATTTTATCATTTTGTGTTCTAAGTTTGTAAACGTTACACGTTGAGTATGTTATACTACTTCCAAGTACTATACTAATTGCAATTTCCGCTGGTTTTGTATGCAATTTCAGCTGGTTTTGATCATACTTCATACATGTGGTTACTTCAGCTTTAAAAGCTTCCTTTACACAACTTCTCCCTGATTTGATAAATTTAACAAGTTTCTAACGATATAAACTAGGCTTCACAAGTTGTATGCAATTTCTTTCAGAAGTGTCTACATATCTCATTTTTATATTACCATTATACATAAGTCATGCAAATCCAGTTCGTTGGACAGGACAGAAAGTTCTTATCAACATGAAAGCTCGTTTCCCCTAGGCATTCACAACAATAGTAGTTGGATATGCACAAGTTCCATCCATCGATTCAATTTACGATAGCATGTTGATTTACACCACCATTTTGGACTTGAAAAAAAAATTGATACTCTGTACTATTTCTTCATTATAATCGATTATATATATTTCAAAAAAAAAAAAACGAACAGGATGCTCACGTGCTAGACAGACCCTCGTGCATGTCGGGATTATTGATTGATCAATATTTCTGGCGACAATGAAAACTTTTTTTGAATGCTTGCGAGTAATTGTAACACTGTAATGGTGGATGAGTGAATTATGGGAGCCGTTTAGTGTTGCATAACTGGTATCGTGTGTTTCCGGTTATCTCGTGCTCCACTACCGTCTACTACATTCAGACTTGAAGTCTAGGTGGAAGAAAATGGGGTGTTTTTGTTGTCCTCAGTCATTAAAGTAACACTCTTTTGTATTCATGTTTTTAACTGATTTTTTGTATTCGTTTGCGCCCCTTACTTTTCCCTTGGAAGTTCCTTTCTATAATACGTGTTATTTGTAAGCAAAAAACGCGAACTACAAGGTGAGATGAAAAAACTGCAACCAACTTCAGACTGCTGTCATTTCTAAACCGCTCGTCCCACAGCTGTCAGATTTATTCTAGTGACAGCTCATTATATTATTTACAAGCGCACAAAAGCATTTTGGTGGGAATTTTTCAGAAAAAAAGTTATTTGTGATGGAATTCAAGTGTGATAGTGTGATTGCTTTGCATTTGGCTGGAAAACCACAAGTGGCTATCGTTAGAGCCCTCCAGCATTTAAAAGTGAATAAATCTTTTGTGTCTCGTACCATCGCTCGTTACCGTGATACTGGTAGCGTAGCCCGACGTCAAGGAAGTGGACGAAAAAAAACAGCAACATCGGCAGAAATGGTTCGAAAAGTGAAGAAGCGAATTGAACGAAATCCGCGTCGCAGTGGCCGAAAAATGGCTCGTGAGCTGAACATATCGCAATATGCCATTCGGCAAATATTGAAAAATGAGCTTGGACTAAAGCCATTGAAGTTCCAAAAAGTGCAAGATCTTACTGATGCGCAAAAAAAAGTTAGACTCGAAAAAGCTGAAGAGTTGCTTCGCTTGGCCGAAAGTGGTGAACTGCCGAATTTGGTTTTCTCCGATGAGAAACCATTCGTTATCCAGCAGTTTGTAAACAAACAAAATGATCGTGTTTACTTGCCAGAGAGGTCAGCTGAAAATTTGCAACTTCGGTTGGCCACCAGAACTCAAAAACCGGCCATGGTGATGGTGTGGGCCGCCATAACAGCCGATGGTCGCTCGCCGCTCGTATTCATCGACCGTGGGGTCAAAATAAATGCGCAAATCTATCGCGAAAATATTTTGGAGGGAGTTCTGAAGCCCTGGGCACGCAAACATTTCGGCCGCAGACCTTGGACATTCCAACAGGACTCAGCACCATCGCACTCAGCACGCGCCACCCAAGAATGGTTAAGAAATGAGGTTCCTCGCTTCATTTCCACCGCACAATGGCCACCAAAATCTCCGGATGCCAATCCGTTGGACTATTGTGCCTGGGGTATTTTGGAAAGCAAGGTTGGCACTAAAAAATACCAAAGTGTCGATCATCTCAAGCAAGCGCTTCGCCGAGAATGGGACAAAATACCGCAGAGCCACTTTCGGGCAGCGTGTGATGGTTTCATTGGCCGTTTGAAGGCCATAGTTCGTGCCAAAGGTGGCCAATTCGAACAAATCTAAACCGATTCTCAAATTTGATGTTATTTCCGACATTTTTTGCTTTCATTCAATAAAATTTAAAAAAAAAATGAAAAAATTATGGCGTTTTACTTTGTTGCAGTTTTTTCATCTCACCTTGTATATTAACACCCAATTTGTTGAACACAGGTTTATATTCGAGATTTGTACATTACCTTAAAGTGAGCTAACGATCCTAAAAGTACTTTGCTTTCCAAATAGTAGTTTCCTCACTTGCGACCACAGAGCAATCACACTTATGATGATATGCAAATATTTCACTAAAATGAGGAAAGTTGAAAAACTGTTTCCGCTTGAGTAGCAGATTTCCTCTTTATCCTACGGAGTAACCGCCGCTCATAAAACACCACCTAGATATAAGACGCCTAGCCACTCCTTATGGGAGGCAGTTCCGGAGCGCGAAACTACACGAGAAAGATTAGCTTCAACCGTTTCAACACTGCACTGACTCCAACCGAAGCACGTACGCACGTGTGCACGAGTAAAGGTATCACATCAAAGTGACACGGAAACGAATCCTTGCTTGGCCTATCAGCTGGTGGTGCCACCGCCAGCTGCTTGATGTCGTATCGAACTCGGATCGCATACCCATACAGTGCAACAGCGGTTTCGGCCTTAACCGTGTGCGATGTTTTTCGATGACTTGCACACTCGTTGCAGACCTCGTGCTCGTTTTCTCTCTTGCATCCAACTGACCAACACTGACAACAGGGGCATTGGAGAGAGCTTTCAGGAAATATTAAATTTTAGAGCTTCTGATAGCATCGGTTACTGAGACTGATGGAGGGATTTGGTGTTTTATACCGGCTATTTTTCTAACGGTCTTTACACAAGACACTATTATTTGCAATATTGATGATTGTTAATCCTTCCTCAATATGTTAATTCTATTTGAATGAACACAATCAATTTTCATCACACTATCATTAGTATTGTATAATTCTTGTGTATTGACCAAGTATTGACTCGTGTACGAGTCGTTATTCAATATCGTGAAGGAACTTGAAGGTGATTTTATCTCCTGCAGTAGTAAGCGTGACATTGTTTATGTATAAAGGTTGGAAATACTTATGGCATAGTTTTTTGTTAAAAATGATTTCCAATATCGACTATAAACCAACTTAAAATATTGTTTTACTGAATCGTTTTTCACAAGCAGAGGTCACAAGCAAATGAATGGTCTTGTAGTGTTATAAAAAATAGACACTAAAGACTACACATGTATAAAAATGTGAAAATTAGTGCATCAACTGTTTTCGGAGATGGCTTAATCGATTATAACCAACTTAGATTTAAATGAAAGGTCTTAAGATACCAAAACAAATTTCTAAATTTCATATAGATCTGATTTCCGGTTCCAGAACTACGGGGTGATTTGTGTAAAAATCTAAATTTAAAATTATTTACTCACTTTCTTCAGAGATAGCTGGCCCAATTTTCGCGAACTTTGGTTCAAATGTAAGGCCTTATAGTCCCACATAAAGCTATTGAATTTAATTCGGATCCTACTTTCGGTTCCTCCAAGTAACAATTTTTGTTGCAGTAGCTTATTTGTGACTAGTTTACAAACAAGAAATTCAAAAGATTGTTACTAACATCTAGTCACTTGTATGACCCAAAAAGCGCAGCTTTGACTAGTGACTAGTGACATCTTGTATATCGGCTAAAAATATGTTGTCGTTACGTTGTAATGCCATGCTTCTTTCCATATCTAGACAGTAACTTGTTTTTAAATAAACTAGTTGAAACTTCGTCTCTAACGACATTGTAAACAATGAATGAATCTAGAATGCTTTTCTATCAATAATAAAAAAGCAGTATAGTATTTGAGCTGAGCTGAAGTAGATTGCCTGTAGTTGCACTTCGTGATTGACCGAATGAGTGGAAATGTACAATGAACCAAGAAAATGAAGCTTGGGAGAAGCAAATCATTTTCACTATACATACCCACTCACTCCTAACTTTTTATTAAATTAGCAATAACGACGCTGGCTACGACCAAAGGCTGTGCTACTAAGGGAAAGGAAGGAATGTTAGTCCGATACTCGTTGTTTCTAGAGACTGCGGGTGCCACTGTATCTCCACGAGCATCACGGGATAGGAAATTTGTTAGTAGGGAGGGAAAGAGATCCGGATATGTTTTGGTTAACAATATGATCTCAACAAAACCTGATTTTCGATACAAGGAGCAATATAATAAGTAAGAAAAATATAAAACATATCCAAGGAACGATCTCACCAGTATCCCTTTTCCCCTGCTCGCTCTACTGTTAGTAACGCGAGATGAAACACGACCATTGACTAAATAAAGTAAAAACACTCGTGAATGGATCCGCTGCAGAACAATCCTAGACCTTCAGTCTGATTGACACGATCGATTTGTACACTTTCACACATTCCATAGAAATCTGAAAACACCGACAATGACATGCAGACGGCACTTCGATCGGTTAACATGTTAACATCGTTGAATTTTGAAGTAGTAAATTCTCAGTTTTTTCCGCTTGAGCATCTTTAGTTTCGCGGATCAACATTATTCAATAAATAGCACTCTCACTACTAAACACACACTTGTCACACCTGCACTATCACTCAATATTACTATTACAACCAAATTTTTAACTATACGTATCAAACAACACATTGAAATTATACTTTTTCGAGAGCAGCACCAGGACACTGCATCGCACTCGCAGTGATGCCAACTCTCCTCAATAAAAAAGCAGTATAGTATTTGAAATTACAAACTTGATGCCATGGCCAATGTACAAATTTTGAACTGTAGAGCGAAATTCAATTTTTTTTAAGCGCCTTCAATCAAAATCTGATTATGAATGTATGAAAATCAAACTATGAAATTACCCTACGTTCCAAAATGCTCAAAATAAACCCATGTACACTAAATTCTTATTAGTTATTATTTTACATTCATATAAAACGACAACTATAATATCGTCCAAATGTAGTTTTAAATAAAGTAGCTTTCCTGTTTTATTCATGTCCCATATACTTCTTGCGACTCCATAATGTGTTCTCAATTTTTAGGCAAACATAAAGGTTTCTACGTTTTATTTTCGTTATCTTTACGTTACGAAACTAAGCTTACCTAACAGGCCTGGGGTGTCCTTTGCTGTATCAAGCATACGTCTCCACATAACTCGGTCCATGGCTGCTCGTCGCCAGCCACTCAAGGCACGGATGCTTCTGAGATCACCCTCCACTTGATCGATCTACCTTGCTCGCTGCGCTCCTCTTCTTCTTGTACCAGTCGGATTAGATTCAAGAACCATTTTCACTGGGCTGTCGTCCGACATCCTTATGACATGCCCAGCCCATCGTAGACTTCCGATTTTAGCTGTCCGTACGATGGGTGGTTCTCCTAGCAGTTGTTGCAATTCGTGATTCATACGCCGTCTTCACGTTCTGTCTTCCATCTGCACTCCGCCATAGATGATCCTCAGTATCTTTCTTTCGAAAACACTAAGGGCGCGTTGGTCCTCTGCCAACATAGTCCAGGTCTCGTGGCCATAGAGAACAACTGGTCTAATGAGCGTTTTGTAGATGGTCAATTTCGTGCGGTTGCGTACTTTTCTCGATCGGAGGGTTTTTCTGAGTCCAAAGTACGCACGATTCCCTGCCAAAATACGTCTATGAATTTCACTGCTGGTGTCATTATCGGTGGTCACCAGTGAGCCCAAATACACGAACTCGTCAACCACATCGTCACCGTCTATCAATATTCGTGGTGGGAGGCGTAGTGTTTCTTCTCTAGAGCCTCTTCCTCTCATGTATTTTGTTTTCGACGCATTTATGGCCAGTCCGATACGCCTAGCTTCAGCTTTCAGTCTGATGTAGGTTTTCATCTTCTTCTCAAGGTTACGTGTCACAATATCAATATCGTCAGCTAAGCCAAAAAGTTGTACGGACTTTCGGAAGATCGTGCCACTCGTGTCGATCCTCGCTCTTCGAATCACACCTTCCAGGGCAATATTGAACAAGATACAAGAAAGTCCATCACCTTGACGTAGCCCTCTCCGAGATTCGAAGGGACTCGAGAGCGTCTCAGATACTCGGACGTAGCACATCACTTTATCCATCGTTGGTTTGACCAATCGCGTCAGTTTATCCGGGAAACCGTATTCGTGCATGATCTGCAATAGCTGTTCTCGATCGATTGTGTCGTATGCCGCTTTGAAGTCAATGAATAGGTGATGCGTGGGTACGTTGTGTTCACGACTCTTCTGGAGTACTTGTCTTATCACGAATATGTAATCCGTAGTGGCGCGGGCTCCATTAAATCCCGCTTGGTGCGGCCCTACGAATTCCTTAGCTATTGGTGATAGACGACGGCAAAGGATTTGGGAGAGTACCTTGTAGGCGGCGTTCAGCAATGTGATTGCGCGGAAATTGCAACAGTCTAGCTTATCGCCCTTTTTGTAGACGGGACATACCACTCCATCCATCCATTCCTGCGGTAGAATCTCCTCCTCCCAAATCTTAGGAATCATCCAGTGCAGCGCTCTAGCCAGTGCCTCCCCTCCATGTTTGAGCAGCTCGCCTGGTAACTGGTCATTGCCCGCGGCTTTGTTGTTCCTCAGCTTGCCGATCTCCTCACTTATCTCCGACAGATCAGGGGCTGGGAATCTGTCGTCGGCTGAGCGTGAACCCAAACCGTTATCTGTATCTTGTGCTTTGCCATTCAGATGCTCGTCATAGTACTGCTTCCACCTGTCGATCACCTCACGTTCGTTCGTGAGAAGGTTACCACTGGTTTCTCTGTACATTTCGGCCTGTGGCCTCTACGTGAGCGGTTCACCTTCTCATAGAACTTCCGTGTGTCATTTGCACGGTACAGCTGTTCCATTGCTTCGCGATCTTGGTCTTCCTGGTGGCGCTTTTTCCTCCGGAAAACCGTGTTCTGTCTGTTCCGCGTCTGTCTGTATCGTTCCTCGTTCGCTCTAGTGCAGTGTTGCAGCATCCTCGCCCTTGCTGCATTCTTCTATCCGACCAACTGCTGACATTCGCCGTCAAACCAGTCATTTCCTCGATTCGATAACCTCGTACCTAGCACGGTTGCAGCAGTGCTACTCACGGCGGACCTTATATTCCTCCAGCCGTCTTCAAGAGTCGCCGCGCCAAGCTGCTCTTCCGTTGGTAGCACTAGCTCCAGTTGTTGCGCGTATTCCTCTGCAGTACGAATGCTACGTAGCTGCTCAAGGTTGAGTCCCGGCGTTCCTGTGCGACGAGTATTGTGCACCGTCGATAGTTTTGAGCGCATACAAACCGCGACAAGGTAGTGGTCAGAATCAATATTGGCACTGCGGTAGGTGCGGACATTGATGACGTCGGAGAAGAATCGCCCGTCGATGAGAACGTGGTCGATTTGATTTTCCGTATGTTGATCAGGTGATCTCCAGGTGGCTTTATGGATATCTTTGCGGGGGTAGAAAGTGCTTCGAAAACCAACGTTGAATAAACGTAACGAATAAATGTATGTTTTAATCTTGTGATATCTATATCACCTCTACATCAATTCACGATAACAATTTGCACATACAGTTTTGTGTTCGCAACGTGAAATAAACATATTTTCAACTAGTAGCTAAAAGCATAGTTATGATAAAAACTTGTTAGAATTAAGTAACGATAACTTCTAAGTGATAATCAACTCAACATGACGAAAAGAACATAAGAACTGTTTTAATCCACATAGTGGTGTAATGATTCCTTTCTCATATCAAACCTACTATCATATATTCTCATCATATATTCTCTACGATTCTTGAATGATTAACTGGAATCAGTTCAGTTGACCGTTTACTGATAGTGACTACTGATTGGAGTAGTTTTTTGGTCGATTAAGAATTTTTTTCACGTTTTGCCTTTCTCATATAGAAAGGTTATGCAATCACTGTGAAAACCGATTTTTGAACCGAGGCCCGGAGGGCCGAGTGTCATATACCATTCGACTCAATTCGTCGAGTACGCAAAATGTCTGTGTGTGTATGTGTGTCTGTATGTGCGTATGTGTGTATGTAACGTTTTTTGCACTAACTTTTCTCGGAGATGGCTGAACCGATTTTCACAAACTTAGATTGAAATGAAAGGTCTTGTGGTCCCATACAAAATTCCTGAATATTATTTGGATCCGACTTCCGGTTCCGGAATTATGGGGTAAAATGTGCAAAAAATTGTGAAAATAAGTGCACTAACTTTTCTCAGAGATGGCTGATCCGATTTTCACAAACTTAGATTCAAATGAAACATCTTGAGGTCCCATACAAAATTGTTGAATATTATTTGGATCCGACTTCCGGTTCGAGAGTTATGGGGTAAAATGTGCAAAAAAAAGAAAATATGTGTTTTAACTTTTCTCACAGATGGCGCGACCGATTTTCACAAACTTAGATTCAAATGAAAGGTCCTGTGGTCCCATGCGTTATTCCTGAATTTCATGCGGATCCGACTTCCGGATCCGGAAATATAGGGTAAAGTGTGTTAAAAATTGTACACCATCACTGAAAATGGGGAAAAAACTTAAAAAATTTTCTAAATCGACCTCAAATCTTTTCCAATTTGATGGTTTTTATCAGTAGACGGTCAATATGAACTTTACCTAATACACTTCAATCGAAGTGATGTAAACAATTTGAAAACTTTAGAAAAAGTACGTTTCATTTCCCACATTAAAATTCATTGGGAACATTATAAACGGCATAATCGTATTGCAAACTTAACGCAATGTCGTCGTTGCCAAGGCTTCGGCCATGGAACCAAAAATTGTCATATGGATATACGGTGTTTGAATTGTGGTAAATCGCATTCGAAAGACGTTTGTCCAATGAATGAAACCACTGATAAATTTTCATGTTCAAATTGCAATGGAAATCATAAATCCAATTATTTGAAATGTCCTGTCAGGGAAAAAATTTTAAACGCTCGTTCGCTTAGACAACAAGTCAAATCAACGACCTTAAATTTACAGAACATACCTGAAAATTCTTCTAAGGCACCTGCCAATTCGTCTTCTAACGAAAACAATTTATTGACAGGTAGATCGACCTCGTCATCATCTTCTTCTAATGTCAGTTATGCTGGTATATTAGGTAGAAATCTATCTCCTATTTCTAATCAATCAATATAATCAAAACACAGGACCGCCTTGCAGTTCTTCTTCTAACGAAAACAATTTATTAATAGGTAGACCGGCCAAATCATCTTCTTCTAATGGCAGTCTACCTACAAATATTCCTTCAATGCCATTCGCTTCTTTAAATGAAGTCGATTTAGGCGATATAACTGAAAATAAAATGATCTACCTACAAGATCAACTTTTTCAAATGATCATCCAAATGAATTCGACTTCATCACTTTTTGAAGCATTTCAAATCGGATGGAAATTTGCAAATAATATTATAATGAATTTAAAATTTAACAGTGATGTTAAATAATTATTTTGGGACGGGTATAGTGTGATGGGTAAGTCGATGCCTTTCACGCAGCCCGCCTGGGTTCGATTCCCAACCCCGCACATAGGGTCAGAAAGTTTTTCTGGCCCGAAGAGGCGAATGACCTTAAGGTTAAAACCTCTATAATCGAAACAAAAAAAAAAAAAAAAAAATTATTTGAATATTTTAAATTGGAATGCTCGATCTTTGAAATCGAGTGAAGATGAATTTTATAATTTTCTCAAAGTTCACAAAATTCATATTGCCATTGTGACAGAAACTTTTCTTAAACCAAATGTAAAATTGAAAAGTAATCCACATTATGTGGTTCATCGATTTGACAGGTTTACTGGAATTGGTGGTGGAGTTGCCATTTTTGTCCAACGGCAAATTAAACATCGAATTTTACCTTCTTTCAATACTAAAGTTATTGAAAGCTTGGGAATCGAAGTTGAAACCATTCATGGAATTTATTTCATCGCTGGAGCATATTTGCCATTCCAATGCACCGGCGAACAATTAAATTTCTTTAAAGGCGATTTGCAAAAACTTACAAGACATCGATCGAAATTTTTCGTAATAGGGGACTTAAATGCTAAGCATGTCCAGTGGAATTGTAGGCAAAATAACAGTAATGGTAAAATACTTCATAATCAACTCTCAGCTGGTTACTTTACAGTTCTTCATCCCAGTAATCCTACTTGTTTCTCTTCCGTGAAAAACCCGTCTACAATTGATCTGGTTCTAACAGATCAAAGTCACATTTGTAGTGAACCGATTACTCATGCTGATTTTGACTCAGATCATCTTCCTGTAACATTCAGACTTTCCAACGAAGCTATAATTAATCCAATTAGTTCTATTTTCAACTATCATAAAGCTAATTGGTTGGATTACAGATCTCACATTGAAAATCATGTGGATCATGAAACTATTTTAGAAAATTCTGCGGACATCGACACAGCAATTGATAATTTGAATCATTATATTATCGAAGCTAGAAATCTTTCAGTTCCCAAAGCTCAAACTAAATTAAATTCTCCTATCATCGATGACAATCTTCAACTGCTCATTCGGTTGAAGAATGTTCGTCGACGACAATATCAACGTTCTCGTGATCCTGCTATGAAAAACATAGTTAAGGATTTACAAAAAGAAATTAAACATAGATTTACTCTTTTGCGAAATGAAAATTTCGCTAAAGAAGTTGAACAAATTAAACCATATTCTAAACCTTTCTGGAAACTTTCTACGGTTCTTAAGAAACCTCAGAAACCAATTCCTGCTCTCAAGGAAGGAAATCAAATACTTCTTACAAATGGTGAAAAAGCTCAAAAGCTAGCTCAGCAGTTCGAGAGTGTACACAATTTTAATTTGAACGTTGTGAGTCCTATTGAAAATGAAGTCTCACTGAAGTATGATCATATTTCAACCCAAGTGTTATCACACGATGACATTATTGAGACGAATTTTGATGAAATTAAATCAATTATTAGGAAACTCAAAAACATGAAGGCTCCTGGTAATGATGGAATTTTTAATATTCTTATTAAAAATCTTCCCGATGTTGCCTTGAGACTCCTGGTTAAAATTTTCAACAAGTGTTTTTCATTAGCTTACTTCCCAAAAAGATGGAAAAACGCTAAAGTAATTCCTATCCTAAAACCTGATAAAAACCCAGCAGAAACATCAAGTTATCGCCCAATTAGCTTACTTTCTTCTATCAGTAAACTTTTTGAAAAAATTATCTTGTTAAGAATGATGACTCATATAAATGAGAATTCAATTTTTTTACCAGAGCAGTTTGGATTTCGTCATGAACATTCAACTACTCATCAACTTGTCAGAGTAACGAACATGATAAAATCAAATAAATCTTCTGGGTTATCCACTGGAGTTGCTCTTCTAGACATAGAAAAAGCATTCGACAGTGTTTGGCACAAAGGTTTAATAGCAAAAATGTCTGATTTCCAGTTTCCTATTTATTTGATCAAAATGATTCAAAATTATTTAACTAATCGTACTCTTCAGGTTAGCTATCAGAATTGTAAATCTGAATTGCTACCCGTACGAGCCGGTGTTCCGCAGGGTTCGAGTGTAGCTCCAATCTTGTATAATATTTTCACTTCTGATCTTCCAAATCTACCCGTTGGTTGTCAGAAATCGCTATTCTGTGACGACACAAGTCTGTTAGCCACAGGTAGAAATCTAAGAGTGATCTGCAGTCGCCTACAAAGAAGTTTAAATATTTTCAGTGATTATCTGTCAAAATGGAAAATTAAACCAAATGCAGCAAAAACGCAATTAATTATCTTTCCTCACAAGCCAAGAGCTTCTTTTCTTAAACCAAACAATAATCACATTCTCAAATTGAATGGCTTGGAATTGACATGGTCTGATCAAGCTAAATACTTAGGTTTAACGTATGACAAAAAACTCACTTTCAAGGATCACATTGAAGGAATCCAGGCAAAGTGTAATAAATATATTAAATGTTTATATCCTCTTATAAACAGAAATTCTAAGCTCTGTCTAAAAAACAAATTGTTAATTTATAATCAAATTTTCAGACCAGCCATGCTTTATGCGGTACCAATTTGGTCAAGCTGTTGTTCCACCAGGAAGAAAACGCTTCAAAGGATTCAGAATAAAATTCTGAAAATGATTCTGAAGCGTCCTCCCTGGTTTAGTACAAATGAGTTACACAGACTCACAAATATAGAACCATTAGATGTAATGTCACATAATATTATAAGCAAATTCCGACAAAAATCGATGCAATCTTCAATTGAATCGATTCGCTCTCTGTATTAGTTAGTAAGTTAGTATATAAGTTCCTTTTCCCCATTACACAATACAAGTAGGTTTAGAATTTTCCCTACACAAAAATCTCAGAATTGCGGAAGCAAATGATGTCTTCATGGTAATAACCAAATCATATATATATAACAGGGCTGAAAAGTCACCACTTGTGGCTGAACACCCAATTTAAATCTTAATAATTTAATTTTAACTCATATTCCAATAAATAGTTATTTAAAAAAAAAAAAAAGTAGACGGTCAAACAAACCGATTTCGGTTATTCTTTTAAGAATCGAAGAAAAATTTTTTTTTTTGCCTTTCTCATATAGAAAGGTTATGCAATCACTGTGAAAACCGACGTTTGAACCTAGGCCCGGAGGGCCGAGTGTCATATACCATTCGACTCAGTTCGTCGAATACGCAAAATGTCTGTGTGTTTGTGTGTGTGTGTGTGTGTGTGTGTGTGTGTGTGTGTGTGTGTGTGTGTGTGTGTGTGTGTGTGTGTGTGTGTGTGTGTGTGTGTGTGTGTGTGTGTGTGTGTGTGTGTGTGTGTGTGTGTGTGTGTGTGTGTGTGTGTGTGTGTATGTGTGTGTGTGTATGTGCGTATTTGTGTATGTAACGTTTTTTGCACTAACTTTATGGGGTAAAATGTGCAAAAAAATGAAAATATGTGTTCTAACTTTTCTCATAGATGGCGCAACCGATTTTCACAAACTTAGGTTCAAATAAAAGGTCCTGTGGTCCGATACGTAATTTCTGAATTTCGTAAAGTGTGTTAAAAATTTTATACCATCACTGAAAAGAGCGAAAAACCGTAAAAAGTTTTCTAAATCGACCTCAAATCTTTTCCAATTGATAGTTTTTATCAGTAGACGGTCAAACAAATCTATTTCGATTATTCTTTTAAGAATCGAAGAAAAATAATTTTGAAGAATACCACAGTATTATATATGATAGTTTGATTGATATGAGAAAGGCATCATTACACCACTAGGTGGATTAAAACAGGTTTTTACCGGATAATTTCGGAACCAGATGTCGGATCCGGATGAAATTCTGGAATTCCGTACAAGACCACAGGACCTTCCATTAAAACCTAAGTTTGTGAAAATTGGTGAAACCATAACTGAGCAAAGTGAGATACATTTGAGAAAACATAACCACTATTTTCTGTGCCTCCGGAATCGGAAACTGGGAACCAGGATAGCCGAAATTAGTTTGTTTGGCCGTCTACTAATAATGACTATTGAATGGAGTACATCTGGGGCCAGCTTCGGTTTTTTTCGTTTTTTTGTTTCGCCCCTCTAAGTGATGGTATAACAGTTTTTACACACTTTACCCCATAATTCCGGAACCGGAACTTGGATCAAAATGAAATTCAAAAGTTTTGTATGAGACCATAAGACCATTCATTTGAATCAAAGTTTGTTGAAATCGGTAACGCCATCTCTGAGAAAAAATAGTACAAATATTTTGATTTTTTTTGGACATTTTAATCCATAACTCTGAAACAGGAAGTCAGATTCAAACAAAATCAGGAATTTTATATTGGACCGCATGCGCTTTCATTTGAATATATGTTTATGAAAATCGGTCGCGCCATCTTTGAGAAAGGCTGGTGCATTTATTTTCACATTTTTTTGCACATTTTACCCTACAACACCGAATCCGGAAGTCGGATCTAAATAATATTCAAGAATTTGGTATGGAACCACAAGACCTTTTGTTTGAATCTAAGTTTGTGAAAATCGGTTCAACCATATCCGAGAAAAGTTAGTATAAAAAAACGTTACATACGCACATTCTTGAATTTGATCTGGATTCTGACGTCCGAATCCGGGTGGAGAGTGTTTAACATATTTATACAGTCACTCAAAGCGGCGAAGCAAAAGAGGAAAAATTTATTTCTATCCAACCTAAAAACTGTTTCATTTTGTAAGCTGTATTTGTTGCTAACTAGTCATACGATTTAACTTTGGCTATGCTGATCCTCAAAATCCGGTTTCGGAAGTACCGGAAATAGTGGTCAAAACTATACAAAACGATCTCACTCACTTTTCTCCAAGATAAATGAAATGAAAAGTCTTACAGTTTCAAATCGAATTCTTAATTTTTTTAAGAATACTACTTCCGTAATTCCGGAACTACGGGTGTGTTTTAACCCTCCGTCTGACTGATGGGTCCAGCCAGACCTTTTTCGTTTTTTACCATCAATTTTACATATTTATAATTTATCTATCAACTTGTGGTTTCAGGTAGCTTCCTAAAATTTTATTGGCTATCGATTTATGCAATTTGCAATATAGACAGTGTCCTCGAAAAGGACGAAAAACGGCTGGTTTAAAACATTACCCTCGGTTTGACTAATGGTATCTGGTTGGACTCCATACATTTGTATAGAAAGACATATGATATAATATATGTTTATTCTTTTTTTTTGTTTCAATTATAGAGGCTTTAACATCTTAGGTCATTCGCTTCTTCGGACCAGAAAAACTTTCTGACCCCATGTGCGGGGTTGGGAATCGAACCCAGGTGGGCTGCGTGAAAGGCATCGACTATCCCATTACGCTATACCCGTCCCCAATGTTTATTCTTTTTCTTTTTAAATGTGTTTGTTGTATTTCTCCATTCTAACCTCCATTTAAGTTCACATCGTACATGTACAAGTGTTCATTCATGAACATACAAACGTTCATTTGTCTTTATTCTTGCTTTTTCGTTCTTTATGTTCTATTATTAGCATTCTTTGCCCATTTACTGCTGAACATTGTGTTTAAACGAACACTTGACCTGAAGAAATGGTTTGGAAACACACATACGTCTGAGTATTTATTTTGCGAGTGCTCTGTTAGTATTTTACGAATGAAAGTAGAACGCATAAGACACGAGTGCCAGTAAACGTATTATTTAAGCTCCTATTTATTTGATGGTTCACATTGATACTTTTTCATATAAATTAATGAGTGATGTAGTCCACTTTTATACAATACACGGTCACGAGCCATTATTCAACGTTACTTAGTAACAGACATCGAACATAGCAAACAAATCACCGGTGGCGTTTGTTATGCACAGCAATCGCTATTTACTAACGGGTGCGAAAGTTTGCAAAAAAAACTGTTGCTATAAATACTATTATAAATACTTCTTGAACCCATTTGAAATATTAGTACCTGAAGGATCTTACTTCCAAAAATTACTACAATAAAATTTTTAACACCATTTAATTCTAAAATAATTTATTCTTGTGAAATTATTCAACGCTGATAAATTAATTCCCAAAATTAGCTTTAAAATCCTAGATTGTGTTTCGCAATTATTTGCCTATTTTTTCAAAATTATATCTGTTGATAAGAGAGTTTTAAAATTGCATTTTTATGTCATCATGATCGGTCGAGTCTCGTACACAACACTGTAATTTTTTAACAACATGTTGGATGTGATGGCATTGGCGACCTATTGAATTTGCAAAGAACTCGACGATACAACAAAAATAATGTAAAATGCACTTTTCTCCATTTTTTGTCTAGAACTCTAGTTTTGCCGAACATTGAAAACCGAATGAATAATGTTCATATAATCAAACATTTTGTCGTTCGTTCGTCTATTGAAACTTTTTTCGGTAAACCAATCAACATTCCATTGAATGTTGTGGCTAATCGTACAAGTGTCGGTGCCGAAACACTTATATGCCAAAGAGACTGCAGTTTTACATGAAGTAGAAAAAATCACCGAAAACCTCATTTTTATTGCTTCAAATTGTTCATCTCCAGTTTGCCAAAAGCATTCGAAGGCTCAATACATATGTTTTGCTATAAAAATGTTCAGATCATATTTCATGAAAAACCTCTTTTTATAAATTCAATATACGTTTCTATAGAATAAAATTAAAAAAAACGCACAAAAACATTATTGGTTTTATTATTCCCATTTTTCCGTGTAATATCTTTACTTTTACAAGATTTCAGAAAATCATAATCCATGACAAGTAAGATATGTAAAAAACGAAATATACCTGGTTGGTATAGAAATGAACCTGAATACAGTTCTAATTTACACCGAAATGCGTGAAAATACACGTATACGAATAGGGGTCTGGCCAGACCCATCAGTCAGACCGAAGGTAGAAAAATATCTGTAAGACTAGTTTACGCCCGAGCGAACTTTCCTGTCTCTATTCAAAGAACAATCTTTTTTAAGAATTCCACAGAAAGATTTGCAATGTGTAATATGAGAAAGACATCATTACACCATAAGGTATATTGTTTTTAGATTTTTAGAATTTGAAACAGTTTCAGTTATAAATTTTCGATATCTATTCCAAAAATACCTAGGGCTACTGTTCACCTATTGATCTCAGCTTCACAATTTATCTTGTATATTAAAGTCATTGGTTAGAGTAGAATCTGCTATCGCTGTTCGTAACATTGGCTCAAAGATGATGGATTCGCTTCAAATTTTCGCGTTGCTATAGCACCAGTATTGTACAGTTGTCGAACAATTTTTCTGTAATATTGTTTCTCAGAACGCAATTTACGAACAGCTCCAGAGTTTCACAAGGTAGTAATTTGGGACCCTAGCGGTTCACATTATTTTTAAACGATAACTTTGGGAGATGGTTCTAAACTGATCTATGTGAACGACTTGAAATTGTATCTTGTGGCTCGAGGTATGAAGGTTTGTTAGTGAGTACAATATTAACTACAACTCTTCGTCGATTGGTGTTTCAATTTTTCAATGTTCCAAAGTGTTCAAATTTCACCGTAATATACATCCTGTTATTTTCGACTACTATATTGATGGTTCAGTCTTGACAAGAGTGAACCAGGCTAATGATTTGACAATCAAAATGTAAATGGAAAATTTACATTCGATCATTAATCACTACAAAAACACTACGTCAATTGAGTTTCATTTCTAAAATCGCAAATAATTTCAAAGATCCACACTGTTTAAGGGTCGCTGTCGAAGATTACTTCGAGTTTGGTGAATCCTTTAGTAGCTTTGCTAGTAAAATTATATGTTTACGTTTCGTCTTCCACTCATCAGTGCGTCAGCAGATTATGTTGAACTACTGACGCAAACCCCCGGATCAACATAATCCGCTGAGCAGACGTAAAGTTAATGCTATTTTCAAGATACTTTTTTATTTTACAAGAAGTGTAACCCCCGGGCGTTTGCGTCAGCAGTTCAACATAATCTGCTGACGCTCTGATGAGTGGAAGTCGAAACGTAAACATATGAAAATGGTTTTGCGCGATAGCATAAATTTGGGGGTAAAAAACTTTTCCCCTTCAAATTACCTCGTGAAATAAACGATGTGTCGTTATGTTTTGACAATGTTTTACAATATTTATTTTTTATGTTATACCTACAAAATGCAAAAAAGGACGTTTTAATGTTCGATATATTGTAGTTGTTTTGTTCTTGTAATGGTCTTATAAGCCAAAGCCTTGGTAGTACATTCCTTTTGTGCAATTTGACCTTTTGTTTTGAAAGACTTCGCAGCCGATTGATCTCGTACAGAACCATTTCATGGCTGGTGCTACGATCCTACCGACACTAAGAATTCTTCCAGGTCGGGGCTCGAACATACGACAACTGGCTTATAAGTCCAGCGTTGAGCCGTCAGCATATGGATAGTTTGGAGTTCAAATGGCTGTCCGGTGATATAATGGAATATGTGAAGTGACGGAGGAGTTTGAAAAAACCTTATATAATGAAAACTCCTCTCAATATATTCAAGTCAGTTATAAAATAAATAATTTTCAACAAACGACTTCATATTCAAAAATTGTAAAACAATCCACAGTGGGGAAAAAACGATCAAAAACACGACTTTGCTCAATAATTTTATAAAAACATGAGCAAATATTTTCAAAATTATTATTTCTTATGCAAATTTTTCTGTAGAACCGATTTATGATAGTTAGAAGATCCGCAAAATTCACTATCATGCCCGTTTTTCTCCAATTCCTCTTTTTTCTGACTTTAATTTGAAAACGAACTGTGAAACTCAGGGAAAAATTCAATTCTACCAATCGGAAGGTATTCCTGACATGCTAATAAGTTAGATAAATGGATTGTTTTTAATAAGATTGAACGCATACAACTGTATTCTGTTTTACCCCCAGTCATTTTCTTCCGTGAATTTACAGAAAAAAAAAGTTCTACTGATCGGTTTTTGGTCCAATTTTGGTTAAACAAGACAGTTCTATGTTTCGCATATAACCTCAAATAATAATTTACAGACAGTGTTCATGATCGCTTCGTGCTACATCGTTTTACCCCAATTTTCCGACATATATAATTTTATGTTGAATTCAAATTTACAATCCCGAAGCAGATCCAATATGACCTACCTATATTGGTTCATATTTCCGATACTTCTGGAACCGGGAACTTGAAATCAGTATAACCGAAGTCGTTCGTTTAGTAAGTAACTAATAAAGCCTACAAATATTTTTTTTTGCATCTTAGCTCTAAATGACGGTGTGCAACTTTGAACACACTTTACCCTATGAAAGAGTGATGAAATTCAATAGTAATTTATAGGCCTATGAGATTTTTTGTTTTATGAGTGACATTTTTTGACACAGAACCATACACACACACATACGTACATTGCTCAGCTAGATGAACTGCCTCGAATGATATAGAACATTTATCCTTCCGGGCCAATTTTCACTAGTCAATTTTTCAAGTGATGCCAATCAACGTGTTGCCATTCCGGAAGAAACGGTTTATGCGTTCAGAACGTATGGTTTTGAGATACCTTCTTCGGAGTGAGAAAAGTTTCTCAGAAATTGGTTCGATCACATTCAAAAGTGTATTGATCTTCATGGCGAATACGTTGAAAAACTATAAATCTCAGAACAGGACTTCATCATGTTTAATAAATAATATTTCTTTCTACATTTTTTCATAGTAAATTGAATATAAATACAGTTCTGTTAGCAAAAGTTTTATTGTGTATCACATGCTAAAAACAAGTAAACTTTGGCGATTAACTTGCTGACATAGAATGACTAAAATCTATAAAATGCGTTAGCAAATGTCCTTACCTTACATTTCGTGCAGTTCACACTGTTCTTAAAAATGTATGCTAAAAGCCAAACCATGACCAGTGCGGTCTCTAACAATCCACCATTTCTACAGTTGCTATTCTAACGTCATTATTTTATAATGACAAACATTTGAGTACGTTCTCATCGGGTCATTTGTCATATCTTTTTCAAGGAGCACTGAAGTAAACACGTAGAAAGCTTTGCTTAACTTAACAACGGTTCCTGCCATATGCTGTCATTTCATGTACGGACGAATTATGTCATTTATGTTGTAATAAAAAGAACTACCAAATCACCACACTAAAATATTCAACGTTTCTACATATCTGTGTCGTTTGGCCCTTGTCTTCATTTAATCGACTGTTTATTTGGGTTCATCTGTTAGGATTATCGATACTGGTATGGCTAAATGGACTAGAATGGATGTATTTCTACTGAACAATATCCTCAGTGTTTGGTATAGAGAACAACTAGATTTATTTATAAATGATAATACTTAAACTGATCAACTAAAATTACTGTGGTAATCTCAAAATTATTTTTTCCCCTTTCGAATCGGACTCATGTCGTTGTTTGCTGTATATATAGATTAAGCAATGATGTTTGAAGGCTATTTTATTTATTGAAAACAAGTGCATTTGGACTTATTCATCCGTTGACATCATTGAGCCGGACGGATGAGTTTATGCCAATTTTTGTTTTCTCTAAAAGTTGGGGTTTCCTCTCCTAAACGAATTAGAATACATTTCAGATCGAGCTATTGAATTTAGTTAGTTTAATATTCTGAGAAAGTTTTTTGAGCTTCATAAAAATTTTCCTTAAGAAATGTTTTTTTTTTGGAACTCTCCAGTGTAATATAAATGTGTCATAAATTTACTGCCAGATTTGAAAGGTTAAAGTTTAAGTTGAAGATTAGAATAAATCTTTTTCATTTTTATACTTTCTTTAGAATCACAAAAAAAGGAGAAAACGAATGTATCCCTCTTCTAGCAAATGATGCAATTCACAACTTTAAAACGGATATCGATGTGAAAATGGAAATCTCTAAGTGTTATGTAATATGAAATAATGTGACATTCAAATATAATTCATATTGAATTTTTGTCCTGGGGCGTTCTACTTTTCCTCAAAAACTCATTTGTACCTAAAAGATTATTATCAAAAAACTTATAAATAACGAATAATTCGCATTAAAACATTATACATATTGTTTCCTTACGGCTAAAAGGATGCGACATTTTTAGAAGTTTTTGGAATTCCGAAGTGGAAGCGAATATTTGCAAACAAGAAAAACATGTAGCTAATTCCAAGGTAACCTTTTTCCATTCCTTTGTATAATTATCGAAATTACATTAGCTCTAGCTCGCAAAATAAAAGAGAAGGAAGTCTAGCACTATTCTGGTTTTCTCGAAAGACTATTTCCCTACTTTCCCTAATGGGATTAATTGATTACTGATATTGTTTTCTGGATGTTTTTGTTTCTCTTCTGTTCCGACATATCACCGGGTTCGTTGGTTAACGTTTCCAATCACACTGTCTTACTTTTTATGTTATTCTTATCTAGTTACAATGGTTGCTGCTGACGCACATATGGAGCTCTATCATAGTCGCCTGACGGATTGGATTTTCGCCAGGACGTTGGCTCAGATCGATCGTGACGTGACAAAATATTTCCAAACACCGTGTTTCAGTTCGTTATACTTAAGAGCACTTCCATCTATCCTAATGTTCCCATATCTGCTGTGCCGAGGAAAAGCATGTGGTTGACCATTTAACAGCTATATGGTGTTTTGATTCCCCGACGGAAAAGAGGCAACTTTATTGTGATTTTCATTTATGTTAAGCGAGTAACGGTTAAAGTTTTGAAGTTAAGCCATACACAATTGCGAATTGTTGTGTCGCGAGGAAGGTGCAGATTGATGATATGGAAAATGGGGTTTATATTTTTATTCATTTTTAAATTTCACTCACTGTTGCTTATGTTCTTGGATTAAGTGTGAGCGATCAGTTTATCAAAACATGTAGAAGTGCAGCCAATATTTGTAAGCTCTATGGTTGATGAATGATTCACGGTTGAACATAGTTCGAATCGAAAGAAGTTTTTTTTTGTTCAGACTTTTCTAAGTAATTTGTGAGGATTTTACTCACGAATCAGTAAAATCATTACGACACATGCGAGAATGTATACAATGTTCATGCGGACACTGGTAACTCCATTATCTGAGTTCATGTCCGATTTTGGTTTAGTGGCATCGTTATCCATTCGATTGGTGGTGGCTTCATTGAGCAAAGGAGTTTGTGGGACGGCTGGGACAATGGTACCAGTCAAAAGGAAGGGACGAGCAGTACTTGGTTTTCCGAGCATCATATTATCTGATTTACAACACATCTGCGATTCAATCTTGAAGCCAGCGTGGCAGCTCCTTGCTGGTCGAGCGACTGGAGTTTGGATGTTGTTCTCATTGAGGAACTTGATCATCGTTTGCTGATATCCACAATCGAAGGAGTTCCCTTCGAGGAACACTTGCTTCAAAGATTTCATTTCGGTAAGCTGCGAATAATCTAACTGTGGCATATTGTTATCATTCAATCGCAACATTTCCAGTTTCTCTAAATTAGACAGGTGCTCCAAACGCAGATCACTTGGTAGCAAATTGTTCATAGACAAATCCAGCAAAGTCAGAGAAGGTATGTTTAATTTTCTGGTATAATCCAGATAAAATGCTCCGACGTCGGCCAGTAGAAGATATTCTAACTGTGTAAAACCATCGAATACCGACAGATCGAACTTACTTTCGGTTGCAAGTTCCTGATTCCGACTGAGGTCTAAAATCCTCACATTCTTGCAGCTTTTTGTAATATTTGATATATCCTTCAACCGGTTCGACTGCAAATAAATCTCCTTCATGGGTGAGTTTTGTGCATTCTGATGGACAACTACTTTCTCTATGAAATTATCAATGGCATACAACTCTTCCAATGCTCTTGGTATGACTACCGATCTCAGTTTGCATCCGGAGACATTGAGCACCTTCAAATCGTTTCCAAACTTCTCCAGAAACTCCCTAGGTAGATGTTCCATATCCGAATTTTCGAAGACAATGCGTTGTTGCTTGGCGGCTGGAGCTTTGAATGCAATGCTGGTGGTATTTTTGGAATAGTTCACATTTCGGAACACACAATAGTTGTGGTTTTCCGGGCCATAATTTTCGATGCCACATTCATACGTTTCACCGACTGTGTAGTCCAATAGCGATGCGGTGACAAATAGAACTAGGAACAGTAACGGTGACATTTTGCTGAAATAGTGGAGTTCGAAGGTGATTATTTGTACTATGAAAAGAATATATCTTATCGCCATAATTGTCAGTATGGTCAGTATATCATAATTCATATTTCCATGATACTTATGCTGATGAAAAAAAAAACCTTAAAAATCCCATTAAAGGTGTAATAAAGCATTTTCTATAAGAATAGTAATCATCAAAATTTATTACTTGGAACAATTAGAAAAAGGTAAGATTTTAGTCGACAATATCTACCAATAAAAAATTAAATTAAATTCTTGGAACGCGAAAACCAGTTGCGTTTCACTCAATGCACTATTCCCACAAGCTGTTTTCAGCCTCACAAGGGTTTCTCCGGTTGTTTTCTCAACAAAAAATGTCATCTCAAGCTTTCACCGATACAGAGAAAACTTGTTACAGTAGAAAAATTCACACAGAAGAGGGGATGCACTTCCAGATGCCGATGAAACTTTGCAATGTGATCTAGTAGAATCACCGCCTGGAAAACCAATTGGAGAACCCGATATTCCATTATTTTCACTAGATGATCAGTTAAATCAATTCAATTCACAGACACACATACATGATCTGTAAACTTAAAGTGTCATTGATTTTACCCAATTCAGTAAAAAAATTAGTAAATTTTCAGTGAATCAATTAATAATAATAAAGAACTGCAATAAATATTACTGACTCTTTCGGTGAAAATCATATTTGTCAAATTGACTTATTTTCGCGAGTGAAAAAGTAAAAAAAAAGTTGTGCATTTAGAAAATTGTCCATAAAACGCTAAGTTCGTTATACTTCACTTAATTTCCTTATGGTAGGCAAATTTTTCAGTATATATATTTTTAATGCTGTCTAAACTTTATATTTCAGCTCTTCATTAAAATGGCTGGTGATCACATACTTTTCTCCTCCTTCAACGATGGTTAATGATATGAATTGTTATTATAATATTAGCATAAATTATTATAGAATAGTAAGTACTTAATCCAGTAACCACGAATAAAACAACTTGTTGGTCGAAAAAATTGCATGAGTTATTTATAGATTTATGTGTTCCCTTAATTTCACGGGTTTCAGTGAAATCTACCGAAAAACAGTAGAAATCCTGACGTTTATTTATTTACCGATTATTTGTAAATTTTACCGAACGTCGGCAATGAATGATGAACAAGTCAGTATAATTATGACAGGAAGATGTTCAAGGTAACTCTACCGATCGTTCAGCAAATGTAACTTTTACTGAACTGATTACTGAATGTTCAGCTGTTTGAAAGTCAGTAAAGTTTTACCGACATCCGTCGATAAGATTTGGTGTGTAAATCCTTTTTAATTTTTTTCGGTTTTTAACGATATCAAACTAACTAGAGGTTAAAAGAAGAGAAAGAATATGAAATTATAGAGCCATAGTACTCAAGGAAGAGCAAGGATGTGAAGAATAAAGTGCGGAAAAGTTAGACGTGACAAGGGCCATTTAAGTAAGCAGAAGGCTTTTCGTATCTAAACTTTTACCTTCTACCAGAGGAGTCGAACTTAGGCATCTTAGCGATACGAGTCATCCGAGTCTCTGATATGTCAGAAAGTAAAGGCAAAGGTCGTTTGCCATTTACTATCCGAACCGGCAAAAGTAAAGTTACGAGAAGTTGTCACATTCTGCCATCCTTTTTAATGGAAAAACATAACATTTTAAGAAAAAACGATGCTTCTTCGGAGTCGCAGATTTTGCATATAAAAAATCCGTCAGTCAAGTGAGGGTAATCGAGCTCGATCGCTTGCACCTATGTTATCTGCTTTTTGTTTCAGATCGCTTATAGCTTCAGCTGACATCAAAATGCTCGTTTGCATCGACTTGCGCTCTTGGTTTGATTTTTTGGCTGGTGTAGTTTGCTTCACTGTATCAAATAATACTCGCAACACCAAGTAATATTGTCACTAGAATGTGAATGACTGTATAGATCAACACAACACGAGATAATTTTCAAAAACAATTTAATAAACTAAGTTGATTTTTTATCGAAAATTTAAAATTTTGCCTGAAAAAATATTCCGGAGTATGAAAAACACATTATCTATTTGTCAAATGACGAAAATTTAGTGGTTTAATCAGGGCCGCTTTTAAAGAGGGACAGTGCCTTCAGGCTCATAGTCTTAGAGGACCTTTGACGGTATCCACTGGATAAAAAAATACAGGGTTGTGTACGAGACATGACCGATCATGATGACGTTTAGGTTGCAATTTTCATACTCTCTCATCAACAGAATTAAATTTGAAAAAAGAGGCAAATAATTGTGAAACACGATCTAGG
Source organism: Malaya genurostris (assembly GCF_030247185.1). Taxonomy (NCBI): domain Eukaryota; kingdom Metazoa; phylum Arthropoda; class Insecta; order Diptera; family Culicidae; genus Malaya; species Malaya genurostris. The sequence goes on from NC_080572.1 coordinate 98,010,578, forward strand.
ATTCTACAGCTAATATTAGGGCGTTAGAGCCTTCAGTTACTAATATATCGTCGTCAAGTGCGCTCCAAAAGTATTTATAATGGCATTCAAAACAAAAGTTTTTTTAAACTATCGTTTCCGTTCTAAAATAGTGATTTTTGGTCACAAACACCACCGGTGATTTGTTCGCTATATTAGGTGAATGCAAATCGCCCAAATCTCTGGTATGTCGGAAAGTAGTGATAAAAGACCTTTATCACTACTTTCCGACATACCAGAGACTTGGGCGATTCGCATTGTTCAGATGCCTAAATCCGACTCCTCTGGTAGAAGGTAAAAGTTAAGTTACTAAAAGAATTCTGCTTGCTTAAATGACCCTCTGTCACGTCTCTCCTTTTCCGTTATATATATTCACATCCTTGCTCTCCCTTGAGTACTATCATTCTATAATTTTCATTTTCTGTTTCTACAAAAATGGTCTCTGGTTAGGTGAATATCGCATAAAAAGAAAAAAGAAATATTGACTACTATACTTAGTCGATAAAAAAAGAAAGAAAGAGTATAAATTCATCTTCAAATCAATCAGTTAGAAGCGTTTAAAGTTACAGTAGTTCTGAGTCCACTCTGTTAGTACAGTATTGCTTGCAACCGCATCGTTCACCAGTTTAACCAAAATTAACATCCTGTCATTTTTGCCGGCATACAACGCCGCACTGCACACCGACCGAATTTCAACCATTTTTAATATTAATATTATGCTTCATAAAACTGTATCAATTCCTAACCATTCAATTAGATTACATGAGTATTGTTTGGTTCAATAACAGTAGCTAAGGGCTTACGCTAAAAGATAGTTCATTGTGTTCAGCCACATTTGAAAATATCAATGATTACCTTCATGATGCATACGACAAACCAATCCTTTTTTAAGGGTACAATATTGAAGTAATGCTTTCGAAACAAGTTAATTGTGGAAAGTCCATCAACAAATCACCGTGATATAAACGCTTTAAATTAGGTACGAAAGGTCCATCTCCAATAGTTTTAAATTGGCCTGCTAGTTACCGTAGAATCAACAGCTGATCGGTATTCAATATACTCAAGCGAACACGGTATGTAGCAGACGGAAAATGTCATCCACACATAGCACAAAAGTGAGTATCCAGCGAGTAAATGGATGGAACTCTGTTTTGTGATCCACTCACTAGACAGCTACGTGTTTCGATCGCAGGCAGCTAGGAACTAATATGAAAATTGTAAAATGGCATATATTTAAAGATTCCTCTTTGTTCGAAGATTCATAGTAAGGGGAACGATGCGGCATTTTCTATACATGACGCGAAGCCTTCCTATGCCGACCAAAGCAGAATTGCTACTGAAAATAAATTTGAGGTGTTAAGCAACGATCGAAACTGTCGGCCGTGCGAGAGTAAACAAACGGATGACATCATGATGGCAAGCTGTGATTGGCTCGTGGAAACATAGGTTGATTCGAAACAATTTTTCAATAGTATTTTTCTTAAAACACTGAAACAACGTTGCCATACCTGTTTAAGTTAAATTGCTTCCGATCCGATAATTTGTGAGATTATATCAATCCATTAACAAATGACTGAGTTATTATCGTTCAAAATTATGACAGAAAGGGTCCATCAGCGGCGATTGAATATTTGGCACAAAAAGTTATTCGGTATTTCCACAAACTATGTTCTACAAAATAACTACCCGTAAGTCACCGAACAAAATTTAATGCAACAATTTTTTTAATATCAGGTGTATAACTTTGCTTCCGCCGTTTTTTTCCAAAATTTAAAGCTTTATTGCGAAAAAGTGGAAGTCAGAAGGGGCGACATCTGAGGAATACGGCACTCTCTTTAAAGGCATTATCATCTATGTATTTTGACCAGCCTCAACCGGTACAGCCACCTATCGGAAAACGGCGGAAGCAAAGTTGTACACCTGATATAAACAATATTCATACACAATAATTTTTAAGATCTTTAACTGCTTCGCTTTAGGCAACAATGTTGAAAAACTATTGTTGAATCATGAAAACACTTTTTGAATCTCACTTGACTAATACGGAGAACACAAAATACGTCTGATCGGTTCGATGAAAAAGTTAAATGATTCTGAAAAGCTACGACGACAGAAGTTTCGAATAGATCGACGTCATATAATGACAGATAAGACTAGCTCAAAATTCTCCAAGGTTCAAAATTCCCATACTCTTTTAGACGATGCATGCAACAAAATTGTGAAAAATGTGTTGACTTTGGGAAAAACCCGATGACCCGTTTAGAATACGCTGTGTAAAACTGGGCAAGGACAAGATGTAACGATCTTTGAACATAAATTTTATTACTGATCCTCTTAATTAATCAGAAAAAAACATTTTCCATTTTAGACCTTGCGGAATTATTCCTCTATTTACTCTGATGAAAATAGCGGAGAAGTATGGTTCGTCACTCGTCATAGTTCTTCCTCAAAACCTAATAAGCCTAAAACCTTCAAAGCCTGATAGGCCAAATCAAAACCAAAACATACCCCCAGACATTGCAAATTAACAATTCGAACCAATAAATACTTGCAGGGCACCAGATAATAATCCAACGGGTTCCATTTCACAGGATTATTGAATTTTCCTGGAATTGTAGAGTTGGTTTTCACATTACCGGAGCCTTTTGACTACTACGTCAATCATCTTTTTTAAACTAGACTACTCTATATAGTGTAAAACAGACTCGATATTGTTTACAATTACTACTCTGTAACTCCGGAACCGGACGTATTCGGATCTGTCTAAAATTCAAGGTGTTTTTTTAGAATCCAAGTTTGTAAATAACTGCTCCGTCACTGCCTAGCAAATTGCTTGACATTAACTGTTACTCTGGCACATATAACACATGGATCAATAAGTCCCGAGACTAAAGCAGAGATGGCGCTCGTAGTAAACCAGTAACCACGTCTTTCTAGAGTACTAACCTTTGCTTGAAACGGGTCAAAATTTTAAGTCGATCCGACCAGAAACAGCTGAGTTATCGAGGCTGGAGTAAAGTCGTTTTGTAGTTTGTTTAAAAAATGGAAAAAACCGAGTTTCGTGTTTTGATAAAACAGATAATGACCTTCGGCGATGTTTAGTACAGATCCTGGAAGAAGTCAACGATTGTGGGGCAGATTTTGCACTCGCTACATGTGTTTAATCGAGGACTATATGCATGAAGCGGAGTCCAGATAGACTTACGTAAAGTATGCAAGATATAGAATCAATTCGTATTAAGTTCTAAAGTGAACAATCTCAACCGGACTGAGTTAACAAAACTGATACCAAGTACTATTATTGCATATTGCAATATTTGTACTAGAGTAAATCAAAGTTATTGCTGAATCAACATAATTATGAACACTGTGACGAACATGCAGGCGCTATTCTATTTAAATTCTTCTACGCTGAGTCTAAGAAAACCAAACACTCTTAAGAAAACAATCGATGCTAAGTATGTAACTACCGACAATAAATGACCGATAGGGAAAATGTGCGTAGAACAAATGGAAATATTTATATATTTTAATGAAAGATGAATAAATGAGAAAATTTCAATCATGACTACCTTCAATCACTATTATTTCTCATAATTACAAATTTATTTTGCCAATATTCTTTGAAATATACATAATATACCTCAGGCGCGTAGCCAGAGAAAATTTTCGGGGGGGTTTTAGAACATGGTGATAAATCAACACATGTACAATTTATATCACAATGTTTCCCATGGGTTATAATTTTTTGTTTCGGGGGGGGGGGGGGGTTGAACCCCTAAACCTGTGTACGCGCCTGATATACCTAACATTGTAACAAACAATGTCTTTGCCTAATAGTTCTTTTGTGGAATTTGACCATTACTTCTTCAACAGACTTTGCAGCCGATGCATATCAAATCATTGTAAATTTATTAAAAAATTACTATTGAATATATACGAGACAAAACGTCCGATCGTGAAAATCACTAACCCCAATAACTATTCTCTCTCATATTTACAAACGGATTCACCCAATATTCAGTGGAAATTACATAATGTATCTTATAGTTCGAATTATATGCGAGTTGAAACGCCTGAATGTGCAAACATAAGAAAATATACACTTTACATTACAATAACGGAGTAAAATGCAACTAAAACCTTTTTTAATCCACCTAGTGATGTAATGACGCCTTTCTCATATTTCTTATATTTTCAAAAATGAATATAAATGAATAAAATAAGAAACATTCTTTGGGTATAAACTAACATTAACATTTTCAATTTGTAAACAGTTATGTCAAGTTATTTTTCGTTATTTTGCATCGTCGCACTAAATGATTCAAAACACTTTACTCTATAGTTCTGGAACCGGAAGTCGGACCCGAATGAAATTAAACACTAACCTATGAATTTGTAGGAACTGTCATTTGAGCCTGTATGTGGAAATCAATTAAATCGTCTCTGAGAAAATTGAGTGAGTCTCGTTTTAAACTTTTTGACCACTATTCCAGGTACTACTGGAATCGTGAACTTGGAACCAGTAGAGCCGAAGTCGGTTCGTTTAGTAAGTTACTAATATAGCCTACAAATTGAATCCGTTTAAGCCAAATCTAGAATAATTTTACCCTCTTTTGCATCGTCGCTGTGACGGTGGGAGATTTTTTATTTTATGAGTGACATTATTTGACTCATACTCACACACATACATGCACAGACACATACATTGCTTAGCTCGACGAACTGTGTCGAATGATATAGAACACTTAGCCCTCTGGGCCAATTTTCACTAGTCAAATTTTCAAGTGATTACATAAACTTTCTATATGGGAAAGGGAATGAGTGTACTTTTATAGAAAAGCATCTTGATCATGATCGTGTAACAACACTAACCAGTAGGTACAAATTGAATAAAAGAATAAGAAATTTACATTTACATTTCAAAAGAATTAGAAATCTACATTTTTTCACGCTATACGAAATTGAACAATGCACGCTGCGAACGGACCGTCGCGTACTAGTTTGGCATCGTCATTTTGAATTACGACTTGAATGTTTTGACACTCATCGGCCTGTAATTTCGGAACCGGAAGTAGGATCTGGATGAAATTGCACAGTATATTTAAAGACACTTAGAGCATTAATTTGAATCATGATTCGTGAAAATCGGCTTAACCGTTGCTAAGAAATCAAAGGGAGTTCCGCTATTGAAATAACTGTAAAACAACTAAATAACAATAACTGTGACGAGGAAAAAATGACCGAAGACGCTATCTGTAAAACAAACGATGGATAGCAATGAAAACGCCTCCATTTCCAAGAAACATTGTAGCAACTTTTTACTTTTCTTTACGTTTCGTCTTAGACTCGTCAGTGCAGAGCAGTTCAAATTGAACTGCTTATTTGTTTATTTATCCTTTAAACGTATGAGAAAACCAAAATTTGATATTCTTTACAAACAATCTTAAGTCGCGTCAAATAAATGAATAGTAAAAATCTGCTTTGAAAAAATCAGAACTCTTTCCAAGCATGCCGAATATTTTTCCTTTTACATTAGAATACAAGCTTATTAACATGATTTGTCCAGACGGCGAAACGACCTCTTTCGCAGCTGTATATCATTATTTAATCATTCTATTAACATTACTTGGTAGAGAGCGGCGACGACGCACATTTGAAATGTAGATCCCTCATCTGTGAAGTGATATGATTGCAGCGTCACACAGCAGTGATACAATCGCATTTAATGCCAACTGCGAACCTCCGAGAGAGCAATGCATCAGGATAGGTACCAAATTACAAATTTTCTCTAACTCGAGTTAGGCAGAAACTAGCACCGACAGTGTGACATGACACTTACTAGTAAATGAACGAACGGTGTTTATATTTACAAAAAGAAAACAGATTATGTTTACCAAACGCGCTACATGCGAAAGGAAATTGGGCGAGAAAGAAAACAGAAATCGTCATTCTCTTCGTAGAATTCGTACCGTAAAGTTCGCAAACACCAATACCTTACAGTCTTTAGTGTACGCACGCTTTGAATCCACGAAACTCAAACATATGTGAACGAACAAGGAAGCGATGTTGCTAAACGACATCCCATAGCAGTAAACATAATATCCGATCAGGATATACTACCGATACGGTAACTCTATGTAACGTGCTGGGACGATACTAGGAATCAGGATGAAAATTTTATTAGACCACAAGTGTTGATTTACGACTTGCTAAATGAAATGTGTGAAGGCTAAGTAGGAATGAGGTCACCATGCAAACTATCATCACGAATTTCGCTGGAAAAGTTTTTCCCCGTTCTTATTTTTTTGCCATCATAATAGAATCCTCATCGTCTACACGCATGCTATAGAGCTGCAATCGATAAATGTCCCATTCTTCCCACGGATCCAATGACCCATGAGTTTACTGCAATGTCTTAATTCTGCGACCGGCACTCGATTGCCAACTCAAGAACTGACCTTTTCTAACTAATGAAAATTTTTGTCCCTGCGTGTCATAATAATCTTATCGCGGCATCTTGATTAGCTTAAGAGACAACAAATTGGTCCGAGTCACACCCACCGTGATTTAATGGTACCGAAGTGAGCATAGAGATACTATGCCATTTTGAAACTAACAACTGGTGCATAAACTTCTAGATCATCACTATCGGGCACAAAATTCCACTGAAACCATACTGACAATCATGACCCAATTACGAAAAGGCAAATTTTTCTTCCACTTACTTGTTACTGAATGCCATTTTCAAAACGAACAGTTTGACTGAACCACTAGCACCGTATTCCGGCTGAACAGTTGAACACTCTAGCGTCGACTACAAACACGGGCACAGTCGAGCAGACGAGCAAGCGAAGATAGTTATGTATCGCCCAATCGCTGGGGATGTTCGTTTCTTCCTCGCCTATTTTGGCAATCTAACTGACCACAAACTACCTAACCCTTATGAAAAAAAAATCACACTGACATAGTGCTGTCCTATAGAACAGGAAACTGTGAACAGAGAAATTAATCCCACGTGTAAAAATCAGATTCCTGTTCAAATATGAAATTATTTAGAACCCCATTCAAGCACTGATTTGTGTATGTTGCCGGCAAATTGAGTGAGTGAGACAATTGTTCCTATATGCACACACGCAAGCAACACGCGAGCACTGCAGCTGCGCACTTCACACTACTGTAACCACCATGAGAGCGACCACGCGTGGTTCAAGATAGTTTGACTATCGTAAAGGTAGAATGCATGGTTGCGCGCTTATGCTTCCGACAAACATTTTTATTCTAACATGTAAAAATCACTTGGTATCACTTCACTAAACACTAGTAACGTTGGCGAAAAACTATGGCTTTCATCGAAATCATGAGTTTCCTCCAGCATGCAAATTCCTTTACGATAATTGAATTGTAACGAAGGACGCGTGAATCTCTGCTGATAATTCATCAGAGAATTTTACACTCGGGCAACAATATGCTTCAGCCGGTCACCGTCTGTGTCGATTGATCGTCCGTCAGTGGTGTCGATTGAATCGATATGATGTTACCCTAGCAACTGCTTCATCGTTCTGTCATGTCTCTGTCAGTAAAGAGCAATTCCAGGAATGAGTAGACGAAAAAGTGACAAAATCAGAATCGACCTTCTCTGATTTGGATGAAACTTTGCACATGGCTTCAGTATGGCAAACCATAAGTTTCGAACCGATGGAGAGGTCAATCCCACGATGTAAAATACACTGGTGGCGTGATAAGACAGTTTTGGTTGTGTTGGTAATTTTCTCACGAAATTTAGTATGGCGCGCCGGGATACAAGCATGTAAACATAAACAAACGACCAGTTCAGATCAGGATTTCACTACTAAGTTACTCCAGTTGTCGCGCAGCCTGGCGAATCTTTGGCACTAATTGAAAATCTGGACATTTTTTCTACAAGGGCTTGCAAGGTAACGTCGAAATATAGAAACTTGTACACACATCCGATTCTGTTCATTTCGTTGGAGTTAGGATTTGGCGGATCGCACTGTGGAATCTATTACAGCTATCATGGATAATGGAGTGATTGTGCTGTGGTTGGCATTTTTTGGCTGGTGATGATCTAAATGATTTCGAATTGGATGAATAAAATGTTGCACTTATTGATAATTTTATTTGATACAAAATGGAGACCACACCTTGATTGTCGCTTAACTGATCGCACGCAGAGAAATAGAACACATTAGATTCTAATATATTGAGCCTTTAAGTCAACTTCAAACAATTGTTTGAATCAAATAAAATTATTTTTGAATTGAAATTTGAATCAATTAAAACTCTTTTTGAATCAAATTTAGTGTGGCAATGTATATTAAATTCAAATATGTTGAGATATGGATTAAAATTTCAAAATTTTATTGAAACAAATCAAAAATTTATTTGATTCAAATGCTTGTTACAGTACATTAAATGTATTGGAATCAAAAATGTTGATGGATAGATTCAAATAAAAAATTATATTTTTTTTTATAAAATTTTTTTATTCAGGCCAATTTGCGTACAAGCTTTACGTGGCCGAATGAGCCATGTTTTTATTAGATAAAATAATTTTTTTACCGTTGGATCTCGTTGTCACCCTTTTTCAATGGGGAGAGGAGCTCCCTTTTTATCTTGCGATGAGTGAGGGGCACTTTGTTCGTGGCTCGTCTCGTCCTCCATTGCCGCATCGGTGGTATCGTTGTTGGTTTCCGTTTTTCCTTCGTTTTCCTTGTAATTCTCATTCTTGGGTTGGTTGTTAGTTTTTTTTTTGTTTCGATTATAGAGGTTTTAACCTTGAGGTCATTCACCTCTTCGGGCCAGAAAAAGCTCCTGACCCTATGTGCGGGGTTGGGAATCGAACCCAGGCGGGCTGCGTGAAAGGCATCGACTTACCCATCACGCTATACCCGTCCCCATGGTTGTTAGTTGCTGTAGACGCGCCTTGTTGTGCTTTAATTGCAGTTGCTGGTGGGTTTGATGGTACAACAGGAGTACTGCTCTCACTAGTCTCCGTTATTGGGCGGTTGTCCTTATTTTTGTTTGAAGATGTTCTTTTTGCAGTTTCAGTGCAAGGTTTGCCGTAGTGTGCAGGTTGTTCACAAAACTGACATGTAACTAGTTGATTTTCATACGTAATCAGCGTTTTACACGGATGTATCCCGTCTTGATCACAAATGATGTAAGATGGAATTGCTTTACGTAAGTGCATACGTACCACTCGCACGCCATTCCGGATACCCGGAAAAAAATTCCGCCATACTTCCCTTTCGATGGAAACAACTTCACCGTACTGCGACATACTTTCCCGAACGAACTCATCCCTGGTCTGCGGGGAAGGTCATGCATGTACTTCTATGGCATTGTCCACCATGTACACAGGGATTTTATATTTAACATTATCATGATCAACACTGTGCACACCGTTATTAACCGAAGCAAATGCAATTGCATCTTTTTCCCGTTTGAACATAATGTACACACAGTTAGACGCCTTGTTGAATTGAATCTCACTTACATCAGTAACGTTTAGATGCATTCGTTCCTTAAGCAAGATTTCAATTTCGGTTGCTGCTGGTCTAACTTTGCAGCGCTTGAAATCAATACAAATTGAATTTGTTTCAGGAGTTTCAGGCTTTGTTAAATCGTATTTGCCCATTTCGTACAATCTATTGTTCACTATACTGTATTGTCTTTGTTTCTATCGTCTCGACCGTTGGCAATTGTAGACTGTGTCTGATGACATGCGAGCACGAACTGATAAAAAAAATTATATTGACTCTTGAATTAAACTGAATCAAATATACTGAGTCTCAGCTCCAAATTCATGGGTGTTGATATAAGATTTTTGTCCTGGAATCAAATGTCAGAGATTATTGATTCTAAAACATTTTCATAGAATCAAACATTGGTACTAGTTGATTTTGTGATATTTAACACAACTTTTGCTAAGATTTCATTTTGGTACATCATTCAAACGGAAAATGTACGGAAGTAATAACTTTTGAAGCAATTGACGAAATCAAACTATCTGCACTATTGAAATCGTTCGAAATTGAGTGCTTTCATATGATAGGTAGGTTATGGATTATGTATGTAAACCGAAATTACATTTGTATTCATTCCAGAGAACGTTTTCACAGTAAAAGGTTTTTGTAAATTACAACATGCATTCAATAATAAACAAAAATTAAATTTACAATAATTAGTCGAATTTTTTTTAAATAACATTTTATTGAATTTAAAAAAACCCATCATTGAATCTACACACAGTCGCACGAAAGCCTGATTTTAGAAACGAAACTAATTTGCTTTGAATCAAATAAAAATTGTATTTGATTCCAAGTGAAATGATATTCAGGTGGAAATGAAATATATTTGAATTCAAAGCACAATATATTTGAATTAAATGTTTCTTCTATTTATTTCTAATAGTAATTTCTTTGATGTAAATATCAAATGTATTTGAATCAAAGGAAAATGAAAATAAGCGCTGATTCAAAATAAAATATCTTTGAATTCAAAGTGTAATATATTAAAATTTAAAATAAATTTTTCTGCGTGCGGTTAACCGACAATGAATACATCTTGGTTTTACAGTTCCTAATCGATCAAACAATATCTGCCTGTAGCTCCTTCATACTCTTAAGTATGGTTTTATTTGACTTATTATATTTTTTTCTGACGCAATTTATTGTTATCTTTTCAGAGTTCTCACCAAATAAGTATTTGGCAAAAATGATGTTTTATCAACACCGCAAGAAACACCGCAAGAAACACCGTGAAACACCGAAGATGACAAATTGAAATCATTTCAGACTACCGATGTTCATATGGAGATCGAGCGAATCGATCCACTTGTTCGCTCGAATTACACCATCGGTGGAGAATGCTACCAGCCAAAGTTTGAGATTCCGAATGTTTACTGGGTACATCTGTTCGAGGTTAACTACGAGAGAGTTGGTTATACGCTGCTCTACTCTACGATGCAGGCTTCAGTATGCCCGTTAACTCACACACAGAACGAAAGTTTCATATCTAGTTTCTATCCGTAGTACGTAAGTACTTTTTTAATGATGGTCGACGTGTTCCTGATCTTGTTATTTTTTTTACAGAAGGAAGGTGCTGTGCCCCTAAAGTCTGGATAGACTAACGCCATTTGCTTCTACCGAATCCGTTTCGGAAAATTTGTCTTTGAATCGAAGGTTGAACTAAAATCAGTGTACTCATAACGTGTGATGATTGATAATATTGAACATACCATTCTTTTCTAAGACCCGACGTTGAAAACCACAAAATTTAAGCTGCATTTCGCTCGACTGATAATCTTTGGTCCCGAAATGTGCAGAACATACGCGCCAGTTCTTTACACTATTGTACTCCAGTCCGCAAAAAATATACCAGTTTTTTTTAAATAGACAGATCATTTCGACGATTGAAACATCCCGGAACAAAACACCGCATTTTACTGTCAATATTTTCGCAAACAGAATCAACTCTAAATATTTTCATAAAAGCACCTCCCGAAACGTCATTTGTTTATGTTTTTTCTTCTTCACGTCTCTCTGTTATTCCAAAATAAAATGACAACCGCACTAACACATAGAAAAACGTGATCACCAGGTATTTTACATCGTGGGTCAATCCTACTCACGACTGATTTTCAAAAAGGGCGTATGTATTTCAGTATTTCACCTAAATTGCCTTTTTCAAATCGTTGTAACTCGGAAACCGTTATTTGTACAAAAATGGCGTTCAGGAAGAAGTTGTAGGGAATCGATTGGGCACTCTAAAAAAATATACAATGAAAATTAAATTTAGATTTTTTTCTCAATAATTACAAAATAATCCGAAAAAGTTAAGTTTTTTTTAATGCTGTTTTTAAAACCTTCAGATTGATAGCTATCCCATCCGTGCCTTTTGAAAAATGAAGAAGTTACAGCTAAAACAGTTTACGGGTGCATGCAAATGATCAAGTTCTTCTCGTTGTAATTCGGAAACCGTTAATCGTAGAAAAATGACGTCCAGGAAGAAGTTGTAGGGAATCAATAGGGCACTCTAAAAAAATATACACTGAAAAAACAAATTTGATTTTTTTCTCAATAGTTTCAAAATGAAGAAGTTACAGCTAAAACAATTTACAGATATATTCGAAATTTCAAGTTCTCGATGAGAGATAATTATTTAAACAGTAGAATATTATTCTACAGGTTAAAGGCAATAAATTTGTTCATGATATTCTTTCTTCTAAAAGTAGCTGTTCTTGAGATACTTGGATATTTAATTATAACACAATTTTTTATATTTCCATTAATTGTTCATTTGCATGCTATATCTACAATTATTACATGTACATGAATAATTCTTAACTATATTTAAGGTTCTAAGTTTTTGAAAATTGTATGAGTTTTACGTGCATCGTCATTAGAATACAGTCTTGTGACGATTATGGTTTCTGAAATCGGAACGAAAAAATGGTATTTCTGTGCGCCTGGAATCATTTTGGTATCCTTATAAATACTACTCCACTCGGTCACACCCCGTTCATATTCTTCTTGTGACACGCAACAAAAAGACATGATCGTGAATGCATCTCGACGTCTCTGCTCTGATCATTCATATAATTGTTTTGCAGTTGTGATTGGGTGTTCATGTAGTTTAGCCAAGCTTTCACGTCGTGTCATTCGCTTTAAATTGCCCCCTATTGCATCACATTGTCACAAGTTTTTCTATTTTTTCGCAAAAATATGCTGCAAATTCTTCTACTGGTTTGACAAATTTCTCTAGATCACATCTGTCAGTAGAAACCCATTGTTCAAATCTCATCTCAGTCAAATCACGTTCCTCGAAATAGTCTAAAACGCTTCTCTCCAGATCTTGTGTCGCTGGACAACTTTTGCATTCACGGAGGTAGCAGGATCTTTTTGATGAGTCACACAATAGCTTTTTTAAATAATAATTCATATTTCATCATACTTGAAATATTTTTCAACGACATGAACCATTAATGAAACATTCTCATGGATTGTGCAAACACATATGTTATGTGAACTAGAACTAAATCCAATATCGAAGATCTGGAATTTCCTCCTTATAACCTAAATAAATTTCTTTCAATGATGAAAAAAGCAATCGTTTTTGTTTGCGTTCACACTTACCATTCATTTTGAATGTGACGCAATCTCTTGATCCCGGCATTACTATGCTGATGTCATCGCTGTTGAAATATTGAGGCACCTAGTTTTCTATCGTTTCGTTCCTTCTGCGTCCTATTTGTTTCTTGGCTTTTTTTTTCGTCCGTTGATTCTCTTGCCTCCGAAACAATGTTCAATCGTTCGCCTTGAATTACGTGGCTATTTTCTCCTTTGACCACGAGTTTGGCAAGACTGACAACAAACGCACTTTTTCGTTCCTAGTGAAATCAGGCTTAGCAAACGGATCAGGGTCATGGCGTCGAAAGGTATTTCGCCGAAAGCCGTTTCGCCGAAAGTCATTTCGCCGAAAGGGTCATTTCGCCGAAAGGGTCATTTCGCCGATTCCTGCAATTGTCTTAAAATCGTAATGAGAATCGTTTTAAAATAAAGACAAATTAAAGATGATAACGTTAACGCCTGTTTTGTTGGCCTACAATTGTACTTTTTGAATAAAGATTGATTCATGAACCTCAGAACGGAGTTCCCAAAGCAATTGTTGACTATTACCCACTAATCATCAAAGCAAGTCCATTGGTATCTACCAAGCAAATGTATGTGGTATTTTCCGTTTACTGAATAAAAACATATCTAATGCGGCTTCGCCACAACGATTTGTTTCGTGTGCTGTCCGACCTTGCTACCGCTCGTTCGGACATAACTAAACCAAAGAAACCTAGCTTTGAGTAGACCGGGCAAACGAGGCGGTTACAGGTTCGTATGCAAGAGGCCGCCGCTTCCGACGGGTCGGCGGCCAACTCAGCCGGCGTCGTCTCGGCGGCTTTATGTCGCCGAGCCATCTTGGCTCCGGTTATGTGGCTGTGCCACATCAGTTATACAGGAGGCATAATAACACAAAATAATAATTTGATGTATTCGAAATTACCCTTTCGGCGAAACGACTTTCGGCGAAATTATCTATTCGGCGAGATGGCATTCGGCGAAACGACTTTCGTCGAAATGACCCGCTCCCTTAGCAAACTGCTCTATAGTTTTGGTAATCACTTCATCCAACTCTGCTGCTTTCGTTTTGAGTAATTCTGGTTTTTTCATCCGCCGGGAATCCGAATATTTGCTTTTTATACCTCTTGAAGTATCCAAATATTTTTCTCGAGGATAATTTACATTCCGGGTTTTCTTCGTTGATATCGGAGACACGTTGATTCCTGCGATGCCCTTGTTGAAGAGTTCAATGTTGTGTGCTCTTGAATACTCCGCCGCGACTGATGATTTAGAAGATGCTGAATTGATTGAAGCTGCTGAAGGTACTTCCTCTAAATCGTATTGCGATGTGGATGGTTGTGGTTCCGTTGTTACAGCCTTTCTGTTTCCGACGTATGGCTTTCCTTATAAGCCCGCCTACGACAGCCATCACAAATGCTTAACGTGGTATTCAATTTATTTATTTATTTATTTATTTATTTACATGTAATCAACAGACAATGTGTAGTCCCAATGATTAAAAACTATTCCTATTTCTAAGTATGTTTAAAAAATTTGTTTGAATTCTGCTACGCGTAATGTAAAATCGAATCCGGCAGATACTCCATTGAAAGTTCGTTGTAGATCAATAATAGCACCGTTATATCCATAATTCGTACGGCTAAGAGGCAATCGAAGAAAGACGTTATTCCGAAGAGCTCTACTGCGTACATTTAAAGAAATTTCGCTGAGGAGTGCAGGGCAGTCTATTTTGTTGTTCAACATGTCGGCGATCAACATAGCACGGGACAAATCACATCGAATGCCAAGGGTGTCGAGTCCAATCAATAATCCACGGCTTTCGTAGCTAGGCAACTCGTTAGGGTTATTCCAAGGTAGCTGTCGAAGAGCAAAACGGACGAATCTGCGCTGTATTGATTCTATTCGGTAGGAGTCGTTAAGGTAATATGGGTTCCATATCGTAGAGCAGTACTCGAGTGCTGTACGAATGAGTGAGCAATATAGAGACTTTAAACAGTAAATGTCTGTGAAATGTTTTGCTATTCTCATTACAAATCCTAAACTACGAGATGCCTTTGCTATAATAAAGTTGATATGCTGCTTGAAAGACAATTGCTCGTCTAGAATTACACCGAGATCCTTAACACACGTGGTTCTGTTGATCACTACTTCATCAAGGCAGTAGTTGTATCTTATAGGAATTTTTTTGCGTGTGAACGTGATGATTGAGCATTTATCAATGTTCAAAGTCATTCGATTTACCTCACACTTTGAAAAAATTTCAAGTTGGTGTTGAAGGAAAACAGCATCATCGTTACTTCGAACTATTTGGAACAGCTTGAGATCATCAGCGAAAGATAAACGTGGACAATTTAGAGAAAAATTCACATCGTTAAAATACAGGAGGAAGATCAAAGGTCCGAGATGGCTGCCTTGTGGAATCCCAGAAGAAGCGATGAACTCTTTGGATACAGCGTCATTTATCTTGATTGCTAATCGGCGATTATTAAGGTATGAGGAAAACCAACGCAGCATGTCAGAACCAAATCCCAATCTGTCTAACTTAGCAACAGTAATGGCGTGGTTAATTTTGTCAAAGGTAGCGGAAAGGTCCGTATAGATAACAAACCGCAGGATATAGCATTCGTCACGAACGTCGTGAAGGTCAAGAGATTGGTAGTCGTAGACCGTTTCGGCATAAACCCATGTTGTGTTTCTGCAATAAACCATTTACAATGGTTGAATATAGATTCAAGTAGCACCATTTCGAAAAGCTTTGGAATAGCACTGAGCGACGTAATTCAACAGTAGTTGTCGATGTCTTTTTTGTCTTCTTTTTTATGAACTGGAAACATGTATGCAAACTTCCAGAAATCAGGGAAGATCCCAGATGTTAGCGATAAACGAAAAATTTGGCAGATAGGTGAAATTAAATCGATGGAGCATTTTTTCACAAAGATTGCAGGAATACCATCGGGTCCGAAAGAGCTCGAAGATTTCATTTTGGCGATAGCCATTTTTACTGAATCTTCGTCAACACTGATAGTATCCAACAACTGATGTGATACTGGAACGTTCATTGCTGCTTGGGCGATTTGGTTCGGTGACAACACTTCATTGCAGAAAACGCTGGAAAACTTTTCGGAAAACAGTTGACAAATTTCATCTAGATTAGTTCCAACACTTATCCCATATACCATCGACGAGGGCAAACTCGATTCTTTTCGTTGGTCGTTTACGTACTTCCAAAAAGATTTAGGATCAGACTTCAATTTGTTCTGAACATTCCGAAGGTAACGTGCGTAGCATTGTTTCGCTGTCCTTTTATATAAAGAGTTGATGTGTACGTAGTTTGCGCGCAGTGTATACCCGCCATGCTTGGATCTTTTAGATGATTTTAATCGTTTCAATTCAGTAGTTTGCCATGGAGCTTGTCTGAAAGCATTACTTAGTCGTTTCGGCACATAATGATCTATAGCATACGTCAAAATATTGGAAAAAGTCTGAACAGCAAGATTTGCATCATCTTTGTCGAGAACTTCACTCCAATCAATATTCGACAAAAAGTCGATAATTTTTCTATAGTCTGCTTCTTTATAATCATATCTGACGGTTCCATCCACATTGGAGCTATGAGACTGCCGAGAAGCTTATATCTCAAGGCATAAAGGAGGGTGGTGCTTTACATATTTCACCATAGGAACGGGTGCAGCAGCAATCTTGGGAGCGGAATCGGATTTACTCGAAAAACAAAGATCCAGCATTTTATTGTTTTCATTCGTCACGTGGTGAATTGGCGCATCAGATTTGTGCTGTAACGACCTTGCACTTTCGAGCTTCTAATTTTCCAATTATGGTTTCTGTTAATTGGAAAATTTTTCCGGAACACACAAAACCAGGAAAAGGTTTACAACACTTTGCGAAAACCATATTGTAGTATTGTAACTTTTTCGAAAGAGATTTGTTATAAACTGATATAACATGTTTATATGTGAAACAGGTAGAATTTAGGTAAGCAATTCGCCGGTACGTACGTTGGTTGTAAACAGTAGGTAGTCAACTGTCACACCTCTTTGATTCTACATGTGTTTATTCGTTTTGACGTAGTTGCGTTAGTTCTACTGTCTAAATGATTATCTTTCAACGAGAACTTAAAATTTCGAATATATCTGTAAACTGTTTCGGCTGTAACTTCTATATTCTTCAAAAAGCACGGGTGGGATAGCCATCAATCTGTAGGTTTTAATAACAGCTCTAAAATAAATTATCAAAAAAATTTAAACCTTGATTTTTTTATTTAACTTTTTCGGATTATTTTGTAATCATTTTTCTTTTTTTGTATATTTTTCTCTGAGTGCCCAATCGATTCCCTACAACTTCTTCCTGAACGCCATTTTTGTACAATTAACGGTTTCCGAGTTACAACGATTTGAAAAAGGCAATTTTTGTGAAATGCAAAAATACATACGGCCTTTTTAAAAATCAGTCGTGAGTCCGATTGACCTCACCATCGGTTCAAAATTTATGGTTTGCCATACTGAAGCCATGTGCAAAGTTTCATCCAAATCGGAGAAGGTCGAGTCTGATGATCTGCTAAGCATTTCTGGAATTGCTCAATAGAAACCTATGGGACTACGAGATTTTTTTTCTTTATGGGTCACATTATTTGACACATACTCACACAGACACATATATTGCTCAGATCGATGAGTTGTGTAGAATGATATAGAACACTTAGCCCTCTGGGCCAATCTTTACTAGTTAATTTTTCAAGTGATTGCATGAACTTTCTATATGAGAAAGGCAATAAGTGTACTTTTATAGAAAAGCATCGTTCTCATGATCTTGTAATAACACTAACTAGTAGGTTTGAATTGAATAAAAGATTTAGAAATGTACAATGTAAATTTCAATGTGGCTACACTGCACGCTATACGAAATTGAACAAAGCACGCTGCGAACGGAGCAAAGTCGCACGTGCCGTCGCGTAATAGTTTTGCATCGTCATTTTGAGTGACGGATCAGGATTAAATTGCACAATATATTTAAAGACAATTAGAGCTTTAAGGTGAAATGTAGCGGAATGCGAAAATCGCGTTTTTGATCAATTATTCAAAAACTAGACCGATTTTCGAAAAACCAAAAACACTTAAGTTTTCGAAATCAAATTTATCATAACTAAGTATTCTAAGAATTTTGAAATTTTGCTTTGGCGAGCCGTTATTGGTTTTTGAAATGTATAAACAGTTACTGTTCCGTCCCACGGGGATGATTTTAGAACTGAAAAGTAGTGTTTGTAGCAGAATTTCACAAAGAATCTGAAAATGCAACTCAAAATTATAAAATATTAGCTAAAACAACCGAAATTTGAAAAAGTTTACATAGACTTTTTTTTATTGCTTGCGTGCTGCTGTTTCGTATTGAGGTGGTGTGAGAAATGCACGGTGGGCACGGTGGCATTATATCGTGAGCAAAAATTACATATAAAATTATGACGCGAATTTATGCAGCATTGCGTTTTGTGTTGCAATAAAAACGAGTTGAATACAATAAAATGGGTATTGTAAGAAATTGTTTATTTTCTAAGTAACTGTCATTTATAATGCTAATAATGTCCAATTCTGTTTAATTGCTCAATAGAAACCTATGGGACTACGAGATTTTTTTTCTTTATGGGTCACATTATTTGACACATACTCACACAGACACATATATTGCTCAGATCGATGAGTTGTGTAGAATGATATAGAACACTTAGCCCTCTGGGCCAATCTTTACTAGTTAATTTTTCAAGTGATTGCATGAACTTTCTATATGAGAAAGGCAATAAGTGTACTTTTATAGAAAAGCATCGTTCTCATGATCTTGTAATAACACTAACTAGTAGGTTTGAATTGAATAAAAGATTTAGAAATGTACAATGTAAATTTCAATGTGGCAACACTGCACGCTATACGAAATTGAACAAAGCACGCTGCGAACGGAGCAAAGTCGCACGTGCCGTCGCGTAATAGTTTTGCATCGTCATTTTGAGTGACGGATCAGGATTAAATTGCACAATATATTTAAAGACAATTAGAGCTTTAAGGTGAAATGTAGCGGAATGCGAAAATCGCGTTTTTGATCAATTATTCAAAAACTAGACCGATTTTCGAAAAACCAAAAACACTTAAGTTTTCGAAATCAAATTTATCATAACTAAGTATTCTAAGAATTTTGAAGTTTTGCTTTGGCGAGCCGTAATTGGTTTTTGAAATGTATAAACAGTTACTGTTCCGTCCCACGGGGATGATTTTGGAACTGAAAAGTAGTGTTTGTAGCAGAATTTCACAAAGAATCTGAAAATGCAACTCAAAATTATAAAATATTAGCTAAAACAACCGAAATTTGAAAAAGTTTACATAGACTTTTTTTTATTGCTTGCGTGCTGCTGTTTCGTATTGAGGTGGTGTGAGAAATGCACGGTGGGCACGGTGGCATAATATCGTGAGCAAAAATTACATATAAAATTATGACGCGAATTTATGCAGCATTGCGTTTTGTGTTGCAATAAAAACGAGTTGAATACAATAAAATGGGTATTGTAAGAAATTGTTTATTTTCTAAGTAACTGTCATTTATAATGCTAATAATGTCCAATTCTGTTGAGTTCAATGCATTGATGTTGCTGAAGCAATAAAGCCTGGCTGTGTGATATCGTATAACAGGTATTATTTTAGATTGTAGCAATTTTTATAGCAAAACTATAACTTCATCATTGACAAGCTACTGAATGAAATACAAACCAAGTAATATCATGATACAAACAATGTGATAAACATTTAAAAACAACTGGCATATACATGGTTAGCAAGTTGGTCAATACATATAGCCTCATGTTAACTAGCATATATTCAAAGTGTGAAGGATTCAAAAATCCATTACATCCAGTCTTTTTTACAAGTCAATATAACGAGAGGTAAGCCCACTGCGCTCAATCATTGAAAAAAGTTCTTGTTTCTATGTGTCCGTTTTTCTCGGTATGCTTTGTGCGACGGTTCGTTCAACTGAAGCGGATAAAATTTTTCGCGCATTTTATGACGCTACATTTCACCTTAATTTGAATCATGATTCGTGAAAATCGGTTTAACCGTTGCTGAGAAATCGAAGTGAGTTCCGTTTTTGGAGATTTTCTTCAATATTATCGGCGCTTTCGGAAGCGGAAACCGGGGACTAGTAGTCCAAAAGTAGTTTTATATATTCACTAACTAACAAGAACTGCCAACTAGATGAATTTAGCAGTAAGTTTTATAAAAATGTGTACATCGTTTCGCCGTCGATTTTGAAAAAAATACTCGTAAAATTGAAAATGTTCACTAATCGCACTGTAATACCGGAACCGGAAGTCGGATCTGGATCAACTTTTCGGGGACTTTTTGTAAAAAAATAGGACATATTATTTTCTTCTTAGTTTGTGAATATCGGTTAAGAAATTTTCGAGAAAATTGAGTGCACAGTTTTTAATAAATTTGCACATATTTCCTTGTAATTCCAGAACCGAAAGTCGGATCCAAATGAAATTCAAGAAAATTATATGAAGCCATAAGACCTTTTATTTGAATCTAAGTTTGTGAGAATCGAATGAGGCATCTCTGACAAACGTTTGTTTAATTTTTTTTCCTTTTTTTGGTGCACATTACCTTGTAATTTCGGAACCAGAACTCGGATCCAAATAAAACTCAGGAATTTTGTATAGGACCTTAAGACCTTTCATTTGAATCTAAGTAAGTGAAAATCGGTTCAACCATCTCTGAGAAAATTGAGTGACATTATTTATCACATACACACATACACACAGACAGACATTTTGTGATCTCGACGAACTGAGTCGAATGGTATATGACACTCGGCCCTCCAGGCCTCGGTTGTAAAGTCGGATTTCTATATGAGAAAGCCAAAAACATGTTCGTGCTCTTGTTGCAACATAGTTTGGACTTTGTCGTATCTAGTTGCGGATAGCTACTTGGGACGCGGGACAGTTACATATCAGATGCTATGAAGTACGCAATCGCACTCACACAAATCACAAAAATATTACTCAGCACGCTGAATAGTAGTAGATGGTTGAATTTGCAATGTCCAGTCAAAGCTATGACCAGAATCCTGCAATGATGATTGGAAAAATGCAACAGTGTATAGAATGTTTGCCGCCTTGATCCTACCATCACACCCCCTCCCTCTTCATCTGTAACTTTTATCTAATTTTCGTTTTAATCGTGAAATCACGAGTAATAGGCATGATTTCATTAGAAAACAAAAAGATTTGCTTCGTGAATTTTTAATCATGACAGCGGTTTCGAATTACTTCCCATGTGGAAGCTGTTACCCATTCCTGGTTTTGTTCGATTAAAATAAGTATAAATTATTTAATGAACAAATGTTCTACAAAGTTAAGCTAGCTTGATGCGATACAGTTCAAGTTATAAATGGCGGATCGGTAATCTTGGAGATATAATTGTGAGCACGATTACATCAAACTAGTTTGAAATATTCTAATAGCCAACATCAATCGATCGATTTATCTAATGATGTAATTCAAAGGTTTTATACACGACATGAAAATTAACGATCATTTCTGCTAAAAATGCTCATCTTTGCGTTAGAACCTCTTGAGTTAATCAAACTCCGGAACACCTAAACAAACACTCAGCCTACCTTGCTTTATATCCCCGTCAAGGGTTTCTGTTGTTTCTTCTGTGTCAACATTACTATTATCCAGCTGAGCGTTGTAGGTCGGTAGCTCTTGACTTGTGTTGCAGCCCATGTTATCAGGATTTTCTCACTTACAAAACTTAATCTTGTTCACTTGTTTATTAATTAAAACTTTTTGTGCTATATTGTACTTCCAAATTAATTTATTCTAATTTTTCAACTAAAATCTTTCTAAAGGGCAATTATTCACAGGCAACTTTCTACATGCAGGAAAGTAAATCCAAATGGTGCTAAAATTCACAGCTTGTACCTTTTTTGTCATTAATATTTTAAATAGTCGAGCTCAAATGACGTGGTATTAACACTTTTTATTATGGTGCGATAGTTGCACCATATCCATGTGCATTTTTTTGCTTTTATCATGTATTGTAAACCAATCACATCGCCGTCAAATTTTCACTTCTAAAATCACGTTTCCTCACCTCTCGTCACCTAAATCATATCACGTAGTTAAATTTGCATACCAATCCATGGATGTAGCCCGAATATGTTATTAACATGATTTCAATATCCTTCAAGTTGCAATGTAGGTGGGTGTAATTAGGCACACACGCGAAATAACCCTAAGCGGAACTACTTCGATTAACACCGACTCTCATTTCTCACCGACAGTGACCGCGCTTATGGAGGTAATCATTAGATACGACACATATGTGAACCTTGTCGGCAATCTATTGAACCAATGAAGGCTCTTTGTTTCGAATGATTCGACGAACGAACCATACATTTTCATATTCAATCCTACTACAGCTGGTTGTTTATTCAGGAGTAAACAGTCGGCATGGTGATCTAGCTTGTTAGAGGCTCTTTCCGTTACGGGTGTGTGAGGTTTTCTGTCTATTTGAGCTAGACCTTTCTGCTATTGCCATACTTCTCCGCGCGCTATCCACACAACGCCTACTATAAATCCATATCTACAATACAATCAGAAGAGCCGTCGACATTATTGTACCACAATTAAGAGAAAGGTTATCGATTGTTATTTTCATTTTTGGGCTAAATTAATCGACCTTATGATCTATCATCCATGGTTTCGAAAACGAGGTTGGTTCATTTGTTCAAGTGGAATTTCATGCTAGTGGTAAATAACCTCCCTCAATAGATAAATTCAGACCAAAATCTAGAATAAACTACCATGCTGCTCCATATATTTTTTTTTTCCATAAATACGTTTATTTCTTAAGGCAGTTTACATAAGTTTTTCTTCGCCGTAGCATCACTTTTACATAATATTCTTATCCTAATTTAATTCTAACATAGTCACAACGTTTTGAATTTATTAAAACATATTCTCTTATAGCTTAAATATCATCTTAGGTAACTCGTCATTAATTATGAAATCTACTCGGAAATATTATTTGAACCAAACGATTAACTTCTATAAATTATAAAATAAGCTGTTATTTTCAGACATTTTGTTGATAATTTCATAAACTGTTTCGAGTTTGTTTGTATCATTACATAGTTTTTATTCTAATTTAGCTATTGGTTGAACTCATGGACGCAGCTGGGATCAGAACTAAGTCTTAAAAGGGGCCTTTATTAAATTGAAACTCCAATTTTCTTTATGAAATGATGAATAAGTTTCATGTATGAAAGGTCACGACAAGCAAGAATGTCTCGAACTGGGATATTGGATAGTCTACCTTGGGTACGCAAAGAATTTATTAGTTGAGATCTGACATCACGATACTCCACGCATGTCCAAACGACATGATCAATATCCCGATAACCTTCTCCGCAAGCACAATGATTAGTCTCGGAGAGCCCAATTCGAAGGAGATGTGCATCTAAGGTGTAGTGATTAGACATGAGTCTGGACATCACACGAATGAAATCCCTACTCACATCCAGTCCCCTGAACCATGCCTTTGTCGATATTTTCGGAATAATTGAGTGCATCCACCGACCCAGATCATCTCTATCCCAAGATGCTTGCCAGCTGGCAAGTGTTCTTTGGCGAGACGAGCTATAGAATTCGTTGAAAGCAATCGGTCGCTCATAAATTTCACCCTCAATAGCACCACGTTTGGCTAAAATATCGGCTCTTTCATTGCCAGGAATGGAGCAATGAGCCGGGACCCAGACTATAGTGATTAGATAATTATTGTTCAATATGTCGTTCAGGCACTGTTTTATTTTGCCCAGGAAAAACGGTTCATTTTTGCCAGCAGCGTTTGAGCTAATGGCTTCAATTGCACTCAGACTATCTGTGAAGAGGAAATAATGGTTTGGAGATAATGTGACGATTACACTCAAACTATAATGAACTGCTGCTAGCTCTGCTATATAAACAGATGCAGGTTCTTGAAGCCTAAATGAGGCCGAAACATTATTGTTGAACATACCAAACCCTGTCGCTTCTTCAATTCGCGATCCGTCCGTATAAAACATTTTCTCAGAGTCAATATGCCTGAACTTACTTGAAAATATTTATGGGATTTCCGTCGAGCGTAGATGATCCGGGATTCCACGCACTTCACGCTGCATGGATGTATCGAAAAATAAAGTTGAGTCAGGGGCACTTAGGATGCTGACACGGATAGGAATATATCTTGAAGGGTTGATTTCCTGTGACATATGGTTAAAATATACTATCATAAATTTTGTTTGAGATCTAAGCTCGACTAGTCGTTCGAAATTATTAATTACCATGGGATTCAGCACCTCACATCTTATTAGCAGGCGTGATGAAAGCTCCCAAAATCGATCTTTTAATGGAAGAACTCCCGCCAGGACTTCAAGACTCATTGTATGTGTCGAATGCATGCAGCCTAAGGCAATTCGCAAACAACGGTACTGAATTCGCTCAAGTTTGATAATATGAGAGTTTGCAGCGGAACGAAAACAAACGCATCCATATTCCATCACTGAAAGTATCGTTGTTTGATACAATTTTATTAGATCTTGCGGATGAGCACCCCACCAAGATCCTGTTATTGTTCGAAGAAAATTTACTCTTTGTTGGCATTTCGTTATCAGATACCTAATGTGTCCTCCCCACGTGCATTTGGAATCGAACCACACCCCGAGGTATTTAAAAGTTAAAACCTGTTGGATCATTCTTCCCATCATATGGAGCTGAAGCTGCGCGGGATCATGCTTTCTTGAAAAGACGACTAACTCTGTTTTCTCCGCAGAGAATTCGATACCAAGATGAACAGCCCAAACGGACAAGTTATCTAAGGTATCTTGCAATGGTTTATGCAGATCAATAGCTTTGGGCCCAGTAACTGAAACCACGCCATCATCTGCCAATTGTCTTAGTGTACATGGGGTTACTAGACAGCTGTCAATGTCATTCACGTAAAAATTATAGAGGAGCGGACTGAGGCATGAGCCTTGCGGGAGACCCATGTAGCTAATTCTGAATGTTGCCAAATCGCCATGTGAAAAATACATGCACTTCTCTGACAAAAGGTTGTGCAAATAATTATTTATAACCGCTGGAAGTCCATGTTGGTGGAGCTTGTCTGAAAGAACATCAATGGAAACTGAATCAAATGCTCCTTTAATGTCTAAAAATACAGATGCCATTTGTTGCTTTTGAGCGAAGGCAATTTGGATGTCAGACGAAAGTAATGCAAGGCAATCATTCGTCCCTTTATTTCTACGGAAGCCAAACTGAGTATCTGACAACAAACCGTTCGTCTCGACCCAAGTGTCGAGACGTCGTAGAATAATTTTTTCGAACAATTTTCTGATGCAGGACAACATCGCAATGGGTCTATATGAGTTGTGATTGGAAGCTGGTTTCCCCGGCTTTTGAATGGCGATAACTTTCACTTGTCTCCAGTCAGGTGGAACAATATTTTGCTCAAGAAACTTGTTGAACAATTCCAACAAACGTCTTTTTGCGAGGTCGGGCAGATTCTTCACCAAGTTGAATTTAATTCTGTCCAACCCAGGGGCGTTATTGTTACAAGACAAGAGTCCTATAGAAAATTCCATCATTGAAAATGGGTTATTAATAAAACCATTATTTGGAGGAGATTCCCGTATAATGCTCTGCGTAGGAACAGAATCTGGGCAAACTTTCCTAGCAAAGTCAAATATCCATCGGTTCGAGTATTCATCACTCTCATTGTCCACGTTACGATTCCTCATTCGTCTGGCCGTATTCCAAAGAGTGCTCATTGAGGTTTCTCTTGACAAACCTTCGATAAAATGTCTCCAATAGCTACATTTTTTGGCTCGAAGTATGCTCTTGTACTTGGTTTCTAAAACCATAAGTTTTTCAAGATTCTGAGGAGTACCTCCTCCCCGTTTTAGAAACGTCTTGCAAGCATTTTGTTTTGCGAGTTTAGCCTCTGAGCACTCTTTGTCCCACCAGGGGTTGGGAGGCCTTCTGTTAGTCGTTGGCCCAGGAAAGCGTTTAGTTTGGGATTGTTCTGCGGCCTCCAGAATCGAACAAACGAGGAAGTCATATTCTTCAAGTGGAGGGAGCTCTTCCATTGAATTCAAAATACTAGAGATTCTACTTTGGTATTTAATCCAGTCGATATTTTTTGTCAAATCATATGGAATACTAGCTGAATTAGCAATACATTTGTTACAGCTAATTGAGATGATGATTGGTAAATGATCGCTACCGTGTAAATCAGGCAATATTTTCCAGGTGCAATCTAGTCGAATTGATGTTGAGCAAAGAGATAGATCTAATGCACTTGGGCGTGCAGGAGGTCTTGGGATCCGTGTCATGCTACCCATATTTAATACCGCCATGCTAAAATTGTCACAAATGTTTTGTATTAAAGATGATCTGCTATCATTGTAAACGGAACCCCACATCATTCCGTGCGAATTTAAATCCCCCAGAATCAATCGTGGAGCAGGAAGGGCTTCAACCATTTCATTAAGCTGTCGCTGTCCAACTTGTGCTTTTGGAGGAATATAAACCGAAGCTATGCAAATATCTTTGCCTTTAATGTTTATTTGGCAAGCAACAACTTCTATACTAGAAGTTGAAGGGATGTTTAATCTATAAAAGGAACAGCATTTCTTAATTCCCAAAAGCACTCCACCATACGGAGAGTCTCTATCGAGACGTATAATGTTGAAATCATTAAAATTTAAAGCTATGTTTGAAGTAAGCCATGTTTCGCATAAAGCAAATACATCACATTTTTGACTATGCAATAAAATTTTAAATGAATCAAGTTTTGGCATGATGCTTCGACAATTCCACTGCAGGACAGTGATTGTATCATTTGCGGCGGGTGATAAATTATCCATCAAAAGATACAAAACCTGAGACAATTGGCCATTGAGCTGATAACTGCTTCAAAAAATTTCTAGCTATTGGAAGGAATGCCATTATGAGGGTCTTTAAGGGTTCAGATATATTGAATGCTGAGAAAATCCATTCAACAATTTCCGAAAACTTCAGTAATCCTGTTGGTGGCTGTGAAATGGAGCCCACTGGATTATTACCTTTTTCTGTGCTAGATCCTGGATTGGTTTGTGAATTTGACAAACCAGGAGGCACAGTCTTTGGTTTTGACTTTTTTTGTTTAACACGGGGATCTTTTTTTGAAGATGAAACTTTAGGTGTCTTTTTTGGTAATTTGGAAGAAGACTTCTTTCTCTTAACTGACCCTTGGGTAGTGATAAACGAATTACCTTCACTATTTTCGTCAGAGTCAGAGTCCTCTGTTTCCTCTAGATTTGAAAACCCGTTTTCGGTTTCCAAAGGGGGGACATCAATGACCGTTTTAAGCATTTCTGCATATGTGCGCTTAGACCGTGCTTTTAAAGAAAGCTTAATTTTGTCTTTGTGCACTTTAAATGCAGTGCATACTGAAATATCCTCATG
Source organism: Malaya genurostris (assembly GCF_030247185.1). Taxonomy (NCBI): domain Eukaryota; kingdom Metazoa; phylum Arthropoda; class Insecta; order Diptera; family Culicidae; genus Malaya; species Malaya genurostris. Next base: position 98,038,298 of record NC_080572.1, read on the forward strand.
AGGACTTTCCCCACAATAAATACATTTTTCAATTTCCTTGTTGCAATCATTATCTTTATGAGGTCCTTCACACTTAATACATTTTGGTTTATTGCTACAGTAAGTAGCTGTGTGTCCGAATTTTTTGCAGTTCGTACAATTCATTACATTTGGAACAAAAAGCCGAACAGGGAGGCGAATTTTATCGACATAGACATGGGACGGCAACGCAGATCCAGCAAATGTAACTCGAAACGAGTCTGATGGGCGATAAACTTTTTTTCCCTCTTCATAAACTTCTGAGTACAGTTGTTTGCACTCCAGTATTTTCACACCCTCAAGCATAGAGTTCTTGAAACGACCAACACCATGCTTGAGTAAATCATCTACCGAAAGACTCGCTTCGGTAACAACACCGTCAATTTCGACATCTTTGGAGGGTATGTAAACTTTATACTCTTTATTGAAATGTTCCGAAGAGACAATATCATTCGCGTGTTTCAAATTATTTACCACAATACGAATTTTATCGTTATTTACTTTTATGATCTCTTTGATTGAAGAGAACCGTGATGTCAAACCTTTAGAAATTTGGTAAATGTTTAATGGCTTTGATATACGTCTAAAAAAGACTATCCAAGGCCCAGAAGAGCTCTCCTGGTATTTTTTCGTTCGTGGGGGTATAGGATTCATGCTAGGATTTACGTCCATGGATTCATCCATCACATTAAAATTTTTAATCAAACTTTAAAGTAAAAAATGAAACCAACACTACACAGTACTCAATCAAAAGGAAAAGAAAAAATTTCTACCTTGAAATTGTTGTCTATCTCCGTTGCACTGCCGTGTAGATCCTCGTTGCTCTAGATGTTCTTGTTGGATGTATCTGGACGTTGATACAATGCTAAAGCTCACTGTAGCGATAGAATATGATGTGATGCTACTGCTACCTGACATCCAGCACCACTCGAATTCCGATTTGCTTTCGTCTTCGCCAGCTGTAACCAGCGCAGGTCACCGGTGTATACCTGCGTGTTGTATGGCAGTGGAAAGACCGAGTTGTCTTGTCTCCTTCTTCCTTGTGCTCCGCACCGATATGCTTCTGCACCGAAGTGCCTTCGCACCGGTGTGCCTTTGCACTCTCCTGCTTCTGTGTGCCTTTGCACTCTTCTTCTTCAATGTGCCTTTGCACTCTCCTGCTCAGCACTTGTGGCTGTATATTGTGGCCTGGGTAGAGCTTGGGAAACGCCCTTTGTTGTTTCCTACACCAGCTTGGCCCAGCACTAGGGCTCTCTTATGCAGCACGATTTTACGTTTTAACGGCTGCTGCCAACAGGTCTCTACCTGTAGTTCAACCGTTGTCGTATTTAACGCGTGTAAACTAACCAGCGTTATTAAACTGTACGCTTCTATACACAACCTTCTCGGTTGAACGGCTATTACTGAATGATGCTGCTCCATATATGTAGTCAATCAATGTGTGTGATTTAAAGGATCGTCAATCTCAGTTAATTTACGGTAAAACTATTCTGATTTAGTATACCTCTGTTTGGTAAATTGAAATTTGCTATCGATTGAAAAACACTCACTAGGCTGGCTGCCAGACGGCTGCTAGCGGGCAAAATATGGCTGGCAGCCATTCTGGTGCCCGGCTGTCTCACCGCTGGCAGACTTACATATCAAATTAAACGATCGTGTCCAGAACCATGTGAGAAAACGTACGTTCTATTAAATTTACTGTGTAATCGCTGTGAAAACGGACTTTTCAACCGAGGCTCAGAGGGCCGAATGTCATTTACCATTCGATTCAGCTCGACGAACTGAGCAAATTTCTCTGTGTGTGTATGTGACAAATAATGTCACACATTTTTACTAAAGATGGCGGAATCCTTTTTTACAAACTCAGATTCAAAGGAGAGGTCTTGTGGTCCCAAAAGCAACTATTGAATTTTATCCCGATGCGACTTCCTATTCTGGAATAATAAGGCGATATGCACAATAAAATGTAACTGTAACTGAACAAATGTCTCTGTGTGTGTATGTCACAACTAATTTCACTTACTTTTCTCAGAGAAGGTTGAACCGATTTTCACAAACTTAGATTCAAACGTAAGGTCTTATGGTCCTATTGAATTTCATTTCTATCCGACTTCCGGTTCCGGAATTACATGGTAATATGTGCAAACTTATGAGAAAATGCGCACTCAATTTTCTCGGAAATTTCTTAACCGATTTCCACAAACTAAGATGCAAGTAAAAGGTCCTGATATTCTTTAAAAAGCCTCCAAAACGTTGATCCGTATCCGACTTCCGGTGAATAGTGAAAATTTTTCATTACATTTGATTTTTTCACAAGTGATGGAGAAACGAAGTGCACATTTTTAAAAAGTTTACTGATAAATTCATATACTTGGCAGATCTTGTAAGTTGGTTGACATACAAACCTACGTTGGGACTAATAGTTTCCGGTTTCCGGTTCCGAAATTATATGGCGATGAGTGTCAAAACTCTCATACAAAATGATGATCCAAAATCGGTACGCATCGGTATTTGCTGGTACGGAAAACGAGAAAAACCACCGACTTTGCGAATGAAGAACACAGCGTACTTTGTTCAATTTTGTATAACGTGTACGAGTGAACGAAAACCGTGTACGGGAGAATGAAAGGCCATTTTCAAAACACAACCGAATTCATCGGCACCAAGTACACATGAGAACGTATTTTCAATCGTGAAGGAACCGTGTCTGTTACCGGTGTTTGGTTTGGTTGTTCACGGTGCTATATTTACAGTTTGAAAATTTTGACTCAAATAAATCGAATCTAAATCGAAGTGAGTTCCGTTTTTGGAGCTTATCTTAACTATTATCGGTGCTTTAGAAAGTGGAACCCGTGGACTAGTAATCTCAAAGTAGGTTTGAATGTCCACTAACCAATAAGATCTACCAGCTAGATGATGTTTCGCCATCGCTTGTAAAAAAATAGTTATGATATGGGAAATTTTTCACTCATTGCGCTGTAATACCCGTCGGTTCAACTATCTCTGAGAAAATTGAGTGATATTATTTGTCACATAGAATCAGACATACACATACACACACAGATATTCAAGGTTCGTTTTTCGTTTTCGTTCAGTTGTTTCAATCGAAAAAGTGCATGAGAGGTAAATCAGCTAGCTTTAATTTAAACAAAGTCGTTTGTCTCTAAAATCAACAATTTAATGGAATAATTTTTTGCGCTGAATTTATTATAGGTATGTAGGTCCAAATGCAGGTCAAAATACAAATAAGTACGAAATTTTTAAAGGAATGTTTTATAACTATTTGAACTTGTAGGCCTGGCTATGCGATGGTCGCAAAAAATTTTCACGACAGTGACAGTCTCCGGGTCTGCGGCGTATCTAGTGAAGGGCGAAGGAGGCCAAATCAATCTTTGGGACCTTTTTTTTTGCTCGCCCAAGCGATCTCTTCGAAGGTGGAGCCGTTTGACGCTGTCTCCGGATTCCGGCTCAAGGAATAGATTGTCAAAAACTCCATCGGATCTTGCATCGATTTCTCATGAAACGTTAATGAGAAAGGCATCTTTACACCACTAGTTGGATTAAAACAAGTTCTTAATTATTTTGTCGTTAACATTATAACTATGAACTGTTATGATTCTCTCATATGACTAGGCCGCACCAAAAAATAGTGCAATTTTCTTGTCAATTGGAACCTTCGCAGTTTGAGTATAAATCCCTGTTATAGTTAGAGTCACGCGGAGAGAAAATTCGTCAAACTGGGGCCCCGGCCACTGCACAATCTTTCTGTTATTTACTTTGGTGAACTTCGTATAATAAAAGTATAAAAGTTAAAGTGCAGTGTGCTGCTAAATTTGGCAAAAAATCGTTTTGATAGAATGTTTACCGCTGTTCGTTTTTTTTCAATTTCCTTAACATAAAAACTTAGGAGATAAATGAGTAAAAATATTGCAAACTTCATTCCAGAATTAACAGAAAATTTCGAGCTGCACTTCATTTATGAACGTGATTTATATATTGCTTCCGAAAAGTTATGACAGGAAAAGTAATGTTAGTTTATGAAGCTATTCCAATTTATAAGTTTGTTCCGAACTTGAACGTTACAGAAAACAACCACGTGAGTTTCAAATATGATCAATATCTAACGGGGAAGCAGATTTAAAAATTGACATGTGATTGCAATTATGCAATGAAAATCGCGAAAAAGTTACCACAGAGACGGGACTCGAACCTGGGGAATCGTTTTACCAACTAAACTACTCTGCATATGAAAACACCTTAAGAGAAAATCCAACTGACTAGACGGAAACCAGGCATGCTTTGCTGTACCTGGTCACTACGACATTCAACTTTATAGTCCTATACCTACACAGGCAAATTCAACAGAAACAAACATATCACACTGGTCACAAATCTATTCTTTCCCTTTGCCTACTTTGCCGCCGACTCTGATTCGAGATTTTGTTTTTGTCTATTTTTGCTATCTACAGGGGAACACAACTCCTAACTGATTTTTTTTTATGCAATGTCTTCTTATCGAAAACTAAATTTAAAGTCATAACCTTCGAAGATGTCAATGAAACTCAATTTTGAGAAAATTACTCCGAGTACCTTATTGCTAGTTACCAGATAATAGCAGAAAGTAAAAAAAATTCCCCTAAAAAGGCCCATTTTGCAACAACAGGGACATAATTTCTATGTTGGAAACACAATTTTATATGTTGGAAAAAAATTCAATTCAAATTAAGAATGGTGTTTTTTGTAATTTGCCTTAATTCTAATGTAGGGTTCCATATTTTTTCAGTATTTTGATTCGAAAATCAGACTAATTTTATGAACATCACAAAAGTTTTTTGTTGGATTTGTCATTTTTCGACTGTAACTATTTGCAAAAAAATGGTAAAATAAAGTCTAGCACTTTTCAAAAGACAGTATAGATAAATTAAAAAAAAAACAAAGTAAGCAAAGTTTCGCTTTGTTTTTTTTTATAATAAAATTTTTATTCTGGCCTTTTTACGTAAAAGCTTTACGTGGCCGATTGGCTAACATTTTTGTTACTTAACAGTTTTTTTGCTATTGGATCTCGTTGTCACCCTTTTTCTAGGGAGAGATGAGTTTCCATTTCCATCCAACCAGGATCGGGGGCCTTGTTGTACATTGGTTGCAGTTGCTGGTTGGTTGGAGGGTAAGTTGTTAACTGCAGCTAGTGTACTTTGTTCTATAGGGGGATACTGATGTTTCATTGTTGTTGGTGGCTGTCACAGGTGTACTGGGGTTGCTTGGAGTTGGTGTGAAGGAAGCACCGTTGTCCTTTGGTGTGGTTGTCTCCTTGTCCAGTTTATCACATGGCTTACCGTAGTGAAAAACTTTCTGACAATATTGACATGTGGGCCATCTGATTGTCATAGGTAACAAGTGATTTGCAAGGAATTCTTGTATCCTGATCGAAAATCACATAAGAATATATAGGCCTCTTCAAGCGCATGCGTAACAAACGTACGCCATTTAGAATACCGGGGAAAAAGTTCTTCCACTTTTCTTTTTCGATATAGAGAATGACTCCGTATTGGGACAGAGTTTTGCGAATATGAGAATCGGTGACGCTTGAGGGAAGATCATGCACACGCACTTCGATAACACTATCTTCCATATATACTGGAATGTTGTACTTAATGTTATCGTGCTCCACATAGTGCACATTGTTATTGTCTTTTGCGAATTGAATTGCATCCAACTCTTTATAAAACTAGATGTAAACAACATTATTTGTTATTGCATTGAAGTAAATGCACACGTTTAATGTCAAGATGCATTTGCTCCTTAAGCAAACCTTCAAGTTCTCGAATCGAAGGTCGAATTTTGCACTGCCTGAAGTCAACAACAATTGTATTCTTTCGTGTCGGCGGTAGCTTTTGTTCGTTTGGTTCACTCATTTCGAATAGCTTGTTGGGGACCAGAGATGCCAGATCTGCAGATTTGTCTGTAAATCTGCAGATTTCGGGTATAGTGCTTTTGACTTTTAAAATTGCCGCGACCTTTTTCTTTGCTCGCCAAGTCAGTTTTGCTGACATAAAGACATGCTTGCTGACTGCAGATTATTTTTCACATTTACATATGAAACCCTGTCTGCAAATATTTGAAATTTTTACCTGACATCTCTGCTGGGGACACGTTTGTTCCAGTTTCTGGTGAATTTGCTCTTACGAGTTACTGAGGGGTGCAAAAAAAAAATGTATTCGGTCTCGTTGAATTTTTACACTACGGGTGTATAAGTTCACATTTAATTAACAGGAAAAACCTAATCCATTAAAAATTTATAGAACAGTTTTACCTAACGATTGCTATTATCACACATATTTGATTTCTATGGAGATGCTGTCTAAATGGTAAATCTATCTTAGAAATTTTATCAACACAACCTAGCAAATTATGTTGTCTTTCGTAATAATCGCAATTAGGACTATTATATAATTGTTGCGGGTTATTTGATTTACTACTTCTTAGGTTAAGTGTAATTTGCATTATGGAAAATTTCCATTTTCCATTTTTATGTTCTGTACCGTAGCATTTACACTGTCATCTTTTTAGAAGGTTTTGTATGCGGTTTTTCCGCGGATCTTCGAAGGTTTATTTTTGCGCTGATTTCCGAAGTTACGCGGATTTCCGAAGTTACACGATTTTTTGGAGAACTTTCGAAGTTTTCTAGTTTTGTCTCTTAAATGCATGAAACTTTGAGATCTGGTGTTATCCTGATTTTTTTAAAGTCACCTCTCAGACAATTTTTTATTGTTCTCATAAAATATTTTTTATCCACGTCTCATACATTAATAATCGCAATTAGGACTAGCAATTCAAACACATCCATAGTCTGTAACAATAAAAAAATACAACAGGTCATGTGACTCGATTAAGTTAAGATTTGAATTTTTGAAGTTTGTCCTGGTGGGCTGGTAATTGCACGAAAAATACTTACCACAACCAAGTTCATAAAGCATTCAAGCCTATTAATTTTTCAGCTACGAAAATTTGTCGCTCTCTACCACACCACTCTGCCTCGTTCCTTCAAATGAATATGCAATGTCACGCAAACCCACCATGGAGTTTCTTTCGGTACAACCGGTGAATGAAAAAGTTTCGCTATGGTAGTTTTACAGGGAAAACAACACAAATAAGACAAATCTGCATTAGAAGAATTCAAAACTTTCAAACTGTATTGTTCTGGGTGTTTTATTCAGTTTCGTGTAGATATTTATCGGCTAGACAAGAACAGCAATAACCATTCAAGAAAGATTATTTACATCACATTCTCATACATTGCTCATATTAACCTTATGTCGATCTCGCTTGTCTAACTCCACTATTTGATAATGATTGTAGCTTTTTGCTTGCTCACTAGAGAGATTGCATCATTGTTCTTTCTTCACCCTAGGATGTTCAATCACAAAAACGCAGGGATGGCAGAAGTCGTATTTTTTACGCCTACGTCTTAAAACTACTTATCATTAACGAGATATAAATAATTATAGTATTATACACATCGTCCATTCTTATAACGAGTTCGAAATCATTCGAATAGTGCCTTACTCGTTAAAGAGTAATAGAAAAGAACTACATACTAGTGTCGACGTTAGGCGGTTTATGAAGCAGATAGAGAATGACTATCGTTGTTAAAGCGCTCACTAGGAAAATCACATCAAACCACCGATGGTAAAAATTAAAATGTAAACCTCCTAGCACTTCAGTAATGATGACTCTATACTCGGCGGGCATGTTCATCCGCATCAGCAGCACAGACGAACAAAAGTACATGCCCATAATTTGTGCTAGCACCAGAACTATGATATTGGACGACTTACTTGAGGATATTTTGTAGAAGAACTGTGAAAGTCGATATTATATTATTAGGATTTCTGATTTTGATAGAGATACTGTTATCTACCTTAGTTAGTGTTAAAAGCAATCCACGTATGGATGTTACAACGATACATCCAACAAGGATAAATGAGACATGTTGGCTCCAGAAAGCAACATCCATATCAAACCCGCACCAATGAACAGCGATTTCGATGCCACGAGTCACTGGATCTTTCTTTCCAACCCGGTCAAAGATTATGTTTATAGTGCACTAAAAATATAAATTGAGAAAATTATATCGAGTTTCAAATTATAAAACTAATATGGGAACTCATCGTAATAATATCAAATAGGTAATCAGTACTTACGATAAATATCTTCCATAAACAATATAAACTGAAGAAATGGCCAAGCACATTGAAATATTTTCCTTGTAGAGTGGCAGCCCATCGTTCTCGCTCTTGCATATTTTTCAATGAATGGGCCTCCAAAAACAACTGTCTGGATAATTCTTCTAAAGCTGAAATTTCCAATCTTAGCTGCCCTATGTCTATAATGATAAATGAAGTTATATCTCATAAAATAATTATTGTTCCCTTGCTTACTTTCCGCTCCAGGTGGCCTGTTGGTCACGCTACTGATCATTCCCCAGATTCCTGGCTTTGTATTGGGCTTAACACGTCTTCGATCCAGAGCAATTCGCTTTTTCTTTACCAGAATCATATCCATTGTTTGCATTAGTCTTCGCTCTATGTTAGTAACATCACTCTGAGACACTGGCCGTATAAAGTATGACATACTGGTGTACGGATAGTTTACAGCACCGAATCCGGATAGAATCGCCATTACTGTTACTCCCACCACTCCAATGCGAGAAACGGCTTGTTCGATTGTGAAAATACCTTTGCTAACGCTTAGCAGTGGAAATGGATCACCAATCCTCCAAAAAACGTAAAGGTAACAAAACCAGAACAGTGTGGACAGTGGTTGAACCCATTTTTGAGGCACTGAAATTATCCCAAACTTAGCCAAAACTTTTCAATTACAAACAAATTTACTTACCAATTCGGATGTTATTTATGCAAGAGTACACTATGTGATAAGGAATCAATGCGATAACCATAAATAGAAGCAGCGTCAAACCTAGCCTCCAATGAAAGTATCTAGAACTGGAATCCAAACATCCAATAATCTCGAATATAATAAGCTCGAACATCGTCAATGACAGTGCAAAAGTAATTGAGAAAACTAGCTGAACAAATACATGTCGGATTTCGTAATTCCTGAAGAGTTGTTTTACAAAGAAAATCCATCCTCCGATAAAGAAGCAAACCTAGAAAATGTTAAAAGCCGGTACTAATAGTCGTTGAGGACTAAGTTCGAAATGTGTCATTACCTGCGAAACTAAAACTATAGCTGTGTCTTCGAGGAAACCCATTTTAATTGTCCTTTAATAATAGAATCCTGGCATACATCGTATTGTATACTACGAACAGTAAACTTAAATTATTTTAAAGATTCTTCGCCAGAAAATTCACAAACATTAAACAGCAATAATGATTCCTATCATCAGCTGAATTTGTTGACACGATGTTTGACGTTTCTTTCTGCATGCTACTATAAATGGCAAGTGATATATTATAGACCGGGTAAAGAATGTCTGAGAGGATCACAGCGTTGCCAAACTTTCGGATGTATGTTTACTTACTATATATATTCTATAGAAATTAAATTCCGTTAATATATAGGTTCCGTTAATATATAGGTTAACATTGCGTTCATTGCGATTCGGCATCTTTTATTTGTACGATTGTAGAAATGTTCACTCAAATGCAAATGCCACATCTCTAACAAAATTGTTTGGATTCGTCTTAAAAGTTTGAGCTACCTGTTTATGATCCTTTCACTATTCGGACATCCATTTTGGCCACTTTTTCTTTCCAATCAACAGTTAATAACAGCATATAAGCAATTCTTAAAATGGTGACCAGCTGCTGCAGACCTTTCTTTCTTCTCCTTCCTACGTTTTGTCACTTACCTCATGTGAACATACACTCAGAAAAATATTATGGTAACAGTTACTATATAGAGGGCCAACCTGACCATGCGAGTATAATGGTTTTCAGCCGACTATTAAATCAGATGATTTCAACAATAGTCAAGTTCATGTTTACTATAAATGGTATCGGCTCTAGAATAGTAATATTGAACAGTATATTGTATGAATAACTAATACGATTGAGATGGTTAGGCTAACCATGACCGAATCTTTATTTACATTGTGGTTTTCGCTATAACCAGAGCCATGGTATTTTTGACATTTCACTTCTAGTTATTTCGAAACTGAAGGCAGTGGTTGATTCAATAATGCTGAAGATCAGCAAAACATAAGCTAATGTTAAATAGTTTTATGAATTTGAATTCTAGAACAAGAACAACAAAATAGTTTCATTGAATTCTATTTTATTTTTGCAATTATTACAATTTTATTATGATGATGTGCCTGGTGAAATATTGATTATCAACGTAGACACGGAGCAGCATTGCTTGGTTGCAACTGTTGATCCCAGGCTCTGTTCGGTGAAGTTTTTCCTGAAGAAGAAATGGAAGAAATTAAAAGCCAAGTCCAGAAACAAACCTCAATACCCACCTGCCATATATTGTTATTTTTTCCGTCGGATTCGAGCGATTTGAATCCGGGAATCGGATGATGTTCGTCGTTTTCAATCAATCGCTTGATGTTGTTTCTACAGCGACCGATAACGAAAAATAAAAATTATACAGGACGTCGATTTCACTAGAAAACAGCCATTACCGGCAAAATTGTTGAACAATTTAATTTCAACGACGGAAACTAGTAAGGCTACAAAATTTACTCACCTGCAAGACCTTCCAAATTGCACAATATAAGTCACAATATACAAATAATTTCAAATCATTCACTGATGTGTTACGAAATTGTCTGCTGTATTGTAACTTTATGTGACAATAACAAAGTATATCCGTTTAATGACAATTTGTATAGTCAGCACAAGTGAAAAACATAGTCGGTTAAAAAACACTATACGATAATGTGCTTACTACATAAATTCTGTTGATATGGACTACATGAATAGTGTTTTCAAACTTCATAATTTCATTTAAACCATGTATCTATTTATGGTAACATTATTATACTGTGTACATATTTACATGGTAGCGATAACTATTCAGCTTCTCATATGTATCAAGGCTCGAGAGCAATTTCACCTTACTAGAAATTGTGATTTTAACTATTTGTTCTTATATTTCAGATGACTACCATTGTCAGGATGACCATGCCAGAAAAGTCATAAATACAAATAGTTTAGTCAAGTCGTAGACTTTGTTGTCTAGTAATTTATACAATACAGATGGTGAATAGTCATATATCATGATTGTTGCTACTATTTAAGCGTATAGTTGAAATGACAATGGAAAACAGGCTACGGTTACTATGGTATTTTGCTCAGTGTAGGGAGCATCATTAGTTAAAACAAATTTTTATATACATGAGCCTCGATGATTTTCCCTAAAATTGCTACTGTAATTGTGTAATCATTTATTTGAAAGAATTCAAATGGAATTTTTCATCTCAAACAAAGTTTCTACTCCAAGATATTCGCAGCTCTGTTTCATTACATATCGTTGTCAAGGAAACAAAAAGTAAACAATCGATTCGAGTATTGCAATTTTAATTAAAAAGGTCACGCCCGTCTAAAAAAACAGCAACAAGACACTCAAATGATTTATGCTAGCATCATTTTTTTGCAAGATAATAAGTTCAAGGACGAAATTGAAGAACATGTCGTTGGTTAAATAGTTTACAATGTTTACTTTTTCTATGCATTATCTCCAAGATAAAGGATTTTAATTTGATTTTTTGACATAGTTAGGTCAAGATGATTTCTAAATTGATTATAGTGACGCATGATTCGATTGACTATTCTTTACAAAATTTGTTGCGATAGTAGTGAAGATGATAGTACGCGTTGAGAAATAATGTCGTTAATAATAAAGCATTGAAAGATTACGACGTTCTTTAAGTGTTTGTAGATTGATAAGTGTGCAACGTGCTTCATACGATGGCAGAGGAAATGCTGTCCAGTTTAGTTCACGAAGTGTAAAAAAATGAAATTGTTTCTGGATCGATTTCATGCGTTCTTCGATAATAATATCATAGGGATTCCATACTAGGCTTTCCACAAAAGTGAGCTTGGAGTCTAAGACTACGTCTAAATCTCGGACAATTTTACATTTTTCTACATTTTGGTTTCCTAAATGTATGACTATAGATAGAGTTTCATTTTTTCTATTGAATGTTATTGATTTACATTTTTATTACATTGAGCTTTTTAATGATTTCAAATACTTTTATAAAATTTATAGAATAATTGATTCATGTACATATTATCTGTTAAATAGAGCTTTCAAATGATTTAGAACAAAATTAAGGAAGTTTTAATTCGTTCCACGATAGCATTTAATATTTTCCCTCAGTTTCCACGAATAAGAACTGTGAATCAAGACTTTCCGGGATTTCAATATCAGATGTTGTTGAAACGTTCGCTCGGAAAGTCCATGAGTTTTGTGGTGCATCCGAGCATCTTGAGCCCGAAGCATACTAAGTCGCGCACGAGTACTACTAAAAACCCGAAACATATTAGGTTGCGCGCGCATATATTACTGACATTTATACTTACAAATATCCTACTCCCGTGTTGGACTAACATCACTTCCAATTCCTTAGACACAATCTACGTTCGGGCCTGGCCGGCACCGGTACTGATCAATGAATTCTGGGGTTCTCTGAAGATGTACATTGAAGGATGCTTTACCAGTCCCAGGTTTCTCTGTACAATTTCGGCTAATCCCGATCAGTAACGGAGTAGCAACCAGGGGTGGTCGGTCAAGCTCAAGCTCAAGCTCAAACGTGGAATAGATTGGTTTTGTTCTGAAATATTGCGGCGTCGTTGATGTTTCTAATTTCCATGAAGAGTTTCATGTCATCAGCATACATAAGCACTTTTAGATATTTGAGTATGAAGGAAATGTCGTTCACATGCAGTATGAAAAGAAGGTCCTAGATGGGATCCCTGACGTGCGCTCTAATAATATAAGGTAAACTGATTAAAAGTTGGTAAGTAAATCGATCAATTACATTGAATGTTCACATTTCGTGCTTACAAATGTATTGTTCTATACTTATTGTATGGAAAAATCAATACATTTACATTTAAAAGCTCTGACTTCGTCTTATCTTCACCTTAAACGTTCTTTATACCGATTTAAAATGCGAGATATCGTAGATTGTGAAACTCCCAGCTTTCTGCCGATGACACAATGAGAGAGATCCAGAAATTATTTTACGCAACTGCTGTTTTTCCGACTCCATCTTCGAAACGATTGCAAAACTACTACGGTCACTTATACAATATAAACATTACACATTGAACTAGTTTCATGCAAAATTCTAATTGAAATTTGAGCCCGTATACCGTTTACAACGTTACAAAACTTTTAAAATTCTTTACCCTGTAACCGGAACTCGGATACGAATAAAATTTAGGAAGTATTCAAGCGACCATGAAACCTTTTCCGGTTGGATCTAAGTACATGAAAATATATCCATCTATCTTTGAGAAAAGTAATCTAGATCATTTGACACGTACACACTCAGACACTGCTCAACTCGACGAACTGAGTCGAATGGTATTGGTATTGGTACACAATTTTCACTAGTTGAGTTTTTATGTTATTACATAAACTACAGTATAAGAGTAAAGAAAAAGACAACTGGAACCATATAAAGGCAGTTTCCGAGTGATGAATAAAATTAAAAAAAAACATAATTTGTTTTATTAATTAGTTATCTATAAATGCAAATGATTTATTCTCTACCCTAAGTCTTTACTCAGCTTCCAAAGCTCGTCCGAAGCTATCTCTAACAGTCACACTCACACAACTGGGCACGACCGTAGATTTCGGTTCATATACTCACCCAAACTGCCAACAACAGCATACCAACCGCAGGAGAGCACTGGTATCGAGCTCAGGTATGCGGGTTGACTTAAGCATCACGGCACCAGCGCCCCAGAGACAAGACAACACCTGTAAGTGAATGGAACTTTTCAAGCTCTGCTTCGATTCGATCAGCTCAACAATTCCAAAGCGTGTTGGCGGTGTGGGTTGCGGGGGAAGCGTAGTGACTAACGCGGGTGCAAAACGTGATCGAGTGTACGCAAGGGAAGGAGAAATCAAGAAATCGGATGAAAAACTGCTCGAATCGACACCGGCACTGGCCGGGTGAGTTTACTGCCTGCCGATCACCTTTAGTTCAATTTCGAACCTTCAGGTGAGCGGTTTGGACGTCTGCAAAGTGCGCTGCCATCGTAAGAAAAGGAGAGAAAAAATAAAAGGATATGTTCGGTGTACGAAACAGCACCATTTATGTGCGTGTGTAAATGGAGAGAAAGGTTATGCCTGTCGTAAATGCGATGGTTGAGAAGTGATCCTTTTTCACTAACAGTTTGAAGGTGAAAACCAGGAATCGAATTGTGCAAACCGTGCATTATTAAGTGAAGGGAAGTGGATCAAGTGCAACTCTATCCGGTGTTGTGTCAATAAAGTTCTGTGAATTGTTGTATAGGGATTTGCTTGAAAATATGCACAACTATCACTGAGGGAGCAGATCGTGTTGAAGTAAAATGAAAAGTTTGTAAACACGTGAAAATTCCGGGATACATACCATCGGGCTAAAGCTTTGTAGCTGAGAGAACCAGGTGTAAAGGCAGAATAGAAGAGAAACGAGCCGATAATTAAGGAATAACTGAAGTGATTAGAGGTGTTGTTGTTGAATGAAGAATTCAAGGAAAGAGAGAACGTGCAATTTGAAGAATAAGTGCGAATTGGATGCTTTCGAGTGTGCTACTTCGAAAGAGAATAAGAGGAACGGACGAGTGCAGTGTGAGGATATGTGAGGCCGAAATTGGCAAAATATAGAGTAAGTTTTACGGTTCGAGATGTGGTTTTAAATGTTGCTCCAAAAAGCAGGGAATGAAAACAAACGGCAAAACAGATGGAATTTGGCGTACTGTTTTGGTTTGGTATTCTTTTTTTCTGGATAATGGACCGAGCTCGTTGGAATTTTTATCAATTCAATCTGATCCATGGATAAAAAGATTGAAAAGAGAAAAGGAAACCAGTTCAATGGGTGATCAAATTATTCCTAGCTTTTGTAAATAGAAAAAAAAATCTAAGCGCTAGACAGGCTTGAAAATAAGTATGTGTACATTTTCCTATTGCAAAAAGAGTCTTTGCGCTATACTTTCTTAAATTATGTAATTCAACAGTGTTGAGAAAAGTCGGAATAAAATTCGCAATGCTTTTCGCTGATCGGAACAGAAGCGATAACTGCTGTTTTACAAATAGTTACTCGTAACGGTGGGCAAACCGATAATAGTTGCTGTTACTTATATGGTTAACCATTGTGAGTAGAGAAAACGAATTAACGGGAGCATAGCCGTTTTTTGTTATTGTTGTTAATTAGTCTTCCTACTGCATTCCAGTCAATTTGATCAGTGTGGCAACTTTCCAGAACTGTAAGTTTTTGATAAAACAAACCTGGAAAGAAATGTATCCTAGCCTGAGTTCACAAACTAGTTGACCAGATAGGCGAGTTATTATTCTACTTGAAAGATCTATTTTCACTATTTTCATATATCTGAAATGTTAATGATAGGTAGGAGATTAGATTTTATCTCGATATTTTGAATTAATGCCAGAATAAGAAGATTTTCTAATTCACGATTTCAACATTTTAGTTGGTTTGACGCGAAGGCGCCATAATTCAGTTCAGTTATTCGCAATACCTGAGCGGAAGACACGGATTTTTGGGGAAAAAAAGGGTTCGCCTCGATTCAGGACTCTAGTATGCGTTCTTAGGCATGCCGTTTATCATTTCCGCCTCCCTGAGGTGAGATGAACACAGTTTTTTTTATACTCAATCAATTTTTTTTTATTCAGGCCCACTTAAAGCTTGCTTCATTTAGAATTAGAGCAAACTTTTGCTCATATTGTTGCGCTCCTGGTGGACGGATTTGGAAGTTCTTGGCGCCCACGTGTCGGGAATTTTGTCAGCTTCACGTATGATTTTTGACATTTCGCAAATCGACTGTACTTTGTAAACAATCAACATGGAAGCCGAAAGAAGGGAAAAAATTGTGCACAGTTATTTGGAAAATCCATTGTGGTCTGCATCTAGGCTAGCTAAACAGCTGAAATTGCCCAGAAATACCGTATGGCGCGTTATCAAATGGTATAAGAAAACATTGACGACGATTCGGAAGCCTCAAGCCAATCGTCGGATTGGAACTGTCGACCGGAAACTGCGTGGTAAGATTTGGCCAGAAAATTCGGTGCTGCCCATAGTGCCGTGAGGAGAACTCGACTCCGGGAAGGAATCAAGTCGTATCGAGCAAAAAAACAGCCAAATCGAGCCATAAAACAGAATAGTATGGTCAAAATTGGTGCTCGGAAACTATATGACCAGGTGCTGACCAAGTTCGACGGATGTCTTCTGATGGACAATGAAACCTATGTCAAGGCTGACTTCGGGCAAACCCCAGGTCAAAAATTTTACCTGACAACGGCTTGGGGGATGTTCCAACCAAATTTAAATTTGTTTTTGCCGACAAATTTGCAAGAAAATTTATGATTTGGCAGGGCATTTGCAGCTGTGGCAAAAAAACTAAAGTTTTCGTTACAAATAAAACAATGACATCGGAACTATACCAAAAAGAGTGTCTCCAAAAATGAATTTTGCCGTTCATTCGATCCCACGACCATCCCGTAATGTTTTGGCCAGATTTGGCAAGCTGTCATTACAGCAAAGTCGTTCAAGAATGGTATGCAGAGAAAGGGGTCCAGTTTGTTCCGAAAAACCTTTACCCACCCAACTGCCCCCAGTTCCGCACTATTGAGAAATACTGGGCATTCATGAAGAGGAGACTCAAGGCAAAGGGAAAGGTTGTCAAAGACATCAATCAGATGACGACCTGGTGGAATAAGATAGCTAAAACGTTGGACGAAGAAGGTGTGCGCCGGCTAACGTGCCGTGTTACCGGAAAAATTCGAGAATTCCTTCGAAACCGTGACGAATAATTTTATCCGTATTTCTTCTTGAAAGTATGAAGAAAACGCTACATTTGTATAAAAAACGATCTTGAATTCAATAATAAATAACTGAAATACAGGCAATTGTCTTTGTTCCAATTCTATCTGAAGCAAGCTTTATAAACAAGCCTTACGTGGCCGATTGAGTAATGTTTTGGTAGCTAATCAGCTCGCAGTACCTCTTTTTCTTGGGGGAGAGCAGCTCTCATTTCCAGCAAATGCTTGTTCATGGCTCGTCCTATCATCTATTGCTTCATCGTCGGTGTTGTTGTCAAAGGTTTGTTGTGAGTGGTTTCCGTTTTCTTATCGCTTTCATTATTGTTCGCAGACTTTGGATCGTTGTTAGTTACTGTAGATGCTTCTTCAAGTACATTGATGGCAGTTGCTAGTTGGTTCGTTCGGTTAGTGTATTGTTATGAATAGCCGAATTCTTACTACATGTATTGTCTTTAGAACTACCATGTATCTGTGTATTAAGGAGTTTTTAAGGAGTTACATTGATGTATAGGACCACAACAAGTATCACAACTCATATTCGCATCTCTCGTGTATGAACCGAATTAGCAGTACACAGTTCATGCCAAAGATTTTGATCTGTAACAAAGAATAAATAATTTCGCTATAGGTGAGAAAATCAATTATAAGAGCATTTTGGTTATGAATCGAATGACTAAATTGATCGTCTTAAACAACATGCACAAATATGTCTCCCTCATATTAGTCAATTGAAACTATTCATGGTTTATAACCATCCATAGTTAGTGTCTATTTTACTAGCGAACAAAACGTGTCGTAAGCCCACAGTACTCAATCACCGGAAATATTACTTCTATGTGTCGGTTTTGCACGATACGCTTTGTGCGATGATTCGTTCAATTCATGCGGTTGAAATTTTGCGTGCCTTCTTTCGGCACTGATGGTTTCGATGGTTTGGAGAATAAATTATGTTGCTGCCTTGAATACAACAAAAGATATTCGCAATTAAGGTCTATTCATTCTTGTACGGGGTAAAATTTGAAAAAGTGCTCCATAGTAAAGTAAGTCGTATTCACGACAAAAAATCTGGACGTTAATCAGGCCTTGTTAACCAAAACCAAGATTTCATCCGTAAAAAGGAGCCTTCCTTAAGAGATGTGGCAAAAAACGAAATTGAAATCATGCCATATCTGCACAACAAGGCACCATTAGTTATAAAATAAACTACTGTGTGGAAAACCAGCATACGTAATCATTGATGATTAAAATTCCGGTAAAAAGGTAGATCTTCCAAGCAAATTGTAAGTGTAGAATGATTTCGAATACTTTGTGACAACAGATACATTGACAGTGGATGTTTATGATCAGGAATTCTTGCAGTGGCACCTACTGTATATGATCCGAAAACATGAAAATCAGTTCTGTTTTGACTGAATTTGGCATCATTGCATTACATGATTGGTACGATAGCGTGATACAAAGCCAACGGAGTAAAAATTCGTCTCCCATGAAATGAACGGCCTGTCTTGAGCCTGCAGTAGCTGATTTCCGTAATATCCTACTGCTGCTGTCACCAGGAAACAGTTTAAACACGCACTTTCTAGTGGACTTTTTAGCTTTATCCAGAAGGACTATCAGGATCATCCCAGAAATGGTGTACACATATGATAATTTAAGGCGGTATGCACTTGGTACTTGAATGGTCATCAATCTAATAGTCCGTCTCCATCTTGGGTAGTCATCCCTTTACCTGTGTTGATTTTCCGTTATCTCCTTTAGTGCCTTCTCACAAACGTGGTTCACGTGATTTATGAAGCTCTGATTTTGAATCTATCAACGCTCCAAGACATTCTACTACATTTACGCCGTTGTGAATGCTGACTGGCACTAGCTGCTCCTAGCGATTCATTATTTATCAAAATACGTTGCTATCTAACAAGTTTACATTCTTCACCCTAAAAAACTTCGACTGTAATTCACTTAAGTATTTTGAAAACATTGGACACTTTCGGAAACTTTTTGGCGATATGTTATTTTTTACCGTACGACAAATTGCTGACAAAGTTTGACTACATGATTATACATGATTAATCAAATAGAAAAGAAGACTTCAATCAGCTTCCTGGACTTGAGTTTTATACCGGACTACAACGTGGCAAGGTCATGTCCAGAACAAAAAATAAAGTTCTCCAATCTTTTTTATTAGAAAATTTTGGTAATCTATTTGTAATTGTGGTTCGAAAAGCAAGATTTTCTAGCTAGAGGTACGATTGACCCACAAGTTTATGTCAACGAGTGTCTGCAAGAATGGCTACTACCATTCATCCAAAAGCACACAAATTCACTGTTGTTTTGGCCTCGGGCCATAAGGGTAAAGCGGTTAAGGAGTGATACGCAGGAATCAACATTGTACCGAAGGACTGCAACTCTCCGCACACTTCTGAACTTTGTCCAATAGATGGGTCTTTGTAAAACGAAACATTGAAAATACGGTTGGACTGGCAAATAATGATTTTGCTAAGTAATAGGAAAAGTCTTCCAGGCAGGTGATTGAGGACAGTGAGCTAAGTTTAATGGTTGAAGGCAAACGTTAGAGTTAGAGAATACGGATATAACAAGTCTGAATAGTAGTTCTTACTCTGATGTAAAATAATAGTAAATTAACTTTTTGTAAAAATGATTTTTTTTTAATTGAACAATAAATAGAAGTTATGTTATGCTAACTTTCCCTTTGGCTAGATTTTGTTGTGTGTATTCCAATGCTCCAATATAGAAGCGCGTGTACATGAACTCTGTATAAAATGTTCAAAACGACGAATGTAACAATGAGAGATTCTCTTTGTTTACTTTCTCTTACGATTATTGCGGAATATTCCAGCTTTTTTCGGTAATTTCTGCAGTGCAGATTAAAAGATGATAGCTTTAGTTATTATTATCGGTAAGTAATTGGAGAGAAGGATTGCTAGGAGTACCGTAATAATCGAAAGGGAAAGTAAACAAAGAGAATCTCTCATTGTCACATTCGTCGTTTTTAACACTACAGAACACGTACAGAACTGTCTTCCTCCACTAGCGATAATTTTATCCGAAGAATTATGTCGACGGATGGTGAGATGCTTTCCATCGTAAAAAAAAGTATAGACAAATTCTTTCCTCGGTATCACGAATGGCGTATATTTGTTGAGCATGCGTTTAAAGCATGCTATACCCTCTTAAGAGACTTTTGGACAGGACACAAGGTTGCCATGTAAAGGCTGGTCATCTACCTGTATTGAAAATCTAAGATACTGCTTAGCATAAGCTTTTCACGAGAAGAGAAGTTTTGCTTCACTCATATTTTCTAGTATAATCCCAGAAGAGGAAAAAAATGTAAGATTCAAACAAGACCGAATTAAATTTATGGCCCCATAGATCGCTATTAATTTTCATCTCAATCCAACTTCCGGTTCCGGAATTACAGGGCGATAAGTGAAAATTTTTCAAACTGTCATGCAAACCCGGTACGCATCGGTACGTGCTGGTCCGAAAGAAGAAAACACCACGGCCTAGCACACAGTGTGCTTTGATCAATTTTGTATAGATTGCAAGGTTGCCACATTTAAATCTATATTAACTTGACATTGTTTACAAACTGAAAAAGTTATAGTAGTTTACACCCAAAGAAAGTTTTTTAATTTTATTCAAGTTTCAGTAAAAGATCTTGACAGAATCTTCTAGTGATGTTTTTGAAAATAAAGGGTGATTTTTTAAGAGCTTGAGAACTTTTTTAAACAATAAAACGCATAAAATTTGCAAAATCTCATCGGTTCTTTATTTTAAACGTTAGATTGGTACATGACATTTACTTTTTGAAGATAATTTCATTTAAATGTTGACCGCGGCTGCGTCTTAGGTGGTCCATTCGGAAAGTCCAATTTTGGGCAACTTTTTCGAGCATTTCGGCCGGAATAGCCCGAATTTCTTCGGAAATGTTGTTTTCCAAAGCTGGAATAGTTACTGGCTTATTTCTGTAGACTTTAGACTTGACGTAGCCCCACAAAAAATAGTCTAAAGGCGTCAAATCGCATGATCTTGGTGGCCAACTTACCGGTCCATTTCTTGAGATGAATTGTTCTCCGAAGTTTTCCCTCAAAATGGCCATAGAATCGCGAGCTGTGTGGCATGTAGCGCCATCTTGTTGAAACCACATGTCAACCAAGTTCAGTTCTTCCATTTTTGGCAACAAAAAGTTTGTTAACATCGAACGATAGCGATCGCCATTCACTGTAACGTTGCGTCCAACAGCATCATTGAAAAAATACGGTCCAATGATTCCACCAGCGTACAAACCACACCAAACAGTGCATTTTTCGGGATGCATGGGCAGTTCTTGAACGGCTTCTGGTTGCTCTTCACTCCAAATGCGGCAATTTTGCTTATTTACGTAGCCATTCAACCAGAAATGAGCCTCATCGCTGAACAAAATTTGTCGATAAAAAAGCGGATTTTCCGAATGGACCACCTAAGACGCAGCCGCGGTCAACATTTAAATGAAATTATCTTCAAAAAGTAAATGTCATGTACCAATCTAACGTTTAAAATAAAGAACCGATGAGATTTTGCAAATTTTATGCGTTTTATTGTTTAAAAAAGTTCTCAAGCTCTTAAAAAATCACCCTTTATAAGCAATATGAGAAAGGCATGATTACACCACTAGATGGATTAAAAAAGGTTTTTTTTTTAATTTTATGCACGTTTCGTTTACATTTCCTCGACAATTGTTCTCACATATTTAGGCCTAGAATCATAACAGAAGAAATTCACATTCTCATACACTAACCGCATAGGCGTAAAAAACTATCACCATCAGGAGTTTCCAGACTATGATGTTCGCTGAGAGCAAAGAATGATTCATTGGAAAGTAAAAACACAAAATTTCACTGAAGCAAATTGTTTGATTGTGAATAGTCTACTGCCGTTGCTCTTTCCAAACTAAAATTCCCTCTCACTGATCTGTCTGTACAGAAGTAGGTATATTCGTCTGAATAGTCGCGGATTTTTCCTCCATTCGCTGCAGGCAGGTTTTGTTTACGGTTTTATGCCACGCAGCTAGCAGTTAGACCAGCAATGAGTCGACTGCGGTCAGGCAAGTATCGGCACAGAAAAATGCTATTCGCTGCTGTTATTGCTGTTCCTGCAAATTAAGACTAACGTTTTTACGGCCAGTAGCCAGACGTGCGCCCATTGATTTCAGTATATAAGATTGTTTTAACCATATTTTGCCCGTTTATCGATGAAAGATATGGACTTACGTTTCGGAATAAAAAAAAAACAGTCGAACAGGTGTTGGCTTAGTTAGGAACCGGTGAAATTGATTTTGTTTGGAGATGAAATGTGTGGTCGATGTTGATTTTGTTGTTGTTGAATTTGCATAACCATTGAACTTTCTAGCTTGTGCAATGCAATTGGTATGATGTGAATTTAACAGATGTTGCGTAATTGGATTAATTCATCTCATCTACTTCTTGATAAAAATCAGATTTTTGATGTGCTAATTATCCAACACTGAGTATAACATATCATTCGTCTCAGTACGATTGAATTCACAAAATTTCTTTGCGCTATAACAACATCGTTTACTTCAACTTTGACACTTTTCGAAATATTGGTTTCGTCATGATACCTGAATAGCGTCAATCTCCTGGAAGTGCACACTATTGTAACTATAAGTGGTCTAGATAATGTTAATTACCCACTTGTACAGAATCCCAGATCAATTCCTGCATTTGTCTTTAATCTAACTCCGTGATACACTGAGTTGGTGACTTTTCGTCAAATTAGTACAGCATCCGCATTTTACTGCTAATGACACCTAGTGGATCAACACAATCCGCTAGACAGACGTAATTATATAGCGTTTTTTTTACACCGAGGTGCAATATATTTTCTGACGTTTTGAAAGAAATGAAACCAAATGACGGACGCCAACCGATTTGGGGATTTGGTACCTCATGCACATTATTATTTTGTTTATTTTTAATCATGTGCACTTTGTGAGCGTTGGTTCAAACGATTTATTAGTGAGGATTTCAGTTTGAAAGACAAAAAACAGGTCAACCCAAAATATTTGAAAATGTCGAATTGCAAGGATTGTTGAACGAAGTTGAACGATCCCCGATCTGGAAGGATTCATAGTGTCAGTCGGATCATAGTACTAGCCATGTAATGATTTTGTACGCTAAGAATCGGCTGCGAAGTCTGTTGCCAAAAGAAATGCCAAATTCCACGGAAGGAATGTAATGCCAATACTTTGACTTTGTTGAACGAAGACAATACCTAAAGTCAAAAACAAATGCCGGAGAGGTTAAACGTTAACTGACAAAAAAAATCGTCCCATCATTTCTGATCATCCTCACGTCATGGGAAAGATTCAGCGGGCGGCAAAACAGGTTCCTCATGAGCTGAATGATAAACAACAGGAGAAGCTGAGCGAAACTTTGCATTGAGATTTCTACACCGGATCGTGGGAGATTATTATTTTTTTAGGAGATTGTAAATGGATTTATTCTGAAGCATGGGCCGATCCTGGCCACCTACTGAAAATTCTAATCGCTTCGGAAAGAAAACGACATCAACATCAATTTCTTCGGAAAGAAACGACATCTTGTACTACGAACTTCTCAATTCGGGTCAATTGTCTTACCCTTTTTGCTTGTCTCAAAGAAATATCCTGACTGAGATTCAATCTAGTTATCTAAAAAAAAAACTCTTTTCAATCCCTCTAGTGATGTGATAATGCCTTTCTCTTGTCATTTAAACAGTGTCATTAAAACATATTTTCTCGTTAAGATAATTTCTGACACAAATTTGGGCTGATTTTTAACACAAATCCATTCAGATTGTTTCGGTTAGTTCAGAAACGGGTGACTTAACGCTTTACGTTTCATGTTCGGCAACATTCTGAAAACCAAAAATTTCAGCAATAATACGTTTGATCATTGGTTACTTTCTGAAATAAGTGCGAATAGAACAAAACGCGTTTTGTTGGTTATTGATTCGCATCCCAATAGTAACTTCAAAACAAGCTGAAGTTTATAGAAATCGGTTAAGCCATCTCGGAGAAAATTGGGCGGAGAGAAAAATATGTGCAGTCTAATATTATCAGTATATCGAATAAAATTTGAATATCTAACACTTGTGAATTATTTACAGCGAAATCAAAGTGCGTCCATACTTTCTGGGACAGTCTTTATGTTGCACCAAAACCGGCAAAAGTCTTTTCGGAGGCTTCCACCGATGGTGCCTGTGTTAACGAAGATTTCACTTTGCTTTCCGCAGGAGTAGATAGCATGCCGAATCGAATATTCCGATGCGAATTTCAGCATTCCATTTTTCTTGAAAAGATTAATCACTATAAATTTTTCTTTCCCGATTTTTTTTCGTATCGGAGAGTGAAAGTATCTATGTTAACCCGCAAAGAATTTAGAAAGTCTCGAAAAGCTCACCGAACAGTAGCAAATGTATGAATGTCGGCCCTTTTTCTCACGCATTTGATTTTGAGCCTTCGATTTTCGCAGAATATTTGCTGTTCTTACTTAAATATTATTCAGCTCCAATTTTGCTACAATAGTTTTAGGCTGTTTGCTAAGTTCCGTTTATCAATAGGACGAAGTTCCGATGAATTTGATGGGTTCATATCTGTTTACACAAGATGGACCCTGTTGGCTTAGTACTACTCCAACACATTTCGAGCGTTGCTAGATACTAGATCCGGCCTAAACAGAGTTGATATTTTGTGCTTCTTAAGGATTGGAAAGGAACGATTTTTAGAGCACACTTTCGTGCAAAACGCACTGTTGATTGATCCGAAAGCGCTAATTTCGCCACGTCCGCAAAACACCAGCCAAAACTTCTTCCAAATTTTCGATAGCTTCTTCTTTCGAAATATTCCGCCGAACTTACACTTGGCAACGAAATATACTTGCACAGGAAGCAAACGCAACATGCATTATCTTTTTCGAACGGTCGAACGGTCGAACGAATTTTTGGTCGCCAGTTACAATCCGATATGAAATGCTCCTTTCAGTTAGTGCGGAACCCGTTTTACAACCTTTGGAAATTTCCCCATGGACCTCAAGCGATCGGAAATGGCTTGCCGAGTGATATTCAACTGCTCTGCCGTAGTTTGTTGTGTTTGTGTATGGGAGCGGGTCATTTCGTCGAAAGTCGTTTCCCCGAATGCCATTTCGCCGGAAGTTGTTTCATCGAAAGGGTTATTTCAAAGGAGAGAAAGGGTTGGAAGCGGCGGCCTCATGCAAGCAAACTTGTAATCCATTCCTTCACCCGGCTTATTCGAAGCTTTGCCGCAGTTAAAACCAAGCATTCATTCATTTCGAGGAACCGTTCATTACTAATCGGCAGTGGTGGTCTCTAGCACTCAATCATGTAACCGCCAACTCGTTTATTCAAGTAGATGATTTTGCCTCAATTAGGTCCAGATGAACGAAAACACACAAATATGATCGATGCCGCATTATTCAATTTGTGCAAGAAATAGGACTTTCCTCAACAGACTATAGGTCTACATCAAAACTATTTCGTTTAGATAAATCAGGCTATGACGGCCGAGAAGCATCGGATACTGCGAGGAGCAGATGCCCCTCCGGAATCACATTTGTTTAGGTTCATTCGTTTTGTGCGTTACAAAGTTCGGAAAGTATGACAGATTCGGCGAAATTTCCTATTCGGCGAAAAGACCCTTCGACAAAATGATCCCTCTGGCGAAATGGCTTTTGGCGAAATAGCTTTCGGCGAAATGGCTTTCGGTGAACCGTGATCCTTTGTGTATCATCTTCGTCCAATAGTGATTGTAGTTCGTCATCTTCAAAATCGGTCATTTGATTTTAGTGTTATTTGTCAATATAACATAAAAATTGCTTTTTTTAAGCGTTGAAATCAACATTCATAAATTTTGACAGTTAGTCTCATCGTAAGTCTCAACAAGAAATCAATGTCTTTCCGATACCATTTTCTTTTGATTGAACAACAAAACCATCACATGCTTACTCTTACTCTTACTCTTTCAGTCGTAGACCACGCGGGTCTCTGCTGTATACAGGAGGCGTCTCCATTCAACTCGGTTCATTGCTGTTCGCCGCCAGCCTCGGTAGCTGCGAAGGGTCCGCAGGTCGTCCTCAATTTGATCGATCCATCTTGCCCGCTGTGCGCCTCTTCTTCTTATACCGGTCGGATCATTGTCGAGGATCATTTTAACCGGGTTGTTCTCCGACATTTTAACAACATGCCCGGCCCACTGTAACCGCCCGACCTTGGCCGTTTGGACGAGGGTTGGTCCTCCCAGCAACTGGTGCAGTTCATGGTTCATTCGCCTTCTCCACGTACCGTCTTCCATCCGCACTCCGCCGAAGATGGTTCGCAACACCTTCCGTTCAAAAACACCTAGTGCACGTTGATCCTCCGCAAGCATTGTCCAGAACTCGTGCCCGTAGAGGATAACCGGTCTAATCAGCGTTTTGTAGATAGTTAACTTCGTACGACGGCGAATTTTGCTCGATCGAAGCGTCCTGCGCAGTCCAAAGTAAGCACGATTTCCTGACAATATGCGTCTCTGAATTTCTCTGCTGGTGTCATTATCGGCAGTCACCAGTGAGCCCAAGTACACGAACTCGTCGACCATTTCGATTTCATCACCACCAATCAGAACTCGTAATGGGTGGCTGACGTTATCTTCTCTCGAGCCCCTGCCTTTCATGTACTTTGTCTTTGACACATTGATGTCTAATCCGATCCGCTTGGCCTCAGCTTTTAGTCCGATGTACGTATCTTCCATCTTCTCAAAGTTGCGTGCTATAATATCAATATCATCAGCGAAACCAAGTAGCTGGACGGACTTTCTGAAAATCGTGCCACTCGTGTCTATCCTCGCTCTTCTTATCACACCCTCCAAAGCAATGTTGAATAGCAGACACGAAAGGCCATCACCTTGCCGTAGCCCTCTGCGAGTTTCGAAGGGACTCGAGTTTATCCCCGATACTCGAACAACGCACATCACTCGATCCATCGTAGCCTTGACCAATCGTATCAGTTTGTCCGGGAATCCGTAGTCGTGCATGATTTTCCATAGCTGTTCTCGATCGATTGTGTCGTAGGCTGATTTGAAATCGATGAATAAGTGATGTGTGGGCACATTGTATTCGCGGCACTTTTGCAACACCTGGCGGATGGCGAACACTTGGTCCGTGGTAGCGCGTTCGCCCATAAATCCTGTCTGATATTGTCCCACGAATTCGTTTGCAATCGGTGAAAGTCGATGGCATAAGATTTGGGAGAGTACCTTGTAGGCGGCGTTCAGCAGAGTTATCGCGCGGTAATTGCAGCAATCCAGCTTATCGCCCTTTTTGTAGATGGGACACACGATTCCTTCCATCCATTCCTCCGGTAAAATCTCGTCCTCCCAGATCTTGGTAACGACCCAGTGCAGTGCTTTCACTAGTGCATTACCACCGTGTTTTAGTAGCTCGCTTGGTAGTTGGTCAACGCCAGCGGCCTTATTATTTTTCAACCGGCTTACCACCTCCTCCACTTCTTGGAGGTCTGGGACCGGCAGTCTATCGTCCTCCGCACGCGTTCCCAAGTTCGTTACCGCGCCGCTACTTTCGTATTCCGCCACATCGCCATTGAGGTGCTCGTCGAAATACTGCCGCCACCTCTCGATCACCTCACAGTCGTTCGTGAGAAGATCCCCGTTGGTGTCCTTGCACATATCGGCCTGTGGCACATGGCCTCTGCGCGAACGGTTCACCTTCTCGTAGAACTTCCTTGTGTCATTAGCACGGAACAGCTGTTCCATCGCTTCGCGATCTCGGTCTTCCTGTTGGCGCTTTTTTCTACGGGATACCGAGTTTAGTCTGTTCCGCGCCTGTCTGTATCGCTCCTCGTTTGCTCTCGTCCGGTGTTGCAGCTTGCTCGCCCAAGCTGCATTCTTCTCGGCCACTAACTGTTCACATTCGTCGTCGAACCAGTCGTTCCTCACGTTCGGAGCCGCTGTACCTAGCATTGCTGATGCAGTGCTACCTATGGCAGAACGGATGTCTCTCCAGCCATCTTCAAGAGTAGCTGCTCTTCCGTTGGTAGTGCCACTGCCAACTGCTGCGCGTAATCTTGGGCTACTCCAGTATCCCGGAGCCGCGCGATGTTAAACCGCGACGTTCGGTTTCGACGTTGGGTAGCCACCGTCGAAAGTTTTGAGCGCATGCATACAGCAACCAAGTAGTGGTCCGAATCTATATTCGCACTGCGGTAGGTGCGAACATTGTTGATGTCCGAGAAAAATTTTCCGTCGATCAAAACGTGGTCGATTTGGTTTTCGGTCTGTTGGTCAGGTGATCTCCAGGTGGCTTTGTGGATATCCTTGCGGAGAAAGAAGGTGCTTCTGACTACCATTCCTCGGGAGGCCGCAAAGTTGACACACCGTTGGCCGTTGTTATTCGATGCGGCATGCAGGCTGTTCGGCCCGATTACCGGTCGGTACATTGCCTCCCTTCCTACCTGGGCATTCATGTCCCCGATGACAATTTTTACGTCTCTGCGTGGGCAGCCGTCATAGGCTTGTTCCAGCTGCACGTAGAACGCTTCACATGCTGCAAATGCTTTTTAATATGAACGTGTGTTTGTAGCTCGAAACCAAGTAACCAAATATGACGTTTTCAAGTTGAGGGTCCGACCAACAAAATTGCGCTTTAGGCTCGAAATATACCGCAATAGTTTTATGCGCCATCTGTTGACAACAAAATGACATTTTCAAATTGCGCATGGTATTACGCAAATGACTATAAAAATGTCAGTATATTTCTGTATCATCGAATTTTCATATAATTACGATTCAATGTGGCAATATGGCGTACGTATGCTTTTCTGTAATCGGGATTGGCTGTTATTTTCATGACCTCAACGATCTGATAGATATTGACGGCAATGTACGGTTGTCTATCATAAGTCAAACGATCTTTGACTCCCGTCATGATGATCCCGCACGTGCGATTAGTCACGAGAAGAGAGAGATAGAGATGGCTTCCGATTACATTTAGATTAACTTTGCTGCCTGTACCGCAGTTTGCAGGTTTCTCGCTCCCTGTTGAGGCAATGTCTTTCGCTACTTACTATCAACAATATGCAGTACGACAAACGAACAGCAGAGGAGCTACCATAAACTTCCCCCAGTCCACAAAGCATAACAGCATGGCGCATAGTGAACGGTAACATTGAACTACCGATCGAAAACCACAATCACTCACTTTTGTCTCTGTTCAGCTGTGTACATGAGCGGAGGAGAATGAGCAAAAGCTTCAAGTTTCCTCCAGCCACCCGATCCCATCGGACCGACTGGTTGGAATATAAACATACGAATAAATATTTTAGAAAGTATCAACGCCTGCGAACCAGACTGTCTGTCAGAGGGGAATGTATCGATTTCTTTTCCGAAATGAAATCGAAAATATTTCTACTCTGAGGGAGCTTCTGAATTGTGACTACCTGAAACAGCATCTCTCATAAAAACAACCTTTCTGGGAACGGATGGACGGATGGTGACATCGTTCGGAGTGACAGCCGGTCACCGGAGTTCAAACAGCGTACGCAATAGTGATGGAATTTATTCCGATCTGGGCTGCAGTGAAGCGTCCGTCGTGTACTCATGACGCATTCAGGCACAAAGAGTAATTTACGTTACGACCAATGGACTAGTCGGGTAGTTATTTGAATGAGCTTGTGCGGTTACTGTTATCCCACCAATGTTAGAAGTACGGTGAAATGAAGGACAACAAATTAATTCATTTTGGGAACAGATAGTTTTTCAAAAGGTTCATCAATACAGCAACCATCATTTTTAGTGAAAGGTTACTAAGGCTTCAGTCACTGATAGATTTTTTATAGTTTACATTCTGTAATAAGAATAAATAAAATCTGATCCAGTACCGTTGTCATAAAGTCTTAGTTATTCAAGATATTCAAGAGGTAAAAATATTCAATAAATCTCAAACAGCTTCACTGGATGAACGATAAGAAAGCAAATGTGATTCAAATCACATTTTATGTAAACATTTGTTCGTGGGCATACGATTTTTAGACGAGGAACGATAAGATAGTGAGTTAACACACAGTTTTGATATTTTTGTAACATCTTTCACGTGGGTTCTCATACTCCAATGCAATCGTAGCGTATGTTAGCAACTCAGAACTTTCCGGTTCGAAACATCTTTCATAACCAATAAACTTACAGACTGAAAAAGACCATAACCAGTGGTCGAAACGTCGGGCAGTATATAACA
The DNA here is from genome assembly GCF_030247185.1 of Malaya genurostris. NCBI lineage: Eukaryota > Metazoa > Arthropoda > Insecta > Diptera > Culicidae > Malaya > Malaya genurostris. The sequence goes on from NC_080572.1 coordinate 98,068,642, forward strand.
GCCGTTCTTATTTAACAGACCGGTAAAGCCGAAACCGTAATTATTGCAAAATTAAAATCAACAATTTTATGGGTGGAAATAGTTGGTTGGTTCGATTTCAACCTCTTGGATGTATTTTTAGGCTGTTTACTTTCGCAATTCCAATCATTTTGATTATTCAAATCCGTTCTTGGTTGGAAGAAACCACACTGACAACTACTTCACGTCAGAACAAAAATATGAATAACTTTCTAGACTTCCTCGCGATTTGGTATTTTCATAATTAATTTCTTTTTATTTTGTTGATCGGCTGAGTGATAAATTGACATTATCTTCATTTCTCCTTTCACTGCTTGATTACGATGTAACTAAATAATAATCGGAAATTGATTTTTTTCATTTACTCCAATAAACTTAAAGTCCGATGACTCTTTGCAAAGAATAATGAGCTTTACCAATGTATGTTTATGTTAGTGTTTTCTTCTATTTTGTCACTTCGATAGAAAGTTGAAGAATGAAAGAAAAAACAATGGAGTCGCCTGTCTTTAAGTATACTTTTACTTGGGCATAGAACTACGGAGCTTCTCATTTGATAACCACTTTCACCACAGTTTACAGTCGACGATGTTTTTAGTCAGTCTGTCAAGGTTATTCGAGGACAAATTGCATTTGGTTAAATACGCAATTTCAACTGTCTTTTGATATGGAACACATCTTTATTTGCTATATAGGGGTGCAAATCAAAAACTCAAGGAAAAATACACGTAGAAATGTGGTCAGGTTTTAAACACTTACTGCTCAGTATATTTTGTATCAATTATGATTATTATTTCATTATTTGATTGGAAATATTTCTAAGATTCGATTTGAATGTATCAAGCCATGTATTTTCAGTTATAAATGATTGAAATTTTGATTAGTGGCGAGCAGTGTCCTATTTTGTCTATTGAAAATATCCGGCATATAGGATTTCCTTGCCATAGACGACGGTTTTGAAGGAGTAAGCGATGTATCAAAGGGAAAGCATCGCTCTGATTGGTCAATCGATGCAAAAGCGACGCTGTTGGAAGCATGCGAATCTATAAATAGAAGCAAAAATATAGCTAACGTTTCAGTCCTACGCGTAACATGCTAGAGGTAGGCTGTTGACAGACAGCAAGACAAAAGATGCCATAAAACGATTTGAAGCTTAAATTGGTATGCTCTGATCTTGTGTTATGCAAGTTCGGATGAAAATCCATGTTATGTCGTTTCGCCTGAGAAATTGACAACTACCTCAGGGTAAATTTTGAGTGCTTAAGATTAATTTCTAATGAACTCGATTGATAATAAGAAAAAGTTTATCGCTTCAACCGAAATCGCAGAATGGTAGAAAAACTTTGCGCTATAAAAATTCGGTGTTGGTTCCTAATAAAGATCATCTCAGCAGACTCTTGTGCAATTACGGATTCAAAAGTGTGACGATTGATTAAAAATGTCGATTTTGGTTGCCTTGTTCCACATCTATGGCTCGAACAACCCTATGGGGCTGATCCTTGCAGTTTTTGAGAAACGCGCAACCGGCTAATTAAACTAAGTAAATTGCTTGAAAATTCAATAAAAAATATGAGACTACGTAGACTTTAGGCAAAACCCCCCTCCCCCCTCGTAGACAAACGTCGACTTTTGTCAGACCCTTCCTCCCCCCAGTGAGTCTACGTGGTTTATGAACGGTCCCTTATTGTGCGTTAGACGAAATATGACCAGCGGTTTTAAACAATCGAACGCTCATAGGCGTAGTGACGCTGATATCCGTCAGGGACAGTCGTAGTGGAGGTAATGTTTTGGTGCCTCTGTGATCATAGGGTAATTAAAAATCATCATCCATGCTAAGTGAGTAGGTATGATCACATAAAAAATCTATCGAACTGTAGATGTTCAAAATCTGATCACTGCACAGTGTTCCGAAGTGTTTTCTCTTTTAAATTGTTCGCAATAAAATGACGCTTCATCTATGTAAAAGGTCGTTTGGGTTATACATGTTTGGATTGGAATTTAGAATCAAAGTCGTTTCACCGAATGCCATTTCGACGAAAGTCGTTTCGCCGAATAGGTCATTTCGCCGAAAGTCGTTTCGCCGAAAGGGTCATTTCGCCGAAAGGGTCATCTCGCTGAAAGGGTAATTTTGCCGAAAGGGTAATTTCGCCGTAAGGGTCATATCTCCTGCATGTTATGTCTCCTGTATAACTGATGTGGCGCAGCCACATAACCGAAGCCAAGATGGAAGCGTCGGAAGCGGCGGCCTCTTGCATACAAACCTGTAACCGCCTCGTTGGCCCGGTCTACTCAAAGCTAGGTTTCTTTGCTTTAGTTAGGTCCGAACGAGCGGTAGCGAGGTCGGACAGCACATGATCTAAAACGATGTGGCGTAGCCGAATTAGTATTTTTTTTCATTTTCACTTAATAAACGGAAAATACCACCTACATTTGCCTGGTAGATACACCTATGCAATTGCTTTGATGCTTACTAGCTAATAGTCAACAAGTTTTCTTGGGAACTACTTTTTGAGGTTCATGAATCAATCTTTTTTCAAGAAGTACAAAGGTAAGTTAACAAAACGGGCGTTAACGCTATCATCTTTCGTTTGTCATAAATTTAAATCAATTCTAATTACGATTTCAAGACGATTTCAGGATTCGACGAAATGACCCTTTCGGCGAAATGGCATTCGGCGAAGTGACCCATTCGGCGAAATGTCATTCGGCGAAATGATGGCCATCGGAAATATAATTACAATTTTATGATAAAATTTTCACTTGTGTGACATAATCTCAAATAATTCGAAATTAAACTTTTCTGAAATGTTTGGTATAAACTTTCTCGTATTTTTAAAGCTCATAGCGCAGTGATCTGTGGAAGGATTTATATAATCTAACTACCAACTGAATCGAAATTTGTCAACTTAAACGTGTATAGCAACAGCATTGAAGGATTTCAATAGTATACTATTGAAAAACCTGTCTCATTTGACCCATGTCAACACCAGCCACGGACCAGTTTCTTTCAATGAAATGCAAATCCCGAAATTAAATAATCGAAATTAAAATTCTGTATGCTGCTATTTTTATAGCCGTTAGAACCGCCCATTAGTGAAAAAGCTACAAACGAAATCACGTAAAAAGAAACCTTGTAACAAAAATTGGATCAGTTTGGATTCTATCGCCACTGCGAGCAGATGTATTTAGTGTTGTTTGCAAAGCTAGTTTCGCTTCCGAAAAGAGCGATTACGTCACAGCTGTCAGTCGTTTGCATTGGTGAAAAAAACAACGAAAAGAGGACAACGGTGGAGAGCATCACACAAAATCAGCCGTTCTAATGGCTCTAAAAGTTTTCTAAAGAACTATTAGGATTTCTTCTTCGCAAATCGAAGGCAAAAATACTCAGTTTAGAGCAAATCTAGAACAGTTTGATTAGATTGGTGCACTTTTCGCTGTGTGGTGGTCGTGACAATTCAAAGGACTTTTCCGTGCTACAGATCATTATGAAGAATTAATTGAATTTACTCTTTCGTACCAAAAGCATCAGATTTATCCAAATAAAAGTAGACAAAATGTGCACCTTCGCTAACACATTCAATTGCGAATCATGCAATGCAAAAATGAAAGTGTTGATATAGAACAAATTTTTACACTAGAATGGGTGTCGTTTGGAAATATGCCGTGCGAAACTGGGTTGCCACGTATACAGATTAATCTGTATTTTTATTATAAAAATCTATACTGATTATTTGATAATATTTAATTGTGTTTCAGAATGTTTAATGTAACTTATCTGAACTTTAGTTTAGGTGCATCGTTTCAAATTCTAGTAGTGAAAAAGGGGAATGCTTGCATATTTCATACAATTGATCAACTAATTGATATTGAAAGTGGCAGTTCGTGAGGAGCTGTCAACTGCTTCTTTGGAACTGTTAAAAAACATGCGAGAATCTCAAAAATTATTAAATATTAAGTATGTATGGCCAGGTCGTGGAGGAGTTATATTAGTAAAAAAGGATGACTATTCTAAATTGGAAAAAATTCGTAACAAAATAGATCTGGATCGTGTTATACATTTTTACCGATCCACACAATTGACGTCTCCTTCCCCAGATCAAGTAACACTCAAGCGTAAAAGAACTTAATTTAGTTATTATATTGATGTTACATGTGTTGTTATTTGTTTCTCTTTTAAATGGATAATACGACTACCAAAAATTTTTTTTCACGAAAATATTTATAAGTTCAATAACAACTATACAGTAAACGACAAAAAAACACTTAAGATTTTGCAATGGAATGTAAGAGGTATTAACGATATTTCAAAATTTGATGATATATTAATTGATATTGACAATTTTAAAACTCCTATAGATGTTATAGTAATCGGAGAAACATGGTTGAAAAATGAAAATTGTGCTCTCTATAAAATACCGCATTATAAAGCCTTTTATGCTTGTAGAGAACATTCTAGTGGAGGCCTAGCAATATATGTCAAACAAGATATTGAACATAGACTGATTAAGAATTACACGTCCGATGGATTTCACCATATAAACATCGAGCTTTGTATCAAAGGACATTTTTATAATATTCATGGTGTGTATCGTCCCCCTAGCTTTGATTTTAACGAATTTTCCGTTTACCTAGAAAGCTTGATGTGTTCAATTCAACCGAAGCATACGTGTTTTATTGTAGGTGATATAAATGTTCCTATAAATCTCATTCATAACAATATTGTGACAAGATATAAGGCTCTGCTAGAATCATATGACTTTTCGTGTACAAATTGTTTTACTACAAGACCAATTAGCGACAATATACTTGACCATATTATCTGTAAACTTGACGACGTTAATCGTATTCGCAACGACACAATATTTAATGAACTAAGCGACCACTCTCAAATCTTAACAACTTTCAAAATACTGGCTGATAAAGAACCTATGACGTTAACGAAAAAAATAATTAACTATCGTCAGGTAAATCTTGATTTTTCCAATTTTATTAATAGTATTGATGTCATTGAGGACGCTGAAACAGTTCTTCAATCTATAGTTTTCGTATATAACTCTCTACTCGAACAACATACAAGAATAATAACTAAAACAGTCACAGTGAAAGGTAATCATTGCCCATGGATGAGCTTTGATTTATGGACACTAGTGAAAATAAAAAGCAATTGCCTCAAACGTATCAAGGCAAGCCCCCACGATCAGCATCTCAAACAAATGCTATCACATATATCTAAAAAGGTCGACTCCATGAAAAAGGCGAATAAAAAAAATTATTACGAAAACCTTCTCATTAACGTACCTCATTCGAAATTTTGGACAAATCTTAAATCTACGTTCGGAATGACAAAAGAAAAGGATAAGATACGCTTGATCGACAGGGGCAAAAACATTAATGACAACAAGGAAGTTTGTGATATTTTCAACAAATTCTTTTCAAATATCAGTAACGAATTAGCTAAAGCTATTCCTGTAAACTCATCTTTTTGTCCAATAAGTAACGTTCGTCGTGTTTGTGATTCTATTTTTCTACGTCCTTCATCTGTAAATGAAGTGATACTGTTAATACAAGGTTTGGATAATAAGAAGAGTAACGGCCCTGATAACGTCTCTGTCAGTGTACTAAAACATAATTCATTTGCATTCGCAAAAATACTCTCTCAGTGCTTTAACGTAATTATTCAGACCGGTTACTACCCTGATTGCCTCAAGGTTGCTAAAGTCATTCCTGTGTTCAAATCGGGTGACCGTTGTGATTGTAATAATTACCGTCCTATATCTACATTGTCCGTATTCAACAAAATATTTGAAAAACTTCTAGTCACTAGACTTATCGAATTCCTAAGTAAGCATAATATCCTCTTTAGATTCCAATATGGCTTCAGACAAGGTTCTAGCACCCAAACCGCTATAATTGAATTAGTTGACGAAATTATAAGCGAGATCGATAGTAAAAATATAGTTGGTGCATTATTTTTAGACCTTAAAAAAGCTTTTGACACATTAGATCATAGTATACTTTTGGACAAACTCGATTGCTATGGGATCAGGGGCATTGCTAATTCAATTATCCGTAGTTACTTGACTAATAGAAAACAATTTGTATCCATCGAAAGTGACAGTAGCAACCTTGCTCCAATAAACATTGGTGTTCCACAAGGAAGTAATATTGGTCCACTATTGTTTCTTTTATATATTAATGATATAGGTAATTTACATCTTAAAGGAACTCCACGACTATTCGCCGACGACACAGCTCTGTTCTATCCTGACAGTGACATCAATGCTATTATTAACTCAATGGAAAGTGATTTAAGAACTCTTGATCAATATTTCAATGCGAACTTATTATCATTAAATGCCACAAAGACTAAGTATATGATTTTCCGTTCCACAAGGAAAATTATACCAACGCATAATCATCCCCAGCTTGGACACAATATTATTGAAAAAGTTGACTATTTCAAGTATCTGGGCATATATTTCGACCCCACATTAACCTGGGCTCACCACATAAAGTTTGTTGCCAAGCACGTGGCGTCGTACTGCGGTGTTTTATGGAGAGTCAAGTCCTTTGTTCCCCAGCGTGTGCTGTTAAATTTTTATTTTGCTTATATCCATTCACAGCTCAACTACTTGGTATCGGTGTGGGGGCGAGCCGCTAGTTCTCATCTGAAGAAACTCCAAACTCTACAGAACAGATGCCTAAAAATCATTTTCAATAAACCCTTACTATTCTCGAGTCTATTGTTATACTCTGACAGAAACCATAATGTTTTACCAATAACATACTTATGTGATGTCCAAACGTTGCTATTCATCCATGATAATTTGTATAAATTCACAGTACACCATAACCTACAGTTCCCAACTATATCCCATTCTAGAACAACACGCCGTAGTAACAATTTGTTTCGTGTTCGAGCAGCTACAAGCCTTGGTCAAAGACGGATCCTTTTTGTTGGTCCAACTAAATATAATGCACTTCCGCCTGACATGCGAGGAATAAGCAATCGTGCCACATTTGCGGCTAGACTAAAGTACCATTTTAAGCACAGACTGAACGAGATATTTAGCTAATTTAGTTTTTTGTTTTATAATGTAATGTATTTATCGTCAACAGTATTTCATATTAATAACTAATTACCTAATTTAATTTGTACTTTCTTTCCAACATAGCGTAGTAATTAAATTGTGGATCCCTTAAAAGGAAATCTTTTCCACTGGGATTCCACTTTAATAAATTGCACATCAAACCATGAATAAATAGAATCTCAGCGGACTTTGAATCAAAATTAAATTTGTATTTCTAGTATTATTATTGCCAGTGTCTATTTGTTTCTTGTTTTTCCGCTGAGACTAGTTGCGTCCACTACCAGGGGGCTTCAAATTGAAGCTTTTTGGTGTGGGGGAGTGTGGTGGCCAAAAAAAAAAAAAAAAAAAATATTCGGAAATGTTAAGGAACATGCCAGTTGTTTTCGTATTCACGACATCCAGTTATGTCTCTAACATTACCCACCCGCATTTTTTCATATTCATTTAAGCTTTCTATATAACAAATAATTTTAAGTAATTCACATTTATCCTCCTCTAACGTAATGATATTATTTTAAGAATTGAAAGCCTAATTTGGGAATCTAATTTTGACATTTTCAGTGGGGTAGAGTAACTAGTTTTAATCCACCTAGTGGTGCTCTGTTCTATTCTATATTTTTCTTCAATTCTTGAAGGAAACCAAAGAAATTGTTTGTGCATCAACTAGTATAACCTACAGAATGAAACAGTTTAGTGATCGATTAGACTATATCTGAGAAAACGAAGTTAGTTCCACTATTGCAGGTACTAGCGGGCCGGAACCCAAGAACCGGTACTGTATTTCACAGTATTGTACTGCGTTTTCGACTTAGAACTTACTCAGATGGTACTAGATACTTTTGCGAGCTACGAACTGGACCTACGTTGTTAGATTTTGTATGTCATTTGTACTAAAATCTATTTTTAGGGGAACATTTTGGAATAACGCGATGTTTAATTTAATTTACGCGCCCCCTGAATCCATTGTACCGTGGAACCTTCGGAAACCAAACAGTTTCGTACGGTCATTCCAACAAATAGCGATCGATTCATTAAAGTTGTTCACATAAAAGAAACTGAATATTGTTAGATATATTTGATTTTGTTGGAAAAATAATCAATCAAATAGGAAACAAATTTTTGACAAGGACGGAAAAATTACAGCATATTTTTCAGTCATTAAGAGCCATAATGACGAATCGATTTCGAAAGACTCATTATATGTGAAACGTTTATCTTGAAGCTGGGAGATTTCTATTCAATTTATGAGTTGTTTTGAAATTTAGGCTTTTATATTTACTTGTAAGCGTGAAGTTCCTAATATTATGCGTCTAAAAGTTTTGGATAAATGCTAGCTGGTTTCACATCTCTGGATATAACTTGAGCTACTGAGTTATATTACGAGCTGTTTTTCGTTCATAGTTCAATGAACTTTACTCTCACTGGACCAATACCAATGGTACCGATGAAGCAAGGTGACAAGTGACAAACTTCGGAACAATCCTCTCATTGTTGTTATTACGAAATTCACAGGAACTTCAAGATAAGGATCTGCCTGACACGAAAATAATTAGAGATCGGTAATGTTAACATAATGCACTTCGGAGATCGAAAGTATCCCTGCTGAAATGCAAACTTACTTCGACAATATTCACAAAATCTCTTAAAACTGATCAATATTTATGTTAATTTCCCAGCGTACTACCTCTAATTTACATTTCTATAGTTGGAGGGAATTCTTCCAGACATTGTATCACTCCACGCCCAACACCAGCAGAAATGTATGTCTTAAAATGAGAACAATGTTGCAAGAAAACATGCAAATTTGCCATAACTCTACGGCTGAACAGAAAAAACAGGTATGGCAACGTTTCTCGCAAACGAGAAACGGCAGATGAAATCACACGCGTGAATGCAACTCAATCATGTCGAATAGCAACGAACCCAACCAAGTCCAGCGAGAAGTCTTCGCGCGAGAGATAGCCTATAATTTCCGATCGTTTTGCTGAATGTCGTTTCTTGTCTTTGCGATCGCAATAAAAACAGAATGAAAAAAAAGCTTCGCGTTGTATTATGCATACCTATTAACATAAAATCTTTCACTCTGTTTGCTTCTTCTCATTTCAGCAAAGGATTTAAACAATTGAAACCAAGAGAGATTCAGAGGTAATCGCTGAGCCCAAGACACAATGATTGCATAACTAGCGAGCAAAACAATTTCGAGAAGAAAACAACAAATTCGGCGGAAAGGGTTCAACGCGAGTTGGCAGAAGTGAAAAAGTGTATAACACTAAATTTGTTATTGTGGACCTAACCGCAAAAAATATCGAATCGACGAAACAACGTGTACGTGCCAAAATAATAATAATAATAAATCGGTCCAGGCTGACGTGATTTTTTGTGGTTATTAATTTTGTCTTGGGTTGCTGCGATACAAAGGTCAAACACGCGAAGGTCCTAATATTTCCGTCCATCGAGATGGAAACCGAAACGTGCTACGACGGAGGCGACATTGCCGGTGCCATCTTTGGGACCCTGTTCGCCACGGTTCTGCTTGCAGCTCTTATCTGGTGGCTCTACAGAAGAGGATACATTCTGAAACAAAAAGGTAAGTGCTACTTGGAACTGGACTCTTACCGTGCAGATAATTGTTGTAATTTTTGCGAGTAAATCTGAAGAAGTTTTTACTCGTCAGTACGATTATGAGGTTTTTTGTTTGGATGACGTGGCGAAAGAAATTTTTGTACCAATTGCTGCTCGTCGGCAGTGTTATTCAGAATGTACAACAATTTCATAAACACATGTTCACATATTGGCCGAACATTTTTCCTCATCAAAACTCATGACTTTTATAATTAAATTTTGAGGAAATTTCACTAATCATTTTATGCTAATAAGCTTGTAAAAACCAATGAAGTAATGAAAACATTATACAATCCAAGAGTGCCACTAACTTATGAAAAATGTATAGAAGTAATGGAAAACATGAGCCAAGAAACGAAGAAAATCGAAAACTTAGAAAGGTAACTTGAAGAACGCTAATGTAAGACTGCAAACTGGAAAAAAATAAAATTCCGAGACTACTGACACAATATACTGCTTACGATAGAAAAAGATTAAGAAACTAAGAGCAAATACAGTGTATTGAACAATAAGACCAGATTGGGATAGGCAAACCTAACGAACGAAAGGCAAAGACACCGTCGCTGCATAGACCAAAGACTAAAATTCTACTGTTATTCAATTTGAGGAAAGTGAGAGAGATTCAATTGAACAAATGTAATAGTGCAATTTACTTTAAATTTTCCTCTGAACGCGAAACAATTTAAATCGCAACTGACCATAACAACATACACTATGTTGAACATGAACTCGTTAAATACAACGTATCAGTGAATGTGGAGGATCATGTCATAGAACTTTCAGGGATTATTGACAAGAAAGTGTGGTAAATTTTTTTCTCTTGTACAGTATTCTAATGAGCTTTAGTAAACCAGTTTCTTCTTATATGATTTCGGTTAGATTTACTGATACATTTTTACATGATTACACGAACAACTGGTCATATATCAATATTGAAATAACCACGTTCACTACGATAGGTCTCGACAAAGAAGACATTTACATGCAAAGACTACGGAACTACTACTACTTGGATTCCAATCGAAAACAGTAAGAAACTGTCTTCTGATAAGTTATCGTCCATTACCAATGTACAACAAGGTACATATGTTACTGTTAACAACAACACAAACAATTGGACAAAAATCAAAACGAAAATGATTAATTTTGTGAAGTACGACATTAAGCACATTTTCTTATGATAGGAAAAGCTCCAACAAAATTGACACATCTGTTAAACATAAATAATAAAGACATGTACGTGCATATGAATATTTTTAAAAAATGTGGTTCGTTCCCGGAACCTTCTGAAATGACCGCACTCACCGCTTGGTGGAGCGCGAGATTAATTGCATTGTTATTATTTCAACCAAAATGTGCCATAAAATCTCAATATGTACAAATGAGCTACCGAATCGAAAGGGTTCTCACGGTTTGACATTTGCATTAGGAATGTATGATGGGAACTCAGCAGTGCAACCAATTTATCACCATTGGTGCCAGTTTCACGGAGGACCGTAGATGTGAGCCAAAAAAAGATCGTCATGTCTGGAAATTCGTTTGTGGTTGTACTACGTTTTTCTAACTAAAACTTTTTACATGCAATTGGACTGCTAAGATTACATTAGCAGTCCAATTTGAACTGCTTTGAACTGACAAGTCGAAGACGAAACCTAACAAGAAAAAAAAACAATTGTGTGCACTTTGGATTATTTGATCGAGTTACATCAATTTCCCCGAGTAAAAATAGGGTGGCCTCCTGAAAAATCACTTTTTTGTTTTAACTTTTTTGTGAAACGTTCTACCGAAAAGTTGTCTTCAGAAGAGTTGTTGAACTAATCATTGCGCACAATTTTGCTCAACCAAGCTTTTTCATATGAGCTACCAGTAAAAAGTTATGATTGTTTTTTAATCAAAAACTAGTCAAGCTTCAAATATCGATGAAAATGTATCCTATGCGGTTCCTGAAAGGTCATAATATAAGTAAAAATTTAAGAGAAAATTGGAAGGTACGGGGTGAAACCGGACATTCATTGGGGCGAAACTGGACTTTTCTTGGAAATTCACTTACGGTTTCACCCACTTATCTATACAGTTGTGTAGCTTCAACTTTGAGCTGACTTGGAAAAACAAGCATTATTTTTTTTACTAAGTCACCATGGAACCATGGTTGAACCCAATTGGGGTTAAACCAGATTTTAAAGTTTCACACAAAAACGAAGAGCGAATACGGTAGGGCACCAAAATTAAGATAACTGATTGAGCGCAAAAGAAATGAAATCGTGCTTGAATGGATTGTATGTTAATTTGAACCTTGCGTGAGATATAATCCTGCTCGCTAAGAATTTAGAACTTGTGTCGAAACTTCACACCCTGCAGTACCAAATTAGTGATAAGAAGTAGAATTGAAATACAGATATCAATATTCAGGTATGTTTGAACAATCCGTTAAGAATTTCAAGTAAAAAATTATGTGTCTGATTGAGCTTTGTTTGCCCGGTTTATCCCTGCACAGATAATTAATTTTCGAGACACAATAACAATTTTATTTTTCACGTAATCGAAAGCATCACAATAATATATACCCAAAAATTTTATACATTTAAAAAAAAATCAGTGAAAAAATGTACACCTTTTGACGTTAATCAACTCATGGATCGAAATAATTGCTAATTTAGAAGATATTTAAGCTGTCCGGTTTAGCCCCGTGTCCAGACCAAACCCGGTCTCCCCTACATTTACAAAGTAATCCAATGTTTGCACCAAGAAATTTGCACATGAAGTAATTTGCCAATCCAATTTTTTCCATTACCCAACGGAAAGACAGACAAAAATATGACTGGTAAATGAAAATAACGTAATACGGAAACTGACGATACAAGCTTTCAGAGTTAATTATTGATTCGCGATTAACTCAAGTCAACTGCAAAAATGCTAAATCGATAGATTTTTTAATTTTTTTTACCAATGGACAGTAGATAGAATATTATATTCAAATAGGGCATTCTATCGAAAAAGTTTTGGAATCGATGATACAAACCAATATGTAACCATTAGAAACTGAAGAAAAACATAAAGTAATGTCATACTCTGGGAATGATTTGTTATAGTTCAAGACTGCCCCAGAAAGTATGGACGCACTTTGATTCCGCTCTAAATAATATTAGACTACAACAACAGAATATTATTCTCAACATTTGCTACTTAGCCAATGTAGACTAGCTGGCGTACCTTCTTGCGAACGTTACTCATTAAATTCCGTACATACTTCTTGGCGACAAGTTTAGACACTTTTTTCCAATCTTTTTCGAACTGTTGAATGGTTTCGGCTGCCGAGACATGTTTCCTACGATGTGCCTTCGTTAATGCCCAAAATTCCTCAATTGGTCGAAGTTGTGAGCAATTTGGTGGGTTCATGTCTTTTGGGACGAAAGTGACATTTTCGGTAGTATACCATTCTACCGTTGATTTCAAGTAGTGGCAAGAAGCAAGATCTAGCCAGAAGACAACAGGATCTTTGTGGCTTCGAATCATGGGTAGAAGTCGTTTTTGTAAACATTCCTTGATGTATATTTCGCTGTTCATTGAAGCAGTGGTGATGAAGGGTTTCGAAATTTTATCGCAGCTACAAATTGCTTGCCAGACCATAGCTTTCTTACCAAATTTTTCAACTTCAATCGATGTCTCGGACTGGTTTAACACTTGCCCTTCTTGCACCGTATAATATTGTGGTCGCGGCAAGGATTTGTAATCGAGTTTCACGTAGATTTCGTCGTCCATGATTATGCAGGTCAAATTTCCAGCAAGAATCGTATTGTACAGCTTTCTAAACCTCGGCCTGATCGATGCTTCTTGTTTAGGACTACGTTTTGGTTGTTTCTGCTTCTTATAGGTTTGAAGATTCAAACGTTCTTTAGCACGAAGAACATTTGACTTCGAAGTGCCCACTTATTTGGCCACATCCCGAACTGAAACCTCATTCTTTTGCTCGAACGCCTTCAGTATACGTTTATCCAACTGAGGGTTAGCAGGACCTTCTTTTCGACCCGTTTTCGGTTTATCCTCAAAGGTTAACACCAAAGGATCCTCACCGAACTTCCTGATTGCATTTCGCACGGCTTTTTCACATACTCCTTCCATTTTTGCTATCTTTCTCAGTGACAGTCAGCGTTCTGTGCACCATTTGTATACAATTTTTCGACGTTGTTCTGCTGAAAGTCCACGCATTTCGAAACAAACTAATGAAAACGAATAAACAACTGCACAAGTGGTTAGAGAAGAGTGTAAACAATAGGACGCAGCCATAAAAATTGACAGATTCTAAACCATTGCGAAATGGCAACGGTTTTTTGGTTGCGTCTATACATTCTGAGACAATCTTTATTGTGATAACTTGAGCCAAATCTAAATAAAAAAAATCTGCATGCGCTAGTGACGATTCGCGGTACTACACAAACAAATCGTTTTACTTATGTGGCAGGTATGCAACGAACTAAAGTATACAATTTTATTGCTCGGAATTATTCAATGTAGTACACTAGATAACTAACAGACTGCAAGCAATCACAACAAATCGCTCGACTTCCAACGACCTTCACATCATCTGTTTGCACAATTTGTTCTAGAATACAATGATCTGTCTTTGGTGGAATGCGTGGGCTAGTTTCTCCCGCGTGCCCGCGATGACCAGCAGATGACTATCGTTTTTTTCTAATTAAATCTCATCATAATAGCTTCATCACTAAACAACAGCGTACATAGTTTATTGAAGTTGAATCGATGTACGGAACATAAGGTTTGGAAAGGGGAGGCGGTGCACTCGGTGAAACATGAGTAGCTACATCCCGCATTCACACGCAATAGCCTCATTTGGTGATGATCGCGCCATAGATGTCGACCGAGTTGTTCCAGCTGAGTAAAACATACACGCCGTGTTACATCCATAGGTGATGTGTGTAGTACTAGCCGGTACCTGATTACACGTACGTAATACGATTATTTCTGCTACACGATATATTTACACGATCGCTTCGCACTCTTCCCCATACTGTGGCTGTCACTTGGACTTATTTCCCGTATCGGATGATCTTTGCCTAGCAAAACAAGTAATTTCATTCATTCATTGCCGCAGTCTTCACTATCGAAGTTTTGTGATAAGCACTGTCAGCTGAGATACGATGCTAGAAAAAGCATAACCGTCAAGACAACACCGGGCATAACAAGGGTGCGGTATGTAATTTACGGTGATAAACATTGTGATTCATATGCAAATGACTGCTAATACCCTGCGCTAGGCGCTTTTTGCATCGTTGGTCTGATCTTCGGTGAACCATGCCTGATTCTGCTAAATAGTTGGTTTTGCAGATGAGCTATTTTCGAACAGTGAAACGCAGTGACTGAAGCGTGCTGATAGTTTTGAATACTCGTAGTTTTTCTAATTTTCTCTTTTTTTACTTGAATTGAATCATGTTCATGTTAACGTACTTCAAAAACTAATTCAATGCACGTAGCAGTGAGATAATACATTTGAATTCCGCATTTGAACTATATCAATGCTCAGTTGTGTCGATCATTTTCTTTGCCTTTTGTTTCACCTATAGAATTTTTGCCCTTTCATTCGTCTCTTTGAGTTTGAAAAACATGTTGACTCTATGAGCGGGGCTTGGAAGGCTTCGACTTACTCATCACGCTATACCCGTTCCTACGCTTTAAATTTAATTTCAAAGATATCAGTAATACATAAAATATTTAAATAAAATTAATGTTATCCAAATCAAACATTTTCAACTGCAGAAATTGAGCAATTCCTAGGATGTACAAGTTATTTTTTATTGAATCCTTAAAAGTTTTTGTTTATAATTTGTACATGGTCATATATTCCAGATCAATTAGTGGAGGAAAAAATTTACACCTCTCCAGACCGTTGCTGAGAAATCGAAGTAAGGAATGTATCGAAAATAAGCTATCCACGTCCATTTGTGTTGTACGCATGTATTTGTAATGGGTTTTTATGCTACGATCACAGCATGCTGTGTGTTTGACTGTTAGCTTTCGTTTGTTTACTTGTTTGTGCGGTTGAAATTCTGCGTTTTCAAAATGTCGGGTTTTGAAAAAGAAGTGAAAATTAAGGTTCTGGACACATGGCTAAGTGAGAAGGGTATTACTATGCGAAAATTGGCGAAGCGGTTTGAAATTCATCATGTCAGTGTTAAAACCATCATTAATAAGTTTGGGGAACACTATTTTTTCAATGACCTACCAGGAAAAGCCAGATAACCCGGTTCTTCCAACCCGAAGCTGGATCAGAAAGTGGTATCTCTAATCATGAAGAACAAATCAATGTCAATACGTGATTTGCCCAAAAAAAGCAGGAACAAGTGTCGGAATGATCCAGCGAATGAAGAGGCGAAATCACCTGAAGACCTACAAGAAGCAGAAAATCTCGAAATAAAGTGTAGAACAGAAAAAGCGAGCAGCAGGGCCCGAAAATTGTATACGCGTCTTCTGCAGTGTCCGGATGCATGCGTTTTGATGGACGATGAGACTTATGTAAAGGAGGACTCAAAAACCCTTCCAGGTCCACAATACTTTACTGTCGTCGTTGGGGGAGGATGTGAGCGATGCGAACAAGTCGATTCAAGTGGAGAAATTCGGTTGAAAGGTACTGGTATGGCAAGCATTATGTTCCTGTGATTTGTAGTCAACCGTTGTTTACACTACCGGAACTATAAATGCAGAAATCTATCTATCTAAGTGTCTCCAGAAGAGATTGCTGCCTTTATATAAGAAACATAGTACATCTCCACTGTTTTGGCAGGATTTAGCGTCGGCTCACTAAGCCAAAACCACTCTCAATTGGCTTGCGGAAAAGGGTATACATTTCGTTGAGAAAAATATCAATCCACCAAATTGACCTCAGTTTCGACCCATCGAACGTTACTGGGCAATCGTGAAGAGGGTCTTAAAGAAGACTGGTAAGGCAACTGGGAACATGCAGGAGTTCAAAAAAATTTGGGCCCAAGCGTCCAAAAAATGCGATGCAACACTTGTCCGGAACTTGATGAAGAGTGTTCGATCAAAAGTTTGAAAATTCGTGAAAGAATAACTTAAATTTCATCCGGTTTTCATTATGCTCAAGAAGAACCTCGTACAATAAAGGATCTATTTTTAGTTTGAATGAAATATCGTTTTTTATCATTATTTGAAAGAAAAACTTGTGGATAGCTTATTTTCGATACACTCCTTAAGTTCCGGTGATGGAGCTTTTCTTCACTATTTCCAGTGCGTCCGGAAGCGGCAACCGGGGACTAGTAGTACCAAAATAGGTTTATATTTCCACAAACTAACAAAGTAATTCCGGAATCGAAAGTCGAATCGGGATAAAATTCAATAGCGAAGTTTGTGAAAATCGGATCAGCCATCCCTGAGAAAATGGAGTGACATTATTTGCCACATAGAGACAAAATGGACAACTGGTGTTTAATATACATAAACCTTGCAAAAAAGTTAAAAAAAAATTGTACGGTTTCTAAAAATAGCCAGGTATCATTTTACACGATTTTTGTTTATCGTTTTTATACGAATTGAATATTATCTAGAGAGGACCCTAATGATGTTTTCATCATGAACAGTGCGAAAAAAGTGAACGAATAAAAATGCACAGTGAACAAAAACAAAACAGAATGATGCTTGGGAGAAGCAAAGCATTTTCACCCACTCACTCACGTCGGCCACGACCAAAGACTGTGCACTGAGAAATGTTAGTTCGATACTCGTTGTGTATAGAGACCGCGGGTACCACTCCATCTCCACGAATATTACAGGATAGGAGAAATATTAGTAGGGATTAGATTAAGTTAGGGATATGTCTTGGCAAACAATACGTCTTAATAGTGCGTAGGTTGTTACCTGATAACACTAAGTGTTAACTATAAATTTCCGAAATACGTAAAACTCCTGACAGCCAGCTGTCAGGAGATCGGCAACATCAATCATTTATCCATTTTTCCACTGTTGTCTTTACGATAAATAAGTATATTATTGATTTTATATCAGAGCCTTAATAGTTGGGTGTAAAAAATTGTACAAAAGTTTGCTTATAAAAAATGAATTAAGTGTATTGAGTTCTTTTCTTTAAAGCTGTTTGAATACATCTAATAATAAAAATGTTTAGAATTGAAAAATTTATCGCCAACGATTATGTTGCCAAAATCAATCCTTGCTAGAATTTAAATATGATAATATATCATGAAAAAAGGTGCTGTAAGAAGTATTTCGAGTAATTAAAGATAATTGCACAGTGGTCCAAAACGTAAAATTAGTGAGACAAAATTATATTTTCTATTGAATATTATTTTTTTAGGGTTACTATCTTCACAAAAGTTGTTTATAATCAAATGGTGATTCTTTTGATGTGAAAGGTAATAAAAGTGGTCCATGTTTGGATTAAAGTCCGAAGTCTAACTTTCTCAACTGAATTTAAGAATGATTGTACTTTGAGGCAAAGTTGTGGGAAATTTTATTTTCAGCAGTTTTGGTGAGAAACTACTAACTTCCTTAGCTCTTCATCGAGTATTCAAGCACGACAATCGCTTTTAAGTGTGTGAGTTGGTCAAAATCAGTTCAGTCATCTCTGACAAAATTGAGTGAATATTTTCTTCTATATTTTACCTAGTTACTCCGAAGGTTCGATTTTGATAATATAGGAATTATCTGAGGAAAATCGAGCGCACTTTTTCCATTAATTTGGTACATTTTTTCGTGTTATTTCTTAACCGGAAACCAGATTAGGATGAAATTCAATGGTAGTCTTCAGGACCACCACGCCATCTATTTGAATCTAATTATTGTGAAAAAAGAAAGTAAAAAATCCGGTTGAAATTAATCCTTTACTTATAAATGTTGAGTGATATATGTTAAAACAATGTAAACTTGCGCATTGAATTACCGTACCGAAAATAATCAATCAAGAAAACTTTAGTTCCTAGCGTTTCTTTTCGTTGAACCTGTTACACGTGAAAGTGTGGTGACCTGGTTAATTTAATACCCGCTACATTTTCGACTAGCCATCATAATAAAGATACCTAATGTGACCACAGCAAACTGACATCGGTGCCTAATTGCCGATCCAATTCGTTAATCTTAGTACCATCCGTTGCTCTCCGGGTGACGATGAAACCGGTACCTTAGGCGACCTATCGAGATTTTCACGGCACACACGTGAGCCGCGTGTGTGACGCTGCGCTGATGTCCGGCTCCAGCTGCGATGTCGCCGCGATCTTATAAAACCATTAGATAACCGCATGCGGTATGCGATGCGTTGTGAAATAGGCAAAGCATTCCACAGCATGCGAGTTTGAAGACGCCCAACTGTCACCTTATGCAAACGCACATAGTTCGGCCAGCAGAGTGATGTAGGGGAGGTGCTCCGACTCAAAGAAAAAAAAAATACATTAAAATGCCAGTAAGGAGAATAACGTCCGCTTCCTCCATGCGAAGTGAAGTATTTTTTAAGGTCTACACGGTCGGTAATAATTATTATGAACGCATCAAGCAACGATAATGCCGTCAGTGTTTCAATCGTAATTTTGCTATTATATAGCGCTCTGTGTCCCAATATCGCAATCAAATTGCGGCTGTTTGATGCTTGTGAGCCACCAAGGAATGCACAAAATCCGTCGAATGAACCAGACTAGTCGGAAAGAAAAATGCACATGGATAACATTGCAGTCTACAACACAACACACCAATCACCGGCCATAAAGAAGTGTTTTACCCATTGCTCACTACTCGGTTAATTGCGAAACACGTAAATTTGGTTTATTGTCAGATATTTAACCGCGGCATCAGGAAAGAAACAAGCGGCAGTAATGGGGCATTCGCCGGCTACGAATAACAGTCGAGCTTCTCTTTTGCTGCAGATTTCTTGTACCGATGCATACTTCCTCGAAACAAATTAAAAATACAAAAGGTGTGCCACAGGGTTGCCGATTAAGGTTCAAAAATTTAAAAATTTCACTTTCTTCAATGGCGTGTATACTTAGCAGAGCCCTTTAACATGTTCCCGGGCAAGATAAATCAATACGCGACCACTGGCCGGTGGAATCGAATGAAAAAAAACCTGCTTCGATGCGAAAGGAATAATGTTTTGCAACTGGGGCTTATGTGATCTTCATTAGGGAACAGTTTTAATATATGGGGTCTTTGACAGAAAGTTCATTGGCCGACGGCCAGGTCCCAAGGTTGCACGCTGTACACTACTCTACTGTGGTTTTGTCACAGAAATGGCTCGCATGTGGACTGTGTGCAAAATTTGCTCATTCAGCGTGACGAACACTTGTAGATGTCACCGCGATCGACACTATTTTGGGTGCTGCATTCACTTCAAAATTTCTATTTCATCGTTGGTGAGATCGACAAGTATATTTTTGTTTTGTTCCGATTGAATTCTTGTGTGGTACGACATGGAAATTAAGTTATCATCTATACTTAAGGAAATCACGAGGATTTTTGTTTAGTGATTTGATGACTGATAGTATGCAAAAACAGCAATTCTGTTTTCCCAAAGGGTTATGGAAAAAGCAATAATAATTTAGTTGAAATAATAAGGCCGTAAAACATTTGTAATTAACCTATTTCCTGGAGGTTCTCCGTGTTACGAATGGATGTTCCTATGAAGGTTCTCCGTGTTCCGAAATAAAACGAAGAGGAGAGTGTCAAGCAGTGTTGGTGAGACTGGAGTCTCTCAATGCACGAACCGTGAGAGAATTTTACTACATTTCTACGCTCCACTTCATACATATCGCAGAAAATCGAATCGATGATTCAACTTGCTGATTCGCTTAGTAAGTCGCAATATTTCAAAACCTTGTGTGGAGCATTGACAGACATTTTCATAGACACAAGTTTTACAAAGGTTATATGCACATAGTTAGAATAAGCGGTAATAGTAAAATGATTCTATCGCAATAATCAACTGCCTGTATAGAGGATCCCCACAGCAGCGTGCTAACCTTTGATTTATGTCATGAAATGTCATCGAGAGAAATTCGCTCTCGCACTGGTGTCGATTCTATGTTGAATGAGCCATGCCGGGTTTTTGTTGTTGCGATGATATCCGTCTCTCTTTGATGGCACTGATTCAATCGTGTGAAGAGTTGCCAGTGAGCGTTCTTTGATACGATAAAAATCATCCTTGGTGTCAAGTCTTGATGGATAATATTTGAAGATCACATTAGTTTCTTATAAATAAAATCGCGGTTAAATTTTTATTTATTTAGTTCGAGTAATGGCCCGATAAAGTAAGTTTCTGTCAAACTTGCTCTACAACAGACATAAAAGCTCCTCTTTCTTTGCATCAACAGATTTCAATCATCCAAATGATACATTTTACATAAATTAAATATTCCTACAGTGACTAAAAGTAATCAGATAGTAGCCTGAGAAACACATTCTTCACATTTAATGATAAATGAAAATCAAGTGTACTGGAACAATTGATTGCCCATGCATAGGGAATTCGAAGAAAAAACAGTGACGATGATTACGGCGATGAACATCCAATCGTATAAGCTGTGAGAGCTCTGAGCTATCGATTGAAGTAGATCTGCCACAAAAATAGCCTAACTGAATCCAATTACTGATTATGTCGAGTCACACAAATAATTTTAAACTGTTCGTTTGCTTAGACAGTGAAGAGCCAATTCAATATCAATGAAAGACACTTTCCCAATAATATTATAATAAATTTAAAATACAGCAATTATGTAAAATTTTTATTTGAATATTTCCACGCTCTACCTTTAAAATTGAGTAAAAATGAATTTTTAATCGAAATTTAATTGAAAAGTATGGTATTAGGTATGGGGTTCTTCGATTAGATTAACTGAAATGGGTGGTGGCATTTCTATTTTTGTCCAACGGCAGATCAACCATCAAATTTTAGCTTCTTTCAATACTTAAACTATCGAAAGCTTGATAATCGAAATAGAAAGTATTCATGAAATCTTTTTTATCGCGGAAGCATGTTTGCATTCCAATGCACTTGTGAACAAATAAATTTCTTCAAAAACGGTTTGCAAAAACTCACTAGACATCGTCCTAAATGTCTCGTAATAAGGGATCTAAATGCAAAGTATTTAGAGTGAAATTTCACGAAAACTAACCGGAATGAAAAATTACTTTACAATCAATTCTCTAATGGTTTTATTTCCAAATAGTCCAACGTATTTCTTTTCTTTAAGAAACCCTTTATAACTAATCGGTACCCACTTTGCCGATTTTTTTTTCATATCAAGTGCTCAATACACTTCCATTTGATACCTTTACAATGTCTGCTAATTCCTGAAACTTCACTTTTCGATGGAATTATATTTTGAGACGATTTCCTCATTTGGGCGACCAGAGTGTATGCACGACCACGTTTAAATTGGCTATACTTAATGGTTTTATTTAAAAGATATTTTATTCAGGCCTATTTGCGTACAAGCTTTACGTGGCCGATTTAGCTGAGTTTTTAGATAATTTTTTTTTGTATTGGATCTCGTTGTCACCCTTTTTCTAGGGAGAGAGGAGCTTCCATTTTCCTCCTGCGAGGATTGAGTTGCAGTTTGTTCGTGGTTCGTCTCGTCATCCATTGCCATGGTATTGTTGTTGATTTCGTTGCTAGTTGCTGTAGATGCGCCTTGTTGTACATTGTTTGCAGTTGCTGGTTGGTTGGATGGTAAGCTGTTAACTGCAGCTGGTGTACTTTGTTCTATAGGGGTTACGTTGGATGGTTTCGTTGAAAGGGATACTTCACTGTTGTTGGTGACTGTCACAGATGTACTGGGGTTGCTTGGGGTTGGTGTGAAGGAATCACCGTTGTCCTTTGGTATAATTGTCTCCTATCACATGGCTTACCGTAGTGAACAGCTTTTTGGCAATATTGACATGTGGCCATCTGATTGTCATAGGTAACAAGTGATTTGCACGGTATTCTTGTATCCAGACCGAATGTCACATAAGAAGGTATAGGCCTTCTCAAGCGCATGCGTAACAAACGTACGCTATGTGAAATACCTGGGAAAAAATTCTTCCACTTTTCTTTTTCGATAGAGAGAATCTCTCCGTATTGGGACATGGTTTTGCGAATATAAGGATCGATGACGCTTGAGGGAAGATCATGCACACGCACTTCTATAGCACTATCTTCCATATATACTGGAATGTTGTACCTGATATTTTCATGATTCACATAGTGCACATTATTATTGTGTTTAGCGAATTGAATTGCATCCAGCTCCTTATAGAACTGGATATAAACAACATTATTGGTCTTATTGCATTGAAGTAGATGCACACGTTTAATGTCAAGATGCATTTGCTCCTTAAGCAAACCTTCAAGTTCTAGTATCGAAGGTCGAATTTTGCATTGTCTGAAGTCAACAATAATTGTATTCCTTCGTACCGGCGGAGCTTGTTTGTTTGGTTCACTCATTTCGAGATCGTTATATTGTTCACTACACAATACTATACTTGGTTTCTTCTGTCCCGAACGCAAGCAGTTTTGGTTTACCGACTGACTTAGATGAGATGTGAAACCGAACTCGTTAATAATGGTCAATTTGCTTAGAGCAGATCAAGCCAGTATTTTTGTTTTCAATTAAAATCAATGTTTTATTAACACACGAAATTCTTATTTATCTATTGTTGCTAATATTCCGAAAATAGTGTTACTGAAAGCGTAATTACCAACACACTAATGGCCGGAAAGTCATGACATGTTGACAGATGACATCTGAAAGATGTCTCTTTTGAACACTAGATGGATTTTTAATTAGTGATGTCTGTCAACTCGAAGACTTATTGACCGTTGTGTTATTATGGGGCTTCGGGGACCAAACTAAAAAATTTCAAGGGTTCCATATGGAGGATGATCTCCAGAAGTAAATACTAGTTTTTTAATTGCACTCAAACGGTAGACTTTCGTATCTTTCGGTAAAAGTTAAGGAACATGGAATTCCATCAATCTATTTTTAACCTTAGACAGGATTTCAGAGCCTTGTTTTTCAGCAATGTTTTCTATATCCACTGTGAGGGAACATTGATCTCTGACCACACTCTTCCGCACTATCGAGATACCCGAGTGTGAGAAAAAAGCCGCTATCCACTCCGGCGCGGTTAGATTCCGCGAGCATTGGCAGTTGAAATCTTGTGCTGCGGGGTAACATCGCTACCCTCATGACGGGTCGCACCGTAAGATATCAAGTTTGGGAAAGGAATTTCTCGAATTGCGTCGTGGCCGCCGTCGTTGTTAGTCGGTCGGTCGGCTGGCACCGCTGCCAGTTTATTGCAGTCAAATGCCTAACCAAGTTTTGTTTCAAGCTGATTCCAAACAAATCTTTCTGAACATTAGAGCCTAGGTCTCATCAGATCATCAGTTTTTCGTTGCTTAAAAAATAAATATTTTTCTATATTCGTTCATGGAACAGCTATAAATTAAGTCAGGATTAACTTTTTGTGAATAAAAGCTAAACGTTCATTCATATTCAAGTTCAGTCATGAGGATACATTTGAATATATCAGACAAAGGCTAAACTCGCATAAATAATATAGCTCAAAACTCGTTTGTTAGTTTGCTGTAAGGCTGATAAAACTGTACCATATCTTAATAAAAGGTTTAGCAATTATGTCTACCTGCAGCGAAAATATGCCACAAAAATAAAACACTTAACATCGCAATATCCTTTATCGTATTCGCTTGTTCATTTGAATAGCCTCTACCGAAATACCCTTCGAATCGAGAAATTCCTTACTCAAAACAAGATACTCCAAGGGGAACACGAAAAGTGTCCGCAGCTCCCCTTGTTGGTGGTGCAGCTGTTTTCGCGAAAAACCAGTTTTTACTCGGCTCGCCTTTACTTCGGCCAACCTGTATTGGCTGTGACAGTCTTGTTCGGCAAGGGGTTGGCTTGGTGGCTTCTATGGAGCCTATTCATTCGCTTAAGTTTAATATATGCGACCTCTGAGGTTGTTGGAGTAACAATACAGAAAGCTCCTCGAGCCGATATTCAGGAATCTGCATTCGATCTTCTCGCGTTTTATTCACGGTGACTTATATATGTACACTATACATATTGTAAATGTTTGCCGATATTTTGAATATAATATGGTTCCTGTCAATCTGTAGCCAGGACAAGAATTGCGATACGTTCGCATTTGTAAGTTGCTGCCTATCTAGACTCTTTCAGTCAGAACCTGTTGAGTTCTTCGTGATGAATCGAAATAAGACTGATCTGTGAAGAGAACATCAACGCCAATCGGATGTAAAATAAAGAACGAAGATGACCGGACTAGGCGGAGAAAATTAAAAGAAAAAAAAAAACTCATCAATGTCCAGCACAGACACCGACAGCCGACGCAGTCGCCATCGGCGGTGGTCAATAATATTCGAATGGCTGATCCCGGACAGAACAGAGGAATCTATTCATGGCTTTACAGCTTCTTCAGACAAGTTAATGTGTTGAGGGTCATATTTTGAGATTAGGACCAGTTGGGGTGGGGAGACTGCAGCTCTTTCAAGTATGCAGTCGTTTCAACATGAGTTTGTGAATTAAAAAAGTTATAGTAGAACTTGTTATAAAACATTACCATACAAAAGGGAGCTTTATTAAATAAGTAATATAAATGCTTTAAATAATTGACGCCCTTGGTTTTAATGGAATATGTGAAAACCGGTTTGTTGAGAACTGGAATTTGTTTCGAATTATGTATCAAGAAACAATCTGATCACTTGTATGTTTTCCTAACTTGACATTTATTAAGAGATTTATTCAATAAACTGATCAGGTAACGAAGATAGAATAGATAATTAGTAAGCAGGAAAACAATTAGTGATGTTTCGGATTTATACACTTAATCATGTTTGGGCTCATACTTTTGGAGTTTTCAGCTTAACCAATTCCCGAATATTCGATTTCGATCTACTATTTATCACAAAATCTACTGTGTTAGCTACTGTCAAGTTACGCAAAGCATCTCAAATTATTTAAACTTTTGTTTGAAATATGTCAGTTCAGTAGCTGTTTTCTCCGTTGTCAAAATGTCCAGAAAAAAAGTAATTCCTAACTTTCACTATTGTTACAGAGCGGTTTGTTGTGTTTGATGGGTAATTTTCCACGCGTTTGCTGAGAAAATGTAAAAATTAATCATAGTACTGCTTGTAAAATCTATCCAGCAATCTCAACAGGTTATTTTGCAAATCAGTTATTCTATCTAATCGAGATCTTTTATATCAGATTTTCACTTCGTCTTCGTTCGGATAAATGGGTATTGTTTGGCATAAACAAAGTGTGAAGTTCATGAATATCATTTTAAACATCTCTTTTTAAAATAATTATCCACACATGAAAGTTCACGCGACAGTTTAGCAGTAATAAACAAAATTACTGAACAACTAAAATGGCGCCCAGGGGACCAGGGAACTAAAATGGCGCCTCATGTTTCGTTATGTTACCATAGACGTAGAAATCGACTTACCTCCACAAAAATAACTTACACTTCATTTTCATCGCGACAACATATATGTTTTTATGCACTAATCGCATCTAAATTAAATTATCTAGACATTGTCAGGATAGATTTTTAATCCATGCTTTTGAAGGCGAGATATTCAATGAACAAGTTGAAAGTTGCCGTTTTCAGCTATGCAATTCTTTCTTCAGAAAAAAGACTTTCCCGACCGTTAAAGTCAAACAATCATTTTTTCATGCTATTTTCACGCTTCTAATCTGATTTTTTTCAGAAACGTTAACGAATATCAGAAAAAAACCCAAATGACAATCTCTTAGAAAATTGGTTTAGATTATTCTGTAAAACTTTTCTGGTGACCCGGCCAATCGAGAGTCATTTTGTACATATGCGAGAGAGCATGGAGAGAAATATAATACGCAGAGCGAGCCATGTGGTTATACGCGACCTACTGGCCTCAGCCCTTAAGCAACAAGAAAGTAATTTTTTCAAGTAATTGTAAAACTTTAGGTTGCTGGGATCATACAAGAAAAAAGTGCTTTCAAATCACACAAAAGTTTTGAGAAGAATTGAGAAATACAAAACAAGAACAACGTTTGCTACTTGATCTAGTTCGATGATCAATCTAAAGTTATGTCACACTACTAGAGGCGTTCGTATGCGATGAAGTTTGCTATTTCATCTGTCAAAATACTAGGAAAAACGTGTTAGCCACCGCGACTTATTCAAAATCCAAAATTTATATATTGAAAAACATAGAGCTCACATTTTTGAGTCAATAGTTTGTTAGAAAGATCCTAAAATATTTCCGGATAGTTAAAGTTGCGTAAGAACAAATTATCAATTTATGAATAAATATTCATAACAGTTATACTTTATGAAGTACCAATTTGGCTAAGTTGTTGTTCTACAAAAAAAAATGTTTCAAAGGATTCAGAATTAAAAAAATAGTACAAATGAGTTGCACATACTCACAAAAATAGAACAGGTTGATGTAATAGGGATCTACCAAAATACGAAGATGCATTTCTTCTTGGAAAAATAAGTCAGTCATGTACTAAAATTGAGACATTTAATATCTGGACACACTGTTCATTTCACTGTAGCGCTCCTGACTTTCGAATCTAGAATGTTTTCACAGCAGTTTGTACTGAAATATTGTCTCTTTCAGTGCTTTTCGTCGCGATGTATTTGGCTTAGTTTATGGAAGCCGCGAACCGAAAATTAATTTTGGACATCCACTTAAAAAATTCAACATGGTCAGGTTAAAAAATTACGAGCTCATTGAAATCAGCTAAATCGATCGTGTGCAGAGTTTTTAATCATTTCCGGGAATTAATAAATAGAATCCAGGAACCACAAGAATTGTTCGAAATTTGCATCGAGGTGATGTTCATATCAAGTTTAAATTCGTTTTTGTTGATAAATTCACAAAATAGTTCATGATCTGGCAAGGTTTTTGCAAATGCGATAAAAAACAGGTTTTCTGCTCAAAAAAATACTATAGATTCCCATATGTACAAATAAAAGTGCCTGTAAATCGTATCGAGACAACGAGGTATTTTTCTTCGAATAGGACATCAATCAACCTAATTGCTCTCCATTCCATATAGAAACATTAAGCAGTATTCAAACAAGAATTTAAAAGGGCCGGCAGTAGAAAGTAACTAATACTCTAAAAATTTTTTTATACACAACTTTTTCAATCAGTACACTGAATCAAACAACCCCAAATATATAAAACAATTCTTCATATGCACTGCACGAAAAAAAGATGTAAATATTCCGTATTACAATGTTTTACTAATTCGAGAGAGGAAATCAAAATCAAAAATTTCTTTTGATATAAGTATCTGTGAAGCTTATTTTCAATCTATGTAAATCTCTAAATGTTAACGCAGAGCGAAACGGATCCATCGTAATGCTATTCCAGAATTTCGCCAGTATTTCCGAAGAAAGTATTACAATTTCTTGATTTTAGAAATCAATCAACTTGTATTCAGGCTCATTATGATGACGCTTTCCGAGTACAGTGGTTTCGTTCCATTTCCAGAAATGCTGAACAGTACTTCATCACCCATTGCACGAACAAATTATGGTTACAATGAACCATTTTCCAGTATGTGCAGGACATTCAATAGCTGCTCCAATGTTTTCGACTTTCATCTATCCCGAAATATGATCAAACGATTGTTTCATTGCCACTTGTCAGATTAACTTTGGATCAGGATTTGTCTGTAACCGTTAGTATTTTTTGTTCAACCTAGTGATGGTTGAACAAAAATACAAGAATTACTCCCGTCACCGTTGGAAACTAATCAGATTCGCTCGATGATACTAACTCTTTCGCTTCCCTTCCCATTCTCTTCGTCTTCTTTATTTCTATTGGAAACTAATCAGATTCGCTTGCAAATACTAACCCGCTCGCACTTCCTTCTTTCCTCCGTCTTCCACCATCTTTTCGATTACTAATTAGATCTACTTGCTGATTCTAACCCCGTCTTTCTCTTCGTCTTCCACAATCTTTTCGATCACTAATTTGATCTACATGCCGATTCTAACTCCGTTGTTCGACCACGCTTACTTTCCACCCCCTCCGCCTACCTTCATCATCCATTTACCTATCCCTTTTTCTCCGCCAGTTGAAGCAAGAACACTATTGTTGCCCTGTAGTGCTTGGTGTCATCAACTAGATATAGGGTTATAGGTTTAATTTTAATTATTAGTTTTTATTGTTAGTGTTAAGCCTTATTGTATCTGTTGGATCATTGTAATCTGTTGATACGAAAGACGAGGAGGTTTTATGCCTGCTGGAGAGAGAGATTGCCAAATTTCATCTCCATCGGGCTTTTCCCTGCTCCCAAAAAAATAAACAAAAATAAACAAAATAAACTTTTGAATGTGAAGATGATAAGTTTAAATCTAGTTCTGCACATAACTTTGAACGGTTTGTTATTTTGATTTTCTTATTGGTTATAGGTGAAATTTAATTTCAATAGAAAAATACTACGCTTAAAATATAGAAATATTCTCACCTCTAAGCGGGCATCATGATCAATTAGTTTTGACATTTCAGATTTTGCTGCATGGTAGACGCAAACTATCGAACAATATTAAATTAGTAACCTTTTCCGTCACGAAATGGTGTAACTATGATGTCTTTTTCGAATTTTAATGGGTTTCCTGAAGTAATCAATATTGATGTATAATATATTTGGTGTTACTATAAAAGTCTGTAGTGTAAATTACTTCATTGAAATAAATTCAATCAACTAAAAAACAATAGTCACGTTTACAAGTGGATTCATTGTTACCTTTTACCTCGTATAAGTATAGTTTTAGAAATTAGATAATCAAATTTTACACTGCATTGGTTATTCTAAGAGATTTAAGTAGAATATCAAAATTGAAAGTTCGATTAGCACATAGTCGAAGTAAGATGTGTAAAGAGAACCAAAACGAGGGGTGATTTTTTAAAAGATGTAGGATTTGATTTAAAAAAATACACAAAATATTCGAGAAAATTGATGAAATCTTTATTCGAATCGATAGAACAATCAAAATCTAATGTTTGACGATGATTTAATGCTAATGTTGGCCGCGGCTCCGCTTTAGATGATCCATGCGCAAAGTCCAATTTTGGCACAAACAGTAACTTTTTTGTGATGCGTTGGTAGCTCTTGCAATGCTTCTGGCTGGTCTTCACTCCAGATGCGGCCATTTCGCTTGTTATCTATTCAACCAGAAATGAGCTTCGTCGCCGAACACAATTTTTCGATAAAAAAGTGAATCTACCTCCAACTTTGCCAGCGCCCATTCATGATTAAATTATAGACCAAGCGACGATTCATGATTAATAAAAAGACCAAACTGAACAAGTTCGACAATGACAAAAGACACGATTCACGCGTGATCTATCAAAGACAGTATTGCGAAGAAAATAAAACAGTATTGCGAAGCTGCAAAAAATCACCCTTTATTTGTGCCGTAGTCCCTCGTCAGTACGGTCATGTCGCGCTAGGGAGACGGAAATATCTCTCTTGCCCAACCGTTATCCACAATGCCAAAAAGGTATTCAAAATTTTGACTCAAGTTTTTATTTTTACCCTGTTTGGTTTTCTATTCGTTGGTAACAATTCATGCCCCAATAGCCAGAAGTTCTTCGGCAGCATCACAGAAGTGTTGATGTTTTTGATGTTGATTTTGGAGTAAAATCGGTTCACCTAAAAACGGCACCGAACCGTCGTTTGGCTGGTCGAAGCACCGGCAGAGGCTTGCGGGGCGGTGTAAAGTGGAATGATCCAAACCAACGAACGAATTTTATATATCACAACATAAAACAGGTTTTCGGTTCATGCGTTGCGTGCCTGCGAAGCCGAGGTCTTCGAGCAAGAATTTTTATTATTTTATCCCTGCTGCTCGAAGGATGGGCACCGCGAGATGAGTCGAGATGTGGTGGACCAGTGAGCAAAAGTTGACAGAAAGGAACGGCATCTCTTAAATTGGTAGATAAATTTGACGAGACATGATGCGGTAGACGGAGGAGAGGTTTCTTTCAACTTGTCGTGGGTGTCGGGGAAGAACGTAAATTTCGAGAGGTGCGTTCTTGGCTCATCACGCCGAAAAACTGTGCTATCATCGCGTGTGCTTACCAGTCTGTTGACGGAACTGGATGATGATGGCCAGAATGTGGAATCAAAAAGTATTCGTCGCTGTAATTATTATTATTATTATTATTAGTTTTACTGGATTGTATTTTATGGTTTTGGTATAAATTAATATGATTTCATATCATCAGTTTTGTTTTGTAATATTTGGTAGAGACCCTTTTCATATAGAACGACTGTACAATCCCGAGTTTATATAAATAATATTCAAATCATTCGGATCCGGTTTCTAATTCCTGAATTGCAAGAATATTTTCTATTTCTAAAACGTATATTCGAATCCCGGAAATAATAATTTCTATTTTATTCAAATGGCACACTTTACGGTCTATCATCAAATCCCAAAATTTTATCCGGATCCGAGTTCCGGTTCTTGCATTACAAAGTGTTATGTGCTGAAAAAAAAGTTCTGAGACCTTTATCGCATACTTAGATTCAATTGAAAGGCTTCCGGATCTCGTAGAAAACTAATGAATTTTATGTAATCCCAGCTCCGGAATTACAGGTCGATTTGTTGACAATTCATCTTAAAATGTCAGAGTTTTAGATCACAGTTTTAATTCTATTAGAATTATTGACGTGACTTCCATTGACGATATCGACTGCCTAGGTAGAAATAATAATTTCGACAATCGTGTCGGGTCAACAGTAGGTCACACGGTGTTCGTTATAAAAAAATGTCCGTTAATAAAACATCGAACAGCCATGGTATGCCGCATATTCGTCTTCAGCCTGGTTCGGATCATTTGGGCTTGGCTATGGTCCTGCTGACCATAGAGTGCGGTAGCAGTTTTTTTCTGCGCTGAGCTCATTCAAGCGTCTTCTCGCGATTAGGTAAACAAGCTAGCACCAGCAGACATACCTTGGTGCGCATTGTGAGTTGTCCAGTACTGTGTCTATGATGAGATTATTTTCATGTGCACTGTTATCCACCTGGATTGATCGTTGATCGTTTGTGATGATTATATAAAAAACTATTTTTATGACGACTGGAACGCAGATTGTCATTTGCAGCAATAGAAACGCGGGATTAAATTTCCAATCCAAACAAACCTATGATCGTAGGGAACACATGTATTCGATTATAAGATACTTAAAATCTTATTTTTATGGCAAAACTCAATGAGTATAACTGTTTGTCCTGTTGAGTGGGATGGAGAGGCTAATTAGGTGTGAATCTTTTTCGCTATATGAATCAATTGAATTTGATTGAAATGTAATTATCAATTGTCAGATTCATTTATCAAATCTCATAACGTACATTGACGCAATAGAGTGAAATGTAAAAGAAAATAAATATTTTCATGATTTATCCTTTCAAAACAAAAAAATAAATACAGGGTCCGGCAATTGAACTGCTACATTATCGCAACAGACATTATTACGCGGCACACAAAACTGAATTTGTTTAACGTTTTAGTAAGGAATGCCAAGTTCTCAAACTAAAGTCTGTGAGATGCGGAATAAATCTGTAGAGAACAACCAAAGTGCGAATGACAAATTATCTTTGTTTACTTTCGCATACTATTATTATGGAACTCTTAGCAAACCTTCTCTCTAACGATTTCAACGAATAATAACTAAAAGTATCATCTTTTAATCTTCTATGAAGGAATGATCGACAAATACAGAACTATATCGTAATAATTGAAAAGGGAAGTAAACAAAGAAAATCTGTCATTTTCAATTAGGTCGTAATGGAAGTTCTATACATAAATAGTTTAGAAATATTGATAAACATCTAATAGCAAATGAAGCAAAATCTATATAGCACATTAGTTAGATTGAGAAAGAGTTCTACCTTTGTTGGATGCATTGGCTCAATGGTATAGAAATTGGAATTTTCACCTCACCACTTCAGCAGCATTGCAACTTTTTATTTCCTACGATATTGCTTCTTAGAGCCTGAGCAAATATACTATTTCCAATGTTATTCCAATTCGTTGACTGGAAGTCGAATAATCCACAAAATTACGTGATGACTCTTTCAATGATATGACTGTTGGTACAACAATCTTATTTTAACAAAAAAAGTCCTATTTGTTTCTTTACGATTCGTCGTGGACTCGTCAGAACATTAAGATCCTGATCATAACAACTAGAAGTCCTACATAGACGAATAGTTCAACTTTACTTGAACGAAACTTTCACTCTAAATTGGAATAACGGTTTTGAGTCCTGTTTAGAAATTTTTTACGACTTTTGTTTCGCCGGTTTAAGTGACGGTGTACAATATTGAACACACTTTACCCTATAACTCCGGAACCGGGAATCGGATCCAGATGAAATTCAAGAATTCCGTATGGGACCGTAAGATTTTTCATTTGAATCTAAGTTTGTGGAAATCGGTCAAACCATCACTGAGAAAAGTGAGTGAGATCCATTTTGGAATATATAACCACTATTTCCGGTACATCAACAACCGGAGACCGGGAACCAGAATAGCCGGAATCGATTTGTTTAGTTGCCTACTGATAATGGCTATCGATTTGAGGAGTGTTGAGACCAGTTTAGAAAAATTTTGACGTTTTTTGTTTCGCCGATTTAAGTGACGGTGTACAATATTGAACACACTTTACCCTATAACTCAGGAACCGGAAGTCATTCATTTGAATCTAAGTTTGTCAAAATCGGCATGTGCCAGATAAATCTGGAACATTGGCAACTCTGCTTGTAATTGAGTGCAGAGATGCCAGGTGCACAATAGTAAATCAAATTCAGATTTCTTCAAGTGAGCACAGTATTATCGAAGATCTCAATTTGCTGCCTTCGAAAGCCCATCCCAGAAGGCGACCGGAGCGGATCATTTTACTGAAAAAAACGATGTGGCTAAATGGCTAAGCCATAAAGCGAAGTCTTGGCATTACATTCCTTTCGATAATTTGGAATTCGGTAAAATGACTCTCTCGGTGAAATGACCCTTTCGGCGAAATGATCCAGACTCAAGTTTACAAGGTAAATACAAAGGTCTAGCCGGGATTTAAAATAGGTATGCCATTCGGTGGTTTAAAGAAACCAAATATTGCATTTGAACAAGATGCGGCTCCGTAGCATATTTCGAACCGCACTCAGTAGTGATTACAGGAACATCTTCCGTTTAGGCTGAAGGCTATGTGCCGGTCATCCAGCCCCGATCTTCATCCGCTAGATTGATCAATATGGCGCATCGTTGAGGCCAAAGCCTGTTCAAAACGCCTCCCGGGCACAACAGGCAGTGTTGCATCCAGTTACTGTAAACGAAGAACTCGCTACACTCGCTTGGTGACGTATCAACATGTTGAAAAAAAAATTTAGGCTCAACTCAGTACCTCATTTTCACGTACATGAAAGGAATGATAATAAAAACATCATTGAAAATCCAATCACCAAATAACATTTTTTTAGACATTTACCTTGTTATATACTTAAGAATTATACAGAGAAGTAGCAGAAGCGCAGGATTGTCTCGCCAGTCTGAACTCAACTGAAAATGACGATCATCACAATCCGTGACTGAACAATACAGAACATTCTGACGTGTGGATGATAGTCACGACTCGGTGCTACTCTGACAGCAAGCTTCAAAAAGACATTTATCGTACCTGAGGAAAAAATAATCCAGGTTACATTTGAAAAAATAAAAACATCAAAACCTCAATTTTTGAGATTTTTTTTAAAATTTTGTGATTGCTCAATGAGAAAGAAATGATATCGAAATTAGTTTTGAAATAGGA
The DNA here is from genome assembly GCF_030247185.1 of Malaya genurostris. Lineage (NCBI taxonomy): Eukaryota > Metazoa > Arthropoda > Insecta > Diptera > Culicidae > Malaya > Malaya genurostris. The sequence goes on from NC_080572.1 coordinate 98,103,238, forward strand.
AACTAAAAATTTCTAATGACAAATTCCGATTCATAAATTTTTAGTTTCAAAAATTTCGAATTGTATGAAAATCAAGCAATATGAGAGGTTTCTAAAAGACTAATCCTGTAAGAACCTAAATTTTAAGCGTGATTTGCTTTTATTTGGCTTTGCAAATCGTTATTCTAATGTCTAATAATTATAATATAATTTGCACAAATCGAAACAAATGTGAAACAAACATAATTATACAAGTTTTTGAAAAAAAAAAATAAAGTCGATGATACTGTTTTCAGTGAATAAAGTGGAAATTAGGTTAAATTCAATCGTAAACTTCCTGAAGGATTTTAAATTCTGATTTAGGCATTCACCCTTATTCTGAATAACGACGTATCCATTTTTCGATCGTATTTCATTTGTATTCCTAATCAGAGCTTAAAATTTTCAAGCATTCCCAATGAAAGAAACTATTCTGTCAACCTTATTTTCAATATCTTACTGTTTCATTCGTAAATAACCGACACCAGAACAAATGAAGAGATGCGAAGAATTGTCGTTTCTCATTGAAAAAATGAGAGAGTATAATTGCCAACGTCACTCTTTCATCTATAACAATACGAAACCTAATTAACGTCTGCAGGGAGCATCAGTAGAATTTCAATTCTCATTCATCGATGTATTGAAAATCTGTGACGCTTGGCTATAAAGAGTGACTAAAATATGACTAATCGAAGTAATTACATCCCTGAACCCCTTTGGAAACCAAAACTACTACAAATTCGAACACCAATAGGTAGAAGTCAATGTGAAAACTTTTTCTGTCAATTTCGATTTTCAAAGCTTCGGTTGAATACCGACATTGCATACTATGGGATTTTCACTGAAAACCACAAATGACTGCCCTCTCAGCAGGTTCTTCAATTTTGTTGGTCTTTGAGCGCTTGTTGAACGACATACCTATTGCACGAAATATTCGTTCAATTTGCTGGAACGGTTTGTTGTTGTTTTTTCTCTTGCAAAAATAGTGCGAAAATCAAGTGTTACCTTTGCATAAAAAAAATTTTGTTATTCTACGTGAAGTAGAAGTATTGTGCAGGTATGTATTGTTAGTTTAAACGAATAATTGGAAAAAAAACTTCAGAAATTCTGCAGTAAAACTAGTCCAACGGAGCTCCAACTCCTCATGTTAAAAATTGCTCAACAATGGACCTCTGTCTGCCGGGTTTGTTGAGCGAAAAAAATGGCATTCGGTTCAACGGTCTGTTTCAAAATCGGCAAACGAAGGTCCCGTGTTGCCCTCCCGTTGAACGATTGATTGGACTTTCATTGGACCAATGATCCAACGTATTGGACCAATGAAGGACCACCGTTGAACGTTTTTTTTCTAAGAGGGTGAATGAAAGAAAGCACACAATTTTGACATTAATTTCTCGTCATTTTCGTCTATTTTGAGTCAATGAAAATGACTTTTATTAGCTCTGTTCCTAATAACGATAGCAAAATCAAAGGTAGCTAGGATTCGATCGAACCACATTCGATCGAAAAATCAATACGTCGTTTTTTTTTCAGAATAAGTGTGAATCGTTTATCTCGCAATCAATCTGGAAGTTATAATTATCAATAAATTGGGTAGTATTAATTAATAATCCTGTTATTACGTATTATTAAGCTCCAAAAAAATTAGAAGGTTGTATTCAAGACACGACCGAGCACAATAACATAAAAAATGAAACGTTTCTAGGGTCTTCATAATGAATACAAAAATAAAGATGATAATGATGATGATACACTAAACTTCACGACACTTCAAAGTTACTTGAAAGCTCAATTTTAGATACAAGCAACCTGAAGATTTAAACCTAAACAAATGAAACTATTTTATGATAATTTTCGAGAAACGTACAAACTTATTAATTTGATTTGATTTATATCGTTTATTTACCCCCAGTTTTAACCTAATAATGGTGGTTCACTGGGTGGACTTATTAATTTTATAAACAGTTAATCGACCCAAGAGAATGTTGTACCAGTAATCTCAGTAATGGTGTAATTTTATTAATCCTTCAAAATCGTCGATAATCTTCGGAAAGTGTCGGTAAATAATATGGCAACAATACGAGGAAGAAAACATGTAAAACAGTCCGCATAAAATATTAAGTTACTTACATTGATTTTCGTTTTGGCATATTAGGAATAAATGGAATGGATACGCAACAAAATTCCGAAATTTTGTTCATATTGTAACTTGATGTTATTAACACACGAATGAACATTGTCATAGTTACAACGCGTGTAGCCATCAGACGCCTATTGTTTTGAAGCAAATAATAATTAAACTGAAACTGGCGGTTAACCAAATTCTACGAGGGTTCCTATTCAAACGATACATGTAAAATCGCAGGTAAACTTACCTTGAGTTTATCTTTGATACTATATGATATTGCATCTAATTGTTCTGTATATGTGAGCCTGTGGAACTCATTTATACTACTAAACCGAAGAGGCCGCTTTTAGCCAAGTTTCAGAATTTATTTTTGAATATTTTGAAGCGTTTAATTCCTGATGAGACAACAACTTGTTCAGTAACATATAATGAAAAAGAAGTATCTATGATTATCATCATAACGCAACTTTATACTGAATCCATTTTCGCGCCACCGTTTTGTTCGTATGGGAATGGAGATTTAAGTATGCAAACCGATCCGTTGACAAATTAAAACATTTTTAAGCTTACAATATTGAAGCTTTAGAATCATTTAAATTAGGAAAATCCATTAACAAATCAAGCGCTGCAAATTAGATCCGAAAAATCTATCGCCGATAATTCTAAATTGGCCTGATAGTTACCAGAGAACCAAAATAAAATACTCAATTCAAACCAATTTTTCAATGGCATGCAATTGAAATATTCAAATGACGTTATCTCATAAGTTCAAGTAAAATGTTTCCGAATCGATTGGTTGTTGAATTAATTAAATCCATCAACAAATGACTGAGTTATAAGCGTTCAAAATTATGACAAAAAATGTTACGCGATTAGTTTTCTATGTTTTAAATTGACACCCAGCCTCAGGAAGCGAAGTGTAAGGCATTTTTAATGGCAAAATCGACCAAAAATTTGCTAAATACATGGGATATTTCAAAAGAATCGGTAACCACGCTGATTCGGTTCTTCAATAGCTAGATGATATATAAGATACTCAAGCGAACACGGTGTTGCACAGACAACAGGAAATTTCACCAACACATAATGCAAAAGCGACAATCCAGCAATTGAAGGCATATACAATCCAGTCATCAGCTCACTGGACGAGCTACCTGTTTCATTCACAGTCAAACATCAACTAGCCAAATAAATATTGTGCAGCCTATATTTATAGATTTCTCTTCATACTACGCATAACGATACGGTGTTTTTTATGCATGACGCAAAGCCTCCTATGCCGAACAAGAAGTTGACGTCATTTTGTACAACAGGGATTGGTGGATAAAAACATAGGTCGATTCCAACCATTTTTTCAATAGTATGCTATTGAAACATTGAAACGACGTCGTCATACATGTTTAAGTTAAAAGTTTCCGAATCGAATGTTTGTTGAATTATAACAATCCATCAACAAATGACCGAGTTATTAACGTTCAAAATTATGACACAAAAAGGTTACGCGACTATTTTTGAAACTTTTAATTGACACCCGGCCCCATATAGTGAAGAGTAAGGCATTTTTAATGCCAAAAATGAAATGATTTTTAAAAACCGGCTCCAGGCTCATTTTTTTGGTGTAGGTAAACTTTTTTGTGAATCACACACAATATAAACTTAGTTGATCGTCCCGTAAGGGGTCATAAATCAAGAAAATGATCCTTTATGACTTGAATCCTTATCGTCTACCTTCCACGCGTTAGAACTTTCACACTTTTTACTTTCCACATTCAAAAGAAAAAGAAAAAAACATTTTCCAAATTTTTGAATTTGCTTTCTTGATTTTGACACCCTAGGCGACCGCCTACTTCGCCTATGACTTTTTCCGGCTCTGATTAAGACATAAAACCAAGTTTTAAATTTAGTTAGCAATCAAATCGGCAAAAGAAATCGGCACAAGATTTGTTCAAACGAATTCACAAATCATGACGATTCAGAAACGAACGAAGCACACGATCTTAACCTCACTAATCAAAGATATTTTCATGAAGCTTATTTGGAACTAATTCTCACGATAGTTGGCTTTATAGTATGACGTAAACATAAAGTATTGTAGAAAAAAATACGTTTTAGCTTCACACAGTGCCTCGGATTCAGAGATTTATTAGATTAACCAACCTCTGGAGTATGGCATATCGTTTCTTATACAATTTGATTATTTCATCTACCTTAATCCATTCTGTTTGTAATGGGTATCTGTTATCGATTTATTTTGTTCGTTAAGACGTTTTGAACATAGTTTCTCTTGCAGGATAGTAGAAGCAAATACAAATTATAATACGGAGTACTCCGACAAATTTTCAAGGACACTTTTTGCATCGTGCGGTACATTGTCATGATACACTGTCAGAGTGACAATGTACTTTAACGAATTTCCTATAAAACTAGCAACACTGAAGGGTAAGAACAAGTTCACTATAGTTATTGTTTATTATAGTGAAAAATATGTAAACATATTACTTACATATTTTGATCCTTAGGAAAACTATGGAGCGAAATTTCGGACGACCCTGTTCGTGTGTCACATCCCTCTACTAAGCAACTTCTCACCATTTCGAAAGCTTCTCGGTTTATAAGCCAGCGATATTTAGACTGATTGTTGCAGTTTAATACAGCAACGATAAACAAACAAGTTTGTTTTGCACCGTAGCAACTAGCATAAAGCGTTGCCAGAAACGATTTCCTTTCACATTTTCACACTATCGCAACGTAAGGGAGATATTTGCTAGGCTTACTTGTTCATGCTGTGAACCAAACATTGGCGATTCGTTTATATGGGACTTAGGGGTATTATTATTTGTATTTGGTAGAAGCACATAAAACAGATATCCAAGTAGTGATTCAAATGTGCATAAGAAATTTAACGGTTGTTCGGCAAAGTGATTACCTAGTAGCAATTCGCCTACAGAGGCGCTTCAAGCAGCCCAGCAATTCGACCGTCCCACGACAAAAGGGCCTAATGACATTTTCTCTTTGTTTACTTTTTCCTTCACGATTTACCGAACTGATTTTGTATTTGACGCATTACTCTTCGCAAAACTTTCAAGGTAAAACTACAAGCTTTCGATTTATTTTGGAAACTTCAGAGAATTTGCAATAATAGCTCCGTAATAATCCAAAGAGAATGTAAACAAAGAGAGGCTCTCATTTGCAGTTAGGCCCTTTTGTCGTTAGACTATCGAATTGCTTATGGGCACTTGAGTTCGAGCTTGCATACAACGTTATCTCATGCACGCAAAATCGCACGTAACGGAGAATTGTAGGGAATTTTTACTTGTACGCTTTCACAAACCTTTGAAAAAAAGTTTGTAACAGCTTGGATGTCTGTTCTCTGTGGTTCAGGTGGCAAAACGATCTCCGAAAAACGAAAAAGTTAAAGTAAGTTTAAATTTCAGTTTAATAACAGAAATCTGAAAATAACACTGACCTCAGAAGGTTATATATTTTGATAGTATTGAAATCTTCTACTCTCGGCATTTGTCCCGGCGCCATCTTGATGAGATTAAAATCAGAACGCAAAAAATCTGATTGCAACCTAAAAAAGCAAGCAGTAACGCATCGGGTTACCTAAAATACAACGGAAAAAGCTGGCACTAACATGTCAGTGTCAGATGGCTGTCTACTACTCATAAATTATTAGACACCATTTCAAACCTCAAGAATGAAACTCCAACAGCATCGACTGCCACATGGTTATATTTATATACGTTACGTACATATATACTGTATTGGTAAAATATTCTTATGTCACTAAACACAATAACTTAAACCGAATATCAAATAACACAATTCTATTCCTACGATAATGATTCACCATCCAAATTACTCATAAATTAAATATCAGCAAAACACAACAGGCTGTTTTGAAATTTAAACGCCAGCGATAATTCTTCAACAAAAAAGCACAATCATAATAAATTGATTGCTTTACGACCCCTTCCAGTATATTTTCGATGCTTTCTAAAGTCGCTGCCTTGACTAGTTTTCCTGTTATGATATGCTTAACGGCTTCAGTCTAGTCAATATCATTATTCTGGATGTGTTCTGGCCAATAGTCTGGTTCGTCTTCACTTGGGAAATACTCCTTCAGAAAGACGACCATGGACTTCGAAGATTCTGGATCGATCTGTTCGTCAATACTTGCATCGATACCTTTTTCGTCACTATCGTGGTAGATAACTGCTTCGTATCCATGAGGATTTTCCTTGAACGACGACCTGTTCGGAAGAGATAGTTTAGTTCCAAACTCTGGCACTGGTGGAGGTGGCCGTCTTGTAGTAACCGCTTGGAATGTTACATTTTGATTAGGATCCTCGTAGTCGTCACTGGAAATTGTGGGAGAATGTATGCTTTCTATTACATTAATTTCGCTCGACTAACCTAAGTTCCTCCTTGACTTCATAGTTACGATATGCTGGTCGTGTATCACCACTATCATAATCGTGCCATTTAGCAAAACGTTCATCCCCGTCGATGTTGATCTCGTTCTCCGCCTCCTCCATTCCGAAATGATCTTCCTCGGGCGACCTCCCGCCATTCAGCATGGGAGGATTTCTCTTACCATTAGTGTATCCGTAACCGTTCTTCGTGTTCGATGTGACGGACAACACTTCTGGGTGAGTCTTCGGAATGTAGGGATTTAGATCGAATATTCCAGCAAATGACGCGTATACTAACACGGCTTGTAATAATACACTAAAACACAGAAACACTTTCCAAAACATTCTATAGCACCATAAACCGAACACTCCATCCACGTCTTGCCATCGGCATCGAATGTCATCCGAATGCAGCGGACGGGTGAATTTTATAACTGTCCAGTCAAGTATTTGGGTGGTCGGTCGCAACACTTGTGTGAGTCTGTTTTTGTTTTTTGATCACATAATAATTATCGGTTAATTGGATAAGTTTTCCAAACGTCAGTACCTGCACCCAATTCGGACATTTCTGTTGGTTTGCGCATTTGTGAGTTCTGCTTTGGTTTTTTTTCTTTTCTGTTTTTTTTCTGTGACCGACATATCTACGGAATCACATCCTACAGTTCCACATAACCCTAGCAATATAAGAGTGATGGAATTGGAATTGATGTTGCATAAACCGAACCTTCGGTACAAATCGTTCAGCCGTGCGTCGTTATCGAGTGCTTTAAATGTTGTGATCTCGAAAACTCAATAGCGTGAGCGGAATTAGCACCAATACCACAACGACTCTGTGTATCACAGGGAAAACTTTGAATTTGCAAATATTCAATGCAAGCTATTTCTAGTAACAACCTGACATATGAATAAAAAGTTTCTTCTGATGATTGTCATATTGCATACGATAGCCGGTTTTCCTAGCCATTAAAATCGTCACTAATTTTTATGGCAAGCCTTAACTGAAATAACTGCCATGCTGGTAGAAACCATAAAACTGTTCCAATCGGCTGCCATCTGTGTAAATCGTGAATCGCGGCAAAATCTGCTGAAGATGTTCCAACGATCATTTGCATCGTAGCTTTGAGGACATAACGAAACAGTCTTGGTCGAACAATCTTTATTTTAATTACCAAAGTTCTTCGAAAAACATCCATTATTGAAAAAATAAATATCGTTACGGAAGCGCACAAATTGCATTACAGTCTTTTTTATTTATTTACATAAATCGTCACATTCATAATAAAATAGATTACATATATAAGTTTTCTGATACCATGGAATATATACATTGTTTTCAATTCCTTCACGGGTCGTCATTGATGCATCAGTGCATTAGTGGTTCAAATTGAACTGTCTTCGCCACTTAACAGCTCTACTTTGCCCGTTGAGCAGCACCTATGTAAGCAATGCAGTAAGAATATTACCCTGAGGTGCAAATTAAAGCAATACGATTTCCTAATTTCCATTCATCACCGTTATTTGACTATTATTTAAGTTAAAGGCAGAGCGATCTCTGAATCATTGAATGTTCTCCACTTCTTTGATTTCTGTTGTATTAATACATTTTTTGAACTTTAGAAAGTTGCGGCTTGCCCTGAGTTAGAGTGACTACAGAATAGTCAACTCTGTTCTAAAAGACACAGTTTTTTGCTTTGAATTTCGAAATTAAGAAACTGTAGGATAACGGAGGTATTTTGCCCACTCATATATTTTGGCCCGGCGCTCATATTTTAAGTTTATTTGATGGGATTTTTGGCATAATTGCTGGAAGTAGCTAGGATTGTTTCAATTTGGTTTTGTTTGAGCCAACTTCCTGACTTTGTGAACATATAGTACATCTGTGATCTTCAATGATTGATTTTGTAAATTGGAAGAATTTGATTTTTTTCAGATTCTTAGGGAAGTTTCTTTAAAGTCATGGTATCTGATTTGCTGTCGATATCATTTTAAGTGTGTGTGTGTGTTTAACATATTACACTGTCCTACTGTCTGGCAGCGGCTTACAGAAAAAAAAATGTTTCAATGTGTTTGGTTTTAACATGCAAATAACATTCATCCAGGACTCAGGGAGGTGTTAAGTCAATCGAATTCCGATTTCCCATCTCGAATAAGGAACAAATCATGTCCTAAAATCCTCGTTCTATCGACCTGCCCCGCTTCAATGCAATGCTTGCATCAAATGGATAAAGACTTGCGATCCCTTACAAATGGAAATCAATCTACGCGTATTTGTTCTTCAGTTTTGTATTTACAAATAGCGTTTTCCGAACTTACCCTTGTGCATTCAAGGACCTTTTTCTTAACAATCACAAACAATCCTCAAGCCTTCAGAACTAGCCAATTACACTCTTGGGACATAGTATGATATTGCACACATAGCAATCATTCCTTTAGACGTTCCTACATAAAACACTAATAATGACAATTACAAGACTATTTGAACCTTAACAGTATCTCCTACTTAAAAGACGTATCTTATTCGAACTCTTTAAAGAAGAGATAAAAATGGTAATCCATGAATGTTGCAAAAAATGTTTCAGTCGGTATTTATGAGTCAAAAATCTCGATAAATTAAAGCCAATTTAGAGCCACACCAGCGGGTTCAAATACACTTCTGAAATAGGATGCCAAGCCGAAATGCTTGATCTATTGGAAGGACTTTCGTTTTATTGCATACAAACCAATTTTCACTCTCTCATTCTGCTACTAACGCAGCTGGCGATAGCACACAGTCGATACTATTCTATTGACCAAATGTCATCATAGACACACTATTGAAAATTTCGTATTGATTATCAATGTTAGTTACTCATACTGTTTTGATCATTGTTGGTGCGGTGACATCACAAGAGTCTTCACGTGAATCTTCGAAACATCCAAACATTTACTAATGTATATATGCGATTTTTGTTTCGTTCCTTATGACTATATGCTAAATTGAAAGTCGAAGACTGTACACAGATAAAAATAGTTTGTGAATTTACAGCAATTTTCATGCACATATTTGGAGCAGGCAATTGAATGGAAAGTTATTATACAGTTATAAGCGTTTTTTCATATACAGTCTTGTTCATTGAATAATCAATGAAATCTAATTTAATTTTACATCGATCATGGTTTTTACTCAAATTTTCAATTCAACCTATATCTATTTCATCATACTGTTGATTTACATGTCGTGTAAATTTCATTATTTTTTCTGTGTACGAGAAAGGACAAAATCTATATGAAAAGCGACAAAAACAACAACTTGTTGATAATCCAGAGCAGTGTTTGTCCATGTTTACAAGTAACAAATCCGATTTTTTCGTCGATATGTGACAATGGATGAAACATGGTTCACTTCACTCTAGAATCAAAACGATCATCATCTGAGTGGACTGCAGCCGGTGAATCTCGTCCGAAGCATCCAAAGGCACAACAGTAAACTGAGAAAGTTATGGCTTCAGTACTTTGGGATGCACATCCCAATCTTGCGAAACAAATGCTGAATGTTAAGCCTATATTGAGGCAAAAGACAAGTCCTTCTACAAGTACGGCATCGAGAAGTTAGAGAAGCGTTGGAATGATTGTATTGTAGTTGAAGAAAATTGATGTGTTTTTCTTAATGAGAACACGTCTTATTGAGTGATGTGTTAAACATTAAGTTTGAGATGCATTTGTGGTACTAGATTGTGTGATTTAGATCAGCCAGTTGGGAGTAATTTAATTTGAACCAGAACTGTTTGAAAACACTATCATGTACGTGTTCAGTGCTACCAAAGTCGTGAACGTGTTCAGTACTACCAAAGTAGTTCATATGGCTTGGAGCAGCATCTCGATTAGGAAAATATTGGTGGGTAGTGATACAAAATTTATTTTAGTAAGTTTTTCACATGTTTTTAGTCATTTGTTTATAGTTCGACAGTTTTTTTTATACTCTTGTGACTCCTCCGGGATTCAACATGTTTCGATTGGAATCGCATACCAAACCGATATCCGGCTTCATTTTTTTTTCGCCCCAGGCTCAAACGTTTTAGAGGGCCGGCAAACCAATCCTGGGACCTTTTTGTTTTGCTCGCTAACAACTTTCCGAATATAGAGCTGTGCCCTGTTTTTTGCTCTCTAAACCAACGATAGGGGTGGCACTGGGTACGTCACTGATAGCATGTTCCTACAGTTTATCCTATATTTGGGTCAACTCAGTTCTGAAGGTCCTTCGCCAATTTGATTCGGACTGGAAATGCTTCTGAAGGAGAATTGAAACTGTACGGGCGTTTTGAATGATGATCTGACTTCAGGCAAGTCGGCTCTGAACTGTCCTGGAGGACACGGGCAAACCCAGCTCATATCTGATCGTAGTTGTCGACTTGAACAGGTCAATGTTACAAAGCGATTTGAAGTGAGCATTAGTCTTAGCTGCAGTCTTCTAGATCTTTCAGACGCTCTCCGCACTTTATGACAATGGATGGCATTCTTCGCAAATGTTGTCGATCATCCCTGAGCTCTGGTAATCTCCCGATGTTTTCCTCAGCTTTAGCTTGCTACTTAATCCAGTAAGCATGTTAGCAGTAACAGTTACTGCCCTTGTTTTGATTGTAATCAAAAACGTTACCTCAACAATTCAGCGCAGAATTTCAATGCGTACAGGTCGTCTGTGCGGTAGCGCAGGCTCAACTACCTGTCAAGTTCAAAAATATGCTCTCCATTAGATGTCGCATTAAAGTAACTCAAATTAACATTTGGTGTTCTCGTAGAAAGCATTCATCTATGGGTGATTTTTTTGTCGTGAATACGACTTACTTTACTATGGGGTGCCTTTTCAAAATTTACCCTCTGAGAGAGTGATAAGTTTTTGATCGTGAATATCTCTTGTTGTATCTAACGAATCAACATAATTTTTGCTACATGCCATTGGAAATATGATCACAATTTTATGATAAAATTTTCAGTTGTGTGACATAATCTCAAATAGTTCAAAATTAAACTTTTCTGAAATGTTTGGTATAAACGAGTATCAAAGAGGATAATTCATATGGCGCGTTTGCCTTTCTCGTATTTTGAAAGCTCATAGCTCAGTGATCTGTGGAAGGATTTATATAATCTAACAACCAATAGAATCGAAATTTTTCAACTTAAACGTGTATAGCAAAAGCATTGACGTATTTCAATAGTACACTATTGAAAAACCTATCTCATTTGACCCATGTCGACACCAGCCAATCAGAACGCGTTCTGAGGAAGAGAAGAAAATAGCTGCTGCTGTACAACAAATCGTTCAAGAAAAATGTTCCGAAAAGTGGTGAATATCGTAGTGAGTTTCTCAATTTGGTCCTTCTGAATGCTAGAAACGAATCCCTACAGCATATTGATAGTTTCTTTCAATAAATTATGCAAATCCGAAAAGAAATAATCGACATTAAAATTCTATATGCGGCTATTTTTATAGCCGTTAGGACCGCCCATTAGTGAAAAAGCTACAAACGAAATCACATAAAAGGAAATCTCAACAAAAATTGAATCAGTCTGGATTCTATCGCCACTGCGAGCTGATGTGCTTTGTGTCGTCTGCACAGATAGTTTCGCTTTCGATAAGAGCGATTACGTCACAGCTGCCAGTCATTAGCATTGGGAAAAAACAACGTTGGAGAGCATTACACAATATCAGCCGTTCTAATGGCTCTGAAATTTTTCTAAAGAACTATTAGGATTTGTTTTTCGCAAATCGCAGGTAATTATCCTCAGTTTAGTGCAAATCAAGCACAATTTGGTTAGATTTGTGCACTTTTCGCTGTGTGAAATTCACAGTAATCGAGATCAAGTGAAGCCTTTTTTTGCGAAAAATGTTCCAAAGTTTATTATCGTAGAGAATTACGCAATTTGACCCTTCTGAATGCTGGAAATGAATCCCTACAGCATATTGATAGTTTTTTTTTTCAATGAATTATGCAAATCCGAAATGAAATAATCGACATAAAAATTCTGTATGCGGCTATTTTTATAGCCGTTAGAACCGCCCATTAGTGAAAAAGCTACAAACGAAATTACATAAAAGTAAATCCCTTAACAAAAATTGAATCAGTTTGGATTCTATCGCCACTGCGAGCAGATGTGTTTTGTGTCGCCTGCACAGCTAGTTTCGCTTCCGACAAGAGCGATTACGTCACAGCTGCCAGTCATTTCGATGGATGAAAAAGCAACGTTGTAGAGCATTATAAAAAATCAGCCGTTCCAATGGCTCTAAAAGTTTTCTGAAGAACTATTAGGATTTGTTGTTCGCAAATCGAAAGGAAATATCCTCAGTTTAGTGCAAATCTAGAACAGTTTGGTTAGATTTTTGCACTTTTCGCTGTGTAAAATTCACAGTAATCGAGATCAAGTGAAACCTTCTGTGTTTTTGCGAAAAATGTTCCAGAGTTCGTAGAGAACTGCACAATTTGACCCTTCTGAATGCTAAAAACGAATTCCTACAGCATATTGATAGTTTCTTTCAATAAATTATGCAAATGCGAAATAAAATAATCGACATTAATATTCTGTATGCGACTATTTTTATAGCCGTTAGGACCGCCCATTAGTGAAAAAGCTACAAACGAAATCACGTAAAAGAAAGCTCCTAACAAAAATCTAATCAGTTTGGATTCTATCGCCAATGCGAGCAGATGTATTTTGTGCCGTTTGCAAAGCTAGTTTCGCTTCCGACAAGCGCGATTACGTCACAGCTGCCAGTCATTTCGATGGATGAAAAAGCAACGTTGGAAAGCATTATAAAAAATCAGCCGTTCTAATGGCTCTGAAAGTTTTCTGAAGAACTATTAGGATGTGTTGTTCGCAAATCGAAAGAAAATATCTTCAGTTTAGTGCAAATGTAGAACAGTTTGGTTAGATTTTTGCACTTTTCGCTGTGTGAAATTCACAGTAATCGAGATCAAGTGAAGCCTTCTTTGTTTTTGCGAAAAATGTGGAAAAGGGGAATGCTTGCATAATTCATACAATTCATCAACTAATTGATATTCGGCAGTGTTAAGGAACATGTCATTTGTTTTCGTATTCACGACATCCAGTTATGTCTCTGACATTACCCACCCGCCTTTTTTTTGTTTTGTCCAACATTGTGAGATGCATAATTATGCATCGAACAACAGTTAACGCAAATGTTTTTTTTCATCAATCAAAGGATTCAGAATTCACTCTTAATGTTTTGTTCTACGGCATTGCTGCTATGATATTACTTTTCCTCGACACGAAGCCGTTAGGTATTCAAAGGTGTGCAAACAGGTACTTATTAAGTGGCGGACAACCTGCAGAACGACATATTTTCTACTGCGTATAGCGAATCGAAACAAAAAGAAAATCTGACATTGAGCCCGCCCTCCATCATACTATACCAACTATCGACACACAGTGTCAGGTCCAGAACCGTATACTCTCACTGAAACCGCTGTTTGCAGAAATCATATTTTTTTCAGTTACACCCTCACCCTCAACTGGTGAATGGATTTACAGTTAGCCTCGGGCTTTCCAGTGCCCACTGGAATGAGGAAGCAAGTTTTACGCGACCCTAGTCCTAATAGCGGCTATCATGAAACCTAGAGAGCGAGAAAGAGAGAGACGATTGTCAGGTTGGCATGACCTAATCAGGAGAAAAAATTTGGCATTCATGTTGGTTCCCGGTAGCCCGAAAAAGGGTAGCCTAATTTCCCAAATCAGTTACTCCCCGCAGGGACCGTAAAACCAGATTGGCCGCTACTTTTGTTTATACTAAAAGGCAAGGTGAAACCATTGAATGCCTTTTCCGAGCACAAATTGGATTTACAGTGACAATTTGTAGAGGCTGGCGTAAGAGGGCAACACTACTACAACGTGGTTCAAAAAAGGAATATTGACCCAGCATCAAGGGCAACATCGCTTGGGCCTATAATTGAAGTGAAGGTGATTTTCAGATCCGATGGAGCGTGTGACACGATTCAAAATATAAATTTAACCAATTGGAGTTTGTTATACTTATTTTTACTAGGTGATCCCATATCAAGATGCCTTTTCCGTTACATGTTTCATAAGTGACTCAAAGAACTGTTTCAACGCTGTTGATTTACACCATCTGATATTTCATAGAGAACCCATTATTTATATTGAGAAAAAAAACGAAAAAGTGATGTTCCGCTATACTGAGGACTGAATTTGTTAGTAATCGTTTTTTCAATCCTACAACAATACAAGGTGTGAAGAAAATCTTTCATACTTTCCCAAAAAAGTGATTTCAGTGAAAATTTCTTCAATTCATTCACAATTGACGTTTGATTGGTGATACTTGAACTTCACAAATAGCTAATTAAAATCTCGTAAACCCAGAGTTAAAATTATTATTTTCTTTTTAGAGATATTTTATTCAGGCCTATTGGTGTACAAGCTTTACGTGGCCGATTTAGCTGAGTTTTTGAATTAAGATTTTTTGTATTGGATCTCGATGTCACCCTTTTTCTAGGGGGAGAGGAGCTTCCATTTTCCTCCTGCGATGATTGAGGGGCAGTTTGTTCGTGGTTCGTCTCGTCATCCATTGCCGTGGTATTGCTGTTGATTTCGTTGCTAGTTGCTGTAGATGCGGCTTGTTGTACATTGTTTGCAGTTGCTGGTTGGTTGGATGGTAAGCTGTTAACTGCAGCTGGTGTACTTTGTTCTATAGGGGTTACGTTGGATGGTTTCGTTGAAGGGGATACTTCCCTGTTGTTGGTGACTGTCACAGGTGTACTGGGGTTGCTTGGAGTTGGTGTAAAGGAAGCACCGTTGTCCTTTGGTGTGGTTGTCTCCTTGTCCAGTTTATCACATGGCTTACCGTAGTGAACAGCTTTTTGGCAATATTGACATGTGGCCATCTGATTGTCATAGGTAACAAGTGATTTGCACGGTATTCTTGTATCCAGACCGAATGTCACATAAGAAGGCATAGGCCACCTCAAGCGCATGCGTAACAAACGTACGCCATTTAGAATACCGGGGAAAAAATCTTCCACTTTTCTTTTTCGATAGAGATAATCTCTCCGTATTGGGACATAGTTGCGCGAATATAAGAATCGTTGACGCTTGAGGGAAGATCATGCACACGCACTTCTATAGCACTATCTTCCATATATACTGGAATGTTGTACTTGATATTTTCATGCTCCACATAGTGCACATTATTATTGTCTTTAGCGAATTGAATTGCATCCAACTCTTTATAGAACTGGATATAAACAACATTATTGGTCTTATTGCATTGAAGTAGATGCACACGTTTAATGTCAAGATGCATTTGCTCCTTAAGCAAAACTTCAAGTTCTCGTATCAAAGGTCGAATTTTGCACTGTCTGAAGTCAACAATAATTGTATTCTTTCTTACCGGCGGTAGCTTTTGTTCGTTTGGTTCACGCATTTCGAGATCGTTCTATTGTTCACTACACAATACTGTACTTGATTTCTTCTGTCCCGAACATAAGCGGTTTTGGTTTATCGACTGACTTGGTTGAGATGAGAAACCGAAGTGAGAGTTAAAATTATGTTTATTCCGAATGATGACGTCATACTTCGAACAACGAGCCGTTGGTGTTCTAACAAAATAAACAACGGATTGCCTACAAAAAATTGAATACATATAATGTGGATAGTGTCGCTTTAAATCACTCCATGAAATTTTGGTTGCGAGATTTTTGTGGTGTTCGAATCTCCACTCCTGGCGAAGTTCCCTTTGGAAAGCTCTCCGATGCGATGACAATGAGAAGCTGTTTGTCTGCCTGATAGTGAAACTGCACTAGCTAGCGAATGCAATAGAGATTAAAACTGAAAGAATACGTTATATGTTGGAAGAGATGAAAAATTATGTATTTTGGGTTATTTGGGTCAAGACACTTGAAGCTGTCTTGAAATTAGTTGCTACTTTTCATCACTGACAACAAGAAACAATCCGAGACGTAAGATAGATGAATGAAATTGCGAAAATATGAAAAGTTTCGAAAAAGAATCGTCAGAGAAACGACATGAACCCGCAACCTTTTCATTACGTGGATACGCTCTACCAACCAAGCTACTATTCACGCTGCCCACCGGGGTTCGAACCCCAACTAAGCACATAGAATAAGAAAGTTTTCCTGATCCGAGAGGGGAATGAGCGTGAAGTTAAAACCACTATAATCGAAACAACAGAAATATCCTGTTACTGGATACCGCTCATATTAACTTCGGACCAAAACACGAACGCGAGCGCACTTCGGAAGTATGTTTGTGCCCATATCGTAATGGAATCAGGTGAACTTTTGGAATCGATTGGTAACTATTATTAAATTCTTGATCCAATATTACATGCCACAGAGAAAAATGAGTACACGGCTACGGCATGAGTGTTTCAAGGTGATCTAGAGTAGTGGTGAACAGCGTCGGTTTTGTGGGATTGTAATAGCCAACTCTTCATGAACCTCGAAAACAAAAAAAATCTCAACAGTGAGTAAAAAGTGCATTCGACAAACAGAGAACACTCATTTTTATTCACCAAAATTAAACTTTGTCGGATTTTCTAGAAATTTTCAAGGAATTATGATTTCCTACGACATTTGAATTATGATTTCCTACAATATTTGTGTTAGTTTTTAATTTTTCCGAAGTTTCCAACTTTTTTCCACAATCTTCGAATTTGGCCATTTTGAGCATGGTCAAAGCTTGGTACATCAACGTAAAATCAATATGTTCGACTGAACAAATTGTCTTCTCTCTATTATAGGAAGTTGAAACATGTAAAATAACACGTTAAGTTTCCCACTTTATCCAACTTATTATTACTATACTATACTATATTGAGAAGTAATTCTAGTTTTTAGCAATTATAAACGAATGCCATTTGCATTTCAAAGCTAACGCAGTGTACCCTTCTCAATAAAAGTAATGAACACTACCACCGAAGGCGAGTATAAGTGTATCGAAAATAAGCTATCCACATACATTTGTGTTGTACGCATGTATTTGTGATGGTTTTTTTATGATCAGATCACAGCATGCTGTGCGTTTGGCTGTCAGCTTTCGTTTGTTTACTTGTTTGTGCGGTTTAAATTCTGCGTTTTCAAAATGTCGCGTATTGAAAAGGAAGTGAATATTAAAGTTCTGGACACATGGGTAAGTGAGAAGGGTATCACTATGCGAAAATTGACGAAGCGATTTGGAATTCATCATGCCAGTGTTAAAACCATCATTAATAAGTTTGGGGAACACTATTCTTTGGATGAGCTACCAGGAAGAGGCAGAAAACCCGGTTCCTCCAACCCGAAACTGGACCAGAAAATGGTAGTCATGAAGAACAAATCAATGTCAATACGTGATTTTGCCAAAAAAGCAGGAACAAGTGTCGCAATGATCCAGCGTATCAAGAGGCGAAATCACCTGAAGACCTACAAGAAGCAGAAAATCTCGAAATAAAGTGTCGAACAGAAGAAGCGAGCAGCAACAAGGGCCCGGAAATTGTATTCGCGTCTTTTGCAGTGTCCGGATGCATGCAATTTGTAGGACGATGAGACTTATGTAAAGGAGGACTCAAAAACCCTTCCAGGTCTACCATACTTTTCTGTCGTCGTTGGGGAGGATGTAAGCTATGCGGGCAGGTTGATTCAAGTGGAGAAATTTGGTCGAAAGGTACTGGTATGACAAGAAATATGTTCCTGTAGTTTGAAGTCAACCATTTTTTACACTACCGGAACTATAAAGGCAGAAATCTATCGATCTGAGTGTCTCCAGAAGAGATTGCTCCCTTTATATAAGAATCATAGTACACCTTCACTATTTTGACCGGATTTAGCGTCGGCTCACTATGCCAAAACCACTCTCAATTGGCTTGCGGAAAAAGGTATAAATTTCGTTGAGAAAAATTTCAATCCACCAAATTGTCCTCGGCTTCGATCGATCGAACGTTACTGGGCAATCGTGAAGAGGGTCTTCAAGAAGGCTGGTAAGGCAGCTGGGAACATGCTGGAGTTAAAAAAAATTGGGCTCCAGTGTCCAAAAAATGCGATGCAGCACTTGTCCGGAACTTGATGAAGAGCGTTCGATCAAAGGTTCGAAAATTTGTGAAGGAAAAACTTAAATTTCATCCGGTTTTCACTATGCTCAAACTCGTACTCGTACAATAAAGGATCAATTTTTAGTTTGAATAAAATATCGTTTTTTATCATAATTTGAAAGAAAAATTTGTGGATAGCTTATTTTCGATACACTCCTTAATGTAGAATCGTGATGAGGCTGCCACCTTTGTAATAGCTGACGAGAAACTGCGTTTCTACTTCAGCCACCCGTTTAGAGTCAGCATTGTTCTGTGTCGCTTATATAGACAGACGCTCTATTTCATGAAAGTTCTCGATTCACTAAAGTTAGTCGCTCCTTGCGGGAAGGAAAAGATATGAGTTCTGTATTAGAAGTGAATAAGTGGGGTCTCAGGTTGCGTGTTGTCTCAGCTTTATCGAGTGTAGAATGGCGCAAACCCATGAATCACAAGTTGTAAGAAGTATCCAAACATGCCGACATTAGAAGGCTTATAAAACATGACAAACTGGGTGTGTGCAATCGAAGTAGATACGCGTGCAGCAGGGGAACAGAGTGACTGGATACCCTAGATCGAATATCCTGGAAATCTACAATTCGTTCGGTCTTGTTGCGGAGACGGAATATGCAGACATTCAAGCTCATATAAACTTTTCTTAAAAACGTGTGGAAAGCATATATATTTTCCAGCCTATCGGAACAAAACTATAGCAATTATGGAAATTATTTACCTTTGCTTATCTCATAGCGGGAGCTCGGCGCACAGGACCAAGAGTTCTGTTTCGATTGACTTGAAAATTTGACGAAATATTCTTGAAATGTTTTATTATGACAAAACTCACGAAAACAAAAATATGGCTTTTCGAAAGCATCAGGCCCTACATCACACTTTATACATGTAAAATACCAGACCCCTGCGTTTTCCTTGTCGTTTTTTTTTACTTTGGGGAGATCGCATTTTTGATTTTAAAAAACCACCAAAATTTCAAAAAAAATTAAAATTCAAACAAAAACGTTGGGGTTTAGACAAATATATGCTATAACTATGCTGTTTTGACTTCTGGTTAGTCTGCGCTGAGATACAGTGGACACCGCAAATCATGATTTTAAAGAAGCGTTCTCAAAAATACTCCTTCACTGATTTATTTGAAAAATTACGAAATGTTGTTCACATGATGCTTTGTATTATGCAAAACATTTGAATTTATTTTGTTGAGCGATAACTCCAAATCCTAACACTGGAACATTTTTTTTCTCGTAAATGCTGCGTTGATGATTCATTCAAAATCGCAACCTGACAGAGCTTAGTCAGTCATCCTTCCGCTTCAAACACACTTCTGATAATAACCGATCATGTAGGAAAGGAAACTAATACGTTTCCAGCAAAATATTGGGTAAAAAAAATCTCAAATTACATATACAAATTACAAGGTAAAGTCTTGGTTTTACTTCAGATTTCGCAACTTTAGTGTACAGAACTATTGCTCAGCCTTGCAATAGTTCTGTACACTAAAGTTGCGAAATCTGAAGAAAAACAATGGTTAAATTTCACAAAAGGAATGTAAAACCGAGGATATGTCGAGGATGAAAACTACGACTACTGGCTTATAAGCCCTGTGCCCTCTGGATTGAACCAACAATCCAGAACGATTCTCCATAAAGTAAAAACTTAGTTCTTGATGATTTCACATCATAACGCAAACCCAAAAAACCTATTACTTAGATGGATCCTACGTTCAGCTAAAAACAAAACTTATCGTAAGATTTTTCAAATCTTTCTTTCCAGTTATGTAGAACAACAACCCGCTAATTAAGACATTGTTATACTCTGTTGAGCCCATTCTTCCAATAAAATAGAACAACTTACTCCCAGTAAGGCGCTAACCAATGAAAATTCCATTACCCTTCTCGGTTCAACCATGCTACCTAATCGAATAAATGATTTACCGTAAAATGTGTCACACTTCTACATAAAAAAATGCTACTGTCTTATTTTGGATATGCGCAGTTTATGAATGGGGGCAGCATTACGAGAAAATTTTTAATCCAACTCGTTGGCACTACACATAGTTGAGTGTTTGACCCATGGTACGTGCACTAGACTTTACGTCATACTGTATAACTGTGTCACGAAATACGTCGCACGTTATTGAATAAGCGAGTTTTATCGTTTTCGATTATTGACTCGATGTATCAGTCAGCGAAAGTACTATGCTCAAGCACCGAATCGAATTTCTTTTTCTCGTTTTCTCTCCACCCCTCGAGCGATAGACCAAACAAGATTATGGTTAACCCACGACTCCGTTTAGTTCTTCAGGTGATTCCAAATGTGTATGAATAACAACAGATTACAAGGTTGTCTCTTCAATTTTTCACATGTAAATGATGATAAGGCCGTTTTCTTCGGTTGGGGATTGGCTGCGGAAGAGGAAAATCGGAAAACAATCGCCAAGCATTTAAAGCTATACAAGTTTATTTTGCTCTGTAGGTTATGGTTGCTTACCGTACGATTCTGGGGTACGGGGCACTCGCGAATACACCAGAACCGGTAAGACCAATTAAATCGGCCGTATGCCTTCTTCGACCGAGTGAGAACTCAAAGACCAATCTTACGGACGGTCTGGCCTCAGGTCTAACGGAGTGAGCAAGTATTTATTTCTTATTAAGTTCAACCGAAGACCTCTCGCGCGGTGGCGTGTGTTGTGGGCAATGTTTGTTTTGAAGCAAGCAATGCATCTCATCAAGCATTCCGAAGTGCTTTATCGCTTTGATGAGATCTTCTCGGTTATGCGGATCCACTTAATGTGAAAAACACCCCCGGCACGGAATGCTACATTTTGTATACACTGTTTCTTACGTTTTTTCTTCATTGCCGTTTATTAGTGTTTTAATGGAGCTTTAATTGCGTTTTTACTATCATTTTGATATAAACTTGTTGCCTGTTATATATTCATCGAAAGCAAAACTGCAAATCGATAACTGCATGCCGGACCATTTTTTCAGCTTTATTGAATATCCCACCTACAACTTAAATATTTATTGTGTTTCATTGCGACAAGAAGATTGATTCAGTGCGGATTTCTAGATTGACAACTTTGTTAGAGTATGTCACATATAACCACCGATTTATAGCTAGAGTAGGACGTGTGAAGCGTGAAAGATTGAATGTGAACACGAACCAGCAATGAAATGTCAAAGCGAATCAAAAGGTTTTTACTGAACAAACATAATAATAATATTGAAGGTATTTTAACATTTATGGTCCGAATAGTCTTTATGAATAATATTACGAAAACCGAGCTGACTTCACTCGTTTAGTTACTTCATTTATTTTTGTCGGCTTTAAGCAACAGCTTACAAAAATCAAAACCGATGTTCATCAATGGAAATCGCCGGTCTGACAGACAAATGGCGTCACTTTTAAAAAAATAATTAAGAATTACAGTGATTTGTGTTCTACTCTTTGTTAAGCCGGAGAGCCGTCTTGAGCAAGTTTTAAATATGATCAGTATCTAGAGGGGAAAACAGGTAGGAAAATTAACATGCGGATGCAATTATGTAATGAAAACCGCGAAAATGTTACAGCAGAGACGGGACTCGAACCCGTAGCTAACTCCTAACCGGGGAAATTGTTTTGCTAATTAAACTACCCTGCATATGAAAACACATGTAGAGATAGCCCAAATCATTGAAAAAAAACAAGCATGCTTCGCTGTACTCGGTCACCACGGCATTCACTTGCAGTCCTATATCAACACACTATCAGTCTATTTTTTACCTTTCTACTTTGTCGACTGATTCGAGATCTATCTCGCTACATATCGGGAACCACATCAGCGTCATACACATAACAATGACGTCGTTTATTTGAAAAGTATCATGTGGTGATTGATCCAGTTGGACAGAGTTATGGCAAACATTTCCGGTTCGCAAGATGAAATGTTATAGGTCACGTAACGGACGATAAATTTTCTCGGAGATGCCTGAACTGATTTCAAAATTTTATACGCGCCTAAAAGATATTATTAGTTTATCGTATAAGTGACGTAACCGACAAGTCGCACCTTTTCTACCCACATTCTATTTTCCCAGAGAGGGGTTCAATGAATAAATTCAAATGTATTATTAATGTACTTTTGGATACACAAATGTTATTTAATAAGACGTAAGGTATAGGACATGGAGAATTTAATTAAATTTTAAGAAATGGTATTGATTCATCACAACAGGCTGAAGACTTGACATTGGGCGACGATGTTTCGCGTGCAAAAGTCGTCGTGGGCCGCCATTTTGATGCCGTCGTTTTGAATTTTCGGCATTATACAAATACCAAAGTGTTAAAAAATAATTAACAAATTAGACAATCAAAACTTGAAATTTTTATGTCATTTCATTATGCCACAAACAATTCTCTAATTTTAATATATTTCTCGATGATTTATGTTTCAATGATTTTTGGGACGATTATGATCATCTCTGGTTCAATTTTCGATATAAAAAAATCTGTTTTAATGCTGGTGAGGTTTCACATACTCGTATCACTCAGATTTTCATAAATATTACTAAGCGTTTCTTCAAAAAACTTTTCTTTGAATTTGGAATCAGAACAGGAAAGTTTGTATGTGCATAAACTAGCATAAAAAAGAAGTTTGTTCTGTTTTCAAGTTTTTAACCACTGCACAGTGGGGAAAAAACAATCAAAAACGCGACTTTATAATTTTATGAAAACATGAGCAAACATTTTCAAATTTATTATTTCTTATGCAAATTTTTCTGTAGAATCGATTTATCATAGTTAGAAGATCCGCAAAATTCACTATCATGCCCGTTTTGCTCCAATTGCTCTTTTTTCTGACTTTACTTTGAAAACTAACTGTTAAACTCAGGAAAAAAATCAATTCCACCAATCGGAAGGTATTCCTGACATGCTCATAGGTTAGATAAATGGATTGTTTTTAACAAGATTGACCGCAAACAACTGTATTCTGTTTTACCCCCAACCATCTTCTTCCGTGAATTTACAGAAAAAAAAAGTTCTACTGATCGGTGTTTGGACCAATTTTGGTTAAACAAGACAGTTGTATGTTTCGCATATAACCTCAGATAATAATTTACAGATAGTGTTCATGATCGCATGCTTCGTGCTACATCGTTTTACCCCAATTTTCCGACAAATATAATTTTATGTTGAATTCAGAATTACAATCCCGAAGCAGATCCAATATGACCTACCAATATTGGTTCATATTACGTGCAAAACATCTGTGATCCAATTAAACACAATGGGAATGACAGTACTAGCCTGTTTAACCCGTTTTACCCCAATTTAATTCAAAAGTCGTATTTCTGGTTAAACTTTCTTTCACATGCCGAAAGCAGGCTGATTGCGGTTGATGAAAATCGATTGATATTACGAAGAAAGTCCTGAAAATAGGATTACTAATAACTTCAATGACCACACGAATCTTGTTATACCGTTTTACCCCAATTTATTTCATAAGTCGTATTTCTGGTTAAACTTTCTTTTGCATACCGAAAGCAGGCTGATTGCGGTTGATGAAAATCGATTGATATTACGAAGAAAAACCTGAAAATTGGATTACAAATTAATTCAATGTGGAGCAAAATCTTAAGACTCAGTTAAAGGATAAATTGGGGTAAAACGGTATAACAAGATTCGTGCGATCATTGAATTCATTTGTAATCCTATATTTCTTCGTAATATCAATCGATTTTCATCAACCACTATCAGCTTGCTTTCGGTATGCGAAAGAAAGTGTAACCAGAAATACGACTTATGAAATAAATTGGGGTAAACGGTATAACAAGATTCGTGCGGTCATTGAATTCATTTGTTATCCTATTTTCAGGTCTTTCTTCGTAATATCAATCGATTTTCATCAACCGCAATCAGCCTGCTTTCGGTATGCGAGAGAAAGTTTAACCAGAAATACGACTTTTGATATGAATTGGGGTAAAACGGGTTAAACAGGCTAGTACTGTCATTCCCATTGTGTTTAATTGGATCACAGATGTTTTGCACGTATTATGAACCAATATTGATAGATCGCATTGGATCTGCTTTTGGATTGTAGATCATATTTCAACTGAATATTATAACTTGAAAAGAAATGGGGTAAATCGAGTTTTCTGCTGTCAATAAAACTATACGCAATCGATTTGTTAGACTTTTTACATCGGAAACACTCTATTCGCTCTTCTGCAAGCTCTTCGGTTTCATGTTATATAGTTAAGCTTGAATACAATGCAGTATAAAAAGGGAACTTAAGGTAAAATTAATATGATAGCGTTTCGTGTGGTCCTTCTAAATAGATGGAATCGATTTTACTGACCATTTTACACCAAAAAAGTGCTTTGTGGTCAGATGTATCATGCCTCCAAAAAAATCGTCGCGTTTTTGGTCCATTTTTCCCCACTGTGCACTGTTTCCGGTACTTCCGGAAACGAGAACCAGGAACTAGTACAGCCGAATTCGGTTCGGTTGGTCAGCAACTAACAAAGAATTCGAATTCTCGAATAAATCAAGTGTTCCGCAAGGTAGTAACTTACGAACCTTGTTATTTGTTTTCTTTTTTCTTAACGATTTTGCATTGCTCTTGGGATCTGGTTGAAAATTAAATCTACGCAGGCGATTTGAAGCTGTATCTCACGATACGTACTGTAAGATTTGCTAACAATGCTGCAAGGAAAATAAACTTGCTATCAATGTAGGCAATTGCCAAATTATCACATTCCGTAGGATTTTATGCCCTATTATTTTCGGCTATAACATTGATGGAACAATTTTATCTAGAGTGATTCAGGTGTGTGATCTTGGAGTACAGCTGAATGCTAAACTGACATTCGATGTCCAGCGGTTGCAAGTTATTCCGAAAGTGAAGCTTGGCATTACATTCCTTTTGTGGAATTTGGCTTTTCTGTTTCAACAGACTTCGCAGCCGATTCTAAGTGTACATTGCATGGCTAGTACTATGGATCCTACTGACACTAAGAATCCTTCCAGATCGGGGCTCGGACAGACGACAGCTGGCTTGTAAGACCAGTGTCTTATGCATTGAACCGCCAACCCGGGAAGTTATTACGAAAGCTGCACGTCAATTTAGATTCAGATATCCTGTAAACTTGCCACACAAATGCCAAACTATTGCGACTATTGCGAAATAGATCAACGGGGAGATTGATGCTCCAGAACTATGCAATAAAATTAATTTTCGAGTACCAAACGGATTACTGCAATATACGACTCTTCTTCAAAATGGATTTCACAAATGATGAATTTAATAGCAGGCTATGGAACTATCTAATCTGAATACAAAGCAAACGGTTAAGTGGTCTCTTCGAAAATCTGCTTTCTATTGTTGGAAGTTCGATCCGAATAAAATTCAATAGCAGGCTTTAGGACCACGCAACCTTTCGTTTGAATCTAAGTTTGTGAAAATCGGTCTAGCTATCTCCGTGAAAATCGATCGATATATGTTTTACATACACACAGACATTTTCTCATCTCAATGACCTGACCCGAATGGTATATAACACTCGGTACTCCGGGTCTCGGTTCGAAAATCGAGATTCACAGTGATTTGTTCACTAGAACAGAAAACACTGACATTAATTAGTTTGGTTAGGAAAATCTGTTTTTTCTTTAAAATAACCACCTCACAATGTATGGACGGTTGGCAGGGTGTTCCCTATCCTGGTTTGTAGCATATGTTGAGATAAAATTTCAATAAAATCAATTTAACATTTTGTATCAAGATTTTTGATGTTAGGATTAATTTTATGTGCCCGACGAAAGTTATTAATTAAATACATTTCTCATCGTTTCAGGTAGGACACTCCACAGATGATTTTGAAACTTGTTCACGAACAAAGTTAACTCACAATTTGGTATGTAAATTCGTTATAACACTCAAGCTTATGTGAATGAATCATTATAATGCTTTTCGCGAGATAACCTCTCGTCATTATACCTATTTTGAACGGCGGTGACCTACATAGGGTTTTATATGTTCACCTTATTGAGTGGAACGCAACCTGTCGAACGTAGGAGATGATCAATCGTAGCAGTCAGTGGCGTCGAATAATAGCTTTGCTCAGGGATGTTGCTAAAATAACCACGGATCTCGAATAAACAACAACTCTTCCTAACATATTAGAAAACAGCAACGAGATATTTACATATTTGTGATGGCCTCCTCTCTACACATGAACGTTTTTCGTTCGTCATCACCAATCAGAAATGTGATGTCATGGACGCATTTTTGTCGAAGTTTTCATTTTGGTTGACTCGTTTGATATATGTTGTCATTTCAATTCTGTTGTTGCTCTGCTTATTTCGACGTAATAGAATAGTGTCCGCATTATATCTTTCGAAATTCGGTTAGAGTGATGGGACTTTGCTTACCATGTTATTTAAATTAATCGCAGACGAAACGTCAAATCGTCACATTCCTAGTAATGAAACATGGTGCCTTCGGTTTGAAGTGCTCCAATTACCTAGCGGTATTTCACAATTATCACGTTGATTTTGCTGTTATGTTCTTGCTTAGAATCAAAGCAAAGATATTAAATGAAATAGAAGTATAGTTAATTTTCTGAAGTGCCCATCTGGGTTCGATTCCCAACACTGACCCGAAAAGGCGAATAACCTTAAGGTCAAAACCTCTATAATTGAAACAAAAAAATCTGATTTCTATTGAACATTAATAGTTGGTTTTGTTAAAGGCGGTAGTCCATTTTAAACCTTGAATCTACGCTCACAGTCCTACCAAGGAATTTCAGCGATTCGATGAATTATAAACATATTGAAACTCCAGTCACTTATTGTATATATTCTTATATTTCCATTCGATGTCGAATGTGATTTGAGTTTGCGAAATCACGAGCACCGAAGAGGGAGAGATTGAGAAAAAAAGGCTTGCCGCTACTATTAAAACCACTTGCCAACTGTCAAGCGCCAAGTGCAGGGTGTGATTGAGATGAGGAAAGGCACAACCAACTGCACCGCAAAACAAGAATTGTAATGGAAAGATGTGTTACTTTGCAGCAGCGAGCGAACCGCGATCAATGCGATATAACTGCTGGCTCGTTTTTTTTTGTCTAGATTCCATTTTATTCCGTCGTGCAACCATCTCGTATGAAGAATCGTTCAAGTTCAGTCGGACAATGTTTCCTCCACTTGCTTCATGCATGTTAGGACCAAACTGGATCAACCTGTAACTGTATTTGGACCGAACGTTGTGCTGGATTATAATAACTTAATTTGATAAATTATTTTAGTTGGGATAAAATTATTAGCGCTAATCGGGGATGGTACTGGCAGTAGAGAAAATACTGCTTCGAATTATCCACAGCGAGCTACGTAACATATCAATGAGTTTACGTATTTTTAAACTCTGTTCAAGACTAGTTAGTTATCATTTCTGTTTCTTCAAAAATTTGTTATCAAAATGATGCATTTTTCTTTATTTCGTATGACTCAAGTTAATTTCATATTGAAAGAGATGGTTTCTTGAAAATGAAACTGATTAATTTTATAATACGGATAAGGATGAATCTGAATCGAGTAAAATTTAAAAGATATTCAATGTTTTCAATTTTCAAAGCGATCTATTTTCAAAATATACTAAAATTGTCAAGAAATTCAATTTATAAATGTCCCTTCACTATTCAGTGTTCCTCTCGTGAGATGATTTAGAAAACTTTTTCGAAACATTTTTAGTTGGATATTTTTGAACTGCTAAATGGTTTCAGGAATTTAATTTGGCTCTTGAAAAACTGTGCCATTGCAGTCCAACAATTTGTTCATTGATTATTAAGCATTCTAACCGTGTCACAATATCAAAAAGTTTAGACACGTTACTTTAATAGTTTCAGAATAATTTTCGTTGTCTTTGGGTCGAAATGTCTATTTGTAGCGAAAGGATATTTGGTAATATTGGCACGTTACCCGCTGAATTTTGTAGGTGACCAACAATTTACGTGGAAACTTTCCAGCTTGATCTAAAATAGCATGAGATTCCATCGGTGTATGCACAACACATGTTCACGTTCTTACAGGTAGAGAAGTACACTATAATGCTGTTGGTTTCTATCGTCTCATCCATAAGAAGTTTACTGGATCCACTGTATCAGACAAGACACGCACGACAGTAGATATCACTCTAAGTAATAATTTTAGTATCTGATATAAACGATGGAGCTGATATGAGTTTTTGCTAATTAGATTTATTCAATCTCCTCTTCTAAGCTAATGGACTTAATGTCATTTTTCTTATACAGTTTCGAGCCCCAACCTGGAAGGATTGATAGTGTCAGTAGGATCGTAGTACTTGTCATACAATGATCATGTACGCTAAGAATCGGCTACGAAGTCTGTTAAAACAGAAAGGCTGAATTCCACAAAAGGAATGTGATGCCTGTTGACCTTCTTAATCCGGAACATCCACGCCGGGTTATCAGATGAAAATCACTAGGCCGAGGATCTGCTAGGCGTCCGCTTTTATGTCACATCACTCAATAAAAAAAAACTTTTTTTTTTTTTGCCGAAAATCGATTTTATTCAGCAATGTATTTTCCTTCTCGATACGGCGTTTATAAAAGGATTTGAATTTTGCCTCAAAACAGACATCCAAAAATTGAACTCACTTTGTTTTCCCTGCGATTCTTGAACCGATTTTCACAAATCATGATTTGAATTGAAGCTCATATTATTCATAAAAATACTGTGAAATTTCATCCGGATCCGACTTCCGGTTCCGCAGTTACAGGGCGATGAGTATCAAAGTTTTCAAATCGCCATATAGAATGACAATATGTACAACACCGAAAGAAGAGGAAAACCCAAACCAAACAATGCGTGCTTTGTTCTATTTCGTACACGCTATGAAGGAATCCAAACGATTACGGATGTCTGCTAATGGTGTGTAATATTAAAAAAAGACGGTGCTGCGGTTGATAAAAATTTTAGCTATTCTATGCTAAGTGCGATTGAAAGAATAAACGAATGTCATTGAATTCAAATTTATTTGAAAAAATATGCAATTTTCACAGCCAATAGTGCAGTAATACTGTGTCGGTGGTGTAATGATAATAATAATAATAAAAGTAATAATCCTACTACATGTTTTATGCTGTTGATTCATGCTGTTTAGCTTGACTTACATATGCAGAAGTAACATAAACGCAGATTCGCTTCGTTTGTTAGATTTTGTCTAATTGGTTTAATCGAAATAAAGCATGAGATAGTAAGTCTAGGTTTAACTAGGTTCAAAACTGTTCCAATTTGTAGGTCATACCGATGTATTTGCTGGCAAACAAACCAACTATTCCGGTCATCTGAATCCGGTTTTGGAAGAATTAGAAATGATGATTAAAAACTGCAAAATGGTCTCACTCGCTTTCCTACAAGATAGCCACATCGATTTTCACAAACTTATAGGTTCAAAGGAAAACTCTTACAGTTCCATAGGAAATTCCTAAATTGGTTGTAGATACTACTTCCGGTTCCGGAACTACAGGATAAACAGGATTTGTAGAGTTTGTTAGATTAGGTCCGAACAAACTTTTCTATTTCTATTCAAAGAATAGTTATTGTAGCGATTTCCACAGTAATATTTATGATGTTATGAGTAATATAAGAAAGGCATCATTACACCACTAGGTGGATTAAAAGAGGTTTTTATATCTTATTTTCGCGTAACCACCTGAATAGGATGACCAGATCGTTCACCATCTTCGGTGTCTGTACGACCACGTTTATATTCAGCGAACTAATAATAAATGGTTCTTTTCAAGAGAGAGAGAGAGAGAGAGAGAGAGAGAGAGAGAGAGAGAGAGAGAGAGAAATAGAGAGCACACTTTTGAAGTCATTGCTGAGCTTGCACAGTGTGGTAAATTCCACCCAATCTTTTACTTTCACTTAAAACACGACTTCTTCCGTCGAAATATTTTCCGAAAAAGGAAGAATCATTTTGCACAGCCTACGATTACAGTAAACCCACCTTACGCAACTCCCGTTATCCAGTCGAGTCTCTCATTTTCCATTCAACACACTCGTTCTCACTTTTCCACTTGCATTCATGTAAACTCATCTGGCAACATTGACCATAAGTAAAGACTGTCCCAGAAAGTATGGACGCACTTTGATTTCGCTGTAAATAATTCACAAGATAGGTATTCAAATTTTATTCGATATACTAATAATATTAGACTACAACAACAGAATATTATTCTCAACATTTGATACTTAATCATTGTAGACTAGCGCACCTTCTTGCGAACGTTCCTCATTAAATTCCGTACAGACTTCTTGGCGACAAGTTTTGACACTTTTTTCCTATCTTTTTCGAACTGTTGAATGGTTTCGGCTGCCGAGACATGTTTCCTATGATGTGCCTTCGTTAATGCCCAAATTTCCTCAATTGGTCGAAGTTGTGGGCAATTTGGTGGATTCATGTCTTTTGGGATGAAAGTAACATTTTTGTAGTATACCTTTCTTCCGTTGATTTCGAGTAGTGGCAAGAAGCAAGATCTGGCCAGAAGACAACAGGATCCTTGTTGTTTCGAATCATGGCTAGAAGTCGTTTTTGTAAACATTCCTTGATGTATATTTCGCTGTTCATTGAAGCAGTGATGATGAAGGGTTTCGAAATCTCACCGCAACTACAAATTGCTTGCCATACCATAGCTTTCTTACCAAATTTTTCGACTTTAATCGATGTCTCGGACTGGTTTAACACTTGCCCGTCTCGAACCGCATAATATTGTGGTCCCGGCAAGGATTTCTAATCGACTTTAACGTAGGTTTCGTCGTCCATGATCATGCAGTTCAAATTTCCAGCAAGAATCGTATTGTACAGCTTTCGAACCCTTGGTCTGATCGATGCTTCTTGTTTCGGACTACGTTTTGATTTGGTCACATCCCGAACTGAAACCTCCTTCTTTTGCTCGAACGCCTTCAGTATACGTTTATCCAACTGAAGGTTGGCAGGACCTTTTGTCGACCCGTTTTCGGTTTATCCTCAAAGGTGTTATCCTCACCGAACTTCCTGATTGCTTTTCGCACGGCTTTTTCACTTACTCCTTCCATTTTTGCTATCTTTCTCAGTGACAATCCGCGTTCTGTGCACCATTTATACACAATTTTTCGACGTTTTTCTGCTGAAAGTCCACGCATTTCGAAACAAACTAAAGAAAACGAATAAACAACTGCACAAGTGATTAGAGACGAGTGTAAACAACAGGACGCAGTCATAAAAATTGACAGATGCTGAACCATTGCGAAATGGCAGCGATTTTTGGTTGCGTCCATACTTTCTGGGATAGTCTTTAAAAGATTTAAAGGGAGCGCGTTCATAAAGAAGTTCTCATTTCAATTTGTCATTTTGATATCTTCTTGTTTTATTAGTATTATTAAATTGATGTTTACGTTACTACACACAGTGTTTTGTTAAACTAGAAGAAATGAAGAATTAACACACGACAGCTTCACATAAGGGGGGAGTAAGGTCAAAATGATGAAAAAAATCATCATTTTTGCGATTTTTTTCCAGAATTAGCGTTCAACAAAATGAATTCAAATTTTTTGCATGATAAAAAGCATCATTCGAACAACATTTTGTTAAATTTTTCGTGGAAAAATACTGAGAAATAAGTCGGTGAAGAGGCATTTTTGAGAACGCTTCTTAAAAATCATGATTTGCGGTGTCCACTGTATCTCAGCGCAGACTAATCTGAAGTGAACAAATCAAAGCAGCGTAGTTAGAGTAGAAATTTTTCTAGACCTCAGCGTTTCTGTTTGATTTTTCAATTTTTTTTTTAAATTTTTGGTGGTTGTTCAAAGTGAAAACTACGATTTTTCACGAAAAAAAATCCGCCATTTTGTTGCTTTAGAACCTCCCCAAAGTAACAAACATCGAAAAGGAAAACGTTGGGGTCTGGTTTTTTATATGTAGAAAGTGTGTGCAAAATTTGTAAAATTGGTGCAGTAGTTTTTGAATGACGATGGACACGGATTTTCTAAACCTGCTTTCGAGAAAAACGCGCCTAAAGTTTTTTTTGCTATAAAATCAATTAATTACTCCAGGAAGCCCGTAGGGTCTAACATTTTCAAAAAATCATATTTTTTCTTTTATTATTTGTTATAATGAAACATTTCAAGAATGTTTCGTCAAGTTTTCAAGTCGATCGAAACAGAAATCTTGGGCATGTGTGCCGAGCTCTTGCTTCTTCGCAGAATGAGATAGCCATAGATAAATGTCTTCCAGAGTTTCGTTCCAATAGGCTTGAAAATTTCACAAAATATTCTTGAAATGTTTTACTATAAGAAAATATGAGGAAAATAGTTAATGATTTTTCAAAAGTGTTAGACCCTACCCGCCTCTTAAATGACTATCACTTTTTCTGATTAATCTGAATGGCATAAAATTTCACAAATAGTCTTTTAAAAGTTGGTACTTCATAAATGCCATATGGATTTGACAATGATAGCGCCATCTGTTTGTCAGTGATGTGTTACGTATCGTTTTGCATTACGATCCAACAACTCTTGGTACTGCTTCCTGGCGCGGGACTCGACCACCGTATTCTGTTTATCGGTTCGATTAGGCGCATTCTTTACTAAGAAAGCATGAAGACTGGTCCGCTTCGTTGTCTGCTGGATGCATCAGATGGAATGATTGACGGGGTTCGCTCTTTTCACTTTATTCTCAAAGAAGTGTTGCATTTTCCCCATATACAGCCTCAATAAGCACGTAAGCCTAGAGAACAATTCTAATACAAATATGATTCTGTTATCTGGGTGAATTGTTTGAAATCTTCGATAAACGAGTTGAATATCAACTGAGAGCCATACTACCAAACAAAATTGTTTTCAGTTTTAGTTATAATCTACCGTGTATTAACTAGTTGAAAGAAAGCTTACCCTTCTAAGTGTTCAATTAGATATGACAGATCGAATTATCTTTTCGCACATAGTAGTAACCTGGTTGGTTACCTGTTACGGTGAAACCTGGGCTAGAGTGTAAGGAATTTATTGCCTGTCTCCGGATTGATACAACTGCTATGGGTTGACCGTTATTTCCTGTGTTGAACACCTACTCCCGGCAGCCCAGGGGATGCTATAATAAAAAAGATTCCGAAAGAAGTGAATTGAATATTTATGAATAATGTATTGCTTTCGCTGTTTACTGGCCAGGCTACCTAGTATAGTGTGATTTTTGTTCTCTAACACAGTATCCTTGCCATTGGGCTACGATCGAAACCGCGTATGTTAACGTTCCAGCTCAACTTTGAAAGTTTCCAAGTTTTCAAAATCACTGCGAGACATACGGTTATTGATGTACAAATGTTTTCGGTAAGTTTAAATTAGAATGCAGATTTATTCTATGATATCGCATTTATGGTTTAAAAGATAACTTCAGACTTGTTTAATGTTCAATACAAAGCATGGGAAATTCCTTAACTCATAAAAAAGGATAAAGCAAACATATGATTAGGATTACTTTCACAATTTACCCACTCTCATGCATCATCTACGAGGAACTACCTGTGAGAACTCTTTCAAATGATTGGAAATTTCGGCGCTAAACTATATTGTTTTGTAAATGCCGGTCTGCACCTTTTTTCGTTTTGTTTGTTTTTTCTTCAACTGAGTCATTCAACTAAATTGGAAACCTTTTTTGTAGGATTCCTAACATCGAACGGACTTTCCAATAATTCATGCCATTTACCCGTTCTATTTTTTCTGTCTAGCCTTGCATACTCGTAATGATATCCCCATCGCCATATTCAATTCAACATCTACACCAACTCTGTGTCGGTGGTTTTTCAAGTATCTGATTCAAATGTTTCGTCATCTAATCATAAACCACCAACGGTGTCATTCGCACTAAAGGCAACCAAATTTCACACGATCGACTGCCCTCAGCACAAAAAAATCTACAACCGCAAATTCCATCCACGCGTCAATCACTCGAATTTCAATGACGCGTCACTGGTCTGTTGCTGATAGACGCATCTTCAGTTTTGTGCTCTGCACAATCGTATTACATCATCATCACACATTTCTTCTGGCAAATTTACTGTTTAGCGATCGTTTTCATTATCTGAACTGAGCTGCTGCCAGTTTGCCGTGGAACAGCGATGATGAGATCCCCTGCCGGCCGTCTTACTGTGAATGTGGCATCTCATCAATCGTCCGATCGTCTGATTGCCGATCGGTTTCGCGGCTCATCGCGCGTTTTATGTTATTCGCTCTCTATTAAATCGAAAACTGTGTGCTCGGGGTTGAACTTTAAGGTGGAAAATTGTCTTCGATATGGTGAAACTATTCGTTGTTTTAGTGTTGCTATGGTTGGTTAAAATTAAGCTGTTTCTTTTTTGTTTCTATCAGGAAAAGATTGTACTATCGTTAAAACGGTAAACATATTTTCCGTGAGGAAACGTGAGTAAACAATGTGTGAAAAAAAAATTTGTACATTTATGTAATATGAAATGTTGAATTTGTTAAAAAATCAAGTTCAAATAATGCTTGGAAAAATGCAATCGATGGTTCCAAAATTTACTACCACTTGAATTCCGTTCTGAATTTTCAAATTTACATTCTCTGGAACGAAAACGTAATTCCATTCAGCTGTGAAGTCTTGGTGAAATGACATGAGCTACAACTTTCAGTGCGTCTGGAATTTACTTCGTCCTGCAACGGAGATTCAACCTGGACTAGTGGAAGGGAAAATTCCTTGATAAGTACGTATACGTGTATATGACCGAGGCAATTGATTCCACTATCAATCTTCCATTTGTTGAACATACATCAGGCAAGATAATGAATTCCCCGAGCATTGAAGACAAATTTGATTGATCGTACCCGAATGAATGACAGAAAAAAGAATGAAATAATACGTTGAACATTCTACCTGCTTGGCGCACCTCCGGCAAAAGATACTGTTACCACCTTCAACCGGCCAAGCCTTGGTTCGGATTCTCAAGAGACAAGGTTCATTAAAGGAAGAGGAGGAATTCAGTCTTACACATATGATTCTAACTTGTAACATGACGTGGCGCAAACCGACCGAGAGAAGCGTGTATTACAAAACACTTGATCGGTTCTCGTGTTGAGAGCCCGCGCCCGTACGATGCTAAGATGGCGTAGATTCATCACATCGCTTGTCACAATGCCGTAATACGAGTTTTTTTCACAACACCCTTCAATACATCCTACGGTAAATTCTAACACGAATCCACGCAAAATGAAGTTTGCATCCGGTCCTTTTTCAGTTTCTTTCAGTTGAGTTCTTATTTATAATTACTGTATTTCCGAAATACGTGAAAAATGATTTATAATTGTAGATTCAAATATTTTTAAAGCGTTCGAACATGGAGCTTTTCATCTATTATTATTAACTTATCACTTTTCTGCTAGAAAAATTGAGAAAACGAAACGAACTCTTTATGAGTGATTAATTTGTAATCGGTATTTTTTTCAATTGCAAACG
Organism: Malaya genurostris; assembly: GCF_030247185.1. Taxonomy (NCBI): domain Eukaryota; kingdom Metazoa; phylum Arthropoda; class Insecta; order Diptera; family Culicidae; genus Malaya; species Malaya genurostris. Next base: position 98,139,387 of record NC_080572.1, read on the forward strand.
AATTTGATGCAAAAACCCGACCCAACATTCTTGCCAATCTATTCAGTTCAATGAGAAAAAAAAATTTACTTGCAGATCTAACCTTATCTCTTTCAATTATTTGACAACCCTTATATTTATAAACACTATACAAAGTCGGCTCTTCATAGACTATATCAGATTGGGAAAAGAATCCATCATTTTTTTAAGAGATGGCTGTAGTGATCGGTTTATCGTAGAGTATCGATCAAACAATTTCAGATTTATGCTTGTTGTCAAGTTGACATTCTACACATTACAATTTTTTTTTTTGCTGTTTTCTCTTTTCTCTTGTCAAGATGCTAAGCAATCACTGTGAAACTCGAATTTTCAGCCAAATACCGGTGGATAAGGTGTCATATATCTTCTGATTCAGTTCGTCGAGATCTGCAAATGTATGTGAGTGTACACGTGTATAGAACGCAAATGTGCACTCTATTTTCTCGACAATGGCTGTAGAGGTTTTCTTAAGCTTTGATTCAAATGAAAGGGCTTCTATTGAATTTTAATCAGATCCGGTAAAATATGCAAAAAAATGAAAAAAGTGCACTCGGTTCTTAAGGAGTGTATCGAAAAGTAGTTAGCAACATTGATTATTGAATAAAAAAGCGAAAAAAACATATTTTGACATCAGTTTTCGACATATTGTAGAAAAATTACCTGTGAAACGCTCGCACTTTGGACTTGACATTCTTCATTAAATTCTGCACAGTTACTTTTGTGACCTTCCTGGTGGCAGCTGTCCAGTTTTTTTTTAACTCCTGCATGTTTTGGGACACTGTACCTTACTTCCGAAAGTGCCGATTGACAATTGCCCAATACCTTTCAATTGGCCAAAAATCCGGGCAGTTCGGTGGGTTGATGTCCTTTTCCACGAATTGTACATTATTTTTTGACTACCACTGTAGAGCGGAGTTGGCGTAGTGAGCTGAAGCTAAATCCGGCCAGAAGAGAGGAGGAGCCTTATGCTTTCTGTACAGTGGCAGCATTCTCTTCTTCAAACATTCTTCCTCGTACACCTTGGCATTAATTGTGCCCTTCGTGAAGAAAATCGACGACCGCAAACCACAGGTACAAATTGCTTGCCAGACCAACACCTTCTGCCCAAACTTTTCCATCGCCACCGTTGTGTCAGCGTCGTCCAGGTCCTGATCCACCGATTTCGTATAATATTGCGGTCCGGGCAGCGCTCGAGAGTCTTCCTTGGCGTAGGTTTCGTCGTCGATCAGGATGCATCCGTATTTATTCTGTAGAATATACAGTTTTTGCGCTCTTGTTTTGGCCTGAACTTGCTGTATCAGGGACTTTTTCGGCACCTTCTGTTTCTTGTACGTTGTCAGGGAGTTCCGAACTTTGATCCGTTGAATCATCCCGATGCTGGTGTTGAACTGCTTGGCCAAATCCCGCGTCGACGCCGATGGGTTTTTCCTGATGTACTCAACCACTTTAAGTCCCGGCCGGGCTGGCTGGGACCCGTTTTCCTACCGGATCGAGACAAATTCTTCATGGAAAGGGTCTTACCGAACTTCTCGATAATATTTTTGACACTGGTGTGGTGCACTTTCACCCGTTTTGCAATTTCGTTGTACGTGACACCACTTTCTGAGCACCAAGTGTGCAGAATTTTCTTTCGCGTTTCCGAATCAATTCGACTCATCATTGAAACGATAAACCGTACCGAAACCAATCGATTGCGCAGCTGTTATTGACATGTAAACAAACATGTCACCGCAAAACACGCTGCAAAAAATTAAGCCATTTCAGAGTAGCAACTGTTTGAATGTTGCTTACTACTTATCGATACACTCCTCAGAGAGACAAATGGAAATCGGTCCTGTGTCACTTTTTTCATAAAATTAGATTCGAATAAAAAATATTATATTGTTATAATCTGCTATGGAGTTTTATTTGAGTACGACCTCCGCTTCTGAAATAATGGAATGAAATGTGAAAAAAAGAAGAAGAGCATTCAATTTTATCGCTACTAGAGACCGCTGGACCGATTTTCATAAACTAAGAATCAAATGAAAGGTGTTATTATCCATATTGTTATTGAATTTTACCCAAATTCGACCTTTCCTCCACTGTAACGAGGTAAAATATCGCTCAGTCAATTTTCAGAGCCATCAAACTAAATGAAAAGTTTTTTTTATTCCCATACATAGTTATTGAATTTCAAATGAATCGATCTTTCGGCTCCGAAATAACGAGCTAAAATTTGCAAAATACTAAAAACAGTGCACTTGATATTCTTATGTTGTTTTCGCTTGAAGCAAAACTAAGCCCAGTTTCGACCCCAGCTGCTGTCCAATGTTTAAAGGATGAAAAAAATCATCATTTTTGCAATTTTTTTCAGAGTTATCGTTCAACAAAATAAATTCAAATGTTTTGCATAAAAAAAGTATAATTCGAACAACATTTTGTATTTTTTTCGTGGAACAATATTGAGAAATGAGTCGGTAAGGAGGTATTTTTGAGGACGCTTCTTAAAAATCATGATTTGCGGTGTCCACTGTATCTCAGCGCAGACTAATCAGAGGTCAACAAATCAAAGCAGCATAGTTAGAGTAGAAGTTTTTCTAGACTTCAACGTTTCTGTTTGATTTTTTTTATGTTTTGAATTTTTGGTGGTTGTTCAAAGTGAAAACTGCGATTTTCACGAAAAAATTCGCCTTTTTGTAGCTGTAAAACCTCCCCAAAGTAACAAACAACGAAAAGGAAAACGTTGGGGTCTGGTTTTTTATATGTAGAAAGTGTGTGCCAAATTTTATAAAAAATGATGTAGTAGTTTTTGAATGACGATGGACACGGACTTTCAAAACCTGCTTTCGAGAAAAACGCGTTTAAAGTGTTTTGTTCATAAAATCAATGGAAACAATTTATTACTCAAGGGATCCCGTAGGGTCTAATAATTTCAAACAATCATATATTTTCTTTTATAATACGTTATAATGAAACATTTCAAGAATGTTTTGTCAAGTTTTTAAGTCAATCGAAGCAGAAGTCTTGGGCCTGAGTTCCGAGCTCTTACTTTTTCGCAGTATGAGATCGGCAAAGATAAAGCCTCATAACTTGCTTAGTTTTGTTCCGATAGGCTTGAAAATTTCGTAGAATATTCTTGAATTTTTTTTACTGTTTTATTATACAAAGAAAAAAATAAATGATTTTTCAAAAATGTTAGACCCTACCCGCCCATTAAATTCTAATCAAATCTCTTACAACAGTAACAGGTTAAAATTTAACAAAGATTTTCTTGATAACAGTGATTTTCTCAGGAATCTCTGAAAGTGTTTCAAATAACAAGGTCATGCGGATAACGAGGTAAAATGTGTAAATGTATCACAAAAAGCGTTCTGGGTCGAATTTGCTAAGCCTTAATCAAACGGAACGTAATTAATTTCTTAAAAGTAAGTCGGACTCAAACGACAACTTTATGCCAAAACAATTGTGGTCAAAGCAAGTTCCAAGGCGCACCAAAGAAATTTGACGCCCGAGGCAAAATAAGATTTGCCGCCCCCATCGTTTGGAATTTTTTACTCCTGAACCCCATCTCCGGAAAGATAAGTAGGGCGAGCAAAAAAAAGGTTAAGCGGCCCTTTAAAAACGTTGCGCCCGGGGCGAGCAACAAATTTACGTTGGTTTAGGTCGGTATATCGCTAGATAACAATTTTTTTCGGATAAATAAATAAAACGAAAAATGTAAAGTAAAATAAAATGTAATTTACTTTCTTAAAAAACTATTTAAAACGAAAATGTCGCATGAATTCGATCTAGCTTGTTCGCGACAAAATCTCAACACTTCTAAATACGTATATGGTTGAAAATACTTCATCAACGCATGAAATATATAGCAAAATCTTTCTTTCGGTACATACTGTGCCTAGAAAAATAAAAATATCTAAAAACCTTCGTGTATACTTCTAAGCACCGGTAAAGTATGAAGTCGTTCAAGGTAAAAACTGTACCGAACCGTAATGACTCACATCATTTTATAGACGATGAAATTTATGTGCTGGAAGACTTTAAGCAGCTCCCCGGAATGAAATGGAGCATTGCAGGATGAAGAAAAAGGCCAAATTTTCAATAAATATTTGGTTTGGCTGTGGTCGAGTAAGTCAAAGCGTCATTTCTACCGGAGTGGTAAACAAGGAAATATACCGCGAAGAATATCTGCAGAGAAGATTGTTACCATTTCTACGCAGCCATGATGCTCTCTTGCTATGTTGGTTTAATTTAGCATCTTGTCACTACACCAAAAATTTTTTTTAATTGTAAAAAGCGAATGGAGTCCATTTTATACAGGTGGCAAATCCACTTAACTGCCTGGACCTGCGACCAATCTCGCTAAGAAAAAATATTTCAATATAACCAACAAGCTACAACTATAGAAAAAGTTGGACAAAAGCAGCAAAATCGGTTGAAGAGAAGTCTGCTCAGGCCCTAAATTTGCTGGAGTAAACTCAAAATTCGTAGTTTTTTCATGTTGGCTAAATAAGTAACTGTAATTAGTTTTAAGATAACTAAATATGCACTTTTAAACAAAATTAAAAATGCATGTTGGATTGAGCTAACAGTAAATTTTTTTTACTCCAAATTTAATCTGTCCAGATTTTGTCGCGAAAAATCCTTTTGGTCAAATTTCCTGATGGCTGGAAAATAACGCGATCCTTAAAACTTTACTAAAAATAAAGGTTTTTGTTGTCCTACGACAAATGAATCCATTAGAAATTTTAAAAAATTGAATGAATTGGTGACAGAAACATTCGGACAATTTTTTTCAATTTCTAATGGATTCATTTGTCGTAGGACAACAAAAACCTTTGTTTTTAGTGAAGTTTTAAGGGTCGCGTTATTTTCCAGCCATCAGAAAATTTTAAACCACTATGTACTGGTTGGCTGTCAACGAACTAATTGCACCTAGTGAACAACAGTCGTTGGCACGGATCCAGTCTCAGTAGAAGAAAAGTGAAACCTCTGCAATTGCATTGCTCATAAAACACTCGTTCTTCGACGATGACAAAGTGCCCAGTACAAACAACAACAACTAGCACACCGTGCAGCACAGCGCAGAATATAAAACTATGGTAATTTTTGAGCGTTCGTGTTTGCCTCATTTATAGTGTATAGGAAAGTAAACATAGATAGTAAAAACACCGACATCATTCAGCTAGCGTTTTGGACATTCTCTGGCTGCACACAGATCGTTCAATATAACGCGATCCGAGTTGGGTGCTTACGTGTAAAGCACAAGTGATGGATCAAGTTTTCAAGAAGCACTGCGCGATAAGAAGGAAGTTGTAAATAAACAACAAAAATTTATGTAAATTATGAATGGGATGCGAGATAAAAACTAAAAACCCGTCGATGATGACGACGGAGTGATGCAGTCACACGTAAAATATCAGTAAAAGTTAGCGTCTAACGCAACGGTGAAAACGCGATCGAACGTTGATTAAAGATGCAAGGAAAACAAAAATGAAACGTTCATTCATAATGCACTGGGTGCAGCGTAAACAGTGGGCGACTTAAACGTCCAACCAGACACGAACCTAACCGATCATATCAGTGTCGGTTCCAGTTGACTCACAATGGTTTAGCTCAATTTACTCTAAAGGTTCCATGAGTTATATAGAATACAAATAGGAATGTCGTACAGTTTCATAAAATTCTCCAATATCTTGCGATTGAAAGTAAAGGTAAGCAGTAATTCCACCTGCTTGAGGCAATGTGATGAGATAAGCATAGCATAGCATTTGGAGATGCTCAATTATTCGCTGTGCTGCCATTACAGGCGGGGGGACCCCACAGCACATTACCATCATCAATGGTGACTGGCTTTCGTAAGATGTAAACTCCAAGTTTGGTAGTCGGAAAACTGGGGAATCCGTGTGCCACTGGTGATATTTAACTCATCCTACATCAGCAGTTCATACGTTCGGATCGTCGGTTGAAACCATTGTCAAGATACGAACCGTAACTTAGCCTGTATAATTGGGGCTGTGAGCGAACGTGAGTAGTTTTGCTTCTCATTGATTGGAAGAAAAGGAGAAATAAATGTCGCAGATAAAAAGCCTTCTGTTTGAATATGCACACTATACAATTTAGGGCACTTTCCTAGTTTTAATTGCAGATATATAATCCATTTTATATACACAACAATATTAACAATCATCAGTTCACTTTTATTTATTGAACTAAATAATAGCCATGTTTGACTAGTCGGTATGTATATTTTACTTACATTTTACTCAAGTCTGAAAATTTGAAGCCTGAACTCGATTTTCTAAAATGCGAAGGTTGACAAAACATTTTTTTTTGTTCGTTCAGCGGCATCATTACTCACACGCGCCTCGGCAGATTTACTTCATACAACCTAACGATTTAATTCGCTACGGAGCATTCCGACAAAGTTCGATGAGCTGATGATGCTCATGATATATTGCATAATTAAGACATGTACTTTCTGACAAAACTGCCTTCCAGTTTTTTTATATAATTATTTGTACTGTTTTTCTCTGGATCCGTTTGAAAATAACACAACGAATGAAATCAATGAAATTACGATCTTCAATACAACAGCTCGTTAGTAGTTGATTGAATTCCCTCTCAATGAAAACTATTTAGAATAAATTCGAAACTCTTAGGTCAATTTAAGATATTGCCCCTTGTTTTTTCGATGAATTTACCATTAGTCTAAGGTAGTAAATTTTCATATTCAAACTCAAGTCTGTCCTAAAATCTGTCTAATGTATTTTCTATACAGTAAACGTTAAGTTTTAAGGGTTTATCGTGTATCTCTTTACCTCAGTGTCATGAACACTTTAGGATTAAATGCATTGCTTTAATGTGCATTCATTTCATTTTTAATATTACGAGAAACAATATTTCCAATATGCGTTTGCCAAACACCAGCTAGTGGATAAGCTAGGTGCTTTGCTTTTTGTAGTATTTGCACCGAAAAAGCGGCAATGATGTTCATCAACAGCAGCAGAATCTTTCAAGGAAACGGCACTCGAACTTATTCCATGAGGCATAAAATCAATGATTCGCTTCTTTCAAGGAACAAAAATTGATACGAAAAAAATATTTTTGATATTTTTATTTCATTGAAAAAAGTAAATCTCCAACAGAATAATCCCCAAAACCAAATTTCCTGTTGTATTTTCACTCTCGTTAGCTTTATCCACCAACCAATTTTATCACACTTACAAACTTATCACATTATTGTATATTCAGCACAGGCAACACACCTACGTTTGATCAGTTCTCGTTTAAAAATAAAATATGGTATAAAATAAATATTTCAACAATCTAAATTTACCCTACACAAAGCGGCAATGCTAGGAACATTTGATAATGAAAAAAATGTACATTTTCTAGCACATCAATTGAGCTTCAAAAATCCGTTCCTTTTCGTGTCTTGTTCGATACAACCATAAACTGACTGCGGCCGGAACGACAAGAAACTAAAAGCGAAATACAAAGGATATTTCAAATGAGCATTCAATAGATGGCGTTGTGCCTTCACTGAACTATCACATGCAGGATTTTTTTTCTGGAAATCAATCAACAATATTCTGTATACAACAGACCACATTTTATACCACACCGTACTTTTCTTGATTTTAAACATGACGAACTTTGTACGATATAACGAGCAATCACGGACAATGATGTTAAAAATTTTACATCTGAAGAAGTCTGCTACCGAATCTACTCGAATACCTAAGGAGACTTTCGGTCCTCATGTTCAATCAGAAGCAATGGGCAAGAAAGTGTTTTAACACTTCAAAAATGGTGATTTTGATGTGACAAATTTGTAGACATCAAATGACAAATTGACTGATGGCGTTTTCGTTTTTAATTTGCACTACACCGGTGCAGTGCTACACTGAGGCATGAATAAACGAACAAAAATGACGAAAACATAAACAGTAACCATTGACTACAATAAACGTGGAATCGCACAGAGCTACACCAAACTTTTGATGAGTGCTACACCAGTGGTATCGGTGCAGAAAAAGTGTAGCACTGGTGTAGTGCAATTGGCAAAAACGAACGGTTTCAGTGCAGCTTTCGCTACACCAGTGTAGTGCAATTTAAAAACGAAAACGACATGAGGTATTAAATGTGTCACTACCAACATTTTTTGAAAATTGTTTGAAAAAGTCCATTAGATAGGAAAATTGACACCTCAAGCATTGAAAGAAAGACAGTCAGAAAACGGTCAAACTATTTGTTAACTGCTATTGAGAAGGTGCAAAAGGAAGTCATAGTAACATTTCGCGATCTACATTACAAAGTTGCATTCACATGTCATTTTTCCAATCTGTTTTCTCCGTTAGATACTTCATTGTTTAATTTAATCAGTATATTGTTTTTCGTTTTAATGATACAACGGGAATATTGGGAGGTCGAGACCCGCGTAAATATATTACTATACTATACTTCTTCCGAAAATATAATTTAAGAATTTAACTCTTCAAAAAATTGACCTCTTTCATTTTGTGAGAGCTTTCAATGTCTAATAAATGTTTTCCCTCTCCTTTCAATGCCACAACTGGTTATTTTTCAGTATTTTACACGTCTCTGAAGGCTACAAATAATAGTCGAAAAACTTATCTGTTGATAATGGTGTCTATAGTACAATTGATAGGCTACACGGTTGTGGAACAGTCGAAAACAAGTAAAAGTTATAGAAACTATCTATGAAACAATGGAAGATGGAAGTGATCTTCTGATGCATTTGAACTTCTAAAGCGTTCTACTCTCATATCTTCACCGCGCTAAGATGCTTGAAAATATAAAATAAAATGAAAATTTTGGAAAGTGCCCCAATCATCTTTATTATCTACTATCTTAGTATTTCAACTTTGATTTGCCAATTTTTAGATAAAGTTTCATGAAAGATACCAATGTGAAAAACTTTTGTATTAATAAAGTGATCAGTATTCACCACGCGCATCGCATAAGTCGTGACTTTAACTCCCGCGAACGTGACATTCAAGTCGAATGCAAAATTTAACGCTTATTGTGGTGTTATGACAGAAGAGTATGCATCCTAGTAGTCTTGGTTCACCGCTGAAAATGCTATTCTTACCACTTTCAGTTTCTTTTTGGGCCAATTATTGTGCTGGTTGCATTTAAGCATCACATGATGCACACTGCCTACGTTACCAATGCTCCCAGCAATCGTCTTCCAACTCGATGCAATGCCGTTGCGATGAGCACATAATTTGAATATTCTTGAATAACATCACAAACCAGGAACCAAGGAACGTCAGAATGTCGATAGCGATTTAAATCGAAGTTGCATAAATGTGTTCGCTGCTAAATTCAAATGACTGTGCAATCTTGAAAAACCTGTTGATTAACAGATATGAGCCGCCTGTTGTGCCCATTGATGACACCAATAGCAGGGACGGGACCAAATCAACAACAGTCTGAGTTTGCTTTAGTTATTTATTTTGAGCTTCTTACTCTTTTTCAAACGAGAAAACCTCGATTCAATTCCGAATCGATTAGTCCGTGTATGGGCATACAAGCGGTGCGTGGCTAATCCCCATAAATTAATTTCTTCCATTATCGAGCTCTGATCTAGAATATTCGGACGAGTGTCCCGGTGTTCCACAGGTGAACAAGGAGGATGATGATGATGATGATGATGAACGGGTAGAGGGAAAACTTCATCAACATGATCTGCCCGAGACACACCTTCTGTGTGGGCCTAACGAAAGAATATTTTTTTATCAGAGCAGTTATTTCGTTGAGTTCTTTGCTTGGTCGACAAAGGAAAGTTGTTTGATTCTTGACTTTTCAACCGATTGCAAAGAGATCAAGTATATACCTTGAATACTCCAATAATAAAGATCAACAACTTGTGTATACGTATGTATTCCGCATACTTAAATTTAAAATACTTATAAGTCTATTTATAACCATAAGAAAATCGGAATGCTAAAAATGGAACTATTTGAGAAGTTTGTAGTTTAATGTTCAACTGAAAATTATATACGAAAGTGTGTAATTCGTTGCGTTAAATTCCTGTTTAACAAAAACGGTGTATTAACAATGTGATAATGAATACTAAATACTAAAGCATATGTATTTTTCGAAAATATTAGCAGTGTTAAAAGTATTGAACGATTACTGTATTATTTACTTCTCCGAACCGAAAATGCTTTCTGACCCTATATGCGGGGTTGAGATTCGAACCCAGGCGGACTGCAATGAAAGGCATCGACTTACCCGTCACACTATAGCCGTCCCCTTTACTAAGTTTAACTTCTGGAGTTGTTAACTGTTATGACCATCAAAGTTTGAAAATCGGAAGACCATCAAAGTTTTTCATCATTTGCTTTTATTGTAGAAATAAATAATTGACTCGAACGATAAATCTTCAATACTGATTATTAACCAAGTTTAAAGTGAACATGACGAAAGTTTCATCTATTCCGACTCAACAAAAATATATAAACAGGAATGTGACAGCGTGCCTCGACCACACTCATCAATTATTGAAAATGACTCAAGACTCGACCCATTATATCATTGAACCTTTCCTGATCACGTAACAATTGCAACAAAAAAAACATTCCATCGGATTCACCGTTCGACCGTTTTTTATTTCGTCTCTCCCTTCCGTTGAAAGGTGCTAAAACTCGCCACTGAAATCCATTCAACACAATACTTAATTAACGAGGTGAGATTATTATTAATTTTCGCTTGGTACCATCGATCTCCGAACATACATATCGTTGAGTGGTGGTGGCCATCGAAAGTGTTAGTTTTCGTTTCATCGAATATGTTGTTATTGTTCCACTTCTTCTCGACTTCCACAAAATTGTTGGGCATTTTCTTGCGAGTCTTCCTCACTCACTAACTCAATCACACCGTGATAATTGCGACTTAATAAGTAAATTACACGAATTACTTTACATCGGTCGGTGTGCCTGACTGTAGCCCTGAGTTTATATCTCGGTATCTAACCTATCCATAAAGAATTCCCTTGCCAAGAGTTTGAAGCCGCATTGTGACGCTTGTTTGCTGTTTCCTGTACCGGGTGTACGATTTTGGTGTGGAAATTTTACCGCTTTCCGGTCGTTATTGGTTATTGAGCGTAATTTGTTTGCATTCAATGTAGTCGTAGTGATCGGCAGTTTGATTTGATTGTATGCCGAAGTTTGTGGAAGGTATATAATAGGATAATTTCACCACGCATTCCTCTGTAACTGACTTGACATTCTTGTTTGAACACAATAGATAATAGAATATCCAGATTACCATAAATGCCCCATATTTGTAATTTTTCTGCGATGTCTTAAAAGCAGAAAACTGTTTTCTTTATCAAAGACATCACACAACAGCAGATTTCACCCGATGTGCTTTGACACCAATATTTCTCATTGGATTTGGTTGCGTTATTGACACTTTATGCTAATTCGGCCAGTCGTATTCGGGCCTACGGATTATTAAAATGACTTTTTTATGGAAAACAGCAACTCCAAGATCAATTAGTGTGGTCGGAAGGCATTAACCGCACTGATTGGCTCTCGTTGGAACTAGAATTTTTCGTTGCGGTTAGGGTGACAAATGAACCGCCAAGGTTATACCTACCGAAACCCGTCCGTAGTTTTCCACTGAAAACGCCGTCATTTTTCTTACCATTACGGCAGCAGCATTATAATTGTTTACCGCCATTGTTCATGACGCACCGGAGGAGTTGCGCCGTTTTGTGTATGTACCTGTGTACCGCGCTTTGCTAGCGACGATTCATTTAACAGGCCTCACCTACATCCGCATTGTAAGCAATCAAACCGGGGGTGAAAACGCACCTATTAGCTCATCGGATACATCGTTGGCAGTGAAGACCTCTGTGCGATGCATCCAGTGTGTTATGACCAATTTTGGTGTCAGCAAATCTATTGGGATGTGCCGCTTTTTGGTGGGATGTGTTTTCGCAAGTCTTATTATGGCAGACGTGGTTGCAAAACTTGACGAGCCCACGGTTTATCTACTCAATATGTTAGAAATATGAACAGTAGCTAGCGAACACAATTTAGCTGTTCCGATATTTGAATGTAAGATTTATACTATTTCTAAACATTTCTATAGCTCGTTCGTCCAACCTGTCTAGTTGTAAATTGAATTTATTTCGCATAGCATGACACTAACTAGGATAACGATCGTGCACGTTGATATTACTAAACTCTAAGCTACATACTTAAAAGTAACAAATTATTTTACATTTTGAATTCTACATTGACCGCAGCATGCTGATTAATATCGACGCCCATTATATCTAATGTATCTACCAATTTACCATCACGGTTATATCAAAGACGAATAACAAGACATGAAGCTGCCGAGGAATAATTAGTACTTCCGGTGAATCTCTCAACGGATGAGCACGTTGTATCGTGTTAGTGCGGTGAAAATCAGAGTATTTCGTGAGAAATAAAAAAAATTATCAGTACTTTGGCGACTAGACATAGCCACACAGCGAGATTTTCGCTTGTAGTCCAGTAAAAAGAAAATACATTGGACTATAAAAGAAAACTAGCTGGCAATATAGCTTAAGTTGCTGTGACAATTGTGATTCATTGTTCACCCATGGGGCATATCTTTGAATAAGAAGAAGCTCTGTATTCTGACAAACTGCCGGAGAAAACATGATTCTGTTTCATTGGTTGAATTCCTAAAAGAAAATTGTAAAATGCATCTTTATCGCTGTGGTTCCTACTATCATGCAGCGTACACCTACTGCATTTACTGAAGTCCGATGTTTAGTGTATGGCCTCAGTGGTCATATTCTTCTTTTAAAATTAATAATATTACCAAAAAAGTCGTAAAATTGATGTGATAAAATATTTAAAAATGATCTCATTTGAATTTATCATTTTTGTGTAATTATCCGACAGAAATTATCACGAGTTGTTATATAATGTATACTGAATAAATAATAATAACTGATAAACATACATAGCTTTGGATATACCGGAGTTCAATTTCTAACGATATAGTGTTGAACGGAGAGACAGTTTTTGTCGTGAATACGACTTACTTTACTACGGGGTGCCTTTACTAAATTTACCCTCTGAGAGAGTGATAAGTTTTTTATCGTGAATATCTCTTGTTGTATCTGTTGATTCGTTAGATTTTAGCTACATGCCATCGGCAATATGATCACATTTTTATGATAAAATTTTCAGTTGTGTGACATAATCTCAAATAATTCAAAATTAAACTTTTCTGAAATGTTTGGTATAAACGAGTATCAAAGAGGATAATTCATAAGGCGCGTTTGCCTTTCTCGTATTTTTAAAGCTCATAGCTCAGTGATCTGTGAAAGGATTTATTTAATCTAACTACCACTAGAATCGACATTTTTCAACTTAAACGTGTATAGCAAAAGCGATGAAGTATTTCAATAGTACACTATTGAAAAACCTGTCTCATTTGACCCATGTCACCACCAGCCAATCAGAACGCGTTCTGAAGAAGAGAACAAAATATCCGCTGCTGTACAACGAATCGTTCGAGAAATTTTTTTCGAACAGTGCTTAATATCATAGTGTGTTCCACAATTTGGTCCTTCTGAAAGGCAGAAATGAATCCCGTACAGCATCCTGATAGTTTCTTTAAATGAAATGTAAATCCAAAATGAAATAATCGACATTAAAATTCGGTATGCATTATGAAAACCTTACATGATTGTTATTATGAAATTCGGTATGCGGCTATTTTTATAGCCGTTGGGACCGCCCATTAATGAAAAAGCTACAAACGAAATCACGTAAAAAGAAATCTCTTAACAAAAATTGGATTAGTTTGGATTCTATCGCCACTGCGAGCAGATGTATTTAGTGTCGTTTGCAAAGCGAGTTTCACTTCCGACAAGAGCGATTACGTCACAGTTGCCAGTTGTTTGCATTGGTGAAAAACAACGAAAAGTGGTCAACAGTGGAGAGCATCTCACAAAATCAGCCGTTCTAATGGCTCTAAAAGTTTTCTAAAGAACTATTAGGATTTCTTGCTCGCAAATTGAAGGGAAATATCCTCAGTTTAGTGCAAATCTAGAACTGTTTGATTTGATTTGTGCACTTTTCGCTGTGTGAGATTCACAGTAATCGAGATCAAGTGAAGCCTTCTTTGTTTTTGCGAAAAATGTGAAAAAGGGGAATGCTTGCATAATTCATACAATTGATCAACTAATTGATATTCGGAAGTGTTAAGGAACATGTCAGTTGTTTTCATATTCACGACATCTAGTTATGTCTCTGACATTACCCACCCGCCTCGGGAAATGCTCAATATGGCCTCCATTATGTTTTTTTATTTATAAAATTTATAATTCGCATCCTTAAATGTATGTATACAAATACTCCGAAAATAATTTTCCTGACTTATTATGTTTGTGTACAATCAAATAAAAAAAAGTGGACCATTTTTTACTGTTTCATAGAGTGTCCTTGATGTGATTTGAACTATCTGCTTCCCTTGTCATTCATTTACTGTATAATACTCCTGTCCAAGAAACTGATTGAAGTCAGTCAACAGTGCAGCTCTTTTTCCCTCGATGCACTGTTTCAGGCTTCACTTACAGCTTACTTGTGAGATTTTTGGATGGAACGTATGGGATTCCCTTTGAAATAGCTGCCCAAAATTTCGATTTCGTCGTTGAATTCGAGAGTTCGGATTTTCACGATGCGAGAGCAATATTTCAACGCGGTACTCCGATGCCTTTTCCTCATCGAATAGAAAATCGCAAGTAGTCCTAATTCTGACATCTTAGATCGAGCTCAATCTGGACTTCAAACTAATTTTCCCACAGATAAGAAAATAACAATTCCCAAACTGACTTCTAAGATTTCACCACTCAAAAATAACTAAGGGATAATTGTTTTGACGGAAGTCATTGTGTCAGGGATTATTCGAATGAATTGATTTTGACTGCAACTTATTTGTGGTCAGTTGCATTTAACCTCTTGCGTGACTCAAAAAGCGCAGTTTTGACTAATAACATATTGAAAATCAGTAAGAAATAAGTTGAAAACAAGTTATCGTTTCGGACGGATCACGAATTGATGAGGCTACTGTTTTTGGTGTGTTTAACAATAATGTTTCGGTCTTATGTAGACTTGAAGAACCTGCTTCTGTTTATATAGCAGAGCTAGCAGCAGCTAATTATAGCTTGAGTGTAATTGTCACGTTATCACCAAACCATTATTTTTTCTTCACAGATAGTCTGAGTGCAATGGAAGCCATTCGCTCAAACATGACTGGCAAGAATGAACCGTTTTTCTTGGGCAAAGTAAAACAGTGCCTGAACGACAGATAGAATAATAATTATCAAATCACTATAGTCTAGGTTCCAACTTATTGCTCTGTTTCAGGCAATGGAAGAGCCGATATTTTAGCCAAACGTGATGCTATTGAAGGTGAAAATTATGAGCGACCGATTGATTTCAACGAATTCTATAGCGCGTCTCGTCAAAGAACACTTGCCAGCTGGCAAGCTTCTTGGGATAGGGATGATCTGGGATGCACTCAATTATTCCTAAAATATCGACAAAGGCATGATTCAGGGGGCTGGATGTGAGTAGGGACTTCATTCGTGCTATGTCCGTACCCAAGGTAGACTACCCAACGTCCCAGTTCGAGACACTCTTGCTTGTCGTGACCTTCCATACATGAAACTTCTTCATCATTTCATAAAGACAATTGGAATTTCTATTTAATAATTGTCCCTTTTAAGATTTAGTTCTGACTCCAACTGTGTCCATTAGCTCATCCAATAGCTAAATTTGAAAAGCAATGATGTGCTGATACAAACAAACGGCGAAGAAAAACTTATGTAAATTGTCCTAAGAAATATATGTTTTTATGTAAAAAAGAACATAGACGATTGAAGATCACGAAATGCTCGAAACAATGTACGATTTTACCAAGTGACAAACTATTTCCCGCCTATGACTCACGCCGCAGAACCACAAAAACGAATATCACATTGATCGCTCGTTCAGCAAATCTACAACTAGTAATTTGTCTGACTGTATCATGCGTGTATGTACTTCCCAATTATAGCAACCAATCGATGAATTCGGTAGAAGGCCGATAATCACCTTCTCATTGTGCTTGTCAAGGTGAGCTAGCTAAATCAGGGTGAGATTCCTAGCAATTCAGCACGGCAGATACAACGTATGGCATATTTATAGTTAACCCATAATAACACCAGAATCTAAAACTGGTACATGTTGCACCAGAGGCTTGGCAAAATCAGCTATAACCACACACACAACCACCACAGACCGTGAGGAATGTGACTGTAACATTTGACGTTTTTCCTCTCGAGTGCGCTACCCCAAATAGGATTGTCGGGGCTGATTAACTGTTTAACGTTTATTTACATTTCATGAATTTTGCATAAAGCTAGTCGCGAAAGACAAGATGGAACAAAAATTGGTTTGCTGTAGCGTAGGAATGTAGTATACTGCAGAAACAGCACCCAACTGCAAGGGCTGTCAGGGCAATTCATGTCACTTGGCGGCCATTTGCAGGTGGGAGATTTATTAGAAAGTTATAAGACTTTCAAACGTAAAGGTCTGTCAGAACGCAGACACGATTTATGCTAGAGACCTATTAGAATTCTCGCCGTCCGTTCTAGAATCAATTGAACAATTCCACCAATGTCCTCGTTGTCGATAATAAATATTTGCATTGACAGACTGACTCAGAACGATCCAATTTTCCAATTAACTAAATTCGATTAGAATTAGAATTCCGAGCACGACCAAGTTGACCAAGTTTTACTCATACTGTGCTTTTTTTCTCTTCTACAATTACAGGTACATATACGAATTTAAAAAGTTTCGCCTGAAATGTCGGTTAATATAAGCTAATCAATTTCGGATGGAGCTTGGATCGAGCTTATGTGGATCTACCGGTTTTATGTTATTTTTTTTCGCTCATTGCACACGGACCGGCAATGTTTTTCGCATTTTAGCACTAAGCTATTCACAACGCAGCCGCGACGAAGACCCCAATGGAAGTACCATGCGCTAACTGTAACTATTTCGCCGCTGTCGATTTGCCTACTGGTCATTTGTGGCAGTTGACTGTTGCTTTAGCACTGCTGCTGACCGGTTACGGTTGACGGAGGAAACAGAGTGAAAAACAGTTACTTAACCAGTCACCTGTCGCATCTAATAAGCTGAGCGTGCGCTAACCATAGGTTCCCGTTTGGGAAGGCGACTGCACAATTGTATTTCTGGATGCTTGGAAAAAATACTCGATCGTAAATATGGGATACGTTGTATTCAGTAAAGGATTAGAAACAGACTTAGAATCTTTATATAACCCGATATGCAACAATCTTAGGCTATATTTAGAAAAAGATGCTTGAAAATGTGACAATTTTTTGCAGCTTTTATGATGAAAATCAACAAATTGAATACTTAAAAAAAAATATTTCTCAAGCTCTCGTCAGCATGCACGTATTAATTAGCTTATCCACATATTTATTCAATGAATTTTTTCATTTTTCAACTCATTTATTTCTTCGTTATCAAGAATCCAAGTTGCCAAGAAATATGTTAAAACCTGTTGAGATCAATACTATCCTAGCTTCTTATCCTCCAATTTTAAATTCTCTTAAACAGAGTCAACTATGTATGGAGAACCAAAAACCAAAAACCCGAATACGTAGTTGAGTTAATTCGGATCAGTTACTTACTAGATAATATGAAGTACCGCAAGTTGAGTTTCATGTCCATTAAAAGCTCTGTTTAAAATACTGCGAAGTGATGGTTGGAAAACTGCCAAAGTATTTTTGACATATTCAGATTCATACCAGGATTCAAACCTTTTGAAAATGCTTTTGCAAGTTTAGCTAATAGCTGACATGTTTTGATACAGCCAGAGAACAAAACTTGTGCTTCATCCAACTAGTTCACAGTGGTAAAGCTGGTTCTGACCCAAAGAAAACGTTGAGATGCTAAGGTATTCGGTTTGAGTTTAACATTCGATCACTAGATTCGACCGAGAATCATTCGAACTTAGTGCCTTCAGAGCTGCCTGTCTGTAGGAACAAAATAAATTCGATTACCACAGATGCTCTGAAGATTCGAATGTAAACAACACAAAATCGTGTAGATTTCTACTGAGAATACAGCACAGTATCCATTTAATAAAAGCCAGTTTTAATTTAGTGGTGTAATGGTGTCTTTCTCATTAACATATCTAGAAAAATGACCTATATGAATGTTAGAAATTTTTATCTTTCATGATCTTTTAGGTCGGATCCGAATAAAATTTAACCTCAATCATATATAATATATATAAAAAAATATTCATTTGAATCGATGTTCGATGTTAAGACCTGCATGCTAGAAGCATTTACTGGCTAGCTTTAATAAATTTGTTCCATTTTCAAATCCCACTAACAATAAATTCAATAAAAAAATCCATTCTGAATACATATTATAGAAATAAAATCTTCGTTTTAATCCCAGTTGTATAGCTTACTTCTCATGCTCTATTTCTATTAAACCAATTTTTCTAAAACAAACGAATCAAGCGAAATCCTGCACTTCCGTTACTTTTGTATATGAAATTCTAGCTAAGCAAAGTATTATTTTTATTTATCAGCTGCATAAACCATGCATGTTGTGTAATTGGATTTTTTATAAATTTTTTTATCAGCATGTATGTAAATATAATTTGCAATTTCCATTGACATCACTACACCACCGGCACGATATTCCTGCACTACCGGCTGTGAACATTTCATATACATCAAGAAGCATGCAATTCCGATTCAAATAGCATTTTAAATAAACTTGAATCCATTTAGATTCTTTCTTTCTTTCTTTCGGGCGCACATCTCGTACGGTAGATATGACTTGTCTCTACCACAGTATCGTATTCAATAAAAATCACACACCGGTAACAGAAATTCGTGTCTGTGCCGTGAATTATTTTTCTTCAAAATGGTTGAACACTCGGGCTCATGTGTGCTCGGTGCCGATGGACTCGCTCGTGTTTTAGAAAACCTAGCTTCGTTGCTGGTTTTCGTTTTCTTTACCGCGTGTACGAAATCGAACACCGCACACAACGTGCTTCGTCCGTAGAGGCGGTGTTGTGTTGTAGCCAGAATGGATACTTTTGGCCGTCAACTGATAAGGCCTGTAAATTGGAACTGATTTGAGCTCCCAGCAACCACAGTTTTCCATGTTTTGCATCACTGCTCTGTTTAACTGCTTGACATGTTCAACGGTCTTTATCCTGTAATTTCAGAACCGGAAGTCGGATTTAAAAAAAATTAGATTAGAAATTCTAATTTCTTATTTTTGTGTCGGGTTTGCTCACCACTATATTTTTTTATATGAATCCTAGCTCCCGATTCGTTTTTTAGTTATATGAACCACATGGGAGCTGAAGCTCAGATTGTGGTCCAAGATAACGCCGAGATCACTGATCTCATTGACTCTCTTCAGAGGTTACCATACAGCGCGATATTTCGTCTATCTCCATTTTTGAATACTGAAACATATAGGACTGTTTTTTAACTTCAGGCTAGATTGAAAATTTGAGGTTATAGTTCAGTTAGTGCGGCAGTGGATTACAGTAGGAATCCCATCTGGACCAGAAGAGAATGATCTTTTAAGCTTCCTGTCAGCGCTAAGTACCAAACCAATTTAACAGTTTAAGCGAAATATGTGATCTCGCCAAAATTGGATGATTGCCTGAGTTGAATATGCGTAGACTTGCACTATTCACAAACACTTATATGGGAAGCGTTTGCATTCCTCCGATCACTTACTTGAAGACATCACTCAGCGAAGATTGGTTACGCTACAAATATGCAGAATAACAGACATAATCCCAACCTGGTCTCACTGCGACAGAACAAATATTTCGAGTTGTGAGCTCAATTATAAAAGGTACATCGATAGCACTGTTTGCAAGTATGCATGCTCGAGGTATTTCACGGGGATGAGACATATCATTATTATTAAAAGCTTGAACCTAAACTAAGAATATTTTATTTTAGCACCTATCCTATTAAACTGCATGCTTCAATGTAATTGGAGCAAACATGCATCTGGACTTCCACGGTAAATCACACATCTCAATTTCATCTCACATTACTTGAAAAGTACACACACACATCACACAAAAGACGTGGGTTTCAAAATCTCGCGGCTCCCTCAGCAAGTGCGAAGACAACGAATATTCAGTTTACCTTGGATGGTGACAAAATGCATATGCTATCTGACTCGTCATTCCGGTGTTTGCTGTACATAGCAAACCAAAACGTTCAAGTAAATTTTATTTCAATGGCACTGAGAAATCGGAAAACAGCCCATCAACTCAACTGGCGGTGGACGCCTTTGTAAGATTTGGTTAGCCTGTACGGGCATGCCACAATCTCCGGTATCTTCGCAATTTCCATTTGGCGATGACTTGGACCTTTACTTCGCGTTTGCCATATCCATCTGTCCGGCGTACGTACAAATATCTAAGCCCCGAGAATTGACCTTCAAAGCATCTTGGAGAACTGGTTTGTGCATCGCCGCTGACTATCTGGATAGGCCCTGTCGAGATAATCTTTCGACATACATTTTCGGTCGGACCTGTCCCTCTGTGTAACCGAAGGAATGTGTGTCTGCTCACGTAGGAATGGCTGGCTGCAGTTTACATTTGTGCTCTCGTGATGTGTTAAACGGGCAGAAATAATACGAAGTGATGCTATCGCGAAAATCAAATACTAACATGAGCTGCGGTGTTCACGGGTCGCTAGTTTCTGTGGTGGAGGAAATTCATTGGAACAGTAGTAATAACTGGTGGTAAACTATATCATTGCAAACCGCAAGCACCGCTACATAGTTCAAGACATTGACTTAAAATGAATCAGCCATTAACATAATAAAACGTTCAGATTCACCTAATAGTGAGTTCGAAAGTAGATAATATCAGTAAATATGTCACTTGTTTTCAAACTTTGAGAACATATTCTGTATGAAAAATCCTTCATATTGCATAGTTAGAAAGACCAATTTACTTAAGATTGGTTATTAGAAAGGGGGGTATTTTTGCATAAGAATTTCTTTAAATCATTGTCAGGAATCGATTGGATACTTCTAAAAAAGTAAACAATGAAAAAAACCATTTTTAATCCAGTTAGTGGTGTAATGATGCCTTTCTCATATTGCTTATATTTTCAAAAACATCACTAGAAGATTCGGTCAAGAAATTTTCTTTTTCAAACTTGAATAAAATTAGAAACTTTCTTTGGGTATAAACTAACAGAACCTTTTCAATTTGTAAACAGTTATTTATTTTGTATCGTCACACTAAATGACAGTTTGAAATATTTTAACACACATTATAGTTCTAGAATAGGAAGTCGGACCCGGATGGAATTCAACGGCAACCTATGACACTATAGGAAGTGGTATAACCGAAGTCGGTCCGTTTAGTAAGTAACTAATATTGCCTGCAAACTAAATCAGTTTAAGCCAAATCTAGTAGAATTTTTACCCTTTTTTCATCGTCTCTCTGAATGTGTGCAACTTTAAACATACTTTACCATATGAAAGCATGATGAAATTCATAGCAACTATGAGATTTTTTATTTGGACCGAAATTTGTGAAAATCGGTCAAGCAATCTCAGTGCAGATTAAGTGACATTTTTTGACACCTACTCACACACATACATACATACACAGACATTGCTCAGCTCGATGAACTTTATCGAATGGTATAGACCAGTTGGCTCTTCGGGACAATTTTTATTAGTCAATTTTTCAAATGATTGCATAACCTTTCTATATGAGAAAGGCCAAAAGTATACTTCTATAGAATAGAATTGTTACCATGATTTCATGATAATACTAGCAAGTGGGTACAAATACTATAAAAGAGAATATCAAAGTTCGTAAAAACTACAAATGGTTCCATCTGTTAATGATGGTTTATCTATATTAACTTTCTTTACGATTATTTCAGCGTATTCTAAAATTTCTTCTGATAAGATGGAAAGATAGTGCCCTTGGGCATAGTGTTAGATAGTGAAAAAAACATTTCCAATTACATCACAATACACTATCTCTAAACAAAACGTAGCTGTGATTTTCAGACTCGTTTTAATAACTTTTCCATTTTATTGCTCTTTAATTTCTTTTCATTTTCGTATACAGATTTTCAATACAGAAATCTGATCCTCCGATACAGATTTACATATTATTCTCATGAGTATATATATTCAAATGTGGCAGCGTTGCACGCTATACGAAATTGAACAAAGCACGCTGCCAACGAAGCAAAGGCGGTGGTGTTTTCTTCTTCCGTACCAACACGTGCCGATGCATACCGGTTTTGCATCGACATTTTGTATGACGGTTTGAAAGTTTTGACACTCATCGCCATATAATTACGGAAGCAGAAGACGGATCTGAATGAAATTGCACACTATTTTTTAACAGTTCGGCTGAAAAGTTCGTATCGTTTAATAGAAACACACATTTTTTTGCCAAAATTCGTTTTTATTATTCAACATAACTGCCATCAGAGGCGATACAACGATTATAGCGATCTTCCAACTTTTCGATACCATTTTTGTAGTACGATTTGTCCTTTGCCTCAAAATAGGCCTCAGTTTCAGCGATTACCTCTTCATTGCTTCTAAATTTTTTACCAGCGAGCATTCTCTTGAGGTCTGAGAACAGGAGAAAGTCACTGGGGGCCAAATCTGGAGAATACGGTGGATGAGGGAGCAATTCGAAGCCCAATTCGTTCAATTTCAGCATGGTTTTCATCGACTTGTGACACGGTGCATTGTCTTGATGAAACAAAACTTTTTTCTTCTTCAAATGAGGCCGTTTTTTTAAATTTCGTCCTTCAAACGCTCTAATAACGCTATTTAATAGTCACTGTTGATGGTTTTTCCCTTTTCAATGTAGTCGATGAAAATTATACCATGCGAATCCCAAAATACAGACGCCATAACCTTACCGACCGATTGTTGAGTCTTTCCACGCTTTGGGCTCGGTTCATCGCGTGAAGTCCACTCAACTGACTATCGATTGGACTCCGGAGTGAAGTGATGGAGCCATGTTTCGTCCATTGTTATATATCGACGAAAAAAATCGGTTTTATTTCGATATAACAGCTCCAAATACTGCTCAGAATCATCAATTCGTTGTTGTTTTTGATCGATTGTGAGCTCACGCAGCATCCATTTTGCACCAAGCTTTCTCATATCCAAATATTCGTGAATAATATGTCCAACACGTTCCTTTGATATCTTTAGGGTGTCAGCTATCTCGATCAACTTCACTTTACGGTCATTGAAAATCATTTTGTGGATTTTTTTCACGTTTTCATCGGTAACAGCCTCTTTTGGACGTCCACTGCGTTCATCGTCTTCGGTGCTCATGTGACCAGTACGAAATTTTGCAAACCACTTACGAATTGTTGCTTCGCCCGGTGCAGAGTCTGGATATCATCAAGCCATTTTTTGGTATTGGCGGCACTTTTTTTCATCAAAAAGTAGTGTTTCATCAATACACGAAATTCCTTTTTTTTCATTTTTTTTTACAATAAAAAAAGTAGCTTCACTCAAAATGCAATATCTCACAAACTAATAATCAGACAGCTGTCAAATTTATACACGTATCTTTTGAAGGTTGGTACTAACTGAAAATGGTATGGATTTAATTCTAGTGGCGCCCTCTCTTAGAAACGATACGAACTTTTCAGCCGATCTGTTATGACAATGAGAGCTTTAATTTGAATCTATATTTGTGAAAATCGGTTTAACCGTTGCTGAGAAATCAGAGTACCGATTAGTGAGCTTTCCTTAGCTATTATCGGTGATTACGGAAGCGGAAACCGGGGACTAGTAGTCCCAAAGTAGGTTTATATATCCACTAATTAACAAGACGAATTTAGCAGTAAATTTTATAAAAATATTCACCTTGTTTCGCCATCGCTTGTGAAAAATACTCATGAAATTGCGTGAAAAATACTCCACTTATAGCGCTGTAAACCGGAAGTCGGATCTGGATCAACTTTTCGGGTACTTTTTAAAGAATTTCAAGTACTTTTATTTGCATCTTGGTTTGTGGAAATCGGTTGAGAAATTCCGAGCAAACTGAGAGGGGAATTTTCTCATTGATTTGCACATATTACCTTATATATCCGGAACCGAAAGTCGAATAAAGATGAAATTCAATAGCAAGCTATGTGATCATAAGATCTTTCGTTTGAATTTTAGTTTGTAAAAATCGGTCACGCCATCTCTGATAAAAGTGAGTGACAATCTATTAATTTTTTTGGAGCATATCACCCTGTAATTCCGGAACCGGAAGTCGGATCGGGATAAAATTCAATAGCAGTCTATAGGATCATAAGACCTTTCAGTTGAATCTAAGTTTGTGAAAATCGAGTCAACCATCACTGATAAAATTGAGTGACATTATTTGTCACCTACTCACAGACATACATACAGACACACACAGACATTTTGTGATCTAGACTAACTAAGTCGAATGGTATATGACACTCCGCCCTCTAGGCCTCCGTTCAAAAGTAGGTTTCCACAGTGTTTGCATAGTCTTTCTATCTGAGAAAGGTAATAACGAATGCTTTTTCACTAATAAAAACATTGACCGAAAAAATATATTAAATTCATCATTATATTTTCAATAATGTTAAAATAGTTCCTTGGAATTTAAATCTGGCAAATATGATGGATGCGGTAGCAAATCGAATTTCAGTTCATAGAATTTATCGTAACGATAAGTTGCGAAATGGTGAAGACAATTCTTTATGATTTCTATACGATGTCAGCTATCTCCTGTAGCTTCACTTTCCTATTTTCCATAGCGATGGAAAGAACTTTTGAGATTCAGCATATCAGTCAATAATGGTTAATTTGCTTGAAGCAGAGTTCGGAAAATGCTTAAGGACGAATTACTTTACATGCATATTATTCTTCAAAAAATACAGTGTTTTATCTACAAGTGAATTTTTTTCTTCAACAATTTTTCGAATTTTCCAAAATGCTTAAAATCGCTCATAGCAAAATATCTGACACACTAATGAACCGAATCTCATGAAATATTGACAATTGACATCCGATGGTGGTCTATAATAAATGCTGCTTTCACGAATTTAATTCTCAGAGACGTGAGGGGGGAAATCATGTATGTAAGGCTTACTCGCGCAAAATCTGGACAACCTTAAATACATATATCTCAGGAAATATTAACTTATGTCTTTTCCTTGTAAAAAGTCAATTCTTGGTGATACTACAAGCACCGAAATCAATTTGTTGGTGATAATACAAGATGATGGATGGCGTCGAAAGAAGCGCAAGTGCGAAAAGCAATTTATAACAGCCAGGAAGACTGGTAGCTGAACAAAAACGCATCTCAGGAACCACCAGAAGGACGCAAAGGTGAAGCAAATGTTGCAGAAGAGAATAGATCTTTTGGTACGTTCTGTGGCTAGAAAAATAAAAATGTCTGAAACTCTGCACCGGTAATGTATGAAGTCCTTCAAGGTGAAAACCGTATCAAACCGTTACAGAGTGTGATGGCTAAAACCCGGGCTTGCAAGATGTATCGCAAATATTGGACGTAGTTTTCCTGCGTGACAATGGACGATGAAACTTATGTGCTGGAAGACTTTAAGTAGCTTCCCGGAATGTCTTTCTATACTGCCATGCGAAAAATACCAAGTTTCCAAAAAAAATTGGTTTGGCAGGCAATATGCAGCTGTGGCTAACGAGTAAGCCAAAGCTTCATTGCCAATGGAACGGTAAACAAGGAAATATACCGTGAAGAATGCCTAAAGAAGCGATTGCAGCCATGTCACTCCCTCGCTATGCTGGTCTGATTTGGCATCTTGTTACTACGCCAAAGATGTTTTGGTATGGTATAAAGCGAATGGAGCCCATGTTGCACCGAAAGAAGTTAACCCACCTAACTCCCAATATACAGGGTCCGGCACTCGAAGTGTAACCAATTAAAAAGGCCATAAATTCAGTTTGGAAAATTACTTTTACTTAATTCAAAGTACAAAATGTGTAAAAATAATACAAAATTCAGAATCAATTCACTTTTGCTCGATATGACCACCTTTTGCCTTGACTTGATGACTTGAAAAAGCGAAGGAGTTGCTTCGTTTGGCCGAATGTGACTTGCAGGTATTTTGGCCCACTCGCGGACAATAACTTTTTTCAGCGCCTCGAGACTGGTGTATCTTTTAGTTCGGACTTTGCTCTCCAAAATGGCCCAAAGAGAATAATCCATTGGATTCGCATCTGTTGAATTCGAGAGCCATTGTGTGGACGTGATGAAGTTCGGAACGTTGTTTTTCAGCCATTCTTGGTTCACTCGAGCTTTGTGAGACGGTGCCGAGTCCTGCTGAAACGTCCATGGTCTGCCACCGAAATGTTTGTCTGCCCACGGCTTCAAAGCAACCTCCAGAATACTTTCCCGATAATATGTCGCATTTACCTTGACGCCAGGCTCGATGAAAACGATTGGAGAGCGCCCATCTGCGGTTACAGCGGCCCAAACCATTATCTGCTGCGGGTGCTGCCTCCTGGTGGCCAATCGATGACTCAAATTCTCGTATGAACGGTCGGTCAAGTAAACCCTATCGTTTTGAGAGTTTACGAATTGCTCAATTGGAAAAATTTTCTCGTCAGAAAATACAATGTTCGGAAATTGACCGCTTTCGGCCAAACGAAGCAACTCCTTCGCTCTCTCAAGTCATCAATTCACGGCAAAAAGTGGTCATATCGAGCAAAAGTGAATTGATTCTGAATTTTGTATCATTTTCACACGTTTTGTACTTTGAATTAAGTAAAAGTAATTTTCCAAACTGAATTTATGGCCTTTTTAATTGGTTACACTTCGAGTGCCGGACCCTGTAAACAACAAAAGTAGCTAAATCGGTTGAAGTCTGCTCGGACCTTATTGACTGGAGTGAGCTCAAAAGCTCGTAGTTTCTTCATGTAGCCTAATTAATTAAATGTGATTGATTTTAAGATGAAAATCAAATTTGTTTTATTTCTTATTTAATCTATCCAGATTTTGTCACGATCAAGCCTTAAGAATTTTGTTTTTGACATTATTATATTCAATTCCCTAGCAACAAATTTCTATTGTAATTTTCCACTACTCCACTAAAGGATGCAACAAATCTCATTTCATGAAACTGGTGAAAACAATGCAAGCCAAAAACGTAAACTAATTGAGAAAACAACTATTAATTTTGGGATGTTCAATTGGTTTAAGTAAAATTACAGTGGATAAAAATTATGTAATTTTAACCAAATTGCAAATTATGTAATTTTAACCAAATGCAACTAAAAATGTGAGCAATTTTACATGATTTGTTACCGGACTTTTATGCATTTCTAAAATATCTGACACCAACATTTCAATTTCTATTTTAATTTCAAACTCTCATATATCAAATTTCCTAAGTTTAAAAGTCAATTCTTTTGAAATTCTTTTTCGAGATAACACCAAATTCAATAGACCACTTCGAGCGTCAGATTTTCCATAAATGCGCTCAAAATCAAAAGAAAGATAACATCAAGTAGTTTTCACCTACTTGCCATACCAAGAGGCCATCTAATTACAGATTTTCGCGTTCTCTAACGTATCTATCCTCCGGCGTATCATCTTTCATCTAACAAACAATTAAATCACTTCGATCTCCGAATGGCTCGAGCTATAATTTATCCACATCTCTAGCATGACGGCGGCATTTCGACTCTACTTGAAATCCAACACAAAAAATAACAGCCTTGTTAATGTCTACATTTCAAATCAACAAACACTCGACCACACGAACAAGTCGAACCGTGCGCTTGGGCTAGGCTTTGAAATACTGTAAACAAACCGCAGTTAATTAGTAAATTTTAAACCAACAAAACTACACTTTCCGCCCTCGTCTTATCGAAGAGTCCAAATCCCAGCGTTGATGGGAACCGTGCCCACTTTCGAATCAAGTGTCGTGGAAATGCTTTTCTTCAAAACCCAAAGTGGCTGAAATTCCATCGCGTCATCCACGTGTCCCTTCGCCGGGTTGCGGCTGCCACTTGGTTTGCCGGTTTCCTCGCGATGTCCGGTCATAAGATTTACATACGCACGAGCTCACCAGTCCGGCCTACTCCTGCTCTCTGCTGCCGCGTCACGTAAGTGACCAAAATGCAAATGAGCCTTCTGATGGCAAAAAGTTCCGCTTGACAAACGATTGTAATCGATCGTATCGGTCAGTCCGGTTTAGTTTGGATTTTCGTTTCTTGGTTTCTTGTTGTCAGCGCTGTCGGAGCTGTTGTTGTCAGGAGGTGAAATTGTCTAGTTCGCACATATTCGATCAGCCATATGTCGAAAAACTCGTGTAGGAAGTGACAATTTCTCTTATTTCGCTATAAACGAATGTTTGCCGTGCAAATCCTGACATCATCACACAATAATACCCCGCAACTTGCAGTGGTGGGCAACCCTCGATCAGACCATGTTTAACTGGGAAATCGTGCCAATAGCAATCGACACGAAAAGTCTGCCGTGGCGGCCTCAATTGACAAGTGTGAAATTGTTTCCACCATTCATGGTTTACGCTTCGTTTTTGCTATGGTTAAGTTCGAAGTAAAAGGCCGAGTAACGCGATGAAAATATTTATATAGAATCGATCTTCCAGTGAACAGAGCTAACAAGCAAAGAGTCGAAGTAAGCTGCATTAGTTTAAGCATATTTTCGAACATCTAGTTTCTATAATTGTGAAATCGATAATCCCACGTCAAATGGACCTATCTGCAAATGAAAGAGGTTTCTTTGTTTACCTTTTCTTCCGATTATTCCGTGTCATTAATGAATTTTTTATTTTTCAAAGTTTCCAATATTAATCTTGTGAATTTGGCTTGAAAATTATGTGAAGAGTCAAGCGTCAAGCGTAATATAAAATCAGTCTAGTAATTGTATTAATAGGTAGACCGGCCAAATCATCTTCTTCTAATGGCAGTCTACCTACAAATATTCCTTCAATGCCATTCGCTTCTTTAAATGAAGTCGATTTAGGCGATATAACTGAAAATAAAATGATCTACCTACAAGATCAACTTTTTCAAATGATCATCCAAATGAATTCGACTTCATCACTTTTTGAAGCATTTCAAATCGGATGGAAATTTGCATATAATATTATAATGAATTTAAAATTTAACAGTGATGTTAAATAATTATTTGAATATTTTAAATTGGAATGCTCGATCTTTGAAATCGAGTGAAGATGAATTTTATAATTTTCTCAAAGTTCACAAAATTCATATTGCCATTGTGACATAAACTTTTCTTAAACCAAATGTAAAATTGAAAAGTAATCCACATTATGTGGTTCATCGATTTGACAGGTTTACTGGAATTGGTGGTGGAGTTGCCATTTTTGTCCAACGGCAAATTAAACATCGAATTTTACCTTCTTTCAATACTAAAGTTATTGAAAGCTTGGGAATCGAAGTTGAAACCATTCATGGAATTTATTTCATCGCTGGAGCATATTTGCCATTCCAATGCACCGGCGAACAATTAAATTTCTTTAAAGGCGATTTGCAAAAACTTACAAGATATCGATCGAAATTTTTCGTAATAGGGGACTTAAATGCTAAGCATGTCCAGTGGAATTGTAGGCAAAATAACAGTAATGGTAAAATAATTCATAATCAACTCTCAGCTGGTTACTTTACAGTTCTTCATCCCAGTAATCCTACTTGTTTCTCTTCCGTGAAAAACCCGTCTACAATTGATCTGGTTCTAACGGATCAAAGTCACATTTGTAGTGAACCGATTACACATGCTGACTTTGACTCAGATCATCTTCCTGTAACATTCAGACTTTCCAACGAAGCTATAATTAATCCAATTAGTTCTATTTTCAACTATCATAGAGCTAATTGGTTGGATTACAGATCTCACATTGAAAATCATGTGGATCATGAAACTATTTTAGAAAATTCTGCGGACATCGACACAGCAATTGATAATTTGAATCATTATATTATCGAAGCTAGAAATCTTTCAGTTCCCAAAGCTCAAACTAAATTAAATTCTCCTATCATCGATGACAATCTTCAACTGCTCATTCGGTTGAAGAATGTTCGTCGACGACAATATCAACGTTCTCGTGATCCTGCTATGAAAAACATAGTTAAGGATTTACAAAAAGAAATTAAACATAGATTTACTCTTTTGCGAAATGAAAATTTCGCTAAAGAAGTTGAACAAATTAAACCATATTCTAAACCTTTCTGGAAACTTTCTAAGGTTCTTAAGAAACCTCAGAAACCAATTCCTGCTCTTAAGGAAGGAAATCAAATACTTCTTACAAATGGTGAAAAAGCTCAAAAACTTGCTCAGCAGTTCGAGAGTGTCCACAATTTTAATTTAAACGTTGTGAGTCCTATTGAAAATGAAGTCTCACTGAAGTATGATCATATTTCAACCCAAGTGTTATCACACGATGACATTATTGAGACGAATTTTGATGAAATTAAATCAATTATTAGGAAACTCAAAAACATGAAGGCTCCTGGTAATGATGGAATTTTTAATATTCTTATTAAAAATCTTCCCGATGTTGCCTTGAGACTCCTGGTTAAAATTTTCAACAAGTGTTTTTCATTAGCTTACTTCCCAAAAAGATGGAAAAACGCTAAAGTAATTCCTATCCTAAAACCTGATAAAAACTCAGCAGAAACATCAAGTTATCGCCCAATTAGCTTACTTTCTTCTATCAGTAAACTTTTTGAAAAAATTATCTTGTTAAGAATGATGACTCATATAAATGAGAATTCAATTTTTTTACCAGAGCAGTTTGGATTTCGTCACGAACATTCAACTACTCATCAACTTGTCAGAGTAACGAACATGATAAAATCAAATAAATCTTCTGGGTTATCCACTGGAGTTGCTCTTCTAGACATAGAAAAAGCATTCGACAGTGTTTGGCACAAAGGTTTAATAGCAAAAATGTCTGATTTCCAGTTTCCTATTTATTTGATCAAAATGATTCAAAATTATTTAACTGATCGTACTCTTCAGGTTAGCTATCAGAATTGTAAATCTGAATTGCTACCCGTACGAGCCGGTGTTCCGCAGGGTTCGAGTGTAGCTCCAATCTTGTATAATATTTTCACTTCTGATCTTCCAAATCTACCCGTTGGTTGTCAGAAATCGCTATTCTGTGACGACACAAGTCTGTTAGCCACAGGTAGAAATCTAAGAGTGATCTGCAGTCGCCTACAAAGAAGTTTAAATATTTTCAGTGATTATCTGTCAAAATGGAAAATTAAACCAAATGCAGCAGAAACGCAATTAATTATCTCTCCTCACAAGCCAAGAGCTTCTTTTCTAAAACCAAACAATAATCACATTCTCAAATTGAATGGCTTGGAATTGACATGGTCTGATCAAGCTAAATACTTAGGTTTAACGTATGACAAAAAACTCACTTTCAAGGATCACATTGAAGGAATCCAGGCAAAGTGTAATAAATATATTAAATGTTTATATCCTCTTATAAACAGAAATTCTAAGCTCTGTCTAAAAAACAAATTGTTAATTTATAAACAAATTTTCAGACCAGCCATGCTTTATGCGGTACCAATTTGGTCAAGCTGTTGTTCCACCAGGAAGAAAACGCTTCAAAGGATTCAGAATAAAATTCTGAAAATGATTCTGAAGCGTCCTCCCTGGTTTAGTACAAATGAGTTACACAGACTCACAAATATAGAACCATTAGATGTAATGTCACATAATATTATAAGCAAATTCCGACAAAAATCGATGCAATCTTCAATTGAATCGATTCGCTCTCTGTATTAGTTAGTAAGTTAGTATATAAGTTCCTTTTCCCCATTACACAATACAAGTAGGTTTAGAATTTTCCCTACACAAAAATCTCAGAATTGCGGAAGCAAATGATGTCTTCATGGTAATAACCAAATCATATATATATAACAGGGCTGAAAAGTCACCACTTGTGGCTGAACACCCAATTTAAATCTTAATAATTTAATTTTAACTCATATTCCAATAAATTGTTATTAAAAAAAAAAAAAATAAAAAAAAAAGTCTAGTAATTGTCAAAAGAAGAAGTAAATAAAAAGGATCTGTCATTTGCAGTGAGGCACTTTTATCAGGGGTCAATTGATTTTGTTAGTTATTTATGGTATTTCACATCGCTTCGAATTCTATGAGCACCGCTTCGAATACATGTTTCAAATTTCAACACTTCTTCTCCCTTTTGGTTGGAGTTACCCCACTTGAGATGATGCCGATTTTTGGTACAGCAGCTTAGATTATTGGAGAATCCAATCTGCGTGTTTACCACGAGGTAGCGTGATGGAGATGCTTTAGACATATCCTATGGGTACTGTAAATTTTCGGACAAGTTTTTCAATTTGCTTAAGTTTGAGCGATTACTGATGCGCAATACTCGAATTTTATCCGCCCTAACACGAGACGACGCGTTTTACCGGAAGTGGTTTCTGACAGTCGGGTATTTGTTTACTCCGTTTTCAACTCTTTCAAATAACCCTTCTCGAAAGCACATTTTTTAATTCGATTATAGAGGTTGTCACCTTGAGGTCATTTGCGTCTCGAACCAGAAAAACTTTCTGAACCTACTATGTACGGGGTAGGGAATCGATCCCAGGAGAGTTGCGTGAGAGGTATCGGCTTATCCACAGGGCCGCTGAGAGAGAGGCGGCAAAAAGGGGAATCTCCCTGGCCAGGAATTTTTCAGGAGGCCCAGAAATTCAAAGATTTATAATGGTTTTACATTCCTCATAATAACAAAAATCAAACATGTACTTTTAATTAGCAAGTGAATTACTTTGTTAAGTTTATTTTTTCTGAAATCTCTTATTTTGATGATATCCACTTGCCCAGAAATTTTTTCAACAACTTCGAAGGCCCACGGGAATTAAATAAATAAATTTTTTGATGATGTGTTGTTGCTTGTTAAAATATTTCTGTTTCAAATTTGTTTAAAATGTGGACGATCACAATATATCATTCGTCCGAGACGTCAGTTTAGACATTACACTCTTATGTAATAGCAAAGTGTTTTCACTGATGAGTCAAAAAAGAAACGTAAAATCGAATCATTTTATTCTTTTTGATGAAAATAATTAACAATCAACTATGGGTTTCCATCGAAGCTCCATTAGAAGGAGACGCGTGGTGCTTAGCTCTCATAGATATGCACCATGCGTTTCCTTTTGATAGAACCTCAATGGAGACGTATGATTGATTGTTGATTTGTTTATAGAAAAACTGATATATTGAGCTTTTCCACAATTTAAAAAATATTAAACCAAAGCACAACAACGTGTCCCAAAATTGTTTTTTTATTACTAAAAAAATATGTGAGGTAAATATAAATATAATTCAAATTTTGAAAGTATTTCTTAATGCAAGATATACTTTTCTAAAAAAATTTAAACCTTGCAGATCATGCCTAAACCATCTCCGATTTTTTTTTAAATTTTTCGATGGAGCTGTTGCTACAAAAATCATTTAAAAAGAAAATAGAACCACTCTAGCTCTGTTAAAGCGGTTAAAGGGTTGACATTTTGGGAAAATTGTCTCCAGTCCAAGCGCTTTTAAATATGGTAAGACAATATGAATTTCCTTCGAGGGCAGATTTCGGATGCTTACCCAGTTATTATATCCTTTAGAAAGGGTGAAATTTGTGAAAATCAGTTGAAAAGTCTTTAATGTCAGAAGCTTATTCCCGGAATGTGTTTGGATTTCATTTAAAATTTTCAACATTTCACATACCATTTTTTGATTTCAATTTTTTGCACTGAAGTAAAGAAAGTGAGGCGACATTTATTAAAAAAAATC
The DNA here is from genome assembly GCF_030247185.1 of Malaya genurostris. Classification (NCBI taxonomy): domain Eukaryota; kingdom Metazoa; phylum Arthropoda; class Insecta; order Diptera; family Culicidae; genus Malaya; species Malaya genurostris. The sequence continues at coordinate 98,173,341 of NC_080572.1, forward strand.
GAACACTCTCTGAATTTTCGATTAGATAAATAATCACAAAGGACATTTAATTCACTAATACATGCGTTACAACATTTACAGAGCTGCTAGGCCGATTTTTACAGATCGACGAAAATTTGATTACTAAGCACTTTTTAATGAATTCAACTACCGAAATAATGAATGAACGGTAAGTTGTTGGAAGAAAAAAATGGAACAATTCGTCATTCTATAGTTCAGAGTAGTTAATACTTTTTAATGAAAAATGTATTTATTTCAATTAGGCTCAAAGCAAAATTTTTCAGCACCATACATTTGAAAAGTCAATGCATGATTAAGAAGCTCGGAAAATTGAGTCTCCATTTCCTTCAATAACTCTACAAAAAGGCGCGATACCCTGTGTTATTTAGACCGGAAATGTCGACATTGAGGACGGGCTTCAATGAAAACCGAGTACACATGGTCGAGAGATATAGAACCACTGGTGGTGGTTAATCGCTTTAGAACGATTTTGAAGCACCTTTTTAAATAAACAATATTTGCGTATAGAACTAAAGAGACGCAGGTTGCCGACCTCTAAGGAGTGTATCGAAAATTAGCAATCCACATACATTTGTGTTGTACGCATCTTTTGCAGTATCCGGATGCATGCATTTTGATGGACAATGAGACTTAAGTAAAGGAAGACTCAAAAACCCTTTCAGGTCCACAATACTTTACTGTCGTCGTTGGGGAAAATGTGAACGATGCGGACAGGTCGATTCAAGTCGAGAAATTCGGTCGAAAGGTACTAGTATGGCAAGCAACATGTTCCTGTGGTTTGAAGTCAACCATTTTTACACTATTGGAACTATAAATGCAGGAAACTATCGATCTGAGTGTTTCCAGAAAAGATTGCTGCCTTTATATAAGAAGCAAAGTACACCTTCACTGTTTTGGCCGGATTTAGCGTCGGCTCACTATGCCAAAACCACTCTCAATTTTCTTGCGGAAAAGAGTATAAATTTCGTTGAGAAAAATATCAATCCACTAAATTACCCTCAGCTTCGACCCATCGAACGTTACTGGGCAATCGTGAAGAGGGTCTTCAAGAAGACTGGTAAGGCAGCTGGGAACATGCAGGAGTTCAAAAAAATTTGGGCTCAAGCGCCCAAAAAATGCGATGCAACACTTGTCCGGAACTTGATGAAGAGCGTTCGATCAAAAGTTCAAAAACCGTGAAGGAATAATTTAAATTTCATCCGGTTTTCATTATGCTCAAGTTTAACCTCATACAATAAAGAATCAATTTTTGGTTTGAATAAAATATCGTTTTATATAATAATTTAAAAGAAAAATTTGTGGATAGCTTATTTTCGATACACTCCTTATTCTAGTGAAATGACAGAGCATTATATCTATTTGCACATAAAATTTGATTGTGTGTCGATTTCGACTCAATTGGCTGCACAGTTAAGTACATAATTTATTTGAACGATTTTTGGCTTCTGAGTTTGAATCAATTGCTCAACTCCTTCTATGTGCATATATCAAAAAGCAAATTTACATTATTTTATCGAGCTGAGCGGCACTGTAAACTGCCTAATAAAAGTCCAAGATTAAAAAATTTCTTCAGATTAGGAATCATTACACATAAAGAATATTCCACTTGATATAGATTAATATAAAGAAAAAGTGAAATTGTCATTTTTTCTAAATGCCGTTCATTCATTATTATCTTTCACATAGTTCATTTTGGGACCATGGTTTCTCAACTTCGTTCTTCGGATGCACAAATATCTCCTGATAGTATCATATTATCGATCAACAATCGGCATTCAGTCTACGCATTCCGATCATCGTCTTAAAGCCATGTTTAACAACATCTAATAGCCACCACCAGTAGCAAGTGATCGATAGATTAATCATCGGTTGGAAATTAATCCCCAACCAGCAAATCGCTCGGTGAAAACTGAACGAACAGGCTTCCGGCTTCAGTGAGCGTGGGTTGCTGCTGCTGGTCCCCAGTGTCTCTGCAAATCGCTTCCAGCAAATTGGCATTAAAGCAGTTACGATAAAGAAATTTGTCATTCCTTGCAGGATTTACGATCCAATGTAAATCGCGCTTCTTCTCCGGTTTGAAACAGCTTTCCTGCCCATTGGCATAGTGAATTAAGATTCGCATCGGTCTTATCGAGTAACCTGGTCAACATGTGTGCTTTCTAACTTTGTGGTCACTCACCACAAACACGGAGCCAGCAGAAAGTAATCGAGTTAAGTCTTGTACGAATGCATAATGTAGTGTAATTTCAATGTGCTTGATTGAACATCTAATTCATATCATCAGAATTGGAAATCGCATCTAGATAAAATTCAATTTTTGAAAATCGATCCAGCCATATTGTCATTTGTACACATAGATATTTTCGAACTCACGTACTAATTCAAGTGATATAAATTCGAATCAGATTCAAAATGTCCATGACTGATTATTTTTCATAAACTTTAACAATTTTTCCAACCACAACCGTTGGACCTGACTCGAATTTTGGATTGTTGATAAATTTTTAGTTACATGTTTTATGCTACTCAACTTCGTGATAGAATTCACCTTGGATTTAGCTAACCAGGGATTCCAGACACGGTGTATTTCTTTCACTTCCGGACCGAAGAACCAAACTGGGTATCCTTGAACGATACAGTAAAACATTTACCACCCTGTCAATACGGAAGTGGAAGTTGGATTCGAGTCAAATTCAATGGCAGGAACCATTAGAGCCTAAATTTGAATCTTAGTTGGTTGCACTTGGTCCAGCCATATTTCAGAGAAATTAGTGACATTATTTGATAGTCTATACTCGTCGTACTGAGTCGGATGGTGTGAAACTCGGCCCTCTGGCCCAATTTTAGTGTTCGAATATTCAAGGATTGAAAACCCTTTCTATTTATATGAAAAAGGAAATAAACTAGTATTTCGAGGCAAGCCACGCAAAAAGATATTTTTTTTAGATTTATTTAAAAATTGACCCATCGATGCAAAAAGTGATAATCAAACGAAGCGTAATCTGGAGAGCATGGTGCGTGCGATTACATTCCCCAATTAAGTTCTATTAAATACTTCGGAGAACGGAATTTTGTTGACGAAATTTGACTTGCATATTTTCAAAGGGTTATGTCAATAGACAAAATGACATGTATGACAAACCAAAGAAACGTATACATTGTTGTTGTTAATTATATGTTTATTTGATAGATTATGGGTTTTACATTAATTTTGTACATTTCAAGTGTTTCAACCTGATGGCTCTTCATCTTTGGTTTTTCCTCTTACATTAATTTGTACCGATGTGAATGTTTCAATATCTGGTAATATACATAGCAGAAACGTATACAGGATGCACTAAATAGACAGAACCTATTCAAATGTTCATTCCTCTTTTTTTGCGTAAATCAATCCAGCTGGCGGATTTGTTAAAACCGGCTGAAAATGATCCGTCATTAATCATTTAAATAGGTTCTGTCTAGATTGCGCACTGTGTACTTACTGATGGCGACATCTTACAGTCAAACCGGCAAACTTCAACTAACACGTACCGTTCTAATTGTTGGTTTCATTTAAATATTTCGTAATTGTTGATGTTTTGTGTTGTAATGATGCCTTACTTATATAATTGATATGTTAATATGAGATTCATCAAAACACCTACAAATTAATAGAGTTTAGGAACCAGATTTGTGCTTTTTGCGGTTTTTGCATTAGACGAATTTCGCGTTGACTCAGACAAATGTTTGCAGCACCCTCTCAGATTTGAATAAAACTTCCTGGATATGTAGACTTTTTCACAAAAAAAAACACTTTACATACCTCGTTTTCCCAAAATTGATCTAGACTGTCTTTTGGAAGGGTACGGTTTAATAAGTAATTTTTTTGGTATTTTCATACGAAAGTTGAAAATTTTGAGAAGAAGGCAATAATTTTTTGTAGGATTTGTCATTTTTCGACTTTTTTGTCTACAAATTCAGAAAGTTACATTAGGGGCTGGGGTCCACTAGGAGATTGATAGTACCTATTAGCTCTCTCCGGACTGTACCAGCCTAGATGCCGTGTGGAATCCGGCGAAAAAAAATGAACCTAGAATAGATCCACTGGGTTCCTGCTTCCATGTCGTAAAAGGCGACAATTGCAGGAGTTTCTTTTTCCTTTCAGTTATCAGATATTTTCAATGTTTTACTTCTGATTACTCTATTTTACTAAATCATCTCTCTATTCAACCTATCAATTTCCGTCTAGCTTCGGAGAAAAGTTTTATTAGGAATGATTTCTTCTTCCATGTTATTGATTGTCTTTCAGGATTATAAAATGAATGATAAAATTCAACCATTGCGCAAATCCGTTTATATTACAAAGTTAATAACAGAGATAACATATATCGGTATTTTGAATACATAGTAAAAAACACTTGATATTAATATTTCAAACAGTAAATTAATATTTTTCTCGGTAGCCGGCTGCCCAGATCCGCATGTGTTTTGTCAATTTCGGAGATTGACTGTTTCGTGCATTATATTGCCAGCACAAAGTAACACATAAAACGATAATACTTTAAAACATTCTTGGTAGCCGGCTACCCAGAGCAATAAACACATGATAACATTATTAAAACATTTACTAACAAAGTATCCTCTCCTGTGATGCATGTGGGAATGCAGAGGATTCCTCGGTTCTTAGTAGCAACATGCATCGAACTAACAATCCTTTCCCTCCCAAGTAGATCTGCATTCGGACGTGGCCGGCGTCGGTATTGATCAGCATGCATGGTTCAATACAGTTTGCACAGTGTGAAACAATGTGTTATTCCCAAACATGTTACTTCAAAAAATCATTTTGCAATCTCAATTGGTCCAGATCAATAACGGAGTAGCAACACACGGGCGGTCTCTAATGCTAATGCTAATGCTAATGCTACAAATTCAGAAAGTTACATTCAAATCTGAAGGAATGTTGCCAACTGAGAATACGATTTGTTGCAAATTTCATCATCAGACCTTTCATTTGAACCTAAGTTCGTGAAAATCGGGTTAACAAATGAGTTAGTTCCATTTTACCACTGGTAAAATATAGACCACTATCCCCGATGTTTTCAGAGGCGAAACCCGATATCGATTTGATTGGCCGTCAACTGACAAGTCCTACTGAACTAAAAAAGATTTGAACGCGTTATGGAATTTTCTCTTTCCGTTTAGTGCATCACCGTTCTAAGGAGTGTATCGAAAATCCACAATTTTTTCTTTCAAATTATAATAAAAAACGATATTTTATTCGAACTAAAAATTGATCCTTTATTGTACGGGGTAAACTTGAGCCTAATGAAAACCGGATGAAATTTAAGTTATTCCTTCACGAATTTTCGAACTTTTGATCGAATGCTCTTCATCAACAGTTCCGGACAAGTGCTGCATCGCATTTTTTGGACGCTTGAGCCCAAACTTTTTTGAACTCCTGCATGTTCCCAGCTGCCTTACCAGTCTTCTTGAAGACCCTCTTCACGATTGCCCAGTAACGTTCGATGAGTCGAAGCTGAGGGCAATTTGGTGGACTGATATTTTTCTCAACGAAATTTATGCCCTCTTCCGCAAGCCAATTGAGAGTGGTTTTGGCATAGTGAGCCGACGCTAAATCCGGCCAAAACAGTGTAGGTGTACTATGCTTCTTATATGAAGGCAGCAATCTCTTCCGGAGATACTCAGATCGATAGATTTCTGCATTTATAGTTGCGCTAGTGTAAAAAAATGGTTGAATTCAAACCACAGGTACATATTGCTTGCCATACCAGTAACTTTCTACCGAATTTCTCCACTTGTATCGTCCTGTCCGCATCGCTCAAATCCTACCCAACGACGAGAGTAAAGTATTGTGGACCTGGAAGGGTTTTTGAGTCCTCCTTTACCTAGGTCTCATCGTCCATCAAAACGCATACATCCAGACACTGCAAAAGACGCGAATACAATTTCCGAGCCCTTGTTGCTGCTCGCTTCTTCTGTTCTACACTTGTTTTGAGATTTCCTGATTCTTTTAGGTCTTCAGGTGATTTCTCCTCTTGATACGCTGGATACGCTTCCGACACTCGTTCCTGCTTTTTTGACCGAATCACGTATTGACATTGATTTGGTCTTCGTGATTAGAGATACCACTTTCTGGTCCAGTTTCGGGTTAGAGAAACCGAGTTTTCTGCCTCTTCCTGGTTGCTCATCCAAAGAATAGTGTTCCCCAAACTTATTAATTAATTATTAATTATTAAATTGGTTTTAACACTGGCAAGATGAATTCCAAACCGTTTCGCTAATTTTTGCATAGTGATACCCTTCTCACTTAGCCAGGTGTCCAGAACCACAATTTTCATTTCCTTTTCAATACGCGATATTTTGAAAACGCAGAATTTCAACCGCACAAACAAGTAAACAAACGAAAGCTGACAGCCAAACGCACAGCATGCTGTGATCTGAGCATAAAAAACCATCACAAATACATGCGTACAACACAAATGTATGTGGATAGTTTATTTTCTATACACTCCTTAAATTACAGTATGAATCTTCTAAGAATCAGATCCAGATAAAATTCAGGAATTCCGCGTGGCACTGTCTCAGTGGAAACAAAATAAATTTAATTTCGAAGTTTTAAACCACTATTTCCAGTACTTTCAGAAATGGATGTCACATCCAGATAAGATTCAGAAATTCCGTATGGAATTATTTGAATCAAAGTTTATGAAATTCGATTGTCATCTCAGTAAAAACGAAATAATTTCAATTTTGAAATTTTCGAAATGGAATCATTTTTTTACGATATTTTTATTCAGACCTATTTGCGTACAAGCATTTTCGCGGCCGATTTTCTAAATAAAATATTTTTCGTAGTGGATCTCATTGTCACCCTTTTTATAGGGGGGTAGGAGCTTTAATTTCCATCCTGTGAGGATTGAGGGGTTCGTGGCTCGTCTCGTCATCCATTGCCGCATCGGTGGTATTGTTGCTGTTTTCCTTTTCGTTTTTCTTGTTATTCGCAGTCTTGGACTCGTTGCTAGTTGCTGTAGTTTCGCCTTGTTGTACATTGATTGCAGTTGCTAATTTTCGACTGCGTCGAATGAGATGCGAAAACGTAATGATATGGAATAATTTGAATCGAAGTTTGTGAAATTCGATACTCATCTCAGTGAAAACGAAATAAGTTCAATTTCGAAGTTTTGAACCACTATTTCCGGTACAATTATGAGCAATAATTAAAATTTACGTTTTTGAAACGTCGACATGACAATTTGTAATTTATGATAGAAATGCGAACCATATAAAATTCAAGAATTTTGTATGGGTTTGAAACTATTCTTCTATCACAAAATTGCATCACCATCTGGGTTCCATTTGAAACTACATGCTACTTTTTTCGACGTTTTCACATTCGATTTCTCTTGATCCAGATATTCTACTCTCCGAACACTTCTATTAAGTTGCTGATATTTGCCCACATTCGCAACAATATCCCCTATTGAACTGGCGAGTAGCTCAGATTTTCGTGATGTGTGAGCATAATTTCGACGCGATGCTCCTCTTGCCTATATGTTGTTCTCATAACAGAAGATCAAATGTCAAAATGAAATAGTCTTCATGATGCTAAGTACATATGCGTCTCCAAAATGAAAAGCAAATTTTTCTACGCAAAAAAATGACAAAATTCACATCAAGTTGAAATTGACCAGTATTTATCGTAGCATCCTTTAGCTCATAAACTAATAAATAAATTTGTTCGCAGAACTTAATTTTGCTTAAAACTGCATACCACTATCACCTGAACTCCGTTGACTTATTGGTATGAGATTATCCTAAACTAACTATTAAAAGACATTACCAGGCAATGTTGTAAGCTAAAGTCAGCGGACTGAACACTCACCTTCTGTACCCAGTATGGCAATCTTAAAGTGTGCTAAGAGTAACGAATAACAATAGCGCAATTTAGTTTATTTATTGATCGTTCATTAGCTATCAAATGCTTCCCGTCTTTCACTGTTCATCGTTCACAATTCAAGCGAACGCTCGTTAAAAAGGATTATGGATGATGGAGCAAATTTTCGCAGTATTCTTTCATCAAGCACCACAATTTCTGAGACCCTTCTCGAAATCGGTTCACTAAACGAGCCCCTAATGGAGTAAATTAAATCAACAATGCAAGGTCTTATGATATGAACTACAAGTACTTAAGTGGTAGCTATAAATCGATTTGTGGTGTGAGTTTTGATTGGTGCTCTTCTACGCGGACTCCTCGAAAGCGCGAATTGCCTGATAAATCGCTAAGAATGGTTCCCAGTCAGTGCCGGAACATGTGACGAATGACTTGTAAAACCAACGCTTGTCTTGAGAACGATCCAACACAGGTCGTAAAGATGATATCGTTTTGTTGAACGCATGTGAGTTTGCTGATAGTACTCCTCGTGATGAATAGGTTTCCGGATGTTTCACATGTAATTACATACTACGTTTTGTAATGTCGATATGCTTGTTGTTATGCTGTACCACGCAGCATAATTTTTCCTAATGAGTTGCCGCAAGATGACTGCGTAATTTTTTTTTCCTATTGCTGTTCACAGAAAATCCAACAGTTTTCCACTTTTACTCTCACAGATTAACAACTGCATGTTACCATTTTCTCTCCATGGTGATTGGCGGTTGAATACTGACAGGGCGAGAAATGCACTTCGCATTATTTTGCCGTCGTGAAAAACAGAACTGAGCACGCCTGATACGGGATCCACTTAAGTGCCTCGGAACGCTGGGAAGCGTAACAAAATTAATCGCCATTTGATGTTACGAAGATGACGGAAGGGTGTTCGCGTGCTTGTTATTGATTCTGACGTTTTTCGCATTTCGAAGAGCTAACGCATGAAAGGGGAAAATACTGAGCAATTTAATGAATTTAATTGTTGAAGTAGATAATGAGCGAAGAAATAGCATTAGTCAATCTGTTAAGATATCAACCGTCACACATACGAAGTACTTAAGTTTTACCTCTTAGATGTAGAAGACCACAATTTAAATCGTGCCTACTGGTTCTAGCATTTCATTATCACTGAAGTTTTTATTTGTTATTTCTTACTATTGATTATGATTTAAAAAAAAACGAGAGCTCTGTGAAAGAATAAAGTGTGCAATCAAACTGAAATAACGATTACTTCTGAAAGTGTAGCATCAAATAGCTCTTGCCAAACAAAGTGGACTTGGATTTAATGGTTCTTTCTTGAATTGGTTGCAATTTTATTTGACTATGATAGTTAAAAACGGTTGTTCAGTCACCTGAACATTTCTAGTAAACTCGGAGGTGCCTCAAGGCAGTCATCATGGATCCTATTTGTTCTTGCTCTATTTGAATGATTTTAAACTCTCGCTGCAATACCTAAAACTATCATTCACCAATGATTTTAAAATGTTCCATTTTATTGAAGACCTTGAAGATGCCAGATTCCTGCAGTATGAGTTGAATATCTTCTCTAGTTGGTACGAATTTAATAGAATGGTTTTGAACGCATCAAAATGTTCCGTAATTCATTTAGTTCGCAAGCGCTCTACAGTCGTATTCAACTATACCATTTCCCAAACAGTTTCGATTTGGCCGTCAAGAATCTAGGAATTTTATAGGTTACAAACCTCAATTCTAAGGATCACATTGAATACACTATCTCTAAGGCTTCAATTTTGATGTGGAACACATCTTTGTTTTCTATATAGGGGTGCAAATTAGAAACTCAAGGAAAATACACGTAGGAACGTGGTCAGGTTTTAAACACTTACACCTCAGTATATTTTGAAGCAATTATTAATATTATTTCATTATTTGATTGGAAATATCAAAGACACGTATTTTCAATTATAAATGAATGAAATTTTGATTAGTAGCGAGCAGTGTCCTATTTTGTCTGCAAAAAATCTCCGGCCTATCGGATTTCCCTGCCATAGTCGACGGTTTTGAAGGAGTAAGCGATACATCAAACGGAAAGTATCGCTCTGATTGGTCAATAGATGCAAAAGCGAAGCTGTTGGAAGCACGCGATTCTATAAATAGAAGCAAAATTATAGCTAACGTTTCAGTCCTACGCATAGCATGCTAGATGTTGCTAGACAGCAAGACAAAAAGTGCCATAAAACAATGGTAGAGAAACTTAACGCTTTAAAAATATTGCACACAAAACTTGAACACAAGCTTGGCGATGAGAAGCTTTAATATCAAGATCCGTATCGCAAGTATGTATAAAGATATAATTGCATACATTTGGGATATTGGTGTAATTTCGTCGGCTATAAAACAAACAATGTTCGGTGTTGGTTCCTAATCAAGATGTCCCGGGTTGGCGGTTCAATGCATAGGACGCTGGTCTTACAAACCAGTTGTCGTATGTTCGAGCCCCGACCTGGAAGGATTCTTTGTTTCAGTAGGATCCATAGTACCAGCCATGCAATGATTCTGTACACTAAAAATCGGCTGCGAAGTCTGTTGAAACAGAAAGGCCAAATTCCACAAAAAAGGAATGTAATGCCAAGACTTTGACTTTGCTCCTAATCAAGATAAATGTAGGCAGACTCTCGTGCAGTTGCGGATTCAAAAGTGTGATGATTTATTGAACTGTTTGATTGTAGATAATTAGAAATTTTGGTTACCTTGTTCCACATCCATGGCTCGAACAACCACATGGAGCTGATCCTTGTAGTTTTTTTCTAATTTCGCACACACTTTCTACATATAAAAAACCAGACCCCAACGTTTTCCTTTTCGTTGTTTGTTACATTGGGTTGAACAACCACCAAAAATTAAAAAAATTTAAAAAAAATCAAACAGAAACGTTGGGGTCAAGAAAAACTTCTACTCTAACTATGTTGCGTTCATTTGTTCACTTCTGATTAGTCTGCGCTAGGATACAGTGGACACTGCAAATTGTGATTTTTAAGAGGCGTCCACGAAAATACCTCTTCACCGACTTATTTCTCAAAATTTTTCAACGAAAAAAATACAAAATGTTGTTCGAATGATGGTTTTGACCATGCAAAACATTGGAATTTATTTTGTTGAACGATAAACTACCATAACCTTCTTCGAAGTGAGTTCCGTTTTTGGAGCTTTTCGTCACTATTGCCGGCGCTTTTGGAAGCAGAATACGGGGACCAGTAGTCCTAAAGTAGATTTATATATCCACTAGCTAACAAGGTCTGCCAACTAAATTAATTTACCAGCAATTTCTATAAAAATTTGATTATCGTTTCGCCATCACTTGTGAAAAATTCACTTATCGCGCTGTAAAACCGTAACCGGAAATCGGATGTGGATCAACTTTTCGGAAACTATTTAAAGAATTCCAAGACCTTTTATTTGCATCTTAGTTTGTAAAAATCGGTTGAGAAATTGCTGATAAAATTGAGTGCGCATTTTCTCAAGGATTTGCATATATTACCTTGTAATTCTGGAACCGGAAGTCAGATAAAAATGAAATTCAATTACAAGCTATGGGATCATAAGACCTTTCGTTTGAATCTAAGCTTACGAAAATCGATTCATCCATCTCCGAGAGAATCTATTGACACACACAGACATTCTGTGTTTTAGACGAACTTATTCGAATGGTATATGACACTCGGACTCCTTTCAAAAGTCGGGTTTCACAGTGATTGCATAGCCTTTCTGTATGATAAAGACAGAAATAAGTTCAAAACCAGACACGAATTTTGTAAAGCGAAATTCATTTAAAACATATTTTTGTACGAACCGGAAGCTTTGAATGCAAAAACCGGATGAAACCGGTCCTTTCGAAATAAATGTTTTTATCTGGTTCTTGCATTCAAAGTTTTTCTGCCGACTGTCACTGTGGACAACATCATGGATCTGTACCCTCTTCAAAAACAAGCAAATCACACTTTGTCTGTAGCAGGGAACTCTGGCTTCCTGAATTACATCTGCAAATAAGACTGCACTGCAATTAGTGACAGTGTCCAATGCATAAAATTTCCGAGATTCATATAATGATCAAAAATAATACCTATGCTCTTATATGTAATACGAAGGAAAGATCATTATTACTAATCTATTTTTTTTTAATTTAAATTACAGGTTAGTTGACCACTCAGTCAGCATATAAATTGCAGCCCACTGCAGGCAATACTACGACTTACCATACATTGAACTCCTAGCAAAGCAAGTACCGTTCGCTGTTTTATTTCATAACAAAAGACCCGACCAGAAACTATGATTGAAATTACCCATGCATTTTATTTGCTGTTATTGATTAGAAAACTTGTCATGCGTTGCGCATATGCGACTTATTGTATCGTGGAAAAGTCGCGTCTAGCCACAGCTACAATCCGTTCGACAAAGAATGTTTTGTTGTTACTTTATTCGTGACATCTAGATGCAATTCGAAAGATAGAAAACCACCATCTAGTAGAAAACCACCGCTAGTACCTCAACTCATACATAAGAATGTATATGGATTTTAAACATCCCTGTGGTTTGCCAAAACTATAAACAATCATAATAAATGTGTACATATTCGTTGATTTCCTCCACATGAATGAAAGGAAACGAAATAACCAGTACTCGTGTGTTGCGTTTCATCTGATACTGAACTAAATTGAATGTTCTTAAATATTACTTGAACAGCAATTTACAACATTTGAGAAAATCAGATTTCTAGAAGCGTCTATCATATTTTAGTGGATTAAAATCTAGTTTCCAATTATCTGCCAATATATGTATATCAAATATTTATATCCCATCTCACTACAAATTGATATAATATCAAGCTTTACTGGCGCCAACAGAAACTCCTCCGAAGCATCCTAAATTTAGACGATGAAGTATGCCACCTAAACTCGCAAGCCGCAATTTAATCGATTTCTCCAAAGCTTTAAAATTGCGCAGAAACCCACTCTCAATGTAAGGAGCTTTTAGCTTTATCGCATGTGCCGAAGGAGCCCTATCGAAAATTTATTACGTAGGTCCAGCTCGAGTGGTTCGGCCGCTGAAGATGGACGAAAGATCGAAAGTTTTCATAAAGGGAAAGTTCTTCAATTCCGGCCCCTTTCAACTTTATGGGTCTGGTATTGTTGTGTCGCAGCGGCTAACCAACAACCACCAACGTACCAACGGTCATCAACCTTGTTTTGCGGATCGTGTGTGAAATGCATAAAATCGGCCACCACAACCTGGCTGCGCTGTCCAGCAGACGAGAGCACCGACTCGCACTGGCCGTGAAGCATACGTATTATGGTTCGATCGTTCGTCTTGACATTGATTTCTGGTTCCATAGATCATTGTCGATGCACTTCGATCTCAAAATTGATACTCATGTGGGCAGCAAACTTGAAAAAAAACGTTCAGATCAGTCAGTGATAAACTGGTAAGTCTTCAGGTTAGCTGGGTATTGACTGGGACTCCTGGTCGAAAATGTCAACGTTCAAAGGTGTCAACTTTCGTTGCAATTCAATTGGTTTTGAAATCGAAAATGTGAATTTCTATACGACTCAAAGTGACTTGTATTTCTTTCGTAAACATCAATGACAATTGGGTGTTGATTCGTCTACCACACCGCCGTAAAACTCTCACTTTTCACACCAGCACCTGCCAGTCAGTGCCTTTAGTGCCTAATTGGTATGGCTTTAAATTTATCGTGGATTTACCGTATAACGTTTCCATTAGTAAGTAACAGTCATCCAGCTAAATTAACTGAGATTTCACAATGTTCCGCTGGCGGTTGATGACCAAGATCAACTATACAACATTGTAGTAGAGAACCTAATTGGAACCAGTAAGTGCATCGCTGGGAAACAAGGTTACAAGTGACCAATGGGTGGAAGAATACGCGGCCCCCTCTGATTGTTACTCCGTTAATGATCGGGATCAGCTGAAATTGTACAATGAATTCCTAAACGATCCGACCTAGGGGATTTGCAAATCATTCTTCAATGTATCCTAGATCCAAGACTTAATTAAAATGATCTGACGCCGAAAAGACTCAATCGTAAACAGAAAAAGAAATTGGATGAGAGATTTACGTTTGCATTTAAATAAATTGACTCTTTCCGGATGGTGATAAAAAAAAATGCTAAGACAGATAATTGCTTTTGATAAATTTACCATAATTCACCATTGTGAACGAAAACATGCGTGTAGGCATGTTTTTAAGTTATTTCTTTATTTTATTTATCATTCTCTCCTCTTTTTGGCAACAAAATTGTTGGAGTAGATCTTACGCTTCAGGTTGGCCCATAAGTTCTCGATGGGACGCAGCTGGGGAACGTTGGGCGGGTTCGCCGGCTTGGATACCACATCGATATTCCGCCGCTCCATGTCCTCCTTCGATTGCTTCGAGTAGTGGGCCGACATCAGATCCGGCCAGAACACCGCGTCTTCGCCCTTATGGTATTTCTTGATGAACGACGAAACTTCCGGCAGGCATTTAGTACTATAAATTTTCCCAGCCCTGAGCGAAAGAAGAGCGGCTTTGACATTCCCTTTACGCTGATTGTTAGCCACAGCAGCACCTTCTTGGTGAATTTGGTGTATGAAATGAACTTCACCTCGGAGCTCACTTCCTTCGTGAGGGAAGTAAACTACGAAGTGCCGTGCCGGTCGTTGCCATCCAGGGTAAGATAGGTCTCGTCGTCCATCACGTCGACCATTCACCGGGAAATCAAGTTGACCATCTTATTCAGCCGCTGCCTGCAGCTCTGAAACCAGTGGACGCGACTTCCGCTTCCTGACATGTTGGCCAGGTACTTTTTCATTGTTTGGCCGACTTGCCGGCCAAGCGCACGGTGCGATGTAGCCACTTTTCCCTCGGTCTTCCTCTTATCTTCCTTCGGAGCTTCTTGTCGCACAAGGTCGTCGGTCGTCCGGAACCGGGCTTCCGATGCTCTGATTGTTGTCTAATAGTGCCAAGACGGCGTGCACAAATTGCCGCACGATGTCCTTTTTAAACGTTGCGGGATGCCGTTCTTTGAAGGCCATCACGAGAGCTCGACTGTGGAGCTGTCAAATTTTGGTCTGCTGACTCATGGGTTACTATGATTGCTGCTGCATTGGTAGTTTCGTCAGTGCGGGTAAAGGTAAATCCATGGAAAATCGACAATTTTTGTTCAGTTTTTAAAATGCAAACATTAGTTAAACATTTTTTGTTGCAGGAGACTTATTACTAATTACTTACTAATGCGTACACCTCAAGTATCATGGAAGAAGAACGGTTGTTAGTGTTCATTATTGTTTATTTCATCAATAGTAATATTCATTGATTAACCGGGCAACCGTTCCTATAATCGGAAAGTGTTGGAGTTTCAATAGACTCGATACTTAGGATGGCGGTAACCCCCTTTCATCTCAACTCTCATCTTTTAAGGGAGGAATGGAAACGAGCGCTTTTAAAGGCATGCGCCGATCTTCTTTATATATGCCGATAGTACCGAACGCTACGTACGGCTTGCTGAATTTACTGCATCCACAGATCGTCTGACACACCAAGTAGTTCTTGGTAAATTAGTGGACCTTCTTCTTCCGAAAATTCACCTAAACATCCAGGTCAACCTTTCCTAAGACAATGGAGTGGATAGCAAAATGGGTGGTTCGTCGGTTAGGTTTGATTATAGCTCCGGAACAAGAAGCGGTCGCCAGCTCCAAGAAAGTTGAGCCGATAGAAAAATAGTGTTGCTTCCCTCGTCGTGCTCAGGAATTCTTCTAAATTGAACTCAAAATTGTTTCAATGTATAAGTCATGTAAGTTACTAGCTAGATGAACTGACTTTGTCTATACTATTCCCCGGAATGCGGTTCTCGGAGTATCGGAAATAGTAATCAAAATATCCACTCACTTTTCTCCGAGATGGTTCAACCATTTTTCACAAACAGAAGGCCCCAATAAGAGGTATTCCGGAACTACAAAGAAAAGGTTGTTGAGAAAACACTTACGAAACGGCTGCGAAGTCTGTTGAAACTGGAAGTCCATTTCCGCATAGAAATAGAAATGCCTCTAATGTCACCCAACGGTTCAATATAAACCGCTAATCAAAAGTAATGTTAATGCTATATGCAAAACACTTTTTGCATCGGTACAAAACCTCTATCTGTGGGCGGTGAGCTAGCATAAGGTGTTTTGCAAATAGCATTATATATGCATTTGCTTAGCGATGTATATTCAATCGTTAGTTGGTATTAGCAGTACAACAACCGGCGAACGACCAAAATTAGGTTAAAGCCGGGTATAAATAAACGATATAAAAAAAAAAAGCAGTACAACAAAAACTGCTAATGTACTGATGACTCGAACACGAATAGTAATAATAGTAAAGCGTTCTTCTATCAAATGAAAATTTCAAACAAAATTGAAAGAATTAATCCATACCCAGACAATTTGTGGTAAATTTCTAAGGTGAATACCGAGAGTAATTCATTCGACAGGGGATAAACCCTTTGTGGAATTGGTGAAAAAGGTCATAAACTAGCCTAGTATCAAATTCATGCATTTATGAAAGTGACACGAATCACACGAAGAAAAACGCATAAAAACCGCATACATTAGGAATCCGCTTCAAACAAATCGGATAATTTCGAAAATTCACAAAGACAGCTTCTGACGATTGTGGATTTTGTATTGTTCTCTTACCTATGCTTCTTGGTAAACACTACAAAAGACAGCTATATAGGGTTGCACGACCTGTTGATTGTTATGAGTATTGAACAGTAACAGCTGATGTCGATAGTTTCAAGAGGCTAGACATCTCTCTCTTCAATATTCAGTTCATAGTGCTTCGAGTTTTTATTTAAATTTGTTTTTCACTGTGTTTATTTTAAGCAATTCTGCAGTGATGGCCCAGCACACGAGTCAGCTCTCATACAGTCCGTGTGCTGTACCTTTTCAAAAACACGCACACGAAGTCTGAAGCACACGCTCGTGTGCCGTGTTGCTACTAGATCGAGAGTCGTATGCTTCGAAGAACCAACTCGCGATGCTGGCTCATCTGCTGGCTCATGAGCTGGAATGGGGAGCTAGCTCGTGAGCTGGCTCATGTGCTAACTCATGTGCTGACTTGAGTGTCGGTTTTTTTCTTTATTTAATAATATAATATAAATTTTAAGCACACAGTGTCAGCTCTTGTATTGTCTCTTGTCAGTAGGTGGACTACACAAATAGCACACGCTCATGAGTCTGGTTTGAAAAGCTCAGCACACGAGCCTAATAGGCACACACTGCAGGTATAGAGCAGCTCGTGTGCTGAGCTCGGACATCACTGCAATTTTGTGTTAACTAAGAAACATTTGCGGGAAGTTTTAGTTTTCTGTTTCAATTGGAAGAAAATGGCAGCTGAAGCGCATCAAATGTTTGTGGATGTTTATGGCGATAATGCTCCAACTGATAAATCATGTAGGGAATGGTTTCGACGTTTCGAGAATAGATATTTCAAAGTTGAAGACAGACCTCGCTCTGGACAACCAAAAAATTACTCGATGAAGATCCGAATCAAACGCAAGAGTGGCTTGCAGAATCATTGGAAGTGAGTCAAAAAGCAGTTTCTGAACGATTAAAATCCATGGAAATGATTCAAATGCAAGGCAGTTATGAACTGAAACCGAAAGACATTGAAAGGTGGTTTTCACTTGCGAGAAGCTGATTCAAAGGCAACAGAGAAACGGGACGAAAAATGGATATTCTATGATAACCCCAGGAAGAAAAAATACTATGCTATGTCCGGTCAATTGTTGCCATCAACCTCAACATCAATACCAAAGCCGAATGGTTCGAAGGTCATGTTGTGCATCTGGTTTGCGTTTAATCCGTGCATTACGAGAAGAACGGCCAGCATACAAGCAAAGACATGATAAAGTTATTCTCCTGCATAACAACGCACGGTTTCATGTCGCAAAAGTCGTGACAACATATTTGGAAACGCTCAAGTGGAACATTTTGCCGCACCCGCCGTATTTGCCTGACATTGCTCATTCTGATTACTGGTTGTTCCGACGGATGCATCACGATCTGACAGGTTTTTTGTTTACTTCTTTCGCCGAAATCGAAAATTGACTTCAAACTTTCGAACCACTTCAAAAGACGAGACATTTTTTCGAGACGGAGTTCGAAAACTACATGAGAGGTGGACTGCAGAGGATTTCTCATGGAATTACTGTACATAATGTCGAAAATTAAAGTGTAAAACACAAAACCCCAGTGCACATGGAAGATTGTGCCGAAGAAGTGCGAACATTCACAGAATTCGAACTCTAATGAGGATTGATTTTCAATAGGGATATCGCAATACGGAGAGATTCTTGCAGTTGAAAGAAAAATGTGAAGAGATTTATATCATGATATGCAGAACTGTGTGCTAAGTATGCGTTTAAACAATTCTATTACTACTTACGTGTCATTTTAACGCTGCTCAATAGGAATCCTTTCAAACCGACTCCAATGAACTCGTTAACTACTGAGCCAGAAATCGGCACTAAAAAATATGAATACAAGTATTAAATCCCTCTCATCGACTAAACCATAAACTGTGCATTCGGTGATCTCATTTAAGATCAATGGTATTTTACATCGGAACAGAATACTGACCATACCCATGGTTTTACCCATGCAGTTGAATGTACAGGCTAGGTAATAGCATAAAAAGTGAAATAAAAATATATCGGTGTGACTAAGAGGACAGTGACTGGTAAGCAGTAACTATTTCGTTTTGCTCTTTTGCCGTGATATTTTTCGCTTAATATTTATTTATTGTCATATTATTTATACATTGCATGGATTGAATTCTTGCGCTTGGAATTTCACCTCGATTTGCTATATTTGGATCGACTGTGCCCTAGGGGAGCCGGCGTGAAAACGAGTTTATTATGGAGGCGTGCTTCCAACCCACACCTGCCGATGTCCGTTGGTTTTGAGTCGTATACTATTATGCAAAACGTTTTCTCACGCCCGGTAGTTGCCGCCGAGAGGACCAATCGAAGAATCTTTTTTTTCGGAGTTCGTTGAAACGACACAATCGTAAGCACTTGATGCCGAACGGACAGTTGAATGTCCTTCGAACAATGCCCGGCTACACTCGAACCAAAATAGTTATTCAGCTGACATAGTGGCCGCGCCAAGTGTTTCAAGACGCGTACACAAATTGGTATGTGCCAACTAAACTCTGCCAACCCGTCCGAGAGAAAGGCTTCTCTCGGACTCGTGCTTAGCATACTAATAAAAGGCTGGGTAAATGGGCGTTTAAAATTCACTTGAAATACGCACTTGCTAATCGAGATTAGTATCTTATCCACGCGGAGCTGACTACCGTTGAATTACCTACCGGGGCATGATCAACAAAGCCAGCCGTTTCCAGTAGGACCACACCCACGCAAGCCAGCGGAGCGCCACTGGGCATGGAAGGAAAAGAAATCAAAAGTGAAATAGTGAATCTTTTCGAGCCGGAACAACTGTTATAAAACGAGCAGTCACCCGTGTAATTTCCACCCAGCGGCTCAGAAATCACAAGCCCTGTTAGTCGAGTGTAGATCATTCCGCACAGCATACATTATACTTATACATATTTATAGTACTTTGTACGGGCCGTACGGTGGCTTTTGTTTCGTGAAAACAGAACTCTCACTTGTCCAACGACCGGGCACATAAACAAGAGTATTATTAGTGGGCTGCCCCATGCGATGTCTGTCCAATCCGGCGGGCTGGATCATCTGAATAATGCATGGCGCTATGTATAAATAGAGTGATACATCATGTCCATATCAAGGTTACTGTGTCGAGGTATCCGGTTTACCGGTGTCAGCTGAGTTTTGAGGAAAGTAGTGTTGGAGAAAGAGCAAATTAAAACAAGTGATACTTCTGATTCTAACAGACAGCAACAACAGGAAAAGTGTCAAAATTAAGATCGACTTGCTCCGGCATCTTTATACATATCATCAGTATGCCAAATTATTAATTTTTCAAACATTAATAAGAATATAATGTGTTTTTGCATGCACTTTCTTCAAATTGTTATAATTCGGAAACTGTTACTTTTATTTAATTGTGCCCGAGAAGAAGTTGTAGAAGATCAATCGGGAACTCTACAAAATACATGCACTGTAGAAAAGTTTATTGTTTCTCAAGAAATGAAAAAGTATACAAAAAACCTACACTCAAAACCAACGCTACTATTTTTTGCCTTTCTCATATAGAAAGGTTATGCAATCACTGTGAAAACCGACTTCTGAACCGAGGACCGGAGGGCCGAGTGTCATATACCATTCGACTCAGTTCGTCGAGTACGCAAAATGTCTGTGTGTGTATGTGTGTGTGTGTGTGTATGTGTGTGTGTATGTGCGTATGTGTGTATGTAACGTATTTTTGCACTAACTTTTCTCGGAGATGGCTGAACCGATTTTCGCAAACTTAAATTCAAATGAAAGGTCTTGTGGTCCCATATAAAATTCCTGAATATTATTTGGATCCGACTTCCGGTTCCGGAATTATGGGGTAAAATGTGCAAAAAATTGTGAAAATAAGTGCACTAACTTTTCCCAGAGATGACTGAACCGATTTTCTCAAATTTAGGTTCAAATGAAAGATCTTGAGGTCCCATAAAAAATTCCCGAATATTGTTTGGATCCGACTTCCGGTTCCGACCGATTTTCACAAACTTAGATTCAAATGAAAGGTCCTGTGGTCCCATGCGTAATCCCTTACATGCGGAACCGACTTTCGGATCCGAAAATATAGGGTAAAGTGTGTTAAAAATTGTATACCACCACTGAAAATGAGGAAAAACCTTGAAAAAATTTCTAAATCGACATCAAATCTTTTCCAATTGATAGTTTTTATCAGTAGGCGTGCAAACAAATCGATTTCGGTTATTCTTTCAAGAATCGCAGAGAATTATTTTGAAGAATACCACAGTATTATATATGATAGTATGATTGATATGAGAAAGGCATCATTACACCACTAGGTGGATTAAAACAGGTTTTTAAACCTGTTATTAAAACCAATATTAGATGTGAATTGAGTGCTTTTTTAAAATTACTGCTGAAACAATTCAAAATTATATAGAAACTTCTAGTTATTGATTAAAAAAAAGTGTCAACTAAACAATAGAATATAATTTTACAAACTAGAGTCAAAAAAATGTCTTTAAGATCTAGACGCAGCCATTCTTGAGATATTTGAACATGAAATCAAAAAAAGACTCAAGCTTATGTTGAATTGTGCCAAAAACAGCACAAAAATGGTGTTCAAAAAAGATTGAAGGAAAATAACTGGATGCTTTAATTCTTATTCACAAACAAACAAGAAATTGAATTCTTTTAAAAATGTTTAGATTCCTATTTAAATTGGTATTTATATTTTAAACGTGTAACTGATGTTTGCCATTAATTTTATTAGTGCTTTTTTTAAATAAAGAATATATCAATAAGACAATTTAAAGAAATTGGACATTTGTCATTTGAACACCCAAATATAAATCTACAGCTAGTAAACATACTTATAATAGTAATAGTGATAGTAATCTTTCTCCTAAAAGTAGCCGTTCTCCAGATATCTAGACATGAAATTCAAAGTACTAAGAGTCCTGTTGAATCCCCGATCAGATGTACATAACAAAATCATAACACAAGTATATGAACAGTTGATATGTATAACAATTTGTGTTATTTTGAGATTTTTAACAAATGAAAACAGTTGAAAGTTTGCAAGACTCATGGTAACGTTCATTAATTGGAAAAACGAGTTCTCCCGTTGCTTTATATCGAAATATAATGATCAGAATTTCAAATAACTAAAACAAGAAACCAGATCACTAAACAAACTATCCATTTAATAAAAAAAATCGTTCAACAATTTTGGATTGAAACGATGCTAAAAGTTGGCTGTGATATAGTTTTTCTGTGTTAAATGTGCTATCTAATTTTTCACAACTATTGTTATAAATTTCTGCTTTCGGTATTTATATCAAATTCAATAATAATTGTGATACAAACGTTTCAAAATCTGTTACGATTTTGTTTCCGCTAGAGTCTTTTTGTTATGATTTTTGTTATTTGAACAGCTTACTAGCCAAAAATATTTCAAAATGGTACAGCATATTCTGAAATAAATTACTCCAGTTGTTTTAATTCTGTTATTACCATCTGATCGGGTCGCGTAGTTTTAGTAAATTGTAGGCAATTGTAGGGGAGACCGGGGTTAGACCGGACGCGGGACTAAACCGCCAGTCTAAATATCTTATAAGCCAGTAATTATTTTGATCAATGTATTGACTTTGTCAGCGCGCTTCCATGTAAGCTGGATGACGCTGAGTCAATTCAGTTTGGCGTCAATCGTGTTCATATCAAAACGCGTTCGTTTTTGACTGATTTTTTTTCAACTGTGTTATTTTTTGGGTATATTTGATTTCTGTGCATCGTAACGACGATTTGGTTATAGCTTTTAAAAGTTTCTTTCTTTCTTTCGATTTGTTCATATCATTTATTAAAACTTACTATAAATTTGAACAAAGCGTTCATTATATGTAACGCAACAATAAAAAAGTATCCTATAAAGATTCTAAAGTCAGTTTCTACATCAATTATTTGATACTGCAGGAGCGTCGAGTAGTAGGGTAAAGTGGGGTTAGATGCCGCTCTGGGAAGTGCTCTAAAATTGTGAGAGTCAGTGTTAATTCACCTCGTAAGACAACAACAAGAAGGTAACTAAAAGTAGCGAATTATGTATAATCTGTGAATATCTATAACCGATAGTATATTGTTAGTTCCGTTGCAGTGAATGAAATTTTTTTTCGCGCCACGTATAAAAAGGTATGTCATTGGAAACCCGTCTCAAAAAAATGACATAACCTATCTTCGTGGCAGATAGAACATAGTAGAAGATATTTGTTCAATCACACACAAAGATTTTTTCATCGTCATTCGGAATTAAGCGGCGTTATTACCTACAAATCGGTCGAGACGCCGCACATAAACTATGGGAGAGATGCCAATATACCTCTTCAATATTAAACGCGGGACGTAATATGAGTCTAATACTCAAAAAATTGATCGGAGAATGTTGTGTATCTTATTTACAGCATGCAAAATGCCTATCCTATATACAAAGAAGGCTGATACAATGCGAAATATGCGGTCACCCGAAAATGTATAAGCAGCCATTGAATGTGTCAAAGTAGGAGAGTGGTAATTTTGAAATTTTCTTCTTCCTAATTGTAGGAATCGATTCAAAGTTTGAAAGTTACAAAAAACCTATTTGTTATACTCAGAAATTAAACAAAAAACTTGTATTCATTTCATCACGAATCTGTTCGAATGCCTCATCAAGTGAGAGCTATTTTGCCTAAAAACAGCATGTCAATGAAGAGTTTGTTAAATGTGATTAGACATCTATCTATTACTTTTAGCTCCTAATTAGACAGCATCACTGGTACAACTATTCGATTGTTACATAATTCAAATAGACTTTCTTGGATCGACATAAATATACCTAGAAACACCAAAACTTTCGCTTCATCTATCATTTAGTTACATCAAACTTAATCAACCTAAAGTTTAACTTTTTTGTCAACCGTAGTTTTTCATAGTGACCCCAAAGTTGCAATCCTCCAGCTACCCATATTATGTGGTTGAGGGGCGGTAAAAAAGCCACTTTCTGCACTATCCAATGCCATTCGGTCCGGTTCGAACATCAATTATTGCATGAAAAGCACTGGCAAGCGGTTCAACCTGAACAGATGTTGCACGAATATCACATCAACATTAGTCAGCGTCTAGGGTTAAATCTACTCAACTGTTGCCCGAGTGTCCAATATTAAAGTAACTGTGTGCGGTAATGTTCGCTGCCAGCGATGAACGCACGTGTAATTAAACGCAATTGCCATGCCGAACTTAAATCGTTATCTTCCCATTTCGAACTGGTTCAGAAAATTAAATTCTAGCGAAAAGTCGTTCGGTGATTGCGGTTTCGACATTTTGTCTGTTCACTTTTGGATCAGCTTAAAGCTTATAATTCTGTAATTCGAGCATAAATGCAGTTAGTGGTAATACAATAGCGATGGCCCCTTCTTATCCATCGAGTTGTAAGATTTTCAAAGTTTCAGTTTTCTGTTATACAATATGAAAATAAAATGATCACCCCTAAAAAAGAACAGGTTTTGATTGCAAATTCTCGTTCAGGGTCCAACCTGTCAGCTTCGATTAGTCAAAACGGAATTCAACATGAAAACAGGTTCCAAGAAGTGGACACACAAAATAGAAAAGAAAATAAATACTCGTCCGCCACAGGCTCTCCAAGTGACCAACCTTACAGCTGTGGTGAGCATTATCCTACGTAGCATAGCGTGTCTCACACGAGTGCGGCATTCCTAATCGCGGTTAATTTTAGTTTTGTTTTGCATTGTTTGCGGTGAACGCAAAAAAGCAGGCGTTTACTCGGCACTTACGCAGAAAAATATGATATGGTAATGGCACTTACAGTCACCAAACTATTTTACTGAATAGTCGGTGTAGGTCACAGAGAACAGACTTCCTTGTGAGGAGTTTGATGTTTGTAAGAAATTTATCTACCGTTTGACAAGTGAACACCAAGTAGTAATTTCCCTCCGAGCATACCTGCAAGCGCATATAAGCACTTGCATTCGAGCTTGAATACAATGGTAATTTATAGGTGCAAAACCGTAATCAAGGTTAACTTTAAACGAATTTCCACTCGTAGGGTTTACACAGCTTTGCGAAGTAAGTTTGTTCTTGCCAAACCTTTGTTTTTGTTGTAGTTTAATATAGCAAATGATTTTTTTTTATTTCGATGAAATTCAAACGCTCTTTGCCACCTAATAATATTCCGTTTTTTTTTTATAAAACGCAATAATCGTAAGGGAACCGTTATAGATATTTCATTTGAAAAATTTTATTTTACTTTCTTTACATTTTTTTTCAATTTCTTGATACCTAGAGTGATATCTTGCCAGTATTACGACAACTGAAAAGAACAGAACTCAACAGAAGTGTCATATGAATTGATAGCGAAATTCCCGACAGCCAGCTGTCCGGAGTTTTACGAGTTTCGAAAAAAAATTCGTATTTTAGTAGGGAAGCACATATTAATACAAAACGTTATAAAATTGCAACATATTCTCGGTAGCCGGCTACCCAGAGCAATAAACACTAGAGATGGTTGAGTTTCAGTTATTTTACCCGAACCAAAAACCCGTCGGGTACGAGTAAAATTTTTCATCGATTTCTTAATTTTAGTTGTATGACGTAAAGCCGCCATAACTAAGTTCAGTTTTTGCAACGACTGAGCGGAAACATATATTGGAGAAGCCAAATGAAAGAAAAACTAACAGAAAAGATGAATTTTTGGAAAAAGATACGCTCAGAGATAGGACTCGAACTTGCGTTCTTATGCATTCCGTGCATACGCGCTACCATTTCGCCACTCTGAATCTTGTTTTAGTCATTCTAAAACGCCAGACAGACATAGTAGAACGTACATCGAACATGGTCTACATTTACATTACATACAATTTTTTATTTTTAATTGGGTACGGGTCGGGTACGGGTAAAAATTTTTACTGCTCACTCGGGTACAGGTCGGGTTCGGGTATGAGAATCTCTATACCCTACCATCTCTAATAAACGCATGATAATATTTTTCGAAAATTTATTACCAAACAACCCCTTCCTGTGATGCTTGTGGAAATGCAGAGGATTCCTCGGTTTATAGTAGTAACATGCATTGAACTAACAACCTTCCTTCCCAAGTAGATCTGTATTCGGATGTGGCCGGCGTCGGTATTGATCAGCATGCAGGGATCAATGCAATTTACACTATTCCCTAGCAAGTTGTTTCCGAAAAAAACATTTTGAAAGCCTAATTGATTCTGATCAATAACGGAGTAGCAACACATGGGCGGTCTCTAATGCTAACACTAATTTTGGAATCTCTTGATGCCTAGCCAGATGAAATCATTGTTTTTGGTGTTAAGCCTCTGACTGAGCCATTTTCGGGTGAGCCGCATGGGCAAACACTTCCCACTGGAGACTTCCCAGTGTGGCGTGAACGTCTTTCGACTTGAGCGCCTCTGCAATCTGTCGGTGCATTTACGTGTCGTCTTCAGCCAATACCCGGGTAGATGTGAATAGCAAACAAAGAACAAAATAATGACTGTGCTATCATAGCGATACTTGATATTTTCTTGATATTTCATCAAAAGAATCGAGAAATTTTACAATATCTGTTAAGCATCAATATTAGTTATTTTATCTTATTTAGTAATTGATGAGATATTTCAATTTAACTCAGTACAATTGATCCCGTAATAAATAACTGAAATAAACAGGATCACAATCACATAAGAGAAATGTTCATGGTATTATTCTTTTCGGGTGTTAGCATATCCATTAACTGAAAAATTTGTCTATTATAAATATTTTATTTTTGCTTTGATATTGCAATGAAAGAATTTGATATTTTGTTACTATTTTCTTATACAGACTTTGTTATGGTTTGTGATAATTCAACTCTTATTTCAAACTGAATAATGTTAATTTCTACCTTCGAGATGTTCGGTTTCAATAATAAAATTTGCTATTGATAAGCCAATCACTTCTACACGGGTGATGCTTGCGATTCGGTGTCATCTTTCAATTTTCGCTAGCCGGAACGTGTGACGTCGTTAAGAACTAAATTTCCTTCTTTCACTAAACACTGTTTACCTTAACTGAACATAAAAAGCAATGCAAGGGACATATGCTCAAACTTAGGTTCGTATGCCGAAATCTTTGACGCGCGATAAAAACTGTTTGGAAAAACTTTTTGCCTTTTTCATACAGAAAGGCTATGCAATCACTGTAAAACTCGACTTTTGAAACAAGGCTTGTAGGGCCGAGTGTCATATACAATTCGATTCAGTTAGTCGAGTACCCAAAACGTCTGTGTGTGTATGTATGAGAAAGATATGCACTCTCTTTTCTCCAAAATGGCTGAACCGATTTTCACCAACTTAAACTCAAATAAATGGTGCTGTTGTTCCATAATATTTGTAGGAATTTGGCACTCCGGTTTCGGAATTACAGAGTGATGAGTGAAAAAACTACAAATTCAAAAGTTTGACTTCATAGAAAAAGATGTGAAGATGATCAAAATCAATAAACTCACAGTTTACAAGTCTTGTAAGTTAAGAACACACAAACTAAGGAGTGTATCGATAAGTAGTTAGAAACATTCAAACAGTTATTACTCTGAAATGGCTTAATTTTTTGCAGCGTGTTTTGCGGTTACATGTTAACAGCTGCGCAATTGATTGGTTTCGGTACGGTTTATCGCTTCAATGATGAGTCGAATTGATCCGGAGACGCGAAAGAAAATTACACTACACACTTGGTGCTCAGAATGGTGTCACGTACAACGAAATTGCAAAACGGATGAAAGTGCACCACACCAGTGTCAAAAATATTATCGAGAAGTTCGGTGAGACCCCTTACATGAAGGATTTGTCCCGATCCGGTAGGAATACGGGTCCCAGCTAGCCCGGCCGGGACTTAAAAGTGGTTGAATACATCAGGAAAAACCCATCGGCGTCGACGCGGGATTCGGCCAAGCAGTTCAACACCAGCATCGGGATGATTCAACGGATCAAAGTTCGGAACTCCCTGAAAACGTACAAGAAAAAGAAGGTGCCGAAAAAGTCCCTGGTACAGCAAGTTCAGGCCAAAACAAGAGCACGAAAACTGTATAACCGGATTCTACAGAATAAAGACGGGTGCATCCTGATCGACGACGAAACCTACGCCAAGGAAGACTCTCGAGCGCTGCCGGACCGCAATATTAAACGAAATCGGTGCACCAGGACCTGGACGACGTTGACACCAAGGCGGCGATGGAAAAGTTTTGGCAGAAGGTGTTGGTCTGGCAAACAATTTGTACCTATGGTTTGCGGTCGTCGATTTTCTTCACGAAGGGCACAATTAACGCCAAGGTGTACGAGGAAGAATGTTTGAAGAAGAGAATGCTGCCGCTGTACAGAAAGCATAAGGCTCCTCCTCTCTTCTGGCCGGATTTGGCTTCAGCCCACTACGCCAACTCCGTTCTACAGTGATTATCAAAAAATAATGTACAATTCGTGGAAAAGGACATCAACCCACCGAACTGCCCGGATCTTCGGCCAATTGAAAGGTATTGGGCAATTGTCAAGCGGCACTTTCGGAAGGAAGGTACAGTGTCCCAAAACATGCAGGAGTTCAAAAAAAACTGGACAGCTGCCACCAGGAAAGTCACAAAAGTAACTGTCCAAAGTGCGAGCGTTTCACAAAAACTAGGATTTTTTTCAATATAATCAGTGAAATGCAAAAAAAAATATAATTTTTCTGCAATATATCGAAAACTGATGTCAAAAGATGTTTTTTCTCTATTAATGTAATCAATGTTGCTAACTACTTTTCGATACACTCCTTAACATCGGATATACAGGTTCCCGGAATCCAGTACCGGAAGTACCGGAAATGGTGACCAAATCTTCAACATTTAACTAACTCACTTTTCTTTGTGTCCGCTCAACCGATTTTCTCAAACTTAGAATCAAATGAAATGTCTTACGGTCTTTTACATAATTGCTGTGTTTGTGAATGTGTATAGTGACGTGATATGCATATAGTAGAATTAAATGGTGTTAAAAATTTTTTATTCTAGCGAAAATAATTGATTCAAATGGTAGGCAAAACCCGGTTATAAATAAACGATATAAGTAAATAAATGATTCAAATTAAACTAAAGTAAGGTGTTGATTAATTCTACATATTTAACTGTATAATATAATTACTGGATTCAATTTGACCGCTTCTATAAGTGACGTAAATAACGAACAAGAAAACCCTCTTCATTTTCTTTTCATTGCGTTTTTCAGTATCATTTTGGAACCAGGATATATAAAGGGAACAAGAGAATTTACAGTCAACAAAAATTCCCACACTGCTACAATAAATTGGCTCCCTTGCTTCCTTTCCACTATAAAGACATAAAATAGGATTTTTTCCACAACGCTCTTGTTTCTCCCGAAGGGTACGGGACAGTTGTAAATATCTACCTGTTGAAATGATGATTAAGGATTCCCACTTTACCCGAGCTTGGTTTTACCAAGAATGGAACATTTGTGTGACTACATGACCAGTGCAGGCTAGCTTCGCTGATGCTGATGCTCAAGTTTGTAGTCAAACCGGAGTCCAGGAGCCATCACAATAGGAAAACAAATTACTATTATTATTATTGTTTCCATTTTACAATGCCGATCTTCCAGGACATTGTCGATAGACAAATTTTTAGATGGGGAAACCAATTCTTTGAATGATACTTTTTTACAAACTCGCATTTAAAATGCATCCAATGAAATTTCTTTCGACTGTGAAATTTCCTAGTGTGTACAACTGCGATTTTATCGAGAGTTTGAAACGAAAAAACATAGTTTTTAAAGGCTTACCGAATCGTTCCCAATGCGTTCGCTAATGTAGGTCATGTTGATGTCGTGGAAAGCAGAGGAGAAAAACAATCAATTTCGTCGCGAACCACTAAATCAACAGTTTTACTCCATCGGAAGTGCGGTTTGCTTCTCCATAAAGTTAACGGGGAGGGTCAAGACAAGTGCGATAAATGAAAACCGGTTCCTGTTGGCCCTCGAACGCCACTTCGATGCAGCAGTAATAAAGTCCTTCGCGAAATTGAACAAGTCCCAATACACTGACTCTTATCATTTGATGTGAGGCCCCAAGACCAAATAAAGAAACTGACCACCACAGATTCCACTTGCTTTATGGGCTGCCCAACCAGTGTCGGTAGACGGTACGAGCAGGTAACCGAGAGCGACTTGTGTGAATAGTGAAAAAACGCTCGTAAACATATATACTATAACAACAACTCATCGCTTGTAACCCGATCCAAAGCAGGCACGTAAAAAAATTCACGAGTATGCATCAAACCCCATTCCTAGCACTGCCCTTGCCTCCAAAAACAAGACCAGAAGATATTACTTCATTAGGAACGTATTCGACTGTAGGCCACAGCGAGATTCGCCATGCAGATAAATAAATTGCCTTTAAAACTAGCGCCTCGCGATCTGGTAGAGAAAAATGTACAGCAATGCGGGCGAAACTGAAGCGAACCCTCAGGATTTACAAAACAAGTAGAGTGACTTGAATGCATGCTTCGAGTGTAACAAGACTCTTGTCTCGCAAATAGTTGCCCATCGGTGGACGCCGAACTACCATGAAGGCATTGCATACACGATACACCAATTTTCCACGGTAATAACATAATGCAATGATCGATGTCTACTACTGATTATTCACAAATTGGCAATTGTTTCCGCTGGCTAAAAGGAAGTTTCTAGAGGTGGTGCAACTTTAAACCTGTCTCGGGCAAACGATGCGAACATTTTGCTATTCGTATCTCTTAACAATGCGAAAAACGGGCTTCATAATTGTATTAAATCACGATCGAAGTTGTAAGTTATTCCGAAATACTGAAAATATGTTGTTTACATCCTGGGTGTTTTTTTCCGGGTTGACGGATCAGTACATAAGGCACTAGTCTTACCAAGCAGTTGTCGTATGTTCATGTCCCGATCTGGAAGGATTCTTAGTGTCAGTAGGATCGTAGCCCCAGTCAAGGATGGCTTTTATCGTATCAAAGAACGTTCACTAGCAACTATTCCACGATTGAATCAGTCAATCAAAGAGAGTTGGAAATCATCGCAACAACAAAAACCCGGCACGGCTCATTTAACATAGAATCGACACCAGTGCGAGAGCGAATTTCTCTCGATGACATTTCTGAGAACCAAAGGTTAGCACGCTGCTGTGGGGATCTTCTCTGAAGCAACAAACGGTCGCTTATTCTCGTTTCGCGATCCGATTCTATACAGGCAGTTGATAATTGCGATAGAATCATTTTACTATTGCCGCTTATTCTAACTATGTGCATATAACCTTTGTATAAGTTGTATAAGTTGTCTATGAAAATGTCTGTGAATGCTCCACACAAGGGTTTTGAAATATTGCAACCTAGTATGAGAATCATCAAGTTGAATCATCGACTCGATTTTCTGCGATAATTGTCAACTTGCGATTCTCTCTTGGGAAATTCCACACAGCAACGATCATTATCAGACTGTAATTTTTTTAAGGGCCGTGAAATACTCAGAGTATGACGTGGAGCGAAGGAATGTAGAAAAATTCTCTCGCGATTCATGCATTGAGAGACTCGAGTTCTTGTAGCATCTTCTACCGGATTGAAAATGTTGTATACAATATAGATAGCAATATAGCAGCTTCTGTGAAATTTTCGGCAATCACCAACACTGGCCCCAGTCATGCATTGGTTCTGTACACTGTGAATCAGCTGCGAAGTCTGTTGAAAAACAGAAAGGCCAAATTCCCCAAAGATTTTTAATACCAAGACTTTGCCGAACCTTATCTCATGATTTGCGATCTTTGCTGAAAATGCGATTGAAAATAAATTCTACATAATCCATAGACATTTTGCGCCAACCAATAGTGCGGGACATAATATTTTCAGTCGGAGTGTTATATACTGCTCGGAAGCTACAACCTTCAGTTACAAAACTCAATTGGTTTGAAGTACAAGTCCCCATGTATACGAGCATAATCGGGATCGGAGTGCACAAACCTTGAAGATCTCAAAATGGTTGGGACAAAAATGGCCAGTCACATTTTGAAGCAAGAAACAATCAGACATGATAAAATTTTGTGTGTAAATGAGATTTTTTCAGCCTTATTGATATTACACTGAGCTAAATTCTCATTTTCACATAATATGATTTTCACTACTAGCATTTCCATTGATAGCTACAGAGTGTATTCAACATCATGTCAAATATATAAGATAATCTTATGAAACATAAAACTCTTCGTAACGTTACTTTTGCAAGATTTTCATATAACGAATGAAATTTCCAGTCTGAGTCAAATTTATTGGCGCGTCCTATTACCATTACTAGATATCCACACCATATGACTAGTTTCATAAAATTTATATATAACTTTTGATGGAGGTCATCCCAGTTCTATATAGCAGTTATATATAGATCAAATGATTGCTATTTGATTGAATAAGTGTTACATATAAGATTCAAATTAATTAAAATACTGGGATAATGGTGCTTAAGGGGATCAAAAACAATAAAAATAATTGTCTTATCAAAAACTTGTTATATTTTTCGTACGTAGAGTTTCATAATGAAAATTTGTTTTAATATTTCAACTACACTTACTTCTTTGGAACTGGCTGATTTCATCGGATATTTACTGTCACCAGACGAATCAGATGCACAACGAATCGGAAACTACTTCTTTTATCGAGGATTTGAACTATACTAGTCGTTAGTTTTGTAAGAGAGCACCTCCTGATATTTGCGAAGGAGAAGTAGGATCCCGAAACTATAAATATAAAATTTAAATCCTCTTATTAGACAGACAGAGTGATGATACGTACCGGGTATTTATTTCATAATCCGTTAGGGCATATCCTTGAACGAAATTGAATGAGCTGTCTTGTCAGTGATTTGAAATAACGGACCTTCCTAAAAAACTGTCTGGAGCAGTTGATGAATATCGAGGACACAACTCTTTCTTCAGCTTCAAGCAGTAAGATTCACTATTCTTTCGTAAAAACAAACACCATTATATGTCTAAGTTAAAAAAAAATTCTTATTATTTTCTTCAGCTTAAGAAAACAGTATCTCGTTTTCTTCCTTGATGAAGATTTGATGTACGCTTCCAATGAAAATTATAAGTTTTCACATGACTTTTATTAAACATAATCAGCATGCGATTAATAGAAAAATGTAATGAATTTTAAAATTATATTGGCTTAAGTTTTATCGACTTTTCACATAACTTGTGTATGGTATTTTTATTATTATAATAAAGATTATGAAGATATAAAATTTATTGAACATCATTTAGATTTTATGTAGAGTTGTCCATATCTGCGTACGATTCATAAGACATATCCAATGAACATAAATTATGTAACGAGTTAGGTTTCATCGGATTACCATATACATTATATGAGATATTCTTATAACTTTCATTGTGGTAACGTCTATTTAGATTTAACGTACACTTTAAATAAAGATTATTAGTTTCCATATAACTTCTGTAAATTATATTCTTCCTATGATTCATATGACAAATCTAATGATTGTAAATAAGATTTTCATTTCAGTGTACAAGAAAAATATCATTTTATTTTAAAATTACTGACTTAGTGAAATTTAAATTTTTAAAATTACTGACTTAGTGAAATAAAATGAAATTGTTTTTGAGTTAGGACCATAATTTAAATAGATAAACAAAACGTTTCACTCATAATCTGATTCACTATCTGGCTCAGCAAAGCAATTCACGCATGTGAAAATGCTGTGGCTTGATTTCACATTCTGAGTGAGCTCTGTGCAAACTTTGTGACTCTGATTATTGAGAAATTTGTCCTAGTAAACGCATCATTAGTCCAAATCATTCGATAGTTCGGAATCTTCGCTCATCTTTTGTACTCCCGATGCCGAATTTGCTTTAGACGTACAACCGTCGTTGGTAACATCGGTAATTTATGATTATCGAATATACCCGAGATTTTAAAATTTTTGGACTATTTCGTCAGCACGTTTTTTGTAAAAAAAAGCTAAAAACACTTACGAATATGTTTTGTTCCAGGCCGAAAATTTGACAGAAGCTGCTATATTGCTATCTATATTGTATACAACACTTTTAATCCGGTAGAAGATGCTACAAGAAATCGTGTCTCTCAATGCATGAGCCGTGAGAGAATTTTTATACATTTCTTCGCTCCACTTCATACTCTGAGTATTTCACGCTATTAGAAAGAAATTTACAGTCTGATTATGATCGTTGCTGTGTGGAATTTCCCAAGAGAGAATTCGCAATATGGAGCATTCACAGATATTTTCATAGACACAACTTATACAAAGGTTATATGCACATAGTTAGAATAAGCGGCAATAGTAAAATGATTCTATAGAAATTATCAACTGCCTGTATAGAATCGGATCGCGAAACAAGAATAAGCGACCGTTTGTTGCTTTAGAAGGATCCCCACAGCAGCGTTCTAACCTTTGATTTTCAGAAATGTCATCGAGAGAAATTCGCTCTCGCACTGGTGTCTATTCTATGTTAAATGAGCCATGCCGGGTTTTTGTTGCTGCGATGATATCCGTCTCTCTTTAATTCAATCGTGTGAAGAGTAGCTAGTGAGCGTTCTTTGATACGATAAAAGCCATCCTTGGTTCCAGGAGATATTTTTTACGACCCAAAACTTTTTCTCTTTTTTGACAAGGTGAAAATACATTTACGTACTTCCCCATCACGCATTTGGTAGATTGAGCTATCTCACTTGGCGTGAATGGCTTGTGAGACTCTCCCCTCTCAAGAAACTGCACGCTTCCTTCAAGGGAACTACTCACTATAAACACCTTGAGCACTGGCCTAGGTCCTCCCGGCACCACCTTTCGGTATTACTTCAAAAGAGTCCTACCTTTATCATAAGCTCAATATACAAATGTGTATCTTATACATATACATATGCTCAGAGAGTCTGTAAGATTGCGGATCTCCAACCGACGAAAAATTCCCCGGTGACATTAGCTAAGCCGATCGCATTTGGGTTCCTCACACTAGAGATGTCCATCTCCACTGTGTAAGAAGAGGTTTTGGATAGTTTTGTTAGGTCTTTTCCCAAAATTTGGAAGGTAAATCGTTATACTGTTCCTTGTTGTTCATCTTCTTGGGTACGAATTCAATTTCGTTGGTTTTGTACGAGGCTACCGTGTCCTTCACGTAATGCACTGATACCAAATCTGACCAAAACAGCACTGTGTTCTGATGTTTTCGGCGGGTCATGGATAGTAGGTGCCGCTGCAAGCATTCTCTTGCCACAAATGGATTCGAAAGCATTCCACACTCACAAATTGCTTGCCAAACCATTGCACAGTGGGAAAATTGACCAAAAACGCGACAACTTTAAAAAGGCATGTTACAGATAACAACAAAACATTTTTTGGTGTAACATGGTCTATAAAATCGAGATCACGTATTTATAAGGACCTCATGAAACGCTATCATGTTCATTTTACCCCAAGTTTCCATTTTTGTACTGGATTGTATTCAAGTGTTTTAAGTGTTTCTGATGTAAATACGTCTAAAAAAATCGATTGCATATAGTTTTAATGGTCCCATTGTTTTATTGCTATAATATTGAGTTGGACTTTAATCTATAATCCGGAAGCATATCCAATACGATCTATCAATATTGTCCATGTTACATAGAAAACTTCAACCATGCAAGTACATACAATGGGAATGACAGTACTAGCCCATTTAACCCGTTTTACACGAATTTATTTCTTAAATCGTATCATTGGTTGAACTTTCTTTCACATTCCGAAAGGAGGCTTTTAATTAGTTTCATTTTTTATTTTTTTAAAGTCTAACAGTCAGTCTTCGAAGTACCAATCAGAAAGAAGGAGAATTGCAACAAAACGGGAATGATAGTTAATTTTGCGCCTATCAGTTGATTCTACAGTAATTTGATCATTGTCTTTTAACTGATTTTTTCTGTAAAAATGCACTTACCGACATCTTCAATATGTTGTCCAGTATAACCGTGTAAAACTGGAAGCATCCTAAAATACAATTTTACGTCTTGGCTCAGGCCAATAATACCGCTTTTGAAGATTTGTCTAAAAATTTACGGATCTCCAATATCTCCACGGCCCCCCAGAAAGTTTCATTACTAAGAATATTTGAATTTCCAACAGAATTTCTTTGTTTTCATTTAACAAATTAGCTAATTAGAGTCCTGACACGGACTTGACTACCATTAGTTTATTTTTTTTATTATTATTTTTTTAAAGGACTCCACCATATTTATAAAAATCAACTTAACTTATCTGAAGTGATAGCAGCCGGTTGAGTTTCTATACCAACGATAAAACGGCAGTTTAAGGCAAACCAACAGCTTAACTGAATTACGATATTAATGCGGTGCTACCACAACGGAATGCTTGGAATGGAGCGTTCCTTCAAGGCAGTGTCATGCTTGAACCGTACGCCTCGAACCCCAAGCCGGTTTGCAACGGGCGGTGTAACGCGCAGCAATAAATTTCACGTGTTCTACGCTGCGGTACTCTTTCGCGGCGGGACCATTGATGCAGGTAGCTACGGCCAAAGCCAATTGCACTTTTCACGCGCCGGTTCTGTTGCGCCGGTGCACATTCGATATGGGAGGCACGTTATCTATCAACGATCTGCATCTTTGCGGACGTTAAAACTAAATCCATTTTAACGGCAGGAGCGTTCCCGTGTGGCCTTAGTCGGCCATTACGTTGCAACCATCAAGTGGCGATCCGAGAACCAGCGGTGGTGTCGTAAGTTGTCCGCCACATAACCAATGCCTCCCGTGGATTTCCCGAATTGTAGATTATCGCAACGCGAATGTCCGGTGGTGGCATATAGTCAGCCTGTTTAAGGAGAAACGGCTAGCAGTACGATAATCTACCGCTAGCTTGAACTTGATCACCGTCGTCACATGGGCAACTGCTACAAGTAATGTAGGTACAGGTATTTCGTCAGACCAGGTTAATGGAAATCTCGGTTTTATGAAATAAAGCTACAAGAAGTAAACTATCCAGCGCTTAAAGGTTTCAATGAGCTGTGCGTATAATTAAATTCATGTTTACGTTTCAAATCGAAAGTGGTTCGATTTAGTGGTTAAATTGGATTTTTAGAAGCCGTATGCCGTTCGAAAAGTGATACTAATATGTTCACAGACATTAATCATGCACATTACAACGCGAAACAGCGTGGTGTAAATCAGCCATGTCCAGCATAAATGTAGAGGTATTTTCATTCAGCTACAACCGCGGTCGTGTTCATTTGACCCATCAACCGCAAGCGGACCTGGCCAACTAAGAAACTTAGTCCACCGTTGTAGAGTCTGAATCGATCACGCAACGGTGCGTTGACTAATTACAAAACGATTTATTTATACCGGTTTACACAGTAATACTTATACCATCGACAATGCTTGACCATGGATGCAGTAATCTTGGTTGCCCGTTTAACTTACCCGAAGAGTCAAGATACGTACTCGAACGGAATTTTATTCCCAATACGGAATGGAATAGCACGGTGATTTATGGTGCGCGCTACTTCGCCACCACGCTCGTTATCATCTGTTGGTACGGTGGATGGAAGCCAATGTGGTGACACTTTTACTTTCGATAGTCGTCGTGGGGTATCGATTTCATTCAAT
The DNA here is from genome assembly GCF_030247185.1 of Malaya genurostris. Taxonomy (NCBI): domain Eukaryota; kingdom Metazoa; phylum Arthropoda; class Insecta; order Diptera; family Culicidae; genus Malaya; species Malaya genurostris. The sequence goes on from NC_080572.1 coordinate 98,210,680, forward strand.
GAAAGCCGTCATTTCTATCAAGATGACAATGGCTATGATGAATGAGCGGTAAATGATGGAGTGGTGCTTCAAGGGAGAAAGTCTTACTAGCCGTGATGAGATGATAATCTTGGGTAATGGGTCGATGACTGAAAACTTGCTTATTAGCGAGAGTTGAATATTTTTGGAAGAACAGCACTGTAAATAAATGAGCAGAAGTTATTGAAAGCAATATTTTGTTTTGTATATACAAACTGTACGACATTTTTAAATTTTTTTTATGTTTATCATTTTAACACAATTTCACCAAAACCGTATCGATGTGGTCGTAACGTAGCTGATTGAAGGAATAGAGTGTTGTTCGTTTTACTGATCGGTCACTTCTCTTATATTCAAAATTTTATGTTATTGTTGTTATTGAAATTACTGCAAACAGTATGGACTAGGACAGAAGCCAAATTGAATCAAGATGTAAATCTCCTATGCTTTACCAAAGATGGACCGACCAATATATTTTTTGTTTCTTATATTACACCTGAAATGGGTAGGAAACTAAGAGTCTAAATAAGATAACGTTATTCTCTATTCCATCTGAACTACTATTTTCATCTCATCTCTTCATCTCATGACTTTGAACATGAATAATATTTTTCAAGGTACCAGAACCAAATGTTTTACTATGTTGGTCACACTTTCTTATTGAAAAATATTGTTTTAAATCCTTCAGTGATGGTTTTTTTTCAGTGGTCGTTCACAACTATTCAATGTTGGATGACTTCATAATTAGTGATGCTTCCTTTTCACTTGCCTAATCAACGGTTGAAAACTTCTAAAACTACCGGATAAGCAATAAGAATCTTCATAAAATATGCAACGAAAATTTGCATTTGATTCATCTGAGTGCGCCTTGTTTCCATCTCATTTCAGATCGCAAGTTTGCCCAGTTTTCTCATAATGTTATGAAAAAAAATTCAGTTCCATCGGCTGTGCATCTAATATTTTCATATTTTTAAAAAGGCCAATCCAGATTAACCTTACAGTAAAGTTTAAAATGTAGAACGATTCATAAAGACTGTCCCAGAAAGTATGGACGCACTTCCATTTCGCTGTAAATAATTCACAAGTGTTAGATATTCAAATTTTATTCGGTATACTGATAATATTAGACTACAACAACAGAAAATTATTCTCAACATTTGCTACTTAGCCATTTTAGATTAGCTGGCGCACCTTCTTGCGAACGTTCTTCATTAAATTCCGTACAGACTTCTTGGCGACAAGTTTTGACACTTTTTTCCAATCTTTTTCGAACTGTTGAATGGTTTCGTCGGCCGAGACATGTTTCCTAAGATGTGCCTTCGTTAATGCCCAAAATTTCTCAATTGGTCGAAGTTGTGGGCAATTTGGTGGATTCATGTCTTTTGGGATGAAAATGACATTTTTGGTAGTATACCATTCTACCGTTGATTTCGAATAGTGGCAAGAAGCAAGATCTCGCCAAAAGACAACAGGATCCTTGTGGCTTCAAATCATTGGTAGAAGTCGTTTTTGTAAACATTCCTTGATGTATATTTCGCTGTTCATTGAAGCAGTGGTGATGAAGGGTTTCGAAATCTTACCGCAGTTACAAATTGCTTGCCAGACCATAGCTTTCTTACCAAATTTTTCGACTTCAATCGATGCCTCGGACTGGTTTAACACTTGTCCTTCTCGCACCGTATAATATTGTGGCTCCGGCCATGATTTGTAATCGAGTTTCACGTAGGTTTCGTCGTCCATGATTATGCAGTTCAAATTTTCAGCAAGAATCGTATTGTACAGCTTTCGAACCCTCGGCCTGATCGATGCTTCTTGTTTCGGACTACGTTTTGGTTGTTTCTGCTTCTTATAGGCTCGAAGATTCAAACGTTCTTTAGCACAAAGAACATTTGACTTCGAAGTGCCCACTTTTTTGCCCACATTCCGAACTGAAACCTCCTTCTTTTGCTCGAACGCCTTCAGTATACGTTTATCCAACTGAGGTTTAGCAGAACCTTTTTTTCGACCCGTTTTCGGTTTATTCTCAAAGGTGTTATCCTCACCGAACTTCCTGATTGCATTTCGCACAAATTTTTCACTTACTCCTTCTATGTTTGCTATCTTTCTCATTGACAGTCCGCGTTCTGTACACCATTTGTACACAATTTTTCAACGTTGTTCTGCTGAAAGTCCACGCATTTCGAAACAAACTAATGAAAACGAATAAACAACTGCACAAGTCGTTAGAGAAGAGTGTAAACAACAGGACGCAGCCATAAAAATTGACAGATTCTGAACCATTGCGAAATGCCAGCGGTTTTTGGTTGCGTCCATACTTTCTGGGATAGTCTTTAACCCAATAACTTTTAAAAGTCAAACAACAATAGTGTGAATAAAATCTCATTAAGATGAAATTGGGAAGAGAGTAGTGAACATATCAGAAGTGTGTTAGCTGTTTTTTGAATATTAGTTCAGTTTCCAAGAAATGTGAATCAGTTCTCAATGTGGAACAAGGTGAATTAAGCAGAAATATGAAACAATTCTAGTGATTTTAGTGGCTTTTGAGGTAACGTCCTTACAGATGAGATTAAATAGAGAGCCGTTACTCTAGCTCTCTCTCGCCAGGACTTGACGTTATTCCCTCAGCTGCATTTTTTTCGTTCTATCAGTATTTTGGCTGAGCCACTCTGCAAACAATCAATCGTTCAAAGATTCCGTTTACCCGCGTTTTAGAAACAATCGTTAATTATTCCCGTTTATAAAAAAAAAGTTGTGGCGAAGGTTATCGCGATATTGTTCATGCGTGGAGTATCGTGATGTCAGATCTCAACTAATAAATTGCTTGCGTACTCAAGGTAGACTATCCAATGTTCGCGACATTCTTGCTTGTCGTGACCTTACGTACACGATACTTCTTTATCATTTCATTAAGTCCATTAAAGTTCCAATTAAAATTTTATTTTATGTTAGACCCCTTTCTCTTCCATGAGTTCAACCAATAGACAGCTATATTATATGAATAAAAGTGCTGAACTGATACAAACAAACCTAAATAGTTATAAGATCATGTACAAAATAAATGTATTTTATTTAATGTAATTTATAATCGCAAATCGCTGGATAAAAACAGTGTTTAGATTAACTAATGCATACCGTCATACTAATATGATATTCGAAATGTATTAGGTTCAAAGTACTATGTATTGTGGATGCCACGGCGAAGAAAAACTTATGTATATTGCCTATGAAATAAATGTATTTTGCATTAATTATGGTTTCGGCTTTAGCGGTCTGTTAAATAAGAACGGCTGTTATATACTGCCCGACGTTTCGACCACTGGTTATGGTCTTTTTCAAGGGAAACTGTAAGTTTATTGGTTATAAAAGATATTACAAAAATATTTAAAAACTCACTATCTTATCGTTCCTCGTCTAAAAATCGTATGCCCACGAACGGTTGTTTACATAATATCAAAGCTTCTTTCGTCACTTTTCTAAAAGATACAAAGAATATATGTGCGATCACAAAAACCTATTCACTTACAATCATTAAAATATTTTAATTAAATTGATTTCTTACGTTGCACTAATAACGTTTGTTTTGAACATTAGCCTGTTTTACCACTATGCACTACCTAACGTCACTTTCAAAGATGGTGGGTAAATGATTAGATGGTGCTGAATTCAGTGAACTTATTTGTGTGACTGAGCTTGAGTGAGAATGGTGAGATGGTAATTTATCATTCTGTTGTGCTTTTGATCTAGAGATCTTAGAGTGGGTAGTTTTAACTGTGTGGAGTACGCCTGCGTATGTAGTACTTAAACCGTCTATATCTGTGCGGTGATTGATAGTGTTAGGAGTGTTTACAATATGACACATTTCTAATATGGGTAAGGAGGTGGATTTGAAACTACGATCTATGATTTTAGTCTGACTTAAATCAAAATTATGTTGGTACCGTATGACATGATCTACCAGTGCGGTTTTTTCCTTTAATTTTGCTATTTCGCTATCTATGTCTCCAGGTCTGTCTGACATTAGTTTTAAGTATTTAGTTATATTTGATTTATGTCCACTGAGCCGCACTTTTAGTTGATTTGAAGTCATTCCTATGTAACATTTGTCGCATGTGTTGCACGGAATGCTGTAGATGACACGTGCCTGTTGGAGTGTAGGAACTGGATCTTTGATCGGTGGTAAATATTTATTTGTTGTATGGATGGTTTTCGGTGCGAGTTTGATGAACGGATAGTCTTTTTTCAAATATGTTGATATTGCTGTTGTGAGTTGATTGATATGTGGTATGGATCTATATATGGTATTTCGTTGATCAGTGCTGGAACAGCTGGCTATTGTTGGTTGTGTGGGTATATCGGGGTTAGCAGGAAGGTTTTCATTTAATGAGCTGATGATTTGACTATTGGTTTTTGGTGTAGTGGTTGATGATGATTTTTTGCGAATTTTATTTATCAAACGGTTTATGAGTGATGCGGGATAGTTGTTTTGACGGAGATATTGAAAAATGGTGTGCTTTTGTTGGTCCATTGTCTGAGTTGTATCAAGTTTGGTAACTCGTTCAATAAAATTTGTTGCTACGTTCATTTTCATCAGCATCGGGTGGAACGAATGGTAGTTTAGTAGTCGTCCGGATGATATCGGCTTTGAATACCATTTTGTTGATATGGTTTGGTTGTTTTGACGGATTACCAAGGTGTCTAAGAACGGTAGTTTGTTATCACTTTCCTCCTCTAATGTGAACTGTATGTGGGGATTATAGCTGTTGAACTTTTGTAGTGTATTTTGTACTTCTGATTTTGGTAATGCGAGTATGAAATCATCCACATACTTTTTAAGTATAGGTGTGTTGAACGTTAGATCCTTTTTAACTGTGTTTATCAAATTTTCTATAACCAACTCAGCTAGAATGGGTGATAAAGGGCTGCCCATTGCTGTGCCGAAGGTCTGTTGATAGTATTTATCGCGAAAACGGAAGTAACTGCTGTTGATACAGAACTCGACGATCTCCAGAAATAAATCAAGGTTGATATTGGTGTGTTTGCTTATTTGGTCCCATTGCATAATAATGTCATGTATTACTAGATCCTTAGGTATGTTAGTGAAAAGCGATATAACATCGTAAGATACCAATACGTAATCAGGTGGGAGGATGATATTGTTAATGTACTCAACGAATTCGAAGCTGTCGGTAATGGTGTAATTGCTGTGTATGCTTTGTTTAAGAATGTTCGCTATCATTTTTGACAAATTGTACGTAGGTGTCGTTGTGTTGGGTACTACGGGACGGAGTGGTAAATCTGGTTTATGTGCTTTGGGTTGTCCATAGATTGATGGGCACATTGCCGAAGAACTATGTAGATGTTTAGCCATTTTTTTGTCTATTAGTTTTAGATTTAACAGTCGTGTAACAAACGAATTGTTTTTGGTTTGGTAGACGGCAGTTGGATCCTTGGATAGTACTATGTAAGTGGAGCTGTTTAACAGTTGTAACATTTTTCTGTCATATTCGTCTGCCTGCATAATTACCATCCGTTTGCCCTTGTCTGACTCCACAACGTATGTATTTTTGTGTTCATGTATGAACGTTTTCAAACTTTTGGTGGCATTCTCACAGAACTTTAGCAGTGGTGTTTTGTACTGGCATTTATTATTGCGAGTTATGTAGTTTTGTATTTCAAAACAAACGTTATTAGTGCAACGTAAGAAATCAATTTAATTAAAATATTTTAATGATTGTAAGTGAATAGGTTTTTGTGATCGCACATATATTCTTTGTATCTTTTAGAAAAGTGACGAAAGAAGCTTTGATATTATGTAAACAACCGTTCGTGGGCATACGATTTTTAGACGAGGAACGATAAGATAGTGAGTTTTTAAATATTTTTGTAATATCTTTTATAACCAATAAACTTACAGTTTCCCTTGAAAAAGACCATAACCAGTGGTCGAAACGTCGGGCAGTATATAACAGCCGTTCTTATTTAACAGACCGCTAAAGCCGAAACCATAATTAATGCAAAATATTTGTACGGTCGTACTAATCATTTTTCGAAATAAATGTATTTATGAAAAAAGACAATAACGGATGAATTACTAGCTTAACACATAGCGCAATAAATCGTGTGACTAGCTAAGAAAATCACATATTTTTGCCAGAAATCGATTTTCTTAATCGGTGTTATCTCCTTCAAGTACAATACAGTCATTACAATGTTTCTCCAACTTCTCGATGCCATGCTTATAGGAAGATTTGTCTTTTGCCTCAAAATAGGTTTCACATTCGGTAATTGTTTCTTCATTTGTGTTGAATCTTTTTTGTATGGTATAAGTGTTACATGCATTACTTTTTTGTATGGTATAGACGTTATAAAGCGTTACTTTTTTGTATGGTATAGACGTTACGAAGTGTTACATGCGTTACTTTTTTGTAAGTTATAGTTGTTACGAAGCGTTACATGCGTTAATTATTGTGTAAGACTGAGTCGTTACGAAGCGTTATATACGTTACTATTTTGTATGTTATAGGTGTTATGAAGCGTTACATACGTTATTTTATGTATGCTGAAGGCATTACGAAGCATTACATGCGTTACTTTTTTAATGTTATAAGCGTTACGAAGCGTTACTTTTTTGTATGTTGTAGGCATTACGAAGTGTTACATGCGTTATTTTTTGTATGTTTTAGGCGTTACGAAGCGTTACATGCGTTACTTTTTTATGTTTAGACAACCAGCACGTTTACCACCATCGGTTTTTGTACGACCACGTTTAAATTCAGCAAACCAATAACCAAACCAATTGTCACACAAAGTTTTACTGAATCCATAGGTTTAAAAATGACAAAAGTAAATTCACTTAAATGGCTATCACTGTTTTTTTTACAAATCGAAATGTCATGAAATATCATGCACAATCGTATACGCAGAGAAATTGAGCTTGTTTTAAATAACAAAACAGTTAGTAGAATTTTTAATATAATATATGTTCATTTTAAGCTAGAATATGATTGTTTTGAACCAATTTCTCCCTTAAATATAAAAAGTGTTCACTGCTTGATTTGAATCTAAGCTTTGGTTTCACCAAACGAAAAATTTATTTGCTCCCGATGAATTTTTTTGTTGAAATAAACTAACTATTTATTACATGTCAACCAAAGTTGAATTGACGTTATCGAAATATCCGTGTTGATTCAATCCTGCTGTATCTTTTATTCAAGAAAGAAATAGGTTCAAATTATCTATGATCTTATTTGTGTACTGATAGATCGAAGTTTACTGTTTAAATTAACCGTAGCAGTTTTATTTCTAATAAATAAGAACATTTTTTCTCACGAGAATAATCCAGGGCATTTTTTATTTCCCGCGGATAAAATTTTTTACAAGTTTTATAAGTAACGTTTATCTGCTTCATTAATTTCCTAAGGGATTTTCAATAATTCAAGAGTATGTATCGATAATTGGGAATATTTTGAAATGTGCATAACATTACATAACACATTTTCTTTGCAAAAAAAATATTTCATGCAGGATGTTTATTTTGATTGATGGAGCACCAAATCGTTGAATGCTATAAAAATTAAAAATCAGGGCTTGATTGAGGTATGTAAAAAATTCGATCGTCTAGTGACAAAACGGCTAAAAATCTTGAAAAAATGAAAAATTTAAAAAAATATATATTGGGAAATTGACAACAAATAAAAATAGTGTCAAAAATTACTTTGTAAATTAGTTTGAAAGAAATCAATTTATTCCTAAAATGAAACAAAAATGTATGGTTTCAACAATCAAAAGCGTTAGTTGAAATAACTAAAAGGTGATTTTTTTGAGGTTAGGATTTTCATGCATTAGTATTTGCTCAGATTTTTTGAGGTTATGATTTTCATGCATTATTATTTGCTCAGTATGCTCTGACATTTCATCATGAAGCCGAACGATCTGCCACAACGTCGAATTTTCAGTGAATGGGCCCTAGAAAAGTTGGCAGAAAATCCGCTTTTTTATCGACAAATTTTGTTCAGCGATGAGGCTCATTTCTGGTTGAATGGCTACGTAAATAAGCAAAATTGCCGCATTTGGAGTGAAGAGCAACCAGAAGCCGTTCAAGAACTGCCCATGCATCCCGAAAAATGCACTGTTTGGTGTGGTTTGTACGCTGGTGGAATCATTGGACCGTATTTTTTCAAAGATGCTGTTGGACGCAACGTTACAGTGAATGGCGATCGCTATCGTTCGATGCTAACAAACTTTTTGTTGCCAAAAATGGAAGAACTGAACTTGGTTGACATGTGGTTTCAACAAGATGGCGCTACATGCCACACAGCTCGCGATTCTATGGCCATTTTGAGGGAAAACTTCGGAGAACAATTCATCTCAAGAAATGGACCGGTAAGTTGGCCACCAAGATCATGCGATTTGACGCCTTTAGACTATTTTTTGTGGGGCTACGTCAAGTCTAAAGTCTACAGAAATAAGCCAGTAACTATTCCAGCTTTGGAAGACAACATTTCCGAAGAAATTCGGGCTATTCCGGCCGAAATGCTCGAAAAAGTTGCCCAAAATTGGACTTTCCGAATGGACCACCTAAGACGCAGCCGCGGTCAACATTTAAATGAAATTATCTTCAAAAAGTAAATGTCATGTACCAATCTAACGTTTAAAATAAAGAACCGATGAGATTTTGCAAATTTTAGGCGTTTTATTGTTTAAAAAAGTTCTCAAGCTCTTAAAAAATCACCCGTTAATTTCAAGAAAATTTATATCAACTGAAAGGTTTTGTGAATTTAAAGCGTTACAATTTTTGACTTTAACCAGAGTTCGTTTCATTAAAAACTATTTTTTGTTGAATTTACTATGAAATTGTTTGTCAAGAGATTGACAGGAACGCACAAGAAAAATATTTGTTATTTTTATCAAAATATCGATTGAAACAAACTAATCCACCGAGCAATATAAACGATCTTTTTTGTAGTTTCAAGTAGCAATATTTACAATATCAAACCAGATTTTCTTTTGTCACTATTTCAACAAAAACATTCGTCAAATTTGGTTATATTCACAATTTTTTCTCTGCGTGTATGGTACTTCATAAATGTCATGTAACAATGATAGCGCCATCTGTGTTTCAGACATACGACTTATTGAGTAATGAGTTACCTAGGACAGGACCAGACAACTGGCTTCTTTTTCCAGAAAAATATTTCTCTTCTTATTCCGGTTGCTCCCTGCTGTAAATAATAAATGCCTCGGGATCACTGTTGCCAGTAGAGATAATTATTCATTCTGAAAACTTTCTCCCCTTATACACGCAGAGAAATTGAGCTTGTTTAAAATAACAAAACAGTTAGTAGTTTTTTAAATTTGATTTATATTCATTTCAAGCTTGAATATGATTGTTTCAAACCAATTTCTCCCTTCAACAAAAACAATGATCTCTGTTTGATTTGAATCAAAATTATGGTCCAACCAAACCAAAAATATAATTGTTACGAATGAGTTTATTGATGAAATAAACTAACAATTTTTTACATGTCAACCAAAGTTGAATTAATGTTACAGGCAGTGTTCTCGTTGACTCAATCCTGCTATACCTTCACATCTAGAAAAAACTTGGTTCAATTTATCTATGGTATTATTTGTGTAATGATACAACTAAGTTTACTGTTTAAATGAACCGTGTTAGTTTTATTTCATGTAAACCAGAACAATTTTTTCTCGCGCGTATACACCATTATTGACATTATTGTCTCCCACGGAAGAAGTTTGTACGCGTTTCATAAGTAAAAATTGATCTGCTTCTTTCATGTCCTAAGGGTACAAGTGTATGTATTGATGATAAAGTATATTTTAAAAATATGTATAACATTACATAACACATTTTCTTTACCAAAAATATTTGATGCAGGATCTATATATTGGTCGGACTGATGGAGCACCGAATCGTTTGGATGTTATAAAAATTAAGAAACAGTGCTTTACAATTACATACAATGGTATGTGAATAATTCGATCGTGTAGCAACGGGAATGACGAAGCGTCTCAAAAAATTTCAAAATTAAAAATAATTGTTTTCTAGAAATTTTTAAACCAATATAAATCGAAATAAAAGTAGTTTTAAATATAACCTTGTAAATTAGTTTGAAAGAAATCATTTTATTTTTAAAAACAAACAAAAATGTATGATTTCAACAAACAAAAGCGTTAGTTGAAATAGCTAAATTTAAGGTAATTTATTTCAACTAAAAAGTTTGTAAATTTAAAGCGCAACAATTCTTAACTTTATCTAAGGTTCGTTCATTCGTAACAAATTTTTCAAATTGAATTCACTGTGAAATTGTTTGTCAAGAAATTGACAGGAACGCACAAGTGAAATATTTGTTGTTTTTATCAAATTGTCGTTTGAAACAAACTAACACACTGAGTAAAATTGATTATCATGTTTTGTAGTTTCAAGCAGCAATATTATTTATATCAAACCAGATTTTCTTTTGTCACTATTTTAACAAAAAAAAACGTTGCGTGAAACCCAAATTTGGTTATATTTACAATTTTTTTCTCTGCGTGTAACATGCAATTATTTATCATTTGAAAACACTTAGACAAATGTTATATCGGTCAAAAATATAGCTCTGGATTCATTTTGATCAGATGTTTGTTTTGAAGAAAACGTTTAGTTGAAACAGCTTAAAATTTTTTTTCTAAAACACTCAATTTTGGGTAATTAATTTTTGCAGCTTTATTAACTAAAGTAGGTATTCAACATATTCTGTTTGAGCAAAATAATAACATACAGAAGTATCCAAAGATTCGGTTCTATTCTCAACCAACATAATCAATATTCTCGTCCATATCACACTTCGCGATTTCAGGCTTTCTCTTTGTATCATCCAGTGTTTGTTAAATGTACTCGTATACTTTCCGTATTGACAGGACTTAAAAACAAATTGAACCTAAATCCTATTGAAATTAATAATTTTGAAAAGATGACCCGAAAAATAAAATATCCAATATCAAGCTACATTGTTACCGACGATACTGACAACACTTTTTCTACCACCCGTCAGTAATATTGATTTCAACAACTTGTACTTGCTTATGTCAATTTCAACCAATCACGAGCTGGTCCGAAATTGGTCCTAAAAGTGGATTAACAATTGTCAGGTCCTGTCCTAGTGAGTTACATGCTTTTGAAATTGTGATGAGTGATGCACTCCTCAAGGTGATCAAATGCTATATATCGAAAGATCTGCATGGATTCATTCCAAAGCGTTCAGTAACAACGAATCTTCTAAATTTCACTTCCACTTGTTTCGAAAAATGATCATAAAAATTCATTTTAATGACGGATATAAATAAATATATAAATCAATAAATATGTTTTTGCGAAGTTGGTTTATTCTACCTTCTCTCCGAGGGTAAATGGCCGCATCTTGAATTTAACATCTAACACATTACTCATAAAATTATGTGCAACACTTGCGCCATCTATTTTAAACGCTTTCATCCACTATTTATTTACATCTTTGTCATTTTTAAACGACCCTTTCTGTTTTCCGAGACTTTCCCTTCATAATCGGTCTATGGGGGGAATTCTGGCGAATTTTTCGGATAAACTTCCTTCAGTGCGAATACAACGACGTTGGTTCCGGGTAGGGATGTCGGAAATTTCGAATTACTCGATTATTTAATAATCGAGTATAATTTTGAAACTATTCGATTGAAATTTATTCGATTATCTGGATTATTAATCGATTACTCGATTATTCATTCGATTATCACTATGGAATTTTTTTTATTATTCGATTAGCTCAATAATCGAATATTAGTTTTAAGTTAATCGATTCAATATTACTCGATTATCTGGGTTATTAATCGATTACTCGATTAATCGATCGATATTGCGACATCCCTAGTTCCAGGCCATTTCGTGCGACCTGAGGAAGAGCAACATTTTGGAATTTTGTTGTAGAAAAATATTGAGAAATAAGTTGGTGAATAAGAAATGTCGAGGATGCGATCTAGATATCATGATTTGCGGTGTCAATGTTTTTCTTGACCCCTATAATTTTATTTGATTTGATTTAAAAATTTTGGTGGTTGTTCAAAGTCAAAACTGCGATTTTCCACGAAAGAATCCCTCATTTAGTAACTGTCAAAACTCTCCAAAGTAAAAAATAATGAAAAGAAAAACGTTGATGTTGGGTATTTTATATGTTTATATGAAATGTGCAACGATGGAAGACCAAGTACTCCTCAAAAGAACCCATACCTAAAAAGATGCTATATCGAAAAAAAACATAAAACATTCTCATTTTAGTCATTTGAGCTTATGACTGATGTGATCGAAGAGTGGGGATAGTTCAGAATAAATTGATTACAGTTTCGTCCTATTGTTTTGTGATTACTCGCATCAAGGTACGTTCGTGGCAGTCAGTTATCATTCATCGACACCTCGTGCCGCTGGATCCAAAGCACTGGAGCACTACAAACGAAATTCATCAAATTGGTTCTTCTTAGGACATAACAATCGAAATGAAATTCTGCTTATTGTATTTTTGATTTCGTTAGCAAAGCATAATTGGGGATACAAGATGAATAATTGTATCGAGCCCTTTTACGTACGTAGTGCCAAAAAAGCGGAAGATCTAAAAAAATTCCTTTATACACTCATCTACAAAAATCTACAATCATCAACAAAAGTTAGTCATTTGGTCCTTTTCAGAACCAACGAATCTATCCAGAAGAAGTATTACGATGTTTCCTTCCATTGAAACATCGAAATCAGCAGTAAGAGAGGGAGATTGTCAGTTTTGTTTGTATTTTCGTCAATCCGATTATGTCTCTGACTTTACCCATTCGCCTTTTTGTTTCCAAATTCAAAACCCACTTTCGCGTTACAAAACTAAGTTTTTAAGCAAAGTTAGATACAAACCTTCCGATCGATAACACTTAGCATTTCACTATGCCAATTCTCTCTTTTGTCGTAGTTGGTTTTTCAACCTTTAAAAAAACCTTAACCTTTACCTCAACTGTATTCGAGTTTAGTGCAACAGATTGTAGCTCTAGCATATTCTCGAAAATCGACTGCACAATATTACAAAATTAGTGTGATCTGGCAGTGCGCAGCATCGGCTTTCATAAACGAATTCGGTGATTATACGCAACACACTGCATACGATAAACACGGTATGTTCAGAGTAACGAACATGATAAAATCAAATAAATCTTCTGGGTTATCCACTGGAGTTGCTTTTCTAGACATAGAAAAAGCATTCGACAGTGTTTGGCACAAAGGTTTAATAGCAAAAATGTCTGATTTCCAGTTTCCTATTTATTTGATCAAAATGATTCAAAATTATTTAACTGATCGTACTCTTCAGGTTAGCTATCAGAATTGTAAATCTGAATTGCTACCCGTACGAGCCGGTGTTCCGCAGGGTTCGAGTGTAGCTCCAATCTTGTATAATATTTTCACTTCTGATCTTCCAAATCTACCCGTTGGTTGTCAGAAATCGCTATTCTGTGACGACACAAGTCTGTTAGCCACAGGTAGAAATCTAAGAGTGATCTGCAGTCGCCTACAAAGAAGTTTAAATATTTTCAGTGATTATCTGTCAAAATGGAAAATTAAACCAAATGCAGCAAAAACGCAATTAATTATCTTTCCTCACAAGCCAAGAGCTTCTTTTCTAAAACCAAACAATAATCACATTCTCAAATTGAATGGCTTGGAATTGACATGGTCTGATCAAGCTAAATACTTAGGTTTAACGTATGACAAAAAACTCACTTTCAAGGATCACATTGAAGGAATCCAGGCAAAGTGTAATAAATATATTAAATGTTTATATCCTCTTATAAACAGAAATTCTAAGCTCTGTCTAAAAAACAAATTGTTAATTTATAAACAAATTTTCAGACCAGCCATGCTTTATGCGGTACCAATTTGGTCAAGCTGTTGTTCCACCAGGAAGAAAACGCTTCAAAGGATTCAGAATAAAATTCTGAAAATGATTCTGAAGCGTCCTCCCTGGTTTAGTACAAATGAGTTACACAGACTCACAAATATAGAACCATTAGATGTAATGTCACATAATATTATAAGCAAATTCCGACAAAAATCGATGCAATCTTCAATTGAATCGATTCGCTCTCTGTATTAGTTAGTAAGTTAGTATATAAGTTCCTTTTCCCCATTACACAATACAAGTAGGTTTAGAATTTTCCCTACACAAAAATCTCAGAATTGCGGAAGCAAATGATGTCTTCATGGTAATAACCAAATCATATATATATATATAACAGGGCTGAAAAGTCACCACTTGTGGCTGAACACCCAATTTAAATCTTAATAATTTAATTTTAACTCATATTCCAATAAATAGTTATTAAAAAAAAAAAAAAAAAAAAAAAAAAAAAACACGGTATGTTCGGAACCGACTTACGAATTCACTGTACGCGCCACAGGTTTGGATTAACGAAATACGGATTACGAACTACAATTGTTAAGCACTTATAAATTTAACATTCATCTCCGTGTCTTTCACGAATTGATGGAATCTTTCATGCAGGAGACTTAGATCGCTTAACTCAATAATGCAGCATTTTCCAATAGATGTACCTACTAATTTTAATTTTGTTTTCGTTTTCTCGCTTCTTAACAGAATCTCCACTCGTACCGGATGATCCCGAAAGCAAGAAAGATGAATACGCGTTCGATAATCCAGCGTTCAAAACTGGTGATGGAAGCACCAGCAAAACCAACTCACCATTGGATCCAAGCTGGACGTCATCTGCTAAGCAGAATAGTCTCGACAAGCGGAAAACTTTGGATGATAGTTTCATCAACGTGAGTATTACAATGTAAAGTATATTTTTCCAATACACAATTTGATTTGGTTCTGTGTGCCAACCACTCGTTAATTTTATTACTTGAATAGTTTTGGCAGTATTTATTTTGGAATTCATTAAGGTTTTCCTTGAATTAAGAAAATCATAGTCGTAATTGGAAAATCCGCCATTCACAACGATCGTAACTGAAACGTGTTTGGTGCTGGTCAATTTCACTGATTTATTTGCGCTTTCAATGCGCACCTCGCCATAAAATAGTCAAAACATCCGACATTTATATAATAGCAACCTGTTGATCGTCAATCACCGGTTTTATTAGCGTTAATCACCAGCCAATCTTTCTCCTCCACAGAGCACTACACCACGGCTAGTGTCCCTGCGTGGATCAGACTTCACCGGACTGGGAGTGGAAGTGTACGGGGGCCTCAAGGAGGGTATTTTCGTGAAGAAAGTCATGCCCCAGGGCCCAGCAGCTGGTTTCATAAACACTGGTAAGTTCGCCACAATTTATTTAGCAAGTCTTCTTACATATTGAGTATCCTCAGGCATTATTGGGAATCGATTGTCCACGCACCTACTCAGTTTGAATCAGTTAACAGGAAAGTTGATTGATAAAAATGTTTTTTCATTGTCTAATTCAACCAATCTACTCTGTGTGCGGCATGTGCGATAGATAAGCTAATTCTCTGAAACATTCAATATTTTCAAATGAAATGCATTATCCGTAAAATATTTTACGTATATGAGCAAACATTAAGAAAATCTCATTAAAAAACTACCGTATTCTTCCTTGTTGTATAAATGAAAAACAAATATTCCAAGCTTCAACATATTTTATTTCACAATTTCAACACACCCGAATGAGAATTCCATCTGAATCCTATCGTGATGCCAACTGTAAAGTAATAAGTGAATCTGAAACCATTCGTGTCGAAATCATTTGATACGTTAAGAATATAAAACTAAGTTCTCTGTAATTGAAGTCCAGTCTATTTTATAATCGTTAAGTTAAGTCGGTAAATTCTTGCATGTTTGTTTCCAAATGATTATCTTTTGTTCAACGTGTAGCAAAGATTCGCCTCTGAGTTGAACCACGGGATACTTGTCCATCAGTCCCATATGGAAAGCCGGCATATAGTGAAAAAGAATTTTTGAAAAAATATCAAACAGCTAGCCAAGAGGCAATTTTTATTCAACCTGAAACTAAGATAATAACACTGAACCGTTAAGAAAAATATTCATTCATACAGCAAGAACAAATCATGTAAATTCACGTCTCGATAAATGCACATAAACGGAGCATCACATTGAACAAAATGTACATCCCAAAAGATGTAAAAATATGTCATGTCGGTAATTCCAGATGCTAATTTAACAGAATCTGACATCAAAGCAGACAGAAAGCTTTCATTTAAATGGAACTTCCAAGTATACGGCATGCTTTTTTTACGTCATGTGTAATATTCAAATTTTGTTACAGCGCATGTTATGAAAATTTTCATCAAGAAATCGATGAGTAAAATAAGTTTCTCAATTCCATCAGAAGAAACGGTATTATTTTATTATTTTTTCACGTGGAAAAACGTGCACAGCCTTTTCTCAAAGATAGCTGGATGGATTTGCACAAACCTAAATTTTGAAGAAAGGATATATGGTCCAAGATCCAACTTCCGGTTCAGGGTGACATGTTAAAAAGGGAAAAGAATGTTTTTCCTATTTTCTCAGAAATAGATGAACCGATTTTCCCAAACTTAGATAGCGATGTGAGAAAAATTTTTACTCAAGTGGTCAAGTGGTTGGTATGCAAAAAAAAACACTTCGGTAATGCAAATTCTCGGTTTCCATTTTAGGAACACCGGAAGTATTTGGCAAATACTTTGGAATTCAGCATATATTGATTACTCAAAGATCTTATGCTTTCATTTGTATCCAACTTTCAGTATAAGAAATATGGTGTGATAATTGATTAAAAGTTCAAACCGTCATGAATGCGATGACATAACAGATCGGCTGAAAAGTTCGTATCGTTTCTATGAGAGGGCGCCACTAGAATTAAATCCATACCATTTTCAGTTAGTACCAACCTTCAAAAGATACGTGTATAAATTTGACAGCTGTCTGATTATTAGTTTGTGAGATATTGCATTTTGAGTGAAGCTACTTTTGTTATTGTGAAAAAAATGGAAAAAAAAGAATTTCGTGTGTTGATGAAACACTACTTTTTGATGAAAAAAAGTGCCGCCGATACCAAAGAATGGCTTGATGAGTGTTATCCAGACTCTGCACCGGGCGAAGCAACAATTCGTAAGTGGTTTGCAATATTTCGTACTGGTCATATGAGCACCGAAGACGATGAACGCAGTGGACGTCCAAAAGAGGCTGTTACCGATGAAAACGTGAAAAAAATCCACAAAATGATTTTCAATGACCGTAAAGTGAAGTTGATCGAGATAGCTGACACCCTAAAGATATCAAAGGAACGTGTTGGACATATTATTCACGAATATTTGGATATAAGAAAGCTTTGTGCAAAATTCTCCAGATTTGGCCCCCAGTGACTTTTTCCTGTTCTCAGACCTCAAGAGAATGCTCGCTGGTAAAAAATTTAGAAGCAATGAAGAGGTAATCGCTGAAACTGAGGCCTATTTTGAGGCAAAGGACAAATCGTACTACAAAAATGGTATCGAAAAGTTGGAAGATCGCTATAATCGCTGTATCGCCTCTGATGGCAATTATGTTGAATAATAAAAACGAATTTTGGCAAAAAAATGTGTGTTTCTATTAAACGATACGAACTTTTCAGCCGAACTGTTAGAGTAAGAATACAATCTTCTGAAAATTCCAATTTGTAGAACCTGTTCATAATGGCTGAGCCGACCATTTTGATCCCTGATTTCCAATTCCAGAGAAGCGTAGGACCATGAAGGCATTCCATTATGTATTTTCGCGCCCGTTGATCGTCCCGGTTGTGCTCCACTCCACATGAGCAAATTGCTTGCCAAATCATGTATTTTTTTGCAAACTCCCACATCTTTTGCTTTCTAATGTCTTCTGAAACATCAAAGCTATGATGAGCAGTGGAAAACAGTAGTTCCGAAAGTCTACTTTCACGGATGTCTTGTCATCCATAATGAGACAAAACGGTTTTGTCAATATCTGGGTGTAGAGTCTGCGTGCATGTGATATTCCTACCGTATTCTACCATTCGTTGCGATTCGATATCTTTTGAACGTTGCGAGTACCTTTCATTTGAAATAGATGGAGATGATCGGCCATAGTGGCTATCATACTTTTGAGCACTCTATGAAAAAATTAAAATTACCTATTACGTAAAATCAAGCATGCCGTATTTTCTTGGGTGATGACTAAATATTACATCCAATAATATGTCAATTTAAGTTTTATGTCTGTTTCGCTGTTAAATTCAGTCGAATAAACAAACACGTACCAAACACAAAAATTCATCTAATACTTCATTCTTATAAAATCTATTTCTAATTGTGATTGAGGTCGTTTCCATTGTACGGTCAGAATTGATTATCATAATGTGGGCCACTGCGGTAACCAGTTTTTGTCAGTAGCAGCATCACTTCACATCGTCGCGTGTACACATTTTCCGCCCGTAAATCCCTATACAGCATCGTGTTTCCTCACTTTTCAATGCCAAACCGCATAATAGGCAAACCAATCGAACAGCATTGCAACTACTCACCCGTTATACAAAAGATGCGGTTAGATTGGATCACGTGCATCAGCAGAATGTGGCTGTCAATTTGCTTCTGCAAAGACATGGACTTTCCTTCCTTGTGACCACTGAAAGTTGTTGCTCTCACCAACATACACGGAAAGTAGTTCTTTAGCAAAAATCTGAGAAAATAGTTTTCACATCGAGCAGTTGATTACTTATTCGCTCAATATTCGGAATCTGTGCTCAAACAAAGCGTAACGTGATAAAATTTTTCTTACAAACTACCAAATATTCCGCAGCATTCCCACAATTTTTGTTGTTGTTTATATAATGACAATAGAATGTTTGATATAATTCAATCATGTTTAATAAGTTTAAATCAACCGCATTCTGGCTTAAAACAACCATATTTTGGAATGAATCTATTACACTTTTTGTGAGACTCCTCTGGTAGAAGGTAAAAGTTTAGTTACAAGAAACCATCTGCTTACTTAGATAACCCTTGTCACGTGTCACCTTTCCGCACTTTATCTTAACATCCTTGCTCTTCCTTAAGTAATGTGGCTCTTACAATCTCCAGTTAGTTTGATATGGTTCAAAAAAGGAATAATAAAAAAAGTAATATTTTTTGTTAGTAGTTTTTCCGTGCTAGTGCCTTGTCGACATGATCGGGAGGAGAAAACATAAATAATAGCAATCAACGTGTCACTACGTAGATATGGTTTCAACTCAGTCTCTACAGCAGCATAATTTAGTATTTCCCGTAGGCCTTGAATTGCTTATGCCATGAATTGCTGTAAATCTTTACAGAAATTTGATCCAGTTATGTTTATTTCTTATAAAACTTGGATCATTTTTCATCGACCGAATTTTCTCGAAGATGACTAAACAAATTCCAAATGTAGGCCTAATTGAATGCTAACAATGTCAATCAAATTCGGAAGGGTAATTTCCGTTTTCAGAGATGCAATGTTATATGTGACGTAACCAACAAATCCCTTTTTTTCATAGCAACAAAATCTTTTGTTGATAAATTCGCAAGAAAGATATTATCGGGCAAGGCATTTACAGCTGCGGTCCAAATAACCAGATTTTTATGACAAAAAAGACTATGGATTCCCGAATATACAAGCAAGGGTGCCTGAAAAGGCGCATTCTTCTGTACATTAAAGCTCGCAATGGACCCGTGAAATTTTTATCGGATTGGGTAAGCTGTTACTACAGCGAATATGTACTAAAGTGGTATCGAGACAATGGGGTGGATTTCTTCGAAAAAGAATCCGTGATGCGACAGTGATGGATGGATGGAGAAACAACATAATCACTCAGGTTAGCCAACAGAGTGTCCAGAATATGGTAAAGTATTCGAAAAAATGATCGCGATTGCAAAATCAAATCGGAGTAGTTTTTGATCTAGTTTTCTTTTGAAATGGAATGAATGATCACCATTTTGAGTATTCCACATTGTTACTTCATGAACATGGCTCCGACATGAATCAGTTATTTTTCAACCAGATATTAACAGATATTAAAGATATAAGAAAGGTCCCAAAATATCCCAAGCTGCCGCGACGAAATACATGCTAATACAAAACGATTCATCCAATTACTCACAAACTGTTTCGACTATAACCAAATCTACAAATCCTGTTTACCCTGTAGTTTCGGAACCGGAAGTAGTATCCACAACAAATTTAGGAATTCCGTATGAAACTGTAAGACTTTAAACTTTGAACCTTTAAGTTTGTGAAAATCGATTTGGTCATCTTGAAAAAAAGTAAGTGAGATTCTTTGTGCTGTTTTTGATCACTATTTCGAATTCTTCAGATGGCTGGAATAGCCGAAGTTGGTTCGTTTGCCAGCAACAAATATGACCTACAAATTGGAACAGTTTTGAACCCAGTTAAACTTATACTTACTATCTCATGCTCGAACAAAGTGAACCTGCGTACTAATGATGATCAGTCGTACTTATGATCAGTTGTACTAATCATAAAATAGCTAAGACTTTTATCAACCGCAGCACCGTTTTTTAACCAAAATTAAACACCAGCAGCAGACATTCGTAACCGTTTCATTTTCTTTATAGCATGTACGAAATGAAACGAAGCACGCATCGCTCGTTTTGTGTTTTCTTCTTCCACGTTTCGGTATTGTATTGTCATTCTATATGCCAGTTTGAAAGCTTTGACACTCATCGCCCTGTATCTGCGGAACCGATAGTTGGATCCGGATGAAATCTCACAGTAGGTTTTGAGACATAGTGAGTTTTAATTTAAATCTATATTTGTGAAAATCGGTTTGAGCGTCACTGAACAATCGAAGTGAGTTCTAGTTTTGGAGTTTTTCTTCACTACTTTCAGAGCTCCGGAACAATAAAGGGGGGACCAGTAGTGTCGAATTAAACTTATATGCCCCAAATTAGCCAGTTCTGCAAACTAAAAGAATTTATCAGGCAGTTTTATGGGGTTTGTACATGTTTTTGATCATCGTTTGTAAAATAATAATCATGGAATCGGTAATTTTCCACTTATCACACTTTTGTTCCGGAATCATCTTTGAAAAAAAAGTGAGTGCATATTTTTCTATGTTTTTGGTGTATATCACCCTGCACTTCAGGATCGGAATGAAATTCAATAGCAGGCTATGATACCATAAGACCTTTTAATGGGACGGGTATAGTGTGATGGGTAAGTCGTTGCCTTCCATGCAGCCCGCCTGGGTTCGATTCCTAGTCCCGCACATAAGGTCAGAAAGTTTTTCTGGCCGGAAGAGGCGAATGACCTTGAGGTTAAAAAAAAAGATCTTTCATTTCAATCTAAGTTTATGAAAATCGGTTCAGCCATCTCTGAGGAAAGCGAGCGCATATTTTTGGTACATACATACACACATACACACACGGACTCACACACAGACATTTGCTCAGTTTTTCGAGGTGAATTAAATGCTATATGACATTCGGCCCTCCGGGCCTCGGTTAAATATTTGATTTTCACAGTGATTGCATAGCCTTTCTATATGAGAAAGGCAAAAATCACACGAAGTGATGCACGATTTCTTATCAGAATCGTTGAAGTATTCAGTCAAGCTGATGTAATCTACTCAATACGTTACTTCGATGTAATAATGTGTGATTTATCTGTAATATACATCGATGGAAAGCTAAAGTTCCTGGCTAACAACTGATTAAAAAAGTAAGTTGATTCATCTGATTGAAAAACATTGTTATCAATTTAGTAAACCAAGAAATTTCGCTAAAAATATAAGTAAAAACTGCAGTTATTCGAAGAAAAAACAGAATTTATTCTTTTGGAAGCGGTTTTGACAAAAAACTTCATTGTCTGATGGTGACTTCGCCTTGGCTCTCTTGGTTGAATATTTGGATGGTGGCGCCTGTCTTCCACGTTTTTCTTAGCCGGAGCATCTGCTGTATGAGCAGCTAGATGTTTGTCTCGACAGCAGCCTGCATATCACTGACAATTTTTAATGATTTGTCGAAAAAAATGGGTAGTAACCAAACACCTTGGGGTACCGGTAACCGAAATCGGTATACATTTTGAAAATGACAAAAAAATCTTTGGTTGCGAAAATTTTGAGAGCATCCGGTATCAAATCACGAAATAGATCGATTTCACCTCATAAATATTCCATCCACTCACCTTTCCGATTGATGCTCTCCAATTCATGGTACTATAAAAAAAGTCAAAAAACTTTAGTGTTGATTTTCACGCAATTAAAATTTATTTTGAACGTAGCAAAAAATACAAAATACTGATTGCTTCGCAATTCGGTACAAACAGATCGTGCTGCTATTACACACACATGACATTTGTCGGAATGACGGTACCTGCTTGCTGTCAAAATTTAAGGTGGGGTGCCGGCAACCGAACACCTTCCCCTACTAAAAAGAAGTTTCTGAGCAAAATAGCAATAGCGGCCCTTACACGATCATTAAAAGTTTGATTACTAAAAAGTAATGGCACTTTTAATGATCGTGTAAGGTCTACGAGTTCAGTAATGACACGAGTAATGATGGAATTCCGGATTTTCCATCATTACCAACATTATTTCTTCTTCTTATTTTTTTTGTGGAAGTGTTGAATATCTTTAGAACTATACGCGAAAAAATGACTAAGTGTAGATTTAAATTGTTAATATTTCATTAACCTTAACGTTTCAATGGCAAATCTAATTTATTTTCAGCTAAACGAAAATAAAAATATTGCTATTGCTATTGCTGGAGTAGTTACAAATATTCATCATTAATAATGAACGTGTAATGCTAAAGAGTAATGATGTACAGTAATGCAGTAATGACGAGCGTTTGAGCAGAAGTGTCATTACTTAGTAATGACACTTTTAATGATCGTGTAAGGGCCGCTAATGAGATTCAAGCTGAACATATTTCATTGCACACAAATGTATTACGCACGGCTTAAATAGAGGAAACAGTTCTGTAACGAAGAATACCAACAGAAGGTTTCTAGGATTGGGAAACATCGAAGATAAAATAGCAATCATAGGTATTAAATTCAGATAACTACCCAATACATACCATCCTAAGGTAATCACCATCACTACAGACATGCCCACTGCACTGTTCAGAGCATGTTTTTTTGCATTTTCTTTTTTTTTTATTCAATATTATAAGTTTGAAGACACACTGCTTAAGCTCTAAGATGCCGAGTGCATGCATTTTCTTGTCTCCATTTCAGTTGTATTTATGATAAAGGATAAATCAAATAAATCTGGTGGAAGTTTTTTTGTACAACAAATTTCATACGTTTAATAGCATCAGCAAAGCTGTTTTCGGTCTTTCTATTTTGACATTTGCACATTATGTTTTATAATAACACTATACTAGTGCAGAAATCAAGCAATCAACCTCTGCATTTTATATCAGCTTTGTGGTGTTATATCAGCTTTTCAGTAGCATGCTGGACTGATGAGTTTTTAATTGGTAACTCCATATTCGTATACAAAGCAAATATACAACATCGTTTTGATGCTTATTGGTTACTTGGGTAGGTGCAAGTAAATTCACAGAAATATATCTCCGAATTAAGGCTTTAGAACTTGGCAACGATGTAGTTGATTGGGATCTCAGGGAAGTAATTTAGAACTGTTATTATTTATAATATTTCTTTAAGATGTTATATAGCTAATGAAATAAAGGAATTGTGTTGATCTGTTCGATTCGATCGTTTACAATCGTTGGTTGACACGTTCCTCCAAATTTAGGAATTTAAACCGGTGATATACTTGAACCGAGAGTCTTCGAAATTATCTCAGATACTATCAACCAATATCAGTCATGATTCAGAAATTTTTTGTATCTTTTGTATCAACAGATTACAATGATCCAACAGATACAATGTGATTATTTTGTTATATTGAAACTTCATTAAATAGGATAAATATGAATAAATATTTGACTAAACTTTCCCCTGCATACTCTTGCTTTCAGGAGACAGAATCACCAGCATCACCATCGATTTCCGTCACATTGCCCTGGAAGATGCGATGACCATCCTCAGCTATGCCTCGCCATACAATGTCCAACTTGAACTGGTCAGTGGCGAGAAAAATCCCCAGACGCAAAGTCCCAAACCAGGACATCAACCTCTCTCTCACCCGCTGGTGCGATCAAGCAGTCAGTCGGATATGAACACGGTAAGATAATTGTCGAGCATTACGCAAGCAAACTTTGTCATGAAACTTTCTTTATTTTCAGATTGAACGTAACTCCCGCAAAAAGCTTTTCCCAGGAGAAGATGCCAGCTCATCGCTCAAAATGGAGCAACAATCCGGTCCGCCTAGCTTGAATAAGGTGCTTCCAACAGTTCATAAAGAGAACGAAAAAGAACCGAAGAAGCATTCGTTCAAGCAACAGATGAAAGAAATGATCGAAGAAAAGTTTCAATCGCGACATGCCGACACCGAACGAAAGGACTCCAATACAGAAGGCAAGAAGGGCCACAAATTCGGCATCCGCGTGTTTCCACCATCAATGAATGATAAACTCTTCGGTCGAAGTCCAACCAAAATTCAAGCGGACAATGAAAACAACAGTAACATTGAAAAGAAAGAAGCCGACGAAAAGAAAGAAAAATCACCATCCCCACCGGTAGTAAAAAAACGAACGAAGGAGCCGAAAATGATTCCGGATGTGGCAGTTATTGAACCTACAACGACCGATACGGCCACCATGCCGAGCGAGTTCGAACGACAAAATAGTTTGACCTCCAGTGGAATTAAACGTGATGCAGCAGGAATCCCACAGGAAATGCCAGGATTCATGATGCAAGCTGCGAATGCCGCTAAAGATAACCGTAAGACGACGAATATGGAAGCTGATAACAAACGAAAGGGAAAAGCACCCAAACCACCACATAATGAATCCGACCTGGACGAAAGTACGATTACCACATATACCAATCTGAGCATCGATGTTCCAGATGCGGCTACAAACAGTGGTCGAATGATGAACGGAACACTGGAAATTGTTTCCGAAAAAGATGTTGAAGACATGCAATTCCAGCCCAATGATCCATTGAATTTTTCAGACTTTGCTGAAAAAGTATTGAATTGTACCATCGAACGTATTTCTGGCATAGAGAAATTCGACGAGGAAGGACCAAGCAATACCTCAACCCCGAAGAGTGAACGCAAGAAAAGTTCTCTAACGGAGAGCATGACGCATGATGACCACGGTATGGTATCCTATAGGTATCATCACAAACGACCACTAATTTGGCTTTATTCAATTACAGATTCGGACGTCGATCAAATTCCTTCGAGCAACAAGATCGAGCTCAACTCCAGCGACATAACCGTACACCAGAGTTCACCGAGTCCGACCAGTAGCGAGGAACTGATGGAAGACAGCAACCGACGAACGGCAAGCCTTGGTGATTTGTCGAAACTGGAAACCCAGAAGACAAACCCCACCAGCAATAGTAACACCTTGGAACGAGCTCAAAGTTTGGAGATAACAGGAGATACGGCAACCGTTGTCGGTAATGGATCCGTAGTGATTGACACAACTGCCACGGGAAATAAAAAACGCAAATCATCGATTGAGGGACAGATACCGGTAGAACCTAAAGAAGCGAAACTGACAGTGACAGGAATAATGGAAGGACTGAATTCACTGCATAGGCTTAAAGGTGCTTCCGCCTGGGGTAACCTGGAAGATGCCATAAGTTCCGGAGAGTTGCTAAACAGTTCATCAGAAAGTGAGCTGAAAGTTTCAATGGAAGATTTAACAGAGAATGGCGTCTCAATTGTAACAAATTGTTCAGATATGGATCCGATGATAAAGATGGTAACAACAGTAGTTCAGATGGGTAATGGCACTACCATGATCAACGGCAATGAAAGTACCAGGATCTCAGTGGATGCTGATCAGAAACCACTGCAGGAAGATAATCGAACAGAAACTATTACGATTACTGATAAAATAGCACCGGCAGTAATTGTTGCAGAGGAACGCAAAGTTGAAAAGGACATTGAAAAAGAACACATCTCGTTGACATCCATTAATATGGACTACAATGGCACATACCCCACTGAGGTAGATCAGTCCACAAACAAAACGGATCATATCAAGATCGCTAATTACGACACAAACATTCCTGATGACGTTAAGGTATCTCGTTATCCATTTGGTAGCTTGGAACGACCCAAATCTGACGTGCTGAAGAAACTTCTTGGACAAAAAGAAGAATTGGAGAACACACCATCTGTGTTCATCTCCGCAGACGGTGATTCCAACAAGATTACGATCGAAAATAGCTACCATGATGTTGGAGAACCTATAAGTTTGACGTTAATTAATAACACAGAAGTGTATCCAGTGGAAAATGAGCTAACCGAGAGTAGCCAGGCTTCACCTGTGTTTTCAAGCAATACAAATGGAATCAGTAGCATCAACATCTCGTCTTTAGAGGTAGACTTATCGAAATCGCTTAACAACAAACCGTTTACAGTCGCACCGAAATTTTCGTTGGATAATATCGTTACGATTTCGACCGAATCTTCTCAACCGTCATCCATCATTTTGATAGATGATGAAAAGTTAGATTTCAGTCTACAAACTCTAGATGATTTTGAGGATAGTATTGAAAACACATCCTCGGTCGTACCTCAACACAATTTCGCCTCAGAAATTAACAAAACCGTCATAGAAACCTGTCAACCTTCACTGGAAAAACCAAATGTTCCAAACAGCTTCGTCACTGAGATTTCAGTAAAAACACCCGAATCGGAACAGAATGGAAAACCGGAAGAACCGCCTAAGCTAACAAAGAAACCACCAAAACCGGAAAAACCAACTACGCCTCCTTCAAGAATCCCAGTTGAACGACGAATGTCCAGTGAGCATAGCTACATTCCACGTAATACCGAAATCAAATTCACCACCTCAACTTACGATACTGGCAGAAGTCACGAGAAACGCCCACTGGGAATCGATCAAATACGCTCCAACTTTGAACGAAGTAACTCCAAACCCGACGTTCGCTCGTTCGAAAGAAGCAACTCGAAAACCGACGTTCGGCCATTTGAGCGCAGCAATTCAAAACCCGATGTTCGTCCATTTGAACGCAGTAATTCCAAACCCGACGTTCGTCCATTTGAACGCAGCAATTCCAAACCCGACGTTCGTCCATTTGAACGCAGCAATTCCAAAACCGACGTCCGATCAGTACTAGAACGCAGCAACTCCAAAACCGAAATCCCAGTTCTGATACGACGAACGTCGATACCATCAATTAATCTTCACGGTTCGAACACAGTCAATTCCACCCCACAGGTTACTACTACGAACGGGAATGGTAACGGAAACGGAACCAAAGCGAGTCCATCCCGCATTCCAGTGTTCAACTCTACCAATAAAATGAACAATGGTCATGACAGTTCTCGATCGCCTCCACCGTTTGTTCATAATAATAACAACGGAAGTTTTAACAACAATCATATTAGCAATAAGGTTTCAGTTAGCATCACCTCAATCAAGAACCAATCGAAACATCCCAGCGGCAAATTCACCGGAAACTAAGCGGTTTACAAGACTTAGCGTACTCTATCGTAGCGACTAACCAGTTTGTTATTTCATTTCTTATGGTGCAATTGAGAATGTATGTGTATGAGATTTCTGTGGAATTACTATTTAGTATCGACACAAAAGCGTAAATTTTGAATCTAATTCAATGTTTTCGCAAAAAAAAACATTACGATTACTTCATTGAAAAAATTATATGTGCTGAACCATAAAAAGTTGAGACGTCTTCCACAAATACGGGTCAAAGTTGGAAATGGTATTGTAAAGTATGAGTTAATTTTACACTTTACTACATCGAACAGAAACACCCGTATATACCGCAATGTATCCACCAGCTGTATCTACTCTATTGGTTCTAAGCGCAAACAGGTAGTGTAAATTTGTAATAACCTGAAATTATTTCGTTTAACCGAAATGCTGAGAGCAGCAGAGATGTTTGGCCATATTTACTTTGTATACACTTTTTATATACACATGTAAAAATAAATATATTGAATTAAATTGCTCCGACAGTGGAGGCGAGCGTATCTAGTTTTAAGTCGAAGAGATCACAGATTTGATCATTTGTTAGCATTGATGAATAATTGATAACAGAAAAAAAACAATCAAGAGTACCATTTTATTTTTACAAAAACATTCTGAAAAGACAGGACATGACATTGTTGAAAAATTAAAACGGAACAAATATGTATTCAGAAACCTGAAAAGATGTAAACCATGTTTTAGGCTAACAATATATTATACACCTTTTTTATTTTAGTAATAAAACCATTAATTCTTACCAACTGTAATACTACTATGTTCCGAAAATTGTTCTGTTAACCAGGGCTCATTTTGTTAACATTATGATAAACTCCTCATAATTTATCTTTCCATCTTTGTCAATGTCAGCGTCGTCCAACAAGTCTGCCAGCTCTTCGTCAGACAGTCGTTCGCCGAAATTCTTCATAACAGCCGACAGTTCGTCCACCGTTAGAAAACCATCTCCATCTTTGTCAAAGATCTTGAAAGCATCACGAAGTTCCTGATCGGTAGTGTCCTCCCGCAGCTTACGTGCCATGAGTACCAGAAACTCATTCAATTCGATCGTACCACTTCCATCTAGATCAACCTCATGGATCATTTGCTCTATTTCTGCCTGCGATGGATTCATCCCTAGTGCACGCACAACGATGCCAAGTTCCGCTGTGGTTATCGAACCATTTCCATCTTTATCGAACGTTTCGAACATGTGCCGAAATTGGCGCTCCTGTTCTTCAGTGAGTGAGTGAGCGGACATTTTGATTGGAATTTTATTATATCGTTAGACTTAGAATTTTGAACATCTGCTTGTTTATGTATGTCGAAAACTATTATTTTTAATCCTGTAATGTTCATGGCTTGCTTGTTTGCCTTGTGCTTTGGAGTTTGAAACATAGCAGAAAAACACAATTGAATAAAGATACAGTTTAAAATAGTTGTGTCTCTTACGCGTCCCACAAGATTGTGGTAACACGGATGCATCCTAGAATTGATCGTTATATCTTGACTCAAATAATCGTACTTCACGTCCGTGTCTGCAATAACATACAAAACGCAAATCTCCTTTTACATAATAATCGCGGGTTCGTAAATCGAATCGTGACGTAAAAAAAGCTTACGTTGTTTGTAATATTCAGGGGAAAACTATTTTAATCCACCTAGTGGTGTAATGATGCCTTTCTCATATTACTCATTACATCATAAATATAACCGTGTACGAAATAGAACAAAGCACGCCTTGTTCGTTTTGTGTTTTCTTCTTCTTTTGGTGTTGTACATATTGTCACTCTATATGGCGACTAATAAAATTGATAAACAGTTTGTATTCACATCTCATCCAAGTCAGACGATAAAACAAAACCGCTTACGTTCGGGACAGAAGAAACCAAGTACAGTATTGTGTAGTGAACAATAGAGCGACCTCGAAATGAGTGAACCAAACGAACAAATGCTACCGCCGACACGAAAGAATACAATTGTTGTTGACTTCAGGCAGTGCAAAATTCAACCTTCGATACGAGAACTTGAAGGTTTGCTTAAGGAGCGAATGCATCTTGACATTAAACGTGTACATTTACTTCAGTGCAATAAGACGAATAATGTTGTTTACATCCAGTTTTATAAATGCAATCCAATTCGCAAAAGACAATAACAATGTGCACTATGTGGAACACGAGAACATTAAGTACAACATTCCAGTATGTATGGAAGATAGTGCTATAGAAGTGCGTGTGCATGATCTTCCCTCAAGCGTCACCGATTCATATATTCGCAAAACTATGTCCCACCTGTGATAGCCACCAACAACAATGAAGCATCCCCTTCAACGAATCCATCATCATCCCCTATAGAACAAAGTACACCAGCTGCAGTTAACAACTTACCCTCCAACCACCCAGCAACTGCATCAAATGTACAACAAGGTGCATCTACAGCAACTAGCAACGAAAAGAAGACGGAAATCGACAACAATACCATCGATGCGGCAATGGATGACGAGACGAACCACGAACGAAGTGCCCCTCAATCCTCGCAGGAAGGAAATGAAAGCTCCTCTCCCCCTAGAAAAAGGGTGACAACGAGATCCAAATCAAAAAAAATTATTTAAAAAATCGGCTCAATCGGCCACGTAAAGCTTGTACGCAAATAGGCCTGAATAAAAATATCTTTTAAATAAACAAAAATGATAATTTTCCACTTATAACGCTTTAGCTCCGGAACCGGAAGTCGGATCCAGATAAAATGTTCTACAAATTTTCAGGATATTGTAAGACCTTTAATTCGAATCTTGAAAATCGGTTGAGTTTTTCAGAGATAAATGAGTGTAAACTTTTTCTCAAATTTTCACATATTACCATATAACTCCGGAACCGGAAGTCACATTCAAATGAAATTCAATAGCAAACTATGGGACCATAATATCATTTATTTGAATCTTAGTTTGTGAAAATCGATTCAGCCATCTCTGAAAAAAGTGAGTGCATATTTTTTTCATTTTTTTGGTGCATATCATCCGATATCTCCGGAACCGGAAGTCGGATCGGAATGAAATTCAATAGCAGGCTATGGGACTATGAGACCTTTCATTTGAATCTTTGTTTGTGGAAATCGGTTCAGCTATCTATGAGAAAAGTGAGTGCATATTTTTGTTACATACACACACATACACACACGGACGACCACACATACACACACACACGGACGACCACACACACACTCGCGCACACACACACCTACATACATTTGCTCAGTTCGTCGAGCCTCGGTTAAAAAGTCGATTTTACCGGGGCTACCACGTTTGGCATAAAGTCGTTTGGCATAATACCGTTTGGCATAGCGCCGTTTGGCATAATGGCCATTTGGCATAATGGTCATTTGGCATAACAGTCATTTGGCATAACAGATGAACATGCTGCTTAATAGGAATTGTTCTAATTCAGTGCAATTTTGAAAGGTGTAATGCGGCTATGCCGCATCGTTTTTAATGACCTGGTGTCCGACCTCGCTGCCGCTCGTTCGGAACTGAGGGATAGCTCCTAGCTTTGAGTAATCCGGGCAAACGCCCGCAACTAGACAGAGGTGATTTCTGCGGGGGCGCTGCCCCCCGCAGTGGCCGGCGCTTCCGACGGCGGGTCGCCGGCGCACTCGCGACCTTCGGCCGTCTCGACCTGAATCATCTATGACGAACAGAATATTGGCTGGCACTAAGTGAGTTGCTTATATAAAAAGGTTTCACATATTTCGTTCGAGTTTTCCTTGCAGAACATCAATCGATCGAAACACATACGAAAATTTTCATTAGATTAAAATATTGCAAATCCAATTATTATTATGCCAAATGGCATTATGCCAAATGACCATTATGCCAAATGACCATTATGCCAAACAGCGTTATGCCAAACGGTATTATGCCAAATGACCTTATGCCAAACGGGCCGCCCCCGATTTTAACAATGATTGCATAGCCTTTCTATATGAGAAAGGCAAAAATATTTCTCTTATATATATATATATATATATATATATATATATATATATATATATATATATATATATATATATATATATATATATATATATATATATATATATATATGTTATATATATATATATATATATATATATATATATATATATATATATATATATATATATATATAAAATTTTGAATTAAGTCCCGTAGCTGGAGTTTTAAAAAAGGTTTATTCACATGAACTTCACTTAATCTAGCACTCCGCGGCCACGGTCGTTGTTACAAACGAACTGAACCCCTGTCTCTGAATCCGAGGTGGTTTTGATGGAATATTATGCTGACCCGGCAATAATGTTCTGGCATGGGTTGAGTTTGTTGTCTTCGATATTTGATGCGAGAAGTAAAGTGCTGATTTGGTGTCTAGGGTGTCACGTAATTCGTCGGGGGGGTGAAGAAGTGTCGTCCTCGGCACTTGGTTGGTTGTCTGGGGATTTTCAATCTGACCTCCTTCGGCGTTGGATTTTCTTGGATGTTTTGTGTTTAGTGGATTTCAGGTGCAAATAGACAATGAACAGAAGGATTAGTAACAATGATGAAGATAGTGATGTACCTCCTATTAGGCTCCATTGCCATCTTTGATCGATCTCCTGTTGCAGGGATACTTTTTCTAGGTTGTTTCTGTTGGAAAGCACTACATTTTCTATTTTTGCAATGTCGTGCGCAGGCTTCCCAAATGTACCGCCGCGCGACATTATTATTGAGGCTGTCTTGCTACTCTTTCCATGACAGCCTTGTGATAGGTTTCATCACGACAGCCCTTAGACAAATAGTTCTGTACAGCCAACGTTGCCGTCATTCCCTTCGTTGGACAGTTCATTCCATCTCAAAACATTTTGTCATGGTCCACGACAGCCGAAGAAGCATGAAGTTATCGCTGTTGCGACAGTAAACTTCGGGTATCAGTCACTGCGTTGTTTCTGTCGAGAGCAAAATATTACTCTCCCTTGAAATCTAGTACCACATTGTTAGGATCTCGATCACGAGGTCGAAAGCGATACGTAATGCCTCAGTTCAGTCGAATCGACTTCAAAAATAATCGTTTCGAGCTACTCGATTCGAGATGCATAATGTCAGCCCTGGGCATAATGTCAGGTCTGCGACAGTAGCCGGTGCGGTTCAAATTTGTTGCTCTTGGTTTGCTATGAAGATTCGAGGCAAGCATGTGGGTTTTAGTTTTGCCTTTGGTGATTGCTTTGCGCAGCGGTTGATCATTGCGCATAGCAATCACCCAATCGCCGTTGGTAGGGCATTGCTAACAATATAATTGATAATTAATAATATACGAAACGGATTGAAGAACGGGCTTTGGTTTTAATGAATAGTTAATTTTTATATTTTGGTCGATCTTCTATGAATCGATCGATCAATGAAATTCTATAGAAAGAAAAGTTTGTTTTCAAGAAATTATATTCATAATTAAAGATCTGAGACAGTTCGGCGTGCTCGTTTCTGGCAGTTTACGTTCGGTTTGTCGGCTGTAACATTCATAGTGTAGGCGCGTACTGATGTGCGTGGAGCATTATTTCCATCCTCTTTATCTCTTCCTTCAGAATATCAAAGGCGCGATCGTTTCTTATACAGATATATTCAAATACAACAAAGCTTTGAATGCAAAAACTGAATGAAAAATTGCGGTTCTTCCAAAAAACATGTTTCCAAGCGTGGAATGCAGCATGGTTGCCCGTAACAGATTCGAATGTTTCTTTCGTTTTATTTAGAAAAAAGTTTTAGTTCACCAAGTTATTTAATAATGTCTTTCTTGAGTAATATGGTCTCAAGCTTTCTAGACATATCAAGTTATCTTCTATATATGAATAGTATAGTGTTTCTATTAACCTGGAATATATTCCAAAATACATATGTGCTGATAATCTGGAATTCATTTTCTTCCTGTTCTACATTGAATTATCTTATCTCAAGAAACGGCATATTAACTATTATATTATTTTGGTCATAGCTACCAGAGGTTCGCGACTTTTACACACGTTAAAACTGTCACTTTACATTGTAAAATTTAAAACTCGGTTAAAGCGCATCTTTCATCAAGTAGAAGCTTGTGTTCAGTATATTTTGAATTCTTTAGCTTAAGCTTAGCTCTATGTGCTTTTACGCTCAATCCATTTTTTGGAAATGTAGATGTTGCAATCACGAGCCGCACGCAGAAGAAGATGCGGTGCCTTGAAATTTCAAACAGCACATCCAGTTTCTATGCGCTTGCTACAATTCTCGTACACATTTTTGGTTCTCTGTTTCAGTCGGCTCTCACGCCCTCACATTTCGATGCACTATAGATTCATCGTATTGAATTTCATTGCCGGTTCTGGTTGGGAAATTTGGGGATAAGTACGATTACCTATCAAGTACACTTATATTTCCAAAAATGGTAAGTAACAAAAACTATTCAAAATTCAAGCTCAATTTGGTTTTGAATAATCTTATATCTGTCATTGGAATTATAAAAATTTCATAGTGTCTATACATAGATTTTGATTTTGTCATAAAAAAAGGTTTTGAAATTACTTGAAAATTCGACTAGTGAAAGTTGACATTCGACTAAGATAAGTTAAGCAATTCCTCCGTGTGTATGTATGTGTATTGTATGTGTCAAACAACGTCACTCAATTTCTCAGGCATGACTGCACCTATTTTTCCAAATCAGGCTGAAATGAAAAGGCTGCATAGGTTACTATTGAATTTAATTCGGATCCGACTTCCGCAGTTACAAATCTAAGAATGTCGAAAATTTTCTACCGCCTAATTGTCTAAGTAGCTTGTGTCCGCATTAAGAAAAAATTAAACGTTTGGAACTTTAAATATTGTAAATGAATAGGGAAACATTCTAAGAGCCGAATTCATTGCATATATTTAACAGTTTTCTTTCTGAAAAGAAATTATGTTAAAAAAAATGAAAAATGATATATTGAAAAATGTAGGTGTGATTCCCCGGTGAACGACCACAATTAAGTTTGAAAGCGGGAATAAATAAATATAATAATAATAATAATACTCAGCACGTTGAATAGTAGCCACGTGATCATTGAGTTTGCTATGTCCAGTCAGAGCTCTGACCAGAATACTGCAATGATGCTTGGAAAAATACAGTAGACACTTTGACATTTTCAGATTTAAAACTGGTAGAAATGCTTTTGTCTGAGCGCAAGTTTGCAAGCTGCGCCAGTAGCTGGCATGTTTGGATGCAGCCCAAGAACGAATCTTGTGCTTTATCCAACTAGTTGAAAGTGGTAAAGCTGGTTCAGGAAAAACGAAATCATTCGTTTCACCAGCTCTAGCCAACTCATCAAATAATAATAATAATAATAATAATATTGTGGCTGTCATTTCCGACCCTAAAAAATTCATTGGTTTAGTTATCCTAGGAAAAACAGAAAAATCAAACCGTCATTATTCAGAATAACATAAGATATTTTCGGAGTATTATCAATGAATGCTAGTGTATCTGTTTCTTTAGGAATAAGAAGGAAGCACTAAGGATGAATACTTCAGTAATTCAGATATATGAGCCGTTACACAAAACTCTGTGTTTATCTTTTAATTTTCGTTAGTTATTACAATTCATTGCCTTCGCCGACAGTATATATAAATCTAAAACAATTTCTTTATTTCACAATGGTAATGTAATGAAACCCTAAAGTTTCCTGCAAAGGTAATCCCAACAACGCAATCGTATGTACTAGTACCATTTCATTGAGGCAGCCGAAATTGTACGAGCGCACTATGAACCACAGCTCGTCTCCAGAAACAGCCGGTTTATTGCTTCAAGAGACATTGATGAGACAGCCGTCTCGCGACAGCCCTTCGTAACAGTAATTCCCTAAAAATCAAAGGATGTCTTCAATTTTCAAAGGCTGTCGCCGTAACAGTTGCTGCGAATGAGCGGACATAAAGAAACAGGATACAAACAGCCCGTTCGGTTTGACTACTCTCCGGATGGAATACTCTCACCAATCTGGCGAATTCAAACTGTCTCAGTGACAGCACTCATTTAGGCATGCGAGCGCTGTTGCCATTACAGTTCGGCATATGCTGCACACATATTGTAGACTGGGCTTTCGACTTTGCGCTCAGACAGTTCATGCTATCTCGTGGCGGATGTCATTGAAAAGCAGTACTGCTGGGAAGCCTTGGCGTGCGTCTTTACAATTTGTTTATGGATAACTAGATCGTGCAAGGCTCCTTGGATTGTTTCAATATCGCTAATTTTTTCTTTGGATGTAAAATTATATCCCATGTAGGTGATTGTACAGTTTGAGAATGATAGTACGAAACTCCCGGACAGGTATCTATTACTTGGTCCGCAGTTAGAGCGTAGCTTGGAGTGTTGAGCATTCTGAATTAGAATTTGATTATCGGTAGTTAGTTTTGCTGAAGTTTCGTTCTTTTCCTCTAAAAGGCAATGCGGTACTTCGCCCATAACGAGTGGGTAAATGCATGAGTCCTTATATTCCTTAATGTAGATATTCAGTTGAACGTAATCATCGGGTTTTGATGTAGTAAAGAGCTGTTTATTTTGTTTGATTATGAACTGAAGATAGTCTTTTATGATGGTGTTGTTTTGAATTACTGGATAAATTCGGATGATCACTGATTCTTCCGGTTTCAACTCTGGAACATGTAGTATGTACAGTAATGTATTTTTGCTGCTTGCTATTTTTGCGGTTACCAAGTTGAGTACTTCTTCGGGTATATCTGTTTGGATTCCCTGGTTGTTCAGAATTGTTCTTACTAGATGTATTTCCCTATTGGATAGTATTTTACTGTTTGTGACGTGCATTTTGGAGAATAGTATTGCTTCTTGGATGTTGATTAGAATTTTGTTAAGGGTATCGATATTCATCATTGTTGTAATCCTATCTATTTCGTCTAAGATTTTTTGGTTGATGTGCTGTTTTTCTATTATCTGGTTTATGGTGGACGTCAAATCTGCGATGCTGTTGCCGATTTGCTTGTTTATTTTGATTTGGTGTTTTTTTTT
The DNA here is from genome assembly GCF_030247185.1 of Malaya genurostris. Taxonomy (NCBI): domain Eukaryota; kingdom Metazoa; phylum Arthropoda; class Insecta; order Diptera; family Culicidae; genus Malaya; species Malaya genurostris. The sequence continues at coordinate 98,247,341 of NC_080572.1, forward strand.
CATTTATGAGTTGATTTAATGTTTTGTTGATGATTCGTAAGTGTTGGGCATCTGGGTTGCCGGCGATCCATTTCCATACCGTGCCAATGGTCTCCCATCTTTTGCTCCTATGGGTCGTTGGTTTGATTTGTAGATAGTTGGAATATAGTTCGCGTATCTTATGTTTGCTAATTTGGTTCAATATACTGACGTTCTGTGTTTCTTGGTAGACTATACTTGTTAAGTGATTGATTGTTATTTCTATATCAGTAAGGTTGATTGGGTGTATGATTCTGATGTTTCCTGTCTGTATTTGTATGTATGTCTTATTTTATGCATTAATATAGGGTCCGTGTTAAGGTTTTTTATGTTCATATCTTGACATGAAATTTTTGTTATAATGATGATAATTCCTATGTATAGAGAGAGCATCTGTAAGGCGTAATGTGAGAGGCAAAATAGAGTTAACTTCGTTTAGGTCTTTTGATTTTGTTTTTATGTCGTTTGACTAAATTATTTTTCATGAATGTGCGATTGGTTACAAATTTAGCGTTGTTCTTGTTTGCTCTTGCTTGAGTCGTGGTACGGATATTTGGAATAATGTGAACCTCTTGACCCTCATTGATTGGTGGCGGGTCTTCTCTTCTTATATTTTGATTGGTAATGTACTCTTGTGATTTTTCCATATTTCTTTTTGCTTTTGTAAAAAGTTCCTGTGCATCTCTTATAATTTCTTCTGGATTTACAATATTGTTTTGATTAAATAGGATTTCATTCGGTGTATATTTAGTTGAAGAATGAACGGTATTATTATATAACGCAACTGACAATTTTACAATTGATTTGGTACCCATTGTTCTGAATTTATGTTTGTTTATATTAAAGATTTCGATTATAGTAGAATGTGTGCGTTCTGTTTGTCCGTTAGATTCGGAGGACGCTGCGTATTCTATTTGTGAACCGAGCTGGCTAAGAAAATCCCTAAGTTGGATGGATCTAAAGGTGGTTTCGTGATCTGTGATTATTTTCTTGGGTACTCCGAATATACTAATAAATTTTCCTAGTGCTTTTCGCACATGTATTAAATTTTTTGATTTGATGTATATCATTTGGAGAAATTTTGAGAATGAATCGATCAATGATAAAAAACAATGTTTGTCTATAATAAAGATATCCATGTGGATTCTTTCTAACGGCTTGTTCGTTATGGGCCTAGGAGATATTTTAATGTTAAAGGGTATTTTTGACTGTTACATATCTCACAAGAGTTTATGAATTTTCTAATTTTTGCGCACATGTTTGGGAAAAAGTATGACCGTTTAATTTGTGCTTCTACTTCTGTTATTCCTCGATGCGCTCTCTCGTGTTCTTTTGTAATTATTTGATCTTGTCTATTTTTGTTTTGAACGTCTTCCACTATTTTATCGGTGAAGACAAAGTGACCTTTCTGATTAAAATTCTCTTTATAGGATTCCTGGATGGTTTGTATAAGATTTACTGGCGCCATAAGGGCGCTTTGTTTGCCGTTGTGAAAGTGCTTTAAAAAGTGCGTTATTTGATCTTTATTGAAGTTATTTTGGGATATAATCGTTCGTTAATTTTGAAAAAGGGTTTCCTGTATGATTGTGTCTAAGCGTAAAATTTTGAAGATTATTTGATTTCGGTAGTAGTTTAGTGGACGTTCGGAGAAGTGTATGAAATAATCGGATGAATCATCGGCGGAGTGTATTGTTTGAGATTTAGAGGAGTTGGAGAGGGTTTCAAAATGTTCTGTATCGGGGGGGGGGGGGGCTGTTGACCATGGATGCTGCATCTTCTTCGTGGTTCCTGGGATCTGTAATGTTGGAAGTTTCGTTAATATTAGTTTCTATTGGTATTCTACTTAACGCGTCTGCTACGACGTTGGATTTTCCTTCCCTATATTTAACGTCATAGTCGTAGTTTTCTAGATCTAGTCGCCAACGTAGAATTTTTGAGTTTTTATCGGAGGTTTTTATGAAAGTAAGTGGTTTATGGTCGGTTATTAAAGTAAATTTTTGTCCGTATAAATAAGGTTTGAATTTATTCACAGCCCATATGATAGCCAATGCTTCTTTTTCATTGGTTGCGTATCGTGATTCTGTGTCTGAGAGTGTTCGAGACGCGAATGCGATTGGGCGTTCGACATTGTCTTGTACTTGTGACAACACAGCGCCTAGTGCGAAGCCTGATGCATCTGTAGTTAAGATGAAAGGTTGGTCGAACTGCGGGTACGTCAGTATTTGGTCTGTTGATAGTATTTGTTTTAGTGTATTAAATGAATTTATGTATAAAGGGTCTTTTGGTTGAACAGTCGAATCTTTTTTCAGGTATCGGGTCATGGGTCGCGTTATTTTTGAGAAGTCTTTAATGAACCTTCTGTAATACCCGACTGAACCAAGGAATTGCTTGATTTCTTTTTGGGTTTTCGGTAACGGCCATTGAATAATTTTTTCGATTTTTTCGGAGTTTGGTTTTACTCCCTCGGACGTTGTAATGTGTCCTAAAAATTCGGTCTCTTTTTTCAAAAATTCACATTTATCTAGTTGAATTTTTAAATTGAAATCGGATAAACGTGTTAATATCAGTTGCAAATTTTCCAAGTGGTTTTTAAGATTATATCCGATGATGATTATATCATCTAGATATACATAGCATCTGGTTCCAATATATTCATTAAGAATGTTGTTCATGGCTCTCTGAAAAGTTGCAGGAGCATTTTTAAGCCCGAAAGGCATTCTGGTAAACTCGAAGTGTCCTTTATCTGTGGAAAATGCTGTTTTTTCAATATGTTTTGGGTCCATTGGGATTTGATGGAATCCCGATTTCAGATCGATTGTTGTAAAATATTCGGATTTTCCCAAAGAATCCAATATTTCTTCGATTTGGGGCATTGGGTATTTGTCATCGATGGTATGCTCATTAAGCTTCCTATAATCGATGACGACTCGTACTTTTCTTTTCCCTGAGGCGTCCATTTTTTTGGAACTACCCATATGGGTGATGAGTACGGGCTTTTAGATGGCCGGATGATGCCGTTGTCTAGCATCTCCTGGATTTGTTCATGGATATCTTGTTTAAATTGGTGAGGGTACCGATAATTTTTTGTATAAATTGGAGAGTTATTCGTAGTATGGATTTTATGTTTGGTTGCGGAAGTAGACGTTAATTTTTCTTCGTTTCTTTGAATTACACGTTCATGTTTTTTCAGAACGTTTAACAATTCGGACTTCTCTAGTTTCGAAAGATGGCTTGTTCTAATTCTAGTCTCTATATCGGCACCTGGGTTGTTTTTTGAAAGGTCGATGCTATTAGGAGGAATCGTTTCGAAGTTGTTAACTTTTAGTTGAAGTTTTGGTTATTTTACGGGGTGTTTGAATGAGGAAATTATGTGTATGACTGACTTTTTGTTTTCTGCTTTGTACAAACCGGGGTGAATGAATGTTTTCTTGCAAAGTTTTTGGTATGTTGGTACAAACCAGTCGCCATTATTTGTTGTTTCTAGAACTTCGAGTAAGACAGTTGTTTATCGAGAAATTTTATAGTTTCGTTTTCGTAATCGATGTGTGATTTCAATTTGGCAAGAGTTTCCGAACCTATTATGCCATCGAAGAAATGGTGGAATTTTTTAACGTAAAATGAGAGTGGTTTGAAACTACCATTGAAGAAATCTATCTTACCTTTCTTGGTCACGTAACTGGTTCCACTATTAACATTTTAATTTGTTCTCTAGTAGTTGGATGAATAAGTTTTAAATAAAGTAAATAATTTAGGTTCTCTCGTGATTTGTGTTAACCGAGTGAAAATTTAGGTCCAGGTCTTCTTCGTCTTCAGACTCCGATTCCGAAATTGGTTCAGGTTGGGACTCTTCGTGGGGTGGGTTCTTTGTCGTCTCGTGATTATTTATGGTTCTCTTATTAATAGTTAATCGGCTCCGAGTGGAACCGGTTTCCATAGGTTCCGATTCATTTATTTGAATTTCTTGTTCAATTTGTTTTTTGTTCTGGTTAAATTTGTTAGTTCCGGGTTTCTGGTCGAAGTCTTTGTACTTGTATTTTTTGTCGTGATTTTCTGTTTGTATTTTGTGTGCTGCGATTTCTTTAGATTTAAATTTGCAGAGGAACGCGTATGCGTCCTCCATGTCTTTAGGTCTGGCGGCCTGTGCATAGCCGAAATAGGGTTCTGTCAAGCCGGATATAAATGCTGCCAGGGCATCCTCTTCGATAAATTCGTTTATTGTGTCCCAGCTGTGTTTGTACCGTTCGTTTTGTTTTGCTATTGTCTTTATATTTTGAACGATTTCTTTAGATTTTTGATAGTATCTTGTTATGGTCATACCGTCGGTCATCCGACATTGCCACAATTGGCATTTGTACGTTGACAATTCCTGGCGGTCTCACAGTGCATTAATTAAAATCAATTTGATTTCTTCGAAACTGTCTGGGTTGCCAGCCAGGCATAGGACGTATTTAGCTTTTCCTTGAATTTTGTTTGATATAGCTGTTATGTACATTTTGAACTGTTGGGGAGACACATGCGGCTCGTAAGCATTCAAAGTTTCCTCCGCTGTTTCTAGCCAAGAATTCAACTGTTTCCTATTGCCGTCGTAGGTTGGTATCATTTTGATCGGGTCTGGTATTTTGAAAAGTTGATCAATATTGGTGGTTACATATTGCGTGCTTGTTGAGGAAGGAAAAGTGTTCGTGTCCAACCTCGTTTGAAATTGAGAGAACATGTTATCATGTTCTGTTTGTTTTGCGGAGAATGACTCCATCATCTGCATCATCGCCTGCAATTGAGCGTTTATTTGCTCCATATTGCTATTTAGTGAAAGATTTTCTATGGAAGGAATTTCCTTCACTGGTATATGTGCTAGATCTCCTGAGTCAGAAGAGGCACTGCTTTCTTCTGAATCTGATGATACACACGCACTGTCTTTAATCTGATTCCACAAATGGTGGATTCGATTATGACTTTTTTCTCTTTTGGCATGTGTTGCAAAAGAATATTTCGAGCGCACACGTTCGCTTAGAACTCGTGTGGCTACTGAAATTGTGCTTCGCTCAGAACTTCACAATTTCAAGGAAGTCGACTTTCGCTTAGAACACTTCGTACTTCCAGCGGTGGGTCTTGTTATACACTTATATGAAAGAGAAAAACAAACTCACCTTAGCAATCGTTTTGTGCGGGGTTCGGGGTTCATCCAGTGATAGCGTAGGGTGCACGGTGGAGCCTCAACTCTGTAAAGATGCTAGCACTCACTATAGTTATTTAGTTCGTGGTTTGCGGACTCACTTTTACACTGTTTTTTACACTCACTACTTGTTCACTATTTTACTGGAACCGCACGGCTGCGCCAATTTTGAATTAAGTCCCGTAGCTGGAGTTTTAAAAAAGGTTTATTCACATTAACTTCACTTAATCTAGCACTCCGCGAGGCCACGGTCGTTGTTACAAAGGAACTGAACCCCTGTCTCTGGGTCCGAGGTGGTTTTGATGGAATATTATGCTGACCAGGCAATAATGTTCTGGCATGGGTTGAGTTTGCTGTCTTCGATATTTGATGCGAGAAGTAAAGTGCTGATTTGGTGTCTAGGGTATCACGTAAACCGATGAGTAAAAAAGGCCTTAAGTTTTTTTAATTACTAATCATTGTTAATAATCCGTTCTTTTGAATTAATGTCTCATGGTGGGTAAGGGCACTACACACTTAAACCCGATTCCTGAGCAATTTTACTCATTGTTCAGTAATACAATTATTCTTTTCCGAAATTCGTTGAAGTATTATTCTGATATATCAGTAATGCGTATTTTTTGCCGAAGTTTGGTATAATATATTGCTGAATTTGTCAGTAAACACCAAATATACCGAAATCAGCCGTTCTGTTTGTGGAATTTAGAATTGCACTAAGAAGAATCACTCAACACGATACTGGATTACCATGACTTAGATCTTCGGCGGTCGCTACGTGAAAGGCCAAGCGAATGGTCTGCTCATCAGTCGTATCCTCTTCTGGTACATGCATAACAATATTTATGCAACTTTGGGTCGTGTTAGATATTAGACGGGGGCTCTATGTAGGTTGCTATTTATCAAGTCGTATCCCACACTGTTTACCGAGATATCGAACAGTTTGCTAGCATTTGCTTAAATTCAGCTTATCATCTAATGTCTCTTGTCGATTTTGAAACCATCACGTCGCCATTTCGTAGAAATTAGATTGACTTCCGGTCAAGCTATCAACGAGTGAGCATGTGTGTTCGTACAAGTGCGACGAAAACTCGCGTTCTGGAGTGAATCAATGTTGCGACGCCGCGAAACTATCATCGGGAGTCACTGTAAAAGCAATTTCAATCGGAAAAAAGAAAATAACACAATCGAAAAAATAACCTAACAATAATCAGACGAGATGGGCAATCCTTAGCCTTAGCATGTCACGTTAGTGACACAGTAAATAAAAAAACCTGTTTTAATCCACCTAGTGGTGTAATGATGCCTTTCTCATATCAATCATGCTATCATATATGATACTGTGGTATTCTTCAAAATATTTTCTTCGATTCTTAAAAGAATAACCGAAATCGGTTTGTTTGACCGTGTACTGATAAAAACTATCAGTTGGAAAACATTTGAGGTCGATTTAGAAAAAATTTCAAGGTTTTTCCCCATTTTCAGTGATGGTATACAATTTTTAACCCACTTTACCCTATATTTCCGAATCCGGAAGTCGGATCCGCATGAAATTCAGGAATTACGTATGGGACCACAGGACCTTTCATTTTAACCTTTATATATGAGAAAGGCAAAAAAGAAATAAGTGAAATCAAAAACATTCTAGTTTTCATATGTACTTATAAATATCTGCTTATTTTCAGGTGGAGACAATGAGGAGCACTAGCATGAGAAAATTCGAGTATTTCGCAAGAAAGGATTTTTATCCGTGCTTCAACAATTCGACGTAATCACACAGCGAGATTTTCGTTTGTAGTCCAGTGAAAAGAAAGTCTTCTTCTTCTTTTCTGGTTGGCGTAACCTCACTTGAGATGACGCCGATTTGATGACACAGCAACTAAGGCTATATTGCCAGTTAATTTTCGTTTATAATCCAATGGACTACAAGCGAAAACCTCGCTGCGTGGCAACGTGGAGTTCGCAAAAGTACAGATGAAAATCCTTTCTTTCTCGAGAAATACTCGAATTTTCTCCGGATGCAACGTGCTCACCCTTTGAGAGTTTCAGCAGGAGTGGAAAAGACTATAAACGAAAATTTACTGGCAATATAGCTTAAGTTACTGTGCCTTAAAATCGGCGTCATCTCAAGTGAGGCGACGCCAACCAGAAGAAAGAAAAAGAAGAAGGAACACTAGAAACAACTGTTTTAGGCTATATGTTTTCTTTTGGGGTTTCCTTTTTTGTATTTGTATTTTTTTTTGTGTAAGCATCAATAAAATACCCCCTTTCTCCAACCTTAGATTTTGCGATAATTTGATACAATAAATTTGATGATTATTTCGAACAAGAAAAAAGCAAAATCCTTTATACGCTCGCGGCTCGATTACGAATGACTCAGTAATTCTGATTTTCATTATTCAATCCTGATCGCTTTTGCCGAGCTAGCAGCAACATTCTAGATGACAAGTTCTATGAGAATTTACAGTTAGAACCTTTCGTTTTTTCTGTATGCTGATTTAACCTCGGTTTTGCTCATGTTCTCTTTTGCACGTTAATAGGATTCTACGTTAAATCCTACCAGGGAATATGCGGTTTAGACAGTATCATGTCGATTCTGCATCAGGATCGTCGAAATTCTTAGTAATTGTATTCTTCCACTCAATTCTGAACTAACCATAACAATCCGAATGAATTTGTGGTAAGAAAACAGTCAAACTGTGTCTAAAATCACCTGATGAAAAAATATTTTCGATGATACTAGGTGTTCAATTGTTCTATATTCTATGGGGTTGCCTACATATATGGGACAATTATGTGTAGGAAGGTGGTATGATCAACCGAAAAAAAAACTGCTATTAGTTCTCGACTCCTGGATTTCATAGTATGAGTTATGCTACGATTAATGAATGAGTCAAACGGGATTTTTTCTAATCAAAAAGAAACAAGACAATAAACTCCAATTGAATGATAGCACATAGTTATATATTTGTTTTTAAGTCCAGAAATAATAAAACCAATTCAAATGTTGAATTGAACATCATAAAACACCTTACAGATAATATAGTTTCTTTTCCAGCCAAGTGCTGGGCGTCTGATGCAGGAACTGTCCTGCAAGAGCCGAAAGTTTGTGAGCGTACTGACAAACAGCCGGTACGCCCACGGTTCCAGACCAATTGTAGTACAAGTGGGTCTGTTTGAAGGTATACTGCTGCAACCGATCAGCACTCAATCCAGATTCATCTCGGAGAATATTGTAGGATGTTGGCGATACGGTACCCTGACGAACGCTTTGAGAAACCAAGTAAAAGTCATTTCTGTAAAGAACGAATCGTTAGTAACCGTCGACATTAAATGCTCTTATCTGCTTTATCAATTTACCTTTCTGGCAGGGTAATGACATCGTCGACAACAGTTCCTGGAGAGGGATTTCTTCTGTCTTGGAATAAACGAGTATTGATACGTTTGTTTACAACGAAGAATGTCAACCTGGAAGGAAGCTCCGTTGCTTTGTAGGCGGCATCAAGTTTCTCCTTCACTGAATTTACTTCGTGTTCATGAACATAATTCAGTTGACCATCACCAACACCGTCACGGTAGATAACGACTCGCTGTGGCAATGCTCCATTAAAGCTCGAAGCGTATGCTCGGATAGCTTTGATAACATTCAAAGCCAAAAAGTTAGACAACTCGCCGCCGTTAGCGTGTTGACTCACAGTTGAGAAATACTTGGGATGCTTAATACCTCCACCATACATGGATGCAACTAAGGCACCATATGCTTTAGATCTATCCTTCGAGTCTTTGCAGATGTCGAATCCTATAACCATAACTGATGACAAGGGACTCTTCAGAACCCACGGAATTCCACCCAGTTTGCAGTTCATCTGAATAGCGACTTTGGTGGCCACTGACATCAATGTACGAACGTTACCACCCTTCGGAGTGATTGTACGGGTTTTCATTACCTGTGTTGGTACTGCTCGTTCTACACAACATTTCTTTTTGATCGCGGCATAACGATCTACCTTATCGTTAGTTACCAGACACATGATCAACTGAGGATCTCTTTGAACGATTTGTGACAACTGCTCAACGTAAACGACGGGAGAATCATTAGGGATAATGATTCGTCTTGGTTCCTCAATTTGGAAGTGCATACCATTTGCAGCTTGTTTCAGACATCCCATAAAATCGGCAATCAATCTCTCAGAACCAGAAGGAACTATGACACACCAGTTTGTGAGGGCAACGGTCAAATACATTGGATTGTTGCGGAAAGCCATCTGCCATTCGGCCATGTCACCAGCTAGTACTTGACTGTAAGTAAGTGAAAAATAGTCAGATATGTTACCTTGTTTAGGATACAACAAAAAAAAACTTACTAGTTGGCTTGCTCTGGATGGAAAAAGACAGTTTCCGGAGGTAGGATTCTCGCAGGTACCTCAACCAAACGACGATCAAGCTCCGTCTTCCAGAATTTGAAAATATCACTGCTTTCTTTACATTGTTGTAATCGTCGGTTGAACGACTCCAGTCTCTCAATGCGTTTATCCGGATTCAAACGAGTGTGGTCAGCTAGAGCACGCATTAAACTAAAAGGAAAATAAAGTATTGAGCTCCAGTAAACGTTTATATGAAATCTAATACTTACTGGAAATCCTTACGCATATCGTCCGTAATACCAGTGATACGAGAAAGCTCTGGTACCAAATATATAAGTTCAGGCATTCCAGCCCGTATTTCTCTGGGTTTAGGTCGAGAAACTAACATCGGTTGACGAGGATCTCTAATGGTTACATTATAGCGATCTTTGAAGTACTGCATGAATGTAAGTGAACCATTTTTAGTTTCAAAGGAGCTTTCAGGAGTTACATTGAAGTCCACATCCGAAACAGTATAAGTATTATTTTTTCCATAAGTGGTCATAACAACCGAACCCAAAATCATCCTTTTGTAATTATCTCTGAAGTTCCCTCTTTGATTCATACACTGCTCAAACAGTGAATAACACGTATCCGTACGCATGACTCTATGGGTCAGTTCGGCACACATCAAAACCTCTTGCTCATGTTGGCGGATGCTTGTAACGTAACCTGGATATAGCTCAATGCCATACTGCCGGACCGATACTTTAGCTTCCGGATCAAAGAACGACCGACCGATCAGTTGTAGTTTCAAACCAGCCATTGCCTTACGATTAATTAGATTGAAAATCACAAACGCCGTTTCGTTTGTTCCATCAATCACACCGGTTCGTCTGAGCCTAACACTGTACTCTTCTTCAGTTGTAGTATCTTTAGTAGTCAGCTCAATCTCTTCGCTGCACAATTTATTTCTTGTGAACAAGAGTGTGCCATCAAACAAATAACCACCAATTTGTGATTTCAAATTGTACATTAGCGAGCTCATTTTCTTGCTACTTTCCACAGAGGGAGTAAAATCCACTCTGTATTGGAAAATTCTTTCATCTTCGTTGCGCACAACCCGGAAATAGTTTGTCTTTAACATTATTTGTCTTCCTGACGTACCTTGCTTCGAAACGGTCGTGTCCGATCGAGTACGTACGATTTCCGGGAGGAAACGCTTTCCGCGCATTCCACCCCGAGCAGCAACTCCAGATCCACGTTTGAAAGCACGTTCTCCTGCAGCGTGCTCCTCCGGTCTGGCTTTCTGCTCTAGTGCTGCAACTTCATCGACTGCTTGTGAATCAGCTTTATCCGGGCGTGGTGAGGAATGGGGCCGTGACGAACGGCTGCTCCCGGCAACATGCTGATACTGTTGTTCTCGATGCTGAAAATTACCAACTTGGCCTCGTCCATGTTCATCCGCACCTGGCCAACCGGCTCCACTGCTGTGACGATTGCCACCGCGAGATGAACCAGATGAGCCTCCTCCGCGGGATGATCCCACGAAGCCACGAGCTCGCATTCGGCCACCGCCTTCTTGTGGGCTGTTGCTACCAGACATCCTTGAATAACGATTTCCTGTAAAATAAAAAGAAATCTTAAAACTCTATCATGCACTTTCAATATCCGAGAAACTCGCGTTAATTTTCGATTCTAGATTCTCAAGGCACTCTGATCGAAATGTAAAAAGCGGCAAATTGATTTACCCACGCTGTCAAATTAAAACGAGAACCGGTACAAGATGAACTAAAAGAAGGTTTGCCGTTTTCAGGCACACACTCATTGTACATAATTAAAAAATGAGTGAAACGTCACTCAATTTCTTAAAAATGTGTGTTATGTGGTATTATAAATTAATTTATCACAATTGATGCCAAACATTTCTTCTGAAATGATTGCGACAATGATCAATGATTGACGGGATCTAGAAAAGGCAATGACTTATTTTCTCTTAAATGTATGAAAACTAAACGCTAATTTTAATTTATGATTGAATTCAAAAAGAGCCATGAGTTACGTAAATTTTACTAAATGTTTTACATATCGTTTCTGTTTAAGAATTTGAGGAATCGCAAATCAAATCATTAGTTACACTTAAAAATTATTTGGTTTTCAAATGCACATTAATTCATCAATAAGCATTTTCGATTCAATGATATTCGAATGGTAATCCGCTCCACGCCAAACTGATTAAAATACGTTGTTTTAATGTAACGACATATGTTCTATCAGCAATATGCCTCTCTTAATATCTTCATGCCTTTTATTCTGTGTCGGTTAGTATTCCAACTGTATTTGATACCTTATGATATACAACAAACTTACTAAACTAGTAAAAACTGTACAAATTTTGGCACTGCTAAGGAACTTTTTAAAATTGCTGTTTCAAACGTAATCTTTGAAAGCATACTAATTGCCTATCTGTGAAATTTAGATCTTTATGGTAAATGTACGGGTAAAAATGAATCTACATAGGTAATATGACTTCACCAAACATTTTATTCTATATTCAAAATAAAACCAAATACCCACGCAGATCACGTAAATGTATGTGCACGTAACTCACACAACTATATTAAAGCATCTAGGTAGAAAGCTAAGACAAGACCTGACAACTGGCTTCTTATTCTTCCTTCCGAATTATTCTTCTCGTCATTTTCGCCCTGTGGAATAAATACAAACGTATCGGCTACAGTGTAGCCATATTAACAGATTTTTTAATCACTCTATGGTAAGAGAAATTTTTTTATTAAATTTAAATTTTTAAACTCGGTTTTTGATTTTAAATAAACATGAAAAATGTTTTGTGGATGCATTCTTTTATTATATATTAATGCTTAAAACAATTAATTGAGCGTTGATGACAAAACACGAAATATCTCATGTTGAACGCGAAATCGAATCCATTGTTGACGTATTACCGGATCTTTAAGAAACCAGAAAAAGTCAAGTTTGGATAGAAATGCTTAGTGTGACCACAATGTGGAACACAACAGTTCATTCTTCTCGTAAAACTAAACGCACTTTCGAGTTTACACTAATTTAACAAATCTTTTTTGGTTACACTTTAATTCACTAAAAAGAAAAACGATTTTAATTACATAGTGCTGCCACTATAAACATTTATTACAAATGAGATTGAAAAAAAAGTGAAACATTCTCTGAAAATTTTCATTTGCATTGGTGAGCTAAAATTATACATTTTAATAAACTTGTTTTCTAATTTTCTTTATACTTGGCATCATTGCTCGCGTACCCTGCAAAAGTTTTTTCTTTTCACATTGTGCGGGAAGCAACATCAAAATCAGCCAATCAGAAACTGGTCCATTTTTGGAACAAAAGCAGCCCCCCCAGTTGTCAGGTCTTGTCTTAGGTAGAAAGGAATCGGAAAATCTATTACGATATAACCACAGACTAACAGACAGGACACTCAAATTAGATTCTTTAACCATATAAACGGTCATTTCGAATATTTCTGTAGTTGGGACAGTACTCACATATGTCATGATGGCGCCACGTTACCCTATCAAATACATCCTGTCTGTCATCTAGACTGTGTTTATTTTTTTCATTTACCAACAGAGTTGCCATTCATACAGAATTACCTGTAATGTATTGATTTGTATACCTCCATGCGAATTTCATGCAGGATACAGATTTAATACATATTGCCAAAACTATATACATAATTGTGCCTACTTCTCATCTCCAACGCAATACAAAATCGAACCCGTTTTGTTACAATATTTACTTGCTTCTGGTCTGCCGCCACTTAATTTCGGGTGAAAACTACCAACACAATAAAAAATAGTCTAGATGAACAACGTTGAGTCAAATAAATGATTACCTTCCAACATCGCGAAAAAAGTTAAATATATTATCAACGTAATCCAATAATTTATTGTGACGATTCATTATCAAATATTTTGATGAAATCAGGCAACCCTGCAAGCAGCTGATCAGTGTTGACAAACGAAGGGAAACCAACTAGTAAAAAACTTTTACGTAACACAAGGGGTGTACCGATAGTAAATAGTTCGCGCAGTACAATATAGGTGGAACAAGTGCATCACGAAAAATTATTTTTATAAGAATTTACTCATACTGTCATGTCTGTTAGTCTGTGATATAACATACATCAGTTGGGTTGAAATGAGATGGATGTATCGAATAGAAGACTAAACTTCAGTAGTGCCATCTAAGATCATAGTGAATTTTTCCTTTTTGTCTAATGTTAAAATTTATACTTTCGTATAAATGTTTTAATTTCTACTTCGATATGCGTGGTTAATCAGGAGGTCTACTTCGTAGTACTTGTTGACTGGGAGGTTTATCTGTCGTTTTCTAAAATGAACATGATATCTAAACTACACGGCAAAAAAGAATTGTAACCTTTACTACGACACCGAGATTGTTGTGATATTATATCGTAATCGCTGCACATCAGTATTGAGTAGTGACGTGCAGCAGTTTTGCTGTAATATCACAGATATGTATGTCGTTTTAGAGGTTGTAATATTACACGAAGAGATAAACAAATTCTAATCAGAATCACATACAGTATTCAGTCAAGCTGGTATAATCTACTCAAAACGTTATTTCGATGTAATAACTAGAGCTGTGCGCCGATCAAAATTGTCAACATCGGCGGCTGAAACGTCTTTTTGACCAGCGGCGGCGGCGAATCGGCGTCACGCTATTTCCTGAAAACATCGGCGGCGGAGGCGGCACGATTCGGCGTAATCAATTATAAACATATTAAAAATTTTAATATTGATTCACACAGGACAATTTCTCTAATATCTTATTGTTTTGTCGACCTACAATCAACGATCCTAATGTTTATGTGATCCATTAAAGCCAACGTAGTGAATGGAGATGGTAAATGTTTTCGAATGCATCGAATTAGAGGAGAAATTGAGATGAATATAAGTGCGATATTTGGAGATGGTTGACTATTGTTTAAATAAATATTTCATTAATATACAATGGGTTTTTTTATTATGAGCAAGAAATATGAAGTTTTATTCGGAACTATTTTTCAAATCGCTTTTTACATAGTTGATAATTATCATGTATAAAAATCGTTTTAACAACTCAAAAAATAAGTATATCTTTTTCGTACGTATGTAATTAACATAAAATCGATTTGGCGCTCAAATTCATTCAGATATCAAAAATAATATCAAATTAACAAATTCAAATTTTAATTACTTCACATTTGTAACGATTTCTTATAAAAACGGGTAAATTCATTTGAAAAGTCATAGTAGAAGTAGAAGAAAATGTTTTTACTTTGAGTTGGTAACGTTGATCTTAATCTATTGTGCGAAAACTAACGTTTATTTAGAATGGATCATGAAATTTTGTTCAATACCATTTTTCAAATGCCCGAAAATAACAAATAAAGTATCCAAAATAAATGGTACTCGATCACTAAACATTCTAGTACCTGAGAAATCAACACTACACTGGTTTCTAAAAAAAATGTTAATCGGAAAAAACATTATTTATTTTTTTCGGAAGAACCCTCCTTTTCTTGGTTCCATTTTTCATTTTCAGATGTCGCGACCGATAATGTGCCAATAGCTCAAAACCTTTTAAATAAAGACAGAAAATAGGCTTTGAATCAAATGACATTGGCTTCGGTTGACATCGGTAGTACTGATTTTCAGTATAAGTAGGAGGAAAGTAACTGTACTGTAATTTTCAATGAATTTTCATGAAAACTGTAAACAATTTTCCACATTGATAGAATCATTTTTTCGGCTGATGTAATATTATCGGCGGCAGGATTAAAATGTGATAACCGGCGCGCTGATCATCTTTTTCTTAAATTGGCGGCGTGTCGAAATTATCGGCGGCGGCGGCGTGGCGCGGCGGCGCACAGAATAACGTGTGATTTATTTGCAATATTTCTCGAAAACAGAAAATTATTGCAATTGATGTTTAGTACGTCTATTATTTTTCACATCAATTGATAATCACATTGACATTGTTACAATCCTTTTTTTTTTTTTGCTGTGCAGTTATCAATATTGGGTTTTCCGAGATTCGCTAACTAAATTTACTGATTACTGATTTTTTTTGCCGAAATTAGTATTTGTACTGAACTCGTCAGTGACCTACCACTACCCCAAAATCAGTAAATCCAAGCCGAAATTTGGAAATATGTGTTAATTTTTTCTGTCATTCATCAAGAGAACTGTCATTTACGTTTTATATTTTTGCTTGACGCTTAGCAGTTATTTTCTGACTGCTTCTGTTATTTCAGAGAAATTTCCTGGTAGTCATAAGAAAAAATGGAATCAATTTAAAAGGAAGACGTGAGAATCTTCGAGCCATTCAGCAAGTATAATAACAACGAATTATTGTTAATTTTTTATACAAAACTACTTCCAGTTCCTGCTTCCACTGTCGGGAAGTCGAAGGACTTAAACGACATCTCAACCAACATATTCGAAGATCGGCGATTAGTCCGAATTACATATTTTACAATTGTACGTGCTCATAACATAAGTAATGTAATGGATATTTTTGTATGTTTATACAAAAATAAATTGAAATCTTGACCGCCAATTGAATATATACAATTAAAAAAACGAATTCTTTGTTTACCTTCAATTGATGAAAGCTCAGTAAATAATAAATTTTGCTTCGTTGCTTTTACCGAACATTCAGAAAAGGTTATGCCGAAAAGTCGGTGAACTTCTTGCTGATGATTTCGGTGATAACTGACATTTGACAAATTTGAGATTACTGAGACTCATCAATTTTATCTTCTGCCAAAATAATTACCGAGTATTCGGCTCAACAATTATTTTGTCGAGATTCGGTGGAAAGAAATAAGTGTGTACTCAAGCAACCAGATGTTCCACTTAAAACATCCACTTTCTTGCTGCTTAAGCGTATGAGTAATGTCAACAATGTGTGCGTAAAAACAAACAAAATTTTCCTGATTTCAATCAATAAATCCTCCATAAGGGAAAAAACCAAACAGTTCATTCTGCTTAAAATTGTAATTCAAGAAAAGCGAAAATCTTAGTCTAAAACTTTTCCGTTTTCCTTAGAACTGCCCGAGAAAAATTATTTAAGTTTCAGCTTACTTCCACTGACGCATTTGATTATCAAAAAACACATACCTATTTCATCTTGCAAAAATTATTGCTAAATAAAGATTTACGTGCCTTCTATAAGTCAACCCGGAAAATAGGAACCAAAAACTGATATTTCATCAAAAATGTCAGACTTAACATTCATTTGAGAATAAATTATTGTAAAAAAGATTGTTTGAAACTCAATCGTGCAAGCCAATTTGATAAACACGTTCCGTTGTAATTTATTCGGAATTCATAATGATCATTGATTTTTTTTTCCTTATGGAATTCCGAATGAAAATTTCTCGCTGATTCGGAATTCATTCGGATCAGATAATGCGGGTCCTAGTCAAAATCGGTTATTGCATCTGATTCCATTTGGAAATCATACTAAATTCCGTATTAATTTCCAGATGAGTTGACTGGGATGAATTGGGATTGGACCGGTATCGTCAAATAAAACATTTAGATTCCAGTTGTGACATCAATTTTACGTTCGAGTATTTTATATGAACGGCTGAATGAAAAAGTCGAAGTTCAACTTCCTGTTTGTGAGGAATTCTGGCAACCGGCAGAAGGTTGACTGTATTCAGAGATGCCAGATATTTTCATAGAAAATCTGTATTGATTCGTATAAAATATCTGTATTTATCTGTATTCGCTAATAAAATGAAATTTCTACAATATAATTATGTTAAAAGGTGTTATTCCAATAGATTATGGTTATAGAGTGGTAGATTAAATTTCATATCTTATATTATATTCATCGACGAAATTTTATAGTTTTTTCCTATCAACAACAATTGAATTATGGTGCCATATATTTGTCTAATTTGAAAATGTTCACTTCATAAGTTGAGATGGATTTTCAAAACCCAATATGCAACGTCGAGTCAGGTAATACAACTGTCAGTCTGGCAATAATGTTTCATGATGCCAAGACTTGTCTAACTTTTAAGCTCAATTTAGTTACAAATTTTAATATAAATGGATTTCAGTGTTCTTCATTAAATATCTGCACAAAAAATATATATTTAAAAAGTGATTTGTACGTTGATTCCTAAACGTTTATCTCGTCATTGCAATCAAATACTAATAGATAGTTTAATTTTTTCCTTAATACTTTTGGTGAAATCTGTATAAATCTGTATTAAATTTAAGAAATCTGTAAGAAATTTGTACTCTGTATTAAATCTGTATGCGCATGTAAAAATCTGTAAAATACAGATAAATCTGTAAAAATGGCATCTCTGACTGTATTCCTTCTGCTTTCAAAATTTCCCAGGCGAAATTGAGTTATTCTCTTGCCGTACGTGTCTTGCTTATTTCGCTTTTCATTCTTTTTTTTTTGCTCGATTTCATTGCACCGAATCTTGAGACGAGGTAAAAAAGATTGAAATATGGGTGTGTTTGGTAGTGAGAAAGCAGTATTATTGGCAATGGCAAAAATTAAACCAAAGGCTCTAAAAATGCCGATTCATAACGGTTCTGCCAGTCTTGTATGGCAAGAATCTGGCAGAAACAGAACCGTTAATTACCGTTAGAATTTTTTCAGGTCTATTCGCACTTGGCCGATCAGACCGACCCGACATTCGTGGACACGCTCTCATTGAGCGGTCTGATCGGCCAAGTGTGAGTACATCTTTTACCGGAAACGGTTGTTGCATTGTTGCCAAACTGTTGCCGGAATAATACTAATAATTTCTAGCAGACATAGCCCATCGTCTGGGGGGAATCCAGCCGTGTACAAGTGGAAAGCTGACAGGGTCTGTTTCTCGCATTGAAAATAATCTTACGTTTATTATGAAGATGCCAGGTCAGCAGGTGTTGTTCTCGAAATTTTTTACCTGGCATCTCTGATTTTGAACGACATTTGCCCACATTATCAGATCCGAATGGATTCCGAATCGACGAGAAATTTTCATTCGGAATTCCATGTGAAAATCATGTGGAATTCCGAATCAATTCCAACTCCAGTGCAACAACCGATTCCGAATGAATTCCGCCTACAGCCGGTTGATTCAGAAATCATTCGGAATTGAGTGAGAAGATGCGGACTGAATTGTCAATTCATCTTCTTCTTTTTCTTTCCCGATTTTGCACGTTTTCGTGCTGATTTTCAGTTTATTTTTAAACCAAAATATTATATTGACCATCCCACGACAAAAGGGCCTAACTGTAAATGACACTTTCTCTTTGTTTACTTTTTCTTTCACGATTTACCGAACTGATTTTATATTCGACGCTTTACTCTTCGCAAAACTTTCTAAGTAAAATTACAAGCTTTCGATTTATATTGGAAATTTTAGAGAATTTGTAATAATGGCTCCGTAATAATCAAAAGAGAAAGTAAACAAAGAGAGGCTCTCATTTGCGATTAGGCCCTTTTGTCGTGGGACTAGCGATATAACTGAATATACAAATTTAAATCTTCATGTTTTTCGGATATACAGAACTAGTAAATAATCAGTTCTTCTTAGAATCCCAACATAAACTGTCGAAATTCGCTGTAAATTAACAAAACGGCCTACCTTAGTCAGCATCATCCATTCCTCTAGCTGGAGTGTAGTGAAATGGCTTATGTCGCCTAAATTTTACATATTCATAAAATGAGCGAATATTCAATGATATTTATGATGTCACTGTCAATCAGGTTGATTGAGCAGCCAACTCAGGCGAAAATTCTACCACTGAACCGATTGAGCTCTAAAAAATCATGCAGTCGAGTAAGAATTCATTGCTCATTCCGTCATTTCAATAATGTGGCCGGACGTTTCTCATTTAAAATTAACAGACTGTGATTTTCACAGGAATTAGTAAACAACCATCAAATACATCCCCGGCTAATGACCATTAATGGTTAAAACCGGAATGAAATTAAATAACATCAATAATAACGAATAATCAAACACATTTATTTGAAGGCGCTTATAAATTTCAAGCCCACAAGACATGTTTCACAATAAAAAAAGCTGCTCGATGTCGATTTTCTATTGGCAAACATACACGCAGGGAAATGGAGCATGTTTAAAATAACAGATTTGTTAGCAGATTATTAAATTTGATTTATGATGGTATCTAGCTACAATATGATTGTTTTAAACTGTTTGATTTAAACCAAAATTTTGGTCTAGTCAAATTAACAAAGTATTTGTTCAGGATGATTTCATTGATGAAAAAACTAACTATGTATTACATGTCAACCAAAGTTGAGTTGATGTTATCGGCCATGTCTATGTTGATTCAATCTTGCTATTTCTTTATTCCAAGAAAAAAAATTGGTTCAATTTATCTATTTAAATAAGATCTATTTGTGTAACGATTAAATTAACTTTATTGTTTAAAAGAACCATATCAGTTTTATTTCTTGTAAACCATAGATAGGATAAAGTTTGTGCGCATTTTCCAAGTGAAATTTTATCTGTTTCTTTCATTTCTTAGGGATTTTCAACAACTCAAGCGTTTGTATTGTTCTTAATTCATGATTTTTTTGAAAATTGCATAGCATTACATAACAGATTTTCTTTACAACAAACAATTTCGTTATCTTTACAATTTTTTTCTCTGCGTGTACGCACAATTAATTGTACAATATTTAAAATTATGATTTATTCATATGTAGAATGATTTCAAACATTTATATTTGTGAAATCAACAGTTGTTTTGAAAATCAAATGTGCAACTTGTTTATTGAAAATTATGTTTGTCATGTTTTTGTGAACGTCAATTCCATTCGTGCTCACATTACATAGTCATTTTGAAAAGATTTACAATTGTTTTTCGCTGTTTTTATCGCTATATTTGTAATGTGATCGATGCAATTTTTGTAAGATTTGGTAAGATTCTGAAAATTATTTCTAAAAAAGTATCACAATTGATTCTTTGTACGCTCATATAAATTCATTTGTCTATATCGACGAACAGATTCGAATGTCCTCTGGGCTCTCCGGGCTTCGATTCGGAACTCAATGTTTACAATGATTGCAAAGCCTTTCTGTATTAGAAAGTCAAATAACTCATTCGCTTATAATTAAGATGTAATTTGAAGCTCTTATTGACGATTTAAATATACCTGCAGAAATTCACCAATAAAATAACAGTTCATGAATTGACAAACATGCTTCAACGGTGCTATTATACTCAACTTTGATAAAAGATATTTTTAGTCTGGTTTATTTTTAACATAAATTATCAATAGTAGCACCCAGCGTAGTTAGCCAAAAAATCAAGAACAAATGTAGCAGGTGTTTATATAGATAAATCATATATCAAATCAGAACAAATGTATATGAAAATCAAGTTTAGTATTGTGACTTATTTAACAATAAGTCACAATATGAAATTTGATTTCTAAAATTTAATCTCTGACCACAGCAAATTAACAAACAATGCTTGCTCCCAACCTGAATTATGACAATGAAACAAATCGGTTTCATAGCAATCAAGCACTGCGTTCAGTATGTGAATAGTATCATGGTTAGTGAAAAGCAACAATGGAATACACTCATTCTACACATCGTACATACCTCGCCACATTTTACTATCGTACAATTGCTATCGAACAGAATGCTGTCGATATTATCTTCAAAACGGCGGTTTAAGGATTTATGTAAAAAAAATCTATATAACGTTTATCACAGTCAAGATTAGCGCAAGACGGAATAGCGAGCAACGAAGCAATGAAAAATAGCGCGTAATCTACTTTACACCAACCACTAAAATCTATTCTGTCGGATGCAGTTTGATAGATGATAACGAGTGCGCTCACCCAAAGCCAATTATTTATTGAGTAACGGTCACCGAAATGGCAAACAGTTTATGTATAACAGTTATCCAAACGAGGGTGAATGTTTGAAAAAAAATGTGGTTTAATAATAGGGTGTTGTATCTATTGTAGTCGCACTTCTATTGTCACATCACATAATTGTTGCTAACGTTGAGTAATTTTTTCATGATCATCAGCAATTAATATTGTGAAAGGAATAGCTTAAAATGCTTTTAACCATCAAAGTATTCCATACATCGCACTATCGATTCCACAACTTATATCTTTCTCATATAAAAAGGCTATGCAAATGCTGTGAAAACCGACTTTACAACCGAGGCCCGGAAGGCCGAGTGTCATATATCATTCGATTCAGTTCGTCGAGATCACAAAATGTCTGTGTGTGTATTAGAGATGGTCGGGTATAGAAATTCTTATACCCGAACCCGACCCGTACCCGAGTGATCAGCAAAAAAAATTACCCGTACCCGACCCGTATCCGATTAAAAATTTAAAAAATTACCCGTACCCGACCCGTACCCGAAAAAAAATAAAAAATTTTACCCGTACCCGACCCGTACCCGATTAAAAATTACCTGTACCCGTACCCGACCCGAATGAGTAGTAAAAATTTTACCAAAATTCAGTATGGAAAAAATAAAGTGTTTTAGATATCGAGCCGTATTAGGCTCTAGTTGGTAAGAAAAATACATTAAAATGCTTGTTTACTTTTAAACATATAAATACACTGTGAAGCATGAATAATGTAATGTAACTTTTTTTTAAACTTGTAAAAAAAATACAAACGGTTCATCCGAATTCAAAGTTTATTTTTTCATGTTAAAGTACAATCCTTCCGGGTAATTGTGGAATATAATTTCATTCAAATGACTGCCTCGGCTGGCCTTACAGTACGCCATACGGTCGGTCCAGTTTTTTAATACATTTTTGATTGTATGCAGCTTTATTTCAGCTATGGATGCACGAATGTTATCCTTCAAGGCTTGAATTGTCTCTGGCTTGTCCACATAACACTTATATTTGACAGCCGCTCAAAGATAATAGTCTAACGGTGTCAAATCACAACTCCGAGGCGGCCAAACGACATCCGAATTTCGACTGATAATTCGATCTTCGAAGTCTGTGCACAGATGATCGATCGTAGCGTTGGCTGTGTGGCACGGAGCGCCGTCTTGTTGGAACCAAAAGGTGTACAAGTCTTCCTCTTCAAGTAACGGGAAGAAACAATCGCAAATCATGGCGCGGTACCGCTCACCATTGACCGTGGCGGCGGCTCCTGCCTCATTTTCTAAGAAAAAAAGGCCCAATGATGCCGCCAGACAAAAATCCGCACCAAACCGTCACTCTCTGAGATCGGCTTCTCCATGATGACGTGCGGGTTTTCCGTCCCCAGATGCGACAATTTTGCTTATTAACATACCCGCCGAGATGAAAATGTGCCTCACCCGAGAAGATGATTTTTTTGCACACATTCCGCAACATTACCATGATTTTTAAAGTAAAACTGCACTATTTTCACGCGGTCCTCAAGCGTATACACATCCATTTTCGTTCAGCGGAAGGATACAACTAAGTTTCTGTCAAAATAACCGCTAGTTCAAAAATAAATATTAGATGGCGGACCCTGTAGATTTTCAATGTCTTTGGTACATTATACTCATTTACAAATGTCAACAAAAGGGAGTAATATCAACTCAAATTTTTCGAGAAGCATATTTACCCAAAATGTCGTAATACCCGTTGTATTCAATTTTTGGTAGGTATGGTTTTTACGAAACAGTGCGACTTTTGATCCAATTCTTTAGAACCACAAGTAAGCGTGCTCGTTATCTTGACACACAAATAAAAATTCACATTCGAATCACTTGAAAAATCACGTAAAATAGTTCCAACTGTCAAATTGAGTATTATACGTGACGAAAATGAATGTTATGCGAACATCCTCTAAAATGAATAGTGTGTTATCAGTTCGTTTACGTGAATTGACCCAAGAATCAAACAATGTACGTGTATTCCCGATGTGAAAAATTCAATTTTGAACATGGTGAACAGTGAGTCCTTCAAGTGTAAGTAGTTTGAACATTCGTAGGAAATTTTTTTGGTTACAATTTTTTACTACAAAGCAAAATGAATTATGATTTTGATTTAAATTAATCTGTCAACTATGCCTCACAAACCCAACTAAGCCTCACAAACCCACACGCACGATGTTATCGGTAGCTGGTGGTTTTTACAGCCATTGAACTTCTGTGTTATCTCCGGTGGAACCCTTAACGAGTGAACACGGTGAAAATTTGAGTATTTCGCGAGAAAAGATTTTCACCCTTACTTTTGCGACTACACGTTGTCACGCATCGAGATTTTCACTTGTAGTGAAAAGAAACGAAAATTAACTGGCAATATAGCCCAACTTGCTGTGCCATCAATCGGTGCCATTTCAAGTGAGGTGACACCACCCAGAAGTGCAGAATAAGAAGAACTTCTATGCAGATTTTCTGAAATAAATGTTCATGTTTTTATGGTAAGAATCCTAATGATTTTTATGAAAATTTTGAAAATCTCCAACCAATATTTTAAATAACAGTTTTCTGGTATCTGAATGTGATATAAGAACTACACTACATTTTATATACTGCACATACTTGCATATCAGTCCCATATGGGAAATCGGCATGTTGAGAAAAAGACGATCAAAAGTTTATTTCCGATTTTTTTTATTTATTGTGCTCCCTAATGCTGGTCCCAGGTTGGCGGTTCAATGCATAGGACGCTGGTCTTACAAGCCAGCTGTCGTATGTTCGAGCCCCGACCTGGAAGGATTCTTAGTGTCAGTAGGATCCATAGTACTAGCCATGCAATGATTCTGTACACTAAGAATCGGCTGCGAAGTCTGTTGAAACAGAAAGGCCAAATTCCACGAAAGGAATGTAATGCCAAGACTTTGCTTTGCTCCCTAATGCTAAATCTGGGTATTATTACATGAAATATCGCTAATACACCTTTGCTGTTCCAATATTGCAACAAATGAAATTATTGAAATTTTGCACTGAATGGGACTGATATGCGGGTACTTTGGCATATGGGACACAGAAATGAGTTGATATTTTTTTATATTTTACTGAACAAACCCTCAACTTTCATTGCAATTTCTGAGAGTATATCGAGGAAAGACTCCATTCCTCAAGCTAACTCATAATTGGCGAAAATCGATATGAGACTAATATGCGAGTATGGGCAGTATATGAATCAAATAATTTTTACTGGATTTTGCATTAAACAGCTTTAAAATGGCAGTCCATTGAAACCTACGAGAAAAGCAGATTCCGACCGCAACATCATAGAGCTAAGGCAGTGTGTCTTATTAAATATGTTATAAACAAAGTAGGGCGGGAAATATTCACATAACTTTTCACGTAACTATGATTGATCTTTTTTTTAAATGAAGAAAAAAATGTTTTTTTCTGGAAAAAGATGTTGATGGCAGTTGACAGGTCTGGTCCTAGGCGCGAATCAAAACCATTATTTTTCGGAAGAACTGTTTTGCAATGAAAAAATCTCGTCAACGTATAAACATATTTATGTGAAGTACAAATGGTCGGGTAATCGATTAAAAAAAAAATTTACCCGTACCCGACCCGTACCCGAGTGAGCGGTAAATTTTTTTACCCGTACCCGACCCGTACCCGAGTGAGCAGTAAAAATTTTTACCCGTAACCGACCCGTACCCGATTGAAAATAAAAATTTTTACCCGTACCCGACCAAAAACCCGTCGGGTACGGGTACGGGTCGGGTTTCGGGTAAAATACCCGATACCCGACCATCTCTAGTGTGTATGTATGTATGTGACAAATAATGTCACTCATTTTTCTCAGTGATGGCTAAACCGATTTTCACAAACTTAGATTCAAATGAAAGGTCTTAAAGTCCCGTTTCTGGAATTAAAGGGTGATATGCACCACGTTTCTTAGAGATGGCTAAACCGATTTTCACAAACTTAAGTTCAAATGAAAGGTCTAATAGCCTCATACAGTCTTCTTGAACGTCATTTGGATCCGACTTCTGGTACCGGTATTACAAGGAAATATGTGCAAATTTATTTAAAAATGCGGAAACATTTCTCGGAAATTTCTCAACCGATTTTCACAAACTATGAAGCAAATCGAGGTGCACATTTTTATAAAACTTACTGCTAATTTCATCTATTTGGCAGATATTGTTAGTTAGTGAATATATAATACTACTTTGGGACTACTATTCCCCGGTTTCCGCTTCCGAAAGCACCGATAATAGTGAACAAAATCTCTAACAACGGAACTTAGCGACGGTTAAGCCTATTTTCACGAATCATGATTCAAATTTATACTCTCATTGTCTTTAGATATCCTGTGCCATTTCATCCTGATCCAACTTCCGGTTCTAAAGTTCCGAAGGGCGATGAGTGTCAAAACATTCAAATCGTCATTCAAAATGACGATGCAAAACTAGTACGCGACGGAACGTGCGGCTTTACTCCGTTCGCAGTGTGCTTTGTTCAATTTCGTATAGCGTGCAGGGTTGACACATTGAAATTTATATTTTTCTGGTGAAAAAAATATAAATTTCGGATTCTTGCATTCAATTTGTACCTACTTGTTAGTGTTATTACAAGATCATGATAACGATATTCTATAAAAGTACACTTATTACCTTTCTCATATAGAAAGTTTATGCAATCACTTGAAAAATTGACTAGTGCAAGTGTTCTATATCATTCGACACAGTTCATCGAGCTAAGCAGTGTATGTATCTGTGCGTGTATGTGTGTGAGTATCATATGTCACTCATAAAATAAAAAAATTTCGTAGTCCCATAGGTTGCTATTGAATTTCACACCGTCATTGCAAAAAATGGTAAAATTTTTCTAGATTTGGCTTTAAACTGATTCAATTTTTAGGCCGTATTAGTTACTTACTAAACGAACCGACTTCGGCTATACAGGTTCCACGTTCTCGGTTCCAGAAGTACCGGAAACTGTGGTAAAAAAGTTTAAAACGAGTCTCACTCAATTTTCTCAGAGATGATTTGATCGATTTCCACAAACAGGTTCAAATAAAAGCTCCTATAATCTCATAGGTTGTTGTTAAATTTCAACCGGGTCCGACTTCCGGTTCCAGAACTATTGGGTGTTTAATTGTTTAATTATTTAGTTTATTGTTTAATTATTCAGAAATTCTTTTATTAACTTGACATAACTGTTTACAAATTGAAAAGGTTTTATATCATTTTGGTTATTCCTGTGAATCATTTTGCAAGTGGAAAAAAGGTGCTTGATAATTTTGCGAAATTACGTTGTTCATATGGGGAATTCCACTGTCTTTTCAAGAATTTTGTCTGGTCATGATTAAATTTAACATGTCTTGATTCAATTGAACATTTTGAAACAAAAAATATTCTGCAGTTAAATATCTCCCAAATGAAATCTTCAGTTGATTGTCTCCCAAATCCCAAATTTTTATAGGCATTTCCATTCAATCAACTGAATAATTGTTTGAAACAGGCACATTTACTTTCACTTCAGGCAAATTTTCAAATCAACAATTACGTTAACGTAATTGTTGATACAATTACGTGTTTTACATTGTCACTTTAAGTGAGAATATTAAGCTTTGAACACTCATCGTCCTGTATTTCAACATCAAGAGGAACCCCGAAAACGAAGATAAATTCATGAAACTTCGCCGCGAAATTTGAGTCCACATTATTTTCATTTTTTGCGTAATCCCGGAACCGAAAGTGGGATCCAAACTGTTTGGGATTATTGTGCTTGTTTGTTATGGGCAGGCCGATCCAAGCTGCGTTCTATAGTAACAAACGATTTAAAAAAAAAAAAATATATATATATATATATATATATATATATATATATATATAAATATATATATATATATATATATATATATATATATATATATATATATATATATATATATATATATATATATATATATATATATATATATATATATATATATATATATATATATATATATATATATATATATATATATATATATATATATATATATATATATATATATATATATATATATATATACTTTTAATGCATGAACCGGATAAAATCATTTTGTCGTGAATACGACTTCCTTTATTATGGACCATTACGAATTTTCAAAATTTACCCTGTTCAAGAATGGGTAGAGCTGAATTATGAATATCTTTTGTTGTAGTATTTTTTCTTCTCCATACCATCGGAAATATGTTCAATAATTTATGATAAAATTTTCAGTAGTATCCAAATTGGTATGAACGAGCATTAAGGTGAAATCGAGTGTCGAAAAATTGTGAACTACAGAATATTTTCAGTAATTGAGTGCTACAATACGTTTTGTTCGCTAGTAAACTATCGATAGCTATAAACCATAAGTATTTTAAATTGACTAATATGAGGGAGACATATTGGTGCATGTTGTTTTAGACGGTAAATTTAGTTATTCAATTTATAACCAAAATACCCTTATAACTGATTTTCTCGTTCATAGAGAATTGTTCATTTTTTGTTGCAGATTTTTTTTAGCATGAGCTTGTACTCCTCATTCGGTTCGGTGTTCTGTATATAGCAGAAACTTTATGTCTGCTTAGCGGTTTATATTGAACTGCTGGGTGACATAACAGTTCAACATAAACTATTATGCACTGACGAGTCGAAGACGAAACATAAAATATGATGTCAGTTTTATTCATGTTCACGTCATCTATAGTTATGTCTCTGACATTACCCACCCGTTTTTATATTCGGCTTGTGCTTTCAAAGTTTGTCTGGCTCTTGCAAAAAAGATGTTTTCAAACGATTATTACATTGCAAAATCTCTGTCCGGTTTTAGCACTCAAAGTGTTTTTATCCGGTTTTTGCATTTATAAATACTTAAACTCGTATTTCCAAATTGCACCTTTCCGATTGTTGCATTCAGCCTTTCAATTATTATATGTTGAATTAGAAAAAACTCAGGTTAACACAAAGTTATCTAGAAAATCTTTTGCTGCAGACATATTTGCTTACAGATTTTTCATTTACAATCAATCTTTTATCATTTAAAATCTTCAAATAGTGTGGAAATGAACTACACAGTTGCACTCTATTAAATTTCAATACGGAATGAGATTAAAACTGACGGAGTACTAAAGATCAGGGATGTATGTAACTACCCAACTAACCAAATAGTTTGGATTTGGTTTAAGCAGCTCTCAAAGTTCATCAATAGCATTCTAAGCAGCCCATTTTTTAAATCATTATCCACACTTGAAAGTTCGCGCGACGCAACCGAACGAACTTCTAAGCTGCTTCTAGAATACATTGTTCAGCTTCTATGCAGCAAAAAAGTACACGCGGAACTTGTTCTGTACTTTCAAGTTGCCAAAAGTACCACCCGTACTCTTAAGCAGCAAGAAAGTTCACGCTGAACTTGATCTGTACTATCAAGTTCTCAAAAGTTCCGCGTGTACTTTTAAGCAACAAGAAAGTGAATTTTTAAGTAATTGTGGAACTTCTGGTTGCTTGGGTAATGTCGTTTTCGCTTGATGCCAAACCTAACCCAGCTTCCACCATAACTGCTGTCAAAAAGTTTGTTTGAAGTTAAATCCGAACCTAGTTCAAACGTCAATGAACTGAAAATCGAGTAAGATTTCAACCTGATTCTAATATCGGGTTTGCTCACATCCAGGGCTTGCATATTGAAGCAACGAATATGAACGAAAGGGTTTCACTATCTGTGCTATTCACACACATTCGTATGTCAGGTAGAATTCATAGCGCAACCCAAGCCAGGAGAGCTGCTTCGTTCGTTCATTAGTTCATGAATATGCCCGCTTGCTGAGACCTATGCCACAGACTAACAGACAGGACACTCAAATTAGATTCTTCAATCATTTTAACGGTCATTTCGAATATTCCTTTAGTTGGGATTGTACTCGCATATGTTATGATGGCGCCACGTTACCCTATCAAATACATCGTGTCTGTCATCTAGACTGTGTTTATTTTTTTCATTTACCAACCGAGTTGCCATTCATACAGAATTGCCTGTAATGTATTGATTTGTATACCTCCATGCGAATTTCATGCAGGATACAGATTAATTACATATTGCCAAAACTATATACAGAATTGTGCCTACTTCTCATTCTACAACGCAATACAAAATCGAACCCATTTTGTTACAATATTTACTTGCTTCTGGTCTGCCGTCACTTAATTTCGGGTGAAAATTACCAACACAATCAAAAATAGTCTAGATGAACAACGTTAAGAAAAATAAATGTTTACTTTCCAACATCGCTAAAAAAAGTTAAATATATTATCAACGTAATCCAATAATTTATTGTGACGATTCATTTTCAAATATTTCGATAAAATCAGGCAACCCTGCAAGCAGCTGATCGGTGTTGACAAACGAGGGGAAACCAACTAGTAAAAAAACTTTTTCGTAACACAAGGGGTGTACCGATAGTAAATAGTTCGCGCAGTACAATATAGGTGGAACTAGTGCATCACAGAAAATGATTTTTATAAGAATTTACTCATACTGTCATGTCTGTTAGTCTGTGCCTATGCTTCATGAGGTTAGCATTTGATGAATGGTTCTCATATTGTAGATGCCTATGAGGAAACTAGTTTCATAACTTTTAGTTCCGATGAATATTAATTTAAAGAACATTGCTTTTAGTGTTTCTAGGATATGTACACAGTGTAAACTGCCAAGAAACAAATGGATCGTTTTGAAAATGGGCTCAAATGCAAAATTTCTGCTATAAAATGTTTAAAGTCTGTTTGAAATGTGATCAAATTTGGTCTTGGAATGCGAACATTATGTTAAAAATGATTTCTGTAAACCTACTTTTTAAAAATAAACCGTAAACATTGCCTAAATGACGTTGCTTCGCGTCTTGTAGCACACCGTGAGGCATGGTCTTCTTTCTCGTACAATACTAACGAGAGTGAATCCTTCATTTCATTACATTGTCATGGATTGCTTAGTTCATGTGTTAACTGAGAATGAGAGCACAGACAATTTACTTGGCAAGGGGAATTGGTCTGCTCAGTAGCATATACTCTCACGCATCCAGTTTCTCTCTAATATAGGTCTCTCATTCAGCTATGTCAAGCAAAGTGTTCACAGCAGATATTTTTTGTTGCTTCGTTCGTTTGAGGATTCACAATACAAGCCCTGCTCACATCCCCGTTGCTACGTGCGAACCCAACTCAGTTTCGTGAAAAGTGTTTACTTAATGCAACTACCCAAGTAACATTTTTTTTATATTAGTGAATATTTGTAGCTGTCTTCAATGCCACATCATAAATCTTGCATTAAAACTTTAAACTTCACGAAAGCCTTCTTAAACCCACTATAAGAGCCAGTGGCGTATCGAGGAAATTTGGCGCTCGGGGCAGAATAAGAGATTTGCCCCATAGTTGGTAGCGAGAAAAAAAAATTTAACTCCGTCTCCGGAAAGATGACTTGGGCGAGCAAAAAAAGGTCCCAAGAATTACTTTGCCACCCTCCTAAAAACGTTGCGCCCGGGGCGAATGCATCCTTCGTTTTTTTGATATCAATAAATGCTACGGTATAGAACCTAATACAAATAATTTGTATTTGATAGAACATCAAAATGGCGGCCATGAAATTTTCCTCAATTCAAATAACGCTTCACCTAAGAAGCAATAAACGACATAAGTTGACATTCACTTTTCTATGTCGATTTCACTTGATGCCAAAACTAACCCAGTTCCAACCTCAACTGCAGTCAAATCCATACAGTTGACAGCAGTTGGGGTGCTTCAAGTGAAAACACCATTACTATACAATATTATGTTCTAATTTCATGTACGAAATCGAACCGAAGCAGGCTGCTGTTAGTTGCATGTACTGCCGTTCTACGCATTATTGTCCCATATCCTATCTGATTGATACTATAAATTTTTGTTGTTAACATTTCGAGAATATTGGGCAAACTATTCTATTAGGGGTTTTGATACCGCATGGGTACCGGTTTGTGCTAAGTGCACATAACTATTTTCTAATATTAGGGTTCGTCTTCGACTCACCAGTGCGCAAGCAGTCTTGCTACTTATTGACCGATTAGTTTACGATACGATTAGTTGTAGGTAAGACGCCCAAAAGCTACCCACAAAATAAAACTATCTGTTATTTGGTCTTACATTGAAAATATATTGTATCCTTATAGTTTTCATAAAACAATAAATGGAAGCGAAAAACATATAAACTAGTTACAAATAGTACAATTTCTTCTCAAGTGCATTATTCGGTGCTTGGTGCAAGTATTGACCTGCTAGGAACGCCAATTTATGAGCATACTGACAAACTGCCGGAACACCTACCGTGCCGGACCAATTGTAATACAAATGGGTTTGTTTGTAAGTTAGTACCTGCAAGTTGTCAGCGCTCAGCCCAGAGTTATCGAAAATAATGTTATACGATGTTGGTGACACTGTACCCTGACGAACGCTTTGTGATACCAGATAGAAGTCATTTCTAGAACATAAAAAATGTTACTATTAAATATTCTCATCAGAATAAATAGCTTCAAGCCTACCGTTCCGGTAAAGTAATGACATCGTCTACGATTGTACCCGGCAAAGGGTTGCGTTTTTGGTTAAATAAACGTGTGTTAATTCTTTTGTTAACAACAAAGAAAGTAAACCTCGGGTTTGTAGCATTTCCTTGATATGCAAGATTTAACTTTTCTTTTATGGCGCCAATCTCATGCTCAAAAACATAGTTCATTTGTCCTTCTCCAACTCCGTCTCGATAGATGATAATACGCTGTGGCAAGCAATTAAAATCGCATTTATATGAATGCAAGGCTTTGATTACGTTTTGAGCCATGTAATTAGACAATTCTTCGCCACACGAATGGTGATTGACGGTTGAGAAAAATCGAGGGTGTTTGATTCCAGGTCCGTACATAGAAGCAACCAACGCTCCGTAAGATTTGCTTTTGTCCCTTGTGTCGTGACAAACGTCAAATCCAATCACCATTACCGACGATAGTGGATTTTTCAAAATCCATGGGATACCTCCGAGTTTACAGTTTATTTGAATAGCGACTTTTGTCGCCACGGACATCAACGTCCGCACATTGCCACCTTTTGGAGTAATCGTTCTCGTCTTAATTACCTGCGTCGGAACTGCCCGATCTACACAGCATTTTTTCTTGATGGCTGCATAGCGATCAGCCTTATCATTGCTTACCAAACACATGATTAATTGGGGATCTTGCTGAACAATCTGGTTGAGAGAGTCAACGTACACGGAAGGGGAATCGTTTTGGATATTCACCCTTGTGGGTTCCTCAATTTGAAACTGCATGCCTTTGGCAGCTTGTCTTAGACAACCCATGAAATCAGCCATCAACTTTTCCGATCCATTCGGAGTCACAACAAACCATTTATTAAGTGGAACCGATATGTGCATTGCGTTATTGCGGAATGCCATCTGCCAGTCCGCTTCATTTCCTGCGTTTATGCCACTGAAAATTGAAAGAAAAAAGTGCCTAATTTTTCGCCATATCTCAATCTAGCCATTGTTTCGTACCTGTTTATATTTTGGAAAAATATAATCTCTTGTTTAAGAATCCGTCCTTTTACTTCTACCAACCGGCGATCTAATTCTGTTTTCCAGAATTTAAAAACCTCAGCACTTTCTTCCGACTGCTGCAAACGTCTATTAAATACATCAAGTCGTTCCATCCGTTTATCGGGAGTCAATCGAGTATGATCGGCAAGCGTTCGCATTAAACTGAAAATCAATGATAAAAGTGAATGATCATGTTACACAGTTCTGATACTGGATGTTAAAATCATACTTGAAGTTTTTACGCATATCGTCAGTGATTCCCGTGGCACGAACCAGTTCTGGAACCAAGTAAATATATTCAGGTCTTCCAGCGCGTATGTCTCGAGGTTTCGAACGAGAAACCAGCATGGGTTGCCTTGGGTCACGGATGTCGATATTGTAGCGTTCTTTAAAGTACTTCATGAAAGTTACACTTCCGTTTGGTGTCGAGAAAGAACTCTCCGG
The DNA here is from genome assembly GCF_030247185.1 of Malaya genurostris. Taxonomy (NCBI): domain Eukaryota; kingdom Metazoa; phylum Arthropoda; class Insecta; order Diptera; family Culicidae; genus Malaya; species Malaya genurostris. The sequence goes on from NC_080572.1 coordinate 98,280,896, forward strand.
TGATGTGTTGAATTCCACATCGTTGACGGTGTAAGTATTATTTTTCCCGTAATTTGCCATCACAACCGATCCAAGAATCATTTTTTTATAATTATCACGCCAGTTTCCTCCTTGGTTAATACACTGTCGAAATAGTGTATAGCATGTGTCCACTCTCATAACACGATGAGTTAGTTCGACACACATCAGCACGTCTTGCTCGTGCTGTCGTATACTTGTAACGTATCCTGGATAGAGTTCAATCCCGTATTGATTAACTGCTATTTTAGCTTCTGGATCAAAATAATTTCGACCAATCAACTGAAGTTTCAATCCACTCATTGCTTTTCTATTTATCAAATTGAATATAACGAATGCCATTTCGTTCGTGCCGTCAACAACTCCAACTTTTCGAAGTTTAATTATATATTCCTGATTCGTAGTATTATCTTTTGTAGGATATTCAACCTCATCACTTCGCAGTTTATGTCTCGTAAACAGCTGCGTTCCATCAAAAAGATACCCTCCAAGTATTGGTTTTAGATTATAAATCAATGACTTCATAGTCCTATCTGTTTCGACCGAGGGCGTAAAATCTACTCGATACTGAAAAATTGATTCGTCTCCCTGACGTGAAACACGATAATAGTTTGTTGTAAGCATAAGCGGATCCCCAGATATTCCCTGCTTTGTCACTGGACAATCAATTGGACGCGTGCGAAGGACATCCGGTATGTGACGTTTACCACGCATAGCTCCTCGGCCGGCTGCAGCTACTTCCCCAGTAGCACCTCTCTGTTGTCGATGAATTGGAGCTATGGAACTATCGGGTGGCTGAGATCCAGCAGGACTTTGTTGCTGTGGTTGCGCCGGTTGTTGTTGTTGCTGTGGTTGCGCCGGTTGTTGTTGTTGCTGCGGTTGTTTATGTTGCGTTTGTACCTGGCGTGTTGGCTGCGACTGAGCAGCACGTTGCTGTGCTCCCCATCCCGGAGCGGGTGGTTGCTGAGGACTGTTTTGCTGAGCAGGTGGAGCCGGCTGTCCCAGAGAGGGCCAAGCCTGTGATTGAGGTGGTGGTTGACGTTGCTGCGCTCCTTCACCACGACCTCCGCCTTGGTTGTGTCCGCGTGGGTTGCCATTGCCACCACCAGCCGCAGCAAATCCACGGGCACGGTTACGGCCTCCACGGTTTGGTTGTCTCTCTGCCATTTTGCTAAAATATGGAAATGGTAAGATAAAAACCAGCTGGAATTTGGACCGCCATACTACTGTGAAAATGAAGTACTAGGAAGTGCTTGCTCGTGTTGAATCTCCAAACTTACCTTACGAAACTCATCCACTGGCCAAGAAATCTAACTTAATCTATAGGCTGCTTTTCCGTCAGTAACATAGCAAAAATTTGCACACAAAAACACTAGATCAACGGCGCGGGAAGTTTAGACGTATGTCGCGCACGAGTTCTTTGGTTTAACGAATAGGTATCGTGGAATTGTATTTTTTCGTTGGATGAAATGAATCATTAAAACTATAAAACTACTCGTCGATGGTCGTTTTACCTACCAATCAAAATTTTATTCGTTTCAATAAAACAAATTTAGAATTTTTGCCAATTAAAATGATCTTCACTGATCGTTCAACTATATTAAGCGGCCCTTGTATAGGGATGTCTTAATATTGATCGATTAATCGAGTAATCGATTATTAACACAGATAATCAAGTAATATTGAATCGAATAGCTTAAAACTAATATTCGATTATTGAGCTAATCGAATAATTAAAAAAATCCCATAGTAATAATCGAATGAATAATCGAGTAATCGATTAATAACCCAGATAATCGAATAAATTTCAATCGATTAGTTTCAAAATTATACTCGATTATTAGCGAGTCATTAAAAATGTCATTACTAAAAATTAATATCATTTTAATGAACTTGTAATGGTGCAGTATCAACGAGATTTCTAACAAATTTGAAATACATCATTACTTAGTCATCATTTAAAATGACATTTTTAATGGTCGTGCAAGGGCCGCTATTGAATAATCGAGTAATTCGAAATTTCCGACATCCCTACCCGTGTAAGGGCTGAAATCGGTAGTAACATGTGATTAGGGCATATCGCACGATAGGCCCTTGCGAATGTTACAAAATATAATGCTCATTGCTCGGCTCTACAACCATCATTAACACAATAATCGATATAATCTCGTAGATAGAAGCCCAATCTACGAAATTATGCGCAATATGCTTGAATTTCATGTTTAAAACTTGAGTAATGAGCATTATTTTTCGTAACTTTCAAAAGGGCATATCGCACGATATGCCCTAATCATATGTTAGTACCGAAATGATGAATTCTCCATACAATGGCGGCCCTTACACGAGAATTATTTTTGTCATTTTTAATGATGACTAGGTAATGATATTTCAAATTTGCTTAGAAATCTCGTCGTTACTGCACCATACACGTTCATTAAAACGATATTATTTTTTAGTAATGACACTTTTAATGATCGTGTAAGGTCCGCTAATCATTAAAAGTGATATTAATAATTCTCTTGTAAGGGTCGCTATAGGGATATCGTAATATCCATCGATTAATCGAGTAATTAATTAATAACCCAGATCATCGAGAAATATTTAATTGATTTGTTTGAAACTACAATCCCGACTGGAAAAGCGGTTAGATCATGTTGGGCGCGGAGCATTTGTTGAACGACATACTAATCGAAATACTTGTTCAGTTTGTTGGAACCAATTATTTCCTACGAAAATAATGTGAGATTAAGTGATTGTATAAAAAGAAAATCTAGTCTAATCAAGTAATCGATTAATAATCCAGATAATCGATTAAAATGTAATCGATTAGTTTTAAAATTATATTGAATAATCGAGTAATTCGAAAATTCGACATCCCTATTCAAGTGGAGAGCTTCGTGTCAACTATACACTCAAAATAAAAATCATATTATAGTTACGTGAAAAGTTATGTGAATATTTTCCACCCTACTTTTCACGTAGGTTTTAATGGACTGGCATATAAAAGCTGTTTAATGCATAATCCAGTAAAAGTTACGTGTTTCATAGGTAAAATGTAATGTACTGTTCATATCACATCTATCTATCAGTTCATATCAAATTTAGATACAAGAAAATTACTATTTTATATATTGGTTGAAGTCAAAAGGGAGATTTCAGATTTTGATATAAATCTATGAAATGAAAAATGCCATGAAATATAAAACATTTATTTCAGAAAATTGTCATATAATTACAATGGCTTAAAAAGCAACTAATAACGTCGTGGTATCTCAAATCGACAAGCCTCCAGAAATCGTTTTTGTTGTCACTGCCATCCAACCCAAGCCGAAGTCGAGATCCAAGAACTCCCACAACACTACCGATGCAGGTTGAAGTCGCATTACATGGTTCCAGTGTCTCTAGTTTCATACCGACGGCTTGTTTTAAGCATTCGGCAGTACGGGTAAACTTCCGGACTCACGCAGGCACTCGGTCCAGTTGAACACATGGAAACTTTCATACTGGAATGGTCCGGTCGATGGAGTAAAAAATTGTAATTAAAAAACTTTTCTCACAAATATTTACACTACTTACACTTCGAAGGCCACTGCTCGCCATTTTCAAAATCGAGTTTTTCACACTGGAAATTCACATAGATTGTTTGACGTTTGGTCAATTCACGTAAACCTTATGTGATGACTCTATTCATTTTAATGGATGTTCGTATAACATTCATTTTCGTCACGTAAAATATTCAATTTGACATTTGAAACCATTCTACGTGATTTTTCAAGTGAATCGAACGTGAATTTTTATTTGAGTGTACTACAATCGGTAACTTTCTCCAAGCTTAGGGATGTCGTAATATCAATCGATTAATCGAGTAATCGATTAATAACCCAGATAATCGAGTAATATTTAATCGAGTAGCTTAAAACTAATATTCGATTATTGAGCTAATCGAATAATTTAAAAAATCCCATAGTAATAATCGAATGAATAATCGAGTAATCGATTAATAACCCAGATAATCGATTAGTTTCAAAATTATACTCGATTATCGAATAATCGAGTAATTCTAAATTTCCGACATCCCTATCCAAGCTTAACCCACTTAAAATGGTTTTCTTGACTATATTTGACTTTTTTATATTTATGACTCACCCACTCTGATTGAAAACTATATAAATAAATTGTAGGACGTATTTCAATCGATTCATGAACAACCTGTAAAGGACCTTACACTGAACATTAATTTTACCTATTTTTTAGGAGAAATCACTCATGGTCGAACTCTTCTATAAGCTACCCAAAATTAGGTCGTTATCTACTCAAACTTAGACTTGATCGTAAAAATGGGTAGCGTGCCTTACATTTACCTAAATTTTGAGTTTATCACTCGTTACCTAAAATTGGGGAGATACACTTTAATTGATTTCTCAGTTGATTTTCCAGAAGGCCGTAACAGCAAGTGACAGTTTCTCTTTGTTGACTTTCTCTTTTTTTTTTTTTTTTTTTTTTTTTTTTTAAATAACTATTTATTGGAATATGAGTTAAAATTAAATTATTAAGATTTAAATTGGGTGTTCAGCCACAAGTGGTGACTTTTCAGCCCTGTTTTATATAAATATATATGATTTGGTTATTACCATGAAGACATCATTTGCTTCCGCAATTCTGAGATTTTTGTGTAGGGAAAATTCTAAACCTACTTGTATTGTGTAATGGGGAAAAGGAACTTATATACTAACTTACTAACTAATACAGAGAGCGAATCGATTCAATTGAAGATTGCATCGATTTTTGTCGGAATTTGCTTATAATATTATGTGACATTACATCTAATGGTTCTATATTTGTGAGTCTGTGTAACTCATTTGTACTAAACCAGGGAGGACGCTTCAGAATCATTTTCAGAATTTTATTCTGAATCCTTTGAAGCGTTTTCTTCCTGGTGGAACAACAGCTTGACCAAATTGGTACCGCATAAAGCATGGCTGGTCTGAAAATTTGTTTATAAATTAACAATTTGTTTTTTAGACAGAGCTTAGAATTTCTGTTTATAAGAGGATATAAACATTTAATATATTTATTACACTTTGCCTGGATTCCTTCAATGTGATCCTTGAAAGTGAGTTTTTTGTCATACGTTAAACCTAAGTATTTAGCTTGATCAGACCATGTCAATTCCAAGCCATTCAATTTGAGAATGTGATTATTGTTTGGTTTAAGAAAAGAAGCTCTTGGCTTGTGAGGAAAGATAATTAATTGCGTTTTTGCTGCATTTGGTTTAATTTTCCATTTTGACAGATAATCACTGAAAATATTTAAACTTCTTTGTAGGCGACTGCAGATCACTCTTAGATTTCTACCTGTGGCTAACAGACTTGTGTCGTCACAGAATAGCGATTTCTGACAACCAACGGGTAGATTTGGAAGATCAGAAGTGAAAATATTATACAAGATTGGAGCTACACTCGAACCCTGCGGAACACCGGCTCGTACGGGTAGCAATTCAGATTTACAATTCTGATAGCTAACCTGAAGAGTACGATCAGTTAAATAATTTTGAATCATTTTGATCAAATAAATAGGAAACTGGAAATCAGACATTTTTGCTATTAAACCTTTGTGCCAAACACTGTCGAATGCTTTTTCTATGTCTAGAAGAGCAACTCCAGTGGATAACCCAGAAGATTTATTTGCTTTTATCATGTTCGTTACTCTGACAAGTTGATGAGTAGTTGAATGTTCATGACGAAATCCAAACTGCTCTGGTAAAAAAATTGAATTCTCATTTATATGAGTCATCATTCTTAACAAGATAATTTTTTCAAAAAGTTTACTGATAGAAGAAAGTAAGCTAATTGGGCGATAACTTGATGTTTCTGCTGGGTTTTTATCAGGTTTTAGGATAGGAATTACTTTAGCGTTTTTCCATCTTTTTGGGAAGTAAGCTAATGAAAAACACTTGTTGAAAATTTTAACCAGGAGTCTCAAGGCAACATCGGGAAGATTTTTAATAAGAATATTAAAAATTCCATCATTACCAGGAGCCTTCATGTTTTTAAGTTTTCTAATAATTGATTTAATTTCATCAAAATTCGTCTCAATAATGTCATCGTGTGATAACACTTGAGTTGAAATATGATCATATTTCAGTGAGACTTCATTTTCAATAGGACTCACAACGTTCAAATTAAAATTGTGGACACTCTCGAACTGCTGAGCAAGTTTTTGAGCTTTTTCGCCATTTGTAAGAAGTATTTCATTTCCTTCCTTGAGAGCAGGAATAGGTTTCTGAGGTTTCTTAAGAACCTTAGAAAGTTTCCAGAAAGGTTTAGAATATGGTTTAATTTGTTCAACTTCTTTAGCGAAATTTTCATTTCGCAAAAGAGTAAATCTATGTTTAATTTCTTTTTGTAAATCCTTAACTATGTTTTTCATAGCAGGATCACGAGAACGTTGATATTGTCGTCGACGAACATTCTTCAACCGAATGAGCAGTTGAAGATTGTCATCGATGATAGGAGAATTTAATTTAGTTTGAGCTTTGGGAACTGAAAGATTTCTAGCTTCGATAATATAATGATTCAAATTATCAATTGCTGTGTCGATATCCGCAGAATTTTCTAAAATAGTTTCATGATCCACATGATTTTCAATGTGAGATCTGTAATCCAACCAATTTGCTCTATGATAGTTGAAAATAGAACTAATTGGATTAATTATAGCTTCGTTGGAAAGTCTGAATGTTACAGGAAGATGATCTGAGTCAAAATCAGCATGAGTAATCGGTTCACTACAAATGTGACTTTGATCTGTTAGAACCAGATCAATTGTAGACGGGTTTTTCACGGAAGAGAAACAAGTAGGATTACTGGGATGAAGAACTGTAAAGTAACCAGCTGAGAGTTGATTATGAAGTATTTTACCATTACTGTTATTTTGTCTACAATTCCACTGGACATGCTTAGCATTTAAGTCCCCTATTACGAAAAATTTCGATCGATATCTTGTAAGTTTTTGCAAATCGCCTTTAAAGAAATTTAATTGTTCGCCGGTGCATTGGAATGGCAAATATGCTCCAGCGATGAAATAAATTCCATGAATGGTTTCAACTTCGATTCCCAAGCTTTCAATAACTTTAGTATTGAAAGAAGGTAAAATTCGATGTTTAATTTGCCGTTGGACAAAAATGGCAACTCCACCACCAATTCCAGTAAACCTGTCAAATCGATGAACCACATAATGTGGATTACTTTTCAATTTTACATTTGGTTTAAGAAAAGTTTCTGTCACAATGGCAATATGAATTTTGTGAACTTTGAGAAAATTATAAAATTCATCTTCACTCGATTTCAAAGATCGAGCATTCCAATTTAAAATATTCAAATAATTATTTAACATCACTGTTAAATTTTAAATTCATTATAATATTATTTGCAAATTTCCATCCGATTTGAAATGCTTCAAAAAGTGATGAAGTCGAATTCATTTGGATGATCATTTGAAAAAGTTGATCTTGTAGGTAGATCATTTTATTTTCAGTTATATCGCCTAAATCGACTTCATTTAAAGAAGCGAATGGCATTGAAGGAATATTTGTAGGTAGACTGCCATTAGAAGAAGATGATTTGGCCGGTCTACCTATTAATAAATTGTTTTCGTTAGAAGAAGAACTGCAAGGCGGTCCTGTGTTTTGATTATTTACATTAGAAGAAATAGGAGATAGATTTCTACCTAATATACCAGCATAAGTGAAATTAGAAGAAGATGATGACGAGGTCGATCTACCTGTCAATAAATTGTTTTCGTTAGAAGACGAATTGGCAGGTGCCTTAGAAGAATTTTCAGGTATGTTCTGTAAATTTAAGGTCGTTGATTTGACTTGTTGTCTAAGCGAACGAGCGTTTAAAATTTTTTCCCTGACAGGACATTTCAAATAATTGGATTTATGATTTCCATTGCAATTTGAACATGAAAATTTATCAGTGGTTTCATTCATTGGACAAGCGTCTTTCGAATGCGATTTACCACAATTCAAACACCGTATATCCATATGACAATTTTTGGTTCCATGACCGAAGCCTTGGCAACGACGACATTGCGTTAAGTTTGCAATACGATTATGCCGTTTATAATGTTCCCAATGAATTTTAATGTGGGAAATGAAACGTACTTTTTCTAAAGTTTTCAAATTGTTTACATCACTTCGATTGAAGTGTATTAGGTAAAGTTCATGGGAAATTCCAGAGCGTGGTTTAGAAGTACCATTCGCTCTTTTTTTCATAAGTATTACTTGGGAAGGGGCAAAACCAAGCAATTCTTTTAGTTCATTTTTAATTTCATCAATACTTTGATCATTTGATAATCCTTTCAAGACAGCCTTGAAGGGTCTGTCTGATTTTATATCATATGAATAAAATTTATGAAGTTTTTCGGACAAATATCGAATAAGACGTTCGTAATCTTCCAATCCATCCACCAAGACTCGACATTCTCCTCTTCGTCCGATTTGAAATGAGACTTTTACTTCCGGGAGAAAAGTAGAAAGCTCAGTACGGAATGCTTTGAAGTCGGAAATCATCACCGTCACTGGTGGCATAGATTGATGTTTCTTCCCAGAACGACAAGCGTCCATTTTGGGAATTTTTGAAGAATTTTCTTCTATGTCGCTACAATCGGATTCAGGAAGAATCTCGTAAATATTGTTAGACGGCATAGGATCAGCGGAAGGGAAATCCGTCCGTTGTCTTTTATTTTTACATTCAGATTCTATAAGATCGTGAATGTTATTAGAAAAATGTTGAATAACGGATTGTGATTTATTCCGTATTGAATTATTTTTAGCCTTAGGCTTGTTGCCTTTCCGGTTGGACGCAGGCATTTTTGAAATTAATGAAATTTTAAATTAAATTAACTAGGCTAAATTAGTCTTCGATTAGACTCCTAGCTAGCCTTAAAAAAGGCTGATTAATTTCTTAGTCACTCTAATATCACTCTTTGTATCACTTAGTCACTCTAATATCACTCTTTGTATCACTTAGTCACTTAGTTAGTGATTCAGGTAGCCTTGAAAAAGACTGAAGCCTTGAATCAATGAAACTCTAGGTAGCCAGAAAAAAAATTTCAGGAGCCAAGAGCTATACGCGTGCGGTGCGAACGACTGTTCAACACCGACTGATTGACTTTCTCTTCTATTAATTACCAAGTGGTTTACACGTTTATCACTTAACTCTTTGCATAGAATGATGCTCAAAACGTTCGACTTCCAAACAGAACTGTGAAATCCAAGAAAATCTTTTTAGATCACATCACAATAATCGAAAGAGAGAGTGAACAAAGAGAAACTGTCACTTGCTGTTACGGCCTTCTGGAAAATCAACCGAGATTTTAGGTAGGTTTTGAGATGTGCTAGGTGAAAATTTTAAATATCGTCAGGCAGTGTTGCAAAAGTCCGTGAATCCGGGTTTTTATTTCATTTCTAAAGACATGACACATAAAACTGACTGGGCGAGCAAAAACAAAACAGCGCAGCCAATTGAAAAGTTCGATTTTCAAGAGTCTGCAGCAAAAAATGTCTGCGGCACTTAGTAAGCAAGATTCAGACGGTCTGTCACCGTCAACCTCCGTCACCGTCACCGTCAAAATTAGTCATTCTTATGGAGATATTCACATGTAACATCACCGTCACGGAACGTCTTGACGGACGGAACGTGTGAACTATTGAATTAATTTTGAAGGAGCCTCACGTTTCGCCTGAATCGTAAATAATAAAAAATCTTCAAATTTTCAGACAAATCTTCAGACTTGGCTTCTTTGGTAATTTTTAATAATTACTAAGTAGTTCCAAATTTGTATGGAGAATTCATCGTTACTGCTCTTACATGTTCACTAAAAATAACATTACTTGGTAATAGTGACATTACTGGCCCTTTTTTGACAATATTTTTGTCAATCCGATGAAGTTTCTACTACATGATCAAAAGTATTGTCAATACTCCTAGTATTGACAATAATATTGTCACGTGTAAGGGCCGCTTGAGGTTCGCTTATCCAAAATCCACTGCGAGTACGATCGTACGATCCGTCTCCTTCCGTCACAGTCAACCTCCGTCACCGTCACCGTCAACATTAATTACATGCATTCTTATGGAGACATTCACACGTAACGTCACCGTCACGGAACGTCGCCGTCACGGAACGTCTTGACGGATGGAGCATGTGAACGTTCCGGTAAAGAAAGTATTAAACTAATTTTGACGGAAGCTGACGTTACGGTGACGGAAGAAGGCGGACCGTCTGAATCGTACATAATGATGTCGGATAATCGATCATGTAATCGAATAATATCGGTGAAAAAAGAACAAAACTGAATTGATTCATTTGAAAATTATAATCGATTAATAAGTAATCGAATAATTTGACGTGAGCATTTCATAAGGTCATATAAGAAAATGAGAATATCTGTTCACTTTCTCTTCTGTTAATGACACACTAATTTTCACGTTTACTCCCTAAATATTCGTGTAGAACTACACCCGACATGTTCATTTTGTTATTAATACTAGACTACTCTTCTATGAACTATCCCCAATTAGGTACAAAAAAAATGGCTGCCACTCAAATAAATAAATTGTAAATGAGTGATGAGTTTAAGACGAAACGTAAACAAAATTCAAAACGGTTATGTGCCCTAAGCACAAAAATAGGCTTACCCCTAAATGACCAAACCTGAATCGGCCAGTTAGAGTCAAAAATCCGTTCGTTCGGCACGTCAGCTTAGACATGGAACTTAGGTGTCAAACAAAAAGTGTTTTGCAAATAGCAGAAACTTTATGTCTGCTATGTTAATGCTATGCTAACTGCTATGCACTGATGAGTCTAAGACGAAACGTAAACAAAATTCAAATAATAAATAGCCGATTACTTTTTCTAATTTCCTAGTGGTTAGTAATTGAATCGTTATTTACTGAAACTTTGACTTTATCGTAAAAATAGGTTGGGAGCATTTCCAAAGCATTGAAAACGCTTTGGGCAATCTTACATTTACCTAAACATTGAGGTCATCGCTAATTAGTTTGGTTTATGTAATACGCTAGTTACCCAAAAATTGCGAAGATGCACTTCAGTTGATTTTGGGTACATTTCGATCCAAAATTAGGTAGCGGCTGGTAAAAGTGAACATTTGAAAAACAACCTAATATTTTATCTATTAGCTTTGAAAGATAATATTAATGAATTATTGAATAATTGAATAATTCAAAATATTCAATATCTCTGACTGCGAGTGAAATTTTTCAAGTGTTTATCGTCTCAGCAGAATGTATAATTACTAAGAATCTAAGTAATCCTAAATTTGGTGAGTCAATTTTTGTCGAAATAGCCAGCAAAAACTTTACTGTTAGTTCAGCAAAAGTATTCAGAATTTTTTTTCAGAAATTCGGCGTTTCGTAATGTCGAGCACGAGTATCGGTTCTAAGTGTGAAGTTTTGACAATACTCTTGTATTGGTGGTGGAAATGACAATACTACTGTATGAAGATTTAATCATTACTCGCCCTACACTATCATTCAAAATGGAAGAACTTGCTAATGATATCATTACTGATAACTCATTCCAGACCCCTTATCAGGTACAAGAGATTCATTTCTCACTAATATTTTTTTCACTTTGGTTTGGTCTTCCTCAAATTGATTTTACCAGTTAGTCGGTGTTTTCAAAACAGTACTAAAGAGAATATACCATTTAGCAATGTGTTGAAATACAAACGAAATACGAATACAAACAAAAAGCATGCGGGCTTCAAATACTACATAAGCATGGTACTTAGTTAACCGACTAAAAGGCTCAGCTAAACGACTGAAAACGGCTTAACAATGGAGCTCTGTCTGCTGAGTTTGTTGAACGAAAAAAAATGGCGCGCAGCTCAATGGTCTGTTTAAAAATCGGCAAACGAAAGTCCTGCATCGGCCTTCAGTTGGACGATTTATTGACATTCTTCGGACCAACGGAAAACTTCAGTTGGACGTTTTTTTTTTCTTAGAGGGAACGCTGCTCCGCCGGGTCTTAGTGCAAATAACAGATTCTGTTTACTTTTTCTTTCGCGAATTTCCAGATCGAATTCATATTCGAAGGACAACTCTCCGCATATCTTTCAAGGCAAATCTACAAGCTTTCAATTAATATTGGATACTTTGAGGGAATTTCTATAATGGCTTCGTAATAATCTAAAGGTAAAGTAAAGGCTTTGCAGATAGTCCCGTTCATCATGAAACTATCTAAATCAGGGGTTCCCAAAGTGGTCGATATAGACCCCTTGGGGTCGATATCCTTTTTGCGGGGGTCGACGTAAACGAAAACTGACTATGGGGTTCGACGAGGTCTAGAAATCGACCCCCTATTGTTTGACATAAGTTGTTATTTGAAATATTTACGCTAAAAAGTTATGGTTATTTGACCAACCGCAGAAATTGGTTAGTATTTTACATCACTATTTAAAAAGCAAGAAATTGAATTTTCAAAAGAATTTGTTGATGGGGGTCTGAGCCCTAAGTTAATTTTAGTAAAGGGGTCCATGACCCAAAATAGTTTGGGAACCCCTGATCTAAATGGTAGAATTTCGATCATGGTTTTTCTTCTATACCCGTGCAGTTGAACCGCGGGAATGATATGTATATGACTACAACAAATGTGCCATGTACTGAGCTCAGTTTGCAGTAATAAGCAGAGCCTGGTTCGGTGGTACAAAAATATGGGGTACTGTCCTGATAAGTCAAATTCTTTGAGTCAGGAGGATTGTTGCACTAGCCATGCAATTGTCATGTACATTAAGAATCGAATGCAATGTTTGTTATCGAAGGTTAAGTTCCACAATTAATTGTAATAGCAAGGTTTTGCATTGGAAGGATTTCTGTATCTAAAAGCTCAACATGCTAGCTTTTGACAAAAAAATATTTTATCATTCTATCACATCTTGAACGAAAAGCATACCGCTGGAATCATTTGCGTTACAGAATGAATGTTCAGTAAAATACTATTATATTACAACCTGACAATCGCCGGCAAAATCAACGAAACAATCCGGTTGAAGGATTGATCGAATCACAAAAATTTGTTTAGATGGGCAGTTTAACAAATTCCAGCATCAAGAGAATGTTCTTCGACGACTAACGATGGCTGGTGGATAATAAGTATGGCGTCTTTTCTGCACCAAAACACAAACGCAGCATTTCTGCACTCATACGAACAACGATCTACACATTGCTATCTAAACCTGTATAGCCAGCCACACACGATCGTAAAAACCGGCATCTAGTGGTGTCATGTTGCCGCCCGATGTTTGGATTGACGATTTTGTGCGCATGTCTCGACAGTCAAGTTCTGTGTGGTTCCATTAATTTATGTTTTTTGAGTCCTTTTGAGTTTCTTATTCACGATTCGTTACATGTGGACTTAAGTATGTATAAATCAAAAGCGGAATGGTAATTGTTCCACATGTTGCACGAGATACGAACAACAGACCTTTTTCGTGCAAGGCTCACTAGAACAATGGTATCAATTCACCATGACAAGTTTTGTTTTAAAGTGTCAAAAATATATTGCCAAAGGGGCATACATTTTGTTGTTTATGGGTTGGTGATCGTTTTGTTTTAAGGGCACATAACCATTTTTTTCAATTTTGTCTTCGACTTATCCCTACAAAGCAGTTCTTCCTGAATTGGAATGAAAATTGATATAAACATCCCTTGTTTGAATGATTATTCATAGACTACATCACTATTATTTTTCACCGAGAGTCTAAGCATTTGTCTGTGATCTACAAATCTTATTTCCTCCAACTACATAAGAGCTGAACTACGGTACATTCGTTAAATTGCTTGTTCAAGTAGAAAAAAATTTTCATCTGTCTAGCAGTTTAAAAGGAACTGCTAGAAAGCTTTGGCAGTGCATTTTGAACTAGAGTCACCATGCACTGATGAGTTGAGGGAGAGGTGTGAAAACAATATCCACATGAAAAAAAAATAGATAATATAAAATGCCTGAAAATGCACTATACGACCATTTCACAAATTTCACATCTTTTCATTTGAGCCAATGAACAGAAATAGTTGATCACACTCTAAACAATGGTTCTAATGTATAAGATAAATGGTTTGGCCGAGATGATTAAGGGAACGACAACTCTGTTTAGTTTTCAGTTAGTAATATTTATTGATGGAATCAAAACCAAATAATATAGATAAATATATGTTTGAAACATCAAAATGGCCATGGGACAATAGCGAATACCGTTGTCAATAAAATAATATCTTAATGTTAGTATGGTAAGTTGGCATCCATTGCAACGTTGTGTGATATAACCATAAAACCCTATTCAACTTAATTATTAAACATTACAGCATTGGAAATGTTGAACAAGAGAGCAGATATTACATTAAAGCGGCATTTTTATATATGCACAAACAATGTTGCGCCTATGTATAGAATTTAAATACTTGACCATTGAAATATGATCCTCAAGAAAAACAAAACATCTTCTGAAGCTGATACTTTTACACGTTTTCATTTCATGAAATATACACACGATTTCACATAATTGTTTTTTTTTCATAGAACGATCAAATAAATGTAAGTGACAGCACAATTTGTGCTGTCCATAGCACTCGAATGGCGTCTGGTTTTCAATTTTAGTCGCTACAAAAAGTGCATCATATTATGGTAAAGCAAAATAATACTTTTGTAAACTAAAAACCAAATGACACAGTTCATATGTTGGAGTCCATTACCAACACCGATTTTGAAAAGAGTGAAATATCTCGACTCGATTGCCGTCCCATTCGACGCCATTTTAGCCACATTTGCCGACTGTATGCATAGCATACTGCGAGAAACGTGAACGGTCTTGCGTGCCATAGAAAATGTGGCATCTACTCGATTTGATAAAACGCTTCGTTTTAGTATTCTTAGCGCCTGTATTATACGTTATTAGCACAATGAAAAGTTACAATACCTTATTTGACAGCGAAAATTCACATCAAATTTCGAAAGATATCCTCCTTCACTGCGTTAAAACACACTCTAAATTTCACTACGCCACACTACGACTGGAAGAGACTAACTGAGTGAAGCATTAAAACTTTCATGATCGTCGTCGTCGGACGTACCACACCACTAGGAAAATGCCGACCCTCTTCACCAACACCTTCAAGCGAAAAGACCCATGTTTGTGTTCTTACAGCAACTATGTATGTGATTCAAAATGGAGAACACATTATTCACATAATTTCATCATTCGTGGTGGCATGTATCCTTCGGAACTTACATATTTCAATCTGATAAGTTGAGCGCAATTCCCGGCTCTTATATGACTGAATGGAATATGTTTTTATAATTCTTTCCCCGAAAATTAGATTAGCGTTGATGAGTCCACGTGAGAAAAACATTCCGATCTTGCTATGAAAACTATTATATTTAGATCTTATACGAGCAAACACTTCCTTTGAGATTATTTTATTATTTTTTTAATTCTGCAATAATATTTCTATAAAAAAGCATAATCACCTGAACTCCGTGTTTTTCGTTTGGTATACTTGTCGAATCAAATCTTTCTTATGACGATTCCTTGCTACGGCCACAATCGCACTGTCGTGCGTGGTGACAGTTGTCCCACTTGCGAACCACACTTTTCAATGAATCGGTGTAGGCTGCCAACAACACTCTATCGGAACACGTATTGAATAATGTTTAATTCACAACAGCTCATATATACTAGCTACTCAATGAATAGTAGTGTGCGAAAGCCAGCCATAACACTCATTCAAACATTTTCAAAACAATGCAAGTATGTGGAGCAATGAAACCACACATTGAACAGTTTCACAATTTTGACAACATAAAACTGCTTAAACCCACACATACAAAAGAATAGATACAATACGTTTCAACTAGTATCACATTTCGTACCTAAAGCATGGCAGCAACCAAAATAACCCGGCGAGTTTACCTATGCAGCTTGCGACGACACTAATACATAGACAATGCCATCACAAATTTGTAACCAGCATTACCTATAATCAATTCATGTTCGATGTGTTTGCATACCTACAAAATACAAATATTACGACGCAGTTTAACTCGTATTTGACACACTGTGCCAACTAGTGGTTAAACATGAATGGATAAACTTATATGCACAGTCTTCATAATACTCACTAGTTGAACCATCCGATAAACGAAGCATAGGCTGTTATTCTTGAATAAACATGCTTATCTTCCGCATATAGTCAAATTCTTTCTCCTGCATGTAACGTAGTGAGTAGTTTCAGATTTTTTTCATGAACACAATGTTCGAAATTTAAGTTCTATGAAAACTTTAAACTGCAATGAAGTATTAGGATTATTCATGAAAATCGAAGTATATGAGCGACAAACCTTTGTTTTGATGAATGTGCATGCTATTGTTAAAAATACGTTTTAAGAAGCATCTTTTGTAAACCTCCATCATTACCAAACATGACGAGTTAGAGACTAAAAAAACACTTAATCCACCTAGTGGTGTGAAATTACACTTTCTCTTAAAATTTGAATAGTCTCATTAAAAGATTTGTAAGATTCTATCCTCGACCATTAGGATTGTGAGCTTATTAAATAACCTGACAAACGAAATCGATTCCTTCATCTCAGAGAAATTTTTATTATATTGAAAAACACTGGGATTTGTCAGTTACGTCACATAAAACATTACACCTCTTGAGCCGAAAATATTCCAAATTTGATAATTACTGTTGGCTTTCAACTAAGCCTCAGTTTATTGAAATTCGTTTAGTCATTATAGAGAAAGTGGGTGGTAACAAATATATTATATATCAATATGGATCACTTTAACGAATTCAATACAAATCGAAAAAGACATCACAGTAACACCATCTCGTGACGGAAAAGGCTTTTAGTTCAGTCATGTTTAATAGTTTGCGTTTCGCGTGCAACCCGAAGTTTAATGTCAAAAATAATTGAGCATAATGCCTACATAGAGATGAGAACATTTTCATATTTAAATGTGTTTTTTTCTGACGAAAGTAAATATCCCCTATAAACAATGTAGAATTACGCTCTTCTAGACCTATCTTCTTCACTTTCAAGAGTTATGAAGTAGTATTTAGCTTTGCTCATGAACTTTATAAATAGTGCTGAAAAGACGAAACCTATAGGCTGCGAAGGCAATGTTTGGCAGATCACTTCTGATATATAGAACAAAATTAAAATGAAATGAACGGTGTATTACAAGTTACTTTGATTGCGATATGTTTTTCATTGCGTTCATGACATTGAATTTAAATTAGCTGCACATTATCTTTTCTCTCGGGGAAAGTTAGAATGTAAAAGAAAATGATCATTTTTCTAAATTGTCTATGAATTAAAAGTGCATCTACTAAGCGATCTGCTCCTTGCTGTGAACAATTTTTTTTCATCCGAGTTAGTATCAGATTGCAATTCTAAACCGTATTAACAGCATATTTTTTCGTGCAGTGCATAGCGAGAAATATTCCATATATTCGAATCGGAATCGGCCAGTATTAGCCAAAACTTGTTTTCGTTCGGCACGTCAGGAAAAACTTAGCACTTCGGTGCTTATTACAAGTGTGCTGCAAAAAGCAATAACTTTACGTCTGCCACGCTCGCTCAATGTTACTCAAAAGTGAGTAAAATTATATTTACTTACTTTTAAGTCAGTTTCATGTGAATTGCCCAAGGAATTGATCGTTTTGTACAGAAATGCGTGTAGATTTAAAACAACATAACTTTTTTTTATTCTTTTAGAAATAAATTAAATTTTGTGGTTACTTTACCAATGAAAAGTAAAAATCACATTACATTGCAAAAATTCATTCAAATCGAGAATATAAACCTTAAGGCTATCAGCTGTAACAGAAATGAACAAAACTTGAACTTAAGACAATTCTAAGTCTTCTGCACTGGAAGCTTCTTTGAACGCTTCCGCACGACTATTCACGGTGTTTTATTTCTTGTTTTTTGGGTGGCTCTCGTGCTGTGTGATTTATAGAGCACGCATTCTAAAAAATCCACCATCATGGATTAATTCGTGGCCACGCGTATTCCGAACACTTTAAAGGATTTTATAAGAATATCCATCGCGTGTATTGAATTCGTCACCGCAATACAGATTTCCTTGCAAATAATCACATAGTCACATCCAGTTTTATATGTTTGACCAACACATACAACATGCGGGTCAACGTTTCGTCTTTTTTTTTTCATAAGATATATTTATTAAGGCACACTGCGTTGCTCTATGATGCCAAAGGCATTTTCTAATAATAAGGATTGTGTAGGTGCTGCCTCTAATGTTTTACTAGTGACGTTGCTACTCAATGATAGTGGCCGTATGCTTGTCCGTATGGGTCCACGGAAGACACTCCCGAGTCAAAGACCCGGTCAGTGGCCCGCGTGCTAGTTATCGACAGGAGTGGTCCTTCGTTCTTGGGATCAGCCAGGTGACGTGAGAATGTATTTAAAATTGCCGCATCCTTCTGGGGGACTGCGGAAAACACCTCCAGGCTGCGAAGACCCGGCGGGTGGCCCGCATGTTAGTCATCGACTGGAGCGGCTTTCCGTGGGCGATGATGGTGATGTTACCGAATAGTATGAAGAAAAAAATATAGACAAGTAATTGTTGAGGAAAACGGTTTGTTAAAGGGGGGTATGGAAACGAAATAACTAATTACGACAAATATTTAGTTAGTTGACATCGAGATGGTGAAGAGACTGGGGACAGGGGAGCGAAAAGTTAGTAACAGCAAAAAGATCTTGTTAGTATCGATAAAGATGGTAGACAGACGGGGGATTGGGAGAATCGGGCGGATGTTAGTGTCGAACCTATAGGTGAAGAGTATTCTTAGTCTCGAAAAGAGTAAGGAAAACTTTCTATGCCAAATACAACGGATCACACTTGTATATTAATATGTTTAAGGTAATGGTAAATAAGAAGCATATAGGAACTATCCCGACTCGCCAACACATCCCGAACCGGAACCTCAGGCGGCCTACCTCGGGCCCTAAAGGATTCCAGTAGCTTCGACCTGGTGTCACGATACTCTACGCACGACCACACGACATGCTCGATGTCCTGATAACCGTCGCCACAGGTGCAGAGCCCGCTCTCCACGATCCCAATACGCCGGAGATGTGAGTTGAAAGTGTAGTGATTTGACATGAGCCGCGACATAACACGAATGAAATCGCGACTTACGTTCATCCCCCTGAACCAAGGTTTCGTCGATACCTTAGGGATAATGGAGTGTAGCCATCGTCCCAGTTCGTCATTCGTTCATGAAGTTTGCCAACTTTCGAGAGTTTTCTGACGAGAAATACTGAAAAATTCATTGAAGCAGATTGGTCTTTCATAAATATCACCTTCTAATGCGCCCACCTTAGCCAGTGAGTCAGCCTTTTCATTGCCCGGAATGGAACAATGCGAAGGGACCCAGACTAACGATATTGAATAAGACCGTTCAGATAAAGTTCGCAAGTGTTCCCGTATTTTCCCCAGGAAATATGGGGGATACTTTCCTGGCTTCATTGCCCTGAGAGCTTCTATTGAGCTTAGACTGTCCGTCACAATGAAGTAATGGTCTTTGGACAAGGTTTCAATGATCTCGAGGGTGTACTGAATAGCAGCTAATTCTGCGACGTAAACTGAAGCCGGGTCACTGAGTTTGTAACTTTTTTTTTTAATTTTATTTCGTCAAGCAAATGTAGACTACATATAAATTGTTTACAATGTTCACTTACATACTACGCATTATTTCTACGACAAAGCTGAGATTTGATTTGATTTTTTGACATAGTAAGGTCAAGATGTTCGCAGTATTGATTGTAATGGCGCATTATTCGATTGACTGGACTGTATTTTGCATAATTTGTTCTAGCTTGTTTTTCTAAAAATAATTTCCTGGAACGTAGTTGACGGCTAGGTATATAAAAATTTAATTGCGATAATAATGGAGCTGATTGAATGCGTTGAGAAATAATGTCGCTGATAAAATAAAGCATTGCAAAGTCGCGGCGTTCTTTAAGTGTTTGTATATTGATGAGCATGCAGCGTGCTTCATATGATGGTAGAGGAAATGCTGTCCAGTTTAATTAACGAAGTGCATATAAAAGAAATTGTTTTTGAATAGATTCGATGCGTTCTTCGTGAATAATATTGTATGGATTCCATACTAGGCTGCAATATTCCAAAATAGATCTGATATATGTAGTGTATAATAATTTAATTGGGTATGGGCCCTGAAAGTTATGACTGAAGCGTTTAATAAAGCCCAGCATGCTATTAGCTTTATTGATATTGTAGTGTTCCACAAAAGTGAGCTTGGAGTCTAAGATTACGCCTAAATCTCTTACAATTTTACATTTTTCTACAAGCTGATTTCTTAGATGTATGTTTGTAGATATAGTTTCATTTTTCCTACTGAAAGTTATTGAGTTACATTTTTTTACATTGAGTTGGAGTAGACTTTTGCAGCACCAAATGTGGAATAGTTTGATTTCGTTCTGGAATATTACAGCGTCGTTGATATTTTTAATTTTCATGAAGAGTTTCATGTCGTCTGCATATATAAGCACTTTCAGATTTTTGAGTATGAAGGAAATGTCGTTTATATGTAAAATGAAAAGGAGAGGCCCTAAATGAGAACCCTGAGGTACGCCAGAAGTTACATTAATTGGTTCAGACAGAATGTTTTGGAAGCGGACTACCTGTACACGATTCGTTAAGTATGATTTAAGCCATTCAAGAAGAGTATGTTTTATGCCATATTTTTGTAGTTTGTGTAGAAGTAAAGGTATGTCAATACGGTCGAAGGCTTTGCTAAAGTCTGTGTAAAGAGTTTCTACGTAGTTGCCGGCGTCCATTGCATTCAGTGTGAATGTCATAAATTCTAAGAGATTTGTTGTAGTTGAGCGGCCTTTAAAAAAACCATGTTGTTTGTTTGTTATTACATTTTTAAGATGATGAAAAAGTTTTTCGCTTACAATTTTTTCAAATAATTTTGGAATGCATGAGATAATGGCTATTCCACGGTAGTTCCGAATGTTAGATTTTGCACCACATTTAAATATTGGTACAAGAAAGGAAGATTTTCATGCTTTAGGAAAAGTACATTTATTAAGTGATAAGTTAAAAAGTAGTTGTAGTGGTAGTGTAAGTTTTTCAGCAAGATTTTTTAAAAATATTGGTGGTATACTGTCAGGTCCAGGCCCTTTTGAGGCGTCTAAGTTTTTCAGTGCTGTCGAAATGTCATGTTCTGATAGATAGTTTACAGAGATGGAGTTGGAAAATGCAGGTATGAAAGAGAAGTATTCACGGTCACGGTCAGTTTCTGAATAAGATGTATATACTTCTTGAAAAAAATTTGCAAAGTGATTGAAGATTTCTGTACTATTTTTCCCTACATGTTCGTCGAGGTGCATTTGAGATGGAAAATTGTTGCTTTTTAGTTTAGTTTTTGTGTAGTTAAAAAAGTTCTTAGGGCAAGTCTTTATTTCGTTTTCAATTTTGCGGTTGTATTCTTCGTGTGCTGTGTTAATGGCTATTTTGAGCTGATTGCATAGATTTAAGTAATTTTGAAGATGAGCGTCACTTTTTTCTTGTTTGTAAGTTTTGTGTGCTTTTTGTTTCCTATTTTTCAAATGTTTTATTTGTGAATTGAACCATACAGGTAATTTGCTGTTATGATTTTTTCTTCTTCTTTTCATGGGCAAAGTTTCGGCTAATATTTTGTTTATAATGTGATAGAATTTGTTTACTTAGACGTCGACATTTCCTTCTGTACTCAGTATGTTCCGCCAATTTATTAAACTTAGTCTACACTTGACTTCTTCAAAGTCAATTTTATTGTATTCCGGCACTTCCTCATATTCCAAGTCGTAGGGAAGGGATGCATTGTGTTTAAATAATGAATATTCAATTGCGGTGTGAAATGCTTCATTTTTCCATAATGGCAGGTTTGATGCGTTCACACAAAAGTCTTCTGTGCAATTTGTGAAAAGAAGGTCTAAATATGCATTTTGTTGATTTTTTACGGAGTTTACTTGATGCAGGCCAAAATTAGAAATTTTGTCGAAAAATTAATGCAATGTTGCGTTTTCTCCTACGACTGGAAGTAAGATTGATTCATTTTCAATGTCAGAAATGAAGTCCGCATTACGTTAATTGAAGTCGCCAAAAATATGAAGCTTTACTTCAGGTTCCATATTCGAAATAATTGTGATGTTTTGATTGAAGATGCCGAAGCCTGTGGACCTGTTGATGTTTGATCCGTCAGTGTAAAACACCTTTTCACAGTTGACTGTTCTAAATTTATTATAAAAAATATTTGGGGCCACTCGAGGGAGTACGTGATCCGGAATTCCATGAATCTCTTCTTTCATGGATGTGTCGAAAAACACAGCAGAATCAAAAGTATCCAGGAAATGAGCACGGTTGGAAACAAACGAAGAAGGATTAATATTTTGAGCCATGTAATCAAAATACAAGGACATAAAACGGGTCTGAGAATTGAGCTCGACCAGCCTTTCGAAGTTTTCAATCACCATCGGAAGACGCCCGCGAGCACTTCGAGACTCATCGTGTGAGTCGACTGCATGCAACCAAAGACACCATATTAACAAGATAGCCAGCTCTCACATTTCCCAAACAAATCATTGGCAACATCCTTTTTTGCGTGCATGGTGCCCTCATGCGAGTCCGCAGCGAATCTACAACATAGAAGTAGGGGAGAGGAATGTCAAATTCGTGTGCGCCAAAATAGCAGCACTGCGCACTCATATAATTGACATGATATGGTGAATGTGATGCCGTGCGATGGCGTTGCTGAACTGAAGATTGAGATCGCTCTAACCTGACAGGGTCTGATGCAACCTAAGGCAATACGCAAACAACGATACTGAATTCTTTCCAGTTTAATGAAATGGGTGTTCGCGGCGGATCGGAAGCAGAAGCATCCATATTCCATTACGAACAATATCGTTGTTTGGTAAAGCCTGATCAGGTCTCCTGGGTGGGCACCGCACCATGTTCCGGTTATTGTGCGAAGAAAATTGATTCTCTGCTGGCATTTTTGTTTCAGATACCTAATGTGACATCCCCAGGTGCCTTTGGAGTCGAACCAGACCCCGAGATATTTAAATGTGAAGACCTGAGCTATGGTTTCACCCCCTAGTTGAAGCTGTAATTGTGCTGGTTTTCGCTTCCTTGAAAATACAACCAGCTCAGTTTTCTCCGTAGATAACTCGATACCCATTTGAAGAGCCCATGTCGACAAGTTGTCGAGGGTATCTTGCAATGGTCCTTGGAGATCGGCAGCTTTGGGTCCTATAATAGACACAACGCTGTCGTCGGCAAGTTGTCTTAGCGTGCAAGATATGTTGATACATTCATCAATACTGTTTACGTAAAAATTGTATAAAAGGGGGCTTAAGCATGAGCCCTGAGAAAGACCCATGTAACTGAATCGTATTTTTCGCCTCGAACAGTCATCGGGCGCGGTTCGCTTTTTCGAGCGCTCCGCAAGTAATTTATATTTATTTATTTTTTGACGCGTAGCCTACGTCGTGCGCGGGCTTTTTTCATAGCCTTTCGGACAAATTTTATCTAGAATAATGAAGTGCGGTGTAAAATCGTGTATTAATATTGACGATCGCTTCCTTTGGAAATGCGAATTCTGTGAAAAATCGTACCATTCAGCCTGCATCGGCGTGCAGCGGCATCAAGAAAATTTTATTCTGGCATTTATGGTACCAGTGTGTGCCGACTGTCAACATTTAATAAGGACAGGAGCTGAAACTCTAAAACTACTTCATCTACAGGAGCAACTTCTAAAGCACACAAAAAATCAAACGGAAACGTATCACCGGACCACTGCAGACATGAAAACCCATTACCTGGAAATATTCGACAGTGTCGAGCGCTTGCTCATCGACGTGAAGCAGTCATTGTCCAGTATCAGCAGAAACGACCACAACATTTGCGGTAAAGTAGGTCAGCGCATGCAGTCATTCGAGGCCTCGTTACACAGTGCCATAAAAAACGTTTGCGATTTTAGTAAAGTCAATGACCAGCACATCAAGGAAATGAGCGAACGGCTTCTTCGCCTCGAAGAAAAATTCTTACTACCTACCAAATCTGAAGTCCCTGCAATAATACCTAACACTATTCTGGAAGAATTGAGAGATGAAGTCAAAGCAATATCGACTTCAATCTCCAGTATCGGAACCAAAGACCAAAATACCAAACCTAAGTCTCTAGCTGAAGAACTCAAAGAGAAGGAAATTCAAACATGCGACAGTGGCTGGCGCTTCATTGGAAGTAAAAAAATTTGGAAACGAGACTGGAGTGAGTATGACAAGAAACAGCGCACTCGACGGCTGCAAGAAAAACAAGCTGAGAAAGCAAACATCAGACGAAAACATCGGAAGCGGAAACAACAAAATAATACAAATTACAGTATACGCAGTAAAAACAACAACTACACCAACAACAGCAAACACGACAACATCAACAACAACAACAACAACAGCAACAACAACAGCAGCAGCAACAACAACAACAACAACGACAATAATGTGCACTACAACAGCAACTTGAATACTAATAGTAACAACACCTGCCCCAACAATAACAATAATATGTCATTACAATATACCTTACCCTTGGACAAGGACTTACTAGCAGCTGCACGGGTTCAATTCTCCGGGCATCCAGGTGCAGATATTGCCTCAAAATTCATAAATTTTCAAAAAGGTGAAACCATCAACCCTTACAAAGGAACAAGAAGTATTCAAAACAACACTACTCCGGTCTTAGGAAGTAATGACATCGAAGCTGCACCATCCACTAACTATGTGAACACATCTTCAATATCACAGAACATAAATACATCTACAGTATCACAGGACATGAGTACAGACAGCCAATTCGAAATTGATCCAATGCGTCCTCCAATTGTACGTCTTACTTCACAATCTGCAAATGGCGACGAACGCTTCTTGAAAGCAAGACTTCGTGACCCGAAAATAATGCACGTCGTCCGTCTGTATTTGTCATACATGGAAAATCAACAATCTACAGTATGCATCGAGGGTATGACACCAACTAGTATAAAAATGCTATTAGCATCAGAAGGCCTTCCAACAACACCTGACCACCTTCTACGAATCTTCATCGAAGTGCATCAGGAATATGGAATGAAACCTAAGGAAGCGCAGGCCGACCTGGACTCTTATGGGAAATTTTTGACAAGTGAACACATCCGCCGACTCCAACTAATCCGGGAAGCCGAACACAATTTTACAAGGCCGAATTTTCGGAAATAACGACGCCCTTTGACGAAGGAATAGAAACAGGAATTAGTAATGTAAGTATTCCAGAATTCTCAAATACTTCTTCGCTTCATAGACAAAATGTGACTGAAATTTTGGTCTATTGCCAAAATTTCAACCGCATGAAAAGCCCGGCCAAAATGAAAGAAATTCATCAAAATTTAATAACCTCCTCTTTCGACGTAATCCTTGGAACTGAAAGCAGCTGGGATGAAGGTGTTAGAAGCGAAGAAGTATTTGGAAATAATTTTAACGTATTCCGGCACGACCGAAATTTATCTCTCTGTCAGAAAAAATCTGGAGGCGGAGTCCTCATAGCCATAAACTCTTGCTTTACTTCTGAAGAAATTATTACTCCTAAATATAAAGAATTTGAGCATGTATGGGCCAAAGTCTCAATATTGGGAGAAGAACATATTTACTGCTCTGTCTACTTCCCACCCGAAAATGCGAACAAATTCTCTTTTGAATTATTCTTTCAATCTTTAGACACAATTATTTCGAATATGGAACCCGAAGTAAAGCTACATATTTTTGGCGACTTCAATCAACGTAATGCGGACTTCATTTCTGACATTGAAAATGAATCAATCTTACTCCCAGTCGTTGGAGAAAACGAAACATTGCACTACTTTTTCGACAAAATTTCTAATTTTGGCCTACATCAAGTAAACTCCGTAAAAAATCAACAAAATGCATATTTAGACCTTCTTTTCACAAATTGCACAGAAGACTTTTGTGTGAACGCATCAAACCTGCCATTATGGAAAAATGAAGCATTTCACACCGCAATTGAATATTCATTATTTACACACAATGCATCCCTTCCCTACGACTTGGAATATGAGGAAGTGCCGGAATACAATAAAATTGACTTTGAAGAAGTCAAGTGTAGACTAAGTATAATAAACTGGCGGAACATACTGAGCACAGAAGGAAATGTCGACGTCGAAGTAAACAAATTCTATCACATTATAAACAAAATATTATCCGAAACTTTGCCCATGAAAAGAAGAAGAAAAAATCATAACAGCAAATTACCTGTATGGTTCAATTCACAACTAAAACATTTGAAAAATAGGAAACAAAAAGCACACAAAACTTACAAACAAGAAAAAAGTGACGCTCATCTTCAAAATTACTTAAATCTATGCAATCAACTCAAAATAGCCATCAACACAGCACACGAAGAATACAACCGCAAAATTGAAAACGAAATAAAGACTTGCCCTAAGAACTTTTTTAACTACACAAAAACTAAACTAAAAAGCAACAATTTTCCATCTCAAATGCACCTCGACGAACATGTAGGGAAAAATAGTACAGAAATCTGCAATCAATTTGCAAATTTTTTCCAGGAAGTATATACATCTTATTCAGAAACTGACCGTGACCGTGAATACTTCTCTTACATACCTGCATTTTCTAGCTCCATCTCTGTAAACTATCTATCAGAACATGACATTTCGACAGCACTGAAAAACTTAGACGCCTCAAAAGGGCCTGGACCTGACAGTATACCACCAATATTTTTAAAAAATCTTGCTGAAGAACTTACATTACCACTACAACTAATTTTTAACTTATCACTTAATAAATGTACTTTTCCCAAAGCATGGAAATCTTCCTTTCTTGTACCAATATTTAAATCTGGTGCAAAATCTAACATTCGGAACTACCGTGGAATAGCCATTATCTCATGCATTCCAAAATTATTTGAAAAAATTGTAAACGAAAAACTTTTTCATCAACTTAAAAATGTAATAACAAACAAACAACATGGCTTTTTTAAAGGCCGCTCAACTACAACAAATCTCTTAGAATTTATGACATTCACTCTGAATGCAATGGACGCCGGCAACTACGTAGAAACTCTTTACACTGACTTTAGCAAAGCCTTCGACCGTATTGACATACCTTTACTTCTACACAAACTACAAAAATATGGCATAAAACATACTCTTCTGGAATGGCTCAAATCATACTTAACGAATCGTGTACAGGTAGTCCGCTTCCAAAACACTCTGTCTGAACCAATTAATGTAACATCTGGCGTACCTCAGGGTTCTCACTTAGGGCCTCTCCTTTTCATTTTACATATAAACGACATTTCCTTCATACTCAAAAATCTGAAAGTGCTTATATATGCAGACGACATGAAACTCTTCATGGAAATTAAAAATATCAACGACGCTGTAATATTCCAGAACGAAATCAATCTATTCCACATTTGGTGCTGCAAAAGTCTACTCCAACTCAATGTAAAAAAATGTAACTCAATAACTTTCAGTAGGAAAAATGAAACTATACCCACAAACATACATCTAGGAAATCAGCTTGTAGAAAAATGTAAAATTGTAAGAGATTTAGGCGTAATCTTAGACTCCAAGCTCACTTTTGTGGAACACTACAATACCATAATCAATAAAGCAAATAGCATGCTGGGCTTTATTAAACGCTTCAGTCATAACTTTCAGGACCCATACACAATAAAATTATTATACAATACATATGTCAGACCTATTTTGGAATATTGCAGCCTAGTATGGAATCCATATAATATTATTCACGAAGAACGCATCGAATCTATTCAAAAACAATTTCTTTTATATGCACTTCGTAAATTAAACTGGACAGCATTTCCTCTACCATCATATGAAGCACGCTGCATGCTCATCAATATACAAACACTTAAAGAACGCCGCGACCTTGCAATGCTTTATTTTATCAGCGACATTATTTCTCAACTCATTCAATCACCTTCTTTATTATCGCAACTAAATTTTTATACACCTAGCCGTCAATTACGAACCAGGAAATTATTTTTAGAAAGAAACACTAGAACAAATTATGCAAAATACAGTCCAGTCAATCGAATAATGCGCCATTACAATCAATACTGCGAACATCTTGACCTTACTATGTCAAAAAATCAAATCAAATCTCAGCTTTGTCGTAGAAATAATGCGTAGTATGTAAGTGAACATTGTAAACAATTTATATGTAGTCTACATTTGCTTGACGAAATAAATAAATAAATAAATAAATCACCATGCGCGAAATACATGTATTTCTCGGACAATAGACTGTACAAAAAGTTATTCAAAATTGGTGAAAGACCATGCTGATGCAACTTCTCAGATAGGATGTTTATGGAAACTAAGTCAAAAGCCCCCTTGATGTCTAGAAAAACTGACACCATTTGTTCCTTACGAGCAAATGCCATTTAAATTTCGGTTGAGAGCAACGCCAAACACTCGTTCGTTCCTTTGCCTCTGCGAAAACCAAATTAAGTATCTGAAAGTAAGCCATTAGTCTCGACCCAATTGTCTAGACGAAACAGAATCATTTTTTCGAACAATTTTCGGATACAGGAAAGCATAGCAATCGGCCGATACGAATTGTGATCGGAGGCTGGTTTCCCTGGTTTTTGAATGGCAATAACTCGTACTTGTCTCCAGTCCTGTGGGACAATATTATCCTCAAGAAGCCTATTGAATAAATTCAATAAGCGTCTTTTGGCAGAGTCAGGGAAAATTTTCAACAAATTGAATTTGATTTTGTCTAACCCCGGAGCTTTATTGTTACACGACAAAAGCGCACCATTAAAAAAGGTGTTTCGTTTCTGTTTGATGAGGCGACGCGTATAATCGTTTGTTCCGGAACAGAATCTGGACATACTTTTTTAGCGAAATCGAATATCCAGCGGTTAGAATATTCCTCGCTTTCGTTCGTGGTGTTTTTGTTGCGCATTCGTCGAGCTGTGTTCCAAAGAGTGCTCATCGATGTTTCTTTTGTTAATCCGTCAACAAACCGGCACCAGTAACCGCGTTTTTTTGCTTTAATTAAGTTCTTCATTTGCTTGTCTATGGTTGCGTAATTACAATAATTATCAGGTGTTCCATTGGTTCTAAACTGTTTGAACGCGGAGGTTCTTTCCGCGTTCAGTGATGAGCACTCTTTGTCCCACCACGGATTGGGAGAACGGATGTTAGTTTTCGTACCGGATACACGTTTCGTCTGAGCTTGAATCGCGGAGTCGAGAACCAAGCTAGCCAAAAACGTATACTCTTCCTCCGGAGGAAGTTCTTGTGTTGTTTCTAGTTTCTCAGATATCGAACTTGCGTAGTCTTTCCTATTAATATTTCGTGTGAGGTCATACTTGATGGTCTTAATCCGTAGACGATAGAAATCACGATAGGTAGATGATCGCTACCGTGGGGATCAGGGATCACCTTCCACGTGCAGTCCAACCGTAGCGATGTCAAGCAAAGGGATAAGTCCAGCGCACTTGGTCTTGCTGGTGGTGCAGGAATCCGTGTCATTTCTCCCGTATTCAAGATTGTCATATTGAAGTTGTCGCAAATATCATGGACCATAGCTGATCTGTTATCATCGTGAAGACAGCCCCATCCCGTACCGTGTGAGTTAAAGTCTCCTAAAACCAACGTCGGTGCAGGAAGGAGCTCTACGATATCACTGAACCGCCGATGCCCTACCGAGGCTCTTGGGGGAATATAGATGGAGGCAATGCAAAGGTCCTTGCCTTTGATTGTAACATGACATGCGACAACTTCAATACCTGGTATCGAGGGGAGGTTAATGCGATAAAAAGAATAGCACTTTTTGATCCCCAAAAGTACTCCTCCATAGGGATCATCTCGATCCAGGCGAATAATGTTAAAATCGAGGAAGTTTAAGGATATTTCAGAAGTTAGCCAAGTTTCGCACAATGTAAATACGTCACATTTCAGATTATTTACTATAAATTTAAAAGAATCTATTTTTGGAATGATACTTCTTCAATTCCACTGTAAAACAGTGATTAGATCCGTGACCTCGGTGGATGATTTAGCCATCGAAGGATACAATCGCTGAGAGAAGGGGCCAACTGCTTTAAATATGTTTTTACTATTGGCATGAAAGCAATTAAAATGCTTTTAAGAGGATCAGAAATATTGAAAGTTGTAAAAATTCAGTCCACAACATCAGATAACTTGATAAGTCCAGCACCTAGTTGATTCTCTGGTAGATTTTAGGGATGCTTGGGGATTTTGTAGTCCCGGGAAGTCGTGGGAATTCCATCTCGGAATTGAGTTTTCCGAGACCAGGAGCTTTTTGCTTCGGTAGTTTGTCACGGTTCCCGTTAGCTGTAACTTTCCGAAGCCCTTCGGAAGACATCTTCGAACCCTTACTAGGGAGCTTATGAGAGGATTTGTTTATTCTTTTTCTACAGCTATGAGGGACCGCCGAAGATGGACCTTCTAAAGGGTCGTCAGATTCGCTCTCGTCAGTTGACAAGAAGGCATATGGATTTGTTGTCTGTTTAGGAGGGGTGGCACTTTTCAGCATATCTGCAATGAACGCTTGGAGTGTTCTTTCAGAGAACGCTTCATCCTATCTCTGCGCAATTCGTATGCGGGACATGCCATTAGATCATGCGAACCGTCCTTACAGTAGAGACACTTTTCAGCATTTTTACCGCAAGAGCCATCCGCATGAGCCTCTCCACAGTTAGCACAACGTGGCTTATTTCTGCAATGGGTAGCTGTATGCCCAAGCTGTTTGCAATTGGTGCAATTCATTACACGAGGTACAAAAAGACAAATAGGCAGACGAACCCGGTCCAAGAGGATGTAATTAGGCAAAGCCGATCCGGCGAAGGTCACACGATAAGAGTTTGATTCATTCGTATCCGAGCAGTCGTCCGCGATACACTTGTTTTTTTTCTGCTCCGTATCAGGACGGTATTAATTACAAAATCTCGAGTGCGAAGGTGTTTCCCTAGCAAGGGCTAGCGGAAACATTTCTGTTGTGAGATCTTTCTTAGATCTAATAAGTGATCGGCAGTGATACACACCGGCAGTGATACACACCGGCAGCAGACAGTTGTGTGCTTCAGCGTTTCTACCTGTCGCTTGAATAGCATCGGCACCAGCAGTGGTTGATTCATCAAGGTCACGCGAGGGAAACAATCGAAGCGAACTCATCTATCGGCTCAACAAACCATACCGGTGAAGTAGTTTTTTCCTTATTTTTATCTTTCTATTTCTTACTACCCTATCTATTTGCTCTATTTATCTTGTTGTTGTGGGAGATATGTCTTCCGATGGGGGGAACCCCGGGGAAGATGATGATGTACCTGAAGAGGTGGAACATTTAGATGAATACTCTTATGGTGACACATCTTACATGGATATCCCCGCAACCCCTTTGGAAAAACCACCCCTCCGTCGGAAGGTCTATCAGGATGACGGATCGGTTGGCCCGTGGGTGGTATACTTCCGGCCCATAGCTAAATCTCTTAGAGTCCTTAATATAGCTCGAGATCTGTATAAGTACTACTCGGCAGTGAAACACATTGACAAGGTGTCACCAAATAGACTGTGCGTCGTCGTGACTGATCTGAAACAAGCAAACGATATTGCTAGCAATGAGATCTTCACGAGGGAGCATCGCGTCTACGTACCTTCTCGGATGGTGGAGATCGACGGTGTGGTTCGCGAGGAGAGTTTAACGGTTGAAGATCTTATGAAGGATGGGATTGGCCGCTTCAAGAATGTCGATCTTCAACCAGTGAAGATATTGGAGTGCAAGCAATTGCACTCTAAATCGGCACAAGATGGGAAGTACTACCCATCAGACTCTTTTCGTGTGACCTTCGCCGGTTCTGCACTTCCGAATTACGTTTTAGTGGGAGGGGTTCGTCTACCTGTCCGGTTGTATGTACCGAGGGTAATGCACTGTTCGAACTGCAAAAAGATGGGACATACGGCACCATACTGTTGTAACAAACCACGGTGTGGTAAATGTGGCGAGGGACACGGGGATGACTCATGCAGGAAAACGACCGAAAAGTGTATTTACTGTGGCGAGAATCCGCATGATCTTTTTGAATGCTCCAAGTACAAACAACGCGAGGAAAAGCTTAAGCGAACCGTAAGGGAGCATTCTAAACGATCTTACGCGGAAATCCTCAAACGAGCCACTCCCCCTACCCCTAACAATCCGTTTGCTCTTTTGTCGACTGACGCTGATGCTTCTTATGACCCCGGCGTAGGACCTTCTTCTCTTCAGCTAGGAACAAATAGGAAAAGACCAATTATGTCCTCTCCTAACCTTCCTCGCAAAGGTCTAAAAGTACTACATCAAAATGAAAATAAAACATTAAAGTTCAACCAGAAAAATTCCGTTGAACCCAAGCCAATACCGCCTGGATTTCTAAAATACAACCAGGAATTTCCTGCGCTTCCAGGGACACCGAAAAACCCAGGTGATCCCAAAACACAACCAGAAAATCCGACAAACTCTGGATTACTAAAATTCTCTGATATCGTGGACTGGATATTAACAGCCTTCAATATAACTGATCCTCTTAAAAGTATTCTAACGGCTTTATTACCAACAGTAAGAACATTTTTAAAACAGTTGACAGAACAATGGCCCCTCCTTGCAGCGATCGTATCTATCGATGGCTGAAATACCTACAGAAATCGAGAATATGATCACTATACTGCAGTGGAATTGCAGAAGTATCATCCCAAAATTAGATTCTTTCAAATTTTTGATAAATTCGCGTAACTGCGACGTATTTTCATTGTGTGAAACATGGCTCACTTCAAATATAAACTTTGACTTCCACAATTTCAACATTATACGCCTGGATCGAGGAGACTCCTATGGAGGGGTTCTTTTAGGGATCAAAAAGTGCTATTCGTTTTATAGAATTAACCTCCCCTCGATCCCGGGCATTGAAGTTGTTGCTTGCCAAATCAGAATTAGAGGCAAAGATCTTTGTATAGCTTCTATCTACATACCTCCCAGAGTCTCGATAGGGCATCGACGACTGGCAGACATCATTGAGCTTCTTCCCACCCCGCGGTTAGTTTTAGGAGACTTTAACTCGCATGGTACGGGGTGGGGCTGCCTATATGATGATAACCGTTCTTCGTTAATTTATGATCTGTGCGACAACTTCAATATGACAATTTTAAATACGGGTGAAATGACACGCAATCCAAGACCGCCAGGCCGCTCTAGTGCGCTGGACTTATCCCTTTGCTCGACATCACTACAGCTAGATTGCAAGTGGAAGGTAATCCCTGATCCCCACGGTAGTGATCACTTGCCGATTTTGGTTTCAATATCCACTGGTGCACAAACACCGACATCAGTCGATATGACATATGATCTCACGAAAAACATCGACTGGAGTTCCTACTCGACCGCGATATCCCAAGCTCTCGAAACGAAACAACCAGATTCGCTAGAAGAAGAATACAAATCCCTAGCTGACTTGATCCTCAACGCCGCGATTCAAGCCCAGACCAAACGAGTACCCAAAACTACAATCACTACGCGACCCTCAACCCCATGGTGGGATAAAGAGTGCTCGGAAATATATAAAACAAAATCATCCGCGTATAAAAAATTCGGGAACAGTGGCAAGCGCGAAGACTACGAGAAATATGCATCACTAGAAAAGACCCTGAAAAATCTGATTAAAGCAAAAAAAAAAAGGTTACTGGCGTCGGTTCGTCAATGGCCTATCTAGGGAAACATCGATGACCACTCTGTGGAATACAGCCCGTCGTATGAGAAATGCAACCACTAATAACGAATCCGTAGAATATTCAAATCGCTGGATATTTGACTTCGCCAAGAAAGTTTGCCCGGATTTTGTTCGCGAATCGAATGTCTATCGCGTCGCGTCCTCTCGATACAGTGAAAACGATTCCCCCTTTACGATGACGGAGTTTTCTCTAGCCCTCTTATCGTGCAACAACAATGCCCCAGGGTGTGATAAAATTAAATTCAACTTGCTTAAAAATCTTCCCGATATCGCGAAAAAACGTCTGTTAAACTTGTTCAACAAGTTCGTCGAACAGAACTTTGTTCCTCAAGACTGGAGACAAGTGAGGGTTATCGCTATTCAGAAACCGGACAAACCAGCCTCCAACCACAACTCGTATCGGCCGATTTCAATGCTTTCCTGTATTCGGAAACTGCTGGAAAAAATGATTCTGTTTCGTCTCGATGAATGGATGGAAACAAGTGGCTTGCTTTCAGATACACAATTTGGCTTCCGTAAAGGCAAAGGAACGAACGATTGCCTTGCGCTGCTTTCTACAGAAATTCAAATGGCATTCACTCACAAGAAGCAAATGGCATCAGTATTCTTGGACATAAAGGGGGCTTTTGATTCAGTTTCCATAAAAATTCTCTCGGAGAAGCTGCACAAGCATGGTCTTTCCCCACATTTGAACAATTTTTTGCACAACTTATTATCGGAAAAGCACATGTTTTTTACACATGAAGACTTGACGACCTCACGAATTAGTTACATGGGCCTTCCCCAGGGCTCATGCCTCAGCCCCCTTCTTTATAACTTTTACGTCAATGACATCGATGAATGTCTTGAAAATTCTTGCACGTTAAGGCAACTTGCAGATGATGGCGTGGTGTCTATTACAGGATCCAAGTCTACCGACCTGCAAGGACCATTACAAACTACCTTAGACGCTTTGTCTACATGGGCTCTACAGCTAGGTATCGAATTCTCCACGGAGAAAACTGAATTGGTAGTATTTTCCAGGAAGCGTGAACCTGCACAACTACAGCTTCAACTAATGGGTCAAACCATAGCTCAGGCCTTCACATTCAAATACCTCGGAGTCTGGTTCGATTCCAAAGGTACCTGGGGATGTCACATTAGGTATCTGAAACGAAAATGCCAAAAAAGAATCAACTTTCTCCGTACAGTGACCGGGACTTGGTGGGGAGCTCACCCAACAGATCTTATAAGGCTGTACCAAACAACGATATTGTCAGTGATGGAGTATGGATGTTTCTGTTTCCGTTCAGCCGCGAAGATACACTTTATCAAGCTGGAGAGAGTCCAGTATCGTTGCTTGCGTATTGCCTTGGGTTGTATGCAGTCGACTCATACGGGGAGTCTCGAGGTACTAGCGGGAATTCTACCGCTGAAAAACCGTTTGTGGGATCTCTCATATCGACAACTCATTCGATGTAGCGTCTTAAACCCGTTGGTTATCGATAACTTTGAACGGCTAGTCGAGCTTAATTCTCAGACCCGATTTATGACATTGTACTTTGATTTCATGTCACGTAACAATTATTCTTCTTCATATAATCCTCACAGTGTTCGTTTCTATGATACTTCTAATTCTACGGTGTTTTTCGACACATCCATAAAAGAAGATATTTATGGAATCCCGGATCACGTATGCCCTCAAGTGATCCCAAATATTTTTAATGACAAATTTAGAGAAGTCGACTGTAATAAAATGTTTTACACTGACGGATCACATCTCGACGGGTCCACTGGCTTCGGTATTTTTAATGAAAATTTCACCGCCTCCTATAAACTCAGTGATCCGGCTTCAGTTTACGTCGCAGAACTAGCTGCAATTCAGTATACCCTTGAGATCATTGAAACTTTGCCCACAGACCACTACTTCATTGTATCGGACAGTCTCAGCTCTATCGAGGCTCTTCGCTCAGTGAAGCCTGGAAAGTACTCGCCGTATTTCCTGGGGAAAATACGGGAACAACTGAGTGCTTTATCTGAAAAATCATATCGGATTACCTTGGTTTGGGTCCCATCACATTGTTCCGTAAGGGGCAATGAGATGGCGGACTCACTGGCCAAGGTGGGCGCATTACAAGGTGAAACCTATGAAAGACCAATCTGCTTCAATGAATTTTTCAGTCGTTCTCGTCAAGAGGCACTCGTCAGCTGGCAAACCTCCTGGAATGATGAATATCTAGGACGGTGGTTACATTCCATTATACCGCAGGTATCGACGAAAGCTTGGTTCCGAGGGTTGGACGTGAACCGGGACTTTATTCGCACAATGTCAAGACTTATGTCCAACCACTCTTTGCTCAAAGCGCATCTTCATCGTGTTGGCCTTAGTGAGAGTAATCATTGCGTTTGCGGAGACGGTTATCATGACATCGAGCATGTTGTTTGGGTGTGCTCCGAGTATTGCGACGTCAGACTCCAGCTAATTGATTCCCTTCGGGCCCGAGGTAGACCACCTTATGTTCCAGTCCGTGACGTTTTGGCAACCCGAGATCTCCTTTACATGACCTACCTCTATAACTTCCTCAAAGCTATATACGTGCAAATCTAGTGCCCTCTCTTTCTCTTTCTTTCTTCTACAGTGGTCCTACCCCAAATGAACTAAACACTGGTCAAGCTGAATTGCTGGAAACCATCCATAAATGACACACCGACATCAAAGTACACCAACAAAGCATCCGAGTCTAGTACAGTCTCTTCCTCGTTACAATCTGGAGAACGTCAAGAACTCGGAAATGAAAAGTGTGTTAAGAAGATGCAAGCTATTAATGAATGATTTGTAATACCAAAATATGTTCAAAATCAATACAGTATAGGTCCCACCCTCCTGACACTCCTTTACTAACTTTAGGGGAGCAGGTCGCCCCATAATACGGCTTCCACTCATATCCACCTAACAACAAGATAATCGGCCACGTTAAGCTAACGCAAATGAGCCCAATAAAAATTTTATTATAAAAAAAAAAAAAAAGAGTTTGATTGGGGATAAGACTTTGTTCCATCCCCTGCGATCGATACTGAATGCAATCGCTTGCAGTCCAGTATCTTGACGTTCTTAAGTGAGGGGTCCTTAAAACAACCCGCCCCGTACTTAGGAATGTCCTCGCAAGTCAAACTCGGATCGGTGACCACACCGTCGATTTCTACTTCGCGAGCTGGTACGTAGACGCGGTACTCCAGCGTAAAAGGATCCTTTTGAACAAGCTCATTAGCCTGTTTTGAGCTGGTAAACAAGACCCTGAGCTTGTCTGGCCGTATTCTATCAATACTTTTTATGGTATTGTATCGCGAATGTTAGGTCTCGCGATATTTTTAGAATATTCAATTTTTTTTCGTTTGACTTGGTCCGGAAATAGACCGCATATGGCCCGGCCGGAAGTGCGAGTCCATCAGAATAGTTTATAATTCGAGTCTAGATGTTTTTGGAAGCAGTTTCCATTTCAATATCGGGATGAGGGGGGTCAATTTCAAGACGGAATTGTATCCGTGCAGATACGGAAAAGGATCGGTTGGGGACAAAATATTATAGTAAATTGAAAGACGAAAGGGATTGAAGAAAATAATACTTAGCTTATAATCCTAAAACAAGAGCAGCCACCAAGGTCTGACCTTCGTGGACCGGTGAATCAACGCTTTGATATTGTGCAAAAAACCTCCGTGAGGAAAAAGCACACACCGACTAACACCGTTTTCACTAACTTATAACTTATAGGGTAACAGAGGTATTTTGGCCCACTTTAGGATTGATTTTATTTTGGCCCACTTTGTAAAAATATCTACAAAATGTTTTAATATCTTTGAAAACCCCTTCGGCATTAGGTAATTTAATGTGATTAGCTTCAAATTGACGCAAAATGGGTTACTTACACGGAACGACTGAAATCAGCATTTTCGCGAAAAATTTAGTTGATTTGCTGATTTTAGTTAGTTATTTTTTGAGACAACTAAAAAAATCTTACTTTTGCTAATTTAGATTTTTTATTCTCATTCCCTTAATAATAATAAAATATTTGTTGAAATGACTATTTTTTTTAGTTGAATTCACAAATTAAACGTACTGTCATTTCTTAGCTAAGACACATTTCATTTCCATTCAACTAATTTTTTAGTTGAATTAAAGAAATAAAATGTTGTTTTCAACCAATATGAATGGTTGAATTGACTTCTGCAATCTGCAGCTATATGGCGCCCTCCCAAGTAACAATTTTTGTTACGCTAGCTTGTTTGTGACTAGTTTGCAACCAGATATTTGAGTGATTGTTACTAACATCTAACCACTTGCATGACTCAAAAAGCGCAGTTTCTACTAGTTGTTAATTCAGCTAAAAATAAGTTGTCGTTACGTTGTAATGCCATACTAGAATAACTTATCTTTTCATAACTTGAAAATAACTTGTTTCCAAGTAAACTAGTTGAAACTTAGTCACCATCGACATTATAAACATTGAATGAATCCAGAATACTTTTCTATCTTCAATAAAAAAGCAGGAGAGTGCTTTAAATCACAAACTTGATACAAGGTACAAATTTCACAACGATTTTAAAACTGTCGAGCGGAATTCAATTTTACTTAACTGTTTTTCATGCGCCTTCAATCAGAATCTGTTTATAAAGATATGAAAAATAAACAACAAAATAACGCTATGTTCAGAATGCTCAAATTAGAGTGATTTCTTATCATTTTAAATTCATATATCATGAGAGTTATAATATTATCACAATCGATGCTCAATCCCTATATTA
This sequence comes from Malaya genurostris, assembly GCF_030247185.1. Classification (NCBI taxonomy): domain Eukaryota; kingdom Metazoa; phylum Arthropoda; class Insecta; order Diptera; family Culicidae; genus Malaya; species Malaya genurostris. Next base: position 98,319,651 of record NC_080572.1, read on the forward strand.
TTTTCTTCGTATTTATGACAGTGCATAGAACAAAAATGATTATTCTGCCTTTCACTATTTTCGGCAAAAAGTAGTTTGGAAAAAAGTAATCTCCTGGTTTTATTTACGTTTCATACACTTCTTGAGACTCCATATTGTATTCGCCATATTCAAGCCAACAAAGGTTGTTTTGTTTGCATTTTCGTTATCATAACGTTGGGAAAACCTACCGATAACTATCTGAATCAATGAAGAATTTTATGTTATAATCTCATAATATCTAAGTTATTACTACATCAATTCACATAGTAACGATTTACATATACGCTTACGTATTTATAATGGTTTCGCAACCTTTTTTCAACTTGTAGCTAAAACTAAAACTGTGATTAAAGATATGTTAGAATCAAGTAACGATAACTTACTAATGATAGCTAGTTCAATGTTTATGTTATAAAGAAACACTGCCGTCACCTTGTTTTAACCATAACATAAAAAAACATGTTCGTGTTCTTGTTGCAACATAGTTGGGCTAAGTGGTATCAGAACTAGTTACGGGTTGCCAATATTGGAGTCTAACAAACTTTTTTTTAACTAGTAGCTAGTAATAAAGTTGCGATTAAAGATATGTTTGGATTAAGTTACGATAGCTTATAATTTATTATTAATTCAATATGACAAAAAGATGTGGTGATTTGAAACCTAAATAACTATTTCGTAACTGGTTAGGTTATGAAGAAACATTGCTGTCACCTTGTTTTAGCCAGTATAACATAAAAAACATATTCGTGCTCTTGTTGCAACATAGTTTGGACTTAGTCGCATCAGAACTAGTTGCGGATTGCTACTTGGGCTGTCACCGAAACGGTAACACCGTAATGACTACTAGCCACTAGATGGCACAGTACTGCCGAAAAAATTTCAGACGCGGTTGTCTTTTCTATATTGGCAGGTATAAATACGATGTTGTATTGGAGAAAAAGACATAAACGAAACATAAACATCTTTTTGAATTGTTTTCTTCTAAATCACTGTTTTCTTCATTTTCACTGAAAACTTTGAGCACTCGGAAAACAAAAACGGAATACAAGTAGTACACCGGACGGTGCAGCTCGGAAGGTTGGAAAATACAAAAAAAACTTCATCACAATTAGAGTGAAACATTCGAAATTCACTTCACTGTTCCGCGTAAAAACATTATTACGCACAATCGCTTCAAGTGCGCACAAATTCTGAATAAATACGATTTCCACTAACAGTTTACTACATTTTAACATATCGGTTTAGAAATTTAAATAAAGATATATCGAGCACATGCGAAAAACATCAAAACAATTTTCAAGCGATTTCAATAAGACTGTCCTTTTTAGCTTTTTAATTGATTGTTTTGCTTTGACACTTCTCATGAGTTTTTGGCTAATAAACTTGTTAATAATACCCATTTCAGTTTTGTTTTTTTTGTGCTGTCCTTCAGTAATGATGGTGATAGATAAATAGAAACAAATTTTCTGATTTTAATAACAAAATTAGTTGTCAATGAGAATTTCGCGTTGGATTGAAATATTGCTGGTTTGTGTTTTTCAATGAAAAACGGCATAAGACGAAACGTAAAGATAGTGTACTGTAAAATTAATTTGATCTGAATTTACTTTTTACGAGAATTTGTGTTCACATTATTTTCATAAAATTGTTACTAAGTTCTATATTGAATCTTATTAATGTATATTGGTACTAAAAACTAATAATATAAATTAGATAGACTTTATTGCTTTCGATGAAACTAATGAGCAATTATTTACCCTAAAATCACTGTGACAAATACCGTAGAAGAGTCAAAAAGAATTTGGCCTATGTTGTTTGATCGAGGTTTTTCAACAGACGCCATATTGCGAACACAACATTAACATAGTAAGTACGTGACACATAAAAAATATGTGACAACAGCAATTATTCTGACATATGGTTCATTTCATGTCCAATCATGATCCGATGGTTGTTAAGAAGATCACGTAAACTCAGATGACAAAGCCATTTTTGGAATCTACGTATTTTTTCACTTAAGGTTAACGTGTGAATTTTTTCGAGTGTAATACGAACTTTCTCAGTTGTATCAAATATACTATACCATATCAATATGGATCACTCTTGCGATTCACGAGGTACATCACAGTAAAGTGCGGTGGCAAAAAAGGCAAAATTTTGTTTTTATAAAAATTTCTATTTATATAAATATGTGTTAAATGTGCACGCAGAACTAAACAAATTAATCTTAATGTTAGTTCCAAAATTTTGCCAACAATTCCGAATTATGTACTACAATTTCTTGATTTGAAAAATTACGGTAACGGTGATATAAACATACGATATCAGGTTGTTTGATAATTAAATAAATGCATCAAAACAAAACTAATTAGTATATGAATAAACCTTAATTCACCTCAACGAGAGCTATCAATTGAAGTAAAAGTAATAAGTACAACTTGATCTTTTGCTTACTGTATTGTACTTATCATACTATTCATTATCATTTTTCAGTGCTAAACAAACTTTCTATTTGTCGAATTTTGGAATGGTTCGTCTGTTGAAGGAAATTCAATTACTTTTTAGAAAATAAAAATCGAAATTTCAAATTTTGACTACAAGTTCAAACTATTCGCAAAACAGTTCACAGCAAGGAGCAGATCGCTTAGTATATGCACTTTTAATTCATGGACAATTTAGAAAAATGACCATTTTCTTTTACATTCTAACTTTTACATTTTTTTAAGAAAAGATAATGTGCAGCTAATTTAAATTCAATGTCATGAACGCAATGAAAAACATATCGCAATCAAAGTAACTTGTAGTACACCGTTCATTTCATTTTAATTTTGTTCTATATATCAAAAATGATCTGCCAAACATTGCCTTCGCAGCCTATAGGTTTCGTCTTTTCAGCACTATTCATAACTCTAGAAAGTAAAGACGATAGGTCTACATGGTCCGGCACTCGAAGTGTAACCAATTAAAAAGGCCATAAATTCAGTTTGGAAAATTACTTTTACTTAATTCAAAGTACAAAATGTGTAAAAATAATACAAAATTCAGAATCAATTCACTTTTGCTCGATATGACCACCTTTTGCCTTGACTTGATGACTTGAGAGAGCGAAGGAGTTCCTTCGTTAGGCCGAATGTGACTTGCAGGTATTTTGGCCCACTCGCGGACAATAACTTTTTTCAGCGCCTCGAGACTGGTGTATCTTTTAGTTCGGACTTTGCTCTCCAAAATGGCCCAAAGAGAATAATCCATTGGATTCGCATCTGGTGAATTCGAGAGCCATTGTGTGGACGTGATGAAGTTCGGAACGTTGTTTTTCAGCTATTCTTGGTTCACTCGAGCTTTGTGAGACGGTGCCGAGTCCTGCTGAAACGTCCATGGTCTGCCACCGAAATGTTTGTCTGCCCACGGCTTCAAAGTAACCTCCAGAATACTTTCCCGATAATATGTCGCATTTACCTTGACGCCAGGCTCGATGAAAACGATTGGAGAGCGCCCATCTGCGGTTACAGCGGCCCAAACCATTATCTGTTGCGGGTGCTGCCTCCTGGTGGCCAATCGATGACTCAAATTCTCGTATGAACGGTCGGTCAAGTAAACCCTATCGTTTTGAGAGTTTGCGAATTGCTCAATTGGAAAAATTTTCTCGTCAGAAAATACAATGTTCGGAAATTGACCGCTTTCGGCCAAACGAAGCAACTCCTTCGCTCTCTCAAGTCATCAAGTCAAGGCAAAAGTTGGTCATATCGAGCAAAAGTGAATTGATTCTGAATTTTGTATTATTTTTACACATTTTGTACTTTGAATTAAGTAAAAGTAATTTTCCAAACAGAATTTATGGCCTTTTTAATTGGTTACACTTCGAGTGCCGGACCCCGTAAAAGAGCGGCGATATTTACTTTCGTCAGAAAAAAACACATTTAAATACGAAAATGTTCTCATCTCTATGTAGGTATCATGCTCAATTATTTTTGACATTCCACTTCTGGTTGCACGCGAAACGCAAACTATTAAACATGATTGAATTAATTTCCGTCACGAGATGGTGTTACTGTGATGTCTTTTTCGATTTGTATTGAATTCGTTAAAGTGATCCATCTATCTATCTATCTATCTTCTATCTATATATATAAAAATGCAGAGATCATTCTTTGTAATCGCATCACGTAAGAACGGATGGGCGGATTGAGATGCTTTTTTTTTGTTTGATCAGTTTTTACCCCCACCGGGTTCGTACATCAAAAAAATTAGGAAAACTTACCGGAAAAGTGGGAAAAACCAATAAAGTTATTTTGTATGGACAATGGAATTTTCCACTGAAAAAGTCGCCAATGATTGCTAGATCTACAATTGATGTTTGGCGCGCAAGGAGATGCTCAGTATTTCGCCGTTGAAGAAAAGAATACTAGATCTTTGGAAAATCGTTTGGCGTGCAACGAGTAACAGTTCGGCTGAAAAGTTCGTATCGTTTAATAGAAACACACATTTTTTTTGCCAAAATTCGTTTTTATTATTCAACATAATTGCCATCAGAGGCGATACAGCGATTATAGCGATCTTCCAACTTTTCGATACCATTTTTGTAGAACGATTTGTCCTTTGCCTCAAAATAGGCCTCAGTTTCAGCGATTACCTCTTCATTGCTTCTACATTTTTTACCAGCGAGCATTCTCTTGAGATCTGAGAACAGAAAAAGTCACTGGGGGCCAAATCTGGAGAATACGGTGGATGAGGGAGCAAATCGAAGCCCAATTCGTTCAATTTCAGCATGGTTTTCATCGATTTGTGACACGGTGCATGGTCTTGATGAAACAAAACTTTTTTCTTCTTCAAATGAGGCCGTTTTTTGAAATTTCGTCCTTCAAACGCTCTAATAACGCTATATAATAGTCACTGTTGATGGTTTTTCCCTTTTCAAGGTAGTCGATGAAAATTATACCATGCGAATCCCGAAATACAGACGCCATAACATTACCGGCCGATTGTTGAGTCTTTCCACGCTTTGGGTTCGGTTCATCGCGTGCAGTCCACTCAGCTGACTGTCGATTGGACTCCGGAGTGAAGTGATGGAGCCATTGTTATATATCGACGAAAAAAATCGGTTTAATTTCTATATTCCAAACACTGCTCAGAATCATCAATTCGTTGTTGGTTTTGATCGATTGTGAGCTCACGCGGCACCTATTTTACACAAAGCTTTCTCATATCCAAATATTCGTGAATAATATGTCCAACACGTTCCTTTGATATCTTTAGGGTGTCAGCTATCTCGATCAACTTCACTTTACGGTCATTGAAAATCATTTTGTGGATTTTTTTCACGTTTTCATCGGTAACAGCCTCTTTTGGACGTCCACTGCGTTCATCGTCTTCGGTGCTCATATGACCAGTACGAAATTTTGCAAACCACTTACGAATTGTTGCTTCGCCCGGTGCAGAGTCTGGATAACACTCATCAAGCCATTTTGTTGGTATCGGCGGCACTTTTTTTCATCAAAAAGTAGTGTTTCATCAACACACGAAATTCCTTTTTTTCCATTTTTTTCACAATAACAAAAGTAGCTTCACTCAAAATGCAATATCTCACAAACTAATAATCAGACAGCTGTCAAATTTATACACGTATCTTTTGAAGGTTGGTACTAACTGAAAATGGTATGGATTTAATTCTAGTGGCGCCCTCTCATAGAAACGATACGAACATTTCAGCCGATCTGTTAGATTTGGGTGGAGATTTTACATGCATGATTGATTCGTCATTTGGAAACACTTGCTTAATAGGGTATCAAAATCATTACTTGCCAAATTACTGTTTTAGCTATACCGTGAACAGAAACACAAGTTCTAATGTCATTTACCAGTAGATGTAGTTAGATGAATTATGTTGGCCATCGTGGGCGTGAGTTGAACAAATCAAATTATGTAACGATTTTTTACGTATCACTGTTAGGATTCTGCTGTTGAAATAATGAGTTCAAATGAAAATATTTTCCTGGCATTTAGCATGCTGAAGTATGTTCAGCCGATTCGGGTAAGTTTTCAAGAGTGGTTTACTTCAAAACGGTCTGCTTAGGATGCTATTCATGACATTTGTAAGCTGCTTAAGCCAAATCATTTCATTTTCTGAACTTTGGATTACTTGACGAATTACCATATGCGAATCGTGGATATCATATCTGAAGGAGAAATCGTGGCATGTAAGAACCATTAGTTGTGAGATCTGCTGTTTTATACATTGGCTTTAACGATAAGAAGAATACTGGTATAATCACTTCTCATGTTCACTCCGCTAGAACAGAATATTGATTCTCAGGACTGAATACTAAGCATAACGATGTGGTGGCTCGACGAATGAGAGGCTTTTTGATACAATTCTTGAACGAATATAGCGTTCATGTCAAAGTTAATGTACACAATATTTAATAAAAGGGTAATTTGAACTTTCGAAAGTCCAAGTATTTTTCATTTTATCGCTAATTCGTTAATCGAAAATTGATCCTGTCATTATCCTGCTACGAACATTCATCAAACACGACTAAGTAATATCACTAGCGGTGAAGTAGGTTATGGACAACCGTTCAAAATTAGTTTATTACTTTCGATAATCCCTAGCAAAGCAAAGTCTTGGCATTACATTCCTTTTGTGGAATTTGGCCTTTCTGTTTCAACAGACTTCGCAGCCGATTCTTAGTGTACAGAATCATTGCATGGCTAGTACTATGGATCCTACTGACACTAAGAATCCTTCCAGGTCGGGGCTCTAACATACGACAACTGGCTTGTAAGACCAGCGTCCTATGCATTGGACCGCCAATCTCTAAGGATTTGCTATTAAATTTTTAAACGTCTTCAGTACAAGTAAGTCTTAACATTCAATGACAAACAACAATCCCCAAGGCCTGCTTTTGGAAATTTGTGGGGTCAATTTAAAGTATTTATCTTGGTCATCTCTTTTCCAACCATCTGTTAATTTGTTTATTTGTTTATTTAGGAGCAAGGGAAAAGCCTGCTGGAGCTGAGATTTTGGTTCTTCTTCTCCAGCAGGCATAAAACCTTCTCATCTTTTGTATCACCAGATAACATTTAACCAAATGATACATAACGAAATCTTTAATTACCCTTATTTAAACTACAAAGCTAACTAACCACTATTCATATTGACTAATTATTCTAATAAAACTAGCGGGAAAAGATTTTGAGAAAACGGGTTTTAATGGCGTTACGAGATAAATTGAAATTAAATCCATCAGATCAAGTATTGAATACGCGACACATACTCGAAAACGGTTCAATGAAGCCATAGTTAGTTCTAGCACGAGGAATTCTGAGAAAGGGATTAAACCGCAAATTACGCAGAAGAATGTCAAAACTTAGCTGTTGTAGGAGATCTGCACTATCAATTCGAGATTGGATTAAGTCCGCGACGAAAACAGCTTTTTGTGTATCACGGCGGACAGATAGCAAATCGAAGTGTATGAGCCTACAACGATTTTCGTAGCTTGGAAGATTCAATGGATCTCTCCAGGGCAGGCCACGCAAAGCAAAACGAATGAACTTGCACTGAACAATTTCAATGCGTAGCTTATCTGTTTGATAATATGGTGCCTAAACAACAACAGCATACTCGCGAACTAGAGCGCAATATAACGATTTCAGGCAGTATATGTTATTGAAATTTTTTGAGATGCGAAAGATGAAACCTAGCATCTTTATTGCTTTAGAGAGGGTATATTCTATGTGATCTTTGAAACTAAGTTTTGAATCCAATAACACTCCTAGATCCTTAATTGATGTCTCCCGTTTTAGTACAGCTTGCGAAATAGTGTAATCATACATTATCGTGGTTCGTTTACGAGAGAAGAAGATAGCGGAGCATTTAGAAGCGTTCAGGACCATTCTGTTGACGTTGCACCAGTTAGAAAATACATTCAACTGTGACTGCAAGAAATTTGAGTCTTTCAGATCTTTGATGAGTTGAAACAGCTTGAAATCGTCGGCGAATGATAGCTTTATGCATTTCAATGCGAAATTCAGTTCATTTAGATATAGCAGAAATATGAATGGTCCTAGATGGCTTCCCTGAGGAACGCCAGAGCTCACGAGTAACGCAGTTGCCAATTTTCACGGTCATACTACGACCCGTCAGATATGATTCAACCCAATCCATCATCCCACATGTCAAACCTTTAGTTTGAGAGAGATCTACAATCTCTGTTCAATACACTGACTCGAAGGATGAGATGGCAATCGGTGCATTTGTTTAGTTTTTGCGTAACAAAAGCATTGAACGTATCCACAATAATTCTTGATGGTATTTCTTCTTCGGGACGAAGTTAATGTGTTGGATATAAATTTGTCGTAATTCGTTTATTGTAAGCCAAGTAATCAGTAAAATAATGGAAAGAAACATTAACGTTTGACAACTCTGCTGTCCGAAAACACAAATTTAAAAAAATAATTTCAGGTGAGACGAAGTTCGACGGGTCAGCTAGTATTGATATATAATATATTTGGTTGTATGAGCTCCCTATTGAACAAGTTCCTTGCTGGTCCTGTTAAAACTAAAGCTTACTTAAGCTCGATGGATACGTGTTCTTTTACAATGGACGTGCCCGATAGATACGTGTTTATTCTTTTCACAACTAGCAACGGAGCATACGAAATAAAGAAAACCAAACTTTAGTTTAGCGAAACATTTTCATTTATATTTTTTTATGAATCGCTACAAGCAAAAAGGTGATAAAGGAACTGAGCGCGGATGAATAAGGCTCATGACCACTAAGTAAATAAATCACAAAGAATTCAAAATCAACTAAATTACCTATAAATTAGAATTTTATTATATAAAATACTTAACACACTGCACACTAATCACAAAAAAATGCCAATCCGGGATGGCGCCAGGCTTCGTAAAACCACTCTCACATCAGTTTCTCATTCGCGAGAATTAATCAGAATCTTTTGCCGTACTCACAGCTTCCATCATACCTATATCTAGAGGAAATTCGCGTGGTAAATCTGGTCCCATGCGGTGAGTGGGCTTACTTCAACATGACGTCTGCGCAAAACAGTTTTTTCTCTCGCGAGCAGTGGGCGCACACTGGAAAACAGAAGGCACATAAATAGACCCGCGAGCCAACGGTACACTTTATTCTCAGTTTGGAAAGCATCCTGATCTGCTCTTCCAAAGCGCGAGTGTTTCCGCATAATCGCATAAATTTTGTCAAGTTTTAATAAAATCCTCTTGTTATTCAGCGAGTTACTAATTATTCATCAAAATGGTAAGTATATCGATTGAAAACTATGTAACTGTAAGTAGTTAGTTTATAAAAAAAAGAACATCAATCGGTTCCTAGTGCAGACTTCGATAGAAAAAATTTAAAATTTATTAGGTACAGTAAAAATGATCTAATAAATGGTACCATAACCGCTTTTAAATAAAATGGGGAAGTAAATAGTGGATTTTTTTTTAAGAAAACGCATCTTCAAGCAATTTTTGGTATGAAATAATAAAAACTTTTTCGATGAAGCTTACGGCATATGCACTGCAGTGCAGTAAAACGAGATTCATCGTTTTCTTTATATTATTCTTGCGCAGTGCATTGCAAAGAGCATAACTATGTAAGGGGAGGAAGCAAGAGAAAACTAAAGATACAGATATTTTTATTCATGTGGCAGTCAGATGTTTGCCAGAGACACTCTTTCCTTTCAGCGGTTACTCGCAAGTTTAGAAAGCCACTGATTTTGAACTTTCTCTGTTTCTTTTATAGCGTGAATGTATTTCCGTACACGTTGGCCAGGCTGGTGTTCAAATTGGTAACGCATGCTGGGAACTTTACTGCTTGGAGCATGGAATCCAACCTGACGGCCAAATGCCGTCAGATAAAACCATCGGTGGCGGAGATGATTCGTTTAATACCTTTTTTAGCGAAACGGGTGCCGGCAAACACGTGCCACGTGCCGTGTTCGTTGATTTGGAACCGACTGTAGTCGATGAAGTACGTACCGGTACTTACCGGCAGCTGTTCCATCCTGAGCAACTAATCACCGGAAAGGAAGATGCTGCCAACAATTATGCTCGTGGTCACTACACGATTGGAAAGGAAATCGTCGACTTAGTTTTGGACCGTGTCCGTAAGCTGGCCGACCAATGCACAGGTCTTCAAGGTTTCTTGATCTTCCACTCGTTCGGTGGTGGTACTGGTTCGGGTTTCACTTCACTGCTAATGGAGCGATTGTCGGTCGATTATGGCAAAAAGTCAAAATTGGAATTTGCCATCTATCCTGCTCCACAAGTTTCAACAGCTGTCGTTGAACCGTATAATTCAATTCTAACAACCCACACTACTCTGGAACATTCAGACTGTGCATTTATGGTTGACAACGAGGCTATCTACGATATTTGTCGTCGCAACTTGGATATTGAGCGTCCAACCTACACCAACTTGAATCGTTTGATTGGACAGATCGTTTCGTCGATTACTGCTTCATTGCGTTTCGATGGTGCCCTGAATGTGGATCTTACTGAATTTCAAACTAATTTGGTCCCATACCCTCGTATTCATTTCCCACTTGTCACCTACGCCCCTGTCATCTCCGCTGAAAAGGCCTATCACGAGCAACTCTCAGTTGCTGAAATCACCAACGCATGTTTCGAGCCAGCCAATCAAATGGTAAAATGCGACCCACGCCACGGCAAGTATATGGCCTGTTGTATGCTGTATCGAGGCGATGTCGTTCCCAAGGATGTAAATGCTGCTATCGCCACCATTAAAACTAAGCGTACTATTCAGTTTGTAGACTGGTGTCCAACTGGTTTCAAGGTCGGAATCAACTACCAGCCTCCAACCGTCGTCCCAGGTGGCGATCTTGCAAAGGTTCAACGAGCCGTCTGCATGTTGTCCAATACAACAGCTATTGCCGAGGCTTGGGCCCGTCTTGACCATAAGTTCGATCTGATGTACGCAAAACGTGCCTTTGTCCATTGGTACGTCGGTGAGGGTATGGAGGAAGGAGAATTCTCTGAAGCCCGAGAAGATTTAGCCGCTCTCGAGAAAGACTATGAAGAAGTCGGCATGGACTCCGGCGACGGTGAAGGTGAAGGAGCAGAAGAATATTAAACCACGGAAATAATGGTAGCACTGTTACGAAGTTCTTAGAATTCATCAATACGTGCGTTTGCCTCCTCTCTAATGAATCAAATATTTCTCGATTTTGAATGGATTTCAATTTACAGAAATAAATATAATCAGCTGAAAGTTCAATAAATAAAAACCCTTTTTAATCCACCTACTGGTGTAATGATGCCTTTCTCAAATTACTTATGTTTTTAAACCACTAGAAGATTCTGTCAAGATTCTCTTTTTCAAACTTGAATAAAATCAAAAAAATCATCTATAGACCTGGAGTGTTCTTTGCTGTATCTAGCATACGTCGCCACATAACTCGGTCCATGGCTGCTCGTCGCCAGCCACTCAACCCAAGTAACAATTCGAATGCCTAATGGTTTTGATTGTAATTTATAGGAGTTTTGTAATTGACTTTCCAATCACTACCTGTTTTATGACGACTATAATAAATGTCTCTTTTGACAAGCAATATCATAGTTTTTAAAGCTTCTATAAAACTTTTTACCCAGACTAACAACTGGACTAAAAATAAAACAATGTGTACTAGAATAAAACCATGCAAACACTCTTAATATTGCTTTCAAACATTTTCTTTGAAACATTATTGTCAGTTAAATTCTTTCATAAATCTAGTTTTGTGTGTGTGCGTGTTCATTGGATGACAGTTTCACTCAGAGCAAATTTGAGGGTTCTAAAGTATATTTATGACACATTTGTTGTGGGCTATTTGATTTATTGCTTCTTGGGTTAAGCGTAATTTGCATTAAAGAAAGTTTCATGGCCGCCATTATTATGTCCTATACCGTAGCATTTATTGACATCAAATATACAGGGTCCGGCACTCGAAGTGTAACCAACTTCAGACCGCTCGCGCAGCTGACGCACGGGCATCAGCTCTCTAGAAATTTGCTAAATGACAGTTCGGAGTTGTATTGTTTACAAGCGCAAGAAAGCATTTTGCCAAAAGTGAACGCGAAAAAAAAATCTTGACTTGAGAGAGCGAAGGAGTTGCTTCGTTTGGCCGAGAGCAGTCAATTTCCGAACATTGTATTTTCTGACGAGAAAATTTTTCCAATTGAGCAATTCGTAAACTCTCAAAACGATAGGGTTTACTTGACCGACCGTTCATACGAGAATTTGAGTCATCGATTGGCCACCAGGAGGCAGCACCCGCAACAGATAATGGTTTGGGCCGCTGTAACCGCAGATGGGCGCTCTCCAATCGTTTTCATCGAGCCTGGCGTCAAGGTAAATGCGACATATTATCGGGAAAGTATTCTGGAGGTTGCTTTAAAGCCGTGGGCAGACAAACATTTCGGTGGCAGACCATGGACGTTTCAGCAGGACTCGGTACTGTCTCACAAAGCTCGAGTGAACCAAGAATGGCTGAAAAACAACGTTCCGAACTTCATCACGTCCACACAATGGCTCTCGAATTTACCAGATGCGAATCCAATGGATTATTCTCTTTGGGCCATTTTGGAAAGCAAAGTCCGAACTAAAAGATACATCAGTCTCGAGGCGCTGAAAAAAGTTATTGTCCGCGAGTGGGCCTAAATACCTGCAAGTCACATTCGGCAACTTGCGATTCGTTTTTTGACCGTCTCAAGGCCATAGTCAAGGCGAAAGGTTGTCATATCGAGCAAAAGTGCATTGATTCTGAATTTTCTATTATTTTTACACATTTTGTACTTTGAATTAAGTAAAAGTAACTTTCCAAACTGAATTTATGGCCTTTTTAATTGGTTACACTTCGAGTGCCGGACCCTGTACTTTGAAATGCAAAAACTAATAAAAATGATGGGCTTTAATGATTCATTTTCAGAACGTAACAGTTCGGCTGGAAAGTTCGTATCGTTTAATAAAAACACACATTTTTTTGCCAAAATTCGTTTTTATTATTCAACATAATTGCCATCAGAGGCGATACAGCGATTATAGCGATCTTCCAACTTTTCGATACCATTTTTGTAGTACGATTTGTCCTTTGCCTCAAAATAGGTCTCAGTTCCAGAGATTACCTCTTCATTGCTTCTAAATTTTTTACCAGCGAGCATTCTCTTGAGATGTCTGAGAACAGGAAAAAGTCACTGGGGGCCAAATCTGGAGAATACGTTGGATGAGGGAGCAATTCGAAGCCCAATTCGTTCAATTTCAGCATGGTTTTCATCGACTTGTGACACGGTGCATTGTCTTGATGAAACAAAACATTAGTCTTCTTCAAATGAGGCCGTTTTTTTTAAATTTCGTCCTTCAAACGCTCTAATAACGCTATATAATAGTCACTGTTGATGGTTTTTCCCTTTTCAAGGTAGTCGATGAAAATTATACCATGCGAATTCCAAAATACACACGCCATAACCTTACCGGCCGATTGTTGAGTCTTTCCACGCTTTGGGTTCGGTTCATCGCGTGCAGTCCACTCAGCTGACTGTCGATTGGACTCCGGAGTGAAGTGATGGAGCCATGTTTCGTCCATTGTTATATATCGACGAAAAAAATCGGTTTTATTTCGATATAACAGCTCCAAACACTGCTCAGAATCATCAATTCGTTGTTGTTTTTGATCGATTTTGAGCTCACGCGGCACCCATTTTGCACAAAGCTTTCTCATATTCAAATATTCGTGGATAATATGTCCAACACGTTCCTTTGATATCTTTAGGGTGTCAGCTATCTCGATCAACTTCACTTTACGGTCATTGAAAATCATTTTGTGGATTTTTTTCACGTTTTCATCGGTAACAGCCTCTTTTGGACGTCCACTGCGTTCATCGTCTTCGGTGCTCATATGACCAGTACGAAATTTTGCAAACCACTTACGACTTGTTGCTTCGCCCGGTGCAGAGTCTGGATAACACTCATCAAGCCATTTTTTGGTATCGGCGGCACTTTTTTTCATCAAAAAGTAGTGTTTCATCAACACACGAAATTCCTTTTTTTCCATTTTTTTCACAATAACAAAAGTAGCTTCACTCATAATGCAATATCTCACAAACTAATTAACAGACAGCTGTCAAATTTATACACGTATCTTTTGAAGGTTGGTACTAACTGAAAATGGTATGGATTTAATTCTAGTGGCGCCCTCTCATAGAAACGATACGAACTTTTCAGCCGATCTGTTATACACAAGTTTTAATGCCACGAAATAGTTTTATACAAAAATGACGAAGAATCACAAAAAATAATTTTTAAAAATCATGGAGATTTTCGCAAAAACTGCATTTATTTCAAGGCGATTAGTTATAATTCTTATTTTTACCCAAACATTCACGATAAAAATAAAAGCGCATGAAGTTTTTACGTTCGGAAAAAAACCTCAAACTTGTAAATAAAATCTAATATATTCTTACTGGTTGCATTCAAAGCAGACATGACACACACATAGCCATGAAAAATATTATCAAAACGACAATTTATTCATAGCGGAATTCATTCCTTCCGAATAATTTAAATGTTGATCGTAAAGCTGGTTTCAAAATTTTTTGAATTTGGAGTTTTAACGCAGGTTTATGCTAATTTTTCACTTTGCTTTATAAACCTTATGAAGAATGGTCCACTTGGCAGGAACATGCTATAGAGGTTTTCAGTAGGCTTTCGTGGAGTTTAAAGTTTTAATGCAAGATTTATCATGTATTTATGTATTAAGTATTTATTAATATTAAAATTGTTACTTGAGAAGGCACGAATGCTTCTGGAATCACCCTCTAATTGATCGATCCACCTTGATCGCTGCGCTCCTCTTCTTCATGTACCAGTCGGATTAGATTCAAAAACCATTTTCACTGGGCTGTCGTCCGACTTCTTTATGACATGCCCAGCCCATCGTAGACGTCCGATTTTAACTGTCCGTACGATGGGTGGTTCTCCTAGCAGCTGTTGCAATTCGTGATTCATACGCCGTCTCCACGTTCCGTCTTCCATCTGCACTCATCTGGTCCTCAGTACCTTTCTTTCGAAAACACTGAGGGCGCGTTGGTCCTCTGCCAACATAGTCCAGGTCTCGTGGCCATAAGGAACAACCGGTCTAATGAGCGTTTTGTAGATGGTCAATTTCATGCGGTGACGTACTTTTCTCGATCGAATGGTTTTTCTGAGTCCAAAGTACGCACAATTCCCTGCCAAAATGCGTCTCTGAATTTCTCTGTTGGTACCACCGTTGATATCGTCACCGTCTATCAATATTCGTTGTGGGAGGTGTAGTGTTTCTTCTCTAGAGTTTCTTCCTCTCATATATTTTGTTTTTAACGCATTTATGGCCAGTCAGATACGCCTAGCTTCAGCTTTCAATCCGATGTATGTTTCCGTCATCTTCTCAAGGTTACGTGTCGTAATATCAATATCGTCAGCGAAGCCAAAACGTTGTACGAACTTTCGGAATATCGTGCCCCTCGTGTCGATTCTCGCTTTTTGAATCACACCTTCCAAGGCAATATTGAACAGGATACAAGAAAGTCCATCACCTTGCCGTAGCCCTCTCCGAGATTCGAAGGGATTCGAGAGCGTCCCAGATACTCGGACGTAGCACATCACTCTATCCATCGTTGCTTTGACCAATCGCGTCAGTTTATCCTGGAAACCGTATTCGTGCATTATCTGCCATAGCTGTTCTCGATCGATTGTGTCGTATGCCGCTTTGAACTCAATGAATAGGTGATGCGTGGGCAGAGATGTCTATCTCCTCTGTGTGACGAAGAGCAAGCAAAATTTCTCCCCTCGCACTGACAACTTCAACGAGAGCTCTTCTCTTTCACATTTATACACCACTGTTGTGTAAAGTGTGCACGCATCATGAGTGCGTTGTTTTATTTCCTTTTACCTCTTCCACTGAATTGCACCAAAGTGCTAGAGCATTAGCTAATAAATTCTCTGAGGTGGATGCAGATACTATCACAGAGGTGTACACGCCGGTGAGCACTCTGCTGTATGGTTTTCGTAGATAAAGCGTGGACACGCAAAATCAGCAAAATAAAACAATTTATCGTAAAATTTTCGGTTTTCCTTGCAAATTTTTCATAGCAAGGCCAGATCTACTCTCTATTAATTGAAGTTCACAGAAGTGTTCGCTCACCATCACGCGTCAGTGGTCACTTGGGTGTATTTAGACGAGAGCGCGTGTGAGCGATTCATGCGAAGAGAATGTGTTTCACTCGCGCCAGCTGCTTTAACCACAAGCATACACTCAAATGCCCTCTATTCGACACTGAGAAGAAGTGCGCTTTCCTCTTTGTGCGGTGCTTCGTTTTTCGCATCCTCGGTCTGGCAAAAATCTGACTCTAGCGTGTATCACTCTGGTGAAATGCCATCTCTGTGCGTGGGTACGTTGTATTCACGACACTTCTGGTGTACTTGTCTTATCGCGAATATGTGATCCGTAGTAGCACGGGCTTCAGTAAATCTTGCTTGGTACAGCCCTACGAATTCCTTAGCTTTTGGTGATAAACGACGGTTATTCAGAATAAGGACGATACTTTCGAACGAATACGAACAAGCCATTCTTGTTTTCACGCGAATGTGTACGAACGCGTTTCCTGTACAAAAGAAAGATCGGCATCACAGGTACTTCCTTAGGAAGATTTCAAGCATCAAAGAAATTACGAATGTATCATAATAAATAAATATTGTACTCAATATCAATATTATTGAAGTCGGTAAATAAAATTTTGAACTTCGTGCAAAGTAAAAATATAAGTAAGTATCTGTTGCATTTTTCTTGCAATTTGCCATAAAGTACCTAATAGATATAAAATTTGACGCGTAAAAACGAACGGTTGATTCGCAACATTAAACTGACGAATCCGAATCACCGTCTATGCCGTCTATTCGTCTGTAAACGAGAATGGGACTTCTCGTTCGTACGAATGATGTTCGAACACATGTATCGTTCGAAACTAAACTGGCATACATTCTAGCATTTCGCATATGGTTAATCACGAGAATTAGACTGATTTTATCAAGGCTTAATATTTATTTCAAGAAGTTTACTGATATTTGAATATTTTGTGGCAAACGAGTCGCGTTCGAATTCTTTCGAGTGAAAACAATAATGGCTTATTCGCATTCGTTCGATAGTATCCGTTCATCGTATGGTTGATACGGACGTAAACAAGAATGAGGGTGTATGACTTTATTTATTACAAATATCTTCGCTTCTCGGATTATATAATTAGAAGCTTATGTCCAATGATGTAATTCCCGGATGAAACAAGATTCTTTATGGGGAGCCAGTCACTTCGTTCTAGAATATTTTTAATCCGCGTGCTTGATTTAATCAAAGATACCGAACGTATAATACCTAAGCACAGATATGCTAAGTAGGGAGAAACTTTTTCGAATGTTCATGCAAATACAAATTTGGGGTATAGTCGAAGTTTAATGCAATAACGATGCTTCAACTTTAGATTCTGTTGAAACAGAATGATGAGAGTAGGCTAGTGAATTAATACATGACTAGTGTGGATTTCACATGAAGCCAAAACTAACACCAATCCTAAGACAAGACCTGACATCTGGGGGGCTGCTTTTGTTCCAAAATGGACCAGTTTCTGATTGGCTGATTTTGATGTTGCCACCTGCACATTGTGAAAAGGAAAAACTTTTGCAGGGTACGCGAGCAATGATGCCAAGTATAAAGAAAATCAGAAAACAAATTTATTAAAATGTATAATTTTAGCTCACCAATGAAAATGAAAATTTTCGGAGTATGCTTCACTTTTTTTTCAATTTCATTGGTAATAATTGTTTATAGTGACAGGACTGTGTAATTAAAATAGGCATCAAGCCGTTTTTCTTTTTAGTGAATTAAAGTGTAACCAAAAAAGATTTGTTAAATTAGTGTAAACTCGAATGTGTGTTTAGTTTTACGAGAAGAATGAACTGTTGTGTTCCACACTGTGGTCGCATTAAGCATTTCTATCCAAACCTGACTTTTTTACGGTTTCCAAAAGATCCGGTAATACGTCAACAATGGATTCGATTTTTCGTTAAACATGAGATATTTCGTGTTTTGTCATCAAAGCTCAATTAATTGTTTTTAAGCATTAATATATAATAAAAAAATGCATTCATTAAAACATGTTTTATGTTTATTTCAAATCAAAAACCTAAAGTCTAAAAATTTTAATGTAATATTTTTTTCCTAGCATAGTTATTAAAAAAATCTGTAAATATGGCTACACTGTAGCCGATACGTTGGTATTTATTCCACAGGGCGAAAATGACGAGAAGGATGATTCGGAAGGAAGAATAAGAAGCCAGTTGTCAGGTCTTGTCTTAGCACCAATCCAACCCCAACTACTGTCAAATCCATACATTTGGTAGCAGTTGGAGTTAAAACAGATTCGGTTTTGCCATATGTCGCATTTTTTGTAACGGCCAATTTAAAATCCTCCCGGACCTGGAGTTTTTCAGGGGGACCCGGAAATTCGGAGATTAAAAAAAAATCTTATTCTTCATAAGCAAATCATTCCTTGGGACTTAATTTTTTTTGCTCACTAAACGAACGATGGTACCCGTAAATGGCAATATCCCGGGACTCTGACCAATGTTTTTCCTGTATGAGAAAATTGTGAATTTTGTTGAATTTGTGGAAAAAAATAGTTTTAATCCACCTAGTACTGCATTGATGCCTTTCTCATATTATATATGGGACACGCAAAATCAGCCACTCAAAAATTTTTATTTCCATCTAGAGTGGAACATTCAGTAATAGCCGTTCAACCGAGAAGGTTGTGTATAGAAGCGTACAGTTTAATAACGCTGGTTGGTTTACACGCGTTAAATACGACAACGGTTGAACTACAGGTAGAGACCTGTTGGCAGCAGCCGTTAAAACGTATAGTCGTGCTGCATAAGAGAGCCCTAGTGCTGGGCCAAGCTGGTGAAGGAAACAACAAAGGGCGTTTCCCAAACTCTACCCAGGCCGCAATATACAGCCACAAGTGCTGAGCAGGAGAGTGCAAAGGCACATCGAAGAGGAAGAGTGCAAAGGCACATAGAAGCAGGAGAGTGCAAAGGCACACCGGTGCGAAGGCACTTCGGTGCAGAAGCATATCGGTGCGGAGCACTAGGAAGAAGGAGACAAGACAACTCGGTCTTTCCACTGCCATACAACACGCAGGTATACACCGGTGACCTGCGCTGGTTACAGCTGGCGAAGACGAAAGCAAATCGGAATTCGAGTGGTGCTGGATGTCAGGTAGCAGTAGCATCACATCATATTCTATCGCTACAGAGAGCTTCAGCATTGTATCAACGTCCAGATACATCCAACAAGAACATCTAGAGCAACGAGGATCTACACGGCAGTGCAACGGAGATAGACAACAATTTCAAGGTAGAAGTTTTTTCTTTTCCTTTTGATTGAGTACTGTGTAGTGTTGGTTTCAAATTTTATTTTAAAGTTTAGTTAAAAATTTTAATGTAATGGATGAATCCATGGACGTAAATCCTAGCATGAATCCGATACCCCCACGAACGAAAAAATATCAGGAGAGCTCTTCTGGGCCTTGGATAGTCTTTTTTAGACGTATATCAAAGCCATTAAACATTTTTCAAATTAATAAAGGTTTGACATCACGATACTCTTCAATCAAAGAGATCATAAAAGTAAATAACGATAAAATTCGTGTTGTGGTAAATAATTTGAAACACGCGAATGATATTGTCTCTTCGGAACATTTCAATAAAGAGTATAAAGTTTACATACCCTCCAAAGATGTCGAAATTGACGGTGTTGTTACCGAAGCGAGTCTTTCGGTAGATGATTTACTCAAGCATGGTGTTGGTCGTTTCAAGAACTATATGCTTGAGGGTGTGAAAATACTGGAGTGCAAACAACTGTACTCAGTAGTTCATGAAGAGGAAAAAAAAGTTTATCGCCCATCAGACTCGTTTCGAGTGACATTTGCCGGGTCTGCGTTGCCGTCCCATGTCTATGTCGATAAAATTCGCCTCCCTGTTCGGCTTTTTGTTCCAAATGTAATGAATTGTACGATCTGCAAAAAATTCGGCCACACAGCTACTTACTGTAGTAATAAACCAAAATGTATTAAGTGTGAAGGGCCTCATAAAGATAATGATTGCAACAAGGAATTTGAAAAATGTATTTATTGTGGGAATAGTCCTCATGATGATATTTCAGTATGCACTGCATTTAAAGTGCACAAAGACAAAATTAAGCTTTCTTTAAAAGCACGGTCTAAGCGCACATATGCAGAAATGCTTAAAACGGTCATTGATGTCCCCCCTTTGGAAACCGAAAACGGGTTTTCAAATCTAGAGGAACCAGAGGACTCTGACTCTGACGAAAATAGTGAAGGTAATTCGTTTATCACTACCCAAGGGTCAGTTAAGAGAAAGAAGTCTTCCTCCAAATTACCAAAAAAGACACCTAAAATTTCATCTTCAAAAAAAGATCCCCGTGTTAAACAAAAAAAGTCAAAACCAAAGACTGTGCCTCCTGGTTTGTCAAATTCACAAACCAATCCAGGATCTAGTACAGAAAAAGATAATAATCCAGTGGGCTCCATTTCACAGCCACCAACAGGATTACTGATCATTCAGTAAAAACCATTCAAGCGAAGAGGTTGTGTTTCGATTGTACTGGCTCGTGAGTTAACGGCTGCTACCGAGACAATTCTAAGCTTCAGGTAGTTAAACTGCCCATAGCAAACGCAATATTCGGGGCGTTTCCCGACTGGAAAGCTAGCAACGAAGGCCATCCCGTTCATACGCACAGAGGTGTAGAAACACAGAGGTGCGAGAGCATAGAAGTGACGAGTCACAGAGGTGCCATCGCATAAAGGTGCGAAGACGAAGGGGTGCAAAGGCACAAAGGTGCTAAAGCAACCCAGTGCTGATCTACCAGGTACCAGAATTTGTACGCTGCGTAGGATCAAAAGAGACGGCATATATCGCGAGGTGCTACACTGCAAGCATCGCATTTGATCGCCACCAAGAGCAAAAGCACTGTACCTGGGGTCAGGTACAGGAAGCACAGCAAGTGCAGTGGTGTTCACAACGACGGCAGAGCAACTGAGATAGCAGTAAACGACAGAAGACTGCCAATTGGAAACAGCAGAAGACTGCCAATTGGAAATCGTTGGAAGAGCTTCACGTCGTTCTTCACGATAAAGGAACAGAGACATCAGCTACAAGGTAGATTTAATTTAAATTATTTTTTATTTCTTATATCTGAAATTTTACTAAACATAAGTTTTTATTTTGGTATTATTAATTTACAAAAAAAAATAATGTAATGGATGATCTCATGGAAGATCATCCGAATCCGATTCCGGATACTAGTAAGAGTTTAAATACTCCGAGGGCTAAACATTATCCACAGGGTACCACTGGGCCATGGATAGTCTATCTTCGAAAAAAAGAAAAGATTTTAAATTTGATGCAAATTACCAAGGATTTGACATCACATTTCTCTGAAGTTAAAGAAATATGTAAAGTTAATAGAGATAAAATTCGAGTTGTTGTCAATGACTTGAAACAGGCGAACGAAATTGTAACCTGTAAATTATTTTCTGTTGAATATCGAGTTTACATTCCATCGAAGGAGGTGGAAATTGACGGTGTTGTGACTGAAGCAAGTCTGACGGCCGATGATTTACTTAAAAATGGAGTTGGTCGTTTTAAAAACTCCATGCTTGAGGGAGTTAAGATACTCGAGTGCAAGCAATTGTACTCAGCATCTATTGTCGATGGAAAAAAGTCGTATCGTCCCTCAGATTCGTTTCGTGTAACATTTGCCGGATCTGCGTTGCCTAGCCATGTCTATATCGATAAAATTCGTCTTCCTGTTCGGCTTTTCCTACCGCATGTTATGAATTGCACGAACTGTAAAAAATTCGGGCATACAGCTACTTACTGTAGTAATAAGTCCAAATGTATCAAATGTCAAGGGCCTCATAAGGATAATCTTTGCGATAAAAATGTTGAAAAATGTGTTTATTGTGGGGAGAGACCTCATGATGATCTTTCAGTATGCGCTGCATTTAAGTTGCGTAAAGACAAAATGAAACTTTCTTTAAAAGCACGGTCTAAGCGCACATATGCAGAAATGCTTAAAACGGTCATACATGTCTCCCCCTTGGAAACCGAAAACGGTTTTTCAAATCTTATGGAGCCAGAGGAATCTGACTCCGACGGAAATAGTGAAGATACCTCGTTTGTCACTCCTCAAGGGTCTGTTAAGAGGAGATTAACAAACCACAAAATACCTAAAAAGACACCTAAAATTACATCTTCAAAAAAAGATCCCCGTGTTAAAGCTAAAAAGCCAAATTTAAAACCAAAAACTGTGCCTCCTGGTTTGTCAAATTCACAAACCAATCCAGAAACTAGCTCAAGGAAAGACAATAATCCAGTGGGCTCCGTTTCACATTCACCAACAGGATTACTTAAGTTTTCGGAAATTGTAGAATGGATTTTCGCAGCATTCAATATTTCTGAACCTCTAAAGACTATCATAACGGCATTCCTTCCAATAGCTAGAACTTTTTTGAAACAGTTATCAGCTCAATGGCCAGTTCTTTCAGGTTTTGTATCATTTGATGGATAATTTATCATCCGCCGCAAATGATTCAATCACTGTCCTGCAGTGGAATTGTCGAAGCATCATGCCAAAACTTGATTCATTTAAAGTTTTGTTGCATAGTCAAAAATGTGATGTATTTACTTTGTGCGAAACATGGCTTACATCAAACATAGCCTTAAATTTTAATGACTTTAACATTATACGTCTCGATAGAGACTCTCCGTATGGTGGAGTGCTTTTAGGAATTAAGAAATGTTATTCCTTTTATAGATTAAATATTCCTTCGACTTCTAGTATAGAAGTTGTTGCTTGTCAAATAAACATTAAAGGAAAGGACATTTGCATTGCTTCAGTATATATTCCTCCAAGAGCTCAAGTTGGACAACGACAGCTTAATGAAATTGTCGAAGCCCTTCCTGCTCCACGTTTGATTTTAGGAGATTTCAATTCGCACGGAATGATGTGGGGTTCCGTTTACAATGATAGCAGATCATCCTTAATATATAATATTTGCGACAATTTTAGCATGACGGTACTAAATATGGGTAGCATGACACGGATCCCAAGACCTCCTGCACGTCCAAGTGCATTAGATTTATCTCTTTGCTCGACTTCAATTCGACTAGATTGCACCTGGAAAGTATTTCCTGATTTACACGGTAGCGATCATTTACCAATCATCATCTCAATTAGCAGTAACAAAGGCATTGCTAATTCAGTTAATATTCCATATGATTTGACAAAAAATATTGACTGGATTAAATACCAAAGTAATATTTCAAGTGCCTTAACTTCAATGGAAGAGCTCCCCCCACTTGAAGAATATGACTTCCTCGTTTGTTCGATTCTGGAGGCCGCAGAACAAGCCCAAACCAAACGATTTCTTGGTCCATCGTCTAACAGAAGGCCTCCAAACCCTTGGTGGGACAAAGAGTGCTCAGATGCTAAGCACGCGAAACAAAATGCCTTCAAGACGTTTTTAAAACGAGGAGGAGGAACTCCTCAGAATTTTGAAAAATTCTTGACTTTAGAAACCAAGTACAAGAGCATACTTCGGGCCAAGAAATGTAGCTATTGGAGACATTTTGTCGAAGGTTTGTCAAGAGAAACCTCAATGAGCACTCTTTGGAATACGGCCAGACGAATGAGGAATCGTAACGTAGGAAATGAGAGTGAGGAATACTCGAACCGATGGATATTTGATTTTGCGAGGAAAGTTTGTCCAGATTCTGTTCCTACGCATAGCATTATTAGGGAATCTTTTTCAAATAATGGTTCCATTGATAGCCCCTTTTCAATGATGGAATTTTCCATAGCACTCATGTCTTGTAACAATAACGCTCCTGGGTTGGACAGAATTAAATTCAACTTGGTGAAGAATCTGCCCGACCTCGCAAAAAGACGTTTGTTGGAATTGTTCAACAAGCTTCTTGAGCAAAATATTGTTCCACCTGACTGGAGGCAAGTGAAAGTTATCGCCATTCAAAAGCCGGGGAAACCAGCTTCCAATCACAACTCATATAGACCCATCGCGATGTTGTCCTGCATCAGAAAATTGTTCGAAAAAATTATTCTACGACGTCTCGACACTTGGGTCGAGACGAACGGTTTGTTGTCAGATACTCAGTTTGGCTTCCGTAGAAATAAAGGGACGAATGATTGCCTTGCATTACTTTCGTCTGACATCCAAATTGCCTTCGCTCAAAAGCAACAAATGGCATCTGTATTTTTAGACATTAAAGGAGCATTTGATTCAGTTTCCATTGATGTTCTTTCAGTCAAGCTTCACCAACATGGACTCCCAGCGGTTATAAATAATTATTTGCACAACCTTTTGTCAGAGAAACGCATGCATTTTTCACATGGCGATTTGGTAACATTCAGAATTAGCTACATGGGTCTACCGCAAGGCTCTTGCCTCAGTCCGCTCCTCTATAATTTTTACGTGAATGACATTGACAGCTGTCTAGTATCCCCATGTACACTAAGACAATTGGCAGATGATGGCGTAGTTTCAGTTACTGGACCCAAAGCTATTGATCTGCAAAAACCATTGCAAGATACCTTAGATAACTTGTCCGTTTGGGCTGTCCATCTGGGTATCGAATTCTCTGCGGAGAAAACAGAGCTGGTCGTCTTTTCAAGAAAGCATGATCCCGCGCAGCTTCAGCTTCATATGATGGGAAGAATGATCCAACAGGTTTTGACTTTCAAATACCTCGGGGTGTGGTTTGATTCCAAATGCACGTGGGGAGGACACATTAGGTTTCTGATAACAAAATGCCAACAAAGAGTAAATTTTCTTCGAACAATAACCGGATCTTGGTGGGGTGCTCATCCGGAAGATCTAATAAAATTGTATCAGACAACGATACTTTCAGTGATGGAATATGGATGCGTTTGCTTTCGTTCCGCTGCAAACTCTCATATTATCAAATTAGAGCGAATTCAATATCGTTGTTTGCGAATTGCTTTAGGCTGCATGCATTCGACACATACAATGAGTCTTGAAGTTCTGGCGGGAGTTCTTCCATTGAAGGATCGTTTTTGGGAGCTTTCGTCGCGACTGCTAATAAGATGCGAGGTACTGAATCCCCTAGTTATTAATAACTTCGAAAGGCTAGTTGAGCTTCAATCTCAAACAAGATTCATGACTGTATATTTTAACCATATGTCACAGGAAATCAACCCTTCAAGATATATTCCTATCCGTGTCAGCCTCCTAAATGTCCCTGACTCAACTTTATTTTTCGACACATCCATGCAGCGCGAAGTGCGTGGAATTCCGGAACACCTACGCTCGTTGGAAATCCCAAAAATATTTACAAGTAAGTTCAGGCATATCGACTCTGAGAAAATGTTTTACACGGACGGATCGCGAATTGAAGAAGCGACAGGGTTTGGTATGTTCAACAATAATGTTTCGGTCTCCTTTAGGCTTCAAGAACCTGCATCTGTTTATATAGCAGAGTTAGCAGCAGTTCATTATAGTTTGAGTATAATCGTCACATTATCTCCAAACCATTATTTTCTTTTCACAGATAGTCTGAGTGCAATTGAAGCCATTCGCTCAAAGGCTGCTGGCAAAAATGAACCTTTTTTCTTGGGCAAAATAAAACAGTGCCTGAACGTCATATTGAATAATAATTATCAAATCACAATAGTTTGGGTTCCGGCTCATTGCTCCATTCCAGGCAATGAAAGAGCCGATATTTTAGCCAAACGTGGTGCTATTGAGGGTGAAATTTATGAGAGACCAATTGCTTTCAATGAATTCTATAGCGCGCCTCGCCAAAGAACACTTGCCAGCTGGCAAGCTTCTTGGGATAAAGATGATCTGGGTCGGTGGATGCACTCAATTATTCCGAAAATATCGACAAAGGCATGGTTCAGGGGACTGGATGTGAGTAGAGATTTCATTCGTGTGATGTCCAGACTCATGTCCAATCACTACACGTTAGATGCACATCTCCTTCGAATTGGACTTTCCGAGACTAATCATTGTGCTTGTGGCGAAGGTTACCGCGATATTGACCATGTTGTTTGGACATGCGTGGAGTATCGTGATGTCAGATCTCAACTAATAAATTCCTTGCGTACCCAAGGTAGACTATCCAATGTCCCAGTTCGCGACATTCTTGCTTGTCGTGACGTTCCTTACATGAAACTTCTTTATTATTTCATTAAGTCCATTGGAGTTCCAATTTAAATTTTATTTTATGTTAGATTGTTTTCTCTTCCATGAGTTCAACCAATAGCCAGCTATCTTATATTAAATAAAAGTGATGAACTGATACAAACAAACCTGAAATAGTTATAAGATCATGTACAAAATAAATGTATTTCATTTAATGTAATTTATAATAGCAACTCGCTTGATAAAAACAGTGTTTAGATTAACTAATGAATACCAACATACTAATAGGATATTCGAAATGTATTAGGTTTAAAGTACTATGTATTGTAGATGCCACGGCGAAGAAAAACTTATGTATATTGCCTATGAAATAAACGTATTTATGAAAAAAAAAAAACAGGATTACTGAAGTTTTCGGAAATTGTTGAATGGATTTTCTCAGCATTCAATATATCTGAACCCTTAAAGACCCTCATAATGGCATTCCTTCCAATAGCTAGAACCTTTTTGAAGCAATTATCAGCTCAATGGCCAATTGTCTCAGGTTTTGTATCTTTTGATGGATAATTTATCACCCGTCGCAAATGATATAATCACTGTCCTGCAGTGGAATTGTCGAAGCATCATGCCAAAACTTGATTCATTTAAAATATTATTGCATAGTCAAAAATGTGATGTATTTGCTTTATGCGAAACATGGCTTACTTCAAACATAGCTTTAAATTTTAATGATTTTAACATTATACGTCTCGATAGAGACTCTCCGTATGGTGGAGTGCTTTTGGGAATTAAGAAATGCTATTCCTTTTATAGATTAAACATCCCTTCAACTTCTAGTATAGAAGTTGTTGCTTGCCAAATAAACATTAAAGGCAAAGATATTTGCATAGCTTCGGTTTATATTCCTCCAAAAGCACAAGTTGGACAGCAACAGCTTAATGAAATGGTTGAAGCCCTTCCTGCACCACGATTGATTCTGGGGGATTTAAATTCGCACGGTATTATGTGGGGCTCCGTTTACAATGATAGCAGATCATCTTTAATACAAAACATTTGTGACAATTTTAGCATGACGGTATTAAATATGGGTAGCATGACACGGATCCCAAGACCTCCGGCACGCCCAAGTGCATTAGATCTATCTCTTTGCTCAACATCAATTCGACTAGATTGCACCTGGAAAATACTGCCTGATTTACACGGTAGCGATCATTTACCAATCATCATCTCAATTAGCAGTAGCAATTGCATTGCTACTTCCGCTAGTATTCCATATGATTTGACAAAAAATATCGACTGGATTAAATACCAAAGTAGTATCTCTAGTATTTTGAATTCAATGGAAGCGCTCCCTCCACTTGAAGAATATGACTTCCTCATTTGTTCGATTCTGGAGGCAGCCGAACAATCCCAAACTAAACGCTTTCCTGGGCCAACGACTAACAGAAGGCCTCCCAACCCCTGGTGGGACAAAGAGTGCTCAGAGGCTAAACTCGCAAAACAAAATGCTTGCAAGACGTTTATAAAACGGGGAGGAGGAACTTCTCAGAATTTTGAAAAACTTATGGTTTTAGAAACCAAGTACAAGAGCATACTTCGAGCCAAAAAATGTAGCTATTGGAGACATTTTGTCGAAGGTTTGTCAAGAGATACCTCAATGAGCACTCTTTGGAACACGGCCAGACGAATGAGGAATCGTAACGTGGGCAATGAGAGTGATGAATACTCGAACCGATGGATATTTGACTTTGCTAGGAAAGTTTGCCCAGATTCTGTTCCTACGCAGAGCATTATACGGGAATCTCCTCCAAATAATGGTTTTATTAATAACCCATTTTCAATGATGGAATTTTCTATAGCACTCTTGTCTTGTAACAATAACGCTCCAGGGTTGGACAGAATTAAATTCAACTTGGTGAAGAATCTGCCCAACCTCGCAAAAAGACGTTTGTTGGAATTGTTCAACAAGTTTCTTGAGCAAAATATTGTTCCACCTGACTGGAGACAAGTGAAAGTTATCGCCATTCAAAAACCGGGGAAACCAGCTTCCAATCACAACTCATATAGACCCATTGCGATGTTGTCCTGCATCAGAAAATTGTACGAAAAAATTATTCTACGACGTCTCGACACTTGGGTCGAGACGAACGGTTTGTTGTCAGATACTCAGTTTGGCTTCCGTAGAAATAAAGGGACGAATGATTGCCTTGCATTACTTTCGTCTGACATCCAAATTGCCTTCGCTCAAAAGCAACAAATGGCATCTGTATTTTTAGACATTAAAGGAGCATTTGATTCAGTTTCCATTGATGTTCTTTCAAACAAGCTTCACCAAAATGGACTCCCAGCGGTTATAAATAATTATTTGCACAACCTTTTGTCAGAGAAACACATGCATTTTTCACGTGGCGATTTGGCAACACTCAGAAATAGTTACATGGGTCTCCCGCAAGGCTCATGCCTCAGTCCGCTCCTCTATAATTTTTACGTAAATGACATTGACAGCTGTCTAGTAACCCCATGTACACTAAGGCAATTGGCAGATGATGGCGTGGTTTCAGTTACTGGACCCAAAGCTATTGATCTGCATAAACCATTGCAAGATACCTTAGATAACTTGTCCGATTGGGCTGTTCATCTTGGTATCGAATTCTCTGCGGAGAAAACAGAGTTAGTCGTCTTTTCAAGAAAGCATGATCCCGCGCAGCTTCAGCTCCATATGATGGGAAGAATGATCCAACAGGTTTTAACTTTTAAATACCTCGGGGTGTGGTTCGATTCCAAATGCACGTGGGGAGGACACATTAGGTTTCTGATAACAAAATGCCAACAAAGAGTAAATTTTCTTCGAACAATAACAGGATCTTGGTGGGGTGCTCATCCGGAAGATCTAATAAAATTGTATCAGACAACGATACTTTCAGTGATGGAATATGGATGCGTTTGCTTTCGTTCCGCTGCAAACTCTCATATTATCAAACTGGAGCGAATTCAGTATCGTTGTTTGCGAATTGCTTTAGGGTGCATGCATTCGACACATACAATGAGTCTTGAAGTTCTGGCGGGAGTTCTTCCATTAAAAGATCGATTTTGGGAGCTTTCATCACGCCTGCTAATAAGATGTGAGGTGCTGAATCCCATGGTAATTAATAATTTCGAACGACTAGTCGAGCTTCGATCTCAAACAAAATTCATGACAGTATATTTTAACCATATGTCACAGGAAATCAACCCTTCAAGATATATTCCTATCCGTGTCAGCCTCCTAAATGTCCCTGACTCAACTTTATTTTTCGATACATCCATGCAGCGCGAAGTGCGTGGAATCCCGGATCATCTACGTTCGACCGAAATCCTAAAAATATTTTCAAGTTCAGGCATATTGACTCTGAGAAAATGTTTTACACGGACGGATCGCGAATTGAAGAAGCGACAGGGTTTGGTATGTTCAACAATAATGTTTCGGCCTCATTTAGGCTTCAAGAACCTGCATCTGTTTATATAGCAGAGCTAGCAGCAGTTCATTATAGTTTGAGTGTAATCGTCACATTAATTCCAAACCATTATTTCCTCTTCACAGATAGTCTGAGTGCAATTGAAGCCATTCGCTCAAACATGACTGGCAAGACTGAACCGTTTTTCCTGGGCAAAATAAAACAGTGCCTGAACGACATATTGAACAATAATTATCTAATCACTATAGTCTGGGTCCCGGCTCATTGCTCCATTCCTGGCAATGAAAGAGCCGATATTTTAGCCAAACGTGGTGCTATTGAGGGTGAAATTTATGAGAGACCAATTGCTTTCAACGAATTCTATAGCTCGTCTCGCCAAAGAACACTTGCCAGCTGGCAAGCTTCTTGGGATAAAGATGATCTGGGTCGGTGGATGCACTCAATTATTCCGAAAATATCGACAAAGGCATGGTTCAGGGGACTGGATGTGAGTAGAGATTTCATTCGTGTGATGTCCAGACTCATGTCCAATCACTACACGTTAGATGCACATCTCCTTCGAATTGGGCTCTCCGAGACTAATCATTGTGCTTGTGGCGAAGGTTATCGAGATATTGATCATGTCGTTTGGACATGCGTGGAGTATCGTGATGTCAGATCTCAACTAATAAATTCTTTGCGTACCCAAGGTAGACTATCCAATATCCCAGTTCGAGACATTCTTGCTTGTCGTGACCTTTCATACATGAAACTTATTTATCATTTCATAAAGAAAACTGGAGTTTCAATTTAATAAAGGCCCCTTTCAAGACTTAGTTCTGATCCCAGCTGCGTCCATGAGTTCAACCAATAGCTAAATTAGAATAAAAATAATGTAATGATACAAACAAACTCGAAACAGTTTATGAAATTATTAACAAAATGTCTGAAAATAACAGCTTATTTTATAATTTATAGAAGTTAATCGTTTGGTTCAAATAATATTTCCGAGTAGATTTCATAATTAATGACGAGTTACCTAAGATGATATTTAAGTAATAAGAGAATATGTTTTAATAAATGCAAAACGTTGTGACTATGTTAGAATTAAATTAGGATAAGAATATTATGTAAAAGTGATGCTACGGCGAAGAAAAACTTATGTAAACTGCCTTAAGAAATAAACGTATTTATGAAAAAAAAAATCTAGAGTGGAAAGAATAATACTTTCGGAGCAGTGAATTTTTCAATCACGAACCGCATGCGCGGAGTGTACCGCAGCGTAGCTCGCTCGAATACGGGCTTAACTTATCGACAGATGTCGCGCCACTGATCGAATCCTAACTTTGACAGTTTCAGTTAATTGAAAAATTCACTACTCCGAAAGTATTAATCTTTCCACTCTGAAACTTTGCCGAGATTGAGTTAAAACCCTAAGGTTTATTTTTTCAACCAGAAAAAGAAAAAAAAATAGGCCCAAGTTTGATTTTTTTTATTTGTTTAATAATTTTTACTTTTTTCATTAAATTAATCATAAAGGTTGCTTTATGGAATTTCTTATTTGAAAGTTAAGGAAAAGATGCACATTTCATGTCTTGGACGAGTTTTTGTATCTTTAGTAGATTTTACAGTATAGGCTGTTGAAAAAAGGTTCTTTTTTGTAAACGCGAAATTTCAAAAAATCATATCTCGAAAATTCCACGTACCATATTGAAATAAAAAAATACGTGTCGAATATTTTCGAGTTCTTTACCGAAAAAAATAGTTAAATGAAAAAAAAAATTTGGGTGGCACGACCTACAAATTAAAACAGCTAACTCAATTGCTTCGTCACTTTGGTTAGCGGTATAAAAATTTTAACCACAACCCAGTAGGTCCGGAACCGGAAGTCGGATCCAGATGAAAATCAGGATTTTTTGGGATTATAACACCTTCTACTTAAACCTTAGTTCATGAAAATCGAAAAAGAAAATAGTCTAAATTTCATTTTGGAGTATTTAAACACTATTTTCGTTGCTTCCGGAATCGGAAATCGGAGACCTGGACAGTCGGAATTACAGGGTCCGCCATCTAACTTTTTTTGGACTAGCGGTTATTTCGACATTGGTAACCTTAATGTCACTTCTGATTTGACAGAAACTTAGTTTTATCCTTCCGCTGAACGAAAATGGTTGTGTATACGCGTTATCGCTTCGCCAACTGGACTTGCGATCAACTTGAAGAAGACGCCGATTTTTGCCAAAAAAATCATCTTCTCGGATGAGACACATTTTTGTCTCAACGGGTATGTTAATAATCAATCTGGGAGACGGAAAACTCGCACGTTATCGTGGAGAAGCCGATGCATCTTCAGAGAGTGATGGTTTGGTGCGGATTTTGGTCTGGCGGCATCATTGGGCCATTTTTCTTCGAAAATGAGGCAGGGGCCGCCGCCACGGCCAATGGCGAGCGCTACCGCGCCATAATTAGCGATTGGTTCTTCCCGTTACTTGAAGAGAAAGACTTGGACACCATTAGATTCCAACAAGACGGCGCTCCGTGCCACACAGCCTCACGGAACGACCGAAATCAGCATTTTCGCGAAAAATTTAGTTGATTTGCTAATTTTAGTTAGTTATTTTTTGAGACAACTAAAAAAATCTTACTTTTGCTGATTTAGATTTTTTATTCTCATTCTCTTAATAATAATAAAATATTTGTTGAAATGACTATTTTTTTTAGTTGAATTCACAAATTAAACGTGCTGTCATTTCTTAGCTAAGGCACATTTCATTTCCATTCAACTAATTTTTTAGTTGAATTAAAGAAATAAAATGTTGTTTTCAACCAATATGAATGGTTGAATTGGCTTCTGCAATCTGCAGCTATATGGCGCCCTGTCACCGAAACGGTAACACCGTAATGACTACTAGTCACTAGATGGCACACTACCGCCGAAAAAAATTCAGACGCGGTTGTCTTTTCTATATTGGCATGTAAAAATACGATGTTGTATTGGAGAAAAAGACATAAACGAAACATAAACATCTTTTTCAATTTTTTTCTTCTAAATCACTGTTTTCTTCATTCTCACTGAAAACTTTGAGCACTCGGAAAACAAAAACCGAATACAAGTAGTACACCGGACGGCGCAGCTCGGAAGGTTTGAAGATACAAAAAAACTTCATCACAATTAGAGTGAAACATTCGAAATTCACTTCACTGTTCCGCGTAAAAACAATCGCTTCAAGTGCGCACAAATTCTGAATAAATACGATTTCCACTAACAGTTTACGACATTTTTACATATCGGTTTAGAAATTTAAATAAAGATATATCGAACACATGCGAAAAACATCAAAACAATTTTCAAGCAGTTTCAATAAGACTGTCCTTTTTAGGTTTTTAATGGATTGTTTTGCTTTGACACTTCTCATGAGTTTTTGGCTAATAAACTTGTTAATAATACCCATTTCAGTTTTGTTTTCTTTGTGCTGTCCTTCAGTAATGATGGTGATAGATAAATAGAAACAAATTTTCTGATTTTAATAACAAAATTAGTTGTCAATGAGAATTTCGTGTTGGATTGAAATATTGCTGGATTGTGTCCAGGATATTCACCAAGTAAACACATTCTCTAAAAATAAGAGTTTTTTCAGCAAAGTAAATTCTCAATTTTAACTAATTTTATAGTTATTTTGGAAATTTTGTTGTTAAACTCAACTAATTCAAAAACAGTAATACGAATTAGGCGCAGAGCTAATTTCGGTCGTTCCGTGCTATTACGATCGATCTTCTGCACAAAGTCTTCGAAGATCGAATTATCAGTCGAAATTCGGATGTCGTTTGGCCGCCTCGGAGTTGTGATTTGACGTCGACGACTATTATTTTTGGGGGGCTGTCAAAGATAAGTGTTATGTGGACAAGCCAGAGACAATCAAAGCCTTGAAGGACAACATTCGTGCAGCTATAGCTGGAATAAAGCTGCATTCAATCGAAAATGTACTAAAAAACTGGACCGACCGTATGGCGTACTGCAAGGCCAGCCGAGGCAGCCATTTGAATGAAATTATATTCCACAATTAACCGGAAGGATTGTACTTTAATGAAAAAATAAATTTTGAAATCGGATAAACCGTTTATGTTTTATTGCATGATTAAAAAAAATTACATGGCGGACCCTGTAGTTTACTAACAATGACAATGACGGTTGGAATAGTTTCGAGTCCAGTTTAGAATTTTCCACGTTTTTGGCTTCGCTGCTTAAAGTGACGCTATACATTTTTAATATTCTTCACCCCGTAATTCCGGAACCGAAAGTTGTATTCGGATAAACTTCTAAAGCTTTGTTTTGGATCAGGTCTTACCTTTAATTTTAATCTAAGTTTGTGAAAATCGGCCATGCTCTATCTGAGGAATGTGACTGAGTAATCAGCTTAGGTGTTGGTTTATAGCATGTACGAAACTGTTTCTTTATAGGATGTACGAAACTGAACAAAGCCTGCTGTGTGCATTGGTTGTTAAGGAGATTGTGTTTTCTTCTTCCGTGCCAGCTCGTTACGGCGCGTACTGATTTTGTATCGTCATTTATATGGCGGTTTGAAAGTTTTATAATTTATCGCCCTGAATTTGGGGAACCGGAAGTTAGACCTGAATGAAATTTCACAGTAGTTTTTGATACGATATGAGCTTCAATTTAAATCAAGATTTGAAAATCGGTTCAAGCATCGCTGAGAAATGAGTTTAACCTTTGGAATTTTTCTTCGCTGCCTTCGGTGCTTCCGGGACAGGAAATGGGAAACTATTAGTGAAATTTGTGAAAATCGGGTCAGCCATCTCCGAGGAAAGTGAGTTCATATTTTTGTTACATACATACACACACAAACATTTGCTCAGTTCGTCGAGCTGAATCGAACGGTATATGACATTCGGCCTACATTGATTTCTACACGAGAAAATGATAATGAAATTTGTATATTTATCAGTTTTTAATTCCTGAACCGGAAGTCGTATCCGGATGAAATTTGGTAAGGTTATATAAGATTATAAGACCTTTCATTACGCTTGTGTAAATTGGATGAGCGGTCTCTGAACGAAAAACAATTGCAAACGAGCGATCTCTGAAAAACACGATTGTTTTTAGTTCATTTTGCACATTTTACCCCGTAACCCGAACCGGAAGTCGGGTCCAGATGAAATTCAATAGCAACCTGTGCGACTATAAGGCCTTCAATTTGAATCTAAGTTGAAGAAAATCGGTTGAGCGGTCTCTGAGAAAATCAAGTGCACTTTTTCTTCTTTTTTTTTGCACGAGTACTTGATTAATTATTTGATTATTATTATTTGGTTTTTCAAATCCGTTCAATAATCCAAGATTAGTTTCAATCTAATCGAATAAATATTCGAATATCTGAATTAATAATCGGTTACTCGATTAATCGATCGACATTCCGACTAACGTTGCCAGGTATACCGATTTCTCGGTATTTATACAGATTTTTGACCTCTATTGAAGAATCCAACCAACTCTTTTGCGATCGCTGCGCTGCCCGAGTGGCAATTGATTAATTGATTATTAATTAATTGATTATTATTAATTATTAATTGATAAATTATGATCAAAAGTTTTATGACTAGTCTATTTACTCATGTTTTATCATCTAAATCAAATCTGTATGTGAACAGAAAATTTGAAATTTCATACGAGATTGTCAAGAGTATAGGACAATTTGAAATCATATGTTTGATGACAACACGTAAATAATCGTTTTTCTTACCCTTATTTGTAAGGTTTTGCCATCTGCCATTTGTAAGGTTTTGCCATTCAAACTCAAGTAAATTGAAAAATTCGTCGAAAATTTTTCTAAATACATGGGATATGTCAAAACAATCACCATAACGCTATCTCGTGGTGACCAAGCTGATTGGATTGTTCAATACCGCAATACCGATATGAACTCCGATACCGATAATTCTGAATTCACGGATCATACAGATAAATTTTGATTTTGGCATTTAGCTTGACATGAGAAAAGGTTGTCGTGGGATCTTTTTTTTGCTCACCTAAATATGTCTGGTTACATTATCCTGGTACTTGCGTAGAAGAGATTTTGATACCGATATAGTACAGATAAATTTTTGCGTCAAATATAGATTTGTAGAACAATGATCTGGCTACGCTGTTTCCGACATCCCTACACTCAAAATAATAATCATATTATAGTTACGTGAAAAGTTATGTGAATATTTTCCACCCTACTTTTCACGTAGGTTTTAATGGACTGGCATTTAAAAGCTGTTTAATGCATAATCCAGTAAAAGTTACGTGTTCTATAGGTAAAACGTAATGTACTGTTCATATCACATTTATCTATAAGTTCATATCAAATTTAGATACCAGAAAATTACTATTTTATATATTGATTGAAGTCAAAAGGGAGATTTCAGATTTTGATATAAATCTATGAAATGAAAAATGCCATGAAATATAAAACATTTATTTCAGAAAATTGTCATATAATTCCAATGACTTAAAAAGCAACTAATAACGTCGTGGTATCTCAAATCGACAAGCCTCCAGAAATCGTTTTTGTTGTCACTGCCATCCAACCGAAGCCGAAGTCGAGATCCAAGAACTCCCACAACACTATCGATGCAGGTTGAAGTCGCATTACATGGTTCCAGTGTCTCTAGCTTCATACCGACGGCCTGTTTGAAGTATTCGGCAGGAGCGGGTAAACTTCCGGACTCACGCAGGCACTCGGTCCAGTTGAACACATGGAAACTTTCATACTGGAATGGTCCGGTCGATGGAGTAAAAAATTGTAATTAAATAACTTTTCTCACAAATATTTACACTACTTACACTTCGAGGGCTACTGCTCGCCATTTTCAAAATCGAGTTTTTCACACTGAAAATTCACGTAGATTGTTTGACGTTTGGTCAATTCACGTAAACCTTATGTGATGACTCTATTCATTTTAGGGGATGTTCGTATAACATTCATTTTCGTCACGTAAAATATTCAATTTGACATTTGAAACCATTCTACGTGATTTTTCAAGTGAATCGAACGTGAATTTTTATTTGAGTGTACATTTGACAACAGCTATTAAAACCAACGTTGCCAGGTATATCGATTTCTCGGTATTTATACAGATTTTTTACCTCTATACCGCAATACAGATATGTACTCCTAAAATACCGATAATTCACGGATCATATAGATAAATATAGATTTTGGTTTTTAGCTAAGATTGACATGAGAAAAGGTTGTGTTTTGACCTTTTTTTTGCTTACCAAAATGAGCTTTATTGACATTTTCCTGCACTTATGTAGAAGAGATTCTGATACCGATATGGTACAGATAGATTTTTGTGCCGAATACAGATTGACCTGCAACGCTGATTAAAACCCTCAAAACAGCTAATCAACAGTAGAGTGACTATCAGAGATGCCAGGTCTGCAGATTTGTCTGTAAATCTGCAGATTTGGGGTATAGTGCTGCAGACATTTTTGGCTGTGCAGACTTTTGAAATTCTCGCAGGATTTTGAAGACTTTTGAAATTCTCGCAGGCTTTCGTCTATATTTACAGACTTTTGAAATTTCCGCGACCTTTTTTTCCAGATTTACAGACTCTGTCTGCAGATATTTGAAATTTTTACCTGGCATCTCTGGTGACTATAATCAGAGTGGCGGCAGCTGTTCGTTTGGAATGACAGCTACCAGCAAAGATGCCATTTATACAGATTTATCTGTATTATACAGATTTTTACATGCGCATACAGATTTAATACAGAGTACAAATTTCTTACAGATTTCTTAAATTTAATACAGATTTATACAGATTTCACCAAAAGTATTAAGGAAAAAAATAAACTATCTATTAGTATTTGAGCTATCTATTAGTATTTGATTGCAATGACGAGATAAACGTTTAGGAATCAACGTACACATCACTTTTTAAAAAATATATATTTTTGTGCAGATATTTAATGAAGAACACTGAAATCCATTTATATTAATATTTGTAACTAAATTGAACTTAAAAGTTAGACAAGTCTTGGCATCATGAAACATCATTGCCAGACTGACAGTTGTATTACCTGACTCGACGTTGCATATTGGGTTTTGGAAATCCATCTCAACTTATGAAGTGAACATTTTCAAATTAGACAAGTATATGGCCCCATAATTCAATTGTTGTTGATAGGAAAAAACTATAAAATTTCGTCGATGAATATTATATAAGATATGAAATTTAATCTACCACTCTATAACCACAATCTATTGGAATAACACCTTTTAACATAATTGTATTGTAGAAATTTCATTTTACTAGCGAATACAGATAAATACAGATATTTTATACGAATCAATACATATTTTCTATGAAAATATCTGGCATCTCTGGCTACCAGTTCCAAACGAGCAAACGACCTGTCAATTCAATAGCAGCCCTTACACGTGACAATATTATTGTCAATCCAAAGTATTGTCAATACCGTCAATCCAATTGACTTGGTAACTTGAGTCCGCATTTTTCGAGAAAATCAAGCGTTTGGAGCTTCCAATATTGCAAATGAATATTAAAATATAGAGAGAAGAGATTATTGCACATATTTAACAGTTTCTCTCTGGACAGAAAGTATTGTTGGATTGATGAGCAGTTTTGATTTTTTGAGAATATTTTCGTCAATCCAATGAAGTTTTCATTACACGATCAAAAGTATTGTCAATACTCCTTGTATTGACAATAATATTGTCTCGTGTAAGGGTCGCTAATGTAAAGCTAATAGCGGCCCTTACACGATCATTAAAAGTGTCATTACTAAGTAATGACACTTCTGTTCAAACGCTCGTCATTACTGCATTACTGTACATCATTACTTTTAGCATTACACGTTCATTATTAATGATGAGTATTTGTAACTAGTCCAGCAAAAGCAATAGCAATATTCTTATTTTCGTTTAGCTGAAAATAAATTTGATTTGCCATTAAAACGTTAAGGTTAATAAAATATTAACAATTTAAATCTGCACTTTGTCATTTTTTCGTGTATAGCTCTAAAGATATTCAGCACTTCCACAAAAAAAATAAGAAGAAGAAATACTGTTGGTAATGATGGAAAATCCGGAATTCCATCATTACTCGTGTCATTACTGAACTCGTAGACCTTACACGATCATTAAAAGTGCCATTACTTTTTAGTAATGACACTTTTAATGATCGTGTAAGGGCCGCTAATGGGATGTTTTGAATTGTTGCCAACATTACGGATGAGATGTCGTCACTCTGGTTATAGGCACTCTAATCAACAGTAACTTTGGACAGTGGCGGATATCACGATGTAAAATACACTGCTGGCGTGATAAGACAGTTTTGGTTGTGTTGGTAATTTTCTCACGAAATTAAGTATGGCGCGCCGGGATTCAAGCATGTAAACATAAACAAACGACCAGTTCAGATCGGGATTTCACTACTATGTTACTCCAGTTGTCGCGAATTCGCCTGGCGAATCTTTGGCACTAATTGAAAATCTGGACATTTTTTCTTCAAGGGCTTGCTAGGTAACATCGAAATATAGAAAATTGTTCACACATCCGATTCTGTTCATTTCGTTGGAGGAAGGATTTGGCGGATCGCACTGTGGAATCTATTACAGTTATCATAGATAATGGAGTGATTGTGCTGTGGGTGACATTTTTTGGCTGGTGATGATCTAAATGATTCCGAATTGGATGAATAAAATGTAGTACTTATTGATAATTTTATTTGATACACAATGGACACACGTTGATTGTCGCTTAACTAATCGGTTAACCGATAATGAATACATCTTGGTTCTACAGTTCCTAATCGATCAAACAATATCTGCCTGTTACGCTGCTCTACTCTATCATGCAGGCTTCAGTACGCCCGTTAACTCACACACAGAACGAAAGTTTCATATCAAGTTTCTATCCGTAGTACATAAGTTCTCTTTTAATTATGGTAGACGTGTTCCTGATCTTATTTTTTTTTACAGAAGGAAGGTGCTGTGACCACTAAGTCTGGCTAGATCAATGCCATTTGCTTCTACCAAATCCGTTTCGGATAATTTGTCTTTGAATCGAAGGTTGAGCTAAAATCAGTGTACTCATTACGTGTGATGATTGAAAATATTGAACTTACCATGCTTTTCTAAGACCCGACGTTGAAAACCACAAAATTTAAGCTGCATTTCGCTCGACTGATAATCTTTGGTCCCGAAATGTGCAGAACATACGCGCCAGTTCTTTACACTATTGTACTCCAGTCCGCAAAAAATATACCAGTTTTTTAAAATAGACAGATCATTTCCTCTAATTCGACGATTGAAACATCCCGGAACAAAACACCGCATTTTACTGTCAATATTTTCGCAAGCAGAATCAACTCTAAATATTTTTTTTTTTTTTTCTTTGCTCTGTCATTAGATGACTGGCTAAGGCCACAATGGGCCCATCTCGCCTGAGGATTGTCGTTGCAGTGTTGTCGAATTTTTATATTTGAATTTTTACTTCTTTTATAAAGCGATGAATTTGTTTCATGCTTTCCTCACATTCTTCACTAAATATTTTTTCGATTGGTTTGCAGTATTCTAGTGCTGTGTATTTACTTCTTGCTGAGTAGTACTTTGGGCAGTAGTATAAGAGGTGCTTGATATCTTCTGTTTCGTCACAAATTTCGCATTTATCGGTTTCCTCCCATTTCCAATGATATCTTCTGTCCTTGGTCAACGAGTGGCCTGCACGGATTCTACTGAGGCTTCTAATTTCTTGTGTATTGATATTAAGCTGTTTAAACCAGGCCGTTTTTCGAGGTTGTGTTTGGATTGTTTTATACCATGATCCTTTTTCTTGGCTTGTTTTAATGAATTTTCGAACCCATTCTTCCCATGATTCCTTTTTTGCTAAGAGCAGTGCGTCCGTTAAGGTAAGCGAGTTGTACAATGTTTGCCTACCTGCTGTGGCTTTTACCGCGGCTTGATCTACTAATTCGTTTCCTTTTATTCCGCAGTGACTAGGGATCCATTGAATTTTACATTGATTAATTTCTCCTTCCTTAAGGAACTTGTAAATATTCCAAGCGATGGTGTTACATTTGATTTTGTCATGGTTTTTTAAAATTGCGCAAGCGCTTGCTGAGTCCGTTAGTATTACAACTTTTTCATATGATTGATCTTGTGCATGTTCTATTGCTTTCTGAATAGCCATTAATTCAGCGTTTGTAATTGAGACGTTTGCGTTGACTTTATCTGTAAGGGTCGTTCCTTTTTCTTCGTCATAGAGAGCGATCGCTGTACCGCTTTCTGTTTTGCTGCCATCCGTAAAAATTTTTAAGTAGTCGCAGTATTCTGTGCTCATGGTTTGCTGGAATATTTGTCTCCATTGTTCCTCTGGTAGTTGTTGCTTTTTCTTTTGGTTTTCTGTCAGTGTACTCCGAATTTTCTGGTGTACTCTAATCCTTATTTCTTGCTCTAGTGCAAGTTCTTTTTTTGTGTTTCGGTCCATTGGGTGTAATTGTAAGACTACGTCTATGTGTTTGTCGGTCATTTTCGATAGGAAGGTTCCGGTGGGTTCCTCTCTTTCTATTGTTGAGTGTATGTGTTTAGCTAACTGATTTCGGTGAAATATACTCTTGATTATTTCCCTTTTTGCTAGAT
The DNA here is from genome assembly GCF_030247185.1 of Malaya genurostris. Taxonomy (NCBI): domain Eukaryota; kingdom Metazoa; phylum Arthropoda; class Insecta; order Diptera; family Culicidae; genus Malaya; species Malaya genurostris. Next base: position 98,361,088 of record NC_080572.1, read on the forward strand.
ACTCTATTCTTGTTTCCATTGGGGTTTGGCCGGTCTCCGATAGTATGACGTGTATGGGTGTGGACTTAAGGTATCTCATTGCAATCCTTAAATAACTATTTTGAACAGTTTGCACTTTCTGGATATTTGTTTCTGCTGCAGCTCCGAAAATTGTTGCTCCGTATTCTAGTTTGCTTCTTATTAATGTGTTGCCTGTTTTAATCAGTGTTGCTGGATTTGTGTTCATATGTTTTCCCGTCAGTAGTTTCATCAACGGCAATTTTTTGTTTGCTTTGTAGCATACGCTCTCGATTTGCTTTCGATGTGTCATCTCCCTATCGATGATGTAGCCTAGGTATTTGTGAGTGTTTTGGATTGGAATAATATGACCTTTGAGCTTGATTCTGAGGTGATCTGTATACTTCCTAGAGAATGGGACGACCGCGCTTTTTTGTGGGTTTATGTTTAGTCCCATTATTTCCAGCTTCGTGACCAGTGTGCTTAATTTCTTGTTGGCTATGGCCTCTGCCATTTCGAGTGTTGGGGCCATTACGATTAAGGCAAAGTCATCGGCGAATTGAAGGAGAACGCCCTCCTCGTCATTGTCCTCGTGCAAGCTTGTGGTGTACAAGTTGAAAAGGACTGGAGATAAGGGGCATCCTTGTGGAAGGCCTTGGTTGACTTTGGTTGAAATTACCCCGTTTTCTGTTTTCAAAATGAGAGTTCTTTCTTGGAGGTAACTATGTATCCAGGTTATAAGTTTATCGGGGATGCTCTGCTTGGTCATGCTTTTTAACAGTAGTTCCGTTTTGACGGAGTCGAATGCCTTAGAAACATCCAGAAAAACTACTAGGCACTCTCGGTTTTTCGATTTTGCTTCTGTGACTTCGTTCACAAGGTAGTTTATACAGGTAGTTGCAGCGCAATTGCTTCTAAAACCAAACATGGTATTTGGCAATATGTTGCGGCTTTCTGTAATTGCTATGAGCCTGTCTTTTACTGCCGCATTAATCAGCTTCAGATTAACATTCATTAACGCAATTGGCCTTCTCGAGTTTGGAAGGGATGGATCTGCTCCGGGTTTGGTAATTGGTTTTATTTCCGTGATTCTCCATCTTGGCAGTATTTTCTCTGACATAAAAACGTCTGATAGCATCTCAGCTATCTTCAACTGAAGGTTTGTATTCAGTCCTTTGAGAATGTAGTATGACATTCCGTCCTCCCCAGCAGCCGAGTGGTTTTTTTTCTTTTTCAGATTCCTGAATATCTCGTAGTCTTTTAGTACTCTTTCAAAGCATTCGAGCTCCGTTTTCGTCTTGGCTCTTGGACATCTTATCGGTAGTGACTTCCCTTGGAAATAGTGTTCCATGAATTTTATCCCCTCTTCTTGGTTTAACTTTGTTGTCTTTTTGCTTTCCCCTGTTAACGCCGTGTCAATACCTTTCACTATGTTCCATAGTTGTCTTGAAGGGGTGTTTTCGTCTATTTTTTCTGAGAGTTCTTTTACGTATGCCCTTTTTGCTTTTCTGATTTCCTTTTTTAATGATGCTCGTCGTTTTTGCAGCTGTAGAAAGTTTTCTTCAGTTTTGCTACGATTGTAAGCTCTAAGTGATTCTCTTTTGTTTTTATAGAGTTGAGACAGCTGTTCCGACCACCATCTTTTAAGATAGTTTGCTTTTTTATTTTTTATTACATACGACGCCTTTTCCAGGGTCTCTTCGAAGATCTCCTGCATTTCCTCTGGGTTGTACATATATTGGGGTCTTATTTCATTCAATATGTTGATAGCTTTATCTTGATTGATCCTTCTTGTATTACCGTTTATTTTCGGTGCTCCTTCTCCTATCTTTATTTGTATTGCCAGGTGCACGCTTCCGAATTCTTCCTGTAGGACTTCCCATTTTACTTTTCTCGCAATGCCGCTTGTTACTAAAGTTAGATCTATCGCAGATTCTCTATTTCCTGGTGCCATGCACATTGTCGCGTTCCCATCATTAAGTAAAAGCATTTTAGAATCGGTGATCAACTGGTTTAGCTGTTTTCCTCTGGAGCATTCCGGGAATTTCGGGCTCCAACTGTTGTGATGCGCATTGAAATCTGCCCCTAGTATAATCTCCCCCTCCATTTGTTCTAACCAAAGGAACAGTTTTATCAGATCTGCTGTTGCCTGATTGCTGGTGTTCACGGGGAAGTAAATTGAAATCATGCTGATTTGTTCACCTCCATGGTTGATTCTAATTCCTACTGCTTCAATTACCGAAAATTGTGGTATTTTTAGTTTTTTGTATTCAGTGTTTTTTTCCGCCAGGATTCCTACTCCTCCGTATCCGTTTGGTCTTCTTTTGGAGATTAGGTTGTAGTTTTTTAAGCAGAAGTGCTCATCTTCTTTGAGCCAAATTTCTTGGAGTAGTGCAAAGCTCATTTTTTCTGTTGTTAGAAACGTGTACAATTCTTCTTTGGCTTCCGTGGGTCTAATACTTTGAATGTTATGTTGTAATATTTTAATTTTGTTGTTCATTACTGTTGTTTTCTTCTATTCTTGGGACCCCTTGCTGGTGCTGTGGGATGTGTTCTATGATATCGTTTATTTTTCCAAAAATGTACACTATGAGCTGATCAGTTTCTAGCTCGTTTAGATCTGCTTGCATTCTCCTGGCTATTTCATTCCTCAGTTCGATTAGAGGTTTCATCAAATTTTTTAATTTAAGCTGTCTGATAAGATCTACTCTCACTCTTTCGAGTACTGTTTCCACTACGAGCGCGTTGTATATTTGTTCCTCATTATTTCCAGTAAGCTCTTCCCAGCCATTCATATTTTTCTGAGATTGTTTGAACTTCTTCTTGTTGTAATTTCCTCTTTGGTCCTCTATTCCTGTCTGTTTTTCTTGCTCTGAATCTGTATCTGCTAGATCCGGGAATTCGTCATCCGATTCCACATCCAGCAGCGCATATCGATTCGATTTGGGAAAAAACTTTTCAGCTTCTGTGTAGTTCACCTTTTTCTCCCGCATTGCACTGAGAATGTTTTCTCTTCGCTTTCGCTCTTTGCATGATTTGTCATTTGCTAAGTGCTTACCTCCGCAATTTATGCATTTATTTATGTTCACGCACGGGATTTCTTGTGCGTGCTCCTTCGCGCATTTTTCGCATTTGTTCTTCGCTCTGCAGGTTTTTTGCGAGTGTCCAAATCTCCAGCATTGTTGACACTGTTTTATCGGGTAAACATAAATTTCCGCTCTTAACGGACAGTCGTACAGACGGAGTAAATCCGGCACTTTTCTACCTGATACTGTTACTTTAATGTTGTTCGTGGGAACCAACTGATCCCCTTTTTCCGATTGTAATCGCCGTTTTATTCTCTCCACTTTTATTATATTTACCTCAGCCGTTAGATTTTCTTGGATTTCTTTTTCTTCGTACTCTTTGGGGACTCCTTTAACAAAGCAGACCGTCTCCTTTAGTGAAACAGGGATGAAAAGCTTCAGATTGTATTTTCCAAACTGAATTTTTTCTAACTGTGGGTATACTTCCTTTTGTTTTAAGATGATCTTAAACCTTAGTCTTCCTAGTTTAACGATTTCCTTCTGATGTGTAAACCCCTCTTGTGCTAGTATTTTGCCTATCGCTACTGGATGGTTTGGGATTTCTTTTTCTAGATCCACCGGTTCGATAAAAGCTATGTCCGAGAGTGTAATTTTCTCCGTCCCCTTACCTGGGGGTACTTTTTGCTGTCCGCTTGACTGTTTCCTGCCGCCTGGTTTTGTTGGTTGGGTCGAACTACTATTTTTTGTTATTCGTTTCATTTCCTGTTATTTTTCCTCGGCATCAAATTTTAGAAATTCACTTTTTTACTTATTCACTAATACTTCGGTAATTTATTCAGTAAAATTTCACTATTCGTAAGTCATCCATACAACCATTTTTTCATTTCACAACAAAAATAAATTCCGAGCTTGGTCGCATTCGGCCATTTTCGATTTTTCTAGAACCATTGCCTTCTCCAAAGTATTAGAGAAAAAAAAAATTCACAAGTCCAGTTCCACGCTTCCTCAATTTTATTAATTTTTCAAACTGTTTATTCGTTCTAAAAGCACTGCACAGCTCCTTCACGGCACTCCCTTGTTAAATTCCGATTTTTTCGTTTTTATTACTATTCTCCGCACAAACCGACAAAGCGCACCGAACGATTTACTTATTGGTTACAATTTTTGTAGAAAATGTAAATCAAATTTTTCCACAGATCTGCGCTTCATATTTTCAATAAACTAACACAGGAACTAGAATGTGTAGTTTTGAAACGTTCGCTTTTTGCTCTAAAAAAGGGCTCAAGTTTTTGTTACTTAATCAAAACATGTCCAAAAATTATGAAATAGCTCTTTTTATCGCGGCACGGCATACAAACTGTTTCACATCTGATGCCTGGCGTTCGTTATTTTTGCTCTAAATATTTTCATAAAAGCAACTCCCGGAACGTCATTTGTTTATGTTTTTTCTTCTTCACGTCTCTCTGTTATTCCAAAATAAAATGACAACCGCACACTTGTGTGAAACGGGCTACCGTATTTTTGACCTACCAAAAAAATACCGCCAACTGCTTACAGCGCAACATGCGGCAAGCATTAAAACTAAAGTAGGAATTGCCCTACCAGACGTTAGGAATTCACATTCCTTATTAGAGTGTGAATTCGCCTACCGTATTTGATCTACCAGACGTTAACTTTTAACTTGTGCAGCAGGTTCATATACTTAACTTAATATGTTCGAGCGTTTCATGAATCTCTGCCTGCATTAAACGGCATACAAATAACCAGGGATTCTAGAATGGAGGCAAGCTAAAATAGAGTGACTATAATCGGAGTGGCGACAGCTGTTCGTTTGGAATGACAGCTCCCAGTTCCAAACGAGCAAACGACCTGTCAATTCAATGTAAAGCTAATGGAATGTTTTGAATTGTTGCCAACATTACGGATGAGACGTCGTCACTCTGGTTATAGGCACTCTAAGCTAAAAAGTATAGGCTTGCTCATTCCGTCAACCGTATTTGGTAGTACTGACGCACAGTAGGTGAATGATGGTAATTTCACCGTTTTGTCCACACACAAGTATTCTGGATTTTGCGAATCTCTGCCAACAGTAATCGAAATACCAATAATTAGGGATTGTAGAATGGACAATAGACAAGCTAGAAAATATGAGTTTGTTCGGTCCGTCGGCCATATTTGATAGCACTGACGCACAGTAGGTGAATGATGGTATTTTCACTGTTTTGTCCATACAGAAGTATTCTGGATTTTGCGAATCTCTGCCAACAGTAATCGAAATACCAATAATTAGGGATTGTAGAATGGACAATAGACAAGCTAGAAAATATGAGTTTGTTCGGTCCGTCGGCGATATTTGATAGTACTGACGCACAGTAGGTGAATGATGGTAATTTCACTGTTTTGTCCATACAGAAGTATTCTGGATTTTGCGAATCTCTGCCAACAGTAATCGAAATACCAATAATTAGGGATTGTAGAATGGACAATAGACAAGCTAGAAAATAGCTAGAATGATTCACCTACTGTGCCTCAGTACTATCAAATATGGCCGACGGACCGAACAAACTCATATTTTCTAGCTTGTCTATGGTCCATTCTATAATCCCTAATTATTGGTATTTCGATTACTGTTGGCAGAGATTCGCAAAATCCAGAATACTTGTGTATGGACAAAACAGTGAAATTACCATCATTCACCTACTGTGCCTCAGTACTATCAAATATGGCCGACGGACCGAACAAACTCATATTTTCTAGCTTGTCTATTGTCCATTCTACAATCCCTAATTATTGGTATTTCGATTACTGTTGGCAGAGATTCGCAAAATCCAGAATACTTGTGTATGGACAAAACAGTGAAATTACCATCATTCACCTACTGTGCCTCAGTACTATCAAATATGGCCGACGGACCGAACAAACTCATATTTTCTAGCTTGTCTATTGTCCATTCTACAATCCCTAATTATTGGTATTTCGATTACTGTTGGCAGAGATTCGCAAAATCCAGAATACTTGTGTGGACAAAACAGTGAAATTACCATCATTCACCTACTGTGCGTCAGTACTATCAAATATCGCCGACGGACCGAACAAACTCATATTTTCTAGCTTGTCTATTGTCCATTCTACAATCCCTAATTATTGGTATTTCGATTACTGTTGGCAGAGATTCGCAAAATCCAGAATACTTGTGTATGGACAAAACAGTGAAATTACCATCATTCACCTACTGTGCCTCAGTACTATCAAATATGGCCGACGGACCGAACAAACTCATATTTTCTAGCTTGTCTATTGTCCATTCTACAATCCCTAATTATTGGTATTTCGATTACTGTTGGCAGAGATTCGCAAAATCCAGAATACTTGTGTATGGACAAAACAGTGAAATTACCATCATTCACCTACTGTGCGTCAGTACTATCAAATATCGCCGACGGACCGAACAAACTCATATTTTCTAGCTTGTCTATTGTCCATTCTACAATCCCTAATTATTGGTATTTCGATTACTGTTGGCAGAGATTCGCAAAATCCAGAATACTTGTGTATGGACAAAACAGTGAAATTACCATCATTCACCTACTGTGCCTCAGTACTATCAAATATGGCCGACGGACCGAACAAACTCATATTTTCTAGCTTGTCTATTGTCCATTCTACAATCCCTAATTATTGGTATTTCGATTACTGTTGGCAGAGATTCGCAAAATCCAGAATACTTGTGTATGGACAAAACAGTGAAATTACCATCATTCACCTACTGTGCCTCAGTACTATCAAATATGGCCGACGGACCGAACAAACTCATATTTTCTAGCTTGTCTATTGTCCATTCTACAATCCCTAATTATTGGTATTTCGATTACTGTTGGCAGAGATTCGCAAAATCCAGAATACTTGTGTGGACAAAACGGTGAAATTACCATCATTCACCTACTGTGCGTCAGTACTACCAAATACGGTTGACGGAATGAGCAAGCCTATACTTTTTAGCTTAGAGTGCCTATAACCAGAGTGACGACGTCTCATCCGTAATGTTGGCAACAATTCAAAACATTCCATTAGCTTTACATTGAATTGACAGGTCGTTTGCTCGTTTGGAACTGGGAGCTGTCATTCCAAACGAACAGCTGTCGCCACTCTGATTATAGTCACTCTATTTTAGCTTGCCTCCATTCTAGAATCCCTGGTTATTTGTATGCCGTTTAATGCAGGCAGAGATTCATGAAACGCTCGAACATATTAAGTTAAGTATATGAACCTGCTGCACAAGTTAAAAGTTAACGTCTGGTAGATCAAATACGGTAGGCAAATTCACACTCTAATAAGGAATGTGAATTCCCCTACCAGACGTTATCTATCTACTAAACGTCTGGTAGGGCAATTCCTACTTTAGTTTCAATGCTTGCCGCAAGTTGCGCTGTAAGCAGTTGGCGGTATTTTTTTCCTTATTTTTTTTTAACAGTTTCATTTTTTCTGCACCATTTAATTCCACTATTTCACTGTCACGTTATTACACTTTCACAAAGTCACTCTACTTTAATGAAGCATAACAAACGTTACAATACAGATACGCGTATTTCGGAACGTTACTTACATCCTTCTTCAGTGTATCGGTTTTATAAGTATAAGTTTTATAGGTATTTTTTTGGTAGGTCAAAAATACGGTAGCCCGTTTCACACAAGTACTGTGTAGGGGCTCACGCTGATGGCATCGAAAAATTACCAGGTGTTGAGGTTGTTGCATGTCAAATCACAGTGAAAGGCAAGGACCTTTGCATTGCTTCCGTATACCAAGTACCCCAAGAGCTTCGATTGGGCACCAACGGCTTTGTGACATCATGGAGTACCTCCCTACACCTACGTTAGTTTTAGGAGACTTCAACTCTCACGGTACGGGATGGGGTTGTCTTCATGATTGTTATACTATTTACTAGCCCATCGATTGAACTACACTTGGCCGACGCCATTTTTTTATTTCAAGTTAGTTTGTAGAAAGCGTTAGAAGTGATCGGAAGTATAAAATAAAGGTCTTGTTGAAAACCATATTACACGTTTTATTAAGAATAGAACATGGTGTCAGAAGTTCGGGTGTAAATCTAAACGTTACATTTACATTCGTCAAGAAAATAATCGCTCTAAAAAAACGCTCGTGAGAACAAAGTTTCAGTTTGGAAAGATACTAGTCGCTTAAGGCTAGTGGCCATATTGTTTTTTCCACGTGGAGAATAAACTAGTGCGTCGGAGAGCCTCATAAAATGGATCCGAACCAGTTTAAGATGTTTCTGGAGCACCAGACAAATTTATTTTCGCAGCTCCTTCAAGGAATGAAAACTTCGAAAAATGCAGCTGAGCAAGCAGCAATGAATAGAGTACAGCTTGCAGAAAAGCGACCGAGTGCATTGAACGTACAAGTTCCGCAGCCATCGCCGTTAGTACTAGAGGGAGATATGAGGGAGAATTTTAGTTTCTTCGAAAGAAGCTGGAAAGATTACGCAAAAGCAATTGGCATGGACCGATGGCCAGCTGAGGAGAATTCACAAAAAGTTAGTTTTTTGTTATCGGTTATTGGGGAGTCGGCACGTAAAAAGTATTTTAACTTTGAGTTGACTGAGGAAGAGAAAGTCAGTCCCGATGTGGCACTGGAAGCAATTCGTCGTAAGGTGATAACTAAACGTAACATCATGATAGATCGTCTAGATTTTTTTTCGCTTACTCAAAGCTCCCACGAATCCATCGACGAGTATGTATCCCATCTTAAAACTCTAGCGAAAATAGCTAAACTTGGAGAACTAGAGACAGAGTTGGTTACATACAAGTTAGTAACATCGAATAAATGGCCTCAAATGAGAACAAAATTGTTAGCAGTGGAAGACATTACACTGTCGAAGGCTTTAGATATGTGCCGAGCTGAGGAAATCACTGCTATGCGTTCACATGAATTTAAACTTGGAGCTTCAGAAATGGAGGTAAACAAAATTGGACGATCTAAAATTCGTTCGAAAAAGCAAGTTCAACGCTGTAAATTCTGTGGTGATACTCACGAATTTTCTAAGGGTTCTTGTCCAGCACTTGGAAAGCGATGTCATCGGTGTAAAGGCAAGAATCACTTCGAGCGAGTGTGCAAAGCCAGCAGCCGGCATTCAAAGAAGGTGAAAGAAATAAAAGATGAAAGCAGTGATTCGGATGAACGATCGACTAACAATGAAACATCATGCGAAGAAAGCGGCGATGATTATGAAATTGGAAAAATATATGATAACTCGAACAAAGGAGGTAGTGTACTAGCGGAATTAGAGCTGAAGTTCGGAATCAGTTGGAAGAAGGTGAAGAAGGAATGCGAATTGGATACAGGTGCAAACACAAGTTTGATCGGTATAGATTGGTTGCGGAAGCTTATGGGTACTGAAAATATTGCGTTGCAGCCATCTGAACTTAAACTGCAAAGTTTTGGAGGTAACCCAATCAAAGTATTAGAACAGGTGAAGATCCCTTGTCGCAGAAAGGGTCGCCAATATCGACTGGTTTTGCAAGTGGTGGATGTGAATCATCGTATACTACTTTCGGCCAAGGCTTCCGGAGTACTGGGTTTTGTGAAATTCTGCAAGTCCGTTACGTTCAGCAAACCTGATTTGATTTCATCACAAAATTTATTGAAAATATATCGAATCGAAGCTCAGAAGTTAGTGGAAGCGTACAGTGAGTTATTTTGTGGGTACGGCAAATTTGAAGGCACAGTCTCGTTAGAAGTAGATACAAATGTTTTACCATCGATTCAAACACCTCGTCGTGTGCCAATCGCCATGCGTAATAAGTTAAAGAAAGAGCTAGAACTGTTAGAAAGAGAGGGAATCATTGTTAAGGAAACAATGCGTACGGAGTGGGTGAGTAATATTGTTATTGTTCAGCGATCTGGTGAAGATTCCCAAGGTATCCGGATATGTCTCGACCCTATCCCTCTTAACAAAGCATTGAAGAGACCTAATCTACAATTCAACTTGTTGGATGAAATACTACCTGAATTAGGGAAGGCAAAAATATTCACTACCGTTGATGCAAAAAAGGGGTTTTGGCACGTTGAGCTGGACGAACAGAGTAGCAAGTTAACCACGTTTTGGACACCATTCGGAAGATATCGTTGGACACGCTTACATTTCGGTATTTCGTCAGCCCCTGAAGTTTTCCAGATGAAGCTGCAGGAAACGATACAGGACCTCGAAGGTGTCGAATGTTTAGCTGATGATATACTCGTATTTGGTATCGGTAACACTTTTGAAGAGGCGCTAATAAACCATAACAAATGCTTAAACAATCTTTTCTGTCGACTGACTAAACATAATGTCAAGTTGAACAAATCAAAACTCAAACTATGTCAAACGTCCGTGAAATTCTACGGTCATGTTTTAACAGACAAAGGATTACAGCCAGATGAAACTAAAATATCCACAATTCAAAATTTTCCTATTCCATCCAATCGCAAAGAAGTGCACCGCTTCATTGGAATGGTTAATTACTTAAGCAGATTCATACCAAATCCAAGGACTAATTTGACAAACCTTCGTAAGCTGCTATCGGAATCTGTTCCCTGGAGGACGGAAGTAGAGGACAATGAATTTAAACGCTTAAGGTGCTTGGTTTCTGACGTGCGAACATTGCGGTATTATAATCCAAATGAATCACTAACCATTGAGTGCGATGCAAGTTGTTTTGGTCTCGGAGTGGTTGTCTACCAAAATGAAGGTGTGATTGGATATGCCTCAAGAACACTCACGGCTTCTGAACGAAATTACGCGCAAATTGAAAAGGAGTTACTCGCAATTCTATTCGTTTTGACCAGCTGATAGTGGGAAATCCAAAGGTAGTTATCAAAACTGACCATAAGCCGCTCATTAATGTGTTTCGTAAGCCTCTCCTATCAGCTCCAAGACGTTTACAACACATGCTTTTGAATTTACAACGTTACAAAGTGGAAATTGAATTTGTTACGGGAAAAGAAAATATCGTTGCTGATTCCTTATCTCGTGCCCCATACAACGACAAGCGATTAACAAACGCCCACATTATCGAAATGACGGAATGTGTAATGAATTCTTACTCGACTGCATGATTTTTCAGTGCTCGATCGGTTCAGTTATAGAATTTTCGCCTGAGTTGACAGCTCGATCAACCTGATTGACAGTGACATTATAAATGTCATTGAATATTCGCTCATTTTATGAATGTGTTAGTGTGAAATTTAAGCGACTTAAGCCATTTCACTACACTCCAGCTAGAGGAATGGATGATGCTGACTAAGGTAGGCCGTTTTGTTAATTTCCAGCGAATTTCAATAGTTTATATTGGGATTCTAAGAAGAACTGGTTATTTACTAGTTCTGTATATCCGAAAAACATGTAGTTTTAAATTTGTATATTCAGTTATATAATGTTTTCGTTTAAAAATAAACTGAAAATCAGCACGAAAACGTGCAAAATCAGGAAAGAAGAAGAAGAAGACAAATTGACAATTCAGTCCGCATCTTCTCACTCAATTCCGAATGATTTCCGAATCAACCGGTTGTAGGCGAACCGGTTCATTCGGAATCGGTTGTTGCACTGGAGTTGGAATTGATTCGGAATTCATTATGATTTCCACATGAAATTCCGAATGAAAATTTCTCGCCGATTCGGAATCCATTCGGATCTGATAATGTGGGCGAGTTCATGAAGCTTAACATCTAAAGGGTGATTTTTTAAGAGCTTGAGAACTTTTTTAAACAATAAAACGCATAAAATTTGCAAAATCTCATCGGTTCTTTATTTTAAACGTTAGATTGGTACATGACATTTACTTTTTGAAGATAATTTCATTTAAATGTTGACCGCGGCTGCGTCTTAGGTGGTCCATTCGGAAAATCCGCTTTTTTATCGACAAATTTTGTTCAGCGATGAGGCTCATTTCTGGTTGAATGGCTACGTAAATAAGCAAAATTGCCGCATTTGGAGTGAAGAGCAACCAGAAGCCGTTCAAGAACTGCCCATGCATCCCGAAAAATGCACTGTTTGGTGTGGTTTGTACGCTGGTGGAATCATTGGACCGTATTTTTTCAAAGATGCTGTTGGACGCAACGTTACAGTGAATGGCGATCGCTATCGTTCGATGCTAACAAACTTTTTGTTGCCAAAAATGGAAGAACTGAACTTGGTTGACATGTGGTTTCAACAAGATGGCGCTACATGCCACACAGCTCGCGATTCTATGGCCATTTTGAGGGAAAACTTCGGAGAACAATTCATCTCAAGAAATGGACCGGTAAGTTGGCCACCAAGATCATGCGATTTGACGCCTTTAGACTATTTTTTGTGGGGCTACGTCAAGTCTAAAGTCTACAGAAATAAGCCAGTAACTATTCCAGCTTTGGAAGACAACATTTCCGAAGAAATTCGGGCTATTCCGGCCGAAATGCTCGAAAAAGTTGCCCAAAATTGGACTTTCCGAATGGACCACCTAAGACGCAGCCGCGGTCAACATTTAAATGAAATTATCTTCAAAAAGTAAATGTCATGTACCAATCTAACGTTTAAAATAAAGAACCGATGAGATTTTGCAAATTTTATGCGTTTTATTGTTTAAAAAAGTTCTCAAGCTCTTAAAAAATCACCCTTTACAAAGTTTTCCGCGACGTTGAAGATATGAAGCTATCAAATTATCTTAGCATATCGAACAGTTGTTTAGTGGAAATCGTAAAGGAAACTGAACAAGATCACACATTACAGCTAATTAAGAATTACCTGCAAGAAGGGTGGCCAAACTCGTCGGATAAATTACCTGATGGTACGAAAGTATATTTCAACTATCGTAGCGAATTGACTACACAGAATGGCATTATTTTCCGAGCAGATCGTATTCTCGTTCCATATACAATGAGACGGAAACTGATTGACAAGTGTCATATTAGTCACAACGGAATTGAAGCTACACTTAAACTGGCTAGAGCAAATTTGTTTTGACCAGGAATGAGCAACCAAATTAAAGATGTTGTCAAACAGTGCCACGTGTGTGCTAAATATGCATCATCCCAAACTAGTCCTCCTATGTTAAGCCATGTAATACCTGTATATCCATTCCAAATAGTGTCTATGGATGTGTTCTTCTACAATCTTCATGGGTGCAACAAAAAATTCCTAATCACAGTTGATCATTACTCGGACTTCTTCGAAGTGGATATTCTGAAAGATTTAACACCAGAATCAGTCATCGCAGCATGTCAACAGAATTTTGCTCGTCATGGTATACCACAAAGAGTTCTAACTGACAATGCCACAAATTTTGTAAACCAAAAAATGATGAAATTTTTATGTGACTGGGACGTCGAACATGTTACATCAGCTCCGCATCATCAGCAAGCAAACGGCAAGTCTGAAGCTGCGGTGAAAATTGCGAAACGTTTACTTAAAAAAACGGAAGAAACAGGAACAGACTTCTGGTATGCACTTCTCCATTGGAGAAACATTCCGAACAAAATTGGGTCCAGTCCCACCGCCCGTTTATATTCCCGTTCAACGAGATGTGGTGTTCCATCTTCAAGCATGAAACTCTTGCCAAAAGTAATCGATAATGTGCCTGCTTCTATAGAGGAAAACAGAAAAAATAATAAACAATACTACGACAAGAAAGCTCGAATCTTACCGTCATTGAAAGTTGGTTCACCCGTTTTTGTTCAATTAAATCCAGAAGTATCAAAGCTGTGGACTGCTGGTGAAATTATGAATCGTCTAAGCGAACGTTCGTATTTGGTAAATGTGGACGGAGTTAACTATCGCCGTAGCCTGATTCATTTGAAACCACGAAATGAACCCGTCGCGTCATCTAGTTATGAAAAAATAAATCCAACAAACAATAATTTGGATCAGCGAAACAACGATGAAATATTGCGCAACACGACGGATTCGTCTAACCTCTATGTCAGCTGTCAACAAAACAATGTACAACCGTCGTCGACCTCGGGATTTCAGCCACCAAACAAATCGCCAACGAAAGAGTATAATATGCTTCCACCTGTTGACGAGCAATGTGAACTTCCTTCAAATCATTCGCATAGACAAAAGAGATCGTCACGTTTACCAACTAAATTTAAAGATTTTCATGTTGAATTCAAGTAATTTTTTTTTGTTAAAGTGAGGATGATGTTATACTATTTACTAGCCCCTCGATTGAACTACACTTGGCCGACGCCATTTTTTTATTTCAAGTTAGTTTGTAGAAAGCGTTAGAAGTGATCGGAAGTATAAAATAAAGGTCTTGTTGAAAACCATATTACACGTTTTATTAAGAATAGAACAATGATGACAACAGGTCAACTCTAATCTATGACCTTTGCGATAACTTCAATGACAATTTTAAATACGGAAGAAATGACACGGATTCCTGAACCACCAGCAAGACCAAGTGCGCTGGATCTTTCCATTTGCTCGATATCGCTACGGTTGGATTGCACGTGGAAGGTAATCCCTAATCCCCACGGTAGCGATCACTTGCTTGTCATTATCTCAATCGCCAGCGGATTAAGACCATCGAAGACAATCAATGTTTTGTATGACTTCACACGAAATATTGATTGGAAAAGCTATGCAAACTTTATATCTGAGAAAATAGAATCAACACAAGAACTTCCTCCGGAGGAAGAGTACACGTTTTTGGCTGCCTTGATTCTCGGAACCGCAATTCAAGTTCAGACGAAATGTGTACCGGGCGCGAAAACTAACATCCGTCCTCCCAACCCGTGGTGGGATAAAGAGTGCTCAGAACTAAACGCTAAAAAATCTGCAGCGTATATCAATTTAAAAAAAGGAACACCTGAAAATAGAAACGCTGATACTGGCGCCGTTTCGTTGACAGATTAACAAAAGAAACATCGATGAGCACTTTGTGGAACACAGCCCGACGAATGCGCAATCGAAATACCACGAACGAAAGCGAGGAATATTCTAACCGCTGGATATTCCATTTCGCTAAAAAAGTGTGTCCCGACTCTGTTCCGGACCAGAAGATCTCCCGCGTCGCGACAGCGAATACAAACGAAACACCGTTTTCGATGGTAGAGTTTTCGCTTGCACTCTTGTCGTGTAACAATAAAGTCCCGGGGCTAGACAAAATTAAATTCAACTTGTTGAAAAATCTGTCTGATCCTGCCAAAAATCACTTTTATTGAATCTATTCAACAAGTTTCTTGAGGATAATATTGTCCCTCATGACTGGAGACAAGTGAGGGTTATCGCCATTAAAAAACCAAAGAAACCAGCCTCCGACCACAATTCGTATCGGCCGATCTCTATGCTTTCCTGTATCCGGAAATTGTCTGAAAAAATTATTCTCTTCCGCCTAGACAATTGGGTAGAGACTAACGGCTTGCTTTCAGATACACAATTTGGTTTCCGCTGAGGTAAAGGAACGAACGATTGTCTTGCGCTGCTTTCAACAGAAATTCAAATGGCATTTGCCCGTAAAGAACAACTGGCATCAGTTTTTCTAGACATCAAGGGGGCTTTCGACTCAGTTTCAATACATATCCTATGAGAGAAGTTGCATAAGCATGATCTTTCACCAGTTTTGAAAAACTTTCTGTATAATCTATTGTGCGAGAAACATATGTATTTTGCGCAGGATGATTTGTCGACAAAGCGATTCAGTTACATGGGTCTTCCTCAGGGCTCATGCTTAAGCCCCCTTTTATACAACTTTTACGTAAATAACATTGATGAATGTATCAACACATCTTGCACGCTAAGACAACTTGCCGACGACAGTGTTGTGTCTATTATAGGACCCAAAGCTGCCGATCTCCAAGGACCATTGCAAGATACCCTCGACAACTTGTCGACATGGGCTTTTCAAATGGGTATCGAGTTCTCTACGGAGAAAACTGAGCTGGTTGTATTTTCAAGGAAGCGAGAACCTGCGCAACTACAGCTTCAACTAGGGGGTGAAACCATAGCTCAGGTTTTCACATTTAAATATCTCGGGGTCTGGTTCGATTCCAAAGGTACCTGGGGATGTCACATTAGGTATTTGAAACGAAAATGCCTACAGAGAATCAATTTCCTTCGTACAATAACCGGAACTTGGTGGGGCTCTCACCCAGGAGACCTGATCAGGTTGTACAAAACGACGATATTGTCAGTAATGGAATATGGATGTTTCTGTTTCCGCTCCGCTACGAATATTCATTTCATTAAACTGGAAAGAATTCAGTATCGTTGTTTACGTATTGCCTTGGGTTGCATGCAATCAACCCATACGATGAGTCTTGAAGTGCTGGCGGGCGTCTTACCGTTGAAAAACAGGTTCTGGGATCTCTCATATCGACTGCTAATCCGATGCGACATTTTGAATCCGATGGTGATAGAAAACTTTGAAAAGCTCGTCGAGCTTAATTCACAAACCCGTTTTATGTCCTTGTATTTTGACTACATGGCTCAGAATATAAATCCTTCTTCGTTTGTTCCCAATCGTGTTCATTTTGTGGATACTTCTAATTCTACTGTGCTTTTCGACACATCCATGAAAGAAGAAATTTGTGGAATCCCGGATCCTGTACGCCCTCAAGAGATCCCAAAAATTTTTAATAATAAATTTAAAGAAGTCGACTGTAATAAAATGTTTTACACTGACGGATCATATCTAGACGGGTCCACTGGCTTCGGTATATTCAATGTAAATTTCACCGCCTCCTATAAACTCAGTGATCCAGCTTCAGTTTACGTCGCAGAACTAGCTGCAATTCAGTATACCCTTGAGATCATTGACACTCTGCCCACAGATCACTACTTCATTGTATCGGACAGTCTCAGTTCCATTGAGGCTCTCCGTTCAGTGAAGCCTGGAAAGCACTCACCGTATTTCCTGGGGAAAATACGGGAACAATTGAGTGCTTTATCTGCAAAATCATACCAGATTACCTTGGTTTGGGTCCCCTCACATTGTTCCATACGGGGCAATGAGAGGGCGGACTCGTTAGCCAAGGTGGGCGCACTAGAAGGTGATATCTATGAAAGACCAATCTGCTTCAATGAATTTTTCAGTTGCTGTCGTCAGAAAACTCTAGCTAGCTGGCAGAATACATGGAATAGTGGAACTCTGGGACGATGGTTACACTCAATAATCCCACAGGTATCGACGAAAGCTTGGTTCCGGGGGTTAGACGTGAGCCGAGACTTTATTCGTGTAATGTCAAGGCTCATGTCTAATCATTATATGTTCAGCGCGCATCTCCGTCGTGTGGGGCTCGCTGAGAGTGGTGTCTGCGTTTGCGGTGAGGGTTATCATGACATCGAACATGTTGTTTGGACATGTGTCGAGTATTGTGATGCCAGGTCCCAACTCATAGGTTCCCTTCGGGCCCGAGGTATACCACCCTTCGTACCAGTCCGCGACGTCTTGGCAACCCGAAATCTTCCTTATATGACTCTCATCTATAACTTCTTGAAAACTATCAATGCTCAAATTTAGTGCTCTCCCTATCTCTTTCTCGTCTACAGCTCTACCGCACTCTTCTTTACGTTGCTGGAAGTATGGCCTGTGTAAACGATGCTTCGGAGCATGCACCTGCCTTGAACTGACTGAGTTGCTGGAAGCTACCCAAAAACGTCACATCAACGTCAGAACACACCAACGAAGCATCCCAATCCAGAATAATCTCTTCATAGCTACAAGCTGAAAAACATGAAGATTCATCGAACGCAAAATGTGTCTAAAAGATGTATGCCACAAACCAATGATGTATTCAAATTTCAATTCAATACTGTGTAGGTCCCACCCTCCCTATGTCCCCTTACTAACTGGGGAGTATGCCGCCCCGTAATACGGCATCCCTTTCTCTCTCCCTAACAACAAGACAATCGGCCACGTTAAGCTAAAGCAAATGAGCCTAATAAAAATTTTATTTGAAAAAAAAAAAAAAATACGGTCGACGGAATGAACAAGCCAATACTTTTTAGCTTGCTTAGGGTCCGTTCTAAAATTCCTAGTAGATTGTATGCCGATTTGTGCAGGCAGAGATTCACGAGATGTGAAATATTGAGCTCAGTATATGAATGTGATCAATTCTTTATTCATCTACTAGGC
The DNA here is from genome assembly GCF_030247185.1 of Malaya genurostris. NCBI lineage: Eukaryota > Metazoa > Arthropoda > Insecta > Diptera > Culicidae > Malaya > Malaya genurostris. The sequence goes on from NC_080572.1 coordinate 98,379,219, forward strand.
GTCATTACTACCAAATACGGTCGACGGAATGAACAAGCCAATACTTTTTAGCTTGCTTAGGGTCCATTCTAAAATTCCTAGTAGATTGTATGCCGATTTGTGCAGGCAGAGATTCACGAGATCCGAAATATTGAGCTCAGTATATGAATGTGATCAATTCTTTATTCATCTACTAGGCGTCATTACTACCAAATACGGTCGACGGAATGAACAAGCCAATACTTTTTAGCTTGCTTAGGGTCCATTCTAAAATTCCTAAAAGATTGTATGCCGATTTGTGCTGGCAGAGATTCACGAGATCCGAAATATTGAGCTCAGTATATGAATGTGAATTATTCTTTATTCATCTACTAGGCGTCATTACTACCAAATACGGTCGACGGAATGAACAAGCCAATACTTTTTAGCTTGCTTAGGGTCCATTCTAAAATTCCTAGTAGATTGTATGCCGATTTGTGCAGGCAGAGATTCACGAGATCCGAAATATTGAGCTCAGTATATGAATGTGATCAATTCTTTATTCATCTACTAGGCGTCATTACTACCAAATACGGTCGACGGAATGAACAAGCCAATACTTTTTAGCTTGCTTATGGTCCGTTCTAAAATTCCTAGTAGATTGTATGCCGATTTGTGCAGGCAGAGATTCACGAGATCCGAAATATTGAGCTCAGTATATGAATGTGATTAATTCTTTATTCATCTACTAGGCGTCATTACTACCAAATACGGTCGACGGAATGAACAAGCCAATACTTTTTAGCTTGCTTAGGGTCCATTCTAAAATTCCTAAAAGATTGTATGCCGATTTGTGCTGGCAGAGATTCACGAGATCCGAAATATTGAGCTCAGTATATGAATGTGAATTATTCTTTATTCATCTACTAGGCGTCATTACTACCAAATACGGTCGACGGAATGAACAAACCAATACTTTTTAGCTTGCTTAGGGTCCATTCTAAAATTCCTAGTAGATTGTATGCCAATTTGTGCAGGCAGAGATTCACGAGATCCGAAATATTGAGCTCAGTATATGAATGTGATCAATTCTTTATTCATCTACTAGGCGTCATTACTACCAAATACGGTCGACGGAATGAACAAGCCAATACTTTTTAGCTTGCTTAGGGTCCGTTCTAAAATTCCTAGTAGATTGTATGCCGATTTGTGCAGGCAGAGATTCACGAGATCCGAAATATTGAGCTCAGTATATGAATGTGATCAATTCTTTATTCATCTACTAGGCGTCATTACTACCAAATACGGTCGACGGAATGAACAAGCCAATACTTTTTAGCTTGCTTAGGGTCCATTCTAAAATTCCTAGTAGATTGTATGCCGATTTGTGCAGGCAGAGATTCACGAGATCCGAAATATTGAGCTCAGTATATGAATGTGATCAATTCTTTATTCATCTACTAGGCGTCATTACCACAGACTAACAGACATGACAGTATGAGTAAATTCTTATAAAAATAACTTTTCGTGATGCACTAGTGCCACCTATATTGTACTGCGCGAACTATTTACTATCTGTACGCCCCTTGTGTTATGTAAAAGTTTTTTTACTAGTTGGTTTCCCCTCGTTTGTCAACACCGATCAGCTGCTTGCAGGGATGCCTGATTTTAGCAAAATATTTCAAAATGAATCGTCACAATAAATTATTGGATTACGTTGATAATATGTTTAACTTTTTCGCGATGTTTTAAGGTAACCATTTATTTGTTCATCTAGACTATTTTTTATTGTGTTGGTAGTTTTCACCCGAAATTAAGTGGCGGCAGACCAGAAGCAAGTAAATATTGTAACAAAACGGGTTCGATTTTGTATTGCGTTGGAGAATGAGAAGTAGGCACAATTATGTATATAGTTTTGGCAATGTGTATTAAATCTGTATCCTGCATGAAATTCGCATGGACGTATACAAATCAATACATTACAGGTAATTCTGTATGAATGGCAACCCTGTTGGTAAATGAAAAAAATAAACTCAGTCTAGATGACAGACAGGATGTTTTTGATAGGGTAACGTGGCGCCATCATGACACAATTGAGTACTGTCCCAAATAAAGGAATATTCGAAATGACCGTTGAAATGATTGAAGAATCTAATTTGAGTGTCCTGTCTGTTAGTCTGTGTCATTACTACCAAATACGGTCGACGGAATGAACAAGCCAATACTTTTTAGCTTGCTTAGGGTCCGTTCTAAAATTCCTAGTATATTGTATGCCGATTTGTGCTGGCAGAGATTCACATTTTATTTATTTATTTACAATCAACAGACACAATTTGGTCCTAATGATAATTCCTAATAATATTCAGAAAATTTGTACGTATTCTGCTTCGTGACACATTAAAATCATACCCAGATGAAACGCGGTTGAACGATCTCTGTAAACCAATAATAGAACCGTTTGCGCCATAGTTGGTACGTCGTATAGGAAGTCGAAGAAAAGCACTGTTGCGGAGAGCTCTGGGTCGCACATTAATATTAATTTCGTTGAGCAAAACGGGACAGTCGATCCTACCGTTGAATATATCTGCTATTATCAAAGCGCGTGATAATTCTCGTCGCACTTGTAATGTGTCGAGACCCATTAATAACCCGCGACTTTCATAACTAGGTAGTTGATGAGGATCGGTCCACGGCAATCGACGAAGAGCGAAGCGAACGAATCTACGCTGTATTCCCTCAATTCTATGAGCACCGTTCAGGTAGCATGGGTTCCAAACTGCCGAGCAATATTCGAGAGTTGAACGAACAAGCGAGCAGTAAAGCGATTTTAGACAGTGTATGTCTGTGAAGTGCTTAGTTATTCTCATTAAGAATCCTAAGCTACGGGAAGCTTTAGCTACAATGTAACTGATGTGATGCTTGAATGTAAGTTGCTCATCGAGATGGACGCCAAGATCCTTAACGCTAGTAGATCTTCCAATCGAGGATCCATCCAGAAAGTATTCGACATGCAATGGCATTTTTCTCCTCGTGAACGTAATGGCCGAGCATTTGTCTGGATTTACAATCATACGGTTAACTTTACACCAATCTGCGAAGATTACCAATTGCCGCTGGAGAAAGGCTACGTCTTCTAAGTTGCGGATGATGTGATAGATCTTGACATCATCAGCAAACGATAAGCGAGGACCTTCCAAGGCAAAATTGACATCATTGAAGTACAGTAAAAATATTAACGGTCCTAGATGACTACCCTGTGGTATTCCGGATGATGCGAGGAACTCTCCGGAAGTATGATCGTCAATTTTAACTGCTAAACGACGATTCCTAAGATACGACTGCAACCAACGAAGAATGTTCGAACTGAATCCAAGTCTGTCCAACTTAGCAACCGTGATGTCGTGGTTGATTATATCGAAAGCGGAGGAAAGATCTGTGTAGATAACGTCCGTTTGTAAACCGTTAGACATTGCATCAAACACATAAGACAAAAACGATAGTAAGTTTGTGGTTGTTGAGCGGTTAGGCATGAAACCGTGTTGAGTATCGACGATATATTGCTTGCAGTGATTGAAAATTGGTGTCAGTATAACCTTTTCGAACAGCTTTGGTATAGCGCTAAGGGAAGTGATACCGCGGTAGTTGTTTATATCCTTTTTATCGCCTTTCTTGTAGACTGGGAACATAAAGGAGGCTTTCCATAAATTGGGGAAAACTTCTGTAGCGAGAGACATTCGAAACAGTTTGCAGAGGGGAGCGATTACTCCACGCGAGCACTTTTTAAGAATAACTGCCGGTATTCCATCGGGGCCTGGAGAATTTGAGGCTTTCATTCCTACAATTGCCGTCCGTATTGAGTCTTCGTCAATATTGATGCAGTTCAATGAGTTATTAGACAGGGGAACGTTAAGTGCTGCGGCAGCAATTTGCTGCTGAGTCAGGATTTCATTTGAAAAAACCCTAGAAAACTTTTCCGCAAACATCTGGCAGATTTCCTGTGTGCACGAACCAGTACGATCTCCAAAGCTCATTGACGAGGGCAACCCAAATTCTTTCCTTTGCTCATTCACATGTTTCCAGAAATACCTTGGATTTGATTTCAGTTTTCGTTGTACGTTGTTCAAGTAGTTGGCATGGCAGCGCTTAACGGTTTTCTTGTACAACTGATTTATCTGCACGTAGTGATTACGCAGGGAAAATCCTCCATGTTTAGAATACCTCTTTAGAGCGGCTCTTTTGGTCGTTTTCAGATGTCTCGCTTCCGCAGTCAGCCATGGTGGATGCCGGGTCTGCCGTCTCGATCGTTTCGGTACATAGTAGTCGATTGCGTAGCTCATAACATTAGAAAACGTCTGCACAGCAGCATTGACATCATCGTTGTCGAGAACTTCATCCCAGTCGATTTGCGTCAAGAAGTCGGTCATATTGGTGTAGTCGGTTCTACTAAAATTATAGCAGATGATGTCCGTTGGAATGCAGGCGTTCTGTAAGCGATTTGAATCGAGCACAATATGTAGTGGAGGATGATGACGAACGGAATTGACCAGAGGGAACGGTGAAGCACTAATCTTTGGTGCAACATCTTCTCTACTTGAAAAGCAAAGATCCAACATCCGGTTATTTTCATTAACGACAGGATTCGACTGTCGAAGAAGGTTGAGGTTGTAGCCGTCGAGCATGGTTGTAATGCCAATGTGGAAAGTGGAGAGCGCCGGATCAGGAAAGAAGAAACCACCGGAACTTGTTTGCCATTTTATGCTGGAAAAGTTGAAGTCTCCCACAATCAAGATTTCATCTACGGGTAGTACATGAGTGGAAGTAATTTCTTGCAACGACTGTATGTGTGCATCGATTAGCGGTAGATCGCGGCATCGGTCCGGAGGAAGATATATCACACAAAGGTAGAGGGAAAAATTGACCAGTTTCAAACGCACCCAAACCTGCTCCACGCATTTACCAGATGCGGTTTCGATCAGTTGCGCCTTCAAACGACGATGCACTGCGATAAGCACCCCGCCTCCAATAGTTTTTGAGTTATTTAAGGGGCTGCGATCGGTACGGAAGACTTCGTAGTTGGATCCAAAACCTTGAACGGAGAGCGTACAATCACTGAGCCAGGTCTCCGAAAGAGCGATGATGTCGAAGCAATCATCCGAACAAGCCAGCAAATAGTCGGTGATGTGCATGTTCATGCCTCCAACGTTCTGGTAGTACAAGTGCAGCGGTTGACTAGATTGATCGTGCGATGGATAACTGCAAACGACGGGAAGTGAATCAACGCCTGAATCGTTTGAGACTGAATTGTACTTGCCGTCTGAGATGGTTTGGAAGACCCCTTCCGCGTTCCCACTCACAGGGCCGGGACGACTGATGACCGCTGGCTGCAATAGCTCGACTGTGGGGAACGTATCAGGGGCTTCCATGGTGCGAACATCTGTGCATCCCGGTATCCGATTCAAAGCGAGAGGAGGACATCTATAAGTGCGAGAGAGATCAGCACTTGGAAAGGACGGAATATGCAAATACTTGCCGAGATGAGACATTTGGAAGACTCTTTCACCACACCCACGCACAGGACCAGGACGACTGGAGAACGCTGGCTGCTGTGGCACGACTGTGGCGGGGGGTTCGAGAGCTTCCAAAATATCAACTTCAGTGCGTCCCGGTGTGGTTCCATTGTACTCTCATAACGTTTGCCGGGGCGGTGTTCTCATCAAACGGAGCGGGCTGGGTGTTACTTCGTCTACATTCATAACGGTGCTGCATCCATTTTCGTCGGGAATCGGTGGAGAAATATCGATTGGAGGATACCAGATGTTTTGCTTTTTGTTGTCTTCGAACTCGCGAAACAAAACACCTTGTGGCCAGGTGTCGGGATTAAGAGCCGCTTCCCGAAATTTGGGCAGTATCCCAACTTTGAAGGAGACAAAGTTCAGAGTATTTACGTCGACATCTCTTTTCACCAGCGGGATGACCGTGACATCTTCGCTGCACTCTAAACCATCTTTTGTTAGCTGCGAAACCATCTCCTTACTAACGCTGGGGTGAAAACGTGACAAGTAAATCCATACGAGGGAGCAGGGCGTTGGAACTGTGGCGATATTACAGTTATCCGATGGTTTCCGGCAACCTTCCAAGGTTTTACTTGGCTCAGAACTATCTTCCCGACGACGCTTCGCATTGGGACCAAATCCGTCGGGCTTCGGCGGCAGCGGCGACGAAACAGGCACTTTGCGCGAGAGACGAGATATTTGCTGGCTATTCTTTTTAATTTCGGCCTTCAGCTCAGCAAAAATCGATTCTGTTCTCTCTGCGATAGATGCAAATGCGCTTCCAAACGAAGAAACCGAGTCGCGGAAACGAGCAAGTTTGATCAGTTTACAACACTCATCGCATATCCAAAACAGGTTGGGATTTTCGTCCAAAACTTTCAGAAACGGCTTGTTGAGTTTTGCGCATTTCATATGTACCAAATGATGGCAAAAACCTGAACACTCAACAAAATCTTCCTCCGATTTTACAGTTTTGGCACAACGATCACAAGCATTAGCCATAGTGAACAAATCTCAGGATGCCAACAGTGAAATTCAGATGGCGCTTCGGTCGGGTAAGAGAGAGCGTGAAACTGAGTATCTTGATAAAACGATATCTTCGATAGGCGTCACTTCGCGATACGATAGCAAAAGAGCGGCAACGAAACTGACCGAAAAACACCACAAATTATCTTCACTTCACCACGACACAAAAAACTGTCCAATTCTTATCGAGACTACGAGTAACGCAGGAAATAGAAACGAATAAAAACCACTATAAATCAATAAAAAGTGCTAGTGCGTCGATCACACGAACAATGGCGGTACGTTGTTTACAAACACTCGAGATCCGAAATATTGAGCTCAGTATATGAATGTGATTAATTCTTTATTCATCTACTAAGCGTCATTACTACCAAATACGGTCGACGGAATGAACAAGCCAATACTTTTTAGCTTGCTTAGGGTCCATTCTAAAATTCTTAGTAGATTGTATGCCGATTTGTGCTGGCAGAGATTCACGAGATCCGAAATATTGAGCTCAGTATATGAATGTGATAAATTCTTTATTCATCTACTAAGCGTCATTACTACCAAATACGGTCGACGGAATGAACAAGCCAATACTTTTTAGCTTGCTTAGGGTCCGTTCTAAAATCCCTAGTAGATTGTATGCCGATTTGTGCAGGCAGAGATTCACGAGATCCGAAATATTGAGCTCAGTATATGAATGTGATCAATTCTTTTTGTCGTGAATACGACTAACTTTACTATGGGGTGCCTTTTCAAAATTAGCCATATGGAAGAATGGGCAGAACTTAATCGTGAATATCTCGACTTGTATTAATGATAGCAACATAAATCTTTCACCATTTCATCAAAAATATGATCAGGAATTTAGGATAATATTTTGAACAGTGTGAGATAACCACAAACAACTCAAAAATTAAGTTTTCTCAAAACTTTAAAATAATGCGGAAAACTCTTTACTTTCGCTTGGGTTTTTCGCGCAAGGACGACGATTTTGAGGTAGTCAGGCACATATCTTCAACTGAATGCGTATAAAAGGGGAACCGTGGTGAAAATCGATCATTTCTTTTCGTGCGTTCTATGGTAGCAGACGTCGTGGGAGTTAAACCTTCAACCAGCAGCGACGGAAAGTGCACCTTCTGCGTGGTTAAAACCTCAAACGCTCAGGTCGCAACTCTCATTCGCTTGCTGGCCATCAAGACGAGAAGACTGCCATCGCGGGAGTTAAACCATCAACCAGCAGCGATGGAGAGAGCACCTTCTGCGTGGTTAAAACTTCAAACACTCAGGTAGCAACTCTCGTTCGCTTGCTGGCCATCAAGGCGAGAAGACTGCCATCGCGGGAGTTAAACCAGCAGCGACGGAGAGTGCACCTTCTGCGTGGTTAAAACCTCAAACGCCCAGGTAGCAACTCTCATTCGCTTGCTGGCCATCAAGGCGAGCAGACTGCCATCGCGAGAGTTAAACCATCAATCAGCAGCGACGGAGAGAGCACCTTCTGCGTGGTTAAAACTTCAAACACTCAGGTAGCAACTCTCATTCGCTTGCTGGCCATCAAGGCGAGAAGACTGCCATCGCGGGAGTTAAACCAGCAGCGATGGAGAGTGCACCTTCTGCGTGGTTAAAACCTAAAACGCTCAGGTAGTAACTCTCATTCGCTTCCTGGCCATCAAGGCGAGAAGACTGCCATCGCGAGAGTTAAACCATCAACCGGCCGCGACGGAGAGAGCACCTTCTGCGTGGTTAAAACCTCAAACGTTCAGGTAGCAACTCTCATTCGCTTGCTGGCCATCAAGGCGAGTAGACTGCCATCGCGGGAGTTAAACCAGCAGCGACGGAGAGTGCACCTTCTGCGTGGTTAAAACCTCAAACGCTCAGGTCGCAATTCTCATTTGCTTTTCGGTAGTCGTAACGAGGTTTAGAATTCAGAGCCTGCGTGCTGAAACTGGATTCTGGAACTGTATTCCGGAACTAATTTGAGTCTCGAAATTGCAGTTCTAGAATTGAAACTGGATTCTGAGTCTGTTATTGGTTCTAAATGTAGTTCTTGAACTCAGGATTCAGTTCTTTATTACAGACTTCTTCTATTCGGTTCTTTTTAGAACCACTATAATACTCCTAAAGAATTATGCGGAAATTTACTTTACTGTACTCTATACAACCCATTCTGGTAGTCATGGCGAAAAACCGTCTTCAAGTTTCAGAACTTAGTTCTGGAATATGGGTTTAGAATTCAGAGTCTGCGTGCTGAACTAACTCAACTCGTCACTCTTCATCACGAACAGTTTCATAAAAAGTTCTTTTCAGAGCCACCATTTTTTTAATATAAAGAACTATACTGCTTATTTCATAATATTTAATTGCGTTTCAGAATGTTTAATGTAACTAATTTGTAATTTAGTCTAGGCGCATCGTTTAAATTTCTAGTAATGAAAGAGGGGAAAGTTGCACAATTCAAACAATCGATCAACTACCAATTCGAATTCGGAAGCATAAATAAAGCGTGTCATATTCGTATTCACGACATCCAGTTATGTCTCTGACATTACACACCCGTACTTTTTTCATCTACTAGGCGACTTTACTATCAAGAACAATCGACGGAATGAACAAGCCAATACTTTTTAGCTTTCCTTTGGTTAATCCAGAATCTATAGTAGATCGTATGCTGATTGGTGCAGGCAGTGATTTACGAAACACTATAAAAAGAGAGTTTTGTATATGAAGCTGCTGAGCAAGTCTTATGATAATGTCTGGTAGATAAAATACGGTAGGCGAATTCACGTTTTTGATTGGGTTGTGAAGTCCTCTACCAGACGTTATCAATCTATTGAATCGTCTGGTAGGGGAGTTCACACTTTAATTGCAATGCTTGCCGCATGTGGCGCTGCAAGCAATTGGCTAAATAGTTCAGGTAGGTCGATTCTGAGGTAGGACTTTTCACGCAAGTCAACCGCACTATAACATAGAAAAACGTGATCACCAGGTATTTTACATCGTGGGCGGATATAAGGCTACGATTAGGGGTGTCGGAAATTTCGAATTACTCGATTATTTAATAATCGAGTATAATTTTAAAACTAATCGATTGAAATTTATTCGATTATCTGGGTTATTAATCGATTACTCGATTATTTATTCGATTATTACTATGGAATTTTTTTAATTATTCGATTAGCTCAACAATCGAATATTAGTTATAAGCAAATCGATTAAATATTACTCGATTATCTGTTATTAATCGATTACTCGATCGATATTACGACATCCCTAGCTACGATTCTCTATAGCCAAAAACAAGAAAATACAACAACACAAACTTCGCTACTAACCAAAAATAAAACGAAAAAAACTTTAGCAAAACTTTGTTCGAAACAGCATTTAATTTTGTTGCTGTTATTTCATTACATCAAGTGCACAAATAACATTCAACAAATATGGTTTGTGAAAAATGCGAAAAAAAATTGGGCAAAGTCATCACCCCCGATCCATGGAAAGCCGGTGCCCGTAATACAACTGAAGGAGGCGGCAGAAAAATCAACGAAAACAAAGCGTTAAGTAGTTCTAAACACCGATACAATCCCGTGGCCGGTAATTTTGCTCCATGTCGGTAGGTAAATAATGTTTTATTACAAGCAATCACAACTAATTTTATTGGCATTTATAGAATATGCAAGCAAAAGATTCATCAGGCCGGATCTCACTACTGCCAGCAATGTGCTTACAAAAAAGGAATATGTGCGATGTGTGGCAAAAAGCTCCTAGATGTAAAAAATTATCGTCAGTCATCGGCATAATTATCAAAACATTCAATTTTACTGCTAGATTGTGTGTAAATAGCTTTAATTCTATTTATACTTTCAATTACTTTATACACTATAGGAAAACTTTTGGTTTTATGGCATACTTTTTAAAGTATATGAATTTACAAATAACTAAATATCACTGGTCGTTATTCCATTTGTTTCGTCTGTAAAACCTTCCGACGGTTCAGTCTTTTTCCGTTTCTGTGCGTAGCTTAAACTGGCCTTATCGAAATCAAGCGGCAATATACCCAAGTCCCCACTGTAGCGGTTTTTCGCAACCTGTAGATACTTTTTACCTCTAACTGAAGTTAATCTTTTGTCCTGGATTATCAGAACGTTGTCCGCTTCTTGTGAAGCTTTTGCTCCTCCAAAAATCGAACTTGTTGTCAACTCTTCCGTATCACGTTCCTTCCGAGGATGAATTACCAGAGTCACATGACAATTTTTGCGTGTGGCAAATGTTCGGAATGCGGCAATAATTGCATCTTGCTTCCAGTACCGATCTATATGCTTGCTCTCTTCAGAAACGCCCATCATAAATTGCAGATTGTCGATAATGACGTGTTGTATGTCGTGCACATACTGCGTATGTTCAATGGCTTCCATGACAACTTTAATCGATTGCTGACCATGGAAAGTCATAAAATAAAGTTGGAGCTGTTCGAACTGGTCCGCAAAATAGTCGAAATCCGATAGATTTACATCTAACGGTCGACCAGCCATCTGACGCAATAAGGTAGATGCTAACCGAGTGTTTCGAATCTCGAAAGAACCCCACAACGTAGAAACTCCTTGTAATGCTAAATCAAGCGAATAATCTGACATGAAAGTGGTTTTTCCACAACCTGTGGGGCCGGTAAGTACAGTAAGTTCTCCCTTTCGGTGACCTTTTAATAATTTGTTTAGAGTGGGATAGCGTTTCCATTTGACACCCTGCACTTTATCTATATTCTGCAAATCACTCAAAACATCTTGTCGCAAAGCTTGAAATGTGGTTATCGACTGATGTATGATCGGCTGTGCTTTCGAATAGATTGTTTTCAGATCCAGCCCTAAGGACAGTGCTTTCGCTGGTGTGGGATGAGCATCCGTAGGGCGGACGAAAAGGCAACGACGTTCGTCTAACTTTTTGGCATAATTCCGAGCAGTGTCCCAACCGGCGGTATCGTAATTGAACCACATTGTTAACTTCGAATATCTTTCTAATCCTGGTAAACACTGCTGTGGTAAACTTTTCAGATCATGAGGAAGACAAATGGCAGTCGCTAAAATTATTATAGAACAATTAAAAAAAATCTAATACGCCTAAAGAAAGTTCATGTACTAACCGTTAATTTTTGCTGCACTCAATGAGAGCAGATCATGAATGTTCAATACGAGTATAGCATTAGAAAGCTCCTTGGAACTTGGTTTCACTGAAGCACCAACAGTCGCCGTTGTACATCTCAAATAAATTAATCCAGAACAATTCGCTTCCGGGATAGTTTTCTCAACTAGCATTCCACTATTGACATCTTTACTGAGAACTTTGTACCCGACAATTCTAGATTCAACATCTATCATAGGAACATAGAGACATTGATTAGCGTCATCCCAACTGCAGGCAATTTGCATTAAACTTTGCGCTGGAATACCCTGTTTAAGAAAATGGAATGGAAATTAAACTCGATTTACCAATAAAATATTATGCAATACGTACCTCTAAACTGAAGGTTTTGCAAATCTCAATAGCTAAATTATAATCAACATTTATTAAACTATCGGGAAATTTTATTTCATCTTTGGCCTCAAACCTTTTACTTTCCAAAAAAATATCTTTGAGCTTCTGCATCTCCAGCATAGATTTTGCAGTTTTACTATGCGACAAGAAAAACTTTTCAATGTATTCCCACCGGCCCAAATATTGACAAGCAGAACAAGTAAAATGTCCTGTTGTTTTATTGATATAGATTGTTTCTTTTCTCATACTTTGTGAACGATCTGTGTCCTGTCCTGGAACGCTGCTACATATTGGACAAACTGTTCGTATACAAGTGAAACCTTCCGAGTTTTCCAGACTGGACGCTTTGATCGTTTTTCTGATATTGAACAACGACGATGTCCCCAGAGCCGGAATGTCATCCCTACCATCTATGCTATATGCGTTTCGAATCAACAACCAGCATGCTTCATTTTTAGTGGAAAGTAACTGCATATATGCTGTTCGGTTATTTGTATTATAGGAAGTTATTTTCAACATTGGCTGACTCGAGCACATACAAGAATGTAGGAAACGTTTGGCTAACATCCTAACCTAACACATGCTTCTATTTGTAGAAGTTCTAATGCAAACGAATTTTAAAAAATGTAAAAAAAATATGTATATGATAACGCGCAAAACTTACGCAGTCCGTTTAGTGCACATTGTTTACATGATAGCAGTGTTAGCAGACTTCACGATAAGCAAAAACATTTTTTACCACCTCGCCGCTAAGGAAGCTGGTTCCTGAAACCGACGCATTTTGTTTTGGTGGCGTTGTTGTCAACAATATTTTAAGCTACGTTCATACCATACAATCAAACCACACTGGTGTCAAAAGTTCATTTCTTCAAACCCAATATAAATATAACTCTTGTCTAGTATTCTCTGCAAAACAAGTGATTTGACCTCTTTTTGAATAAGAAAAAAAAGTGGTTTGTTATCGTTTGATTATATTCCATCGAAATCATTTCCTTATGTTGGTGCAACCGCATGAAGAAAGATGTGAACACTGCTTAAACACAGCATTTGACAGCGAACTAGAACCAAAAGAACCAAAAATTTCGGCTTCAAGCCAATTGTATGCAGATGACAATCGCACCACCGGGGTGCATTTTACTCGAATCACAAACGAATTTCCAGACATGGCAGTCACGATCTCTTTTTGTCGCACATCTACGGTCCTCCGTGAAACTGGCACCTATGGTGATAAATTTGTTGCACTGCTGAGCTCCCATCATACATTCATAATGCAAATGTCAAACCGTGAGAACACTTTCGATTCGGTAGCTCATTTGTATATATTGATATTTTATGGCACACTTTGGTTGAAATGATAACAATGCAATTAATCTCGCGCTCCATCAAGCGGTGAATGCGGTCATTTCAGAAGGTACCGGAAACGAACCACATTTTTTTAAAATATTTATAAGCACGTACATGTCTTTATTATTTATCTTTGCTCGAATTAAGAGATGTTACGCTGGAATATTTCCGAAAAATTATTCACTATTGAAAAATCTGTTCACCTTTGTTACCATGAGATGGCGTGATGGTGATTTTTTTACATATCCCAGGTATTCAGAAAATTTTAACGTGTTTTTCAATTTACTTGAATATGAACGAATGCAGAGACAAAACCTTACAACAATATTTTTGCTTGTAGCTACAAAACTAGATACTAGATATTTCAATAAATATTTTGATAACATTTTACTTGTGCGTTTCTCTCACACTACCATTCTTATGAGCACACTATCATTCTAACAAAACCTCTCTTAAATTGAAAGTTTTTACGCTCTTCAAAAAAGAACCAACGAACGCTTCCAAATTTACCAAAGATTGTGTGTGTGTGTGTGTGTGTGTGTGTGTGTGTGTGTGTGTGTGTGTGTGTGTGTGTGTGTGTGTGTGTGTGTAAAATTTGTTCATTTAGCGTGGCGAACACTTTCATATGTCACCGCGATCAACACCTTTTTGGGTGCAGCATTCAAATCGTGACACTATTTGTGTGCTACATTCACAGAACCCTAAATTTTTGTTTTGTTGTAGGTTGAAATGAGACGTTAATTTTTGTTTTATTCCGAACGAATTCACGTGTGATTTATGCGACATGGAAATAGAGTAGAGTAAAAAGTGTCCTCCCCGTTTTTCACAAGGTTACCGATTTTTCAATAAGTGTTATTGTTTTGTAGTATTGGTATCTACGAACATGTTCGTGAAATATTTCCTCAATATTTGAATTTTTTATACTATTTTTAGTTACATAAATATTTAAGTAATATTTTTTATAATGCTTCCTGAAACTCAAGTTCTTTTTCGAATTACACGAAACTTTGCAAATGGATAAATAACTATTTTTGTCATAGAATGAAAAAAAATTGTTTAAAAATGTTCAATTTTACTAAACAGTTTACTTGAATTTTCCAAAAAAATCGATATTAAAGTACCTTCTTCACGCGATTTTTGTTTCCGTTTAATGTTAAAATGTTGCATATGTAATTGGTTTTTATAATCAGCCAAAAAAAATTTGTGCTCAAATAGTGTTTTTGAAATATTTGATTTTTTGTGTACGCGCGCTATATGCAAAGTGCACCATGTGAGCGAAACGGCATGGTGCGACAGGTTTGGACAAATAGGCAGAGAAAACGATTTTTTTGCCTTTCTCATCTCAATTTTCTTAAATTGTAGTATTTCGAAGCATTTTTGCTGTAATATATAAGAGAAACTTAATAACATGAGAAAGGCTTCATTACACCATTAAGTAGATTAAAACAGGTGTTTCTATTAGGTATGTACGTACATCAGAAAATTTATTCATCACATATTATTTTACAATTTCGACTCTAGATTGTTCTATCTTTTCCGGTGGTTTGAATAGAACATTTACAACAAATTCCTTGTTTTCGGAAAAAATCTTACATTCGCGTGTAGTTTTCATAGTCATTACGTTTCTCAATCGATATTGCTGTTGTCTATCTTGAATGTCTTGTTCGTTTATCATGCAAATATCAAAGTTTATATTTTTGACTCAATTGGATAAAAATATCATATTCTATACCTACTAGTCTAAACCTGTCCCAGCTCGCTAAGGGGCTGTCCATAAAAGACGTCACGCCGCAAGGGGGAGGGGGGTGTTTCATAAAACGTGACCTTTTGTGACAGGGGGGAGGGGGGTAGGTTTTTGGAATGTGACGTCCAATATTTTCAATGAGCGCATTTTTGAAATACCTAATTATATTACTGCTTTGCCCTATTTCCTGAAAAAATCTCCACAATAAACGTTTACATTCTATATGAAAACGTGTATTTGTTGATGTAAAAGCTTTTTCTTGTAAATTCGGAAATGAGTGATGCAGGAAATCATTTCTGTTGTGATCAGCAAAAGTGCACGGAGGAGCGAGTAAATTAGCGAAATTAATAAATTTTGCCTAATATTAGTAAAAAAGAAAAAGATGCCTTCAAACAGTTTAACTTAAGATGTGCACTGACAATATGTTCAGTAATTTGATTTTCTAGCAATGATAATAGTATATCATAAGAATTTCTTTTATCTGATTCTGATGCATTTCATTCAATGCAGTTTATTAAATTATACTTAATTTGAAAAAGGGCGGGAGATCAACGATTTCAGACGTAGAACATGTCATGTCTTATCTTGACCATATGTGATTTTACTCCATCAACATAAAAGCTTATCGAATCATCCAATGATTGAACTTTCACTGATCAACTAATAATGAAAAGATTCTCCGGCAGTGATCTCGTTTTGATGAGGTTTTGGTCTTTATTTTCTCAGCCCTGTAAGCTACACTAAGGAAATATTATTCTTTACCTAAAACAATAATATATCTGTGTAGCCCTAGGAGAAATAAAACAGATGATTTAAATGTTTCATCAATTCCAACCAAATACTTTTGTTAATTTATATAATTGATATTAATAAAATAATTCCGATGATTTTGTAGATTTATGGATATTTTTTAATCTAATGACAGCATGTAATAAATCGATTTTTCCCTCATATTTGTATGGTTTGTCATACATATTGAGAATTTATTGAGATGAATTTTATTTATTTTGAATTCGTGACACGTGACATAGGGGGGATGTGGGGTCTTTGCTTCTGTGACAATTTGTGACAAAGGGGGGATGGAGAGTCAAAAATCGTCAAAAAAAGCGTGACGTCTTTTAGGGACAGCCCCTAAAGTCGCACTGATGACATCGCACCAAACCCAGCCGCATGCCGATTCGCTCGCGCAGTGCACTTTGCATACGGCGCGCTTACACAAAAATCAAATATTTTAAAAACCCTATTTGAGCACAAATTTTTTTTTTTCTGAATATGAAAACCAATAATATATGCAACATTTTAACATTTAACAGAAACAAAAATCGCGTGAAGAAGGTACTTTAATATCGATTTCTTTGGAAAATTCAAGTAAAAAGTTGAACATGTTTAAACAATTTTTTCTTCATTTTATGACAAAAATAGTTGTTTATCCATTTGCAAAGTTTCGTGTAATTCAAAAAAGAACTTGAGTTTCAGGAAGCATTACAATGAAAAGGTATATAAATATTTATGTAACTAAAAATAGTATAAAAAATTCAAATTTGACGAAATATTTCACGAACATGTTTGTAGATACCAATACTACAAAACAATAACAATTAGCGAAAAATCGGCTACCTCGTGAAAAATGGAGGGGGGGGGGGGGGGGGTCCACCCAGGTCCTTAACAGACGATGCGCGTTCGAGAACAGTTTGTGAAATTTTATACTCGAACATGAATACATACTTTTTACGACTAAAACAAGTTCTCAGTAACGAATATTTGGTTTGATCCACCGCGTACATTAGTCACGATGAAACAAAACATATAAGTTTGTGTCAAGTTACAATTTGTTGATGTTTTTCCCATTCAACATTTATGACCAAAGATTGGCATCCAATAATCAGAACGAAAAGTACAGGTAACACATGGATCAATAAGTCCCGAGACTAAAGCAGAGATGGCGCTCGTAGTAAACCAGTAACCACGTCTTTCTAGAGTACTAACCTTTGCTTGAAATGGGTCAAAATTTTAAGTCTATCACACCAGAAACAGCTGAGTTATCGAGGTTGGAGTAAAGTCGTTTTGTAGTTTGTTTAAAAATATAGAAAACCGAGTTTCGTGTTTTGATAAAACATTTTTTTTAATTAGCATTAGCATTAGCATTAGAGACCGCCCGTGTGTTGCTACTCCGTTATTGATCTGGACCAATTGAGATTGCAAAATGATTTTTTGAAGTAACATGTTTGGGAATAACACATTGTTTCACACTGTGCAAACTGCATTGAACCATGCATGCTGATCAATACCGACGCCGGCCACGTCCGAATGCAGATCTACTTGGGAGGGAAAGGATTGGAACCGAGGAATCCTCTGCATTCCCACATGCATCACAGGAGAGGATACTTTGTTAGTAAATGTTTTAATAATGTTATCATGTGTTTATTGCTCTGGGTAACCGGCTACCAAGAATGTTTTAAAGTATTATGGTTTTATGTGTTACTTTGTACTTGCAATATAACGCACGAAACAGTCAATCTATGAAATTGACAAAACTCCGGACAGCCGGCTGTCGAGTATGCAGTCACTCGTTTATGCATCTACCTTTCGCGTTTTTTTAGTCATGCAAAAAAAACACATGCGGATTGATAAAAAAAAGGTGTCATCTCACTGCTAGGTGGATTAAGCACGTTTTTATAAATGAAACTACGTGATACAAAATAAACGAGCGAATAGGATTTAGACAAAAAAGTTGATTCATTGCATTGAAATATTCTAAACAGTTATTATAAAATCATTTTAAATCACCAAACAAAGGTCAACAGATTTCACACGCGTCTTGATTCTTTAATATTTCCGCTTTATTATTTTAATTATTTATTAAAATTAATAATTGGTTATATTAGTTGATCTGGGCAGCCGGCTACCGAGAAAAATATTGATTTACTGTTTGAAATATTAATATCAAGTGTTTTTTACTATGTATTCAATATACCGATATATGTTATCTCTGTTATTAACTTTGTAATATAAACGGATTTGCGCAATGGTTGATTTTTATCATTCATTTCATAATCCTGAAAGACAATCAATAACATGGAAGAAGAAATCATTCCTAATAAAACTTTTCTCCGAAGCTAGACGGAAATTGATAGGTTGAATAAAGAGATGATTTAGTAAAATAGAGTAATCAGAAGTAAAACATTGAAAATATCTGATAACTGAAAGAAAAAAGAAACTCCTGCAATTGTCGCCTTTTACGACATGGAAGCAGGAACCCAGTGGATCTATTCTTGGTTCATTTTTTTTCCGCCGGATTCCACACGGCATCTAGGCTGGTACAGTCCGGAGAGAGCTAATAGGTACTATCAATCTCCTAGTGGACCCCAGCCCCTATTGATAAAACATTTTTTTTAATGGGTAAAAACACCGTGCAAGCGAAACAATGGATTGAAAAATGTTATCCGGACTCTTGTCTATCAAAAGCAACGATTTGTCGGTGGTTCGCCGAGTTTAAACGTGGTCGTACCGACACAAATGATGCGGAACGCTCGGGTAGACCTGTGGAAGCCGTTACACCGGAAAATGTGAGTGAAGTGACAAAAATTATAATGAAAGATCGTAAAGTGAAGCTCCGTGAGATTGCTGAGATGACACAGATATCATACGGAAGTGCATTTACTATCCTTCATGAAAAATTGAGCATGAAAAAGGTTTTTTACAAGTGGGTGCCGCGATTGCTTTCGATGGAACAAAAACAGCAACAAGTCGATAATTCAGAAAGCAGTTTATCGCTATCTGCTCGCAACAAAAAAGATTTCTTGCGTCGTTACGTGACCATGGACGAAACATGGATACATCACTACACTCCAGAGTCGAAGCGGCAGTCATCTGAGTGGCGCACAGCTGGCGAAAGCCGTCCGTAGCGTCCGAAAACGCAGCAGTCAGCTGGCAAAGTCATGGCATCAGTTTTTTTTTGGGATACGCATGGCGTGATTTTCATTGACTACCTCGAAAAAGGTAAATCGATCAACAGTGATTATTATATTGACTTACTGGTGCGTTTGAAGGAGGAAATCGCAAAAACGACCGCACATGCAGAGAAAAAAAAATCCTTTTTCATCAAGACAATGCACCCTGCCACAAGTCGATGAAAACAATGGCGAAATTGAACGAATTGGGTTTTGATCTGCTTCCCCACCCCCCATACTCGCTAGATTTAGCCCCCAGTGACTACTGGCTCTTTGCTGATCTTGAAAAAATGCTCCAGGGAAAAAGATTTGGCTCAAATGAGTAGGTCATCGCTGGAACTGAAGCTTATTTTGAAGCGAAAGATAAATTTTTTTATAAACATAGTATTGAAAAATTGGAAAAACGTTGGAACCATTGTATTACCCTAAAAGGTGATTATGTTGATGAATAAAAAATGTTGTTTCCATTGTTAGTCTCGGGACTTATTGATCCATGTGTTATGTAATGTCAGAGACATAACTAAATGTCGTGAATACGAATAAAACTGACACCCTTTCTTTATACTTCCGAATATCATTTAGTTGATCGATTGTGTGAATTGTGCAAGTTTTGCCCTTTTACGCTACTAGAATTTGAAACGATACAAACTACAGTACATATTAGTTACATTAAAAATTATGACACACAAATATTACGAAATAACCAGTATAGTTTTTTATGATAAAATAATGGTGGTTCTGAAAAGAACCTTTTATGACGGCGTTCGTGATGGAGAGTGACGAGTTAAGTTCAAATTCCGATGAATACCATAGACTTCCGATGGATACCGCTGACTTCCGTTATCTATTTCCAGGCTGACCTGTTGTCCATGGGTGCGATACTGATATGTGATCTGGTGGAGTCTCCTGCTTCTTCCGCTTGCGGTAACAAGCTTTGTATTTCGCTTGGAGATTCCTCGATCGCACCATAATTAACACGATGACAACGACAGCCAAATTCAAAATGAATGGCTTCTGAGTCGGTGCTATGCATTTTATATAGCAAATCAGCAGAAAGTTTACTACAAACTACAACTACAGTATAGTGAAGTAAAATTTCACATAATTCTTTGGGTATAAAATTATGGTTCTAAATGGCACCTTAGAGAATTTTGATGTCTATTATTTCATTTCGGATTTCAATATTTCAGTAAAAGAAACTATCAAAATCCTGTCCGGAATTAATTTCAAGCATCCCAGATGGGCCAAATTTAATAATTCTCTAGGATATTAAACACTGATTGGATATGCATGATTCTAAACACTGTTGCGAATTTAGCACTGTGAAAATTTCAAAATAACTAATCAAATTATCTTAGTTTTGCACTACACAGCTAATTTTAATTTTCGATTTACAAAGAAGCAATCTTTATAGTTCTTTACGTAACATTTAGAGCCATTAGAACGCCTGATTTTATATAATGTTGTCCACTTTTCGTTTTCTTTCTCCCCAATGCAAATGACCAGTAGCTCTGCTGTCTGACGCTCCCCTTTTATAACGTTCAGTTGAAGATATGTACCTGTCTACCACAAAATCGTCGTCCTTGCGCGAAAACCCCAAGCGAAAGTAAAGAGTTTTCTGCGTTGTTTTCAAATTTTGAGAAAACTTAATTTTTGAGTTGTTTGTTGTTATCTCACACTGTTCAAAATATTATCCTAAATTCCTGATCATTTTTTTTTTTTGACAAAATAGTGAAAGAATTATGTTGCTGTCGTTAATACAAGTCGAGATATTCACGATTAAGTTCTGCCCATTCTTCCATATGGCTAAATTTGAAAAGGCGCCCCATAATAAAGTAAGTCGTATTCACGACCAAAGATGACGTAGCATTTAGTGGCATTTAAAACCATTTTGTTGATGTTACACCAATTAGTTGAATTATCCAACTGTTCTTGTAGGAACTCTGAGTCAACTGCAGATTTGATTATCTAAAATATTTTGAAGTCATACCTTCATACACTTGATCGAAAATTTTGGATCGTTGAGATACAATAAAATTATAAATGATCCAAGGTGACTTCCTTGAGGAACTCCAGAGGTAACAGCTTCCTTGTTCACATAGGTTTCTTCTAAAGCTTGCTTCATTCAGAATTGGAACAAACTTTTGCTCATAGTGTGGCACTCCTGGTGGACGGATTTGGAAGTTCGTGGCGCCCACGTGTCGGGAATTTTGTCAGCTTCACGTATGAATTTTGACATTCCGCAAATCGACTGTACTTTGTAAACAATCAACACAAAAGTCGAAAGAAAGGATAAAATTGTGCACAGTTATTTGGAAAATCCATTATGGTCTGCATCTAGGCTAGCTAGACAGCTGAAATTACCCAGAAACACCGTATAGCGCGTTATCAAACGGTATAAGGAAACATTTACGACGATTCGGAAGCCTCAAGCCAATCGTTGGAGTGGAACTGTCGACCTGAAACTGCGTGGTAAGATTTTGAAGACGATTAAGAGGAATCCTAATCTATCGGACCGTGATTTGTCCAGAAAATTCGGTGCTGCCCATAGTACCGTGAGGAGAACTCGACTCCGGGAAGGAATCAAATCGTATCGAGCTAGCAAACAGCCAAATCGGACCATAAAACAGAATAGTGTGGTCAAAATTCGTGCTCGGAAACTATATGACCAGGTTCTGACCAAGTTCGACAGGTGTCTTCTGATGGACGATGAAACCTATGTCAAGGCTGACTTCGGGCAAATCCCAAGTCAAAATTTTTTTCTTGGCAACGGCTCGGGGGGATGTTCCACCCAAATTTAAATTTGTTTTTACCGATAAATTTGCAAGAAAATTTATGATTTGGCAGGGCATTTGCAGCTGTGGCAAAAAAACGAAAAAAAACGAAACGAAAAGTTTTCGTTACAAATAAGACAATGACATCGAAACTATACCAAAAACAGTGTCTCCAAAAACGAATTTTGTCGTTCATTAGATCCCACGACCATCCCGTAATGTTTTGGCCAGATTTGGCAAGCTGTCATTACAGCAAAGTCGTTCAAGAATGGTATGCAGTGAAAGGGGTCCAGTTTGTTCCGAAAAACCTTAACCCACCCAACTACCCATAGTTCCGCCCTATTGAGAAATACTGAGCAATCATGAAGATGAGACTCAAGGCAAAGGGAAAGGTTGTCAAAGACATCAATCAGATGACGACCTGGCGGAATAAGATAGCTAAAACGATGGATGAGGAAGGTGTGCGCCGCCTAATGAGCCGTGTTACAAGAAAAAATCCTTCGAAACCGTGACGAGTAATTTTATCCGTATTTTTTCCTAAAAGTATGAAGAAAACGCTACATTTGTACAAAAAAGATCTTGAATTCAAAAATAAATAATTGAAATACAGGCAATTGTGTTTGTTCCAATTCTATCTGAAGCAAGCTTTATATTTCAGGACAAATTCCAGAACGTAAAACACATTTGAAAATGTTGGATAGAGGAACTAACAAACTATTAGAACAATTCCTTATCACCACGGATGGAATCCCGTCGGATCCAGCACTAGATGAATGTTTTAACTTTTACTTATTCGCTTTTTTCTTGTCCAACTTCGCTTCGTAAGCCTGTCGTGTTAAATTTGCTTTAAGAATGCGATTTTTATCACACACAAAATTTGCGACCCTACTATCGAAGAATAGCATTCCATTTATTACGTTCTTTGCATTATTGAATGTGTTTTCACTGATTTCCGCATTAGAATGGGGAAACGCAAGCAAATATATCGAAAAGTTTTTATAATTCCTGGTAATACCTCGCCTGCATTATCAATTTGTACCACTCGAGATAGGAGAGCATGAAATCGAAATTTTGTCTACTGAAGAAAACATTCGCTAGAACCACCTGTTCGTAAATTTTTGTTTCATCAAGATGAAAATTCGCCAATTCGGCCAGCTCGACCAATTACTCCAACGTTCGCTCAACTTCAATTTTTTGGGGTTTCATAAAACTCACAAGCTTCAAAAATTTGAAAAGAACTTTTTTTCGAACCTCAATTGTGAAATGATGTTTCTTGACATTCGCGTGAAATCCGCTCCATCGTATCAAAATCTGAGCAGAAACCGCGCTAAATCCGTGAAAATCGCGTAATTTGCGCGACCGTAACAACCCTGTACATACACAGACATTTTGTGATCTCGACGAACTGATTCGAATGATATATGCCCTTCGGCACTCCGGGTTTCGGTTCAAAAGTCGGTTTTCAAAGCGATTACTAAGCCTTTCTTTATGTGAATGGTAATAAACGAGATAATTGAGTTCATCACCACGATGGACGATGGAATGAAAATTGAAAGAAAAAAAAACAATAACCATGTATTTCAGTTTGCCGTACTTACTCGCATGTTTTATTAGACTTTAATAAAATTGTTTGATACTACATATGCTAGACATGCAAGAAGTGTGCCGCTTAGTCGTATATATAAATGATTTTATAATGCGCGTTTATGGAAACAAACAGGACTGCAGATGTTAACAGAAATCGAAAAATAATAATTACATATTGTAATTAGCTCCAATCTAAATAATAGTTTTGTGTAAATTTTCTATTATATTAATACGAATAAAGTAGTATTGTTTAACAATAACGATATATAAATTGCGCAGTATTTTTAAAATAATAGAGTTGATCAATTCACACAATCTCATACTTATCGGTATAGAACAAAGTTTCGGTCGAAAATTTCACATCCGCTTCATTTTCAACAAGTTGTACATTAACGGGCGTTAGTTCGGCGTACGGAATTTTTGATGAAAATGATACCTGTATGTAAAATAATGATCTAAATTTTCACACCAAAACATTATATCTTTCGAAATACTTACATCCAATGGGAAGAAATCGCCAGGAATCGAATTGGGTACAGTGAACTCCATTGAACCGCGTTTGCTCGAGGCATCGACAACCGAAAGGTTCCACTGCAGTACATTTTTGCGGGAATCGTGATTGTAATCGCCATCGCACTCTGATATTACTGGAGCAATGCCCATTCTAGAAACAATACATGTGTTAGTTATATTTTTTCCAGGCGTTTGGTTTTTTGTGTAAAAGCGATTCTTACGGCAACGGTATTGTGATGCACACATCCTGAAGCTCAAGTCGTGGATGCTCTAACTCGTACTCAATATTGACATCACAGCCACCTTCTGCATTCTCCGATGGCCAACAATTGACTATAAAGATAAAAAGTATTTAAACAAAAACCCAACAACGTAGACCTGTATCAGCTACGTACTAGTTAGCGGAATGGCAGATTCGTCCTGTGTCTGGAAACGCCATTTAAGCACACCAACATCCGTATTCATTGGGAATGGTTTGGCTGGATTTTTAAGCCCAATCTGATTTTTGCACTTGAAAAGTTCTTTATCCACGTTGGGATGAGTTTGCAGCTGAATACCTCGCTGATCAGCATTATCCAGTTGTACCTTGATTCGGCCATACTTTTCATCAGAAATACGCAACGTGAGCAATCCGGACAGCTCAAATCCTTGCAATCCACCATCGCGGCCAACTCGAACAACTATTTTATCCTCAAGACGAAGATGGATACTGTAAAAAATGATCGATTTTAATTTTAAAACTTACGTTACTATTTCTCTAACACTTACTCATCCATGGGAACATCTGATACTGGCTTGGCTTTAACCACTGCCGAAGCAGTTGACGGTGCAGGGTTGTTTGACACTTTCTCACCCTCGCTTTTCAGTTGGTCAACAAATGTGT
Organism: Malaya genurostris; assembly: GCF_030247185.1. Taxonomy (NCBI): domain Eukaryota; kingdom Metazoa; phylum Arthropoda; class Insecta; order Diptera; family Culicidae; genus Malaya; species Malaya genurostris. Next base: position 98,404,061 of record NC_080572.1, read on the forward strand.
CCGCATCGCGCGACTTTCCACCCAGTTTAAGTGCATTCTTTGCCGTAACTGGTTTACTGTAACGAAAAAAGTTATGACCATAACTTGTGCATAGTACACTGTACTATTTAAACTACTAACGGTGCAGCAACTGCAGTTGGTTTTATCTCGCCAATGCCAATAGAAGGCGTTGCAATAGAGGAATGATTGGAGATGCCCCCACTTGAATTATTTCCAAAACCTTCCGAGCTTCCGCTGCCATATGGGCGACCGCTGGCTCCCATGCCACCTTTTTTCTGTTCCATGCGCGCTCGCTGTAGTTCCTTAGCACGCTCTCGCATTTTTTGTTTAGCTTCCCGCTCCTGTGTCTGTCGAACCGCCTGGTATACTTTTTCTTCGTGGGAGTCCATCTCCACAAATGTTTTAATTTGAGATAAATTTACACTTTCTCTGTACCCTAAGGCAACGATTTCATCGAAAGCAAATATCAGATCAAATGCATTTTCGATGATTTCTTTTTCTTCCAGTGTACGACAATATTCGGGAATCTGAAATATACAATCAAATGTAGCATTCAGAAATAAAACGTTCCAGTTAACGTACTACTTTAGAAAACAGTCGCAACGTTTCCAAATCTTCCAGGATATTGCTTGCTTTGGTAGTGATTAGCAACATATACAGCTTCTCCAGTGGTTGATAGACGTACCTCACTGAGTCTGTCTCAACGAAAGTGTGTTGTTTCCCCGAAGTCATCAATTTTGGAAAAGCTGCCAGTAAACCCTCGATACGAGCTTTGGTCATCTCGACAAACTGTCGCGACACGATTGCTAGGAAAGATGCACAGGCTCATTAATAGATTAATAGATCGTGATCGGACAGAAATTTACTTTTGCCAGCTTTGGTGCAGACTGCTGCTGCTATTAATACCATGATGAAAGGCGATCAAGTATCGTTTTAATACATCAACTAATAAAGCCTTTCAAACGTATAAAAACCTTCGATTTTATTGTGACTGGTAAGTGCGAGATTCCGGCTGACGTGTGAAGTAATGACGTTTGCTCAAATGATTACGGGGCGACGAAGATCTTATATTCGTTTTAAACAAATGCAATTATTTCAAAACAGCATACTTCATTTGATTTATCTGTATCACTTATTCCTGCTCAACTTTCAGTGAATAGATAGATTAAATAGTTAAAACTAATGTGCAAATTTTATTCAAACTTTGGACTAAACTTATCACCGACACACACAAAATTTTGAGGTTTCACTTGAACTTCTAGACACTAGTGATGCCAGATAAAATATTCAACAACCTGATGATAATTTTAAAAGTTTACGATGAACAAATCGTTCACTACAGTTTCATGACCCGAGAAAAATAACTTTAAATACAAGTCGAATTTACATACAGATTTCCTGACAGAATAAAATTAATCATCATTAATAAGAAATCTAAGGGCATATTCAGTAGTGTTTTAGTTCTAGATGCATAATTTATGCCAGTTACAAAATTTAAATCTGGATTTTAAAACAAGAAAAACTGGCAGCCCCAGCAGTGTTTTACTCGTGTTTCAAATATACAAAAAATAGAACGGCATCGTAGACCAGTTTTAAATTTGACAGTAGAACTGGTCGAATAAATAAAACTAAAACGGATTGCTGGGGATACATTTGTTTCAGTTTCATTTACATTATAGACCACCCATATGAATCTTGCAGCTGCTGAATTTGCTCTAAAGGTACACAAATCGGTAAAATTGGCATTCTTATAGTTGACATTTTGGCAGAGTCGTTTCGTACGCAGCCAAATACGGTTACACCAAAGACATCATATTAACAAGATATCCAGATGTCACATTTCCCGAACAAATCATTGGCAACAACATTTTTGCGAGCATGGCGCCTTCAGGCGAGTCCGCATTGAATTTCGTACATATAAGTAGGGGAAAGAAATGTCAAATTCGTGCGCGCCAAAATAGCAGCACTGCGCACCCCTACAATTGACATGATATGTTGAATGTGACATCGTGCGATGGCGTTGCTGAACTGAAGATTGATTTCGCTCCAAGCTGACAGGGTCTGGTTACACTTAATGATTATTGCATGCTGAGATGCCATTTATACAGATTTATCTGTATTATACAGATTTTTACATGCTCATACAGATTTAATACAGAGTACAGATTTTATACAGATTTCCTCAATTTAATACAGATCTCATAAAAAAGTAAGAAAGAAAAGAATAAACTTTTCTGTCTGAGCTATCTTTTAGTATATGAATCCAGTGACGATATAAAAGTCTATTAATCAACGGACAAATCAAAAATTAATATGAAAATCTGTGAAATCCATTTATATTATAATTTGAAACCAATTTGAACTGACATTCAATTTTTTTGCGAAGACTTAGTGGAAACATATATTGGAGAAGCCAAATGCAGAGATGCCAGATATTATCGTAAAAAAACTGTATTCTTTGTATAAAAAATCTGTATTAATCTGTATTCACTAATAAAATGAAATTCTTACGACGAAATGATGCTAAGATATGTTATTCCAATAGATTGTGGTTGTAGGATGGTAGATTCAATCAGTCATTGCCGCGCTCACAAGAATATTCAACGACGAAGTTTCATTTTTTTTATCCACAACAATTGAATTGTAATCTCATATATTTATCTAGTTAGAAATTGGTGACTTTATAATTTGACATGGAATTTCAACGCCCAATATGCAGCGTCAAGTCGATTCATACAACTCTCAGTTTGACAGTAAAGTTTCATGATGCCATTACTTCCTTGAATAAAGTACTGTCTCTGAGCGTATCTTTTTCCAATAAATCATCTTTTCGGTTAGTTTTTCATTCATTTGGCCAGAGATGCCATTTATACAGATTTATCTGTATTATACAGATTTTAACATGCGCATACAGATTTGATACAGAATACAGATTTTATACAGATTTCCTAAACTTAATACAGATTCATACAGACTTCACAAAAAATTGGAAAGAACACATTTTTTTCGGTAGCTCGAGACGATAAAAAAAATGTGTAATCAATGGGCAAATCACAAACTGATCTGAAAATCTTAAAATGGTGTTGGTATTTGAAGTTGAGCGCTTAGATCCCACATCAACTTACCAAGACAATATTATAAAAGTATAGGAAATCGAAATTGCGTTTTGTTGATTCTGATTGTTTATGAAAATTTGACAACATTTAATTTCGTCGTGTATTATTCAATTTCTCATTATAAAACCAAGAAATGTTGGAATAACAATACCGCACTTTATTTTCATTATACAAAAATCGTTTTTTTGTGAATACAGATGTATACAGATTTTCCATTGAACCTAATACAGATTTTCTATGAAAATATCTGGCATCTCTGTTCATAACATTTGTAGTGTTTTTTTAATACTGTCACTCTTTCCTTTTTTGCAAACTGTCAGAGCTCATTTTGTTTGTCATCATTTTGTGAAGACTCTAACTCTCGCATATTCATTTATTCATACAAAAATGGCACTTGCCGACGTTTGTGGATTTTCCAGTGGTAATTTATTCCCAGGGTCTTCAGTGGGAGAACAGTTTTTACAACGGGACATAGCTCTAAACTGCCAGAATATACAGAACAGTTTTTCGCTAGCTGTTCCTCCGTTCCAGAATGTAAGAAGCATTAGGTTATGTTCTAAAATCCTAAATTCACTCGTCATTCTGCGTTCCCTTTTCAGCCGGCAGAGAACTTAGCCAAACTAGCAGCCCATGGCGAATCAACTGGAATCAAGATGGAATTTGACCATGGCACTACAACACTCGGATTCCGTTTTCAAGGTGGTGTTATCCTAGCTGTAGACTCTCGTGCCACCGGTGGCCAATTCATTGGTTCCGGAACAATGAAAAAGATAGTTGAAATTAACGACTATCTGTTAGGTACCCTAGCGGGCGGCGCAGCTGATTGTGTTTACTGGGATCGGGTTTTAGCGAAGGAATGTCGCATTTACGAGTTGCGAAATAAAGAACGGATTTCTGTAGCAGCAGCCAGCAAAATCATGTCGAATATAGTGTACTACTACAAGGGAATGGGGCTTAGCATGGGAATGATGTTAGCTGGTTATGATAAACGGGTAATGAATTGATACAATTTAATAAAACAATCGATTTACTCATCTCAATTTATTGCAGGGTCCACAGTTATATTATATTGATTCGGAAGGAACACGCACCCCGGGAAAAGTGTTCTCTGTTGGCAGTGGTTCTATTTACGCCTATGGTGTTCTTGACTCAGGTTATCGGTGGGAATTATCCGATGAAGAAGCACAGGATCTAGGAAGACGTGCTATTTATCATGCTACTCATCGCGATGCCTATTCCGGAGGAATAGTGCGAGTCTATCACATCAAACCAACCGGGTGGGTGAATATTTCGAACCAGGATTGTATGGACTTGCACTTCCAGTATCAAGAAGAGAAGCAACAAATGTTTGGTTCATAAGTAATTGATTAATTTGTACGTATTCTATTTGGCTCTTATATAAAATATGCTTGGAAATAAAGCTGTTTTGAAATACAACTAAATTTTCATATTTGGATAACTAATAGGGCGGCAACTAGGGTAACGACGTCGAAGTCATCTTCAATTCTCTACACCAGTAGTCATCTCATATTCCGAAACCATTCGAGTGAAATCCGCTGCCTCTGTTAGATTGACTTTTAGGATAATATGAAAGTTTATGCATTCGCTTCGCGAAACAAAGATATTGCATCGAATTTTTGTACACAACGTTGATTGAAAGTCGAGTAGTCCGAAACATATTACGAATCTACTTTTGACTGTTGGTCAGTATCTGTATGGTATGCTGTAGGTGAGGCGATCCTATTCCTGGTGCCTCACGATTTCATTGTGGTCAGGAGCTATAGTCAGGGAGGTTCATTTTTTGTTTGTTTCGTTAATAGAGGTTGTTTTAACCTAATGGTAATTCGTTTCTTCGGGCCAGAGATTTTTTTAGCCCTATTTCGGGGTAGATCGTTTCATTAGTGTAAAATTTGTGAATCTCCTTTCAGGAGCTGTAGATTTTATTCAATGCTTATTTTGACACCTGTCCTTCCGTGGATGCAAAACGATTTTTTGTGCTGTTCACTCATTTGGCTAGGTTTGGCGACGCTATTTCTAATTCGTTTACCATTACCTCTGATGTGTCACAAGGCCGCCGTCGGAAGCGGCGGCCCCCGCACACAAACCTGTAATCCACTCGTTTGCCGGTCTATTTAAAGCTAGGAGCTATCCCTTCGCCTCGCATTATGCGCCTTTAGAATTTATTTTCTAGTTTTAGACCACAACGAGGACAAGCCGCCGAGGTAACGCAGTTCAAGTCGTCCAATCACTAATCGGAAAACCTATAATCCAAGTATTATCAGGCCGTTATGTATTTCAACCTTTTAAATTACTACCAGAATAAAACGAATCGAAAGAAAATATGCACGATTAAAATTGTGCCAAATGAAAATAATGCCAAACAACAATGATGCCGAATGAAACAGTATATCTTATTTTATGCCAAACGACATTATGTCAAACAAAATTCGGCCAAATAACGTACACCCGTCACCTTGATAGTGATGAGCAGAATCCACGACGTAAAATACACTGGTGGCGTGAAAAGACAGTTTTGGTTGTGTTGGTAATTTTCTCACGAAATTAAGTATTGCGCGCCGGGATTCAAGCATGTAAACATAAACAAACGACCATTTCAGATCGGGATTTCACTTCTAAGTTACTCCAGTTGTCGCGCTGTCTGGCGAATCTTTGGCACTAATTGAAAATCTGGACATTTTTTCTTCAAGGGCTTGCAAGGTAACGTCGAAATATAGAAAATTTTACACACATCCGATTCTGTTCATTTCGTTGGAGGAAGGATTTGGCGGATTGCACTGTGGTATCTATTAGTTATTATGAATAATGGAGTGATTGTGCTGTGGGTGGCATTTCAAATGCAGGTGATGAAAACGACTGAAACATCCCGGAACAAAACACCGCATTTCACTGTCAATATTTTCGCAAACAGAACCAAATCTAAATATTTTCATAAAAGCAATTCCCGAAACGTCATTTGTTTATGTTTTTTCTTCTTCACGTCTCTCTGTTATTCCAAAATAAAATGACAACCGCACTAACACATAGAAAAACGTGATCACCAGGTATTTTACATCGTGAGCAGAACCGTTCATTTAAAAAAAACCGTTCAGCCACTGTAGCACTTCTCCTATGTAGTGACAGCTTGCCAAACAGGCCAAAACTTGACAGGACCATTGTAAGGATTAATGTACACTCAGAAAAATGTTATGGTACCAGTTACTATATCAGGGATCATTTTGACCATGTGAGTATAGTGGTTTTCAGCCGACAATTCAATCAGGTGTTTTCAACAATGGTCAAGTTCATTTTTACTATATAAGGCTTCGCCTCTTGAGTAGTAATATTGAACAGTATATTGTCTGTATAACTATTACGAATATGATGGTTAGCGTAACCACGATTGCATTTTTTTTACATTATTCTTTTTGTATAACCAGAGCCATGGTATTTTTGACTTTTCACTTCTAGTTATCTCGAAACTCGAAATAATGGTTGATTCCACAATATTGAATGTCAGAAATATGCGCCAATGTTTAAAAGTTTAGTGAATTTAAAATCATACTAAGTACTAGAAAAATAAGAAAATTTGTTAATGATCTGTTTTATTTTCGAATCAAATTTTATAATATTTCCCATGTTGAAGTAACGTGTTACTGCTTGCGTGGAAGCATCGGAATGACATCGATCATCGTAGTAGTCATGTTGAGGTGTGGATAGACACGAACCGTCGATTACTGATACTGATTCCATTGCTAATGTTTTCCCAGTTCATATAGCAAGCCTCCAACGGGAATGGCGATATTTGACTCAGAGTCCTCATCAGGAAGGAATCCTCATGCTACGATGGCAGGTGTCGTCGGAAACGGTGCGTTGTCACGTCCGCTGGTCGACATAAACCGTCTGGAACTGGGAACTGTCACTTCAGCTCATGAGGTGACATCAGTTCAATGCTGCATCACTCATTACGCCGTTGTCTGTTGAAAGGTTCATGATTGACGTAGAAGCATTACTGGTTGCAGTTGCTGATCCAGGAATCTGGATCACTATCCGGTGAAGTATTTCCCGGAACAAGAATGAGCAGCAAGAACGAAATCAACAGCCAAGTCAAGAAGTAAACCTAAACACCTGTTAGATTACCGCACTGAGATATCTTGCTACTTCTTCCGTCATACAGAGTATATGTTGTTCCCCCGCGACCTATATTTTTTCGTATACAAGACGTCCATTTACATAACGTTTCGATTTGACTGAAAATAAGTTGAAAAGTCTAATTTCAACGACGGAAACGAGTATGACTAAAAAATTTACATTAATTACCTTCAAGACCAATATAAATGAAAAATTATGCATAATCACAAAATACAATGCATCCATCACTCCAGTTATGTTATACACGTACGCAATTTTCAGCCATACTGAAACTTTGTTATGTCCATTAAAAAAATAGATGCGTTTATTGACAATTTGTATAGTCAGCTTAAATAAAAGACATAGTCGGTTGAAAAACACTATACGATCATGTAGTTACCACATGAATTCTGTTCATATGAACAATATGAATAGTGTTTTCAAACTTCACAATCTTCTAGCCAACTATATATGTACTCATGATAACATTTGTACATTGTAAAGAAGAATATACTGATATGGTAGCAATAACTACTTCGCTTCTCAAATTTATCATGAGCGATTTCACCTTCCTTGTGATGGTTATTTTATCTATTTGTTCTTAGTTTTGAGATGACAACCATTGTTAGAATGACCATACCAGAAAAGTCATAAATACAAATAGTTTTCTCAAGTTATAGTCTTTGTTATCTAGTATTTTATACAATACAGATAGTGAATAATCTCATATCATGGCCGTTGTTACTATTTAAGCATACACTCAGAAAAATATTATGGTAACAGTTACTATATAGAGGGCCAACCTGACCATGCGAGTATAGTGGTTTTCAGCCGACTATTAAATCAGATGATTTCAACAATAGTCAAGTTCATGTTTACTATAAATGGTATCGGCTCTAGAATAGTAATATTGAACAGTATATTGTATGAATAACTAATACGATTGAGATGGTTAGGCTAACCATGACCGAATCTTTATTTACATTGTAGTTTTCGCTATAACCAGAGCCATGGTATTTTTAACATTTCACTTCTAGTTATTTCGAAACTAAAGGCAGTGGTTGATTCAACAATGCTGAAGATCAGCAGAACATGAGCTAATGTTAAAAAGTTTTATGAATTTGAATTCTAGAACAAGAACAACAAAATAGTTTCATGGAATTTTATTTTATTTTCACATCATATTAAATGATGACATGCCTAGTGAAATGTTGAATAGCAACGTGGACACTGAGGAGCATTGTTTGGTAGCAGCAGTTGATCAAAGGCTCTGATGTCCGGTGGATTTTTTCCTGAAGCAGGAATGAGCAGCATGAAAGAAATTAATAGCCAAGTCCAGATGTAAACCTCGTTACCCACCTGCGATATGTCGGATGTTATTTCTACAGCGACCGATAATGAATAATAAATCGTATACGACACGTTGATTTCACTGGAAAACGTAGCCGTTGCCGGAAAAATGGTTGAAAAATTGAATTTCAATGACGGAAACTATTAAGGCTACAAACTTTACTCACCTGCAAGACCTACCAAATTACACAAAGCCATCATATAAAATATTTTTTTCATATCAATCACTGATGTGTTAGCCACGTACGAAATTTTCTGTTATATTGTAACTTTATGTGACAATAACATAGAACATTCGTTTATTGACAATTTGTATAGTCAGCACAAATGAAATACATAGTCGGTTAATAAACAAAAAATACACGATAATGTGATTACTACATAAATTCTGTTGATATGGACTACATGAATAGTGTTTTCAAATTTCATAATCGTCTATCAAACCATGTATCTATTTATGGTAACATTATTATACTGTGAACATATTCACATGGTAGCAATAACTATTTCGCTTTTCATATATCAAGGCTCAAGAGCAATTTCACCTTACTAGAAATTGTGAGTTTAACTATTTGTTCTTATATTTGAGATGACTACCATTGTCAGTATGACCATGCCAGAAAAGTCATAAATACAAATAGTTTAGTCAAGTCGTACTCTTTGTTGTCTAGTAATTTATACAATACAGATGGCGAATAGTCATATATCATGCTCTTTGCTACTATTTTAGCGTATAGTAGAAATGACAATGAAAAACAGTTTGCGGTTACTATGGTTCTTTTCTCAGTGTATAGTTGACATGACCATGACAAACAGGTTACTGCTACTCAAGGATGGCTTTTATCGTATCAAAGAACGTTCGCTGGCAACTCTTCACCGATTGAATCAGTGCCATCAAAGAGAGTTGGAAATCATCGCAACAACAAAAAACCCGGCATGGCTCATTTAACATAGAATCGACACCAGTTCGAGAGCGAATTTCTCTCGATGACATTTCTGAGAATCAAAGGTTAGCACGCTACTGTGGGGATCCTCTCTGAAGCAACAAACGGTTGCTTATTCTCGTTTCGCGATTCGATTCTATACAGGCAGTTGATAATTGCGATAGAATCATTTTACTATTGCCGCTTATTCTAACTATGTGCTATAATCTTTGTATAAGTTGTGTCTATGAAAATGTATGTGAATACTCCACACAAGGGTTTTGAAATATTGCAACCTAGTATGAGAATCATCAAGGCGATCATTATCAGACTGCAATTTTTTTTAAGGGCCGAAAAATACTCAGAGTATGAAGTGGAGCGAAGGAATGTAGAAAAATTCTCTCGCGGTTCATGCATTGAGAGACTCGAGTTCTTGTAGCATCTTCTACCGGATTGAAAATGTTGTATACAATATAGATAGCAATATAGCAGCTTCTGTGAAATTTTCGGCAATCACCAACACTGCTGCTACTATAGTATTTTTCTCAGTGTAGTGAAGGGCAAAACCGTTCTTTTTGAAAGAACCGTTCAGAACTAGAAAGTTCAATCAAAAGAACTAGTTATTTCGTTCGTTCTTTTAATGTTTCTGCGAAGACTATGGGAGAGCTTAGGTTTAGCGAGCAAAATAACAAAGAAAAAGGTCGCTCGAATAAGGTTTCGTAATGTCGCACTTTTATTAGAGAAATACCGTTCAATATCAAAGAACTATCAATCAATCATTTGAACCGTTCGCGAACGGTTTGCCCATCTCTACACTTTGAAGGTCCCATGCGCAGACGACTTCAAACTGTTTTAATAGCCAAAGCGATGCCAACCTTCTTCAACAACTTGATATTTTTGCCTTTCTCATATAGAAAGGTTATGCAATCACTTGAAAACCCGACTAGTGAAAATCGGCCCGGAGGGCCAAGTGTCATATACCATTCGACTCAGTTCATCGAGCTGAGCAATGTATGTGTGTGTATGTGTGTATGTGTCAAATAATCTCACTAGGTTTTCTGGGAGATGGCTTAACCGATTTTGACAAACTTGGATTCAAATGAAAGGTCTCGTGGTCTCATACGGAATTCCTGAATTTCACCCGGATCCGACCTCCGGTTCCGGAGTTATAGGGTAAAGTGTGTTCAATATTGTACACCGTCACTTAAACCGGCGAAACAAAAAACGTAAAAAAATTTCTAAACTGGTCTCAAAACCACACAAATCGAAAGCCATTATCAGTAGGCAACTAAACAAACCGATTCCGGCTATCCTGGTTCCCGGTATCCGGTTCCGGAAGTACCGGAAATAGTAGTCATATATACCAAAATAGATCTCACTCACTTTTCTCAGCGATGGTTTGACCGATTTCCACAAACTTAGATTCAAATGTAAGGTCTCGTGGTCCCATACGATATTCCTGAATTTCATCCGGATCCGACTTCCGGGTCCGGAATTATAGGGTAAAGTGTGTTCAATATTGTACACCGTCACTTAAACCGGCGAAACAAAAAACGTAATAAATTTTCTAAACTGGTCTCAAAACCACACAAATCGAAAGCCATTATCAGTAGGCAACTAAACAAACCGATTCCGGCTATCCTGGTTCCCGGTATCCGGTTCCGGAAGTACCGGAAATAGTAGTCATATATACCAAAATAGATCTCACTCACTTTTCTCAGCGGTGGTTTGACCGATTTCCACAAACTTAGATTCAAATGAAAGATCTCGTGGTCCCATACGGAATTCCTGAATTTCAACCGGATCCGACTTCCGGTTCCGAAATTATAGGGTAAAGTGTGTTCAATATTGTTCACCGTCATTTAAACCGGCGAAACAAATAACGTAAAAACTTTTCTAAACTGGTCTCAAAACCACACAAATCGAAAGCCATTATCAGTAGGCAACTAAACAAACCGATTCCGGCTATCCTGGTTCCCGGTATTCGGTTCCGGAAGTACCGGAAATAGTAGTCATATATACCAAAATAGATCTCACTCACTTTTCTCAGCGATGGTTTGACCGATTTCCACAAACTTAGATTCAAATGTAAGGTCTCGTGGTCCCATACGGAATTCCTGAATTTCATCCGGATCCGACTTCCGGTTCCGGAATTATAGGGTAAAATGTGTTCAATATTGTACACCGTCACTTAAACCGGCGAAACAAAAAACGTAATAAATTTTCTAAACTGGTCTCAAAACCACACAAATCGAAAGCCATTATCAGTAGGCAACTAAACAAACCGATTCCGGCTATCCTGGTTCCCGGTATCCGGTTCCGGAAGTACCGGAAATAGTAGTCATATATACCAAAATAGATCTAACTCACTTTTCTCAGCGATGGTTTGACCGATTTCCACAAACTTAGATTCAAATGAAAGGTCTCATGGTCCCATACGGAATTCCTGAATTTCATCCGGATCCGACTTCCGGTTCCGGAATTATAGGGTAAAGTGTGTTCAATATTGTACACCGTCACTTAAAATATTTTCGGATACAACAAACATTTAAATCGTAATTTAGAGTGCGTACTAGAAGAGTTTGTGTGTTATGTTAGTTGGTGGTCGGTTCTTTGGTTTGTGGAAATGTGGATGACTCACGCAATCAAAGCATTGTTTTATTCTGTATGTTATACTAGTTAATGCACAAACAATCTCTTGGTTTGTTTCAAAAATCGAAGAGATAAATTTTGAATGGAATACCACAATATTATATGTACATGAGAAAGGCATCATTACACCACTAGGTGGATTAAAACAGGTTTTGGAAATTGGTGTCAGTTCAACAGGATATTACAAAATGCTTCAAAGTGTTCTTACCAACGCTCAGTCGCAAAAGGAAATCAATAATTTTCAACTATTCACTTCTAGGGACCAATTAAATAAAGTGAGCTGCGTTAAAGATCTAGGAGTCCTACTGGATATCGTTTTTAAACCCTTTAAACAACTCGGATTCATCTTCCGAAAGACCAATCATTCAGTAACATACACTGCTTGAAAGCATTATATATCGCCCTGGTTCACTCTGTTCTTGAGTTTTCGGCGAAATGTGAACACCTTATTACCATAACGGGGTACGAAGCATCGAAGCTGTGCAGCATAAATTTGTCCGTTATGCCTTACGTCGGCTACCTTGGAGAGATCCTTATAACCTTCCCAGATACTAACTTAGATGTAATCTAATTGGACTTCAGTTGCTTAGTGATCGACGCAATGTTTGTTTCCGATTTAATTCTGGAAAACATCGACTGCTTCAGCCTTCTCGGACAACTCAATATAAACCCGGAATAACACTTTTCTTATCCCCCAGTTTGCTGGAACGAATTATGCAAATATCGAACCTGTGTCAAGCATGATCCGTATATTTAATCGTTGTTATAATTTATTTGACTTTAATCTGTCTCGTACTACTCATTAATTGTATTTTTTAAACTTTACCTAAGAATAAAATCATTAATCCGTACGCTTTTCATTTTTAGGTTAGTGTGTGTTAAGTATATTAAGTTAGTTTGTAAGTGTATTTTTTTTATTTAAAAGATATTTTTTTATTCAGGCCAATTTGCGTACAAGCTTTACGTGGCCGATTAAGCCGATTTTTTAAATAATTTTTTTTGAGTTGGATCTCGTTGTCACCCTTTTTCTAGGGGGAGAGGAGCTTCCATTTCCCTCCTGCGAGGATTGAGGGGCACTTCGTTCGGGGTTCGTCTCGTCATCCATTGCCGCATCGATGGTATTGTTGTTGGTTTCATTGCTAGTTGCTGGAGATGAGCCTTGTACATTGTTTGCAGTAGCTGGTTGGTTAGATGGTAAGTTGTTAACTGCAGCTAATGTACTTTGTTCTATAGGGGATACGTTGGATGGTTTCGTTGAAGGGGATGCTTCACTGTTGTTGGTGACTGTTACAGGTGTACTGGGGTTGCTTTAGGTTGGTGTGAAGGAAGCACCGTTGTCCTTTGGTATAGTTGTCTCCTTGTCCAGTTTATCACATGGCTTACCGTAGTGAACAGCTTTTTGGCAATATTGACATGTGGCCATCTGATTGTCATAGGTAACACTTGATTTGCACGGGATTCTTGTATCCTGACCAAATGTCACATAAGAAGGTATAGGCCTCCTCAAGCGCATGCGTAACAAACGTACGCCATTTAGAATACCGGGGAAAAAAATCTTCCACTTTTTTTTCGATAGAGAGAATCTCTCCGTATTGGGACATAGTTTTGCGAATATAAGAATCGGTGACGCTTGAGTGAAGATCATGCACACGCACTTCTATAGCACTATCATCCATATATACTGGAATGTTGTACCTAATGTTCTCGTGCTACACATATAAAACTGGATGTAAACAACATTATTTGTCTTATTGCATTGAAGTAAATGCACACGTTTAATGTCAAGATGCATTTGCTCCTTAAGCAATCCTTCAAGTTCTCGTATCGAAGGTCGAATTTTGCACTGCCTGAAGTCAACAACAATTAATGATACACTAATTAATTATAATTAATTAGTGTATCATTTGGATGTGATTATTCTGTTGGTACAAAAGACGAGGAGGTTTTATGCCTGCTGGAGAGAGAGTACCAACTCCAGTGGGCTTTTCCCTGCTCCAATTAATTAAATAAATTTGCATCACACTGGACTAAATATATTAAAAACGTTCGTCAACCACCTAGCAGTGAGGATACAGTTTTTCACCGATTTGTATGTTCCCTGCATTAATATTAGTTTGTCTTTCAAAAGTTTTGACTAGAAAGAATTGTAATCGATAATTTATTAAAATAAATAAGACAAAATACGAACCGTTCAAATAAGCGAAACAAATTGATTTCAAACGTCATTCCAATGTACTTCGTTCAAAATCTCTACTATAGGGATATGGCGAAAAAATATACTACAAAAATATATCGATATCTCCTTGAATAGTTGGTGGATTCTTACAATCTATGATTAGTATTACAAGTTATCTAAATTTGAAACCATGTTTATTTTACAAGATCAATTGTGACAGATGTAAAAAAAATTGCAAATGTTGACATTAAACTTTGTCTAACTCGGAATGTAATCATCAGATCAAAGTCAAAAACAATAGCTTACATACTTTTAGGAAATCGTTTGCTAAATTTTATTGCGGCATCTAGTCACCTACAGAGCAAACATAACCATTTACGTGACTAAATAGAGCTCTCCGTTGTAGCTCGATAGCTGCTGAGTTTTGTTGCACGACAACCGACGAAAAAAATCTACGTCGTATCGACCTGTCATATCGGGTCAATAGTTCAAAGTTAAACGAACTATTGGCAATTGGTCAATATTTTTAATATGTTTAGCACTCTTTTGAAGAATCCCAAGTAACGAGTTGTTTTAGCAACCAATTTTAAGTTTGCTAACGTTTCGTCTTAGACTTATCAGTAGAGAACAGTTTATGTTTAACTTTTATTCCGCTTAGCAGACCAACAAAAAAAGTTAAGCAGACGTAAAGTTTCTGCTATTTACAGAATACTTATTGTTTTGCACCGAAGTACAGTGTCTAAACTGACGTGCCTAACGAAAACAGATTTTCGACTTTAACCGGCCGATTCAGGTTTGGTCATCCAGGGGTTGGACTGCTAGGTGGCATAACAAACTATAATGCAATGATGAATCAAAGACGGAACGTAAACAAACTTAAAAACGGTTACGTGCCCTAAGCACCAAATGAGCAAAGCAAAGCAAAGCAAAGCAAAGTCTTGGCATTACATTCCTTTTGTGGAATTTGGCCTTTCTGTTTCAACAGACTTCGCAGCCGATTCTTAGTGTACAGAATCATTGCATGGCTAGTACTATGGATCCTACTGACACTAAGAATCCTTCCAGGTCGTGGCTCGAACATACGACAACTGGCTTGTAAGACCAGTGTCCTATGCATTGAACCGCCAACCCGGGACATAAAGCACCAAATGAGGTTACTCCTGAATGGCCAATTTTTGCCAATCTGTAATATGGATGTCAACTATTCATCATTTTTTTTTGTTACGTATTAGAAGAAAAACAACTCAAATTTTCATATTATCTTGCTTGAAGCGGTTTTATTTCCTGAACCAGCTTTATATTGAATTGATCACGACATCGGCGAACAGAAAAGGCAACATTATCATAAGTTTAAATGTTCGTTAGGAACACCACGTCTGAACATAAAATGTTCCAAATTATATAAAAAAACGTACTCAGTTTTCAAAATGATCGAATATGTTTTAAATTGTTAGCATGTATGATCACTAACGGAACTTGATCTGTGACTCACGATCTCGATGCAATTTCGAGTACAAATGTATACGCAACTGCGGTAGCGTTTCTAAAACAGTGTTACACATTTGACAAGTGATTCCGTGCCGTGGCAATTGAACGTCGCTGTGAAAGAAAAAATAGGTTATCAAAAAACTACATCATCATCATCATAAATACGCACGTGAGTCCGAGCCTGTGTAGTTCGCGACAATGCCTTTTCAAAAAGTCGATTTGTTTTGCACTGACTGGCAAAAGGTTCAATGGCTCGTGTAGTGGGTAAATTGCGTTATTATAGATGTTTAAGTCATCTTTACGCTTTTTGGACGATGAACCCGCACTGGCGTTCAAATCGTTTTTCCAAGCATAATCGTTCGGCGCATGACGAACATCCAAAAATTTCCTTTCGGTTTCCAGTATCCTAAAATAAAAAAAAAAACAAAGCAAAAATCTTGTTACTTCATCGGTCGACTGTGATATTACTTCTGGGAAAATTACTTAATGATAAATCCTTTGATGTTGAGCTTAAGCTTTTCGATAGAAACGTTGTTGAACTTGGGCATAGTTTGATCCTGATCAGTAAGTAAAATGCTGTCGATAGTGTAGCGTAAAGCATTTATCTGTTCAAAAATAAACTCTTGAGAAATGCTGACGATATTATTAGTTTGGTTCATGCTTACTTGAGAGATGTCTTCGTCGGTAAGAACGACATCCAGGGACATGGTTAGGTCGTGCTCAGGATACATAGCATCTCCTGTCGAGCTATCCATGCCCAATCCACACAGGATGCTAACGACTCGTGTCTCATCATCGTCTTTTTTCAACTGACAGGTAGGGCAGAAGATCAGTGCCATCAATGCACCGAATCCCGGAATATTAGGCATCATTGAAGTTTGACGACAGATTAGTCGATTTCCGTGTTCATTAACAAATCCAGCTACCAACAGTTTCTCATGTGTATCCTGGGGATTTGAATCCAGCAACACCGAATTGACGGAATCGGATTCTATTGTTACCGGCTTCATTACACCAGATTGGATGGTTGACGACGCACTTGTCTCAAGTGGACTGTGTGGGCCCGAAAGAACCACCTTGCAACGAAGCTTCTCTTCCGGTGGAGATACATCTTCGAGTTCCTCTTCCTCGTATTGGTTTTGGTTCATTTCTGCTGCGCGGTACACTTCCATACGCATGTTTTCGTCTAACGACATTTCTCGCTGTTTTCTCTCGCGTGAATCATGATCTAGCTTGGAGATATAGCTTTCTTCTGAATATTGTGCATACTTGAGCCGAATAAGTTCAGCATTTATTGGAAGTTCATCTCCCTTTCGCAGAATAACACTCGCCACATTATTCACCACCGAATAAATTTCTGCGATGAAAATCTTACCGAGGGTCATCTCTTTGAACCTGTTGATTGATTCGGCTGTCCAGATACCTTGCGGTGAAATAATGGCCGAAGGTTGAACCTCTGTTAATGACGCTTCGAATACGCGCTGAGGAATATCTTTCAGATACTCCAAAGGACCATCTAGTCGCCTAAATGCCGATTCTCCCAGAGCAGCGGTATGTCCATAATCGAGGAAGAAAATGATCCAAAGAATATCGCCAGTCCGTCGTTGATTTTTGAAGCTTTTTAGAGCTGCTCTAGCATACTGATCACTGCCCTCCTGCAAGGGAGCCGCGATAATCATTCCGGCAGCGAAGTGAAACTCTGGATCAAAACGGGGTAATCTGTACGAGCTGGCATTTAACTTGGAGTGAATGTCGGAGAAAATGTCCTTGTTTCGGCTGTCCTCGGGACGCAGGTGAAACTTGTTACAGTGCACAATGTGCGTCACTTGGCACACCATACTGGCCCGAAAGATAGGTGGAATAACCGATAGATTAGCATTTCGGATAATCTTTCGACGGGATACCCAACCGTTCGCTTCCTCCCAGTGGCCGAGATCCAATTTTGTGGCAAATTCAATCGCGTCCTTCTGTCGCATAGTACGAAGCTCCGAAATTCGGTTTCGAGTGCCCAATTTGCGTAGTTTTATCGCACGATAAACATCGGAATGTACTTTGCCCGGCATGAACGAGCCGCGCTGGTCTCGTTCGTCATTACTGCCCAGGAAGGTTATGAAAATGCGATTTGTGGTGCGGTCAAACATTACCTGTAAAGAGAGGCAGATTTCATCTTTATAATGATGTTGTTATTAACACTAGCGGGGATGGCATTTAGACGACATGTTTTAACTGCACCTCAAAAATGTACCTATGCAAATTTCGAACTAAATCGGATATGGGTAAGTTAAAGCTTTCGAGCTTAAGAAATCATTATAGGAGGGGGGCTTGATGCCAAATGCCTTAGAATTGTTTGAAAAGTCGAGATCTAGTGTCATCCAGCAAAAATAAATTGGGACTCTAGAACTGCGGTTTCCGATATCAAATTTGTTTTATGTCAAATGTCTTAGAATTGCATGAAACATCGAAACCTGGTATTATCAGTATTTGTCGATTATGTCACTTATACCATTATATCTCCGGAACCTGAGTGACAGCCATTTGAACTACGAACTTGTTCAACAACCCAATAGTAGCTTTCAAACGAGCCTAGACTTGTTTATATTTGTTTAGTTATTTCCGAGACACATTTGGCGGATAGATAAAAGTGCGTTTTGTCGGTTACGTCACTTATATCATAACATCTCCGAAGCCGGCAGCGACAGCCGTTTGATCTTTGAATTTGACGAACAATCCAAGAATAACTTCCAAAAGAACTAAGTTTGTCGGTGTCGGTTCAGCCATTGCCAGAATGAATGGTATAAAACATTGAGAGTCTGGCATATCTATCAACATCCGATTTTTCAGTAATTCTACTTCCTTTTTAAAGAGAAAGACAAAAAGAAAAAAAAATAAATTAAAAACTTATAAAGTTGCTTCCAACAACAACAAAAATTATAATGACAGAAGCAACAGCGTCGAAAAATCCATTGGGCGAAGGTGCTACAGGTGAAACAAAAGCCCCCCAAACCTCAATGTATGGTAAAGAGATTGCCGTTCCATCAAGGAAAAGGGTGATTCAGCTGAAAGGAAACAGCTGAATTTTTCTACGTGTCGGTTTTGCACGATACGCTTTTTGCGATGAAATTGAAATTTTTCGCGCCTTAGTTTGGCACTGAATTGTTAGTTTGTTTGTACCACACATTTTAGAAAATTTTAAGTTATTTGTGGTTATTTCGTTCTACTGAAAATTTTATCATATATTCCTGAACATATTTCTGATTGTATGGAAAAAAAATCTGTTGGTGCGTGAAATACAATAAGAATACATCAAAAAGTATTTTCGATTTCGGAAATCTCAAATCATTTGAGCATTACCGCTTTACGAAAATAGAGAATTATTGGCACTAGAGATGGTCAAGTAGGTATTTTTTCAAATCCGAAGCCGACCCGTACCCGAGCGAAAATAAAAATCTTCTACCCGTACCCTACCCGAATGCTACATTAATTTTTATTACAAAACCCGAACCACATTCGTGATTCTATAACATTTCCCCGAAAACCATTTCGCCGAAATTTTTTTGCAGAATGAACCATTCCCCAGAAAAGAGCTTTCCAGAGTGTACATTATTCCAGAATACGCTTCCCAGAAAAGCATTCTCCAGAATATAAAAAGTCGAAGCTTTTTCCCCAGAAATTTATTACCCAGAAACGGAGCGTCCACGCTTGACATAATATCGTTTGGCATAACGTCATTTGATATATTGGTTAGTTGGCGTAATAGTTATTTAGCATAATGATAATTTGGCATAACAGATCAACATGCTGCTTTATAGAATTTGTTCTAATTTACTGTGATTTTGAAAGGTCTAATGCGGCAACACCTCATCGTTTTTAATGACCTGCTGTCCGACCTCGCTGCCACTCGTTCGGACTTAACTGACGGATATCCCCAAGCTTTGGGTAATCCGGGCAAACGCCCGCAACTAGACAGAAATGATTTCTGCGGGGGCGCTGCCCACCGCAGTGGCCACCGCTTCCAACGGCGGGTCACCGGCGCAATCGCGGCCTTCGGCCGACTCGACCTGAATCATCTAGGACGAACATAATATTGGGCTAGCACTAAATGATATGCTTGTGTAAAATGATAGTGTGATATTTACTACAGAATTTAAAAAATAAAAAAAATGCTATTTCACCTAATACCGAAATTTTGTTCGAGTTCGAGTGAATTATCGATAAGATTCAAAGTAACGAAGTAACGACGAAAGGTTAGCTTGCTACTATAGACTATATGTGGAAACTAATACTCAATTTAAGAAAGCTATATTTGAATTAAGCGTCCCGTGTTGGCGGTTCAATGCATGAGGCACTGGTCTTACAAACCAGTTGTCGTATGTTCGAGCCCCGACCTGGAAGAATTCGTAGTGTCAATAGAATCGTAGCACCAGCCATGTACACTCTGAATCGGCTGCGAAGTCTGTTGAAACAGAAGGTCAAATTCCACTACAGGAATGTAATACCAAGGCTTTGCTTATATTTGAATTAAAATAAACGTAGATAAATGATTCCATAGCCAGACTTCATTTTTTCAGGCTAAAAAAGCTTGAAATAAGCATAATTGCCTTGAAAATTACAGTTAATGAGCATTCCCGAAATTTTATGGAAGTTAATTCGTTCTGGAATATTATTTTCGTGCGACTGGTTCATTCAAGTAGATGCTATTCTGGTAAAAGATCTGTTCCGGTAAACGTCATTACCCAGAATGTTATATCTGGGAAATGAATTCTAGGAAATGGTTTTCTGAGGAATAGTATACAACCCCATCCGGACCTGATAAAAAAATGAAACCCCGAAACTGATCCGTACCCGTTGAAAAAGAAAAAATCGACACTCGTACCCGACCTGAATCCGACAAACATACTTTTTCTGTACCCGAACCCGACCAGGTGAGGGTCGGATTACGGGTACAATTCATATTATTTTATTAATTTTCTAGCTTTTATATCACGACGAGTACAAGGCAAATTCGACCAAAGCCAAGCCGACGTGGTAATGCAGTCCGAGCCGTCCAAACAATTATCGAAAGCGATGACCTCTAGCAACAAAAACCTGTGATTCCGTGTTTTCGGCCGATATGCATTTATATATTTCAGTCTTTCAAAGTACTACAATTCAATTCGTTTCCAATTGATTACGGAAACAAGATGCGCAGGCTAGAAGTACGCAGTTTGAACGAATCGAATATCAAAACGAAATACGAACAATTGAAATTATGCCAAATGAAAAAAAACATGTCAAACAACTATTATGCCAAATGAAGTAGTAGTATGAGTTTTTTTTATACAAAATGAAAATTATATCAAACAAATTTCGTCCAAATAACGTACACTACAGTTCTTTTATTTGGTTTATATTATTACAGTAACGGTTCTATTATTTGCTGAAATTGGATCTTTGACAAGCCATCGATCATCAATTCATAGCATACATTGAACCGTCACTCCGGATACAATTCATAATAATGAATCATTTATTAGATATATTTTCGATATCTTCCTACTATAAATAAAAAATCGTATAAAACAGAATGTAAAAGAACATTTTTGTAAAGCGAGATGTATTCGAAAGTCGCGGGTCATTAATAGGTCCCGACACATTACAAGTGCGAAGGGAATTATCACGCGCTTTAATAATAGCAGATATATTTAATGGTAGGATCGACAGTCGCGTTTTGCTCAACGAAGTTAATATTAATGTGCGACCCAGAGCTCTCCGCAACAGTGCTCTTCTTAGACTTCCTATACGACATACCAACTTTGGTACAAACGGTTTTGTTATTGGTTTACAGAGATCGTTCAATATTATTAGGCATTATCATATCATTAGGACCAAATTGTGTCTGTTGATTGTAAATAAATAAATTTATAAATGGAACTAAAACGATTGTAGGTACAAAAGCCCGCGCCAAACCCTTCCCAAGAATTTCTTCACCTATACCCTGATACTATAGTAATGAGAAGCGCACTTACCTTCATATTTTGATGACGGGAAACATCTCCCTCGCTGATAATATTCTTGATCTGCACCGTGTACAGTGGACCGATGTATCTTTCGTGATCGAATCCAGTGAAAAACACTGTGTTGCAAGGATCACGTCCGCCCAGCTCTGTGAATGATTGGCGCTCCATCAGTTCCTTTCCACCAACAGACATGGGCACATAGTAGTGCGGATAGAACGCTCCAGCCATTATTACTTTAAGAATGACTGTCTTTTCACGAGAAGACCACACAACTCTGTTTGGCCCGAATGTTTCCTGCAAACCGATTTTTTTCAAGCGGTCCTTGATTTCACGAATCAGCTCAGCCATATCCATCAAACATTTCAGATCCAATGACATTCGACGAGTCCAACTAATCATGTCACCACCTTCGCCAACCTGCTCTCTGCGACTTTTCCACGCAATATAGGCGTTCAAAATGGCAATTCCGTCGCTGCCCGACCCATCGGCCCAATACATTTTTTGCGTATAACTTCGCACATTATTCTGATTGATGAAGATATTTTTACAATTCATCCCGGCACTGATAATAATGGCTTCTTCTTGCACACTGAACACATACCCCAGTGTAATCAACTTGGACATGCGCAAATCTATAGGCAGCTTGGCCATCACATGTCCTAGGCGTGTTAAATCTCCATCTAGCTGTTCATAGTTGCCATTGACCGTACGCAGTAGAGCACCAATCTCTTTTAGTTGTAGTACAGTATTACGAATGTCACTCAAATCTGGGGGATTCATTGCTAACGCCAAAATGGAATGAGGAGGACCCATTTCTAGCAACTTGGCTTTCAATACCACAGCATCTAATGGGCAACGTAGCATCTCTGGAGGAATTGGCATTTTCATCTGATGATCATAGAAACGTTTAGTGACCAATCGATACACGCGCCCATCCATTACACGACCGGCACGACCAGCACGTTGATCACAGTTGCTGTGTGAAGCCCATTGCGTCCGCAAAGAGTTGAAGTTTGTGCTGGATTCTGTGTACTGGAGGCGTTGTAAACAGAAATCTATGACAAATTTGATATCTGTAACAGTTACGGAACTTTCGGCGATATTTGTGGACAATATCACTTTGCGCTGTCCGGGAGGTGGACGACGAAACATTTCCGTCTACAAAAGTATGAAATCATCAGTTCATCATAATAATTTTGTACAATACCATACTAACCTGTTCCTCCGTCGACATTGTAGAATGTAGTTTGATAAGTTTAAGCTTCGTCTCGCTTTGATGAGTTTGTTCCAACATTCCCGTTAAGCTTGCATACATTTGATCGATTTCATTAATACCAGGAAGGAAAATTATAACCGATGGTTTGTAAGACAACTTTTCTTCGCCATCATTGTCCTCTAACAAGCGATCGCATACGAACACCAATTTCGCAGCAAGCTTGTACATTTCCGGGGAGATTCCTGGGTTCTCATAATCGATCGAGATATCGGTTTTAAGCTTGTCTAGATCGTCAAGGTAATACTTTACGGTACGGAATAAAGTAGGTTTCTCGACGGATAATATCGGAGCCGATAGATAACCACTTTTTTTAGGAATCTTAAAATATTCCGAAAATATTTTCGCATCTATTGTTGCCGACATCAGAATGACTTTAGTCTTGGAGGAATTCGTGGCCAATAAGCGACGAACAATTATCAACAGAAAATCAATATCCACATCCCGTTCATGAATTTCATCCAAAATGACATGTGTATAGTTGGCCATAGTTTTAGATGTGATCAAAGATTGCAGTAGCACTCCTGTTGTCACATACAACAAACGAGTATCTGCAGACAAACATTCCTTCAGTCCTACTTTGTACCCAATCAATTCTCCCACTTTGCACTTTCGCTCGTCAGCAACGCGATTTGCAATAGACATAGCGGCAATCTTTCGCGGCTGCGTTACTATAATGTTACAGTATTCTTTTCGATGGTATGCTTCTTCCAATATGTATTGAGGTACTTGTGTTGTTTTACCACAACCAGTCGGTCCTTGTAGAATAACAACAGCATTTGACCGAATCCTTTCCAAAATATCCTCTTTCTCGCTACGAATAGGAAGCTTGTTGTGTTTCACTACGAAGTTATATCTCTGAAACAACGGAGCCATCATCTCCTTGGCCTTCAGTGCTTTGGCATGTTCCTCGTCCTCGTCTGCCATGGAAGATTCGTCATCCACATCCTCTAAGTTTGAAGTGCGCGACGTTGACGGACCAGCTGCTTCGTCTAAAAAAGCCTGCAACGGTAACGTTTTTGTATATAAAATAAATTTAGTTAAAAAATCCATTTGGAGACAGTTTCATTAGTATTCATTATTACTCCCGATTATTAACCCGATGTCAAAATCATTGGGTTATTCTAAGTTCAAAATCCAATCTGATTACTTTTCGAATTTTATGATTTAGGTATTTACTGCAGTTGTGTTGAAAAATCGAGTTTAATATTGAATCTCGAACAATACGAAAGTCTATCGTACCCAAAGCTATTTACAACGCGGATATTGATTTCGGATTTACTTACATTAATTAATTGGGATTCCTCCTCTTTCACAAACTTTCCGACATATTCCTTTCCGAGCTTTTCCCGTTCAGGCATCTTGGTGAAGATGCTTTTGTCTTCCACCACCGTAGCATTGCAGTAGCCTCCGGAAATAACGACGCGATTGAAAGGTTTGCTGAAGTCAAAGAAATCGTCGATGTCATCCATTTTTTATTCCTTTTCGCAAAAAGGACACAACAGCTGAATGATAGTGGAAACTCCTGCAACTCAAATAATTCTGGACTATATTTTATTATTCGAACTATTAGTTGATTCGGAGTAAAACAATGCCTTGATTAAAAATATTATTTTCGAAAACCTCTTTGGAATGCTTACAGCTACTATTTTTACACCGATACGCAATGATCGAATCGATAATAATTGAATATAGTATGGATGCAGCGATGCCAGGTCGAATATTCCGAATTTGATATATTGCAAAGAAAGGGCTTTATATATTTAATGAGCAAAAAAGGCTGTGTCAATCTGAAATAATTGTAAAACCTCTGTAAAACACTATGGAAATTTGCAGACTATATGCAAAAATATTCGGAAATCTGTGAAAATCTGCACACGAAAAAATACCGACAGAATCAATAAGAAATCATTAAACCTGGTATCTCTGCACGGATGTAAATCTCGTAAACAGCGTTGCCAGGTTGCCAGATTTGTCTGACAAATGCCAGATTTTTCTCGCTTCGCCAGACACTCAAACTAACCAGATCTTTTGCCAGATTTTCCAAATTTAGCTAGATTTTGTCAGATCCCGCTAGATTTTTACGGTTTTGGCCTCTATATGATAGGCGAAGAGACCTTTTATTTTGCTCACTAAAAATGAAGCCCGGCAAAAATTTCTAGTAGACCCAGGCAAATCCAGATAATTTTTGAGTTATGACAGCTTTTTGAAAAAATAACCTTGCAACTCTGCTCGTAAATCTTGAAGGAACATGAACTAATAAGGGAACACATGGAATTTAAACTACACTGTCATGTGGTATTCATAATTCCAGGGTAACACCCAGAAAAATATTTTTTATCAACCAGGTGAAGAGTCAAAAAAAATAATTTGCTTCGTTGTTATGGAACCAATAAAATATGAGTATAAATTAATGATTAATGTTGTTGATATGAAATTGAAACTCAGCTGGTTTTCTGTTTCAAATTAAAATTTTGGGTTGATCCAACCAAAATCAAGGATAGAATCTCGATTGACATTAGACTCTTTGACAGCTCACTTACAACCACAAATGCAGATGAGATTGGTTTGTTTTCATCAGGAAACGCATGCATTAAACACGATTCAGACAATCAATCAACTTCGCTCGACGTAAAGATAATATTTTTAGCCGAATATTGCTCACGCACCCGACGTTAAAATTTTTCGTGAACTTGACGTAGTGTCCTTTCATATGAATTGCTTACAATTAATGTTGTTGTTCCGTAATCGTTCCATGCAGGTGATAGTCGCTTGATGCTGCGTGTGAATCGCTTTTACATAATCTTTTGTTTTCATCAGGAAACGTGGTGGCCACACATTTTTCAGTAGGGCCGCCATTCGTTTTTCACCGGGCATAGAAACCTCAATATTGTCGCAAAACTGAAATGTAGAGGCGCTGCTTGTTTAGAGATGATACTTTCAGCAAGAGCTGTCAAATCAGTAGGAAAATTTCTAATTACTTCACTTTTTCAACGATTTATTTTGAAAACGGGCAAATTCATCTGAAAAATCATAGTAAAAAATGAAGAAAAAGTTTTTACTCTGAGGTGGTAATGTTGATCTTTGTTCATTGTGCGAAATCTACCGTTTATTCAGAATAGAGTATTAAACTTGGTTTGATACCACTTTTTCAAATGCCTGGAAAGTATCCACAATAAATAGTACTCGATCGCTATACATTTTAGTACTCAAGAAATTAACATTACACTGTTTTTTGTTTAGAAAAATGTTGATTCGAAATAACCTAACCATACTCAGTTTACCACATTTCTAAAGATTTTCCATGTTTAATCGTAGTTTACACTAAAAAAAGTAGTAGTAAACTTTGAAATCGGTTTTCTTCTACTCCGAGTGTACTTGTATTGATAATATCTATTTGTACTCTTGAATAAACGATAAAAATGTTGCAAATCATTACTGCCGATATGAAAATTTCCAAAAGAATCCTCCTTTTCTTAGTTCCATTTTTCATTGGCAGGTGTCGCTACCGGTAAATCAGCTTTGCGACAATTTGCCAATAAACATTAGATTAAATCCTGAGTGCAAATGACAGTTTCGCTTTGTTTCGATTATTAGGAAATCTGCAATCTAACTATTTGTATTGAATAATAACTGAAACTATTATCTTTTAGTCCGCACAAATACCGAAAAATTCAAAAATATTCCGAGAAACTAGTACTTAGGATCCAATCTAATGTTTATCGAGAAATGGGCAATAAGAATATAAGAAAACATGACATTTGATCGAAGCGGTTGGATTTTCATGCGTGAACTGATCGAAAGTTCTCAGAAAAAATTTCATGGTCGTCTAACAACAAAACGATAAATAAATAACGCTGTGAATTGAATTATGTTGGTTAGAAAGTTATCGAAAACTTTCCATATTTTTTTAAACACTGCTTCACGTAGAAAAGCAACCCATACACAACCTGACAGAAATGTGCCTGTTTCATATGTTTTCCACTGAATACAGGGGGGCGCTAGTGTACCTAAACAATACGGGTGCAATGAATTACGAAATAAAAAGATTACAAGAGAAACCAATACTTCATTACGTTATTTACGGTCACTGTGTATGCGCCCAGCAATATATTTAAAAGGAGCGTAATGTCCACATTATGACTCACAATATTGCGAATTTTTCTCACAGCGCTGCATAGCAACAAACTCATCAATAACACACGTCATAAATCTCTAAACATTCGTATTTTGTTATCTTTCTATCTTTTAATTCACTCTGCCCAACGTCTTCTCTTTGGTCTAAAAAGATATCTATTAGCGATTCTTACACGATCATTAGAAGTGTTATTACTAAGTAATGACACTTCTGCTCAAACGCTCGTCATTATTGCATTACTGTATATCATTACTTTTTAGCATTACACGTTCATTATTAATGATGAGCACGGGACTTGTAACCAGAATTACTTTTCCTCAGCAATTAAAGAATATTAGCAATATTCTTTATCTGAAAATAAAGATTATTAGCCATTGAAACGTTAAGATTAATGAAACATTAATAATTCAAATCTACACTTTGTCATTTCCAGATTTTTTTTTCGCGTATAGTTCTGAAGAGAATGTTTACTTCATGGTTGCCAAATTTTCTCATCTAATACAACTGACATCATTCAGCACTTCCACAAAAAATAAGAAGAAGAAATAATGTTGGTAATGATGGAAAATCCGGAATTCCATCATTACTCGTTTCATTACTGAGCTCGCAGACCTTATACGATCATTAAAAGTGTCATTACTTTTTAGTAAGGACACTTTTAATGATCGTGTAAGGGCCGCTATTAATAATAATTGATAGAGTTAGAAATGAAGTGTTTTTTGAAATGTGGTGTGTGACTAAAGAGTACCTAACATATTTAGTCGTATTCATGAAAATGCAAGGAATTAGTAGCCATTTGTAGGAGTATTTGTTATCATTGGATGATCTTCTAACGACTTGGATAAAGATAAGGGAACCATATAGATTTAATCTTGGTTTGCAAATTAGTAGTATTGTTCTTTAAGATTCAGTAGAATACATTACTTCACGTTCATTATTTATTGAAATGTGATAAACTACTTTTAAACCTTCTATTGATGAAAAGAGAAAAATTATACTTATACTAAATCACAGTAACTTATCATCATAATTATTTTATTAATGTCAAGAAATGCTAGCAAAATTTATTTTACTTATTTAAATATAAAAATTCAAACCGCAGATTGTCGAAAAACAGATACGTTATTTCCAAATGTTATTCTATTTACGACGCCATTGTGGAACCAGAGAACCAAAACTTTTACTTATATTCTCGATGTATGGGAGCTGTCAAGTTGTCCACGGGTTGTAGAAAATACGACGATAAAAACAACTACACTGATGAGCTGAATGCGAGACGTAAAGACAATGATCTACATTTTAGGCTACTTCAATCACAGAAAACTGATATACATGCTCGCATATGAGCTGTGTGTAAAATTTGCTCAAATAGCGTGGCGAATACATGCAGATGTCACCGCGATAGACACTATTTTGGGGGCAGCATTCACATCACGACACAACTTGGGTGCTACATTCACTTCACTTCATAATCGACTGCGAAGTTGGTTGAAACAAAAGGTCAAGTTCCGCACCGGAACGTAGTAGCCTAACATTGCCTTTGCTATTTACACAACTTCATAATACGACCTTATCATTCGCATACGGTATTCTTATGGCTGGAAATCAAACGATATAATTAAGAAACTTCCAATATTTTGCCTGAGTGCAGTTCATCACAATTATCTGCAGTAGAATCACTACAAAAATGAATAATTTCTATTTCTATCCTATCCTATATATTTATAACCAAATATTTTCAGAATAGGTAAATTTGCTTACTTCATACAATTTGATGAACTAAAAAAATCGTTTATATCCCACATGCACACATTAAAAAAGATTGCTCTTTTCCAATTTAAATTGATTTGTTTGTTCCTCAAAAAAAGAGGTTAATTGGAACATGTGATAATTGGCGAGCAGGAAATCACTCCGCATGTCAGGTCTATTGTGGTCACGTGTTACCTCCTCAGTAGCTTGCGATTGAAAGAGGTCGATGTCAGTTAAAATTCTTTCTCGTAGTTGGATGCTGTGTTCAGCTGATGATTTTATTAATAAACTAGTAGACCTGTTTGGACGAGCTATCAGAAAACGAGACCTATAAATCATCCCTATTAGGGTTCCCACTCAATCTAACGTATGTACCATTGAAGTCAAGAACTATGGTTTCCTTAGACATTTCAGGAAAACAGGGATCGTCTCATGGGATGGAACTTTTCTGGCTTACCGATAGTAGCACATATTTTACATGCTTTAGTCCACGATTCATCGTTCAACTACATGACCACTAGGCTCATTCGCGCAATATGCACTTCAGCTTAGCAAGCGTGGTATGACCAAAGATATGCTCAAGATCAGTGTTGGTGATTGCTGAAAATTTGACAGAAGCTGCTCGATTTTTATCTATATTGTGTACTACATTTTCAATCCGGTAGAAGATGCTACAAGAATTCGAGTCTCTCAATGCATGAACCTCGAGAGAATTTTTCTACATTTCTTCGCTCCACTTCATACTCTGAGTATTTCATGGCCCTTAAAAAAAATTTCAGTCTGATAATGATCGCCGCTGTGTGGAATTTACCAAGAGAGAATCGCAAGTTGACAATTATCGCAGAAAATCGAATCGATGATTCGACTTGATGATTCTCATACTAGGTTGCAATATTTAAAAACCCTTGTGTGAAACATTCACATACATTTTCATAGACACAAATTATACAAAGGTTATATGCACATAGTTAGAATAAGCGGCAATAGTAAAATGATTCTATCACAATTATCCACTGCCCATACATAACCGGATCGCGAAACGAGAATAAGCGACCGTTTGTTGCTTCAGAGAGAATTCCTACAGCAGCGTGCTAGCCGTTGATTCTCAGACGGTTCACCGAGAGAAATTCGCTCTCGCACTGGTGTCTATTCTATGTTAAATGTACAATGCCGGTTTTTTTTTGTTGCGATGATTTCCGTTTCTCTTTGATGGCACTGATTCAATCGTGGAAGAGTTGCGAGTGAGCGTTCTTTGATACGATAAAAGCCATCCTTGCTCAAGATTATAATGTCCCATACGATTCATTGAAAAATATTGGGTCAGTAATCGTGAACGTGAACGTAATCGTGAACGTGAATCGTTGACTAGTTCCGACAAACATATGTTTACATTCAGCACATAATGATTTCCTGCCTCAACTGACTTCAATGCTTCATGGGATGAGGCAATAACAAACTAAATTAACTCTAGGCAATGGTTTTAAGTAGTTTTTACTTTCTTATTGTAAAAATTACTGGATATGAAGCAAAATTATTCAATATCGTTCATACTTTAACTTGATATCGTTTCAAACATGAACAATCATTTTCATAGTTACAGACGTTTGTTGTTTTGCTTCAAAAGGCTGAAACTAGCAGTGAACCGAGCTCATCGAGGGGTCCTATTCAAATGATACATAAGATATCGCAGACTATTCTATCTTGAGTTTATCTTTGGTATGACCACTGTTAGTTACATTCAATACCATCCTTCGTAACATCTTGCACTTTTGCTATCATCAAAAACCCAAAGTAGGTAGATTCCACACTGACGATTTCCCACGGAGTGGATGTGGATGGATCGGTTTATCAACTCCAATATACGACCGGTATAATGAGTCCGCAATATTGACGCGTCCTCGGATGTATGCAGAGACCAGCCATCCGTTCTAACCCATGCTCGTGTAGAATTCTCTCAAGAGCGTAAACGCAAATCCTTGACCGTCAGTGCATAGCACAAAGTGGCGTTTAAATCGGTACATGCCGCTCTTTTGGCACACAAAACGTGAACTTTTAGGCAATTATCCTAACTCGCGACTTCTTCTTTGTGGTCATTTAGATCTCAGATTGATCAAAATGATATTAAGGCGGTTATCCCTACACGCAACATTTTCTTCGTGGTCATCCCGATCTCACATCAGAAAAAATCAAATCATTTCAATCTCGATTTAAAAGGCCATAATGCGGAAGCGCTTGTGGTCATCCGATCTCACATTAGACATAAAATCTTCAATATTTGTTGAAGCGGTTATCCCAACTCGCAGTTTGAGGTTATCTCGAGTATACATGCGGTTATCCCAACTCGCACACCAATCCTATATATTTGTTTTTTTTTTCGCAATATCACCTAGGATCGTGCAATGTGTGGAACAAATGCTATTTCAAATATTCAATTATCACAGCACATTTTTTCAGTTTCAACACTTTTTTCAAAGTTCCACGAGGGCACGAAGAAAGAAATTGCCATTTTGTATTGAAAAACAAAACCGTACACTCTACCTTGACCTTTTTAATGCGTGAGTCCGAGAAATTTATTCTTACAATTTGAATTAATTTCTTATGTCTCCTGGCAGGATCGCCAAATGTGAAAATTGCCGATAGAATTGCGGGGAATCACTCCACTGTACAAGATTAGCAATGGCTTCGAAAGTGTTATTCGGACACTGCTCCATCGAAAAGAACCATTTGTTATTGGATTGTTGAATTTAAACGTGCTCATACAGACACCTCTGATGGTGAACGTTCTAGTCCACGAGAAAGCTCACAGCTGTTAGTCGTTTGCATTGGTGAAAAAACGACGAAAAGAGGACAACCGTGAGGAGCATCACACAAAATCAGACGTTCTAATGACTCTAAAAGTTTTCTAAAGAACTATTAGGATTTCTTCTTCGCAATTCGAAGGTAAATATCCTCAGTTTAGTGCAAATCAAGAACAGTTTGAGCCTTATTCGCTGTGTGAAATTCACAGTAATCGAGATCAACTGAAGCCTTCTTTGTTTTTGTGAAAAATGTGAAAAAGAGGCTTTCGGCGAAATGACTCTGATCCGCTATGCATGTATGCAAATATATGAAAACAATACCGCTTACATTCGGAACCGGAGAAACCAAGTACAGTATTGTGCAGTGAACAATAGAACGACCTCGAAATGAGTGAACCAAACGAACAAAAGCTACCGCCGACACGAAAGAATACAATTGTTGTTGACTTCAGGCAGTGCAAAATTCGACCTTCGATACGAGAACTTGAAGGATTGCTTAAGGAGCAAATGCATCTTGACATTAAACGTGTGCATTTACTTCAATGCAATAAGACAAATGATGTTGCTTACATCCAGTTTTATAAAGAGTTGGATGCAATTCAATTCGCAAAAGACAATAACAATGTGCACTATGTGGAGCACGAGAACATTAAGTACAACATTCCAGTATATATGGAAGATAGTGCTATAGAAGTGCGTGTACATGATCTTTCCTCAAGCGTCGCCGATTATTATATTCACAAAACTATGTCCCAATACGGAGAGATTCTCTCTATCGAAAAAGAAAAGTGGAAGAACTTTTTCCCCGGTATTCTAAATGGCGTACGTTTGTTACGCATACGCTTGAAGAGGCCTATACATTCTTATGTGACTCGGTCAGGATACAAGAATTCCGTGCAAATCACTTGTTACCTATGACAATCACATGGCCACATGTCAATATTGCCAAAAAGCTGTTCACTACGGTAAGCCATGTGATAAACTGGACAAGGAGACAACCACACCAAAGGACAACGGTGCTTCCTTCACACCAACCCCAAGCAACCCCAGTACACCTGTGACAGCCACCAACAATAATGAAGCATCTCCGTCAACGAAACCATCAGTACCCACTTTAGAACAAAGTACACCAGCTGCAGTTAACAACTTACCCTCCAACAAACCAGCAACTGCAACCAATGTACAACAAGGCGCATCTACAGCAACTCTCAACGAGCCCAAGACTGCGATCAACAAGCAAAACGAAAAAAAAAAACGGAAATCACACACAACACCGACGATTAAGCAATGGATGATGAGATAAGCCGCGGACAAAGTGACCCCCGATCCTCATTGGATGGAAATGGAAACTCTTCTCCCCCTAGAAAAAAGGTGACAACGAGATCCAATAGCAAAAAAAATTAAGTAACAAAAATGTAAGCCAATCGGCCACGTAAAGCTTTTACGCAAAAACGTCAGAATAAAAAAAAATTATTATAAAAAAAAGTGGAAGTAATTTTCGCAATTTGGGAGTCGCGATGAGTATCAAATCATCGCAGTGTTTGGGGCTCAAAACGCCAGGGGCTCAACGTAATCGGTGTACTTTCAAATGGCTGGTACTAACATACCGGTGTTCAATGGCTGGTTTACTCACAGTCTATCAAAAACAACAACGTATTGATGATTGAGCAAGGCCACCGAGAGAAAAAAACGGTCCCAGGGGGATTTCACTACGGGCCCCCTTCGTATCTCTAGATAATTGAATGAGAAAAAAAAGGTACCAATGTATAATTCAATTGTGAGTAATAAAAAACATTTTAAGTCTTCGAATTTCCGGACCCTTAAAAAAATCCGGGCCCGGGGGGAATCCCTCTCTCGGTGGCCCTATGACTGAGAGCAGTGTTAGGCCATATTTACATGTACTATATCAGATATTTTGCATCAATGGATGAAACATGGATCCATTAATTCACTTTGGAATAAAAACGATCTGAGTGGAGTGCAGCCGGTTAACCACGTCCAAAGCGTTCCACATGATATAAACTTCATCGACTATCTTGAATGCAAAAATCAAGGAAAAACGATTTTGGTCGAAGAAAAATCAATGCACCAATGCACAAGTCGATGGCAACGATGGTTAAATCACAGACTAACAGACATGACAGTATGAGTAAATTCTTATAAAAATAATTTTTCGTGATGCACTAGTTCCACCTATATTGTACTGCGCGAACTATTTACTATCGGTACACCCCTTATTTTATGTGAAAGTTTTTTCACTAGTTGGTTTCCCTTCGTTTGTCAACACCGATCAGCTGCTTGCAGGGATGCCTGATTTCATCATAATATTGGAAAATGAATCGTCACAATAAATTATTAGATTTCGTTGATAATATATTTAACTCTTCTAGCGATGTTGGAAGGTAACCACAAAGATAAATAATAAAGACATGTACGTGCATATAAATATTTTTAAAAAATGTGGTTCGTTCCCGGTACCTTCTGAAATGACCGCACTCATCGCTTGGTGGAGCGCGAGATTAATTGCATTGTTATCATTTCAACCAAAGTGTGCCATAAAATCTCAATATATACAAATGAGCTACCGAATCGAAAGGGTTCTCACGGTTTGACATTTGCATTAGGAATGTATGATGGGAACTCAGCAGTGCAACCAATTTATCACCATTGGTGCCAGTTTCACGGAGGACCGTAGATGTGCGCCAAAAAAAGATTGTGACTGTCATGTCTGGAAATTCGTTTGTGGTAACCATTTATTTATCTCATTGTAGTTCATCTAGACTATTTTTGATTGTGTTGGTAATTTTCACCCGAAATTAAGTGGCGACAGACCAGAAGCAAGTAAATATTGTAACAAAACGGGTAGAAGTAGGCACAATTCTGTATATAATTTTGGCAATATGTATTAAATCTGTATCCTGCCTGAAATTCGCATAGACGTATACAAATCAATACATTACAGGAAATTCTGTATGAATGGCAACTCTTTTGGTGAATGAAAAAAATAAACACAATCTAGATGACAGACAGGATGTTTTGATAGGGTAACGTGGTGCCATCATGACATATGCGAGTACTGTACCAACTAAAGGAATATTCGCAGTGACTGTTAATATGATTAAAGAATCTAATTTGAGTGTCCTGTCTGTGTTTGTGTTTGTTCTTAGTAAGTCACACGACTTGTTGAGTGATGTGGTATCTATAATTGAATATAATGGCGTTTTCGTTTTTAAATTGCACTAACAACAATTTTTTTTTTGCGAGCATGGCGCCCTCAAACGAGTCCGCATCGAATCTCGTACATAGAAGTAGGGGAGACAAATGACAAATTCGTGCGCGTCAAAATAGCAGCATTGCGCACCCATACAATTGACATAATATGTTGAATGGGATGCCGTGCGATGGCGTTGCTGAACTGAAGATTGATTTCGCTCCAAGCTAACAGGGTCTGACTGAAACCGTTCGTTTTTGTCAATTGCACTACACCAGTGCTACACTTTTTATGCACCGATACCACTGGTGTAGCACTCATGAAAAGTTGGGTGCAGCTCAGTGCAATGGAATCGTTTATTGTAGTCAATGGTTACTGTTTATGTTTTCATCATTTTTGTTCGTTTTTTCATGCCTCCGTGTAGCACTGCACCGGTGCGAAAAAAAACGACATAAACGAAAACGAAAACGACATAAACGAATACCAAAATCGCATGGTATCTTGTTTGTGAAAAACAACAATTGTTTGGTTTGATGTAAATATCACATTCGTTTGATTCAAAGTAAAATCAAATTATATCTCTATCCATGTCTGTACATTTAAATAAGAATGGTTTATGCACGTTTATATACGAACCTTTGAAAATTCTGTGATATTCGTAGAATCAACAGTATTAGTGTTTTGAATGGATAACATATATTTTATCAGTTGACTCGAAACACGCTAAACATATTTGTATCCGACATTCTTGATCGGTAAACTACACAATGAGCTACTGCGGGTTGGGACTTTCAATGTTGTAATTTTGAAGCACGGTTGTTGTCGGTGATGGAGTCAAACTATTTTCAGAACTGGTTCCAAATAGACTAGGGCTACTAATGCTTAGACTAGGGTAAGGATCAATAGGTTTAAAATGACAACCTTGAGGCAACTGCCGTGGTAAACTGTTACAACAATAACTATTACTTGTTTGAGGACTGTTTATGCTGTCCAACTTGCTTAGATCCATTTGATGATCCACCAGTGGTAGTTGTTGATCCTCGGGGACGAGTGTACCCCACATTTCTATTGCCTTCAGTTTGTTTCGATGTGATTGGTGTGGTTGATGGTGTGGATACTGGCTGCTGTGTTGGGGACTGTATTGTATTTCCGGAGGAGTACTTTGGATCATCATATACTTGCTCAGTGGTGTATTGCTGTGCTTCATATGGTTGCTGATAATTTTGGTACTGTTGCTGGTCGTAGATTTGCTGGTCATATGTTTCCGGCATATATTGCTGGTCTCCTGTGTATCCCTCGTATTGACTCTGGTCGTACTGTTGGGAGGGATCGTACTGGGATGTATCATATTCAGAACTTTCGACGTAGTTTGCTCCCGATGGTTGATACTGCTGTGCTGCTTGCTGATAGTTTTGATCCGAATTTCTCGGTTGTGATGCGAATTGGTCTGTTGAGGTTGGTTGATACTGTCCCACGGATTCTGCGTGCTCCGATACATATTGGACGGGTTTGTCGGGTTCATTATATGTAGCAGGTTGTGGCTGTCTGGTGGATTGTCTGGAAGTGCGGTCAACACTGCCAATTGATTCCCGGGAAAGTCTACCCGTGCTTCCGGCGCTGTCTTGTTTAACGGATACACTGCCGCTATTCCGGGACGATCGTTCTGTGTCAGCACGTCCAGACTCCGGCTCCTTACCAAGCGTCTTGGCAGTGCCTTCCTCGTTGGGGATCGATACCCTTGATAATCGGGATTCGCTTCGCTTCTCGTCGGTGTACTTACTGTTTCTAGGTTCGTTGTATTCATTGACAGAGCTGTTTCGCGATAGTTCCGATTGCTGTCGTCCGCTGATAATTTGCCGATCGGATGTTCGTGATTCAGGCCGAGAGACTTTACCTGGCGGTGATTGCACGGCTGGTTGAGCTGAACGAATTGATTGATAATTGGTGTTACTAGCTGATCCTGACACGGTGTTGGGATCTATGAAATTGTTAAATAAATTATTCACTGTATAAATACAAATCATATTGAGGTGTGGGTTATAAGTTTGAACTGAAAAATTAGCAAAAAGTAAATGAGATTCGCAAGAGTCATGAAAAAATAAGATTCTATAGTATTTTCCAACATAACGGTATATTAAAAACTGAGAATTGAGATCAGTTGCTGAAAAATTCATAGAACAAAGAAAAAGCTTTCATCATAAACATTTTGACTTGGTGTTGGGTTATTTTGAGAGAATCTCTATCTAAACCTTCGAGAATAGAAGCAAACATAAGCCAAACTAGTGTGCAGTGTTGGTGTTGTTTTTTCGCTTCTAAAAATGGGTACCTTCATATTGCGTATCATCTCTTGACGTGAATTGATTCGGAGTTGGATTTGAATAATTAGGAGCAACTTCAGCGGTAGCGTTAATGTTAGTAGTAGGATAAGTGTTATAGCTTTCAACAGGGGAAGTATATTCTGTAGTAGGGTAACGATTGTCGTTAACGTTAGCATTAGTTGATGAAGCATATTGATTATCTTGGTTGGTGGGTGTCAAGCCGATAGCACTAGTTTCAATACGTTGAGAAAGGTAATCGAAACTGTTCTGGAGGATGTCTATTTCCTGCCTGAAGACAGCCGTGAATGGGATATAGAAAAGAAAGAAAAAGAACTTATTAATAGGGAACTGTACCATAACATACCTCCGGATTAGGTTTAGATGCCGAACAAATTGTGAACTGAAGCTGCTCATTGTTGCTCTCATTTTTCTGGAAAGCTGGACTTATTTCTTTGTAGTTTATCCAGATTCGTTTTAAGCGATCCATCAACTCGTTATTAGTTTGCCTTAACTCTTTTTTTTCTTCTCTATCAATGAATTCAAACATATTTGTTTTAAACAAAAACGAGCATTAGCATTTGGAAACATATAAAAACCATTAGAAAATTAAAATTCGTGAGTTATTAAAAAATACGACACAACACAACATATACTTCGTGCATCTGATGTAGAAATATTTGCAGATACCTGAGACTAAGGTTCTAAAACGGATTACGGTGATGCGAAGTGTAAGGATACATTATAATCCTTAGTCGTTACACTCCTCCTTGTCGCTGTTGGTTTTTGGTTTGGGCTTTGGACTGATTCGCACATTGACATCGATTTTAATAGGGTGTTGTTTGGTGGTACAAGCCACGTGCTCTTCGTTTAAAACGTTCGTCTCTTTGCCATCGACGGTTGTGGCTGCCACAAAGGGACGCGAGCAGGGGCGAGTAATATTTGTTGCCGGATAATGATTGGTTGCTATCGGCAAGCTTCTCGAGGTCGGTTCCACATCCTGATTCAGTCGTTGAAGCAAAGTCAACGAAGGAGTAAGTTTTTCCTTGAGGTTTTGTTTCGTACTCGGTGGGATCAATGTTCGAAAAGTGAACGGTCTTTTTGAGGTTACATTTTCTACGTGACGATCACAGTCATTTCGCATGGTGGGAACGGATCGAAATACGTGCAAGGATAAGAACCAAAAACCATGCGTTAGGAAGAGTGGTAAGACCCTACAATAACTAGATAAGTGCGCAAGAAAAGTGTGGTTGACGTATTACCTATTTCTATCAAGGCGTTTTTTTCTCTATTATATGTTTCTCTACTGTTTTACTGTAATTTCGGATGCAAATTTCTATGCCCATTCAAAAAGATATTACACAATTTTAGTTATAAATAAATGCGTTATTGTTCTGTTTAAAGAAAAATAATAGAAATAATATCTTTTTCTGTCCAAAGTGGATATAATTGTTCCTACCCATGAATATTGAAAATTCAAAGCATTGTTGATTTAGCCTTACCACACTTTACTAAAATTTGAAATAAATCGGTCTTTGAACAGAAAATCATGTTAATAAAAGAAAACAAACAATTTCTACTAAACTGTGTTGAGAATTGTGTCAGTATGTAGCAAATTCTTGTATACGTATAAAAATTTAACTAGTACAAACTATGCAAACGATGGAATACAAACGAACGGGTTCATTCATAAATCACGTAGACCAAAAGATGATACATTTTGCTCTCAGTTTTGTTTTTCGTTAACAACCCTACAATTATGAGCCACAGATTATACAAACGAATGAGCGCAAAATTCGGATGGGTGTAATATATTTTGTAATATGAACCGTTTTAGTATTTTCGAATACACCACCTGGAGAAAACATTGAGTGTAATAATTTCTGTGCACATTCAAAAAATTTCATTTGTGTAAGAATCGAGAAAATCAATTTGAGGGCGAAAACCGGATTTCCGAAAAATATTTTCAGTCCATTTTTTAGCTGCGAAATATCCTACGATTCCGCGTCGGTTAATTGTTAAAGGCGCCTAGTAAAATTTTATCCGCGAGTGCGGTTTATGCTCTCAAAATATTTATCTGATTTTGCATTCAAAAATACTTGAACGGGATTTCCAAAGTAAGTTACACTTATGCGATTTTTGTAATTTTGCAATTCATATTAAACTTCTCCTCATCAACGTTGATATTCAAGACTTCTTCTGAGTCGATGTGATTCATGAATGACCCCAAAAAGGAAATCATAGAATATGTACTTATGTTTCAGTGTTGTGTCCTCTAACTTATGCGTCAAGCTTTTGCATTCCGCAGTTAGTTTTTCCATGAGCTGTTTTTGATCTTGAACCATGCCCTCGAGCTCTGACACGGTGGCGGCTGTAGAAAGAAAAGTGTACAAGAGACATGAAACAGAGGTTGCGCTTTTTTGTTCTTTAGGTGAAAATGCTGAAGTTGAAGAAATCATCAAAACGTAGGTATTGTATTCACATAGTGTCGGGTCTCACACCACGCAGCCCTAAAGAGCTGACTAGAAATCAGTGCGTTTGGAATGTACTTGACAGCCGGAAGGTTACAAATTTTAGTATTTATATCTATGATATTAGCACTTCTAACTGAGCTTAAAATTATTCCATAATTTACAACTAAATGCTGACGGCAAAGACAAGGCTGCTGATAGGAGGTGGTGAGTAAAAAGCTCATGGATAAACTATTGAGAACGCCAAAGAGTCATTATCAATTTTCTCACCATTTATAGTTTGGCTTGTTCAACTGTGTGTGTTTTTTTTTAAGATAAGCATGAAGTTTGTGGCTAATAATTTTCTTTGTGCTTAGCGCGGTTTTATTCTTTCACACTGTCGGTGCTAGCGGCGTATGTGAGTATGATCAATTATTGTGCGGTGGAAGTAGCAAAATGTATGCCTAATTTCGTCAAAACCCCAAGAAGATAAACGTGAATAGCATGAAACACAATATGATTGTGTGTTGTAAACGAAACAAACCGCTGGTTTTAATAATTTTCTCGTGTGTAAGCACAATCCGTGGATTTCAATAGCTTACCCATGTATTAACTAAGCATTCTAGATTAACCAACGTTTGATGCTGAAGCGGATATGAATGAAAAGCCGAAACTTACCATGTTTGTCTTCCATATCAGAAATAATCTTTGCCAACTCTTTAGATGGTCTAGTTTCCTTGTTCAACTCGCCTAATGTTAGCTGGAATACATTGTGAAATTTCGTTTATGGTGTCATTAGAAGTTTTTGAATCATAAAGTACCTCCTTCTCTAAGGAAGCAACTTCATCGGCAAGTTTCAAGTTCTCGCGTTTAGAGTGAAGTAAATCAGAATCAGAACGATCCAACCTCTGTCGTAACGATGTTATTTCAGCATTCAAACGAGAAACTTCTACCTTTGATTGGCGCTCCGTTCGTTCTAGTTGCAATCTATTAAGTTAATCGGCTCTTTACATAGTTTAACTCTAAATATTGAAAATATGTTTTACCTCAACGATGTTATCTCTTGCTCTAAAGATTGTTTTTCCGCACTAGCTTGATTCAGATCGGACATAAAGATTGACATTTTATTCTTTAGTTCCAACTTCAGTTCGTCTAGTTGAGAATTCTTCTGATTGATTTCGCGTTTATAATCTGACTCGATACGTTTCATACGTTCCACTTCCAGTTGAAGTTTCGTTGCTTGCTCCCATTGGCTGCTCAAATCTCCACCCAATTGATCTACCTGGAAGGTGTAGCGTCTTTCGGCGTTAGCTCGTTCTTCCCCAATTCGTTTTGTCATTTCGTGTTGAATTTCACGAACCCGTTCATGCTGACGCTCCAGTTCATCCTAAATAAGAATTCCTTTTATTCAAACTAAACAAGCGTAAAAACTCTACAATACCTCACCTTTAACCTACGTATTTCTATTTCCGCCTGATTCCGCTCGAATGCAACGTGCTCAATCATATCACGACTTCTTTGTGACTTATTGAAATTGTTTGCCTCAGAGTCTTTGAGCTGATCGATTGTTAACTGGAGCTTACGAACGGTTTCCTCCAAACTTTGTTTGTCTCTGTGAGAATGAATGAATGAATAGATTTGTTGTTGGTTTTTATCTCTAATTTTGTATTTGTGTATCAATTATGTAGAAATTTGGGTTGAAGTTGCCGGCGTCAAACGAAACCAAATTGGTAACGAAACTTTTGTTGATTAACAATCAAGATGACGTCTAGCCAAAATCGTCGATTTGATCTGAATTCAAATGGTTGGGCCGAATATAGGCAATTGGAGTGTCATAAAAAATTGTTATGGACATTACAGAAAGTGTTTTTAAAATTTTTGTTGACCTGCTTCGAAGCCAATAATGATTTTAGAGAATTTCGATGACACTCTTAGCACTTTACAAATAATTAAGCAAACCTACGGAATCAAGGACTACATTACAAAATGAATGTGAATTCAAATTTTTATTTCACAAATTTTAACTGAAGTAATTATAAGAATATATTTTTACCAGATGGGTAAGCAGTAAGCAGTGGAGACGTAGACTATTTGCCATACAGCGTGGCTTGCAGAATTGTGGGTCACTAATCGCGCCAATGCACATTGATCCGTCATCGTTCTTACCGCTTTAGGTGTTTTTTTATATTTAAAAGTTATTTTTATTCAGGTCCATTTGCGTACAAGCTTTACGTGGCCGATTGAGCCGATTTTTTAAATAAATTTCTTTTTGAGTTGGATCTCGTTGTCACCCTTTTTCGAGGGGGAGAGTAGTTTCCATTTCCCTCCTGCGAGGATTGAGGGACACTTCGTTCGTGGTTCGTCTCGTCATCCATTGCCGCATCGA
Organism: Malaya genurostris; assembly: GCF_030247185.1. Classification (NCBI taxonomy): domain Eukaryota; kingdom Metazoa; phylum Arthropoda; class Insecta; order Diptera; family Culicidae; genus Malaya; species Malaya genurostris. The sequence goes on from NC_080572.1 coordinate 98,446,210, forward strand.
TGGTATTGTTGTCGATTTCCGTCTTCTTTTCGTTGATAGTTGCTGTAGATGCACCTTATTGTACATTGGTTGCAATTGCTGGTTGGTTGGAGGATAAGTTGTTAACAGCAGCTGGTGTACTTAGTTTTATAGGGGATGATGATGGATTCGTTGAAGAGGATGCTTCATTGTTGTTGGTGGTTGTCACAGGTGTACTGAGGTTGCTTAGGGTTGGTGTGAAGGAAGCACCGTTGTCCTTTGGTGTGGTTGTCTCCTTGTCCAGTTTCCATATATACTGGAATGTTGTACTTAATGTTCTCGTGCTCCGCATAGTGCACATTGTTATTGTCTTTTGCGAATTGAATTGCATCCAACTCTTTATAAAACTGGATGTAAACAACATCATTTGTCTTGTTGCATTGAAGTAAATGCACACGTTTAATATCAAGATGCATTTGCTTCTTAAGCAAACCTTCAAGTTCTCGTATCGAAGGTCGAATTTTGCACTGCCTGAAGTCAACAACAATTGTATTCTTTTGTGTCGGCGGTAGCTTTTGTTCGTTTGGTTCACTCATTTCGAGGTCGTTCTATTGTTCACTACACAATACTGTACTTGGTTTCTTCGGTCCCGAACGTAAGCGGTTTTGTTTTATCGACTGACTTGGATGAGATGTGAAAGCGAACTGACCGCTTTAGGTGTTGTTATTGTTTATGGTAGAAACATCGTGATATATATATATATATATATATATATATATATATATATATATATATATATATATATATATATATATATATATATATATATATATATATATATATATATATATATATATATATTACGTTCTAATTGGTTTTTGGATAGTTGATGACGATGTTGGCCATTGGATATGTGCCTTGTCGTAGTATTTTATTGTTGTAAATTTTTAACTCAACAGCGCTGCAGGTACATTGAGTCGGTATGAAAAAGTGGATGAAGATGTTATTTTATCACATATTTTGCAAGGACTTCCGAAATTCCATTCGATAATCAAGTAAGAAGAAATTGACCTCTTCGAATGAATATGGAACACACGAATGTCATTCCGTACTATAAGGAGAAGGGACCAACTTCCTTCTCGATGGAAAGTAATGCACACTAGGGTGCCAATATCTCTAATTTCGTTAAACGATAGTGGTCAAAAGTTTAAGTGCCTCGAAAACCGTACCGTTTCATGTAAATCTAATAAATTCAGCATAAAAAAATTCGATTTATTTACGCGATAAAAGCGTTTAAGTTTAAATTATTGATGCGTATACAAAACAATAATGAATGAAATTTTTTATTCATGCGTATACAATACAAAATGGCGGACGCATTGAAGCTGACTGTGTTTTACAGAAAAATGTAAGACTTAATTTTTTCCCTTTATGGGCTGCTCTAGCCGAGGGGGAAACTTTGTTATTTTTTGATACTTTTCGGTAAGAAGAAAAATGTAAGACTTAAATTTTATCGCGATAACATAAATGTTTTTATGTACTAGTCGTTCTAACCTTTTTTACGCGAAAATTTGAAAATGCGCGATGTTTTGTTTAAATAACACTAAATTTAATTTACGAACCCTGCCTTTGCGCGTAAAATTGAGGTTGCTTTAATTAGAAGAAAAATGATTCGTTGATACTCCTCGTGACAACAAGCAACAAAAGTTCCTCTTGGTATCTCTAATATTAATCGTTTGGATCACTCTCCAGCGCTCGCAACATACAATATACTCTAAAATAACTGAAGTTTGCAACATTAACGTACAATTTCTAGCCATTGATCGATGGTTGTATGAAAATGTACACCAAAAAAGCTCTATTTCCAAGTGTTCTATCAAGCTCCGAAATTAGGAGAGTAATGCAATCACCATCTTACTGATTCTTATCTTATTCTGTTTTTTCTTCATTAAAAGCAAATCTAAAACAATAAAACATGTTGAACAATAATGCAATGATAATAAATTGTGTCCGACGATGTTTGCAATACCGTCAAGCCGTCCAAGGACGGGAGGAACTTGTATGTTTCATTTTTTCTTATGCAACTGTAACATTACCTCTGTAAATTTTCCACTTGTTTGCGATAAACATCCGCGCAGCTTGAGTCGCTCGAACCATGTGCCAGTTTGCGCTTATTTTCTTCATTTTCGTTAAACAATTTCTTCAGATCAATTTGTGATTGCGCCAGCTGTGCTTCCAGTTCGCTAATGCGGGATTCAAATACTATGTTCGGACCGGACAGCTGTCTATTCGATCGTGACCGTTCCTGGTCCAATTCATCGCTTTCAGATGAATCCAGCTGATATAATGTCTTGGACCGTGCCTGATCGGTGAGGGCTTCATTTTCTGAAACTACATCCTTAACTTTCTTTAGCAGCGTCGAAAGTTCTTCCTATTAAAAAATTTCAACAATTAGTTCAAGTAAACACAAATCTGGATAATTTTTAATCTTACCCTACAATATTGGGATTCTTTTTCCAACTGTTCAATGTAACTTTCTTGCTTTTCGATAAATCCCAGCAGCTCTGGAGGCGGTTGCAAAACATCTGGATTCTGGGAAACACTGCAAACTATTTTGCAGGTCAGTTTTATGCTTTATAAATTAAATTTTTATTTACTTACCTGAAGGGGGTGGATGCAAACTAGCGATCGAGGTAGCTGGTTTTATTGTAGACCCTATATCTCTATTTAAATAACTGAATTTTCGAATTCCGGATAATCCAGTACCATAGTGTGATACCGTTCCGGGGTTGAAATATTTTGAAACCTCAGCGATGGAAGGCCTTTCAGCAGTCGACTGATTGTCCGAGACTTCTGATTTGATATCATCAACTCCACGAGTGTACAGAGATGTGGCTATTTTGGTAGGTTCATATGATTCAGTTAACAGAAACTTGAGTCGGTTCACTGCCTCACGGTAGGCATAATCGGTGAAATCAAACGTCTTCTTTTTATACAGTGGGGTATCGATTTTGTCTGAAGAGGAGAGTCTTCTGCAATAACATTACATGATCAGTTTATATACAAACAACTATGTGTACGATCTTAATACTAACTCGAACTTTTTTGAATCTTCTAAATTCATATTGAACATGCTATAAACAATATATTAAACCGTAAAAAGCTTTCTGTCCTTATTCTATGAAATTTGAAACACTCACAATTTGTTCGCTTACAGCGGTGAACAAAAATAAATTGTTTTGGTACCGTCAACAATGATCAACATATTTCAGTTACCCTTAACAACGCATGCAACATGCATGTGGGGGTGAAATATCACACCCTAGACTTAGCATATGTCTTCCATAAAAATGATTCCGTGTGCCTCGTTTTTTACTAGTCCGTTTTATATTCATTCCTTTCTTTTGTAAGTTTGCATTGCCCCTATTTAATTACTGCGGAATTGAATACATATAGAACCACGTGTCATTGATAAATTTCATTATAGTTTATAGTGTGTGTGTATATTTTATTCGGTATTACGGAAACTACCACTAGTACTAATAAACAAACGGAACGATTAAATTGATCGACCGTTCCTGGTATTGTGAAACGTCCTATCAGTTTTAGGGATGTAAAAATATAATCATTTTTTGTCTTTCTCATTTTGAATAGTCGTGCAATCATCAATTTTTTAACCAAGGCTAGAAGGGCCCCGGGACATATACCATTCGACTATTTTCACAAAATGTATGTGACAAAAAATGCACTAGATTTGCTCGGACACCGAGGACCGTTTTCCACAAACTTAAATTTATAACGAAGGTCCTATAAAACGCCATTCATTTTTAATGGATACGAATTTCAGTTCCGGAAATACTAGTTAATACGTGCAAAATACGGATAAAAATGTTCAAACCGTTTTCTCAGAGATGGCTGAAAAGATCTACACAAATCAAGATTCAAAATAAAGGTCTCATTAGCTCATAGAACTTTATAAGATTTTGTTCGGATCTGTTTCCTTTTCCTGAATTATTGTATGATAATAGAAAAAAATTCGATAATCGATTTATTGAGCGAGTAAATTCTTCTAGTGTGCAAGTCTCGCTAGTTGATTGCTCTGGTTTCTGAAGAACAGGAAATAGTGGGCAAAATTCTCCAAAAATAAATTCACATCGATTTATCAGAATTGGCTCTCGAAACGTTTCTAACTTCATTCAGGGGTTAGCCAAATTTTGTGCTAGGGCACATAACCGATTTTGATATGTTTACATTTCGTCTTTGACTCATCAGTGCATAGCAGTTCAATTTGAACAAATGCAAAGGAAAAAGTGCTCTGCAAATAGCAGAAACTTTACGTCTGCTTAGCGGTTCAAATTGAACTGCCGAGTTTTTCATTAAGCAGTTCAATTTGAACTGCTGTGCACTGATGAGTCAAAGAGGAAACGTACACATATCAGTTTCTAACCTGTTGGCCTTTCGAATCAAAATTACTACTATTATACTTATAGCCAATGTCACTTCGTATTTGGAGACATATATTACGCTAATTCTCGAAACCTGTGAGTCCACCTTCACCTACCTATGTCCCCCACACCCCTTTCCTATGTAGTTTAATTAAATTCAAGGTAAAACCTTTTTTTGCTGCTAAGAAATATCATATTGTTGGAAATAATAAAAATTTTTTAGTAATATCATAAATTAATTTTTGCTAGGCTAAGGTAATACACATATTTTAAAGCAGTCCTCAAATGTTAACTAGATTTTCATCATAAATCTCGCACTTTGTGAACTTTACTGTTTTGGACCACGGTTGAAAATTTTCCAAATTTCATCTGGATCAGACTTTCGGTTCCGGAAGTACAAGGTTATGAATGGAATTACCAATTTCAAAACATTTAGATTTAAATGGAATGCTACGACTCCATCCCTTGTTCCTTGTATTTATTGGGATCCTTTTTCCGGTTTCGGAATTACAAGGTAATATGTGTAAAAAATCAACTAATAAGCGATTCTTTTGAACGGCTAATGAATTTTTCCGGATGCGACTCCTGGTTTCGAAATTACAGGGCGATTTGTGTTAATCTCGAATCGTCAAATGTGCACTTTGATATTCGTAAAATGCTAACCTTATTTTAGCCAAATTGGATATTATGTTAATTTTGACTATAAGAAAAAAATGTACATGAGCAATATGTTAGAAAAAACCTGTTTTAATCCACCTAGTGGTGTAATGATGCCTTTCTCATATCAATCATACTATCATATATAACACTGTGGCATTCTTCAAAATTATTTTCTTCGATTCTTAAAAGAATAACTGAAATCGAGTTGTTTAACCGTCAACTGATAAAAACTATCAATTGAAGAAGATTTGAGGTCGATTTAGAAAACTTTTTACGGATTTTCGCCCTTTTCAGTGATGGTATAAAATTTTAAACACACTACCCTATATTTCCGGATACGGAAGTCGGATCCAGATGAAATTTAGGAATTACGTATGAGACGACAGTACCTTTCATTTGAACTTAAGTTTGTGAAAATCGGTCGCGCCATCTATGAGAAAAGTTAGAATACATATTTTGATCTTTTTGCTCATTTTACCCCAAACTTCGGAACCTGAAGTCGGAGCCAAATAATATTCAGGAATTTTATATGGGAATCAAGAACTATCATTTCAATCTGATTTGTGAAAATCAGTTAAGTCATCTCCAAAAAAAGTTGGTGCACTTATTTTCACAATTTTTTGCACATGGGGAAAACCCCATAATTCCGAAACCGGAAGTCGGATCCAAATAATATCCCGGAATTTTTTATGGGACCACAAGACCTTTCATTTGAATTTAAGTTTGTGAAAATCAGTTCAGCCATCTCCGAGAAAAGTTAGCGCAAAAGGCAAAAGGAATTAAATTATAAACAAATATAAAGATAATTAGATAATAAGAGATCAAAATCATTGAAAATTGGAAATTATTGACAATAAAGATGATTCCGACATTTTATGAATTATGCTATAATGTCCATATGATTGGTGAAACTAAGAAGCTTCCTATGTAATCGGTTCCTATTATAGACCGCCTAATTCGTTTGCAGTTGGTGGAAGACACCATAGGATTTGGGACTATACTGTTTCGTTTTTCTCACGTAACATGATCGTACCAATGGAGGGCTACATCGCAAATATAAAATGAGTGCAAACTACGCTATGCATTTTAAAGTTGTATTTCCTGTAAACATAAAAAGGACTCAAAGTATTCAGCCAGCTGGTAAATTAACAAAAATAAAAAAAATTGGTTTTAAAGTGCAAACTCAAACTAAAAACTTTGAAGAAAACAAACTTTGGTTCACAAGCGTTGCACGTTCCATCCAACGTACCGTCAGGTTGAAGTTGCTTATAAAGATTCCCAGAGGCAACCGTAACAATTGGGTGCTTCAAGATGGTAGTGACCTCTAACACCGAAGTAGCATTACGAAGATATGAAAAGAGGAAAATAATGTCGCCCTTATAATCTCAAAATATCAACCTGATTTACAATGTGTTGGATTTTATGAAATCGCGGGAAAACCAGTGCACAATTCATCGAGGATTGACTCTGCATCGACTATGTAAGAAAATTAGTAGAATGTATGCCCATTATATGAGACTACTAACAAGAATGATGAAAGATGTATTAGAAATACAATTCAACAAGACTTGTGCTTTGTCTATGTTCAGTTTAAATGTGAAAGCGATGAGAAAACTCGCATCGCAATCGATTATCAATTGAAGCGAAAAAAAAAATTAGACGTACTAAACATCAAATGCAATAATTTTCTGTTTTCGAAAAATATAGCAAATAAAACATCACACGTTATAACATCGAAACAACGTAGTGAGTAGATTATATCAGCTTGACGGAATACTGTATACGATCCTGATAGGAATTTATGCAACTTTTCGTATAATATTACAACCTTTGGAACTAAACCGACACATTCGTGATATTACATCCACATTGCTGCACATCACTACTCACTACTGATATACAGCGATTACGATATAATATCACAAGAATCTCGGTATCGTTCTAAAGGTAATATTACACGAAAAGGTTCATAATTTAATATTAGAATCATATACAGTACTCAGTCAATGTGATATAATGTACTCAATACGTTGTTTCGAAGTAATAAAGACTGTCCCAGAAAAGACGCAACTAAAAACCGCTGCCATTTCGCAATGGTTCAGAATCTGTCAATTTTTATGGCTGCGTCCTGTTGTTTACACTCTTCTCTAACCACTTGTGCAGTTGTTTATTCGTTTTCATTAGTTTGTTTCGAAATCAGCAGAACAACGTCGAAAAATTGTGTACAAATGATGCACAGAACGCGGGCTGTCACTGAGAAAGATAGCAAAAATGGGAGCAGTAAGTGAAAAAGCCGTGCGAAATGCAATCAGGAAGGATAAACCGAAAACGGGTCGAAAAAAGGTCCTGCTAATACTCAGTTGGACAATGGACAAAAGTATACTGAAGGCGTTCGAGCAAAAGAAGGAGGTTTCAGTTCGGGATGTGGCCAAAAAAGTGGGCACTTCGAAGTCAAATGTTCTCCGTGCTAAAGAACGTTTGAATCTTCAAACCTATAAGAAGCAGAAACAACCAAAACGTAGTCCGAAACAAGAAGCATCGATCAGGCCGAGGGTTCGAAAGCTGTACAATACGATTCTTACTGGAAATTTGAACTGCATAATTATGGACGACGAAACCTACGTGAAACTCGATTACAAATCCTTGCCGGGACCACAATATTATACGGTGCCGAGGCAAGTGTCAAACAAGCACATTCCTTTCGTGACCGTCGTATCGATCGGATGGTAGTTTGCATTAGAGCAGCTGTGCGTTAATCCATTCTAATCCGTTTCAAGGTCATTTAATATCAGATCTTTTGTTCGTGAGCTTGTGCAGTAGATCAATACAGTATAAACAATAAATACCGTTAGACAGTGCCGGGTGCTATTGTGTTAAAACAATAAGAACAGTGAACCGACGTTTAGTGTGGTACCGTGAACCGGTGCTGTGTGCATATTTATTCTCGGAGGTCGTTGTAACTAACGCTTGGCCTCAGCGGCCGAGTTGCTACGGATCATTAGCTAAGTATAATATTTTTTCCCTTCGTGTCCCTTTATCGTCTTATATTTTGACTCCCCCTATAATTTGCGCGGAACCTCAACCGCGCTATGGCAAGTCCATTAAATTCTCCCCTGCCCCCCGAAGATAAAATGGAAACAGATTTTAAATCTGCCCCAAATAGTAAGACTCACCGGGTTAAACAGTATCCCGAAGAGCCTTCACCCTCGGCCGGCCTTTATGTGGTTTATTTTCGGACCAAAGAGAAGAATAAACCGCTTAATATTTTGAAAATATCTAAAGACTTGGAGTCGAAATATACAACATTGAAATTTATTTCAAAAATTCGTCCCGATAAGCTCAGGGTCTCGTTGACCAGTCTGAAACATGCTAATGAGATCGCTCGAAACGATCACTTTACGCGGGACTACCGCGTTTATATACCAGCTCGCGAAGTCGAGATAGACGGAGTGATCACGGATCCAAGTCTGACATGCGAGGACATTCTCAAACATGGGGTCGGATGTTTTAAAGATCCCTTGCTTAAGAATGTCAAGATACTGGACTGCAAACGTTTGCATTCAGTATCGATCGCCGCGGATGGGACAAAGTCTTATCCCCACTCGGACTCGTATCGGGTGACCTTCTCCGGCTCGGCTTTGCCGAAATTCGTTCTCCTGGCCAGGGTTCGTCTACCTGTACGACTTTTCGTACCACGGGTAATGAATTGCACTAGTTGTCAACAACTAGGACACACAGCTTCCCATTGTGGAAATCGGCCCCGCTGCTCGAAGTGTGGAGAGAGTCATGCGGATGGCGTTTGCGACAGAGACATTGAAAAGTGTCTTTACTGTGGGGCGGCCCCGCATGACCTCACAGCATGTTCTGCGTATAAATTGCGTGGAGATCATTTGAAACGATCTCTCAAGCAACGATCAAACCGCTCGTTCGCAGAAATGCTGAAAATCGCCACACCACCTGAACAGAACCCCTACACCTGTTTGTCTGCGGACGATTGCGACTCTGACGATCCTCAAGAAGGTACATCTTCAACTGTCCCTCGTAGTTTTAGGAAGAGGAAAAATATATCATCTCCTAAACTCCCTAGAAAGGGTTCGAAGATATCTCTTGAAGGCCCTCCAAAAGTAACAGCAGAAGGAAGTGTTGGTAAAAAAAAACGAAAAGAAGAAGCCAAAAGCTCCTAGTTCCGGAGACTTGAAATCGGAGAAAGAATATCCAACACTTCCGGGGACACCCAAAACCCCGAAAGTCCCCAAGGAACCAAAAAACACATCAAGTGCTGGACTTGTAAAATTCAGTGACATTGTGGACTTTATATTTTCCGTCTTCAACATTTCTGACCCCCTAAAAGGTATTTTGATGACTTTCCTGCCAAAAGTTAAAATGTTTTTGATGCAGCTGACTGCAAAATGGCCCCTCCTCTTAGCAATCGTTTCCTTCGAGGGCTAATTTTTCGAACGAGGTCAAGGATTCGATCACTGTTTTACAGTGGAACTGTAGAAGTATCATCCCGAAAATAGATCCTTTTAAATACTTAGTAAATAATCTGAAATGTGACGCATTTGCATTGTGCGAAACTTGGTTAACTTCTGATGTATCACTAAACTTCCACGATTTTAACATTATTCGCCTGGATCGAGATAATCCCTACGGAGGAGTACTTTTGGGGATCAAAAAGTGCTATTCCTTCTTTCGAATTAACCTCCCCTCGATATCAGGTATTGAAGTTGTCGCATGTCATGTCACAATTAAAGGCAAGGACCTTTGTATTGCTTCCATCTATATTCCCCCTAGAGCCTCAGTTGGGTACCACTGGCTCAGCAGTATCATGCAACTTCTTCCCGCACCGACGTTAGTTTTAGGAGACTTTAACTCTCACGGTACGGGATGGGGTTGTCTTCATGATGATAACAGATCAGCTATGATCCATGATATTTGCGACAACTTCAATATGACAATCTTGAATACGGGAGAAATAACACGAATTCCCGCACCACCAGCAAGACCAAGTGCGCTGGACTTATCCCTCTGCTCGACATCGCTACAGTTGGATTGCACGTGGAAGGTAATCCCTGATCCCCACGGTAGCGATCATCTGCCTATCGTAATTTCAATCGCCAGCGGATTAAGACCATCGGAAACAATCAATGTTTTGTATGACCTCACACGAAATATTGATTGGAAATGCTACGCAATATCGATATCTGAGAAACTAGAAACAACACAAGAACTTCCTCCGGAGGAAGAGTATACGTTTATGGCTGGCTTGATTCTCGACACTGCGATTCAAGCTCAGACGAAACGTATACCCGGCGCGAATACTAACATTCGTCCTCCCAACCCGTGGTGGGACAAAGAGTGCTCATCACTGAACGCGGAAAGATCTTTAGCATTCAAAAAGTTCAGAAAATATGGAACACCTGATAATTATAGAAATTACGCAGCGCTAGATAAGCAAATGAAGAACTTAGTTAAAGCAAAGAAACTAGGTTACTGGCGACGGTTTGTTGACGGATTAACAAAAGAAACATCGATGAGCACTCTTTGGAACACAGCCCGACGAATGCGCAACCAAAACACAACGAACGAAAGCGAGGAATATTCTAACCGCTGGATATTCGATTTCGCTAAAAAAGTATGTCCTGATTCTGTTCCGGAACAGAAGATATCCCGCGCCGCGACTTCGAATACAAACGAAACACCGTTTTCGATGGTAGAGTTCTCACTTGCGCTCTTGTCGTGTAACAATAAGGCCCCGGGGTTAGACAGAATTAAATTCAACTTGTTGAAAAAGCTTCCTGACTCTGCCAAAAGGCGCTTGCTGAATTTGTTTAACAAGTTCCTCGAGGGTAATATTGTTCCACACGACTGGAGACAAGTGAGAGTTATCGCCATTCAAAAACCTGGGAAACCAGCCTCCGATCACAATTCGTATCGGCCGATTGCTATGCTTTCCTGTATCCGGAAGTTGTTCGAAAAAATGATTCTCTTCCGTCTAGACAATTGGGTCGAGACTAATGGTTTACTTTCAGATACACAATTCGGCTTCCGCAGGGGTAAAGGAACGAACGATTGTCTTGCGTTGCTCTCAACCGAAATTCAAATGGCATTTGCTCGTAAAGAACAAATGGCATCAGTATTTCTAGATATCAAGGGGGCTTTTGATTCAGTTTCTATAAATATCCTATCTAAGAAGCTGCACCAGCATGGTCTTTCGCCGGTTTTGAATACCTTTTTACATAATCTATTGTCCGAGAAACACATGTATTTTGCACATGGTGATTTGTCGACAATACGATTCAGTTACATGGGTCTTCCTCAGGGCTCATGCTTAAGCCCCCTTTTATACAACTTTTACGTAAACAATATCGATGAATGTATCAACACATCTTGCACGCTAAGACAACTTGCCGACGACAGCGTTGTGTCCATTATAGGACCCAAAGCTGCCGATCTCCAAGGACCATTACAAGATACCCTCGACAACTTGTCGACATGGGCTCTTCAAATGGGTATCGAGTTCTCTACGGAGAAAACTGAGCTGGTCGTATTTTCAAGAAAGCGAGAACCAGCACAACTACAGCTTCAACTAGGGGGTGGAACCATAGCTCAGGTCTTCACATTTAAATATCTCGGGGTCTGGTTCGACTCCAAAGGCACCTGGGGATGTCACATTAGATATCTGAAACAAAAATGCCAGCAGAGAATCAATTTTCTTCGCACAATAACCGGAACTTGGTGGGGTGCAAACCCAGGAGACCTGATCAGGCTGTACCAAACAACGATATTGTCCGTAATGGAATATGGATGCTTCTGCTTCCGATCTGCCGCGAACACCCATTTCATTAAACTGGAAAGAATTCAGTATCGTTGTTTGCGTATTGCCTTATGTTGCATGCAGTCGACTCATACGATGAGTCTCGAAGTGCTCGCGGGCGTCTTACCGTTGAAAAACCGATTCTGGGATCTCTCATATCGATTGCTAATCCGATGCGATATCTTAAATCCGATGGTGATTGAAAACTTCGAAAGGCTTGTCGAGCTCAATTCTCAGACCCGTTTTATGTCCTTGTATTTTGATTACATGGCTCAGAATATTAATCCTTCTTCGTTTGTTTCCAACCGTGCTCATTTCTTGGATACTACTAATTCTACTGTGTTTTTCGACACATCCATGAGAGAAGAAATTCGTGGAATTCCGGACCACGTGCGCCCTCAAGTGGCCCCAAATATTTTTTATAATAAATTTAGAACAGTCAACTGTGAAAAGATGTTTTACACTGACGGATCAAACATCAACAGGTCCACAGGCTTCGGAATCTTCAATCAGAACATCACCGCTTCGTACAAACTCAGTGATCCGGCTTCAGTCTACGTCGCAGAATTAGCTGCTATTCAGTACACCCTCGAGATCATTGAAACCTTGCCCAAAGACCATTACTTCATTGTCACGGACAGTCTAAGCTCAATAGAAGCTCTCCGGGCAATGAAGTCAGGAAAGTATCCCCCATATTTCCTGGGGAAAATACGGGAACATTTGAGAACTTTATCTGAACGGTCTTATTTAATATCGTTAGTCTGGGTCCCTTCGCATTGTTCCATTCCGGGCAATGAAAAGGCAGACTCATTGGCTAAGGTGGGCGCATTAGAAGGTGATATTTATGAAAGACCAATCTGCTTCAATGAATTTTTCAGTATCTCTCGTCAGAAAACTCTCGAAAGTTGGCAAACTTCATGGAGCAATGGCGAACTGGGACGATGGCTGCATTCCATTATCCCTAGGGTATCGACGAAACCTTGGTTCAGGGGGATGAACGTGAGTCGTGACTTCATTCGTGTGATGTCTCGGCTCATGTCAAACCATTACACCTTCAACGCGCACCTCCGGCGTATTGGAATCGTGGAGAGCGGTCTCTGCGCTTGTGGTGACGGTTATCAGGACATCGAGCATGTCGTATGGACGTGTACGGAGTATCGTGACGCCAGGTCTTTATTAAAGGACTCCCTAAGGGCCCGAGGTAGACCACCTGAAGTTCCGGTCCGAGATGTGTTGGCTAGTCGGGATATCTCTTATATGCTTCTTATATACCAGTACCTCAAACACATTAATATCCAAGTGTAATCTGTTATACCTCGCTCAGAAAGTATAATCTCCACCTACAGGTTCGACACTAACATCCGCTCGATTCTCTCGATCACCGTCCCTGTCCACCATCTTCATTGGAACTAACAAGATCTTTTTTTGTCACTAACTTTTCGTTCCCCCCTTCCATGTCTCTTCACCATCTCGATGGCAACTAATTAGATCTCTGTAGTTTTCAGACATTTTGTTTCCATACCCCCTATTTACCTCGGTTTTCACAATATTTACTTTTTTTATTTTCTCATCTCTTCGTAACATCACCATCACCGCCTACGGTCCTACGCTCCAGACGATGACCAGCATGCGGGCCACCCGCCGGGCCTTCGTAGCCTGGGGGTGTTTCCCGCGGACCCACACGAACCGAAAGGAAGCGGCCATATATAGCACCATTTGGAATTCATGCAATATTCAATTCACCGACACCTGCCGAATACCAGCTAAAAGCTTTTTTCAAAAATTCTAGACGACATAATCTAATGATACTATTCTAGTTTTAAGTTAGTCGTTAATTAAGATTAGGAAATACCCTTGGCATCTTAGAGCTTAAGCAGTGTGCCTGAAAATATATATTATACTATTGAAAAAAAAAAAAAGTGTCAAGTTCGAGACATCGATTGAAGTCGAAAAATTTGGTAAGAAAGCTATGGTTTGGCAAGCAATTTATAGCTGCGGTAAGATTTCGAAACCCTTCATCACCACTGCTTCAATGAACAGCGAGATATACATCAAGGAATGTTTATAAAAACGACTTCTACCCATGATTCGAAGCCACAAGGATACTGTTGTCTTCTGGCTAGATCTTGCTTCTTGCCACTACTCGAAATCAACGGTAGAATGGTATACTACTAAAATAATCACTTTCGTCCCAAAAGACATGAATCCACCAAATTGCCCACAACTTCGATCAATTGAGAAATTTTGGGCATTAACGAAGGCACATCTTAGGAAACATGTCTCGGCAGCCGAAACCATTCAACAGTTTGAAAAAGATTGGAAAAAAGTTTCAAAACTTGTCGCCAAGAAGTCTGTACGGAATTTAATGAGGAACCCAATTTAGGAAGAGGAAAAATATATCATCTCCTAAACTCCCTAGAAAGGGTTCGAAGATATCTCTTGAAGGCCCTCCAAAAGTAACAGCAGAAGGAAGTGTTGGTAAAAAAAACGAAAAGAAGAAGCCAAAAGCTCCTAGTTCCGGAGACTTGAAATCGGAGAAAGAATATCCAACACTTCCGGGGACACCCAAAACCCCGAAAGTCCCCAAGGAACCAGAGAACACATCAAGTGCTGGACTTGTAAAATTCAGTGACATTGTGGACTTTATATTTTCCGTCTTCAACATTTCTGACCCCCTAAAAGGTATTTTGATGACTTTCCTGCCAAAAGTTAAAATGTTTTTGATGCAGCTGACTGCAAAATGGCCCCTCCTCTCAGCAATCGTTTCCTTCGAGGGCTAATTTTTCGAACGAGGTCAAGGATTCGATCACTGTTTTACAGTGGAACTGTAGAAGTATCATCCCGAAAATAGATCCTTTTAAATACTTAGTAAATAATCTGAAATGTGACGCATTTGCATTGTGCGAAACTTGGTTAACTTCTGATGTATCACTAAACTTCCACGATTTTAACATTATTCGCCTGGATCGAGATAATCCCTACGGAGGAGTACTTTTGGGGATCAAAAAGTGCTATTCCTTCTTTCGAATTAACCTCCCCTCGATATCAGGTATTGAAGTTGTCGCATGTCATGTCACAATTAAAGGCAAGGACCTTTGTATTGCTTCCATCTATATTCCCCCTAGAGCCTCAGTTGGGTACCACTGGCTCAGCAGTATCATGCAACTTCTTCCCGCACCGACGTTAGTTTTAGGAGACTTTAACTCTCACGGTACGGGATGGGGTTGTCTTCATGATGATAACAGATCAGCTATGATCCATGATATTTGCGACAACTTCAATATGACAATCTTGAATACGGGAGAAATAACACGAATTCCCGCACCACCAGCAAGACCAAGTGCGCTGGACTTATCCCTCTGCTCGACATCGCTACGGTTGGATTGCACGTGGAAGGTAATCCCTGATCCCCACGGTAGCGATCATCTGCCTATCGTAATTTCAATCGCCAGCGGATTAAGACCATCGGAAACAATCAATGTTTTGTATGACCTCACACGAAATATTGATTGGAAATGCTACGCAATATCGATATCTGAGAAACTAGAAACAACACAAGAACTTCCTCCGGAGGAAGAGTATACGTTTATGGCTGGCTTGATTCTCGACACTGCGATTCAAGCTCAGACGAAACGTATACCCGGCGCGAATACTAACATTCGTCCTCCCAACCCGTGGTGGGACAAAGAGTGCTCATCACTGAACGCGGAAAGATCTTTAGCATTCAAAAAGTTCAGAAAATATGGAACACCTGATAATTATAGAAATTACGCAGCGCTAGATAAGCAAATGAAGAACTTAGTTAAAGCAAAGAAACTAGGTTACTGGCGACGGTTTGTTGACGGATTAACAAAAGAAACATCGATGAGCACTCTTTGGAACACAGCCCGACGAATGCGCAACCAAAACACAACGAACGAAAGCGAGGAATATTCTAACCGCTGGATATTCGATTTCGCTAAAAAAGTATGTCCTGATTCTGTTCCGGAACAGAAGATATCCCGCGCCGCGACTTCGAATACAAACGAAACACCGTTTTCGATGGTAGAGTTCTCACTTGCGCTCTTGTCGTGTAACAATAAGGCCCCGGGGTTAGACAGAATTAAATTCAACTTGTTGAAAAAGCTTCCTGACTCTGCCAAAAGGCGCTTGCTGAATTTGTTTAACAAGTTCCTCGAGGGTAATATTGTTCCACACGACTGGAGACAAGTGAGAGTTATCGCCATTCAAAAACCTGGGAAACCAGCCTCCGATCACAATTCGTATCGGCCGATTGCTATGCTTTCCTGTATCCGGAAGTTGTTCGAAAAAATGATTCTCTTCCGTCTAGACAATTGGGTCGAGACTAATGGTTTACTTTCAGATACACAATTCGGCTTCCGCAGGGGTAAAGGAACGAACGATTGTCTTGCGTTGCTCTCAACCGAAATTCAAATGGCATTTGCTCGTAAAGAACAAATGGCATCAGTATTTCTAGATATCAAGGGGGCTTTTGATTCAGTTTCTATAAATATCCTATCTAAGAAGCTGCACCAGCATGGTCTTTCGCCGGTTTTGAATACCTTTTTACATAATCTATTGTCCGAGAAACACATGTATTTTGCACATGGTGATTTGTCGACAATACGATTCAGTTACATGGGTCTTCCTCAGGGCTCATGCTTAAGCCCCCTTTTATACAACTTTTACGTAAACAATATCGATGAATGTATCAACACATCTTGCACGCTAAGACAACTTGCCGACGACAGCGTTGTGTCCATTATAGGACCCAAAGCTGCCGATCTCCAAGGACCATTACAAGATACCCTCGACAACTTGTCGACATGGGCTCTTCAAATGGGTATCGAGTTCTCTACGGAGAAAACTGAGCTGGTCGTATTTTCAAGAAAGCGAGAACCAGCACAACTACAGCTTCAACTAGGGGGTGGAACCATAGCTCAGGTCTTCACATTTAAATATCTCGGGGTCTGGTTCGACTCCAAAGGCACCTGGGGATGTCACATTAGATATCTGAAACAAAAATGCCAGCAGAAATTCAATTTTCTTCGCACAATAACCGGAACTTGGTGGGGTGCAAACCCAGGAGACCTGATCAGGCTGTACCAAACAACGATATTGTCCGTAATGGAATATGGATGCTTCTGCTTCCGATCTGCCGCGAACACCCATTTCATTAAACTGGAAAGAATTCAGTATCGTTGTTTGCGTATTGCCTTATGTTGCATGCAGTCGACTCATACGATGAGTCTCGAAGTGCTCGCGGGCGTCTTACCGTTGAAAAACCGATTCTGGGATCTCTCATATCGATTGCTAATCCGATGCGATATCTTAAATCCGATGGTGATTGAAAACTTCGAAAGGCTTGTCGAGCTCAATTCTCAGACCCGTTTTATGTCCTTGTATTTTGATTACATGGCTCAGAATATTAATCCTTCTTCGTTTGTTTCCAACCGTGCTCATTTCTTGGATACTACTAATTCTACTGTGTTTTTCGACACATCCATGAGAGAAGAAATTCGTGGAATTCCGGACCACGTGCGCCCTCAAGTGGCCCCAAATATTTTTTATAATAAATTTAGAACAGTCAACTGTGAAAAGATGTTTTACACTGACGGATCAAACATCAACAGGTCCACAGGCTTCGGAATCTTCAATCAGAACATCACCGCTTCGTACAAACTCAGTGATCCGGCTTCAGTCTACGTCGCAGAATTAGCTGCTATTCAGTACACCCTCGAGATCATTGAAACCTTGCCCAAAGACCATTACTTCATTGTCACGGACAGTCTAAGCTCAATAGAAGCTCTCCGGGCAATGAAGTCAGGAAAGTATCCCCCATATTTCCTGGGGAAAATACGGGAACATTTGAGAACTTTATCTGAACGGTCTTATTTAATATCGTTAGTCTGGGTCCCTTCGCATTGTTCCATTCCGGGCAATGAAAAGGCAGACTCATTGGCTAAGGTGGGCGCATTAGAAGGTGATATTTATGAAAGACCAATCTGCTTCAATGAATTTTTCAGTATCTCTCGTCAGAAAACTCTCGAAAGTTGGCAAACTTCATGGAGCAATGGCGAACTGGGACGATGGCTGCATTCCATTATCCCTAGGGTATCGACGAAACCTTGGTTCAGGGGGATGAACGTGAGTCGTGACTTCATTCGTGTGATGTCTCGGCTCATGTCAAACCATTACACCTTCAACGCGCACCTCCGGCGTATTGGAATCGTGGAGAGCGGTCTCTGCGCTTGTGGTGACGGTTATCAGGACATCGAGCATGTCGTATGGACGTGTACGGAGTATCGTGACGCCAGGTCTTTATTAAAGGACTCCCTAAGGGCCCGAGGTAGACCACCTGAAGTTCCGGTCCGAGATGTGTTGGCTAGTCGGGATATCTCTTATATGCTTCTTATATACCAGTAC
This sequence comes from Malaya genurostris, assembly GCF_030247185.1. Lineage (NCBI taxonomy): Eukaryota > Metazoa > Arthropoda > Insecta > Diptera > Culicidae > Malaya > Malaya genurostris. The sequence continues at coordinate 98,464,516 of NC_080572.1, forward strand.
CTCAAACACATTAATATCCAAGTGTAATCTGTTATACCTCGCTCAGAAAGTATAATCTCCACCTACAGGTTCGACACTAACATCCGCTCGATTCTCTCGATCACCGTCCCTGTCCACCATCTTCATTGGAACTAACAAGATCTTTTTTTGTCACTAACTTTTCGTTCCCCCCTTCCATGTCTCTTCACCATCTCGATGGCAACTAATTAGATCTCTGTAGTTTTCAGACATTTTGTTTCCATACCCCCTATTTACCTCGGTTTTCACAATATTTACTTTTTTTATTTTCTCATCTCTTCGTAACATCACCATCACCGCCTACGGTCCTACGCTCCAGACGATGACCAGCATGCGGGCCACCCGCCGGGCCTTCGTAGCCTGGGGGTGTTTCCCGCGGACCCACACGAACCGAAAGGAAGCGGCCATATATAGCACCATTTGGAATTCATGCAATATTCAATTCACCGACACCTGCCGAATACCAGCTAAAAGCTTTTTTCAAAAATTCTAGACGACATGATCTAATGATACTATTCTAGTTTTAAGTTAGTCGTTAATTAAGATTAGGAAATACCCTTGGCATCTTAGAGCTTAAGCAGTGTGCCTGAAAATATATATTATACTATTGAAAAAAAAAAAGTGTCAAGTTCGAGACATCGATTGAAGTCGAAAAATTTGGTAAGAAAGCTATGGTTTGGCAAGCAATTTATAGCTGCGGTAAGATTTCGAAACCCTTCATCACCACTGCTTCAATGAACAGCGAGATATACATCAAGGAATGTTTATAAAAACGACTTCTACCCATGATTCGAAGCCACAAGGATACTGTTGTCTTCTGGCTAGATCTTGCTTCTTGCCACTACTCGAAATCAACGGTAGAATGGTATACTACTAAAATAATCACTTTCGTCCCAAAAGACATGAATCCACCAAATTGCCCACAACTTCGATCAATTGAGAAATTTTGGGCATTAACGAAGGCACATCTTAGGAAACATGTCTCGGCAGCCGAAACCATTCAACAGTTTGAAAAAGATTGGAAAAAAGTTTCAAAACTTGTCGCCAAGAAGTCTGTACGGAATTTAATGAGGAACGTTCGCAAGAAGGTGCGCCAGCTAGTCTACAATGGCTAAGTAGTAAATTTTGAGAATAATATTCTGTTGTTGTAGTCTAATATTATCAGTATATCTAATAACATTTGAATATCTAACACTTGTGAATTATTTACAGCGAAATCAAAGTGCGTCCATACTTTCTGGGACAGTCTTTAACGTGTGATTTATCTGCAATATCTCTCGAAAGCAGAAAATTATTGCATTTCATGTTCAGTAAGTCTAAATTTTGTGCACATCAATTGATAACCACATCGATATTGTTTTTCACTGTTCAGCAAAGTACATCTGTTTGCCTTTCTCTATAGAATGGTATTAGAATTGCTGGAAAACCCGACTTTCGAACGGAGCCTCGGAGACCCATAGTGTTATATACCATTTGACGAGATCGGAAAATGTATGTGTGTGTGTTTGTGTGTGTGTGAAGGTGTGTGTGCACTTTTCGAAGATACTTTACCAGCCAGAGAAGCCGATTTTACAAACTATGGCTCGTTTGAAAACTACTATTGGGCTATTGATCAAGTTCAAAGATTAAATGGCTGCGACTTCTGGTTCCGGAGATATGTTGGTATAAGTTACGTAACCGACAAAACGTGTTGTATTTTTACCGCGCAATTTTCTCAGAGATGGCGAACCGATTTTAACAAACTTAAACTCGTTTGAAAGCTACGATTGGGCCATTGATCAAGTTCGAATATCAAATGGCTGTGACTTTTGGTTTCAGAGATATAATGGTATAAGTGACGTAACCGACAAAGCACGTTGTTTTTTATCGCTCTAATGTATATGGGGCATTCCACGCAAAATCAGCCACCCAATTTTTTTTTTAAATCTAAGTATTTTTTTTCGCTAAAGAACTCAAAAATATTCGACACGTATTTTTTTATTTCAATATGGTACGTGAAATTTTCGAGATACGATTTTTTGAAATTTCGCGTTTTTAAAAAAGAGCCTTTTTTCAACAGCCTATACTGTAAAATCTAATAAAGATACAAAAATTCTTCTAAGACATGAAATGTGCGTCTTTTCCTTAGCTTACAAACATAAAACAAGCTTTAAAGTTGATATAATGAAAAAAGTTAAAAATTAATAAACAAATAAAAAAATTTCAAACTTGGGCCTAATTTTTTAAATTATTTTTTGTTGAAAAAAGAAGCCTTAGGGGTTTAACTCAATCTTGGCAAAGTTTCAGACTGGATAGATCAATACTTTCGGAGCAGTGAATTTTTCAATTACGACCCGCACGCGCGGAGCGTACTGCAGCGCATTTCGCTCGGGTACGGGCTTAACTTGTCGACACATGTCGCGCCACTGATCGATTCCTAACTTTGTCAGTTTATTGTTAGCAACGTTTCAAGTAGAAAACGAGTACAATTGGGACAAAGGATTTACGTGAGTAATAAAAACATAAAGTGACATAAAGTTTTTGCACAGTTGCAATTTTTCTATGATTTGGGTTTTCTAGTTTACAAAAACTCAATACTTCAAACGTGTCCTGGGAAGAGAAAACTATCTTTTTCAATTGCTTGTCTCCGTGTGGATCAACATAATGAAACGATTGTGTTCCAGAAATAGTTTTACATTTTTCGAGACGAATTACGAAATTTCTCGGGTTTTACATAATTTTCCGAGCATTTGTATATGACTGAAATATTGGGTAGAGAAGATGCTTCCCTAGCTCACACGTACAATCCATGCGCGGTCGAAATTTGACAATCATTGATCATTTGTAAACTTGCGCGACGTGCCATTCTTTTGATAGTTCCTCCAGTACCGTCGCATGGCCCTTTTCTATGAGCTGTCGCGTGAAAATTTCACTAAGCAAAACGATGAAAATCATGCTCGTAATGAAATATATTCGCAAAGTGTTTTACATTTTTGAATTGCTGAGAAGCGCCGTTAGAAAAAGAGATGCACTTGCGTATATGTGGATAGTATTGTAAAAAATATTGATTAAGAGCTTCGCGAAAAACATACACAGCTATTGCGTCATCTTTGTTGCAATCAGAAATAATTACTAATGTTTTATGATCGATTTTGCTGTTCATTTTATAATAGAAAACAATGGGAAATAAAGTCGTTTGGTCGTTGTTCCAATGAAAGCCAGTTATGGCGTTTTGAATAACGAAGGCGTAAGTTTCCGCAAAATCGCAAATTATTAAACTATTTTTTTCACATTTTAAAAATATGAGGTTTGTTTTCTAGCAATGAAAGAATGCATGTGCAGCTCAGCCATAGCCGAAGCAGAAAAAAGTCAACGCCGGAGACCGCCGGTCGGATCTGCATAATGCGGACAGCCTTTTAAGACCGTATCCGAGCGAATTGCGCTGCGGTACGCTTCGCGCGTGCGGGTCGTAATTGAAAAATTCACTGCTCCGAAAGTATTGTTTATTAATTTTTATTTGTTTATTAATTTTTAACTTTTTTCATTATATTAACTTTAAAGGTTGTTTCATGGAATCGCTTATTTGAAAGCTAAGGAAAAGACGCACATTTCATGTCTTGGACGAATTTTTGTATCTTTATTAGATTTTACAGTATAGGCTGTTGAAAAAAGGCTCTTTTTTGAAAACGAGAAATTAAAAAAAAAATTCTCGAAAATTTCACGTACCACATTGAAATAAAAAAATACGTGTCGAATATTTTCGAGTTCTTTAGCGAAAAAAAATAGTTATATGAAAAAAAATTTTGGGTGGCTGATTTTGCGTGGAATGCCCCATATATATTAATATTTTGGGATTACCTCTAATTTCGTTATGCGCTATTGTTCAAAAGTTTAAACACCTAGATAAAAGTCTCCATGCAAAATTTGAGCTAAATCGGACATAGGTAAGGGGTACTACCCGGCGGTTAAGGTTTAAAAATTTTCGATCTTGAACGCGCTTAATTTTCTCAGAGATGGCTGAACCGATTTTAACAAACTTAGAATCGTTTGAAAGCTATTGTTGGACCATTGATCAAGTTCGAAGATCAAATCGCTGAGACTTTTGGTTCCGGAGATATGATTGTATAAGTGACGTAACCGACAAAAAGCGTTGTATTTTAACGCGCTCAATTTTCTCAGAGATGGTTGAACCGATTTTAACAAACTTGGGCTCGTTTGAAAGCTACTGTCAGACTATTGATCAAGTTCAAAGATCAAATGGCTGTGACTTTTGGTTCCGGAGATATGATTGTATAAATGACGTAACCGACAAAAAGCGTTATATTTGAACGCGCTCAATTTTCTCAGAGAAGGCTGAACCGATTTTAACAAACTTGGGCTCGTTTGAAAGCTACTGTCGGACCATTGTTCAAGTTCAAAGATCAAATGGCTGAGACTTTTGGTTTCGGAGATATGATTGTATAAGTGACGTAAACGACAAAAAGCGTCGATTTTTACCGCTCTTATATCTATATAAGGATGCCAAAATTTTGGGATCACCTCTATTTTCGTTAAGCTCTAGTGCTCAAAAGTTTAAGCACCTTCAAAAAAGCCTGCATGCATAATTGAAGCTAAATCGGACATGCGTAAGGGGTGCTGCCCGGTGGTAAAGGTTTGACAATTTTCGATCTTGAAAAAGCACCATAGGGGGGAGTACATGAAATGTCCAAAATCGAAATTTTTTTTGATGCCGAAACTCTTGAAACTGCATTAAACATCGAAATTTAGTGTCATCTAAAAAAATTTTTTTTTGAAAAAATCAACTTTCTGGGACTTGATATTTTTTCTAAGTCCCAAAAAGTCGATTTTTCCAAATTTTTTTTTCGAGATGACACTAAATCTCGACGTTTCATGCAATTCTAAGCCTTTTGGCATCAAAATTTTTTTTTCGATTTCGAAAATTTCATGTATTCCCCCTATGGTGATTTTTCAAGATATATGAAAATTCCACTAAGTGGACTGAAAAGGGTTTTTTAGATTAGCATCACTGTTCTCATACAAATAGGCAACTCAAATGTCAAGCACTAGTTTGGAAAAATGATGCTGACTGTGTGACATAAACACTGAAGCATGCCTTTGTGAACTACTCGAATCAATCTGAAACAATTGGTGTCAAAATTAGTATCCGAAATTATTTAATAAAAGTAATAAAATATAGTAATATAGTAATAGTAATAAAATATAATAAAAGTAAGAAAAATAGTAATAAAAATTAATAAAAGAAATATATTTTCATGAGACTGTTATGAAAGAAGAGAAAGGCATTATCACACCACTAGGTGGATTAAGAAGGGTTTTTAGTAATTGTCTTAAATATAGTTTTTTCTCTAAAACTTTGTAGAAAACGTCGTTTTTCTATCTCTCAAGGGAAAACAGTTGTTGAAATGAACTTAAACTTAAGGAAAACAGTTGTTGAAATGGAATCATAGTAGGTTTTACACATTTTTATTGTGATCAAACTACGAAGTATATTATTGTAAAAGAGTCCTCCGAAGAAACTACGTGTATCGGATCAACGGTTTAGCAGCTAGAGAATTAAGTTCACGTTTTTATCGATTCAAACCACTGTGCGATAGGGGTGAGGGTGGGGGCATCGGTCATGCGAGCAAAAAAACTTCACCCTGAACTTAACCACCGAAAAGCGAGCAAAAAAATGGTCCCACCGAAGATTGTTTTGCCACTTTTAAAAAACGTTGCGCCCACATCAATTTTTTGCCGAGATGATTACCGACTTCCTCGGCGGTGTAAATCTCGACAATTTAGGGTTGGTGTATGGGAATATTTCCGGATTCAGTTATTGATAACTAATAAAAATCCAATTGGCTTCAATAGTTAACGCACGAAGAGATCAAATAACGATTCTCAAAAGTAAATTAACTGGATCTAACAAACTTGAGTTTCGTGGATAGATGCATTGTAACAGACTGGTGTAAAACTTCACCAATAAAATGGTTTCAAATCCCTATAGCGAGAATTGTATTTTTATATAATTTATTGGAAATAGAACATGATAAAATAACTCCCGACTATCCTTGAGAAGAATTGAATGTCTTATTTATTGTATCTATTCAACTTCAAGTGTTGAAAGCGGGGGATATTGTTTTCATTGAAGTTTTGCACGCATCATCTCCATTTTGAAAAAAGGAATAACGAGCTAATATTTCTCATTATTCCCAACTCCAAAGTTAAATTCCGTTAAAAAAGAATTATTTCGAATTATTCAATCTAAACCAAGAAGATATTCACACGGTAACAAATATCTTTTATCATATTAATTTATTCCTATCCAATTGAAATGATCAGTTACAATGACATTTAAAGTCCAATATTTTATGTTTAATAAATTAAGCTCTCATTTTCAATGCGCTAAACTAGTATAATTGTTCAAATGTTTTGCATTTACCAAAAACGAAAATTGACAGATGCTTAGTTAAAAATAACTTTTTTTTAGTATGAAAGACATAAATTTTCTTTTTTTAATGTTTTTATGGAATAAGGGTGATCCCAGAAAAGTTTTTCACTACATAGTACATTATGGTTCAATTCAAATGGTGTCCTTGCCTCGATTTTAGTTTTTTCACTCTTCCTGAAAGGCTTTCCTTATCCGAAAACTTCGATGGTTTTAATCCACTCGACATTGAATTGTATCCTTTCATGCCTAATCCACTGTACGGCAATGATGAAAATGGTTTCGCAGAGTATCCAAATGAGTCGACCATATTTAATCCATATTCAGTTCTCATGATGTCTTGCAATATCCTCTTTTGTTAATAATCCAGACTAGAAGCACCTTCCCGAGTTTCACCGATTTGCACAATCCGCGCGAATTCACAAGACTGAAGGCATGTTAAAAGGCTCGCATCGCCTTTTATAGCGATTTTCTTTTGTTTTTTTTTTTCCGGGGGTGATAGGAAGAGTAGAGATTTATAAGTTTGGTTCTGGGCTGAAGTAACAAATCCTTGACAACGGTTTTGGCGGATCAGTTATAGTTATGTTGTCTAAACAGTGCGGTGGAATTTGGGTTCTTTGCGGAAGTTCGTTTTATACCAACTGGCAGTTGGCACATGCAAAACCGCATTCAAATAACGATTGCCACGTTTGCCGTGGCAGTTTGTATGACTTTCAGTGGTTCATTTTTGAGGGTAGTATAGATAAAATAATTAATCACATACGGCTGTGATCGCGTGATGTCGTGCTGGGAAGCAATCCAAAAGTTTATGGCAAAGACAACATTTTTTATGATACATTGGCGGGGAAGTTCAGTGTGTCGCAGTCAGGCTCGTGTTGTCCTAAAACCACAGCATGAAGCACTTTGCGAACTATGTCATGTAGTCTATCGATAAGAGCTAGTACCGAATGCTCAGGGATTTATTTCAGTTATTGATTTTTAAGTCAATGCAAGAGGTTAGACATTTTTTATGATCATAAATAAATAATCTGCAAGAAGCAGCTCTTTAATTCTATATTTTATAACACAGTAAGGACACAGAGAACAAACATTCAATCTAGTACAAACTTTTTCAAAAAAGCTGTGTAAAGCATACAAGTAAAAATCCGTTAAAAATCACCGTTGTGCATGACTTTGCACACATGAATTACCATTGTATGAAAGCTTAAACGCAAGAGCCCATAAGGGATTATTGGGCTGCTCGAATCGCCCCTACAGGAGAATTGTTAGATGGCGATTACTTTTTAAAACAACCGTTAAATTTCTTACACAAATTGAAATCTCTGCTATGATGTCTGTTCTCTGTGGTAAGGATGTGATCCATATCGTGAATAATTTTGACTTTTTAATAAATGTAGTGTAGTTATTCAATATGTTGTCAAAATGCATGGTTGTCTTTATTCCATGGTTATTTTCTGACATTATTGTCAAACGAAGTAAGCTTCTCTCGAAGTTCCTCTCATGTATTGCAATTTTTACACTTGTTATAATTTTATTTTCATTCGTAAATTCATAATTCCGTAAATTATTCATCTAAATTTATGAAGCGTACAAACTGAAATTAACAAGTAGCCATCATAATTTTTTACCAATGAATTAAGTCAACCGCAAAGTTTCCTCTGAGAATAAGTGTTTTAAAATGTATGGCAATTATTCACAAAAATGTGCGCTGATTGATTTTCAGAGATCTAACACATTTAGTGAGATGGAAATAACGGAGTAATGTATCGATGGCATCTAGACTATTTCAAATTGCTACTAGTCCTACGATATAAACAGAACTATGGTCTTCAACCTTAAAGAGAAAATATATGTCTTGAACGAGTCCAAAAACACCTACCTATTCCAATTATATCATGTTGAACTGGAGTTGCTCACCACTAAGAGTACTGCAATAAAAAGAGTCGATAGCTATGATGATTTATGGACCTCAAATGGAGTTGTCTTTATTTTAGTGATACTTGATGAGAGAAACGTGTAGTGATACGTGGCGGTTACTATCGTAGCGGTGAACCAACTACTAGAAGCAATAAAGATATGTTGTAAAAATATTTCTATTTTCTGGGTGCAACGGCATGAAACAATGATTCATGGGGATGAGATTTAACATTTCCTGTCATGTTCCTACATCAGGGACTTCAAGAATACAAGAAAAGAGAAACAGTGAGTATTGATTGTTAGATGATGTAGTAGTAATTGATTCTCAATGCAACATGGAAAAGCATACTCACTCGGTCGGTATCCTTTATAACTTACAAGCTCAACTCGACTAGCTTCGTTGCACCTGATGGGGTCAACTAGAAAAAAAAGTTTTTTTCAATGAGTTGGACTAAAAACGCATTGTCCTAACATATTGGAAACTATAATTTTTATGCATAGTTATTAATCAAACAGATATAAGATTGAAAATTTCAAGATTTATGACTGAAGGTTGCACGTTTAAAATCCGTTCACAGCAAATTTTCTGGGAATAAAAAATAAATAAAGTTAGTTTTGGCATTATTCATTGAATTTATTTCGCCTTTATATTCGAATGCGAGAGCCTTGGCCTCAACCCCAGCCATACGGTTTTGTACGACCTCAAAATCGACAGTTTTTTGCGTACTAATTCATGCTTTCGCAAATTTTTCTACATTCTCCACTACTTTAGGTGGTTTTGGGAGAGTCTTCTTCATAATGGCTCATTATTTTTATGTCGGGTGCAGTTCTGGAGTGTTTGGAAAGATTCAGATCCGTTAACACGAAATCAACATCATTCGTCTTATATCACTCTAGCACGTTCTTCGTGCAGTGGCATGATACCAAAGCTCCCCAGTAAATCGTCGGACCGTCGTGAGCCGTTAGGAGGGAGACAGAAATCTTCCATGGTGATTGCGATAACGGAAAGTGTAAAGCTTTCCGCAAGTGCAATCTCTCAAATAAGCACTTCTTGGCAAACTTCGAAACATCACACTTATGTATGCGAAATGTATTGAGTATTGAAGGAAATGTCGACGACAAAGTAGAAAAATTTTATCAAATTGTAAACAATATATTATTAGAAACTTTACCGAAGAAAAGAAGAATAAAAATTATAATAGCAAATTACCTGTATGGTTCAATTCACAACTGAAACATTTGAAAAATAGAAAGCAAAAGGCACACAAAATTTACAAACAAGAAAATAGTGACACTAATCTTCAAAATTACTTAAATCTATGCAATCAACTCAAAATAGCCATAAATGAAGCACATGAAGAATATAAACGCAAAATTGAAAATGAAATTAAGACTTGTCCTAAGAATTTTTTTAACTACACGAAAACTAAACTAAAAAGCAACAATTTTCCATTTCAAATGCATCTCGACGGACATGTAGGAAAAAATAGTATTTGCTAACTTTTTTTTGGAAGTATATACATCGTATTCAAATACTGACCGTGACCGTGAATACTTTTCTTTCATACCTGCATTTTCCAACTCTATCTCTGTAAACTATCTATCAGAACATGACATTTCGACAGCACTGAAAAACTTAGACGCCTCAAAAGGGCCTGGACCTGACAGTATACCACCAATATTCTTAAAAAATCTAGTTGAAGAACTCACACTACCACCACATTTACTTTTTAACTTATCACTTAATAAATGTACTTTTCCTAAAGCATGGAAATCTTCTTTTCTTGTGCCAATATTTAAATCTGGTTCAAAATCTAACATTCGGAACTACCGTGGAGTAGCCATTATCTCTTGCATTTCAAAATTATTTGAAAAAATTGTTAACGAAAAACTTTTTCAACAACTGAAGAACGTAATAACTAACAAACAGCATGGCTTTTTCAAAGGCCGCTCAACTACAACAAATCTCCTTGAATTTGTGACATTCACTCTGAACGCAATGGACGCTGGAAACCACGTAGAAACTCTTTGCATCGACTTTAGCTTTCGACCGTACTGACACACCATTACTTCTATACAAACTACAAGAATATGGCATAGAACATAGCCTTCTGGAGTGGCTTGAATCATACTTAACGAATCGTGTACAAGTAGTTCGTTTCCAAAACATAAACTCTGAGCCAATTAGCCTAGGGCCTCTTTTTTCATTTTAAATATAAACGACATTTCCTTCATACTCAAAAATCTAAAAGTGCTTATATATGCAGACGACATGAAACTCTTCATGGAAATTAAAAAACTAACATTTGTGGAACATTATAACACAATAATCAATAAAGCAAACAGTATGCTGGGCTTTATCAAACGCTTCAGTCATAATTTCCAAGACCCATATACTATAAAATTGCTATATAGTACATATGTCAGACCCATCTTGGAATATTGCAGCCTAGTATGGAATCCATATAACATTATTCACGAAGAACGCATTGAATCTATACAAAAACAATTTCTATTATATGCACTTCGTAAATTAAACTGGACAGCATTTCCTCTACCATCATATGCAGCACGCTGCATGCTCATCAATATACAAACACTTAAAGAACGCCGCGACTTTGCAATGCTTTATTTTATCAGCGACATTATTTCTCAACGCATTCAATCAGTTCCATTATTATCGCAATTAAATTTTTATATACCTAGCCGTCAACTACGTTCCAGAAAATTATTTTTAGAAAAACAAGCTAGTACAAATTATGCAAAATACAGTCCAGTCAATCGAATAATGCGCCATTACAATCAATAGAAATAATGCGTAGTATGTAAGTGAACATTGTAAACAATTTATATGTAGTCTACATTTGCTTGACGAAATAAATAAATAAATATATAAATAAATAAATAAATAAATAAATAAATAAATAAATAAATAAATAAATAAATAAATAAATAAATAAATAAATAAATAAATAAATAAATAAATAAATAAATAAATAAATAAATAAATAAATAAATAAATAAATAAATAAATAAATAAATAAATAAATAAATAAATAAATAAATAAATAAATAAATAAATAAATAAATAAATAAATAAAATAATAAATAAATAAATTACTTTGACAGTCACAGTTTGAGTAGATAACGACCTAATTTTGGGTAGCTTATAGAAGAGCTCGACTCAAAAAATAGGTAAAAATGAATTGTCTGAAACGCCGAAATCTAGTGTGACGCTGATAGTGATGTTGTCCGGGTGATCGTACTGCTATTCACAAGGACTTGCGGGTTGAGTGTTCTCGAGCTAGTTCCAATTTCAGCCGGAATGCTGATTAATATAACGAATGTCGGGAGACCTACTCTCGTAGGGATTTGACCGCCGCAAGGACTGGCACGTGGGTGTTCTCGGGTCGTCTCAATGTCCTACAGGAATAATATTCGCTTGGTTTGATCCTCAGCAGACGAGCAATTGAGCTAATAAATTCAACGGGTACTGTTTGCATCATAAAATATACCAAATGGTAGAATTTAGGAAATTTGAGTTTGTTACTGGGTTTTGTTATATACTGTATTTTAACGAACTTCGCTAAAAGTTATTTTTGAACGGAAGCCTCTAATTTGACTTATATACTTAGACGTGTTTCTCATTGGAAATCCTAAAACGGAAAGGCTTTTCGACTTCTATCGACCCAGCAGCTCTAACTCTATACCTTTTTACCTTTCTCATATACAAAGGCTATGCAATCGCTGTCAAAACCGACTTTACAACCGAAGCCCGGAGAGCCGTGATTCATCTACCATTCGACTCAGTTCGTCGAGATCACCAAATTTCTGTGTGCGTGTGTTTGTATGTGACAAATAATGTCACTCAATTTTCTCAGTGATGGCTGAACCGATTTTCATAAACTTAGATTTAAAAGAAAAGTCCAATGGTCCCATACAAAGTTCCTGAGTTTCATATGGATCTAACTTCCGGTTCCGGAATTACAAGGTGATATGCATCAAAAAAAGGAAAAAAATAGTCACACACGTTTCTCAAAGATGGCCGAACCGATTTTCACAAACTTAGATTCAAATTAAAGGTCTTATGGCCTCATACAATTTTCTTAAATTTCGTTTGGCTTCCGGTTCCGGAATTAAAAGGCAATATGTGCAAATTTATTAAAAATGCGCACTCAATTTTCTCGGAAATGTTTCAACCAATTTCCCCAAACTAAATACAAATAAAAGGTCTTGAAATTCTTTAAAAAGTCCCCGAGAAGTTGATCCAGGTCCGACTTCCGGTTTCGGTATTACAGTGCGATTAGTGAAAATTTTCAATGGTGAAACGAGGTGTACATTTTTATAAAACTTACTGCTAAACTCATCTAGTTGGCAGATCAGATTCAAAACGACGATACAAAACTAGTATGCGACGGTACAAGCAGCTTTGCTCCGTTCGCAGCGTGCTTTGTTCAATTTCGTATAGCGTGCAAGGTTATCACATTAAAATTTATATTTTTCAGGTGAAGAAAAATGTAAATTTCTAATTCTTTTATTCAATTTGTACATACTTGTTTGTGTTATTACAAGATCACGATTTCGATGCTTTTTCTATGACTTATTACCTTTCTCATATAGATACTCTTATTACCTTTCTCATATAGATTCTATACACTTATTACCTTTCTCATATAGAAAGCTTATGCAATCACTAGAAAAATTTACTAGTGAACATTGGCTCAGAGGGCTAAAGTGTTCTATATCATTCGACACAGTTCATCGAGTTGACTAATGTACGTGTCTGTGCGTGTATGTGTGTGAGTATGTGTCAAATAATATCACTCATAAAATATCGTAGTCCCATAGGTTGCTATTGAATTTCACACCGCCATTTAAGGCGACGATGCAAGAAAAGATCAAATTCTTCTAGATTTAGATTAAAACTAATACAATTTGTAGGCTATATTAGTTACTTACTAAACGAATCGGCTTCGGCTATACTGGTTCCAAGTACCCGGTTACAGGAGTACCGGAAATAATGGTCAAAAAGTTTAAAACGAGACTCACTCAATTTTCTCAGAGATGATATGATCGATTTCCACAAATAAGCTTCCAAAAGTCTCATAGGTTGCTGTTTAATTTCATCCAGGTCCGATTTCCGGTTCCAGAACTATAAGGTAAAGTGTGTTTAATCATTTAGTGCAACGATGAAAAATAAAGAAAAAATCATATTTATTCAAGATTGGAAAAAATTCTTCACCGAATCTTATAGTGATATTTTTGAAAATACAAGTTATATGAGAAATGCATCATTACACCACTAGGTGAATTAAAAAAGGTTTTTCATTCTCTTTTCCTTCCTTTTACTATCTATCGCGACAACAAAAATCTCTCTTGGCAGCAGCATCATAGTGTGTGGTGTTATTACATTACGTTTTATAATTTTAACATTTGTTGGAGTGTATAAATAGATATTCACTAATATATTCAATTTTATCCTTTATATTTTTTATTCTTTTTATCTATTTACAATTCTTAATATCACTATACATCTAACCAACAACAATAATTAATTTGAATTATTCAAATGAGTTCTGTGCCTCGACGGTAACAAAATGTATCATATTTTAATACTCATATTATGAAAAATTTATAAATTTACACTAATTTAAAAATATATATCATTGGCAAATGTTAAAATTTGTACATCAAATCTTCTTTGTTATATATTGATACATATGGAACTGTAAGGAAATTGTCGAACATTAATCAAATTGGAGTTAGATAGAAAACTATAAGGAAAATGAGTTTTCAAATTTAAAATACGCGAATGTTAAAGTCATTTTCATGCCATTTATTATTTGCGTTGCTATTACGAAAACAGTTTTGGTAAATACGATCGATTGTTTCGTGCAGAGTCGATTTGCGGTGCTAGTGCAGCTCGAAGCCCTTCTTGATCGGAACTACCTAGAACGTATGCATGAAAACTGGATAGTGATTAAACGGTGCCTTACGACATCCATAGTACCGCAAAACCAGATTACATTCAACTCACCGCCCCCCATGTAGATCAAAATAGGTGCGGTACAAGCACTGATTTGTAGGATATGTTTGATTCTGCTCGTACTTGTAATGTACACCAATTGGGCGTCTATCAAAATTAGAGTGACTGTAACCAATTCTGCTGATTCAGCGGGCAGTTTGAAAATCAATTTAAATTCTTTCAGTTGATCTTGAATTTGTAGTTGTCCATCGCCTAACGAAGTTGGTTCGATGGTTAAATTAGTAAAACAAGTGAAGGGAATTATACTGTAACTCTCATTTTGATAGAATATTATATTTTCTGACTGAAGAAAATAAAATCTTGGCACTACGTTCCAATGCGAAACTTTAACACGACCTTCTGCTTCGACAAAGCTCCAATTTTTCCTGGGCGAACAATACATGAAAGTATATTTATCAGCACGAAAGTCATATAGATTTCAATCATCCATGGCATCCGGGATCCCCTCATCCAGACACCTAAGATTGTAACGCATAATTTGTTCTTTGTCGACGTGAGTCGGAAATGCTAATAGAGTGCGAACTTGCACAACACCAAAGAATGATTCCAATTAGTTGACCGCCTATAAACACATGTTCCACGAAATGCCATGGCCCTTTCGGTTCACTAGTATGGCAATATTTCTTCCATTATTGCTTTGCCTCACAATTCATGACCAAATCCAAATGCGGCTTTTGAGTACCGTTCCCGAAACAAACGTGAGGGCGGTTATGATTATGAAATAGATCATTCATTATTATAAGTTTTGTTACGAAAATTTGGCCATGATGAGGCGAACAGAGTTCGTTCTGAGATGATTGTAAAAGAGATTAATAAGTTTAGATTGTGTTCATCACGCTATGAGAATGTAATGGGTTGAGCCCAATAGGTAATTAATCAATCAACTAAACGTGTTTGTATCACAATTTGTCACATATCAAAACATTTTGATAATGATCGTCTATTGGATGCATTTCATTAGTGGTAGAATACATCATAATTTACTATATGTGAGTATATGGACTTACGTGTAGGAGATATAATTTTTTCTCTTGGAAATCAATTCATTCAAAATTCTGTAACTTATTCAAATATCAATATGTATGTATAATGATTTAATGGTAGTTCGCTTGATATGTTCACAACAATAAAATACCTCATTCCGATGTTATAAAAGAAAGCGTAGAAAATGAAACATGTTTTTGGCAAACAAATTTGAAACATGATTTATTCATTTATGTAAAATTTTACTAAATATCCTTAAATCCAAAAAACAGCATACTACGCGGACAAATCTCAAGATCTCAAGACTTTTCCACAGCTGGATGTAAAAGGAGACACAAGCCATCTCTGAGAAAAGAGAGTAAGAAATTTGAAATTGAATTTTTCACACTTATCACCCCATTATTCTGAAACCGAAGGTCGGATCAATACAAAATTCATGAAACGATAACCAGACAACCATTCCTCCCGAAGAGGATACCTCACATTGAATGTTTTGAATGGAAAACTGCATGTGAGAGTTAGGTCACTAGGAGCAAGTAAATACTCATCCCATGTAACCATTTGAGACCACAAGCGAGTGTGGCTAGTAGCATAGTCTAAAGGGTTACTGTTCCAAAGCCCTGTATCCTTAAAACGGTATGCACAAAATAATACTTTTTGTTTTAGGAACACATGTAGTGGTTTTATGCACAGTAGCGCTTCTAGAGCAGCAGTAGGAGTTGTCGTGAATGCTCCTGTCATCGTCATTACGACCATCCTTTGGAGATGATTTAGCTTTGACTGAACTGTCGCAACTTCTCCTTTCTGCTACCATATAAGACATCCATATGCTAAAATTGCTCTAACGATAGTTGTGTAGATACAATGAATATATCTGGGTTTGAGTCCCCATGATTTTTTAAAGCTCGTCTGCATTGGCCGAAAGCCATGCAAGCTCTTTTAATCCTGAAGTCAATGTGAGCAGATCAATTCAGTTTTGACTCAAGAATAACCCCGACGTATTTAACTTGACCAACCACAGTAACCTCTGAACCGAAAAACTGTAACGAACGATCTCCTGTGATTATCCTACGATGACTGAAAAACACAATTGATGTTTTGTCCAGATTTACAGATAATCCAACCTGACAACACCTTTGCTGCATTAAATCAGAGAGAGTGTTGATCAATATATGATAATTGTCGGCAAAATCGTAAGTCGGAAATCCAAGGTTATTAAGTTTCCTTACCAAACCATCAGCGACCATAAAAGTGGGGATAGTACACCACCTTGAGGACACCTACATACACTCAGCTGTATAATCTTTGCTTGCCGAAGCAATGAACAAAGAAGTCGATTGCTAAGCATTGCGTGTATCCAATTTGTGATACTTGAAGGTATGCCATGACCACGGGCTGCTTCCAGAATTGAATGGAAAGACACGTTATCAATGGCACCTTCAATATCTAGGAAAACTCCCGAACAAGATTGCTTTTGAGAGAAACCTTTTTTAATGTTGTACACAACATCATGTAACAGGGTTGTAGTGGACTTTCCACGCTGGTAAGCATGTTGCATTCCATGTAGCGGATGCACGCCCAAACTAACATTCCTGATATAGTGATCGACTATGCGTTCCACTGTTTTAAGAAGAAATGTGCTAAGAAAAATAGGCCTGAAACTCTTCGCTTCCTCATAAGTGTCGCGACCGCCTTTGGGAATAAATTTGACAATTATTTCCTGCCAGGCTCTTGGAATATATCCAGTCGCAAGACTAAAAGTAAGTATTTTCTTCAAAACATGTTTGAAATGTCCATACCCTTTCTGCAGTAACACTGGGAAAACTCCATCCTTTCCAGGAGACTTGTACGGAGCAAAACTCTCAACTGCCCATTTGACCGATTCAATCGTCACAACGCTTCGAGCAAGGGCCCAAGAATCGTAACTACCCGAAAAGGTCTCAGAAACAACTCTCGGTGATGGCTCCATACATACTGGAAAGTGAGTGTTTAAAAGATAGTGAAGTACATCACCTTCATCAGACAAGTGGGTGAGTCATTCAGTAAAAACCATTCAAGCGAAGAGGTTGTGTTTCGATTGTACTGGCTCGTGAGTTAACGGCTGCTACCGAGACAATTCTAAGCTTCAGGTAGTTAAACTGCCCATAGCAAACGCAATATTCGGGGCGTTTCCCGACTGGAAAGCTAGCAACGAAGGCCATCCCGTTCATACGCACAGAGGTGTAGAGACACAGAGGTGCGAGAGCATAGAAGTGACGAGTCACAGAGGTGCCATCGCATAAAGGTGCGAAGACGAAGGGGTGCAAAGGCACAGAGGTGCTAAAGCAACCCAGTGCTGATCTACCAGGTACCAGAATTTGTACGCTGCGTAGGATCAAAAGAGACGGCATATATCGCGAGGTGCTACACTGCAAGCATCGCATTTGATCGCCACCAAGAGCAAAAGCACTGTACCTGGGGTCAGGTACAGCAAGTGCAGTGGTGTTCACAACGACGGCAGAGCAACTGAGATAGCAGTAAACGACAGAAGACTGCCAATTGGAAACAGCAAAAGACTGCCAATTGGAAATCGTTGGAAGAGCTTCACGTCGTTCTTCACGATAAAGGAACAGAGACATCAGCTACAAGGTAGATTTAGTTTAATTTATTTTTTATTTCTTATATCTGAAATTTTACTAAACATAAGTTTTTATTTTGGTATTATTAATTTACAAAAAAAATTTAATGTAATGGATGATCTCATGGAAGATCATCCGAATCCGATTCCGGATACTAGTAAAAGTTTAAATACTCCGAGGGCTAAACATTATCCACAGGGTACCACTGGGCCATGGATAGTCTATCTTCGAAAAAAAGAAAAGATTTTAAACTTGATGCAAATTACAAAGGATTTGACATCACATTTCTCTGAAGTTAAAGAAATCTGTAAGGTTAATAGAGATAAAATTCGAGTTGTAGTTAACGACTTGAAACAGGCAAACGATATTGTAACCTGTAAATTATTTGCTATTGAATATCGAGTTTACATTCCATCGAAGGAGGTAGAAATTGACGGTGTTGTGACTGAAGCAAGTCTGACAGCAGATGATTTACTTAAAAATGGAGTTGGCCGTTTTAAAAACTCCATGCTTGAGGGAGTTAAGATACTCGAGTGCAAACAATTGTACTCAGCATCTATTGTCGATGGAAAAAAGTCTTATCGTCCCTCAGATTCGTTTCGCGTAACATTTGCCGGATCTGCATTGCCTAGCCATGTCTATATCGATAAAATTCGTCTTCCTGTTCGGCTTTTCGTACCGCATGTTATGAATTGCACGAACTGTAAAAAATTCGGACATACAGCTACTTACTGTAGTAATAAGTCCAAATGTATCAAATGTCAAGGGCCTCATAAGGATAATCTTTGCGATAAAGATGTTGAAAAATGTGTTTATTGTGGGGAAAGCCCTCATGATGATCTTTCAGTGTGCGCTGCATTTAAGCTGCGTAAAGACAAAATGAAGCTTTCTTTAAAAGCACGGTCTAAGCGCACATATGCAGAAATGCTCAAAACGGTCATACATGTCTCCCCTTTGGAAACCGAAAACGGTTTTTCAAATCTTGCGGAGCCAGAGGAATCTGACTCTGACGGAAATAGTGAAGATACCTCGTTTGTCACTCCTCAAGGGTCTGTTAAGAGGAGATTAACAAACCACAAAATACCAAAAAAGACACCTAAAATTATACCTTCAAAAAAAGATCCCCGTGTTAAAGCTAAAAAGCCAAATTTAAAACCAAAAACTGTGCCTCCTGGTTTGTCAAATTCACAAACCAATCCAGGAACTAGCTCAAGAAAAGACAATAATCCAGTGGGCTCCATTTCACATTCACCAACAGGATTACTGAAATTTTCGGAAATTGTAGAATGGATTTTCGCTGCATTCAATATTTCTGAACCTCTAAAGACCATCATAACAGCATTCCTTCCAATAGCTAGAACTTTTTTGAAACAGTTATCAGCTCAATGGCCAGCTCTTACAGGTTTTGTATCATTTGATGGATAATTTAT
This sequence comes from Malaya genurostris, assembly GCF_030247185.1. Classification (NCBI taxonomy): domain Eukaryota; kingdom Metazoa; phylum Arthropoda; class Insecta; order Diptera; family Culicidae; genus Malaya; species Malaya genurostris. The sequence continues at coordinate 98,483,956 of NC_080572.1, forward strand.
CATCCGCCGCAAATGATTCAATCACTGTCCTGCAGTGGAATTGTCGAAGCATCATGCCAAAACTTGATTCATTTAAAGTTTTGTTGCATAGTCAAAAATGTGATGTATTTGCTTTGTGCGAAACATGGCTTACATCAAACATAGCCTTAAATTTTAATGACTTTAACATTATACGTCTCGACAGAGACTCCCCGTATGGTGGAGTGCTTTTAGGAATTAAGAAATGTTATTCCTTTTATAGATTAAACATTCCTTCGACTTCTAGTATAGAAGTTGTTGCTTGTCAAATAAACATTAAAGGAAAGGACATTTGCATTGCTTCGGTATATATTCCTCCAAGAGCTCAAGTTGGACAACGACAGCTTAATGAAATTGTCGAAGCCCTTCCTGCTCCACGTTTGATTTTAGGAGATTTCAATTCGCACGGAATGATGTGGGGTTCCGTTTACAATGATAGCAGATCATCTCTAATATATAATATTTGCGACAATTTTAGCATGACGGTACTAAATATGGGTAGCATGACACGGATCCCAAGACCTCCTGCACGTCCAAGTGCATTAGATTTATCTCTTTGTTCGACTTCAATTCGACTAGATTGCACCTGGAAAGTATTTCCTGATTTACATGGTAGCGATCATTTACCAATCATCATCTCAATTAGCAGTAACAAAGGCATTGCTAATTCAGTTAATATTCCATATGATTTGACAAAAAATATTGACTGGATTAAATACCAAAGTAATATTTCAAGTGTCTTAACTTCAATGGAAGAGCTTCCCCCACTTGAAGAATATGACTTCCTCGTTTGTTCGATTCTGGAGGCCGCAGAACAAGCCCAAACCAAACGATTTCTTGGTCCATCGTCTAACAGAAGACCTCCAAATCCTTGGTGGGACAAAGAGTGCTCAGATGCTAAACACGCGAAACAAAATGCTTTCAAGACGTTTTTAAAACGAGGAGGAGGAACTCCTCAGAATTTTGAAAAATTCTTGGTTTTAGAAACCAAGTACAAGAACATACTTCGGGTTAAGAAATGCAGCTATTGGAGACATTTTGTGGAAGGTTTGTCAAGAGAAACCTCAATGAGCACTCTTTGGAATACGGCCAGACGAATGAGGAATCGTAACGTAGGAAATGAGAGTGAGGAGTACTCGAATCGATGGATATTTGATTTTGCGAGGAAAGTTTGTCCAGATTCCGTTCCTACGCATAGCATTGTTAGGGAGTCTTCTTCAAATGATGATTCCATTGATAGCCCCTTTTCAATGATGGAATTTTCCATAGCACTCATGTCTTGTAACAATAACGCTCCTGGATTGGACAGAATTAAATTCAACTTGGTGAAGAATCTGCCCGACCTCGCAAAAAGACGTTTGTTGGAATTGTTCAACAAGTTTCTTGAGCAAAATATTGTTCCACCTGACTGGAGACAAGTGAAAGTTATCGCCATTCAAAAGCCGGGGAAACCAGCTTCCAATCACAACTCATATAGACCCATTGCGATGTTGTCCTGCATCAGAAAATTGTTCGAAAAAATTATTCTACGACGTCTCGACACTTGGGTCGAGACGAACGGTTTGTTGTCAGATACTCAGTTTGGCTTCCGTAGAAATAAAGGGACGAATGATTGCCTTGCATTACTTTCGTCTGACATCCAAATTGCCTTCGCTCAAAAGCAACAAATGGCATCTGTATTTTTAGACATTAAAGGAGCATTTGATTCAGTTTCCATTGATGTTCTTTCAGACAAGCTCCACCAACATGGACTCCCAGCGGTTATAAATAATTATTTGCACAACCTTTTGTCAGAGAAACGCATGCATTTTTCACATGGCGATTTGGCAACAATCAGAATTAGCTACATGGGTCTCCCGCAAGGCTCATGCCTCAGTCCGCTCCTCTATAATTTTTACGTGAATGACATTGACAGCTGTCTAGTAACCCCATGTACACTAAGACAATTGGCAGATGATGGCGTGGTTTCAGTTACTGGATCCAAAGCTATTGATCTGCAAAAACCATTGCAAGATACCTTAGATAAATTGTCCGTTTGGGCTGTTCATCTTGGTATCGAATTCTCTGCGGAGAAAACAGAGCTGGTCGTCTTTTCAAAAAAGCATGATCCCGCGCAACTTCAGCTTCATATGATGGGAAGAATAATCGAACAGGTTTTGACTTTCAAATACCTCGGGGTGTGGTTTGATTCCAAATGCACGTGGGGAGGACACATTAGGTATCTGATAACGAAATGCCAACAAAGAGTAAATTTTCTTCGAACAATAACAGGGTCTTGGTGGGGTGCTCATCCGCAAGATCTAATAAAATTGTATCAGACAACGATACTTTCAGTGATGGAATATGGATGCGTTTGTTTTCGTTCCGCTGCAAATTCTCATATTATCAAACTTGAGCGAATTCAGTACCGTTGTTTGCGAATTGCTTTAGGCTGCATGCATTCGACACATACAATGAGTCTTGAAGTTCTGGCGGGAGTTCTTCCATTAAAAGATCGATTTTGGGAGCTTTCATCACGCCTGCTAATAAGATGTGATGTGCTGAATCCCATGGTAATTAATAATTTCGAACGACTAGTCGAGCTTCGTTCTCAAACAAAATTCATGACAGTATATTTTAACCATATGTCACAGGAAATCAACCCTTCAAGATATATTCCTATCCGTGTCAGCCTCCTAAATGTACCTGACTCAACTTTATTTTTCGACACATCCATGCAGCGCGAAGTGCGTGGAATCCCGGACCACCTACGCTCTATGGAAATCCCAAAAATATTTTCAAGTAAGTTCAGGCATATTAACTCTGAGAAAATGTTTTACACGGACGGATCGCGAATGGAAGAAGCGACAGGGTTTGGTATGTTCAACAATAATGTTTCGGCCTCATTCAAGCTTCAAGAACCTGCATCTGTTTATATAGCAGAGTTAGCAGCAGTTCATTATAGCTTGAATGTAATCGTCACATTATCTCCAAACCATTATTTCCTCTTCACAGATAGTCTGAGTGCAATTGAAGCCATTCGCTCAAACGCTGCTGGCAAAAATGAACCGTTTTTCTTGGGTAAAATAAAACAGTGTCTGAACGACATATTGAATAATAATTATCTAATCACAATAGTTTGGGTTCCGGCTCATTGCTCCATTCCAGGCAATGAAAGAGCCGATATTTTAGCCAAACGTGGTGCTATTGAGGGTGAAATTTATGAGAGACCGATTGCTTTCAACGAATTCTATAGCGCGTCTCGCCAAAGAACACTTGCCAGCTGGCAAGCTTCTTGGGATAAAGATGATCTGGGTCGGTGGATGCACTCAATTATTCCTAAAATATCGACAAAGGCATGGTTCAGGGGACTGGATGTGAGTAGAGATTTCATTCGTGTGATGTCCAGACTCATGTCCAATCACTACACGTTAGATGCACATCTCCTTCGAATTGGACTTTCCGAGACTAATCATTGTGCTTGCGGCGAAGGTTACCGCGATATTGACCATGTTGTTTGGACATGCGTGGAGTTTCGTGATGTCAGATCTCAACTAATAAATTCCTTGCGTACCCAAGGTAGACTATCCAATGTCCCAGTTCGCGACATTCTTGCTTGTCGTGACCTTCCATACATGAAACTTCTTTATCATTTCATTAAATCCATTGGAGTTCCAATTTAAATTTTATTTTATGTTAAACTGTTTTCTCTTCCATGAGTTCAACCAATAGCCAACTATAGGATATTGAATATAAGTGGTGAACTGATACAAACAATCCTGAAATAGTTATAAGATCATGTACAAAATAAATGTATTTTATTTAATGTAATTTAAAATAGCAACTCGCTTGATAAAAACAGTGTTTAGATTAACTAATGAGTACCAACATACTAATATGATATTCGAAATGTATTAGGTTTAAACTACTATGTATTGTGGATGCCACGGCGAAGAAAAACTTATGTATATTGCGTATGAAATAAACGTATTTATGGAAAAAAAAAAAAAGTGGGTGAGTACTGAGATTTGCCGCCTCCATCGTTGGTTTAGTGAGCAAAACAAAAACAAAGCTGAACTCCATCTCCGAAAACATGACTTGGGCGAGCAAAAAAAAGGTCCCAAGAATTGCTTTACGCCCTCTAAAAACGTTGCCCCCTTCGCCCCCTTGGATACGCCACTGTACTCACCATCTGAAGTTCTTGAGAAACCGACATTACAGTCCTTAGATTTCGAAAGTAACATATTTAATCTGCTAGCCTCTTTGAGAATAGAGACATTAGTACAAAGGCTTTTACAACCACTTCGCTCAGACGATCGAAGAGCATTTTTGTAAGCCCTTCGAGCCGACAAGAATGCCCCCGACCCATCTTTGCCTCGGTGGTTCCAAGCTCTTCTGCATAGTTTCCTTAGTCTAGCGAGTTCAGCATTCCACCAAGGAGTTCCTCTAAGGAGTGTATCGAAAATAAGCTATCCACAAATTTTTCTTTCAAATTATGTTAAAAAACGATATTTTAATCAAACTAAAAATTGATCCTTTATTGTACGAGGTTAAACTTGAGCATAATGAAAACCGGATGAAATTTATGTTATTTCTTCACGAATTTTCGAGCTTTTGATCGAACGCTCTTCATCAAGTTCCGGACAAGTGTTGCATCGTATTTTTTGGACGCTTGAGCCCAAATTTTTTTGAACTCCTGCATGTTCTCAGTTGCCTTACCAGTCTTCTTGAAGATCCTCTCCACGATTGCGCAGTAACGTTCGATTGGTCGAAGCTGAGGGCATTTTGGGGAATTGATATTTTTCTCAATGAAATTTATATGCTTTTCCGCAAGCCAATTGAGAGTGGTTTTGGCATAGTGAGCCGACACTAAATCCGCCCAAAACAGTGAAGGTGTGCTATGCTTCTTATGTAAAGGCAGCAATCTCTTCTGAAGACACTCAGATGGATAGATTTCTGCATTTATAGTTCCGGTGGTGTAAAAAATGGTTGACTTCAAACCACAGGAACATATTGCTTACCATACCAGTACTTTTCGACCGAATTTCTCCACTTGAATCGACCTGTCCGCATCGCTCACATCCTCCCCATGACAGTAAAGTATTTTGGACCTGGAAGGGTTTTTGAGTCCTCCTTTACATAAGTCTCATCGTTCATCAAAACGCATGGATCCGGACACTGCAAAAGACGTGAATACAATTCCCGGGCACTTGTTACTGTTCGCTTACTCTGTTGTACACTTTTTTTTCGAGATTTTCTACTTCTTGTAGGTCTTCAGGTGATTTCGCCTCTTGATACGCTGGATCATTCCGACACTCGTTCCTGCTTTTTTTTACCAAATCACATATTGACATTGATTTGTTCTTCATGATTAGAGATACCACTTTCTGGTCCAGTTTCGGGTTGGAAGAACCGGATTTTCTGCCTCTTCCTGGTAGCTCATCCAAAGAATAACACCAAACTTATTAACACTGGCATGATGAATTCCAAACCGCTTCGCCAATTTTCGCCTAGCAATACGCTTCTCACTGCGTCATGTGTCCGAAACCTTAATTTTCATTGTCTTCTCAATACGCGACATTTTGAAAACGCAGAATTTCAACCGCACAAACAAGTAAACAAACGATAGCTGACAGCCAAACGCACAGCATGCTGAGATCTGAGCAATAAACACCATCAAAAATACATGCGTACAATACAAATGTATGTGGATAGCTTATTTTCGATACACTCCTTAGTAGCTCGCACAGGGAGCGGGTCATATCGCCGAAAGCCATTTCGCCGAAAGTCGTTTCGCCGAATAGGCCATTTCGCCGAAAGTCGTTTCGCCGAATAGGTCATTTCGCCGAATGGGTCATTTCGCCGAAATGGTAATTTCGAATTCATCACGATATGGCGCAGCCACATAACCGAAGCCAAGATGGCTCGGCGGCATAAAGCCGCCGAGGCGACGCCGGGTGAGGTGGCCGCCGACCCGCCGTCGGAAGCGGCGGCCTCTTGTATACAAACCTGTAACCGCCTCGTTTGCCCGGTCTACTCAAAGCTAGGTTTCTTTGCTTTAGTTAGGTCCGAACGAGCGGTAGCGAGATCGGACAGCACACAACTCAAATCGATGTGGCGAAGCCGCATTAGATATTTTTTCACTTAGTAAACGGAAAATACCACATTTGCTTGGTACACCTATGCAATTGCGTTGATGATTAGTGGCTAATAGTCAAAAAGTTTCCTTGGGAACTCTGTTTTTAGGTTCATGAATTAATCTTCTTTCAAGAGTACAACAATCAATCTTTTTTCATGAAGTACAATGGTAGGTTAACAAAACGGGCGTTAATGTATTATCATTCATTTGTGCTTATTTTAAATCAATTCCAATTCTAATATCAAGTCAATTGCAGGAATCGGCGAAATGACCCTTTCGGCGAAATGACTTTCGGCGAAACGGCTTCCGGCGAAATGGCTTTCGGCGAAATGACCCTGATCCGCTCGCACAATACGAAGTGGACAAGTCTCTTCATATGCTCTAAGAGTGAATTTGTCTCGTCGACTGATCCGCTCGCACAATACGAAGTGGACAAGTCTCTTCATATGCTCTATTTTTTTTTTTATTCAAGAATATAATGTTTAAGGCACACTGCTTAAGCTCTAAGATGCCAAGGGCTTTTACTAATTTAAAATTTACGACTAACTTAAAACTAGGGTTGTATCATTAAGTAATGTCATATTTGGGTCGCAGTGGTTGACTTTGGCAGATCCAGCCTTCATGTGGTGATCGGCCGGTGATCTGAATATTTCATGAGAGTCTTCCATATGGCGTTGGTGAATATTCATGTTGGCCGCATTCTTCGGTCCGTGTGGGTCCGCGGGAAACACCCCCAGGTTACGAATACCCGGCGGGTGGCCCGCATGCTGTTGATAAGTTTCCGTGGGCGATGATGGTGTTGTTACAGAAGAAAATGAAAAAAAAAGATAGCGAAGTAAATATTGCGGAAAACGAAGTAAAATGGGGATATGGGAATGAAATGACTAAAACGACAGAGATCTAATTAGTTGACATCGAGATGGTGAAAAGACGGGGAGGGGGGAAGCGAAGGTTAGTGACAGCAAAAAGATCTTGTTAGTTCCGATGAAGATGGTGGACAGATGAGGAATCGGGATAATCGGCGGAAGTTAGTGTCGAACCTGCAGTTGAGAAATAATTCTTAGCCACAGTTGAAACAACGTCGATAAATAGGAGGAACTTTCTAAGCAAGATGTAACAGATTACACTTGTATATTAATGTGTTTGAGAAACTGGTATATGAGAAGCATATATGAACTATCCCGACTCGCCAACACATCCCGAACCGGAACCTCAGGCGGTCTACCTCGGGCCCTGAGGGATTCCAGTAGCTTCGACCTGGCGTCGCGATACTCTACGCACGACCACACGACATGCTCGATGTCCTGATAACCGTCGCCACAGGTGCAGAGCCCGTTCTCCACGATCCCGATACGCCGGAGATGTGCGTTGAATGTATAGTGATTTGACATGAGTCGTGACATAACGCGAATGAAATCACGACTCACGTTCATCCCCTTGAACCAAGGTTTCGTCGATACCTTAGGGATAATGGAGTGTAGCCATCGTCCCAGTTCGTCATTGCTCCATGAAGTTTGCCAACTTTCGAGAGTTTTCTGACGAGAGATACTGAAAAATTCATTGAAGCAGATTGGTCTTTCATAAATATCACCTTCTAATGCGCCCACTTTAGCCAATGAGTCTGCCTTTTCATTGCCCGGAATGGAACAATGCGAAGGGACCCAGACTAACGATATTAAATAAGACCGTTCAGATAAAGTACTCAAATGTTCCCGTATTTTCCCCAGGAAATATGGGGGACACTTTCCTGGCTTCATTGCCCGGAGAGCTTCTATTGAGCTTAGACTGTCCGTGACAATGAAGTAATGGTCTTTGGGCAAGGTTTCAATGATCTCGAGGGTGTACTGAATAGCAGCTAATTCTGCGACGTAAACTGAAGCCGGATCACTGAGTTTGTAAGAAGCGGTGATGTTTTGATTGAAGATGCCGAAGCCTGTGGACTTGTTAATGTTTGATCCGTCAGTGTAAAACACCTTTTCACAGTTGACTGTTCTAAATTTATTATAAAAAATATTTGGGGCCACTTGAGGGCGCACGTGAGCCGGAATTCCACGAATTTCTTCTCTCATGGATGTGTCGAAAAACACAGTAGAATCAGAAGTATCCAAGAAATGAGCACGGTTGGAAACAAACGAAGAAGGATTAATATTCTGAGCCATGTAATCAAAATACAAGGACATAAAACGGGTTTGAGAATTAAGCTCAACTAACCTTTCGAAATTTTCAATCACCAGAGGATTCAAAATGTCGCATCGAATGAGCAAACGATATGAGAGATCCCAGAACCGGTTTTTCAATGGGAGAACACCCGCCAGCACTTCGAGGCTCATCGTATGAGTCGATTGCATGCAACCCAAGGCAATACGCAAACAACGATACTGAATTCTTTCCAGCATGATGAAATGAGTGTTCGCCGCGGATCGGAAGCAAAAGCATCCGTATTCCATCACGGACAATATCGTTGTTTGGTACAGCCTGATCAGGTCTCCTGGATGGGCACCCCACCACGACCCGGTTATTGTACGAAGAAAGTTGATTCTTTGTTGGCATTTTCTTTTCAGATACCTAATGTGACATCCCCAGGTGCCTTTGGAGTCGAACCAGACCCCGAGATATTTAAATGTGAAGACCTGAGCTATGGTTTCACCCCCTAGTTGAAGCTGTAATTGTGCTGGTTCTCGCTTTCTCGAAAATACAACCAGCTCAGTTTTCTCCGTAGAGAACTCGATACCCATTTGAAGAGCCCATGTGGATAAGTTGGCAAGAGTATCTTGTAACGGCCCTTGCAGATCGCCAGCTTTGGGTCCTATAATAGACACAACGCTGTCATCGGCAAGTTGTCTTAGCGTGCAAGATGGGTTGATACATTTATCGATGTCGTTTACGTAAAAATTGTATAGAAGGGGGCTTAAGCATGAGCCCTGAGGAAGACCCATGTAACTGAATCGTATTGTCGACAAATCACCATGCGCGAAATACATGTGTTTCTCAGACAATAGATTATGTAAAAAGTTGTTCAAAACTGGCGAAAGACCATGCTGATGCAGCTTCTCAGATAAGATATTTATAGAAACTGAGTCAAAAGCCCCCTTAATGTCTAGGAAAACTGACGCCATTTGTTCTTTACGAGCAAATGCCATTTGAATTTCTGTTGAGAGCAACGCAAGACAATCGTTCGTTCCTTTACCCCTGCGGAAACCAAATTGTGTATCTGAAAGTAAGCCATTAGTTTCGACCCAATTGTCTAGACGGAAGAGAATCATTTTTTCGAACAATTTCCGGATACAGGAAAGCATAGCAATCGGCCGATACGAATTGTGATCGGAGGCTGATTTTCCTGGTTTTTGAATGGCGATCACTTTCACTTGTCTCCAGTCATGTGGAACAATGTTGTCCTCAAGGAACTTATTGAATAAACTCAACAAGCGCCTTTTGGCGGGGTCTGGCAGATTTTTCAACAAGTTGAATTTTATTCTGTCTAATCCCGGGGCTTTATTGTTACATGACAAGAGTGCAAGTGAGAGCTCTACCATCGAAAACGGTGTTTCGTTTGTATTTGGTGTCGCGGCGCGGGTGATCTTCTGTTCCGGAACAGAGTCTGGGCATACTTTTTTAGCGAAATCGAATATCCAGCGGTTGGAATATTCCTCGCTTTCATTCGTGGTGTTATGATTGCGCATTCGTCGGGCTGTGTTCCAAAGAGTACTCATAGATGTTTCTTTCGTTAAGCCGTCTATAAACCGACGCCAGTAACCGCGTTTCTTGGCTCTAATCAAGTTCTTAGTTTTAACGTCTAACGCCGCGCAATTCCGGTAATTATCAGGTGTTCCATTTTTTCTGAATATTTTATACGCGGAGGCTCTCTCCGCGTTTAAATTTGTGCACTCTTTGTCCCACCACGGGTTGGGAGGACGGATGTTAGTTTTCGCGCCGGGTACACGTTTCGTCTGAGCTTGAGTCGCGGTGTCGAGAATCAAGCCAGCCAAAAACGTGTACTCTTCCTCCGGAGGAAGTTGTTGAGTTCTTTCAAGTTTCTCAGATATCGAGGTCGCATAGCTATTCCAATCAATATTTCGTGTGAGATCATACGAAACATTGATTGTCTTCGATGGTTTTGAGCCGCTGGTGATTGATATTACGATCGGTAGATGATCGCTACCGTGGGGATCAGGAATTACCTCCCACGTGCAATCCAACCGTAGCGATGTCGAGCAAAGGGATAAATCCAGCGCACTTGGTCTTGCTGGTGGTGCAGGAATCCGTGTCATTTCTCCCGTATTCAAGATTGCCATATTGAAGTTGTCGCAGATATCATGGATCATAGTTGATCTGTTATCATCGTGAAGACAGCCCCATCCCGTACCGTGTGAGTTAAAGTCTCCTAAAACCAACGTCGGTGCAGGAAGGAGCTCTACGATATCACTGAGCCACCGATGCCCAATCGAGGCTCTTGGGGGAATGTAGATGGAAGCAATGCAAAGGTCCTTACCTTTGATTGTAACATGACATGCGACAACTTCAATACCTGGTATCGAGGGGAGGTTAATGCGATAGAAAGAATAGCACTTTTTGATCCCCAAAAGTACTCCTCCATAGGGATTATCTCGATCCAGACGAATAATGTTAAAATCGTGAAAGTTTAAGAATATTTCAGAAGTTAGCCAAGTTTCGCACAATGCAAATGCGTCACATTTCAGATTGTTTACTAGAAATTTAAATGAATCTATTTTTGGGATAATACTTCTGCAATTCCACTGTAAAACAGTGATTAGATCCGTGACCTCGGTGGATGATTTAGCCATCGAAAGATACAATCGCTGAAAGAAGGGGCCAATTTGCAGTCAACTGCTTCAAATATGTTTTTACTGTTGGCATGAAAGCAATTAAAATGCTTCTAAGAGGGTCTGAAATATTGAAAGTTGTAAAAATCCAGTCCACAACATCAGAGAACTTTATAAGTCCAGCACCTAGTTGGTTCTCTGGTGGATTTTCAGGGACGCTTGGGGATTTTTTAGTCCCTGGAAGCGGTGGGAATTCCATCTCGGAATTGAGTTTTCCGAGACCAGGAGCTTTTTGCTTCGGTGATTTTTCCCGATTCCCGTTAGCTGTAACTTTTCGAAGCCCTTCGGAAGACACCTTCGAACCCTTACTAGGTAGCTTATGAGAAGATTTATTCATTCTTTTCCTACAGCTACGAGGGACCGCTGAAGATGGACCTTCCAAAGGGTCGTCAGAATCGCTCTCGTCAGTTGACAAGCAGGCATATGGATTCGTTGCCTGTTTAGGAGGGGTGGCACTCTTAACCATCTCGGCAAAGGAACGCTTGGAGTGTTCCTTCAGGGAACGCTTCATCCGATCTCCTCGCAGTTTGTAAGCGGGACAGTCAGAGAGGTCATGCGGACCCTCCTTACAGTAGAGACACTTTTCAGCATCCTTACCGCAAGAGCCGTCCGCATGAGCTTCCCCACAGTTAGCACAACGTGGCTTATTGCTGCAATGGGTAGCTGTATGCCCCAGTTGTTTGCAATTGGTACAATTCATTATCCGGGGTACAAATAAACGAACAGGCAAACGAACCCGGTCCAAGAGGATGTAGTTGGGCAATGCCGAGCCGGCGAAGGTCACACGATAAGAGTCTGATTGGGGATAAGACTTTGTTCCATCCCCGGCGATCGATACTGAATGCAATCGCTTGCAATCCAGTATCTTGACATTCTTAAGTGAGGGGTCTTTAAAACAACCCGCCCCGTACTTAAGAATATCCTCGCAAGTCAAACTCGAATCGGTGACCACACCGTCGATTTCGACTTCACGAGCTGGCACGTAGACGCGGTACTCCAGCGTAAAAGGATCATTTTGAACAAGCTCATTAGCCTGTTTTGAGCTGGTAAACAGGACCCTGAGCTTGTCTGGCCGTATTCTATCTATACTTTTTATGGTATTATATCGCGAATTCAGGTCCCGCGATATTTTTAAAATATTCAGTTTTTTTTCCTTTGATTTGGTCCGGAAATAGACCGCGTAAGGCCCGGCCGGTAGTGCGAGCCAATCAGGATAGCTCTTTATGCGGGACTTTTTACTGACAAGGGAAGTCTCCATTTGAACATCGGGAGCGGGGGGGGGGGCAGGTTTTAAATTAGACATAGCGGAACTACTTCCGCGCAAAAACAAATGATTCGGGGGGAAATATAATGGTCAAATAAAGAAATAAAAATAAACGAAGTAAAGGTACTTAACAAAGATCCAACGGGGGACACCAAGCTGGACTTCGTCGATCGGCGTATCGCCGCTTTGATGATGTGCAAAAAACCTCCGAGAGGAAAAGGCACACTTATTTATAATCCTCACACAATGGCCGCTTGTTTATAATCCTCACACTTGGCCTTGATCGGCGAAACAATAATCGGCTAACGGTACCGTTTCGATCGACCGCTCGCAATAAGGCACTGTTCTATTATATAATACGAAAAAAAAACCTATCAGAGGAAAAAGCACTATTGTCTATCACACAATATCGTCCGACCACTTTATCACACACACACAACTGGTTTTCAATGCTTTCGCAGTAAATCCAAATCACGTCCGTTCGCTCGGAAGGTTGAAACGGCAATCTTCATATGCTCTATGAGTGAATTTGTCTCGTCGACAATATTTTCCAAATCAATTGGGGTTCCAATTGTTGGTTGGTACTCGTAAAATCTAGTCACCAAGTCCTTTTCATAAAGGGTCCCAGTTTGTAGATTTGGGATTACGATATGTTATAATATCAAATTTAACGTTTGAATGACCAAAGAAGATGTTGATATGTTTACGTTTCGTCTTTGACTCATCAGTGCATAGCAGTTTAAATTGAACTGCTTTATGCAAAACTCGGCAGTTCAATTTGAACCGCTAAGCAGACGTAAAGTTTCTGCTACTTACAGAACACTTGTTTTCTTTGCATCGAAATGCAATGTCTATACTGACGTGCCGAACGAAAACGTAGATGTACTTATGATCAGATAAAGAAGGTTCGACCTTATCGGAGAGGAGCCAATTTATCAGCTAAAGCGCAATTCTATCAGAGCAGAAAGTTACGTCCAAAACCTCCTCTCTTCCAGATATTGAAAAAGTTTAACGATTTCCTGCATTGATTATGTGCAGGTTTGTACTGCTCACAAATTCCATCATATCCAATTTATATCTGTGCTGCCCTAAATGATATGGTAAGCATTGATATCACTGTCGATTATAAACGGTAAAAAACTTTTGCAGCAGTATGATACAACCTTTTTGAAGTCATCGCTTGGCGAAGGTTGGTTATGCGGTAAATATGCCGAACAATAGACATATTTCCTGTCTATGCCATCAATCATACCGACTGTGACAGTACAAATATCCCGAGTTTTGAGCTCCGGATATGAGAGAAACATCGAGAGCACTATTTGCAAGTATGCATTCTCGTGGCATTTCACGTGGATTAGTTAGACCGTTCTTGTTGAAGGCAAGGAAGACTGAATTTAACAATTTCCCAACGTAGAAGTTTACCTTTTGGAAATATGGTTCTTGAACCAAAGCTATAGAAACTTTACCTTCTTGCAGAAGTCTGGATAGATTCATAGTTGCTGTACGTTTATGCTGGAGAATGATATGTGCCACTCTAACCATTATCAATTAAAGTAATGAAGCCTCCATCTCCAGCACTTATCGTACAACAACTAGAAGAATCAAAATGAATTGGCCTATAATCACCTATAGCGAACCATGGAAGGATTTTTTTAAAATGTTTCAATCATTTAAATCCCACGAGTTGCGAAGAATGAAATTTCCACTGTGCCAAAGCTTTGCTTAACACCGTAAGGAAAGAACCTAAGATATTCCGTTCACGACTGCATTGTTTAACCTCCTGCAGCCATTCAGTCATCAACACGAGAGAGATCCAGATTTTCAAGGTACGTACGCAAAATTGCGCATCCGGATTTTCAAGGTACTCCGTCTTTACAAGGATTGAAAAATTACTGCTGTCACTTACACAATGTAAACTTTACACATTGACTTAGTTTCAACCAAGATATCAATTTAAAATACCAGTAAAAAGTGATGCAATTTAAAACTCTTTGCATGTGAGTGACGAGATAATCTTTTTGCGTTTCTATTGCGATAAGATATATTACTCACATGATTATTCTATACTTACATCGACTACGAATAACTATTTGCTCTGGTAATGTTGTCAGTATTACCTTTATTCCATGCCTGATTTTTTTTTGTATTCAAACCTACTCACAGACATTTGAATCATTTAGCATATGTCGAAGTCAAAAGATAGTCATCGGTCATGGTCGTAAAAATGCTAAATACGAGTGTGCAATATATCAGACTTGTACAAGCATAAAATTTTGGAAACCAGTAAGCAGGCTAATAGGAATGCAAAAGCAGTTTGTGGCAATGCAAGTAAGACAACGAACTTCGCTCTGGCACAGTTAGTTCTTTAAACGATTTTTTTATCTACATGTACCACTATAACGGTTAAATTTTGTACTATGTAAATTTTATGCTCAAGCTTGAAATGCTACGTGTTGACTACTAAAAATCATCGATTCGATTATCAACAATTTTAGTGTCCCACTAACTTCATTTCATTTCAATCAATTTATTAAGCGTTCTGATCTTATACTCCGTGTTGCGAAATATAAATGAGTTTGTCCATATAAGCTCCAAACTATCGGCACATTCCTGCTAAAGACTTTATTGTTCGCAGTGTGAACCTTGAAAAGCAGTGGCAAGTATGCAATTTCCAACAGCACTCTCGCATCGTTTTGTATTCCAAATATAGGAAAAGGGTTTCATTATCTGTTCAACTAGTGCATTATTATTATTTATTATTACATGTATATGTAGCGGTCTTTTGAAAGCAGTGATTCAAATTTTTATTCTGAATGTTACCGGCAAGTTGATCGATTTAAACTTGAGCTCTAGCGAAGACTATGCGGGAAATTGATTCTAAGTGTGAACAAATAATGCATAAGTGGGCTACCACAGTTTGTGGTCTATCACGTCGTGAGATGCATTTTAGTATTTCAACATACCATTAACTAATAGAGGTTTAGCCATATCCTCATTCACAGTTATCCATATAATGTGCCTACAATTACAAGAGTCAGATTGGCGTCGCTCGCAGAAATCAGGCACAGCAGACTAGTGGGCAATAAAGCCTAATAGCGGTAGCATAAATATTATTCGATCTCTAGTGATGTCATTGATTTTGGTGTTACATTTTTTAACCATGATATTAGACAGAGTGAGTAGAGTTTGCTTGCTATCCAGTATCGGCATAGTTTCAGGAATAGCTGCACTAACTAGAAACAAACGATGCGATAGAAATGAAAAAGTTATAATTTTATTCGCTATTCTTACGATCGCTGGATCATTTTCACTGCAATCTATAATTCAATTGATTTTTAGTTCGTTCAAATATGGTTTTTGGACAAATTTTTGCAAAATAAAACAAAAACTAATAAATATTTTACTTTTTGTTCCTGATATGAAGGAACATTCTTTCGAACCATCGGCAAACATCTAGCCAAAAAATTATCCTATTATTCAATAAATTCCTTGAGGGCAATATTGTGACTGGAGACAAGCGAAAGTGATCGCCATTCAAAAAGCAGGAAAACCAGCCTCCGATCACAATTCGTATCGGCCGATTGCTATGTCGTCCAATTGAATAATCTGTGTCGGACTTGTTTAAATGCCCACGCTAGAAGAAGCTGTCGGAACCCGAAACCTTGTGGAATCAATGGTTGCCAGAGTCGTCATCACCCTCTCCTGCATTCTTCTGTGAATAGCGCACGGAATCAGCTGGAAAAGTCATTATTGTTTCCAATCGTGCCTGTCACACACATTTGCCCTACTCGATGATGGCTCTTCAATGACCCTCATAGAAGAAGATTTAGCTCGTCAGATCGGTGCTATTGGAATCAAAAACCCCCTGTGCGTAGTGTGGACCGCTAATGTGACTCGCAGGGAAGAAAATTCTATGCAGATTACGTTGAATATATCTGGTACTATAAGCCAGAAGCAGTTCGGATTAAACGATGTCCCAACTGTGAGAGAACTTTCACTGCCGAAGCAGACGATCGATTTCAAGAGCCTTGCCAGCCGTTACCAACACCTGCGTGGGTTACCCGTCGCAAATTATGATGATGCTGTATCACGTTTACTCAACGGGGTGAACAACATGAACCTTACTGTGCCTTTAAGAGTCAAGGAAGGGCAATTCCGAGAACCAATCGCTGTGAAAACCCGATTGGGGTGGTGCGTGTATGGTGGAGAAACAAGAAACCGAGTGTCGACTCCAAATGAAGGAGTACCAGTCAAAGGGATATGCGCATCGAGCTACCCTAGCTGAGTTAGCCAATGTTGACATGAGACGAATGTCGTATCTTCCAATAGGTGCTGTGACGAATCCAAGGAAGCCTGGCATGGTTCGCATCATCTGGGATGCTGCGGCGAAAGTGGACGGCATCTCGTTGAACTCAATGCTCTTGAAGGGACCCGATCAGCTGGTCTCGTTACCCGCGATCTTGTCACGCTTCAGGCAGTTTGAAGTGGCAGTTTAAAGTGGCAGTTTAAAGTGGCAGTTTCAGCCAACATACAGGAAATGTTCTACTAAATCTCTATTCGACGAGATGACCGGCATTCACAACGCTTTCTGTGCGGAAGTGATCCATCCTGTGCTTCTGAGGTCTTCCTGATGGATGTGGCGAACTTTGGATCTTTGTGTTCCCCGGCGACTGCTCAATACGTCAAGAACAAGAACGCCGAAGCCTTTGACGAAAAATATCCAAGGGCAGTAAACGCAGTAATCCAGAATCACTATGTGGATGATCTGTTGGATAGCTTCGAGAGTGAAGAAGAAGCTTCTCGCGTGGCTGAAGAGATTAAGAATATTAATCGATGTGGAGGCTTTAACATACCTAACCAGTTGTCAATCAGCAAAAGGGTGCTTAGAACCCTGGGGGAAACCATTCCCGCCGTAAGCAAATCCGTAAGCGTTGACGTTAGTCATACATATGGTCGAGTTCAGGGAATGCTGTGGATCACTGAAGGGGACGTGCTTCTTTTTTCCAATACTATGAAGGAGAAAATTCAACAGTTGCTGATCGACAATGATCGACCCACGAAGAGACAGATATTGGAGTGTCTAATGAGTTTTTCGACCCGGTACATGGTTTAGCGGACCGAAGTTCCTGCAAACTTCCGGAAAAGGAATGGCCACAACAGAAGACAGTAGAAGAGAAATTGCGCCCTATTTACAGCCATGGTACCGTACCAATTCCAAGAACTTGAAGAGGAAAAACGGAAGTAAGGAGGCCATAGTCGGTCTGCTCGACACGACAGAGATTCAAACGGCCGAACGAAAACTCATTCAATTGGTTCAGTGGCAAGTATTCTGCCACAAAATGGTCGTAATTAGCAGCAATTTGCAATCTCCCACCGGGAAATTGGAAGAATTGGAGAAAAGTAGCAACCCTCTTACTCCAATAATGGATGAGTTTACTAATTTCTTGGATACTTTCGATTCTACTGTGTTTTTCGACACATCCATGAAGGATGAGATAGGCAACATCATCATCATCGCCCACGGAAATCTGCTCCAGTCGACGACCAACATGCGGGCCACCCGCCGGATCTTCGTGGGGGTGTTTCCAGTTGACTCACACTAGGACCGAAGGATACGCCCAACATAGATATTTACCAACATCACCTGAAAGATTCTCATGCTATATCCATTTCACCAGCCACTGTCGATCGCCAGCTGAAGATTAGATCGGTCAAAATAGACCCCTGCGACCGCAATACGACATTACCTAATGATGCTATCCTAGTTTAAAGATAGTCGTTAATTAAAATTAGAAATTACCCTTGGCATCTTAGAGTTTAAGCAATGTGCCTTTAAAAAATATATATTATCGAATAAAAAAAAAGTACTCGCTCAGGCTTCCACATCTAAAATGTATATTTCGACCCTGCAGCATAGCAACTAAGGTATAGGAAGAAAAAGTGACGCTTTAACTATGCGGACGATTGTTGGAGAGCTATCCCTACATCCTCAGGAATTATTTATAAACTACGTAGACTGACTGAAATATAGGAAAAGTTTCTCAATAGTCTGCGTTTGTCTGAGTAAGGATTCCTTTCTAAGTATACTTAGTTTATAAACATCAAAAATTTTAAAACACGTTTGACATCGATTCCCAATAATTACAAATTATTCAGTATCGAGTCTCAATAATTCTACAAAAACATAGCACACACTTAGAGCAGATTATCGAGCTCGGGATAATGAAATGATCGGGAACAATCTCTTTTCCGAAATTCGTTGAAGTAATTTTCGGATTTCTCGTTAAAGCGCATTCTTTCACCGAAATTTTAAATAGTATATGTATTGATGAACTTGTCAGCAATCTTCCTAAATAAACATCGAAAACCATGCTCGTGAAAGTTCAGTTCTCTTACCGAAGTCATGTTCAAACCCGAACTCATACATTTCTCGATGAACATTAGAAAAGGTCCCAGGAATCAGGAATCAGAGCAAATTTGTTTTTAGCATTATTTTCCCGATATATAAGAGAAAAGGATTGAAGAGAAATGGTAAGGTTTGAACTAGGAGGATGGGGAAAATTGACGACACAAAAACACAAAAAAGCAGAAGTAAATTCTGCACCCCTAATGGATGTTGAACAATCTGCTGGGGATCACATTTAGTGGAATCAGAAGTAAATTCTGAACTTCTACGAGGTCCCGAACAGTCTGCCTTCAACCCCCGAGAGGATTTAGAGATCTTACAAAAGCGACACCATTCAGCACTCCCGGAAGAATGCAGAACGATTCGCTGTATGTACGAGCAGAAGTAAATTCGGTACCCCACAAAGGGTGCCAAACAATTTGTTAAACTCTATTTAAGGTGAAAACAGAAGGAATTCATTCACTCCAGGAAGAACGATGAACCCTTCTGACTATAGCTCCTTACCACATTGGATGAGAAACGAGAGAATATCATTTAATTGTAGCTCCGTATACACTGACTCAACCATGTATGGAGAACCAAAAACCCGGATACGTAGTTGCGTCAATGCGGGACAGTTACATATCAGATGATATGAAGTACCGTAATCGCATTCACACAAATCACACGAATAATACTCAGCACGTTGAATAGTAGCCATGTGATAATTGATTTTGCAATGTCCAGTCAGAGCTCTGACCAGAATACTGCAATGATGCTTGGAAAAATGCAGTAGACACTTTGACATTTTCAGATTCAAATCTGGTAAAAATGCTTTTGTCTGAGCGCAAGTTTGCAAGCTGCGCCAGTTGCTGGCATGTTTGGATGCAGCCCAAGAACGAATCTTGTGCTTTATCCAACTAGTTGAAAGTGGTAAAGCTGGTTCAGGACCAACGAAATCATTCGTTGCACCAGCTGTAGCCAACTCATCAGCCCATTCATTTCCAGTAATACCAGAATGGCCGGGTACCTATAAGAAGTAAACAGCATTTGAAATGCTGAGGTCTTCAATTTGATTTCGACATGCGATCACTAGATTCGATCGTGAATCATTCGAACTGAGTGATTTCGAGGATTGTCGGAACAAAATAAATTCGATTACCACAGATTCTCTGCTGAAGTGCCGATTGTATTCCACTCAGAATCGAGTAGAACAACTGCTTGGAACACAGTACAGTATCTACCAAGTGAATGAGACTGCTCTGGCCTCATATCACGACAGTAGACACCAGCACGACCATTCAACAGAGAACCGTCCGTATAACAAACCATGTGTCCATCAAGTTGTCGTTCCAAATAACCAGACAACTACAACCAGATTTATCACGAAGAGGATAGCTCACATTAAATGTTTTGAATAGAAAACTGCATGTGAGAGTTAGGTCACTAAGAGCGAGTAAATACTCATTCCACGTAACCATTTGAGACCACAAGCGAGTGTGACTAGTAGCATAATCTAAAGGGTTACTGTTCCAAAGCCCTGTAACCTTAAGACGGTATGCACAAGATAATGCTTCTTGTTTTAGGAACACATGTAACACATGGATCAATAAGTCCCGATACTAACAATGGAAACAACATTTTTTTTGCAAATTTTTTTTATTCATCAACATAATCACCTTTTAGGGTATTACAATGGTTTCAACGTTTTTCCAATTTTTCAATACCATGTTTATAAAAAAATTTATCTTTCGCTTCAAAATAAGCTTCAGTTTCAGCGATGACGTATGTGTCAAGTTATGTTACTCCTTTTTTTTCGAAGATGGCTGCAACGATTTTCACAAACTTAGGCTCAAATGAAAGGTCTTATGGTCCCATAGGTTGTTCTTGATTTTAATTCGGATATGCCTTCTGGTTTCGGATCCGGTGAAGTGTATTTAAGTTGAAAACCGTCATCAGGCCGTCGATGCAAAAGAGGGAAAAAAATTTCTAAATTTGGCGGAAAATCATTACACTTTGTAGGTTATGTTAGATGCTGGCCACACGAACCTAGATTTAGAGGCGGATTGATAAACCGACTGGTCGCTTTAGCCATTGATATAAATAAGCTTCCTCTTGTAAGTGTCATAGCACCTACAATCATTGATATATATTCGATGGTAAAGATTCAGGTACAAATTCAAATATCTAAACAGCCTTCTTTTTGTAAATATTTTCGGCGTTATACTGGAGGTCTGATAGCTCCAAGAGATGTTTTCGGTTGACCCCATCTCTATAATTTCAACTCTATCTTCAAGTAGACTTCCATAAATTCAATATGATTCGCAACACAATAGAACAGATAACAATGTGAGAACGCTGCATATACTTTGTCTAATTAAAAATTCCTCCCACAATAATTTTCGAGCCGCTGCAATTCGTTGCGTGCTGTGGCGCTTACCATGTCTAGAACGAAACGGAAAGTGTTGTACTGATTGGCAACCAGAAGCCCAAGTCGAAGTTCCCACAACACCAGACAATGCCCTTCTCAAACGACAACCACCGAACGGTCACCCTGTATCCAAGAACCAACTGTCCCAGATCGACATGCTCAATACGCGCGAAAACGATCGCTTCAGGCGTATCGCATATGGAACCTGTGGTCTTTACTGGCCCTATCATTAGGTAGGCATGTGCTGTTCGCGCTTTTTTCTACTCATTTTCGTTAATTCGTGCGCGGGAGGTATAGAAGTGTATTGTTGATTCACGCTGATCGCTGGCGGAAGCTTTGCGCGAATGCTTATGCTTTTGTTAGTATAATTTAAGCCGTCGCCAGTTTCGGACAGCTTGGCGGTTTTCTCGGTGTTTTGTTAACGTCTCGACAAAACAGACAAAAGTGATAAATTCACAATCTATAAAGAACAGTTTGTAAAATTACTGGTTTAGTACAATTTATGTCGTCCTGGAAAACAGTGCATTCCGAATGATCGTCCCAATACCCTAAACGGGGATAATAATTGTAAATCTAGAATTGTGCAGTGACTACTGGCCTATAAATTTGGGTTTCGAATTTTGGTGTGTTGTATGCATAAATAGTTCACAAAAATCAGTTGCCAGTCATTTCGTAACAGTGATGAATCGAAGTGTTATTTACATATCGCGACATACAGTGCAATTGCTTTTCCATAGATTGTTGCTCCAAAATTCAAACGTGCAAGACGTGATTTCGCACTCATGTTGACAGCGAAACGGAACCCCAAAGAATTTCACCCTCATTCATGGAAGTTTTTTTTATATTTTGGTGATCGTGCTTGGAATTACGAAAGCCAACTGTATGATTGACATGATTGGAAAAGACGAAGAGTAACGGAACAATAATTTAATTCAAAACAAATTCGAAACTATTGTAAGGTTCAGAATATCATACAAATATCCAAATATGTATGGGGAAAGTACATTACTTTGAAAAAATATTCTTGAATTGCGAAGGTGCATTTGGTCTTTTGGAGAGTGCAGAACTCATATAATTTGTACCATATTCAAAATTGTATTAGCAAAGATCAACATACAATATCAAAGGCTGATAAATATTGTCATGAAGACAACACCGTTATGTACTGTAAGAGTTAAAGTCTCCTGACAACGGCATTTTTGCGGGAAAAGATTCCGTGGTATCATAATGCAGCTGTTTTTCAAAGAAGGACGAATCTTACAAAAGTAAACAAGACTTTCTTGTGTCTATGAATAAATGCTTCAAAATCCTACAATTTTGCCTAAACATTTCGATAATGGGCGAAACTGTCATTCCATTTGTTTTCGTAAGTTTTGCCCTCCGTACTCCATGCCAACAAACAGAGCGATACTTCAATTGCTAGACTGCCCATACTCGCATATCAGTCCCATATCGATTTTCGCCAATATTGAGTTAGCTTCAGGAATACAATCTATTCTTAATATACTCTCAGAAATTGCAATAAAAGTTTATGGTTTGTTCAGAAAAATGTGAAAAAAATATCAACTTATGTCTGTCCCATATGCAAAGTACCCGAATACCAGTCCCATTCAGTGCAAATATCAATAATTTCATTTGTTTCAATATTGGTATAGCAAAGGTGTATTACCGATATTTCATGTAATAATACCACGATTTAGCATTAGGTAGCACAATAAATTAAAAAATTCAAAAATAAAATTTTAATCGTCTTTTTCTCGACATGCCGATTTTCCACATGGGACTGATATGCAAGTATGGGCAGTAGAAAGGAAGGGCGAAAATATTTTGTTTTCGTTATTTTAGATGGTTTCCGAAGTTTTCACTACTGGAAATAATAAATGAGTCGATAAAAATAATCCGCGGATTTGTCTTAATCGCGAAAACTGCGTACAGGAGGCACAGTAAACACATCTACAAAAGGGCAAAACTTTTTTTTATGTTGATTTATTCAGTTGATATAAAAGAAAAGCGGAAAACTTTGTTTACCTGTTCAAGATAAACCAACAGTTCATCAAATTATCAAAAATTTATCTGAGAATACTACACGACTACACAGTATACGATAATTTCTAAATAGGAATTGAAACCAAATTCGTAACATTCATCGATGTTTTTCTCCATTCGCTGTCAATGTTAGAATAGCCCTTCTTTGATAAACAGCCATTGGAATGAAAATCGGAGTCCCTAGGAGAAATGAAAACAGAAGACACTTACATTCAATTGCAAATGGACTTACTATTTCAATAGCTTAAAATGAAGGGATATAAACCTAAGACTACTGGAATTTTTCGAATAATATTGAAATCATAAAAACTGATAGATACACTTCTTATTATTTCATTTGCAAAAATCCATTTGATTCTCTCTACGCTTGATGCAGCTCTGTAAAATATATGATATTTCCTCGCAAAGGGTTTGTTGCGAACGATCTAATTTATCTACATTATTAATCACGATAAGTTTCAAATTATCTGGATCGAACCCTTGTTCGGAGATTTCAGTTCAATGCAAAGGGTGCTGGTCTTACAATCCAGTTGTCTCGAGCTCCAACCTCAACCTGGATTCCTCATGTCAACAGGACACTAATCACAAGCAGTGTTGGGAAAAATTCAAAAATCGCGACTGAAATTTTTAACAAGTGATTTTCAGATGAAAAAAAGTACAGGTGTACAATGTGTATTATAATTCTAAATGGCACCTTAGAGAATTTTGATGTCGATTATTTCATTTCGAATTTGCTTATTTCAGTAAAAGAAACTATCAAAATGCTGTACAGGATTCATTTCTTCCTTTTAGAAGGGCCAAATTGTGGAATTCTCTATGATATTTAGCACAGTTTGGAACATTTTTTCCGAACGATTTTCACACAGCGATAAGTGAACGGAGCAAAACAAATTATTTTAGATTTTCACTAAACTGATGATTTTTACCTTCGATTTGCAAAGAAGTAATCTTAATAGTTCTTTAGATAACATTTAGAGCCATTAGATCGGATGATTTTATATAATGTTGTCCACTTTTCGTTTTCTTTCTCTCCAATGCAAACGACCAGCAGCTCTGCTGCCTGACGCAATCGCTCTTGCTTGAATTCAAACTAGCTTTGCGAACAAACCGCAACACATCCGCTCGCAGTGCCGAATGACGCCAAACTGGTTTAATGCGTCTTCTCGTCTTGACGACCGGAAGGCAAATGAGAACTACGACCTGTGCGTTTCTTTTTTCAACCACGCAGAAGGTGCGCTCTCCGATGCCGCTGCTCGAATGCGTCTCCTCACCCTGACATCTGCTTCCATCCAATAATCGATTTTCGCTTTTTTTTGCATAAATATCTGTTTATTAATCTTATTTTGGTGTATTACATCAACGTTTTACAGTACAAGTGTTTTGTCCCTTTGGCCTTTCATATTTGTTGTTCATACGATTCGTTATTAATAATAGCTGTTTAGTTACTCTTGTTTTACATACTAATGTTTAATCATATTATTTATTTTAATTATTAATAAAATATCTACCTACTTATAACTATCCCTAACCTAATACGTACAAATTTTCAATTATTTGTATTACAGAGATTCAGCACCTCTCTTCAAACTTCGTGCAGTATTTTTCGAATTTTTGTTCTAGTATATACAGGGAGGCCATCTCATGAACTTCACTAGTCCTTGTCCGAGGGGGTAAATTTAAAATCATCTTTAAGATTTTACTTTGAATGCGCTGAAGCCTAAGTTTGTGCGTTCGTGCACAGCCCCGCCAAACAGGGGCTGCGTATTCAATTGCGGGGTAGATGATTTGTGTTGTGTCTTACGAATTACAACTCGGTTAACAGAACAACATTTATTAAATTTTATAAAACAACATTTAATTTAGAGCGTTAAAATAACGTGTTTTATTCTCCTCAAAGTCTACGAAATCACTTCGCGTAAAGCACTTGCTGTCAATCTCGTCGTGGTGAGTCCGCCAGTGCTGCCATATCATCTCCCCCTTGAAGTCATCACGTGGTGCTCGAACCTCGGCGGAAGACACACTGATCGTCCCCTAGTTGTACAGGATGAAACAGGTGTTGGAATACGACTCGGTTTTTTAACTATTGAACCACTCGTATTTGGAGTCGTCGGATGTTCAGACTTATCATTACTTTCTATCGGTATAGGTGGAACAGATTCCTCTGAAACGATTACTCCTGGTTGAGTGATGCCAAACTCGTCTAGCAGAATGCTCAATGGAAAATGATGATCACTCTCTGTTCGCTCACGGTGCAAATCATCTTTCATTTCAAAACGGGTACGAAGTTGGTTGATGTGCGAACGAATTAACTTTTGCCTTTGCCCAACTATCCACACATTATAGTTCACTACTCCCAGCTTCTCAACGACTTTTCCGGGTTCCCAGGACTAGGTATTTCGTTTGCACACCTTTGCATATACCAAGTCACCAGGTATGGACCGACGCATCGGGCATCTCTCTCCAGACTGCCTAAAATCTGGTGCTTGCATAGGACGCAGTAGGTCAAGTGTAGTCCTCATTCGTCGACCAAACATGAGTTCAGTTGGATATTTTTGTCTAGTGGTTTCACTTGGCGTTGAACGATAAGTTGCTAGAAATACCTCGAGTGTCTCCTGGACGGGTTCTCCCTTGTTTATTTTCTTCATAGCTCTTTTCATTGAATCTACAAAACGTTCCGCCTGTCCATTAGATTGCGGATGGTGTGGAGCAGTCAACATATGTTTGATACCATTGTTTTTGCAAAATGATTCAAACTCATCACAGACAAATTGAGCTGCATTGTCCGACACTATTACCATCGGCAATCCAAGCCGTGAAAAAGAGTTTCGTAGATTTTGGATCGTTACCTTCGCCGTCATCGTAGACGATGAATATATCTCCGGCCATCGAGAAAATGCATCAACGATGACAAAGAAATATAAACCATCAATTGTTCCCGCATAATCGATGTGAACGCGTTGCCAAGGTTCCGGTGGAACAGGCCATGCCACAGGTGCAACATGTGGTGGTGATTTTGCTGCAGCTGCACAGTCCGTGCATCGATTTACTGCTTCTTCGATGGGCCGGTCGATACAAGGCCAATAGACAAAACTCCGAGCGAGGCTCTTCATTCTGACAATGCCGGGATGTCCGTAATGTAAACGCTGCAATATTCGTTTTTGGTAGATCTTTGGAACTACTACTCGCTCTCCGAACAGAATACCGCCTTGAGCTAGTCCCAGCCCGTCTTTACGATTGAAGAATGTCTTTACATCAGGATCACTGATTACCCCTAACGATTCCGGCCATTCTGTTTCCAAAAACTTCTTCACTTGTTTTAGCACTTTATCCCGTAGTGTGGCTGTGGCTATCATTACAGTCGTCACCGGAATAGAAGCTATCGAATCCTCCAGGACTGCCGCCATGTCTTTCTCCAGACGAACACTAGCGATCTTCCGTATATACTGCTGAAGTCATAAGCCTGGAAAGTACATCTACATACCCGAATTTCATAGTAGGTACATATTCAACACTGAAATCGTAGCATAGTAACGTCAGACCCAGTCGCGGCAATCGTGCTTTAAGTGAGTTTACTGGCTGCTCGGCCACCCATGGAAATTGACCATCAATGTCAACTTCCCTTTCTGAGCAGCCTAGATAGTCGTGTAGTGTCGGTAGCGGTTTTCCAACTGGCTAAGAATAACGCTACGGTCCACCTGTACCGATGGTATAAGTCCACCAAGCAGGTAAGCTGTGTGGCATCCGGCGGAATTATTTTCTACCAAGAATCGATCCACTGGATTCCTGTTCCATGTCGCAAAAGGCCACAAAAATAGGAACTCCTAAGTCAAGGTATATTTCCGTGTTGATGACTGAATGGCTGCAGGAGGTTAAACAATGCAGTCGTGAACGGAATATCTTGGGTTTTTCCTTTACTGTGTTAAGCAAAGCTCTGTCACAGTGGACGATTTTATTCTTCGCAACTCGTGGGATTTGAATGATTAAAACATTTAAAAAAATCCTTTCATGGTTCGCTATAGGTGATTATGTATATTATGTTTCTTCTAGTTGTTGTACGATAAGTGCTGGAGATGGGGTGTTCATTACTTTAATTGATAATGGTTAGAGTGGCACAACTCAATCTCCAGCATAAACGTACAGCAACTATGAATCTATCCTTTTGCGACGGACGGTAAAGCTTTTATAGATTTGGTTCAAGAACAATATTTTCAAAAGGAAAAGTTCTACGTTGGAAAATTGTTAAACCCAGTCTCCGTTGCCTTCAACAAGAACGGTCTGACTAATCAACGCGAAATGCCTTAAGCATGCATACTTGAAAATAGTGCTCTCGATGTTTCTCTCATAGCGGAGCTCACAACTCGGGATATTTGTGCTGTCACAGTTGGTATGATTGATGGCATAGACAGGAAATATGTCTATTGTTTGGCATATTTACCGTATAAACAACCTTCGCCAAGCGATGACTTCAAAAATGTTGTATCATACTGCTGCAAAAGTGATTTACCGCTTATAATCGGTAGTGGCATCAATGCTTACCATATCATTTGGGGCAGCACAGATATAAATTCGAGAGGCTCTGATACGATGGATTTTGTGAGCACATAGTTAATGCAGGAAATCGTCAAACTTTTTCGAGATTTGGAAGAGAGGAGGTTTTGAACGTAACTCTCTGCTCTGATAGAATTGCGCATGAGTTGGTAAATTGGCTCCTATCCGATAAGCTCGAACCTTCTTTATCTGATCATAAGTACATCTTCTTTGATCATTCAAAAGTGAAATTTTATATTATCACAAATCGTAATCCCAAATCTACAAACTAGGACCTCTATGAAGAGGGCTTGACGACTAGATTTGACGGGTCAACCAACAATTGAAACCCCAATTGACCTCACTCATAGTTGCAGCATATGAAGAGGCTTGTCCACTTCGGATTGTGCGAGCTACTAGAGGAACTCCTTGGTGGAATGCTGAACTTGCTAGACTAAGGAAACTATGCAGAAGAGCTTGGAACCACCGACGAAGAGATGGGTAGGGGGCATTCGTGTCGGCTCGAAGGGCTTTCACAAATGCTCTTCGATCGTCTGAGCGAAGTGGTTGGAAAAGCGTTTACACTAATGTCTCTAGTCTCAACGAAGCTAGCAGAATTAATAAGTTACTTTCGAAATCTAAGGACTATAATGTCGGTTTCTTAAGAACTTCAGATGCTGAGTACAGTGGCGTTTTTTAAGGGCGGCTAACCAATTTTAGGGACCTTTTTTTTGCTCGCCCAAGTCATGTTTTCGGAGATGGAGTTCAGCTTTGTTTTTGTTTTGCTCACTAAACCAACGATGGAGGCGGCAAATCTCAGTACTCACCCACTTGTCTGATGAAGGTGATGTACTTCACTATCTTTTAAACACTCACTTTCCAGTATGTATGGAGCCATCACCGAGAGTTGTTTCTGAGACCTTTTCGGGTAGTTACGATTCTTGGGCCCTTGCTCGAAGCGTTGTGACGATTGAATCGGTCAAATGGGCAGTTGAGAGTTTTGCTCCGTACAAGTCTCCTGGAAAGGATGAAGTTTTCCCAGTGTTACTGCAGAAAGGGTATGAACATTTCAAACATGTTTTGAAGAAAATACATACTTTTAGTCTTGGAACCTAGGTGTTGATGGTTTGTTAAGTAAACCTAATAACCTTTCCTACTTACGATTTTGCCGACGATTATTATATATTGATGACCGGTATAAGCATTAACACTCTCTTTGATTCAATGCAGCAAGCCCTGCGATCTGTTGAGCTATGGTGGTGGTTGGATTATCTGTAAATCCGGGCAAAACATCAATGGTGCTTTACACTCATCGTAGGATAATCACAGGAGCTCGTCCGTTACAGTTCTTCGGTTCAGAGGTTACTGTGGTTGGTCAAGTTAAATACGTCGGGGTTATTCTTGATTCAAAACTGAATTGGTCTGCTCGCATTGACTTCAGGATTAAAAGAGCTTGCATGGCTTTCGGCCAATGCAGACGAGCTTTTGGCAAATCATGGGGACTCACACCCAGATATATTCATTAGATCTACACAACTATCGTTAGACCAATTTTAGCATGTGTCTTGTATGGTGGCAAAAAGGCGACAGTTCAGTCAAAGATAAATCATCTCCAAAGGATGGTCGTAATGGCGATGACAGGAGCATTCACGACAACTCCTACTGCTGCTCTAGAGGCGCTACTGTGCATTAAACAACTACATGTGTTCCTAAAATAAGAAGCATTATCTTGTGCATACCGTCTTAAGGTTACAGGGCTTTGAAACAGCAACCCTTTAGACTATGCTACTAGCACACTCACTTGTGGTCTCAAATGGTTACGTGGGATGAGTATTTACTTGCTCCTAGTGACCTAGTGACATGCAGTTTTTCTTTCAAAACATTCAATGTGAGCTATCCTCTTCGCGAGGAATGGTTGACTGGTTATTTGGAACGACAACTTGATGAGCACATAGTTTGTTATACGGACGGTTCTCTGTTGAATGGTCGTGCTGGTGCTGGTGTCTACTATCGTGAAATGGAGCTAGAGCAGTCTGTTTCACTTTGTAGATCCTGTACTGTGTTCCAAGTAGAAATCTACGCGATTCTGTGTGGAATACAATCGGCACTTCAGCAGAGAATCTGTGGTAAACGAATTTATTTTTGTTCCGACAATCAGGCAGCCTTAAAAGCACTTAGTTCGAATGATTCACGGTCGAATCTAGTGATCGCATGTCGAACTCAAGTTGAAGACCTCAGCATTTAAAATGCTGTTTACTTCTTATGGGTACCCAGACATTCTGGTATAACTAGTAATGGATGGCTGATGAGTTGGCTAGAGCTGGTGCAACGAATGATTTCGTTGGTCCTGAACCAGCTTTATCACTTTCAACTAGTTGCGGAGCTAAAATAAAGGATATTCTATCGTTTCTCACCCAATGTGGTAAGGAGCTATAGTCAGAAGGGTTCATCGTTCTTCCTGGAATGAATGAATCCTTTCTGTATTGACCTTGCATAGGTTTCAGCAGATTGTTTGGCATCCTTTATGGGATGCCGAATTTACTTCTGCTCGTACATACTGCGAATCGTTCTGCATTCTTCCGGGAATACAGAATGGCGTTGCTTTTGTAAAATCTCTAAATCCTTTCGGGGTTGGAGGTTTTATTAACTGTGCATTTTGGCACCTGCAGATCGTTCAGTATCCTTTATGTTTTGTGCTGTTTTTCCACCTCACCCACTTCACAATTGTTCCTTTTATCCTTCCCTTCCCATCAGGAAATTGATGAGAAGCTACGGCAAGGCACAAATCTCAAAATAACTAGGGGAACGAGCCACTTGAGCCAATTAGTTCTGATTCCTGATTCTGGGTTCTGGAACTAGATTTTTGAACTGAATTAATTCAGATTCGAGTTCCAGAATTCTTGAACTGAGTTATTGATCTGGATCTTGAATCTAAATTTTGCAATTGAATTCGTCGCCAGTCGCAAGTTCCGAATTAAATGCTTTAATTCAGTTCCAGTTCCTGAATATTTGGAATTCAGGTTCTGGTGTAAAAAGTACAGTCGTAAACATCGAATAAATTTCATAAATCGGTTTATTTTAAAACCATTAAAATATTTCCAAAGAACCATGCGAAGCTCTCCTTTACCGAGTATGAATATTTTTAAAAAATAAATATAACATTGTTTGTTGTATTGTGTGGTAGAATATTGTTGTCGTCAATAAGTCATACTTTAGTATAGATGCACTGTTACAATTCTGGAAGCTCAGCAGTAAAAGTTGCAAATTTCACACAATCAACCAACTCATACGAACGTTGATTGATATTTGGAAGTGTGAAAGAAGCATGCCAATTTTATTCGTATTCATGTTAAAATATTACCTCTGTTTCAACCAACTTCGCAGCCGATTCATAGTGTACAGGACCATAGCTTGACTAATGCTACAAATCTACGATCCTGACTAATCCTTTCAAGTCGGGGCTCGAAAATATGTTTCCTCTAAGATTTCTTCCCAAAGAAGAGAGTAAAAATAAAACATGTAATATTTGAAGCTGATGCACACCAACATGGTGATGCTAATTATGTTGGTTAATATCGATTTAAAATCTAATCACATTTCTTAAACTATCCACTCGCACATCCATTGTCTCGAGCTAATGCAACATAATATCTCCAAAAGGTTTGACCATCTAACTTAGGTTAATTCTAGGCTATCATGTTTATTGGATTATTAGCGTATATTATAGCGAACCAGGTGTTTCGTTCAAAAGATGCTTCAACCAGATAGATGCCAATTTTTCATATTTTCAACTAACTACTGTTTGGCTTTAAACATATGCAAATCGTGACATTATGTGTTATATTGGGAAATTTCACGGGCGACTAGTTTGTATGGCTCACCAGTCACCATAATAGCACCACTTGTGTTGGCCTTGAAAAACTGTTATAATTCTTTACAAGCCAACAATCTTCGCTTGTAAACTAATCTTCGGCGCCCTAGCCTAATTTGAAGCAACCCAAAGAAGCAGTTTAATTACGTGGGAATTTTACGCGTGCTCGCTTAACCGCTATGTTGGTTCGTAAATCAATGATTCATTCATTTGTTTTCAACTGTTCGATATAGCTATTCTCTACAGTCAGTCTTTGATTAAGGCACATCATGTCCACGTTCGCTTATTGAAAGCAGCGGTACTTTAAGCGATCAACGGCTACATCATTCAGTCGCCATAGCGCACGAGGTCTTGTCGCGATCCAAGTGAGGTGCGATTATATTGTTGAGTGTTATTTATTTTTCCCATCTATGAATGAAGTTAGACCCGCCGCGGTATACTATCTACACATGACTGCGAGGCACGGAGTTACGACTTCTTGTTATGCGATTAAGACATCCATCGAGAGATAGTTTAATGATGGTACTTTCGGTTTGCACGTCTGCATTAATGGGATGGTTGTTCTTTTCAAGTGTTTTGTTAAATTGAGCTTGATTGATGGTAAATGATATTATAAATCATGCCAAAACCATGTCAAAATACATCAACTTGAGATGGACATGTAGTTGTTGAGTGATCACCATCCGTGCCACTGCATATAAGGTATTAGAAAACATATTATGTGCAATGCAATGCGTCATATTTTTACAAGTTTCTACCAAACATAGATTATTACGAGCATACCACAAAGCACACACGGTTTGGTCAACGAGGAAAAAAATCGCGGATTGTTTGCATTCGGCCCAAATTGATAGTGTAATTTTATACGAACAAATCATTATCATTGCTATACTTGTTTATAGTGAAATTCGGGCATGGTTTAAAATTTATATGGCTTCCAGAAAGACTCAGATCCAAATGTTCGAAATGATGTCCAGGAAAAAACGTCGTTCGAAATTTACCAAGTTCCTCCATATTTGTTTATCTCAGGCTGTTTTATTATAGTATTAGTAAGAAATCAAACTAAATTTTGCACGGGTGAAATTCGGATTCTAGAAACGAGCAAAACGAGTCATGATTTGGAGAAAATAATGTGTTTTCATGTTATGATAAAACTAAAAGTTCTCGAATCATAAACGATTTGGACTAGTTTCGCTGAAATTCAAGCGTAACCTAACCTAATTAATCTCAAAATCCAACCATAAAAACAAAGAATGTCCCAGGTATGAAAAATGTACCCAACCTCACTGCTTCGAATTCGATGTTTCATCCTATGATTTCTCCATAATTATCAATCAAACATACCACGGAAAATTACTAAAGCATTAATGATCGATTTTTTACCGTTTTTGTATGTTAGTATTCGATTCATAGGAAAAAAAATAAAAACCATTTTTTCGAATCTTCAAGCAAAATCTGAAAATTATCACCATCGCTTAGTTCAAAGCTCGCCACTCGAGCAGCGCAGCGATCGCAGAAGAGTTAGTTGGCTTCTCCAATTGGCGTTGCTGAACTGAAGATCAGAGATGCCAGGTAAAAATTTCAAATAGACAGGGTTGCAATTTCTCTATAAAGTATGATTATGATTTGCTGAACTGACTTGGCGAGCAAAAAAAATAAACGTCGCGGTAATTTCAACAGTCTGTAAATTTTGACGAAAGTCTGCGAAAAACTAGATTTTCAAAAGTCTGCAACAAACAATGTCTGCAGCACTATATACGAAACCTGCAGATTTACAGACAAATCTGCAGACCTGGCATCTTTGCTGAAGATTGATTTCGCTCCAAGCTGATAGGGTCTTGCGCAACGTTGCCAGCTATACCGATTTATCGGTATTTATACAGATTGTTGACCTCTATACCGCAATACAGATAAGTACTCCCAAAATACCGATAATTCACGAATCATACAGATAAATAACGGTTTTGGTTTGAATTGACATGAGAAAAGGTTGTCGTGGGTCCTTTTTTATCACCTTAATAAGCCTTGGTGACATTTTCCTGATACTTACGTAGAATAGATTCTGATACCGATATGGCACAGATAGATTTTTGCGCCAAATACAGATTTTTGGGGAAAATGACCTGGCAACGCCTCTGGCGTAACGCACCTTACACCCAAGTAGCACGTTAAGTTGCTGTCCTGTATATTTCTACAGATTGTGCAATTTATCATATTAGTTCATATTACTATTGTAGTAACTATTGTGTTATGGAAAAAGCGCAATTTTTCTGTGTTGTGCAACATATCTTTAAGTTCTTCCGTTGTTACGAACATTTTTTCACAATTATTGTGCAACTGATACAAAAACTGATGCATCGATCCCATTACAAATGCAGCAATGAAATCAGCGAAATAATAATTGTGAAACTCATGGGAATTACTACGTTATGTAAACAAGAATTGATTTGATGTTTACAAAAACATAGCAAACATTATTTCTAATGAATAAGTTTCACATTTGATTTTCAATACAACTGCCTGTAACACAAACATTGAACTTTAAAAATATTCTGCACATAAATAAATGGTCATAC
Source organism: Malaya genurostris (assembly GCF_030247185.1). Classification (NCBI taxonomy): domain Eukaryota; kingdom Metazoa; phylum Arthropoda; class Insecta; order Diptera; family Culicidae; genus Malaya; species Malaya genurostris. The sequence goes on from NC_080572.1 coordinate 98,518,033, forward strand.
TACATATTGTAGAATTGATCTTATATGTTTTAGTAAATAGAAAATCGTCAACGAACTGCATTTTTATGGTGAAACATGTCTTCTTACGCCTGAAATTTTCAAGCGCCTTTGAATGTACGTGTTTTGATGATTGCACATCAATTTCTATGAAAATAACAATATATTCTTTTCAATGAATATGATCGGGAGAGTGTTTAAAATATGTATAAGAAAGTTATCAAACATTCATACACTTTTTCAGATGATTTTAATCATATTGATGTTTCAATTAATCTGAAAAATACTGAATTGATTTTTTCTTCAATACTTTCCAATATGGCATCGAGGGTAACAGTGTGTTGAAAAGAAAATGATTCACCCAACGTAATGATTTATTTTACCTAAATAAAAGGAAATATAAACATGTAACGTTTACACTATTACTGGTTCCCAGCATCACGCAGAGAAAAAAATTGTAAAAATAACCAAATTTGGAAGAATATTTTTGTTGAAATAGTGACAAAAGAAAATCTGGTTTGATATTACAAATAGTCCTACTTGAAACTACAAAACATGATCGTTTATATTTATCGGTGGATTAGTTTGTTTCAATAAATAGTTTGATAAAAATAACAAATATTTTTCTTGTGCGTTCCTGTCAATCTCTAGACAAAAAAAAATCACAGTGAATTTAACTTGAAAAAATAGTTTTAAATGAAACGAACTCTAGTTAAACTCAATAATTGTAACGCTTTAAATTCACAAAACCTTTTAGTTGAAATAAATTTGCTTGAAATTAGTTATTTCAACTAACGCTTTCGATTTCGATTGAAACAATACATTTTTGTTTGATTTCAGGAATAAAATTATTCCTTTCAAACTCATTTAACAAAGTAATTTTTGATACTATTATTTATTTTCAATTTCCTAATATACAATACTTTTAGTTGTTTTCAATTTCCTAATGTACATTTTTTTAAATTTTACTTTTTTTCAAGACTTTTAGCCATTTTGTCGCTAGACGATCGAATTATTTACATATCCCACTATCAAGCCCTGATTTTTTAATTTTATAGCATCCAACGATTCGGTGCTCCATCAGTCAAAATAGAGATCCTGCATGAAATATTTTTTTTGCAAAGAAAATGTGTTATGTAATGTTAGGCAATTTTCAAAATATTCCCGATTATCGATACATACGCTTGAATGATTGAAAATCCCTTAGGAAATTAAAGAAGCAGATAAACGTTTCTTATAAAACTTGTAAAAAACTTTATCCACGGGAGATAAAAAAATGCCCTGGATTCTTCTCGCGGGAAAAAATGTCCTTGTCTATTTGAAATAAAACATTTACGGTTCATTTGAACAGTAAACTAAGTTATATCAGTACACAAAAAAGATCATAGATAAATTGAACCTATTTCTTTCTTGAAATAAAGATACAGTAGGATTGAGTCAACACGGATATTTCGATAACGTCAATTCAACTTTGGTTGACATGTAATAAATAGTTAATTTATTTCAACAACAAAATTCATCGGGAGCAAATAAATTTTCCGTTTATTTAAACCAAAGTTTAGATTCGAATCAAGCAGTGAGCATTTTTTATATTTAAGGAAGAAATTGGTTCAAAACAATCATATTCTAGTTTGAAATGAACATAAATCATATTAAAAATTCTACTAACTGTTTTGTTATTTTGAACATGCTCCATTTCTCTGCGTGATGCTGGTTCCAGTATTCTGATATGCTATTTCTGGTAATTTCTTGCTGGTAAAATTTGAAAAATTTATAAAGTGCAATGAAATGTATCCTTTAAGTACTTAAATCATTATTTTGTTATTTGATATTTACCCACTTTACGCGAAAGAATGCTTTTAACTGAAAAAAGCATGAAATACGTACGAGAAGCACAATATTTTTATTCCGTAGCCATCTTGAATTTCTTCACTAGCATCGCTTGCCAGCATGAAATTCAGCACGTTCAGAAATATTCATGCTGGCAACAACCAGCAGCTGGTGAGCATTATGCTGGTAGCGTGCTGGAGCCGCTATACTGACACCAGCATGCTGGCTACCAGCAGAAGTGTATACGGGGCATACACCGTATGAGCTTTCGCATAGGTCATATGAAGTTTCGCAAAAAGGGGAATCTATAAATATATGCCGTGTAACGTTTTGTTTTGCTCAGTAGGTGCTTACCTATGAACAAAACTGGTAGCTCGTCCAACGAGAGAATGACTAAATTGTAAAGTATATGCGTTGGATCGCTGGATAGTCGCTTTTGAACTGTAGGTCGGTGCAATTTCCCGTCTGTTGCACACCGTGTTCGCTTGAGTATATTTAATATCAATTATCTATTGAAGAATCGAATCAGTGTGTTCATTTGACATATTACATATGTTTAGCAAATTTTCGTACAATTTATTTGAGTTGGAATAAATGCAAGTAGTAAAACCCTACAAATATGGGTAAAAAATGAATATTCATTTGTTGTCATCAAACGTATGATTTAAAACTGTCCTATATACTCGGATGATATTATCAGTTCACATACAGATTTGATTTGGGTGACAAAACATTAGCAAAAAGACTAAGAAAATCAAGTTCTATTATCATTTATCAATTAATTGAAACTCCAACCTTAAAAACTAAAAATTTCCTAGATTTGGAAATAGCACTCAACCTCACTTCTTCGAATTTTAAAATTCATCTAACGATTTCTATATAAAAATTAATCAAATCATGGAACATGCGATCGCAGACGAGTTGGCTGGATTCTTCAATAGATTGTGATATTCCGGTTACTAACAGATTAGTTTAAACCTTTTGGATAGATTTTTCGGACCCAATTCAGAGCTAAAGTATCTCGGTGATTTGTTGATGAATTTATCACATTTAACTTGATTCGAAAACATAATTTCGATATTGTACATTTGGAAAGGGATTCATTTGTCGAAGAGGACGTGTGCACACTGGGTCGTAAATGGATGCAGTTCAGTGCCAATTTGGTCAAGTTGTTGTCCCATCAGGAGTAAAACGCTTCAAGCGATTCATAATAAAACTCGGAAAGACATCTCAAAGCGGCCTAATCGGTTTATTACAAATGAGTGGCACAGACTCACATATATAGAATTATAAAATGAAATATCATATAATATCAAAGATAAACTCAAGATAAGTAGATCTGCGATTTTTCATGTATCATTTTAATAAGACCCCTCGATGAACTCGGTTCACCGCCAGTTTCAGGTCAACTGTCAGGTGTACAACTTTGCTTCCGCCATTTTCCGATAGGTAGCTGTACCGGCTGATGCTGGTCAAAATACATAGATGAGAATGCCTTTGAAGTTAGTGCCTAACGAATTGTCATCGCCGTTTCAGTAACAGTTGTTCTTGTTTTCGTATTATTCACGCTCGAAAATGTCTGTTTATGTGCCCAATTCTCGCCATTTGCGGGAAGTTTTACTTTTCTGTTACAATTCGAAAAAAATGCAGCTGAAGCGCATCGAATGCTCTCAGAAACTTACGGTGATGCTGCTCTGAGCAAAAGAACGTGTCGGGAGTGGTTTCAACGTTTTAAAAATGGTGATTTCGATGTCGAAGACAAACATGGTGGTTGAAGAGAAAAAACCTTCAAAGATGAACAACTAGAAGCATTGCTTGATGAAGATTCGTGCCAAACCCAAGAAGAGCTTGCCGAATCATTGGGAGTGAGTCAGCAAGCCATTTCAAAACATCTCAAGGTCCTGGGCATGATTCAGAAAGAAGGAAACTGGGTGCCGTACGAGTTGAAACCGAGGGACATCGAGCGCCGTCTATTTGTATGTGAGCAACTGCTTCAAAGACAAAATCGTAACGGGTTTTTACATCGAATCGTAACCGTTGATGAAAAGTGGGTTCGATACGATAATCCTAAACGCAGAAAATTATGGAGAAAGCCCAGGCATACTACTTCGTCGAAGGCAAAACCGAATATTCACGGCGCCAAGGTTATGATTTGTATTTGGTGGTATCAGCTCGGTGTGATTTACTACGAGCTCTTGAAACCGGGTGAAACCATCACAGGAGATCACTACCGAACGCAACTGATGCGCCTTAGTCGCGAGCTAAAAGAAAAGCGGCCACAATATCAAGAGCGACATGGCGAAGTCATCCTCCAACACGACAATGCTCACGTCGCAAAAGGGGTCAAAAAGTACCTGAAAACGCTGAAATGGAAAGTCTTACCCCACCCGCCGTATTCCCCAGATGTCACCCCTTCTGACTTCCACCTATTCCATTCGATGGCACACGGCCTGACAGATCAACATTTTCAATCCTTCGAAGAGTTAAAAAAATGGATTGCTCCATGGATAGCGTCAAAAGAGGACTCCGTTTTTCGAGCCGGGATTCGAAAATTGCCGGAAAGATGGGAGAAAGTTGTCGCTAGCGACGGACAATACTTTGAACAATACATCTGTAAGCAATTTTTTGCAATAATGCTTTTAATTTTGGAAAAACACGGCGGAATCAAAGTTGTACACCTGATATTATTTGTATCGAAACAACGAGCGTCCGATCGCTACATGCGTTGTAACTATGACAGCATTCGTTCTTGTAATCTAGTTACAATATGAATAAATTGGCGGAATTTTGCTGCGTATCCTGTGGTTCTAAATATGCGGAAGTGAAAATCAATGGAAGTAACGAAATATTTTGTGCGGACCGTTTCACATGTTTTCTTCCTTATATTGTTGCCGTTGTATTCCTTTTTAATGGAGGATCAATTAATTTACACTATCACTGAGTTTACTGGTTCACGGTTACTGATTCAACATTTCTCGATCAAAATATATGAAATCTTTTCTAGAATCGATTCCCTGTATATTAAGTTAATAAACTTGTACGTGCTTTTTCTTGAAAATTAAGTGTACCCAGTGGATTTCACGTTTCCATCATAAAGTTTGACATTATTAACCATTTTCAACCTCAGAACATTCTGTCATTTGAGTGCTATTTGCTTTGTTTACAGTGAAATCAAAATTTTACCTCAACAAAAATTAGAATTAAATCGTGAACATTTTCGTGCAATGATTAATTAGGATTTTCGTCGTGGATTATCATGACAAGAGTGCTTTAATCAACATAGCTCGACTTTTGGCAGTGTAGCACAATCCCATGCGACTGTAAAAAAAAACTGGTATAAGGAATTCAAGCGTGCTCGTAGCTCGCTTACCGATGAATTGAAAAAAGGTCGTCAAAAATCAGTTGTTTTACCAGAAAACATCGATGCTGTGATAAATCAAATAATGTAGGATCGCCATGTGAAGTACCGTGAAATGAAGGCAGCCTTGGGCATTAGTGTGAAAAGCTTATACACTGAGGTCTTTTTTTATGCGGTTTTTTTACGCGACTTTTTTTATGCGAATTTTCAGAGTTATGCGGTTTTTTTTATGCGAAGTTTCAGAGTTATGCGTTTTTTAATGCGTATTTTCAGAGTTATGCGGTTTACCCTTCTACGGTCTTTTTTTATGCGAAGTTTCAGAGTTATGCGGTTTTTTTTTGCGAATTTTCAGAGTTATGCGGTTTTTTTTTATGCGGTTTTTTTTTATGCGGTACGTAAATTCCCATAAAAAAGACTTCAATGTATGTTATTTTGCATGAATATTCAGTCGTGAAAAAAAAGTTGTTCACGTTAGATCCCACATAATTTGATAATTGCTAAAAAAATGACTACGTGAAGAATAAACTGCTTGGAGAGCGATTCAATACTTCTGAAGAAGCTGTTGAAGCATTCAAATACCATGTTTTGGGGGTACCTCAAGAAGAGTGGAAAAAATGTTATGAAAATTGGTTCAAGCGTATGCAAAAGTGTATTGATCATCTAGGGGAATATTTTGAAAAACAAAAAAACCATTTCCGATACTTTTTTTCATTTTTAGGCAAAATACCCTCATATAATATTAAGTCGTTTCATTTGCCCCAGTTTACATCTTGAGATTGTGCGTATCTAACATTGATCTTTAAGTAACTTTCAAAGCAAAGTCAAAGTCTTGGCATTACATTCCTTTTGTTAAATTTGGCCTTTCTGTTTCAACAGACTTCGCAGACAATTCTTAGCGTACAGAATCATTGCATGGCTAGTACTATGGATCCTACTGACACTAAGAATCCTTTCAGGTCGGGGCTCGAACATACGACAACTGGCTTGTAAGACCAGCGTCCTATGCATTGAACCGCCAACCCGGGATGAAATAACTTTCAAATCGTCATCATTTACTTCCAGTTAAATTTTACAATGTAAAAAAATTGGAAACGGTTACAAAAACAATTATTATGAAAGAATTCAATTGTCAATTTTATCATTCGCAAGAAATGTAGCGCTTAAAAAAGATTAAGTTTCTAACTGGTCACTTGAACAATTTTTTACTTTAGTGCATCCACCATCATCTTTATTATTGTATTTATTATAAGAACCTAAGAATTGTTTCATTTTTAATGTAGTTTTGCTCGTGCATGTCTTGCATAAAACACTGTATTTTTTTAAGAATGACGATACTAAAAATTACGTGTTCTCTAAGCAATTTAGCGTTTATTGATCCAAGTTTGTTTTCGAATATGAGATTCCCTCAAACGAACTGCTTGAAATAAAAACGTGTGAATCAAACCTGATGAAACCAAACTTCACAAAGTGGTTAAACAGGGTAATTTTTTGGACTTTCACTAGATGGCGTTTCAAAATTGAAGTTATAGAATTTTTTTTCGGATTTCGCTCGCTTTCGGAATATTATTCTAACCACAGCAAAATCAAATATTCCAGAATACATTCAGATATATTCATACAAAATGTAACGTTCATGTTTTCCTAATGAAAAGCGTGCTTATCTTTTATGATGTCCATTCATTATCTTTCATGATGTCAATTCTCTATTAGTCGGTGGATAAAAAACACAATTTCACACAACATTCTAAGTAGTTCTAGTTTTTCAATGGCTGCCCATTATTATATTAAACAATCTATCACATCACTTGAGACAGAAGAATCAAAATGATATCCGGTTAGAAAATTGGAGCTGAATTGGCCGCCGACCCGCCGCGGCATACAAACCTGTAACCGCCTTGTTTGCCCGGTCTACTCAAAGTTAATTTATTTGCTTCAGTTAGGTCCGAACGAGCGGTAGCGAGGTCGAATAGCATACGAACAAAACGATGTGGCGAAGCCGCATCAGATATTTTTTCATCCGCACTCAGTTATCAAAAAATATCAACAAGTTTTTTTTGGGAATTCCGTTGTGAGGATCATGAATAAACCTACAAAAAAATTTCAAGTCTCTGGATCATTTCAGAAGTACGATTGTAGGTCAACAAAACGGGAGTAAACATAATCATTTTTACGGTTATCTTTTTTTATCAATTCCAATCACGAAATTAAAACTAATGAAGAATTCGACGAAATTACCCTTTCGGCGAAATGACTTTCGACGAAATGGCTTTCGGCGAAATGGCTTTCGGTAAAATGGCATTCGGTTAAATGGCTTTCGGCAAAATGACCCTGATCCGTATATTAGGCCTTACTGTAGTCAACTAATTGTTCGAATGCGAGAATAGTTGAAGCAAGGGTCAATTTTAATACATTCAAATAGCCAAACACACCTGTTTCCGTCGTTCCAAGGGCGATTTTATGATACCAAGCAGTGTCAACTGATATTAAATCTTAAGATGTGGAGGCGTACATGCATACGGTGAAGTTAACCAGTAATTTGCCTGTGCAGATTGGATGTGGTACAAGGAGAATGCTCGTTAACCAGAGCATTCCAACAACTCTCAGTTATGAGTTCAGTTATATTTTTTCCCTGAACAAACGTGGACTAAAATAGAGTAGAAAAATGATTATGCTGCCGGAGGTAATCGAACAATTTTCGATAAACGGTCCATTTACTTTATCCCGTGATGTAATTACTAAGTGGCGATGGCAACTGTTTATTGTGAACTGGTTAACGAAGTACAACCGTTAAATGTTAAAATATTTTTTCCCATTTCTTTTTAAAAATACTGGTGCCAAATGCTCTAGCTGTCCAAATAGATTAATGCAAACGTGTTCGACGATTTAAACTGACCTGTCAGCAAACTTTTACAATGCAATCCAAAGCACATAACGGTGAGGTAAGTAACGCTTTTAAGGCTGATTATTTTTCAAAATTTGATAAATGTTTTGATTTCACTCACTTGGTCAATTCTACTATCATGCTTACGTTCAGACAATTTTCAATGTCGTGTGAAATTTCGCTTATATTATTAAGGCGACTATTTGAAATTTTTGATACATTTAGATTTCAAATCAATTGTTAATTTTCTATTATAAATTTTCAGGGTTTTTTTTATTGGTGATTATTAGATTGCTGAGATAGTTTGTCTGAGACTATCAAATTTCTATCCAAATCATAAAGAATTGATTAACCAATTGCGGGTTGAATCAATAGCTTTCTCTCAGTTTTGGTCTCTATATAGATTTTCTTCGTTTACAGAATTTTCGACAAGCCGCTTCGCAGTATATGGTTGTAATTTTTCTGCAAATTGTTAGCAGTTTTGCAGTTGAAACACCCGAACCTTCTTCTCTTCTGCGGCCACGAGATATCAATCCGCATCCATACGAAAACGTTTATGATGGAGTTAGCATTTATGACAAAAACGTGATCATCAACGGTGATAAATTCATGCAAAATTTATTGAGGTACGATCTTCTATTTACTGTTGACCCTATCTAGCACGAAAATTTAAATAAGTTAGATTAGGCCTCGTTTTGTTTTCAATTTCGGTTTCATTTACATTTCATTTTACGCCACTTTCAGCCAAGCTCCCGTCCAATTCCCACGGTTGATAAACAGTGCTTCGATGAACGCTTTGCCTAATCCATACGAAAAATTTGCTTTGAAAGAACGACTCGCTAAAACGGAGCGCTTTTCCGGAGCGGACAGTTTAATTGTGAAACCTGCATACAAGGCCCTAGCGAAACATGCTGCACGAGTTTTGAACAACCAGGTTGTGGATACTTACGAGGACAATGAGATTGACAACTACAGAGTAATTGCATTATATTAACTTCAACAACTTCATTCATAATTGATTTGGTTAATATTACTTTCAGGAAGCAACGAATCTCAAAAAGCATTATGTTTTCTCGTACGCCGTAAAGGATGCAGCATCTGGAGATGACTTTTCTCACACACAACAACAGCAAGTCGATGGTGCTGTCAAAGGAAGATACAAGGTACAACTGCCTGACGGTAGAATGCAAATCGTCAAATATATAGCTGATAACAATGGGTACAGAGCTGATGTGACTTACGAGAACGAACCGAGCTCGAATGCACTGAACCATGTGACGGCCGCTCCAGGTCTCGTGCAAGTAACAGCCACTCCGACAGCATCTCACCTAGCCTCTGCGGAACCTATATACAATTACTACAAAAATTTGCAGCAACGTCAACGGTATGTTCAGGCATCAGCACCCATTCGACGTCAACACCCTCAACAAACGATCTATTATCAAAAAGCCACTCCAACGCAAATACCCGCTCCCTACTATCCCTCACGTCTACGGGTCAACAATGTCAAAATTCATAGCTATAACACCGCTCCACATGCTGGTAACCTGATTCAATCAACGATAACTCCTGCTACTGGAAGGTATATAAGTTACCAACCATCTACAAATCTTGCCTTCGTCTCTACGACTGCCAATCCTGTTCAACTGCAATCAAATACACTAGCTCGATCCGGCCTTATTCCGGTGGTTGTAACAACAGCGGGTCCATCCGTTGTACCCTATTACCGTGATATTAACATAACTCCTCCCAGCGCACCTCCGACAGCGCGTAGAACTTCAATATTCGACAATCGAGAATCAGTGCAACAAGCAATTTACACGCAAGTTGATCCCGCCCAAAACAGTCCCACAACACTGGATTACGATTACGTACAAATTCCTAACACCAATCACGTATACAAACGAAATACGGATAAGGATGGGCATATTATTACCGATGCAGCGCAATCTAGGAACCAAGAAAGGGTAAAAAAATCATAAAACTAAAAATAAATACTCCTGGAGAATAGCAAATTTTAGTCATAATACATGAATTGTATACTACATTTTTCCTGTTGTAAATAGCATTTCCATTTTATCAGTTTAAATGTACAAAGTAATTACAAAATCCATCATATTCTTCACAATGGTGGTATCCTTCAAACAACCTTAAATCGCGTAGATTTGCGTGAATGTGTGTGTGTGTTTGTGTGTGTGTGTGTGTGTGTGTGTGTGTGTGTGTGTGTGTGTGTGTGTGTGTGTGTGTGTGTGTGTGTGTGTGTGTGTGTGTGTGTGTGTGTGTGTGTGTGTGTGTGTGTGTGTGTGTGTGTGTGTGTGTGTGTGGGAATGTTTACTTTATGGTTCATCTTTGTGTACTCGATCGTTTTTTCTTGTTTCAATTATTCGCCGTTTTCGTCTCGTAGATGGAAGCTCAATCTACCAAGCCATGCAAAATATACTTCAATTCCATGCTTGAAATTCGAGTAATCAGCATTATTTTTCGTAACTTCTGAAAGGGCCTATTGCACGATATACCCTAATCACCGTGTTAGTACCGAGTTTAAGATTATTGTACTATCTGCGATTTGTGATACTTTCATTCGAAGATATTTATTAGTTAAAGAATGGCATGTTTAGTTGAAAAGGTTACGAAAAATTTCATTTCACAATAACCTATAGAAAACGTTTTTCACATTGTTTCTTTTCCGATTTTGCACATTATAGTGATGATTTTTAAGTATGGAATTGAAATTTTGTAAAATATTTTTTCGCAGGACTTCTTCTTAGCTGTTTATGTAGGCGTGCGAATTCAGAATACAGAAATTAAAACCGTACAAACAGTGGTTAGGTTTTGAACATCTATAACTCAACTGGTAGCGGCCCAGGTTGGTAGTTCAATGCGTAGGGCATTAGTTTTACAAGCCAACTGTCGTATGTTTGAGCTTCTACCGGGAAGAATTTTTATTGTCAGTAGGATTGTAGCACCAGCCGTGCAATGGAATAGCTCAGGTTAGTTGACCGCCCGCGAGTTTCTCGTGATTGAAACCAGTTTAAATATCAATCACCTAAAGACTGTACCAGAAAGTATGGACGAACTTTGATTTCGCTGTAAATAATTCACAAGTGTTAGACATTCAAATTTTATTCGATATACTAATAATATTAGACTACAACAACAGAATATTATTCTCAACATTTACTACTTAGCCATTGTAGACTAGCTGGCACACGTTCCTCATTAAATTCCGTACAGACTTCTTGGCGACAAGTTTTGACACTTTTTTCCAATCTTTTTAGTACTGTTGAATGGTTTCGTCTGCCAAGATATGATTCCTAAGATGTGCCTTCGTTAATGCCCAAAATTCCTCAATAGGTCGAAGTTGTGGACAATTTGGTGGATTCGTGTCCTTTTGGACGAAAATGACATTTTTGGTAGTATACCATTCTACCGTTGATTTCGAGTAGTGGCAAGAAGCAAGATCTGGCCAGAAGACAACAGGGTCCTTGTGGCTTCGAATCATGGGTAGAAGTCGTTTGTGTAAATATTCCTTGATGTATATTTCGCTGTTCATTGAAGCAGTGGTGATGAAGGGTTTCGAAATCTTACCGCGGCTACAGCTTGCCAGACCATAGCTTTCTTACCAAATTTTTCGACTGGTTTAACACTTGCCCTTGTCGCACCGTATAATATTGTGGCCTCGCAAGGATTTGTAATCGAGTTTCACGTAGGTTTCGTCGTCCATGATTATGCAGCTCAAATTTCCAGCAAGAATCGTATTGTACAGCTTTCGAACCCTCGGCCTGATCGATGCTTCTTGTTTCGGACTACGTTTTGGTTGTTTCTGCTTCTTATAGGTTCGAAGATTCACTTCCCACTTTTTTGGCCACATCCCGAACTGAAACCTCCTTCTTTTGCTCGAACGCCATCAGTATACGTTTATCCAACTGAGCGTTAGCAGGACCTTTTTTCGACCCGTTCCTCAAAGATGTTATCCTCACCGAACTTCTTGATTGCATTTCGCACGGCTTTTTCACTTACTCCTTCCATTTTTGCTTTCTTTCTCAGTGACACGTATTTCGAAACAAACTAATGAAAACGAATAAACAACTGCACATGTGGTTAGAGAAGAGTGTAAACAACAGGACGCAGCTATAAAAATTGACAGAATCTGAACCATTACGAAATGGCAGCGGTTTTTCGTTGCGTCCATACTTTCTGGGACAGTCTTTATTGGGCCTCATGGGGATGGGGTAAATGAAAAATAGTAGTATGTGGGATACAATAACTGCTATTAAATTTCGTTGAAATTCGGCTACGGATTCCGGAGAGTCGATTGCTTCGATTTGTAGGACTTGACGATAGGTGATTGACCGAAGCTCTGTTGACCTGCTTGGTTTTCAATTACCTGTTCCAGAAGTACCGGAAGTAGCAACCCAAAGAAGAATCGATCGATTTCTCAAAAATATCTCATGAACTGAAAATCTGTACTGTTCTCGTTTCGTTGATGACTGACCAAAGTGCAATTGGTATTTTTGGATTTTTGATATCGAGCATTGAGGTTAATTGGCATTCATTTTCTCTGTGGCTCCAGGGACGGCAAGTTCCATGAAATATTGGGGGACACAAAAAATTGTTACTACAGATCATTAAATTTTGCAATATAAAAAACATTTTTATAAAGGGAACGGAGAGGTTAGAGCAAATAAAAAGCAACCAAGTAAGCAAGTTTAGTTTCTCTTCCGAATGTTGCGACACGAGCATCAACATTTGCCTTACTATTCCAGTAATAATCATTTCTATGTGAATTTCGAAAAATGGTAAAGTATAGCACATTTCATATTGTAGTAAATTAGTTTATATATTTTAGGAACTTAGTTACAGGGATAAGTGTTTTGCCACCCATAGTTGTCACCCCTGTATGGCTCAAATATAAATTTCAGCTCAAGAATCATATGCATATTCTACTGTGAATCTCATAGTTATATAAATATTTATATTTGACTGTAGTCCGATTTCGTCGTCTTTCATGGAGATATCCTTGAAATCTACCGAGTTACCATGACCGCAGCAAACTGATTGGTCTGAATTCATTAGTGGCAGGTCTACTTCAGTCGCAAATCGATTGCTTCGAGCTATTACAATTGTTACAATTAGGCATTCGATGCTGTAATCTTCGATCGAATTTTTGTCGAATTTCCTATGCTAGAACCAATTATAGATATAACGAGCTCATTACTCGTATGCCGCATATTTAAAAAACTGTTTCAATAGTTTCGACTTCCATTTATCGCGTGAAGTTATCAAGAAATCGTTCCTCGGGTTACTGCTTACCTAGTTTTATTTTCTATAGAGTCAGATTTAAAGAAAATGTATCATTTAGATGATTGTAATCTGTTGAAGCAAAAGATGAGGAGGGTTTATGCCTTTTGGAGACCAAGTTTGACATAAACTAAGTCTATTGCGTTTTTCCCTACTCCAAAATAATAAACGAACTGGAAGGCATCATTGAGGTTTCTACGCCCGATGAAAAATGAACGGCGGTCCTAGTGAAGAATGGGAGGCCAAAACGTTTTCTGATGAAAACAAAACAATATGTAAAAGCGATTCACACGTAGCATCAGGCGACTATCACAGGTATGAAACGGTCACGGAGCAACAACATTAATTGTAAGCAATTCATATGGAAGGACACTACGTCAAGTTCACGGAACATATTAACGTCGAGTACGTGTGCAATATTCGACTTAATAAAATTAATAAATTAATCTTTACGTCGACCGAAGTTGAATGATCGACTAAATCGTGTTTAAGGCTTGCGTTTCCTGATGAAAACAAACCAATCTCGTTTGCATTTGTGGTTGTAAGTGAGCTGTCAAAAAGCGTAATTGTACCAATTAGGTTTTCTACCGTCACTGCTAACCTCAATCGGATGAACACGTTTTGACAGTTCAGCGGTACTGTAGGTAAAGAGACTTCGGAATTAAGAGTGATGTAATTTTTGCATGATGCCCAAACAGATTTTCAATATTACACTAAAAAAATTAGAATTACCTGGAATTTAATTATTTTCGCAATATTTTTTTCTGCGTTTACTGCTTGCGAATATTTCTGCGCTTCGAGCAGATAGGGTAACGGTACCCCAATTCATCCATTAGTTAGAGTGAGATTTGCTGTCTCTGTTAAATTGGCTTTAGGGAAAGATGAAAATTGGTACATTCGTTTCGAGTTTTTTCGTCGCTATAACAGCAGTATTGAACAGTTTTAGAACATTTTTTCTGCGGTGTTGCTTCTTCCAGCCCAAGCAAAGATATTGTATTCGGTTTTATCACAATTTGTTGATTAAAAGTTTAGCATTCGACAAAATAACATGGCCGCTTACTAATGAGATGATCTTTAAACTATTTAAATAGTTGGTGGACGAAACTTAAACTTTTAACAATGTTTGTTCACAAAACAAGATTCTGTATCGAACAGACTTGTACTCTGTACAGTTTGTTAAACCGTAGAGATAGAACATCAGCAAGTGAACAATTTGTCATCAACACCAACAAATATAACTCCATTTCAGTGCAAAATTTTCTAAGAATTGTTTTCAAAAAATATTTCGCTTAGATACAAAATAGTTCATATGAAACTGCAGCCCAAATATTCAAAACAAACCAACGCTGTTTGCACTTCTATGCAAAACAAAAAGTGATTTACATATATCATTATGTTTACGTCCGCTTAGCGGTTTAGGTTGAACTGCTAGGTGGCATATCAGTTCAACAATAACTGTCATACACTGCGCTTAGCACTAATTGGTACCCTTGTGCCCAAAAAATTTCGAAATTTTGGTTTAGTCTAAGACATCACTGAGACGTGGCATTTGGATACAAACCAGTGATTTTCAAAAAGCATTTTCTTTATCACCCCGATTCGATCGAACACGAAATTTTGCATTCTGTAGCTCGATCGAGTTCGAAGTTTCCATACAAAATCGTCGCTCGATTGAATTACATTCGTTCGACGAAACCCGATTCGATCGAAATACAGAATAGGGCTGTACGTCTGCTAAGCAGTTTATGTTGAACCACGAGGTGGTTTTTGCAGTTAAACATAAACTGCTAATGCAATGATGAGTAGAGAACGAAACGCAAAACAAAAAAATCAGTTTTTAGGATATATACAACTACTTAAAGACAAGTTCTTCCTCAAATTCCAACAGAACTGATTGAAATTTTCTGAAAGCGTCTATTTCTCAAACTGACCCGCTTGTGAGGAATTTTGGCAACCGTCAGAAGGCTGGTTGCATTCCGGTTGCTGTCAAAATTGTCCAGGCGAAATAGCGTCATTATCTCGCCGTACGTGTCTTATTTATCTCTTCCTTCTTTTTTCTTTTCGTTTTTATCGACTTCATTTGATATTCGTCAATCCCGCATGTACATACAAAAAAAAAACGAATCTTGAGACGAAGTGAATGAGATTGAAAAATGGGTATGTTTGTTAGTGAGAAAGCAATGTTATTGGCAATAACATTTTCCATAATTAGTATATATGAAGGGCAAAAACTTATTGCCGTTCATATGTTCTTTTCGTTGAAAAAAGAAAACCAAGAGGCTAAAAATGTAAAACCGATTCAAACCGGTACTGCCAATCTTGTATGACAAAAATCCGACAGAAACAGAACCATTAACAACCGCTAGGCGAAATTCTTTGCCAGAAAAGGTTGTTGCATTGTTGCCAGACTGGCTGACAGACATAGCCAGTCGTCTGGGGAAAAATCTGCCACCGCGTACAACTGGGGAAGTGTGAATTGTAGGCATAAAAACGAGTTTTATCCATCTAGCAGTGAGATGATACCTTTATCGAACCGCATGTTTTCTGCATCAATATTCAATTGTCTCTAAAAATTGTGGTTAAAAGGAATGGTATTGAAATAAATAGGACAAACAAATTTTCTTGAATATAATTGAATAAAATGATATTACGATATTTCGGTGGTTGTAGTGTGAAATAACGGTTTTATTGCACCTAGTGGTGTAATGCTGCTTTTCTCATATTATTCATTTTCTCTCATATATGTTACAGCAGAAATTACCCGAAATACAACAATTTATGAAAGTTAAGAGAATTTTGAAGATTTCATAATTCTACTACATTGACATATATTATATATTATCATATATTATATATTATCACATTTTATTACTATTGTCGGTACTTCCGGAACCGAATGCTGAATATCGGCATAGTGACATTCGGTTCAATCAACCCTACACTAATGAGACCTACAATTCTCTATGGCGATTTGAATTTTAGAAAAAAAAAATGTACCGGTAGACGGATTTGGATAAAATTTAGCAAATCAATTATGAGACTATCAATGGTTCATTTGGTTACAGACTCTCATGGTCTGCAATAGAGAAATTCACAAACCAATGTAAAGAAGACCCGAATGAAAGAAATATTCTAGAAACTGACATTTTTACACTAAGGTCCCCTACCTCCAAAACCAGGGGTTTGATGCGAATGAAAATTGGAATATTCTTATGGCATCTTAAGACATTTCAGTAGAATCTAAAATGGTAAAAAATCGGTTCAACCATCTCCGAGAAAAGTGAGTGACAATATTTGTCACACACACACACACACACACACACACACACACACACACACACGCACACACACACGCACACGCACACACACACACACACACACACACACACACACACACACACACACACACACACACACACACACACACACACACACACACACACACACACACACACACACACACACACACACACACACACACATTTGCTCAGTTCGTCGTGCTAGGTCGATTATTATATTACATTCGGCCCTCCGGGCCTCGCTTCAAAAGTCGGTTTTCACAGTAATTGTATGACCTTGCTATATGAAAAAGGCAAAACACTTACAGTCGATTATAAAATGTAAGGGGTGGCATACACCATTTACCTATTTTTTATATTTATAAAAAAACGGTGAAAGGCATAAATCGCCTGTCTTCTACACTTATTCACAAAAAAACGAAAATTGAATGCTTTCGTCTCCTTTCAAGCGTTTCGTGCACATAACTGCGCCGGCACAACCTCCGTCACCGTCAACCTCCGTCACCGTCAAATTAGTAGATTGCATTCTTATGGGGACATTCACACTAGAGATGGTCGGGTATCGGGTATTTTACCCGAAACCCGACCCGTACCCGTACCCGACGGGTTTTTGGTCGGGTACGGGTAAAAATTTTTATTTTCAATCGGGTACGGGTCGGGTACGGGTAAAAAAAATTTACTGCTTACTCGGGTACGGGTCGGGTCGGGTAAAAAAATTTACTACTCACTCGGGTACGGGTCGGGTACGGGTAAATTTTTTTTTCTGATCGATTACCCGACCATTTGTATTTCACATAAATATGTTTACACGTTGACGAGAATTTTTTATTGCAAAACAGTTGTTCCGAAAAATAAACAATTTGATTCAAGGGGTTTTGACATTCGCGCCTAGAACCAGACCTGAAAACTGGCATCTTTTTCCAGAAAAAAAACATTTCTTTTCTTCATTTAAAAAAAACGATCAATCATAGTTACGTGAAAAGTTATGTGAATATTTTCCACCCTACTTTTTTATAACATATTTAATAAGATACACTGCCTTAGCTCTAAGATGTTGCGGTCAGACCCTACTTTCCACGTAGGTTTTAATGGACTGCCATTTTAAAGCTGTTTAATGCACAATCCAGTAAAAATTATTTGATTAATGTATAAAATGTAGTGTAGTATCACATATCACATTCAGATACCAGAAAACTGTTATTTTAAATATGGTTGGAGATTTTCAAAATTTACATATAAATCATTAGGATTCTAACCATAAAAACATGAACATTTATTTCAGAAAATCTGCATAGAAGTTCTTCTTATTCTTCACTTCTGGGTGGTGTCACCTCACTTGAAATGACACCGATTGATGGCACAGCAAGTTGAGCTATATTGCCAGTTCGATGTCAACATTTCATAAGGGCACATAAACCAATGAGAGTTTATCTTTGTTTACTTTCTCTTTTGTGAATATCTCCTTAATTTTCACGTGTACCTACAAAGTATTCGTGTAGAATGAAAGATAATATCTCCATGTTTCCAACATTACCAAATATGTAACGAACGTTTGTATAATAACGCAGATATAGTCGAAAGAGAAAGTAAACAAAGAAAATCTGTCAATTGTTTTTAGGCCCTTTTGAAATGTTGACGTCGAGTTAATTTACGTTTCTTTTCACTGAAAATCTCGATGCGTGACAGTCGCAAAAGTACGAGTGAAAATCTTTTCACGCGAAATGCTCAAATTTTCACCGTGTTCACTCATTGAGAGTTCCAAGGGAGGTGGAACAGAAGTTCAATGGCTGTAAAAACCACCAGCTCCCGTTAACATCGTTGGTGTGGGTTTGTGAGGCTTACAAAACGGGCATATTTGACAGATTAATTTAAATCAAAATGATAATTCATTTTGCTTTGTAGTAAAAAAAAAATGTAACCAAAAAAAATTTCTCACAAATGTTCAAACTACTTACACTTGAAGGACCATTTTCAAAATTGAATTTTTCACATCGGGAATACACGTGAATTATTTGATGTTTGGTCAATTCACGTAAACGAACTGATGATACTCTATTAATTTTAGGGGATTTTCGTGATTTTTCAAGTGATTCTAATGTGAATTTTTATTTGTGTGTCAAGATAATGAGCACGCTTACTTGTGGTTCTAAAGAATTGGATCAAAAGTCTCACTGTTTCGTAAAAACCATACCTACCCAAAATAGAATACAGCGGGTATTACGGCATTTTGGATAAATATGCTTCTCGAAAAATTTGAGTAGATATTACTCCCCTTTGTTGACATTTGTAAATGAGTATAAAGTACCAAAGACATTGGAAATCTATTCATGCTTCACAGTGTATTTATATATTTAAATGTAAACAAGCATTTTAATGTATTTTACTTTCAAACTAGAGCCTGATACGCTCTATCTAGCTCGCTATCTAAAACACTATTTTTTCCATCCTGAATTTTGGTAAACTTTTTACTACTCATTTGGGTCGGGTACGGGTACAGGTAATTTTTAAACGGGTACGGGTCGGGTACGGGTAATATTTTTTATTTTTTATCGGGTACGGGTCGGGTACGGGTAATTTTTTTTTATTATTGATCGGGTACGGGTCGGGTACGGGTAATTTTTTAAATTTTTAATCGGGTACGGGTCGGGTACGGGTAATTTTTTTTGCTGATCACTCGGGTACGGGTCGGGTTCGGGTATAAGAATTTCTATACCCGACCATCTCTAATTCACACACAACGTCACCGTCACGGAATGTTTTGATTGCCGGTAAACTTGTGAACGTTGCGGTAAACTAATTTTGACCGACAAGAACGTCAAGTTCCGGTGACGACGACGAAAAGCGACGGACCGTCTGAATCGTTCCTAATTTTGACGGACGCTGATGTTACGGTGACGGAAAGAGACGGGCCGTCTGAATTGAGCTTAAAAGTTTCGTAAGCATAATAGCACACGCAGGAAAATCCCGCATATTTAAACAACAAAACGATTATTTACCCATTTATATTCGTCATCTAACACTCGATGTGGATAGACGAATAACCTACTACGACTAATTTCGATTTTGTTTTATTTTTTATTCGCAGTTGTCTACCTACCCAAGCTATGGGTAAAAACCGCCATAGATCCGAGAAGGATCCAAAGGATGCTAAGAGTCTGAAGCCAAGTGATGTACAGGTAAACGACCGTTTGCTGAGTAAAAACCAATATGCTGATCTGCCAGTAGATGTCGAAGAAGAACTGCAGAAGAAGGAAAAAATGCCGCCTTTCTACCTGAAGGGCTTCCCACCAACTCTACGCTCGGATTTCAACACACTGATCAGCAAAGGACTACAGGCAACAATCCGTTTATGTACTGAAGGCTACAAAATAACTGTTCCGGCTTTGAACCACTACAAAGGAGTGGAATGCTATCTGAAGCAGACAAAAGCGGAATACTTCACACACGATATTGCCGCCAACAAACCTATGAAGGTTGTACTTCGAGGACTACCCGACATGATGGAAGCCGAACTAAAGCAGGCACTGTCGGATGCTGGACTAAAGCCTTTGATGGTATTTAAAATGAAGCGCCATAATACGGACAAAAAGTTTAGAGATCAACTGTACCTGATTCATCTGGAGAAGGGCTCCATCACCATGAGTCAACTGAAAACGATTAAATCGTTATTTCACATAATCATCGAATGGCAAAAGTATAAACCGGTACATCGGGATGTCACACAGTGCACGAACTGTTTGAACTACGGCCATGGAGCGAGGAATTGCCACATGAAAAGTCGGTGCGGGAAATGTGCCGAACCACACAATACCAACGATTGCCTACTAGATGACATCGCTGTAAAATGTGTGAACTGTGATGGCGACCATCCATCTACTAGCAAATCGTGTCCCAAACGTGCTGAGTTCACAAAAATTCGACAACAGGCGTCCCGCAAACAATCAACGCGCAAGAATGTTCCACAGAAGGATGAAGTTAATTTCCCACGGCTCCCACCGAAGAGGGATATTCCGAATTTGCCGCCACTTCCTCGCAGCAATCCAAAGACTTCAGCCGCTGGATCTCAAAAAGAATCTTCCTCAAGAATCCCTCCTGGATGGGGCAATAATCAACCACAAGCAAAGGATGACTCTGGTGATTTATTCTCTGCTGAACAACTGATCGTCATTTTTGAAACAATGACAACAAAACTACGAAACTGCAGAACGCGGTTAGAGCAAATCAACGCCTTAGGCAAATTCATCATCGAATATGCAATATAATGAGTTGGTTATAGTAAATTGGAATGCTTGCTCACTCAGGAGCAAAACTGCTGAATTGTCCGACTTTCTTCAAGAGAAGAATGCCGATATTGCTATTTTAACTGAAACTCATCTTAAACCTGAAATTTCTATTTTTATTTCCAATTACAGGATTCACAGGCTCGACAGGGCAACTATCAGAACAAATTGGCTCAAATGGCACGTTCCCCTTGATATTTGGAGATTTGTGCCTTGCCATCAATTTGTTTTTAGCATCATTTTCCCGATATATAAGAGGGAAGGATTGAAAGGAAATGGTAAGGGTTGGACTAGGAGGATGGGAAAAATTGACGACACAAAAACACATAAAAGCAGAAGTAAATTCTGCACCCCTAAGGGATGCCGAACAATCTGCTGAGGATCACATTTAGTGGAAGCAGAAGTAAATTCTGAACCTTTACGAGGTCCCGAACAGTCCGCTGTTAATAAAACCTCCAACCCCCGAGAGGATTTGAAGATCTTACAAAAGCGACACCATTCTGCACTCCCGGAAGAATGCAGAACGATTCGCAGTATGTACGAGCAGAAGTAAATTCGGCACCCCCTAAAAGATGCCAAACAATCTGCTAAACCCTATTTAAGGTAAATACAGAAGGGATTCATTCACTCCAGGAAGAACGATGAACCCTTCTGACTATAGCTCCTTACCACATTGGGTAAGAAACGAGAGAATATCCTTCAATTTTAGCTCCGCATACACAGACTCAACCATGTATGGAGAACCAAAAACCCGGATACGTAGCTGCGTCAATGCGGGACAGTTACATATCAGATGATATGAAGTACCATAATCGCATTCACACAAATCACACGAATAATACTCAGCACGTTGAATAGTAGCCATGTGATAATTGAGTTTGCAATGTCCAGTCAGAGCTCTGACCAGAATACTGCAATGATGCTTGGAGAAATGCAGTAGACACTTTGACATTTTCAGATTTAAATCTGGTAGAAATGCTTTTGTCTGAGCGCAAGTTTGCAAGCTGCGCCAGTAGCTGGCATGTTTGGATACAGCCCAAGAACGAATCTTGTGCTTTATCCAACTAGTTGAAAGTGGTAAAGCTGGTTCAGGACCAACGAAATCATTCGTTGCACCAGCTCTAGCCAACTCATCAGCCCATTCATTTCCAGTAATACCAGAATGGCCGGGTACCCATAAGAAGTAAACAGCATTTGAAATGCTGAGGTCTTCAATTTGAGTTCGACATGCGATCACTAGATTCGACCGTGAGTCATTCGAACTGAGTGCTTTTAAGGCTGCCTGACTGTCGGAACAAAAATAAATTCGCTTACCACAGATCCTCTGCTGAAGTGCCGATTGTACTCCACACAGAATCGCGTAGATTTCTGCTTGAAACACAGTACAGTATCTACCAAGTGAATGAGACTGCTCCAGCCTCATTTCACGACAGTAGACACCAGCACCAGCACGACCATTCAACAGAGAACCGTCCGTATAACAAACTATGTGTTCATCAAGTTGTCGTTCCAGACAACCAGACAACCATTCCTCACGAAGAGGATAGCTCACATTGAATGTTTTGAAAGGAAAACTGCATGTGAGAGTTAGGTCACTAGGAGCGAGTAGAGAAGGCAAATGCGCTAGGCCAGCAGTTTGTGTGTTCTCACAATTTAGGACTCAACATTGTTAGTCCATATGAAAGAGCCGTTGCTGATAGCGTAGCTGAGGTTGACCAATCAGACAGCTTAGTTCCTGAGGAAAGTAGAGTCACTGCGAATGAGCTGATGGCTTTTGTGAAAAATCCAAAAATATGAAGGCCCCCGGTTTCGACAACACATTCAACATTGAGCTGAAACATTTGAGTATTCGCTCATTTGTCTTCTTAGCTAAACTTTTTAACAGGTGCTGGGAGCTTGGTTACTTCCCTTCAATGTGGAAGTTAGCTAAAGTTATCCCAGTTTTGAAACCGGGGAAAGATCCTTCCTTTTCCAAGAGCTATCGGCCCATCAGCTTACTCTCTGCCCTATCCAAGCTGTTTGAAAAGTCAATACAAAGGCGAATTCTTGCTTTTGCAGATGAACAGGATATATTTCTGGAAGAACAGTTTGGGTTCCGGAAAGGAAGATCCACCATCCACCAGCTCACAAGGGTTAACAACGTCATCCAGCAAAACAAATCAGTGTCCAAAACGACTGCCATGGCAATATTGGATATTGAAAAGGCATTCGATAATGTGTGGCACGATGGACTGGTGTTCAAACTGCATCGGTATAATTTTCCCATGTATCTTATTAAAATTATCAAAAATTATCTTGCAGATAGAGCATTCCAGGTTTCTCTGAATAATGCACTTTCAGAAAGATTTACTATTCCTGCTGGTGTACCCCAGGGAAGTATCCTAGGTCCCATTCTATACAACATTTTCACATCAGACATCCCACCTCTTCCAGGTGGTGGTGTTCTGTCACAATTTGCTGATGATACTGCCATTCTTTACAAAGGTCGTGTCATTAATGCTCTGAAAAATAAACTACAGACAGGTCTGGACGCTTTAACGGAATATTTTACAAGCTGGAAAATTGTGATCAATGCAGCAAAAACTCAGGTCATCTTGTTTCCACATTCAAGATCTCCAAAACTTGTTCCATCAGACGAATGCAGAATACGATTCGGTGATGAGGTCATTCAATGGTCCGATGAAGTTATCTATCTAGGACTCACCTTTGACAGACATCTGATATTCAGGTCACATGTTGACAAAATCGTTCAAAAATGTAGCATACTCATCAGGTCTCTGTATCCGCTGATTTGTAGAACATCTAAACTATGCCTGAAGAATCAGATGGCTGTCTATAAACAAATCATCTACCCCGCAATTGAATACGCAGTCCCTGTTTGGCGGGGTTGTGCACGAACACACAAACTTAGGCTTCAACGCATTCAAAGTAAGATCTTAAAGATGATTCTAAATCTACCCCCTTGGACAAGGACTAGTGAAGTACATGAGATGGCCTCCCTGGATATACTAGAACAAAAATTCGAACAATTCTGCACGAAATTTGAAGAGAGGTGCTCAATCTCTGAAATACAAATAATTCAAAATTTGTACGTATTAGGTTAGGGATAGTTATAAGTAGGTAGACATTTTATAAATAATTAAAATAAATATTATGATTAAACATTAGTATGTAAAACAAGAGTAACTAAAACACCTAATATTAATAACGAATCGTATGAACAACAAAGATGAAAGGCCAAAGGGTCAAAACACTTGTACTGTAAAATGTTGATGTAATACACAAAAATAAGATTAATAAACAGATATTTATGCAAAAAAAAAAAAAAATATTTACCCATTTACCCACCGAGATATCACTTCCGGTAATTCTCTCAACGGGCGAGCACGTTGAATTGTGCTTGTGAGGTGAAAATTCAAGTATTTTGCGAGAAAGAAAGAGTTTTTATCCGTACTTTGACGACTTGACTTAGCCACACGGCGAGATTTTCGCTTGTAGTCCAGTGAAAAGAAAGTCTATTGGACTATAAATGAAAATTAACTAGCAATATAGCCCAAGTTGCTGTGCTATCAATCGGCGTAATCTCAAGTAAAATGACGCCAACCAGAAGATAGAAGAAGAAACCGAGATATCGCAAATTCAAACAATACCCGAGATCCCCTTTACATGACCTACCTCAATAACTTCCTAACAGCCATAAACGTGCAAATCTAGTACCCTCTCTTTCTCTTGTCTGCAGTGGTCCTGCCCCAAACGAACTAAACACTTGTCAAGGTGAATTGCTGGAAACCATCCATAAATGTCACACCATCAAAGTACACCAAAAAGCATCAGAGTGTAGTATAGTCTCTTCCTCGCAGAGATGCCAGGTCTGCAGATTTGTCTGTAAATCTGCAGATTTGGGGTATAAGGCTGCAGACATTTTTTTGTTGTGCAGACTTTTGAAATTCTCGCAGACTTTCGTCTATATTTACAGACTTTTGAAATTTCCGCGACCTTTTTTGTTTTGCTCGCCAAGACAGTTTTGCGTTGTGGGGTTGTGAATACCTTCCTAAATATACCTAGACATTCGTTGGAAGCAAACTAGTCACAACAATACACCCCTGGAAATAACACGAGGTAGTTTGATGTTTTGTACCCATGGTAATGTGTTGTTTGTATCCATGGCGATACCACGCTTATTATTATTTAATCGTAGTAAGCGATCAACGAACTTACTCGTCCTCTTTCTTCTTTGGTCGCTTGAACAGGTAACACGCATTATCAAATTGTCTCAGCTTGGCTGGGTGATTCCAGACTCACAATAAAAGAAAACTCACATTGGCGATCCTACCAGGAGTATTTTTTGTAGAAAAAAAACTCTAATTACCAGTTTAAAATTTTTTTTTCTTTAATCAAAAGGATATAAAAAGTTCTTAACGATATAGAAAGGAATCACTCAGCACATGTTGCAACACCGAAAAGTACAATTTTTTTATGAAAAAAAAAAGGAATAACGCAAGCTAAAACAGTCGTTTTTGAAATTAGCAAATGTCTTGCTTCTCTTATTTTTCGATGTAATTAAGAGAGTGTGGAAAATGTTTACCTCAAATATAACGAAATGGGACGTTTCGTAGATTCTGAACGGTACGGGACGACTTCAGAAATTACGTGGATGTCAAATGATACTGTTTTAGTCGACTTACTGGGACAGATAAGTGAAGGTTATGTAGATAAACAGAATTGATTATATGCGGAACGGGAGGTTCGCAAAAACATTTTTTTTTGCTGAATGGTGCGGGACGACTTCAGCTGCAACATTTCAGGACGAAGTATATATATATAAATTAAAAAAAAAATGAGTACCTAGTTTGAGGTTTTCGAAACAACGAGCTGGATCGGCCGTTAAATAATTGAACTATGAGCTTTTCGGTATTGTTAAGCTAGTAATATCGCCATTATTGTTAAGAATCGGAATAATCTGATTACCGTGAAATAACTACGATTTTTTTTCCAATATGTCAAATTACAGTTGATATCGTTTTACCACCAATACGCTTATTTCCACCATAATGGCAAACGAAGGGAAATATGTGCGTCTAACCGAGAACGATGAGGCTACTGACAGAGAGTCGGTTAGCTCAACAAATTTAGTAGTTGATGAAAAATTAGACAGCACGAGTTTTGAGAGTACAGTTACTAATGGTAGTATTGACTCTAACTCGATTCACGATAAATCAGAATCATCAGCAGCATCATCAACAGAGTCTGAAAGTGATGACGAAGTTGAAAAAAACGATTCGGATCTAGTCCCCAAGAATAAAATTGACACGCTGGAGAGAATCGAACGCATGGAAAAAAATTTGGCCTCGTTAGTCCAGGCTTTAAGCAGATTTGACCGACCAGCAGTTTCAACTACCCCAGTTAATACTACGCAAAATGTTGAAGCAGAATGGGATTCGACTTACAAGCATGTTGATAATATTCCAAGGCCTACTTCAACTGTTAGATGGGACCATATTAAACCATTTCCTAGTGGCGTAGCATCGAACAAATTGTGGGAATCGTGGAACAGGTATATGGAGAATTTTGAAATTGCAGCTTCATTAGGAAACGCTCATGATCCAGTTCAACGTACACAGTTGTTATTTTTAACGATGGGGGAGCAACTCCAAGGAATTGTACGTGCTGCTAGGTTACGTCCAAAACTTAGTGAGCCAGATTGCTACTCAGTTTTTGTCAAAAACGTTCACGACTACTTACAGTCTAAGACAGACACGTCAGCGGAGCATGAGGCATTTTCTAACATGAAACAGAAACCTGAAGAGTCAGCCGTATCATTCCATGCCAGATTAATGGAAAAAGTGAGATTGTGTGGGTATAGCCAAATGGATCAAGAACGCTTCGTGAGAGCCCAGTTATTGAAAGGATTGAAAAATAGAGAACTCGCGAAAGCTGCACGGACCTACGGCTATGTGACGAACTTCATTGTACAATCAGCCACAAGAGAGGAAGCCTACGAAGCGGAAGTATTGGACGATATGAACACGTTAAATCGGGAAGCTGGCGTGTTGGCGATTCAGCATAGACATGTGCAGCGGTCGATACAGGGCAACCGAAAGCGTACACGAGAGGATGACTATTACGACAATCGGCTAGCGAAACGGTATCGCAATACCGGAAGGCGTTTTCTGGGACAACGTTCACGTTGCTCTAGATGCAACCGTCCTGCTCATCCAAGAGGTCAAATTTGTCCAGCATTCAGCAAGCGGTGTAACACCTGTAACGAGATTGGACATTTTGCTGCTACATGTAGACGTAAACGAATAGACACGGTCGAGCATAAAGAAGTACAGTCTGCCTCTCCATCATGGAGTGAGGAGGAACCAGACGATAAAAAGGTAATTGACAGTTGAATTAAAAAAAAAAGTTGTTAATAAACAACGTTGCAGGAAAGTTGGTCACTAATTTAACATTTGTCTTCTGAACTTCCGTTCTAGGAAGTAAATACCCTTTTTTTCGAAGATGTGTTAGTCGATTGTTCTGTCGGATTTTCTTCGCCCATTACATTGATGGTTGACTCGGGCTGATGTTAATGTAATAGGGGGACGTGATTGGAAAATGTTACAAAAAGAGTACAGTGCAGGAAAAGCAAAACTTGAACTGATAAAGCCATCAACAGACAAAATTTTACAAGGTTATGGATCTTGT
This sequence comes from Malaya genurostris, assembly GCF_030247185.1. Lineage (NCBI taxonomy): Eukaryota > Metazoa > Arthropoda > Insecta > Diptera > Culicidae > Malaya > Malaya genurostris. The sequence continues at coordinate 98,545,669 of NC_080572.1, forward strand.
AGCCCAATGTCGATAGAATGCGTGTTTCAAGCAAAGATTACAGTATCGAATGCTACCAAACCTATGATAACTGCAAAATTTTACGTAGTGAATGAAGGACGTCGTTCACTACTCGGCCGATGCACGGCAAGTGATTTAAAGTTACTTCAGGTTGGCTCAAATATCAACAATAGTGAAAAAAATTACCTATAGATACTACTTTCCCGAAAATGCCAGGAGTTAAAGTCAAGTTTAGCGTAGACAAGTCAGTTGCTACAAGTAGAAATGCTTACTATAATGTCCCTGCTGCTTACCGTGAGGGCGCACGATGTAGATTGCAGGAAATGGAATCTCGCGGCATTATTGAAAAAGTGCACAAAGCACCAGAATGGATCAGTGGAATGTCCGCAGTACCAAAGGGTAAGGACGATTTTCGACTGGTTGTTAATATGAGAGGACCAAATAAACCAATCAAGAGAGAATACTACAGATTACCGTTGATAGAGGAAATGAAAGTTAAATTGTTTGGTGCCAGATATTTTTCGAAACTTGACCTACAAAATGCGTATTACCACCTGGAACTCAGTGAGGAGTCACGAGATCCCACGACATTTTTAACAGAAAGCGGCATGTTTCGATTCACCCGCCTTATGTTCGGGGTGAATTGCGCTCCTGAAATATTTCGGAGAGAAATGGAACGAATCTTATGTCGTTTTCGCTTGATGCCAAACCTAACCCAGTTTTCACCCTAACTGCTGTCAAACCGTTTGTTTGAAGCTAGTTTCGAACCTAGTTTTAACGTTGTTGAACTGAAAATCGAGTCAGTTTCGAACCTGGTTGTTATATCAGGTTTGCTCAAACCCCCGTTGCTAAGTGCGAAATCAACACAGTTTCGTGAGAAGTGTTTGTTTGATGCTACCCTGGTTCAGTTTCAGTTTTCTCAAGCGAAAACGACATTAGTTAACATAAAGAATGTTATTGTATACATAGACGACATATTGATTTTTGCTAGGACACTTGATGAGTTGCGTGAATCTGTGACGAAAGTTCTTAATATACTAGCGACTAATAATCTCACGATAAATAAAGCGAAGTGTGAGTTTGATAAGTCCAGCATTTGCTTTTTGGGTCATGAACTGGACGAAAACGGTTTCCACGTAGAAAAAGCCAAAATAAACAGCCTTTTGAATTTTCGGTCTCCATCCACAACTTCTGAATTAAGGAGCTTTTTGGGTTTAGCATCATATGTCAGCCCTTACATTCGTGGGTTTGCGGACATCAGTAGTGCATTGTGGGCCATTACTTCTAAGAATGCATGGACATGGGGCTCTCAACAGCAAAGGTCGTTCGAGGACATCAAAAAGCGTATTGCGCAATGCATCGTAACTCTTGGATTCTTCTCAGAGTATGAGAAGACTATCTTGTATACAGATGCTTCTCCCAAAGCTTGCACTTGTTCAAGAAGGTAAACTTGTGGTTTTTGTATTACAAACATATGTATTATATGGTTTTGTTACATTTTTAGGTGAAAAAGAAAAAAAATAGAATTATCAGTTTTGCTTCAAAAGCTTTGACTGAAACTGAAAAAAGGTATCCTCAAAATCAAAGGGAAGCGTTGAGCGCTGTGTGGGCCGTAGAACATTTTGCATATTTTTTGTTGGGAAGACGGTTTGTTCTTCGTACTGATGCTCAAGGTGTAGCATTCATTTTAAATCGCACGCGGGAAAACTCTAGGAGAGCTCTTACCAGGGCTGATGGCTGGGCGTTGAGGCTAAGCCCATATGATTATGACATCGAATACGTTCGTGGCACAGATAACATTGCCGACCCATCATCACGGTTATATAGTGGTAACGACGAGCCTTTCAACGAAGACATAAGCCCTTGGGAAGTGGCAGTACTAGAAGCAAACTCGGTTGGGTTTTTAACCGAAAAAGAGATTAAGGAAGAGACTTCCCACGATGATACTCTTCAAGAGGTTATACAATCATTGAAAACAAGAAAATAGTCTATCAATGTTTCGAAATTTCGTGCATTAGAACAAAACTTATATGTAAAAGATGGACTTGTTATAAAGACTGGGTGTGGCGTAATTCCAGAAAAGCTGCAGAAAAAAGCACTTGAGGTAGCTCATATGGGACATCCATCTGCATCAAAAATGAAGACAATATTACGATAGCGTGTTTGGTGGCCTGGAATGCGCAATAAATAGAAGACCAGAGAAAACCACGCCTATGCAGCGAATTTTTGCTCCCAAAGTTGTCTGGGATACTATTGCCTTAGACTTTAACGGTCCTTACGCTAGATTTGGTGGTATATCCATTCTCGTTATCGTAGACTATCGTTCTCGATACTTGATGGCAAAACCTGTCAAAAGTACTACTTTTGAATATACCAAGAAAGTACTTGACGCTATTTTCGAAAAAGAAGGTTTCCCAAAAACTATTAAGACCGACAACGGACCCCCTTTTAATGGAGAGGAATACCAAAATTATTGTGCTATGCGAGATATACAGACAATCTATTCTACTCCTTTGTTTCCGCAACAAAATGGGTTGGTCGAGGGATACATGAAAATCATTAACAAAGCAATGAACTGGGCAGTTTTCAACAGCACGAACTTCATTGAAGAACTTCATGCTGCTATCCAAGCACATAACGCAGCTGTGCACCGTGTAACAAAAGTTGCACCAGAGGAAGTAATGACTGGTCGAAAGATCAAGCGAGGTCTTCCACTTTTCAAACACGAGAAGGTTCAAATAAATATCATTCAGTAATAGCCGTTCAACCGAGAAGGTTGTGTATAGAAGCGTACAGTTTAATAACGCTGGTTGGTTTACACGCTTTAAATACGACAACGGTTGAACTACAGGTAGAAACCTGTTGGCAGCAGCCGTTAAAACGTATAGTCGTGCTGCATAAGAGAGCCCTAGTGCTGGGCCAAGCTGGTGAAGGAAACAACAAAGGGCGTTTCCCAAACTCTACCCAGGCCGCAATATACAGCCACAAGTGCTGAGCAGGAGAGTGCAAAGGCACATCGAAGAGGAAGAGTGCAAAGGCACATAGAAGCAGGAGAGTGCAAAGGCACACCGGTGCGAAGGCACTTCGGTGCAGAAGCATATCGGTGCGGAGCACTAGGAAGAAGGAGACAAGACAACTCGGTCTTTCCACTGCCATACAACACGCAGGTATACACCGGTGACCTGCGCTGGTTACAGCTGGCGAAGACGAAAGCAAATCGGAATTCGAGTGGTGCTGGATGTCAGGTAGCAGTAGCATCACATCATATTCTATCGCTACAGTGAGCTTCAGCATTGTATCAACGTCCAGATACATCCAACAAGAACATCTAGAGCAACGAGGATCTACACGGCAGTGCAACGGAGATAGACAACAATTTCAAGGTAGAAGTTTTTTCTTTTCCTTTTGATTGAGTACTGTGTAGTGTTGGTTTCAAATTTTATTTTAAAGTTTAGTTAAAAATTTTAATGTAATGGATGAATCCATGGACGTAAATCCTAGCATGAATCCGATACCCCCACGAACGAAAAAATATCAGGAGAGCTCTTCTGGGCCTTGGATAGTCTTTTTTAGACGTATATCAAAGCCATTAAACATTTTTCAAATTAATAAAGGTTTGACATCACGATACTCTTCAATCAAAGAGATCATAAAAGTAAATAACGATAAAATTCGTGTTGTGGTAAATAATTTGAAACACGCGAATGATATTGTCTCTTCGGAACATTTCAATAAAGAGTATAAAGTTTACATACCCTCCAAAGATGTCGAAATTGACGGTGTTGTTACCGAAGCGAGTCTTTCGGTAGATGATTTACTCAAGCATGGTGTTGGTCGTTTCAAGAACTCTATGCTTGAGGGTGTGAAAATACTGGAGTGCAAACAACTGTACTCAGTAGTTCATGAAGAGGAAAAAAAAGTTTATCGCCCATCAGACTCGTTTCGAGTGACATTTGCCGGGTCTGCGTTGCCGTCCCATGTCTATGTCGATAAAATTCGCCTCCCTGTTCGGCTTTTTGTTCCAAATGTAATGAATTGTACGAACTGCAAAAAATTCGGCCACACAGCTACTTACTGTAATAATAAACCAAAATGTATTAAGTGTGAAGGGCCTCATAAAGATAATGATTGCAACAAGGAAATTGAAAAATGTATTTATTGTGGGAATAGTCCTCATGATGATATTTCAGTATGCACTGCATTTAAAGTGCACAAAGACAAAATTAAGCTTTCTTTAAAAGCACGGTCTAAGCGCACATATGCAGAAATGCTTAAAACGGTCATTGATGTCCCCCCTTTGGAAACCGAAAACGGGTTTTCAAATCTAGAGGAACCAGAGGACTCTGACTCTGACGAAAATAGTGAAGGTAATTCGTTTATCACTACCCAAGGGTCAGTTAAGAGAAAGAAGTCTTCCTCCAAATTACCAAAAAAGACACCTAAAATTTCATCTTCAAAAAAAGATCCCCGTGTTAAACAAAAAAAGTCAAAACCAAAGACTGTGCCTCCTGGTTTGTCAAATTCACAAACCAATCCAGGATCTAGTACAGAAAAAGATAATAATCCAGTGGGCTCCATTTCACAGCCACCAACAGGATTACTGAAGTTTTCGGAAATTGTTGAATGGATTTTCTCAGCATTCAATATATCTGAACCCTTAAAGACCCTCATAATGGCATTCCTTCCAATAGCTAGAACCTTTTTGAAGCAGTTATCAGCTCAATGGCCAATTGTCTCAGGTTTTGTATCTTTTGATGGATAATTTATCACCCGTCGCAAATGATACAATCACTGTCCTGCAGTGGAATTGTCGAAGCATCATGCCAAAACTTGATTCATTTAAAATATTATTGCATAGTCAAAAATGTGATGTATTTGCTTTATGCGAAACATGGCTTACTTCAAACATAGCTTTAAATTTTAATGATTTTAACATTATACGTCTCGATAGAGACTCTCCGTATGGTGGAGTGCTTTTGGGAATTAAGAAATGCTATTCCTTTTATAGATTAAACATCCCTTCAACTTCTAGTATAGAAGTTGTTGCTTGCCAAATAAACATTAAAGGCAAAGATATTTGCATAGCTTCGGTTTATATTCCTCCAAAAGCACAAGTTGGACAGCAACAGCTTAATGAAATGGTTGAAGCCCTTTCTGCACCACGATTGATTCTGGGGGATTTAAATTCGCACGGTATTATGTGGGGTTCCGTTTACAATGATAGCAGATCATCTTTAATACAAAACATTTGTGACAATTTTAGCATGACGGTATTAAATATGGGTAGCATGACACGGATCCCAAGACCTCCGGCACGCCCAAGTGCATTAGATCTATCTCTTTACTCAACATCAATTCGACTAGATTGCACCTGGAAAATACTGCCTGATTTACACGGTAGCGATCATTTACCAATCATCATCTCAATTAGCAGTAGCAATTGCATTGCTACTTCCGCTAGTATTCCATATGATTTGACAAAAAATATCGACTGGATTAAATACCAAAGTAGTATCTCTAGTATTTTGAATTCAATGGAAGAGCTCCCTCCACTTGAAGAATATGACTTCCTCATTTGTTCGATTCTGGAGGCAGCAGAACAATCCCAAACTAAACGCTTTCCTGGGCCAACTACTAACAGAAGGCCTCCCAACCCCTGGTGGGACAAAGAGTGCTCAGAGGCTAAACTCGCAAAACAAAATGCTTGCAAGACGTTTCTAAAACGGGGAGGAGGAACTCCTCAGAATTTTGAAAAACTTATGGTTTTAGAAACCAAGTACAAGAGCATACTTCGAGCCAAAAAATGTAGCTATTGGAGACATTTTGTCGAAGGTTTGTCAAGAGATACCTCAATGAGCACTCTTTGGAACACGGCCAGACGAATGAGGAATCGTACCGTGGGCAATGAGAGTGATGAATACTCGAACCGATGGATATTTGACTTTGCTAGGAAAGTTTGCCCAGATTCTGTTCCTACGCAGAGCATTATACGGGAATCTCCTCCAAATAATGGTTTTATTAATAACCCATTTTCAATGATGGAATTTTCTATAGCACTCTTGTCTTGTAACAATAACGCTCCAGGGTTGGACAGAATTAAATTCAACTTGGTGAAGAATCTGCCCAACCTCGCAAAAAGACGTTTGTTGGAATTGTTCAACAAGTTTCTTGAGCAAAATATTGTTCCACCTGACTGGAGACAAGTGAAAGTTATCGCCATTCAAAAACCGGGGAAACCAGCTTCCAATCACAACTCATATAGACCCATTGCGATGTTGTCCTGCATCAGAAAATTGTTCGAAAAAATTATTCTACGACGTCTCGACACTTGGGTCGAGACGAACGGTTTGTTGTCAGATACTCAGTAGAAATCAGGCTTCCGTAGAAATAAAGGGACGAATGATTGCCTTGCATTACTTTCGTCTGACATCCAAATTGCCTTCGCTCAAAAGCAACAAATGGCATCTGTATTTTTAGACATTAAAGGAGCATTTGATTCAGTTTCCATTGATGTTCTTTCAGACAAGCTTCACCAAAATGGACTCCCAGCGGTTATAAATAATTATTTGCACAACCTTTTGTCAGAGAAACACATGCATTTTTCACATGGCGATTTGGCAACACTCAGAAATAGTTACATGGGTCTCCCGCAAGGCTCATGCCTCAGTCCGCTCCTCTATAATTTTTACGTAAATGACATTGACAGCTGTCTAGTAACCCCATGTACACTAAGACAATTGGCAGATGATGGCGTGGTTTCAGTTACTGGACCCAAAGCTATTGATCTGCATAAACCATTGCAAGATACCTTAGATAACTTGTCCGATTGGGCTGTTCATCTTGGTATCGAATTCTCTGCGGAGAAAACAGAGTTAGTCGTCTTTTCAAGAAAGCATGATCCCGCGCAGCTTCAGCTCCATATGATGGGAAGAATGATCCAACAGGTTTTAACTTTTAAATACCTCGGGGTGTGGTTCGATTCCAAATGCACGTGGGGAGGACACATTAGGTTTCTGATAACAAAATGCCAACAAAGAGTAAATTTTCTTCGAACAATAACAGGATCTTGGTGGGGTGCTCATCCGGAAGATCTAATAAAATTGTATCAGACAACGATACTTTCAGTGATGGAATATGGATGCGTTTGCTTTCGTTCCGCTGCAAACTCTCATATTATCAAACTGGAGCGAATTCAGTATCGTTGTTTGCGAATTGCTTTAGGGTGCATGCATTCGACACATACAATGAGTCTTGAAGTTCTGGCGGGAGTTCTTCCATTAAAATATCGATTTTGGGAGCTTTCATCACGCCTGCTAATAAGATGTGAGGTGCTGAATCCCATGGTAATTAATAATTTCGAACGACTAGTCGAGCTTCGATCTCAAACAAAATTCATGACAGTATATTTTAACCATATGTCACAGGAAATCAACCCTTCAAGATATATTCCTATCCGTGTCAGCCTCCTAAATGTCCCTGACTCAACTTTATTTTTCGATACATCCATGCAGCGCGAAGTGCGTGGAATCCCGGATCATCTACGTTCGACGGAAATCCCAAAAATATTTTCAAGTAAGTTCAGGCATATTGACTCTGAGAAAATGTTTTACACGGACGGATCGCGAATTGAAGAAGCGACAGGGTTTGGTATGTTCAACAATAATGTTTCGGCCTCATTTAGGCTTCAAGAACCTGCATCTGTTTATATAGCAGAGCTAGCAGCAGTTCAATATAGTTTGAGTGTAATCGTCACATTAATTCCAAACCATTATTTCCTCTTCACAGATAGTCTGAGTGCAATTGAAGCCATTCGCTCAAACATGACTGGCAAGACTGAACCGTTTTTCCTGGGCAAAATAAAACAGTGCCTGAACGACATATTGAACAATAATTATCTAATCACTATAGTCTGGGTCCCGGCTCATTGCTCCATTCCTGGCAATGAAAGAGCCGATATTTTAGCCAAACGTGGTGCTATTGAGGGTGAAATTTATGAGAGACCAATTGCTTTCAACGAATTCTATAGCTCGTCTCGCCAAAGAACACTTGCCAGCTGGCAAGCTTCTTGGGATAAAGATGATCTGGGTCGGTGGATGCACTCAATTATTCCGAAAATATCGACAAAGGCATGGTTCAGGGGACTGGATGTGAGTAGAGATTTCATTCGTGTGATGTCTAGACTCATGTCCAATCACTACACGTTAGATGCACATCTCCTTCGAATTGGGCTCTCCGAGACTAATCATTGTGCTTGTGGCGAAGGTTATCGAGATATTGATCATGTCGTTTGGACATGCGTGGAGTATCGTGATGTCAGATCTCAACTAATAAATTCTTTGCGTACCCAAGGTAGACTATCCAATATCCCAGTTCGAGACATTCTTGCTTGTCGTGACCTTTCATACATGAAACTTATTTATCATTTCATAAAGAAAACTGGAGTTTCAATTTAATAAAGGCCCCTTTCAAGACTTAGTTCTGATCCCAGCTGCGTCCATGAGTTCAACCAATAGCTAAATTAGAATAAAAATAATGTAATGATACAAACAAACTCGAAACAGTTTATGAAATTATTAACAAAATGTCTGAAAATAACAGCTTATTTTATAATTTATAGAAGTTAATCGTTTGGTTCAAATAATATTTCCGAGTAGATTTCATAATTAATGACGAGTTACCTAAGATGATATTTAAGTAATAAGAGAATATGTTTTAATAAATGCAAAACGTTGTGACTATGTTAGAATTAAATTAGGATAAGAATATTATGTAAAAGTGATGCTACGGCGAAGAAAAACTTATGTAAACTGCCTTAAGAAATAAACGTATTTATGAAAAAAAAAAAAAAGGTTCAAATAAACGAAGAACTTTTGGATAATCTTGACCGAGAAGCAAAAATGTCAGGAAAATTGCGCGAGGACGTTCGCAGAGGCGCACGACCATGTTCAGTTATGCCTGGTGATACAGTTGTCATTGAGCGTCCTAATCGCTCCAAAGGAGATTCAAGATTCATTCCCAAACCGTATATTGTATCAGAGGAAAAAACGGAAATTTGGTACTGCGGGATAAAGTTGGACACACTCTCAAAAGGCATGTATCACAAACAAAAAAAGTTTGTTCGTGGCGCATATCGGAAGATACTATCAACAAAGAAAATGCAATTCTACATCGAACTGCTAGAACAAAGAATACCCCATCATACCTGTTCGGAGGCAGTTCGGATATAGGGAGATTCTTTGAAGCGAGCTTTCTTGTGCAGCAGCTCAAAGCTGAAATTATTATTAATTAGATTAGAACAATAGATTGCGAGGAGCTAAGCCAATTACTTACATTAGGTCTTCCCTTATTCAACTATCCGAAACTATAAATCTCCTTTCAACGTAGTAATCCCTTGTATACTACTAATACCTTTTTCAGGTGAATAATGAATTCAACTTGTGTTCTATTCAAATGTGTTCTAGTTCAATGCACTCAATTATACGGTTAGATCTTCGAAAATGAGAAAAAAAAACGATAAGCGTCCGTTAACCGTAGTAACACCTAACCTCATATATATTAAGAATGCTTACCGTTGTAATAACGCATATCAACTGAACAGTATTTCATATACTACCGTATTGGGGCAACGTTATCCGAAACGTCCCAGAATTCAATTACAAATGAACTTAATTAAGTAGGATAAGAAAAATTATATTTAGTGCCGTGTGCAGCGTAGTCGCTTTCATTCGGCTTGACTTCTACTTCTCTATTTGACATTTCACTCCTCCATCCGGTATGGCAGGGTGCCCGATTCGTTTGCCTGCAGAAAGAACAGCAGTGTTATCAGAACATCCTCCGCCCCGTGAATCCTGATGAGAGACTTGTGGCCTTTCACAGAATTCACCATCAGAAACCTCCATAACAGCTAACTTAACGACTGGTCGCCTCAAATCTTTACCGCCAGCTGTTCGTACAATCGCTTGACGAATCCTGCCGTCACTTCTGGCAATTACCTCTTGCACTTTGCCGCGTACCCAGGTTCGTCGACTCCCTTCGGTAATGTATACCAGGTCCCCCACTTGAATTGGTTTGGTATCCGTAAACCACTTCGATCGTTTGTTCAGCGAGGGGAAGTACTCCTTCAACCAACGATTCCACACTGCACCTGACAAACACTGCGATCTTTGATAGCTGCTTCTCAGCGATGCAGCCAAATCAATTGGAAGTAGCATCCGTTCATGGGCACCCGACGAATTTCCGAGAATGAAATGATTTGGTGTAATCGCTTCTCCTTCCGCAGAGTCTTGAGGCATATATGTTAGTGGTCGTGAGTTGATGAAACTTTCTGCCTCAGCCAAAACTGTGAGTAGTATTTCATCGTTTAGTTTACGACCGTCGTCGAGTGCCCTCATTGCTTCTTTAACACTTCTGACCATTCTCTCCCACACGCCACCCATATGTGGAGCTGACGGGGGATTGAACGTCCATCTAGTTCGAGCATCTGTAAACGTATCCGCACACTCGTTGTTTATATCTTTAATCTGCTTGATCAATTCGTTACTCGCGCCAACGAAATTAGTACCGTTGTCCGAGCATATTTCTACTGGCGATCCTCGTCGTCGTATGAATCTTCTCACTGCCATAATGCATGAGTCTGTGGATAGACTGTGCGCCACTTCTAAATGTACGGCACGAACGACTAGACATGTGAAAACCGCTACGTACCGCTTTTCCTTGCGACGCCCGATCGAGACTTCCAGAGGCCCTAAGTAATCTACACCCACGTAACAGAACGGTCGAACAAAGGGTGTCAACCTCTCTATGGGAAGCGGTGCCATCCGGGGATGTTGTGGTTTACATTTCCTAATCTTGCATCGTTGACATTTTTTCATTACTTTGGCTACCGTGGCACGCAAATTGAAGATATGGAATCTTTGGCGAACCTCGTTGACTACCGTCTCGCGGTTCGCGTGCCCGTATCGAGTATGGAAATCTTCAAGGAGTAATAGAGTGATGGGGTGTGATTTTGGCAGTATGACTGGGAATCGAGCATCAAACGTCGCGTAACTTGCCTTGGCTGTCCGACCTTCCATTCTTATGACTCCGAACTGATCGGCGAAAGGAGATAGTATGTATAATGGACTGGATCTTTCAAGTTTAATCCATTTCTCTGGCGGTTCATCTCGATTATTTATGAGGATTTTGACTTCGTCAGGATAAATATCGTTTTGTGCCGTTTGCCATAACCATTGTTCAGCAGTTAAATACTCATTCTGGCAGAGAGGAACAATTTCGGTTGGGATTGAACATTTTATGAGCGGTCGTAGACTCTTAGTTGCTTTAATCGTCTTAATAGGAAGTTTCTTGGCCTTACGACGGCAATTTGTCACAAAACGACTTACCAGTGCCACAGTTCGTAACAACACCTTCCATTTTGAGAATCGTGCGGCATCTATAATGCGTTCCGGAACCGCAATGCGATGTAGCAGAAGGTGAACCCTTAACTCCTCATTAGTACGCGGAATTTTTTTTTGTTTTGGCCAATTTTCCATTTCTTTATGCAGAAAGGTATTTTTGCCAGTCAGCCATCTTCCATTCGAATCGGGTAAAGTGTCCTTACTCCACTTTGTTAAACAATCTGCTAAATTTTCCTTTGATGGAACGTGTCGCCAACTCGCAGGTTCTGTAAGCGTCAGTATCTCTCCGATTCGGTACGCGACAAACTGTTTGTAATTGCGATGTTGAGAGTGAATCCATGCTAGAACTACCTCTGAATCTGTGTGAATATACTTCTCGCGGATCGGCAGCGTGTGAGTTTCGCACACGGTCTTCATCATTCTCGCTCCTAGAAGCGCCGCCTGGAGCTCCATCCGCGGAATGGATTGGTACTTAAGCGGAGCCACCTTACTTCGGGCCATGACAAGCGCACATTTTATTTCTCCTTCGACCACAATTCGGAAGTAAGCGGCACATCCGTAGCCCAACTCGCTTGCGTCAGTGAATATGTGTAACTGCAATGATTCATAGGAGCTAGGTCGAGATCCAATAAAATAATACCGCGGGATCTCAATGGTACTGATTCTTGGTAGAATGTTTATCCATTGAAACCACTTATCATACTCGGTGTCGCCAATTTTAACGTCCCAGTCTAAAGCAGTCCGCCAGAGATCTTGAATTAGCATTCGGCCATGAATTAAAACCGGTGCAAGAAATCCCAACGGATCGAACAAGCTCATCACGATACGCAAAGCAATCCGCTTGGTTGGTCGCCTACCCTCCACTACATACGGAGCCAGCTCGGTATACCAGTTCGTGGAGAATATGAAGATATCTTTTTCAGGGTCCCAAACTATTCCGAGAACTCGTTGTTGTTTCTCTCCATTACTACAGTCGATAGGGAGTGACCGCTGCTCTGGTATTTCTCCTATTCCTTGCAGAACTGCTACATTGTTGCAAACCCAATTTCGCATATTCATCCCACCTCGAGAATGGATCAGCTTTACCTGTAGGGCCCGTTTCAAGGCTTCTTCTGGGGTATCGGTACTGTCAAAGTAGTCGTCCATATATGTTCTCTCCTTGATTGCCAGGGCTGCTTCAGGGAATTCATGTGCATTTTCGTCGGCATTCAAGTGCATAACGTGCTGCGCCGAGCATGGCGAGCAGGTAGCACCGAACGTTGCTACGTTCATAATATAAATGTCCGGTGGTAGCTGTTCATCAAAACGGAACAGAAATCGTTGAGAATGAGTATCCTCTGGGAGTATCCGAATCTGATGGAACATCTTCTCGATGTCTCCACCAAAGCCAATACGCCTCTCGCGAAACTTGCAAATTACACCCGGCAGCCGAACTAATAGGTCCGGTCCCTTCAACAGTTGGGAATTTAAAGACACTCCATTCACTTTCGCAGCTGCGTCCCACACAAGTCGTCTTTTGTTCGGTTTTCTGGGGTGAGCCACCACGCTAAGTGGCAAATACCACACTCGGTTAGCATCGACTTTACTTATCTCATCTTGTGTCGCTTTGTGGGCATAACCATTGTCGATGTACTCTCTCATTTGTTTGTGCACATCTCGTCGCAATCCGAGGTCTTTTGACAATTTTGATTCGAAATTTCTAAGTCGTTTAGTTGCCATAGGTAAACTGTCTGGGAAGCGTATCTCGTCGGTTTTCCACAGCAGTCCGGTGACGAATCTACCGTTTTGGCGGAATGTTGTTTTATTTAGGATCTCCCTCGCTCTCATAATTTCTGCCGACTCTGGCAACTGTACGGGCGCTATTCCGGCGTCTTCCAGAATAAACTGTTGGCGTACTATTTCGTTCAGTTCTTGATCTACTTCTAGTTTACACAGGTGATGTCCCAAGAATGGTCGCTCATCGAGACGCTTTCCACACGGCCCGTATATTGTCCATCCAAGAACACTCCTTACTGCAATAGGCTCACCCGGCCGACCTACACGGCTCTCAATTGGTGCAATTAAGTCTAAGTTTCGTAAGCCGATGAGAACTTTCGGTTTCGCATTCTGGTATGAAATCATAGAGACGCCCTCTAGATGTCTAAATTGTGAGGAAATTTTATCTACGCGTAGATTCTGAGTAGGAAGACTCAATGTGCAAACAGTACGTGCGGCTGAAAGCTTGTATCGCTCGTGTCCACCTCTGGCTGAAATCATTAAGTCAACTCGTTCTGACGAGCTCTCTTCGCGACTTACATCTGAAGTCCATATTAACTTTAACGGCTCTGAGGTTCCTACGACTCCGAGGCGGCGTGAAATACTAGCATCGATTAAAGTGTGGGAGGACCCCTCACCGAGGAAGGCGAAAGTATCAACACTGCGTGACCCGTTAAATAATGTGATTGGCACAACACGGAATAGAACGACTTCTGTTGCAATTCTATGGGTTTTGCAGTCAGCTTTTATTACATTCAATGTCCCATCGTGGTGTAATAATGGATGATGCCGCTCACGGCAGTTTCCCACGTTACACGAGAATCTTGATTTACATGTCCAGCTACCATGGTCGAACAGGCACACTTCACAGAGTCTATTCTCTTCCACCGCTTTCAAACGCGCTTCAAGACTCATTCGTTTGAATTCGTTGCAATTTCGTACACGATGATCTAATTTGGCGCAGATCGGACAAGGTTTTCGGGGTAAGCTGTTCCCCAGCATGGCATGGTCTTCGTTATGGGCGTGAACGTGAGCCTTTTGATGATGCTTTATCCTGTCATAGCATCCAGAGTCATTTTTTGATTGTACTAGAACTGTAACCTCGCTTGCATCTATGACCAATCCATCCATGAAATTTCCAAACTCTTTAAGCGACGGATCATTAAACGCCCGCTTGTGTCGCACCCAATCAAGCTTGATTGTGGCCGGCAGTTTCCCTACAAGCTCTTCCAGTAGCGTAGGATTTGCCAGATGACTTTTCAAATTTGCAGCTTCGAGATGGTCGCATAGCTGTTGGACCGTTAAACCGAAGTTAATTAAACTGTCAAGCCTCTCGGGTTTCGGAGCTTCCAAGCGACGTACTTTTGTAAGTAGATGTTTGACGAGAAGCTCTGGTCGTCCATATAGCCGTCGAAGGGTCTCAATTATCGATGATACGGCATGCGGAAACATTAACTTAGTAATCACTGCGTCCCGTGCTGGACCTCTAAGGCATTTTCTCAACCGAATGATGTTTTCGACCGGTGCAAATCCACAGGCCATAGTAGAGTCTAAATAGCTACTATAGAATACCGGCCATTCCTCGAGATCGCCAGAAAACGTTGGCAATTGTTTCGGCCATAGATGCCTAGCGGCAATCTGGTTTCCATTTAACATGCCACTAAGAGCTCCTTTTGACAGATTATTTGGTACTTCGGATCTAGTAGCATGACCTGATGCTTCCGAATCCCCCCATGGTTCTTCATTTTTCGCGTTTTCATCACTCGTTTGCCCGAAGGCGTCTTGCAAACGTTGCTGCGTTACCCATTTTCGCGTTGCAGATTTCTCGGTGCGTGATGTGTGCTGGGAGAGGACTTCATCTTCCACAAGTTTTTCCTCTAAACTGAGCTTTTCTTCCAAGAATTTCTCGAGCATTTTTAGTTGCTTCCTAGTCAATGCATTTTCTCTTTCCTCTAGGTCCTTCTCCATTTGCAGACGCTCTTTAGCCTTTTCTAGCTCTTGTCGTTGAAATTCCAGTTTTTGCTCCTCTAATTTCTGTTTTTCCTCCAGTCGACGAAGTGCTTTCTGAGCTACAACTCTAGCGCTGGACGTGTTAGTTCGCATAGAGCTGGCTTCAGTACATGATCGTTTCGAATATTCGAGACGTTCCTTTTGGAGTTTTGTTGGTCGGTGACGTATTCCTTGTAGTGAAGCCTTTCAAGGTAGTTCCGACATTCTTTTGTGCTCCCATTTTTTTTGCTATCGCAGGCCTCAATTTCCTTCTTTGATTTGTCGTTGCGCGCCACTGTTGGTGTGGTTATCAGGCCACTGAAAGCAGTTTCTCTTTTGTGTGATTTCTCCGGCAATGAGGTATTTTGTGAGCACGTTTCACAATGCCATGGTCGATTTTCAACTCCCGGCGATACATTCGCGCAATCCAGGTGATACCAACCCAGACAAGAATCACACTGTACCATGTTATCGCAAGAGTTGGGTCGTTCACACCTCTCGCAGTCAAATCCATCTTGTTCCTGTGACATCTTCGACTCTAATCTTTGAGAATGTTCGGAGGCAGTTCGGATATAGGGAGATTCTTTGAAGCGAGCTTTCTTGTGCAGCAGCTCAAAGCTGAAATTATTATTAATTAGATTAGAACAATAGATTGCGAGGAGCTAAGCCAATTACTTACATTAGGTCTTCCCTTATTCAACTATCCGAAACTATAAATCTCCTTTCAACGTAGTAATCCCTTGTATACTACTAATACCTTTTTCAGGTGAATAATGAATTCAACTTGTGTTCTATTCAAATGTGTTCTAGTTCAATGCACTCAATTATACGGTTAGATTTCCGAAAATGAGAAAAAAAAACATAGCTCTTAATGAACACTGAAAATTTTAGTAGATATAATGTGTTATGTGTGATATTATAATAATACAAATACTTATACATATACATATAATTAATTATCCACTCAAAAAAAATTAAAAAAACAACAATTAATGAAAATATAAATAAAATATAACAATATTATAAAAATAAATTCTTTTACGGAGAGGTGGGGTTGTGAATACCTTCCTAAATATATCTAGACATTCGTTGGAAGCAAACTAGTCACAACAATACACCCCTGTAAATAACACGAGGTAGTTTGATGTTTTGTACCCATGGTAATGTGTTGTTTGTATCCATGGCGATACCACGCTTATTATTATTTAATCGTAGTAAGCGATCAACGAACTAACTCGTCCTCTTTCTTCTTTGGTCGCTTGAACAGGTAACACGCATTATCAAATTGTGTCAGCTTGGCTGGATGATTCCAGACTCACAATAAAAGAAGACTCACATGCGTGTCATACTTTATAGAGAAATTGCTGCCAGCAAGACATACTTGCTGACTGCAGATTTACAGACCCTGTCTGCAGATATTTGAAATTTTTACCTGGCATCTCTGCTTCCTCGTTACAATCCGGAGAACGTCGAGAACCCGAAAATGAAAAAGTGTGTTTCAAAGATGCAAACTATTAATGAATGATTTGTAATATCAAAAAATGTTTAAAAATCAATACAGTATAGGTACCACCCTCCTGGCACTCCTTTACTAACCCTAGGGGAGTAGGCCGCCCCAAAATACGGCTTCCATTCTTTTCCACCTAACAACAAGACAATCGGCCACGTTAAGCTAACGCAAATGAGCCCAATAAAATATTTTACTTAAAAAAAATTCAAACAATTATAATGAATTTGTGCGAAACGAATGTTGGTTGTTCAAAACAGAAAACATTTATTGTATCAAACCAGAAGTGTTATTGTCACTGTTTAGAAAATAAATCGAAATACTCAGAATTCATTTACTTTTACAATACTTTTTTTCTGCGTTCATAAAGCAGTCATCATCAATCAAGTTCATTTGCCTTATGGTGTCACGCACAGTTAGCATAAGAACAGGAGTTTATTGTTAGATCAAACCAGACCCTGTCAGCTTGGAGCGAAATCAATCTTCAGTTCAGCAACGCCATCGCACGGTGTCACATTCAACATATCATGTCAATTGTATGGGTGCGCAGTGCTGCTATTTTGGCGCGCACGAATTTGACATTTCTCTCCCCTACTTCTGTGTACGAGATTCGATGCGGACTCGCCTGAGGGCGCCATGCTCGCAAAAAATGTTGCCAATGATTTGTTCGGGAAATGTGAGAGCTGGATATCTTGTTAATACGATGTCTTTGATCAAACTCATTTTTTATTTAACGTCTTATTAAAACGTTCGTTCACTTCCGGTGATGCTCTCAACTGAGCATGCTTTGTATGCTTGAATAACGTCAAATTATAAATTTATTGTTGTCGTTTTCGCTTGAGAAAACTGAAACTGACCCAGGGTAGTTTCATCAAACAAACACTTTTCACGAAACTGTGTTGATTTCGCACTTAGCAACGGGGGTTTGAGCAAACGTGATATAATAACCAGGTTCGAAACTGACTCGATTTTCAGTTCAACAACGTTAAAGTTAGGTTCGAAACTAGCTTCAAAGAAACGGATTGACAGCAGTTGGGGTGAAAACTGGGTTAGGTTTGGCATCAAGCGAAAACGACATGTAAAACTCAATGCGAGAGTGTCGATCCAAATGTTTTACTTTCTTCGTTATAGACAGTTTTAAAACCCATATAAACTGACGTTGTTATTTCAAACTAAGTCTCAAAAAGATAAGGATTGAAACAAAGTATGAATCTGTTCATTATTTAATCTTATATATTTGATGAAACATATGTTTTCAGGATCAGGCGATTCTTATCGCCAACATCAATTATCAATCATAACTTAACTTTATAATTATATTTCGGTACGGAAATTGATTTTTCACAATCGAGCTCTCGTTAACTTTGGATTTCCATGATCACAGCACCACTGGTATTATGATGCTACTAGCAGCAAATCGAGTATGATTAACTGAATACTCAACCCATAAGAAATCACACTCGAAGAAATCCACGATCATTATTACAATCTTCATACAAGTTTTGAATGTTATCACTGTTATAGAACAGTTTATTTTTTATCATTTTGATTTCTTGAAACAACATAATTTTTATTAGCTATAATGTTCAATCAACATTGGTCACAATTAAAACCACTCGAGAATGTCATACGTAACTTTGAGATTTGTGCTGAATCATCACGACTGCTGTATTCTGCCCGTTACACTTTTCTTAAACATCATTTTCTGTGTTCACTGATTTTTCTTTGATCTTAATATACGAATTTTTTTTGGACTATGTCGGTGTTCATCAAACGCAGTAACATGCATATCACATCATCCTTGTTCAACAATCACAGTGGGAGTTGAAGGATAATCATCTGATGAATTGTCCAGTAGAGTAAGTATAGTGTTTTGAATAGGAATAATACTTTTGCTGCTGTACGCTAAAATAAGTAAAAAAAAAGAACCAGAATATATAAGACTATATTGAAAGCAAAACTTAAAAAGAAATTTTTGCTTCTGATTACAGAAACCAAGGAAGTTTAGCTATTCACTTTGTAACATCAACCTGATGATGTAATGCAACAATATTACTCACCAAGCCATACTCTCCTTTATAATCTTAAATCCATAAGGGTCTATTTATCGTCCTTCTTATTGAAGTAGTACTCGTTAAGCATTGTATAGGCCAATCCCAGTGTTAAGGCTCCTACTACTGTTCCCTGAGCCGCGACTCGTAGCTGCATTAGGAACACCGATGTGGACATAGCACCTCGAGTTTTATATTTGTATGCACCAACTCCGCATACAATCGCCAGACCAGCCAAACCGATAGGCATGAAGGGAGACTCTCGCGCCTTACGCGCTAACTTTTCACCACTGCCTTCTTCGATATGTGGAGAATTAACCATCGTGCTCGACTGAAATATAGTATTAATCATTTAAAAAAAGGATCTGCTCTTTATAGCGATAACACCTAAAATGAGAATATTTACAACTGATCGAGGATTATGAATGTCATCTTTTCATTTTTCCCCCACCAAGTACTATTTTTTGGACGTGACGTATATATGTTCTAGTTTCAAGGTCAAATTCACTTATTCCCTAACAGTAATCATGCGACATATTACGTCAAGTAATATTATTAAATATTATATCGAGATCCTAAATCACTTACCTGATTAACTGCACGTTTCAATGGATGCAGTTGTTCACCACGATATTCTCTTCGGGATGAAGAATACGTACGAAAAAAATGATGCAATTCCACCACTTTGCAGCACTCGTACGTACACTTGAAGATTGACAAGGTGGAAAATTTTTACAGCTGGATGGAGGACGGGCTAGGTTAGCGCGTGTTGTTTAGCTTTGGGTGTCAAATACTCAAATTGGAGCACTCAGTCTGATGAAACCGATGAAACAGGTTGAAACGGTTGAAACAGCTGAGTGAGTATTCCGATTCAAGCACAACATTTCAATAGAACGTGTTCACAAATGTAAACCGTTCCGCACCAGAGATGCCAGATAATTGAAAATAAAATCCATATTGAAAAGTCACGGATTGGGAATTAAAATTACTTATTAATCGATTACTCGATTACTCGATCGATATTACGACATCCCGTGCTCAATTTGAGCATGATATAGGTCCGATCAAAGCGCTTGGAATCGGCATCGTGCTTTATGTTTCACTGTATTCTTCGCTCTTTTGTTTCAACGCTATATAATCTAAATGTCGAGCCCGATTAGCGGCCCTTACACGAGTCATTGAAAATGTCATTACTAAAAAAAATATCATTTAAATGAACGTGTAATGGTGCAGTAATGACGAGATTTCTATTAAATTTGAAATACATCATTACTAAGTCATCATTAAAAATGACAAAAATAATGCTCGTGTAAAGGCCGCTATTCGTCCGATGTTCGAAATGACTAGGTACTATACACAATGAAAAAATCAATCTTACTCGGGTCACAATCGTAAGATTCGTGTACGATTCGTCCGATGTTGGTAATTACTGGCGGAGCATATATAACCGAAAATGAAGGTGATATTTAAGAACCCTATAATAGTTGCAAGTGGCACCACAAACGAATTTCCAGACATGACAGTCACGATCTTTTTTGGCGCACATCGATGGTCCTCCGTGAAACTGGCACCAATGGTGATAAATTGGTTGCACTGCTGAGTTCCCATCATACATTCATAATGCAAATGTCAAACCGTGAGAACCCTTTCGATTCGGTAGCTCATTTGTATATATTGAGATTTTATGGCACACTTTGGTTGAAATGATAACAATGCAATTAATCTCGCACTGGCACTTCATTTATCCAAAGATAAATAATAAAGACATGTAAGTGCTTATAAATATTTCTAAAAAATGTGGTTCGTTCCCGGTACCTTCTGAAATGACCGCACTCACCGCTTGGTGGAGCGCGAGATTAATTGCATTGTTATCATTTCAACCAAAGTGTGCCATAAAATCTCAATATATACAAATGAGCTACCGAATCGAAAGGGTTCTCACGGTTTGACATTTGCGTTATGAATGTATGATGGGAACTCAGCAGTGCAACCAATTTATCACCATTGGTGCCAGTTTCACGGAGGACCATCGATGTGCGCCAAAAAAAGATCGTGACTGTCATGTCTGGAAATTCGTTTGTGATTTAACCACCCAATGTAAAACATTATGAAGCGCTGCTTGCAAAATCATTGACCTTTCTGACAGTGAGCTACAACCACAAATGCACATTCACCATTTTGGAATTAGTTTGTTTTACGAAATACCCTAGGACAGGACCAGACAACTGGCTTCTATTACATTTATTGCAAATGAGTTTGAAAACAAAGTGAAACATTCTCTGAAAATTTTCATTTTCATTGGTGAGCAAACATTATACATCTTATTAAACTTGCACTGATGAGCCGAAGGCGAAACGTAAAAAATTGAAATCAGTCATGTGTACTTTTGCACAAACTGGTACCCATGAGATACCAAAACCCCTAAATGACTACAACCTGTTGGCGGTCAGAATACCATCAGTTTGTTTCGTTCTTTCGGGACGTCAGGAAAGACCTTACACCTCGGTGTAAATAAAGTGACTTGTAAATAGCAAGTACTTTACGTTAGAGATGGTCGGGTATCGGGTATTTTACCCGAAACCCGACCCGTACCCGTACCCGACGGGTTTTTGGTCGGGTACGGGTAAAAATTTTTATTTTCAATCGGGTACGGGTCGGGTACGGGTAAAAAATTTTACTGCTCACTCGGGTACGGGTCGGGTACGGGTAAAAAAATTTACCGCTCACTCGGGTACGGGTCGGGTACGGGTAAATTGTTTTTTCGGATCGATTACCCGACACTTCACAGAAATATGTTTACACGTTGACGAGATTTTTTCATTGCAAAACAGTTCTTCCGAAAAATAATCAATTTGATTCAAGGGGTTTTGACATTCGCGCCTAGGACCAGACCTGTCAACTGTCATCTTTTTCATTTTTTTCTTCATTTAAAAAAAGTATCAATCATAGTTACGTGAAAAGGTATGTGAATATTTCCCGCCCTACTTTGTTTATAACATATTTAATAAGACACACTGCCTTAGCTCTATGATGTTGCGGTCGGAATCTACTTTTCACGTAGGTTTTGATGGACTGCCATTTTAAAGCTGTTTAATGCACAATCCAGTAAAAATTATTTGATTCATATACTGCCCATACTCGCATATCAGTCCCATATCGATTTTCGCCAATTTTGAGTTAGCTTGAGGAATGGAGTCTTTCCTCAATATACTCTCAGAAATTGCAATTAAAGTTGAGGGTTTGTTCAGTAAAATATAAAAAAATATCAACTCATTTCTGTGTCCCATATGCTAAAGTACCCACATATCAGTCCCATTCAGTGCAAAATTTCAATAATTTCATTTGTTGCAATATTGGAACAGCAAAGGTTTATTACCGATATTTCATGTAATAATACCAAGATTTACCATTAGGGAGCAAAGCAAAGTCTTGGCATTACATTCCTTTCGTGGAATTTGGCCTTTCTGTTTCAACAGACTTCGCAGCCGAATCTTAGCGTACAGAATCATTGCATGGCTAGTACTATGGATCCTACTGACACTAAGAATCCTTCCAGGTCGGGGCTCGAACATACGACAGCTGGCTTGTAAGACCAGCGTCCTATGCATTGAACCGCCAACCCGGGACCAGCATTAGGGAGCACAATAAATAAAAAAAATCGGAAATAAACTTTTGATCGTCTTTTTCTCAACATGCCGATTTTCCATATGGGACTGATATGCAAGGATGGGCAGTATATAAAATGTAGTGTAGTACTCATATCACATTCAGATACCAGAAAACTGTTATTTTAAATATTGGTTGGAGATTTTCAAAATTTTCATAAAAATCATTAGGATTCTTACCATAAAAACATGAACATTTAATTCAGAAAATCTGCATAGAAGTTCTTCTTATTCTGCACTTCTGGGTGGTGTCACCTCACTTGAAATGACACCGATTGATGGCACAGCAAGTTGGGCTATATTGCTAGTTAATTTTCGTTTCTTTTCACTGGACAACAAGTGAAAATCTCGATGCGTGACAACGTGGAGTCGCAAAAGTAAGGGTGAAAATCTTTTCTCGCGAAATACTCAAATTTTCACCGTGTTCACTCGTTGAGGGTTCCACCGGTTCAATGGCTGTAAAAACCACCAGCTACCGATAACATCGTGGGTGTGGGTTTGTGAGGCTACAAAACGGGCATAGTTGACAGATTAATTTAAATCAAAATCATAATTCATTTTGCTTTGTAGTAAAAAATTGTAACCAAAAAAATTTCCTACGAATGTTCAAACTACTTACACTTGAAGGACTCACTGTTCACCATGTTCAAAATTGAATTTTTCACACCGGGAATACACGTACATTGTTTGATTCTTTGGTCAATTCAAGTAAACGAACTGATAACACACTATTCATTTTAGGGGATGTTAGCAAAACATTCATTTTCGTCACGTGTAATATTCAATTTGACATTTGGAACTATTTTACGTGATTTTTCAAGTGATTCGAATGTGAATTTTTATTTGTGTGTCAAAATAATGAGCACGCTTACTTGTGGTTCTAAAGAATTGGATCAAAAGTCGCACTGTTTCGTAAAAACTATACCTACCCAAAATTGAATACAACGGGTATTACGACATTTTGGGTGAATATACTTTTCGAAAAATTTGAGTTGATATTACTCCCTTTTGTTCATATTTGTAAATTAGTATAAAGTACCAAAGACATTGAAAATCTACAGGGTCCGCCATCTAACATTTATTTTTGAACTAGCGGTTATTTCGACATTGGTAACCTCAATGTCACTTCTGATTTGACAGAAACTTAGTTGTATCCTTCCGCTGAACGAAAATGGTTTGCATGATTAAAAAAAAGTTACATTACATTATTCATGCTTCACATTGTATTTATATGTTTAAAAGTAAACAAGCATTTTAATGTATTTTTCTTACCAACTAGAGCCTGATACGGCTCGATATCTAAAACACTTTATTTTTTCCATACTGAATTTTGGCAAAATTTTTACTACTCGTTCGGGTCGGGTACGGGTACAGGTAATTTTTAATCGGGTACGGGTCGGGTACGGGTAAAATTTTTTATTTTTTTTCGGGTACGGGTCGGGTACGGGTAATTTTTTTGTATTATTGATCGGGTACGGGTCGGGTACGGGTAATTTTTTAAATTTTTAATCGGGTACGGGTCGGGTACGGGTAATTTTTTTTGCTGATCACTCGGGTACGGGTCGGGTTCGGGTATAAGAATTTCTATACCCGACCATCTCTACTTTACGTCTGCTTAGCGGATTATGTTGATCCGTGACGTGGCATTAGCAGATCAACATAATCTGCTAATTGCACTGATGAGCCGAAGGCGAAACGTAAAAAATTGAAATCAGTCATGTGTACTTTTGCACAAACCGGTACCCATGAGGTACCAAAACCCCTAAATGACTACAACCTGTTGGCGGTCAGAATACCGTCAGTTTGTTTCGTTCTTTCGGGATTTCAGGAAAGACCTTACACCTCGGTGTAAATAAAGTGACTTGTAAATAGCAAGTACTTTACGTCTGCTTAGCGGATTATGTTGATCCGTGACGTGGCATTAGCAGATCAACATAATCTGCTAATTGCACTGATGAGCCGAAGGCAAAACGTAAAAAATTGAAATCAGTCATGTGTACTTTTGCACAAACCGGTACCCATGAGGTACCAAAACCCCTAAATGATTATTAAACTTGTTTTCTGATTTTCTCTATACTTGGCATCATTGCTCGTATATCCTGCATAAGTTGTTTCTTTTTACAATGTGTGGATAGCAATATAAAAACCCTTCTTAATCAACCTAGTGGTGTGATAATGCCTATCTCTTTCTTCAAATCAGTCTCATAAAAACATTTTTCATATTTTTATTAAAAAATTATTGACGCTAATTTGGGCTCATTTTTGACACCAATTGATTCAGATTGAATCGAGTATCTCACAAAACCATTCTTCAGTGTTTATATCACATAGTAGGCATCATTTTTGCAACCAAGCGCTTGACATTTGCGTTGCTTATTTGTATGAGAAGAGTGATGCTAATCTAAAAAAACCCTTCTTAATCCACCTAGTGGTGTGATAATGCCTTTCTCTTCTTTCATAACAGTCTTCTGAAAATATATTTCATACTTTTATTAAATAATTTCGGATACTAATTTTCACACCAATTGATTCAGATTGATTCGAGTAGTTCACAAAAGCATGCTTCAGTGTTTATGTCACACAGTCAGCATCATTTTTACAAACCAGTGCTTGACATTTGCGTTGCCTATTTGTATGAGAACAGTTATGCTAATCTAAAAAAAGCCTTCTTAGTCCACTTAGTGAAATTTTCATATATCTTGAAAAATCACCATAGGGGGGAGTACATGAAATTTTCGAAATCGAAAAAAAAAATTTGATGCCAAAAGGCTTAGAATTGGATGAAACGTCGAGATTTAGTGTCATCTCGAAAAAAATTTTTTTTGAAAAAATCGACTTTTTGGGACTTAGAAAAAATATGAAAATTTTTCTAAGTCCCAGAAAGTTGATTTTTTCAAAAAAATTTTTTTTTTAGATGACACTAAATTTCGATGTTTTATGCAGTTTTAAGAGTTTTGGCATCAAAAAAAATTTTCGATTTTGGAAATTTCATGTACTCCCCCCTATGGTGCTTTTTCAAGATCGATAATTGTCAAACCTTTACCACCGGGCAGCACCCCTTAAGCATGTCCGATTTAGGTCAAATTTTGCATGAAGGCTTTTTTCGAGGTGCTTAAACTTTTGAGCACTAGAACTTTACGAAAATAGAGTTGATCCCAAAATTTTGGCACCCATATATATACAAGAGCGGTAAAAATCAACGTGTTTTGTCGATTACGTCACTTATACCATCATATATCTGGAACCAAAAGTCACAACCATTTGATCTTCGAACTTGATCAACGGCCCGACAGTAGCTTTCAAACGAGCCCAAGTTTGTTAAAATCGGATCAGCCATCTCTGAGAAAATTGAGCGCGTTCAAATACAACGCTTTTTGTCGGTTACGTCACTTATACAATCATATCTCCGGAACCAAAAGTCACAACCATTTGATCTTCAAACTTGACCAATGGCCCACCAGTAGCTTCCAAACGAGTCCAAGTTTGTTCAAATCGGTTCAGCCATCTCTGAGAAAATTGAACGCGTTCAAATACAACGCTTTTTGTCGGTTACGTCACTTATACAATCATATCTCCGGAACCAAAAGTCACAGCCATTTTATCTTCGAACTTGATCAATGCCCCGATAGTAGCTTCAAACGAGCCCAAGTTTGTTATAATCGGTTGAGCCATCTCTGAGAAAATTGAGCGCGTTCAAATATCTTCGAAAAGTGCACACACATACACACACACACACACACACACATACACACACACACACACACACACACACACACACACACACACACAGACATTTTCCGATCTCGTCGAGCTGAGTCGAATGGTATATAACACTATGGGTCTCCGAGGCTCCGTTCGAAAGTCGGTTTTTCCAGCAATTCTAATACCTTTCTATAGAGAAAGGCAAAACCCTTCTTAGTCCACTTAGTGGAATTTTCATATATCTTGAAAAATCACCATAGGAGGGAGTACATGAAATTTTCGAAATCGAAAAAAAATTTTTGATGCCAAAAGGCTTAGAATTGCATGAAACGTCGAGATTTAGTGTCATCTCGAAAAAAATTTTTTTTGAAAAAGTCGACTTTTTGGGACTTAGAAAAAATATGAAAATTTTTCTAAGTCCCAGAAAGTTGATTTTTTCAAAAAAAAATTTTTTCGGGATAACACTAAATTTCGATGTTTTATGCAGTTTTAAGAGTTTTGGCATCAAAAAAAATTTTTTATTTTGGAAATTTCATGTACTCCCCCCTATGGTGCTTTTTCAAGATCGATAATTGTCAAACCTTTACCACCGGGCAGCACCCCTTAAGCATGTCCGATTTAGGTCAAATTTTGCATGAAGGCTTTTTTCGAGGTGCTTAAACTTTTGAGCACTAGAACTTTACGAAAATAGAGTTGATCCCAAAATTTTGGCACCCTTATATATACAAGAGCGGTAAAAATCAACGTGTTTTGTCGGTTACGTCACTTATACAATCATATTTCTGGAACCAAAAGTCACAACCATTTGATCTTCGAACTTGATCAATGGCACGACAGTAGCTTTCAAACGAGCCCAAGTTTGTTGAAATCGGATCAGCCATCTCTGAGAAAATTGAGCGCGTTCAAATACAACGCTTTTTGTCGGTTACGTCACTTATAGAATCATATCTCCGGAACCAAAAATCACAGCCATTTGATCTTCGAACTTGATCAATGGCCCGACAGTAGCTTTCAAACGAGCCCAAGTTTGTTCAAATCGGTTCAGCCATCTCTGAGAAAATTGAGCGCGTTCAAATACAACGCTTTTTGTCGGTTACGTCACTTATAGAATCATATCTCCTGAACCAAAAATCACAGCCATTTGATCTTCGAACTTGATCAATGGCCCGACAGTAGCTTTCAAACGAGCCCAAGTTTGTTCAAATCGGTTCAGCCATCTCTGAGAAAATTGAGCGCGTTCAAATATCTTCGAAAAGTGCACACACATACACACACACACACATACACACACACACATACACACACACACACACACACACAGACATTTTCCGATCTCGACGAACTGAGTCGAATGGTATATAACACTGTGGGTCTCCGAGGCTCCGTTCGAAAGTCGGTTTTTCCAGCAATTCTAATACCTTTCTATAGAGAAAGGCAAAAAGCCTTCTTAGTCCACTTAGTGAAATTTTCATATATCTTGAAAAATCACCATAGGGGGGAGTACATGAAATTTTCGAAATCGAAAAAAAAAATTTGATGCCAAAAGGCTTAGAATTGGATGAAACGTCGAGATTTAGTGTCATCTCGAAAAAAATTTTTTTTGAAAAAATCGACTTTTTGGGACTTGGAAAAAATATGAAAATTTTTCTAAGTCCCAGAAAGTTGATTTTTTCAAAAAAATTTTTTTTTTAGATGACACTAAATTTCGATGTTTTATGCAGTTTTAAGAGTTTTGGCATCAAAAAAAATTTTCGATTTTGGAAATTTCATGTACTCCCCCCTATGGTGCTTTTTCAAGATCGATAATTGTCAAACCTTTACCACCGGGCAGCACCCCTTAAGCATGTCCGATTTAGGTCAAATTTTGCATGAAGGCTTTTTTCGAGGTGCTTAAACTTTTGAGCACTAGAACTTTACGAAAATAGAGTTGATCCCAAAATTTTGGCACCCATATATATACAAGAGCGGTAAAAATCAACGTGTTTTGTCGATTACGTCACTTATACCATCATATATCTGGAACCAAAAGTCACAACCATTTGATCTTCGAACTTGATCAACGGCCCGACAGTAGCTTTCAAACGAGCCCAAGTTTGTTAAAATCGGATCAGCCATCTCTGAGAAAATTGAGCGCGTTCAAATACAACGCTTTTTGTCGGTTACGTCACTTATACAATCATATCTCCGGAACCAAAAGTCACAACCATTTGATCTTCAAACTTGACCAATGGCCCACCAGTAGCTTCCAAACGAGTCCAAGTTTGTTCAAATCGGTTCAGCCATCTCTGAGAAAATTGAACGCGTTCAAATACAACGCCTTTTGTCGGTTACGTCACTTATACAATCATATCTCCGGAACCAAAAGTCACAGCCATTTTATCTTCGAACTTGATCAATGCCCCGATAGTAGCTTTCAAACGAGCCCAAGTTTGTTAAAATCGGTTGAGCCATCTCTGAGAAAATTGAGCGCGTTCAAATATCTTCGAAAAGTGCACACACATACACACACACACACACACACACACACACACATACACACACACACACACACACACACACACAGACATTTTCCGATCTCGTCGAGCTGAGTCGAATGGTATATAACACTATGGGTCTCCGAGGCTCCGTTCGAAAGTCGGTTTTTCCAGCAATTCTAATACCTTTCTATAGAGAAAGGCAAAACCCTTCTTAGTCCACTTAGTGGAATTTTCATATATCTTGAAAAATCACCATAGGAGGGAGTACATGAAATTTTCGAAATCGAAAAAAAATTTTTGATGCCAAAAGGCTTAGAATTGCATGAAACGTCGAGATTTAGTGTCATCTCGAAAAAAAATTTTTTTGAAAAAGTCGACTTTTTGGGACTTAGAAAAAATATGAAAATTTTTCTAAGTCCCAGAAAGTTGATTTTTTCAAAAAAAAATTTTTTCGGGATAACACTAAATTTCGATGTTTTATGCAGTTTCAAGAGTTTTGGCATCAAAAAAAATTTTTTATTTTGGAAATTTCATGTACTCCCCCCTATGGTGCTTTTTCAAGATCGATAATTGTCAAACCTTTACCACCGGGCAGCACCCCTTAAGCATGTCCGATTTAGGTCAAATTTTGCATGAAGGCTTTTTTCGAGGTGCTTAAACTTTTGAGCACTAGAACTTTACGAAAATAGAGTTGATCCCAAAATTTTGGCACCCTTATATATACAAGAGCGGTAAAAATCAACGTGTTTTGTCGGTTACGTCACTTATACAATCATATTTCTGGAACCAAAAGTCACAACCATTTGATCTTCGAACTTGATCAATGGCACGACAGTAGCTTTCAAACGAGCCCAAGTTTGTTGAAATCGGATCAGCCATCTCTGAGAAAATTGAGCGCGTTCAAATACAACGCTTTTTGTCGGTTACGTCACTTATAGAATCATATCTCCGGAACCAAAAATCACAGCCATTTGATCTTCGAACTTGATCAATGGCCCGACAGTAGCTTTCAAACGAGCCCAAGTTTGTTCAAATCGGTTCAGCCATCTCTGAGAAAATTGAGCGCGTTCAAATACAACGCTTTTTGTCGGTTACGTCACTTATAGAATCATATCTCCTGAACCAAAAATCACAGCCATTTGATCTTCGAACTTGATCAATGGCCCGACAGTAGCTTTCAAACGAGCCCAAGTTTGTTCAAATCGGTTCAGCCATCTCTGAGAAAATTGAGCGCGTTCAAATATCTTCGAAAAGTGCACACACATACACACACACACACATACACACACACACACATACACACACACACACACACACACACAGACATTTTCCGATCTCGACGAACTGAGTCGAATGGTATATAACACTATGGGTCTCCGAGGCTCCGTTCGAAAGTCGGTTTTTCCAGCAATTCTAATACCTTTCTATAGAGAAAGGCAAAAAGCCTTCTTAGTCCACTTAGTGAAATTTTCATATATCTTGAAAAATCACCATAGGGGGGAGTACATGAAATTTTCGAAATCGAAAAAAAAAATTTGATGCCAAAAGGCTTAGAATTGGATGAAACGTCGAGATTTAGTGTCATCTCGAAAAAAATTTTTTTTGAAAAAATCGACTTTTTGGGACTTAGAAAAAATATGAAAATTTTTCTAAGTCCCAGAAAGTTGATTTTTTCAAAAAAATTTTTTTTTTAGATGACACTAAATTTCGATGTTTTATGCAGTTTTAAGAGTTTTGGCATCAAAAAAAATTTTCGATTTTGGAAATTTCATGTACTCCCCCCTATGGTGCTTTTTCAAGATCGATAATTGTCAAACCTTTACCACCGGGCAGCACCCCTTAAGCATGTCCGATTTAGGTCAAATTTTGCATGAAGGCTTTTTTCGAGGTGCTTAAACTTTTGAGCACTAGAACTTTACGAAAATAGAGTTGATCCCAAAATTTTGGCACCCATATATATACAAGAGCGGTAAAAATCAACGTGTTTTGTCGATTACGTCACTTATACCATCATATATCTGGAACCAAAAATCACAGCCATTTGATCTTCGAACTTGATCAATGGCCCGACAGTAGCTTTCAAACGAGCCCAAGTTTGTTCAAATCGGTTCAGCCATCTCTGAGAAAATTGAGCGCGTTCAAATACAACGCTTTTTGTCGGTTACGTCACTTATAGAATCATATCTCCTGAACCAAAAATCACAGCCATTTGATCTTCGAACTTGATCAATGGCCCGACAGTAGCTTTCAAACGAGCCCAAGTTTGTTCAAATCGGTTCAGCCATCTCTGAGAAAATTGAGCGCGTTCAAATATCTTCGAAAAGTGCACACACATACACACACACACACATACACACACACACACACACACACACACACACACACACACACACACAGACATTTTCCGATCTCGACGAACTGAGTCGAATGGTATATAACACTATGGGTCTCCGAGGCTCCGTTCGAAAGTCGGTTTTTCCAGCAATTCTAATACCTTTCTATAGAGAAAGGCAAAAAGCCTTCTTAGTCCACTTAGTGAAATTTTCATATATCTTGAAAAATCACCATAGGGGGGAGTACATGAAATTTTCGAAATCGAAAAAAAATTTTTGATGCCAAAAGGCTTAGAATTGCATGAAACGTCGAGATTTAGTGTCATCTCGAAAAAAAATTTTTTTGAAAAAATCGACTTTTTGGGACTTAGAAAAAATATGAAAATTTTTCTAAGTCCCAGAAAGTTGATTTTTTCAAAAAAATTTTTTTTTGAGATGACACTAAATTTCGATGTTTTATGCAGTTTTAAGAGTTTTGGCATCAAAAAAAATTTTCGATTTTGGAAATTTCATGTACTCCCCCCTATGGTGCTTTTTCAAGATCGATAATTGTCAAACCTTTACCACCGGGCAGCACCCCTTAAGCATGTCCGATTTAGGTCAAATTTTGCATGAAGGCTTTTTTCGAGGTGCTTAAACTTTTGAGCACTAGAACTTTACGAAAATAGAGTTGATCCCAAAATTTTGGCACCCTTATATATACAAGAGCGGTAAAAATCAACGTGTTTTGTCGGTTACGTCACTTATACCATCATATATCTGGAACCAAAAGTCACAACCATTTGATCTTCGAACTTGATCAACGGCCCGACAGTAGCTTTCAAACGAGCCCAAGTTTGTTAAAATCGGATCAGCCATCTCTGAGAAAATTGAGCGCGTTCAAATACAACGCTTTTTGTCGGTTACGTCACTTATACAATCATATCTCCGGAACCAAAAGTCACAGCCATTTGATCTTCGAACTTGATCAATGGCCCGCCAGTAGCTTTCAAACGAGTCCAAGTTTGTTCAAATCGGTTCAGCCATCTCTGAGAAAATTGAGCGCGTTCAAATACAACGCTTTTTGTCGGTTACGTCACTTATACAATCATATCTCCGGAACCAAAAGTCACAGCCATTTTATCTTCGAACTTGATCAATGCCCCGATAGTAGCTTTCAAACGAGCCCAAGTTTGTTAAAATCGGTTGAGCCATCTCTGAGAAAATTGAGCGCGTTCAAATATCTTCGAAAAGTGCACACACATACACACACACATACACACACACACACACATACACACACACACACACACACACACACAGACATTTTCCGATCTCGTCGAGCTGAGTCGAATGGTATATAACACTATGGGTCTCCGAGGCTCCGTTCGAAAGTCGGTTTTTCCAGCAATTCTAATACCTTTCTATAGAGAAAGGCAAAAAGCCTTCTTAGTCCACTTAGTGAAATTTTCATATATCTTGAAAAATCACCATAGGGGGGAGTACATGAAATTTTCGAAATCGAAAAAAAATTTTTGATGCCAAAAGGCTTAGAATTGCATGAAACGTCGAGATTTAGTGTCATCTCGAAAAAAAATTTTTTTGAAAAAATCGACTTTTTGGGACTTAGAAAAAATATGAAAATTTTTCTAAGTCCCAGAAAGTTGATTTTTTCAAAAAAATTTTTTTTTGAGATGACACTAAATTTCGATGTTTTATGCAGTTTTAAGAGTTTTGGCATCAAAAAAAATTTTCGATTTTGGAAATTTCATGTACTCCCCCCTATGGTGCTTTTTCAAGATCGATAATTGTCAAACCTTTACCACCGGGCAGCACCCCTTAAGCATGTCCGATTTAGGTCAAATTTTGCATGAAGGCTTTTTTCGAGGTGCTTAAACTTTTGAGCACTAGAACTTTACGAAAATAGAGTTGATCCCAAAATTTTGGCACCCTTATATATACAAGAGCGGTAAAAATCAACGTGTTTTGTCGGTTACGTCACTTATACCATCATATATCTGGAACCAAAAGTCACAACCATTTGATCTTCGAACTTGATCAACGGCCCGACAGTAGCTTTCAAACGAGCCCAAGTTTGTTAAAATCGGATCAGCCATCTCTGAGAAAATTGAGCGCGTTCAAATACAACGCTTTTTGTCGGTTACGTCACTTATACAATCATATCTCCGGAACCAAAAGTCACAGCCATTTGATCTTCGAACTTGATCAATGGCCCGCCAGTAGCTTTCAAACGAGTCCAAGTTTGTTCAAATCGGTTCAGCCATCTCTGAGAAAATTGAGCGCGTTCAAATACAACGCTTTTTGTCGGTTACGTCACTTATACAATCATATCTCCGGAACCAAAAGTCACAGCCATTTTATCTTCGAACTTGATCAATGCCCCGATAGTAGCTTTCAAACGAGCCCAAGTTTGTTAAAATCGGTTGAGCCATCTCTGAGAAAATTGAGCGCGTTCAAATATCTTCGAAAAGTGCACACACATACACACACACATACACACACACACACACATACACACACACACACACACACAGACATTTTCCGATCTCGTCGAGCTGAGTCGAATGGTATATAACACTATGGGTCTCCGAGGCTCCGTTCGAAAGTCGGTTTTTCCAGCAATTCTAATACCTTTCTATAGAGAAAGGCAAAAAACCCTTCTTAGTCCACTCGAAGTCGATTTTTTCGAGAAACATTTTTTTGAAATAACATTAAAATTCGACGTTACATGCCATTTTAAGATTTTTGGTATCATTTCGGAAATTCCATGTACTCCCCTCTATAGTGCTATTTCAAGATCGAAAATTTTCAAACCGTGACGTATCCATGTCCGATTTAGCTCAAATTTTGCATGAGGACTTTTTTCGAGGTGCTTAAACTTTTGAACAATAGTGCTTTACGAAATTAAAGGTGATCCCAAAATATTGGCACCCTTATATACATTAGAGCGGTAAAAAACAACGTGTTTTGTCGGTTATGTCACTTATATCATTATATCTCCGGAAAAAAAAGTTACAGCCATTTGGTCTTCGAACTTGAACAATGACCTAACAATAGCTTTCAAATGAGGCCTAAGCTTGTTAAAATCTGTTTGGTCATCTCCGAAAAACTTGCGCGGTAAAAATACAATGCGTTTTATCGGTTACGTCACTTATACAATCATATCTCCGGAACCAAAAGCCACATCCATTTGATCTTTAAACTTGATCAATGGCCCGACAGTTGCTTTCAAACGAGCATAAGTTTGTTAATGTCGGTTCAGCCGTCTCTGAGAAAATTAAGCGCGTATAAATATCTTCGAAAAGTGCACACACAGACATTTTTCGATCTCGTCGAACTGAGTCGAATGGTATATAACACTATGGGTCTCCAAGGCTCCGTTCAAAAGTCGGTTTTTCCAGCAATTCTAATACCTTTGTATAGAGAAAGGCAAAACACCCAATCAGAAACTGGTGCATTTGAACAAAAGCAGCCTCCCCAGTTGTCAGGTTTTGTCTTAGCCTAACATAAAAAAACAGAAATTTCACTTCGTTGCTTCTGCCGAACGAGGAGAGGAGAGTTGGCATCACTGGCAGTGCGATACGGCAGACCCTGTCAGCTTGGAGCGATCTCAATCTTCAGTTCAGCAACGCCATCGCACGGCGTCTCATTCAACATGTCATGTCAATTGTATGGGTGCGCAGCCCTGCTATTTTGGCGCGTACGAATTTGACATTTCTCTCCCCTACTTCTATGTATGAGATTCGATGCGGACTCACCTGAGGGCGACATGCTCGCAAAAAAGGATGTTGCCAATTATTTGTTTGGGAAATGTGAGAGCTGGATATCTTGTTAATATGATGTCTTTGGATACGGTCAGCATTCCGGCTCCTGTCAAAATTTTCCAGGCGAAATTGTGTCATAATCTCGTCGTACGTGTCTTGTTTAATTCTCTCTTCCTTTTTGTCGAGAATACGACTTACTTTACTATGGGGCGCCTTTTCAGAATTTACTCTGTACAAGAATGGGCAGAACTTTATCGCGAATATCTCTTGATGTACTTAACCCAACAGCATAATTTTTTCTACAAGCTATCGGGAATATGATCAGGAATTTGTGGAAAAATTTTCAACAGTGTGAGATATCCATAAATAACTCAAAAATAAAGTTTTCTTAAACTTAGGGAAATAATGAAAAAAATTCATCACGCTTCCTTGCCTTTTTCGCACCCGGGCGACGGTTTTGAGGTAGTCAGGCACTTATCAGTTCCGAATATCTACTGGACGACTTTGAAAGATAAACTTTGATCGAAAATCGTCCGTTTCTTGTAGTGCTAATGAATTTAGTTCTTGAACTCAGATCCAGTCCCTAACTTCAAAATTCTTCTATTAAGGTGAAATGTAGCGTCATAAAATGCGCGCAAAATTTTATCCGCTTCAGTTGAACGAACCGTCGCACAAAGCATACCAAGAAAAACGGCCACATAGAAACAAGAACTTTTTTCAATGATTGAGCGCAGTGGGTTTACCTCTCGTTATATTGGCTTGTAAAAAAGACGGGACGTAATGGATTTTAGAATTCTTCACACTTTGAATATATGCTGATTCAATCATCATTGTTAGTGATTACTCTTACACTAGAGCTATAAATCATGAGTAATTATGAATGATTAGCCTCTGGCCTCCGGTGTCAGAAATCATCAATAGTTTAATAATTTCTTAGATTACATTATTGGAATACATTCCAATTATAACTAATAGTTCATCATACCATGCAGTTAAAATTATTTAGTGAATCTTTTCTTAAGCACATATTTGGGGCACGAAATTGAATATAAAGTTATTTCGTAGTTCCTTATTATTCAATCGATTTTGAAAGCAAAATCAAGCGTTGATTCATTGTATTCATAATAATTGAAAAACCAATGAATTCCAATGAGTTTCCATGCTGACTGGCTCGAAGCTGGCCCTCAATGTTTATCACATTGTTTGTATAAATGACAGCTACTTAGAAAATAAACGATTTCTTACAATACTCATTTTATTGTATTCAAGTCGTTTTTATTTCAACACAAAACCCAATGCTGCATAAATTTGCGTCATTATTTTATATCTATTTTTTGCTCACGATATAATGCCACCGTGCCCACCGTGCATTTCTCACACCACCTCAATACGAAACAGCAGCGCGCAAGCAATAAAAAAAAATGCAGAAAAGTTTATGTAAACTATTTCTATTTTCGGTTGTTTTCGCTAAAATTTTATAATTTTGAGTTGCATTTTCAGATTCTTTGTGAAATTCTGCTACAAACACTACTTTTCAATTCTAAAATCATCCCCGTGGAACGGAACAGTGACCGTTTATACATTTCAAAAATCAATTACGGCTCGGCAAAGCAAAATTTCAAAATTCTAAGAATACTTAGTTATGATAAATTTGATTTCGAAAACTTAAGTGTTTTTGGTTTTTCGAAAATCGGTCTAGTTTTTGAATAATTGATCAAAAACGCGATTTTCGCATTCCGCTACATTTCACCTTAAGGTAGCGCTTCGCCGTGGTCAGGTGAAGTTCGCTGCCTATCCCGGGGTTTCACGCACTTTACTTAAAATTGCAAGAGAACGGGGAAAAAACGGAAATTCCAAGAACATGCGATTCTAGATAATAAATTTTCCTATCGATCGACACTGATAAACGGAAGATTTCGTGCGAGTTGTAAAAATAAATTATTTTTTTCTTATTCTTTCGCACACACGCAATGTCAACACACAAGAAAACAAAATGTTTAACGAACCCCGCACTGATATTTTTCGCCAAATGCATAGTGAAATCATTTATCTACAATCGTATCTTAAAATTTCCGTTTTCTTCCCCGATCTCTCGCAATTTTAGGTAAAGTGCGTTAAACACCGAGATAGGCAGCGAACTTCACCTGACCACGGCGAAGCGCTACCTTAAGTGCTTTTTAGAACAATTAACATATTCCCAAAGAACTATGCGATGTTTTGCTTTACTGTACTACGGTCCTTTTGTCAACCAGTTGGAGTTTGTAGTTGTTGTAAGAACTTTCTGCTAAAATGCATAGCACCGACTCAGTTTAGGTGCATCGTTTCAAATTCTATTAGTGAAAAAGGAGAAACTGGCAAAATTAATACAAGTGAGCAACTAACTGATATTCGAGTTTCAGTTATATTCGTATTCACGACATCCAGTTATGTCTGTGACATTACACACCCATTTGATATTCGGCAATCCCGCATGCCCACATTATCGAAATGACGGAATGCGTAATGAATTCTTACTCGACTGCATGATTTTTCAGTGCTCGATCGGTTCAGTGCTAGAATTTTCGCCTGAGTTGGCTGCTCGATCAACCTGATTGACAGTGACATTATAAATGTCATTGAATATTCGCTCATTTTATGAATGTGTTAGTGTAAAATTTAGGCGACTTAAGCCATTTCATTACACTCCAGCTAGAGGAATGGAATGATGCTGACTAAGGTAGGCCGTTTTGTTAATTTCCAGCGAATTTCAACAGTTTATGTTGGAATTCTAAGAAGAACTGGTTATTTACTAGTTCTGTATATCCGAAAAACATGAAGATTTCAATGTGTATAATCAGTTATGTAATGTTTTCATTTAAAAATAAACTGAAAGTCAGCACGAAAACGTGCAAAATCGGAACAGAAGAAGAAGAAGACAAATTGACAATTCAGTCCGCATCTACTCACTCAATTCCGACTGATTTCCGAATCAACCGGTTGTAGGCGAAATTCATTCGGAATCGGTTGTTGCACTGGAGTTGGAATTGATTCGGAATTCATTATGATTTCCACTTGAAATTCCGAATGAAAATTTCTCGCCGATTCGGAATGGATTCGGAATCCATTCGGATCTGATAATGTGGGTGTACATACAAAACGATTAAAACATAGAACCGATTTGAAACGGTTTTGCCAATCTTGTATGGCGAGAATCCGACAGAAACAGAGCCGTTAATAACCGCTAGGCGAAATTCTCTGCCGGAAACGGTTGTTGCATTGTTGCCAGAATTCTACCAGAATTCCATCTAGCCGTCTGGGGGGAAATCTGCCCGCCGCGTACAAGTGGGGGCCTCTGCTGGGAAGCCACACTAAAAATCTGCCAATAAGCCACCCAAGTAACCTTATGCATTATATCACTGCACATTTACAACTCTATTTTTACATTGTTAATGTATAATTACACTAATCCTACATACTTTAAAGCAATGTGCATTATATTTGCATTCAAAACATAAATGAGCATTATTTTACAACAACTTTCCGCAGTGCTATATATCGACATTCAATGCTATATTTTGGAGCAACGAAACTTTAATAATAACCAAGGATGGCTTTTATCGTATCAAAGAACGTTCGCTGGCAACTCTTCAACGATTGAATCAGTGCCATCAAAGAGAGTTGGAAATCATCGCAACAACAAAAACCCGGCATGGCTCATTTAACATTGTAACGACAAATTCAAACAGTTTTCCCGGTCGATTCCGACCCAGCGCTCGTTCCTCACCTGGTAGAGAGAAGGACCAAAATGTAACGACAAATTCAAACAGTTTTCCCGGTCGATTCCGACCCAGCGCTCGTTCCTCACCTGGTAGAGAGAAGGACCAAAATGTAACGACAAATTCAAACAGTTTTCCCGGTCGATTCCGACCCAGCGCTCGTTCCTCACCTGGTAGAGAGAAGGACCAAAATGTAACGACAAATTCAAACAGTTTTCCCGGTCGATTCCGACCCAGCGCTCGTTCCTCACCTGGTAGAGAGAAGGACCAAAATGTAACGACAAATTCAAACAATTTTCGTCCCTCGCAAACTCAGTTTCTAATTTTATTTCGGTTACTAGCACAAACGTCTTGTTTCATGAAATAATGACTAAGAACTACATAATTTTTTTTTCACTTATTTCTCCTTGCCTCCTGTGTTCTGTTTATTTGTTTCCACGGGAACATGTTCGCATAACAACGAAACAGCATCGGTTACCAGAAATGCTTGCGTAAAACTCGTACTGCTTGCAGTGTTGCCAACATTCTCCGGGCCAGGAACCGAGTTGATGGGCCGCAGTAGAACTATCTTACACACAGGTCGTTTGTAGATTGACTTTGTTGTTCTGACCAACACTGTTCTAACTTTCCCATCTGGACCTTGATACACCTTTTCGATAATTCCTTTTGGCCAGCTACCACGATGTAAATTTTCGTCAACTATTAGCACGATGTCGCCAACTTTATATTCATGATAACTCCTGTTATCGGGCCACTTGCGACTCCGAATCAGCTCCGGACGATAAGCTGTTACCCATCTTCGCCAAAATCGATCCGCATATATTTGAGAATGTTTGTAGGCTGCCCGACAGCTCAGATCTCGTTCATCGAAGTCGTGATCGAATTGTATCGTGTTGTTACGTCCCAGTAGTAACATGTTTGGGGTTAACGGTTCAGGATCCAAGGGATCATCTGTAACATGTATTAGTGGTCGGTTGTTGACTGTATTCATTACTTCGCATAAAGCTGTCCGGAGCACCATATCTGTAGGGTGCTGTTCCTTCAACATTACGTGTAAAGCATTTTTTACAGAGCGCACTAATCGCTCCCAACATCCTCCGAAGTGTGGAGCCCCTGGTGGTATAAATTTCCACTCTATACCTCTGACACTCAACGATTGTTCTAGCTCTGGATGGTCCAGTGACTTCACTAGTTTCTTTAGTTCTTGGTCAGCACCGGTGAAGTTGGTCCCGTTGTCAGTCATGATACACTGCGGCAATCCACGAATAGACATGAAGCAACGTATTGCCATTATACAACTGTTCGTATCTAGTGATGGTACTACCTCCAAATGAACGGCTCTTGATGTCATGCACGTAAACAGTACAACCCATCTTTTTTCGATGTGACGACCAACTTTCACAAACAGTGGTCCAAAATAATCGATGCCAGTACAAGTAAATGGATATACATAAGGCGTGATCCGCTCCGGTGGCAGCAGACCCATTTGTGGAGTAGTCGGCTTCGCTCTCAGCTCTCGACACTTCATACAAGACATTGAGTATTTTTTTACTTGCGAACGTATCTTCAGAATACGATGGCGTTCTTGAATATTATTTATGACAGTTTCTACTCCTTGATGTGCGTTAGCAATATGATGCATACGAATTAGCAGAAATGAAAATGGATGGTTATCAGGAAGAATTACAGGATTATTCACTTCAAACGGTCTACCGTCACTTTGTATGCGACCACGCAGACGAATTAGTCCATTATGAAGAAATGGTGAATACGTTCGCAAACGGCTACTGCTCTTTACATAACCCGTCTTCCTCAAACTTTGTAACTCTGCATCAAATACTTCTGACTGTACCTTTTTATACCAAATGACTCTGGCGTCTGTCATGTCATGAACAGTTATTGTCAGACGCTTAGGCTTTTCGATTTTTGGTAACACTAAAAGCTTTTTCATCTTCAGATAATAAGCGGTCGATCTGAGCAAACGATTGAAATCAGAAAATCTAGCAATATCGGGGAGATCAATCAACTCTTCTTGGAATGCAGCACAACATGGATCAGAAAAATCATCAATGATAAGTTCAGAATGAAAATTCATCATCTCTGTAGAAGACATTTCCAATATCTCATCATTAGACCAATAAACACTATTACGATGTAGGAAATCTGGACCACAAAGCCACTCTACTATGTTTCCCAGCTTTGAACATTTTGTAGCCAAATCAGCGACATTTAGTTGAGACGGAATCCAGTGCCACAAATCTGGCCTATGACCATTTTCCTTGATTTGCATCACACGAGCGCCTACGTATGCCGTCAACTTCTGACTCGTTTTCAACCAGCTCAAGCAGATCTTTGAATCGGTCCAGAAATACATCTTAGTAAGGTTTATCATCATTTCTGATTGCAGCACAAGCATCATTTGGCTTGCTAAAACGCATCCTTGCAGTTCCAACCGTGGTACAGTTTGCGGTTTCAGCGACGCCACTCTTGATTTTGCGTACACTAAAGCAATGTGTGACTGATCTTCTCGGCGGTGAACCATGTAGATAACACAAGCATAAGCCTTGTCGCTCGCATCACAGAATGCGTGCAGCTCTACCTCAGCAAATGACGATATCGCCGGAAAATAATATCTTTGAATTCTGACTTCTTCTTGCCTCGCTGTTTGATTCAACCATTCAATCCACCTGGGAACTAATCCGTCAGGAATTTCATCATCCCAACCGGACTGTAACCTCCACAATTCTTGAAATATAATCTTCAGTTGGATAGTGATCGGACCCAGTATACCAAGTGGGTCAAATATGCTCATCATAAACTTTAACAACGTTCGCTTCGTAGGCACGGCTTCACCAATCCGATATGATTCATCAAATTTGGGAAATCTTAATGGAAAAACGAACTCATCAGATTTCAGGTCCCATTGTATTCCAAGAACACGAGCATTTTCCAGTTTCTTATCAGCAAGTATTTCAGGATCAAGTGAATCTAACAACGCTGTGGAATTTGACGCGAATTTGACTAGCCTGAATCCTCCTTGTGCATGTACCTTTATTACAGATTGAACTAGCTTGATCGCCTCTTCTTCAGTTTCAGCACAATCGAAATAATCGTCCACATAATGTTGCTTGATTATAGCTCGCTCAACGCCAGGGAACTTCTCATCTAGTTCTTTTGCATTGAAGTTCTTTATGAATTGTGCCATTGATGGGGACGAAATTGCACCAAATATCATTACCATCATAACGTATGTATCAGGGGGCTCCGTACGGTTCATTCCACGCCACAGAAAACGTTGAGAATCCTGATCTGCTTTACGAATAAGAATTTGGTGGAACATTTCCTTAATGTCGGCGATGAAAGCAATCTTCTTCATTCTGGCGCGAATCAAAATCGCAATCAAAGGTGGAACGAAATCAGGGCCCTTTAACAGCAAATCATTCAGAGAAAATCCATGTGACTTTGCTTTAGCATCCATAACTAAACGAAACTTTTCAGCAGTCTCTACGCTAAAATGAGGCAGATACCATGTGTTTGATGTATCAACCAATTCTTCAGGCTCTAATTTCCGAGCGTACCCCTTATCAATATAATCTTGAATTTTTCCACAGTACCGTTCAGCAAAATCAGGATTCGTATCCATCTTTTTCTCAATTATTTGTAAACGTCTCAAAGCCTGAGGTTTACTATCTGGGAAAACGAAATTATTGTACTTGTATATTTGACCTATTTCGAAACGTTCACTACGTCGTGTGATACTACGATTCATGATGTCCAGCGCACGCAGATCTTCATCAGCTATTTTTGTCAACTTTTCAGAAATCCCAAAGTTTTCGACTTTATACATTTGTTTAACCAAATCAGTAAGCTCGATGTCATCATCTTCTGAACACAGGTATGCATGATGTCTATTTGATTCAACTTTCGATGGATCTATTACTCCATGGATTGTCCATCCCAGATGACAACGAGTCAACTGTAAACCATCTAGCGAATATTGCACTGTCTTAAGTGGTACAATCAAACCCGCATTATTCGATCCAATCAGCATACAGGGACAAGCATCTTGGATAGCAGCTAACTTATCGTCATCCAGCATTGGATATAACCGCTTCACCGTTGCTACGTCAAATTTTACTGGGGGTAAAGCGATATTTTGTACCGTGCTGATATTGCTCACTTCATACCATTTTGCTTGCTCTGATGGTCCCGAAATACGGAAAGACAATCTCATAGACTGATCTTCCTTGTGCAAAATACCATTTGTCCAACGATAAGTCACGGGAGAAATCGGTCCTCGCAATCCAATACTCTCTGCAATCGCAGCATCCATCATTGACAGAGATGAACCTTCATCAAACAGCGCGAATACTTTTTTGACTCCTTTTGGGCCACTGATTCTTATTCTTCCTACTCGAAGAAGCGTATTCACGTTTTTACCGTTAATATTACACACATTATCTTGACTATTTTGTGTATCTGTACGGCTATACTTTGAATATCTAACGGGCTCATTAGAGTGAACTAACTCGTGATGATTCTTCTTGCATATAGTGCATTTTTTCTCGGAATTGCAGTTTTTCCTAGAGTGATTTGACTTAAGGCAAATGTAGCAAACCTTGCAAGAACTTGCTGTTGATCGACGCTGAGCCACAGACATTTTACGAAACTCATCGCACTTATCCAAACCGACGTGAGAGTGTGTTGAGCACAAAGGACATCTTTTCGCTGTTTCACCATCAGGACAGTTGACGTTCAACACTACCGGTTTCATTTTTGGCGGATAACTGGTTTTCTTTGCACTAAACACAGGGTTTAGACTCGCAAGCTGATTGTCCATCTCATCTTCCAACCAACGAGAAAAGGTGTTGAAATCAATAGCCACACCCTCTTTTATCAAAGCAGCTTTGTGCCGAATCCACATTTGTTTACTAAAGGCAGGTAGCTTTTCAACCAGATGAGAAACTAGTTCTGGATTCATTAGATAGCAATCCGCTTTCGCGTTAGTCATCGCCACTTTGGTACCGATGATCACATTGTAAAACATACGAAAAGATTCAATATTACCCTCCTTAACTGGCTCCAGGTTCTTTAGTGCTTCAAGCCTATTTGCTACCACCCATTCAGTGCGGCCGAAATTTGACTTTAACATTCGTAAAATCTGAGCAACATTTTCTGGAGATGACAGCAACGATTCTACAGCCTTGCGCGCTTTTCCTTGTAACGCCTTATTCAATCGCCTCAGATTATCACGATCCGATAGATGAAACTCTTCAGTGGATGTTTTGAATTCATTTGCAAAAACTGTCCATTCCATTACATCACCGGAAAATGGAGGCAAATCTTTCAGGTTTCTGGTTTGCAGTGCCTTGAACGCTTGGCATAAAAGCGCAT
Organism: Malaya genurostris; assembly: GCF_030247185.1. Lineage (NCBI taxonomy): Eukaryota > Metazoa > Arthropoda > Insecta > Diptera > Culicidae > Malaya > Malaya genurostris. The sequence continues at coordinate 98,589,457 of NC_080572.1, forward strand.
TTGTACTAGGTTCAGTTGTATCTGTATTCATTGCATCGATTGCCGACACGTTCTTACGGTCATGAGTCGGTATGTTCTTTTCACCGTAATCTCGTGAACGCGGATGATCCATTTGGTAGGACGATTCTTCATATACATTATACGGTTTTACCTTTTCTGAATCAGTAATCCAATCCACGACACGTTTGGATGTGTTAGTATAAATACTCGATCTAGTCGATTTACTACTAGAATTAGACAGTAATTCAATTCTTTTCTGGTTACGCTCACATTTTCGCTTCAGAAATTCAGCCTTTCGTTGTTCCGTTTTCAGTGCCAGATCATGCTTGATCTGTAGTTCCGCAAGTTGCTTCTCAGCTACGATTCTATCTCGCTCGATGGATGCTTGTAATTCAACCTCTTCATTGTTTTCTTCCAGTTCCAAGAATTTGATTTGGCTGTCAGTTCTACTGCTTCCTGATGAACGAGTTTTACTCGAATGTAACTCAGGTTTCGAAGCTTCGGGTAGTTCATCTGAATTTTTCCCTCCTAGCTGCTTATTCTGATTTTGTGGAGTACGTATCATAGTGTTGTGCTTGTGAATCTCAACAACGAAACTTTCCAATCGCTTTGGTATGGCTCCACGAGTTTTCCTACTAGAGCGTCTTAACTGCGTTTCCATATAAACTGGCAGTTGGCATTCGAAGGACCAAAATGTAACGACAAATTCAAACAGTTTTCCCGGTCGATTCCGACCCAGCGCTCGTTCCTCACCTGGTAGAGAGAAGGACCAAAATGTAACGACAAATTCAAACAGTTTTCCCGGTCGATTCCGACCCAGCGCTCGTTCCTCACCTGGTAGAGAGAAGGACCAAAATGTAACGACAAATTCAAACAGTTTTCCCGGTCGATTCCGACCCAGCGCTCGTTCCTCACCTGGTAGAGAGAAGGACCAAAATGTAACGACAAATTCAAACAGTTTTCCCGGTCGATTCCGACCCAGCGCTCGTTCCTCACCTGGTAGAGAGAAGGACCAAAATGTAACGACAAATTCAAACAGTTTTCCCGGTCGATTCCGACCCAGCGCTCGTTCCTCACCTGGTAGAGAGAAGGACCAAAATGTAACGACAAATTCAAACAGTTTTCCCGGTCGATTCCGACCCAGCGCTCGTTCCTCACCTGGTAGAGAGAAGGACCAAAATGTAACGACAAATTCAAACAGTTTTCCCGGTCGATTCCGACCCAGCGCTCGTTCCTCACCTGGTAGAGAGAAGGACCAAAATGTAACGACAAATTCAAACAGTTTTCCCGGTCGATTCCGACCCAGCGCTCGTTCCTCACCTGGTAGAGAGAAGGACCAAAATGTAACGACAAATTCAAACAATTTTCGTCCCTCGCAAACTCAGTTTCTAATTTTATTTCGGTTACTAGCACAAACGTCTTGTTTCATGAAATAATGACTAAGAACTACATAATTTTTTTTTCACTTATTTCTCCTTGCCTCCTGTGTTCTGTTTATTTGTTTCCACGGGAACATGTTCGCATAACAACGAAACAGCATCGGTTACCAGAAATGCTTGCGTAAAACTCGTACTGCTTGCAGTGTTGCCAACAAACATAGAATCGACACCAGTGCGAGAGCGTATTTCTCTCGATGACATTTCTGAGAATCAATGGTTGGCACGCCGCTGTGGGGATCTTCTCTGAAGCAACAAACGGTCGCTTATTCTCGTTTCGCGATCCGATTCTATACAGGCAGTTGATAATTGCGATAGAATCATTTTACTATTGCCGCTTATTCAAACTATGTGCATATAATCTTTGTATAAGTTGTGTCTATGAAAATGTATGTGAATGCTCCACACAAGGTTTTTGCAACCTAGTATGAGAATCATCAAGTTGAATCATCGACTCGATTTTCTGCGATAATTGTCAACTTGCGATTCTCTCTTGGGAAATTCCACACAGCAACGATCATTATCAGACTGTAATTTTTTTAAGGGACGAGAAATACTCAGAGTATGAAGTGGAACGAAGGAATGTAGAAAAATTCTCTCGCGGTTCATGCATTGAGAGACTCGAGTTCTTGTAGCATCTTCTACCGGATTGAAAATGTTGTATACAATATGGATAGCAATATAGCAGCTTCTGTGAAATTTTCGGCAATCACCAACACTGATAATAACTATAAGAGAAATAATCCTATAAGAGTTTAATAATCGCCCTTTTCAGCTTTATAATAGCATTGTTAAAACATGGGTAACTCCGCTGCATTTAATCAAATTTTACACGAATTTTTAAAGCTGAATTAATGTAAATTTATAATGCGTCGTGGTTACTTGGGCATCCATCAACATTCACTTTGAAGAGTAAATTAGAATGACCCGGCACTCGCTGAGAGTAAGTCATAATAGTAAACGGCAGAGAAAAGTTTTCTCTTTCGTCTGGTGTTAAATTTAATACTCTATCTTTCATAGCTCGCTTGCAATTTCTTTCGAAAGTGGAAGTGGACAGGTGCCTTATTGGCCGTTCTAAAAAAAACGCGTGTAATCATTCCTACCTATTTTTTGATGAAAAATCACTCATTGTTGAGCTCCTCTATAAGCTACCCAAAATTACCGCTGGCAACAATGCTACAACCGTTTCTGACAGAGAATTTCGCCTGGCGGTTATTAACGGTTCTGTTTCTGTCGGATTTTTTTTTTATATTTTCAGCGTCTTGGTTTTATTTTTTCAATAAAAAGTACATATGAAAGGCAATAAGTTATTATTGCGCTTCATATATACTAATTATGGAAAATGTTAACATTACTTTCTCACTACCAAACATACATATTTCAATCTCATTTACCTAGTCTAAAGACTCGTTTTTCGTATGCGGGATTGTCGAATATCAAATGAAGTCGAATAAAAAAAAGAAGGAAGAGAGAAATAAACAAGACACGTACGGCGAGATGACGCAATTTCGCCTGGACAATTTAGACAGCAGCCGGAATGCAGCCAGCCTTCTGACGGTTGCCAGAATTCCTCACAAGCGGGTAGGTCGTTATCTACTCAAACTTTTTTCAATTTGATCGTAAAAATAGGTAGCGTGCATTGTCTCCTTTCGTCACCGTCACCGAAACGTCAGCTTCCGTCAAAATTAGTTTAATACATTCTTTACCGGAACGTTCACACGCTCCGTCCGTCAAGACGTTCCGTGACGGTGACGTTACGTGTGAATGTCTCCATAAGGATGCATGTAATTAACGTTGACGGTGACGGTGACGGAGGTTGACTGTGACGGAAAGTGGCGGACAGTCTAAATCGGACTTAACTCTTTGGTAAACTAACATTTACACAAATTTTGAGGTCAGCACTCGTTACCTAAAATTGGGGAAATGCACTTTAGTTGATTTTTGGTAGGTTTTGACCCAAAATTAGGTAGCGGCTGGTACCCGCATATGCATGGCTGCCAGTTGCCTGACTAAACGCTGCCAGCTGGAATAATATGGCTGGCAGAAATTCTGGTGACCGACTGCCTCACCGCTGCCAGATATACAACTCAAACGATACAACCGTATCCACCAGGATTTTTCCACATTGAAATCTTTGACATTTTCTACAAAGGTGAGAAGATGAAAACGTTCGGCTAACTGAGATACAGGCAACTTAGTTTTGTCAAATTTTTGGATTTGAAAACCGTCATTGAATCAATTTTGGTAGCCGTCTGGTGGCCAAAACGCTATGTGGGTATGAGTGCATATTACTGTCAGAGTTGCCATATTATTTTTTAAAAAATCTGTCTCTGACTCAAAAATTCATCTGGATTTGTCTGTGTCTAACTATGTACAAGAAAATTTTAACCGGGTTTCATTTTCCGTGAGCAAAAAAAAGGTCTCACCACCAATCGTCTACACACTAATTTTCGGATTTTCAGTTCGGTAATATTTTCATCACTCTAATCGAAATTACCGCTATGCTACACATAAATATTACATAATACATAAATTGACGTATTCCGCTTAGCTTTTCACCGAAATTCGGCTGTACAAAATACATATATCCAAAAATTGGTAATTTTGCACCGAACATTTTTCCCTTTGAATTATTTTGGTAGATTTGAAAGAAATAGTTCTGTTTCCGATGAAGTTTGGAATTTATATAAAAATTACATATATTTTCAATTAAAAAGTAAAATGCATTCAAAGATCATTTATTTTGTTTTTAGTTTTCTGAAATTTCGAACATTAAACTAAATTAAGTTCAAAGTTTATTTCATATTTTACCGAACTATAAAAATTACTGAACTAATCGGTTGTTTTAGAATTTTCCCGTGCTGGCCAAACAATATAATATATACCGAATTCTCATCACGAAGCTTTACCGAACGTTCGCCAATAAATAAATTACTGAACTGATTGCGGGACGTTCAGCTGTGTAAAAATCGATAAAAATATGGCTTAGTTCGGTATATGAAATTAAGTTTGTAGAGGCCAAAAGCGTAAAGATCTGGTGAAAATTTATAAAATCTGGTAAAATTTGTAAAATCTGGCAAAAGAGTGTCTAGCGAAGCGAGAAAGATCTTACTTTTCTTACTTATCTTACTTACTTTTTCCACTACAAGAATGTAATAGCAAGGCTAGGCTTATGTCGGATTCTCGCCATACAAGATTGGCAGAACCGTTTTGAATCGGTTCCAATTTTTTAGCGTCTTGGTTTTATTTTTTCAAAAAAGTACATATGAAAGACAATAAGTTATTGCCCTTCATATATACTAATTATGGAAAATTTTATTGCCAATAACATTGCTTTCTCACTACCAAACATACCCATATTTCAATATCATTTACCTCGTCTCAAGATTCGTTTTTTGTATGGACATGCGGGATTGACGAATATCAAATGAAGTCGAATTAAAAAAAAATGAAGAAAGAAGGAAGAGCGAAATAAACAAGACACGTGCGGCGAGATAATGACGTAATTTCGCCTGGACAATATTGACATCTGGCAGCCAGCCTTCTGACGGTTGCCAGAATTCCTCACAAGCGGGATGCGGTGTTCAAGTGTTGCTAAAAAAAGTCTAATTTCAATGAGTATCAAACAACTTGTAGTAATTGGTCGAAACAGCTATTTTGAGTGATAGTGCAGCTGTGGCAAGTGTGTGGCAAGTGGCAAGTGAATTGCAGAACACTGTACAAAGTGTTATTTATTGAATTGCCATATACACTTAAAAATCTCGGATGAAATTTGAAATTATCAGTTCACATACAGATTTGATTTAGATGATAAAACATGAGTTTAGCACTAAGCAGTTCAATTTGAACTGCTCTGCACTGATGAGTCAAAGACGAAACGTAAAAATAATGAAAACGGTTATGTGCCCTAGCACAAAATTTGGCTAACCCCTAAATGATCATACCTGCATCGGCCAGAAATAGTCGAAAACACGTTTTCGTTCGGCACGTCAGAAAAGACATTGCACTTCGTTGCAAATCAAAAAGTGTTCTGTAAGTAGCAGAAACTTTACGTCTGCTTAGCGATTCAAATTGAACTGCCGAGTTTAGCACTAAGCAGTTCAATTTGAACTGCTCTGCACTGATGAGTCAAAGACGAAACGTAAAAATAATGATGAGTAAATAGACGAGTTAACTAACTTTTGATCATAATTTATCAATTAATCTTTAAATCCAACCATAAAAATAAAGAATCTTCCAGATATGGAAACAGTACTCAACCTCTTCGAATTTGATATTTCATCTTACGATTTCTCTATAAATATCAATCAAACATACCACGGAAAAATACTGAATCATTAATGATGGATTTTTTTACCAAATTTTTACACGTTTTTGTATGTTAGTATTCGATTCATAAGAAAAAAGAAAAAAAACCCTGCATTTTTTCGGATCTTTAAACCAAATCTGAAAATTATCACCATCGCTTAGTTCAAAGCTCGTCACTCGAGCAGCGCAGCGATCGCAGAATAGTTGGTTGGATTTTTGAATTGGTACCTTCGTTTTCATTTAGTTGCACAGGTTGCGATACATAAAGGCACAGACTAACAGACAGGACACTCAAATTAGATTCATCAATCATTTTAACGGTCATTTCGAATATTCCTTTATTTGGGACAGTACTCACATGTGTCATGATGGCGCCACGTTACCCTATCAAAAACATCCTGTCTGTCATCTAGACTGTGTTTATTTTTTTCATTTACCAACAGAGTTGCCATTCATACAGAATTACCTGTAATGTATTGATTTGTATACGTCCATGCGAATTTCATGCAGGATACAGATTTAATACATATTGCCAAAACTATTTACATAATTGTGCCTACTACTCATCCTCCAACGCAAGACAAAATCGAACCCGTTTTGTTACATTATTTACTTGCTTCTGGTCTGCCGCCACTTAATTTCGGGTGAAAACTACCAACACAATAAAAAATAGTCTAGATGAACAACGCTGAGTCAAATAAATGGTTACCTTCCAACATCGCGAAAAAGTTAAATATATTATCAACGTAATCCAATAATTTATTGTGACGATTGATTTTCAAATATTTTGATGAAATCAGGAATCCCTGCAAGCAGCTGATCGGTGTTGACAAACGAGGGGAAACCAACTAGTAAAAAAACTTTTACATAACACAAGGGGTGTACAGATAGTAAATAGTTCGCGCAGTACAATATAGGTGGAGCTAGTGCATCACGAAAAATTATTTTTTATAAGAATTTACTCATACTGTCATGTCTGTTAGTCTGTGATAAAGGGCTCACTTTTGGCAAGTAGTTGTTTTTATTGTATTGCCTGCATAATTTAGGTCAGTTACAAAATTTAAATCTGGATTTATAAAACGAAAAACTGGCAGCCCCAGCACTGTTTTACTCGTGTTTCAAATATACCAAAAATAGAACGGCATCGTAGACCAGTTTTAAATTTGATAGAACTGGTCGAATAAATAAAACTAGAACGGCTTGCTGGGGATACGTTTGCTCCAGTTTCTGTTCTATTATAGATCTTCCATGTAGAACTTCTAGCTGCTGAATTTGCTCTTAGCATAAATCAAATAAACATAGATTTCCCACTGTACGGTGACACTAACAGCACCTCTAGTGAGAAACGGGTGTACTTTTTTCCATTAGCTACTGTGGTTGTGTTAAACGCGGGCAACTTTTTTTAGAGGCACAATATAGTTTGTGTTAAGTGACTCTCCCCTTGCATATTGCCCTTCATATGTACTTTTTATTGAAAGAAATAGAACTAATACGCTAAACATGTAGAACTGATTCAAAATAATAAATCGCCATTAGGCGAAATTCTCTGCCAGATACGATTGTTGCATTCTTGCCAGGATGGCTGGCAGATATAGCCAATCGTTTAGAGTTTTAGAGAAGAGGGTATTGTGCATAGCGTGTATGCAATAGAACAAAGCACGCACTGTTCGTTTTGCGTTTTCTTCTTCTTTCGGTGATGTACATATTGTCAATCTATATGGTGATTTGAATACTTTAACACTCATCGCCCTGTAACTGCGGGACCGGAAGTCGGATCCGGATAAAATTTCACTGTTGCTTTAAAGATAATATGATCTTCAATTCAAATCAAGATTGGTGAAATTCGGTTCAAGCATCGCAGAGAAATCGAAGCGAGTTCTATTTTTGGAGTTTTTCTTCACCACTTTTGGTGCTTCCGGAACAGAAAAATGGGGGAACCAGTAGTGCCGAATAAGGTTTTTAAGCCCACAAACTAACAAGCTCTGCAAACTAGAAGAATATATCAGACAGTTTTATGCGATTTGTACCTGAACGATGGTTCGTGAAAAAATACTAATGAAATTGGCAATTTTCCACTTATCACGCTTTAGTTCTGGAAAATATACTAGAAATTTTTAGAAAACTTTGAGACCTTTATTTGAATCTTAGTTTGTGAAAATCGGTTGAGCCGTTTTAAAGAAAATTGAGTGCACATTTTTCTCTAATTTTCACATAATACTCTGTAACTCCGGAACCGGAAGTCAGATCCAAATGAAATTCAATAGCAAACTATGGGGCCATAAGACTTTTTATTTGAATCTTAGTTTGTGAAAATCGGTTCAGCCATCTCTGGAAAAAGTAAGTGCATATTTTTTCCATTTTTTTTTTGGTGCATGTTATTCTATATCTCCGGAACCGGAAGCCGGATCGGGATAAAATTCAATAGCAGGCTTACAGTCGATTGGAAGTACTTACAGTCTGTTACTGTCAACGGGAAGTACTTTAAAGAGGACAATATCGATTCTGATGAATAATCTTGTATTTTTAATTTTTTGATTAAATTCCGGGAACTTTTTGATCAAGGTCACTTTGAGTTTTCTTGTCACTATAACAGCAGTATTGAACAATTTTCAAACTATTTTTTCTCGGATAATGTCTTATAGCCGAAGCAAAAATATTGTATCCAGTTTTATCACAATTCGTTGGTTGAAAGTCGAGTAATCGGTAAAATAATATTGCGACTCTACTCGATTATTGGCACAATAGCCCTAAATGCTGTGTATATACAAAAGTAACAGAAATGCATGATTTCACTTAGTTGGTTTTCGAATAATTGGTTTAATTGAAATAGAGGTAAACCAAACAACTGGAATTAAAACAAAGGCTTTGTATCTATAATCAATATTCACCATAGAATGTTTTTTTCATTGAATTTATTGTTAGTGTATATTGGAAATGAAACCAGTTTCTAGTAAATTCTTCTATCATGCAGGTATTATTAGCTTATAATCAAACAAACTCACCGTGACTGAACTGATCGAATTTCGATATTTTAATAGGGATATTGGAGATGGCGATTTAATTCGAACTGCTTTAAATGCTGATGAGTCGAAGGCGAAACGTGAAGAGATCGAAATAAAATAGCACACATTTGTATAAACTAAAAACCCCTAAATGTACATGAAAATGTTTGCTAGATACAGCAAAGAACATTTCAGACTAATAGGTTACGTGGCTGACACTGCCTGCTCCGCATTTTTCCATTCGCTTATTTTCTCAGAGTATTATTGCTGGTACTTTCACTTCCGGAAATGTTATCAATTAGTGACGTAAGCATTAAAACACGATTTTATTATTCAACCCGTGTCAATCTGGAAATTATTCAATCTATCATTTTCGCTTTCAGATCACTAGGCGGCCGTTTAAAGTGAGTACATTTACGGATCTTTTTTCAATCTGATGGATCAACTGAAACGTTCCTGCGGATTCGAGATGATCTATTATTTTCAGACCCAGCTTTTGTCATACAACATCATAAAATCATACCGACCGATTAGTGAAATCGGTGATTAAAAATTACAGATATACATTGAAGACATTTGAAAAATACGTAACGAGTATCAGAATCACATTTTCAGCAACTTCACAACATTTTTAAGTGAAACATTATTGAATTCTGTTGAAATGACGCATATCGTCTTAAATTAATATTGAAAAGAAATACATATTTTCGTCACTCACTTTTTTATTACACAGAAAGTTGTACAGATATATCAAACAGTCTTAAAGTGGGTAGAGTAACGGACGCACTACCAAGATACGCAAGATACGTTTACGTGTTGTAATCTTATCTAGTTTTATCTGTTAATCGATCACGTTTCTGTGATCTAAATTGAATTCGAGAAAATTTACTGATTGTTTCATATGTTTAATAAAAATGGCTGATGACAGATTATCGATGAATTATTTTTTTTAAATAATCACTGAATGCGCTCACCACCCAGATCAGAAAAATCTTTGCAGTTTTGTAATAATTAGGACTTATTTTTTTTTCATTCCTCTATTTTCAAGTACTGTATTCATTTTTCTACTTATCGCGAATCGACGAAACTCACTTGTTTAATCTGTCTAGAAAAAAGTGAGAATGCTTTTAAAACCAATTGTTCACGTTATTTACAAAAAAAAAATGAATCAAATAACGAAGCAAAGTCTTGGCATTACATTTCTTTTATGGAAATTGGCCTTTCTATTTCAAAAGACTTTTCAGCCGATTCTTAGCGTACAGAATCATTGCATGGCTAGTACTACACTCCTACTGACACTATGAATCCCTCCAGGTCGGGGCTCGAACATATGACAACTGGCTTGTAAGACCAGCGTCGTATGCATTGATCCGCCAACCTGGGTCGATCGTAGCACTTAGCCATGCAATGATTCTGTACGCTATGAATCGGCTGCGAAATCTGTTGAAACAGAAAGGCCAAATTTCACGAAAGGAATGTGTAATGCCCAGGTAAAAAATATGTAAACTGTTGTTCCAAGTCTTAACTGTTCCATGTGCATAGTAAATCATATATCATATGGGACGATTATGCGTAGAACGCCAGTAAACCAGTAGTAAATTAAAATACTGTAAATTCGGGAAAGGAGCATGTCTTGACCCATAAAAACTAGAAACGGTCACATTCTAGCACTGCATTAATAAATTTAGAAGCATTAAGTCAATGCAATTGATTTCCAACTGACCATTAGAAAAATATCCATGCTTATTCACCATTATTGATCGTTTGTCACTGTATTGCTGCAGATAGTAAAAATAAACGCCTTATTCTGTATTTATTTCGCATTAAAATATGTCGAATGTGGAATTTCCACATCGAGTGATGTTTTGGTACAGAAAATTCGAGCTCGATCGAAATACAGAATAGAAATTTCACATTCGATTGAAATACAGAACCAGGGTGACAATTTGTTTCGAAATCTATGCAATCATTTATATCGCTTTGATATGGCAGAAACGTTGTAATCGTATTCGATCGAAAAACCAATACGTCGTTATTCAGAATAAGGGCGAATATCTAATCAACGAATGTACGTATGTACGCCTAGCAACGTAGGTTGTTGATTCAAATAAATTTTCATTATTCATTAGTCAATCGATCTGACCAGTTGTATGTTTTGCTCTGCAACAAGAAATTTGCTGTAATACAGAACATTAATCAAAATAAAGACCTTTTTTAGAAGCCTGTTCCGTTCCATAGCAGAACGTAAGATTTCTCTACCCTCTCGTGCTTTACTTTATGTGTCATCTTCCTTTCCGGAATGATCAGAGCAAGTTTCCAAAAATACGACCATAGCTACGAGTAATTATAGCTAAACCAAAACGTTTAAGTGCATCTGTTACTCTTACCAACTAAGACACCGTTATAAAATCATATTAGTTAACGTTTCCTAGTTTAACATCCTCTGGAGGCTCATGAAAGAGACGCAAATGCTTGGTCATGTCGCGCTGTCGGGTGAAGACTCTTGAACAGAACTCACAGTGGAATATTTCTGACACCGAGGCAGTAGCGTTGGGACCATGGTATCGCTCTTGGTGCTTCTGGAAATCCCGTCGTTCGGAGAATTTCGCTCCACAATCGTTACAAGTAAAGGGCAGCGAGAGAGTGTGCAAGCGAAGATGCTTCTTGAGATTTTTGTCCGTCGTGTAGGGCTTCTTGCAAATGGGACATTTAACCCCGCCTGACTCCACAATTTTCTGATATTGACTGCTGCGTTGTTTCGGAGCCGTCGGTTCACCACTAGCAGTTTCATTACTAGTACCAGGCCGTTTTGAGGTGGTCGCTGGTAGATCAAGCATGTTAACGAGTTCCTCAGGAAGCCGTTCTACCGGAAGTACATGTTTGAATTCCGTTTCGATGTCTATTCGTGATTCAGTTTTTGCCAGATGACTAACCGACGGTTGTGCTTCATGGAAAACACGGGAAACTGTTCTTGGGTGCTCTGGTCCGGTGGTACGCTCACGAGGTTCATTCGACAAACGAAATTCGTATCCTAAGGCAGGTTGCATCAGAGGGTACATGTACCCAAATCGCCTATCGTCCATTTGATTGTTACTGTTTTCTTGGCCTTCGCTCTTCTGCACTTGTCTTATTTGATCACTACGCTTCTGTTTGATAGTCCAATCGTTTTTTCTACAGCGATCACAAAAACGTTGGAATTCTTCTAGGTAAACCGTGCATTTCCAGCAAATTGCACAGGTAAAATCTTCCTGATAGCTGATCTGTACGCCGGTCCACTGGTACACCTGATTGATCAACTTTTGGTTGTGATTGCTCCCGAGTGGAAAGATCGGAACCACTTTCGTCTGCGAAAAGCACAACCTACAGTAGGTGCCGGGATTGTTATTGGGCCTGAAGATGAAATAATAAATGAGATGAAGCGAGTTTCACTATGGATCTGGTAATGCCACAATGCGTACAGGTAACTTACACATCGCACACACTATTATTCATGCCGATGCGATTTCGAACACGAATTGAACGCTTCCAGCAACAGCTAATTTTTCTAAACACTCCAGCGATTTAATTGAAATTAGTTGAACGGAAAAATTATATTGATTTATTTTGTTTTTAGTAAACACACGCAAATAATTTTTCGTAAACAAAACTTTGCTTTTAGAGCGAAGGCATCAGAACGGAAACTTTCTCCTCTGACTGTCAAGCTTTTGACACTTTTTTCCCTTTTTTATTCACCCGACAGGCCCGAAAGCGACATTAAAATGCCTACTCACATCTCGTACAAGCCGTGATGCCACTTTTTTCTGAGGTAAAATCCGTAGAGTTGTTTTCAAGTGTTCACGTAAAATTAACAGCTTGGAGTTCTAAACCACAAATGCAGGCTCCCAATATTAAGTGATCGGTGGGGAATCTTTGGCGGTTTGGACTATCTCTAATATTTATGGACATAATTTACCAGTATTTAGTTATTTTTCATTGTAATATACTGCAACAATGAGAAATCTAGAGGTTTCAGAAGCACTAATCCAAAATCCGTAGAAGTTCGAGGTCCGCAGATCCGTAAAAAAGACAGAAATCAATAGATCTAATGATAAATCCACAGGGTTGGCATCGCTGCGTACAAGCGTTAATCCTTCACGAACACAAGCAACAATATCGAATCGACTCGTCAACCAGTGTGCGTGAACAGACGTTATATCTCTTTCGTTCTCTTTCGATTTCAGTTCAAAAACAAGATTGGCCATCTCGTTTTTCTGAGACCGTTTTCAAATTTTTGCACTGTCTAGAAGCTCAATCGTAACAGTCGTTGGTGGTTCAGATGGTGGATTGATAAATTTTGTGCTTTGCTCAGCATTTTTTACTCCAAACATATGGTTTAAAGAAGTTTTTGAAGCCTGAAACTGTAATAAGAATAAAACCATTAATACGAATATTGTGATTAGTAGCTTTCTCTCGTAATAACAAGCGTTTCGTTACAATATTAGGTAATTTTTCTCCGACCGAGAAAACGACCGTTGGAGCCTGTGTTCTTTGTGTTGACAGCCAATGTAAGATGGATCCATTTACGCAGGTAATTAATTATTTTCTATTCTCTTACGTTTTCCACTATATTGAATTGATTGCAGAATATACTGGATAGAGCTGAAAAACGTGCTGCTGCCCTGGGAATAACAAATACGTCTAAATTTCCTCTGTCGGAATTTAATTATGACACGCCTTCAGGGCCTGCATCTTCGGTAGTTCCAAAATCTCCGGCTAAAAAATCTTCCGGTGTCACGGGATCAAACACTAAAACGCCGAAGAAAACCTCCAATACTGCCGTTACCGTTGGTAGTCGCAGTCCAAATCGTGGTTCAAGCGCTAAAATTGAAACCGGGGGTTCCGGGAAAGATGTAGACGTGGCTGTTGAGATCAATATAACCACTGCATCCAATGTGCAAGTACGTACGATATCTTATTTTCATGAATGAGTAGGAATTTGAATAATAATTTTGTTCACAGGTTGAGGTTGAAGTAGCAGAATGTGAAGTGGATGCTAATGGCAAGGTAACTCGAAAAGTAGACAACAAATCGGACGATTCTGATGCAAAATGTTTGATACGAGATTCTTCTCGCAATCAACTGCAGCGGTTGGGTACACTGTATTCGGAAACAAAGGATCTGTCTTCCCCGGTACATCGCACAGAAGGACGATTTCACGAGGAGAATGTTTCAGGAAAGGAAAATTCTCGGCCTAGGCCAAAATTGGCTAAACTTGCAATGCTTGCGGATTCTATTAATAACTGGGAAGATGATCCCTCACATCCGGACATAAAACATCACCGGGAAACACTTCAAGTAGCTAAGCCAGAAACTAGTCCTGGCAAAAAAACGAGCCCCAAGAAAAGGGAAAGTCCTAAAGCTACTGGAGTGGTAACGAGAAAAAATTCAGCACCCAACCCTCCCAAGTCGATATTGAGCCCAGCAAAGCCATCCGGTACCGACGTGGAAAAAGTTTCGACGAAGACGTTAAAGTGGGATCAGAAAGTGATGGATGCCTTGGAATCGCAAGGATTTCAAAGACGAGAATCAAACACCTCCAAATTGGTTTATGATTACAAAGGACGTTCGAATCAACCTCAGGAAAAGCAGGAAACTGAATTAAATGAAAAGGCATTGGTTCCGTTAAAGAAATCTCGTGTTCCAGAAATTCCCAATAGTTCTAGAGAACGTGCAGCAACCCAAGAACTGATGCAACCACCCGCGAAGAAAACCGAAATCAGTAAAGGACTGGTATCCGGTAGAGCTGCTATGTTTGAAAAATCCAAACGGCAATCGATCCTACGCAATCAGAAAGATCCGGCAGAAATGTCACTTAAGGAACGTCTGGCTATTTTCGAAAAGAACAAAGGACATGCTCTTGTTCCGAAATCACCCTTCGGAATTGCACCCTCAATCAAACAGATTTCAGGAGAATCGTCGTCTATTCATACGGTAAAACACACATCTTCTTGTCTCGCCATTCAAGGTACTGGCATCGGAACGGTTCCGAAAGATCAGCCGGTTTCTCAAAAACAAAAAATTGATTCATATAACAAACCACCACCGGCCGCTTCAACAGCTACTGGATCTGCTATTAAAAACACCTTCGCGGCATTGATGTCAAACAATAGTACTCTATCGGAATCACAGATTTTGGAAGAAACTAAGCGCCAACGGCAGCAAGAAATGGATATGCTACTGAACCGGTTTTCTAAACCCACCGACATGACTTCAGATTGTCTCGTAGAAAAACCAATCCCTTCACCGCCTCCGTTGCCTCCAGATGGTTATCTGACTCTGAGCGCTAGAAAATCGGATGCAATGGCATCATCGGGAAGTAAACGCCGCAGTGGCGAAGAGCACGTCAGTCCTGAAGTGCGTTCGGCACTTGACGACGTCAAACGCATCCGAGTAGTAGCTCCTAAAAATGGACGCCTTTATCCCACGCTGAGTGACATCGAAACTGCAACCACGGAATCGGAAGGTGACGATTACACAACGGCAACCGTCTCTGGGGAGGAAAATGAGCGCAATCAGACTCGTTATCACGACTGTTACGGCGAGGAAGTATACGACGAAGAAGTGGACGAAGAACATTCCGTTGACGAAGACGATGATAGGTAAGTTCTGGTTGAGTGATTTGTGATCACTCGTATGGGGGAAACAATAATGGTAAATTCTTTATCTACCACAGCTACATGTACTCTGACGAGGATGACCCCGAGCTGGGAGGTGGAATCTGCGATGTAAGTTTGGGTCAGGAAATCATGCAAGCTGTAAAACTACAAGATCGTCGTGTGAGCTATGGCAGACGAAGACAAAGTCATGATAGAAAGGTTCGTGGAAAGTTGATGATGTTTTTATTTCCTAAATAGAGTTTCGTACTGTGTGAGAAGTAGCTTAGAATAGTTTGACGTAGTTGTTTTCTTGCACTTCCTAATTAGCGATATGTTTGCATCACTTGAACCTGAATTTTATAGATCGATCAGCCACCTCAGCAGAGTAACAATCCTCAGCGACGGTCAGGGTTCAGTCATCAAAGCCAGAACAGCTCAACGAGCGAAGTGTCGGGTATACTCGATGATATAGACGAGTTTCTCGATGAAGCACTTGATGAGGAAAATGGGGAAGAATATGACACACCTGTAAGGATCAATAGCTGCGCTGATCTGTCATTAAATTATTCTTGCTATCTGGCATCTTTCACTCACTAGCATATCGTTGAAAGTTGTGTTCACTTAATCTAACATGTTTAGCACCTGTTGCATGCAAATACTAATCTGCTTGTCATTATGTTCTTTCTACTGACTTGGATATATTAAATATAATTCTTTCACTCTTCTTCTAGCGCAAATCGTCAGTTTCTTCGAATAGTTTCTCGTACAAGAAGAATCCCCGCAAAACAATGTATCATACAATCAACGAAGACGATGCTGAAGAAAAAAAGGATCCGGAAAAACCTTGTCCCAATCATCAGCAAAACATTGGCGAAGATTACAGTAGCCCGGTTAAATCGGAATTGAAAATTAATCCATCCGATGATAACAACATGGTGACACTGGTGCACACAGTTAGTTTCTATCGCCGCCAACAGAACTCGAACAACCCAACGCCAGTTAAAAAGATTTTGCGCACTCCAGTGCAACCACAAAAAACGATTGAATCTACTACGGAAGATTCGGATGATACAAATTCTACCGCGACTGGTACCAGCAGTACCTCTTCTTCCGATGAAAATGGATATCTCGTTCAAGATAAAGTTAAGAAATTGTTGGACGAAGTCTGCAAACAGCAGACCGTAATTGCACAAACAAGCCAAGCATTAAATTTATGTGCAGCTACGATCGAGTTCTCCGGATCAAGCGAATCGGTTGAAGGTGAACGCCATCTTCTAGTAGCAAGTGGGTTGATTGTTTTTGGGTTTTAGAATTCAGTTGAAAAAAAAAATGTTATATTTCTAGCTCATCGTCGCCAGGCAATTTTAGACGAAGTTCAACGTCTTCGGGTTGAGGGTTGCCTCCGACCACCAGGCGCTCCTACCGAAAAAGGTCGTCTAACGGTCAAAGAAATTACTCTACCTTTGAAACAGGACTACATACGGAAACTCGCTTCGGATACGATTAGTGGTCATCATCTTGTTTGCCTGCTGAAGTATAATGAAACCGTACTGGCAACACAGACAATTCCAACTCTTCCTGGATTACTTTCGGTTAGATTCCCGGATTTGCTTCAACTGAGTAACGTCTTTGCTGATTTTAAGGTTTGCATATTTTATTTGGCTTGCCATGTTGCCCACGGTGAAGATATTTGATCTTTTTTTTGTTTTTCCTGCAGATAACTATGGAAATTTATGGCATGACGGCACAACGGGAAATACTCCCACACGAGATCAAATATCACATCGCGTTGAACAAGAAAGGTTCGAACAAACTTCATACGCCAAAAGGTGTAAAAAACAACTCTCGGTTGATCATGCCACCGGTACAGTCCCCCGCTGGCCCACAAGCTGTCCGGAGTCCCGCACTAGTACAGTATGGTTTTATTATTTTCTCACTTAAAGAGATCCAACGCACCAATTGGACACTGAATCAAGTATCGGGGGTTACCCCTCTCGAAGGCACAGTGCATATGAAGGTGAACTGCGAGCTCACTGTTACCGTTGATTATCGTGGTTTTCTCACGATGTTCGAAGACGTTTCTGGATTCGGAGCATGGCATCGACGCTGGTGCCGGCTACATGGACACGTTCTCAAATACTGGACATATCCAGACGATGAGAAACGTAAAGCTCCGATCGGAAGTATTGATTTGCAGAATTGCTGCACTCAACAAGTGGCCGTAGCACCACGATTGGTGTGCTCTAGGCTAAACACGCTTTTGTTGGAATTCCGCCGGCCAATTCAACCTAACGACGTCGAATCGTTGGTACTTGAAAAACAAGGAAATATGGTCATTCAACGGTAGATTTGTAGTTTCAGTAATAATTGCTACAATTACTAAATTTTCGTTTTCCAACAGGCATTTACTATCGGCAGATTCTAAAGAAGAACGAGACGAATGGTGCGCACATCTGAACAAAACATTGGCACTATTAAAGGCATGGGGACACACCGACAACAAAAGTACGAGTTTCTAACATCCTTTAATGGCTTTGGTTGGACTTTGTACAAATCGAACTTAAGTAGTATTATACAACTTTGTTGCATCTTTTATATATGTTTTCGAGGTAAACGAATATTTTATATTTGCATTGAGGATAATTTTGCCAAATAACTAGCATTTTCACAATCAGCAGTATAGTTTTGGTGTTACAGGCCATTATGTCCCGTAACTTTTTCTATTGCTAGTTCGTATTATAATCACTTATGCCATTTATTTCGCATACTTAAACAAAATATAGTACTTTCATTTTGTAATGTAATTAATTCCTATGATCTTTAATAGAGCAAAAGAAAGTTTCCTCCTCTGTTATCTATTTGTTTGCAATCCCTCCGTCAGAAGTTGGTTCTTATTACACCTCAAATACTCGTATCTGGTCGATGAAGTTGTATAGCGTGCAACCTGAGACCCCACTGTAGGTCATTCTCAGGTCTTATAATGAATTCCTATCTCTGGGGTGCGAGTATCCTCAGCTATGATCGGTTAACCAACCATAGTGGAAGCTATGGGAATCGATCAGAGCAAATCAGGGAATCGATCAGAGAAGAGGAAAACGAATGTCTGTAGCCCGCGTTGGAGTGGCTTAGAACAGCGCCTGACCCCAAGCGTGCGGCTGAAAAACAAACGTGATGTTTTAGTAGCTATATCAAAGATGACAGCCCCATCACTAGACTGACACTCAGGCAAAACAATCTTCGAAAGTCATAACAATTTACGACTTTCATATATAGGATTATAAATTCCATAAATTTGTATTATGATAAAAAAGAAAATACCTGAAGACTTTTGCTTGAGATATTTATAAGCTTTTGAAATTCTCTAAATTGTATTCAATCATATCATAGATCACGTTTTATGATAACCATTTTCTGTCCATACTTGCATATCTGTCCCATATTAAAAATCGACCAGTTGAGAAAACGATGAATACCTTATGATTAAAAAAGAACCGGAATTTTCATTTTAAATTTCCCGCGCTTGTCCAATCGGTAAACTTTTATTCTCTCAACGTTGGCAACACTTTTATACACATTCTGTCAAATTTTGACGCATATCGTACGATTAGTTTTTGTTTGGCGTCTATACAAAGAAGTTGAAAAATTTTCGTGTGACGATTTTTATAATGGATGAAAATTTAGAACAACGTGCGTGCATCAAATTTTGTGTTGCAAATGGATTTAGGTGTTCCGAAACGTTGAAAATGTTAGAAAAGGCCTTTTGTGAATCGTGTCTAGGAAAAACACAGGCATACGAGTGGTATAAACGCTTCGAAGGTGATCGTACAAGCTTGGATCATGTATACATATACATGTATACATGTGTATAGCTTACGAAAGTCTATTCGCGACTACGAAGTTAAGTTTGACAGCTTATGTGTGTGAAGTGGAAGTAAACAAGCAAAAGAAAAAAGTGATAAATTTTCAAACGTACCGTTTTCTTCGATTTTAGTTTTACTGTTTGAATTGGTAAGTACCAGTGATTCTTAAAATCTTCGAAGATACTAATTCAGTTGATGAGTATAAAAAAATCGCTTTGTGTGATGTCTATTTTCCCATGTAAAAACAAGTGATCGGTATGCGAAAAAAAGTAAACATAATTTCAGAACAATATTCATGAATGAAAATCTACTGCTTTTTTTGAAAATTCTTTGAATTGTATTGAAACAGCATGTTTTCTATTTGTGTTGAAGTTTTTTTGTCGAAGTGCTAACTTTAAATGTGAAAATAATGCATTTTTCGATTCATCTTCAGGAGCCTTCAAAAGGTTTTACGTGCACTGTGTTGATGAATTTGTCGGAAGTTTTTAGCTACGCTGCCGGAGGAATCCGTTCGGATATGGATGGATTTGGCTTATTTTCGACTTGTCTACAGTCATCCTCTAAGTGTCGAGCCGCATACAATAAAAGTTTACACTAGCAGTTAACGCTCTGCTTGGTTATTTGCATGTATTTGCAAAACTAGTGAAGGAAAATGCAAACATGTGATAGCTGTTTGGATCATTGATGGAGGTTTGTTTTTTTTTAATCCGTGTTCCAGATCACAAAATTATTATTTTTATTTGTTACAGAAACTCGACTCAATAGAACGGTTAACATCCAACGAGATTAAAACGAGCGGCGGTCGGATATTCCGAACCGATAACATCATGTTTGAAGGACATTTGGCATTTGTTCATTAACTACATTTTATTGTCAGATGAATAAATGTAATAAATACATAAATATATAAGTTTATAAATTGACGACACGCATTGACGAAATTACAGCTCAACTCCTTAGTAGGGACAGGAAGCAGCGGGTACAGAAGAAGTCCTCAGAATTACTCGCATAGTTGGGAGGTTCAAACCTGAGAACAGAATACGAATTACAGTTGTGTGAATTTGAGCTAGAACAATATTCAATACTTACTGGGGGGAACACAATTTATTGCCAGAGAAATGTAAATTGCACCCAAGTATTTTTCGTTGACTCGATTCTGAATCATTGAATCCATATTACGTATCGTTTATTTTACTTGTTTGGGAGGGATTGAATCGATATACTAAATCTGGAACATAACACTGTTCTTATCTGAATTACAAACACTGTCATGAAATGTTTTTGCAAGCCCATTCGAGCAACTTTTCATATCCATGACCTACAATATTCAAAGAAAAAAATTCTTAAATAAATCTCAATTACCTTCCTCTGTATTGTAATGCACTGGATTGCCGCATTAGAATAACTAAGAATAGTTGTTTGATCATAAAATTTCAAATATAGTCTTACCTATGCGGATTACTAGTGCCGGAAGTGGAGTTTTTTCCCGCTTTTTACTCACGAAATACCAGCAATGATGTACCGCAAAATAAGTTTTAATAACTAAATAGAAGTCGTTTAATCTTTTTAGTACTTCAACCACAGACTAACAGACATGACAGTATAAGTAAATTCTTATAAAAACAATTTTTCGTGATGCACTAGTTCCACCTATATTGTACTGCGCGAACTATTTACTATCGGTACACCCCTTGTGTTACGTAAAAGATTTTTTACTAGTTGGTTTCCCCTCGTTTGTCAACACCGATCAGCTGCTTGCAGGGATGCCTGATTTCATCAAAATTTTTGAAAATGAATCGTCACAATAAATTATTGGATTACGTTGATAATATATTTAACTTTTTCGCGATGTTGGAAGGTAACCATTTATTTGACTCAACGTTGTTCATCTAGACTATTTTTTATTGTGTTGGTAGTTTTCACCCGAAATTAAGTGGCGGCAGACCAGAAGCAAGTAAATATTGTAACAAAACGGAGGATGAGAAGTAGGCATAATTCTGTATATAGTTTTGGCAATATGTATTAAATTTGTATCCTGCATGAAATTCGCATGGACGTATACAAATCAATACATTACAGGTAATTCTGCATGAATGGCAACTCTGTTGGTAAATGAAAAAAATAAACACAGTATAGATGACAGACAGGATGTTTTTAATAGAGTAACGTGGCGCCATCATGACACATGTGAGTACTGTCCCAAATAAAGAAATATTCGAAATGACCGTTAAAATGATTGAAGAATCTAATTTGAGTGTCCTGTCTGTTAGTCTGTGCTTCAACGCTGAAAAAATCAAATGAGCAAACAGAGAATTAACTAATTTTACTTGAGTGAAAAAGTACCCTGCTTTGTTTACATTTACTTCACACACAGATTAAACTTTCATAGATAGCAGCACCTTTCTTTCTAGGTCGCGAATATATACATTCCGCAATGTATGATTATGAGTCAAAAATGTTTTTACCTTCGTGTAAGATTGAACCCACAACAAACTTTGACTTTGGCTCGCACACATTCTAATTTCGTATATGAATAGATCTGTGCACTCTGCATCGGTGTGAGTAAGAGAGACGTCAAATTGTTCAATACGAATGTGATCTTACTAATTTCGGAGTAACTTTTTCTAGGCGTGCGTATCTTTATTTTCGCAGTGTAGTGTGTAAAATTGTTAACTTATTGTGTGCATTTTTTGTGACCGTGTATGACGTCAAAGTAACTTTCGTCACGAAAGCTTCGTGTGGCTCGTTCACTTGAAAGTCTAGTAAAGTAGAAAACAGTTGTTTTACGTTTGAGGAGCTTGTCGTTCAACTAATCTGTATTGTACAGTTATACTTAGTTGCAAAAATGGAAGTAAGTCTAACTAAACATTTTAGTTTATTACACCGACTGTATGATTATTTGTTTTCTTTAATTATAGATTGAAATTTTGAATGCTAATAATTCGAAATCACTTGGAAAATGTCGAGTGAAGAGTGATACTACCATCAAAGCACTAAAGAATGAAGTACAAAATCTAAAGAAGTCGCTCACAGTCCATCGGCAAGCGTTACGATTAGAACCTCGCGGTAAAACATTGAAGGATGCGGACACGTTGCAATCCCTCAATGTTGTTGCCGGTGGCAAAATATACGTGCGTGATTTGGGACCACAAATTAGCTGGAAGGGGGTCTTTCTTGCCGAATACGCAGGACCTATTTTTGTCTACTTAATCTTCTATCAACGTCCCTCGTTGATCTACGGACCTGCCGCCTCTAGTCCTATGAGTTTAACGGCCAAGTAAGTACATGGTATACGTTTCTACAAGTAAATTATGAAAGTCATGCTTATCGTATTGACAAGTAAGCAAAGGTGACGTAAAATGCTAGTGATATACATACATAAAACGCAGGTCGGGAGTATTTATGCATTGATTATTATGTACATTTTAAATAACGTGTTTTGCCTTTATCCAACATTCGCTATCGAAATAGTTTGTAAAAAGTGTTCGTAATAGCAGACGAATCAATAAGAGTTTTTCAAGACCTGAACAGTTTTAGAAAACTAATTTTGCGTTATACAGATATGCATCCAGTTGATTGTTTTATTCGCATGATTCGTGAAGGAGCACAAAACAAAGTTTACGTGGTTAATCAGTTTTCGTCGTCCGTCATTACATTATTTTTCGAAGCAGCTATGCTTCACTTTATACCTTTTCGAACTCATCGCTATACCTAATTTGTTAAGCACACGCAGTGGTATAACAAATACCTATGAAAATGAAGACCCGGTCTTGTTTATTTGATATAATATTTCCATGATTGCTAAACGTGCAAAGGTCATCATAATCTGCCGGCCTAGGTTAAATTTTCTAAAAGCTTCAATGATTTTCGAAAATTTCATGTATTTAACATTTTATTTTGTTTATAATATTTCAGCATCGCTGCGGCCTGTTGGGTAGCTCACTACGCCAAACGTATTCTGGAAACATTGTTCGTGCATCGTTTCTCACATGCCACCATGCCACTGCGTAACCTCTTTAAGAACTGCTCATACTACTGGGCCTTCGCTGGCTACGTAGCGTACCATGTGAATCATCCACTGTTCACAGAACCGAGTACTGCTGTTCTATACGCCGGATTGGGTGCATTCATCGTAAGTTTAATTTAATAAATAATCAGTTTGAATAGCATATTTCAAATCATCACAGGTTAGCGAACTCGGAAATTTGTCCATTCACGTATTGTTGAGAAATCTTCGACCGGTCGGATCCACTGTTCGTAAGATTCCGCTTCCAGATAGTAATCCGTTAACGCAACTGTTCAAGTAAGTAACTTTTATATCCCTTAAACGCGCTTCTCACCGAACTACATTTACCATTAACAGTTTTGTCTCTTGTCCGAACTATACGTATGAGTTTTTCTCCTGGCTGTCATTCTCACTGATGACCACGTGTGTGCCGGCTCTGATGTTCGCAGCCGCTGGCATGTACCAAATGACCGTGTGGGCTATAGGCAAACATAAAAACTACAAAAAAGAATTCAAGGACTATCCCAAAGCTAGAAAAGCAATCCTTCCGTTCGTCATTTAAGTGTGTACAAGCTGTAGGTATTGGGTTCAAACTGTCGAGCATTCAATATGTTTCTGCTCATGCATTTTGACAATTGTTTTCTTTATTAACGAGATCGAATGCTCAATATTTTGTTAGTCATGACATTGTCATTATTTAGGTGGTTTAACAGCAATATAGTGAGAGATTTAATTTTTGGAGATGGCCTTGTAGTGGTGGTTTAATAATTTAAATAAAAATTGTACTCGTAAGTATGCACTGTATTGAGACAGTGACAACATAAAAAGGTAGTGTTCAATGCAAATTTGAATTCTGAATAAACCATTCCTTAAATTATATTACATAATTTTCGTAAAAGCAATACATAAAAGTCTACATGTGTTTTACAACATGACTGAGATTACACTTATACAAATTGTTTTTTTTTGCACACTTTCACAATTATGATATTATGCAAAACTACTATGATTTAAGAGCAACAAGTTACATTTGTTGGTAAATCACCCACTCTACTCAAATCGAGATTACAAAATTCATTAGAATGTATCGATGCCCTGTTTACTTAAAAATGATCGTACGAGAAATGAAAGATGTATCCGAAATAGTTTTCCCTTCTCAAAACCCAATTCTATACAATTTATCATCTGAAAGGCATTACTTCTATATGTGGTTTCCTTTTTTTCCTCTTATCGGTAAAATTTTCTCGCCTAATCGGGAACCAATCGATTTCACAGCTTTTAACCTAATTACCAAATTAATTGTTATCTATGCAAAAATGCAAACGAGAAACCGAATTTCCTTCCTAGTTCACATATCATAAGACAAAATTGTGATATTTTCACATTAGATACTAGTGATGAATTACATAAGGCGAATAATTATAGCATACATAGATTATTAATTATTATTAATTTCTAAGTAAACGAAACCGTTACACATGTATAAACAAATTAGAACGATTCTAAACCGAACAGAAGTAATACGTACGTAAGTCGATCGAGTGATGTTCGAAAATTTAACAACTCGAACGAATGATATTCGAGTTCATACCCAAATCGAACGGAATGCAGAATGGAAATTGCACATTTGATCGGAATATTTCGAATCGATCGACGTACAGAATAGGGATGATAATCACCCCTATTCTGTATTCTGTAATCGAATCGAATTTTGTCGAACGAATGTAAAAATTTGCATTCTCGAATTCGATCTAGTGAAGCTTTTGTATGGAAAACTCGAATTCGTTCGAGCTACAGAATGCCAAATTTCGTATTCGATCGAAACAATCCGATTCGAATGAAATACAGATTCGGGGTGAATAGCTTTTAAACAAGCCATCTTTGAGAAAATTGAGTGGTAAAAAACGTCACTTATACCATTATATCTCCGGAATCAGAAGTGACAGCCTTTAGATCTTTTAATTTGGTTACAATAGTAGCTTTCAAACTATCCTAAGCTTATTAAAATTGACTTCTCTGAGGAAAATTAGTAGCAAAACACCACGCGTTTTGTTGGTTATGCCAATTATACTATTATATCTCCGGAATTAGAAGTGACAGCCATTTGATCAATCGTCCAATAGTAGCTTTCAAACGAGCCTAAGCATGTTAAAATTGGTTCAGCCATTTCCGAGGAAATTGAGCCGTAAAAAAAGCCTTGAAAACTCCACGCACATACATACATACACATCTAATCAAAGACATCTTTATTTATTTACAATCAACAGACACACTTTGGTCCTAATGATAATTCCTAATAATATTCAGAAAATGTGTACGTATTCTGCTTCGTGACACATTGAAATCATACCCAGATGAAACGCGGTTGAACGATCTCTGTAAACCAATAATAGAACCGTTTGCGCAATAGTTGGTACGTCGTATAGGAAGTCGAAGAAAAGCACTGTTGCGGAGAGCTCTGGGTCGCACATTAATATTAACTTCGTTGAGCAAAACGGGACAGTCGATCCTACCTTCGAATATATCTGCTATTTTCAAAGCGCGTGATAATTCCCGTTGCACTTGTAATGTGTCGAGACCGATTAATAACCCGCGACTTCCATAACTAGGTAGGCTGCGTCTTATAAGTTGCGGATGATGTGATAGATCTTGACATCATCAGCAAACGATAAGCGAGGACCTTCCAACATTGAAGTACAGTAAAAATATTAACGGTCCGAGATGACTTCCTTGTGGTATTCCGGATGATGCGAGAAACCGGAAGTATGATCGTCAATTTTAACTGCTAAAAGACGATTCCTAAGATATGACTGCAACCAACAAAGAATGTTCGAACTGAATCCAAGTCTGTCCAATTTAGCAACCGTGATGTCGTGGTTTATTATATCGATAGCGGAGGAAAGATCTGTATAGATAACGTCCGTTTGTAAACCGTTAGACATTGCATAACATTAGAGATTGTCTGCACAGCAGCATTGACAACATCGTTGTCGAGAAGTCGGTCATATTGGTGCAATCGGTTCTACTAAAATTATAGCAGATGATTTCCGTTGGAATGCAGGCGTTCTGTAAGCGATTCGAATCGAGCACGATATGTAATGGAGGATGATGACGAACAGAGTTCACCAGAGGGAACGGTGAAGCACTAATTTTTGGTGTAACATCTTCTCTACTTGAAAAGCAAAGATCCAACATCCGGCTGTTTTCATAAACGACAGGATCCGACTGTCGAAGAAGGTTCAGGTTGGAGCCGTCGAGCAAGATTGTAATGCCAATGTGGAAAGTGGAGAACGCCGGATCAGGAAAGAAGAAGCCACCGGAACTTGTCTGCAATTTTATGCTGGAAAAGTTGAAGTCTACAACCAAGACTTCATCTACGGGTAGTACATGAGTGGAATAAATTTCTTGCAACGACTGTATGTGTGCATTGAGTAGCGGTAGATCGCGGCATCGGTCCGGAGGGAGAGGTAGAGGGAAAAATTGACCAGTTTCAAACGCACCCAAACCTGCTCGACGCATTTACCATATGCGGTTTCGATCAATTGCGCCTTCAAACGACGATGCACTGCGATAAGCACCCCGCTTCCAATAGTTTTTGAGTTATTTAAGGGGCTGCGATCGGTACGGAAGACTTCGTATTCGGATCCAAAACCTTGAACGGATAGCGTATAATCACTGAGCCACGTCTCCGAAAGAGCGATGATGTCGAAGCAATCATCCGAGCAAGGCAGCATATAGTCGTTGATGTGCATGTCCTTGCCTCCAACGTTCTGGTAGTACAAGTGCAGCGGTTTACTAGATTGATCGTGCGATGGATAATTGCCGTTTGGGATGGTTTGGAAGACCCCTTCCGTGCTCCCACTCACAGGGCCGGAACGACTGGTGACCGCTGGCTGCAATAGCTCGACTATGGGGAACGTATCAGGGGCTTCCATGGTGCGAACATCGGTGCATCCCGGTATCCGATTCAGAACGAGAGGACATCTATTAGCGCGAGAGAGATCAGCACTTGGAAAGGACGGAATATGCATATACTTACCGAGATGAGACATTTGGAAGACTCTTTCACCACACCCATGCACAGGACCAGGACGACTGGAGAACGCTGGCTGTTGTGGCACGACTGTGGCGAGGGGTTCGAGAGCTTCCAAAATATCAACTTCAGTGCGTCCCGGTGTGGTTCCGTTCTGCTCTCATAACGTTTGCCGGGGCGGTGTTCTCATCAAACGGAGCGGGCTGGGTGTTACTTCGTCTACATTCATAACGGTGCTGCATGCATTTTCGTCGGAAATTGGTAAAGAAATATCGATTGGAGGATACCAGATGTTCTGCTTTTTGTTGTCTTCGAACTCACGAAACTAAACACCTTGTGGCCAGGTGTCGGGATTAGGAGCCGCTTCCCGAAATTTGGGCAGTATCCCAAATTTGAAGGAGACAAAGCTCAAACTATTTACGTCGACATCTTTTTTCACCAGCGGGATGACCGTGACATCTTCGCTGCACTGTAAACCATCTCTTGTTAGCTGCGAGACCATCTCCTTACTAACGCTGGGGTGAAAACGTGATAAGTAGATCCATACGAGGGAGCAGGGCGTTGGAACTGTAGCGGTATTACAGTTATCCGATGGTTTCCGGTAACCTTTCAAAGTTTTACTTGGCTCAGAACTATCTTCCCGACGACGCTTCGCATTGGGACCAAACCCGTGGGGCTTGGACGGCAGCGGCGACGAAACAGGCATTTTGCGCGAGAGACAATATATTTGCTGGCTGTACTTTTTAATTTAGGCCTTCAGCTCAGCAAAAATCGATTCTGTTCTCTCTGCGATAGATGCAAATGCGCAAAGTTTTATCAGTTTACAACACTCATCGCATATCCAAAACAGGTTGGGATTTTCGTCCAAACCGTGTTGAGTTTTGCACATTTCATATGTACCAAATGATGGCAAAAACCCGAACACTCAACGAAATCTTCCTCCGATTTTACAGTTTTGGCACAACGATCACAAGCATTAGCCATAGTGAATAAATCACAGGATGCCGACAGTGAAATCCAGATGGCGCTTCGGTCGGGTGAGAAAGAGCGTGGAACTGACTATCCTGATAAAACGATATCTTCGATAGGCGACACTTTGCGATACGGTAGCAAAAAAAGCGGCAACGAAACTGACCGAAAAACACCACAAATTATCTTTACTCCACCACGACAAAAAAAAACTGTCCAATTCTTGTCGAGACTACGAGTAACGCAGGGAATAAAATAGAATAAAAACCACAATAAATCAATAAAAAGTGCTTAGTGCGTCGATCACACAAACAATGGCAAGATATTACATTTCACGAACAAATAGCAAGTAACATACATTTTGGGAGGCATGGTGCCCTCAGGCGAGTCCGCATCGAATCTCGCACATAGAAGTAGGGGAGAGAAATGTCAAATTCGTGCACGCCAAACTTGCCTGAGGACGTCATGCTCGCAAAAAGGATGTTGCCAATAATTTGTTCGGGAAATTTGAGAGCAGGATATCTTGTTAATATGATGTCTTTGATAGAAGTAGAATGGATTACCGACGGAAATTTGGCGTTTCATTTACTTCGAAATTTTCGAAAATAAGTTGTGTTTAAAGTTTCGCTATTGTTCATTGAAACCGAAATTTTGGAAATCAATGGAACTGAATTATCTATCATAAAAATCCCACTAAGTAATTCTAAATTTTACGCTTTAACTCAATTTAATGGCTTTTTTTAGACATCAAATTCGAAACTTGACATCATCTCAACATCACGACCCCTTTTTTAATTCAAATTTCAGGTTTACAGCTTGAATCACACGATTGATTTAAACACTTTCACACATTCCATTCAAATCTCATAACACCGACAATGACGCTTCGATCGTTTAATTTTGGATGGTAAACTCATAGTTTCCGTCGCTTGAACATTTTTTAGTATCGCGAATCGGTATTATTCAATAAATAACACTTTTAACTAACCAACACTCACTTGCCACAGCTGCACTATTATTCAAACTAATTGATTCGACCAATTACTTTACTATAAGTTGATTTGATACACATTGAAATTCGACTTTTTTGAAAGCAACACTTAGGCACCGCATGGTACTCCCAGTGATGCCCATTTTTAAGTATTGGCTCGATAGGCCTGAAAAGTCACCACTTGTTACTGAACACCCAGCTTGACAATTTAAATTTAACTCATATTGCTAAAATGCATTAAAAAAAGTATTGGCTTAGATCTCTTTAGGGCATTTTCTGTGTTGATAAATTTGAATGCTTCGACATAAAAAAGTAACACCTGGTAGCTTTATTTCTTTAGACATGTAGTTGGCTTGAACAAAAAAAGTCACATTTAAATGGTGCAACATCATAGTTAGTGAGAGGACATTGTTTATGCAATTTGCACTCCATTTTGGGCACAGTACTTTTGAAGTACCTCTCGATGGGCATCTGGTAGAGTGGAAACTAGAAGGCCAATTCTACCATGATTACTTTGTGCTAGTTTACTTAGATGCTGAACTAGAAACTGGCGAGTGTTGGCAACGTCGGGCAATGGGTCGATTGGTTTGGCTTGGGCGAAATTGAGTTGTGAATAGGCGGCCTGGTATCCCGGAACGTCTTCAATTTCAATAAATGTATCTCCCTCGCTGGTCGTCTCATCTGGAGGAAGCTCGAATATCTGGATTACTGTTTGCAGCAGCTGTGGCCAAAACTTCACGTACTGATCCGAAATCATTTCCGGTGCTTCGCACAGCAATTTCGTTATGCCAACTGAAACAATTTTCTGTTCCAATTCACCTGACACCTTGTTGATATCGGGGATGAAAATTCGCTCGATTACCATTCCGAACATACTAAAATTATGACCGATTATAAAGCATTAAAGAAAAATAGTCTCAAAATATTCGCCTTACGATGACTGAATGTTGTCGATTATCTGTATGAGTGATTGCGCTCCAATTTTTGCCGCATATAGACACAGGAACACAATGAAACTTCGTACAAACTTTGTAGTCTTTGTAGAGCTCAAACGCTGGAAAAGGAGAGAGAAAATTTGGCGCATGCTTTGCCCTAATTCTTCCCTGAAATTATGATTTGTGAAAAAACATTGATCCAGTAGCTGACAAACAGATCTTACGCTGGATAATGTAGCAGAAGATTCTGCATTAGGTAGAACCCTTCGTGATCGTTGTTTTTAGATGCAATCATCTTTTGGAACACGCCGAGGACTCCATTCAGCTTACCATCGGCACTGATTTGCGGTGACGCTTGCCGAACGAATGCACAAAGCAGTCGAATCAGTGGAGTTACGTTTCCTGGTCTTTCCCAAAGCGCCGGCGCTAGGAGACAAGGAAACAATGATAAGTAGGTGTCCGGTATGGCTCGATGACCTTCTCGAATCTCGAGAAACAGTGACAGCATTTGAAACACGTACGGCATGAACTCTGTAACAATGATCATAGTTATTAAGCTCGAAGTTATTTCTTCAAGACTACGATTAATTCATTATTAGTATGTTTCAATAGTCAAATACTTGCCGAGGACATCATTCTGCAAAATGCCTTGAAATACCGGAAACAATGCCTCTTCAAATGACGTTACGGCATTGGGATCTGCTTTACACACAAGCCTGCAAAAAAAACAGAAATTAACAGCCTTTTAAAATGAAACATTCTCTTTAGCGTACTTGACAGAGAGTGATAGAGTTTCAAATAGGTAGTGATTAAAATGCGGTTTCGATGGATTCTTCGACACAACGGTTAATATTTCCGTTAACCGAGGAAGAACGACGATCATGAAAGACAAGGATGTCTCCTGCAGTGTGTTCAGTGTCCTCATGATGCACTTCATGATGTATTCGTTTTCGTTGGAACCTTGCACGGTGAAGGCAGCAAATAGTCCAGTGATCAGTTCTGCACTAAGTGGAGCCAAAATCTCTTTTGTAACAATGGGTTTGCCATCCGGACCTTTCATGATAAGAATTTTATCAATTGCACATGCAGCATAGCTGTGTACGACTACATTTCCAGCAGTCAAGTGTTTCGCCACCAATGGCAATGTGGCCACAATGATTTGTGGTCCGAGGATCGTTCGGAATGTCATGATGAATTTCAGAGCATCGGCTTTCAGGACCGGTAATTCATTCACATCAGCTCGCTCCAGCTCTGGTATGATTTGTTGCTGTGTGAACTGCGGTAGCGGCACCAACTCTGAGGTTTGCGTCACACCGAGTTTTTGAGTTTGACCCTTAGAAGCCATGGATGTAACCAAATATATAGCAGTGTCTTTAGTCTTCCAGTTATTAACCGGATTTTCGGCGTATCGAGCCAACAAGACTTGTAAATATTGACCGAAAATTTCGATAATCTTCGATTCAAAGTTTTGAGAAAGTGTCTTTACTAAGTCACAAGCGGCCCTTCGCCGTGTCTCTACGTCCGATCCTTCAATATCTCTGCGAATATATTCCTCCGGGTTGTCTTCAAAAAGCTCTTCATCTGAAACGCGGAAATCCATGTTCGGTATAATAACCTTTTCACAAATACTGGCAAGTACATTGGGATCCTCGAACAAGTGTCTGTAGTGACTCCGATCGGCGACCGTACTTAGGAAATTCAGCGCATTTGAAACAAGCGTGTCATATTTTGTTTGGATACCGGTGTTAACCAATAATTCCCACACAGCCGTTACAAACTGAGGCATGTAAGGTCCAAATTCCTCATCATATTTTTGGGCATATAGACAAAGATTTTCACAAATTTGCGATCGCAGGAGTTCTAAAACTCCAGCATCTTCATCATCGGATGTTTTCAAACATGGGATGTCTACCGTCAGCATAGCGTGGAATGCTTTCATCCACGTCTCCATGTTATCCTCGAAAAACTCAGGTAAATCTTGCGAATTCAGTGAGTAGAAAACCTTGCAAACAAGTACCAAAGAGCCGTAGATTATCTTCAATGCTTCTTCGTTGTTTGCATGTGCTTCCGCTAGTGTTAGCGTGGCTTGCAGCAAGTCCGTCAACGGCTTTGCGAGCTTATCCAATACGAATTTAATTTCCTCCCATAGCTGCTGTGATTTGAATTCATAACGATAACGTTTAAACAAAGAATGGGCGGTTTGCAGAACTCCGTTTATAATATTGAAATCACCAGTAGCGAATTTTTCAATCATTTCATCCATCAGCTGTGGCCATTTAAGCGGGAAATCGTATTTGCCGATGATGCTAACTGCATCACTCAATTGCTTTTGTATCGACAGTGGAGATTTTAGCATTAGCGGCACGATCAATGTTTTGATGCCATTTCGGTCCGATTCTGCCACCTTGTCGGGACCATCGTTGTCCTGCAAATATAACAAACAAAATTAATATTTATCAGCATATATATTGTATATGATTTATTACCACTAAGGCTACTCACCAAATGATATCCCCAGTTCCGTTTGACAAAATTTTTAAATGCAATCGCTGCTGCTACACGAATTGTAATGTCCACTTGTGAACGATCAATTAGATGTAGGCATAATAAAGGATAGTTTTGACTTATTTCGATACTTTCTATAAATCGTTCAGCTGATCAAAAACAAAAGAATTCATTATTTCAAAAAGTTGTAACATAACCTTTCTACTGGAGAATACTAACCGGGTCGACGTACTTCAGGATCAGGACTCAATGTTTGCTGCAAATAATTAGCAAGACGCTCGAAATTATTTTCATTAATTTCCATGATGCTGTACAGTATTCTATAAGACTGTTTTTGTACACTGGATACCAGTAATTGTTTTAAGTAACAGCAAGACGCCTTTTATTTTTAAACAAGTTTCGCAAATCGAATAAATTTATACTGCTTTAATTTACGTTTTCGCAAAAAGCTACATTGAAAAAAAAATCGGCGGTTGATGAATGACAGTTCGGCAAGCCGATGTGCGAAAAATGACATATTAGTTATACCACTTGTCACAGCTGTTTCGGAAAAACTGTACGATGATTATAGATTACTTAGTTTCAAGTATTTTGTACTCAATAGCTGCCCTTACACGAGACAATATTATTGTCAATCCAAAGTATTGTCAATACCGTCAATCCAATTGACTTGATAACTTGAGTCCGCATTTTTCGAGAAAATCAAGCGTTTGGAGATTCAAATATTGCAAATGAATATTAAAATATAGAGAGAAGACATTATTGCACATATTTAACAGTTTCTCTCTGGAGAGAAAGTATTGTTGGATTGATGAGCAGTTTTGATTTTTTTTGACAATATTTTCGTCAATCCAATGAAGTTTCCATTACACGATCAAAAGTATTGTCAATACTCCTTGTATTGACAATAATATTGTCTCGTGTAAGGGCTGCTAATAAAGAGGTTGCGTGCTGGAACACAGCCACAGATCACGATGTAGAGCTAACACTGGTGGCGAGATAGGTCAAAGTTCACTGTGTTTGTAAATTTCTCACGAAATTACGTATGACGCTGAGATCGACGGAAATAAACATCGAATCAAAACATGACTGAAAATTCTACTTCAGAACTAATATGTAGTATTTTAGAATATGTAGAAATATATTATGGTAACAGTTACTATATAAAGGGCCAACCTGACCATGCGAGTATAGTGGTTTTCAGCCGACTATTAAATCAGATGATTTCAACAATAGTCAAGTTCATGTTTACTATAAATGGTATCGGCTCTAGAATGGTAATATTGAACAGTATATTGTATGAATAACTAATACGATTGAGATGGTTAGGCTAACTATGACCGAATCTTAATTTACATTGTAGTTTTTGCTATAACCAAAGCCATGGTATTTTTGACATTTCACTTCTAGTTATTTCAAAACTTAAGGCAATGGTTTAAGAACTATTCACACATATCCGGTCCGGTTCAGTGCCGGCACGACACCGTGCACGGATACTGATATTATTTCAGTGCAGCTCGCCGTCAGTGTAGCGTCCGTCCGGTAAACTCAAATTCGTCGTCACCGATATTTTTTATTTTCACTGAAGTCGGTATATCATTGCATTGGTTGTGCCGTAACGGAAACAGCACAAAAACGGAACGAAAGGGTTCCGATAAAAAAAGAACACTGATGGCGCACTGAAGACACTTTCACTGAACCGCCACGGAACTGAAATGTGTGAATAGTCCTATATTCAACAATGCTGAAGATCTGTAAAACATGAGCTAATGTTAAAAAGTTTTATAAATTTTAATTCTAGAACAAGAACAACAAAATAGTTTAATTGAATTCTATTTTATTTTTGCATCAATTCAAATGATGATGTGCCTGGTGAAATATTGATTATCAACGTAGACACGGAGCAGCATTGCTTGGTTGCAACTGTTGATCCCAGGCTCTGTTCTGTGAAGTTTTTCCTGAAGCAGGAATGGGCAGCATGGAAGAAATTGATAGCCAAGTCCAGATGCAAACTTCAATACCCACCTGCCATATGTTGTTATTTTTTCCGTCGGATTCGAGCGATTTGAATCCGGGTGTTCGGTATATATCCAGTAAACACCTCTTTGTATCAACTTCCAGTAGATCAAAGCTACAATTTTATTTATTCTTAGAACAGGTTTTGATTACTAAATTCATACATACGATTTTGTGTTCCTGTTAATTTTCCTCCTGCAGATATCTTCCCTATAACCGAACCTCGGTACCTTATTCTTTCAATCAAATTCCTACCGGTCGATCCGTACGGCGCCAAATGGATCCGCTAACCTCAACACACGTAGCTTTCTAAATACGATTGGTTTAGGTTAAGTTTAAAGTTCGATAATAATTCATTTTTAATACCTGGTAAGATAGGTTTATTTAATTTCAATTTCACCCACTAATTTTCATCTATTCTTCACTACCTTATTTCTTTGCTTATAGCGTACCTTCTTTGCTATCAACGTGATCTTTTTACTCCATCAAATTTTTACTTTTTTATATCCTGTCACTGACGTTTCTATCTCTTCTATTTTACTTCCGTCTATTCTGCTGTCAAATTTGCTTATACTGCTACTTGGAGTCGGCCGTGATGTCAGAGCAAACTTCGATGTCTCTTCTTACAATTCCCCGGCCCGTAATTCTGATCCGGAATCACTGTTCGGTTCAGGGTTACCAGAACCTATCTCTAGTACAGCTAGATTCGTTGTTGCTCTTTTGTATAGGCCATTTTTGGTGCGAACCCATGCCTGACGAATTCGTCCATCACGTGCCAAGATAACCTCCTCAACTATACCGCGAATCCAAGACTTCCTGTTGCTGCCTTCAACTACGTAGACCAGGTCTCCTACCCTCAGAGGCCTCGATTCTTCGAACCACTTACTGCATTGGTTTATCGACGGAATGTATTCTTTAATCCAACGTTTCCATAGCTCAGTTGCGAGCTGTTGGGATCGCTTATACGTGTCTCGGAGAGCTTCCGCAGCATTCGGGATACTTGGAGTAGCGAAAGTATCGTTGAAAGTAACTCCTCGTAAAAAATGGTTAGGAGTAAGCGCATCTACACACTCTTGAGATACATAAGTAAGAGGACGCGTGTTAATTATGTCCTCAGCTTCGATTAATGAAGTTAGTAACGTTTCATCAGTCTACCTTCCACCGTCGTTGAACACAATCAACATATCTTTAACTGAGCGAACTAGACGCTCCCATACTCCGCCCATATGGGGAGCAGCTGGTGGGTTGAAAGTCCATTTAGTTTTTGAACTTGTTAGTTCTTCGGCACAATCGATTCCGATTTCATGAACAGTATTAACTAGCTCCTTGCTAGCTCCGCGTAAATTGGTACCATTATCGGAAAAGAACTCAAGTGGAGCCCCTCGTCGGCATATGAATCGCCTTATGGCCATTAAACACGCCTGTGTTGTTAATCCGTGCGCGACTTCTAAATGTACTGCTCGGACAACTAAGCAAGTGAATAATACGGCCCATCGTTTTTCTTTCCGTCGACCAACGGTCACTTCAAATGGTCCGAGATAGTCAATTCCGACGAAGCTAAATGGACGCAGATTTGGTGTAATTCTTTGTACTGGGAGCGGGGCCATCCTGGGGGTCTGTGCTCGGTTGCGATTAACTTTACACCAAGGACACGAGGAAGAAACTTTCCAGATTAACGAATTGATTTTCGCTATGTAAAACCGTTGCTTCAACTCGTTTTTCACTGCATCTCGATACCCGTGCCCGAATTTCTCATGGTAATGCTGAACCAGCAATTTGGTAACCAGATGTTCATGCGGTAAAATAATTGGGAACCTCATATCGAACGGAAGAAACTCCGCCTGTTCGGCTCGTCCTTCCATACGAATCATATTGTCTTCGTCTATAAATGGTGTAATTTTATACAACGTGCTGGATTTTTCAATAGGAAGCCATTGATTAGAAGGACAATCTTTGTTTCGTAACAAAATTTTTAATTCTTTCATGTATGAATCCGCCTGCGCAATCTTTACTAGGCATCGCTCTGCCTTTTGATATTCTTCTTGTTTTAAAGGTATCTGCACTGAGAGAATGTTATATTTAGTAAGAAACTTCTTTTGTCGGTCCGTAGCCTTCCGGGTTTCAACTGGTAAACCCTGCGCCTTTCTGGTGCAGTTTGACACAAACCGGTATACCGATGCTATAGTCCGCACTAGCACCGTCCATTTGGAAAATCGGCGACAATCCACTATAGCTTGCTGCACGACAACATCAATGTGTGAATAGTCCTATATTCAACAATGCTGAAGATCTGTAAAACATGAGCTAATGTTAAAAAGTTTTATAAATTTTAATTCTAGAACAAGAACAACAAAATAGTTTAATTGAATTCTATTTTATTTTTGCATCAATTCAAATGATGATGTGCCTGGTGAAATATTGATTATCAACGTAGACACGGAGCAGCATTGCTTGGTTGCAACTGTTGATCCCAGGCTCTGTTCTGTGAAGTTTTTCCTGAAGCAGGAATGGGCAGCATGGAAGAAATTGATAGCCAAGTCCAGATGCAAACTTCAATACCCACCTGCCATATGTTGTTATTTTTTCCGTCGGATTCGAGCGATTTGAATCCGGGTGTTCGGTATATATCCAGTAAACACCTCTTTGTATCAACTTCCAGTAGATCAAAGCTACAATTTTATTTATTCTTAGAACAGGTTTTGATTACTAAATTCATACATACGATTTTGTGTTCCTGTTAATTTTCCTCCTGCAGATATCTTCCCTATAACCGAACCTCGGTACCTTATTCTTTCAATCAAATTCCTACCGGTCGATCCGTACGGCGCCAAATGGATCCGCTAACCTCAACACACGTAGCTTTCTAAATACGATTGGTTTAGGTTAAGTTTAAAGTTCGATAATAATTCATTTTTAATACCTGGTAAGATAGGTTTATTTAATTTCAATTTCACCCACTAATTTTCATCTATTCTTCACTACCTTATTTCTTTGCTTATAGCGTACCTTCTTTGCTATCAACGTGATCTTTTTACTCCATCAAATTTTTACTTTTTTATATCCTGT
Source organism: Malaya genurostris (assembly GCF_030247185.1). Taxonomy (NCBI): domain Eukaryota; kingdom Metazoa; phylum Arthropoda; class Insecta; order Diptera; family Culicidae; genus Malaya; species Malaya genurostris. Next base: position 98,627,219 of record NC_080572.1, read on the forward strand.
CACTGACGTTTCTATCTCTTCTATTTTACTTCCGTCTATTCTGCTGTCAAATTTGCTTATACTGCTACTTGGAGTCGGCCGTGATGTCAGAGCAAACTTCGATGTCTCTTCTTACAATTCCCCGGCCCGTAATTCTGATCCGGAATCACTGTTCGGTTCAGGGTTACCAGAACCTATCTCTAGTACAGCTAGATTCGTTGTTGCTCTTTTGTATAGGCCATTTTTGGTGCGAACCCATGCCTGACGAATTCGTCCATCACGTGCCAAGATAACCTCCTCAACTATACCGCGAATCCAAGACTTCCTGTTGCTGCCTTCAACTACGTAGACCAGGTCTCCTACCCTCAGAGGCCTCGATTCTTCGAACCACTTACTGCATTGGTTTATCGACGGAATGTATTCTTTAATCCAACGTTTCCATAGCTCAGTTGCGAGCTGTTGGGATCGCTTATACGTGTCTCGGAGAGCTTCCGCAGCATTCGGGATACTTGGAGTAGCGAAAGTATCGTTGAAAGTAACTCCTCGTAAAAAATGGTTAGGAGTAAGCGCATCTACACACTCTTGAGATACATAAGTAAGAGGACGCGTGTTAATTATGTCCTCAGCTTCGATTAATGAAGTTAGTAACGTTTCATCAGTCTACCTTCCACCGTCGTTGAACACAATCAACATATCTTTAACTGAGCGAACTAGACGCTCCCATACTCCGCCCATATGGGGAGCAGCTGGTGGGTTGAAAGTCCATTTAGTTTTTGAACTTGTTAGTTCTTCGGCACAATCGATTCCGATTTCATGAACAGTATTAACTAGCTCCTTGCTAGCTCCGCGTAAATTGGTACCATTATCGGAAAAGAACTCAAGTGGAGCCCCTCGTCGGCATATGAATCGCCTTATGGCCATTAAACACGCCTGTGTTGTTAATCCGTGCGCGACTTCTAAATGTACTGCTCGGACAACTAAGCAAGTGAATAATACGGCCCATCGTTTTTCTTTCCGTCGACCAACGGTCACTTCAAATGGTCCGAGATAGTCAATTCCGACGAAGCTAAATGGACGCAGATTTGGTGTAATTCTTTGTACTGGGAGCGGGGCCATCCTGGGGGTCTGTGCTCGGTTGCGATTAACTTTACACCAAGGACACGAGGAAGAAACTTTCCAGATTAACGAATTGATTTTCGCTATGTAAAACCGTTGCTTCAACTCGTTTTTCACTGCATCTCGATACCCGTGCCCGAATTTCTCATGGTAATGCTGAACCAGCAATTTGGTAACCAGATGTTCATGCGGTAAAATAATTGGGAACCTCATATCGAACGGAAGAAACTCCGCCTGTTCGGCTCGTCCTTCCATACGAATCATATTGTCTTCGTCTATAAATGGTGTAATTTTATACAACGTGCTGGATTTTTCAATAGGAAGCCATTGATTAGAAGGACAATCTTTGTTTCGTAACAAAATTTTTAATTCTTTCATGTATGAATCCGCCTGCGCAATCTTTACTAGGCATCGCTCTGCCTTTTGATATTCTTCTTGTTTTAAAGGTATCTGCACTGAGAGAATGTTATATTTAGTAAGAAACTTCTTTTGTCGGTCCGTAGCCTTCCGGGTTTCAACTGGTAAACCCTGCGCCTTTCTGGTGCAGTTTGACACAAACCGGTATACCGATGCTATAGTCCGCACTAGCACCGTCCATTTGGAAAATCGGCGACAATCCACTATAGCTTGCTGCACGACAACATCATGCAACAGTAGATGAGTTCGCAGCTCTTCGGTTGTATTTACTGGAGGTAACGCTGACATTTTCCATTCCTCTCGTATAAACGATGGTGCTTGCACCCAGGAACTACCGGAAAACAGATTTAATTTCCGATTCCACTTAGTCAGCTGATCCGCCACGTTGATCTTTGTTGGTACCCAGTGCCAGTCATGTAAGTTTGTCAAACTAAGAATCTCACCGATTCGAAATCCAACGAATTGTTTGTACCTTCGTTGGTCTGACCGTATCCACGATAGAACCGTTTGCGAATCTGTCCAAAAGAACTGCTTTCCTATTTTTAGATTGTGATTTTCTTGTACTGTTCGAGCAAGACGAGCACCTAAGACTGCTCCTTGAAGCTCCAATCGCGGGATCGATAACGGTTTCAGTGGTGCCACTTTGGCACGACTCATTACCAGAGGACAAACAACTTTACCGTTTATAATTGCGCGAAAATAAGCCACGCATCCGTAAGCAAGCTCACTAGCGTCCGTGAATATATGGAGCTGTAAGTCTTCAATCTCATGAGACTTAGCATTACCAAAATAGCATCGTGGAACTTTGAACCGTTCAACATCTAATAGTAAGTTTGACCATTCTACCCATTTACAAAATTGCACATCATCGATTTTGTCGTCCCACTCGCAGCCCGATCTCCAGATATCCTGTAACAATATTTTACCTAGCACGGTAAATGGTGACAATAGACCCAACGGGTCGAAAAGAGACATGACGCAACTTAGAACCATTCTCTTTGTGGGTCGGTCGTTATTCTGAAGAATTGCGCCAAATCCATGGTTAGTAGTGAATGTGAACACGTCTGCGTTGGGTTCCCAAATTATTCCCAAAACTCTCTCATACTCTGTGACTTTATCCCGATTAAAATGTACTGTAGAATTTTCGTTTACTTCTCCTAGCTCGCTCAAGAATGTTTTTGAGTTTGAAACCCAGTTTCTAATTCGGAAACCTCCTTGAGAGAGAATGTATTTAACTTCCTTTGCGCGTTGGATCGCTTCCTCTGGTGTATCCATACTATCGTAATAGTCGTCAACATAGTGACGGTCGACAATAGCAGCGACTGCACCCGGGTATTTATCTGCAAATTGCCTAGCATTTAGATTTTTTACAAATTGAGCCGAGCACGGCGAGCAAGTCGATCCGAACGTCAAAACATCCATGACGTACACCGACGGTTCTGCATAAGCACTCATGCGAAACAGGAAGCGTTGTGCCGATTTATCCTCCGATCTAACTCGAATTTGATGGTACATTTCTTCTACACACTTAAATTTTTTAGCTGAGTCTCGGCAAAAAAATGCCGAGATTCGCACAGCCGAGTAATCAGCAATCATCTCGGCAAAAATAAAATTACTGAGCGTCTCGGCATCCTAAAATTTGACAAACGTCAAATATTGCCGAAATCGTCAGCATAAGATTTACTGTTTGCTCAGTGAAACGTTCACTGAATATTCGGCAATCCAATAAAACGAAAAAATGAAAAAAATAAATTACCGAATCATCAGTAATTAAAAATCTAGTCAATTAATTTTGTTTGTATTTTCTCAACATTATAAACACGCCATTCAGGATAAAAAATTCATTTTATTACAACTTAAAGGAGGCTTACAAATTTGTTGCCAGTAGTGCTTAAAGCCTACCTGAAAACATGTAGCATAAATAAAAAGCGGCGTTTCCAGATGCGGCCACCTCGAGTCGAGCTGGAAATATGAAAATAAAAATATATATTGATTTTTGGCTTACAAAAATGTTCAATATTTAATGATGCATATACGGTATTGTTCAAAAAATAAACTTACTTTGATCTATTGAATTATTCCATGCATTGGGTTATTTTTTCGCATACCCTTCAAAGTTTTGTCTCGAGAACGCTTTGAGCCCCGTGTTGGGTGTTTTTCCCTTATAATCGCGAGTGCTCTGATAAAGTCGCTTTTTATAAAGCGAAACATGTCACTATATTTATTCAATATTTTTACTTGCAAGTGGTTCTACGCTTCTTCGAAGATTATCCATTTTTTCACTCGAGAATTTTCTTAGAAAATAATCGCACAATGCGAAGCGAAAATGTAACGCGGCAATAAATGACAGCTGTCGTGCTGAATCTCGGAAACAGCTAGCGCATATTCCGAAATCTCGGCAAACGTCTCTGCTGATGTCGGCATATCTGTTGTTTACTGATAAATTCAGCAAGCAATTATGCCAAATTTCAGCAAAGTGAAGCATTTTACCGAAATATCAGTGAATGCATTTAACGAAGCTCAGAAACATGCGTATTGATTACTGAGCAATCAGCAAATTTACGTGTTGCTGATCAGTTTCGGCATTTTATTATGCCGAGCTCAAGAAATGGTTTTAAGTGTGTATGTCTCCCCCGAATGCGATCGGTTTCTCCCGAAAGCGACAGACCTTTCCCGGCTTCCGGGGGTTCAGAACAACGTTTAATGGCAGGTACCATATGTTCGACTGTGGTGTATCAAAAAGTTCTTCGCTGGTGGCTTTGTGGGCGTAGCCTTTGACTTGGTACTGATTTATTTGCTTATATACATTTTCTTTCAGCATTTGATCATTTTCGAGTTTTCGTTCGAGCGCTTTCATACGTCTAAGGGCCATTTGGTAGCCATCCGGAAATTGCCGTTCTTCACTACGCCATAGTAGTCCGGTCTCGAAGCGATTACCTACACGCTTTGTCGTTTTTGTCAAGATCAGTTGCGCTCTTTTATTCTCTTCTGAATCTAGTTCAACGAAAAACGCATAGTTTTGCTCCTCGAGTACGTATTGAGATCGCATCATATCGTGTAGCTCTTGGTTGCTAGCTGGTCTAGTTAGATGAAAATTGAGAAAGGTCTCGACTCTGGGCTTCTCCCTTTCTGGACCATACACTGTCCAACCTAACACTGAACGAACAGCAATTGGTTCACCTGGTTTGCCGATACAAGATTCTAACGGTGCAAAAAAATGTAAATTGTCTAAACCTATCAATATGGTAGGTACATTCGACGAGTGCTCGCTGACGGATAATCCGGTAAGATGGGAGTATCGTTTTGCAACTTCCGTGAACCGTACACTCTGTTTCGGCAGTTCCAGCTTGGCAACAGTTCTTACGTTTTCTAAAGAAAACTTATGATCCGATTCAATTGCAGACAACATCAATTGTATGCGACGGGAACCATTTTCATGGCGTTTAACATCACCCGTCCACGAGATGATCAATGGCTCACATTCTCCTTTTATTTTCAATTCCTTAGCTATTTTTTCATCTACTAGTGTACTAGACGATCCTTCATCCAAGAAAGCTAGTGTTTCAAACGATATCTTCCCAGCGTGGAGAACAACTGGAACTATTCGGAAAATCACTGAGGATTGAACATTGTGGGCGTTACATCCTATTTCCATTAGCTGAACGGATTCTTCGCGTCTATGCAGAAGGGGATGATGATTTCCTTTGCAGTTTTGAACTGTACACTTCAAACTGAATTTGCACTTACTTTTTCCGTGACTGTTTAAGCAGAGACAGCAAAGTTTCAGTTTTTCTACTACATTCAGTCGATCACTTAAGCTCATTCTCTTGAAGTCATCGCAAAATCTAACTTTGTGCTCGCTACTTTTACAGACCCAGCATGTTCGGCTCATATTCATACTATGAGACTCGTTTCCAGGTTTGTACGTAGGGCTATTATGAAGATGAACAAATTCATTTCTCCTAGGTTTTTCTTTACTTCTGCCGACTGGTTCATTAAGAGGTAAAAACTCAGAAATTTCAGAGACATCTGACACTATATCAGTCATAAAATCAGTAAATATCCGAAGTGGAGTATCGATTTTACCACGCTTGAACCTAACCCACTCTAGTTTATAACTAGGTGGCAGTTTCTCGACCAGTTCCTGTACTAACATGGGATTACTCAGATGATCATTAAGATGAGCAGCCTCCAAATGATCACACAATTGCTTTACCGTGATTCCAAAACGGATGAACGACTCTAAGCGGTCGCCTCTCGGAGCTTGAGCTTGACGAACCTTGCTTAGTAACGTTTTCAACAGTTTTTCTGGTTTACCGAATAGATTACGAAGATCACGAATAACGTCCGGAACCGAGTCCGGAAGAACAAGTCTGCTTCTGACAGCTTCTAGAGCGTCTCCTTGTAGGCAGTCCTGCAAGCGTTTTAAATTATCTAAGTTTGAAAACCCACAAGCTTCAGTTGTGTATTCAAAGCTACTTATAAAGAGGGGCCATATCTCTGGCTCGCCTCGAAACGTTGGAAGATGTTTAGAAGCCACTTGACGAGCTGCTAATTGTTCATGCGTTAATCTAATCGTTCGGTGTATGGGCGTTTGTCGAACACTATGCTTTGAACGAACCGTCTTAAGTGAAACATTGTCTTCCCATTCATTCTGAAAGTCTCCATCTGATATACTTTCAACGAAGTCATCGTTCACGTTACTAGATTGCTGCGTAGTTGACTTGCTTGAGCCGGGTTGTCCTCCCTGTAGAGAACCTTTGCTATTACCACCCGGAAGCGGTTTGTTATTCATTTTATTCTGATCTAACCATTGTTTAATTCGCTCGTTGAGAATATCTGGTTCTGTTGAACCATTTTCAGCAGTACCTTCTTCCGACAGCCTTTTAATATTCAATAAACTAATTCTCATCTTTTGACGGATCATTTCGCGTTTTCCCGCGAATTCCTTTTCTGCAGCCAGTTGCCGTTCCAGCAGTTCTTCTTCTTGCTTTAACTGAAGCTCTTGCATTTCTCTCTCCTGCTTGAGTTCACGTTCTCGCATTTCCTTTTCTAGCAGTAATTGTTTTTTCTTCCAGGATCTCTCCATCTCTAAACGTTTTTCGCGAAGTTTTAATTCCTTTACAAATGCCATTTGTTTTGCCACTTGCTCTTCTTCTAAATGCTGGGTAATGAGATTGGCATTTACACCATCGCTACGAACCGAATCCCCTTCACTTTTTATGGTATTTTTTTTACTTGTTTTCCTTCCAGGTTTAGGAACACGCAGCTGATTCTGTGCAGCCTTAGAGCATTTTGGACAATGCCAATCTATATGCTTTATTTCCTCAGTTACCCCCGCACAACTGAAATGGGACCATAATTTGCACTGCTTACATTCTACCATGTGGTAGTCATCTTCCTCTGGACCTCCACAGATAATACAGATAGCCGGAGGTTCGCACTCGTCTTTCGAGGACATAGAAGCCATCCTTTGAGGTCCGAAGCCAAAAATCCTTTGATTTTGTTCGGTATATATCCAGTAAACACCTCTTTGTATCAACTTCCAGTAGATCAAAGCTACAATTTTATTTATTCTTAGAACAGTTTTTGATTACTAAATTCATACATACGATTTTGTGTTCCTGTTAATTTTCCTCCTGCAGATATCTTCCCTATAACCGAACCTCTTTCAATCAAATTCCTACCGGTCGATCCGTACGGCGCCAAATGGATCCGCTAACCTCAACACACGTAGCTTTCTAAATACGATTGGTTTAGGTTAAGTTTAAAGTTCGATAATAATTCATTTTTAATACCTGGTAAGATAGGTTTATTTAATTTCAATTTCACCCACTAATTTTCATCTATTCTTCACTACCTTATTTCTTTGCTTATAGCGTACCTTCTTTGCTATCAACGTGATCTTTTTACTCCATCAAATTTTTACTTTTTTATATCCTGTCACTGACGTTTCTATCTCTTCTATTTTACTTCCGTCTATTCTGCTGTCAAATTTGCTTATACTGCTACTTGGAGTCGGCCGTGATGCCAGAGCAAACTTCGATGTCTCTTCTTACACCGGGAATCGGATGATGTTCGTCGTTTTCATCAATCGCTTGATGTTGTTCCTACAGCGACCGATAACGAATAATAAAAATTATACAGGACTTGTCTAACACTCAATATAAAATAATAGAGAACATTTTTATCATTCCGGAACGTCAACCTTACAAAACATTCGTAAGAGTGAGGTGAACAGTCCAGTAGATGACAGTAACGGACCAAAATAGAGCGACACTTTCGAATTTCAGCTGCTCTTACAACCGATTTTCTCGGAACTTTTTTACTCCGCGGAAGTTTTCAATGTTCTGGTCGATTCTAGTAAGCTTGTAAACGTTATAAAAAACGCTAGTAAGTTTGCTATAATTCTTCGACAATCGAAAAAAGTTTCATCAAACCCAAATTTCTTTCAATCCTTTCTTGATCAAAATCCGGTGATCATTTCAAGCGATCAGGCAATCATTTACATTAGTTTTTGTCGATATCTAAAGTATCATAATTGCAATTAAATGAGATGATTCCAAATTTCAGGATAATTTAGAAAAATGTAATAAAGTTACAATTTATTTACTCTGCCGACGTATCTACCAATATCGATCTGGGATGTCATTATGCATCTCAAATCAAGTTTCTCGAAACGATTATATCTGAAGTCGATTTGACTAAACTGTGATATTACGTTTCGATTTCGACCACGTAATCGAGATCCCAAGATTATTTTATACTAAATATCGACTGGCGCGGTTCGAAATGTCAAATAGAAATAAACAACGATTGCACTGTTAATCGCCACAAAATGAAACGTTTTGAATTATTGTGCGGTTGTAAGATGCCGCAGATTCATTTCCAATACAGATGACGCAGATTCATTTCCAATACATTTGAAAAAGTAAAGAATTTTTGAAGTTCCTGCTTGCTCTTAATCCATAAATAAATAATCCATAGTTTTGATCAAAGACTTTCAAAATCTTCAGCTTTCATTGTAGTATATGAATAATGGAATCATCTATATAGGGGACGATGTTCGGTTGCGGCACCCCACCGTTACTTTTGACAGAAAGCAGATAGCGTCATGTACTTTTTGCTGCGTTCAAAACAAATTTTAATTGCGCGAAAATCAACACAACAGTCTTTCTGACTTGAACCGAGGCCCGGATGGTTCATTAGTAATCTGGAGTAAGTTATTCAGTTGGGTTGTGTAATTATAGTCACCGAACAATGCATTCCCTCGAAATCCATGTTGGAATATTGCTCTCTACTCGTCTGAAATAAACCAAATTGGATCAAGTAAACTGTACCGTATTGTAAGTAAACTATGAATATTCTGCTCAGTCGTCATTCTTCTACTAAGTAGTAGCTTCATTAATACAAACAAATATTGCTATCAACAACGTATAAATCACCATGGTATAATTTCTAACTCGATAAAAACCCAGCAAAAGACGATCCATCCAAAAAAATCCGTTACTATGCGCAGTGAAGATATACCACCGAAGAAGACGATTCATCCTTTTGGTTTTAAAGTGAAGTTTTTGAGTGTCGTCCCTCTCGGGAAAAACTACAAGGATCAGCCCCATGGGGTTGCTCGAGCCATTGATGTGAAACAAGGCAATTTCTAAAAAATTTCTACAATCAAACAGTTCAATCAATCGTCACACTTTTGAATCCGCAATTGCACGAGAGTCTGCTTAGATTGATCTTGATTAGGAACCAACACCGAACATTGTTTGTTTTATAGCCGACGAAATTACACCAATATCCCAAATGCATGCAATTATATTTTCGTACATACTTGCGATACGATTTTGATATTTAAGCTTCTCTTCGCCAAGCTTGTGTTCAAGTTTTGTATGCAAGCAGTTATTTTTATAGCATTAAGTTTCTCTACCATTTTGCGATTTCGCAATTGCACGAGGTCTGCTTAGATTGAACCGAACATTGCTTATTTTATAACCGACGAAATTACAGCAATATCCCAAGCTTGTGTTCAAGTTTTGTATGCAAACAGTTATTTTTATAGCATTAAGTTTCTTTGCCATTTTGCGATTTCGGTTGAAGCGATAAACCTTTTCTCATTATCAATCGAGTTCATCTTATATAAATTAGAAATTAATCTTAAGCACTCAAAATTTACCCTGGGTAGTTGTCAATTCCTCAGACGAAACGATATTGTACATGCAATTTGATCCGAGCTTGCATGACACAAGATCAGAGCATACCAATTTAAGCTTCCAATCGTTTTATGGCACTTTTTGTATTGCTGTAAAGCAACAACCTACCTCTAGCATGCTACGCGTAGGACTAAAACGTTAGCTATAGTTTCGCTTCTATTTATATCTTCGCGTGCTTTTACATCGATTGACTAATCAGAGCGATGCTTTCTCTTTGATATATCGCTTACTCCTTCAAAACCGTCGTCTATGGCAGGGAAATCCGATATGCCGGAGATTTTAGCAGACAAAATAGGACACTGCTCGCTACTAATCAAAATTTTAATCATTTATAATTGAAAATACGTGGGTTGATACATTCGAATCTTAGAAATATTTCCAATCAAATAATGAAATAATATTAATAATTGATACAAAATATACTGAGCTGTAAGTGTTTAGAACCTGACCACATTTCGGGTGTACGTTATTTGGCCGAATTTTGTTTGGCATAACTTTGTTTGGCATAAATTTGTTTGGCATAACTTTTGTTTGGCATAAATCTATTTGGCATAATGTCGTTTGGCATAAAATAAAAAATATATACTGTTTCATTTGGCATAATTGTTGTTTGGCATAATTTTCATTTGACATAATTTCAATTGTGCATATTTTCTTTTGATTCGTTTTATTCTGGAAGTAATTTAAAGGGTTGAAATACATAACGGCCTGAAACACGTGGATTATAGGTTTTCCGATTAGTGTTCCGATTAGTGATTGGACGACTCGGACTGCGTTACCTCGGCGGCTTGGCGCCGCTGAGGTTGCCTTGTCCTCGTTGTGGTCTAAAACTAGAAAATAAATTCAAAAGGCGGCTTCGCCACAGACTAACAGACAGGACACTCAAATTAGATTCTTCAATCATTTTAACGGTCATTTCGAATTTTCCTTTATTTGGGACAGTACTCACATGTGTCATGATGGCGCCACGTTACCCTATCAAAAACATCCTATCTGTCATCTAGACTGTGTTTATTTTTTTCATTTATCAACAGAGTTGCCATTTATACAGAATTACCTGTAATGTATTGATTTGTATACGTCCATGCGAATTTCATGCAGGATACATATTGCCAAAACTATATACATAATTGTGCCTACTTCTCATCCTCCAACGCAATACAAAATCGAACCCGTTTTGTTACAATATTTACTTGCTTCTTGTCTGCCGCCCCTTAATTTCGGGTGAAAATTACCAACACAATAAAAAATAATCTAGATGAGCAACGTTGAGAAAAATAAATGGTTACCTTCTAACATCGCGAAAAAGTTAAATATATTATCAACGTAATCCAATAATTTATTATGACGATTCTTTTTCAAATATTTTGATGAAATCAGGCATCCCTGCAAGCAGCTGATCGGTGTTGACAAACGAGGGGAAACCAACTAGTAAAAAAACATTTACGTAACACAAGGGGTGTACAGATAGTAAATAGTTCGCGCAGTACAATATAGGTGGAACTAGTGCATCACGAAAAATTAGTTTTATAAGAATTTACTCATACTGTCATGTCTGTTAGTCTGTGGCTTCGCCGCCTTGCGGTTTTTTAATGCGAGGCCAAGGGATAGCTCCTAGCTTTGAATTGACCGGGCAAACGAGTTGATTACAGGTTTGTGTGCGGAGGCCGCCGCTTCCGACGGCGGGTCGGCGGCCGACTCAGCCGGTGTCGCCTCGGTGGCTGAGTGCCACCGAGCCTCCTTGGTTTCGTTTATGTGGCTGCGCCACATTGATAGACACATAACAAAGATATTCACTTTAAAATCGAGAGTAAGAATCGAGCACTAATCGGAAATAGTTCCAGAATAAATATAATATCTAAAGAAAATATGCACAATTGAAATTATGTCAAATGAAACAGTATGTCTTTTTATTTTATGTCAAAAGACATTATGCCAAACAAATTTATGCCAATCAAAAGTTATGCCAGTCAAATTTATGCCAAACAAATTTATGCCAAATAAAATTCGGCCAGATAACGTACTCCCCCACATTTCTACGAGTATTTTTCCGCGAGTTTCTGATTTTCACCCCTGTATAGAAAATAAAGATGTGTTCCACATCAAAAACTTCAGGAATTCTCCAGTAAAGCTAGTTCAACGAGGCTCCAACTCCTCATATTAAAAATGGCTCAACAATGGACCTCTGTCCAACGACAATGTGTTGAACGAAAAAAATGGCATTCGTTTCAACGGTCTGTTTCAAAATCGCAAACAAAGGTTCCGTGTTGGCCTCCCGACGTTCGATTGATTGGACGTTCATTGATCCAATGATCCAACGTATTGGACCAATGAAGGACCACTGTTGAACGTTTTTTTTTTTTTCTAAGAGGGTGGTTTCAGTGCAACCTTAGCTGCATCGGTGTAGTGCAATTTAAAAACGATTCAACATAACTCAAAATTTAGTAACACCACTCAAATTCACAAAAAGTGCACGTACTCTAAACTTGAGTTACCACCTATCTACTCATTTTTGAGTTAAGCTTCCTTTGAAAATTTGAGTATTTTCTACACAAAATATGGAAAAAATATTTTTTTCAAAAATTGAGTGAGTTTAACTCAAAACTCAAAATAAAGATATTCTAATTCGTAAATGTTTATATACAACGTCATTCTTCATACTTATTAATGGAAAGCCCATATAAGAATACAGCCAGTGACATAAAGCTGGATCAGAGTTATCATATACACAGATTTCTCTGTGAAACAACGGATGCCACACAGATTCTGTGTCACAGAACACAGAGTTTATTAAAATTTACAGATTTCTGCAGATTTTTATGAGTATGCAGTGGTATTTTGGCCACTTCATATAATTTGGCCTACCTAACAAACTTTATGGATTTAATCGATGTTAAGTATCCCATGTTGCATCAATTTGAAGCTGATCACATTAACCCCACACATAGCGGAAGGGGTTTTCAATGATATCACAACATTTGGTGGATATTTTTACAAAGTGGGTCACAATAAAATCAATCATAAAGTGGGACTTTCAAAATGTTTTTCACAGATGTTCACAGATTATGATCGAAAATATGCAACACAGATTTTTCAAGTTGAAACACAGATTTTAAAATGGCAACTCTGATATTGAAAGTCGTATAAATCAATTTTCCTAAATCTGGCATTTTTTTAATTAACGTACATACCTGTCACTCGATGTTGTGATCAGAGATGCCAGATATTTTCATAGGAAATCTGCATTACTCTCTATAAAAAATCTGTATTTATCTGTATTCACTAATAAAATTAAATTTCAACAATAAAATGATGTTAAAAGATGTTTAATTATGGCTGTAAAATGGTAGATTCAATGAGACCAAGACTTTGATTCTGGTCACTGCAATCAAATACTAATAGATTGCTCATACGAAAAAGTTTTTATGTTGCTTTTTAGGAGATTCGTATTAAATTTAGGAAATCTGTATTCTGTATGCGTATGTAAAAATCTGATTAATACAGATAAATCTGTATAAATGGCATCTCTGGTTGTGATTTATGCCAAAACGTGGGACGCGCTTTTTCTCATGCGTCTTTTGTGCTTTAGTTTGTGCGTGTTGCTCTTAATATTAGTCGAATATCTATAGGTTTCCTAATAGTTTGTAAATCAAGCCACAATATTGTTTACCACACCAGAATTTTGTTTGAACATGCTGAAAACAGTAAACGTATTGCCAAGTAACAGTTGCAAAACAAAAGATTATGACGAATCACATTCCCACGAAGGTCAGCCAGAAACAGCAGCATCAACAGCGACGTCGCCGTCGTCAGCACTTGAATCATCGTCTATAGGTGTTGATGGTAGTAGTAATAGAACCGACAGCAGGTTTAAGTTGGAATACTTTGAACCCACTCGTATTTTAAGCAACAACAGTACCCATAAATCCGTTACGCTATTGGGTCATTTCGCGAATCTTTCACATGACGATTACGCGATCATTGTTTTAGAAAAAACTGCTTTCACTGAGGAACAACTCAAAAATTCGCGTCAACAGTCGACGGCAGTGACGACAGCATATTCGCCTATCGAGACGTCATTGAGCAGTGAAAGTGAACAAAAATCAAATTGTACTGTTAATCGAAGTTTCTTCGCGACCACGTCCCAGCTGAGAACGGAATTCACTAACGATATATACGGAAATTTTCTGTGTATGGTAGATCCGGAGGTCAATCGTAAGTTGTGGTCACGTTTTTTTGTGGTGAAGTTTAACGCATGCGAAATTTTTGTTTCTTTGTGTGCAGAAATCAAGGTTACAATCATCTATCCAGCTAGCGAGAAGCATATCTTGAAGTTTTCCGCGCATACAAGATATCTCGTAGAGGAAACTGCTTTTGATTATCAGACCGTGTCTTTACCTCATTTGAAGCAGGAACAGCTGAGTCTAGAGGTAGGTTATTGCAGTTATTCCGTTACACCGCAAGAATCGTTAATACATACAGACGTATGTGAGCAAATCGATCAGAAATTTAATTAGTGTAGTAATGACAACATGAATCCTAAAAAACGAAAAAAACATGTGTCTTTTGGCAGTAGAGCTGTCTATACTCAACGTAATGTTTCTAAAGTTTATTTATTAAATAATTTCAGTGGCTATACAATATACTCGAGCATCGTAAAGAAAAGGAACGGATTGTTTACGAAGACCCTACCGAAGAAACTGGTTTTATTTTACTGCCTGATTTGAAATGGGATGGTAAAACACTAGAGCAGTTGTATTTGTTGGCCATAGTGCGTCAGCGAGGAATTAAATCACTTCGAGATTTGAATGCCAGTCATCTGCCACTATTGAAGAATATCAGGGATCGAGGCATCGAAGCAATAAAAAGCCGGTACGGAATTGAGCCTGATCAGCTCAGAATATACATACATTATCAACCGACTTTCTATCACTTTCACGTGCATTTCACCTATCTTAAGCACGATCCTCCGGGTATTAGCTGCGAGAAAAGTCATTTGTTGTCGACAGTTATTAACAACCTTGAGTTATTGTCGGATTACTACCAGAAAGTTACGCTTTCTTTTGTTGCAAAAGAAACCGATAAACTATATGAAAAACTGAGGGCAGCTAGAAATAGTTCATCAGACGAACCGGAAGTGAAACGAGCTAGAATCGAATAGTTTTCCTAACAATTAGATAGCATATTTCTCGCCGTCATATAGTTAATAGCAAGTTCTCCACATCATACTCAAGAAATGGCCGTTGGGAACATCGAACGTGTGTTAATCGAGCTCCGACCTCGACTGCAAAGTGCAAATTTTTTTATTGGTTTTAGTCGTCGCTTTGCAGAAATAAAATCGACTAAAATTGACCTCGGCTCCGATCGCATAATTATAACCACTGAGAATAATGACGAATGTTATGAAATCCGACTGGGAGATTATTTCAAGTTGCACACCCAAACGTTAAGTTCGTTGATGATCAAAAATAGCTACATATGCTTCAGAATCAACACCAACGAGAATATATTCCATTCGGAGGTGTTGGAAATCAACGACTATAACGTATGCTCCGATTTGAAGTTAGAATGTGGCCTACAAACGGACACCGACTATATACTATTATGTAGTAACTGCTGTAGTCCACTGCGCGACGAATCAATCAAATTCAAACGAATTCTCGAATTGCCTTCCGATCACATGGATAGTAACGATTGGTACTGTCATCAACATTTGCACGAGTGTGCAGGTGTCAGTCAGACAAACGGAGAGTCTTCCTCGAACACGTTTCACTCAAACAAGCTAGCACCATCAGAGACGGATTTATTTTTCGGGCCGTTCTATGCAATTCTTGATAGAAAACACCTACTTAGGGTTCACCTAAAAGCAGAACGATTTTTGTATTGCAAACGATGTCTGCAGTATTTGGGAACAATGAAACGGAACGGTTCCGCAAAATTGTGGTACGAAAATCTACGTTTTCAAGTTCCGAATGTAAGATCCACTTTAATTAAAAAGTTTAATTTCGTTATTTCAATGCACGTTTTCAATCTTTCAGAACAATTCGGAAGAAACCACGCCAACTCGACTATGTCTATTTCAAAAAGATCAACTGCTAGCAAATTTTGAATACCTGGTCCGCAAAACAGTGAATGATTTCAACTTCATATCACATCTCGGTTTGCCGCCGATTTTCAAAATTATTTTCGAGATGCGCCGACCAGGATTAGACGGCGAAATATTCTACCTTCTGGTTCAAATAATGGATGTCAACTTGAACGTGTTCAAAATTCGTAAGACTTTGGATATAGATTCGTCCTCTGGTGATGAACAACCTGACAATGAAGGTGAGAACCAGCAACAAACATACCATGACTATGATAACGATGAGGTGTTCGTAGTCGCAAAGAAAACGCATCGTAATATCCATCTGGATAGACACAAGACCATGAAGCTAATGTATAGATACGAGAAATTTGACCAACAACCGATTGTCAATTTTTGGTTGCAGGATACCAATGCGGTAAATGTGGAAATTTCCGAAAAGATGTTCCGAGCGGCCATTCGTTACTTAGATGGCAACTCGAATTTTGTACCAGAGTGCTATAGAAATAATCTAGGATTTATTTTAAGCTATTTGGATATTACATAAGGACTTCGTATGCGACATATGAATATCCATCCTACAGTATGTTTTTGGTTGTCAACATTTTGTACGTAGCATTATTTATTCTTAGAACATTAAAGAAATACTTCCTCTAACACTAATTTCCGGTGAAGCTTTACATTGCGGAAAGTTTGTCTTCACAAGTTGACATATCTAAGCGCTCACAAGTTCCCATGTCTTGCTTTCCCGTCTGTCTATGATGACAATTTGTAACGGCGTCGACTAGGTGCTATCGTCTTCTGCGTTAGTAGCATAAGAAGAGGATGCGAACTAGTTAGTGCGTTGGAGCAATTATTTGGGTTTGAAAATTGGTTTTTCATTAATCCAGACTTTGTTTTCATAAAAACCAATCTAGTTTTGTGTTTCATAAAAAACACCTTTAAAAACACGAAATAAAGTCAAATAATCACCCTCATCCTTGTTTACGTCCGTATCGACCATACGACGGACGGGGTACTTTCGAACGAATGCGAATAAGCCATTCTTGTTTTCGCTCGAAAAAATTCGAACGCGACTCGTTTGCCACAAAATATTCAAATATCAGTAAACTTCTTCAAATACATGCTAAGCCTTAATGAATCCAGTCCAATATTTGTGATTAATCATATGCGAAACGCTAGAATGTATGTAAGTTTAGCTTCAAACGATATTCGAACATCATTCGTACGAATGGAAAGTCAATTCCAAAATTGTATTTACTGACTCGAATAAAATTTTTTTCGAGTACGATATTCATTTATTATGTTGCATTTGTCACCTCTTTGATGCTTGGAATTTTCCTAAAAAATTACCTGCGATGCCGACTCTAGCTTTGCACAGGGAACCCGTTCGTACGCATTCGAGTGAAAACAAGAATGGCTTGCACGCATTCGTTCGAAAGTATGTGTTCGTCGAATAGTAGATACGGACGTAAACAAGCATGATGATACAAAATCAGCGAAAAACAAGTCAAATAACAAATTATATCAAATTTTTTTCATTTAAACTTAAAACTGTACCAGAACTGATGATTTGAAATTGGATTGGCGTTTTTCTTATGCATGTACGATGTTTGAAAGTGTGATTGATTCTAGCGTAAACGGTAATACGAATTTGGCATACTTTCGAACGTATCGCATATGTCCGTAAACAAGATTGAGGGTGATGGCAAAAAAATCGATATCTTAAACTCGTACAATTGGTATTACGATAAGGTATCTAAATTTCGAGCATATTTTTAGTTTTCAAGCTCAATTGTGACAGATATTGGTAAAAAACAGCTAATTATGGAATAAAAGTTTGTATAACTCGGAAAGTAATCATCAGATCCAAAAACAAAACCAATGGCGTTTATACTTCCTGGAGAACCTTTCATTTGCAACTAGTTTGGTCAAAATCGGTCCAGCCTTCTCTGAGATTCGCGCATCTCTAATTTAGACATACATACACACAGACATTTGCTCAGTTCGTTTTCCAAAATTTGAGCGAAATCTAAACTTAATTTTTTTACCTTTCTCATATAGAAAGGTTATGCAATCACTGTGAAAACCGATCTTTTAACCGAGGTCCGGAGGGCCGAATGTCATATACCATTCGACGCAGCTCGACTCAACTAATCCCCGTCGAAGGATCTAGACTACGCCGATGGAGAGCTCCCCGACGAAAGAGTTTCTTCCGACACCAAATCTCCTGTTTTGCCACACCGGACACAAGCACACATGACGTGTTCTGCCGTCTCAAGCTCATTTGGGCAGCCAGGGCAAGATGGAGATGACGTGTGGCAGAACTTGTGGAGGTACCACATAAAACAACCGTGACCTGTGAGGAACTGCGTCAGGCTAAAGTTTACTTCGCCGTGGGGTCTGCTGATTCATCCGGAGACTTTTGAAATGAGCCGATGGGATTGTCACCGATACTTCCAAGTTGCACTGCTCGGTCCCTCAACTCTTCCTCAGTGGTGACCTCGTCCAAATCCTTGACCTCTACCACTGCCTCCTGCGAAAGAGCTTTCACGGTGGCCTCGCTGCCCAAGGATTTCGCAATGAGCTTCCGTTACTCTGAGCTCTTAACCGAAGGATCCTGCTTGAGCTCGAACAGCATCTCTCCTTTCTGGGTGCGCCTGGTCTTTACCACGTTTTCACCCAACGCTACAGGTCCTCCCTCACTTTCCTGAGGAGCGCTGCGTACGTCGTCTTGAAGTTTGCCACGGCGGTCATTTTCTTTTTTCTTTTGTTCCTTTCTCTTGTCTTCTTTGTTTTCTTCCTACTTTTCTTTTCTTCCTTCTCCTTTTGCTTCTTATTCTTCGTCTGCTGGCTATCCACAGTGCACCATCCATCATCACTCCGATTGCTGAAGCGCTCCCGTTCGTTTCTTTGTTTCTTCGGGACTTCCTCTTCTCCTGGCGGATCTCTGCTGCTTTTCTCCGAGCGAGTATTCCGATGATTCTTCGGCGTCTCTATGATTCCGACCATGGCTCGTTGCTGCTGCCGCTGCGTAGCTACTGCAGAGCGTGTTTACTCGCTGCTACTTCGCTCTCTGCCTCATCCGTTCTCTGCGTCACGCTTTTTCACGGCAGCTCCGAGAGCCCTCCGAATCTTCAAAACTAATTCCTTGATGTCCTTTTGCACGTTGTGCTTTTTGTCGAAGAACTCGTGTAGCTCATCCGTCAAGTTCTTAGCCACGACTACCTTCGGCTGTTGTTGAGGCACGCTCCATCCGCTAATCGTCGGCTGCTGCTTCTGGACTTCTTCACGCTGCTGCTCCGCGTGTATCGCACTTCGTTGTTAAGCCGATTCTTGTCGCTGTTCTGTTCCTTCTATTTGCTGAGACGGAGACCTCAGCAATCCTCTTCTGGCAAACGGATTCGCCACCTTTCCGGTGTTACTTCCGTTTTCTCCTTCCATGTTATTGGGTCCCCCTCCGGGCCCGCTGTACGTAGTCGCTTTCGTGATCTCTTGATTGTCTATAAAACAGGGAGGCCAAGTGAGGGTTGAACACGTACCTTCATGGGGTTCGTGTCCAGAGCCAGATCAGCGTAAGTCGGGAATGTTACATTCGAGCCTAGTACCCATCCAAACTGACGGACAGATGAAGAACGTTTCCGGAGGCCTGCCAAGGTTTTACCGGGACGAAACAGACGCACCATTAGCCCACACGCCGTTTCAAATAGTTGTCACACTTCTTTACTCAGGGAGCAGAATGGCACGAATGTCGGCCCATCGTTGCCATCCGATCCGTATTCCGTAGTCCGTTGACATTTGCGTTGACCAGTATGTCATAATCAGGATGTTACTGACATTGATCCTGATGTGCCGGCTGGCACTCGGGGTGGTTGGGCTGAGGCACTTTGGAAGCGGTACAAGGTCGCTTGTACGGAGTTGCTTGCAAATGTGAGGCTTTTCATGGGAATTCAACAGAGCCCACTGTTTAACCCCCAACACATCCTAGGCATTCTCCGCTTGAGCTGTCTAAAAACCAGAAGCTCGGACACTCCCCAAAAGAAGAGCCAAAGGTGGTAATCCACACGAATGTGTGAACGGTTATCGATGATGATAGCTGTGTATATGTGTATGTGTTAATTTAATTTGTTTATGTAATTTATTTTTATTCTTTACTTTGGTTTGCGCGTATAGCTTATTAACCATTTCAGCGACGCATCGACAGATAACACTAATTAAGTGATTTTAAGCACGAGATACACTGTAATTTACATTTTTATTCTTGTTTCTTTTTTGTTCATTAATTAAGAACATTAGAAGGTAGTAAACCTTCTTTCTCGATTGTTTTACCAAGAATGATTTTATTGAGGAGTTCTAAACTTAAACTAACCTACTGCCTGTTCTACGTACATAAAGGTGGGAGGAGCCAGTTACAATATTTTCGTTAAATAATTTGTTAGCGGGAGAGAGGAAAAAGAGAGAGAATATCGATTGGTGCATCAATGCAAAAGAAAGTGATTGAACCTATAGCGCATTACGCAAGGGAAAGAAATGTCGCATTGGCGGATAGTGTGGGAAGCTTGCTTAGCTCGCCGTGTGCAGCATATGTTGCAACACGGCCGGCTAGCATGGGAACTTGATGTGAACCATATGGCTGGTTCTTGGGAAATGTAACGATCGCCAAGTGTTTTTACGACCTGCTACTAATTTGGATTCATGGTACTTGCAGGATTAAGGATGTAAGGATTTTAGTACATGTTCGGATTTAGTTTATGATCTGTGATCAGAGAAGGATTGGTTAAAGGTCGTGTGAATGCTGGAATATGGGAAAGTGTTTCGTTTGGGTTAATCGGATCAATATTATAATGCTACAGTATGTAACAAATATGTGCACTCGATTTTCTCAGAGACCGCTCATCCAATTTTTATAATACTTATATTCAAATGATTCTCACTGATGCCACTTAAACCGGCGAGACAAAAAACCGCAAAAAAAATTCTAAACTGGACTCAAAACTCCGCAAATCGATAGCCATTATCAATAGGCAACTAAACAAATCGATTCCAGTTATCCTGGTTCCTGATCTCCGGTTTCGGAAGCACCGGAAATAGTGTTCATATATTCCAAAGTGGATCTCACTCACTTTTCTCAGCGATGGTTTGACCGATTTCCACAAACTTAGGTCTCACGGTGTCATGCGGAATTCCTGAATTTCATCCGGATCCGACTTCCGGTTCCGGAGTTATAGGGTAAAGTGTGTTAAATATTGTAAATATTAAACCGGCGAAACAAAAAACCGCAAAAAATTCCAAGTAGGACTCAAAACTCCACAAATCGATAGCCATTATCAGTAGGCAGCTAAAGAAACCGATTCTGGCTATCCTGGTTCTCGGTTTTCGATTAACGATGGGATAAAATATTCATATGCTCAAAAGTGGATCTCACTAACTTTTCTCAGAGTTTGAAGAACCGATATTTCCAATCTTAGTGCCAAATGAAAGGTTACGTCCTATGGTCCTACCAAATATTACTACATATTTTCGGATTCAACAAAAATTTTAACCATCGTTCAGAGTACAAATCGTATAAAAACTTCAAAATTTGAATAAAAACTAGTAGATTTTGTACGCCATGTTAGTTGGTGACTTCGATTATACCGGTGCTGGGGTTTCGTTGCTGGAAGTACATATAATAGTGAACCCACTTCGTTTTCTTAAGGATGATCTACGCGAACAAGGCACTGTATCATTCTGTAGGTTTTTTTTTTTCAATCATATAATTTATTAAGGCACACTGCTTAAGCTCTAAGATGCCAAGGGCTTTTTCTAATTTTAATTAACAAATAACTTAAAACTAGGATAGTATATTAAGATAATGTAATGACTTTGGCAGATCCCGCCTTCAGCTAGCAATCGGCACCGGCCGGCGTACTGAATGTAACACGTTGGTAAGTATCTTGGTATTAGCCGCTTCTTTCTGTCCGTGTGGGTTCGCGGGGGACACCCCCAGGCTACGAATACCAGGCGGGTGGCCCATATTCATCTCATAGACTACAGCGGCCGTCCGTGGGCAATGATGATGATGTTACGGAGGGAAATGAAAAAAAAAAATATACAGAGAAGTAAATATTACGGAGAACAGCGTAAAAAGGGGATATGGGAACAAAATGACTAAGAACGACAAAGATCTAATTAGTTGACATCGAGATGGTGAAAAAACGTGGGAGGGGGAAGCAGAAAATTTAGTGACAGCAGAAAGATCTTGTTAGTTCCAATGAAGATGGTGGACAGACGAGGGATGGGGAGATTCGGGCGGATGTTAGTGTCGAACCTGTGGGTGAAGTTTCTTCTTCGCATCAGTCGAGGAACAGGGGTAACTAACGCAGATTACACTTGTATATTAATGTGTTTAAGGAATTTATATATGAGTAACATATATGATATATCCCGACTCGCCAACACATCTCGAATCGGAACATCAGGTGGTCTACCTCGGGCCCTGAGGGAGTCCTTTAAAACAGACCTGGCGTCACAATACCCCACACATGACCATACGACATGCTCGATGTCCTGATAACCGTTGCCACAGGTGCAGAGACCGCTCTCCATGACCCCAATACGCCGAAGATGTGCGTTGAATGTGTAGTGATTAGACATGAGCCGAGACATAACACGAATGAAATCGCGACTCACGTTCATCCTCCTGAACCAAGGTTTCGTCGATACCCTAGGGATAATGGAATGTAGCCATCGTCCCAGTTCGTCATTACTCCATGAAGTTTGCCAACTTTCAAGTGCTCTTCGACGAGAAATACTGAAAAATTCATTGAAGCAGATTGGTCTTTCATAAATATCACCTTCTAATGCGCCCACTTTAGCCAATGAGTCTGCCTTTTCATTTCCCGGAATGGAACAATGTGAAGGGACCCAGACTAACGATATTGAATAAGACCGTTCAGATAAAGTTCGCAAGTGTTCCCGTATTTTCCCCAGGAAATATGGGGGATACTTTCCTGGCTTCATTGCCCGGAGAGCTTCTATTGAGCTTAGACTGTCCGTGACAATGAAGTAATGGTCTTTGGGCAACGTTTCAATGATCTCGAGGGTGTACTGAATAGCAGCTAATTCTGCGACGTAAACTGAAGCCGGATCACTGAGTTTGTACGAAGCGGTGATGTTCTGATTGAAGATGCCGAAGCCTGTGGACTCGTTGATGTTTGATCCGTCAGTGTAAAACATCTTTTCACAGTTGACTGTTCTAAATTTATTATAAAAAATATTTGGGGCCACTTGAGGGCGCACGTGATCCGGAATTCCACGAATCTCTTCTCTCATGGATGTGTCGAAAAACACAGTAGAATCAGAAGTATCCAACAAATGAGCACGGTTGGAAACAAACGAAGAAGGATTAATATTCTGAGCCATGTAATCAAAATACAAGGACATAAAACGGGTCTGAGAATTGAGCTCGACAAGCCTTTCGAAGTTTTCAATCACCATCGGATTTAAGATATCGCATCGGGTTAGCAATCGATATGAGAGATCCCAGAATCGATTTTTCAACGGTAAGACGCCCGCAAGCACTTCGAGACTCATCGTATGAGTCGACTGCATGCAACCTAAGGCAATACGTAAACAACGATACTGAACTCTTCCCAGTTTAATGAAATGGGTGTTCGCGGCGGATCGGAAGCAGAAGCATCCATATTCCATTACGGACAATATCGTTGTTTGGTACAGCCTGATCAGGTCTCCTGGGTGGGCACCCCACCATGATCCGGTTATTGTACGAAGAAAGTTAATTCTCTGTTGGCATTTTTGTTTCAGATACCTAATATGACTTCCCAGGTGCCTTTGGAGTCGAACCAGACCCCGAGATATTTGAATGTGAAGACCTGAGCTATGGTTTCACCCCTTAGTTGAAGCTGTAGTTGTGCTGGTTCTCGCTTCCTTGAAAATACAACCAGCTCAGTTTTCTCCGTAGAGAAGTCGATACCAAGTTGAAGAGCCCACGTGGACAAGTTGTGGAGTGTATCTTGTAATGGTCCTTGCAGATCGGCAGTTTTGGATCCTATAATGGACACAACGCTGTCGTCGGCAAGTTGTCTTAGCGTGCAAGATGTGTTGATATATTCATCGATATCTTTTACGTAAAAATTGTATAAAAGGGGGCTTAAGCATGAGCCCTGAGGAAGACCCATGTAGCTAAATCTTATTGTCGACAAATCACCATGTGCGAAATACATGTGTTTCTCGGACAATAGATTATATAAAAAGGTGTTCAAAACCGGCGAAAGACCATGCTGGTGCAGCTTCTTAGATAGGATATTTATAGAAACTGAATCAAAAGCCCCCTTGATGTCTAGAAATACTGATGCCATTTGTTCTTTACGAGCAAATGCCATTTGAATTTCTGTTGAGAGCAACGCAAGACAATCGTTCGTTTCTTTTACCCCTGCGGAAACCAAATTGTGTATCTGAAAGAAAGCCATTAGTTTCGACCCAATTGTCTAGACGGAAGAGAATCATTTTTTCGAACAACTTCCGGATACAGGAAAGCATAGCAATCGGCCGATACGAATTGTGATCGGAGGCTGGTTTCCCAGGTTTTTGAATGGCGATAACTCTCACTTGTCTCCAGTCGTGTGGGACAATATTACCCTCGAGGAACTTGTTGAATAAATTCAGCAAGCGTCTTTTGGCGGTGTCAGGCAGATTCTTCAACAAGTTGAATTTGATTCTGTCTAACCCCGGGGCCTTATTGTTACATGACAAGAGCGCAAGTGAGAACTCTACCATCGAAAACGGTGTTTCGTTTGTATTTGATGTCGCGGCGCGGGAGATCTTCTGTTCCGGAACAGAGTCTGGACATACTTTTTTAGCGAAATCGAATATCCAACGGTTGGAATATTCGTCGCTTTCGTTCGTGGTGTTTTGGTTTCGCATTCGTCGGGCTGTGTTCCAAAGAGTGCTCATCGATGTTTCTTTTGTTAATCCGTCAACAAACCGTCGCCAGTAACCTAGTTTCTTTGCTTTAACTAAGTTCTTCATTTGCTTATCTAGCGCTGCGTAATTTCTATAATTATCAGGTATTCCATATTTTCTGAACTTTTTGAATGCTAAAGATCTTTCCGCGTTCAGTGATGAGCATTCTTTGTCCCACCACGGATTGGGAGGAAGGATGTTAGTTTTCGCGCCGGGTACACGTTTCGTCTGAGCTTGAATCGCGGAGTCGAGAATCAAGCCAGTCAAAAGCGTGTACTCTTCCTCCGGAGGAAGTTCTTGTGTTGTTTCCAGTTTCTCAGACATCGCATTTGCGTAATATTTCCAATCAATATTTCGTGTGAGGTCATACGAAACATTGATTGTCTCCGATGGTCTTAATCCGTTGGCGATTGAAATTACGATAGGTAGATGATCGCTACCGTGAGGATCGGGGATTACCTTCCACTTGCAATCCAACCGTAGCGATGTCGAGCAAAGGGATAAATCCAGCGCACTTGGTCTTGCTGGTGGTGCAGGAATCCGTGTCATTTCTCCCGTATTCAATATTGTCATATTGAAGTTGTCGCAAATATCATGGATCATAGTTGATCTGTTATCGTCATGAAGACAACCCCATCCCGTACCGTGTGAGTTAAAGTCTCCTAAAACCAACGTTGGTGCGGGAAGGAGTTCTATGATATCACTGAGCCGCTGATGCCCAACCGAGGCTCTAGGGGGAATGTAGATGGAAGCAATACAAAGGTCCTTACCTTTGATTGTAACATGACATGCGACAACTTCAATACCTGGTATCGAGAGGAGGTTAATTCGATAAAAGGAATAGCACTTTTTGATTCCCAAAAGTACTCCTCCATAGGGGGTTTCTCGATCCAAACGAATAATATTAAAATTGTGGAAGTTGAGAGATATTTCAGAAGTTAACCAAGTTTCGCACAATGCAAATGCATCGCAATTCGTGGTATATAATAGATGTTTGAAGGAATCAATTTTTGGGATGATACTTCTGCAATTCCATTGTAAAACAGTGATCAAATCCTTGACCTCATTGGATAAATTAGCCATCGAAGGATACAATCGCTGAAAGAAGGGGCCATTTTACAGTCAACTGTTTCAAAAACGTCTCAGCTACGGGTACAAAGGTCATCAAAATACCTTTCAAGGGGTCAGAGATATTGAAAGTTTTAAAAATCCAGTCCACTATATCAGAGAATTTAATAAATCCAGCATTTGGTTGATTCTTTGACTGGTCTTTAGGGGCAATTGAGTTTTTGTTTGTCTTAGGAAGTGTTGGAAACTCCTTATCAGATCTCAGTTTTTCTAGATCAGGAGCTATTCTTTGCTTCGGTGTTTTACTAACACTACCATTAGCTGTTACTTTTGGAGGCCCCTCAAGGGCCACCTTCGAACCCTTACTAGGTAGCTTATGAGAGGAAATATTTCTCCTTTTCCTGTTGCTACGAGGGATGGCCGAAGATGTGCCTTCGAGAGGGTCGTCTGAATCGCACTCGTCTGTTGACAAGCAAGCATAGGGATTTGCAGATGGGCTTGGTGGTGTAGCACTCTTTAGCATTTCTGCAAATGTGCGCTTGGAGCGTTCCCTCAAAGAGTGCTTTAGCTTATCTCCACGCAATTTGTAGGTGGGACATGCTGAGAGATCATGCGGACCCTCACTGCAGTAGAGACACTTTTCAATGTCTCTTCCGCAAGAGCCATCCGCATGACGCTCTCCACACTTCGAACACGGGGCCGATTCGCACAATGGGAGGCTGTGTGTCCTAATTGCTGGCAATTAGTACAGTTCATAACCCGCGGCACGAAGAGACGTACGGGTAGACGAACCCTGTCCAGAAGGACATAATTTGGCAAAGCCGAACCAGCGAAGGTCACACGATACGAGTTCGATTGAGGATAAGATTTTGACCCATCCTCGGCGATCGATACTGAATGCAAGCGTTTGCAATCCAGTATCTTCAGATTCTTGAGTAAGGGGTTTTTGAAACCGCCAACCCCGTGCTCAAGAATATCTGCGCAAGTCAAACCTGCATCTGTGACCACGCCGTCTATTTCGACTTCGCGGGCTGGTACATATACGCGATAATCCCGCGTAAAGAGCTCATTTCGAACGATCTCATTAGCCTGCTTTAAGCTGGTCAACGAGACCCTGAGTTTGTCGGAGCGCATTTTTACTATTTGTGTGATAGTCGGGTAATGTGACGTCAGGTTCTTATTTAATGTCAATAAATTCAATGCTTTATCTTTAGATTTGGCCCGGAAGTACACCACATATGGACCGGTCGATAGCGAGGGTTCATCGGAATATTCCTTAATCCGGGGGGTTTTATTACTGTCAACAACAGGCGGATTAGGATCTGTCTTCATTTCTTCGTCTGGAGGGGGAGGACTCATTGTGCTTACTGTAGCACGAGGTTATATTTAGGCAAGTGGTAAATTATAAGAGGGATGCAACAATAAACTGTAATAAGTAATAAGAATAAAGAAAAAGGCAATACTTAGCTTGTTGTACAAATGCAAGGAACGGTCGCCAAGACCTGCTCTTGGTCGATTGCCACTTTAATTGATGCCAAAAAACCTCTACGAGGAAAAGCACAAAGCACCAGCTAACGGTTCGGTGCGAAGGTGCAAAAAACCTCACCGAGGAAAAGGCACAAATAAACTGTTTATAGTTTGTATGGACTAACGGTATCACTTCACTTCAATGTTCGATCACAATCGACACAGGGAACAATGGCCGCTTGTTTATACACCCTCATTCTTGTTTACGTCCGTATCCGCAATACGACGAACGGGTACTTTCGAACGAATACGAATAAGCCATTCTTGTTTTCACTCGAATGAATTCGAACGCGACTCGTTTGCCACAAAATATTCAAATATCAGTAAACTTTTTAAAATAAATGCTAAGCCTTGATGTAATCAGTCCAATTCATGTGATTAACCATATGCGAAACGTTATGTATGCCATTTTAGTTTCAAACGAAACGTGTATTCGAACATCATTCGTACGAACGAAATGTCCCATTCCCGTTTACGGACGAATAGACGAAATGCCGTGGTTTCGATTCGTCAGTTTAATGTTGCGAATCAACCGTTCGAACACATTGAAAAAAGTTTAACCGATCTCTAACAAAATTATTTTCGAATCTAAAGGTGATTTTTAATCAAATCATAAATTTGTGTTTTGCATAAATAATTTAGAAAGCAAAGCAGTATAGTAAAATGCTGTTTTTTTTCTGGGGAGCCTTTGAATATATGCGAGGTTCAAAGTTTTTATGCATCAATTTTGCATCTATTAAGTACTTTATGGAAAATACGCCATGGGTAAACATGCTTTATTTTATATTAAATGCATGATTTTACCAATGAAATAAATATGTAGGCTATCGAAAACATGACAAAATTGCAAGAAAAATGCAACATATTTTTCGCAGATACTACTGATCGGACTGCTATTTCAAATGCTTTTTTTTTACTTTGCACGAAGTTTAATTTGAAAATTTTATTTACCGACTTGTATAAAATTGGTCCTGAGTACGATACTTATTTATTATGTAGCATTCGTCACTTCCTTGATGCTTGCAATCTTCCTTAAAAAAAACTACCTGCGCTTTTGCACAGGAATCGCGTACGTACACGTTCGAGTGAAAACAAGAATGGCTTGTTCGCATTCGTTCGAAAGCATGTGTTCGTCGTATGGTCGATACGGACGTAAGCAAACATGATGATACAAAATCAGTGAAAAAAACAAGTCAAATAACAAATGATATCAAAGATTTTTATTTACAACTCAAATCTGTACCAGAACTGATAGTTTAAAGTTGGATGGGCGTTGTTTTTATGCATGTACGATGTTTAAAAGTGTGATTGATTCGAACGTAAACGGGAATACGAATTTGCTATACTTTCGAACGTATCGCATACGGCCGTAAACAAGAATGAGGGTGATAATCCGCACACTTGGCCTTGATCGGCGGAACAATAACCGGCTAACGGTACCGTTTCGATCGACCGCTCACAATAAGGCACTGTTCTATTATATAACGCGAAAAAAAACCTCTCAGAGGAAAAAGCACTATTGTCTATCACGCAATATCGTCCGACCACTTTATCACACACACAACTGGTTTTCAATGCTTTCGCAGTAAATCCAAATCACGTCTGTTCGCTCGGAAGGTTGAAACGGCAATGATTCTGTAGGTTATACTAGTTAAAGAACGTTGTCGATCCACATTTCGAACAATTCACGTTATGGTAATTTTCACTGCTTTGCGGTTCACCGCGTTTAATATGTCTATCGATTCGGAAAGAAACTGGAAAGTAATCTGAACTGAGATCACTGATTGATATCTGTCTAATCGACACTGAGCACAAGTGCGCTTTTCTTTTTGTGCGGTGTTCGACGGCTGCAGTTCCTCAGTTTCTGAAACTTACACGACAATGTATCACTCCAGTGAAATGCCCTCACTACCTGTGATTCGTGGGAAATCTGTGGGCACATAGAATCACATGTTAAATGAATCGATTTGAGAAGACAACCAATAATTTCGGACATTCATTGCAAACAGAATGCATAGGATTTTTATTGAATTTGATTCACGTACATATATTAGTATAGTCGATCAGTTGTGTATGGTTGAAAGGTTTCACTAACTATTATAGCACATTGTTATTATTGTAATATTAAACCAATAGTAATAATTCAAATATTTGCAAAACTAGACTCAGTTTAAAATCTTGAAGGCACTTAAATTATTTGACAAAGTTTTTAGGCTGTTCGTTTCATTCTCATGACACACCAGATTACAAATTCATAGAAGTTCTACTTTGCTGAATGTGAAACTACATTGCTTGTTATTATAAAAGAGGAATGATACACATAACAGTATAAATAAAAGAGGTATAACATTTATAAATTATATTTTAGTAGAGTACGAGCAGTCACATCAATGGCAAATAAATATTGACTAAAACACAAAATACGAATGGTTAAAAAAGAATACTTAAGAAATAAAGTATGAATAACAATAAATGGATTGTGCCCTTCTCTATCCACAACAGCCCTGTATGATAATTTGGACAAAAGAAAACCATTGACAAAATCAATGCATATATAATACGTTCAAATGTTCCTTTTGTAAATCTTACATTTGCCAGTTTATCACTTACTGATTAGCATTGATTTCTCTTCCACTTTGAACCAGTTCCTGAATATTCTGGTACTCTATATCATCGGTAAAGAAGCGGGTAAGAAATTTAAATGTAGGCCTATTTTTTGGATTATAATTCCAGCAACTTTTCACAATAGTGAACACCTTATTCGGGCAAAGCTCCGGCTGCGATAGACGTTGGTTATTCTCAATCAGCTTGATAACATCGACCCCCTTCATATCGTGATAGGGCGGTTGACCCAGAGAATACATTTCCCACATTGTGACACCGAAAGACCACACGTCACTGGCATGGGAAAAGGTGCCGTAGTTGAAACTTTCCGGAGCGTACCTGGTTTTGAAAATAAAAACACTTGTTGAGAATTGGCTAATGACCAAATATTGCATATACACACCATTTGATTGGCCACTTGCCACCTTGACTGGCTCGGTAATAATCGTCTCCCGCACCGATGGCACGCGATAGTCCAAAGTCGGATATTTTGGCTTGATAGCGAGAAGCAAGTAAAATGTTTCTTGCCGCCAGATCCCGGTGTACGAAGTGATGCTGTTCAAGGTATTGCATGCCTGTATAAAAAATTGATTCAATAAAATGTTACTGCTGCCGGCAATTTTTCTAGCAAATACTAACCACAAGCGATCTGCGCTGCCCAGATGATCAGTTCATGCTTCGGGTTGAGGGTCGTCTTGTTAGCAATGATATAATCCAACATCGATCCTAGTGGCACCAATTCCTCGATCATCATCAGCGGTGGACCTTTGCAGATTCCAATAAGTTTTACAATGCAGTGATGTCTCAGTCGTATCATAACGCTAGCTTCGCGTAAAAAGTCTGCCCGGTTGCGCTTCCCTTGACTCTCGACAAGTTGTTTAATAGCAATTGGCGTGAATTCCCCAGGATCTTCTGAACCTGGCATAATTTGATCCGTGCCTGGCTCTAATTGAAACGGCATCAATGATCCCTGATACACGTAACCGAACTCGCCGCGGCCTAGCACTTTTTGTGTCAAAATGTACTGCTTGGGAATGAAATAATTTGGCCGGTTAGATACACTTCGAGATAGTTTCATTTGCTGTTGCTCGTCTTCATCTTGCTGTTGTTGAATGATGGACAGAAATTCGGAGTCACCACTTTGAACACTGTCGCGACTCATCGTGGATATAGTAGAGTCTAAGCGCTCAAAGGGACCGCCCTGTCGGAATAAGTTAGGACTTGTTGGGGTTGTACATTCCTCCATCGATAGGCTACTGAAGACGGGAACATTTCGAGTTGGAATATAGTTGGTAGTGGTGCTAACTGGTGGTGGCAAGGCTGGCTTCATAAGAGGCATGCTACTGTTTGTTGACACAATCTGAGAAACAAAAAACTCCTTAAAGTTAAATTTTATTTCCATTATCTATAATTTACCTGCGGAAGATTTGGCGCGGGTACCGTTGGAGGAACATCGATGAAGTATATTTCCTCGGTACTATTGTCCAATTGCTGTTCAGTAAAAATATTTTTATCACTTTCTGTAAAATAGTCGGTCGCTGCCGGGGTATCGTCGATACCGGTTGCTTCGGATGACCGACGTGGACCGAGGACACCGTGTAGAGGGGATCCGTTATTGTTAATACTGTCCACGAAATGGCTGGAAGGAGCAGGGGGTTCGCCAATATCAATATCCACGATGGCACAATTGTTGCTCGGTGTGTTGTACAGTTCGCCTGATGTATCCAGCGGTTTTGCAGATGGTAGTGAAAACACTGATGTAAATTGGAGCTGTTTAAAGCACTTTGATGCGCTGACCTCTTCAATCAAGCTGTTTCTGTTGAGCTGACTATCCGGATCTGTGGGAGGTATCGGTTTCATCTTATTTTTTCGAAAACTCTTCATACCATCTATTATGATGTTCTTTTTCTTTTTCAATGTTGAACTACTCGGTTTCGATTTACTCTCGTCAATGTTTGGCGATGTCTTTGGAGAGGAAACTCGCTCAGGACTATGCTCGAAGAGACCAACTTTGTTCATTTGCTGTAGCATGATTTCATTTGGAACTGATAAGTTGCGCACCGGGACTGGCGGGTGTTGCAATTTCGTTAGACTGTTGTCACTCGATTTACGGGTAAAAGAGGTAGTCCCATTACTGGCCAAAATTGATCGTGCTGATGGTGGTGACACGGATTCTGCAATGTGGATTGCTTGACGTTTCATTTTAGGAATAGTCGAAAACAATGGAATTGGTGGCTTAGGTTTTGGAGGCACCGGATATTTCAGATTGATTTGGAGACCATCAGAGAATCGACTGTAGTGTTCTATAAGGTTTTCCAAAGACACCAAGTAAGGGCCATCATCAATGAAGAGATAGCTCTGTTTTCTTTGAATTATAAAATGTTTTGCTTCGCCATCAAAAAGTAGTGTCAATACATCTACACCGTGCTTTGTAGAATATCGTACCAAATATACTCCGGATGCATCATCGATATGTTTTTCTTCTAATTTCACCTCATTTTCTTTGTTCTCATATCCAGAGCAATGAGGTACTAGTTTTTGTGCATGTTCCTTCAAACACTCAACGGCCACCTGTCGGTCAAGCGTTCCATGATACCATTGACTTCGGTGAGTCGTTGGAAGCGGAGGATCATAATTGTTCAGATAGTCGACGGTTGAAAAATGGCCGTTGTCTTTTGCCAAATCTACAGGTAGCTCTCCGTAACTGGATCGAGGCATATGGGGAACATGGTTGAATAGTAGTTCTTTAACAGCGTCCAGATTACCATTCGCAGCTGCCTCATGAAGCGGCACCCATCCCGTATCTTTGTTTCGAGCTTGAGGATTGGCACCAGCGTTAATTAGCAAGCGTACCATTTCGATGTCACCGTTTTTACGACATGCATACTGAAAATAAAAAAAAAGTTTTCACTATCATGTTCTGTTATGTACTTTTAGTAAACTAACATGCAACGGGGTGTTTCCCTGTGCATCTCTGTTATTGATGTTGGAGCCCCTTTCGATCAATTTCTCCAGAATTCTTGCTTCAGCATGCAAACATGCCAAATGCACAGCAGTTTGTCCGTCTTGATTTTTCGAATCAATGTTCCTGTACCCACATTTCAATAATTCGGATACGATCGTGTAGTTGCATTCTTTCGTTGCTCGGTGTAGCAGGTTAGTCGTTCCGTGGCTCCGCACATCGTTTGGCGGTGGAGAACATCGACAAATAGCTTGCAAACGGGTTACTAATCCGTGAGCCGATTCCCTGTAATGCTCGATTAGCGAATCTAGACCGTGAATTGGTGTGTGGTCATCGATTGAGAAAAATGCATCGTCTCCGTGACGTCGTATCTGGTAATGAACGACTTCGTTTTGGAACAACACCGAAAGTACAAAATCTCCATCGGAAGAACTACTTTCCCGCACCATAAAAACTCCATCGCCTCCTTCTACAAGAACAAAATAAGCAGGCAGAGAAATGTATATATTATATATCCTTATGATTAAGCAAAAATTATTAAACATGATGAAATGCGTTGTTGCTAATCAGAATTGGGTCACAAATGCAGCTTTTAAAATGTTTACTATGCACACTTCAACCACAGTGAGTAGTGCTGAAACCAGCAAAATTGCTATTGCGATTATTGTTCTGATTGGTAATAACCATAAATAGTTCAGTTTACCGCACACACCTGATATATGAAAACATAATTAATGTTAACTGAAATTCATACTTTCCTATATAAAAAATGAATATGGGCAATGTGTGACTGCATTTTATGAGTAGAAAATGTAATGCTTTGTAGGACACAATCCCGATCGTTACATTTATTGTAGGAAGTGATTCTCATAGAGCTTACCTTGACGAAGTATTTCCTCTGCCCGTTCTCGGGACACTTTTCCGTGAAACCAGCAAAGGTTCTCTTCCCGATTCATTATGATTATGTAGGATTTAGTCTGTATATGCGGAAAAGACGAATAAAAAAATATAAATGAAATGGTAAACAACTGAATTATCATTATGGATTAGTATTTTAAAATATCAGATACTTTTTGCATTATAGATCCAACTGAAGGTCAACAGTGCAGAACTGACCTGTTGAATTTGCGATAAAATTTTTCTTACAGGCCAGCAAATTATCCTATTCTATTTATAGCATATACGCGTTAGGGAGAGGTCATTTTACGTTTGATCAAGTTCTTCCTTCAGGAATTTATCACTTGTATTCAAAAACAAGACTCACAAGACTGCAAACGGAGTTCAACACCACGAACACAGAAACAAAATCACCAAAGCATAGATTCTCGATAAAATTTGTTATTAGAATAAAAACAAATTTAATAATAAAGTATCCAATAACCAATAAAAACAATAAACGAAAATATTAAAAATTCTTGGTACTATAGGCAACAAAGTTTCATTATGAGAAGAGAACTGTGGAGTTTTCCCTTTGACGTATGTTGTATCATAAACTTCACACGAGTATAGTGTTTGCTCGCTTTCGCTCATTTATGTTGTCATAAATTCTTTTCAGAAAGAAAAAGCTGACCAGCACTACTTTGCTTATTGATGGGTTGGCGACTTGTATTCAAATGTCATCATGAAACAAAGAAACGAAAGCACAGTACGAATTCCTTGTGGTAAATTTCAGTTACAACATCGACGATTAAAAGCTTTAGTCCAATGTCATAGCCAGCACAAGAAGTCAACACTTTAAGCTGTTCGCCATGCTTGCTGGGGATACGTTTATTCCAGTTTCTCTTCTATTATAGATCTTCCATATAGAACTTCTACAAAGACATAATATTAACAAGATATCCAGCTCTCACACTTTCCGAACAAATCATTGGCAACATCCTTTTTTGCGAACATGGCGCCCTCAGGCGAGTCCGCATCGAATCTCGTACATAGAAGTAAGGGAGAGAAATGTCAAATTCGTGCGCGCCAAAATAGCAGCACTGCGCACCCATGCAATTGACATGAATTGTTGAATGTGATGCCGTGCGATGGCGTTGGCGAACTGAAAATGGATTTCGCTATAAGCTGACAGGGTGACTTCTAGTTGCTGAATTTGCTATAATTTTTTATATATATTTGAAACACGAGTAAAAAGCTGCTGGGGCTGTCAGTTTCTTTTGTTATAATTTACGGATTTAAAATTTAAAACTGACATAAATTGTGAATCTAGAACTAGAACAGTCCTGAACATACCCTTAAGTCCTACATACTACTGTAAAACTGGCATACAACCACAAGAGGCGAAAAATTTAGCTGTAATAATACAGAGATTGATGGCTTGATTTCTGCACTACTGATGCTATTATAAAGAACAATGTGCTAATATTAAAATGGAAAGACCGAGAATGGTTTTGCATAGCATAATTAAATATGTGAGATTTGTTGGCAACAACAAACACTAACTTGATTTTTTTTCACTTTTATCATCAACAAAACTGGAATGTAGAAATAAGAAAATAAAAAAAAAAAAATGCTTAGAACATTAACACAAATATGATGGGTGATTACCCTCCGAAGGTCTTTATTATGTAGGACCTACATTTATCTCTTGATTCATGTTTTATCTTTGATGCGTTTTCGAACAAGGAGACCTTTCCTTATCATTGTTTGTTGAAGTGCTACTTCTCTTTAAGTGTACCGCATATATATGACTGCAGCTGAATATGTTCAATTAAAAACGAATTATGAAATATTTGATTATTCGACTTTATATATATATATATATATATATATATATATATATATATATATATATATATATATATATATATATATATATATATATATATATATATATATATATATATATATATATATATATATATATATATATATATATATATATATATATATTCAGTTTTCAGTGAACTGTTCTTGAAGTAGAATTAGCTGGATAAACAAGAGAAATGAAAACATCAATTTCCATTTCATAAACTCGGTAGAGGGTCATCGAAAGAACTTTGTTTTATAAAGTTGTGCGTTGCCGGTTTTGCTTCTCTTCCATTCATTGAATTCTAAGGCACAATAAGAGCAATTTCTTCCCCTCAGCTTGATGAGAAGCTGCATTTCGAAGGAATTCTTCCCAATTTTAAATGTAATTTCCTCGTTCATATATAAGATACGACTGAGCACAATGACATTAAGGGGCGGGTAGGGTCTAACACTTTTGAAACATTATACATTTATTATTTTCTTTATATTTTCTTATTGTAAAACATTTAAAGAATATTCTGTGAAGTTTTCAAGCCTATTGGAACGAAACTCTAGAAGTTATGGACCTTTATCTATGGCTATCTTATTCTGCGAAGAAGCAAGAGCTCGGTGCACAGACAATAGATTTCTACTTCGATTGGTTTTAAATCTTGACAAAACATTCTGGAAATGTTTCATTATAATAAATTATAAAAGAAAAAACATGATTTTTTTTTAAAGTTAGGTCTTACGGGCTCCCTGGATTAATAAATTGTTTCCATTGATTTTATAGTCAAAAAATTTTAAATGCGTTTTTCTCGTCATTCAAAAACTATTGCACCAATTTTTTTCAAATTTTGCAGACACTTCCTACATATAAAAACCCAGACCTTTTCCTATTCGTTGTTTTTTTACTTTGGGGAGGTTTTACAGCTACAAAATGGCGGATTTTTTCGTGAAAAATCGTAGTTTTCACTTTGAACAACCTGCGCTGCGATACAGTGGACAACCCAAATCATCACTTTTAAGAAGCGTCTTCCAAAATACCTCTTCAGCGACTTATTTCTCAATATTTTTTCACCAAAAAATTCAAAATGTTGTTCGAATGATGCTTTTTATCGTGCAAAAAATTTGAATTCGTTTTGTTGAACAAAAATTCTGAAAAAAACTCTCAAAAATGATTTTTTTCATCGTTTTGAACCTACCTCCCTCTTAAAAGAAACGAACCAATGCTTATGTTCACTCAATAAATACAAATTTTTGATGATGGTGGATTCACTTAACTAAAACCCTATACTATTACAAAGCGCATAAATTGTTAGTGAATGAGAAAATGACGATTAGTTAATTTTTCATAATACATGATTATACCCTTTTCAGAAATCCTTATTTGACTAACGATTTTTCATTTCTATTATTTATTTGATTTAGTTATGACCATTAAGAAATCTTAGGCGATGTTGTGATTTTTGCTGTAGGAGAAATTGTAAATCTACGTACAAGCTTATTAATTTTATAAACAGTAAATCGATTCAATAGAAGATTGCATCGCATGGTCGGATTCTACTTATAATACTTTGGGACATTAGATATAATGATTCTGTACAAAGGAGTATTTGCAACTCATTTATACCAATGACATCAGATACTATGGTCTTTTTTATGCGGTCTTTTGTTATGCGGTTTTTCTATGCGACTTTTTTTATGCGAATTTTCAGAGTTATGCGTTTTTTATGAGAAGTTTCAGAGTTATGTGGTTTCCCTTCTGCGGTTTTTTTAAAGCGAAGTTTCAGAGTTATGCGGTTTTTTATGCGAATTTTCCGAGTTATGCGGTTTTTTATGCTTTTTTTTATGCGGTACGTAAACTCGCATAAAAAAGACTTCAGTATATTATTAAGATATCCAGCTCTCACATTTTACGAACGAGTAGTAAGTGACATATTTTTTTGCGAGCGTTGCTCACTCAAGCGAGTACGCATAGAATCTCGCACATACAAGTAGGTGAGAGAAATGTTGACTTCGTGTCTGCCAAAATAGCAGCACTGTGCACTCATACGTTTGACATCATATGTTAAATGAGATGTCGTGCAATGGCGTAGCTGAACTGAAGGTAGTCTGAATTCCTTCTATGTTTTCTTTCAAAGCAAGATTTTCATCAAACATTTCCCCACAATATATTGCTGGTTCAGACTATGTCAATTGGGTTACATAATTATGGTTCAGTTTAATTTAATGGTAACTAATGGGCTTTCAATTGTGTTTTTATATAAGTTGATGAGATCTTGAATTGTATCCATTCACAAACCACCGTTTCGTTCGTAAATGGAGATTCCAGTGAGCATGACCCCGTCATGAATATTCGCCAACGCCATATGGAAGACCCTCATGCAATATTCAATTCACCGTCCACTGCCGATCGCAATGACAATACATAATGATACTATTCTAGTTTTAAGTTAGTCGTAATTAAGATTAGTAAATACCCTTGGCATCTTAGAGCTTAAGCAGTGTGCCTTAAAATTATATTATAATATTGAATAAAAAAAAAGCCAGTTGTCAGGTCTTGTCCTAGATAACTGCTAGAAGGAGAATATCACACATATGACAGCTGGCTTGTAAGACCGGTGCCCTATGCATTGAACCGCCAACCCGGGAATACTTAGATACTTTCTCATGCATGCCATTAATCCTCCCAACACCGATTGAAGCAGAACTGCTACTGAATGAAATGCGAAGTGTAAAGCAACGATCGGAACCGTTCATCGTGCTAGAGGAATCAGGTAGATGACATTATTATGGCATGTTGTGATTGTTTCGGGAGGACAAAGGTCGATTCAAACCAAGTTTTCAATGGTATGCTATTGAATAATGAAACGATGATGGTTGTTAGATTATCATCCCTATTCTGTGTTTCGATCGAATCGGATTACTTCGATCGAATGTGAAAATTTGCATTCTGTAACTCGATCAAGTGATGCTTTTGTATGAAAAACTCGAGCTCGATCGAGATCGATAGAATGCAAAATTTCCCATTCGATCGAAATAATCCGATTCGAACGTATATTGTGTATATCAATCCATTATCAAATGACTGAGTTATTATCGTTCAAAATTATGACAGAAATAGGTTACGGGGCTAGTTTTGCATTGAAAATTGACACCCGGGCCCGTATCGTGAAGAGAAAGGCATTTTGACATTTTTTGACACAAAAATAATAAATGTGACGAAGCACCTTTCGAGAACCATTTCCGATCACTTGAGAGACATGAATAAATCTCAAAGGGTTGGTAAATAGGGAAAGTTATAGTACTACGAGCTTCTTAAACCCGGCAAAACAGATTCCGCCAGCTATCATAAAATCATGATCAATTTCAACAATGCATTAGTCTAACAACGACCAGAATGGGCTCTAAGACACACCAAGGCATTCTACAGCGTTCTAATACCGTTTTCGTTTTTGAAACCTACACGCGGTCGACTCTGACTCCGAGTAAAACGAACACGTGGTACGCGCCCTAAACAACTACTCATAGAAAAAAGAAAAAATATACAAACTCGCATGGATGTCGTGGTGCGACTTGTGAAAATTTTCAGATCAAAACTACGCGATTGGAGTCCGATCTAGAGCGACCCCAGGTTGCTAAAACAAACATCTCAAAATTCGTTTGGACGATTCTGTGTCAGCTCTCGAGCTGCTCTGATCAATAAACGAAAACGGTATAAGAATCCTTCCCACAGAGAAGTCCATCTCCTCTGTGTGACGAAGAGCAAGTATAATTTCTCCCCTCGCACTGACAACGTCACCGAGAGCTCTTCTCATTCACACATATACACCACTGTGATATGTTCGACACTGAGAAGAAGGGCGCTTTTCTTTTTATGTGATTTCCGTTTCTTGCATCCCCTGTGTAGACAAGAATCTTACACCAGCGTGTATCACTCTGGTGAAATGCCATCACTGGTGCCCCATGCATTGAACCGTCAGCCCGGGACAATGTAGTTAACTTGCAAACTCTCTCTTAAAATTAACTCTTTTCCTTTGCTCTGCAAAAAATAACTCCTGCTCACTGAGTTCTTTTAAATTTAAATACTAGTTCCTTTCAATCGTTAATATAATTAAATAATTAATGGAAGATCAACTCATAACGATTACAAATTAGCACTTGGTTGACATGAAAAATATTGATTTTGTTTGCTTTGAAATTGCTTATAGCAAAGCTGATATAAAATAACCCGTAAATAAAGTTCCAGTTATACGTGTTTGTAACATGTCTTCATAATTAAGTGGATTTAGGAAAATACCCTATTATGCATCCAAGTAACATAATCTTACCATGACAATCAAATAGTCGCCAAAAGACATTTTGCTGTTCAGCGATAGATATCCCAAATAAATGTGTTGTTAGCTTCGAACTGAATTCAACAGAATTTTCATATACTGTACAACTTTTTTTTAATGTAGAATGTCACACTAAACACAATGCATGCTTCACTTTCGGCAATAAATAACTGAAATAACACGCGGTAACAGAACGGCTAAAGAAGAACTTGGTAAATCTAAACATTTTTCACTTTCCATGAATCATTCGCGTTAGGTTTAAACTGATACAGTTCTGATATAGTAACAAGGAAAAGCCCATCACACTTCTATCAGTTAACATTTCGCGTTAATGCGTACTTATTTTACACTGTTAAAAGCCTTGTTGAGTTAGTTGAGTCTTTTAACAATACTGACTTAGACTGGCCTTCGAATAAAAACACGCGTAGGTCCTGTTGTAAGCCTCATCCTTATTCAGTAGCTCAAAATGTTTGGTTCAGTTGATAATTTTTGCATCCCGTTATTGTAATTGTGTTCTCTTCCAAAAAGAGAGATTGAAAATTTTTCGATTTTTTTCAATTGTTGTCGATTTACTTCATGCCCATTGCGGAAGCTGCAGACAGTAAATAAACATAAGCGTTAAATTGAATGTTTCGACACCTGTGCGGCTCGGAAATGACAAACTTCGAGTATGAATGAAGGAGTCACACCAACTGAAGATTATTCGTGCACAGTCGTGATGTGAGAATCACGCGCGCTTATATATTATTGCTGTGCGACGAACCGAACGATGTATATAATGTGAGCAGCTTTGGGGTTGATTGGTGGGTGGTGTTTCCCTTTGCGAGGATGGCTAGGGGTAAGTTATCCAAACCATGGTAAGGGCAGTTCTTGCTTTTAAAG
The DNA here is from genome assembly GCF_030247185.1 of Malaya genurostris. Classification (NCBI taxonomy): domain Eukaryota; kingdom Metazoa; phylum Arthropoda; class Insecta; order Diptera; family Culicidae; genus Malaya; species Malaya genurostris. The sequence goes on from NC_080572.1 coordinate 98,668,106, forward strand.
CTTTGAGAAAGTGCTCTGTTTCCGATTATTAGTGCGTGTGAACTTGATGTCGATGATGGAAGGAGGTGAGTATGATTCATCGTTCATCCTTGCTGAAGAGATCTTATTTCTTTTATTTCATTCATGTTCGAATTGGTTTGCTTTTCTAAAAATTTTGATAAGGTTTGAGCCAAATTTTCGGGTATGTTCCGGGTGGTTCCAGAATAAAAAGATTGATGTCATGTTTGACAAGGACGAGTCAGCAATAAACATTCAATCTGCTTGCACCAATTACGGATGTAATGAGCCTTTCTCCAGTATCTATCGTTAGTTGATCGATGTTCCCATGAAAAAAAAAAATTTTCCTAGTCTCGAACCGGGGTAAAGAGTTTATTTTCAAACTCAATTTCAAGCAGTTTTCCCAACTGCAGTTCTTAAATGCCAGATTTAGCTGAAAGATTAGTTTTAATACTTAGTATTTAGCACACGACAATTATAACTGTTGGATTATTGTAACATGGTAATTTAAAAGATGAGGAGATTTTATGCCGGCTGGAGAAAAAGATTGTGGATTTCAGCTCCAGCAGGTTTTTCGTTGTTCCTAAATAAATAAGTTAATAATTTCGTCTGCTCTGCACTGACGAGTCTAAGACGAAACGTAAAGAAAAGTATCAATTTTAATATCAGACGTAGAGTTCCAAAGAATCACAGAAAAGGGAAAAAACAAGAAAGAATACAAAAGAAAGAAGACTCACGAAGAAAACCTTAAGAAAAAAGCACAAAAGAAAGTAGAAGCTCAAATCAAACCAAAATCAAAAAAGTCGAGAAAAAAAGGAAGCAGCAAGATAAACAACAGATAAAACTAACACTTAAAATAGTTTCTGAAGCTCGGCATAATGAAATGCCAAATTAGATTGGCAGCACGACATTTTACTGATTGTTCAGTAATTCATTTGCTCCCTTCCGAAATTCGTTATATCGATATTCTGATATCTCGGTAAAGTGCATCTTTTTGCCGAAGTTTTTCATAATATTATTGCCAGTAAACAAAAAATATACCGAAATCAGCAAATCCGTTTGCCAAGATTTCGAACAGTGTGTTAGCTCTTACTGAAATATGGAAAACGGTGAAATATGGAAAACGATTTTTATATTTTTTGTATTTTTTGAAAAGCTTATCTTTTTCACTTTTGTCTGTTTACTTTTAATATACACATTCAAATATCTGCTTATTTTCTGGTAGAGGCGTTGAGGAGCACTAGAATCATTGATAGCCGTTATTTTTTCTTTTGGAGTTTGTCCTTTTCTTGTTGTACGCTGAACTAAAATGAACATTCTTAAACACCCAGTTTCCCCAACCTTAGCTATTGCGATATTTCATACAATAAAAAAAATCTTTTCTACGTTCGATTACTGATGACTCGGCCATTCATGATTCAATCCATGCAAAATTGCTGCTGACAAGTTCGACAATAATTGACAGTTAACAAATTTAGGATTACTGAGATTCTCTGTAATTATACATTTTGCCGAGATGATTACGGAGCACTCGGCCGTGCAAATATTGGCATTTCGGCAATAAAATTCAAGTGTTCATTTACTTACAGGCCTAACATCGTTATTAGGTAAGATGCAAGAGGAACAAGTGAAGCTCAAACTATAAATCTAAAATAATTCTATAACTACCGTATTTCTCTTCAAACACGAAGAATTCAAGTTGAAAGCAATTATTTCCAAGTTTTTCTTTGAAAAAATAGAGATTTTGAATGGATCCATGGGGCTACTTGCTTTTGGACCATGCTTTTTCAATACGATTAAATTGTTTATTTTCGTTATAACCACGCTACCCTTAACAACTCCAATCCGAATGACATGTACAGCGGTTTCAAATATAGGTAACTCTTTGGAATCGGATTCGGACTACCTTACCCTATTCTTATTGTATTCAGTTATTTACGTCAGGTGTATGTACTGTAGTCATTCGTCAACTTTGGTTACGGACAGTGGCGTATCCTGGTGGGCGGGTGGGATGCGAAGATTGGGCACTCGACGGGGGGCGGCAAACAAATCCTTGGGACCTTTTTTTTGATCGACCATCTCATCTGATCTTCTTTCCGGAGATGGAGTGTTTTTTTTACTCACTTACCTACGATGGGGGCGGCAAATCTCTTATTTTGCCCCGAATGCCAATTTTCCTCGGTACGCCACTGGTTACGGAGCTTGAGCATCGTTTTCTATTGGATTTTTTTTTTACAAATTCTCGGCTGATTTTTCAAATGGCCGTATGAGCAAGTGACCGTTTCCCTACGTTTACTTTCGCTTTTCACAATTGTGACGCGATTATGAAGATTTAAGGACTATTCACACATTTCAGTTCCGTGACGGTTCAGTGAAAGTGCCTTCAGTGCGCCGTCAGTGATCTTTTTTATCGGTACCCTTCCGTTCCGTTTCCGTGCTGTTTCCGTTCCGGCACAGCCAATGCAATGACATACCGCCTTCAGTGAAAATGAAAAATATCGGTGACGACGAATTTGAGTTTGCCGGACGGACGCGACACTGACGGCGAGCTGCACTGAAACGGCACTGTGCCGGATAGGTGTGAATGCGCGCATAGAAAACGAATGAAATAATATCAGTATCCGTGCACGGTGTCGTGCCGGCACTGAACCGGACCGGATATGTGTGAATAGTCCTTTAATATTGGATTTTACAAAACTGATCGAAAGTCGAAGGTTTCGAGTATCATTTGATACAGAGCTTAGTGGTAAACATGGAAACCACTTTGGTAATCAAAGTAGAGAAACTGTCACTTGTTTATACGGCCATTTGAAAAATCACCCGTGAAGTGTAATTGATGAATTTAGCGAAATAGCGTGGCATAATATCAAATGCATGGCTAACAGTAACGCTCGATCTATGGTTTTCATCGGTGATTAATTTGTCGGCCGGGAAAAGTCCCTAATAGCGCTCTCTAGGTTCCTATCGTTCGTCTGGTTCAATACATACATTCATACATGCACCGGCTACCTCTGTTATGAAGTCAGGTGTTGTTTGTATTATTGTTTCCGTTTTCCATTTGAACTACCATGCTTCGTTTTATATAGATGAGTCATGCTTTTTACCACGACAGCCAAGAGAGTGATCCAAAGCTTTCCACCATACTGGTGTTCGTCATGGTTTTGAGTTGAGTTGGAAGGGTGGAAGAAAAATACTTGTTTTTCATAGTTCGATTTGTGTCTCTAGAGTAATAGTTTGATCAAAAATTTGAGCAAAACATTTTGCAATAGTGAAAAGGAAGAGTACATATGACGGATTGATATATTTCCATAAGTTTTGCGTACTGATTGCTTACCAATACTTCTGAGCTTATTTTTTATCATTAATTAGATACTTTTTCAATTATTCAGTATCGCATTAGCTCTGCAATGACAATAACATCACATAAAGCTTATTCAAAAATAAAACTTATTTATCACTCATTATCACATCAGGATTTCAAAATGTATACTAATAAATACCAAGGTAAAATATACTGTAAAAAGTTTATTGAAAAAGATTTACAAAAGTTACATGAAATGAGTCGATAGTCAATGATTTATTTACATTGCTTCACTAAAATATCCATCGTTTAAAATATTCATGCAAACGCTGGTGCTTTTAAATACGTACCACAAAACACACCGTTTTGTAGAGTATTTAGACGCGCCAACCTATGTAGTTATTCTATTATTACACAAATTGTTCTGTCCTATTGCTCATTTGCCTAATAATACACAATATGGGTAACTTCAACAATGGTAATGGTAAGTGATAGAGAGGATGTTGTATTATACTAAATCTAAATATTAACAACAAGTTAACAAATATAATCACTTTACTTATTCAACCGCTCAAATCTCTTTGTTCAACGGAAATTTCTGTTCCGAACAGTGTGGGATGCAACTTTGATAAAATCTTCCTGGTCGTGGTTTCGATTCGTGTGTAATGTAGTGATCGATAAGTTTATTTTTTATCTAGTTCTTATAAACACACATGGCCTCGTCGGCACCGTCGGCGCAATCCGCAACCTGCAGTCATAGATCGATCTTGTTATGAAGTAATTTGATTAAAATTTCACACAATGAGACGTACTTTATCACACAATTGATCCACTGAAATGCAAATACCACTAACACATCGTAGCTCTCCTTCTGGACATGGTGACGCATGGGCTGTCGTCAAAAAGACTCTACTAGTACTACTAAACTTATAGTCGTTTTCTGAATCGGAGGTCATCATAATTTCTTTACTGTCCTGGAAATTGCCTAGAAGACAAATCAAATCAATCATTGTCTCTTCTTGTTAATAGTTAGTAATTACTCAAAGATTTTGAGACTGAAATAGTCCGTGTAGTCTCTGCTTCAGTTTGATCTTCAGCTTTTTCGGTTTTGCTTTCGACTGGATCCGTTCTGTTTCTTCGATTTACTTGAGGAACGTTTTCTGCAGCTGTTGGTTCATATTCATCCTCACTAGATGAATCATAATCGGAGTACTTTTGCTCTTTGCGTAATTGCTCTTCTTGGTGGTTCTGCTGATTTCGTTCCCGATCCTCGTTAGTGATTGTAAGATACGGCTTTCTAAATGTTTAAAATATAGATTCAACATTAATCCTTCAAAACGTAATTATTTAGAGATAGTGGGATAGGCTTACTGATTCACCGGGCTATTTGGAACCTGCACTTGTACAAATGGATATTCACGCTGGTTTCCGAACCCGGTCGGATAGGTGGTTTGTTCATCGTAGTAGCAGTCTATTTCATCTGATGCATCCGGGCAGTCTTCGTACTGGTCACAACGCCACTTGTCTGGAATGCACTTGTCGTTTGATAGACAGCGATACTCGTCTCGTTCGCAGAATTTGCAGTCTGATTCATCCTCTCCGTTGTGGCAATCTTTAATGTTATCACATCTAAAATTTTGAAAAGTTAATTATAGTTATGCTAACGGTCAATTTGATTTTCAGCGAATTCATCTTTGTTTTTCATATTAACCTATGCAAATAAACTAACACTTTATCTTATACAATTCAAAATAAAATATCGAAGCTACGAAGCAATGGTGGCTATAAATTTTTTGTTTTAGTTCAACGGTCTCCCAAAATCGCTTTGGCGGGTAGGATTCTCGCATACATTCCGATCATTCGACGGCACCATGAAACCGTTCATTCGAACCTAAGTTTGTGGAAATCCGAAAAGTCACCTCTGAGAAAAGTTAGTGAGTTTCATTTTGCATCCGTTGTCTGATACTGCAAAATGAAACTCACTCACTTTCCTCAGGGGTGACTGAGTACTTCCTGAGCAGGAATATAGAGACCGGTAGCGTAGAAAACAACATTGATATATTGAATTAGTTTTGAACTTAATTCAGAAGATTTTTCATGTTTTTTGCATCGTCGCTCTAAAAAGGCGGGTGGGTAATGTCAGAGACATAACTGGATGTCGTGAATACGAAAACAACTGACATGTTCCTTAACACTTCCGAATATTTTACATTACTTCGTTTTTACATGATTTCGTTTGTACCTTTTTCACTGATGGGCGGTCCTAACGGCTATAAAATAGCAGCATATAGAATTTTAATTTCGATTATTTCATTTCGGATTTGCATTTCATTGAAAGAAACTATCCGGATGCTGTACGGGATTCATTCCTCCCTTTCAGAAGGACCAAATTGTGAAACTCACTACGATATTAACACTCCAAATACCAAGCCCGAAAAAAGGTTGGAACGTTAATTTTGAGCTGTCATAGCTCAGCTGTTTTTCAACGGATCTCAATAAATTTTACACCCTCGAATTTTGTACAGTTCGTAGATTATTTTAAGCATATCATTATTGACAATTGGTTAGGAAAAATCAATGAAAATGTGATTTTTCCCGTTCCAAGTTTTTTTCAGGCGCAAAAAATGCCCTATCTGCTATCTAATTTTGTTTCCTTTGGCATCAACGTCGCGACTGAATATTGAGAGCTCCAACTTTATCGAGTCATAACTTTGTTGATAGTCAACTGATTTTCAAAATTTGTTCACCATTGGAATTGTACTAGTTTCAGAAATAAAATGCACTAAAACATACGTAAAATAGAGTTGTCTACCTAAAGTTATAGAGAAAACTGTAAACAGAAGACTACATAAAAGATGGGATTTTTTACAATGGTCGTAAATATCTCTGAATTCAAAGCGATGACCTATATGTTTTTATACATCATTGGATTGCTAATAAAACCAGTTATAAATAGGGCTAAACTAGCAGTTTTTTTTTATATTCAAAAACATCTAAAAATAAATTACAAACACTAAAAAATTTCAAATTTTAGTTATTTTTACAAAATGCTTAGAAATTAAAGCGGTGACATACACTTTTCTCAGAGATGGCTGAACCGATTTTCAAAAACTTGGATTCAAATGGAACGTCTTGTAACCCCGTATAAAGTTCCTGAATTTTATTCGAATCCGACTTCCGGTTCCTGAATTACAGAATGATATGCGCAAACAAATGAAAATAAGTGCACTAATTTTTCTCAGAGATAGCTGAGCCGATTCTCACGAACTTAGATTCAAATGAAAGGTATAAATGTCTTATACAAAGTTCCTGAATTTCATTTCGATTCAACTTCCGGTTTCGGAATTACAAGGTGATTAGTATAAAAATTACAATTTCAAATTATTTCATCACTTTGCTCAGAGATGGCGTGGCAGATTTAACCAAAATTAGGTTCAAATGAAAGGTCTCATAGTCCTATATAAAACTCCAAAGTTCCATCAGAATGCGACTTCCGGTTCCGGAATTATAGGGTGAAGTCTGTTGTAATTATTATTAGTTAGTCGAAGCCATGAAATAAACAGCAGAATAGTATACCACCAAAACTGTAACATTTGTTCCTAAAACATGAACCAATCAATTTAGATTTTTTTCGTTGACGAAAACTCTCAGGCATCATAGGAAACTTTTATGAAATTTCACTTAATTTCTTGAGATCTTTTTGACACAAAATCAAACAATTTTTTTTCCTAAATAGTAGTTGATTTCTTTTGCGATGGGTTAGTATGTAAAATACTTAGTTCAAGTTCTACTTTCTTATTATACAAAGCAATCGCAAAAATAAGAATTTCCGTTTTATCTGAAAACTAAAAATCTATTGGTGAAATTCAAATTATGAGTTTCTAAGAATTGTAGTTTTCGATAGAAGTATGAAAACATATTTTGATACAATAAAATCTCAATATACGCGAAGTTTAATTTACGCACCCACGACGTAAATTGAGGTTAGAGTATATACTGAAACGTTGAAGGCATAACAGAAATTTTAAAAATTCTGATCCTACACCGATTTTTTAGATTCTACGGAATTCAATTGAGTTTGTTTTATGTTATACATAAAAATTATTTGGATCTATGTGTTTATTCTTTAGTACAGCACAAAAATCGAAAAAATGCGAAGCCTCTATTTTTGAGTAAATTGTAAATAAATTGATTTCAAAATATAAAAAATTATAAATTATATTAGTCAATAACGTAACTGTTCTGGCTTGAAATTTTTATGCAATACATTTCCGCTGATAGAAATTGAATGTATTTCTACCAATTTTTTTAGTTGTTTTGAGAGCATATATATAATTTTATTCATCAAAACAATCTTTATGATAATGATTCTAACAATTTAGAGCAAAAAATGTACAAGTCATCGCTTTCATTTTTGAATTATATATTAAAAATAATTTTTTTGTAATATTTGTCAATATTTACATTTACACTGTATATTTTCAGGATGTTTTTGATGGTGCAAAAACGCCAACTTAGCATAAATTGTAGCTGGGTTGACTAGCAATCGAATAATGTATAAAAACATATGTTATAGGTCATCGCTTTGAATTCAGAGATATTTACGACCATTGCAAAAATTCCATCTTTTTATGGTCTTCTGTTTACAGTTTTCTCTATAACTTTAGGTAGACAACTCTATTTAACGTATGCTTTAGTGCATTTTATTTCTGAAACTAGTACCATTCCAATGGTGAACAAATTTCGAAGATCGGTTGACTAACAACAAAGTTATGACTCGAGAAAGTTGAAGTTCTCAAAATTCTATTCACAATGCTGGTGCCGCATAAATGAAGATAGGGCATATTTTGTGCGTAAAAAAACTTGGAACGGGAAAAATCACACTTTCATTGATTTTTCCTAACCGATTGTCAATAATGACATACTTAAAATAATCTACGAACTGTACAAAATTCGAGGGTGTTAAATTTATTGAGATCCGTTGAAAAACAGCTGAGCTATGAAAGCTCAAAGTTACCGTTCCAACTTTTTTTGAGGCTTGGTGCTTCGCGTAACTTTTTGAGGTTTGGTATTAGGAGTGTTAAACACTGTTCGGAACATTTTCTCGAACGATTTGTTGTACAGCAGCAGATATTTTGTTCTCTTCCTCAGAACGCGTTCTGATTGGCTGGTGTTGACATGGGTCAAATGAGATAGGTTTTTCAATAGTGTACTATTGAAATACTTCAATGCTTTTTCTATACACGCTTAAGTTGACAAGTTTTGATTTTATTGGTAGTTAGATTATATAAATCCCTTCATAGATCACTGAGCTATGAGCTTTAAAAATACGAGAAAGGCAAACGCGTCTTATGAATTATCTTCTTTGATACTCGTTTATACCAAACATTTCAGAAAAGTTTAATTTTGAATTATTTGAGATTATGTCAAACAACTGAATATTTTATCATAAAATTGTGATACAAGAAGAGATATTTACGATCAAAAATTTATCACTCTCTCAGAGGGTAAATTTTGAAAAGGCACCCCATAGTAAAGTAAGTCGTATTCACGACAAAAACGGTTTGAAAGTTCGAGCACTTATCGCCCTGTAATTCAGAAAGCGGAAGTCTGGCTAGGCAAGGCCTACGAATTGGAATAGGTTTTAGTATAGTTTCGCAGAGTTTTTACGATTTTAGCATCATTTATGATTCGGGAACCGGAAGACGGATCTAACACATGGATCAATGAGTCCAGAGACTAAAGCAGAGATGGCGCTTGAAACAGGTCAAAATTTTAAGTCGATCCGACAAGAAACAGCTGAGTTATCGAGGTTGGAGTAAAGTCGTTTTGTTGTTTGTTTAAAAATGGAAAAAAACCGAGTTTCGTATTTTGATAAAACATTGTTTTTTAATGGGTGAAAACACCGTGCAAGCGAAACAATGGATTGAAAAATGTTATCCGGACTCTTGTCCATCAAAAGCAACGATTTGTCGGTGGTTCGCCGAGTTTAAACGTGTGGAAGCCGTTACACCGGAAAATATGAGTGAAGTGACAAAAATTATAATGAAAGATCGTAAAGTGAAGCTCCGTGAGATTGCTGAGATGACACAGATATCATATGGAAGTGTATTTACTATCCTTCATGAAAAATTGAGCATGAAAAAGGTTTTTTCCAAGTGGGTGCCGCGATTGCTTGGAACAAAAACAGCAACGAGTCGATGATTCAGAAAGCAGTTTATCGCTCTTTACTCGCAACAAATAAGATTTCTTGCGTCGTTACGTGACCATGGACGAAACATGGATACATCAATACACTCCAGAGTCGAAGCGGCAGTCATCTGAGTGGCGCACAGCTGGCGAAAGCCGTCCGAAGCGTCTGAAAACGCAGCAGTCAGGTGGCAAAGTCATGGCGTCAGTTTTTTGGGATACGCATGGCGTGATTTTCATTGACTACCTCGAAAAAGGTAAATCGATCAACAGTGATTATTATATTGACTTACTGGTGCGTTTGAAGGAGGAAATCGCAAAAAAACGAAAGTACATGCAGAGAAAAAAATCATTTTTCATCAAGACAATGCACCCTGCCACAAGTCGATGAAAACAATGGCGAAATTGAACGAATTGGGCTTTGATCTGCTTCCCCACCCCCCATACTCGCCAGATTTAGCCCCCAGTGACTACTGGCTCTTTGCTGATATTAAAAAAATGCTCCAGGGAAAAAGATTTGGCTCAAATGAGGAGGTCATCGCTGAAACTGAAGCTTATTTTGAAGCGAAAGATAATTTTTTTTATAAACATGGCATTGAAAAATTGGAAAAACGTTGGAACCATTGTATCACCCTAAAATGTGATTAAGTTGATGAATAAAAAAAAATTTTGCAAAAAAAATGTTGTTTCCTTCGTTAGTCTGGGGACTTATTGATCCATGTGTTAGATATTATTTAGAACTTATTTAAAATACCCTACGACCTTCTATTTGAATCCAAGTCGGCTTGGAAATCGGCACAGCCATTTCTGAGAAACTGAGGATAGTTCCATTTTTATGTTCTCGACCACTATTTCCAGTACTTTCGGAACCGGATACTAAGAACCGGTATAACTAATGTAAGATAGTTTGGTTTTATACCGCTCAATTTTCTAAGAGATGGCTAAACCGATTTTAATAAGTCTTTTGAAAGCTACTATCGAATTGTGGATCAAGTTCGAAAATAAAATGGTTGTCACTTTCGGTGAAGTAACCGGCCAATCGCACGTTTTGCATCAGCTGAATTTTCGCGAAGATGACTCAACGAGTTTCGTTAAAGTTGGGCTTATTTAGAATCTAACAATTTTAATCAAGTTTGAAGTATTATGGCGAACATTCCCGGTTCGGAAGATGTAATCTCATTTATTCCAATGTTTTTTGAATGCGTTAAAATATCTTGGAGATGCCTGAATCGATTTCGAAAGACTTAGGCCGAGTATAGAATTTTATGAATATTTTAGTGAGACTATTTAAATGCATTATTACACCACAAGGTGAATTAAGAATAGTTTTTTTTATATCGTCTTGTTTTGCTCAAATGAAAAGTCTTCGGTTTCACTCGTGGGCGGTACGGATCACTGCTTCAAACGATATACTCACTTCCATTGTAGTGGTATACAGCTAGAATCGGCGCACTGGAATTCATTGGCGTAACAATCGCTTTGACGGGTAGGATCTTCGCATACATTCCGATCATTCGAATCCGGATAACTATCACAATCAAAGGTAGCTGTCAGTATTTCTGAACTAGCGATGATATGCGCGCATGGTTCGAGAATAGCTATCAAATACAAATAAAATCAATTAATTTTCCAACAAGTCTATTCTACTGTACGTTACTACTCACACTTGCAAATTCGTTTACAAGGTGTCAAAGTTCCCATTCTCGTCGGTCGACACTCGGGTTCTAGTGCGAGACAGACAAATTCGGCGACTCGAGCTGAACATTTGGAATTGATAAGGTACTGGAAATGTTCATACTCCATGTTTGTGAGTTGTAGATTCTTCGAAGTGGTCAGGTCATATGGTAGAACACCTCGGCACAAGGGTAGCGATGTAGATTTGCAAATACCTAGAATTGTTGATTATCATTAGTTAGGGTGACTGCTGCCAGGAGGCTCACCTGCTGGGCTGTCTGTTGGCTTGTGGGCAGTACCTTCTTCGGAAATATTGAATCGTTTCAAACCTTCGGTGGTAATTTCGAACCGTGACAGAATAGGTAGTGTTGGGGAAACTTTGGTCCTATATAAACTGGAGTCCGTTGTGGTCGAGGCGGAGGTAAGATTTTTCTAGAAAAAAGGTTGTATGGAATAGATGTAGTCGGACGATAGTAGAACTTATGGGCGAAATGTTCTATATTCATGAAACGATGATGATGATTGGCGTAAAGAGAGTGAGGCTTTGGCATACAAATGATACATCTGTTTGAAAGGGTAAGATATGAAAATATTTACAGTTGAAACATTCAACATGTGATAAAATTATAAAGAAATTTGAACTATGGACACTCGCCTGCGTGAGTGTGTAAAAGGGAATGTTGCGGCACAATTCATAATACTTTTGCCTTATACCGATACCAGCCACCATGCAAGCAAGACACAGCTATCTTTTGTCAGCAATGGGGAAAATGAAAGCCACCAGTGGGGTTCGTGTATTGAATGTAAAGGATTCATGCTCCCATCAGACACATAAGGGACAGGGGTGATAACGAATATAATTGAAACAATAAATCACTTCTCTCTGCCTTTCAAGTATCATCAACTGTTCATTTAACATCTTCAACTGTTGCTCATCCTCTTCGATAGGGACGCCAAAGCTATTCTGATGACCTGAAGTGAATCCAAGCGATCTGAGCGAAATATCTTCGTTAGATCCCACCTGTCTGCTTTGTCCATCTGCTTCGGCGTCGATAGCCCGTGTAGTTTGTTCTTTGACATCATCTTCGTTCTCGAATTCATCGTCGTCGAAAGATACCTTCGCTTTGGTGTAATCCTTCAACGAAATAGTGCTTGTTTTCCGTACGGGCGTCCGTGTAGAACTACTGATCTTCACCACTTGGGCAGGGGTTTCTTCACTAAGATTTTCATGCTCCGTGGAGGTCCACAAGTGTTGACCTTCATTCCTGTTATGTTCAGTTTTTTTGACGAAAAACGCAAGTAAGTCATTATTTAGACCGAAAGAAAACTTTGAATTCGGTGTAGCACCATCCTTAGAAAATCCGATTCCTTTATCTTTATGATCTCGGCCAAATGTAGTTACAGCACTGCTACCCAGTTCGTTAGTGTGGGTAAAATCGTTAAAATCTATAGACAGATTCTCTTCAACGTCATAAATTCCGTTATCTCCCAGCAGAGAGCTGCTCATTATATCCCTATCTATAAGATTAATTGAATACATGACAATTATCCGTTAGATTATATTTCTATTAAAACATTTATAACTTACCTACAACCAAGAAATACACCACTAAACCTAATAAACTGCTAATCAAAAGCAGTCCCAGGGGCCACTTGATGAAGCGCCATATCAGCTTGAGAGCTTTCCAGAAGCAACAGCTGGAATGGTAAGATGGCCGGAAAAAGGAATTTACGGAGGAGGAACTGGTGAGCGGAGTTTGGGAGCCGGCCTTCCAGTAGTTAAAACTCTGACGGTTAGCATGCAGGTGATTGGGCAAAGTGTTCCCTGCCGAGGGTGAATGCTGGGAGGATGTTTCTGTGTATCCGCTGTATGGTGTACCCTGGAATTAAAAGTGGAAATCATGGAAAATTTGTTAATTGATGCAATTTTTTTATCTGATTGATGCACAATTGGAGAAAATCTTGTGATTTTACATCTTATAAGATGCACTTAAATACTGAGAGCGGCGACTTGAACCGAGAATCATTTGATCACAAAGTACCTCCAGTAATCGACTCAGCCATAGAAGCACACACCTGCTTGGCTGGTAAGTGGTGCATATAAATTCAGTTAGTCCCACTTGCTCGCCGAATGGAAATTACAGTCGGAACCATTGAAATTCAGACTTATCCAACATTAAATCATTACAAATGGAATTTGACAAATTAAGTCTTTATGAATTACATCGTATGAGGGATTATGCCACAAATTAAATTCAATTCAATTTTTTGTGTGCATAGTTCGAAAAAATCATGTGGTTTTACATCTTTTAAGATGCACATAAATGGAGCGTCGTATTTAACACAAATTTTTATTCAAGAGCATGTAAAATTGTGTGATTTGAAAATTAGGGTAACAGAGGTATTTTGGCCACTTCGTATATTTTAGCCCAGCTAACAAACTTTATGGATGTGAGGTAGCCCATGCTAATCACATTGAATTACCTATTGCGGAAGGGTTTTTCAAAGATATTACAACATTTCGATAGATCGATAGCAACAGCGCGACTTAAACCAAGAACCATCAGCTCACAAAGCACGTCAGTTAATCGACTGAACCACATAAGCCCATATCTGATGATGATCTTGATGAATAATTGATATATATATATATATATATATATATATATATATATATATATATATATATATATATATATATATATATATATATATATATATATATATATATATATATATACATATATATATATATATATATATATATATATATATATATATATATATATATATATATATATATATATATATATATATATATATATATATATATATATATAAATCCATACAGCGGCACATTCCTGATCGATTGCAAATTATATACGAAAAAGGTAAAATTCTGTACGAATGGAATATTACTTCATTTAAAAAGTTAAGTAGTTATGAATTGTCTTGTTTGTAGAATTATGTCACCAGTAAAGTTCATATTTTTTTCTGTGCAGGTTTCTTTCTAGCTGTGTAGTACTACAATCCAATGCGCAACTTTACCACGTATTTCAGCTGATACCGCCAATTGATTTTTTTTTTTTTTTTTTTTAATAACTTTTTATTGGAATATGAGTTAAAATTAAATTATTAAGATTTAAATTGGGTGTTCAGCCACAAGTGGTGACTTTTCAGCCCTGTTATATATATATATATATATATATATATATATATATATATATATATATATATATATATATATATATATATATATATATATATATATATATATATATATATATATATATATATATATATATATATATATATATATATATGATTTGGTTATTACCATGAAGACATCATTTGCTTCCGCAATTCTGAGATTTTTGTGTAGGGAAAATTCTAAACCTACTTGTATTGTGTAATGGGGAAAAGGAACTTATATACTAACTTACTAACTAATACAGAGAGCGAATCGATTCAATTGAAGATTGCATCGATTTTTGTCGGAATTTGCTTATAATATTATGTGACATTACATCTAATGGTTCTATATTTGTGAGTCTGTGTAACTCATTTGTACTAAACCAGGGAGGACGCTTCAGAATCATTTTCAGAATTTTATTCTGAATCCTTTGAAGCGTTTTCTTCCTGGTGGAACAACAGCTTGACCAAATTGGTACCGCATAAAGCATGGCTGGTCTGAAAATTTGTTTATAAATTAACAATTTGTTTTTTAGACAGAGCTTAGAATTTCTGTTTATAAGAGGATATAAACATTTAATATATTTATTACACTTTGCCTGGATTCCTTCAATGTGATCCTTGAAAGTGAGTTTTTTGTCATACGTTGAACCTAAGTATTTAGCTTGATCAGACCATCAATTCCAAGCCATTCAATTTGAGAATGTGATTATTGGTTGGTTTAAGAAAAGAAGCTCTTGGCTTATGAGGAAAGATAATTAATTGCGTTTTTGCTGCATTTGGTTTAATTTTCCATTTTGACAGATAATCACTGAAAATATTTAAACTTCTTTGTAGGCGACTGCAGATCACTCTTAGATTTCTACCTGTGGCTAACAGACTTGTGTCGTCACAGAATAGCGATTTCTGACAACCAACGGGTAGATTTGGAAGATCAGAAGTGAAAATATTATACAAGATTGGAGCTACACTCGAACCCTGCGGAACACCGGCTCGTACGGGTAGCAATTCAGATTTACAATTCTGATAGCTAACCTGAAGAGTACGATCAGTTAAATAATTTTGAATCATTTTGATCAAATAAATAGGAAACTGGAAATCAGACATTTTTGCTATTAAACCTTTGTGCCAAACACTGTCGAATGCTTTTTCTATGTCTAGAAAAGCAACTCCAGTGGATAACCCAGAAGATTTATTTGATTTTATCATGTTCGTTACTCTGACAAGTTGATGAGTAGTTGAATGTTCATGACGAAATCCAAACTGCTCTGGTAAGAAAATTGAATTCTCATTTATATGAGTCATCATTCTTAACAAGATAATTTTTTCAAAAAGTTTACTGATAGAAGAAAGTAAGCTAATTGGGCGATAACTTGATGTTTCTGCTGGGTTTTTATCAGGTTTTAGGATAGGAATTACTTTAGCGTTTTTCCATCTTTTTGGGAAGTAAGCTAATGAAAAACACTTGTTGAAAATTTCAACCAGGAGTCTCAAGGCAACATCGGGAAGATTTTTAATAAGAATATTAAAAATTCCATCATTACCAGGAGCCTTCATGTTTTTGAGTTTCCTAATAATTGATTTAATTTCATCAAAATTCGTCTCAATAATGTCATCGTGTGATAACACTTGGGTTGAAATATGATCATACTTCAGTGAGACTTCATTTTCAATAGGACTCACAACGTTTAAATTAAAATTGTGGACACTCTCGAACTGCTGAGCAAGTTTTTGAGCTTTTTCACCATTTGTAAGAAGTATTTGATTTCCTTCCTTGAGAGCAGGAATTGGTTTCTGAGGTTTCTTAAGAACCTTAGAAAGTTTCCAGAAAGGTTTAGAATATGGTTTAATTTGTTCAACTTCTTTAGCGAAATTTTCATTTCGCAAAAGAGTAAATCTATGTTTAATTTCTTTTTGTAAATCCTTAACTATGTTTTTCATAGCAGGATCACGAGAACGTTGATATTGTCGTCGACGAACATTCTTCAACCGAATGAGCAGTTGAAGATTGTCATCGATGATAGGAGAATTTAATTTAGTTTGAGCTTTGGGAACTGAAAGATTTCTAGCTTCGATAATATAATGATTCAAATTATCAATTGCTGTGTCGATGTCCGCAGAATTTTCTAAAATAGTTTCATGATCCACATGATTTTCAATGTGAGATCTGTAATCCAACCAATTAGCTCTATGATAGTTGAAAATAGAACTAATTGGATTAATTATAGCTTCGTTGGAAAGTCTGAATGTTACAGGAAGATGATCTGAGTCAAAATCAGCATGAGTAATCGGTTCACTACAAATGTGACTTTGATCTGTTAGAACCAGATCAATTGTAGACGGGTTTTTCACGGAAGAGAAACAAGTAGGATTACTGGGATGAAGAACTGTAAAGTAACCAGCTGAGAGTTGATTATGAAGTATTTTACCATTACTGTTATTTTGCCTACAATTCCACTGGACATGCTTAGCATTTAAGTCCCCTATTACGAAAAATTTCGATCGATATCTTGTAAGTTTTTGCAAATCGCCTTTAAAGAAATTTAATTGTTCGCCGGTGCATTGGAATGGCAAATATGCTCCAGCGATGAAATAAATTCCATGAATGGTTTCAACTTCGATTCCCAAGCTTTCAATAACTTTAGTATTGAAAGAAGGTAAAATTCGATGTTTAATTTGCCGTTGGACAAAAATGGCAACTCCACCACCAATTCCAGTAAACCTGTCAAATCGATGAACCACATAATGTGGATTACTTTTCAATTTTACATTTGGTTTAAGAAAAGTTTCTGTCACAATGGCAATATGAATTTTGTGAACTTTGAGAAAATTATAAAATTCATCTTCACTCGATTTCAAAGATCGAGCATTCCAATTTAAAATATTCAAATAATTATTTAACATCACTGTTAAATTTTAAATTCATTATAATATTATTTGCAAATTTCCATCCGATTTGAAATGCTTCAAAAAGTGATGAAGTCGAATTCATTTGGATGATCATTTGAAAAAGTTGATCTTGTAGGTAGATCATTTTATTTTCAGTTATATCGCCTAAATCGACTTCATTTAAAGAAGCGAATGGCATTGAAGAAATATTTGTAGGTAGACTGCCATTAGAAGAAGATGATTTGGCCGGTCTACCTATTAATAAATTGTTTTCGTTAGAAGAAGAACTGCAAGGCGGTCCTGTGTTTTGATTATTTACATTAGAAGAAATAGGAGATAGATTTCTACCTAATATACCAGCATAACTGACATTAGAAGAAGATGATGACGAGGTCGATCTACCTGTCAATAAATTGTTTTCGTTAGAAGACGAATTGGCAGGTGCCTTAGAAGAATTTTCAGGTATATTCTGTAAATTTAAGGTCGTTGATTTGACTTGTTGTCTAAGCGAACGAGCGTTTAAAATTTTTTCCCTGACAGGACATTTCAAATAATTGGATTTATGATTTCCATTGCAATTTGAACATGAAAATTTATCAGTGGTTTCATTCATTGGACAAACGTCTTTCGAATGCGATTTACCACAATTCAAACACCGTATATCCATATGACAATTTTTGGTTCCATGACCGAAGCCTTGGCAACGACGACATTGCGTTAAGTTAGCAATACGATTATGCCGTTTATAATGTTCCCAATGAATTTTAATGTGGGAAATGAAACGTACTTTTTCTAAAGTTTTCAAATTGTTTACATCACTTCGATTGAAGTGTATTAGGTAAAGTTCATGGGAAATTCCAGAGCGTGGTTTAGACGTACCATTCGCTCTTTTTTTCATAAGTATTACTTGGGAAGGGGCAAAACCAAGCAATTCTTTTAGTTCATTTTTAATTTCATCAATACTTTGATCATTTGATAATCCTTTCAAGACAGCCTTGAAGGATCTGTCTGATTTTATATCATATGAATAAAATTTATGAAGTTTTTCGGACAAATATCGAATAAGACGTTCGTAATCTTCCAATCCATCCACCAAGACTCGACATTCTCCTCTTCGTCCGATTTGAAATGAGACTTTTACTTCCGGGAGAAAAGTAGAAAGCTCAGTACGGAATGCTTTGAAGACCGCCAATTGATAATTGTTCTGTATGTGTGATTATATTGGTACCATCGATTTTTATTCACACGTATATCTGTACGAAGGTAAGTAAATTTCTTATTCGAAATAGTAAATTTATGTATTCAGTAAACTACTTTTTTTAAACTGCAGTACATGACTGATTTTGAAAACGTAGCATTATTTCAGTTTCAATTAAGAAATATACAAAGCATAGGAGACTTGCAAGGAAAACACAATAGATTTGCTCAAACTTCATTAAGTTACAGCTACAGTTATGAAGTTGTTCGCTGATAACATGAAATCACATTCTTAAAATTAATCGCAAAATAATGACAGAAACCCATCAGTAAACAATTAGACTATATTAGATTTGTCAAAAAATATATTAAAGATTATCTTCCTCTTCGCTAGTAACTTCCGGAACTACGTCGCTATCGTCCACCTAATTGGGATCAGCTTTACTGCCTTCCTGCTTTTCCGCTTCACCTTCCTGCAGCATTTCCGTTAAAACTTCGACCAGAATGCGGGACTCCTCCAGCATTTCTCGGACAGATTCAGTTCTTCCTCGAGGGAGCTTATTTTTTCGTAAATTCTCCGCAAGAGATTCTTCCAAAGCTTGACGACGTCTCTCGGCGAGTATTTGCCAGTATGCTTCGCTAGGCCCTTCGAGCGAGGTGAGATCTTCCTCATTGACTTTGGGTTTTCCTCCGGTTACTTTCTTGTCCGGAGATGTCTGACAGGACTGCGAGTTAACCAGTTTCTTCCGTTTCTGCTCGATCACATCCAAAGAATCGACAAGTAATGTCTTCTTGATTAGTTCTTTCTTAACCAGGAACGCTTGCAGCTTCGAAGCTTTGCCTACGTTTTCTTTGTTCATCGTTGAAACATTCTGGGCCTCTTTGAGTAATTTTCGAGAGATTTTCTGATGTTCTACCTCCTGTTCCGCAGGTGATTCCACAGGAATTAATATGCTGCCACTTTCACTAGACATTTTTATAAGCAGCAATAGTCAATAATTATATTTATTAATCAATTATTCTGTTGAAAATAGTGTTCTGTTCGACATCCAACACTTTGCGCCTAAAAACACAAATTTCTTAAAACATTCCTCTTTACCGAATAACGAAGCGTTAATTAACAATTGCATCCGGCAGATGCGAGTCGAGTTATGTAAGAAAAGCTTGGAGTTATCCTGTTCACCGAAGAGAAATATATTCTCCGTCGATCCCGTATCAAATTCCATAACCGAGGGCTATATTAGTTCTCTCTCGGTAAAAGACGTAGCTGATGAGCATAAAAATGTATATCTGACCAAGCATCCAGCTAGCGTTAAGATGTTTGATTTGGTGGAATCCGATGACAGAAAAATGGACCCGGTGTTCATTCCAGAAGGCGACAAGATAAATACAGAGGTCAATATCGCGATTTCGAGTATGTTCTTCCGTTGTTCAAAGAAAGAACAGTACGGCCTGAAGCCAAATGTTGTATTTCCACAAGATAGGGCTCCATACCACACCTCGAACCGCACGCAGAAGAAGTTCTAGGCGAAGACTATGTCGTAAATGCCAAGGCCTATTCTAAACGCTACTCGAGTACAGTAAGCCTCAGAAAATTATTAACCCGTAGCTGGAGATAAATGGATCTAGGATAAACTATCCGGACCTGCCGTGCGTTCCGGAAGCGTGTGGAAGCCGTAATTGCCGCAAGTGGAAACTTGATCGATGATAAACATAGTTTAAGAGTCTTTGAAATATCCCCCATATAGGGTAACGGCTCCCTATTTCATCTGAGCTCCTATTTCCATCTTATCCCTTCACCTCATTACTTTGAACATGACTAATATCTTACAACGTACCTAAACCAAACTGTGAAATGTTTTAAAATAATTATTTAAACTATTGTCACACTTTCCCATTGGAAGAAATGGTTTTAAATTCTTTGGTGGTCGTTTTTTCATTTAAAACAAACTCACTTTTCAATTTAGGACACATTTTCGGCTCAAGATTTACAGTTCGTCATGTTTCTGAATATCTACTAATCGATTCGTCTCAATATATGACTATTGAATGCTGGATGACTTCATAATTAGTACTGTTCACTTGCCACCTGTTTAGTTAACGATTAAAAACTTCAAAAATTACTCGACAAGCAATAAAAGTCTTCAAGAATATGAGATGAAAGTTTTTCACTTAGTTCACTTTGTTTTCATCTTATTTGGTTTCGCAATGTTGCCAGGTTTTCTCATAATCAAACAAAACAAAATTGTTTTTCTTCTTCAACTTATCATCAACGAATTTTTTGTTTAGTATCCGTGACAATAATTTAATTATATTATTGATATTTATATTTCAATAAAATTATTTCGGCCTCGAATATTATCAGAAAGAGCGTGTTAAATACTAATGAAATAACCATTGTGGCAAATCTAGCAGCACTGGTTTCTTTCCGCTATACGTCACCATAACACTGTTAAGTGTGTGTGTTTCATCGGCTGTGCACAGAGATGCCAGATATTTTCATAAAAAATATGTATCTGCTTTCACTGATAAAATGAATCAGTTCAAATTGGTTTTAAATTTTAATATACATGTTTATCAGTGTTCATCATCAAATATTTGCACAAAAGGCTTCCATTTTAACATGTGATTTGTCCGTTGATTAATAAACTTTTAAAGAAGTACTGCAATCAAATACTAACAGATACTCAGAGAGAAAAGTCTAACTTTTTACTTCTCACTTTTTATGAACCTTTACAAATCTGCATTAAATTTAGAAAATCTGTATAAAATCTGTAATCTGAGTTAAATCAGTATGCGAACGCAAAAATCTATACAATATATTTAAATCTGTATAAATGGCATCTCTGGTTTTTCGGCATTCTATTTTTCGAAGGGCTAATGCCTAAATAGTAACAATTATTTTTTTTTGTTTTTTTCCAGTTCTTCAAATTAACTGCACAGTAAAATTTTAAACTTATAACGAAGGGTAACGAAAACAATCCAAAAATTTTTAAACGTCGAAATGATTAGGCCCTTTTTAAGAAAAATTTTGACATTTAGAACCTGAGAGTGTAATAGTGCAATATTTTGCTTTTGATTGCTGTCGCCATTACTAATTTATGGGATGAATAAAGGACCAACGATAGGATGAATATAAAACATTTGAGATGAAATTAGAAGTACAGTAGTGAACTCATCAGAAGTGTTTTTATCTGATTTTTTAAATATTATTTTTATTTCCAAGGAATGTGAATCAATTCCCAGGTTGAAGATCAAACATACAACATCTGCAAGAAAAGTGGCTTAACTCTAAACTATCGATCCGGGTCATAGTTGCCTTTAAAGATGTTTTAATTCTGACTATTCTGAGTGGCAAGGATTTATAGTTCAATTCTGGTGATATGACTTTAACTTGGATGACCAAAATAATTAGATTTCAGCTCACAGTGCATAGTTTTATCTAATACCTGTTTTTCACTAAGAATGCTCAAGTTCCTCGTGTTCTTTTAGGCAACGAGTTGCTAAAAGTTCCATCAATACAATAAAGTTTCACGCGGAACTAACCCAGATCTTTCAACGTATGTAAACTCGACGGAACTATGCTGCAAGATCAACGAAGATGTGCAAAAGAGAGTGTTGGATGCGAAAAATGCCAGTTCTCAGACAAATAAATCAACTGAAACTCTGGTCTCTGCCAAATTTATCATATATTGCCGAAAGGTGGACAAGAATTGTATTATGTGCAACTTATGCAACTACGGTACTCCAAAAAAAGCAGTGGCGTAATCTTGGTTCAAAACTGAGGATGATCATTTTAATACGATCACAAACTTGCATAAACTGTTAGCATATAGCTCAAGAAAATCATTCGATCAAGAAATAAAATTCTCAGTAAAGTGAAAATATTTAATTAAATGCACTTCAGTTTATGGAAATCGTTCGAATATAATCATCTGTCTGTCTCTCCGTTGTAACAGTGTTGAAGTGAACTTCCTACCTTCGATCGGTCGGAGCCTTGCTTTGTTTGATTTAAGTTTCAAAAGTTTTACGACCTCGACGCGGTGAGGATATACTGTCCCTGTACGAAGCAACAGCCGAAAACATTGGCCATAACACAATTTTTTTTGCCTGTGTCCGTTAATAATTTCTCAGCTAATCACCCGGTCCTGTCTGGCCTTCCTTTTAGCGCACGACAGAAGTGACCAATGGTGCTTCGATCGCTACGCTCAAGTGGAAATCACCTTTAAGTACTTACTTACACGCCCACTGTGTACTTCGATAATACGGGATGAAAAAATGGTTTAATGAAAACAAATAAATCAAGCGGAAATAAAATAGGCAGGCATGTTGAGTATGTCGTAATTCGGCAATGAACGCTAAACATTTCATATGGCAAGACAAAAAGGAGGCAACAATCGGCTTTATAAAACATCCATTTCGCTTCGACAACCGTTGAACCATAAAATTAATGAAATTTTAATTGTTCCGTTGAGTTCCCGATGGTTAATGAGTAGAAGTTAACGATTGTTTATTAATTGTAAGTTTCGAGTGATACAGTAGCACTAAACGATTTAGGGAAGTGGGAAATATTTATTGCTCGTATTTGAAATGATACATAGAATCAAGGCTATTTGTACCACTTCAAGATATACAGAAGAATTATTCTGTTCACCCGCTCAAATTAACAGTGTCGAAAACAATATAATATTTATTTTCGTACTCAGTTCTTTTACTTATTCAAGAAAGTAAACATTGTAGTAGTAGTTACTAGTAAAGTAGCTAACTACAAATTCAAAAATGTTTTCTCTGTTTTTTGGCTTTTTTATTGTCCATTCTGCCTAAGTAAGAGTATTATTATTATTATTATTATTATTATTATTATTATTATTATTATTATTATTATTATTATTATTATTATTATTATTATTATTATTATTATTATTATTAGTATTATTATTATTATTATTATTATTATTATTATTATTATTATTATTATTATTATTATTATTATTATTATTATTATTATTATTATTATTATTATGAAAAATATGTAACTTAATATAATTAACTTCTACTACTTTGTTATTGACACGATTTGTGTTTCGCATCTTATATTTGTAATACATGTTAGTAGGCGGAATATCATTCTCTATCTTATTAACATAAAGAGTGTAGAGCAATTTCAGAAATGTGTGCCAAGTCATCAGATTTTAGGGGCGTGTAGGGTCTCACACTTTAAAAAACCTGTTTTAAACCACCTAGTGGTGTGATGATGCCTTTCTCATATTACTTATAACATCATAAATATTACTGAGGAATTCGCAAAAACTGTTCATTGAAGTTCGGACTTAATCTAACAAGCTCTACAAATCCTGTTTACCCTGTAATATCGGAACCGGAAGTAGTATCCACAACAAATTTAGGAATTCCGTATGAAACTGTAAGACTTTTCCTTTGAAGTTTGTGAAATTCGATTTGGCCATCTTAAAGAAAACTGAGTTAGATCCTTTTTGCAGTTTTTAATCCATTTCCAATTCTTCCTAAACCAGATGTACGACATAGAACAAAGCACGCATCGTTCGGTTTCTGTCTTCTTCTTAACACTCATCGCCCTGTTACTGCGGAACCGAAGGTCGGATCCAGATGGAATTTCACAGTAGCTTTAAAGATAATATGAGCTTTAATTGAAATCAAGATTTGTGAAAATCGCAGAGAAATCGAAAAAAACATTTTTTTTCACTACTTTCCGTGGTTCCGGAACCGGAAAAGGGCGGACCAGTAGTGCCGGATTAAGTTTTTATGCCAACAAACTAACAAACTCTGCAGGCTAGAAGAATTTATCAGATAGTTTTATGATACTAGTACCTGTTTTTGATCATCGTTCGGGAAAAAATACTAATGAAATTGGTAATTTTCCACTTCTCACACTGTAGCTCCGAAACCGGAAGTCGGATACAGATAAAAAGTTTTTTTTTCGAATTTTTAGGAATCTATAAAACCTTTCATTTGAAATTTTTTTTACGAAAATCGGTTGAGTTGTTTTAGAGATAATTGAGTGCAAACTTTTTCTCAAAATTTCGCATATTACCATGTAACTCCGGAACTGGAAGTCGGATCCAAATGAAATTCAATAGCAGACTATGGGACTATAAGACCTTTCATTTGAATCTTAGTTTGTGCAAATCGGTTCAGCCATCTCTGAGAAAAGAGAGTGCATATTTTTGTTACATACATACACACATCCACACACACACACACACACACACACACACGGACACACACAGACATTTGCTCAGTTCTTCGAATGGTATATGACATTCGGCCCTCCGGCCCTCGGTTAAAAAGTCGGTTTTCACAGTGATTGCATGCCCTTTCTATATAAAAAGGCATAGAGCAATAAGTTTTCTTTGTATTTTCTTATTTTTTGTATTTCGAGAATGTTTTGTCAAATTTCAGCTAATGTTTTGTCAAATTTCGACTATCGGAATAAAACTCTGGAAGTTATGGGCCTTGATTTTTTTATTACTGAGTTCTGCTTCGATTGACTTTAATATTCCAATTTGACAAAGCATTCTTGGAATGTTTCATTATAACAAAATACAAAGAAAACAAGTGAAAGTGTTGTTTCCTTCGGTTTTATAGACAATTAACATTAAACGAGTTTTTTCTCGGAAGCACTTTTCAAAGGTCCGAGTCCATCGTCGTTTGAAAACAATTATTTTCTAATCATGCACACACTTTCTACATACCACAAAATACCCAACCCTAACGTTTTCCTGTTCGGTTTTTGTTACGTTTGGGAGGTTTTACAGCTACAAAACGGTGAATTTTTAACAGTTTTAAACAGCCGCAAGAAAATCAAAAAAAAAATATGAAAATAAACAAAACGTAAGAGCAAATTTAGCAGCGGGAAGCGTTATATGGGAGATCTATAATAACATAGAACTGAAACTGGAATAAGCTTACCCTAGCAAGCTGTTCTAGTTTTAATTATTCGAACAGTTCTACTGTCAAATTTAAAACTAGCATACACTGCCGTTCTATTTTTTCTATATTTGAAACATGCTGCTGTATTTCTTGATTTTCGGATTCAAATTTTAAAACTGACATAAATTATGCATCTAGAACTAGAACACTACCGAATACCCTAAGAGCAAAATCAGATGTGGGAGATCTATAACAGAACTGAAACTAGAACAAAAATATCCCCAGCAAGCCGTTTTAGTTTTATTTATTCGAACAGTTTTTCTGTCAAATTTAAAACTGGCATACGCTGCAGTTCTATTTAGGGCATATTCAGGAGTGTTCTAGTTCTAGATGCATAATTTATGTCAGTTTTAAAATTTAAATCTAGAAATTATAACAATTAAACTGGCAGCCCAGCAGCGTTTTATCTGTGTTTCAAATATAGAAAAAATAGAACGGTAATGTATACCAGTTTTAAATTTGACAGTAGAACTGGTCGAATAAATAAAACTGAAACGGATTGCTGGGGATACGTTTGTTTCAGTTTCATTTACATTATAGACCACCCATATGAATCTTGCAGCTGCTGAATTTGCTCTTATACTTGAAACACGAGAAAACACTACTGGGCTGCCAGTCTTTCTTATTCATATCTAAATTTGAATTTTAAAACTGGCCTAAATTATGCATCTAGACTAGAACACTACTGAATATGCCCTAAGAATCTAGAAAAACAACTATGTTACTTTGATTTTTTGACTTCTGATAATTCTGTGCTGAGATACTAAACTCAACTGAAAATTGTTTCAGCTGTAACTACTTAACTTTTCAGAAGACAAAAAAAACGTGAACGTCAATGTGTTTGTTCTAATAACAGGTTTGGAATATAAATATCAAAAAATAAATTTGTTATGGGTTTTTTTTCCAAAATTATTGTTTTTAGATCAATTTTTGAGTTTTCGAGAAAGGACTTTACTGTTTTTCGGTGTGTTTTAGAGGGTCGAATAAATTTCCTACTTCATCTTTCTAGACATATTTTTTTAAAATTTGTCTTGAGTCAAATAATTTATTATACTGAAGAATCAAAGTTCAATCCTAATTGAAGCAAGTCGCTCCAGATTTTGCCACTTTTTTACCGTTAAATCCTGATTCCCAAAACTTATCCATCATAATATAGTTCCATCATAATATAGTCTTATCAGGAGGCCCGGAAATTTGAAGATTCAAAATTGTTTTTTTTTCATACTTCATTCGTCATATATAATACTATGGTATTCTACAAAATAATTTTCTTCGATTCTTAAAATAATAACCGGAATCGGTTTGTTTGACCGTCTACTGATAAAAACTATCAATTGGAGAAGATTTGAGGTCGATTTAGAAAACTTTTTACGGTTTTTCGCAATTTTCAGTGATGGTATAAAATTTTTAACACACTTCATCCTGTATTACCGGATCCTTTCATTTAAATCTAATTTTGTGAAAATCGGTTTAGCCATCTCCGAGAAAAGTTAGTGCACTTATTTTCACAATTTTTTGTACATTTTACCCCATAATTCTGGAACCGGAAGTCGGATCCAAATAATATTCAGGGATTTTGTATGGGACCACAAGACCTTTCATTTGAATCTAAGTTTGTAAAAATCGGTTCAGCCAACTCCGAGAAAAGTTAGTGCAAAAAACGTAACATACACACATACACACATACATACACACACAGACATTTTGCGTACTCGATGAACTCGGGCCTCGGTTTAAAAGTCGGTTTTCACAGTGATTGTATAACCTTTCTATATGAAAAAGGCAAAAATCGTAACAAATTTGGCTTGTGAATTATTTTGTTAAAATAATATATTTGAAAATCACTTGATACGATGATATTCTCATGCTCAAAATGTTTTTCAGTTTTCATGTTTAGGGACCCGTAATATTCCGGGCCCGAATTTTCCATCGGCGGCCCTGAATTCGGCACAAAAACAACATCAACATTGGTTTATATATTTGATCGTTGATGGTACCGGTCGTTATGTACGGCTTTCTAAATTTTCTGCATTAACCTGCCATACCAAGTACTCCATGGAAAATTTGTCGTTTTCATTCCTCCAAAGCATATATGCGGAACCTGGCGACTAAAATGTACGTTTCGTTATCGCCAGGTTCGGTTAGACCCTCCGTTACCTTGAATAAATTAAGTTCGACCCACTTTCTTGCCTGTTGCGTGAGCCAGATGGACGAATTGACCTTTTTGGCCTCGTCCCGTATCAAGAGATTCGGACTGTACTTGAAAAACTCTGGAGTAAGTAAGGACTGGTCTGGACTTTCCACGACCGTTCCCGTAATATTTTGTCGAAGCACTTCTTCCTTGAAAGCCAATCAGATAACATAGATTGTAATGAAATTTTATACATTATACACAACAAAGTGAAGAATTTTTTACGAGTACAGTCTTTAGCCTTCATTTATTTGATATCGAACTGGGTTGCGGTTGTTACCAAGATGAAACAGCTGTTGACGAAATAGAATATTTTGGCCGACCTTTCGTTACGATTTGCTAACCAGGGCAGTTAAGAATTACTGCTCACAGTAATAACTGTCGAGTACGGTTAAAAACTACTGTATTTCCAATTACCTAATATTGTAAATTAGTTTATCAATGATAATGAACTGTCAAACAGCAAGCCCTTCCAATGCACCCGGTGGTGTACTGATGCTTTTCTTACTACTGGTAATATTGGTAATATTGCGAGCTTCATTTCAGATGTATTACAACAACACAACACAACACAAAATTTTGAAATTTACATATGACGCAAAACCATATGTGACTAAATTAATAAGAACGCAATTCGTAAAATCATTGAATTTCATATGACTGATTAGAATATGTGTTAAAAATACTCAGCGTTTCAAGCAGGTGTGTAAAATTACATGTTACTTGAAAATATGTCAGAATGCATTAAATTTACGTCAGATCAGCTGTAAAGATGAGTTTTTGTACGCTGAATAGCATCTGAACAGCATAGTCAATTTATAAAGCCATAAATTAAAAGGACCGATATATTGAAACAGTCTTTAGAACCAGAGCCGGTGAAACATGTTGAGCGTAGGAGGGTAATTTTTAGTACCGGGGGAAACACTCGTCTCGTGAATCGAACGGCGCACAAAACAAATCCATAAACGGTCTAACCGTCTACCCACACTCGGATCCATTAAAAACAAAGATTTATGGTATGCTGATAATAAAGCAGTCATCAGCAAAAGATAAGCATGTTTTGATAATCGTCAACGCAAACTCAATGTGTTAGGTATTATATGTACTGAGATGGTTAACACATCAACTGGAAGTGCTTTTACAATATTAGGCAAAAATCTGGTCAATGCATCAGGGATCCAGAGAGCTGTTCGGGACTGTTTAGTCGCAATAAAAAAGATTTCTTACGTAGGTATGAAGCAGTGGACGAAAAATGGATCTACCGTTTTTCTTCATATCAGCATTCAGATGTAAAAGGCCGTCCGAAAACACAACAGGTAGCTGGAAAAATCATGGCGGCAGTTTTTAGATGCTCGAGGTATAATTAATATCGACTATCTTGAAAAGAAAAGAGCCATCGAAAGTGATTATTGCATTGAGTTATTGATGAGTTTGATGTACGACAACTGAAAAACGGCCTCATATGAAG
The DNA here is from genome assembly GCF_030247185.1 of Malaya genurostris. Classification (NCBI taxonomy): domain Eukaryota; kingdom Metazoa; phylum Arthropoda; class Insecta; order Diptera; family Culicidae; genus Malaya; species Malaya genurostris. The sequence continues at coordinate 98,697,173 of NC_080572.1, forward strand.
AAGGAATTCAATGAATTGGGCTCCAATCTGTTTCCTCACCCACGATATTCTCAAGAGCCTAATGCCCAGCGACTAATTGTCCTTTGCTGATCTCAAAAAGATACTCCAGGGAAAAATATTTGGCAAGAATGAGAGAGTCATCGCCGCAGTTGAAGCCTATTTTGAGGCCGAAAATTTGGAAAAGTGCTGGAATGATTGAATTACATTCGAATCTGATTATGTAGATAAATAAAAAAGATTCTTGTTCAAGAGATGATGTTTTCCTTGTTTCCTGGACTTTTTGATCGATGTATTAGCAACCTTCTTTACGGTAGTATCGAACCGCATAGAGTGCAAGTCGATTCGATACTAAATGTTGTTTTGTGTGAGTGATTTTAATGAATGCTAGCGCATTCATTTAGCGGCAGGATTCGTATGGAAACTAACAAGCTCTGCAACCTAGAAGAATTTATCAGACAGTTTTATGGGATTTGTACCTGTTTTTAACCATCGTTCGTGGAAAAATACTAATAAAATTGGTAATTTTCCACTTCTCACGCTTTAGTTCCGGAACCGGAAGTCGGATGCAGATAAAATGTTCCAAAAATTTTTAGGATATTATAAGACCTTTCTTTTGAATCTTGGTTTGCGAAAATCGGCTGAATTGTTCCAGAGATAATTGAGTGTAAACTTTTTCTCAAATTTTCACATATTACCATATAACTCCGGAACCGGAAGTCACATTCAAATGAAATTCAATAGCATGCTATGGGACTATAATACCTTTTATTTGAAGTTTGTGAAAATCGGTTCAGCCATCTCTGAAAAAAGTGAGTGCATATTTTTTTCATTTTTTTTTTGCATATCATTCTATATCTCCGGAACCGGAAGTCGGATCGGAATAAAATTCAATAGCAGGCTATGGGACCATAAGACCTTTCATTTGTATCTTTGTTTGTGAAAATCGGTTCAGCCATCTCTGAGAAAAGTGAGTGCACATTTTTGTTACATACACACACACACACACACACACACACACACACACACAGACATTTGCTCAGTTCGTCGAGCTGAGTCGAATGGTATATGAATCCAAACCTCGGTTAAAAAGTCGGTTTTCACAGTGGTTGCATAGCCTTTCTATATGAGAAAGGCAAAACGTGTTATGTAATGATGTTATGCAGTTTTCAGTAAAATTTTTGTTATCTATACTCACATTTGAATTGTTAGAAAGCCCCAAGGACATTAAAACATCAACTCAATTTTTTTTGACTTGTACAAAATAGTTGATTTATTTCAAGAATAGAATCTGCCGGAACAAAGTTTTTTTCGTTAGCCTAGATCAGAATCTTGTTTTAAATCAACCAGATATCATTGTCGATGTTGAAAGGAGAAATTGGATCAAAATAATCACATTTTAGCTTAAAACTAACATAAATAAAATTTAATAGTTTATTAACTTGATATTTTAAACAAGCTGAATTTCTCTGCGATGCTTATCAACGACACTTTTCTTCCTTCTATTTTTAGAAATTCATTGGAAAAGTGAAACGGATAAAATAATCAGAATATCTTTAAAGTTTTCCATCAGCATAAAAATCCAATTTACAAAACTATCCGTTAGTGTTTACAGCGTTTACCGAGCTATTCGGTAGCTGTTGACAAATCAACAAACATGATATTACCGAACGCTTTGTAATCAATTTAATTTCCAACCTAAGTACTGAACAGTGCAGCTGTTGAAAATTGGGCGAAAATCACCGAATTCTGTAGTGTAGTGTTATTCTTTGCCAGTTGATTGATATTCACATGTATTTTGTTTTTCATTAAATCAAGAACAATGGTATGGGCATTGCATGTATGTATGTTCAATGCATATCTTCATCAAAAGAAATTGGTAATTCTCTGTAGCACTCTATTAACAGCAACAAGTTGGAAGGTTTCCTATTGTAGCTCAAATATCAAAAAGTAATCAAAACTATACACAAAATATTATTAAAATTAGCATCGACTGAAACCAAAATATACAGTTGTTCGAAGCAGATTGTATTTATATCGATTCAGATACAGCCACTTCACCTGCAGGGCTCCACCTCATCGCAGTTTGGTCAGTTGCATCATAACGTTGAAGAGTTTCAAGAAGTTTTAATAGCCATACACCCTGAATTCCGGCTGATATAAATCCATGCGTTGGCTTGAAACAGACAAACTTCCGGAACACAGACTGTTTCGAATTTATGTTGTTCAATTATGCTACCCAGCATCAGTCCATTCCAGTATAGTGTTACCTCTCCGATTCGACTTTACTTGCGTAAATTATGTGATGCTGGATCAATGCGCCTTGCCGTGACCGGCTACATGCTATTTTTTACTGAACTTCCTGTGGTATTCCTATGACCAGCGAATGTGGTCGGCGGATGGGCTGTGCATTAAGCGTTACATGATTGTGAACCCCTTGCTGGGGAGGTAAAGAAAGGTTTCCGAGGGAAAACCAAATTTACATGATTCTAATGCTGAACAATGCAGTGAATCATCTTGTGAAGCGTAACGGATGCAGAGTCAAGACCAGTGCGGCCGGTTCGATTGTTCCTATGAGTTGCTCGGAATATTGAGCTCTCATTCTCAGGAACAATAGTGGTACGGTACAAGAAACATGTCGTGGATTGCATCAATCAATTTGAAATCAGAAATAAGCTATTGGTTAAATAATATGACGCATTGTAACCGTTGAACTGAATATTTTTTTTTTTCGCAATGCTCGGGTTGGTGAATTCGTTTCTGATGTATTTTGGTGAACGCTGTTGCAATGAATTATCATAACCGTAGAGCGACAATGCCCCAAAATAATGCGGTTTCAGATAGCCAGAGTCATACGCGTATATCGTAAATTGTCGCGGCTTGACAAGGACAACGCTGAGAAGACGCCATGCCACGGCGAATGGGCGCCTGCTGTGGACTCGTTGATCAAGCCCTGATGGGAGGTTTAAAATGCTCGCTTTCAACGTACAGGCTCTGTGTAGCAGTCTGATGGACTCGATCAGGAAGTTGGTGTTATTAAAATTGAAATCGGGGTTGCATAAATGCAACATCGAATAGCCTTCAGCAGGGCTTCGGTGAAAGCTCATAGCATTTTATCTCTTTGCAATTCATTGCTATGCAAATTGCAGATTGGTTTGACTAAAAATAACCAGACTAACCGAAAGCTATTGATTGTAACTTCTGTACGAATCACTTTCCGGATGACGACACGGATATATCATACTGAACAAATAGCTAGAATAAAAACCTATTTTAATCCACCTAGTGGTGTAATGATGCCTTTCTCATATTACTCATTACATCATAAATATAATCGTGAAATTCGCAAAAACAACTGTTTATTGAATAGAAATAGGATAATTTGTTCGGATCTAATCTCACAAACTCTATAGAACATGTTTACCTTGTAGTTCCGGAACCGAAAGTAGTATCCACAACAAATTAAGGAATACCGTGTGAAACTGTAAGACTTTTCTTTCGAACCTATAAGTTTGTGAAAATCGATTTGGCCATCTCCAAGAAAAGTAAGTGAGATCTTTTTTGCACTTTTTGATCACTATTTCCAATTCTTCCGAAACCGGATTCAGATGAACGGAATAGCCGAAGTTGGTTCGTTTGCCAGCAACAAATATGACCTCCAAATTGGAACAGTTTTGAACGTAGTTAATCCTATACTTACTATCTCATGCTCTATTTCGATTAAACCAATTAAACGAAATCTATCAAACGAAACGAACCTGCGTTTCTTTTATTTCTGCATATGTAAGTCAAGCTAAACAGCATAAAACATGTAATAGGATTATTATTATTATTATTATTATTATTATTATTATTATTATTATTATTATTATTATTATTATTATTATTATTATTATTATTATTATTATTATTTTCATTATTATTATTATTATTATTATTATTGACATCACTACACAACGTGTACGAAATAGAACAAAGCACGCCTTGTTTGTTTTGTGTTTTCTTCTTCTTTCGGTGTTGTACATATTGTCACTCTATATGGCGATTTGAAAACTTTGACACTCATCGCCCTGCAACTGCGGAACCGGAAGTCGGATCCGGATGAAATTTCACAGTAGGTTTAAAGACAGTATGAACTTTAAAACAAATCAAGATTTGTGAAAATCGGTTCAAGCATCGCAGAGAAATCGAAGTGAATTTAGTTTTCGGAGATTTTCTTCTCCACTTTCGGTGCTCTCGGAACAGGAAAAGAAGGGACCAGTAGTGCCGAATTAAGTTTTCATGCCCACAAACTAACAAGCTCTGCAAACTAGAAGAATTTATCGGACAGTTTTTTGGGATATGTAACTGTTTTTAACCATCGTTCGTGGAAAAATACTTATAAAATTGATAATTTTCCACTTATCACGCTTTAGTTCCGAAACCGGAAGTCGGATCCTGATAAAATGTTCCACAAATTTTTAGGATATTATAAGCCCTTTAATCTTAGTTTGCAAAAATCGGTTGAGTTGTTCCAGAGATAATTGAGTGTAAACTTTTTCTCAAATTTTCACATATTGCCATATAACTCCGGAACCGGAAGTCACATTCAAATGAAATTCAATAGCAAGCCTTTTTTTTTAATCTTAGTTTGTGAAAATCGGTTCAGCCATCTCTGAAAAAAGTGAGTGCATATTTTTTTCACTTTTTTGGTACATATCATCCTATATCTCCGGAACAGGAAGTCGGATCGGAATGAAATTCAATATCAGGCTATGGGACTATGAGACCTTTCATTTGAATCTTTGTTTGTGGAAATCGGTTTAGCCATCTCTGAGAAAAGTGAGATCATATTTTTGTTACATACACTCACACATACACACACGGACACATACACACACAGACATTTGCTCAGTTCGTCGAGCTGAGTCGAATGGTATATGACATTTGGTTAAAAAGTCGATTTTCACAGTGATTGCATTGCCTTTCTATATGAGAAAGGCAAAAAATGTGAAATTCTTGATAGTTATTCTTTCAATCAAGTTTTGACTTTATTACATCACTTATAATTTATTATGAGACTTATTGATAGTTATGACCTTTTTGATTGATAATGACATGTCGTGGAGAGAAATCTGTTCTTCTTATCCTGATTGGGAAATTGTGGTACCGTATAGCTGATACCAGGTTATGTGATCAATTTTTATGTTTTTCGCACCGTTTGTAATTTAGGAACCGAAATTCGGATCCCAAATCAAATCAAAAGCTACCTATGGGACTAGTAGGCTTTTATTTTACTTTGCGTTTGTGGAAATCCGTTGTAATTTGCGAATAACACGACAGCGAGGAATTGGAAAAAAAATTCAGTAAATAATCATAACAATGTAATCTATGACATTTCTAGTTGAATATTTAACAATACATATATAGAATAATATTCTGATATATGGTATATTTACCAGAATATTTTTGACAATAAGACAAATATATTTTTCATTCATTTCATCGTTAGGATAGAGCGGGGAGAGAGGCAACTTGTAAATTAATTCGAAGTGGGTAAGGCGAAAAGAAAGTACTTGTTCTTGATCGAAAAAAAATCTGCGAATTTATTTCTATTATTCGTTAATCATTTTCACAGAATGTACGATCGAAAATTGAGAAGAAGACAATTTAAAAAAAAATCTATTGCCCTTCTTTGACACATTTCATGACTGCTTCTACATTTTCGGGTGACCGCAATTTTCGCATTAGGAGAAAGTTTTAGGTTGATGTCAGAGTGAGCGCGGAACGCGGAGCGAAGCGAATATTTTATTGAAAATCGACTGAGGAACATAATTTTCAATTATGAATGTAGAATGATAAGAATTGATTGATATAAACATATTTTCCAAAACTACCACATTCTCAGTATTTTCGTTTACTTTAGACATAAAACCTCATCAGCCAAATAATATGTCTAACAACAAACCAGGGTTAAGCCACATAGCAAAAGACATTATGTCCTCCAACAATGATGCATCTGCAGTAACTGTTTTGAAAAAATAGTATGTTAAAGAAATGGCGAATAAAACGCTTATTCAGTCGAAGCAAACCTTAAATCGAAAAGGAGCCTAATAATATTTTCAGTTTTTTTCATATTTTCCAGCAAACGACCAAACTGCCAAACTTGCATCCATCCTACGAAGAGATAGTTTAGTGAACAAACTTTTATTTAAAAAAGTCTTCAATAATTAAAAAAGGAAAGGGACAGCAGGAGCGCTTTATAATACTTTCTCCTACATTATACGGAACCGCAAAACAACCTAATTTTAAGTACATTCCACCCAATTTGGGGGTTCCGTTTAGTAACCTAATTTGGGTAAAGTGGCTTGGTAGTTTCCATAAGGCACGTAATGTAATGTAATGTAGAAAATACTTGAATATAAGTTATATTTATCCTACAGCTGAGTCATATTGACTCAATTTTATGTTGATATGGTTTACTTAATTTTAGCTTATTGAACGAAACTCTCGCCATTAGGTGGATTTGCTCTTTGTGTTTTGACAACAATTGAAGGAGCGAATGAAAGAAAAGACTCAAAAGAACTCAAAATTAGGTAAAAAGAAGTCAAATAATAGGTAGTTTTTATTTCCCGTGTAGTCTTCCTTCTATTGCACAGTTCACACCAAGTCGAACGGCACAGTATGAAAGTGTGCTACGTAAAAAGATTGATCATATGTGCATCTGCTCTGAACTGACAGAACTCTGACGTTTATAAACGACAACACAATCACATGGTTCTGTTTTTGCTTCTTTTCTTCACGCTGTCATTCGTAAGCCGACATAAAATTTGAATATCTAACACTTGTGAATTATTTACAGCGAAATCAAAGTGCGTCCATACTTTCTGGAACAGTCTTTATGCAGATATTGAAGAAAGCTTTAAGGCCATCGTCCAAGTACCATGCGCGCGGGTGGTTTCAGGAAATTTTCGATGGAAATTTCGAAAAATTTGACAAAACCAAAAACATACAGACCTTCGAAATACTTTTATCTATCTACAGGGTGAAAATGACTGAAAAATTCGGAGGATTTTACGAGTCTTATAAAAAATAGCGCTGAAAAAATGAGCTTTTTTTGTAATTTTTCACAATTATTTGAAAAAATAATTCGAAGGAATGAAATTTTTTTTTTCAAATAAACTTTATTATGGATACACAGATTACATTCGGACACATTTTTGGAAAACCTTTTCACGCTTTTCATAGAAAATCCACGAATTTCAAAAATTTCCACGAAATCGGTTAAATGAAATTCGTTGATTTTCCATGAAAAGCGTGAAAAATTTCCTAAAACCACCCGCGCGCATGGTACTTGGACGATGGCCTTAAGAAAAACAATTTTTTTCGTTGTTTTTATCTACCTTCATTCTGCAACCTTGTTTATGCAATGACAGAGTGCGGTTAAGAAACTGAAAAAAAGGTTAGATTTGGAGGCAATCTGAAATATATTGGGTAGGTCATATTCTGCATGCCGTGAATAAGAAACAAAACATTCTTCGCCCAAGAATAGGCGCATTTAACGTAACGCGTTTCAAATTGAATTGTCGGCATCTCTTCTATAGTTTTTGTGCGACATCTCTATCGATTTGTAGACATAAAAGCCGCGTAATTCCAAATGGCGTTAATAAAAATCTTTGCCTGTGAATAAAAAAATATTTTTGACAACGTTCTATCTATCTCGAAGAAAGGTTATGATATTATTTTGAGATGAGTTTCGAATGAAATGTCATCTTCCACGCAACGCGAAATAAATATTTCGGTCACTGCAACAGAACTAAGTATCTACTATTAGAAATTTACATATAAAATATAATTCGCTACTATAAGTTAGCTTTTTGTTGTCGCTCTAGAGACTCATTGTGCTTGTGGCGAAGGCTATCGCGATATCGATCAAGTCGTTTGGACATGCGTGGAGTTTCGTAATGTCAGATCTCAACTAATAAATTCTTTGCGTACTCAAGGTAAACTATCCAATGTCCCTGTTCGCGACATTCTTGCTTGTCGTGACGTTTCTTACATGAAACTTTTTTATCATTTCATTAAGACCATTGGAACCATCAGGAATCAGAACTAATTTGCTCAAGTGGTACGTTCCCCTAGTTATTTTCAGATTTGTGGCTTGCCGTAGCTTCTTATTAATTTTCTGATGGGAAGAGAAGGATAAAAGGAACAAGGAAGGGAATTGTGAAGTGGGTGAGGTGGGAAAATAGCACAAAACATTAATAAACAAATCATTCTGCATCCCCGAAAGGATGCTGAACGATCTGCAGGTGCCAAAATGCACAAATAATAAAACCTCCAACCCCCGAGAGGATTTGGATATTTTACAAAAGCGACACCATTCTGAATTTCCGGAAGAATGCAGAACGATTCGCAGTATGTATGACCAAAAGAAAATTCGGCACCCCGTAAAGGATGGCAAACAATCTGTTGAAGCGTATTTATGGACAATACAAAAAGTATTCATTTACTCCAGGAAGAACGATGACCCCTTCTGACTATAGCTCCTTACCACATTGGGTGAGAAACGATAGAATATCCTTCTTTTTTTTAGAATAACTATTTATTGGAATATGAGTTAAAATTAAATTATCAAGATTTAAATTGGGTGTTCAGCCACAAGTGGTTACTTTTGAGCCCTATTATATATATGATTTGGTTATTACCATGAGGACATCATTTGCTTCCGCAATTCTGAATTTTTTGTGTAGGGAAAATTCTAAACCTACTTGTATTGTGTAATGGGGAAAAGGAACTTATATACTAACTTACTAACTAATACAGAGAGCGAATCGATTCAATTGAAGATTGCTGATGTTTCTGCTGGGTTTTTATCAGGTTTGAGGATAGGAATTACTTTAGCGTTTTTCCATCTCTTGGGAAGTAAGCTAAAGAAAAACACTTGTTGAAAATTTTAACCAGGAGTCTCAAGGCAACATCGGGAAGATTTTTAATGAGAATATTAAAAATTCCATCATTACCAGGAGCCTTCATGTTTTTAAGTTTCCTAATAATTAATTTAATTTCATCAAAATTCGTCTCAATAATGTCATCTTGAGATAACACTTGGGTTGAAATATGATCATATTTCAGTGAGACTTCATTTTCAATAGGACTCACAACGTTCAAATTAAAATTGTGGACACTCTCGAACTGCTGAGCAAGTTTTTGAGTTTTTTCGCCATTCGTAAGAAGTATTTGATTTCATTCCTTGAGAGCAGGAATTGGTTTCTGAGGTTTCTTAAGAACCTTAGAAAGTTTCCAGAAAGGTTTAGAATATGGTTTAATTTGTTCAACTTCTTTAGCGAAATTTTCATTCCGCAAAAGAGTAAATCTATGTTTAATTTCTTTTTGTAAATCCTTAACTATGTTTTTCATAGCAGGATCACGAGAACGTTGATATTGACGTCGACGAACATTCTTCAACCGAATGAGCAGTTGAAGATTGTCATCGATGATAGGAGAATTTAATTTAGTTTGAGCTTTGGGAACTGAAAAATTTCTAGCTTCGTTATTATAATGTTCGCAGAATTTTCTAAAATAGTTTCATGATCCACATGATTTTCAATGTGAGATCTGTAATCCAACCAATTAGGTCTATGATAGTTGAATATAGAACTAATTGGATTAATTAAAGTTTCGTTGGAAAGTCTGAATGTTACAGGAAGATGATCTGAGTCAAAGTCAGCATGTGCAATCGGTTTACTACAAATGTGACTTTGATCTGTTAGAACAAGATCAATTGTAGACGGGTTTTTCACGGAAGAGAAACAAGTCGGATTACTGGGATGAAGAACTGTAAAGTAACCAGCTGAGAGTTGATTATGAAGTGTTTTACCATTACTGTTATTTTGCCTACAATTCCACTGGACATGCTTAGCATTTAAGTGCCCTATTACGAAAAATTTCGGTCGATATCTTGTGAGTTTTAGCAAATCGCCTTTAAAGAAATTTAATTGTTCGCCGGTGCATTGGAATGGCAAATATGCACCAGCGATGAAATAAATTCCATGGATGGTTTCAACTTCGATTCCCAAGCTTTCAATAACTTTAGTATTGAAAGAAGGTAAAATTCGATGTTTTATTTGCCGTTGGACAAAAATGGCAACTCCACCACCCATTCCAGTAAACCTGTCAAATCGATGAACCACATATTGTGGATTACTTTTCAATTTGACATTTGGTTTAAGAAAAGTTTCTGTCACAATGGCAATATGAATTTTGTGAACTTTGAGAAAATTATAAAATTCATCTTCACTCGATTTCAAAGATCGAGCATTTCAATGTAAAATATTCAGATAATTATTTAACATCACTGTTAAATTTTAAATTCATTATAATATTATTTGCAAATTGCCATCCGATTTGAAATGCTTCAAAAAGTGATAAAGTCGAATTCATTCGGATGATCATTTGAAAAAGTTGATCTTGTAGGTAGATCATTTTATTTTCAGTTATATCGCCTAAATTAACTTCATTGAAGGAATATTTGTAGGTAGACTACCATTAGAAGAAGATGATATGGCCGATCTACCTATTAATAAATTGTTTTCGTTAGAAGATGAACTGCAAGGCGGTCCTGTGTTTTGATTATTTACATTAAAAGAATTAAGTGGTAGATTTCTACCCTGACAGGACATTTCAAATAATTGGATTTATGATTTCCATCGCAATTTGAGCATGAAAATTTATCAGTGGTTTCATTCATTGGATAAACGTCTTTCGTAAAGTTTTCAAATTGTTTACATCACTTCGATTGAAGTGTATTAGGTATAGTTCATGGGAAATTCCAGAGCGTGGTTTAGAAGTACCATTCGCTCTTTTTTCATGGTCGTCAAATGGTGAGATAATTAAGTCCTCACAAGTCCCCATCTCATGCCTCCCCGAGCGTCTATGATGACATTTGGTCAATAGAACGGCGTCGACTGGGTGCTATCGCCTTCTGCGTTAGTAGCAGAATGAGAGGGTACGAAATGGCTTGTAGGTTGAAGCCCATCCTAAAGTGCAGTGTTTATCATAGTATATTACAACATATAATTCTGTTGTTTATTACATCATGTATTATTATTATTTTTATTATTATTATTATTATTATTATTATTATTATTATTATTATTATTATTATTATTATTATTATTATTATTATTATTATTATTATTATTATTATTATTATTATTATTATTATTATTATTATTATTATTATTATTATTATTATTATTAGAAAAGCGTAATTTACACTTCGACATTAACTGTTATATTGTATCATAGCATATTATTTCATATATCATCGTCTTACACTATTTTATGTTATTATATACTATGTTGTATGGTATTATACTGCATTGCATTATATCATACTATATTGTATTAAATTATATTATATTTTATTATTTTATATTATATTATATTGTATTCTATTATATTATGTTGTATTGTATTGCATTATGTTGTATTATATTATATTATATTATATTATATTATATTATATTATATTATATTACATTATATTATATTATATTATATTATATTATATTATATTATATTATAGCGTTTATTATGAGTAGTACTACGTACCTCTGCGCAAAATATAATTTTTTTTCTTTATAAGTTATCATTTTTAAAGTAACTTTTAACTAAATATCAAGGTCGTCACAAGGTGAGCTTGGTCCCCACTGGTTCCTGTTTCATGCCTACACGTGTGTCTGTGGTGACAATTGGTCGATGAAATGCGTTGATGGCAGAATGAGAGGATGAGAAATGACATATAAATTCAAGTAATATAATATCATAGCATATCGCAGCATATCATTTTATTCATTCTATTATTTATTATATAATTCATTGTACTATATTATATTGTTTTTATTATTATTTTCATTATTATATTTATTGTTATTATTATTAATTTGTCATCGATAATAATAACATATATTATTTTTGTAGATGTGGATATTATTATTGTTATTTGAAGAGAAATATTCTACTTCCTGCAGTATTGCGAAGATAGAAGAGCGTAACTGACAGTCTACATTAACTGTTATTTTATATATTGTTTTATAATATATTATATTATATTGTATGACATTGTATTGTATTATATTAAATTAAAATATATTATATTATATTATGTTATATTATATTATTTTGTAATCTATTATATCATTTTACGTTATATTAATTTCATTACACTATGTTTCATTGTAAAGGGTGATTTTTTAAGAGCTTGAGAACTTTTTTAAACAATAAAACGCATAAAATTTGCAAAATCTCATCGGTTCTTTATTTTAAACGTTAGATTGGTACATGACATTTACTTTTTGAAGATAATTTCATTTAAATGTTGACCGCGGCTGCGTCTTAGGTGGTCCATTCGGAAAATCCGCTTTTTTATCGACAAATTTTGTTCAGCGATGAGGCTCATTTCTGGTTGAATGGCTACGTAAATAAGCAAAATTGCCGCATTTGGAGTCAAGAGCAACCAGAAGCCGTTCAAGAACTGCCCATGCATCCCGAAAAATGCACTGTTTGGTGTGGTTTGTACGCTGGTGGAATCATTGGACCGTATTTTTTCAAAGATGCTGTTGGACGCAACGTTACAGTGAATGGCGATCGCTATCGTTCGATGCTAACAAACTTTTTGTTGCCAAAAATGGAAGAACTGAACTTGGTTGACATGTGGTTTCAACAAGATGGCGCTACATGCCACACAGCTCGCGATTCTATGGCCATTTTGAGGGAAAACTTCGGAGAACAATTCATCTCAAGAAATGGACCGGTAAGTTGGCCACCAAGATCATGCGATTTGACGCCTTCAGACTATTTTTTGTGGGGCTACGTCAAGTCTAAAGTCTACAGAAATAAGCCAGTAACTATTCCAGCTTTGGAAGACAACATTTCCGAAGAAATTCGGGCTATTCCGGCCGAAATGCTCGAAAAAGTTGCCCAAAATTGGACTTTCCGAATGGACCACCTAAGACGCAGCCGCGGTCAACATTTAAATGAAATTATCTTCAAAAAGTAAATGTCATGTACCAATCTAACGTTTAAAATAAAGAACCGATGAGATTTTGCAAATTTTATGCGTTTTATTGTTTAAAAAAGTTCTCAAGCTCTTAAAAAATCACCCTTTATTTATCAATATAAAACATTTTGCACGGGGGCGTGAAGGGGAGGGAGCATCAGGGCATCGGACGAATTGATGACTGGACGAGGGATTGTGGATAGTCAGCCCAAGTCACGTGAAGGAAACTTGTTTCGTTCTGAAGGTTTGAAATGAGTCTGACGCGTCCTTCTCAAACAAACCATCAGGCGGGTTCAAGCATGTATAGCGATATGCTTCATCCATGCACTGGATATTATGGTTGGAAGAGCATCTTTTATTCCCGCGGAATACGAGTAAGTGACTCTACTTACATATCCGCCCAACCCTTTTTGTTCGCTTTTCGGTAACAGCTATAGTAAGAAGGTGAATGGATGAGTCATATCGGGGCTACTGTAAGTCTACCCGCATCCACTGGCAAGTCCTTGAACTGATGGTGGCTTCACTTCACATCACATCACATCACCATTCGCTCTTTTTTTCATAAGTATTACTTGGGAAGGGGCAAAACCAAGCAATTCTTTTAGTTCATTTTTAATTTCATCGGTACTTTGATCATTTGATAAGCCTTTCAAGACAGCCTTGAAGGGTCTGTCTGATTTTATATCATATGAATAAAATTTATGAAGTTTCTCGGACAAATATCGAATAAGACGTTCGTAATCTTCCAATCCATCAACCAAGACTCGACATTCTCCTCTTCGTCCGATTTGAAATGAGACTTTTACTTCCGGGAGAAAAGTAGAATGCTCAGTACGAAATGCTTTGAAGTCGGAAATCATCACCGTCACTGGTGGCATAGATTGTTGTTTCTTCCCAGAACGACAAGCGTCCATTTTGGGAATTTTTGAAGAATTTTCTTCTATGTCGCTAAAATCGGATTCAGGAACAATCTCGTAATTGTTAGACGGCATAGGATAAACGGAAGGGAAGTCCGTCCGTTGTCTTTTATTTTTTTTACATTCAGATTCTATAAGATCGTGAATGTTATTAGAAAAATGTTGAATAACGGATTGTGATTTATTCCGTATTGAATTATTTTTAGCCTTAGGCTTGTTGCCTTTCCGGTTGGACGCAGGCATTTTTGAAATGAATGGAATTTTGAAGTTTGAATAATAGTTCTTTGAATAGCTAGCCTTAAAAAAGGCTGATTAATTTCTTAGTCACTCTAATATCACTCTTTGTATCACTTAGTCACTCTAATATAACTCGTTGTATCACTTAGTCACTCTTATATCAATCTTTGTATAGCCTTGAGAAAGGCTGACTAATTTTTAGTCTTTAAAAAGACTGTTAGTGATTCAGGTAGCCTTGAAAAAGACTGAAGTCTTGAATCAATGAAACTCTAGGTAGCCAGAAAAAATTTCTAGGAGCCAAGAGCTATACGCGTGCGGTGCGAACGACTGTTCAACACCGACTGATAGAATATCCTTTTAGTTTAGCTCCGCATATACATACTCAACCAGGTATGAAGAACCAAAAACCCGGATACGCAGTTGCGTCAATGCGGGACAGTTACATATCAGATGATATGAAGTACCGTAATCGCATTCACACAAATCACACAAATAATACTCAGCACGCTGAATAGTAGCTATGTGATAATTGAGTTTGCAACGCCCAGTCAGAGCTCTGGCCAGAATACTGCAATGATACTTGGAAAACAGTAGTAGACACAAAGTTTTTAGTAGATTCAAATTTGGTAAAAATGCTTTTGTCTGAGCGCAAGTTTGCAAGTTGCAACAGTAGCTGGCGTGTTTAGATGCAGCCCAAGAACGAAACCGCTACCGGCACTACACGGCTACCTAGTCTGCTGAGAAAGGGAAGTTGACATTGATTGTCAACTTCCATGGATGTCCGAGCAGCCGGTTCTTGCTTGTCGTGACCTTCCGTACATTAAAAACTTCTTTATCATTTCATTAAGACCATTGGAATTTCAATTTAATTTTATTTTATGTTAGACTTCTTCCCCTTCCATGAATTCAACCAATAGCCAGCTATCTTATATTGTTATATTGAATAAAAGTGATAAACTGATACAAACAAATATATATATTGAGAACAAATTTTTTTTTCACGCAGGTTTATTAGCACAACGTAAGTGAAATCATCATGAAAATTTTCCATGTAGCCAACGTGAATCCTATGAAGTGCAAAAGATATTTTTGTTATGATAATTTCGTCTCTTAACCAAAAACGAATTTTAAGCTTTCTACATCTGCCGTTACTCCTCCACTGATACGATATTCGCGGTTTGGCAGACCGTGCCGTATTTATAAACAAATACGTTCGGTGAGTGACCGTTTGAATGTCAATATCGATTATCTGTGCCATTTTGAACAGGTTTGTAATCGGATCGGCCGGTAGTACAATTTGCCTGATACATCTACCGTGTTGGTGGTCATAAGATTGCCTGGGGTAGAACATATGTATACGTTCTATAATTGCAGCTACTAACAAATTGATAAGTAAAAGAATTTTTTAATAGCGGTCATTTTCTGTAAGTGTATGTCATTAATATATAATTTGGAAGAATGTCAAGATAAGTTTGAATGTAGCGGCAAAAAGTAGTTCTCTTAGTGGTTAACATTTTGATCGTAATACTCTGTACTCTCCTTACACGCATATTGATTTTCGCTATTTTTGTGACGTCTTTTCTTACTGTAGACTCAATAGTTTCAATAATAATTGAATTTGGTCAGTAAATTGGGAAAAAATATCGACTTTTTCGTACAAGCTCTGGTACAAAAAAACCGTTCGTTTTGAGTTGCATTATATGGCCTTAGGCTATTGGACTATCAGGTGCCGTATTTATAAACAAATACGTTCGGTGAGTGACCGTTTGAATGTCAATATCGATTATCTGTGCCATTTTGAACAGGTTTGTAATCGGATCGGCCGGTAGTACAATTTGCCTGATACATCTACCGTGTTGGTGGTCATAAGATTGCCTGGGGTAGAACATATGTATACGTTCTATAATTGCAGCTACTAACAAATTGATAAGTAAAAGAATTTTTTAATAGCGGTCATTTTCTGTAAGTGTATGTCATTAATATATAATTTGGAAGAATGTCAAGATAAGTTTGAATGTAGCGGCAAAAAGTAGTTCTCTTAGTGGTTAACATTTTGATCGTAATACTCTGTACTCTCCTTACACGCATATTGATTTTCGCTATTTTTGTGACGTCTTTTCTTACTGTAGACTCAATAGTTCCAATAATAATTGAATTTGGTCAGTAAATTGGGAAAAAATATCGACTTTTTCGTACAAGCTCTGGTACAAAAAAACCGTTCGTTTTGAGTTGCATTATATGGCCTTAGGCTATTGGACTATCAGGTCTTTCGTCGTCGGTCTTTCATTTGAATCAAAGTTTGATAAAATCAGTTCAACCTTTTCCGAGAACTGTGTATGTCCTTGTGCATGACACCCTGTACTTCTGAAACCGGAAGACGGATTCAGATAAATTCAGATGCAGAATTTAAATTTGTGAAAATCGTTCCGAAAAAAATAAAGCATAGTTTGTCACATAGGGACGAGTCGGCAGCCTTGTGTTGGTTTATGCCTGGGCCACTCGTGTTTTATAGAAAAGTATTTAAGGAATTAATTTGATTTTTGCCTTTCTCATGTAGAAATGTAATACAATCACTGTGGAAACCGACTTTTGAACCGAGGCCCGGAGAACCGAATGTCCTATACCATTCGATTCAGCTCGACGAATTGGGCAAAAGTCTGTGTGTTTAAATGTTTGTATGTGTGTGTGACAAATATTGCCAATCATTGTAATGTAATGAAATTAAAATGATGTTACTCATTTTGCTCATAGATGGCTGAGCCGATATCGTCCATCTAATATTCAAATGAAAGGTCTTAAGGTCTCATAAAAATTGCTTGTCTTTTAATCAGATCCGACTTCCGGTTCAGGAGATACAGGGTGGCTAGTCTAAAAATTTCACATAAATTTATCGGGTTCATCGGGTTCACAGATTTTGAGAGTCGATGACCAAATAAACTTATTTCAGTTTTACCGGTATTCGGTTTTCAATCCCGGAAGGTACCATACAATTTTATTTGGAACGAACTACGATTTCTCCAAGATGGCTACACTGATTTTCAAAAATTTTGAATCTCATGAAATGGTTTACAATTCCTAACTGACTTCGATTACACCGATTTCCGAATTCCGTGTCCGAAAGTATCGGGAATGGAGAAGCTAAAAGAAGACCAAAACGAATTCAAATTAAAAGGCTTGTGGTCCCATACAAAACTGATGAATTTTATCCGATCCCGACTCCCAGTTTTAAAATTACAGGGTGATGAATTTTTAAAACTCAAACCGTCATAGAAGATGGCATACAAAACTGATGAATTTTATCCGATCCCGACTCCCAATTTTAAAATTACAGGGTGATGAGTTTTTAAAATTCAAACCGTCCAAAAAATCTCCAAAGTTGGGCTTAAAACTATTTCAATTTATTCGTCATTTTTATTCATGGACAATCGAACAATTTTGGGTTTGCTGATCACTGAAAATCTTTTCTGGAAGTAGCAGAAATAATGACAAAAACTTTAAACTCACTCAACTCACTTCTACATCTTTGGAATGCTTGATCGATTGTCACACGTTTAGATTTAAAGAAATAATTTAAAGGTTTCATACAATTCTACCTTCGATTCGTCTTGCAGTTCCCAAATTACAAAGTAATGGGTAATTGCTGCTGTAAAATATAGGAGAAAATGAATAGTATGAGAAAGGCAGCACTACACCACTAGGTGGATTAAAACAAGTTCATTGTTGTAAGTAAAGTGAGTAATTTCTTCCATCCAAATTCCATCAAAAATATTTTATTGCTTCAAAAGAAAAACCTTTTTTAATTCTCCTAGTGGTATAATGTTGCCTTTCTCATATTACTTATGTTTTCATAAATATCACTAGAGAACTCTTTCAAAAAAATGTATTGCAAACTTGAATAAAAAATAGAAAGTCTATTTGGGCATAAGCTAAACCTTATGAACTTGTAAAAAAATATGTCAAACTAAGAAGAAGTTTTCCGTTTTATGTTCCTTGGCTTTAAGCACACTCCGTTCTCTAGTTCCGGAACCGGAAGTCGGGATCGAATAAAAATTAATAGCAATCTATTGTACTAAAAGACCTTTCATTTCAGTTTAAGTTTGTGAAAATTGGTTCAGGCGTCTCTGAGAAAAATGAGAAGATTCGTGTTGAAGTTTGTGATCACTATTTCCAGTACTTCCGGAACCGGGAACTGGAAACCGGTATAGCTGAAGTTGGTTCACCTAGCAAACAACTAGCATAGCTCACAAATTGAAACAGGTTTGAGCCAAATTTAGAAGAACTTTTTCCTTTGTTGCCTCTTCGCTTTGAATTACGGTTTTTGCGAACTGACTAGAATTACAGCGGAAAAGTGGAAAATTTAATTGAAAGAGTGTGTTTCTATACAAGACGATGTAAAATGTAAGACAGGTCAAAAATTTCATTTCGAGAATATGAGTAATATGAGAAAGGCATTATTACAAACTCGAGCATCGATGTCGGCTTTCGTTTTCTTTACCGCGTGTATACGATAAATGATGATTTTACTTCCCAAGTAGCAATTAAAACTTGTTAAAATTGGCATGTTTCACAATTGCTACAGAACGGTTATTCATGTCAGATATGTTTGACAAATGATTTTACATGTTTTAGTAACAAATGTGAAAATCATTCATATTACTGCTTGTGAAACCAAGTCAAAAATCTAAACGGATTAAGTTCCACATCGGTTTATTTAACTGATTCTAAAGGGTGATTTTTTAAGAGCTTGAGAACTTTTTTAAACAATAAAACGCATAAAATTTGCAAAATCTCATCGGTTCTTTATTTTAAACGTTAGATTGGTACATGACATTTACTTTTTGAAGATAATTTCATTTAAATGTTGACCGCGGCTGCGTCTTAGGTGGTCCATTCGGAAAATCCGCTTTTTTATCGACAAATTTTGTTCAGCGATGAGGCTCATTTCTGGTTGAATGGCTACGTAAATAAGCAAAATTGCCGCATTTGGAGTGAAGAGCAACCAGAAGCCGTTCAAGAACTGCCCATGCATCCCGAAAAATGCACTGTTTGGTGTGGTTTGTACGCTGGTGGAATCATTGGACCGTATTTTTTCAAAGATGCTGTTGGACGCAACGTTACAGTGAATGGCGATCGCTATCGTTCGATGCTAACAAACTTTTTGTTGCCAAAAATGGAAGAACTGAACTTGGTTGACATGTGGATTCAACAAGATGGCGCTACATGCCACACAGCTCGCGATTCTATGGCCATTTTGAGGGAAAACTTCGGAGAACAATTCATCTCAAGAAATGGACCGGTAAGTTGGCCACCAAGATCATGCGATTTGACGCCTTTAGACTATTTTTTGTGGGGCTACGTCAAGTCTAAAGTCTACAGAAATAAGCCAGTAACTATTCCAGCTTTGGAAGACAACATTTCCGAAGAAATTCGGGCTATTCCGGCCGAAATGCTCGAAAAAGTTGCCCAAAATTGGACTTTCCGAATGGACCACCTAAGACGCAGCCGCGGTCAACATTTAAATGAAATTATCTTCAAAAAGTAAATGTCATGTACCAATCTAACGTTTAAAATAAAGAACCGATGAGATTTTGCAAATTTTATGCGTTTTATTGTTTAAAAAAGTTCTCAAGCTCTTAAAAAATCACCTTTTATAACAAGTTTATTTGAGCAGTTTCATTTTCGGTTTCTGCTTAACAAATATGACTGATATAAAACATATCAAACAAGGAACTTGTTGCACACCATACAAGAAAACTGCGCTTTTTCAATCGCACAATCGTTGCGAGAAGAGTGAAGAAAAACAATGTTAGAACAATGTTTGCTACTTGGGTTTATAATGAGCCGATTTATCTTTTTCTGGAATCTTGTTCATAACTTGTAAAACATAGTTTAAAGTTTCAGAAGCGTATTATTTATGATCTTTCAAACAGAAACAATTTTTAATAAGAAAATGATTTAATTATTCTAGTTACTTTTCGCAATATCTTATAACATCAATAAAGCCAGATTCGAAATGGATGTCATGAAATAAAGCCCCCAATCTGTAATCATCTTTAATGGCGATATGACAGAAAGGTACGATTGAAAATTTAAAACACGACACGGTGCACTGCAGTCTTAGTTATCCGTGGAATGTTCGTAGTCGCAATTCTTTGATTTCACAGTACGATTCGAGCCGTTCGCTCAACATTGGAGCTTCGAAATAATCGTTTTCAACATTTCAATTCGTGGGAGCGCTGTTGAAGCAAGGTCACGCAGGAAGCGTAAGGCGTGATGTGATTCATTCTGCATTGGAAGAATCCACTCGTTTTCTTATATTTGTGTCCGACCACTTTTTGATGATGAACTTTAGGAGAGCGGATTGGTAGAAAAACAAAACAATGTGAACGTAGATGTAAGTTAGACACATTCATCACATCGTGAACTAAATTCCTGACACCACGCAATTTTCAGTCGTTGCCCTTCCAGCTGGGAATTCTGAACGGGGTGCGTGACATGTTCATTGATCATGCTGGGAATGCTCTTTATGGTGGAACTTGCGGCTTACGTCTTAGTTGAAGTGTTGCACCTCTACATTTGTTTAGCAAGTTTCGTTTCGAGTGGGCCTTGCTCATATCTCATGCATTTATTAAACAACATTTGGATCTGAGTGAAAACTGACATCGTGATCTTGAAAACGCAATAGAAAAAGTTGTTCAACTACATTGTATTATATAGACGACCGTTGAGGAGATATCACTGTGTTACAGAAAAGAGAAGATCTAATTTGACTCCTAAAATACTATTATTTTCCAAATGATTATTTAACTCTTGCATGCATCGCACTCATCGGAATGTTCTTAATTTAGTGAACGAAATTTCAATCAGAGTCGTAGACTACATTAATACCGAGTAATAGCACGATACCTAATTTATACATTCAAGGATCAAAGGACAAAATAGGTTTATACTTTTCGATCTAGCTTCGTACCTAAGCCGCATCATCAAGGACGTCGATAATTAGTTGAGTTTTACGTTCGACAGTTAGTGATCGTTCTTCTGTTCTAGTTACAAAGCACATCAGCACTTTCAGAGGCTTGTTTCTGTCAAGGAAGTAAGGGTGCAGCGTGTATGGAAAGTAAAATTCCACAAGCGATGCAATTGTGCCATCGTATTGTCGCATATGTTAGGTTTTATTGCTGTAGGCATGCGATCGTACGATTGCTGTCGCCATCGACGTGTTGCCCGTTTTGTCATCTATAGCGACTCTATGCACTTGAACCAATGCGGGAGTAAGAATCTCCTGAGGTTGATGAATGGCTTACCACGTGCCGTACCTTTAAGTACGCTCGGTATGTGCTATGTAGAGCTTATTCTAAGTGTGCCATTAATGCACTATCGATCAAATGGTAGGACGGTGATCATTAGTCAGAGGCTAGCAGCAGACACAAATTAAAGGTTTAGATGCTAGCCTCATTCGAGATGATATATTGGAGGGTCTTCCTTGTGGACTAGATAGATGGGTAACATCAAGATCAAGATACCTCTGTTGACCTGTGATACACACAGTTGAAACACGGTGGGAGATTGGAGAGCTGTTTAGGAATTTACCTTTTTCTTATATGAGTTGTTTTTGTATCATATTTCGGAAGATTTTCTTACCTGAAAGTAGACATTAAGATATTGTATTAGGCAAGCACGATTTAATGGCGTCTGTTTATTTGAAGGAAAACTATACAGATGTTTAAAACCAAAAATTTATCAACCCAACGAGAAAATTGTTGCAGACCTTTTTTAATTAATTATATGTAGATAAGTCTTTCTATTGTAATTAACCTCCGGATCAATTAGTACCTGTATACGGAAACATATTGTGTTAATGACAGTTCAGGTCGAATTAACCACAGTCTCAATTGTAAAATCGATTCAAGTTTTCTTCTAATTAATAGACAATATTATAGATTGTCATTTCTCATTTTAAAAATTCATAGCGAATTTTGAACCACTTTGCCATTTGAGACAATTTGAACGAATATTCATGTAAAATGTTCATTTATGTTCTCGTAATGATAAAAATTAAGATTAAAAAAACTAAACACAAAAAAACGATATTATTTTTCGAAATCGCCGAAGCTTGAAACTAATTAAAATATTAATACAAAAAAAAATTATATAAAAAAAACTGCGAGAAGCATACAAATACGTAGTGGTTTGCCTTTTCCCACAAGCAGTGTTCTACAAAATAGTCACTCATGAGTCAGAAAGCCAAATGTCATGCAAAATTTTTTTGCCTTTTTCATATAGGAAGGCTATGCAATCCCTATGAAAACCGACTTTATAACTGAGGCCCGGAAGGCTGAACGTCATATACCATTAGATTCAGCTAGACGAATTAAGAAAATGTATGTGTGTGACAAATATTGTCTCTCACTTTTCTCGGAAATAGCTAAACCGATTTTCACATACTTAGATTCAATTGAAACGTTTTATATACCAAAGTTTCTGAATTTCATTTAGATCAGACTTCTGATGCCAGAATGACATCTTTCGAAGATGGTATAATTTTTATCATCTTAGATTCTACTGAGAGGTCTTCAGATACCGTGAGAATATTCCGGGTTCCAACTTCCGGTTCTGGAGACAGCGTGCTTAGTGTAAAAATGCCAATTTCAATAGTGTTATTTTCATAAGTAATAATTAAATGAGTGACGAGTGCTTTAGATTGGCTAATAACTGTTACAGTTCATTGTATATATTCTTTGATGGTTCAATCATCCGAAATTCCGGTTTTCGGTACCGGAAATTCCAAAAATAGTGGTCAAAATCATGAAAATGGAGCACTTTTTATTATTTTCCAGTTATGTTTGAAACTTAAATTCAAACGAAACATTTAAATATGGTAATATTAAGCAAATGAAGTCTTGAAATCTGGGTTCTATGTTTTTTAAATACTACAAATTAAATATTTGATCATTTTTTTATGTAATATATAAAAAAACAAACAATATGAGAATGGCATGATTACACCACTAGGTGGGTTAAAACAGGTTTTTAGAATGTAACTAGAATTCACATCAGTATATTGATATCTGTTTGGTTTTCTGAAAAATCTTCCAAAACCAACGTATTTTTTAAAACACAAAAATACTTTTGAAATTACGAAAATCACTCGATTATCGCAAAGAACACAAATATGAATTGCTATTTGCTACAATAGTTTAGTATCGTATTTTTACTACTGTATTTTTTTGTAAATGAACGCATTCAGGACAAAATTATAGAAACGATTTTTTTTCAAATATCGACAACAAGATGCACTTAATCGAGAAACCAGTAAATCTTCTAAACGAATATCGGAAAACAAAATGTTGATTTTTGAGCAATCAGGTATTACTATACCAAGCTCGAGAATGGTTTTTATGTGTGTATAACTAACTATGAATCTAATTAGTAGAAAATCAACGATGCCGAAGCGCATTATTTTTTCTAAGTGAGCTGATACTTTGATGCCACTCTTCCATGAGGTCAGATCCGTAGAAGTGGTTTCTTGTGTACTTCCCATATACACGAACATTTACTTAAAATTAATAGCTTGGAGGTCTAATCCATAAAGGCAGACTTCCAAAACTTAGTGATCGGTGACGAATTTTTATCAATAATGGCCCAATAGTAGCTTTAAAACGAGCGTAGTTTGTTGAAATCGGACCAGCCATCTCTGGGAAAATTGAGTGCGAAAAAATCAACGCGTTTTGTTGGTCACGTCACTTATAACATCATATATCCGGAACCAGAAGTCACAGCTATTTGATCTTCATACTTGATGAATGGCGCAATAGTATCTTTCGAACGAGCCGAAGTTTGTTGAAATCGGTTCAGTCTTCTTCGAGAAAATTGAGCGCAAAAAGAAACAACGTGTTTTGTCAATTGTGCCATTGAATCACCCGAACCAGAAGTCGCAGTCATTTGATCTTTGAATGTGATCAATGGCTCAATTGTGATTCCAGTCCATGAAGCTCCGTAAGTAGTAGAATGAAAGTGAAGAAAGTAGTGTGCAATTCACATAGGATTGCATAAATTCAAATTCATAAATTACGTCATAAAAGTAGGTAATTTGTCTCACAACTAATGTACAGTACTAAAATTTTACAGATTATATTTTATGTCCAGCATTTTTCAGATTTTGCCATAGTGCCATCGGATACATCAATGATTTAGCTCATTAACAACAGTAAAGCCCTTGCACACATACCGCCAAGTTTATTAAGCATCGATTAGCATCATCACCTTCGTTTCATCTAGTCGTGTCGTCGGCAATTGGTCAAAGATACGATTGATCCCACGTTCCTTTGAATGCGTCTGGCGTAAGCGTGAAATCTCGTTCAGATGCTTCAAGCACATATCTACACTTGATTAGCCTTGCAGTCACCGTCAGCCGGGAGAAGGAAATGAGTGTGCCGATCCCAGCTATATTGATGGCGCCGGCAATGCTTTACGTTCAGGGTCAACCGGTAGGCTAACTGACCACATCTAAGAGATCCTTTCAACTAGTCTGAACCGGTACCCAGAAAAGGGTGCGTTCAACTATTCGCATATGAAGTCAACGGCAAGCAATTGAATGTAAGACTTTATGATTTTAACAGATCGTTACCGGCGGTAGCAACACTCGAGCATTTACAAATGGTTTGAGACGGAAATATTTAAGGCGCACCATTAGGTTCCAGAATGAATCACACTGGAAGAGACCATCAAAATAAATAAATCGCTCTTAGAACCGACCATTAGCATGTGCATTGCCCTGTTGCAGTTTCAAAGCACCCGCAATCTAAAAATCATCCTAGGGTAATAAAAACCTCTTGACACATCATTAACAACGTAGAACATTCGCGGTCGCCGTTGTGCGACTGGTCAAGCCAATTATCTCATACAATTGGAGATCTGCGACCACCAACATTGTGCTTTGTTCATATAGATCCAAATGGAACTACAAGGTACTTTAACTATAAGGTTTGTTCGTGGCCGAATCTGGATAGATAAAATTTGTATTAAAACATATTTGCTGTTAGTTTCTCCCAAATCACATTTTTTATTAATTGTAGATTTTTTTTTCCATAAATACGTTTAATTCTTAAGGTAATTTACATAGAATTCTTATTCTAATATTATACCAATATAGTCACAACGATTTCAGTTCAATAAAACATATTCCTCTTATTTTTGAATATCATATTATTTGAACCAAACGATTAACTGCTATAAATTATAAAATAAGCTAAAATTTTTATACATTTTGTTGTTGATTTCATAACCTATTTCGAGTTTGTTTCAGCACATCATTTTTATTAAAATTTTGCTATTGGATAAATAAATTGACGCAGTGGGAGTCAGAACTAAGTCTCAAAAGGGTCAACTATTAAATTGAAACTTCAATCGTCTTTATGAAATGATTAAGAAGTTTCATGTAAGAAAGGTCACGACAAGCAAGAATGTTCCGAAGTGGGACATTGGATGGTCTACCTTGGGTACGCAAAGAATTTATTAGTTGAGATCTGACATTACGAAACTCTACGTGTTATCGGACCCATCCGAAAAGCGCTCACCTTACCATCGCACGTCATGGTCATCGAGGAACGCGGTTTGTTAAACGAAAAAAGGAAGAAAAGAAGTAAGTGACGCATTGATTTCCTGTGGGTGAAAAGAGCACACTCAGTTCGCTTAAGTTCATTTTGTTTGATATATTTGCCCGATTAAGTCGATTTACTATATAAGTAAAAGCTATATCTAAGGTAATTTGACGTTTCATGTGAATAATAGATTGTGCTTAAAATGAATTTATAAATAGGTTGGCTAGTGCTAATTGCTACAAGCGAAGAGTTACCTAACCTAAATTAAGGAGTCTATACTATAGTCGGAACACTCAGGCTCAGTGTTTCTAAGCCGACTGCTCGGTGAGGTTAGAAGACCGTAAGACTAACGAGGAAACTAAACGTAAGTCGATCAATTTCTTTAACTTGAAATACCATCAATGAAGTCTCTAAATTATATAAGTTTATACATGATACTTATCACTGAAAATTTATCGCAGGAATATTATAATCTCCCAAACCTAAATTCATCGTTTTTATTACCGGAGATTATACATTCGGAATGAACCCTCCACACGCACGTTGACCAAATTTGTCAACATCTTATAATATTCGTTTACTGTACGGTACTAAATTGAGCAATGTCAAGTCGATCTAAGACGGGCGCGAAGAACGGTTCTAAGAAAACGCGATCGAATGCGATGTTAGGTGTTAAAGGTGGGTGCGAAGTCCAAGTGGAAGATGGTGCGTGTAGTAGTGTGTCAGTGGTGGTCGAGGAAAACTCGGAGGCAAATAAGCAACCGGACGAAACTCTACCCGGACAAGCATGCAAGACATGCGATGGTCCGGACACCGACGACATGGTTCAGTGTGACGAGTGCGATAAGTGGTATCATTTTGCTTGCGTGGGGGTAACGAAGGAGATCGAGAACCAGAGCTGGAGCTGTCTCAAATGCGTTAAGGCAAAAGAGGTCCAGCGACGAACTACAATCCCCAACCAGAATCCAGCGCTAGTCAAGCAATTATCCGACCGCAGAAACGAAGAACCAGTAGCTACAGTGGATCAACAACTTCCCGGTGCACAACCGTTTCAATCACCAAAAACGGATACCTCGTTCGGGACAAAGGCAGAATCAAAACAGTCAGTCACAGGAGCCTTATCAGTTGTTTCACGTATTTCCTCAAAATGTTCGTTGCTGAAATTGGAGTTAATGAAACTGGAGGAGGAACACGAGCTCGAAAAACAGGCAGCTGAGAAGCGGCGTCTGTACGTTGACAGAAAGTATGACATTCTTAAGCAGTTGGCAAACCGATCAAACGTTGGTTCCTGTGACGGGTTAAGTCGAGCGAATGACGGTGTGGAAAATGGTCGTAGTCGAGTGAACGATTGGATAAAAAACGTAAACGCATTCCAAGATGAAAGAAATGAATCGAATCAGTGTTCAGAGTATTTCAGTCCTCGGAAATTTTCTACATTCATTGCTTCTTGCACTGCCAGAGAACAATCTAGTCCTGGGAATGAACAACGTTCGGAATCAAATAAGTCTCATCACGATCAGCAGTCGTATTCGGAAGTTTCTTGCAGCTACGTAAGAAATGTCAGTCAAAGGTCGATCCAGGAATCGGAAACACGAAATCAACGCCGTGAAAATAAGCAGCGCACCGGAACCGGTGGTAGTTACAATGGAAATCCCAACGATGATGAATTAAATCAATCGATACGTCAGTCACATACGTACGATAGATCCGGCTACAAGCGCGCTTCGATCCGCGGCCCATCTATTCCGTTTCAAAACCATTCAGTACAACAGCATGCAGCTCCGCCGACCAGACAGCAGCTTGCAGCTCGTCAAGCGGTGTCGAGGGACTTGCCCACGTTTTCCGGCAATCCGGAGGATTGGCCGATCTTCTTCTCGTCGTTCAACAGTACAACATCAATGTGTGGATTCTCAAACGATGAGAATATCGTTCGACTGCAGAAGTGTTTAAAGGGTCGTGCATACGAAGCAGTGAAAAGTAGACTGATGCACCCGTCCAATGTTCCGGGAATAATTGGAACCCTTCAGATGATGTTTGGCCAACCCGAAGCTATAGTATGCTCGTTAATGAGTAAGATTAATGCCATGCCACCTCTGAAGGAGGAAAAGTTAGAGACTATCGTTGAATTTGCAGTGAGCGTACAAAACTTTTGTGCGACAGTTGATGCTTGTGGCCTGGAGGATCATCTCTACAACGTTTCTCTTCTTCAACAGCTGGTTAACAAACTTCCGTCGTCGATTAAATTAGACTGGGCGCGTCATCGTCGATCCGTCCCCAGGGTCAACTTGGCGACTTTTGGGAATTGGGTGTATTCTCTTGCTGAAGTCATAAGCACTATTTCTATTCCTTCGATTATACAGGAGCCTAAGCTGGCTCGTAACGATGGTCGCAACAACAAGAAAACCAGCGGTTTCTTGAATGCACATCTTGAGTCTCCAGAGCAAAACACCGTAGATACACTATCAAATGCAAAGTACGCCGAAAAGACTCAACCCGTCTTCAGAGATCGTCTATATAACCCTTGTTCAGTATGAAAAGGCACGTGTAAGACGGTGGAGAAGTGCAAACGTTTTCTGGATCTTTCTCGAGATGGTCGATGGGCTGCTATACGTGAATTCGGACTATGTCGTACATGCTTACGTTGTCACAATGGAAATTGCAAGGCAAAACCTTGTGGCAAGAATGGTTGTACTGTCAGACACCATGAACTGTTACACAACGATCAGAAAGCTGAGAGATCTGCGGCAGTTATAGCTAATCCTGTGAGCGTAGCGTCCACAATAACTGAGTCGAATCAGTCTCATGGGTGTAATCTTCATCGTACGTTATCCTCTGCAGTACTATTTCGATATCTTCCAGTTGTGCTGCAAGGGATCAACAAAACCGTTCATACCTATGCTTTCTTTGATGACGGTTCTGAACTCACTCTGCTGGATAACAAGTTGGCTGAAGAGTTACAGCTTGATGGTGAAATTAGTCCACTCTGTTTACGGTGGACAGGAGGAAGAGAGCGTCATGAAGAGAACTCCCGAATTGTAGACGTAGGAATAGCTGGAATGAATAGTAACGCTACTGTGTACAATCTGCGTAATGTACGTACGGTGGAAGAGCTGCTGTTACCTCCTCAAACGTTAGACGCGATAGAATTGTCCAACATGTACCCACATCTCCGGGGTTTACCCATTAAATCGTACCGCGATGCGCAACCGCGTATCCTTATAGGTTTGAAACACACGCAAATCAGTTTGGTTCTGCAAATCAGAGAAGGTGGTATGGATCAGCCTATTGCAGCGAAGACAAGGCTGGGGTGGACCGTCTATGGCGGCTCTATCGAGTGTGTTTCCCGTACAGTGCAGTGTGCCTTCCACGAGCAACACCAAGACCAGCGAACGGACGAAAGCATGCATCAAGCAATGAAAGATTATTTCGCTTTAGATAGTACCGGAGTATCGAAGCCGGATAACGTGCTTTTATCTACTGAAGATCGTCGATCCCAACACTTGCTGCAGTCTCTTACTAAATTTAGGAACGGTCGGTACGAGACCGGACTTCTCTGGCGGTTCGATCACATACGTCTCCCCGATAGCCGCGCTATGGCTCTTCGGCGTTTTCATTGCTTGGAAAATCGCATGAAGAAAGATCCAGGTTTGGCCGAAGCTCTCAACTCGAAAATTTCCGACTATCTAGCGAAAGGATACATCCGCCAGCTTTCATTCAGCGAACTCGCTCGGCCGTACCAACGAACATGGTATCTTCCTATCTTTCCCGTTACAAACCCAAACAAGCCTGGAAAATTAAGAATTGTTTGGGATGCAGCAGCTACATCTTACGGCCAATCTCTTAACACCAATCTGCTAAAGGGCCCTGATCAGCTCAGCTCCCTGTTCTCCATTCTTCTTCAGTTCAGGAAGTATCGGATCGGACTGACTGGTGACATCCGTGAAATGTTTCACCAGGTGGATATCTCTGAACAAGATCAGCAATGTCAACGGTTCTACTGGAGAGATGAGTCCGGAGAAATCGGTACCTTTGTGATGCGTGTGATGACGTTCGGATCATGCTGCTCTCCAAGCTGTGCCCAATATGTCAAAAACATCAATGCTCAGCGCCATTCTCGAGACTACCCGGAAGCAGCAGAAGTGATCATCAAGAGTCACTACGTCGATGATATGTTAGTCAGTGTCGAAAGTGAAGAGCAGGCCATTGAATTAGCACAGAAAGTAAAATTCGTCCACTCGCAAGGCGGCTTTGAAATCCGCAATTGGATTAGCAATTCGAATCGCGTCTTAGCAGCTCTGAAAGAAGGAAGTATTGCGGAAAAGAATTTGGATCTGACCTCTGAGATGGGTACCGAAAAGGTATTAGGCATGTGGTGGTGCACGACATCGGATACGTTCACGTACAGAGTTGGTTGGAGCAGACTTGATCGCGCGCTCTTGGAAGGACGTCGTCATCCTACAAAAAGAGAAGTCCTTATGACGATATTCGACCCTCTCGGTCTAATTGCTAACTTTCTCATGTTCCTGAAAATCCTGCTGCAAGAAGTTTGGCGATCTGGTGTCCAATGGGACGATCCCATTGACGAATTGTCGTACGAAAAGTGGAAACTGTGGCTAAAAGTTCTACCTGAAGTGGAGAAAGTGTCAGTCCCTCGCTGTTATCGAGTTCTTACTAGTCTCAGCGCTAGAATGGAGATTCAGTTGCATACATTCGTTGATGCTAGCGAGAACGGGTTCGCAGCTACTGTACATCTTCGATATGTCCAGAACGGCATGGTGGAATGCAACTTAGTATCGGCCAAGACGCGGGTGGCCCCATTGAAATTTACTTCAATCCCAAGGCTCGAGCTTCAAGCTGCTGTAATAGGTACACGGTTAGCACGAACGATTGAAGAATGCCTCTCCACTCCTATATCTAAACGCTACTTCTGGACTGATTCATGGGATGTCATTTGCTGGATAAACTCAGATCACCGGCGGTACTCACAGTTCGTTGCGTTCCGTATTAGCGAAATTCTCGAAGTAACTGAAATTAATGAATGGCGCTGGGTACCCACCAAGTTAAACGTAGCTGACGACGCTACTAAATGGGTTGGTCGACCGAATATGACTCCTGAAAACAGATGGTTCAAAGGACCTGAATTCCTCCAGCGTCCGGAAGAGGAGTGGCCTAAGTTTCCAACCAGAAAGAGCTCAACCACAGCAGAACTTCGACCGAGTCTTTTACTGCATTACATAACTCCTGATGCCATTATTATCGTAAACAATTATTCCAGTTGGAAACGGCTTGTCAACGTCGTCGCACGTGTTTATCGTTTTCCTGCAAATTGCCATCGCAAACAGCAAGGGAAACCAATCGTAACCGGTCCTCTCACAACCGAAGAGCTGCAGACTGGAGAGTGTTACCTCTATCGCCGTGCGCAAATAGAAGCTTATCCGGAGGAAATAGCCATATTACTGAAAGCCCAGGAATACCCAGAAGAACCACGCAAGCAAATACCAAAAAATAGTGAACTCTATCAGCTATCACCGGTACTTGATCGTTACGGAGTCGTAAGAATGCAAGGAAGAACGCGGCACTGCGTCTATGCTACTGAAGATGCAAAAAACCCTATAGTTATGCCACGTGACCACTACATAACCACCCTGATAATAGCATATTACCACAATAAATACCACCACCAGAACCACGAAACCACCGTAAATGAGCTTCGCCAGAAATACAAGATCGCTAGACTTCGAGTATGTTACGCAAAGGTCAGAAGGCAGTGCCAGCGGTGTAAGAACGACAGCGCTGTTCCGTATCCCCCGATCATGGCTGATCTTCCGCCAGCACGAGTTGCGGCTTTCTCACGACCGTTTACGCATGTTGGCGTCGACTATTTCGGGCCAATGGAGGTTATCGTAGGAAGAAGAGTGGAGAAACGATGGGGAATGCTAGCCACCTGCTTGACAATTCGCGCGATCCACGTTGAATTAGTACACTCACTCAACACAGACTCATGCATTATGGCTCTCCGCAGATTTATCGCCCGTCGTGGTACGCCAAAAGTACTGTTCAGCGACCGCGGGACAAACTTCGTGGGCGCAAGCCGAGAACTTCGTGAGGCTGAGGGTACTATAAACCAGCAGAAAATTATGGAAGAGTTTGTCTCCACAGAAACCCAGTGGCTGTTCAATCCACCCGCCGCACCGCACATGGGCGGCAGTTGGGAAAGACTAATTCGCACAGTAAAGAAAAATTTAGCCTCTATATGCCCAACAAAGAAACCTACAGATGAAGTACTCCGCAGCCTTCTGACCGAAATTGAAAGCGTGGTTAATTCCCGTCCATTGACTCATGTACCAATCGACGACGAATCGGACCCTGCTCTTACTCCGAATCATCTTCTGCTCGGCTCTTCAAACGGAACTAAGCCGTTATCCGTAAACGACAACAGCGGTTTGGCGTTAAAGCAAGGATGGCGTGCCTCTCAAACTCTAGCTAACCAGTTCTGGAAGCGCTGGCTAACAGACTACCTGCCAGAAATCACCAGACGAACAAAGTGGTTCGTCCACACACGGCCAGTTAGGAAAGGAGACATCGTGGTCATCGTAGATCCTAAGCTGCCCCGAAACTGCTGGCCGAAGGGCAAGGTCATCGATACCTGCGTATCCAAGGACAATCAGATACGTTCTGCAACAGTGCGTACAGCGAGTGGCGTGTACGAGCGACCCGTGACCAAGCTTGCAGTTCTGGACGTCTTGCGTGACTAGATGTAGGCCAACCTGAGGTCGACATACCTGGGGGGAGTGTTATCGGACCCATCCGAAAAGCGCTCACCTTACCATCGCACGTCATGGTCATCGAGGAACGCGGTTTGTTAAACGAAAAAAGGAAGAAAAGAAGTAAGTGACGCATTGATTTCCTGTGGGTGAAAAGAGCACACTCAGTTCGCTTAAGTTCATTTTGTTTGATATATTTGCCCGATTAAGTCGATTTACTATATAAGTAAAAGCTATATCTAAGGTAATTTGACGTTTCATGTGAATAATAGATTGTGCTTAAAATGAATTTATAAATAGGTTGGCTAGTGCTAATTGCTACAAGCGAAGAGTTACCTAACCTAAATTAAGGAGTCTATACTATAGTCGGAACACTCAGGCTCAGTGTTTCTAAGCCGACTGCTCGGTGAGGTTAGAAGACCGTAAGACTAACGAGGAAACTAAACGTAAGTCGATCAATTTCTTTAACTTGAAATACCATCAATGAAGTCTCTAAATTATATAAGTTTATACATGATACTTATCACTGAAAATTTATCGCAGGAATATTATAATCTCCCAAACCTAAATTCATCGTTTTTATTACCGGAGATTATACATTCGGAATTAACCCTCCACACGCACGTTGACCAAATTTGTCAACACTACGCATGTCCAAACGACATGATCGATATCGCGATAGCCTTCGCCACAAGCACAATGATTAGTCTCGGAAAGTCCAATTCGAAGGAGATGTGCATGTAACGTGTAGTGATTGGACATGAGTCTGGACATCACACGAATGAAGTTCCTACTCACATCCAGCTCCCTGAACCATGCTTTTGTCGATATTTTAGGGATAATTAAGTGCATCCACTGACTCAGATCATCTTTGTCCCAAGAATCTTGCCAGCTGGTAAGTGTTCTTTGGCGAGTCGCGCTATAGAATTCGTTGATAGCAATCGGTCTCTCATAAATTTCACCCTCAACAGCACCATGTTTGGTTAATATATCGACTCTTTCATTGCCTGGAATGGAGCAATGAGCCGGGACCCAAACTATTGTGATTTGATAATTATTATTCAATATGTCGAAATCAGGAATTGCAGACTTCTCTGCAACCGATTTGATGTTTTTGACCAACATTCCAATGAAAGTTTTTTACAGTTGTAGAATGTTGTTTATATTGAGAAAATTCTCTTTTCACGAAAGACCAATACCGCTTGATAGGTCGTAACTCTGGGCAGTTATAAGGATTCGTCTCTTTCGGTAAAACATGGACTCCTTCCGCTTTAAAGCATTCCAAAATATCTTTGTAATAATCGCTCTTTTAGATATTCATCACGGTATATTTCCTTGTTTACCATTCCGATCGTTTTTGTCTTGCGCGACCGCAGCTGCATATTGCCTGCCAATCCAAATATTTTTTGAGAAACCTGGTCTGTTTTTTCGTCATGAAATGTTCCCTTACTCCGTTCCGTTGCATGGAAGTATTACCCGTCACATTCTGTTTATTACAACGGTACGGTACAGTTTACACCTTGAACGACTTATCATACCTTGCCGGTTCTTAAAATTATGAACGAAAGTGGGATACATTTTATTTTTCTAGCCACAGTACCTACCGAAAGATCTGGTCTCTTCTGCAATATTTGCTGAGATCCGTTTTTGATTCGCTCCCAGCCTTCCTGGCTGTTGTCAAACATGCATCGAAAGATTTAAAAACGTCATGGACAGTCAAATATGTATATTATTCACCAATATGGATTCGCGAGGGACATCACAGTAATACTGCGGTGGCAAGAAGGAATAGACTACAATTTATTTATACTCATATGACCAATCAGTACTGAATCGAACAACCCTAAATATATCATACATTTCTCCACGTGGTGCAAAAAAAATTGTAAATACGACTTAAAATATAATCGTGTACTAATTCGTAAGAGATTACATTGTTATATCAAAAATCCCTTTTAATATACGTGTATTTGAAATTTATTTTAAATCTATGTAAAACTCTAAATGTAAACGCAGAACTGAACGAATTCATCCTTTCAAAAAGTCAAAGTCTTGGCATTACATTCCTTTTGTGGAATTTTGTCCTTTCTGTTCCAACAGACTGCGCAGCCGTTTCATAGCTTACAGAATCATTGCATGACTAGTACTACGATCCTACTGATACTAAGGATGCTTGCAGGCCGAGGCTCAAACATACGACAACTGGCTTGTAAAACCAGCACCCTGTGCATTGAACCGCCAACCAATTCCATAATTTGGGGTGTTCCCGCGAACCCACATGGACCGAAAAAAGCGGATACTTACCAACGTGTTACATCCAATACGCCGGCCGGTGCCGATCGCCAGCTGTAGGCTGGATCTGCCAAAGTCGACCACTAGCCCTTGGCATCTTAGAGCTTAAGCAGTGTGCCTTAAAAATTATATAATTGACTAAATAAAAATCCATAATTTCGTCACCATTTCCGAAGTATTACAATTTCTTGGCTTTACAAAAAAATCCACTTGTATTCACGTTTACTATAATGATGCACAGAGCTTTGATCGGTTTATTATTTTGATTGGCCTATTGTTTATAGGATGAAATTTATCAGGAAAAACAACATTTAAAATATTGGAATGTTCCCACCTCTAAGTGGGCATCATGCTCATTTAGTTTTGACAATTAAATTTCTGGTGCATGCTAAACATTATTTAATTTGTCACGAGATGCTCGCCGCAGAACCAAGCATTTTTACAAGTTACTTACTCACAGATTTTAAATGCGACCGCACATCATTGCTTTTCGCACTTGCTCTTCTTTCGACGCAATCTTCGATTTAAAAGCTTATATTATCACCAAAAACAGGTTTTTCTCAAAGAATATACACAGTTCGAAAAATTCTTGTGATTTTACATCTTATCAGATGCACATAAATGGAGCGTCATATTTCACACAAATTTATATTCAAGAACATGTAAAATTGTGTGATTTGAAAATTACATGGCTTTAAAACGAAAGAAATAAAAATCAAAAGATCGACATCAACAACGCGACTTGAACCAAAAAACATTAGATCACAAAACACACCAGTTAGTCGATTGAGCCACAGAGGCACATATCTGCTTGGCTGGTAAATCGTGCATATAAATTCATACAGTCTCACTTGCTAGCCAAGTGCAATTTTACACTCGGAGCCAGTAAATTTCTGCACGAATGGAATATTGTGGCATTTGAGAAGTTAAGTAGTTATGAATTGTATCGTTTAAAGAATTATGTAACCTGTAAAATCATAATTTTTTCCTGTATATATATGTATATATATATATATATATATATATATATATATATATATATATATATATATATATATATATATATATATATATATATATATATATATATTATATATATATATATATATATATATATATATATATATATATATATATATATATATATATATATATATATATATATATATATATATATATATATATATATATATATATATATATATATATATATATATATATATATATATATATATATGTGTGTGTGTGTGTTTATGAATCAGCTATATATTTTTTTTCGCGTTGATGAGTATTTTTCCAGAGATACGTAGTTTGTTACTAATGTATTTAGCCTTGACAACACTAAGTGTGACCTGGTGGATTTGACGTTTCCATCATAAAGTTTGACATTTTTATCCTTTACTATCTTCAGAACATTCTGTCATTTGAGTGCTATTTTTTTACAGTGTGTTAAACATTTTACCTCAGCAAAAAAATACAATTGAATCGTTAAAATTTTCGTGCAATAATCTATTACGATTTTTGTCGTGGGCTATCAAGACAAGCTATCTATCAACTTAGTTTGACTTTTGGCAGTGTAGCACCATCCTATGCGACTGTAAAAAAACTGATATGAAGAATTCAATCGTGGTCCCATGAATTCGAAGAAGGTCATCCAAAATCAGGTGAACGACCAAAAGGGT
This sequence comes from Malaya genurostris, assembly GCF_030247185.1. NCBI lineage: Eukaryota > Metazoa > Arthropoda > Insecta > Diptera > Culicidae > Malaya > Malaya genurostris. The sequence continues at coordinate 98,733,704 of NC_080572.1, forward strand.
TAACCGGAGTAAAATAATATATATATATATAAATATAAACCGTGGAGGACCGCCGAGATACATCATAATACATGACTTTTTACATAGTATACAAAAATTGCAGAGTGAACTTTTCTATTTTTGAGTCTGGGACAATCAGTAGAAACTCTGGACAAAACTCATACTATTAAAACTTATTTGATTCAGACCGAAAGATATATCATTTTTGTAGGATTAGTCAAGGTTTAAAGTGATTTACCTCTTGATTCGACCATAATTACCAGCTACCATCTATAAGTCATCATTGATTGTAAACTTTTCGAACATATTTTCGCCGTTCTATTTTCTCAGAGATGACTGAATCGATTTTAATAAACTTAGACTCGTTTGAAAGCTACTGTTGAGCCATTGATCGAGTTCGAATGGCTGTCACTTTTGATTCCGGAGATATAATGGCATAATTGAAGTAATCGACTAACTGTAGTTTTCTCATCGGCTCAAACTTCTGGAAAATAATAAACGAATACCGATAGGCTTATGCTTATTCAAAAGCTGGAATGATGTCCCTGGGAAGTTTGGGAAATTGTGTAAAACATTCTCGGTTCGGGAATTACTGATAATTACTATCCGAATCATGATAAAAAATGGCTTAACATGGTAGGTTGACCCATTTTTTATCAGTATACTAGCTTATACTATTGAGCTTGAACAGATTGATTCTCGCAGGCTACCTGTGATTTTCAAGGGCATATTCATCCCTAGAAAAATGTTACGTAAGGCGGAATCGTTATATGTTATATGTAGTCACACACAGTCGTTCCGGATGACGGAAATAATTTATCCGTGCTGCGACATGTCTCTCCGAATGTCAACATCAATGACATTACGCACTTCTATGGTACCGTATTTTACGTCCACAGGGATTTGCAGTTTCATTTGCCATAGGTCTTATTTTACAGAACTCCGGTCTTTGTTTATCAGATTTGTAAATTTCGATTGCAACCCTTTGTTTGCTAAACTGTATTGTGTTCGTCGACCGAAAGCGACTTTCGACTGCGTCGAATAAGAAACGTCTGCAAACTGCGTACAATGGGGTGGTTGATAGTTTTCTTAGAAATTAATTTTTCACTCTTCTCCCAAACTGGATACGAAATATCGATACTGTACCGATTGCTGCAGATTTTTCGCTTTAGGCCGTGCAGTTGCATTTACTAAGCCTATTGATTTTCTAAAACATAATCATATCAAAACCAACAACTACGCCAAACAATCTAACAATCGAGGCTAACAATTCCCAGCTACAAAACATTGTCAACGTTATGAACGAGTTTCTTTTTTTCTGAATGATATTTTATTATTAAAAAAATACTTATCCAAGCCAATGAAAACCAAATTATTCATTTGTGGTTAACTCCATCCAAGCCACATTTGCACTATTTGGGAAGAGTCGCGATCACACGAAAGAAATATTTCAGCATGCTACAGTACAAATTGAAATTCGGCAAACTCGGTGCGATCGGAATGCCAGCAATCTCCGACTGAGGATGTTTGGAAACTTATTGGTGTTAGATGCACTAGCGATCAAAACCAGAGGTAGTTAATTGCAATGAAAGTATCGGAGTAATGAATCATATTACTTTCGAAATACATACCAGGTGTAATCAATTAGCGAAAGGGCGATAATCATCCTAACCTTGTGTGGGATGAAGAGTGAAAGATGTCATGCAAACTGGTTTTAGCTGGTATTGCAGATATATGCAGGAAGTACATTTTTCAGTTTATGCTGCAACTGAGGTGATTGCAGTACTGAATACGTTCATGCTTTATACCGGACTTATAATAGTAGTTAGTAGATTTCGGACTTTTATTGGAATTGTGAATCTTTAGCACATGTGAATTTACGCTCTTATCAACCAACAGCTTTGGAACCGAAATTTAGATCCAATTTTATACCAGCAGCATGTTAGTGGAGATTCCATTACTTGAATCTAGATTTTTTCATTCTTCAAATATCCAGAAATAGTTATTTGATGATTTTCCATACATACAAATAACAATTCATGGAAATTGAAAAAGGATATTTTCTTCGTTTATTTTACAATCCAGTATGTAGCATGTATGCAGTTACAGTTTCAAATTCGTAGTCTTGATAAGCTAATAGAAAATAATCATTTTATTTGGTAACGATACACTATTCTACCAAACATTTAAATCATGCGGAGCAGAAGAGAAAAAAAATAGCCGGTCGCAGAACGGTTCGAATTAAATTAATACTGATACTTCAATGGACGAAAATTTCAAATAGTTCATTTGGATCTTGAATAGAGATGGGCAATTCGTTCGCGAACGGTTCAAAAGAACTAGTTCTTTTGAAAGAATGAATGAGCTATAGTTCTTTTTTTGAGAACGGTAGTTCCTCAGTTCAAAGTCGAAAGATCTTTATTTTTTGTTTTTTGAGCTCGCTCAACCTTTTTTCACGAACGGTACTAATAAGAAAGTTTCGTCTTGAAACCTCAGTTCTACTTCGAGGGACTTTTTTTCCTCGCTTAAGCTTACAAAAGTAAGTTCTCGTTTATTCTTTGAACGAACAAACCAACTATGAATAGAACGAACGAACGGCTCTGGAGAACTAGTTCTTTCAACAGAACTCTGCATCACTGAACGGTTCTTTGAAATGAACTGTTTTGCCCATCTCTAATCTTGAATATTGTTAACAAAAATTATCCGTTCTTCGGTGGGCACACAAAACGGATCTTCCAACCGGTTTTCTCGCAGATATCTAGCAAATGCAAGGCAATCAAATTATCCAGCCACAGACCTGGGCTGACAATATGAATCTCGAATGGAGTTTCTCGAAATGATATTTTTAAAGTCGGTTCGACTGAACTGGGGCATTACGTATAGCTTTCGACCACTTGATTGAGATCCTAAAGGGTGGTACTAGATTTCGACTGGCGCGGTTGTCAAATAAAAATGAACGAACCCATATACATTGCAATCACGAAAAAAATGAAACATATAAATTATTGTTTGGATATTTTCGGTTACATGTATTCAGTTATAGTAAAGAAAAGAAGGAAAATGTTTGTAATACAAAATTTTGTTTGCAATAATTTGACCACATTTCTGTAATGTAGCTTTAATTGTAGTATGCCAGAAGTAAATCATTGATTGTAGAATTTATAATCTATCTAGGTACTATTGAAGAGTAAATTTTCGTGCTTTTCATGAGATTGCGAGATGGTCATGCTTTTGACATATTCCATATACTTTGTAGGCGTTTAGAAAAAAAAGTTCAGTTTAATTGAGCTATTACTGACTACAAAATCTTACAAATATGAAAAAACCTGTTTTAATCCACCTAGTGGTGTAATGATGCCTTTCTCATATCAATCATACTATAATATATAATACTGTGGTATTCTTCAAAATAATTTTCTTCGATTCTTAAAATAATAACCGAAATCGGTTTGTTTGACCGTCTACTGATAAAAACTATCAATTGGAAAAGATTTGAGGTCGATTTAGAAATTTTTTTAAAGGTTTTTCCCCATTTTCAGTGATGGTATACCATTTTTAACTCACTTTACACTATATTTCCGGATCCGGAAGTCGGATCCGCATGAAATTCAGGAATTACGCATGGGACCACAGGACCTTTCATTTGAACCTAAGTTTGTGAAAATCGGTCGCGCCATCTATGAGAAAAGTTAGAACACATATTTTCTTTTTTTTGCACAGTTTACCCCAAAACTCCCGAACCGGAAGTCGGATACAAATAATATTAAGGAATTTTGTATGGGACCACAAGACCTTTCATTTGAATCTGAGTTTGTGAAAATCGGTTCAGCCATTTCCGAGAAAAGTTAGTGCAAAAAACGTAACATACACACACACACACACACACACAAACACAGACATTTTGCGTACTCGACGAACTGAGTCGAACGGTATATGACACTCGACTCTCCGGGCCTCGGTTCAAAATCGGTTTTCACAGTGATTGCATAACCTTTCTATATGAGAAAGGCAAAAAGTTCACCCCCTATGCACAGTGGTTTGAATCGACAAAAACCTGTTTTAATCCACCTAGTGGTGTAATGATGCCTTTCTCATGTACATATAATATTGTGGTATTCTATTCAAAAATTTTCTCTTCGATTTTTGAAAGAAACCAAGTGATTGTTTATGCATAACATACAGAATAAATCAGTGCTTTGATTGCGTAAGCCATCCTTAAGAGAGCGAAATGGGTTCACTATTATATGCACTTCCGGCACCGGAACCCGAGAACCGGTATAACCGAAGTCGGTTCGTACGGCCACCAACTAACATGACACACAAACTCTTCCAGTACGCACCCTATAACTCCGGATTCGGAAGTCGGATCCGGATGAAATTCTGGAATTCCGTATGGGACCGGAAGACCTTTCATTTGAATCTAAGTTTGTGGAAATCGGTCAAACCATCGCTGAGAAAAATGAGTGAGATACATTTTGGTATATATGACCACTATTTCTGGTACTTCCGGAACCGGATACCGGGAACCAGGATAGCCGGAATCGGTTTGTTTAGTTGCCTACTGATAATGACTATCGATTTGTGTAGTTTTAAGACCAGTTTAGAAAATTTTTCACGTTTTTTGCTTCGCCGGTTTAAGTGACGGTGTAAAATATTGAACACACTTTACCCTACAATTCCGGAACCGGAAGTTGGATCCGGATGAAATTCAGGAGTTCCGTATGGGACCGGAAGACCTTTCATTTGAATCTAAGTTTGTGGAAATCGGTCAAACCATCGCTGAGAAAAGTGAGTGAGATCCATTTTGGTATATATGACCACTATTTTTGGTTCTTCCGGAACCGGATACCGGGAACCAGGATAGCCGGAATCGGTTTGTTTAGTTGCCTACTGATAATGACTATCGATTTGTGTAGTTTTAAGACCAGTTTAGAAAATTTTTCACGTTTTTTGCTTCGCCGGTTTAAGTGACGGTGTAAAATATTGAACACACTTTACCCTACAATTCCGGAACCGGAAGTTGGATCCGGATGAAATTCAGGAGTTCCGTATGAGACCGGAAGACCTTTCATTTGAATCTAAGTTTGTGGAAATCGGTCAAACCATCGCTGAGAAAAGTGAGTGAGATCCATTTTGGTATATATGACCACTATTTCTGGTTCTTCCGGAACCGGATACCGGGAACCAGGATAGCCGGAATCGGTTTGTTTAGTTGCCTACTGATAATGACTATCGATTTGTGTAGTTTTGAGACCAGTTTAGAAAATTTTTCACGTTTTTTGTTTCGCCGGTTTAAGTGACGGTGTACAATATTGAACACACTTTACCCTATAATTCCGGAACCGGAAGTCGGATCCGGATGAAATTCAGGAATTCCGTATGGGACCACGAGATCTTTCATTTGAATCCTAGTTTGTCAAAATCGGTTCAGTCATCTCCGAGAAAACCTAGTGAGATTATTTGACACATACACACACACATACACACACAGACATTGCTCAGCTCGATGAACTGAGTCGAATGGTATATGACACTTGGCCCTCCGGGCCAATTTTCACTAGTCGGTTTTTCAAGTGATTGCATAACCTTTCTACACCCAAACCTCCATTTACGTAACTTATATATGTATATATGTATTAATATACGTACGTTCGTGTGCAAATATTTGTATATCCTAATACATATAAATATTGGAGAAGTAAAAGCGATCATTTATATGTATAAATATATACACATATACGCAAACGAGTGAGTGTGTAAGCATACATACATACATATATAAGGTTCGTAAATGGATGTTTGGGTGTATATGAGAAAGGCAAAAACATTATTCACGTTTTGCCATCAAACGTATGATTGAAAATTGCACAATATATTTGAAAATTTCCGATACAATTATATATTTTTAGTACACATACAAACTTTATTTGAATAATACAATCTGCGCAAGCTGACAAATATGATCAATTTCTATCATAATTTGTCAACCAATCTCTTAATTCAACCATAAAACCTAAGAATTCTCCAGATGTGGGAATAACACCCAATCGCAATGCTTCGAATCTCATATTTCATTGTAAGATTATTGATTAGTTGAATAATCTTAATCAAACATAGCGTAGAAAATTTTAAAACATTAAATGTAATTCAGATTAGACTGAATTAAGTCTGAATTAAATACAAAATTCACCCACTTTCCTTCACCATTTCTTACAATTCGTTTGAGTAACGTTTTTCGTTCAACGGTTCCAGAAACTTGATTACAAACTACGCAGCAACTGAACATAGTTTAGTTCCGACTTACATTTGTTATACTATTTAAAATCATGCATCTTTCAATTGAAATGACTTTCAAACAGTCCGACTCAAATACCATAATATGCCAAACGCATAAAATATATCATGATAAATAAAACAATGTATTAGAATAAAGATTATAAACGCTAATATGTTTATGAAAATCCACGATGCTATCGATAACTACCTTTAAATAAAAAGAAACGGATTCGAAAATTCAAAGTCGATAACAATAAAGCTGACTACCATTTCTTATAGAGTGTAGTCGTTTACGAGCTCGATTGTTTTGGTTTCATAATGCCAAAACTTCTCGATAAACTAATACTTCTTCGAGTGAAGTCGAGCAAGACTCGATGATCGAGTTCGATTCGTGAACCATAATACGAAACATGGTCGATTCGATAAAATTTTAGTCGAATCGAGATACATAATGCCACCCCGGTCATGGTGCTAATCAAATAAATACTAAATAATGCGTCATTATGCGTTTACAGTGAATAAGGTGGCACTAATGAGAGCAAAAGAATACTATCGCTATGGAGCTCGTTTTCCTCTGGCTTTAAAAGCCAGTTGAATAACGCTTGACTGGAAAAGACTTAGGAATGCTATGAAACAAATGTATAGAAACATGGTTGGGTTTTAGACACTTTCTGTTGAAGCATTTTAATTTCAAATACCAATATTATTTCACCGACTAAGTGGAAATCTTGATTTCGAATAGTTATAAGTTTGAATTTTAATTGATATATGATTGAATTTTTAATTTATAGCAAGCAGTCTTAGTAGTCTTAAGCAGTTTTAATCTAAGATGCTAAGCTGGTTCACTGGCTTTACAAAGACAATGGCTTTTAAAGAGTAAGCAATAGTAGCAAAGCATCGTCAGAGGAAAACAGTTAGGTTGATGTCAGAGTGAGCGCGAAACGCGGACCGAAGCGAAACGATTCAATGCGATGTATTGTTTTCGTATCGACAGGTTTGCTTTGATCAAACGTAACTAGCTCACACGCGCGTCCAGACGCTTCGCGCGACGCTTTCACTCTGGCACCAACCTTAGTGTTATACGAGGCGATACAAAACAGATTCGATGTTTTGACTGGTTTGTTATGATGTTATGTAATTAGCTCGTTTTTGACGTTTTGCGTAACACTTGTACAGCTATGAGTCATGCATGTTAGGATAAAATGCAAAGTACGATAAGTTTATCGCTTTCAGCAAAATAGCAGACTGGTAATATCATAGCGCGACTACGAATCGTCACGTTATTGTAAGCGAAACTTAAGGCTAGAAATTTAATAACCGTTTGCGTTAAAAAATGGACCCTTTCGGATGGTGATCAAAATAGTTAAGACAGATTATTAATTTTGATAAATTTCCCATGGAAGATAATTATTCAAGCTAATTCTACGCCCTTGCGAAACGGCCTTCCGGCAGTAAACCGGAACATTCACCATGGTGGACGAGAACATGCGTGTAGGCATGTGTTTAAGTTTTTTTTTCGTTTTATTATTCAATCACTTTTCAATTTTCACGAAAAAATTATTGGAAAAAATTATTGGATCTTATGCACCAGAGAATGACGTAATTAGGTTGGAGAAAAATTAGTGAAACCACAATATTTTCGCTATTAAATATTATTTCTTGGTGTTTGGTTTCTTCACAAAAGTTGTTTGCAATCAATTGGCACTTCATTTGATGTAAAAGGTCATATGCTAGCAGGGAAGGGGGGGGGGGGGGGGGTGGGGGGTGGCTTGCCTTCTATTTACAGAGAGCGAGCCTACCCGAGCGTCTGTTTCCCATGTTGGGGCGGCTCGAAACAGCGTCTGTTCTCCATGTTACGAGCGGTTGATTACCGTCTTTGGTAGGCCGAGAGGCAATGTACAGGCCCGTGATCGGGCTGGAGAGCCTGCACGCGATAATAAACGACAACGGTCAACGATGGGTAAACTTTGCAGCCTCCCGAGGAATGGTAGTTCGAAGCACCTTCTTCCCCCGCAAAGATATCCATAAAGCCACCTAATCAACATACGGAAAATGAAATCGACCACGTTCTCATCGACGGGCGGTTCTTCTCCGACGTCATCAATGTCCGCACTTACCGTAGTGCCAACATTGATTCTGGCCACTACCTTTTCGCGGTTTATATGCGCTCAAAACTATCGACGGTGCATAACACTTGTCGCACAAGAACGCCTGGACTAGGTACGAGGCCAGCAGCAGTTGTTCGAAGAGAAGAATGCAGCAAGGGTGAGGATGTTGCAAAACCGCACGAGAGCGAATGAGGAACGATACATACAGGCGCGGAACAGACAGAACACGGTTTTCCTGAGGAAAGAGCGCCACCAGGAAGACCAAGATCGCGAAGCGATGAAACAGCTGTACCGCGCAAATGACACACGGAAGTTTTATGAGAAGGTGAACCGATCACATAGAGGCTACACGCCACAGGTTTCCCGGATAAAGTGACGATATTGATGTTGTGACACGTAACTTTGAGAAGATGACGGAAACCTACATCGGACTGAAAGCTGAAGCTAGGCATATCGGACTGGCCATAAATGCGTCAAAAACAAAATACATGAGAGGAAGAGGCTCTAGAGAAGAAACACTACTCCTCCCACAACGAATATTGATAGACGGTGACGATATCGAGGTGGTTGACGAGTTCGTGTATTTGGACTCACTGGTGACCGCCGGTAATAACACCATCAGAGAAATTGTGAGACGTATTTTGGCAGGGAATCGTGCGTACTTTGGACTCAGAAAAACCCTTCGATCGAGAAAAGTACGCCACCGCACGAAATTGACAATCTACAAAACGCTCATTAGACCGGCCACGATGGCCACGAGACCTGGACTATGTCGGCAGAGGACCAACGCGCCCTCAGCATTTTCGAAAGAAAGGTACTGAGGACCATCCATGGCGGAGTGCAGATGGAAGACGGAACGTGGAGACGGCGGATGAATCATGAAACAGTTGCTAGGAGAATCACCCATCGTACGGACAGCTAAATCGGACGTCTACGATGGGATGGGCATGTCATAGGGATGTCGGACGACAGCCCAGTGAAAATAGTTCTTGAATCTAATCCGACTGGTACAAGAAGAAGAAGAGCGCAGCGAGCAAGGTGGATCGATCGAGTGGAGGGTGATCTCAGAAACATCCGTGCCTTGAGTGGCTGGCTACGAGCAGCCATGGACCGAGTTATGTGGAGCAAAAAGCAAAGTCTAGGCGTTACATTCCTTTGGTGGAATTTGGCCTTTCTGTTTCAACAGACTTCGCAGCCGATTCTTAGTGTACAGAATCATTGCATGGCTAGTACTATGCTAGACGTATGCTTGATATAGCAAAGGACACCCCAGGACTATAGCTATTAGGTAAGGTAAGTAAAGTCAATTACTCCGCAATTCATATTATAAGTTGAAATCATTTGATTTAATGGGCCAAATTTTGCATAGTTGGTACGATAATGGTTTATATAGAGTAAGTCTAGACAGAAGTTCAGATGAATCAACCCGATGTGTAACGATGTTATGCATAAATGAGACCATTAATTGTTCTCGACGCTCTTCTAGTGTGTGGATGTCAATGAGCATGCAACGAGATTAGGAAATCTTGCCCAGCCTAACTTACGGAGTGAAAATATTAGGAATTGCTTTTGAACTGATTCTATACGTTCCTTGTGAGGGATTGACAATCAATGTGGTAGAAACAAGTTGGGCAAACACAATTCTTTTGTGTTAGTAAAATTAATTTTGTTTCAGCAAGCCAAGTAAAATTAGAACCACGTGCTTACTTTCGTCACACCGTTCGGAGCAGTTGGCATTGAATCATAGCATGTTTATTTTGCATGCATGTCGTCACACCGAACTATTTACAAAGTTTTAGTTACCAACGTAAGCAAGCCATGCGATCTGCACCACCTGTTTATATCACATTGATTGAGAATGGGGACCAAACAATGCTACAATATTCAAGTAACGTCCTTACGTAAGCAATATATAATATTTTAATCGTGTAAGGGTCACGAAAATTATAGCTGAAGCGTTTTAAAAGCATGTTATTAGCCATGCTTATTATCGTATTATAGTAATCGATGAAAGTCAACTTTTTATCTAAAATTACTCCCAGATCTCTAATTCTGATTCATCTTTCTACTGTTTGATCGCCTAGTTTAAATGTGATATCTGGTGTGTTTTGTTTCCTACTGAAAGCGATTACTTTGCATGTATTAACGTTTAATTTCAAAAGGCTTTTGTTACACCAGACATGAAACGTTTGCACTTCATTTTAAAATACCGGCTTATCTACTTTAGTTTTTATTTCTAGGAAGAACTTCATGTCATCGGATTGTATCAAAACTTTTATGTATTTTAAAATAAGATATATATTGTTTACAAATAAAATGAATAAGAGAGGACCTAGATGAAAACCTTGTGGAACTCCTGAGGTGACTAGAATATGGTTGGATGATACGATATGGCTATTTTTCGTAGTTTGAATAATAACATAGGTATATCAATGCGATCAAATGCTTTGCTGAATCAGTATAGAGAGCTTCTATGTAATTACCTTTATCCATTGCAGTCAGTGAGTAATTGATAATTTTGAGTAAATTAGTATTAGTCGAGCGACCCTTAAACAATCCATGTTGCGTATTAGTGATAACTTGGTAAAACATTTTTTCATTGATTGTCGCTTCAAAAAGTTTAGGAAAGTCATTTAAATTAGTGTTCAAATTGCCTTTCAAAAAATCGAAAAAATCTAAAACGACAAAACATAGGAACATGATAGTTGCAGCAAAATAATGGTTCCAAATGAACCCTATAATAGTATCATACATTATATTTTCGAAAAATGATTAACAAAAAAACTACAGCCGAGAATGCGTTTTTCGCTTCACAATTTGAACTAATTTATAACCGAATAGAGTAATTCGATTGAGTTTAAATAGTTCTATTGTCAATTACGAGATTGAATCAAACATTTACATAAAGTTAAATTGAGGCCAAACTACGGCAGAAATTTAATTCCGACATGCATAATAGCAGAGCAAGCCACAATGAACGAACATTTCCTTATTTGGACTCTCCGTAAATATTTTCTGTTCAAATCATACCGATGTTCGATTAATTTGCAATAAAGTCGCTGCTGGTAGCATACTCGTAGGCTTAGAACTGCTCAGACCCTCCTCGTTACGTTGATTCGCTTCGCAACAGGGGCACAGCAGCATCGCCTCAGGCATGTCATTCTACCACTTTATGAACATTGATTTTGGGTTTGGTGATCAAATCAACCACGACGGCATCCGAATGCTATTCTTGTACAGCACGAAGCTTCCAAGATGAAATGAAAGAATAAAGATGGGTAACTGAGCTAAGTATACCGATGACGCTGTATCCTCTGGCATTAGTCTCTACTTTAAAGTGCAACTACGTGAGACACACCAATGAAGCTCTGAGCTCAAAGTTCTGAGCACGTCATCGATACCAAATGTCATTGTGAAACTTGTTTCATGTTTGGTTGGAACTTGAACTTTCAGCTGAATTCGAAACGACAATCGTTAATTGTTAGCTAGCCTCTACCATGTTTCAACATTTTCCGAATCAATTTCATCTTGGTTTTGCGATGACAACAGAGTAGTGACAATTGTCAGAGTGTAATGACTAATAATACATTCAGTGAAAAATACACCGTATCTTCATCGAATATTAGCTTCCTAGTGGCGACAAACTATGTTACCATCTTATAACGTTGCGCGCTTGATGGATTTCTGCCTAAATCCGTTCGAAAGATTGTAGCATATTTATATTTGTAAACTAATCAAATGTGCTGCTAAAAAATCTAGCTCTTCTTTCGAATTGATGTAAACTAAAAAGACTATTTTGTTTGTATAAAATACTCATACATAGAACATTTATACAATGAAGAGTTAGAATCCAAAAGTTATTTCTTTTCATGAATTTTGTTTGTGTGGTGCGCTGCAAGAGTAAATCTACTAACAAGAAATTTGAAAACAAAAACTCTTTAGCGAAAAGACCCTCGCCAATTTTCTCACGTTACAATTCTATGCTGCAAAGTTTTCATTGGCTCACGCGCTATTATAGTCTTCATTAAAGCAGTATGTGGGTGTTTTTGATATCTAGTTGTTTACTAGCCACTTTACCGCCCCGTCACTTGTTAGTTTTGTGAACGTGTTGTTTATGTTGGTTGAGGGGATCCAAAGCGGTCGGCTCGTTTTCGGTACCTCTTTATCTTTTTCTTCGAGTTTTTTCGCAAGTGCATTGTTAATGGCCAATGCGGCATTTTGCAGGCCAGTTAGCCTTACCTTCGACACAATGCAATATTCGTTTCTAAATGGCTGGTATAGTCAAGCCGCAGCAAGCGCGGCTGATGAGGGTTCATTTCAAGGAGGTGCATGGCCATATCAACGACACCATGGAGTTTTCACGAAAAGGTTCGATCTAGGCCGGATAAAATTAGCGTTTGCTGAGCATCAAACAAATAGCAGAAAATGGTAAGGAAAAATTAGTCTCTTATATGTTCCGTTTTCATATGTAGTATCAATAAGCATATCTTTTTATAACTATCTATCTATCTATCTATCTTTAAATTATTTTTCTTTGTAGCCACTCTCACGTAAGGAATACGGGAATTTTTCTCAAACATCAACGAGCATCAAGGAGAAAAACTCATCATTGCTAACCTTTCTCGCACTCGAACGACGTGTTGATGCACGAATACAAATCCATTGCCGGTACCATGATTAAGAAATGATGAAAATCATGAAACATTACTTCTCATGAGACCATGCCTGTTACTGATGATTTTGTTAGCAAATCCCATAAAAATTTTCATGATTTAAATCATTTTGCTCATAGAGTCTTTAATAATAGGTATGAACTCACGAGAGGACACGTTCCATGATTTTCATAATTTCTTAATTATGGTACTGACTGGCAATGGATTTTTATCCGTGTGTAGTCAGACATGAGACATATGTTGGTCCTGCTGCTCAATTAAACGAGTATAAATCAAAAATCATGGTTGAAATTCAATAATTTCTTTTTAAGCCATTTTAATTCCGGTAGTCACCTCATATACAAAAACTATTAGTTAGAGTGAGACTTTAAGGGTAAGATGAAACTAGGTGCATTCGCCTTCGATTGTTCGTGCAGGGAATCGATTGTTTGGTTAACTCTAGAACGCTCACGTGACTTTTTCTATACATAAAGCTCTCGGGGGTATATTTTTACCCCATAATGGAAATCTCTTTGAAAACACTAAGTTTCAATGTATTCACAAATAAACGATATAGTTTCGAGCCAAAACTTCTTACAAAAAAAGCCTTTATTTGTTTATTTTTTTCTGGTTATGTGCATCGCATAAGCGAATCGAAATGGACTTGAATTGAATCTTGTTTGTCATTCTCATTTTTGAACACGTTCAATTCGCATGCACCACGAAGCAAACAACTGACGCATTCTTCAGGATTGGCCGAACCAGTGAACAGTACAAAGCCTTCGAACAGTGTGCGTCATTGAAATCCTTAGCGATTTTAGAAATTAATCGGAATTGACGTAACGCTTTTATAATGGTTAATGATTAATGATCAATGTAAATCGAATGTCAATTTTTGCATCCATTTATATTCTCAAATCATTCACTTCGTTGAATGTATTGCCTAAATTACGTCTACACTTCCTTTTTTCCTTCACTTAACTCCAGCATTTCCCGACCGAATTTGAATATTTTTGTGACATTGTAAAGGTTTTGAAATTGTTTATTCGATAAATTGTAAATGTTTAAAGAATGTATTTATTCCTTTGTATTTGTGAGCATTAAGTGCAAGTATTCATTAACGCCATAGATAGGTTGTATATAACTTATGTATAAGATATGAGGGAGGACTGCATAAGATGAGAAATCATGTGTGCAAGGTATGAAACAATGAAAGGATGGGAGTGAGTGAAGTACGTACGCTAGAAAGAGGGGTTTTCGAATGAGCTCTTTTATCTGCGAAACCAAAAATATTGGCATCGTTTCATTCGTATATGCCACTACTTCACAGTAGTTTTTCATCAAACTTCTACATACAGCATAAATACTGTTCAGTAATGTTGTAGCTTGCAATATCCTTTAAATTTGTCTCGCTTAGTATGTTTAGATATTTTGCACACACAAAAAGTTATAATCAAATTTCGTTCACCACATAACACTAACGTAAACACTCTCGTGGGGTACATTTGTACCCCAGGCCAACTCCAAGCGTTCATAGCTCAGCTGGTTAAGTGAAATAAAAATAATGCACCAGTATCAACGAAATACTAAATATCCGATTAAATTATCGTGAAGGTTGTTGACGGTTATAGTAAATCATAACCAAATATCGGAGATTTGAAGTAGCGCTGGGGTAGGAATCTACCCCTCGAGAGCGTCCTAGGGTTGAAATAACAAAAATTTTTAACAAGCAAGAATACGATATAGAGGGATTTCATCGCAATTTAGTTTAAAATGAATTGATTTCTCATTATTTTTTAATTTTATATTGTACATATGATTATTGCTGGAGTGCTACGTATGAGTGTTATACGAACCGTCACTAAAGAGCAATTCCAAGAATTATTACCAAGCCATCAACTAAGCATACGATTTTAGTATGACAAAACATTGGACGAAGAGACCAATTTGACTAAAGGCTGATTTTTACAAAGGGCGGATGTTTTTTGCACACACTTTCTTCAAATCGTGGTAACTTGGAAACGGTAAATTGTACAAGAATCATGTCCAAGAAGAAGTTGTAGGAAATCAATTATAGGACACTGTAAAAAAATATACACTGGAAAAAAGATACAATTTCAACAATTAGAAAAGATGTATCGGAGGCGTCCGTGTCTGTCGATCGTCTGAGTGAACTCGCTGCACAAATATCTCTAGTCTCAACGAGGCTAGCAGATTAAGTTACTTTCGAAATCGAAGCACTTTCATGTTGATTTTTTAAGAACTTCAGATTGTGAGTACTTGTCTGATGAATGTGATGCACTTAGCTATCTTTTCAACACTCACTTTCCAGGTTGTATGGAGTCTACACTGACTGCTGTTCGTGAGACTTTTTCGGGTAGGTCAAATAGGATGTGGTTGAGAGTTTTGTTCCGTGCAAGTCTCCTGGAAAGGATGTTGTTTTACCAGTGTTACTGCAGAAATGATATGAACTTTTCAAATTGTGCATTAAAACACTATGTGTGTTCCTAAAACAAAAAACACTATCTTGTGCCAACCGTCTTAAGGTAATAGAGCTTTCGAATAGTAACCCTATCACACTCGCTTGTGGTTTCAAATGGTTACTTGGGATGAGTTGGTTATGGTGACCTAGCGACCTAACTATCACATACACTTTCTGGTTATTTGGAACGAAATTTGATGAACACATAATTTGTTATATGAGCGGTTTTCTGTTGGATGGTTCTGCTTGTGCTAGTATCTACTGTCGTGAAATGGAACTAGAGCAGTCTTACTCACTTTGTAGATACTGTGCTTTGTTACAAGCAGAAATCTGCACGATTCTGTGTGGGGTACAATCGGCACATCAGCAGAGAATATGTGGTAAACGAATTTATTTTTGTTCCGACAATCAGGCAGCTTTAAAGGCACTCAGTTCGCATGATTCACGGTCAAACTTAGTGGTCGCATGTCGAACTCAAATTGAAGCCCTCAGCATTTCAAATGCTGCTTACTTCTCATGGGTACCCGACCATTTTGGTATTACTGGAAATTAATGGACTGATGACTTGGATAAAACACAAGATTCGTTCGTGGGCTGCATCAAAACATACCAGCTACTGACGCAACCTGCAAATTTGCACTCAGATAAAAGTAGATTTGAATCTGAAAATGTCAAAATGCCTACTGCGTTTTCCCAGGCAGTATTGTGGTCATAGCTCTGAATGAACATTGCAAACTAAACTATCACATGGCTACTATTCAGAGTGCTGAATATTAATCGTGTGTTTTGAGTGAATGCTATTACGGTACTTCATATTATTTGATATGTAAGTGCCCCGGTTATTGGTTCTCAATACATGGTTAAATCTGTGCATGGGGAGCAAAAATTGAAGGATATTCGATTGTTTCTCACCCAATGTGGTAAGGAGCTATAGTCAGAGGGGTTCATCGTTTTTCCTTGACGTGAATGAATCCTTTTTGTATTGACCTTAAAAGGTTTTAGCAGATTGTTTGGCATCCCTTTATGGGGTTCCGAAATTACTTCTGCTTATACATATTGCGAATCGTTGTGCATTCGGGGGTTGCAGGTGCCTAAATGTGCAGCATCCTTTCTGGGTTACAAGACGATTTGTTTCTTTTTGCTTTCTGCTGTTATCCTACTTCACAATTCCCTTCCATGTTCCTTTTATCTTTTCTCTCCCATAAGGAAAGTGATGAGAAGCCATCCCGAATAAAAAAAATTGTAGAAAAACAATACGATTTGCTGTTACAAAACCTGCCGCAATTTGGCTTTGACCATTGAAAAATATTTCAATGTATTGTTATACACTATTCAATTAATTGGGAAAATGCTTTTTACAATAGAATGTATAGGTTGTTAAGTATCGTAACAATTCAAATCATACAGTTTTCTCATACATATTTTCTTGGAAAACAATAAAATGTACAGTTTGCATATTGTTTGAAACACCACGTGTACAATAAATTCAATTGTAGAATCGTAAAAACAATATATTGAATCGTTGGAAATGAAAAAAAAAATTTTCAAGATACAATATAATGCATTGTAACCCATAGATCTAATTGTGAATCAATTGTTTATGCTGTAAAATCTATGGTTTATTTTTTTACGGGATGACAAGGCACAAATCTCCAATTAACTAGGAGAATGTGTCACTTGAGCCAATTAGCTCTGATTCCTGATTGTCATTAATATAATTTCTATGTATTATTAATGGTATTAGGATCGTAGCACCTAGTCATGCAATGGTACGCTTAGAAGTCTGTTGAAACATGAAGCCAATTACTGTATCGGAATATAGTACCTTGACTTTGCTTGTTGATGTGGTACACATCTTGGTTTTCTATATAGAGGTGCAAATTTTAGAAACTCGAGGAAGTAAATGTAGTGTCTTATTTTGTCTACTAAACATCTAAACACTATTCTGACGTCTGTTTTTTCCTAACGGAGATGATGGGTTAGAATGAGTAAGCGACATATCAGTTGGGAAGCATTGCTCTGATTGGACATTCAAAGCAAAAGCGAAACTGCGAAAACACTTAAATCTATAAGCGAAATTATAGCTAATGTTTCAATTTCACGCGAAACATGACAGGAGAAGATCACTACTAGAAGCAATACAAAAAGAATGCATGCTCTAACAAGCTTACTTTGATCAAATGTAATTTTCTCGCTTGTTGACTTTGATTAGCTTGGGAATTAAAAATAGCTCTTGAATGTTCAAGATTAGTTTCCAGTTCGCTTTCACATCTCATCCAAGTGAGTCGGTAAAACAAAACTGCTTAGGCAGTGCAAAAATCGACCTTCGATACGAGAACTTGAAGGTTTGCTTAAGGAGCAAATGCATCTTGGTCATTAAATGTGTGCATTTTTATCAATGCAATAAGACAAATAATGTTGTTTACATCCAGTTTTATAAAGAGTTGGATGCAATTCAAGTCACAAAATACAATAACAATGTGCACTATGTGGAGCACGAAAACATTAAGTACAATCGCCCTTATTCTGAATAACGTCGTATCGTTTTTCGCTCGTATTTCATTCGTATTCCCAATAACGCTAGCAAAATCAAAGGTAGCTATGATTCGATCGAACCACGTTCGATCGAAAAATCAATACGTCGTTATTCAGAATAAGGGCGAATATTCCAGTATATATGGAAGATAGTGCTATAGAAGCGTGTGCATGATCTTCCCTCAAGCGTCATCGATCCTTATATTCGCAAAACTATGTCTCAATACGGAGAGATTCTCTCCGGAAGAACTTTTTCCCTGGTATTCTAAATGGCGTACATTTGTTACGCATGTGCTTGAAGAGGCTTATACCTTCTTTTGTGACTTTCGGTCAGGATACAAGAATCCCGTGCAAATCACTTGTTACCTATGACAATTAGATGGCTACATGTCAATATTGCCAAAAAGCTGTTCACTACGGTAAGCCACGTGATAAACTGGTTAAGGAGACAACTACACCAAAGGACAACGGTGCTTCCTTTACACCAACCCCAAGCAACCCTAGTACACCTGTGACAACCACCAACAACAAGCTAGATAACAGCGAAAGCGTCTCTCCTCCAAAGAAAAAAGTTACAAGATCCAGCAAAAAAAAATTTTTTTATTGTAAAACGGCCGCGTTAAGCTTAAGTGCTAAAGAGCCAAATAAAAAATATAGATTAGTTTCCAATTTAGATTGCAGAAACACGTTTTATTAGGAAAATATTTTTATTGCTTTCATCAAAATCGTAGATTGATAAAGCCATAGTGCGAACTCGAATCGCTGCATAACGCATTCCCAAGCAAAATTTACCGCTACAAAATTAATTGCACACAAGTAAAACTTGAATAAAATTTGGTGTATAGCGATGAAATAACCGAATTCCGTGCACTTGGCAAACACTAAATATAATTGCATACATTTTGGCTGCTTTCGTCGCTTAAAAAACAAATTCAAATTATGGCCAAAACTGTTATTTTCTTGGTTCGCGTGTCCAGTGTTTTTCGA
Source organism: Malaya genurostris (assembly GCF_030247185.1). Lineage (NCBI taxonomy): Eukaryota > Metazoa > Arthropoda > Insecta > Diptera > Culicidae > Malaya > Malaya genurostris. Next base: position 98,752,744 of record NC_080572.1, read on the forward strand.
AATTTCCCGCAAAAACTGAAAGGTTTGCGTTGTGATGCTGGTGAAAATCGATATACAATTATCGATCATTTAGTATTATTATGACTGATTGAGCTGTTTTATAGAAATTATCATTCATTCAAATTTTTGGTAGTCTCGTTTTACTTCAATAGCACGAGCTTTGTAGTTTATAGCCTATTTAAGTACACCATCATTGTTATATTTCTAGGAAAATTTTATTTGCTTGCTATACATATAACCATTGCATGTATATGATTACTTCTTAAAGATATTTATTGTTTTACATTTCTGAAGGAGCCGCACTTAGCATCAATGTTATACATTATTTTAAATTAAAATTGCATCGAATGTGGACTTTAAGTTAGGGTTTAAATTATTCAAGAAAACATTAAATAGACGTGTTTGTTTTTAATTTTTTTTCGGTTGATTCTCTAATTCTTGAAAAAAGGTTCAACTTTCTTTTTCATTGTATATTTTTTTACAATGTCTTTTGAACACCATTTTTATACAATTTACAGTTTCGGAGTTACTATGATTTGAAAAAATGCTTTCGCCTTTTTAAAAAATTAGTCTTGAGTCGAATTGGGCTTCTCTGCTGTTAATTTCTGGAATTGCTCTGAAGGTATAACTCTGACTCTTTGTCCATTGCTTAGTGCTCCTACCTTCTATAGAAATAACTGAATGAAATTTTCTTTCAGCAATCAATCAGACGATTCGATCGTCCCGGATAATAATGTTATGATGGATTCTAGCAACTGCACACACAGCTTTAAGATATGATCGATCATACTGGTTACTCGTTGTCTATTCTGACATTTACATTTTGCTTTGCCTTCGCCATTGTTGTGAAACTCACAGCAATCTAAATTAGCATATCTTCGCCTGCAAACCGTTTGACGACACTTTTCCTCTCGCGATCAAATAAGTTCGCCGAAGCTGCACCCCGATGACGGCACGTTAGCTCTGCATAGGTTACAGCTTTTCCACGGCTCTAAATAGACCGACTGACTTAATTTACTCGATTCTCCTCTCTTATATTTTTTGTTGTTGCGAGTAATTTTCCTCACTTTCGATTACACAAGTAATCATCGCTTGGATCAGACAGCTGAAACCTGCCGGAGGCTGGCAGAAGCGGTGAGACTATGGTGGAGAAATAATTTTCGCACGATTTTCAATCGATCAACCGACAATCGGTTGTAAGGGATGATTCGATTTTCTATTGTATGGTTGATCGATTCAATAGGAATTATATGCGGCCAGAAAGTAAACAATTTATATTGACCTATGTCACAACCGCCACCACCGACGTGGCTTTTGCGTGTTTTCGTGACTGGCGGGAATTGGAACTAACAGCTTTGGAACGAAGCAAAAACGAATTAAAATAAAAAGTCGATACACTTGGATGGGAAAATTAAGACGATTTTGAACTAGAAAATCGAACGAGGCAAATGAAAATACAAGCTTTTTTGATATTTTTTCTAAGTCAGAAACATTTGATATCAAAAGAATAGAGAAAACGGCAACAAATTTGTACTTATAATTGAATAAAAAAGAAACAATTTTGTACCATATATAATCTATCTGAAACGCATCATAGTCTCTATTGCTAAGAAAACTTATTTTGGGATCTCTCATTCTTATTCGTTGAATTAAATGGTGATTGGAAAAGTTGGTAAGGTTCAGTTTATTAATCCTCCATCGTTTGCTCCCAAACGTGTTCATTGTTAACTGACAATTAAAAAAAAAACAGTAATGGGTTTTAGAACGTGATGTTACAGCAAAAAAAAAAACGCAATGGTTTCATCTGTGAGCTAACCCTTGTTTGCAAAGGCATTTCTTGAAAAAATCCAGCATTACTAACTGGCACTATCAGCACTATTTTGTATGTGTGTATGTTTTTTATTCTGATTTTGCTAAATTTTGGCATTAGAAATGTCTTAGTCTTCACTGTGCGAGGCCGGGTGTCAATTAAAAAATTCAAAACTAGCCGCGTTTTTGTCATAATTTCGATGGTTGCTTCACATCTCGAATTTCATTCAGTAGCTGTTCTGCTTCGGTCGGTATAGGGAAGTTTCGCGTTATTCATAAAAAATACTGCACCGTTATGCACAGTATGAACTTTCGCCCAAAACGGAATCTATAAATATATGCTCTGTCACATTTTTCTGCTCAGTGAACGTCTGCGTTCACGCCTGCCTTCACAGAAATATTCGCTTTGTCATTCGTTCGATGAATATTTTGCAGTGTGGTAGCCGTGTCAGATCTACATTTATTTCCGAAATTGGAATTTTTCTACGGAAACACAGAAAGAAATAATGAAATTTACACGACATGTAAATCAGTAGTAACATGGAATAGACATGGGTTGAATAGAATATTTGATTGGAAACCATCATTTATGCAAAACTAAATTGAATTGCATTAAATTTCCAATGAATAAAACTTTAACTTTCAATTAGCGCTTAGGTTTTGCGATTAAATTATATTGAAACGTACAGAAATGTAAAGTAACTTTATGTTTAATTACCTGCTCCAAATATCTGCATGAAAATAGATGTAAATTCACAAAATATTTTTCTCTGTAAAACTATGTTGCATGGTTAGCAAAAACGGTCTTCTCTTGTACGTTTCGTGCTTGACACAATGACACTACAACTATCTAACACCGCTGATAAGTATCGAACCGACTTACACGCAGTGTAGTTCGATAATACCATAGAGAAGGCTGCTTGTACATTTTCAATGCCATGAGATATGAACTAAAACTAGGCAATAAAATGTTGAATGATAATATTTTTGTCATATTTATTCATTTATTTATTTGAATATTATTATTTTTCTTTCGTTTAATTTCGAGTCACAAATCGTACTGGTAATTGTCACAATTTAAATCATGCCTTAAACGTGGATCAAGAGATTTTCTGTGAGTTGAAGTGGTCGAAAAGCTGCATACGGTAAACGCGTTTTTCTCAAAACAGAACCTTTTTTAAACCATGATATTTGTAAACTTGAATGTTTCTGATCAAATTTATACTTGAGGAGTGTATCGAAAATAAGCTATCCACATACATTTGTGTTGTACGCATGTATTTGTGATGGCTTTTTATGCTCAGATCACAGCATGCTGTGCGTTTGGCTGTCAGCTTTCGTTTGTTTACTTGTTTGTGCGGTTGAAATTCTGCGTTTTTAAAATGTCGCGTATATAAAATTTCCAAATGAATTGAAGGTGTACAACTTTGCTTCCGCCGTTTTTTTTTTCAAAATTAAAAGCTTTATTGCGAAAAAGTGCTTACAGATGTATTATTCAAAGTATTGTCCGTCGCTAACGACAACTTTCTCCCATCTTTTCGGCAATTTTCGGATCCCGGACGGCGCTCGGTGTTCCTCGGTTCCAACTCATACGGTACCCAGTTTCCTTCTTTCTGAATCATGCCCAGGGCCTTGAGACGTTTTGAAATGACTTGCTGACCCACTCCCAACGATTCGGCAAGCTCTTCTTGGGTTTGGCACGAATCTTCTTCAAGCAATGCTTCAAGTTGTTCATCTTTGAAGGTTTTACCTTTTTTTATATATATAAAAAATAGGTATAGAATTCGCTCAAACTTTCGAAAAATTTTCCGAGGCCCGGAGGGCCGAATGTCATATACCAATCGATTCAGCTCGACGAACTGAGCAAATGTCTGTGTGTGTGTGTATGTGTGTGTGTCTGTATGTGTGTTGTCAACTAAGAGGTCGAGATCTCAGAGATGGCTGGACCGATTTTGATCAAACTGGTCGCAAATGAAAGGTCTCCCCGTCACCCAAAACGCTATTGAATGGTTTTGAGATCGGATGTTTACTTTTTGAGTTATTCGGAGTTTTATGCCAAAATTTTCAGTTTTTTGACAGTATCTGTCACAATTGACCTTGAAAACAGAATATTTTTTAAGACTTAGATTCCGCACGGTAATACCTCTCCAACAAGCCCTAGATTGTTAAAATCCGTCCATTTTTAACGGAGATATCGAAATTTTTGTGTAAACGACTTTTTCCCCTATTCCAGCAGTAGGAGTTTTGAGCGCTGTATGACAAAGCAATGCTTGGGAGCAACGTAAAACACTATTTTTTATACTGTTATATACAATTGTTTCTAAATACCAAAAAGACTGTGTACAGCATCCTTTTTCATGACAATTTGCCTCGGACCAATTTTAGCACGGTTCGTTTTTGGCAACATAATCTTTCGAATACGGCATATGTAAACCAGATGATATCAGCATTTTCGAGTTGAAAGTAATTCCATAATTATATTGATTTAAACTACTTACAGTAATTAATTCTGGAACAACATAACTCCCATATACCATTCGACTCAGTTCGTCGAGATCAGCAAATGTGTGTGTGACAAATAATTTCACTAAATTTTCTCGGAAATGGCTAAACCGTTTCCTACAAACTCAGATTCATATGAAAAGTAATATACTCCCAAATAAGGTTCCTGAATTACGTTTTGATCCGACTTCTGATTACGGAATTACAGGATGATATGTGAAACGAAATTAAAAAAATGCAACTCATTCTTCTCGTAGAACCGATGTAAGATTCAAATGAAATCTAAGAATCATCTATGATTCAAATGAGAGGTCTTAAAACCCTATAAAACATCTTACTTTTTAGTCAGATCCGATTTCTGGTTTGGGAGATCATAAAATCTCCATTTCACATAAATTAATCAGGTTTATCGGGTTTGCAGATTTGGATAGTCGATTACCAAATAAATTTATTTCAGTTTGAGCGGTATTCGTTTTTGGATTCGGAATGTACCCTCAAATTTTAATTCGCACTACAATTTCTCAAAGATGTCTACACACTCCTCAGGTGAATTTAACTGATTTCGGCTACACCGATTTTAGAACTCCGGTTCCAGTATCGAATCGTTTCTCAAAGCTCAATCATTTTCTCAAAAAAGCCCGAATTGAACTTCAAAAACAAAAATTACAGGACTTAAGGTTCCATATGAAATTGGTGAATTTTATAACGAGATTTTTATCCGATTCTGGAATAAAAGATTTTTATCCGTTTCTGGAATAAAAAATAATAATAATAAAAGATTTTTATCCGATTCTGGAATAACAGATGATGAGTTTTTAAAATTCATACCGATATAGAAGATGTAAATTGTTTGGCGTAATAATTTATGGCCATTCGAATCATTTTGGGCTATGCTAGTTCCTGAATACCGGCTCTGGAAGTACCATAAATAATGACGAAAAACTCTAAAGTGGAACTTACTTCGATTGTCAAACGTTAAGATTGAAATTCGATACGATTTGCAGTTTCGACATTACAGGGTAATGAGTGATTAAAATCTCAATTTGCCGTTTAAAACGACGATAATTAAAATAATGTCATGACAACTAAAAAACCTAAGAATATCCATGCAAATACACATGCGGATTGATAAAAAAGGTATCATCTCACTGCTAGGTGGATTAATCACGTTTTTTTCTCTTCAACCACCATGTTTGCCTTCGGCATCAAAATCACCATTTTTAATACGTTGAAACCACTCCCGACATGTTCTTTCACTCAGAGCAGCATCACCGTATGTTTCTGAGAGCATTCGATGCGCTTCAGCTGCATTTTTTCGAATTGTAACAGAAAAGTAAAACTGCCCGCAAATTGCGAGAATTGGGCACATGAACAGACATTTTCGAGCGTGAATAATACGAAAACAAGAGCAACTGTCACTGAAACGGCGATGATAATTCGTTAGGCACTGTACACACTCACTTTAAAGGCATTATCATCAAGGATGGCTTTTATCGTATCAAAGAATGCTCACTCGCAACTCTTCCACGATTAAATCATGGTACATTTAACATAGAATAGACACTAGTGCGAGAGCGAATTTCTCTCGGTGAACCGTCTGAGAATCAACGGCTAGCACGCTGCTGTGGGGATTCTCTCTGAAGCAACAAACGGTCGCTTATTCTCGTTTCGCGATCCGATTCAGTATGGGCAGTGGATAGTTGCGATAGAATCATTTTACTATTGCCGCTTATTCTAGCTATGTGTTTATAACCTTTGTATAATTTGTGTCTATGAAAATGTTTGTGAATGCTCCACACAAGGGTTTTTAAATATTGCAACCTAGTATGAGAATCATCAAGTCGAATCATCGATTCGATTTTCTGCGATAATTGTCAACTCGCGATTCTCTCTTGGTAAATTCCACACAGCGGCGATCATTATCAGACTGAAATTTTTTTTATGGGCCATGAATTACTCAGAGTATGAAGTGGAGCGAAGAAATGTAGAAAAATTCTCTCGAGGTTCATGCATTGAGAGACTCGAATTCTTGTAGCATCTTCTACCGGATTGAAAATGTTGTATACAATATAGATAAAAATCGAGCAGCTTCTGTCAAATTTTCAGCAATCACCAACACTGATTATCATCTATGTATTTTGATCAGCTTCAGCCGGCACAGCCATCTATCGGAAAACGGTGGAAGAAAAGTTGCACACCTAATATTAAGATTGGCTCGTTACTTTCTTCAACACTAATCAAAACCAAAAAACAAGTTATGAAATTGTTTTTTGACATTAATACATCTTATTTTACTATGGGGATCCTTTTGAAAATTTGCGCTGTACAAGAATGGGCAGAACATAATCATGAATATCTCTTGTTATATTTAACGCAGCATCATAATTTTTCCATGCTACCATCGGAAATATGTTTAGCAATTTATGATAAAATTGTCAGTTTTATAAATAGTACAAATAACTCAAAATAGAAATTTTCTAGAATGTTTGATATGAACGAGCATTATGGTGTAATTCAGTACCAGAATAAGGTGCGTAAAATTCCAGCCGCAGAATCATCGCACAAAGTGTATCGCGTAAAACCGACACATAGGATTACGCGCAATGAGCTTACGACACGTTTTCTTCACTAGTGAAACATACACTAACGACGGTCGATTCAATCATTCAATATATAACCAAAATGCTATTATGATTTTGTTTAATAACAATTTATTGGAATATGAGATAAAATAAATTATTAAGATTTAAATTGTGTGTTCAGCCACAAGTGGTGACTTTTTAGCCCTATTATATACATGATTTGGTTATTACCATGAAGACATCATTTGCTTCCGCAATTCTGTGATTTTTGTGTAGGGAAAATTGTAAACCTACTTGTATTGTGTAATGGGGAAAAGGAACTTATATACTAACTTACTAACTAATACAGAGTGCGAATCGATTCAATTGAAGATTGCATCGATTTTTGTCGGAATTTGTTTATAATATTATGTGACATTACATCTAATGGTTCTATATTTGTGAGTCTGTGTAACTCATTTGTATTAAACCAGGGAGGACGCTTCAAAATCATTTTCAGAATTTTATTCTGAATCCTTTGAAGCGTTTTCTTCCTGGTGGAACAACAACTTGACCAAATTGGTACTGCATAAAGCATGGCTGGTCTGAAAATTTGTTTATAAATTAACAATGTGTTTTTTAGACAGAGCTTAGAATTTCTGTTTATAAGAGGATATAAACATTTAATATATTTATTACACTTTGCCTGGATTCCTTCAATGTGATCCTTGAAAGTGAGTTTTTTGTCATACGTTAAACCTATGTATTTATTATTTTTACGTTTCGTCTTTGACTCATCAGTGCAGAGCAGTTCAAATTGCAATTTGAACTGCTCTGCACTGATGAGTCAAAGACGAAACGTAAAAATAATAAAAACGGTTATGTGCCCTAGCACAAAATTTGGCTAACCCCTAAATGACTATGTATTTCTACGTGTGGCTAGCAGACTTGTGTCGTCACAGAATAGCGATTTCTGACAACGGGTAGATTTGGAAGATCAGAAGTGAAAATATTATACAAGATTGGAGCTACGCTCGAACCCTGCGAATGCTCTTACTGATTTTCTCACCTATAAACCTATAGCATATTTTACACCAAGAATCATTGACAGAAGTTGTTTCGAAAAATCGAAAGCTTATGCTAATGCGTACTTCTACTAACATATACCGTTTCGGGGCAGAGTTGTTGCTCGTGAAACACTTTATGTACAAACAGAATAATCACGATTGTTTAAAACATCAAAATGTGTCTATCAAACTAAAACAATAGTTGTTTTAAACTAAGAAATCATAGATTCAAACCTGAATTTGCTTACTATAAACTAGAGCTTGACTGTATAGAACAGATGATGGTTGTTTCAAGAAAATATTGCAACCAGAAAAATCCTTGATAATACTCAGAATTTATTGATTTTTACAAAAAAAATTCTACTCGTACACTTAGCTTCAACCGGTATATACAGATTCTCAAAAAGGAGTAATTGAAGACGAATAGGTTTATAGGAATATATTATTGATTTGTTACATTTCGGTTTAATTACTTGTTCAAAACCCTTAGTTAAAAGTGTATAATATTTTACTATTTCCCAAAAAAATTTGAAGGAATTATAGATACTTGGCTTGGCGAGTGTATATCATTGATTTGTATGCCAGTAGATTTCGAAGCAAATTCTCGTTCGGTACTTCAGGAAAGACAGTCCATTTCGATGCAAACATTATAAATAATTATAAACATTATCTACAAAACAGCATCAGAAAACGATCGTCGCACACTAAATAAGAGGTATTTTTTGCGTATACCAGAACACTATGGTAAACAAAACTTTGCAATTGGACGGTTTGCTTATAGTAACTAATTGAATTTCAAGTGCATTGGTAGTCATGTTTTCTTGTTTAGCTATTCTGTGAACTTTCGGCCGCTTGCGATGTGATCTAATGAAATATCGCAAAGATTGGTGACCTTTTCCTACGGTCTTGATGACTTCGGGTGTGAACGCTATTTTATTTGGTCCATCTTTTGTCTCTGTCACTGATGTCGTCAATGCGTAGCGTTAAAACAAGCATAAAACAGTAACTAATGGTTCGCCAATGATGTGGCGTTTGTCAGGGTCCAGCAAACATGCTGAAGTCAATGGCGCGCGATCGAAGCCCAATGCATTTTACCTACGACTAACCGCCATCGCCGCCTCCTTCCTTTGTTAGATATATGACTGAAACGACAATTAATTCAGCGCGGAATGTCGGACGCCGGCACGATCGGCACCTCATCAAGACGCAAACTGCGTTGTTGTTGATGATTTGGTGCCGATGTGAACTATGCTGCTTGCTACATGATGATTGTTAACTGCCACCGCCCGCCGATTGACGGTTGACGAAATGTGGAACAAATTTTCGCGTAACCAGTGTTTTGAAACTGGAGATTGCTTGACCTGGTGGCCTTTGATGTTTCTACACTTGGGAATTGATGAGCTGTGGTCGATTTACTAATCCGTTCGTTGGCTGCGTTTGGTTAGTGATTAGTAAGACAATCTACTGTCGTCGCTTACACGAAATGTGAGGGTGTAGCTTCGGAATAACATATGTTACTCACCTGGAAGAGAAACAGAAAATACACAAAATATAAATATGCAATTAAAATCACGAGTCAAAAATATGAATAAGTAAGCTATAAGGAGTGTATCGAAAAGTAGTTAGCAACATTGATTATTGAATAAAAAAGCGAAAAAAACATATTTTGACATCAGTTTTCGATATATTGTAGAAAAATTACATTTTTATGCATTTCACTGATTATCCTAGTTTCTGTTAAATGCTCGCACTTTGGACTTGACAATCTTCATTAAATTCTGCACAGTTACTTTTGTGACTTTCCTGGGGGCAGCTGCCCAGTTTTTTTTTAACTACTGCATGTGTTGGGACACTGTACCTTCCTTCTGAAAGTGCCGCTTGACAATTGCCCAATACCTTTCAATTGGCCGAAGATCCGGGCAGTTCGGTGGGTTGATGTCCTTTTCCACGAATTGTACATTATTTTTTGACAACCACTGTAGAACAGAGTTGGCGTAGTGGGCTGAAGCCAAATCCCGCCAGAAGAGAGGAGGAGCCTTATGCTTTCTGTACAGTGGCAGCATTCTCTTCTTCAAACATTCACACACCTTGGCGTTAATTGTGCCCTTCGTGCAAAAAATCGACGACCAACCAAACGCAAACCACAGGTACAAATTACTTGCCAGACCAACACCTTCTGCCCAAACTTTTCCATTGCCACCGTGGTGTCAGCGTCGTCCAGGTCCTGGTACTAGGCGTAGGTTTCGTCGTCGATGAGAATGCATCCGTCTTTATTCTGTAGAATCCGGATAAAAAGTTTTCACGCTCTTGTTTTGGCCTGAACTTGCTGTACCAGGGACTTTTTCGGCACCTTCTGTTTCTTGTACGTTTTCAGGAAGTTCCGAACTTTGATCCATTGAATCATCCCGACGCTGGTGTTGAACTGATTGGCCAAATCCCGCGTCGACGCCGATGGGTTTTTCCTGATGTACTCAACCACTTTTAAGTTCCGGCTGGGCTGGCTGAGACCCGTTTTCCTACCGGATCGGGGTAAATCCTTCATGAAAAGGATCTTACCGAACTTCTCGATAATATGTTTGACACTGGTGTCGTGCACTTTCACCCGTTTTGCAATTTCGTTGTACGTGACACCATTCTGAGCACCAAGTGTGTAGTGTAATTTTCTTTCGCGTTTCCGGATCAATTCGACTCATCATTGAAGCGATAAACCGTACCGAAACCAATCGATTGCGCAGCTGTTATTGACATGTAAACAAACATGTCACCGCAAAACGTGCTGCAAAAAATTAAGCCATTTCAGAGTAATAACTGTTTGAATGTTGCTAACTACTTATCGATACACTCCTTATAATGTTATGTTAAATATACATTTTGAAAATGAAGCGGGATTTAACATTGATTTAAAATGGAAATACGAATACATCAACTAAACTTTCAAAGACCTGGAATTAATGTTTCATTCATCATTCATTATAAATAGTACAAATAGCGAGATCAATTTTTTTTTAAATTTCTCATAAAGAAAGGCTTTTAAATCACTTTGAAAACTGACTTTGAAACCGAGTACACAATTAACTAACTTTTTCTTTTCAACAACTAAGTATAGTAGTCAATATTTCTTTTTGCGATATTCACCTAACCAGAGATCATTTATGTAGAAACAGAAAATGGAAGTTCTAGAAAGATAGTACTCAAGGGAGAGCAAGGATGTGAATATATAGGACGGAAGGGTGAGACGTGACAGAGGGTCATTTAAGCAAGCAGAAATCTTTTAATAACTTAACTTTTACCTTATACCAGAGGAGTCGGGCTTAGACATTTGAACAATGCGAATCACCTGAGTCTCTGGTATGTCGGAAAGTAGAAATAAAATTCTATTACCATTTACTATCCGGACCGGCAAAAAAAAATTAACAAGAAATTGTCTCTTTCTACTTGCGATGGCATTCTCATACACAAGCAGTTCTACACTGCATGGATGATATTTCTTAATCTTTCTACGGCTAGTTGAACATCGGAATTGTTTAAGTGACCCTCTGTTTGTCGAATTCACAAAATTTCTTTGTGTGTATGCGAGTATACTTAACAAAACTATGTTTTCGATTTCTATAACGATTTTCACAAACTTGGATTCAGTTTAAAACGTTTATGGTTTCATAACAAATGGTTGATTTAGATACAGATTCCGGAACTACAGGGTGATATGTAAAAAATTGAAAAAAAATTATGCCTTTCTCATATCAATCATACTATGATGTATAATACTGTGGTATTCTTCAAAATAATTTTATTCAATTCTCGAAAGAATAACCAAAATCGGTTTGTTTGACCGTCTAGTGTTTAAAACTATCAATTGGAGAAGAATTGAGGTCGATTTAGAAAAAAAATACGATTAAAATTTTTAACACACTTTACCCTATATTTCCGGATCAGGAAGTCGGATCCAGATAAAATTCAGGAATTCCATGTGGGACCACAGGACCTTTCATTTGAACTTTTGTGAAAATCGGTCGCGCCATGTATGAGAAAAGTTTTTGCTATTTTTGCTTAATTTACCCTATAACTCCGGAACCGGAAGTCAGGTCCTAATGAAATTCAGGAGTTAAGTATGGGAACCAAAGAGCTTTCATTTGAATCTAACTTTTTGAAAATCGGTTTAGCCATCTCCGAAAAATGTAGGTGCACTTATTTGCACCTTTTACCCCATAATTCCGGAACCGGAAATTCAGGAATTTTGTATGGGACCACAAGACCTTTCATTTGAATCTAAATTTGTGAAAATCGGTCCAGCCATCTCCGAGAAAAGTTGGTGCAAAAAATGTTACATACACACATACGCACATACACACTCAGACATTTTGCGTACTCGACGAACTGAGTGGAATGGTATAGGAAACTCGGCCCTCCGGGCCTCGGTTTTTACAGTGATTGCATAACCAAAAAACAACACAATCTACCCTCAATTTACTCGTGGACGGCTTAACTAATTTTCACAGATTTTAATGGAAGGTCATATAATTCTATCAATTGCTATTGAATTTGATTTCGATTCGTCTTTCGAATAAGTCATCAAACAACAATGGATTGGACATTTAATTGGCAACTACCATAGATTCTGGTCTGTGGTCTCTTTTCACGCGAAGGATACATACCGTTATAACTGTAAAAATACTCTTCGTTGATTGTGGAAAGAAAACAAGAAAATTTGTTTTTTGCACCAACGAGAATAACCTACAAAATTAAACAGTTCTCAAAATCTACTATTTCAGGTACTGCTGAAATCGGAATCCGAGAACCGGTTATATGAACCGAACCGACCTTCAACTAACATGATCTATAAACTCTATTAGTTTTTTGTCGAATAAGTAAGATTTTTCACAATGTTTGCATCGTGCTTTTAGCAAAGTTTTGAAATTTCCAAAACTTGTCATCGTGTAACTCTAAAACCGGAGGTTAGATCCCAACAAAATCTTGTAGTTTTGTATGGGACCATCATACCTTTATTTGGAATCTGAGTTTGTGAAAATCGTTTTTTTCGGAACCGGAATCTAGGGACCGGTATAGTTGAAGTCGCTTTAAGTCCAGTTTATGATTCTTTTTAAAGGTTCTGTGTCGTCTCTCCATACAATTTTGAGGAGGTATTGGTTTGTCACAGGCGAAAGCGAAACGGAAAGAAAATTGGAACAAAATGTGCTTGTTGTAGAAATCAGAAACCCCTAAATGTTCATATTCTGCGGCGACCAGAACCGACCGACCAGAACCATCGTTAGAACGGACCGAAGTGCAATATCCTGTTACATAAATAGTGTCAGCTTAGCGGTTTAAATTGAACTGTTAGGCGGAGGTGGCAGTTCAATTTGAACTGCTCTGAGCACTGATGAGCCGAAGGCGAAACGTGAAGGGAATTGAAATATAATATGTCTCTAGATTTCCGTTTGAGCTGTTACTAGAATATTGTCACTAATAGTACTGTCGTTATACCGTTTAATTCTACTATGTGACATAATAGAATTAAACTATATAACAATAGTACTGTAAGTAATATAATGTGTGTTTTTTTAACAAACAAAAAATCCCCAAATATTAATAATTCATAAATTGAATAAGTTTTAAGTTCAATTTAGATAATTGAATTCGTTTTTTTTGCATCGTCGCTCTAAACAACAGTTTGAAAGTATAAGTACTCATCATTCTTCAATTCTAGATCCGAAAGTAGAATGCTGATAAAATTTAGAATATGTTCATAGACTTTTTATTTAAATCTAAGTTGGTGAAAAGCGGCCTAGCCGTGTTTGACAAATCGAAGTGAGTTCAATTCCAAAGTATTTGACAACTATTTCCTGTACTTCCTGAGAACCTGTCGCTCTTTAAATGGCCCTTTCTGAAAAAACATACATAAAATTGAAAGTTTTACACTAATCACCCTGTAGTTCCGGAACCGGAAATATCATGAAATTTAAGTATTTTCTTTGGGGTCTTACGAATTTACAAAAAATTTACAGTCAATAATGATTGTTTTTGCCTTTTTATATAGAAAGATTTTGCAATCACTGTGAAAACCGACTCAGTTCGTCTAGTACGCAAAATGTCTGTGTGTGCGTGTGTACCTTATGATAAAAAAAGAACCGGAATTTTCATTTTAAAATTCCCGCGCTTGTCCAATCGGTAAACTTTTATTCTCTCAACGTTGGCAACACTTTTATATACATTCTGTCAAATTTTGACGCATATCGTACGATTAGTTTTTGTTTGGCGTCTTTGTATAGCTGAAAAATTTTCGTGTGGTGATTTTTATAATGGATGAAAATTTAGAACAACGTGCGTGCATCAAATTTTGTGTTGCAAATGGATTTAAGTGTTCCGAAACGTTGAAAATGTTAGAAAAGGCCTTTGGTGAATCGTGTCTAGGAAAAACACAGGCATACGAGTGGTATAAACGCTTCAAAGGTGGTCGTAAAAACTTGGATCATGATGAGATTCCTGGCCGCCCAACAACATCTGTTACTGAAGAAAACATTGAATCGGCGAAGCAAATCGTGTTGCAAAATCGTTCTGTACCGATTAGAGAAATTGCTGTGTTGTTGGGCATCTCTTATGGATCAGCCGAACACATTTTAACTAATGTTTTTGGTTTGAAACGCGTCGCTTCTCGGCTGGTGCCAAAAAAGCTGAATTTCACGATAATGCGCCGGCTCACACAGCGTTGGTTGTGTCGCAATTTTTGGCCAAAAACTCCATAAAACCATAAAAGAGAATTCGCTGCGTGAACTAAAGGCCATACTTTCGGCGGCCTATAAAACTTGTATGGAAAATTGGATCAAGCGTTGGCATGCATGTATTGCCGCAGGAGGAGAGTACTTTGAAGGCGAGAATAAAGAAATTTATTAAAAATTGAAATTTTGCGTTTTTAATAAAATTCCGGTTCTTTTTTTATCATAAGGTATGTGTGTATGTAACGTTTTTTTTTGCAGTAACTTTTCGGAGATGTCTAAACTGATTTTCACAAAATTAAATTCAAATAAAAGGTCTTATGATCTTTTATAAAAATTCTGAATTTTATCTTGATTCGATTTCCGGTTCCAGGATCATAGGATAGGAGTTGAACACTTCAAGCAATTGCACAGAGCAGTGATGCCACACACGGATAATGGGGTTGCTGAGAGCTCAGCTCAATAGTGGTCACAAACTCTAAAATGGAACGAACTCACTTTCTCAATGATGGCTTATTGTCCTATGATTCCATACATAACTTCTGAATTTTATCTCGATCTGACTTCCGATTCCGGAATTACAAGGTGACGAGTGTCCAAAATTTCAAACCGGCGTTAAAAGCGCTGGTACGGAAGAAGAAAACACAACACCGCTTCCACGAACGAAGCACACTGTGTTCGATGCTCGATTTCGTACACGCGATAATGAAAACGAAAACTAACACCGAAGCTCGATTTTGAAAACACAAGCAAGTCCATCGACACCGAGCACACATGATTCTGAGTTAGTACTGTTTTGAAGAAAACAGAATCACGACACAGGCACGAATGTCTGTTATCGGTGTGTGATTTTTGTTGAATACGGTGCTTAAGTGAAGACAGGATATTGAAAGTTAAAATTGTCTAGGGAGGAAAGAAAATTGCTACTCTAACAAAACACACATAATGTCTAACTCTAATCACCCTGCAATTCCTGAACAGGATTTCGAATGGAATGAAAATCAAGAATTTTCGATAGAGTCTTACGACTTTTCATTTGAATCTATGTTTGTAAAAATTTATTTTTTGCATATATCATCTTATATATATGGTTTGCCGTCCTCCAATGGAAGCTAACATCGGTTTATCAATAAAAAAAACGTGCTTAATACACCTAGCAGTGAGATGATACCTTTTTTTTATCAATCCGCATATGTTTTTTGCATGTATATTCTCCGGTGTTTCAGGTTTCATGACATTATTTTAATGACCGTCGTTTTAAGCGGCAATGTGAAATTTTATTCACTCATTACTCTGTAACGTCGAAACTGCAAATCGGATCGAATTTGAATCTAAAAGTGTGACAAACGGTTAAACATTCCATGATATGTCGAAGTAAGTCCTTCTTTAGAGTTTACGGTAATTTAAGTTACTTCCAGAACCGGTATTCAGGAACCAGCATAACCCAAACCGATTCGTATGGCCATATGACGAATAAACTGCAATAGTTTTGAGTCCAACTTTAAAGCTTTTCGGGATTGTCATCTTCTATATCAGTTTGAATTTTAAAAATTCATCATCCTGTAATTCCAGGAAGTCAGAATTGGATAAAATTGAATAATTTTGTATGGGACTATAAGTTTATTTGAATTTGAATTTTTGTTTTTGAAATTCGATTTGGCTTTTTTGAGGAAACGATTGGGCTTTGAGAAACGATTCAATACTGGAACCGGAATTCGGAAATCGGTGTAGATGAAATCAGATAAATTCACCTGCTGTATAGTTTACATTTGTTTCAAAATGTTTGAAAATCAATGTAGACATCTTGGAGAAATCGTAGTGCGAATTAAATTTTTGGGTGCCTTCAAAATTGAAAACTGAATACCACTAAAACTGAAATAGGTATATTTGGTTATCGACTATCCAAATCTGCTAACCCAATAAACCTGATTAATTTATATGAAATAGACATTTTTATACTAATCACACTGCATCCCCGAAACCGGAAGTTGGATCTGACTGAAAAGCAAGATGTTTTATAGAATCTTAAAATTTTTCATTTGAATCTTAGATGATTCTTAGATTTCATTTGAATCTTAGATAGGTTCAGCCATCTACAAGAAAATTGATTTGCACAATCTTAATTTCGTTTCACATATCATCCTGTAGCTCCGGAACCAGAGGTCGGAACCATACATAATTCAGGAATCTTATTTGGGAACATACGACTTTTCATATGAATCTGAGTTTGTAGGAAACGGTGGAGTCATTCCCTAAAAAAATTGAGTGTAATTATTTGTCACACACGCATTTGCTGATCTCGACGAACTGATTCGAATGGTATATGGGTGTCCAGTTCTTCCAGCATTTATTGCTGTAAGTAGTTTAAAATAATATAATTATGGAATTGCTTTCAACTCGAAAATTCTGCCATCATCTGGTTTACATATATCATATTCGAACGATTATGTTGCCAAAACCGAACCGTGCTAAAATCTGTTCGAGCAAAATGTCATAAAAAAGACCTCCCCCCCCCCACACACACACGGACATTTGCTCAGTTCGTCGAGCTGAATCGATTGGTATATGACATTCGGCCCTCCGGCCCTCGGAAAATTTTTCTTATGTTTGAGTGAATTCTATACCTATTTTCTATATATGTTCTCGACTTCACCATCGAAAACTGACAAGAAATAAGGTCTTTGAAGATTGTTTTTCCGCTTCAAAAGGTTGTGAATTCCGAGTGACCATTTTTGCCCCGGTCTCGAAGAACTGAATCGAATGGTATATGATAGTCGGCCCTCTGGGCCTTGGTTCAAAAGTCGGTTTCCATACTGATTGATAAACATTTATTTATGAGAAAGTCAAAACGTAAAAAATCTTCTGAACTGAACTCAAAATTGTTCCAAATTGAAGGTTATATTAGCTTACGGTCAAAAACTTCTGAAAAGAACTCGCTTTGATTTGTCAGGTTGATGATGTAAATCACGTAAAAAATCGTCTCAGTTGGACTCAAACAAATCTACTTTGGCTATGTCTGCTACTTTTGTAAGCTATGAATTTGTTGCGAAGTCTGTTGAAACATAAAGGCTAAATTCCACAAAAGGAATGTAATACCAAGACTTTGCTTTTTTGTTTCTATTCATTAGTAATTAAAAATTATTATACTCAACCAAATCTGTGGGTATCTTTTATATTTTGACATAATTTGGTTGAATTTTTTTTCTATATTTTGACATATTTTATTTTGAATGGCAGAAAGTTTGTGATAATTGATTCCTTGAGAATCATTCATAATATTTTGAAATCGTTAAAATAAACGACCAAAATAGGCTGACCTTTCTTCACCATCGAGCTACGTTGTGTTACCTGCGATGACCATGCCATTTACTGAATAGTTTAGCGCTCATGGGTATAATTATGATTATGCTCTCCAAAACGTATCATGGTATTCAACTAATAGCACGTGAAAAAACTGAATGCATTTCTTTTTCTCCATCATTGCGTCGAGCCATGAACTTCGCCTTCATAAGCTTTTTGCTATCGATCCTCTGCCTTTCCAATTTACCCTAAGACTGATTATCATTATTTTACTTTCACATTCAAGACATCCACCAGATGATTGTTCAAAATCCTTGAGATCAGCTTGTCTCGTCTTTCTACATATACTATAACCATCCGTTCCGAGGCTAATAGAGCCGCTTCACCTACATAGCTTGCGGCAAGAAAATCGGCATGTCAAAGTAGCGTCATTTGAAATTTACTCAAATCATGAAGAATATGTTCCCTATCGATAAAACGTGCTTGCAATTCCACATCATGCTCATACGAATAGTAAGGTTTCGATTACCACTCTGCTGCCGTGCAAAGTCGATTGGTAGAAATAACACTTGAAACAAATGGTGACAGATATCATCGTTTCGCAAACAAGTCCTCAACAGCCACACTTGAGCGTTTCCCATGACTAGCCAAAGACATTCGGCACTTCAGTTGAAGGTACCGATACGTGTGCGGATGACACAAAGCTATTTGTAATAATTATACGATCATGTCCAACGGCTACCGTGAGCGTAATCATCATTTCTCGGCGTTTTTTGTTTACTTTGAAGAGCTGTCATGTAGCGCCGAGCTGCGATTATTTTCTTGTTTTATGAAACGGTACAGGTAAAAAATGAAGACCCCTGGACGGTTGATGCGGTTATGTTTTTCGTACACTGGATCATTGATATACATGCATGCCCATACGGTAAGATGTTGTAAAATGCCCCTCTCAAGAGAAAAACAGCCAAATTTTCATAATTTTAAATATTTTTCTCTAAAAGGAAAGTAGTTTTTTTACTTTTATGTCGAGAAACTCATTATTTTGTACTTTTGTAGACACTATGAAAACTAAACGCTGATAACTGAATAAAAAATACATTTTCAAGAATTTCATTTGTCGTTGACAAAATGCCCCGACCAGGGAGTGTTCAAAATACCTCATGTAACGTTTTGCCATTTTCAGCTATAATTAGTCAATAAAATATTATTTGGAACAGAGCTTACTGCCAGATCAAGATTGAGGCGTTTTTTCTGAAGAATTAATGGTGTGGTAAAACTATGTGATATTATGTAGATGTGGTTTATCTTCTAACTCTTAGGTAGTTGCATTCGATTAAAGCAAACCTGTCAGAGTGAATGCAATGTGAAAACAGTACATTGCATTAAATCGCTTCGCTTCGGTCCGCGTTCCTCGCTCACTCTGACATCAACCTTAGGTTGCTGTCAGAGTGGAAGCGTAACGTAAAGCGTCGAGGTACGCGTGCGAGCTTGTTACATTTGATCAAAGCAAACCTGTCAGAGTGAATGCGATGCGAAAACAGTACATTGCATTCAATCGCTTCGCTCCGCATCGCGTTCCGCGCTCACTCTGACATCAACCTTATGTCGTTTTCGTTTTTAAATTGCACTACACCGGTGTAACGAAAGCTGCACTGAAACCGTTCGTTTTTACCAATTGCACTACACCAGTGCTACACTTTTTCTGCACCTAACCACTGGTGTAGCACTCATCAAAAGTTTGGTGTAGCTCTGTGCTATGGAATCGTTTATTGTAGTCAATGGTTACTGTTTATGTTTTCGTCATTTTTGTTCGTTTATTCATGCCTCAGTGTAGCACTGCACCGGTGTAGTGCAAATTAAAAACGAAAACGACATTAGAGTGAAGCCAGAGAGAAAGCGGCAGAGCTCCGTCCACTCAAGTTCAGCAGAAAAATGTATGTATGTATGTATGTCAGAGTGAGTGCGATCACCGTTAACCCATTTTTTTCGACAAATCGTGAAAAATTTTCAGTGATATGCAGGTTAGTGTCGAGACAAAGCAAGCAAAAGTTTTGGCCAAACATCTAGCTGCTCATACAGCAGATGCTTCGGCTAAGATAAAAACGTGGAAGACCCGCCAAATCAACACCAAAAGCGCCACATCCAAATCATCGGCCAAGAGAGCCAAGGCGAGGTCACCATCAGACAATGAAGACTTTTGTTCAAAACGCCTCCGAAAAGAATAATTTCCGGGTTTCCTTTGAATAATTGCATTCTTTATTTATATTTTTCTGAAATTTCTTGGGGTGCCGGTAACCGAACACCTTTTTTAAAATAGCCAAAATTTACCACTTTACTAAATTGATGATAAAGCTTTACGTGGCCGATTAAGGTAAGTTTTTAGATAAAAATTTTATTGTATTAGATCTCGTTGTCACCCTTTGTCTAGGGGGAGAGAAGCTTTCATTTTCCTCCTGCGAGGATTGATGGGCAGTTTGTTCGCGGTTCGTCTCGTCATTCATTGCCGCATCGGTGGTATTGTTGTTGATTTCGTTGCTAGTTGCTGTAGATGCGACTTGTTATACATTGTTGCTGGTGTACTTTGTTCTATAGGGGATACGTTGGATGGTTTCGTTGAAGGGGATGCTTCACTGTTGTTGGTGACTGTCATAGGTGTACTGGGGTTACTTGGGGTTGGTGCGAAGGAAGCACCGTTGTCCTTTGGTGTAGTTGCCTCCTTGTCCAGTTTAACACATGGCTTACCGTAATGAACAGCTTTTTGGCAATATTGATCTGATTGTCATAGGTAACAAGTGATTTGCACGAGATTCTTGTATCCTGACCGAATATCACATAAGAAGGTATAAGCCTCCTCAAGCACATGCGTAACAAACGTACGCCATTTAGAATACCGGGGAAAAATTCTTCCACTTTTCTTTTTCGATAGAGAGAATCTCTCCGTATTGGTACATAGTTTTGCGAATATAAGGATCGATGACGCTTGAGGGAAGATCATGCACGCGCACTTCTATAGCACTATCTTCCATATATACTGGAATGTTGTACTTGGGCCCTTATTACCGGTATCACTACACGGTGAAAACCATGTGAAGTGATTGTGACCCTTATTATCGGTATCACTTCACGGTGAAAACCAAGTAAAGTGAATGAAAGTCATTGACCCTTATCACCGGTCAAATAACCAAAATTTTGTTGGAAAAAAAATATTTTTTTTACTAGTGATTACTTCGCTGAGAGTGATACTGGTAATAGGTAAAATCAAGTGAAGTGATATGTGAGTGAAGTGAAAGTGGAAGTGGAAGCGAGAACGGTAATAAGGGCCTTGATATTTTCATGCTCCACATAGTGCACATTATTATTGTCTTTAGCGAATTGAATTGCATCCAAATCTTTATAGAACTGGATATAAACAACATTATTGGTCTTATCGCATTGAAGTAAATGCACACGTTTAATGTCAAGTTGCATTTGCTCCTTAAGCAAACCTTCAAGTTCTCGTATCGAAGGTCGAATTTGGCACTGCCTGAAGTCAACAACAATTGTATTCTTTCGTGTCGGTGGTAGCTTTTGTTCGTTTGGTTCACTCATTTCGAGGTCGTTCTATTGTTCACTACACAATACTGTACTTGGTTTTCTTCTGTCCCGAACGTAAGCGGCTTTGTTTTATCGACTGACTTGGATGAGATGAGAAAGCGAACTGAGTGCTATACATGTTGTCATCCTATATGGCGATTTGAAAACTTTTGCCTTCATCGCCCTGTAACTGCGGAACCAGTAGCTTTAAAGACAATATGAGCTTCAAATCCAAATTAGTGAAAATCAGTTCAAGCATCGCTGAGAAATCGAAGTGAGTTCTATTTTTAGAGTTTTTCTACACCCCTTTCGGTGCTTTCGGAACAGTAAAAGGGGGACTAGTGGTGCCGAATTATGTTTTTATGCCCTCAAACTAACAAGCTCTGCAAACTAGATCAATTTATCATATAGTTTTAAGGGATTTGTTCCTTCGTTCGTGAAAAAATTCATGAAATCGTTCGTGAAAAGTTCATGAAATTGGTAAGGAGGAGGAGCCTTATGCATTCTGTACAGTGGCAGCATTCTCTTCTTCAAACATTCTACCTCGTACACCTTGGCGTTAATTGTGCTCTTCGTGAAGAAAATCGATGACCGCAAACCACAGGTACAAATTGCTTGCCAGACCAATACCTTCTGCCCAAACTTTTCCATCGCCACCGTGGTGTCAGCGTCGTTCAGGTCCTGGTACACCGATTTCGTATAATATTGCGGTCCGGGTAGCGCTCGAGAGTCTTCCTTGGCGTAGGTTTCGTCGTCGATCAGGATGCATCCGTCCTTATTCTGTAGAATTCGGTTATACAGTTTTCGCGCTCTTGTTTTTGCCTGAACTTGCTGTACCAGGGACTTTTTCGGCACCTTCTGTTTCTTGTATGTTTTCAGAGAGTTCCGAACTTTGATCCGTTGAGGCATCCCGATGCGGGTGTTGAACTGCTTGGCCAAATCCCGCGTCGACGCCGATGGGTTTTTCCTGATGTACTCAACCACTTTTAAGTCCCGGCCGGGCTGGCTGGGACCCGTTTTATTTATTTATTTATTTGGAGCAGGAAAAAGCCCAATGGAGCTGAAATAATAATCTCTCACTCCAGCAGGCATAAAACCTCCTCATCGTTTATATCAACAGATTACAACAATCCAACAGATACATGTATTTACTTAATACTATCAATTAAAACTAATCCTAGCTAACTAACTCTGACACTAAACCCATCGGGTAAACGATGGTGATTTTGCATTAAAACTAAAGAAGAAAAGAAATATGCTTTAAAATGGGAGGTAGAAGAAGGGAGTGGTGAATGAGAGTTGGCGAACGAAACGGGGTTAGGTTCGGCATGTAGATCTAATTAGTGGTCGAAAAGATGGTGGAAGACGGATAAAAAAAGAGGGCTAGCAAACGAGGTTAGAACCGACATATAGATGTAATTAGTGTTCAAAAAGATTAGAGAAGAACGATTAAGAGCGGAGAAGAGGAGATACAACAGGATTAGTTACAACGAGCGAATTTATTAGTTTTCAATGGAGATGGTGGAGAGAACGAAGGGATGGTCGAGCGGAAAGAATTAACATTAGTATTATAACTGCAAAAATAAAGAATCATGGAATAATCGTTGTATCGCATTACGAAAGAGATGAAAATCAAATTCCTGTGAGCAACTATTGAATAAACGGCACATACTGGAAAAGGGTTCATTATATCCGTAATTGGTTCTAGCATGGGGAATTCGTATAAATGGATGAGAACGAAGACTTCGACGATGAATGTCAAAATCGATCAATTGTAGGAGATCAGGACCGTCAACACGTGATTGAATTAGACCAGCAATAAAGACAGCCTTACAAACGTTCCTACGTACAGACAGCGGATCTAGCTCAATAAGCCGACAGCGATCTTTGTAACTAGGAAGGTTGAATGGGTCCCTCCATGGTAGATTGCGGAGTGCAAATCTCACGAATTTGCGTTGGACACTTTCGACACGACCAATGTCGATTTGATAATGAGGCGACCAAACGATGGCTGCGTATTCTAATGTTGATCGAACTAGCGCACAATAAAGAGTCTTCAGGCAGTGTATATTGGTAAAGTTCTTAGTGATCCGAAATATGAAGCCTAAGAGTTTAGAAGCCTTCGAAATTACATAATCGACATGATTCTTGAAATCCAATTTGTGATCGAGAATAACACCTAAGTCCTTAACCGAGGATTCACGTTTGAGGACATTTTGCAAGAGATGATAGTCATATGTAATTATTGAGCGTTTACGGGAAAAAGATATAATGGAGCATTTGGAAGCGTTCAGTACCATCCTGTTATTGTGGCACCATTTGGCGAATGTGTCAAACTGAGCTTGCAGAAAACGTGCATCTTCTAGTTCCTTTATAGGATGATATAGTTTGAAATCATCAGCAAATGATAGTTTGAAACATTTCACGGAGAAGTTGAGATCATTGAGGTAGAGTAAAAATATAAACGGTCCTAAGTGGCTTCCTTGAGGTACTCCTGAACTAACAGTAAAAGGAACTGTTGTGAATTTTCCTATTTTCACCGACATCTGGCGACCAGTAAGATATGAACTCATCCAATCCAGTAAAGCGCCTCTCCTACCTGATCGGGACAAATCCTTCATGGAAAGGGTCTTACCAAACTTCTCGATAATATTTTTGACACTGGTGTGCTGCACTTTCACCTGTTTTGCAATTTCGTTGTAATTTTCGGAAGCAATTTCGGAAGCAGAAGATGTATTGATGGTCGTAAGAGTAACCAAATCATGTAAATAACGGATCCTATTTAACTTCAAATTCTTAGGATCCTTAGATTCTAAGAATTTGAAGTCAAATCATAATCTAATAAATAGTACACATTAGAAATATGCAGACGACAATTGCTAAACCTACATAGCAGAAATGTCTTTCGAGAAAATATAGAATTACTGAATGATATTGAGCAATTCCAGAAATGATTAGTAAGTCATAAAATTTCACATCTTCCGATTCGGATGAAATTTTGCACACGTTTTCAGTATGACAAAACATACATTTTGCACGGATGCAGAGACCAATTCGACTCAAGACTGATTTTTAAAAAAGACATATGTATTTCTGCATGCACTTTCTTCAAATCGGGGTAACTCGAAAACTGTGAAATATTTAAAAATAGTGTTCAGGAAGCAGTTGTAGAAAATCGATTGGGAACACTTAAAAAAATATATACTGTAAAAATAGTTAAATGATTTTTCAAGAGCTAGAAAACCAACCGAAAAACTAAAATCTAAAAGAAAAAAACGTTTCTTTAATAACATAAAACATAAAACTCACATTTTGGAGAAAATTTTGTTAATGTGAATTGCAAAATGATCAATCTACAGCTAAAACAATTTACTAATATTTGCAAAACTTCAAGTTGTTGATAAAAAAAAGATCATTAAGCCACCAGAATAAAATTCTACTAATTAATAGAAATAAATTTGCGCCGTTTAACAAGTCTAACGTAATTCTAAACATATGAAAACAGTTATTCTAAATGAAATATTCAATTTTATATTCAATACTCAGTTATTAAAAAATGGCAGAAGAAGATCGCTTGTGATCTTTCCCAATAAATATCACCACGGATCTGATCTTTTCAAGATTAGTTGATCAGTGATCTTCAAATTACACATCGATCAAAATCGGTACTGATCTATCGTCATACAAAATCGGTAATCATTTTGAATCAAAATGAGTCTTGATTCATGTAAGATCAATTATTGGATGATTCGGTCAGCTTTGAGCATTGTGAAAGAAAATCACATTTGGGTAAGATCAGATATAATTGCGAATTACGCAACCGGTTGTATGTATCGAAATAAAATAAACACTAGATTAAGAGAAATTAGATGAAGGTTTGTATAAATAATAAGTTTAGATCGTAATTACATTGATATTGTTAATTCAACAGCATTCTCTACGTAATAGCAAAAAGCAAATTAGTAGAAAAAATATTTCACATCACATAATAATTATAGCGACAAAAAACTTTGTTTTACTTCCAGCTAGTAATACATAAATCAAAATCACTTAGTGATCAGATCAGTTGTGATTATTCAACGATGATTTTTTCCTTGGCTAAGATCACTTGTGATGAAAAGATGATGCTTGCCGAGGCCACTCATATAATTGTTCGGTAGCTCTGATTCAATGTTCATGTAGTTTGGACCAAGCTTTCGCGTCATGCCATTCGCTTCAAATTATCATCGAGTGCATCACATGGTTGTTTACCACAAAATTTTCCACTCAGCATCAATGTTTTAGATATACAAAGACTAGCGAAGTTTGTCCTTTTATTGTACTGTGGGGTAACTCCATTTGACATAAATACTGGATTTGAATACTGTCCAAAAAATTAACCTATTTTAATCCACCTAGTGGTGTAATGATGCCTTTCTCATATTACTCATTACATCATAAATATAATCGTGAAATTCGCAAAAACAACTGTTTATTGAAATAGGAAAATTTGTTCGGACCTAATCTCACAAATTCTACAAATCCTACCTGCAGTTCCGGAACCGAAAGTAGTATCCACAACAAATTAAGGAATTGCGTATGAAACTGTAACTGTAACTTTTCTTTCGAACCTATAAGTTTGTGAAAATCGATTTGGCCATCTCCAAGAAAAGTAAGTGAGATCCTTTTTGAAGTTTTTGATCACTATTTCCAATTTTTCCGTAACCGGAACTTTGAAAACTTTGACACTCATCGCCCAGCAACTGCGGAACCGGAAGTCGGATCCGGAAGAAATTTCACAGTAGGGTTAAAGACAGTATGAACTTTAATTCAAATCATGATTTGTGAAAATCGGTTGAAGCATCGCAGAGAAATCGAAGTGAATTTAGTTTTAGGAGTTTTTCTTCTCCACTTTCGGTGCTCTCGGAACAGGAGAAGAGGGGACCAGTAGTGCCGAATATAGTTTTCATGCCTACAAACTAACAAGCTCTGCAAACTAGAATAATTTATCGGACAGTTGAATGGGATTTGTACCTGTTTTTAACCATCGTTCGTGGAAAAATACTAATAAAATTGGTAATTTTCCACTTATCACGCTTTAGTTCCGAAACCGGAAGTCGGATCCTGATAAAATGTTCCACAAATTTTTAGGGTATTATAAGACCTTTTATTTGAATCTTAGTTTGCAAAGATCGGTTGAGTTGTTCCAGAGATAATTGAGTGTAAACTTTTTCTCAAATTTTCACATATTACCATATAACTCCGGAACCGAAAGTCACATTCAAATGAAATTCAATAGCAAGCTATGGGACCATAATACCTTTTATTTGAATCTTAGTTTGTTAAAATCGTTTCAGCCATCTCTGAAAAAAGTGAGTGCATATTTTTTTCACTTTTTTGGTACATATCATCCTATATCTCCGGAACCGGAAGTCGGATCGTAATGAAATTCAATAGCAGGCTATGGGACTATGAGACCTTTCATTAGAATCTTTGTTTGTGAAAATCGGTTTAGCCATCTCTGAGAAAAGTGAGTGCATATTTTTGTTACATACACACACATACACACACACACACACATACACACACAGACATTTGCTCAGTTCGTCGAGCTGAGTCGAATGGTATATGACATTCGGCCCTCCGGGCCTCGGTTAAAAAGTCGATTTTCACAGTGATTGCATAGCCTTTCTATATGAGAAAGGCAAAAATAAATTCTTGAATCGCAATAGTTTGGCTCTTTTGATAATCTATGATAAATGATTTGGCTCTTATGATACTCTATGAAACATTTCAAACTGATGAATTGTTTCCTGATCGTTGCTCCAAAAGTAGCTGTGAACAGCATCCAGGAATAATGAAAATTTGAGTGAGATCCCGTTTATCGAAATTGGCTAACATGATTTTTTTTCAGATCATAAGTAGTCTGGCTGGAACCATCTGATAGGCAGTGGGTTACGGTGGTATTCAAATCAGGTTTATGCTTCAAAATTCTCCGATTACGTGTTCTGTTAAATTGAACAATACTTTGGAACATTGCGTAAAGAAAAAAGTATAGAGTAAAGTACTCTAAAATCATTTTACTCATTTGGGTGTTTTGGTACCTCATGGGCGGTACCGGTTTGAGCTAATGTGCGTATCACTAGTTTTATTTATTTTACAGTGCGCCTGGCAGTGATAAATAGTAAAGATTTTTTTAATATTGTGGAATAAAATGGAATTTATTTTCTTTTAAAGAGACGTTTGACTTGCTTAAACGGCGAAAAATAACAAAAAACCTGACTTTCATGTCTAACTATCTCGAGAACGGCTGCTTCTAGGAGAAATTTCTTTCAATCGGTAGAATTATATTTTAGTATCTAAAAGACTTTTTTTTATAATTTTACACAGTGTAAATTTTTTTAAGTGGCCAATAGATTTCTTATTACTTCTTCTAGGACACCAAAAATTGCACGTAAGGATAGTTCTAGAGGTAATACAAATTAGAAATTATTGCATAGTCGGCTTTTATGAAAAGCTCACGAACGCAACACTAACCGTTTCACTGGGCAACGTCACACGCATTTAATTTGTTAAGCTTATTAAACGCTCTCGTTTCAGGAAGAAATAATTATGCATTCACATACCATGCAAAAAAAAAACGATAGACGCGAAACATTGTACTGGCTGTTGGATGTCTGAATTTCTGAAATACGTATCGTTACATCACCTATCTGTCCGGCCGGCCCGGGACGAGTAACGGAGAGCGAGTGGTGGTTGTTTATATCGCGAGAGTGATGCATAAAATATCTAGCGCTCTAGTGCAAGGAAGAAATTTTATACTTTAGCTCCACTAACCCACTGCCGGAGCCGACCCAGAGAAGAGTGTTATGAATATCACAACCGCTTAGGCCTATGCCTCGACCTGTGACGGACTATCCGCCGATGACGGGTTGAACCCGATAGGACCAGACGGATGATGATAGTGCCGTAAGAAATTTGTTTGATGGATCTGCATAAAAAATCAATCAAGTGTGGTGAGTTATTTTAATCTTAATTTTATGCATTTTTGACTACAACGTTATGGGCCATTAAAATTTTCTCCACTGAAGGCATTCGATTTAAGGGCATTAGTGACACACTCCGAGTCGGGGGTGATCAGATGACACGCTGGCGCAAATGTACTAAAATAGAATTTGTTATTGATAGGCAACAGGATAACGACACCGAGGTTCAATCCAGTCATTTGGATCGATTGACTAGATTGACTTCATCTTCGAATATTTATTACTTGCATGGTAAATAATCAATCAAAGCGTATTCTTTTAAAGGGTGTGTATATAGGTGCACTTACTCTACCAGGTGATATAAGCATTTTCTTGTTTTGGTTGATAACCCACTTGATAAATCAGCAGAATAAATAATAGGGTAGTATCATTCTCATCTTTGAAACGAGATGGAGTCTTTTTCGTCCAGTAGTTTGTGAGTGAATTCATAAACATAAATAGGTTGGTGAATTTAAGCCAAATTTAGAGGAAATCAGGTCTTTTTACTTCATTGTTAATGAAATTGCTTAATAGTTAATGCGTGACGATGGTCTTAGCGGATTGCACACTGATATTATATTATTTTCTGCTGATTGACAAATATGAGTTCTTTAGGAAACAGTATTGAGAATTGACGCCATTCCAACTAAAACTGAACATCGTTCCCTGTTTGGTTTTTAATTTAAATGTATGAATAAACGGTTGTTAGCAGAAACATTTTGAATGTGATTCAAGCACATATATCAAACATACAGACAAACATTCAGTAATAGCCGTTCAACCGAGAAGGTTGTGTATAGAAGCGTAAAGTTTAATAACGCTGGTTGGTTTACACGCGTTAAATACGACAACGGTTGAACTACAGGTAGAGACCTGTTGGCAGCAGCCGTTAAAACGTATAGTCGTGCTGCATAAGAGAGCCCTAGTGCTGGGCCAAGCTGGTGAAGGAAACAACAAAGGGCGTTTCCCAAGCTCTACCCAGGCCACAATATACAGCCACAAGTGCTGAGCAGGAGAGTGCAAAGGCACATAGAAGAGGAAGAGTGCAAAGGCACATAGAAGCAGGAGAGTGCAAAGGCACACCGGTGCGAAGGCACTTCGGTGCAGAAGCATATCGGCGCGGAGCACAAGGAAGAAGGAGACAAGACAACTCGGTCTTTCCACTGCCATACAACACGCAGGTATACACCGGTGACCTGCGCTGGTTGCAGCTGGTGAAGATAAAAAAGTATCGGAAATCGTGTGGTGCTGGATGTCGGGTAGCAGTAGCATCACATCGCATTCTATCGCTACAGTGAGCTTCAGCATTGTATCAACGTCCAGATACATCCAACAAGAACATCAAGAGCAACGAGGATCAACACGGCAGTGCAACAGAGATATACAACAATTTCAAGGTAGAAGTTTATTTTTTTCCTTTTGATTGAGTACTGTGTAGTTTTGGTTTCATTTTTTATATTAAAGTTTGATTAAAAATTTTAATGTGATGGATGAATCCATGGACGTAAATCCTAGCATGAATCCGATACCCCCACGAACGAAAAAATATCAGGAGAGCTCTTCTGGGCCTTGGATAGTCTTTTTTAGACGTATATCAAAGCCATTAAACATTTTACAAATTAATAAAGGTTTGACTTCACGATACTCTTCAATCAAAGAGATCATAAAAGTAAATAACGATAAAATTCGTGTTGTGGTAAATAATTTGAAACACGCGAATGATATTGTCTCTTCGGAACATTTTATTAAAGAGTATAAAGTTTACATACCCTCCAAAGATGTCGAAATTGACGGTGTTGTTACCGAAGCGAGTCTTTCGGTAGATGATTTACTCAAGCATGGTGTTGGTCGTTTCAAGAACTCTATGCTTGAGGGTGTAAAAATACTGGAGTGCAAACAACTGTACTCAGTAGTACATGAAGAGGGAAAAAAAGTTTATCGCCCATCAGACTCGTTTCGAGTGACATTTGCCGGGTCTGCGTTGCCGTCCCATGTCTATGTCGATAAAATTCGTCTCCCTGTTCGGCTTTTTGTTCCAAAAGTAATGAATTGTACGAACTGCAAAAAATTCGGCCACACAGCTACTTACTGTAGTAATAAATCAAAATGTATTAAGTGTGAAAGGCCTCATAAAGATAATGATTGCAACAAGGAAATTGAAAAATGTATTTATTGTGGGGATAGCCCTCATGATGATATTTCAGTATGCACTGCATTTAAAGTGCACAAAGACAAAATTAAGCTTTCTTTAAAAGCACGGTCTAAGCGCACATATGCAGAAATGCTTAAAACGGTCATTGATGTCCCTCCTTTGGAAACCGAAAACGGGTTTTCAAATCTAGAGGAACCAGAGGACTCTGACTCAGACGAAAATAGTGAAGGTAATTCGTTTATCACTACCCAAGGGTCAGTTAAGAGAAAGAAGTCTTCCTCCAAATTACCAAAAAAGACACCTAAAATTTCATCTTCAAAAAAAGATCCCCGTGTTAAACAAAAAAAGTCAAAACCAAAGACTGTGCCTCCTGGTTTGTTAAATTCACAAACCAATCCAGGATCTAGCACAGAAAAAGATAATAATCCTGTGGGCTCCATTTCACAGCCACCAACAGGATTACTGAAGTTTTCGGAAATTGTTGAATGGATTTTCTCAGCATTCAATATATCTGAACCCTTAAAGACCCTCATAATGGCATTCCTTCCAATAGCTAGAACCTTTTTGAAGCAGTTATCAGCTCAATGGCCAATTGTCTCAGGTTTTGTATCTTTTGATGGATGGATTAACCCGCCACAAATGATACAGTCACTGTCCTGCAGTGGAATTGTCGAAGCATCATGCCAAAACTTGATTCATTTAAGGTTTTGTTGCATAGTCAAAAATGTGATGTATTTGCTTTGTGTGAAACATGGCTTACATCAAACATAGCCTTAAATTTTAATGACTTTAACATTATACGTCTCGATAGAGACTCTCCGTATGGTGGAGTGCTTTTGGGAATTAAGAAATGCTATTCCTTTTATAGATTAAACATCCCTTCAACTAACTAGTATAGAAGTTGTTGCTTGCCAAATAAACATTAAAGGCAAAGATATTTGCATAGCTTCGGTTTATATTCCTCCAAAAGCACAAGTTGGACAGCGACAGCTTAATGAAATGGTTGAAGCCCTTCCTGCTCCACGATTGATTCTGGGGGATTTAAATTCGCACGGTATTATGTGGGGTTCCGTTTACAATGATAGCAGATCATCTTTAATACAAAACATTTGTGACAATTTTAACATGACGGTATTAAATATGGGTAGCATGACACGGATCCCAAGACCTCCTGCACGCCCAAGTGCATTAGATCTATCTCTTTGCTCAACATCAATTCGACTAGATTGCACCTGGAAAATATTGCCTGATTTACACGGTAGCGATCATTTACCAATCATCATCTCAATTAGCAGTAGCAATTGCATTGCTACTTCAGCTAGTATTCCATATGATTTGACAAAAAATATCGACTGGATTAAATACCAAAGTAGTATCTCTAGTATTTTGAATTCAATGGAAGAGCTCCCTCCACTTGAAGAATATGACTTCCTCATTTGTTCGATTCTGGACGCAGCAGAACAATCCCAAACTAAACGCTTTCCTGGGCCAACGACTAACAGAAGGCCTCCCAACCCCTGGTGGGACAAAGAGTGCTCAGAGGCTAAACTCGCAAAACAAAATGCTTGCAAGACGTTTCTAAAACGGGGAGGAGGAACTCCTCAGAATTTTGAAAAACTTATGGTGTTAGAAACCAAGTACAAGAGCATACTTCGAGCCAAAAAATGTAGCTATTGGAGAAATTTTGTCGAAGGTTTGTCAAGAGAAACCTCAATGAGCACTCTTTGGAACACGGCCAGACGAATGAGGAATCGTAACATGGGCAATGAGAGTGATGAATACTCGAACCGATGGATATTTGACTTTGCTAGGAAAGTTTGCCCAGATTCTGTTCCTACGCAGAGCATTATACGGGAATCTCCTACAAATAATGGTTTTATTAATAACCCATTTTCAATGATGGAATTTTCTATAGCACTCTTGTCTTGTAACAATAACGCTCCTGGGTTGGACAGAATTAAATTCAACTTGGTGAAGAATCTGCCCGACCTCGCAAAAAGACGTTTGTTGGAATTGTTCAACAAGTTTCTTGAGCAAAATATTGTTCCACCTGACTGGAGACAAGTGAAAGTTATCGCCATTCAAAAGCCGGGGAAACCAGCTTCCAATCACAACTCATATAGACCCATTGCGATGTTGTCCTGCATCAGAAAATTGTTCGAAAAAATTATTCTGCGACGTCTCGACACTTGGGTCGAGACGAACGGTTTGTTGTCAGATACTCAGTTTGGCTTCCGTAGAAATAAAGGGACGAATGATTGCCTTGCATTACTTTCGTCTGACATCCAAATTGCCTTCGCTCAAAAGCAACAAATGGCATCTGTATTTTTAGACATTAAAGGAGCATTTGATTCAGTTTCCATTGATGTTCTTTCAGACAAGCTCCACCAACATGGACTCCCAGCGGTTATAAATAATTATTTGCACAACCTTTTGTCAGAGAAACGCATGCATTTTTCACATGGCGATTTGGCAACATTCAGAATTAGCTACATGGGTCTCCCGCAAGGCTCATGCCTCAGTCCGCTTCTCTATAATTTTTACGTGAATGACATTGACAGCTGTCTTGTAACCCCATGTACACTAAGACAATTGGCAGATGATGGCGTGGTTTCAGTGACTGGACCCAAAGCTATTGATCTGCATAAACCATTGCAAGATACCTTAGATAACTTGTCCGTTTGGGCTGTTCATCTTGGTATCGAATTCTCTGCGGAGAAAACAGAGTTAGTCGTCTTTTCAAGAAAGCATGATCCCGCGCAGCTTCAGCTCCATATGATGGGAAGAATGATTCAACAGGTTTCAACTTTTAAATACCTCGGGGTGTGGTTCGATTCCAAATGCACGTGGGGAGGACACATTAGGTATCTGATAACGAAATGCCAACAAAGAGTAAATTTTCTTCGAACAATAACAGGATCTTGGTGGGGTGCTCATCCGCAAGATCTAATAAAATTGTATCAAACAACGATACTTTCAGTGATGGAATATGGATGCGTTTGTTTTCGTTCCGCTGCAAACTCTCATATTATCAAACTTGAGCGAATTCAGTACCGTTGTTTGCGAATTGCCTTAGGCTGCATGCATTCGACACATACAATGAGTCTTGAAGTTCTGGCGGGAGTTCTTCCATTGAAAGATCGTTTTTGGGAGCTTTCATCACGCCTGCTAATAAGATGTGAGGTGCTTAATCCCATGGTAATTAATAATTTCGAACGACTAGTCGAGCTTCGATCTCAAACAAAATTCATGACAGTATATTTTAATCACATGTCACAGGAAATCAACCCATCAAGATATATTCCTATCCGTGTCAGCCTCCTAAATGTCCCTGACTCAACTTTATTTTTCGACACATCCATGCAGCGCGAAGTGCGTGGAATCCCAGATCATCTACGCTCGGCGGAAATCCCAAAAATATTTTCAAGTAAGTTCAGGCATATTGACTCTGAGAAAATGTTTTACACGGATGGATCGCGAATTGAAGAAGCGACAGGGTTTGGTATGTTCAACAATAATGTTTCGGCCTCATTTAGGCTTCAAGAACCTGCATCTGTTTATATAGCAGAGCTAGCAGCAGTTCATTATAGTTTGAGTGTAATCGTCACATTATCTCCAAACCATTATTTCCTCTTCACAGATAGTCTGAGTGCAATTGAAGCCATTCGCTCAAACATGACTGGCAAGACTGAACCGTTTTTCCTGGGCAAAATAAAACAGCGCCTTAACGACATATTGAACAATAATTATCTAATCACTATAGTCTGGCTCCCGGCTCATTGCTCCATTCCTGGCAATGAAAGAGCCGATATTTTAGCCAAACGTGGTGCTATTGAGGGTGAAATTTATGAGAGACCGATTGCTTTCAACGAATTCTATAGCTCGTCTCGCCAAAGAACACTTGCCAGCTGGCAAGCTTCTTGGGATAAAGATGATTTGGGTCGATGGATGCACTCAATTATTCCGAAAATATCGACAAAGGCATGGTTCAGGGGACTGGATGTGAGTAGGGATTTCATTCGTGTGATGTCCAGACTCATGTCCAATCACTACACGTTAGATGCACATCTCCTTCGAATTGGGCTCTCCGAGACTAATCATTGTGCTTGCGGAGAAGGTTATCGGGATATTGATCATGTCGTTTGGACATGCGTGGAGTATCGTGATGTCAGATCTCAACTAATAAATTCTTTGCGTACCCAAGGTAGACTATTCAATGTCCCAGTTCGAGACATTCTTGCCTGTCGTGACCTTTCATACATGAAACTTATTTATCATTTCATAAAGAAAATTGGAGTTTCAATTTAATAAAGGCCCCTCTTAAGACATAGTTCTGATTCCAGCTGCGTCCATGAGTTCAACCAATAGCTAAATTAGAATAAAAATTATGTAATGATACAAACAAACTCGAAACAGTTTATGAAATTATCAACAAAATGTCTGAAAATATCAGCTTATTTTATAATTTATAGAAGTTAATCGTTTGGTTCAATTAATATTTCCGAGCAGATTTCATAATTAATGGCGAGTTACCTAAGATGATGTTTAAGTAATAAGAGGAATATGTTTTAATAAATTCAAATCGTTGTGACTATGTTAGAATTAAATTAGGATAAGAATTTTATGTAAAAGTGATGCTACGGCGAAGAAAAACTTATGTAAACTGCCTTAAGAAATAAACGTATTTATGAAAAAAAAAAAACATACAGACATTTTATTTACAATGTTTTAAACTGTCGAAATACACACAATACTAAAAATAAAGTAAAGTTAGTTAGTTAAATTACAGAATGAAATAGGCAACACAAGGATTCTCTTGCTAAGATTAATTCTTATGTTGTCTTGTAAACATACTCTTACTTGTAATGACAAGTACGTCGCTTACATAAGTGACGGTTCATTGCCGTTTCAACCTTCCGAGTGAACGGACGTGCTTTGTGTTTACTGCGAAAGCGTTGAAAACCAGTGCCGTGTGTGATAAAGTGACCGGACGATCAAAACTAGATCGCTATTGTGTAATAGACAATAGTGCTTTTTCCTGTGAGAGGTTTTATGCACATTATATACTGAAGCAGTGTATTGTTGTGAGCGGACGATCGAAACAGTACCGTTAGCCGGTGATTGTTCGATCGATCAAAACAGGCCCAGCGGTGTACGTGATATCACTGTGCGGATTACAAAAGAGTGTGCTTTTTCCTCTCGGAGGTTTTTTGCACACCATCGCAGCGGCGATACGCCGATCGACGAGGGCTAGGCCTTGGTGGCCCCCGTTGGATTTAAGTTAAGTAATATTATTTAGTTTTTTTCCTTCCTGCATTCGATTGTTCTATTTCTCCCCGATTCATTTATTTCTGCGCGGAAGTAGTTCCGCTATGCCTAATTTAAATGCTGACCCCCCCGTTCCCGATGATCAAATGGAGACTTCCCTTGATTGTAAAAAGTCTCGCATAAAGAGCTATCCGGATGGGCTCGCACTACCGGCCGGTCCTTATGCGGTCTATTTCCGGACCAAATCGAAAGAAAAAAAATTAAATATTTTAAAAATATCGCGGGACCTGTCCTCGCGATACAATACTATAAAAAGTTTTGATAAGATACGTCCAGACAAGCTCAGGGTCCTGTTTACCAGTTCAAAACAGGCTAATGAGCTCGTTCAAAATGATCCTTTTACGCGGGAGTACCGCGTCTACGTGCCAGCTCGCGAAGTAGAAATCGACGGTGTGGTCACCGATTCGAGTTTGACTTGCGAGGACGTTCTTAAGTACGGGGCGGGTTGTTTTAAAGACCCCTCACTTAAGAATGTCAAGATACTGGATTGCAAGCGATTGCATTCAGTATCGATCGCCGGGGATGGAACAAAGTCCTATCCCCAATCAGACTCTTATCGTGTGACCTTCGCCGGTTCTGCTTTGCCCAACTACATCCTCTTGGACCGGGTTCGTTTGCCTGTTCGCCTATTCGTACCCCGAGTAATGAACTGTACTAATTGCAAACAACTGGGGCATACAGCTACCCATTGCAGCAATAAGCCACGTTGTGCTAACTGTGGGGAAGCTCATGCGGACGGCTCTTGCGGTAAGGATGCTGAAAAGTGTCTCTACTGTAAGGAGGGTCCGCATGACCTCTCTGATTGTCCCGCTTACAAACTGCGAGGTGATCGAATGAAGCGTTCCCTAAAGGAGCACTCCAAGCGTTCTTTCGCAGAGATGCTTAAAAGTGCCACCCCTCCTAAACAGACAACGAACCCATATGCCTGCTTGTCAACTGACGAGAGCGATTCTGACGACCCTTTGGAAGGTCCATCTTCGGCGGTCCCTCATAGCAATAGGAAAAGAATAAATAAATCCTCTCATAAGCTACCTAGTAAGGGTTCGAAAGTGTCTTCCGAAGGGCTTCGAAAAGTTACAGCTAACGGGAATCGGGACACAACACCGAAGCAAAAAGCTCCTGGTCTCGGAAAACTCAATTCCGAGATGGAATTCCCACGACTTCCCGGGACTACAAAATCCCCAAGCGTCCCAGAAAATCTACCAGAGAACCAACTAGGTGCTGGACTTATCAAGTTCTCTGATGTTGTGGACTGGATTTTCACAACTTTCAATATTTCAGACCCTCTTAGAAGCATTTTAATTGCTTTCATGCCAACAGTAAAAACATATTTGAAGCAGTTGACTGCAAATTGGCCCCTTCTCTCAGCGATTGTATCCTTCGATGGCTAAATCATCCACCGAGGTCACGGATCTAATCACTGTTTTACAGTGGAATTGCAGAAGTATCATCCCAAAAATAGATTCTTTTAAATTTCTAGTGAATAATCTGAAATGTGACGCATTTGCATTGTGCGAAACTTGGCTAACTTCTGAAATATCCTTAAACTTCCACGATTTTAACATTATTCGCCTGGATCGAGATGATCCCTATGGAGGAGTACTTTTAGGGATCAAAAAGTGCTATTCTTTTTATCGAATTAACCTCCCCTCGATACCAGGTATTGAAGTTGTCGCATGTCATGTTACAATCAATGGTAAGGACCTTTGTATTGCTTCCATCTACATTCCCCCTAGAGCCTTGGTTGGGCATCGGCGGCTCAGTAATATCATAGAGCTCCTTCCCGCACCGACGTTGGTTTTAGGAGACTTTAACTCACACGGTACGGGATGGGGCTGTCTTCACGACGATAACAGATCAGCTATGATCCATGATATTTGCGACAACTTCAATATGACAATCTTGAATACGGGAGAAATGACACGGATTCCTGCACCACCAGCAAGACCAAGTGCGCTGGATTTATCCCTTTGCTCGACATCGCTACGGTTGGATTGCACGTGGGAGGTAATTCCTGATCCCCACGGTAGTGATCATCTACCGATCGTAATATCAATCACCAGCGGCTTAAAACCATCGAAGACAATCAATGTTTCGTATGACCTCACACGAAATATTGATTGGAATAGCTATGCGACCTCGATATCTGAGAAACTTGAAAGAACTCAACAACTTCCTCCGGAGGAAGAGTACACGTTTTTGGCTGGCTTGATTCTCGATACTGCGATTCAAGCTCAGACGAAACGTGTACCCGGCGCAAAAACTAACATCCGTCCTCCCAACCCGTGGTGGGACAAAGAGTGCACAAATTTAAACGCGGAGAGAGCCTCCGCGTATAAAAAATTCAGCAAAAATGGAACACCTGATAATTACCGGAATTACGCGGCGTTAGACGTTAAAACTAAGAACTTGATTAGAGCCAAGAAACGCGGTTACTGGCGTCGGTTTATAGACGGCTTAACGAAAGAAACATCTATGAGCACTCTTTGGAACACAGCCCGACGAATGCGCAATCATAACACCACGAATGAAAGCGAGGAATACTCCAACCGCTGGATATTCGATTTCGCTAAAAAAGTATGCCCAGACTCTGTTCCGGAACAGAAGATCACCCGCGCCGCGACACCAAATACAAACGAATCACCGTTTTCGATGGTAGAGCTCTCACTTGCACTTTTGTCATGTAACAATAAAGCCCCGGGATTAGACAGAATAAAATTCAACTTGTTGAAAAATCTGCCTGACCCCGCCAAAAGGCGCTTGCTGAATTTATTCAACAAGTTTCTCACGGGTAATATTGTCCCACACGACTGGAGACAAGTCAGAGTTATCGCCATTCAAAAACCAGGGAAACCAGCCTCCGATCACAATTCGTATCGGCCGATTGCTATGCTTTCCTGTATCCGGAAATTGTTCGAAAAAATGATTCTGTTTCGTCTAGACAATTGGGTCGAAACTAATGGTTTACTTTCAGATACACAATTTGGTTTCCGCAGGGGCAAAGGAACGAACGATTGTCTTGCGTTGCTCTCAACAGAAATTCAAATGGCATTTGCTCGTAAAGAACAAATGGCGTCAGTTTTCCTAGACATTAAGGGGGCTTTTGACTCAGTTTCTATAAATATCCTATCTGAGAAGTTGCATCAGCATGGTCTTTCGCCAGTTTTGAACAACTTTTTACATAATCTATTGTCTGAGAAACACATGTACTTTGCGCATGGTGATTTGTCGACAATACGATTCAGCTACATGGGTCTTCCTCAGGGCTCATGCTTAAGCCCCCTTTTATACAATTTTTACGTAAGTAATATCGATGAATGTATCAACACATCTTGCACGCTAAGACAACTTGCCGACGACAGCGTTGTGTCTATTATAGGACCCAAAGCTGCCGATCTCCAAGGACCATTTCAAGATACTCTCGACAACTTATCATCATGGGCTCTTCAAATGGGTATCGAGTTCTCTACGGAGAAAACTGAGCTGGTTGTATTTTCGAGGAAGCGAGAACCAGCACAATTACAGCTTCAACTAGGGGGTGAAACCATAGCTCAGGCCTTCACATTTAAATATCTCGGGGTCTGGTTCGACTCCAAAGGCACCTGGGGATGTCACATTAGGTATCTGAAACAAAAATGCCAGCAGAGAATCAACTTTCTTCGTACAATAACCGGATCATGGTGGGGTGTCCACCCAGGAGACCTGATCAGGTTGTATCAAACAACGATATTGTCCGTGATGGAATACGGATGCTTCTGCTTCCGATCAGTGGCGAACACTCATTTCATCAAGCTGGAAAGAATTCAGTATCGTTGTTTGCGTATTTCCTTGGGTTGCATGCAATCGACTCATACGATGAGCCTCGAAGTGCTGGCGGGCGTTCTTCCACTGAAAAACCGGTTCTGGGATCTCTCATATCGTTTGCTCATTCGATGCGACATTCTGAATCCTCTGGTGATTGAAAACTTCGAAAGGTTAGTTGAGCTTAACTCTCAAACCCGTTTTATGTCCTTGTATTTTGATTACATGGCTCAGAATAGTAATCCTTCTTCGTTTGTTTCCAACCGTGCTCATTTCTTGGATACTTCTGATTCTACTGTGTTTTTCGACACATCCATGAGAGAAGAAATTCGTGGAATTCCGGATCACGTGCGCCCTCAAGTGGCCCCAAATATTTTTTATAATAAATTTAGAGCAGTCAACTGTGAAAAGGTGTTTTACACTGACGGATCAAACATCAACGAGTCCACAGGCTTCGGCATCTTCAATCAAAACATCACCGCTTCTTACAAACTCAGTGATCCGGCTTCAGTTTACGTCGCAGAATTAGCTGCTATTCAGTACACCCTCGAGATCATTGAAACCATGCCCAAAGACCATTACTTCATTGTCACGGACAGTCTAAGTTCAATAGAAGCTCTCCGGGCAATGAAGCCAGGAAAATATCCCCCATATTTCCTGGGGAAAATACGGGAACATTTGAGAACTTTAGTCTGGGTCCCTTCGCATTGTTCCATTCCGGGCAATGAAAAGGCAGACTTATTGGCTAAAGTGGGCGCACTGGAAGGTGATATTTATGAAAGACCAATCTGCTTCAATGAATTTTTCAGTATTTCTCGTCAGAAAACTCTCGAAAGTTGGCAAACTTCATGGACGAATGACGAACTGGGACGATGGCTACACTCCATTATCCCTAAGGTATCGACGAAACCTTGGTTCAAGGGGATGAACATGAGTCGTGATTTCATTCGCGTTATGTCACGGCTCATGTCAAATCACTATACATTCAACGCACATCTCCGGCGTATCGGGATCGTGGAGAACGGGCTCTGCACCTGTGGCGACGGTTATCAGGACATCGAGCATGTCGTGTGGTCGTGCGTAGAGTATCGTGACGCCAGGTCGAAGCTACTGGAATCCCTCAGGGCCCGAGGTAGACCGCCTGAGGTGCCGGTTCGGGATGTGTTGGCGAGTCGGGATAGTTCATATATGCTTCTCATATACCAGTACCTTAAACACATTGATATACAAGTGTAATGTGTTATTCCTCGCTCAGAAAGTATAATCTCCACCTACAGGCTCGACACTAACATCCGCCCGATTCTCTCGATCCCCGTCCCTGTCCACCATCTTCATTGGAACTAACAAGATCTTTTTTTTGTCACTAACTTTTTCGTTCCCCATTCCCTGTTTTTTCACCATCTCGATGGCAACTAATTAGATCTCTGTCGTTTTCAAACATTTTGTTCCCACACCCCTTTTTTACCCCGTTTCCCACAATATTTACTTCTTTTTTTTTCATTCTCTTCCGTAACATCACCATCACCGGAAGACCGCTCCAGTCAATGACCAGCATGCGGGCCACCCGCCGGGCCTTCGTAGCCTGGGGGTGTTTCCCGCGGACCCACACGGACCGAAGGATGCGGCCAACATGGATATTCGCCATTTGGAAGACCCTCACCCAATATTCAATTCACCTCGCCTGCTGAAAGCTGAATTGTCGAGAATCCGCTACCCCGATACTACATTACATAATGATACTATTCTAGTTTTAAATTAGTCGTAATTAAGATTAGTAAATACCCTTGGCATCTTAGAGCTTAAGCAGTGTGCCTTAATATTATAATATATTATTGAATAAAAAAAAAAAATAAGTGACGGTTACTTCCCAATTGAAATTTTCAAATTGAAACGATTCTGGCGCATTTTTTTTACTTAGCTGGCAATGCCAGAGCAAGAAACCACAATTGCAATTTTGTGATGGCGTGGTTCCCCGTCCAGCAACAGTCTTTACGACGTGTCAAATGAGATTCTAATTGTAAAACATTAATAGGCTACTGGACTGATTCGATTACTTCACTACTAGAATCATTCTTCACTAGACCTGGATTCATCGACAGTGCCTTTCTCATTTTCTATAACATCATAAACTGATGCAAGTTAATGTTCAGATTTTAGACAACTATTTCCAGTATCGGAATCGCGAACTAATTTTGTGTTCATCATCAGTTAAAAGGACCAATATATTGGATCAGTTTGAACGATTTTTTACGTATTTTGCATCTTCATTTTAAATGTTTACTATTCATCCTATAATTCCGGAACCTTCATTGTAACCTAGTTAACCTATGACCTCTATTTGAATCTAAGTTTGTGGAAATAG
The DNA here is from genome assembly GCF_030247185.1 of Malaya genurostris. Taxonomy (NCBI): domain Eukaryota; kingdom Metazoa; phylum Arthropoda; class Insecta; order Diptera; family Culicidae; genus Malaya; species Malaya genurostris. The sequence continues at coordinate 98,794,913 of NC_080572.1, forward strand.
ATTTAACTATGCCTATGAAATCGAAGAGAGTTCAGGTTATTTTTACGTTTTTGACTAATATTTCCGGTAACTCCGGAACCGGAAATCGGGAACCATTATAGCCCAAATCGATTCTTTTGGCCATATTGAAACAATTTTTAGCTCAGTTTCGCAGAATTCTTAAGGTCTCTCGATCGTCACCATTGATGATTTTTATTTCGATTATAGAGGTTCAAACATTAACATTAACATAACAACACATCGCATTTTCGGTCCAGAAAAAACTCCTATGTGCGGTCCAGAAAAACTCCTATGTTCCGGAGTTTTCGAGGTGAGTTTCGTTTTTTAGGGTTGATGATCATCATTTTAGGTACTTCCGCAATCGGAAACCGGAGACATGTACTACTGAAACTGATTTGTTCCGACATCATCTGACAAGATATATATTGGAACAGTTTTGAGCCCAGCTACGTAGAGTTTGTACGGTCTTTGCATTATCACTTTGAATAAGGATTTGAGTTTTTTATCGTTCCAAACGATGAAATTCAACAGCATGCTATGGAACCAGAAAACTTTTCATATGAATCGATGCATTGTTTCAGCAGTTTTCTAGAAAATAGAGGACTTTTCTTAAGACATTTACCTCGTTACACCGGAACCGAAAGACGGATCCTGATAAAAATTCATAGCAAGCTATGTGATCATAAGACCGTTCATTTTAATCCAAATTTATAAAATTTGGTTCAGCGGATCATAAAAAAGCAAGTACACTTTTTCATACTTTTGCACACTTTACCTTGTCAATCCGGAACAGGAAGTCGGATCCGAATAAAGCTAAATAGCAGGTTACGGGACTATAAGACCTTTAATATCAATTATTGTATACGAAATTTGCTTCAGCAGCTTGAGAGAAAATCGAGTGCTCTTTTTGTCAATTTTTGCTAATTTTCCCACGTTACTTCGGAACCGGAATGCAAATCTGGACAAAATTCAATAGAAACTATGGAATTATCATGCTTTGACGTGAATGCGTTTTACTTTTACTTGGGGCGCCTTTTAAAAATGTTGCAGTACTTTACACAATAACATAATTTTTGCTCTGTCATCGAAAATGTAATCAACAATTTATGATAAAATATTCAGTAGTATCAGATAACCACAAATAACATGCAATTTTTGTTTCTTAAAAGATTTGGGTTCAACCAGCATTAAAGAGGAAAAATCAAGATGCGTGTTTGCTTTGTTCGTACTTCAAGAACTCAATATATTAAGCGATATTACATTTTCGCGTTATAAGAATTTGATTACTCAGAAAGAATAATTGAATTTTGAAATTTACATGACATGTTAATTAATAGAAATATGGAATAGACATCGGTTGAATCAAAAGTTTGATTGAAAACCATCTTAGATGCAAAACTAAATTACATTGTATTTATTTTTCACTGAATGGAATTGTATCTTTTAATTAACTTTATGTTTGATTTCCTGCTCCAAATATGTGCATGATAATAGATGTAAGTTCACAAAATATTTTTATCTGAGTAGATTTATTTTTTTGGCATGCGCAGTTGACTGAGCTTGACGTTTAGTCCGGTGTACCATAAGCACATCATGTCCATCGGTCTAATTTCAGATCAGGATCAGAATTCAGTTCAGGATCAAAATTCATTTTCAGATCCACACTCAATATTCAGTTCCAGATACACAATTCAGTTCAAGAATCAGTGCAGCATTCAGTTCCCGTATCCAGGTTCAAAATTCGGTTCCAGAACATATGAGAACGATTATCGATTTTTCCACCCGTCTTTTTATATAAATTTAAGCATAAGATAATCGGTCCCCGTTACCCCGTTACTCCGGAACTGAAAATCGGATCTGGACAAAATTTAGTAGCAGATTTTGAGATAATGAGTGCGTTCATTATTAGCTGCATACCTAAAAAATCTTGTAAAATAAATCTTCTGAGACTGACAATAAGGGCGTCAAAAATTACTCATTTTTACAGTTCAGTGTTCAATGTATTCTTATATAACAAGTAAAATTTACACGTCTGGTTATAAAGCCGAGTGTATTTGGCACATATAGAGTTCATTGTTGTAAAGTTAAAGCATTTTGTGATTTCTTTCTTGTCAATCGAAATTTATTTAAAAAATTAACTAAAATTCTAAAACGGTCTAAAATTTAACCGTTTTTTGAAAATTTCAATGTATTACAGCAATGCGATTGCTTGACATTCCGTTAGTAGTTCATTTGAAGCTACATGTAGGAATCACTGATCTATCGATGAATCAAACAAATCAATCCATGCGTAAATGTCATAAATGTTTTACAATTGGTGAATAGCAGAATCAACCATCGAGTAACATTTCGATTGTTATACTTATTGAAAAAGATATACTACGGAGTTTTTTTAATTTTTGTGATCTTTGGTTTCTAATCACCGCGTTATGAAAACAGGGGTAAGATTTTTTTTACACAATGTATTTTTATGCATGTTTCTAAGTGTATTCAATGAATGGCTGAGAATGGTTTAGTGTGCTCAGTTCTTTTGATGTGAGTAGGTCTTCCAAGAGCGCCGTTTTCAGATTTAAAAATTTGAATCACAGAAGCCCATATCTGGTTGATGAATAATTGGTACCTATGAATCCATACATCGGCACTTGGTAACCAAGTGTAAATTACATTCCGAACCTGAAAAATTCTGTGCGAATGGAATATTGCATCATTTGAAAAGCTAAGTAGTTATGATTTGTATCGTTCGTAGAATTATGCCACCTGTAAAATTCATATTTTTTTCTGTGCAGTCACCCGTGCCAAGTCACTGAAGTCTGTATTAATCATTATTCAGCTGGTTCTTCTCATTAAAGGAAAACGCGCTAAAATCTATTCAACAGCGATTTCGCACCTTGTCTCTTTTGCTTCGTCTTATTCAATTATGTGGTAGAGGTTTGAACGTGAATTTCTCGAATTTTAGTATAGGTGCACCGTTAAAATTTTAGAAGTGAAGAAGTGAAGACTCGCACAATTCACACAATTCACTAATCTGGGTGACTGTCGATATTCGGAAATGTGATAAAAGCGTGTCAATTTTCATATTGGATGATCTGGCATTACCCACCTACATTTTTTTTTTGAAAGTCTACTTTTGAATGCGAGAGCGCTTTTTTAAAGTCAAACCTGAAAATTATTGTACTTTTACTTTTTGTAATTTAACTACAACAACCTGTTGCCGATAGTTATTTTTCAGATGATGAAACAACGAAACATTTAGACGGGAGTATCCACCAAAGAAGTGAAGTGGCAACCTGAGGCAATTCTTTACAAACGTCCATATCGAAGCCGGACGATCTTAACGGCGCATCGGATTTAATTTGAATATACACCCCGAGGTGGATGAAGTAATAAAAATACTCGATCACTTGTAACAACAGAAGCTTATCAGATGAACTACTATTACGACTGAAACACCACAACAATGTTTGAGGCGTTGTGGCGCAGACGGCTAAACGAAAAAAGCAAAAATATCCGAAGGAAACGAGCGCAACTGATGCGCAAAATACACTCAATTTTCTGTTCAATTGGTACAAATTGAGCAATAAAGTAGACCCGGTCCCGGCCCCGGCCGGACCGTATGTGCGGTAATTGGTCCATTCACCGGACATCGGCGTGTGAAGCAAATCGCGATCGCGAACGAAATGAATAACAATTAGATATCCAGATTTGGAAATTGGTCGCTTACTAACTTTGATTCGTCGAAGGTTGTTCTTGATACTTTTCACTCATCGTACATCAATTGTGTGCTTGGTGGGAATATGTAAACAAAACATCAGAGCTGGACGGTTTAATGATTGGAGAAACGATCAATGAACTACTTTCCATGATAGCAATAATATAACATCATTGTGCACTGAATTCGTTTGACGTTTGCGGTTGCATAATTTGATCACTCGAAAGTTTTCTTTTTTGTTATCTTTGCAAATCATTCGTATTGGTACATTGTTATAGAATCTACAAGTTTTTCTGCAAACAAGGGGCAAATCACACTTAACTTGGTCTGAGCTCAACAAGAAAGTCTCAGCAAGTTAAGAAAAGTTTAGAAGAGATTTTGTGAGATTATACGGGGTAAACATAATTAAAAAAGTTTAGGGTGGATTGCGTGGGATTAAAGAAAAGTTTAGGAGGGATTAACGAAATTAGAGAAGTTTAACAGGGATTTAGAAAGTTTAGGATCATGAGGCATTGAGTGAGATAATTTCGGATTGGATGAGTTTATTTATCTGAGTTATTCCAGAGTTTAAAGTGATTTGCCTCTTGAGTGCAAATGTTGATTTTTACACACGCGATTGTTTGATGACTATTGTTATTGATGATTATTGTTCTAGTGTTATAATAATTGATAAATATTTATAGTCAGAAATTACCAGAAACACTTGTTGTTAGCAATATCGATGAGGAACAGAACAAACAAAAATTTAAAATTCTGAGTATTTTCTCGTTGTGCAGTATTAGAATTGTTGAAAGTATTTTGCCTTCCGTCTGGTTATAGCGATCGAACACAGAAAAGGAATAGGAATGTTTGAATTTCTTCGATTTCAAGGAACCTTGTAATTTTAAATTAAACCCCAGTTTGTGAAAGTTGATGAAACCATCTTTGAAATAGCTTTCAAAATTACTGTATATTTCGTTGATTACTTATACACTTCTTCAGTGATTAAAGAGATCAATATTAAAATCCTGTTTTAATCCACCTAATGGTGTAATGATGCTTTTCTCATATATATATATATATATATATATATATATATATATATATATATATATATATATATATATATATATATATATATATATATATATATATATATATATATATATATATATATATATATATATATATATATATATATATATATATATATATATATAATACTGTAGTATTCTTTTCAAAATGTTTCTATTCAATTTTTGAAAGAATCCAAGGGATTGTTTGTACATTAACTAGTACAACCTACAGAATGAAACAGTGCTTTGTTCGCGTAGGTCATCCTTAAGAAAACGAAGTGGGTTCACTATAATATGTAATTCCAACACGGGAAGCCGAGAACCAGTATAATCGGTTCGTACGGCCACCAACAAACATGACATACGAACTCTACTAGTTTTATTCACATTTAGAAGTTTTTATACGATTTTGCCATCGTACTCTTAACGACAGTTTAAATTTATGTTGAATCCGAAAGTATGCAGTAATTTTGGTAGGACCATAAAACCTAACCTTTCATTTGAACCTAAGATTTTGAATATCGGTTCTGCAAACTCTGAGAAAAGTGAGTAAGATACACTTTGGAATATATGACCACTATTTCCGGTGCTTCCGGAACCGGAGACCGGGAGCCAGGATAGCAGAAGTTGGTTTGTTTAGTTTCCTACTGATAATGGCTATCGATTTGCGGAGTTTTGAGTCAAGTTTGGACATTTTTTTCGGTTTTAGTTTCGCCGGTTTAAATGACGGTGTACAATATTTAACATACTTTACCCTATAACTCCGGAACCGAAAGTCGTATCCAGATGAAATTCAGGAATTCCGTATGGCACCATGAGAGCTTTCATTTGAATCTAAGTTTATAAAAATTGGATGAGCGGTCTCGCAGAAAATCCATTGCACGTTCTTGTTAATTTTACACATTTTACCCCATAACTTCCGAACCGGAAGTCGGATCCAGATGAAATTCAATAACAATCCATGAGACTACAAGGTCTTCAATTTCAATCTCAGTTGCAGAAAATCGGTTGAGTGGTGTCTGAGAAAATCGAGTGCATTTTTTGCACATTTTATTTTATTTTATTTGAATTCCAGCCATCTTCGAAAAAATCGAGTGCACATTTTTGTTACATAGACACATACATACACACGTGTATAGGGGAGAGTGACGATTAGTGCGCACCTAAGCCTTTTGAAGTATTACATATAAAATACCATTTTTTTTACATGATCGTAAACACGTCTACGAAAACTTAAAACCTTGCTTTACAATATCTTCAAATCAGGAGCGAACCCAGCAAAAAAATTTGGGGTGTTTTTTCATAATATAGGGGAGACCGAGGTTAAATCGAACCCTTTTTAGAAATTGAAAATCGCCTGCCTCAAATGAACGATTACAATTCTTATGTTACTTACGAGCATGAAAGCATGGTCGTGTTTTGTTCGTAATAGTGCACAGTGAATTATGCGTACAATGATTTTTTTCTTAATACTAAAATTTTCCGTAATACTTGGAATGCTTGATGATAACATCGTTAGGGTCGAAAAACTATTACTCAACAAAGAACAACGTGATTCTATTAAAAACAAATATAAAGTTTATTTTCTAATGACAGATTTTATATTTTACGACAGATTTTATATTTACGTTTGCAAGTAAATAGTGGTAAACATTAACAAGAGCTCACAATAAGATGCGCAGTAATATGTACCACGCATCATTACCCACCTTTCCCCTACGCTAAACTTTTTTGTGTTTGATTTCTGTTGAATTTTGCTTCGGGTGTTTCTTCATTCAATATTAAAATTCCGTTCTTGAGAAGAAACTGTATTTGAGCCCACGTCATAATGTAAGTTTAGTCATTGAACAAACGACGACCAAGTGTCGTACGGTTTGTTTGTAAAGAATGTCATCAAGCTACATGTCCTGTTGTATTGAATAGAACTTTGCTGTCTTTCGGTAGGAAAAGCACTTCACGAATAATTGTCCAACGGAATAAGATGACCTAGAGTCACGTGACAGCGAAGTGGTATTTGTCAAGTCACGTTCCTCAACTCACAAAACAAGAGCCAGCAACTTTTCTCTGCTGCATTGGACTACTTTGCATTTTCCGACAAAATAAACGGGAAACAACATATGAAAGTAACTCCCGTGATTGTTACACGAAACGAAAACTTTCTTATGATTAAAATGTTTTTCATAAGGAAGCTTTATATTTCTCGCTGGAAAGTGAAGTATCTGACTTACCGGGAATACTTAATATGTGCTAATAAAACTCTGAGATTATTGACTCAAAAAAATTCAATTGAGCTAATAGCCTAGCCAACTTTAGTAAATGTTTCATAAAACGACATCTCTAATAGTATCAGAAATTTTTAAGAGAGCGTGCCATCCTTATCTTAATTGTAACAGTCTCAATTTCGATAATAAGAATATTTGTGCACACAGTGTTGCATCAACTAAACGTATGTGTTAGTATACTAAATATAAAATACTCAACTCACACATGCCTGAATAATTTTTTGGAAGTTTTTTCAAAATTGGTTGAACACATAATTTTTCATTTGATTTCAAAGTATAAGAAATATCGAGGTCTGCAGGAAAAAAAAATTAAAGTTCTGTAACGCAATGTGATTCGATAATTTAACTTTTTTTTGCATAAACTCTCATAGCATTAAAAAAACCTGTTTTAATCCACCTAGTTGTGTAATGATGCCTTAGCCCGGGTTGGCGGTTCAATGCATAGGGCGCTGGTCTTACATGCCAGTTGTCGTATGTTCGAGCATCGACCTGGAAGGATTCTTAGTGTTACTAGGATCGTAGTACCAGTTATGCAATGATCCTGTACGCTATGAATCGGCTGCGAAGTCTGTTGAAATAGAAAGACCTAATTCCACAGAAGGAATGTAATGCCAAAACTTTGCTTTTGGTGTAATGATGCCTTTCTCATATATAATACTGTGGTATTTTATTCAAAATGTTTCTCTTCGACTTAAAAAACAAGGGATTGTTTGTACATTAACTAGTATAACATGAAGAATGAAACAGTTCTCTGATCGGTTAGGCCATCCATTAGAAAACGAAGTGGGTTCACTATTATATGCACTTCCAGCACCGGAACCTGAGAACCGGTATGAGATCGTGAGACCTTTCATTTGAATCTAAGTTTGTGGAAATCGATCAAACCATCGCTGAGAAAAGTGTGTGGGATCCATTTTGGAATATATGATCACTATTTCCGTTACTTCCGGCACCGGAGACCGGGAACCAGGATAGCCGGAATCGGTTTGTTTAGTTGTCTACTGATAATGGCTATCGATTTGTGTAGTTTTGAGACCAGTTTAGAATTTATTTTACATGTTTTGTTTCGCCGATTTAAGTGACGGTGTACAATATTGAACACACTTTACTCTATAACTCCGAAACCGGAAGTCGGGTCCGGATGAAATTCAAGAATTCCGTATGGGACCGTAAGACCTTTCATTTGAATCTAAGTTTGTGGAAATCGGTCACACCTTCGCTGAGAATAGAGAGTGAGATCCATTTTGGAATATATAACCACTATTTCCGGTACTTCCGTAACCGGAGACCTGGAATCGATTTGTGTAGTTTTGAGTCCAGTTTAGAATTACTTTACGGTTTTTGTTTCGCCGGTTTAAGTGACGGTGTATAATGTTGAACACACTTTACCCTATAACTCCGGAACCGAAAGTCGGATCCGGATGAAATTCAGGAATTCCGTATGGGACCGTAAGTTTGTCAAAATCGGTTCAGCCGAGAAAACCTAGTGAGATTATTCGACACATACGCACACTCACAATACACACACACACACATACACATACAAACAAACACACGAGCAAGCAAACACTTTGCTCAGCTCGATGAACTGAGTCGAATGATATGTGACACATGATAATTTTTACTAGTCGGGTTTTTCAAGTGATTGCGTAGCCTTTCTATATGAGAAAGGCAAAACGTTTTGTTGAATGGTCTAAATCTATTCCTAATCAGACAATAGCATGAACTGAGTCAGATAATGATTGATTCATATTTCATTGGTGTTTTGATTTGCATTTGTGATCAAAGGCTGGTATCTCATAATGACAGTTCTATATACAATCTTGGTCACATATTTTGCAAACGAATGTTTATTTATGGCGCTAATTTATTTTTCAGCATGAGCCACGCGAATCGGGCTTGTGCCAGGCCATTCAATCTAATCAACAAGTCTAATTTTTGTCACCTCTCAGTAGAAAAAACGATCCTCCCACATATCTGCTCGTCATCAGTTATGCGGCCTTGATCATCAGATACATCAGAATTTGTATTGCACAGCTGCCGAAAACGGTCGATCTCATAGTTGCACAGGAAATCAAAACTCGTTCAAAGTTGTTCCGCAAGTTTTGCGGGCTATCGTTACCAACAACTTGGCAGATCAGTCATTTGCATAGCAGGTTTCCTATTTCCATTCCGTCTAGAGACCGCGAATGTCTTCCACATTATTAATTGAGCGGATAAATTACGAAACGGCCACACGATAACGGTGTGCATCGCACTCATGCCTCCGTGTGTTCAAGGTTAAGGTCCTTCTGCCGTATCTATGGAATAAAGCTTCTACTGAGTAAAGAGAACCAAAAGTTTATATGTGACTAAGATCGCGAAGTTGTAGATCGTTCAGTTAATCATCATTATCATCATCATCATCATCATCCTTACCATCGTCTTTATGATTTGACTATGCGCAGATGGGGCTTCGACTGTTGCGCCGTCGATACTACCGTATACTTGTAAACCCAATAATTAACCATCACATCAGTTCCTTGTGTCCGGTCTACGGTATTTAGATTCTCTAACCAAGGCAGCCTTCGAACGCGAAAGGAAGTGTTCTGTTCAAGTGTTACTTGACTACGCGAAATAGAGCACCTTCAATTGATCAATCAATCAAGCAGCCAGCTAAATATATTCATGAATTGAAGAGTCTATTAGTTTAAGAAATATTTTCACACATAAAGATCAAAGAAGGAAACAATTGATTGCGATCTAAACAATCTAGGGCCTGAAGTAGCTTCGAACATTTACGACTGTGAATGTTAGCAGCTCATCAATAACGAGTCACCATATATGACGGCATCATCATCCCAAGCGGACTAAATTATTGTGTGCCGAAGGCTCTGAATCAACGAATGTTTCCGAAAGTGATTGCATTGACCTTACGGATAAAACCAATCGCAATCCTCCTTATGTTGTATGTAAACCTCCGTCATGTGGACCCATTAAAACAAATAGTTAACGACGAGGCAGGCATTGCTAAGTGACTAACTGAGAGGATTTGAAAAGATTTGTTGAAGTTATGGACCCCAGTAAGGAATAATTAAGTAGTTTTCTGAAATTACATCTTGGTTTTGCTTTGCAACAGCTGACGAAGATCTTTGGCAATGTGTAAATTGTTCTCAATCTATCACCATGTTTGTTAAATAATTGAGATGTTGGATTGGTAAGTAATTGCGTCGATTAACAACTGTGAATTGCTTCATTTAAAATTATTAATATTCTGTAGCATTTGTGTTTGGTGTGATTGAAAAACTCGAAATATTTGTTTGAGTTTGGAAAATAGTAGAAGCAATTATTTTCAAATAGATACATTTTCAAGCGAACAGAACATCATTGATGATTAATCAATCAAAAGCCAAACACTTCGAATACTTAACCTTTTTTCGGATTAATAGTTTGAATGTTATTCAATCGTCAAGATTGTTGTAATGATACCATTGTATGAGCGTTTTCATTGATTTCATACTCTGGCCATACACTACAAGAATTTTTTTTAAACTAATCGTATTATTCAGCCCGTAACTCTTCAACCGAAACTCACATTCAAATGAATTCAGAGAGTAAGTTTTAGGGATTTGAAGTTTTCATATGAAAATAGTTTTGGAAGCGGGAAGTTAGCAGTATAATATCTGTATAGGCTAGTGGTATTATCTTTACTGGCTTCTCGACTATGCTTGGATACCCGAATTTTAACTCGGGCCCTGAATGTAAAACAGCTTTCGGATATGCAATCCGACCATATTTGTACAAGCTACACATTGATGTGATTATGCCTTACTTTTGTAATGATTTATTCATTTTAGTTGGTTTGACGTAAAGTCGCCATAACTAAGTTCAGTTTTTGCAATGACTGAGTGGAAACATATATTAGAGAAGCCAAATGAATGAGGAACTCACAGAAAAGATGAACTAGAACTAGAGGACTAGAACCTGCGTTCTTATGCATTCCGTGCATACGCGCTTTCATTCCGCCACCCTAAGCCTTCACAGAAAGAAATAATGAAATTTACACGACATGTAATTTGATAGTGGCATGGAATAGACATCGATTGAAAACCATCATTGATGCAAAATTAAATTGGATTGCATTAAATTTTCAATGAATAGAACTGTATCTTTCAATTGACGCTTAGTTTTGCGTTTAAATTACATTGAAACGTACAGAATTGAAATGTAAGTTTATGTTTAATTTTCTACTCTAAATATGTGCATGAAAACAAATGTAAATTCACAAAAAAAATTATCTGTATTGTGATAGACACGGTTCTAACACTCGACTGGTTATGGTAAAGCATACATCGAACATAGTCTAAATCCTAGCCGCCTCATGACCGGTATCATATATCCAAACATCCTTTCTGTTCATCAGACAACAAACACAAGTCTTCTCGCTCTATACCTATTCTTCCGTTCAAGCACTGCTTTACTTTACTATATGGAGAAAGAGTTGGCATCACTGGGAGTGCGATGCGGTGTCCTGGTGCTGCTTTCGGAAAAGTATAATTTCAATGTGTTGTTTGATACGTATAGTTAAAAATTTGGTTGAAATAGTAATATTGAGTGATGGTGCAGGTGTAACAAGTGTGTGTTTAGTAATGAGACTGCTTTTTGTTGAATAATATTGATCCGCGAAACTAAAGATGCTCAAGCGGCGAAAACTGAGAATTTACCGCCCCAAATTTCAACGATGTAAACCTGTTAACCGTTCGAAGCGCCGTCTGCATGTCATTGTCGGTGTTGTCAGATTTCTATGGAATGTGTGAAAGTTTAGAAGTCGTTCAGACTGAAGGTCTAGTGTTGGTCTGCAGCGGGTCCATTCGCGAGTGTTTTTATTTTATTTATTCAGTGGTCGTGTTTCATTTCGCGTTGCTGACAGCAGAGCGAGCAGTAGAAAAGGGATACTGGTGAGATCGTTCCTTGGAGATATTTTATATTTTTTTACTTATTATCCGATCAGATGGTAGTAACAAAATTAAAATAACTGGAGTAACTTATTTCAGACACATTTTGTAACAAATTTTGAAATATTTTTGGCTGGTAAGCTGTTAAAATAACAAAAATCATAACAAAAAAGACTAGCGGGAACAAAATCGCAACAGATTTTGAAACGTTTGTATCACAATTATTATTGAATTTAATATAACTACAGAAGTCCGAAAGCAGAAATTTATAACAATAGTTGTAATAAATTAGATAGCAAATTTAACACAGACAAACTATATCACAGCCAACTTTTAGCATCGTTTCAATCCAAAATTGTTGAATAATTTTTTTTATTAAATGAATAATTTATGTAGTGATCTGGTTTCTTATTTTAGTTCTTTGAAATTCTGATCATTATATTTCGATATGAAGCAACGGAAGAACTCATTTTTTCAATTAATTAACTTCATCATGAGTCTTGCAAATGAAAATAAAACATCATAACTGACTTTGTTATTATATTGTTATCATAAGTTTTAACTTTCAACTGTTTTCATTTGTTAAACATCTCAAAATAATACAAATTTTTATACATATGAACTGTTGATATACTTGTGTTATGATTTTGTTATGTGCATCTGATCGGGTATATTTCTCCTGAGTATCGAGAATCAGGTTTTGTTGAGATCATATTGTTTACCAAAACATATCCGGATCTCTTTCCCTCCCTACTAACAAATCTCCTAACCCGTGATGCTCGTGGAGATACAGTGGTATCCGCGGTCTCTAGAAACAACGAGTATCGGACTAACATTCCTTCCTTTCCCTCAGGAGCACAGCCTTTGGTCGTAGCCAGCGTCGTTATTGATCATTCAATAAAAAGTTAGGAGTGAGTGGGTATGTACAGTGAAAATGATTTGCTTCTCCCAAGCTTCATTTTCTTGGTTCATTGTACATTTCCACTCATTCGGTCAATCACGAAGTGCAACTACGGGCGATCTACTTCAGCTCAGCTCAGCTCAAGCACTGCTTTACTTTACTATGGAACGCTTTTTTTTTTACAAAAATTGATAGAGTGATAAGTTTTCGATCGTGAATATCTTTTGTTATGTTATCTGCTTCGCTATGTTATGTTATGTTATTTGCTTCGTTCAAACGCTACGTCGATCAATGAGTCCCTGCGCGAGAACATTTAAACGTATGCTAGCCCTGTCGACTGTGAGGGGGCTCGTCTATCGAAGTGTCCAATTGCGGAAACCTAATAGGGCAAGAACATTTAAAGACATACCCCGTGCAAATCGTCTGTGGAAGCGTAGTTGAAGCTAATCTTCTATACTGACCATATTCGCATATCAGACCCATATTGTAGTTGGCCATTTTTGAGTTAGCTTGATGAATGAAGTTTGTTCAGATTTGTATTGTTCAGTACTCGCCATAATAATTGGGAATGCTTAATCTAAAACATTAAACTTGTTCCCAAATTAAAATTTAAATTGCGATTGTTAAATTGTCAATAACTTATAAATCTAACGAAAGGGATTCAAACTACATATGTTCAAAGGTTTCGTAAATCGCCTTCCAGAAAGTCTTTTGTATTAAATTGTTGGTTGCTACGAAGATGTAATGCAGTATGTAATTTATCTATTTTTTATATTATTCTACATGAAATTTCTCATACTTTCCTGGTAAATGTAATTAGCAAATAAATATCAAAATAATCAATTTTACCTTGATATCTTGTCTTAGTGTATCTCTGCTGTCATAGAGATACTAAATATTTTATCCAATGAATCAAGAGTATTTCTTTAGCATCCACATTAGTTATATCGACCTGGTGAACGACCAAAAGGTTAAAGCTGGGTATAATTAAAAGATATAAATATAAAATAGTTATATCTTGTTTCGTTACTGATGAGGAATTCCGATTTTATTAAGTTCAATTGATCCAATAGTTCTAACTTCAAATAAAAATCTATTGAATAAACTGCATCAGTATTGGATAAGAGAAATGCTTATAACGTTATTCCATTCTGAATGCTAGAATATCAAATAACAAATTTGTCTTTTATAAATAATTTGTTCTTGTTTTGATATTACAATGACAGAATCTTTTTTGTGACGTTTTGATCGTTGGAATTTTAATTGTTATTGCAAACAAAATGATGTTAATTTCTGCCATTGAAATATTCGGTTTCAATAGTAAAATTTGCTATTGGTTTGCAGAACACTTTTATCTGAAATCTTTTAAAAAATTTTAGAACCCCATGCCATCGAAAATATGATCAGCAATTTACGATAAAGTTTTCAGAGTTGATCATTCTGGACCTGGACTCGGAATCTGAATCAGAGTTCTGGGAACTGGATCATGAACCTGAATTTTGGAACGGAATTCTGAAACTAAATCTCAGGTTCAGAACAGAATACCGGTTCACAATTCAGTTCTAGAATTAAGTTTCAGTTCCTGTTCCAGTATCCAGATCTAATTCTAAACTGGATCCCAAAACTGATTTTTGATCCGGAGATCTTAATAAAATTTCGATTCAAACCAGAATCAACTTCCATAATTTAGTTCCAAAACTCAAGCTAGGAACTTAGTTCTAGAATCCAGGGCTGGAATATAGATTCAAATTTCAGATCCACAATTCAGGTCCACAGAATCACGTTGCAGAGCTCAAATTCTAGTTCAGTGTATTCCGTGGATCTGAACCTGTGCCTGGACTTACCACTGAGGAGTCTAAGACGAAACGTAAAGAAAACTTTGTACCTGGACTTACTATATAACTAATCCAGTTCCAGATTTTGTTCGAGATACATGTCTCGGGCCTAGATCTGCCTTATTACTGGTCCAGATCTTGGTCTTAAGCGTGGACCTATCGTATTACTAATTCAGAATCGGGACCAGATAGTTCCAGACCTACCATATTACGGTTCCAGATCCAGTAATATGATAAGATCATATCCAGTTCTCAGATATCGGTCAGGAATTAAACAAGCAATATGGTAAGTGCTGGTTCAACTGCTCCTTCACATGTGAGGTAAATGCACTTCAGAAGGTTTAACGTCGAAGGACTTGCACGATCCTTTCTACTCGTGTTCACTTTATCCGGTTATGTCTCTGACGTTCCCCACTCGTCATTTTTACTATTATCCTAGTTAAAAAAATGCTTTACTTCTACAGTACCTACAAACACTGGACTATTTGACTATTGCTTGTAATACTTTATCAGGAAGATGTTTGTAGGGTTGTTTCACTATTCATTTGAATTTAAATTCTAAACAATTTGGTCCATTTTCAGCATTTTTATAGTATTTTCTAACTCGCCAATACTGCATTAGATTTAGAGCAAATGTTTTTTTTAAATCAATTTCCAGTTGATTGTGCAGACTCCAGATAAAACTGATAAACTGATTGACATTCATTGGCAATCTCACGATAAATGATTCCAAAAATTCGAATATATTTTTTTCGGTTGTCTTTCTTAAACCTAAATATTACTCCGTTTTCCCTTACATATGTGAATATCGGGTAGCGCACATTCATTTTCGGATGTATCGTCGAAGCTAATCTTGTGTTTCTTGCTTGTTCCTACATACCTAATTATTTTTTTCTTCAACTACCGTCCTCCGACGCGTAGCCCAGTTGCATCACCAACATTCCCCAAAAGCTGAACCGGAATCGTGAATGGTGTTACTGAACGAAGATCTTGAACGGTGATCGCGTACGTACAAAAATAAACTCGGCCTTTCCTTTAGGTCGTGCACGACTTTCAGTCGATTATACTTGATGAGAGAGGGAGCTGTATCTGTTTGCGGGGGAGTCTGTGGTATCCAGTTTGGGCGTCATAATCCCAACGTTAATCATCCTTGTAATCCCGACGCGTGCTCCACGTGTACTGACAGTTGTGACAGATCTTGATTGGTCTCGAGACGGGAATCGATTTGCGGATCAGGCGGCTTAATCTACTGTGGCTAAACACCAAAGCGTCGCTGAGTGACATATGTGGAACTGGAGTGGTTTCGAATCGATTGGCCGGATCACTCGAGAGTGCTTAAGAAAGTGGATAACGACAAAGCGAAACTACCGCATGATGCAATTCGTCGATCACATTTTATGATGTACGTAGAATGGCTCATTCATTCAATGAACGTGAAGTCAAAGTTTTGATGAATGATCAAGGAAACGTTACGACTGTTCATTTCATGGCATATGAGCAAATGTTGAATGTGGAGGTATCCATCGATAAGTTTTTGTTTTCATTAGACGCACTAACTCACGAAGTCATTAACGTCTTTTCCGACTATTAATTTTCCTTCGAATGTTTCACCACACACCATCTGATAGTTTGCAAGCTAAACTTTTACGACATCTGTTGAGAACTTCTCACAAGAAAATTTTCATGCTTTTTCAATTATCATTCGAAGCGCCTTCAGCTGAGCCAATACCGCAAGTTCCTTACGGCACCAAAAAGACCACCACGACAACCACAGCATTGTCTCAGGAAAACCAACTCGTCTGCCGCCGCTGCTGTGACGAAACTTGACATTAATAAATCTAAATAACAAACCGGCATTAAGCAGAAATAATGGAAACCCACTGGGTTCGTTGCTTCTTCGGTGTTCGACGTGACGCGCCTGTTAAAACCGCGCACTAAGGAATCCTTCGTTGCATTTGAAAATGCCTTCCTATTATAGGTGCATACTTCGATGCAGTCAGCGCATGGAGGAAGATAGTATGGTATGCTCGCACTCCTTTTCTGCTCACTCAGTGCATATTGCTATTATTACAAACCCAATAGTAGCCCCCACTGAAATACATGGGAGCATCTCACGGTTCTCGTTTATTAACTTGATATAATTCTATTACCTGTTGAGGCTTCAAGGCATTGGCTCGCCTAGATCTTATACTGAGTAGAAGAGAGGAATGGCATTCAACACTAGATGGAATCACACACCATGCATTATAAACTTCAAACGTTAGAATATTATGAAAAATTGGACCCCTACAGCAATGAGTTTCTTATAATTTGTTTCAAAAACAATAATAGTATAAATTGGTCGTACGCTTGAAAATAGGCGCGAATTAAAATAAAATTTTTATTTTATTTTAAATCGCGCCTATTTTCAAGCGTACGAAAAAAACTAATAATTTTCGAATGCAGGTCATCGATTCTCACTCCTAGAATGAACGTAATTGACACATGGTCGCTATGAGTTGCAATACCTAAATTACGTGAATAAACAATCCTATAACATGTGGATCGCACATAAGTAGATACCTGAAACTACCTGAGGATGCTTGCATAGGAAATGCAATAGTGCTTCATACTTGTAACGAGATGCATTTGGTAAAGGTTAAGCTATGATCGTGACTAGGTTAACTCTTCAAGTGTGCCTGACTGGTGGCAATAGGCAGGTTGATGAAAAATCTGTGACGATTAGTTGTGAATAACTGTATTTTCTACATTAAGTTCATCGTGGCGAAGGGTAAACTGAGTGTCTAAGTCAACTGTACGAATTGTACACACTTAAATTTTATTGCTGAATCTCTGCAAAAAAATGTTGAGTTTTGCACAGCCGAGTACTCGGTAATCGTTTCGGCAAAATGTATAATTACTGAGAATCTCGGCAATCCTAAATTTTTTAACTGTCAATTATTGCCGAACTTGTCAGCAGAAATTTTACTGTTAGTTCGGCAGAAGCGATTAGGATTGAATCATGAATTGCCGAGTCATTAAAAACCGAACGTGGAATGGATTTTTCTTTATTATTTTATGTAAAATGTGTCACAAAAGCAAAGGTTGGAGAAAGATGGTGTTTTATTATGTTCATTCGAATCTAGCGTACAAAAAAGAAAACATCACGATAGGAGTCAATTTTTTCTAGTGCTCCTCAACGCACCTACCTGGAAATAAGTTGATATTAAAATCTGTTTAAAATCTGTTTGTCGGTATTAAAATCTGTTTTCCTTCTTCCAATGTGTTCCAGCTCCACGAACAATAGATTGTGGTGCTTTGCAAAATCGAAAAGAGACATTAGATTACAAGTGTCTCACCAAGTTTCAGTAAAAACTATCTGACTGTTCGAAATCTCGGAAAACGGGTTCGTTGATTTCGGTATATTTGTTGTTTACTGACAAGTTCAGCATAATGTTATGCCGAACTTCGGCAAAAGTACGCACTCTACTGAGATATCAGCATATTACTTTAACGAATTTTGGAAAAGAGCATGTGTATTACTAAACAATCAGCAAAATGTCGTGCTGTCGATCTACTTCGACATTTGAAAATGCCGAGCTCGAGAATCGTTTTTAAGTGTGTATACATGTTGTAACTCCGGTGCAATTCCGGAGAAAGGAAAGGTGCCAAAATTAGGATCATCTTGTTCTGATTTGGATGAAACGTTGCGTACATCTTTAGTATTTTGCATGTATGGAATGACTAATTCGACTTGAGTCGTAATTTTAAAAAGAAACGCATTTTTCGAATGGTTTTTTTTTTCAAATCATTGTAACTCGGACACTAATAACTGTACAAAAAATTGCACCAAAAAAAAAATCATTGAAAAAGTAGAATGCTTTTACATGAATTATAACCCGGAAAATATTAAATAACACGATTCGAAAATATTCAGTTAAAAAAACATCTCTAATTTGTTTGCAATATTTTTCTGTAAAAATTTTAAAAAAAAAATTTCAGATTTTTTTTATTTAAAAGACATTTTTATTCAGGCCTATTTGCGTACAAGCTTTACGTGGCCGATTGAGCTGATTTTTTGAATAAAAATTTTTTTGTATTCGATCTCGTCGTCACCCTTTATCTAGAGGGAGAGGAGCTTCAATTTCCCTCCTGCGAGGATTGAGGGGCACTTTGTTCGTGGTTCGTCTCGTTGTCCATTGACGCGGTGGTATTGTTGATTTCCGTCTTTTCGTTTTCCTTGTTATTCGCAGTCTTGATCTCGTTGCTAGTTAATGTAGAAGCGCCTTGTTGTACATTGGATGTAGTTGCTGGTTGGTTAGATGGTGAAGGTGTTTTTGAAACAGGAGCACTGCATTCACTAGTTTCCGTTGTTGAGCGGTTGTCCTTGTTTGTTCGCAGTTTCAGTGCAAGGTTTGCCGTAGTGTGCAGGTTGTTCACAAAACTGACATGTAACCAGTTGATTTTCATACGTAATCAGTGTTTTACACGGATGTATTCCATCTTGACCACAAACGATGTAAGATGGAATTGCTTTACGTAGTTGCATACGTACTACTTGCACGCCATTCCGGATACCGGGGAAAAATTCCGCCATACTTTCCTTTCGATGGAAAGAGATTCACCCTACTGCGACATGTTTTCTCGAACGAACCCATCGGTGGTCTGCGGAGGAAGGTCATGTACGCGTACTTCTATTGCATTGTCCACCATGTACACAGGGATTTTATATTAACATTGTCATGATCAACACTATGCACCTCGTTGTTAACCGAAGCGAATGCAATTGCATCTCTTTCACGTTTGAACATAATGTACACACAGTTAGACGCCTTGTTGAATTGAATTTCACTTACATTATTAGCGTCTAGATGCATTCGTTCTTTAAGTAAGATTTCAATTTCATTTGCTGCTGGTCTAACTTTGCAGCGCTTGAAATCAATACAAATTGAATTTGGTCTTGTAGGCCAAGTTTCAGACTTTGTTAAATCGTATTTGCCATTTCGTACACTCTATTGTTCACTACACTGTATTGTCTTTGTTTCTGTTGTTGAGATGCGAGCACGAACTGAAGTTTTTCAGATGAAAACAGCAAAACCATTTTTCATCTATAAGTACCCAGTTTCGAGATATTGTTTTTCAGATGAAAACAGCAAAACCATTTTTCATCTATAAGTACCCAGTTTCGAGATATTCAGACATAGACTCTCATTTTTATGCTATCTTCCGTCAGATCGTTGTAACTCGAAGACTGTTAATGATATAAAAATGGTGTCCAGGAAAAAATATACGCTCAACGAAAAGTTGCATACGATTTATCAATTTTAGTTGGCTTGACGTAAAGTCGTCATATAACTAAGGTTAGTTTTTGCAATGACTGAGTGAAAACATATATTGGAGAGGCCAAATGAATGAAAAACTTAACAGAAAAGATTATTTCATGTCTAACCGTGTTTTAGAGCTGTGTCTATCACAAGGCTCAGAGTGGTGAAATGGTAGCGCGTATGCACGGAATGCATAAG
This sequence comes from Malaya genurostris, assembly GCF_030247185.1. Taxonomy (NCBI): domain Eukaryota; kingdom Metazoa; phylum Arthropoda; class Insecta; order Diptera; family Culicidae; genus Malaya; species Malaya genurostris. The sequence goes on from NC_080572.1 coordinate 98,815,130, forward strand.
ACCGCAGGTTCGAGTCCTGACTCTGAGCGTATCTTTTTCCAAAAAATCATCTTTTCTGTTAGGTTTTTCATTCATTTGGCTTCTCCAGTATATGTTTCCACTCAGTCATTGCAAAAACTGAAAAGTTGCATGCTTTTTTGGTGAATCATAAATTTAAAAAAGAAATAATAATAAAAAACTATTTAAAAAATCAAAAACAAAAATCATTTTTAATATTATCATGATTTTTAGTTAAATCTTATCTCCAAAACCAAAAAACTGCACTTTAAATCTTGGTAGCCGGCTGTCCAGATCAACCAATATAACCAGTTAACCATTTAAATAAATAATTGAAATACTAAAGTGTAAAGTAAATAATGAACAATCAAGGCGTGCGTGAAATCTGTTGGTCTTTGTTCGGTGATAAACCATTTGTGAGTTTAGTGGTGTATCCGAGCATACTAACGAATAACGAATAACAAATATCCTTCACACGTGACACTTGTGGAGTGCTCAGTGCATGTGCATGTACGGCCTTTAGTAACAACAAGTGTTGCACTAACATCCCTTCCCAGTCCTTAGTCGATCCACATTTGGGCCTGGCCGGCACCGGCACTGATCAAAGAGCTCTGGGATTACCAGAAGATGTACATTGAAGGATGATTTGCTAGTCGCATTCCAGATCATCTCGCTCTAAACATTGCTGACACGACGGCTCTCCGGCAAGACAGGAGGTTGGTGCAGGCCTAACAAGCCGCCCGGAAAATACATGTTACGTACAGTCAGGATATTTCGGATCATCTGGGAATTCTCTGTACAATTTCAGCTAATCCCGATCAGTAACAGAGTAGCAACCCGGGGTTGCCGCTCAAGCTCAATATAAGGACAGTAAACATGCCTACATACAAAAATAATTTTGAATTTTACAGGTGATCTAATCTCACATACGATGCAATTCACAAATTCTTAATTTGCCAAATGCATAACTTTACGTTTGCTTTGCGGTGATAGAAAATGGTAACGCACTGTAGAGTCGAAGACGAATCGAAAAACTACAAGGATCAGCCCCATGGGGTTGTTCGAGCCATTGATGGGGAACAAGGCAACCAAAATTTCTAATGATCTACAATCAAACAGTTCAATCAATCGTCACATTTTTGAATCCGCAATTGAGAGTCTGCTTAGATTGGTCTTGATTAGAAACCAACACCGAACATTGTTTGTTTTATAGCCGACGAAATTACACAAATATCCCAAATGTATGCAATTATATAATTGTACATACTTGCGATACGGATTTTGATATTAAAAGCTTCTCTTCGTCAAGCTTGTGTTCAAGTTTTGTATGCAAGCAGTGATTTTTATAGCGTTAAATTTCTCTGCCATTCTGCGATTTCGGTTTAAGCGATAAACTTTTTCTCATTATCAATCGAGTTCATCTTATATAAATTAGAAATTAATCTTAAGCACTCAAAATTTACCCTGGATAGTTGTCAATTTCTCAGGCGAAACGACATAACATGGAATTTCATCCGTACTTGCATGACACAAAATCAGATCATACCAATTAAAGCTTCAAATCGTTTTTTGGCACTTTTTGTCTTGCTGTCTAGCAACAACCTAGCATGCTACGCGTAGGACTGAAACGTTGGCTATAATTTTACTTCTATTTATAGATTCGCGTGCTTGCTACAGCTTCGCTTTTGCATCGATCGACCAATCAGAGCACTGCTTTCCCTTGGATATATCGCTTACTCCTTCAAAACCGTCGTCTATGGCAGGGAAATCCGATATGCCGTAGATGTTTAGCAGCCAAAATAGGACACTGCTCGCTACTAATCAAAATTTCAATCATTTATAATTGAAAATACGTGGCTTGATACATTCAAATCGAATCTTAGAAATATTTCCCATCAAGTTACCATTACAGCGCGTCGCTAACAAATGATTTGTGTTTGTGTGTGTGATTGTGTTTGTGTTTGTGTTTGTGTTTGTGTTTGTGTTTGTGTTTGTGTTTGTGTTTGTGTTTGTGTTTGTGTTTGTGTTTGTGTTTGTGTTTGTGTTTGTGTTTGTGTTTGTGTTTGTGTTTGTGTTTGTGTTTGTGTTTGTGTTTGTGTTTGTGTTTGTGTTTGTGTTTGTGTTTGTGTTTGTGTTTGTGTTTGTGTTTGTGTTTGTGTTTGTGTTTGTGTTTGTGTTTGTGTTTGTGTTTGTGTTTGTGTTTGTGTTTGTGTTTGTGTTTGTGTTTGTGTTTGTGTTTGTGTTTGTGTTTGTGTTTGTGTTTGTGTTTGTGTTTGTGTTTGTGTTTGTGTTTGTGTTTGTGTTTGTGTTTGTGTTTGTGTTTGTGTTTGTGTTTGTGTTTGTGTTTGTGTTTGTGTTTGTGTTTGTGTTTGTGTTTGTGTTTGTGTTTGTGTTTGTGTTTGTGTTTGTGTTTGTGTTTGTGTTTGTGTTTGTGTTTGTGTTTGTGTTTGTGTTTGTGTTTGTGTTTGTGTTTGTGTTTGTGTTTGTGTTTGTGTTTGTGTTTGTGTTTGTGTTTGTGTTTGTGTTTGTGTTTGTGTTTGTGTTTGTGTTTGTGTTTGTGTTTGTGTTTGTGTTTGTGTTTGTGTTTGTGTTTGTGTTTGTGTTTGTGTTTGTGTTTGTGTTTGTGTTTGTGTTTGTGTTTGTGTTTGTGTTTGTGTTTGTGTTTGTGTTTGTGTTTGTGTTTGTGTTTGTGTTTGTGTTTGTGTTTGTGTTTGTGTTTGTGTTTGTGTTTGTGTTTGTGTTTGTGTTTGTGTTTGTGTTTGTGTTTGTGTTTGTGTGTGTGTTTGTGTTTGTGTTTGTGTTTGTGTTTGTGTTTGTGTTTGTGTTTGTGTTTGTGTTTGTGTTTGTGTTTGTGTTTGTGTTTGTGTTTGTGTTTGTGTTTGTGTTTGTGTTTGTGTTTGTGTTTGTGTTTGTGTTTGTGTTTGTGTTTGTGTTTGTGTTTGTGTTTGTGTTTGTGTTTGTGTTTGTGTTTGTGTTTGTGTTTGTGTTTGTGTTTGTGTTTGTGTTTGTGTTTGTGTTTGTGTTTGTGTTTGTGTTTGTGTTTGTGTTTGTGTTTGTGTTTGTGTTTGTGTTTGTGTTTGTGTTTGTGTTTGTGTTTGTGTTTGTGTTTGTGTTTGTGTTTGTGTTTGTGTTTGTGTTTGTGTTTGTGTTTGTGTTTGTGTTTGTGTTTGTGTTTGTGTATGTTATTAAATTTGTTTCTCACAGATGACCGAAGCAATTTTCATTGCATTAGGTTCAAATTAATGTTAATTTATAATCCAATACTTATCAGGTAAACCTAGTTTTTCTGTCATTTAGTATCTACATTTTTAGTTAAAGGTTTCGTAGGGGTTTTAATAGAGGGTTAAATGAAACTAATTCAAAGCGAAAGAAATATTTAAAAAAAAAATGAAAATTTTAGCAACTGTTCTATATAAATTTTCACATCTCCCAAAAGCAGGCCACGCAATCGTGAGTTAAAAGGGACATTGTATTTTTAAACAGTTATGTTGGACGTTTTCCGATTTGCTTTATTAATTTATCCATTGCTTGTACCGTTACAAATTAATATTCGAAACGTTCCAGTTTGGAACAGTTTTTAACTCCGATATTTGAGGATGAAGTATTTAAAATTATCCAAAGTTTCAATTGAAACTTACTAAGATAAGTGATACGGAACAATAAAAAAACAAAAACAAATATATTTCTTTCATTATCGTTGCATTTGGAAGTCGAACTAAAAATACTTCCTAGCTCATTGAATATACGAGGCAATTGATTGAAGAATGTCTCTACTTCAAGTTAGTAGGACTCAGTTTCTTCACTTGTGTATTACATGTATATTCTCTATTGACGGACTAAAAATGTAGATATCGAGAATATAAGAACCAAGTTATAGCCAATAATATACCCGAAATAACTGTAGGCAATTTGTGGAATTTGACTATCATATTTCAACAGGCTTCGCTCCGAATCAGAACCATAGCATGGTTAGTGTTACGATTATATTGAGGCTGGAAATTCTTTCAGGCCGTTATTACACCAAATGATAACTGATTTGTTAGATCGCCGCTCTATGAATTGAAACGCCGCCCCAATGCTAAACAAATCGTTTATATTTTGTCTGTATTAAAAAAAGAAAGTTGTTTCATTGAAGTTCTAGCAACATTGTCTGTATTAAAAAAAGAAAGTTGTTTCATTGAAGTTCTAGCAACATAATTTGAATACTCCTTGCAAATGTATAACATTTAAAGTTTATTCTTGTCAAAAAATATATTGGAAAACATTCAGGATCTTCTTCTACCCAGAATTATTTGAGAAATTCTAAAGATTAATAAATAATACCAAATATAAATTCTTCTTTCAGATAAGAGTGTATTTTAATCCATAAAAATATACTGTTGCCAGCCGGTTACGTACCAGATACAGTGAAATAAATAGCTTTAACCAGAAATCTAGATCATATTTACAGAGAAAAAACTCCTACCAAATCATAGATCGTTCATTGAGGTTTAAGAATTTAAAAACACACTTGATATGAGTGCAAACAGTTCTTAATCGACATATTGAAATATTTTGACGATGTATACTTAAAAGATTATTCTTTCGATTGAAAACATTTGTAACAACAGTTAATGTTATGCACACAACTGAATCGTATGGATTCGCCAATTATAGACATATGCAAATAATTATATTATGTTGACAAGGACATTTGACGCCTGACGAACTCTTCAGCATTGGTCTGCATTAAATTGAAAACCACTCAAAGACTTTCATGATCCACTGTCCTTCCATGCGGAGATGAATAATTCAAGCAAGCCACCATCTAACGAATGCTCGTCGATTATTCACCAGAAGAACAAACGAAATAAAAGTTGACTCGTATTCAACAACACTTACCACTTCTCGATCCATCTGTAGAATGTACTGAAACCGACCAATGTCACTGATGGTTAAATCCTTCACGCTGAGCCGCTCATGATTGCCACTTGTAGGACTTTCACTACCCCCAAGCTGGGTGGTTTCACTGTAATAACTGATATTACGCCCGTACACACCATCCTCGCCGAAGTCCTCGACGGAGGGCGATGTTGAGCCTGCATTACGACGCCGGACATCCAAATCCAAATTGTTCTGGGTTGGATTAAGATGTAACGAACGGTGACGGCTGTGGTGCTGATGTTCGACACTGTGGTTTAAATTGTTCTCCAGTGATCCGCTTACACTGGGAGGATTCGGTTGGTTTGACACCTCCGGATAATTTCTCATCGGTGGAGGTGAATTATGAGCACTCTTCGATTTGTATAATTTGGGATTGTGTACGTTGTATTGTTTGTTCACCATTTTGAGTGCCTTCGCACAGCTTGCACTATTTCAAAATAACACTTTAGAAATGAAATTCAATCGTTACTTGTTGGCTAAAAATTCATGAATATTCAACGGAAATCACTCTCAAGGACAAGAAATGTTGCTAAATAAAAATATAAATTGAAAACACGGCAACATCAGAAAAGGAAGTATGAAGAAAACATTATCGTGATTTGATCAATCAATGTGGAAATTAACTGATCAATCAAGCGGTAAAGCTAAAACACGCGCATTCGCGATGAAAACAGAAACGCAGCACTGCCGGTCGTACGCCATTTCATGGTTTTGGTACAAGAAGTTTTTTTTAACAATCCGATAAATGCACTAAAAAAAGGAAACTCGCACACAGTAGCTAAGTTTTCACACACGATCGCGTGCCCACAAATGATGGCAGCAGTTACGACGGCAGTAATTCTGCAAATTCACACGCGCAACTTCCATCAACCGGCGCGCCTGGCGAAAAAACCGTAAGCACCAACCATGTGCATGTGCCAACCAACGGCTGAGGGTTTGGTTTGGTTGAGGCACACTGCCGCAACTGCTTCTAGCTAAGCAGCGATACGCTGGTTTAAATCCGACCGTATCCGACCGTAGGTAAACGGCAACTAAAAGAGTTCAACACGCGCTGGTTGGGAACCTGCGATATTGCAGCAACTTGGGTACTGACGGCGAGTTTGTTGTAACGGTCTCCGCATGGTGACGCGTCGCGATCATCGTCGCACGCGAGCACGAGCTGAGTTGCCCGAAACAGCTGGTCACCAGAGAAAGATTTACGATCGATTCACAAAATAATCTTGAAAATTAAATTATTAGTTTATTTGTGCTTTGTTTTTGTTTAACATACAATCTCATTCTTTCATTTACACTGGGGCATTATTTTTATTTCACTTAACCGACTATATTATGACCTTTTAAAATTGGCCTGGGGTAGTAATATGCCCTACGAGAGCGCAAACGTTAGTGTTTTGTTGACAGTGAAATGTACAGAAATTTGATAATAACTTTTTTTTGTGAACAAAATATCTAAACACAAAGCAAAGTCTTGGGATTACATTCCTTTTGTTGAATTTGGGCTTTCTGTTTCAACAGACTTCGGAGCCGATTCTTAGTGTACAGAATCATTGCATGGCTAGTACAATGGATCCTACTGGCACTAAGAATCCTTCTAAACATAGTAAGCAAAAATAATGTAAAGCATATTGTTATTTAGAATATTGCTGAACAATAGCAATGTCTATCCTGTATATAGAAGAAACCGTTTGATAAAAAAATTAAGGTAAAAAGGGACGTATTTCGGAACTTGCGTTATAAAAAAAATTATGTTTCATAGAAAAATTTACCAATCTCAGATATTATTATAAAGGTTTTTTTGCGATAGGTTCTGGAATGAAGGTGTAACGTTTAGTTGTAAATAGACTGAAATTTTGTAATTTTAGACAGATGTCAATTCTGGGTTAGAAATCTGTTCCAAAGAGCGTTTACGTATAGAAAAAGTCACGAGAGGGTTGAAATCGAATGAAGAAAACCCTAAAAAGTAGAATACAAATAGTCATTGAATCTGCACGAATCATGTCTGGTCTTACAAACCAGTTGTCGTATGTTCGAGCCCCGACCTGGAAGGATTCGTAGTGTCAGTAGAATCGTAGCAATGGTTCTGTACACTCTGAATCGGCTGCGAAGTCTGTTGAAACAGAAGGTCAAATTCCACTACAGGAATGTAATACCAAGGCTTTTACGAATCATGTTATACCGTTAGGATCATAGTGATTTTAGATTCACTAATAGTACTGTTGTTGTACCGTTGAATTCCACTATTATGTGAAAAAACCTATTCAGTACAATTCGAAACTCGTTTCATTTTAAATTTATAGCTAGAAAAAAAATGTAATTTCTAATTCACAACATTACATTTTCCCAGGTCTAACCTTCCTCTTGATGGAGCATATTTTAAATTTTTTTCACCCAGTATTTTTCGACTGGTTGACATGCTGGGCAATTTGGAGAACTCATTAGCTTGAGTACAATATAGATCTTATTGGCAGCATATCACTTCAGAACTACTTTGTAGTAGCTGACTAAATCGACCTTGACTTGACATGTCATCGTCGAGTTCCATTTCTTGACCACAACTGCAATTCGCGAGTTACTTCGCGAACTTGAATCTTTCCGGCTCATCCCTACTAGCGATGGGCGGGTTTTGGGTATTTGTACCCGAAGCCCGATCCGAACCCGAACATGACGGGTATTGGTCGGGTTCGGGTACAAAAAGAGATATGTTTGTCGGGTTCGAATTAAATAGTTTGGTCGTTTTTTTTTGGTCTCGGGACTTTTTTCGGGTTCGGGAATGGGTAAAGATGTTTATATTGGCATCGGGTACGTGTCGGGTTCGGGTTTGGAACAAAAATTAATTCCGGGTTCCGGTCGGGTACGGGTAAATGTGTTTTATTTTCGATCGGGTACGGGTCGGGTTCGAGTTTGGAAAAATCATCACCTGGCCATCTCTTATTCCCACGTCCAGTCCCTATGTAAAACTTTTGACCGGGAAACAGCTTAAAATCGAATTTGTCGTAAAACCACGTTAGGATTTTGTGTTCGTTAGTTTTAGAAATCCCGAATATTTTCAAGAATAGATAAATATTTAAATGCAGAAAATAATTCAATAATCCGAATACTGTTGACAAAATTTTTCAAACGAGTAATGTGTATCTAATGTTTAATGTTTGCAGTATGGGTTTTATTGTAGAGATGTATGGAATTGGCTCTATGGGTTTTATATTTGTTCAATATTTTATAAAAAATATCATAGCATCATATAACCTGTGGTTCACTATGAGATTGATAGTCTTTATTACACTTCTTCGGACGAAACTAGCCTAGAGGTCTGCTAAAATATTTAATCAAGAATAGATCCTGGTTTTCTGTCGAAGAAAGCAGTACAAGTTTCTCTTTTCTAATATCAGTTACCAGATTTGTTAAAAATATCAAATTTAGTTGTTTTTGCCTTTCTAATATAGAAAGGCTATCCTGCGAAAACTGACTTTACAACCGAGGCCCGGAGGGCCGAGTGTCATATACCATTCGACTCAGTTCGTCGAGATCACAAAAAGTCTGTGTGTGTGTGAAATTATGTCACTCAATTTTCTCAGAGATGGCTGAACCGATTTACACAAACTTGGATTCTAATGAAAGGTCTTGAGGACCCATACAAAGTTCCTGAGTTTCATATGTATCCGACGTCAGGTTCCGGAAATACAGGGTGATATGCACCAAAAAAAGGACAAAATAGTCACACACGTTTATCAGAGATGGTTGAACTGATTTTCACAAACTTAGATTCAAATGAAAAGTCTTATTACCTTATACAATTTACTGAGTTTTATTTGGATCCGACTTACGGTTCCGGAATTACAAGGAAATATGTAAAAAATTATGTAAAAACATGCAATTAATTTTCTCGGGAATTTATTAACCGACTTTCACAAACTAAGAAGCAAATAAAAGGTTTTAAAATTCTTTAAAAAGTCACCGAACAACGGATCCAGATTAGACTTCCGGTTTCGGTATTACAGTGCGATAAGTGGAAATTTTAAACTTCATGAGTATTTTTTCACAAGCGATGACGAAACGAGGTGCACATTTTTTATAAAACTTACTGCTAAATTCATCTAGTTAGCAGATCTTGTTAGTTAGTGAATATATAAACTACCGGTCTCCGCTTCCGAAAGTACCGATAATAGTAAAGAAAATCTCCAAAAACGGAACTCCCATCGATTTCTCAGCAACGCTTAAGCCGTTTTTCACGGTTCATGATTCAAATTAAAGCTTTCATTGTCATTAAATATACTGTGCAATTTCATCCTGATCCGACTTCCGGCTCCGAAATTATTCAAATTACTAAACGAACCAACTTTGGCTATACTGGTTCCAAGTTCCTGGTTCCAGAAGTAGTGATAAAAAAGTTTAAAACGAGACTCACTCAATTTTCTCAGAGATGATTTGATCGATTTCCATCAACAGGCTCAAATAAAAGTTCCTACAGTCTCATAGGTTGCTGTGTAATTTCATCCGGGTCCGATTTCCGGTTCCAGAACTATAGGGTAAAGTGTGTTTAATCATTTAGTGCGATGATGCAAAATAACGAAAAATTCTTATCAACTTGACATAACTGTTTACAATTTGAAAAGGTTATGTTAGTTTATATCCAAAGAAAGTTTCTTATCTTATTCAAGATTGAAACAAAATTCTTCTCAAAATCTTCTGGTGATAATTTTGAAAATATAAGTAATATGAGAAAGGCATCATTACACCACTAGGTGGATTAAACCAGGTTTTTATCACTATACTTACTCGTTCAGCATGCAGTTCCTTAAGGATTTATTTTTATTTCCTCGATAGAATTCTTTGTTTACCGGTATACCGGTAATGAGCGAGAGTTTTATATTGGTATAAAGCGAGCATTTGAGGATTTGTATTAAGACATAAAGCAGTCTTGAGCTCAACTTTATACACTTCACTTCTCAACAAGTCAGCAACAGATGGAGAGAAAAACATAAAAATGCATGAAACAGCGAAAAATGAAAATTTTGCGAAAATGTATCGCTCAGAGGAAGGACTTTAACCTTCGCACTTCTCCTTTCTGGGGAGACGGGTAAAGTCGTCCAAAGCGCAACGCAACAAGCGCAGCTGGAAAAATCAACATGTCAGTTTTTTGGGATCCTCGAGCTATTGTTTACATCGACTATCTTGAAATAGATAAAAACATAAATAGTGACTACTACATATAGTTATTGATGCGTTTGAAAGGCGAAATCGAAAGAAAGCTGCCCAATATGAAGAAATAAACAAACAATGCACCATACATGAGGTCACCATATTCAGCGAGTGATTGGGTGGCAGCCGATCAACGCTAGGATGTGTAAGTTGAGAATTAAAGGCCGTTTTTTCAATTACAGCATCATCAACGTGCACTGCCCACATGAAGGGAGACCCGAGGACGAGAAAGAAGCGTTCTACGTGCAGCTGGAACAAGCCTATGACGGCTGCCCACGCAGAGACGTAAAAATTGTCATCGGGGACATGAATGCCCAGGTAGGAAGTAACAATATCAGGCAGGATTTATGGGCGAACGCGCTACCACGGACCAAGTGTTCGCCATCCGCCAGGTGTTGCAAAAGTGCCGCGAATACAATGTGCCCACACATCACTTATTCATCGATTTCAAATCAGCCTACGACACAATCGATCGAGAACAGCTATGGAGAATCATGCACGACTACGGATTCCCGGACAAACTGATACGATTGGTCAAGGCTACGATGGATCGAGTGATGTGCGTTGTTCGAGTATCGGGGATAAACTCGAGTCCCTTCGAAACTCGCAGAGGGCTACGGCAAGGTGATGGCCTTTCGTGTCTGCTATTCAACATTGCTTTGGAGGGTGTGATAAGAAGAGCGAGGATAGACACGAGTGGCACGATTTTCAGAAAGTCCGTCCAGCTACTTGGTTTCGCTGATGATATTGATATTATAGCACGCAACTTTGAGAAGATGGAAGATACGTACATCGGACTAAAAGCTGAGGCCAAGCGGATCGGACTAGACATCAATGTGTCAAAGACAAAGTACATGAAAGGCAGGGGCTCGAGAGAAGATAACGTCAGCCACCCATTACGAGTTCTGATTGGTGGTGATGAAATCGAAATGGTCGACGAGTTCGTGTATTTGGGCTCACTGGTGACTGCCGATAATGACACCAGCAGAGAAATTCAGAGACGCATATTGTCAGGAAATCGTGCTTACTTTGGACTGCGCAGGACGCTTCGATCGAGCAAAATTCGCCGTCGTACGAAGTTAACTATCTACAAAACGCTGATTAGACCGGTTATCCTCTACGGGCACGAGTCCTGGACAATGCTTGCGGAGAATCAACGCGCACTAGGTGTTTTTGAACGGAAGGTGTTGCGAACCATCTTCGGCGGAGTGCGGATGGAAGACGGTACGTGGTGAAGGCGAATGAACCATGAACTGCACCAGTTGCTGGGAGGACCAACCCTCGTCCAAACGGCCAAGGTCGGGCGGTTACGGTGGGCCGGGCATGTTGTTAGAATGTCGGAGAACAACCCGGTTAAAATGATCCTCGACAATGATCCGACCGGTATAAGAAGAAGAGGCGCACAGCGGGCAAGATGGATCGATCAAATTGAGGACGACCTGCGAACCCTTCGCAGCTACCGAGGCTGGCGGCGAACAGCAATGAACCGAGTTGAATGGAGACGCCTCCTGTATACAGCAGAGACCCGCGTGGTCTACGACTGAAAGAGTAAGAGTAAGTATCGCTGAGAAAAGTGAGTGAGATCCATTTTGGTATATATGACCACTATTTCCGGTACTTCCAGAACCAGATACCGGAAACCAGGATAGCCGGAATCGGTTTGTTTAGTTGCCTACTGATAATGACTATCGATTTGTGTAGTTTTGAGACCAGTTTAGAAAATTTTTTACGTTTTTTGTTTCGCCGGTTTAAGTGACGGTGTACAATATTGAACACACTTTACCCTATAATTCCGGAACCGGACGTCGGATCCAGATGAAATTCAGGAATTCCGTATGGGACTACGAGACCTTTCATTTGAATCTAAGTTTGTGGAAATCGGTCAAACCATCGCTGAGAAAAGTGAGTGAGATCCATTTTTGTATAATTGACCACTATTTCCGGTACTTCCGGAACCGGATACCGGGAACCAGGATAGACGGAATCGGTTTGTTTAGTTGCCTACTGATCATGACTATCGATTTGTGTAGTTTTGAGACCAGTTTACAATTTTTTTTACGTTTTTTGTTTCGCCGGTTTAAGTGACGGTGTACAATATTGAACACACTTTACCCTATAATTCCGGAACCGGATGTCGGATCCAGATGAAATTCAGGAATTCCGTATGGGACCACAAGACCTTTCATTTGAATCTAAGTTTGTGGAAATCGGTCAAACCATCGCTGAGAAAAGTGAGTGAAATCCATTTTGGTATATATGACCACCATTTCTGGTACTTTCGGAACCGGATACCGGGAACCAGGATAGCCGGAATCGGTTTGTTTAGTTGCCTACTGATAATGACTATCGATTTGTGTAGTTTTGAGACCAGTTTACAAATTTTTTTACGTTTTTTGTTTCGCCGGTTTAAGTGACGGTGTACAATATTGAACACACTTTACCCTATAATTCCGGAACCGGACGTCGGATCCAGATGAAATTCAGGAATTCCGTATGGGACCACGAGACCCTTAATTTGAATCTAAGTTTGTGGAAATCGGTCAAACCATCGCTGAGAAAAGTGAGTGAGATCCATTTTTGTATATATGACCACTATTTCCGGTACTTCCGGAACCGGATACCGAGAACCAGGATAGACGGAATCGGTTTGTTTAGTTGCCTACTGATCATGACTATCGATTTGTGTAGTTTTGAGACCAGTTTAGAAATTTTTTTACATATTTTGTTTCGCCGGTTTAAGTGACGGTGTACAATATTGAACACACTTTACCCTATAATTCCGGAACCGGAAGTCGGATCCGGATGAAATTCAGGAATTCCGTATGGGACCACGAGACCTTTCATTTGAATCCTAGTTTGTCAAAATCGGTTCAGCCATCTCCGAGAAAACCTAGTGAGATTATTTGACACATACACACACACACACAGACATTGCTCAACTCGATGAACTGAGTCGAATGGTATATGACACTTTTCACTGGTCGGTTTTTCAAGTGATTGCATAACCTTTCTATATGAGAAAGGCAAAAACAATGTTTTATCAAAACACGAAACTCGGTTTTTTCCATTTTTTAAACAAACTACAAAACGACTTTACTCTAACCTCGATAGCTGTTTCTGGTCGGATCGACTTAAAATTTTGACCCGTTTCAAGCAAAGGTTAGTACTCAAGAAAGACGTGGTTACTGGTTTACTACGAGCGCCATCTCTGCTTTAGTCTCGGGACTTATTGATCCATGTGTTAGAACGGAAAAGGAGAGACGGTTCGGATAGTAAATGGTAAAAGACCTTTATCACTACTTTCCGACATACCAGAGACTTGAACGAATCGCATTGTTCAGATGCCTAAGCTCGACTCCTGTGGTAGAAGGTAAAAGTTAAGTTACTAAAAGATTTCTGCTTGCTTAAATGACCCTCTGTCAGGTCTCTCATTTTCCGTTCTATATATTCACATCCTTGCTCTCCCTTGAGTACTATGATTCTATAATTTTCATTTTCTGTTTCTACAAAAATGGTTTGTCACATGTGTCATGTCACAGTGAATGCGATGCGATAACAGTACATCGCATCAAAACGCTTCGCTTCGCAAAAAGCGCTCACTCTGACAGCAACCTTACATTAGATCAAAGCAAACTTGACAGAAAGAAAGTCATGCCAGAACAACACATCGCTCACAACACTAGCCTGGCAATAATCTTGCGTAAGTGTAAATCGGCGGCGAAACCGGTTAACAGCTGAAAGTTGAATTCCGCATGGGAATGTTGAACTTCGACTATGTTCTCGGTTAATTCTAACGTTGCTTGCCTCTTTTGGACGTCCACTGCGTTCATCGTCTTCGGTGCTCATATGACCAGTACGAAATTTTGCAAACCACTTACGAATTGTTGCTTCGCCCGGTGCAGAGTCTGGATAACACTCATCAAGCCATTTTTTTGGTATCGGCGGCACTTTTTTTCATCAAAAAGTAGTGTTTCATCAACACACGAAGTTCCTTTTTTTCACAATGTAATATCTCACAAACTAATAATCAGACAGCTGTCAATTTTATACACGTATCTTTTGAAGGTTGGTACTAACTGAAAATGGTATGGATTTAATTCTAGTGGCGCCCTCTCATAGAAACGATACGAACTTTTCAGCCGATCTGTTATAATGGTCCATATCATTCGCATTTTATCCACACCAAACTACTTTTGGTTACCAATTGTGTGGGCCATTGACGTTTCAGCTCACGCTTCAATTTCCCTTTCGTTTAGATTGTTTTGATTTTCCTTTGCTTTGGTGCGGTTTGACGAAGCACAACTTTAGCTTCGTATCCGATCGCGGTTGTAACCACCGCATCGTTGCTTCGTGTTGAGTTGCGTCCCACCGTGAGATCGCGGACATACAGTCGCCTCGGCATTCCGCGCTTCTGCCAAACGCAGAATACTTCATCGCGGTAAGAGAATTGACCTACTACTACCGACACAGCGATGGGGCAGTGCAGCTTGTGGAGAATTTCGTTCATCAGAAAACGAGCAGTGGTGATTCGGCGGTTTGGATTGCGATGGCAGACTGAGCTGAAATCGAAAGTGATTTCAGCGCGGAGAGACGAAGATGGCCAAGTTGCAAACGATGAACCTTCTCATGCGGATGAGATAATAAGGAGTTGGAGGCGCTATCGCGCCGTTTGTCTTTCTCGTTGTAGTTTTTGTTGTCATCTTTTAGGCGATCATGCTGATGGCGAGGATGATGATTATGATAATGATGATGCGGCTTGTGTTCGATGGAATTTATGAGTCGCATGGAGCCGAAAATTGCGAAAAAGGAACATCGTTTGTGCTACTACATATTTCTTCTCCATAGTAACATGTGAAAACAAAGCCAATCTTGTTTGAATTTGGGTGATATGATTGGTGAAAATATTCAATGGTGCAATCAAAACTAGCTGAACCATAATTCTATCTAATGCTACCGAAATTTTAGTATTGTCTTTTTTATTATGATTTGAAACAGAATTTTAGTAGCGTTAAAATTTGAATACAGATGGTACAATTCAAATCTCTAATGAATATGGATTCGCATGATACACCGCAAATGCATAACGGGATGAGGTTGAGAGCCGAACCGAGATGCGTGAAAGGTGATCGATTTATCCATCAAACTTTCGATTGTATTAATTACAATGATTAGATGCAATACAAGGGTATTTATTTATTTTGAAAAATTGTTACTCAAGTAGAGCCGGAGCTTCACGTCTGATTAGCGGTTTATGTTCAGCTATTAAGTGGCCTAGCAGATTTATGTTGAGCTATCAAGTGTCATATATCAAACGTCTCAGTTCGTTGAATTAAGCAAAGTATGTGAGAGTGTATGTCAAATAATCTCACTCTCTCTTTTCTCAGAGAGGGTTAAATTTTTTTTAAAACTAAGATTCAAATAAAAGGTCTTATGGTTTCATAAGAAATTCCTGAATTTTATTCGGATCCTACTTCCGGTCTCGGAATTACCTATCGCTATAACCAGTAAGCGATACGAAAAATCGTAAAAATGTCCTAAATTGGGCTCAACACATTGTAAACCAATTTAAAGATCATATCAATAGCTAGTTATACAAGTTCTTGAATTCGGGTCCCGGAAGTCTCAGAAAAGGTGTTCAGAACTATTAAAATGAAACTCATATCGTTTCCCCAGACATGACCCAACCAATTTCCACAAAGTTTTATGCTATTCTACAGAATTCCTGATTTTTTCCGAATCCGACTGTCGGTACCAGAGTTACAGGTAATGTATGATAAATTTCAATACGAAACTACGCTAACGCAAACTACGTAAAAATCGTATAAAATGTGCTTAAAGCTAATCCAATTTCTTGATCATGAACATTTAGGGGTATTTGGTTTGTTCAATTCAAACCACTAAACAAACGTAAAGTTCACACAATTTATGTGATATTCCACAAGGTCCCATATCCTATCTGACTTTAAGGAGTGTCATTTAAATTAAATTTGCGTCTGCTTAGTGGTTTAAATTCAACTGCTAGGCGAAGATGGCAGTTCAATTTGAACTGCTTTAAGCAATGATGAGCCGAAGGCAAAACGGGAAGAAATCGAATTGATCACGATTGTTGCTAGCCGTAATAGCCGGCTACAGCTTTACCGCTGCTCAGATTCTGGTTTCGGAGATGCCGAAATAATGACGCAAAACTCAATTCTTTTTCTTACCGATAACGTAATCGTTTTTCCTAAACTTAGATTCATATGAAAGATCTTATGGTTCCTTATGATGTAATTTAATATTATCCAGATGTGAATCCGGAGTTGTTGAGTTTTTCTAAATTTCAAATCGTCACCATCTGGGCTCATAACTGTTTCAGTTTGTAGTTTGTAAACTGTTGCTTTTATATACGAGTCAAGGCTGCGTAATATAAGAAACACATGACTTGGTGGATTGAAATATTTTTTTAATTGTTTATCTCGAAACTTGTTGTGCGCGTCTCGTAGATTTAAAGTGCCAGGAGGAGAATCTTTCAAAATCAATAAAAAAAACTTATTCTCTTAAACACCTTAAACACCATTACACCTTAGTGGCGTGTCAGTGGATATTAGAAATTATTTGTGATAAACAAAGTTAAATTGGTTGAAAATTCTACTAAATGGTCAACGCAAGCAGATGATTTATTATGTAATTTATCGATTTAACGTGAGTTTCTATTACGTTTAGAGTTGGGTAGATTTGACGTTTGAGATAACGGTGATAATTTAACTTTGTCACTTATATTACACCTCAATCCTGTTGTTTCTGAATGACATTTCAACGAATTGCGACAGTGAAAATCGCATCTATGGAATGAGTCTGGAAATTGTAGCATCCTTTTATGGAATTTTTGGACAACTATGAATTATTGAATATACACGTAATATCCTTTCTAATTTATATTAATATGTCTGTGGAATTCCGTATATTGTTTTCGTGGGTTACACAGAACTATTAAATAATGGAAAATTAAAAAAACAATTATGCTATTCATTTAGTGCCCATACTCAATTAACCATGTGGCCCAAAATAGTGGAGCACATGGATCAAGTAGGCTCAGTAATGTTTTCACACAAACAAGCTCGTTTCGCGCCAATAGATTTAATTAATAATCTAGTATTCATATGTTGCTCTTCAGTGGGAAAGCGTTGCACAACTCGCTACGCGCTAATCAATCATTGAAGATATAGCATGCAAAGTAATTCCTATCCTCAGGCCCGATAAAAACCCAGCTGAAACATCAAGTTATCGACCAATTATTTTCTTCTATAAGTAAACTTTTTGAAAAACTACAAGGATCAGCCCCATGGGGTTGTTCGAGCCATTGATGTGGAACAAGGCAACCAAAATTTCTAATGATCGACATTTTCAATTAATCGTCACACTTTTGAATCCGTAAATGCACGAGAGTCTGCTTAGGGCATATTCAGGAGTGTTCTAGTTCTAGATGCATAATTTATGTCAGTTTTAAAATTTAAATCTAGAAATTATAACAAAATAAACTGGCAGCCCCAGCAGCGTTTTATCTGTGTTTCAAATATAGAAAAAATAGAACGGCAATGTATACCAGTTTTAAAATTGACAGTAGAACTGGGCGAATAAATAAAACTAAAAGGGATTGCTGGTGATACGTTTGTTTCAGTTTCATTTACATTATAGACCACCCATATGAAACTTGCAGCTGCTGAATTTGCTCTTAGTCTTTATTACGAACCAACACCGAACACGCGAACCCAAAATATAGACTATATTTGTCATGATTTGTATTTGGTTTTTAGCCGACGAAATTACATCAATAGCCCCAATGTATGTAATTATATGTTTGTACATGCTTGCGATACAGATATCGATATTTAAGCTTCTTTTCGCCAAGCTTGTGTTCAAGTTTTGTATGCAAGTAGTTAATTTTATAGCGTTTCTCTACCATCCATTACTACCATTCTGCGATTTCGGTAGAAACGATAAACTTTTTCTCATTATCAATCGAGTTCATCTTATATAAATAAGAAATTAATCTTATGCACTCCAAATTTACAAAATTTACCCTGTCAATTTCTCAGGCGAAACGACATAACATGGGATTTCATCCAATCTTTCATGACACAAGATCAGGGCATAGCAATTAAAGCTTCAAATCGTTTTATGGCACGTTTTTGTCTTGCTGTCTAGCAACAACCTACCTCTAGCAAGCTACGTGTAGGACTGAAACGTTAGCTATAATTTTGCTTATATTTATAGCTTCGCGTTCTTTCAACAGCTTCGCTTTTGCATCGATTGACCAATCAGAGCGTTGCATTCCCTTTGATATATCGCTTACTCCTTCAAAACCGTCGACTATGGCAGGGAAATCCGGTATGCCGGAGATTTTTTGCATGCAAAATAGGACACTGCTAGCTATTAATCAACATTTCAATGATATACTATTAAAAATACATGGCTATGAACATTCAAATCAATACGTAGAAATATTTCCAATCAAATAGTGACATGATATTATTAATTGATACAAAATTGACTGAACTGTAATTGTTTAAAACCTGACCACTTTTCTACATGTATTTTTCTTGAGGTTCTAGTTTGCACCCCTATATAGAAAACAAAAATGTGTTCCACATTAAAAAAATTAGATGAATTTTATATAGACTTTGTTGTGAGACAGTTTTTGCGAAAGACTTACCGTATTGAGACATAGCCAAAGCTTGTCAAAAATGACCAAAATTATAAAATCAAACTTCTATAGATTCACTAATCAACAGCGCATCGAATAGTCAAAAATATTACCGTTTTTCATATTCACCCTACGCTCGCCTTGAAAATGTCCCAAATTGCCCTATTACTGACTGCGATGCTTTCCAAATACTGTAACGACCTATCGCAGCAGACAATAGTCGGTTCATCTGAAGCAACAACCCACATTTCTCGACTCGGATGTTCATGAACGTACTAATAACTGTAGGTACACAAAGTAGAGTATCGGTTCTTTCACCATCAGCAACTTAAATCAGTTCATATTTAATAGCAGTGATTTCAGTATTCTGAAGTATTCTACTAAGACGCTCAACCAAAGAAATTATTGGATCGGAAGTTTCGTATGCTCTCCCGATTGAATGTCATTTCTCTTGTACTGACGAACCCGCTGAATATTTCAGTTCATAACATCAATTACCAATAAATCGTCTTAACAGTTGCCTTCAGCGGCGTTGGTAACATTTTGGTACCGGTTCGAATCTATTCCAATCTAAGCTAAATTGAGGAGTGTTCTTTTCATATTCATAACTTCATTCTTAGTCACCGATGAAATATGCCATCAATACACGCAGCATGGGCTCGGTAATAGACTTTAAATGGTGTCACTTGGGTCCATTAATCAACGGCAGTGCCAGATTTAATCAAGCAGTAGAATACCAGGCAGCTAATATGCGTAAGTTATTTGGCGGAACCTATCCGTGCCGCATTGTTCAAGAAGTGTTACTTGCAATTGATCACATTCACAACCACCGTCACTCTCCCGCCGTATTCAGCCAATCGAACGATTTCAAGAATCGATTAATTGAACATTTGATCACACATTCAAATTGTTAGTGTTTTTCTTTCATCAATGGTGCTGTCAGTTCGGCGAGGATAGTCAAAATAAGGCTGGTGTAAATATTATACAAACTAATTTCGTGATTCAACCGGAAAGAATTCCCCACGCAGACATTTCGAACTTTTGCTGCACCTTCGCTCTTACTATGTGAGGACCAAAAACAGTATTTTGATTAGCTGTGAATCAAGCCACATTAACGTCAACGTTAAGCCTTAAAGCCGTTCACGCCTCACCAAATTTCACGCTCTGTCTAATTCCTTGGTCGCACACATTTTCATAAATAATTTTGATCACAAGGTGATTTTTATACCAACGGCCTTCGGGCGTCACCTATTCCGGTGCAACCTGAACTATGCCCCACCCCAGTGACATTGATTTTTAGGATTGGCGACCGCCAGTGTGGCGATGCTGAGGCTGGAATGCGTGATCAACAGCACGTGAGTGAGGCTAACCGTGTCACGCCGGTTGGATAATGTTTCGAGCGGGTGGCCCGACTCGATCCATTCGGTCATATACCGAAAATTTTATAACTCTCTTTGAAGCGAGTGTATGGGTAGAGCCAACAGGCAATGCATGTAAGTCAGCTGACTTGATTCCAAGTAAAGCTATATGTATTTCGGATTTCTGAGTTATGCGCTTGATCGTACAAGATCATTGGATCACGTTCTCATATATAAGACAAATTTACATCCCGGGTAGAAATGACCTGCAAACTAAGAGCAAATTCTATTATTAAAACTAAATATCTCAATGGTAGAAGTTAACATTATTTAGTATCATAAAATATCAAAAATCGTAACAAAGGATGAACAAAATATTTATAGAGACGAATTTTTCAGTAATTTAATATTCTAGCATTCAGACAGTGGCGAACGAGGAAATTTGACGTCCGGGGCAAAATAAGAGATTTGCCGCCCATAGTTTGTTTAGTGAGCAAAAAAAATTGGTTGAACTTCATCTCCGGAAAGACGACTGGCTTGAGAAAAACATAGGTCCCAAGGATTAGTTTGCCTCCCCCCCTGGAAACGGGGCAAGTGCTGTGAAAGTTTTGATGCTTATTGCCTTATAATTTCGGGACCGGAAGTCGGATCTTGATGAAATTGCACAGTTCATTTGAATCCGGCCAACCGGCACATCAGGATCGATGCCAATAACATACTGATTATGGTATACTGGTCAACGCAAATGTCAACGACTACGGAGTACGGAATAGATGGCGACGATGGCCCGACATTCGTGACATTCTACTCCCTGAGTAAAGAAGTGTGACACCTACTTGAAACGGCGAGTGGGCTAATGGTGCGTCTGTCTCCGTCCAGGTAAAACCTTGGCAGGAAACGTTCTTCATCTGTCCGTCAGTTTTGATGGGTACTAGGCTCGGATGTAACATTCACGACTTACGCTGAGCTGACTCTGGACACGAACCCCTTGAAGGTACGCCATGCTTGGACTCCCTGTTTCACAACCAAGAGATCACGAAAGCGACTACGTTCGCCAGAGGAGGATTGCTGAGGTCTCCGTCTCAGCAAACAGAAGGAGCAGAACAGCGACAAGAATTGGCTTCACAACGAAGTGCGATACACGCGGAGTAGCAGCGTGAAGAAGTGCAGAAGCAGCTACCGACGATTAGCGGATGGAGCGTACCTCAACAACAGCCGAAGGTAGTTGCGGCTAAGAACTTGACGGATGAGCTACACGAGTTCGTCGACAAAAAGCACAATGTGCACAAGGACATCAAGGACTTGGTGTTGAAGTTTCGGAGGGCTCTCGGAGCTGCCGTGAAAGAATGGTATAGCGTGACGCAGAGAACGGATGAGGCAGAGAGCGAATTAGCAGCGACTAAACACGCTCTTGCAATAGCTACGCAGCGGCAGCAGCAACGAGCCATGGTCGAAAACTTGGAGACGACAAAAAATCATCGGAATACTCGCTCGGAGAAAAGAGGCATAGATACGCCAGGAGAAGTCCCGAACGCAAACGGGAGCGCGCCAGCATTCGAAGTGATGATGGATGGCGCACTTTGGATAGCCAGCAGGCAGAAGAAAAATAAGCAAAAGGAGAAGTAAGAAAAGAAAAAGGAAGACAAGAGGAAGAAACAGAAGAAAAAAGAAAATTACCCACCCCTAGGCAGAGGAAAAAGGGTGATGCACTGATCGTCGAAACAAACAACAAGACGACGTACGCAGCGCTCCTTAGGAAAGTGAGGGATGACTCGGGGCTAAAAGAGTTGGGTGAAAACGTGGTAAAGACCAGGCGCACCCAAAAAGAAGAGATGCTGTTCGAGCTCAAGAAGGATCCTTCTGTTTAGAGCTCAGAGTACCGGGAGCTCATTGCGAAATCCTTGGGCACGATACAACAACGTGGTCACCTACGCCGTACAGCGAGGGCGATGCGGAATTTGCCGTAAGCCGACTGGTCTTCAACGACGAGCTCGTTGCCGTGGCGAAAGCATTGAAGGTGAAGAAAAAACGTGGCGTTGAAGGCTGCGATCCTGGAGTTTCTAGATATGTTCAGGTCAGTGTTGCAGAAATGCCTCGAAGAAGGTAGCTTTCCGGATATATGGAAGGTCCAAAAACTAGTGCTGCTGTCAAAACAAGGAAAGCAGCTGGGAGATCCAGCATCGTACAGGCCGATCTGCCTGTTGGATACGCTCTCAAAACTCATGGAGAGGTGCTCGTAGTCAGTAATCGCGAAGCAGTCCAAATGCTGAAGATCAAGATCGGAGAGGAGAGAATTCATAGCAACGCGCTTTGAAGCACCTGTGCGTGATGGTCGACGACCGCCTAAACTTTAACGTGCACGTCGACTACGCCTGCGAAAAGGCGGCGACGGCGGTTAATACATTGGCGAGGATTATACCAAGCGTGGGCGGTCCAAGAAGTAGTAAGAGGCGCTTCTTGGCAAATGTTGCAACCTCAATACTTAGTGCCAGCCTGGGCTGCGGCGCTAAAAACGAAGAGAAACCGTGGGAAGCTGAACAGTGTGTTCCGGCTCATGGCTATGAGAGTCGCGAGTGTCTACAGAACAATCCCGTCGGAGGCTGTAGGCGTTATCGTTGGGATGATGTCTATCTGCATCACCCTAGAGGAAGACGTCGAGTGCTACCGGCGGAGGAATGCTAGGAATACGAGAGCAGCTGCTAGAACGAACTCGCTGGCGAAGTGGCAACAAGAGTGGGACAATGCGGCGAACGGAAGGTGAACCCACCAACTGATTCCAAACGTGTCGGCGTGGGTGAACAGAAAGCAGAGAGAGGTAAACTTCCAGCTGACGCAGTTTCTGTCCGGGCATGGCTGTTTTCGGAAGTATCTGTTTCGGTTTGGACACGTGCCTTCCCCTCTTCGTCCGGAGTATGTGAACGTGGAGGAAACACCAGCGCACGTCGTCTTTGATTGCCCTAGAATCGCGGAGATACGCAGGGGTATCCGCGGCGTAACAGTCGCCAACATTGTCGAGGAGATGTTTCGCAACGAAGACACGTGGAACGTTGTTGACAGAAAAGTAACGGGGATACTGTGCGCGCTGCAGAGGAAGTGGCGCGAAGGCCAGAGAGCGCCGGACAGCGATCCGGTTAGGGATGATCCACCGCCGGGAACATGACTGAGTTGTCCGTAACAACACATATTATAGCGCAAATCAATAGGCGACTGCGACCACCGGCCGCTAAAGGATCAGCGAACAAGCGTCGGTTCGGGAGTGTCGGTATAGTCGAAATCCTTCGCCGTGGATTAGACGAGCAGATTGCGAAGTAGCACCGGTATGGTTCGTCTGGGCGCCAGTGAACCGGAAGCCCTCCTCCAACCGGAATCACTGGAGCGACTCAGGCATCCTGCCGTTCGATCCGTCCACGGGTATCGAAAGCGACGGTTACTGGAGTACTTCCATCGTGGGGGAATTCTTCGTCGGGAAAGGCTATAGCATTCGTCGGAAAGGCTATAGCAATAAACCGGAAACCAGGCTCCAACCGGAATCACCGGATCGACCTCGACACTCCTTCGAGTGTCCCGGTGGCATAACATGAATAATCGGGGTTGGGAGAACTTCCTTCGTCGGGGAACTCTCCGTCGGTGTAGGTTAGGGACTAACCGAGTAGAAGTTACAGCACCGAAGTCAAGTAGCCGGGGCGCCAGTAAACCGGAAACCATGCTCCAACCGCCCCCCCCCCCCCTCCGTCGGGGGGGAACTCTCCGTCGGTGTAGGTTAGGGACTAACCGAGTAGAAGTTACAGCACCGAAGTCAAGTAGCCGGGGCGCCAGTAAACCGGAAACCATGCTCCCCCCACCCCCCCCCCCCCCCCGTCGAAGTAACATCCTATGGTAGTCCCGACAGGGAGAGGGGAACGAAGCTTAGGGGGTGTTTTAGTTCGGGTTCGTTTCCCACATACCAAGTTCACTTATGTGCAGGTAGCTTGATGATCCGGCGATTTCACCTCCTATATAAAAAAAACACAAATACACACAAACATTGCTCAGCTCGATGTTTCTAGTCGGTTTTTCATGTGATTGGATAACCTTTCTATATGAGAAAGGCAAAAACGATTCAAACAGCTGTGAATGGAACAAAACTGGGTTAAAAGAATAACAATAAAAGCCTCTGAGTTAGACAGCGATTTAGATTATGAGTGAAACGTTTCTTTTATACATTTTTACTTTAGTCTTAACTCAAAAACATTTCCATTTTGTTTCGAATACATGTTCCCCATTATTTTTTTATATTTTTCAAACAAAATCATACATGGCTGATTGTTTCTTGCGTCGAAATGTTACTGGTAATTCTCGCCTTATGCGTTTTGGGATGTCGTGGTGCACTCCGTATAAGTAGGGATGTGTTCCTCAAGCGATATGTGTTCTGTAGCTGAAGGTTGTACCTTTCGAATAGTACACACTTAAAATCAATTCTCGAGCTCGGTTTAGTAAAATACCGAGACTGATCACCAACACACAATTTTTCTGATTGCTTAGTACTCAATATTAGGTTTTCTGAGATTCTTTTAGTAGATTTATTTTTGCCGAAATTTAGTAAAACCTTGTGCTGAACTCATCAGTGATTAACAATTATCCCGAAATCAGCAAATGCGTTTGCCGAAATTTCGAAATATGTGTAAGCTTGTGCCGAAATTAGGCTAGACAACTGTTTTTTACGGTTTACATTTTCGCTCATCACTACGCAGTTAATTTCTTACACTACAAGTACTCGGCGGTAAGAGTCTCGGCAATTATTTTACCAAGATTCAGCGAAAAATATACAACATTCCGAGTAAAAATATTACTTTCTGTACTATTTTTTGCGTGAATCCAAAAGTGGCTATTTTCACCCCAGCTTCATCTACTTGAATAAAACCTATACTCATTTAATAGTAGGGAACTAGTAAGCTTCGGGAGAACGCTGAACTATCAAGGGGATGTAAAAATCTGTAACCCAAAAATATCATTTATACTTACTCTTTCAGTCGTAAACCACGCGGGTCTCTGCTGTATACAGGAGGCGTCTCCATTCAACTCGGTTCATTGCTGTTCGCCGCCAGCCTCGGTAGCTGCGAAGGGTCCGCAGGTCGTCCTCAATTTGATCGATCCATCTTGCCCGCTGTGCGCCTCTTCTTCTTATACCGGTCGGATCATTGTCGAGGATCATTTTAACCGGGTTGTTCTCCGACATTCTAACAACATGCCCGGCCCACCGTAACCGCCCGACCTTGGCCGTTTGGACGAGGGTTGGTCCTCCCAGCAACTGGTGCAGTTCATGGTTCATTCGCCTTCTCCACGTACCGTCTTCCATCCGCACTCCGCCGAAGATGGTTCGCAACACCTTCCGTTCAAAAACACCTAGTGCGCGTTGATCCTCCGCAAGCATTGTCCAGGATTCGTGCCCGTAGAGGATAACCGGTCTAATCAGCGTTTTGTAGATAGTTAACTTCGTACGACGGCGAATTTTGCTCGATCGAAGCGTCCTGCGCAGTCCAAAGTAAGCACGATTTCCTGACAATATGCGTCTCTGAATTTCTCTGCTGGTGTCATTATCGGCAGTCACCAGTGAGCCCAAGTACACGAACTCGTCGACCATTTCGATTTCATCACCACCAATCAGAACTCGTAATGGGTGGCTGACGTTATCTTCTCTCGAGCCCCTGCCTTTCATGTACTTTGTCTTTGACACATTGATGTCTAATCCGATCCGCTTGGCCTCAACTTTGTACGTATCGCACAAACAAAACAACCTTTGTTGGCTTGAATATGGCGAACACAATATGGAGTCTCAAGAAGTGTATGAAACGTAAATAAAACCAGGATATTACTTTTTTCCGAAACTACTTTTTGCCGAAAATAGCGAAAGGCAGAATAGTCATTTTTGTTCTATGCACTGTCATAAACACGAAGAAAATAATATAGGGATTGAACATCGATTGTGATAATATTATAGTTCTCATGATATGTGAATTTAAAATGATGAGAAATCACTCTACTTGGAATAATTTTGAGCATTCTGAACATAGGGTTATTTTGTTGTTTATTTTTTATATCTTTATAAACAGATTTTGATTGAAGGCGCATAAAAAAACAGTTAGGTAAAATTGAATTCCGCTCGACAGTTTTTGGATCGTTGTGAAATTTGTACTTTGTATCATGTTTGTGACTTAAAGTACTCTTCTGCTTTTTTATTGATGATAGAAAAGTATTCTGGATTCATTCAATGTTTATAATGTCGATGGTGACTAAGTTTCAACTAGTTTACTTGAAAACAAGTTATTTTCAAGTAATGAAAACATAAGTTATTTCAGTATGGCATTACAACGTAACGACAACTTATTTTTAGCCAAGTAAAAACTGCGCTTTTTGTGTCATGCAAGTGGTTAGATGTTAGTAACAATCACTCCAATATCTGGTTGCAAACTAGTCACAAACAAGCTAGCGTAACAAAAATTGTTACTTGGGATTGTCCCACGAATTCGTTTGCAATCGGTGAAAGTCGACGGCATAAGATTTGGGAGAGTACCTTGTAGGCGGCGTTCAGCAGAGTTATCGCGCGGTAATTGCAGCATTCCAGCTTATCGCCCTTTTTGTAGATGGGACACACGATTCCTTCCATCCATTCCTCCGGTAAAATCTCGTCCTCCCAGATCTTGGTAACGACCCAGTGCAGTGCTTTCACTAGTGCATTACCACCGTGTTTTAGTAGCTCGCTTGGTAGTTGGTCAACGCCAGCGGCCTTATTATTTTTCAACCGGCTTACCACCTCCTCCACTTCTTGGAGGTCTGGGACCGGCAGTCTATCGTCCTCCGCACGCGTTCCCAAGTTCGTTACCGCGCCGCTACTTTCGTATTCCGCCACATCGCCATTGAGGTGCTCGTCGAAATACTGCCGCCACCTCTCGATCACCTCACAGTCGTTCGTGAGAAGATCCCCGTTGGTGTCCTTGCACATATCGGCCTGTGGCACATGGCCTCTGCGTGAACGGTTCATCTTCTCGTAGAACTTCCTTGTGTCATTAGCACGGAACAGCTGTTCCATCGCTTCGCGATCTCGGTCTTCCTGTTAGCGCTTTTTTCTACGGGATACCGAGTTTAGTCTGTTCCGCGCCTGTCTATATCGCTCCTCGTTTGCTCTCGTCCGGTGTTGCAGCTTGCTCGCCCAAGCTGCATTCTTCTCGGCCACTAATTGTTCACATTCGTCGTCGAACCAGTCGTTCCTCACGTTCGGAGCCGCCGTACCTAGCATTGCTGATGCAGTGCTACATATGGCAGAACGGATGTCTCTCCAGCCATCTTCAAGAGTAGCTGCACCAAGCTGCTCTTCCGTTGGTAGTGCCACTGCCAACTGCTGCGCGTAATCTTGGGCTACTCCAGTATCCCGGAGCCGCGCGATGTTAAACCGCGACGTTCGGTTTCGACGTTGGGTAGCCACCGTCGAAAGTTTTGAGCGCATGCATACAGCAACCAAGTAGTGGTCCGAATCTATATTCGCACTGCGGTAGGTGCGAACATTGTTGATGTCCGAGAAAAATTTTCCGTCGATCAAAACGTGGTCGATTTGGTTTTCGGTCTGTTGGTCAGGTGATCTCCAGGTGGCTTTGTGGATATCCTTGCGGGGAAAGAAGGTGCTTCTGACTACCATTCCTCGGGAGGCCGCAAAGTTGACACACCGTTGGCCGTTGTTATTCGATGCGGCATGCAGGCTGTTCGGCCCGATTACCGGTTGGTACATTGCCTCCCTTCCTACCTGGGCATTCATGTCCCCGATGACAATTTTTACGTCTCTGCGTGGGCAGCCGTCATAGGCTTGTTCCAGCTGCACGTAGAACGCTTCTTTCTCGTCCTCGGGTCTCCCTTCATGTGGGCAGTGCACGTTGATGATGCTGTAATTGAAAAAACGGCCTTTAATTCTCAACTTACACATCCTAGCGTTGATCGGCTGCCACCCAATCACTCGCTGACGCATCTTGCCCAGCACTATGAAGCCAGTTCCGAGCTCGTTCGTTGTGCCACAGCTTTGGTAGAAGGTAGCCGCTCGATGCCCGCTTTTCCACACCTTCTGTCCCATCCAACAAAGCTCCTGCAGCGCTACGACGTCGAAGCTGCGAGGATTTAGTTCGTCGTATATTATCCTGTCGCAGCCTGCGAAACCTAGCGACTTGCAGTTCCATGTTCCAAGTTTCCAATCGTAGTCCTTTTTTCGTTGCGTGGGTCTATGCCGATTGTTCCGGGTCGTATTCTCTCCTGTATCATTCGTAATAGGTGTGTTCGGGCGGCTTATTAGGCCTGCGCCAACCCCCTGTCTCGCCGGAGGATCATCGTGCTTGCTCTGTTTAACGTCCCAACTAGCACTAGGACGATCCCGTTGGTGGGGTTGCCACCTTGGATTTAGCTGGACGGGATACAGCATTTCATACTCAGCCGCTGGATACCAGAACAGACGCTGTTTGAAGCCGCTCCTAACATGGAGTACAGACGCTCCGACATCCTCTAAAGAGGACCCCCTTCCCTGTCAGCATACGACCAAGGTCCCACCGGGGTCGGTTACCCGATCTTTCCTATGGTTGCTCGTACCCCAGCCGGCACCGCGGGGAGATAGGGATAGGAGTTACTGGACAAGAGTTACTTTTCACAAAAATGTGGCCTGCTAAACGTTGCGAGACTATAAATGCGTTTCGAGCCACTGCAAATATAAATCTGGCCATGACTAGGAGCGACATACCGTGATAATCTGTTCCATAAAGCTCCTGAAGACACTCATTCCTAGCAATGACTCCCATTGAAACTATTAACAGTGCCTCACAAGCATCTAAAAGCACTTGACTACCATATAATAAGTCTGTCGATCAACAGCGCCACTAGTTTCACACGCTGCTCACGACGTTGCAGCTGAAGAATTTGAAAATTAGCATATGTGCGAACATGAAAAGTGATCTTAAAAAACATTCAATCACAAATCATAAAAATTAGCATCAAATCCGACTTGGGCAATAACCATGGTAACCCCATACGAATTCAGTAGAAAGTGGAAATAGTTAGCCCCGCCACGGCGTTGGTGGAAAATATTGGACGATTTTGAAATAGGTTTTGAATTGGTGAATAGTGGCTCTAGTCGTTTTCACCTGTTAAAATAGAAATTATGACCATTATTATTATTTTACCAAACAACTGAACCTTCGTTGCAATCATTCAAATGTTTTTGTAACCTTTCAGAGGTGATAATTAACCAATTAAGCGATGGAGATTGCGAGGTAAAGCTCATCCAATACTTAATGCAAGTGGACAAGCAGAACTGATCGCAGTTTTTTTATTTATGTAATTTCCTTTTTCAGATAAACAAGGCAAGCATTGATTAAAGGTGCATTATACAATCAACGGGATTGGCGAATTATAGCGTTGATATACACAAGTTGACGCACCAAAAACGAATCGATCGTTGTAATTGAATTTTTCAGATCGATCGTATGTAGATGTGATTACTAGCCTCTATTCGGTTATGTTAACAACGACGTAACGCACCTTGGCGTCTGCATAACTAATTGATCTATTTCCGTTTGAAACTATCTCCCAGCGAAAGCAGATTTCTAGTTACACAAGAAGGACTTGATCGCCTCCGGTGTGTGATACTTTCTGATTAACGTTTCCTTCGGGGCGATCGCAAGTGTAACGCATCCATGCAGAAATTGAACCAAAGTTGAATATAGAAACTGTACAGTGACTGGTTCGGTTACCACATACGCGCTTGGTCTGATAGCATTACGTACTAATATAAAGAGAAGAATCTGCAGCTAATCGGTTAACCGTTATGTCTAGGCCGTTAGAAGGGTGTAACTATCACTTAAATGAGCTATTATTATTTTGTAATCAAAGATTATTAGTTACCGTTTCCGTTTCAAATTCGTTCTCCAGTGTACGTATAATAGACAGTTAGAAATTGATCTCAATTTACCAGAATCTGTATTAGTTAAACTATTGAGTCAAGGATAAGATTCCAATGTTATTTACCCAGTTTTCCAGGCATCCTTGAAAATTAATAGTTGAATAAATACAACTACTTTTGATCTTTCTTGAAATTTCTGAAAAAAAAAACAAAGAGATTCGTATTATAATGTGAGTGTTCTGAATCTATCGAAGAATGTGATAGTTTGGTGGCACCAAGTCTGGACTATAAGATGGGCGAGGCTGAATTTCTCTCTTTATATTATCCAAAGAATGTTCTATCGGATCTCCACGTGTTGTCTTGATTAAAAAATTAGGAAGTCGATTTAGTTAGACTCTTTTTTCTGACATTTTTTCTTCAATGCACACTTGTTTTCAATACATTGGTTCTTTGTTGGTTTATCCATTTGGAAACAGTTTGTAGTATGCGACACTAAACCGACATATTCCGAGCATAACCTTATCTTTGTACATACCTTATGATAAAAAAGAACCGGAATTTTCATTTTAAAATTCCTGCGCTTGTCCAATCGGTAAACTTTTATTCTCTCAACGTTGGCAACACTTTTATACACATTCTGTCAAATTTTGATGCATATCGTACGATTAGTTTTTGTTTGGCGTCTATACAAAGAAGTTGAAAAATTTTCGTGTGACGATTTTTATAATGGATGAAAATTTAGAACAACGTGCGTGCATCAAATTTTGTGTTGCAAATGGATTTAAGTGTTCCGAAACGTTGAAAATGTTAGAAAAGGCCTTTGGTGAATAGTGTTTAGGAAAAACACAGGCATACGAGTGGTATAAACGCTTCAAAGGTGGTCGTACAAGCTTGGATCATGATGAGATCCCTGGCCGCCCAACAACATCTGTTACTGAAGAAAATATTGAATCGGCGAAACAAATCGTGTTGCAAAATCGTTCTGTACCGATTAGAGAGATTGCTGTGTTGTTGAGCATCTCTTATGGATCAGCCGAACACATTTTAACTGATGTTTTGGGTTTGAAACGCGTCGCTTCTCGGCTGGTGCCAAAAAAGCTGAATTTCATTCAAAAACAGCGTCGTGTTGATGTGGCCAAAGATATGATTTCCAACGCAGATAGTGACCCCACATTCATCGAATGCATCATAACTGGTGATGAGGTGTGGATCTATGAATATGACGTTGAAACCGCACAACAATCGACCGAAGGCGAGCCGTTGTTCTAAATTGCCATCCATTATAAAAATCGCCACACGAATATTTTTCAACTTCTTTGTATAGACGCCAAACAAAAACTAATCGTACGATATGCATCAAAATTTGACAGAATGTGTATAAAAGTGTTGCCAACGTTGAGAGAATAAAAGTTTACCGATTGGACAAGCGCGGGCATTTTAAAATGAAAATTCCGGTTCTTTTTTTATCATATGGTACTTCACTTCGGCGTATATTATACCGATTCACTGCATACAGATGCTGCATAATGGTTGCATGACAAACACGACGAAACAAGTCGTATTATGATGGTGACAATGGAGTCAGAAAAATGATACGAATTGACATCTCAAAAACATCAATAAATTGTAGCTTGGCACAAACTTATGTTTTCTGTTTCATTGTGACTGATATGCGCGCTGGATCAAATCAAATATTAGTTACTGACAAATTGTTTGGCAACCCTTGGTAAGTCGCACAAGCTCCGCCTTTTACCCTTTTTAGGTTACATAGCATTTAAAATGCACGTTGCAAATTCCTGAACTTGTTCCATGAATTTGTTTCATAAAAGTTCTGTCATTGAAGTGTAATAACGTGTGATACTTGGGCTCCTTGGTCAAAATCACTACTTTAGAGCGGTTTATACCAAACATTTAACAAAAAATATAGAGTTGCATACAAGATACGACTGACCACAATGATTAAAAATGAAACAATTCTTAAGTTCGCACACTAAATGCAAATTTATGATGATAGTGAATGCATTGAGATGGGAGCTTATTCTAAATTAAGTGCTTAGAATGTTTGCGAATAAGAAAATTGATAACTAGACTTCTTCATAATAGTTGTTTCTATTTTGATCGTTTATATTATATGATCTATAGTATTCTGAAGTTCATGAAAAGTATCCTCGAACTGATGATTTTAAAGGGTGCTGGTCTTACAAGCCAGTTGTCGTATGTTTGAGTCCCGACCTGAAAGGGTTCTTAGTGTCAATAGGATCGTAGCAATGATTCTGTACACTATGAATCGGCTGCGAAGTCTGGTGAAACAGAAGGTCAAATTCCACAAAAGGAGAATTTCTTACACAGCTGATTTCTGCTATTTTCAAAAAAAAAACAGGCGCGCTCTATACTTAGGAAATAATTTGAAAATTTTGTTTGGGTGTTTTGTAACTTACCATACTAATAATTTAAAAACAAATAAACTTTTTATTTTCATGATTTTCAAATAATTTAATGCATGACTGTTTTTTAACCCCTGAAGGGGTTTTTTTGTCGGGGGATTTTTTTTTAGTATTTTTCTCGTGTTCTGGGCCACTATAGAAAAAAAAATTTACGGTTGTTTTGAAAAATCATGCAATCAAGGGTTAAAGTAATAAGTCGACACAAGGCATGCATTCACAAATGGCAACTGTTCGATTCTATTATTTACATGACAAAGTTATTACCATTAAGAAATCATTTGCTTACGCGATGTTGTGATTTTTGTTGTAGGAAAAATAGTAAACCTAGTTATATTGTGATCGTGGAAAGATAGCGTACAAACTTATGAATTGTACAAATAGTGAATCGATTTAATAGAAGATTACATATATATTGGTCGGATTTTACCTACAATACTTTGTCATATTACATTTTATTTTGTACTAAGCCACGAAAGCCGCTTCAAAATGAAGTTCAGAATTTTATTCCGAATTCAGAATTTTATTCCGAATTCAGAATTTTATTCCGAATATATTGAAGCGTTTTATTTCTAGAATTAAAACAACTTAAATCAGATCAGCAAAACGATTTATTGTATTCGTTACACTTAGTCTAGGTTCCTCCTATGTGATCCTTGGAAGAAAAATTTTAATCATAGATTAGACCAAAATATTTTGTTTGAAAAAAACCATGCCAATTTCAAACCAATCAATTAGGTTGCATTATTATTGAATATTAGATTATTAATAGTATGTATACACAGATAAAACTATTTTGTGAATTTACATCTATTTTCATGCACATATTTGGAGCAGGTAATTGAAAATAAAGTTACTTTACAATTCTGTACGATTCAATAGAATTTGATCGCAAAACTAAGCGTTAATTGAAAGATACAGTTCTATCCATTGAAAATTCAATGTCATCCAATTTAATTTAGCATCGATGATGGTTTTCAACCCATGTCTATTCCTAATTATACTATTGATTCACATGTCATGTAAATTTAAGTATTTCTTTCTGTGTAGATTCGATAAGAAAGAAGTATCTATAATTATTTTTATTACACAATCTAGAACTGAATGCATTTACAAACCACCGAATCATTTATAAATGGAGATTACAGTGTCCATGAGGATCATGACACATGAATCTATTTTAAGCGTTACACTATTGAAGTAATGTTTTCGAATCAAGTTAAATGTGACAAATCCATCAAACCGATATACAAGCACTCCAAATCATGTCAAACAAATCTGTCACAAAAGTTTCTAAATTGGTCTACCAGTCATCGAAAAATTAAAATTATTATTAATTCGAATTTAATATACTAAAGCGAACATTGTGTGCAGCAGACGGAAAATGGCACCCACACACCGCACATAAAGCAAAAGCGACTATCCAGCAAGTGAACACATAAAATTTTCAGTCCCCTCGCCTAGACGAGCTATCTACTTTGTTTGGAGGCACCCACCGAGCTGTAGAATGCGCCAGAGCATGAACTCATAGTATCCATTTCGTGCGAATGTTCCTACTGTGCCAAAAGGTGAGATATTTTGCCTTTCTCATATAGAAAGGTTATGCAATCACTTGAAAAACCGACTAGTGAAAATTGTTATAACTATACCATTCGACTCAGTTCATCGAGCTGAGCAATGTCTGTGTGTGTGTGTGTGTGTGTGTGTGTGTGTGTGTGTGTGTGTGTGTGTGTGTGTGTGTGTGTGTGTGTGTGTGTGTGTGTGTGTGTGTGTGTGTGTGTGTGTGTGTGTGTGTGTGTGTGTGTGTGTGTGTGTGTTGTGTGTGTGTGTGTGTGTGTGTGTCAAATAATCTCACTAGGTTTTCTCGGATATGGCTGAACCGATTTTGACAAACTTAGATTCAAATTAAAGGTCTCGTGGTCCCATACGGATTTCCTGAATTTCATCCGGATCCGACTTCTGGTTCCGGAGTTATAGGGTAAAGTGTGTTCAATATTGTACACCGTCACTTAAGGTGAAATGTAGCGTCATAAAATGCGCGCAAAATTTTATCCGCTTCAGTTGAACGAACCGTCGCACAAAGCATATCAAGAAAAACGGACACATATTTCAATGATTGAGCGCAGTGGGATTACCTCTCGTTATTTTGGCTTGTAAATAAGACTGGACGTAATGGATTTTTGAATCCTTCACACTATGAATATTTGCTAATTCAATCGTTATTGTTAGTGATTACTCTTACACTAGAGCTATAAATCATGAGTAAATTTGAATGACTAACATGAGGTTATATGTATATGTATTATCCAACTTGCTAACCATGTATATGACTGTTGTTTATCAATGTTTATCACATTGTTTGTATCACGATAATACTTGGATTGTATTTCATTCAGTAGCTTGTCAATGATGAAGTTATAGTTTTGCTATAAAAATTGCTACAATCTAAAATAATAAATGTTATACGATATCACACAGCCAGGTTTAATTGCTTCAGCAACATCAATGTATTGAACTC
Organism: Malaya genurostris; assembly: GCF_030247185.1. NCBI lineage: Eukaryota > Metazoa > Arthropoda > Insecta > Diptera > Culicidae > Malaya > Malaya genurostris. The sequence continues at coordinate 98,850,153 of NC_080572.1, forward strand.
ATCAGAATTGGACATTATTAGCATTATAAATGACAGTTACTTAGAAAATAAACAATTTCTTACAATACCCATGTCATTATATTCTATTGTATTGTATTCGTTTTAATTTCAACACAAAACCCAATACTGCTTAAATTCGTGTGATAATTTTATATGTAATTTTTGCTCACGATATAATGCCACCGTGCCCACCGTGCATTTCTCACACCACCTCAATACGAAACAGCACATCGCAAGCAAATAAAAAAGATGCGGAAAAGTTTATGTAAACTTTTTCAAATTTCGGTAGTTTTAGCTAAAATTTTATAATTTTGAGTTGCATTTTCAGATTCTTTGTTAAATTTTGCTACAAACACTACTTTTCAGTTTTAAAATCATCCCCGTCTAACGGAACAGTAACCGTTTATACATTTCAAAAACCAATTACGGCTCGGCAAAGCAAAATTTCAAAATTCTAAGAATACTTAGTTATGATAAATTTGATTTCGAAAACTTAAGTGTTTTTGGTTTTTCGAAAATCGGTCTAGTTTTTGAATAATTGATCAAAAACGCGATTTTCGCATTCTGCTACATTTCACCTTAAACCGGCGAAACAAAATACGTAAAAAAATGTCTAAACTCACAAAACTACACAAATCGATAGTCATTATCAGTAGGCAACTAAACAAACTGACTCCGGCTATCCTGGTTCCCGGTATCCGGTTCCGGAAGTACCGGAAATAGTGGTCATATATACCTAAATGGATCTCACTAACTTTGCTCAGTGATGGCTCGACCGATTACCACAAACTTAGATTCAAATGAAAGGTCCTCCGGTCCCATACAGAATTCCTGATTTTCATCCGGATCCAACTTCCGGTTCCGGAGTTATAGGGTAATGTGTGTTCAATATTGTACACCGTCACTTAAACCGGCGAAACAAAAACCGTAAAAAATGTTATAAACTGGACTCTAAGCCGTTATTCCCAATCTTAGGGTCAATTGCAAGATCTTATGGTCCTACCAAAAATTACTGCATATTTTCGGGATGCTACAAACATTTAAATCGTAATTAAGAGTGCGTACTAGTAGAGTTTGTATGTCATGCTAGTTGGTGGCCGTACGAACAGACTTTGATTATATCGGTTCTCGGGTTCCGTTGCCGGAACTGCATATAATAGTGAACCCACTTCGTTTTCTTAAGGAATCTACCTACGCAATCATAGCACTGTTTTATTCTGTATGTTATACACAAACAATCTCTTGATTTCTTTCAAAAATCGAAGAGAAAAATTTAGAATAGAATACCACAATATTATATGTACATGAGAAAGGCATCATTACACCACTAGGTGGATTAAAACTGGTTTTTCATGTATGTATAACGAGAAGCATCTTTATATCGACCGAAGAAAAACTGCTACTGAATTAAATACGAAGTGTGAAGCAACGATCAAAATCGTCGGCCGTATTAGTGATTTCTCTTGAAAACAAAGATCTATTCATACCGATTTTTCAAAGATATATTATTGAAATGCTGAAACGACGTTGCCATTCATGTTTAATTTAAATGTTTCTTAATCAACTGGTTGTTGAATTATATAAATCTGCCATTATTGATGACTGACTTATAAGCGTTAATTTCGCAATGGTTAAGAATCTGTCAATTTTTATGGCTGCGTCCTGTTGTTTACACTCTTCTCTAACCACTTGTGCAGTTGTTTATTCGTTTTCATTAGTTTGTTTCGAAATGCGTGGACTTGCAGCAGAACAACGTCGAAAATTGTGTACAAATGGTGCACAGAACGCGGACTGTCACTGAGAAAGTATTTTCAAGAACGTTTTGCCAAGTTTTTAAGTCGATCGAAGCAGAAATCTTGGACCTGTGTGCCGAGCTCTTACTTCTTCGCAGTATGAGATAAGCAAAGATAAAGGCCCATAACTTGCCGAGTTTTTCTCCGGTAGGCTTGAAAATTTCACAGAATATTTTTGAAATGTTTTACTATGAGAAAATACAAAGAAAATAAAAAAAGATTTTTCAAAAGTGTTAGACCCTATCCGCCCCTTAATTTTGATTTAACACGGTCCTGCGGTTGTGAAAATACGGAAGGTGAGACAGAAAGAATGAAAGAATTTCTATGGATTGCAGTTTATTTGAAAAGACATGCATCAGAATTCCATGCTTCGCGATATAAGGGAATTGGGGGGAAACCCAATAAATTTTAGTGTTTCTCAAAAAACTTTTTTCTAATACAATTACAAAACACATTATTCCAATGTTTCTGATACTCAACACTTCGAAACGGACTGAACTCATTGTAAGCTTTCAAATGTCAAGTAAAATAAAAGCTCACTTCGTTTTCTCAAGGCCGTTGGAACCGATTTTCACAAACTTTTACTCGAATGAAAGGTTTTCTGGTCTCTCAATCTGCTGTTGAATTTTGTCTGGATCCTACTTCCGGTTGCGGAATTTCAGGTCAGTATTTAGAGTGACGCTGCAAAATCGGTAATATTCTATTAAATTTGTTTCTCGTCAGTTCACAAATTAATCTGGTCATGTTTATTTGGGTATAAATAATCTTTCTTGTTCTTACTCAAGATACAGCGATTTTAGTTCCTTAGTAACATTTCTGGGAATTTAAGTCATATGACAAAGGCATCTATACACCACTAGTTGGATTAAAATAGTTTGTTTAATCCTAAATTTATATCAAATGAGTATGCGTACCAAAGCAACAAATTTAATTTAATTTGTCTTCAGGCCCGGTCATCGGGGATGTTATGCAATTGAGTTAACGATATAATTTTTCTTCAAATTGCTCTACTATGCAAAGTGACTGATCGCAATTTATGTACAACCTTAAAGCATACCATTCGGATAGTGAACTGATTGACTCATTTTAATAAAACACATTATACTCATTTACACGCTCGCGATCGTATTACAGCCGCTGGGTCTTTTCAGGTAAATGGAGCATCTCGTGCCGGTTGTGAAGGATGCTGAGAAAAACCCGTGGTGACAGTAATTATGAATGGCGTGGATGTTTCTTCTTACCTTTTGCTTTAGTCTCTTATGGCCATATGTCATTGCATCTGATATAAGCCTACTGGTATTTTTTGATATACCAAGTGGATTTCCAGCAAGAAGCCCTTGTTTTTGGGTAATTGGAGAACAGTTCCCCGGTGAACAAGCAAAAGGTCAAGATATTTAATCAGGAAATCATTCATAAGTAAACGAATATTCAGCATGGACGGGTCTCGCCGTCCATGACAACAAGACAAGACATTTGTTTTTTTTATGAGAACAATTTTATGTTGCGCATTTTTTCCGATTCTCGTCTAGTTCAGATTTCACGCACTTGATTTTCAACATAAATGAACGGTAATCTTGAAAAATGAAAATAATCATCGAAAAGATCTCACGTCGTGATCTCAATGAAAAATGGTGATGCTATCCAAAAATCTCTCAGATGGGATTGTTCCGTGTCATGCTGAAAATCTGAGACCGTGAGAAATGGTTCAAGGTAAGTTTCGTGATAAAAAAAATAGAAATCATTCAAAGTATAACACGACATTCAATAAAATTGATTTGTTTTGGTTTTTGTATTTGAAAAGGTAATTGTGATGATTATGTGTAAATCAAGTATTTAACGATAGCCATTATGTTATTACTGTTTGATAATGCGTTTGAATTGATAATTATTGAATTACTTTTCATCTTCGCTTTTCCAGCCTCCAATGTAATGCATTTTAGATCTACACTTTTAACACTTTACTACTGTAATGATCGGCTCGGCTTACTGCCATTAACTGCCAGAATGATCGAGCGAATGTGGAAAATCAGGAAATAGCCAATTCACAGCTCGGTATCTGTACGATAAAACTTCTTGTATGTAGCTTTAGTTTCTCTCTTCTTCTTCAATCCAGCTACGAGTTTCAATCTGCTATCGGCAGTCGTATGTGTTTAATTTATCCGAAGGGGAAATAAAGTTTTAATTAATAAAACGAATTTGATCAAATTTCTACTCGCACAGCTGCAAATAGCACGCAATCGTGAGGCTTTAATCCGAGATGTCTCTAAATTTTTAGAACAAGCTGCCAACTATATATGTGTTAATCTTAATCATGTTATGAGGTATTACAAGTTCATAAAACCAAAAACATATCTGCCATATAATACTAAATCAGTTGTACTGTTTTCATTGTGATTGTATTTGCCGTTTTCGCTCAACTGTTGGTGTTTTGTTAAAATCAAGCTTGATATTATTGACCACCTCTAGTGCCGAACGCAAATGTGTCGTATCAAGAAGTGCTACCACATGGAAGCAGGACCTAACCTAACATTCCCCCGGAGTCGAGAGCGTGTGAAGTCGTATAACGATAAGGATAAACTAGTTAAATCTGCCCTCGACACGCACTGCCGCCGGTTGTCCACAGAAAGGTACAGACAGTAAAAGCAGTTGACAGGCAAATTTACACTCTCCTAGTTCCAAAGCCCACTACTGTACGATCTACAAATGACTCGTTCGGTTGTACATTGCAGTGCAGAGTGCGTTAGATAAACATTACGTGTAAATACCTTTCTTCCGTTCCTCGCCGATATGGCGTGCTATGTTTCATAAAAATTGAAACTGTTTTTGATAAAATGTGACAAATGGTGGAACTTACTCCCCTAGCTTAGACTTCATCTAGTTCACGGGGTTAGAGCGATGAAGTCTATTTCGCATTTTGCATTGGAACGGGTTTCGTGAAACGCATTTCGCTAACAGGAGGAGGTAATAGAGGCTGGTGTTTCTGTATACCCTTCGAAACAATTTTATAACTCAATATTGCTGTCTTATTATGGGTACGATTACGGAAGTGATCATGGAAGTTATAAAATTTGTTCGTAACTTATTTGCTTTACTTTTGGTTATTCATATTCTTTATACACTGAGTAATGGTGTTGAGTACGAATCAAAAACTTTAAAACTCAATATCAGCCGAACTTAATCCATGAGGCTACGAAAGGTATATTCATTTTTATAATACGCGGAGGCGGATCTACAATTACGGTTAAGTGGATCTCTTGTGTATCACGTGGAATACGTATGCTACCTATAAATTGTCAAAATTATTATTAGTAAAGCTTGCTTCATTTAGAATTGGAACAAACTTTTGCTCATATTGTGGCGCTCCTGGTGGACGGATTTGGAAGTTTTTGGCGCCCACGTATCGGGAATTTTGTCAACTTTACGTATGATTTTTGACATTCTGCAAATCGACTGTACTTTGTAAACAATCAACAGGGAAGCCGAAAGAAGGGAAAAAATTGTGCACAGTTATTTGGAAAATCCATTGTGGTCTGCACCTATGCTAGCTAAACAGTTGAAATTGCCAGAAATACCGTATGGCACGTTATAAAACGGTTTGAGGATACATTGACGACGATTCGGAAGCCTCAAGCCAATCGTCGGAGTGGAACTGTCGACCGGAAACTGCGTGGTAAGATTTTGAAGACGATTAAGAGGAATCCTAATCTGTCGGACCGTGATTTGGTCAGAAAATTCGGTGCTGCCCATAGTACCATGAGGAGAACTCGACTCCGGGAAGGAATCAAGTCGTATCGAGCTAGCAAACAGCCAAATCGGACCATAAAACAGAATAGTGTGGTCAAAATTCGTGCTCGGAATCCAGGTGATGACCAAGTTCGACGGGTGTCTTCTGATGGACGATGAAACCTATGTCAAGGCTGACTTCGGGCAAATCCCAGGTCAGAAATTTTACTTGGCAACGGCTCGGGGGGATGTTCCAACCGACAAATTTATAAGAAAATTTATGATTTGGCAGGGCATTTGCAGTTGTCGCAAAAAACGAAAGTTTTCGTTACAAATAAGACAATGACATCGGAACTATACCAAAAAGAGTGTCTCTAAAAACGAATTTTGCCATTCATTCGATCCCACGACCATCCCGTAATGTTTTGGCCAGATTTGGCAAGCTGTCATTACAGCAAAGTCGTTCATGAATGGTATGCAGAGAAAGGGGTCCAGTTTGTTCCAAAAAACCTTAACCCACCCAACTGCCCCCAGTTCCGCCCTGTTAAGAAATACTGGGCAGTCATGAAGAGGATACTCAAGGCAAAAGGAAAGGTTGTCCAAGACATCAATCAGATGACGACCTGGTGGAATAAGATAAAGCTAAAATAAGTTTATTTGGTTATCGACTATCCAAACCTGCTAACCCGATAAACCTGATTAATTTATGTGAAATAGACATTTTTATACTAATCACCCTGTATCCCCGAAACCGGAAGTTGGATCTGACTGAAAAGCAAGATGTTTTATTATATACATTTGAATCTTAGATGATTCTTAGATTTCATTTGAATCTTTGATCGGTTCAGCCATCTACGAGAAAATTGAGCTACACAATTATAATTTCGATTCACATATCATCCTGTAGTTCCAGAACCAGAGGTTGGAACTAAACATAATTCAGGAACCTTGTTTGGGAGCATACGACTTTTCATATGAATCTGAGTTTGTAGAAATTGAAATTATTTGTCACACACGCATTTGCATTTTTTTATAATTTTTTTTATTCAGGCCAATTTGCGTACAAGTATTACGTGGCCGAATGAGCCATGTTTTTATTAGATAAAATAATTTTTTTAACCGTTGGATCTCGTTGTCACCCTTTTTTTAGGGGGAGAGGAGCTTCTATTTTTATCTTGCGATGAGTGAGGGCACTTTGTTCGTGGCTCGTCTCGTCCTCCATTGCCGCATCGGTGGTATCGTTGTTGATTTCCGTTTTTTCTTCGTTTTCCTTGTAATTCGCATTCTTGGGTTGGTTGTTAGTTGCTGTAGACGCGCCTTGTTGTGCATTAATTGCAGTTGCTGGTGGGTTTGATGGTACAACAGGAGTACTGCGCTCACTAGTTTCCGTTGTTGGGCGTTTGTACTTTTTTTTGTTTGAAGATGTCCTTTTTGCAGTTTCAGTACAAGGTTTGCCGTAGTGTGCAGGTTGTTCACAAAACCGGAAAAGTGATCGTATTCTCCAAACCGGAAATTACTCCATTTTATCAGAAGCAGCTGTCAGGTTATTACAAACATGGATACATTAGTTACATAAGTTGATGTAAACTTTGTCCAGACCCGGCTTCCTATTCCGCAATTACAACTGATTTCAAAGAGTAACACTTAAAAAATATATAATAAAGGTATCATCACACCACTAGGTGCATTAAAACAGGTTTCTGTATATTCCGCGTGCATAAGAAATAATCAAAAGTTTAAATTATTTTTTTATTACCTGTTTTTATAAATATAAAAAATAGGTATACAATTTCCGAAGCGCGGAAGGCCGAGTATCATATACCAATCGATTACGCTCGACGAACTGAGCAAATACCTGTATGTGTGTTATCAATAAAGAGGACGAGATCTCAGAGATGACTGAACCGATTTTGACCAAACTAGTCGCAAATGAATGGACTCCCCGCCACCCTGAACGCTATTGAATGGTTTGAGATAAAATCCGTCCATTTTCAACGGAGATATTGATGTTTTTGTGTAAGCGACTTTTCGTCTTATTCGATGTTTCGAAGCAAAGAGAAAAACGATTTTTAATACAATGTTTATGCAATTGTTTCTTAGCACCTAAAAGACTATGCACAGCACCCTTTTTCATAACGTTTCGATTTTACCACGGTTCGTGTTTGGCAACATAATCGTTCGAACATGACATATATATTGGAAATTTTTTTTTCAAATTCAAGACAATTTTGTATTCGTGTTGATTTATACTGCTTGCAACAATAATTACTAGAAGAACACAACTTCTTACACCCTTATACCATTCGAAGAAGTTCGTCGAGATAAGCAAATTTGTGTGTGAAAAATAATTTCGTTTTTTTTCTTTAATTTTTCTTTAACTGATTTTTACAAACTTAGACTCATATGAACAGTCCCATGCCATATAAGGTTTCTGAATTTCATTTGGATCCGACTTCTGGTTCCGGAACTACAGGATAATATGTGTAATGAAATTAAAATAATACCACTTATTTTGCTCGTAGATGGGTGAACTGATTTTATCCAAATGAAAGATTATAAGGTCCCATAAAAACTGCTTGTTTTTTAATCGCCCAAAAATTTTATGCATAACGCATTAACATTTCTCTAAGATGGCTACACTGATTTTAAAAATTTTCTAATTTAATGACATAGTTTACAATTCATTAGGCGAATTTAATTGACTTCGGCTACACCGATATCCGAATTACGTTTCCGAAATTACCGGGAATAGAGAAGCTAAAAGAAGACCAAAACGAATTTAATAAACAAAAATTCAATTTAAAATAAACTTATGGTCTATAAAAAATTGGTGAATTTTATCCGATTCCGACTTCCAATTTTGAAATTACAGGATGATGAGTTTTTAAAATTAAAACCGTCATAGAAGATGAAAATACCAAAAAATCTTCAAAGGTGTACTCAAAACTATTTCAATTTATTCGTCATACTAATTCATGGACATACGAAATATTTTTGGTTATGCTGGTCTCTGAATACCGTTTCTGGAAGTATCATAAATAATGACAAAACCTTTCAAGAGAAACTCACTTCTACATCTCATGGAATGCTTAATCGATTGTCACACGTTTAGATTGAAAGGAACAATTTTAAGGTTTCATACAATTTCTATCTTCTATTCGTGTTGCAGCTCCAAATTTATAATAATTTTATCATTAAAATAATTCCATGAAAACTAAACTAAGAATAAGATATCATCTAACTACTAGGTGGATTGAGCACATTTTGTAAAGAAGAGTTCTCTAAAACATCGCTCAGTAGGGAAATTTCGTTCTTTTCGTTCATAACCGAAAGCTTGGAAGTGTGGCTAAGCCAGTGCGTTTCTCATCGATGAAAAGAGGTGATAATCAGAAGGCACCAGGTCTGGTGAAAATGGTGGATCTGGTGTGAGTTCACAACCAAGCGTGGAAATTGTTTCTTTAACCAATTTGGCTGAATATGCAGGAGCGAAGTGTGAGATAACCATAAATAACTCAAAACATTAAGCTTTCTCAAACCTTTGGAAGCAAAGAGGAAAACGATGTTCAACTGGACGAGTATAAAAAACAAACCATGGTCGACTATCGATCATTTTTTTTGTGCATTAGACGGAACTGGACATGACCTCCAACATAAAAACAATGTTTTCGGCGTGGTGTAAAGTTTCATTTGTATTGGATTCTGGAATTTTTTTAATTTTGGAACTGATTTCAGAACCTGCATTCTGGTCCACATGAATTCTGACCTAACTTTAAGGTTTAGAATTAGGTTCCAGAATACATGTTAAAAATTTAATACTAATATTCTGAAACTGAATCCAGAATGACTAGATTCCGGAACTGAATTTTGTGAATTAAATTGAGTTCGGAATTCAAATCAAAAATTATTTTAATTTACGAATTCAAACTCAAGATTCTGGAACGAAATTTAAGATTTGAATTTTAGATCAGGATTCAGGAACACAATTTTAGATCTGAACTACAACTCTGAATGTTGGAACTGACTTTTGAACCAGAATTTAATACTTGAATTTAGTATCAGAATATACATAGATTTTATGGGTTATCTGTTGATAGCCAAATGACATGTTAAACTGGCGCGCTTGGTATACTGATCACAATCTGTATAATATTGGGAAATGTTTGTAACATATTCAAGTCATTCTAGTGCCATCAAGCATTATGTAACATTAGATCTGGTAGATAATATTGGGAATAAATAGTATAATTTTTGTTGTAACCGTAAACTGAACTCGAGTGATATACCAATTAAACCTGAATTTCATATACGTTCACAGTACTGTCCAAAGCGCCGGTCCTAAACATTCTGAGCTGACTAAAATTCTTCACAATTCACTGAAATCGACCTTGAAACAGTGGCAGTGGATGAAGTCTGTTCGGTATAGCGCGTGTGAAAGTCAACGTCCAGAGATTCAATCTACCGACCCCACCGGACAACATGCGGCAAAATTTATCTCAACATTACAGCGTGAGGTATCGTTTTAGGACCGTCATAGTTGTGCAGACCACAGTATAAGGTTAAATTTAATAATAGTCATTTTTTAAGCTTACATGACAAACATTCTGTTGGCGCAATCTTTCGACATGAGCCCGGACTATAAGCTTGACACTGTACGATTTTCGCCAGGGTCTACGGAGGCGATCGCAACTGCGGGTGGGCTAGAGATTTAGTGCACCGTTTGTTCGCAAAATTTCCCATTCATTCTTCCAAGAGCGAGGTGCAACTGCTTTGGTTCAGGTTTGTAAGGGCGGAAGATTGTGCGGTGGAGTCGAAGTAATATTAGCAAATGATGTTGTCGCCTGCGGACTACAGAACAAAGGGTACATGTCGGAGAGAAGCTGTTGTGTACGAATGGTATCTTATTTACAGCCAATGAAACAACGGAAAGCTTGCCTCGTATTTGCTCATAAAATGATGACTTATTTATATCCATTAATGCCAGTTGTTAAAATCAGGTTAACAGTGCTTTGAAGGAAATCTGTCAAGCGACGAAATAACTCTTGTTGAACTTGTAATTGAATCAAATAAATTAAATAAATAAACAATGATGTCCATTGATAACAAGATGTGAGAGTGTAGACATTAAGGGTGGTACAAAATTTAGATTTCAGCCCCATCATACTTTTCGTGTTATATTTCTTATGGGACTATGCAAATTTTTAGCTCGATCGGTGAAATTATTTAATCGCGCCCAAAGCTTAAAGTTTTTACAAAAAACCGTCTGGAGGTCACCCTATAGATTCAAAATATCAGCGAATATTTTTTGCTTAGGAAACTGAACCTTTGAAGATCGCAAAACCACCTGATATTAGCAGAAAATGTTATTGAAGGAAAATCGATACAAGGTCCGAGCAATGCCAAAGAAAAAAATCGGAGTTGGATTTTGCAATGCAAACCCCGTTTAAACATATTTTTTCAAGAACCGGACAAAAAGGCGAGTGGGTAATGTCACAGACATAACTAGAGGACGCGAATACGAATAAAACTGACATGCTTCTTCCATACTTCCAAATATTGATAATTGTTCTTGTTAGATTAACTGTGTTAATTTTTGCAATTATCATTGATTCCCTATGCTAAAGCATGACTTATTGATGACAAACATATTCTACCAGATAAATAACGCTGAACAAATGAGAGTAAACAAAAAACAATGTTATAGTTGTTTTAGCAGATTTAAGTTCTTTGAGAATATTTATATGGTACTAAGAATCCGAATTTATCCGATGTTTAAAAATGTTGAGTACTTCTTATCTACCACTGAACCTAAATTCAGGCCCAGGATTCAGGAACTGGAATCTAACTCTAGAACAACATTCACAACCAGGGGCTGGCTCGGTTGGGCTCGGGTTGGGAATCCGCATCAATCACTCAGTTCATGATCTTTATTCTAGAATTCTGAAATTGAACTCGTTTTCATAATCCAGGCTCCGAATTTACATGAATTTCGAACCTGAATTTAGCAACTGAATGCAGGTATGTATGCAGTATGAAGGTTCTGAATTTTGAACTGAATTTTTAAATTAGACTTTGAAACTGAATCCAGGAGGTAAATTCTGAAACTGACTTACTCTTACTCTTTCAGTCGTAGATCACGCGGATCTCTGCTGTATACAGGAAGCGTCTCCATTCAACTCGATTCATGGCTGTTCGCCGCTAGCCTCGGTAGCTGCGAAGGGTCCGCAGGTCGTCCTTAATTTGAACGATACATCTTGCCCACTGCGCGCCTCTTCTTATTATACCGATCGGATTATTTTAACCGGGTTGTTCTCCAACATTCTACTAACATGTTCGGCCTACAAAAACAAAGCCTTGGTATTGCATTCCTGTTGTGGAATTTGACCTTCTGTTTCAACAGACTTCGAATTCTATTCAAAGTGTACAGAACCATTGCATGGCTAGTGCTACGATTATACTGACACTACGAATCTTTCCAGGTGGGGGCTCGAACATACGACAACTGGTTTGTAAGACCAGCACCCTATGCATTGAACCGCCAACTCGGGGCCTACCGTAACCGCCGTAACCGTAACCGCCCGACCTTGGCCGTTTGGACGAGGGTTAGTTCTACCAGCAACTGGTGCAGTTCATGGTACATTCGCCTTCTCCATATACAGTCTTTCATCAGCACTCCACCAAAGATGGTTCGCAACACCTTCCGTTCAAAAACACCCAGTGCACGTTGATCCTCCACAAGCATTGTCCAGGACTCGTGCCCGTAGAAAATAACCGGTCTAATTAGTGTTTTGTAGATAGTTAACTTCGTACGACGGCGAATTTTGCTCGATCGAAGCGTCCTGCGCAGTCCAAAGTAAGCACGATTTCCTGACAATATGCGTCTCTGAATTTCTTTACTGGTGTCATTATCGGCAGTCACCAGTGAGTCCAAGTACACGAACTCGTCGACCATTTCGATTTCATCACCGCCAATCAGAACTCGTAATGGGTGGCTGACATTATCTTCTCTCGAGCCCCTGCCTTTCATATACTTTGTCTTTGACACATTGATTTTAAGTCCGATCCGCTTGGCCTCAGCTTTTAGTCCGATGTACGCATCTTCCATCTTCTCAAAGTTGCGTGCTATAATGTCAATATCATCAGCGAAACCAAGTAGCTGGACGGACTTTCTGAAAATCGTGCCACTCGTGTCTATCCTCGCCCTTCTTTTCATGATCGTGTGTTAACACATCGTTAGCCGTTGTTATTCGATGCGGCATGCAGGATGTTCGGCCCGATAACCGGGCGGTACTTTGCCTCCCTTCCTACATGGGCATTCATGTCACCGATGACCATTTTTACGTCTCTGCGTGGGCAGTCGTCATAGGCTTGCTCCAGCTGCACGTAGAACGCTTCTTTCTCGTCATCGGGTCTCCCTTCGCATGGGCAGTGCACGTTGATGATGCTGTAATTGAAAACACGGTCTTTAATTCTCAATTTACACTTCCTAGCGTTGATCGGCTCCCACCCAATCACTCGTTGCCGCATTTTGGCCAGCACTATAAAGTCAGTTCCCAGATCGTTCGTTGTGCCACAGCTTTGGTAGAAGGTCGCTCGATGTCGCTTTTCCACACCTTCTAGCACGTCCGACAAAACTTCGGCAGCGCTACGACGTCGAAGATGCGAAGATTTAGTTCGTCGTATATTATCCTGTCGCAGCCTGCAAAAACTAGCGACTTGCAGTTCCATGTTTCAAGTTTCCAGTAATAGTCCTTATTTCGTCGCGTGGGTCTATGCCGATTGTTCCGGGTCGTATTCTCTCCTGTATTAATTGCAATAGATGTTTTACGGGTGGTATATTAGGCCTACGCCAACCCCCTGTCTCGCTGGAGGATCAACGTGCTTGCTCTGTTTAACGTTCCAACTAGCACTAGGACGATCCCGTTGGTGAGATTGTTACCTTGGATTTAGCGGGACGGGATACAGCATTTCATACTCAGCCGCTGGATACCAGAACAGACGCTGTTTGAAGCCGCTCCTAACATGGAGTACAGACGCTCCGACATCCTCCTAATAGGACCCTCTTTCCTATCACCATACGACCAAGGTCTCACTGGGGTTGGTTGCCCGATCTTTCCTATGGTTGCTCGTACCCCATCCGGCACCGCGGGGAGGTAGGGATAGGAGTAACTGGACAAGAGGCTAAGCGCCACATTGGGGCCTGAATTACGCATTGTCCAGTCGTTTACCAGCCGTTTAACAAATTCTGAAACTGAATTCAGGAATTAAATTCTGGTTCAGAAGTCAGTTCCAAAATTCAGATTCGTAGTTCAGATCTAAAATTTGGTCCTGAATCCTGATCTATCAGAATCCGAACAAATTGGCTCAAATGGCACGTTCCCCTTGATATAGATGTTGTTCCAGAATCCTTAATTCCTAAGTTTAAATTCTGCATTCGAATTCCGAACCTAAATAAATTCACTAAACTCAATTCTGAAATCTAGTTAAGAAATCAGTGTCAAAAATCTAATTACACAATTCAGAATTGAGATTCAGTTTCAGAATATTACTATTAAATCCTTATCATGTAATATGGAACTAAATTCTGTAACTAAATTCTGAGTCTTAAAATAAGTTCCGGATCCAGGTTTTGAATTCAGTACCAGAAAAGTCTGTTTCTGCTGTTGGGGGTTTAGGATGTCCAATACCGTCTAACGCACAAAAAAGAAATGATCGAAAATCGACCATGGTTTACCTTTTATACTCGTCCGATTGAACATCTTGTCTGATATGTTCCTGACTATATTAAAACTACAACTTGAGATATTCACGACCCTCTCTTCCACAGAGCGAATTTTGAAAAGGCGCCCCATATAAGGTAACATGTATTCACGTCAAGATATTGTAATATCCTTTTTGAATGCTTGAACCCACTTCAACCAATATTAGGATATTTTTTAACATTTAACACAGAAAAGAATTTAAGGGAGAAGCAACGACAGGTGTCGATAACAACATAAAAATAAATATTGGTTTAGTATAACATTTTTTTTTATTATTTTTTTACTACCTTATAGTTTGTTTTTTTAGCAACATTGTTGAATAGAAAACCAAAATTTTTTTGAGAATGTATAGAAGACATTAGCAAAATCCCTACCTTTGATCAGAATTCGAACCTGTGATCTATTAATCGCAAGTAAGGTGTGTTAACACTCCACCATGGAGGAACTGTGATGACACACAAACTCCAACAGTTTCGTGGCTTGCACCACAAATGTGGTATTTTGTTCGTGAGTCTCATCGACCCCAATGTCCCCTACAAATCCACTCGCTCATTATTCGCTCTTCTCAGAGCCACGATGAATAAGCGAGAGTTATTTTATGTCCTTTTGTCCTTTTGCGAACGGCTGCAGGAGGTCATGTCCTTTTGCCAACGGCTTAGAAATATTTCCAAGAATCTCCAAGAATCCAATATATTTTGCTTAGCGGTTCAAATTGAACTGCTAGGTGGAGATGGCAGCTCAATTTGAACTGCTTCAAGCACAGAGCCGATGGCAAAATGCGAAGAAATCGAAAATAATACTTACTTATTGTAAAAACAAAATGTTCAGTTTCAAGAAGTATTTGAAAAATCGATTTTTCATTTAATGTTTTAATCGATTTATATGTTGTCTGACATTATAATCTCAAAGTTCCAAAGTCGTACTTTGAATATATATTGAGATACAGTTCTTTGAATTTACTCATTTACTTGAATTTACTCATTTGTTTTTGTTTGTATCGGAATTCAACTTCGGAAGATATCATCTTGGCGGGATGTCGACTTTTTTAAACCGCACTCGGGAGATGCTTAATCTGTTCGTCACTATGAATAGTTTTTATGTATAAAAATTGTTTTTCCTATCCTCAACTTATATCTATATATGCTTTGAATGGAATTTTCCCGCCTTCTTCGGTTTCCATACACTAAACTGATGAAAATGAAACGAAATATTTCTTTAATATGGAACACATTTTTGTTTTCTATATAGAGGTGCAAATTATAAACTCAAGAAAAATACACGTAGAAATGTGGTCAGGTTTTGAACAATTACAGCTCAGTCAATTTTGTATCAATTATTAATATGTCACCATTTGATTGGAAATATTTCTACGTATTGATTTGAATGTTGAAATATTTCTACGTATTGATTTGCCATGTATTTTTAGTTGTATATCATTGAAATGTTGATTAATAGCTAGCAGTGTCCTATTCTGTCTGCAAAAAATCTCCGGCATACCGGATTTCCCTGCCATAGTCGACGATTTTGAAGGAGTAAGCGATATATCAAAGGGAAAGCATCGCTCTGATTGGTCAATCGATGCAAAAGCGAAACTGTTGGAAGCACGCGCAGCTATAAATATAAGCAAAATTATAGCTACCTTTTCAGTCCTACGCGTAGCATGCTAGAGATAGGTTGCTGCTAGACAGCAAGACAGAAAGTGCCATAAAACGATTTGAAGTTTTAATTGGTATGCTTTGATCTTGTGTTATACAAGATCGGATGAAATTCTAGGTTATGTCGTTCCGCCTGAGAAATTGACAACTACGCCAGGGTAAATTTTGAGTACATAAGATTAGTTTCTAATTTATATAAGATGAACTCCATTGATAATGAGAAAAAGTTTATTGCTTCAACCGAAACTGCAGAATGGTAGTAATGGTAGAGAAACGCTATAAAAATAACTGCTTGCGTACAAAACTTTTGCATTTGCGGATTCAAAAGTGTGACGAATAATTGAAAATGTCGATCATTGGAGATTTTGGTTGCCTTGTTCCACATCAATGGCTCGAACAACCCCATGGGGCTGATCCTTGTAGTTTTGTAGGACTATTTTTGAGTAAGCTTAACGTGGCGCCGTATTTCGTAATTACAAATTACAAATTCGTAGTTGTTGTAGACGATTTTTGTTTACTTTCGTCTTGTAAAAAGAGAGCTGGTTCGAATGATAATTGGAGGAGCTGTTCAATGTTGACTCTGTAGTTCCGTCGCAATACTGGTGAAAAGACAGAAACAAAGAATAATATTGTTTAATGATCAATAAGATGATTTGAAGATAAATAAACCTAACGAACAAAAAACATTGACACATCGTTATGAACTTCAAATGTTACCGTATTCGACCTAGGGTACAAGTACATGAAATAGTTGAGTTCGCAGCCGACAACAATAATGTTTAGAAGTCCTAGTAGGAAAACTTCAACTCTATCTGTTTGTACTGGATGGACATGGGCAATCCGTTCGCAAATGGTTTAAGAGAACTAGCTCTTCTTTAAAAATGAGTGAACAAAAGTTTTCTTTTTAAAAACGATTGTTCTCTAATCTCTGATTACAACCACCTTCGTTATCCCATTTCATTTTACATAACCATTGAAATTAGCTGATGCAATATTTGCACCCAATGGTATTGCATTTTATTGCGGAATAACAGCTTTGCTAAATTTATTCGTTGAATAAATACTTCCGTTGAAATTCACTTTAATCGAAAATTTAATTATCGAAGCCAAGCTCATGAAAACATTTCGAAAACAGATCCCGGTTCGTTAAGAAGCAATCTTGGCGTTGAATGATCGCTAATTCGCCCATAATCTAAAGTACTTATGCGAAGTAACGACTACTTTAAAACCGATTCCATTTTAAACTGGCAGCTGAATGACGTGCGTGACTCCGGATTTATTTTGGCGCTACCCAACCCCTTTGGATGATGCCTGCGATAGTAATCTGCGAGCTGATTCAGACGTTGATAAACCCAACCAATTAATTATGAACGCTTCCATACTGGCGCCATCAGGTTGGCTGAATTTTGAGCTAGCATTTCCGCTGCATTCATTTTCGTTTCATATCCACATAAATGTGTATGACTTCTGAGACGAAACGGGAAGTTCCTCGTGACTATCTGAACTGGACGCTTTTGGTCAAAAACGAAACTATAAAACTGTTCGACGTTGGATAATCTGGCAATAATGTGGTATGTTTTCATGTTTTTTTTAAACTGATTGGCAGAATTTAGGCGGGACAGTACTATTAATATTCATATTGAACCTACAAATAGGGTACTGGAAGTAAAATCCTTAGTCGAATGGTGTTACTCGGTGAGGAACTCAGAACTAGAAACATTAGTTCATCAAGGAAACGCTTTTTAAGTGCATAATTATCAAAAACCATGCTGACAAAATCATTAGTGAGTAGATTAAAATTGCACCATGATTTCTTCCTTCTCCACAAACACGAAATGTCATGACCGGACTGGAGGCCACAGCCTGTCTGGTTTTCTGGTACTGAATAACACTTTTATCTTCTTCCGAACCAAGCAGCCTTCGCTGGTCGAACGGCAACAATATTTCAGAGCAATCATATTGAACCCATCGAGATGCCTCAGTGCCTACCCATGTGCCCATGAGATCAGCTTTGTTTAGATGCTCAATTGAAGATTTCCATAGAGTATCTTGTGAAGGGGTCATTGCGCAACGGTAATAGTCTGAGTGTTCAGATTAGGCATCTTTGTAGCCTTAAGTGCTGTTTGTTGAGTCTCCTGAAGAAGCCCTATCCGGGCCCAGTATTTCACTTGTACTCTTTGTCTTAGAATATAATGTCGTCTTTCAGCTACTCTACAGCGCTGTAGCATCAGTGTAGAGAGCTACAACGATACGAAATAAAATACTCAGGGGTTTCATAATCAAGCCCATTGGTAGGAATAATATGCAATAAGCTGCAGTGCGATTATAAATAATTTTTCTTATTTTTACCTTTCTTATATAGAAAGGCTATGCAATCGCTGTGAAAATCGGCTTTACAGCCGATGCCGAGTGTCATATACCATTCGACTCAGTTCGTCGAGATCACAAAATGTCTTTCTCTCTCTCTCTCTCTTATGGCCTCATACATTTTTTTCGAATTTCATTTGGATCCGACTTCTGGTTGTGGAATTACAAGGAAATATGTGCAAATTTATTAAAAAATGCGCACTCTTTTTTCTCAGATATTTCGTAACCAATTTCACAAACTAAGTAGCAAAAAAAGGTCATGAAATTTTTAAAAAGTTCTCGAAAAGGTAATCCAGATCTGACTTCCGGTTCCGGTATTACAGTATTACAGTTTCAATCTCATGAGTATGTTTCACAAGCGATGGGGCAACGAGCTGAATATTTTCATAAAACTTACTGCTAAATTCATCTAGTTGGCAGATCTTGTTAGTTAGTGATTATATAAAACTACTTTGGGACTTCTAGTCCCCGGTTTCCACTTCCAAAAACACCGATAATAGTGAAGAAAATCTCCAAAAATGGAACTCACTTCGATTACTCAGCAACGGTCCAACCGATTTTCACGAATCATGATTCAAATTGAAACTCTCGTTATCTTTGAATATACTGTGCAATTTCCTCATCCGACTTCCGGTTCCGAAATTATATCGTAAATTATAGTATCAAAACATTCAAACTGTCATTCATCCGCATTTCAAAATCATTACGCGATGGTACGTGCGGCTTTGCTCCGTTCGCAGCGTGCTTTGTTCAATTTCGTATAGCGTGCAGGGTTGCCACATTAAAATTTATATTTTTCAGGTGATAGAAATGTAAATTTCTAATATTTTTTCGCCTTTCTCATATAGAAAGCCTATGCAATCGCTGTGAAAACCGACTTTACAACCGAGGTCCGGAGGGCCGAGTGTCATATACCATTCGACTCAGCTCGGCGAGATCACAAAATGTCTGTGTGTATATGTGAGTGTATGTGTAAGTATGTGTGTGTATGTATGTGTGTGACAAATAATGTCAGTCAATTTTATCAGAGATGGTCTAACCGATTTTCACAAACTTAGATTCAAATGAAAGGTATTAAGGACCCATATAAAGTTCCTGAGTTTCATTCGGATCCGACTTCCGGTTCCGGAATTACAGGGTGATATGCACCAAAAAAAGGAAAAAAAAACAGTCACACACGTTTCTCAGAGATGGCGTGTCCGATTTTTATAGATTCTAATGAAAGGTCTTATGGCCTCATACAATTTTCTTGAATTTCATTTGGATCCGATTTACATTTGATTCCAGAATTACAAGTAAATATGTGCAAATTTATTAAAAAATGCGCACTCCATTTTCTCGGAAATTTCTTAACCGATTTTCACAAACTAAGAAGCAAATAAAAAAATTCTTTGAAACGGTTTAAAATTCTTTAAAAAGTCCCCGAAAAGTTGATCCAGATCCAACCTCCGGTTCCGGTATTACAGTGCGATTAGAGGAAATTTACAATTTCATGAGTATTTTTTCACAAGCGATGGCGAAACGCGGTGCACATTATTATTAAACTGACTGCTAAATTTATCTAGTTGGCAGATCTTGTTGGCTAGTGAATTTATAAAACTTTTTTGGGACTACTAGTCCTCGGTTTCCGCTTCCGAAAGTACCGCTGATAGTAAAGAAAATCTTCAAAAAACGGAACTCACTTCGATTTCTCAGCAGCGATTAAACCGATTTTCACATATCATGACTCAAATTAAAGCTCTCATTGTATTTAAATATACTGTGCAACTTCATCCTGATCCGACTTCCGGTTCCGAAGTTATAGGGCGATGACTGTCAAAAAATTCAAATCGTCATTCGAAACGACTATGCACAACTAGTACGCGACGGTACGTGCGACTTTGCTCCGTTCGCAGCATGCTTTGTTCGATTTCGTATAACGTGCAGGGTTGCCACATTAAAATTGATTATTTATCTGGTGAAAAAAATGTAAATTTCTAATTCTTTTATTCAATTTGTACCTACTTGTTAGTGGTATTACAAGTACACTTTTTACCTTTCTCATGTAGAAAGTTTATGCAATCACTTGAAAAATTGACTAGTGAAAATTGGCCCAGAGGGCTAAGTGTTCTATATCACTCGACACAGTTTATCAAGCTGAGTAATGTATGTGTCTGTGTGCATGTGTGTTAGTATGTGTCAACTAATGTCACTCATAAAATAAAAAATCTCATAGTCCCATAGCTATTGAAATTCACACCGTCATTTAGAGCGACGATGCAAAAAAGGTCTTGAGAAAGTGATTGATTACCTTAAAACTGATTAAATTACTGAAACGAATCGTCTTCGCTATACTGGTTCCAGAAGTATCGGAAATAGTGGTCAAAAATTTTAGAACGAGACTTACTCAATTTTCTCAGAGATGAATTGATCGATTTTCACAAACACGCTCAAACGAAAGTTTCTCAGTCTCATAGGCTGCTGTTTAATTTCATCCGGGTCCTACTTCCGGTTAAAGTACTATAGGGTAAAGTGTGTTTAATCATTTAGTTGAACGATGCACAATAAAGAAAAATTCTTATTAACTTGACAAAAACAAATCGAAAAGATTATGTTAGTTTATTCCCAAAGAAAAGCTTCTTATTTTATTCAAGATCGAAAACAAAAATTCATCACAGAATCTTCTAGTAATATTTTAGGAAATATAAGTACTATGAGAAAGACATCATTACACCACTAGGTAGATTAAAAAAGGTTTTTAGAATTGAGTAGGCTTATTTCATATTCAAGTCACCCTTCAATCAAACGAAACGATTTCAATAAAATAGGCTCAACATCAATGCCTATTGCGATGGAAATTAAATTCTTCTCATTTTTGTGTACCATTTCGTTAGCGAGCGCAATTGTAGCAAAGCGTGATATTTTGTGTCATGGGACAAACGGTGGTCTATGATGGGTTCGAAAGAGTCGTAATTTACCAGTCACAAATCCAGAATTATGCTATCGTAGACAAGTGATGTAAATTATCACGAACTAATCGTGTTACAAGAAGGTAACCTCGTAGTTAACATGCGCCAAAGTGTTGGAATCAAAGCTAAGACAATTGTGAGGTTATTGTGGCATTTATACTTTTGTTTGTTAGTGATGGTTGCAAAATATGTAAAAATCATGAAGAACAGTAATTGTTTGTAAATTAGAGATGGACAATCCGTTCGCGAGTGGTTCAAAAAACTAGTTCTTCTATAGGAATAAGTGAACAAAAGTTCTTTATCAAAGAACGATAGTTCTCTGATCTTTCAAAAGATATACAAGTAATTGAATTCTATAAGAAAATGTATCAATGACGTTATATTTCGAAACAACTGGAATAGTTCACAAAGCAAAGTCCTGAGTCCTGATATTAAATTCCTTTTGTCGAATTTGGCCTTTCTTTTTCAACTGGCTATGCAGCCGATTCTTGGTACTACGATGCTATTGACACTATAAGCTCACAATTACACCTTAAATACATGCAAAAAAGTCACTGCATTCACTATTAAAACGTGTGAGTTCCCAACGAAAAATAATTATTTGCTCTCGTATGGTTTTTGCGAAAAAAAACTGCTAAAGAACGAATGAACGGCTCAGGAGAACTAGTACTTTCGGTAGAACTATCAAGTTCTGAATACTCCACTTTACGCGGACCAACACGGAACGACCGAAATTAGCTCTGCGCCTAATTCGTATTACTGTTTTTGAATTAGTTGATTTTAACAAAAAAATTTCCAAAATAACTATAAAATTAGTTAAAGTTTAGAATTTACTGTGCTGAAAAAAACTCTTATTTTTAGAGAATGTGTTTAGTTGGCGAATATTCTGGACACAAACCAGCAATATTTCAATCCAACACGAAATTCTCATTGACAACTAATTTCGTTATTAAAATCAGAAACTTTGATTCTATTTATCTATCACCGTCATTACTGAAGGACAGCAGTGTCAAAGCAAAACAATCCATTAAAAAGCTAAAAGGGACAGTCTTGTTGAAACTGCTCGCAAATTGTTTAGATGTTTTTCGCATGTGTTACGATATATCCCTATATAGATTTCTAAACCGATATGTAAAAATGACGTAAACTGTTAGTGGAAAGTGTATTTATTCAGAATTTGTGCGCAGTTGAAGCGATTGTGGGTAATAATGTTTTTACGCGAAACAGTGAAGTGAGTTTCGAATGTTGCACTCTAATTGTACACGTCAAATGATGTTTTTTTGTATCTTCTCATTCCGGGCTACGCCGTCCGGTGTACTACTTGTATTCGGTTTTTGTTTTCCGAGTGCTCATAGTTTTCAGTGAGAGAGTCGATTTCGCGAAGTCGAATGAAGAAAACAGCGATTTAGAAGTAAAATTTTTCAAAAAGAAGTTTATGTTTCGCTTATGTCTTTTTCTCCAATACAACATCGTATTTATACATGCAAATATAGAAAAGATAACCGCGACTGAAATTTTTTTCGGTAGTAGTGTGCCATCTAGTGGCTAGTAGTCATTACGGTGTTAACGAGCGCCATATAGCTGCTAATTGCAGAAACCAATTCAACCATTTATGTTGGTTGCAAACAACGTTTTATTTCTCTAATTCAACTAAAAAATTAGTTGAATGGATATGAAGTGTGCCTTAGCTAAGAAATGACAATTGGTGAATTCAACTAAAAAAATAGCCTTTTCAACAAATATTTTATTATTATTAAGGGAATTAGAATTAAAAAATCTAAATTAGCAAAAATAAGATTTTTTTAGTTGTTTCAAAAATTAACTAACTAAAATCAGAAAATCAACTAATTTTTTCGCCAAAATGCTAATTTCGGTCTTTCCGTGAATGCTTTTCTTTGAGTACATATTCATGCTTTTGTTTGAGTACATATTCATGTACGAAAAGTACAAGATTTTCATTTCGTCGCCATCTTGAATTTCTTCACCAGCATTGCTTGTTAGCACGATCAGAAATATTCATGTTGACAGAAAACAGCAGCTGACAAGCGTTTATATTGTACTGGTATTGTAATAGTGCCAGTATACTGGCATGAGCATGTTGGTACCCAACAAAAGTGTAAACAGGGCATATAACTCTTGTCATTTCTTTCCACTATCCACCAACATCCACCTGTTTCCCTACCTGTACTGCCACTCGACATTATTTCAAGGCGGTTCCAGAAATTATGGCTACCCGGGTTGGCGGTTCAATGCATAGACCGCTTGTTTTACAAACCAGTTGTCGTATGTTCGAGCCCCATGTTTGATTACAATAAAATTCAATAGTAGCCAGTCTTTTCAAACACGGAAAGACCGAAATCAGCATTTTGGCGAAAAAATTAGTTGATTTTCTGATTTTAGTTAGTTATTTTTTGAGACAACTAAAAAAATCTTACTTTTGCTAATTTAGATTTTTGTTTCTGATTCCCTTAATAATAATAAAATATTTGTTGAAATAGCTATTTTTTTAGTTGAATTCACCAATTCAACGTGCTGCCATTTCTTAGCTAAGGCACACTTCATTTCCATTCAACTAATTTTTTAGTTGAATTAGAGAAATAAAACGTTGTTTTCAACCAACATAAATGGTTGAATTGGTTTCGGCAATTTGCAGCTATGTGGCGCACTGTCACCGAAAAAAACGTTAACACCGTAATGACTACTAGCCACTAGATGGCACACTACTACCGAAAAATATTTCAGTCGCGGTTATCTTTTCTATATTGTCAGGTATAAATACGATGTTGTATTGGAGAAAAAGACATAAGCGAAACATAAACTTCTTTTTGAAAATTTTTCCTCTAAATCGCTGCTTTCTTCATTCGACTTCGCAAAATCGACTCTCTCACTGAAAACTTTGAGCACTCGGAAAACAAAAACCGAATACAAGTAATACACCGGACGGCCCGGAAGGTTGGAAGATACAAAAAACATCATTTGACATATACAATTAGAGTGCAACATTCGAAACTCACTTCACTGTTCCGCGTAAAAACATTATTTCGCACAATCGCTTCAAATGCGCACAAATTCTGAATAAATACACTTTTCACTATAAGTTTACGTCATTTTTACAAATCGAATCAGAAATTTATATATGGATATATCGTAACACATGCGAAAAACATCAAAACAATTTGCAAGCAGTTTCAACGAGACTGTCCTTTTTAGCTTTTTAATGGATTGTTTTGCTTTGACACTTCTCATGGGTTTTTGACTAATAAACTTGTTGATTAAACCAATTTCATTTTTGTGTTCTTTGTGCTGTCCTTCAGTACTGATGGTGATAGAAAATAGAAACAAATTTTCTGATTTCAATAACAAATTAGTTGTCTATGAGAATTTCGTGTTGGATTGAAATATTGCTGGTTTTTGTCCAGGATATTTGCCAACGAAACAAATTCTCTAAAAATAAGAGTTTTTACCAGCAAAGTAAATTCTCAATTTTAACTAATTTCATAGTTATTTTGGAAATTTTGTTGTTAAAATCAACTAATTCGAAAACAGTAATACGAATTAGGCACAGAGCTAATTTCGGTCGTTCCGTGAATAAACACCGAACACCATGCTCGCGGAAGTTCAGTTCTCATACCGAACTCTCAAGTCATGTTCAAATCCGAACTCATACATTTGTACACGAACGAGTGTACATGTTCGGGTTTACAATCAAAAGCCATGTTTTTTTTATGTGAATTTTCAGAGTTATGCGGTTTCTTTTATTCGTTTTTTTATGTGGTACGTAAATTCGCATACAAAAAGACTTCAGTGTATAACCTACATATTAAAACAGTACTGAGCCAAATTTAGCAAAATAATACAATTTTTACATTGTCGCTATGAATAGCAATTTGACATTTCAAACAAACTCATTCGTGTAAACCTTCAAATGTGCATTAGTTACAATTCTGTTGGAAGAAAAGTGCGGTGCAGTCTCTTCTGTACTAGTGTAGGTAAATCGTTTTATTACAGGTAACTCATTTTGCTAAATAGAGATGGGCAATTCGTTCGCGAACGGTTCAAAAGAACTAGTTATTTTGAAAGAATGAATGATCAATAGTTCTTTTTTTGAGAACGGTAGTTCTTCAGTTCAAAGTCGAGGACCTTTTATATTGCTCGCGTAATCCTTTTTGAATCTACGAAACCTCAGTTCTAATTGAGATCTCGGTTAGTCATTCAACAGGCAAATTAGCTATGAAAAGAACGAACGAACGGCCCTCGAGAACTTTTAATAGAATAGAACTTCTTTGAAATGAACTGTTTTGCCCATCTGTATTGCTAAGTAACTTATAGGTCGTAACTTAGGATGTTTAGATAGTAATAGAGCGATTTCGGAATGGTCTGTGGTACCAAATTTAATGTGCATATATTTCAAACGCTGCACCTGCAGAAAATGAAACTAAAGTATTAGGAAATAACAAATTTTCCTCGATGTTTAGGATTTATTCTGAATACAATTGAACACAACTTGCAGTTCAGTGTATATCCAGTTTAAGCATGAAAGTGATGCAAACGCACATATGATAGAGTTCAGTACAAAGTCTTTGTGTGCCGTAAAAATACTTTTACATAACTATAACTCGAAGGTCACTGATTTTGAAGGTACGTGGAAGCGACGTATGATTTATGAGTAGCTAAATTTTATTGGAAAATCATCGTACGAACAATGAAAATTGAAGGGATGTATTATGCTGGTGAAAGGATGCCGGTTGATAATCTAGTGCATTCCCAATCAGTGGAAATAGTTTTCGAGGGCCGCGAATTATTTTCATGAACAACTGTTATTCTGTCAGCAATTGTTTCTAGCAGTACGTGTATTGTGTTCCTTTAAATTCATTATAATAATGATTTTAAAACAATATAATGATAATATTATCGTTTTTTTTTTTCAAAATTGTGTATCATTTTCATTTGATACTGTGTAATTTTCGAAATAGAGTGTAAACATATTTCCCACAGAATAGAGTGTGATAATATTTCTCACAATCTCACCATCTTTGCTGTAAACAAAACAGCACATCACTACTGAAAAAGACTAGTTGAGTTTGCTGCGGACCAATTTTAGCCAAATCACTGGATTGATTTGCAAATTTTCACACTTTCCTTATGCATACATTGTTGCAAAAATCCAAACATTGAACTGTCTTGGCACAACGACCACAATCTATTTTCTTTATGCTTGAATCTGATAACGCCGACAATGATATTCAGATGGCGTTTCAATCGGTTAAAATCATTTAATTTTAGGCGGTAAATTATCAGTGTCCGTCTTTTGAACGTTTTTCATTTCGCGAATCAGCATTATGCAAAAAATAACGCTTCTAGCTCTTTTAACTAATCAAAACACACCTGTCACAGCTGCGCTATCACTCAGAATAATTGTTTCGACGAATTATTTTGCTATAACTTTTTTTGATACGTTGTCGGGTTGCCGGTTCAGAGCATAGAGCACTGGTCTTACAAGCCAGTTGTCGTATGTTCGAGTCCCGACCTGGAAGGAATCTTAGTGTCAATAAGATCGTAGTACTTACCATGCAATGGCTCTATACGCTAAGAATCGGCTGCGAAGTCTGTTGATGGAGTAGAAAGGCCAAATTCCACAAAAGGAAAGTAATGCCAGGACTTTGCTTTTTTTTGTTGGTACTTTAGACTTTGGGAACAACACATTAAAGACTGTCCCAGAAAGTATGGACGCAACCAAAAACCGCTGCCATTTCGCAATGGTTCAGAATCTGTCAATTTTTGTTTACACTCTTCTCTAACCACTTGTGCAGTTGTTTATTCGTTTTCATGAGTTTGTTTGGAAATGCGTGGACTTTCAGCAGAACAACGTCGAAAAATTGTGTACAAATGGTGCACAGAACGCGGACTGTTACTGAGAAAGATAGCAAAAATGGAAGGAGTAAGTGAAAAAGCCGTGCGAAATGCAATCAGGAAGTTCGGAGAGGATAACACCTTTGAGGATAAACCGAAAACGGGTCGAAAAAAGGTCCTGTTAACCCTCAGTTGGATAAACGTATACTGAAGGCGTTCGAGCAAAAGAAGGAGGTTCGGGATGTGGCCAAAAAAGTGGGCACTTCGAAGTCAAATGTTCTTCGTGCTAAAGAATGTTTGAATCTTCGAACCTATAAGAAGCAGAAATAACCAAAACGTAGTCCGAAATAAGAAGCATCGATCAGGCCGAGGATTCGAAAGCTGTACAATACGATTCTTGCCGGAAATTTGAGCTGCATAATCATGGACGACGAAACCTACGTGAAACTCGATTACAAATCCTTGTCGGGACCACAATATTATACGGTGCGAGAAGGGCAAGTGTTAAACCAGTCCGAGACATCGATTAAAGTCGAAAAATTTGGTAAGAGAGCTGTGGTCTGGCAAGCAATTTGTAGCTGCGGTACGATTTCGAAACCCTTCATCACCACTGCTTCAATGAACAGCGAAATTCACATCAAGGAATGTTTACAAAAACTACTTCTACCCATGATTCGAAGCCACAAGGATCCTGTTGTCTTCTCGCCAGATCTTGCTTTTTGCCGCTACTCGAAATCAACGGTAGAACGGTATCCTACCAAAAGTGCCACTTTCGTCCCAAAAGACATGAATCCACCAAATTGCCCAAATGAGGAACTTGTCGCCAAGAAGTCTGTACGAAATTTAATGAGGAACGTTCGCGCAAGAAGGTGCACCAGTTAGTCTACAATGGCTAAGTATCAAATATTGAGAATAATAATCTGTTGTTGTAGTCTAATGTTATCATTATATCGAATAAAATTTTAGTATCTAACACTTGTGAATTATTTACAGCAAAATCAATGTGCGTCAATACTTTCTGAGGCAGTCTTTATGCTCTCAGTGTGTCAACTCTCCTTCTGTGTAGCGTAAGAAATAATACTAATTATTTACTCATATTTTAAATTTAAAAATTTTAATGCATGTTTTAGCTGTACTTCAATTATAACCGTGATTTATATATTACTTCCGAAGTAGGAGAAGTAATGTTGGTTCGAGAAGCTATTCCAGTTTACTATTCTGTTCCGAACTTGAACGTTACAGAAAAACAACCAGAGGTTTGTGTTTGTAAGATGAAGTTTAAAAATTCATTTACATTTTGTTAACTTGTAATGCAAGTGTTTTTTTTTTTCAGAAGAAATGGCGGTATGTTCCAATCGGTATTATCCCTCGGATAAAATATTGTTCGCGTATGTCAAGCTGATTTCCTACCGGCAGTTTGATTTCTTTTGGCTTCCTCTCCGCGCGTCTCTGATTATAACTGGGTCTCGAGTTTAACCAATTTTCAGTAAAATAAAAATACATCAGATTTTCAGTAACCTTCACTGTATATTCAATAGACATACAGATCTGTCAAATAACACTATTTTCGAATTAGAAGATGTAAAAATTTCGATATTTAAAGTGTAAACATCATGGTGCAAATTGAATAAAATTGATTCCTGACGGTAAGTTTTCTTTGGGTGAATATATCCAAATCTCAATATATTAAAAACCTTTTACTACTTTTCATTTCATTTTTGAAAATACCACTAGAAATATCTATGATCATAATTGTATACATTATTTTTGGAGAATAAGTGTAATCTATCATTCATCACGTGCAAATAAATCAATTGACTGGAATATGTTTTAGTAAAAAATACAGTAATACTTCGCTGATTAAGCCTTTTATAGTTTTGAGGATTATTTTGTTAACTTCGCCGAACGTCAGTATTGAATGATGAGGGTAGGTTTATGTCAGGTCGAAATCAAGTCCAACTCTTCCGATCAACTTTTTTTTTGTTTTTTTTTTACAAGGTGAAATGCATTTACGCACGGAGTGTGGGACTCTCCACAGGACTACCCAACTGTTGATTGGAACTACCCACTAAAACACCTTGGATCTCCAACCCTACCTCCCCGGCACCACCGCTAGGTATTACTTCGGGGTGGAAGGCTATTGGTGCTCACAGCACCCTCCCCAGATGTATGCAGAATGGGGATCAGCATCCTGCTCTCGAGGGATCGACCAGTTGGATGACGAGATCGGTCCAGTGATGCCGGCTGGAGGGTAACTTCCGGTTCACTGGCGCCTCGACGACCCAAAACTGATGCTACGTCGCGGAACTACTCGACTAGTCTCCGCCAAAAGATCTAGTCTACACCGACGGAGGGTTCCCCGACGAGGGAAGTCCTCCCGAACCGACGCTTACGGTACGCGTCTACGACCCGACCCGACCGAATATCACACTGCAAATACAACTGATACAAAAGTTACAGACTGGAATATTACACTTTTAGTAGTAATATTTACTTTTACGCTATGTTCGATTTAATTTTCGAAAAAATTATGCTCCAACGTAAAATAAATATGTATGTTACCATGATATACAACTAAAAACGCTGAACGACGAGAAAATCGATGTCGGGGGATTGATTAATGGAAGACTGATCAAAATCGAGTGACCACCTAATATTCTGTTCATGCTATTATGTATTGAAGTGAAGCGAAACGAAATTTGAAACTATCCAGCTACCGAAAGTTGACATGATTGACTCAGTCGATGTAATTCAGCGCACAATAGAATTCAAAACAATAATTGATTGACGAATACCTTATCAGTGACACCATGACAGCATATCGTCGCCAAACATCAGCGCAGTAAAATCATAAATTCACGCGATCGCCACGGGACTTCACGCAATGTACAGCGCTGCTTGGTCTGGCTGAATACATAATTTCACGCTGATGTTTCAACACACACACGAATAAATGTTCAGCCGCCCAGCTCATTGAGATGATTGTAATTTATGACCGAAAGACTGTCTTCTGCTGTCTACTCGTTCCTCGTTGTCACAACTTTACAACATGCCGACTTCGTAAAATCAGTTCCTACTCTGTTCCGAATATGTAGTAGGCAGATATGCATAGTAAGCCAACAAACAGCGATCAATTACAAACTACGAGTTATTCTGCTGAAACATGTTTCACGATCCTCGAGTCTGTCTGGGCCTGAAATCAGCAGGCACGAACTAATTAAATGAAAGTTTCCCGCTGTGCACCAAGGCATTAGAAGGTATTAAATTTGTTCAGTAGGCTCCTCCCGAACCTTCGAGAAAAGTTGCATAGGTAGCTACAGAACATGTCACTAAGGCGAAAATGATCACGATGCATTAAAGAACAAGTTGAAGTTATTGAGGTTGTTACCACGAAATATAAACATCAATATCGACATATAACTCAAAATTTTCTCCAATCAAGTTTCCATGGCTGTGATAGATAAGTGGTTCGTTGCAGTACATTCGTTTATTTTTATTAGGTTATTATCACAATTGAAAAACATCTACGGGAAACAATAAGGTTAACTACAATCAATGTATCCAATTCTACTGATTTATTACAACTTAAATAACATTATAAATCAACGGATGGTGCTCTGGAAGTTTTCATCACTAACAAATGAAGCAATCAATATGAGAAGCATTGAAACTAATTACCAGATACATGGTGACTGTTAGACACCCGACCGGCATCCAGTGCTATGGATTGGTTTTCCTACTCGGGTGACACACAGCGCGTTGGGTTCGTCGCTTGTAGCCGTTTGGATGCGTAAATCGCATTGCACGTCTATTACGTTTCCTAGCTGCGACGACTCTGGCTAACGATGGTACATACTAAGTTGAAGCTGATTGTAGCGATAAGACGAATTTCAGGCGACAAACGATTGCATGCATGTACAAAGTCTAGTAGCTATACTCGTTAATTCCAGCTTTAGACAATGGCGGCTTGCCTTCGCATGGCACCATGGATACCACAAAAACGAATCTAGATACGGTCTTTCGTAAGATCTATGCAGTGGCGGACAGAGTAAGTAAACATGTAAACTGACATTTCCGATTTCTTGCGATTAGTGAACTTCCAATGTAGGCACTTCACTGTTTATCATTAAATCGTGGAGAGTTTATTAGTGCTTTTATAACTTCATCTGCATCTATTTAAAATTTTCAACATCTGACTATTGAATAATTATTTATTACAGGTACTATGGCTCATTTTGCAGATGAAAAATTTATCAACATTTTGCATGCGTCCATTAAAAACCTGCACATTCCGAACATTAAATATATGAGTAGCATCATGTATACAGATTGATTTTGATATTTGTTATTCAGTTGTGACAATAGCATCGAACAAAGAAGAAGAGACGGGTCAGGGTTATTTCGCCAAGAGCTGTTTCGCAGAAAGAGTCGATGAGCGGTTCATTTTGTCGAATCGTATAATTCTATCGACCGCATTGGAATTGATTTAAAACAACGAAAAATCAAGTAAGATAGTATACGCGCCCGTTTTGTTTACCTAAAATCGTACATCTGAAATATTTCCTATTTAAAATAACGTACAAATTCCCGTGTTTAACTTGGAATGTATTACTTGATTGAATTTATCGGAATGATTTCTGATCCTTAGAATGGAATCTCCTGGAAAACAAGTTGTCTTTATTAACTACTAATCATCAAAGTATTTGTTAGGGTGAATCTTTAAGGCAAACTTATGCGGTACTTTTACGTTATCTGAGCACAAACAGAAAATGCTATGCCACATAACATATCTAAGACATAAAAACGAATTAACATTTTTGATCAAGAGACAGAAATTGATTTTATTAAATGAATAATGTGATGTATTCGGCGCGTTCACGTTAATAAAAATGGTAACAGAGTTCCGTGCCAGATCTTGGATCGCAACAAATAATTATTGCAGGGACATCTGAGGTTCTGGGTGAAGGATAATTATTTCTTAATTATTTGTTACGTTAAATAATTGTTCAGAATTATTTCAAAAGAATTTTTTTTTGCCATGCTTTGCTCCATGTAGGGGAATGATTTTTTTTTAATTTAAAACATATTTTATTCAGGCCTATTTGCGTACAAGCTTTACGTGGCCGATTGAGCTGAGTTTTTAGATAATTTTTTTTTTGTATTGGATCTCGTTGTCACCCTTTTCCATTTCCTTTCTGCGAGGATTGTGGGACAGTTTGTTCGCGGTTCGTCTCGTCATCCATTGCCGCATCGGTGGTTTTGTTGTTGATTTTGTTGCTAGTTACTGTAGATGCATCTTGTTGTACATTGGTTGCAGTTGCTGGTTGGTTGGATGGTAAGTTGTTAACTGCAGCTGGTGTACTTTGTTCTATAGGGGATATGTTGGATGGTTTCATTGAAAGGGATGCTTCACTGTTGTTGGTGACTGTCACAGGTGTACTGGGGTTGCTTGGGATTGGTGTGAAGGAAGCACCGTTGTCCTTTGGTGTGGTTGTCTCCTAGTACCGTAGTGAACAGCTTTTTGGCAATATTGACATGTGGTCATCTGATTGTCATAGGTAACAAGTGATTTGCACGGGATTCTTGTATCCTGACCGAATATACTGGAATGTTGTACTTGATATTTTCATACTCCACATAATGCACATTATTATTGTCTTTAGCGAATTGAATTGCATCCAAATCTTTATAGAACTGGATATAAACAACATTATTGGTCTTATTGCATTGAAGTAAATGCATACGTTTAATGTCAAGATTCATTTGATCCTTAAGCAAACCTTCAAGTTCTCCTTGGATGAGATGTGAAAGCGAACTGCAGGGAAATGAATTATTTATGAAGCCAATATTTCGTTAACGATTGATAGTTATAAAATTATTAAAAGGTTACCCGATCAGAAGAAAATTATTAGGTCCCCATATCCGACTAGCAAAAGAACTTATAGTGATATTCGTGAAGTTGAATTAAGAGCTAATATAGCTAAAAAGAAAACTTAAAATTGTCACCCGCATGAGCAGAGTAATATCTATATGAGGTGTTTCCAATAACAAAACAATAGCACAGTAACATGCATACCAAAAAAAATTGAATTTTGCAGGTGACTTAGTCCCTCATACGATGTATTTCATAAAGACCTCATTTGTCAAATGAAGGAAAATTTCATTTGTAGTGACTTGATGTTAGATTAGCTTGAATTTTACTGGTTTCGACTGTAAGTTGCGTTCTGCTAGCAGGTGCGACTGCATGGATTTAAATGCACCTTTTACCAGCCAAGCAGATGCATGCTTCTGTGTCTCAGTCGATTAACAGACGTACTTGCGATCCAATGATTCTCGGTTCAAGTCGCGGCTGGATGCTATCAATATTCTATTTTTTATTTGAATGATGGAATGATATATCATGGAGGTTTAGACACATTGTTAAATGTTACGTAAATTAACATGAAGTGTGACGCTCCATTTATGTGCATCTAATGAGATGTAAAATCACAGGGCTTTTTTTAAGTGTGTGGAACAGTACAGTGACTGAACTAAAAATATATTTGAATTATCTTTGAGCGAGTATGATCGACAGTTTCGAAAAGTATGTTTCTATTGTTGATGCATACTAAATTATTAACACAATAAAAAAACGATGTATAACAATTTTACTAATTTTGTACATTTTATAATCCATTTTTTTTAAATATTACAATAATATTCTCTAGAATTTATAAAGACTTACACAAATTATATTATCTCTAAATTGCGGAATAATAGCAAAACAAACGATTATATTAAACTGTAGTATTATTTGCCATTTCAATAAGTAAAAAATTCTCAAATAAGCAATGATAGAAAAATTAACCAGTACTTTGATATAAGTTTGCTATCACTTTTCATTTGGGTGCACGTTGCTTAGCGCTGTGCAATACTTCCCACTTTTCTTTCCGACTCGTAGGAAGCATAATAATGCTCGGAAATAAAAAGAAAACATAATACATTATTGAAACGCAAATGAGAGCTCCATGAAATGCTACGAAATTTCTTTTTTTTTCAATATAGAATGAGATAACTCACGTGCGATTAGAAACGAACGATGCACCGAAACAAAAGGCTCGAGTCATAAATATAATAGGGGAGACCGAGAGACTAGCACAGGGGTTAAAGCGGATCCAAGGATTGACTTTGTAAACGCGTTTTCATGTGACAGACAGGCGTCAGTTAGCTGGATGACACTGCGGCAATTCACTTTGAGTCAATTGTGTTTGTGTCAAAATTACTGAAATTGTTTTTTGAAAATTTTTGATATTTCGGATAGATTTGTTTTCTGTAAACTGAAATTATTGTCTGGTTAGTGCTGCTAAATGTTAATTTCGTGCTGAATCAAGTGAATATTGAGTGCTTTCGTTATGTGGGAAATACAATTATTATTGCGTCTCGAAAATGAATTGTCTGTGCAAGGCTAAACCGGACAAAAAATGCGAGACTCAACCGGACACATAATTTTCGACATGAAATTCTTAACGGATTATTGAAACATGCCTAAATATTGATATCTTTATTTCCATTCTACCGTAATCGCATTCACACAAATCACACGAATAATACTCAGCACGCTGAATAGTAGCCATGTGATAATTGAGTTTGCAATGTCCAGTCAGAGCTCTGACCAGAATACTGCAACGATGCTTGGAAAAATGCAGTAGACACTTTCAGATTTTCATTTTCAGATTCAAATCTGGTAAAAATGTTTTTGTCTGAGCGCTAGTTTGCAAGCTACGCCAGTAGCTAGCATGTTTGGATGCAGCCCAAGAACGAATCTTGTGCTTTATCCAACCAGTTGAAAGTGGTGAAGCGAAATCATTCGTTGCATCAGCTCTAGCCAACTCATCAGCCCATTCATTTCCAGTAATACCAGTAATGTGCCGTAAGAAGTAAACAGCATTTGAAATGCTGAGGTCTTCAACTTGAGTTCGTCATGCGATCACTAGATTCGACCGCGAATCATTCGAACTGTGTGCTTTTAAAGCTGCCTGACGGTCGGAACAAAAATAAATTCGTTTACCACAGATCCTCTGCTGAAGTGCCGATTGTACTCCACACAGAATCGCGTAAATTTCTGCTTGGAACACAGTACAGTATCTACCAAGTGAATGAGACTGTTCCAACCTCATTTCACGACAGTAGACACCAGCACCAGCACGACCATTCAACAGAGAACCGTCCGTATAACTAACTATGTGTTCATCAAGTTGTCGTTCCAGACAACCAGACAATCATTCCTCACGAAGAGGATAGCTCACATTGAATGTTTTGAAAGGAAAACTGCATGTGAGCGTTAGGTCACTAAGATCGAGTAGATACTCATCCCACGTAACCATTTGAGACCACAAACGAGTGTGGCTAGTAGCACAGTCTAAAGGGTTACTGTTCCAAAGCCCTGCAACCTTAAGCCTGTATGCACAAGATAATGCTTTTTGTTCTAGGAACACATGTAGTGGTTTAAGGCACAGTAGCGCCTCTAGAGCAGCAGAGGGATTGGTCAAACGATAGTTGTGTATATCCAATGAATGTAATCCTGAAGTCAATGTGAGCAGACCAATTCAGTTTTGAATCAAGAATAAATCCGACGTATTTAACTTGATCAACCACAGTAACCTCTAAACCGAAGAACTGTAACGGACGAGCTCCTGTGATTATCCTACGATGAATGAAAAGCACCATTGATGTTTTGCCCGGATTTACAGATAATCCAACCTGACAACACCATTGCTCAACAGATCGCAGATTCGAAGGAAACTTAATCCAATGTTATTGAGTTTCCTCCACAAACCATCAGCGTCTAGGTTCCATAGAAGTGGGGATAGTACACCACCTTGAGGACACCCACAGACACTCAGCTTTATAATCTCTGCGTGCCGAAGCGATGAACATAGAAGTCGATTGCCAAGCATTGCGTTGATCCAAATTGTGATACTTGAAGGTATGCCATGACCACGGGCTGCTTCCAGAATTGAATGGAAAGACACGTTATCAAAGGCACCTTCAATATCTAGGAAAACTCCCAAGCAAGATTGCTTTTGAGAGAAAGCTTTTTTAATGTTGTACACAACATCATGTAACAGGGTTGTAGTGGACTTTCCACGCTGGTAAGCATGTTGCATTCCATGTAGCGGATGCACTCCCAAACTTACATTCCTGATATAGTGATCGACTATGCCTTCCACTGTTTTAAGAAGAAATGTTTTACTGAGCTAAGACTGTTAGAGCAAATTCAGCAGCTACAAGATTCATATGGGTGGTCTATAATGTAAATGAAACTGAAACAAACGTATCCCCAGCAATCCGTTTTAGTTTTATTTATTCGACCAGTTCTACTGTCAAATTTAAAACTGGTATACATTGCCGTTCTATTTTTTCTATATTTGAAACACAGATAAAACGCTGCTGGGGCTGCCAGTTTATTTTGTTATAATTTCTAGATTTAAATTTTAAAACTGACATAAATTATGCATCTAGAACTAGAACACTCCTGAATATGCCCTTAGGCCTGAAAATCTTTGCTTCCTCATAACTGTCGCGACCGCCTTTGGGAATAAATTTGACAATTATTTCCTGTCAAGCTCTTGGAATATATCCTGTCGCAAGATTAAAAGTTAGTATTTTCTTCAAAACATCTTCGAAATGTTCATACCCTTTCT
This sequence comes from Malaya genurostris, assembly GCF_030247185.1. Classification (NCBI taxonomy): domain Eukaryota; kingdom Metazoa; phylum Arthropoda; class Insecta; order Diptera; family Culicidae; genus Malaya; species Malaya genurostris. Next base: position 98,886,931 of record NC_080572.1, read on the forward strand.
GTAGTAACAATGGGAACACTCCATCCTTTCCAGGAGACTTGTACGGAACAAAACTCTCAACTGCCCATTTGACCAATTCAATCGTCACAATTCTTCGAGCAAGGGCCCAAGAATCGTTACTACCCGAAAAGGTCTCAGGAACAGCTGTCGGTGATGGCTCCATACATCCTGGAAAGTGAGTGTGAAAAAGATAGTGAAGTACATCACCTTCATCAGACAATAATTCACCATCTGAAGTTCTTAAGAGCTTTTTTTCAAACCCGAACCCAACCCGTACCCCACTGAAAATAAAAAAAAACCTTAACTTGCACTCGGCCCGAACCTGAGATTGATTTTTATTCCCTGAACCTGAACCCGATAAAAAAATAAAAATCTACCCGTACCCGACCCAAATTCGAAACGGACCCCAGTTTTTCGACACGTCAGCAATAATGGCAAATGAATTACCAAAACTTCGATTAAAGCTAACAGCTCAGCTGTAGGATCTTACATCCTAAACTCGATGAATGCCCGTACGAATTCACAATAAATAAACACAACTAGCGTGCAACTCCAAAGACACTGCATTAAGCAACCGTTCTACTAATTAAGTATGCAACGCTACTTGTAAGTAATGTCAAGCTTGTCTTCACCGCACGTTTTTAGCTAAGGCGCACTAAAAGCAATCACTGCATGTACTTCTTGTACAACAAAAGCGGCAGCGAAAAACAAAAGTTAGGAAACTGTTTTACAAAATACAAACAGCCGGATAAAACATAAATGCATCAAAACAATGCGACAGAGGCAGTATGCCAGACGGAAGAAAGTTCAAATGTACTAACGTTTTTTTTTGTACGACTTTGATTGGTAGACTCCCTGAGTAGAGAAGGGTAAAATGCATAATGATGTGGAAAACATGCTTTTAAATCATTTTCAAATGGATATTCTATCTTAACAAGTAAATTGCATCGATTGTCAAGTTAATTTAACAAATTGCAGATTTACTATAGTTAAAAAACAACTTCAATTCATTTTTATGCTAGTTCATTAGTGTGGCGGTCTATTTAACTCCAACTTCCAACTGGTGGTACGATTAAATTCAATCACCTTACATGCTTAGTAAATAGGAAAAAATCAAGCACGCAGAACGATTACATTACAAACAGTTTCACTCAAAGGTGAGACAATATTTAGTTTACATTAACAAGGTGTATCCATTTTCTTTTCGACAATAATGAGTAGGCAACGTATGACCAGTAAATACATTTCCTTCTACTGGTTGTAGTGCGTTACATTTTCCAATTATAAGCCCAATTCATCGCAATATAAATCGTAATAACACTTTCTTCTGTGAATAACTTTTGATGATATGGCTAAATGTAAATGTCTACTTGTGCAAAATTACGACAAAATTCGGGATGAAGACAAACAGGTTAATTCTGGTTTGTCCCGCCGACATCGAAGCGGACCGGACTTCATATCTTCAAGGTAAGGAAAGCTTTTAACTGAATCGATAAACAAAGTACGGTGGCCATAGGAAGGAAGCTGTACCGAAAGTTGTTGGTGCAACCGAAATGCATCGTAATGAGCGATGAGCGGATGTTTAGCAAATTCCCGGCAAGCCCTGTCTGGAAATTCCTGGAGAAGTCAAGTCAAAGAAGTACTTGGTATGTCAGGCGATCTGTGGGTGCGGTAAATTCAGCTAGTTTTTGATTTTATTCAAGTTTGAAAAAAAAAATCTTGACAGAATCTTCTAGTGATGTTTTCGAAAAAAATATAGGTATTATGAGAAAGTCATCATTACCCACAAGGTGGATTAAAAAAGGTTTTTCGATTCCTTATCGTTTTGGAAGACCTTCCCTGTTTTCCAAAGCTCGACAAACAAGAACGTTGATTTCTTCGCACTCCATCACTGGTTTCACGTAATGACACGATGCCTCATCCGTCGAAAACAAAGTGTTACTTTCGTAACACTTCTGACAGCTTCTGAAGTTTGTCTTCTTCATATTCATAAATGTTCATACTTTCTCTGGTATAAACTACCATCACCTACCATAGATTTAAATGTGGCAACCCTGCACGTTATACAAAATTGAACTAAGCACGCTGTATGCTAGGCGGTTCTTCTTCCTTACCAGCACGTACCGATGCGTACCGATTTTGAATCATTTTTATGACAGTTTGAAATTTTTGACACTCATTTCGGAACCGGAAGTTGGATCTGAATGAAATTGCACAGTATGTTTTAAGACACCGAGAGCTTTAATTTGAATCATGATTTGTGAAAATCGGTTTAACCGTTGCTGAGAAATCGAAGTGAGTTCCGGTTTTGGACCTTTTCTTCACTATTATCGGTAGTTCCGGTCGCGGAAACTGGAGACTAATAGTCCCAAAGTAGATTTATATATCCACTAACTAACAAGATCTGCTAACTAGATGAATTTAGTAGTAAGTTTTATAAAAATGTGCACCTCGTTTCACCATCGCTTGTGAAAAAATACTCATAAAATTGAAAATTTTCACTCATCGCTCTGTAATACCGGAAACGGAAGTTGTATCTGGATCAACTTATCGAGGACTTTTTAAAAAAAATCAAGACCTTTCATTTGCATCTTAGTTTGAAAAAATCGCTTGAGACACTTCCGAGAAAAATTAGTACACATTTTCTCGTGGATTTGTTCATATTGCCTTGTAATTCCGGAACCGGAAGTCGGATAAAGATAAAATTCAATAGCAATCTATTGGACCATTCGGTCTTTCGTTTTAATCTAAGTTTGAGTCTAAGTGAGTGACAATTTTTTTCATTTTTTTGGTGCATATCACCCTGTAATTCGGATCAGGATAAAATTCAATACACGGAACGACCGAAATCAGCATTTTCGCGAAAAATTTAGTTGATTTGCTGATTATAGTTAGTTATTTTTTGAGACAACTAAAAAAAATCTTACTTTTGCTAATTTAGATTTTTTATTCTCATTCCCTTAATAATAATAAAATATTTGTTGAAATGACTATTTTTTTTAGTTGAATTCACAAATTAAACGTGCTGTCATTTCTTAGCTAAGGCACATTTCATTTCCATTCAACTAATATTTTAGTTGAATTAAAGAAATAAAATGTTGTTTTCAACCAATATGAATGGTTGAATTGGCTTCTGCAATCTGCAGTTATATGGCGCCCTGTCACCGAAACGGTAGCACCGTAATGACTACTAGTCACTAGATGGCACACTACTGCCGAAAAAAATTCAGACGCGGTTGTCTTTTCTATATAAATACGATGTTGTATCGGAGAAAAACACATAAACGAAACATAAACATAGTTTTGAATTTTTTTTCTTCTAAATCACTGTTTTCTTCATTCTCACTGAAAACTTTGAGCACTCGGAAAACAAAAACCGAATACAAGTAGTACACCGGACGGCGCAGCTCGGAAGGTTTGAAGATACAAAAAAAAAACTTCATCACAATTAGAGTGAAACATTCGAAATTCACTTCACTGTTCCGCGTAAAAACATTATTACGCACAATCGCTTCAAGTGCGCACAAATTCTGAATAAATACGATTTCCACTAACAGTTTACGACATTTTTACATATCGGTTTAGAAATTTAAATAAAGATATATCGAACACATGCGAAAAACATCAAAACAATTTTCAAGCAAGTTCAATAAGACTTTTTAGCTTTTTAATGGATTGTTTTGCTTTGACACTTCTCAAAAGTTTTTGGCTAATAAACTTGTTAATAATACCCATTTCAGTTTTGTTTTCTTTGTGCTGTCCTTCAGTTTAATAACAAAATTAGTTGTCAATGAGAATTTCGTGTTGGATTGAAATATTGCTGGTTTGTGTCCAGGATATTCACCAACTAAACACATTCTCTAAAAATAAGAGTTTTTTCAGCAAAGTAAAAGTAGTTATTTTGGAAATTTTTATGTTAAAATCAACTAATTCAAAAACAGTAATACGAATTAGGCGCAGAGCTAATTTCGGTCGTTCCGTGTAGCGATCTATGGGAACATAAGACCATTCATTTGAAACAGAGTTTAGGGTAGGGTCTGACTGACGAAAAAACACCATTTTTCGATTTTTTTTAGATCTATCGTATTATTCGAACATCATTTTGTAATTTTTTCGTGGAAATATATTAAGAAATAAGCCGGCGAAGGAGTATTTTCAAGAACGCTTCCTAAAAATCATGATTTGCGGCGTCCACTGTATCTCAGTGCAGACTAATCAGAAGTCAACAAATCAAAGCAGCATAGACAAAATACATATTTTTCTAGACTCCAACGTTTCTGTTTGATTTTTTGTTAATTTTTAGTTTCTTGTTTCTGAGTGATTTTCCTCCAATAAAATTCGTTATTCTGTAACTGTAAGTAGCACAGTCGATGCCGTTCTACTGACAAAATGTCATCTTAGGCACACGAGGAGACATGAGATAGGAATTTGTGAGCACTTAGTTATCTCACCTTTTGGCAACCTCTTTTAGGAAATTGACTATGCTTCAAAAATATTCAACATAAAAACATTTTTTCGAGTGTAGTCTTTATCTTAATCAATTTTGTTTTGCACTACTTGGGATTACAAAAACAGTATGGTTAATGTGACCAATGTGACTATTTACTGACGATCAATGTATACTATAAAAATAATGTAGTCTGTATCGTAATAATTAAGAATCGTTCGTTTTATTTATGTCCCTCGAAAGTGATTATTTTTAAAAAGTGTGCGTAGTTTCCTAACAGTAAAATGAGATTTTTTAATTACTCAGCATTAGATTTGACGCATTCACATAACAAAATATAGCAAATGTTGCTAGAAATGATTTTCATCATGAATTCAAGAAAGAGTGTTTATTTTTCAGTTGCATATTTATTTCATGTTTCAAATACAGACAATGACAGAAATGGACGGATACCAAGAAATGTCTGGTCAAATTCACTACATTCTTTTCATTCTATATATCGTATACTTATTTGGTAACTTGTTGTGAAGTTACTTGTTTTGGTAACTGTTTGTGAAGTAAAAAAAATATACATTGTTCCATTTCTACAAGCATTCTTAGAAAAAACATATATTGTATTTTTTTTTTCTACCCCGGCTTTAACATATATTGTAAAATTTGACGCTATTACCAAAAGAAACAAAACGACGACTTCGAAACTTTATCCCAATCAACAAATACCATTTTAAGCTACCATACTCTACTTGACGAAGAATATTTTGAGTCGTTCTACCCTTAAGAAATAAACTTTCAAAACGATGACCAGCAAAGCAAAATTAATATTCGATGAAAGAAAAACAAATTTACCAAAAATCTATGTTTAAATTATGATAGCTTGGAAAAGCATTATCTCGCTTCAGACAAATCGAGCATTGTTTTATATAATATCTGGATGAAAATACATTAGGTTATCTAAATATATTGTAGCGAAGCTATTAAACATGCAGTTATCGAATATTTTGGTTACTTTTATATGAACGACTGATAACAAAAATCCGTTAAGTGCAATTTAGTTTGGAAACTCCGTAATTTTTTACTGCAAAAATCAGATAGAAACACTCAGAGTAAAAAACCAGGTGCCGGTTCTGCAATGCAAGAATCGTTTATAAACACCTTATGCAAGAACCGGTCAAAACTATGAATGCAAAAACCGGAGAAAAACTGAACCAGTTCTTCCAAAACAAATGTTTTGTCGTGAGTACGACTTACTTTTCTATGGGGCACATTTACACAATTTACCCTGTTCTAGAATGGGTACAACTTAATCGCAGATATCTCTTGTAGTATTTAACGCAACTACATATTTTTTTCCTCGTATCATCGGAAATATAGTCAGGAATATTTTCAGTACGGTCTTCTTTGACCACGAATTTGAATTCGATATACCAGCTTATTACAGTCGCATAGTATGGTGCTACACTGCCAAAAGTCGAACTAAGTTGATTGAAGCACTCTTGGATAATCAACGACGAAAGTCGTAATTACTCATTGCACGAAAATGTTGACGATTCAATTTCATTTTTTTGCTGAGGTAAAATTTTCTTCTCACTTCACACTCACTCAGTCGCATAGGATGGTGCTACACTGCCAAAAGTCGAACTAAGTTGATTGAAGCACTCTTGACTTGATAATCAACGACGAAAATCGTAATAAAGTTAACAACTAAGTTATTGAAATCAAAGTCTTATCAATTCCCAACATAAATTCTGAAATCCTAGATAACAAAAAACTATTTGTTATGGATTTTTCAATTTTTTAATATTTTTAAGTTTATTTTAATGAATTTGAACATTACAATTTTTGATCTAATCGGTCTTGTCCCCTACACAACCCGTATTTTGTTGTTTTCGTGTGTTACAGTTACAATTGTGCAAGTGATGCATTGAATGTTTGCAAAACTCACACAATCAATCAATTAGTACGTGCGATTATCGATATTCGAAAGTATGGAAAATGCATGTCAGTTTTATTCATATTCACACTACTCAGTTATGTCTCTGACATTAGCCTTCCGCCTTTTTATTCGGTTTTTGGGGTCAGGGTCATTTCACCGAAAGCCATTTCACAAGGTCCTTTCACCGAATGACACTTCGCTGAAAAGGCCATTTCGCCGGATCCTTCAATTGTCCTAATATCGTAACTGGAATTGATTTAAAATAAAGACAAATAAAGTTGTAGAAAGACTACTCTCTTGAATAAAGACTAATTCATGATCCTCAGAACGGAGTTCCAGAGACAGCTTGTTGACTATATTAGCTACTAAGCATCAAATTATTTGCTTAGGTGTATATACCAGGCAAATGTTTGCAGTATTTTCCGTTTATTGAGTGCAAAGAAAAAAATATCGAATACGGCTTCGCCACATCACTTAACTAAAACAAAGAAATCTAGCTTTCAGTAGACCGGGCAAACGAGGCGGTTACAGGTTTGTATACGAGAGGCCGCCGCTTAATAATGTTCAAAATTACCCTTTCGGCGAAATAGCCTTTTCGGTGTAACGACTTTCGGTGAAATGAACCATGAATTTTATCAAGAAAATAACCGATAAATAATAGATCTAAGATAAGCTAATAAACAATAACTATTCTTATATATAAACAACATAAGGAAAATATATCACAATTTTAGTGAAAACCTTGATATAATAGAAATTCAACACCATCCATATCGCTATAATAAATGTTTTCCAATCGGAGTCAATTTGATCTACGAACTACATAAAGCAATTTGCAAACTATATGCACACAATGTGACACCGAATGTACGCTTGTATTAATTGAATCACCTATCTCGTAAGTTACTGTACTCTATAAAGAAGAACAACAACCCCGAACGCTTTGCAGCCATAACTGAACGATAAATGACATCATATATATAATTGCATTATACATTTCTTTCTGTGTAATCAGCTTCGGTGTACACGTTGTTCCCACCACTAACACGACATGAAGCATACGGTTGTTGGTGCATGCAATCACAGTCGAGCATATAATTTTCACCAAACAGCATTTGGCCTGCGGAAGCCTACAACTGTTCACTGCAGTCCCAAACTGCAAATTCGGAATCGTCTGCATGTGCATGGTGACATAAACAATTGAAACTTTCCTGATCTAGATATCAACGAGTTACATTTTGTTTCGTTATAGATAGAATTGTACAATAATAAAACTAATGAAATACTCTGCCATGCTGTTAATTTAATTTTTCATTCATTATTCATATTTATCCATGGACTCATTTCAGTACAGTTTTGTACCTGCGACAGGTCATAGAATCATAGTTGAGTTTACGCTATATGAAGAAAGCAAAATTTTAAGATGGGAAAAAACTAACCAACGTCTCCATCAGTGTAGTTTCTATCAACTGCACTCGAGATGCACTTTTCAATGTTCCTTACGTATATCAGATTCACGACGCGTTATATAAAATAGCATTATGGCAGGCCAGTTTTACGGGGTTGCCGTATATCAGTATCAAATACTGCCATCTTCTCGATAATTATTATCACGAATGTTGTTAAATTGAACATCATTTCTATTATATTTACAAAAGTAGTACAGCATTCAAGAATCTACTGTTGGTTGCCTTATTTGTACCTTTGACCTGTAAAATAATTATCGTTTATAAATCATAACTCGTCTCTCAACTAAACCTTATACGAAATTGGTTAGTCTTTAAATGCATTATCAATGAATTTTTTTTCTTTCGTTTTATTCGCGTTAACGTAACCACCTGTATTAATCTTCTACGGTGTTGATTAGCTCGCGTAGGTTAGCCAGTAGTTGACGATAAATCGTACCAGCCGCTGGTACTGGTAGGCTGTATAAACGAAACGAATCCTAGTAATTGAACAAATTATCTGCGATTTATAAAAGCAATCGATGTTTATAGGTTCCAGAAGATACATTTCAAAGCTCGATACTGATTGTGAAGCCTAGTGAATCGAGGGAATATATTTTAATTAAATTGATGCTCTAATCGAATGTGGAGTTTTATCTTCTATAATCAAAAATTCAGCAATCGATTATAACCGAGCCTAACCCGCCTATGATGACCCCAGCGAAAGACCTACACGGTTAAAACCGGGGCTAAATATTCCTTTATAAAAAAAATTAGAAGGATCAACACCAATGGGTTGCTCGATCCATTGATGTAGAACAAGGCTACCAAAAATTTTAATGACTGATAATTTATATAAAACAGTTTAACTAATCGCCATAATATTGAATTATCGATTATTGTAGAGGAAGATGGGGTAAAATGGACCCATCAAGGTAATGTTGCTATATCTTAACTAAGGAAAATAAAACGTGAAAATGTCATGCATGACTACATACCTGTTGATCACCTGATCAACATACGGATAATCAAATCGACCGCGTTCTCATCGACGGGCGATTCTTCTCCGACGTCATCAATGTTCGCACTTACCGCAGCGCCAACATTGATTCTGACCACTACCTTGTCCCGGTATGCGCTCAAAACTATCGACTATGCACAACACTCGTCGCACATGAACGAAAATCTCGAGCAGCTACGTAGCGTTCGTACTGCAGAGGAATACGCGCAACAACTGAACTAGTGCTACCAACAGAAGAGCAGCTCGGCGCGGCGACTTTTGAAGACGGCTGGAGGAATATATGGTCCGCCGTGCTGTAACCGTTTTAGGTACGAGGTTACCGAATCGAAGAAATGACTGGTTTGACGGCGAATGTCAACAGTTGGTCGAAGAGAAGAATGTAGCAAGGGGGAGGATGTTGCAACACCGCACGAGAGCGAACGAGGATCGATACAGACAGGCGCGGAACAGACAGAACACGGTTTTCCGGAGGGAAAAACGTCACCAGGAAGTCCAAGATGGAACATCTGTACCGCGCAAACGACACACGGAAGTTTTATGAGAAGGTGAACCGCTCTCGTAGAGGCTACACGCCACAGGCCGAAATGTGCAGAGATACCAGGGGTAACCTTCTCACGAACGAACGTGAGGATATCGACAGGTGGAAGCAGTACTATGACGAGCATCTGAATGTCGAAGCACAAGATACAGAGAACGACACAGGAATCAATCTGGGTGCACGCTCAGCCGATGACAGATTCCCAGCACCTGATATGTCAGAGATAGGTGAGGAGATCGGCAAGCTGAGGAACAACAGAGCCGCGGGCAATTACCAGTTACCAGGCAAGCTGCTCACACATGAAGGAGAGGCACTGGCTAGAGCGCTGTACTGGATGATTTCTAAGATTTGGGAAGAGGAGATTCTACTGCAGGAATGGATGGAGAGAGTGGTATATTCCGTCTATAAAAAAGGCGATAAGATAGATTGTTGCAATTACTGCGCAATCGCATTGCTGAACGCCGCCTACAAGGTACTCTCCCAAATCCTTTGCCGTCGTCTATCACCAATAGCTAAGGAATTCGTAGGGCCGTACCAAGCAGGATTTACTGGAGCCCGCGCCACTACGGATCACATATTCGTGATAAGACAAGTACTCCAGAAGTGTCGTGAACACAACGTACCCACGCATCACCTATTCATTGACTTCAAAGCGGCATACGACACAATCGATCAAGAACAACTATGGCAGATCATGCACGAATACGGTTTCCCGGATAAACTGACGCGATTGGTCAAAGCAACGATGGATAGAGTGATGTGCTACGTCCGAGTATCTGGGACGCTCTCGAGTACGCTTCGTATCTCGGAGAGGGCTCCGCAAGGTGATGGCCTCTCTTTTATCTTGTTCAATATTGCCTCGGAAGGTGTGATTCGAAGAGCGACAATCGACACGAGTGACACGATCTTCCGAAAGTCCGTACAACTTTTTGGCTTCTCAAACGATAATGATATTGTGACACGTAACCTTGAGAAGATGACGGAAACCTACCTCGGACTGAAAGCTGAAGCTAGGCGTATCGGACTGGTCATAAATGCGTCAAAAAACAAAATGCATGAGAGGAAGAGGATCTAGAGAAGAAACACTACGCCTCCTACCACGAATATTGATAGACGGTGACGATATCGTGGTTATTGACGAGTTCGTGTATCGTGCGTACTTTGGACTCAGAAAAACCCTTCGATCGAGAAAAGTACGCTACCGCACGAACCAACGTTGGCAGAGGACCAACGCGCCCTCAGTGTTTTCGAAAAAAAGGTGCTGAGGACCATCTATGGCGAAGTGCAGACGGAACGTGGAGACGGTGTATGAATCACGAATTGCAACAGCTGCTAGGAAAACCACCATCGTACGGACAGCTAAAATCGGTTGTCTACGATGTGCTGGGTATATCATAAGGATGTTGGACGACAGCCCAGTGGAAATGGTTCTTGAATCTAATCCGACTGGTACAAGAAGAAGAGGAGCGCAGCGAGCAAGGTGGAGGGTGATCTCAGAAGCATCTGTGTCTCGAGTGGCTGACGACGAGCAGCTATGGACCGACTATAGCTGTTAGGTAAGGTAAGGCTTGAAGAGAATCGACATTTAGACTAGAAGGTGGGGTTTATAAAAATAAATTTTCATCTCCCATTTTTTTGTAAAACAAGAGAGTGGCAACAATTTCAAGGTCGTAGTAGATAGTATTGCTGTTGTTAATTTGTATGCAACGCAATTTTATTTAAATAATTTCAAAAGATCTGGTTCTATTTTGCCGGGGAATTTAAAGAACTAAAGGAAAATAATCTATATCTGTCTATGAACGCGAGTGTATTTAAGTCTCAGCATAACTACGAAACAACTAAACAAATCGCCACTAAGTTTGGCACATGTACCAAAGGTGGGAATCGATATTTTTTGAAAAGCACAGATACTTTCTACACTACTCCGGGTAATCATAGAGGAAATCTGTAGTAAGTTCACTGACAAAAAGGAAGTTAAATCAAAATAGATTTTAAGATTATTTTGAGGATGAGGGAGTGTAGCAAATGCCCCGAACATGGAAAGCGTGAGAAAAAATTGATCGGGTTTTACGAAAAATTGGTACTTCTTTACGAGTACAGCATATTACTAGCAACTAAGTGAGGTTCACAAAAATAGTCAAAGAGGGAGGGGGAATAAGTATCCTCAACATTGATCTGAATTGAAGACTCAAGGTAATGGAAATAAGTTTATAACAACATTTGTATTAACTGAAGCGTTGTTCTATAGGTTTTCCTCCCCGGTGAACGACCAAAATGGTTAAAGCCGGGGTAAAATAAATTATATAAAAAAAAGTTATGCTATAGTACGAATGTAGTTATGATGTTAAACAGCCTTTCGTTATAAAATAATCATTATCAGATGGAAAACTTTGAGGAATTTCAATCAAATGTTTCATTACAAACAATCGGCGTTACCTTCACGAAACATTTCCGAGCAACGCCGGGTAAATCAGCTAGTATCATTTAAAATCGATTTAAACATCACCGAGAAAACTGAGTGCTCATTTTCGTTACATATGATCTCATATGCGGACACACAGACATTTTGCAATTTTGACAAACTAATTAGAATGGTACACGAAACTCGACTTTCGGGTATCGATTTTCATATTGATTATATAGCCCGCCTGTAAGAGAAAAGCAAAAGACTAAAATTCATAAGTCTTTATAAAGATTCCAAACGGAAGTATAAATTTACTATCACATTTTGCATATTATATCCATAGCGCTTTGTTCGCACTCTTCAAAGTATCATCTTTTTCTCTTCGCTCTAAAATCTTGAGACAGTCCAAATTAGATGAAGCAAATTGCAGCTCATCATAATTGAAGCAAATAACCTTCACTTTCATACATTTACGGTAGCAGGCATGCCACCAAGGTCTTCATCCGCCAAAAGTTAAGTCGCTATACCTTCTCGAGTTTCTTAGCACGACTGCGGTAGACTAAATATCGTGGTTACCTCATTTTGCACTTTTCGACATCTCTTCGAAGCGCCATAATACGAGCCTGTGTGCCGGTTCAGTGCAAGCGGCGGAGAAGACACGTGAAATATCGATCAATCGCTGGCAGCTAATAAAAGTGGTTCAGAACTTCGGCTCCATCTGTACAACATAGTGAAGAAGTTCGGGCGAATACTTCGAAAGGCACACGCAACAATAATTGAAGTACGCTCTTTCATAAATAAATTAATTTATGAGGTTTAATTGATACAAGCGGCGCCTTAGGTTCAATGAGCAGGATTCGATACTGGACCCATGACCAGGAAGTGTGTTACTTGCACAGCGGATCACATTCACTTGTATGACCTCGTGCCTAATGGCAATAATAGCGCGAAGGTGCGGAATTCTCTACAATATTTGCGATTAGATCTAATAGTGTGCTGCCCGTTAGGAATTTCAACATCCATCAACTCCCGTTCTCTTTAAGTATATGATGGCGACAGGATTTCTTAGTTTCAGTGGCTTTGTCTTTAAGCTACTGTAAAAGGAGTGGCAATGCGTGAACTTGGCTTTGCCAGTCGTTTACGATTACCTGGTTCGATGACTGTTTAGAAGTAGATCGGACATTTAATCCTGATGTGATAGTAAATAACATACATTGGTTGAACTTTGAAAAAATTTATTTTGCCCAATTCATTGACAGAGAATCAGTTGCTAGTGATGATAATAAAGTATTATGCCAACTCAATAAAACAAGCTTGCAAATGAATTATTTTTGGCTATAGTATTATAGGAGTTAGTAGCATTTGTAAGAGTATTTGGTATCATTGGATGTTCTTCTAACGACTCGGATAAAGATAAGAGAAACATAGATTTAATCTTGATTTTCAAATTAGTAGTATTGTTCTTCAAGATTCAGTAGAATACCTTATTTCACGTTCATTGTTCATTGAAATGTGATGAACTACTTTGAAACCTTCTATTGATGAGAAGAGAAAAATTATACTTATACTAAACCATTGTAACTAATCATCATAATTATTTTATAAATGTCAAGAAAGGCTAGCAAAATTTATTTTACTTATTTCAATATAAAAATTTAAGTTGCAGGTTGTCGAAAAACAGATACCCTATTTCCAAATGTTATTCTATTTACGACGCCATTGTGAAACCAGAGAACCAAAACTTTTACTTATATTCTCGATGTATGGGAGCTGTCAAGTTGTCTACGAGTTGGTTCCACCCTCCTGCTATGGAAGCTGGTTCCTGAAACCGACCCATTTTGTTTTGGTGGCGTTGTTGTCAACAATATGTTAAGCTACGTTCATACCATACAATCAAACCACACTGGTGTCATTTCTTCAAATTGTTAATTTCTTCAAACGCAATATAAATATAACTCTAGTCTAGTATTCTCTATAAAACAAGTAATTTGACCTCTTTTTGAATAAGAAAAAGAAATTGTGGTTCATTATAGTTTGATTATATTACATCGAAATCGTTTCCTTATGGTGGTGTAACCGCATGAAGAAAAATGTGCGCGTGTGAACACTGCTTAAACACAGCATTTGACAGCGAACTAGAACCAAAGCACCAAAATTTTCGGCTTCAAGCCAATTGTATGCAGATGACAATCGTGCCACCGGGGTGGTTGGTTCGCCACGCTGATTGAGCAAATTTTATATCTGTTATCTGTGGTGATAGGTAAGCGATATAAAACGAACACCCGAACCAGCATATAAGATCAGAATTGTTTTAAACCCTGGAACTCAAAAATTAACAGGATGATACTAACGAATAAGGCGTCATGCATAAATTACGTCACGCCAGACTCTGTCAGCTTGGAGTGAAGTCAATCTTCAGTTCAGCAACGCCATCGCATGATATCACATTGAACATATAATGTCAATTGTATGGGTGCGCAGTGCTGCTATTTTCGTGCGCACGAATTTGGCATTTCTCTCAACTTGTCATTTCAACCAACAGCAAAACAAAAATCTAGCGTGAAGTGAATGTTGCGCCAAAAATTTGTGGCTCATGTGAAAGCGGAGCGGAACCCAAATCGTGGTGGCACCTTATGTCGATTGTGGTGACATCTGCCAGTGTTCGCCACGCTGATTGAGTAAATTTTACACACAGTTCATATGTGAGCCTGTATATCTGTTATATGTGGCTATACGTTGGAAATATGCTATCGAAATATACCACTTCGTTCCGAAATGACAACAAAGCTCTCTTGCCTATTGCAAAAGTTTCCCAACTACAATCATTAAAACACGACTTTCAGAAGTGTAAACAAACGTTCTATTCATACATCACATGTGAATTAAATCAGAATAAAACTAAAGTAAACTTGCGATTTTAACCAACTGCAGAACAAAAATTTTGTGTGAAACAGCACCCAAAACAATATCGACCATGGCGACTTCTGCTAGTGTTCGTCAAGCTGCTCACTTCAAATTTTACGCACAGTTCATTAGTTATTTTTGGTGTAATCAAAAACTCAACCAATTGAAAATCGGTAGCGCAATAATATATTTCACAATGGGGCAAAGAACGTCTAAAGTTAAGTACAAAATAATTGAGTGTGTTAAATGGAAAGTTTTTATTTATTTTTTTGTACTTTGCGTCATTGTGTGATGTTTTCGTTATTTGACACGTTTTTTTATAACGACCAATGAGATACTTGCCATGAACCTCAATAAGAGCAAATTCAGCAGCTGCAAGATTCAAATGGGTGGTGTATAAAACTAGCAGTCTCAGCAACATTTTACTAAGAGCAAATTCAGCAGCTGCGAGATTCATATGGGTGGTCTATAATATAACTGAAACTGAAACAAACGTATCCCCAGCAAGCCGTTCTAGTTTTATTTATTCGACCAGTTCTTCTGTCAAATTTAAAACTGGTCTACGATGCCATTAGGCTCTCTGACAGCTCACTTACAACCACAAATGCAAATGAGCTTGGTTTGTTTTCATAAGGAAACGAATGCATTGAACACAGTTCAGACGATCAATCAACTTCGGTCGACGTCCAGATTGGTTTATTAATTTTATTTAGCCGAATATTGCTCACGTATCCGACGTTAAAAAGTTCCGTGAACTTGACGTAGTGTCCTTTCATATGAATTGCTTACAATTAATGTTGTTGTTCCGTAATCGTTCCATTCAGGTGATAGCCGCTTGATGCTGCGTGTGAATCGCTTTTACATATTGTTTTGTTTTCATCAGGAAACGTGTTGGCCACCAATTTTTCAGTAGGGCCACCGTTCATTTTTCACCGGGCATAGAAACCTCAATTCAGCTGTTTTTCAAAGATGGGCGAATCTTACAAAAGTAAACAAATCGAGTTTTTCTCACCTACCAATAAAAGCTTCCAAATCCTATAATTTTGCCTAAAAATTCGGATTCTACAAAAATCTCAACCTTTATAATACAAAGAACTATAATGGGCGAAACTGTCATTCCATTTGTTTACGTAAGTTTCTCCCTCCGTGTTCCATGACAACAAACGGGGCGATACTTCAATTGCTAGTAAGGAAGGGCGAAACTTTTTTTTTCTTTATTTCAGATGGTTTCCGAGCCTGTTACCACTGGAAATAGTAAATGAGACGATTAAATTACTCGCAGATTTGTCTTAGTCACGAAAACCAGCCATTTTTTTTGAAAAATGCGCAAGGGCGTATCCGACGACACGACCTGCCACTCGCCTATAAAAACTGTATCGTAAATTTAAGTACCCCTCAGTAACTGGTAATGTCAAAACGAAATTGTCTGGAAAACTATTGAAACTGGCAACAAAGGACGAAATCTGTTGATTTTCAATAATAGTTACCAGAACCTTGGTTACGTGTTGTTTATTTATAAAATATAATTTATCCTTAAAGAAATCGAACGCGATTTGTGCGAACCAGAAGAACAATGGTTAGTTGGTTATTACGGATGCCGAAATACTGATTAATTCGCCCAGTAAACCCAGTAAATAGCAAGAAGAATTTACAGCATGAAGAAAAATATAAAAAGGGTATTTGCGCAGGTACTAGCTTTGAATCATAATATTGCTAAGACACTACTCCTATTTTCCTTTCCGTTGTAGATCAAATACTTCGATTTGAACAGTTGATCTAATCTTGTTCACCAAGAAAAATTTAAATGCTGTAAAGGAGTTTTCAAAGCAATTGGATAACATGACTGTGTACACACTTAAATTTTTTAGCTGAGTCTCGGCAAAAAAATGCCGAGATTCGCACAGCCGAGTAATCAGCAATCATCTCGGCAAAAATAAAATAACTGAGCGTCTCGGCACCCTCAAATTTAACAAACGTCAAATATTGCCAAAATCGCCAGCATAAGATTTACTGTTTGCTCAGTGAAACGTTCGCTGAATATTCGGCAATCCAATAAATCGAAAAAATGAAAAAAAAAAAACAAATTAACGAATCATCAGTAATTAAAAATCTAGTCAATTAATTTTGTTTGTAATTTCTAAACATTATAAACACACCATTCAGGATCAAAAATTCATTTTATTAACACTTAAAGGAAGCTTACAAATTTGTTGCCAGTAGTGCTTACAGCCTCTACCTTAAAACATGTAGCATAATAAAAAGCGGCGTTTCTGAATGCGGCCACCTTGAGTCGAGCTGGAAATATGAAATAAAAATAAATATACAAAAACTTTCAATATTTAATGATGCATACACGGTATTGTTCAAAAAATAAACTTACTTTGATCTATTGAATTTGTCCATGCATTGGGTTATTTTTTCGCATATCCCTCAAAGTTTTGTCTCGAGGACTCTTTGAGCCCCGTGTTGGGTGTTTTTCCCTTATAATGTGATCTGATAAAGTCGCTTTTTATAAAGCGAAACATGTCACTATATTTATTCAATATTTTTACTTGCAAGTGGTTCCACGTTTCTTCGAAGATTATCCATTTTTTCACTCGAGAAATTCATCAGAAAATAATCGCGCAATGCGTAGCGAAAGTGTAACGTGGCAATAAATGACAGCTGTCGTGCTGAATTTCGGCAACAGCTAGCGCATATTCCGAAATCTCGGCAAACGTCTCTGCTGATGTCGGCATATCTGTTGTTTACTGATAAATTCAGCAAGCAATTATGCCAAATTTCGGCAAAGTGAAGCATTTTACCGAAATATCAGTGAATGCATTTAACGAAGTTCAGAAACATGCGTATTGATTGCTGGGCAATCAGCAAATTTAGGTGTTGCTGATCAGTTTCGGCATTTTATTATGCCGAGCTCAAGAAATGGTATTAAGTGTGTAGAAGCGAACGGAGCAGATTTCACACGATGATTAAGGGCGTGGAATCACTCCCATATATTTCGAAAACAGTTCTAAGAATGCATTTATTTTTAGTTGTTTGAAAACCGAAACCGATTCTTCATGTAAATACAATATTTTATATGAAGGAATATATTTCTATCACTAGATTTTCATTCAACAGTGAGGTTAGGCTGAAAGAGTACATTTTATCACTATCGTAAAACAAAAAAACCCCTTCTTAATCCACCTAGTGGTGTGATAATGCCTTTCTTTTCTTTCATAACAGTCTCATGAAAATATGTTTCATACTTTTATTAAATAATTTTGGACACTAATTTTGACAACAATTGATGCAGATTGATTCGAATAGTCAAAGCTTTACCACCGGGCAGCACCCCTTACGCATGTCCGATTTAGGTCAAATTTTGCATGAAGGCTTTTTTCGAGGTGCTTAAACTTTTGAGCACTAGAACTTAACGAAAATAGAGGTGATCCTAAAATTTTGGCACCCATATATATATATATATATATATATATATATATATATATAAGAGCGGTAAAAATCAACGTGTTTTGTCGGTTACGTCACTTATACCATCATATATCTGGAACCAAAAGTCACAACCATTTGATCTTCGAACTTGATCAATGGCCCGACAGTAGCTTTCAAACTAGCCCAAGTTTGTTAAAATCGGTTCAGCCATCTCTGAGAATATTGAGCGCGTTCAAATACAACGCTTTTTGTCGGTTACGTCACTTATACAATCATATCTCTGGAACCAAAAGTCACAGCCATTTGATCTTCGAACTTGATCAATGGCCCGACAGTAGCTTTCAAACGAGCCCAAGTTTGTTAAAATCGGTTCAGCCATCTCTGAGAAAATTGAGCGCGTTCAAATACAACGCTTCTTGTCGGTTACGTCACTTAAACAATCATATCTCCGGAACCAAAAGTCACAGCCATTTGATCTTCGAACTTGATCAATGGCCCGACAGTAGCTTTCAAACGAGCCCAAGTTTGTTAAAATCGGTTCAGCCATCTCTGAGAAAATTGAGCGCGTTCAAATATGTTCTAAAAGTGCACACACACACATACACACACACACACACACATACACACAGACATTTCCCGATCTCGTCGAACTGAGTCGAATGGTATATAACACTATGGGTCTCCGAGGCTCCGTTCGAAAGTCGGTTTTTCCAGCAATTCTAATACCTTTCTATAGAGAAAGGCAAAAAGCCTTCTTAGTCCACTTAGTGGAATTTTCATATATCTTGAAAAATCACCATAGGGGAGAGTACATGAAATTTTCGAAATCGAAAAAAAAATTTTGATGCCAAAAGGCTTAGAATTGCATGAAACGTCGAGATTTAGTATCATCTCGAAAATTTTTTTTTTGAAAAAATGAACTTTTTGGGACTTAGAAAAAATATGAAAAGTCCCAGAAAGTTGATTTTTTCAAAAAAAATTTTTTTTTGAGATGACACTAAATTTCGATGTTTTATGCAGTTTTAAGAGTATTGGCATCAAAAAAAATTTTCGATTTTGGAAATTTCATGTACTCCCCCCTATGGTGCTTTTTCAAGATCGAAAATTGTCAAACCTTTACCACCGGGCAGCACCCCTTAAGCATGTCCGATTTAGGTCCAATTTTGCATAAAGGCTTTTTTCGAGGTGCTTGAACTTTTGAGCGCTAGAACTTAACAAAAATAGAGGTGATCCCAAAATTTTGGCACCCTTATATATATAAGAGCGGTAAAAATCAACGTGTTTTGTCGGTTACGTCACTTATACAATCATATTTCTGGAACCAAAAGTCACAACCATTTGATCTTCGAACTTGATCAATGGCACGACAGTAGCTTTCAAACGAGCCCAAGTTTGTTGAAATCGGATCAGCCATCTCTGAGAAAATTGAGCGCGTTCAAATACAACGCTTTTTGTCGGTTAGGTCACTTATACAATCATATCTCCGGAACCAAAAGTCACAGCCATTTGATCTTCGAACTTGATCAATGATCCGATAGTTGCTTTCAAACGAGCCCAAGTTTGTTGAAATCGGATCAGCCATCTCTGAGAAAATTGAGCGCGTTCAAATACAACGCTTTTTGTCGGTTACGTCACTTATACAATCCTATCTCCGGAACCAAAAGTCACAGCCATTTGATCTTCGAACTTGATCAATGGCCCAACAGTAGCCTTCAAACGAGCCCAAGTTTGTTCAAATCGGTTCAGCCATCTCTGAGAAAATTGAGCGCGTTCAAATACAACACTTTTTGTCGGTTACTTCACTTATAGAATCATATCTCCGGAACCAAAAATCACAGCCATTTGATTTTCGAACTTAATCAATGGCCCGACAGTAGCTTTCAAACGAGCCCAAGTTTGTTCAAATCGGTTCAGCCATCTCTGAGAAAATTGAGCGCGTTCAAATATCTTCGAAAAGTGCACACACACATACACACACACACACACACACACACACATACACACACACACACACACACACACACACACACACACACAGACATTTTCCGGTCTCGACGAACTGAGTCGAATGGTATATAACACTATGGGTCTCCGAGGCTCCGTTCGAAAGTCGGTTTTTCCAGCAATTCTAATACCTTTCTATAGAGAAAGGCAAAAACCCTTCTTAGTCCACTTAGTGGAATTTTCATATATCTTTAAAAATCACCATAGGGGGGAGTACATGAAATTTTCGAAATCGAAAAAAAATTTTTGATGCCAAAAGGCTTAGAATTGCATGAAACGTCGAGATTTAGTGTCATCTCGAAAAAAATTTTTTTTGAAAAAATCGACTTTTTGGGACTTAGAAAAAATATGAAAATTTTTCTAAGTCCCAGAAAGTTGATTTTTTCAAAAAAATTTTTTTTTGAGATGACACTAAATTTCGATGTTTTATGCAGTTTTAAGAGTTTTGGCATCAAAAAAAATTTTCGATTTTGGAAATTTCATGTACTCCCTCCTATGGTGCTTTTTCAAGATCGAAAATTGTCAAACCTTTACCACCGGGCAGCACCCCTTAAGCATGTCCGATTTAGGTCCAATTTTGCATGAAGGCTTTTTTCGAGGTGCTTAAACTTTTGAGCACTAGAACTTTACGAAAATAGAGTTGATCCCAAAATTTTGGCACCCTTATATATACAAGAGCGGTAAAAATCAACGTGTTTTGTCGGTTACGTCACTTATACAATCATATTTCTGGAACCAAAAGTCACAACCATTTGATCTTCGAACTTGATCAATGGCACGACAGTAGCTTTCTAACGAGCCCAAGTTTGTTGAAATCGGATCAGCCATCTCTGAGAAAATTGAGCGCGTTCAAATACAACACTTTTTGTCGGTTACGTCACTTATACAATCATATCTCCGGAACCAAAAGTCACAGCCATTTGATCTTTGAACTTGATCAATGATCCGATAGTAGCTTTCAAACGAGCCCAAGTTTGTTGAAATCGGATCAGCCATCTCTGAGAAAATTGAGCGCGTTCAAATACAACGCTTTTTGTCGGTTACTTCACTTATAGAATCATATCTCCGGAACCAAAAATCACAGCCATTTGATCTTCGAACTTGATCAATGGCTCGACAGTAGCTTTCAAACGAGCCCAAGTTTGTTCAATTCGGTTCAGCCATCTCTGAGAAAATTGAGCGCGTTCAAATATCTTCGAAAAATGCACACACACATACACATACACACACACACACACACAGACATTTTCCGATCTCGACGAACTGAGTCGAATGGTATATAACACTATGGGTCTCCGAGGCTCCGTTCGAAAGTCGGTTTTTCCAACAATTCTAATACCTCTAATTCTATAGAGAAAGGCAAAAACATATCTTCACTTTACTAAGAATTATGCAGATAGTCGTAGTGTTCATTCCGTGATGGATAGCAATCGTATATAATCAGATGAAGATGAGCATCTAGCGTTCTACCGAACTAGTACAACAGCACTACTCCATGCTGGAGCGGGAGTGTCTACGTTTGCCAGCTCGTCCAAAGATATTTCAGGAATCAATCGAAACCACCAGGAACGATTTTAAGACGGAGATGTACGACGAGATCGTTTGACTCTGAAGTGACGGTACCTTTCAGTCTTCATTTTCTTGTTTAATTTTTGTATCCAACTCTTTATGCCGCTGTTTCCCGTTTATAGGAGATCCGTTTTCCCGCAGTAGTCCTAGATGTCAGAAGTTTTTGTCTTTGCACAATATTACCGACGACACGACCAGGCACTCCGAAGAAAAATTGGAATAAAATGTGTCTGTGAGTGATTTTCCGTCAGTTACCACAAATATAGCGACCCCTTGATAATGATAAAATTAATATTTTTTGGCAACACTGTTCTGGTTGCTATGCGTCATTTGTCAAGAAACCGAAATTATAGAAATAAACAAACAAATAAGAAAAGTATCCCGATCCATTGTCAGTATCCACGAAAATGCATTCATGTATTTCCAAATCTGTTGCAACACAAAACGAAACTGAATTTTCAATCATATATATTTGCTAATAATCAAGTAAAATTACTGTTTCTAGAACTCGAAAAAAAGGTGGAGCAGGATGTTTATTTCGTCTATTATGCATTCAATTAAGACCAAAAATATTATTTCGTAACACTAGAAGAACCCTCACAGAAGTTTAAATCAATGGAAAAAGAACGATAATGAAATTCCTGCGTTCTGTGATGTCGATTTGAAACACCATTATTAAATTTAAGTTATTTTCAAAGATCCTTTATACATTGAGTCAGTAACGAAAAAATGCATTTATTTATGTTATTTCTCTGCTAAATCATGCTAAAAAACTTGATTGTTATTCATGAAGATTTTTATTGAAGAGGCGTTTCAAGTCTTCTCAAGAGAATTTTACAAGAATTATCCAGATGTCATACTAAAACTATTCTAGGGTTAGCAAAAGTCATAAAACAAAAGTTTGTCTCAATGGCGTGAAAAAATAGTAATACTGACGATACGATCTACTTATAGGAAAGTCTTAGTCGCATAATTTGAATATATTATGAAAACTATGTAATAGTTACAATACATTATTGAATGTTTCTAATGAAGATGGTGTGAGATGCCGATGTAGTTGATTGGTAACTGCTATGCTATCAAATTTCCGGTGCATACAATTACTGGTAGTGCAAATAAAATGATATATATCGGTTTCGCAAAAACATAGCGCTTCACTTAACTTTTAAGGGCCGACTCTTGTTCTTAGGTACAGTGGTAAAATGCGCGACTGGTATATCGATTCGGAGTTAGTTTTGTTTATCTACATAAACATGCCTTTGAACAACAGTATCCATGGTATCTGTTATTCGAAATCAATAATTTATGAAATCGAGTTGCCAGTTTTAACAAATTTTCGAGCAATTTCGTTTTGACATTTCGAGTTACTGAGGGGTAGTCAGATTTGCGATACAGTTTTAATAGACGAGTGGCAGGTCGTGTCGTCGATATTACAGTCCGTTGTGCGCGAGAATGTGAAAATCATTCCCGCATTAGTTGTCGTACTGTATCATTATGGATGCTAAGAGCTCTACCTTTCTAAATGAGTCTTGATTCCTGAGTTTCTGCGGCTTCGGTTATTCGAGGATATCAAAGTTTACCGAATTCGCACAGGTAGCAATATGCATTTTAAGCTAAGTTCCAGCGCTTTTATGGGCACTATAGAACGCTTAGATGAAAAATTGTATGTCTGGGTACATCTTACGGTACGTGGACGATACAGGACATCCTGCCTGTTGATTGCCAGTACTTTGTGCGATTTCCTGCATGATCGATTCCAACGTAATAAGTGAGCAGGATTACTTAGCAGTTTTACGATATTGGTACGAAATGCGAAGCGGTTTGTTTTTGTTTATTTGAGTTGCAAGCAAGTTTCCTGGGTAACGAGTTCGTAGCAACCAAAAAAGCGTTGCTGGAAATAATTTTCCCATCATTAACAAGGGGTCTTTCATCATTGCAGTAACTGGAGTGGAATCACTTCTCGTTTAGTTTTTTGTCGCCGGCATATCTTTATAATTCACACGGGAAGCTAGAAGTAAACAAATCGAAAAAGGGCGAATCTCTTTTTATGTTGATTTAATCAGTGGATATAGATAGAAAGTGGTAAAATTTGCATCCCTTTTACAGATAAACTAACAATTCATCGACAAATCATAAATTTATCTGAGAATATACGATAATTTCTTAATACCATTTGAAACCAAAATCGAAACATTCATCGATGTTTTTCTCCATTTACTGTCAATGGTAGATTCGCCGTTCTTTGAAAAACAGCTGAATTCTATTTTTTGTATATTTGAAACACGAGTAAAACACTGCTGGGGCTACCAGTTTTTCTTGTTATAAAATCCAGATTTAAATTTTGTAACTGACATAAATTATGCAACTAGAACTAAAACACTCCTGAATATGCCCTAATGTTTCAAAAATACAAAAAAAAAGAACGGCAGTGTATACCAGTTTTAAATTTGACAGAAGAACTGTTCGAATAAATAAAACTAGAACGGCTGGCTGGGGATACGTTTGTTTCAATTTTAGTTCTATTATAGATCGTCCATACAAAACTTCCAGCTGCTGAATTTATAAATGAGGATGACTTAGAGTGCCTTAAACTAGAGGACACTTAGAGTGCCTTAAACTAGAGTGACGACAGCTGTTCGTTTGGAATGACAGCTTTGTTCCAAACGAGCAAACGACCTGTCAAATACAATACAAAGCGAACGAAACTGTCATCATCTCGGCTCAACCGTTTTGAGTTGTTGCCAGTGTGTGGGTACAAACGAATTCATAATGATCAATGCATAGCATGCCATGACAAATTGCGGTGGGTACGACTTCAACAGGTCAATCGCATTGTAAAAGAACTGTTTCACTCATTTCATCACGAACAACCATTCAGGTAATAAGTGCACCGTACTGGGTGATTCCGTTTCCGATAAATAGTTATAAAATGCACAGCCAGCATTACGGATGAGATGTCGTCACTCTGGTTATAGGTACTCTAAGGACACTGTTTCCTAAAATATCGAGATAAAAACTGGTCACACTGGTCGTCATTCTATAAGTGCAGAGATGCCAGGTCTGCAGATATATCTGTAAAACTGCAGATTTCGTATATAGTGCTGCAGACATTGTTTGTTGCAGATTTTTTTCGCAGGCTTTTGAAAATCGAGTTTTTTGCAGACTTTCGTAAAAAAATTACAGACTTTTGAAATTACACCGACACTTTTCTTTTTTGCTCGTCAGACATTATTCGGAGTTACAGACTTTTGCAACCTTATCTCAAAATATTTGAAATTTATACCTGGCATCTCTGTTCTAGTGAATAGGCCTCTACTGTAAAATGACGTTGGGTTTTGTTTTGATTTTCGTTTTTTTATTTGCTCTGTCTTTTCTTGTTTTCATTTTTCAACCCTTGCAACGTGCTGGATATGTTCTAGTTTTAGATTTGAAAAACCCCAATTAACAGTTTAAATATTTCAAATTCTCAATAATTATTACATAAATATGGATAACAACAAGAAAGGAATGTCGGATGAAGAGCGCTTACAGCTAGCAACCAAACTAGACAATGAACTAGATCAGTTTATAAATTCGTTGGAAAAACGACGGTATACCGAAGGATGGCCCGAGGATCGGTGGGAACAGGTATATTTATGTACGTTTTGAGGTTCTTAAATGTTAAAATAAGACTTCTTAGGAAATGGCTAAACACCCATTTTTTATGCAAAAACCACCTGAACCTGGCGAAGAACTAAGTCCACTCATGGAAGGTCTACAACAACTGAAATACGATCCGGCGGAAAACACCGCTCAAGAGTTAGCTGACGCATACAAAGATGATGGTAAGTTTTATATGCAACATAAAAAATTTCGCATGGCCGTACTAAGCTACACGGAGGCCTTAAGTTTCGATGCTACCAATCCGGAATATAGGGCGGTGTTATACAACAATCGAAGTGCAGCTAACTTTTTCATCAAAAATTATCGATCGGCTCTGCTGGATGCGCAAAAAGCGGTAGAATTAAAACCAGACTATGATAAAGCGCGCTGGAGGGCCGCTCAATGTGCTAGTTTGCTTAATAAGTATGAAGTTTGCGTTCTTCTGTGCGACGAGATATTAAATAAAGACCCAAAAAACAATCAAGCACTCGAACTGCGGAAAAGTACGCTTACTAAAAGGGCAGCCAAAGAACGTGATAATCGAAAAGCAGCACAAGAAGAGAGATTGAAACAGGAACAGTTGGAAAGAACAATTGAACAAATCAAACAACGCGGTGTCAGGTTCGAAGAACCAGATGCATTAACTGAAGTGAAACTTCTGAAGCCTCGATTGGTACCGCTCGAAGACTTTATGGTGAAAGCTGACAGCAACGGTGTGTTGCACTGGCCGACAGTATTCTGCTATCCGCAGTTTCTGAGCACCGATTTCCAACAACAGCTGTCGGAGGAATGCACGTGAGTTTTTTTTTCAAAAAGATTTGATATCGATCATACAAATCTGATCTATGGTTACAGAATGGAGGAAGTGTTAATAAACATGTACGAAGAACCGTTGGAATTGGATGAGGAGGGAGTGTATGTTCCACACAATTTAAACGTATATTATGAGAATCCACTAGCTGGAAGTGTTTATAAAGTTGATGTAAAAAAAACCATCAAGGATATCGTTCGAGAGAAAACGTATGATTCGTTTGCATAATGTACAGAATCATATTTATAAAACCCACTTTTCAGGTTCTATGTGCGCGATGGAACGCTTGCCTTTTTCGTTCTCCCGAAGGACTCATCTCATGAAATGGAGTTTTTGAATCAAAAACGAATCCCGTTTAAAAAAACTTGTTAAACTAGCGTGTATCGAGAGATTAAATTAACTTTTTCAAAGACTGCACAGAACGTTACGTTACGTAACGTTTTTTAAATCTTATGCACTCTAAGCCGCATTTTACACCAAATAAATATTAAAAATATTGATCATTTGTTTTCTTGTTAAAGTGTCACAGATAAATTTGGTACATGAGAAAAAATTGTCCAGTTGCACTATATTCATAATTCATTTCCGAAATTACTAGCAGCATCTTTTATGAAGATGTTCTCTATGCGTTCTTGCTTTCTATAGTTTTGGAGAGATATCGCTTTATTTGAGTTCGTTAATGATGTATCAATTATATCGCTTTATGCTGCTGATACGAAATATATTGCGGTATTTAAATAAGAGGTTTCCTGAATTGCTCTATTATTCAAAAATACAAACCAATAAGTTTCGTCGACGAACTCGTGTTCCGGTAGGAAAGTAACCTCACCCAGAGAACAGTCAAGTGACATTTCCGGTTGCATGAGATGGCTTAATGACAAATCGGCTATTTGCTCTGAAAAGATTTAGGCAGTTTTGAAGCTATATAGAATTATTGGATGCGGTATAGTTTCTAAATTCTGTAGAATCTTTCTCAACCGGCACTTCAGGCAGTTCTTGCACTGCTAGAACTGATGAGTCCCGCACTATCTGAAACACACTCTATTAACGTATTCCATATATTTTTCTTTTTATTTTAGCGAATTAGCGCTGCTTTCTTTTTCTTAGATGGATGAGGTACTCTGAAAAGATTGCGATACTTGAACTACTTTTATTTTTTTGCCTTTTTTGCGGCTAAGACCAAGTTTGGTCCACCTCGCCATTTCTTTGCGATGGGAATAGAGTTGCAGATAACTTAGATGGGAAGCAATGTTTAAATGGAAATTTTATCGTTATCGAAAAAAATCAAGTTTTAAATAGTGATATACGAAAGTAGTTTATATCCGTAATTTTGATTTTATCAATGAGCGTCGATTAAAAAATAAATCCATTTCTAGTGCGTTTAAAGGATTCTTTACTTACCAATGGCATCTTTGCCAATATAAAAGAGTAGTATTACCAATACTAAAGCTCACCACTAAAATTTTTATCGCGGATTTTCGGAAAGTTTCAAAACCACAAATATGAGTTTTCAAAACTTTTTCAAATAGTTTCATATAGATTGCCCCAGAATTATAAAAACTTGTTGAATTGTTGAAGTGAGTTAAAAATAATGTTTTAAGAAACTTCAAATTTTTGCACAAATCTTTCTTCAGAGTTTATAGTTTATCGAAAACAGATATAAGATACTACAAATGATTAGGTCACTAAATTGCAGTAGCAATTCCACGCAACATATTCATCCCCACGTGTATAAAAAATGTGTTTAATGCTTTGTTTACATGGGGAGCATGGCAATATAATGGAAGATGGACTGGGAGGGTGAGCGGTTTCTTGGTTGCCATATGTGATTCGTGTCCATGGCCACCATAAGCGAAACTGCAGATATGTGAACCAATCACGGGAATATTTCCCGCGGCCAAATCTACTGTGCTTTCCTATGCAAATGAATAAATGATCTCGTTGTATTGTGAGATTATTTGTATAATCTTTTCCGCATACAGTTGAATGATTAGGACAATTGTTTTTTTTTATTTATCATTTAACCATATATCGGTCTTTTGCCGGGTATGTTTCTTTTATTCTACATCGGCTTTAACCTTTGGTTTGAAAAACTGAATGCAAGAACTTTATTGTCCTAAATGTGCCCTACGAAGGCTTGGTGATTACTTGTGTGAAGAACACTTTCTGATGTCGCCGCGATCGACACAATTTTAGGTGCAAAACTTTGTTCGAGCCGCTATATCTGTTATCTGAGCCTTTATATCTGTTATCAGCACTGAATTCGTCTGGGATTCAAAATTTTCGTTTCAAAATGCTTTTTATTGGCGAACTAGAATGGTTCAATTATTGTGATGAGATAGGAATGGATTTTCCACAACTTTGAGCAAATTTTTTTCTTGCACTTGTTCTTCGATTCCAGGTCGTGAAAAGGTGAGGTTACTAAGTGCTCACAAGATCCTATATCATGCCTTCCCGTGTGTCAATGATGGTATTTGCTCAATGGAATTACATTGGCTGGGCGCTGTCACCTTCTGCGTCTGTCAAAAATTATTAAAACCTCTTCAAATTGGTCAAGTATTTCGTCTTGACGTCCTATTGCTAAAGGGTATTTAAATCCTTAAATGTAGTTCCAAATTGGCTGTGATATATCCAGTATTTTTGTCAATTTGTTTACACAAAATCTATTTGTAACATTCCTTGTAATATTCATAGATTCGCATTTCTCATCTCATCCTTGAATAATTCGACTTATGAAACAAAATACGTCTTATGAATAAGAGTAACTGTATGGATATAAATATCTATTTTTAGTAGTGCTTTATGATGGGTATAATCTTTCTACTCTTAGTAGTGTTTTATGGAAGACTATTAAGATGTGCCTCAGGGTGTAGTAATTGGTTGATTCAGAAGACTGAAGATTTGGATACGATTGGTAAGAAATGTCCGGATGCAAACTGGGGCATTGGTAAGATCGAGAAATGGTAATTATTCATACGAAACTTAAGACCATAAACTAAGTTATTTGCGTGTATAAACAAACACATGGAAACATTCCTTTTCTGTAAACCGTTGCCAGACATTGGGGCTTGGGATAGGTTAAACACACACACTTGTTCTTTCGATTCTATTTTCAAGGCAATACTTTTGTGTCTGCAGACCATATGTCAAATTGTTCACACATAATTACATTACGTCAGTACTATACATACAACTGTCCTATGGTAAACACCGATGAATCGGCTGCGAAGTCTGTTGACAAAAGCCTTATGGGATTTTATTTTCTTTCAGCAGAGAAAAAAGTAGTTATAGTTTGCCATTAAATATGATATTTTATTAGTTACTAATGTTCATCAAACAATTACATTAATTTTCTTCGAAATCTTCTAAGCAGTTATGTAATGAAGATTATCCGGGGGGAAAAGAAATTAATTACCATTCGCAATGGTTATCGGAAAACGTGTTCTTTCGTCGTGACACGTGCTTTATGCATTTTCAAATAAAAATAAATGTATTTACTTTCTACCTCCGCATAATGTGCTGCGTTTGTTAGGAAAAATGTAGATTGTGTGAAAAATAGCATCACAAAAAAAATTAACGATTCTTTCCCTATGTATGTAAATAAAAATTGTTTCTCCCTATTTTTGTTTCGATTTTCCCTCGTTTCGTATGTTTGTCTCTTGATTTTGATTTAGAGAGGCGAGCGTTCATATTTCGTTAATAATAAAATTCATTGTATTATTCATTCGCTTCGGATTCCTGTTGCATGAAATTTGCACAAGAATTTATCTACTGGAAAACATGGATGATTTTCAATAGACCTACCGTCTGGCTTATACAACAATATTACAAAGTTACCCGATTGATTTGTATCTGTAAGTGTTGTTAATTCGGTCGTCGTCGTTTCACAGATGCGAGATTTTTATTTTTCTCAAGTTGATTTTTGTCTTATCCTTTTTCCCATGTTCACTTGTTTACTTCTGCATTCTCTATAAGTGTAATTCTTATCAAATGGATCACAGCAGTGTCACCTGAAAAAGTGCAACAGCACAAATCTGGCAACGATTTGGTTTGCGCGAATGTTTGTGTAACTGCAGAATCGAAAACAAATTTAATGTATTCTAGGTTCAATTGACAAGCGAGACTATCGAGGCATGGACTTAACTCTTGTTACATGAAAGAAAATTTGAGGTTAACTTTTTTGTTTTATTGCATGTCATTTGTGTTTGTCACAGGTATCGAGAGAAGCTCAGATTTTTCTCAATGTATTGTTTTTGTTTAACGATTCTAGCTTAAAGAAAACTAAAATTAAACCGCGTGTGGCTTTTTAGGAACAATTTGACGAATTTTAATTTTTTCTTTTTAAACATAATTTTATCAGTTTATTTTTTCTCTTTTGTATCAATATGAATACTTTTGGCATACATTTCTTTATTTCAATTAAATGTATTGTGTCACTTTCTAACTAGTAGTTCTAAACAACAATAATCAGTCAGCCAGAGTATAAACAACTCCGAATCACACACGAATGTATTGTTCTAGTACTTATTAGCCTTGTAAAACAACAAAAGGAGTTAATTGTAGATGATGTAACAAATGAGAGCGTGTAAAAATGAGTTTCTCCTCTTAGTTGCGATTTTGTCCTTACACAACGAAGTGATGAGAAAAAGGAACGAGACGAGATTTGATATCGATCACAGTTCATTAAAGGCAATTCGATTATGGGATTATTTTTCCTTTTCTTTTTGAGTCTAATTTGTTATTAAATATCACACGATTGCTATTTAATAACAATTGGGGGTTTGCACGTGAAAATACTGTTTAGCGTTCAGGAAAACAACGCAATGAGCTTCCACTTACATCTAACCATGTTATCGCGTTTTCTCTTTTCCTAAATAGCTTAAAGTTCGGTTTTTGCTAGTACCTGTTTTTCAATTTTTCGCGTCTTTAACGAGAATTGAGTCTCATCTCTTCATTTTTCTGTACAAAAAAAAAATCAGATTTAATGTCTGTGCTACCACCGACACTTGGTGGCTGCCCGATTTGTTTTATCACATTTTGAATTTTCCCATGCAGGAAAATATATATTTAAAAAATACAAATAAAAACAACAGTGAATCGGACTAGATTGGTGTGAAGGAAATCCTTGTTTCGCTTGCGATTTTATCTTTGTTTAATTACTACTGCCTTCAACTGACGACTGTTGATTACTGTTTGTCCATCATTTTTATTTTTGAAACAGGTTCAATAATATCGTATCATTTCAAATTGATGCCTAAATTAAAATTCGTCTTATCAATCATTCGCTTGTTTTCTTTCACTATGTTTTGTTCTCCTGCATGCTTTTCCTTAAACAACAGGTACTGAAGTGAGTTTAATGAGAGAGATCCCATTGCATTCGAGAGCACCACAGGGACCATAGCCGTCCCTAGTCTCTCGGTGAACAATGGACGTATGTTTTAAAGGAATGTGACCTCTAAAAATTACTACGTAGTTTATTAGAACGAGATACGGACTTCGCAACACTGCGAATCACGGTTAGAACCTAAAAACGTATTTAATTCGCGCTGTTCGCTTTTCTCGATTAAACATGTTTCTCTAGTAACTTAACAAACGAAAATCGACGAATATCACAAATTTGAGTAAATAAAACAAAAAAGTTTTCAAGTCTCTTGCCTTCATTGTGTCTGTTTCTTTTTTTATGTTTGTTGAACTATTGATTGTGGTTCCCTTTCTGCTTCTGTGAATCATTATCGTTCTGATTTAATTTCATCATCAACTTTCACGTAACTTGTGTTGTATATTATTTCCATCTATATCAAGGAAGTTTGCAAGTGCTCGGCATCTCTACAGTGTTCGTATAAGTTAGATACTCTCATTTATGATTTCTTATCTTTCTAGCTCCTATCAGTTATAAGCTTCTTCCCTATTCTTCTACTTCTTTTTCGCACTTTGAAGATGCAACTTCAGGTTTCCTTTGTAATTTGTAATCACCACCGCACAGCAGCAGGGTGCGATGCTTGTTGGATGAAACACTTAACGTGATTTGTTTGGTTTCGCGTTATTTCTGTGTTTACGTATTAGTTTAGAAAAAAAACATCACAATTACTCTTTTCGCTCGCGTTCTCACGAAGGATTAGCTTATAAAATGTCGGCTGCCGATCAGCACATCATCGATGGGTAGTTAATCTGTTCGTGTACATGTGTGCCATTGGTTATCAGGAAGATTCTTTGATTTATTTCTAACTGTGAAGGGCTGCGCGCATTTTGCAGATCGACATTGCAGCTTTTTGTGTCCTATCAAAATGAAAAAGATCTATCTTTCCAAATAAGAGCTGGCGACGAGTGGGTGGGTTCGTACTTGTGCAATTCAATGGGCTTTTTTGTCCACAATTGCATTTGAATGAGTAGTAGCTATTGTTTCGATTATGAAAATCTTACTGCCTACTTCTACAATTACCGTTACCCGATGCATTCACTGTATGGTATTCGATATGTAGCTAATATTTATTTAGAGACAGTTACCACTGTATTTAAGAATAGAATTGAGATCGGAAAATGACGAAATGATGTCGCATCTGATACTACTAATTCAACTTTGCGGAAGGATGTTAGAAAGCCTCCTTTTGTTTAGTAATTCTTTCTTAAAGCGATTTTCTCCTAGATTACCTACTTATTTTAGCAACGGTGGAATCGAAGCACATTAGAAAATGGAGTCGGTCTATTTGACATAAGGTCGCACCTCACAAGTCACCAGGCATATTGATCATTTAGTATAATAGCCTATCAGAAATAGGTGCTATCTATGAAGAATTAAAAAAAAATTTGTTCAAGTTCGTGCGAACCGAATCACCGCCACTCATATTTTGAGTGAGGGATCTAAAAATATATAGTTCATGAGAATGACGAGGGCACTCATCCACCTTCAGTGGTATAGTTTAATAGTTACATTTGATATCGAATCTTATCTTATCAAAGAAGTTCAAACGAAGATTATTATTTTTTTGATATTGCCTATTTACAATGGATGATACTCAATAAAAAATGCTGTTTGAAAACCCATTAGAAAACCGACGCGGAACGACGTCGAACATTAGCAAACGAGAAAATAAAGAGAGATGATTCATGTCATTGTGCAAATTTACTCAAAAATTATGTCGTGCTTGTTAGGTATATTCTGTGTTCTGAAGGTAATCGAAGTAATGAGACTGCAGTAGCATTAAAACAAACTTCTTGCAGCGTTACAGGCGTTGAAGTTTTAGTTAATATATTTATAGATTTTTTCATATATTAACGAAAAAATTAGGTAATCTAAAAAGCAGAAATGCCCAACATGAAAAAAGGGCGGAGGAGCCAAAATGTAAACAAAATATATTAAGTTTTATTTCGATGAAACAGTTCATCACAACTATCACTTCTATTGCGTTTTTGCTGTTTGGTGTTCTGTAAACGAAAAGGCGTTTCGTGAGCTTCGACTTTTTCATGGTCATCATAATAGCCCTATTGAACAGGCTTTTGAGGCTTGCAACGGATTAACTTTGATTATCCTTATTAAACGCCAATTCACTAAAAATAAGTCTTTACATTACATTCCTTTTGTGGAATTTAGCCTTTCTGTTTCAACAACCTTCGCAGCCGATTCTTAGTGTACGGAATCATTGCATGGCTAGTACTACCATCCTACTGACACTAAGAACCCTTCCAGGTCGGGACTCGAATATACGGCAACTGCCTTGAAAGACCAGCACCCTATGTATGCAACCGCCAACCCGACCGATTTTTATGTACTACTTAGTAAAGCCAGGTTAGCTAGGAATTAATTCTTGACTAATATAACATTCTTGATTGAACAACCAACTGGGTGAGAACTAATCTAAGTGTTAGAAAATTTTAATATATTTTATTTTTTTCCTGGTGGAGAACCCAATACCCGATGAGGTTTGGGATGAAATTGACCTCCTCCTCCAATGGTGTACGCTATAGTTCGATGATTTTCGACTTTTTCTTGCCCAAAATTAAAGAACAGAATCTAATTGACATTTGGTTTCAACAAGAAGGTGCCACATGCCATACAGCACCCGAAACAATGGAAGTTTGGTTAGCAATTTATTTCTCGTTCTGGACCAGTGAATTCGACTCGTATCGGATTATTTTTGTGGGGGTACATCAAATCTCTTATTTATGCCTACAAACCCGCATCCATTCAAGCACTAGAATAGAACACATGTTATTGATGAGAAATCAGTTGATATGCTCGAAAAAGCTATTCCAAATTTAATTATGTTGACAACAAAATGTTATGTAAAGTCATAATTCAGAAAATCTACTCTGATTATTCTTTGGGCGTTTTAAACAAGTCCATAATAATTGTAATATTTATTTAACATTTTCAAAATGAAACAGTCATTTCGCCGTATTTTTCTATTTCAATTTCAAAGTCAACATTGGAATTCCGCCGTTGGTTTTGTACAATTTGTCTGATTTCTTTTTTGTTGGTTGGATGGGTTCGGCATTCCACCTATTTGAAAGCTGATATTTAGATTTGTTAATTTCTTCTACCATAAGACGTAATTGTCCCTTATCGTAGGGATTTTTGTGAGGTTAAACAGTATTAACAGAATATTTGAAAATTTATGACAAAAGAAGGTATTACTTTTAAATTTTCTTCATCCAAAGTGATAGAGGAGAATAATATGCACGAATCAAAAAATTTCGGACTCAATATTTCTACAGTACCATGAATCCACCATTCCCTATAAATAAGTGCTCTGACAAAAAAAACTTGATTGTCGGCGAGAAAATCTTAACCTTTAAAGCAAAAAATGGTTTCTTCATCGCTCATTTTTTTAAATTTTTACAAACGTTTTCATCAGATATCAAGTTTAAACGGAAAATACACGTAAAGAGCAGAGAAGTTACCACGCAGTAAACCATGCAATTATTTAACAAAAAGATTGCATCAATTTATGATTACTCATCTCAGAGATTCTCTCGAAAAATATGAATGTTTTTCGGATTTCAATGTCTACTTTCAGAAACATGTCGATCAATGTCGCTGATGCAATTTATCGTGCCCAGCACATACTACTCAAAGTTGTACAATTCGCTTCTGGTTCTCTATTCGAATTCTGCATGTAGAACAATTTTAGGTATAAATTGGTATTGGTATAAATTGAACAGTTAGTTATAAACAAAATCCTACATTTGTTTTTTTTTCGGACAATCAAAAGTGAACCAGCTAATTCCAAGAGCCGAAACCCTGTTTTGAAGAGCTTGTCCATTTGCACGGAAAATTGTACGGGAGAATCACAATTTTTACCAAACGGTCACATCACTAGGGACAATGTATTCTGTATTCATCGCTACCTACTTAACACCCGTGAGGATAGTCCTCTACCGACACCAACTGACACGCTATCATACCGGCTGGTGAGTACGAACCCATCTGTCGACCATCGTCAGCTCTGAAACGGAAAAACGAGAAAAACAAAAGAAAAAAAAACGCACAAATCAATCAAAATTTTGTTCGTTCTACCGATATTAAAAACACAAAAATGAAATTATGATTCGAAATGCATAGTTCATCTGCTTAGGTATGAATCTTCTAAAAAATTTCGTCTTTGATGTTATGAGAATGTTATACTCGTAGTGAATATGACATGTGTTATGAGGATGATACCTCCAAACTTACTATCTAACAAACATGCTTCATATGAACGATTTTGTAATTGTTTATCAATTACTACAAGAAGCTTTTTTACTTGATCCATATAAACTTCGAATGGTTAATATTGTAATTATATTCAGTAATGAAATTCACAATTACAGCTTTATTATAATAGTTTTACTCACATAGCGTGTTTACGTTCTTTAGTATGGATTCAATATTAAAAATAAAAGAAAAATATAGAATTTTTAAGAAAATAACAGTGCATACGGAAGCTACCCACACCTGAAACTTATTTTAAGTACAGATTTTCCTCAGCCTGTCTTTTGATCGTAAATTAATAAATGAATGAATTGATTGGGTTAAACTGGAATTCACATGCTGTGTAGTACAAAAATACAACAAAGACACTTTGTCTTATGACGGAAAGTAAAAACTTACTGCTGAACGGCTGGGACCACCGGTGGAGCTTGGGTTTGTGGTGGAGGGGCTGTCGTTGCCGGGTACGAGTAGTAAGCCGGAGCGGTCGGAATTTGATACGACGATGCAAAAGTGCCCATGGCCCCCTGTACCCCACCGAGTGGATCATAGCCGGTTGCAAATCCTGCTGCCGGAATCGTTTGTCCTCCACCAGCAGCGGCAGCAGCAGCTGCTGCAGCGGCCGCCAGCTGTGCTGGATAAGGATTACCAGTGCCAGCTGAAGCATAGTTGTTGCTGTACTGCTGCTTCGGTTGATAGGGCGGACGAGCGCCGGCTGGTTTCGGTCCACCGTCGGCGCTGTACTGATTCGTTATATTGTAGCGACCACCTGGTTGAGATTGCTGCATTCCACCAGCTCCCTGATGAGGTTTGCTCTGATAGAAACGAGTTCCGTTATGTGCATTGAATGCTTGCGGAGCACCTCCCACCATTTGGTTGGAAAAATCTTCATATTGATTGTGATTCTGATAAATATTCTTCTGATGGAATCGCATTTGCTGATGCGGTTCATACATCTGTTGTTGTTGACCTCCCGATTGTGGCTGCTGCGACTGCGGCTGTGGTTGCTGCTGGTAACCACCACCGCCACCGCCATTCTTATTCCAGCTATCACCACCACGATATCCGCCCGGTCCACCGAATTTGTTCAAATTGTTCATGTTATTAAAGCGATTTCCTCCTGGGCTACCACCGGGAGGAGCTCCGTATCTGTTCTCAAATGGTTTCTTCTGGAACATTCGTCCACCACCGAAGCCGTTCTGTTGGTCTATCCGACCGTATCCGTTCATAGATGTCAAAGCTCCGCGAACATTGTATCGGCATCGTCCACCCTTTCCTCCGGGTACCTAAGAAATACAAATCATAATGTTAGCATTCATGGCGAGCAGTTCTTTTCATAACTATTGTGCTTTGTTTTTTTGCATGTTCAGTACAAAGAATGGGATTATTTAATGTTTGGTTTTAAAAAAGATTGCAGATGGCATATACTAAACGACAGTATACTACTACAGAACAATTATAGTTATGAATGTTGATGTTGTTCGTTCATTAATTTCTGACACGAATTTTGGCTGATTTTTTGGCACAGATTCGTTCAGATTGATGCGGATAGTTCACAAAAGCCTGCTTCAGTGCTTACGTCGCATATTCGACTGATTATATCTCCCGAACCAGCCAGAAAAGTGCCAGCCATATGATTCTCGAACTTGATCCCGATTCCAATATTAGTCTCTAACGAGCTTACCTAAACATGTTGAGCTTTGTCGGTTAAGTCACCTTTACCATTATATCATCGGAAGTGACAGCCGTTTGAGCTTTGAGCTTGATCAATAACCGATAGTAGCTTTCAAGTATAAAGCGTTGTTCAAATCGGTAAAACCTTTGCGGCAAAGTGAACGAAGAAAAGAGCGCATTTTGCTGGTTCCGTCAATTTATCAATTCAACTCCGGAAGCAGAAATGACCGCTATTGTATCTTCGAGCTTGATTCACAATCTACGACTAGTTTTTAGTGAACCGTATTAGTCGTCTTCGAGAAAATTGAGCGAAAAGAAAATTGAATTTTGTCAGTTACGTCACTATACCATTTTAACTCTGGAACCAGAAGTGACAATCACTTAATCCACAACCCAAGACTAGTTTTCAAACGAGCCATAGCTTGTGAAAATTGATAAACCGAAATTTAAAATGACAGCCCTGGAGGCTTTAACTTTAACCTCTTCGTGTCAGAAAATGATGATGAGCTTTGATGTTACGCCCGCTTGTTATGAAATTGGCTGGTAATTTATTTGCTTTTGAAAAATTCGGAAACCTTTTGAAATTATTAAATTGAGGATGAAGTTATACCTTTTCCTACTAGCAATTGAAGTAAATAGAAGTACAATTTTTTGACAACTATTTACACATATCCGATCCGCTTCAGTGCCGGCACGACACCGTGCACGGATACTGATATTATTTTATTCGTTTACTATGCGAGGATTCACAGCTATCCGGCACCGTGCCGTTTCAGTGCAGCTCGCCGTCAGTGTAGCGTTCGTCCGGCAAATTCAAATTCGTCGTCACAGATTTTTTTAGCCTTTGCTGTGGCGGACCGGAAACAGCACGGAAACGGAACGGAAGGGTCCCGACAAAAAAATGAACACTGACGGCGCACTGAAGGCACTTTCACTGAACCGTCACGAACCTGAAAAGTGTGAATAGTCCTTTAAACTGCACTACACCGGAGTAGTGCTACACCATGGCATGAATAAAAGAACAAAAATAATGAAAACACAAACAGTAACCCTTGACTACAATAAACGATTGCATTGCACCTTAAATAAAATAAACCTAGATTCCCCAGTGTAATAGTACTGTAGTTGAGAAACCCGTGGCACCAAAAGCGCCGTCTGGTGTAGAATGGGTGCGTAAATGCTCCTAAAATGCATGCATAAAGTTGCCTGCGCATTTAACACAACCACAGTAGCTAATGGAAAAAAGTGCACCCGTTTCTCACTAGAGGTGCTGTTAGTGTTACCGTACAGTGAGAAATCTATGTTTACTTAATTTATGATTGCACAGAGCTACACCGAACTTTTGATGAGTGCTACACCAGTGGTATCGGTACAGAAAAAGTGTAGCACTGGTGTAGTGCAATTTGTAAAAACGAACGGTTTCAGTACAGCTTTCGCTACACCGGTGTAGTGCAATTTAAAAACGAAAACGACAATAGATCTGAGAACTTGCTTCACAGTTCAAGAGCTTTCAAATAAGTGCAAAATCGATTCAGTCACCTCCGAGAAAATTAAATTGAAGAAATCGCTAAACACGCACATTTTTTTTATTTCGTCGAGCTGAGTAGAATAGTATGTAAAACTGTGTCTGTGTGTGTTGGTTTTTCCGATAATTCTATATCCTTTCTATAGAAAACGACAAAAAGGTTTGTTATACTGAAGACATGTGCAAAGTTTCATTGAAATCGGAGAAAATCGATTCTAATTTTTTCACCTTTACTGTTAATTTTTGGAATTATTCCATAAAAAACTTCTATCGCAAAGGAACATTGCAGGAACAGCATACATAAGACCGACGATTTTTGCTATGTTCGGTGAAGTTTATATGACACACATGTTCATAAATGGAAACGCTGTTCTTAGACCGACTACGAACACCCATGCAATTATTCCGACGTCCTTACATTATAACAAGACCAGCTCTGTATAGAATTTTCATCATGACATAAGTGTTAATGACAGATTTTTTTGTTCACTTTCTCTTTCAATTATTACGGTACTCTTAGCAATCCTTCTATCTAAAAATTTTCAGAGGAAAATAACCAAAACTGTTCTTTTTAATATTTATTTATTTATTTACAATCAACAGACACAATTTGGTCCTAATGATAATTCCTAATAATATTCAGAAAATTTGTACGTATTCTGCTTCGTGACACATTAAAATCATACCCAGATGAAACGCGGTTGAACGATCTCTGTAAAGCAATAATAGAACCGTTTGCGCCATAGTTGGTACGTCGTATAGGAAGTCGAAGAAAAGCACTGTTGCGGAGAGCTCTGGGTCGCACATTAATATTAATTTCGTTGAGCAAAACGGGACAGTCGATCCTACCGTTGAATATATCTGCTATTATCAAAGCGCGTGATAATTCTCGTCGCACTTGTAATGTGTCGAGACCCATTAATAACCCGCGACTTTCATAACTAGGTAGTTGATGAGGATCGGTCCACGGCAATCGACGAAGAGCGAAGCGAACGAATCTACGCTGTATTCCCTCAATTCTATGAGCACCGTTCAGCTAGCATGGGTTCCAAACTGCCGAGCAATATTCGAGAGTTGAACGAACAAGCGAGCAGTAAAGCGATTTTAGACAGTGTATGTCTGTGAAGTGCTTAGTTATTCTCATTAAGAATCCTAAGCTACGGGAAGCTTTAGCTACAATGTAACTGATGTGATGCTTGAATGTAAGTTGCTCATGGAGATGGACGCCAAGATCCTTAACGCTAGTAGATCTTCCAATCGAGGATCCATCCAGAAAGTATTCGACATGCAATGGCATTTTTCTCCTCGTGAACGTAATGGCCGAGCATTTATCTGGATTTACAATCATACGGTTAACTTTACACCAATCTGCGAAGATTAACAATTGCCGCTGGAGAAAGGCTACGTCTTCTAAGTTGCGGATGATGTGATAGATCTTGACATCATCAGCAAACGATAAGCGAGGACCTTCCAAGGCAAAATTGACATCATTGAAGTACAGTAAAAATATTAACGGTCCTAGATGACTACCCTGTGGTATTCCGGATGATGCGAGGAACTCTCCGGAAGTATGATCGTCAATTTTAACTGCTAAACGACGATTCCTAAGATACGACTGCAACCAACGAAGAATGTTCGAACTGAATCCAAGTCTGTCCAACTTAGCAACCGCGATGTCGTGGTTGATTATATCGAAAGCGGAGGAAAGATCTGTCTGGTTAACGTCCGTTTGTAAACCGTTAGACATTGCATCAAACACATAAGACAAAAACGATAGTAAGTTTGTGGTTGTTGAGCGGTTAGGCATGAAACCGTGTTGAGTATCGACGATATATTGCTTGCAGTGATTGAAAATTGGTGTCAGTATAACCTTTTCGAACAGCTTTGGTATAGCGCTAAGGGAAGTGATACCGCGGTAGTTGTTTATATCCTTTTTATCGCCTTTCTTGTGGACTGGGAACATAAAAGAAGCTTTCCATAAATTGGGGAAAACTTCAGTAGCGAGAGACATTCGAAACAATTTGCAGAGGGGAGCGATTACTCCACGCGAGCACTTTTTAAGAATAACTGCCGGTATTCCATCAGGGCCTGGAGAATTTGAGGCTTTCATTCCTACAATTGCCGTCCGTATTGAGTCTTCGTCAATATTGATGCAGTTCAATGAGTTATTAGACAGGGGAACGTTAAGTGCTGCGGCAGCAATTTGCTGCTGAGTCAGGATTTCATTTGAAAAAAAACCCTAGAAAACTTTTCCGCAAACATCTGGCAGATTTCCTGTGTGCACGAACCAGTACGATCTCCAAAGCTCATTGACGAGGGCAACCCAAATTCTTTCCTTTGCTCATTCACATGTTTCCAGAAATACCTTGGATTTGATTTCAGTTTTCGTTGTACGTTGTTCAAGTAGTTGGCATGGCAGCGCTTAACGGTTTTCTTGTACAACTGATTTATCTGCACGTAGTGATTACGCAGGGAAAATCCTCCATGTTTAGAATACCTCTTTAGAGCGGCTCTTTTGGTCGTTTTCAGATGTCCATTTTCAGCCATGGTGGATGCCGGGTCTGCCGTCTCGATCGTTTCGGTACATAGTAGTCGATTGCGTAGCTCATAACATTAGAAAACGTCTGCACAGCAGCATTGACATCATCGTTGTCGAGAACTTCATCCCAGTCGATTTGCGTCAAGAAGTCGGTCATATTGGTGTAGTCGGTTCTACTAAAATTATAGCAGATGATGTCCGTTGGAATGCAGGCGTTCTGTAAGCGATTTTAATCGAGCACAATATGTAGTGGAGGATGATGACGAACGGAATTGACCAGAGGGAACGGTGAAGCACTAATCTTTGGTGCAACATCTTCTCTACTTGAAAAGCAAAGATCCAACATCCGGTTATTTTCATTAACGACATGATTCGACTGTCGAAGAAGGTTGAGGTTATAGCCGTCGAGCATGGTTGTAATGCCAATGTGGAAAGTGGAGAGCGCCGGATCAGGAAAGAAGAAACCACCGGAACTTGTTTGCCATTTTATGCTGGAAAAGTTGAAGTCTCCCACAATCAAGATTTCATCTACGGGTAGTACATGAGTGGAAGTAATTTCTTGCAACGACTTTATGTGTGCATCGATTAGCGGTAGATCGCGGCATCGGTCCGGAGGAAGATATATCACACAAAAGTAGAGGGAAAAATTGACCAGTTTCAAACGCACCCAAACCTGCTCGACGCATTTACCAGATGCGGTTTCGATCAGTTGCGCCTTCAAACGACGATGCACTGCGATAAGCACCCCGCCTCCAATAGTTTTTGAGTCATTTAAGGGGCTGCGATCGGTACGGAAGACTTCGTAGTTGGATCCAAAACCTTGAACGGAGAGCGTACAATCACTGAGCCACGTCTCCGAAAGAGCGATGATGTCGAAGCAATCATCCGAACAAGCCAGCAAATAGTCGGAGATGTGCATGTTCATGCCTCCAACGTTCTGGTAGTACAAGTGCAGCGGTTGACTAGATTGATCGTGCGATGGATAATTGCCGTCTGAGATGGTTTGGAAGACCCCTTCCGCGTTCCCACTCACAGGGCCGGGACGACTGATGACCGCAGGCTGCAATAGCTCGACTGTGGGGA
Source organism: Malaya genurostris (assembly GCF_030247185.1). NCBI lineage: Eukaryota > Metazoa > Arthropoda > Insecta > Diptera > Culicidae > Malaya > Malaya genurostris. The sequence continues at coordinate 98,929,587 of NC_080572.1, forward strand.
ACGTATCAGGGGTTTCCATGGTGCGAAAATCTGTGCATCCCGGTATCCGATTCAGAGCGAGAGGAGGACATCTATAAGTGCGAGAGAGATCAGCACTTGGAAAGGACGGAATATGCAAATACTTGCCGAGATGAGACATTTGGAAGACTCTTTCACCACACCCACGCACAGGACCAGGACGACTGGAGAACGCTGGCTGCTGTGGCACGACTGTGGCGGGGAGTTCGAGAGCTTCCAAAATATCAACTTCAGTGCGTCCCGGTGTGGTTCCATTGTACTCTCATAACGTTTGCCGGGGCGGTGTTCTCATCAAACGGAGCGGGCTGGGTGTTACTTCGTCTACATTCATAACGGTGCTGCATCCATTTTCGTCGGGAATCGGTGGAGAAATATCGATTGGAGGATACCAGATGTTTTGCTTTTTGTTGTCTTCGAACTCGCGAAACAAAACACCTTGTGGCCAGGTGTCGGGATTAAGAGCCGCTTCCCGAAATTTGGGCAGTATCCCAACTTTGAAGGAGACAAAGTTCAAAGTATTTACGTCGACATCTTTTTTCACCAGCGGGATGACCGTGACATCTTCGCTGCACTGTAAACCATCTTTTGTTAGCTGCGAAACCATCTCCTTACTAACGCTGGGGTGAAAACGTGACAAGTAAATCCATACGAGGGAGCAGGGCGTTGGAACTGTTGCGATATTACAGTTATCCGATGGTTTCCGGCAAGCTTCCAAGGTTTTACTTGGCTCAGAACTATCTTCCCGACGATGCTTCACATTGGGACCAAATCCGTCGGGCTTCGGCGGCAGCGGCGACGAAACAGGCACTTTGCGCGAGAGACGAGATATTTGCTGGCTATTCGTTTTAATTTCGGCCTTCAGCTCAGCAAAAATCGATTCTGTTCTCTCTGCGATAGATGCAAATGCGCTTCCAAACGAAGAAACCGAGTCGCGGAAACGAGCAAGTTTGATCAGTTTACAACACTCATCGCATATCCAAAACAGGTTGGGATTTTCGTCCAAAACTTTCAGAAACGGCTTGTTGAGTTTTGCGCATTTCATATGTACCAAATGATGGCAAAAACCTGAACACTCAACGAAATCTTCCTCCGATTTTACAGTTTTGGCACAACGATCTCAAGCATTAGCCATAGTGAACAAATCTCAGGATGCCAACAGTGAAATTCAGATGGCGCTTCGGTCGGGTGAGAAAGAGCGTGAAACTGAGTATCTTGATAAAACGATATCTTCGATAGGCGTCACTTCGCGATACGATAGCAAAAGAGCGGCAACGAAACTGACCGAAAAACACCACGAATTATCTTCACTTCACCACGACACAAAAAACTGTCCAATTCTTATCGAGACTACGAGTAACGCAGGAAATAAAAACGAATAAAAACCACTATAAATCAATAAAAAGTGCTAGTGCGTCGATCACACAAACAATGGCGGTTCGTTGTTTACAAAATGTTTAAAGTAATGTAAACTAAACTTCCTAACTAACAACTGAATAAGAAACTAAGTTGATTCAATTGATTGAAAAAAAAATATTATAAATTTAGTAAAGTGATAAATTTTGGTCATTTCAAAAAAGTTGTTCGGTTACCGACACCCTAATAAATTTCACTAAACATGGAAACACCTTGGGGTGCAGGTAACCGAAATCGGTAGACATTTTGAAAATGACAATATAAATCTTTGGTTGCGAAAATTTTGATAGCATCTGATATTAAATCACGAAATAGATCGATTTCACTCCATAAATATTCAATCCACCCACCTATTCGATTGATACTTTTCAATTTATGATGCTATGAAAAAAAGTTAAAAAACTTTTGTTAATTTTCTAATTGCTCAAAACTTGTTTTGAGCGCAGCAAAAACTACAAGCGTCTGTTTGCTTTGGTATTCGGCACAAAAGAACGTGTTACTATTACACACACGACATTGGTCGGAATGAAGCTATTTGCTTTCTGTCAAAAGTGACGGTGGGGTGCCGGCAACCGAACATCTTCCCCTACTATTCTATTTTCAAATCGAAAATCTCTTAATAGATTCACTCAAAAACTCACCTGCTTGGCCATTTCAATCAATTCTGAATTCGGCTGCTGACCGGCTTCTTCTAATACCGAAAGCAACTCCCGTGCCTGACGTCCGTTTCCGGGCGTGAAAAATGTATACGCTGTACCGAATGAAGAACACCGCCCGGTGCGTCCGATCCTGTGGATGTAATCTTCCGAAGAGTTCGGATAATCAAAATTGATTACATATTTCACGTCCTCGACATCCAGACCTCTCGCTGCGACGTCCGTCGCAACCAGTATGGTACTCTTGCCATGTCGGAAGTCCTGCAGAACATAATCGCGCTCCGACTGTGACTTATCACCATGGATCGAAGTCGCTCCGTAGCCATCTCTTACAATATTCTTCAAAAGATCTTCCACTTTTTTCTTGGTTTCCACGAAGATAATTATTTTATTATTCGCGTCGCTTGCGATTTCCTTTAGCAGTCCAAGAAGTTTACCTTCTTTATCACTTTCTTCGCAAATTTCAACAATTTGATGAATGTTGTGATTCGCGGATAGATTCAAAGATCCCACATTGATTTGAATGTAGTCATCGAGGAAATCTTCTGCCAAAGCCTGTACCTCCTTTGGCCAGGTGGCAGACCACATCAACACTTGTCGATCCGGTCGGATTTGCTCGATAATCTTGCGAATCTGTGGTTCGAAACCCATGTCCAGCATCCGATCTGCTTCGTCCAACACCAGATAGGTGCATCGGCGCAAGTTGGTAATGCCTCGCTCGAGAAAGTCAATCAGACGTCCTGGGGTGGCAATCACCACTTCAACGCCACGCTCCAAATCGCGAACCTACAAAATAAATATTTGACTGGTAAGCTCTATGGTAGCACTTACATATATAAAAATGATCTCACTTGTGGTCCTTTTAACGCTCCACCGAAAATGCAGGTGTAGCGGATCTGTGGTTTCGAATGAATGCCGAAATCCCTAACAACGGTTTGGATTTGTTGTGCGAGTTCACGTGTCGGGGCGAGCACGAGAACGATGGGACCTTCACCACGTTGCAACGGTTTCTGATTGGCGATATGTACGATGGCCGGTAGCATGTAAGCCAGAGTCTTCCCAGAACCAGTCTGAGCAATTCCTACCAGATCTCGACCAGAAAGAGCAATTGGCCAACCCTGAGCCTGGATGGCGGTAGGAGCAGGAAATCCTTGTTTACTGATTTCGTTCATTACAAAATCTGGGAAGTTTCCTTCCTCGAAATTTTGAGCCGGATGTGGTACACTGTTACCCATAACAGTGACTTGCATATCTTCGCGGAATGCTTGCACCTCTTCTTGAGTGCGGGTCAAGACGTCTGGATGCGGCACGTAAAAATCTTTCTGGAATGGTTCCAGATTCTCCCAGATTGGAGCCACTAGACCCTGTCCAGGGAATTTAGCCTTCAATGATTGGATCTTGGCACGATCTTCTTTGCTCATGTTGTTAAAATCTGGTTTTGGACCATATCCATTTCTGTTACCATACGAGCTTGGCATCGAATTATACTTCTTCGGTCCTCCGAACGAATCCATGGGTTTATCGAAAAAGGGTTTTCCGCCGCCATTCATTCCCGGGCCACTGTACATTTTCGGTCCTCCAAAATCTTTCTTCATCGGCATTCCACCGACACCAACGGGTCCACCGAAATTATTGTTGCGAAATTTGTTGAAACCACCTGGCCCTCCGGAAGGTCCGTTCGGGCCGTTGCCGTACATCGGTTTCGGTCCTCCGAAGCCATTCGGGTTGAATGGAGGGATCGACGGTGGACCACCAGGTTTGTTCATGAAGTGGGGCTTACCGCCGGGTCCGCCGCCTGCTCCTCCATAGAAATCCGGCTTTTCACTACGTGGACGGAAACCTCCTGGGTGGGGTTGACCGTTGCCTTGGAACTGCATATTGATTATCTACAGAATAAACAGGAAAACAAAATTAAAAACTGGACATGAAGGTCAGCATGAATTGGAAGTGTGAAATGTTAATAACGGTCTTTGACAACATGGATCATGAGCGGTTTTAACCATCCTTATAGTGACACTACAAAGGAAAAAAACGGTCTTTGATTGACATTGCTAGCTTTCTAAAAAGGGAAATACTATGAGTCATCTTCGATACCGATGAAACATCGGTACTAACATGTGATTAGGGCATTCGTGCAATATGCCCTTTTAAAAGTTACGAAAAATAATGCTCATTACTCAAGTTTTAAACATGAAATTCAAGCATATTGCGCACAATTTCGTAGATTGGACTTCTATCTACGAGATTATATCGATTATTGTGTAAATGAAGGTTTTAGAGCCGAGCAATGAGCATTATATTCTATAACATTCGCAAGGGCCTATCGTGCGATATGCCCTAATCACATGTTACTACCGAAATGGGTTACGTCACTTATACCATCATATCTCCGGGACCAGAAGTGACAGCCATCTAATCTTCGAGCTTGATTCACAATTCAATAGTGGCTTTCAAACTAGCCTAAGCTTGTTGAAATCGGTTTAGTAAGCTTCAATTAAGCGTCTTGTCGAGCTGAGTCGAATGGTATATAAAACTAGGGGTCTCCGGAGTTCCGATCAAAAGTCGATTTTGTTTAGTAATTCAATTACCTTTCTATAGAGAAAACCAGAAGCATCGATTGCCCCCGAACAGTCAATTGCTCGAAGGAATAAACCCTTCTTATTCAACCTAGTGGTGTGACCATACCTTTCTTTCGAAAGAGAAAGTAAAAAAAGAGAATCTGTCACTGTATTATTCGTCGTTTTTAACATTTTATGCAGAATTAATACAATCACATCTGTATAAAATGTTCAAAACGACGAATGTAACAATGAAAGATTCTCTTTGGTTACTGTTTCTTCCAATTATTGCGGATCATTCCTGCCTTTTTCGGTAATTTCTTCAGTGCAGATTCAAAGATTTAGTTATTATTATCGGTAAATAATTGGAGTGAAGGATTGCTTACAGTACCGTAATAATCGAAAGAGAAAGTAAACAAAGAGAATCTCTCATTGTTACATTCGTCGTTTTGAACGTTTCATCAAAGATAAACTCAAGATGGAATACTCTATGATTTTTCATATACCATTCAAATAGGACCCCTCGATGAAATCGGTTCACCGTCAGTTGCAGTATACAATTCTCATTTAAAACAAAACAACAAGCGTCGAACCGCTACATGCGTCGTAACTATGACAATTTTTGTTTATGTAGAATTAATCTTAAATTGCAATGTGATAGAAATCGTAGTTTTTTGCTGCATATCGAGTGGTTTTTGAAACAGGAAAACAAAAATTTATAAGAATTATTGCTAAGATTGCTGTTCAATTTGAAATATTCTTATCTTACGATGCATTAAAGTGAATGGATGTTACAACATATTTTGTGCGGTATGTTTACATATGTTTACTTCTTTCCAAACTTTTATTGTTGCTATGGAATTTTACCGTCACTTTCAAATGCTTATCGACGCTTATTTACGAAGGGTCAACAAAATTACACTATTACTAAGTTCACTGGTTCACGATTACTGGTCCGATATTTTTCGATGGATCGTATGGGACATTGTAATCTTGAGTTTATCTTTGGTTTCATAGAGATATCCTCGGGCGTATAAGCAAGTGACATTTTCTCTTTAATCACTCTTTCGATTATTGTGATGTGATTAAAAAGATTTTCTTTCATATCACTATTCTGTTTGAAAGTCGGAAGTTTCGGGTATCATTTCATGCAAAGAGTTGAGTGATAAACGTGGAAACCGCTTGGTAATTAATAGAAGGGAAAGTAAACAAAGAGAAACTGTCACTTGCTTATACGCCCTTTTGAAAAATTAACCGAGTGTTGAAAATAAATTTGTGAAAATTGATTGAGAAAATATGTCACGCATATTTTTTTTCTCACACATCGCCCAGAAATTCCGGAATTCAGAGTCCAACGGAATACAATAATTTTGTACGGGACCAGAAGACCTTTCAATAATTTTATGGAAATCAGTCCGACCATCTTCGGAAGAATTGCGTGTCTGATATCAACGAACAGAGTCGAATAGTATATGACACTCGCCCTTCGGCGATTTATTTTAACAGTGTGATTACATAATCTTTTTATAGGATAAAGGCTAATACAATTTGGCTGAACAGCTCTACTGTTTAGCTGCATATTTCAGATTGTGATTAATGGAAAATGTCATATCATTCCATTTTAAGACTAGATTGCCCAAGGAAATCATTTTGATTACTTATCGATTCTAATCATATATGTACACAACGACATACTGCTTAAAATATGACTTTTTGTAGAACATAATTTGTTCTATGAGTGTAAAAATAATATTAATAAAATATGAAGAAAATTTTGTTTCAGTGATTTCCTTTACATATTAGTTGTTCTATCAACTTTTTTTAAATTTTTGTCGTCCAGTCATTTTTACAATTAAATACAATTCACTCCATTGTTAATGGGGCTCGTATCGTATTATAATGTAGAAATAATCCGTTTACCTTACCAAATGTCCATCAAGTGTAGCCATTAACCAAAACTTTATGACGACTTAAAAATGTAAAAGTTAACACGTTGACGGACAATTGCGGCTATAGCCGTCAAAGCGAAGTTCACAATGTGGGATGACTGCTATAGCCGTCCAAAACGAAACGGTCGTTTTTAGACACTACGGCACTATAGCAGCACAAATGTGCACTTACTGGCATATACGTAGAAGCATAGTGTCGTGTTAAACCTGTCATTTACGTTTTTAAATTTTTGCTGTTATAGCCGCCATCGTCCTATCACTTAGTGTATAGAGTCCGCTGGCGCCATGACGGTTATAGCCGCAACCTAATTAAAGGTACTAAATTAATCAAAATTAAGTTTATTTAAGCAGAAAGAGTAAAACTATACTTCTAACATTCTAAAAATCACAAAAACATATAGTGTCAATTTTCGAACTTCGCTTGTTCCTACTGTCCGTCAACGTGTTAAAATACAAAGTTTTAATGCCAGGAATTAAAAATGAAAAACTTCACAAAATTAAATTTGGTCCATATTATCATAAGAGGTGATTATAAACCCTTTAATACAAGTAATTCTGAAAAAATTGACAACTCAAAAGGAGTTTTGAAATTCACGAGTGATTAGTAAAATCTGCTTTGTTTAGTCTGTTCGCATGAGAAAAATCTGGAATAAATTTTTTCTCGAGTAAGGTCACTATTTCAGCTCTAACCATCCGGAGACTGGACTTCAATGCATGGACAATATCATCACAAATGCGCGTGCGTCGTAATTCTGGGTGTCTCTCCATATCCTTTCCAAAAGTAAATTTTGCTGACAGCCGGAGTAATCGAAAACTCAAGGAAAATATATATCTACGATGAAAATGATTCTCTAAGTCTGTACAATATATTTAATTATTGGCTAACGCTTCTGTAGACATTTTTGCACATAAGAACCCTTTTTAATGTTCACCCTTTCACGGATAACCATGTTTAGAAAATTCTGGAGCACAGCAAGAACGCCGCCACCTTGTTAGCGCAATATTATAAAACTAGTGACATGCACCATTTCCAAAGCGAATATGAATAATTTTCGCTTATATTTGAAAGGAATTTTTTGTGAATTATATTCGACTATATTTCGGTTCGATTATGACTCGATCGAAATACAGAACGAACATTTTTACATTCGAACGAAATACAGAATAGGAGTGTTTCTTGTCTAGCAAAATATGTAAATGGAAACCGAAAATTCACAAAATAAAATATATGAAAAACAAGTCACATTCTTTTCTTAATGCTAAACAAAAAATGAGAATATGTTTGAATCTTTCAACATGAAAATATCACTGAATTCCTAGTAAATTTACTTTATAAATATTTATTTTCATGCGAAAATAATTTCAAAACTATATATTGAAAATTTGTCATTTATACCTTTTTATTCAAATTTCCTTCTCGTACTTTCTCTTCCTCGGAAGCTCGACCCGAACAAGTTAGAGGGGGGAACAATACTGCTTCAACTATTCACTCACTGCGATTAAATTTCCTTCTCCCTGGGCTTTTAATGCGCTGCACTGTGTTTCCTCCACGATATGTACCTCACGATCAACAAATTTTCATGTGCAACAATGCTATTATGGTGGGGTGGGTTGATGAGGAAAACTTGTGGTGCTACTGCCTGCTGCACTAGTGCTCCGCTTTGGGGCGCCACGCGACGGTGATTAAAAAAAAAGATGGCGATCTTAAGTGAAAAATTCCAGTTGAATGAATATCACACTTTACCGTTCACTTTACGTTCCGTTGAGTTTCGTTTTTTGCTTAACTTTATGGCCGATCACTACCGAAAACTAGTTACGATACTTTTATACCAAAATGGACGTTTTCTCTTCGACTTTGAAACTTTTATGAAAAAATTGGAAACTAGTAACAGGGCACGCAACGCACACACCTTGTTCGGTCGAGGAGAGAAAGCCGAGAGAAAACCAGTGCTGAACCGAAGATGGCTGATGGCTCGTTAGCTGGCTGGATTTTGTTGTGTGGCGAAAATGGCTGTGACAGCCAGTGCTGTCAACTGTTTTTTCCAAAAAACTGTATTTGGCGGAAAAATCTATCTGTACAATATCTTTCTCGAAAAATCAAACATCGATTTAGTGCGGAAACTGATTTTGCGACCAAAATAAAAAAAAAGGTCGCTCGACCTGATTTACCACTATGGAATCCAACACAAAAACTGAAAATCGGTATTTATCTGTATGAAAATTGAAATATCGGTATTTTGAGAGATCATATCTGTTATTCCTGTATCGAGTCTAGTAATCGGTATAAATACCGAGAAATCGGTATAGTTGGCAGCGCTGGTGACAGCTGATTTGGGGCGAATTAGGTATAACGCAGCCATCGATGATATTCAACACGAATTAATGTAACTCCAGCTGAACAAAAAGTCAATGTAACAGAATGACATGCAATGTGCATGCAGCCCGTATATTTCTGTTTTGCTCGTCTCCTGTGCGATCGTTTACACGTGTAGTTCAAGTAAAAACGAATCGTTTAATTTGAACCAGATTGAGGTGTTTTTTTTCTAAGAATATATACTGATATACATCGGCAAAAATGGTACAAAAATCAAAAAAGTTCAAAGGAAACCCCAAAAAATCAACATCGGCAAAAACTAGACCACCCCCAGATGTCTCCTGGAAACAAGTAAAAATTAGTGGACCAGTAATATCGGATGATGGAGCAGATCTAGCCGGTTTAATTGGCCTGGAAATTCTAGAAAGTTATGATCGATCCTTAGTAATAAGAGATAAACGAAAGGTAATGACACTTTTGTATGGATAAATTTAACGTAAATGAAATATTTTTTCCTTTTAAAAGAATAAGAAAGAGCCTGTTTCGGATGATGAATGTGACACTTCAGATTCTAGGCTGATAGCAAAGAAAAAGTCTAAACGAAAACGAAATGATTCTGGGAGCAGTAGTAATAGCGATTCTGAGGAGCTTTCAAAAAATAAGAAACGCGAAAAGAGTTTACAGTTAAGAAAATCGTTAGCGCCGGACGCCGGATCTGAGGAAGATTCTGGAATTGACGACAAATCTACCAACAAAAAATCAAAGTTTGAAGGAAAGAAAACGGTTCAAACAAAAGAGTCATTCCCCGGAAAGTTTGTTCTTCTGAAGAAGGTAAATGATGCTGCAAACGAAAAGGCAAACATGAAACGAAAAAATAAGAACACAAATCAGGAAAAACGGATATCAGAGAAAAAATGCGGAAATGCTTATTCCACAAATGAATATTGTGTAAGTTATCAGTAATTGTCAGCCACAGGACAAAAATAATACATTCTTTTTTTCTTTGTGGTGTCACCGCTCACAGTCCATCTTACCAAATAATACATTCTTTTCTCATTTTAAGCAATGGAGTGAATTAGGTGTTTCGGAGCCCATAATTCGTGCACTTGCCGATAAGGGATTTCGAAATCCAACGGAAATTCAAACACTTTCCTTGCCGGCCGCAATAATGGGTCAACGAGACTTGCTTGGTGCTGCAGAAACTGGCAGCGGAAAAACTTTAGCATTCGGTATTCCTCTGCTGGAGGGAATAATAAAATTCAGGGCAAGTGAAGAGTATCACGCATCCTCCAAATCGTTGATCGGCAATAAGGAAGCAGAAAGCGATGGACACGAGTTGACTCCGCCACCGGATGAACTGGAATTTTATCCCGAGCTAAGCACTGGTGAACCAATCGATCAGATGGATAACGACATAAAGAAAGAACAGTTGTATAAGCCGCTGTACGCATTGATACTAACTCCGACGCGTGAGTTGGCTGTTCAAATCAACAATCACCTTAAAGCAGTTACCAAGTATTTGGACATTCAGATAGCGACCGTATTTGGAGGACTAGCCGCTGTGAAGCAGGAAAGAATGTTAAAAAAATGTCCGGAAATTGTAATTGCCACCCCCGGACGGCTTTGGGAACTTATTCAGAGTGGAAATCCGCATCTTGGAAAAGTTGGGGAAATTCGGTAAGCTTGTTTTAATGATCTCATTTGAAATTCTATTCTAAATAAAGTATCTTTAAATAGCTTCCTGGTTATTGACGAAACTGATCGAATGCTCGAAAAGGGACATTTTATTGAGCTTAAACAGCTTTTGGAGATGATGAACAAGAACGAGGAAGCAACCAAACGTAGACGGAATTATGTCTTTTCCGCTACGCTCACGATAGATCATGATTTACCACAGCACTTGATAGCCAAATCTAGGAAGAACAAAAATCTTCAGATCACCAAGGAAACTCCCGGACAGCGTCTTAATAAACTGGTACAAATAATCGGAATGACCAACCCGAAAGTAGTGGACATCACGCAGCGGCACGGCACCTCGCATAGTTTAGTAGAGTCGCGAATTCTCTGCAAGGCCGAGCATAAGGATTACCACCTGTTCTACTTTCTTCAGCGTCACCCAGGTCGTACGCTGGTGTTTTGTAACTCTATTGATTGTGTGAAACGACTAGTTTCGCTTTTCGGATACTTAAATTGTGATCCTCTCAGTTTGTTCGGAAGCATGCAGCAACGTCAACGTCTGAAGAATCTGGAACGTTTCACTCAGAATCCAACTGCGCTGCTGATTGCCACGGACGTTGCGGCACGTGGTCTTGATATTCCCAATGTCGATCATGTCATTCACTATCAGGTACCGAAAACAACGGAAAATTACATACACCGGTCTGGAAGGACCGCTCGCGCCAGCAAGGAGGGTGTAACTATTTTGTTTATTGGAGCGGATGAAGTCAAAGATTACGTCAAGTTGAACCAGAACCTGGGCAGAACTGAAGATTTGCCCATGTATCCAACCTCGGAACGACTGATGAAGCAAATAAAGGATCGGGTAAATCTGGCGAGAGACGTCGAGCGCACGGATTTGCGTCAAAGGCGGAACAATGAATCCGAAAACTGGGAAGAGAAGGTAGCCAAAGAGTTCATGAGTGATTCGGATATAGACAGCGAACAGGAAGAAGAGCGAAAATTAGCCAAAAGTAAAGAGAAACGTCTGATGAAAGCGAGACGGTATGAGCTGAGCAAACTCCTAGCCACACCGATTGTGATGGATAGAGTGCAATTAAAGTAATTAGATTTTTGTGTAACATAATTATTAGCAACTAACAATTGTTTTTTTTTCGCAGATTCCCCACTTCATCTGGGCCGAACAATTTCCCATCTCAAAAAGAAAAATCTGCAATCAATTTGGTTCAACAAGTAGTTGAAGAAAACATTCAATTCAAAAAGCAACGAAACAAGAAGCGGAAAAGAAACGAATAATGGTGAAAAATGTATCTTGTCTAAACATATATTTAGTGAAAACCAACAATCAAGAAAACTTTGATTGTTCTGTGCAGTTCAATGCTTTGATACGTAGATTCGCACTCCGTTAGCAACCAATGAGCGGGTGTGTTTAGCCAGAATTGCTGTCACGCCCAATGTAGGCGTTGTGAAGCATCTGAAAGTAAGAACAGCAAATTAATAAACACGTTAAAACATTTTTTATTGGACACTCACTCGATGTATGGTTCAATCTGTTCCAGATTCCATCTCTCCTTCGTTTTGAAAAGCATACTGAGTCGTACAAGCAAATTTGTTGGTAGGTCTGCCTCACTGAGCCCTCGCACACAGGGAACCGCTCCTTCTCGGTCGATTATTCCTATCCCACGCAGATACTTCTCATCGATCACGAATCCCTCCGGAAGTGTTTGCTGCCAATTTGTTAGAAAATCTTCTATGTGAAATTTCAAACCTTGCTGGAGGATATTCTCCGCGAACAATGAACAAACAAGATCTTCGCGATAACGAAAACAGCTTTCCACTCGTTCGCTGGGAACTGTGTAAACATCGAAAATGCGATCAACGATTTCATATGGTACAATACCGTCTAGTGCGTCGATCGTGGCAGCTTTATCAATTTCATCTAGCTCCCACGAATTTTCGGCAATCAGAGCCAACATCAGTGTCATTACCCGGTATTCGTACTCACTATGCAGCATCCGAATTCTATCTTCAAATTCAATTGCCCGATACTTTTTCAAACCCTCCTGAAACTCTTCTCTGCTGCACTGTACCGTATCCAACAATTGTTTAAACCTAAACAGCAAAGATCGATCCACGAGGTGTTCATTTTCGGCACCCGAATAACGCGTCAACCGTAAAAGATCGATAATTTTTCTGTACTTGGGCTTTACCTGTCGACATTCAAAGTAGTCGTGAAAAATTTTAACCACATTTTTCCGCTCAATTTCATCAATACTGTCTACTTCTTCATCCGCCTCCTCAGTGCTACTGTCTAGTGATGTATTAATTCCACCCTTAGGACTCTTGATCGGGGAACGACTGGTCGCCTGAGCTTGTTTCAGATGTGGCACTAACAGCAAGCTATTGGAAATTTCAGCCTCCTTCACATCGTATGTGCGACTATCGGTACAAATTACGACCTTTTCGTTCAGAGCACCTTTAAAGGAAACCGATTTGCCTTCTTTGATTTCCTGAAGTATGTGATCGTCTACTTCTAATAACTTGAGATTAGACAAATCTGGAGCAAAATTATCTGGATAATAAATAGCCTGTAATGATACAAAATAGTTATTTCCAATAATGAAATATTTGAAAAACCAACCTGAGCAGTATTGGTTAAATTTTTGTGATCCAATTTGGCGTACTGAATAATGGAGCGAACATCATTAACCGTACGTTCGTAGCTAGAACAGTTTCAAATAATAAATCACGATAATTCTAATACTCCAAAGAACCTTACTCTTGACTGAAAATCATACTCGAAGTACTTTGGAATGATTACTAAAAATGCATGAGTAAAAACTTTCGCCGATAATGAAACAAATTATACATTAAGGTATGATTATATATCGGTAATGAACGTAATGAATTTCGCGCCATGTACCAGGGATGCCAGGTCATTTTTTCAAAAATCTGTGATCAAGCCAAAAACCTGTCTGTGAAAATCTGTGCCCGTTTTCCGTACCATAACAGCAGAGATCAAAATCAATTTGGTGATAAAAAAAAAAGGTCTCACTACCAACATGCTCTGTATCTTTTTTCTCAACCGCTCTGTACTTTTTGGTGCTAAACTGTGCTCGATTTCAAAAATCTATGAAAACTGTGATATTTTTCAGAATCTGTGAAAATCTGTGATCATTTTCAGAAATCTGTGTCATTTTAAAAATCTGTGCAGAAAATTGAAAATCTGTGAAACACAGATTAATCTGTGAACCTGGCATCCCTGCCATGTACAGTTGTAGTTTTGTTCCTGACAATACAAGCGAAATAAAAAAAATACACTGGTTCAATTTAGCTGCATACTTTTAAAAAATGATTACCCAGCTGAACCATGCACACAAAAAAAATGTTTGAATAAAAAATAAAATTCGCGGAAATTTCAACTATATTTTTGCTGGCAAACAAGCCCACATTATCAGATCCGAATGGATTCCGAATCTGCGAGAAATTTTCATTCGGAATTCCATGTGGAAATCATAATGAATTCCGACTAAATTCCAACGCCAGTGCAACAACCGATTCCGAATGAATTTCGCCTACAACCGGTTGATTGGCACATTGTCGCAAAGCTGAATTACCGGTAGCGACACCTGCTAATGAAAAATGGAACCAAGAAAAGGAGGATACTTTCGAAAAATTTTATATCCGTAGTAGTGATTTGCAACATTTTTATCGTTTATTCAATAGTACCAATAGATATCAGCAATAAAACTACACTCGGAGTTGAAGAAAATTGATTTCAAAGTGATTACCACTACTTTTTTTAGTGCAAACTACGATTAATCATGGAAAATCTTCAGAAATGTGTGAAATTGGGTAAGGTTAGGTTTTTTCGGATCAACATTTTTTTAAACAGAAACCAGTGTAATGTTGATTTTTCGAGTACTAGAATGTTTAGCGAACGAGTACCATTTATTTTGGATACTTTATTTGTTATTTACTGACATTTGTGGTATCAAACAAAATTAAATGCTCCATTCTGAATAAATGATAGATTTCGCACAATGAATTAAGATCAACATTACCACCTGTGACCTGTTATTCTCTGGTCACAATGTAGTTCCTTTGGTCACTGAGTCCAGCTTGTATATATATGTCAAATTTTGTAATATTTTTGTTGATATCAATTGTCAGTAAATGTCTAAGTAGAATTTAAATGTCAATCGCGTTTCTACTCCGTGTTTACACGTTTGAGTCACGTTTAAGTTCTGCTTAATAGCCTAGGTTGGTGTCAATAGTAGGGTTTTGTTGATTTATCTATTTATTCCCATTTATTTATTTAGTAGTTATTTGTGCTATTTATTATTTATTTATTCTATTTATTATTTATTTATTTACATTTTTTTTATTGTTTATGTATATATTTACAATCATTTATTTACACTATTTATTTATTTATATTATTCATTTATTTACATTCGTAAATTCATATATTTCTTTATACAAATTTATTTAATAAATTATGATTATTTCGGCAAAAGGAAACAAAATAGCAAATACACTTATAAAAGTACTAAAATTCAAATACACAATTCATGACACCAACCATAATAAAACGATAAAATATTGTAACCGTCATCTGTCTGCACACTGTCATCGTCGTCATCATCGTCATCATCGCAACATAATATGCGGGGTGGCATGCTTTGAGGGTGGCGGTGGGTATGAAATGGAAAACGGACCCCAAGCAGATAAAATCCGCGGGAAAACCTTTGCGGAGGACTAGTATATTACCAGCCCGGTAGAGTGAAGTTCAAAGTTCGGGTCACAAACGAATGTGACAGTGTGTTTCATTAGCAGAACCAAAAAGTTAGTGGAAGTCGATCCAAATGGATCAATCCGTTTCAAAAGTCCATCATCGATAAAATTAAAGTGGATCCAAAGGGATCAGTAATCAATTAGTGTGCTGCTAGTCTGACATGTGTACCTCCACGTTTTTTTTCTTACGTTAACCGAAAAACGTAAATATAGTGCACGGTACCACTCTCCGGGTTGTGTACAAAACGCTGGCCTCCGCTACACACAGGCCGAGTTGCTGCAGCATCTGGATACTGATTCGTTGCTGATTCACCGCCCCCGGAGCACTTATAAAAGTACTAAAATTCAAATACACAATTCATGACACCAACCATAATAAAACGATAAAATATTGTAACCGTCATCTGTCTGCACACTGTCATCGTCGTCATCATCGTCATCATCGCAACATAATATGCGGGGTGGCATGCTTTGAGGGTGGCGGTGGGTATGAAATGGAAAACGGACCCCAAGCAGATAAAATCCGCGGGAAAACCTTTGCGGAGGACTAGTATATTACCAGCCCGGTAGAGTGAAGTTCAAAGTTCGGGTCACAAACGAATGTGACAGTGTGTTTCATTAGCAGAACCAAAAAGTTAGTGGAAGTCGATCCAAATGGATCAATCCGTTTCAAAAGTCCATCATCGATAAAATTAAAGTGGATCCAAAGGGATCAGTAATCAATTAGTGTGCTGCTAGTCTGACATGTGTACCTTCACGTTTTTTTTCTTACGTTAACCGAAAAACGTAAATATAGTGCACGGTACCACTCTCCGGGTTGTGTACAAAACGCTGGCCTCCGCTACACACAGGCCGAGTTGCTGCAGCATCTGGATACTGATTCGTTGCTGATTCACCGCCCCCGGAGCTAGCGCCGCCCCGATCGTCGTTGCCAGGAACCATCAAGTCGACCACCGTGCATCACGGCCGCAACGGAGCGTCGAGAACAAAATATCAACCGAAAAAAAAGCGCAAGTAACAATAAAAACATTCTGTCTATTTAATTTTCCGTTTATGTAGAATATAGTGTTTAAAACTTTAAAATTGTGCGGTCTTTTTTTTATATACAAGCTGTGTCATCCATTTTGTTATGTTTATTTTTGTGTAACTTGTTTCCGACGAAAACGATTCGCTCAGTGACCACAGGTGGGAAGAAAAGTTCGCCCTAAAAATAGTGAAGTGAAATTTCTCCGGTGACCAAGAAGATAAACGACCCTGAACTGGTGGTCCGGTGCTGAAAAGCAGCCACCAGTAGTGATATACAAAACGATACGTAACACACCTCAGAGTAAAAACTTTTTCTTCAACTTCTACTATGATTTTTCAAATGAATTTGCCCGTTTTTATAAGAAATCGTTGAAAAGGTGGAGTAATTAAAAATTTTCCTACCGATTTGACAGCTCTTGCTGAAAGTATCATCTCTAAAAAAGAAGCGCCTCTACATTTCAGTTTTGCGACAATGTACCGATTGGGAAATCTGTCGGAATTGAGTGAGAAGATGCGGATGTCAATTCGCTTTCTTCTTATTCTTTCGCGATTTTGTACGTTTTCGAGCTTATTTTTAGTTTATTTTCAAATAGAAACCGATAAAAACATTATATAACTGAATATATAAATTTAAATCTTCAAGTTTTTCGGATATACAGAACTTGTAAATAACCAGTTCTTCTTAGAATTCCAGCATAAACTGTTGAAATTCGCTGACCATTAATAAAACGGCCTACCTTAGTCAGCATCATTCATTTCTCTAACTGAAATGTAGTGAAAAGGCTTAAGTCGCCCAACTTTTACACTAACACATTCATAAAATAAGCGAATATTCAATGACATTTATAATGTCACTGTCAATCGGGTTGATCGAGCACCCAGCTCAAGCGAACATTCTAGCACTGCACTGTGCTGTTTCCGTTCCGGCACAGCAAACGCAGTGCCATACCGACTTCAGTGAAAATAAAATAAATATCGGTGACGACGAATTTGAGTTTGCCGGACGGAAGCCACACTGACGGCGAGCTGCACTGAATGCGCGCATAGTAAACGAATGAAATAATATCAGTATCCGTGCACGGTGTCGTGCCGGCACTGAACCGGACCGGATATGTGTGAATAGTCCTTAAGAATTCATTGCTCATTCCGTCATTTCGATAATGCGGGAGGTGACAATAATATTTCATGTGTCACTCAAACAACGCTTCTTTGAAACAATCTACACTTTTTTCAAAATTCAAACACTAGTTTGAAACAACCGCATTCTGGTGTGAATCTAACTGTATCTTGGTTTGAATCAATCCCACTGTGGTTGGGAACAACTGTTTTTTTCTATTAAAAGACAATCTAATCGTTCAACAATTAAAGTTTTTTTTCGATGGTGGTAAATTTTTACAAATATACCAACTTCTGTGTTCAATTCATATACTCAGGCAAAATGAGTAGTGAGAGCTCTCTACGTCGATTTGCAATTAGTGCGTATAATTTTCGTATATTTTAAGAGAAAGAAAGACTTTTCTCTCGTTCGAGAGTGAATCAATGTAGCCATCCCACTTAGAAAAAAACGTTCAACGGTGGTCCTTCATTAGTCCAATACGTTGGATCATTGGTCCAATGAAAGTCCAATCAATCGTTCAACGGGAGGCCAACACGGGACCTTCGTTTGCCGATTTTGAAACAGACCATTGAACCGAATGCCATTTTTTTGGTTCAACAAACCCGGCAGACAGAGGTCCATTGTTGACCCTCTCAGCAGGCCGTTCAATTTTGTTGATTTTTGAGCGCTTGTTGAACGATATATTGCACGAAATATTCGTTCAATTTGCTGGAACGGTTTGTTGTTGTTTTTTCTCTTGCAAAAATAGTGTGAAAATTAAGTGTTACCTTTCCATAGAACGAAAATTTGTTGTTATTCTACGTGAAGTAGAAGTATTGTGCAGGTATGTATTGTTAGTTTAAACAAATAAGTGGAAAAAAGTTCAGAAATTCTGCAGTAAAACTAGTCCAACGGGGCTCCAACTCCTCATGTTAAAAATGGCTCAGAAATGGACCTCTGTCTGCCGGGTTTGTTGAACGAAAAAAATGGCATTCGGTTCAACGGTCTGTTTCAAAATCGGCAAACAAAGGTCCCGTGTTGGCCTCCCGTTGAACGATTGATTGGACTTTCATTGGACCAATGATCCAACGTATTGGACCAATGAAGGACCACCGTTGAACGTTTTTTTCTAAGTGGGGAGCCATTTTTAACATGAGGAGTTGGAGCCCCGTTGGACTAGTTTTACTGCAGAATTTCTGAAGTTTTTTCCACTTATTTGTTTAAACTAACAATACATACCTCCACAATACTTCTACTTCACGTAGAATAACAACGAATTTTCTTTCTATGGAACGGTAACACTTAATTTTCACACTATTTTTGCAAGAGAAAAAACAACAACAAACCGTTCCAGCAAATTGAACGAATATTTCGTGCAATATATCGTTCAACAAGCGCTCAAAAATCAACAAAATTGAACGGCTTGCTGATAGGGATACCGCGAAAACATCCTCTTGAGCATAGTTGCCAGGTAATTTTTTCAAAAATCTGCCAAAACTCAAAATTTTATCTGGATTTATCTGGGTCTACTATACAGAGCTAATAAAAGTCATTTTCATTGACTGAAAAATAGACGAAAATGACAAGAAATTACTGTCACTCTCAGCTTCGCTTGCAAACTATGAGAACGAAATCCATGTCCAGTCCATGACATAAGCGGGACAGTAGTTTCAAAATTAAGATTTCTCTTTCATTTGCCCTTTCAGTCATTTGCAGTTTTCAGTGATAGTCCCATAGTATGCAGTGTCGATATTCAACCAAAGCTGTGAGAATTGAAAACGACAGAAAAAGGTTTCACAATAAGTTTTAACTGTTGGTGCTCGAATTTGTAGTAGTTTTGGTTTCCAAAGAAGTTCTGGGATGTATTTACTTCGATTTGCCATATTTTAGTCACTTTTTATAGCCAAGCGTCACAGATTTTCAATACATCGATGAAAGAATGAGAATTGAAATTCTGCTGTTGCTACCTGAAGACGTTAGTTTGGTTTCATCTTATCACAGAGGAAAGAGTGACGTTGGCAATTATGCTCTCTCATTTTTTCGATGAGAAACGAAAATGCTTCGTCTCTCTTCGTTTGTTTTGGTGTCGGTCATTTACGAATGAGACAGTAAAACATTGAAAATGAGACTGCTGGAATGGTTTCTTTCATTGAGAATGCGTGACAATTTTAAGCTCTGCTACTATATACAAGGAAATTTTTGCAGGGCTTCATTTTCAGTGAGCATAAAAAAGGTCCCCCCACATATCGTACAGAGGCCAACACCGTTAAGACTAGCATACATCACAGTATGAGTAAATTCTTCTAAAAATGAATTTTTGTGGGGCACTAGTCCACCTACGTTGAACTGCGCGAACTATTTACTATCGGTTCACCTCTTATGTTATGTAAAAGTTTTTTAACACAGATCAGCTACTTGCAGGCTTTGTAACAATGCTTGAAGCCAACAATTTATTTTTCTCGACGTTTATCAGAAAAATTACTTCTCATTTGCCTGGAACCGATTTTTGGTTTGAAGTATATAAATAGCTGTAATATTTATACTTTTTAGTTAGTTTTTCGCACGGAATGTGTAAAAAGTTCATCAAAGATGAACTTGTAGTAATTTAGGCTATTACTTATTGTGTTGGTAATTTTCACCCGAAATTGAGTGGGGCTCGATTTTATATTGTGCTGGAGGATGAGAAGTAGGCACAATTCTGTTTTTTGTTTTGGCAATATGTATAATGGCAACACTGTTGGTAAATTAAAAAAATAAACACAGTCTAGATGACAGACTGATTGTTTTTGATAAGGTAATGTGGCGCCATCATGACATGTGCGAGTAATGTCCCAACTACAGGAATATTCGAAACGACCATTAAAATGATTAAAGAATCCAATTTGAGTGTCCTGTCTGTTAGTTTGTGTTGACAATGACAATTCTGATTTGATCCAACCAAAGTCTTTTTTTAAACTACTATCAAACGTATGGAGGACCCATGTTCTAGTTTGAAGCAAGCATATTTCAATTGAATGGGCAACAAATCCTGTTGTTGTTTTAAACAACCAGGATTTTTCAGTATTGTAGGTACTTCCGGCACCGAAACCCGAGAAGCGGTATAATCGAAGTCGGTTCGTATCAATGTGGTAGAAACAGGTGGGGCAAACACAATTCTTTTGTGTTAGTGAAATTAACTTTGCTGCAGCAAGCCAAGTAAAACTAAAAACCACGAGCTTGCTTTCGTCACATCCATTTTGGAATATATAACTACTGCTTCGGAGCCGGAAGCCGAGAATCAAGATAACCGGAATCGGTTTGTTTGGTTGTCTACTGATAATGACTATCAATTGGAGTAGTTTTGAGGCCAGTCTAGATTTTGTTGTGTGTTTTGTTTCGCCGCTTTATGTGACGGTATCAAATTTTAAACTATTTCAACATACAGGGTAACAGAGGTATTTAGGCCACTTCATATATTTTGACCCATCTAACAAACTTTATGGATTTAATCGATGTTAAGTAACCCATGTTGCATAAATTTGAAGCTAATTACATTAATTTTCGTATTGCGGGAGGGGTTTTCAAAGATATAACAACATTTGGTGGATATTTTTACAAAGTGGGCCAAAATAAAATCAATCCTAAGGTGGACCAAAATACCTCTGTTACCCTAATTCCAGAACCAAAAGTCGAATCCGCATGAAATTCTGAAGTTTTGTATGGGATTATAAGATCTTTTATTTTAACTTTATTTTGTTGAAATCACTCGCGCCGTCTCTGAGAAAAATTGATATAAATAGGAAATGGAATTTTTACACTAATCGCCATGTAGTTCCGGAACCGGAGGTCGAATTAAAATAAAATTCAGGAGCTTTGTTTGAGACAATTAATCCTTTCATTTGAATATAAGTTTGTGAGAATCGGTTCAGCCGTCTCTGAGAAAAGTTAGTGATAACTCATTCAGTTCGTGTTCGCATCTCATCCGACACAGTCGAAAATAGCTTACGGCTGAGACGACAGAAACAAAGACAATACAGTGTAGTGAACAATAGAGTATACGAAATGGGCAAAAACGATCTACAAAGGCCTGAAACTTGGCCTACAAGACCAAATTCAATTTGCATTGATTTCAAGTTAGACCAGCAGAAAACGAAATTGGAATCTTACTTAAGAAACGAATATATCTCCAATGCGGTAGAAACATTGGTTTATATCACATTGATATATCTAGACGTTAATTATGTAAGTGAGATTCAATTCAACAAGGCATCTAACTCTGTGTACATTATGTTCAAACGTGAAAGAGCCGCATCTGCATTCGTTTCGGTTAACAACGAGGTGCACAGTGTCGAATATGATACCTAAGGTAATTCCATCTTACATCATTTGTGGTCAAGGTGAGAGACATCCTTGTAAAACGCTAATTACCTTGAGATTCAGCTGATTACATGTCAGTTTTGTGAACAACCCGCACACTACGGTAAACCATGCTCTGAAACTGCGAGAAGGACATTTTCAACAAGTGACAAGGACAACCGATCAGGAACGGTAGCTAGTGAACCCAGTACTTCTTCAAAAACGCTTTTAGCATCAAACCAGCAAGCATTGCAGTCAATGTCCAACAAAACGTATCTAGAGCAACTAGCTATGAGCACAAGACTGCAAACAATAGCGAGAAGAGAACCGAAACCACTGACTATAATACGTTTGACAACAGCAATACGAGCGATGAAGCAATGGATGACACGACGAGCCACGAACACCCCTCTCTCAGCGGCCCTGTATATATACAACTTATATAATTCATACTCTTCCGCCAGGTGTTAAAATTTATGCACTGTTTTTCGTCTGATGTTAAAATTTAAACTCTATTAGTCAGAGTTCACCTACAATTTCTTTTCAAAGTTGATTATATTTCATATTTTTCTAGTCACGCGGCGAATGGCCATAATTAGGTTAAAACTGGGTCAAAAAAAACATAATATTTGTCTAGTAAGTTGAATGAGATGAGTCTTATTCACAATGTTTGAGGTGGTCATCAAATCTGTATGAAATGTTCAGAACGACGAATGTAACAATGAGAGATTCTCTTTGTTTACTTTCTCTTTCGATTATTACGGTACTGTTAGTAATCCTTCACTCCAATTATTTACCGATAATAATAACCAAAGCTATCATCTTTGAATCTGCACTGAAGAAATTACCGAAAAAAGCAGGAACGTTTCGCAATAATCGAAAGAGAAAGTACACAAAGAGAATCTCTCATTGTTACATTCATCGTTTTGAACATTTTATACAGAAATGTTTCATACTACAAACAATTCATTGGCATTTCAAATTGATTTTTATAAATAACGTATAAAGTGATTACAAATCATTCATTAATAAGACATAAAAATAAGTTACAAAAAACGAATCAATTCGAAACAAAAAAATCAGCCCTTGCATTTGTTTATCTAGCGAAACGAAAAATTCACCGCCGTTGCATTTGTATGCTTTACGGTAAACGTGGCCAGAATAATGACCGTTGTGGTGGTGATACGATTTGGACTATTTCCGACTATTTGTAGATCCTTATCAACTGACCTTGCTCATTGTATGCGTACACTGGACCCTGTATCGGTTCAACCGGCGAGTAACGTAATTGAGCTGTGAAACCCATTTGACGACGATCATCTTCAGACTGCGAAGTTGAATACATCACCCGTTGTAATTTGTTATCCTGACCAACGATATAATATTGACCAGAAAAAGCATTAGAAACAGCAATAACCGGTCGATTATCTTTCTGAGTTGGATCACTTTGATCTTCTTCGTCTCCATCATTAGATTCCGGTTGTTCCGTTGATTGATCATTGGTTACAGGTACATCTTCATCTGCAGTCTCGTCGGTGTCCTGATTAGGTACTCCATAAGCTTGATCTGGTCGAGTGACTTGCTGTTGGCGTCCAAACTGTACGTAAGTATCAACAGGTAAAACACGAAGCTGTCCATTTAGAGCAAAAAATGCTTGCGTTTGTTGTCCCGCAGTTTGTTTAGAGGCAGTATTTGCGAAACGATTAGCACTGAGCCGTGCAGTTTGTTGCTGCCTGGATCGTTGAAAATCTTTGAACTGATTGTCTGGTAAACCCTGAACACGGATTGGATCAAGTTCCGGCTAAAAAAGAACGCATGGGAAACTTGAGTTAAAATAAAATTTCATTTGTGATAATTTCAACCTGATCAGTTGTTGTTGGTGGCAAGTACTCGTTGGATGGATTTTGGTCCGTAGTAGATTCTACAATCTGTCCAGCATGCTCGATATTCTCTTTCGTGATTTCCACTTCAGTTTCCTGAACTACTGGTGCTCCATATTCGGAAGGTAGCTTAAACTGTGCACCTTGTGGACGCCATCCAGACGGTGCATACCCTGCGAATGGCGTTTCCGCAGTTACCGCACTTAGAAACAAACACAGTACTAAAAGTTTCATTCTGAATTACTTCTCAGTTCTGGACAGACTGATAACACAAAATTCGTTGCGACTTTATATTTATACATTTTCTGCTGAAGCCATCTTGCGAACATTTGCTGAAACGTGCGTGTCTCGTTTCAAGGAATCGTGGCGCTTAATATGCAGGATAACACCCACGCACAGGGGTCGGCTGTCATAATGATACAACTTACAAGTTTTAAGTTTGATTGTCATTGTGCTGTCGCACTATGCCGCTTAACACTTAGCAGACAATTGCGTTATATTGATGGTTAAATAACCTTTAATAGCCTTTGATCACGGCTAATCCATTATAATACAAAGTATTTTTCAAAGACATTGGTGATCTATGTTTCATTGTTTTTGTTTCGCTTATCAACCCAAAATACAACTGCCGATTGCATTCGTATACCTTGAACTTGAAAAGTCCGATGTTGATGCATCATCAATTTTGACTTCTGGTACAGGTGCAATCGCACAGATCGTGATGATGCATAAGCCGAAACAAACTCATCAGCATGCAACTCTCATACGAAGACCGGTAGAGGCGGTTTATCAATCGTATTCGAAACTTTTTGAATGAAGTATTTTAGAAGAGACCCGTTTCATTCAGTGAGTTTCAGATAGATTGATGTTATTGGTGGATTTGGTGTTGTGGAGAGAAACTCTGAAAACGTTTAACTAGTTCATGGAAGTTTTATTTTGGTGATATTTTGTCATTGATTATGACTTCGATGATTTCATAAACTAGTAAGTGTTGTCCAAAGTTAATGAAATCGATTAAAACCCCTTTATGTGCATTTCATGTTCATTTATTTTATAGGATCAATTTATTTCCTGGACTTTAGGAAAGATTTTTGCACTTCTGTTATAAACCCTTCATTTCAGCTCTATTAGTCCTCTTATATACGCAAACCATTAGTTAGAGTAGGATCTTTCGTCTCTGTCTCTGATTGACTTAGAGAGTAAGATAAAATTAGAAACCATCGCTTCGAGTTTTCGTGTCGTTATAACAGCAGAGCAATTCCAGAAATGCTTAGCAGATAATCAGACTCGACCTTCTCCGATTTGGATGAAACTTTGCTTATGGCTTCAGTATGGCAAACCATAAGTTTTGAACCGATTGAGAGGTCAATCCGACTCACCGCTGATTTTTAAAAAGGGCGTATGTATTTTTGCATTTCACAAAAATTGCCTTTTCAAATCGTTGTAATTCGGAAACCGTTAATTGTACAAAAATGGCATTCAGGAAGAAGTTGTATGGAATCGATAGGGCACTCTAAAAAAAATATACAATGAAAAATTGTTTTGATTTTTTTCTCAATAATTACAAAATAACCCGAAAAAGTTAAATAAAAAGAGCATGGTTTTAATTTTTTTTTGATAATTTTTATTTTAAAGTTGTTATTAAAACCTACAGATTGATGGCTATCCCATCCGTGCCTTTTGAAAAATGAAGAAGTTACAGCTAACACAATTTACAGATATATTCGAAATTTCAATTTCTCGTTGAAAGATAATCATTTAAACAGTAGAATATTATTCTACAGATTAAAGGCGATAAATTTGTTCATGATATACTTTCTTCTAAAAGTAGCTGTTCTTGAGATACTTGGATATTTAATTATAACACCATTTTTTATATTTCCATCAATTGTTTATTTGCTTGCTATATCTACAATTATTACATGTACATGAACAATTCTTAATTATATTTATGGTTTATGTCTGACGGAGCTGCCTCGCAGTACAAAAACAGAAAAAAATTTGCAAGTCTCTGTAAATTTAAATCAATGTATAACATTGATGCTGAGTGGCATTTTTTGCAACTTCTCATGGTAAAGGACCATGTGATGCACTCGGGGGTAATTAAAAGCGAATGGCACGACGTGAAAGCTTGGCTAAACTACATGAACACCCAATCACAACTGCAAAAATTTATATGAATGGGCAGAGCAGAGACGTCGAGATGCATTCACGACCATGTCTTTTTGATATGTGTCACAAGAAGAATATGAACGGGGTGTAACCGAGTGGAGTAGTGTTTATAAGGATACCAATATGATTCCAGGCACACAGAAATACCATTCTTTCCTTCCAATTTCAGAAATCACAATCATCACAAGACTGTATTCGAATGACGATGCACGTAGTACTCATACAATTTTCAAAAACTTAACACCTTAAATATAATTAAGAATTATTCATGTACATGTGTACAATTAATGGAAATATAAAAAAATGGTGTTATAATTAAATATCCAAGTATCTCAAGAACAGCTACTTTTAGAAGAAAGGATATCATGAACAAATTTATTTCCTTTCACCTGTAGGATAATATTCTACTGTTTAAATGATTATCTTCCAACGAGAAATTGAAATTTCGAATATATCTGTAAATTGTGTTAGCTGTATCTTCTTCATTTTTCAAAAGGCACGGATGGGATAGCCATCAATCTGTAGGTTTTAATAACAGCTTTAAAATAAAAATTATCAAAAAAAAAAATTAAAACCATGCTATTTTTCATTTAATTTTTTTCGGATTATTTTGTAATTATTGAGAAAAAGTACGGGTGTATAATGTCAGTTACATAACTGGATGTCGTGGATACGAATAAAACTGACACGATTTCTTTACACTTTCGAATTCAAATTGATAGTTGATCGATTGTGTGAATTGCGAAACTTTCCCCTTATTCAATACTAAAATTTTCAACGATTTTTGACGTCGAATATCTCATTTCGGATTTGCATATTTCATTGAAAGAAACTATCAAGATGCTGTACAGGATTCATTTCTGCCTTTTAGAAGGACCAAATTGTGGAATTCTCTACGATATTTCGCACAGTTCGGAACATTTTTCTCGAACGATTTTCGCACAGCGAAAAGTGCACGAAGCAAATCAAATTATTTTGGATTTTCATTATACTGATGATTTCTACCTTCGATTTGCAAAGAAGTAATCTTAATAGTTCTTTAGAAAACATTTAGAGCCATGAAAAAGGGCGAATTTTATATAATGTTGTCCACTTTTCGTTTTCTTTCTCTCCAATGCAAACGATCAGCAGCTCTGCTGTCTGGCGCAATTGCTCTTGCTTGAACCACACTAGCTTTGAGAACAAACCGCAAATAGTACGGTGAGAGCTATGACCTGTGCGTTTCTTTTTTCAACCACGCAGAAGGTGCGCTCTCCGATGCCGCTGCTTGAACGCGTCTTCTCGCCCTGACATCTGCTTCCATCTAACGCACAAGAAGAAATGATCGATTTTTGCATAAATATCTGTTTATTAATCTTATTTTTGTGTATTACATCAACGTTTTACAGTACAAGTGTTTTGACCCTTTGGCCTTTCATCTTTGTTGTTCATACGATTCGTTATTATTACTAGGTGTTTTAGTCACTCTTGTTTTACAAACTAATGTTTAATCATAATATTTATTTAATCATAATATTTATTTGATCGATTTTCGACCACAGTTCCCCTTTTATATCGTTCAGTTGAAGATATGTATCTGACTACTTCAAAATCGTCGTCCTTGTGCGAAAAACCCAAGCGAAAGTAAAGATCATATTTTTGATGAAATATTGAAGGCGACTGAAGTGATCATATTTTTGATGAAATATTGAAAAAATTATGTTGCTGTCGTTAATACAAGTCGAGATATTCACGGTTAAGTTCTGCCCATTCTTCCATATGGCTAATTTTGAAAAGACACCCCATAGTAAAGTAAGTCGTATTCACGACAAAAAAAATTGTTTTGGCTTTTTGTTCTCGGAATCGCAATAATCTTTTTTTTCCACGAGATTTCCTACTTTCGTAACAAAATATCTTGATGTGTTTATCGTATGCGCTATCTTACGAATACTCCAGTTTTTAAAGTTAAAATTCCCATTCTCTCGGATTTGGTTGCATCTCTTCGCGCGTCTCTGATTATAACAAGGCCTCTAAGAAAAATAAGGAATGTCGGGTCGATCCGATCGACCGAGTGTAAATAGATCTGTAGAAATCGTTAATTAATTTTGATGGTGACGGCAGAGATGCTAGGACTTATTAAGTGCTGAAGACAGTTCTTTATTGCAGACCTCGCAGAAAGGAAAATCGAGTTTTTCACAGATATTCGTCGAAATTTACAGATTATTGTCGTGAACACGACCACAGTTAACAGATATACAGTCTCGAACAAAATTTTTCAAAATTCTGTGTGAATTTCAAATTTGATATACGTTGGAAACATTACTGCCACCTACTCGACTATTCGCCGCGTTCTTTCAAAACGTTCCACTACGTTCCGGAATGATAAAATCCTTGTTGCGGCAGCTTATAATTCGACTGGCAGCACTGTAGAATAGTCATTGTAGGCAGAGATGGCATTTCACCAGAGTGATACACGCTAGAGTCAGATTTTTGCCACACCGAGGATGAAAAAAACGAAGCACCGCACAAAGAGGAAAGCGCACTTCTTCTCAGTGTCGAATAGAC
The DNA here is from genome assembly GCF_030247185.1 of Malaya genurostris. NCBI lineage: Eukaryota > Metazoa > Arthropoda > Insecta > Diptera > Culicidae > Malaya > Malaya genurostris. Next base: position 98,958,022 of record NC_080572.1, read on the forward strand.
AGCATTTGAGTGTGTGCTTGTGGTTAAAGCAGCTGGCGCGAGTGAAACACATTCTCTTCGCATGAATCGCTCACACGCGCTCTCGTCTAAATACACCCAAGTGACCACTGGCGCGTGATGGTGAGCGAACACTTCTGTGAACTTCAATTAATATAGAGTAGATCTGGCCTTGCTATGAAAAATTTGCAAGGAAAACCGAAAATTTTACGATAAATTGTTTTATTTAGCTGATTTTGCGTGTCCACGCTTCATCTACGAAAACCATACAGCAGAGTGCTCACCGGCGTGTACACCTCTGTGAAAGTATCTGCATCCACCTCGGAGAATTTATTAGCTAATGCTCTAGCACTTTGGTGCGATTCAGTGGAAGAGGTAAAAGGAAATAAACAAACGCACTCATGATGTGTGCACACTCTATACAACAGTGGTGTATAAATGTGAAAGAGAAGAGCTCTCGTTGAAGTTGTCAGTGCGAGGGGAGAAATTTTGCTTGCTCTTCGTCACACAGAGGAGATAGACATCTCTGATTGTAGGAATAAAGAACAACGAAAATAATATAATTTACTGTCAAATAATCATTGCGCAATAACGTAGCTAGAGTGAATTTGGTGAACATTATATCTAATAATAAATATTCCACACGATTTCTAATAATAAATATTCCACACGATTGAAGACGTGTTAAAGACGTTCCATTCTAACATATTTATCATTTCAACCAACAGCAAAACAAAAATTTAGCGTGTAGTGAATATTCCACCCAAAATTGTGTTTCCTGTGAGAGCGGCACCCAAAGTGTTCGCTACGCTGAATGAGCAAACACGGTTCATATGTGACCCTGTATATCTGTTTTCTGTGATACGACTTTACTATATGGGCGCCGTTTCGAAATTCACTCTGTACAAGAATGGATAGAACTCAATCGTGAAAATCTTTTGTACTTAACCTAACAACATATTTTTTTCTACAAGCTATCGAAAATATGATCAGGAATTCGTGCCTAAATTTTCCACATTGTTAGATAACCATGAACAACTCAACAACAAGGTTTCCTAAAGCTGTCGGAAACAATGAGTAAAACTCATCACACTTGCTCGCCTTTTTCGCACCCGGACGACGGTTTTGAGAGAGTCAAGCACATATCAGTCCCGATATTCTACTAGACGAGTATAAAAGGTATCCTTTGATCGAAAATCGTTCATTTCTTCTAGTGCGTTAGACGGAACAGGATGTCGTGGTGAAGTTCTTTCACAAACATCAGTGACTACAAACCTGGTATAAAGCGTGAAACGCTCAGATTGTGCTCTCAATTGGTGTTCGGTCGTTGGGAGGAGCAATCACCAGCAATGAAAGCAGACCTTTAGGGTGGTACAAATCTCAAACGCTCAGGTCGTGCTCTCATTTGGACGTCGGTCGTTGGGAGAAGCACTCACTAGCAGTAACAGCAGACCTTGTACGTGGCACAAATTTTTAAATACTCAGGTTGGACGCAAGTCGCCTTTAGTTGCTGAGTACTGGATCTGGACCCGGGAACTGAATTTTGGATTGATTACTCTAAATAAATTCTAAAACTGAATTCCGATTCTATTCTTCAGCAGTGAAAGCAGACCTTGTACGTGGTACAAAATCTTAAATACTTAGGTTGGACTAGACCCTGTCAGCTTGGAGCGAAGTCAATCTTCAGTTCAGCATCGCCATCACACGCCCACATCATCAGATCCGAATGGATTCCGAATCAATTCCGAATCGGCGAGAAATTTTCATTCGGAATTTCATGTGGAAATCATAATGGATTCCGAATCAATTCCAACTCCAGTCCAACAACCGATTCCGAATGAACCGGTTCACCTACAACCGGTTGATTCGGAAATCATTCGGAATTGAGTGAGAAGATGCGGACTGAATTGTCAATTCGTCTTCTTCTTCTTCTTTCCTGATTTTGCACGTTTTCGTGCTGATTTTCAGTTTATTTTTAAACGAAAACATTATATAACTGAATATACAAATTTAAATCTTCATGTTTTTCGGATATACAGAACTAGTAAATAACCAGTTCTTCTTAGAATCCCAACATAAACTATTGAAATTCGCTGGAAATTAACAAAACGGCCTACCTTAGTCAGCATCATCCATTCCTCTAGCTGGAGTGTAGTGAAATGGCTTAAGTCGCTTAAATTTCACACTAACACATTCATAAAATGGGCGAATATTCAATGACATTTATAATGTCACTGTCAATCAGGTTGATCGAACAACCAACTCAGGCGAAAAATCTAGCACTGAACCGATCGAGCACTAAAAAATCATGCAGTCGAGTAAGAATTCATTGCTCATTCCGTCATTTCGATAATGTGGGCGGCATCACATTCAACATATCATGTCAATTGTATGGGTGCGCAACCCTGCTATTTTGGCGCGCACGAATTTGACATTTTTCTCCCCTACTTCTATGTATAATATTCGATGCGGGCTCGTCTGGGGGCGACATGCTCGCAAAAAAGGATGTTGCCAATGATTTGTTCGGGAAATGTGAGAGCTGGAAATCTTGTTAATATGATGTCTTTGGTTGGACGCAAGTCGCATTCAGTTGCTGAATACTGGATCTGAACCCGAGAACTGAATTTTGGATTGATTACTGTAAATGAATTCTAAAACTGAATTCCGATTCTATTGTCCACCTGAATTCTGAACTTTATTTCAAGCTTAGAATTTAGCTTCAAAACTTAGTTTCACTATATTAAAGAGAAAATCTCTTGAGGCTTGTTTGTCCGATTGCATTCTCGTGTTACCAACTGAGCTAATAAGGGGTTTCTCTTTTACAAAATTACCGTGGCTCACCAAGGGCCACCATCGACGATGACCAGCGTGCGAGCCACAGCGGCGACCATAGATTTAAGCAAATAGTAATTTAAAATTAGAAAATGCCATCGGCATCTTCGAGCTTAAGCAGTGTTGTGTCTTTAAACTTATATTATTAATAAAATAACTGGGTAAATATAAAATGTAAAAATTGACACGTTTCACTTATTCTAGCCAGCGCAGTTGACTTTCCGTGAGCTAACCTTCTTTTACTCTATTTTATTCTGTCTAATTAATTTTTGCGTTAAAATAAGTGTGACATTATATCAACTTATGAGTACAATTTTAGACATTCAAAAGTTTCACGTATTCGTATTCACGTCATCCAGTTATGTCTTTGACATTACCCATCCACTTTTTAAAAGGCCATGCTTTTTTCTGCTTGATAAACCAGTTTAGTGTATCACACTTGAGCTGTTTTTCTAAGAAAGGCGAATCTTACAAAAGTAAACAAATCGAGTTTCTTCTTCTCACGAATGAATCCTTCAGAATCCTGCAATTTTGCCTAGAAATTCCCCGCTTGTGAGGAATTCTGGAAACCGTCAGAAGGCTGGCTGCATTCCGGCTGCTGTCAAAATTGACCAGGCGAAATTGCGTCATTATCTCGCCGTACATGTCTTGTTTATTTCCCTCCTCTTTCTTTTTCCATTTTGGTAGTGAGACAGTAATGTTATTGGTAATAACTTTTTCCATGATTAGTATATATGAAGGGCAATAACTTATTGCCTTTCATATGTATCTTTTATTGAAAAAATAACACCAAGATGCTTAAAATGTAGAACCGATTCAAAACGGTTCTGCCAATCTTGTATGGCAAGAATCCGACAGAAAAGAACCGTTAATAACCGCTAGGCGAAATTTTCTGCCGGAAACGGTTGTTGCATTGTTGCCAGACTTTTGCCGGAATTGAAATGACTGGCAGAAATAGCCAGCCGTCTGGGGGGAAATCTGCCGGCCGCGTACAAGTGGGTCAGATTCTACAAAAATTTCTTTCTTAGTAGTACAAAGAATCTTAAAGAGCGAAACTGTCATTCCATTTGTTTCCGTAAGCTTCGTCCTCCGCGTTCTATGTCAACAAACAGGGCGATACTTCAATTGCTAGAACGGAAGAGCGAAACTATTTATTTCCGTTATTTTAACCAGCCAATTTCACGAAAAATACTCGAGAGCGTAACTTCATCATTCACACAGGGAGCATATAAGTAATCAAATCGTAAAAATGCAAAACTATTTTTATGTTGATTCATTCGGTGGATTATAGGAAAAGTTGAAAAAATTGCATGCATCTTAGAGATAAACCAACAGTTCATCGACTTATCAAAAATTGATCTGAGAATATACGATAATTTATAAATAGCAATTGAAATCAAAGTCGAAACATACAGGGTAACAGAGGTATTTTGGCCTACTTTAGGATTGATTTTATTTTGGCACACTTTGTAAAAATATCCACCAAATGTTCTAATATCTTTGAAACCCCCATTCTGCAATAGGTAATTTAATGTGATTAGCTTCAAATTGATGCATGGGTTAATTCCCAAGTAATCATATGCATTATATCACTGCACATTTACAACTCTATTTTTACATTGTTAATGTATAATTGCACTAATCCTACATACTTTAAAGCAATGTGCATTACATTTGCATTCAAAATGTAACTGAGCATAATTTTACAACAACCTTCCGCCGTGCTATATATCGAAATTCAATGCTATATTTTGGAGCAACGAAACTTTAATAGTAACTATAAGAGTAATAATCCTATAAGAGTCTAATAAACGCCCTTTTCCTCCCTTTAAAAACATGTACAACTCCGCTGCATTTAATCAAATTTTACGCGAACTTTGAAAGCTGAATTAATATAAAATTATAATGCGTCGTGTTTACTTGGGTTAACATCGATTAAATCCATAAACTTTGTTAGGTGACTAAACGCTGCCAGGTGGAAAAATATAGCTAGCAGACATTCTGATGATCGACTGCCTCACCGCTGCCAGATATACAACTCAAACGATACAACCGTATCCACCAGAACTTTTCCACATTGAAATCTTTGTCCACGGATAACAGATGTACAGGCTCGAACAAAATTTTTCAAAATCCTGTGTAAATTTCAAATTTGCTATACGTTGGAAACACTATTGCCACCTTCTCAACTGTTCGCCGCGATCTTTCAAAACGTTCCACTACGTTCCGGAACGATAACAAAATCCTCCTGCCAGTTGTAGAAATATTCTCACTACAACAATTTTAACACTTATCACACGATTTCCCTAAGTGTTAAAGACAATTTTATTTCCATGTCGCATAAATCACACGAGAACTCGATCGGAATAAAACAAAAATAAACTTTTCATTTTAACCAACAGCAAAACAAAAATCTAGCGAGAAGTGAATGTTGCACCCAAAGTTGTGTCTCATGTGAAAGTGTCACCCAAATAGTGGTGGCACCTCGTGTCGATCGTGGTGACATCTGCAAGTGTTCGCCATGCTGATTGAGCAAATTTTACACACAGTTTATATGTGAGCCTGTATATCTGTTATCTGTGCTTTGTCATTTCCAGCGAAGGTGAGAAGATGAAACCGCTCGGCTAACTTAGATACAGGTGACTTTGTTTTGTCAAATTGGATTTGATAGAGTGACTATAATCAGAGTGGCGACAGCTGTTCGTTTGGAATGACAGCTCCCAGTTCCAAACGAGCAAACGACCAGTCAATTCAATGTAAAGCTAATGGAATGTTTTGAATTGTTGCCAAAATTACGGATGAGATGTCGTCACTCTGGTTATAGGCACTCTAGGATTTGACAACCGTCACTGAATCAATTTTGGTAGCCGTCTAATGCCATGGCTGCTCAGGTAGCCAAAACGCTATGCGGGGTTTCCTCCGTTTACTGTCAATGTTAGTTTCGCCTTTATTTGAAAAACAGTTCATTTTATAAAAAACTTAAATTCCGCAGATATTTTCTCGGATTTACAACCTTTTTCAACCCTGTCTGAAGATATTTAAATTTTTTACCTGGCATCTCTGTTGGCGTCAGTGTGGTATCGAAAAACCCGAAATAACGCGGCACCGAGTTTGTTTGATTGAGCGCTTATAAGTAAGTTCTTGACAATTTATATGTGGTTTTATAAAATTGATTTAATTGAAATTAGTGTCGTTTCATTTCTGGTTATTAAACTAGTTGTGCTTCTGAATGAAATCATGCCTTTTAATGTTTCACATAACCCTATTTCTTTTCATCTTGTAGGTATATTTCACCTAAAATGCCCAAAAATAAGAAGGATGATACTTCTGACTCGGACTCCGGACCAGATGATGTGAGATAGAATTGTTTCGGGTTTGAGTGGTTTTTGGTAATGTATATTTTTGGTTTTAGTGTACGCCGGCCAAGAAAAGCAAAGCCGTAGGGGGATCGAGCAGTACTACCAACGCTAAAGGTGAAGAAGAATGGCAGCTGGACCGGAATCGCAAAATATCAATCAATGAATTCAAAAATAAGTTGTATGTCAACATTCGGGAGTACTACGAAAAAGATGGAAAAACATTACCTGGCAAAAAGGGTATCAGCTTAACTGTGCCTGAATGGAAGAAACTGTTGGAATATGCGGACGAGATTAACGAAAAACTAAAGAAGTTCTAAATCCGTTTGTTTTCTGCTAAAGTTTAACTTTTTTCTCGTATGTTAAATGTTTTCTAGTTTCTAAAGCCAATTTTAGAAACTGTTGAAAGCAATTATAATATGCATTTGTTCCTGATTTGTTATACTTCGTAATAAACTTTCATGATAAAGTATGATAGTTATAAATTGAATAAATTCCAAGGCCCCCATCGTTTCACGATTACGATTTGTTTTAGATTACTTAAAATGAATACTAGTATTAAATGAAGTTCAATTGTAAACTAAGAACAAAAGTATGCATTGTTGTAGATATCATTTATTAAAATTGTCAATTATTCACATAAATTTAAAATAAATACAGTACATTCAAGGTATTAATTTAATACATAGCTCTTTATGGATAAATTTGACGTAGCTAGTAACCGGGATTTTATTTCAAATAAATAGCTACCAGAGTGCAAGTAATGAGTACTATTGTAAATGGGGTCCAGGTCTTTAAAAATCCCATCAAACCGACGTGTTTTCCGGTAAGGAACATCCAAAACGCTAGGACTACCATGTTCCAGTTGGTATACTGTTTGTATTTCATTAATGAAAGAGCCATGCCAACGTGCGAGTGACAATTGTCGCAGAACAAATTGTGCATTCTCGTTCCATAAACAACCGATGCTTTCGACACGCACTCATCCCATTCTACAACGCCTCCATTGACGAAGGCTGGATCTAGTTGAAGGTATCGGGTGGGCCGACCAAAACCCATATTATCCTCCGAAACAAAATATGGTCCGGCAAAGTCACGAATAACTCCCGTTGACATAGCGATTCCCATGTGCCCAATGAAAGGGAAGAACCAGGTCAGCACCGGAATCGGAGTCCATACTATACAAAACGGAAACTTGTCGGTGGCAAAGTTTATTGGAGCGATGGGACCACTCGAGCTATCACACGACAGCCGTCTGCCGCGATCCATTATAGTTCAATTTCGAAAACTTTATAATTTCACGAATTTTTGGTCAAAGCTTCCAATAGGATTCACTGGCGATGTAAACAAAAAGTATATCAAACGAAATTTGACGTACGTACATAGATGCCAGCAAAGACATCATATTAACAAGATATCCAGCTCTCACATTTCCCGAACAAATCATTGGCAACATCCTTTTTTGCGAGCATGTCGCCCTCAGGTGAGTCCGCATCGAATCTCATACATAGAAGTAGGGGAGAGAAATGTCAAATTCGTGCGCGCCAAAATAGCAGGGCTGCGCACCCATACAATTGACATGATATGTTGAATGTGATGCCGTGCGATGGCGTTGTTGAACTGAAGATTGATTTCGCTCCAAGCTGACAGGGTCTGATGCCAGGTAAAAGGTCAAATATCTTCATACAGGGTTGCAAAAGTCAGCAAATCCGAAAAAACTGCAGTTAGCAAGTATGGTAGCAATTTCTCTATAATGTATGATACGCAAAACTGAAAAAAATCTACAAAAACTCGATTTTCAAAAGTCTGCACAACAAAAAATGTCTGCAGCACTATATACTAAATCTGCAGATCTGGCATCTCTGCGTACGTATATAATATTTTATGAATGAATGTCACAGATTGCGAGTCACGATGTCGAATTAGCACTGGTGGCGAGAAAGGACGGGTTTGGCTGTGTTTCTGCACTCAAATAAAAGTTCACTTTCGATTCACATGAAAAATCACGTAAAATGGTATCAAATGTCAAATTGAATATTTTACGTGACAAAAGTGAATGCAATGTTGCTCGAATTTCAAAAATGCAACGAACGCCAGTATTTTTCGTTTCATAGATTTATAAGAAAATCTAAAATATTTCCCATTTGACCAGTATTTAAAATTGTAATTTTCTGGTATCTAAATTTAATATAAACTGAAAGGTAAATGTGATATGAATAGTACATTATATTTCTTCTATGAAACGCGTAACTCTTACTGGATTATGCATTAAACAGCTTTTAAATGTCAGTCCATTAAAACCTACGTGAAAAGTAGGGTGGAAAATATTCACATAACTTTCCACGTACCTGCTTGTGATGAATTCTGGCAACCATCAGAAGGCTGGCTGCATTCCGGCTGCTGTCAAAATTGTCCACGCGAAATTGCGTCATTATCTCGCCGTATGTGTCTTGTTTTGTTCTCTCTTCCTTCTTTTTTTTTTATTCGACTTCATTTGATATTCGACATTTTCGCATGTACATACAAAAAAACGAATCTTGAGACGAGGTAACTGAGATTGAAATATGTATGTTTGGTAGTGAGAAAGTAATGTTAACATTTTCCATAATTAATATATATGAAAAGCAATAACTTATTGCCTTTCATATGTACTTTTTATTGAAAAAATATAACCAAGACGCTAATAATGTAAAATCGATTCAAACCGGTTCTGCCAATCTTGTATGGCAAAAATCCGACAGAAACAGAACCGTTAATAACCGCTAGGCGAAATTCTCTGCCAGAAACGGTTGTTGCGTTGTTGCCAGACGTGTCTGGCAAACATACCCAGCCATCTGGGGGTAAATATGCCCGCCGCGTACAAGTGGGTAACTATAGCATGATTATTATTTTGAGTGTGCTATCCTCACTAAAGTACACTGATAATAATTTGAACGATCGATTCATATGTAAATAGCATTTCAATTTAATATGCTTTTCCATTTCAATACATAACCAAAGCGATTTGTTTTAAGATTTCATGTGCAAATTCACTAAGATGCAAAATGAGATTATTTTTCACTTAGCATTGGTGTCTTTTTCTTTTGGGTGTGATGTGTTTTGCTATTGAATCGAACTACATGTGTTAAATACTTAATTTTCTAGTGAAAATGAGTACAGCACAAATGTATGTGCAAAACACTTGATTCGGTCAACTGTGTTTCAATTGAAATCTATATGAAAAACAATGTAACATTGATATAAGATTCATGTAGAATCTAGAGGTAATGATATATCTTATCATTTTGATGTGCATTTCAGATAAATGTAACATGATTTCCACGAAATATCAACAGGTTTTAAACTCATTTTTTGAGTTATTTGTATGGTTTCATGAATTTCATGTGTTCTACAAGTAGTGATAGTTCAAATGCTTTGCATATGATAATAGCGTGCAAATTATTTTCAGTGTATGGCGCCGTGATCCACGCAAGTAAACATCGGAATAAAACATGGTTAAAAAGGCGGGTGGGTAATGTCAGAGACATAACTGGATGTCGTGAATACGAAAACAACTGACATGTTCCTTAACACTTCCGAATATCAATTGTATGAATTATGTACGCATTCCCCTTTTTCACATTTTTCGCAAAAACAAAGAACGCTTCACTTGATCTCGATTACTGTGAATTTCACACAGCGAAAAGTGCACAAATCTAAGCAAACTGTTCTTGATTTGCAGTAAACTGAGGATATTTCCCTACGATTTGCAAACAACAAATCCTAATAGTTCTTTAGAAAACTTTTAGAGCCATTAGAACGGCTGATATTGTGCAATGCTCTCCACCGTTGTTTTTTCCCAATGCTAATGACTGGCAGCTGTGACGTAATCGCTCTTGTCGAAAGCGTGCAGACGACACAAAACACATCTGCTCGCAGTGGCGATTGAATCCAAACTGATTGAATTTTTGTTAAGAGATTTCCTTTTATGTGATTTCGTTTGTAGCTTTTTCACTAATGGGCGGTCCTAACGGCTATAAAAATAGCCGCATACAGAATTTTATTGTCGATTATTTCATTTCGGATTTGCATAATTTATTGAAAGAAACTATCAATATACTGTAGGGATTCGTTTCCAGCATTCAGAAGAGTCAAATTGCGTAATTCTCTACGACATTAAACTCTAAAACATTTTTTGCAAAAAAGGCTTCACTTGATCTCGATTACTGTGAGTTTCACACAGCGAAAAGTGCACAAATCTAAGCAAACTGTTCTTGATTTGCCGTAAACTGAGGATATTTCCCTACGATTTTCGAACAACAAATCCTAATAGTTCTTTAGAAAAGTTTTAGAGCCATTAAAACGGCTGATATTGTGCAATGCTCTCCACCGTTGTTTTTTTCCTAATGCTAATGACTGGCAGCTGTGACGTAATCGCTCTTGTCGAAAGCGTGCAGACGACACAAAACACATCTGCTCGCAGTGGCGATAGAATCCAAACTGATTGAATTTTTGTTAAGAGATTTCCTTTTATGTGATTTCGTTTGTAGCTTTCTCACTAATGGGCGGTCCTAACGGCTATAAAAATAGCCGCATACAGAATTTTAATGACGATTATTTCATTTCGGATTTACATAATTTATTGAAAGAAACTATCAATATGCTGGAGGGACTCGTTTCTAGCATTCAGAAAGGTCAAATTGCGTAATTCTCTACGACATTAAACTCTGGAACATTTTTCGCAAAAACAAAGAAGGCTTCACTTGATCTCGATTACTGTGAGTTTCACACAGCGAAAAGTGCACAAATCTAAGCAAACTGTTCTTGATTTGCCGTAAACTGAGGATATTTCCCTACGATTTTCGAACAACAAATCCTAATAGTTCTTTAGAAAACTTTTAGAGCCATTAGAACGGCTGATATTGTACAATGCTCTCCACCGTTGTTTTTTTCCCAATGCTAATGACTGACAGCTGTGACGTAATCGCTCTTGTCGAAAGCGAAACTAGCTGTGCAGACGACACAAAACACATCTGCTCGCAGGGGCGATAGAATCCAAACTGATTGAATTTTAAGTTAGTTAGTTAATTGTGTTTATTTAATAGTTTATGTGTTTTACAATAATTTTGTACATGTCAAGTGTTTCAGCCTGATGGCTCTTCATCTTCAATTTTTCCTTTTACAGTAATTTGTACCGATGTGAATATTTCAATGAGTTGTAATTTACATTGCAAAGTTCGAACTTTTGTTTGTTTTAATTATTATAAAATCCTACCTACTTATGTCTAACCCTAATCTAAAACATTCAAAGTTTGAATTATACCAATTTCTGAGGCTGAGCACCTCTCTCCAAATTTTCTGCACTGATGTTCAAATTTTGTTTCTATGATATCCAGGGAAGCCAGTTCATGTACCTCCGTGGTTCTCGTCCGAGGGGGCAGTTTAAGGATCATTTTCAAGATTTTATTTTGAACTCGCTGGAGCTTTAGCTTGTGTGTTCGAGCACAACCCCGCCAAACGGGGACTGCGTATTCGATTGCGGGGTAGATGATTTGTTTGTAGACAGCCATCCGATTCTTCAGGCACAGTTTTGATGTTCTACATATCAACGGGTACAGAGACCTGATGAGTATGTTACATTTGATGATAATTTTTTCAACATGCGACCTGAAGATCAGATGTCTGTCATACGTTAGTCCTAGATAGACCACCTCGTCGGACCACCGCACGTCAGCGCCACCGAACCGAATTCTGCATTCGTCAGACGGAACAAGTCTAGTTGATCTCGAATGCGGAAACAGGATGACCTGAGTTTTCGCCGCATTGATTACAATTTTCCAGTTCGTGAAATATTCATTTAGAGCATCCAGACCCCTCTGCAATTTGTTCTTCAGAATACTGACGACTCGTCCATCATAAAGGATGGCCGTATCGTCAGCAAACTGTGACAAGACACCACCCCCCGGAAGAGGTGGGATGTCTGATGTGAAAATGTTATACAGGATGGGACTCAGGATACTTCCTTGGGGCACACCTGCAGGGATGGAAAATTTGTCCGATTGAACATTTTGCAGAGAAACCTGAAAAGCTCTATTTGAAAGGTAACTTTTGATGATCTTGATAAGATACATCGGAAAATTGCATCGATGCAGCTTGAACACCAGTCCATCGTGCCACACATTGTCAAACGCTTTTTCGATGTCCAAAATCGCCATTGCTGTCGACTTGGACACCGACTTATTCCGTCGAATGATGATGTAAGCTGATGGGTCGATAGCCTTTGGATAGGGAAGGATCTTTCCCCGGTTTCAGTACTGGGATAACTTTAGCTAACTTCCACATTGAAGGGAAGTAGCCAAGGTCCCAGCACCGGTTGAATATTTTTGCAATAAAGTCAAAAGAGCGGAAACTCAATTGCTTTAGTTCGATGTTGAAAATGTTGTCGAAACCGGGGGCCTTCATGTTTTTGGACTTTTTCACAAAAGCCATCAACTCATCTGCAGTAACTCTTGTTTCTTCTGGAACTAAGCTGTCTGATAGCTCAATCTCGGCCAAGCCATCGGCAACGGCCCTTTCGTGTGGACTAACAATGTTGAGTCCCAGATTGTGTGAACACACAAACTGCCGCCCCAGTTCGTTAGCCTTCTCGGCAGGTGTTACTAAAATGATTCCCTCATCCGCGCCCTCAGGCGGAACCAGTGGAGGGATTGGTTTTGGTTTTTTGTTCAACACCTTCCCCATCGACCAGAACGGTTTCGAATGGGGAAGGATTTGTTGAATTTTTTGTTCGAAATTTTTATTTTTAATTTCCACCATCCTTCCCTGGATAACCCTAGTTAAGTTGGTGTAGGTGGTCTTTTTATCAAGACCACCTGTACGTTGATACTGTCTCCGGTAAATATTCCGGAGACGAATAAGCTGTTTAGTAGTGCAGTCAATTTGGAGAGAAGTACTCACCCTCTGAACAGTTGGTATTGATCTTTCTCTGGCGATCGTGATTGCCTCCTCGATGTTACTAATGGCCATGTCGATTTCCACCGGGGTGTCCAGTGGCATATCGACATTGATGTTCTCTTCGGCTAGTTGCTGGAAAAGTGGCCAGTTTGCCCGGTGGTAGTTGTTTCTGCGAACGGTTGGTGATGACACTGGTGCTGTTCCGAAGGACAAAACCACTGGATAGTGGTCTGATGACAGTTCACTGAAGACGGCCGGAACGTTGTCTATACTGATGTTGCTGATGAAAATGTCTAGAACGGAATGGACTCCCGATCTAGACAGTCTCGTTGGAGAATCCGGTGCCAGGATGTTGTACTGGCCTGCTTCCTGGTGTTCGGCGAGGACGACACCGTTCCGGTTACGCCTTCTGTTGCCCCATCTTTCGTGGCGCGCATTCAGGTCACCACCGATGATGTACTTGGCCTGCCGTCGGGTGAGCGTTGACAGATAGTTGTGTAGTATTGCAGTAGTACCATCCCGGGTGCTGGATTGCTTGGGACAGTATACTGCAATGATGTTGATGGGGCCTCTCGTGCTCTGGATCTGTACCCCGACGGCCTCCAGTAGTCGCAGTTTGAATGCTGGTAGGATCTTGTGCTTGATGTTCCTCTTGATGGCGATGGCAACTCCTCCTCCACTAGAAGTTGCCCTATCAAGCCGATGAATGCGATGTTCTGGGAGATACACCGAGATGTTTGGTTTTAGGTGTGTCTCCGTGATGATGGCTATATCAATTTCCTTCTCGTGAAGGAACTCGTTCAGTTCGATGGTCTTGGTCCTTAGTGAGCAAGCGTTCCAGTTTAGCAAATTTATTATTTCACAGGGCATATTCAATAATAAATTTGCCCAGAATATTAATTTGCTCGAACCGTGTTTTACAGCTCCTAAGTTTGGTTGTCATCGTTTCGAAGATGGTGAATAACTGTTCGGCAGTGAAGAGGTCCTTATTAACTGGCCCTTTATTGAGGTTGCCCCATCCAGGTGGAGGAAGTGAGGATGGGAATTTCCCGGCAGGGGTGGGAAGTTTTCGTCATCCATCTTAGGAGCTGTTTTTCGGTTCGGTTGTTTACGGGTGGTAGCTTGCTGTCGAATCTTCAGAAACTCCGTTCGTTTCGGGCACGATTTACTCGTAGCGGGATGTCCACCTCCGCAGTTGGCGCATTTCGGTTCTGAAGCTTCTTCTGCGAGGCATTCATCTGTGTTGTGAGCCCCGGCACATTTTAAACAGCGACTTTTGATGTGGCAGTTTCTGGCACCATGTCCATATTGAAGACAGTTTGTGCACTGTGTTACTTCACGATGAACTGGTTTATACTTGTCCCATTCTATTACGATGTGGAATAGTGTTTTAATCATCTTCAATTGGCTCATAGTTGCGGAGCCTTTCTCGAGATGGATTAAATAGAGTTGGTCACGGTATTTGTGTTCTTTATTGTGTCGTCTCATTTTGTAGACGTTCATTGGCTTTAACTTAGCCTCCAACAGTGCCAGTTTCAGCTCCTCCTCCAACATATCCGGCAGTCCGCGAAGAACCACTTTCATCGGTTTGTTAGCAGCAATATCATGCGTAAAAAATTGCGCCTTTGTTTGTTTTAAATAACACTCTACTGCCTTGTAGTGGTTTATTGCCGGTACAACAATTTTGTACCCATCCGAGCATAAGCGAATTGTTGCTTGCAAACCTTTGCTAATCAAGGTGTTAAAATCCGATCGGAGGGTCGGCGGGAATCCTTTAACGTAAAAGGGCGGTAATTTTTCCTTCTTCTCTACCCCCTCTTCTGGGAGTAACGCGTACGGATTGTTTCCAAGCAGCTTCTTGGCACAACTGTCGTCAGTTTTCCCATCATTGGGACGTTTTTTCGAATGGCCGTTAGAAAGACCTTTTTTACCCATATCGGGTTCCACAGCTTCGCGAGACAACGCGACAACAACTACAACGAATTAACGGTTAAAGAAAACTTGTGGTGGTGATAAGACCGGGAAAAGCACGTCCGACCGTAACGGTGGTTCGATCGAGAATGATTAATGGAACTGATTGAATTTTTGTTGAGATTTTCTTTTATGTGATTTCGTTTGTAGCTTTTTCACTAATGGGCGGTCCTAACGGCTATAAAAATAGCCGCATACAGAATTTTATTGTCGATTATTTCATTTCGGATTTGCATAATTTATTGAAAGAAACTATCAATATGCTGTAGGGATTCGTTTCCAGCATTCAGAAGAGTCAAATTGCGTAATTCTCTACGACATTAAACTCTAAAACATTTTTTGCAAAAAAAGGCTTCACTTGATCTCGATTACTGTGAATTTCACACAGCGAAAAGTGAACAAATCTAAGCAAACTGCTCTTGATTTGCCGTAAACTGAGGATATTTCCCTACGATTTTCGAACAACAAATCCTAATAGTTCTTTAGAAAACTTTTAGAGCCATTAGAACGGCTGATATTGTGCAATGCTCTCCACCGTTGTTTTTTCCCAATGCTAATGACTGGCAGCTGTGACGTAATCGCTCTTGTCGAAAGCGTGCAGACGACACAAAACACATCTGCTCGCAGTGGCGATTGAATCCAAACTGATTGAATTTTTTTTTTTTCAGTATATATGTGTATTTATTCAGCATTGTATGTGTTTTACATTTGATTTTACAATGTAAGTGGTTCAGCCTTTGGCTTTTCATCTTTGCTACGCCTAATTTAATGTTAATTATGTTCTGATGTGCATTTTTGATCTTTTTACATTATGAAGTTAGATATTCTATTTGTTTTAATGATTAAAATAAAAGAGCCTACCTACTTAACCTAACTTAACCTAATACATTCAAATTTTGAATAATTTCAATTTCTGAGGCTGAGCACCTCTCTCCAAATTTTGTGCAATATTGCTCGAATCTTTGTTCTAGGGTATCCAGGGAGGCTAGTTCATGCACCTCACTGGTTCTCGTCCAAGGGGGCAGATTAAGGATCATTTTTAGTATTTTGTTTTGAATTCGTTGGAGCCTCAGTTTGTGCGTTCGAGCACAACCCCGCCAAACGGGGACTGCGTATTCGATTGCGGGGTAGATGATTTGTTTGTAGACAGCCATCCGATTCTTCAGGCACAGTTTTGATGTTCTACATATCAACGGGAACAGAGACCTGATGAGTATGCTGCATTTGATGATGATTTTTTCAACATGTGACCTGAAGATCAGATGTCTGTCATACGTTAGTCCTAGATAGACCACTTCGTCTGACCACTGTACGACTGCGCCACCGAACCGAATTCTGCATTCGTCAGACGGAACAAGTCTAGTCGATCTCGAATGCGGAAACAGGATGACCTGAGTCTTCGCTGCATTGATTACAATTTTCCAGTTGGTGAAATATTCATTTAGAGCATCCAGACCCCTCTGCAATTTGTTCTTCAGAATACTGACGACTCGTCCATCATAAAGGATGGCCGTATCGTCAGCAAACTGTGACAAGACTCCACCCCCCGGAAGAGGTGGGATGTCTGATGTATAAATATTGTACAGTATGGGCCCCAGGATACTTCCTTGAGGCACACCTGCAGGGATGGGAAATTTGTCCGATTGGACATTTTGCAGAGAAACCTGGAAAGCTCTATTTGAAAGATAACTTTTGATGATCTTAATCAGATACATCGGAAAATTGTATCGATGAAGCTTGTACACCAGGCCATCATGCCACACATTGTCGAACGCTTTCTCGATATCCAAGATCGCGATTGCTGTCGATTTGGATACTGACTTGTTCCGTCGAATGATGTTGGTAACTCTTGTGAGTTGATGAATGGTAGATCTTCCTTTCCGGAACCCAAACTGTTCCTCCAGGAAGACACCATGTTGGTCTGCGAATGCAAGGATTCGGTTTTGGATCGATTTCTCAAACAGCTTAGACAGGGCAGAGAGTAAGCTGATGGGCCGATAGCTCTTAGAAAAAGAAGGGTCTTTTCCCGGTTTCAGTACTGGGATAACTTTAGCTAACTTCCACATTGAAGGGAAGTAGCCAAGCTCCCAGCACCGGTTAAATATTTTAGCTAGAAAAGCAAATGAGCGAGTGCTCAGATGCTTCAGCTCGATGTTAAAGGTGTTGTCGAAACCGGGGGCCTTCATATTTTTTGATTTCTTCACAGAAGATATCAGCTCATCGGCTGTGACTCTGCTTTCCTCTAACACTAAGCTGTTTGATCGATCCACCTCGGCCACACTATCGGCAACGGTCGCTTCATGTGGGCTAACTATGTTGAGCCCCAGATTGTGCGAACACACAAACTGCCGCCCCAGTTCATTAGCCTTCTCAGCAGGTGTTATTAGAATATTTTCACTATCTGCACCCTCAGGTGGAACCAGTGGAGGGATAGGTTTGGGTTTTTTCTTTAGGACCTTCGCCATTGACCAGAAGGGCTTGGAAAGTGGTGTTATTTGGCGAAGGGTATGTTGAAACTCTTTGTTTCTTAAATTTGTCATCCTCTCCTGGATAACCCTAGTTAGTTTGTTACAGGTGATCTTCTTATGACGATCACCTGTACTTTGAAATTGCCTCCGAAGGATATTTCGGAGACGGATGATGTATTTAGTGTGATTGTCGATTTGGAGAGAGGTACTCACCCTGCTTTCTAACGGGATCGTCCTATCTCGAGCAGCAGCAATCGCTTGTTAGATGGTTGAGAGCGCCGAGTCAATTTCCGCCGAAGAACCCAGCGGTAGCTCGACATCGATGTGTTCATCTGTGATGCACTGGAACTGGTTCCAATCAACCCGATGATAGTTTAGCCTGGTGTGCTCAACTCGTTGGACTGAGGAGCTAGCTTCAGCCACCACCGGATAGTGGTCCGAGCTGAGTTCCTGATGTACAATCGGCTGGGAGATGTTGCTCAGGTTCGTGGCATACAAGTCCAAAGTAGCGTGGTTACCGGAACGATTGA
This sequence comes from Malaya genurostris, assembly GCF_030247185.1. Taxonomy (NCBI): domain Eukaryota; kingdom Metazoa; phylum Arthropoda; class Insecta; order Diptera; family Culicidae; genus Malaya; species Malaya genurostris. Next base: position 98,976,109 of record NC_080572.1, read on the forward strand.
TGCGTGTTGGTCCATCCGGGCCCAAGATGACGTAGTGCCCTTCGTTGGCGTCATTATTCCAGATTTCGCCATTTTTGTTGCAACGAAGATTTCCCCATGATGGATGTTTTGCGTTGAAATCGCCGGCGATGATGAACTGACCTCGTCGCCGAGTCAGCTTTCTGATGTAACGACGAAGAACAGTTGTTGTATCGTCCCGGGCTGAGGCTTGCTTTGGACAGTATGCCACGATGAAGGTGATGTTACCAGCAGATGTTGTTATCTCCACTCCAACAGCTTCGATGAACTTTAAACTGAAACTCGGCAGTAGACGGCAGTAGATATTTTTTCGGATCGCAATCGCCACACCTCCCCCTCTGGTGTTTGGTCGATCCAGTCTTACCAGGCGGAATCCCGGTATGCTGATGCTCACGTCTGGTTTGAGGTGAGTTTCGGTGAGGAATGCTATGTCAGTATTTTTCTCTTCAAGAAAGGCTCCCAGTTCGTAAATTTTGCTCTTGAGAGAGCAAGCGTTCCAATTAAGCAGGTTTAATTTAACAGCCATTTTCGATGACGAAAAGACCAAGGGTATAAATTTGTTCAAATTTTGACTTGCAATTGCGTAGGCTGGTCGCAAGTTGTTGAAATAATGCTGCGAGTTGCACAGGGGAGTACAGCGGGGAAGTGCTCTCAGAGGATAGAGGCGGATTATTCGGCAGTTGCTGAAATTGCTGGTTGAGATTCCCCCATCCAGGTGGAGGAAAATAGGGCAAACTTGGTAGTGGTTGACCATTGCCTTGTTGATTTCCGTTTGGATTTGGAAGAGGGGGGAAGTTCATCTCCTTTATGTTAATCGGTTTCGATTTCTTATTCGGCTGTTTCTTCTCCATTGCTGCTTTGCGTATTTTCAAGAACTCTGCTCTCTGCGGACACTCTTTACTAGTTGCGTGATGACTTCCTTCACAGTTTGCACATTTGATAGCTGTTTCCTCCATCAGTTCACATTCATCCGAACGGTGTTTGCCTGCGCAGTTCGAACAACGGCTTTGGATGTGGCAGTTCCGTGCGCCATGACCATATTTGAGGCAATTTGTGCACTGAGTTACCTCACGGTGGACAGGTTTGTAGCGTTCCCATTCGACTATGATGTGGAAAAGAGCTTTGATGTTCTTTAACTCGTTTAGCGTTGTAGAACCTCGTTCTAGATGTACCAGGTAGAGCTGATCCCGGTATTTCACGTTTTGGTTATGCCGTTTGATCTTGAATACTGCCAATGGCTTCAGATTATTATCTGCCAGTTCCTTCTGGAGCTCTTCCAACAGCATATCCGGTAGGCCACGTAGAACTACCTTGAATGGTTTACTGGAAGCGATGTCGTGGGTGAAATACTCCAGCTTCATCATCTTCACGTAGTTCTCTACTGAGTTGTAATGCAGTCGAGATGGTACGATGATTTTGTATCCGTTTGCACACATACGGATTGTTGCTTGTAAACCGTGGCTGATCAAGCTGTTGAGGTCCGCACGAAGGGTAGCAGGAAAGCCCTGTATGTAGAAAGGTGGTAGTTCCTCCTTCTTTTCAATTTCCTGAACTTCAAGTCCAGCGAACTTGTTTTTGCCTAACAGGCGTTTGGTTGCATCCGCCTCGTCTCCGCCGGCATCTGGATCATGCTGACGTTTGCCAGCACCTGAGCTGGATTGCCCTTTACTAGATCCCGCTTTTCCCATTACTTGGGATACCGACGAACTAGCGAACAACGCGTGAAAACTTTCCAAATACTTAACACTTTCAAAAATGCGTCTTTACTCGGAGAGAGCTAAACACAGAATAATGATTGAATTTTTGTTGAGATTTCCTTCTATGTGATTTCGTGTGTAGCTTTTTCACTAATGGGCGGTCCGAACGGCTATAAAAATAGCCGCATACAGAATTTTATTGTCGATTATTTCATTTCGGATTTGCATAATTTATTGAAAGAAACTATCAATATGCTGTAGGGATTCGTTTCTAGCATTCACAAGGACCAAATTGAGGAACTCACTGCGATATTCACCACTTTTCGGAACATTTTTCCCGGACGATTTGTTGTACAGCAGCAGATATTTTGTTCTCTTCCTTAGAACGCGTTCTGATTGGCTGGTGTTGACATGGAGCAAATGAGACAGGTTTTTCAATAGTGTACTATTGAAATACTGCAATGCTTTTGCTATACACGTTTAAATTGAAAAATTTCGATTCTATTGGTAGTTAGATTATATAAATCCTTTCACAGATCACTGAGCTATGAGCTTTAAAAATACGAGAAAGGCAAACGCGCCTTATGAATTATCCTCTTTGATACTCGTTTATACCAAACATTTCAGAAAAGTTTAATTTTGAATTATTTGAGACTATGTCACAAAACTGAAAATTTTATCATAAAATTGTGATCATATTTCCATGTCGGCATGTCGCAAGTATTATGTTGATTCATTAGATACAACAATAGATATTCACGATCAGAAACTTATCACTCTCTCAGAGGGTAAATTTTGAAAAGGCACCCCATAGTAAAGTAAGTCGTATTCACGACAAAAATGGGTTGTGTAGAGGTACAGTAAAGTAAATTCCGCATAATTCTTTAGGAGTATTATTATGGTTTTAAGAAGAACCGAATAGAAGTCTGGAATAGAGAACTGGACCCTGAGTTCAAGACCTAAATTTAGATCCAATAACAGACTCAGAATCCAGTTTCAGTCGCTGCTGGTTCTCGCCTTGATGGCCAGCAAGCGAATGAGAGATGCGACCTGAGCGTTTGAGGTTTTTAACCACGCAGAAGGTGCATTCTCCGTCGCTGCTGGTTAACTCCCGCTGCTGCTGGTTAAGGTCCTCTCGCCTCGATGGCCAGCAAGCGAATGAGAGATGCGACCTGCGACCACGCAGAAGGTGCATTCTCCGTCGCTGCTGGTTGATGATTCCACTCCCACGACGTCTGCTTCCATCGAACGCACGAAAAGAAATGATCGATTTTCGCATGCATGCATTGCATAAATATCTGTTTATTAATCTTATTTTTGTGTATTACATCAACATTTTACAGTACAAGTGTTTTGACCCTTTGGCCTTTCATCTTTGTTGTTCATACGATTCGTTATTAATATTAGGTGTTTTAGTTACTCTTGTTTTACATACTAATGTTTAATCATAATATTTATTTTAATTATTTATAAAATGTCTACCTACTTATAACTATCCCTAACCTAATACGTACAAATTTTGAATTATTTGTATTTCAGAGATTGAGCACCTCTCTTCAAATTTCGTGCAGTATTGTTCGAATTTTTGTTCTAGTATATCCAGTGAGGCAATCTCATGTACTTCACTAGTCCTTGTCTAAGGGGGTAGATTTAGAATCATCTTTAAGATCTTACTTTGAATGCGTTGAAGCCTAAGTTTGTGTGTTCGTGCACAACCCCGCCAAACAGGGACTGCGTATTCAATTGCGGGGTAGATGATTTGTTTATAGACAGCCATCTGATTCTTCAGGCATAGTTTAGATGTTCTACAAATCAGCGGATACAGAGACCTAATGAGTATGCTGCATTTTTGAACGATTTTGTCAACATGTGACCTGAATATCAGATGTCTGTCAAAGGTGAGTCCTAGATAGATAACTTCATCGGACCATTGAATGACCTCATCACCGAATCGTATTCTGAATTCGTCTGATGGAACAAGTTTTGGAGATCTGGAATGTGGAAACAAGATGACCTGAGTTTTTGCTGCATTGATCACAATTTTCCAGCTTGTAAAATATTCCGTTAAAGCGTCCAGACCTGTCTGTAGTTTATTTTTCAGAGCATTAATGACACGACCTTTGTAAAGAATGGCAGTATCATCAGCAAATTGTGACAGAACACCACCACCTGGAAGAGGTGGGATGTCTGATGTGAAAATGTTGTATAGAATGGGACCTAGGATACTTCCCTGTGGTACACCAGCAGGAATAGTAAATCTTTCTGAAAGTGCATTATTCAGAGAAACCTGGAATGCTCTATCTGCAAGATAATTTTTGATAATTTTAATAAGATACATGGGAAAATTATACCTATGCAATTTAAACACCAGGCCATCGTGCCACACATTATCGAATGCCTTTTCAATATCCAATATTGCCATGGCAGTCGTTTTGGACACTGATTTGTTTTGCTGGATGACGTTGTTAACCCTTGTGAGCTGGTGGATGGTGGATCTTCCTTTCCGGAACCCAAACTGTTCTTCCAGAAATATATCCTGTTCATCTGCAAAAGCAAGAATTCGTCTTTGTATTGACTTTTCAAACAGCTTGGATAGGGCAGAGAGTAAGCTGATGGGCCGATAGCTCTTGGAAAAGGAAGGATCTTTCCCCGGTTTCAAAACTGGGATAACTTTAGCTAACTTCCACATTGAAGGGAAGTAACCAAGCTCCCAGCACCTGTTAAAAAGTTTAGCTAAGAAGACAAATGAGCGAATACTCAAATGTTTCAGCTCAATGTTGAATGAGTTGTCGAAACCTGGGGCCTTCATATTTTTGGATTTTTTCACAAAAGCCATCAGCTCATTCGCACTTTCCTCAGGAACTAAGCTGTCTGATTGGTCAACCTCAGCTACGCTATAAGCAACGGCTCTTTCATATGGACTAACAATGTTAAGTCCTAAATTGTGAGAACACACAAACTGCTGGCCTAGCTCATTTGCCTTCTCTACTGGTGTGATTAAAGGTATTCCTTCAGCTGCGTCCTGGGGTGACATCAGAGGAGGAATAGGCTTCGGTTTTTTCTTAAGCACCTTCGTTAAGGACCAGAAGGGCTTTGAATGTGGGAGAATTTCTCGAAGCTTTTGCTGGAAGTTCCTGTTGCGAAGCTCAGATATCCTTTCCTGGATTATCCTAGTTAAGTTGTTATAAGTAGTCTTCCTATCTAGGATGCCAGTTCGTTGATACTGCCTCCGGTAGATATTCCGAAGTCGGATGAGTTTCTTGGTGACACTGTCGATTTGAAGAGAGGAACTCGGCATATGTTGTACTGGAACCGTCCTATCACGAGCGACTGTGATTGAATGCTGGAAGGAAGATAGGGCCGCATCGATTTCCATCGGGGAATCTAGTGGAACATTGATATTAATAAGTTGGTCGGCGATTTGTTGAAATTGGACCCAATCGGTGCGATAATAGTTCCTCCGAGGTTGAATAGGCACTGTTTCTGGTGAAGATCCCAACGTCAATATTACTGGAAAGTGGTCGGAAGAGAGCTCGTTGAAAACAACCGGAGAGCTGTCTATGGCGATGTTGCTGATGAATATATCCAAAATGGAATGAACTCCCGATCTGGAAAGTCGCGTTGGTTGATCCGGAGCGAAGATGTTGTATTGTCCAGCTTCGTAATCTTCGGCAAGTACGAATCCGTTTCGATTCTGTCTTCTGTTTCCCCACAGCTCATGCCGTGCGTTCAGGTCCCCAGCAATGATGAATTTGTTCTGTCGTCGAGTGAGCATAGCCAGATCTCGCTTCAATGATGCACACGTACCATCTCGAAGATTGGTTTGTTTGGGGCAGTATGCTGCAATGATGATGATGGGTCCCATCGTCGTTGTAATCTCAATTCCGATGGCTTCTATGAGTTGCAATTTAAAGGCTGACAGAAGCCTGTGCTGAATGGATCGTTTAATGGCAATGGCAACTCCCCCTCCTCTGGTAGTTGCCCTGTCGAGCCTGTGAATCCTGTAATTGGAAATAAAAATAGAAATTTCAGGTTTAAGATGAGTTTCAGTTAAAATAGCAATATCGGCATTCTTCTCTTGAAGAAAGTCGGACAATTCAGCAGTTTTGCTCCTGAGTGAGCAAGCATTCCAATTTACTATAACCAACTCATTATATTGCATATTCGATGATGAATTTGCCTAAGGCGTTGATTTGATCTAACCGCGTTCTGCAGTTTCGTAGTTTTGTTGTCATTGTTTCAAAAATGACGATCAGTTGTTCAGCAGAAAATAAATCACCAGAGTCATCCTTTGCTTGTGGTTGATTATTGCCCCATCCAGGAGGGATTTTTGAGGAAGATTCTTTTTGTGATCCAGCGGCTGAATCTTTTGGATTGCTGCGAGGAAGTGGCGGCAAATTCGGAATATCCCTCTTCGGTGGGAGCCGTGGGAAATTAACTTCGTCCTTCTGTGGAACATTCTTGCGCGTTGATTGTTTGCGGGACGCCTGTTGTCGAATTTTTGTGAACTCAGCACGTTTGGGACACGATTTGCTAGTAGATGGATGGTCGCCATCACAGTTCACACATTTTACAGCGATGTCATCTAGTAGGCAATCGTTGGTATTGTGTGGTTCGGTACATTTGCCGCACCGACTTTTCATGTGGCAATTCCTCGCTCCATGGCCGTAGTTCAAACAGTTCGTGCACTGTGTGACATCCCGATGTACCGGTTTATACTTTTGCCATTCGATGAAATAACGATTTAATCGTTTTCAGTTGACTCATGGTGATGGAGCCCTTCTCCAGATGAATCAGGTACAGTTGATCTCTGAACTTTTTGTCCGTATTATGGCGCTTCATTTTAAATACCATCAAAGGCTTTAGTCCAGCCTCCGACAGTGCCTGCTTTAGTTCGGCTTCCATCATGTCGGGTAGTCCTCGAAGTACAACCTTCATAGGTTTGTTGGCGGCAATATCGTGTGTGAAGTATTCCGCTTTTGTCTGCTTCAGATAGCATTCCACTCCTTTGTAGTGGTTCAAAGCCGGAACAGTTATTTTGTACCCTTCAGTACATAAACGGATTGTTGCCTGTAGTCCTTTGCTGATCAGTGTGTTGAAATCCGAGCGTAGAGTTGGTGGGAAGCCCTTCAGGTAGAAAGGCGGCATTTTTTCCTTCTTCTGCAGTTCCTCTTCGACATCTACTGGCAGATCAGCATATTGGTTTTTACTCAGCAAACGGTCGTTTACCTGTACATCACTTGGCTTCAGACGCTTAGCATCCTTTGGATCCTTCTCGGCTCTATGGCGGTTTTTACCCATAGCTTGGGTAGGTAGACAACTGCGAATAAAAAATAAAACAAAATCGAAATTAGTCGTAGTAGGTTATTCGTCTATCCACATCGAGTGTTAGATGACGAATGATCGATTTTCGACCACGGTTCCCCTTTTATACGCATTCAGTTGAAGCTATGTGCCTGACTACCTCAAAATCGTCGTCCTTGCGCGAAAAACCCAAGCGAAAGTAAAGAGTTTTCCGCGTTGTTTTCAAATTTTAAGAAAACTTAATTTTTGAGTTGTTTGTGGTTATCGCACACTGTTCAAAATATTATCCTGAATTCCTGATCATATTTTTGATGAAATGGTGAAAGAATTATGTTGCTACCATTAATACAAGTCGAGATATTCACGATTAAGTTCTGCCCATTCTTCCATATGGCTAATTTTGAAAAGGCGCCCCATAGTAAAGTAAGTCGTATTCACGACAAAATTCTATTACAGAGCTAATATGTGGTGTTATCGGGAATGTAGTTCAATTTCTCCAAGTTATCAAGTATTTCTCTCTTGGTGAATATGAAATAAAATTCCCGTTTATAGCCACCCCCCACCAGCTATGGAAGCTGGTTCCTAAAGCCAACATATTTTGTTTTGGTGGCGTTGTTGCCAATATGTTAAGCAACGTTCATACCATTTTGATGCGCACAGGATATAGTTATAGAAACTCGGTCTTATACTGAAAATCATAAAATTTTCAATACGGAGTAGAGTAATCAAAAGTCGAAGCATTTTTATCGGCAACCGTTCGGTTATATTAATAACCGTAAAAGTAAATTATGTCTCAAATCATCAGTCATTCCAATAAAGTTCCTGTTGTGCTTCGTTTGTATTTTTATTGAGTATAAGTAAACATAGAAAGAATGGAAATAATATTTGGATATAATTTTTAAGGCTTAAATATTTCAAAACAATTAAATTATCCATTTCTTTCTGCCTTCGAGAAGATTATCAATTTTCAATCAGTTTTATTACATATGCATAGTAGTCATCCAATTAGTGTGGTATTTTGGGTATTACTCGACTTTTAATCGACGAATTGTGATGGAACCTTCTAAAGTATCTTCTCTTCGACACTAAGAAGCAATACCACAGAAAAAATAGTTCGACAATTGTGCAATACTACTATTCATTGCAAAAACTTGAAGCTAACGCATCTATTTTCATTCTTCTCTTGGCTCCAATGGATTGAACAGAGACAGAAGAGATGGTAAGTGAAGCTGAAATGAATTGAGTTTGTTATGATATGTATTTGATTATTACACTTAAGTTAACTAAATTACTCTGAGACTGTAGAGACAACTAAATAGAACAATAAAGCTGGCAACGAGGCCATTGTATTTTTAGGACACAGAACATCTGAAAACATGGTGTCAGAAGTAAACCTTTTACATTAAAAATAATTGTGAGAATATAATACGGAAAATTATTGTAAAGTAATTAATCGGTAGCGGAATTACGACGGAGTACGGAAATATCGGAAACTCGGAGGTGCAAGGTTTCGCTGGTTAGAAAGCACCAGGAGAGGACACCGACATTAGCACGAGGATTTCGTCAGTAGAAGCGACATTGCACAGCGTACTGAGCACAGGAAAAATGCGTCAGTAGTGGTATTAAAAAAAGTCATGGCAGAAGTCCCACCGGCAGAACAAATACCAGCAACAAATATGAGTGTGTTGGGAGTCCGACCACCAAATGCACTAAATATAGGTAGTGAACATTTAGCGGAAGAGTTTCGGGATTTTCGACAGTCATGGGAGATTTTCGTGCTGGCAGCAGAAATTGATAACAAACCGGATCCAGTGAAATTAGCGTTACTAAAAAATTTTTTGGGATTAGATGCAGTGAAATTGATGAATACACTGTTACCAGTGGGAGGACAAATAACACCGGTGGAGATCTTCACTGCTTTAGAAGCATATTGTTTACCGCAAATAAACGAAACGTATGAGAGATTCGTTTTTAACTCGGCGAAACAAGGTGATATAGAAGACATAAATCAATTTGTAAGCAGACTGCGAAAATTAGCAGAGACGTGTAATTTCGGGAACTTGAAAGATGCATTGATCAGAGACCGGATCGTAATCGGGATACAATCCGATGAAGCAAGAAAAGCGTTGTTGAAAACAAGGAATTTAACTCTAGCAGACGCAATCGATGTTTGTCGTTCACAAAAGTTGGTGGAAAACCGAATGGCGGCTACATGTGTGAAGCAAGAACCAGCCGACGTTGATACGAATTCCGAGATAATTGCAAAAGTACGGATGGAAAATTCGAATTGGGAGAAACGATCATGTAAATACTGTGGACGAAAGGACCACAAACCAGGTGATCGTGACTGTTGTCCGGCCAATAACGCAAAGTGTCGAAACTGTGGAAAACTGAATCATTTCGCGAAAGTGTGCCATGCTAAAAAGAACGATGATGGAAAAGAAGAACGAAAAATAGTTCACGGCAAGCAGAAGTGGTCGGCAAAAGTCAAGACAATTGATGAACAAAGTGGAGACAGTGATGACTCCGAATTGATATCGACGGTGGAAAATGTTAATGTGGTAGAGAAGAAAATTTGTACCGAAATAAAATTTTCATATGGGAAAGCTGATCCAAAAACGGTGCAATGTCAGGTGGACACAGGTGCATCTTGTAATGTAATAACGCTTAACCAGCTGGAGAAGTTGATGGGCAAAACAGTAAAACTTGAGACGAGTTTTACCAAACTGAAGGGTTTCGGAGGCAATATGATACAAGCGATTGGGTTAGTGATTCTACGACACCAGAGCAATAATAAGCGATACAGAGTAGCATTCCAGGTAGTGGAGCTTCCAGATGGAGTGCTAAAAATGCAACTCTTAGGCTTTAAAACGTGCATCGCATTGGGAATAGTGAGTGTGCAAGAGATCAATATGTGTGATAACGGATTGGAAAAACAAAAGCGCATAATTAATTCAGAAGCGGAAGAAATTGTGAAGGGATTTGAAGATATATTTAGCGGGGATGGAAAATTCGAAGGCAAAGTGGACATAGAAATGACTGACACTGTGCCGAAACAGCAAGAACCAAGAAGAGTACCAGTGTTGTTAAGAGACAAACTGGAGTGTGAATTGAACGATCTTGAAAAAAGAGGGATTATAAAAAAGTAAACCAACCGACAGATTGGACGAGTAATATTGTGGTGGTAATGAGAAAGGAAAAAGTGCGAATTTGCCTCGATCCAGTGAATCGATCAATCAAGCAATTAAGCGACCAAGATTTCAAATGACGACCTTAGAAGAAATATTACCGGATCTACACGGTGCGAAGGTGTTTTCAATCTTTGATGTACGAAACGGTTTCTGGCATGTTGAGCTCAACGATAAGAGCAGTAAATTGACTGCGTTTTGGACACCGTTTGGTCGATACATTTGGAAGAGACTACCTTTTGGACTATCGTGCTCGCCGGAAATATTTCAACAAAAGTTACACCAAGCGCTACAAGGACTGAAAGGGATTGAAGTGCTGGTGGACGATATCCTGTGCTTTGGAACAGGGAAAACTGAACCGGAAGCAATAGAAAATCACAATAAGAATCTAATAGCCCTGTTGGAACGCTGTAAACAAACTGGAATAAAGTTGAACCGGAAGAAGATGAAATTGAATCAAGCAGAAGTACCGTTTTTCGGACATGTGCTTTCGCATAATGGTCTGAAACCAGATCCAGAAAAAACAATTGCGATCAGTAAGATGCCGCAGCCCAGTAACGCAGCGGAGCTGCAACGGTTTCTTGGTCTTGCCAATTATATGGCCAAGTTTATTCCAAAGCTTTCGGAGATGAGCGTTGATCTTAGAAATGCGTTAAAGGAAGATTCATGGCATTGGGGAAAGCGTCGCGGACAGGCATTCGAGGCTATAAAAAAGCAAATAATGAAGATAACCACTCTTAAATATTTCGACCCTGGGGATGAAACGACTAATCAATGTGACGCGACTAGCTATGCTGTAGGAGCTGTATTGATGCAACAAAGCCAACCAATTTTGTTCGCTTCACGTCTGCTGTCTCAAACAGAGCAAAAATATGCTCAAATCGAAAAAGAAACTTTGGCAATATTGTTCGCGTGTAAAAGATTTGACCAGTACATTTTTGGAAGCCGTCAAGTGATTGTGGAGACCGATCATCTTCCATTAATGGCAATCTTTAAAAAGCCGATATCATCTGCTCCAAAACGAATCCAACGTATGGTCCTAAGTCTTCAGCGATACAATTTGGCAATCAAGTATGTAAAAGGAAGTAAATTGATACTGGCGGATACTCTCTCCCGGAATGTGAATGCAGATCAAACAGCGGATGTTGAAGAAATGGACACGTTATGGAAAGCGATAGAAGAAGTGAACGCATTGGAGCATATCGAAATTCAGGACGAACTGTTGAGTCAAATCAGATACGAAACGGAACAAGACGAGGTTTGCACCAAACTCAAGAACTACATAGTAAACGGATGGCCAAAAGAGAAAGGATTAGTGGAGGATTTTGTGAAGCCTTACTTCCCATTTCATAGTGAACTGGTGATGCAAAATGGAGTAATTTTACGGGGAAACAGAATACTAGTTCCGGATAAAATTCGAATGAAAGCGTTAGGGCTTCTTCACTACAGTCATCAAGGGGAACAAGCTACACTACGAAAGGCACGTTCGGTGGTATACTGGCCAAACATGAGTGATCATATAAAAAATTATGTTAAAAGGTGTGATTCGTGCAACAAGTTCAAATCACGTCAAGCAAGTGAACCGATGCAGTGTGTAAGAATCCCGTTGTTTCCTTACGACGTTGTTTCAATGGATTTGGCAGAGATTACGCAAACGGACAAAAAATATACTCTGTTGATAACCGTTGATCACTTTTCGAATTTTTTCGATATCGATGTTATCAACAATCTGACAACAAAATCAATAATCGATTGTTCAAAGCGAAACTTCAGTCGTTTCGGCATCCCTCGACTAGTGATCACTGATTCAGCCAAACAGTTTACAAGCGAAGAATGGCAAAGGGTTATGGTGAATTACGGTATCCAACATTCGACAAGCGCACCATACCACCATGAAGCCAACGGCAAAGCAGAATCAGCTGTTAAGATTGCGAAGAATGTGTTCAAAAAGGCGATGCAAGATAAAAAAGATATATGGCTTGCGTTGCTTGAATGGCGAAACACACCACAATCAGACGGATATACACCGACGAAAAGCTGATGGGCAGGAAAACCAGAGGAATTTTCCCAGTTCCACAACATCAATTGCAAATCAATCCAGTAGATACTGATCGAATCAGAGAAGAGATGGAATCCAGAAAAGTGAAATCTAAGTTCTATCATGATAGGGGAGCACGGGAGTTACCAAAGCTCCAGCGTGGACAACAAGTCTATGTACAGCTGAAACCAGAAACGACAACGGAATGGTGCCGAGGAAGAATAGCCAATGTTCTGAATGATCGAGATTATCAGGTACAAGTAGGAGATACCGAATATCGTCGGAATAGGAAACATATACGAAATGCGGACACAAAAGTGTTGACTAATCACGAGAATGAGATTGCGGAACCCAGCACTAACAATCGTCAGGACGATATACCTTTCCAGAACTTTTTTAGCGGGACCAGTCGTCAAGATCAGACCAAGAACTCACCAAAGGCAGACACCATCCAAATGGAACTGAAGGATCATCATACGCCAACGATTCAACAAAACTCCACATCTGATCAATATTATGTACAACAACCACCAGCAGCGGCAGTGGGTGCAGAAACATGTAATCGAACGAAGCGAGTCACCAGACGTCCATTTTGGTTCGATGATTACCATTTTGAGGAATAAAAAGGCTTGAAGCAAGGGAAGGTGTTATGATATGTATTTGATTATTACACTTAAGTTAACTAAATTACTCTGAGACTGTAGAGACAACTAAATAGAACAATAAAGCTGGCAACGAGGCCATTGTATTTTTAGGACACAGAACATCTGAAAACAGAGTTATTGTTGCTCAGAACGGTTCAAGAGATTCAAGAGCTTAAACATTAGTGAAATAGCTACGATCAGTGTTGGGAAAAAATCAATTTTTTTTGGAAGTGACTTTCTGACCAAAAAAATGTCGATCAACAAAGTCACTAGAGAAAAGTTTACTACAGATTTTTTGCGTGATTTTCACTGAAACTGATCTCACATGTCGCAGAATCAGTTGTGAAAAGTTCACTAGCAAACATTCCTCTCCATGATGTTTTGAAAAATCGTTCGCACATTGAATCAAATACTCTGATTCTATTTGAAGCATTGAGACCCGGTTTTGGAGCTATCACCGTAGCTAAGGAATAAAAGCTCGAGTTAATCTCTGTAAATGTTCTCTAACGATTAGCAACTAAAACATATGTTTCACAAGAATTCGTTTTAGAAAAAAAACTGGTATGGGACCATGACCAAACGTAGTTGATTTCTAACTACATTTATTTCTCCCGAACTGAAGTGACTCTCACAAATCCTTCGTTTTGAAGCATTTTGTACTGTATGACCCGTAATTATTTGAATGGTGATTAACCATTTTTCCAACTCGCTCTGCTAACAGAAATGTTTTTTTATATTTACCTGTGGCTGGAAACGCCACATTTTGACTCAGGCTTCGAAAAATTTGCATCTCAACAGGCAATAACACAAACCAATTTTGAAATTATTTGCACTGTCACTTTCAGTAATACTTTTAAATCACTGGTATTCAATACCCTAATCACTGGAAACTCAGCTTTACCACACTTTAACTGATAATTTAAGCAAAAAGAAAAAATTCAAAGCATATCGTGTGCATCCCATATTAGACTGCATACAAAAGTTAATACAATCAAACCACACCGGTGTCAAAAGTTAATTTCGTTAAACCCTAATATAAGTATAACTCTAGTCTTGTATTTTCTATGAAACCAGTAATTTGAATTATTTTTGAATAAGAAAAGAAATTTATGGTTTCTTATAGTTTGATTATATTCCTTCGAAATCGTTTCCTGATGTTGGTGCAAACGTATAAAAAAAGATGCGAACGCTGCTTAAACACAGCATTTGACAGTGAACTAGAACCAAAGAACCAAACTGCAACTGGACGTATTTCGACGAATAATCCTGAAACGCTCGATGTTTACACTTTTCTTCCCCATATCGTCTTGTATGACACATTCACACATACACGGGGAAGAAAAACAGTTTACTTCAATATTAAATCAGTTTTGCCTTTCTCATATAGAAAGGCTATACAATCACTGTGAAAACCGACTTTTGAACCGAGGTCCGGAAGGCCGAATGTCATATACCATTCGACTCAGCTTGACGAACCGAGCAAATGTCTGTTTGTGTATGTGTTTGTATGTATGTATGTATGAGTGTATGTGACAAATAATGTCACTCGATTTTGTCAGAGATGGCTGAACCGATTTTCACAAACTCAGATTCAAATAAAAGGTCTTATGGGCTCATAGACCGCTATTGAATTTTATTCTGATCCGACTTCCGGTTCCATAATTACAGGGTGATATGCACAAAAAAAATAAAATAAATGTCACTCACTTTTCTCAAAGATGGCGTGACCGTTTTTCACAAACTTCGATTCAAACGAAAGGTCTTACAGTCTTTATCCGACATCCAGTTCCGGAATTACAAGGCAATATGTGCAAATCTATGAGAAAATTCGCATTCAATTTTTTTCGGAAATTTCAGAACCGATTTTTACAAACTAAGATGCAAATGAGTTTCTTCAAAAAGTCCTCGAAAAGTTGATCCAGATCCGACTTCCGGTTCCGGTATTACAGTGGGATTAGTATAAATTTTCAATTTCTTGAGGATTTTTTCACAAGGGATGGCGAAACGATGTGCACATTTTTATAAAATTTACTGGTAAATTCATCTCGTTGACAGACCTTGTTAGTTGGTGGACCAAAATCTACTTTGGGACTACTACCCGCATACGCATGGCTGCCAGCGGGAGAAAAATGGCTGGCATACATTCTGGTGACCGACTGCCTCGCCGCTGCAAGATATACAACTCAAACGATACAACCGTATCACCAGGATTTTTCCACATTGAAATCTTGGACATTTTCAGCGAAGGTGAAAAGATGAAAACGCTCGGCTAACTTAGATACAGGCGACTTTGTTTTGACAAATTGGATTTGACAACCGTCACTGAATCAATTTTGGTAGCCGTCTGGTGGCCATGGCTGCCCAGGTAGCCAAAAGACCGTGCGGGTAGTGCCCGGTTTCCTCTGGTACGGAAGAAGAAGAAAACGCACACAGCGTGCTTTGTTCAATTTTGTATAGCGTGCAGGGTTGCCACATTTAAATCTGTATTAACTTGATACAACTGTTTACAAATTGAAAAGATTATGGTAGTTTATACCGAAGAAAGTTTTTGATTTTATTCAAGTTTCAAAAAAGGAAACTTGACAGAATCTTCTAGTAATGTTTTTGAAAATATAAGTAATATGAAAAAGGCATCATTACACCACTAGGTGGATTAAAAAAGGTTTTTTTCAAGCATATTGTTAGGTTGTCCTAGAGATAAGCATATATATAGTTTTTTTTCGAAAATAATGTACACTCCATTGAAACTGAAAATGAATTTTGAAGCAACCCGTCATGTTGTCTTTGAATGAAATATGAAATATTTTTTTAGCCATATATAATGCTTGATATATGATAGTTTTCCAGAGGATAAATTTAATCATATTTATGTTCAAATAGAATATATTTATTATAAATTTTCTATGACTATACTTAGGCTAATTCCAAACACATTATGTACAATTTGATACTCCGTTATTTTAAAAACAATTTCAATCAAGACTGATAGATACTGAGTCTTTCGTTTCTCTGCTAACGAAATTGTTACAGGAATGAAATTCTGAAAAGGGAAATAAGTTTATCTGAGTTATACGCCATGGGCTGGGTAATAACGCTTCCACTTCGTCTCTTTCTATAATTTTTAAGTCATCTAAGGTGTAATTGCTTGCTGAAATTGACCACGAATAAACATTAAATACATCATATTGAGCATGTTACACTACAAATTAAAAGGGTCTGTTGGAACAAACTATATTATGGTTTAATGGAATAGTTTATGTTTGAGATACTAACATATTAAACGCCTAAGAACAACAATAGAATATGATTGTTTTGAACATGAATATGGTTGTTTGTAAAATATATTTAGTGTTGAATTAACTAATACATAATATCAAATATCAAATGTGGTTCTCCGTGTTCTCTGTTTGATTTGAATCAAAACTTGGTCATGCCAAATGAAAAATGAATTGTGCGGACTGACTTTCTTGTGGAAATAAACCAACTATTTATAGCATGTTAACCAAAGTTGAGTTGATGTTATTGACAATCGAGCTCTCTCTCTCTCTCTCTCTCTCTCCGACTTCCGGTTCCGGAATTATAGGGTAAAGTGTGTTAAATATTGTACACCGTCATTTAAACTGACGAAACAACAACCGTAAAAAATGTTTGTAAACTGGATTTAAAACCGTCATCCGCAATCTTACCAAAAATTACTGCATATTTTCGGATACAACAAAAATTTAAAACGTCATTTAGAGTACGATGGCAAAATTGTATAATATCTTCAAATTTTGAATAAAAACTAGTAGAGTTTCTACGTCATGTTAGTTGGTGGCCGTACGAATCGACTTCGATTATACCGGTTTTCAGGTTTCAGTGCCGGATGTGCATATAATGATGAACCCACTTCGTTTTCTTAAGGATGAGCTAAGCGAGCAAAGCAATGTTTCATTTTGTATGTTTTACTAGTTAATGCACAAACAATCTCTTTCAAAAATCAAAGAGAAAATTTTGTAAATAGAATACCACAATATTATAAATGAGAAATGCATTATTTCATCACTAGGTGGATTAAAATAGGGTTTTTATTTTACATCAATATTTACGCTAGCACAAAGTGCTTGACTGACCTGGATTGTTTCACTAAAATGTAACAGATTTTGGTATAACAGATCGGCTGAAAAGTTCGTATCGTTTCTATGAGAGAGCACCACTAGAATTAAATCCATACCATTTTCAGTTAGTACCAACCTTCAAAAGATACGTGTATAAATTTGACAGCTGTCTGATTATTAGTTTGTGAGATATTGCATTTTGAGTGAAGCTACTTTTGTTATTGTGAAAAAAAAATGGGAAAAAGGAATTTCGTGTGTTCATGAAACACTACTTTTTGATGAAAAAAAGTGCCGCCGATACCAAAAAATAGTTTGATGAGTGTTATCCAGACTCTGCACCGGGCGAAGCAACAATTCGTAAGAGGTTTGCAAAATTTCGTACTGGTCATATGAGCACCGAAGACGATGAACGCAGTGGACGTCCAAAAGAGGCTGTTACCGATGAAAACGTGAAAAAAATCCACAAAATGATTTTGAATGACCGTAAAGTGAAGTTGATCGAGATAGCTGACACCCTAAAGATATCAAAGGAACGTGTTGGACATATTATTGACGAATATTTGGATATGAGAAAGCTTTGTGCAAAATGGGTGCCGCGTGATCTCACAATCGATCAAAAACAACAACGAATTGATGATTCTGAGCAGTGTTTGGAGCTATATATTATATCGAAATATAACCGATTTTTTTCGTCGATATATAACAATGGACGAAACATGGCTCCATCACTTCACTTCGCAGTCCAATCGACAGTCAGCTGAGTGGACTGCACGCGATGAACCAAACCTAAAGCGTGGAAAGACTCAACAATCGGCCGGTAAGGTTATGGCGTCTGTATTTTGGGATTCGCATGGTATAATTTTCATCGACTACCTTGAAAAGGGAAAAACCATCAACAGTGACTATTATATAGCGTTATTTGAGCGATGGAAGGACGATATTTAAAAAAAAAACGGCCTCATTTGAAGAAGAAAAAAGCTTTGTTTCATCAAGACAATGCACCGTGTCACAAGTTGATGAAAACCATGCTGAAATTGAACGAATTGAGCTTCGAATTGCTCCCTCATCCACCGTATTCTCCAGATTTGGCCCCCAGTGACTTTTTCTTGTTCTCAGACCTCAAGAGAACGCTCGCTGGTAAAAAATTTAGAAGCAATGAAGAGGTAATCGCTGAAACTGAGGCCTATTTTGAGGCAACGGACAAATCGTACTACAAAAATGGTATCAAAAAGTTGGAAGATCGCTATAATCGCTGTATCGCCTCTGATGGCAATTATGTTGAATAATAAAAACGAATTTTGGCAAAAAAATGTGTGTTTCTATTAAACGATACGAACTTTTCAGCCGAACTGTTACGTTGTTTATGAACGGTTTCTTAAGAAAATGCACCAGAAATCCAGCTTTGAAAGCAATCTTCAATAATTTAGTAGCAACATAAGTTTTTCTTCGCCGTAGTATCCACAATACATAGTACATCAAACCTAATACATTTTGAATATGATATCAATATGTCGGTATTCATTAGTGAATCTAAACACTGTTTATCAAGCGATTTGCTATTAAAAATCTCAAAAAAATTGTTTTGTACATGATCTTATAACTATTTCAGGTTTGTTTGTATCAGTTCATCACTTTTATTCAAAATAAGATAGCTGGTTATTGGTTGAACTAATGGAAGAGGAAGGAGTCTAACATTAAATAAAAAAGAAATTCGAACTCCAATGGTCTTAATGAACTGATAAAGAAGTTTCATGTATGGAAGGTCACGACATGTGATGTAAATAACGTGATAATAAATTGATTGGACTCCGGTTTGATATATTTCTTTAAATATTTAATGTTTTATTGAGCCATTACTTTCGTTATAGCCGGAATCTGATTTTCTACGGAAAATCGAGTTGTGTTTTCTATTGTAAATAAAATGGAAGTGCATCCATTCTACGGCGTATATGTTTGGCAATATTTGCTTCATGGGACATATCTTTCCTTATTTTACATTTCCTAACTTTCCTATTAGCTCAACTGCCAACATAATGTTGAAATATATAAATCAATGATAACGAGTTTTAACTGGATTTTTTATTTAAAATTTTGTTTTGATTAATTGCTTAAAATCTCGGCCTTAGCTCACATGCTTGAACACCGATAATTTTTTTTCCCAAAAGGACTCTCGGTAATTTATAGTTTTCTTTAAACCGAAAATCTCGGTAAAAGCAAATTATCTGTGAAATGAAAAACACCGAGGATATCAGTTGTTTTAATGTTTGCCGAGCACTCGGCTGTTCAAATCTCGGTAAAGTTTTGCCGACATTCGGGAAAAAATCTAAGTGTGTGCCTTTGTCGATATTTTAGGAATAATTGAGTGCATTCGACCCAAATTATCTCTATCCCAAGAAGCTTGCCAGCTGGCAAGTGTTCTTTGGCGAGACGCGCTATAGAATTTGTTGAAAGTAATCGGTCGCTCAAAAATTTCACCCTCAATAGCACTACATTTGGCTAAAATATCGGCTCTTTTATTGCCTGAAACGGAGTTATGAGCCGGGATCCAAACTATTGTGATTTGATCATTATTATTCAATATGACGTTCAGGCACTGTTTTATATTCCCTAAGAAAAATTGTCCATGTTTGAGCGACTATCTCCGACTATCTGAGAAGAGGAAATAATGGTTTGGAAATAATGTGACGATTACACTCAAGCTATAATGAACTGCTGCTAATTCTGTTATATAAACAGATGCAGGTTCTTGAAGCCTAAATAAGAGCGAAACATTATTGTTGAATAACCAAACCTAACCCAGTAGTCTCTTCAATTCGTGATCCGTCCGTGTAAAACAATTTTTCAGAGTCAATATGCCTGAACTTACTTGAAAATTTTTTGGGTTTTCCAACGAGCGTAGGTGATCCGGGATTCCACGCACATCGTGCTGCATGGATGTGTCGAAAAATGAAGTTGAGTCAGGGACATTTAGGATGCTGACACGCTGATGCTGCTTTTTTACGCGGTTTTTTATGCGGTTTCTTTTTACGCGGCTTTATTTATGCGGATTTCCGAAGTTACGCGGTTTATTTTTCGCAGATTTCCGAAGCTACACGTTTTTGTACGCGGATTTCTCAAGTTACGCGGTTTTCTCATTTTGTCTTAGAAACGCATGAAACTTCGAGATCTGGTGTTATCCTGAAATTTGTTCTAAGTCAACTCTTTGACACTTAGAAAATTTTCGATTTTTTTTTCAAAAAAATATAAAATGATCTCGACGTTTCATTCATTTCTATAAGACATACGGCAGCGAAAATTATTTTTTTCGATTTTGGAAATCTCAAAAAACTTTTTTTTTTAATTACACCAGATCTTGACGTATAATGCATTTCTAAGACATTTGGTATCAAAAAATTTTTTATTCCATTTGGCGGTGCTTTTCTACGCGGATTTCCAAAGTTACGCGGTCTCAAATTCTCTAAATTCCAAAGAAGACTTTTACAAGAACAATTTTTTTGAGATTAGACCAGATCTGGACGTTTCATGCATTTCTAATGTATTTGGCATCAAATAAATTTTTTTCTTTAGTTTTGAGTTTTTTTACGCGGATTTCCGAAGTTTTTTTTTGCACGGTTTATTTTACGCGGTATGTATCCCCTGTGTGAAAAATGTGTATGCAATTTTTGATTCGGATGAAGTTTGGTCCCAAAATAAGTTGTTTTATGTATTATGTTTCTTACCATCCGTCCATACATGGCAAGATAAACGCTTTAAAGGAAAAAAATGCTAACAATAACTTTATCCTAACTGAATTTTTTCAGTATTTGTATCGAAAAGTGAATAATGAATAATGATAAATTTCGTGCCAACTAAAACGGCGAAATAAATCAAACATTTTTACCGACTTTTTTTTTCAAATGGATATAATCCAAAACATGACAAACCTTTCAATTGTTGTATGGACAAATTTTTAACAAAATTATTATAAGTTTAAAAAATTCGCATTGAGTTCAATATCGTAATATTTGAAGTCGACTCACAAAAAGCATCGTTTGTTGGCTTAAATTTTTGTCCCAAGATAGGTAATTATTTTCCCTACTAACTGTTCAAACATTGCAATATGGGCAATATGCAAACAAGTTTTTCTAACTAAAACTGATTGCAATTGTTTTCTGTGGAATCTTCTCTTAGATTGAGTTTTATTAGGAGTGAATGACCGGGTTGACGGTCCAATGCAAAGGGCACTAGTCTTATAAGCCAGTTGTCGTATGTTCGAGCCCTGACCTGGAAGGATTCTTAGTGTCTGTAGGATGGTAGCTCCAGCCATGCAATGGTTCTGTAGGCAATTGATCGGCTGCGAAGTCTGTTGAAACTGGTCAAATTAAACCATAGGAATGTAATAACAAAGCTTTGCTTTGGAAGTAAATGATTAGGACTTTCAGTTTAGTTTAGTTTAGTAAAAACGACATTATCAAAATAGTTTGGTTCAAAGAAGTCTTTTCCTTAAAAGATCCTACCCTGCCCTGTATGGACGGATGATAAGATACATGATTATCTACCTTGGGACCAAACTTCATCCGAATCAAAAATGGCGTTTTCTTGTAAATTATGATATTTTAAAACTTTTTTCTCAGTGTAAGGTTCAATTAAGATTTTTTTTTCAGCATTTTTTCTAAAATTTGACGAATTTTGTTAAATCTACTCATACAACGTTTATTTGTAGGGCTTGTAATTTTTCGACTACAGCCCTTTAACAAAAAATAGTTAACTTGTTTCAATGAAAGAAACAAAATGTTTGAACATTCTTGAAAGGATTTTGCATTAAATGCAAGGAAAAGAAGTTTTTCTCGTTTGCCTCAACTTTGAATATAACAGTTTCAAAATGACCTGTTTTTGAACTAGTTTTGTCAATAAGTTCAAAAAGTGCTATCTGAATGCTATATCATAACTCACGAAAAAAATTATTTAATTTGTTCTACAAAATGTTCAAAAACACCAAACACGAGAAGGGAATTTACCATCTATATCCAAAGAAGGCTCCTTCAACACTGATCATTTGTCCTGAAGACATCGTAGCTTTAAAGTATAAGGCTAGGCCACAAATATTGTGGATCCGGAGCAGTGCACTGGTTACATGGGAGCTCTGATTAGCCCAAGAAATAATTATTTTTGAAAAAAAAACATTGCCATTGTCTTTTTCCCGAATGTATCAATATTCGAACATTGTTTGAGCAGCTGCACAATCTACAATTTTCTGCATATTGCAATACAATTTCCTCACAAACATTACGAATCATGTATTATACGATATTATTGAAATCATTGATTAAATATCACATATTCTAGATTGATCAAAAGGTACAAATTCTTTTCCTTATACCTTCTGGTATAACATATACTTCTTAATATTAGTGGACACTTATATAGGTGCAATTTTCAACTCGACGAATATATTAAAAGGTGTTTATTAAAACTCTTTTGAATAGACATGATATAAGAAGAATCAATTTAACAGTTCTAGCCGTGGTGTTCTAGTACAGTTTTGGGTTGCGTGGTCTTATTTCTTGTCAATTGCAACGGAACTCTTCGATCTACCGATAACAGTGGCCAACGCTGGCTTCGCAGTTACATTGGGGGTCGGCCGTACACTTCCAATCGGCTTTATTCCAGGAACGCTCTTCTTCAGAACGGAATGATTGCTTTTAGTGACACTACCAGAATTGACAGTGGAAGAAGTTGATGTAGCAGTGTTGGTTTTGCGCAGTATAGCAGCGGTTTTCAATTGAGCGGCCGTTGGACGGGGAGTGTCGCCTCGAGCCACTGGTTTTGTAGTGGCTAGCTTTGATGTCACAGTGGTATTTTTTTTCTGTAGATTAGGGGCGCTATTGGGCGTTGTTTTCTGCGAATCACCCGCATGTCCTGCAAATTTAGATTAGATTATAGCTAATTTCTATATTCATACTAAATCTACGTACCTGGCAGCGACATTCTTCTATTGATATTAGTCAACGAATTGGCCCGTTCTGGCAGTTTAGGTATCGCGAGCCTTTTGCGTATTACAGTTTGCGGTGTGGTAGTGATAGCTGAGATTTGAGGTAAAAGTCGAGAAGGATTATTCAACTTCATGACGAGCAGTGCAGCATCGATTTCATGTCGTGCTACCTGGAGACAGTGAATAACATTCAAATCACGCTCATGATTCTGATCTAGATTCACAGCGTCTTCGAATACCTTCTCATTTGGACTAGATGTTATTAAAGCCTTCATTGCTTCGCTGTTAGCAAAACTGTCATCTGGTATTTTAGTTTCTTGAGCATTTACGACGTTTTCAACTGTTGATTTTTCACTCGGATCACTATTTGATATATCTCGAGTGGCATTGTCAATACCTACGCTTTCAGTGGAGTTGTTGGATTTATTATCTATTTCTTGTATTTTGGACGGTGTCGGACAGCTGTTTGACTCTTCTGTTGGTTCAGCTTTGACAGGACTAGATTCTGAATGATTTGTATTTTTGGCTTCTGGTGAGCTAACTGATTCGATCAGTGCCATAAACTTGCCTTCAGCTGGGGGTGTTACGAAGGTAGTTCTGTCATCTCTGCCGAGCCCTGGACTAGTGATACAAATTTTTGGCATAGCAATCTTTAACGGGGATTGTAAAACGTCTTCGCCTTGTTCAATTGATTTCATGCTGCTTCGATAGTAATCCAACAAATTCGATAGCATAGCTTTGGAGACCATTGAGCAGTTTTCTGAAACCTCTGGTAGTAAGTTTGACGATGTGTTGTTCTTGAACTTCGAAAACACTTGTGGTCCTGTAGCTTGAACCTCCCAAAACGATGTTTCTTTCTCGTCTTTCTCAGGACATGAACAGTCTACCAAATCATAACTCATTCTCGCGACTACTCCAGATCTGTTGCACTTTATTTCCACTATTAGTGTATCAGTGTTGGATTTGTCTTGCTCGAAGTCCAGGTATTCCAACTTTAATCCCATTGATTTTAGTAGCAGCGTCAGATCGATAGCGTCTACCTTCAACGGCTTTAAGTCCGAAGTAGCCTGAAAAGAATCGACAAGAAGTCATAAAACAACGGTTAATATTGTGCTAGTTGTATAGGGTAATGTATAATCGGAAGTAGACCTATTTGAGGAGTCCTGCAATGTAGATGTTTGTTTTGAATATCAATGAGCATTCGTGCCGTACTTTTGCATATTCAAATATTTGAAAATAGTTTTATTTAATTTTAATAACTAGCTAGCTGACTTTGCGAAACAAACCAATTTTGTAAGCTTTATCTAGGACAATTGCATAAATACTTAATATTATTATTAATATCGTTTATTTAGACTCGCCAAAAATTATTATTATTTTTCAGTGTAGTTATCAATTTCGTTTCAATGATTTTTTAAAGCAAAAATTATTATTAGTAGCAAAAATTTCTGGTTTCTTTTACATTCTAGGGCCCCAAACACTTCGATGTTTTGATACGCCTTCGCGACTCAAAATGTGGAAATCACTTCCATTTGATGCCCCAAAACACTTCCAGTTGTAGTTTAGGTAAACAGAAATGTCATTGTGAGAAAATCGACTTAGATATCTCACACTATGTAAAGCGACATACAACTGCATTGCGGATTGTTTATTAACGTTGCAATCCGATTTTTGACGTTCTGATATTAATTTCATCATCAAGGGATATATACCTGGTTTGTAAGAAATGAGCCTGAATAGCCCTTTTATTCACACCAAAATGCATGAAAATACACATACAATATAGAGACGACGGGTACGGGTTCAGAAAGAAAAAAGTTTGCCGTACTCGGGTCGAGTTCAGGTTCAATAATTTGGTCGGGTTTCGGATATTCGGAGTACTTTCGGGTTTGGGTAAAGATTCTAATTTTTATCGGGTACAAGTCGGTTTCGAACCTGGTAGAAAACTTATTGTTGGATTCGAGTAGAGTACGGGTAGAAGTTTTTTATTTTTGATAGGGTACGGGTCGGGTTCGAATTGAAGATATTGCATACCCAATCATCTCTAACGTTCAGACCGAAGGTATAAAAATGTCTGTTAGATGGGAGATTAATATAAGTATTTTCCTGAAATCTACGCCTTTATGTTCTGTATACACATACATACACACGCAAACATTTGTTTAATTTGTCGAGCTGCATCGATTGACACACGATACTCTACACCTCTTTGTTTTGTACACACATACATACACACGCAGACGTTTGCTTAATTTATTGAGCTAAATCGATTGGCACACGATACTTGGCTCTTCGGTGCAGTGATGCCTTTTTATAATAATCATTATCTTTTATGTAAAACAGCGGGATTAATTACAACAATACGAATTAAAATAGTTCGGGAACCTGTTTTGAAGACTTCTTTTGCATAATACCATAATTGTGAGCTCCATTTGCACCGTTGTTTCATGTGATGGTTTTCATATTTTTTCTGTTATTTCGGAACATAAAGTTGGATCTACCAGAAAAATTGAGGAATTTGGTTTGAAGTAATAGAAACATTCCTTTGACTCTAAGCGTGTGAAAGTCGATTAAACATTCTATGATATTCTGAAGTGAGCTCAACTTTAAAGTTTTTGGTAATTATTTACGGCCCTTCCGAAATCGGTATTCATAGACCAGTATATCCCAAAACACTGCGTTTGTTCACGAATAAAAATTATGAAAAAAATGGAATACTTTTGAACCCAACTTTGAAATTTATTTTACGGTTTCATCTTCTTACCAAGTAATGATATTTTTAATGAACATGTAAGAGCAGTAATGTTGAATTCTTCATACAAATTTGAAATGTCATTATTTACTAACCATTAAAAATGACATTACTGGTTCTTATATGTCTTTTTACTTGAATTTTCGTTCATGAAATTCGGGTTCGCTATCTTTGAGAAAACGATTGAATTCTTCATTTCCGATACACTTGAAACCGGAATTCGGAGACCGGTGTAGCTGAGGTCGACAATAATTCAAAAGTCACCTGAAATATTGTATGCTATTTCATTTGTTTTCAAATTTTTGAAAATCTGTAGAGTCATCTTTCAGAAATTAGAGTGCGTTTCAATTCGATTTTTGGATACTTTCCGGAATCGAAAACCGAATAAGTGAAATAATTTTATTTAGTCATCTACTTTCAAAGTCTGCAAACCCGAGAAATTTGTTATCCAATTTAAAGAAATTCGTGTTTCGAATCATCACTTATGAAAAAAAAATGAAATTTACAGTTTTACGTCAAATACCCTGTGTATCCGGAACTAGAATTTGAATCTTAAATGAAGGAAATCGGTTCAACCATCTAGGAGAAAAGTGAATGACATATTTTCAGGAACTTTGTATAAAATCATAGGACCTTTTATATGAATCTAAGTTTGTAAAAGTCGGTCAAGCTATCTCCGAGAAAATTGAATGACAGACATTTACTGATTCGAGTGGTATATTGATGTAAGAATTTTTATTATTTCGAGAGTCCCACGACAAAAGCGTCTAACTACAAATGACAGTTTCTCTTTGTTTACTTTTTCTTTCACGATTTACCGGATTGATTTTATATTTGACGCCTTACTCTTCGCAAAATTTGGAAGTCAAAACCACAAGTTTTCGATTTATATTAGAAACTTTCAAGAAATTCCAGTAATGGCTCCGTAATAAACAAAAGAAAAAGTAAACAAAGAGAGGCTCTCATATGCAGTTAGGCCCTTTTGACGTGGGACGATCGATTTATATCGTTTATTCATTACCGTCTTTAACCAATTGGTCGTTCGCCGGGTCGAGTGTAAGAAGTTTTGTTCTTGTAACAATTATGGCTGTGTTTGAACCAATGTAATTATGAAATTATTTTGAATTCGAAAATACTGCATTTTTCTGAAGCATATGTCATATTCGAAAGGTAATGTTACGATTACGATAACCATGCTAAAATCGAAACGTTAGAAACGTCACGAAAAAGAGTGCTGAACACAGTCTTTTAGATGCTTAGAAACTATTGCAGATAACAGTATTAAAAAACGTATTTCCCTTTGCCTCCGAACATCGCTTTATCATGCAGCTACTGGCCAGGTTTTTGATCAAACTAATCGCAAATGAAAGGTCCCCGTCGCCCTGAACGCTATTGAATGTTTTTGAGATCGGATGTTTACTTTTTGAGTTATATTCGGAATCTTGACGATATCTGTCACATTCGATCTTGAAAACAGAATATGTTTTTAGACTTAGATTCCGCATGGTAATTGCTATCCAACAAGCTTTAGATTATTAAAATCCATTCATTTTTAACGGAGATATTGATATTTTTATGTAAGCAACTTTTCCACTGATTCCAGTAGTAGGAGTTTTACGCGCTTGATGATAAAGCAATGTTTCGGAGCAAAGTGAAACACGATCTTCAATACTGTTTTATGCAACTGTTTCTTAGTACCTAAAAAAACTGTGCTCAGCATCCTTTTTCATGACGTTCCGGAATTCGTCATCTAACACTCGATGTGGATAGACGAATAACCTACTACGACTAATTTTGATTTTGTTTTATCTTTTATTCGCGGCTTTCTACCTATCCAAGCTATGGGTAAAACGCGCCATAGATCCGAGAAGGATCCCTTCCGGCAAGCGGCTCTATTTTGTTGATCTTTGAGCGCTTGTTGAACGATATACTGCACGAAATATTCGTTCAGTTTGCTGGAACGGTTTGTTGTTGTTTTTTCTCTTGCAAAAATAGTGTGAAAATTAGGTGTTACCATCATTTAGAAAGAACATTTGTTGTTATTCTACGTGAAGTAGAAGTAGTGTGCAGGTATGTAGTGTTAGTTTAAAAAATAAGTGGAAAAAACTTAAGAAATTCTCCAGTAAAACTAGTCCAACGGGGCTCCAACTCCTCATATTAAAAATTGCTCAACAATGGACCTCTGTCTGCCGGGTTTGTTGAAATTTGTGTGTGAAAAATAATTTCATTATTTTAATCGGAGATGTCATAACTGATTTCCACAAACTTAGACTTAACACATGGATCAATAAGTCCCGAGACTAAAGCAGAGCGCTCGTAGTAAACCAGTAACCACGTCTTTCTAGAGTACTAACCTTTGCTTGAAACGGGCCAAAATTTTAAGTCGATCCGACCAGAAACAGCAGTTATCAAGGTTGGAGGAAAGTCGTTTTGTAGTTTGTTTAAAAATGGAAAAAAACCGAGTTTCGTGTTTTGATAAAACATTGTTTTTTAATGGGTAAAAACACCGTGCAAGCGAAACAATGGATTGAAAAATGTTATCCGGACTCTTGTCCATCAAAAGCAACGATTTATCGGTGGTTCGCCGAGTTTGAACGTGGTCGTACCGACACAAATGACGCGGAACGCTCGGGTAGACCTGTGGAAGCCGTTACACCGGAAAATGTGAGTGAAGTGACAAAAATTATAATGAAAGATCGTAAAGTGAAGCTCCGTGAGATTGCTGAGATGACACAGATTATCATATGGAAGTGTATTTACTATCCTTCATGAAAAATTCAGCATGAGAAAGGTTTTTTCCAAGTGGGTGTCGCGATTGCTTTCGATGGAACAAAAACAGCAACGAGTCGATGATTCCGAAAGCAGTTTATCGCTATTTACTCGCAACCAAAACGATTTCTTGCGTCGTTACGTGACCATGGACGAAACATGGATACATCACTATACTCCAGAGTCGAAGCGGCAGTCATCTGAGTGGCGCACAGCTGGCGGAAGCCGTCCGAAGCGTCCGAAAACGCAGCAGTCAGCTGGCAAAGTCATGGCGTCAGTTTTTTGGGATACGCATGGCGTGATTTTCATTGACTACCTCGAAAAAGGTAAATCGATCAACAGTGATTATTATATTGACTTACTGGTGCGTTTAAAGGAGGAAATCGCAAAAAAACGACCGCACATGCAGAGAAAAAAAATCATCAAGACAATACACCCTGCCACAAATCGATGAAAACAATGGCGAAATTGAACGAATTGGGCTTTGATCTGCTTCCCCATCCCCCATACTCGCCAGATTTAGCCCCCAGTGACTACTGGCTCTTTGCTGATCTTAAAAAAATGCTCCAGGGAAAAAGATTTGGCTCAAATGAGGAGGTCATCGCTGAAACTGAAGCTTATTTTGAAGCGAAAGATAATATTTTTTATAAACATGGTATTGAAAAATTGGAAAAACGTTGAAACCATTGTATCACCCTAAAAGGTGATTATGTTGATGAATAAAAAAAAATGTTGCAAAAAAAATGTTGTTTCCATTGTTAGTCTCGGGACTTTGATCCATGTGTTATTTAGGTATAATCAACAGACACAATATGGTCCTAATGATAATTTCCATTAATATATCAAAAATTTCCAAGTATCCTACTGCGTGATAGATTGAAGTCGAATCCTGATGAAACGCGATCGAATGATCTCTGCAAGCCAATAATAGCATTGTTAGCACCGTAGTTAGTTTGTCGTAAAGGAAGTCGAAGAAATGCACTGTTGCGAAGAGCACGGGGTCGGACGGTGATATTAATTTCGCGGAGCATTATCTCAGAAGTACTGGAGATTTTTGGGGTACCGATGCCATTAAGGATTGATAATTTCTTGTCTAGTTCTTCCCAAAGCTTACCGTTATGAACGAGTTTTTGACAATATTGGAATTTGGACAGCTGATGGTCGTCAAATGGTGAGATAATTAAGTCCTCACAAGTTCCTATCTCATACCTCCCCGAGCGTTTATGATGACATTTGGTCAATAGAACGGCGTCGACTGGGTACTATCGCCTTCTGCGTTAGTAGCAGGATGAGAGGGTGCGAAATGAATTGTAGTTTGAAGCCCATCCTAAAGTGCTTTATCATAGTATATTGCAATATGTTGTTTGTTGCATTATTTGTTATATATTGATTTGAATTATATTACATTGTATTATATATTGTTATTATTATTATTATTATTATAATTATTATTATTATTATTATTATTATTATTACTATTATTATCTTATTATATTATATTTTGTTATGTTATATTATGTTGTATGGTATTATACTGCATTGCATTATATCATTTTATATTGTATTATATTATATTATATTATGCTGTGTTATATCATCTTATATTATGTTATATTATTTTATATTATGTTATATCACAGAGAACAGATATCCAACAGACATTCATACGTGCAAAGTCGTGTGCAACGGTGATTTTTAATGGATTTTCACTTGTATGCTTTACACAGCTTTTTAAAAAAGTTTGTACTAGCTTGGATGTGATATATTATATTGTATTTTATTGTATTATATTTTTTATATTATTTTATATTATATTATAATATATTATATTATATTATATTATATTATATTATATTATATTATATTATATTATATTATATTATAATATATTATATTATATTATATTGTATTATGCTCAAGTATATCGACAACGGGGAGGGGCAGAGAGTGCATCAGGGTATCTTACAAGTGAATGACTGGATGATGGAGTAGATTGCCAACCTGAGTCACGCGGGGGAAGCTTTGTGTTTCTCCCTGAAGGTCTGAAATGAGTAAGACGCACCCTTCTAACAAACAAACCATCAGGCGGGTTTAAGCTGGTACAGCGAAATTCTTTATTATATGGCCGGATGTTCTTGCTGGAAGGCGCCGGGTCTTCAAAACCCATTTTGGCCTTCTTAACAGCAATTATATGAAAGCTATCTGATAATCAAATTCGGATCTACTGTAAGTCTACCCACAGGCAGGCAGGTAATGCCTTGAACTGATGGTGGCTTCATACATACATACATACATACATATTGGAATTTGGACAGCTGATGATTGTATACGACAAACGGTTTAGGCGAAATCTTAGAGCTCGGAGCAAATGTCACATAAGAAGGTATCGGCGTCGTAAGTTTGTTACACCATTGAAAGGTATCTGGGGAAAAAAATCTTCAAAGCTTCCTTTTTGTGTAGAATAAGTCTCTCCGTACCATGGGACAACGAAAATACCGTTCACACTAACCTGATGGAAGATCATGCACAAGCAATTCTATAGCGTCCCCGATACGTCGTGATAGATATTTTAATGATCCACATACTGCCCATACTCGCATATCAGTCTCATATCGATTTTCGCCAATATTGAGTTAGCTTGAGGAATGCAATCCATCCTCAATATACTCTCAGAAATTTCAATAAAAGTTGAGGGTTTATTCTGTAAAATATGAAAAAATATCAACTCATGTCTGTCCCATATGCAAAGTACCCGCATATCAGTCCCATTCAGTGCAAATTTCAATAATTTCATTTATTGCAATATTGGAATAGCAAAGGTATGTTACTAATATTTCATGTAATAATACTATGATTTAGCATTAGGTAGCACAATAAATCAAAAAATTTGAAAATAAAATTTTAATCGTCTTTTTCTCGACATGCCGATTTTCCATATGGGACTGATATGCAAGTATGGGCAGCATAGTACACGTTTTTTTTGTTTCAGTGAAATCAATTGCTTTGCACTTCTTAGCGAATTGAATGTATATAACATTATTTTCTGTTCTTGTTTTGTTAACGACTAACCAAAGTGCCATTGATCATTTTGGTTTTATAAACCCAATAACAACGATAGTTACATGTTCCTAAGTTGTGATTGATTCTCAATTATTTTTATTTATGGCTTAATATTTGAAATTCAAGAGTCAAATGAAAATTCTTCGAAGAATTCCATGGCAAATAAAATTTTCATGTGAAAGGTTCATTACACCAACAGGTGGATTGAAAAAGGCTTTCGAATGTTGAAACAAACATTATCGACCTCCCGGTTACTGCGAATATATGCATCAACAGCCTCGGAAGCCGTAACATTGTAACGACATGTTTTGTAAATGGACAATTCGTATACTTTCGACAGAACACAACGAAACAATTTCTCATCCACAAATGTTTTCAGAAATGAAAGCATGATTCGATAAAATTGAAATCGAAAAGATGAGTATAAGTAGGCTGCTATCAAGCTTTACAAAGTTTTCAGTGTTCTACAAATATAATTTAAAAAAAACTATTCTTAATCCACCTAGTGGTGTGATAATGCCTTTCTCTTGTTCTGACACAGTCTTATCAAAACGTTTTTTTTGTCTTTTGTACCAGAACAATTGTTGACACTAATTTGAGCTTATTTTTGATACGAATTGATTCAGACTAATGCGGGTAGTTCACAAAAGCATGCTTCAGCGCTTACGTTACACATTCGGCAACATTGCTCAAACCTAATGTATCAGCAACACTACTTTTGAATAATGACTGATGAATATTGTTAATTAATTATTGAGTCAGGCTTTAAAATTTGTGAATAATTATGATTTGGGGGAAAGGAAGAGGCGGTTATTTTTTTGGAAATTTGCCGTGACGTAATTTGTGAATGACGCCATAAAACCTTGTCCCACCCTATTGTGCTGTATGTTGACAATATTCTATAGATCCTAATAAACTAAAACGACTATTGATTATTGCATTTTGCATGTTCCCAAATATGCATTCCTTCAGTTCGAGCACATCAAACGCATATTCAACGCGCACACTTTTATATGCACTAGTTTTTTTTTTGAATTTTGAAGAAATTTTGGATTATTCTGCCATTAAGAACATCTTCGAATTGTATAATTACTTACATGCTCGTCGAGACCTGCTCGAAGCTTCTGCACTTCCATCCATTTAGTGATCAAATCTGGTAGTTTTACATTCTCAGCGGTTGCCGCCATTGTTTCGTATCGACTAGAAAAATCTGTTACAGAACCCGCCAAGCGACACTTTTTTTAATTCCTATTTACCGTTATCAACCTCGATAAAGCAGCCAAAAATTCAATGTATCTTACGGTTTCTCGGATGTGTATTGACTGAAGCTTATATGCGTGTATGGATCCAAGAATTTACATAAAGTCCGCTAATTGTTGAACTACACTGGTATTCGCGACAACAACAAAACGATTCGTGGAGGGAGATGATGGAATGTGTTTTAGCGAACCGCTGTCACTAAAAGCCAATTACTCACTGCAAGTGGTCGAAGTCGTTTGAAAACGTCCGTGCGGCCACTCGAGAGTGACCGAGAGTTTGGGTATGATTTTAGACGCCTTCCATTAAATATTGCGACGCGTCGGTTGATTGATATGTAAGGTAGCTGTTGATGCTTTCAACCTTAAGATGGATAACCGTTTATAGGAAAAGTGTCGGGTAATCGAAAGCTTGTATGCTTTCGTGAACCAATGTTCTCGATGAGTACCCCCGAAACGAAATATTGAATGAAGTTTTGAATACGGACACCATTAAGGCACTCGAAAAAATATGGTATTGACGATTTTTTTAAATTGGGAATGGCACTGGTAATGCAGACATATTTTTATGATGTATTTTATCGTTTTTTAATTATTTGTTTGCATCACAAGTGACATTTGGTAATTATTCATTGATTGATTATTGTATTCCTTGAAACTAAAAATTTCGTCACATGAATTGTTTTTTTTTGTTTGCATCCCACCAGTCAGTTATATTCTAGCATACGCTTTGGAGGTATGCGATTCAAATGCTTGTGTTTCTCTAATGTGAAGGCTTTAAAAATCTGTTTCAATCCACCTTGTGGTGTAATGATGCCTTTCTCATACATACAAATAATACTGTGGTTATCTATTCAGAATGTTTCTCTTCGATTTTTGAAAGAAACCAAGGGATTGTTTGTGCATTAACTAGTATAGCATACAGAATAAAAAATTGCTTTGCTCGCGTAGGTTATCCTTAGAAAACGATGTGGGCTCACTATTATATGTACTTCCAGCACCGGAATCCGCGAACCGCTATAGTCGAAGCCAGTTCGTACGGTCACCAACTACAAACTCTACTAGTTTTTTTTTTTAAATTTTGAAGTTTTTGTATAATTTAGCCATCGTACTCTAAACGACGGTTTAAATTTTTGTTGAATCCGAAAACATGCAGTAATGTTTTGTAGGACCTTAAGATCTTTCATTTGACCCTAAGATTGGGAATATCGGTTTTACAATGTCTGCGAAAAGTGAGTGTGATCCCTTTTTAAGCATTTGAATATTATCTCAGTCGTTAATCGACAACCGGAAACCAGGATAGCACGAATCAGTTTGTTTAATTGTCTATTGATAATGGCTATCGATTTGAGTAGTTTGGTTTCCAGTTTAGAATAAATTTTTTCGTTTTTGCTTTTCTCACGTAGAAAGGTTATGCAATCACTTGAAAACCCGACTGCCCCGGAGACTCAGTTCATCGAGCTGAGCAATGTCTGTGTGTGTATGTATCAAATAATTTTACTAGGTGGCTCAATCGATTTTGACAAATGAGATTCAAATGAAAGGTCTCACGGTCCCATACGGAATTCCTGAATATCATCCGAATCCGACTTCCGGAGTTATAGGGAAAAGTGTGTTAAATATTGTACACCGTCAATACTTAAACCGTTAAAAAATTTCAACACTGAACTCAATACCGATATTCCCAATCTCAGGGTCAAATGAAAGGTCTTATGGTCGTACCAAAAATTACTGCATATTTTCGGATAAGACAAAAATTTAAACTGTCGTCCAGAGTACGATGGCAAAATCGTATACAATCTTCAAAATTTGAATAAAACCTAGTAGAGTTTGTACGTCATGTTAATTGGTGGCTGTTCAATTATACCGGTTCTCGGGTTCCGTTGTACCAATAATAGTGAACCCACTTCGTTTTCTTAAGGATGGCCATTGTTTCATTCTATATGTTAAACTAATTAATGCACAAACAATCCCTTGGCTTCATTCAAAATTCGAAGAGAAACATTTTGAATAGAATACCACAGTATTATATATGAGAAAGGCATCATTACACCACTAGGGGGATTAAAGCAAGTTTCTTTTCACCGGTTTAAGTGACGGTGCACAATATTTAACAAACTTTACTCTATAATGCCGGAACCGGAAGTTGGATCCAGATGAGATTTAGGAATTCCGTATAAGACCTTAAGACCTTCCATTTGAATCTAAGTTTGTGGAAACCGGTCAAACCATCACTGAGAAAAGTGAGTGAGACCTATTTTGGAATATATATGAAAACTATTTCCGGCAGGCCCGTACCCAGGATTTCGTTTCGGGAGGGGCCCAAAGATTAAAAATAATGTTACTGAAGATTCATATAATTCTAATTCTCGGTGTGCCTTTTACGGGTGTTTTTAACAGACACTTTAAACTTTTCCACTGGAATTGTTATTGTATTACATTTCTTTACGTTTACTGTCTTGTTATTTCTGCAAACCATGTTTTAGACCTTCTAAATAATTATATATCTGTTTTTGATTTCGGGAGGGGCCCGGGCCCCTCGGGCCCCCCTCTGGGTACGTGACTGATTTCCGGTGCTTCCGGAACCGGAGACCGGGAACCATGATAGCCGGAATCGGTTTGTTTAGTTACCTACTGATAATGGCTATCAATTTGTGTAGTTTTGAGACCAGTTTAGAAAATACTCTAGAAAAATGTTGTTTGCCTTTATCAAATAGAAAATAATTACTCTGGAAACCTATAACTTCTGAACGAAGGTCCGGAAGGACGAGTGTCAAATGCTATTCGTTTCAGTTCGTCATGATTGTGAACAATCTTATGCAATTTTACCTTTCTCAGAAAGGCAGGTTATCTAATCACAGTGAAAAACTTTTGAATCGAGTGTCGTGTGCCATACACCATTCGACTCCGTTCGTGGAGATCTAAAAATGTCTGTGTGTATGTAACAAAAATACACAGTCGATTTTCTCGCTGAAGACTGGATCGATTTTTACAACATCAGATTCAAATAAAAGATCTCGCGATCCCATAGCTTGCTCTTGAATTTTATACGGGTCGAACTTCCGGTTCGCTAGTAACGGAACAAAATGTTCTAAAAAGTATAAAAAGCCGTGTAATTTCCCTGAGTTGAGGACCAAATACATTGATTTCAGTTATACCGGATCTCTGTTCTTTGTTCCGGAAAAAGTGATCGTATATTTCAAAACGAAAATCATTCCAATTTCTCAGACACTCTGAAATTAAACGTATTGTTGATGTAGATGTAGAATTTTGTTCGGATCCGGTCTTCGATTTTGGTATTACAGTGTGAAGTATGTTTAGAGCGATAATGTTAGAAACGTAAAAATTCTTCTAAGCTCAGCTCATAGCTGTTTCACTCATATATGTTATGTTAGTTTCTGATAAAATGAACCGGCTATACCGGTTCCCAGATCCCAGTTACGTATAAGGTGGTAAAAAGTTCATAACATTTTCTCACAGAGAACTGAAGCGATTTTAACAAACTTAGGTATTATTGCTCCATGAACTACTACACCCTCATTGAATACAACTCAAAATTGAGTGACACATCACTCAAATTCAATAAAAGTGCACGTACTCTAAACTTGAGTTACCACCTATCTACTCATTTTTGAGTTGAGGGACGAAATTGTCAAAACATGAGTATTTTTTATTCAAAATAAGAAAAAAATATTTTGTTCAAAATTTGAGTAAGTTCAACTCAAAATTTGAGTTCCTTGCTCTCAAAATAAAGGAACTTTTTTTCGTTATTTTCATATACAAAGTTATTTTTCTTTCTTCTAAATGCGCAAAATAGTGATTCAAAACCGTTTCTTTTAGAACGGTTTGGAGTCAAAATTGAATTATTTTGATATCCTTATGTTGGGCTTTTCACTAAGCATAACTGAAACCACAAAACATCGATGATTGACGTTGATTCATGTTTTCAAAACCGGATCTACAAACGGCAATGGAAAACGACATATTCTTGCATTCTTTATTTTAATAAGAATTTTCCAAGAATGAAAACGCTCTGAATGCATTGGTTCCTAATTAATTTGGCGGTAAACCGAGTTCATTGAGGGGTCCTATTCAAATGATACATGTAAAATTACAGATCAGCTTATCTTGAGTTTATCTTTGATACCATATGATATGGCATCTAATAATTCAATACATGTGAGTCTGTGCAACTCATTATCAAGTTACTAAGCTTTGAATCTTTTAAAGCGTTTAATTCCTAATGGGACAACAACTTGTTCAAATTGATACTGCATAACTATTTGCATTGCATTACATTGTTTTTGTTACACTTAGTCACGATTCCTTCTATGAGATTCTTGGAAGCAAGATTAGACCAAAATATTATGTTGTATAAGATTAAATCAATTTCTAACTATTCAATTAGGTTACACGATTATTGTTTGGTTCAATAATAGGGTCTGAGGGATTATAATGAGAGATAGTTCATTGTGTTTAGCCACGGTTAATGAAAAAGAAGTATCTATGATTATCATCATAACACAACTTTATAGTGAAATCATTACCGTTTTGTTTGACATGAGGATGACATCATTGAGGTACTGTGGCTACGACTGTGATTGGCTCGTGAAAACAGGTCAATTCAAACCATTTTTGCAATGGTATACTATTGAAATACTGAAACGACGTGTATGGTTAAGTTAAGTGTTTCCGAATCAATTGTTTGTTAAATTGTATAAATCCATTAAATAAATGACTTAGTTATAAGGGTTCAAAATTATGACAGAAAAAAGTTACGTGGTTAGTTTTGTATTTTTTTTAAATTGACACCCAGCCTCGTATAGTGAAGGGTGAGGCATTGTTAATAGCAAAAAAATGGTATGACACTATTTGATTGGCACGAGGAAAGACATTATCACATCGTTAGGTGGATTCAAAAGCATTCTGTTTCCACTGTATAGGTATGTGCTATTATCAGGTGTACAACTTTGCTTCCGGCGTTTTCCGATAGGTGGCTGTACCGGCTGAGGCAGGTCAAATTACATAGATGATAGAAAGAAGGAAACTGGGTGCCGTACGAGATGAAACCGAGAGACATCGAGCGCCGTCTATTTGTATGTGAGCAACTGCTTCAAAGACAAAATCGTAAGGGGTTTTTACATCGAATCGTAACCGGTGGTTCGATACGATAATTCTAAACGACGAAAATCATGAGGAAAGCCCGGGCATGCTACTACGTCGAAGGCAAAACCGAATATTCACGGCGCTAAGGTGTTAATTCGTATTCTGGTGGGATCAGCTCGGTGTGATTTACTACGAGCTCTTAAAACCGAGTGAAACCATCACAGGAGATCGCTACCGAACGCAACTGATGCGCCGTAGTCGCGCGCTAAAAGAAAAGCGGCCACAATATCAAGAGCGACATGACAAAGTCATCTTTCAACACTTGGTACCAAAAGTACCTGCACGGAACCACCCGCGATCCCATTTCAACCAGAATATTAGTTGATTTTCTGAATTCGATTGGTTAAAATTTGGTACAACTAATCGATTGTTGTTTTAACTAAACTGTCATTTTTGTTTTTCGATTAGCAGAAACGATGGTTGAAACAACTAATTTAACTGTTTGAAAAAAAAATGCTGTCAATTAGTGAGGACACATACCTTTCAATTTCAACAAATATTTTAGTTGAAAGAACTGGTGTTGTAATTGAAACAAAATTCTGTTAGTTGAAAAATAAATCGGTTTTATTTGTTTTAGACATGAGTATTGAAAGTGAAAAAAATGAGTATTGAAAGATGATGCCTTCAAACGGTTAAACTAAAGTTATGCACTGATAATTTTAGTCAATTTATATGAGCTTGGGTGCATCAACCGCTGGGAATTGAAATTTTGCGACGGCAATTCAAACGCGCCATTCAACCGCAGCGCGTTCTGTGTGTTTGAAACCCTTCGCTTCTGTTACTTTTATAAATTAAATTCATGTCAAAAAGCGTTTTATTACTAATCCATGAACATCATCATCGGTATCAAACAGCTGGAAGTAAAACAGTCTGCTGGAAGTAAATCAATGATCGAATTTGAAGCATAAAATTTTTGCGCATACCTGAAAGATTACGAGACTATCATTCATTAACATTTTCTAATTTGTCTCCAAATCTTTTTCATCTTAATCAAGGTTAACTTTATCACAACACCGCTGTTAGAAAAACACTTGTTATCATAAATTTCTCAAATCGAATGAACACAATTTCACCAAACGCTTTTACCATCGATGTTGTTTTCATTGACATTTTGAAGCGACGCGAACAGATTTCAACTAGAAATGTTGTTGATTTTGCATTGGGATTATTGTTTTGTTTTCAACTGTCTCCGGTATTTGACAGCATTCAAAACAACATATTTTTCAACTACTTGAATATATGCAAATCAAAAACCATTTTGGTTGAATCAAAAAGAAATTAGTTAATTCAACTATCGCAAAAATCAAAAACTGCGATATCGCAATTTTATGATCGAAGGGTTCTCCGTGTGGAAACGCTGAAATGGGAAGTCTTGCCCCACACGTCCTATTCCCCAGATGTCACCCCTTCTGACTTCCACCTATTCCGTTCGATAGCACACGGCCTGGCAGATCAACATTTTCAATCCTTCGAAAAGTTGGAAAATGGATTGCTTCATGGATAGCGTCAAAAGAGGACTCCTTTTTCCGAGCCGGGATCCGAAAATATCCGGAAAGATGGGAGAAAGTTGTCGCTAGCGACGGACAATACACTGAAGTCTTTTTTTATGCGAATTTTCGAGCCGCATAAAAAAACCGCATAACTCTGAAAATTCGCATAAAAAACGCATAACTCTGAAACTTCGCATAAAAAACCGCATAACTCTGAAAATTCGCATAAAAATAGTCGCGTAAAAAAAACCGCATAAAAAAGACCGCATAAAAAAAGACCTCAGTGTATTTTGAATAATACATCTGTAAGCACTTTTTCGCAATGAAGCTAACTTTGGAAAAAAATCGGCGGAAGCAAAGTTGTACACCTGATATACAAAGAAAAAAGACAGCTGGTGTTTTTATAAAAAGTTTTATTTGAAGAAAAAATGTACATGTTTTTCTGAATATAAAGGAATTTTGATTTATATGGCAATATTATTCCTGAAAATTTCCCTGAATTTATAAGATATTTTTTATGAATAAAATAAAAAAATATAAGCTATTGTAGAACACTATACTGTACATTTCATTAACTACATTGCTTTTGTAGTTGCAACAGTTCGCTAATCATATGTTTCTGCTTATTGACTATAGCGACTTGTAAAACTGTGTGCCCGTGCTCATTGCGTGCATTTGTTATTGAAGTAAAATCTACCTTGCTTGTCTGTAGCTTATTGATTATTTTAATATTACCGTTTTTAGCTGCGGCGAATGCTTCGGCTATCAATTCTAGCAAGTAAGTGATATAACGATTTCCTGATATTTCAAGAGGAGTTTTATTATCATTGTTGGTGGGATTATAAGCAGCACCTCGTTTCAATAGAATCTTCGTAACATCCAGATAACCATTTTTAGCTGCAATATGCAGCGAAGTCGTACCAGTAGCAGTTGTTTTAGAATTGATGAAATCGTTTATTCCGTGTTGTTCCATCTGCTGCAGTAGTTCTTCTACTATAGCTGCATTACCCTTTGAAGCAGCAGTGTGTAGTGGGGTATTCCCTTTATTAGTGGCTTGTGTTACATCTGCTCCTTTGCTTAGTAAAAGTTTAACAATCTCTATCAATCCACTGTTAACGGCATAATGTAATGGTGTTCTACCTTCTAAATCCTTCCCATTCGTATCATCACCTTCGTTTATCATGCGCTGTACTGTTTTTAT
This sequence comes from Malaya genurostris, assembly GCF_030247185.1. Classification (NCBI taxonomy): domain Eukaryota; kingdom Metazoa; phylum Arthropoda; class Insecta; order Diptera; family Culicidae; genus Malaya; species Malaya genurostris. The sequence continues at coordinate 99,016,760 of NC_080572.1, forward strand.
ATCTCCATTCGCAGCAGCAATACTGATTTCGTTCTGTAAATGCATGTGGATTTCTGTTAAATTTGTATATCCTTGCGTTTGCAGTATCTTATTAATTATTTTCATCATTTTCATTATATCACATACAGTTTCATGATTGGGTCCAAAAACTGCTTTAGCTTTACAAAAGATTTTCGAATATGTTTTCAATGCACTTATCCAGTTTCCTTGTTGATATAGAACATTGGCTATGTTGTGTTGAGTCATTAGAGTTTCAGGATGATCTGGCCCTAGCCATGTTTTTTGATAATTGGCTATCTCTTGGAACTTTTCCAAAGCTTTATCGTATTGGTGTTGTAAAAGAAAAATGGATGAGATACTATTCATAGTTCTTAGTGTATCCACATGATACACTCCAAAAACTATTCTTTTCTTTGCTAAAACTTCGTTATATATATTCAAGGCTTCATCTTCTTCTCCTTGTTTGGCCAACACCAAAGCTATATTGTTCTGAGCTCGTATGGTATTACAATGCTGAGCACCTAATTTTTCTTTACGTATGGCGTATACTTCTCTGTTTATAGTCAATGCTTCTTTGCACTGTTCCAGTTCGGTTAGTACAAGTGCCATATGAAATTTTGAATCTAAGGTCTCTGAATGAAATGCTCCGAACAGCTCTGTTAGCTTCCCAACAACATCTCGATAAATGAGAATAGCCTCTTCATTTTTGCCTTGCCTATGAAGGATCAATGCAATAAAATCTTGCGTGTTCAAAGTATCTTTATCATTAGGCCCTAACACCGTCTTATACTTATCGTACACATCTTGTAGTATGACTAGGGCTTCACGATATGCTCCTTGTGCATACAGTGATTTTGCGATGTGCGTTTGAATATTTAGAGTGCCTGGATAAATTGAACCAAATAATTCTCGTCTCTTCTCGAAAGCTTGTTGAAAAACAACGTTCGCCGATTTGTAATCGCCTTTACCCATAAGAATTTCACCTTTCCCAATTGTGGCTATTATTTCTTGTTGTTCAGTTTGACCAATTTGCTTTAACTGCTCGATTTTTGGGTAATTGTTATTCACTGCCACCAACATCAGTGTATTGTTGTTCCTGTCACGAGTACTCATTACAAGTTTTATCATATTCAAGTCTTTTAAACGATTGAGATCATTAATAAGTCGTATGTTTCTCGACTTAACCATAGAAAATGATTTGCTCAAAACCTTGAAAAGGTTTATAATAGTTTTTTCAGTTGCACAACTCGCAGGTGTTTCGCCACATTCGGAGATGGCGTCGTAGTGGGCACCAGCACATAAAAGTGCTTCAACAATGGCTAGGTGTGAAAATTTTACAGCATAGTGTAGAGGAGTTATTTTCTGTTCGTTTACCATATTGGGGTTGGCCCCGTTTTCAAGCAATACCGTCACTACATTTTCGTAGCCTTTCCATGAGGCATAATGCAAAGACGTTCCACCTTCTGAATTTTTACTATCGACAACTGCTCCTTTCTTGATGCAGTGCTGCACATCAATCGGTTTGTTAGCTCTAACTGCAATAAACATTTCTTCAACAGCTGTGAGTGTTTTAATAACCGTTTCATCTTCTGTAATTTCTAAAGGCTTTTTACCGAGTATGTTTTTACCGTTGAAATAGGCACCATGTTGCAGTAAAAGTTTTACAATGTCACTACAACTATTGTTCGTAGCAATATGGAGAGGTGTATTGAGACTAATATCCTTGGCGTTAATTTCAGCACCACGGAGGATTAAAAATATGACCACTTCCGAATGACCTTTCATGGCAGCATAATGCAATAAAGTTTGATTCGATGCACCTCGTTCATTTACACTCAATCCTTTGCTAAGAAAAAAATCAGTAGCGGCTTTGAAACCCTCTCTAGCAGCAATGTGTATAGGTTTGGAGCCAGAATCGTTTGTTGCATGAATGTCAGAGCCTTCGTGCGTTATATATTCTACCATCTCTATGCTGTTTGTCTGTGCGGCAATATGCAAAATCGTCCAACCATCATTACCTTTGGCGTTCAAGTCCATTTCGTTGTCTTGCATCAATGTTTTTACTATTTGTAAATGTCCATTTGCTACTGCCAGTTCTAAACATGACCTTTTCTTCCAGTCTTTAACTCTAGTATTCGCATCATTTTTCAAAAGGACTTCAACAACATTATCATTACCACAAGCTGCAGCTATGTGAAGAGGAGTGCCTTCACTGCAAACTATGTTAACATTTGCCCCATTTGCAATTAAAATTTCTGCAATGTTGGCGTGACCATGTACTGCTGCCATATGTAAAGGTGTTTTATCTCCTATGCCTAATGCATCAACCGAAATTCCAGCTGTAATAAGTATTTGAGTGATTTCTAGATGTCCCCGTGTAGCAGCCAAGTGTAACAGAGTGTTATTCTCTTCATCTCTAACGTGCATACTAGCTTTGCTTATGAGGAGTTTTACAATATTTTTATATCCACACAATACAGCCATTTTAAATGCTTTTCCGTTTTGTGCATCGACATCAACATGATTGTCTACCAAAGTACGAACCATTTCTAAATTATTATTCTTTATAGCACCTTCTAGGACGGAGAAATTATCTGTGATTGCGTGGATATTGGCCTTATTTTCTAATAAAACCTCAACAATGTCTTTATGGTTGTGCAGTACAGCTACGTAAAGCGGTGTATGACCTTTAACACCTGTGATATCTACTAGAGCTTTATTTGCTATTAGTAGATTAACGACATCTTTCCGTCCGCCCATAATAGCTGAATGTAGTGGAGTAGCACCCAAAGAGGATATAATATTAACGTCAGCATTATGTTTTATAAGAAAAGAACAAGCTTTCAAATGGCCACTAAACGATGCTAGATGCAATGGAGTCATACCTGAACTATTTTTAGAATTTATATTCGCTCCATTTTCTATTAGAAGTTCAATAATATTTATGTTCCCATCAATCGAACCATAATGCAATGGGCTATTACCTGAAGTATCATATACATTTACATTTGCTTTGTTTTTTAATAGAAGTTCTGCACAATGTACATGACCTGCCATGGACGCATGATGTAATGGTGTTCGATTTAAAAAGGATTCGTCGTCTACAGCAGCTCCCCTGTTTATCAACAGCTTGGCAGTACCTTCCTGGCCATACTTCATAGAACTGTGTAATGGCGTATCACCGGATAAATTTTTGGCATGAACATGAGCTCCGTGAGTGAGAAGAGTAGAAATGATTTCTAATTTTCCTTGTGTAGCAGCCAAGTGTAGTGGTGTTGTACCGTCCACAGTGACTGCATTTACGTCAGCTCGGTTTGTTAGTAAAACATCAACAATGCTCTTGTACCCATCCTTAGCAGCATAGTGCAACGGCGTATTGTTAAATGTTTTGTCCTTCGGATCGACATAAGCGCCATGTTCTAGAAGCTGTTTTGTTATTTCAAGTCGACCGGTTTCCACCGCGTAATGCAATGGTGTACAGCCATCTAGTATTTTACAATTGACATCAGCGCCATGTTGTATCAACATTTTTACTACTTCCGTATGTCCGTTCAGTGATGCTGCATGTAAGGGCATCCAATTCTTGTCGTTTGTAGCGTTAACATCTGATTTACTTTCTAGAAGAATTTTAACCAGTTCTAAATGCCCGAGCTCTGCTGCTGCGTGTAGTGCACTATATCCTCCCTTGGTTACAATGATATTCGCTGGTGAATTCTTAGGGAGAAAAAGTTTGACAACATCGATGTGATTGCTCATAATTGCAAAGTATAAAGGTGTCGCTCCATAGTTGTCATGTAGAAATGGGTTTGCTTTATATTTCAATAAAAGCTCTACAGTATCGGTTCGACCATTCGCTGCTGCTAAGTGAACCGCAGTTTTTCCGTAATTATTTTTTTTGTCTATGTAATGATTACTATTTTTTAGTAAACATCTCACATTACTGGTTCTTCCATGTTCAGCTGCAATATGCAAAGGATTTTGTCCGTACATGTCCTCTTGGCTTGCATTTAAACCTTGGTTGATAATAAAACTCACAACATCTCTATTAGCTGCTTTGGAGGCATAATGAAGAGCGGTCCATTGTTTAGCATCTCTAGCATATACATCTGCCCCTTGCTTTATATAATCTTTAGCCGTAACTAGATCACCATCTGCCATTGCAAAAAAAAAATTTTCCTGGATAGAAACTATTTTAAGACCATTTTCGAAATTGTACCTGGTTTTGATTGGATCATCAATAATAGCCTTCCCAAGTTTTTCTTTTACTTTTATACAATTATATTTCAAAAGTTTTCTGGCGCTTGATACGATTGATGCAGATGGATCTGATAACAGTATCTCGCCTAATGTATTATCATGAGCTAAATGATTCCGCAAACATTTTCCTGTAAGTATTGGAGTACATTCATCTATAAATAGAAGATTATTCTCTAAATGTTTATCCAGCATCGAAATAATATCTAGTAGTATCATTTCTAGTACTGCTTGCAACTTTTTATCCTTTTTATAGAAAGAAATTTCTGATAATGAGCCGTCTAAAGCGTTTCTCTTTAGAAAAATTTCTAATTCAAATAGCATTAGGGATAGGTGGTAATCATATTTTCTTTTGGTTGATGAAGATTGTATTGAAGAAGACAAAATTGAACTTCCTTTACGTAGCATTGAACCTAATTCCTCAATAAATTGTATATCATAAGTGTCACATTGAGTTACATGATACACTTCTAACATTAATTTTCTAAGAATATCGACTGTTTTAGAATCTCTCTCATACCTACATACAACATTCACAGCAATATTTGTTATTGTATGCAGCACATATTTTATGTCTACTTTATCAATCTTCGTACTTATTTTCTGCAATATTTTGGCGGCAACAAACTTTTTTTGTCTCATACTATTACTATCAGTTACAGAATTCAATTGAGTTATACTCTGCAACAGAACAAATGCCTCAACATAATTCTGCTGTATATTGCCAGTAGCTTTTCTTGCGGAACTGAATATTTTATTTAACTTGTCAAATGATTTGTTTTCTTCGTCGGTCTTATCGATAATGCATTCACTTAGTCGCTTAACTATGGTATCTAAATTGCTTTGTTCATTTACATCAATACACATAGTAGTAATTATCGAAGTGAAATCAATCATTTTAGATATTTCTGCAATTTCGTCTAGTTCCTTGAAATTTTCACTTTGAACTATTTTTTCTAGGAGACATCTAACAATTTTAATTTTGTTTTTGTATAAAATATCAGTTATGGCATCATTTATTTTTTTTAAATCGTTTTGCACGCCAATGAAAAAACAGCTGTCCCGATTTGCCTCAATATTCATGCGCTTGTGAAGTGAATGGGCATGTGATAAGGAATTTCTTAAACCTGTGATTATTGCTCGTGTATTTTTTGGTAATTGTAGCAGTAGTAATTCACTCGTTGTATCCGAAAGTTTTGGAGACTCCAATGTATTTTTCATGAACTCACCCACTACTTGCAGAACTCTAGTCATAATCAATTTTCCTCCTTTCTCTGTTGCATTGACTGACATCGCTAATTTTATATGGTCACTTATTTTAGTGAGTGAATGAATATCCCTGATTTCGTTGTGATCTTTATATAACATTTCAAATTGAGGACACTTGCTTATAATCTCTGCAGAAATCACTTCCCTCTTTGATTTCGGAAGTTCAACAAGTTGCCTCATGTCTCTTCCAGATAGACGATCACTTTCACGCTCCAGTTCCAGGCTGAACAATTCTAAATAGCTCAACAGTTTATTTTTACTCAGAATTGAATTATAGAATAAATTAATTTCCTGTGCTTTTTACGTACTGTTAAGAATCCGATCAAACAGAATTCAATTTCTTCCCAGGGTAGACTAGCGTACGTTGATTTTAACTGTCGCTTCAACACATGAAGATTTTTTGCAACAGATGTTGCAATGTATACAAATCTTTCATCTAACTGGTTGTAAAAGTAATCTTGTTTCAATAAAGAAATATTCTGCACAGTTAACATTATTCGTTCTCTTATTTTGTTTATATAGTTACAAGAATCAACGCTATCGTGAGGCGTATTGGAATAAAAACGCAGGTTCAACAATTTATCCTCGACAAACCATTGCATTTTATCAGACAGTTGATAATTCTTAAGTTTTAACTCTTCATACGACTCGGAAAGAATCTCGTCTAATTTTTCGGAGTTCTTGGCGAAATAGTCTTCTGGCCATTTATCAATGAGCGTTTCGAGCAGACCGGTATCATTTGAACGAATAGCATAGTAAAATGCATTGTGGCATTCTTCGTCCCTATCCTTAGGCTGTACTGGGTTCCTACCCAAACATATATCTAGTTTATCTAATATATTATTTTTATGGTTCAAAATGTGCTCTAAAATCGCCTGTTGTTTGTGTTTGGTTGCCAAAATGATAAGATTCACGCTTTTCATACGAATGCTTAAACCATCGTCTGAGTTGTCAAAAGTTTGTGAAATTTTTATGTCATCTACGATTTTTGTTAATTTTTTAAATTTACTAATGTTACCCTCAACTATCACCTGTTGTAGCTTTGTTAAAGTATCACAACAATGCTTAGTTTTACGAGCTTGGTCGTTTCTGTTAAGGTCATTTACAGGTATAAACGGAGGTACAATTGTAGATGTCTCATTGTTGTTGAGAATTTTAATATTGTCTTTCATTGACATGTTGATATGTGATTCGATTTATATTTCCTATTCCTTAGAAACACGTCTATGAACAACCACTCGAATTCGAAGTGACGTGAAATCAGTTGATATACCTGAAAGTAAATAGAAGAGATTATTTGTATATTTTTATTTTAAAAAACAGCTGGATGTGGTCAAAGATAAAAGCTTAAAGAAAAAGATAAAAGCTTACTAAAGAAATACAAATTTGTTACATCATATTTCACCCTGGTATTTGTAAGTTTTTCTTCAATCAACAATATTTTAATAGCATCATTGGCCGTCATCGCGATGTTAGGTCCTTTACTCATATCTATATATATTTCAAGCAATGATGATGAGAACCGATGGATCGTAAATCAGTTGGAAATCGACAATTCGAACGTGTCCCATGCGGCAGAATCGTTTAAGGAGAACCTGCGACGACTTGGGAGTGAAAGGAAAGCGAGGAAATGCAATCCCGTGAATGATCTCAAGTGCAATTCGAAGCGGTCTGGACTTTATGTCTTCAAGGAACGGGAGACACTTACAGAAAAAGAAACATTCTGGATAATTGTGAAAGGCAAACTCCGGAAAACAGTGGAGTACGTAGGCCGCTACTTATATTTCGGGAACTGGCCACACTAATGTCAATAGCTAAAATCTGGCAACATCAAAATAAAGTTCGACATTTTTTAACATAAACGTGCTCAGAACGTTTTGATGTACAAACGCTATTTGTGTTGTTTACAGTGAGTTTAAAAAATCAATTTGGCTAAAAAATGGAAATTTCAAGAGAAGGATTTCATTGGATTATTTTTCACAACTTTCAACGTGGATGTCGATGAACTTAGTTCTTTGTATGGCGATGAAGTACGATCAAAAACTATTGTATTTACATCGCTAATAAAGTGAATTCAATGGTCGTAGTTCGGTCGCCGACGAATTTCGTGAAGGTCGTCAAAAATCAGTTGTTTTGCCAGAAAGCATCGATGCTGTGCTTGAACTGATAATGCAAAATCGTCTCGTGACATACTGTGAGATAGAGGAATCCTTGGGCATTCGTTCCACACGCGTGCATATAATATTGCATGAACACCTGGCCGTAAAAAAGGTTTGTTCTCGTAGGACAACTTGACAATCGCTTAAAAAGAGGCTCGTGTCGATTGGTGCAAGGAAATGTTAAGAAATACGATCGCGGTGTATCCCAAATTATATAAGATCCTAACAGGTGACAAATCATGGATATATACGTATGAGCCGGAAACAAAACTTCAATCGATTGTGTGGATGTTCAAGACTAGCCAAATCCAACAAAAGTTCGCGCATGCAGCACTTCGAAGCAAATGGTCGCCTGTTTTTTCGGAAGGAGTTGTGAACTATAAAATCCAGGATCATTATTTCTAATAGTTTTGATACGGCACATAAAGCGGCAATTCCTCGATAGTTTGAAATGTGGGATTTGTCGCCTTTCTTGTACACAGGAAAAATATAAGAAATCTTCCATGACTCTGGGAAAACGTTGAAGCGTTGAAGAGAGATATTAAACAGCATTGTCAGTGGGACAAGAAGGCTTCTAGAGCATTTTTTCAACACTAGTGACGGTATACCATCAGGACCTGAACTTGAAGATAGTTTCAACTACAAACCCGCATTGTTAACGACAGCAGTCGTTATCCTAGGGTGAGGACCAATTGATGAACGGAGCGGAATGTTACTGGCAGACTTTAAGATTTGTTGCTTAGTTAAAGTTTCATCGGAGAAAACTTTACTAAATTGAATACGGAATAAATTGCTAATACCAGCAGAGGTTGATGCATTCAATTCACCAAAGCACATGTGAATTGGTAATCCAGATTCCTTTCTCTGGTCATACACAATTAAAAATATCACATTCATGTAACCTGGTGCTAGAACCAAAATTTAAATATATGTACGTTTATGAAAATTATACTGAATAGAGGATATGAAGGATATGAAGGATTCTCTGGTCAGTCGGTGTTGAGCAGTCGTTCGCACTGCACGCGAATAGCTCTTGGCTCCTGGAAATTTTTCTGGCTACCTAGAGTTCCATTGATTCAAGGCTGATTGTATTGTAGCGATACAGAAGAAAATTCTTCGAAAATTCCCAAAATGGACGCTTGTCGTTCTGGGAAGAAATAACAATCTATGACTCCAGTGACGTCGATGATTTTCGACTTCAAAGCATTCCGTACTTAGCTTCCACTTTTCTTCCGGAAGTAACAGTATCATTTCAAATCGGACGAAGAAGAGAATGTCGAGTCTTGGTTGATGGATTGGAAGATTATGAACGTCTTAACCGATATTTGTCCGAGAAACCTCATACATTTTATTCATATGATCTAAAATAAGACAGAACCTTCAAGGCTGTCTTAAAAGGCTTATCAAATGATCAAAGAGCTAATAAAATTAAAAATGAACTAAAACATTTGGCCCTTTCCAAGTAATACTTATGAAAAAAAAGCGAATGGTACTTCTAAACCACGCTCTGGAATTTGAAATGAACCTTCTCTAATACACTTCAATCGAAGTGATGTAAACAATTTGAAAACTATAGAAAAAGTACGTTTCATTTTCCACATTAAAATTGATTGGGAACATTATAAACGGCATAATCGTATTGCAAACTTAACACAATGTCTTCGTTGCCAAGACTTCGGTCGTGGTACTAAAAAATTGTCATAACGGTGTTTGAATTGAGGTAAATCGCATTCGAAAGACTTCTGTCCAATGAATGAAACCACTGATAAATTTTCAGTTAATTGCGATGGAAATCATAAATCCAATTATTTGAAATGTCCTGTCAGTGTAAAAAAATTGAACGCTCGTTCGCTTAGACAACAAGTCAAATCAACGACCTTAAATTTACAGAACATACCTGAAAATCAAAAAAACGATACAAATGCCACGCCTAAGTCTTCTAAGGTGCTTATTTCTTCGAATGTAACGCAAAAAATAGGTACCCCTTACAATTCTTCTTCTAAAGAAAACAATTTACTGACTACCACTTAATTCTTCTAATGTAAACAAACAAAAAACACGAAAGCCTTACAGTTCGTCTTCTAATGAAAACAATTTATTAATCAGGTAGATCGACCACGTCATCTCTTCTAACGACAGTTACACTAGCGTAACAGGTAGACATCTACCTACCAGTATTCCACTCGCTTCTTTAAATGAAGTCGATTTAGGTGATATAGGGTAAGGGCTCCCTATTTCATCTCATTTGTAAGGACGTCGCCTTCAAACCCCGATTTAGCCTCTAAAATCACTGTAACTATTTCATATTACTGCTTCATTCGCCTTGCTCCACGTTGAAAATTGATTCACATTCCTTGAAAATTCAACTAATATTTATAAAACAGCTAAAAACACTAATGATGTTTTCACTACTCTGCTCCTAATTTCATCTCAATGGATTTTTATCCATCCTATCGTTGATCTTTTATTCATCCTATAAATTAGCAATGGCGACAGCAATCAAAACAAAATATTCCACTATTACACTCTCACCCTCATTCGCATGGCTGCCAGATGGCTGACTAAACGCTGTCAGCTGAAAAAATATGGCTTGCAGACATTCTGGTGACCGACTGCCTTACCGCTGCCACATATACAACTCAAACGATACAACCGTACCCACCAGGATTTTTCCACATTATTATTATTGGTAAAAAATTTACTCGTTGAATTATCTAATTAATGGGGCAATGACTTACGGAGATCTAAAGAACTATCTTTTAACATCATTTTATTAGTGAAAACAGATAGAACAGATATAGACTTTCTATGCAAAGTAGTACATATTTTCTATGAAAATACCTGGCATCTCTGTGCACAGCCGATGAAACACACACATACACACACACACTTCACAGCGTTATGTTGGCGTATAGCGGAATGAAACCAGTGCTACTAGATTTGCCACAATGGTTATTTCATTAGTATTTAACACGTTCTTTCTGGTAATATTCGAAACAGAAACAGTTTTATTGAAATATTAATATCAATAATTTAATTAAACTAATGTCACGGATACCAAAAACATACTTTTTGATGATAATTTGAAGAAGATAAACAATTTTTGTTTTGTAACATTATGAGATAACTTGGCAACTTTGCGAAACCAAATGAGATGAAAACAAAGCGCAATCAAGTGAACGAAGTGAAAAACTTTCATCTCATAGTTTTGAAGACTTTTATTGCTTGACGGGTAAATTTTGAAGTTTTTAATCGTTAACTAAACAAGTGGCAAGTGAACATAACTAATTATGAAGTCATTCAGCATTCAATGGTAGTGTAATTGTGCGAAATAGTGATCATGTTTTGAGACGAATCGATTAGTAGATATTCAGAAACATGACGAACTGTAAATCTTGAGACGAAAGTGTGTCCTAAATTGAAAAGTGAGTTTATTTTATATGAAAAAAAACGATCACCGAAGATTTTAAAAACATTTCTTTCAATAGGAAAGTGTGACAATAGCTTTTCAAATCATTTTAAAACATTTCACAGTTTGCTTCCGGTAGGTTATAAAATATTATTCATGTTCAAAGTTATGAGGTGAAGGGATGAGATGGAAATAGGAGCTCAGATGAAATAGGGAGCCGTTGCCCTACCAGAAAATAAAAAGATCTGCCTACAAGATCAACTTTTTTAAATGATCATCCGAATGAATTCGACTTCATAACTTTTTGATCATTGCAAGTTGGATGGCAATTTACAAACAATATTATAATGAGTTTGAAGTTTTACAAAGATGTTAAATAATTATTTGAATATTTTAAATTGGAATGCTCGATCTTTAAAATCGAGTGAAAATGAATTTTATAATTTTCTCAAAGTTCACAAAATTCATATTGCCATTGACAGAAACATTTCAATCTTCAACTGCTCATTCGGTTGAAGAATGTTCGCCGACGACAATATCAACGTTCTCGTGATCCTACTATGAAAAACATAATTAAGGATTTACAAAAAGAAACCAAACATAGATTTACTCTTTCGCGAAATTAAAATTTTGCTAAAGTAAGGTGAATAAATTAAATTATATTCTAAACCTTTCTGGAAATTTCCTAAGGTTCCTAAGTAACCTCAGAAACCAATTCCTGCTCTTGAGGAAGGAAATCAAATACTTCTTACAAATGGCGAAAAAGCTCAAAAACTTTCTCAGCAGTTCGAGAGTGTCCACAATTTTATTTTGAACGTTGTGAGTCTTATTGAAAATGAAGTTTCAGTGAAATATGATCATATTTAAACTCAAGTATTGTTACAAGATGACATTACTGAGACGAATTTTGATGAAATTAAATCAATTATTAGGAAACTTAAAAGCACGAACACTTTTTTTCTGTTATCCCCGTAGTTCGTCTCTGTAATCGTTCACTATAATTTTCAAACAATTTAACTACAATATGAAATGTGCTATACTTCATTACTTTCTAATATTGCTTATTACTGGAATAGTAAGGAAAATGTTTGTGATTGTGTCCAAACATTCGGAAGAGAAACTAAACTTGCTTACTTGTTTGCTTTTTTTTTTACTCTAACCTCTCCGCTCCCTTTATACAAATTTTGTATATATTGCAAAGTTTAATGATTTGTAGTAATAATTTTCGATTCCCCCAATATTTCATGGAACTTGCCGCCCCTGCTCCTGGTAATGATGGAATCTTTAATATTCTTATAAAAAATCTTCCCGATGTTGCCCTGAGACTCTTGGTAAAAAATTTCAATATTTTTTTTAAGCTTACTAAGAGATGGAAAATCACAAAGGAAATTCTCATCCTCAAACCTGATAAAAATCCAGCAGAAACATCATTCTATCAGAAAACGTATTGAAAAAAATATCTTGTTGAGAAAGATGGCTCATATAAATAAGAGTTCAATTTTACCAGAGCAGTTTGGGTTTCGTCATGAACATTCAACTACTCATCAACTTGTAAGATTAACGAACATGATAAAAGGAAACAAATCTTCTGGGTTATCCACTGGAGTTGCTCTTCTAGACATAGAAAAAGAATTCGACAGTGTTTGGCACAAAGGTTTAATCGCAAAAATGTCAGGTTTCCAGTTTTCGGGTTATTTGATAAAAATTTAATTTAACTTATCGCTTATTTATCAGAATTGTAAATTTGAATTGCTACCCGTACGAGCAGGTGTTCCGCAAGGTTCGAGCGTAGCTCCAATCTTGTATAATATTTTCACATGTGATCTTCCAAATCTACCCGTTGGTTGTCATGAATCGCTACCCAAGTAACATTTTTAATATTAATAAATACTTGTAGCTGTCTTTAATGCTACTAATATATCTTGCATTAAAACTTTAAACTCCACGAAAGCCTACTGAAAACCTCTATAAGAGCATGTTCCTGCCAAGTGGACCATTCTTCAAAAGGTTTATAAAGCAAAGTGAAGAATCAGCATAAAGCTGCGTTAAAACTTCAAATTCAAGAAAATTTTGAAACCAGCTTTACGATCAACATTAAATTTATTCGGATGGAATGAATTCCGCTATAAATAAACTGTTGTTTTGATAATATTTTTCTTGACTATATGTGTCATGTCTGCGTTGAATGCAATCAGTAAGAATTCATTGAATTTTATTTACAAGTTTGAGGCTTTAACCGAACGTAAAAACTTCATGCGCTTTTATTTTTATCGTGAATGTATGGATAAAAATAAGAATTATAACCATTCGCCTTGGAATAAATACGGTTTTTGCAAAAGTCTTCATGCTTTATGAAAATTATTTTCTGTGATTCATCGTCTTTTTTGTATAAAACTATTTCGTGGCGGTAAAACTTGTGCATACGTTCTGAACATGAATTATAAAAGTTCATCATACTTCCTAGTTTTTGCATTTCGAAGTTTATTTGATGTCAATAAAGGCTACGGCAAAGAACATCATAATGGCGGCCATGAAATTTTCTTTAATGCAAATTACACTTAATCTAAGAAGCAATGAATCAAATAGCCCACAACAAGAGTGTCATAAATGTACTTTAGAACCCTCAAATTTGCTCTGAGTGGAACTGTCATTAAATGAACACGCACACACACAAAACTAGATTTATGAAAGAATTTAACTGACAATAATGTTTTAAAGAAAAATTTTTAAAGCAATATTAAGAGTGTTTGCATGGTTTTATTCTAGTACAAATTGATTTATTTTTAGTCCAGTTGTTAAGCTAGGTAAAAGGTTTTATAGAAGCTTTAAAAACTATGATATTACTTGTCAAAAGCGACACTTATTATAGTTGTTATAAAACAAGTAGTGATTGAACAAGCAATAACAAAACTCCTATAAATTATAATCAAAACCATAAGGCATTCGAATTGTTACTTGGGTACTCCGTGACGACACAGGTCTGTTCAGCTATAGGTAGAAATCTAAGAGTGATCTGCAGTCGACTACAAAGAAGTTTAAATATTTTCAGTGGTTATCTGTCAAAATGGAAAATTGCACCAAATGCAGCAAAACGCAATTAATTATCTTTCCTCATAAGCCATGAGCTACTTTTCTTAAACCAAACAATAATCACATTATCGAATTGAATGGCTTGGAATTGACATGGTCTGATCAAGCAAAATACTTAGGTTTAACGTATGACAAAAAACTCACTTTCAAGGATGGTATTGAAGGAATCCAGGCGAAGTGTTATAAATATATTAAATGTTTATATCCTCTTTTAAAAAGAAATTCTTAGCTCTGTCTAAAAAAAAACAAATTATTAATTTATAGACAAATTTACAGACCAGCCATGCTTCATGCAGTACCAATTTGGTAAAGTCGTTGTCCTATCAGGAAGAAAACGCTTCAAAAGATTCAGAATAAAATTCTGAAAAAGATTTTGAAGCGTCCTCCCTGGTTTAGTACAAATGAGTTACATATAGAACCATTAGATGTAATGTCAAATTCCGACAAAAATCGATGCAATCTTCAATTTTTTTTTTTCATAAATACGTTTATTTCATAGGCAATATACATAAGTTTTTCTTCGTCGTGGCATCCACAATACATAGTAGTTTAAACCTAATACATTTCGAATATCATATTAGTATGTTGGTACTCATTAGTTAATCTAAACACTGTTTTTATCAAGCGAGTTGCTATTTTAATTACATTAAATAAAATACATTTATTTTGTACATGATCTTATAACTATTTCAGGATTGTTTGTATCAGTTCACCACTTATATTCAATATCCTATAGTTGGCTATTGGTTGAACTCATGGAAGAGAAAACAGTTTAACATAAAATAAAATTTAAATTGGAACTCCAATGGATTTAATGAAATGATAAAGAAGTTTCATGTATGGAAGGTCACGACAAGCAAGAATGTCGCGAACTGGGACATTGGATAGTCTACCTTGGGTACGCAAGGAATTTATTAGTTGAGATCTGACATCACGAAACTCCACGCATGTCCAAACAACATGGTCAATATCGCGGTAACCTTCGCCGCAAGCACAATGATTAGTCTCGGAAAGTCCAATTCGAAGGAGATGTGCATCTAACGTGTAGTGATTGGACATGAGTCTGGACATCACACGAATGAAATCTCTACTCACATCCAGTCCCCTGAACCATGCCTTTGTCGATATTTTAGGAATAATTGAGTGCATCCACCGACCCAGATCATCTTTATCCCAAGAAGCTTGCCAGCTGGCAAGTGTTCTTTGGCGAGACGCGCTATAGAATTCGTTGAAAGCAATCGGTCTCTCATAAATTTCACCCTCAATAGCACCACGTTTGGCTAAAATATCGGCTCTTTCATTGCCTGGAATGGAGCAATGAGCCGGAACCCAAACTATTGTGATTAGATAATTATTATTCAATATGTCGTTCAGACACTGTTTTATTTTACCCAAGAAAAACGGTTCATTTTTGCCAGCAGCGTTTGAGCGAATGGCTTCAATTGCACTCAGACTATCTGTGAAGAGGAAATAATGGTTTGGAGATAATGTGACGATTACATTCAAGCTATAATGAACTGCTGCTAACTCTGCTATATAAACAGATGCAGGTTCTTGAAGCTTGAATGAGGCCGAAACATTATTGTTGAACATACCAAACCCTGTCGCTTCTTCCATTCGCGATCCGTCCGTGTAAAACATTTTCTCAGAGTTAATATGCCTGAACTTACTTGAAAATATTTTTGGGATTTCCATAGAGCGTAGGTGGTCCGGGATTCCACGCACTTCGCGCTGCATGGATGTGTCGAAAAATAAAGTTGAGTCAGGTACATTTAGGAGGCTGACACGGATAGGAATATATCTTGAAGGGTTGATTTCCTGTGACATATGGTTAAAATATACTGTCATGAATTTTGTTTGAGATCGAAGCTCGACTAGTCGTTCGAAATTATTAATTACCATGGGATTCAGCACATCACATCTTATTAGCAGGCGTGATGAAAGCTCCCAAAATCGATCTTTTAATGGAAGAACTCCCGCCAGAACTTCAAGACTCATTGTATGTGTCGAATGCATGCAGCCTAAAGCAATTCGCAAACAACGGTACTGAATTCGCTCAAGTTTGATAATATGAGAATTTGCAGCGGAACGAAAACAAACGCATCCATATTCCATCACTGAAAGTATCGTTGTCTGATACAATTTTATTAGATCTTGCGGATGAGCACCCCACCAAGACCCTGTTATTGTTCGAAGAAAATTTACTCTTTGTTGGCATTTCGTTATCAGATACCTAATGTGTCCTCCCCACGTGCATTTGGAATCAAACCACACCCCGAGGTATTTGAAAGTCAAAACCTGTTCGATTATTCTTCCCATCATATGAAGCTGAAGTTGCGCGGGATCATGCTTTTTTGAAAAGACGACCAGCTCTGTTTTCTCCGCAGAGAATTCGATACCAAGATGAACAGCCCAAACGGACAATTTATCTAAGGTATCTTGCAATGGTTTTTGCAGATCAATAGCTTTGGATCCAGTAACTGAAACCACGCCATCATCTGCCAATTGTCTTAGTGTACATGGGGTTACTAGACAGCTGTCAATGTCATTCACGTAAAAATTATAGAGGAGCGGACTGAGGCATGAGCCTTGCGGGAGACCCATGTAGCTAATTCTGATTGTTGCCAAATCGCCATGTGAAAAATGCATGCGTTTCTCTGACAAAAGGTTGTGCAAATAATTATTTATAACCGCTGGGAGTCCATGTTGGTGGAGCTTGTCTGAAAGAACATCAATGGAAACTGAATCAAATGCTCCTTTAATGTCTAAAAATACAGATGCCATTTGTTGCTTTTGAGCGAAGGCAATTTGGATGTCAGACGAAAGTAATGCAAGGCAATCATTCGTCCCTTTATTTCTACGGAAGCCAAACTGAGTATCTGACAACAAACCGTTCGTCTCGACCCAAGTGTCGAGACGTCGTAGAATAATTTTTTCGAACAATTTTCTGATGCAGGACAACATCGCAATGGGTCTATATGAGTTGTGATTGGAAGCTGGTTTCCCCGGCTTTTGAATGGCGATAACTTTCACTTGTCTCCAGTCAGGTGGAACAATATTTTGCTCAAGAAACTTGTTGAACAATTCCAACAAACGTCTTTTTGCGAGGTCGGGCAGATTCTTCACCAAGTTGAATTTAATTCTGTCCAATCCAGGAGCGTTATTGTTACAAGACATGAGTGCTATGGAAAATTCCATCATTGAAAAGGGGCTATCAATGGAATCATCATTTGAAGAAGACTCCCTAACAATGCTATGCGTAGGAACGGAATCTGGACAAACTTTCCTCGCAAAATCAAATATCCATCGATTCGAGTACTCCTCACTCTCATTTCCTACGTTACGATTCCTCATTCGTCTGGCCGTATTCCAAAGAGTGCTCATTGAGGTTTCTCTTGACAAACCTTCCACAAAATGTCTCCAATAGCTGCATTTCTTAACCCGAAGTATGTTCTTGTACTTGGTTTCTAAAACCAAGAATTTTTCAAAATTCTGAGGAGTTCCTCCTCCTCGTTTTAAAAACGTCTTGAAAGCATTTTGTTTCGCGTGTTTAGCATCTGAGCACTCTTTGTCCCACCAAGGATTTGGAGGTCTTCTGTTAGACGATGGACCAAGAAATCGTTTGGTTTGGGCTTGTTCTGCGGCCTCCAGAATCGAACAAACGAGGAAGTCATATTCTTCAAGTGGGGGAAGCTCTTCCATTGAAGTTAAGACACTTGAAATATTACTTTGGTATTTAATCCAGTCAATATTTTTTGTCAAATC
The DNA here is from genome assembly GCF_030247185.1 of Malaya genurostris. Lineage (NCBI taxonomy): Eukaryota > Metazoa > Arthropoda > Insecta > Diptera > Culicidae > Malaya > Malaya genurostris. The sequence goes on from NC_080572.1 coordinate 99,034,706, forward strand.
ATATGGAATATTAACTGAATTAGCAATGCCTTTGTTACTGCTAATTGAGATGATGATTGGTAAATGATCGCTACCATGTAAATCAGGAAATACTTTCCAGGTGCAATCTAGTCGAATTGAAGTCGAACAAAGAGATAAATCTAATGCACTTGGACGTGCAGGAGGTCTTGGGATCCGTGTCATGCTACCCATATTTAGTACCGTCATGCTAAAATTGTCGCAAATATTATATATTAGAGATGATCTGCTATCATTGTAAACGGAACCCCACATCATTCCGTGCGAATTGAAATCTCCTAAAATCAAACGTGGAGCAGGAAGGGCTTCGACAATTTCATTAAGCTGTCGTTGTCCAACTTGAGCTCTTGGAGGAATATATACCGAAGCAATGCAAATGTCCTTTCCTTTAATGTTTATTTGACAAGCAACAACTTCTATACTAGAAGTCGAAGGAATGTTTAATCTATAAAAGGAATAACATTTCTTAATTCCTAAAAGCACTCCACCATACGGGGAGTCTCTGTCGAGACGTATAATGTTAAAGTCATTAAAATTTAAGGCTATGTTTGATGTAAGCCATGTTTCGCACAAAGCAAATACATCACATTTTTGACTATGCAACAAAACTTTAAATGAATCAAGTTTTGGCATGATGCTTCGACAATTCCACTGCAGGACAGTGATTGAATCATTTGCGGCGGATGATAAATTATCCATCAAATGATACAAAACCTGAAAGAGCTGGCCATTGAGCTGATAACTGTTTCAAAAAAGTTCTAGCTATTGGAAGGAATGCTGTTATGATGGTCTTTAGAGGTTCAGAAATATTGAATGCAGCGAAAATCCATTCTACAATTTCCGAAAATTTCAGTAATCCTGTTGGTGAATGTGAAATGGAGCCCACTGGATTATTGTCTTTTCTTGAGCTAGTTCCTGGATTGGTTTGTGAATTTGACAAACCAGGAGGCACAGTTTTTGGTTTTAAATTTGGCTTTTTAGCTTTAACACGGGGATCTTTTTTTGAAGGTATAATTTTAGGTGTCTTTTTTGGTATTTTGTGGTTTGTTAATCTCCTCTTAACAGACCCTTGAGGAGTGACAAACGAGGTATCTTCACTATTTCCGTCAGAGTCAGATTCCTCTGGCTCCGCAAGATTTGAAAAACCGTTTTCGGTTTCCAAAGGGGAGACATGTATGACCGTTTTGAGCATTTCTGCATATGTGCGCTTAGACCGTGCTTTTAAAGAAAGCTTCATTTTGTCTTTACGCAGCTTAAATGCAGCGCACACTGAAAGATCATCATGAGGGCTTTCCCCACAATAAACACATTTTTCAACATCTTTATCGCAAAGATTATCCTTATGAGGCCCTTGACATTTGATACATTTGGACTTATTACTACAGTAAGTAGCTGTATGTCCGAATTTTTTACAGTTCGTGCAATTCATAACATGCGGTACGAAAAGCCGAACAGGAAGACGAATTTTATCGATATAGACATGGCTAGGCAATGCAGATCCGGCAAATGTTACGCGAAACGAATCTGAGGGACGATAAGACTTTTTTCCATCGACAATAGATGCTGAGTACAATTGTTTGCACTCGAGTATCTTAACTCCCTCAAGCATGGAGTTTTTAAAACGGCCAACTCCATTTTTAAGTAAATCATCTGCTGTCAGACTTGCTTCAGTCACAACACCGTCGATTTCTACCTCCTTCGATGGAATGTAAACTCGATATTCAATAGCAAATAATTTACAGGTTACAATATCGTTTGCCTGTTTCAAGTCGTTAACTACAACTCGAATTTTATCTCTATTAACCTTACAGATTTCTTTAACTTCAGAGAAATGTGATGTCAAATCCTTTGTAATTTGCATCAAGTTTAAAATCTTTTCTTTTTTTCGAAGATAGACTATCCATGGCCCAGTGGTACCCTGTGGATAATGTTTAGCCCTCGGAGTATTTAAACTTTTACTAGTATCCGGAATCGGATTCGGATGATCTTCAATGAGATCATCCATTACATTAAATTTTTTTTGTAAATTAATAATACCAAAATAAAAACTTATGTTTAGTAAAATTTCAGATATAAGAAATAAAAAATAAATTAAATTAAATCTACCTTGTAGCTGATGTCTCTGTTCCTTTATCGTGAAGAACGACGTGAAGCTCTTCCAACGATTTCCAATTGGCAGTCTTTTGCTGTTTCCAATTGGCAGTCTTCTGTCGTTTACTGCTATCTCAGTTGCTCTGCCGTCGTTGTGAACACCACTGCACTTGCTGTACCTGACCCCAGGTACAGTGCTTTTGCTCTTGGTGGCGATCAAATGCGATGCTTGCAGTGTAGCACCTCGCGATATATGCCGTCTCTTTTGATCCTACGCAGCGTACAAATTCTGGTACCTGGTAGATCAGCACTGGGTTGCTTTAGCACCTCTGTGCCTTTGCACCCCTTCGTCTTCGCACCTTTATGCGATGGCACCTCTGTGACTCGTCACTTCTATGCTCTCGCACCTCTGTGTCTCTACACCTCTGTGCGTATGAACGGGATGGCCTTCGTTGCTAGCTTTCCAGTCGGGAAACGCCCCGAATATTGCGTTTGCTATGGGCAGTTTAACTACCTGAAGCTTAGAATTGTCTCGGTAGCAGCCGTTAACTCACGAGCCAGTACAATCGAAACACAACCTCTTCGCTTGAATGGTTTTTACTGAATGATGCAATCTTCAATTGAATCGATTCGCTCTCTGTATTAGTAAGTTAGTTTATAAGTTTCTTTTTCCCTATTACACAATAGGGTAGGTTTACAATTTTTCCTACACAAAAATCACAGTACTACGGAATCAAATTATGTCTTAATAGTAATAACCAAATCATGCATATGATAGGATTGAAAAGTCACAACTTGAACACCCAATTTAAATCTTAATAATTTAAGTTTAACTCATATTTGAACAAATATTTATTTACAAAAAAAATCGAATCAAATCACTTAGAGAGCATTACGATTTTTCAGATTTCTTAATAACTTTCTCTCTGTTTAAGTATTTTCTATAATTTTCTTTACGGATAAAAAGGATAGCAAGATTGTTTTCAATATCATGTTTATTACTTTTTACTTTTTTATTTATGACTTCTGGTCAGGCAGTTATTTTTTCGTTTTTTTAACGATATCAAACTTACTAGAGATCGTGTGAGGAGAAGGAATTTAAAAAATTGTGGAGTAATAGTACTCAAGGAAGAGCAAGAATGTGAAGATAAAGTGCGGAGAATGAGACGTGACAAGAGTCATTTAAGTAAGCAGAAGGTAATCATCCGAGTCTCTGATATGTCAGAAAGTAAAGGTAAAGGTCGTTTACCATTTACTATCTAAACCGGTTGGCTGGTCGTTTTCAAATCGAGAAAGATTTCTCGAAAAGTGAACAATGGAGAAAATTCAACAAACGGCCCTTCTAAGGGCTAGAAATGTAAAACTAAAAGAATAATTTTTCTACTGAAATGTGAAAAACTTTAAATAATAGGTTTAGTGTGAATTCATAACAGAATAATCAGTTTATTATTCGATTCCTTCACGTTTCATCTTCCTCTCATCAGCTGCTTATCCACCTAACAGTTCAATTTAAACCGCTATGCAGAGGTAAAGTATACACTATTTATATAATAATTTTGGAATATACGACCAGTTTCCGGTGCTTCCGAAATCGGAAACCAGGGTAGCCAGAATTGGTTTCAATGGCTGTCTCCTGACAATGACTACTAATTACACATTTTCAAAATTTACCCTCTGAGAGAGTGATAAGTTTTTGATCGTGAATATCTCTTGTTGTATCCAACGTATCAGCATAACTTTTGCTACATGCCATTGGAAATATGATCTTAATTTTGATAAAATTTTCAGTTGCAAAGTCAAATAATTCAAAATTTAACTTTTCTGAAATATTCGGTATTAACGAGTGTCAAAGAGGAAAACTCATGACGCGTGATTTCCTTTCTCGTATTTTGAAAGCTCATAGCTTGGTGATCTGTATAAGAATTTATATAATCTAACTAACAATTGATTCAAAATTGTTCAACTTGAACGTGTATTGCAACAACATTGAAGTGTTTCAATAGTACCCTATTGAAAATCGTGTCAGTATTCACCTATGTCAGCACCAGCCAATCAGAACGCGTTCTGAATACGAGAACAAAATATCTGCTACTGCTCAACTGCATCGATCAAGAGATGATCATTTTACTTTTTCTATCATTTTCTGAGCAAAGCTTATCGAAGCTAGCTAAAAATACGTTGCGCTTAAAAATGTTCTGCTAAAGTGAAGTGGTACTATTTGTATTTTCTAGAAAGTGCATCTGTAGCATAAGGCTTATCAGCAACATTCTTGAAAACGGAATCGAAAAAGCTCTTCCAGCGAGCCATTCTGCAAGTGGAGGAAAAATTTATTAATGCCCGTGAACATTTCGTTGGTTGCATTTCTATATCATCTGTAAGTTTAGTGATAAAGCTCCATACTTTCATGCATTCATGTAACTTTGTTGGGATTATGTCATTGCTCAGTTGCACGAGCGATACCTCATTGAAACGTTTCATTTTCCGCTTAGGGTGTATGTCATTGCTCAACTGTAACGTTTCATTATTCGTTTGTGGTGAGTGTCTTTGCTGAAAGCTATTGCTAAATTGTCAGCATGATGAATCATAAATGACAGTTTAGTTAAAACAACAATCGATTAGTTGTACCAAATTGTAACCAATCAGATTCAGAAAAAGAACTAATATTTTAGTTGTTTTGAGATCGCTGGCTTTTTTGTGAGTATTCATTCTCCATCACATTCTATGAAGTGTTATACTGTTATAAAAACAATCATACATAAGGGACTTGTGACAATGTCATTATTAAACTTTAGGGCATATTCAGGAGTGTTCTAGTTCTAGATGCATAATTTATGTCAGTTTTAAAATTTAAATCTAGCAATTATAACAAAACAATCTCTCAGCCCCAGCAGCATTTTATCTGTGTTTCAAATATAGAAAAAAATTAACGGCAGCGTATACCAGTTTTAAATTTGACAGTAGAACTGTTCGAATACATAAAACTAAAACGGCTTGCTGGGGATACGTTTGTTTCAGTTTCAGTTACATTATATACCACCCATATAAATCTTGCAGCTGCTGAATTTGCTCTTAGACATCACGCGCTTATTTTTCCATCACATCCATTGATTACTCACACTCTGGGATGCCAGGTTCACAGATTAATCTGGGTCTCACAGATTTCCAACTTTCTGCCCAGATTTTCACAGATTTCTGGAAATGATCACAGATTTTCATCGATTTTTGAAATCGATCATAGTTTAGTACCAAAAAGTACAGAGCGGGTGAGCAAAAAGGTACAGAGCGTGTTGGCAGTGAGACCTTTTGATTGCTCACCAAAATGATTTCGATCACTCGGATTTGCTCACCAAAAGGATTCCGACCTACTATTATGGTACGGGAAACGTGCACAGATTTTCACAGACAGGTTTTTGGCTTGAGCACAGATTTTTGAAAAAATGACCTGGCATCCCTGCTCACACTTTTTTGTTAGTTTCAGAGTGCCGGCACTTATTATAATTACGAATAATCATAAAATGTTACAGATACAGTTTTCCAAGAAAATGGCTAAATAGCGGCTCTTACACGAGTCAATATTTTTGTCGATATAAGAACTATTGTCAATTCCTTTTTCATGTAATGGACTCCTCTTCGAATTAACGAAAATATTTTCAAAATACCAAAACTTCTCATTAATCTGACACTAGTTCCTCCATAAAGAAGACACTGTTCAAAATGTTCATCTAACTTTTCTCTCACTGTTCCGTTGTCTAGTTACAATATTAATAGCTCCGAACGTTTGATTTTTTCGAAATATGCAGACGCAAGATACCAAACAAACTAGTTTTACAATAATATTGTCTCGTGTAAGGGCCGCTAATCATGAAATTATCAATATGAGTTCTGCTAAAAATTATATATACTTACCTTACAGAGCTTCTCTCTAAAAATTTCCGTTTGCTGCTAAGTCCTAAGTGAATCGATCCAATTGTTTACAACCTCACATCATGACACTGAAACGAAGAGTGGGCGAGATGGACCTACTATGGTCTCAGCCAGTCTAAACGAAAGATAAGTAAAAAAAGAAACGAAAGTGATGTTTACCTGTTGCTTTTGCATCAATAATACACGCTTATTGTAACTACATAAAGTTGAATCAAAAATAACTTAATTTCACAAAAACATACACTCGAAAAAATCTACACGTTAATACTACGAGAAACTTAACTCTAATGTTTACAATATACAGATACAATATTGGGTTTCTCTATTGCCGTTCTTATTTTGATATCACGTACTTGTTTGAGTCAATTTAGTGAAGATAGCGATAGCGTCTGTTCAAAGCGAACTAAAAATCTGAACATAAATTTGTTAATTTGTATTTCTCGTGTCGTTTTCGCTGGATACTAAACGTAATTTAGTTTCTACTCTAAAAGCTGTAAAGCCGATCGTTGGCAGCCAGTTTCGAACCTAGTTTTAACCAAATACAAATAACATTGGGTTTCTCTATCGCCGTTCTTATTTTGATATCACGTACTTGTTTGAGTCAATTTAGTGAAGATAGCGAAAGCGTCTGTTCAAAGCGAACTAAAAATCTGAACATAAATTTGTTAATTTGTATTTCTCGTGTCGTTTTCGCTGGATACTAAACGTAATTTAGTTTCTACTCTAAAAGCTGTAAAGCCGATCGTTGGCAGCCAGTTTCGAACCTAGTTTTAACCAAATACAAATAATAGTACCCCTAGGTATCATACCAATCGCTTGAATATTTTTGATTCATCAAAAGAACAAGTTGGAATAGCCTTTTTGTTAAGATTTGAACTGACTGTTTCTTGTATTTTTTTTAATAACATAGAAAACTTACAGGGAATGACCAACACGAAATTGATGGTGTCTATCAGTAGAAAGCATTATCGTGCGATACCGGAGACCCTCAAAGACTGATCCACAACATGGTCGATAAAATCTGTAATATCAGTAATATTGAAGACGGATTTTAATACGCGAGTGTAAGGACAACTGGTTCGGGCACAAATACTAATGTTAAATTATACCAAAAACCATTAACTGAAATCAGAAAATATTTCGGCAAGTTATTAAATATAATTTTTTCAACATCATTAATAAGACAAGCACCAAAAAAAACTCATGAAATAAATTAAACCTTGAAACCTACTCCTTATTCATCTTTCATTAATAGAATATGGACTTAATGGCGAAAAGCTTCTTCATTTCTTCAATCACATCGTTCAGCTAATAACAAGCATTAAAATTTTATTCGGAAAACCTTGTGTAATGATGTGTGCAATGTGCAATGAAATTGGTTAGCTCAGTATATTTGCTCTCAGGTTCAAAATATTTCCACATTTGCTTCGTTATAACCCACTTTATTATATATCTCAATAATCATCTAAACGAAGAATATCGCTAATGGCACAACCTTCTTGTTATCAGTAAAGATTCCCCCAAAACTAACTGGGCACATGAGTTCTCTTTCAGCAATATATTCACGATACCTACCAAAACCTAAAACGCAAATCAAAACTAAACAATTATAAACAACTAAACGAAACCTGCCAACCCATTAGTATCCACCAGAACAAATAAAAAGAATTTGTTTCAATCTTCACCCTCTAACGCTTTTCGTCTTTTGCATAATAATAAACAGTAGCTATGGGAAACTAATTTCTACCCTTCAGCGTTGCTAGTAATATGTAAAATTCGTTAGAGTAGACTGTCGCTCTGACAATGTACCGAATATGAAAAAGCGTGTCCTCGCAAATTTGTCGAAGTATTCCGTATTATAATTTGTATTTGTTTTAACATCATTGAACTGAAATTCGAGACAGTTTTGAATCTGATTCTTGTATCCGGTTTGCTCACACCTCCGTTGCTAAGTGTTAACCCAAAACAGTTTTGGTATTAACGACATTAAAACACATTTAAAAAAATAAAATATATCGTGCGTTTTTCAATTTAGTTGAATTTTCGATTTAAATTTCCAGTTCACTTACGTGCATCATTCAATATAGACGTGCCTCTATACAGTCTCGGTGATAGAAACAAAGTACAAAACGTGTAGTGAACAATAAGCAAACTCCATATTTTTTATGGCATGTAGCAGAAATTATGTTTGTGCGTTAAATACAGCAAGAGATAATCAAGATCAAAAACTTATCACTCTCCGAGAGAGTAAATTTTGAAAATGCGCCCCATGGTAAAGTAAAACATATTCACATCATAAAATTTGCATGTGTTTTTAAGATTAATTAATTCATCGACCCATCAAGTATTGAGCAGAAAATATATGAAAATAATTCTTAAATAGAAATTGAAATTTAACTCAATGCACTTATCGATGTTTTGATCCATTTGCTGTCAATGTGCGTTTTGCTTTTCTTTGTAACAAATCTGATATGCATGTATGTTGCCTTTAAACTTACACCAGATTTGAGAACCACCCAGGTTTAGAGTAGGTATGTTCTGCGCATGATTTTACTAACACAACTTGACTTTGCTCTGGTGTCATCGCAAAGGGAGAGCCAATGCTACATCGATGAGCACGTGGTTGTGTTTATCCCGGTATGATGGATTTTGTTTCGATGTTTTTTTGCACAAAATTTAATTCTAGACAAAAATGTTAGATATTTTCATACGTATTAGGGGTACCCAATAGTATTTTATCGCGTGTGGGTTCATTCAAGATAAGGCACCATTCAAAATGTTATTTGAAGTTAGTCATACTATCGCTCTTGTGTAAGTGGTGTCGCATTAGGAATGTATGAGTACATTACGTGTGCCTGAAGTACGACTGTTTCAAATAAGAACATGGTTTGCATAAGTGGTGAAATTTGATCGGTATGATAGTTTCGTCAAGTTTGATGAAATTGGCAAATTGCTAATTATTTGCTTTCTTAGTAAAATATTGTTCCCAAAGTTTCTGTAGTCCAAAATCATTCTAGTATAGACACCTTTCTATGCGCGAATTATTTCTAATCGATAGTGTGAAACTCTCACCACACACATATTGTGATACGAGTGCGTTGAGCAGCAAGAGATTTAGCTTACCTTAGTATGTACCTATGACATATGCAACACGGATTGTGAATAGACTGTAGAACCTCGACAGCTGTGTTTAGTGATCATGAAATAGCTGATAAAAATATTGCCTCAAAAACAACATGCTCTCTTGAGAGACATTAGAAGTTTTGCCCCACCAATAGAGTAGTAGAAGTTCCGTAGTACTCCGGTTTAGTATTTAAGATGCTGCTCAGTGAACCTGTTTATTTCGTTTAGTCATTCCACATTGCTGGTATTGTAAAAATAGCCATAGGCTATTAGTTGCTTTTCATCTGCCGTATATCTAATTGCTATCGCAAATTACCTTTAAAAAATCACAATCCGATTCACTTAAGAAGTGTTACTAGACAAATAATTTAAAAAGTGATAATTCTGTGTGAAAACATCCCGTGTTTGGTGTACATATTCCCCGGATCAACGTCAAACTTTACGCCTTGTGGTAGTTCGTGGAAGCAACCCAAGTAACCTTATCTTTCAAGGCCACCGCTATAGGTTGTGAAGTGAGTGAACTATTTACTGATTCGAACATTGTTTCGTCTTGTGGAAAGTTGACAATCATTATACAACCCACCGATCCATTGAAAAGTATACATCAAGACAAAGTGAAAATGCTGTCCCATTTGTTGAAGGAAAACATTAACGTGATTGTTAGCACCGGGAATGTGCTAAATGTGAGCGACCTTCGGAAGAAAGCAGGCCAGAAACCAACAGATGAGGTAGGTTCTTTCCCAGCATGACTGCACCGGACGGTCACCAGTTCCGAATTCCTGTGTTGAGCGCAAAAAGATACTTCTAAAGCAGCTTTCTACTTTGGTTTCTGTTGTAGTAAAACGGGGAAATACACATCGGAAATTTACACGATTGCAAAATTTATTGCTGTTTGAGCTGTTTTAATGCACATGCTATCGATCTTGGGGTGTTGAAAATAAGCGTAAATGTGGGTAGTCGTGATGTTGAGTAAGTTAAACAATTTGTGGTTGTAGGGTTTTCCGCATTTTGAGTTTTATAAACATTGACCAATAGAGTTTTCGCATATGGCCGATTCAATCATTAACTGAAACCACATGGGTTTTTGGTTTTAATTCTGTTTCTAAATCTAATACGCACTTGAAATACCGATAAAAACTGATTTGTTATCATTTCCGGAATGTTTTATTCTAATACAGCTTCGAAATATAGTCTCGCTACACGCTAATGGTCTAGAAAAAATAAAACAAACAGGATAGACCGGAGGGACGACTGTCATATGAGCCATTCTGAAAATGGATAACAAGTCATTAGATTTCACATACTCCGATTTTAAACAAAACTTTACACATGTTCTCAGTATAGCAAAGCATTTGTTTTGCACTCATTGAGATACCGATTCGATTTCAGAATGATTTTTAAAAAGGGTGAAATACGAAGAATATAGTGTTTCGTGAATTGTACCATTTTAGCAAGTCTACATACAGGAACAATAATTGAATGTAGAATTGCATATAGCTTGGTAAAATTGCGCAATTCAATAAAAAAATTTAATTACCTTGCCTTTCATCGTACCCAGAGGGGGGCCCTGGCCCCTCCCGAAATGAAAAGCAGATATATAATTATTTAGAAGGTCTCAGACATTTGTTACAGAAATAACACGACAGTAAAAGTAGAGAAATGTAATACAATAACAGTTCCAGTGGAAAGTTTAAAGTGTCTGTTAAAAACACCCATAAAAGGCACACCGATAATTAGGTACATAAGCAATCTTCTTTTTTTTGGGCCCCTCCCGAAACGAAATCCTGGGTACGGGGCTGCTTTTCATGCCTAAATATCTCGAGAATGATTGCTTATCGGAGAAGAGATTATTATGAGCAAATTTGTTGACTGTTTATGTTTATGTACACTAAGGTTTTTTTTCTCACAAGGGTTACGTACAGTATTAAAAAAAAAACATGTAAAACAAAACCTTGTTATATGCGGAAACTGTGAAAAGAAATGCGTGTGGAAAATTGGGCATAATAATAACTACCAAAGACTCGTTATCCGGTAGGTGAATTAATCTAAATGGCTCATACTATATGTATAATGTATTACGAGTTTCCAGAAGAATGAGAATAAGTAGGAACAAATTAGAACGTTCAAGTTGAGAAGAGGTGGTAACACCACCCATGAGCATTTTCCCTACGAATGAAGCTTCAGAAAGAGTTTTTTTTTCAATCCCGAAGATGCGATGTGTAGTAAACAGTAACGGTCTTCAAAATGATTTCAACTGAGTGGAAAGACATGGGTTCATTGGATTGGACATGGGCTCATTGGATGAAAATCTATGCTCCTGCTTTAGAGCCAACATTCAGAAGGAAGAATACGTAGAGATGAATGCGATTCAAAGTAGAAAATGTATTGCTATGTGTCATCCTGAAGCAGCTTATTTCATCGACGTAGATCATATCATTCATAGTGGTATAAAATAGTGCTAGAGCTATATCATTCATAGTGGTATGAAATACTGCACTGTTCGATAAAAGGAAGAATCGAAAAGACAGGTAAATCCTCCGCTCCAGTGCCTAGCTCTCCAACTCTCCGAAATTATCGACAATGTTTACAAGAAAATTCAATGTTTTTTCTCGGTGGTTGGCTGCCCTGATAAACTTATCTGATGATATTCAGGCTTAAACGTTGTTTTTTATCACGCTGTACGCCCACTTTTTATTTTATGGTCTATCGGTGGATATATAATGAATTATTAATTCCACTTTTATTTGTACGACAAATAAGAATGTTTATCATAGATACACATTTGGAAAAGTTAACTAACAAATGATGTGGATGATTACTAAATAGCTGTCTGAAGTTTTACGAATTTTGGTAGTTTTATTTCGTGCATTGTAGTGTCTGTTGAGATTGCGTTGTTTAACTAGACATATCCCAGATCTTTTCTCATCCCTACAAACACAATTCCTCTCCTGTGATACTCATTGAGATACATGCAGTCAATGTTGCTCGAATATCTAAAATGCAACGAACGCCAATGATCATCGTTCGTTTCCCTTTGCCTTTGTTCGATAATCGCTCTGATATTTGGACTTGTCCGTATATTCGAGTGCGGACGAAGCCGACGCTGCTTCGTTCCTTGCAGTTGTTATTCTCATTGAACATACCCCCGAATGACCTAAAGCGAATATGGAACGAATATTCATGTAGCGATCATCGTCAAAACCCAATTCGCGATGATCGTTCGTGCTGTCTTTGCAACAAGCAAATTAAGACGTTTTCCTCTGTATTAGTACCGTAGTCTTATGTGTGTGTGATGAACCATATCCCAGCATCCCCATTGCTGTTACCTTACGAGATATGATGAATTTATTAGATGAAGAATGCTTCACGAAGAGGAATGCACGATGTATACCGGTAGCGAAGAATGTATTAGTAGATTCGGGATCTTTTTGATTATTGCTTATTCATTTTCACCCTTCTCTCTTTCGTGCAGTGAATAGTTCAACGTTGTTCGAGACGGGCATGAGTATAGACAGGATAATCGTACCGATGATGGGTGAATGAATTAGTTACACGAAGAATATTTGCAACATTGCCTGCAGTATCTAGAAACATATTTATTTCCTTCTTCAGTAGCACATTATCTGTGCCTAGCTCTATTGACTATTGAATGAAAACCAACTCGGTATTGACTATTGAATGAAAACCAACTCAGCAAGCGATTATATTTTGTTGGTCATTGAACGCTTGTTGAACGTCATACTGCACGAAATAATCGTTCAGTTTGCTGGAACGGTTTGTTGTTTTTTTTTCTTTTGAAAAAATAGTGTGAAAATCAGGTGTTGCCTTCATAAAGAAAGAAAATGTGTTGTTGTTTTTCTAAGTGCAGTAGAAGTATTGTACAGGTATGTAGTGTTAGTTAAAAAAAGTGGAAAAAAACTACGGGAATTCTCCAGTAAAACTAGTCTAACGGGGCTTCAACTCATCAAATTAAAAATGGTTCAACAATTAACCTCTGTCTGCCGAGTTTGTTGAATGAAAAAAATGGCATTCGGTTCAACGGTCTGTTTCAAAATCGGCAAACGAAGGTCCCGTGTTGGACTACCATTGAACGATTGATTCCAACGATCCAACGTATTGGACCAACGAAGAACCACCGTTGAGCTTTTTTTTCTAAGAGGGAAGTTTTGAGTGAATGAGTAAACACAGTGATAACCAATAGCTACTCAAAAGTACCATTTTCTTGATTCATTGTGCATTTTCACTCACTAGATCAACCACGGAATGCAACTACGGGCGGTCTACTTCAGCCCAGCTCTCCAAAATTCTCGATAATGTCAATGACATACAATACGCCTCAACTAAGCAACGTCGCAACATTCTATGGAACGACAGTCAACACTCCCGTGATCTGTTAAATTAATGAATTTTTATTGAATTAGCTACCATTAACGTATTTTTTGGTGGTGATGAGCTCACTTCGTTCGCGTCCCTTGCCGTTATTTTTTAAAGTTGCGATTCGTCAGCAATGCTATCATTTTATGTACCAGTTCATATATCATTGCTATTTTAAATTGTCTTGTAAATCGATCATCAACTGCATATTCTATGTCGTATGACAGATGGTATTGTAAGCGAGCACGTATCCACCGGTTGACGCCAATTGTGAACGTGTCGTATGACCGCTGTGCTGTACTCAATGGGCCGTATGAATAAAATGTAGTAAAGTCTGTTGTTTGTCGTATCTTCTCAAAAACAAAGTCCACAGAGTATAACGCTCGAACATGTAGTTAATGCTACTTCCGAATTTAAGCATTTACTGCATACAATATCGACACAGAGCCGCAAAAGCTGGCATAAGCATGCACAAAGCAAGAAACGTACTTACATCTGTAAAAATGCCACTTTTTTATTTTCTGTACTTCACTTTATCAGCAAACACACGAGTAGCAACCTCTAGAGCTACCTACCGAAAACTTGTAGTAAATACTACAGTTTGTAGCATGTTTTGACAGGAACGTGATCCACACGTAGCATTTACTACCGAAATTCAAGCATGCTACGTTTTATTCATACGGCCCAATGACTGAAAATATTCCAAGATATGCTTTGTGCGATGATTCGTTTAATTCGTGTGTTTGAAAATTTGCGCGTTATATTTTGGCATTGAATTTCACCCTAATGCTTGTTTATACCAAATATTTTAGAAAACTTCAACCTTGAATTATTTGTGGATATCTCATACTACTGAGAATTTTATCATCAATTACTATTCAAATTTTATCATCGATTACTATTCATATTTCCGAAGGCGCCCCATAGTAAAGTAAGTCATATTCACGAAAAAACGGCGTTGATAAAAAAGTCGGGTAAAAAAACTTAGATTCAAATGATAGATCGATCTGTCCCATGCGCTTGGCATTGAGTGGCATAAAATCAACACTAATATGACATAAAAATCCGGCTCGAGGAAAGAAGCCCATATTTTTCGATAAACTTAGGAAAAAGTGATTTCTTTCCAATGAATTAAAAATCATCGAATAGTACATGTTATGCAATATTTGTGATTTTTTTATCGTTATATGTAGGAAATTGCGTAAAGTGGCTTCTAATACAACATTCTACGGTTTGAAATCCAGTAGTTTGCAAATACATATGGAAGCTACTCAATATCATACACTGATACTCCCTGCTGCCCAGTATGGTTACGCAGCATGGTCGGTGATAGAGGCAGATTTTTAAGTACTCCGCGTTTTTTATCCAAAACTCCTGCAGCTCAATGATAGGTGGTCAAGAAGAAAACGGAGAATGGGACAGGCGCATGAATTACGGACTGTATTAAATATACAAATGAGGCTTATAAAACACTGCAAAGTATTATTGAATGTATATGTGACAAGATTTCCGTACAAGAGCCTACGTGATTTGAAATTGAATAACAAATCTATTTAAAGAATTGTCAAAACTTCAAGTTTTTTTTATGAAACATAGTCAAATAAATACAAAATAATGATTTTACAGCTCAAGAGCAATAAGCTTTCCCGCAGTGCTTCTTCTCCTTGAAGTAACTGTTCCTGAGATATTTAGAAATGAAATTTTGAGTACCCATATTTTTGGTCATGTGAGCATACATGCGCCGTATACCCGTGCCAAATGAAAGTTTGTCATACTGAAAACGTGTACAAAGTTTTATCCAGGTAAGAGTGTGTGAAATCGGATGACTCGCTACCCATTCCTGGAATCACTCACATGAACAAATGTTCATAAATTGATCGGTATCAATCAAGTGATCGGTATAACTAAATGTCGTAATTATTGTCCTACTAGAATAAAAAATAAAGAAAAATGAGAAAAGTTATCTCAAGACATCACGTTTAATATGTTATCAGACTAACAACCTCGATGATAACAATACTGTTATCATGTTGTATATTTGTTCATGACGTCATAAACGAAGTAAAATCAACCTACGACAAGATTAGAATGATGGTCTCATTGCGAAGCCTGGCCAGAGCACTACCCTGAATTGTGGAAAACTCTCTGCTGAGCACCGGTTCGATAATTTCACCATTATGACGTTATGCCAGTTGTTTCATGTAAAATCACGTAGAAAGTCGATGGTCACGATGACTAAGCATAAACAGATTCAGCTGAAGTAGAAACAAAACAAGAACAAGATGTTGGTATATCGCTTGATTTTTATAATATTTTTCAAGCACTGCTTCAACCGGTTGCAGGGGTTAATTTATTTTTAGGGTGGATACAACATTAGCTGCGCTGATGTGTCTTATTTTAAAGTAAAATCTGTATGAAATATAGTCATCGACGTTTGAATGGCAAACGTTTCGCTTTAGTTTTAAAATATATACACGTCACAATGTCACGTCGTATCAAAAATGTGTCCTAGTTACAAATATGTAGTTTTGGAGAACGAATTCGAATGTATAATTTATTAACTGTAGTATGATGAGTAACTTGTTTAAAGACTGCTTCGCGGCACAAGATGGATCATTACTCCATTACTGAAAAATATCATTTTTTGAGACTTTTTTTCAGAGTTATCGTGCAACAAAATAAATTCAAATTTATTGCATGATAAAAAGCATCATTCGAACAACATTTTGTAATTTTTTCGTGAAAAAATATTGAGAAATAAGTCGGTGAAGATGTATCTTTGAACGGTTCCTAAAAATCATGATTTGCGGTGTCCACTGTATCTCAGCGCAGCCAGATAAGAAGTCAACAAATCAAAGCAGCATAGATAGAGTAGATGTTTTTCTAGACCCAACGTTTCTTTTTGATTTTTTTTTAAATTTTTGGTGGTTGTTCAAATTTGCCATTTTGTAGCTGTAAAACCTTTCCAAAGTAACAAACAACGAAGAAGAAAACGTTGGGGTCTGGTTTTTATATGTAGAAAGTGTGTGCAAAATTAGAAAAAAATTGGTTCAGTAGTTTTTGAATGACGAATCAATGGAAACAATTTATTACTCAAGGGAGCCCGTAGGGTCTAACATTTTCACAAAACCATATTTTTTCTTTTGTGTTTTTTGATAATGAAACATTTCAAGTATGTTTTGTCCAGTTTTTAAGTCGATCGAAGCAGAAATCTTGGACCTGTGCGCCGAGCTCTTACTTCTTCGCAATATGAGATAAGCAAAGATAAAGGCCCATAACTTGTCAAGTTTTTCTCCGATAGGCTTGAAAATTTCACAGAATATTCTTGAAATGTTTTACTACGAGAAAATACAAAGAAAATAATAAATGATTTTTCAAAGTGTTAGACCGTACCCGCCTCTTAAGTCAGGCCAGAACTTCGCAGGACCGTTGTGTGATCGTATGAAAGGAGAAACACTCCTTTGAAGACAATGAATCCATAGATGCTCCAGTGATAAAACGCTTTTTTCACACAGCTGCATATGCCTTGCCAAATCATCAATTTGCGAGCAGATTTATCTTGAAACACTAATTCAGACTTAACCAAAGCACCTTCCTTAGGTTTAGCGAGATTAATTTATTTGAACCAGAAGCTGTCCACAATCCATTGTGACGTTAGTTGCATCGTCCATCAAAATCAAATTGAATAAATTTTTGGTAACAATGTTTGTTTTAGCGACCTGTTGAAATTTGTTTTCGTAAACAAATTTGTCAAACAGAACTATACAACTAGAGATGCCAGATCTGCAGATTAGTCTGTGAATCTGCAGATTTCGCACATAGTGTTGCAGACATTTTTTGTTGTGCAGACTTTTGAAAATCGAGTTTTTCGCACACTTTCGTCAAAACTTACAGACTTTTGAAATAGTCGGGACCTGTTTTTTTACTCGCCAAGTCAGTTTAGCTTATCATACTTTACTTTATAGAGAAATTGCTGCCAGCAAGAAATGCTTGCTGACGGCAGATTTTTTTTCGGATATACAAACTTTTACAACCCTGTCTGAAGATATTTGAAATTTTTACCTTGCATCTCTGTATACAACGAGCAGAACTTTTTCGCTAGATCACAACGGAGATATCTGGATTTTCTTTTGTTGTCCAACAACCTTTATTTATAACATTTAGGGTGTCAGTCGGTGTTGAACAGTCGTTCGCACCGCACGCGTATAACTCTTGGCTCCTGGAATTTTTTTCTGGCTACCTAGAGTTTCATTGATTCAAGGCTTCAGTCTTTTTCAAGGCTACCTGAATCACTAACTAAGTGACTAAGTGATACAAAGAGTGACTAAGTGATATAAAGAGTGATATTAGAGTGACTAAGAAATTAATCAGCCTTTTTTAAGGCTAGCTAGGAGTCTAATCGAAGACTAATTGAGCCTAGTTAATTTAATTTAAAATTTCATTAATTTCAAAAATGCCTGAGTCCAACCGGAAAGGCAACAAGCCTAAGGCTAAAAATAATTCAATACGGAATAAATCACAATCCGTTATTCAACACTTTTCTAATAACATTCACGATCTTATAGAATCTGAATGTAAAAATAAAAGACAACGGACGGATTTCCCTTCCGTTGATCCTATGCCGTCTAACAATATTTACGAGATTCTTCCTGAATCCAATTGTAGTGACATAGAAGAAAATTCTTCAAAAATTCCCAAAATAGACGCTTGTCGTTCTGGGAAGAAACATCAATCTATGCCACCAGTGACGGTGATGATTTCCGACTTCAAAGCATTCCGTACTGAGCTTTCTACTTTTCTCCCGGAAGTAAAAGTCTCATTTCAAATCGGACGAAGAGGAGAATGTCGAGTCTTGGTGGATGGATTGGAAGATTACGAACGTCTTATTCGATATTTGTCCGAGAAACTTCATAAATTTTATTCATATGATATAAAATCAGACAGACCCTTCAAGGCTGTCTTGACAGGATTATCAAATGATCAAAGTATTGATGAAATTAAAAATGAACTAAAAGAATTGCTTGGTTTTGCCCCTTCCCAAGTAATACTTATGAAAAAAAGAGCGAATGGTACTTCTAAACCACGCTCTGGAATTTCCCATGAACTTTACCTAATACACTTCAATTGAAGTGATGTAAACAATTTGAAAACTTTAGAAAAAGTACGTTTCATTTCCCACATTAAAATTCATTGGGAACATTATAAACGGCATAATCGTATTGCAAACTTAACGCAATGTCGTCGTTGCCAAGGCTTCGGTCATGGAACCAAAAATTGTCATATGGATATACGGTGTTTGAATTGTGGTAAATCGCATTCGAAAGACGATTGTCCAATGAATGAAACCACTGATAAATTTTCATGTTCAAATTGCAATGGAAATCATAAATCCAATTATTTGAAATGTCCTGTAAGGGAAAAAATTTTAAACGCTCGTTCGCTTCGACAACAAGTCAAATCAACGACCTTAAATTTACAGAACATACCTGAAAATCAAAAAACCGTTACAAATGCCACGCCTAATTCTTCTAAGGCACTGATTTCTTCGAAACAAAAAACAGGTACGCCTGACAATTCGTCTTCTAACGAAAATAATTTATTGACAGGTAGATCGACCTCGTCATCATCTTCTTCTAATGTCAGTTATACTGGTATATTAGGTAGAAATCTATCACCTATTTCTTCTAATGTAAATAATCAAAACACAGGACCGCCTTGCAGTTCTTCTTCTAACGAAAACAATTTATTAATAGGTAGACCGACCAAATCATCTTCTTCTAATGGCAGTCTACCTACAAATATTCCTTCAATGCCATTCGCTTCTTTAAATGAAGTCGATTTAGGCGATATAACTGAAAATAAAATGATCTACCTACAAGATCAACTTTTTCAAATGATCATCCAAATGAATTCGACTTCATCACTTTTTGAAGCATTTCAAATCGGATGGAAATTTGCAAATAATATTATAATGAATTTAAAATTTAACAGTGATGTTAAATAATTATTTGAATATTTTAAATTGGAATGCTCGATCTTTGAAATCGAGTGAAGATGAATTTTAAAATTTTCTCAAAGTTCACAAAATTCATATTGCCATTGTGACAGAGACTTTTCTTAAACCAAATGTAAAATTGAAAAGTAATCCACATTATGTGGTTCATCGATTTGACAGGTTTACTGGAATGGGTGGTGGAGTTGCCATTTTTGTCCAACGACAAATTAAACATCGAATTTTACCTTCTTTCAATACTAAAGTTATTGAAAGCTTGGGAATCGAAGTTGAAACCATTCATGGAATTTATTTCATCGCTGGAGCATATTTACCATTCCAATGCACCGGCGAACAATTAAATTTCTTTAAAGGCGATTTGCAAAAACTTACAAGATATCGATCGAAATTTTTCGTAATAGGGGACTTAAATGCTAAGCATGTCCAGTGGAATTGTAGGCAAAATAACAGTAATGGTAAAATACTTCATAATAAACTCTCAGCTGGTTACTTCACAGTTCTTCATCCCAGTAATCCTACTTGTTTCTCTTCCGTGAAAAACCCGTCTACAATTGATCTAGTTCTAACAGATCAAAGTCACATTTGTAGTGAACCGATTACTCATGCTGACTTTGACTCAGATCATTTTCCAGTAACATTCAGACTTTCCAACGAAGCCATAATTAATCCAATTAGTTCTATTTTCAACTATCATAGAGCTAATTGGTTGGATTACAGATCTCACATTGAAAATCATGTGGATCATGAAACTATTTTAGAAAATTCTGCGGACATCGACACAGCAATTGACAATTTGAATCATTACATTATCGAAGCTAGAAATCTTTCAGTTCCCAAAGCTCAAACTAAATTAAATTCTCCTATCATCGATGACAATCTTCAACTGCTCATTCGGTTGAAGAATGTTCGTCGACGACAATATCAACGTTCTCGTGATCCTGCTATGAAAAACATAGTTAAGGATTTACAAAAAGAAATTAAACATAGATTTACTCTTTCGCGAAATGAAAATTTCGCTAAAGAAGTTGAACAAATTAAACCATATTCTAAACCTTTCTGGAAACTTTCTAAGATTCTTAAGAAACCTCAGAAACCAATTCCTGCTCTCAAGGAAGGGAATCAAATATTTCTTACAAATGGTGAAAAAGCTCAAAAACTTGCTCAGCAGTTCGAGAGTGTCCACAATTTTAATTTAAACGCTGTGAGTCCTATTGAAAATGAAGTCTCACTGAAATATGATGATATTTCAACCCAAGTGTTATCACACGATGACATTATTGAGACGAATTTTGATGAAATTAAATCAATTATTAGGAAACTCAAAAACATGAAGGCTCCTGGTAATGATGGAATTTTCAATATTCTTATTAAAAATCTTCCCGATGTTGCCTTGAGACTCCTGATTAAAATTTTCAACAAGTGTTTTTCATTAGCTTACTTCCCAAAAAGATGGAAAAACGCTAAAGTAATTCCTATCCTAAAACCTGATAAAAACCCAGCAGAAACATCAAATTATCGCCCAATTAGCTTACTTTCTTCTATCAGTAAACTTTTTGAAAAAATTATCTTGTTGAGAATGATGACTCATATAAATGAGAATTCAATTTTTTTACCAGAGCAGTTTGGATTTCGTCATGAACATTCAACTACTCATCAACTTGTCAGAGTAACGAACATGATAAAATCAAATAAATCTTCTGGGTTATCCACTGGAGTTGCTCTTCTAGACATAGAAAAAGCATTCGACAGTGTTTGGCACAAAGGTTTAATTGCAAAAATGTCTGATTTCCAGTTTCCTATTTATTTGATCAAAATGATTCAAAATTATTTAATTGATCGTACTCTTCAGGTTAGCTATCAGAATTGTAAATCTGAATTGCTACCCGTACGAGCCAGTGTTCCGCAGGGTTCGAGCGTAGCTCCAATCTTGTATAATATTTTCACTTCTGATCTTCCAAATCTACCCGTTGGTTGTCAGAAATCGCTATTCTGTGACGACACAAGTCTGTTAGCCATAGGTAGAAATCTAAGAGTGATCTGCAGTCGCCTACAAAGAAGTTTAAATATTTTCAGTGATTATCTGTCAAAATGGAAAATTAAACCAAATGCAGCTTCTTTTCTTAAACCAAACAATAATCACATTCTCAAATTGAATGGCTTGGAATTGACATGGTCTGATCAAGCTAAATACTTAGGTTTAACGTATGACAAAAAACTCACTTTCAAGGATCACATTGAAGGAATCCAGGCAAAGTGTAATAAATATATTAAATGTTTATATCCTCTTATAAACAGAAATTCTAAGCTCTGTCTAAAAAAACAAATTGTTAATTTATAAACAAATTTTCAGACCAGGCATGCTTTATGCGGTACCAATTTGGCAAAGCTGTTGTTCCACCAGGAAGAAAACGCTTCAAAGGATTCAGAATAAAATTCTGAAAATGATTCTGAAGCGTCCTCCCTGGTTTAGTACAAATGAGTTACACAGACTCACAAATATAGAACCATTAGATGTAATGTCACATAATATTATAAGCAAATTCCGACAAAAATCGATGCAATCTTCAATTGAATCGATTCGCTCTCTGTATTAGTTAGTAAGTTAGTATATAAGTTCCTTTTCCCCATTACACAATACAAGTAGGTTTAGAATTTTCCCTACACAAAAATCTCAGAATTGCGGAAGCAAATGATGTCTTCATGGTAATAACCAAATCATGTATATATATATATATATATATATATATATATATATATATATATATATATATATATATATATATATATATATATATATATATATATATATATATATATATATATATATATATATATATATATATATATATATATATATATATATATATATATATATATATATATATATATATATATATATATATATATATATATATATATATATATATATATATATATATATATATATATATATATATATATATATATATATATATATAACAGGGCTGAAAAGTCACCACTTGTGGCTGAACACCCAATTTAAGTCTTAATAATTTAATTTTAACTCATATTCCAATAAATAGTTATTTAAAAAAAAACATTTAGGGTGTTTTGGTTTGTACAATAAGTACATATTTTGTTTCGATTTCCTCGCGTTTCGCCTTCGGCTCATCAGTGCTGCTACACGGAGACGGCAGTTCAATTTGAACTGCTTTGAGCACTGATAAGCCGAAGGCAGAACGCGAAGAAAAATTTTCAGTTATATTTTCCGATCATTTGTTCCACTTCTACTATCGTAATGTTTTGTCAGATTCAACATAAATTTCCGAAAGAATCAAAGCGCAGCTCAGAAAGTGCGTAACCCATGCGTAAGTTGACGGTCGGTTGAGGCCAGGTCTATTGAGTAAGCTGCATGTCCAAGACTTCACAAAGTGCCGTAATCATATTTCAATGGTGCATTATCATGAAGCATAATCCTCTAATTCTGTCTAGCTCTATATTTTGGACAATTTTCAGCAACTTACCGACTCAAATCATTCATTTGTTGTTGGTAGTGAACACCATTGAAAGTTTCACCAAGTTTCAGAAGCTCAAAATAGATCCAACCGGTCTGGTCCCACCACACCACCACCTGGATTCATCCATGATTTCTCCCGTTTATGGATTTTACTAAAAATACCATTTTTTACCACCAGTGACAATGCGATGCATGATTTGTACCGTTGAAGCAACATATCACACACCACTATTCGGTTCTACATTTGTATCCCGGTCAGTACATGCAGAACCAAAATTACACAACCCTGTATCTTTTCAATGGTTTGTAGACGTTTGGAAATTTCTTGCTGTTGAACTTCCAGCGTTTCTGCCAGCTGTCGTTGCGCTAGCGTGTCGTCGTCATCAAAAAATTTCGATTGTAAGAGCGTGCGTTAGGTCGAAACCTGAATTGGATGCACGAAAAATGCTTTAAATCACGTTTTTCAATTGCCCAGTATGAAGCGGGTCTAAATATACGCTACATACCTGTAGAATATTTCTAAATTGCGTTGAATAACAACAAATTTTCTTTTTTATTTGAAGAAAACATCTGAATTTTCATACTATTTTTGTAGGAAGAAACCACAACAAACCGTTCTAACAAGCCGAACGAGTTTTTTTTCCTATCGAAAAAAATGACAAATTATTGGGAGCACACCTGGTGTCAATTGTTTGTGTACATGACTTTCCTAGTTGAAGTCCCGATAGCTGAATGAATATAGAATTGAAATTATTCCAACTAATTTCGAAAGGGCCTTTGCATGTCCTAAGTCAACTTAAGAAATCCACCATATTTTACCATATTTGAAATAATTTACAGCAATAATACTCGACTGCTACAATTTTAGATTGAAAATAAAAAAGGTACATCTTCCAAAATATCTAAAAAATCGATATTTTGTACATTTTTTATTTGCAATATTTTCAATAAGGCTCAAATATGAAAGTTGTACTTTTTTTTCTTACACCTTTAGTGAACTAATAATTTTGTCGAGCGAACAATAATGTGTCGACACATATGCTCCAAGTAGTCCTGACCACACACAGAGTTCTTCTAATTTGCTCGAAAAAAATTAAAACGGCGAAAACAATATGCAACTATTTTCTTCGTTTTTTCGCGTTTGGCTCATCAGTGCCTAAAGCAGTTCAAATTGAACTGGCATTGCCTTATAGCGGTTCAATTTAAACCTCTAAGCAGACGCAAATTTTTCACTATTTATGTAACTACACAAATAAAAATATTTACATCTATTTTCATGCACATATTTGGAGCAACCCCATGTGCAAACATAAACTGAAATTCAGGAAGTTTGCATGGGACAAGAAGACCTTTCACTTGAATCTTAGTTTGTGAAAAAAACATCATTTTGCGATTTTTTTCCAGAATTATCGTTCAACAAAATAAATTAAAATGTTTCGCATGATAGAAAGCATCATTCGAACATCATTTTGTAATTTTTTCGTGGAAAAATATTGAGAAATAAGTCGGTGAAGAGGTATTTTTGAGAGCGGTTCTTAAAAATCATGATTTGCGGTGTCCACTGTATCTCAGCACAGACTAATCAGAAGCGAACAAATGAACGCAGCATAATTAGAGTAGAAGTTTTTCTAGACCCCAACGTTTCTGTTTGATTTGTTTTTTTAATTTTTTAAATTTTTGGTGGTTGTTCAAAGTGAAAACTGCGATTTTTCACGAAAAACTTCACCGTTTGTAGCTGTTAATCCTCCCCAAAGTAACAAACAAAGAAAAGGAAAACGTTGGGGTTCTGTTTTTTTTATATGTAGAAAGTGTGTGCGAAATTTGAAAAAAATGGTGCAGTAGTTTTTGAATGACGATGGACACTGTCTTTCAAAACCTACTTTCGAGGAAAACGCGTTTAATGGATTTTGTCTATAAAATCAATGGAAACATTTTATTACTCAAGGAAGCCCGCAGGGTCTAACAGTTTTAAAACATCATATTTTTGCTTTTATAATTGTTCTAATGAAACATTTCAAGAATATTTTGTCAAGTTTTCAAGTCAAACGAAGTAGAAATCTTGGGCATGTGTGTCGAGCTCTTATTTCTTCGCAGTATGAGATATGCAAAGATATAGGCCCATAACTTCCAGAGTTTCATTCCAATAGGCTTGAAAATTTCACAGGAAATTCTTCAAATGTTTCGAAGTTCGGAGCGGCTACATAATTCAAAGTTGATTATCGATGCGAAAAGGAAAGATTTTGAAAAACTATCCTCTAAATTACTTTGATCCATAGGTCTAAACAATTGTCGTGTGACTAAAGTTCTTTTGATCACATTGTTTTCCAAATGCCGAATTCAGAAGTTCCGGAAATAACATCCCAAAGAGTCAGAAGTGGAACTCTCATCGATTTCTTAAAAATATTTAGAAAACTACTACCGACTTTTCATTTGGATCCATTTTGCGATTCCGGAATTGAAGATTCGTAGAGTTCTATTCGCTTAAAAACGGCTTTGTGCTTGTAGAAATTTTGCGTGACATAATTTGTGCCAGACGCCTTACATGGTTTTAGAACTATCTTTATTTATCAAGGTAAGGGAATTCATCGATTCAATTCACCTCTTCTAGACATTACAGTAAAGTGTTGAGAACTATGATATTAAAACGCACAAATTTATTGAATTATAATAACAGTTCCCTGTAACAGCTCAATGATGACTGGTGATATGCATTACTTCGAAATACCACTAGTTTATTTGGTGTGCGGTATTTCTCTGGAATGAAATCATATTCGAACTAAATTTAGCTGGAAACTAATTCGATACCGTAAGTGCAAGGCCGGAAATATCTTCCGGCAAATCGTGACAGATCGATTGAAATGGAATTCAGTTCCATGTTTACTGGATGTGGTGGATTGCATTCCTTGTGAGGAAAACATCACATTGTTCAGATACTGTAACCCGTTATTTCCCATAGATCATAAAACTTTTAATTAGGTTCTAATGAGTCATTAATGACATGTTTTCATTCAATTTGTTCATTGAAAATATATTAGCAACATCACATAAACAAATGGCATAGTCTGTGAACGCCCCCTTAGTGACATCGACGAGGGAGAAAGTCCAACAACGTCGCGTTGGGAAAATATGAGTGCTCACTGTTGCTTTGTTGGAAACTGCCTGATGTTGAAATATTGACTAATCACAGTTTTTCGGTCGACCTATTTATAGTTCCCCGTTTCCGATTGCGCTACTTTTGATCGGCTGCCAAAGCATGATTTGAATAACTAGCTAATTTTCCTTTGCTAATTCCGTTCGACTTCCCTTACAGTTGATGGACTGCTTACGATCCACATTTGCCGAGGCGGAGATCATCGATGCAACCGAAAAGCAACCCGGATTGGTGACTCGCAAGAACGACGATCTGCTGGAAAAGGTGAAAGAGCACAAGCGAACAGATATCAAGATCGGAGCGAAAATATTTTTGAATCACTATTCGGAAACTTGTCTGACAGATGCGGTTGAGAAATTATTCGAATCGTTGAACGTTTCCTACTTGGATAACGTGATTTTGGCCTATCATCCACGAGTGCCAAACTCTGCCGATAGGGAATTGAATGGTGAAGTGAAGGAAGGTGTGATCGAGTGGGCCGTTGGAACTGATAATGCGGTAAATAATCTGAAGAAGCTTTGGAGCAGCTTGGAGAAGTATGCGATCGACAATAAGATTGGCCAGTTGGGAATCGCCGACCTGGACGTGGATTCATTAAAAAATCTCTACGAGGCATCGACCGTGCATCCATCAATAACTCAGATTAATTTGGCGGCTTGCTGTGTAGTACCACCTCAATTGCAGGAGTATTGCGGAAAGAATGACATTCAACTGTTGACCCATAGCGATCCACAAGGTAAGTTGTCTCAGAGCGTTTGGTTTATTACTGATTGGCTATTTCTACGATATTATAAACATTATAAAAAACTAGCTGTCTCGGCGAATTTACTTCCACTCAAAAAATCTCGAGAAAGAAATTAATTCGAGCAATTACGAAATCAGAATTTTAAAACAATCTACGTTAAAGCCAGTGTCAAAAGTACGTGACTATGATCAGGCCTGTACCTAATATTTTATCTCGGGAGGGATCCACAAAAATGGTGGGTGGGTAATGTCAGAGACATATCGTGAATACGATTAAAACTGACATACTTCTTCCCTACTTCTGAAGATCGATAATCGAACGTACGTTGATTTTCATTGTGTGAATTTTGCAACTTTTAATGCTTCACTTGCATAATTCTAACGATGCATCAATACTACAGTTGGGTTGACGACAAACATTATACCACACAATTAAATAAGGTGGAACAATACTGAACAAAAATTTACGTGTTATGTACCAAACACAACCGATTACGATGACAATAGGAATTCAATCATTGATTCAAATTTGAAAAATACACGACGATTCGTTGCTATGGGATTTCTGTCTACCGTGGTCTACCTTAAAACAGCCTTCATAGGGGTAGGGTCAAAACGATAAAAAAATCATAATTTCTGCGATTTTTTTCCAGAATTCTCATGACATGACATTTTGCATGACAAAAAGCATCATTCGAACCACATTTTGTAATCTTTTCGTGAAAAAATATTGAGAAATAAGTCGGTGAAGAGGTATTTTTGGAGACGCTTCTTAAAAATTATGATTTGCGGTGTCCACTGTATCTCAGCGCAAACTAATCAGAAGTGAACAAATGAACGTATCATAGTTATAGTAGAAGTTTTTCTAGACCCCAACGTTTCTGTTTGATTATTTTTTTTAAATTTTTGGTGGTTGTTCAATGTGAAAACTGCGATTTTTCACGAAAAATCCACCATTTTGTAGTTGTTAATCCTCCTCAAAGTAACAAACAGCAAAAAGGAAAACGTTGGGATCTGTTTTTTTATATGTAGAAAGTGTGTGAGAAATTTGAAAAAAATTAGTGCAGTAGTTTTTGAATGACGATGGACACGGACTTTCAAAACCTGCTTTCGAGGAAAACGCGTTTAAAAGTTTTTGTCTATAAAATCGATGGAAACAATTAATTACTACAGGGAGCCCGTAGGGTCTAACATTTTCAAAAAATTATATCAGTTCCAGTGGAAAAGTTTAAAGTGTATGTTAAAAACAACCGTAAAAGGCACACCGAGAATAAGGTACATAAGCAATCTTCAGTAACATTATTTTTTAATCTTCGGGCCCCTCCCGAAATGAAATCCTGGGTACGATCATGATGCTGCCAAATTATAAACTCTTCTCGTAGCGTCTTTAGTACCTTTTGTTTTTTGGAAGTGTGAGAGCCAGGGCCGCTTTTATATAGGAGCAGCGGTGGTAGGTGCCCCGGGCCCACGGTCTTAGGGGCCCCGGACAGGACCAACCGAACAGAAAAAGACATTGAATTAGCTAGGGGCATACAAAAAAATATTGCCCCCGGGCTCATTAATACGAAAAAGCGGCGCTGGTGAGAGCAAATTAAAAAATTCTTATGAATTAATAAGAGTTTCCGAATTAGTATAGAAAATAATGCGAATACTTATATATTTTCGATGGGACTGTGAGGGATTGAAGCAAAAGGTTCAAGTGTAAAAAAGAGAACGATTTTTACCTTTCTTATACGAGACATAGGCTGCTATTAAAGGTTGGGTCCTTATTCGGCTTTCGGTTCCAGAATTACAAAATGATGAGTTAATATCCAATTTCAAGCATCTGTTAACAAGTGCATTTAATTATTATCATTAGAAGGAATTGGTTAATAAAACGAAGAAACCTACATACACGCATGTTTTAGTCCGCCATGGCGAATGTTTCGGTTAACTGCCGAAAAGCCGCTCGCAGAGGCGTCGAATTTTTTTGCAAGTAAGCCTAAATAATTTCCTTCCAAGGAAAATGTATCAGATGCAACTATCTGTCTTAGCTTTCTTTATTTACTTTAAAAAAATTGCATTTTTAATGCAAACGTTATCATTAGTAACGATGTAAAAAGGAGGAAATATCTTAAAACTATTCAGTATACTCTTCTATTTCTGTTTCGATTTCTGAAAGATGGCTAGCCGATTCTCACAAACTTATGTTTTTCTATAAAGGTTGCCGGTTTCAGGTTCCAGAAGTAGCAGTCAAAAATTCTGAAACAAAACTACCATCGATTTCTCAGAGATGGCTATAGGTGTGGGAACACAGATAAGGAAGTCATTTCGGCTGAATAAGGTGGATGGAGAAACAGTTGAACCTCTTTTGTACTTCTTGTTAGATAATTTCGTTGCGATTTAAACCTCCAATCAATGATCAATCAGCCTCCCTAGGCCGCTTCGGAACATTCATGCCGGCTTCAGCCTATTGTCAAATAATCATTTTGTTCTCTGTCGTGTAATAATGGATCCAGATTACGCAACAGTTACAAACAGACATCTAAAGTGTAAATGAATTCTCGTTCTTGAGTAAGGATGTGCGTACCTCATTGGACCGATTTCCTTTTCGATTGCAGAATACAATGCAGAATGCAGAATAAATCAAATAAACATAGATTTCCCAGTGCAATACTAATGTAGTTGAGCAACCCGTGACAGCAAAAGCACCGTCTGGTGGAGAATGGGTGCGTAAATGCTCCTAAAATGCATGCATAAAGTTGCCTGCGCATTTAACAAAACCACAGTAGCTAATGGAAAAAAGTACACCCGTTTCTCACTAGAGGTGCTGTTAGTGTCACCGTACAGTCGGAAATCTATGTTTATTTGATTTATGATACTACTCAAACTAATCTCGAGCACCTCCACCTCCATGGATCCATGTTTCATCTATTGTCACGTATCGACGCAAAATAATCTGATATATTATTTTTAAACAAGGCCAAACACTGCTCTGAATCATCAACACACTGTTTGGTTTGATCGACTTTGGGTGAACGCTCTTGTAGTCAAATGTTCATTCATAATTGTAAACACACTCCCTTCTCATATCTCTATGGCCTCAGTTATCTCACCTAATCTCAATTTACGATTAGATAGAACCAATTTGCGATCTTTTTTATGTTTCCTGAAGTAACCACCTCAATTGAACGACCAAAACGTGCACCATCATCGGTGTCTGTGCGATCATGTTTAAATTCAGCAAAACAATAAAAAATGTTTCGTTTCGATAAATCAGAGTCCGGACAATACTTTTGAATCCATTTCTGAGCTTGTACGGTGCATGCCCCAATAGCCATCTCATTTATAAGGACGTTACCTCAAAAACCTGATTCAGCCACTAAAATCACTATGATTACTACTGTGGGCAAAAAATAGCGAGACTTCAAAGAACTTTATTTATTCTTACAAACCTATTTCGTTTCCCTCAAAGTAATTCCCCCCGACCACAATACACTTATGTCAACGTTTTTGCAATCCTCGAAACGGAATAGCCTTCAATGTGCATAGCGATTTACGTTTGATGTCTTTAAATGACTCAAAACGGTTTCCCCGGAATGATCATTTGAATTTGCTGAATAGCCAGAAGTCTCACGGAGCTAAATCAGGCGAATACGATGGTTGCGGAATGATATTGATTGAATTTTTGGCAAAAAAAAATCACGAACAATCAATGCAGTATGCGACGGGGCAAAAACCAAGAGTTGTCGGCCCATTATTCCCATAATACTAATTCCTCCGATATTCCAACGATCCCAGAAAGGTCTCTGACTGTTAATTGTCGATTCTCGAGTTGGTGCTTGATTTACTTCCTTGATTTTATTGACGTGTTCATCATCCGTTGATGTTGATGGCCGTCCTGGATCTTGTACCAATCAAAAACACTTCCGCACACAAAATTTAATTGAAGTTCTTTGTTGAATAATTTCACTCATTGTAAAAGTCGCCGGCTGTACTTTTAATACTTCAGAAAGGCAGACCACTAATGAATATTTTGATGTGACACTTAGCACAGATATCACTGACAGTCATACCAACCTAGAAAAAAAATTCGACGAATAAGGTTTCCACGCGAAATATAATTCAAAATCTTTCTACTTTTTACCCACAATAGTGTCATATTTCTGCTTAATTCGCCTTGCTCCACATTAAGAAAAATAGCTAGAAACACTTCTGATGTGTTCACTACTCTGTTCCTAATTTCATTTCAATGGGTCTTTATTCATCCTATCGTTGATCCTATATTCGTGCTATTAATTTGCAATTGCGAGAGCAATTAAAACAAAATATTGCACTATTACACTCTCAGGTTCAAAATGTCAAAATACTTCTGAAATAGACCTAAAGCCAAAAGTGAGACAACACACGATATTTTTAGAACCAGTTTGGAATCAATTCGACTTTTAAAAATTATTGGGTCGCCGATGAAACACACACACTTAACGGCGTTATGTTGACATATATCAGAATGTTACCAGTGCTACTAGATTTACCATGTTGTTTATTTCATTAGTATTTAACACGCACTTTTTACTAATACACGAAGACGGAACAGTTTTATTGAAATATAAATATCAATGATATAATTGATCTAATGTTATGAATACCAAAACTATAATTGCTGATGGTAATTTAAATAAAACTTTTTTTCCATAACATTTTGAGAAAACTTGGCAGCGAAATGAGAAGAAAACTCGGCGCAATCAAGTAGATAAAGTGTAATTTTTGTCTCATATTTTTGAGGATTTTTTTTGTAAACGAGTAACTTTAGAAATGTTCAATCATTGATTAAACAAGTGAAAAGTCAACATTACTAATTATGAAGTCATCCAGCTTTGAGAAGTGGTGTAATTATGTGACACTAGTAAATATTCAGAAGCATGACGAACTGTAAAACTTGAGACGAAAATGTTTCCTAAATTGGAAAGGGATTTTTTTTAATGAAAAAAAAAAAGATCATTGGAGGATTTAAAACCATTTGTTTAATGCGAAAGTGTGACAAAAACTGAAATAAACATTTTAAAACATCTGATAGTTTGGTACCGGTACGTTGAAAAATGATTCATGTTCAAAGTTATGCGATGAAGGCATGAGATGGAAATAGAATGCTCAAGTGCAAAAGGGCGCCGTTACCCTCTTTTTTCATCAAGAAGCAATGATAATTTTTTTTGAACCCATTATTTTGAAAATGACAAAAATAGGTTCATACTTTTGCGTTTTCAGCAATGGATATTTTCTATTAAATTGTAAGTAGAACCTTAATGTCAACCTTTATGCCAATGTTTCGTTGCATATTTAATCGAAGTCGATATTTTTAATCCGTTAGTTTTACGTTAGCAGCGCGCCCCTTGGACCATTTAATAAATAGTCTGCTCGGTACGGTTACTCTGCTATAGATAGTAATTGGTGCTAATTAATGTCAATTTTTGAGCAACCTCCTAGATAGCTGTGTAGTATTGGTAGCGATTCCCAACACTACGGTACACCTGTTCCGGTGGTATTAGTCCACCAAACATGTAAACCTTGGTCACTGTGCTCCCCTTTTGCTTGTGTCTACCGGATCAGATTCAAGAACCATTTGCACTGGGTTGCCGTTCGGCATCCTGATGACATACCCAGCCCATCGTAGTGTACAACCGGTCTAATTGGCGTTTTGTACATGGTCAATTTCTTGCGGTGGCGTACTTCACTCGATCGTAGGTTTTTCTGAATCCAAAGTACGCACGATTTCCTGCCAAAATACGTCTCTGAATTTCTCTGCTGGACATCATCATCTTTTATCGATGGGAGGCATAGTGCTTCATCTTCAGAGGCTCTTGCTTTTATGTATTTTATTTTCAACGCAATTATAGCCGGTCCTAGTTTCGGCTTTCAGTCCAATGTATGTTTCTATCATCTTCGCAAAGTCGTCAATAAGTCAAAAAGCTGTACGATTTTCGGAAGATCGTACAACTCGTGTGGATCCTTGCTCTTCCAATCAGCTTTATCCTAGCCCTCTCCTAAATTCAATGGGAGTTGAGAGCGTCCCAGATACTCGACTTCAGTAGAAAAGTTAATTTTGTTATCTTCCTTTACACGTGTGTTGGTATGTTCGTTGATTTCCTGCGTCAGCACCCTCTACAACTTTGCAGAAGATGCCATAGAATTAAATGCATAAGATTTCGGTTGTGGATCATTGTGCATTGGCTTGGTTTCTATGTTGTTTGAAGAAACTAATCTGTCTTATTGCTATTATTTGTACAGGTTTTGGGCTCGTCGTTAGCTGGACAAGGCGCACCTTGTTGTACATTGGTAGCAGATAGAAGCTACGTTGATTTGATGAAGGAGTTTCATTGTTGTGAAGCTCCGTTTCCGAATTACTGGGATGGGTTGGACCTGAGTAGAAGAAGTCTCGTTGTCCTTGAACGTAAACGATTTTTATCAACCATATTGACATGTAGTCAGTAGATAGTCGTAGATGACAAGCAATTTATACGAAATCCTGAAGTCCTGATCAAAAGTCACATGAGAGACCTTCTTTGAGCGCGTAACAAACATACGCCATTGAAGATACCGGGAAACGAGATTCTACTACCTGGAGAAATTTTCTCCGTACAGCGAAATTGGTTCTTCAAGCATACAAATCGGTCTTAAGGAAGATCATTTATGAAGTGATATTAGTTCCTATTATAGGCCAACAACTATCCTCTGAACATAATCAACTAGACACTGTATAAAGAAGCGAAAAGAGTTTATAGGTTCTTCGTCCATACGTTACACGAGAATCTTCTTTCCGTGACTAGATTGAATGAATCAGTCAGAATAATTTTGAGATTAGTACCCTTTGTTCGTGTAGTGTTAATAGTATAAAGTTAGAATTTCACCTTCGCTACCTCGGTAATTACGGGAGGATTTGTGTTTCCAATTTCAAAGTATATCGATTTGTAGGTTATTTTAGTTTATACCCCTATTTTGTTGTGTTTTATATGAGACTATATTCAATTTCTCATTGATAAATGACAGAAATAGCAGATAATCAATGCCGCTTCTCTTAATCTGTTAAATATTATGATTTTAATCTGTGCGCAATATGAATCAACCGGTTTGAATAAATCATATTTATTCGTTCTAACTGAAGATTGAATTTATTTAGGAAAGTTTTCAAAATTACTAGCATTTAACATTTTTCTTTAGATTTTAGTGTTTTCAGTTTCAATGAATAAGAATTGTGAACTTCTTTCAGAAAAATGATTGTATAGACAGCTGAATACTATTCTGTCTCCAAAGACTCACGAGAAAACATGACATAGTAACTCAGGCCCGTGCGCAGGAATCATCCATGGGGGGGGGGGGGGGGGGGGGGGTTTCAAGGGGAGAGGGGGGTGTCCAAAAGGCGAAAAGGCGCCTCATCCACTTCAAATTATGTCAGTTTATAAATTGATAAAAAAAATGATAAAAAATATGAATTTGTCAAGTTATTTGCACTTTAATATAATAAGTACTCCATTGTTCATGAAACTTAATTTAAAAAAAAATCTTCATGGGGGGGGGGGTTAAAACCCCCAAAACCCCCCCCCTGCGCACGGGCCTGTAGCAACTTGTGGGCGCTTAGTGTGGGCAGCCACTTTAAACTGTAAATTGTGATATTATGAAATTGTGTTTGACATTCATTATTGTTTGCTTTCAATTAAAGTTATACAGCGCAGATTTTAGCATGCGCTCAATCAATAACTGAAATTGAAAATAATTTTTCCACTTCTTTTCAGAACTTCTACCACGTCAAGTGTTGGACGATCTAGAACTGCGTGCGTATCGAGCTACATGGACAACCCGTTATCAAGTTCACATCAAATGTCGCGGTGTTCTGGCAGCCAAGGGATTCATTGTCGGTTTAACTAGAAATTAAGTGTGTTAGAAGTTGTTGCTACATAGTCAGTGTAATTCATCGGTTGGTCGTGTTAATTAGGGTATGTTTTAGTTGGACAGAATAGGCTTTCACACTGTAACAGTCATGGGCACAGTTACATTTCTAGAATCGTAGTACATGAACTAAACAACAGAATGCTTATGAAAGTCAAATTGGCATACTCGTGACATTCGTGATTTTTATGAGTGAGAATCGTTTACTCTTGAAAATTGTTATGATAGTTACGGCCTTCACTGTCATCATGAAATAAAAATAATCAGTGGTTTATGTCTCGGCTCTAGGCATTCGCTTTCTCACTATACGAATAACATGCAATGTTGAATACAACTAATTGATTCGCAAGTACCTCTGCAAGAAGTATCGATGTTAACGAACGCTAGGTGGCAGTTTTGCATTAAATACAAGAACGTGTAGAAACTATGTGATGTAGATGATATATACAACCACCACATTCAGATAGGCACGTGGACTATAATGGTAACCACCACAACGGAATAATACTAGGAGTATATTTCAGGGACTTTTTCGTTGAATGATGTATTAAAATATAGTTATTACTACTACTGAGAGTAAAAACGGGAACCAGTTAACAAAACAACTAGGTTTTTATTTTATTTTGTAGGTAAGCTTCTGAAATCTTAACTATTCATGCATTTTTAGTTATGTTGTAACCGCTACGAACAAAGTGTATTGTTTGTTAATTATTTTTATACAATTTAATCGCAAAGACTATTTTTGATAGGGACTTTTCACATAATTTTAGACACGAAGAAGTATATAAAGAAGAAAAGAACACGAAAGAAGGGTAAAATAAAGATTTAGTATACCGAAGGCTCAAATTCACAGCAAATCCCATAAATATCACCGACCAACATGTCCCGTTAAACGTCTCAGACTGGATGTTCTGTTTGCCGCACTGATACTGTCGAATTTGCCGAAATAATTCCCCGAAATTTGGATCGGCAAGCAGAGCAATCCAATAAATGCTGCTTGGTCACAAAGCTGCGGGTGCATAATTTATTGAATTGCAACAAGTCACAACAACACTGCCGAAAACGAGCGGGTGAACGAGAAAATACCGAAAGGCAGCATCGACAAGATTAAGCAAATTCCAATCGCTGCACCTAAAGAGCGCGACTTACGCTTCTTTTGCCTACCAATCGGTCCGGTTTTTAAGGGACACAGCAAAACCCACTGAAGTACAGGCAGCATTCGGAGGCCCTCGAAAGGTAGCTAACGATGAAATATGCTTCATTCATCCGTAGCATTCATTCATCAAATGTTGTCACCACATCGCGGCGGCTGTTGCTGCCGCCGAGAATAGGGCGTGCGAGCAGTTTTCCTGCTGTGCTCTGCGCTGACCGCTGCGGTGTAATTTAATTCCAATGCGTCAAGAAGATTTTATTTGTTAGAAATTTCATTCACGGATCACGGCGCTCTCGTCTCTGCATTTTCTTTATTGGTGTATTGAGAAACGAAATTTTTGTCGATGTCGAATATGATTTATAGACTTGCATTTTTAGATTGTATATGTTAGGTACAAATGTAGTAAACTAACAGCTGGAACGACTAGTGTAAAACTATTTACAACTCGAAAACTAATTGGAATTAGATTTGATGTCCAGTTAACCGTTGTGCACTCGAAAAAAAAAACACCTTTAACCACCCGAATGGGTACCCGGGTACCCATTTTTTTAAATCGCTGTAAGTTGAGCATTTTTCAACCGATTGAAGTAATTTTAGCACTGTTGGATTCAGGAACTTAAGCTCTTTGGGATTGGTACCCATAAAGATGGACATGGTGCTCCTGGTTCCCAGGAACCCGGATATCCTAAATGAGTTCCGACATCGAGGCATTTATACACGGATTTCACGTATTTTTGTAATCTTATCTAAGAATTGCTATATGAAATCAAGTGCTATGCTGAGTTGTTATGTTTATATATTTCAGGGGGCATCCGTTATGTACGTAACATAAAATTTTGAATTTTTCTACCACTCCTTTCCCCCTTTGTCGAGCATTTCTCAATCTTTTCACCATGTATTGTCACGTATTTTTGAAACCTCTCCCCCCTAAACGCGTGACGTACTTTATGTATGTTCCCTTATATACTTCACTTTCTTATCTTCAGTTTGAAAATTATTATGTACTTCAGGCCTATTGCGAGGAGCACGCAATACAATTTTTAATTCTGGCAACAAACATTTCGAAACATCACGAAGTTACTTCCCAAACAGTTTCGTTCTCATTTATATTTCCTTTTTTTCGTTCTATGAGAGTAAGTCCAGAATAGGCCAACTACCCTTTAGATGACGTCATTTTTCTACAAAAGGTTCATTTTGGTACGGCCTTTCTCAAATAGCTGGTTTGGAAAAGTTTCAAATTAGTAAATGACATTTATGGTGGAAAACACAAGTGTCGGAACATTCTACGGAAATCCGGATTAACGGGAACCAGAAGAACCTACTACAGCAATATACACGGCCATCGAAAAGTGGATAAATTTCTGAATTTACCCATACTGAAAAAATTCAAATCGGATGGAATTTGCCTTAGTTACAAGCATTTTTATTTGTGGGTACCCGGGTACCCATTCGGGTGTTTACGTAATAAAAAAAATTTGAGCCCCCCCATTCGACCCCCCTTACTGTAAAATGAAAAGTCAAAGCATGAGAAGTTATGGTCCAACTAGTTCTTGGAATTGACCGAATTGCAGAATCTTAGTTTAAACCTAACTCAGAAATTTCTTATTTTGAAATTCGAAAAGGTACCCGGGTACCCATTCGAGTGCATAAGGGTTAATTATGCTCAAAGACTACATGCATAAAACAATAATCTCCAAAAAATCAATCCAATCCAATGTTGATACTGTCCGGAAGGACGACGCATCAACATTCTCTTCCATAGGAGTCGCGTAGTTAGACTAAATTATTTTTAGCACAATCGCAAAAACTTCATGTACAGGGTGATTTTTTAAGAGCTTGAGAACTTTTTTAAACAATAAAACGCATAAAATTTGCAAAATCTCATCGGTTCTTTATTTTAAACGTTAGATTGGTACATGACATTTACTTTTTGAAGATAATTTCATTTAAATGTTGACCGCGGCTGCGTCTTAGGTTGTCCATTCGGAAAGTCCAATTTTGGGCAACTTTTTCGAGCATTTCGGCCGGAATAGCCCGAATTTCTTCGGAAATGTTGTCTTCCAAAGCTGGAATAGTTACTGGCTTATTTCTGTAGACTTTAGACTTGACGTAGCCCCACAAAAAATAGTCTAAAGGCGTCAAATCGCATGATCTTGGTGGCCAACTTACCGGTCCATTTCTTGAGATGAATTGTTCTCCGAAGTTTTCCCTCAAAATGGCCATAGAATCGCGAGCTGTGTGGCATGTAGCGCCATCTTGTTGAAACCACATGTCAACCAAGTTCAGTTCTTCCATTTTTGGCAACAAAAAGTTTGTTAGCATCGAACGATAGCGATCGCCATTCACTGTAACGTTGCGTCCAACAGCATCTTTGAAAAAATACGGTCGAATGATTCCACCAGCGTACAAACCACACCAAACAGTGCATTTTTCGGGATGCATGGGCAGTTCTTGAACGGCTTCTGGTTGCTCTTCACTCCAAATGCGGCAATTTTGCTTATTTACGTAGCCATTCAACCAGAAATGAGCCTCATCGCTGAACAAAATTTGTCGATAAAAAAGCGGATTTTCTGCCAACTTTTCTAGGGCCCATTCACTGATTTGCAAGCGTTGCTCGTTAGTAAGTCTATTCATGATGAAATGTCAGAGCATACTGAGCAAATAATAATGCATGAAAATCATAACCTAAAAAAATCTGAGCAAATACTAATGCATGAAAATCCTAACCTCAAAAAAATCACCTTTTATTACATTTTCTATTGAATGAGAAAATGTGAATTTTTTGAAAAATTTTGGCGCAAGTATTTTCTCAAAGTTTCTGAAAATGATGCACTAAGTGCTATTAACATCAATATTTCATCCACTTTATCCACTTGTTATGTGAATCATTAGATTCACAACTTGTTCCGACAGTTTTAACATGTTTGATTCATTCCAATCAGGAAAACCAAATGAAGTGAATACAAACCGCTTGTGCAAAAAAAGGCTATAACAAATAATGTCATAACTTCGGAACTACTGAACGGATTGCCAACAAACTTGGCACACGTACTTCTTCCATTTCAGCGATGGTTTAAGGAGTATGTTTATAGGGGAGGGAGCGTAGTAAGTGTCATAAACAAGGGAGGGCCATCGAAAAATTCATATAACTTGACAAATATCGATAAGTTTTAAAGACCATAGAAACATTTTTCATACCTTAGATATATCTATACGGGGGTGGATGTAGCAAGTGCATTTAAAAAGGGGGGTGTAATGTTTAAAACGGCATAAGTTCGAAACTGCTGAACGGATTGCTATCAAACTTGACACATGTACTTCTTGCTCTTCAGAGATGGTTATAAGAATATTTCCATGGGCTACGCTCCCTAGCAAGATCCTTAATAAAGGTGGTAATGAAAAATTGATCTAATTTGACGAGAATTGGTACTTTTTTGAAGACCGTAGATACTTTTTGCACAACTTAGATATGATTATAAGGATATTCTGTGGGGAGAGGGTGTAGTAAGTGTCGCTAAAAATGGAGTGTAATGTTTGTAACGGTATAACTCCGGAACTACTTTTTTTAATATTTTATTAGTCGTTTGTTCAGTATAACTTAAATTTATGATTTGTCAAACATTTATTTGAAAATAGAAATTTAAACTATTTACATCTAACCTATGATCTGAGTTGACTATTGCACGAATTGCT
Organism: Malaya genurostris; assembly: GCF_030247185.1. Classification (NCBI taxonomy): domain Eukaryota; kingdom Metazoa; phylum Arthropoda; class Insecta; order Diptera; family Culicidae; genus Malaya; species Malaya genurostris. Next base: position 99,074,406 of record NC_080572.1, read on the forward strand.
ATACAATTTGGCACAGTTATTTCTTGCTCTTCAGAAATAGTCATAAAGGTATTTTTATATGGGAGGAAGCGTAGCAAGTATCATTTACAGGCTATGAAAAAATTCATAAAATTTGACAACAACCGATAATTTTTGAAGATCATGCAAACGTTTTCCATACCTTAGATATGATATGGTATATGGGGGGCGGATGTAGCAATTGCCTTTTAAAAGGAAGGAGGGGTTTTTGAATATAAATAAATTTTCATCTCCCATTTTTCGTAAAACAAGAGAGTGGCAAAAATTTCAAAATCGTAGTAGATAGTATTGCTGTTGTTAATTCGAGAGCAACGCAATTTTCTTTACATTTTTTCAAAGAATCTGGTTCCATTTTGCCAGGAAATTCAAAGAACTAAGTCTCAGCAAAACTACGAAACAACTAAACGAATCGCCACCAAGTTTGGCACATGTACCAAAGGTGGGAATCGATATTTTTTGAAAAGCACAGATACTACACTACTCAGGGCAATCATGAAGGAGATCTGTGGAAAGTTCACGGATAAAAAGGAAGTTAAATCATAATAGATTATAAGGTTATTTTGAGGGTGAGAGAGTGGAGTAAGTGCCCCGAACATGGAAAGTGTAAAGGAAAATGGATCGGATTTTACGAAAAAAAAAACTTAACTTCTTCTTCTTAACGAGTACAGTATATTTCTAGTAACTAAGTGAGGTTCACCAAAATATTCACAAGAGGGAGGGGGAATAAATATTCCTAACCTTGATCTGAATTGACGAAAGCATACAATTAATGTGCATTTTATTATGTAAAATGAGAAAACGGTCGACTCAAGGTGATGGGAATAAGATTACAAAAACATTTGTGTTAACTGAATCATTATTCTATAGGTTTTCCACCCCGATGAACGACCAAAATGGTTAAAGCCGTGGTAAAATGAATTGTATAAAAACGTTATTCTATAGTACGAATGTAGTTATGATGTTGAACAGCCTTTCGTTATTCGTACTGGAAGTCTTCTAGCAAATTTCCGGGATTTTTTTTTACACTGCCATGCAACGGAATTGCGTAGAGGAGCATTTCAGGACGAAAAAAGATCCAAGTTGCCCAAAAAATATTTGGTTTGGCGGGATATATACAACTGTGGTCGAGGAAGCCAAAGCTTCATCACTGCCGGAACGAAAAACAAGGAAATATACCGTCGCTACGCCAAACATGTTTTGAAATGGTATAAAGCGAATGAAGTCTAATATAAACAATAAGCTAAACCTATAGAAAAATTTCGAATATTTTGAACAAAAGCAGCTAAATCATTTGCAGAGAAGTCTGCACTGACCCTAATGGCTGAAGTAAATTCAAAAGTTCGTAGTTTCTTCATACAGCCTAATTAAGTAACCGTAATTAATTTTAAGATGCCTTTTTTCATCAACTGTAGCTCAACTTTCGAATCTTGCACTGAATTAACTAATGTTTGGTCTTCCTACTAGCAGTTAGTTTAACACTGTTTAATAATCTACGTTAAAAACAAGTAATTTATATTATATGTGATGTGATGTGAAGTGAAAGCACCAGCTGTTCAAGAACTTGCCAGTGGATGCGGGTAGACTTACAATAGCTCCGATATGGCTTATGCATTCACTTCCTTACACCGAAGAGAGAGCAAAAGACGTTGGGCAAACCTGTAAGCAAAGACACTTACACCCATTCCACGGGCGAAAGAAGCTCTTCCAATCATAATATCCAGTTCATGAATGGAGCATCTTGCTATACATGCTTGAACTCGCCTGATGGTTCGTTTGAGAAGGGCACGTCAGACTCGTTTCAAACCAAACGAGTTGGACTCTCGTCCCGTAATCAATTCGTATGATACTCTGATTTTCCCATCCCCATATTTTTGAATCATTTTGTTATGAGCAATTCAATTTAGAACAATATATAGTTTGACATGATTTAACATAATATAATAGAATATAAAAAAATATAATATAATATAATATAATATAATATAATATAATAAAATATAATATAATATAATATAATATAATATAATATAATATAATATAATATAATATAATATAATATAATATAATATAATATAATATAATATAATATAATATAATATAATATAATAAAATATAATATAATATAATATAATATAATATAATATAATATATTATATTATAATAAAATATATTGAGAGTACGAATTAATTTGGTCCACTTTTTCGAGGTCAAAAATGCATTTATTTCTAAATAAAAAAATTTTAAAGTTTAATTAAAGTATCGTCCATCGCTAGTTACTACTTTTTTCCACCTCTCAGGCAATTTTCGGATTTCATCTCGAAAAAATGTCTCGTCTTTTGAGGTGATGGATTTGAAGCCAAATTTCGATTCCTGCGAAAGAAGTCGGAGTAACTAGTAATCGGAAAGAGCAATGTCAGGAGAACACGGCGAGTGCAACTTGAGCGTTTCCAAATATTTTTTCCCGACTTTTGTGACATGAGACCGAGCGTTGTCACGCAGGAGAATTATTTTATCATATTTTTGCTTGCATTCTAGCCGTTCTTCTCGTAATGTGCGTTATGTGCACCATTTTGATCCCACCAGATGCAGAACATGACATACAAACCATGAAGATTAGGCTTTGGTGATGATGTTGAGGTCGACGGCTTCAATTGACCGGGCATAGCGTAGTATTTTTTCTTCTTGGGGTTATCATAGAATATCCATCCCCAGTAACAATTCGAAGTTAAAAAAACCCTTCTCAATCCACCTAGTGGTGTGATAATGTCTTTCTCTTACTTCAAAACAGTCTCATAAAAATATTTTTTATCTTTTTATTAAATAATTTGTGACACTAATTTGGGCTCATTTTTGAATTTTGGGGGGGGGGGGGGTCGGTTTTTTTGATACATGAAATTTTCGAAATAGAAAAAAATTGTTGATGCCAAACGGCTTAGAATTGCATGAAACGTCGAGATTTAGTGTCATCTAGAAAAATTTTTTTTTGAAAAAATCGACGTTTTTTTAGATGACACTAAATCTCGACATTTCATGCAATTTTAAGAGTTTTGGCATCAAACAAAATTTTCGATGTTGGAAATTTCAACCCTATGGTGCTTTTTCAAGATCGAAAATTTTCAAACCCTCACCGCCGGGCAGCACCCCTTACGCATCTCCGATTTAGCTCAAAGTTTGTATAAGGACATTTTTCGGAGTGCTTAAATTTTTAAGCACTAGCGCTGTACGAAATTGGAGGTGATCCCAAAATATTGGCACCCTTATATACATTAGAGCGGTAAAAAATAACGTATTTTGTCGGTTACGTCACTTATACAATTATATCTCCGGAACCAGAAGTCACAGTCATTTGATCTTCGAACTTGATCAATGGCCCGATAGTAGCTTTCAAACGAGCCTAAGTTTTTTTTAAATAGGTTCAGCCATCTCTGAGAAAATTAAGCGGTGAAAATATCTTCGAAAAGTGCACACACACACACACAGACATTTTCCGATCTCGTCGAGTTGAGTTGAATGGTATATAACACTATGGGTCTCCGAGGCTCCGTTCGATAGTCGCTTTTTCCAGTAATTCTAATACCTTTCTATAGAGAAAGGCAAAACCCTTTCTTTATTGCCTTTGAATCAGCTCGCTTGTGAAAAATCGACTCTTAATGTCTCTCGGTTTCAGTTCATAAGGTACTGCCTTGCTTTTGAATCATTCGCATGGATTTTAATCGTACAGAAACTACTTGTTGAGTCACTTCTAATGATTCTGCAATTCCTCTTACGTTTGATTCGGATCTTCATCGAGTAATACCTCCAACTGTTTGTCTTTGATTTTTTTGGTTGACCAGAGCGAGGCCTGTCTTCAAGAATGAAGACTGCATTTTTGAAACGTCGAAACCATTCCCTACATGATTTATCAGTTAGAGCATTATCACAATGAAAATCCACAAGCATTTAGTTAGTAGCTTCTGCTAACTTTGTTTTCCAACAAGATGAGAATGCATGCCATACAAAACTATAATTTTAATGCGAGACTTTTTTGTAATCTTTTGCGAATTAAGAAAACGTTATTTAATTTAACATTTGTCTCAATTCAGATGGTGTTACAAATATGATTCTCGGGTCAAGTCTAATGCATTAGACTAGCATTATAATGGTACCGTTAACAAAAAATTAGAAGGACTTAAAACGAAGAACTTAAAATCTTATTTCAGATATTTATTATTTTTGAGGTATTCCAGACATTTCGTATCTTTGAACATTATCATAAAATCTCAGGTATTTAAGATACACAAATTGCAAAATGATCCAATAAATCTCAAACGTCATTACGGGCGAAAGACAGGATAGAAAATGTATTTCCCCGTAGAGTGATTCGAAATAACAATTTAGTTGGTTGGAGAAAGTTTGAATTTTTATTTTGCGCAAATTTTTACTTTCAAAAATTTCAATAATTTACCCTTTTCAAATTGGGTAAAGCTGATAACAACAACTATTCCTGCTTGGATGGTTGAATTTAAGATTCTTGAAAAATTAAAAAAAAAAACTTTGGACAAAACACCCTTAGCCTCACAGACAAATGTTCATCAAATTTTACTATGAATAGGGAGCAAATTACAACCTAATTCACTCATAACTGGTTAAAACCTATACAAAAAATTAACCTGTACTCTGAGTTTGCGCATTCAAATTTAATCTTGGGTGCACCCAACTCAGAATCGATAAAAGTGTACGAATTCAGAATATTGCGTAACTTGGAAACTGATGGTATTGAAAAAAGAAGTGTTCGGCATTTGATAGGGCACTCTAAGAAATGTACACCCTAATAAAAGAAAGTAGAACATGTTTGAAAATTTCTAAAATTTCTGAAAATTATAGTTATGAAGAAGGAAACGCATCCGAAACTTCTTTTACGCTATGTTAATTTTAAATCTGTTATTGAAACCAACACAGTGATGTTGATGCGATTCGTATCTTTTTAAAACAGACTCTACTAAATATGAAACGGGTTAACAAAAAATCGCTGTGGTGCACCGGTGTCATAATTAGATGATTTTATGTCGTTGCGCGATTTCACTTTCAAGAGTAAATAGCCTTGTCGTCATCGTGGAAATATTAGATTTAAATTGTGTAATAAAACTGTCTTAACCTGTGTTCGTGCGTACAACATGACTGATAAATTCGTCCGTGCGACGCAGTTTTCGTCAGCTGCATGTACTTTCATATTATCAAAGCACAATTTTCCGCTCCAGCTCGCCGTATTGTAGTTGTTTTTACTTGTTCACTGTAAGCAATTCGCTTTCGCTTGTTGGTGTATGGTAAATTTGTTAACAAAGGTAAATTCCTTTAAACTTTCCTATCGCGACACCAGAATGTAAAATCCAATTTAAATGCACCTGAAAAAGGCACTGTAACCCCATTCACCTAAGAAGTTATTGACCTCATTTTCAGATGATCGATTTGTCGTTGCGATGATGCATCGATCATCCGGTCTAGTTAATTGCTTTAGGAGTAGTGAAATCATTCTATTGATTATTCCAATCACGGAAAAATGTCTCCAACCAGAGGTGCTAGAGATTAACTGCTATCGTACTCATATAGGTTTTGTATTGATGTGCGCTTCCTAATAAAGACGTAAATTGAACGATGCTTGCGATCTCTTGCGAATGATTAATCGATTTTGAATTCCTCCAAGACATGCATCGTGTGATGGCGATGATTAATCGTGATTGAAGTAATATTTGTCAAAAGAGTAAATGGGAATTCCAAAAATATGTCTGATATTTTGTTATCTATCTCATCTAGGTGTGATTTGTTTTTCATATTACATTTATATAAGCCTGTTATGCATGGCGCTATCAGGAGACGGATGTTTGGTGAATTTGCTTGTATGCCTGAATGCAGTCATTTAAGAATATTTATATTTGTGTCTGTGTCTAACGGTAGACAAACTAGAAAATGATCGATAAATAAAATAGTGAAAATAAAAAGATTGACATGACTTACAGAGCATAAACGAAAAAGTTTTAACATTTAGTAAAGAGTTATGCTAAAAAACTTTGCAAACAAAACAGATTCTCGAAATGTATTTGTCTGTGTGGTTACAACATAATTTAATTTTGATTGAGATGTTATGATTTTCCATGACTTGGGAAAATGAAGGTTATTTTTTTGAGTAGTTTTGTCGAAATTAAGTACAACATACTTGGATCAAATTAAGGTTATATCTCCCATACCGAATGAATTTCAAATCAGTCGATATTGTTACAATGAGCTGAAAATTATGTGTACCTTCCAATGCGATGATAAATTGGATGTCGCACTTCAAGAGCTAAATGTTTTCATTTTCTATTAGATTACCCGTCGAATGAAAAATTGTTGCTAAAACAAGAATTGGCGCACTTAGACAAAACCAAGCGCATCCTCCACGCAACGTAAATCTTCCAATAATTACATCCCAGAATAAATATATACACTCACAACAAAGTGCGAATAATATGGTGTTATCAATACTCAAGTACGTCTCCAGTATCAGATAAAACATTGCATCGAAGTATCTTTCTTTTTCTTCAAATTAAATTGCTACTCGGCGAGGGATGCAAAAAAATCAAAGTCTTGGCATTACATTCCTTTTGTGGAATTTGGCCTTTCTGTTTCAACAGACTTCGCAGCCGATTCTTAGCGTACACTATGAATCCTTTCAGGTCGGGCCTAGAACATATGACAACTGGCTTGTTAGACCAGCGCCGTATGCATTGAATCACCAACCCGGGTTGAGGGATGCATTCGTGGTGAAAAATTGAAAAGTGATGCATTTCCGCCATTTGCGAGGAATCACCCGAAATGCCGCAACATGTTACGCACACACATCAATTTACTAACTGATGGAGTAGCAAAGACCGAGGCGATGCTTTCTGTACAGTGGCAGCATTCTCTTCTTTAAACATTTTTCCTCGTACACCTGGTGTTAATTGTGCCCTTCGTGAAGAAAATCGACGACCGCAAGCCACAGGTACAAATTGCTTGCCAGACAAACACCTTCCGCACAAACTTTTCCATCGCCACCGTGGTGTCAGCGTCGTCCAGGTCCTGGTACACTGATTTCGTATAATATTGCGGTCCGGGCAGCGCTCGAAATCTTCCTTGGCGTAGGTTTCGTCGTCGATCAGGATGCATCCGTCTTTATTCTGTAGAATCCGTTTATACAGCTTTCGCGCTCTTGTTTTGGCCTGAACTTGCTGTACCAGGGACTTTTTCGGCACCTTCTGTTTCTTGTAAGTTTTCAGGGAGTTCCCAACTTTGATCCGTTGAATCATCCCGATGCTGGTGTTGAACTGCTTGGCCAAATCCCGCGTCGACGCCGATGGGTTTTTCCTGATGTACTCTGGCTGGGACCCGTTTTCCTACCGGATCGGGGCAAATCCTTCATGGAAAGGGTCTTACCGAACTTCTTGATAATATTTTTGACACTGGTGTGGTGCACTTTCACCCGTTTTGCAATTTCGTTGGACGTGACACCACTTTCTGAGCACCAAGTGTGCAGAATTTTCTTTCGCGTTTCCGGATCAATACGACTCATCATTGAAACGATAAACCGTACCGAAACCAATCGATTGCGCAGCTGTTATGAACATGTAAATAAACATGTCACCGCAAAACACGCTCCATAAAATTAAGCCATTTCAGAGTAATAACTGTTTGAATGTTGCTAACTAATTATCGATACACTCCTTAATATTATGAAATGTATATTACTGAATTTTTTGATTCCTAGTAAGGGTCGTGGATATCTAAGAACTCTCTGGAAAAAAAGAAACCAGTGCATAAACGCGTGACTGGTGACTTTTGTATGACTTTTGAGAGAGGTATATGCTCGTAGTATCTATATTCAGCAAATTGATATACTGTGATAATGTCTGTGGAAGTTCTTATCCATCCGAAACCTCATTGGAAAATAGGCTTTAAGGTCTACCAGCGTAACCGATGACAATAGTGAGTTTCTTTTTTGTGGTCCATACTCGTGGTATCACACGCAATTCATGTGATCATTGTGATGAATTATGAACAAGTGCTTGTTCATCAAAAAAACCTTCAGATCTACCAGCATGACAAAGAGCATTAACGAACTTTTCGTCCTCATCCTGTACTCGTGATTCCACATGCAACTAATAGGCTTATTGTAAATGATCTACGCCATCCAAAAACTACTTGAAGTTCTGGCATTAAGGGCTGAGTCCAGTAGGTCGCGTATAATCACGTGTCTCGCTCTGCATATTACATTTCTCTTGCATATGTACAAAATGACTCTCGATGGGCCGGGTGACAAGAAAAGTTTCGATATTTTCGGTTACAAGTTTGCATAGAATGTGTCTGCATCCACCACTTGTTTCGCAGCCTTGCTGAGCCGATTTTATTTCTCTCTCATGTTTCGTTACGTCACCAGGAAACTGGAGCAGAAAAAATGGCGCCGCCATAGAAATCGACTTACCTTCACAAAAATAACATTCACTTCATTTATATCGCGACAACATATATGTTTTTAAGCACTAATCGCATCTAATTTCAATTATCTAGGCAATTATTTAGGTCAGGGTAGATTTTTGATCCATGTTTTTGAAGGCGAGATATTCAATGAACAAGTTGAAGTAGCCGTTTTCATCTATGTAAATTCTTCCTTCAGAAAAAAAACTTTCCCGACCGCTAAAGTCAACGAATCAATCTGAAATTATCACAGAATAATCTAAACTAATTTTCTAAGAGAATGTCGGTTGGGTTTTTTTATATTCGTCGCCGTTCCTGAGAAAATCAGATTTGAAGCGTGAAAATAGCCTTCTAAATCACCCTTAAACACACTGGCGTCAAACCTTAAGATCTACCGTTTCGCCATCACTTTTGAAAAAATACTCATGAAATTGAACATTTTTCTCTTATCGCGCTGTAATTCGGGAACCGAAAGTCGGATCTGGATCAACTTTTCTGGGACTTTTTAAAGAATTTCAAGAACTGTGATTTGCATCTTAGTTTGTAGAAATCGGTCAAGAAATTTCCGAGAAAATTGAGTGCGCATTTTCTCATTCTTTCTGGAACCTGAACTCGGATTGGGATAAAATTCAATGGCGATCTATGGGACTAGAAGACGTTTCGTTTGAATTTAAGTTCGTGAAAATCGGTCACGTTATCTATGAGAAAAGTGAGTAACATTATTTGTCACATACACACATAAATACATATATACACACATACACACAGGCATTTTGTGATCTCAACGAACTGAGTCGAATTGTATATGACACTCGGCCCTCTGGGCCTCCGTCAAAAATCGGTTTTCACAGTGCACAGTGGTCCGGATCCACAATTTAAGGTAACAAACACATACTTTAGAGCTATGATGGTTTCAGAACAAATGATCAGTGATAAATAAGCCATATTTTGATGCATATTGTATTAGGGTGGCTCTTATTATTAGGGTGATCTAAAAATTATTTTTCGGATGTGTTGAGATAGAGGACTGCATCTTTCGGCAAAAATGTAGAAAAACTTATATCAACACGGAACGACCAAAATTAGCTCTGCGCCTAATTCGTATTACTGTTTTTGAATTAGTTGATTTTAACAACAAATTTTCCAAATTAACTATGAAATTAGTTAAAATTGAGAATTTACTGTGCTGAAAAAAACTCTTATTTTTAGAGAATGTGTTTAGTTGGCGAATATCATGGACACAAACCAGCAATATTTCAATCCAGTACGAAATTCTCATTGACAACTAATTTTGTTATTAAGGTGAAATGTAGCGGAATGCGAAAATCGCGTTTTTGATCAATTATTCAAAAACTAGACCGATTTTCGAAAAACCAAAAACACTTAAGTTTTCGAAATCAAATTCATCATAACTAAGTATTCTTAGAATTTTGAAATTTTGCTTTGCCGAGCCGTAATTGGTTTTTGAAATGTATAAACGGTAACTGTTCCGTTCCACGGGTATGATTTTAGAACTGAAAAGTACTGTTTGTAGCAGAATTTCACAAAGAATCTGAAAATGCAACTGAAAATTATAAAATTTTAGCTAAAACAACCGAAATTTGAAAAAGTTTACATAAACTTTTCCGCATTTGTTTTATTGCTTGCGCGCTGCTGTTTCGTATTGAGGTGGTGTGAGAAATGCACGGTGGGCACGGTGGCATTATATCGTGAGCAAAAATTACATATCAAATAATGACGCGAATTTATGCAGTATTGGGTTTTGTGTTGAAATAAAAACGAGTTGAATACAATAAAATGAGTATTGTGAGAAATCGTTTATTTTCTAAGTAGCTGTAATTTATAATGCTAATAATGTCCAACTCTGTTGTGTTCAATGCATTGATGTTGCTGAAGCAATAATGCTTGGCTGTGTAATATCGTAAAACAGGTATTATTTTAGATTGTAGCAATTTTTTTAGCAAAACTAAAACTTCAACATTGACAAGCTACTGAATGAAATGAATACAAGCCAAGTATTATCGTTCATTAACCTGTGATACAAACAATAATAATAAACAACTCGAATAAACGTCGTCAAGCAAAGCAAAGTCTTGGTATTACATTTATTGTTGAATATGACCATTTGTTTCAACAGACTTCGCAGCCAAGGAGTGGCGGAGCCGTATTGGGAGAATACTGAATCCACACCAGGAAAATATCTGGGTTTGGAAGTCTTGGAATACATTCCTTTTGAGAAATTTTTTACAAGTCTATATAACGAGAGATAAACCCACTGCGCTCAATCATTGAAAAAAGTTCTTGTTTCTATGTGTCCGTTTTTCTTGGTATGCTTTGTGCGACGGTTCGTTCAACTGAAGCGGATAAAATTTTGCGCGCATTTTATGACGCTACATTTCACCTTAAAGTCAGAAAATTTGGTTCTATTTATCTATCACCATCATTACTGAAGGACAGCACAAAGAAAACAAAAATAAAATGGGTTTTATTAACAAGTTTATGAGTCAAATACTCATGAGAAGTGTCAAATCAGAACAATCCATTGAAAAGCTAAAAAGGACAGTCTTGTTGAAACTGTTTGCAAATTGTTTTGATGTTTTTGCATGTGTTACGATATATCTATATATAAGATTCTAAACCGATATGTAAAAATGAAGTAAACTCTTAGTGGAAAGTGAATTTATTCAGAATTTGTGCGTATTTGAAGCGATTATGCGTAATAATGTTTTAAATGGAACAGTGAAGTGAGTTTCGAATGTTGCACTCTAATTGTATATGTATTCGGTTTATGTTTTCCGAGTGCTCAAAGTTTTCAGTGAGAGAGTCGATTTCAAGAAGTCGAATGAAGAAAGCAGCGATTTAGAAGAAAACATTTCAAAAGAAGTTTATGCTTCGCTTATGTCTTTTTCTCCAATGCAACATCGTATCTATACCTGCACAAAATAGAAAAGACTACCGCGACTGAAATATTTTTCGGTAGTAGTGTGCCATCTAGTGGCTATTAGTCATTACGGTGTTAACGTTTTTTTCGGTGACAGTGCGCCACATAGCTGCAAATTGCAGAAACCAATTCAACCATTTATGTTGGTTGAAAACAACGTTTTAATGTTCTAATTCAACTAAAAAATTAGTTGAATGGAAATGAAGTGTGCCTTAGCTAAGAAATGACAGCACGTTGAATTGGTGAATTCAACTAAAAAAATAGCCATTTCAACAAATATTTTATTATTATTAAGGGAATCAGAAATAAAAAATCTAAATTAGCAAAAGTAAGATTTTTTTAGTTGTCTCAAAAAATAACTAACTAAAATCAGCAAATCAACTAATTTTTTCGCCAAAATGCTGATTTCGGTCTTTCCGTGAAGCAGCTTTGCTGAAGACACCGTTGTGGTATCTCTAATGGTTTTGGTGTTACAGCTATTTTAAGAGAGCATGTTGCTAAGAAAATCAGATATTTGCTCTAGCTTTTTTATTTTTCACTTCTCGTATTTGGTATCCTTGAACATCTTTAAGAGTTTGTTAAAAACAATTTTTTGATGACGGGCGCATTCACGTAGCGTTTTCTGAACAAAAGTTATGTGCAAAACTAGCTCAAAAACTGTTTTTTAAACTGCTATATCTAAGATTGAGGCAAACGGAAAAAAAATATTCCGTTTGTTGCATTTGATAGAAAATACTTTCGAGCATATTTATAAAAAAAATGGTGGAGGTGACATTTGTGAAAAATTTGAAATTGTGTTCAAACATTGGGTAGTTTTCATTGAAAAATGCTCTATCACGTGAGGCATTTATTGGCTATACACGAAAATAAGGTATTTATTTTTGTCTTCTATAATGTGTTAAAACTAATTCAGCTGCATAATCGGGAAAATGAAGTTCCCTCACGTTGGTTGTTATTCTATTTGATAATGTTATTACAGGATCTGACGTTAAAAGCAATCGTTTGAATACATACTTGCCTACCCTACCCTATACTTGCGAATTGATTTATTTCGACTTTTCTGCACTTCCTCACACTACACGCTAGAGCAAAAATCTAATTTTTGTAGGAACATACTCTTCTAAAAATAGCTGTAACACTAAAACGTTAGAGTAGTACCCCTCTAACTTCAGCAAAGCTGTTTTTCTACAATTTTGCCGAAGGGTACAGTCCTCTATCTCAACACATCCGGAAAATAATTTTTGTTTCGCCCTAATTCTGAAAGCCTCCCTAATACTATATGCTTCAAAATATGGCTTATTTTTCACTGATTATTTGATCTGAAGACATTATAGCTCTAAAGTATAAGGCCACAGAAAACAGATATACAGGCCCACATGTGAACTGTGTGTAAAGGGGTGTAGCCGGGTTTTCATATAAAAACTGCCCACAAACAGAACAAAAATTGATATACGCGGTTTGAAAGGGTTTATATTGGAGATGGTTTTCCCAAAATTTTAACATCTTAACTGCCATATTAGTGGAGTTAGGGTGGTTCTTCTGATTTTCATTTTATTTAAATTTTTCAAAAACCTCTTTTGCAAAAAATTGAAAAAAAATCGGTAATATTTTAGGAACTTCTTTAACCTTTCTGATTTTTTTTCAGAATTTTTTAAAATGTATTTCATGTGAAAAAATGTTCAAAATTTTCGATATTTTTTAATCGCACTTACAGTTTTGGTGCCACTCTAGATTTTACATAAAAAATAAATCATTCATGAGTACATTACGCTGTATTTTTTTCGGATTTTTAAAAAGGTGGACGGGTATAATATCAGACTTTAAAAAAATAAACCAAATTTAGTATTTAGCTCTAAATTCATATATCACATGCCCTTAGAACTAAATACCATGCGTTTCCATCTACAACTTGTGTTCAGGGCTTAAGAAAGAATTTTCATAAGAAAGGATCGGTGAGAGAAACATGCATCAGAATTAATGAATTGACAAATATTTAGGTTTTAGTATACGGTTTCAGGTTTTTAATTATGAACTGATAAGTCATTTTACATTTATTGTATTCAAATCATATTTAGTAAAAATTCTGAAGGACAATTAAATTATAGTTCTTTTGCAGAAAAAAGTATTCCTAGATACCAAGCAAAAAGCAAGGAAAATTAGAAACCAAGCGAAATCTAAAAAACTATCAGCTTTAAGGTAAAATGTTCGTCAAGACAGCTAAAGTCAAACGACTTAAGCTCATAAAGATGGATTAATCAAACTGAGATCGGACTGACAGTAAATCCGTCGAAACAAAATTCATGAGAGGGAAAGGCTTTAAAATATAACACCTTCCCACTCAAACAATGGTGCGTGGCGACGATATCGTGAAGGTTCATGAATTCGTGTATTCATTCATTTATGACCGCGAATAAGGATACAAGAAAAGTATTAAGTCACCATAAGAAATTAATCAACGGCGTATAAACCAAGGTTTCCAACAGCTGCTTGGAGATCCACCTATCATACGTACAGCTGAAATTGGCCAGCTACGATCAGCAGGGCATGTCATCAGGATAACAGACGGCAAACATTTGAAAATGGTTCTTGAATGTGATTCGGAAGGTTCAAGAAAAAGAGAAGCATTGCGAGCAAGGTGGATCGATCAAATGGAGGCAAAGAGTGGTCATAGCTGAGCTGTATGGAGACGACTTCTAGATACATAATAAACGGGCTTGAGCTGATGCGCGAGAAAAGTACTCCACGAAACACCAGAAAAAGACAACTAAGTGCAAGTAAATGCGATGAACTATATTTGCGAAAGCGTTTGAAATTCAATTTTTACACATAGCTTAGTTTCTCATTCATTCTTAGTAAATACATATTTCGATTAAAGCAATAAAAGAATACGATTTTCCGAAACTGTTTAATAAAGGGGTTCTCTTCAGGAAATAGCAAAAAACTGAAAATATTAAGTTTAAAACAACATGTTGTTTGTGTAGAAAATCGACGATGCGAATTAATACGTTTTTTTGGGTCTTCGGGAATTGCTGCAGGCGCTTCGACCTGATTTCTATCTGTTTTATAGTATTTCTTAGGACTGCTGATAGCTTACCTCGAAACCTCCAGACTATCCCGCAAGATGTTGAAGTTAGAAACGAATTACAACCGTCCGCTGGCACACATGTTCGCTAATCCATTTCCTGCATCATTGCTTGGTAAATCGACCCAGGCGTGCGGGCGTGTGTAAATAACAAGGAATAAAATTCTTTTATCATTATTAATTACGTCAATAATCAAGCCCTGAGCTAAAGTTGTAGATTGAAACGCATGGTATTTAGTTCTAAGGACATGTGATATATGATTTTAGAACTAAATATCATGCGTCTCCATCGGATGATGACAATTTGATGGAGACGCATGCTTTTCCGAATGATTTATTGTGTTAAAGTCTGTTATTATACCCGTCCACATTTTTTAAAAATCTGAAAAAAATCAGCGTAATGTACTCATAAATGATTAATTTTTGATGTAAAATCTAGAGTGGTACCAAAATTGTAGGTGCGATTAAAAAAAATCAAAAATATTGAATTTTTTTTTTCACAAGAAATACATTTTGAAAAAATTCTGAAAAAAATCAAAAAGGTTTCCCATAATTCCTAAAATATTCCCATTTTGTATTTCTTTTTGCTAAAGTTGTTTTTGAAAAATTAAATAAAATGAAAATCAGAAGAACCACCCTAACTCCATCAATATGGCAGTTAAAGGGTTAAAATTTTGCGAAAATCATTTTCAATATAAACCCTTTCAAACAGCGTGTATCAAATTTTTCAGTTTGGGGCAGTTTTTATATGGAAACCAGGCTACACTCTTTGCTAAATCTGCATGGCGAACACTTCCACATGCCACCACGATTTGGGTGCAGCTCTCACATGAGACACAATTTTGGGTGCAATGTTTACTTCACGCTAGATTTTTGTTTTGCTGTAGGTTAAAATGACAGGTTTGATTTTGTTTTATTCCGATCGAATTCTCGTGTGATTTATGCGACACGGAGAAAAAAGTTGTCATTAATACTTAGGGAAATCGTGTGATAATTGTTAAAACTGTTGTAGTTGGAATATTTCTATAACAGGCCAGGGGATTTTGTTATCGTTCCGGAACGTTTTGAAAGATCGCGGCGAATAGTCGAGTAGGTGGCAACGTCGAGTGTTACCAACGTATAGCAAATTAGAAATTTATATCTGTTATCTGTGATAAGGTTAAGCCACAAATGTTTGTTTGGATTCAGACCACTGTGCATTGATTGTATAGCCTTTCTATATGAGATAGACTAAAATAGATGAAGCTGAAATAATATGATGACAGAAGTTTCGTATTGATCGATATCGGATCGATAACAGACTGACTAGTGGTTCGAAATACCCCATGGTTCGAAATTCATTCAGAAAATCGTGAAAGATTTTTTTAGCAATTTCAGAGCACGACTATTTGCATCAATGGTAACTCAAAAACAGCTAACCAAATTAATAGGCATTTAAAGAATTTCCACTTATCCATGGAAAGTAGTCATTTAACTACTAGAATAAAAACAATAAGTTGGTTTGTAATGATCTTCTTTCTCATGAAAGAAGCCGTTTATTTGTGACATCCGTATATGTTTGGTTGGAAACACGTAAATTATTCCGATGTTTTTTTCCAAAGTGTATACCCAGAAATAAAACGTAAAACAGTTCTTATTAGCGTATTTTGCATTTGTATTTTCCAATATCATTTTGTGCTGTGCGTTCGTTACGTTAAAATTCGCATTACAGAATTCGAAGTCCTTCTTGTTCGACAAGTACAGGTCGATCAGATCCCGTTATTGAGAGCTCGCAATGTTTTGATGGCAGTATAATCGAAGGATACTCATATCGAAAAATAAGCCCATCGTGGATTCCGACCAACAACAGTGCATGGTATCCGGTATGTGGGTGGTTTCAGCCTTTACCTGTTCTCCACGATACCGGAGAAGACGACGCACCTCATCTTGATCTAGGCCCAGACGACCGACGGTTCGACGTACGGTTTGATGCGCGCGCATATTCAGTTGGGCCCTGCGGGGAAGAGATTATCACCTCTCGGGAATCGGATATTAAATAATTACTTTGTTTACTCATCCATGGGTAACGACTTTATTGGAGATTTTTGTTTCTTCGGGCTGGTTGTGGCTTGGTTTTCGATGCAACAAACTAGGCTTGCATGCCCATCAACTCAACACTGGAAAAGAAAGGTGATCTTCGGTGAGTTTGTTTTAGGTTTTGTGGGAAGGGGAAAACAAATAATCAAAATCAATGAACTGATCAGTTCCAGACTGCATGAAAGGAACAGTGGAAAAATCTTTTGCTTGGCGATAGTATCCGCTCGGATTTCATGACCGCTTACGATGGCAATTAAGTCAGTCAGTTCTGGTTCAAGTTCGGATTAGTGGCCCTGAGCAATGAACGATGGATCGTGATAAGAACAGGCGAACCGTTGACGTTTGTACGTATGGCTTAGCGCCGGACGTCAAAACGAGCTATGCTCGCAAGATCGGGCTGAAGTAAGAAAACGACGTTTGGGTATCAAGATAAATCAATTCTGCTGAAGTATTAAAAGCGTAATTTAATAATATATAGGTAAAAGGAATGACGAAAAACATTAAATTTAAATTGCATGCGAAGCAGATTGAACATGTTGGATATTAGTGAATATGAACTTATTGGTAGATTTTTTTTTTTACATAAAAAACTGTCTATCCCTATTGGCACGTTAGATACTCCCAATAATGAATAATAATATTATAAATGTTATTTGTCAACGAGTATATCACAACTATTATCGAATTCAGCTACTGTATTCGAACGAAAGAAATTTTTTTTGCTACCACTGTTGAAATAACTTTTTTTGTTTCGATTATAGAGGTTTTAACATTAGGGTCACTCGCCTCTTCGGGCTAGACAACTTTCTATGTACGGGGTTGGAATCGAACATTGGTGGGCTGCGTGAAAGGCATCGACTTACCCATCACTCGTCTCCTGATTGAAAAAATGTGGATGACCGTGATAGTGGTGATGATCTTATCTTAGCACAATCGTAATTCTATGTATTATTCTAACAAATTTCACTTTTATGATTGTCGTCGTCGTAGAGGATAACCGAAAGAAAACATAGTGGTCAAATTACTGTAATTGAAGAAACGAAGATGATACCAAAAATTTGCCAAAAGCTTGCATGTTTAATATGTAATTGTCAGAAAATGTCTAGGTATATATGTGCGAATGCATGTGTCACTTGATTTTCTCGAAGATGGTTAAGGGCGGCACTCTAGGAAACGGTCAATAATATGGTCCATTTTCATAATTTACTGTATAAAAATTGGAGAAGATAGAAGCATCTATAGATGTTTGTTTTAGGATAAGAAAAACAATGTTTTGCCTTTGTCATAGAGAAAGGTATCTGCAATCAGTTGAAGCGGCGAAACAAAAAACGTAAAAAAATTTTTTCTAAACTGGCCACAAAACTACTTCAATCGGTAGTCATTATTAGGCCAAACAGATCTCAACTATTAAATTCCTTGCGTACCCAAGGTAGACTATCCAATGTCCCAGTTCGAGACATTTTTGCTTGTCGTGACCTTTCTTACATGAAATTTCTTTATCTTTTCATAAAAATGATGTGCTAATACAAACAAACCCAAAATAGGTTACGAAATCAACAACAAAATGGGACCCGAAAGACAATAGTTAAAAGGTCCTTAATAAACTTAATAAAAAAAAAGCAACAAAATGTATAAAAATTTCAGCTTATTTTATAATTTATAGCAGTTAATCGCTTGGTTCAAATAATGTTCTTAAGTAAATTTAATAATAAATAACAAAATAGCTAATATGATATTTAAAAAATAAGAGGAATATGTTTTATTAAACTCAAATCGCTGTGACTATATTAGTATTATATTAGGTTAAGAATTCTATGTAAAAGTGATGATACGGTGAAGAAAAACTTATGTAAATTGCCTTAAGAAATAAACGTATTTATGGAAAAAAAATCAGGCCAAACAAAATGATTCCGACTATTTTTTCAAGAATCGGAGAAAATGATTTTGAACAATACCACAGTACATTGAGGTCTTTTTTTACGCGGTTTTTTAGGCGGATTTCTGAAGTTACGCGGTTTTTTATACACTGTATTAGTATTGTCTTAGAAATGCATCAACATTCGAGATCTGGTGTTATCCCGAAATTTGTTTGAAATTAACTCTTTGACACTTAGAAAATTTTTGATTTGCAAAAAAAGATTACACCAGATCTCGACGTTTCATGCATTTCTAAGACATACGGCGTAAAAAAATATTTCTTCCATTTTGCGGTTTTTTTTCTACGCGAATATCCGAAGTCGATTTTCACAAAAGTTCCGAAGTTACGCTTTTTTTGCGCGGTTTTTTATGTGGTACGTGTCCCCCGCGTAAAAAAAGACCTCAGTGTATTATATATGAGAGTATGATTGGTATGAGAAAGGCATCATTATACCACTAGGTGGATTAAAACAGGTTTTATGTATTAAAACTATTAAATCCGAGCATTCCACGAGACTGTATTTGAAAAATGGTCTTATCGTTCACACAATATCTTCCTAAGTTGAACTCTAGTACTTCCAAATAATGTATCAAATTGATCAGGAGACTTGTCTCAAGTGCGTAGCCTCAGATACTATGTAAATGTTTAATACTTAGCTGCATATAAACATACAAACATATATGCAAGAAAAACCAGGTGTTTTCTTGTTGTTTGTATTTAAAATAAAACACTAAGACAAGTTTTGATGTGAATACTTCTTTGCTATGGAGCCCCTTTTTTCTTGCTTTGCTATGGAACTGCTTTTCAAATTTCGCTCTGTGCAAGAAGAGATAGAACTTGATCGCTAATATCTGTTGTTGTATTATCTTTTATGTTTCTTTGTATTTTCTTATAATAAAACATTTCATGAATATTCTGTGAAATTTTCAAACCTCAGCAAGTTATGGGCCTTCATTTTTGCCTATCTCATACTACGAAGAAGTAAGAGCTAAGCGCACAGGTCCAAGATTGCTGCTACGATTGACTTATTATTATTGTTTCCATCGATTTTAAAGACATTATTCTTTTTCTCAAAAGAAGGTTATGAAAGTCCGTGTCCATCGTCATTCAAAAACTACTGTCTAATTTTTTTTCAAATTTTGCACACACTTTCTACATGTAAAATACCAGACCCCAACTTTTTACTGCTTTTACAGCTACAAAATTGGGAAGGTTTTATAGCGACAAAAAATGAGTTTTGACTTTAAATAACCATCAAAAATTCAAAAAACAAAAATTTTAAAAAATCAAACAGAAACGTTGGGGTCTAGAAAAACATCTACTTTATCTATGCTACTTTGATTTGTTGACTTCTTATTAGTTTTATCTTCTTAGATACAGTGGACACCGAAAATCTTGATTTTCATGAAGCGTTCTCAAAAACATCTCTTCTCCGACTTATTTCATAATTTTCCACGAAAATGAGTCTATTTTGTTAAACGATAGTTCTAAAAAAATCGCAAAAATGATGTTTTTGAAAAATCAATTTCTAATAGAGTTCTCCCCTTAAGCCACTTTCTCTAAACTTAGATTCAAATGAAAGGTTTGATGGTTCCTCTTTTTCTTTTCGAAAAAATGTTCAATTTCAAAATATAAGAAATTTCATCAGTTTTTTAATTCTTCGGAAAGAGTTTTTGCCTATCTATGATAGAGCAATCAATTTGCGACGAAACATATCTGAATCGAATTGAGAAAAAAATAATATAAAATTCGGTTTGATAATAAAAATTTCGACAGTAAGAGAATAACGTATTCTTTGCACGTTAGTATAGTTTTTTTGTGGGATGAGTAAAACGTACCACTGTCTTGTAGGAAAATTGAAATACTGAAATTTCTAACATTAATAGAATTTTTTTATTATTATACAAAACTTAATACCATATAAAATAACTATATTACAGAATTGCTAAGCGATGCAGTGCTAAGCGATCTGTCTTGAAGAAGTTGTCCAAATATCCTTCGCTGCATCTCAGATTGCACTATTCGCGTCTAAACTACCGTTATAAACGTCTAAATAAAACTCTCTACCATAACTACCAACAGCGGATCCAGAGAAGTCTTAGAACGAACCCGAAAAGCTCCTGGAGTTACGTCAACGAACAATGTAAAGAAACGGGCTTTCCAACTCAAATGTCACTTGATGGAGTTCAAGCATCAACATCTCTTGAAATCTGTGATCTGTTTCGTAAGCATTTTAGCAGTGTTTTTTCGGACGAAATTTTAACTGACGATCAAATTCATGAAGCGACCGGTAACGTTCCTTTGCGTACTCCCTTTGGCTCTCATCCTATTATTACGACCACTGAAGTTAGCAAAGGGTGCTCCAAGCTTAAGTCATCATTCAGTGCTGGCCCTGATGGGATTCCATCTATATTACTAAAAAGATGTTCAAATAGTATTTCGATTCCACTATCGATACTATTTAATAGCTCTTTGAAAGCAGGACATTTTTCGGCCATATGGAAAAAACCATACATTTTTCCCGTCTTTAAGAAAGGCAGTAAAACCGAGATATCAAATTATCGTGGAATAGCGGCGTTATGCGCAGTATCCAAATTATTCGAACTAATCGTCTTGGACTTCATCACACATAATTGCTCAAAATATATGTTTGAAAGTCCACACGGTTTTATGCCGAAATGATCTACTACTACAAATCTCGTACTCATTTATCATTAAATCCCTGCAAGCGCGACTGCAAGTAGATGCTATATATACTGATTTCTCTACTGCTTCCGACAAGATCAATCACTGGATCACAATTTCGAAATTGAGTAGACTTGGATTCAATGGACCTTTTCTTAATTGGCTGTGCTCATATTTAACCGATCGCGACATGTCAGTGAAACTAGGAGATTGCAGTATGTCTCCATTTACGGTCGGTTCCGGAGTTCCTCAAGGCAGTCATCTCGGACCGTTCATATTCCTACTCTACCTAAACGATTAAACATTTTGCTAAAATGCATGAAGTTATCGTATGCTGATGATTTAAAACTCTTTCAGCATTCTATGATTAAATTCGACTACTCGATCATGCAAACTGTTCTACCATGGAGAGACCCCCTAAATCTTCCGAGCTACCAAGATCACTGCAAGCTCATAGATCCCGATCTACTGTCCGTTTGCAGAAATGTGTTCAAGGCAGTTTTCATTGCTGATCTTCTCCAGTCACGAATTGATTGCTCGGAGCTGTTACGTTTGCTAGATTTTGATATTCGTCATCGTTGTCTTCGAACTCATTCGTTCCTACGCATTCCTGCCGCCAGAACCAACTATGGCCACAACGAGTCATTTTTCAGTATGTGCCGAGTGTTCAATCGCTGTTCAAGTCAGTTCGACTTTCATCTAATTCGTAATACTATCAGGAAATTGTTTTGTCGAACACTATCTCTTTAGAAGTTTATCGTTAGTTCTAAGTATTTAGCTATGTAGTTATAATAGTTAATGATATGCAATATGTTATAATAGTTAATAATATGAAATGTATCATTTGGATATTCTGTAATATGTTGGTACAAAAGATGAAGAGGTTTTATGCCTACTGGAGACATAGTGATAGATTGATAATAATTTATCTCCAGTGGGCTTTCCCCTGCTCCAGAAATAAAATAAAATTACTTTCACCTAGAAATAAAAACATTATCTACTCTTTCAAAAAATTGCTTCCAAGTTAACAAGACTCGAGAAACATTCGAAAACTACCGAAAACACTATATGTATTTAGGTGATACAGATTTTTTGAACATTTTCAAATTATTTTTACTCAGGCCCTACTGAAAAGTAAAGTTAGAATTGAAAGGGCAAACTGATGATGCAAATCGTCTGTTTTGGTCATGAGGAATGCTTATGCAAGCTAAATCAAAATGTACGAAAATGAAATTTAGGAAATAATATTTATTTCCGGTGAAACCACTATACTTTCTCATTGAACGCTATTGATATTTGTAAAAAAATGCAAAACTAATAAGCACTCAATTTTCCCAGAGACTAAACCCGGCAGTATAAACTAAGATTAGAATGACAGGTTTTGCTCCCTCTTAGAAAAAAAAACGCTCAATGGTGGTCCATAGTTGGTCCAATACGTTGGATCGTTGGTCCAATGAAAGTCCAATCGATCGTTCAACAAGAGGCCAACGCGGCCCCTTCGTTTGCCGATTTGAAACAGATCTTTGAACCGAATGCCATTTTATTTTCGTTCAACAAACCCGGCAGACAGAAGTCCATCGTTGAGCCGTTGGTAATACGAGGAGTTGGAGCCCCGTTGGACTAGTTTTACTTAGAATTTCTGAAGTTTTTTCCACTTATTTTTTAAACTAACCCTACATAACTGTACAATACTTCTACTTCATCTAGAATAACAACAAATCTTCTTTCTATATGAAGGTAACACCTAATTTTCACACTATTTTTGCAAGATTTCGTGCAGTATGATGTTCAACGAACTGCAAAATATAACCGCGTGCTAAGTGGGTTTTGTTAGAATTGATTAGTAGTGTTTTAAGAAAGATGGCGTTTGTCAACTGTTCATAGTCGCACATCAGGAATCAGAACAAATTGGCTCAAATGGCACGTTCGACGCTCGTTAGATGGTTTGCAGTTATGAGAATGGTACAAAACAGAACGGCGTATAAGAGCAAATTCAGCAGCTGCAAGATTCATATGAGTGGTCTATAATGTAAATGAAACTGAAACAAACGTATCCCCAGCAATCCGTTTTAGTTTTATCTATTCGACCAGTTCTACTGTCAAATTTAAAACTGGTATACACTGCCGTTCTATTTTTTCTATATTTGAAACACAGATAAAACGCTGCTGGGGCTGCCAGTTTATTTTGTTATAATTTCTAGATTTAAATTTTAAAACTGACATAAATTATGCATCTAGAACTAGAACACTCCTGAATATGCCCTAACCATTTGTGAGATTCTCCAAAAACAGATAAGGTAAGGATTTTTTCATCGAGTACTCACTGACGACAAAAAATGGGTACTGCACGACAATCCTAAACGCAGACTCCTTCCCCCAGGCAGAATATTCATGAAACGAGAATCTTATGGCGTTTTCGTTTTTAATTTGCACTACACCGGTGCAGTGCTACATTAAGGCATGAATAAACGAACAAAAATGACGAAAACATAAACAGTAACCATTGACTACAATAAACGATTTCATTGCGCAGAACTACACCAAACTTTTGATGAGTGCTACACCTGTGGTATTGGTGCAAAAAAAGTGTAGCACTGGTGTAGTGCAATTGGTAAAAACGAACAGTTTCAGTGCAGCTTTCGCTACACCAGTGTAGTGCAATTTAAAATGGAAAACGACATTAATTTGCATTTGGTGGATGTTGTTTATTATGAGCTACTCCAACCGGGTGAAACCATGACTGATGACGTATATAGAAGACAATTGATGTGGAAAAGCGACCGCAATATAAAAATTATCACGATAAAGAGTAAAGTTGCTTCATGACAATGTAAGACCCCATGTTTCGGAAGTCCTATTTTGGAAACACTGAAATGGGGTGCTCTGTCCCACGTGTCATATTTACTGGACATCACTCTATCCGATTACTTTTTTCCGATCTAGGACAACTGACTTGTCAGAGCAGCACTTCGAATTGACCAAAAAATGGATCGATTCATTAATCGAATCTATAGAAAAAGTTATTTTTCGACACGGTATTGGAGATTTACCAGAAAGATTGCAAAACGTAGTGAAAGATAATGAACAATACTTTAAAAAACGGTATTGTTATGATGCTCCCATAATTATTCACAAACTGTTCAAAAAGAAAAAACAACAACACGAATTAATTCCAATACCTGGTAGAAGTGAAGTTGTAAAGAATATTGGATATAGATGACATAACATTATGCAGTGATAAGTCGAAGAAGAGACGTAAATGTTTGGATTTAATCTGTCGCTTGCTGGATGGAGTTCACTTGTTTTTCTCTTATAGGTCCCATGTGTTGCTTTTGAATATTATTCGGGTGAAAACTGCTAATCGCCATTCAGAGTGACGATGCATAACCCGCATTAAATCTTCTAAATTCGGCTGAAAACTGTTTTAATTTGTCGGTTTTGTTAGTTAGTGACTGAAAAAATGTTCCTGTTTTTATTCAAGATCCAACAGAAAGTGTTTTGAAGAATTCCCTAGTAATATTTTTTTTTTATTCAATAATATATTATAATATTAAGGCACACTGCTTAAGCTCTAAGATGCCAAGGGTATTTACTAATCTTAATTACGACTAACTTAAAACTAGAATAGTATCATTATGTAATGTAGTATCGGGGTAGCGGATTCTCGACAATTCAGCTTTTAGCAGGCGAGGTGAATTGAATATTGGGTGAGGGTCTTCCAAATGGCGAATATCCATGTTGGCCGCATCCTTCGGTCCGTGTGGGTCCGCGGGAAACACCCCCAGGCTACGAAGGCCCGGCGGGTGGCCCGCATGCTGGTCATTGACTGGAGCGGTCTTCCGGTGATGGTGATGTTACGGAAGAGAATGAAGAAAAAGAAGTAAATATTGTGGGAAACGGGGTAAAAAAGGGGTGTGGGAATAAAATGTTTGAAAACGACAGAGATCTAATTAGTTTCCATCGAGATGGTGAAAAACAGGGAAAGGGGAACGAAAAAGTTAGTGACAAAAAAAAAAGATCTTGTTAATTCCAATGAAGATGGTGGACAGGGACGGGGATCGAGAGAATCGGGCGGATGTTAGTGTCGAACCTGTAGGTGGAGATTATATTTTCTGAGCGAGGAATAACACATTACACTTGTATATCAATGTGTTTAAGGTACTGGTATATGAGAAGCATATATGAACTATCCCGACTCGCCAACACATCCCGAACCGGCACCTCAGGCGGTCTACCTCGGGCCCTGAGGGATTCCAGTAGCTTCGACCTGGCGTCACGATACTCTACGCACGACCACACGACATGCTCGATGTCCTGATAACCGTCGCCACAGGTGCAGAGCCCGTTCTCCACGATCCCGATACGCCGGAGATGTGCGTTGAATGTATAGTGATTTGACATGAGCCGTGACATAACGCGAATGAAATCACGACTCATGTTCATCCCCTTGAACCAAGGTTTCGTCGATACCTTAGGGATAATGGAGTGTAGCCATCGTCCCAGTTCGTCATTCGTCCATGAAGTTTGCCAACTTTCGAGAGTTTTCTGACGAGAAATACTGAAAAATTCATTGAAGCAGATTGGTCTTTCATAAATATCACCTTCCAATGCGCCCACTTTAGCCAATAAGTCTGCCTTTTCATTGCCCGGAATGGAACAATGCGAAGGGACCCAGACTAACGATATTAAATAAGACCGTTCAGATAAAGTTCTCAAATGTTCCCGTATTTTCCCCAGGAAATATGGGGGATACTTTCCTGGCTTCATTGCCCGGAGAGCTTCTATTGAACTTAGACTGTCCGTGACAATGAAGTAATGGTCTTTGGGCATGGTTTCAATGATCTCGAGGGTGTACTGAATAGCAGCTAATTCTGCGACGTAAACTGAAGCCGGATCACTTGAAGATGCCGAAGCCTGTGGACTCGTTTGATCCGTCAGTGTAAAACACCTTTTCACAGTTGACTGTTCTAAATTTATTATAAAAAATATTTGGGGCTACTTGAGGGCGCACGTGATCCGGAATTCCACGAATTTCTTCTCTCATGGATGTGTCGAAAAACACAGTAGAATCAGAAGTATCCAAGAAATGAGCACGGTTGGAAACAAACGAAGAAGGATTAATATTCTGAGCCATGTAATCAAAATACAAGGACATAAAACGGGTTTGAGAGTTAAGCTCAACTAACCTTTCGAAGTTTTCAATCACCAGAGGATTCAAAATGTCGCATCGAATGAGCAAACAATATGAGAGATCCCAGAACCGGTTTTTCAGTGGAAGAACGCCCGCCAGCACTTCGAGGTTCATCGTGTGAGTCGATTGCATGCAACCCAAGGAAATACGCAAACAACGATACTGAATTCTTTCCAGCTTGATGAAATGAGTGTTCGCCACTGATCGGAAGCAGAAGCATCCGTATTCCATCACGGACAATATCGTTGTTTGATACAACCTGATCAGGTCTCCTGGGTGGGCACCCCACCATGATCCGGTTATTGTACGAAGAAAGTTGATTCTCTGCTGGCATTTTTGTTTCAGATACCTAATGTGACATCCCCAGGTGCCTTTGGAGTCGAACCATACCCCGAGATATTTAAATGTGAAGGCCTGAGCTATGGTTTCACCCCCTAGTTGAAGCTGTAATTGTGCTGGTTCTCGCTTCCTCGAAAATACAACCAGCTCAGTTTTCTCCGTAGAGAACTCGATACCCATTTGAAGAGCCCATGTTGACAAGTTGTCGAGGGTATCTTGCAATGGTCCTTGGAGATCGGCAGCTTTGAGTCCTATAATAGACACAACGCTGTCGTCGGCAAGTTGTCTTAGCGTGCAAGATGTGTTGATACATTTATCGATGTCGTTTACGTAAAAATTGTATAGAAGGGGGCTTAAGCATGAGCCCTGAGGAAGACCCATGTATCTGAATCGTATTGTCGACAAATCACCATGCGCAAAGTACATGTGTTTCTCAGACAATAGATTATGTAAAACGTTGTTCAAAACTGGCGAAAGACCATGCTGATGCAACTTCTCAGATAGGATATTTATAGAAACTGAGTCAAAAGCCCCCTTAATGTCTAGGAAAACTGACGCCATTTGTTCTTTACGAGCAAATGCCATTTGAATTTCTGTTGAGAGCAACGCAAGACAATCGTTCGTTCCTTTGCCCCTGCGGAAACCAAATTGTGTATCTGAAAGTAAACCATTAGTTTCGACCCAATTGTCTAGACGAAACAGAATCATTTTTTCGAACAATTTCCGGATACAGGAAAGCATAGCAATCGGCCGATACGAATTGTGATCGGAGGCTGGTTTCCCTGGTTTTTGGATGGCGATAACTCTGACTTGTCTCCAGTCGTGTGGGACAATATTACCCGTGAGGAACTTGTTGAATAAATTCAGCAAGCGCCTTTTGGCGGGGTCAGGCAGATTTTTCAACAAGTTGAATTTTATTCTGTCTAATCCCGGGGCTTTATTGTTACATGACAAAAGTGCAAGTGAGAGCTCTACCATCGAAAACGGTGATTCGTTTGTATTTGGTGTCGCGGCGCGGGTGATCTTCTGTTCCGGAACAGAGTCTGGGCATACTTTTTTAGCGAAATCGAATATCCAGCGGTTGGAGTATTCCTCGCTTTCATTCGTGGTGTTATGATTGCGCATTCGTCGGGCTGTGTTCCAAAGAGTGCTCATAGATGCTTCTTTCGTTAAGCCGTCTATAAACCGACGCCAGTAACCGCGTTTCTTGGCTCTAATCAAGTTCTTAGTTTTAACGTCTAACGCCGCGTAATTCCGGTAATTATCAGGTGTTCCATTTTTTCTGAATTTTTTATACGCGGAGGCTCTCTCCGCGTTTAAATTTGTGCACTCTTTGTCCCACCACGGGTTGGGAGGACGGATGTTAGTTTTTGCGCCGGGTACACGTTTCGTCTGAGCTTGAATCGCAGTATCGAGAATCAAGCCAGCCAAAAACGTGTACTCTTCCTCCGGAGGAAGTTGTTGAGTTCTTTCAAGTTTCTCAGATATCGAGGTCGCATAGCTATTCCAATCAATATTTCGTGTGAGGTCATACGAAACATTGATTGTCTTCGATGGTTTTAAGCCGCTGGTGATTGATATTACGATCGGTAGATGATCACTACCGTGGGGATCAGGAATTACCTCCCACGTGCAATCCAACCGTAGCGATGTCGAGCAAAGGGATAAATCCAGCGCACTTGGTCTTGCTGGTGGTGCAGGAATCCGTGTCATTTCTCCCGTATTCAAGATTGTCATATTGAAGTTGTCGCAAATATCATGGATCATAGCTGATCTGTTATCGTCGTGAAGACAGCCCCATCCCGTACCGTGTGAGTTAAAGTCTCCTAAAACCAACGTCGGTGCGGGAAGGAGCTCTATGATATTACTGAGCCGCCGATGCCCAACCAAGGCTCTAGGGGGAATGTAGATGGAAGCAATACAAAGGTCCTTACCTTTGATTGTAACATGACATGCGACAACTTCAATACCTGGTATCGAGGGGAGGTTAATTCGATAAAAAGAATAGCACTTTTTGATCCCTAAAAGTACTCCTCCATAGGGATCATCTCGATCCAGGCGAATAATGTTAAAATCGTGGAAGTTTAAGGATATTTCAGAAGTTAGCCAAGTTTCGCACAATGAAAATGCGTCACATTTCAGATTATTTACTAGAAATTTAAAAGAATCTATTTTTGGGATGATACTTCTGCAATTCCACTATAAAACAGTGATTAGATCCGTGACCTCGGTGGATGATTTAGCCATCGAAGGATACAATCGCTGAGAGAAGGGGCCAATTTGCAGTCAACTGCTTCAAATATGTTTTTACTGTTGGCATGAAAGCAATTAAAATGCTTCTAAGAGGGTCTGAAATATTGAAAGTTGTAAAAATCCAGTCCACAACATCAGAGAACTTGATAAGTCCAGCACCTAGTTGGTTCTCTGGTAGATTTTCTGGGACGCTTGGGGATTTTGTAGTCCCGGGAAGTCGTGGGAATTCCATCTCGGAATTGAGTTTTCCGAGACCAGGAGCTTTTTGCTTCGGTGTTGTGTCCCGATTCCCGTTAGCTGTAACTTTTCGAAGCCCTTCGGAAGACACCTTCGAACCCTTACTAGGTAGCTTATGAGAGGATTTATTTATTCTTTTCCTACAGCTATGAGGGACCGCCGAAGATGGACCTTCCAAAGGGTCGTCAGAATCGCTCTCGTCAGTTGACAAGCAGGCATATGGGTTCGTTGTCTGTTTAGGAGGGGTGGCACTTTTAAGCATCTCTGCGAAAGAACGCTTGGAGTGCTCCTTTAGGGAACGCTTCATTCGATCACCTCGCAGTTTGTAAGCGGGACAATCAGAGAGGTCATGCGGACCCTCCTTACAGTAGAGACACTTTTCAGCATCCTTACCGCAAGAGCCGTCCGCATGAGCTTCCCCACAGTTAGCACAACGTGGCTTATTGCTGCAATGGGTAGCTGTATGCCCCAGTTGTTTGCAATTAGTACAGTTCATTACTCGGGGTACGAATAGGCGAACAGGCAAACGAACCCGGTCCAAGAGGATGTAGTTGGGCAAAGCAGAACCGGCGAAGGTCACACGATAAGAGTCTGATTGGGGATAGGACTTTGTTCCATCCCCGGCGATCGATACTGAATGCAATCGCTTGCAATCCAGTATCTTGACATTCTTAAGTGAGGGGTCTTTAAAACAACCCGCCCCGTACTTAAGAACGTCCTCGCAAGTCAAACTCGAATCGGTGACCACACCGTCGATTTCTACTTCGCGAGCTGGCACGTAGACGCGGTACTCCCGCGTAAAAGGATCATTTTGAACGAGCTCATTAGCCTGTTTTGAACTGGTAAACAGGACCCTGAGCTTGTCTGGACGTATCTTATCAAAACTTTTTATAGTATTGTATCGCGAGGACAGGTCCCGCGATATTTTTAAAATATTTAATTTTTTTTCTTTCGATTTGGTCCGGAAATAGACCGCATAAGGACCGGCCGGTAGTGCGAGCCCATCCGGATAGCTCTTTATGCGAGACTTTTTACAATCAAGGGAAGTCTCCATTTGATCATCGGGAACGGGGGGGTCAGCATTTAAATTAGGCATAGCGGAACTACTTCCGCGCAGAAATATATGAATCGGGGAGAAATAGAACAATCGAATGCAGGAAGGAAAAAAACTAAATAATATTACTTAACTTAAATCCAACGGGGGCCACCAAGGCCTAGCCCTCGTCGATCGGCGTATCGCCGCTGCGATGGTGTGCAAAAAACCTCCGAAAGGAAAAAGCACACTCTTTTGTAATCCGCACAGTGATATCACGTACACCGCTGGGCCTGTTTTGATCGATCGAACAATCACCGGCTAACGGTACTGTTTCGATCGTCCGCTCACAACAATACACTGCTTCAGTATATAATGTGCATAAAACCTCTCACAGGAAAAAGCACTATTGTCTACATTACACAATAGCGATCTAGTTTTGATCGTCCGGTCACTCTATCACACACGGCACTGGTTTTCAACGCTTTCGCAGTAAACACAAAGCACGTCCGTTCACTCGGAAGGTTGAAACGGCAATGACGTTCCCATGTCCCTAGTAATATTATTATCCTAGTATTATCATAATTATCATAACATTAACAGCGGATAAGCGAGTAACTTTTTTTTATCGATTGTAAAACGACGAAAATGGTGTAAATTTATATCAATGTTTACTTAAGCATCATTTTCTTATTGAAATGGTAAAATAATGCTCCAATTCGGGGTAATAACATGTTTTGGTATTATTCCGCAATTTAGATATGATATAATTTATATAAATATAAGACCACCGTATCTAATGAATTGTTAGAAAGTTATGATAACTTCTAGATAAGTTTCAGAAATGTTTAGTGAGTTTTGGAAAAAATGCAAAAAACTCAAATATCAATTCAAAGATAATTTAAATTCATTTTATATTTAGTCACTGCATTCTACATTTCAATGTTACTGTGCTATTTTGGTATTGGCAATACCTCAATTAGATATTAATCTGCTTTTGTGGGTGACCATTTTAAGTATTCTGTTCAGATATTTTAGTTCTTAATTCAACTTCACGAATATTACTTTAAGCTCTTTTACCAGCCGGAGACAAGGAAGTAATAAGTTATGCTTTAACTATTTTCTTGTTTTCTTATGTTCATCTTCATCTCTCAATCCTATGTATGAAACTAAACCTGAACTCACCAATTTTCGGTTGGTACAGGAAAATTCAATATATTAGCACCATATTGGTTCTGAAATCCAAGATGGCGGCTTCCGGTTTATTGATATTTTTTAAAAACCCTTACAACATGGATTTTTTCGGAACGGGATTGATGAGTAGCTGTCGGCGATGTTTGAGGTGGTTCGCCGAAACCGTTCCAAAAATAACCATACTGTAGTAGTTTCCATGGAATATAAATGAACCAGAAATCGTTTTCAAACCTCTTTTTACGAAGTAGGTTCTTAAAAAAAGTTCACGTTATTTTGGTTCGGTTCGTAGAAAGAGTTTCGTAAGAAGAGGTAACGTAAAAAATGTGTTTGTAGACGGAGATTTGGGTGTACCGGAAAGAGTGGTCAAACCCCTGCAAAACAGAATTCACTCTCTTTTCTCCGACATGGCTGAATCGATTTATCGATTATTTAGATTCAAATGAAAGGTCTTACGGTCCTTTAAAAAGTTCCCGAAGTTGGTACGAATATGACTTCCGATTCCGAAATTACAGAATGATGAATGTTTGAAATTCCATTTTGAAACTTTTCCAATGCATAGATCATGTAAATTGCTGGTCGTACGAAACGACTTCGGCTTTACCGTTCCCCAGAATACGGTTCCGCAAGTACCGAAAACAGGAATCAAAATTTACAAACCGGAGCTTACTTACTCTTTTACGAAATGGCTCATCCGATTTGCACCAACAAAAGGCCCTAATAAACAGTATTCCGGAACTACAAGAACAGGCGTGCCCAAAATTTTAAATTTAAATTTTTTAATTAATTCTTATAATTCTGGCATGAAACTATTTCGATTTTTATGCAAGTTTATGCTCGAATAAACTTCCCAGTTTCTAGTCTATGAGCAGTTTTTCCCGAGTACCAAAATAATTTTGTTGAAAATACTTTTTTGCATTCAAAAATACTAAAACAGACTAAGTTGCTCTTATCCGATTTTACCATTGAACTGTTCAATTTTAGTGTAGATACGATTCAGAATTACCTAGATTGGGGGATCTGACGCGCTCTCAAACAACAAGGAAGAACGAATTTTAACTTAAATAATGATTTATAAATCAGTTAAACTAAATTAACTTCATTATTTTGTCAGAGCCAAGATTCGATGTTAAAGTCGATGAAAATGTTCATTTCCGGTTTCACATTGAGCATTGCCGCTGAACTCAATTACCATTAGCGAAACCTGCAAATGAAAAATGGAACCAAAAAAGGAGGAAAATTTTAATGTTGGCAGTTGTGATTTGCCATGCTTTTTTCCATTTATTCAATAATACAAACAGTTATCAGCAATAAAAGTAAACTCGGAAGGCAAGAAAATCGATTTGAAAGTGATTACTACTCATTTTTTAATTGTGAACTACGGTTAAACATGAAAAATCATCAAAAATGGGTAAAATTGGGGTAGGTCACATGAAAAAGGCATAATTTCAGTGTATATATGGAATAAAAGAATCAAGAATAAAAAAGTCAAGAAGAACATCAATTTTGGAATCCATTGTTTTTTTAAGGAATCCTAAAATACTATTGATTGATTGGAATGATATTAGCTCGTCACAGTAGCCATAATCGTCATTATTTTACTGGTTCAAATAATGAAACTTAGATGGCGCACCTGATAAAATTGGTTTCACGTTAGATTGCTATACGGCCTGCAAATAAATTATGGAGCACTTAAAAAACTGAATGTCAAATTAATGTAGAAATTCATAAGAAAAACCTTATGACTGGGCAATGTGCTTACAGTTGATGTTTTATTTCATCTGTTAAGATCGCGTGTTTCTTTAGTAAAGCATCTATTGAATCGTCTAAGAATATGGTAAAGCTTTCGGTATTCACTTGTACATATCATTCACAATCGTAGCCTTAAAGAAGTTAACTGGTATCTCTATCTCTTGGTTCGATCAATCACCCCTTGGCAACCACGATTGCAGTCTTGCTATTAATCCCAATGAATAGACATCTCACTGGTACTAAACGTCATGTCGGGGTGAAATTGGAAAGAGATATGTTCTGGCCGTATCTCTTTTCGATCCATAAACAAACAAAGTGAGGTGTGGTATACGGCATGCGAAATTTCCCATAACTTGGCATAAGGTTATTCTCTGGATTCGCGATCGCAACTTGGGCGTCCAGAATATTTCCACTTGTTTCTATGTATTGAGGCACAGTGATAAATTGCTTGATTAAACTGGTCAAATTAAAAACCTTCTTCGAAAATGAAAACAATCGCACTTGAAGAACTCTTACCATTTTCAAGAAATTTAGTGTTCCTGCGAGCACAAATGCCTTTGGAACTAACACATTTATTACTGTGTGTCACATATCCCTTTGAATTGTCCGCTATTTTGAATAAAGATGTTGCCCTAATCGGTAAATATTTGAATGTTCAATTCCGCACACCTCGATTGAATTAGTGCTGGAGGAACAAAAAAAAAATTAGGGTGGATCGAAAGCTAACAATGTTAGCCAAATCTTCTACAGCATGATTATCGATTCAATTGAATGGCGCAATCTAAACTTAATGCCGTTTAATATTTGAACCACCCCAACTTAATAATCTGAATGCACAGAGACCAGAAAAAGGGGAGGAGACTGACTGTGAACGTTTGCCCATCAGGCTTGCGATCTTCATCCAACCACGCATCCACGCAGGAAGGATCATCTCAGCCAAAAATAAAGCGGAGAAAGAGCTTTTATCTGATTCACAGGATTACGACCTCCCTCCTCTCGATTCTAGTTACACTCCAGTCTGATAGCAGATAGCAAGTCGTAATTTATTATTATTTGCATTCGCCCAACGTTGATTATTTCTTCAGCATGCCCGTTGGGTGGTTTTTTGGCCGCACAATCGAGTAGAGTTATACCGTCCGGGGTACATGACAGCATACCGGTACTGATCTTATTAGATTGAAAGCCACCACTAGCAAACACGAAGTATAAACAAACATAGATG
The DNA here is from genome assembly GCF_030247185.1 of Malaya genurostris. Taxonomy (NCBI): domain Eukaryota; kingdom Metazoa; phylum Arthropoda; class Insecta; order Diptera; family Culicidae; genus Malaya; species Malaya genurostris. Next base: position 99,108,810 of record NC_080572.1, read on the forward strand.
AGTAACATTAGAGGGCAATGTAACGCTACAGTTGATTTTATGTTGCGGGCGTCTTGTGGTTGTCCAAAGCGCACTGCGAGGCCTTTAGAAGTGCGTTTGCCCACAAATAATTGCGTTTCTTACATAATAGTACTTAAGGTACATTTGTTGATATTTTTTATCAGCGCGTAACTTTTTTTTAATTCACTTAGAGATATCATAAATGCAATTGCATATCACTTTAATCACATTAATTTTTTTTTTAAAACCATCATAACTTGAATTTAAGTTGCTAAACAGGTTGACATACGTTGAACAAAATTGACTCAATCAACGAGAATTCTATTTTTGAACTCCTTTTGTGTAGTTTTTTGTGTTGTGGACATCATGCTTCTGTTATATTTCTGTACAAAAAAATCAAAACGACGTATGTAACAATGATTCTTCATTGAATCTTCATTTCTACTGTTACTGCTTGATTACGATGTGACTAAATATTAATCAAACAGCATAAACATTGAATTATATTCATTTACACCAATAAACTCCGAAATCCGATGACTTTTTGCAAAGAACAATGAACTTTATCAATTTATGTTTATGTTAGTACTCTCATTGATTATTTTACTTCAACAGGAAATAGGAGAATGAGAGAGAAAACAAAAGTTTCGCCTGTCTTTGACTGAGTATACTTCTACTTTGTCATAGAACTATCGAGTATCTCATTTGACAGACACTTTCACCGTACCAGTTGACGATGATTTTAGTCAGTCTGTCAAGGTCATTTAACAAAACTGACAAATTGCAACTCTGGTTACTATACATTTCAAGTGACGGCTAAGTAAATATTTGTTTATCACACTCGAATGTCATTCATCTAACATACCAGGGCAAACCCAAAGCCTTGGTATTACATTACTGTAGTAAAATTTGTCATTCTGTTTCAACAGACTTCGCGCCGATTCAGAATGTACAGAACGCATGGCTGGTGCTACGATTCTACTGACACTACGAATCCTTCCAGGTCGGGGCTCGACAATACGACAACTGGTTTGCAAGACCAGTGCCCTATGCATTGAACCGCCAACCTGGGACGACCATACCAGCGGCAGAGCTTAAAATTGTCACGCATTCTCAATGCAAGAAACCATTCCAACAGTCTCATTTTCAATGTTTTACTGTCGCATTCGTGAATGACCGACACCAGAACAAACGAAGAGAGATGAAGCATTTTCGTTTCTCATCGAAAAAATGAGAGAGCATAATTGCCAACGTCGCTCTTACCTCTATGACAAGACGACACCAAATTAACGTCTGTAGGGAGCATCAGCAGAATTTCAATTCTCATTCTTTCATCGATGTATTGAAAATCTGCGACGCTATAAGGAGTGTCTAAAATGAACGGCTGAAAGCAAAAATATAATAAGTGCAACTTAGTTTGGAAAACCCGTTTAAGTATTTTTGAATGCAAAAATCGGATAAAAACATTGAGAACAAAACCGGACATGGATTTTGCAATGCAAGAATCGTTTAAAAACATTTTTTCTGCAAGAACCGGACAAAATAACTTTGAATGCAAAAACCGGACAAAAACTTAACCGGTTCTTCTAAAACAAATGTATTTATCCGGTTTTTGCATTCAAAATTTTTACAAAATGCCGCTGTGGGAACGCAGCCTAGATCAAGTTGCCCTTAACAAACAAGCAAACCATGCTTCGTCCACAGTGCCAGTCGGTAAAAACTTTGAATGCAAAAACCGGATAAATACATTTGTTTTGGAAAAACCGGTTAAGTTTTTGTCCGGTTTTTGCATTCAAAGTTATTTTGTCCTGTTCTTGAAGAAAATATGTTTTTAAACGATTCTTGCATTGCAAAATCCATGTCTGTGTTTTCCCCTCAATGTTTTTATTCGATTTTTGCATTTAAATATACTTAAATGGGTTTTCCAAACTAAGTTGCACTTATCCGATTTTTGCTTTCAGCCGTTCAAATATGAACATAGAAGTAATTACTGTTACACATCATGTGTAAAATATATGAACTATGACTAAATGAAAAACAAATAGAATTACTATGAATTCCATTTAAATTATCATCCTCATTCTTGATTACGTCCATATCGACCATTCGACGAAGATACCCTTTCGAGGGAATATTGTTTTCACTCAAATGTATTCGAACACGACTCGTTTGCCACAAAATGCTGAAATATCAATAAACTTCTTCAAACAAACGCTAAGCCATGAAGAAATCACTCCAGTTCCCTTGATTAAACATAGTTTTGAACGGTACGTATTCGAACATCATTCGTACGAATGAAAAGTCCCATTCTCGTTTACAGACGAATGAACGAAATGCAGTGGTTTGGATGCGTCAGTTCAATGTTGCGAATCAATCGTTCGAATAAATTGAAAATAGTTCAACCGATCTTCCAAGTTTTTGCGCATCAAATTTAACCATGTACTTTATGCTTTATTGTATATTAAAGGCATGATTTTACCAATGTAATAAATATGTAGACTATGGGAAACATGACAGAATTGCAATAAAATGCAACATACATCGCAGATACTACTGACCGGACTGCTATCTCCAATGCTCTTTTTTACTTTGCACGAAATTTTATTTAAAAATATTGTTTAGCGACTCGAATAAAATTAATCTTGAGTACGATATTTATTTATTGTACAGCATTCGTCACTTCTTTGAAGCTTGGAATCTTTTTTAAAAACTACTTTTGATTCCGATACCGTATAAAATTCCTGAATATTATTTGGATCCGACCTCCGGTTCTGGAATTACAAAGAAAAATGAGCGAAAATGCAAAAAATGTGCAAAAAAATGTGGAAATAAGTGCATCAACTTAGTTTCAAATAAAAGCTTTTTAGGCCTCATACAAAATTTTTGAATTTCATTTGAATCCGACTCTCGGTTCTGGAGTTATGGGGTAAAATGTGCAAAAAAAAAATGAAAATATGTGTTCTAACTTTTCTCATAGAAGGCGTGACCGATTTCCACGAACTTAGGTCCTGTGGTCCCATACGGAACCACTAAGTGGATTAAAACAGGTTTTAAATTTGGTATGAATCTGACTTCAGGTTCCGGAATTACAAAGTAAAATGAGCGAAAATTTGCACTAAATGTTCACTCACTTTTCTTCGAAGTGGCTTAATCGAATTGATCAAATTTAAGCTCAAATGAAAGGCAGTGCTGCTCCAAAGAAATTCTTTAAATGTCATGTGAATCTAACTTCCGGTTCCGGAATAACAGAATGATGAATAAAAAAACTGCTAATTCAATAGTTTGCCACATAGCAGGAGATGTAAAGATGAACTGATTTGTCAAATATAATAAAAAAAATCCTTTTAGATTACATGTCTTGTAAGTTGAAGACCACACAAACTCACATCGGTTATACCGGTTTCCGGAATCCAGTGCCGGAAGTACCGGAAATAGTGGTCAAAAACTCCAAAATGGAACTAACTAACTTTTCTTCGCGACAACTGAACCAATTTTCAAATTTAATTTAGATTCAAATGAAAGACCTTACAATTCTTTACATAAATTCTGGATTTGATTCGTATCTGGATTCCGGTAATTGCATTGAAGTGTGATGAGTGTTTAAAATTTCAAGCCATCATATGGTGGGGCGATGGGCCCCATAATTCCAATTTGTAGGTCATATTAGTTTCTGACCATACGAACCGACTTCGGATATACTTCGGATATAATTGCAGAAAAAAATTGTAGCCAAAAGAAAACACACATCCACTTTTCTCCGCGATGTATACAAACAAAAGGTCTAAAAGAAAGGAAACCCGGAACTATAATGTGTTTAAAATTTCATATAAAAAAAATCTTTCAATTTTGGATCAGAAATCTTTCAATTTTGGCTCAAGTTTTAGATTATTTGTAGATTATTCGTATGAAATAATTTTCCTGAGAACAAACATTCCTTCCCTTCCTGACGTTACTTGCATGGAAGTGTTTTATTTCATGTTGTAAGTCAGTTCTGGTCGAACGTTGAGCATGAAGTATACTACTCACAAGTTTCATGCATTTGGTTCAATATTTTTGAAAATAATTATGAAACTACATAGACTTTAGATAAAACTTACCCCAAAACGTAGACCTTAGTGAGGCGAGATGGGTGTGAGTCCCACATTTCGAGTTGGTAGGCTAAAATTTACATATTTCAAACATGAATTATAGAATTCTACAAAAATACCACGCACAGCCGGTGATTTCTTGTATATATCAGGCATTTTTGTTTCCAATACTCAAGAACCCAAACATATATCCCAAGTAGGGTTAAAACTATGTACAGAAGAACTCACCAAAAGATCAAGTCGGATACGGCTAAATTTGCTTATTACAAAACGAAGCACATCCTAATTCTAATTGCAGCAACCGCAACAGGTGGCCTTCGAAACGTCACTACAAGGCATTACGGTTACGTACGACACATCGGAAGGGGGTCAATTAATTTACTTTTAAACGTTTTCCCACGTCCGTTCTGTCGTCCCGCTGCTGCTGTTGTTCAATCGGATGTCCGCTGTGGGCTGTCGTGTTCTCCTGGCGCAAGTCGGCGGACCGAACGTGCATTTGACGCGCGAACTAGCCGCGTTCTCATTCACATGTATCGACAGAATCTGTGATGTTGTAGTTGACTGGCCCCGGCACAGGGGAACGGAAACAGAAGTGAGATGCAGGGCAAAGACTTTACCTACCTCATCCATCAGTTGCAGTTCATCGTCGGGAAGAAATTGGTTGTACTGCATATGGGCGAGGGAATGTACAATTTGGGCTGTTGCTATAGACAAGGGGTCGATTGACTTCGACTTTAGGTTTTATCGTTTTCTGCTGGTCCCTTCTTTTAAGATCTTTCCGATTGCAATACCCTCTCGGAAGGGGAAATGTCTGTTGAGAATGTGATATAAGAATTTCGCACATTGTGATCGAACGGTAGTGAACTGTGAAAGCGCGACCGAGGATGGTATTCGAAAATATTGAAGGTCGCGAACAATAAGAATTTTGGTTTCTTGAACAATGGATGTAGTGGTTAACACACAGGAACTTTTTTTAAATTTAGTTATGGAATAATCTTGTTGGTAATGAAATATATCTAAATACAATATTAATTTATATTTATTGATATAGAAATTGATTATACATTTCCGAACAGGTTGACTCAGAAAAAAAAAGTAAAATATTCATTTTGTATAATTATTGTAAAATTTGCTATATTTATCGCATTATGGTTCAGTACTATGTTGACTGGCATACTACTTATATTAGATTAGAATTGCATTGCTTCTAGGAGGATAGGCCATAGTTTTCCGATAATTACTTCGATTCGTTCGTCGATTCGGAACACCCGCTGAATTTGTTTGCTCTCATGAGTTTTCAAGATGCTGTTGAATGGTTCAAACCAGTGGACTGGTTGTGAACGACGGGAAATCAATAGGGCTAAAGCTGTGCCGTTTTCTCAGCATCAATATGCATCACGAAGGAAGCGAATCTATCGGTACGGGGTTGTACGAAGAGTGTACACACCCCGGCAGGGGTCACGCGTCATCGATGAAACAATTTGCTGGGAAAATTTGTTCCTTTTCTCTTCGTTGCGATTGCAATCGAACTTGTATCCTGTGGTCGTCGTGAATTTCTACCCAAGGATCAGATTCTCATCGAGAATGTCGAAGCGGAGGGCTACACAAAGGCATTGTTTTGACAAACTGTCAGTCCACAGGAATTTGATCCGCTTGACATCTACGAATTCTGACCTCTTGCTGATTCTGTACGGTCTAATTCGTTCAAAGTTGACGACTTTCACATTTTAGTTTTAATTCAAAGCACGTTTCATGTTTCATGTTCATGTTTAGTTAAGTCATTCTGGTTGCATGCGGTACGGGATGAATACTTCTGAGATATTCAGAGCAGACTGACTTTTTTTGCTTCGAATGAAAGTTGTGCTGTGAAAAGCTTCCGGTTCTCACGGTTCATTTAATTACTTTTAATGCTTATCTGCATTAACGCTTGGCACGGGGCTCTCGTAGATGTTTCATAGCCATTGCGAACGAGTGGGTGGCAAAAATAGTCTGCTTGGCGAAGAAAACATGATTTTCATTTTCATAACTAAATATTTACTTATCGCATTAAATCTGTTGATGTGCAACCGTAGCGCGCACTTTCTCGGCCGTGATTTAGGTCACTTCGCTTAAGAAGGGCGTAAACTTGCAGGTCTATTATTTTGTTTGGATGCGCGATTTGATAAGTATGCTGTTTCGTGTAGGGGAATTGTAAAAGTGTTCATCTCATTAGTGGAGTCACCACACAATTCAAAATCAACGCACTGACTTCAATAACTGATAGTTTTAAAATTTGGGATGAATGAGCATCTGGTCCCAATCATGTCAAAACACGCGTTTTTTTTATTTGTGTTGATTTTGGAGACATGGAAGCAGAATATTTCAAACAGAAGAATTTCTGTTAAAACAGTCTGCTTCTTTTAATATAATTAAAGTTGTCATAATTTCACTTACAAGTGATTAAAAAAAATTATTTTGCATACAATACGAGATAGAGCATTTATGTCTTTAAAAAACCTGTTTTAATCCACCTAATGGTGTAATGATGCCTTTCTCATATTACTCATAACATCAAAAATATTACTGTGGAATTCGCAAAAACAACTGTTCATTGAAAAGAAATAGGAAAGTTTGTTTGGACTTAATCTAATAAACTCTAAAAATCCTGTTTACCCTGTAGTTCCGGAACCGGAAGTAGTATCTACAACAAATTTAGGAAATCCGTATGAAACTGTAAGACTTTTCCTTTGAACCTATAAGTTTGTGAAAATCGATGTGACCATCTTGAAGGAAAGCGAGTGAGACCCTTTTGCAGTTTTTAATCACCATTTCCAATTCTTCCAAAACCGGATTCAGATGACCGGAATAACCAAAGTTGGTTTGTTTGCCAGCAACAAATATGACCTACAAATTGGAACAGTTTTGAACCTAGTTAAATCTAGTTACTAGCTCATGCTCTATTTCGATTAAAAGAATTAGACGAAATCTAACAAACGAAGCGAACCTGCGTTTCTATAACTTACGCATATGTAAGTCAAGCTAAACAGCATGAATCAGTAGCAAAAACATGTAGTAGGATTATTACTTTTATTATTATTATTATTGACATGATGACACCACCGCACAGTGATGCCTCTCCATACAAAAGTTTGCAAAAACCAAAAATACGTCTATAAACGTCAGCTGGTTGATTTTTTATTAATAATTTGAAGTCTCTGAATATATTTCCATCTTGATAATGTATGAAAAATATTCGATCCACCTAAAAGTGACATGATGCACCGTTCGCTATGGATCGGAAAATGACGACTTTTTTAAATAAATTAACTTGTGTATATTTATTTATTTCGTGATTGATTAGGAGCTTTAACTAATGTTTTAAATAATGATTAAATCTGTGTGGAAAATGTATACACAGAGAAAAAAAAACTTTTCCTTATATCTTGAAAACATCAATTTTCTCCAGAAGTGCTTATCTTAATATTTTTATTTTCTGATATGTTGTAACATACTATGATTGAAGATGGGAGAGTAACAATCAAAAAAGTGTTTTTTTTTGTTTTTAATAAAAATAATAATTTTTGGAAAGTTCTCTGCATTTGGCATTTTTTAAGTTTTTCGACTTTATGAAAGAACACAAACACAAGTAGTTATAATTCTGGAGGCGAAGAAGTAAAAGTTGCCAGATTCACACAGTCAACTACAGTGGGGTCTCGATAATCGTGGTTCACCAGGGTCGTGAAAAACGAATCCGCGATATACAAGACCCAGAGAATATTAGATTTCGACTGGGGACTGTAGACGGTTATCTTGCTCCTGTCAACAGATAGCACCATAAAGTCTTCGGCAAATTTGTTGTAGATACTAAGACCCACCATTTGAAGTCATTTGGAAGACAATGAAATGGGAACTACTCCATTAGAAGCTCTTTAAAAAGAGCATGAAAAAGTTCATATGAAATATCACGAATATTTTAGCTTCTGGAACCTTCAAACAACTATTCAAGAGACTCAAAGTTTATCAACAAGTGAAACTTATATTTTGGTATCACTTCATTTGACGGAATTAGTGTGTTTGCTTTGATAGGGGGTGGGCTGGGTAGTGAACAATCAGTACTTTTTTCTTTATGTTTATTCTATAAAAAGTTACAGAACAAAACCCGGCGCAACTCCCGATTTTATATTCTAGAAAGATGTTCGGAATGTACATTATGAAAATCATGTTAGTTAAAAACTCATCCACCAAGTGACGTCATGGCTCAAAATTTGGTGATAGAAAATGTATTCTGTTATATCTATTAAATTTGATGATATAGAGCGTTGGTGTTTTCAAAAAGAATGTTGTTCAGAACAGATCAAATGGTTTGAACAGATAGCTCAAATTGTTCTTATTGGTGACGCTAGTGTGCAATTAAGGGTGGGAAATGCGTGTAATTCAAAATTATGTTGACTTTCTTCGAGAAGTTGTTTTAGGGTTTTAGTACCTATTATTTGATTGGCGAAACAGTTCTTATTATATCTACAAGGCGGACTTATGTAGCTGAAAATCAGAATAGTTTACGAGAGTGGAGGATAGCCGAATTGAACATTGTTCTCCTAGAAGGCGATAGTAAGCTACTGGAGTATACCGGGCTTGATAGACTGAAAACTCGAACTTCATACTTAAAGTTTTGATAATTTATACAGTTAGATATAATGTTTAGTATATAAAACGAAACATGTATTGCTTATTTTTTAGTCTATGTATTATTATCACTAAAATTTTTCATTGTGCGAGGAAAAGCCCAATGAACCGATATATAAAGCTCCTGAATTATCACACTTTTGAGGTATGGCGTAATCTATGTTGTATTGAGAATTAGCGCACTTGCGACCCGGGGAGGATGCAAATGGGAAATTATAGAGTTGTTTACCACAGTCCAAGTTCAAGCGACCACCAGTTTCTGGAAATTCTAGAAAACTGGTGGGAGAACTTCGTCGATTTTGGTAAACTAAATATTATTACTATAGAATTGAATATTGATTGGCTCAGTGATCAAGGTTCGAATCAATTGAAACAGTTAGCAGAATTCTTCAATTTGAAGCAAACTGTGTATGAATTTACAAGAATTTCGAGATACAGTAAAACATTGATAGATCACGTGTATTCCAATTTCGACGGTGTAAAAGTACGTTGGTTGGAACAGCTCGAAAAGTTGGTATTCAATAGACCTCTTACGGTTAAAACGGGAGAGGGATAAACAGTAGAGGTTCTGTAGAACTAAAAATGATAGTCACTGGAGTAAATATACACAATCACGAAATATTTATTCACGGGCCCTGAAGAAGACTAGATATGAATACATACAGAGAAAGATCGATCAAAATCAACAAAACAGCACAGGGAAAAATTCTCAAACAGCTTATCAAGCCTATACATAGTGCATCGGAAAGCATAACTTTTAACGCTATAGAAGAACATACAGAACACATCATATCCGAAAAGTTCAACAGTTATTTCATGAATAGTGTTCAACAGATCAATCAAAGTATTGAATTGATAGGTGAACCTGTTGAAATAGCACAGCCGATGAATAACTATTGTAGACTTGATGAATTTCAACCAATCACTTTTGAACAGTTGAAAAATATTTGTTTTAATTTGGGAAAATCGACTGGTATTGACAATGTAAACTTAAAAGTAATACAGGATTGCTTCCATGTTATCGGACACGATCTATTGGATTTGGTAAACGATTCGTTGTACACGGGGCACGTGCCAAAAGTGTGGAAAGAATTTCTGGTGGTTCCTATTCCCAAGGTTACTGGAACGGATAAAGCCGAGGAGTACCGTCCCATTAATATGTTGCACACGCTGGAAAAAATTCTGGAACTTGTTGTTAAAGATCAGTTGATTAACTATTTGAACTCTAACAGTTTGCTAATACCGGAAAAATCGGGATATCGTAAGGGCCGCTCTTGTGAAACCGCTTTGAACCTAGTATTGGCAAAATGGAAGGAGAAAATCGAAGCCAAAGAGAGTATTTTTGCTGTGTTCTTGGATTTGAAGAGAGCCTTTGAAACAATTTCAAGACCTTTTTTGTTGCAGACATTGCGTCGTTTTGGCATCGGGGGAATGGCATATGAATGGTTTGAAAACTATTTATGTGGTAGATCTCAAAAAACTGTTTTTAACGATGTAGTGTCTAGTTCCCTCGGTAATTCACTTGGTGTGCCACAGGGAAGTGTGTTAGGTCCTATTATATTTATTATTTATATTAATGATATGAAGCGAGTCTTACGTTTCTGTGATATAAATTTGTTTGCTGACGATACTGTTCTGTTCATTACGGCTAAAGATTTCAATGAAGCTGTTGCGCATTTGAACGAGGATCTTAGTTCGCTGGATCGATGGTTAAAGTTCAAGAAACTGAAACTAAACGTCGCGGAAACTAAATATATGGTTATTTCTTCTGTTAGCACCGGTCATGACGACAATGTGGAAATTGATGGTGAAACTATTTTTATTTAAAAGATATTTTATTCAGGCTTATTTGCGTACAAGCTTTACGTGGCCGATTTAGCTAACTTTTTAGATAAATTTTTTTTTTGTATTGGATCTCGTAGTCACCCTTTTTCTAGGGGGAGAGGAGCTTCCATTTTCCTCCTGCGAGGATTAAGGGGCAGTTTGTTCATGGTTCGTCTCGTCATCCATTGCCGTGGTATTGTTGTTGATTTCGTTGCTAACAGTTCGGCTGAAAAGTTCGTATCGTTTAATAGAAACACACATTTTTTTGCCAAAATTAGTTTTTATTATTCAACATAATTGCCATCAGAGACGATACAGCGATTATAGCGATCTTCCAACTTTTCGATACCATTTTCGTAGTACGATTTGTCCTTTGCCTCAAAATAGGCCTCAGTTTCAGCGATTATCTCTTCATTGCTTCTAAATTTTTTACCAGCGAGCATTCTCTTGAGGTCTGAGAACAGGAAAAAGTCACTGGGGGCCAAATCTGGAGAATACGGTGGATGAGGGAGCAATTCGAAGCCCAATTCGTTCAATTTCAGCATGGTTTTCATTGACTTGTGACACGGTGCATTGTCTTGATGAAACAGAACTTTTTTCTCCTTCTAATGAGGCCGTTTTTTTGAAATTTCGTCCTTCAAACGCTCTAATAACGCTATATAATAGTCACTGTTGATGGTTTTTCCCTTTTCAAGGTAGTCGATGAAAATTATACCATGCGAATCCCAAAATACAGACGCCATAACCTTACCGGCCGATTGTTGAGTCTTTCCACGCTTTGGGTTCGGTTCATCGCGTGCAGTCCACTCAGCTGACTGTCGATTGGGCTCCGGAGTGAAGTGATGGAGCCATGTTTCGTCCATTGTTATATATTCCAAACACTGCTCAGAATCATCAATTCGTTGTTGTTTTTGATCGATTGTGAGCTCACGCGGCACCCATTTTGCACAAAGCTTTCTCATATCCAAATATTCGTGAATAATATGTCCAACACGTTCCTTTGATATCTTTAGGGTGTCAGCTATCTCGATCAACTTCACTTTACGATCATTGAAAATCATTTTGTGGATCTTTTTCACGTTTTCATCGGTAACAGCCTCTTTTGGACGTCCACTGCGTTCATCGTCTTCGGTGCTCATATGACCAGTACGAAGTTTTGCAAACCACTTACGAATTGTTGGTTCGCCCGGTGCAGAGTCTGGATAACACTCATCAAGCCATTTTTTGGTATCGGCGGCACTTTTTTTCATCAAAAAGTAGTGTTTCATCAACACACGAATTTCCTTTTTTTCAATTTTTTTCACAATAACAAAAGTAGCTTCACTCAAAATGCAATATCTCACAAACTAATAATCAGACAGCTGTCAAATTTATACACGTATCTTTTGAAGGTTGGTACTAACTGAAAATGGTATGGATTTAATTCTAGTGGCGCCCTCTCATAGAAACGATACGAGCTTTTCAGCCGATCTGTTAGTTGCTGTAGATGCGCCTTGTTGTACATTGTTAACAGTTTGCTGGTTGGTTGGATGGTAAGCTGTTAACTGCAGCTGGTGTACTTTGTTCTATAGGGGTTACGTGGGATGGTTTCGTTAAAGGGGATACTTCCCTGTTGTTGGTGACTGTCACAGGTGTACTGGGGTTGCTTGGGGTTGGTGTGAAGGAAGCACCGTTGTCCTTTCGTATAGTTATCTTGTCAAGTTTATCACATGGCTTACCGTAGTGAACAACTTTTTGGCAATATTGACATGTGGCCATCTGGTTGTCATAGGTAACAAGTGATTTGCACGGTATTCTTGTATCCAGACCGAATGTCACATAAGAAGGTATAGGTCACCTCAAGCGCATGCGTAACAAACGAACGCCATTTAGAATACCGGGGAAAAAATTCTTCCAGTTTTCATTTTCGATAGAGATAATCTCTCCGTATTGGGACATAGTTGCGCGAATATAAGAATCGTTGACGCTTGAGGGAAGATCATGCACACGCACTTCTATAGCACTATCTTCCATATATACTGGAATGATGTACTTTATATTTTCACGCTCCACATAGTGCACATTATTATTGTCTTTAGCGAATTAAATTGCATCCAACTCTTTATAGAACTGGATATAAACAACCTTATTCGTCTTATTGCATTGAAGTAAATGCACACGTTTAATGTCAAGATGCATTTGCTCCTTAAGCGAACCTTCAAGTTCTCGTATCGAAGGTCGAATTTTGCACTGTCTGAAGTCAACAATAATTGTATTCTTTCGTACCGGCGGTAGCTTTTGTTCGTTTGGTTCACTCATTTCGAGATCGTTCTATTGTTCACTACACAATACTGTACTTGGTTTCTTCTGTTCCGAACGTAAGCGGTTTTGGTTTAGCGACTGACTTGGATGAGATGTGAAACCGAACTGGGTGGTGAAACTATTCATCGCGTTAGAGAAATGAAGTATCTTGGAGTCATAATTGATGAAAAGTTAACATTCAAATCTCATATTAATAACGTCATCAAGAAGATTGCCAAATAATTTAAGGAATAGATTCTGTAAACTAATTGGGATCGACAGTTGTTGATGGAATTGGGCTTGGCTCTGCTCATCCGCAGTCTCGTTACTCCATCGTAGCTGATGTGTGTAGCGATAAACTGGTCCGGCGGGAAGGTCCAGGTGAATTACTGTCTGATACTGGTAAAGATATCGGGTTCGATTCCTGATGTGATCAAGGATCTTCCCGGGTTGTCAATTTTCTTGCACACTTGAAGATCCCTGATCCCTTATAAGATGCACATAAATGGAGCGTCGCTGTTCACGCAAATTCACGTGGAAGAACATTTAATATTGTGTCTAATACTCCATGCATGAAATTCGTTGAAATAAAAAAAGAATACTGATAGCAACCGCGCGACTTGAACCGAGAATCATTGGATCGCAAGTACGTCTGTTAATCGACTGAGCCACAGAAGCATACAATTGCTTGGTTGGTAAAAGGTGCATTTAAATTCATACAGTCGCACCTGCTAGCAGAATGCAAGTTACAGTCGAAACCAGTAAAATTCAAGCTATTCTAACATTAAGTCATTACAAATGAAATTCTCCATCATTTGATAAATTAGGTCTTTATGAATTACATCGTATGAGAAATTGAGTCACCTGTAATATTCAATTTTTTTTGGTGTGTGATTAACCCTGGATAGTAAATCCGAAATATTTGAATGTTATTTTATGATCAGTCGTTCTTTTGAAGAAAAATGCTAGATTAATCAGATCGTTTTCTTTCGTTTACTGGTTAAGATATGTGCAAAAATATTAATTATCGTTTTTAATTATCATTTTCTAAAAGATTTCAAGAAATATTGATAAATAGAAAGACTCTATCTAGAATTTTGGATCGATTGCAAACATAATTTAACGGCATCTACTTGTCGATCTCGTTCAGTATGGTATGTATATGTTTGTGCAATTCATTTTTCTTGTGCCGATCTAAGATTCAAATGAGAGGTCTAAAAATCCTATGAAACATCTTACTTGTTAGTCAGATCCGATTTCCGGTTTAGCAGATACAGTGTGATTAGTATAAAAATGTGACATCTCATGGAATGTTCAATCGATTGTCACACGTTAAGATTGAAATTCGATACGATTTGCAGTTTCGACATTACAGAGTAATGAGTGATTAAAATCTCAATTTGCCGTTAAAAACGACGATATTTAAAATAATGTCATGAGAACTAAAACACCTAAGAATATCCTTGCAAAAAACACATGCGGATTGATAAAAAAAAAGGTATCATCTCACTGCTAGGTGGATTAATCACGTTTTTCTATCAATTCGCATGTGTTTTTTGCATGAATATTCTTCGGTGTTTCTGTTTTCATGACATTATTTTAATGAGCGTCGTTTTAAGTGGCAATTTGAGATTTTAATCACTCATTACTCTGTAATATCGAAACCGCAAATCGGATCGAATTTGAATCTAAAAGTGTGACAATCGATTGAATATTCAATGAGATGTCGAAAAAAGTTTCACTTTAGAGTTTACGGTTATTTACGATACTTCCAGATCCGGTATTCAGGAACCAGCATGGCCCAAACCGATTCGTAAGCCATGAATTGACTTGCCGAATAAATTGCAATAGTTTTGAGTCCAACTTTAATGCTTTTAGAGATTGTCATCTTCTATATCGGTTTGAATTCAAAAAAATCATCTTCCTGTAATCGGAAATCAGAATTGGATCAAATTAATTAATTTTTTTATGGAACTATAAGTTTATTTTGAATTGAATTTTTGTTTCTTAAATTCGATTTGTCTTTTTTGAGAAAACGATTGAGTTATGAGAGTACGATTCGATACTGGAACCGGAATTAGAAAATCGGTGTAACCGATGTCAGATAAATTCACCTGATTAGTTGTATAGTTTACATTTGTTTCAAAATGTTTGAAAATCAGTGTAGACATCTTTGAGAAATCGTAGTGCGAATAAAATTTTTGGGTACCTTCCGAATCGAAAACTGAATATCACTAAATCTGAAATAAGTTTATTTGGTTATCGACTATCCAAATCTGCTAACCCGATAAACCTGATTAATTTATGTGAAATAGACATTTTTATACTAATCACCCTGTATCCCCGAAACCGGAAATTGGATCTGACTGAAAAGCAAGATCTTCTACAGAATCTTAAAACATTCATTTGAATCTTAGATGATTCTTAGATTTCAATTGAATCTTAGATCGGTTGAGCCATCTACGAGAAAAAAGAGCTACACAATTTTAATTTCGTTTTACATATCATTCTGTAGTTCCGGAACCAGAAGTCGGATCCAAACATAATTCAGGAACCTTGTTTAGGAGCATACAACTTTCCATATGAATCTGAGTTTGTAGAAAACGGTTGAGTCACCTCCGAAAAAAATTGAGTGAAATTAACTTTCGAATTAAGTGAACTGATTCGAATGGTATATTCGTGTTATGTTCTTCCAACAAGTAGTTTAAAACAATATAATTGTGGAATTGCTTTCAACTCGAAAATTCTCCCATCTTTTGGTTTACATATGCCATATTCGAACGACTATGTTGCCAAAAACGAACCGTGCTAAAATCGATCCGAGGCAAAATGTCATGTGCTGTACACAGTCTTTCTGGTACTTAGAAACAATTGTAGATGGTATGTACTCTGGGATATCGATTCTAAAAATCGAATCGAAAAAGTAATAAGCAAAATATAATTAGTAGGACGAGATTCGAGCTTTCAGTCTATAAAATCTCTTAGATTTTAGATGTCGATAGCTTATTCAAGGAAACAGCTTTCATTTTATTTGAATAGTGCCATCAAGTGAGATATTTAATTTGTTTCGAACTCCCCAACATTCTTTCCGAAAACACCGACATATATCTATGTCATCAGGTTTTGAGATATCACATAAAAAATTTTATATTGTAAAATTGTTAGCCCACTAGCACCATTCGGTGGGCAAGTTCTCAACGAACATGGTTTCCATAATGTATGCCCTGACGTTCCTAACAATTTTACAACAAACAAAACCGCTTTATACCATTTAGTTTTTTGATGATGACAGAAGCGAGATAACGTTCACAGCCCCAATAAATTAAAATCCCATATGCTCTGGGTCTCGTATATCGCGGTTTTCCGGCAATAAGAAATCCGGCAAAAATGAGTCCGCGTTGTACGAGATCCCACTGTAATGTGGACGATTAACTATTTTCGGAAGTGTGAAAAAAAAACATGTCAGTTTTATTCGTATTCAGATATGTATGTGACACTACTAATGCTTCAGAGATCCTCATGATATGTATGTGACATTACCAATCCGCCTTTTTTCTGAAACGAGAAAACTACAAAATAAACTGATAATGTCCTGAAAAGTCGTAGACGAAACGTAAAAATACGAATATAGTTATGCGGTACCAAATCCCTAAATAGCAATCAAGACAAGTATAAAACATCATATTTCATACGCCGTACGTTGGTGGGGAATACCATACCATAACAAGCTGAGTTCACTTTGCTTCGAAGATTAAAACTTACAGCCTCAGTGAGATGATTACTCGTGAGCCAAGGTGAATGCTGATTTTGACGGTTGACTTGTGAACGCACTCGTGCCAAACCTCAGAGCTCTACAAGTACATTTTAGTGATGTATTTCAAATGGTTAATATTATTTATCGTTAGTTGGTGCACTATCGTGATCGTATCGGCGCAAAACTCAGGTGAGTGAACCTTCTTTTGTGCGTGACTCTACTGGTGATTGTCGATTGCAGATCCGACCCCATCATGTTTGACGTCACAAGCCAAAAGCGGAAGCTGTGTGGATATCGATCTATGCCCGAAATTACGAAAATTGGCGTACAGTGCAATAATTTCGCAATCAAATAAAAGATTATTGAGGGATAGTATATGTGGAGTTCGTAAGGTAAGATCATATGCAGACCCTATCATTTATAGTGCTAACAGCTCTATCGGAAGGTTTGTTGTGAAGAACCTTCCGAAGAAAATTCAGATCAAGTTTCTGCTATAACCAACATCAGTGTCAGTAGCTTGGTTACTTCTACGTCTACTACTAAAGCACCGGGACCTAGAGCGAATTCAAAAATGACTTTACCCGATAAGAGTATCTGCGGCATCGACAACTTGGGACAGAGAATTTACGGTGGAGCTGCTACAGAACTAGATCAGTTCCGATGGACGGTTGCTTTGGAATACAATCAAGCTGGAACTCGGGAAATAAAATGCGGCGGGTCACTGATTAATACTCGTTATGTGCTTACCGCTGCCCACTGTGTGACAACGGTGACTCCAGAACAGTAAGCCATAAACTGGTCGATTCAACTCCGCGTTGACCAAAAACTGATTAATTTTACAGATTAGTTCTTCGATTGGGTGAATGGGATTTGAACAACGACCCGGATTGTGATGAGTATAAAAATTGTAACGATCCGGTAAGGTTTGAAAGTGTTGAAGAAATCATTGTTCATCCCAAATTTGGTCGGAAACATAATGATATTGCTCTGTTGAGGCTTAAAACACCTTTACCAGAGGCGTACACGAACTACATTCTGCCAATATGCCTGCCTACTTCAGAATCGTTACAGAGTAATCGTTTTTCTAATCATAATGTTAGCGTCGTTGGTTGGGGCTCAACGGAAGCAGGTATCCTATGGTTGTTTGGAAAAATTGCTTGATTCACAAAACATTTCTCCTCAGAAAAACGAAGTCCTTTGAAAATGGTTGCCAATTTACTAACGACTACTGTTGATCATTGTCGCGATGAGTTAGGACCGCTGCTGAGAAATGTGAATCTAGTAGAAACACACATTTGTGCCAAATCAGCAACGACTGTCATTCGGGACGCTTGCGGTGGTGATTCCGGCGGTCCATTAATGGCCTTCATAGACGAGAATTGGTATTTGGTAGGTATAGTCAGTTTTGGGCCGCCTTGCGGAAGGACAGTGCTACCGGGAGTTTACACAAGAGTGACAAGCTATATGAACTGGATTAGAGATAACCTTTTGGAATGATAATGCACTGGCAATATTAAGTTATTGGAACAAATATCCATTGTAAATTAAAAACCTTCTTAATCCATGTGATTTCTTAAACTTTTGAGCACTAGAGCTTAACGAAAATAGACGTGATCCCAAAATTTTGGCACATATATATATATATATATATATATATATATATATATATATATATATATATATATATATATATATATATATGTATATATATATATATATATATATATATATATATATATATATATATGTATATATATATATATATATATATATATATATATATATATATATATATATATATATATATATATATATATATATATATATATATATATATATATATATATATATATATATATATATATATATATATATATATATATATATATATATATATATATATATATATATATATATATATATATATATATATATATATATATATATATATATATATATATATATATATATATATATAAGAGCGGTAAAAATCAACATGTTTTGTCGGTTACGTCACATATACCATCATATATCTGGAACCAAAAGTCACAACCATTTGATCTTCGAACTTGAGCAATGGCCCGACAGTAGCTTTCAAACGAGCCTAAGTTTGTTAAAATCGGTTCAGCCATCTCTGAGCAAATTGAGTGCGTTAAAATACAACGCTGTTTGTCGGTTACGTCACTTATACAATCATATCTCCGGAACCAAAAGTCACAGCCATTTGATCTTCGAACTTGATAAATGGCCCGATAGTAGCTTTTAAACGAGCCCAAGTTTGTTAAAATCGGTTCAGCCATTTCTGAGAAAATTGAGCGCGTCAAATTTTAACAAAACTCGCACAAAATCTCGCGAAAGAAAAGCTTTCTAACTGATATTTTTCGCCAAATGCATAGTAAAATCATTTACCTACAATCGTATGTTTTTGATTTTTCGTGAATCGGGTTAGTATTTTAGAAATTTGCAATTTAGGGTGAAATTTCGGCGACAAAGCAAGAGGAAGCAGTGAGTTGTCTTGCTTCGACCTGACCACGGCGAAGCGCTACCTTAATATAAATTCACACTCGAGCGCGACCAAATGAAATGCCGATCGGCAACACGATTGTTCAGTAATCCACATGCTCTTTTCCGAAAATCGTTAAAGTAATATTCTGATATCTCTGTAAAGTGCGTAGTTTTACGAAAGTTTTTCATTATATTATGCTGAGCTTGTCAGTAAATAACAAATATACCGAAATCAACAAATCCGTTTGCCGAGATTTTGAACAGTGCACTGTGGTTCGAAACGGGAAATTAGCGAGACAAAAATATTTTCGCTATTAAATATTATTTTTTGTAGTTGGTGTCTTCACAAAAGTTGTTTGTATTAAACTTTTGTGAAAACATTATATCTGTTGATGTAAAAGATCATTAGGGTGGTCCATGTTTGAATTTGAATCTGGATTCTAATTTTCTTAATCGAATTTTAAAAATTATTGCACTTCACAGCAAAATTGTAGGAAATTTCATTTTAAGCAGCTTTGCCGAAGAATGCATTTTCCTACCTCTTCAATTGATCGAGTAGCATTAATTTTTCTGAGTAAAAGTAGCCACTCTAAAAATCACTTCTTTTGTTCTAACTTTATGTCTTCCGAAGATTTGTCAAGCTAATTATTGCGCCAAATTTTATTTATCTAAGTTTTTCAATATAAATCAGTTATGATTGTCCTTCCGTCAAAAACTATTCATCCTTTTAATATGTATATTCAACAGATGCCAGATGCCAGCTACCGTTCCAAAAATATAAATGTTTTTTCCGTCAAAAACTAGTCAAGCTACTATCATAAATATTCAACAGATGCCAGATCAATAAAAAACTAATCTTATACGGTTTCTGAAAGGTCATGAAATAAGGCAAGTTTGAAGAGAAATCTGGGAGGGTGTTATTTTGGTAACTCATTGAAATTAGTGTTCAAATTGCCTTACAATCGAAAAAGTCATATAATTCTTAAACTCCAAAAAATCTATTATCGGCTGTTGTTTTCTTGTTCATAATTTTTCGAAAAATTTATATATAACACACTCAAAGGCCTCATTTGAAACCTACGTTTCTCTGAAGGTAGTATGTTGCTGCGTTTTGATGTTTAAGAGTTATATGACTTTTTCGATTTTTTGTAAGGGAATTTGAATACTAATTCAAATCAGTTAAAAAAATAACACGCTACCAGATTTCTCTTCAAACTTTCCTTATTTTTTTTTTTTTTTCATTTTTTTTTTTATTCAATAATATAATATAATATTAAGGCACACTGCTTAAGCTCTAAGATGCCAAGGGTATTTACTAATCTTAATTATCGTCTAACTTAAAACTAGAGTGTGGCGATCGGTAGTGGCCGGTGAATTAAGTTTAGGATGAGATGATTCCAGATGGCGATGGTAATTTTCTATGTTGGCCGCATTCTTCGGTCCGTGAGGGTCCGCGGGAAACACCCCCAGGCTACGAAGGCCCGGCGGGTGGCCCGCATGCTGGTCATTGACTGGAGCGGTCTTCCGGTGATGGTGATGTTACGGAAGAGAATGAAAAAAAAGAAGTAAATATTTCGGGAAACGGGGTAAAAAAGGGGTGTGGGAACAAAATGTTTGAAAACGACAGAGATCTAATTAGTTGCCATCGAGATGGTGAAAAAACAGGGAAAGGGGAACGAAAAAGTTAGTGACAAAAAAAAAAAGATCTTGTTAATTCCAATGAAGATGGTGGACAGGGACGGGGATCGAGAGAATCGGGCGGATGTTAGTGTCGAACCTGTAGGTGGAGATTATATTTTCTGAGCGAGGAATAACACATTACACTTGTATATCAATGTGTTTAAGGTACTGGTATATGAGAAGCATATATGAACTATCCCGACTCGCCAACACATCCCGAACCGGCACCTCAGGCGGTCTACCTCGGGCCCTGAGGGATTCCAGTAGCTTCGACCTGGCGTCACGATACTCTACGCACGACCACACGACATGCTCGATGTCCTGATAACCGTCGCCACAGGTGCAGAGCCCGTTCTCCACGATCCCGATACGCCGGAGATGTGCGTTGAATGTATAGTGATTTGACATGAGCCGTGACATAACGCGAATGAAATCACGACTCATGTTCATCCCCTTGAACCAAGGTTTCGTCGATACCTTAGGGATAATGGAGTGTAGCCATCGTCCCAGTTCGTCATTCGTCCATGAAGTTTGCCAACTTTCGAGAGTTTTCTGACGAGAAATACTGAAAAATTCATTGAAGCAGATTGGTCTTTCATAAATATCACCTTCCAATGCGCCCACTTTAGCCAATAAGTCTGCCTTTTCATTGCCCGGAATGGAACAATGCGAAGGAACCCAGACTAACGATATTAAAAAGGACCGTTCAGATAAAGTTCTCAAATGTTCCCGTATTTTCCCCAGGAAATATGGGGGATACTTTCCTGGCTTCATTGCCCGGAGAGCTTCTATTGAACTTAGACTGTCCGTGACAATGAAGTAATGGTCTTTGGGCATGGTTTCAATGATCTCGAGGGTGTACTGAATAGCAGCTAATTCTGCGACGTAAACTGAAGCCGGATCACTGAGTTTGTAAGAAGCGGTGATGTTTTGATTGAAGATGCCGAAGCCTGTGGACTCGTTGATGTTTGATCCGTCAGTGTAAAACACCTTTTCACAGTTGACTGTTCTAAATTTATTATAAAAAATATTTGGGGCCACTTGAGGGCGCACGTGATCCGGAATTCCACGAATTTCTTCTCTCATGGATGTGTCGAAAAACACAGTAGAATCAGAAGTATCCAAGAAATGAGCACGGTTGGAAACAAACGAAGAAGGATTAATATTCTGAGCCATGTAATCAAAATACAAGGACATAAAACAGGTTTGAGAGTTAAGCTCGACTAACCTTTCGAAGTTTTCAATCACCAGAGGATTCAAAATGTCGCATCGAATGAGCAAACGATATGAGAGATCCCAGAACCGGTTTTTCAGTGGAAGAACGCCCGCCAGCACTTCGAGGCTCATCGTATGAGTCGATTGCATGCAACCCAAGGCAATACGCAAACAACGATACTGAATTCTTTCCAGTTTGATGAAATGAGTGTTCGCCACTGATCGGAAGCAGAAGCATCCGTATTCCATCACGGACAATATCGTTGTTTGATACAACCTGATCAGGTCTTCTGGGTGGGCACCCCACCATGATCCAGTTATTGTACGAAGAAAGTTGATTCTCTGCTGGCATTTTTGTTTCAGATACCTAATGTGACATCCCCAGGTGCCTTTGGAGTCGAACCAGACCCCGAGATATTTAAATGTGAAGGCCTGAGCTATGGTTTCACCCCCTAGTTGAAGCTGTAATTGTGCTGGTTCTCAACTTTCCTTATTGAATGGCATCTGTTGAATATTTATGTTAGTTGGTTGACTAGTTTTTGACGAAAAAACAGTCATAACTTTGGAATGATAGCTTATATTGAAAAACTGAGAGAAATTGCGCGCAATAATTAGCTCGACAAATCTTCGGAAGACGATTTCCTCGTTAAACTGTTAAAACACAAAAAGTTAGACCAAATAAGGTGATTTTTTAGAGCCACCCTATTTTGACTCAGAAAAATTGATGTAACTCGATCAATTGAAAAGGTAGGAAAATGCTTTTTTCAGCAAAGTTGCTTAAAATAAAATTTCCTATAATTTTTCGGTGAAGTGCAACAATCTTTGAATTCAATTAAGAAAGTTAGAGTCCAGATTTAAATCCAAACATGAACCACCCTAATGATCTTTCATATCAAAAGATGCGCCAGTTGCCGAGATTTGCACTGCCGAGTACTCGGTAATCATCTCGGTGAAAGATAAATTTACAGAGTCTCTGTAAACTCCGATTTGACAAACGTCAGTTATTATCGAAATTGTCAGCACAAAGTTTACTGTCTGTTCGGCATAGCCTTTACTGAATGTTCGGCAAAAGCAACGAAGTGGAATTTATGAATAACTGAGCCTTCAACAATTGAAAGTAAACAAAGAATTCGTTTTGCCTTTCTCGAATTGCTGGAAAAACCGACTTACGGACAAAGCCTCGGAGACCCATAGTGTTTTATACCATTCGACTCAATTCGATGAGATCGAAAAATGTATGCGTGTGTGTGTGTGTGTGTGTGTGTGTGTGTGTGTGTGTGTGTGTGTGTGTGTGTGTGTGTGTGTGTGTGTGTGTGTGTGTGTGTGTGTGTGTGTGTGTGTGTGTGTGTGTGTGTGTGTGTGTGTGTGTGTGTGTGTGTGTGTGTGTGTGTGTGTGTGTGTGTGTGTGTGTGTGTGTGTGTGTGTGTGTGTGTGTGTGTGTGTGTGTGTGTGTGTGTGTGTGTGTGTGTGTGTGTGTGTGACTGAACCGATTTTAACTAAACTCTTTTGAAAGCTACTATATTGGGCCATTGATCAAGTTCGAATATCGAATGGCTGTGACTTTTGGTTCCGGAGATATAATGATATAAGTGACGTAACCGACAAAACACGTTGTTTTTTATCGCTCTAATGTATATAAGGGTGAACATATTTTCACCTCTAATTTCGTTTAGCGATATTGTTCAAAGGTTTAAGCGCCTCGAAAAAAATCCCCATGCAAAATTTGAGCTGAATCGGGCATAGGTAAGAAGTACTACCCGGAGGTTAAGGTTTGAAAATTTTTGATCTTGAAAAATTACCATTTAGAGTACATGAGATTTCCGAAATTGATTTTTTTTGCTGTCAAACGTCTTAGAATTGCATAAAACGTCGAAATTTAGTGTCATGGTCATCTAAAAAAATATTTTTGTTTTTAAAAATTGACTTTCTGGGATTTAGAAAAATTTTGATATTTTTTTCAAGTCCCAGGAAGTCGATTTTTCGAAAAAATTTTTTTTTCAAGATGACACTAAATCTCAACGTTTCATGCAATTCTAAAACTTTTGGTATCAAAATTTTTTTTCGATTTCGGAAATTTCATGTGCCCATGTATGTATTTTTTCTAATGACTACCGAGAATTCAGAAAATAATTGCGTAGTGCCAAGCGAAAATGTACAACGTAAATGACAGTTGTTTAGCCGAATTTCGGTCGAAGCCAATACATATTTCGAAATTTTGACAAACGCATTTACTGCTTTCGGGATAAAAATCAGTAAATCTAATAAACGAATCCCCGAAAACAGCATATTGATTACTGAACAATCCTCAAAATTGTGCGTTGTCGTTCTGTCTCGGCATTTTTCTTTACCGAGCTCAAGAGCAGAGTTTAAGTGTGTTCGATTACTGATGACTCAACATTTAAAATCAAGACTTTGGTTTGCTTTACTCACCTCGACGAGATCTGAAAATGTCTGTGTGTGCTCCTTTCAACGATTTTTTTCTCAGAGATGGCTGAATCGCATTCAACAAACTTAGACCATTGATCAAATTCGAAGATCAAATGTCTTTGGCTTCTGGCTTCGAAGATATAATGATATAAATTATATAACTGACGAAATGCGTTAATTTTTCCGCTCGATTTGCTTTGAGATGGCTAAACCGATTCCAACAAACTTAGACTCGTTTGAAAGCCAGTATAAAGCCATTGATCAAGTTCGAAGATGCAATGGCTGTGAATTCTGATTTCAGATAATATAAGTGACGTAAGCGACACTTATACTATTATATCTCAACAGCTTTTTTCGCCCTTTTGGCCTTACTCTTCACTATATGGAGCCGGGTGTCAATTAAATGTTTCAAAAATAGCCGCGTAACCTTTTTTCGTCATAATTTTGAACGTTAATAACTCAGTCATTTGTTGATGGATTGATATAATTTAACAACCAATCGATTCGGAAACTTTTAACTTGAACATATATGGCAACGTCGTTTCAGTATTTCAATAGCATACTATTGAAAAAATGGTTAGAATTGACCTATGTTTTCATCCACCTATCCTAGCTAAACAAATTGACGTCATTTTCTTGTTCGGCATAGGAGGCTTTGCGTCATGCATAAAAACATCGCATCATTCTGCGTAGTTCGAAGAGGAATCTATGAATTTATGCTGCAAATCATTTCTTGATTTCAGTTGATGCTTGACTGTGAATGAAACAAGTAGCTCGTCCAGTGAGGTGAGGACTAGATCGTTGGATTGTCGCTTTTGCTAATTCTCTGTACGAGACTGGGTGTCAATTAAAAAAAAATGCAAAAATAACCGCGTAACCTTTTTCTGTCATAATTTGGAACGCTTAGAACTCAGTCATTTGTTGATGAATTTATATAATTTAACTACCAATCGATTCGAAAACATTTACCTTAAACTTATGCGCTAACGTCATTTAAGTATTTGAATTGCATTGGATTGAATTGACCTATGTTTTCAAGAGCCAATGACAGTCTCAGTGAATGATGTCAAACTCTCGTCCGATTTGCGCAGTATGAAGTATAGCACAAAAGGGAATCTATAAATATATGCCCGACTACATTTCTGCTTTAGTTTACCCATGGCTTATCTTGATTCTCCTCTAACTAGCATGCCAACTTAGAATTATCTGCGATAGATTTTTCGAACCTGATTTGAAGCGCATGTATCTCTGTGATTTATTGATAAATTTTTCTCATTTAACTTGACTCGAAACAGTTTAAAAATGTTTTAATTCGTCAACGGGTAGTTTGCATACTGAAATCTCCATTTACATACGAACAACATGGTGGCGCGCAAATAAATTCAGTATAAAGTTGTGTTATGATGATAATCGTAGATAATTCTTTTTCATTAAATGTGGCTAAATACAAAGAACTATCTCTCAGCATAATCCCTCAGACCCTATTATTAAACCAATCAATAATCGTTTAACCTAATTGAAGTATAAAGCGTAATATTTTGGTCGATTCTTGCTTCCAAGAATCTTATAGAAGGGATCCAGACTAAGTGTAGCAAAAATAATGCAATGAAAATCGTTATGCAGTATCGATTTGCTGTTGTCCCATCAGGAATAAAACGCTTCAAAAGATTCGGAACTAATTCGGATTAAGTTGCACAGACTCACATATGTAGAATTATCAGATGCAATAAAATACAGTATTAGAAATGAACTCAACTCTGCGATTTTACATGTATCATTTAAATCCTTGCTTAACTCGGGTCACCGCCAGTTTCAGTTAAATTATCATTTTCATCAAAACAACAAATGTCTTATCACTGCATGCGTTGTAACCATGACAATGTTCGTTCATGAAATAATAAAATCATGTTACAATATGAACAAAATTAAGAAATTTGGTTGCGTATGCGTTGGTTCCTTAAATGCAAAAGTGAAAATCAATTAAAGTAACAAAATATGTTCTGCGGACTGTGTCACATATTTTCTTCCTTGTATTGCTGCCATTCTATTTTCAGACACTTTCAGAAGATTATCGACGCTTTTTAAGAAGGATAATTAAAATTACACTATTATTGAGTTTATTGGTTGACGGTTATTCAAATTTTTCACATTCACGACGGAAATTATCAAATGATTTTTTTATCAAATATATTGTTTTCACAATCTAAGTATATTTTTTCCTAATTTTACAAAACTTCAAATGGTTTATCGTTTCAAAGTAATTCTCTATTTTGTTGTTAGTGAGGTAACAAAGTGGGATTTTAGAGTATGCAGTTTTGTTTTACTCTTTGTAATGCTAGATGAAAATCGTAGAAAAATATTGCGATAGAAAAGGACAAATTATTCTGAATAAGGCAAATTAAAATTTATTTTCATTAAATGAAAATAAATACCCTTTTGAATTGGTGGGTAATATTCCCTTTATAAAAATAAAGTTGCTTTTGAATTCCGTTACGAGCCGAAATATCAGAGCGCTAATCCAATTCTTGAATGAAATCTTGACACACCATCGAGTTCCGTAGCGAACCAGTGCCATCCAGCTGAGTGTATTCTTCTTAATTAATTCCGTTGAAGTACATTTCAGCGCGACGTATATAGACACACGTAGGTATACCTAACAGTAAATATATACGAAACGAAAAGCAATCTCAGTTCAACTCTTCTAGAACCAGATAAATTTGAGGAGATGAATGATGAAAAGTTGCCCTGCTGGACAGAACTGATGAATAGCAAAACAACAACCGAAACAACTCCCCTACAGACAAGGTAAGCAGCTAGCGCAACTTCTCGTACAACTGTCATTCCATTTCCACCAAGTTCTAGACGAGATTTTCCGTCTTTCACGGAAGCAACACTGCACTAGTCATCCTTTTCTACTCACCTGACACACCTGGTTAAGGTAATACACGCTTGCACTCTTTCATCGTACACGTATCAGTTGTCCTGCTCTGGCCCTCAATGTAGCTCAGCGCTGCGCAAACCGGTGTAACGATGTTGCTATTTCTGCTGCTGAGAGGACTCACACTTCAGAAGCGGTTTACCGGATCGAGGTCTCTCACTCGTAAAACGACGCGCGCACGTATCGCACGTTTGTTCGAAACCGTATCCACCAAGTTGAAATCGCTCGTGAGAATTAAATGAAGCCGCCGTTTCTGGTTTGTTGCATTCGCGATCCTGCAAGGATCCCCGTTTGTATGATCGGTGATTTGTGGGAGGGTAGCGTGGCAGTGCTTTGGATGATGTATTGAACAATCGAAGGAAATTAATTGGATAATTACTGGCGATGAAAATCAATAGGTGGAAATAAGGCAGTGGTGTTAAACTGATCGACCGGAGGAGATGTGAAGACCGAAGACCTGTTGAATGAAGACTAATTTACCACCTGTAAGCGTGGTTTGAAGATTGGCAGGTGATCAAATGATTTGCGTGTTTAGTGGGAAACTGCAGTTGATTTAGTGCGACAATAAGACAAGAACGACGGTCGAAGGCAAGATCGATTTTTTTCTTGAATTTTGAGTTTAGAAGAGACCAGTGGTACCAGAAAAACATCTAGTGATTGTGAGGAGATTCTATAAGTCTGATTCCGAAGTGGTTGTGTCTACTGAAAACTTAAGAAGATATCGTTCCGTGCTGATCCAGAACAAGTGTTCAAGTGTTTGTCGTGGCACGAGTTGATAAAAAAGTGTAATTGGACTAATTCCAGATCCTGCATAAAAAAACAACAAAATGGAATCGGACGGAGAACGTGACAACGGCTACAATCACTACAAGTGAGTGTCATATATTAATTATTATACACCAGTTACCTAGGACTGAGGTGGTGGTATCTTGAAAAATCGTGATGTTGAGCAAACGATCATCCGACGGATGCTCAATAAATCAGGGTCGAGGGACACTGATATTCATTCGTAATACAAATACTCGAATGCTATTCAGGCGGAATCATTTTTCCGAAAAGCGGATGTTCTAACGGACAAATGTCAGTGTTTGGAGTTGGTCGTGCCTCGGATGGTGATGACCCTGCGACGAAAACGAGGGGGCGAAGGTGTGGGAAAGAAAGTGTTCTTGGATTCCGTCTCTTGTTGTGGCTTGCTTTTAATTTATGATTATTAAATTCAGTACCCGGGTTTTAATATGTAAATTACCGATGGCGGGAAGAAGTAATTCAATGACGGAAGGAACAGCCCAACCGTGCAGTGAGGATGTGCGGGTAGGAGGACCGCAGCCGTAGTTGCTGCTTGAATACCCCGTTATTTTTTTTCGGAGTTTTTGAAAGTGACCTAGTCAGGTGTACCGATTGCATTTGTGTTTGTTTGTTTGTTTTTGTTTTAAGAATGTTATATTAAAAAAAGATCTTAAATTCATTTTTTATTTAGGATTGCTGTTGAACTAATAACTGTGAGTTGTTGATACACTAATCCATTTTTCAACATAGTCTTAACTTTTCTGCGTTAAGTTAGTTACCAGGAATTTTTCGAATTCATAAATAAAGTTGACAGAAGAAATACTTAAAGTAGACCAGACCAGAACATCTAATTTCACACTCCTTGGAATTGAAACAGTTAATATGAAAATCCCTAAATCATTTTTTTCAATTTGGTTAAAGAAATAAAACTAAACTGTTTAGTATAGTGAAATTCAATTATTAAAAAAATGAAACATATGAAAAAAGTATGCTTTCTAATATATTGGAACTATTAGATTATGTAAACTAAGCATTACTCAACGAGTTCTTGGAAGAAGTTTTATACTAGCCTATTTGTTACTTGTTACTCATTCTTCTCACAAAATAACAAGGTCTGCTCAACCTTCCTTATGAAATCAATCAAATTTAAACTAATGGTATGATGATGCCGTTGGTAATTTTACTTTCATACACATATGTATTACAGTGAAAATTTTTGAAATAGTTTGTTTGGGCAAAAGTTTACAGGATGTACAATTTGTAGCAGTTTCGAGTCCAATTTGGAAGATTTGTAATTCTAGAACCGGAGATCGAACCTGGATGAAATACAACACCAACCATAAGACCTTTCATTTCATTCTAAGTTCGTAAAAATCGATTTGTAGATTTGTTTTATGTTTCGTCTTCGATTCATCAGTGCATTAGCAGTTTGTGTTGAACTGCTAACATGACTCAACAGTTTTGTTTAAACCTCTAAGCAAAGGTGAAGTGCAACAGCGAAGGTGTTTTACAAATAGCACTTACTTTATGTTTGCTTAGCAGTTTATATTGAACTGCTGGCTCTCGTTAGAAGATCTATATAAACAGATCATTCAAAGACAATAGCTATATGTACTTCTGGAACCGGAAACTGAGGATTAATATAACCGAAGTCGATTCGTTTGGTTATCAGCTAGCATTACCTACAAATTAAGGGGACTGTAGCTGTAGTACACTCTAGTAAAATAAATTTACACATGACGTAAATTCAAGCATGCTGTAATTTCTTCGGTGATGTCACGTCTATTAACATGTATAAATAATGTTTGTGTCTGTATCTATGTAAACTTCAGCTAAATTGACTGTGATATTAAAGATTTAAGTAAATTAGGACGCTCATTTTATGTGCATGAATAAAAACGTAAATTTACACAGTTTTTTCTAAGTTTGTAGAACGAGTTTCGACTTCATACGATTGTTTTATGAAGAATGAATAAGTTACAACATTACATCTGTAAAAAGCCTAAATATAAAAATAAATATGTCTTTCTTTTACTAATTGTGCAGCGTTCGTATCACGATTTTTATAAAAAGCAAGCACACAAACTGTCAGTATATGTATGTAAAAATTTTGTGCATTCACTTTTCTAGGAAATGACTGAACCGATTTTCACAAACTTAAATTCAAATGAACGATCCCATACAAAATTGCTAAATGTTAGTTAAATACGACTTTCGCCTCCGGAATTAAGTGCCAAAAATGATAATATGAGCACTATTTTTTCTCGGAAATGACTGAGTCTATTTTCAAACTTAGATTCAAATTATTGGTCTTAAGACCCCATGAAACTCTTTTGAATTGATCCAACTTTCGGTTCCGAGATTATAAGCCGACTTGAGTAAAAATTTATGTTTCATGTGTATTTTTTTTTCAGAAAAAAAACATGTGAAGAGAAACAATTTCCTTATAATTGGTTTAAAAATTTGTCCACTTCGTAGGAAGCTGCCCAATGACCAAATATTCTCGATTTAATTTTAGTGGATCTCCGTTTCCGATTCCGATACCGGAATTAGTGGTCAAAAACTTTAAAATGAAACTTAGATCGATTCTTCGGAGACAGCTGGGCCAATTTCCACAAATATAGATTGAAATGAATAGTTTGACAGTACTATAAATACAAATTTTATCAAGGTTTTATTTAAGTTCTAGAATCATAGGGTGAAAAGCTGACACATTTTTCTGACTTGAGCTGAAAAATTATTCAATTTATGAATCATGTTAGTTGCTGGCAATTAGAACTTACTTTAACTATACCGGTTCTCAGATTTTGGTTCCGGAAATAGTCATCTCATTAGTAGAGTCGCCATAATATTTTGCTGATTATTAGACTTTTAATCAACAAATTGTGATAAAATCGGACACATTATCTTTGATTTGTCCTCAAGATGCAATACCGCAGAAATAAAAGTTCAAAACATGATCAATACTGTTGTTATAGCGACGCAAAAAATTGAAGCGAATACACCTATTTGAATCTTACTTTGAAAGACAATCAATCGAACAGAGACAGCATCTCTCATCTAACTAATGATTTTCGTATATGAGATTACTACTAGAGCTAAAATTATTTGGAGTACCGTTACCCTATATATTGGATACGGCTAAACCGATTTTTTTTTAATTTAGATTCTATCATGGTCCCATACAAAATTTCTGAATTTTGCTAAAATCCGACTTCCGGTTCCAGAATTACACGATGTTACATATTTCGAATTTCAAACCTTCGTTTGGATCACGATGCAAAAATCGTAAAACTTTTAAATTTGACTCGAATCTAATTTGTAGAAACTATTTAGATTGATGGCCATACGAATCGACTTCGACTATAGCGGATTCCGGAAGTATATGAAATAGTGGAACTCACCTCATTAGACCGCTACGTGGATTAAAACAGGTCTTTAGGGTACTAAAAAGGTGTTCCCTAATAATTGATTCTTCCAGCAAGGTAATACAACTATTTTAACGTTTTCGACAAGAATGTTTTACTTGTAACATTAACAAGCAACCAAGATATGAATTCTTAAGTTGCAATTCGTATTGAGAAAAGTCTATTCTAGGTTTAAGGTTTAAGTAAATGTAAAACTGTTATGTTCCCCAGTTTTGAGTTCAAATAAGTGGACAATCTGTGGAAATCGGTTCCATTTTGAAGTTTTGATCATTGTTTCCGGTACATCCGGAATATGGAACAATGGTCCGGTATATTCGGAATGAATATTTTTGCCCATCATCTAACAAGATTTGATAAGCGGAAGAATCTTAGGACAAGTTCAAATGATTTCTTTCGAGCTTACATCGTCATGTATAAGGATACGCTTTTGAAATTGAAATTTCGTCACTCGCCAGTTCGTAATCCCGGAAACGAAAGTAGTATTCAGATAGTATCGATGGAACCTTAGAACAGTTCACTGAAATCTAGTTTTGCGAAAAAAGCCATTTACGAGAAAATCTAGTGGAGATTTGTTAAACAAGAATAATATATAATAATACATACACACTCATACATATATTATACGACTTCGGCGAGCCGAGTCAATGGACATCGGTTCAAATTTCATAAGGAGTGTATCGAAAAGTAGTTAGCAACATTGATTATTGAATAAAAAAGCAAAAAAAAACATATTTTGACATCAGTTTTCGATATATTGTAGAAAAATTACATTTTTATGCATTCTGGTTTCTATGAAACACTCGCACTTTGGACTTGACATTCTTCATTAAATTCTGCACAGTTACTTTTGTGACTTTCCTGGTGGCAGCTGTCCAGTTTTTTTGAGCTCCTGCATGTTTTGAGACACTGTACCTTCCTTCCGAAAGTGCCGCTTGACAATCGCCCAATATCTTTCAATTGGCCGAAGATTCGGTGGGTTGATATCCTTTTTCACGAATTGTACATTATTTTTTGACAACCACTGTAGAACGGAGTTGGCGTAGTGGGCTGAAACCAAATCCGGCCAGAGAGAGGAGGAGCCTTATGCTTTCTGTACAGTGGCAGCATTCTCTTCTTCAAACATTTTTCATCGTACATTACATTTTGGCGTTAATTGTGCCCTTCGTGAAGAAAATCGACGACCGCAAACCGCAGGTACAAATTGCTTGCCAGACCAACACCTTCTTCCCAAACAAATCCTTCATGGAAAGGGTCTTACCGAACTTGTCGATAATATTTTTGACACTGGTGTGGTGCACTTTCACCCGTTTTGCAATTTCGTTGTACGTGGCACCACTTTCTGAGCACCAAGTGTGCAGAATTTTCTTTCGCGTTTCCGGATCAATTCGACTCATTGAAACGATAAACCGTACCGAAACCAATCGATTGCGCAGCTGTTATTGGCATGTAAACAAACATGTCACCGCAAAACACGCTGCAAAAAATTAAGCCATTGTAGAGTAATAACTGTTTGAATGTTGCTAACTACTTATAGATACACTCCTTAGTCACAATGTTTTACTGATTTTATTTTACAGTTCCCTGGCTTTAAACCTATTGTTTTAGTTCACCATATATTTCCCAAAAAAAATTTTTGAATCCTGAATAGCATGGTTGGTACCACATTATAATACATTAAATCGATATTAAATACTATTACTACTCGATTTGAAGTATGCAGTTGAAAATTAGGTTTTCATTTGCAAGTATATTTATATCATGAAATAAAAGTGAGTGAGAATGAAAAATATTACAAGATTCAAGAAATTATGATATTACGCAACGATTGAATTTATAAGCACATAAGTTATCAATCTTATCTTGCCTGAGTTGTGCTATCACACACACACACACACACACACACACACACACATGACATTTGTCGGAATGACGCTATCTGTTTTCTGTCAAAAGTTACGGTGGGGTGCCGGCAACCGAACACTTTCCCTTACACACGATGTATTTGCAACAATATGGTAAAATCGCCAAAGTTCTCTTCACATGTTTTAGGGGCAAAATGTTTAAGAATTCACTGACAAAAATTATGTATGGGTCATAAATTTGATGAAAAATAGTAAACATTTGGTAAAAAATGAGAAAATAAAAAGAAGAAGCGTTATGAAGGTGACTTTTGCCCTATTGTTGTCATGAGTTTTGCTCCGTTGTTTTGATGGATGTTCACCCGTTGTTTAAGATCATCCTGCCTCTATGTTCAGATAATCATAACTTCGCGTAATTCAAAATTTATATTTTTCATGTTTTCCTCAATCGGGCGTCATTCATGCCTCGTATATATTTCCACGGACAATTTTTACGGGTTTTGAAAAATAAGATATTTCATGTATTACACAATGGCTTCAGCGGGTATTTGTTCGTAATTATGAGAAATAATGGTGACGTAATGTAGTCATGCATGTAACGCTCGCGTGTTATTCTCTTTTGTTAAGATATAGAAACATTTCCCTAGGTGGTACGTTTTACCCCTACAACGTTTTTCGCCAAACAAATGTAAACTATAGACAATAGTTTAACAACTCTTTCTATATAATGAGCATGCAGCGTTCTTCATATGACAGAAGAAGAAATGCAAATCAGTTGAGTTCACAAAGTGCATAAGGTAAATATTATTTTGCACTAATATAGAGTCGAAATTTTTGAAAGAAAAACTTCAAATCTCGACGATACATGCATTTCTAAGATACTTGACTTTAAAAACTTGCTTAAAAACCGCATTTATTGGTATACAAACCGCACAAAAAGACTTCTACTTGCTTAAAAGTCTCATATGGAAAATGAGCGTGTTGAATAGAAAAAGATTCAAATTATATTTCTATTTTTATAATTTTTCACTACAGGACGCTAAGTTTTGGTGTTCTTGCATGAAATATTGGAAATAGACTACTAATATTTTAGTATTTCAATACATTAAACTTATGAAATTTGCACTAAATTGGACTGATATGCGGGTATTTTGCATATGGGACAGACAAAAGTTGATATTTTCACAGTTTATTGAACAAGTCCCAATGTTATTGCAATTTAATAAAGTATATTAAGGCTCTAATTACAATCTCTGGAGAACAGCCATTGTTGAAAAACACAAAAGCAGTTTCACTTGCGAAGATTGTAGGTTGCCTAAGATTTCTGAACTGAGCTTGAGCCTGAGCGGCCACCCCTGGTTGCTACTTCGTTACTGATCGGAATTAGCTGAAATTGTACAGGGAGTTTTTAGATGATCCGACCTGGGACTGGTAAATCATCCTTCAATGTACATCATCTGGTAATCCCAGAAATCATTGATCAGTACCGGCGCCGGCCAGGCCCGAACGTAGATCGTCTAAGGAATGGGAAGGGATGTTAGTCCAACACTTGTTGTTACTAGAGGCCGTATATACTACTGCGCACTTCACAAGTGTCACGGGAGGAGGATATTTGTTAGTAAAAAATTCAGTATTGGTATTATTCGCGCCCGACTCAGCACCACTAAACTCACTGACTTCCCGAGTGAACGTTTCAACAATATCCTATATTGAAGTCCCGGGAAGTCTTGATTCACAGCACTTATTCGAGGAAACTGAAGAAAAATTTGCAATACTATCGCGTAAAGAATAAAAACTTCCTTATTTTTTTATAAATGAAACTACTGTATCACAAAATAAACGAGCGAATACGATTTAGACGAAAAAGTTGATTCATTGCATTGACATATTCTAAACAGTTATTATAAAATCATTTTAAATCACTAAACAAAGGTCAACAGATTTCACACGCGTCTTAATTCTTTATTATTTTAATTATTTATTAAAATTATTAATTGGTTATATTGGTTGATCTGGGCAGCCGGCTACCGAGAAAAATATTTATTTACTGTTTGAAATATTAACATCAATTGTTTTTTACTATGTATTCAATATACCGATATATGTTATCTCTGTTATTAACTTTGTAATATAAACGGATTTGCGCAATGGTTGTTTTTATCATTCATTTTATAATCCTGAAAGACAATCAATAACATGGAAGAAGAAATCATTCCTAATAAAACTTTTCTCCGAAGCTAGACGGAAATGGATAAGTTGAATAAAGAGATAATTTAGTAAAATAGAGTAATCAGAAGTGAAACATTGAAAATATCTGATAACTGAAAGGAAAAAGAAACTCCTGCAATTGTCGCCTTTTACGACATGGAAGCAGGAACCCAGTGGATCTATTCTTGGTTCATTTTTTTTCCGCCGGATTCCACACGGCATCTAGATTTCTGAACTGCCCCTAAAGAATAGGCTTCATCCATCAAATTAACTTCAAAATGGAAAAAAAAATCGAAATAAGACTGATTTCTGAGCATGGACAGCACGGTTCTTTGAAATTATGGTTGAAGCGTTGAGTAATAATAATAATGGTATTAAAATGTCCAACAAAAATACAATTTGGTTTCCTAAATGTCTATCAAAAAAAAGAATCAAAAATTTTCTAATAAACGATAATGAGTTATGACTGTTAAACCGACAACGTTAAACGTTTAATTGGAGTAAGAACTTGGTGCACTAAATATTGAAAATGCTACTTTCGTGCTGGAAATGTTTTGAGCAAGATGAAAATATCAATTACGAACGAGATGATAATAAGAAGGTCAAAATGCGAAAAATAATATCGATGTCTTGCCTTGAAACAAACTTCGAATGCACTTTTTATAAACTTTTTAGCAAATTTTACTTCGTTACTCCGTAATTGGAAGTCAGAATCGACTATGAGAACTCTTATATGAAGCTTAGCTTGCGATAATCGGTCCAGTAGTTTTCGAGAAAATCAAGTGCTCTTTTTATGCTCATTTTGCAGAATTTTACAAACCATTCATTTAACTTTTAGTTTATGGAAATTGATCCAGCGGTCTCTGAGAACGAGAAATTCAGGCGCACATTACCGTTATTTCGAAACCGGATTTTGAATCTGGACGAAATTTAATAGCAGGCCATTGAATTATAAGAGTTTTCTTCCATAGCTACGTTTATTGGTTGTGTGGCTAATAAGAAAATCGAGTGTATTCATTTTCATCACACTGTACATTTGATTGCTTTACTTTGGAACCGGAAATCGGATCCGCATAAAACTTTACGCAGATTGAAACAGTTTTCAACCAAATTTAGATGTATTTTACCTTTGTGGCCATTCGAAAACCGTGTAAACAATCACTGTGGAGAGGGAGGAGGGGTATCATAAAACTCTATGTTTGTCTACCAGGGGGTTGTGTTCTAAGCCTATGTAGTGTCATAGTTTTTTTTTAAATTTAGTGGCGAAATTCAGTCAACGCAGCTGGAAATTCAGTTTAGCTTTAGCTATTGCAAAACAGATTCGAAAAAACAACAAATTTGCTAAAAATACCCCTCAGAGACTCGAGCATGCAAATTTCTTTTGCCCATAAAATTGTTCATTTGTACCATTTTTCGAAGAAAACCAATTTTCTTCCTATCGTTTATCCGATAAAGACATTGGAGAATCTTATTGTAAATCATTGCCGTATCTGTACTAACTGAAAATTCATGGCACCGAAATACTACATTGATATACTACATTTGAGTTTAAGTTAGTGAAAATCTATTCAATCATATGTGAAAAATTGATTACTATTGTCGGTACTTCCAGCATCCAAAGCTGGATATCGGAATAGTGACATTCGGTTCATTCATACCCCAAAATAAAACCTACAATTTTTTAAAGATTCTTTATGGCGATTTGAATTTTGGAAAAAAATGTACCGGTAGTCGGGCTTGGATAAAATTCAGCAAATCATTTATGGGACTAGAGAAATTCATAAGCCTATATAAAGAGGTAGATTATGAAAAAAATATTCTTGAACTTGACATTTTTACCCTAAATATCCTTTCTCCGAAACTAGAGGTTTGATCTGAATGAAAATTGGAATATTCCTATGACATCTTAAGACTTTTCAGTAGAATCTAAGATGGTGAAAATCGATTCAGCCATCTCCGAGAAAAGTGAGTGAAATTTTTTTGTCACACACACGCTTACATACACACATACAGGCATTTGCTCAGTTCGTCGAGCTGAGTCGGTATATGACATTCGACCCTCCAGGCCTTGTTTCAAAATTCGGTTTTCACGGTGATTGTATAGCCTTTCTATATGAGAAAGACAAAATACTAAACAACACATTGTCGCGTTGGTGTGCTCAGTACTGTCACGATGTTGTTGGCGATATTCACGAACGGTTAACACAACTGACCGATTATGTTTGTTAGTAACACTATTTCGAAGCGTTCTCGAAATATTTGTTTAAAATTCTACTAAATATTTTTTTGTCAATCGTGTTTATTTATTTCGCAAGAAAACCATAAAATTCATTTCAGATATCAGTGAAGCAAGTCATGATAACACATAGATTTTCAGAGGAGGGGAACCGTCCCTTATTTGCATCTTCGCTCTAAACCACGGTTTACCATTTAGAGCACGCTTTATCATATAGTTCCTTAGCTCCCGAGATGGCAGTTCAATGCATAGGGCACTAGTC
Organism: Malaya genurostris; assembly: GCF_030247185.1. Taxonomy (NCBI): domain Eukaryota; kingdom Metazoa; phylum Arthropoda; class Insecta; order Diptera; family Culicidae; genus Malaya; species Malaya genurostris. The sequence continues at coordinate 99,146,962 of NC_080572.1, forward strand.
TAACAAGCCAGTTATCGCATGTTCGAGCTCTGATCTGGAAGGATTCTTAGTTTCAGTAGGATCATAGCACTAACAATGCAAAAGTTCTTACACTTATGCCCTAATACGACTCGACTGCAAAGGCCTGTTGAAACAGAGGGTCAAATTCCACAAAGGGAATGTAATACCAAGACTTTGCTTATCCCATAGTGTCGGATCCGGATGACCTTCAATAGCAACCTATGGGATGAAATTCAATAATACCTCTCATTTGAGTTTAAGTTTGCGAAAGTCGGTGCAGCCATTTCTGAGAAAAATGTGTTAAGTTATTTGATACATACACACACAGACATTGCTCAGCTCGACGAGCTGAATCGAATGGTATAGAACACTTGGCTTTCTGTGCCAATATTTACTAGTCGATTTTTTAAGTGATTTCATAACCTTTCTATATGTGAAAGGCAAAAAAACTTCGTATTTTTTGTGTTGTTTAGAAACGGTGTATTTGCGATTTTCCGTTAGCTCCGAAATAAATTTCGTGGCTGTCAAAACTGAAAATGCACGGAAAACGTCAGTTATAATGCGGGACAAGTATTGTGTTATACCTTAAAATTGTCAGATTTATACACTCCAAAAAAATTGAATTTTACAGGTGACTTAATATCTCATACGATGTAATTTATAATGACCTAATATGTCAAGTGACGGAAAATTTTATTTGTAATGACTTAATGTTAGATGAGCTTGAATTTTACTGGTTTCGACTGCAACTTGTGTTCTGCTAGCAGGTGCGACTGTATGAATTCTGTGGCTCAGTCGATTAACAGACGTACATGCGATCCAATGATTCTCGGTTCAAGTCGCGGCAGTTGCTATCAGTATTCTTTTTTTATTTTAACGAATTTCATGTCATGGAGTTTTAGACATAAAATTAAATGTTCTTCCACGTGAATTTGCGTGAACTACGACGCTCCATTTATGTGCATCTAATAAGATGTAAAATCACAGGGAGTTTTTTAAGTGTGTAGGACCATTCCAAAGCTACTACCGATCAAATTTATAGTAACACGAAAGCATACCCAAGCATACCATATTTCCATCATATTAACTTATGAAATTAAATTTGGATTCTGCTTGGATGTAAAATTCAGCTAAATTAGTTGTAAATTTATAGACATGATTCATATTTACATGCTTTATCAATACAATTAGTGAATCTATCGAGACGCAAAATCACATAATTTTCTCGTAGTATGGACTAATGCTAGGAAATATTGCATTGATTTACATCAATTTATCGAATGCTAGCTCGAAAATAAAGGTTGTATAAAACGAACACATTCATCGATGAAACGGAAACATCGCAAAACCAACTGCTGTTAACAAAATTACTTAGCGTAACGCATTATTTATAAAAACTTGAAGCAGCGCAGGTTTTTTTTCTACATAGCTTTTATCATCATTCCCATCAGAACCTAACACATCAAAAAATGTAATTTGCGCCTATCAAAAACGTGCGTTTGGATTGCTCAATCGCCGCCGCCGTGAACCGATTGTCTAACCGGAATCGTCATGTCACGTGTGCTCTGCCAAAGTTGTCGCTGGAAAGAAAACTGAAAACACAACTCCACCTGGGTGCTAAATTGACCGAGACACTTTCAGTTTTGAAACCAGCCAACAACTGGTAAATTACTAGCAAAGTAAATCACAATATCACCATCCGGCAGTTCTGGGATGACGGCTGGGTGACGAGAGAACCGCACCGCTCGAATGCAGTGACATTGATGAATTCCGAACCCATGGTTGGACCGGTAATGTCTCCCCGTGCTCTTATCGTGCCAGACGAAGCGCGTCCTTGAGCACACTAATTTGCCTAGGCACGATGATGACGAAGGTGAAGGGATGAAAACTAGTCGTTTGTTGGGCACCGATTTCGTAAGGGGACTTTGGGTTGGGCCTCGAATACCCGGGCAGCCACGGTATGTCGCACGATGGGATGTGATTAGATTACTTCAACTGTGACAGCAGTCGAGGTGGAACTAATGCGACTGAAATGGGGGGATGCATGCGTGTCTTGGCTCACCGAAACAGTTTAAATAGTAAAAGTGAGAAAGTGAACGTCGTGCTATAACCACTTTCAATCTACTGTGTTATAAAATGTCACAGAATTATATTGATGTTTGAATCTTTTCCAAAATTATGGGAATATTCCTAACTGAAACAAATTTTAAAACACCTAAGATATATGTGTAGTTATACACCGGAAATTAACTTCGTTGCATACACAACAAAGCGACGAACCAAACTAAGCACTTTTTTCCACACCCAAAACCGTTCATACACCACCTACTCCAGCTAATTCCACCAAACCAGAAAATCATTCATTAATCTTCTCGTTCTCACCGGTCGACTGTAGAATTAAGGTGATTAAACTCCTGGTACCCGCCCGAACCGAGAAACAGCCGTTCCCAGATCCGTATCGAAACACATTTAGATTCCTCAATCACACACAGTCAATCGCAAAGACAAAATTTCTTCTACGATGGGATGAAAGTATGAAGCGTTACTATGACTGTCTGTACATCTAGAACTTCTAAGCAATTTGCTCGTCATCTTGAGGTCTCGCTGTCGCTGTCAGGTTGTGTGTTAACAGCATATTGACGTATTAATGATTAAATTATTGAAATCAGAATTCGAATATGAATAATTTGGTGGCTCTGCTGAACTCAGGCTCAGACCTCGAGCCTACGCTCGGAACTGATTTATACTTGTCCAAAACAGCGCTTTTTTCCAACAAGTTGTTACCAAGTATGCCGTCGGCCGGTCGATCGATTTTAGCTTGTACTGCATGTTGTTCAACATCACCCCTCACAAGACGAACCGATGATCGTCATCTCTGGTGGGGACACGGCATCGGAGAATCACGCCCGGGATGTACGATGGGTAAAAAGGCGACCCCGAGCACGCGCGCGTGGGTGTAAATTTGCTCACACTTTTGCCCTCGTCGGACGATCCCATCATGAGTCTCGCGTGGCCTAAACTGCTGTGTAGTCCCACGGCGAGTAATTAGAAAAACTTTCCAGTAAACCTGAGCTCTTGTCTCAGTCGAATTTGCGCCGAAAAGTGCATCATCTAGAACATCGCAAAGGCACGAATTCTAACTGCGAATAACACCTATAATCAGAAAGCGCGTATGATGATCGGCTTTGCGTACAAATCACCACCGAGGCAACGGAGAAACCTCCGAGGAAGATTGCAGAAAGATCCGTGGATCACACCCGGCAACGATGGCGATCATGTCTCGTTTCGTTTTATGCTGAAATTATACAAATTATCCCCACGCCAATCGGCCAATGTTTGTTTGTTTTTTCCTGCTGGGCTGCGGCGCGCATCGCTCGACGGCGGCTTCGTGTGCCGAGAAGAAGATTGATCATCATATTTCATGACCCGCGATGACGCATGTGTCGGCATTTCGTCGCCGTCCAAATTGGCCCCTGGGAGATTCGCGCCTCTTCCAGCGAGACCGGTGTGACATGATTAGAGACAATACGCCAATGTCGTCGGTCTAATGGTTTCCTGGTCCATACGAGAAAAGAATTTTATCTCCCAGTAATTTTTTTCTCTTTTCGCCAACAATTTTAGTAGTGGCTTTGCACACAGCAAGTATTTCTGAAAAAAATGACATTGTTCAGATATACACATGAAACCTAACAGTAAGAATCAATTGGATTCTGTAAAATATTAAATTCCGTGGAACAAATCAACATAAATTTTTAATTTTTTTTTTTGACAAAACTAAGTATCAGTTGGGTCATGCGGGTATTTGCAAGAACATTTCCAGCTCGTGTCATCTTCCACTGGGATGGGATGGGCTCCATCCCAAAGGTGATTGATTAAATTATATGTTACGGTTTAAGGTCTTAATTTCGGGGTTTCGATGATTACATGCAATGCTCGAAAAAAATTAGGTTCACGTGGACTTTTTGTTTTATTCGCGAAGCAAACAGGTCGATGTGCTGAGTTGCTTCAATGTGGATACTGATTGAATAATTATTGATTAACATCTCCGATGAAATATTTGTTTCTGGAAAAAAATTACTATGATTCTCAACCTGTTCATTTTTAGTTCCATTTTTTGCTTAGCAGATTGGATCTATCATGTAACAAATAACTACTATCCGGCGCTCATGACTAGGTGTCAAGCAGAAAAACGTGTCCTTAGAAAATTTTCAGAGCAACGTGTTTGTCATACGATTCATTCGATGAGAATCGAGAGGTTTTTCTAATTATGAAGCAGGGAAAAGCCGGTTGGAGCTAGTTATAGGGTAACAGAGGTATTTTGGCCCACTTTAGGATTGATTTTATTTTGGCCCACTTTGTACAAATATCCACCAAATGTTGTGATATCTTTGAAAAATCCTTCCGCAATAGGTAATTTAATATGATAGGCATCAAATTGATGCAAAATGGGTTACTTAACATGGATAAAATCTGATAAAATCGATAAAGTTTGTTAGGTGGGCCAAAATATATGAAGTGGCCAAAATACCTCTGTTACCCTATTTAAAATTTCTCTTCAACAGGCCTACAATCCATTAATGACGCTATTTTGTTGGTCAGTGGAGGCTGCAAATTAATTTTCGCCGACGATTTGAAACTATACTTTGAAATACGCTCTATTGATGACTGCGTCCGTCTTTAAAAGCTTCTGGATAAATTCGTTACCTGGTGTCGAAGGAACTGGCTTATATTCAATTTTCGGTATGGCCATCAGAGCCATCGTATCTAGGGTGCTGAAACGAGTTCCACGGAGCGGTTTCTTGAGTCGACCGAATAGATAAAAGTCGCAGGGAGCCAAATCAGGTGGATTCGGTGGTTACTGAATGGTATTCGTTTCGTTTTTAGCCAAATGTTCACAGATAACGTTGACTTTTACAAATGTCCAGGTATCAAGCTGAAAATGATCACTTCACTACGATTTCTCAAGAACTTAACACTGAATAAATTGTGTGGCTAGCTAAAAAATCCATTCTATGCATCAATGTAATCTCCTTCACGAGTAATACAATCCGTCTAATACCTATCTAACTTCTTGATGCCGTGCTTGTAGGAACATTTGCCTTTTGCCTTAAAAAAGGCTTCACATTCATTTGAGATTAATTTCTTACCGGTGAGAACCGGTGGTAACTTACCCAGCTGGCGGTTGTGCCTTTGGACACTTCGGATGTGGTTCACCGGCTGCTATTCACTCTGATGATAATCGTTTTGATTCTGCAGTGATGGATCCATGTTACATCCATTGTAATATATTGATGCCAAAATTTCGATTGATTACTTGTAAACTTGGCCAAAAACTGTTCATGAACATCAATACGTTGTTGTTTTTGGTCGACTGTGAGTAAACGTGGCACCCACCTTGAAAAGAGCTTCCTCACGATCAAATGTTCATGCATAATTGTAAGCATACTGCCTTCTGATATATTTATGGCCTCAGCTATCTCACGCAATTTAATTTTACGATTAGATATAATAAATTTGCGGACGTTTTCGTTGTTTTCTGGAGAAACCACCACAATTGGACGACCAGAACGTTCACCATCATCGGTATCCGTACATTACGTTTAAGGGGCGGGTATGGTCTAACACTTTTGAAAAATCATTTATTATTTTCTTTTTTTTTTCTTATAGTAAAACATTTTGAGAACATTCTGTGAAATTTTCAAGTCTATCGGAACAAAACTCTAAAAGTTGTAGACCTTTACTTTTTCTTATGTCATACTGCGCAGAAGTAAGAGCTCGGCACACAGGCCCAAGATTACAGCTGCGTTTGACTTAAAAACTTGACAACACATTTTTGATATGTTTCATTATAACAAATTATAAAAGAAAAATATAATTTTTGAAATTGTGAAAGTCCGTGTCCATCGTCATTAAAAAACTGCTGCACCATTTTTTTTAATTCTGCACACAATTTCTACATATAAAATACCAGACCCCAACACTTCCCTTTTCGTTACTTTGTTACTTTGGAGGGGTTTTACAGCTACAAAATGGCAGATATTTTGGTGAAAAATCGTAGTTTTCGCTTTTAACAACCACCAAAAATTCAAAAAATGAGCCCGGATAACACTTTTGAAGCTATTGATGAACTTATATAGTTTTTTTTTCATCGAAAAATCGATTTTAATCGAAATATCATGAATTTTCATACAAGGTCTTTTGAAAGTTGGTAGTTTATAAACGTCACGCGGATTTGACAATAATAGCACCATCTGTGTGTTAGTCTTATTGAGTGATGTGCTATTTCTCAACTAGGGATCATCCAGGAAGATACCACGAAAGCAAACTAGCAATCATCAGATAATGGTTTTGTCCTGAAACTTGGGCATAGAGTTAAACAAGAAAATAATTTCCTCACGGAAAGACCAAAATCAGCATTTTGGCGAAAAAATTAGTTGATTTTCTGATTTTAGTTAGTTATTTTTTGAGACAACTAAAAAAATCTTACTTTTGCTAATTTAGATTTTTTAATTCTTATTTCCTTAATAATAATAATAAAATATTTGTTGAAATGGCTATTTTTTTAGTTAAATTCACCATTCAAACGTGCTGTCATTTCTTAGCTAAGGCACACTTCATTTCCATTCAACTAATTTTTTAGTTGAATTAGAGAAATAAAACGTTGTTTTCAACCAATATAAATGGTTGAATTGGCTTCTGAAATTTGCAGCTATATGGCACACTATCTCTGATAAAACGTTAACACCATAATGATTACTAGCCACTAGACTACTACACACTACTACCGAAAAAAAAATTCAATCGCGGTTGTCTTTTCTATATTGGCAGGTATAAATACGATGTTCTATTGAAAAAAAAGACATAAACGAAACATAAATTTCTTTTTGAAAACTTTTCTTCTAAATCGCTGTTTTCTTCATTCGACTTCGCGAAATCGACTCTCTCACTGAAAATTTTGAGCACTCGGAAAACAAAAACCGAATACAAGTAGCACACCGGACGGCGTAGCCCGGAAGGTTGGAAGATACAAAAAACATCATTTGACATATACAATTAGAGTGCAACATTCGAAACTCACTTCACTATTCCGCGTAAAAACATTACTACGCACAATCGCTTCAAATGCGCACAAATTCTGAATAAATACACTTTCCACTAAGAGTTTACGTCATTTTACATATCGGTCTAGAAATTTATATATGGATATATCGTAACACATGCGAAAAACTTCAAAACAATTTACAAGCAGTTTCAACAAGACTGTCCTTTTTAGATTTTTAATGGATTGTTTTGCTTTGAAAATTCTCATGAGTTTTTGGCTAATAAACTTGTTAATAAAACCAATTTCATTTTTGTTTTCTTTGTGCTGTCCTTCAGCAATGATGGTGATAGATAAATAGAAAGAAATTTTCTGATTTTAATAACAAAATTAGTTGTCAATGAGAATTTCTTGTTGGATTGAAATATTGCTGGTTTGTGTCCAGGATATTCGCCAACTAAACATATCCTCTAAAAATAAGAGTTTTTTTTCAGCAAAGTAAATTCTCAATTTTAACTAATTTCATAGTTATTTTGGATATTTTGTTGTTAAAATCAACAAATTCAAAAACAGTAATACGAATTAGACGCAGAGCTAATTTCGGTCGTTCCGTGCTGTATGGGCAATATGTGCTACTATTTTGAATGTTTCATGTCGTGGCTTGTGAGTATTCTAACAACAAAACCAAATTCCAACAGAATACTTCCCCTCTGATTGTGGAATACCGATTGATTTCATCACTGACTATTCACGATCCAATCCTGCACCCATCTGTCGATTTGCAGCGGAAAAAGATCGATTTGCATAAAAATGCATATCTAGTGCGAGTGTATTTGTGTTGTTTTTGGTTAAGCGTGGAGAGGCGCTGCGTGCGCCATGCCGACAGCAATGTCCATCAGCGGAATCGGATGTTCATACCGCACCTAAATAGTAATGAATCTCAATTGGGGATGGCTGGTAAACTTTGTGCACTGATGATTTATTCTGTGGTAGTCGATTGCGAAACATTCGGCGTTCCAACTGCCTTTTATTGCCCCAACCGTCCCAAGTTGACCTGATTCTGTCGATCAGCTGGCCGATGAAGCTATTCGGTTTGACCGGTGATGTTTACTAGGTGTATGCGATATAAGGGTTTTTAATGGGCCAAATCAAATGCGTACTGATTGAATCTCGATGAGAACATCTATGTTATAAAACAATTTTTAGTATTTTGCATAATTGACGATCATACATCAGTAAACTTTTTTTCTTAGTAAATTATTTGTCGAATACATTAAAAATTCCGGTAAAAAGTACTCAGCCGGATTCTGACGTAACGACTGCGCGGTACTCACGATGATAATGAACTAAATAACGGACACATTCTGATATGGCACTCGATTGATTACGGCGTGAAAAACACGGGAAGCGCGGACTAGCTTAGATCACGATACTATGCATAGACGGAAAATAGATTAAGGTTTAATCTCAAGAGGCAACGAATGGCGGCTGGTTACTATCAGCTACTGTCAAGAGTTGACAAATTAGAAATCGATACAATCAAGCGTGACGTCAGGTGAGTCTTTTTGCTAGCGCAATCCCCTCTTTCTAATGGGAATAAGGGTTAAGCTAGGTGGGCTAAAACACCACACAAATTTTTCTTCAATAAACAACCAGGCCGGAAGACTGGAACGTGATTTGCGTCCAGTATGAAGCAGTCACTCATATCGTGTGGAAGCAGAAGTCGTAAAATCCAACCAACAACTTCCAGATTTTCAGACCAACGGTCGACCATGAAGACGGCTTATGGTCATAAATTTACGTACCTGACGGACCTTCTAGGCATGTATAGGAATACTATACAGGCGTACCGGCACGTGCGTTTGTTACCCGAAGATCACATATCTTAGTTAGTAAAGTGCCAACTCTCACTCTTAAAAGCACGTGTGAATAGCGGTTCAACCGGTCTTTGGATATCCGAACAGATTGAGATCTTGGTAGTTCGGTTTCGGGATATGATAGATGCGTCAAAACACATGGTGTCCAGTCAGTTTTCTGTTCAGCGTCTTCAGACGACTTTCTTCATTCATAGATTTTTTTTCCTAGAGATTTTATCAAGTTGACAAATTTGTAGTGCACCATTTGTTTGTTTTACTTTGTCGTTGATATGAGCTGTGTGTGACCGACAGCGGAATTACGCGCATAAATTTAAAGCGTGTTCCGTTTACATTATTTGGGCACAATTTCAACACACCAGGCCGAATTCCTAGGAACTCGTCTCCGCCAGAGTAAGGGTCACTTCAGAAAGCGAAAACTGGATTAATAAAGCAAGCAAGAGGTTGTCATGTGTTAGCTATTTGCTTCTTGGAAGCCGCGACCGTACTGTCACAGTGCTTAGTGAGATGAGTGACAACCGCATATACTTGGTAAAGATTTTTTAATGGGTTAGAAGTGAATCAAGTGTATTAACACTGTACAGTATCAACCTTGTCCCACATTTTTGCGCACCTCGTGAGAATCTAGATTATTTTAATAATTTCAAAAAATAAATCGGATAAAAAACCTGAGAAGCAAAACCTCTAGTCACCAATAAGATACTTCATTCGAACTGAAGTTTTACGGATTCAGCACTTTTTATTTCCGGGCTAGCGGCTCAAACAATCGAGCCTCTGCTTGGAGTACAAATTATCTACGATGTTTAATTCAATCTCAGGATAGTACCAGCATCAAATCATCGAACAGCTACCAACGAACACACTCAATGGCGTCCTGATCGATATCAGCTGACGTTGCCGCCTCAGCGTTTCCTAAACCGACAACCCGTAGGATGTTTATCAGTTGTCGGAGAAGTCTAACAGCCCGGTAAAAATGTGCAATCAGCTTACCACCAAACGTATTTAGTTCAGTCAGCGCAATATTTATGGCAGCACCAAAACTAAACCGCTGACAGAGAAATTTACAACCTCCCCACAGACGCGGGAAGCCGAAATCGTCCCTCTTCGAGCGTGATTATAACGATTTTTTGTTTGCATACTGCTGTTCCCGGTGAAGCCGGGAAGTCGAATGTTCGGAAAACTGCCGCAGCATTGCAGCAGCAAGAAGCATTTCACGATCAAAAGTCAGGCCACTTAAGTTATTAAAATTATTATCACAGGTTTGCAATCTTCTTTCTCGCTCCTTTACCGCGTGAGGTTTCCAGCCATGCTGTTTCCCACTCCGACGATGTTTTTTTTCTTGTTGCCGTACCCGGTTCCCTCCTGTTCCACACGAACACGATCGGGAACCTATCGCGCGTCTTTTGGGTGGTTAACCCACACCGCACCGCGATCGGCCAACCATTCGACGACGTTGTCTAATTCGATCCAATTAAAAATCGCAGCTCACCAATAACGGAGAGGCGGCATCGCGGCCGTTGACAGTTTGGAGGTTTGGAGGACAGGGCGCGTGAACTTTGCGCATTCATTTATAGGCAAAGCATTTGCCTTGCACAACGATCGGCGTTGTCGTGTGCCGCCCATTTGATGTTCCATCAGTGGGGGACTAGGCAGCGATGAAAGCCGCTTTCCATACTTACTTATGAGCACACGAATCAACTATCGCCAGTAGTTGGTAGATAGCAGAAAGTGGTACTCGAATATGGTGACGAATATGGTGACAATGTAGGTTGTTGTATTATTTTTGTAAATTATTGTGAATACTCATTTCGGGTTTTTTAATACTTATTTTAAGGTTTCAATTACAAATCTATTCGTAGTTATTTAAAAACTACCTTTACTTACTCAGTTCTAAAAAATGTTAATAAAACTGACAGATATCTTCGATATATTTATAATTGGTCATATCCGTCTAACTTCTAGCATCGAATTGATGTATATTGTTACCATCAATTCAAAACTTTGAGAAATGCAATCAAATCCGGTGACTGGGTAACACTGAAATTGATATTTAGGTATTTAGATTGACTTAATGCGTCTATATACAGTCTATATACAGGGAGGCGCAAAGGAATCTGACACATTCTGTTCTCCGCTTACACTGAAACCAAACAAGGAAGGGAAAAATCGAACACGACATCGGAAAGTAGAGGAATGAAGGTTTATTTTCCTCTAGTGGTTTTTCATCATGGAACACGGGAGTGTCGCTCACCGCGTTGTTATTTTAACTCGTCTTTGAAGTATAAGTCGTGTGATACTCGTGCGATATTCGTGCGTTTAAAAGCCATTTTAAATCAGGGCCGAACATGCCGATGCCCACGCGTAATACTGTGAAGCTGTGGGTGGATTTTTTTTTAAAAACAGGTTCTGCGACCAAAATAAAACCTTCGGAGCGGATTGTCCGGACACCAGTTAATGTTGAACGAGTTCGATCCGCTCTTGTGAAGAGTCTCGAGAGGTCAGGTAAGAAAGATGCGGCTACTCTTCAAAATTCTTTCTTATAGCCTTATAGCCTCATAATTTGCTATTGAATTTCATTTGGATCCGACTTCTGGCAATATGTGAAAATTACGGATAAAATGTGCACTCAATTTGCTCGGAAACGACTAAACCGATTTTCACAAACAAAGATTAAAATAAAAGGTCTTATAAAACTGGATGTTTAATTCTTCTACTTTGCAGAACTTGTTAGTTTGTGGGCATATAAACTTAATTCCGCACTACTTGTCCCACTATTCCTGTTCCGGAAGTGCCGAAAGTGGTGACGAAATACTCCAAAAGCAGAACTTTCTTCGATTTATTTATCGATGCTTGAATCGATTTTCACGAATCTTGATTTAAATTAAAGCTCACAAGCTACTGTGAAATTTTATCCGGATCCGACCTCCGATTTCGCAATTACAGGGCGTTAAGTGTCGAAGCTTTCAAATCGCTATATAAAATGACGATATAATACCGGTACGTGCTGGCACAGAAGAAGAAAACACAACACGCTTCTACGAACGATGCACAAAGCGTGCTTCGTTCAATTTCGTACGCGCTAATAAGAAAACGAAACGGTTGCAAATATCTGCTACTGGTGTGTGATTCTAGTAAAGGTCGGCGCTGCGGTTGAAAGAAATCTTAGTTTTTTCATGATAAGTGCATTTGAAATACACTGATCTTTTTTCCAGAGAATTCTTTCGTACCCACGATCTTAACTAGATTCTATGAAACCAAACAATTCCGTACTGTACATTTCATTATATTCAATTCACTGAAGCAAATTCTCGTATTCAGTTTGCTTTCACATCTCATCCAAGTTAGTCGATAAAACAAAACCGCTTACGTTCGGGACGGAAGAAACCAGATACAGTATTGTGTAGTGAACAATAAAACGATCTCGAAATGAGTGAACCAAACGATCAAAAGATCCGCCGCTACGAAAGGATATATGTTAATTATTGTTGAATTCAGGCAGTGCAAAATTCGACTTCAATGCAATAAGACAAAAAATGTTGTGCACATCCAGTTTTATAAAGAGTTATATGCAATTCAATTCGCAACAGCCAATAACAATGTGCATTATGTGGAACACGAAAACATTAAGTACAACATTCCACTATATATGGAAAATAGTACTATAGAAGTGCGTGTGCATGATCTTCCTTCAAGCGTCATCGATCCTTATATTCGCAAAACTATGTCCCAATACGGAGAAATTCTCTCTATCGCAAAAGAAAAGTGGAGAACTATTTCTCCGAAATTCTAAATGGCGTACGTTTGTTACGCATGCGCTTGAAGAGGGCTATACCTTCTTATGTAATTTTCGGTCAGAATACAATAATCCCGTGCAAATCACCTGTTACCTATGACAATTAGATGGCCGCATGTCAATATTGCCAAAAAGTTGTTCACCTGCTGTTCAGCCAAGGAAAAAAAACACAACAAGATCCAGCAAAAAAAAAAAAGAAAAATATTTTTTACTGTGTAACGGCCGCGTTAAACTTAAGTGTAAAGGAGCCGAATAAAAAAAACACTTTACGAAAAAAAAAAGAATTCGCGTAAATTGAGGTTGTAGTGTACCACTTCAGGAAACACTTCCAAGAATTCAGTATGAAATTCTGCGAATGATCTTGAAGCGTCCTCCCTGGTTTAGTACAAATGAGTTGCACTCACAAATTTAAATTCATTAGATGTAATGTCACATAGTAGTGTAAGCGAATTTCGAAAAAAATTCATTAAATCTTCAAACGAATCGATTAGCTTTTTGTACTAGTTAGTTTATATGTTCCTTTCCCCGTAACACATTACATGTAGGCTTACAAATGAGCTACACAAAATCACATATTTTCGAAAAACAAATGGTGCCCTGATGGTAATAACCAAATAAATTCAGAATCGTGACTGAAATTTTTCGCAAGTGGTTTTCAGACAAAATATATCATCAATCAGAAAACTCATTCAAGAATATGTCACCACTGTTTTTTTGCAAACGCGATTCTCACTGGAACTTTTCTCATTTGACAAAAAATCAGTTGTCAAACGTTCACTAGCAAACATTCTCCTCGATGATATTTAAGGAAGAAGTTCGCACATTTAATGTACCTGATAAGATTTTCGAAGAGGCGATTTTTGGGAAATTAAATATCGTAGCCGTTATATCTCAACAGTTTCTAGAATACATGATCAACAAATTCGCAGATAAACTGAACTTTTCCGAAAATGTTCCGCTGCGCCTGCTGAGTGTTCGAGTCATGCCAAATCCTGCGCTCCTGTTACTTCTATGAATCAAATTCATGCCAAATAGTGTTTTTTGTGTTTAATATAAATATTGAATGAGTGTTAAGCAACCAGTTGGAATAGAAACAGTTTTTTGTCGCTATAATCACTATTTGGCGTGGAATATTTTTTCAATTATTTTGCATTTACTATTGTGTAGTGAAAACTGCATAACTAATATTATCAATCCAAACAGATGGTTTTCATAAAATCTAGAATTCATTTCCCTAGTATTCATTTTATTGCGAATCAAACAACCGGTTGCGAAATCGAACCAGGCGAGTATCAGACGAGAACATGTGTTGAAACTACGAAACCGGCATTATTTTCAACTCTGGTGATAAGTAAAGAGCATTCCTGAAGGTTACGAATTGTAAATTTTCACAGATTTGAGCACCCTCACGCTTATAAACTGACAAACTATATTTATTCACATGCTCCTTTACTATTCCTTATCTCCCATCATTAGATTCCCTAAAGATTCAAAATACAGTTTTTCATACTGAGCCACCCTATGGTCACCAAGAATTTCTTAAATTATCGATTTCAAACTGCTATTGATCCACTTATCAACAGAGCAGTGATTCGATAGCAGTCAAGAGAATATTGTTGTTCATATTGACCACTCTACGTGCATCGAAAATATCGCAATTGTTATTTCTTAATTGCAAAGTTTTCCAGTTTTATTTTTTTTATTGATGAGAATATAACAATTAAATCTTGCACGGATAGCTTCGGTGTCGAACTAAAGCGTAGTAAAAATTCTGCAACGAAATATCACCGGAGAATCTCCTTTTTTCCGATTATCATTTGATCGATGTTTCTGTGCGTGAAAATTCGTCATCACAAGGTACAGAGTTTTGTGGATGCTTATTTCAAGAATCATGTTTTTCAGTCACTGAGTTGTTTTTAAAAAGCCAAAGTATTTTTTTGTGCTCGTTGAGCGGAATCTCAAAAGAGAAATATCTTAAATATTTTAGTGCATAAACTAATTGAATAATAAACTGATGTTTGTGAAGATTCATCTAGCAGTCGAGGAGAAAACTGTTTTTGCATTTTTCAAAAAATAACTGTTTTCCTAAGATTGTAAGTAGCACCTTTATTTTTTAATTCCGTGGACCAAATATTAACAAACAAATGAGAAATAACAAATTTGACGTAACCTATTTTTTGTTAGTCATTAATTTTACACTCCATCCTTTCAACTATCACATCTGCAAGTGAAAATCCGAGCAGCAAAATATACTTACATGCACAAGTCACCGTTCCATGCGTGAAATCGATGTCCTAATCTTAATTGAAACAGCATATTTGCTATGCATTTAACATTCAGCTGCATCCACCTGCCACTGTCTGCCAGCAGTTACAACCAATTTTGACCTTTTAAGGAGTCGACTCACAACCGATCGAATCCATTCCGACATAGCTACCAGCCACCAGTTCTTTGCAAAATTCCGGGATCCAAGAGGTTATTAATTATTTTATTTATCGACATTTTTATTAGCGATCGGTATCGCAAATAAAGTATATAAAATAAATCGTGGCCAGGCTAGAGCTATCGAAGATATTACCGAAACTTGCTGAGCGCAATGGCAGCAAGCTTCTTTTATTGGTAATCTCACTTCGTGCCCACGAGACTATTCCATTGCGGAAAGCATGGACCGTGGTAAAAAAAATACTTTGGTCTGACAACGAGTTTTTTTTTTGCAGGAGCAATGCGGATAGCGGTAATATTCCTACTGTTTGCGTTGGGCGGCTTGGTGGATGAGGTTCACAGCAAAAACCTATCGCGAGGGGTATCTTTCTCGAATACAGCCAACAGAAATCTTGATCAACGTTCACTACATTCGCAATGAAGTGTTGGGTGGAATTTTGGAATTTTGGTTTGTCTCAAGAAGATCAAATATTCGCCAATTAGAGCGAGGAAGCCGGAAAGCTTAGCCTCTGTGTCGTTGAATGGCTCAAAAACAGCTTTCTATTTGAAGGTCTTTTCACTGTTGAAACTCCTGACTGCACTCTGCTGAAATGTATTTGTCGTGAAGCAAAAGATATCCCTTGAAAATAACTGACCAAATAAACGGAATTATGTACCGATCAATTGCAGTCGAATAGCCCGACACCGAAGCCGAGCTAGATGCAACATAATCCAGAAGGTTCAACCAAGACTCGAAATTGTAGTAGATGTCGCAATCAACTGTGGATATTTCTCACCAACAAATATCTGCATGTCCTTTTCCGAGAACAAAATGTTAGCAGGCCAAGTAATTCGGATCCGCACCAAGTCAGCCGCGTACGTGATCCATACAAATGCCATATAAAACGCACACCGCGCGCGTCGATGTCTAGAACAACAAGACCATATCGGGCCACAGAGTAGCAAACTTGAAAGAGCAGAACAAGCGCAAAGAGGTAGCATATCTACACTGACATCCGAAGGATATATGTCACACGGCATTGATTTATGCTATCGATTTGATATGTATATGCATGCGCGCATCTACATACATACGAGCCCTTCCTGCCCGCCGCAGCAGGATCACGGACAGCAAGCGGGAGCAGATCCTACCAATAATAATCAGCAGCTGCTGAAAAGGGCACCCGGCTGGCCGGTCGTCCAGCCAACTAGAATCGGCATCGACATTTTTCGAGACGGACTGGCAGACCACTGCAGCATCTAGATCGTCGGAACGCATTCGAGGTAGAACGAAAGAGCACAACAAGCGATTACAGACGTGAAAGCCGCGCTTCTTGATTTCCATTCTTGCCACATAAGTTTTCTGGAGTGCCGCAGTTTTCCTCCCTACCAGTAAACCCTCTCTAGGTGGCAAGCGGAGATTGGCTGGCAAGGACCGGTACGATTTTCCAGCATTTTATGAACTCACTTTCGATACGCTTGTTGGTACGCGTACGTAGATAGCGCATACACACGGTTCTAGGGACATCCGAGGGGGGGATGTTTTGGGATTGAGGAAATCAGGAAAATAATAAGAAGGCAATAAGCATACACAAACAAGTCACCGTGGTGCGCACGATTATTTGAAATGCCAATAAGCGAGATGGTTTCGCCAGCTTCTCGTGGCATCTCACCACGATGAGCAGTGACGAGCAAGAACAAGAAGATAAAACTCGATCAGAACGGATTCGATCCGGCAGAAACGGTTACCAGTTTTACCGATTGTCCGTTGGAATCTTTATAGAACTCTGGCAATTGTTTTTTGTACGAAACTAACAAAATAAATTTTTGTATTTTGTGATGTTCCAAAATGTTGGCATGTTTTTTTTCTGTTTTTAGTCCAGAAGCAATGGCTTCCTGATTTCAGATTATCGACATGTACATTTAAACATTGTACACCTGAAGATTTGGAACATATACAAAAGAAAATCGTTCAGATCGGCTTTAACGAAGTCAGAGAATCTAACATTGGTTTGTGTGGATAAACCAGCAACGATTGATACTTTGGAAACCAATATTAAACGTGTTATTGCTGAAATACGCCCTCAAAAGCTTGGTCAAAAATTGAACCTTGAATAAGAACAAAAAGTTTGTTGGAGCATACAAAAAACTTAACCTTTCCAATTTAAATTTTGATGTGGACCCATCTTTGTTTTCTATATAGGGGTGCAAATTAGAAACTCAAGGAAAAATTCATGTAGAAATGTGGTCAGGTTTTAAACACTTACAGCTTAGTCTATTTTGAATCAATTATTAATATTATTTCATCATTTGATTGGAAATATTTCTAAGATTCGATTTGAATGTATCAAGCCACGTATTCTCAATTATAAATGATTTTGTCTGCTAAAAATCTCCGACATGTCCTATTTTGTCTGCTAAAAATCTCCGACATATCAGATTTCCCTGCCACAGACGACGAATTTGAAGGAGTAAGCGATATATCAAAGGGAAAGCATCGCTCTGATTGGTCAACCGATGCAAAAGCGAAGCTGTTGGAAGCACATGAATCTATAAATAGAAGCAAAATTATAGCGAACGTTTCAGTCCTACGCGTAGCATGCTAGAGTTGTTGCTAGACAGTAAGACAAAAAGTGCCATAAAACGATTTGAAGCTTTAATTGGTATGCTCTGATCTTGTGTCATGCAAGCTCGGATGAAATTCCATGTTATGTCGTTTCGCCTGAGAAATTGACAACTACCCCAGGGTAAATGTTGAGTGCGTAAGATAAATTTCTTATTTATATAAGATGAACTCGATTGATAATGAGAAATAGTTTATCACTTCAACCGAAATCGCAGAATGGTAGAGAAACTTAACGCTATAATCACTGCTTGCATACAAAACTTGAACACAAGCTTGACGAAGAGAAGCTTTAATATAAAAATCCGTATCGCAAGTACATTTTAGTCCAAATTTGTGAAAATCTATTCATCCGTCTCTGAGAAAAAGATCCGTTTTTGTGTTATTGATCACTATTTCCGGAACCCGAAAATGGGAATAGCAGAAATCAGTTCGTTTGACCAGCAACTAACACAACTTACAAGTTGAAACAATTTTGATTTAAAATTTACTTTTTTTTCTTTTTACCATTATCGTTCTAAATGACGGGTTGCAATTTTAGACACACCTAGTCCTATAACTCCGAAACCGAAAGTCGGATTTTGACAAAAGTCGGAAGTCGTATCCGAATGAAATGTGCATAGTTTTTGTCAGTCGTTACTCGTTTACATCCGAGGCATTAGAAAAAAAATTGCACCTCTTGAAGCAAACTGAAAACAATGATCTATCTGATTTTAAATACATGTGATTGTCTTCATAGTATACATAAGTATTTTTTATGACTTCTTTGAACTTTGTTCTAATGATTGACTTTTCTAATTTTCAATTTCCAATTATAACCGTCACCCGTTTTAGAGCTGTGTTTGAATGGGAAGCAATTGCATGTATATTTTCTACAATTATTGAACTACTCAATTTCTTATAATTTATTATAACATACAACACAACAAATTTGTAATGAATTTCTACTAGAGCAGTTAGTGGAATTTATTAACAACTATGTTACATCTAAATTCTACATCTGTTACATCTTACATCTACATTCTATTAGATAAAAAAATAAGTTCGTGCTGTTTTTTCGAAATTTTAAAATTTTATTGGCAGTAAATGGTTACAAAGTCAATATTCAATTTATTGTGGTTCGTTAACCACTACTTTTCCCATTTTGGCTATAAACGGATACCATTTAAAAAAAAAATCTACCGGTTTGGCTTCAATCAACGAGTCCATTTTTTTATTTCATCATAATTGGAGAAGTAATGCTCAGTCAGATTATGTTGCATCAACCGGAACAAAAAAGTAATCGGAAATGCAATGTCTGGGCTCTACGGCGCGTGGAGCAGGATTTTTCATTTGAGCGTTTTTAAGTACGTTTTTACCGGCTGTGCAGTATCTATAGGTGTATTGTGGCCATTTTGTTGTACTACTTGGCTCAAATACATCAATTGTCGTCGACAGACCTCCCCCGTGATCCTTTTACTCGGTTGCATTAGTTCACCACACCCAACTGGTACCATGAATATTCTGAACGGCCGTCGATGATGATGCATGGCCGGGGTATTCATACGTTTCTTTTGTGCCGTTTGAGCAGTTGTTCACACGTGAAGAAACGGTGATCGACGTCCCCTGGGTTCAATTCATACGGCACCCGATTATCAGCCTTTCGGATCATTCACATTGCTTTCAAACGTTGGCAATTGGCTAGTTGAGTAACTCCGAGTGATATTGCAAGTTTCTCTTGCGTTTGCGACGGGTCGTAATCGGGCAATTCGTTCAATTCTACATTCTCAAACTTTGGTGGCTCTCTGGCTCTTTCTTCATCGTACAAATAAAAATTGCCACTTTTAAACTGTGCAAACCACATCCGACACGTTCGTTCAGCTAGAATATGTTCACCATACACTTCCATCAAAATACGATCCCTTTCGGTAGCTGTTTTCTTCATATAGAAATAACAATTCGCAAAAAAACACTCTATTCGTCAAAAAATTGGACATTTTCATAGTAATAAACGTATTTCTGTTTACGCTTCAGCTAAATGACACATATCGACTCTGAAACTGTATGAAATTGTATTTGGGAAGGTAAATCACTGGAACAAAAATCAAGCTACGCCTTCTGTTAGAAACGGCACGAACTTGTTTATACACTTATTATTACGAATCTATTCATACACTCATTACTAGTTCACAATCACATGTGTCGCCTGTAAAAGCCAATATAGGATAAATCCTTCGGCGTTGCATAAACACAACCATTTTTCTAATACGTTTTAATGTAGGACTACGTCTTTCTTCACTATACCCTGCTGGTCATTGTGAACAACAACGGAGAAAATTTTACAAATGTTTCCTCAAAGAGCTGTGAAGAATGTTTCACATTCGAGGTAATATAATCAATATTTTCTTTTTTTTACATTTCGTCTTCGACTCATTAGGCCATTAACAGTTTATGTTGAACTGCTACCCAAGTAGCAAACATTGTTCTAGCATTGTATTTCTTCACTCTTCTCGCAACGATTGTGCGATTGAAAAAGCGCAGTTTGCTTGTATGATGTGCAACAAGTTTCTTGTTTGATTTGTTTCATAGCAGTAGAAACCGAAAATGAAACTGCTCAAATGAATTTATTGTAGAATCAGTTAAATAAACCGAAGTGGAACTTGAGGTTTTTGATTTGGTTTTACAAGCAGTAATATGAACGATTTTCACAATTGTTACAAAAACATTTAAAATCATTTGTCAAACATTTCTAACATGAATAACCATTTTGTAGCAATTGTGAAACATGCCAATTTCAGCAAGTTTTAATTGCTACTTGGGTAACGTCATCTAACGGTTCTACATAAATCACGTATGCTTAGCGGTTTATTTTTCTTTGCGTCTTAGATTCGTCACTACTTTATGTTGAACTGTTATGCCACCTAACAGTTCAACATAAGCTGCTAAGTAGACGAAATGTCAATGCTTTTTGCAAATCCTTTTTGTATTGCTCCGGAGTGCGACGGCTTTACTGACGTGCCCAACAAAAACGTTGTCTTCAGCTTCTACTATCCGATGTTGTTTATGTTGAACCGTTAGGTAGGGTTAGCAGTTCAAAATATACTGCTAATGCAATAAGTCGATGATGCAACATAAAAACAAAAAAGCAGTTACGTGCACTTAGCACATACTGAAACCCACGTGATACCAAAACCTTTAAATACTAATATTTTGTTCAATGATTTCTGCGATCTCTAGAAGCCTCATTTATACGACAATCGCGTCACTATTGTATCAATCTTCAATGTGAGCAGTTCTATTTTCGAAGCATATTTCACTTCTACTTTCAGCTTCTAATCATGTGTATGTGAGGGAAATTCATAGCACAGTGTAAAACATCGGAGAAATCATATGGACAGCATTGTGATAATATCAATTGATGTAATTTATAGCCCTCTTCAGATCTTCAAAGGCTCAAATGGTTCTTTTCAGGACATCAGAAATATCATAAATACCGTATTCAGAAAACTGCATGAAATTGAATAATATTGAGACACCGAATTTTTATTTCGCACGACTCAAGTCCTACATCAATTTCGTTTATGCCTCTGACACTATCTACTCCAAGTTTTTTCCGGACCCAATTTGATGGCGTTTTTCGTTGAAAAACACTAGTGGCATGGATTGCTCTGGTTTTTCACTTTCGAGAAGAAATCGCAATAAAACACCGTCAGAATGTTGCATTTCTGATCGAAAGTGCAAAACCAGAGCGATCCACGCCACCAGTGTTTTTCAATGAAAAACGGAATGAGATTTTCATCCGCTTTATACACTAAACCATAAAGTATTTAAAAAAATACCCTGAGTCCAAAGATATTATATCAACTCGTTCCAAAGATATTATATCAATTAACAGAAAGCTCCGAAGTACTATAAGCTGAGTGTTTATTTGTTTGGAGCATGAGCATGGGTCAGCTAGAGATTCTTCATTGGCTAGGAATTATACCCTAACCATCCGAACATACTGGCCTCCCTGTCTCAAGGGCACAACGCACCGAAGAGAAAATCATGCATAATCGCTCCCAATCCGTTGTCTTTATCGTGGACAACGGTTCGGTTACTTGGTGGAGTAGACAACACCGCTGTTGAACGATCAAGAATCACCGACCGGTATGGCAAAAAAAACTGTCCCCTCACATAATGCTGCGCTGCTGGGTCCACTTCGAGCTGGACGCGATTGCGTTGCAGCTTACCTGTTTTTTCCCGAACCCTGCATTGCAATGCGCCTTATTTGATATTCGTTTGCTTATTTTTTATGCTGATTTTATGGGTAGCATAAGGCGGCTTGGATCGAAACGGGATAAACTACATGCAGACAGGGGAAAAAGCCGGCTGACGAATGCATTTTCTTTCGCTGCATCCCCGCCCCGGGTATCCCGAAAATCAACAGAAGCGAAAAAAATGAATATTTTTTTGTTCCTTACTTCAGCCAGTTTGGACACTTTTTTGCCCCAAACGCTGTTGACAGTCCAAAGAAATGACACACCAATGCCGAGTTTTCAAATTCAAACGAGATTTATGGTGATATAAATTTGAAATGCTGAATTTTTGGTCTCGAATCTAACCGATCAAACTGTCAGCCAATGCGAAACTCTTCTGTTGAAACTCGAAATTAACCGAAAATGTACCCTTTTCCAAGGTCTAGCAAATCATCACATCGGAACCGGCCAGCTCACCTTTGTTTTGTTTTCTTAGTTTACGCTCTGCTGATCACATATCGTCAAATTAGGGTGCCATCCCCAAGAAAACGCAGAAGTCGAAGAAGTCTACATCGATATAAAAGTGAATACCTTTTCGAAAAAAAATGTACCACTTGTCGATTCGGGTTGCTCTGACGAACGTAATTACCGAACAGGATGGGTGTGGATAAATTTTGTACTGTGAATGACTGGTTGACCACTTCATGAAATAAAAAAATGAACCAAAGTCATGCCTCAGTAATGCGTTCAAATACTTACTTCCGATAGCTAGAACTGACTTCCGGTAATTGGGGTGCAGTGAAGGCGCAATAGACAAAATGTTCCTTCGCGGAGGATGTTTTTTTTTGGAATGAAAAATCTTTCCGATTGTATAAAGATCTATATG
Source organism: Malaya genurostris (assembly GCF_030247185.1). Taxonomy (NCBI): domain Eukaryota; kingdom Metazoa; phylum Arthropoda; class Insecta; order Diptera; family Culicidae; genus Malaya; species Malaya genurostris. The sequence goes on from NC_080572.1 coordinate 99,169,815, forward strand.
GGTGATCTTATAGTAAACGTATAGAAATGCATAGTTTGAACATAAGAATTATGAGTTTAGACGGAGCTACTGTTATTCTGCTTTTTTCTATGCGCTCGCACTACATCGACGTCTGGTGACTGTTTTTGTTATTCAACTATGATATCAGTAACAGATCCGGGAAAGTAACCCGATGAATGCGTACTTTTTGCATGTACACAGTGCACGATCGACGAATTGGCAAAGTGAAGAATCCAACCTCAATTGTCTTCCTACAAAATAATGTATTGATAGATCTATAAATGTATAGCTTTCGATGTTGTTCGAGACATTAGAATATTAACACCTAGTAATTTGAAAGGTAATTTGCATAATTATTTTTTACAAAACCATTAGTCTATTGTGCATGATAAGTTAAAAAAGCATTTATTCAAAAATCCATATTCTATTTCCGAAATCCAGAGACGCCCAGAACGGCCATTAGATACTATGCTTGATTTACTTTCATCTTTTACTGAGATTGATATCGAAGTTTGGGTTGCATTCATGGAGAGTTTTATCTATTTTTTTTTAATAATATCTGGAAGGGGGTCGGCTCTTTGTTTCCTATAAGAGCCGTCATTGATTTTTTGGGTTATCAGATTATCATAATTTTTTTTGTCCATAATTACCACTTTGTTTCTTTTATCGACCTCAACACAAAATACAGACTTTTCCCGCAATTGTTTCACTAGTTTTTTATCACCCATATTTTGTTGATTTTTCAATGAAGTATTATTAATGATATAAGCTACAATAGTTCTGGCATCATTAATTTGAGAAAAAGAAAGATAAAAGGAACTTCACTGCAGCATTCTTTCAATAAACTTATAAAACCGATACACTGAAGAAGGATGTAAATAACATTCCGAAATACGCATCTGTAGTATAACGTTTGATACACTTTTGTGAAAATAGTGACTTTGTGAGAGTGTAAAGACGTGACATAGTGGAATTAAACGGTACAACAACAGTACTAACGGGTGGCAACTAAAATTTTGGAATTTCTTTCTCAAGCTGTCAAAAAAGGACAAACATACTTGGAGAAGATCTGATTTATTGAAATTAAAGATACATTGTTCATTGTTGAAAAAAAAGTGAACATTTGAAAACGGTCCGTAATCGGATGTTCGGCGAAGCTTCCATTTGATGTCGGGACAGGAGCGTTGTACGGCCTTCATGTCAACTTTGCGAATGCATCTCTCGATTCTACCAATCAACTGTTAGCAATTCGTGGCTCTCCAGTTATTTTTGTACACCAAGGAGCTCAAACCTCGAAGAAATCTTCGATTAGGCAACACTGAGGTAGATTTATTGGGTTGTGGTTTTTGGGTACAAATGGTATCGAATGGGTATTCAGGAACGATTGTGGTTTTTGGCGCAATGCGATGACGCTTTATCGAGCCAAAACACGTATTGTCCATCAGCATGATGTTTTTGAAAAAAAAAAAACGGGATCAAAGCTTTCTACAAACATTCGTTCTGGTACACATCTTGATTGATTGCCAACCCAGATGGCTTGAACCATGGCTTAGAAATGCCTTTCTTGGAAATGACAATGTACAGCATCACTTATGTTTAAACTAATATTTTAGGTTCGGATGTACAGTAGAACTATCCGTTGAATAGTATCGATCGTTTGCGTGAATCTGGAATCTGGAATCTTTTGGGACGTTTGCAGGCGCGGTACGACCGGAATCCTCGAAAACGAATGCGCCGAATTATACTATATGCCGAGCTATAAATTGTTTGGCAGATCATGTTCAGAGAACCCAGGATTGTCTTATGATCAAAAAAGAACCGGAATTTTCATTTTAAAATTCCCGCGCTTGTCCAATCGGTAAACTTTTATTCTCTCAACGTTGGCAACACTTTTATACACATTCTGTCAAATTTTGACGCATATCGTACGATTAGTTTTTGTTTGGCGTCTATACAAAGAAGTTGAGAAATTTTCGTATGGCGATTTTATAATGGATGAAAATTTAGAACAACGTGCGTGCATCAAATTTTGTGTTGCAAATGGATTTAAGTGTTCCGAAACGTTGAAAATGTTAGAAAAGGCCTTTGGTGAATCGTGTCTAGGAAAAACACAGGCATACGAGTGGTATAAACGCTTCAAAGGTGGTCGTACAAGCTTGGATCATGATGAGATCCCTGGCCGCCGAACAACATCTGTTACTGAAGAAAATATTGAATCGGCGAAGCAAATCGTGTTGCAAAATCGTTCTGTACCGACTAGAGAGATTGCTGTGTTGTTGGGCATCTCTTATGGATCAGCCGAACACATTTTAACTGATGTTTTTGGTTTGAAACGCGTCGCTTCTCGGCAGTTGCCTAAAATGCTGAATTTCATTCAAAAACAGCGTCGTGTTGGTGTGGCCAAAGAGATGATTTCCAACGCAGATAGTGACCCCACATTCATCGAATGCATCATAACTGGTGATGAGGTGTGGATCTATGAATATGACGTCGAAACCGCACAACAATCGACCGAATGGCGCTTCGAACGCGAGCCGTTGTTCTAAATTTTCATCCATTATAAAAATCGCCACACGAAAATTTTTCAACTTCTTTGTATAGACGCCAAACAAAAACTAATCGTACGATATGCGTCAAAATTTGACAGAATATGTATAAAAGTGTTGCCAACGTTGGGAGAACAAAAGTTTACCGATTGGTCAAGCGCGGGGATTTTAAAATGAAAATTCCGGCTCTTTTTTGATCATAAGGTATGTATTGTTTTAACAACCGTCACTCGTACTTTGTGGTCACATGTTCTACTGTTTAATGCTTACATGCTTTTTATGCTTAATTTTAATTTAATGATTTAGAATAATTCTTCAGTATATTGCATTGTTGTTGTGTGAGAATTCGTAAATTTTTGTTAAAGTGTTATAAGCTGGTTCAATTTGATAATTAAAATGACTTTCCAGGAGAAACATCTTAAAAAACTTTTTTTTCCTAAAATTAATTCCTCACATTTTCAATGAAATCATTCCATTCTTTAAAAAATAAATACATACGAACAGAACTTTCACAGGTCGCAGATAATACAATAAAAGCAACCTTATTGTCTTAGCAATTTTTTTCCGTTAATTTTTTTATATAATTTTTCAAAACATTTGATTCTTTTCCATGTGTTGGACCTTTGAAAAATCGGGGCAAAATATAATAACACAATAAAACAACATAGAATCTAAACCCGTTGAAAGATTTGTGAGCCAGCAATTATTTTAAAACATAACTAACAGTATGACTCATGGCATGGTGTTTTCATACGCGCAGGGTTTGGCGAAGCTTGAATTTATCAACGTTCATGGAATTCCGGAATCGGAGATCGGATCAAATCATCGCTATTCAAATGAATAGCGTTCTACGAAAAAGTCCTTTCATATCTGTCTAGTCATCTGCGAGAAAATCGAATGCATTTTTTTTGTTTCTATTATAGAGGCTTTAACATTAATGTCATTCACGTGCGTGAAAGGCATCAACTTACCCATCACGCTATACCCGTCCCCAAATGCACACAGACATTTTGCGATTCCGACGAACCGATTCGAATGGTATATGTCACTCGGCCCTACGGGCTTCGGTTCAAAAGCCAGTTTTCACCGTCATTGCATAGCTTTTCTATATTCCTACACCTTCTCCCAAACAAGATACACCTCGGCGAAAGACCAAACGGTTAAAACCGAGTATAATTAAACTCATTCATTCATTCATTCATCTTTTTTATATGAGAAAGGCAAAAATAGTTAAATCAGTTCAATGGTTGAAAAGTAATAATTTGTTTTGAGAAGTAAATTTTGTAACCACTTTTTGAATACTCCAACTTGTCACAGGAAACAAATTTTCCGGTTGAAGACAAAATGAAAATAAAAATAAGACATATCTATTATTTTTCAATGGAGAAAAATCGTACCAAATTATATGAATTTCTGGAATTTTTTTGTTCGTGAATTTCCAATAGACAAACGGGAAGACATGAGGTTGGAGTTTCCAAGCTCTTTCGACGATTATGTTCCTAAAAAGAATTTCCCTCCTCGAATTAGAGAACATTTAATTTGCACAACAATTTACTTTATATCAAAAATAGCTATAATATCAAAATTTTTATTTCTTATTTTTAAAGAGATCTACTACCAAACAACCAATGCAACAAGACAAATATACGCATATCTGTTGTTCACATGTTACTGCAAAAAATGGTATAATGAAAAATTAGATTTTCGAAAAAGAACTGTTAATTGCCTATACATTATGTTCTTCATTTGCATGATTTTATCGGTCCAACTGCCATGGAATTCGTCCGAATGTGTAACACTCTCCAACACATTGCACCAGTCAAACGAACCATGAATCAGCTCTTTCTAATCTACAAATATGCCTCGATGTATCACGATGACGCCTATTTTTCTACTATTGTGCTACACAACCTTTCAATTAAGACCAGAACCAGTGGAACCGAGAACTACCCGCGCAGGGAGAAGGGATAGCAGCTTCGTCAAACAATTTGTACTATATGACGCCTGCTTTTTTTTGCCGTCCGTCCCGGTAGTGTAGTAATTCCTATTGCATCGCTGCATCACTGCACCGTGATGAGATGCACAATGGGTGCCACTACCGGTCGGCAGAGCACGGAGTTTCCAGTAGCGGCGAAAAATCACTGCGACTTGATTATCATTAGAGCGGCATCTAAAACTCTGCCATACTACCAGCCATCTGTACTCCCCCATTCTTCTCCCTCGATGGCTAAAGCAACTGTAGCATTGAGTCTGACCGATCGGTTGTTGTCGGGTTGACCGTTAGTGTTAGAGAATGATTTGTTGCCTTCGTATTGCATGGAACACGAATAATTAAACCGGTGTGATTGACAAATAGTGGCTACTGTTGGGTTGAAGGTTCGCCGAACACTGGGTCCATGCATCGCGATTTCTTGGAAAATGGGTCAACAACCAAAAATGCGTTGGATCGACTTTTTGATGATTTACGATCTGTCTCTGTTAGTGATCAACCACCGTTCCGATTTTTCAAAGGAGACTCTTGCTTTGAGGTTTCATCCTAGTAACAAGTAGCGATTTGTATCAATGATTTTACCACAATGCACCTAGCGATAATCTGTTTGTTTACGGTCGGATTCAATTTAGCTAGTTCATTGATTTATTGCATTTACATCCTGCAGACCTGCAGTCGCCCACTGCCTGATGATGTCGAGTGACAAATCACTACGATAGAAAATCATTTTTCTAGCGGAAAATATGTTAGCTACAATCAATTCAAACCACATGACGCTGTTCGTCAACCGGTAGCTCTCTCCTCGACTCGAAATAGATGAATACGGTGGCCTCCCGATCCTGTCTTTCACAGACCTTCACAATTGGAGACGAAGATGGCATTGACGAAAAAAAAACTACAACTTCATAAACATTTCAGTTTTGTCGAAATCCTTCCGAGAATAAGCGTACCCGTTGCGATACGGTCGCTAATGTTTGTGATTATCTGTGATGACTGCCAGAAACCACCGTACGCCGACAGGAACGAAGTGAAAAAAAAGATACACAGTCATAGATAAGCTACAATCGTGTAAGAATTGAATCACGGTGTGCGCAGTCTGAAGTTGGTTTAAAAAGCTCAATCATGTGTTTGTATGTTTGTGTTTTTCTTGTTTGATGCAACTTGTCACAGAAGAAAAATTATTCTGTTCAAAAATTCTATTACTTACAAGTATTGAATCAAAATTTGATTATATTAAATTGAAACTCAGTGCATCTGTTTCGAATGATATAAATTAAAACACCAATCTGTAACGGCTTCTAGTTTTCTCACAAAAAAAAACATACATTCGCAGTTTTAAACATCGCTGTTTTACGTTTCCTACGTAAGCCATAAATCGGGAAGATCTTCCGAAAAAAAAATACGAAAAAAAAAACAACATCCAAAGATGATTCTTCCGCGATACGGAATGCCACAAATCATTCCTGCGCTGACCGGCTCTTGCGGAGTTTGTTCGGTTCCCTGGCTCCAGCCAGTATGCGCCAGCAGAAGAAATGATTCGCGCTTTGACCGTGTGTTTAGAATCGTACCGCGGCCGTCTCATTTGGAGGTTAAAATTTCTTTCATTTTTTCGGAAATCGGCACCGACAGAAACCATTCCGAAACGGGCTCGCCGGCCCGCGAACAAGGACAATCGAAGCATTAGCGGGTATATTACGGCGTTTTATAGCGGTCATTGCAAGAGCCGGAGGACCAAAGATCACAGAGAAGCGACCGCTGCTGCTGCATCGGAGTGGTTACCGGGTGCGGTTGCGGTTGCGGTCTTGCGAACCAGACCGGACTGAACCGCGGAAGGATGAAACCTTTAGATAGTATCTAGCGAAAAATTACCTTCGGCTGTGTAGACGGTTCAGCCTTCGGTCAGTTGTGGTACCCACCAAAACAGGAAAAGCTGTCGCAGCGTTGTGTATGTGTGTTGGTTCAGGGTTGGTAGGTCCATGGGTAACCGAGCCGGGCGGGAAGTCGTGACTGCAGTCGAAGTTGCTCATTTGTTTTATATTTTCATTTTAATTTCGGGGCTCACGTGGTTTTATTTCTCAACAGTTAACATTTGCTATACTCCTTTTATGGTTTGTTTGCTCATGAGTTCATTTGGAATAAGCGTGCCATTTAATTCGGCTGAAGGGATTTGGTAGATATTCCAGGCAGCGCTCAGATAGTTCCAGAAATTGTCATTTTATATTACTATACCGTTGCATGAACAAAAAATGATTGATGTACTACCACAATCCAAATAGTTAAAAAAAGCATTCCTTTTTGTAGAGAAACCAACTAGAGTACCTACTAAATCGAATAAATGTGTATAAGTAAAGTAAATGGTTAATGCTTCGGAATATTTGAATCAGATTAAATGTAGAGTTAGCTGGAGCGGCCACTCATAATAATTCGAACACTTAGCGTCACATCCCATCGGGTAAACCTTCTAAACAGGGGCCTGAGCATTAGCTACAATTGTCAAGTATTGATTTATTATTTTTATCCTTATATTTTAGGATTGTTGGTTATAACATATTCATAATAACAAACTATATTCGGCATACTTGCAATCGCAGGATCACAACAAGCGTAATAGTGAAACTGAGATTCGGATGATGTATTAGAATTCTGCTGTAGTTTCGGAAGCTGTATTTGAATGCTGCTACTCCGGATAGATGTAAATAAAGTCAAAGTCTTGGCATTACATTCCTTTTGTGGAATTTGGCCTTTCTGTTTCAACAGACTTCGCCGATTCTTAGTGTACAGAACCATTGCATGGGTAGGTACTATGGATTCTACTGACACTAAGGATCCTTCCAGGTCGGGGCTCGAACATACGACAACTGGCTTGTAAGACCAGCGTCCTATGCATTGAACCGCCAACCTGGGACTAAGATAACATAACGACGATCATCAAAATAATAACAAATGTACCATCACATCTTGTATTGATGTTTCTGTGCTGTCATTGCGATACTTGATATTTTATCGATCTTTCAACGGAGGGATCAAGACTTTGTACAATATGAGTTTATCATCAAAATTAGTTATTATATCTTATGTTGTTATTGATGAGTTATACCAATTCCATTAAGTTTTATTGATCCATTAGCTCTATCTTCAAATAAATCACTATTGAATAAATTACATCAGCATCAGATAAGATAAACGCTTATGATATTATTCTATTCTGAATGCTAGGATAACAATTAACTGAAAAATTCGTTTTCTATAAATATTTTATTTTGCTTCGATATTACAATAACAAAATTTTATATTTTGTTGCTATTTTCTCATGCAGACTTTGTTATGATCTTTGACTCATCAATGCATAGCAGTTCAAATTGAACTGCTTTATGCAAAACTCGGCAGTTCAATTTGAACCGCTAAGCAGACGTAAAGTTTCTGCTATTTACAGAACACTTGTTTTCTTTGCATCGAAATGCAATGTCTATACTGACGTGCCGAACGAAAACATGTTTTCGACTTTTTCTGGCCGATACAGGTTTGGTCATTCAGGTATTAGCCAAATTTTGTGCCAGGGCACATAACCGATTTTGATATGATTACGTTTCGTCTTTGACTCATCAGTGCATAGCAGTTCAAATTGAACTGCTTTATGCAAAACTCGGCAGTTGAATAATGTTGATTTCTGCCATTGAGATGTTTGGTTTTAATAATAAAATTTGTTGCAAATCACTTCTGCCCGGGATACCAATGTTGAACAAGAGTTACTTTCACCATCGATATCGTTCATTCATGCCAGGTGATTGGAAAAACGCAGGTACGAATCCTTCTCGGGCACTTATCTTCTCGTCGATTTTCGGTTTCTAGTTATCAATTTTGTTAAGAAAAGGTTAGCTTAAATAAGTTTTGATCGATAAATTTGCAAAAAAGATTGCGATCGGGAAAGGCATTTACAGCTACTGATAAGGCACCCAGGTTTTCATGACAAACAATACTTCGTATTTCCAGACTGTAAAAGAGTATTTTCCGAAAATGTATACTCACAAGGGATCTGTATAGCTTGGACCTAATTTGGTACGCTGTCACTTCAGCGGAAAATGCCTTTAGTGGGATTCGAAAAAAAAACAATCCAATCCACCCTAGTGCTTTCATTTTCGCCCGATTAATCGCCATATGGGGCCATTGTCAAACAGAAGTTGAAGAAGAGTGAATAGGTAGTTCGGGATGCGACAGAGATTTCAATTAGTGGAAATAGTGTCCAAAATTTTGATTAGTGATTAAAAAAATAAACGCGTGACTTTCGAAATCCGCGTAAAAAAAAGAAAAAAAATCGATTTCGACGTTTCATGCATTTTTAAGACAAAACAAGAAAACCGGACATTTGTGAAAATTCGCGTTTAAAAACGTGATTGATCCACCTAGCAGTGAGATGATACCTTTTTTTGACATTTTAATCACTCATTATCCTGTAGTGTCGAAACCGCAAATTGTATCGAAGTTCAATCTTAACGTGTGACAATCGATTGAACATTCCATGAGATGTCGAAGTAAGATCCATTTAGAGTATTTCGTCATTATTTATGGTACTTCAAGAGCCGGTATTCAGGAACTAGCATAACCCAAAATGATTCGTATAAATTATTACGTCAAACAATTTTCAAACAAACAATTCATCTGTATGAATTTTAAAAACTCATCATCCTGTAATCCCGGAATCAGAGAAAATTCATCAATTTTGTATGGGACCATGAGTCCTTTAATTTTAATTTTTGTTTTTGAAGTTCGATTTGGCCTTTTTGAGAAAATGATTGAGCTCTGAGAAACGATTCGATACTGGAACCTAACGAACTTTCCGTGCGGAACTCTTTCGAATGACAAATCATCCTTCCCAATAGAGACAACACAATTCACTAAATACATCTACATGTTTAGAATGCCAAATATAAAAAAAAAAACAAATAAAAAGGTACGTAGAATTAACAGTTTAAAATTCTAAACGATAAAGACCGACTTATTAAATTTTATGCGGGCCCGACTTTCGGTTCCGGAGTTACAGGGAAAACTTTTTCAAATGTGATTCAAGACTATTTTAATTTATAGATTATATTAATTACTGGTCACCGGAGACGGACATCGCGTGATGGGTTAGTCGATGCCTTTCCTGCAGCCCACCTGGGTTCGATCCCCAACCCCGCACATAGGGTCAGAAAGCTTTTCTGGCTCGATAAGACGAGTGACCTCTATAATAGAAACAAACAAAAAATACTAGTCACATGTAAGTTGTAGTAAGAAATGACAAAACCGATTTTCATAAGCTTGGGCTCAAGTGAAAGGTCTCATAGGTAGCTATTAAATTTTATCAGTATCTGTCTTCCGGCTTCGGAAATACAGGGTGAAGTTTGTTTAAAATTTTAAAACCGTCATTCAGAGTAGTGAAGCAAAAAACGGAAAAATTCTTCTAAAGTTGGTTGGCCACCCCGGTGAAAGACCAAATTGGTTAAAGCTGGGGTAAAAAAACAGATTCATTTTGTAGTTTTAGACCCAACGGCTGGTCAAACGAACATCGGTTTCATATTTCCGGTTCCGTGGTCGAAAAATCAAAGGCAGAACTCAATTCTTTTTCTCAGAGAAGGCCAAACCGAGACTCAAATGAAAAATCTTATGGTCTCATAAGCTGCAATTGAATTTTTTTATTCTACTGAAAGTAAGGTGTGTTCTAAATTTCAAACCCTATGTCGTTTTTCATTGACAAAACTAGTGGAGTATTTAAAGTTTGCTTCAGAATTGGAACAAAGATAATTGCCTGTATTTCAGCTATTTATTATTGAATTCAAGATTTTTTTTATACAAATGTAGCGTTTTCTTCATACTTTTAAGAAAAAATACGGATAAAATTATTCGTCACGGTTTCGAAAGAATTCTCGAATTTTTCCTGTAACACGGTTCATTAGGCGGCGCACACCTTCTTCGTCCATCGTTTTAGCTATCTTATTCCACCAGGTCGTCAACTGATTGATGTCTTTGATAACCTTTTCCTTTGCCTTGAGTCTCCTCTTCATGATTGCCCAGTATTTCTCAATAGGGCAGAACTGGGGGCAGTTGGGTGGGTTAAGGTTTTTCGGAACAAACTGGACCCCTTTCTCTGCATACCATTCTTGAACGACTTTGTTGTAATGACAGCTTGCCAAATCTGGCCAAATCTGGCCAAAACATTGCGGGATGGTCGTGGGATCGAATGAACGGCAAAACTCGTTTTTGGAAACACTCTTTTTGGTATAGTTCCGATGTCATTGTCTTATTTGTAACGAAAATTTTGGTTTTTTTTGGCAACGCTGCAAATGCCCTGCAAAATCATAAATGTTCTTGCAAATTTGTCGGCAAAAACAAATTTAAATTTGGCTGGAACATCCCCCCGAGCCGTTGCCAAATAAAATTTTTGACCTGGGATTTGCCCGAAGTCAGCCTTGACATAGGTTTCATCGTCCATCAGAAGACACCCGTCGAACTTGGTCAGCACCTGGTCATATAGTTTCCGAGCACGAATTTTGACCACACTATTCTGTTTAATGGTCCGATTTGGCTGTTTGTTAGCTCGATACGACTTGATTCCTTCCCGGAGTCGAGTTCTCCTCACGGTATTATGGGCAGCACCGAATTTTCTGGCCAAATCACGGTCCGACAGATTAGGATTCCTCTTAATCGTCTTCAAAATCTTACCACGCAGTTTCCGGTCGACAGTTCCACTCCGACGATTGGCTTGAGGCTTCCGAATCGTCGTCAATGTTTTCTTATACCGTTTGATAACGCGCCATACGGTATTTCTGGGCAATTTCAGCTGTTTAGCTAGCCTAGATGCAGACTACAATGGATTTTCCAAACACCTGTGCACAATTTTTTCCCTTCTTTCGGCTTCCATGTTGATTGTTTACAAAGTACAATCGATTTGCGGAATGTCAAAAATCATACGTGAAGCTGACAAAACTCCCGACACGTGGGCGCCAAGAACTTCCAAATCCGTCCACCAGGAGCGCCACAATATGAGCAAAAGTTTGTATTCTAAATGAAGCAAGCAATTTTTTTTTGGAAGAGTCCTCTAGTAATATTTATATGAGTAATACCTTATGATCAAAAAAGAACCGGAATTTTCATTTTAAAATTCCCGCGCTTGTCTAATCGGTAATTTTTTATTCTCTCAACGTTGGCAACACTTTTATACACATTCTGTCAAATTTTGACGCATATCGTACGATTAGTTTTTGTTTGGCGTCTATACAAAGAAGTTGAAAAATATTCGTGTGGCGATTTTTATAATGGATGAAAATTTAGAACAACGGCTCGCCTTCGAAGCGCAATTCGGTCGATTGTTGTGCGGTTTCGACGTCATATTCATAGATCCACACCTCATCACCAGTTATGATGCATTCGATGAATGTGGGGTCACTATCTGCGTTGGAAATCATCTCTTTGGCCACACCAACACGACGCTGTTTTTGAATGAAATTCAGCTTTTTTGGCACCAGCCGAGAAGCGACGCGTTTCAAACCCAAAACATCAGTTAAAATGTGTTCGGCTGATCCATAAGAGATGCCTTACAAAATAAATGATTTGTAAATAGAGTGAAAACGAATAAAAAATTTTATTCAGATCAGCTGAAGCTTGATCACTTGGTATCCATTTCAGGATAAGCATGGATGCAAATATGTGTTTAGTGCATACTGGATAATTAATATCAAATCTCTAATACTTAAGTTAGACTTATCGACGTGGGATATAAATCAATAAATAATTACTTTTGGAAAAATTTAATTTCCCCTCTCCAAATCTATCTATGACATCAGCATTCGAGTAGACGATAAGTCATTCGGCTGAAAAATGTTTTCATAGATGGAGACGCTACAAGCGTAGTATTTTCTTGTATAAAAATTATGTTATTCAACATTGACCCATTAAATGTTACAAAAGAAAACACAACCGACAATCATGCATTAATTTTGGAAAGCGTTTACTTGCTCATGTGAGTGGAAAAATCATTACAACGCATTTCGCTCCCGAAGCATATGTTCTTTTCCGACGCGTTGTGCTTCGACTTCTGCTGGGCGTTGGCCCACAACCAGGCTGGCAATGCGTGAAAAGTGTGTGGCCAGTCACCTTCCACCACCATAGCCGAACCCGTCTCGCGACTATGACGACCGTCTGAGGTGCTTTATGATTTCATATATGTACTACATTCACTCCACTCCTCTGGTCCTAGCCCGTTGGTGGAATGCGTTCTGCTGATGAAGGGTGGGAGTGTGGGGAGTTTTCACGCATGGAGTCCTCCCTCTGCAAAGCCGAGAGCATCAAGTCCACTGAAGCACTCACTCGGAACCCCCGGCTGACTTAAGCCCCATTTTGGTTTAATATAGTTACGTGCCGTATGGGCGGTTGCAGAAAAATGTGTTTTTATGGGCTTTCCTCCAGTAATTTATGATAAATGGAAACATCATAATAACAGTAGTAATAACATATGAAAACAAAATTAATGACAGTGATTTTTTGCCTTTTGCCGATGTTGTTCCTCTTCGTGGGTGCCATACCGGTACCAACGTACGTGCCAGCACTCGGAATCATCCGGACGGAACAGTGGACTGGCGGTCTTATCTTCACTTTATCACCTCATCATGGCAGTTTAAAGTGAAAAGTACCATTGTGCAATTGGTGAGGAAGAAAAAGGCAACCACTCGCGACTCCTCGGCCGAACTGGAAGGCGATAAACTGGTCATGAGACTACTTATTATCGCTATCGTTTTGTCGTTCGGTTCACCTGTTGCTCGAGGAGGCCAAACAGCCGGTCAAAACGTAGGTGATTTATGCTCTATTTAATAACGTGGAATTAAAAAAACAGAACCCCCCCCCTCCCCAGATCAGCGCCAAGCTTACTACAAAGAAAAAACTCGGAGGTCCGATTTGCTAGGCTAGGTATGAAAAATATGACGGGGCTTGACACTTGTTGATTGCTGTCTATGTTATTTATTCCGTTCTACCGGCTTGGTACCGTATGAGTCGTTGTGGTCAATTTAGCAGCAGATTACCACCGACGCGACAGCGCAGCGGCAATTTTCCCGCTGATGTAGCACCAGTAACCAGCATGCGTTTTTTCGTCATGGTTTTGTGTATACTTCGCCATTGGCGTTTTGTGGTAAATTTGTTAGCACCTAATTTATATAAATTATCGAATTATTGCGCGTGAAGTAATAACATTATCTGGAAATTACTAGATTGTTAAATCAGGTGACCTTCCTGGTTGGTTGGGAATAGATAATAAGTGTTTCAAATATATTACTATGCTATTTGAAAGTGCACATGCATTTTTATATGTCATACTACAAGGGTCCAAGCGTTCCCAAACATTTTTGGTCGATTGTCTACTGCCCTGCCAGTGTAAATATTTAGAATTATATGTAATTTAAAGTAGTTAATTTATGAGATTTTCAAATTATTCTACATAGGGAGGGATATCGAGGAAAAAAGCAAGGCTTCCTACCAAACCTAAAGGTTGAAAGATAAAAAGAAATCATGAACATTGGGCTAGAAATTGAACAACGGCAACGGAGACACAATAAAATCTCTCATATTGTTGCCCAGCGGAGGAGTAATATGTAAATTAGGTCAGTAGGAAAGTGTCCAGATTGGATTTGACCAAAAATGTATTGTTTTCCTAAATATCCTAGATCTATTCTAAAAGTTATAGCATTATATTTGCTGATAGCTTGATACAAAGTTTGTTCAAAAAGTATCGCGAATTTAGAATTTTCGCGAGCTACGTATGTTGACGTTATGTTGGTACTCGTGGCCATCACTTATGTTGACCATTCCGGCCATTTTGAATGTCCGGTCAGTTTTTGACAGCTATTGTGCGCCAACGTGTTTTAGCTTGTCTTTGATTTTCGGCTATCCTAAAAATGGAATGGAATGGCATGACAGCTTCCATTGGGATGATTGAGCTTTGATTTCTACGTCATAACTGAAAATCCATGATTTTGTCATCAGTTATGACTCTCTGGAGCAAATTTTGAATCGTCACGGACAAAATCCAACAGCTCCTATATTGTTTAAACAATATAATTATTGTGAAAAGTTAATTAACAAACTAAAAATTATCATAATAGCTATTTAGTAAACTCTTGTAACAAGGAAGACTGGGGAGATAATAAATTTCAAAGTCAAGATGTTTTTTCATTTTATTGGATTTTATCAAACCAGTATGAAAATATTATGAAAAAACAATTTTTGTAGCGAAAATCCTTACACAGAAAACTTTGTCGTGGGGTGTTTCAGAACATGTTTATCGATTTCCATACGTATGGAAATATATGCAATTACTTACAAAAATGTTGGTTAAGAAGTCGTTTTTTGAAAATTATTCATTTTATAATTTACCTAAATATTGAAAGAAAAGAGTTTTCATAATATAATAGTGTTTTCAGTTTCAGAGGGGGTTTGAACCCCTGAAACATAACCCACCTGCTTCGGTTAATAACGGGGTGCACAGTGTTGATAATGATAATGTTAAATATAAAATCCCTGTGTACTTGGTGGACAATGCCATAAGAGTACGCGTGCATGACCTCCCCCACAGACCAGCGATCAGTTTGTTCGGGAAAGTATGTCGCAGTACGGTTAAGTTCTTTCCATCGAAAGGAAAGTATGGCGGAATTTTTTTCTGTTATCCGGAATGGCGTGCGAGTGGTACGTATGCAACTACGTAAAGCAATTCCATCTTACATCATTTGTGATCAAGACGGGATACATACGTGTAAATCGCTGAATACGTATGAAAATCAACTGGTTACATGTCAGTTTTGTGAACAACCTGCACACTACGGCAAACCTTGAACTGAAACTACGAATAGGACATCTTCGAACAAAAACAAGGACAGCCGCCCAACAACGGAAACTAGTGAGCGCAGTACTCCTGATGCACCATCAAACCAACCAGCAACTGCACAACATGCACAACAAGGCGCGTCTACAGCAACTAACAACGAACCCAAGACTTCGAAATACAAGGAAAACGGAGAAAAAACGGAAACCAACAACGATACCACCGATGCGGCAATGGAGGACGAGACGAGCCACGGACAAAGTGCCCCTCAATCATCGCAAGATATAGATGGAAGCTCTTCTCCCCTTAGAAAAAGGGTGACAACGAGATCCAAGGGTAAAAAAAATTATTTTATCTAATAAAAACATGGCTCATTCGGCCACGTAGAGCTTGTACACGAATTATATAAAAAAGGCCTTCAAAATTATTCAAACCTTCAAAATTACTGGCCTTCGATAAGTTGTTATTCAAACAATAGATGGATATATTGTCATGAATTTTGGTATTACCCGGTGAACGACCGTAACTAGGTTAAAACCGGGTATAAATAAACGATATAATAATACTAATAAATTTGGTATTGGGTCATCTAGAGGCTTGTTCTCAACAAAAATATACACGGTTCGAAACTATTGATGTCTTTTCAGTGAGAGGCCCGGGACTTTTCATTCCATGTAGTACAAAAAAACTTTATGAGATTTAGAAATTCGAAAAATATTTATAATAGAATATCCCATATCGTCATAAAAAAATATGATTCGAAACTGACTTGGATGAAATTTTAATTTTGGGTACACATACAAACTTGATTTGGGTGGTAAAATACGTGCAAGCAGACGAATAAAATCAATTTCGAACATTAGATTAGGACCTAAATTTATTTCCATAAATTTCAATGAATAAATACCACGGAAAATCAATGAAATATTCATGACCGATTTGTCACTTAACTTTGACATGTTGTTGTATGTTAGTAGCTTGATCTTGAGCGATGGTTTGCTACTCCGTTACTGATCGGGATTAGCTGAAATTGTACAGGGAGTTTCTAGATGATCCGACCTGGGACTGGTAAATCATCCTTCAATGTACATCTTCTGGTAATTCCAGAGTTCATTGATCAGTACTGGCGCCGGCCAGGCCCGAACGTAGATCGTCTAAGGACTAAACTCATTGACTTCCCGAGTGAACGTTTCAACAATATCCTATATTGAAGTCCCGGGAAGTCTTGATTCACAGTTCTTATTCAAGGTAACTGAAGAAAAATTTGCAATACTATCGCGTAAAGAATAAAAACTTCCCTATTTTTTGTAAATGAAATTACGTGATACAAAATAAATAGGATTTAGACAAAATAGTTGATTGATTGAATTGACATATTCTAAACAATTGTTATAAAATCATTTTAAATCACCAAACAAAGGTTAACAGATTTCACGCGCCTCTTGATTCTGTATTATTTCCGCCTTATTATTTTAATTATTCATTAAAATTATTAATTGTTTATATTGGTTGATCTGGGCAGCCGGCTATCGAGAAAAATATTAATTTGTTGTTTGAAATATTAGTATCAAGTGTTTTTACTATGTATTCAATATACCGATATATGTTATCTCTGTTATTAACTTTGTAATATCAACGGATTTGCGCAATCGTTGATTTTTATCATTCAATTTATTATCCTGAAAGAAAATCAATAACATGGAAGAAGAAAACATTCCTGATAAAACTTTTCTCCGAAGCTAGACGGAAATTGATAGGTTGAATGAAGAGATAATTTCGTAAAATAGAGTAATCAGAAATGAAACATTGAAAATATTTGATAACTGAAAGGAAAAAGAAACTCCTGCAATTGTCACCTTTTACGACATGGAAGCAGGAACCCAGTGGATCTATTCTTGGTTCATTTTTTCCGGATTCCACACGGCATCTAGGCTGGTACTGTCCGGAGAGAGCTAATAGGTACTATCAATATCCTAGTGGACTCCAGCCCCTTTAACTTTGACATGTTGTTGTATATTAGTATTCGATAAACGAGAAAAAATATAAATAAACCAGAAAATCTTTCAAATCTTCAAGCAAAATCTGTAACCATCATTTGCTTAGTTCCAAGCTCGCCACTTGAGCAGCGCAGCAATCGCAGAAGAGTTGGATCCTAGATGTACCTAGGAAAATTTCCGCCCGAGGCAAAACTTGTTTCTATCTAGTTTCCGTCTCTGGTGGCATGGTGAGCATAAAAAAGGTCCTAAGGATTGTTCTGTCACCCCCCTAAAACCGTTGCACCCAGGGCGAATGCCCATTTTTTAAGATACAGAGTTCGCGCTTTAAGTTGGCAGTTATCTCCGTTTGAAATCATAATTTTAATATTAAATATTACATATCTTCTATCTGATGTTAACAGTTTGCGTAAGTTTTGCTGATCCCATTTCTAATTTGTTTAGTTCAAGTATTATATGTCTGAATAAACTTGACATCGCTCTTGACTCAACCGGCTAGCGAAAGAGTCGTTAAGTTTCGAGTGTTCTTTCTTCGGACCTTTCGCGTAAACACCATCAGCCAAACATCGATAGGCTCTTGGCGGTTACACGAATGATATCGCACTTGGATCCGGAATTAAGTGCAATATTCGTTCCCCTTTTGTATAACGTCGAAGTAGACTAGTTTTTTTTTTCGGAAAACTGAACATATGTCGAAACTCATGCTGGAAGCATTGTTAGCGCAAAAATCTTGTAATAACCTTCTGACCTCTTCTTGGCATTGTTCTGCCTCATGCCTCAGACGGAACCAGACATTTCAGTTTCCTATTATAACCGACGAGCGCCATTTTGAGTTCCACTAGTTTTCGGTTGAGCTTCAGCTGTCGAAAGGCAGTCTATGGCATTTTTTCCCTGATCAGACCAATTGCAATCAATGTTAGAATCAGAACATTTTCCCGCGCTACATTCGGTAGTGAATAATTTTAATTAGAAGGGTATAGCGACTCTTGGCGGGAGGTTCCAGTCAATCGAAGCGCACAACAGACGTCCTGCGGTGTTATTATTGAGTTTGGTTGTGTTTTTTTTATTGTGTCACTGGTGATACGGGGAAAGGACTTCCCGCTGGTTGCGTTCATTGTAAGTCTAGAGATTGATGGAAAAATTCTCATGCATTAGTAATTAGAACTAATTGCAAGCGACAACATTTGCGGCTTCGATTACGATTCGACGTTTTTGCATTCAGAATTTTGTGACGCTTCAAGCGGGTACTGAATTTCTCAGATAAGAATATTAGATTAAAATTAGCATTGCATCTAATGTAAAAAAATAATTAACTTTTTGTGCAATATTCATAACTAACCATAGCTTCATTCCGAGCGTGTGACATCAATAATGTCAATAAACATAAATTGTACTAGTCATGTCGCAGTTTCAATCTGGCCGCGGTAAGCTGAGCACTATTACACTACTTTGTGAAAAACGAAAGACTATCGATGTGTGTAGGCACGAGTTGGTAGTTTCTTTGAAGACGGAATGATTAGACTACCGGAGGAATCACTGCTAGTGGATACTACAGTGTTGCGCTAAACCAGTGCTCAGTAATAATGATAAGATATCACTTATACGTACAGCTTGTATCCGTACTGTATTTTAAAGTATTGCACGATATTTTCTACCCAAATACTGTGTACTGTTTTCACATATAAATGAACAGCTTTGATTTGAATTTATTTTTTCAGTAATGTACTGTATTTTTTGCATCGAAAAATAAATACAAAATTTTAATTGTTTGATGAATCGAATTTCGATTGGTCTCAATACAAAACGACAGACAGATCAGTGACAACATGTAGTGAACAACAGCGTCCACCTAGTGGTGTAATGCTACCATTTCTATATTTCTCTAATTCATATCCTCTTTGGTATGAAGCTCTATTTTAAAGAGTTTGACCACTGTTTCCAACACTTCCGGAACAAGAAATTGGGGGCCGGAAGTAAATATTGAAAAGACCAATGTAGATCCCTTTATGCTGTACTTCCGGATCCGCACTCCGTGGACCGATATAGCCGAAGTCGGCTCGTTTTCATGACCTTTATAATGGAACAGTTTTGAGTCCAATTTAGAAAAACTTTGTAATTCCGGAGCCGGTATCAAATCAGGACAAAAAAATGACATTAAAATCTTTCATTTGAATCTAGGTTCGAGAAAATCTGTTGTGTCGTCCCGGAGAGAAGTAAGTGATTTCCGTTTTGGAGGTTTTTACTACTCTTTCCGGTTCTCTGGAACCTGATTCCGGGGACCGGTATAACCGATGTTAGTTTGTATTGTGAGTTTTTTTTTTAATATTTTTGAAAAATTAGCACTTTCTCCTATATGAGCAAACTAATGAACTTGCAGCTTTTTCCACTCGCCAGCCGAGTTTTTTTCAACCTATAATTCTGGACCGGAAATCACATCGATATGAAATTCAAAACTGTTCTATGGGGCAATAGTAATTATCATGTGAGTTTATTAAAGGCTGTTTAGCCATCTCAGAGAGAGGTGAGTGCATTCATTATAATTTCGGAACGGGAAGCCGGATCCAAAATATATATGGGACAATAGTAACTTTCATTTAAGCACATACACACACACACACACACACACACACACACACACACACACACACACACACACACACACACACAAGCAGATATTTTGCGATCTGGACGAACTGATACGAATGGTATATGATACTCGGCCCCGGGCATCGGTTCAAAAGTTAGTTTTCACAAAGTAAAGCAAAGTCTTGGCATTACATTCCTTTTGTGGAATTTGGCCTTTCTGTTTCAACAGACTTCGCAGCCGATTCATTCTTAGTGTACAGAATCATTGCATGGCTAGTACTATGGATCCTACTGACACTAAGAATCCTTCCAGGTTGGTTTTCACAGTGATTGTATAACCTTTTTTTTATGAGAAAGTGAACAGTAGCATGGTGGCAGTTCAACATAAACTGTTATCCACTGACGAGTCTAAGGGCATGTTCAGGAGTGTTCCAGTTCTAGATGCATGATGTGTCAGTTTTAAAATTTAAATCTTGAAATTAGGGCAAATTCAGCAGCTGCAAGATTTATATGGGTGGTCTATAATATAACTGAAACTGAAACAAACGTATCCCCAACGGGCATCGTTTTAGTTTTATTTATTCGAACAGTTCTACTGTCAAATTCAAAACTGGAATACGCTGCTGTTCTATTTTTTTCTATATTTGAAACACAGATGAAACGCTGCTGGGGTTGCCAGTTTGTTTTGTTACAATTTCTAGATTTAAATTTTAAAACTGATATAAATTATGCATCTAGAGCTAGAACACTCCTAAACATGCCCTTATAACAAGAAAGTGTTTCAAAAATACAAAAAATAGAAGTATCAGTTTTAAATTTGGCAGTATAACTGTATAACGAATAAATAAAACTAGAACAGCTGGCTGGGATACGTTTGTTTCAATTTCAGTTCCATTATAGATCGCCCATATGAAATTTCCAGCTGCTGAATTCGCTCTAAGACTTCTCTGCATTGCAAGTTGAGGTTTTTATTGATCTAAAAATACTTCTTTCCATCGGAAAATAAAACCAAACTATCGAAATGATGATCATAAATTATCTGATATTTATTTTCTTTCGTTTCTATTCATTATTTTTCATCACTGTCGTTTACGATTCTTATAGAATTATATCTCCGAAATAGAATTTACTTGCGATGAACCTTTCAAACTTGATCAATAACGTATTAATTGGAAAATAGAGTGCAGTTTGTCGCTACGTCACTTAAACTATCTTGAACTAGCTCCAGTACTTTAGGGCCAGAAGAATTTATTGTTTTACTTGATCAGTGAATGATGGGATTATCTAAATCGTATAAGCTGGCTCCGAGAAAATTCTGCTGAATTTGAGTCGAATGGTGGGGGTCTCGAGGCTTCGATCAGAAGATGATTTTCCTTTCTGTAGCGAAAGGCAACAAGGATGAATTCTAGCTAATCAATCATTATTTTTATCATGAATTCCTATCCAAAGTAAACGTTGAGTTTTTCTTCCTTGAGTTAGATTACTATCAAAACATCCAAATCAACTTATCTCATCCATTTTGTGTGGCTAGTTTAGTTTAGCATAATCTTGATATGTGGGGCCAAAAGCTGATTTTTATTACTTTAACTTTAGTAAGGAGTTTGACTTCAATTAAGAAAAGAAATCAGAAGAAAATAAAATTATAATAACACGAATATAAATAATTCCCAATAAACCGCGAAAAAATTTTTTTTGGCAAATCTCAACTTTATCCGCTCAACATAGAGCATTTTTGAGACATGCTAATAGGTAATAGTCGCTGGGGAGCATATACGCTTTATATGGTGGGTGCGGTAATAATTCGAATCCCAATACATGCAATTTCGCTACGCGCTAGCGTTTTGTGAAATGGTACGTTGTTTTGGTAATAAAGCATTTTTATTTAGAGTAATTTCCTATCGATTTCGTTCACCAAATGCATCAATAAGCCAATGCCACGTTTGCTGTTGATAGTCTTTAATTTTTCAAGGTAATCGATAAATAAATGAATATAGTGATTGTTTACTCTTGAAGTCTGTTCAACTTTTTATAGTGATAATTAATTCATGTACATTATCTGGTAAATAGAGCCTTCGGATGATTTCAATATGTCACCACAATCAAACAAATATGTTGTCTAAATGCCATTCACTCGTTTATATTGTAGCAGGCAGTTTCATTTAGAACAAAATTAAGGAAGTTTTATTCGTTCCACGATAACAAAACAATGTACACACTTATATCTTAAAATTTCAACTATCTCACGCAAGTTTTGATTTAAGGTTCTCAAAACCGATTTGGTGGCATCTTCAGCGTCAGTACGAGCACGTTTAAACTCAGCATACCACCGACAAATGGTTTTTTTTAACGGAACATGTACTTTTTTCATTAAAAACTAGTTTTTTCTTCATTAATAACTAATAACAAGTCAACACACGAAATCGAAATCGTTTCGAGAATATCAAGTCTAGCGTCACTTACATCACTGTAACTAGTTCACGAAACGTCAGAATATCATGAAATTTTTACAGGTATCTATTAAAGGTTGGTACTCATGAAAAATAATACGGAAATTTAATTGGCAGCGCCATGTATTTATCAGTCTCGGGGCTTATCATTCCATGTTTTGGTTGCCTAACTTTAGAAAAAAACCGGCGCTTTAAAACTCCTTCGCTGTCGCCGAAAAAGTATAGAATTGGCAATCGGTTGGATTTTTTTTTCTGAAACTGAAAACATTCCGATCAAAAGTGGAATACCCTGACAGTGAATGGAAACGTAAAACAAATGCAAGAGCAATGGCGAAGATTGTTATAGTTCGTGAGATCCAATAAGCCCTTCAGCTTTTAGCTTCCGGTCGAACTGTTTGTCGTCGTCAGAGCATGAAAAACAAAGTTTCCCGAAAGTTACCCATTCCGAACTGTTCGATTTTTCAAAGGACCATGTTGTTAAGCCTCTAGAGCTCTGAAAATCGGTTCTTTGGACGGATGAATCAAAATTTACGAACACACGAAAAGTCACATCTAAGGTATGGTGAGGTATGAAGTCCGGAAAAAAATTGTCTGGGGGTGGACGTGACAATCGTCAGGAGATAATTTCATCAACATTCGAAAAGCGTGAAAATGGAACTTCTACCTAAAATAATACCCTCCACTCCCTTTCTTCTATTTTTGTTGGCAATTATTGGGGCACTCTTCCTAACCCACTAAAGCACAATGACAAACCGCAATTTGTCCTTGAACTTGCAACATTTCCCCACCAAGTAGGCAAACAATTTCCATTGAAATGCTTGAAAACAATGCCCTTCTCCACCAAACCATTCCTGCTGACGAAGTCCGTCTCTCGGGCATGACAATAGTGTCCTCCCCACTGTATGGCGCAGCACTTGACAGTGGGCGTCATCGTTTGAGAGGAATGTCACTTGGCTTCGATTGCAGCAAACTTGTCGGCTGGAACAGAAATCGGTATCGGGGAAAGGGAAGAAATTAATCTACATTGATGATGGCCAAAACAAAGTCAGATGGAGCGAAATGTTGAACGAATTACCTCTTGCCGGCTCCACAGTCATCTGGTTTCTACTTGGTAGACAACAATGCCAATTCTTCCAGATGGGTGGACCGACCCGACTGCCGTCGGGAAATCCGCCGTAGCCGTAACTGCCTCACCTTAGATATCAGCTGATTCCGCTACTTGTAACTCTATCTGCCCGTTCACCCTTCTGTATCGTACCGGGTATGAGAAATTCTCAGACAAAAATTATCAGAAATTCTTTGTTCTGTTGTTATTCGCACGGTAGGTACCTCTAAATACAAAGCACCCGCTCCGGATCTTGATGACGACACCTGATTAAGACAAATATGGCGCGGGACCTATTGTTAGACTTTTTCGTTCTGTCAGACCTGAGCGAGTAGGGCGCAGTATTTCGCACAAAATAAATCAAACAAAACGGTTGTTTGCGTAAAAAAAAAACAAACTTGAGTTGAATTGTTCTCGTATCTGGAAAAGCAACGATTCTTGTGGCGTGTACAAATTTTCACAGCCAATCTGCTTTTTTTTTTGTTTGTTCGAACACATGAATGAAAGCTTCGAGACAAAATTAAGGCGAACAAGTGAATGAACTGTAGAATGAATGGGAAATGATAAAATTAAGTCGGTTTCCTACACATACGTACCCATGCTGTTGGAATACGGGGAGGCTCGGCTAATAGAATGCAATCGTAATTCTACTACACAATGGTACTATCGCCGGTACTGCAGTGGAAATCGAAAGCTCCAACCTATTCGGCTCGGGTAATTTTAATACAATAATCAATTGTTTTCGAAACTGTAGCATATGCTTTGCTGAACGTTCGACGCCACCGTCGTTTACTACTAGATGGGACTGTCTGTTCTGCATTTAGGTGTTTGCTGAAACAGAAGCAAGGTTAGTAACAATGAAAACCGACTTTAGCTGAATACGCCCTTGACAGTGGATTCTTCAACTGATTTTGACCTTCAGAAGAAAAGTTAATTGGTTTAGAAGTGGGATTGAGTTAAATACTGAGTATATGTATTGTATGTTTAGATCTAGTGATGGGTATCCCAAACCTGAAGGCTTAGGCTGTACATTATTTTGACTAATATTTTGCTATTACCATGACGCTGCTAGTGTAGTTACAAACCTGTAGTACGGCAATCGTATGTCAAATCTAGGTAAAACTTATTCAGATGGCTTATCATCTTTTTATAACATCATTTGTTTTGATTTCGAGATTTAAAGCTGCCTTAGCTTTTAGTTCAAGGAACCACGGTAAAGGTAAAATATGTTCATTCGACGAATAATAGAAATAGACGATACTTGTTACTTGCGGTTGCACAGCAGGCAGAATATACATCCTATACAGTGTATATACACAATAAAAATCATTAATTTTACGGGAGACATAATCACACTTTTGACACAATTTATAAAACATTATTCGTTAAATGGCTGGATCGTACAAAAATTACATAAATTTATGGTGAACATATACAGTATATGGGGATTTATTTTTATGTCATTTTCGTTTGGAAAACACTGAAACTGACAGAAGACCTCCTACAAACACTTTTCACGAAACTGTGTTGAATTCGCACTTCGCAACCGGGGTTTGAGCAATCCCGATATAAGAATCTGGTGCAAAACTGACTCGAATTTCAGTACGTTGAAACATGGTTCAATGACAGCAGTTTGAGTGAGCATCAAGTGAAAGCGACATTAGTCGTTTTAAGACGTAAATCCGTCATATACTAGCTTTAATTTTTTTTCAGTATTTAACAAGAAAAACAGATTGGAATTTGCGAAAAAATTACCACAGAAATAAGTCCGGAACCCGCTATTTTTCCTAGCCTGATATACACACATAATAAGCAAAAATGAACAGGAGATCCTATCTATTTTTTGTATATTTGAAACACGAGTAAAACACTGCTGGAGCTGCCAGTTTTTCTTGTTATAAAATCCAAATTTAAATTTTGTAACTAACATAAATTATGCATATAGAACTAGAACACTACTGAATATGCCTTAAAGGTCTATGCGGTTCTTTAAAACGAACGGTTATGCCTATCATTAATGTTCAACTGTGCTTTGGCGCCACGCCATTCAATTAATAATCATATCCTTGCGGATCCTTCTTGCTTGAGTCCACAAATTGCGTCAATAGTCAAATGAACTTCCTGCTTCTGCCGACAGAAGCTGATTTCAGTTTTGTGAGACAAACCAAAATATTTCGTCAATATTCGTAATTTTTAAAATATTTTTAGTTACATAAATATTTAAACTACTTTTTTGTAATGCATCTTAGCACTTAATATTTTATTCGAATTGTACAATACTTTCCGACTTGATAAAAAACTATTATTTTCACAACATTGAACAAAACATTTCTTGAGTGGGAAATTTTATCTGGTTTTTTATAATCATTTTTTAAACAGATTGAGTTCAAAGCATTTCTCGGTGCGATATTTGTTGCTCCTAGGTAGTAAACTGTTGCCAATATTATAAACTTTTATAATCAGCTTTAATAAACTATGATCCAACATAGGGTTTCGGAAATATTAGAAGTTTACTTATTGAGGTAAAGAAATTTTATGTCAAAATTTGCAGTTTTTCTACAATATCTGTAACAATTGTACTAGAAAACTGAATAGGTAGCAAAAGTTAGATTCCTCGTTGTAATACATATCAAACAAACCATAGTTATTTGAAATCCGCCCACTTTTAACGGAAATATCGGTGTTTTTGTGTAAGCGACTTTTTATCCATATCGCAATGGTAGCAGTTTTGAGCGCTGCCTGATAGTGCGATGTTTGGAAGCGAAGTTAAACACGATTTCCAGCACTGTTGCATGCAATTGTTTCTAAGTAGTTAAAAAACTTTGTTCAGCACCCTTTTCATGATATTTTTACCGGTTTAGATTATAGCATGGTGCGTTTTCGTTCGAATATGACATATTAGAAAAATGGCAGTACCTTTAAAATCAAAACAATCTTTTTACAATGTTACTCATCTTTCTTGGCGATGGTTTAATCGATTTTCACAAACTTAGATTCATATGAAAAGTGCTATACTCTAATACAAAATATTTAAATTTCATTTGACTTCTAATTAACAGAATTGCAGAATTTTAGGGTGATATGTGTAAAAAATGAAAATAATGTCACTTACTTCACTCGAAGATAGCTAAACCGATTTCCTCTATCTACGATTCAAATGATAGCTCAAAAGATCAAAAACTTCTTGACTATTATTCAGATCCGACCTCCGACTCCCGAGATACTAGGTGCTTGATATCAAATATTGTTTATAATTTCAAGAGTATTTTTCCATAAGTGAATAATGAAGAGTGAACAAATTCCTTAAAATTGGACAATAAATTTCTCGGGTTTGCGGAATTTGAGTGTAGATTTTCAGTTATACCGGTATTCGATTGAATTTACTTGAATTTACGTTATATATTACCGGTATTCGGTTTTCGATCCCGGAAGTAATGAAAATCTTCAATTTAGATAGCACTTCGATGTCTCGGAGATGGCTACACTGGTTTCCGAATTCCGGTTTCAAAAATATCGGTAATAGAAAAGCTGAATAGTTTACTCAAAGAAGGCAAAACCAACTTTTATAAACAACAATTAAAAAAAAAATACGTATATCCCCATACAAAATTTATCCGATTCTTGAATTACAGGGTAACGAGCATTCAAAATTCAAACCGTCATAGAATTTAGTGCAAATGTTCATGTTATATTTTTGAAAAATTTCATCGTTTAGCGGGTAATTTTATAAGTTTTCAATCGAATATTAACAAGTGAAAAAAGAACATTACTAATTATGAAGTCATCCAACATCAGTCGGTGTTGAACAGTCGTTCGCACCGCACGCGTATAGCTCTTGGCTCCTGGAATTTTTTTCTGGCTACCTAGAGTTTCATTGATTCAAGGCTTCAGTCTTTTTCAAGGCTACCTGAATCACTAACTAAGTGACTAAGTGATACAAAGAGTGATATTAGAGTGACTAAGTGATACAAAGAGTGATATTAGAGTGACTAAGAAATTAATCAGCCTTTTTTAAGGCTAGCTAGGAGTCTAATCGAAGACTAATTTAGCCTAGTTAATTTAATTTAAAATTTCATTAATTTCAAAAATGCCTGCGTCCAACCGGAAAGGCAACAAGCCTAAGGCTAAAAATAATTCAATACGGAATAAATCACAATCCGTTATTCAACATTTTTAATAACATTCACGATCTTATAGAATCTGAATGTAAAAATAAAAGACAACGGACGGATTTCCCTTCCGTTGATCCTATGCCGTCTAACAATATTTACGAGATTCTTCCTGAATCCGATTGTAGCGACATAGAAGAAAATTATTCAAAAATTCCCAAAATGGACGCTTGTCGTTCTGGGAAGAAACATCAATCTATGCCACCAGTGACGGTGATGATTTCCGACTTCAAAGCATTCCGTACTGAGCTTTCTACTTTTCTCCCGGAAGTAAAAGTCTCATTTCAAATCGGACGAAGAGGAGAATGTCGAGTCTTGGTGGATGGATTGGAAGATTACGAACGTCTTATTCGATATTTGTCCGAAAAACTTCATAAATTTTATTCATATGATATAAAATCAGACAGACCCTTCAAGGCTGTCTTGAAAGGATTATCAAATGATCAAAGTATTGATGAAATTAAAAATGAAATAAAAGAATTGCTTGGTTTTGCCCCTTCCCAAGTAATACTTATGAAAAAAAGAGCGAATGGTACTTCTAAACCACGCTCTGGAATTTCCCATGAACTTTACCTAATACACTTCAATCGAAGTGATGTAAACAATTTGAAAACTTTAGAAAAAGTGCGTTTCATTTCCCACATTAAAATTCATTGAGAACATTATAAACGGCATAATCGTATTGCAAACTTAACGCAATGTCGTCGTTGCCAAGGCTTCGGCCATGGAACCAAAAATTGTCATATGGATATACGGTGTTTGAATTGTGGTAAATCGCATTCGAAAGACGTTTGTCCAATGAATGAAACCACTGATAAATTTTCATGTTCAAATTGCAATGGAAATCATAAATCCAATTATTTGAAATGTCCTGTCAGGGAAAAAATTTTAAACGCTCGTTCGCTTAGACAACAAGTCAAATCAACGACCTTAAATTTACAGAACATACCTGAAAATTCTTCTAAGGCACCTGCCAATTCGTCTCCTAACGAAAACAATTTATTGACAGGTAGATCGACCTCGTCATTATCTTCTTCTAATGTCAGTTATGCTGGTATATTAGGTAGAAATCTATCTCCTATTTCTTCTAATGTAAATAATCAAAACACAGGACCGCCTTGCAGTTCTTCTTCTAACGAAAACAATTTATTAATAGGTAGACCGGCCAAATCATCTTCTTCTAATGGCAGTCTACCTACAAATATTCCTTCAATGCCATTCGCTTCTTTAAATGAAGTCGATTTAGGCGATATAACTGAAAATAAAATGATCTACCTACAAGATCAACTTTTTCAAATGATCATCCAAATGAATTCGACTTCATCACTTTTTGAAGCATTTCAAATCGGATGGAAATTTGCAAATAATATTATAATGAATTTAAAATTTAACAGTGATGTTAAATAATTATTTATTATAATATTAAATATATATAATATTTTAAATTGGAATGCTCGATCTTTGAAATCGAGTGAAGATGAATTTTATAATTTTCTCAAAGTTCACAAAATTCATATTGCCATTGTGACAGAAACTTTTCTTAAACCAAATGTAAAATTGAAAAGTAATCCACATTATGTGGTTCATCGATTTGACAGGTTTACTGGAATTGGTGGTGGAGTTGCCATTTTTGTCCAACGGCAAATTAAACATCGAATTTTACCTTCTTTCAATACTAAAGTTATTGAAAGCTTGGGAATCGAAGTTGAAACCATTCATGGAATTTATTTCATCGCTGGAGCATATTTGCCATTCCAATGCACCGGCGAACAATTAAATTTCTTTAAAGGCGATTTGCAAAAACTTACAAGATATCGATCGAAATTTTTCGTAATAGGGGACTTAAATGCTAAGCATGTCCAGTGGAATTGTAGGCAAAATAACAGTAATGGTAAAATACTTCATAATCAACTCTCAGCTGGTTACTTTACAGTTCTTCATCCCAGTAATCCTACTTGTTTCTCTTCCGTGAAAAACCCGTCTACAATTGATCTGGTTCTAACAGATCAAAGTCACATTTGTAGTGAACCGATTACTCATGCTGATTTTGACTCAGATCATCTTCCTGTATCATTCAGACTTTCCAACGAAGCTATAATTAATCCAATTAGTTCTATTTTCAACTATCATAGAGCTAATTGGTTGGATTACAGATCTCACATTGAAAATCATGTGGATCATGAAACTATTTTAGAAAATTCTGCGGACATCGACACAGCAATTGATAATTTGAATCATTATATTATCGAAGCTAGAAATCTTTCAGTTCCCAAAGCTCAAACTAAATTAAATTCTCCTATCATCGATGACAATCTTCAACTGCTCATTCGGTTGAAGAATGTTCGTCGACGACAATATCAACGTTCTCGTGATCCTGCTATGAAAAACATAGTTAAGGATTTACAAAAAGAAATTAAACATAGATTTACTCTTTTGCGAAATGAAAATTTCGCTAAAGAAGTTGAACAAATTAAACCATATTCTAAACCTTTCTGGAAACTTTCTAAGGTTCTTAAGAAACCTCAGAAACCAATTCCTGCTCTCAAGGAAGGAAATCAAATACTTCTTACAAATGGTGAAAAAGCTCAAAAGCTAGCTCAGCAGTTCGAGAGTGTCCACAATTTTAATTTAAACGTTGTGAGTCCTATTGAAAATGAAGTCTCACTGAAGTATGATCATATTTCAACCCAAGTGTTATCACACGATGACATTATTGAGACGAATTTTGATGAAATTAAATCAATTATTAGGAAACTCAAAAACATGAAGGCTCCTGGTAATGATGGAATTTTTAATATTCTTATTAAAAATCTTCCCGATGTTGCCTTGAGACTCCTGGTTAAAATTTTCAACAAGTGTTTTTCATTAGCTTACTTCCCAAAAAGATGGAAAAACGCTAAAGTAATTCCTATCCTAAAACCTGATAAAAACCCAGCAGAAACATCAAGTTATCGCCCAATTAGCTTACTTTCTTCTATCAGTAAACTTTTTGAAAAAATTATCTTGTTAAGAATGATGACTCATATAAATGAGAATTCAATTTTTTTACCAGAGCAGTTTGGATTTCGTCATGAACATTCAACTACTCATCAACTTGTCAGAGTAACGAACATGATAAAATCGAATAAATCTTCTGGGTTATCCACTGGAGTTGCTCTTCTAGACATAGAAAAAGCATTCGACAGTGTTTGGCACAAAGGTTTAATAGCAAAAATGTCTGATTTCCAGTTTCCTATTTATTTGATCAAAATGATTCAAAATTATTTAACTGATCGTACTCTTCAGGTTAGCTATCAGAATTGTAAATCTGAATTGCTACCCGTACGAGCCGGTGTTCCGCAGGGTTCGAGTGTAGCTCCAATCTTGTATAATATTTTCACTTCTGATCTTCCAAATCTACCCGTTGGTTGTCAGAAATCGCTATTCTGTGACGACACAAGTCTGTTAGCCACAGGTAGAAATCTAAGAGTGATCTGCAGTCGCCTACAAAGAAGTTTAAATATTTTCAGTGATTATCTGTCAAAATGGAAAATTAAACCAAATGCAGCAAAAACGCAATTAATTATCTTTCCTCACAAGCCAAGAGCTTCTTTTCTTAAACCAAACAATAATCACATTCTCAAATTGAATGGCTTGGAATTGACATGGTCTGATCAAGCTAAATACTTAGGTTTAACGTATGACAAAAAACTCACTTTCAAGGATCACATTGAAGGAATCCAGGCAAAGTGTAATAAATATATTAAATGTTTATATCCTCTTATAAACAGAAATTCTAAGCTCTGTCTAAAAAACAAATTGTTAATTTATAAACAAATTTTCAGACCAGCCATGCTTTATGCGGTACCAATTTGGTCAAGCTGTTGTTCCACCAGGAAGAAAACGCTTCAAAGGATTCAGAATAAAATTCTGAAAATGATTCTGAAGCGTCCTCCCTGGTTTAGTACAAATGAGTTACACAGACTCACAAATATAGAACCATTAGATGTAATGTCACATAATATTATAAGCAAATTCCGACAAAAATCGATGCAATCTTCAATTGAATCGATTCGCTCTCTGTATTAGTTAGTAAGTTAGTATATAAGTTCCTTTTCCCCATTACACAATACAAGTAGGTTTAGAATTTTCCCTACACAAAAATCTCAGAATTGCGGAAGCAAATGATGTCTTCATGGTAATAACCAAATCATATATATATAACAGGGCTGAAAAGTCACCACTTGTGGCTGAACACCCAATTTAAATCTTAATAATTTAATTTTAACTCATATTCCAATAAATAGTTATTTAAAAAAAAAAAAAAAGTCATCCAACATTAAACAGAGGTGTAATTATGTGAAAAAGTGATCATGTTTTGAGACGAATCAATTAGAAAACGTTCAGGATATGACGAACTGTAAAATTTGGAACGTAAATGTCTCTAAAGTGAATTTATTTTTATAAGGAAAAAAATCGCAGAAGGATTTAAAACCATTTTTAAATGAGAAAGTGTGAAAAAAACTTAAATAAAAATAGTTGATGGTTAAACAAACCAAATTCCATTATACCCGTCCATAGTTTCCGTTTCCGGAAGTACCTAGAACAATGGTCAAACACTTCAAAATGAAGTTCAGTGTGATGGTGTTACGCAAAAGGAATGATGCAAACTGCTTCCTAAACTTATGACGTAGGGCTGCTTCAAAATACGGAAAATAAAATCATGCAAATAGTAGTCAGATTTTGAACATCTACAGCTCAGCAAAATTTTACAGATTTTCGATACCATTGAACCTATTGCTTCGAAATATTTCTACG
This sequence comes from Malaya genurostris, assembly GCF_030247185.1. Classification (NCBI taxonomy): domain Eukaryota; kingdom Metazoa; phylum Arthropoda; class Insecta; order Diptera; family Culicidae; genus Malaya; species Malaya genurostris. Next base: position 99,202,295 of record NC_080572.1, read on the forward strand.
CATTAATGCGAATACATAAAATTATACATTTTACATAATTGGTGGCCGAGATTACAATTAATACCGAGCAATGGCTAATTTTCCCTGTTATCAATGCCATTGTCATAGTTTCCTTTAACAGAAACAGCAGTTTGGTGCGCATAAATTCACGGTTTTCATAAGGTCTCTGCCCTTCGATGCTAGTGCTCGCATTTAAGAAAATCGCTTACACACAACAAAAATTAGTGTCGCATTGACTTGCACTTAGTACAGTTCGAAACTGCAGTAGAGAAGTTTTTCTGAGCACATCAGCATGTCGACCTACTGCGCCGTTCACTTCGCGCTAGAAACATTCTTATCGAAATTCTACTGTTTCTTTGCATTCGAGGAAAATGCAGGATGACCTCGATAATGGAGTTCTGGATGAACGTGTGCAGAACCTTTCATCATTAACCCCAACAAATTAAAGGACGTCCAAAGCTCTCAAAAAATTATCTTCGAATCAATATTTCGCATGAATTCAAATTAGTTTATATAAGATTTGATAAACAAAGCAGTGATTTTGACAAAAATTGTATGACAACCAGTCACGTACCCAGAGGGGTGGGGGGAGGATGGGCTCGAGGGGCCCGGACCCCTCCCGAAATCAAAAACAGATATATAATTATTTAGAAGGTCTAAGACATGGTTTGCAAAAATAACAAGACAGTAAACGTGAAGAAATGTAATACAATAACAGTTCCAGTGGAAAACATCCGTAAAAGGCACACTGAGAATTAGGTATATAAGCAATTTTCAGTAACATTATTTTTAATCTTTGGGCCCCTCCCGAAACGAAATCCTGGGTATGGGCCTGATAACAACGTATCCTCTATCAGTTTTGCGTTTATTACTTTGGGATTGATTTCATATTTGAGAATTCACTAAAACGAACTGTTTGAAAAAAAATCAGGTATATATTTTTGCAACGTTTGATAGTCAAAAAACTTGATACCGTTTGACCGTTTATGATTTTGTAGTCTTCAAAAGAATCATTCAGTTTCGGAAGACTGCGTTTGTATTCTAGAAGTAAGAGCGACAGTTTGAGGCAGTTCTCTAAATATTTTCTTTACGTAACTGAAAAGGACCGTTAGTGACTTTGAAGTCTTGGATATGACTGTATGGGTTAGGGTTGATTACGTTTGTATTCCAGGAAGTATGACGTTATTCCAAGTTATTTGTAAGTTCCAAATCATAACTAAATATAATCTGTGTTACAATGCTCATATATTTCAATATTGCATATGTTTCAATATTTGAGCGGAAGAAACATTTAAAATCCTGTACGGGGCTCATTTCCGGCTTTTAGAAGGGCCAAATAGTGGATTTCTCTACGATATTAAACACTTTTCGAACATTTTTCTCTAACGCGAAGCAGCCAAATACTAGCTTTATTTGCGCTCATTTGGTGCGAGTTTGCATTGCGAAAATAGCACAAAGTTAATCAGATTTGCACTAAACTAATGATTTTTCTACCGATTTTCAAAGAAGTAATTTTAATAGTTCTTTAGAAAACATTTAGAGCCACTATAGTGGCTGATTTTGCATAAGGTTTCTCATTGTTGTCCACTTTTTGTTTTCTTTTTCTCCGATGCAAACGACCAGCAGCTCGATGACGCAATCGTTCTTGTTTGAAGGGAAACTCACACTGCGAACGTCCAATAGCACATATGTTCATAGAAAAATAGTAAAAAAAACGCTACAGGAATCATATTCGCCTCTGATTGAGGCACTAGTTGAATAATGCCAGGTGTTATTGAACAAGTATGTTGCCCTGAAAAGTTCAAATTGGGTCGTGACACTCAATGTTTTATTAGGCGTTTGCTGTCTAAATACCCAAACGGGTTTTCCAAAGCAAGTTCCACTAATCCAGTTTTTGCGATACGGCTAATTTTAGACAATTTTCACAAACGTTTTCACTTATTATGTTGTAAATGAATAATCAGCTTATTTGTAGCATTGGCCAAAATGTATATGGATTTCTTGACAGTTCTATATCTTCCTGACTATAAATGCCCAAGAAATGAACCAGTGTAATTCAACCGACGAGAACGAGATTCGTGAGGTTCGTACTGGAAGGGCCTCTATTTTTGAAACACGATATTATCAGACAACTATCAGAAAACGTTAAACGATGAACAGATTATTTGTCCGTCTGCTCGCAAACCGCACCGGTCTGTAACAAACAATAATATGATTCCGGACAAACAAAACCAGTATCTACCCAACAAGAAAGTCATGATTTGCGGTAATTTGAAATCGATTACTTTGAGCTCATTCGTGACGTGCAATCACAAATCAGGGCTTCTGGATAGCAAGCGATACAAAAGGCACACCGAACTACTAACTATGTAGCTGGTATAGTTATTAGCCCCACTAACGCTACAGGAATCACCACCCAAGCCGCGAATCGAAGCTGCCCTCGGGAAAAGGTCCCTGCATACACCGGTAGGTAGTGGGAGTTGATAACAAAACAGCAGAAACAGCGAAAACATGACGTGCCCTGCGGAGTCACGGCTGGCGATGTTCGGTAGGTCGTTGTTTGCTTTACAATCGGCCATAATTCATTCCTTCATTCCTAGAGCCGACGATTCGTCGCGATATGCACCGAGTACTTGGTCGAATTAAACCTAATATTGGACGCGTATTGGACGTCGATAGGACGCGACCGGTTGGCAGCCGTTGAGAAATGAGCCCCGATAATAAACTGTCACTTTTTTATGATTACTGCCTGTCATTCGATCGACTTTTGTCTCGCCGATGATAAACGAGAAGCGCAGAAAATTGATCATGACAGAAGGTGGCGACGGCGACGACGACGACGACGATGAAATCAGATCTGTGTTGACTGCTGAAGACCACGTGATAAAAACACAAAAGTGTGAAAAATTTCGTATCAACATCATGTCATCCAGAATGTACAAAGGAAAGGCAGTCGGGTATCTTATTCATCACCTGAGAATGTATTTTTTCGCGAAGAAAGAAAACATCGAAGTACCGCGTATCGATTAATGTCGATCATCAAAATACCTGCGTTTTGGGAAAGCACTTGCCTAGCGGTGGATACGACCGTGCTGTTGGCAGGATTCGTCTGCGCGATCGACCATTCCTTTTACTCTCTCATCCTCGCCCTTGCGGTAACTGCGATACTCGACAAAGTCTGTCCGCCAGACGCCATTTTTCGGCACACGCGCGGAATATTAATTAACTTCTGTTCAGGCTCATACAGTCGTGGCGTTGGAAGGCATCAGAGATCAGTAATCAATTTGGTGTGACAAAGAAACTTGCGCGGGAATTGTATAACAGGGATGACTTTACTGGCTGTCCGTTTGAAACTGGAGCTCCGCATTTGTGACGGAAATATTGTGGCAAAGCTTGCGACCCTGGTTCCCTTGCGAACCGATGAGAAGATATGTACAACTAAGTGAACAAATTTATTAAACTTTCTTCACTCTAACCGTATAGATACATGTGCTGTCGTTACTCAAACCAAACGCGAGAAACCATCAGCCAACGACTTACTTATCTGTGTTTACGATGCGGAAAACTCCGGAGAATTCGAGAGCAAATAATTCAACGTGCTGCAGCACTTCATTCCAGTTCGAGTAGTATCCGTTGGTTACCGAAGCCGGGACATGTTCCCCTCCGTCAAACAACCCCGTTGCCGTGATATATGAGGATGATGCATGCCTCTGAGTATTGCCCTTCGCGGCCGATGCAGTTTCGAAAGACCAGCAAAAACTAAAACCTGTTACTTGAAAACCGAGAACACTCTATCAAAGTGTCCAATCGGAACCAATTAAATTGATTCCCCCCGCAGTCTACCCGCTTTCTGACTTGTATGTGCTAGGTAGTCGAGAATCCATCGAATTCAAGTGCTGACATTAGATAACAATTTGAGATTCTGTTTACATAGTTTTTAATTGATGTTGTGTCATCTTTATCACCTGTTGTTATCACTCCACGTTCTGGTTCGGGTGGAACGGGTATGATATGGAAACACATGTTTGCACACAATTCTGTTATTTTTTGGAGCTACTGGTCTACGGCAGACTGGATGTTTTGATAAGGTGGAACCCAATTATCATTGGGTTGGTTCGTATGGCGCCGTGGTATCGGCGCAGGGTGAGAGAAAGAAAGAAAAAAAAGAGTTCTAGTGGTTGGGGAATTATGGTAATATTTTCTATTGACTGTTTGTAGGTTTGAAATCTAACAATCAATATGATTTAGTTTTAAATGTAATTAGGTGTTATTCATGATAAGATACCACAGGTGTCTATATTCTTATCGTGAAAAAGAAGGAAAATGGGAACTCATCCAAGATGAGTTATTATTTTGAAACTAAGAAAAAATCATAACACAACCATTGTTTCCGGTTATGTTCGGTGTCGTTGAATAATTTTGTAATGGTGCATCTATGTAAAAATTGAAAATTACATGGCTTCAATTCGAATGAAATAGAAAACAAAAGATCGATAATTACGGTGCGACTTGAACAGAGAAACATTAGATCATGAGCTCACCGGTTACTCGACTGAACCACTGAAGCACTTATGTATTTGGTGAATAATTGGTACATATAAAACTATACAGCGGCCCTTGATACCGGAATGAAACTTACACTCGTAGCATGTAAAATTCTGTGCAAGTGGAATTATGTCACCGGTAATATTCATAATAAGCGAACAAACAGAATTTGTCATTTGCTTTTACGCCCAATAGTGAACAAATTTGACATTCAAACTGGAATTCCTTGTAATTTAGCATTTTCGGTGTAAATTCCTGAATTTCAATATATTTTGACAATTAACAGTTGAATTTCAATTTACGCTTGACGTAAATGCAAGCATGCCGTAATTTCTTCAGTGATGACACATTATTACATCCATTTACATGTAAAAATAATTTTCGTGTCTGTTTCAAAGTGAACTTCAGCTACTTAGACTTATCCTATTTAGAATTGTAAATTTCAACGAATTACGTTGCTCCTTTTCATGTGCATCTTTAAAGAGGTAAAATTTTCTAAGTGTGCCTGGTTCAGGAGGTTGGATTAGTGATTGTTTACAAATAATGGTAAATGTTTACAATTTTTCCTTATTGTTCACTGTCAGTGGGGAGTGGGGAGTGGGGAGTGGGGAGAAACGTGAAATAATTAACAAATGCTTTAAAGCTTGCTTCAGATAGAATTGGAACAAAAACAATTGCCTGTATTTCAGTTATTTATTATTGAATTCAAGATATTTTTTTATACAAATGTAGCGTTTTCTTCATACTTTAAAAAAAACGGATAAAATTATTCGTCACGGTTTAGAAGGAATTCTCGAATTTTTCCTGCAACACGGCTCATTAGGCGGCGCACACCTTCTTCGTCCATCGTTTTAGCTATCTTATTCCACCAGGTCGTCATCTGATTAATGTCTTTGACAACCTTTCCCTTTGCCTTGAGTCTCCTCTTCATGATTGCCCAGTATTTCTCAATAGGGCGAAACTGGGGGCAGTTGGGTGGGTTAAGGGTTTTCAGAACAAACTGGACCCCTTTCTCTGCATACCATTCTTGAACGACTTTGCTGTAATGACAGCTTGCCAAATCTGGCCAAAACATTACGAGATGGTCGTGGGATCGAATGAACGGCAAAATTCGTTTTCGGAGACACTCTTTTTGGTATAGTTCCGATGTCATTGTCTTATTTGTAACGAAAACTTTCGTTTTTTTTTGCCACAGCTGCAAATGCCCTGCCAAATCATAACCTTTCTTGCAAATTTGTCGGCAAAAACAAATTTAAATTTGGCTGGAACATCCCCCCGAGCCGTTGCCAAGTAAAATTTTTGACCTGGGATTTGCCCGAAGTCAGCCTTGACATAGGTTTCATCGTCCATCAGAAGACACCATTCGAACTTGGTCAGAACCTGGTCATATAGTTTCCGAGCACGAATTTTGACCACACTATTCTGTTTTATGGTTCGATTTGGCTGTTTGCTAGCTCGATACGACTTGATTCCTTCCCGGAGTCGAGTTCTCCTCACAGTACTATGGGCAGCACTGAATTTTCTGGCCAAATCACGGTCCGACAGATTAGAATTCCTCTCAATCGTCTTCAAAATCTTACCACGCAGTTTCCGGTCGACAGTTCCACTCCGACGATTGACTTGAGGCTTCCGAATCGTAGTCAATGTTTGATAACGCGCCATACGGTATTTTTGGGCAATTTCAGCTGTTTAGTTAGCCTAGATGCAGACAGCTGCAAATGCCTGCCAAGTCACAAATTTTCTTGCAAATTTGTCGGCAAAAACAAATTTAAATTTGGCTGGAACATTCCCCCGAGCCGTTGCCAAGTTAAATTTTTGACCTAGGATTTGCCCGAAGTCAGCCTTGACATAGGTTTCATCGTCCATCAGAAGACACCCTTCGAACTTGGTCAGAACCTGGTCATATAGTTTCCGAGCACGAATTTTGACCACACTATTCTGTTTTATGGTTCGATTTGGCTGTTTGCTAGCTCGGGCATTTTTGGGCAATTTCAGCTGTTTAGTTAGCCTAGAAGATTCCAAATAACTGTGCAAAATTTTTTCCCTTCTTTCGGCTTCCATGTTGATTGTTTACAAAGTACAGTCGATTTGCGAAATGTCAAAAATCATACGTGAAGCTGACAAAACTCCCGACACGTGGGCGCCAAGAACTTCCAAATCCGTCCACCAGGAGCGCCACAATATGAGCAAAAGTTTGTTCCAATTCTAAATGAAGCAAGCTTTATGCCGTTTTCTGACTGAGTTTGAGAAAAACTTATTGAGACCAGTGTTGGTGATTGCCGAAAATTTGACAGAAGCTGCTATATTGCTATCTATATTGTATACAACATTTTCAATCCGGTAGAAGATGCTACAAGAACTCGTCTCTCAATGCATGAACCGTGAGAGAATTTTTCTACATTTCTTCGCTCTACTTCATACTCTGAGTATTTCACGCCTTTAAAAAAAATTACAGTCTGATAATGATCTTTGCTGTGTGCAGTTTCCCAAGAGAGAATCGCAAGTTGACAATTATCGCAGAAAATCGAATCGATGATTCAACTTGATGATTCTCTTACTAGATTGTAATATTTCAAAACCCTTGTGTGGAGCATTCACAGCCATTTCCATAGACACAACTTATACAAAGGTTATATGCACCTAGTTAGAATAAGCGGCAATAGTAAAATGATTCTATCGCAATTATCAACTGCCTGTATAGAATCGGATCGCGAAACGAGAATAAGCGACCGTTTGTTGCTTCAGAGAGGATCCCCACAGCAGCGAGCTAACCTTTGATTCTCAGAAATGTCATCGAGAGAAATTCGCTCTCGCACTAGTGTCGATTCTACATTAAATGAGCCATGCCGGATTTTTGTTGTTGCAATGATATCCGTCTCTCTTTGATGGCACTGATCAAATCGTGTGAAGAGTTGCCAGTGAGCGTTCTTTGATACGATAAAAGCCATCCTTGATTGAGACACTTCATTTTTGCTACAAGTGTTATACTTTAGCAACATGTAAACTCAACCATTCAAAAAGTCACTCACAAACAACAACAAATGTAAGCGGTGCTAGAATTTCTTTTATGTTTATCTTGTTGACAGATGTTTGATTTCTCTCTTCACTGATCTCTGGTTGTTGAATCACTAGGATGGAAGTGAATAGAGATTTCACTCTAAACCACTCCAAATGACCTAGAATTGTAGGCACCTTTTTCTACCGTGGTTTAACACTGAATATCACAGAAAACAAAAAAATAAAACTTGAAAGCAAACGAATCAGACACCCAATTTTTGACTTCTGAGCTTCAAAGAGCTACTAAGTCAATGCGTAGTCCATCGATGAAAACAAATAGTGGTCGATACGGGCCAATTCTGGTGAATACGGCGGGTGGGGTGGCAGCTCCCTGCCAAGTGCTTTGATTATATCGTGAACAGGTTTTGCTTTGTGAGCAGGTGCCTTGTCGTGTAACAAAACTAGTTTACCGTGTCTTCTAGCCCATGGTGGGCGGTTTCCGATCAGTTAATAGCTCAAACTGATTATTTGTTGTCTGTAGTGATGAGAATGAACAGTTTCACCGGGTTTTAGAAGCTACGAACATTTGGCAGAATTACAGTTCATGTTGATGGTTGTCTCAAAATCGATGATTTTTTCCATTTATAATGCATTTCTCATTGCCAGTAACAATTCGATGCAATTCGATTTGAACTTTTTCCATACTTTTTAAACTGTTATACATTGTTTGTTGAACATTGCTGTCATTCGCTTTCGAATACAAGTATCATCTTCATCCAATTTTGCTTGAAATTCGATGTCTTCAAACTTTTGTGACGGTCCACGCTTCAGATCCTACATTTCTCCCATCGAAATCAATCTTTGAACTGTTTAAATTATCTGTTGCATGTTGTTTCTGATCGAACATGATCACCGTATGAATCATCAAGCAAGCAACAATAATACAGTCTAACTTGCTCGGCGAATGCAAATTACTGTAGGAATCAGTCAAATTCATTCTAATCCAACATTAGGTCATTACAAATGGAATTTTTCGTAATTTGAGAAATTTGGTATTTAAGAATTGCATCGTATATGATATTAGGTCACCTGTGAAATTCAATTCTTTTGTGTGAATAGAACGAGTCAAAGATAGAGACTGAAAATTTAATAATATAACCCACTAAAAAGTTGCAATTATGGTATGCAGTTGATGTGTATCGTTTTGTTCGGATGCACGGAGAGCCCTCCGATCATGAAATTGCGATATCGCAGTTTTTGATTTTTGCGATAGTTGATTCAACTAATTTCTTTTTGATTCAACCAATATGGTTTATACGCAAGTCAAAATTTTCAAGTGGTTGAAAAATGTGTTGTTTTGAATGCTGTCAAATGAGACAGCTGAAAGCAAAACAACAATCGCAATGTAAAATCACCATTTTTTAGTAGAAATCTGTTCGTGTCGCTTTAAAATGTCAATGAAAACAACACAGTTCGAAAAATTCTTGTGATTTTACATCTTATCAGATGCACATAAACGGAGCATCATATTTCACACAAATTTATATTCAAGAACATGTAAAATTGTGTGAATTGAAAATTACATGGCTTTAAAATGAAAGGAATAAAAATCAAAAGATCGACATCAACAACGCGACTTGAACCGAGAAACATCAAATCACAAAGCACACCAATTAGTCGACTGAGTCACAGAAGCACATATCTGCTTGGCTGGTAAATCGTGCATATAAATTCATACAGTCTCATTTGCTAGCCGAGTGCAAATTACACTCGGACCCAGTAAATTTCTGCACGAATGGAATATTGTGTCATTTGAGAAGTTAAGTAGTTATGAATTGTATCGTTTGAAGAATTATGTCACCTGTAGAATTCATAATTTTTTTCTGTGAACATCGATGGTTAAAGCGTTTGGGAAAATTGTGTTCATTCGATTTGAAGAAATGTATGATTCCATGACAAGTGTTTATCGAACAGCGGTTTTGCGATAAAGTTAACCTTGTTTCAGTTGAAAAAGGTTTGGTGACAAATTAGAAAACGTTTACTGATTTGGTGTTACAAAAATCATACAAAAATCAAAATCACTCATATATTAGATCAGTTGTGATTTCGTACCGATCAGTCACGTACCCAGAGGGGGGACCCGAGGGGCCCTGGCCCCTCCTGAAATCAAAAACAGATATATATTTATTTAGAAGATCTCAGATATGTGTTACAGAAATAACAAGATATTAAACGTAAAGATATGTAATACAATAACTGTTTCAGTGGAAAAGTTTAAAGTGTCTGTTAAAAACACCCGTTAAAGCAGGGGTTCCCAAAGTGGTCGATATAGACCCCTTGGGGTCGATATCTTTTTTGCGGGGGTCGACGTAAACAAAAACTGACTATGGGGGTCGACGAGGTCTAGAAATCGACCCCCTATTTTTTAGATATAAGTTGTATTTTGAAATATTTACGCTAAAAAGTTGTGTTTCTTTAACCATCCTCTGAAATTTTCCATCAATATAAAAAAGCAAGAAATTGAATTTTCAAAGGAATTTGTTGATGGGGGTCTGAGGCTAAAGTTAATTTTAGTAATGGGGTCCATGACCCAAAATAGTTTGGGAACCCCTGCGTTAAAGGCACACCGAAAATTAGGTACATAAGAAATCTTCAGTAACGTTATTTTTTTATTGTTGGGCCCCTCCCGAAACGAAATCCTGGGTACGGGCCTGGTAACTATGATTTATTTCTTGGTTAAGATCACTTGTGATAAAATCAGTAGTGATTTTTTATGTACGAGATCAGTGATCTTAAAATCAGCAGTGATCGGTGGTTTTCCCACCCCTGTTAATAACTAATGATATTACTTGTCAATATAAAATACTGTTTATATTGGAACAACGATACTTATAACAAATAGATCATGACGTATATCGGTAAGTATAATTGATTATTATCGCAAATCAATAACATTGTTCGAGTTGATTCAACTAATTGCAATGTCTAAAACAACTAAAACCGATTTGTTTTTCAACTAATAGAATTTTGTTTCAATAACAACGCCAGTTATTTCAACTAAAATATTTGTTGAAATTGAAAGGTATGTGTGCTCACTAATAGACAGCATTTGTTTTCAACCAATTATATTAGTTGTTTCAACCATCGTTTCTACTAATCGAAAAACAAAAATGACAGTTTAGTTAAAACAAGAATCGATTAGTTGTACCAAATTTTAACCAATCAAATTCAGAAAATCAACTAATATTCTGGTTGAAATGGGATCGCGGGTGGTTCCGTGTGGCCTTTCATCATGAATCGAGTACCTCGTTTGCATGGGTACCCAATCAACGTATTTTATTTAAACTATTCATCTTGTTGATATCTGCTAGATTTTTTTTATTTTTAGCTGCTAACGAAATCAGACTTAAAAACTTGTTACGATTAATTTCTCTTCATCCCTTCACATTATCAAAGTGTAAAGCCCAATAGATTATTAGTTCATAATCCAACGTTTATTCCCGTTTTAACCGTTGTTAGAAGTAAAACCAGTTTCATTCCTTTGGCCACGCAACTATTGACCATTTGGCTCAAATAGCTTACATTACATTAGCGGATAAATATAATTTTCCTTAGACTCTGGTACCAACCGAATAAGTTATCTTATCAGCACGCGAAAGCTTCTAGATCCTGAAGGCCCATCATCATCGCCATCATCGTCATCATCATAGCCACCGTGAAACTAGCAACAAATATAAAAATTCAGCTCCACGTTGTTATCTCACCTTCCCGTCACTCCTGTCACTTCGATACCTCAGTAAATCGGTAAGCAATGCTTATCGCACTCATCATCACCCCCACCAAACAACACACTAGACTGTCTTCGTTCTCCAGCGTCTGCACTCAAACGGCACAGGTTGATGAAATCATACAAGCTAGATTCGAGTTCTGGCATAAAACACATTGACTGCCGGTGTAATGTCACGAGACCGTGTGATATCTCGAGGCCATTCGCGCAGTAGCAGACCAACAAGTCAACAAGTAAACTCGCGCTTATCGCGATTAATCGCATTTCCACGACGGGCCAAGCTAGAAAATATCTCCAGCACACGATTCTGTCCAGCGATGACTTTGTTTAATTCCACCCGGGTAGCCCCTCCGTCTGCCGAGCACATTATAATATTTGCCTAGGATAAGCTTGATTGAATTTGAAATTAAACTTGTTTCTTTTCTGTTTCTTTCTTTCAGCTCACCACAACATCAACAGTCAGTACAGCAGAGCTACCACCGATCATACGAGGATTATATCCACCCCCTACAGCAGCAACAGCAGCAACAGAGCCAGCAAACCCAGTCTCAGACTACGACCGGCGGTTCCCCACTGCCAGGTCTGTCCGGTCAGCACTCGGCTGGTGGTGCCGGCAGTATGCTAGCACCGCCGAGTCCCAGCATGCATGGTTCCGGCAGTAACGGCATGATGTCCTCCCCGCTGATGCAATCCCATTCGCCACTGCTTTCGTCGAACCCCTCCCTGCTGAATTCCCAGTCTCCATTGCTATCCAATTCCCCACTGATGAGTCAGTATTCGCCCTATCAGGACGTTATCCCTACCATCCTACCGCAGGATGAACCCGGTGGATGGGGTGGTTACGCACTGGCACCGGGACCCTATCAGAGCGAATTCTGTGCCTCGAACTACGGTGTACTGCACCAGCGCCAACAGTACGGACCCGGAGGTCACGGGAAAATGGGGCCCCATGGGTCATTGAAAAGTGCCAAAGAAGCACGCATCCGACGGCCCATGAATGCATTCATGGTGTGGGCCAAGGTGGAACGGAAAAAGCTGGCCGACGAGAATCCAGACCTGCACAATGCCGATCTCAGTAAAATGCTAGGTGAGTAAGCGGTTCATGTGTTTTATTTTATCGCTTCTACATGAGGAAGGATGGACATGCAGTACATATTTGTACATTGATAATAGTAAAGTGTACTTCTATGATTAATTTTTTTTTGACTCTCAAAATTGCTTTAGGATAATTTTCGGTTGATATCATGAACGGTTGTTGTGCGCAGTTATGGAAATAGTTTTTGTTTTTGAGTTAAAGATTAATAGTATTTTCTGCGAACAAAAAATACGAATGTAATGTCGTGAAGTTGAGTTTAATCAGCGAAATTTTACGGACAACGTTTCCAAATGTGCAATCGATAGATTTGTCAACTTTACCGGTCGTGTGTTAATCTTATCGGGGAAGCGCGCGTGTCCGTCGCCGATTTCCAGCTTTCCGACCACATTACTTTTTCTTATTGAAAAATGACTCTCCCCTCCTAAATACTAATACGTTGAGTCAAGTATCATAAATTGCGAACGATTAGCTAGAGCTTAGCTTGTCTGGCTTGTGCAGAGTAGATTCGATTCGTGTGTGCTTTGTAGCTGAAACGGTTACACACGGCTACAACCGGGAATCTGGAACGGGGACGGGTTGAATGTTGGAAGTCAGTATTTAATTTCCGGTGTCGAGTGAGAAAAAAATAGTCAGTGTGATTTAGATTATTTATATAGACACTCATCACATCCAGGTAAAAATTGTATCGTCCAATCAGCAGGAAACTGACCAGTCCGTAAAAATCAAAACAAATTTTATTTTTATTGCTTAACCACGGTACATAGAGACGAAAATGGCAAATTAGGTTTTTATCTATAGACGCCAACTTTAGCGAGATAAGATAGGTCTTCCTCCGTTAGGTGGATGAATTTTCGGTTGATGAAGTTACAGGGTGGGTGCTAGTGGATACGCTCGATCTCAGTTCGTATGCAGGTTATTGTTATGCTCTGCTGTTGTATCAATGATGTTATTGGTAATGACTGTCAACGTCTGTAAAGCAAAATAAATTTAATGCATCAGTGTCAGTATCTGATGATTTATCTTTTTCTATACTGATTAGTAAAAAGGCAAAGTGTTTTGTTTCGCGTTTAGGCGCCATACAGGATTATGTGTATCTATGCAACAATTAATTATTTATTCACTCAACGGTCACGGTACTTTGAATTTTGCTGTTGTTGTTGCAATGTTTTTCTTTTTCAGTTTATTTTGTATCCCATTTTCCCATCATATGTCACATAGGTTAGTTGTACCAAAAGTCATCTCATTAGTAGAGTCGAAATATTGTTTTGCCGATTACTCGAGAAGAATCGCAGATCTGGCAATGAGATAAGCTTAATTAAAATTCTGGCACCGCTTGCATTTGTATTTGTGTACTCATTATATGACATTAATAGTCCTCGCTGATGCAATGGTGAGCAACTAGCAACAAGGCAATTGTAAACATCTTGGCACCTTTTTTCGAAAATACTAAGGATGCGTTTATCCTATCGCCACGAAACTCTGTTTCATAATCTCATGGCCATATAGAACAACCGGTCTAATGAGCGGATTGCCCTTCTCTGCGGAAAGGTAATAGAATTACTGGAGAACTCGACCCCTAGTGTTATGTACCATTCGACTCAGCTCGACGAGATCGGAAAATGTCTGTGTGTGTTCTCGGATATGGCTGAACCGATTTCAGCAAATTGAAAGCTACTAATGGGTTGTAAATCAAGTTCAAAGATCAAGTGACTGTCACTTCCGGTTCCGTATATCTACGTAACCAGTTCATCGCTGGTATAAGCGACGTAACCAACAAAACGCATTTTTTTATATCCGCACAATTTGCTCGGAGATGACTGAAGCGATTTACACAAGCGTTTTTTTTTTGCTGTGCATCTTGAAACTCGTTTAAGTTTCACAATTTTTTTGTGAATCAAGTTCGAAGATCAATTGGTTTTTACTTTGGTCCCGGAGATATGAAGTTATAAGTAGTGTAACCGACAAAACGCGTTTTTTATCCAAGAACATTTGACTTCGAAGTGCCCACCTCCTTCTTTTGCTCGAACGCCTTCAGTATACGTTTATCCAACTGAGGGTTAGCAGGACCTTTTTTTCGATCGGTTTTCGGTTTATTCTCAAAGGTGTTATCCTCACCGAAGTTCCTGATTGCATTTCGCACGGCTTTTTCACTTACTCCTTCCATTTTTGCTATCTTTCTCAGTGACAGTCCGCGTTCTGTGCACCATTTGTACACAATTTTTCGACGTTGTTCTGCTGAAAGTCCACGCATTTCGAAACAAACTAATGAAAACGAATAAACAACTGCACAAGTGGTTAGAGAAGAGTGTAAACAACAGGATGCAGCCATAAAAGTGACAGATTCTGAACCATTGCGAAATGGCAGCGGTTTTTGGTTGCGTCCATACTTTCTGGGACAGTCTTTATTGCATCTTTGTTGTGAGGCATACCACTGATTCCATGAGATGTCGAAATAAGTTCCACTTTAGATATTTTCGTCATTATTTACGGTACTTCCAGAGCCGGTATTCAGGAACGAGCATCACTCAAAACGTTTCGTATGTGTTAATATGACGAATAAATTGCAATAGTTTTTAGTCCAACTTTGAAGCTCTTTGGTATTGTCATCTTCAATATCGGTTTGAATTTTAAAAACCCATCACCCTGTAATTCCAGAATTGGAATCGGACAAAATTCACCAATTTTGTATGGGACACTAAGTCTTGAGGCATATTTTAAGAAAACGATTGAGCATTGAGATACGATTCGATACCTGAATTCAAAAATCGGGGTTGTAACCGATGTGTAACTAGATTCAAAATTATTGAAAATCAGTGTAGACATCTTTGAGAAATCGCAGTGTAATTAACCTTTCGGTACCTTACGAATCGAAAACTGAATACCGCTAAAACTGAAATAAGTTTATTTGTCCCCGGCGAACGACCAAAATTAGGTTAAAGCCGGGTATAAATAAACGATATAAAAAAAAGTTTATTTGGCTCTCAACTATCGAAATCTGCAAACCTGGTAAAACATTATTTTTTGTGAAATAGACATTTTTATAGTAATCACCCCGTATCTCCTTAACCGGAAGTCGGATCTGACTAAAAAAGTAAGATGTTTTATAGGATCTAAAACCTTTCATTTGAATCTTAGATGGCTCTGAAATTCCATTTGAATCTTAGATCGGTTCAGCCATCAACCAGAAAAAAATGAGTTAAATTAATTCAATTTCGTTTCACATATCAGCACACATATCACATATCTCCGAGAAAATTGACTGAAGTTTGCCACACACGCATTTGCTGATCTCGATGAACTGATTCGAATGGTATATGAGTGTTCTGTTCTTCCAGCATTTATTGCTGTAAGTAGTTCTATTCAATATAAATATGAAATTGTTTTCAATTCGAAAATGCTGCCATATTTGTCATAATCTGGTTTACATATGTCATATTCGAACGAAAACGTCACGAAAAAAGATGCTGGAAACAGCCTTTTCGGTACTTAGAAACAATGGTATGTAACAGTATTAAAAATCGTGTTTCGCGTTGCTTCCAAGCCTCGCTTTATCATACAGCGCTCAAAACTCCTACTGCTGGAATAGGAAAAAGTGGCTTACACAAAAATATCGATATCTCCGCTAAAACTGAACGGATTTCAACAAACTATGGCTATTACCGTGTGAAATCTAAGTCTCAAAATTTATTTCGTTTACAAGGACAATTGTGACAGATATTGTCAAAAAACATGATTGAAAATTTTGACTTAAAACTTCATAAAACTCCAAAAGGAAACATCCGATCTCAAAAACATTTAATAGCATTCAGGGCGACGAGTCGACCTCTTTGTTGACGACACACAAACAGACACACACATATACATACAAGGGCATTTGCTCAGTTTGTCGAGCTGAATCGATTGGTATATTACACTAACCTGATTCTGATGTAGTTAGTTTAGTTACTATTTATTTGAAAATAGATCTATTAGTTCAATTATACTTAATAAAATTGGAATATTTTTAATATCAAAATGAGACGCCATAGCTAGTAGTGATTTCAAACAGTTATTAAACTATTTCTTAATTCCGTTAATTAAATGTTAAGAACATATCAAGTATCGTCATTACGGTTAGATATGACGGTAAATTTTGATATAACTTTTGGTATTTAGAGATAAAAATACTCTGGATGCAGCTTTTGAAAGTAAAAAAAAATTCTGCTAACACTTTGCTAATAATCAAAAGCACTCAACATCTGAATTACCATTCTTCTCAAGTATTATTTTTAGATCCGTATTAGCACATTCGAGCAATTCAAAAATTCTGTTTTCTTATTTATCTGCGTCTTCTCCATTCCATCGTTTATTATGCTCACCGCTCTGATGGTCATGTACCAAACCGTCAAGATTTATATTTATTGATTTTTGCATTTCCTCTTTCGACTCTTCGGTATGATTCTCTTGTACTCTTTCTTCCTCATTAGCGATTCCGTTTTACTACGCCTTTTCACTCCCCACATCCACTGGACCACTTCAGCGTTTTCTCATACTTTGTCTCTCGCTCTCCCCCTCTCGGATTTCATGCACCGATATATCTCGGCGCAACTTTTCGCTGCCCTCGTGCATGTAGTCGTGAGGTACCAGAGCAATCGTTCGGGCGAGATATGGATTTGTCTCGCTTTGATTTCCACACTCTTGGTCTCTGTCGTTCCGTGGTCGGTGGTTGAGTAGCTTCGAATTTCCCTTCTTTGTCAGGTCGGCGATTCGACGGCAATTAGACACCGCCCTCTTTCGGTTCGATACCATTGGTCGATGTTACATTCATTTCCAATCTTGGCGCACGGATGATTTCGTTTTCTGCTACTAGGCTTTCGGATTTTCTCTCCGTTGGCGGCGCGTATTTGGGACGCTTAATCCGTTGGCTGTCCATGCCCTCTTTCGGTCTGCGCAGGCGGATGAGCTGTGCGGTGCACCCAATCTTCAGCGGTGTCGTGATGCGCTGCGTCGATGTAGTTTCCCCGCAACGTACTGCCCGATATTTATGTGCTTTGTCCAAGTGCTATGACTGGATCGATCGTTGAAATATGGGAAGTTTGATGCACGTATGTGATTGCGGTCCGGGCGGGAGTTTCCTTGGGTGGTAGAAGCCTGCAGTGGGCCGTAGTAGTGCTCGGCGTAGAGGGACTGTAAATCATGTTGCTTACAAATAAATCAAGTCTGTTCGGGGCTTGGTATGTGGTGGCGACAGTTGGTAGCCACAATCGATGATGGTCTATCGAAATACCACGACTGGGTTCTGCTTGCCGCGATGTTGGTCTGTATATGGTCGGAACTGGCTTTTGGGGATTTGGATTGCAGAATGAAGGATTAATTTTTAGTATGACACAAATAACAGGCCGAAAAATAATCATATTGCGATCGATAATGAATTTTTCATTGCGTGAAATTATGAAATTATGATTTTGCACAGATTCGTTTCAAATTGAATATATAAAAATAAATGTACTATGATTATTCGAAATTCAAGCCTCGGCTTTTAAAACCAGACAGAACCGAGACTAATTATAGCTATTCCTGTATATGTTTTAAATTGAACGAAATTCTTATAATTCTGCTTGAGGTATTTTTTGTATAACTAACTATGTGTACAATACTTTGTAGAACATTTAAATAGTAGAACTTGTATTTTCAGAATCTCAGAGAAAATTGAGTGATAATTTTTCTCATAACAATTTTTAAACACACATACAAACGCACACGCAGGCATTTGCTTAGTTCATCGAGCTGCATCGAAGAGCATGTCACTTTCAACTGGTTTGATCAAAATAAAACTTACCATTTCTTAGTTTAATTAACACACCCGGATATGAAAAACTACGGGTTCAAGTTCTGTATCTGCGGTATATTTTCATATCTGCTATTCTTTTCGTCAGTCTTTTCCCTATCTGTTTCCCCAATAGGTGATGCTAAAAGTAAAACGTTTACTTCAAAAGTTGTGGTTCATCGCATAATTGAGAATTTCTCACGTGTTTTAACCTTTTTTTACATCAATAAATGGTTTTTTTTTGACAAATTTATACTCTTACAATACTACATTAAGCTACATTTCGAAAAATATGTATACTTGCATAAATTGATATTCATAGTGCAAAAATCGTTCAAAAGCATATCATTTTGCAAAACAAATTGGATGCAAAAACCGGATAAAAATTTTACTGATTTTTCCGAAACAAATGTTACTATTCGGTTCTTGCATTCAATTTTTTCGCAGATGTTGCTGTGGAACGCAGCATGGATCAGGCAGCTCGTAACAAACGAGAAATCCATTCCTCGTCTGCCGATAAAAAATACAATGCAAGAACCGGATGAAAAAATTGTTTTAATAAATTGATTTTAAACGAAATCAAAAATCCTGGGTCAGTTTTTGTATTCAAAGTTTTTATCCAGAGTTCTATTCAAATATACTTAGAAGGGTTTTTCATACTAAATTGATCATTTTTTATTCTCGCAATACAGTCGTACATTTTAGACTGCTCAAAATTTTTCCGAAAATTACCAGCACTTCAAACGTGATCCTTCTATTGATTTATCAATTAATTCCGAATTTCACACTGAAGGTAATACTTCATTCTATGAAATCAATTGTAATTGCAATTGAATATAATTCGTTTAGACTGGAATTTCTGAAAGAATCGAGTTTCGTATAGCTTTGGTAATAATGTTAAATACTTCAAATGAAAGCACATATTTGTTAATATATTACGAGAAAAAGGTATTCATACATATCAAAAATAAAAGTGTACCCTTCAATAATTGCATCATTAACATTTGGTGAATGTAGAGAATGGCATTTAATGAAACTTCTAGACACCCATTCAATTTATTCTAAAATTCATAAGTTCAATTGGAAAAAATAAAATTTTACAAAACTAAATTATATCGAACAGTATTATATATATATATATACAAAAAATAATACGCTTAATGCAAAATCTCTCTCCGCTAGGTGGATTGCCCGATCAGAAAACCGTATTAGGATTTTTGAAAACTTGTAGCTCGTTTTAATATTAATACTAAAATAGACATATAATTAAGATATACAGTTTTATTGTCCATTGATAGTTCTATTTAAATTACATCAAAATGTGACATTTCAAAAATGGTATTTATTGTTATAATTATTTTTCACTTACTGAAAGAAGAGAAAAATGCAATACGATACACAATTCTAAGCCAATTAAGATACGACAATAATATTTTTCATAAAAATAATCTTAGCTATAATCGATACAAATGTTTGATATAAAATTTTGATATTTTAACAACTATCCATAGTGAATTTAATTTTCAAAGATAGGTTTTGTGTAATTTATAATATCAAAATTTGATACAATTTTGATAATCACGTTTGATCGGTAAGTACGTTTTTTTACGTTCAGCAAGAAACAGACCGAGGATAAAGATAGATGAACAAACGAAAAATTAAAATTTACGAATATCCAGTGTCATTCAAAGGAAGGACTCGAATCTAACCGAACAAATTCCATAGAGTATTCCAATTGAATAGTACGCTTGCTACTTTGCACGATCCGGTTGAAGTCCATAATTCATCCTTACCTGCCCCTTTATCATCGGGCAGGACGGGTTTCAGAGTTTTTATTTAGTCTTGTGTTTAAAAACATTCAAAATTAAGAGTAAAGATACCAGGTAAGGAGTGTATCGAAAATAAGCTATCCACATACATTTGTGTTGTACGCATGTATTTGTGATGGTTTTTTATGCTTAGATCACAGCATGCTGTGCGTTTGACTGCCAGCTTTCGTTTATTCACTTGTTGGTGCGGCTGAAATTCTGCGTTTTCAAAATGTCACGTATTGAAAAGGAAGTGAAAATTAAGATTCTGGACACATGGCTAAGTAAGAAGGGTATTACTATGCGAAAATTGGGGAAGCGATTTAGAATTTATCATGTCAGTGTTAAAACCATCATCAATAGGTTTGGGGAAAACTATTCTTTGGATGAGATAGCAGGAAGAGGCAGAAAACCCGGTTCTTCCAACCCGAAACTGGACCAGGAAGTGGTATCTCTAATCATGAAGAACAAATCAATGTCAATACGTGATTTGGCCAGAAAAGCAGGAACGAGTGTCGGAATGATCCAGCGTATCAAAAGGCGAAATCACCTGAAAACCTACAAGAAGCAGAAAATCTCGAAACAAAGAGTAGAACAGAAGAAGCGAGCAGCAACAAGGGCCCGGAAATTGTATTCGCGTCTTTTGCAATGTTCGGATGCATGCGTTTTGATGGACGATGAGACTTATGTAAAGGAGAACTCAAAAACCCTTCCAGGTCCACAGTACTTTACTGTCGTCGTTGAGAATGATGTGAGCGATGCGGACAGGTCGATTCAAGTGAAGAAATTCGGTCGAAAGGTACTGGTATAGCAAGCAATATGTTCCTGTGGTTTGAAGACAACAATTTTTTGCACTACTTGAACTATAAAAGCAGAAATCTATCGATCTGAGTATCTCTAGAATAGATTGCTGCCATCATATAAGAAGCATAGTACACCTCTACTGTTTTGGCCGGATTTAGCGTCGGCTCATTATGCCAAAAACACTCTCAATTGGCTTGCGGAAAAGGGTATAAATTTCGTTGAGAAAAATATCAATCCACCAAATTGCTCTCAGCTTCGACCCATCGAACGTTACTGGGAAATCGTGAAAAGGGCCTTCAAGAAGACTGGTAAGGCAGCTGGGAACATGCAGGAGTTCAAAATATTTGTGCTCAAGCGACCGAAAAATTCGATGCAACACTTGTCCGGAACTTGATGAAGAGCGTTCGATCAAAAGCTCGAATATTCGTGAAGGAATAACTTAAATAATTTGTGGATAGCTTATTTTCGATACACTCCTTATACTGGTTGTAGTGAGCGTTTCTTCGTCAAAATCAAACACATATTTTCAATGAGAAATTTAGGAAAAAACGTTCAAAGTATTAACCATTGCTTTCCACATATCTTGAACACCCAATTTTCGACTTCGTAGAAGCCGCAGTGCTGCTCAGACCAGGCCCGTGCGCAAGATTCATTCAAGGGGGGTTTAAGAGAGAGTTCAAGGAAGGGTTCAAAAGGGGGGAATTAGCTTTTGTACGGTCAGAAATTGTTTGTTGTTCAACATTGTTTGCCAATCGGCGTTTTCAGACTTTTTTGATGGTCTTTCACGCTCTTCATTTCTCACATAAAAATCATCATCTCTGAACCGTTTAAACCATTTTTTGTATGTTGTTCTGATAGAGCTTGACCACCATAGGCCTCAACAAGCATTCGAGCAACCCTGCAGCACTTGCAGACACAAAATTCGACATTTTTAATACGATAAAAAATATGATGTTGTTTGTTCCATGACTTGACGTGCTCCCATTCGTCTCAGCTCCAGTAGTCACCTCAAATACGAATACCGTTAGTTAGAGTGAGATCTGCTATCTCTGTTCTATAGATTGGCTTTAAGAGTAAGATGAAATAAGATGCATTTGCTTTGAGTTTTCGCGTCACTATAACAGCAGTATTGCACAATTTTCGAACTATTTTTTCTGCGATATCGCTCCTTGAAACCGAAGCAAAGTTATTGTAAAATATTATAATCGTTTCGTAAAAATAAATGACCAAACCGGCATCGGCCAGAAAAAATCGAAAACATGTTTTCGTTCGGCACGTCATTAAAGACGTTGCACTCCGTTGCAAAATATAAGTGTTCTGCAAATAGCAAAAACTGCTTAGCAGTTCAACTTGAACTGCCGAGTTTAGCAGTCAGCAGATCAAATTGAACTGTTCTGCACTGATGAGTCAAAGACGAATGTTAATTCGATTTAATTTAATCGCAGTTCGTTCAATCTTATTGAGTAAGTATATGTATTTTCTTATAATTGGTTTCATTTCATATTATTCCATCATAATGTAATTCTTTGGTTTCAACCAATCTTTTAACCAAACACACCTTATTATGTCTGATAGAATAGGGTTACCTATGAATAAACATGTTAATCAATTTGTATGTCGATATCCGTCACTCGTCAACATCGCGTCGTTCTTCGACCAAATATAGAAACTACATGTGTAGACTTTGACTTCTTTGACTGCCTTGAAACTTTCTCAACATGTTGAGTTCCACTCTCCGTCCAACCCTGTTTCCGTCAACCTTCGTTGATGGCGAACCCGATATAAACATTCACTGCCAAAGTCAGGTGCAATCTCCAATGCACCCAGTCCCAATTATAGGTCAGTTGGACTTCTATTGTTCCGGCGTGAATCCAATTTAGTGGTGCGATGTGATTGCGGCTTCAACGAGCAAGGGGGGGCAGGAGATCTTAGGTACTATAGGCAGACAGTACGTCATGTGAAAAAAAAACGGGTGAACAAACTGTTTTGTTTTCAATTGGGGACTACGAAAGGGGAATGGGATGTATTTTTTTACATTCACGACGGACGGATTGTAATTTATGCAATACTCACATTGAACTGTGCCGTCGGTGTAGGTGAATATATTTTCCGTTTGGCTTGGGTCGAAACTTTCGTTCGATAGATCTGCTGGAATCAATGTCAACTGTTTTCAATTAGCAGCGTGGAAATGAACAGTACTACTGATGTTTTCTACATTATCTGATTGTGAGCTCATCATAAATTCTTGCTATTTACACAAGTTTATGTTCTAAAAGTTGGTTCATAGTCGGAAGCAACGGGTGTGATAAACTTTTTTTAAAATTTTAATTTCAGTTCGGTAGAGCATTTGATACCTCTCACCCGCAATACATGACTCTTGAATGGTTGTAAAGTCGAATCCAATTTGTAATAGATATCTTGCACAACCGATTGGACAAACAACCGCTCCCAAACACCATCCGGCTGCAGTTCGTTTTCAATGTCACTCCGTGTCGCACGGCTGACAGTTCGTCAATCAGTCGACAGCTAAGCGGCATTTACTCATCATTCCCAGAAGTTTCAAGTTATATACGGGCTGCAGCTCACATGCAAATGATGTAAGCCTTCCTCCGATCGCTTCGATCGAGGCACATCACCGAAACCGGAAATGACTATCCCTACCCATATAGCGGGGCCGACAGCGCAAAGCAACGAAGCGGAGCCAAGAAGGTCTAGAGCTGCCGCAATGTGTGTAACATCCACTGTGGATGAAGTGGCAAATTTGAGGTGCTTGATTTAAAAAAAACTGAAATTGCTCATCTCCATTAAAAATCCGACGAGAAAATTTAATTCGAAACGCTTTCCAGCGGAACTGCGATTTGGCGCCATTTTGTTTCAGATCGATGACTAATCTATGTATCACGGTTTCGCCCATTCGAGCGGCCTTCTAGGGGCTTTCCAATTTTGCCTACGATGAGCTGGCTCTGGTCTCCGGTACCGTTGCTGTTGACGGCAGCAATGACGATGATGATGGACGAAGATCCGAGGGAAAAGATACGCCTCGATAATTACTCCCCCGAGGTTTTAAATGCGCTCTGGAATCACGGACCGACCGAAGGCCTCCATCGACGGGCGAATGGAGGCAATCCGATTAGGCATGGTACTTTTCTACCGTTGCTGCTTTCTATTAATCAAGGTCTATGAGAGGGACTACCGGGAGCTAATTTGTCGTACCGAAGATCTATGAACAGGAAAGCCATCTTCATTATGAGGAGGGGGAGGGATGAACACTCGGTAAATCAGTTGGAAGCGAACGCTTTTTTTTTTCAATACAACGACCTGGGTTGGACTGCTGCTTTCCGTCTCTACACTACTTGATCTCATTTTCTACAATCTTCCTCCACCCAGTTTTCCGCCCTCTCTGGTTTCGTCGGTTGATTGCAACTCGAGCGACACAGCTAAGAAACTGTGTATCGGAATGGTGGACGCGCGAGCCTCAACAGACTCTAGCAGTTAGACACGCATTTTTGCGTGACGAGCTACAACTTGTGCGCGATGTCTTTGAAACGAACATGGCTATTCTCAGCGAACGTTGAAGGGTACATGGATGATGGTTTCTAATTATTGGTAATATACTATCGGGATACGATAGAAAAGTTGGTTCCTCGTTTCGTCGCCCGAGAGGAAAATTCGCGGAAAATATGACTGGGTTCGATTGACATTTGAATTGACATTTATTACAAAACGTTACGTTTGAAATATTGATCGGCAACACGAGCTCAGCATAACGATCATTCGATTAATCGATCAATTCGTGGCTTAGCGAAGCTAGCGATCAAACAAGTTTCTATAGAAAATGCGTTGCCGGTTAGTTATAGTCTTCTGGTTTCATTGATCACAACAGTTTCGTCTCTATTCGAGAAAGGTTGTTTCCATTCATTCGATGTTTCATGTTCTAGAGTTTTAGTAAAATTATAGCTAAAAATTGTGTAAAGTAAGAATGCCAGAAAAGTGGTATCACAGTTCAAGAACCATCACCAAACCGTATTGTTTCGTGATGGATGTGAAAAAATGGATGTCAAAAAGGAACAGGATCGTTGGAGAACTTAATTGAACGTTGTTAAATTTTGTCGCATTCTTGTTTTTTTGTATCCAAAGTGAACATTTAGTAATGAGCAATTCCAGAAATGAACTGCAGAAAATGTGGCATTGGTCTAAAAAGCAAGTAATGTTCTACAGGTGACAACGGTATTATGTATATTTGAATTATTTGTAAATAACGGAATGACGGTACTGAATGATGAACAAGTCAGTATAATTATGAAAGATTGATGTTCAATGCAAACAGGCTCTTACCCAGGATTTCGTTTTGGAAGGGGCCAGGTGACTTCACCAGTTTCGGAAGCACCAGAAAAAGCGATCAAAAACGTCACATCGATTTTTCAGATATTCATTGGACTACTAGCTGAATTACCCGGCGTTGCTCGGAAATGTATCGTGAAGGGAAGGCCGAAAAAAATTCTCGAAGTTGTCCTGCTTAGTGAAATACAGATCTCACAATAATCATAATTTTCATGGTATTCTTGACAAACTGAATCAGTTTTATATTTGAACCCTTTTGTAACGTACTTCAGTACTTCCTCGTCACAATCGATCTACAATGCCTTTGGCTTCCATGGATATAATCACTTGCTACTCCCTCCTCTTTATAAAAATTATATGACATCATGAATTGTTCAAAATTTTCCATCTGATAATGATTATATTATAACGAAAGGTTGTTTAACATCATAAATACATTCGTACTATAGAATAACATTTTTATAATTTATTTTATCAGGACTTTAACCATTTTGGCCGTTCATCGGGGAGGAAAACTTATGGAATAACGATTCAGTTAATACAAATGTTGTTGTAAACTCTGTGTAAAATGTTCAAAACGACGTATGTAACAATGAGAGATTCTCTTTGTTTCCTTTTTTTTTGATTATTACGGCACTCTTAGCAATCCTTCTCTCCAATCATTTACCGATAATAATAACTAAAGCTATCATCTATTAATCTGCTCTGGAGAAATTACCGAAAAAAGCAGGAATATTTTGCAATAATCGAAAGAGAAATTAAAAAAAGAGAATCTCTCATTGTTACATACGTCGTTTTGAACATTTAATACAGAACTTATTTTCATTACGTTGAGTCGACAGTTTTTTCAATTTACATAATAAAATGCACATTGGTTGTATGATTTCGTCAATTCAGATCAATGTTGAGAATACTTATTCTGTACCAATTTTTCGTAAAACCCGATCAATTTTCCCTTTCACTTTCCATGTTCGGGGCACTTACTCCACTCTCTCACCCTCTAAATAACCTTATAATAACCTTCAGTGAACTTACTACAGATCTCCTTCATGATTACCCTGAGTAGTGTAGAAAGTATCTTTGCTTTCAAAAAATATAGATTCCCACCTTTGGTACATGTGCCAAACTTGGTGGCGATTCGTTTAGTTGTTTTGTAGTTATGCTGAGGCTTGAATACACTCACGTTCATAGGCAGACAAAGATTATTTTCCCTTAGTTCTTTGAATTCCCCGGCAAAATGGAACCAGATCTTTTGTAATTATTTAAAGAAAAGTTCGACCTTGAAATTCTTGCCACTCTCTTGTTTTATAAAAAATGGGAGATTAAAATTTATTTTCAAAAACCCCTTGTTCTAGTCTAAATGTCGATTCTCTTCAAATTTCGTCATTGACCCTCTCCCCCCATGTTAAGGACACTTCCTACACAATTTCCCCCTGAAAATGTCCTAATGATCATTTCTGAAGATTTGAATATGATAGCAATCCGTTCAGTAGTTCCGGAGTTGCACCGTTACAAACTTTACATCTCCTTTTTAGAGGGATGTACTACATCCACCCATTTTTTTACTACATCCACCCAACACGAATTCCCTAAGTTGCACAAAAAAGTATCTATGGTCTTCAAAAAGTATCGATTCTCGTCAAATTAAATAATTTTTTTCATGAGCAGCTGTGAAAAGTGTGATAGCAATCCGTTCAGTAGTGTCGGAGCTATGCCGTTACATCCCCCTTTTTAAATGCACTTGCTACATCCACTCCCTATATCTATCATATCTAAGGTATGGAAAATGTTTGCATGATCTTCAAAAATAATCGATTCTTGTCAAATTTTAAGATTTTTTTCATGGCCCCTCCTGTTAATGATACTTGCTACGCTTCCTCCCCTATAAAAACACCTTCATGACTATTTCTGAAGAGCAAGAAATAACTGTACCAAATTTTATAGCAATTCGTGCAATAGTTCCGGAGTTATGCCGTTACAAACATTACACTCCTTTTTTAGAGGCACTTACTACACCCTCTCCCCACATAATATCCTTATAATCTTATCTAAGTTGTGCAAAAAGTGTCTTGAAAAAGTACCGATTCTCATCAAATTAGATAATATTTTTAATGACCACCTTTGTTAAGGACACTTCCCACGCTCCCTCCCCGCATGGAAATATTCTTATAACCATCTCTGAAGATCAAGAAGTACATGTACCAGGTTTGATAGCAATCCGTTGAGTAGTTTTGAAGTTATGCCATTACAAACATTACCCCCCCCCCCTTTTTTTAAAGGCATCTGCTGCATCCATTAAATTATATCTACGGTATGCAAAATGTTTCTAAGATCTTCAACAAATATTGGTTTTCATCAAGTTACATGAATTTTTTCATGACCCCTCATTGGTTATGACACTTGCTACGCTCTCTCCTCCCATAAAAATACGCTTATGACCATCTCTGAAGAGCAAGAAGTACATGTGCCAAGTTTGATAGCAATCCGTTCAGTGATTCCGGAGTTATGCCATTGCAAACATTACACCCCCTTTTTAAAGGCACTTGCTACATCCACCCCCCATATAATCATATCTAATATATGCAGAATGTTTCTATGGTCTTAAAAAAGTATCGATTCTCGTCAAATTAGACAAATTTTTTCATGACCTCCCCCTGTTAAGAGCACTTACTACGCTCCCTCCCTCATTAAAATATCCTTATGACCATCTCAGAAGAGCAAGAAGCATCTGTGCCAAGTTTGGTGGCAATCCGCTCAGTAGTTTCGGAATTATGCCGTTTTAAACATTACACCCCCCTATTTAAAGGCACTTGCTACATCCACCCCCCATATAGTCATATCTGAGGTATGCAAAATGGTGCTACGGTCTTCAAAACGTATCGATTCTAGTCAAGTTATATGAATTTTTCCATGACCCCCCCTTGTTTATGACACTTGCTACGCTCCCTCGCATATAAATATACTCCCTAAACCATCTCTGAAATACAAGAAGTACCTGTGCCAAGTTTGGTGGCAATCCGTTCAGTAGTTCCGAAGTTATCGCGTTACAAACATACAAACTTACATCCATTTTTATATATATAGATTTCACGAACTTATATTCAAATGACAGGTGTTATTATCCTGTATGACAGTTAATTTGATCGAGAACCAACTTCCTGGTCTGTTATGAGTGTTGAAAATTTTCAAATCGTTATTAGAAGTAACGATACAACAAAAACATAAAAGTCTTGTTAGTTGGTTTTTATATAAACTTGGCGCTACCCAAAATTTTCAAAACTGAGCACACATAGATTTATTTGAGATGACTAGGCCGATTTTCACAAATGATAGAACGGATTCAAATGAAATTTGAATTTATTCCGAATCCGGTTTCTGGATCTAGAAATATAGGATTTTGAGTGCTCAAAATCTCAAACAGTAATACACGTTTCTTCAGTAACTTCTGTTAAAGTTAAAAAAGTAGTCTTTGAAGTCGATAGATTTTGAGTGGTGGTTCAAGATAGATTTTTTTTCATAAATACGTTTATTTTTTATTTACATAAGTTTTTCTTCGTCATGGCATCCATAATACATAGTACTTTAAACCTAATACATTTCGAATATCATATTAGTATGTTGGTATTCATTAGTTAATCTAAACACTGTTTTTATCAAGAGTTCGTGATAGCCCCCTTACTTCGATTTGAGGAGAACGGAAAACATATTCTGAATTTGTAGGTCATAACATACTTTAGCCATACTGTGGTTTCGGTTTCAGGTTTCGTAAAAAGTTATCTAAAATTTCAAAAGGAAACTCACATCGATTTCTCAGAGATGATCAAATTATATCAAATCGAATATAAACAAATAATAGTTTGAATAATCAAAATCAGGTGAACAAAGTGGATCTTTCCGACCTATTGAGCCTTCTTTGAAGCAGTCGTGCCGACTTCAGTCCATGGTCGGGTAATATTTTTTTTCCTGTCATATAATAATGGATCCTGCCAAACATGCATTCGAAGTGCGCTTGCGGTCGTCTTTTTAGTTCTAATTAAGCATGTGCGGAATACAGCGCAGGATATCTTTCTCGTCTGCAGAATCTTTCCGGTAACCCAATACAATTTTATGTATTACTATTATTGAGGTTTTTTTTATTCCCGGTTTTATTCTACATTTTATGTAGTTTTGACACTATCAATGGTATTGGAGTTAAGAAAATCACTAAACTTTTAAAACCACTATTTCAGCCCCATACTATTCATGAAACTTTTTTTTGTTTCCATTTCTGATATCGGTCCCCCCCTCTAGGTACGTGCCTGAGTGCAACACTACCGAACTTACAGCAAATCAAACTTTTACTGAACTGATTCTGGAAGCTTCAGCTGTTTTAATGTCAGTAAAAGTTTTACCGACATCCTTAAATTTAATTGGTGTGTAGAACGATTCGTGTGCTTGATTGATAGTGATAAAGCTGGATCGTTCATTCATGGTATTACGCTTTCGCTCCCCTGGAATTCATATAATACACCCAAACCTCCGTTTACGTAAACTTTTTTTACGTTACCTCTTTTTACGTAACTCTTTTTACGAATAAAATCCCAAATAACGTAAACTTTTTTTACGAACATACTTCGTAAAAAGAGGTTTTTGCATACAATGAAAATCATTTCCCGCTCATTTATATTCCATCAAAATTAATACAATATGGGTATTTTTGGAACGGGTATGATGAGTAGATGTCGGAAAACGATGTAATAGGTGGTTCTAACTTACAAGTTTTCGACTTCCGGTTTATTGATATTCCTTGAAAACCCTTATAATATGGGTATTTTTGGAACGAGTTTGATAAGTACATGTACGAAAACGAGGTTGAGGTGGTTCTGAATTTCAAGATAGCATAGCCATATGCTCCAGTTTTTTGTATCCAGAATTCCACTTTATTAGGGTACTTGTTCAGCAGTTTCAACAGTCTTGATAATCTGAAACTGATTTGTCTGGTATTTTAATCTTTTTTCTATATAATTTAGATAATTTATAATTTAGATCTCCCGCAGGTATTAGGCAACTGATTCAAAAATGTAAGCTTTTACTAATAAAATCCGTTTCTAAAATATTCATATTGTGAAAATATTTAAGCAATTCGAGCAATATCGACACAAATTGTAATGGCTTTCAAGGAATAACCGGAAGCCGCCATTTTGGATTTCAGAACGACCAAAAACATCGTTTTCTTACACCTACTCATCCAACCCGTTCCAAAATTACCCATATTCTGATGATTTGTCACGAATATCGATGAACCGGAAGTCGTCATCTTGGAAAATTATGCGACCTAGAACATCCTTTTCCTGCAAATACATATTATAATATTGCATATAAAACATATCCCATAATATACATACATAGGGAAAACTTTTTTTGCGTTGAAAATTCCAAATAACGTAAACTTGTTTTACGTTGAAAATTCTAAATAACGTAAACTTTTTTTACGTCATAATTCGATTAACGAAGTCCCGATCATTACGTAAATGGAGGTTTGAGTGTATAAAGAATATGAAGTCATCGCCGGTTATACAGCAAATATGCCGCAAAATAGACATATTTTCTGTCTACAGGGTCCGGCACTCGAAGTGTAACCAATTAAAAAGGCCATAAATTCAGTTTGGAAAATTACTTTTACTTAATTCAAAGTACAAAATGTGTAAAAATAATACAAAATTCAGAATCAATTCACTTTTGCTCGATATGACCACCTTTTGCCTTGACTTGATGACTTGAGAGAGCGAAGGAGTTGCTTCGTTTGGCCGAAAGCGGTCAATTTCCGAACATTGTATTTTCTGACGAGAAAATTTTTCCAATTGAGCAATTCGTAAACTCTCAAAACGATAGGGTTTACTTGACCGACCGTTCATACGAGAATTTGAGTCATCGATTGGCCACCAGGAGGCAGCACCCGCAACAGATAATGGTTTGGGCCGCTGTAACCGCAGATGGGCGCTCTCCAATCGTTTTCATCGAGCCTGGCGTCAAGGTAAATGCGACATATTATCGGGAAAGTATTCTGGAGGTTGCTTTGAAGCCGTGGGCAGACAAACATTTCGGTGGCAGACCATGGACGTTTCAGCAGGACTCGGCACCGTCTCACAAAGCTCGAGTGAACCAAGAATGGCTGAAAACCAACGTTCCGAACTTCATCACGTCCACACAATGGCTCTCGAATTCACCAGATGCGAATCCAATGGATTATTCTCTTTGGGCCATTTTGGAGAGCAAAGTCCGAACTAAAAGATACACCAGTCTCGAAGCGCTGAAAAAAGTAATTGTCCGCGAGTGGGCCAAAATACCTGCAAGTCACATTCGGCCAAACTAAGCAACTTCTTCGCTCTCTCAAGTCATCAAGTCAAGGCAAAAGGTGGTCATATCGAGCAAAAGTGAATTGATTCTGAATTTTGTATTATTTTTACACATTTTGTACTTTGAATTAAGTAAAAGTAATTTTCCAAACTGAATTTATAGCCTTTTTAATTGGTTACACTTCGAGTGCCGGACCCTGTATGCCTTCAATTAGTCAGTCTAACTGTGACACGGAATTTTGAGCCCACAAATTTTTTCGTTCACGGCCGTTTTTAGGCTTTTGCATTCATTCAGTCATCGGAACGAAAATATATCTTGACTGACATGGAACAGGAAACCAGTGAATCAATTCTTGGTTAAAATAATACCGCCGGATGTCACATGGCTTACCTGTTTGGAGGACTTATACCATCGGGACAGGTGGACCGTAGTGTTATTTTTAGCCAGTTGAGAACCGCTACCGTCACTATAGAGTTATCTAGGCTGCTCAGAAAGAGAAGTTGACATTGAAGATCAATTTCCAGATATTTTCTCAAAAGAACTCTTTGTATCTACACTAGTGTAATGTGTCTGTCATCACAAGCCACACGTACTCCGTACCAAACTGGTTAAAATCTATATATGTGCAAAGCACTGGAACAAGTAGCATGTTTTATAGCATACGGATGTCCACCCAGGTTGTCGATTTATTAAATTCCACTATATTACTTTTATGACTTAAGACCATAAAAGTTGCTAGCACAAATCTATCGCTTTCGTTGTTCCTGTTCGCAGTGAACGAGCACGAATTCCCACCGACGATGCAATTATACCACCTAACGCCTCCCATGTTTCCAGGAAATCGTAAATTATTCCTTATAGAATCGAGTCACCTCACTTCTGGCAAGTAGTCACCAGACCGAAATTGATCCCCTCCCGAAGTGGACAGGGTCCTGAACGCTCAAAGCCCAATCAGATTTTTATGATCCACTCGTATGTTCAGACCAGCATAATACCTATTTAGAAATTGATTGAAACGCCAGCTAACCAACCGGCGAGTCGAACCGCATAAAATTTTGTATTCCACCGAGGAAGCCACACGTATGATCAATTGGCCACGTACCAAAAGTTCCAGCTCCCTGGAGTTTTGCGAAATGTGACAGCGCAAGGGGAACTGAATAAATAAAACAGAAAATACCTTTCTGTTACCAAAAAAGTCAATCTCCGACCGACGATCGTCGGCCAGTCAATGTCCTACGCCAAGACCCCGATGGAAGGCAGCTTTATTCGGGGGTGATAATTAATGATGAAAAGCACGCAGAATTGCCGCTGATTTGCGCTCACCGTTCGCTAACTGTAGGCGCGGTGGCCTTTTTAATCATTTTCGGTTTTTGTCCGCCAAAATCAGGGAAAGTGCCCGAGGGCTTTGGGGGCGATTGAAGATGTTCCATACCGGTGAAGTACAGCAAACTGGCGAACGGTCTACTGGGTGTCATATTAATAAATTGCAATTTATTGCACTCTCGTTAAGAGGCAAAGGAAGCACACATTCGGAAGAGAGACGGAACGTGGATAGGGATATGAGAAATCCGATGAGCCGCCACTGACTAGCCCGCCAACGGAGTATCCTAAATGGGCAGCTTTGATCGGGTTGTGTTGATAGCCCGTAGGTCACTACCAGCATCGTATGGTGAATATTGGAAAGGGCTTCAGAAGTAGCTGCTGGATTGGTACGAAAGTATTCTGAACCGATAATAGTGTACCTAAATCAACGCATTTGCAAAAAAAAACTGTGTTCCATAAAATTTTAAGGGACCTAATTCTGCTGATTCCATTCAATAATATAATTAAGCTCATAGTACCTCTTAGTAGCTTCAACGTTTCGATGCTCTACCAATGTCTACCGATATTAGGCTGTGGTACTTTGCTTCTGCAATGGGTCTCGTTTTACCAGAAGGGTAAAACCAGCATAATCGCGACATTGCTGTGGCGAAATATTTTGACACCTCATAAATCTACGGCCGGTTGCTCCTTTTGGTTTGCTCTGGTCATTTCTGCAAGCTTTGCGCCAGGTTTACCAAAAAAAATTATAAGAGTCCTCTGCAGCACTGGCAACCAAAGAATTCAGTGTGTGGAGGAAAATGGTCATAAATATGGTTAATAATTTATTGAACTAAGTACCTACCCTGCGTCTAATTAATATTCATTAAACGCCGTCACGCTGCTTTACGTTTTAGCTGTCGTCTTTCGGATCGCGGTGCGCTGCTGTCGACAGTCCATGGATCTTCGTTCGGTAACAAGTTCTTTGTCCACTATCACGAACAGTCGAAAAAGGAAATAATGCTTGGTAGCTCGAGAGAGGATTTTTGATTCCGCCAGTTCTTGGACAGAGTTTAGTCACCGTCACCGTGCCTAAACATGCCTTGATGCTATGAAGAAAGTTTGAATGAAAATAATATTACCAAATAGACGAGCGCTATCGGAGTGCGTCTTTTTTTTGTTTGAAATTATGTATTCCATTCGGGTGACGATGATTGAAATAAACATTTTCCGGACAAAAGCGTGCCCGTTTTACCATAAACATAGCGGTGCATCGTAGTCATTCATGCGTTATGCGATGGGCGCTTGCCCCTTGGGCTGGTGGTGCGGTCCGTAGCATTTATAGTAAACTATGTTCTACGAAATATCACGTAGTACTAAATTTCCTGTTTCGGTAGCGAAATAAAATAGCATAGAATTTCATTGTGTAGTATGTGGAACAGAGCTAGGAAAAAGTGTTGTTTATGGTAGATATGCTGAAGTATTACACCTTGAACAGTGGAATCAAATTGGAGACAACCGTTGATATTTGGAAATTGGATACAAATCATCATTATTCTGTACATTTATGTTATTCAACATTATTCTACCACAGTAAATATTATTGAACTCGCCGTACTTTTTAGACCATGACTGAACCGATTTTCACAAACTTCCAAGCTTCCTTCTGTGTATCAAATAAAAACCTTTCAATTTTTTGAATTTCTTCGCGAATGGTTAAATGGTTCTATATAACAAAGCTCTTACGGTTCCATAGAGTTTTTTTGATTAACATAATGTAATCTGAATTACAGGATGATGAATGTAAAAATGTCAACTTCTAGAGTGTGTGGTCAAAAAGATCAGTGAATTTCTTGAAATAAATTCTCTAGTTTGTAATTAGTTGCTAGTTGGTGACCAAATAAACTGAATTTAATTATTCCGGTATCCGAACAAAAGTTTCTGATGTACCAGGAATGAAGATTAAAAACTTTGAAACGAGATTCGCTCCGATTTCTCAGCGAAAGCTGTATCCATTTCCACTAACTTAGATTAAAAAAATCGTCTTAGTGTTTTTTTAGGTGGTTGTCAAGTTCGATTTGTTAAAAATTTCAAAATTTCTAATGAAGAAAGGCTCTGTAATCCCAACTAAACCTATCTTTTGAACCGAATGTAGAAAACAAATAAAATCATTGGTTTCGGAAGAACCGGTTAAGCTTTTATCTGGTTCTTGCCAAAGAATATGTTTTAAACCTTTTTGGCTTTCTCATAAAGAAATGCTACGAAATTGCTGTGTAAGCCGACTTGTTTTTGTCATATACCATTCGATTCAGCTCGACGAACTTAGCAAATGTGTGTGTGTGTGTGTGTGTGTGTGTGTGTGTGTGTGTGTGTGTGTGTGTGTGTGTGTGTGTGTGTGTGTGTGTGTGTGTGTGTGTGTGTGTGTGTGTGTGTGTGTGTGTGTGTGTGTGTGAGTGAGTGTGTGTGTGGGTGAGTGTGTGTATGTGTGTGTGTGTAAGTGTGTGTAAGTATGTAAGTGTGTATGTATGTAAGCAAAATTGATACTCACTTTTCTCGGATATAATTGGGCCGATTTTTACAAACTTAAACTCAAATTAAATGTTTTATGATCCCATAGCCTGTAATTGAATTTGATCTCGATACGACTTCCGTAGATACAGAGTGATATGGCATGGCAAAAACATGCACTCACTTTTTTCAGAAATGGCTGATCCGATTTTCATAAACTTATGGCGTTTTCGTTTTTAATGTGCACTACACCGGTGCAATGCTACACTGAGGCATGAATAAACGAACAAAAATGACGAAAACATAAACAGTAACCATTGACTATAATTAACGATTCCATTGCACAGAGCTACACCAAACTTTTGATGAGTGCTACACCAGTGGTATCGGTGCAGAAAAAGTGTAGCACTGGTGTAGTGCAATTGGTAAAAACGAACGGTTTCAGTGCAGCTTTCGCTACAACAGTGTAGTGCAATTTAAAAACGAAAACGACATTAGATTCTGATCACCTCAGGGTTACATGTAAAAATTATGGAAAAAATGTGCGCTCAATTTTCTCGAAAACGGCTCAAGAGAAAGGTCTTATTGTTTTTTCTGACATTTCTAGAACATGTAATACGGATCCGACTTTCGGTTCCGGAACTAAAGTGCGATAAGTGGAAAATTTCATGAGTATTTTTTCACAAACGATGATAAAAAACAGGTACAAATCCCATGAAACGGACTGATAAATTCTGTTTTGTGGAAATATAAAATTAATTCGACACTACTGGTCTCCCATTTCCTGTTGTGGAACCTGAAGAAAAACTCCAAAAGTAGAACTCACTTCGGTTTCTCAGCGATGCTTGAACCGATTTTCATAAATCTTGATTTAAATTGAAGCCCATATTATCTCAAAAGCTACACATTCCTTTCGTGACCGTCGTATCGATCGGATGGTAGTTTGCATTAGAGCAGCTGTGCGTTAATCCATTCTAATCCGTTTCAAGGTCATTTAATATCAGATCTTTTGTTCGTGAGCTTGTGCAGTAGATCAATACAGTATAAACAATAAATACCGTTAGACAGTGCCGGGTGCTATTGTGTTAAAACAATAAGAACAGTGAACCGACGTTTAGTGTGGTGCCGTGAACCGGTGCTGTGTGCATATTTATTCTCGGAGGTCGTTGTAACTAACGCTTGGCCTCAGCGGCCGAGTTGCTACGGATCATTAGCTAAGTATAATATTTTTTCCCTTCGTGTCCCTTTATCGTCTTATATTTTGACTCCCCCTATAATTTGCGCGGAACCTCAACCGCGCTATGGCAAGTCCATTAAATTCTCCCCTGCCCCCCGAAGATAAAATGGAAACAGATTTTAAATCTGCCCCAAATAGTAAGACTCACCGGGTTAAACAGTATCCCGAAGAGCCTTCACCCTCGGCCGGCCTTTATGTGGTTTATTTTCGGACCAAAGAGAAGAATAAACCGCTTAATATTTTGAAAATATCTAAAGACTTGGAGTCGAAATATACAACATTGAAATTTATTTCAAAAATTCGTCCCGATAAGCTCAGGGTCTCGTTGACCAGTCTGAAACATGCTAATGAGATCGCTCGAAACGATCACTTTACGCGGGACTACCGCGTTTATATACCAGCTCGCGAAGTCGAGATAGACGGAGTGATCACGGATCCAAGTCTGACATGCGAGGACATTCTCAAACATGGGGTCGGATGTTTTAAAGATCCCTTGCTTAAGAATGTCAAGATACTGGACTGCAAACGTTTGCATTCAGTATCGATCGCCGCGGATGGGACAAAGTCTTATCCCCACTCGGACTCGTATCGGGTGACCTTCTCCGGCTCGGCTTTGCCGAAATTCGTTCTCCTGGCCAGGGTTCGTCTACCTGTACGACTTTTCGTACCACGGGTAATGAATTGCACTAGTTGTCAACAACTAGGACACACAGCTTCCCATTGTGGAAATCGGCCCCGCTGCTCGAAGTGTGGAGAGAGTCATGCGGATGGCGTTTGCGACAGAGACATTGAAAAGTGTCTTTACTGTGGGGCGGCCCCGCATGACCTCACAGCATGTTCTGCGTATAAATTGCGTGGAGATCATTTGAAACGATCTCTCAAGCAACGATCAAACCGCTCGTTCGCAGAAATGCTGAAAATCGCCACACCACCTGAACAGAACCCCTACACCTGTTTGTCTGCGGACGATTGCGACTCTGACGATCCTCAAGAAGGTACATCTTCAACTGTCCCTCGTAGTTTTAGGAAGAGGAAAAATATATCATCTCCTAAACTCCCTAGAAAGGGTTCGAAGATATCTCTTGAAGGCCCTCCAAAAGTAACAGCAGAAGGAAGTGTTGGTAAAAAAAACGAAAAGAAGAAGCCAAAAGCTCCTAGTTCCGGAGACTTGAAATCGGAGAAAGAATATCCAAAACTTCCGGGGACACCCAAAACCCCGAAAGTCCCCAAGGAACCAGAAAACACATCAAGTGCTGGACTTGTAAAATTCAGTGACATTGTGGACTTTATATTTTCCGTCTTCAACATTTCTGACCCCCTAAAAGGTATTTTGATGACTTTCCTGCCAAAAGTTAAAATGTTTTTGATGCAGCTGACTGCAAAATGGCCCCTCCTCTCAGCAATCGTTTCCTTCGATGGCTAATTTTTCGAACGAGGTCAAGGATTCGATCACTGTTTTACAGTGGAACTGTAGAAGTATCATCCCGAAAATAGATCCTTTTAAATACTTAGTAAATAATCTGAAATGTGACGCATTTGCATTGTGCGAAACTTGGTTAACTTCTGATGTATCACTAAACTTCCACGATTTTAACATTATTCGCCTGGATCGAGATAATCCCTACGGAGGAGTACTTTTGGGGATCAAAAAGTGCTATTCCTTCTTTCGAATTAACCTCCCCTCGATATCAGGTATTGAAGTTGTCGCATGTCATGTCACAATTAAAGGCAAGGACCTTTGTATTGCTTCCATCTATATTCCCCCTAGAGCCTCAGTTGGATACCACTGGCTCAGCAGTATCATGCAACTTCTTCCCGCACCGACGTTAGTTTTAGGAGACTTTAACTCTCACGGTGCGGGATGGGGTTGTCTTCATGATGATAACAGATCAGCTATGATCCATGATATTTGCGACAACTTCAATATGACAATCTTGAATACGGGAGAAATGACACGAATTCCCGCACCACCAGCAAGACCAAGTGCGCTGGACTTATCCCTCTGCTCGACATCGCTACGGTTGGATTGCACGTGGAAGGTAATCCCTGATCCCCACGGTAGCGATCATCTGCCTATCGTAATTTCAATCGCCAGCGGATTAAGACCATCGGAAACAATCAATGTTTTGTATGACCTCACACGAAATATTGATTGGAAATGCTACGCAATATCGATATCTGAGAAACTACAAACAACACAAGAACTTCCTCCGGAGGAAGAGTATACGTTTATGGCTGGCTTGATTCTCGACACTGCGATTCAAGCTCAGACGAAACGTATACCCGGCGCGAATACTAACATTCGTCCTCCCAACCCGTGGTGGGACAAAGAGTGCTCATCACTGAACGCGGAAAGATCTTTAGCATTCAAAAAGTTCAGAAAATATGGAACACCTGATAATTATAGAAATTACGCTGCGCTTGATAAGCAAATGAAGAACTTAGTTAAAGCAAAGAAACTAGGTTACTGGCGACGGTTTGTTGACGGATTAACAAAAGAAACATCGATGAGCACTCTTTGGAACACAGCCCGACGAATGCGCAACCAAAACACAACGAACGAAAGCGAGGAATATTCTAACCGCTGGATATTCGATTTCGCTAAAAAAGTATGTCCTGATTCTGTTCCGGAACAGAAGATATCCCGCGCCGCGACTTCGAATACAAACGAAACACCGTTTTCGATGGTAGAGTTCTCACTTGCGCTCTTGTCGTGTAACAATAAGGCCCCGGGGTTAGACAGAATTAAATTCAACTTGTTGAAAAAGCTTCCTGACTCTGCCAAAAGGCGCTTGCTGAATTTGTTTAACAAGTTCCTCGAGGGTAATATTGTTCCACACGACTGGAGACAAGTGAGAGTTATCGCCATTCAAAAACCTGGGAAACCAGCCTCCGATCACAATTCGTATCGGCCGATTGCCATGCTTTCTTGTATCCGGAAATTGTTCGAAAAAATGATTCTCTTCCGTCTAGACAATTGGGTCGAGACTAATGGTTTACTTTCAGATACACAATTCGGCTTCCGCAGGGGTAAAGGAACGAACGATTGTCTTGCGTTGCTCTCAACCGAAATTCAAATGGCATTTGCTCGTAAAGAACAAATGGCATCAGTATTTCTAGATATCAAGGGGGCTTTTGATTCAGTTTCTATAAATATCCTATCTAAGAAGCTGCACCAGCATGGTCTTTCGCCGGTTTTGAATACCTTTTTACATAATCTATTGTCCGAGAAACACATGTATTTTGCACATGGTGATTTGTCGACAATACGATTCAGTTACATGGGTCTTCCTCAGGGCTCATGCTTAAGCCCCCTTTTATACAACTTTTACGTAAACAACATTGATGAATGTATCAACACATCTTGCACGCTAAGACAACTTGCCGACGACAGCGTTGTGTCCATTATAGGACCCAAAGCTGCCGATCTCCAAGGACCATTACAAGATACCCTCGACAACTTGTCGACATGGGCTCTTCAAATGGGTATCGAGTTCTCTACGGAGAAAACTGAGCTGGTTGTATTTTCAAGAAAGCGAGAACCAGCACAATTACAGCTTCAACTAGGGGGTGAAACCATAGCTCAGGTCTTCACATTTAAATATCTCGGGGTCTGGTTCGACTCCAAAGGCACCTGGGGATGTCACATTAGATATCTGAAACAAAAATGCCAGCAGAGAATCAATTTTCTTCGCACAATAACCGGAACTTGGTGGGGTGCAAACCCAGGAGACCTGATCAGGCTGTACCAAACAACGATATTGTCCGTAATGGAATATGGATGCTTCTGCTTCCGATCCGCCGCGAACACCCATTTCATTAAACTGGAAAGAATTCAGTATCGTTGTTTGCGTATTGCCTTAGGTTGCATGCAGTCGACTCATACGATGAGTCTCGAAGTGCTCGCGGGCGTCTTACCGTTGAAAAACCGATTCTGGGATCTCTCATATCGATTGCTAATCCGATGCGATATCTTAAATCCGATGGTGATTGAAAACTTCGAAAGGCTTGTCGAGCTCAATTCTCAGACCCGTTTTATGTCCTTGTATTTTGATTACATGGCTCAGAATATTAATCCTTCTTCGTTTGTTTCCAACCGTGCTCATTTCTTGGATACTACTAATTCTACTGTGTTTTTCGACACATCCATGAGAGAAGAAATTCGTGGAATTCCGGACCACGTGCGCCCTCAAGTGGCCCCAAATATTTTTTATAATAAATTTAGAACAGTCAACTGTGAAAAGATGTTTTACACTGACGGATCAAACATCAACGAGTCCACAGGCTTCGGCATCTTCAATCAAAACATCACCGCTTCTTACAAACTCAGTGATCCGGCTTCAGTTTACGTCGCAGAATTAGCTGCTATTCAGTACACCCTCGAGATCATTGAAACCTTGCCCAAAGACCATTACTTCATTGTCACGGACAGTCTAAGCTCAATAGAAACTCTCCGGGCAATGAAGCCAGGAAAGTATCCCCCATATTTCCTGGGGAAAATACGGGAACATTTGAGAACTTTATCTGAACGGTCTTATTTAATATCGTTAGTCTGGGTCCCTTCGCATTGTTCCATTCCGGGCAATGAAAAGGCAGACTCATTGGCTAAGGTGGGCGCATTAGAAGGTGATATTTATGAAAGACCAATCTGCTTCAATGAATTTTTCAGTATCTCTCGTCAGAAAACTCTCGAAAGTTGGCAAACTTCATGGAGCAATGGCGAACTGGGACGATGGCTGCATTCCATTATCCCTAGGGTATCGACGAAACCTTGGTTCAGGGGGATGAACGTGAGTCGTGACTTCATTCGTGTGATGTCTCGGCTCATGTCAAACCATTACACCTTCAACGCGCATCTCCGGCGTATTAGAATCGTGGAGAGCGGTCTCTGCGCTTGTGGTGACGGTTATCAGGACATCGAGCATGTCGTATGGACGTGTACGGAGTATCGTGACGCCAGGTCTTTATTAAAGGACTCCCTAAGGGCCCGAGGTAGACCACCTGAAGTTCCGGTCCGAGATGTGTTGGCTAGTCGGGATATCTCTTATATGCTTCTTATATACCAGTACCTCAAACACATTAATATCCAAGTGTAATCTGTTATACCTCGCTCAGAAAGTATAATCTCCACCTACAGGTTCGAAACTAACATCCGCTCGATTCTCTCGATCACCGTCCCTCCACCATCTTCATTGGAACTAACAAGATCTTTTTTTGTTACTAACTTTTCGTTCCCCCCTTCCATGTCTCTTCACCATCTCGATGGCAACTAATTAGATCTCTGTAGTTTTCAGACATTTTGTTTCCATACCCCCTATTTACCTCGGTTTTCACAATATTTACTTTTTTTATTTTCTCATCTCTTCGTAACATCACCATCACCGCCTACGGTCCTACGCTCCAGACGATGACCAGCATGCGGGCCACCCGCCGGGCCTTCGTAGCATGGGGGTTTTTCCCGCGGACCCACACGAACCGAAAGGAAGCGGCCATATATAGCACCATTTGGAATTCATGCAATATTCAATTCACCGACACCTGCCGAATACCAGCTAAAAGCTTTTTTCAAAAATTCTAGACGACATAATCTAATGATACTATTCTAGTTTTAAGTTAGTCGTTAATTAAGATTAGGAAATACCCTTGGCATCTTAGAGCTTAAGCAGTGTGCCTGAAAATATATATTACACTATTGAAAAAAAAAAAAATCTCAAAAGCTACTGTGAAATTTCACTCGAATCCGACTTCCGATTACGCAGTTACAGGATGAAGAGTGTCGAAGCATTGAAACCACTATATAAAATGACGATACAAAACCGGTACGCGCTGATACGTGCTAGAACGGAAAAAGAAAAATAACTTGCCTTTACAAACGATGCACACTGCGTGCTTTGTTCAATTTCATTTACGCTATAAAGAAAACGAAAACCAACACCGAAGCTTGGGTTTGAAAACACAACCGAATCCATCAGCACCGTAAACACATGACCAGGAGTTTTTAATCGCGTTGAATAAATAGAATCACTTTGCGGCTACATATGTCGACTACTGGTGTTTAATTTTGGCTGCGGTTGAGAAAAATCTTAGCTATTTTACAACAAGTGCAACCAAAGAGGTAAAAGAATGTCAATGAAATTAGGAGGACCGAGTGTCATATAACATTCGAATCAGTTCGTTGAGTACGCAAAATGTCTGTGTGATGTGTGCATGTAACATTTTGTGCACTCGCTTTTCTCGGAGATGGCAAAACCGATTTTCTTGCTCACTACCCTCAGACTTGCTCACCACCCTCAGATAAAGCGTGACCGTTTTTCACAAATTTAGGTCTTACAAAACTTTAGAAATTCATCCGGATACGACTTTTGGTACCGGAATTACAGGGTGAAGAGTGTTAAATGTTTTATATCGTCACTTAAAGCGGCAAAACCCGAAAAAGAAATTCTTAGCTGGGACCGCCACTATTTCAACCGTTAGTAATAGTAGACGGCCTACCAAATCAACTCCGGCTACCCTGGTTCCCGATTTCCCATTCCGGAAGGACCGAAAATAGTGGTACTCAAAATGGTACTCAGTCAATTATCTCAGAGATGATGTGATCAGTTTTCACGAACTTAGGATCAAGTAAAAGGTCTTATTTTACTTTTAAATTCCTGAATTTCATCTGGATCCGACTTACGGTTTCGGAACTACTAAGTTAAACGGTAAAAATGTTATACTGCCACCTAAAGCGACGAAGTAAAAAAGAAAGAAAATCATTTTAACTACACAGGTTTAAAACTGTTCAAATTTGTAGGTCCTATTTGTTGCTAGTCATACGAACCAACTTAGGCAATTCCGGTTCTTGGAATCCGGTTTCGGAAATATTGAAAATAGTAAGTAAAATCTGCA
This sequence comes from Malaya genurostris, assembly GCF_030247185.1. Taxonomy (NCBI): domain Eukaryota; kingdom Metazoa; phylum Arthropoda; class Insecta; order Diptera; family Culicidae; genus Malaya; species Malaya genurostris. Next base: position 99,245,747 of record NC_080572.1, read on the forward strand.
ATAAGGATGTCACTCACTTTTCTACAAGATGGCCAAATCTATTTTCACACACCTACAGGTTCAAAGAAAAATTCTTACAGTTTCATGTGGAATTTCTGAATTTGTTGTGGATTGTACTTCCGGTTCCGGAACTACATCCAAGTAACAGTTCGAATGCCTTATGCTTCTGATTATGATTTGTAAGAGTTTTGTTATTGATTTTGCTACCACTAACAGTTATATAACAACTGTAATTAGTGCCTCTTTGGACAAGTAATACAAAGGTTTTAAAACTTCTGTAAAACCTTTCATCCGGACAATCTTTGTTTGTGAAAATCGGTTCAGCTATCTCTGAGAAAATCGAGTGACATTATTTGTCACATACACAAATGCATACATATATACATACATACTTACATAAACACACAGACATTTTGACGAACTGAGTCAAATGGTATATGACACTCGCCCCTCGGAGCCTCCGTTCAAAAGTCGGGTTTCACAGTGATTGTATAGCCTGTCTATATGAGAAATATTTCGACGAAGGTTTTAGCGCGAAATATAATTCAAAAGTTGTACTACATTTTGTCCTCAGAAGTAGAAGTGGGTTGAGGCTAGGTGGCCTGACCTAAGTTAATTAATTTTCTACTTGCACGCATCTGCCTTTGGTAACAGTTGATTCAGTGCAATTTTATCCGCAAGTAGTTTGCTTAGTATTATTGAAAAAATCTTGAAAAAACTACAAGGATTAGCCCTATGGGGTTGTTCGAGCCATTGATGTGGAACAATGCAACAAAATTTCTAATGATCCACAATTAAAAAGTTCAATCAATCGTCACACTCTTGAATCCGCAATTTCACGAGAGTCTGCTTAGATTGATCTTGATTAGGAACCAACACCGAACATTGTTTGTCTTGATTTGTGTTATAGCCGACGAAATTACACCAATATCCAAAAATTATGAAATTATATCTTTGTACATACTTGAGATTTCGATATTTAAGCTTTTCATCGCCAAGCTTGTGTTCAAGTTTTGTATGAAAACAGTTATTTTTATAGCGGTTAGTTTCTCTACCATTCTACGATTTCGGTTGAAGCGATAAACTTTTTCTCATTATCAATCGAGTTCATCTTATATAAATTAGAAATGAATCTTAAGCACTCAAAATTTACCCGAGGTAGTTGTCAATTCCTCAGGCGAAACGACATAACATGGAATTTCATCCGAGCTTGCATGACACAAAATCAGAGCATACCAATTAATGCTTCAAACCGTTTTATGGCACTTTTTGTCTTGCTGTCTAGCAACAACCTACCTCTAGCATGCTACGCGTAGGACTGAAACGTTAGCTATAATTTCGCTTCTATTTTTAGACTCGCGTACTTCAAACAGCTTCGCTTTCACATCGATTGACCAATCAGAGCAATGCTTTCCCTTTAATATATCGCTTACTCCTTCAAAACCGTCGTCTATGACAGGGGAATCCGATATGCCGGAGATTTTTAGCAGACAAAGTAGGACACTGCTCTCTACTAATCAAAATTTCAGTCATATATAATTGAAAATACGTGACTTGATACATTCAAATCGAAACATAGAAATATCTCCAATCAGATGATGAAATAATATCAATAATTGATGCAAAATAGACTGAGCTATAAGTGTTTAAAACCTGACCACATTTCTACGTGTATTTTTCCTTGAGTTTCTGATTTGCACCCCTATATAGAAAATAAAGATGTGTTCCACATCAAAACGCCAAACATTCAGCGATTGACTAAGGTGTCATAAACAGAACTGGGCTAAGATGGATTGTATAAACCTTTTGCTTTTGCCGAACCATAAAAACTTACAATATTTTGCCGCCTAGAAGTACTCATAGAAAAAATACTGCCGGCACTGATGATAATGATGATGATGACGATAATCGTTGGTTTAATGATAATAAATTTAATGAAGAAATATGTACCACGAAAAGGCAGGAAACTCTCTGAGCACTGAACTGTGACGTTTGCTCGCTTTCGGTAAACTGTGGACGAAGGGTGCGACGAAGTGGCACGATACGCCGAGGATAGCAACTACAGCTGCTTGATTTCAGAAGCGTAAATGTAGAAAAACAAAAATCTGGACTGTGGGAGTTTTCTTTCCCTGGGAAACAATGGGCGAAAAATTATAGTTAATAGTGTTTTTTCGTAACAAGTGTTGTTCTGCTTTTTATCCGTCTGCTTAGTGTACACGTACATACACCTACAGCCAATCGGTAGGAAACACGTTGCAATTGGGTGCATACTGCTGTTGCTGTGAGGAAAAACATGTTCGAGTGATCTACGAATTGCACTTTTTCTACATGTCGAGCAACAGCATGCAATCTCGTTGTGCGAGACAATTTAACGGCAGTCAGTGTCTGAGGGGATTGTCGTGGGGTACGGGTGAGGTCAAGGGGCACCGCAGTAGCAGTCTTATAGAACTAGAATGAGGAAGGTGGTTTTGCCGGACACCGAACCAGCCAACCGATTAACTGCATGTGGTCCACCGGAACGAGCCGGATAACGTTTTCATTTATCTTGATGCAGTAAAAATAGCGACACAAATGATTTAACCCTCGGAATGAATGATCAAGTGTGTGCTTTATTTTGAAAGTTAGCATTTTCATTGATCCCGTAGTGTCCCATTTGCTGCTGTAACAGTGTTTAAACGGACTATTCCTCTTCTGCTAGTTGAAGTCAATATTTCCAGTTAAGTTAGAATGTTTTCTAGAATTTTACCAACATCTGATTTCATCAACCGACAAGCCCCGAACATCATTAACATACCTTTTACGTGAACTCGACAAGCTGTACATTGACGTAGCCAAACCGCCCCCCCCCCCTTTCTCGTTGCAGCGTAATTATAATTGTCGGTTTCAGTCATAGTCTTGGCATGCAATTATCGCTCGCTTTCCCCAACCGCTGGAGCACCAGGCGGACAACTAGGGAAATATGAATAATTTTAAAAACGTGCATCCACTTGAATATTCAATCGACAGTCTTGGAACAATCATCTACTTGGTGAAATTAGTTCCAACAAAGACTCGAACTAATCTCGTCCGAGATTTTTCTATATGTCTGGAGTACTGCAACTTCACAATTTTGAAATTGAACTTTTTTTGTTCAAACTTCCAATAATTGGTCAGAAATTGTTTGCTCGTTACCATGGCCATCGATTAGATTTAAGCGTCCGTGGTTCTCATCGGCAATATCGTCTTCTTGCTGTTAGTCCATGTCATCTCACCAACCAGGAGAAATTGCGTATTATATGGCCCTACCACTTTCCTGTTTTGCCACAATAACAACTGATATATGTTGAACCAAAACCTGTACACTTTGTATCTGATCCAGCAGCATCGAGTCCAACGGCCACCATACGATTTATGTTGTTTATTCAGATCACTCTTTCGTGAGTACCCTCGCCATGCTAAGATCTTCCGAACAGGTAAGCAGGCAAGCAGACGTACGCCAGGCGCGACGCAACCAGTAATAACATGCGTGGGAGAATATGCTAATTGGATGCTATCGTCAATTTAAGAAAATGGTTCCATGTTGGGCGTCGTACACACCCTCTTCATCCAACCGCCCGGGTCATAGCATCGATGTCTGGGCTGGTTTTGTCTGGCCTGGGCCCTGATTATGCAGATCGTTACCGCTCGGAGGCTCTGAATACAAAGCAATGTCAGTGAAATGGGTTCCCATGATGTCCCTTCCTTCAAACTGAATAAACCGATGAGTGGCACGCGCTCAGCGCCATGGCCCGGAATTGGGTTACGATGGAAAACAAAGAAAGTTTCACTGGTGAGATTTTTATTATGTACAGCTTGTTCGCGGGTTCATTTCAATTTCGGAGAATTTCAGTGAGGTTACAACTTTTTATATTAGGTGATAGTTTGCACCTTTTCTATCTGCCTGGATTGCACGCTGATCTGTTGTTGTATTTTTTTTTGTTTGTAGAAATTAAGTCGTTACCTGAGTACTGAGAGAATTGCTTGTTCCATACTTTGCCTATTCGCATCTGGAATCTGTTAATTTAAAGATTGCAAACACTCAAACTTTTTTAAAAATATTTAACTATGATTCAACCATGAAAAACTATACAAAAAATTGAAATACAACACAAAATATATCAAAGAGCGCCAGTATCGTGATAATGTGAATTTGTTCTAATATAAATACAAGAAAATCTGTTATGTGCAGTATCAAAACTTTTTGGAACAACAATACTGGATTTTATCGATCATGAATGCTCGATTTTAATATCCAATACGGAACATGATGCATGTATTGCGGTGTTACAATCAAAAATTGGTCAGCTTAAATTTGACGAAACTTCAACAAGAAACCATCGTGCAGCTTAAAAAGCTTACAAAGATGTGTGTGCAGCATTATGCCTACTCTTTGAGTTTAACATTTCATTTGTTTAATAATATATTTTTAATACACATTGCGTTCGCTCTAAGATGCCGCAGGCTGATTTTAAAATTTGTTCTCGCACGCCAATTTGGTGATATGTTAATCAACTGTTGCCACCAGTGCTCAGAGAGCGTTTGCCAATAAGCCTGGATAGAGGACAAACAAAAACCGTAGGCCGAATAAACGTAGATAACAGTGACCAGCTGCTTCAAGCGTAACACCAAACTCTATGGCCGAGATGTCACTTGCTAGTTGAGAGTGTTATCTACAACCGTGCATCGATCTATCGCTAAGCAAAACGAGAGTACGATCGCGGAAGCTGTCCATGAAGATGCTGACGAAGTTTGTTTTGCTATGTACCAAATGATAAAATCAACACCAAAAATACTACTTTTGGATAGGCGTATTGTAAAGTAACTGGTATGAACACTTCAAAGTATTAAGTTGTCGAAGTCCGTTCAGAAATTCTTCACGTACAGGTCAACTAATTTAACGGTTTAAAGAACTTTCGGAACCAGTTACCAAAACTAGAAACTCAATGTCTAGGAGTGTTGAAAATATGTCTGTTCTCTGCAAATATGTCTGTTCTTTTTTGTTAAAAATTGGTTCAGCCATCTTGGAGAAAAGTGAGTGAGTTCCATTTTAGAGCATATGACCACTATTCCCGGTGCATCCGTTGATAACCGGAATCGGGTCTACTAACTTAAATAGTTTATGTGCTTTTACTTTGCCGCTTCGAGTGACGGTATAAAATTTATAACACTTTTCACCCTGTAATTCCGGAGCCGGAAGTAGGATCCGGATGAGACTCAGGAGTTTTGTATGGGTTCATAAAACTTTTCATTTGATTTCAAGTTTGTGATTCAGCCAATTTATTTGATGTCTAGATTATGAGTGAATCGTTTATCGAAGTCTAATGTAGCAAATGCCATCTCGCCGAATGAACTATTCTGCCAATGAGCCAATTAGTCGAAAATCAATACACGAAAACAATTATTACAGAAGTTTATTTATGTCCGGCTTTTACCTAGTTGCGGTCTTTTATTGGGGTACAGACATTTTGCGGTAAACTTATTTTTATGCTAAGGGCACGTAACTGAATATATCCCTTTAGTTCCGTCTTCGGCTTGTCAGTGCATAACAATTTATGTTGAACTGTTATGCCATTTAGTAGTTCAACATAAACCGCTTTGTCGACATAAAGTTGAAACTCTACTTGAGTACAGAAGTTTTTCGAATGCATTGAAGTGAGTACTATCGCATTAATCGTACTATCGAGAAGATTGCAAGCAATTATTGTTCAACTTTGATTGAGTTTCTCAGAGAGGAAGAAGAATTGTTATCGTTTCCCTCATCTCAGTTCTTCTTTAAATAGCAATATATGCTGGAGTAACTAATTAAACGAATTACGAGTAATCGTTTTACACACACAGCTACTAATTAAAAAATCCTCTTGATTTTTTCATTACCATATTATTATGAATACAGCAAGTCACGGTTAGTTTTGTATCAGACAACCCACAATGATTAAAATATGAAAGAGGCACAACGCATTATTCAATCATGATCCAATAACATGAGCATTTACCATTATTTATTCTTTGAGTATACCATCACTAAAAATGAAAAAAATAGGGATAACTCCTTAGATCATAACCATGGTTTCCCAAAATAACGAATTTGGATTCTTAAGGACTTAAATTTGCGTATTTTAGCCAGGTTTTATTCTTCATGTTATATAATGCAGTCAGCTAGTTTATTTGCGACGTCCCGAACAGAAACTTTTTTATTTTCGTGTCTATTCAAACGTTTTTCATGACGTATTACACTATAAAACAAAGAAATGTTTCAGAAATTAACAGTAGAAAAGACGGCAAAATCAAGATCGACTTGACTCGAGACTGATTTTTCAAAAGAGGTATGCATTTTGGCATACAAATTACTTCAAATCGTTGTAGATCAGAAGTTCTAATAAATCAATTATATACACTGAAAAAAGTCGTGTAGTCGAAAACAAAAGAATAACAAAAAAAAAGTTTAAAAAAAGTCTTTTAAAATTCTTTTTAACAATTTTTATTTCAAATTTTCTATGGAAACAAACACATTGGCATGAATACTATGATTTTACAATACAAAATTAAGTAGTTAACTTCAGCCAAAACAATTTTTAGTTATTTTCTAAAATTCAATTCGTTGATGGAAAATAACCAATTATTCTCTAGAAATTGTTTAACGGGTCAAAAACAATAAATTCATTCACAGTAACCTTTCTCCCAAAAGAAGCCATTCTCGAAGAACTCAATTTCTTGTTGAATTACGCTTTTTTGTTCTGATCTGTTATAATAATTATTTATACAAACATTTATAATTGTTATTCTTGAGAAAAATAATGTAGACACTCTAAAACAAACAAACGCTGAAAAGAGTCGAAATTTTTTTTAAAATTTACAATAAATGATCGAAAAATATAATCTAAAAAAATGTCTTTCAAATTCTTTAAAAAAAATTATTTTAAACTTCAACTTAAAATTCACACTTGTTGTTAGTTTGATTAGTGTGAATTCAAAAGTAAAGTAGTTACAACTGAAATAACCTGGTGCCAGAATCACAATTCAAAAGTATATACGTTTATGGCAAATGTATTTATTTGGTATATTTTGTGGTCTAGTGAATGTCCAGTAATTTCTGATTTCAACAGTTCAATTGCTATTTGGTGCTGGTAACGGTACCGAAAATACTTGAATGTTTTCTTGTTCTTAATCGTTCTTCAGATGATTTAGTTCTATGCTTGCTACTAAACACATGCATATAAACTTTTAGCATGATAGTCAATACATATATATATATATATATATATATATATATATATATATATATATATATATATATATATATATATATATATATATATATATATATATATATATATATATATATATATATATATATATATATATATATATATATATATATATATATAATATCATGTTAGTCTATCATAAAAAATCATTATTCATAGTTCTAGCGTAAAAGTAATCATTAAAAATAACGATTGAATTAGGAAATATTCGAATTGTGAAGTATTTACAAATCCATTACGAATCAATATAAGTTTCTTTTTTACAAGCCAACAAAACGTGTACTGAAAATATTCCTGGCTTCTGTGTGTCTGCTTTGCCTGTTATGCTTTTTCTGCGACGATTCGTTTAACTCAATAAGTTAAAATTTTCCGTACAGTTTTTTGGAGTACATTTCACCTTAAAAAATACCTTTCCGCAAAAAAAATAAACCATTCATTTCACAGAAGAAACAATTGATTCAAATTCAGATTTGCTGGATTCAAAACAGTTTTTTGTACATTGAAATTTTCAGCGATACAAAATATTGTGTTTACGATTTACAATTGTATGTATTATACGAGGATTGTTACATATGTATTTAGTCTAAAAATGAAAGCAGTATTATATGATCGTTTTTTTTTGTATTTTTTCAAAATATTCAATACACTTTTGCAGACGCTTGAACCAAATTTCATAACATTTTTTCCACTCTTCTTGAGGTATCCCCAAAACATGGTTTTCGAACGCTTTAACAGCTTCTTCAGGAGTATTGAATCACTCTCCACGCAGTTTATTCTTCACGGAAGGGAACAAATAGAAGTCGCTAGGTGCCAAGTCAGGACTATACGGCGGGTGGCCCATCAATTCAACGTTTTGGATTCTCAAATATTCGGTTGTTTGAGCCGATGTGTGATGAAGATTGATTTTGCCTCTTGCGTTTGTTTTCCTTATTTCATGAAAAACCACAATTTTCACTGAAGTGCTCGAGCGCGAGCAACTTTTGTTGGATTCGATTCCTCTTGGAACTCTCATACAGTTGACTGCTGTTTAGTTTCGGGTACATATGAGTAAATCCATGCTTTCTCATCTGTGTAGTTGTTAAACATCAAATTCGAAGTGTCACGATTGATTTTTTTCAGGATTTAATTGCGCCAATCGAAACAAGTCTTTTTTTGAGCGATTGTCAAATTATGTGAACCAATTTTTTTTTGCACGATTAAATGTTCATGCAAAATAACATATAAGTTTTTCATACTAATCGATTCACATCGATGTTTTCTGGCAAAAAAACGACCTTCTTTAAATTCATCGGCAAGCGAACTACGACCACAATTGAATTCATTATACCAGTTTTTTTACAGTCACTATCCTAAGTTACACTGCCAAAAGTCGAACTAAGTTGATTGAACCACTCTTGTTTTGATAATCTACGACGGAAATCATAATAAATCGTTCACGATTCAATTCCATTTTTACTGTAACTTTCAACTCACTGTAAACTTTATGATGGAAACGTCAAATCTAAAAATTATGATGGAAATGTCAAATCCACCAATATTTTTATTCATATTCCTACTACAAGTAACCGTTTTCGAGATATATAGAACTGAAATACCAAGAACTAAGATGTTTAATGAATTACGCCGATTCAACAAGTTACAGGTAGTTTTATGTTTGATTCAGAAGTATTATTATTGCTTGTATAGATTGGTTAAAACAGTGTTATTTATTAAAAAGATGAGTTCTTTGAATTTCATGTCAAAACATCTTGAACACGGTAACTTTGAAGAAGTTTATTACTTTTTATGTACAAAATCATATTCTATTGTTCAAAGGTCGTCAAATGGTGAGATAACTAAGTCCTCACAAGTTCCTATCTCATGCCTCCCCGAGCGTTTATGATGACATTTGGTCAATAGAATGGCGTCGACTGGGTGCTATCGCCGTTAGTAGCAGAATGAGCTGGTAGGTTGAAGCCCATCCTGAAGTGCAATATTTATCATAGTATATTGCAACATGTAGTTTTGTTGTTTGTTGCAATATTTGTTATATATTGTATCATAGCATAGTATTTTATATATTATCGTCTTAGACTATATTTTGTTATGTTATATTATGGTGTATGGTATTATACTGCATTGCATTATATCGTATTATATTTTATAATATAATATTATAAGTATACACACCAAGATTCTGTTCCGTTGTTCGGTAATTTTTTTGACGAAAACTTTCGATAATGAATAGAAATTATCAATATTTAGGTACATGAACTTCATTTTATAACAATTATGCAAATTTTTACCAGATTATCAGTTTTACGCAAGTTTTCATTACAGAATTCTGTAAATAGATAAACAATTCATACGGTAAATTTGAATAGTCGCCGAGTACGGTAAAAACCATACCGTCCGTCTGGTAAAATTATCTTCCAATAATCGAACTTCTGTGAAAACTGATTGTCGTGAAACTAGCTGTCAAACAGTAATGAAAATTTTCAGTGTCTTTTTATTAACCAAACGAAAAAAATCTTGAAGAATTCATCGAATGGATTGAGATAAAGGTGCTAAAATTTTTAAAACATTTGAACCACTAAAAGCTTTTTGTTTACTTATAGACAGAAAAAAAAATTATATAACTTGTCCGGTTGCTGCCTACACAAATCGTTCGAGGGTAATTTCTGATAGACTCGACGGATTGTGTAGTGTTTTGCAAGGCGCTCATAATTCCGATCAGCCGGAACATTTGACCTTTTTTTCGTGGAATACAACCATAGCCACAACAGGTTGGAGTTTACATCATTCGTTTTTGTGAATTTGTGTTGTTTTTTTTAATCCGAAAATCCAGAATTTTAACCAAAGTAAAACAAACAAACAAAAAATTACCGAACAATTAGCTAGATTCAGCGAAATTCTTTAATATATGGCTGGATGTTCTTGCTGGAAGGCGCCGGGTCCTAAAAACCCATGTTGGCCTTCTTAACAGCGGTTATATGAAAGCTATCTCGGAGACGGGTGTAATGTGATGGGTAAGGCGAATGACCTTAAGGTTAAAACCTCTATAATCGAAACAAAAAAAAGAAAGCTATCTGATAATTAAATTCGGAATATCTACTGTAAGTCTATCCGCATACACTGTTAATACCTTGAACTGATGGTGGCTTCACACATACATACATACATACATACATACATACATACATACATACATACATACATACATACATACATACATACATACATACATACATACATACATACATACATACATACATACATACATACATACATACATACATACATACATACATACATACATACATACATACATACATACATACATACATACATACATACATACATACATACATACATACATACACATACATACATACAAAATCAGCTTCACAGTTGGGAAAATGTGTAAACATTATATCAGCAGTATTTCTATACTTTTTAATTCACACTAGTAAAATTGACACATTCGAAGTTAAAACTCAAAACAAAATAATTTTTAAAAAAAATTGAAGAGACGTTTATGCCTTTCTCATATAGAAAAATTATGCAATCACTTGAAAAACCGACTAGCAAAAATTGGCCCGGAGGGCAAAGTGTCATATACCATTCGACTCAGTTAATCGAGTTGAGCAATGTCTGTGTGTGTAAACTTAGATTCAAATGAAACGTCTCATGGTCCCATACGGAATTTCTGAATTTCAGTTGATGGCCGTAGGAACCGACATCGATTATACCGGTTCTCGGGTTCCGGTGCCGGAAGTGCATATTATAGTGAACCTACGAGCAAAGCACTGTTTCATTCTGTATGTCATAATAGTTAATGCACAAATAATTCCTTGTTTTTTTTTCAAAAATCGAAGAAAACCATTTTTGAATTGAATATTACACTATTATATAAGAGAAAAGCATCATTACAACACTAGGTGGATTAAAACAGGTTTTTTATATTTTTTTTCATTTATCTTATATTTTTAATTCTAGATAAAATGCTCAACTAATTTCTGGGTGCATATTTTTTTAGCATGCTCGATCGGTTTCCTAGAACACGATCGACGAAGCCATATTTAACCATTCACAGTTTATATGAAAAATATGCATACAAAACATCATTCGCTCTTTTGAAAGCCTCTCTTGAATCGGCTCGGTTCCATAATTCGTGGGTATAACTGGTTTGTCATATTGAGAACGTGTGTAAAGCTTCATTTTATTCGGAGTATGGGTAATGTGATGCTCTGAAATTGCTCCTCGAAAAGTATCATGACAATTGAACAAATTATTATCCTACTACATTTGGCAATTGGCAATTCTCGATCTATAGCAACACTCATTTTTTTGTGAATGAATTTAGGCAAAACGCAGTTCATCCATGCTACCGTCTGTAAACAGGAAACATGACACACACCTGTGTTCACTCGAGTGTAAATATCGTCTCCCGAGTCACCCTGCTGATTCCACAGCCTAAGTGCGGCCACTGCTCAAGTGGCGATGAAACATAAAAAATCAACGATAGCCTTCCCCCCTGCTACTTCCTTGGCGATAAGATGTATTTAGAACACGCAAGGTATTAAATACTCCAAAGCGCACTCATTTCTTCTTCCCGTTATTTTAAGTTTTTTTATAGAATGAAAAAAAACAGATAGCTCAAAGGTCTTCTTTGCAGAACTCCCACATGCGATAAGTCATTAGCCCTCCGTGAGGTACAAAGGTATACGTATAATAATATGAACTGTTCTGTTACTATCACCACCAAACATACGGCTGGCTCACAGGTGGTGTGGAAATGACCTCGCACTTTGCCAAGAACAACTACAACGACAGGCCACAGTCGTTTGTCGGGGGCGACGAAGTTGCTTTCTTTATTTTCCCAGTGCAAGAAAAAATTCTCACGCGAAATCACCCAACTGGGACGAACACTGCAGGGTGCCTCTTCCACCTGTTACTGCAACTTCCAGGTTCCAGGACAGGCCTATTTGTATACGGTTGGGATGGGGGCGCACTTAGTTGTTGTGAACGAAATAGCGCGAGGGAGAACTCGTCCGAACAGGTCACGCATTGAACGGGGTCGATACACTGCCATGTTTTTCGTTAATGAAACTTTTTTCATCGTAGAGAATGTAGAAATGTCGATATGTGCGAAAAAAAACGCAAATTCAAGTGTTTATCAATATTTTTCTTTTCTTTCTATTTGCAGGTGAGTTTGGAAGAAATATATTTTTTTATAGTTTCACTATTACAACACAATTAGAGAAGGTAGTTTATTTGTCAAAACCCGAATGAAGTAGGTAATTGAAAATTATGGAAATTAAAAAATTCTGCCATATTTTAAAAGAATAACGATGTGTAACTGTACCCTAAACTGATAGTACAAAAACATTTAAATAATAATAATTAAATCTAGCAATACATCCCCGTCCGACGTTTAAAGCTTCTTTTTTTGTCAGATCCTGTACATCAACGTAGTTTTTACAGCTGCTAAATATTAAGCATGTTGATTTTATCAGATCTTCTATAAAGACGTACACAAACAAAACACTAATCGCATTACTACTCTTCTCGCCGTCGAAAAAAACACCCAGCCCCGTTTCAGCAGCGCGACAATGTTGTAGTTTCCATAGAACGTTGCCAAAGGCGATAGAGGTGCAAATTGGATCCTGTTAAGAGCTTGTTCGTTCGCATTCCGAAGGAAACATACTGCAACAGTTTCAGTGGAATGCCACATTTTGTTCATCTTGACTCAGGTCAGTTTGGGGGTCCTACAACTCGCGTAACATTGCGCTTTACCATGGATTTCTCGAATTACAGAGCTGACATATTCCGCTACATCTGCCGCATTGCAGATCGTTCCGTACAGTAATTAAACCCGGAGGCCGCTGAGTTGGAATTTGGCCCATCCGGTGGAGTCAACACTACACTTATGCCAGCCAGCAACTGTGGCGTCTGTCGAACGTGTGGCACACATTAGTAACCAGGTAGCGTCCAACCGGAGCGGCGTGTGCCTTATGGACGTGGGCTCACCCTTGCCTTTGGGCAATGAATTGTCCGTCAGTTAGTCAGAATGTCGCAATCCACTCTGTAGTTTCACTCTGTACATGTCTCAACCGTTACGTTTTCGGGTTTTGGTTATACTCTCCGCTGGAATCGGCAGGAATTGAAGAACATGCGACCGAAATGAAGGTGCGTCTTAATAAGCGTGCAAAACATGGAAAACAACGGCGAAATCGAGACGTATATACGATTTTTGTAAATGTAAGAGTACGGATAGGAGTTGTTGCACGTCGAGGAAATAATCATTAATTTTTTTTCGATTTCTCAGAACTATTTTGATGCATTGTGTACGAATGAGTCACTTAAAGCAAGAACGGTTTGGCGGTTTCGATGTAAATGCGTCAAACTTCATTATGGGTCATCTTTTCAAAATTTAAATTTGTATATATGATTTCTGTACATCGTAACGACGATCTGGCTTTGAAAAGGTAATTTTAGGCGCAATCCAGTGATTTGGTTGAGTGCTTTCAATTACGTGGAAAATAAAACGTCTAAAAAATTGTCTGTGCAGGACTAAGGCGGACACGTAATTTTCGACTTGAACATCTCGAATTCTTGGAACATACCTTAAGATTGATATCTTTATCAGGGCTGGGAAAATTAATGTCGTTTTCGCTTGATGCCAAACCTAACTCAGTTTCCACCCTAACTACTGTCAAACCGTATGTTTGAAGCTAGTTTCGAACCGTTCGAACGTTGAAACTAGTTGTTGAACTGAAAAAAAACCGATGCCAAACCTAACTCAGTTTCCACCCTAACTGCTGTCAAACCGTATGTTTGAAGCTAGTTTCGAGAACGTGGAAACTAGTTGTTGAACTGAAAATCGAGTCAGTTTCGAACCCGCTTTTTATATCAGATTTGCTCAAACCCCCGTTGCTAAGTACGAACCTAACACAGTTTCGCGAAAATCGTTTGTTTGATGAAATTACCCTGGGTCAGTTTCATTTTTCTCAAGCGAAAACGACATAAGATTAAAAAAAATCCTTAAATCGAATTCACTCGTGATCTGTCCCAATAAAGATCACTATTGATCTGATCTTTTTAAGATCAGTTGATCAGTGATCTTTAAATCACATCGATCAAAATCGGTATTGATCTTCCGTCACACAAAATTAGTGATTTTGAGCTAAAATAATTCCTGATTCATGTAAGATCAATCAGTGGATGATTCGATCAGCTTTGTTCTTGGTGAAGGAAAATCACATATGATCAAGATCAGACATGAGTGCCAATTGATCTACGTCTGAAATTGTTGCTCCCCCGCTAAGAGGTGTGAAAATTAGTGACAACAGCAAACCCACAGCTATTTATAACTGAGAAATATCATATCATCAATATCATGGAAAATTGTCAATTTTGTATCTTTGGGGAATGCTTCTTTAACACTCCTTGTTATCTGGGATAAATTCCGGTTTCGTTACAGCACAGTTTACATTGTTTCAACATATATTCTCGTTTGATGCCCCCCGTGGACGATTTCACCATAAAATGAAAACTAAATTTGGAGAAATAAAGACTAGATGAAGGTTTTATTAAAATAAGTAGTTTGGATCGTAATCACATTAATATTTTTAATTTGACAACAAATATTTCACACCACATAGTCATTAGAGCGACAAAACTTCCAGTTACTTGATGCTGATGATGATGCTCATGCATTTTTTGGATTAAACACAATAAAACGCTTTTGGACATGAATTTAATTTATAGAAGTAACAGGAGCACAGAATTTGAACACACATCAGGCGCTGCGTTTGAATGGTGCATTTGAATTGCCGTAGCAAAACCTGCAGTGTCCAGGTACAGAAGCCAGTTTTTGGTCCAGAACTCAATTCCAAAATCCAGGTTCAAAATTCAGTTCCAGTATCCAGGTTCATTTTCAGTTTCAAGGTTCCAGGTACAGAATCCAGTTCTAAGACTCAGGTTCAGAATTTAGTTTCAGAATCCAGGTCTAGCATTCAGTTCCAGAATCCAGATCTAGTTCCTGGCCCAGAACTCAGTACCAAAATCCAGATTCAGAATTCAGTTCTAAAATCCAAGTCCAAAATTCAACTCCAGAGTCCAGTTTCAGAATTTGTCGCAGTTACAGAATCCAGCTTCAGAATTCAGTATCAAGTGCAGAACTCATTTTTTGTATCCAGGCTCAGAATCCAGGTCTAGCATTCAGTTCCAGAATTCAGATCTAGTTTCTTGTACAGATCTCAGTTCCAAAATCCGGGTTCAGAATTCAGTTCTAAAACCCAGATCCAACATTCAGTTCCAGAGTCCAACTTCAGAAATTGTCTCAGTTGCAGATTCCAGCTTCAGAATTCAGTTTCAGAACGCAGTTTCAGAACTCATTTCCAGTATCCAGGATCGGAATCCAGTTCCAAGATCCAGGTTCAAAATTCAGTTTCAGAATGCAGGTCGAGCATTCAGTTTCAGAATTCAGATCTAGTTTCTGATCCAGAACTCCAGACTCAGAATTCAGTTCCAGAAACCAAGTTCAGAATTGCAGTTACAAAATTCAGCTTCAGAATGCAGTATCAAGTGCAGAACTCATTTTTCGTATACAGCTTCAGAATCCAGGTCTAGCATTCAGTTCCAGAAATCAGTTCTAGTTTCTGGTACAGATCTCAGTTCCAAAATCCGGGTTCAGAATTCCGTTCTAAAATCCAAGTCAAACATTCAGTTCCAGAGTCCAACTTCAGAATTTGTCTCAGTTGCAGATTCCAGTTTCAGAACTCAGTTTCAGAATTAAGTTTCAGAATGCAGTTTCAGAACTCATTTCCAGTATCCAGGATCGGAATCCAGTTCCAAGACCCAGGTTCAAAATTCAGTTCCAGAATCCAAGTTCAGAATTCAGTTTCTGGTCCAGAACACAGTTCCAAAATCCGGGTTCAGAACTCAGACCTAAAATCCAAGTCCAAAATTCAGTTCCAGAGTCCAGCTTCAGAATTTGTCGCAGTTACAGAATCCAGCTTCAGAAGTCGGTATCAAGTGCAGAACTCATTTTTCGTATCCAGGTCTAGCAGTTAGTTTCAGAATCCAGATCTAGTTTCTTAGCATTAGCATTAGAGACCGCCCGTGTGTTGCTACTCCGTTATTGATCTGGACCAATTGAGATTGCAAATGATTTTTGAAGTAACATGTTTGGGAATAACACATTGTTTCACACTGTGCAAACTGTATTGAACCATGCATGCTGATCAATACCGACGCCGGCCACGTCCGAATGCAGATCTACTTGGGAGGGAAAGGATTGTTAGTTCGATGCATGTTGCTACTAAGAACCGGGGAATCCTCTGCATTCCCACATGCATCACAGAAAAGGATACTTTGTTAGTAAATGTTTTAATAATGTTATCATGTGTTTATTGCTCTGGGTAGCCGGCTACCAAGAATGTTTTTAAGTATTATCGTTTTATGTGTTACTTTGTGCTGGCAATATAATGCACGAAACAGTCAATCTCCGAAATTGACAAAACTCCGGACAGCCGGCTGTCGAGTATGCAGTCACTCGTTTATGCATCTACCTTTCGCGTTTTTTTAGTCATGCAAAAAAACACATGCTAATTGATAAAAAAAAAGGTATCATCTCACTGCTAGGTGGATTAAGCACGTTTCTATAAATGAAACTACGTGATACAAAATAAACGAGCGAAAAGGATTTAGACAAAAAAGTTGATTCATTGCATTGAAATATTCTAAAAAGTTATTATAAAATCATTTTAAATCACCAAACAAAGGTCAACAGATTTCACGCGCGTCTTGATTCTTTATTATTTCCGCTTTATTATTTTAATTATTTATTGAAATTATTAATTGGTTATATTAGTTGATCTGGGCAGCCGGCTACCGAGAAAAATATTAATTTACTGTTTGAAATATTAATATCAAGTGTTTTACCTTTTTTTATATATATAAAAAATAGGTATAGAATTCGCTCAAACTTTAGAAAATTTTTCCGAGGCCCGGAGGGCCGAATGACATATACCAATCGAATCAGCTCGACGAACTGAGCAAATGTCTGTGTGTGTGTGTGTGTGTGTATGTGTGTGTGTCTGTATGTGTGTTGTCAACTAAGAGGTCGAGATCTCAGAGATGGCTGAACCGATTTTGATCAAACTAGTCGCAAATGAAAGGTCTCCCCGTCACCCAAAACGCTATTGAATGGTTTTGAGATCGGATGTTTACTTTTTGAGTTATACAAAGTTTTATGTCAAAATTTTTTGACAGTATCTGTCACAATTGACCTTGAAAACAGAATATGTTTTCAGACTTAGATTCCGCACGGTAATAGCTATCAAACAAGCCATAGATTGTTAAAATCCGTCCATTTTTAACGGAGATATCGAAATTTTTGTGTAAGCGACTTTTCCCCCTATTCCAGCAGTAGGAGTTTTGAGCGCTGTATGACAAAGAAATGCTTGGGAGCAACGGAAAACACGATTTTTTATACTGTTACATACAATTGTTTCTAAGTACCAAAAGGATTGTGTACAGCATCCTTTTTCATGACATTTAGCCTCGGACCGATTTTGGCACGGCTCGTTTTTGGCAACATAGTCGTTCGAATATGACATATATAAACCAGATGATGGCAGAATCTTTTTTAATTATTTTGTTTTAAACTACTTACAGCAATAAATGCTGGAACAACGTAACATCCATATACCATTCGAATCAGTTCGTCGAGATCAGCAAATGCGTGTGTGACAAATAATTTCACTTAATTTTCTCGGAAAATTTCTTTTCTACAAATTCAGATTCATACGAAAAGTCGTATGCTCCCAAACAAAGTTCCTGCATTATGTTTGGTTCCGACCTCTGGTTCTGGAACTACAGGATGATATGTGAAACGAAATCAAAATTGTGTAACTCATTTTTCTCGTAGATGGCTAAACCGATCTAAGATTAAAATGAAATCTAAGAATCATCTAAGATTCAAATAGTTCAAGGTTCTGTAAAACATCTTGCTTTTCAGTCAGATCCAACTTCCGGTTTCGGGGATAGTACAAAAATGTCTACTCCACATAAATTAATCAGGTTTATCGGGTTAGCAGATTTGGATAGTCGATAAAAAAATTAACTTTTTCAGTTTTAGTGGTATTCAGTTGTCGATCAGAATGCACCTAAAAATTTAATTCGTGCTATGATCTCTCAAAGATGTCTTAACTGATTTGCAAATATTTTGAAACAAATGTAAACTGTACAGCTACTCAGGTGAATTTATCAGACTTCGGCCATACCGCTTTTAGAATTCCGGTTCCAGTATAAAAAGCCTAATCAAATTTCAGAAACAAAAATTCAAATTAAAACAAACTTATATACAAAAATTAATAAATTTTATCCAATTATGGCTTCCGATTCTCGAATATCATGATGATGAATTTTTTAAATTCAAACCGATATAGGAGATGACAATCCCGAAAAGCTTCAAAGTTGAACTCAAAACTGTTGTAATTTATTTGGCATATGGCCATACAAATCGGTTTGGGTTATGCTGGTTCCTGAATACCGGCTCTGGAAGTACCTTAAATTACCGTAAACTCTAGAGTGGAACTTACATATCATGGGATGTTTAATCGATTATCACACTTCTAGATTCAAATTCGATCCGATTTGCAGTTTCGACATTACAGAGTAATGAGTGATTAAAATCTCAAATTGTCGCTTAAAACGACGGTCATTAAAATAATGTCATGAAAACTTAAACACCGAAGAATATTCATGCAAAAAACACATGCGGATTGATAAAAATAGGTATCATCTCACTGCTAGGTGGATTAAACACGTTTTTTACTATGTATTCAATATACCGATATATGTTATCTCTGTTATTAACTTTGTAATATGAACGGATTTGCGCAATGGTTTATTTTTATCATTCATTTTATAATCCTGAAAGACAATCAATAACATGGAAGAAGAAATCATTCCTAATGAAACTTTTCTCCGAAGCTAGACGGAAATTGATAGATTGAATAAAGATATGATTTAGTAAAATATAGTAATCAGAAGTAAAACATTGAAAATATCTGATAACTGAAAGGAAAAAGAAACTCCTGCAATTGTCGCCTTTTACGACATGGAAGCAGGAACCCAGTGGATCTATTCTTGGTTCATTTTTTTCCGCCGGATTCCACACGGCATCTAGGCTGGTACAGTCTGGAGAGAGCTAATAGGTACTATCAATCTCCTAGTGGACCCCAGCCCCTTTTCAGAATCCAGATCTAGTTTCTGGCCCAGAACTCAGTTCCAGAATCCAGGTTCAGAATACAGTTCTAGAAGTCCAGAATTTTGTTCCAGAGTCGAGATTTAGAAATTCGACTCAGTTACAGATTCCAGCTTCAGAACTCAGTTTCAGAATCCAGTTTCAAGTGCAGAACTCATTTCCAGTATCCAGGTTCGGAATCCAGTTTCAAGACCCAGGTTCAAAATTCAGTTTCAGAATTCAAGTCTAGCATTCAGTTCCATAATCCAGATTTAGAGTCTAGTTCTAGAATTTAGGCAAGCTCGAATGTGAATTCTATCAATTACTGAACTAAGAACAAAATGTGATATTTTCTTCCGTTGATGCCCTCGTTTATTTTGTCTGATTGTATGCAAACGTGTGATAACGCAGTATTTATAGGAAGCATTTTCATTCAGATAGTGTCAGCAAAGCTAATGAAAGTCATTTCCATTGACTCAAAACAGACGAAAATTACAAAAACTAAATGTCACTCTCAGCTTCGATTGCATAATTTCAGAACGAGATCCAAAACCAGTCAACTGCAAAAGTGGAATAGTAGTTTCAGTTTTCTGTTCTTCCTTTCGTTTAGCTTTTCAGTAATTTTCGGTTTTCAGTGAAAATCCTACACTGTTCAGTATCAATATTCAACCGAAGCTTCGAGTGTCGATAATGACAGAAAATGATATCTAATGATTTTTACCTGTTGATGCTTGTATCTATAGTAGTTTTGGTTTCCAAAAAGGTTGTGAAGTGTAATTATTTCCATTTGTTACATTACCGTAGGGTATCCAGTGACGTTGACACTGATACTCTCTTTTGTAGCAGTGTGAGACGATAATGCTTCCTCTCTTTGTTTGTTTTGAATGCGATTATTTATGAGTGGGACAGTAAAAAATGGAAATGAGACTGTTGGATTGTATTCTTTCATTGAGAATGCGTTATAATTTAAGGCTCTGAGCGTCAGCATCGATACGCCCCTTGTGCAGTTCAGCTGCAAGGCTAATTTATTGCCTTGCGTTCGCCAGGTCCCAGCGGGAGGATTAGTTAGGATTAGTAATATTATTTTAAAATACTGTTCCAGTATGAAATAATAGCTTTGTCAATGCTATTACAAATATGCAGTTGCCAACTAGCTCTTTAAATAGTTGTTGCTTTTGTTCGCTTGTGAGCGAACGTGGCACCCATTTGGAAAAGACCTATTCATCGCCCATATTTTCGCGCAAAATCGTAAAATCACTTCCAATTGCTATGCTAAACATCTCAGCAATCTCACGAGCTTTAATTTTTGGGTCATTCATCACGATTTTCAAAACTTACCTAATATTTTCCGGATTAACTGCTTCATTTCGCTTACCTGAGTGTTCCACATCACTTGAAGAAGTATGACCACCGTTGTTTTTAATGGAATTCGACTATCATGCCATTTTCAAGCCATTGATGGATCCTTTTTTTTTTTGTTTTTGAAATTCTATGTTTTATCTATCCACTGGATTTTTTCATTCATATATCACGTTCTGCCTCTCTCAAATAGAAAGGTTATGCAATCACTTGAAAAATCGATTTCTAAAACTTGGCCCGGAGGGCCAAGTGTCATATACCATTCGACTCAGTTCATTGAACTGAACAATGTATGTGTGTATGAGTATGTGTCAAATGATCTCAATTCTCGGAGATAGCTGAACCGATTTTGACCAACTTAGATTCAAATGAAAGGTCTCATGGTCTCATACGGAATTCCTGAATTTGATCCGGATCCGACTTCCTGTTCCGGAGCTATAGAGTAAATTGTGTTAAAAATTTTTCGAAACTGGTCTCAAAACTACACAAATCGTTTACCATTATCAGTAGGTAACCAAAAAAAACAGATTCCGGCTATCCTGGTTCCTGGTCTCCGATTCTGGAAGCACCAAACAGTGTTATGCCACTCAGCAGTTCAATATAAATCACTAATCTGACATAAAGTTACGGCTACTTGCAGAACACATTCAGTACCGAAGTTCAATGTTTTGCCAGACTGCCGATCGAAAACTTCTGAATGAGAACAACATTGATTGCAAATACGGATTTTTGAATGCAAAAATCGTTCTTGCAAGTACCAAAAAAAAACTTTGAAAACAAAACCAAATAACAACTAAATCGGTTCTTCGGCAACAAACGTTTTCGTCTGGTTTATATTATCAAAGTTTCGAGTAAAGTAAGCTGCAATTTATATATAAAATCGAGTAATCTGTAGCTTTAAATTTTTATTTTATATTAACAGTGAAAGAAGTGGTAAAATGTCAAAACCATCAAAAAAATTAGGACAAAAATAGTAATAATTACAATGATTCAATTTCTACTGTACTGTCTCGGCGCGAATTAAAAAAAACTTTGGTTGGTAACGCTTGCACAAAAATGTTGACATTTTCTTAGATATATGAATTTTTGCGTCGGTGTTGTAAAAATTTTCGCTGTGGGAATTTAGCTTGTATATATTCGACTGAAATAATCTTCGTCGATGGAAGTGCATTAGCTAATTCGTTTTCACAGAACATAAACGACATGTATATTTTGTAATCAAATCCAGGACAGAATCAACCTAGAGGCCTTGTGACTTCTGGCGACGCAAGGCTTGTGACATTCATTCAATTATTATAGTTTTTTAAAAACAAATTGGTTTTTACTTTTTGGTAATTCATAAAAAGTCCTTATGCAAAATTTTAACCTTATCAAACATAGTTAAAAGGACCTTTGTGATTTTCTCCATTGAACACCAAATCTCGACTTTTATGCATTCCTTAGACTTTTGACACAAAATAATCGATTTCGTAAATGTTTCTTACCTTGAAATTTTGATGTTGGACTACGCCTTTATCTCTTGACGGGTGCGAATTCAAAATACAGAAAATGAAACCATACAAACAGTGGTCAGGTCTTGAACATCTCAAATTCAACCGTTTTTAAACAAATTGTGCTTATGTTTACCCCTACTGCTTGAAAATATTTTAACGTATTGATTCAATTATTGGAAATATTGCAGCGGATTAATACTTATAATTAATAATAATAGTTATTTTATGTACTTTTCAAATTTTAACAAACAAAACTAATACAGGAGACCAGTGTTTTCTCAGGAGGCACGGCCGGCAATAATGTGTGAGTTGAAAGCATAATGAAAAACGCACACTCCATTGGAAGTTGGTTTATGAGTCGCAAGTTATTAAATATTCCATTCATCGAATCAAGCTGAATTGACTGGTGTGTCTTGGTTTCTTAGAACCGTACGAACGACGAAGTTTGATTGGTGTAACAATTGCTCTCAGACTGGCCTGCTTCGTCGAGGTAAAATTTCATTTTGCCACGAGGACTTGGCGCCACACGTTTTCCGACAGCTCAATCGGGTTTCTTTGCGGTGATGATTAATGTGATTCTGTCTGTGGCGGTTAACATTATGCTTTGTAATATAACGTAATGATGGCAATTGTTTCACTAATCCGCTCCAGAGCACGATTATTGTGTACTTTTTTCTAAATACCTAAACAAAATGATTCGATTTGATGTGACTGAGTTTTAAAATTTAATTTAATTTTTTCAATAAACTTTCTACTTTCTATTAATCTATTATTTGTTAAAACCAAATTTCGTATAATTGCTATTATTTCAAATTATTGATTATTTTCGGCAAACTAGGAAAAGCGAAAGACATGTAATTTATAGATGGATAGGTATTCCAAATTGATTTAAAAACTTAGATCAGAAAGAATCCAATCCTGCCTCAGCTTTGTTTGTTTACTGTCTAATTCGTAAATAATCGCATCCAAAACAAACGAAGAGAGACCAAAAATCTAACCTCTCGCGTGACTCAAAAAGCGCAGTTTATATTAGTTTCTATATCGGTTAAAAATAAGTTGTCGTTACGTTGTAATGCCATGCTGAAATAACTTATTTTCCATAACTTGAAAATAACATATTTTCAAGTAAACTAGTTGAAACTTTGTTGCCATCGACATTGTAAACATTGAATGAATCCAATTTTGCTATCAACAATAAAAAGAGAGTGTAGTATTTGAAATTACAAATTTGATACAAGGTACAAATTTCACAACGATTTTAAATTCAATTCACCGTTACGATTTACATATACGCTTACGTATTTCTAATGGTTTCGCAACCTTTTTTCAACTAGTAGATAAAACCAAAGCTGTGATTAAAGATATGTTAGAATCAAGTAACGATAACTTACAAATGATAGCTAGTTCAATGTTTACGTTAATAAAAAAGAAACAGTGCCGTCACCTTGTTTCAACTAGCATAACATAAAAAAAAACATGTTCGTGCTCTTATCGTAACATAGTTGGGCTAAGTGGTATCAGAACTTACGTAAGTTACGGGTTACTAACGTAAGTTACGGGTTACTAATATTGGAGTCAAATAAACTTATTTTCAACTAGTAGCTAGAAGCATAGTTGTTATTAAAGATATGTTTGGATTATGTAACGATAGCTTATAATATATAATTAATTCAACATGACAAAAAGATGTGGTGATTTGAAACCTAAATAACTATTTCGTAACTAGTTATGTTATGAAGAAACATTGTTGTCACCTTGTTTTAACCAGTATAACATAAAAAACATATTCCTGCTCTTGTTGCAACATATTTTTTTTTATAAATACGTTTATTTCTTAAGGCAGTTTACATAAGTTTTTCTTCGCCGTAGCATCACTTTTACATAATATTCTTATCCTAATTTAATTCTAACATAGTCACAACGTTTTGAATTTATTAAAACATATTCTCTTATAGCTTAAATATCATCTTAGGTAACTCGTCATTAATTATGAAATCTACTCGGAAATATTATTTGAACCAAACGATTAACTTCTATAAATTATAAAATAAGCTGTTATTTTCAGACATTTTGTTGATAATTTCATAAACTGTTTCGAGTTTGTTTGTATCATTACATAATTTTTATTCTAATTTAGCTATTGGTTGAACTCATGGACGCAGCTGGGATCAGAACTAAGTCTTAAAAGGGGCCTTTATTAAATTGAAACTCCAATTTTCTTTATGAAATGATAAATAAGTTTCATGTATGAAAGGTCACGACAAGCAAGAATGTCTCGAACTGGGATATTGGATAGTCTACCTTGGGTACGCAAAGAATTTATTAGTTGAGATCTGACATCACGATACTCCACGCATGTCCAAACGACATGATCAATATCCCGATAACCTTCTCCGCAAGCACAATGATTAGTCTCGGAGAGCCCAATTCGAAGGAGATGTGCATCTAACGTGTAGTGATTGGACATGAGTCTGGACATCACACGAATGAAATCCCTACTCACATCCAGTCCCCTGAACCATGCCTTTGTCGATATTTTCGGAATAATTGAGTGCATCCACCGACCCAGATCATCTCTATCCCAAGATGCTTGCCAGCTGGCAAGTGTTCTTTGGCGAGACGAGCTATAGAATTCGTTGAAAGCAATCGGTCGCTCATAAATTTCACCCTCAATAGCACCACGTTTGGCTAAAATATTGGCTCTTTCATTGCCAGGAATGGAGCAATGAGCCGGGAGCCAGACTATAGTGATTAGATAATTATTGTTCAATATGTCGTTCAGGCACTGTTTTATTTTGCCCAGGAAAAACGGTTCATTTTTGCCAGCAGCGAATGGCTTCAATTGCACTCAGACTATCTGTGAAGAGGAAATAATGGTTTGGAGATAATGTGACGATTACACTCAAACTATAATGAACTGCTGCTAGCTCTGCTATATAAACAGATGCAGGTTCTTGAAGCCTAAATGAGGCCGAAACATTATTGTTGAACATACCAAACCCTGTCGCTTCTTCAATTCGCGATCCGTCCGTATAAAACATTTTCTCAGAGTCAATATGCCTGAACTTACTTGAAAATATTTTTGGGATTTCCGTCGAGCGTAGATGATCCGGGATTCCACGCACTTCACGCTGCATGGATGTATCGAAAAATAAAGTTGAGTCAGGGGCACTTAGGATGCTGACACGGATAGGAATATATCTTGAAGGGTTGATTTCCTGTGACATATGGTTAAAATATACTGTCATAAATTTTGTTTGAGATCGAAGCTCGACTAGTCGTTCGAAATTATTAATTACCATGGGATTCAGCACCTCACATCTTATTAGCAGGCGTGATGAAAGCTCCCAAAATCGATCTTTTAATGGAAGAACTCCCGCCAGAACTTCAAGACTCATTGTATGTGTCGAATGCATGCAGCCTAAGGCAATTCGCAAACAACGGTATTTGTTGCAACATAGTTTGGACTTAGTCGCATCAGAACTAGTTGCGGATTGCTACTTGGGCCAAGTGTTTATGGAAAAAATGGATCTGATAGTAGAATCAATGATATTCTAGTTGAAACAACCAGGGCGAAAAACAACAAATAATTATTATTATTATTATTGTTATTTTTATTATTATTATTATTATTATTATTATTATTATTATTATTATTATTATTATTATTATTATGATTATATATATATATATATATATATATATATATATATATATATATATATATATATATATATATATATATATATATATATATATATATATATATTTTTTTTTTTTTTTTTTTTTTCTTATTTAACCATCATTTCACTGCTGGATGGATTAGATAGGTTTTTGCAAAATAAGTAGTAGTGGATAAATACTTGAAAACATAATATATTTTCCAAAAAAAATACTCCTCTTCTCAAAATGCATGCAAAGGTTTTTTCGAATTTTAATCCCCGCAAAGAGCGAAATAACTTACCTGTCCTGATGAGTAGATATGCTTTAGAACATCACTGTCGTCAGTTTCGATCCATGCAAGGACTACTGCTGATTACGCTATTTGAAAAAAAAGCTGTATTCGCACAAATTAACATACTCTCAACGCAGGAAGATGGAACACTAAAAAAAAAGTTTCCACCTTCACTCCTATCCGTGCCAATATTCGCCTCAATCAGTCCATGCGACCACAGACAATATGTAGTTGGGTACCTCAACCCGCATCAATAGCAATAGCGCAGGATGCTCATGATGGTGGATCCTCCCTAGTCGTTTAACCTATTCATAAGCAA
Source organism: Malaya genurostris (assembly GCF_030247185.1). Taxonomy (NCBI): domain Eukaryota; kingdom Metazoa; phylum Arthropoda; class Insecta; order Diptera; family Culicidae; genus Malaya; species Malaya genurostris. The sequence continues at coordinate 99,272,394 of NC_080572.1, forward strand.
TTGTCGGTTGGTGCAAAGTGCAGACGAGTTCATAGAGCTACAAATAGCCTTAATAACAATTGAATGGCTGTTTTCAAACACTTTACTCGATTGTAAATTTGTTCTGAAAGGGAGCCCTTCTGCCGTCTTTGTACATGCGGTTTATCTATTCCATCGAAGTTTTCGCTTTATTATTTATTTATATGCAAAATTGCTCCTCTCCCTCCGACACGAATGTTCAGGGTTGAATTGGTTGGTCTGAAACACGAGGCTGCGTTGCCTTCGGGAGTAGGTGGCTTGTTGTGCCGATTTTATATCGGTAATTTTCCAACTGATTTTGGACTCGTGCGATCACGAAGCACGTGGTCATCATCATACATATTAATGCTGAGGCTCCGGGTTTGCTGTCGCATGGTTCACCATTTGTATACTAGGAAAGGGCAACCTAACTCGCCTACGCGAGCTCCAGTCGCCACCGGCATGTTTCTGTACAACCGAACGAAAAACGCCGACGGCCATATTGGCAAAACAAAAAAAACTGTTCAAATGTTCGACTCGTAATGCGACTGCCGATATCGAATGGATGAATCAATCCGAAGCGACAGGTGACAGTTGCTCGAGCTTACTATACTGTCTCTATTGGTCACAGAGTGGAAGCAGTCAACGGGAAAAAACTTGAAGAAACCGTGAACTACTGTGCACAAAAACGCCAATAATCGTTGAAAAATCATCAGAAAGTTGGGTGGTCGTACATTAAATACCACTGAATCCTACAGGTGTATGCTATAGATCCCAAGTGGATCGAGCCGAACCAGTGTCTTTACTGACGTGAGTCATTTTTTCGGTGTGCTACTTACACTAGCTCACGTGCGACGTTGCCTGCGACGGCGCGCGCCATTTCGTATAATAGCTTTCAGGCCACGGATACAAAGAGATATAGGAAAAGTCGTGAACAATAGCGGTAATTAATCATCAATTACATGCCGCTGTAACAGCGATTGATTGGAACCGTTGAGAGAATTGGTGACGTTTTGTGTGGATGGTATAGGTAAAATGAGTGGAAGAATAGTGATGAGCCTACTTTGCTAGTAAATTGACAACAAAATATAATAGCAATAAATAATGCAAATTGGGATAACAGTTGGTGCATTAAAATATTGTAACTTACACTGTATTGACTGGTAACGAGGCTGTTTTTGAATTCATGAAAATTTTTCGACTTGGTAACTTTATTAATCTATAAAATATATATATATATATATATATATATATATATATATATATATATATATATATATATATATATATATATATATATATATATATATATATATATATATATATATATATATATATATATATATATATATATATATATATATATATATATATATATATGATAGGTTATTATTAACCTGATCAGACTGAAATCGTTGGATACTTTAGTGCAAAAATTTCGTGCGCGAAAATTAGAACCAAACGTATCGATTTTAATCGTGACCATTGAGTTTAGCTGATTCCAACCAATTTCAATGGATATACCGAGGGTGTTAGTTGACATTTGCTGGTACGATTGTTCGATGTCATTTTTATGCCTTCGTATATTTTGTCGTGAATACGACTTACTTTACTATGGCGCGCTTTTTCAAAATTAGTCAAATGGAATAATGGACAGAACTTAATCGTGAATATCTCGACTTGTATTATTGGCAACAACTCAAAAGTTAAGTTTTTTCAATACTTGAAAACTACGCGGAAAACTCTTTACTTTCACATGGGTATTTCGCGCAAGGACAAGGATTTTGAGGTAGTCAGGCACATATTTTCACCATGGTCAAAAATCGATCATTTCTTCTTGTGCGTTGGATGGAAGCAGATGTCGGGGCGAGAAGACGCATTCAAATAGCGGCATCGGAGAGCGCACCTTCTGCGTGGTTAAAAACCTCAAACGCTCAGGTCGTAGTTCTCATTTGCCTTCCGGTCGTCAAGTCGAGAAGACGCATTAAAACAGTTCCGCATCATTTGGCACTGCGAGCGCATGTGTTGCAAAGCAAGTTTCAACTCAAACAAGAGTGATTGCATTATACAACAGAGCTTCTGGTCGTTTGCATTGGAGAGAAAGAAAACGAAAAGTGGACATTATATAGAATCAGCCGTTCTAATGGCTCTAAATGTTATTTAAAGAACTATTAAGATTACTGCTTTGCAAATCTAAGGTAAAAATCATCAGTTTAGTGAAAATCTAAAATAATTTGATTTGCTTCGTGCACTTTTCGCTTTGCGAAAATCGTTCGAGAGAAATGTTCCGAACTGTGACAAATATCGTAGAGAATTCCACAATTTGGTCCTTTTAAAAGGCTGTAATGAATCCTGTACAGCATCTTGATAGATTCTTTCAATGAAATATGCAAATCCGAAATGAGATAATCGACGTCAAAAGTTTCACAATTCACACAATCGCTATCAATTCGAATTCCAAAATAAAAAGACATTGTGTCAGTTTTATTCATATTCACGACATCCAGTTATGTCTCTGACATTACACACCCGTACTTTTTGTTTTGAACCTCTAAGCTGAATGAAAAGTTTCTTGCAACTATCTTATTTTCAACTAGCTGACGTTATGCTGTTAATGTATCTTTCCATTATTTCACTGATTACTTGGCTGCGATGAATTCATAAAAAAATTGTGAATATGTTAAAAGCTTTTGTTACGCAAAAATAAAGCGAATGCACCTCGAATCATCTTTTGAGTCAGTGCATTGAATAGCGATTGTTGATCTCTCTCAGACTATGGTTTCGACATATGGAATAAAAAGTGAAGCAAAAATAACTGAGATGACTACTTTAAATTGATTAGAACAAATTTACAAAAGCTGCCCTCACGACTTGTAGTTCGTCACTTCTCGCTAGTCTGGTGATATTATTTAATCGTGTCTGATGAATGTTCGTAGCGTGACAATCACAGGAAAAAATTTCCATTAACAATTTAGCGATAAAACTTTATTTTTACTTTTAATGTATGACTTCTGGTCAGTCAGTAACTATTTAGTAAATTTTTTGGTGTGGGGGAGTGTGGTGGGCAAAAAAAATTTAACATATCAGAGACTCGGATGTTTCGCATCGCTAAGTTCGACTCCTCTGGTAGACGGTGAAAGTTGCGAGAAATCTTCTTACTTAAATGAACCTTGTTACGAATTTTCCGCACTTTATCTTCAAATCCTTACTCCTCCTTGCGTACTATGGTTAGTTTGATATTGTTAAAAAATCGAATGATAAAATGAGTAATTCTTGGACATTCGAAAGTTCAAGTTACCATTCTTTTAAATATTGTATCCATTAATTTTTACATGAACACTGCATTCGTTTAATAGTTTTATCAATAGTCATCTCATTAGTCAACACCACATAATTTTGTTTAGTACCCCACCTAAAATTAATGAATGGTGGAGTTCGGCACTGAGAATCTATATCAGAAAGTTTTATATGAAAATAATGTGCAGTTCTTCTGTTATAGAGGAATGAGGAGTGATTGTACCAGTATGCAGCTTATCGTTCCAGTCAATGCATAAAATCTCACAACTAATGGTTTTCAATCCACCAGAATTTACCCGACGCGAACGAACTTCAGCATGCTAAATTCAAAGCAAACCTCTATGATTGATCTCATTATTTAAACAGCAGCATCTTATCATTGATTCGTACAAAAATCGTTCTATTTATAAGGTGATTTGTTCAACTCACGCCTACGATGGCCAACAATAAACAACTAACTGATTACATTGCACACAATGCATCTTCTGGTAAACAATATCAGAACTTTTGATCATGTTTACGGTATAGCTAGAACACTCATATGCGTTCCATCATTGAATCATTTGGCAATCAATAATGTTGATACCCAATTTAGCACGTGGCTCGAAAAGACGAACCACATGAATTCACACAAAACAACTCGTTGTGCGCCAAATGATTCTTTCAACGATCTAGTATTCCTTTCTTCGACGGCCAAACACTTATGCAACTCGTTATGCGCCAAACACCTATCGATGATCTAGCAATCATTGACGACTTTTTCAGTGTAAAATTCCATTGTCCATACAAAATAACTTTATTGGTTTTTCCCACTTTTCCTAATTTTTTTGATGTACGAACCCGGTGCGGGTAAAAACTGATCAAACAAAAAAAAAAAGCATCTCAATCCGTCCATCCGTTCTTACGTGATGCGATTACAAAGAATGATCTCTGCATTTATATGTATATATATATATATATATATATATATATATATATATATATATATATATATATATATATATATATATATATATATATATATATATATATATATATATATATATATATATATATATATATATATATATATATATATATATATATATATATATATATATATATATATATATATATATATATATATATATATAGATAAATACTAGTAGAACAAAAATTACAGTGTAGTGTGCGAGACACGGCCGAACATAATAAACATGTTAACGGTGGTAATCTTAGCAACCCAATCGCTCGTCGGTGAAGCGAATTGCAATGCAGTGCATACACACACAAACGAACACATATTTTACATACAGCACCGCACTGCCCACATGTTAAATGTGCAAATCTATCAACAAATTACCGAGGTACAAGCGCTTCAAATTAGGTCCAAAAAATGAATCACCGAAAGTTCAGAATTGGCCTGTAAGTTCCCGTAGAACCAACAGCTAATACATTCAATATACTCAAGCGAACACGACGACGCGCCACAAAAACCAAGCATCCTGCGAGCGACAAGCTAGCTACTCCGCTAGCGACTGGCTGACGATTGAAGTTAAAAATATAACATGGCAAATATTTAAAGATTCCCTTTTGTGTGAACGTTCATGCGATGCAGAAGAGAACGAGATGCAGACCAACTATGGAAACCGTCGGCCGTGCACGAAAAATCAACAAGATGACATCATTTTCTCTTCTGTGATTGGTTAATGAAAACATAGGTCGATTCTAACCAATTTTTCAATAGTGCATATGGCTATTGAAATACTGAAACGACGTTGACATACATGTTTAAGTTTAAAGTAGACAGCAGGAAATCGCATCAATGCAAAAGCGACAATCCAGCGAGAACCGGGCTTTCTTTCGATGCTCTGATTGTTGTCTAATAGTCCCACGATGTTGTAAATATCAGAAAGGGCGTCCACAAAGTGCTGCATGATGTCTGTTTTTGACGCTGTGGGATGTCGTCCTTTGAACGCGCACACTTCTGAACGGAATTGTTCCACTGTTTTTGCCATCACGGTTAGAATTCGACTGATAGAGCTGTCAAACTTTGTCTGCTGACTCATGGGTTACTATGATGTATGCTGCATAGGTAGTTTCATTAGTACCTGATGGCCATATACGTTGATTTTGGGTATACCGGATCATCGATCTTGGTTCCGAAAAATGTGATTATGTACTCTAAACCGGAAATTACTCCAACTTCTCAAGGTCAGACCGCACGTGTTAGTAAATTGTGTATTACGTACATTGTATTTGGTACGTATGTAATAGATCTCTGTATTCATATATGCAGTGTAACCAGTTTATCAAAGTGGCTTGCACGATCGAGTTTCAAACATTGTTTTTTAACAATAAATCATTCTAAAATGATAAGTCAGACTTTTTGAATGAAATATCAATTTTGGTCAATATTTCACCAACATTTGATTTAAAATTGCTTACATATATGAATGTAGATTGTAATTCCCTAATAAAACAATTAGCAACACTGCTTCAATGCATTTGTATTAGATTGCGCTACACAAAATAAACAAAACTAAATATTTTCTGTTACAAAAGCAGTTTTCCGGAAAAATAAATAGTTTTACGACAACATTCCATATCCATTGCCTTTCGCGTGTTAAATTAAAGGTTTCTATTTTGCGGGAAATTAAATCTTTATATCGAAATAATTTCTGCAGGAGGAAATCCATATAGGAATGCGTTAGTTGCTAATCAAATGTGTTGGTTGAAGTAAGTTGAAACTGAAATATTTTTTTCTCGAGCAGTTTTAAGAAAAACGGAAGAGTTTTAGACTAAGATTTTCGCTTTTCTTGAATTGCAATTTTAAGCAGAATGAACTGATTGGTTTATTTTTCAACCATATGGAAGATTTATAGATTAAAATCAGGAAAAGAAGCGCCGGAATTTGTTTTCATGCACACATTGTCGAAATTACTCATACGCTTGCAAAAAGTCTAGCTCCTTAAAGTCAATCTATTGAACAGAGGCAGTAGATCTCACTTTAACTAATGGTTTGCGTATATGAGATGACTATCGTAACTGAATTGAATGCGGGTACCGTTACCCTATAATGTTTCCATTAGTTGATGTAGAATTTTATCCAGACCTGGGTTCCGGTTCCCGAAATAGACTTTCATATGAACTTGGGTAAAAATTGTTAAAACTGTTTTTTTAAGAATCCCTTAATATAAATGAAAATATGAGTTATATAAAAAAGGCATCATAACACCACTCGGTGGATTAAAACAGTTTTTGTTCTTATGCCCAAACGTTTATCTACAGACACTCAAATATGGTTTTTCTTTTTTTTCAGTTTCTGTATAAAATAGAGAAATTAGACATTTTTTTCAACTGTGGCTATTTTTTCTGCGGTATTGTTTCCTAAAGCCGATTTTATCAAAATTCGTTGATTGAAAGTCAGGTAATCAGCAAAATAATATGGCAACTCTACTAAGGAGATGACATTAGCCCTATCTGTAAATATTGGCTTGAGGATAAGAAAAAAAAATTGAGCAAGGGTTAAAAAGTCGTCTTTTCCTTCACACAATGTTGAAGTATCAAATATACAAGTGATGTATCGAATCAATCATGAAACTTGTATCTAGTGCGTAAACCTCAAATACTATTTTAATTTTGTAAATCGAACAACATAAATAATTAATAACCTAATATTATTCCACCTAGTGGTGTGATAATGCATTTCTCTTGATAATGATTTTTGACAATATTTCATTCTGATTGTTAGTTCGCCATTCTGGCTTCAGTCGCATATCCGACAACATTCTCAAAACCAGAAGTATCAGCAAAAATACATTTGAACTTGATCATTGGACACTTTTTGAACAAATGGTCGCTTACATCACTTAAACCATTATATCTCTGGAACCAGAAAAGAATTGATCTTCAAACTTGATTCACAATTCACGAGCTGCTTTCAAACGAGCCTAAGTTTTGTCGGAAGTCACCATCTTGGATTTACATAATACTTCAAAAATCATTTTCCGGAATCTACTCTTTAAACCCATTCCAAAAATACCCATATTTTTGTAGTTTCCATGGAATATAAAAGAGCCGGAAATCGTCTTCATTGTATGCAAAAATGTCTTTTTACGAAATAGGTTCGTAAGATAAGTTTACGTTATTTGAGATATGGTTAAAAAAAAAAAAGATTATGTTTTTTTTATTTAAAAGATATGTTATTTGAAATTTGGTTCGTAAAAAGAGTTACGTATTGTGTGAAAAAAGTGCGCGTAAAGACTGTCCCAGAAAGTATGGACGCACTTTGATTTCGCTGTAAATAATTCACAAGTGTTAGATATTCAAATTTTATTCGATATACTGATAATATTAGACTATAACAACAGAATATTATTGACTAGCTGGCGAACCTTCTTGCGAACGTTCCTCATTAAATTCCATACAGACTTCTTGACGACAAGTCTTGACACTTTTTCCAATCTTTTTCGAACTGTTGAATGGTTTCGGCTGCCGAGACATGTTTCCTAAGATGTGCCTTCGTTAATGCCCAAAATTCCTCAATTAGTCGAAGCTGTGGGCAATTTGGTGGATTCATGTCTTTTGGGACGACATGACATTTTTGGTAGTATACCATTCTACCGTGGATTTCGAGTAGTGGCAAGAAGCAAGATCTAGCCAGAAGACAACAGGATCCTTGTGGCTTCGAATCATGGGTAGAAGTCGTTTTTGTAAATATTCCTTGATGTATATTTCGCTGTTCATTAAAGCAGTGGTGATTAAGGGTTTCGAAATCTTACTGCAGCTATAAATTGCTTGCCAGACCATAGCTTTCTTACCAAATTTTTCGACTTCAATCGATGTCTCGGACTGGTTTAACACTTGCCCTTCTCGCACCGTATAATATTGTGGTCCCGGCAAGGATTTGTAATCGAGTTTCACGTAGGTTTCGTCGTCCATGATTATTCAGATCAAATTTCCAGCAATAATCGTATTGTACAGCTTTCGAACCCTCGGCCTGATCGATGCTTCATGTTTCGGACTACGTTTTGGTTGTTTCTGCTTCTTATAGGTTCGAAGATTCAAACGTTCTTTAGCACGAAGAACATTTGACTTCGAAGTGCCCACTTTTTTGGTCACATCCCGAACTGAAACCTCCTTTATTTGTTCGAACGCCTTCAGTATACGTTTATCCAACTGAGGGTTAGCAGGACCTTTTTTCGACCCGTTTTCGGTTTATCCTCAAAGGTGTTATCCTCACCGAACTTCCTGATTGCATTTCGCACTGCTTTTCATTACTCCTTCCATTCTTTCTCAGCGACAGTCCGCGTTCTGTGCACCATTTGTACACAATTTTTCGACGTTGTTCTGTTGAAAGTCCACGCATTTCGAAATAAACTAATAAAAACGAATAAACAATTGCACAAGTGGTTAGAGAAGAGTGTAAACAACAGGACGCAGTCATAAAAATTGACAGATTCTAAACCAATGCGAAATATCAGCGGGTTTTGGTTGCGTCCATACTTTCTGGGGCAGTCTTTAAACGGAGGTTTGGATGTATTTTTATTTCACATAGGTTTTTTTGACTATTTAATGAACTAATGTTAATAATATCAGCTACAATAATTTTGTTCTGAGAAAAGGAGAGATAACAATTTCTGAAACAAAGATTTTCGAGTTTCTTATGTAGGAGAATTCGTTTGTGGTCAGATTTGCAATACTTTTTTTTTTTATCTTCACAAAAATCACTTGGTAAACCATTTTAGCTGTAACTTCAATTTACCTCAATCAAATTTGCATCATATGTAGACTTTACGTGAAGTTTGAAATACAAATATTTAAAACAATATGGAAAGGAAGGAAACTTTCTTTTAATCTTTTAATTTATTTTTTTCGGTTGATTTGCTAGTTCTTGAAAAAGTATTTAATTTTTTTTCAGTGTATATATTTTTTAGAAAGCTCAGTCGATTCGCCACTTCACTACATAATTTTTCAGTATCGCACTCCTTCATTGGAATGTCATTGGTTAACTCTTTACAAAAAACGAAATATTCCCTGCTGAACCAAAATATACCTAGGACAAATAGATTCTTTTCTAAGAAAGATATGGGCCCTTATTACGGGTATCATTTCACGGTGAAAACCAAGTGAAGTGAATGTAGGTCCTTGTCACGAAAGTCGCTTGAGAGAAAAAAGTAATTACTTAGATGAGCTTGTTGTTATTACGAACATCATATCACCAAAATTTTGTTGGAAAAATGATTTTTTTCACTACAGTGATTACTTCACTGAGCGTGATACCTGTAATAGGTAAAATCAAGTGAAGTGATATGTGAGTGAAGTGAAAGTGGAAGTGGAAGTGAGAACGGTAATAAAGGCCATGATGTACTTTCGAATGCTGGAGTAATAAGGCTTCCATAAGGTAGTATAGCGCATTCAGTTATAAATTTTATTGAATATATTAACATTGATAAGTCGGTCTATCTGTGCAGGTTAAATAATCTGACTTACCAGTATGCTCGAAATTTAAACCATATTTCGTAGCTGATCTAATCCGTGCCTCCAACCAAGTGTAGCCTTCATTGATTCCCACTTTTCCTTGATTGAAACACAGATCCCTTGTATGCCAACAGCCTGACGTCTGTAATAGCCTCGAGAACAGCTTTCACAAGACAGACCACTATAGCCAGTACGACAATTGCATTCTTCCACTGTCTTCACCGGGCCTAAACCTAGATTTTCCAATCCAGCAGTGTCGAGAATGACCAGTAAAGGATCCAGTCGTCGAAATTGACTGCATTTTATATAAAAGGATTTCACTTTCGACAACACGACCATGAACAGTTGTTTAGAAACAAAGCTACCATTCAGCTGTCGCCAATTGTGCTCGGTCATATGAATTCTGCTAGTACTGTGTTCTTTACTCAGAGGTTCATGAGAGCTATGATAAACTAGATCCTGAAATCGTCCTTTCAGTATCACATCCGGAATATCTTCGAATGAGTCATCGTCATTGGTAGAAAACTCAAGATAGCCACCGTAGGATTTCAATAAATTTCCTGTCATCACGTCTGGCAACGCGTAGTATGTCCATATGCCCTCATCGGAGTTTTCATATTTAGCTTCTTGAACTCCTTCCTGACTTATTTTTAAATCAATCGTGTCAGCTTCAGTTACATTGATTGCGATCTACGAAAATATTGATATTCTTTACACAAACTTATCGGATTTTTTTTAAACATATTAACTCGACTTCTGAAGAGATTCTCAGCTTTCCAACATTGCTCGGTAATTCCAGAACAGAAACATTCATCAACATCAATTTCAGATGAAGCTTCCAGAAAATTATCAGCCAACGATTTTGCCGCAGGTTCCTCCGCACATTGTGCTACCCTCACATCCACCACAAGTAGTGTTTCGTTCTGACCGTCCTCGCGGATCCCTTGGAATTCGTATAACCCCTCGTCGACCCTGTCCATATCGGGACAGATAAGAATGCTCGAACTTGCGGTGTTGGTAATTTCACACTTTTCCGACACCGGGGAACCGTTCAAGCGCCAGCGCATTACCGGGTAAATAATATTCTCGACATACAACTTCAGTCGTTTACCTTCCGGAACGGTAGCTTCCAGTTCGGTCGGTGCATCAGAGTCCTTTGATTGATGGCCTATAAATATGAAATTCGATGAAAATGGAGTGTAAAGATTCAGGCGGAACTGGAATTAACTAAATCCGACGAAGAAAGCCAGAATGCTACAAACCAGTACAGGTGATGAATGCATGATTGAAACTAGTTCGGTTGGAACTAGTTAATCATCGATCTACTAGCAATTATTAGCTAGTTGCAGCACGTAAAACTGATAACGCTTGAACTTTAAATCATCGTAAGGTGATAAGACTAAATATTATAAAGCAATCATACTGCTTCATACACTGTAATACACATATTATTTTGTTTTGACTAACTGTGTTGGGAGAAGTAAGATGTACAGTCTGTTTTAGATCATCGTTCAACGTAAAATTAAAAATCCGTTGTAGTATGAAAACTGTCAATCGTATCGTATTGCAATTATCAATACTAGTTTTGACACTTCATTCGTGCTTGGCAGTTGACAAAACACCGCTTCGTTACCGACCGTATCGTTGCCGAAATGGTTGGACTGTATCACAAACTGTCCGTTGCGATGGGTTTCTTAATTGCGTGGATGGGTCCGACGAGGAAGGCTGCATATCTCCGAAGTGGATTCAGTTACCTGCTTCAAACATTTCGATAGCTTTAGGTGCATTTATGAACTTAACCTGCATATCCGGAGGTACTCCTGCGCCCAATATCGAATGGAGATTGAACGGGAAGCAACCAGGAGCGAACTGTGACTGGATAACCAAGGAAGGCGTTGGATTGCTCAGTTGTCGAATGCGATTGATCGATAGTGGAAACTATAGCTGCGTTGCCAAACAACCAAAGGCAGCTCTGGAATCGGAATTAACTCGAGTGATGGTGACTGGTAACACTTGCAAAGACGGGTTTTTCGATGAGGCTGGTAAGAGAAAGGCATGTATAAAGTGTTTCTGTTCTGGAGTTTCTAGTTTATGTCATGCTGCTGAGTTGTATCGTTGGAACGTAAGTTGTAAAATAATGAACATGCAACTTGTTCTAAAGCTATCTTGTCTCACGTAGTACACAATGGCGATGGATGATTATAAAATGAAATACGCGACACTTCAAAACTCATGGAAAGACAATCAAGCACATATAGCCAACGTCTATGACAAGCTAAAGGATGTTCCGGAAAATGTCACTCCTTACTATAGACTTCCTTTCAAATTTATTGAATATCAAGTTGGTTCTTACGGCGGAATCCTTCGATATGAAGTTCATGTTGACAACGTATCGTATTCACGCGACTATCCGGACATCATTTTAAAGGTACCGATTGATTGTAGACATACCTAAGCAGCTACAGATGTTGCAACATTTGCTTGTAGGGTTACAACACCACTTTGTTGTTTACATACAAGCCACAGCTGTTGATTGGACAGCCAAATAAGATATCTGTGTTACTTCACGAAGCAAACTTTCTCCGTTTAGATGGGAAGAAGGCAAGTCGAGACGATCTGATGACTGTTCTAGCATACATAGAAACGTTTCTGATCAAGATGTACCCCCTGCGTGGCGCATATAATCCCCGTGGAGTGCTTGTCATGGATGCCTCTACCAACCTTGGCTATCACGGATTAGGAAAAATGAATCGCGTAGAAGAATGTCGCTGTCCACACGGATACAGGGGTACGTCCTGTGAACGGTGCGATTTTGGGTATAACCGGGCCGCCCGGTACCTGCAAACCGGAATATGTATGCCATGGGAATGGCACAGGGAAGAATACAAAAAGGTATCAACTTCTACAACGATGAGAAATTACCACTATGTTTAGCAAGTTGCATTCACGCATAACCGAAAACTTATCACTTACTGACATTGAATAAGTATAATGTTGAAACTTATCGTGCAATCGTGCAAAATGATTTCATTTCTTTCTCACACTACCTATCGCAGTTTCTACCGCAGTTTTGTGTGTACATATTTCTACCGAAAGGTGTCTTCTGACACCTTCGCATTTGAATGTGAACAATTGTTAAAACAGATAAGATTTCAAATTATCAGTTAAATAAAAATACTTTGAGCAGTATAACGAGAAAAAAATTAATTGTTTGAGTATTTTCTCTACTTTTTCCACGAGGTGAAACACGTTTGCTAACTTCAGTCTTCAGACGGGTGCGCAGACCTTCATCTATGGAACAACACCCAGCATTATTCAACTGGTGCTTCAGTCAATGGCGAATACTAGTTCTTCTGAGAGCATATCTGCTTTTGAATGCTCAAATAAGAGCGTTTGCGTCATCAAGCTGTTTGCATTGAAGAAACAGAAAACGAAAAGTGGACAACGATGGGAACATTATACTTAATCAGCCGTTCGAATGGCTCAAAATGTTATCTAAAGAACTACTTCTAAAAATCATCGGTTTTGGGCAAATATAGAATAACTTAATTATGTTTAAACTATTTTCGCAGTGCGAAATTCGCATCGAACAAGCGCAAATAAAGCTAGTATTTGGCTGCTTTGCGATCGAGAAAAATGTTCGAGGTATTTAATATCGTAGAATTCCACAATTTAGTCTTTCTGAAAGCCGGAAATGAATCCCGCACAGCTTTTTGGTCGTTTCTTTCATTTAAATATTAAGATGTATGAAATATTGAAATATATGAGCGATTGTAAGACTTGTGCTACGATTATAATTATCTAATGATTTTTTCTAGGTCAAGGCTCAAACTGGCGCTCTTCGTCCTGGAATACAAACGTAATCCGTAAGTCGAGCCACTAACGGTCCTTTTCAGGATTCCAAAAGTAGCGTAAAGAACTTATTTGGAAAACTGTCTCAAACAGCAGCTCTAATTCCTAGAATACAAGCGCAATCTTCCGATGCCGAAAGGTCCTTTTCAGGACTACAAAATCTTAAGCCGTCAAACGGTATCAAATCAGTTAATATTTAGACATCTCGAATGCAGTCCTACGTCAATCTCGCGGCCATGTCTCTGACATTACCTACTCCAAGTTTTTTTTTTCAATTTGTTTTCCCCTTAAAATACTGATCAAATTTTATAACCTACATCATATTTTATTTTTTTATTTTTCCGACATTCAACTAACCAGAGACCATTTGGTAGAAAGAGGAAATGAATTTTATATCAGGTGTACAACTTTGCTTCCGCCGTTTTTCGATAAGTGGCTGTACCGGCTGAGGCTGGTCAAAATACATAGATGATAATGCTTTTAAAGTGAGTGTGTACAGTGCCTAACGAATTGCCGTTTCAGTGACAGTTGTTCTAGTTTTCGTATTATTCACGCTCGAAAATGTCTGTTTATGTGCCCAGTTCTCGCCATTTGCGAGAAGTTTTACTTTTCTGTTACAATTCGAAAAAAATGCATCTGAAGCACATCGAATGCTCTCAGAAACTTACGGTGATGCTGCTCTGAGTAAAAGAACGTGTCGGGAGTGGTTTCTACGTTTTAAAAATGGTGATTTTGATGTCGATGACAAACATGGTGGTGGAGAGGAAAAAACCTTCAAAGATGAACAACTAGAAGCATTGCTTGATGAAGATTCGTGCCAAACCCATGAAGAGCTTGCTGAATCGTTGGGAGTGAGTCAGCAAGCCATTTCAATACATCTCAAGGCCCTGGGCATGATTCAGAAAGAAGGAAACTGGGTGCCGTACGAGTTGAAACCGATGGACATCGAGCGCCGTCTATTTGTATGTGAGCAACTGCTTCAAAGACAAAATCGTAAGGGGTTTTAACATCGAAACGTAACCGGTGATGAAAAGTGGGTTCGATGCGATAATCCTAAACGCAGAAACCCATGAGGAAAGCCCGGGCATGCTACTTCGTCGAAGGCAAAACCGAATATTCACGGCGCCAAGGTTAGGATTTGTATTTGGTGGGATCAGCTCGGTGTGATTTACTACGAGCTCTTAAAAGCGGGTGTCAGTAGAATCGTAGCACTAGCCATGCAATGGTTCTGTACACTCTGAATCGGCTGCGAAGTCTGTTGAAACAGAAGGTCAAATTCCACTACAGGAAAGTAATACCAAGGCTTTGCTTTCTTAAAAGCGGGTGAAACCATCACAAGAGATCGATACCGAACGCAACTGTTGCGCCTTAGTCGCGCGCTAAAAGAAAAGCGGCCGCACTATCAAGAGCGACATGACAAAGTCATCCTCCAAAAAGTACCTGGAAACGCTGAGATGGGAAGTCTTGCCCCACCCGCCGTATTCCCCAGATGTCGCCCATCTGACTTTCACCTATTCCGATCGATGGCACGCGACCTGGCAGATCAATAATTTCAATCCTTCGAAGAGTTGAAAAAATGGATTGCTTCATGGATAGCGTCAAAAGAGGATTCCTTTTTTCGATCCGGAATCCGAAAATTGACGGAAAGATGAGAGAAAGTTGTCGCTAGCGACGGACACTACTTTGAATAATACATCTGTAAGCACTTTTTCGCAATAAAGCTTTTAATTTTGGAAAAAATGGCGATAACAAAGTTGTACACCTGATAAAATGATAGTACTCAAGGGAGAGCAAAGATGTGAAAATATAGAACGGAAAGGTTGACATCTTCTAGTAACTTAACTTTTACCTTCTACCATAGGAGTCGGGCTTAAGCATCTGACCAATGCGAATCAGCCCGAGTCTCTGGTATACCGGAAAGTAGTGATATTATCTGCGCGGTCTGTAAATAAATTCAGTGAAAATCGGTGACGTTTGGCTATAAAGACTGTCTAAAATATGATAAATCGAAGTTATTACACTCTGCATAACTCAGAAAACTAAAAGTACTTTAAATAATAAACAAGACCGCTTTGGTGTTTGATTTTTTTGATCGTTCTGATTAAGACTGGATCCTTTCAACAGATGCCACGGAACTACAAAAGAAGAGCTAGCCGTATAAGTTGGAGCCAACAACAGTTAAATCTTGCCAAGGAGGCACTAATCAGTAGTGTTGTTGAAATGTGCCTATATCAAGATATGATATGATTTGATTGTATTTACGATCGTTTTAACATATTTGAAAACTAGGCGATATTAAGAAAGGACTTGGCACCTCGGTGCTAATTATAAGTGTATTACAAAAAGCATTAACTTAACGTCTGCCTAGCGGTTAATATTGAACTGCAGGTGGCATAACAGTTCAACATAAACTGTTATGCACGAGTCTAAGACGAAACGTAAAGATAATGAATTTAGTTATGTGCCCTAGCATTAGATATTTTTTCACTTAGTAAACGGAAAAAACCACATACATTTGCTTGGTAGATACACCTATGCAATTGCTTAGTGACTAATCGTCAACAAGTTTCCTTGGGAACTCCGTTCTGAGGTTCATGAATCAATCTCATTTGTGTTTATTTTAAATCAATTCCAATTATAATATCAAGACAATTACAAGAATCGGTGAAATGACCCTTTCAACGAAACGGCTTTCGGCGAAAAGACATTCGGCGAAGTGGCCCAATTGAGCGAAATGTCATTCGGCGAAATGACCCTTTCGGCGAAATGACTTTCGGCGAAACGGTTTTCGGCGAAATGGCCCTGATCCGGATGTGATCATTTACAAAGGCAACAATAAAACAAAACTAACTTTATATCAGATTCATTATGAAAATCCTAAAAACTCAATTGAATGCTATTAGTACCATTGGATATTGTTGTAAGAATAATCTGCTAGAGCTTCGAAAAATCATGTTTCGCAGCTTTCCCTTTAACTGCAATATGACATCACAGCTAGCGTGCTAAGTGGATCGGGAAAGTGAACAAAATATAAATCTATCACGACTGCAAAAAACTATGCTGGAATTCAGTAACATTTCAACATTTGGGGGCCACTTGTCGATTCCTGCCGCCGAACCAAGCGGCAACCGTGGTCAAGGTGCTATCTGTGCGGTCACACAATGAAATTTTATTATCTCACCAGATCGGTTTCCCGCCTTGGAGCAGCAGTACTGAACCACAGAATAAATATACGTTTTGATTATTTTAAGTATAATTGGCACGCGCCTCTTCTTCGGGTTTTTGCTTATGTGTGATCCATGGATTCCCATGGGACCCTCTGCGTGAGATCACACCCTATCGGGCGAAATATCGACCGACATACGCTGAACAGCGATTTCTTATGTGGTCTGTGTCTCGTGACCTTTGGATCGATTCTGGTGAAGGTTCAATTTCGCAACGAAAGAGAAAAAAAAACTACCAAGCGAAGGCGGATAAAAGTGGCAGTAAATAATTGCCAGATTTTGCGGATCTTCAGACTCCATCGGCGGTGCTGGGTTTTGGTGAGAGAATGGGAGCTGTAAATTATTTTTTTTGTCGGTATACTTCACGTCCGGAGGATGAAGGTCTTATGGTACCACATTTAAACGGTTGGTGTTGAACTGCGAAACACAGCAGACTTCGTGGCACTAATCAACAGAGCGAAGGAGCTAAGCTAATTAATCTACCTTGAAAATCTCATTTCCACATATTTTCAACATCGCAGCCAACTAGGTCGAATGAATTTGTTTTGGTTCTACTGGTCCATTACACTACCATTGCAGTACACTGCTGACATCTCTGGTTACTGGTATAAGTGGAACATATTCATGCAAATTTTGTTGCTATTTCTAACATTTAGTGTACTTTGGCTCTTCGTCAAATGTTGCTTGTGTCTTGGTTTCTTGATGTGGTAGCTAACAGCCTAAGAGTTATTGCAAAACCCTACCACATTCGTTCCGCGGGAGACCATTGCCTGTTGACCGCGTGGTATTGCAGATTTTGCAAAGAACTTACGAACCGCACTCCAACTAATGTATGCATGTAAAATTCAAATCAGTTTTCCTCGCTCTATAGTGGTACGGTCTGTTTGTTTTATTTATGCCGCAGATTTCATGTTGCAATGCGGTAATAAAGATGTGAGAAGTTTTTTTTTATGATGCAATGCATCATTTCCGTTATCATGTACTTTTGCGATTATTTACACTTTGATGATTTGCTAACGACTAACCAAGTGTTTGTTTTTTTTCTTTTGCAGGGAAGAAATGGCGTTCGCTAACGCCACAGGATCGCCGACCGTATGTAGAGGAAGCTGAACGACTTCGTGTGATCCACATGACCGAACACCCCAACTACAAATATCGACCACGTCGTCGAAAGCAGGCAAAAACTCGCGGTGGTGGTCCCGGTTCCAATGGGGGATCCGGAGTTCAATCCGTGTTGAATAATACTCAAAATACCAACGTGAGTAATTCCTCCCCAAGTGAACTGAACTTTGACGGTGATTCGTCGCAACGGATGAGTCCATACAGTTACAATCCACATTACTACTCTGGAGCTAACAATGTTCTAAACACACCTGACTCAAGTCCCACGCAAACTCCATCACCAGCTCCACCTACGGTAGTGTCCGGTTCTGCATCCGGAAACAATCGGAAACTTTCCGGAAATTCAGTCGATGTAGGTCAAAAGCTCGATGACGTTTCATCTGCACTTCCAACGCCGGAAATGAGTCCACTGGAACTGGAAAAAGAAGCCTATAACGGACTCCACGCCAGTTATGACGACCTGAAGAGCAAACAGAAATTGTCTTATGAAAACTACAATAACATCAAGAGTGAACAGAAGCTACCTGCCACATTTCCGAATAGCTACGATCATGACAGTGAAATCAAACGAGAGTATAGTTCTGCTGCATCCTACCTAAGTTCTGGATCAGAAAAGCGATACTCTTACGATACATCGTTGAGCAATGGTATCCATGATAAGCGAAACTACCTCTGTGCCAGCAGTGGATCGACAACGACTACTGCAATGGTCAACGGAATGTACGTCATGTGTACAAATCGAAGCATTCTAGACCAAGGGCACATTGTTACTGGTACATATTTTCCTCCATTGGCCACATCCGAGGATCACCAAACCTTGGGTACTACCCTCACCAACAGTCATGTTTCGCATCTCAGTACAAACAGTAATAGCAATAGCAGTAACCACAACCATGGCAATAGCAACAGTGCTAGTAGCAATCTTCCAAACAGTCTGAATAAAATCAGTAATGGCTTACCTGGGAGTATTCATCTCAGTAGCAGTACCGGTAACTCCACTTCACTTACGCAACAATCAACACATCAGACTTCACTGACAGCCGATCAAATCAATAACTACTACGGTGTCAATTCATTATCGTCCGGACTACCAGCGTACTCGTACGCCTACAAAGACTATGGCATTACCTACGAGTCGTCTTCAATGGGTCAGGATGAAGTGGACTCCCGAGAACTGGACAAGTACTTGAAATATCCGGACAACAATCACAATTTCAACAGTTACGATTCGTACCCCCATAGTGCAGCTATCTACGGTCATCCGCAAACCGAATACTACAGTTATCATCAGCAGAACGCCAGTCTTCTGGCCCAGCAGCAGCAGCAGCAGCAGCAACAACAACAACAACAACAACAACAACAACAACAACAACAACAACAACAACAGCAGCAACTACCAGTAGGATCCGCTTCACCTGCCAGTAGTAATCACGGAACAGGACCAACCGGAAACACCACTGGAAAAGTTGATGGTATGATTGGAGCACCCGGTCATCTACCGACAACTCCCGTGGCACTGTATGCACTTCCATTACAGCATTCCCAGTTGGCGGCAGCACAACAACATCAGCAGCAACAACAACAACAACATCACCATCATCTCCACCACCAACAGCAGCAGCAACATCCACAGCACTCGCAAACACTGCATCCCCATGGACCGAGCGCACATGGTATGACCTACGTCACCAGTGAGCAGTTGAAAGATGACGAATTCAGCAACATACTAGCCGGGGTGAGGAAAACATGCTACAGTAATTAGGAAATGATGATGCACTCGAGAGAAAGTGATGTTTTTGACACGGGTAAAAGGGTTGACACCTGGACGAACAGAATTGCTGACGCATTTCGCACCAAATCATATTCATAGTTTGCAGCACCCTCTCAGATTTCAACTGAACTTTCTGATATTGTTACAAAAAGCTACTTTGAAACAAACATCGTTTTCCAAAATTGACAAAATTTTTTCATATTTTTTTCAAATGGCTGCAGTCGCCATCCTACGAAAAAGTGCTCTATGAGTGATTTTTACAAAATATGTCTATTTTAGAAAAAAAATATTTAAGAAATTCCTAATCGAGTCCTACACCGGAAAATAGATTTAAAAATGCTAAGTCTATTTGAAAAAAAAGCATCAGTTACACAGGTGAAAGTAGGAAGTAGGGGGCAAAGCGGAGACATTTTGGTTAATGGTTGTTTTTACATTTTAAATGAGATATTTTCTACGTATATAAACTTGCGTAGTCTTTAATGACTAATAAAATCAAATTAAATAATGTGCATGGTTCTATCTCATCCATTTTACCGTATTTAGAAATAAATTTAGAATCATGGTTTGTTTTAGGGCCATCCTAAAACCACTATAGCCAAAAAACGCAGTGAAATATTGAAAATCTCGAACGATTATATCCAAGGATGGCTTTTGTCGTATCAAAGAAAGCTCACTGGCAACTCTTCAACGATTGAATCAGTGCCATCAAAGAGAGACGAATATCATCGCAACAACAAAAACCCGGCATGGCTCATTTAACATAGAATCGACACCAGTGCGAGAGCGAATTTCTCTCGATGAAATTTCTGAGAATCAAAGGTTAGCACGCTGCTGTGGGGATCTTCTCTGAAGCAACAAACGGTCGCTTATTCTCGTTTCGCGATCCGATTCCATACAGGCAGTTGATTATTGCGGTAGAATCATTTTACTATTCCCGCTTATTCTAACTATGTGCATATAACCTTTGTATAAGTTGTGTCTATGAAAATGTCTGTGAATGCTCCACACAAGGGTTTTGAAATATTGCAACCTAGTAAAAGAATCATCAAGTTGAATCATCGATTCGATTTTCTGCGATAATTGTCAACTTGCGATTCTCTCTTGGGAAATTCCACACAGCAACGATCATTATCAGATTGTAAATTTTTTAAAGGGTGTGAAATACTCAGAGTATGAAGTGGAGCGAAGAAATGTAACAAAATTCTCTCACGGTTCACGCATTGAGAGACTCGAGTTCTTGTAGCATCTTCTACCGGATTGAAAATGTTGTATACAATATAGATTGCAATATAGCAGCTTATGTCAAATTTTCGGCAATCACCAACACTGATTATATCTATACACCGAAACAAACAATATAATTGAGCCGAAAAAAATATACCTGAACAAAAACGCTTAACGAAGCTCGAAGGTGTTTTGAAACGATATGCTTATTTTTGTAGGTAGATAAAAACATAATCCAGAAAAGGCAGGAGGGTAATGTCAGAGACATAACCGGATGACGTGAATAAGAATAAAATGGATGATTTAGTTTCTTCAATGTTGAAAAATTTGGATTTTGGACTTCGCTGAATTCTGTAACTCAATTTTGATGCTAGATTCGGGAACCTGAACTCAATAACTGAATTCCGAAACTGAATTCTAAATTGTTAAATTGATTACTGAACCTGTGTTTTGGAACTGTATTCGAGATCAGGATTCTGGTTCGGCACTGAATTCTTAACCTGAATCCCAGCACTGTACTCTGGACTTGGATTCTAATCCGCAGCTAAGTTTTAGTTACAGAATTCCGATCCAGGATTCCGTTTTCAAATTCAGATCCAGAACTCAACTCAGAAATTATATTCAAGAATACACATCCGGAATTTAGTCCAAAAATCTTCCGAATCTAGTTCAACTTGCAGAATTGAATTTTAAAGGCAAATTATCGACTTGCATTCTGGTTTATAACTCTGAACCTAGACTCTGGAATGCAGTTTAGAACTGAATTTTGAAAATACAACTAAATTTTAAATCTGAGTTTTGTTGCCGGATTTCAGTTTGAAGTTCCAGAGCTGCAAGTTGTTCTGAATTTTGGATAGGAATTTTGGAACTGAATTCTAGTCTGAACCTCGATTTCAGTTTCAGAATTCAGTTTCAAAAATCAGACTAAAAGTCTAGGTCTACAATCAAGATCCTGATTTCAGATCCATACAAATAGAAATCCATTAAAAAATCATGACCAAAATGATTAATATCATAAAAATGTCATGCGAGATGAGTTATTGTTTATGATATGAATAATGTCGAATTTTCGATCTGGTTTCTGGAAATGAAAAAAAATCGCTTCTTGTATTTTGAATGTGAATCTTAGCACTGAACTTTAGAATTCGATTCTGGTCTGAACTGAACGAATCAACTACGCAGGGTAGAATGAATTATGCATCAAATTCTTACCTTCTTTACTCATCAAGCATTTTAGAAAACGTTAATTTCGAGTTACTACTGAAAATTCTATCTCAAATTGTTGATCATGTCTCCGATGACGTAGAGAAAATAATATATTGATACGTTAAATAAAATAAGAGATATTCACGATCAAAAACTTATCACTCTCCTAGAGAGTAAATTTTTAAAATGCGCATCATAGTAAGGAATTGAAAGGAACAGATTAATTAAGGACTGAGGCTAGTAGGTCGCGTAAAACAACGTGGCTCGCTGTGCGTATTACATTTCTCTCCATGCTCTCTCGCAAATGTGTAAAATGACTCTCAATGTTTCCCGATCGCTAAAGTCAATGAATCATTCTGAAATTTTCACAGAATAATCTAAACTAATTTTCTAAGAGATTGTCAGTTGGGTCAGTTGAGATATTTGTCACCGTTTCTGAGAAAATCAGATTTGAAGCGGAAGAATATCCCTCTAAATCACCCTAAAACACACTGGCCTCAGCCCTTAAGTCACTTCGATGCTCCACAATATTGATGCCATTTCGTTCAAATGTATACCGCAAGAGCTAATTTTAACTTTTATATGAATTATGGTAAAAAATAGTTCAAATTTATGAAAACTGTACCTAATTATTTTTATTGCCACAATACAATTGGCCTATGATATAAAAAGTATGAAATATATCTACGGCTTTCTATATTGATGTTCTCAGCAAATACGAGATCAATACATGTGCCTTCAAGTATAGTAGCTTGTGAAGGAGCAAATTTCATATCCAGCTTCATATACTTGCTCATGATATCAATGAATTTTATATTTTCTTGTTTTGAGGCATCTATATTAAAGTTCCCCACAACTATCATCGGCGTATTTTTACGGGAATATAAAACTGGGGTGTACTTGATTTCTTAATCCGCATAGAAAAATCAAATATTTTAAGAAAAAACACTTTTTAAACAAATGAGAATTTTTAGCTGGGTTAAGAAATTTTTTCCTATTATAACATTTAAATCTGTATTTTTCAGGAGAATTAGTATAAAGATGCGTTCTACATCAATACTTTCTTTTTCTCATTGCATGCTAAGACAAGACCTGACTACTGGCTTCTTATTCTTTCTGTCGAGTGTTTAGTTCTGTTGAATAAACACCAACTGCCTGTTTACGTATCGGTTACAGTGTTGCCATATTTACAGATTTTTTAATATTTTTTTACAATAAACGTGAAAGATGTTTTGATGAATGCATTATTTTCAATAATTATTAACGTTAAAAAACAATTAATTGAGCATACTTCTGCTGTTGAATTGAATTGAATTTTTTGTGTTGTGTTTTATCCTCCACAAATCGCTTTATAATAAATGTTTTTATTGTAAATTTGGTTTTCAAAGATTTATTATTCGCACAAGTCTTAGAGATAGTAATAAATTGTCGCAACTTATTTCGCCTCAACGTATTCATTGTCATATGGCACATTTATCGATGGAACATAAGTAAACCCATCTGACTTTTTTTCATTTGGAAAATGTAAATTTAAAAAAAAAACTAGTTAACATTCCTAAAGTTTTACTTACGCTACAAGTTCTCATTCCTGCTTTGACGACAAAACACGACATATCTCTTTCATGTCAAACGCAAAATCGAACCCACTTTTGATGTAGTACCGGATCTTTTGGAAGTCGAAAAAAGTCAAGTTTGAATAGAATTAGTGCGACCACAATGTACAACACAATACTTCATTCACTAAAAAGAAAAACGGTTTGATTTTAATTCATAATTTCAATTACACAGTGCTGTCTCTATATTATTTATTATAGGTTTAAAAAAGTGAAACATTCTCATTTTCATTTTCATTGGTTAGCTCAAATTATACATTAGATTAAAGATGTTTTTTTAATTTTGCATCATTGCTCGCGTACCCTGCAAAAGTTTTTTCTTTTCATTATTCGCGGGTAGCAAAATCAAAATCAGCAAATCTGAAACTGGTCCATTCTGACATAGAATTGTCAGGTCTTGTCTTAGATTGCGTGAGTGTGTTACCTGTCGTAATTGAATGAACATAGTGGAACTTCTTTCTTGAGTTTAAAATAATTTTGAAAAAAAGACTATTCCCGGAAAAATGCAATGGTCAAAAATGAAAATACTCTAAGAATAAATTAATAAAAATTAGCCTTTTTCCGAAGTTGCTTTATTTAACCACCTCTCCTAGACTAAACTGAATGCTATCCATCAAAGGCTGTGTAACACTTGCACCATTTGTCTCACAGACTTTTATATACTATTTCTTGAAATCTTTATCGTTTTTGAAGACTTTCCTTGTTTACTGACTAGAATTTTTTCGGTTATGACATTTTAAATCGTCCAGAATCTTTTGGGCAAAATTCTGACCAGTTCGGATGATTTACCTACTTCGGAAAACCAAAAAAAGTGTGCTTCGTATCAATCTATCATCGGTTTTATGTAATGGCACGATGTCAGATCCTGACTGAGCGACACCTTCATTGGATACGGCTTGCTGAATTTTCCACATCTACAGATCGCCTGCCACACCAAGTACTTTTTGGCAAATAATTAGACCTCTCCGCAACATCCAGACTAGACTAAATATGTCAGGTCGGGGTTCTGCTTGGTCATCGCTTTAATTTACATATCGTAGTTCATTACGGTATACTTCGGTTGCATATACCACTCCTTGTGCGAGAGTTGGCCACCGTATTCAATATATGAATTTATTTATGTAGTCTGCTGTCTGCTGGACGAACCACACGAAAGAATTGGTTTTCTTAGCTACGTTCCTAATCGGAAGGATCGGATTACGCTTGACATAATCCCTCACCTTCCAAGCGTGCATTCCTTCCTTCGTTTTTTCTTTTGCTGCCTGCTCCCCACACGTCGGGATCTCCTTGAACGATGTTACCTCACAGAGCACTATTCCCAACTGTGGGACTGGCCTAGATTCTCCACGACCGTGTCCATAATTTTATGTAAAAATTGCACATTAAATTATGTATGTTATTCCAAAATTTCATTGATTCTTACCCTTATTGTAGGATAATACCCAAGAAAAAAGTTGCGTTTTGTTCGAGTAAAGTTTTATGCGATACGAAGGCGACCAGTCAACTGTCGGTCAAATAACTGCCAGCCTTGCACATAGTTAGAAAATGCAGCAGCTGATCTGGACAAATATGTTATTTAATGATGAGTTCAGTAAATCATGGCACCAATTGTCGGTGAGAAGAGACAGTTCCACAGGGATGGAATTTAGACTCAAAAATGTTGAAAATCTTCTATACTGCACAGTTCAACAGAATCATATTTTTTAAATCTTCTAAAATACTCATAAATGGAGCATCACAGTTCATGCGAATTTAGATATAAGCGTGTAATTTTTTTAATTTTGCAATTATGTAGCTTCATTTCAATGGAAGTTACCGTGACTTGAGCCTTGAATCATTAAATCCCAAAGTACGTACGTTGAACTAAGCTTCAGAAAAGTGGTTGACAGGAGGATGGTACATTCATGTAGTGCCATTCGCTAACCGGATGCAAATTGTAATCGGAACCTGTAAAATTTTAATTCTTTTTCAAGTTTAATTGATAGAAAACGAAAAAAAAACATTCATTGAGCGAACTGCAACTTTGCATTTGACTCCTTCAATCACGTTTTGCACTGCCTTCTTGGTCATCATCCTCATCACAGGTTTGACATTAACTGCATCTCGCTACCAATTGTCTTTCGAACCTATTTAAGGTTCCACCTGACGGTGGTCCAATATTTTTGTATTGGGTAGTGCTCTTGTAGCTGTAAAACCATCTCAAAGTAACAAAAAACGTAAATAAAACCGTTGGGGTCTGGTATATTATATGTAGAAAGTGTGAGCAAACTTTGCAAAAAAATGCCAAAGTAGTTTTCGAATGACGATGGACACGGACTTTCAAAAGCTGCTTACGAGAAAAACGGGTTTATAGTTTGTTGTCTTTAAAATCAATAGAAACCTTTTATTTTTCTGGAGAGCGAGTAGGATGTAACACTTTCGAAAAATCATATTTTTTTTCTTTGTATTTTGTCATAATAAAATATTTCAAGAATGTTTTGTCAAATTTTCAAGTCAATCGAAGCAGCAATCTTGGTCCTGTGTGACGAGCTCGTAGTATGAGATAAGCGAAGGTAAAGGTTCATAAGTTTTATTCCGATAGGCTTGAAAATTTCACAGAATATTCATGAAATGTTTTACTATGAGAAACCCGCCCTACAGCAACATACATACTTTTGATGTAGACTCTTTTATTTCACGAATGCTTCCTCACATAAAAGTCTTATTCAATGGCGAATTTCAGAGCAGACGATTATCGTGGATATTGTTTGCTATACGCACATATAGACAAATGAATACTTAATAAAAACAACACCTGTGTTATGACTTGTCGGTTTTGAAATATGAGCCAATCACTTCTAAGATTGAACATTTACCAACACACCAAGAGCTGCATTATTTTCATTAACTATTTTCGAGACTCCACTAATCAAAAATGGCTTGAATGGACGTAAAAAATCTAAACGATTCGTTTTGTAGAAAAAACCTAATATAACAAATGATTATACTTTTTAATAATAATAATAATATGAATTCTTTTTTTGTGCAGTATATTAATCCACGGGTGGCTACTGAAGTGTTGTTAATAAAAAGTCAATGTTCTCACAAATATGGGTGTATCTATTCATGATTCTAGTAGATAAATATCTTTCTTTGAAACATTTGTTTCCATAGAACGACACACCAAGTTAAAATTATGTAAATGTGTGCCTTTTATTGATCTGGTTACACAATGAATTCAACTTATACCTCATGCATTTGAGAGTATATTTTGTATTTCTACTTCTCGTTTCAAATGCTGCTTGCCACAGATTTAAGTATTTCATGTAAATTCCAATTATTTAATGAATTACGTTTTAATGAATTGCGTCACATATTAAATTACGTCAACTCTCAAACTAATAATTTTTGACAGTGAAGTTTCTTCCGACTTTCTTTACGTGAAAGTTGAGATGCCAAACTCACTGTGTGTCCTTGAAAGCCAGTTGATCAAATACTCTGTGTCAATAAACATCACATCAAGCACAAATGCACAGTCGAAACATTCTGGAATATTCGCATTGAATTTCATCTTCCCAATACTCAATCCCTGTAACCAGAACAAAATGCAGATGAGAAGCCAAACGTAGTTCAAACGAATGCAATAACAGCACATCTGTGAACAAAAAAATGTAAAATTTACATTGTAAATAAGGATAGTGTGTAAATTTTTAGCTTTAGTATAATTCCATTGATTATAAATAAATGAACGGAAATGAAACCTGTAAATAACTATTTAGTTCAAGAATCAACTGCATATCAGTATTTAATATTTGTTTTCTGTAGAACAATGATCACTCGTTAGAATTGCAAATACGTTTGCCAGTTTTGTGTTGAATTTTTGTACACTTGTCTAAGTTTGAGCAAGAGGATCTTTATTTCATAAAATATAACGGATCAAATTTCAATTGGAAGATTTTCAGCAACCCACCGCAGTCTCACTCGTAAAAGCACGATGAAAGCACAAAACCATCAAGCGATTTCGTGAGAATCGGTGTTATTGGACCAATTTGGAGAAACAAATAGAAAGCATCCCATTGGAATTAGTTGTAGTTTGAAAAAATTAGCGTTTCTGTGTTCCAGGAAGCACTGAAAAATAATGTTATCAAAAAAAATCGTCATGAAAACCAAAGGTTTCTGAAGCGGCAAAAATCAACTGGTATTCTATCGGTTCTCATAACGGACGAATAGAATACATATTAGTTGTAGATACAGCATGTATATAGCCACTAACGAGGAAATAAAAGACACGGAAGGCGAACGACTCGGCCTGTAATTGAGTGTTAATAAATAATCATAAATTAATTACTTTAGCGAATTATTGCGGGCACTAAGATTTATAGGCGAAAAAAATCTTTTCCTGACTTCGAAGATGTTTCGTCGTCCGTTAGTCCCGATAGCTCTCACGAAAACCACCACCGCGAGACGGTACCCAATCCAGGAATCGGATGCGGGGAGGCAAGGTGAAACAGATTAATGAAGTCATTTGTATGCAGCTCATTTACAGCTGAATTTTTGATGAAACAGACACTGCAATCGGTCGCGTTCGGTTCTCGGTTATTTTTAATGATCATAAAAAATACAATATTCTTATATACCTAAACATATGTACTGGATTGCATGCTTCATCATCGTGATTTCTTCTAATGATTCGTGCGCTTCTGAGCTCTGCAGCTCCAGTGCTAGACCGCAGACGTACCCATTAGCGTTAGGAAGTCAAACAGGAGAAAACACTCGTAATTAGTACTCTGTGTAGGCTCACATCCATTTACTGGAAAGTAATTTATTAGTAAATTAGCTACGTTTGGTTCTGTAGGCACGAACAGTCGCCCCAAGTATGGGTTCGATCATGCAGTAGTAATAAAGTCTGAGTGAGGAAATTTGCGCTCTCAGTAAGACAACTAAGTATAGATAAAATACGAATGAATATTCGAAATGTTCAAACTGAAATCTGAAATATAGTTGATGAAATATTAAAAATGTGCATTTACTCTGGACGAAAGAAAAAAATCGTAACCTGTTCTTCACATACGGTAAAACTAATAAGTTGGAATTTGCTGTTCTCAAAGGAGCATTAGGAACTCTCATCCAAACTCGATCCATTTTCTATATCAACACATCGGCATTGATTTTGGTGAGTACATGAAAAATCAGGCAAGATACATTTCTACAGGAAACTCTTTCTCAACCATCTTTCTACTTCGTTCGAAAACTCTACAAGTGTCCCCCAAGGAAGCCACCTCGGTGCACCGAGTTTTGTTCTATTTGTCAACGATCTCTGCGACGCCCAGAGTTGAATCGACAAAAGCGTGAACTTAATTCAGTAGCTGCCAAACCGTTTTTTTACTGCATATAGTTGTTTTTGAGAAATTATTTACATATATTTACCGCTTTTGAACACTCGCGGTCTGTCGTATATATTTACACGCTTGTACATATTTAGCAAATCTGGGGCTCTTTTGGATGGAAATCGATTAGACATATCTTTCATATACACTGCTCTGCAAAAATTTGGATTTTCTACATTTTAATGTACGTATCGCAATACATTTATGACTGATTTCTGAATGATTTCTTCGAATTATCAATTATTTATTTTACCGAAATATCATAATATGAACATTGTGACAAGTCATACCATTGAAGAGCTACAACTATTTTTAAACTCGGATTCGATACATCAACACTGGAAAATATGCTCCAATGGCTTCGAAGCAGTGATGCCACTTTTCCCTGAGGTCAAATCCGTAGATTCGGCCTCAAGTCTACTTATACTTGTATGCTCTATTGAGACGAACTTTCCGTGCGGAGTTCTTTCGATTGACAATTCATTGATCCCAATAAGGACAAAAACAACTCACTAAATGTGTCTAAAATGTTAAGATTGAAAATTAGTAGATACAAAAAAAGTAATAATAAATCCAAATTTACGTAACATTAACAGTTTGGAATTCTAAGCGATAGAGATAGACTTCCCAAAACGAGTAAATAGTGACGATAGATAAATAAAATCTGTAACAATGATGTGATAATTTTCAATTATTTTCCGTAGATATCAAGACAAATATTAAAAAATTTAAAATTTTTGAAGAAATTATGTCAAATTTAAATCCGTAGATCTACAGAAATCCGTAGATCTACGAATAAATCCGTAGGGTTGGCATCACTGCTTCGTAGCCCGCCTGCTTTAAATTCGAGCATTTCACAGGATTTTCATTAGAATTACTGTTTTAAAACTCTGTTCAAAATTTTGAAAATGCAAAGAAAAAATCGAAAGAAAATCGAGCACAGTATTTTATATTAAACCAATAAGTAACGCAACGAAAAATATCACAAAAAGTGGATATGTTTAAACTTATTTCATAAACCTCGGTTAATTTTTCAAAAGGGCGTATAAGCAAGTGACAGTTTCAATTTGGGACAACGGCTTCGATGCGCCATTTGGTCGATTGTTGTGCGGTTTCGACGTCATATTCATAGATCCACACCTCATAACCAGTTATGATGCATTCGATGAATGTGGGGTCACTATCTGCGTTGAAAATCATCTCTTTGGCCACCTCAACACGACGCTGTTTTTGAATGAAATTCAGCTTTTTTGGCACCAGCCGAGCGACGCGTTTCAAACCCAAAACATCAGTTAAAACGTGTTCGGATGATCCATGAGAGATGCCCAACAACACAGCAATCTCTCTAATCAGTACAGAACGATTTTGCAACACGATTTGCTTCGCCGATTCAATGTTTTCTTCAGTAACAGATGTTGTTGGGCGGCCAGGGATCTCATCATGATCCAAGCTTGTACGACCATCTTTGAAGCGTTTATACCACTCGTATGCCTGTGGTTTTCCTAGACACGATTCACCAAAGGCCTTTTCTAACATTTTCAACGTTTCGGAATACTTAAATCCATTTGCAACACAAAATTTTGTATAGACGCCAAACAAAAACTAATCGTACGATATGCGTCAAAATTTGACAGAATGTGTATAAAAGTGTTGCCAACGTTGAGAAAATAAAAGTTTACCGATTGGACAAGCGCGGGAATTTTAAAATGAAAATTCCGGTTCTTTTTTGATCATAAGGTATGAGTATAACTGACTACAAAATTTCAGTCCTTAACTTTGAGTGTGTTACCGCAATGAAGAATCTCGGCATCTATTTGGGCAACAAATTAATAACGTTTTCGCTTGAAGGCAAAACTAAGCCAGTTACGACCATGACTGCAGTCAAATAAATACATTTGGCAACAATTGTAGTCGAAACTGGGCTTCAAGCGAAAACATCATAAGAAGCTCGAATCACCGGTAAAAACAGTATCACATTTCTATAGAACATGACAAGATTCTCTGGATGACGGCTTAAACTTAATTCAATTAATTCTTCTAGACAATTAAAGCTCTGTTGCCATTTTTTATTTGAAATCAATTCCGATTCAAAATGAAAAACACAGATTTCTGGGATTGTTCTGGTTTTACCTTTTTCATCATTTATATACACATGGAAAATAGGTATAGAATTCGCTCAAACTTAAGAAAAATTGTTCGAGGCTCTGTGCCGAGTGCCATATACCAATCGATTCAGCTCGACGAACTGAGCAAATGTCCTTGTTAGTGTGTATGTGTGTTTCTAACAAAAAGGTCGAAATCTCAGAGATTACTAAAATGATTTTGATCAAACTAGTCGCAAAATATGTTTTAAGACTTGGGTTTTATACGGTAATAGCTATCCAACAAGCCATAGATGGTTGAAATCCTTCTTTTTTGAACGGAGAGATCGATATTCAAGCAGTAGGAGTTTTGAGCACTGCATGATAAAGCGATGTTTGGGAGCAAAGTGAAACACGATTTTTAATGACATTTTGTCTCGTTTCGATTTTAGCAAGGTTCGTTTTGGCAGCATATTCGTTCGAATATGACATATGTATTAGAAAGATGGCAGTATTTTTTAATTCTAAATAACTTCATAATTACATTGATTTCAATTACTCACAGCAAAACCATAAATTCTTACACCCATATACCACTCGATTCGTTCGTCGAGATCTGCAAATGGGTGTATATGTGTGACAAATAATATCATTCAATTTTCACGGAGATGGCTTAACCAATTTCTGCAAACTCATATATTATTCATATAAAAGGTCCTATGTTTCCATACTAAATTCCTGAGCATTTCATTTGGATTCGACTTCCGGTTCTGGAGCTTTAGGATGATATGACGGTAATCAGCCAGCGACTGGCACATTAGAGCATATTCAGGAGTGTTCTAGTTCTAGATGCATAATTTATGTCAGTTTTAAAATTTAAATCTAGAAATTATAACAAAATAAACTGGCAGCCCCAACAGCGTTTTATCTGTGTTTCAAATATGGAAAAAATAGAACGGCAATGTATACCAGTTTTAAATTTGACAGTAAAACTGGTCGAATAAATAAAACTAAAACGTATTGCTGGGGATACGTTTGATTCAGTTTCATTTACATTATAGACCCCCCATATGAATCTTGCAGCTGCTGAATTTACTCTTAGAGCAGCAAGTGATTATAAATATACTCTCCTACCCAGCACTTGAGTGGAAGAATAGGTATAGAGCGAGAAGACTAGTGTTTGTTGTCTGATGAACAGAGAAGATGTTTGGATATGGGATACCGGTCGTTGGGCGGCTAGGATTTATACCATGTTCGATGTACGCTTTACCATACCCAATCGTGTGTTAGAGCTGTGTCTATCACAAGGCTTAGGGTGGCGAAATGGTAGCGCGTATGCACGGAATGCATAAGAATGTAGGTTCGAGTCCTGTCTCTGAGCGTATCTTTTTCCAAAAAATCATCTTTTCTGTGAGTTTCTCATTCATTTGGCTTCTCCAATATATGTTTCCACTTAGTCATTGCAAAAACTGAACATAGTTATGGCGACATTACGTCAAACCAACTGAAATAAACAAATCGGTAAACTTGTTTCAGTTTTACCGGTATTCGGTTTTCGTTCCCGGAATGCACCCAATTTTTTTTTTTTGGAAAAATAATGATCAGAAAAAGCTTATTTCATTTCAAATCAATTCAAGACAATTTCTTAAAAAAAATTTAGTGACTGAAAAAATCACTTCCGAGATTTTCATTTATGGAACAAGCATTCACAAAACTCTAAATTTCGAAGTTCACAAATGATTTTTTCGGTCAACGAAACTTGATGACGAATTTTCACTAACAGGTATATCACAAGAGGGATTTATTACACTGTGTGTTTGTGACAAATAGTATCACTTGATTCTCTCAGAGATGGCTTAGCCGATTTTCACAAACTCAGATTCAAATGAAAGTTCTTACGGTCCCATAGATCTCTATTGAATTTTATCCAGATCCGACTTCAGGTTCCGGAATTACAGAGTGATATGCACAAAAAAATGAAATTTCGGACAAAAAATGCTGACGATAAATTACTCGTACGGAGTTTGGAACTTCAATTTGAATCATTGAACGCATCGTGTTTTCGGTTGTACGTTTCTCGGATGGAGACCTATTTGAAGGACGACCCGAAGTAATTTTGGTCTTATTTGCGGACTAAAACATCCTCCCGTGGAATTCCAGTTAATGTCCACTATCGTGCGTACAGGTTCTGCTAACCTATTCTCGTCATTCTTTCAAAATGTGCTAAGTAATAACTCACCGCCTTTGTCAGAATCGTACCTGAGTAGTCTACCGATGTGTTTACTGAACTTACCTGCTACGGCCTTCACTGAACGCGAAGTACACAATAATCTACGAAAGTCGATGGATCCAAAGGGCAAGGATCGGACGGGCTACAACCGTCTTTCGTGATGGAGTATTCTTCTGATTTGGCTTTACCTGTATCTCTGCTTTTCAAAACCGGCAACGTACACGACGTCACAAATTACAGAGGCATCTCAATTCTGAGCTGCTTACCTAAAGTATTCGAGCGCATGCTGTTAGATTTTATTTACCCCTCAGTAAAACATATCATATCCACTGATCAGCACGGATTTGTCAGAAAGCGGTCTACTACTACAAACCTAATGAGCTACGTTTCTATATTGATCGACAAACTTGAGAAACGGAAACAAGTCGACGCGTTTTACTTTGATTTTTCAAAAGCTTTCGATCGTGTTCCTCTTCAGCTCGCAGTGGAAAAATTGAGACGAAACGGATTCCCTGATTGGATAACTAATTGGTTTATGTAGTATCTCACTGATCGAAGTGCTACCGTACGAGTCGAAACTGTACTCTCTGAATCCTTCAATGTTACATCGGGTGTTCCACAAGAGAGTCATCTCGGCTCACTCCTCTTCGTTCTATACGTTAAAGATCTTTGCAGTGTATTGTCGTCATTTAAAGTAATGTATGCTGATGATCTCAAGCTCTATTGCATCATCACAAGTCTCTTAGATTGTTGTGCTCTACAAATGGACATTAAGAGGGTTTGTGACTGGTGTGATAGAAATGGCATGATAGTGAACATCAATAAATGTAATTTAATAACCTTCTCACGAGCATATTCACCGATTTTATTCGATTACTCAATAATGGCGGCTCCGCTTCATCGAACAATTTGCCTTTGTTACTACGAAAGCCTTTGCAGTTTTGGGACTCATTCAACGCAACACGCAAGATTTCAACGATGTGTATTGTCTAAAAACAATTTACATCGCCTTAGTACGAAGTATTTTGGAAAATGGAGTTACAATTTGGGCTCCGCATCATAATGTTCACATCGACCGGATCGAAAGGGTCCAAAAGTGTTTCGTTCGATTTGCTCTTCGACGACTACCCTGGCAGAATCATCTTCAATTGCCATGTTACGAGAATCGCTGTACTCTCATGAACCTACCGACTTTGCAAAATAGACGAGTACATCTGCAAAGGATCTTCGTTTTTGATCTACTGACTGATAACATCGATTGCCCCATGCTACTCGAAAGAATTCACTTTAACTTTCCAGGAAGATCATTGCGAAGAACGGGTTTTCTTAGACGCTCATTTCATCGCACACAGTATGGTCAGAATAATCCAATGGATGTTTGTTGCCATCGTTTCAACAGCGTTTATCATCTATTTAAATATTAGCAAAGACATGATTAAATCAAAAATATTATTAAGTTAACATTAGTGTTTAGTTATATAGCCAAAGTCTGTGCGAAAGGTTAACTCTAATCGAAGACAATAAAGAAACTAAACTAAAAAAAATTGTCACTCGCTTTTCTCAGAGATGACGCGACCGATTTTCACAAACTTGGATTTAAACGAAAGGTCTTATAGTCGCATAGATTGCCATTGAATTATTTTTCGATTCGACTTCCGGTTCCGGAATTACAAGGAAATATGATCAAATATATGAGAAAAACTAAGACTAAGATGCAAATGAAAGGTCTTGAGATTCTTACAGTGCGATTAGTGAAAATTTTCAATTTATGTGTATTTTTTCACAAGAGATGGTGAAACGAGGTGCACATTTTTATAAAATTTACTGGTAAATTCATCTAGTTGGCAGACCTTGTTAGTTGGTGAATTTATAAACCTGCTTTGGGACTACTAGTACCCGGTTTCTTCCTCTAAACGTACTGGTAATAGTGAAGAAAAGCTCTAAACCGAAATTCACTTCAATTTCTCCGCAATGGTTGAACCGACTTTTACATATCATGATTTAAATTAAAGCTCTTAGTGTCCTAAAAGGTACTGTGCAATTTCATCCAGATCCGACATCCGGTTCCGAAATTATAGGACAATGAGTATCAAAACTTTCAAACTGTCATACAAAATTATGCAAAATCGGTACGCATCGGAACGTGCTGGTACGGAATAACAAGAAAACGCACCTGTCTAGCACACAGTGTGCTTTGTTCAATTTTGTATAGCGTGTAGGCGACGACACGACCAGGCACTCCGAAGAAAAATTGGAATAAAATGTGTCTGTGAGTGATTTTCCGTCAGTTACCACAAATATAGCGACCCCTTGATAATGATAAAATTAATATTCTTAGGCAACACTGTTCTGGTTGCTATGCGTTATTTATCAAGAAACCGCAATTATAGAAATAAACAAACAAATAGGAAAAGTATCCCGATCCATTGTCAGTATCCACGAAAATGCAGTCATGTATTTCCAAATCTGTTGCAACACAAAACGAAACTGAATTTTCAATCATGTATATTTGCTAATAATCAAGTAAAATTACTGTTTCCAGAACTCGAAAAAATAGTGGAGCAGGATATTTATTTCGTCTATTATGCATTCAATTAAGACCAAAAATATTATTTCGTAACACTAGAAGAACCCTCACAGAAGTTTTAATCAATGGAAAAAGAACGATAATGAAATTCCTGCGTTCTGTGATGTCGTTATGAAACACCATTATTAAATTTAAGCTATTTTCAAAGATCCTTTATACATTGAGTCAGTAACGAAAGAATGCATTTATTTATGTTATTTCTCTGCTAAATCATGCTAAAAAACTTGATTGTTATTCATGAAGATTTTTATTGAAGAGGCGTTTCAAGTCTTCTCAAGAGAATTTTACAAAAATTATCCAGATGTCATACTAAAACTATTCTAGGGTTAGCAAAAGTCATAAAACAAAAGTTTGTCTCAATGGCGTGAAAAAATTGTAATACTGACGATACTATCTACTTATAGGGAAGTCTTAGTCGCATAATTTTAATATATTATGAAAACTATGTAATAGTTACAATACATTATTGAATGTTTCTAATGAAGATGGTGTGAGATGCCGATGTAGTTGATTGGTAACTGCTATGCTATCAAATTTCCGGTGCATACAATTACTGGTAGTGCAAATAAAATGATATATATCGGTATCGCAAAAACATAGCGCTTCACTTAACTTTTAAGGGCCGACTCTTGTTCTTAGGTACAGTGGTAAAATGCGCGACTGGTATATCGATTCGGAGTTAGTTTTGTTTATCTACATAAACATGCCTTTGAACAACAGTATCCAAGGTATCTGTTATTCGAAATCAATAATTTATCAAATCGAGTTGCCAGTTTTAACAAATTTTCGAGCAATTTCGTTTTGACATTTCGAGTTACTGAGGGATAGTCAGATTTGCGATACAGTTTTAATAGACGAGTGGCAGGTCGTGTCGTCGGTGTAGGGTTGCCGCATTTAAATCTATTGGCGTTTTCGTTTTTAATTTGCACTACACCGGTGCAGTGCTACACGGAGGCATGAATAAACGAACAAAAATGACGAAAACATAAACAGTAACCATTGACTACCATAAACGATTCCATTGCACAGAGCTACACCAAACTTTTGATGAGTGCTACACCAGTGGTATCGGTGCAGAAAAAGTGTAGCACTGGTGTAGTGCAATTGGCAAAAACGAACGGTTTCAGTGCAACCTTACCTACACCGGTGTAGTGCAATTTAAAAACGAAAACGACATATGTTAACTTGACATAGCTGTTTACAAATCGAAAAGGTGATGGTAGTTTTTACCAAAGAAAGTTATTGATTTTAATCAAGTTTGTGAAAAAATCTTGACAGAATCTTCTAGTGATGTTTTTGAAAACATAAGTAATATGAATATGAGAAAAGCATCATTACACCACTAGGTGGATTAAAAAAAAGTTTTTTGCCTGAATATAGCATTTTTTTCCTTTCTCATTTTCTTTCGCAACACTGCTTGGCAATACTAACGCTACGTAGCTTCTCGAGATTGAATCTCGATGTTCATGAGCCACGAGTGTTGTGCACCGTCGATAGTGGTTCTGGTAATGCATTCATCTATTGCTCCGTTTGAAGTCAACAATTTTAGTATTTTTTCTTGCTAGTACCGGAGCCTTTTGTTCGGTAGGGTAACGCATTTTGAAGTCGACTTATTTTTCATCAACCAGGAACAATATATAGGAAGAAGAGATGTTCGGGTTTCCGGTATTTGCTCCCGAAACTCTACCCGAACCCGAACCTGACAGGTTCGTCATCTAGGGATTGCTGGTTATCTGACGCATTTTCTTTTGAAGATTCAACTACTTTACGAAAAGTTCTGACACTTTTGTTTGTAATCTTTTTCAGTTTTTTTAATGCTTTCAGTTATCGAGACATGCTTCCTAAGATGTGCTGTGCGATGTCAAAGTAACATTTTTGATGATATACATGCCTTGATGTATATTCCGCTGTTTATTGAAGCAGTTGTGATAAAGAGTTGCAAAATCTTACCGCAGCCAAAAATAGCTTACCAGATCATAGCAATTATTTACTTGAATCGATGTCTAGGATTGGTTCCGTACTGGTTCTTTTAGCGCCGTTTAATGTGATGACCTCGAAAAGTGTTTGTATTAGATTTTTCCGTAGGTTGTTCAAGATTCGAATTCCCAGCAAACATCGCATCGTACAACTTTGGAACTCCGGGCCTGATCGATGCTTCTTGTTTTGGACAACGTTTTGGCTGCTTCTGTTTCTTATACGTTATTAGTTTAGTTTATATTTGACATTTGACATAAAAGTGATGTGATGTGATGTGATGTGAAGTGAAGCCACCATCAGTTCAAGGACTTGCCAGTGGATGCGGGTAGACTTACAGTAGCCCCGCTATGACTCATCCATTCACCTTCTTACTATAGCTGTTACCGAAAAGCGAACAAAAAGGGTTGGGCGGATATGTAAGTAGAGTCACTTACTCGTATTCCGCGGGAATAAAAGATGCTCTTCCAACCATAATATCCAGTGCATGGATGAAGCATATCGCTATACATGGTTTGTTCGAGAAGGGCGCGTCAGACTCATTTCAAACCTTCAGAAGAAAACAAGTTTCCTTCAAGTGACTTGGGCTGGCTATCCACAATCCCTCGTCCAGTTATCAATTCGTCCGATGCCCTGATGCTCCCTCTCCTTTGCGCCTCCGTGCAAAATGTTTTATATTGATAAATACAATGAAACATAGTGTAATGAAATTAATATAACATAAAATGATATAATAGATTACAAAATTATATAATATAACACAATATAATATAATATATTTTAATTTAATATAATATAATACAATGTCATACAATATAATATAATATATTATAAAACAATATATAAAATAACAGTTAATGTAGAGTCATTTATGCTCTTCTATCTTCGCAATACTGCAGGAAGTAGAATATTTTTATTCTAATAACAATAATAATATCCACATCTACAAAAATAATATATGTTATTATTATTGATCACAAATTGATAATAATAACAATAAATATAATAATGAAAATAATAATAAAAAACAATATAATATAGTACAATGAATTATATAATAAAAAATAGAATGAATAAAATGATATGTGGCGATATGCTATGATATTATATTACTTGAATTTATATGTCATTTCTCATCCTCTCATTCTGCCATCAACGCATTCCATCGACCATTTGTCACCACAGACACACGTGTAGGCATGAAACAGGAACCAATGAGTACCAAGCTCACCTTGTGACGACCTTGATATTTAGTTAAAAGTTACTTTAAAAATGATAACTTATAAGGATACAAATTTATATTTTGCGCAGAGGTACGTAGTACTACTCATAATAAACCCTATAATATAATGTAATATAATACAATATAATGCAATACAATATAACATAATATAATAGAATAAACTATAAAATAATATAGTATTATATGATAAAATAAAATATTATATTGTAAAATATAATATGATATAAATAAATATAATATGATATAATGCAATGCAGTATAATACCATACAACATATTATATAATAACATAAAACAGTGTAAGACGATAATAATATGCTATGATACAATATAACTGTTAATGTCGCAGTGTAAGATACGCTCTTCTAATAATAATAATAATAATAATAATAATAATAATAATAATAATAATAATAATAATAATAATAATAATAATGATAATAATAATAATAATAATAATAATAATAATAATAATAATAATAATAATAATAATAATAATAACAATAATAATAATAATAATTATTATTATTATTCATTCGTGCCGTGACTATCGGATCGATCGGACGTAAATTCTGCTTTCTCCAATCGCGTGGTGAATTGTTTTATTCCGTTATCAAGGTCATCCCGTATTCTATTGTGTGCATCAGTGCGGTCGAGTGATAGTTCTAATTAATCCGTTCTCAAGGCCGACTGTGAGCTTGTGTAAAGCAGCACTGCGTGTGGTACCGTTAGCCAGCGCCAGCGCTGGGCGCTGCGTATATATCGTTGTACATTAGAAACAGTGATAAATATATATAGTGATAAAAAGATTGGTTTCATTGGACAGTGTAGTGAGAGACTAAAAACAAAGTGCTTTTTCCTCAAAGAGGTTTTTTGCACTTTATTGAACTGGAGTATTCACCGGTCGCCTAGGACCGGGCCTTGTCGGCCGATCACCCTTCGAGAGCTAAAGCTAAGTATTTTTTTTCTTTTTCCCTGTTGTTCAGTACCATTAGATTTTTATTGCCCCCTAATATTTACCCGCACGGACACATTTCCGTGCCATGACAAAAGGCACAGAATTGCCTGACCTTCCCCTAGATGATCAAATGGATGCTTCTGATGGCAATAAATCTCGCATTAGAAGCTATCCCGATGGGCTTGCACTCTCGGCCGGACCGTATGCGGTTTACATCCGGACCAAAGCGAATGGTAAAAAATTGACCCTTCTAAAACTTTCTAATGACCTGTCCTCGCGATACAATACTGTACAAAAAATTGAGAAAGTACGCCCGGACAAGCTTAGGGTCTTGTTAGCCAGTGCAAAACAGGCTAATGAGATCGTTCGAAGTGAGAATTTCACGCGGGAGTATCGCGTATACGTACCAGCTCGCGAAGTCGAGATAGACGGCGTGATCACCGATCCGAGTCTGACTTGCGAGGACGTTCTTAAGCATGGGGCAGGCGGTTTTAAAAACCCCCTACTCAAGAACGTTAAGATACTGGACTGCAAGCAATTGCGTTCAGTATCGACCGCTGAGGATGGGACTAAGTCCTATATCCCATCAGACTCGTATCGGGTGACTTTCGCTGGCTCGGCTTTGCCTAATTACGTCCTCCTGGACCGAGTCCGTTTACCTGTTCGTCTTTTTGTGCCGCGGGTCATGAACTGCACCAATTGCAAACAATTGGGACATACAGCATCCCATTGTTGCAATAAATCCCGGTGTATAAAGTGTGGAGGGAGTCATGCGGATAACTCCTGCAGTGGAGACAATGAAAAGTGTCTCTACTGTAAGGAGGGGCCGCATGACCTCTCTGATTGTCCCGTGTACAAATTGCGTAAGGATAAAATGAAGCGTTCACTTAAGCAACATTCCAAACGCTCTTTTGCAGAAATGTTGAAATGTGCTACGCCACCTACCGAAAATCCTTACGCTTACTTGTCAACTGACGAGAGCGAATATGATGACCCCCTCGAAGGTACATCTTCGGCTGTCCCTCATAGCTCATCAATTAGAAAGAGAAGAAATAAATCTTCTCAAAAGCTCCCTAGTAAGGGTTCGAAGATGTCCTCTGATGGGTTCCGAAAAATTACAACAACTGGTAGTGATGGCAAAAAACCAGAGAAAAAAGCTCCAGGCCTTGGAAAATTAAATTCCGAGCAAGAATTTCCATCACTTCCTGGGACTTCAAAACCCCCGAAAGTCCCTAAAGATCAGTCAGAAAATTTACCAAATACTGGGTTTGTTAAATTCTCTGATATTGTGGACTGGATCATGTCTACTTTCAATATTTCTGAACCTCTTAAAAGCCTGATAATGGCTTTTATTCCTACAGTTAAAACATTCTTGAAGCAGTTGACTGCAAAATGGCCCCTTCTTT
The DNA here is from genome assembly GCF_030247185.1 of Malaya genurostris. Classification (NCBI taxonomy): domain Eukaryota; kingdom Metazoa; phylum Arthropoda; class Insecta; order Diptera; family Culicidae; genus Malaya; species Malaya genurostris. The sequence goes on from NC_080572.1 coordinate 99,314,006, forward strand.
CAGCGATCGTATCCTTCGATGGCTAAGACACCCACCGAGGTCACGGATACAATCACTGTTATACAGTGGAATTGTAGAAGTATCATCCCAAAAATAGATCCTTTCAAATTTCTAGTAAATAATCTGAAATGTGACGCATTTGCATTGTGCGAAACTTGGCTAACTTCTGAAATACCCTTAAACTTCCACGATTTTAACATTATTCGTCTGGATCGAGATGATTCCTATGGAGGAGTACTTTTGGGGATCAAAAAGTGCTATTCTTTCTATCGCATTAACCTCCCCTCGATACCAGGTATTGAAGTTGTCGCATGTCATGTTACAATCAAAGGCAAGGACCTTTGCATTGCTTCCATCTACATTCCTCCAAGAGCCTCGGTTGGGCATCGGCGGCTCAATGATATCATAGAGCTTCTTCCCGCACCGACGTTGGTTTTAGGAGACTTTAACTCACACGGTACGGGATGGGGCTGTCTTCACGACGATAACAGATCAACTATGATCCATGATATCTGCGACAACTTCAATATGACAATCTTGAATACGGGAGAAATGACACGAATTCCTGCACCACCAGCAAGACCAAGTGCGCTAGACTTATCCCTTTGCTCGACATCGCTACGGTTGGGTTGCACGTGGAAGGTAATCCCTGATCCCCACGGTAGCGATCATCTGCCTATCGTAATTTCAATCGCCACCGGATTAAGACCATCGGAAACAATCAATGTTTCGTATGACCTCACAAGAAATATTGATTGGAATAGCTATGCGACCTCGATATCTGAGAAACTAGTAACAACACAAGAACTTCCTCCGGAGGAAGAGTACACGTTTTTGGCTGGCTTGATTCTCGACACCGCGACTCAAGCTCAGACGAAACGTGTACCCGGCGCGAAAACTAACATCCGTCCCCCCAACCCGTGGTGGGACAAAGAGTGCTCAGAATTAAACGCGGAGAGAACTGCATCATTTGTCGAGTTTAGGAAAAACGGAACACCTGATAATTTCAGAAACTACGCGGCATTAGACGCTAAAATGAAAAGCTTGATTAAAGCGAAGAAAAGCGGTTATTGGCGTCGATTCGTAGACGGATTATCGAGAGAAACATCAATGAGCACTCTTTGGAACACAGCCCGACGAATGCGCAACAAAAACACCACAAACGAAAGCGAGGAATATTCTAACCGCTGGATATTCGATTTCGCTAAAAAAGTATGTCCTGACTCTGTTCCGGAACAGACAATCATGCGCGTCGCTTCATCAAATAGAAACGAAACACCTTTTTCGATGGTCGAGTTCTCACTTGCGCTTTTATCGTGTAACAATAAATCTCCGGGGTTAGACAAAATCAAATTCAACTTGTTGAAAAATTTGCCTGACTCTGCCAAAAGGCGCTTATTGAATTTATTCAATAGGCTTCTTGAGGATAATATTGTCCCACATGACTGGAGACAAGTAAGAGTTATCGCCATTCAAAAACCAGGGAAACCTGCCTCCGATCACAATTCGTATCGGCCGATTGCTATGCTTTCCTGTATCCGGAAATTGTTCGAAAAAATGATTCTGTTTCGTCTAGACAATTGGGTCGAGACTAATGGCTTACTTTCAGATACACAATTTGGTTTCCGCAGGGGTAAAGGAACGAACGATTGTCTTGCGTTGCTCTCAACCGAAATTCAAATGGCATTTGCTCGTAAAGAACAAATGGCGTCAGTTTTCCTAGACATCAAGGGGGCTTTTGATTCAGTTTCCATAAACATCCTATCTGAGAAGTTGCATCAGCATGGTCTTTCACCAATTTTGAATAACTTTTTGTATAATCTGTTGTCCGAGAAATACATGTATTTCGCGCATGGTGATTTGTCGACAATACGATTCAGTTACATGGGTCTTCCTCAGGGCTCATGCTTAAGCCCCCTTTTATACAACTTTTACGTGAACAACATTGATGAATGTATCAACACATCTTGCACGCTAAGACAACTTGCCGACGACAGCGTTGTGTCTATTATAGGACCCAAAGCTGCCGATCTCCAAGGACCATTGCAAGATACCCTCGACAACTTGTCGACATGGGCTCTTCAAATGGGTATCGAGTTCTCTACGGAGAAAACTGAGCTGGTTGTATTTTCAAGGAAGCGAGAACCAGCACAATTACAGCTTCAACTAGGGGGTGAAACCATAGCTCAGGTCTTCACATTTAAATATCTCGGGGTCTGGTTCGACTCCAAAGGCACCTGGGGATGTCACATTAGGTATCTGAAACAAAAATGCCAACAGAGAATCAATTTTCTTCGTACAATAACCGGATCATGGTGGGGTGCCCACCCAGGAGACCTGATCAGGTTATACCAAACAACGATATTGTCCGTGATGGAATACGGATGCTTTTGCTTCCGATCCGCGGCGAACACTCATTTCATCAAGCTGGAAAGAATTCAGTATCGTTGTTTGCGTATTGCCTTAGGTTGCATGCAGTCGACTCATACGATGAGTCTTGAAGTACTGGCGGGCGTCTTACCGTTGAAAAATCGATTCTGGGATCTCTCATATCGATTGCTAATCCGATGCGACATCTTGAATCCGATGGTGATTGAAAACTTCGAAAGGCTTGTCGAGCTCAATTCTCAAACCCGTTTTATGTCCTTGTATTTTGATTACATGGCTCAGAATATTAATCCTTCTTCGTTTGTTTCCAATCGTGCTCATTTCTTGGATACTTCTGATTCTACTGTGTTTTTCGACACATCCATGAGAGAAGAAATTCGTGGAATCCCGGATCATGTGCGCCCTCAAGTGGCCCCAAATATTTTTTATAATAAATTTAGAACAGTCAACTGTGAAAAGGTGTTTTACACTGACGGTTCAAACATCAACAGGTCCACAGGCTTCGGCATCTTCAATCAAAACATCACCGCTTCGTACAAACTCAGTGATCCGGCTTCAGTCTACGTCGCAGAATTAGCTGCTATTCAGTACACCCTTGAGATCATTGAAACCTTGCCCAAAGACCATTACTTCATTGTGACGGACAGTCTAAGCTCAATAGAAGCTCTCCGGGCAATGAAGCCAGGAAAGTATCCCCCATATTTCCTGGGGAAAATACGGGAACACTTGCGAACTTTATCTGAACGGTCTTATTTAATATCGTTAGTCTGGGTCCCTTCGCATTGTTCCATTCCAGGCAATGAAAAGGCAGACTCATTGGCTAAGGTGGGCGCATTAGAAGGTGATATTTATGAAAGACCAATCTGCTTCAATGAATTTTTCAGTATCTCTCGTCAGAAAACTCTCGAAAGTTGGCAAACTTCATGGAGCAATGGCGAACTGGGACGATGGCTACATTCCATTATCCCTAGGGTATCGACGAAACCTTGGTTCAGGGGGATGAACGTGAGTCGCGATTTCATTCGTGTTATGTCGCGGCTCATGTCAAATCACTACACCTTCAACGCACATCTCCGGCGTGTTGGGCTTGCGGAGAGCGGTCTCTGCACCTGTGGCGACGGTTATCAGGACATCGAGCATGTCGTGTGGTCGTGCGTAGAGTATCGTGACGCCAGGTCGAAGCTACTGGAATCCCTTAGGGCCCGAGGTAGACCGCCTGAGGTTCCGGTTCGGGATGTGTTGGCGAGTCGGGATAGTTTATATATGCTTCTCATATACCAGTACCTTAAACACATTGATATACAAGTGTAATGTGTTATCCCTCGCTCAGAAAGTATAAACTCCACCTACAGGTTCGACACTAACATCCGCCCGATTCTCTCGATCCCCGTCCCTGTCCACCATCTTCATTGGAACTAACAAGATCTTTTTTTGTCACTAACTTTTTCGTTACCCCTTCCCTATCTCTTCACCATCTCGATGGCAACTAATTAGATCTTTATCGTTTTCAAACATTTTGTTCCCACATCCCCTTTTTACCCCGTTTCCACAATATTTACTTTTTTTTTTCATTCTCTTCCGTAACATCACCATCATCGTCCACGGAAGGCCGCCCCAGTCGAAAACCAGCATGCGGGCCACCCGCCGGGCCTTCGTAGCCTGGGGGTGTTTCCCGCGGACCCACGCGGACCGAAGGATGCGGCCAACATGGATCTTCGCCAACGGCATATGGAAGACCCTCATGCGATATTCAATTCACCGGCCACTACCGATAGCTTCTCGAGAATCCGCTACCGCTACATTACATAATGATACTTTTCTAGTTTTAAGTTAGTCGTAATTAAGATTAGTAAATACCCTTGGCATCTTAGAGCTTAAGCAGTGTGCCTTAAAATTATACTATAATATTGAATAAAAAAAAAAAAAAATTATTATTATTATTATTATTATTATTATTATTATTATTATTATTATTATTATAATACATGATGTAATAAACAACAGAATTATATGTTGTAATATACTATGATAAACATGCACTTTAGGATGGGCTTCAACCTACAAGCCATTTCGCACCCTCTCATTCTGCTACTAACACCGAAGGCGATAGCACCCAGTCGACGCCGTTCTATTGTGAGGACTTAGTTATATCACCATTTGACGACCCTATTTCACATTTGACATAAAAGTGTCAACAAACGAAGGTTAGCAGATTGTTTTTTCCGACCCGTTTTCGGTATATTCTCAAAGTTGTTATCTTTATCGAACTTCCAGATCGCTCTTCGCTTGGCTTTCTCACTCACTGCTTCTATTTTTGCTGTCTTTTCAGTGACAGTTCGACTTCTATGCATCATGTACAATATTTTGACATTGTTCCTTGAAGTTTACGCATTTCAAAACTGATTTGGAAACAAATTAATGGCTACACAAGTGATGAGAGAAAAGCGGACATAAAAAAGGACAAATTTTCAATTATTGCGAAATGGCGGCGGTTTTCAACTGCGTCCATTGCTACAATAGTTTTTTCTCTAGGCTGTGATCACCTTTGTTGAAATCAATAGTTGTTATTTTCAAGATCATAATCAGAGATCTCTTGATCAACACTGATCTTTGATCACTAATGATTTTTGATTTAAGATGATTTTCCTAGCCCTGTGTAAAGCAGGTTCTAAAATTATCATTTAACAGAAGCTTTAGCTAATATATTCAACTTTAACAAATGTTTAATGTTGTTTCACATTATCTAGCAACATACAGAAATACTTTTTTATTACACACACTCTCTCTCTCTCATAAAATTTACAGTTTCCTACACACCTTTATCAAGATTTAATCAATTACATATCATCAAATCTGTGAAAAAAAGTCCAGTTGGAATTAATCTACGCTAATCATCGATACTGGCTATCGATTTACTTTGCTGGGTATGATATTTCAAGTGTGTAGACGTTTCGCACGATTAATGTTTCTTTATCGATAACGAGACTGTAATTTGAATTAATTTGTTGTTAACGGAAAGTTTCGACGCAGTTTCAACGCATGACAAACACTTTCCGTGTATTGCGACATTGCAACGGACTCAGCCCCTCATTATCATCATAAGATTATCAGATAAATCGGAATCGAATCTATGAGGCGGGTCGCTACCTCAGCCGTACACTTGTTGCTTTCATCAGAGCAGTATTTACGGTAAGTTTTTTTTCAATTTGTTCCATTGAAAAACTGAAATCTACTTGCTATACAAGTACAGTTGCGTTCAAGCTGTGCGTCTGTGTTTGTGCTAGAGTGAAATCATGTTAAATTCTTACTCTTTCCACAACCAAACCCAACTCCGCATCTCATGAACACGCTAAAACAACCACAGTTTCTGTGCCGTAAAAATATATAATGATGATAAAATTATAAATTAAATCGCATATTTAATTAGTGGCATGAAGTGGAAACAATCAAAATTTTCCCACGGGGTCTGCTGTGTTAGTGTACCAGTACCCACTCAGTAGGGGAGTCTTGGGTGGACAGTAAAGCATAGCTTGTAAGCTAAGGAAGAAATCAGGCCTAGTCGGCTTAAGTTTCCCCACTAAGACTGTTTCGATCGTCAAAGTGTGCAGCTACCGTTAAATCAAGTGAATCAGGGAAAGATAGCCAGCACTCGGTGGTGGGTCAGAAAGGGAGACTGAATCCCTCTTTCACCTCTGCGCTATTCCGCGGCTTGTTGGAAGTAGTACGCGTTTGGAGATTTCTCTCTGCGCTCCACTAAGCAGACCTACAGGTCCAGAGGGGTTCCCCGCCTGTGCGCCTTGAAGTCTCTCTCCCTCGCAACTTAGGTCACTGCAGATCGCTGCTATTCGTGTGTAATGATACACTTTTTTGCGCCTATAATTAATACGAAACACGAGATTCTTGCGTATATGTGTAGAGGTATTTTAATTTATTCCACCAACTTGTTGCTTTTTTTGCTCTTTGCTGCCACCGCCGCCGCCATCGCATCGCTCCTGTTTTTCTCAAATTACCGTGCATAAAAACAAGTGCGTTTTCTTTCTTGCAGCGATGTTTGCGCATTTTCTAAGTCTCTTATCCGTGGGCTTTACCGAGTGTTAAATATACGGAAAGCTCGGCATTTTACATGCAAAAAGATGTAAGTAAATTGCGTAGTTTTCTTTTTCCTATACCACTAATACGCATAGTTAGCTAGAAAACGGTCTATTGAAAGGCATGTTGAAGCTAGTTGTTCACATGATTATAGCACGATTATGTTACGACGACGACGACAACAACAACGGCGGCAGGGACTACAGCCACCAGGCTTCGCTATCGTGCAATGTTGGTAAATCTTAGATGATTGTTCTCAATGACTTTGCACGGCTGTATAATGTTCGGATCTAGACTTGCCACTGCTCCACTGGTACTTGAACTGTAATACTGCACTTATTCCCACGGCTAAGAGATCTCTGAATTGGTGGAAATTAATTTTGTTTATGTTACAATACTTTTGTGGCAAGCGTTTCGATGGTAATACAACTGATCATACTTTTAAACTTGATATGATTGTAATCCTTGGATTCCACTCAAAAAGGATCATGCGAAATTCTTCTCATAATACAAACAAAAATGACCACAACAACAAAAACTACTGGGTTGTATACGAGACTCGACCGACCATAATGACATTAAAAATGCAATTTTAAAACTCTCTCATCAACATATTTAAATTCCAAAAATAGGCTAATAAAGCTGTCAGTTACTAATAAATAATCGTCAAGTGCGTTCAAAACGTATTTATAATAACGTTTATAACAAAAGTTCGTTCTGCAAACGTCCGCTTCCGTTCGTAAATGGAGATTTCTGTTCACGACAAGCGCCACCGGAGTTTTGTTTGCTATGTTTGATGCATGTTACTGGGTAACGTTTAACAATGGTCGTACGTGAAGTCCACAATAGATTGGTGTTTCCGAGAAGCCTATATGAACATTTCCAACGCTGATGCACATCTACGGATTTCTACTTTCTCTATAAATCTACTTCTTAGAACTTATGTATTTTGGTTTATTTTTTCAGAAAACTACAGAAAACTGAAATTGTGAATTATTCAATTATAATCATACAATTTTTGAATGCTAAATCAAAGAAAAATATTAATACAATACAAAGCAATATTTAAGCTACTCTGATTGGCACAATGACGCAAAAATGTAATGTAGAGGTGCTGCTTATTTATAGATGATACTTTCAGCAAAAGCTGTCAAATTGGTAGGAAAATTTTTAATTACTGCACCTTTATTTTATAAAAACGAACAAATTCTTTAGGAAATCATAGTAGAAGAGGAAGAAAAAGTTTTTACTCTGAGGTGGAGATGTTGATCTTAATTTATTGTGCGAAAACTAGCGTTTATTTAAAATGGAGCATTATACTAGGTTCAATACCATTTTTCAAATGACCGGGAATAACAAATAAAGTATCCAAAGTAAATGATATTCGATCGCTAAACATTTTGGTACTCGAGAAATTTACATTACGCTGATTTCTGTTTGAAAAATGTTGGTTCGAAAACAACCTAACCTTACTCAATTCCACACATTTCTGAAGATTTTCCATGTTTAAACGTAGTTTACACGAAAAAAAGTAGTAGAAATCACTTTGATATCGATTTTCTTCCGCTCCGGGTTCACTTTAATGGCTGATATTTATTTGTACTATAGAATAAGTGACCGTTCCTAAACCACGTAGACTCACTGGGGGGAGGGAGGGTTGGGTGCCTGAGAAAAGTCTACGTTTGTTAGCGCGTTTCCTTCGATTGAGCAAAACGACAGTTGAAATTGCGTATTCAACCAAATGCATGATGCTTGAGAGCAGAATTGCAATTTTTCACGTCGAATATCCTTGGCAGACTGACTAAAATCATCGTCGACTGTAATTTGAAAGTGGTTATCAAATGAGATACTCCGTAGTTCTATGACCAAGTAGAAGTATACTCAAAGACAGGCGACTCTATTGATTTTTCTTTCATTTTTATATTCCCTATCGAAGTGAAAAAATAAAAGAAAGTACTAACATAAACATAAATTGAAAAAGCTAATTATTCTTTGCAAAAAGTCATCGGATTTTAAATTTATTGCAGTAAATGAGTAAATTTCAATGTTTATGCTTTCCGATTATTATTTAGTCACACCGTAATCAAGCAGTGAAAGAAGAAATGAAGACAATGTCAATTGCTTCTGCAATCCATGAGCGTTCTGACGAGTGAAATTTCCAGAGAATTTTCGGTGAAAGACCGATGTTAGTAGGGTGACAAAATGGTCAAAATTTATCACTCATCTGTAGCCGATCACGAATAAGAAAAAGAAATTGATTATGAAAATTCCAAATCGCGAGGAAGTAAAAAAAGTTATTCATATTTTTGTTCTGACGTGAAGTAGTTGTCAGTGTGGTTTCTTCCAACCACAAACGGATTTGAAAAATCAAAATGATTGGAATTGTGAAAGTAAACATTTGCTTAAAAATACATCCCAGAGGTTGAATTCGAACCAACAAACTGTTTCCACCCATAAAATTATTGATTTTAATTTGCAATAATTATGGTTTCGGCTTTACCGGTCTGTTAAATAAGAACTACTGTTATATACTGCCCGACGTTTCGACCACTGGTTTCAAAGGAAACTGTAAGTTTATTGGTTATGAACAATATTACAAAAACAATCTAAAAATCGTATGCCCATGTCTGTTTACATAATATGTGATTTTAATCGCATTTGCTTTCTCATCGTTCATCCAGAGAAGCTGTTTGAGATTTATTAAATATCTTTACCTCTTGAATAACTAAGACAACGGTACTGGATAAGATTTTATTTAATCTTATTACAGAATGTGAACTATAAAAATCTATCAGTGATTGAAGACTTGGTAACCTTTCACTGAAAAATGATTAAAAAAATTGTTTTGTGACAAAGAAGTCTGTGTAGATTTTCTAGGAGGGGGGAGGGGAGGGGGGCGGGGGGGTATAATTGGAAAGTCTACGAAAGTCTACGAGGGGGGGAGGGGGGTTTAAAAATACCAGATTTTAGTCTAGGTGGTTTATGAACGCTCCCTAACGGCAAATCTTTACTGCCGGAAATCGCCATATAGATTTTTAGAATAACTTGACAACAGAGAAAGTCGCCATCCTTGATTTGAAAAATAGCTCAAAACATGACTTTTTGTAATCAGTTCGTCATACCTGGTCATACTAACCAGGTAATTTGAAGAGCGATTTATATTATTTCTCGATGAACAAATTAATCTAGAGGTTTTGGCACATTCTGTGTTTCTGCGAAGTGCTCATGACTTATTTCATTTTTTTTTGTTTCATCTCTAACTCATCAGTGCATTAATAGTTAATTTTGGTCTGTTAATGTCACCTCACGGATCATTATTGTACCCCTCAGCAAAGGTAAAGTACATACATTTATTTTGTACATGATCTTATAACTATTTCAGGTTTGTTTGTATCAGTTCATCACTTTTATTCAATATCATATAGTTGGCTATTGGTTGAACTCATGGAAGAGAAAACAGTCTAATATAAAATAAAATTTAAATTGGAACTCCAATGGATTTAATGAAATGATAAAGAAGTTTCATGTATGTAAGGTCACGACAAGCAAGAATGTCGCGAACTGGGACATTGGATAGGCTACCTTGAGTACGCAAGGAATTTATTAGTTGAGATCTGACATCACGATAATCCACGCATGTCCAAACGACATGATCAATATCGCGATAACCTTCGCCACAAGTACAGTGATTAGTTTCGGAAAGTCCAATTCGAAGGAGATGTGCATCTAACGTGTAGTGATTGGACATGAGTCTGAACCATGCCTTAGTCGATATTTTAGGAATAATTGAGTGTATCCACCGACCCAGATCATCTTTATCCCAAAAAGCTTGCCAGCTGGCAAGTGTTTTTTGGCGAAACGAGCTATAGAATTCGTTGAAAGCAATCGGTCTCTTATAAATTTCACCCTCAATGCACCACGTTTGGCTAAAATATCCGCTCTTTCATTGCCTGGAATGGAGCAATGAGCCGGGACCCAAACTATTGTGATTTGATAATTATTCTTCAATATGTCGTTCAGGCACTGGCAGCGATTGAGCGAATGGATGCAATTGCACTCAGACTATCTGTGAAGAAAAAAAAAAATTATTTGGAAATAATGTGACGATTACACTCAAACTATAATGAACTGCTGCTAACTCTGCTATATAAACAGATGCAGGTTCTTGAAGCCTAAATGAAGCCGAAACATTATTGTTGGATATACCAAACCCAGTAGCATCTTCAATTCGTGATCCGCCCGTGAAAAACATTTTCTCAGAGTCAATATGCCTGAACTTACTTGAAAATATTTTTGGGATATTCATCGAGCGTAGGTGTTCCGGGATTCCACGCACTTCGCGCTGCATGGATGTGTCGAAAAATAAAGTTGAGTCAGGGACATTTAGGAGGGTGTTACGGATAGGAATATATCTTGAAGGGTTGATTTCCTGTGACAGTACCTCACATCTTATTAGCAGTCGCGACGAAAGCTCCCAAAAACGATCCTTCAATGGAAGAACTCCCGCCAGAACTTCAAGACTCATTGTATGTGTCGAATGCATGCAGCCTAAAGCAATTCGCAAACAACGATACTGAATTCGCTCCAGTTTGATAATATGAAAGTTTGCAGCGGAACGAAAGCAAACGCATCCATATTCCATCACTGCAAGTATCGCTGTCTGATACAATTTTATTAGATTTTCCGGATGAGCACCCCACCAAGATCCTGTTATTGCCTTGGCCCAAACGGACAAGTTATCTAAGGTATCTTGCAATGGTTTTTGCAGATCAATAGCTTTGGGTTCAGTAACTGAAACCACACCATCATCTGCCAATTGTCTTAGTGTACATGGGATTACTAGACAGCTGTCAATGTCGTTTACATAGAAATTATACAGGAGCGGACTGAGGCATGAGCCTTGCGGGAGACCCATGTAGCTAAATCTGATTGTTGCCAAATCGCCATGTGAAAATAACGTGCACTTCTCTGACAAAATGTTGTGCAAATAATTATTTATAACCGCTGGAAGTCCATGTTGGTGGAGCTTGTCTGAAAGATCATCATTGGAAACTGAATCAAATGCCCCTTTTAAGTCTAAAAATACAGATGCCATTAGTTGTTTTTGAGCGAAGGCAATTTGGATGTCAGACGAAAGTAATGCAAGGCAATCATTCGTCCCTTTATTTTTACGGAAACCAAACTGAGTATCTGACAACAAACCGTTCGTGGACAACATTGCAATGGGTCTATATGAGTTGTGATTGGAAGCTGGTTTCCCCGACTTTTGAATGGCGATAACTTCCACTTGCCTCCAGTCAGGTGGAACAATATTTTGCTCAAGAAACTTGTTGAACAATTCCAACAAACGTCTTTTTGCAAGGTCGGGCAGATTCTTCACCAAGTTGAATTTAATTCTGTCCAACCCAGGAGCGTTATTGTTACAAGACATGAAAGCTATGGAAAATTCCATCATTGAAAAGGGACTATCAATGGTACCATTATTTGGAGAAGACTCCACTAATGCTATGCGTAGGAACAGAATCTGAACAAACTTTCTTCGCAAAGTAAAATATCCATCGGTTCGAGTATTCCTCACTCTCATTTCCTACGTTACGATTCCTCAGTCGTCTGGCCGAATTCCAAAGAGTGCTCTTGACAAACCTTCGACAAAATTTCTCCAATAGCTACATTTCTTGGCCCGAAGTATGCTCTTGTACTTGGTTTCAAAAATCAAGAATTTTTCAAAATTCTGAGGAGTCCCTCCTCCTCGTTTTAAAAACGTCTTGAAAGCATTTTGTTTCGCGTGTTTAGCATCTGAGCAGTCTTTGTCCCACCAAGGGTTTGGAGGCATTCTGTTAGACGATGGGCCAAGAAATCGTTTGGTTTGTGCTTGTTCTGCGGCCTCCAGAATCGAACAAACGAGGGAGTCATATTCTTCAAGTGGGGGGAGCTCTACTTTGGTATTTAATCCAGTCAATATTTTTTGTCAAATCATATGGAATATTAACTGAATTAGCAATGCCTTTGTTACTGCTACTTGAGATGATGATTGGTAAATGATCACTACCGTGTAAATCAGGAAATACTTTCCAGATGCAATCTAGTCGAATTGAAGTCGAACAAAGAGATAAATCTAATGCACTTGGACGTGCAGGAGGTCTTGAAATCCGTGTCATGCTACCCATATTTAATACCGTCATGCTAAAATTCCGTGCGAATTGAAATCTGCCAGAATCAATCGTGGAGCAAGGAGGGCTTCGACCATTTCATTAAGCTGTCGTTGTCCAACTTGAGCTCTTGGAGAAATATATACCGAAGCAATGCAAATGTCCTTTCCTTTAATGTTTATTTGACAAGCAACAACTTCTATACTAGAAGTCGAAGGAATGTTTAATCTATAAAAGGAATAACATTTCTTAATTCCTAAAAGCACTCCACCATACGGAGAGTCTCTATCGAGACGTATAATGTTAAAGTCATTAAAATTTAAGGATATGTTTGATGTAAGCCATGTTTCGCACAAAGCAAATACATCATATTTTTGACAGCTGCAGTGGAATTGTCGTAGCATCATGCCAAAACTTGATTCATTTAATATTTTGTTGCATAGTCAAAAATGTGATGTATTTGCTTTGTGCGAAACATGGCTTACATCAAACATATCCTTAAACTTTAATGACTTTGACACTATACGTCTCGATAGAGACTCTCTTGATTGGATCATTTGCAGTGGAAGAAAATGTTTCCATCAAATGATACAAAACCTGAGAGAACTGGCCATTGAGCTGATAACTGTTTCAAAAAAGTTCTAGCTATTGGAAGGTATGTCATTATGATGGTCTTTAGAGATTCAGAAATATTGAATGCTGCGAAAATCCATTCTACAATTTCCGAAAACTTCAGTAATCCTGATGGTGGCTGTGAAACGGAGCCCTCTGGATTATTGTCTTTTCTTGTGCTAGCTCCTGGATTGGTTTGTGAATTTGACAAACCAGGAGGCACAGTTTCTGGTTTTAAATTTGGCTTTTTAGATTTATCACGGGTATCTGTTTTTGAAGGTGTAATTTTAGGTGTCTTTTTAGGTATTTTGTGGTTTGTTAATCTCCTCTTAACATACCCTTGAGGAGTGACAAACGACGTATCTTCACTATTTCCGTCAGAGTCAGATTCCTCTTGCTCCGCAAGATTTGAAAAACCGTTTTCGGTTTCCAACGGTGGGACATAAATGATCGTTTTAAGCATTTCTGCATATGTGCGCTTAGACCGTGCTTTTAAAGAAAGCTTCATTTTGTCTTTACGCAACTTAAATGTAGCGCATACTGAAAGATCATCATGAGGACTCCCCCACAATAAACACGTCTTCGTAATCAAAATAAGAAATTTCTTTTTCGCTCAGAATCCCTAATTTGAATTCTGTTCCTAAAAAGAAACACAACAAAAGTGTCTCGATTCCGTAAGAGACTTAATGGCTTGCTTAGAATCATAACTAAGCGATTTGGAAAACTCCGGAACAATCCGAACACAGCAAGCCTCTGAAAAACATGAGCCCATACCTGGAGAGAAAAGAATCCATATGCTACACCTCTAGAACCTATCGTACGTTCTGGAAGCGTGGGGAGGCCGTAATTACCGCAAGTGAAAACTAGTATGTTCACATTAGCGCTGATATCAAGTGAAATAGGGACATACTTGATATCCGACGATATCATGTGCGATATCACTTGATATCCCATACAATTTGATGTCAACGCGTACCACCATTTTAGCATGATATCCGGGATATCATGTACGATATCATGTCGAGTTGTAAAAAATCGCAACTAGCAACACGGATAATGGCATTGAACGCACTCATTTATGAACGTCACTTTGAGAGTGACAATAAACAATCATTATAATTTTGATTTTATCAACGAATATTGGTGTTCGGAAACCGATAAAAGGGAAACTTCAATTATTGATTGAATTGTAGGGGAGAAAAGCAATATTATTGATCTTACTCCTAATGGGAACATTTAATATGACAACTTGATTGTCAAACGATATCATTCCGATCAACACTTCGACATGATATGCATATCATCTCGGTATATCAAGTGATATCAGCGCTAATGTGAACATGGTATAAGACTCTTGAAATAATCCCCTATACGAATAAATAAAAAAACGAAACGTAAATTTTTATGTGATTTTTTTATGCAGCTCTTTTATTCGAATTTTCATCCATCACCTCTCAATAGTCGGCAAGAACTGTTTGATATCTTTTTTGATATGGGGAATACGTATATATTTTCTCTAATAACAATTAATTGTTTTCCATCGGCTATGCAGCTATATTATGATAAAAAATATTTTAAATTTTCGACAGGTTGGCAACTTTGTAACTAGCTTAACATGAACATAATTTGTCTCAAGTTGAAAACGTCAAATATCTGTTTCAGTTGCAGCGATAATTTAAATCGATTATCTTCATGTTTCATTATTTTATTTAAACTGAAGCTTTAAACATAATCGTTAGATTCGAGTTTTACAAAAACTGAAAAAAAAATATTTTCGCATTTAAGTTGAATTCCACCTACTAGGAAATTATGCGTACTCTACGACAAGCCCGTTGCACAGTTCGTATCGTGAAAAGTCTCGAGTGCCGATGGCCTCCGCCTAGCAAAGCCTCAGCAAACAGTGAAGTGACGGCTACGGCGTAGTTGACCGTATGTAAGTATGCTATGCCGTTTCGCTCCGCTGCATTTTCATGGGAAATGAATTCCGATCTCTCCCTATTTCTATGCGGGTTGGCAGTGGTGTGGTTCAACCTTTTGCCGTTTGCCGCTACCTTCGGCTGCTGGCGTTCGTTTCTTAGCTGCCTCCTGTTTTTTACGACATTATTAAGGAAATAGTTTTGTATCGTCATCAGAAATGGTCTTGAACACCGAGGTTCACCTTAACCCATTAATGCCTTGGATTGTGTTTTTGATAGTTTATTTTTATACACTCGAAGTCGAAAAATTGTAAACGGAATTTAATATGTATTGTTCAATTTCCACTCTTTTCAATACTCTCAGCTATGGTAGGGTTCTATTAGGTCAGAGATTATCGCCCGGCTGAAACTTGCCATAGCGGTGTAGTGATGGTGATGTAGTAGTTCCGATCTGGAGGCTTTTCCTTTGACGATTGCTCCACATGGAATGCGTAGTAAGGGAAAGAACATTACATTTGGCATCCTAGTGTGGTGGTCAGAGAGCATGTAGTGCGGTTTTTGTGTTGTACATACCCCGATGTGATGGTGGTTTGTTTTTATGATCGACTGCGATAAAAGGGTACCGTGGTTCAGTCTGAGATTAATTATCTTGCGGAAAGGCTGTAAATTGACCCGAAGTAAATACTATGCAGATATGAATGTTTTTATAGAGAAGTAACGGTGAAGGCAGTACCGTTTTAGTGGTAACGAAACCGTGGCACACATCATCCTTTCAAATCTTTTGTCAGTACCAAATTGTTTGAGTTTCAATTATAACCTAATTCATGTGACGTTTGAAAACAGTTCGAAACAGCTGGAAACTTGCTAGTAAGCGAACTAATAAAAAGATAATATATATATATATATATATATATATATATATATATATATATATATATATATATATATATATATATATATATATATATATATATATATATATATATATATATATATATATATATATATATATATATATATATATATATATATATATATATATATATATATATATATATATATATATATATATATATATATATATATATATATATATGTATATATATATATATATATATATATATATATATATATATATATATATATATATATATATATATATATATGTATATATATATGATTGAAACAGTGATAACGTCACAAGTTCCATTATGTGTTTTGTAACAACTGGACATAAACATAAAAGGTTTCAGATACTATATGAATAGTATCTAAATGAGCACATTTTCAATCAAAAATATTCTTAATTCGCCTAACAGTGAGATAACATCTTTCTATTTATTGATCCGAATGTGTTTTTTCATGAGTATATTCGGTGTTGTTAGTTATCAATTTAATTTTAATAATTTAATGAGGCACTCTGTTTAATTACTTGAAATAAATATAACTGGTTTCTTCACATTCTGGACCATTTTCATTATCTTAAAATTTTATCCCTTCAAAATTGTGGTTATGTAGACTGACAATGTTAAAAAAAATTTTAGAAACATTTTTTTAATTACTTTTACCTTAAACAGATGTATTCAGCCAGACCTTTTTCGATTTTATCCTCAATTTAACACATAATTATTCAGTTCGTGCTTGTATCTCATCCGACACAATCGAAAATTTCTTACGGTCGAGACGATAGAAACAAAGACAATACAGTGTAGTGAACAATAGAGTGTACGAAATGCGCAAATACGATTTAACAAAGCCTGAAACTTGGCCTACAAGACCAAATTCAATTTGTATTGATTTCAAGCGCTGCAAAGTTAGACCAGCAGCAACCGAAATTGAAATCTTGCTTAAGGAACGAATGCATCTAAACGTTTATGATGTAAATGAGATTCAATTCAACAAGGCGTCTAACTGTGTGTACATTATGTTCAAACGTGAAAGAGATGCAATTGCATTTGCTTTGGTAAATAACGGGGTGCACAGTGTTGATTATGACAATGTTAAATATAAAATCCCAGTGTACATGGTGGACAATGCCATATTAGTACGCGTGCATGACCTTCCCCCGCAGACCAGCGATGGTTTCGTTCGGGAAAGTCGCAGTACGGTGAAGTTCTTTCCATCGAAAGAGAAGTATGGCGGAATTTTTTTCCGGGTATCCGGAATGGCGTGCGAGTGGTACGTATGCAACTACGTAAAGCAATTCCATCTTACATAGTTTGTGATCAAGACGGGATACATCCGTGTAAAACGCTGATTACGTATGAAAATCAACTGGTTACATGTCAGTTTTGTGAACAACCTGCACACTACCGCAAACCTTGCACTGAAACTGCGAAAAGGACAACTTCAAACAAAAACAAGGACAACCGCTCAACAACGGAAACTAGTGAGCGCAGTACTCCTGTTTCACCATCAAACCAACCAGCAACTGCAACTAATGTACAACAAGGCGCGTCTACAGCAACTAACAACGAGCCTAAGACTGCGAAATACAAGGAAAACGAAGAAAAAACGGGAACCAACAACGATACCACCGATGCGGCAATGGATGACGAGACGAGCCTCGAACAAAGTGCCTCTCAATCATCGCAAGATAAAAATGGAAGCTCCTCTCCCCCTAGAAAAAGGGTGACAACGAGATCCAATGGTAAAAAAATATTTTATCGAATAAAAACATGGCTCAATCGGCCACGTGAAGCTTGTACGCAAAATGGCATGAATAAAAAAAACTTTTATAAAAAAAAACACATAATTAATTTATCTATCGACTTGAGGTTCCATACAGCTTTCTAAAATTTCATGCAAAAACCATATTTTCGGTTTGTACGGAATGAGCCTGAATACACCTCTAATTTTGCACCACAAGGCAACGAAATACACGTACATGTACAGAGGTCTGGCCAGACCTATCTGTCAGACTGAAGGTACGAAAATGTTTGTCAAACGGAGGGTTAATAAAGAGTATTTTTTCCCTGGTATCGTTTTGGCAACACTGGTTTTGATAGATCACGCGTAAATCGTGTCTTGTGCCATTGTCAAACTTATTCAGTTTGGACTATAATTTGATCATGAATCGTTGTTTGGTCCATCATTTAATCATAAATGGTTGCTAGCAAAGTTGAAAGAAGAATCACTTTTTTATCGAAAAATTGTGTTCAGCGACGAAGCTCATTTCTGATTGAATGTATACATCAACAAGCAAAATTGCCACATCTGCAGTGAAGACCAGCCAGAAACATTGCAAGAACTACCAATGCATCCCAAAAAAGTCACTCTTTTTCCACCGGCCCGGCAGCAGCGGCCAACATTTGCATAAAATAATCATCAAACATTAAATTATATTGATCGTTCTATCAATTACAATAAATTTCATAAATTTTATCAAATTTTTTGTGTTTTTTTTAACAAATCCTATACCTATATCACTCTTTATAAGTATTTTCCTGAGATCTACACCACTTTGTTCTGTACACACATACACACTCGAAAACGTTTGCTCAATTTGTCGAGCTGAATCGATTGGCATGCGGTACTCGGTCGTCTGGGTCTCGGATTATTGTTACAAAGTTCGAACGAATTCTATACGTTGATTTCGTTAATATGACAAATGTTTAGGGGAACCTGTTTCAAAAATTTCGTTTGCATGACACCACAACAGTGAGCTACATTTGAAAAATTTCGTCACGGGGACACGGGGGCGGGTATAATGGAGTTCTATTTGTTCAACCATCAACTAATATAATTAAATATTGTAAATTCGAAACTGTAAGCTATCCTTGAGAAATCGTAGTGCGTTCCAAATAAAAATTTTGGGTACCTTTCGGGATCGAAAACCGAACGAAGGTGCCTAAGAAAAAACCGAAGCCTATTCTTCCTCTGATGTCACCGCAGGACGCAGCTGAAGTAATACCTTTAATCACACCAGTAGAGAAGGCAAATGCACTTGGTCAGCAGTTTGTGTGTTCTCACAATTTAGGACTCAACATTGTTAGTCCACATGAAAGAGCCGTTGCCATAAGCAAAATTGTCGCATCTGGGGGACGGAAAACCCGCACGTTATCATGGAGAAGCCGATGCATCCTCAGAGCGTGACGGTTTGGTGCGGATTTTGGTCTGGCGGCATCATTGGGCCATTTTTCTTCGAAAATGAGGTAAGAGCCGCCGCCACGGTCAATGGCGAGCGCTACCACGCCATGATTAGCGATTGGTTCTTCCCGTTACTTGAAGAAGAAGACTTGGACACCATTTGGTTCCAACAAGACGGCGCTCCATGCCACACAGCCAACGCTACGATCGATCTTCTGCGCTTCTGAAAATTCGTCTTATATAAATATGCTGTTCTTGCTTTGAAATTGTAATGAGAGAATTTTATATTTTGTTTGCTACTTTATAATGCAGATTTTGTTATGATTTTTGATATTTTAACTCTTATTTCAAACTAAATAATGTTAGTTTCTACCATTGAGATATTTGGTTGATAATAAAATTTACTATTGATTTGCAAATCACTTCTACCACGGTTTAGTGGCTTTTTAGTAGAAAGAGGATAAAAACGAATGGTTTTTGTTTTAACACCCAACGTATAAACGCTATTGGTTTGCGTTATCATCAGGAAAAAAGACAGATTATGACGAGGAACGATAACTCTCCTGAAGAAGACGCTAACCAATAGCGTTGAAAAGTTGGGTGTTAAAACAAAAATATTCGTTTTAATCCACTATTGTCTGAGAAGCCCCTAAATAACACAAGGTTCTGTTAAGTCTTTTATTGAGTGAAAATACTTTTTTATTTGATAAAAAATGTGACTTATATAGTTTTGGTTTGCCTTACAATCAGTAGATTTTCGAATGGTGAAATGTTTTACCTTTCTCGATAGAAGATAATAGAATCGCTGAAGAAACCTACTTTTGATCAAAGCTCAAGAGACCTTTAGTGTTAAACACTAAAATCTCAATTTACGCGAACCTAATTTAAGCGAATTTAATTTACGCGACTTGTTTTACGTGTTTTATTTAAAATAACGCGACTTTCTATTTAATTTTCCCAATAACCACGTAAAATTTTTTTTGCATGATGGTGGAAATTTTTATTCATACCTATGCAAAACAATCCAACATGCTTCAGTGAAAAGAATTTTATGAATTGTACATTATGGAATTGTTTGGCTTCATAGAACCTGGTTACGATCGGGAACATCCAAAAATTCTCTTTAGCAAATTGACACACTGTGGTAATGTATGTGGAAGTACTTGTCCATCCAAAACCTCCTTGAGGTCTACCAACGAAATCGATAACATTAGTGAGTTTCAATTATGGGTGTTTGTTTATTTCCTCGGTGAGAAGCGCAATTGAACAAAGTTGCGGTGGCTAGAACAAGTAAAGATTAATCATTAGTGAATTTATTTTTTGTGGTCCATACTCGTGGTATCACATTCAAATAATTGGATCACGAGTTATGAGGTAGTATATGTAGCTCTAAAAATATGAACAGCAAACACAAACTAAATATTAGCTGTAGTAGTTCAAACTGTGGCACAATTTAGTCTCTAAGGACAGTATTCCAAGTAGATTTTGGATCTTGGAATATATCTTACGGATTTCCTTAGAGATTTCTATTTCTCATGTCATTTTCAAAAATACTAATTTAAACTACATAAAAATTACAAAACAAAAACCTCTAGTAAATCGCTCCACTATTATCTTTGACCAATATGATTTCGATTCAGATGACAAATGTGCAACAATTTCTATTGAAGACGTCTCGAATTAGCATTACGACATGCGAATCCCCTTCTAAACCTGTTATTTGTTCCTGTTCACACTTGGTTGGTCAGATGATCGTGGCCACGATTTTACCGAATTGAAATCTGAAACCAACATTGAAAATTATCCAATAACTAGAAGCCAGAATAATTCTGCATCGCGAAATCAGACTGATCGTGAGGAAATCCAACCTTAATTAATTTGGTACAGTTCATGTTGAATTAATGTAGCATCTTGTTGCAATCGGTGCCTTTTTCTGCAATCCACAATTCTTTGTCGGTGCTCCAACGTTCCGACAGCGCCTGTACCGTTTCGCTTGGATGGGTTTCAGATTTTTGTCCGTTCTGCAACAGCTGGTGATTTTATTTTTCCTATCACCGCTGGATCGTACCACGTTTCTGTCAAAGCCTTGTCAGCAGCGCCGGTTCTGTCCAGTAGCGATTAAAATGGCGCGCGTCACGGTCACTTTGAAGTTCGGTTTTTATTGCTATCTCCCCTCTTACTCTCCGTGTACCAATCTTAAAAACGACAACGATTCACTCTCGTCGGCGAGATATCCGAGATGGCGACGGTGATTAATTTGAATTTCAGAGCAACGTGATCCGGTCTTGGTCTCGATTTGCTACGGCCTACCAAATGGAAGACGCTGAAGGAAACGAGGCAGGAATTTTTACTGCACCATGGCATGGGTGGACTTTGACGAGCTAGTCCTCGAGACGCCAGCAGCCATCACGGCAAAGTAACGATGAAAGAAGAAGCTACGCGAAAGACTCGTTTTGCCTTCGCTGTGCGCTGAAATAGTGATCGTGATTCCGCTCCATAATAATATGGAGTAAGTGCTCCAAATAGTTGATGAGCCGTAGAGAGCGGTCGAGCGTTGCGACAGTTGGCTGCGCGATCGCTGCTACACGAGGAGGATAGTTTCTAGCACTTTGACCTACCGCCGAGCGGCATACTTCAGAGTAAATGTGTTCGATCAAAACATGATCCATCAATCAATTTTATTTGCAATGGTTTTAGAAAGCATTTGAACATCAAATGCCATTGTTGAAACCCTACTTGAATTCGGTTCTCCCGAATATGTCGGTGATTCGTTGAGTATGCAGTTTGAAGAGAGCTTTCAAAATAAATGGTTCTACATTCGTTCAAACATCAAAATAAATATTTCTGCTCAATTACACTTTATTATACTCAATCTGAAAAATAGATATTTCGTATTTACTCATTAAATGTTAAAGTTCGAATATAAATTCACCATCACGTTTGTCTCCAATACCGCTAATAGCTTTTCCTTTCTTTCATAAGTAACATTCATTGTTTGCAGCTCGTCGGCCCTGTCATCTACATGTGACACAGGTCACTACTTCAATAGGTGACAAAAATCAGTACTCCAAAGAGGTAATGGCGACGACCAATCAACAATGCGAACAGAAGCTTAAACGAGTAGAGTTGTTGCGATTGAAAACCAATGTTCAATGTGTACATATGAGTATGTGAATGGAATGTTATTTCAACTTGACAATGAAGAGCAATAAACACATAAGACGCATGCCTGCAGGTTAATAAAAATATCAACTAAAAGGTATCGATATCTATACAAACGCCCACCATACATCAAACACAATAAAATCAATGTTGGTCGTTGGCTGGCGGTTATGAATTACCCAGCAAAGAGCAGTTGAGATGCACTTAATCATAAAAAGAGCCTACGGACCTCTTACGGGATTCAGTTAATAACCAAAAACGTATTTATTCATGGGGTATGACTGCACTCTTTCATTCTGGTTGTGAATATTTGAACATATATTCAAGCTCCGTATGTAAAATATTTTGGGCGAAGCATAAAACTGCCACCCAAGTGTAGGTTCCGGTTATGGGCGGCTATTCACACTGATTTGTTGTAGCTGTTTCTTTTAGTCGATATCAGATACATAATGAATATTTGAATCGATACGCATAGGTGGTCGAAATTCAAAGCTGATTCCAACTTGGACAGGAAGTGTAACTGAATGTTGGAACAGTTCTATTTTGTTTCCAAATAAGTGTACGAAAAATAGATGTATTAGTTCGGAATGTTTTGTCTGAAAATTCTTATATTTTCAGTTTAAAGAGTTTTTCATCTCGATGATGCACATTCTCTATCTGGGGTGAGATTCAACAGATTGGGTTGCCCATCCTTCTCGTTTACTTATACCCGTCAATGGTAAAGTATACCCAGCATTTGAATTTCTGGATCTCTGCTAACAATCACACTGTCGTTATAGTGTATCTAATGTTTCAAGATATGTGAGCTCGGCGACTACAAAGTATTTTGGTCAATTCTATTCTCGCTGCCTTTCAGCTCTACGATAAACACCAACATTATTAATGGAGTCTGTTCAGTAAAAAATCATTTGCGACTTCTTGCTGGAGGTTTAATTTTTTTACGTGAATACGTGTTTTGTTAACTAAAAGACATCTTTTCCAAATTCGCCCTGTGAAAGAATGGATAGAACTCAATCGTGAATATCTCGAGAAATATGAACAGCAATTTGAGATTAACATTTCAGCAGTTTGAGCAGAGATGCCATATCTGCAGATTTGTTTGTAAATCTGCAGATTTCATACATAGTGCTGCAGACAATTTTTGTTGTGCAGACTTTAGCAGACTTTTTTAAATTGAGTTTTTCGCAGACTTTCGTCAAAATTTACAGACTTTTGAAATTGTCGCCACTTTTTTTTTGCTCGTCAAGTCAGTTTAGCGTGTCATACTTTTAGAGAAATGGCTGTCAGCACGACATACTTGCTAACTGCAGATTTTTTTTTCGGATATACAGACTTTTACAACCCTGTCTGAAGATATTTGATATTTTTACCTGGCATCTTTGAGTGTGAGATAACCATAAATAAGTTTTCTCGAATTTTTGGAAACAATGAGGAAAACTCATCACGCTTGCTTGTCTTTCTCGTACCAGAGCCGACTGAATTCGGAACCTGGATTCTGAAATTGAGTTCAGCGCTTTAATTCTAGAACTGAATTCAGAACGTGGATTATGAAAATTAAGTCATTTACATAATTCTAAAACTAAATTTCTGACCTGGTATCTTGATCTGGATTCCGAACCTGAATTTTTCAACTGAATTCTAAACCTGTCACAAATTTCGAATATAGTTCTTGAATCTAGTTAACAAATTCAAAAATTTTAATAAATGATGCAAAAAGACTCAATAGTTGTGAATATTTGATAAATTCTGCCAATCGGTTCTTTTCAGAATTACGCAAATAGGACTATGCAAAGCTTACGTCTACTATCTAAATCTACAAAAAAAACTATTTATTCCGTATTATTTAATTATATGGAAGAATATG
The DNA here is from genome assembly GCF_030247185.1 of Malaya genurostris. NCBI lineage: Eukaryota > Metazoa > Arthropoda > Insecta > Diptera > Culicidae > Malaya > Malaya genurostris. The sequence goes on from NC_080572.1 coordinate 99,338,275, forward strand.
TTTATGAATGTATTCTTTAGTATAGATGCACGTTACAATTCCGGAATCAAAGCAAAGATTGTCTATAATCGGAAGTGTGAAAGAAGCATGTCAATTTTAGTCGTTTTTACGTCCTCCAGTTTGTCTGTTAAATTACTCACCCGCCATTTTCAGCGTCGAGTAGGGTTAAAAGGAGGAAAAAACACAAACTTTAAATTTATTTTAGAACTTTAATATTGGGAAATAAGCTATTTCGTGGAGTTTTCAGAAATCATGATTTGCGGTGTCCACTGTATCTTAGCACAGAATTATCAGAAGTCAAAAAATCAAATGAACATAGTTATAGTAGTTGTTTTCCTAGACCCCTAAGATTTCGATGTTTTTTTTAATTTTCTGAGGTTGTTTGAAGTCAAAATCAAACGAGTCTAGGCTTGCTAAAATCGGTTTAGCTATTTCTGAGAAAAACTAATAGATCGGCTGAAAAGTTCGTATCGTTTCTATGAGAGGGCGCCACTAGAATTAATTCCATACCATTTTCAGTTAGTACCAACCTTCAAAAGATACGTGTATAAATTTGACAGCTGTCTGATTTTTAGTTTGTGGGATATTGCATTTTGAGTGAAGCTACTTTTGTTATTGTGAAAAAAATGGAAAAAAGGAATTTCGTGTGTTGATGAAACACTACTTTTTGATGAAAAAAAGTGCCACCGATACCAAAAAATGGCTTGATGAGTGTTATCCAGACTCTGCACCGGGCGAAGCAACAATTCGTAAGTTGTTTGCAAAATTTCGTACTGGTCATATGAGCACCGAAGACGATGAACGCAGTGGACGTCCAAAAGAGGCTGTTACCGATGAAAACGTGAAAAAAATCCACAAAATGATTTTCAATGACCGTAAAGTGAAGTTGATCGAGATAGCTGACACCCTAAAGATATCAAAGGAACGTGTTGGACATATTATTCACGAATATTTGGATATGAGTAAGCTTTGTGCAAAATGGGTGCCGCGTGAGCTCACAATCACAATGTCACAAGTCGATGAAAACCATGCTGAAATTGAACGAATTGGGCTTCGAATTGCTCCCTCATCCACCGTATTCTCCAGATTTGGCCCCCAGTGACTTTTTCCTGTTCTCAGACCTCAAGAGAATGCTCGCTGGTAAAAAATTTAGAAGCAATGAAGAGATAATCGCTGAAACTGAGGCATATTATGAGGCAAAGGACAAATCGTACTACAAAAATGGTATCGAAAAGTTGGAAGATCGCTATAATCGCTGTATCGCCTCTGATGGCAATTATGTTGAATAATAAAAACGAATTTTGGCAAAAAAATATGTGTGTTTCTATTAAACGATAAGAACTTTTCAGCCGAACTGTTAACGGTAAAAAAAACAACGCATTCGTCGGTTACGTCACTTATACCATTAAATCTCTGGAATCGAAAGTGACAGATATTGTATCTTCAAACTTGATCAATGGTTCAGTAGTAGCTTTCAAACGAGCCAAAACTTTCAAAAAGCCACATTCAGGGCACATACCGTTTTTAATTTTGTTTACGTTTCGTCTTCGACTCATCAGTGCATAGTGGTTCAAATTGACATGTAAACAAAATAATGAGCCAAAACTTGTTGAAATCGTTTCAGCAGTCTCCGTGAAAATTGAACGGAAAACAATATCTTTGTTACACACACAGACATTTTTAGATCTCTTCCAGCTGAATCGAATGGTATATAACACTATGGGTCTATTTTATTACAGGCTATAGAAAAAGGCAAAAAGGAAAAAAAGTACAGTCGACTGCAGTTTAGTTTCGGGTTCATGTGAGTAAATCCAAGCTTCATCACCTGTGTAAATGTTATACACCAAATTTGAAGTACCACGATTGAATTTATTCAGCATTTCTTTGCACCAATCGACACGAGTCTTTCTTAGAGCCTTTGTCAAATATGTGGGATCCAACGCGAACAATTTTTTTTCACGACTAAATGTTCATACAAAACAACATATAAGCTTTTCACAAAAATGCCCAAGACTGCCTCCATTTCACGGTTCGTCAGATGACGATTTTCAATTATCATACTTGTCTTACGTTTCGTCTTTGACTCACCCGTGCGTAGCAGTTCAGGTTGAACTGCTATCGCGACCTGGCGGATGAATATAAACCTGTCATGAGATATTGTATATATCTATTATCAGACTTTTCACAGCATCGATTATCAGACTTTTCACAGACCGATGTTTCCTGGCAAATCAACTGATATTGGACAACCTTTTTTGAATTCATCGGCAAGCGAACTACGACCACGATTTATTTCATTATACCAGTTTTTTACCTTGGCATAGGATGATGCTACACTGCCAAAAGTCCAAATAAGTTTATTGAAGCACTCTTGTCTTGACAATCCACGACGAAAATCGTAATAAATCATTGCATGAAAATGTTCACAATTCAATTCCATTTTTTTTGCTGAGGTAAAATGTTCAACTGAGCTGAGCTGAAGTAGATCGCCCGTAGTTGCACTTCGTGATTGATCGAATAAGTGGAAATGTACAATGAACCAAGAAAATGAAGCTTGGGAGAAGCAAATCGTTTTCACTGTACATACCCACTCACTCCTAATTTTTTATTAAATGATCAATAACGACGCTGACTACGACCAAAGGCTGTGCTACTGAGGGAAAGGAAGAAATGTTAGTCCGATACTCGTTGTTTCCACGAGCATCACGGGATAGGAAATTTGTTAGTAGGGAGGAAAAAGGATCCAAATATGTTTGGTAAACAATATGATCTCAACAAAACCTGATTTTCGATTATCAGGAGAAATATAATAAGTAGGAAAAATTTAAAATATCTCCTAGGAACGATCTCACCAGTATCCCTTTTCTCTTGCTCGCTCTGCTGTCAGTAACGCGAGATGAAACACTAGCGACTGGGTCCGCTGCAGACCAACCCTAGACCTTCAGTCTGAATGACACGATCGACTTGTAAACTTTCACACATTCCATAGAAATCCGATAACACCGACAATGACATGTAGACGGTGCTTCGATCGGTTAACAGGCAAACATCGTTGAATTTTAGGGCGGAAAATTCACAGTATCCGCCGCTTGAGCATCTTTAGTTTCGCGGATCAATATTATTCAATAAATAACACTCTCACTACTAAACACATACTTGCCACACCTGCACTACCACTCAAAATAACTATTTCAACCGAATTTTGACTATACGTATCAAACAACACATTGAAATTATACTTTTTTGAGAGCAGCACCGGGACACCGCATCGCACTCCCAGTGATGCCAGGGAGAGTTGGCTTGCTGAGGTAAAATTTTCAACTCACTGTAAACAAAACAAATTGTGCTCAAATAACAGAATGTTCTGAAGATGGTAATGGTTAAAAATGTCAAACTTTATGATGGAAACTTCAAATCCACACTTAGTATTGTCGAGGCTAAATGCATCAGTAACAACCTCCGTAAATTATTTGTATGTATCGTCAACGTCAACTTCGGGCAACATAGTCGTAGTGTGAACGGGTAGACGAATAATTCTAATATTTATATTTTTATAGTTTAATCCTTTTATTCAACGCAAAACATATTGAGTGGAAATAAATAGAAGCATGAAATAGTAAAAAATTAAAATTCGCAGAAAAGTATCGCACAGAGGAATAGGTACATTTTAACACTCCAGAAAGCAACCTATTGAATACCACTGAACACGTGCATGGTACCTTGTTCGGCTGGCTGAAGTTCATCTTGATTTGTTTCACAAACTTCAGTTTTATTTATACCTATACACCTACTCGCGGCACAAGACAAAACAAAACTTACCAAACCATCTTGTCTGTTTAGCATCAGAGTACGTTGTGGTTGAATGGTATAGTTATAGTCTGATTTATACAGCCAGGTTAACCGGCAGGCAGTGGATTAAGATGAACGTCAGTTGCCCTTATGAAGTACCATACATGTGTTCAGCACTATTCAATCAGGTTACTTTCTGAAATTAACGTTACATGGTAGAATACTTCCAATGGTAGCATTCCCGATTGATCATAACATCCAAACGGTACCTGCCAATGAAAAAAGGCAATATGGAACGCGGACGAACTTAGCTTACCACTTCCCCTGGAAAAAATAATAATTAATAAAATGTGACCCTGATTTGGCAGAAACATTCAAAATTATTCAACTGCAGATTTAGAGGTCAGCTCAATGCACACGAAGCTAGTTTTTCACTTTCTGTCTCGAAATACAAACAATCAAAACTGTATAATTTAACTTTGCTGACAATGGAAAATTTAAATTTTTCCCAAAATAAAAAAATAAAGCAATCTTACACTCGGTTCTTCTTGCTACTTTAAAGAGTGTCGCTAGTGCTTTTTGTTGACGTGGAATGACACTTTGATCTTGAGTTTTACACTGGTCGTTAGTCGCTAGTTGAAATAAAGAAAATGAAAAACGGCGTCCAAGCACCTAAGAGCCTTACTGATCGTTTACTGTTCCCATTGCTCGGTGCGGCTCGGTTTGGCTCATTGGATATGGCATGTGGAATAGATTTCTATGACAAAAATCGTACCCCGCTCACCGGTACATAAACCGATGAGAATTAAAATTCAAGAGCAATCTGCGATATCTATCTTAATGAATGAATTATAAACCCATTATTTGTCGTGGTCCGAAAATAAGACGCGAATGATTTGGTCGGTGACTTGCCGCAATGGTTCGAAAAGGGGAGAGTGGCAGATTGTTTTTTTTCTTGGAAAGTCGTTAACGAAAAACAGTAATGAAAATTGTAAAATTATGTATTTTTTTCGGTACAGCTCTACGTCCGATGCTATCGATTCGCGATTATTATCATAAGGCACCATGAGACGCGGAGAAATCTTGCACGTTTTTCTTTCACCCATTCGATTTTTGTTTTGTTCAAATGCACAATGAATAAAATTGCGATGCTGCAGCCACAAACACGCTGCCCTGCTGCTACCTATAGCAATGTTTGAGCGCTCTTGGGAGATCCGAATCCGATAGCGATTCGTATAAGCATACACAAGATTGCCGTGCGCACGCCCGCAAGCCCATTCGCATTTTGGGGGGCGTCCATTTGGAGGCGGCCTAACATCGACATTTATTTTGATAAATGGTGATAAGACACGCCTGTTCGGCAGGGACATGCTTTACTTTGGTTCTTTTCAAGCGTGCGCCATACGTTCATGCTTTATAGGTTTGACCAACAAAAAATCTCCTTGCATGGACTTTCATTAAGATTGAGAATGCAAACTGTTACTTTTTATTTAACATGAGTACCAGCGACATCAAATAGAATAGAGTAGAAATGATTTAATGTTCAGAAAAATTTTCTGCAGAACCGTGTCCCAAGTTTTTGTTGAAATGTGTTTGACGTGCATACCTCGACGCCTTATTACAATTAGTCCTCTGGGAGAGTGATAAGATTTTGTTCGAACATATTTCTTATTGTACTTAACGAAACTCAATCTGGCATCATGTAATCAACAATATATTCCGAAATGTATAATAAAGTTTAAAGATGTACGAGGTAGCCGTGAGCAGCTAAACATTGACGTGTTCCAAAATTTCAAGATCCAATTTCAATTATAATTTGAACAATTGAGAGTGTCGAATGGGGTTCTGACAACCACATTATAAAGAACATATGATATGATTTCATTCCACCATAAAGCAAGTTATGAGGTATCCACCTTCAACTATTGTCGTTTTCGCTTGATGCCAAACCCAACCCAGTTTCCACTCTAACTGCTGTCAAACCGGTTGTTTGAAGCCAGTTTTGAACCTAGTTTCAACGTTGTTGAACTGAAAATCGAGTCAGTTTCGAACCTGGTTTTTATATTAGGTTTCCTAAAATCCCCGTTGCTAAGTGCGAAATCAACATGCACGGAACGACCGAAATTAGCTCTGTGCCTAATTCGTATTACTGTTTTTGAATTAGTTGATTTTAACAACCAAATTTCCAAAATAACTATAAATTAGTTAAAATTGAGAATTTACTTTGCTGCAAAAAACTCTTACTTTTAGAGAATTTGTTTATTTGGCGAATATCCTGGACAAAAACCAGCAATATTTCAATCCAACACGAAATTCTCATTGACAACTAATTTGTTATTAAAATCAGAAAATTTGTTTCTATTTATCTATCACCATCATTACTGAAGGACAGCATAAAGAACACAAAAATGAAATTGGTTTAATTAACAAGTTTATTAGCCAAAAACCCATGAGAAGTGTCAAAGCAAAACAATCCATTAGAAAGCTAAAAAGGACAGTCTTGTTGAAACTGCTTGCAAATTGTTTTGATGTTTTTTGTATGTGTTACGATATATCCATATATAAATTTCTGATTCGATTTGTAAAAATTACGTAAACTCTTAATGGAAAGTGTATTTATTCAGAATTTGTGCGCATTTGAAGCGATTGTGCGAAATAATGTTTTTGCGCGGAACAGTGAAGTGAGTTTCGAATGTTGCACTCTAATTGTATATGTCAAATGATGTTTTTTGTATCTTCCAACCTTACGCCGTCCGATGTATTACTTGTATACGGTTTTTGTTTTCAGAGTGCTCAAAGTTTTCAGTGAGAGAGTCGATTTCGCGAAGTCGAATGAAGAAAACAGCGATTTACAAGAAAAATTTTCAAAAAGAAGTTTATGTTTCGCTTATGTCTCTTTCTCCAATACAACATCGTATTTATACCTGCCAATATAGAAAAGACTACCGCGACTGAAATATTTTTCGGTAGTAGTGTGTCATCTAGTGGCTAGTAGTCATTACGGTGTTAACGTTTTTTCGGTTACAGTGCGCCACATAGCTGCAAATTGCAGAAGCCAATTCAGCCATTTATAATGGTTGAAAACAACGTTTTAATTCTCTAATTCAACTAAAAAATTAGTTGAATGGAAATAAAGTGTACCTTAGCTAAGAAATGACAGCACGTTGAATTGGTGAATTCAACTAAAAAAATAGCCATTTCAATAAATATTTTATTATTATTAAGGGAATCAGAAAAATTCTAAATTAGCAAAAGTAAGATTTTTTTAGTTGTCTCAAAAAATAACTAACTAAAATCAGAAAATCAACTAATTTTTTCGCCAAAATGCTGATTTCGGTCTTTCCGTGCACAGTTTCGTGAAAAGTGTTTGTTTGATGAAACTACCCTGGGTCAATTTCAGTTATCTCAAGCGAAAACGACATATGACATCGCAAATAACATATTGGAAAGGTCAGTCAGAGTCGCCCGCGTTTTGGTTCAAAAACGAAAACGGTATTAGTTATGGATTTTCAAGAAGAATTTAAAAATAGATTTACGCTTTTGCGAAATAAAAATTTCGCAACAGAAGTTGAACAAATCAAACCATACTTCTTACAAATGATGATAAAGCTCAAAAACTTGCTCAGAAGTTCAAGAGTGTCCACAATTTTAATTTGAACGTTGTGAGTCCTATGAAAAATGAAATCTCAATGAAATATGATCATATTTCAATTCAGTACTGTTACAAGATGACATTACTGAGGCGAATTTTGACGAAACTAGATCAATTATTAGGAAACATAAATACATGAAGGCTCCTGATAATGATGGAAACATTAATATTCTTATTAACAATCTTCCCTATGTTGCCTTCAGGCTCTTGGTTAAAATTTTCAACGAATGTTTTTAGACTTACTTCCCTAAGAGATGAAAAAACGCTAACGTAATTCCCATCCTTAAAACCTGATAAAATCCCAACAGAAACATCAATTCATCGACCAATTAGTTTACTTTACTCTACCAGTAAACTTTTTGAAAAAAATATCTTGTTGAGAATGATGTCTCATATAAATGAGAATTCAACTTTTTTAACAAGAGCAGTTTGGATTTCGTCATGAACATTCAACTACTCATCAACTTGTCAGAGTAACGAACATGATAAAATCAAATAAATCTTCTGGGTTATCCACTGGAGTTGCTCTTCTAGACATAGAAAACGCATTCGACAGTGTTTGGCACAAAGGTTTAACAGCAAAAATGTCTGATTTCCAGTTTCCTATTTATTTGATCAAAATGATACAAAATTATTTAATTGATCGCACTCTTCAGGTTAGCTATCAGAATTGTAAATCTGAATTGCTACCCGTACAAGTCAGTGTTCCGCGGGTTCGTAGCTCTAATATTGTATAATATTTTCACTTCTGATCTTCCAAATCTACCCGTTGGTTGTCAGAAATCGATATTCTGTGACGACACAAGTCTGTTAGCCACAGGTAGAAATCTAAGAGTGATCTGAAGTCGCATACAAAGAAGTTTAAATATTTTCAGTGATTATCTGTCAAAATGGAAAATTAAACCAAATACAGCAAAAACGCAATTAATTATCTTTCCTCATAAGCCAAGAGCTTCTTTTCTTAAACCAAACAATAATCACATTCCTAAATTGAATGGCTTGGAATTGACATGGTCTGATCAAGCTAAATACTTAGGTTTAACGTATTACAAAACACTCACTTTCAAGGATCACATGGAATGAATCAAGGCAAACTGTAATAAATATATTAAATGTTTATATGCACTTTTAAAAAGAAATTGTAAGCTCTGTCTAAAAAACAAATTATTAATTTATAAACAAATTTCAAGACCAGCCATGCTTTATGCAGTACCAATTTAGTCAAGTTGTTATTCCACCAGGAAGAAAACACTACAAAGGGTTCAGAATAAAATTCTGAAAATGATTTTGAAGCGTCCTCCCTGGTTTAGTACAAATGAGTTACACAGACTCACAAATATAGAACCATTAGATGTAATGTCACATAATATTATAAGCAAATTTCGACAAAAATCGATTCAATTTTCAAATGAATCGATTCACTCTCTGTTTTAGGCAGTAAGTAGTATATAAGTTCCTTTTCCCCATTACACAATACAAGTAGGTTTACAATTTTCCCTACACAAAAATCACAGAATTGCGGAAGCAAATGATGTCTTAATGGTAATAACTAAATCACGTATATATTAGGGCTGAAAAGTCACCACTTGTGGCTGAACACCCAATTTAAATCTAAATTTTAACTCATATTTAAATAAATATTACATTAAAAAACTCAAATTTCTAGTTGCAAACTAGTCATCAATAAGCTAGCGTAACAAAAATAGTTACTTGGGTACGCCGTTGGTTAATTTCTTGTTGTGACGTATGACTTTTCTTGAATTCTTATTCACGGTCAAATGTAAATGTCGATTAATCAACCACAAAGTTATCGTCGCCACACGTCATCATTTGAGTAGGAAGGTGTTATATTCTAAAGCCTTGTCCTCTCATATATTTGGTTCAAGGATTTACAGTCAGTCTGTTCCCATTTTGATTTATTTTGTTTTCATGGGCTTAACACATGGATCAATAAGTCCCGAGACTAAAGCAGAGTTGGCGCTCGTAGTAAACCAGTAACCACGTCTTTCTAGAGTACTAACCTTTTCTTGAAACGGGTCAAAATTTTAAGTTGATCCGACCAGAAACAGCTGAGTTATCGAGGTTGGAGTAAAATCGTTTTGTAGTTTGTTTAAAAAAAATGGAAAAACCCGAGTTTCGTGTTTTGATAAAACATTGTTTTTTAATGGGTAAAAACACCGTGCAAGCGAAACAATGGATTGAAAAATGTTATCCGGACTCGTGTCCATCAAAAGCAACGATTTGTCGGTGGTTCGCCGAGTTTAAACGTGGTCGTACCGACATAAATGACGCTGAACGCTCGGGTAGACCTGTGGAAGCCGTTACACCGGAAAATGTGAGTGAAGTGACAAAAATTATAATGAAAGATCGTAAAGTGAAGCTCCGTGAGATTGCTGAGATGACACAGATATCATATGGAAGTGTATTTACTATCCTTCATGAAGAATTGAGCATGAAAAAGGTTTTTTCCAAGTGGGTGCCGCGATTGCTGCAATGCACCCTGCCACAAGTCGATGAAAACAATGGCGAAATTGAACAAATTGGGCTTTGATCTGCTTCCCCACCCCCCCAAACTCTCCAGACTTAGCCCCCAGTGACTACTGGCTCTTTGCTGATCTTAAAAAAATGCTCCAGGGGAAAAGATTTGGCTCAAATGAGGAGGTCATCGCTGAAAATGAAGCTTATTTTGAAGCGAAAGATAATTTTTTTATAAACATGGTATTAAAAAATTGGAAAACCCATTGTATCACCCTAAAAGGTTATGTTGATATGTTGATGAATAAAAAAAAATATTGCAAAAAAAATGTTGTTTCCATTGTTGGTCTCGGGACTTATTGATCCATGTGTTAAGCCGTTTGACTTTAGTTCTCTTGTTGAGCAATTTCTGACAACTAAGCTACCATGTGATACAGAACGTCGACGAACAGTTTCCCTAAAACTGATAGTTTTTTTAGATTTTGCTTGATTTCGATGTTTTCTTGATTTTGCACTTGGAGTATAGAATACTTTTTTTCTGAAAAAGAACTATATTTTTATTACTATTCAGAGATTTTACTAAATATTGCAAAAATGTAAGTTTTAAATTGACTATAGTTCATTGGTTAATTTATTACATTTGAATACAATAAATGTAAATTTAGAAACTTATCATTTCATAAATAAAAACTTTAAAGCGTATATTAAAAACTAAATAGTTGTCAATTCATTAGTTCTGATTAATGTTTCCTTCACTGGTCCTTCCTGATGAATTGCAATCGTCCGCTGGCGCACATTTCCACTTCTGCGTGCGAACGAACTGTTTTCCTACATTATTGCTAGCTAAATCGAGACAGGCGTACGGGCGTGTGTAAATAATATTAGGAATGAAATCCTTTTTTCATTAGCAATACTCAATCCCGGGTTGGCGGCTCAATGCATAGGGCACTGGTCTTACAAACCAGTGACAGAAGAATCGTAGCACCAGTCATGCAATGGCCCTGCATATTCTGAATCGGCTGCGAAGTCTGTTGAAAAAGAAGGTCAAATTTCACCACAGGAATGTAATACCAAGGCTTTGCTCAATACTCAATCCCTGAACTCAAGTTGTAGATGGAAACCCATGGTGTTTGTTTAGTTGAAAGGGTTGATTTTAGAACTAAGCACCATGCGTCTTCATATGATGATAATTTGATGGAGACGTATGGTTTTTCGATTGATTTTTAAGTCTAATATTACATATTTTTTAAAAATCTGAAAATAATACACTGTAATGTACTCATAAATAATCTATTTTTGATGTAAAATCTAGAGTGGTACCAAAATTATAAGCGCAAAAAACAAATTCAAAAATTTTGAACATTGAAAAAGATTCCCGGATTGCCCAAAATATTCCTAATTTTTTTTTTTAAGTTTTGCTCAAGAGGTTTTTAAAAAACTCTGTAAAATGAATATCAGAAGAATCACCATAACTCTACAAACAAAGCAGTTAAAGGGTTAAAATTTTCAGAAAATTATCTCCAATACAAACCCTTTCAAACGACTTATTAAATTGAATTGAATATCTGTTTGGGGGCAGAACCTTTTATTTAAATCGAGTGCTCATCTAAAAATTATGAATTCAATTCCTTTGGTATCTTTATGGTGTCTGCTATCTCATGTAACTTCACTTTTCGATTTTCCATAACGATGAAACGATTGTATCAAATTTTCCAACAGTAGCTCCATTGAAAGCACAATAACTAACATTGATTTGTACAATAGACAATCCGACATTTAAAGTTAGAGGGATTTTTCATTGACGATGCCTGTCAATGTATGTGTGGATCCAAATTCCGGTTCCGGAGTGATAGGGTAAAGTGTATTAAATATTGTACACCACCATTATCAGTAGGCAACTAAGCAAACCGATTGCGGCTATCCTGGTTCCCGGTCTTCGGATCCGGAAATAGTTGTCATATATTCCAAAATGAATCTCACTCACTTTTCTCAGCGATGGTTTGACCGATATCCACAAACTTAGATTCAAACAAAAGGTCTCACGGTCCCATACGGAATTTCTGAATTTCATCCGGATTCGACTTCCGGTTTCGGAGTTATAGGGTGAAGTGTACACCGTCATTGAAACCGGCGAAACAAAAACCGTTAAAAAAATCTGAACTGGACTCAAAACCGATATTCCTAATCTTAGGGTCAAATGAAAGGTCTTATGATCCTACCAAAAATTACTGCTTATTTTCGGATACAACAAAACTATGGCATCTTTTTTCTTTTAAATCCCAAATTGGTAATTGTAGCTGATGGTTGAAGCTACACAACGGTATAGATAGCTTGGGTATAAACCTTGGTGTAATGGGTGTTTTTACAATTCTCAAAAAGTGTCCAGTTAGCCCCGGTCTCACCTACATTTTTATTCGTATTCACGTCATTCCGATTATATCTCATACATTACCGATCCACCTCTTTTTAATTAGATACTCTGAATTAGCACAAACGGCTGTTTAATGATCAAATAGTTTAAACGGAATAAATTTCATGATGAAACTAGTTTTATCATTAAAATAAATTTTATGAAAATGTATAACCTATAATATACTGTCGTGTTTCCATGTTTATTCCCTGTAGTAGATTTCCAGAAATTTCCAGCATATCCGAAACAAACCAGTATGATTCCAAAAGAAACATATAGTTTATATATACAAACAGACTGAAACTTAGGATACACGTATATTTCCCGGAAGTAGTGAAAGAATTACTAATGTGTAAAAAAACATCGTTGAACATTGAAAAGCAGACAAAATAACTTTCTTCCTTAATGAGTCATTATCTATTCATTAAGAAGAAAAAATAAATATAAATCAATATTGGGAAAAGTTATAAAAAACCGACTTTATGCTTATTCACCAGATATCTTTTTCATATATTGAATGTGTACCGAACAAGATTCGCTTTCTATGCGCAAATCCATTAAATTTTCGGTCAAAAAATACATCTGAATAAGTATTCAAACCTCTAAAATCGAAAGCAAAGAACCGAGTCAAGATTTTCCATCTATCCAGTTTGTCGTGTACGACTTCTAAATGTTCCATAAATGTACATTTTGTCGGAGGTTGAAACGCTGCTGCTGTTTTATTGCAACGTTTTCCCACTCCTGCGCATTGGAATCAGAAGCAGCTCAGCATGGCTCTTATCCCCACCTCCACGAACATGCCCTCCACCTGTGGAAAACCAACGAGAAATAAGCAAAATATATCAGAGGGTGGCGGATGTATTGATGTTGTTAAACTTTATATTTTGCTCGTTTTCAGATCTTCTTCTTGCACTAAATTTGCAAACGTTCGCAGATATCTACATAAAAAAGTGCAGCAACATAAGCATAAGCATATATTCGTTAGCATGTAGATACTCGCGCCGCTTGGTCGGTAACGAAACGATGCGGAATAAACGGGGATCGCTTTGCAATATTTTTTTTTTTTTTTTTTTTTTTTTTTTTTTAAATAACTATTTATTGGAATATGAGTTAAAATTAAATTATTAAGATTTAAATTGGGTGTTCAGCCACAAGTGGTGACTTTTCAGCCCTGTTATATATATATGATTTGGTTATTACCATGAAGACATTATTTGCTTCCGCAATTCTGAGATTTTTGTGTAGGGAAAATTCTAAACCTACTTGTATTGTGTAATGGGGAAAAGGAACTTATATACTAACTTACTAACTAATACAGAGAGCGAATCGATTCAATTGAAGATTGCATCGATTTTTGTCGGAATTTGCTTATAATATTATGTGACATTACATCTAATGGTTCTATATTTGTGAGTCTGTGTAACTCATTTGTACTAAACCAGGGAGGACGCTTCAGAATCATTTTCAGAATTTTATTCTGAATCCTTTGAAGCGTTTTCTTCCTGGTGGAACAACAGCTTGACCAAATTGGTACCGCATAAAGCATGGCTGGTCTGAAAATTTGTTTATAAATTAACAATTTGTTTTTTAGACAGAGCTTAGAATTTCTGTTTATAAGAGGATATAAACATTTAATATATTTATTACACTTTGCCTGGATTCCTTCAATGTGATCCTTGAAAGTGAGTTTTTTGTCATACGTTAAACCTAAGTATTTAGCTTGATCAGACCATGTCAATTCCAAGCCATTCAATTTGAGAATGTGATTATTGTTTGGTTTAAGAAAAGAAGCTCTTGGCTTGTGAGGAAAGATAATTAATTGCGTTTTTGCTGCATTTGGTTTAATTTTCCATTTTGACAGATAATCACTGAAAATATTTAAACTTCTTTGTAGGCGACTGCAGATCACTCTTAGATTTCTACCTGTGGCTAACAGACTTGTGTCGTCACAGAATAGCGATTTCTGACAACCAACGGGTAGATTTGGAAGATCAGAAGTGAAAATATTATACAAGATTGGAGCTACACTCGAACCCTGCGGAACACCGGCTCGTACGGGTAGCAATTCAGATTTACAATTCTGATAGCTAACCTGAAGAGTACGATCAGTTAAATAATTTTGAATCATTTTGATCAAATAAATAGGAAACTGGAAATCAGACATTTTTGCTATTAAACCTTTGTGCCAAACACTGTCGAATGCTTTTTCTATGTCTAGAAGAGCAACTCCAGTGGATAACCCAGAAGAATTATTTGATTTTATCATGTTCGTTACTCTGACAAGTTGATGAGTAGTTGAATGTTCATGACGAAATCCAAACTGCTCTGGTAAAAAAATTGAATTCTCATTTATATGAGTCATCATTCTTAACAAGATAATTTTTTCAAAAAGTTTACTGATAGAAGAAAGTAAGCTAATTGGGCGATAACTTGATGTTTCTGCTGGGTTTTTATCAGGTTTTAGGATAGGAATTACTTTAGCGTTTTTCCATCTTTTTGGGAAGTAAGCTAATGAAAAACACTTGTTGAAAATTTTAACCAGGAGTCTCAAGGCAACATCGGGAAGATTTTTAATAAGAATATTAAAAATTCCATCATTACCAGGAGCCTTCATGTTTTTAAGTTTTCTAATAATTGATTTAATTTCATCAAAATTCGTCTCAATAATGTCATCGTGTGATAACACTTGGGTTGAAATATGATCATATTTCAGTGAGACTTCATTTTCAATAGGACTCACAACGTTCAAATTAAAATTGTGGACACTCTCGAACTGCTGAGCAAGTTTTTGAGCTTTTTCGCCATTTGTAAGAAGTATTTGATTTCCTTCCTTGAGAGCAGGAATAGGTTTCTGAGGTTTCTTAAGAACCTTAGAAAGTTTCCAGAAAGGTTTAGAATATGGTTTAATTTGTTCAACTTCTTTAGCGAAATTTTCATTTCGCAAAAGAGTAAATCTATGTTTAATTTCTTTTTGTAAATCCTTAACTATGTTTTTCATAGCAGGATCACGAGAACGTTGATATTGTCGTCGACGAACATTCTTCAACCGAATGAGCAGTTGAAGATTGTCATCGATGATAGGAGAATTTAATTTAGTTTGAGCTTTGGGAACTGAAAGATTTCTAGCTTCGATAATATAATGATTCAAATTATCAATTGCTGTGTCGATATCCGCAGAATTTTCTAAAATAGTTTCATGATCCACATGATTTTCAATGTGAGATCTGTAATCCAACCAATTTGCTCTATGATAGTTGAAAATAGAACTAATTGGATTAATTATAGCTTCGTTGGAAAGTCTGAATGTTACAGGAAGATGATCTGAGTCAAAATCAGCATGAGTAATCGGTTCACTACAAATGTGACTTTGATCTGTTAGAACCAGATCAATTGTAGACGGGTTTTTCACGGAAGAGAAACAAGTAGGATTACTGGGATGAAGAACTGTAAAGTAACCAGCTGAGAGTTGATTATGAAGTATTTTACCATTACTGTTATTTTGCCTACAATTCCACTGGACATGCTTAGCATTTAAGTCCCCTATTACGAAAAATTTCGATCGATATCTTGTAAGTTTTTGCAAATCGCCTTTAAAGAAATTTAATTGTTCGCCGGTGCATTGGAATGGCAAATATGCTCCAGCGATGAAATAAATTCCATGAATGGTTTCAACTTCGATTCCCAAGCTTTCAATAACTTTAGTATTGAAAGAAGGTAAAATTCGATGTTTAATTTGCCGT
Organism: Malaya genurostris; assembly: GCF_030247185.1. Taxonomy (NCBI): domain Eukaryota; kingdom Metazoa; phylum Arthropoda; class Insecta; order Diptera; family Culicidae; genus Malaya; species Malaya genurostris. The sequence goes on from NC_080572.1 coordinate 99,354,341, forward strand.
TGGACAAAAATGGCAACTCCACCACCAATTCCAGTAAACCTGTCAAATCGATGAACCACATAATGTGGATTACTTTTCAATTTTACATTTGGTTTAAGAAAAGTTTCTGTCACAATGGCAATATGAATTTTGTGAACTTTGAGAAAATTATAAAATTCATCTTCACTCGATTTCAAAGATCGAGCATTCCAATTTAAAATATTCAAATAATTATTTAACATCACTGTTAAATTTTAAATTCATTATAATATTATTTGCAAATTTCCATCCGATTTGAAATGCTTCAAAAAGTGATGAAGTCGAATTCATTTGGATGATCATTTGAAAAAGTTGATCTTGTAGGTAGATCATTTTATTTTCAGTTATATCGCCTAAATCGACTTCATTTAAAGAAGCGAATGGCATTGAAGGAATATTTGTAGGTAGACTGCCATTAGAAGAAGATGATTTGGCCGGTCTACCTATTAATAAATTGTTTTCGTTAGAAGAAGAACTGCAAGGCGGTCCTGTGTTTTGATTATTTACATTAGAAGAAATAGGAGATAGATTTCTACCTAATATACCAGCATAACTGACATTAGAAGAAGATGATGACGAGGTCGATCTACCTGTCAATAAATTGTTTTCGTTAGAAGATGAATTGGCAGGTGCCTTAGAAGAATTTTCAGGTATGTTCTGTAAATTTAAGGTCGTTGATTTGACTTGTTGTCTAAGCGAACGAGCGTTTAAAATTTTTTCCCTGACAGGACATTTCAAATAATTGGATTTATGATTTCCATTGCAATTTGAACATGAAAATTTATCAGTGGTTTCATTCATTGGACAAGCGTCTTTCGAATGCGATTTACCACAATTCAAACACCGTATATCCATATGACAATTTTTGGTTCCATGACCGAAGCCTTGGCAACGACGACATTGCGTTAAGTTTGCAATACGATTATGCCGTTTATAATGTTCCCAATGAATTTTAATGTGGGAAATGAAACGTACTTTTTCTAAAGTTTTCAAATTGTTTACATCACTTCGATTGAAGTGTATTAGGTAAAGTTCATGGGAAATTCCAGAGCGTGGTTTAGAAGTACCATTCGCTCTTTTTTTCATAAGTATTACTTGGGAAGGGGCAAAACCAAGCAATTCTTTTAGTTCATTTTTAATTTCATCAATACTTTGATCATTTGATAATCCTTTCAAGACAGCCTTGAAGGGTCTGTCTGATTTTATATCATATGAATAAAATTTATGAAGTTTTTCGGACAAATATCGAATAAGACTTTCGTAATCTTCCAATCCATCCACCAAGACTCGACATTCTCCTCTTCGTCCGATTTGAAATGAGACTTTTACTTCCGGGAGAAAAGTAGAAAGCTCAGTACGGAATGCTTTGAAGTCGGAAATCATCACCGTCACTGGTGGCATAGATTGATGTTTCTTCCCAGAACGACAAGCGTCCATTTTGGGAATTTTTGAAGAATTTTCTTCTATGTCGCTACAATCGGATTCAGGAAGAATCTCGTAAATATTGTTAGACGGCATAGGATCAACGGAAGGGAAATCCGTCCGTTGTCTTTTATTTTTACATTCAGATTCTATAAGATCGTGAATGTTATTAGAAAAATGTTGAATAACGGATTGTGATTTATTCCGTATTGAATTATTTTTAGCCTTAGGCTTGTTGCCTTTCCGGTTGGACGCAGGCATTTTTGAAATTTTAAATTAAATTAACTAGGCTAAATTAGTCTTCGATTAGACTCCTAGCTAGCCTTAGAAAAGGCTGATTAATTTCTTAGTCACTCTAATATCACTCTTTGTATCACTTAGTCACTCTAATATCACTCTTTGTATCACTTAGTCACTTAGTTAGTGATTCAGGTAGCCTTGAAAAAGACTGAAGCCTTGAATCAATGAAACTCTAGGTAGCCAGAAAAAAATTTCCAGGAGCCAAGAGCTATACGCGTGCGGTGCGAACGACTGTTCAACACCGACTGACTTTGCAATATTTACGAAACGACTAGACATTGGCAGGCGGCTACCACACATAACATATTGTCCCGGTCGGGAAAGTGAATTGACCAGGCTTGGAAATCAGTGAGAGGCGCGAAGCCGGAGCAAATCTTGAAGTGCCGACCCAGCCCTAATAAGAGAAGAAGGACTTTGCGTTGCTTTGCCTCTTGTCGCAGTGTGTCAGTAGCTTTGACAACTTTTAGATAGCCTGGCTCAGTCGGATGCTGAAAGCTACTTAAAGAAAGGAGATAAAAAATAAGTAACGATACGAGCATACGCCCAGCCGGCATGCGGCGTGTCTTCTTTGCTTTGACTTCACCCGATTTACCCGGGCTGGCTCGACTGACTTGCGGTTTGCCTGCTTGCGGCCTGCATAATTTGGATCCTTGGCTAGCGATTGAAGGGTCAAAGTAGAGGATATCAGCAACGGAGATGTTGGAAAATGAATGCTCGGCGTAATCCGGTATTTCCTTAACTATGCGGGTATTCGGAGAGCAGTGCGATGCGTACGGGCTATACAAAATGTGCCACCAGGTTTGAAGGAAACACGCATATTTAGCGAATTATACAATGTCTGGTGGAGTCGAACTAATACACAAAAAGCGGCTTTCTGGTGTATATTTCTACAAATGAACCAAAATAACGTAAATTTTTAAACAACAAAACCATTATTACACAGCTCATATTGATTAATGAGCAATCAAAGCCGAATCCTGATAAATGTACTAAGATGTATGTAATAAAGATCACCCACAGCACAAGGACTACATCATTCACTACAATTGTGTTGGGAAAATCATGATCAAAAAACGTTCATTTCATTTTTACTCGTAAAAAATAAGTTCAAGAGATTTTCTAGAAAAAACTCTCGCGGATACAAATTCGTTAACGGTACCATGATTAGGAATTCATGAAAATCAAGAAACATTACTTCTTATAGGACCATACCTATTACTGGTGATTTTGTGAGTGAATCACATAAAATTTTCATGATTTAAGTCATTTTGCTCATAATATCATTAATAATAGGTGTGAATTTCTTAACCATGGTACCGGCAATGGTTTTTTATCCGTGCAGTGGCTGAATAATTCACTTTCGAGATTTTCATTCACGAAACAATCGTTCACAAACTCAGAACTTCGAAGTTTACAAGTGAAGCTTGATGACAAATTTCCACAGAAATATTGCCAAAAAGATAATCGAAAAGGGGGATGAGCCTCCGAAGATATTTCGATATTGAATTTCCACTACGCTACTGAATAAATTCGCAAATGAGAAATAATGAGAGCGATATTTCCTATGTATGTAAAGTAATCAATATGGACAGCAAAATATTTTTGCCACATTCCAAATAGTGGTTATAGCGACGAAAGGCTGTTTTAATTCCATAGCTGGTTGATAACACTACACTATTTGGATTAATTCCCATAAAACGCTATATAGCATAAATCTGATTTATTAAAGTAACAGGAGTGCAGCATTGTGCATATCCGAAACACACAGCAGGTGCAGCGTTTAAATGGCTCGTTTGAATTGGCGTAGCGATGACCTGCGTATTTGTTTCTTCTGCGTATTATAATCAAACTAAATGGGGTAATATTTTTTAATCAGCTGCATAACATGATTTGCGATTGCTTTGTGTTAATGTTTTTATTATCATTACAACAATTATTATTCACAGCACTGTCGTTCCATTGTGTTAACTATACGTGCATATCGGAAAATATATCGCGGCAAAAAGGCACCAGCTGACAATACTATTCGTCGTTTCGTGCCGAATTCTTTTGAACAGTAGGAGATCGTCAACATGCCGTTCATCAAAGACCAAGATATTCCAATGAACTGGTTGAAGCAGTGAGAGAGAGTGTTGCTCAGGACCCAACAGTGTCGTATCGTCGCCGTGCCCAGATCACCTGATTCAACCCCCCGGAAACTCTATCAAATTCACACTAATTCCAGATTGTGCTTGCAAAAGAGGCGCACTCAGTGCAACCCCGCAAATTAGGAGAGGTTGAATAATTCACTCTTCTTGCATTCGTCCATTGGTTCGGCGATGCCATTATTAATGGAAACATCTCTGTGGTGGTTCTCTGTCATCTGTCATTATTTGGCGATGGTATGATGACCCGGGTTGGCAGTTCAATGCATAGGGCGCTGGTCTCACAAACCAGTTGTCGTATGTTCGAGCCCCGACCTGGAAGGATTCGTAGTGTCAGTAGAATCGTAGCACTAGCCATGTAATGGTTCTGTACACTCTGAATCGGCTGCGAAGTCTGTTGAAACAGAAGGTCAAATTCCACTACAGGAATGTAATACCAAGGTTTTGCTTATGATGAGAGTGTTTCATTGTTATTGTTTAAAAGATATTTTATTCAGGCCTATTTGCGTACAAGCTTTACGTGGCCGATTTAGCTGAGTTTTTGCATAATTTTTTTTTGTATTGGATCTCGTTGTCACCCTTTTTCTAGGGGAAGAGGAGCTTTCATTTCCCTCCTGCGAGGATTGAGGGGCAGTTTGTTCGCACTTCGTCTCGTCTTTCATCGCCGCATCGGTAGTATTGTTGTTGATTTCGTTGCTAGTTGCTGTAGATGCGTCTTGTTGTACATTGTTGGTTGGATGGTAAGTTGTTAACTGCAGCTGGTGTACTTTGTTCTATAGGGGATACGTTGGATGGTTTCGTTGAAGAGGATGCTTCACCGTTGTTGGTGGTTGTCACAGGTTTACTAGGGTTGCTTGGGGTTGGTGTTAAGAAAGCACCGTTGTCCTTTGGTGTAGTTGTCTCCTTGTCCAGTGTATCACATGGCTTACCGTAGTGAACAGCTTTTTGGCAATATTGACATGTGGCCATCTGATTGTCATAGGTAACAAGTGATTTGCACGGGATTCTTGTATCCTGACCGAATGTCACATAAGAAGGTATAGGCCTCCTCAAGCACATGCGTAACAAACGTACGCCATTTAGAAAACCGGGGAAAAAATTCTTCCACTTTTCTTTTTCGATAGAGAGAATCTCTCCGTATTGGGACATAGTTTTGCGAATATTAAGGATCGATGACGCTTGAGGGAAGATCATGCACACGCACTTCTATAGCACTATCTTCCATATATAGCGCTATCTTCCATATATACTGCTGTAATCTTATGGCGTTTTTCATTGAAAAACACTGGTGGCGTGGATTGCTCTGGTTTTGCACTTTCGAGCAGAAATCGCAATGAAACACCGTCAGAATGTTGCATTTCTGCTCGAAAGTGCAAAACCAGAGCAATCCACGCCAAGTAAAGTAAACTTAGCTTCTGCTAAGCGAGAAAAGTTTCAAGTGGTTTATGTACTAATGAGCCGAAGAGAAAACGTGAAGAAAATTAAAGAAAATAAATGATCATTGCACAATATGGTTACTCTGTAACCGAAACCCTAAATGTTCTATAGGAAGATCATGCACGCGAACTTCTTCAGAACATCCTTCATGTTCTCCGGAACTCTCATATTTCACATTGTGCACATTGTTGTTGGTAGCGAGTTCTATTTCTTTGCTTGAACACCACCTTCCATGTTTGAACCTGTACACGCAGAATCGTACTCAAGTTTGTACACAAGTGAAGTGTACAAATTTGAATATCGTGTTTTAAACTCGTAATCAAGCCTGTGAACAAATATTATTCATATTCTCCCATTTATAATTATGAGAATTTAGAAATCAGCAATAAAGAGTTCTTTGATTGGGATTTAAGTCTTCATTGACATAACTGTTCAAAATTTTTATCCAACAGCCCGTTAGTTTCGAAATTCCGGTTCGAAGTTAATTTTGACCTCTATTTCCAGTACTTTCGTAACCAGAATCTAGTTACTGATATAACCGAGGTTATATCGAGGCTAGAACAGTTTCGAAAATTGAGTTCACCAATTTTTTTACGTTACTTGCACCCCCGCTCTTAATGACAGTGTGAAATTTTGCACACTCATCACCCTGTAATTCCAGAACCGAAAGTCAGATCCGGATAAAGTTCAGCAATCTTGTAGGCGATGCGAAAACCATCATTTGAATCTGTTTGTGTAAAAATCAGGCAAGCGTTGATATCGAGGTGAGTAGGGCTGGCAAAGCAAAGAAAAGTCCTGGCATTACATTCCTTTTGTGAGATTTAGCCTTTCTGTTTCAATAGACTTCGCAGTGGATTCTTAGCATACAGAATCATTGCAGGGCTAGTACTACAATCTTATTCACACTAAAAATCCTTTCAGGTCGTGGCTCGAACATACGACAACTGGTACGGCAACAGGGCTGGCTCAACGTTTATTTTTAGTGTAGGGAAATTTCGTTGTGACTTCTCCGCATTCTATACCTAATCGATCGTTTCGCAAAGGGTCATAAATCATATGAATAAATATGGTTAAAGTCCTTAACGTCTACCTTCTACGCGTTTCAAGAAATGGAAAAGAAACGCTCTTGATGAATGATTAAAGCAAATACACGTTATTCAGATCAAGAGGATGGTGTGCTACCAACAGGATCGATTTTGTCCTCCAGCCAACGAATCCTCCGAATCGCCCGGAATTTTGACCAATCGTAAAATACCGGACATTTTCCAAGCAGTGACTAGAAGGAATGCACTGATTATGTGTTCGGTTCCACTGTGCCTGCACTGATGGCATCCATCAAGAGAAAAGTTCGAAATTTCGTTCGAAATGTTGTCATCTAATGCAGTGGATAACTATGGAGTTATTGTAAAACTTCTGTAGAGAAACCATTAGTAGACTTTTTATATTTATTTGATCATGAATTGTGCATATCAATTAACTTTTAGCCAGTCTTACTTACCAGATCTGGCTCCACTTGACTACCAGCTCTTTGCCTCGTTGGGTCAAGCACTTTTTAATCGAAAACATTTCGGAAATTTGCGAAAATTTCTCATCCATTTTTCTAGAAAAGTATGTAGAAATTTTCAGAAAGATGATACGAAATCGATGGAAAACATTTCGAATTAAATAAGTACAACGTTTCTTTGCAAGTAATGTCAGAAATTCAATTATCCAATAATTTTACTGTCATTCCTTCGAGCTCTAATTATCTTTGAATCACATTGATGTGTTTTACCTTTCTCGTATAGAAAGATAATGCAATCACTGTGAAAACCGACTTTTGAACCGAGGCTCGGAGAATCGAGTGTCATATACCATTCAACTCAATTCGTCGAGTACGCAAAATTTCTGTGTGTGTATGTGTGTATGTAACGTTTTTTAGTACTAACTTTTCTCGGAGATGGCTGAACCGATTTTCATAAATTCAGATTCAAGGTCTTGTACAATACAAAATTTCTGAATATTATTTGGTTCCGGAATTACTCCGGAAATTTGGAGATGGCTAAACCGATTTTCACAAACTTAGATTCAAGTGAAAGTTCTTTAGGTCCCATACTAAATTCCTGAATTTCTTTTGGATCTGACTTCCGGTTTCGGAGTTATGAGAGCTTCAATTGATAGTTTTTATCAGTCAAACAAACCGATTTCGGTTATTCTTTCAAGATTCGAAGAGAATTATTTTGAAGCATGCCACACTATTATATATGATAGTGTGATTGATATGAAAAGGCATCATCACACCACTAGGTGGATTAAAACAGGTTTTCAAAGGTTTTTCTCGAAAAGATCATTTTGGAACCTGAATTGTTACTGACCAAAAACGAAGTAGTAGCACATGGGCATTCTCTAATGCTAATGCTTCTTTTCGAAACTTATATAATCATTGGGAAATCAAGCATATTAGATTTCTAGTCAGATTTCTGGTTTACTTGATTCGAAACAAGCATTCAGTTAACCATCGCATAACCAATAAATCATCTTTTGAAACTCTACCAGTTGAAAATCAGGAAGCCAACGACATTTTTTGTTTTCAGAATAAGCTTCTTCCCTTGCATTTGATTCCTCTCGCACGAATTTGGTGCAATTTTTGCTCTTCAATGGTATGTTCGCTGACATACAAACAAAATTGCAGCCGAGGGTCTCGTGCGTCAAGAATTATGCTGCTTTTTATGCTGACTGTCGGTTACCAGTTCCTTTGGTTCCAAGCTTTTTGCCAGAGCTAGCTGCCGTTTGGCGATGTTTTATGCATGAGACCGATATAAACATTAATAAGTGTCAAAGTTTTTATTTCTTTTATACCTTTTTCGCGTTTTTTTTGCGGTAATCAATAGCTTTCTTTTGCTCCGATTTCGCATATCAGCTTGTTCTTGGAAGCCTATGTCAAAGTTGGTATTTTGTGGCCCGGTTCGTTTTGCTTGGTGGATTCTTCAGAAGAACTACAGGCCTTTGTGGCATTTTGTGTTTTTCTGGATGTTTTTTTTTCTTTTGATCTGTTGGAAAATGTCCAAGTTGACATCCTTCGTGATAATGAAGCCGTGATAAACTCAACCTGAACGGAAATTCTGGTGAATAAATTTCTGTATTCTTTTTTTTTAATTTGGAAAGATCTGTTCATGATGAATAGGCTTAAGTGAGTAAATAATTCAAAAGTTTCAAATGGGTAAGCAATAAAAAAAATGTTGCGATTAAACCCTTACAACAATCTTTACATTGTGAGATACTATAGCTTTGCATCCAGCAAATCGCCTATACAAACCGAATTTCAAATTTGAAGTACTCATTTTCTCACTTAAGTATGGTTATGAAGAAAAAGTGCACGTTATATCTTTTTGTCTCTGCTAGTACAGCCCATTGAGTAGTAATTTTGACAACTGAAACAGTCCAATCCATGGTCTACTGCAACGGAAGGTATCTCTTGTGGGTCTTATGGGTTTTCCCAATGATGAGTCCCCTCTTAGCCGCATCACACGCGATCTGTTGGAGCAGCATAGCGGCAGCTAAACTAGATATCGTTTGCTCTGCATCCGCTCTCGGTTGGCGCGGCTGATGGCAATAAAAAATAATAAATCCGTGTGAATTGGGCTACATTACAAAAAATGGAAGCCATTGTTCGGCTAGTTCATTTTTTATACGACAAGGATAGAGTAGAAGGTGTACCCATATGAAACGCTTAACCGAATGCTATTTGGAGGTTTTACTTTTTCCGTAATTATAGACCATAATTTATCTAATTTATGGCAACCGTACTCACGGCATCAGTAAATTGGTGTTAACAAATATCTTGTTAGAACCTAGGTATAAGATTTTCAGGCCTGTCAGTAGCTTCGGTACGGGCCTCGTCGTATGGTCAGAAAAATGCACTGTTCCACGAAAAGGATTTTTAATATCTGAAATTTAATGATCTTAATCTTTAATATCTCTATAAGAAATTCAAACTTCTCTGAAACTACCAACGGTCTTCAAACGTACAAAAAAGTGTTGCATAAAATATTATTCTCAGTCACAGTTAAAGCTGAATATTTGATCTGATACGAAAAACAACTTTCTGGAAGGTCTACAAATAATATCTCCACGGCGTCGACAAAGACCCCGCGCAAGCTGATTTTTTTATTGATGAGCCGACTTTTTAGGTTTGTGCACATATAATAGTCCACGTGAGTCAAATCAGACCAAAAAGATGGATGGGGAATCAATTGGTTCCTCAACTTGCCATGGTTGTGTTGTTCTTGTATTGCACATTGCTTTCCAAAAAAAGAAGTGACTTCGGTCTTAAACAATGCGTAGTAATACCAAAGATAAATAATAAAGACATGTACGTGCATATAAATATTTTGAAAAAATGTGGTTCGTTCCCGGTACCTTCTGAAATGACCGCACTCACCGCTTGGTGGAGCGCGAGATTAATTGCATTGTTATCATTTCAACCAAAGTGTGCCATAAAATCTCAATGTATACAAATGAGCTACCGAATCGAAACACGACGTAAAATACACTGGTGGCGTGATAAGACAGTTTTGGTTGTGTTGGTAATTTTCTCACGAAATTAAGTATGGCGCGCCGGGATTCAAGCATGTAAACATAAACAAACGACCATTTCAGATCGGGATTTCACTTCTAAGTTACTCCAGTTGTCGCGCAGCCTGGCGAATCTTTGCCACTAATTGAAAATCTGGACATTTTTTCGTCAAGGGTTTGCAAGGTAACGTCGAAATATAGAAAATTTTACACACATCCGATTCTGTTCATTTCGTTGGAGGAAGGATTTGGCGGATCGCACTGTAGTATCTATTACAGTTATTATGGATAATGGAGTGATTGTGCTGTGGGTGGCATTTCAAAAGCTGGTGATGAAAACGATTGAAACATCCCGGAACAAAACACCGTATTTCACTGTCAATGTTTTCGTAAACAGAACCAACTCTAAATATTTTCATAAAAGCAACTCCCGGAACGACATTTGTTTATGTTTTTCTTCTTCACGTCTCTCTGTTATTCCACAATAAAATGACAACCGCACTAACACATAGAAAAATGTGATCACCAGGGTATTTTACATCGTGGAATCGAAAGGGTTCTCACGATTTGACATTTGCATTAGGAATGTATGATGGGAACTCAGCAGTGTAACCAATTTATCAACATTGGTGCCAGTTTCGCGGAGGACCGTAGATGTGCGCCAAAAAAAGATCGTGACTGTCATGTCTGGAAATTAGTTTGTGGTAATACCAAATACAAATAACTTGTATTTGGAAATACTTGCTGTTGAGTGTCTTCTGTCCATTTTCAAAACAGTCCACGAAAAGTATGCCGTGACAATCCCAGTAAACCGATACCATGACATTTCCGATCCATTAATAGGGGAGTAAGGGATAATTCGAATCAATTTGTAATTTATTTATTTATTTAATACCAAGAAAGTATGTTCCAAGTTTGAAAACAATCGGTTCAGTAGATTTTGCAAGATCGTGTTCACGGACTTCGAAAAACTGGTTTTAGAATAATGCGTTAAATTTTTTTTCTTAAAAAAGTATTTAATTTAAATTTGCTCCGATTGATTTTTAAATTTTGACACAATATTTTTGAAATGTTAAACTACAACAAAAAGTAAACAAAAACGATTTTCCGAAACTGTTTATCCCTTTCTCAAAATAACACCAAATTCACAAACAAAAGTATAGCGCTAAAATCCCAAGTAGCACCAGTAATTTATTCATAGAAAAATAATGTAAAACATATACTACATTATGGTCGCATGGAAGATACAACGAAACAAGCCGGATTATGACTGTGACAACGAAGTGAAAATAATGTTACGAATTCTCACCTCATCATACTATGCTACAATAAGTTCCAACGTAGCCTAATTCTTACAATATGTTCGCATGGATTGCTTTTGGCTGCAAACTGATTACCGCAACAACAAAAACCGAAACTATCGATGGCGCGCACATTTTCAATAAGCACAATGATTAACTTCGCCATAAATATCTAGTAGCACATAGATTTGATGCGAATATAACGGGTTCAAACAAGCTTGAGTTATATATTTACAAATCTTTGGCCATGAATGTTTAACGGAAAAAAAGCATTTACAAACAGGCCCGTACACAGGATTTCATTTCGTGAGGGGCCCAAAGATTAGAAAATAATGTTACTGAAGATTGCTTATGTATCTAATTCTCGGTATGCCTTTTACGGGTATACTCTATTCACTGGAACTGATATTGTATTACATTACATTACGTTTACTGTCTTGTTATTTCTGTAACATATGTCTGAGACCTTCTGAATAATTATATGTTTTTGATTTCGGGAGGGGCCAGAGCCCCTCGGGCCCCCTTCTGGGTACGTGACTGTTTACAAATTGACACAATCGTATTTTTTCTGTTTCATTGAGACTGACGTGCGCACCTGATCAAATCAATTATTCATTACTGAGAACTTGTTCCGCCTCTTACGCTGTTCAAATTACATAGCAATTATTGAGAGTATAAATTAATTCGATCCGTTTTCAAAAGATGGCTCTGGCTGTTATTGGCCATTAACAGCTGATGTCGATAGTTTCAAGAGGTTAGACATCTGTCATTGATATTCAGTTCATATTGCTTAGAGTTTTTTTTTAAAAAACCTTGTTTTTCATTGTGTTAGTTATTAGCAATTTTGTGTTAACTAAGCAGCATTTGCGGGAAGTTAAAGTTTCCTGTTTTAATTAGAAGAAAAGTGCAGAAAAGTTCAACATCAACACCAAAGCCGAATATTCATGGTTCGAAGGTCATGTTGTGTATCTGCTGGGACCAAAAGGGTGTTGTGTACTATGTGCTGCTACAACCAAGCGATATTATAACGGGTGAACGGTGTTGACTGCAATTAATGCGTTAGTACCGTGCATTACGAGAAGATCGGCCGGAATGCAAGCAAAGACATGATAAAGTTATTCTCCTGCATGCTAACGCTCGGCCTCATGTCGCAAAAGTTGCATTCGCCGTATTCTCCTGACATTACTCCTTCTGATTACTGGTGGTTCCGACGGATGCAGCACGATCTGGCAGGTCATCGGTTTATTTCTTCCGCAGAAATCGGCCCAGAAAACACGGACCGAATTTATTTGCACTCCCAATATAATGCACGTTGATATGTCTTCAACTTACTACATGAATTTGTTCCATATAAATTACTGTCATTGAAATGTAATAACGTTTGCTACTTGAGATGAGACCTGTTCAAGTATAAATTGATCGTAAGACAATTATCTTTTTACGATGGCAGCACATTTTGGCGGTAACGGTGATTCCTTTTCACTTCCCCTAGTATACAGTTCCATATATTTCAAACAACAGTTAACTAAAAGTTTATATGGAACTTTCAAGGTTTTTTTAACAATCAAAATACGAATACTTTACGTAATACAGCCAGATATTTTTTCGTTTGATTTGTTGAACATATTATCAGAAATTATAAGCGATTATCTGTGATTCGATAGCCATATTAAGCTTTTTGCGTGCAGAAAATAAATAATAAAAAATAATTTCGCAATTGAACAGTTATGAGATCAGTTTGCAAAATTTCGCACCTTTTCCCATCTTATTTTTTTAAATCACTTTCGGGTTTAATATCTTCCAAAATTATTATTGATTCGTGGCGATTAGTTGGTCCTTTTTACCTTTCTCAGGAAAGAAGTTTAGTTTTAGTCACCAAACATTAAATTAGAAAATCTACTGTCAATGAACAATGTTGACGTGCAAACGCTATGTTTTCCAATATACGTATATTTCGAAGCACGTTGAGTTTCTCACAAATTCCAATCCATTGCGGTATACAAACATCAAATAATGCATTAAACTTCCTAAACAAAGTGTCAAAGTTTCTTACGAGTCACTATAGACGCGCGGGGCCTAACAGTGCCCTTAAGAAACACGACTTCTCTTCGTTTTGACGATTCTGTCAAATTTGTTGATTGACAGTAGATTTCCGAATTTAATGTTTAGTGACTCAAACTAAACTTCTTTCTATATGAGAAAGGCAAAATGGATTCAACCAATCGATACGAATCAATATTCAAGTGATTTAAAAAAAAGTGAGAAATGGTGCGAAATTTTGCATACTCATAACTATTCAAATCAGCAGTGTAATGAAAAGTCTCATGATTACATCTGCTAGTGAATAATATCCGGATCCAACTTTCGGTTCGGAAATTATAATTCTTATTTCTACTGCTTTTTTTAAAACTACGATCGTCTCAAAATGTTAAGTTATTAATACACTTTCTTATTAAATTCAATAGCTTTAAATTCTTTCGAAAAGATTGGAGAGCCATCGTTCTTCAACAAAAAACTGTTGTTCAACAAAAAACTTAAAGAAAAACAAGTTCTTTTGAACTTTTGAAATTAGATTAGAAGGAGAGATTTATGCAAATACATTTTCATATTCCTTTTTTTGTAAATCAAGAGAGTTGCAGGAATTTCAAGGTCGTGGTAGATAGTATTAATGTCGTTAATTAAAATGCAACGTAATTTTCTTTCAATAATTTTAAAAGATCTGGTTCCATTTTGCGGGGGAATTCAAAGAACTAAGGGAAAATAATCTTCATCTGCCTGTGAACGCGAGTGTACATAAGTCTCAGCATAACTACGAAACAACTAAACGAATTGCTACCAAGTTAGGCACATTACCAAAGGTGGGAATCCATACATTTTAGAAGAACACAAATACTTTATACACTACTCAGGGTAATCATGGTCCACCCCGAAATAATACCTAACGGTAGTTCCGGGGAGGTAGGGTTGGAGATCCAAGGTGTTTTAGTGGGTAGTTCCAATTATACAGTGGTAGTCCTGTGGAGAGACCCACACTCTGTGCGTAAATGCATTTCACCTTGTAAAAAAAGGGTAATCATGGAGGAGATCTGTAGTAAGTTCACTAACAAAAGGGGAGTTCGATGTAAAATTTATTCGATGAGAAACGATTCTTGACTAATACAGATACTACTTTCACATCAAAATAGATTATAAGGTTAAAAAATGTTACTTTTTGTTGGAGAAAATGGAATAATGTTCTGGCAATACGGTCGTACTCAACGAATGGCAACACTGGGCTCGTCACTGACATTTCACGCGATGATAGTAAAGGACTATTCACACATATCCGGTCCGGTTCAGTGCCGGCACAACACCGTGCACGGATACTGATATTATTTCATTCGTTTTCTATGCGCGCATTCACACCTATCCAGCACAGTGCCGTTTCAGTGCAGCTCGCCGTCAGTGTCGCGTCCGTCCGGCAAACTCAAATTCGTCGTCACCGATATTTTTAATTTTCACTGAAGTCGGTATGTCATTGCATTGGCTGTGCCGGAACGGAAACAGCACGGAAACGGAACGGAAGGGTACCGATAAAAAAGAACACTGACGGCGCACTGAAGGCACTTTCACTGAACCGTCACGGAGCTGAAATGTGTGAATAGTCCTTAACTGATGGCGCTTGTGTTTCCGGCGATATACAGACTGGATGGTCAGTCTTCTTATACCTGTTAATATGCGTCTAATATAGTATACACTAAGGTCTTTTTTTATGCGGTCTTTTTTATGCGGTTTTTTATGCGACTTTTTTTATGCGAATTTTCAGAGTTATGCGGTTTTTTTATGCGAAGTTTCAGAGTGATGCGTTTTTTTTATGCGAATTTTCAAAGTTATGCGTTTTTTATGCGGTACGTAAACTCGCATAAAAAAAGACTTCAGTGTAATTTTATTCGTTTATGGCGTGTTTATTTAATGACCGCATGATCACGGCTACCTCCGAAACCCCGTCATAACACTTTTTTAGATCGATTAACTAATAATGAGAATTATGATGGAGGCAAAAATCGACCATCTGTCAATATTACATCGTGGCCCTTATTACCGGTATCACTACACGGTAAAACCCAAGTGAAGTGATTGTGAGTACCAATCTAGTCAAGTTGTTGTTCCACCTGGAATTTTTTTTTCGAAGGATTTAGAGTAATATTCTGAAAATGATTTTGAAACGTCCTCCCTGGTTTAGTACAAATGACTTACACAGACTCACAAATATAGAATCATTAGATGTAATGTCACAAATACTGTTCATATAATCCCCAATTACCGTGCCTGTCTAGACATGATTCTTTCGCAATATATTGGTCCTAATTACTACCAAAGATAAATTCAAGATTACAATGTCCCATACGATCCATCGTAAGATGTTGGATAAGTAATCATGAACCAGTGAGCTCAGTAATGGTGTGATTCTATTGGCCCTTGGTTAAAAGTCTCGATAAATATTTGAAAACGACGGTAAAATACCATGGCAATAATACAAGTTACTTCGAATCACTTCAATGCCTCGAAGAATAAAAAATAAATATATAGATAGCTTCTTATTAATAGTTCTAATTTATTACTTTCATTTTCATAGAACCACTCGATACGTAACAAAATTCTGTAATTTCTTTCATATTGTAGTTTAAAGTTGATTCTACATGGAAAAACATTGCTATAGTTACTATATTTAGTTGCAGACTTGTTGATTTGTTTCAAATAACAATTGAACTGAAACTGACGGTGAACCGAATTAATCGAAGGGAAGCATTAACACTTATGTTCGATAACTTTCACTTTTACTTTACTGTAGAGCAACAAAAATTTACAGACATTCGGCTGAGCATAACTGTGTAAAAATATCTGGAAGAATTCAATTAGGCTCAGATCTAGGCCGAGTTTGCGTTATCTCTATGTATACGTAAAGATTCCTCAAAGACTCCATGTTAACTTCACGTCACGTTACTATTCAGACAACTGCTGTTTCGATTCAGTTAGCACCAGAAATGTCAACCAAGGATCTATCTCTAACAGAATCTACACGACTTATATGATACATTCACTGTTACTAAGTATCTTGAAAAATAGCATCGGCGTTCAAGCAGATGGGTTTAGTCGGTTACCTCTCGAGTCAAGACAGTTACAATAATAATGTCCGCTCCACAACTTTTTTGCTACTCCATCAGAGATATGTAGGACGATTAATTTGTCTCCTAACGAAGAGGATTAATTTATTTTCGACTTGATTGATATCTTGGAGCTGCCAGCACCACTGAGATATTGGCGAAAGCCTGCAGGTTCGAATTGACAATCAAGAAAAGCAACGAGATTGATCTTGATCACTTCTACTGCCAAGTGCTCAGTCAGATACACGTACCTGAACCTGTACTATCTGTGACGGTTTCAGCAATTTTAATTGCAGGAATGCTTATCGAATGTTGCAGTTTCACAGTCAGAGAAAAAAAAATACTTGCGAAGGACGATGGAAAGTGGAAAATCGCAATGAGCGGTAGTTGATGAAATGACTTCATATGCATATATGTATTCGCTCGGGATATACCGTGCCTCGGAGCGATTTAGTTCCAAAATGTATTATGCATGTTGGTTGAAATATGTTTCAAAATTCCATTACCTGCACCCAAAGTATAACTCTGGTCCATAAAGTTTCAATGCCTTTCACGCAGTCCACCTGGGTTCGATTCTCAAATAGGGCCAGAAAGTTTTGCTGATCCCGAAGAACTGAATGTCCTTAAGGTTGAAACCTTCTATAATTGAAACAAAAAAACTTACTACACACATTAACATTTCTTTGGCGAAAACTTTCGGTAAACATCAGAAATAACCGATTTTCCGTTGCATGAATTTTTTACAGTACGATTGCGTATAACTGAAGTTGTTTTACAGATTTCTGCAGAAAAAAAATACAATTGATAAAATGGTAAAATAATGTTCAATTACCGAACTTCGGAGAATATATACAATCAACGAAAACTGTCAAACAGCAATCATTTTGAGAACTTCAACCTCTAAAATTTAAATCATTCTAAAAAATTTATTTCTCGAGTGAACATGAAAACAGTTAATCCAGCGGTTACGGACGCCTTATTAAAATGTTCAGTATGTATTATTTAATTAACCAATAGATTGCGAAAGATCAATAGATCGCGATAGATTGTGTAATGTTTTGGAAGGCTCTGGTAATTCCTGTGAATCGAGCCATGAAGTCGGCGTTTGAAATCCTAATTCATTTTTTTTTAACGTGGTGAACATATCACCGACAACAACTAATAAAAAAAATTTTGGGTTAGGAAATGAAACTGTAACCACAAATGGAACTAAATTTTTCTACACTTTTCCAAAATAGAAACCGTAATCGATCGATGAAAAATTGTACTTATTCAGATAATACGAAAACCCATCGCCAAATTTACAAACTGATCGAATTCCATAGAAAAGCATTGAATTTTATTTAAAAATTCAATTTCAAGAGAGCAATCTATACGTGACCATGCAAAACGAGTCGGGTTGTTTAGAACTATAATTGACACAAACTAATGCTAGATCCTGTTAGTTGATGGCCAAACAAACTCAAATCGGCTCCCAGTTCCGGAGATACCAGAAATAGTGAATAAAAATTTCAAAATGGAACTTACTTCGGTTTTTCAGAGACAAAAATTTAGATTCGGAATGTTTAAAAATTTCAAATTGTCGTTCAACGAGACAATGCAAGACATTTTAAAACTCGGAACCTGAACCAAAAACTGGTGTTAGTTGGTGGTCAAACGTTCCAGCTTCGGATATACCGGTCCCCGCTTTCCGGTTCAGAAAGCACCGGAATAATAGTCGAAAATTCAGAGATGGCTGTACCTATTTTCGCAAAGTGAGACTTAAATCAGCTGTTTTCAAAGATGGGCGAATCTCACAAAAGTAAACAAATCGAGTTCCTCTCACCTACCAATAAATGCTTCCAAATCCTAAAATTATGCCTAAAAATTCGGATTGTGCAAAAATCTCAATCTTAGTAATACAAAGAAATATAAAGGTCTAAACAGTCATTCCATTTATTTACGTAAGTTTCGCCCTCCGTGTTCCATGCCAACAAACAGGGCGATACTTCAATTGCTAGTAAGGAAGGGCAAAACGATTTATTTTCTTGATTTTAGATGGTTTCCGAACATTTTATTACTGGAAGTGAAAGAGACGATAAAATTACCCGCAGATTTGTCTTAGTCGCGAAAACGAAAAAATTTCACGTAAAATGTGCAAGGGCGTAACTTCATAATTCATACAGGAAGCATATAAGTAAACGAATCGAAAAAGGGCGAAACTCGTTTTATGTTGATTTACTCAGCGGATATAGAAGGAAAGTGGTAAAATTTGCATGCCTTTCAAAGATAAATCAACTGTTCATCCACTAATCAAAAATTGATCTGATAATATACGATACTTTCTAAATCACGGTTGATTTTTCATTAGGGCGTATAAGCAAGTGACAGTTTCTCTTTGTTAACTTTCTCTTCTATTAATTACCAAGCGGTTTCCACGTTTATCACTCGGCTCTTAGCATAAAATGATACTCGAAACTTTCGACTTTCAAACAGTGTAGTTAAATCAAAGAAAATCATTTTAATCACATCACAATAATCGAAAGAGAGAGTGATTAAAGGAAAACTGTCACTTGCTTATACGCCCTAATGAAAAATCAACCGAGAAATAAGATTTGATACCAAAGTTGAAACATTCATCGACGTTTTTCTCTTCTTCTTATTCTTCTTCTTCTGTTAGTGACTTTAACAGTCACTATTTGATGAACAGGTGACAGAGACCATATGTCCAGCGGTGTCATTTAACGTCATTTTGACGATTACCTCTGGTGTTTTTTGAAGTGGCACCTGTTATTTCTCGTAACGTCACTTGTTTATATTTTCGTGTTGTGTGTTTTCAGATCTTTAGCTTGCATTCTTTAACGAAGTTTTTTTTACCTATTTATATACGGCTACTTTTCTTGTTTTGATTAACTCGATTATATTGACGAATCTTCCGTCGAAGGAATATTGGGCTCGAATGTTGCAGTTTTTTGGACAGAATAATATGAGGTGTTCTACAGTTTCCAGTTCTTCGCAGATATCGCAGTTTTCATCATCTTCCAGCTTCATTTTGTGTAAATATTTACTATAATGATTCCTGCCATGATTCTGTTCATTGTTGACGTTTTTCTCCATTTGCTGTCTATGTTAGATTCGTCCTTCTTTGAAAACCAGCTGAAATGATAGATATTATGACCAGATCCGTTTTTACTGATCTGACTGCTGGTGCTAGTAAATTACTACGCGAAATTCGTCATTACTAGTAGTAATGACGAATTTCGCGCCAACTCGAACAAATGTTGGCAGCACCCTCTCAGATTTGAATAACACTTTTTGGACATGTAGGCTGTAGTTGTAGCGCGAAATTTGTATTTTCGTATCCCACACTGAAACAAAAACGATTTTCAAAATTTAATGTCCATTTAAAAAAAAATATTTTTGAATTCAACGAAATTTTGTCCCAAGCCTTAGGAATGACCTACTTTGGGACAAAATTTCGTTGAATTCTCTGTTCTTTATCAAACTTCCATATGTTGCAAGATGGGCATTTGTAAGGGAAAAAGATTTTCTAACAAACACTTTCTCTTATCCAGCACTGATCCATTTTTTTACTAATATCGGGCAACTAGTAATTGGGTATTCGGTGTAATTTTCTCACAAATTGAGTTTCCTGGATGATACTTTCAGTTTAGTTAAGCTTTCGATAAAAATACTCTGAATAGAAAATTCAGTTTGGACAAGAGTTTTGTTAGAAATTTTTTTTCCCTTCTAAATGACCATCTTGCAACATATGGAACCTACCTTGGTACAAAATTTCATTTATTGATAGATGGCGTGTATTTAAAATATAAATTTTTATGCTGGCCAAAAATAACTTTTTGATTTTATTCAAGAGTCACCGAAAACTATTTAGAAGAACTCTATATATTATTTTAATTATTTTTCTATACAAGTGCTCCTTAAATTTCGTGGACTTTCAGTGAACTTTCCAAAGAATAGTACTTTACAGTTCACGACGGTCGTACATTAGCGGGTTATTTGTAAATTTCACCAAAGGTCGGTAATTCATTATGGAGATGTCATTATAATTATGACTTTAAGATTTTCAAAGCAAATCTACCGATCAATCAGCAAATGAATTTTTACTGAATGCTCCTATTGTTCAAAATCAGTAAAATTTTACCGACTACCGTAAACATGATTTAGTGATCTACACTACTCAGGTGTTTTTGATCTTTGCGATCTGAAGTAACCTGATGTTACAATTCAACCGAAAAACACACAACTTCCAAAAGCAAGAAGAATTTTACGCAGCTTGTCAACACTCGAACAGTACCATCGGTTTGGTAGTGAACTAAAAAGGATCATTCCAAGTTTGTCAGCATTTCCTATCCAAAGATTAAAGCTATTAATTTTGCTATTATAATTATATGTATATACTTAAAAGAAAATCAAATGTCGATTTATAAAGAAAAGTAGAACAATAATTTGGAATGCATTTAAAAACGCAATTTGTATGTTTTTGAACCGTCCTAATGCAATGTCAAGCCCGGATGGCCATCGGAGATGCATTAAAACCCGGTTTCTTGCCAAGCACTCAATCGCTCCTCACAGATAAGCGAAATACTTAATTTGGAATCTGGAAGCTGTTGGACTACCTTGAATGAAGCGCCAAAGGACCAGTCTTTGTCGTGAAAAAAACCCCAATGCTCAGGTAAAGTGTGTCTAAGATAACACATGTATGCATCGTGTAATCTGCAACAAGTTTATGTACTTACGGAGGCCAGCGATTTAAGAAAAGAGCAAACCGAAAAGGAACCAACAAAAGTGGCGCTAATCAACACTTCCTCGGGTGGAGCGTGGAAACCGATTGTCGGCTGCGTGAAGCTACTGATTCATTAACACAGTGACCTGAACATCTGTTTGACTTGTAATAGGATTTGCGCATTTGGATTTCCATTAGACCATTCTCGAAATTCCCAACTCAAGCTGAATGGTTTTGCACAAATCTTCATTTCCAATGTGATGCTATAACGCTAATAAGTCCAACATTTTTATACTCAATGCTCATCGTAATAAGTGGCCGGTTTCTTTCGGCAGACTATTCATTTTGTGTTGCTGTCAGGGAAACATTGGTGTCATTTCATTTCATTGTATTTTTGATCGGTTTTTATCGCGTTCCAAAATTTCGGTATACTAGGCAAATTTTGGGCTCAGGCGCAATGTAAAGAGAGATTTCAACCTTAACGTTGTTCGTAGAATGTTGCGAAGTGTTTGACTATGCGTCTTGCTCGCCAAATCTGGCTCAATCCGACTAGCATCTCTTTGTGTTGCTCATTCAGATTGATTTGGGTAGTTCACAAAAGCATGTTTCAACGCTTTCGTTAGATATTCGACAACATTTGTCAAACTAATGGCGTTTTTCATTGAGAAACAATGGTGGCATGGATTGCTCTGGTTTTGCACTTTCGAGCAGAAATGGCAATGAAACACCGTCAAAATATTGCATTTCTGCTCGAAAGTGCAAAATCAGAGCAATCCACGCCACCAGTGTATCAGCAATAATATTTTGGTTAGTTTCTGAAATATTTGTGCGCATAGAAAAAATTGATTTGTCGATGACGTCACCTGTACGATTATGCATCCGAAACTCGAACGAGTCTAAAGCTATTGAAATTGGTTAATCTATATCCTGGAAAATTGAGCGGTAATGAGTGTAATGAGACACTTATACCACTTATATCACCGGAACCGTAAATGACAGCCATTTGAACTTCAAAGCGCCTTGCCCTCGGAAAAAATGTTGCATTAAAAGAGAGAAATCAATCTAAATCAAAACATCATCGATATTGGAAAGCTCAATGGATATTCGGAACGATCAATTCCAACAACCCTCAATAAAAAGTTAAGACTGTTGAAGAAACAATCACTTACTACTTTTACAGCACTGTGTAATTAAAATCAGTATCAAGCCGTTTTTCTTTTTAGTGAGTTAAAGTGTAATCAAAAAAGATTTGTTAAATTATTGTAAACTCGAAAGTGTGTTTAGTTTTACGAGAAGAATGAACTATTGTGATCTACACTGTGGTCGCACTAAGCATTTCTATCCAAACTTGACTTTATCCGGTTTCCAAAAGATCGGGTAATACGTCAACAATGGATTCGATTTTGCGTTCAACATGAGATATTTCGTGTTTTGCCATAAAAGCTGAATTAATTGTTTTTAAGCGTTAATATATAATTAAAAAAATGCATTGCCACGCAATGATTCTGTACACTAAGAATCGGCTGCGAAGTCTGTTGGAACAGAAAGGCCACCTATCGTATAGAGGCCAAAACCGTAGAGATCTGTTGAGATCTGACAAAATCTGGGAGAACTTTCAAAATCTGATAAAATTTATAATATCTGGCAAAAGATCTGGTTATCGGATCCATTAAAAACAAAGGTTTGCCAGTGGTGTAGGTATTCTGGTTTTTACCGTGGCCAAATGAAGCAGTCATCCGGAAAAATTGAGCAAGTTTTGAAAATCGTGAAGGATCACCGCAAAATCTAAGTTCATGGGATTACATGTGCTGAGTCGGCTAGCACATCAACTGAAAGTGCTTCTACGATTTTACGCGAAAATCTGGACATGAATAGGTTCTATTCCAAATGGGTGCCGCGTTCGCTCACAATCGAACAAAAGCAACAACGCTACAACGATCCAGAATGCTATTCGGCACTGTTTAGTCGCAATAAAACGGATTTCTTGCGTCGATATGAAACAGTCATATCAGCATTCCGACAGGAAAAGCCGTCCAAAAACACAACTGGAAAAATCATGGAAAAACGAAAAAACCACCTGTAGTGATTATTACATTAACGCACTTCAAACGTATCAATTTTAGATGGCCAAATTGAATGAATTGGGCTCCGATCTGCTTCCTCATACTCCATAATATCCATATCTAGCCCCCAACGACTACTTGTATTTTCCTGATCTCAAAAAGAAGCTCAAAAACATCCACACAATCAAGAACTGATCGTATATGAGAATGCAGTCGCAAGTAGAAAGTGACAACTTCTGGTAACTGTTCCTATGCCGGTTTTGATAGTAAATGGTAAAAGACCTTTAATGGTGCTTGTGTAGTTCAAGACAACAATTTAGTTACGACGTTTCGCCTCGTTTCAGTGATCAGTGCATCTCCATCACAGCATAAATGAAATAAACATAGGTTTCCCAGTGTAATAGTAATGTAGTTGAACAACCCGTGACAGCAAAAGCACCGTCTGGTGGAAAATGGGTGCGTAAATGTGCCCGCAAATATTGTTTAACATTTATAGCATTCTCTGCTCTTTTTAATAGCAAATGGCATTGTCATGGACACAGATATGATTTGTTTTGTTTCTCTTCAGAATGTAAATACGAATGGAACGATTGATCAAAGAATGGTGACCGCAGTCTCAGTGCTAAGCTTGTAATAATTTCTCTACGCTTGTGGAAAGGGAAAGTAATCAGCTGGAAAATACAATTACAATTTAAACTAAAATAGATATGATATGATATTAATTGCAATACCATAGAGTTCTTTTCGGGAAGATTTGACTTGATCTAATTGAGAAGCCCTCTTCTCAATAAGTTTAAGGTACAACATTTCGTAGTCTAATTATTCTTCTGTATTGACAGCCAAATAAATTTTTTTTATGTGATAAGCCAGTTATTGTATTTCAATTTTGTTTACTTCGTGATTATATTGCACTTCAAACCAACTCTCAATCATTTGTTATAAGTTATTAAAAGATTTATAATTCTATTTTCTGTGTGATTTTGAAGAAACATCACAAGTAACAAATTTCTAGTCTAATGAAAATATTGTTATAACAGCTTTTTTTAAATTTACGAGGGTGTGAAAATTTATCCAAGGGAGGTTAATTTATAATTCAATTCCAAGAGCTGTTGAGCCATGAACACGTATCGTGTAGATGTCGTGATAGTTTTTAATTGAACTTATTGTTGAATTCTCGGTGTTTCTTTTACCGTGTAATTCACAATGCTTTCTGTTTCCATCGGCTCTTCTGAAGAAAGGCTTTCGGTTGTTAAATTTTCTTCGTATGGAGGAGTTGAATTTTCTCGTATGAAGGGGAGGGCAGATTTCTTCAATCTATCATTAGTATAAAATTATTGAAAAATGGTATACTTCAATTTTAATCTCGTGTTCTCACCCTTGGCTTCTATTGAGATAATTTTTGAAATCATTTTCGGTAAAGTGAGCGGAACACACATAGTCCTCATTCGTGAACTGGGAGACTCCACATAACTTTTTCCATGCCTCTATATTGCGTGTCCTTTAGACCCAAAATTTTATTAACATGAAATCCTATAGATAAACATTACCTTACTTGTTCTTTATCAGCACTTTAAAAAACGAAATTCGCGACGGCCCAGTTGAAATATCCCCACAATTTCGCACAGCACATCTTCGGTAGACAATTTTGGAAAATCGACACCCGACGTATTTTTTGTTGATTACAATTTGTCAGATTGTCATAGCTATAATCATAGTAGACGCATGGATATGTAAGACTTAAGGCAAAGAATGCGCACGGTGCATCATTATTAACGCACCCATTTGCCGCCTTCAGAAAATGATTGCGCTGATTCAGTGTCATCAGCACTTCCTCATTATGAGGCCTCTAGGTTTATTTTCTTTATGATCACAGCAATCGTTTACGACGTTTGATTCTGCATCATTATTATTATTGGACTCACTCGAGACAAGTTTTTGTGTTGGACTGATCATATTGGAGATAACAGGAATTCAGAAATTACACAGTAAATATTTTATTAACAATTAAAATAAATATTATCATCAAACATTAGTATGTAAAACAAGAGTAACTAATACACCATTATTAATAACGAATCGTATGAACAACAAAGATGAAAAGCCAAAGGGTCAAAACACTTGTACTGTAAAACGTAGATGTAATACACAAAATTAAGATTAATAAACAGATATTTATGCAAAAAAATGGTCGTGGCCTCATTTGGACTTCGATCGTCTGCAGCTGCAGTCGCCAATAATGAGAGCAGACCTTTTGCGGGGAACAAAACCTCAAACGCACAGGTCACAGAGCCAGTTTCCATTCAAAGTAATCGATTGCATCATCGTGCTGCTGGTTGTTTGCATTAGAGCAAAATACAACGAAAAATGGATAACAATGGAGAACATTATGGAAAACAGCCCTTCTAATGGCTCGAAATGTTATCTGTCGATTGCTCAAATCGGAAATTAAAACCATCAGTATGGTGCAATCCTAGGATAATTTGATTAGTTTTGAGCAATTTTCGCAGAGCAAAACTGCACAAGTGTTCAATATCGTTTATATCATAAAAAACTATACTGGTTATTTCGTTATATTTTATTGTATGTCAAATAGCTTCATGTAACTAATCTGCACTTTAGTTTAGTTGTATCGTTTCAAATTCTAATAGTAAAAAAGGTGAAAACTTGCACAATTCACACAATCTATCAACTAATTGATATTCGGAAGTATAGAGAAAGAGTATCAGATTTATTCGTATTCACGACATCCAGTTATGTCTCTGACATTACACACCTGACATTTAGTCTCGAAACTGTTTGTGACATATAATTGTAATCTTGTTATCATTATTATTATTGGACTCAGTCGAGACAACAACGTTTTCGTGTTGGACCGATCATATTGGAGATTTCAGGAATTCAGAAATTACACAGTGCTTAAAATACATAAACAATAAAAAAAAAGGGATTTACCATACAGGCACAGAGAACAGACATCCAATCTAGTACAAACTATTTGAAAACGCTGTTTCAAACATGTGTAAAATTTTATTTTTTAAATCTCCGGTCTTGCATACATGAATTATGATTGTATGCAAGCTCGAACACAAGAGCCCATAAGCAATTGCTGGGCTGCTCGAAGCGCCTCTGTAGGCGATTTGCTACTTGGTGATCACTTTTCCAAACAACCGTTAAGTTTCTTATACACATTGAAATCAGTAAAATGATGACCCCTCTTTTAGGTATGAGAATTTTCAACACAGAACAAAAAAAGCTGTTTTAAGTTCGTCATGTTCTTTTTATTCAAATTTCCTCAATTTACAACAATAATATTTATTTGTATTTGATTCATAAAAATCAAACAACTATGAAATGGTTGAGTTGTTAAAAATGATGTCAAAAGATGAAACACGTCCACAGCACTACATAATAGTCGATCACAGCTGGGCTATAATAAAAAACAATTTACACAAATTTACTGTAGTCAAGTTTAAATCCCATCCATGCTGTGCTAACGTCAAACATGGCATAAGGATCCTTATTGGCAATCTCAATCTGCACATCTGCATTCGGAACAGCCTCGAACAGTTTTCTCTTAGTTTGTGATCGCCCACCTCCCCCTGTACCAGTAATGGAATTATTTACTCCGACCTCGTGATGAACCTGTTTCTTCACAGATTTTTTATTTGAAGTTGAGGTACTGAGCTGTGTTTCAACCGATTCACTTAAAAAATATTTATATCCATCTGCCGTCGAAGTAGAGGCATTGGGAGTGTTTTGGATGGAATTCGACTGATTCAATTGGGTGTTTGTAACCTGTTGGGATCCACTGGATTTAGATCGCTGTTGCTGTTCGATGTCACCCAAAGACTTGTGTCTTTGTCGTTGTCGGTTGTTGTTGGGTTGAGTTTGACTTACTGAATTCCCTGAATATTTACTATTCTGTTTGCCTGCTGAGCTGAAAACTGGCGATTTATTGGTTCCTCCCTTATGCTTGCTCTTCTGTAGTTTTTCCAACCATTTTTTCAAACGTTTGATAAACGGCAGTATCATAAAGAACGAATTTCCGTTTAAACTGAGATTGTTTTTGACAAAATTATCGTTCTTAGTTACTGGAAGCAGCTCGATCGGAAACCATTCGCAACATTTTATTTCATTTCTTGTGCGGGGTGAAAATACCGTTGAAAACGGTACACCACTGACTAAGTAGAGTCTAGTATATTGGTAATTAATAACTAACTCTATGTATTCGCTGGGCACAATCAAATTTTTTATATCGTAACCTGTTTCTTCATACACCTCCCGGATAGCACAGTTTAGAGGCTCTTCATTTTCGTTGATTTTTCCTTTCGGGAAACCCCACGACGATTTTGCCCAGAAAGATTGAACTAACAAAACATGTTTCAAATCTTCGGATAGAAGTATTGCTCCATATGTTGGCACAGTCAGCTTATACTGTTTCCAATCATCCAAAATCGTATCCACCGAAATCAAGTGTGGTCTTAAGAAGGGTATATGCTAAAAAAAAATACAAATGAATAGATGAGAAATGAACAGTACATTTATTTTAAGTTACCTCAAAGAGCTGAAAAGCAAATTGTTTGATGCCACATTTTTGTTTTTGAACCGAACAATAAAAATCTAGATAGAACCAATGTGCCAACTCGATTTGGAAGCAAATCCGGATGAGATTCTCTCGCTCTTCAACAGGAACATTGATAATAAATCGGCTTCCCAAATCGTCCAGAATATCGCTTGAAATCTTTAAAGGTTGTGGTTGCTGCGGTTGAGTTGTCTTTGTCTTTCCAAGTACTGATGCCGACAGAACCATACTAACTGGACTATTCGTGGTCATTTTGAATCAACATTTATGTAAACAATGTTTAGATTCTGAAAATGAATTTTCTACGGGTAAAACTTGTAGCAGAGGTGCCAATTTTTTAATATACTCCTAATTAATGACACAAATCATTAGTTCTCATTTGCATCTTCACTAAAAAAATTTAAGTGCTATACAATAGTGTGACACATTAACACAAACTAATAGCCAATTCGGAACAAACCCGATCAATTTCAGCGATGTTTAGATATTTTAATATTATTCAAAATTTACCAGTACGTGAAATCATATCTTTACGAATTTCCTTGTCACCGTATCTGGCATCTCCGCGTACACAAAACATGAAAACTAGTTAGTCTTGAGTAATTCTCTACCTTCGACCAGTAACCAAATTATAGGTAAAAAGTCTCCAAATATCCAAGCAACTACACGCTGCCAAAAAAAACCCAACGGTTGACTTAAATTCACCTAACATGAAGTAATCAAGCATGTTTTTAATTGTTGGGTGAAAAGTACTGTATCGGTTGAGTAGTTTTCACTCAACAGTGTAATTTACTTCAATAAGTTGCTGTTGGGTGAAAAAATTTTGTGTGTTGCATTGCAGAAACTATCGGTCAGATTTGAAGTGAGTGAAATTATTTTGTAAAATTGCCGGTTTTGGGAGAATAATTCAATGATTGTCATCAATCGCAGTGTGAGTAGCTTCGTATAATTTCTTTTTAAAATAATAATTACACCGCAATATCATTTCAGGCGATGGAAGATATTGAGATGCGTTCGATCGTTAAACGGTGCAGTTCCAGCAGCTGAATAGAATAGCCTTGGTAGTTCAATGATATAGTTACATTGATGAAATATGTAAAAAGATTAATATTTAATAAATAAAGTAATCATAGTTGACTTTATTGTTTGCGTTTTATTTTTCAAACCATCGAACGAAAACTGAAATCAAATTACCCAAGTTGATTTTTATATCGCTTGCGTAGTTTCTACCTAATCAGTACTATTGATGCTTTTACTCAAAAATAAGTAAAACCCATTTTACCCAAAATTGGCTTCCTGCACACTCCCACATTATCATATCCGAATAGATTCCGAATCAATTCCGAATCGGCGAGAAATTTTCATTCGGAATTTCATGTGGAAATCATAATGGATTCCGAATCAGTTCCAACTCCAGTGCAACAACCGATTCCGAATGAACCGGTTCGCCTACAACCGGTTGATTCGGAAATCATTCGGAATTGAGTGAGAAGATGCGGACTGAATTGTCAATTCGTCTTCTTCTTCTTCTTTCCTGATTTTGCATGTTTTCGTGCTGATTTTCAGTTTATTTTTAAACGAAAACATTATATAACTGAATATAAAAATTTAAATCTTCATGTTTTTCGGATATACAGAACTAGTAAATAACCAGTTCTTCTTAGAATCCCAACATAAACTATTGAAATTCGCTGGAAATTAACAAAACGGCCTACCTTAGTCAGCATCATCCATTCCTCTAGCTGGAGTGTAGTGAAATGGCTTAAGTCGCTTAAATTTCACATTAACACATTCATATAATGAGCGAATATTCAATGACATTCATAATGTCACTGTCAATCAGGTTGATCGAGCAGCCAACTCAGGCGAAAATTCTAGCACTGAACCGATCGAGCACTAAAAAATCATGCAGTCGAGTAAGAATTCATTGCTCATTCCGTCATTTCGATAATGTGGGCTAGAGTGACTATAATCAGAGTGGCGACAGCTGTTAGTTTGGAATGACACCTTCAGTTCCAAACGAGCAAACGACCTGTCAATTCTACACGCTCGCTCAACGTTACTCTATTGTAAGTAATTCGTACTCACTTTTGCTTATTTTGTATAAATGTCAAAAAGTGAGTAAGATTGATTTAGAAAACTGAGTAGATTCTACTCTGTTTCCAAATTAACAACAATTTTTACTCACCGCTTTTTGAGAACGCTTTGAAAATTTTTGCTTATTTCCGCATTTTGATTGAAAACGTATTTGAACGAAAATAGAGCAGGTTGGAGCCGCGGTAGACGAAGACGTCTATTGAAAATTAAAAGGTGAGATAATTATATTTTCTAATATGAATAATTTGTGCAGCCTTTTACGATTGAAGATTTTCGCTGCCACATATGTGCAACCTTCGTTTCGGGATACGTGGAAGAGGTAAAAGCTCATTTTCAACAAATTCACAAATTAAACACGAGTAAAAATGAAGAACTACCGTTCAAATGTTCGGAGAGCCACCGTGAATAGTCTTGCGGCATCGTTCAAAGAAGCTTCCAGTGCAGAAGACTTCGAATTGCCTTAAGTTCAAGATTCGTTCATTTCTGGTACAGCTGATAGCCTTAAGGTTTATATTCTCGATTTGAATGAATTTTTGTAATGTAATGTTATTTTTACTTTTTATTGCAAAAGTAACCACAAAATGTAATCTATTCCTAAAAGAATAATAAAAAGATTATTTTGTTTTAAATCTACACGCATTTCTGTACAAAACGAACGATTCCTTGGACAATTCAAATGAAACTGAGTAGCATTTACTCATTCGAGCTAATTTTCCCTTTTCTAGCACTGAGTAAATGTTACTCAGAATTTGACAAATTTCATCTTTACTCAAAAGTAAGTAAATATAACTTTACTCACTTGAGAGTAGTTCCACTTTTAGCGAAAGTGAGTGAAATTCTACTCACTTTTGAGTAGCATTGAGCGAGCGTGTATGTAAAGCTAATGGAATGTTTTGAATTGTTGCCAAAATTACGGATGAGATGTCGTCACTCTGGTTATAGGCACTCTACTGCACACAACCCCTCTATTGAGTGAAAAGTACTTAAAATTAGGTAATTTTTTGGCAGCGTGTACATATTTGTAACGATCGAATCTTACCCACATTATCGAAATGACGGAATGAGCCGAGGGGGACGACACTAAAAAACTGCACTTCGCTTCGATTAGGCTTTTTCACGCTGCATACGATTATGCACACATTCCCTTTCTTTGCTACACATAGTAACGGTTGAATATGGATCGATCGTCTTTTCTTGGATTTTTGCTGGTTAAAAACATAATCATGTAGATATGATGTATCGTAATAGGCCATGAAACCTGAAAGTTGCAAATGTCACATGAAGATGCCAGATGCAGACAGTTTGGAGAGTTGTGAACTATCGTCCTGTAAAATCAGTTTTGTTATATTCTGGTGCATAGCTAACCCACACACCGAGAGCGTATGCTCCGGATTATCAGCCATATCCTGTCGGAATGTTGGCCATTCTCGTTTAATATCTGCGTCATTTTCCACAGTTTCTATATTCAACTCGAACCAAAAATTATTCCGAATTTCATCTACATCGTACACTGTAGGGTTTCTCTTGTAGAGACATTCCATTGTCTGATTTTTTTAACGTCTGCGAACCTTCAAAATATGCTAGAAGGGAAATCGTGAAGTAAACCGTTATGTAGTTTGCTGTTAATATGTATTAAAGTAAAAAAAATGAATTGTTATCCTTTCTATAAGATTTTCAATAACATATTAAACACAGCTTTATTCAGTTTTGGCTTCAGTATTAATGAACAACGTTTCTAAACATAAAAATTGCAAGTCTTAGCATCTAACAAAATATAAAACCAGTTTAATATCACAGACAGAGATATCTTTGGGTAAACCTTCAAAGGGCTACAATAAATTGAAATATATTCCATCTTCATGCTCCCAGCTACTAAGAAAATAAATTTTCAATGTTGTTTAACCCTAATTTCATTTTACCAATCTGCTGAATGTTGACACTCAGTGAATGTCAAGACCAGTAACAGAAACTTTTTAAGAGATCATATGTTCTTTGACTTTCTTTTACACGGTTAGAAACGCTTTCAAACGGATCGATCTAGATGTTTGGATAGATGTAGTTTTTTTCGCTTTCCATTGACTTTTTGTATTTTATTTGAAAAATCCAGATCTGTCGTCCCCCTCGGAATGAGCAATGAATTCTTACTCGACTGCATGATTTTTTAGTGCTCGATCGGTTAAGTGCTAGAATTTTCGCCTGAGTTGGCTTCTCGATCAACCTGATTGATTATTGAATCATTCGCGTCATTGAATATTCGCTCATTTTATGAATGTGTTAGTGTGAACTTTAAGCGACTTAAGCCATTTCACTACACTCCAGCTAGAGGAATGGATGATGCTGACTAAGGTAGGCCGTTTTGTTAATTTCCAGCGAATTTCAATAGTTTATGTTGGGATTCTAAGAAGAACTGGTTATTTACTAGTTCTGTATATCCGAAAAACAAGAAGATTTAAATTTGTATAGTCAGTTATATAATGTTTTCGTTTAAAAATAAACTGAAAATCAGCACGAAAACGTGCAAAATCAGGAAAGAAGAAGAAGAAGACGAATTGACAATTCAGTCCGCATCTTCTCACTCAATTCCGAATGATTTCCGAATCAACCGGTTGTAGGCGAACCGGTTCATTCGGAATCGGTTGTTGCACTGGAGTTGGAATTGATTCGGAATCCATTATGATTTCCACATGAAATTCCGAATGAAAATTTCTCGCCGATTCGGAATTGATTCGGAATCCAATCGGATCTGATAATGTGGGTAAATCTGCATTATATACACAAGCAAAACAAATTGGTAATTGTTAAATGCCTGGATGAGGTCCATTCCGAAATATAATTATAAATTGTTTTATATATGCTGTGTTCACAGAGAACAGACATCCATGCGAAAATTCAAAATGTGTAAAGAATATAACGCTTATTTGGAGAAGTGACCACCAAGTAGGAATTCACCTATAGCGACATTTTGAGCAACGGAACATTCGCTTATCAGTTCTTCCGTTCGAGCATGCATACAATGGTAATTCATGCATACAAAATTCAACGCAACGGTGAATTTTTATACTACAGAACTCTACACTATCAACACGGAAAATGTAATCAAGATAACCTTAAAATACATTCCCTTTTTTCTCAATCATTAGTCCCGGGTTGGCGGTTCAATGCATAGGACGCTGGTCTTACAAGCCAGTTGTCGTATGTTCGAGCCCCTACCTGGTATGATTCTTAGTAGGATCCATAGTACTAGCCATGCAATGATTCTGTACACTAAGAATCGGCTGCGAAGTCTGTTGAAACAGAAAGGCCAAATTCCACAAAAGGAATGTAATGCCAAGACTTTGCTTTTTTTCTCAATCAAGGGCTTAATTCATTCGGCACTAGTTTTCTTCTTCTTATTCTATCTGATTCAATGCGGTAAAATTTCATTTTCAATTGAATGATATCGGATGAAAATGAAATTTATCACCACTGACCGTCAGCATATCGATACAAATTCATATGATTATTGCTGCCTTTTTCAAGTGAAGCTTCCAGAATTCACGCATTTTTTTTTTAGAATGGCTAATAAGTCACCTGTTAACTTCCACTTTCGAAAGAAATGGCAAGCGAGCTATATTATTTAATACTCTATCTTTCATAGCTCGCTTGTAATTTCTTTCAAAAGTGGAAGTTGACAGGTGGCTTATTAGCCGTTCTAAAAAAACGCGTGAATTCATTGTCAGTTGAATAATCGTACCTGGTCATTTGAAGTTTTGATTGCTCAGTTTCAAGTGCCAAGTAGTCTAGCCGCTTCATTGTCTTCGCTCTTGCTAGTAGTATTGAAAATAAAAACTGAAGGAGGAAACTATTAATTTATGGGTATTCTGTAATTGATATTTCAGCTAGCTGATTTGTCTTTCATCTATTATCTTGAAGCAATTCGAATATTTACATAAACGTCATTTGAAGGCTGTTCTCATACTATTGAAAGAGAGTTTTTGTTACTTCAAGAGAAAAACTGACGGTGGTTGAACAGAGCTTTGATTTGAAAAAAAAATCGATTGATGAGCTGAGCGCTGCCGGTTCGGTATGTCACCGAACGTTGTTTGTGTCAGAGTGTGAAGATTACTGCAGTAAAGAGATCGTCAATGTGTTTCACATTCAGTTTAAATTGAAAGAAGTTTTACCACAGACTAACAGACAGGACACTCAAATTAGATTCTTCAATCATTTTAACGGTCATTTCGAATATTCCTTTATTTGGGACAGTACTCACATGTGTCATGATGGCGCCACGTTACCCTATCAAAAACATCCTGTCTGTCATCTAGACTGTGTTTATTTTTTTCATTTACCAACAGAGTTGCCATTCTTACAGAATTACCTATAATGTATTGATTTGTATACGTCCATGCGAATTTCATGCAGGATACAGATTTAATACATATTGCCAAAACTATATACATAATTGTGTCTACTTCTCATCCTCCAACGCAAGACAAAATCGAACCCGTTTTGTTACAATATTTACTTGCTTCTGGTCTGCCGCCACTTAATTTCGGGTGATAACTACCAACACAATAAAAAATAGTCTAGATGAACAACGTTGAGTCAAATAAATGGTTACCTTCCAACATCGCGAAAAAGTTAAATATATTATCAACGTAATCCAATAATTTATTGTGACGATTCATTTTCAAATATTTTGATGAAATCAGGCATCCCTGCAAGCAGCTGATCAGTGTTGACAAACGAGGGGAAACCAACTAGTAAAAAAACTTTTACATACCACAAGGGGTGTACAAATAGTAAATAGTTCGCGCAGTACAATATAGGTGGAGCTAGTGCATAACGAAAAAATTTTTTTATAGGAATTTACTCATACTGTCATGTCTGTTAGTCTGTGGTTTTACTGCATGATCTGGTTTATGGCATCACAATTTCTCGCATGTCTTGCCAACAACATTCGATTGATAAAAAGCAATTGAAAACATTCGATTCATAAAAAGCAATGCGTTGGCGCTATATTCCTTATGTTGAAATTGACAATATTGTTCAAACACTCAGAAAATTAACGCTGGTTAATTCAAGAAGATCGATGGTAAATTAGAGAGCTTTCATTGGTTCTTTTTGCAAAACTATCAATTTAAGATCTGGAAAACTTTTATTTCGAGAGTGGTTTTGCGTTGAGTATAAGATGCTATTCTTTTTAATTAAGATCATGTGTAAGTCAACTCACAATTCATATAAAGAGCATAAACATCTGTTTTTCATGAGCAGAAAAATTTATTTTTAATAGAAACCTGCAATTTTTTCGTCGCAACGGTCAATTAAAAAAGGCGGGTGGGTAATGTCAGAGACGTAACTGGCTGTCGTGAATACGAAAAAACTATCACCCTTCCATCACTTTTCCGAATATCTGTTAGTTGTGCAAGCTTTTCCCTTTTTCACTACTAGAGTCTGAAGCGATGCACCCACATTAAAGTACAGATTAGTTACATTAAACAGCTACTATTCTACAACTATATATTCCAAACTTGAAACAATTCCATTTTTAATTTGCTAATATAGGCTAGATACGACAGATTAGTTGTTTATTTTTATTGAAGCAATGAAGTTCGAATATATCTGATTCTGAAATGTATCGATGATCTTGGGTATGCAAGAGTAATTTTAATAATAATAATAATAGTAATAATAATAATAATAATAATAATAATAATAATAATAATAATAATAATAATAATAATAATAATAATAATAATAATAATAATAATAATAATAATAATAATAATAATAATAATATGTAATCTGTATGTATGGCAACTCTGATTCGCATGGCATATTTTCACACGACCCCATACTAGTATAAAGATGTGTTCAACATCATCACTTTCGCTTTCGCATTGCCGTTCGTAATTGAATTAGTTAGTGACGGTGCAAATTATTTTAACTTTCGTCTTGATGAATCTTTTGGTAGGACATATTGAAATTTAATTAACTCTTAATGATTATCTGTGGCACTAAAAAGTGCCTTGAATTGTCACAATCAACGAGATTTCAATAGTGTACTATTGAAAAACTTCAATGTTGTTGCAATACACGTTCAAGTTGAAAATTGTCGATTCTATTGGTAGTTAGATTATATAAATCCTTCCACAGTTCACTGAGCTATGAACTTTCAAAATACGAGAAAGGCAAACGCGCTTTGATACTCGTTTATACCAAACATTTCAGAAAAGTTTAATTTTGAACTTTTTGAGTATATGTCCAACAACTGAAAATTTTATCATAATTGTGATCATTTTTCCGATGGCATGTAGAAAGAATTATGTTGATTCATTGGATACAACAAGAGATATTCACGATCAAAAACTTATCACTCTCTCAGAGGGTAAATTTTGAAAAGGCATCCCATAGTAAAGTAAGTCGTATTCACGACAAAAATATTCTTCTAGGATATGAACTTGAAAGGGTCTCGCCATATTTGCAGCGATTTTGTCACATCGCATTCTCTACAAAACGTCATGCATAAGTACAACAATGTAATAAGAAGCCAATTGGAATTATATCAAAAAAAATTTTTAAAGAAATTCATGCTTGTGAGAATTTCACAGTCATTTAGATCGTAAAAAAGCGATTATTATTTTGTTGGAACATGAACGAAAATTTCGCTGTTGTTACTTTTACATTACTATTAAATATTGAACTACGTTCTAGTAATTACAAAACTTTCGTGCCAATTTATACGGAATCTGTTGAAACAAAATGTTGTGTTCCATAAGCGAATATAAAGCCGACATATTATTTCGAGTAAATATGTCTAAGTAATTGATGGTCTATCAAATTATGTTGGATCAGTCAACAAATAAATGAAATCTACTTACCGGAATCTCGTAAAACAACTCGAACAATCGAACTCATGCCGCTGCACCATACTGTTATAGCATCTGTGGAAAACAGCCGTTTTAATATAAATACCTGTTTTATCACAAAAGAGATACTGCAAGTTTTGTGAACAAATTTTCTCCAAATTTCGCACCCTCTAGAAAAATATGCGGTCATATATTAGGAAAAATTTTACAATAAGGTTTCTTAAAGAAAAAAACCCTCTTTGCAGAAAACATGAGCAAAGAAACAGTTTTTTTTTGTTTCTTGCGTTCAAACAAAATAATCCCATCCCAAATGCTTCAGTAAGATGCAATCGTAAATCGTAAATCGAACGTAAGAAATATTAACTTAGTAGTTTGTTTCGATAAAAAATGTTCAAACTACAAGACAATGTGACTAAATATTATTGCCTTTCCGATCTGATTCAGCGCCGGAACGATAATGCGGATCGAACATCCGGATAAGGCGCCTTGTCTACAGTGATCTGTTATGTATAAGTGTAATTGAAGTTTATCTTCTTCTCTGTCAACTGCTGCTGTCATTGTCGGAAATGTGGTTGTTTGTAAAGTTGATACGCTTCTTCAGGATATCAATTTGAAATTTGGAACATTTGAGGAATAAAACAGAATATCTTCCGCTGGACTGAATATTTGAGTTTGTTTATGTGAAAATAATAGAACTAACATAACCATAGCAACATAAACTAATAGTGCCAGTTAGCAACATTTTCAGTGATTTATACTTATCGAAGCTGAATATAAGAAAGGGCTAGGCTACCTTGTTGATTTGGTGAACCAAACATTGGCGATCCGTTTCTGTGGGATCTAGGGGTATTATTATTTGTATTTGTCTATTCTTCTGTGTAAATGCTTCACAGTATTTTCTTCATCTTACACATTGTTGTTTTTTTACATATCAGAGCCTATCAGCTCAACCACCAACATAATGTTGAAATCAATAAATCTATCATAACGAGTTTCAACTATAATGTTTGTTTTATATTTAAAATCTTATGTTAATGAGTTGACAATAACCAGCATGCATGAACATGGTAATTTCGGTAATTTCTTCATTTAGGGGTTAGCCAAATTTTGTGCTAAGTAATTTCTTTCCAAATGCGACGAATATCTCGCCAATTTACGGTCTTTCCGAAACAGATTTCGGTAAATGCAAAGTACCTGTCAAATGAAAAAAACGAGAATTTAGGTTGGTTTAATGTTTGCCGAGCACTTGGCCGACGACACGACCATACACTCCGAAGAAAAATCGAAAATAAAAGTGTTCGTGGACGATTTATCGCCAATTTCCACAATTCTAGTGACCCCTTGTTACTGATAAAAATAATGTTCTCCAGCAACACTGTTTTAGTTGCCATGATCTTGTTTCCAAGGAGCCCCAATATAAATAAACAAACGGTTTAGAAAAACTACGAAAAACAGAAAACATATTCTGGACAATAAAAGTAGAGCGTAAAAATCCAAAAGTTAACGATGAAGCTAAATATGAAGTTCAAGTCGATGCCCACAATAATTACCAACATAGCGAATTCTGCTAATTTTTTGTTCGGCTCGTAAGTTCTAAAATAAATTATGCATCTCATATCATTCTCTTACCAGCAATATTAAACATATTTTTTGGCAGCTCTTTGACGCAAGATTAGTGCAATGTTAAATGAAAGTGAGAGATCTGTAATTTTATAAAAAGGTCGCTGTAAGTAACATTTCAATTGAAATGTCGTCAGTAATTTTACCAAAGTGAGAAGAGAACGCGAGTGTTCCGTCAACAGAATGCACCATGAACAACTATGTGCGCAATTTCTGGTATAACGAAATAAGCTTAAGGTAGCGGAAAATGCAAAAGCAGGCAATGTTATTTTCATAAATTTCTTATGTTCTATTTTCATTCGATATAATCATGATTATAAGAATAATTTTGTTTTACCAGCTATTATTACGCTTAACTGGAAATGTCTAGAAATGCTCATGAATTAAATGTCTATAAATTAAATGCATAAAATTATAAAGTTTAATTAAGTTTGTTTCTATTGTACTACTCATACACTCTTATTAAAAAAAATCTTCACTCCCTTTCATGGCCTGATCTATAGTTTTCGTACGAAAGCTGCAAACAGAAGCTTGCGTGAGAATATTTCAGAAAAACTATAAAACTACAACATCGTAATTGTAAATGGGTTTCCAGATAATAATAATGTTTGCACTCAGCTTTTCGTTTTTTCCTTCTCTTGCATACTCAAATTACGCGCTAGCATTCCAAAATTCAATCTTTCATTCGGGTTAAGATTTATCGGATATTGATGCCGAATTTCTCGAATTTACGACTTTAATTTAGTTTAGAAATTGATTCCCATGTGTATTTCCCCTTTCGGTTCGTTTTGCTTTGTTGATATTTTTCAATTGTAATTTATATGTTAATAAGGTTATGGTAACTATTATTCGCAAAATATCAATTCATTGGTCCAAGTTGCCAGTTCCAGAAAAATTTTAAGCAAACTCGTTTTGACAGTACGAGTTACTGAGGGGTACTCAATTTTACGATACAGTTTTGATAGACGAGTGGCAGGTCGAGTCGTCGACTTGGCTGTTAAAATATCGGCAAAGATACTACACGAGTGAAATATTTTCCAAATAAAAAAGGGTTACTAAAGTTTCCATTATTTGAATAAAAATAAATAAGCGTGTACAACATTTTGACAGTCGACATAGTTTAAATTTTAATTTAATTGTGTTTCACCGCCTGACAGAGTTGCCATGTTATTTTTTTAAAATTTGTTAAAACTCAAAATTGTATCTGGATTTGTCTGGGTCTGCAATATACAAGGACATTTTTGCCGGGTTTAATTTTCAGTGAGCAAAAAAAAGGTATCCCCACCTATCGTATAGAGACCAAAATCGTGAAGATCTAGCGAGATCTGACAAAATCTAGGATAATTTGGAAAATCTGGGAAAATTTGGAAAATGTGTTAAAAGATCTGGTTAGTTTGAGTGTCTGGCGAATAGAGAAAAATCTGGCATTTGCCAGGCAATTCAGGCAACCTGGCAACGCTGCCGCCTGATGTTGACAAACTGGATAAAAATATGTTTGTGTGAGTTTCGATAGTTTTCCTCCCGCCCCGTATGGATGAACCTTCTAGTAGACAAAAGTAGCAGAAAATAATCCAGTTCTGACTGTTGTGTTCGTGTATGCGTAGGTATTTACGTTCGAGTTAGCTAAGATTTGTGGGGAGCTGGAAAAATAAATAGAAATAGTGTTCAATAATTAATGCAGCTAGCTTTTACATTCGATGGGAAATGCTTTAAAAATGCTCATCTGAATCAACTTTTAAAAGTAACTGTTTTCAATCGAAAACCAAAATAGTTTATAATCGTGAAAAAATCTTCGCCTGTACTGCATACAGTTTAATCTATTGTTGCGTACTAAAAGTGTGTCGATATGGCAGACAAAAGGTGAGAAAAATTTCTTTTTCTCAAATGACACTTTTCAGAAATCTACTTGTCAAGTGTTTTCATATACTGCTAGTGAGCAGCTGTAACTTTCCTTTTTGCGTTCCATTTTTTTGCAGTTCGACTGGTGACAAAAGTCCAGAAATGGAAGCTACCAGTCCGACCGGAAGTGCTTCAGGTTCCGGTAGCTGGTGGGGATCCTGGCTAGACTCAGCCAAGTCTCGGTCGGCTTCGGTTCTGGAAGCAGTCAAGAATGATCTTACCGAACTAACCACGGTTGTGAAGACGGAGGCAACCAGCGCCACAGAAGCACTTGGTCGTTCGCTCAGTCTCAGTGAACCAGACTCCACAGTAGGGGCTATGAAGAAAAGTTTCAGCTCTTTTCTTGGGCAGGTCACCGAGGCACTGGTACCATCACTAGAGGAAGAAGAGGAGGGCGAAGATGTATTGATTACTCATGAAGGAGCCGACGGATTGACTGGTTTCCACAGACATTTAGCCGAGTTACAATCACTAGAAACTACCTACTTAGAGGAACCGGCCGACGAGCTGAGCGAGAAATACAAACGATGGATGGAGGTGGTTGAGCAAGAGCAATTCACGGAACCAAGATTAGCGCGTCATTTGGCCAGTAGTATGATCTTGAATGACCAATACTGTATGCTAGTACCGAGCAGAGTGGCGCACATGGATTTTTGGAAGAGGTACGTAACAGCGCCGCTTTTACTTATTAGTTGAAAACGAGAAAACATTTCGAATATGTCTGTGAAATTCTGGCTTGTTATTACTCGACATTTTTTCGTATACAATTGTCAAAGATAAGTACAGACGAATGTAGTTAATGTCTACTAGTGTTCGTATCTACATACTTAGAACAAATGTGTTTAGTGTTACGTGAGTAAACTTACGAACAAAGGAAACAAACTTTCAACTCGATGTGGACATTTCTTAAGGTCACCTGAACCAATGAGAGTTTCTTTTTGTTTACTTTCTCTTCTGTTAATACATGCTTAGTTTTCACGCTTACTTACAAAATATTTGTGTGGAATGATAGCGCCTTTTTAGAAAACTTTGTTTTTCAATTATTCTTAGGGGTTTTTCACGCTGTTGAAAATTTAATAACGAATTCCTGTTAATATTTCCGATAGCTTGTAAAAAAATATGTTGTTGGGTTAAGTACATCAAAAGATATTCGTGGTAAAGCTGAAAAAAAGGCGCCCCATAGTAAAGTAAGTCGTATTCATGACAAAAGAACCGATTTGAAGAATTCTGGAAATAGGAACTGGACCTGAGCTCAAGAACTAGATTCAGAACATAGAACAGACTCAGAATTCAGTTGGATTTTAGCAGACTACAATTTCGAAACTGAAATCAGTTCCGGAATCTTTTTCCAGAATCCAATTCAACACGCAGGCTCTGACTTCTAAACCCATATTCCGGAACTAAGCTCTGAAACTTGAAGACGATTTCTCGCCACGACTACCAAAATTGGTTGCATAGAGTGCAGGTGCACTTTCCGTCGCTGTTGGTTGATAATATCGCTCCCTCGACGACCTTGCTTTCCAAATGATAAATCATTTTCACGGCTTCTGCTTCCATCCACCACACAAGAAGAAATGATCGAAACCACGGTCCCCCTTTTATACGCATTCAGATGAGGATATGCTCCTGACAAAAGCAAAAGTAAAAAGTTTTCTGCGTTGTTTTCAAAGTTTTAGAAAATTTAATTTTTGAGTTGTTTGTGGTTATCTCACTCTGTTCCAAATATTATCCTAAATTCCTGATCATATTTTTGATAAAATGGTGAAAGAATTATGTTGCTGCCGTTAATACAAGTCGAGATATTCACGATTAAGTTCTGCCCATTCTTCCATAAATTTTGAAAAGGCGCCCCATAGTAAAGTAAGTCGTATTCACGACAAAAAACATCTACAGGGCTACACAAGTTGTTTGAAGTACTTCAAAACTAATTTGGGAACGATCTGGCATAATCTGCTAATGTACTGATGAAATATCCACGATATATTTGAACCTAATTTGTGATCTTACTGTGATATTGCAATAATCCTTTGAAATGGGTGTACGTTATTTGGCATGAATTTGTTTGGCATATACTCGTTTGGCATAACTTCTACTTGACACAAAAAAATGACATCGTTTCATCTGGTAGATTAGTTTTTCGACATAGTTCGAATCGGACAGATTACACTGTGCTATAGTGAATGAATATACCTTTAAAGTGACATAGTAGAGATAGCTTATCTGGTCGAACATAACACAAAACCGTATTAGAAATGTTTGTAATACCCTAAAAATCTTTATTTATTATTAAAAAACCGTTTTTCGGTACTTTTTGTCGATTAAAAATGTCAACACGGTTACTGTAGCTTTCGAAAAAAATTGAACTTTGTTTATTTTGTACGATAAAGACACAATTTTTACGTAAAAATCTAAATTTAGAATCAATGCAATTCTTAAATTTCGAGAAGCTTTAGAAACAATATAGCTGATGCGTTGCTTGAATGTCCGTTGCTCATCGAGAAGAATACCAAGGTCTTTAACACACGTCGTCCTGACTATCGGGGATCCTTCCAGAAAGTATTCGAAATGAAATGACTTTTTTATTCGAGAGCGTAATGGTCGAGCATCCGTCAGGATTCGCTCTCCTTCGGTTAACATTAAAAGAGTTGACGTCGTTGAAAACAGTAAAACTATTAAAGGTTCGGGATGGCTACCCTGCGGAATTTCACACGAAGCGATAAACTCATTGGAAACTCTGTAACACCAATTTTTATTGCTAAACGATGATCCATAAGATATGAATGCTAGAATTGAATCCAAGTTTTTCCAATTTAGCAATCGTAATATCGTGGTTAATTATAGGGGCTGGGGTCCACTAGGAGATTGATAGTACCTATTATCTTTATCCGAACAGTACCAGCTTAGATGTCGTGTGGAATCCGGTGGAACCAAGAACCAACTCAACCAAGAATAGATCCATTGGGTGTTTCTGCTTTTATTTATTAAAAAGTTGTCAATTGTAGGTGTTTCTTTTTCTTTTCAGTTATCAGATTTTTTCAACGTTTTACATCTGATTACTATATTGTACTCAATTATCTCTCTATTTAACTTATCAATTTCAAATTATCAACTTTATAGCTTCTGAGAAAAGTTTTATTTGGTGTTTTTTCTCCTTTTATCTTATTGCTTGTCTTTCAAGATTATAAATTGAATGATAAAAATCAAATATTGCGTAGATCAGTTTATATTACAATGTTATTAACAGAGATAACATAGATCGGCATATTGAATGAATGGTAGGAAAATACTTGTTTGTTTGATAAACTAATGATTTTGTCTCGGTTGCCGGGTACCCAGATCAACCAAAACGAGGGTTGTTACTTACAGGGTCCGCCATCTAACTTTTTTTTTGAACTAGCGGTTATTTCGACATTGGTAACCTTAATGTCACTTCTGATTTGATAGAAACTTAGTTTTATTCTTCCGCTGAACGAATATGGTTGTGTATACGCTTGGGGAACGCGCCAACTGGGCTTGCGATCAGCTTGAAGAAGACCCCGATTTTTGCCAAAAAGTCATCTTCTCGGATGAGGCACATTTTCATCTCGGCGGGTATGTTAATAAGCGAAATTGTCGCATCTGGGGGAAGGAAAACCCGCACGTTATTCATTGAGCAATTTTTCTTCGAAAATGAGGCAGGAGTTACTGTCAATGGCGAGCACTACCGCTATATGATTAGCGATTGGTTCTTCCCGTTACTTGAAGAGAAAGACTTGAACACCATTTGGTTCCAACAAGACGGCGCTCCGTGCTACACAGCCAACGCTACGATCGATCTTCTGCGCACAGTCTTCAAAGATCGATTTATCAGTCGAAATTCGGATGTCGTTTGGCCGCCTCGGAGCTGTGATTTGACGCCATTAGACTATTATCTTTGGGGGGTTGTCAAAGATAAGTGTTATGTGGACAAGCCAGAAACAATTCAAGCCTTGAAGGACAACATTCGTGCAGCCATAGCTGAAATAAAGCTGCATACAATCGAAAATGTACTAAAAAACGGGACCGACCGTATGGCGTACTGCAAGGCCAACCGAGGCAGCCATTTGAATGAAATTATATTCCACAATTAACGGGAAGGATTGTACTTTAAGATGAAAAAAAATCGAAATCGGATGAACCGTTTGTGTTTTATTGCATGTTTAAAAAAAAAGTTACATGGCGGACCCTGTATGTATTTAGACTAAAAATGAAAACAGTATTATTTTTTTCGGAAATGGTTTTATTGTTTTTCAAAATATTCCCCCAGATGATCAATACACTTTTACATACTCTTGAACCAATTTTCATAACATTTTTTTCCACTCTTCTTGAAGCCCCCCCAAAAAATGGTCTTTGAACGCTTCAACAGCTTCTTCAAAAGTATTGAATCGTTCTCAACGCAGTTTATTTTTCACGGAAAGGAACAAAGTCGGA
This sequence comes from Malaya genurostris, assembly GCF_030247185.1. Taxonomy (NCBI): domain Eukaryota; kingdom Metazoa; phylum Arthropoda; class Insecta; order Diptera; family Culicidae; genus Malaya; species Malaya genurostris. Next base: position 99,398,951 of record NC_080572.1, read on the forward strand.
AGTTGTTAGGTGCCAAGTCAGGATTATAGGGCGGATGGCCCATTAATTCAACGTTTTAGGTGCTAAAATATTCGGTTGTTTGAATCGATGTGTGACCTCCATTTCATGGTACCCCAAGGCTACCTCCATTTTATGGTACGTCACATTATCATATTTTTACATTATCATATTTTTCACAGCATCGATGTTTTCTGGCAAAACAACTGATTTTGGGCGACTTTCTTTGAATTTATCGGCAAGCGAACTACGATCAAATACAAAAAAATGTATTTGCTACGGCCACGATTGAATTAAGTATACCAGTTTTTTACAATCGCATGGGATGGTGCTGCCAAAAGTCGATCTAAATAGATTGAAGCACTTTTATCTTAGTAATTTACGACGAAAATTGTGATAAATCATTGCACGAAAATATTCACGACTCAATTCCTTTTGTTTTGCTGAGGTGAAATTTTCAAAACAAATAGCGCTCAAATGACAGAAGTAGGGGAGAAAAATCTCAAATTCGTGCGCGCCAAAATAGTAGGGTTGCGCACACATACAATTGACATGACATGTTGAATGTGATGCCGTGCGATGGCGTTGCTGAACTGAAGATTGACTTCGCTCCAAGCTGACAGGGTCTGCCTTTGTATAAGTTGTGTCTATGAAAATGTATGTGAATGTTCCACACAAGGGTTTTAAAATATTGCAACCTAGTATGAGAATAATTAGGTCGAATCATCGATTCGATTTTCTGCGATAATTGTCAACTTGCGATTCTCTCTTGGTGAATTCCACACAACACCGTTCATTACCAGACTGTAATTTTTTTTAAGGGCCGTGGAATACGCAGAGTATGAAGTGGAGAGAAGAAATGTAGAAAAATTTTCTCACGGTTCATGCATTGAGAGATACGAGTTCTTGTAGCATCTTCTACCGGATTGAAAATGTTGTATACAATATAGATAAATATCGAGCAGCTTCCGTCAAATTATCGGGAATCACCAACACTGGTTCGGGTAATGGTTAAAAACGTCAAATCCACCGGGCAACATTTAGTGTTGCCAAGGCTCAATACATAAGTAACAGCCTACGTATAGCGTACAGCACGTATGATAAGTGCTACCCTAGGACAGGACCAGACAACTGGCTTCTTTTTCCAGAAGAATATGTTTCTTCTTATTCCTGTTGCTCCCTGTTATAAATAATACATTCCTCGCGATCACTGTTGCCAGTCGAGGTGATTATTCATTCTGAAAAGCTTCTCCCCTTATAACATGCGATTATTTATCATTTAAAAACACTTAGACAAATGTTATATCAGTCAATCATATAGCTTTGAATTCATTTTGATCAGATGCTTGTTTTAAAGAAAACGTTTAGTTGAAACAGTTTAATAAAATTTTTCTAAAACACAATATAATCAATATTCTCGTCCACATCACACTTCGTGATTTCAGGTTTTCTCTTTGTATCATTCAGTGATTGTTAAATGTACTCGTATACTGTCCACATTGACAGGACTTAAAAACAAATTGAACTTAAATCCTACTGAAATTAAAAAAATTTGAAAAAATGATCTGAAAAACAAATATGCAATACCAAACTGCATTGTTACCGACGATATTAAAATTCTCCTGTATAAATCAATAATCTCTTCTCACATTGACTTCGGCTCATCGATTCTGTTCCTAGCTAACAACACGCAAATATTGAGACTACAGCGATTGCAAAATAAGGTCATGCGATTGATTTTAAAATGTAATAGATATACTTCCTCTAATATTCTATTGAATGCATTACAATGGCTTTCAGTGAAACAGAGAGTATATTATTTAACAATGGTGTTCATTTTCAAAATCTTAAATGGAATGCTGCCTCGATATTTGTGTGATCAGATTGAAAGAGGAAGTGACTTGCATAGGTACAATACTAGAAATGCGTCTAATGCGAGAACACCAAGCTTTTTATTAGCCAGATCGCAAAACTCGTTATTGTGCAAATGGATTAGTTTTTTCAATTCGATGCCAGGACGAATCAAGCGGGCTGCAACATTGAGGGAGTTCAAAAAATTGTGTATTTCGCACGTAAAATCTATTCTGTAATTAGATCCTAAATGAATTAGTGCAATATGTTTTTTTTTCGAAAATTGTTTAAAATAACGAAGATTGTATTTATTTTATTTATTTATTTTTATTTATTATTTTTTTCAAGTAAGACGCATTAGGTTGTTATGTTCTGTGTGATGATGATGGATTTTTAATAGTTTGTTTCAGAGTAAAAAAAGGAATGAGTTGTCTACAAAAGTATGCAAAGCAGGTAGAGGTAATCTGGAAAATGAATATGACTGGAACTGGATATGTTCTCTTATTTTTGAGAGCTTTAGCATTCTACGTGTCAAGTTCGAATCTTGATTTTGTAAGAGTTGAGTAATGATTTATTGATTATATTTCGGAAACTAATCGGGATCGGAAGTTGTTGATGGAATTGGGCTTGGCTCTGCTCATCCGCAGTCTCGTTACTCCATCGTAGCTGATGTTTGTATCGATGAACTGGTCCGGCGGGAAGGGCCAGGTGAATTAAGGACTATTCACACATTTCAGTTCCGTGACAGTTCAGTGAAAGTGCCTTCAGTGCGCCGTCAGTGTTCTTTTTTTATCGGAACCCTTCCGTTCCGTTTCCGTACTGTTTCCGTTCCGGCACAGCCAATGCAATAACATACCGACTTCAGTGAAAATAAAAAATATCGGTGACGACGAATTTGAGTTTGCCGGACGGACGCTACACTGACGGCAAGCTGCACTGAAACGGCACGATGTCGGATAGGTGTAAATGCGGGCATAGAAAACGAATGAAATAATATCAGTATCCGTGCACGGTGTCGTACCGGCACTGAACCGGACCGGATATGTGTGAATAGTCCTTTACTGTCTGATACTGACAAAGATATCGGGTTCGATTCCTGAATTGATCAAGGATCTTTCCGGGTAGGAAATTTTCTTGAATGACCCTGGATAGATAGTAAGCCGGAAATATTTGAATGTTTTCTTGTTCTCAGTTGTACTTTAGAAGGAAAATCTATACCTGCTGGATTAACCAGATCGTTTTATATTTAGCTACCTGGTTAAAATATGTGCTCCATTTTTTATTATTATTTACATAAATCGTCCAGCTCACACCTTTGTAGGGGCTATGAGGTGGGATCATCATCACCATCATCACACTACTGACAACACTTTCTACCACCCTGCAGTAATATTAATTTCAACAACTTGTACTTATGTCAATTTCAACCAATCACGAGCTGGTCCGAAAATGGCTCTCGAAGTGTATTAACAATTGTCAGGTCCTGTCCTAGGGTGCTACCATCCAACTGACACTAAAAAATCTGTCCAGGTCGAGGCTCGATCATACGACAACTGGCTTGTAAGACTAGCGCCCTATGCATTGAACCGTCAATCCGGGTGGAAATCAGTAACAAATTCTAAATGTATAAGGAATGATTAACTGTATACATGCGATGCGAAACAATAGTAATATTATTATCAATTTTCAAGTTAGATATTTCTAAACTAGTGGTTGATAGAATGATGGATTGAAATGTAGCTACTGGTTAGTAATTAGTACCGTTTAAACTTCTCTAGTTTGGTTACATGTCAAACAATATAAAATAGGAAAAATTACTCACTGCCATGAACAAGCATGTTCCAAATTAAATTTATTTGAATGCAAAGAGTCTGGCAAGTGCATTTTAATAAATACGCAATGACAATTTAAGTAAATTTCTGATTAATTGTATAATTTCAGATACCTGTTTAAAAAAGCACTACTGGAGGACGCCATCGCAAATGCAGACTTGGCTGATCGGAAGGCCAAAGCGGCAGTAGCTTCCACAGAAACAGTTGCTCCATCAAAAGTTATCGTGCAAACAGATCAACCAAAACGGACAATCGAAGAAGGTGGGACTCAGTTTGACGATCATTGATATATTATTTTGTTTTCCTTTACATATGTTTTATTATTATCGTGCATGCCAATTCTGTACCTAACCGTATTCCTAACAAGTGTTACATAAAACTATTCCTTTTGTCATTGGGTTATTCGAAATAAAGAAACGTCCATCTTATCCGTTTTCCATTACACGACACGAGCTAACTAACTACCCCTTGCCAGATATTATTCCAGATGACATCGCCTGGGCAGAAGTACCGGAGTTCGATGCTTCCAATATAGAACTGTCCGAGGAAGAACAGGCTCGTCTGTTGGAAGAGTACGAGCAGGAAATTAAAGAACGCGAAAAAGCGGTCGTTTCGGGGCATATGGAACCGGTCGATGAAGCTTTGCTCGTTCAATCAGACATCGAAAAGACTCCGCAGAAGAAAGTGATCACGGTTACCAGTAAAGTTGCTGGCGGTTCAACTGCAACGAAGAAAGTGTCGTCACAACCACAAAGTGCTAATAGTAGAAACATCAACCAAAAAAATCAGCAGCCACAAAAGGCTGCCAATGCAAAAAACCCCAGCAGGGTTGGAAATAAACAGAAAACTCAAATCAAGCCACAGAAGCAAGAACAACAGAAAGAACTGAAGATGGAGAAGGATCATTTTACAAAAGATGATGTTTCATCATCCAATTCCGACGAAAGCTGGGAAAAAGAGTTTGACTTAGAATGAGCTACATTTTCCTCCTTTGTTCCAAATGACAGTTCGCGATAAATGATGATGATTATTCCTCGAAACAGTTATTTTAAAATGTACATTATTAATTGAACTATAGTTCATTGGAAAGCATTTTAGATCAGAATCGATCTACTTCGATGGAGGCTGGTCATTGAAATCGTGTATGGCATAAACCGGATTGGATTTGGATTTGGAATCTGTAGGGCTTAGTGAACACATGTTTCTACAAATAAGTTTTTGTAAATTTTAAATCAAGCATGATTGTCTTAAATCCAATTTAAGATGTTGAATATTAATAGACAAAAGTGTAATAAAATATTCATGTTTATTTTTATTTGATGCATACTGTATTCATATATTATTCCTTATAGCATGGAAGTGAAGAATACTGATCCAGTAACCAAATGGTTTTCTAATCATATGTGTTACGTAGAATGTTTTCTAGTATAAAGATAATCTTTTTGTTTGCATAGATAATGACTACAACATTTGGTACATTTAGATGGCGTAGGTGCAGAACGTTATCACTGTCGCTTTTCGTTGTAAGCAGAAATAGATTGTATTATTTTAATACTAACCAAAAACTAAAAATTTCGTTCTCAGTTTAATTTATATTCGAACTTCCTTTGCATCCTGTGCAGTTTCATGGCACCCGTTGCTCTAACTATCTTAGCTCCACTATCCATTTTTTTGCAGTCCCAATGAATATACAAGGATCTGACATATCTGTTTAAGGTGACCGTGGGTTAAAGCCAGGGAAAATCAATTTAAAAGTATTAGTGAAACAATACTTTTTCATATCGTAATAATATTTGTGAGTAGAAAGGGATAAAGTAATAATATTTGTATGCTGAAAGGAACTATTCAAATCACCTATCAGAACAGTGTGGACTTATCTCATCTTCATGCTCATTCTGAAGTTAACAAATTGCAATCATGCGTACAAAAGATTATAATGATTGTGCCAAAGAAGATAATTTACTGTTTCCCTTCGCTTGATTCTTACACTGCAAAGGAATCTGTAACATTGATGGATAAAGTATAGTAATACTTGTATGCTGTTTTTATTTTTTTCGTAATTATTTATTAATTTTTAATATACATAACTTTTTTGCAATTTAGTTTTTAAGAAATTATTTTCGAAAAAAATCATAATTTTGTCAAAATAAATATCATTTCTCACAAAACTAGTAAAAATGCAAACGCCTTCGCAATCGATTTTTAAGTGCAAGTCTAGTGCTGCGATTCAACTGGCACTACTTATCCATCCAGGTCGTCACTTGAACATATGACAATTGGATTGCGAGATCAGCACCTTGTGCTTTGAATCATCGAACCGAAGCCTTTTAATAAAAAAAACATGTTTTAATCCACATAGTGATGTAATGATACCTTTCTCATATCAATCACACTATCATATATAATACTGTGGAACTCTTCACAATAATTTTCGAATAACCGGAATCGCTTTGTTTGGCCGTCTGCTGATAATGACTACTGATTGGAGTGGTTGATGTTGATTTAGATTTTTCTTACGATTGTTTCGCGTCTTTAAGGTGAAATGTAGCGTCATAATATGCGCGCAAACTTTTATCCGCTTCAGTTGAACGAACTGTCGCACAAAGCATACCAAGAAAATCGGACACATAGAAACAAGAACTTTTTTCAATGATTGAGCGCAGTGGGCTTACCTCTCGTTATATTGGGTTGTAAAAAAGACTGGACGTAATGAATAATAAGAAGCCAGTTGTCAGGTCTTGTCTTAGGTTTCTGCTACTGCGAGTTTGTGCAACCGGTATGATGAAATATTCACATACACAGCCGAAGAAGGTCGACTCATGTGTGTGCAATAATGAGTTCACTACATTTTCTCGGAGATCACTAGCTGGGATTTTGAAAACTTAGATTGAAATGAACAAACTTTATAGTACCATAAACTACCATTAACTTTTTTCGGAAGCGACTTCCGGAATTATAGCATGAAGAGTCTAGAAATGTCTATTTCAACGATAACGAACCGAAGATCAAATGTCCTCTGGCCTCCGGTGCCATCATCAATAGTTTAATATTTTCTTAGATTACATTATTCGAATACATTCCAATTATAACTAATAGTTCATCTTTCCATGCAGTTAAAATTATTTATGTCGTTTTCGCTTGATGCCAAACCTAAACCAGTTTCCACTCTAACTGCTGTCAAACCGTTTGTTTGAAGCCAGTTTTGAACCTAGTTTTAACATTGTTGAACTGAAAATCGAGTCAGTTTCGAACCTGGTTTTTATAACAGGTTTGCTCGAACCCTCGTTGCTAAGTGCGAAATCAACACAGTTTCGTGAAAAGTGTTTGCTTGATGAAACTACACTGGGTCAGTTTCAGTTTTCTCAATCGAAAACGACATTAGTGAATCTTTTCTCAAGCACATATTTGGGGCACGAAATTAAATATAAAGTTATTTCGTAGCTCATTATTATTCAATCGATTTTGAAAGCAAAATCAAGCGTTGATTCATTGTATTCATAATAATTGAAAAACCAATGAATTCCAATAAGTTTTCCATGCTGACTGGCTCCAAGTTGACCACAATGTTTATCATTTTGTTTGTATATCAGGTTAATGAACGATAATACTTGGCTTGTATTCATTTCATTCAGTAGCTTGTCAATGACGAAGTTTTAGTTTTGCTATAAAAATTGCTACAATCTAAAATAATACTTGTTATACGATATTACACAGCCAAGCTTTATTGCTTCAGCAACATCAATGCATTGAACTCAACAGAATTGGACATTATTAGCATTATAAATGACAGTTACTTAGAAAATAAACGATTTCTTACAATACCCATTTTATTGTATTCAACTGGTTTTTATTTCAACACAAAACCCAATGCTGCATAAATTCGCGTCATTATTTTCTATGTAATTTTTGCTCACGATATTATGCCACCGTGCCCAATGTGCATTTCTCACACCACCTTAATACGAAACAGCAGCGCGCAAGCAATAAAAAAAATGCGGAAAAGTTTATGTAAACTTTTTCAAATTTCGGTTGTTTTAGCTGAAATTTTATAATTTTCAGTTGCATTTTCAGATTCTTTGTGAAATTATGCTACAAACACTACTTTTCAGTTCTAAAATCATCCCCGTGGAACGGAACAGTAACCGTTTATACATTTTAAAAACCAATTACGGCTCGGCAAAGCAAAATTTAAAAATTCTAAGAATACTTAGTTATGATAAATTTGATTTCGAAAACTTGAGTGTTTTTGGTTTTTCGAAAATCGGTCTAGTTTTTAAACACATTTGGTCGTCTACTGATAATGACTATCAAATGAAGTAGGTTTGAGGCCAGTTTAGAAACTTTTTCAAGTGTTTGTTTCGCCCATTTAAGTGATGGTATAAAATTTTGTCGTGAATACAACTTACTTTACTATGGGGTGCCTTTTCAAAATTTACCCTCTGAGAAAGTGATAAGTTTTTGATCGTGAATATCTATTGTTGTATCTAATGAATCAACATAATTCTTGCGACATGCCATCGGAAATATGATCAGAATTTTATGATAAAATTTTCAGTTTTGTGACATAGTCTCAAATAATTCAAAATTAAACTTTTCTTAAATGTTTGGTATAAACGAGTATCAAAGAGGATAATTCATAGGGCGCGTTTGCCTTTCTCGTATTTTTAAAGCTCATAGCTCAGTGATCTGTGAAAGGATTTATATAATCTAACTACCAATAGAATCGAAATTTTTCAATTTAAACGTGTATAGCAAAAGCATTGAAGTATTTCAATAGTACACTATTGAAAAACCTGTCTCATTTGATCCATGTCAACACCAGCCAATCAGAACGCGTTCTAAGGAAGAGAACAAAATATCTGCTGCTGTACAACAAATCGTCCGGGAAAAATGTTCCGAAAAGTGGTGAATATCTCAGTGAGTTCCTCAATTTGGTCCTTGTGAATGCTAGAAACGAATCCCTACAGCATATTGATAGTTTCTTTCAATAAATTATGCAAATCCAAAATGAAATAATCGACATTAAAATTCTGTATGCGGCTATTTTTATAGCCGTTAGGACCGCCCATTAGTGAAAAAGCTACAAACGAAATCACATGAAAGGAAATCTCTTAACAAAAATTGAATCAGTTTGGATCAGAGAAGCCAGGTCTGCAGATTTGTCTGTAAATCTGCAGATTTGGGGTATAGTGCTGCAGACATTTTTTGTTGTGCAGACTTTTACAAACTTTTGAAATTCTCGCAGACTTTTGAAATTCTCGCTGACTTTCGTCTATATTTACAGACTTTTGAAATTTCCGCGACCTTTTTTTTTTTTGCTCGCCAAGTTAGTTTTGCGTGTCATACTTTATAGAGAAATTGCTGCCAGCAAGGCATACTTGCTCACTGCAGATTTTTTTTTTCAGATTTACAGACCCTGTCTGCAGATATTTTAAATTTTTACCTGGCATCTCTGGTTTGGATTCTATCGCCACTGCGAGCAGAAGTGTTTTGTGTCGTCTGCACAGCTAGTTTCGCTTTCGACAAGAGCGATTACGTCACAGCTGCCAGTCATTAGCATTGGGAAAAAAACAACGGTGGAGAACATTACACAATCGCCCTTATTCTGAATAACGTCGTATCGTTTTTTCGCTCGTATTTCATTTGTATTCCCAATAACGCTAGCAAAATCAAAGGTAGCTATGATTCGATCGAACCACATTCGATTGAAAAATCAATACGTCGTTATTCAGAATAAGGGCGAATATCAGCCGTTCTAATGGCTCTAAAAGTTTTCTAAAGAACTATTAGGATTTGTTGTTCGCAAATCGTAGGGAAATATCCTCAGTTTACTGCAAATCTAGAACAGTTTGCTTAGATTTGTGCACTTTTCGCTGTGTGAAATTCACAGTAATCGAGATCAAGTTAAGCATTTTTTTGCGAAAAATGTTCCAGAGTTTAATGTCGTAGAGAATTACGCAATTTGACCCTTCTGAATGCTGGAAACGAATCTCTACAGCATATTGATAGTTTCTTTTAATAAATTATGCAAATCCGAAATGAAATAATCGACATTAAAATTCTGTAAGCGGCTACTTTTATAGCCGTTAGGACCGCCCATTAGTGAAAAAGCTACAAACGAAATCACATAAAAGGAAATCTCTTAACAAAAATTGAATCAGTTTGGATTCTATCGCCACTGCGAGCAAATGTGTTTTTGACGTCTGCACAGCTAGTTTCGCTTTCGACAAGAGCGATTACGTCACAGCTGCCAGTCATTTACATTGGGAAAAAACAACGGTGGAGAGCATTACACAATATCAGTCGTTCTCATGGCTCTAAAAGTTTTCTAAAGAACTATTAGGATTTGTTGGTCGCAAATCGTAGAGAAATATCCTCAGTTTATTGCAAATCTAGAACAGTTTGATTAGATTTGTGCACTTTTCGCTGTGTGAAATTCACAGTAATCGAGATCAAGTGATGCTTTCTTTGTTTTTGCGAAAAATGTGGAAAAGGGGAATGCTTGAATAATTCATACAATTGATATTCGGAAGTGTTAAGGAACATGTCTGTTGTTTTCGTATTCACGACATCCAGTTATGTCTCTGACATTACCCACCCGCCTTTTTAACACACTTTACCCTATAATTCCAAAACCAGAAGTCGGATACAGATGAAATTCAGAAGTTTTGTATATAATCATAAGTTTCTTTTACTTTTGTCTTGTTTCGCATGTTTCTGAACTCAATTCTTTGTGATTGGAATTTGGCCATGGGATCTACCCGACGCAACAGTTTCTCTTATTCTGATTAGATTTGTGCACTTTTCGCTGTGTGAAATTCACAGTAATCGAGATCAAGTGAAGCTTTTTTTGTTTTTGCGAAAAATGTGAAAAAGGGGAATGCTTGAATAATTCATACAATTGATATTCGGAAGTGTTAAGGAACATGTCTGTTGTTTTCGTATTCACGACATCCAGTTATGTCTCTGACATTACCCACCCGCCTTTTTAACACACTTTACCCTATAATTCCAAAACCAGAAGTCGGATACAGATGAAATTCAGAAGTTTTGTATATAATCATAAGTTTCTTTTACTTTTGTCTTGTTTCGCATGTTTCTGAACTCAATTCTTTGTGATTGGAATTTGGCCATGGGATCTACCCGACGCAACAGTTTCTCTTATAAATATTCAACTTTGACCATCAGCTTAACTCGGTGCATCGAACTCTACTCTTGCCATGAGCTCTACCCGGCACAATTGAGACAATAAATGTTTGGCAATGAGCTAAACTCTACTCAAACTATATTATCATTTTTTTATGCATTTATTATTTTTTTTTGTATGAACATGTTCATTTTGATTGTATTTTATTTCATATTGGTTACATGCTTCTGGCAACACTTGAACAAGCATTGCCTTGGAAACTTTTCTTTAGTTTTTCGACTTCTCATGTTCTTTCTGTTTTTTACCTTTCTCATATACAAAGGCTATGCCATCGCTGTGAAAACCGACTTTACAACCGAGGCCCGGAGGGCCGAGTGTCATATACCATTCGACTCAGTCCGTCGATATCACAAAATGTCTGTCTATTTATATATACATATATATATATATATATATATATATATATATATATATATATATATATATATATATATATATATATATATATATATATATATATATATATATATATATATATATATATATATATATATATATATATATATATATATATATATATATATATATATATATATATATATATATATATATATATATATATATATATATATATATATATATATATATATATATATATATATATATATATATATATATATATATATATATATATATATATATATATATATATATATATATATATATATATATATATATATATATATATATATATATATATATATATATATATATATATATATATATATATATATATATATATATATATATATATATATATATATATATATATATATATATATATATATAGACAGACATTTTGTGATATCGACGGTGTGTGTGTGTTTGTGTGCATGTGACAAATAATGGCACTCAATCTTCCCAGAGATGGCTAAACCGATTTCCACAAATTTAGATTCAAATGTTCCTGAGTTTCTCAGAGATTGCTGAACCGATTTTCGCAAACTTAGTTTCAAATGAAAGGTCTTACGGACTCATACCATTTCATTTCGATCCGACTTTCGGTTCCGGAATTACAAGGAAATATGAGCTAATTTATTGAATAATGCGCACTCGATTTTCTCGGAAATTTCTTAACCGATTTTCACTAACTAAGAAAAAAATGAAAGGTCTTAAAATTTGTTAAAAAGTCTCCGGAAAGTTGATCCTGATCCGACTTCCGGTTCCGGTATTACAGCGCGATTAGTGAAAATTTTCAATTTCATGAGTATTTTTTAACAAGCGATAGCGAAACAAGGTGTACATTTTTATATAACGGGCCCGGACTTTTTAGGGGGGCCGTAAATTCGAGGATTTAAAATTCTTTGTTGTTGCTCATAATGGAACATACCTTGGGACCTTTTTTTTTGCTCTTTCAATCTTCCAAGAAAGAGGTGTTTTTCAAGGGGCCCTTATTGAAATCCCCCCGGGCCCGGTTTTTCTCTCAGTGGCCCTGCACATATTACTTCACAAAACTAAAAATTTACTCACCAGCGCCGAAAAAGATTAAACGTGCACCCGTACAAACGGTAACACAGAAACGTCTGAAAGTAGGTAACAAAAAATAATTGTAACAATGTGGATGTGATAATCAATTGACGTGAAAAAAAATGTTACTGAACATCAAATGCAATAATGTTTAAACTTGGCCCGGAAGGCCAAGTGTCATATACCATTCGATTCAGTTCATCGAGCTGAGCAATATCTGTGTTTGTATGTATGTGTGTGGCTATGTGTATGTGTCTAATAATCTCATTAGGTTTTCTCGGAGATGGCTGAACCGATTTTGACAAACTTCATGAAAGGTCTTAGGTGTTCAATATTGTACACCGTCACTTAAACCGGCAAAACAAAACACGTAAAAAAACTGGTCTCAAAAATATACAAATCGATAGCCATTATCAGTATGTAACTAAACAAACCGGTTTCGGCTATCCTGGTTCCCGGGCTCCGGTTCCGGAAGCACCGGAAATAGTGGTCATATATTCCAAAATAGATCTCACATTTTCACAAATTTGGATTCAAATGGAAGGTCTCGATACGGAATTCCTGAATATCATCCGGATCCGACTTCCGGTTGCGGAGTTATAGGGTAGTGTGTTTTCAATATTGTACTATACACAAAAAAAATACTGCATATTTTCGGATACAACAAAATTTTAAATCGTCGTTTAGAATATGAACTAGTAGAGTTTGTACACCATGTTAATTGGTGGTCGTACGAACCGACTTCGATTATACCGGTTCTTAGGTTCCTGTACTGGAAGTACATTTAATAGTGAACCGTTTCGTTTTCTAATGGATGACCTAACCGATCAGAGAACTGTTTTATTCTCTATGCACAAGCAATCCTAGTTTTCTTTCAAAATCCTAAGGGAAACATTGTGAATTGAATACCGCAGTATTATATATGAGAAGAGCATCATTACACCACTAGGTGGATTAAAACAGGTTTATTTCGAGCAATATTGCATATAAATCACACGTTATTACATTGAAATAACGTATTGAGTAAATTACATCAGCTTGACTGAATGCTATATAAGATTCTGATAGGAAGTTATGCATCTTTTCGTGTAATATTGAAATCTTTAGAACGACACCAACACATCATCATTTTGATATTATCCGTGAACATTTGGCTATAAACGAAACGAATACCATTCAGCAACCACCGAATTCATCTGATTTGGCTCCCTGTGACTTTCTCCTATTCGGTCGACTCAAGAAACCTCTCCGTGGAACGCGTTTCAGCACCCGCGATTAGAATATGGAAAAATCGCAAATGGCTCTGATGACCAAACCGAAAATTCAATATAAAAAATGTTCCGAGGATTGGATCAAGTGCTGGCATAAGAGTGTTGCAGTCGATATGGAGTACTTTGACTGGGACATCGATTTTGATGAATAATCTTGTATTTTTAATTTTTTGAATAAAGTCCGGAAACTTTTTGATCAAGATAGTATGTAAACCCTATCATATCGATCACCTTTTTTTTATTTTTTAAGCTGCGAGCAATATGCATCCGTCGGTTAATCATTTGAGCCTACGCTCCTGAAAATGAAAACCTCTTGTTTTCCTGATTAGCTGAATGATTCACAGCGTACACTTTTACAATAGGAAAATATATTTTTTAGCTCCAACAAACTAAAACTCAACGTCTAGTTACTAGAAATTAAAAATTCTGTGTATAAAAAGCAATCTTCCTTGTAATTCCGTTTTTTCCCGGGTCAAAATTTTCCGAAATCGATCTTTGAGGTTTTATCCACGAAGCGTCAAGTTTCACTAATCTGAGCATTATCCATCGGTCATCAGACGAAACAATGCGCAACTCTGACACATATTTGTTACTTTGGTAAATAAATAACATAATGACGGAACTAAAAATCAATGATATGAGAAATTTAATTAGTATCATGGCATCAAATAAAATTTATAGCTTTTACATGATCTTCTAATCACATGCTTTTTTCTGAAATAGGCTATAACCACACACTCTCCACCCTCCTGCTCCTTTTCCAAATCCTTCTCCGGATAAGTTATTTTGTTGTCATATGATAAATGCGTCCATCGTGATAACACAACTTTCATTTGAAGGTTCTCAGTAACAAAACAAGATATTTCTTTCGAATGGAATAAGATACCGCAGTGGAGTCAACTAACTATATTTATTTGGACACCTATAGTATTACTTTTGAATACAATAATTTAGTAAGCTTAAGGATTCTCCTTTCTAACGTCTCGCGTTCAAGTGTAACATATTATTGGCTATAATCATTTACTAAACCTAAATTCAATCAGCAAATCAAGTGTAACAATTTTACCACAGGAAACAAGTAAATTATAATAAATCATGTTGATAATTTTATTTCGAAAGGTGTATATATTGGAAGACGGTGGATATTTTTAGTGAACATATTTCTTACTTTTCCTTGGAAGACATGATTTCAGCAAGTGTATAGTTAACGACTAGATAATTTAAAATATTCAAAACATTTCAGTATTCACTATATCTGTAACGATTGTAGACTCATCAGGATCGTCTATTTATATTATATGTTTTTTTTACGCTTAATCGACTATTTTTTGCAATTCTCAGTTACAATAGAGCTGATAAATATATTATAACCGCATAAATACATGATTTCGTGTTATTGTCAATATACGTTTAATTGTTTCCTTCTTTCTGATACACGTTTACGCATTTCATGGATTTTATGCGTTTTATTGTAACGATGTTCATTTATTGCATTTTTGTGTACATATAATACGCATCATTCAATCCCTCAGATACTAACTATTTGCGTTAATTTCATTCTATTAATTGTAATTTGTCAGGTTGCAGAAAACTTCTCTGCAACCTTTGGAAGACAGTTGGATTAACTGTTTTTTTTTCTTTTCTGTTGATTTTCATCACATGTAGGAAGACAATGATCATTTCGTTTAAATCGTAAGTTGTAAAATTTGATTTTCCCTTATTCGTTATTTTTGGGCACTATTCCTAGATAATTGGGTAATATACACTGGTTTCCAGATATGTCTAACCGATAAACGTGCGCGCAATTAATTTCAGCACGATACTTCAACTTCCAGTCAACTCAAACTATAATTATATTTTCTTAAGTAAATTGTCGATAGTAGTAGTAGTAGTAAGCTTAACAACTACACATAATTGCATTATCAAATGAAGTATCGCTAATGCTCACACGCTTTTCTGAAGATAATTAGAATGGAAGACCAATCTCAAATGCTTTAATTAAAGCGGTTCCGGAATCGTAGATTCCAACCACGCCAAATAAAACACCCAAAAAGATGATGAAAAAATTGTAAGCTCGCTCCCTCTGATCTAGCAGGTGTCCTCTTAACTTCAAATGGAAGTAACATGGCCAAATAAAACTAAGCATTGTGCCAGTGAAACTTCCGATGAAGCCCATCAAGATTGAAAAGTGCGGAATGAAACAAGCCATCATAATGGTTCCAACAATAACACCTAATCGCCATGCAAGACCCCAAACCTTCAAATCGCCGTCGAGTTCCCAAACAACGGGGAATATGGTCTTTGGTTTTCCACGAAAGAATGCCCGCTCAAGTAATTCGCAAGCGGCAAAATACGGCAGTGGATAGCTGAGAACTGCTTTGATAACAAGACAGAAATTTACTAAACCCTTAAAAGCCGGGGAATGCAGATTGTTTGTAATAACCTGCTGAGTATCATTCTGGAATGTTAGGAAGCAAATGTAACCAAAGAGAGCCTTCAAGGCTGCTGCAGCAATATGAGACCAGTCCAGCATCCAGTTGAATTTAGAACGATCCTCCATGTTTCCTTCGAGTGTCGGTAAAAAGATCTGCGACGTGTAGGAGAAGACAATAACACCAAGCGAGATTGGAAAGTTTTCGAAATCCATTCGCCACTTGACCTTACTCCAGCCCCAGTCGCCGATCTCCAGTAGGCAGTAGCCAACAATGATCGCATTTATAAGCAGATGCGACATTGTGCACCAGAACGACAGCAACGAGACATGGTGGAGCGATTTAAGGAAAGCCAATGGCAGTAGAAAGATTCCGCACAACATCATCCACGATCTGGTGTCCAACGCACCGTCGGGGAACGAGCCAGCCATCAAGTCACCACAAACTACCACGTACAAAATGCAGGTCATCAGCAGTTCTATGATCTGCGCTATACTTACGACTCGAGCTCCGACTTTCTTGCCGAAGCAGACTTTTGCGATAGCTACGTAACTGTCCCGAACACGCACTGGCTCGCCGGTTTGCGGATCCGGTTCGTACAAACACTGGACCAGAATTTTGCCCGTATAGCAGCAGATGTGTGCTATTCCGACCATCGCAATGATGGCCCAATAACCACCACGAAGCACAGCAAACGGAAGCGACACGATGAACATACCCTGTGAAAAAAAACGGTTGAAATTACTATATAAATTAAGGTAAAATCTTTAATAAAATAGCAGTCAATAGCAATTTATACCTAATATTACCTCTGCATCAGTATATTAGCTGGTATATAACGTGATTAAAGGACAAAAGGGTTGTCTAGATTTAAAAAAAAAACTCACATGTCTCTACTTAGAGAATAATAGTTATATTATCCAGACAAGCTTTTTTTGTTGAATTTTATGAATGAAAATAAAACTAACGCGGTAAATCAAAATTATGACAGAAAGATTTGAAAATTCAGAACGAATTCAGAATTAAATTCAAATTCATCAAATTTCTCGAATAATGAAATTTAATCGAGTAATCAAATTAACCTTTTCGACCGTTAAATGGTGCTGCAATCGTAAAAACGATCAGGCGCGGTAACTATGGGGGGCAAAGCAAAGCACTTTTTGCCCCTCCAAAATATTTATTGGAGTAGCCATGCCCATCCAATATTTTGGTAACTGGAATGAATATTTGTGATCGTGTCAAAACATTCGGAAGAGAAACTAAACTTGCTTACTTGGTTGCTGTTTTATTTGCTCCAACCGCTCTGAAAAGGATTACGGTGGCCTATAGTAGATTCATGCTTAGAAAGACTCCTTTTACAACGTGAACCAGCCATTTGTTTTGTTTTAACAACAACATTTACACGTCCGGCGTCATTTTGAGTATGGGAAAAACTAGTTTCATTTTCTTATTAAGCATTACTTTTTGAGAGGCGAAACGTCGAAGGTAAGTAGTGGTTTCGTGTTGGCCAATAAACTTTAGGCCGATTTTCGGCATAACGAACAACCGAATTAGACTGGCGAAGTAAAAGCAAAACAAAAACTAATTGTTCTGTATCGCTATTTTACGAGATTCGTAAAAACAGTATTGGGAAATCGAGATAAAGCGCTGCCAATCTTGTATGGCAAGAATCCGACAGGAACAGAACCGATAATAACCGCTAGACGAAATTCTCTGCCGGAAACGGTTGTTGCATTGTTGCCAAACTCTTCCGGGAATTCTGGCATAATTCCGGCAAAAAAAGGCTGGCAGACATAGCCAGCCGTCTGGAGGAAAATGTTTATCGATTTGGCATTGCATCATGTAGCCATTTCTCGTGGGATTGAAAAATATACTTATATTCCGATATTCGATAGGTATATGTGAAATTAGAAACTATGTATCTACTATTTCAAAAACATTACTTCTACTCCTTATTTCCACGTATAAGCGTTGTGGAGTACCAGAAACAATTACTTTTAGCCACGTAAAGACGACACGTGAAAGCGAGCAAGTCATTTATTGTGTTATAGTATTTCGTAACAGTTCGGCTGAAAAGTTCGTATCGTTTAATAGAAACACACATTTTTTTGCCAAAATTCGTTTTTATTATTCAACATAATTGCCATCAGATGCAATACAGCGATTATAGCGATCTTCTAACTTTTCGATACCATTTTTGTAGTACGATTTGTTCTTTTGTCTCAAAATAGGCCTCAGTTTCAGCTCTTTTGGACGTCCACTGCGTTCATCGTCTTCGGTGCTCATATGACCAGTACGAAATTTTGCAAACCACTTACGAATTGTTGCTTCGCCCGGTGCAGAGTCTGGATAACACTCATCAAGCCATTTTTTGGTATCGGCGGCACTTTTTTTCATCCAAAAGTAGTGTTTCATCAACACACGAAATTCCTTTTTTTCCATTTTTTTCACAATAACAAAAGTAGCTTCTCTCAAAATGCAAACTAATAATCCGATAGCTGTCAAATTTATACACGTATCTTTTGAAGGTTGGTACTAACTGGAAATGGTATGGATTTAATTCTAGTGGCGCCCTCTCATAGAAACGATACGAACTTTTCAGCCGATCTGTTATTTTATATTTTGAATTACAATGATGATTCCTTAATCACTTACCTTATCTAACCCTAGCTTTTGTGTTCATTATTTTATACTTATGGAATGAAAAGTTCCGGGCATCTCACAGAAAAGACGTGAATAGATTCGAACCGCGTTTTTTTGTCGTGAATACGACTTACTTTAGTATGTGGTGCCTGTTTCAAAATTAGCCATATGGCAGAACTTAATCGTGAATATCTCGACTTGTATTAACGGCAGCAACATAATTCTTTCACCATTTCATCAAAAATATGATCAGGAATTTAGGATAATATTTTGAACAGCGTGAGATAACCACAAACAACTCAAAAATGAAGTTTTTTAAAACTTTGAAAACAACGCGGAAAACTCTTTACTTTTGCTTGGCTTTTTCGTGCAAGAACTACGATTTCGAGGTAGTCAGGCACATATCTTCATCTTAATGCGTATAAAGAGGGAACCGTGGTCGAAAATCGATCATTTCTTCTTGTGTGTTGGATGGAAGCAGACGTCGTGAGAATGATTTATCATTTGCTCTCCAGTCCTCGAGGGAGCGATATCACCAACAGCGACGTTAAAACCTCAAAAGCTCTGGTCAAAGTGCCAGTTTTCAGGATAATTTGATTAGCTTTGTGCAATTTTCGCAGTGCAAAATTTGCAACAGTGTTTAATATCTTAGAGAATTACACAATTTGGCCCCTTTCTGAATGCCAGAAATTTATCTCGTACGATAAATTTATATTACGATTTTGATAACGTTTTTCACTCAAACATTTGAATCCGGAACGAATTATAATTACATCAAAATTCCGTATATTTGTATTTAGAATAATAATTGTATACCCAAAGAATTATGCGAAATTTACTTCACTATACTACACTATACCGTATACGGCCCATTTTCAACCACTTGTAGTTTGTAGTAGAACTTTCTGCTGACTTGCTATATAAAATCCATAGCACCGACTTAGAAGCCATGAATGAAAGGTTCTTTCAGAGCTACCATTATTTTATCATAAAGAACTGGTTATTTCGTAATATTTAATTGTGTTTCAGAATGTTTAATGTAACTAATCTGTACTTTAGTTTAGGAGTATCGTTTCAAATTCTAGTAGTGAAAAAGAGGAAAGCTTGCAAAATTCACACAATCGATCAACTAATTGATATTCGAAAGTATAAAGAAAGAGTGTCAATTGTATTCGTATTCACGACATCCAGTTATGTCTCTGACATTACACACCCGTACTTTTTTGTTGAGAACAAGCCTCTAGATGGCGCAATACCAAATTTCATTCATCTGTTTTTTGCATAACAGCTGATTGTATCAGACGAGGTCTAGTTTTCATCAAGCTATAGAAAAAGACGAGTTTCGTGTCCTGATAAAATAGCAACGGTGAAATTGAACGATTTGCGGTACGGATTGGTCCACCATCCTCCGTATTCTCCTAATATGGCCCCATCCACTATTATCTATTTCTAAACCTGAAAAGGTTTCTCCAGGGAGAAAAATTTTCGTCGAATGCTGAGGTCATTGCAGAAACGGAAGCCTATTTTAAAGGCCTTGACAAATCTTTTTTTTTCAATGGGTATTGCTCTAGATGGAGATTATACTGAAGAATTAAAAAGTTTTTACGCTAAAATATCGACTTTTTCTTTGTTAGGCCCGGGACTTCTCATTCCATGTAGTACAGTAATATTTGAAAATACTTTTTACGCTCGATTACTGATGACTCGGAAATTCATGATCAGGGGATTTGTTGAGTTATCAGTAAAAATTTGGTGACAACTTGGGCAAGAATTAGCCCTAACTAAATTTAAATAAAATTTAAGCGTGAGCTGACAATGAAGTCACGCCTTTTTTTAGAACGGCCAATAAGCCATCCATCAACATTCACTTTGAAGAGTAATTTCGAATAACTCGGCACTCGCTAAGAATAAGTCATATAGTAAACGGCAGAGAAAAGTTTTCTCTTTCGTGTGGTGTTAAATTTAATACTCTATCTTTCATAGCTCGCTTGCCATTTCTTTCGAAAGTGGAAGTTGACAGGTGGCTTATTGGCAGTTCTAAAAAAAAGGCGTGAAATCAAGTCTGGTTCGTAACATCAAAAACTTTTGCTGTTTCGCTTCTGATTTATATTATCTGGTTCCCAACTGATATGTCGCTCATTAATTCAAAACCCTCGGATAAACCCGCAAAACAGCTTAAAGTTAGCGAAAGGTAAAAATTTCTAATATCTTCAGGCAGGGCTGCAAAAGTCTGTGAATCAAAAAAAAAGTTTGCGGGCTTTTATTTCTTTATAAAGTATGACACAGAAAACTGCTTTGGCGAACAAAAAAATTAATAAACAACAATTTTCATATGTTTTTGTGTGCGTAAGCATTTCGAAGCGTTTTCACAAAACTCCAACTTTATCTATTTACGCATTTTTCCTAGGAACTAGAGAACATATCCAACATTTGAAAAAAATCGGTTCAGTGGTTACCAAGTTATGAATTTAAAAAAGCCAGTTTTCCAATATAGCAAAAAAAAATTATCCACATATGAATGATCACCCAAATGCCAAAATGAGAAAAGTACGGGTCTAATATTTTTCGATGGAGAACGATTGTACCAAATATTACAAATTTCTGATAGGTTGTATATCTTTTTTTCACATGGAATTGCTGTATAAGTACACTGAAAATAATTTGCACGCTAGCATCATGTGCAAAGCATTCGATCTATCACTGCTTGTAGAACACATGAAATTCATGAAAATAAACACTTAACTCATAAAATGAGTGTAAAAACTGTTGAATTTGAAACAGAGTTGACCGATTCAAGTGTTTTGCACATACATTTGTGCTGTACTCATTCTCACTAGAAAATGAAGTGTTTAACACATGTAGTTCGATCCAATAGCAAAACACATTACATCCAAAGGAGAAATACATCGAAACTAAGTGCAAAATAATCTAATCTCGCATCTTAGTGAATTAGCACGTGAAATCTTGAAACAAATCGCTTTGGTTATGTATTAATATGAAAAAGCATATTAAATTGAAGTGGTGTTTACATATGAATCGATCGTGCTAATTTTTATTAGTGTACTGTCAATCAAAACATCGACTGAGATGTGAGAGATCGAAACCTGATATTTTTTCTGACTTTGTTTTAATTTTTCATTTTACTCCTATTTAAACAGAAAATAGAGATTTGTTCTTCTCAAAACAATCAGCTTACACTAGGAGATCTTCCACACTGCGGAGGAATATTTTACAGACCTTTAAAAAAATTACTTTTCGGGCGAGATCAAAAAGCTAGTTCCAGTTAAGACACTAAATTTGGTTCGAAAATCTAGTCAAGAAACTAAAGGCTCCAAAAATCTAGCCAAACAATCCCGATTTAGGATTTAGTTCCAGACTCTTGGTTCTAAATTCTGAATTTCTAGTCCGGAGACAAATTCTAAAAGTAAGTTCTAAAATTGAAATTTAATTCAGAATCCTGGTGGACCAGAAACCATATTCGGAATTCAGTTCCGGAATCCAATCCAAATGAGGTTTTACATCACGTAGATCTGTTGTTGGTACTGTTGGTCCTTATTACGACGCCCATTTTCAAGCAGGTAACCAAGCGAAATAGGTTTTCCACATTGTTTCCAAATGTTTTAGTACACTTAATTTTTTTATTATTTGTGGATATCTCACACAATTGAAAATTTAAACGTAAATTGCTGATTTTATTTCTGATGGCATGGAGAAAAAATTATGTCGTTGCGAAATATTTACGATTAAGTTCTACACATTCATTTTTGAAAAGGTATCCCATAGTAAAGTAAGACGTATTCACTTCAAAAAAAGGCGGGTGGGTAATGTCAGAGACATAACTGGATGTCGTGAATACGAAAACAATTGATATGTTCCTTAACATTTCCGAATATCAATTGTATGAATTATGCACGCATTCCCCTTTTTCACATTTTTCGCAAAAACAAAGAAAGCTTCACTTGATCTCGATTACTGTGAATTTCACACAGCGAAAAGTGCACAAATCTAAGCAAACTGTTCTTGATATGCAGTAAACTGAGGATATTTCCCTACGATTTGCAAACAACAAATCCTAATAGTTCTTTAGAAAACTTTAAAGCCAAAGCTGATCTTGTGCAATGCTCTCCACCGTTGTTTTTTCCCAATGCTAATGACTGGCAGCTGTGACGTAATCGCTCTTGTCGAAAGCGTGCAGACGACACAAAACACATCTGCTCGCAGTGGCGATACAATCCAAACTGATTCAAGTTTTGTTGAGAGGCTTGTTTCTACCTGATTTCGTTTGTAGCTTTTTCACTAATGGGCGGTCCTAACAGCTATAAAAATAGCCGCATACAGAATTTTATTGTCGATTATTTCATTTCGGATTTGCATAATTTATTGAAAGAAACTATCAATATGCTATAGGGATTCGTTTCTAGCATTCACAAGGACCAAATTGAGGAACTCACTGAGATATTCACCACTTTTCGGAACATTTTTCCCGGACGATTTGTTGTACAGCAGCAGATATTTTGTTCTCTTCCTTAGAACGCGTTCTGATTGGCTGGTGTTGACATGGAGCAAATGAGACAGGTTTTTCAATAGTGTACTATTGAAATACTTCAATGCTTTTGCTATACACGTTTAAATTGAAAAATTTCGATTCTATTGGTAGTTAGATTATATAAATCCTTTCACAGATCACTGAGCTATGAGCTTTAAAAATACGAGAAAGGCAAACGCGCCTTATGAATTATCCTCTTTGATACTCGTTTATACCAAACATTTCAGAAAAGTTTAATTTTGAATTATTTGAGACTATGTCACAAAACTGAAAATTTTATCATAAAATTGTGATTATATTTCCGATGGCATGTCGCAAGAATTATGTTGATTCATTAGATACAACAATAGATATTCACGATCAAAAACTTATCACTCTCTCAGAGGGTAAATTTTGAAAAGGCACCCCATAGTAAAGTAAGTCGTATTCACGACAAAACTTTAACGTAACAGCATTTTTTTGTAATCAACTCGGTCATCTTTATTACAGAGCTTATCATTTTAACCGAATCTACCGTGCATAAAAAATATTTCCCCCGAAAAAGATGTCAAGATGATTACCAGAAACAGTCAGTATAAACTTTATTTTGTTGTACAGGGTGGCGCAAAGAAATCTAACACATTTTGTTCTCCGGTTACACTTGAACCAAATAAGGAATGGAGAAACCGAACACGGCATCGAAAAGTAGAGAGAATGGAGATTTATTTTCGTTCAATAGTTTTCCATCATTGATCAGTGTCGATCCCCATGTTTTTTTTCATAACTCGTATTTTGCTGAATCAGTCGTACGTTACAACTTTTCGGGAGTTTAAAAAAACATTTTAAATTAATGGAGGGACTTCTCCATAAAGTGTAACGGATTCGTGTCAACATAATAACGACAATTTTGCTTATTTGCCGCGCCTTCCAGGTGGAAGTGGAAGCACTTCCTAGCATTTCGAGCATCTTTTTCGCGAACGAACGATGAACTTCATAATCCGCCAGGTTCAACTGCTGGGTGATGACGATCTTAAATGGATGAAACGTTGACACTCCATGATGGAAAATTACTAGACGAAAATAAACCTTCATTCTTAGGGCATATTCAGAAGTGTTTTAGTTCTAGATGCATAATTTATGCCAGTTACAAAATTTAAATCTGGATTTAATAACAAGAAAAACTGGCAGCCCCAGCAGTGTTTTAATCGTGTTTCAAATATACAAAAAATAGAACGGCATCGTAGACCAGTTTTAAATTTGACAGAAGAACTGGTCGAATAAATAAAACTAGAACGGCTTGCTGGGGATACGTTTGTTCCAGTTTCTGTTCTATTATAGATCTTCCATATAGAACTTCTAGCTGCTGAATTTGCTCTTACACTTTCAGATGCCGTGTTCGGTTTCTCTTTCCCTTGTTTGGTTCCAGTGTAACCGGAGAATAAAATGTGTCAGGTATATTTTGTTCGAAAACCGTCTCTGAACCGAAATTATTATCTGAGATAATAGTGCCAATTGATTAAAATTAAATTTTTCCTTTGAATAAATCGAAAATTTTCAACATAAACTGCTGACGCACTGATGAGCTGAAGGCAATACGTAGAAATTTTTAGTTGTAATTGCCAATGGTGTGTTGATTAGAGATGGTCGCGTTGCGGGTCAAGATTTTTAGTTTTAATGGCCAGATTCAAGTTAATGAAGTTTCATAGCGGACCATCTGTAGTGTTGATAAATTAAATAGTTTTTAACTGACGCTATGGCTCCAAATGCTATCTAGACACATGCTAAAGAAATCCATTCTAGATCATTTCAAAATTCTTCGTTTCAACAGAGTTTGCTCTGATCTCATTTTTTATCTATTAATAGGGTATTGTGCAGTATAATTCGCATTTGTCTCACCTGGATAGCATTAGTCACATTCCATGCTGCCTGATATTCATTGATTTTTAGCCCATCTGGCGTTTCCCCTTCGCAACCGCCAGCAAAAGTACTATCGGAACCAAACGATTGAACGCTACCTTGCCTGAAAAGTTGATGTTGTGTAGAATGTTTTCTTATCTTTCTCTTAAAATTCGAGTTTATGTTTATTTGAATCATACCTCGGGTAGGCTCCAGTTTGATAACCATTCTCGAAATCCCTCGGCTGATTGAACCCAGTTTCTTGGTACTGTCCAGCCGTAGGATCGTCGCCCCCTTCTTGATAATATGCTTTGGGGTTGGTGAACGGATTCAAGGGGTTCATTTCGGTAGTCCCACCAGTGTCTCCTGTAGAATCAGCTTAGGTAAGTCGAATGAACATTAAAATGAGTGAGTTGAAGTTGGCTTACCATCGGAATCAGCAAAGTGCACATTCTGTGGCCGTGGCGGAATATGTGGTGGTGCTCGCATACTCGTTCCCGGTGCCATATTCTCTCCTTCAGGCTGCTCGTAATCATTTTGCTTATTCTTAGACGGAATTGACTGACGAGCAGTTTGAAGGGCCACGTTCAGGACATTCTTCACCGGTGGCAGAGGCGTTGCACGGAGTGCATTCAGGAAAGACATCTTTGTCCGGTTTTATCTCTTCTTGCAGATAATGTGAAATCTCTCACCTATTAATTTTTCGTATTTTTTTTGTTACTATTATCTAGTTGATTTTTGGAAGACTTTTAGTGATTTTACTGATAAGTAAATTTATTTACTACATGCGCCCCAGCCACGTGTCATGACGATGAGAATATCCCTGAAAGGAATCAAAAACAAGATATCTATTATAACGAAAGGAATGTAGAACTTGTCATATTCAAAGTTTTCACAAAAGCTAGTTCTAAAATTGAAATGTTTTCCTTTTCTAACTTCTATTAGTTACATCATCCTTCTTCTAAAACTTGTAATTGTAAATTAATTGTTTGAAACTTTTGAACCTATATTATGCAAATCTACAATTTTCAACGTACTTTGAATGAGCGTCATAGTTTCTCGTTAGTATCTTTAGGTAAACTTTTCATTACATAAATCTGCTTCTCATAAACTAACCCAGTATTGTTTTGCTGCAATCTCACTAAAGACTAAAGTGTATTTGTAGTCACCTTTATTCAAACCTTAAACGACACCATTATTATTGGATCGATTTTTTCACCGTGCTTGTAAATTGTCAAAACACGTTATTCACTCTCGCCATCAAACACAGAACCACACTCTCACAGCATCATCATTGAGGATATGCTTCGCACCCCTCAGTGGGTGGTAAACGAGAAGAACGCTCTGGTGTATGTGGAGTGAGGGAAGTGAATAATTTTCTTCTAGCAGATACTACAGTGCAAAAGTTACGAGTTGGAAAAATGCGTTTTCCTACACAAAGAATTACTTCAAACTGCAAACAATACTCACTTTCTGATCCGAATGGAGGTGGCAGTAAATTTTCACACTGGTGAAGACTAACCGCAGCAAAATCTTTTCGGGGTGATTTTCTGGCACAGCGTGTGTACTACCGTTTACAGTGCCATTTTGGAGGAAAATGAATGCTCTCGTGATATGCTACATGAAATCCAGCAGTTACTCTACGGGAGGGGTTGGGCTCGTGGAAATCAAATGACAGAACTTGTGTTTCAACAGGGATAAAGGGATGCTGCGCGATATCAGGATAACCATTTTTGCTAGATATCAAAATCCTGAATCGACGGTTTATTATTGGTAGTTCAACTGAAACAATTATACCGGCGATTTTTTCTATTATCCGTGACAAAAATCAATTTTGGTCAAAAAATACGAACAAATGTGTTATAATGCACCTAGTGGTGTCATTTATTTATTCGAAGTAACCGGCACAATTCAGTCCCAATGATTATTTCTAAGAATATTTAAAACAAATTACATCATATGACCCTTCGTGATAGATGGAAATCAAAGCATGATGGAACTCTTTGAAGATCCGCTGCACTTTTGAAAAATCATTTCTTTATATTTTCTTATAGTAAAACATTTCAAATTGTCAAGCCTATCGGAAGAAAACTCTGGAAATTATGGACCTTCATACTTTCTTATCTCATATTGTGAAGAAGCTAGAGCTCGGCGCACAGGCCCAAGAGTTCTGCTTCGATTGACTTGAAATGTTTAATTATAACAAAATACAAAGAAAAATTATGATTTTTGGAAAGTGTTACGCCCTAGAAAAATAAATTGTTTTCTTCGATTTTATAGACAATAAACTTTAAACCCGTTTTTCTGTAAAGTATGTTTTAATAGTCCGTGTTTATCGTCATTTAAAAACTACTTCACCAATTACCTTCAAATTTTGCACACACTTTCTATATATAAAATACTCCACCCCAATGTTTTCACTTTCGTTTTTGTTTGTTACTTTGGGAGGGTTTTACAGCTGCAAAATAGCGGATTTACTCGCGAAAAATCGCAGTTTTGACTTTAAAAACCACAAAAAATTCGAAAGATTAAAAAAGAATCAAATAAAAACGTCCACTGCAACTATTTTGTTTTGTTTTTTTTAGACTTCTGATAATTCTACGCTGAGATGCGATGGACAATGCAAATCATGATTTCGAAATTGCGTCTTCGAGAATATTTCTTCACCGATTTATTTCTAATTATTTTTCCTCGAATAAAAATACAAAATGTTGCTCGACTGATGCTTTGTATTACGCATCATTTTTGCATTTATTGTTTTGAATGATAGTTTTAAAAAAATCGCTGATTGATGAAGATTGGGGCACAACGATGAAATCATATCACAGACTAACAGACATGACAGTATGAGTAAATTCTTATAAAAATAATTTTTCGTGATGCACTAGTTCCACCTATATTGTACTGCGCGAACTATTTACTATCGGTACACCCCTTGTTTTACGTAAAAGTTTTTTTACTAGTTGGTTTCCCCTCGTTTGTCAGCACCGATCAGCTGCTTGCATGGATGCCTGATTTCATCAAAATTTTTGAAAATGAATCGTCACAATAAATTATTGGATTACGTTGATAATATATTTAACTTTTTCGCGATGTTGGAAGGTAACCATTTATTTGACTCAACGTTGTTCATCTACACACTTAAAAAATGTTGCGTCTTCTTAGATGCACATAAAAGGAGCGTCGCGATTCACTAACATTCACAATACATAGCATGTAAAGATAAGTCATATCATTACCTTCACAGTTAATTTAACTGAAGTTTACATCGATACAGACGCAAAATTTATATTTACATGTTAGTAGATGTAATATTGTGTCATCACCGAAGAAATTACGGCATACTTGAATTTACGTCAAGCGTAAATTTCATTTTTTCTAAGAGTGTAGACTATTTTTTATTGTGTTGGTAGTTTTCACCCGAAATTAAGTGGCGGCAGACCAGAAGCAAGTGAATATGTATTAAATCTGTATCCTGCATGAAATTCGCATGGACGTATACAAATCAATACATTACAGGTAATTCTGCATGAATGGCAACTCTGTTGGTAAATGAAAAAAATAAACACAGTCTAGATGACAGACAGGATGTTTTTGATAGGTTAACGTGGCGCCATCATGACACATGTGAGTACTGTCCCAAATAAAGGAATATTCGAAATGACCGTTAAAATGATTGAAGAATCTAATTTGAGTGTCCTGTCTGTTAGTCTGTGATCATATTTCATATTATAAAGTTTTAATTTAAAACTTATGCACAGATAAGTTGCATCCTATTTAAAATAAAAACAAACTCAAATACTTCCCGTCTGCATGTACATGCTTGTTTCCTCTATTCTTCTGTTCAGAAGAAATTATGCATATTCGTTATGGTTTTATGTCATGTCAATATAATGTGTTTCTAAGCCGGGACTCTTTTTACACTGTTATGAGTCACTAAGAAATTACGTCCAGAGTCTTGCCGAATGGTTTCTATTTTGTCTATATTTTTAACAGCTGGTTGAGATTTTAACTTTAAATTCATTCACCTCGTCAGGCCAGGAAAACTTTCTGACCCTATATGCGGGGGGTTGGGAATCGAACTCAGGTAGGCTGCGTGAAACGCATCGACTTATCCACCGCGCTATACCCGTCCCCAAAAACTAATGCTGTAGTACAAAAGTCCCAAGGGATTTGGAAACATGACAACCACAAACGTACCCATTATTAAAAATTTTATCTGGCGAAACATATAACGATAAAATGACAAATAAGCTTCGCGAGTTTTCTTATCAAAACGAAATTTACATTTCATTACTCTCTTTACAAAAAATATTATAGATTAAACAATGCGTATCACTCACGCATTGTAAAATTTCTTGAAATTAATGTTATATACACTCGTCTCAGTTACGTCTCCAGCATCATGTATTACAACGCAAGTTTTCCATGATTTAATAACCTAGATAATTTAATTAAAAACTTCTCTAAGGTGTTTTTTCCTAAAATGAAATTGCTGCTGGGCGCGGAAATCATCCGAAGTGGTAACCCCAGTCATAGCTAGAAATAAATCTCTCCGAACTTGCAATGAGTCAATTCCAATCAACATCGTACGACTTTCACACCCCGGTAGCTATTGTGGATTTATCCATGGCAACCGTCGGAGCGCTTGACAAATAAACTAATGAGCAGTATTTAATAACTGAGCACCCCAGCGAACAGTAAGTACACAGATTTTAGACAGTAAATATTCGTAAATTTTGTTGTTGTTCTCATTACGAATCTCAAGCATCGAAAAGCTGTTGCAACTGTGTAGTTAATATGTTTCCAAAATGTCAGTTGCTCATAGAGATAAAATGCTAAGATCCTTAACACATGTCGTCCGTTCAATCGAAGTACAACCATTACAGTAGTCAAATCGAATAGGTTCGTGAGAATTTATTGATCGAACATTTCTTGGAATTTACAATCATTCGATTGATCTTTCACAGTTTGGCAAAAATTCCGCGTCGGTGTTGCAGGAATTCGGCATTATCTATTTTCAAGATTACATTGTAAATTTTAGGAAAAAACTAACAATTAAAACTACTGAAAAAACAACAATTAAAACTACTGAAAGTCTCATAAAAATTATACTGCGTTTTATTCAAGTTCGACTTCCGGTTCTAGAATTACAATGTGATAAGTTTTTAAATTCTCGAACCTTCATAGAAAATATACCAAAAACCCCAAAAAAAATCTTCTAGGTTGGGCTCAAAATTGTTTCAATTTGTAGGTCATATTGAATGAAACAAATTTCATTATACCCACCTCCAGTTTTCGGTTTAGTAAATAACGGAAATAGTAGTTTTTTACTAGATTAAAGCAAAGACATCATATTAACAAGATATCCAGCTCTTACATTTCCCGAGCAAATCTTTAGCAACATCCTTTTTTGCGACCATGGCGCCCTCAGGCGAGTCCGCATCGAATCACGTACATAGAAGTAGGAGAGAGAAATGTCAAATTCGTACGCGCCAAAATAGTAGCACTGCGCACCCATACAATTGACATGACATGTTGAATGAGACACCGTGCGATGGCGTTGCTGAACTGAAGATTGAGATCGCTCCAAGCTGACAGGGTCTGCTTAAAGTCAAATGAAAGGTGTTTTTTTAAGAATCCCTCTGTAAGACACGAAAGCTATGAACAATGACTGAATGACTCATTGCTGTAAGCGACCACCCCTTGCAGTAACCGTTTAACGGAATAAAAAACCTTTCCATTTTCATCACCGTCACCAGCCACAATCCTAAATCTAGAATTTTATTTCTGTCAGCTTGGACCGAAATCAATTTCAGTTTAGTAACGCCATCGCACGGCATCACATTCAACATATCATGTCTACTGTATGGGTGCGCAGTGCTGCTATTTTGGCGAGCGCGAATTTGACATTTATCTCCCCTACTTCTATGTACTAGATTCGATGCTGTCTCGCCTGAGGGCGCCTTGCTTGCAAAAAATTATGTTGCCAATGATTTGTTCGGTAAATGTGAGAGTTGGATATCTTGCAGACCCTGTCAGCTTGGAGCGAAATCAATCTTCGGTCCAACAACGCCATCGCACCACAGACTAACAGACATGACAGTATGAGTAAATTCTTATAAAAATAATTTTTCGTGATGCACTAGTTCCACCTATATTGTACTGCGCGAACTATTTACTATCTGTACACCCCTTGTGATATGTACAAGTTTTTTTACTAGTTGGTTTCCCCTCGTTTGTCAACACCGATCAGCTGCTTGCAGGGATGCCTGATTTCATCAAAATATTTGAAAATGAATCGTCACAATAAATTATTGGATTACGTTGATAATATATTTAACTTTTTCGCGATGTTGGAAGGTAACCATTTATTTGACTCAACGTTGTTCATCTAGACTATTTTTGATTGTGTTGGAAGTTTTCACCCGAAATTAAGTGGCGGCAGACCAGAAGCAAGTAAATATTGGTTCGATTTTGTATTGCGTTGGAGGATGAGAAGTAGGCACAATTATGTATATAGTTTTGGCAATATGAATTAAATCTGTATCCTGCATGAAATTCGCATGGAGGTATACAACTCAATAAATTACAGGTAATTCAGTATGAATGGCAACTCTGTTGGTAAATGAAAAAAATAAACACAGTCTAGATGACAGACAGGATGTTTTTGATAGGGTAACGTGGCGCCATCATGACATATGTGAGTACTGTCCCAAATAAAGGAATATTCAAAATGACCGTTAAAATGATTGAAGAATATAATTTGAGTGTCCTGTCTGTTAGTCTGTGATCGCACGTCATCACATTCAACATATCATGTCAATTGTATGGGTGCGCAGCCCTGCTATTTTGGCGCGCACGAATTTGACATTTCTCTCCCCTACTTCTGTGTACGAGATTCGATGCGAACTCGCCTGAGGGCGCCATGCTCGCAAAAAATGTTGTTGCCAATGATTTGTTCGGGAAATGTAAGAGCTGGATATCTTGTTAATATGATGTCTTTGATATCTTGTTAATATGGTGTCATTGCTTCTATTTAGATAAACGCTCCTTAATTCCCGAGACATGAACCTATCCGATTCAATACCGTCACACAACCGTCACATCGGTGATACTTTCTTCCAAACTGACAGGTTCCCGCATAATGGTTATGTGTATGTGTATAGGCCTGCTACGCCTGCTACTGCTTCTGGTGCGGCTGCTGCACTGCAACTCCTTAGTGTTGTTCCAACCCCGTCGTTTTGTGCGAGTTTCTATCGCTGCAAAGTGTTGTGCGTAGCAGAAAAAAATTGTTTTGGCTTAAATTGCTGATGTTGTTAGTTCTCACTATTCCGCGACGATAAATTGTGCAATTGAATGAACAACAGTGATTAAAACCGTGCTAAATATTGTAGAGTGTTGCAGGTTTTACGTGCGATAAAAATTTTGTGTGCCGGAGAAAATTAGACAGTGATTGGAGGTGTGTTTTTACTAGTACGCGTTTCTATTGGAAGAAGGAAAATTAGTTTTCCAGGAAGCTGCGACAAAAGATTTAATCCATCTATATTGGGAAAATTCATAGGCATCCTTCCTCAAACTAGCATCGACCAGTTTATCCTAGCAGCTTTTTGATAAAGGTGAACTGATAAGATGAAAAGATTCCAAAACAACTGACATTGATTTTTCTTTTAGGTAAAAGAGAAGTGTACTGTTGAATTTCTTGTGTAAGTAGATCAACCGTAGGTTACTTTTGCTATCTTCTCAAAAATCATTGAAGTATAACAAACAGGTGCTAAAAATAGTTTGTATTGACTAATGCATTGTTGTCTAGTGAGGGGTAGATTTTAATGAAAATCAGTGTCGCTCCAGAACGAAGAAAAATTATACACATACATACAAACTCAATGGCAAACGCTGAAAAGAACACCAACAGCATCCCACCCTGAGTTCTTTTCGGTGTATCCTGACAATAGAGCACAGGATAACGCGCATATCAGATTTTCTTACTGATACTGTGATTATTGTACCTTCTGACTGGTTCGTGATGCATAAGGGACCGTCAATGAAAATGATCTTTTGTTTTATTTTCTGAACGACATACCGATTAGAACACCAGAGGAATGTAGTGTCTAAATAACAAATTCTGCATAGCTAGTCACTTCCACTGCGATGCGACCAAGTTTATTTGCAACTCTACACCTGTTTGTGTACATATTATCACCTTTTTGTGCTGAAACAGGCAAACTAACGAGAAACTGGTTCTGCAGCAGAAATGTGTTAACTGCATAAGTGGATGGTGGCATTTACTGGATAATATAGGAAGGGTTATGCTGCTTGGAAGCTAATTGAACATCGATCGGTTTGGCTCGGTTGTAGCTAGAAGTATGTTGTGGTGCAAACTCTTCCGACAGATTGTATTGACTAGTCAATGTACACTATCGCATTTGTTTTTATTTATAGTACGAATCTGGTAGGAAAATTCTATCAAGCTATTTCCATTTTATGCAGCTTTTCTGATATGTATTACGTTGGATACACAATACTTTATTGATGTTGTACTATTCTTACATTGATGCCATTGCTTTCTAGAAATTATAAGCCCATAATCGTATATACTTTTTATTTGTTGGAGAGATTTTGAACTAAATTCGTTGTCTCGTTATTTTATTAAAGGTATTCAGATGTTTATCGTTGAGATGAAGATATAAGCACATTAAACATTGGTTTTAATTTGTTTTCCTACTGATCATCCTATTAAAAAGTTTGTTAATTTCAGAACAAATTGGCTCAAATGGCACGTTCCCCTTTAATATTTGGAGATTTGTGCCTTACCATCATTTTGTTTTTAGCATCATTTTCCCGATATATAAAAAGGAAGGATTGAAAGGAAATGGACTAGGATAATGGGAAAAATTGACGACACAAAAACACAAAAAGCAGAAGTAAATTCTGCACCCCTAAGGGATGCTGAACAATCTGCTGGGGATCACATTTAGTGGAAGCAGAAGTAAAATCTGAACCTTTACGAGGTCCCGAACAGTCTCCTGTAAAACCTATTTAGGTATGTCACTATGTTACTATGTTAGATTTTACAAAAGCGACACCATTCTGCACTCCCGGAAGAATGCAGAACGATTCGCAGTATGTACGAGCAGAAGTAAATTCGGTACCCCATAAAGGACGCCAAACAATCTGCTAAACCCTATTTAAGGTGAATACAGAAAGGATTCATTCACTCCAGGAAGAACGTTGAACCTTTATGATTATAGCTCCTTATTACATTGGGTGAGAAACGAGCTGTGTAGCTCCGCATACACAGACTCAGCCATGTATGGAGAACCAAAACCTCGGATACGTAGTTGCGTAGTTGCGTCAAAGCGGGACAGTTACATATCAGATGATATGAAGCAGTATAATCTCATTCACACAAATCACACGAATAATACTCAGCACGTTGAATAGTAACAGTTCGGCTGAAAAGTTCGTATCGTTTAATAGAAACACACATTTTTTGCCAAAATTCGTTTTTATTATTCAACATAATTGCCATCAGAGGCGATACAGCGATTATAGCGATCTTCCAACTTTTCGATACCATTTTTTTTAGTACGATTTGTCCTTTGCCTCAAAATAGGCCTCAGTTTCAGCGATTACCTCTTCATTGCTTCTAAATTTTTTACCAGCGAGCATTCTCTTGAGGTCTGAGAACAGGAAAAGTCACTGGGGGCCAAATCTGGAGAATACGGTGGATGAGGGAGCAATTCGAAGCCCAATTCATTCAATTTCAGCATGGTTTACATCGACTTGTGACACGGTGCATTGTCTTGATGAAACAAAACTTTTTTCTTCTTCAAATGAGGCCGTTTTTTTTTCTAAATTTCGTCCTTCAAACGCTCTAATAACGCTATATAATAGTCACTGTTGATGGGTTTTCCCTTTTCAAGGTAGTCGATGAAAATTATACCATGCGAATCCCAAAATACAGACACCCTAACCTTACCGGCCGATTGTTGAGTCTATCCACGCTTTGGGTTCAGTTCATCGCGTGCAGTCCACTCAGCTGACTGTCGATTGGACTCCGGAGTGAAGTGATGGAGCCATGTTTCGTCCATTGTTATATATCAACGAAAAAAATCGGTTTTATTTCGATATAACAGCTCCAAACACTGCTCAGAATCATCAATTCGTTGTTGTTTTTGATTGATTGTGAGCTCACGCGGCACCAATTTTGCACAAAGCTTTCTCATATCCAAATATTCGTGAATAATATGTCCAACACGTTCCTTTGATATCTTTAGGGTGTCAGCTATCTCGATCAACTTCACTTTACGGTCATTGAAAATCATTTTGTGGATTTTTTTCACGTTTTCATCGGTAACAGCCTCTTTTGGACGTCCACTGCGTTCATCGTCTTCGGTGCTCATATGACCAGTACGAAATTTTGCAAACCACTTACGAATTGTTGCTTCGCCCGGTGCAGAGTCTGGATAACACTCATCAAGCCATTTTTTGGTATCGGCGTCACTTTTTTTCATCAAAAAGTAGTGTTTCATAAACACACGAAATTCCTTTTTTTCCATTTTTTTTTTCACAATAACGAAAGTAGCTTCACTCAAAATGCAATATCTCACAAACTAATAATCAGACAGCTGTCAAATTTATACACGTATCTTTTGAAGGTTGGTACTAACTGAAAATGGTATGGATTTAATTCTAATGGCGCAATTCAACAACCACAGATTCTTTTAGTAATTTTCCATGTGAAGAAAATAATCGGTTTATTTATCCGAGAAAACCTGACGATTTGAACAGTGTTATGTTATGTTAAATTCACGTATCACTTTCAAAATTACGAATGTTTAAGGTTCTTTCAAAATTACGAATGATTATGGTTAGGATGCTAATTGATGTCATCATAGATGTTATTCGGAAAATTCGAGGTAAAACGATCATTTTAATAAATGAAATATCACTAAAAACAAGTGCGATGTTTGTACGTTAGCTATTTGAATGAATTAAGAATGTTAGAATAGTTCCAAGGATTTAAGAAGGTTGATAGATTCGAGTTCTACCTCTGGGGGACAGGCGCGGCAACTATGGGGGGGGGCAAAGCACTTTTTGTCCCCCCAAAAGATTTATTGGAGGGGCCATGCCCCCCCCAATATTTTGGCAACTGGAATAAATATTAGAAAATTTGCTAGGAATATCTTATGATAGAACCTTTTTTCTGTTATCTCCGTAGTTCGTCTCCGTAATCTTTCATATTTCTTAACTAAGTTACTAAAATTTTTGAACTAATTTTCTACAATGTGAAAAGTGCTATACTTTCCCGCTTTCGAATATTGATTATTACTGGAATAGCAGGGAAAATATTTGTGATTTTTACTTGGTTGCTTTGTTCTAACCTCTCCTTTTCCTTTATAAAAATGCTTTATATATAGCAAAGTTCAATGATCTGTAGTAATAATTTTTTGTGCCCCCCAATATTTCATGGAACTTGCCGCCCCTGCTGGGGGATATTTTTTCACAACCTCATCCGGAAAATTCTACTACGCAAAAGCTACCGATTTTATCGTGATTGCAAGCAGCCAAACTGGACTCAGAAATGGCTAAACTGAAAACCAAGGGACCAAAATTCGAGATCGAAAATTATAGAGAAGTATACTGATGGACTACCAAACTTATGTAAAGATGGACTTTGGGCTCCAAGAGCTTCCCGAAATCAAGTGACTTCAACTCACGGATATGGATACCCAGCAAAAATAAATTCCGTTTTACTAATACATTTGCTAGAGAATTTATGCCTTGGTAACATTTTTTATATCGCTAATTTATTTGTGATTAGCTTGCAAACAGAAATTTGATTGATTGTTTTTAACATTTAACCACTTGCGTAACTTGAAAATAACTTGTTTTCAAGTAAACTAGTTTAAACTTAGTCACCATCAACCACACTGTTTTTTGATGCGCCTTAAATCAAAATCTGTTTATGAAGATATTAAAAATAAATAACGAAATTATTCGTGTTTATGATAATGCTTAAAAAAAATTACTATTCTGTATGTTGTAATGTTGTAATATCTATGTTACTACTATCTCAATTCACAGCATCGATTTGCACATACGCTACGTGTTTATAGTAGTTTCGAAACGGCAAATAACTAGTTATGCTATGAAGAAACATTACCGTCACCTTCTTTAACCAGTCTAACATAAAATACATTCTCGTGATCTTGTCTTGCAACCTAAGACAAGACAAGACAGCTCCCGTTACGACTCCGGACCCAATCCTGGGAGCCACTTTGACGTTTTTGGTGTTCTACTGTTTTCCTTACCAC
The DNA here is from genome assembly GCF_030247185.1 of Malaya genurostris. Taxonomy (NCBI): domain Eukaryota; kingdom Metazoa; phylum Arthropoda; class Insecta; order Diptera; family Culicidae; genus Malaya; species Malaya genurostris. The sequence goes on from NC_080572.1 coordinate 99,436,392, forward strand.
AGGGTTATTCTCATCGTATTTCGCAGTGCGTGAAATGAGTGAAAATGCCCAAAGGAAATTTAAACTCAAAATAAACTAAATTCAACAAATATTATTTTATTACCGGTTCATAATATGGTGAACCCAGACCTGAATCTCTGAATCTGAATTCTAAATTTCATTTTTGAATGTGGATGTTGAGCCGGAATTGTTGACCTGCATTCTGTTCTTGAATCCTGGGCCTGGTGTCTGAGTCTAGATTTTGGACTTGAATTGTGGATCTGGGTTTTGGTGGATGTTTTTTCTTTAGGGGTTTTGGTACCGCATATGTACAGATTGTGTGCTCAGTGCACATAAAAATTTTATTTTAAATAACTATTTGATGGAATATGAGTTAAAATTAAATAATTAAGATTTGAATTGGGTGTTCAGCCACAAGTGGTGACTTTTCAGCCCTATTATATATATATATATATATATATATATATATATATATATATATATATATATATATATATATATATATATATATATATATATATATATATATATATATATATATATATATATATATATATATATATATATATATATATATATATATATATATATATATATGATTTGGTTATTACCATAAGGACTTCATTTGCTTCCGCAATTCTGAGATTTTTGTGTAGGGAAAATTCTAAACTTACTTGTATTGTGTAATGGGGAAAAGGAACTTATATACTAACCTACTAACTAATACAGAGAGCGAATCGATTCAATTGAAGGTTGTATCGATTTTTGTCGGAATTTGCTTATAATATTATGTGACATTACATCTAATGGTTCTATATTTGTGAGTCTGTGTAACTCATTTGTACTAAACCAAGGAGGACGCTTCAAAATCATTCTCAGAATTTTATTCTGGATCCTTTGAAGCGTTTTCTTCCTGGTGGAACAACAACTTGACCAGATTGGTACTGCATGAAGCATGGCTGGTCTGAAAATTTGTTTATAAATTAACAATTTGTTTTTTTGGACAGAGCTTAGAATTTCTGTGTATAAAAGGATATAAACATTTAATATATTTATTACACTTTGCCTGGATTCCTTCAATGTGATCCTTGAAAGTGAGTTTTTTGTCATACGTTAAACCTAAGTATTTAGCTTGATCAGACCATGTCAATTCCAAGCCATTCAATTTGAGAATGTGATTATTGTTTGGTTCAAGAAAAGAAGCTCTTGACTTATGAGGAAAGATAATTAATTGCGTTTTTGCTGCATTTGGTTTAATTTTCCATTTTTACAGATAATCACTGGCAATATTTAAACTTCTTTGTAGGCGACTGCAGATCACTCTTAGATTTCTATCTGTGGCTAATAGACTTGTGTCGTCGCAGAATAGCGATTTCCGACAACCAACGGGTAGATTTGGAAGATCAGAAGTGAAAATATTATACAAGATTGGAGCTACGCTCGAACCCTGCGGAACACCGGCTCGTACGGGTAGCAATTCAGATTTACAATTTTTGATAGCTAACCTGAAGAGTACGATCAATCAAATAATTTTGATCAAATAAATAGGAAACTGGAGAACAGACATTTTTGCTATTAAACGTTTGTGCCAAACACTGTCGAATGCTTTTTCTATGTCTAGAAGAGCAACTCCAGTGGATAACCCAGAAGATTTATTTGATTGTATCATGTTCGTTACTCTGATAAGTTGATGAGTAGTTGAATGTTCATGACGAAATCCAAACTGCTCTGGTGAAAAATTGAATTCTCATTTATATGAGACATCATTCTCAACAAGATAATTTTTTCAAAAAGTTTACTGATAGAAGAAAGTAAGCTAATTGGTCGATAACTTGATGTTTCTGCTGGGTTTTTATCAGGTTTGAGGATAGGAATTACTTTAGCGTTTTTCCATCTTTTTGGGAAGTAAGCTAATGAAAAATACTTGAAGAAAAATTAAATATTAAAAATTCCATCATTACCAGGAGCCTTCATGTTTTTAAGTTTCCTAATAATTGATTTTATTTCATCAAAATTCGTCTCAATAATGTCAACACTTGGGTTGAAATATGATCATATTTCAGTGAGACTTCATTTTCAATAGGACTCACAACGTTCAAATTAATATTGTGGACACTCTCGAACTGCTGAGCAAGTTTTTGAGCTTTTTCGCCATTTGTAAGAAGTATTTGATTTCCTTCCCTGAGAGCAGGAATTGGTTTCTGAGGTTTCTTAAGAACCTTAGAAAGTTTCCAGAAAGTTTTTAAATATGGTTTAATTTGTTCAACTTCTTTAGCGAAGTTTTCATTTCGCAAAAGTGTAAATCTATGTTTAATTTCTTTTTGTAAATCCTTAACTATGTTTTTCATAGCAGGATCACAAGAACGTTGATATTGTCGTCGACGAACATTCTTCAACCGAATGAGCAGTTGAAGATTGTCATCGATGATAGGAGAATTTAATTTAGTTTGAGCTTTAGGAATTGAAAGATTTCTAGCCTCGATAATGTAATGATTCAAATTATCAATTGCTGTGTCGATGTCCGCAGAATTTTCTAAAATAGTTTCATGATCCACATGATTTTCAATGTGAGATCTGTAATCCAAACAATTAGCTCTATGATAGTTGAATATAGAACTAATTGGATTAATTAAAGCTTCGTTGGAAAGTCTGAATGTTACAGGAAGATGATCTGAGTCAAAGTCAACATGTGTAATCGGTTCACTACAAATGTGACTTTGATCTGTTAGAACCAGATCAATTGTAGAAGGATTTTCACGGAAGAGAAGCAAGTTGGATTACTGGGATGAAGAACTGGGAAGTAACCAGCTGAGAGTTGATTATGAAGTATTTTACCAGTACTGTAATTTTGCCTACAATTCCACTGGACATGCTTAGTATTTAAGTCCCCTATTATGAAAAATTTCGGTCGATATCTTGTGAGTTTTTGCAAATCGCCTTCATAGAAATTTAATTGTTCGCCGGTGCATTGGAATGGCAAATATGCTCCAGCGATGAAATAAATTCCATGAATGGTTTTAACTTCGATTCCCAAGATTTCAATAACTTTAGTATTGAAAGAAGGTAAAATTCGATGTTTAATTTGCCGTTGGACAAAAATGGCAACCCCACCACCCATGCCAGTAAACCTGTCAAATCGATGAACCACATAATGTGGATTACTTTTCAATTTGACATTTGGTTTAAGAAAAGTTTCTGTCACAATGGCAATATGAATTTTGTGAACTTTGAGAAAATTATAAAATTCATCTTCACTCGATTTCAAAGATCGAGCATTCCAATTTAAAACATTCAAATAATTATCTGTTAAATTTTAAATTCATTATAATATTATTTGCAAATTGCCATCCGATTTTAAATGCTTCAAAAAGTGATGAAGTCGAATTCATTCGGATGATCATTTGAAAAAGTTGATCTTGTAGGCAGAGATGTCTATCTCCTCTGTGTGACGAAGAGCAAGCAAAATTTCTTCCCTCGCACTGACAACTTCAACGAGAGCTCTTCTCTTTCACATTTATACACCACTGTTGTGTAAAGTGTACACGCATCATGAGTGCGTTTGTTTATTTCCTTTTACCTCTTCCACTGAATCGCACCAAAGTGCTAGAGCATTAGCTAATAAATTCTCGGAAGTTCACAGAAGTGTTCGCTCACCATCACGCGCCAGTGGTCACTTGGGTGTATTTAGACGAGAGCGCGTGTGAGCGATTCATGCGAATAGAATGTGTTTCACTCGCGCCAGCTGCTTTAACCACAAGCACACACTCAAATGCTGTCTATTCGACACTGAGAAGAAGTGCGCTTTCCTCTTTGTGCGGTGCTTCGTTTTTTTCATCCTCGGTGTGGCAAAAATCTGACTCTAGCGTGTATCACTCTGGTGAAATGCCATCTCTGCTTGTAGGTAGATCATTTTATTTTCAGTTATATCGCCTAAATCAATTTCATTTGAAGAAGCGAATGGCATTGAAGGAATATTTGTAGGTAGACTGCCATTAGCACTGCCATTAGAAGAAGACGATATGGCCGATCTACCTATTAATAAATTGTTTTCGTTAGAAGATGAATTCGATAAATTCGAAGAAATAAGTGCCTTAGAAGAATTAGGCGTGGCATTTGTAACGATTTTTTGATTTTCTGTAAATTTAAGGTCGTTGATTTGACTTGTTGTCTAAGCGAACGAGCGTTTAAAATTTTTTCCCTGACAGGACATTTCAAATAATTGGATTAATGATTTCCATCGCAATTTGAACATGAAAATTTATCAGTGGTTTCATTCATTGGACAAACGTCTTTCGAATGCGATTTACCACAATTTAAACACCGTATATCCATATGACAATTTTTGGTTCCATGGCCGAAGCCTTGGCAACGACGACATTGCGTTAAGTTTGCAATACGATTATGCCGTTTATAATGTTCCCAATGGATTTTGATGTGGGAAATGAAACGTACTTTTTCTAAAGTTTTCAAATTGTTTACATCATTTCGATTGAAGTGTATTAGGTAAAGTTAATGGGAAATTCCAGAGCGTGGTTTAGAAGTACCATTCGCTATTTTTTCATAACTATTACTTGGGAAGGGGCAAAACCAAGCAATTCTTTTATTTCATTTTTAATTTCATCAGTACTTTGATCATTTGATAAGCCTTTCAAGACAGCCTTGAAGGGTCTGTCTGATTTTATATCATATGAATAAAATTTATGAAGTTTCTCGGACAAATATCGAATAAGACGTTCGTAAACTTCCAATCCATCAACCAAGACTCGACATTCTCCTCTTCGTCCGATTTGAAATGAGACTTTTACTTCCGGGAGAAAAGTAGAAAGCTCAGTACGGAATGCTTTGAAGTCGGAAATCATCACCGTCACTGATGGCATAGATTGATGTTTCTTCCCAGAACGACAAGCGTCAATTTTGGGAATTTTTGTTCTTCTATGTCGCTACAATCGGATTCAGGGAGAATCTCGTAAATATTGTTAGACGGCATAGAATCAACGGAAGAGAAATCCGTCCGTTGTCTTTTATTTTTACATTCAGATTCTATAAGATCGTGAATGTTATTAGAAAAATGTTGAATAACGGATTGTGATTTATTCCGTTATGAATTATTTTTAGCCTTAGGCTTGTTGCCTTTCCGGTTGGACGCAGGCATTTTTGAAATGAATGAAATTTTAAATTAAATTAACTAGGCTAAATTAGTCTTCGATTAGACTCCTAGCTAGCCTTAAAAAAGGCTGATTAATTTCTTAGTCACTCTAATATCACTCTTTGTATAGCCTTGAGAAAGGCTGACTAATTGTTAGTCTTTAAAAAAACTGTTAGTGATTCAGGTAGCCTTGAAAAAGACTGAAGCCTTGAATCAATGAAACTCTAGGTAGCCAGAAAAAAAATCCAGGAGCCAAGAGCTATACGCGTGCGGTGCGAACGACTGTTCAACACCGACTGATTTTGTTAACTTGAATTTCATCTTTATTTTGTGTTCCAATATCTCATACTTGGTAAAAGTCTTCCTTTTGTTACACTTTTTCATGAATAATAAACTTCAATTCGATCTTTATCCTATTATTTCGTGCTTCCATTTTGTATATTGTCTTATAATATGCTAATTTTCATTGTTTATTTGTTTTTTGTTTGTATCCAATAATCACTATTCTTATATAATTATACTGGATTAAAGGTTATCTTCTCGATTAAAATTATAATTAATTTACTGTAGCAAAATATTTACATTTATTCTCAAAATCTTTCGAGTGATTACGTGCCTTGTATTTTTTTAAATTCATCGATAATTCGGTATATCTTTTCAATCGATTATTGGTGGTTTAATACCACTATATGGAACGACTTCACCAGTGTTGCGGATACTGGTCCTGAACCACCATAATAAGGTATTGGTCATACTTCTGCTGTGCCTACGTGCAATTTGAATTCAGAACTGCAAATTTGCTTCCAATCCAGCATATTTCAAAAATGGACACTGCAAAAAGTACATGTTGTCCTTAGGCATTCTTCTCTGAAAAGCTAGAAGGAATGATTCTCGATAAGTCTCTTAGACACTTAATACAAAATAATATTTGTAATTGGATACAGATATGACGCCTAGATGCACAAAAAGGGTGTTGGTGCGGGTAATAAATATCACCGAACTTCCACATATTCACTTGATTTATGATATAACTAATGAACTGCTTTAGCTCAATCCAGTTATCCGTGATACCGAAAGATCAAGCATCAAATTTCCGAGAAACTCAATCAGTTATCCGTTAGGTGCAACCGTCTTATTTCCGCTTCGGTCCATCAGCATGAAGGTACCAATTTGCATTTGTGCACGATCCAATGATCACAGAGCTTGTGTCCATATTAAAGTGCCTACCTACCATAATAGTATTATTTCCGATTCGGGCTCGGTAAGCGTGCTGGCGGAGTTACGGTCTCCGATACTCGATGTCCAGTACCCTGAGCCACTCCTTTTCACGGCAGCTTGTCAAAAGCAGGGTGTCAAAATGTCAATAACATTTAAAGATCCTCATTAGCTTGTCTCCGCAGAGGACGACCGGGCCGTTAGCTAATGTGTTCGATTCGAATGCCGTATTCGCATTCTAATCTGTAAACGGCTTCGGAGCTCGCGCTGTAATTAATAATCGATTGTTTACGTTTTCGTAAAGCGGCAAAAAATATTCAAATTTATTGTTAATCATCTCGCTCTGTTAACGTTTACCAATTTGTGTTTTATGCTTTTGCGGGTGTCACATACGCATGAAATCGGCATCAAAGAGGATAAACATCTTTTAAAGCTGTATCCGCATGCTGGTATTTCACTAATTTAGAAATTTCTAGTTTCCTCATTATACTAACTGGGATTATATCAATCAGGATAACGATATGCTTATGTGTTTCTCTTGTTTTTTTTGTATTCATTGGTGTTCTGAAGGCAAAGAATTTTTTGCTAACGTTTACTAGTGACTAGGAACGTGTGTTTTGAAACCAATGTAATATTCCATTTAAAAGTTATGTCAGTAATGAAGGAGACTAGAATTAGAAGTATAATACTAGCGTAAAAGGTTCAATAAGTAACGTCTCTGCATTGGGACAGGGGCATCTATATAATATTGTAATTTGTGTAATATAACACAGCTATTAGGAGATTCTACTTAGATCAATATATAAATTTCTAAACAAAACTAGAAAGATAATATGTCATATTTGTGTTTCAACGAAGTAAAACATCGGAATTGATGATCAGATTTTCATCCGATTGATTTAGGTAATGATGGTAAATTGATTTATCTTTTGGGGTGCATCCCTCGCCCGGCAACATTCCGCCCCGAAAAATTGGAATTTTTCCTAATAATGGCTACCACTTTCCAGTTGTCAAGAGTATACTTTTCGATTTGTATCCTCAGTCAAGCGCTGGTCAAATTAGTGTTTCCCGCGGACCCACACGGACTGAAGGATGCGGCCAGCATAGATATTTACCAACGTCATCTGGAAGACTCATGCACTATTCAGTTCATCGACCACTGCCGATCGCCAGCTGAAAGCTGGATTTTCGAGAACCCGAGATGACATAGTCTAATGATACTATTCTAGTTTTAAGTTAGTCGTTAATTAAGATTAAAAAATACCCTTGGAATCTTCGAGCTTAAGCAGTGTGCCTAAAATTATATTATATTATTGAATAAAAAAAAAGCGCTGGTCAAATGATTTGGAAGATCGCGTACCTACTCGGATCTTGCTGCCGTTCTTACAAATTGCGTTTGTGCACCTCCTCTTGATCCGACGTTATTCTACTGAATGTAACAAGTTTTACCACGAAATAAAGAGTTTCAGTTATCATATAAGTGAAACATCTCAGCGATCCGTGAAATAATTCAAAATTTACACTGTCAAAAGTCCGACATTTAACGTGGACAGGTTTCGTACAAAAATTGCAATTATGTAGGCAGTCGGGTGTACTACGAAAACAATTTTGTTGTTCTCGAGCATGTTTAAATGACATTATCCACGAAAAAAGCTTGATATTTGGCAAGCAATTTGTGAAGGCATTCATTTATTGAAAAACTCTACTATCCTAACGAATTCGTTACTCTTATTTTTCTGTGTGTTTCAGGGGAATTCAGATCTCGTCTTTTTAATTTTGACGTGACTTACTTTGTAATGAGGCGTCTTTTCAGAATTTACCCTCTGGAAGAGTTATAAGTTGTTGATCGTGAATATCTCTTGTTGTATCTAATGTACCAATATATTTTATGCTATTTGCCATCGGAAATATGATCAGCAATTTAAGATAAATTTTTCAGTTTTTTTATATAACCACAAAAATTCAAAATGTATCAGAACGGATATCAAAGAGGAAAACTCATGACGAATGTTTGCCTATCTCGTACCCGCGATGACGGGTTTGAGAAAGAAAGCGACATTTCATTTCTGCGTTACCTACTGTGTAGTGCGAACTTCGCATCAAACGAGTGCAAACCCGAATAAAAAGCGATAGCAAACTTATTTCAAAATAATAGTTCATTATACTATCATTGCTTATTTAGGCATTATATTTTTTTTGAATTGCAAAATAAAGCTTCAATTTGGTATACTAGCTTGTTTTGCTATTATGCCGCAATGTATAGATAATATAATTTATGTTAGTATAAGACCATCGTATTTAATAAATTGTTAAAAAAATGAAAAACCTGTTTTAATCCACCTAGTGGTGGAATGATGCCTTTCTCATAACAATCATACTATCATATATAATACTGTGGTATTCTTCAACATAATTTTCTTCGATTCTTAAAAGAATAACTAAAATCGGTTTGTTTGACCGTCTACTGATAAAAACTATCGATTGGAGTAGATTTGAGGTCGATTTAAAATACTTTTTACGGTTTTTCGCCCTTCTCAGTGATGGTATAAAATTTTAACACACTTTACTCTATATTTCCGGATCCGGAAGTCGGATCCGGATGAAATTCAGGAACTACGTATGGGACCACAGGACCTTTCATTTGAATCTAAGTTTGTGAAAAACGGATGCGCCATCTATAAGGAAAGTTAGAACACATATTTTCATTTTTATGCACATCTTACCCCATAAGTCCGGAACCTGAAGTCGGGTCCAAATAATATTCAGGAATTACGTATGGGACCACAGGACCTTTCATTTGAATCAAAGTTTGTGAAAATCGGTTCAGCTATCTCTGAAAAAAGTTAGTGCACTTATTTTCACAAATTTTCGCACATTTTACCCCACAATTCCGGAACCGAAAGTCGGATCCAAATAATATCCAGGAATTTTGTATGGGACCACAAGACCTTTCATTTGAATTTAAGTTTGTGAAAATCGGTTTAGCCATCTCCGAGAAAAGTTAGTGCAAAAAAACGTAACATACTCACATACACATACACATACACATACATACAGACATTCTGCGTACTCGACGAACTGAGTCGAATGGTACAAGACATTCGGCCCTCCGGGCCTCAGTTCAAAAGTCGGTTTTCACGGTGATTGCATAACCTTTCTATATAAGAAAGGCAAAAAGAGAAAATTTATGAAAAACTCAAAATTGTTTGATATTCATTCAAATTTTGGATTATAAAATGTACTAAATTAGTAAAATAGTTATTTATCTTTTAATTTGTTGTGTCATTTATTTGGTACGCATTAATAATAGAAATATACTTTTCGACACCGTCAATCGTGTTCTGTTAAAGATAATTCAAATAAATTTTAAGTTTAATCACAGTACATTTCCCGGATAGAAGTGATTTGAAAACCAATACCAAATTTTATTTTTTTAAACAAACATCTCAATGATAGAAATTAACATTATTTAGTTTGAAATAAGAGTTAAAATATTAACAATCATAACAAAGTCTGGATGAGAAAATAACAACAAAATATAAGATTCTGTCATTGTAATATCAAAGCAAGAACAAAATATTTATAGAAGACGAGAATCTCATCCAGAAATTCTACTTCAGAATTCTGGAACAAACTTACAAATTAAATTATAGATGTGGATTTTGGAATCAAGTTTTAGATCTGAACTCTGAACCTGAATTTTGCAACCAATTTCAGAACCAGAATTTAATTTCTGAATTCAGTCTTCAGAATTTACTTCCTAAGTTCAGTTTTTGAATTTAATTCTCAAATTCTGTTTATGGAATGTATTGTATATTGGATTGTATATCGTTTATTTATACCCGCACGGAAAGACCGAAATCAGCATTTTGGCGAAAAAAATAGTTGGTTTTCTGATTTTAGTTAGTTATTTTTTGAGACAACTAAAAAATTCTTACTTTTGCTAATTTAGATATTTTAAATCTCATTCCCTTAATAATAATAAAATATTTGTTGAAATTGCTATTTTTTTAGTTGAATTCACCAATTCAACGTGCTGTCATTTCTTAGCTAAGGCTCGCTTCATTTCCATTCAACTAATTTTTTAGTTGAATTAGAGAAGTAAAACGTTGTTTTAAACCAACATAAATTGTTGAATTGGCTTCTGCAATTTGCAGCTATATGGCGCACTGTCACCGAAAAAACGTTCACACCGTAATGACTACTTGTCACTAGATGGCACACTACTAACGAAAAGAATGTTTCAGTCGCGGTTGTTTTTTCTATATTGGCAGGTATAAATACGATGTTGTATTGGAGAAAAAGACCTAAACGAAACATAAACTTCTTTTTAAAAATTTTTCTTCTAAAGCACTGTTTTCTTCATTCGACCTCGCGAAAGCGACTCTCTCACTAAAAACTTTGAGCATTCGGAAAACAAAAACCGAATACAAGTAGTACACCGGACGGCGTTGCCACGGAGGTTGGAAGATACAAAAAACATCATTTGACATATACAATTAGAGTGCAACATTCGAAACTCACTTCAGTGTTCCGCGCAAAAACATTATTACGCACAATCGCTTCAAATGCGCACAAATTCACTAATTTACACATCGGTTTCGAAACTTATATATGGATGTATCGTAACACATCCGAAAAACATCAAAACAATTTGCAAGCAGTTTCAGTAAGACTGCTCTTTTAAGCCTTTTAATGGATTGTTTGGCTTTGACACTTCTCATGAGTTTTTGGCTAATAAACTTGTTAATAAAACAAAATTCATTTTTGTTTTCTTTGTGCTGTCCTTCAGTAATGATAATGATTGATAAATAGAAACAAATTTTCGGATTTTAATAACAAAATTAGTTGTCAATGAGAATTTCGTGTTGGATTGAAATTTTGCTGGTTTTTGTCCAGGATATTCGCCAACTAAACACATTCTCTAAAAGTAAGAGTTTTTTTTTCCAGCAAAGTAAATTCTCAATTTTAACTAATTTCATAGTTAGTTTGGAAATTTTGTTGTTAAAATCAACTAATTCAAAAACAGTAATACGAATTAGGCGCAGAGCTAATTTTGGTCGTTCCGTGCGGCAGTTTCAGGATTCATTTCCAAAATTCAAGTTCCGAATTCAGAGCCTGTCTGTTAGAATTAAATTAAAGGAAATGGGCTCTGGAACCATATTTTGGAACTGAATTCAGTTGCTTTGTTCAGGTTTGGAACTCGATATGGATTCCGAACCTGAATTTTACAACTGAATTCTGAGCCAGTCTCAGGTTATGAGTTTAGTTTTTGAATTCAGTGCCAGTTCGTGAATCCTGACCCAGAATCTGCGTTCTGGCGTAGATAAATAAATGATGGGAAAAAGGAGTACTTAACAGTTGGAAATATCGGGTAAATTTGACATTTCGATTCATTTTAAAACCATTAAAACATTCCCATACGAAGTTTTCCTCAATTGAATATGTAAATTCACAAGAAAACCTTTGATCCACCTAGTAGTGTAAGGATGCCTTTCTCATATTATTCATTTTCTCCTATATATTACAGTCTACAATTTAAAAAAGTTTAGAAAAGAGTTTTGAAGATTTCTGCTGCATATTACTACTACATTGATATATTACATTTCAATTTAAGTGAGTGAAATTCTATTCAATCATATGTGAGAAAGTGAAGTGAGCTCCATTGTATCACATTTGATTATTATTGTCGGTACTTCCGAAACCGAAAGAAGGATATTGGCATAGTGTCCTAACGTTCATTCAATCATATACTAATATGACCCACATTTTTTTGCGATTCTCTATGACGATTTGAATTTAGGAGAAAAAGAATACCTGTAGTTGGACTTGGATAAAATTCAGCAAATCATTTATGGGACTATCAATAGTTTATTTAGTTACAGACTCTCATGGTCTGCAAACTAGAGAAATTCACTAGCCAATATAAAAAGGTAGCTTATGGAAAAATATTCTTGAAATTGATATTTTTACACTAAGCCCCCTACCTCCGGAACCAGGGGTTTGATCCGAATAAAAATTGGAATGTTCTAATGATTCTATGACCTTAAGACCTTTTATTTGAATCTAAGTTTGTGAAAATCGGTTCAGCTATCTCTGTGAAAAGTGTCACACACACACACTTGCTCAGTTCGCCGTGCTGAGTCGACTGATATATGACATTCGGCTATCCGGGTCTCGGCTCAAAAGTCGGTTTTCACAGCCTTTCTATATGAGAAAAGTAAAAAAGAACTATACACATTTTCGTTCGGCACGTCAGAAAAAAACATTGAACGCAGTTGCAAAACAAAAAGTGTTCTGTGAGTAGCAGAAAATTTACGTCTGGTTAGCGGTTCAAATTGAACTGCCAAGTTTAGCACTAAGCAGTTCAATTTGAACTGCTCTGCACTGATGAGTCAAAGACGAAACGTAAAAATAATAAAAACGGTTAAGCGCCCTAGCACAAAATTTGGCTAACCCCTAAATGAGTAAACGTCGCAAAATACACACAATCAATCAACTAATACGAACGATTATCGATATTCGGAAATGGGATATAAGTATGTCAATTTTATTCGTATTCACGTCCTCCAGTTACGTCTGTGATATTACCCTCCCACCTTTTTTCAGTGTCATGACAATATATGTTCAATGTAATGCCGTGCGAAGCAGAACGTAACTGAACTAAAATGATTGATTTTCCTATAAACTGGCAGAGTCTGACAAAATTGAAAGTCATTATCATCCAATGAAACTCAATTTGTGAAGAGATTTCACCCAATAATCTATAAATAGTTGCCCGATATTTGCATGAAGTATCAGTACTGGACAAGAAAAATGTTTAGTTAAAAAAACTTTTTTTCCCTGAAAGTTCACATCTTGCAAAACATGGACGATTGGTGTGGAGTATTATTCCCTATCTTGGAATAAAAATTCATTAAAATTGAAAATAGTGTTTTTTGTAAATAGATTAAATGTTTCAAATTGATTTTTTCAGAGTAGGAACTCCGAATGAGATTTGTTTCAAAATTCGTCATTTTTTTAAATACGTTTAATAGCATCTCTGGATAGTGATGTCTTACGTTGGGTATTGATTGAAAGTTAAGCTAAATTAATGATTACTCAACCTTATAACGAATTGAATCATATGAATCTTCAAGAGGTCGGACTACGGTCTGGCAAAATTCTTATAAATCCGTGCCGGTGGCAAGCCTAGTAGTAGATAACTTACTCTACCTGATAGTTTCGAATAGATGTAATGAATATAAGGTTTAGGGTGAACATGAGTACGGTTACCCTATATTGATTCCAGTAAGTTGTCATTTCTTGCATTAAACTAATGTGTTTTCTGTGACCACCACGGGTTAAGACAAAGAACATCTGTCGCATGTGTAGAATTTTTAAATTTATGAGTTATGGCGATACCCTCGTCCCACTAGACGCACAAGAGACGGCCAACCGCTCAATAATCTATCTAGCTCTGAGAGACCGGTGACATAAACTTCCCGTGGACAACGCAAAACGCGAAAGCACGATACCACAGTGAATTATAATCGTTGGCTATAATTCTTTTTCTGCCACCGGGTACATTTTGCTATAGGCTGACACCGGTACTGCAACCGTTCTTTCAATGTCCATACTAGACCTGTAGGACTAAGGCTGGAAGTATGCTAATAAACTGCAACTCTTGGTCAGCGAATTTATAGGACTAAGTAACCGAATCCAAAGGCATTGACCATCAATCGACTACTTTATTTATGGGTTGGTAAGAGTAAACGGCTGTCCCGCATTGACACCAGTGCTAACGAATAGTCATGTCTGTGCAGATCTTCTTGAGCTATCTGATTGCAGTCTGGTAACGCACCACCGTGCATCCCGGTAAAAGCGAAACGAATTTTAATAATATTTAATTTGTCTCGTTTGCTGGATGTGCAGCATTTGTTGCATTGTGCAGATTCAACACGTCTCTCGGCTGGAATAAATCGAGGCAAAAATATCATTACCGTAATAATTTGTGATTAAATGTTTGCCCATTTGCATGTAGGCTGAAACGTGCTGGCGCATTCATAAACAAGATTAGTCAGATTCACCAATGGGTTTATGTTTATAGCAGTGCACTCCATCTGAATTTGTAGCCCAGGTTCGCTTTGTTGTGCACATGATCAAACTAAAATATATATGCTTCAAGTAACGGTTCGAGAGACGGATTGTCCTACTTGCCGGGCGGAACGGGAAAATTGGTAATAATATGGTAATTACAAGTTTCCGGAAAAATTACATGAAAAACATTTTAAACTTTAAAGAAAACTAAACACGTCAAACCAAATTTTGATTTATCTTATATAAAAAAACAGATTTCAGATAAATAGAATGTCAGAATCCATTGGTAAATATATACTGTGGTCTTTCGACAACATACCAGTTTTCGTGAAATAAAGCTTCAACAAATAAACTATAACAACAGATTTTTTCCTGGCGTTGGCATCATTTTGGTCGGTGTGTGAAGTACAAATGATTTATGGATTAAGAAGACTTTTCGATATTTTGAAAGGGTGTTCTCTCAAGTTTTATTGTGTATCATACAATGGATGCAACCTGCCAGAATGTAAAATAACCGTTATATATCGAAACAAAAAATGTTATCCACGCAATGTGAGTATATTCTGATGTTATTTTCAGCATGCAAAATATCATAATAATTTTGTTTTATTCGTGAACACATATTGTTGCCAATAAATCGATGTTATATGAATAATATGGGGAAATGAAATTTTCGTAATTGAAAAAAATTTTTGATGCCAAAAGTTTTAGAATTGCATGAAACGTCGAGATTTAGTGTCATCTCGAAATTTTGCATGAGGACATTTTTCGAGGTGCTTAAACTTTTGAACAATAGAGGTGATCCCAAAATAAGAGCGGTAAAAATCAACGTGTTTTGTCGGTTACGTCACTTATACCATCATATCTCTGGAACCAAAAGTCACAAAAATTTGATCTTTGAACTTGATCAATGGCCTGATAGTAGCTTTCAAACGAGCCCAAGTTTGTTTAAATCGGTTTAGCCATCTCTGAGAAAATTGAGGGCGTAAAAATACAAAATACAATAAAAATACCACCAAAAGTCACAGCCATTTGATCATTGAACTTGATCAATGGCCCGACAGTAGCTTTTAAACGTTAAGTTTGTTAAAATCGGTTCAGCCATCTCTGAGAAAATTGAGCGCGTAAAAATACAACGCTTTTTATCGGTTACGTTACTTATACAATCATATCTCCGGAACCAAAAGTCACAGCCATTTGATCTTTGAAGTTGATCAATGGCCCGATAGTAGCTTTCAAACGAGCATAAGTCAGGTCGCTTTCATATCTCATCCAAGTCAGTCGATAAAACAAAACCGCTTACGTTCGGGCCAGAAGAAACCAAGTACAGTATTGTGTAGTGAACAATAGAACGACCTCGAAATGAGTGAACCAAACGAACAAAAGCTACCACCGACACGAAAGAATACAATTGTTGTTGACTTCAGGCAGTGCAAAATTCTACCTTTGATATGAAACTTGAAGGTTTGCTTAAGGAGCAAATGCATCTTGACATTAAACGTGTGCATTTACTTCAATGCAATAAGACAAATAATGTTGCTTACATCCAGTTTTATAAAGAGTTGTGTGCAATTCAATTCGCAACAGACAATAACAATGTGCACTAACACATGGATCAATAAGTCCCGAGACTAACAATGGAAACAACATTTTTTTTGCAAATTTTTTTTTTATTCATCAACATAATCACCTTTTAGGGTGATACAATGGTTCCAACGTTTTTCCAATTTTTCAATACCATGTTTATAAAAAAATTATCTTTCGCTTTAAAATAAGCTTCAGTTTCAGCGATGACCTCCTCATTTGAGCCAAATCTTCCTTGGAGCATTTTTTTAAGATCAGCAAAGAGCCAGTAGTCACTGGGGCTAAATCTGGCGAGTATGGGGGGTGGGGAAGCAGATCAAAGCCCAATTCGTTCAATTTCGCCATTCTTTTCATCAACTTGTGGCAGGCAGGGTTTCAAGCTTCGGCATACACCGAAACCGCGTGTTTTTAATTTCGTTAAACACCGGAGCCGAGTGTTTTCAATTTCGCGAAGGCACCGCATAGCACCCATGCGTTGGTTATATTGTCAATCAATTGAATTCAATCAGACGCGTATTGATGAAAAAAGAATTAACCATTCAAACGCATTTTTCGTCATACCGTGGCGCTATAGGTGCTTATAGTACAAGCAACGTATATGGCAAAATCGGAAACACTCGGCTTCGGTATTTGCCGAAGTCAGGAACACTTGACTTCAGTGCTGCCCGAAAATCCAAGCACCGGTGTTTGACAATTACACGACCACCGCTACGGGTGCTTTTTCTAATGCGATCGGTGTGTGTTTTTCAACACGGGTACGAAGCGTAGCATTCAATACTCCTGGTGGTGTGCTCACGAGTAAAGGTGAGTACCGTGCAGAACGGATCCGTGTTTTTGCCATGCCTGGCTCCTCCCTTCTAGAAAAAGGGTGACAACGAGATCCAACTAAAACTAAATCGGTTCAGCCATCTCTGAGAAAATTGAGCGCGTATAAATGCAACGCGTTTTGTCGGTTACGTCACTTATACAATCATTATCTCCGGAACCAAAAGTCACAGTCATTTGATATTTGAACTTGATCAATGGCCCGACAGTAGCTTTCAAACGAGCCCAAGTTTGTTACAATCGGTTCATCCATCTCTGAGAAAATTGAGCGCGTATAAATGCAACGCGCTATGTCGGTTACGTCACTTATACAATCATATCTCCGGAACCAAAAGTCACAGCCATTTGATCTTTGAACTTGATCAATGGCTCGAAAGTAGCTTTCAAACGAGCTTAAGTTTGTTAAAATCGGTTCAGCCATCTCTGAAAAAATTGAGCGCGTATAAATATCTTCTAAAAGTGCGCGCACACACACACACAGACATTTTCCGATCTCGTCGAACTGAGTCGAATGGTATGTAACACTATGGATCTCCGATGCTCCGTTCAAAAGTCGGTTTTCCAGCAATTCTAATACCTTTCTATAGAGAAAGGTAAAACCGTTTTTATACATGCAAAAATCAAATTGTCAAGTTTGAAAAAGTCGTCTCTCTGTTAACACGATATCGAAGTTGAAGTGATACATTTAAAAAAATGCGCTTTTTCGTCTATCATAGAGAAAGACTATGCAATAATCGCGAGAACCGAATTTTGAACCGAGAGATGGGCAATTTGTTCGTGAACTTTTAAACCGTTCTAGTTCTTGTGAAAGAATGCATGAGCAATAGTTCTTTTTTCGAACGGTAGTTCTATAATAAGACAGTTTCATCATGAAACCTTGAAGTTGGGAGCTGTTTTTGTTCGCTTGACCTAACAAAACTAAGCTCTCGTAAACCAACTATGAAAAGAACGAACAAATGACTCTGGAGAACTAGTTCTTTCAATAGAACTCTGCATCACTGAACGGTTCTTTGAAATGTAAATTTGAAATGTTTTGCCCACCTTGTTTTGTATACCATTCGAATCAGTTCGTCGAGATCGCTCTATGTATGTGTATGTGTGTGACAAAAATATGCACTAATTTTCCTCCGAGATGGCAGCACTGCCATTTTCACAAAATTAGACTCAAATGTTACCCGTTGAATATTTTTGAATTTCATATGGATCCGTCTTCCGATTCCGAAATTACAGGGTGATCAGTGAAAAAATAAAAAAAATTCTTAATCAGTACAGATACATTTTGCAAAAATCGGACAAATAACTGTAGAGTATTTTGGGAAATCTCGTCATACACTGAAATTCATTGGATGATTCTGAAAAAATGGAAAAAACGCAGCTTGGACAAGAAAAAGTGTAACACTCGAATTGCATTTTGAGAAAATCTCTACTACAACACAATGTTATAGGATTTGTCATTTTTCGACTATAATTATTTGAACAAAAAAAATGTTAAAAAATGCTTACTCATTTTCAAAAAAAGGCCAAATCAATTTTGGCAAAACAACGTATGAAAAATGGCTTTTTGTGTCTAGAAAGTTTAATTGAAATCTGAGAGGTGCTGCCAACATTTGTTTGAGCTGGCGCGAAATTCGTCTATAAAAACAATTGCATATATTTGGGCTATTGATATAATTTTATCCGATGCGAGCAAAATTTTTTTTGAACAGTGTCCATGTTCTTGGTTCGCGTTTCTCTTGTTCATCGTATAATTCACACGAAAATAAAAAGCTTTGTATCGTGAATGAGAATCGATCAACGGAATTACTGATCGAATATTGCACTGTAAATATTGAACAATAATAATGGATTATTATATTGTTATCATGCCCGGGTTGGTGGTTCAATGCATAGGACGCTGGTCTTACAAGCCAGTCCCGTTCTGGAAGGACTCTTAGTGTCAATAGGATCGTAGTTCTAGCCATGCAACGATTCTGTACGTTAAGAATCGGCTGCGAAATATGTTGGAACAGAAAGGTCAAATTCCACAAAAGGTTTGTAATGCTAAGACTTTCTATTGTTATCATTTAAAGAAGAAAATCGATCACAAACTATTTCAAATTTAGCTTGTCTTGTTCAATTTCACCATTGCAAACAACGCCAAGGGGCTGTTGCTGGCGGTAGAGTTGAAGAGGAGAGAGGAAGTGTTTCCAAGATATATAGATACATTGAATTATATAAACGTTTCATAATATAGTTCTATGCAAAAAACGCTTTTTAATACACCTAGTGGTGTGATAATGCCTTTCTCTTGCCATGTAAATTGTCTCATTAAAATATATGTAAGATTCTATCCTCGGCCACTAGAATTTCGAGCTTATCAAATAATCTAATAGTAGCTTTCAAACGAGTCTAAGTATTTGGAAATCGATTATTTCATCTCCGAGAAATTTTGTTGCATTTCGTCGGGCTGAATCGAATGGTATATAACACTATGGGTCTCCGAGGCTCTTTTCGGTTTTTCCAGCAATTTAATTAGCTTTCTACGGAAAAGGATAAAAAGCACATAACTTGTTTCAATACAGTCATTAAAAGTCTCACACTTTTCGTCAGATACATCAATATAAAAAATATACCAAAGCTCTAACAAACAAGTGTTCTGTCCATACTCGCAGATCAGTCCTATGCGAATTTTTGAGTTCACGTAAAATTGAAATATTCGTGGTGTATCAAAAATATTTCCTACAAATTTGCTGCGATTTAGCGTTTTATATCACAAGAAGTTTGAGAATCGGCTTTTTCTCAATATGCGAATATTCAATACGTATGTATTGATATGCAAATACACTGAGGTCTTTTTTTTATGCGGTCTTTTTTTATGCGGTTTTTTTTACGCGACTTTTTTTATGCAAATTTTCAGAGTTATGCGGTTTTTTTATGCGAAGTTTCAGAGTTATGCGTTTTTTTTATGCGAATTTTCAGAGTTATGCGGTTTGCCCTTCTGCGGTCTTTTTTTTATGCGAAGTTTCAGAGTTATGCGGTTTTTTTTTATGCGAAGTTTCAGAGTTATGCGGTTCGCATAAAAAAAGACTTCAGTGTACAGAGTCAATCTTTACGAGTGCTTAGTTGTTACTTTTGAATTGCTTTTGATGGTATGATGTTCGCTATCAAAGGTTCAGCACTAGTAAGTAGTTAGTTTCGGCCACCTTTCTGTGAATTACTTTCAGATTATAATAAAAAGCGTATTGATTTTTCGTCCATCACTGCAGCCATCCTTCAATCAACATTATCGTAATGTACATTCATGGTTCGTAGATTTCTGATATTTTCATTCCTCATCCCGTTCGGTTCTTACACAGTTCCCGCAGGCAATGTTTCCGTTCGTTTTCAGTCGATATAAACGTTTCGTTAATCCTGCAGTAATATCGGGACGATGGTAGCCATTGTTGTGCATAGAGGAACTTTTTCCTCCAGGATAATATCGAACTGGCCCCTTTGATGTTATGCATCAAACATAGGAACGTATATAGAATCTCTAGTTGTACGGTAGATCTGAGTAAATGATGTTTACCCCCACACAGTGCATTGTAAACCGACGGAGATATCTGGAATAGAGATTATAGAATGCTTTCATAATGTAAATTCGCAACATGCAGTCAACTTCCTATATGTTTTCTGATGCCATACTATTGTCTGTTACAAAAATGTTACCTCAATTACGCTGAAACAGTTGTCCGGTGAAACAATTCTCGTTGCAAGTTTAAGTTTGCATAATAGATTGCAAGTGCAAAATAAATAACGAATGCATTTTTCTCTTTATTTCATTTTCAGGTATGTCGAAAATCAATTTTAATGCTACTGTCTGCACAAATTTTCCGATATAAGGTACGTAATAAAAATAGGTAATTGACGAGCTTTCATGAAGACGTGATTACAACATAAGTTGCTGGGAATATGTGCCGCACATTTGAACCGGTTTTGTTTGTCCAACAAAAGCTAGGAAAATGGCTCAGGCCGGTCGGAAAATGTCATTTCGGTAATCCTTGCTGACTGTGCAGCTCAACAAGCTAGCTCGTAAAACTTCCGATGGGTTTGTGACCTGCTCGTTGCAAGTAAACAGTGCAAACAGGAAACGAATTGCACATGATAATGCACATGCAACGTACTGTCCGTATGTGGGGGAGCATAGACGTAGACAGTAAGTAGGGCTAGGGTGTAACAGTGTGGTACACATAGATGCAGTTTTATCAAAAAAGTTTCATCTGGTGCTCTTTTTATTTGCTTTCTTTCGTGCTCTGCCGGCGATCTGGGTGAGAGCATCACATTTTGTCATTAAATTTTTATCGCGTACTGTTTGTCATAGTCGTTGCTGTTTCGTTAGCGAATTTTATGTCATTAAATTATTGTCGCAGTAAAGGGATTAAGTATGCGCACGTGTTATCCTGACACTGTCGGTGTGGTCTGGGCTCGTGTTGTCACATGGTTTTGAATCACTGTTTCAATGGGAAGGAAGTTACTTTATTACTACGAACCTATGTCCATTTTTTTTCTCGTTGCTTATAAAGCTCTCATTCCTGTAAAAATACGAATCTTTTAGATTTTATTTTGTTGTGTATTGGAAATTGATAAATATGTACGCAAAAAAAATCTCGGTTGTTTAAAACAAAAGAACGATTAGTTGACCATCATTCCAAAAAATAGTTTATTCATTTGCATTTGCAACGAAGCCTTGATATTAGTTCGCAGCAGTTCGCAATTGCTTGCCAAGTCACAGTTATTCTCGTTCGTTATCTCCTCGAGTATGCGTTTTGATTCGTCGTGAAATGTCCGAGTTTTTGTGCAAGTCTTCAGAACCAACTACTCCTTGTTCTATTTTCTTGTTGTCGATTCTCGTCACAGAAGCGATGCACAAAAAAAATCTTTTCCAAATTCACGAATAATAAATCATGATAAAAAACTGTTACTTTATCAATGTTTGGGGTTTGAGCGGTTAGTGGAATGAAACTAATCCGTTTTTGAAAAAAAAAATGAGAACTCCCTTGAATTCCACTCTGAACAATTTTTAACTATTCCGTTGTAATACTAACGTAATAGTTTCAGTCAGATACCTGTATTTCGAATGCTATTTGCATTCATCCTCCTTGTATCAACAGATTTTTAAGCTACTACACTGAGGATGAATGCAAATACCATTCGAAATACTGGTATCTGTCTGTCACTGTTACGTTAGTATTATAACGGAATAGTTAAAAATTCTTTCTAAAGACTGTCCCAGAAAGTATGAACGCAACCAAAAACCGCTGCAATTTCGCAATGACTCAGAATCTGTCAATGTTTATCGCTGCGTCCTGTTGTTTACTCTAACCACTTGTGCAGTTGTTTATTCGTTTTCATTAGTTTGTTTCGAAATGCGTGGACTTTCAGCAGAACAACGTCGAAAAATTGTGTACAAATGGTGCACAGAACGCGGACTGTCACTGAGAAAGATAGCAAAAATGGAAGGAGTAAGTGAAAAAGCCGTGCGAAATGCAATCAGGAAGTTCGGTGAGAATAACACCTTTGAGGATAAACCGAAAACGGGTCGAAAAAAAAGTCCTGCTAACCCTTAGTTGGATAAACGTATACTGAAGGCGTTCGAGGAAAAGAAGGAGGTTTTAGTTCGGGATGTGGCCAAAAAAAGTAAAATGTTCTTCGTGCTAAAGAACGTTTGAATCTTCGAACCTATAAGAAGCAGAAACAACCAAAACGTAATCCGAAACAAGTAGCATCGATCAGCCCGAGGGTTCGAAAGCTGTACAATACGATTCTTGCTGGAAATTTGAACTGCATAATTCATGGACGACGAAACCTACGTGAAACTCGATTACAAATCCTTGCCGGGACCACAATATTATGCGATGCGAGAAGAGCAAGTGTTAAACCAGTCCGAGACATCGATTGAAGTCGAAAAATTTGGTAAGAAAGCTATGGTCTGGCAAGCAATTTGTAGCTGCGGTAAGATTTTGAAACCCTTCATCACCACTGCTTCAATGAAGAGCGAAATATACATCAAGGAATGTTTACAAAAACAACTTCTACCCATGATTCGAAGCCACAAGGATCCTGTTGTTGTTTGGCCAGATCTTGCTTCTTGCCACTACTCGAAATCAATGGTAGAATGGTATACTACCAAAAATGTCACTTTCGTCCCAAAAGACATGAATCCACCAAATTTCCCATAACTTCGACCAATTGAGGAATTTCGGGCATTAACGAAGGCACATCTTAGGAAACATGTCTCGGCAGCCGAAACCATTCAACAGTTCGAAAATGATTGGAAAAAAGTGTCAAAACTTGTCGCCAAGAACTCTGTACAGAATTTAATGAGGAACGTTCGCAAGAAGGTGCGCCAGCTAGTCTACAATGGCTGAGTAGCAAATGTTGAGAATAATATTCTGTTGTTGTAGCCTAGTATTATCAGTATATCGAATAAAATTTGAATATCTAACACTTGTGAATTATTTACAGCGAAATCCAAGTGCATTCATACTTTCTGGGACAGTCTTTATATGATCATGCAAATTGTTTTATCATTAAATAGTCGGAATCCTCCGCTATATATTGTATTGAATGAGTTACATCCAAAAGGCGACTGGCGTTTTCTTTCAGTGTGGGACATTGGAGAAAATTGTCTACATCTCTCACATCAACCCCTCCCTCGCCCAACATAGTTACAATGCACTATCATGGTAAAACTTCTGCATACCCTCAAAGTAACACTTCTCAATACTGTGAGTGGATTGTGCAACGTGATTGAGATCTATCTCAGTGTGTACCAGTAACGACCTCGTCGTGAACATGAGTCACCTCTATGATACTGCGTCATCTTTTCGATCCCGGCTGACTGGGCCTAGAGAGAGAGAGAGAGCAGCCATGAACAATGCGTGTTTTGCTTCAAAGTAAGCTTCTGGTGTCTTCCTCGCCGCAGCTAAACCCATTCCGGTCGTATGGTTTGTTTTGGTTTTATGGTCCTACAGAGCCGATCCGGCCGAACAACTGTATTCTCTCTCGCTGGGAGAGGGAGAGAACGCCGGTTAACGAAAACGATAAAATTATATGCTCGCGGGAGCATAAACAACTTCGAATCTCTCGTTCCAGCCATGTTGCCGAGCATAGCTCGCGTTGTAGAACTCTTAGGGCAAAACGACAACAAACAGCAGCAACGGCACGAACTGCAGTTGCTTTCCGGTGCAATAGCAGCAGTAGCGGGCGGTTTACTTGCCAATGACCGGGACTGGAGCACGCGACACGAGAGGCAAACATAGCGCAGCCTATTCGCCGTAAAGCGGGTTGGTTGGTCGGTCGGTCGGTCGGCCGGTTGGTGGTCGGCTGGTTGGTTGAATGAAACACATGCGATCGAAATGGAAGGAAGAAAAATTGAAATTTGATTCAGCAGCAAGCACTTGCGATGCGATGCGGCAAGAGAGTTTGTTTTAGTACATCGTGAGCTTTTGACAAGTGAACAACCGTATTACCTTTCCTGTGTACAGGCTAGCTCGAAGGGATTTGCCGTACCGGAAGGACAATCAGAGGCGGAGTAACAGACGGATACCCGTGCAAGCGATATCAACAATAATAACTGTGTCAAAAAACAAAAGCTGGACTTCGAAAAACGTCCAATCGCACGGGATTCGTATTGTGCACACGCGACCATATTGGCGTTACAGTGTCAGCTCGAGATCGGTTTACTGTTCAAAATAATAAACAAAAGTGTTCCATCGGTCCTGGTTCGGTTTCAGAAGTGACGTGTCTAATTAGGCCTGGTGAAGTGAATTTTATTGCGGTAGAATAAAATCGTCAGTGAAAGACGGTGCAGTTTGGAAGAGAATGTGAGTTGCTCTATGGGATGGAAACGAAAAAGCCAAATGATTACAGATCTATTTTCGTACGTAACTAATGCCATGGGAAACTCCGAGTGTGGAAAACTGTCGGTGAAAAGGCGTGCAACTCGTCTTCTACGACAGTGGCGTTGAATTGTTGTTGTTTGGAAAGAAGCTGTGAAGTAAATTAGTTACCACTGGATTGAGCAAAGAGGATTACTCATCTGCTGAAACGATGTATCTTTCACTGGATTAGTTTGGTAGCAGAGAGAAAATTGCCTTTCTATTGTTTACCCCCCACACAGGTCCTACAATATGCACCGCGGTAAATTCAATTACATGCATTTCAATGGTCTTCCGTGTTGAGAGAAACCGAGGTATTCCAATTGAATTAATGACCCCTTAAGCTACTGGTCTTGAACCAACCGTCATGTCGGATAGTTTCCCTCTTGTTCGATCAATAATCCAATTTGAGAATCCATAATTGATTATCTATTTAACTGGGTCATTCAGCGATGGAAATCATAGACGGAAATCCAACCGTGATGTTCCTTCTGCTGGTGGTGAACACAATCTGTCCACTGGATACGAACCACGATGATGATGATGACGATGGCAATGATCATGGTTTCGCTAGCAGCAGTGGGGTTAATTTCCTTCCGATTTCGATCGGCTGAGTCCATTAAAAGCTAATCGGAAGAAAGCACTGTAATCAATCGTGAACTATTCGGGCCCTCCTGTTTCGATGATATGCTGGGCGTGTTAGGTTTCCTTCGGTGGTTCGGATGGAGGTATAGCATATGGGAATCATAAAGGAAATTAAATTGGGGATTTCCTTGTTCGACACACATAGTGGTCATGAGAATGAACAACACAAGACTGGTTGTGGTGAAGTGTTCTTGAATCACGTCGAAGATTGATGGAACTAATTTTGACAGTAGATTTTATAATGCTTTTTTGTTATTTTTGTGTGTTCTAGTTGTTAGTATATTTCGCGTTGTCATTTTAAATAAACGTACATTGGGTTAGAACGGTGATCGATCTCCGTAATTCTTTACCTGATGCGACGATGGCTTATATTTACTCTGTACGTTCAGTTATTTGATGTTTAATTTAAAATTCTAATAAAAAGAAACCTTTAGACATTGAATAAATATCCCGGGCTAGCAGTTAAATACGTAGGACGCTGTTCTTTAGAACCAGTTTTCTTATGTTCCAGCCCGACCTATAAGAATTCTTAGTGTCAGTAGGATAGCAGCACTAGCCAGGTAACAGTTTCGTACGCTAATAATTGGCTGCGAATTATGTTGAAACAGAGTGATTGAATTCCAGGGAACGATTGGAATACCGAGACTTTGTATACCAATTCCAGAGCGAACCGAAGTTGTAATACAACAAAAAGTTCTAAAAACGGAGGTTTATACGTCAATATAAAATTAAAACTGCTTGAAATTATCGTATGCTAACTAAATTGGCAATCAATTTTATAATACTTTAATATTTTATACTGTTACTGTATACGATGTTTTTTTTTGCGTATTTCTTGGTATTGTAAGTAATCGAGACTATTATTACCAACTGCATACAATGTACATAAATAACATGCATGCGGATATCATAATTTGCATTGATTTTTTACAAACAAAATGAGTTATTATCATAAAGAGCCAATGCTCGATTCGCAACTTCTCGGGGGATTGAGGTTATACCAAAGAGTGTATTCGCAAAAATGGAATAATGACATATCTTTATTTTTTTTTTATTTTATGATTTTATTTCAGTTAATCAAAAAGTATCGAATAGTACATCATCTAGCGGTTATGGTTACAAGTTACCGGGTTTTACTAAGCGTACATTGCTGTTTTCAATTTTTTTCTATTTACATTTCGTTTTTGACTGATCAGTACATATCAGTTCATATTGAACTGCCACGCCACTCAGCCATTCAACATAAGTCGTTTTTACTTTTCTTTACGTTTCGTGCCACGAAGTGCCACGTCTGTATTATCATGCCCGACGAAAAGGTCGTTTTCGGCTAATACTGGCCGACTCAGGAATGGGCATTTAGGGGTTAGTTTCTGAATTCCGGAACTGAATTTAGTAATAACATTCTAAAAACTGAATTCAGGAAAGAAGTTTGAAAACTGAAATCAGGAATCAAATTATGGTTCAGAACTCAGTTTTGAAATTCTGGTTCGGAGTTCAGATCTTAAATATTGTTCCAGAATCCAGATTTAGCATTCATATCTTGAGAATTCGGAAGTTACTGAAATAGAATTCGGGATACGAATACCAATTTAAATTAAGGAACTAAACTCAATTTTAAAAATTAAGATCCAGAATCTAGAACCAGGATTCATTTTCAGAGTTTTAGTTATAAATTTTAAACCTGTATTCGGGAACTAAATTATGAAAATCTATTTTATACCTTTTATTAAGCTCAAAATTCAGGTGAACCAGGTTCTAAATTGAATCCAAATGAGTTACGCGGAAGATCTCTTGTTTGTTGGTGTTGGTGGAAGACTCTCACCACGGTGCCGTTTAAAGCACCAGAAGAAATGATCCGTTTTCGACAATGGTTTACATTTTGTATTGGTCAAAAATAGTCATGTGCGCTTAGTACATGCCGGTTACTTGTAACCAAAACCCCTAAATAACTATTAACTGGAAATGACTGTATGTCATAAGCCTATTTACGTACCGAATTTCATCGGTAAAACACTGTGCTTCGGTACACGTTAAATTGTCTCAAGTACAGATAACTTTACGTCTGATTAGTAGTTTATGTTGAACTGCTGAGGGTAGTGGAAATTCAACATGAACTGCTACGCAATGATGAGTCCAAGACGAAACATAAATACCAAATAAGAATAGTACATGTTTTATTATGATATTAATTTTTTATAGCAATGTGTGCAAAACTGTAGATTGTGCTGCCCCTACATCTAAACGAACGCGGAAAATTGGACATTGCTCGTTATTAGTTAAAGTTTCGCTCACCAAATATCTGAAATATATAGTTTTATTTACACTAATCCACTCGTAGAAATGTTTCCTATTAGTAATAGGTATCGAAAATCTGTTTAAAACCGATGAAATTATAGATATTTAAATCTGATACAGTTTTTCCAATTCATTTAACGTATTTTGATTTTGCAACCCTAACATATATAGAGAAAAAACGCGTAGTCCTACGTCAAAAAGTGCAAATTTAAGTCCTTTCTTTTATAAAATAAGATGTAAAGATGGGTTGATTTCCTCAGATCTAGATCTTGTACACTGATGACCACTAAAACTTATACCGGTCCCCGAATTCCGGTATCGCTGGCCATATAAATCGACATCGGCTATACCGCTCTCCGGATTCCTCTTCCGGAAGAACTAAATATAGTGAGCGAAAATTTCCAAATTAAACTATTTTATTTTTCTCAAAGATGGCTTGGAATGAAAGGTCATACGGTTCCATATGGTGCTATTGAATTTTGTCTGGATCCGGAAATATAGGAGGAATTTTGTTTAAAATTCAAACCGTTTTGATTTTAAGTTTATAATAGTTATGCCCAAACCATTTTTTCTGTTTTCTTTCAAGAATCCAAGAAGATTATTATGAAGAATACTACAGTTTAATATATGAGAATATATGTGATATGAGATAGGCATCATTAAACCACTAAGTGAATCAGGTTTTCTGTAGTTATTTGCGGTAATATCACAAAAACCTATGAACAAACTAATTTTTTTTAAGTTGTTGTTCCTAATTGCTAGTGCGTGAACCAAACATTTTGCATTTGGGAAGAAGAGCCCATCCGTTGTTCTCGAATTGTTTATAATAGAAAGTTGACATTTCCACTCTCTCTACCTGATACGTTTCAATTTGGTACTCTGATTGTTAAAATTTAAATATTCTGAATTATATGAAATTCAATGAAAACATATAGAAACTTTTTTTAAAACCTCTTTGTGTCCACCTAGTGATGATAAATTTATTATAGTAGTCATGTTTTCATAAATATCACGGTGATATTCTTCCAAAATCTATTCATTGAATCTTGAATAGAAACAAGAAAGTTTGTTCAAAGGTAAACTAGCATACTCTACAATTTGAAACAGTTGTTGAGTTTATGATTACGATTTTCGGCACTTTCGGAACCGGGAACCGAGAATCGATACATTCGAAATCAATCTTTTTGGCCATCAACTAACAAGACCAAATAAAAGTTATCGCTAGTTCATAAAATTAGACAGATTTTTACATCAACGTGTATAGACACACGCTCTCGAAATTGATTTTTTTTTATTTTCATCCTGTAATTTTAGAACCGGAAGTCGTATCCTGATGCGTTCTATGGAATCGTGAATTGGGATTGGGAAAATGGGATTTGTTAATTTCAATCTAAGTTCGTTAGAATCGGTTTAGCCATCTGAGAAAATTCAGTGCATAGTTTTGGACATATAGATGCATACTCATAGACAGATACAAAGAGTCATTTTGCGATCTTGACGAGTGGTATATGACTAGATTCAAAAGTCAGCTTTCACAGCGATTACATATCCTTTCTTTTTGATAATAGCAAAAAAATATTATACTAATTCTAAGCGTATGCTCCGTACAACAATCAAGAACAACTCTTGTTCGGGAAAGCTGTTCGTCTCGCTCTATTCAGAATCGAATGTGAACTACTGAAATATGCCTTGGTCTGAAGTATTTTCACGCATGCTGTCCAATTATGACTACTGAAAATAAAGACAATTTAATAAATATGCTCTGGAAACTAGAATCTAGACAACGTAGAGTTCGTTTGTCAAAATCACAATGCAACAAAACTACTTCGATTAACCAAGGCCGTTCCGAATTGAAACTGGTATTTTTTACAGCGCGAATATGAACAATTTTTTTGCGTCGGTCGGCTGCATAATGAGACTATTGAAGATAAAAGTCAATTACTATTCTAATCGGCCCGATAAACCGACAGCCAAACGATTAATGATTGATTATATGAATTTCATTCCAATTTGCTAAATCACGATAAAACGTAAACAACTCTCAAATCACGTACGATTTGTGGATTGGTCATAATATTTGGTCGAAACATAACCATTTGCATTCATTCTACAGATAAAAGATTTCTCGTTTTGTTTCAGTAATCGTTTATTTTTAAAGTGATATACATAAGTGGAGCGTTTAGTTAGAACTAGCAAATTTTGTTCAAATCTAACATTTTATAACCAAGAAAATGCAACACTTTAAAAAAATATTACTCTCAGTTTACAGGTTTGATTCATTTGAAAATAAAAATATTTTGGCATATATCATTATTTTTCAAAATAATTGTGTCAATAACTGTTTTTGAGGAAGGAGAAGGACTACAACAATTCTTTCATTGAAACTGGTATTGTACATGAAGTCGCACAAAGTAGTACGAAATGAAACCAAGTTGATACTTCTATGGACAATATGCAATATGGAAATATGACAACATAAACCTACTAGCATCCTAAGGAAATGACACAAAGATTCTGAATTCATTAAAAAGGACCAACATATTTTTTTAAATATCACATGTTGCTTTAACTCGAAGAACACAATCACACAATCAGCATTGTAAGGCTTAGTCGTGACGCAGTCTGGACAAGTCAAATTAAAAAAAAAACAAATATGCTGTTAGTTCAATTCAAGATGCATAAAATTCATTTAATTGGGCATTATTAGTTATTTTAAAACTAATTACAATTACTTAATTA
The DNA here is from genome assembly GCF_030247185.1 of Malaya genurostris. Taxonomy (NCBI): domain Eukaryota; kingdom Metazoa; phylum Arthropoda; class Insecta; order Diptera; family Culicidae; genus Malaya; species Malaya genurostris. Next base: position 99,466,818 of record NC_080572.1, read on the forward strand.
GACTACATGAATAAACTACGAACTTTTAAGTTTTCCATTAGCCTGTGCCGTCATCTGCAACCAATTTAGCTGCTTTTGTCCGAGATTTTCGAAATTTTTCTAGAGTTTTAGATTGTTGTTTATATTGAGAGAGTTCTTTTTTCGCGAGAGCCCAATACCGCTCGATAGGTCACAATTCTTGGCAGTTAGGTAGACTCTTCTCTTTCGGCACAACATGGACTACATTTGCTTTACACCATATCAAAGCATCTTTGACGCAGTAACAAGATGCCAAATCAGACCAAAATAGCGAAGGAGCATCATTCTGTAGGTTCCAGCAGTCCTGACTGTAACGTGTGTCAAACGTGTATCGAAAGATTTAAGAACGTTATGGACAATGCTTGCAGGGAAACCAAGCTATTTTCCTATTTTCTTACAGACAGATCCAAATTTTCATTGCGACCGCATACAATTGCTTTTCACACTAGCTCTTCTTTCGACTCCATAGTCGATCTAAATGCTTTTAACATTGATTTACACAATGGATAGACAAACGTTCATCAGTCTGCGAAATATTTCACGCGTTGATCAAGTATTTCCAAAGATATACGTATCTAGGGCTGTCCAGATTTTGTCGCAAATAAGCCTTATATGCAGTAGAGTGTTCCATTTAAAAAGAAATGAAGAATTTGAGATAAACTCGAAAGTATCGGAACTTTTAAATATTCATAAAAATAGATTCACAAAGGTTTCATGGAAAATAATGTTAAGTGTTTATTGTTTTATTGAGGAACGCTCAAAAGACATCTATAGCTAGATAAAACATTATTTAGAAAAACGAAAACATTTCTTTCATTGATTTGTATGTTGTCACATTTTTAACAAGGAAATTTATTTCAGTGAAAAACTGGATCGGCGTTACAGAGTTTTTAAAACTTTAAGTTTAATACTTTTGGTAAAGTTTACCACGTTCCAACGTAGGTGGCAGCCGCTGGGTCATGAAAGCGTAAAATATACAAGTAAAGGTCTAATACAATACTGTTGTGTGTGCGTATGCATATGTGCATAGATGTATGTGACAAAACCGATTTGCACAAACATAGATTTATTGGAATTATACTTTGCCGTAGAACGCTAATGGTTTTTTTTTCGGTTCCGGAGCTACAGGGTCATATGTGCAACAAATTGCACAAAATATGCACTCAATTTACGCGATAGCTGAACCGCGGAGATGGCTGAACCGATTTCAACAAACTGCTCTTCGGAATTACATGGTGATAAATTTAAAAAAAAGTAATTCAAGAGCGTGTTTCCATACATGACGATGTTGAAAACGAATAAAATCTTTTGAACTAGCCATGTCATATAATTCGCTTGCTGCACTCGTCTTGTTAGCTGATAGCCAAAAAAATTGGCCTCAGTTCCCTATTCTGGAGTTGTGGGAAATAGTGCTCATAAAACCTTAGAGTGACGAAGCAAAAAGATGAAAAGATCCTTCTAAATTTGATCTAAACCTGTTTCAATTGGTACGTTATGACTGTCACTGGTCCAACTAACCGATTTCGGCTAAAACGGTTCCCAGTTCCCGGTTTCGAGAAAAAAAGTGGTTTAAAACTTCAAAACTTCTAAACTGCACAAAATGAAAATGTTTTGCTAGTTAGATAGTTTAGTTATGCTGTTATATAAGTTTATAATTTTTACAACGAATGTTTTACATTTTTTTAAATTATATCAATTTGTAATGGGGTTAGAAATTCCAAAAGCCCAGAGGGTATGTTACCCAAATGTGCACTCGATTACCTCGGAGATGACGACCGGTTTCGGTAAACTTAGATTCAGTTGGAAGGTTTCGTAGTTCCATATCCTGTTATTGAATTTTATCCAAATCCGACTGACGGTGCCGGAGTAACGGGATAAAATTTGCTAAAAAATTAATAAATAATGTGCACTCTATTTCCTCGGAGACAGCTGGTTTCCGTAAACTCAAATTCAAATTATGAATCTCATTGTCTCATAGCCTAGTTTGGCAAATTACTCGAATCTGACTTCCGGTTCTGAAGTAACAAGGTTAAATGTGCAATAAATGATTGAAATGCACTCGATTTTCTTATAGACAACTGGTTTCAATAAACGTAGCTATAAATGAAATTTTTTATGGTTCCATAACCTGCTATTGAATTTTGTCTAGATCTTATTTCCCGTGTCGGAATAACAGATAGAGCAATGAGATTTAAAAAGTCAGCAATGAGATTTAAAAAGTGCACACGAATGTCTTGTTCTCGAAGACCGCTGCACTTATTTTCATGAACTTGTATTCAAATGAAATTTTAACCAGTTTCGACTTCCGGTTCCAAAGAAACGAGGTAAAATGTGTAAGGAAAGATAAAAATGCATACATATTATTCGGAAACCGCTGAATAATATTCACATACAAAGATTCAAATGGAAGGCCGTATGATCCCATAGCCTGCAGCTGAATTTTATCTAGATCTGACTTCCGGTTCCGTTGGAAATATTCGAGATTATATTTTTGTACCACACTTTTCACCCGTATGAAAACTAAATATCACTTGTAAAGAAAGTGTGTTGAAAAATCCAACTTATACTCGTACGAATGATTTACGTGACCCATGTATGATTCGAACAGTCTCAAGAAACGCAAACCACAAACTCGTCTACTGTCACTTCGGTATTTTTTGTTTTTCTGTAAGAACATGCCCGATGTGATTCAGCGACCACGACAATCGATTTTTCAAAACCGTTCGTCTCGGGTAAAAAGACAGCAAAGATACATTTCACATTTTTCGGCACAAGTGTACATGGTAAAAGCCGCCACCACGAAAAAGTCCATTCGATACCGTACAGGAATTCAACCGCATTAGAAATGTCACACAAGACGAAATTTTAAACCGAACGGACAGCTGATATTTCGGTTATGATTGAATTAGCTGATACACAGTTGGACCCGGTCGGGGTTCGATCGGAAATTGAATGAAAATTTTCAAACAAACAAAAATCCAAAAAAACACGTCCTTTCTCGTTGAATTTCATCTTCTTCAGCTCGATTGATTGTGATGCGATGTCAGTACACAAATGTGCTCCAAAAAAAAACAGATTCTGCTGTCAAGGAAATACCTACAGCTAGATGATATGATGATGATTCAGAGAGACGCAGAAAAAAAGTGGATGCGAAAAAGACCGGTTGTTGGTAACTTTTAGTCCATGCTTTTACCCTGAAAAAGCAGTCTGAATGAATAGTGGTAGACAGCATCGCTCTCAGTACAGCGGACCGGGCGTATGAAATGCAAATTTATGTTTTGTGCTCTTTTTCGATCGGAGTTGCAGTTCTTGCGATGTCCGACTCGGTTGCATCGGCCGCATACGAAATCGATTTCTACCGGTTTGGATGTATTAATTTTTCGGGTTTTCATTGAAACCAAGTCCTTGCTGCACAGGCCATTCGCCCATGTCCGGCTGTAGCTGTACGAAGGTTCGAACACAATTCTATTGATGCAACATTGAAATACCGCCGTTGCAGCAGTTTCGAAGTTCCATTTAACATTCAGATCATGTGATTTAATTGAACAATTACCCCCCAACTGAAAACCGTCTATACGATGCGATTGGATTATGCTCTGCCGAGCGGCAGACAGTCGGCTGCCTATTTCCTGAGGATGGCCCATAAACAATCGGGACATACGGTGCGACCGGGCTTTTTCTCGTTGTGAGTCAAGGCAAACCACGTCGTCACCCAGTTGGCACTTTGCGCCGGGATGAATGCCAGCCACAAACCATTTCGTGCCATTGCAGGAACAGCCAATAAGGAAAACAATTATGGCACTGGCGCTGCCAGAGAGTTCCCTTCGAAGAAAGGACGGGAGAACAATCTTGACACAGTTAGGACGAAGCCTGTGTGCCAAATTATCTGAAACAGTTACGTATCATTGCAGAAGTACGATAATGCAAAGTTATGTGACCGATGGTTTCTGGCTGTCCATTAGAAAGGAAAGTTTCTGGTCGAGCTTTGTTTGAAATTGTTTGATTTAGATTTCATGAATGATGATAAAGAAATTCTCAGTATAATTTTGTGTTACAGTGGCGAACGTTTTCAGTGTAGTTCAGTCATGTTGTTACTAAGTTCTTAGGACACTATATAATACATTTGTTATAAGTATTTAACGAGAAAAACAGATTATAAAAAGACCGACGGATGGAATGCTAGAAATGGAAATTTTTCGAAAAAGTTACCATAGAAACGGGACTCGAACCCGTAACATATAATATTTTCACCAATTTAACTATCCTGCATGCGAAACACACCTATAGCCTAATTGAATAGAAGGAACCGTGCAGAGCATACGCTTGGGTACCGTTCATGAAAGAAATCGGTCTACATATTGCGTCGCCATTCTAATTCACAGTCTGTCTCTGCCTGACTGCATGACAAGGTGAGTTAGGCGGTTGTTTCGTCTATTTTAAATGCATGGTAGTTTCATTGGAAAATCAGTTTCTCCAAGCAGGACAAGCTACCGTATTGAGTATATTTCCAATCTGTTTTCTTCTTTCGATACAATAGTCTTATCAGGACTAAAAGAATCCGTAAATAATTATATATATAAAATCACACTCCTTTAACAAGCTGGATTGTGTGATTTAGCTGTGCACATCTAGACGTAATTGTGTGCCAATTTACTTAACGATACTTCTATTCAGCATCGTGGTTAATTAATCGATACTGATACCGCAATCAATCTTTAAATACCATTCTTTTCAAATGTGCCTAAAGTGAGTAAAACGAACTATCTTTACAATAAATATGGTAACAAGTTAACAGGAAATTGCTTTGGTTTTACCAGCAGGCGAAGACTCTTCATCGAAAGAACAACTCAGAACAAACATTCAAGTATATCTGGACCTGGAAACCTTGACCACATTAGAAATCGAACCCGATATCATTATCAGTATCAGATAGTACTTCACCAAACCAACGGTTAAGGCTCAGAGCGAACTCCAAACCATATACTCGACTAAAGTATTAAATCCGCGATACTTGAAAAAGTAATGTCGTAATAGTGTTCCGTTAAATAGGTTAAACATAATAATTATGCGGCTAAAAAGTACAATATGAGTTAGTTTGCAACTATTTCCGGAGTTGTATTTATCCAGTAGACATTTGCCTATCTGTGCGTACAATAAACAGTGTCCGCGATACTCGTTACTCTCGTCCGCTTCAAAGTTCGCACCATTAAAGCATCTTTTTGTGAAAAAGAATCTTCAAGTGCTTTAATTCATCGAGGAAATTGTTTAGTTATGAACCTACTGTAATGTACGCAGGAAATGTTGGACAATGTGTTTTGATTAATGAAATCTGCGAATAAGTGTTCATGATGAAAAGTGGAGTGGTACGCTCAGCTCACGACCCGATGGAATTGTTTCTCTGGTGTACCAAAAGGTGCAATCTAATCTGATCGTATTGTGAAATCTGCCGAACAAATTCTAATCATATTGCTTATTTTAGAATGCAATTCGCTCGTTGGCAAATTTTTTATAAAAAAAATGTTTACATGTGAAGTCACAATAAAACTGGTTAAGAGTTATTCTTTACATACCAAATTTGTTCCTTTGAATTGCGCAATATGTCGAAAACATTTGTATGTGGTGACTACAGTTTGTTTTGCTTTGTGTCAAAACTTGAGCCATTTAATATTTGGATACAATGTATATTTTACTATAGCGCTCCTAGTTATCGAATCTAGAATGTGTTGACCGTAGTTTGTTTTAAAATGTTTCCCCAGTGCCGAACATTTCGTCTCAAAAAAATTATACTTGATAGAAGCGACGTAGAAAAGCAGAACATTACCTCGACAAAAGTATAAAACAAGGAGCTTAAAATTGTCACGCATTATCAATGAAATTATCTAATCTAACAGCCTCATATTCGTTTTTTACCATCTCATTCGTAAAGGATCGCCGTAATTAATTTGCTAGCGGAGCTGAGAGTGGCATTTATTTAAATGATTTTTATTAGTTCTGATAAAGCCATTATATAATATAATTCGTTTTTCCGATAGTAATATAGAATTCGTTTTCTCGATCAATTCACAATAAAATTCATGATCTGGCAAGGAATTTGCAGTTGCGGATAAACAAACCTAGGTTTTTGTAACAAACAAGACTATGGATAAGTTTCCTCAATTGTACGAGGGATCAAAAATGAAAATCATGTGCCGGGTTTAAAGCTATGTAGATAAAAATCAGGCCAATATAGCCTGAACTTAGGCATAGCAATTGAGCGATTTGGAATGAACAAAACAGCTTAAGGCTTAAATAGATTGTTTATCCGAAATAACGTCACGATATGTATTATCGAAGCAGTTTTGAGTCATAACTATATAGTTGCATTGTATGATTCTCTTGAACGTTTCTCTATTTTTTATGTCTCTCGAAATAAATTTTTACATATACTTGCGTAGTTCACCTAACAGTTAGATAAGATTTTGTTTAATCACTCAGCATTAACCCTCCGTCTGACTCATAGGTCCAGCCTGACCTTTTACGTTATTTACCATCAATTTTACATATTTATAATTTATCTATCGACTTGAGGTTTAAGGTTGCTTCCTAAAATTTTATTGACTATTGATCTAAACAATTTGCAATATAGACAGTGTCCTCGAAAAGAACGAAAAACGGCTGGTTCTAACATTACCCTCGGTCTGACGTATGGTATATGGCTGGACCCCATACATTTTGTATAGAAAGACATATGATATAATATATGTTTATGATTCGATTTCTTCGCGTTTCGCTTCGGCTCATCAGTGCTTAAAGCAGTTCAAATTGAACCGCCATCTCCGCCTAACAGTTCAATTTGAACCGCTAAGCAGACGTTAAGTCCACATTATTTATGTGACCCTTTAAGGATATGACACTAGGTGCCATATCCTATCTGACGTCTGGGACGAAAACGAGTGACGACTGACTACTGGCCGCCGCAGAATTTGAACATTAAGGGGTTTTTAGTTTGTACGTAAAGTACATATTTAGTTTCGATTTCTTCGCGTTTCGCCTTCGGCTCATCAGTGCTTAAAGCGTACAAACCAAAAACCCCTAAATGTTTAAATTCTGCGGCGGCCAGTAGTCAGTCGTCACTCGTTTTCGTCCGAGACGTCAGATAGGATATGGCACCTAGTGTCATATCCTTAAAGGGTCACATAAATAGTGTGGAATTTGCGTCTGTTTAGCGGTTCAAATTGAATTGTTAGGCGGAGATGGCGGTTCAATTTGAACTGCTTTGAGCACTGATGAGCCGAAGGCGAAACGCGAAGAAATCGAAACTAAATATGTACTTTACGTACAAACCAAAAACCCCTAAATGTTTATGATTGTTTTAAATGTGTTTGTTGTAATTCTCCATTCTAACTACCATTTAAGTTCACATCGTACATATACAAACCTGTTTTAATCCACCTAGTGGTGTAATGATGCCTTTCTCATATCAATCATACTATCATATATAATACTGTGGTATTCTTCAAAATAATTTTCTTCGATTCTTGAAAGAATAACCGAAATCTACTGGTAAAAACTATCAATTAGAGAAGATTTGAGATCGATTTAGAAATTCTTTTACGGTTTTTACACTATATTCCCTAAATTTTCGGATCCGAATGAAATTCAGGAATTCTGCATGGGACCACAGGACCTTTCATTTGAATCTAAGTTTGTGAAAATCGGCTCAACGTTACATACACACATACGCACACACACACGCGCACACAAAGACATTTTGCGTACTCGACGAACTGAGTCGAATGGTATATGACAGTCGACCCTCCGGGCCTCGGTTCAAAAGTCGGAATTCACAGTGATTGCATCAACGCTCAATAACATTATTGGTTTTGTTATTCCCATTTTTCCGTGTAATATCTTTACTTTTACAAGATTTCAGAAAATCATATGCCATGACAAGTAAGAAGTGTAAAAAACGAAATATACCTGGTTTGTATAGCAATGAACCTGAATACACTTCTAATTTACACCGAAATGCGTAAAAAAAACACGTAAATGAACAGGGGTCTGGCCAAACCCATCAATCATAGTCGAAGGTATAAAAATATCTGTCAGACGGAGGGTTAAACTTGACGAAAACTCATCAGGAATTCAAGATAGAGTGTTTCGAACAATACCATTGTTGAACGGAATCAAAGAAATGTCTGGTCAATTTCATTGCACTTTTTATATTCTATAATTCATATATTTGGCTAGGTTTTGGCAATTTTGGTCGTTTTACTCTGAAAATGATGAAATAAGCTTTCGAAACGTACAAAAATCATTTTTGATGAAAGAAAAAAAACAAATTGACCAAAGAGCCTTATTTAAATTAATATAGATGGGAAAAGTATTAGCTCATTTTAGGTTAGGCGAGAATTCAGGTTCAGCAAGTGAACTTTTCTTAACATGGTAGTTATTTTGTTTGCGCCTGTAATTTTGAATGCTTCAGCAAATTCCACAGTTACTGTAATTACTGAGATGGGTTTCGAAGTTCACAATAACGCATGCACAATAAAAATAACATAAAATTATTTTTATTCTATTTTCTATTATCCTTATTCTGGACAATGTCGTTCGTTCGCAAGAAGCACAGAAATATCCATTCTAAAATTGTTTCGATAGGGTATTCTTGGATCCATATAACTAACAACCAATGAACGTTCCTTTGCTAGGCAAGGCAATGTGGCCATTCTGAGCACATTCCTGCCTAACATTTGCATTCCAATACATTTATCAACGAAACCCAAAACGAGAACCAAGGAGAATAAAAAAAACTTGCCCCATTTGTCATAGCAGTCTTCCAGCTGCGTCGCAAATTTCCACAGACGCAGAAGTGCGGCAACAGCAGTTATATTTTTTTCACTCAACGTGAATCATAACAATCATCTTGCTGTTGGCTGTAAAATTATTGAGAAGAATGTTTTGAAAGACGCACAGTCTGGCATATTTTTGCTATCAATTCAAGGACGTTCAGTTTCCCAGCCTCCAACCCAGAACGGCGGATGCGAATGCAGATATTTATTGTGTTGAAAGAACATTGCTCTCTTTTGCATTATATCATTTACTCAAACTTTGCTTCTTTTAATTAGTTTTCATTCGTATCGAAGCTTATGGATGTTGAAGTAGCCTCGAAAACTAATTATTGATATTCAAAACAAATTTTGACCAAGTTTTCAACAGTGATATTTTTATTCGTTTTTGAGGTCGACGTCAGAAATGATCTAACCTTGATATTTCTCAGTTTTGCACGTTTTTTCTCGCTCGCAGAGGAATTTTATTTGTTTACTCAGCGGCACAAGTGTCTCCTCGGTTCCTTTGGACTTAGATCAAGCTGTGTTCTTGATATGCCCCATCGTCAGGGCATCATTTCGAATTCCACAATTTTCCACTTTCGAATTGGCACAAAGACTTGTTTCGTTTTGTTGCGTGGGAGATTGGGAAATTCGTTGACTTCAAGCTGCTTTGTCTGTCTAACGACAAATTCAGAATCAAGAACACTCCACGGTACTACCGAACGGCATCTTTTCAAGCCGCTGCCGGAAACCTGGACTAAGGTTAGTTCACGGCAGTGACTATCATGGACTTTGCTTAGCACTTTTGTAAAAGTTTTATTTGAATTACCGAATTTTTTTTTCTGAAATTGCGTGGTAAGATTTCAGTCTAACAGAAAAGTAATCAATCGAGTTGCGATGCGATTATTTTTTAATAAGTTATTTTTAAGCCCCGCTTTTATAATGTTGAATATCTTGACATAATATTTTTGTGTTGGAAATGGATATTCGCGATACGCCCCCCCCCATGGAAATAAAATTTTCAACAAAAAAGCAATGCTTACTAAACGTTGCTATGGACACTGTTCAATGGTGCCGATTTGATTTTGTTGCATATTAGTTTCCAAGAAAATTCAATCTCGGTCTTCTATAATCTCGTCTCCTCCTAACCTGGCTCCATCTGATTATCATCTCTTTGTCTTGTTGGGCACGGCTCCTCGTGAGCATCGATTTGATTCTTACGAAAATTTGCGAAAAATGGCTTACTCAGTGGTTGAAAACCAAAGGCATTAAATGCTACTGGCAAGGCATTTGGTTTACGTTAACTGAAAGATCATTTGGTTCACGTTTTGCTTTCGACTCATCAGTGCATTAGCAGTTTATGTTGTTGGTGCACTGACGAGTCGAAGAACACAAACCGGTACCTTTGAGGTATGAAAATCCTTAAATGGTATGAAAATCCTTAAATCCTTAAATTCCACAAAAATTTGTGGAAGACGATGGAAAATATTTCGAATGAAGTAACAAAACGATACTCTTACAGCTGATCTGTCTTATTTAAAAAAAATGGATCCATTAGATGTACACATGGAAGAATAGGGGCTACCACGTTCGGCATAATACCGTTTGGCATAACGACATTTAGCATAATGGTTATTTGGCATAATGATCATTTGGCATAACAGATGAACATTCTGCTTAATAGAAATTGTTCTAATTTACTGCAATTCTGAAAGGTCTAATGCGGCTACGCCTTATCGTTTTTAATGACCTGCTGTCCGACTTAACTAAGGGATTGCTTCTAGCTTTGGGTAATCCGGGCAAACGCTGCCCCCCCGCAGTGGCCGGCGCTTCCGACGGCGGGTTCCGACCTGAATCATCTATGACGAACAGAATATTATGCTAGCACTAAGTGAGTTGCTTGTATAAAATGATAGTGTGCTATTTACTAAGAATTTTAAATATAAAAAATATGTAATAATGCTATTTCACCCAATATTATGGAAATATTTGGACCGAATATAAAATTCACATATTTCGTTCGAGTTTTCCTTGCACAACATAACTCGATCGAAACGCAAACGAAAATTTACAAATCAATTATGACAAATGGCATTTCGGCCAAATAACCGTTATGCCAAATAACCATTATGCCAAATAGCGTTATGCCTAATGGTATTATGCCAAATGACCTTATGCCAAACGGGCCGCCCCCGGAAGAATATACTTAATCTCAAATTACTGTTTTATTTCAAGCATACACAAGTGTATATTTATGTTTACTATCCTTCTTCAGTTTCTTATGGTGAGCCTTAAGTCGCCTACCATCGGGTAGTGGATCGGAGTATAAGTTAATTAGCGCTTCCTACAACGTAAAGAAGTAAAACTCAATACCTAGATCGGTCGCTTGTGATTCCTGATTGCATTCCGACTAAAATAACTGGTCAGGTGGAATTTGAGAGCACATGAAATAGACAGCCTTTCTCCGGCTTGATACTGTTCGGAATTTGAACTGTTCAATGTAAGAAAAAAGCATACTTGTCAATGCTTTTGTGGAATTTGACCTCCTTTTTCAACAGACTTCACAGCCGATTCTTAGCGCCAAGTAGGATCGTAGCACCAGCATTGCATGGCTAATGCACTAGATTACACATCTGCATGGTCAAGCACGCTTCCGAAGTGCACTCGCGTTTGGGTTTTGTGATCTGGAGTCAGCGTGTGCGGCGCACTGCGACAGGATATATTTTTAATTTGTAGCTTCTTGCCCAATCCTAGTGCCATCTGATAGCTCACTCACTAGCATGATAGCATATTGTAAAAATAAATGAATTCCGGGTAATTCTAACGATTTTTTGTTGATATAGTGACAATAACAATTCTGGTTTGGTTCAAATGTTTTTTTTTTGAACAACCATTATTTGGTCATTTAGGGGTTAACTTCTTTTGTGCATAGGGCACATAATCGATTTCTATACTTTATGTTTCGTCTTCGACTCGTCAGTACATAACATTATAGCCGAGATCGGTTCGTTTGGCCACCTATTAACATAAGCAAAACAAATTGAAATAGTATTGAATCAAGTTTAGAAGAATTTTTAAAATGACGGACTGAAGTTTTAAACACACTCCATCTTGTAATTCCGCAACCGGAAGTCGGATTCGGATAAAATTCAATGGCAACCCATACCATGGGACCATAAAACCTTTCAAGTTTTTGAAAAGAGATTTTTGAGATTCATTTTGGAGCACCTGAAAACTATTTCAATGAGCGAGGAACGACACTATTGGTACGATCTTCCAAAATCACAGCTTAACTTTGAGAAGATGATGGTAACATACATCAGACTGAAATCTGACGCAATGCGAATCGGATTGCTTATAGATGCATCTAAAACAAATACATGATAGCTTCGCCTATCAATAAAATGTTGATAAGTAATGATTTCGAAGTGGTTGACTAGCTCGTGTATTTGGGCGCAGTGGTAGCTATCATAATGATACCTCTAGAGAAATACAGAGACTTATTTTAGCAGCAATATTTATCTATATCAAAGCAAAAATGTAAATAGCACATAAATGATGGTTTTATATGTGGTACCAGTTTCAACCATAAAATGTAATGTATTAACTCAACCAGCATTATTTTTAATATCTTCTACTTGACTTGTCCACTCACTGCTCAAATTGCAGTGTGTGCTTTCACGGTGATTGATCGAAAGTGATGTAAACGGCATCGTTTGATCCACTGTATTAACGGTATCACAGAACAAGATGCCCTCGAGCGAACGATTCGCGCAGCAAACCACGGCTCTGCAAATGGCCCATCATCTTTCGTGGAGGTCTACTATTGATTTGATGGCTTTTAGCTTGCCATTAATCGGCGCGGAACACACTTTGTTGTTTGACGTTTCTGTTTCCGTTAGGAAAGAAAGCATGATAAAAAAACAGCTTAAATTGTTCCAACATGTGATCAGACTGCGCCGTACCGTCACGGCTCCGGACGCGATTATCTCTAAACTGAAATTTGATTTTCAGTGATCGCCGGATTTCGCAATGTCAAAGTGGGTGGCGATTCGATGACCTCGTACGTACTAGACAGCCAGCAAGCTCAAGGTATATCTGTAATTTGTTTTGATGATCAGTGGCCTGTCAGTCAGACTGTCGACTGTTTCGCACTGACGCTGACGAACGGTTATTGTGCCTAACAATATTCTGGTTAGCGGTTATCAATCAATCGATACGGTTCACGCGCCACATGTCACGGTTGTTGTGGATGCATAGAGAAAGAAGTCAGGAGGCTTGTCTTGCCAATAGCAAGAAGTGGTGAAGAGTGAAAGAAAACGCAAGGAGGGAAGAGCACGAGAGTGAAAGATAGATTGAGTGCAGTGAACTGGACTGCCGTGGGGCCAAGTTTCAAGAGTACGACGTTATTGATAATCGCAATAACGAGCTTGAACTACAGTGCTTGTAAAACTCATGATTGATCAGAAGCCTAATTGATGTTGTATACGCTTGTTGGTAGCAATAATAGTATACAACAGCAATTGCAGTAGTTGCAGTCCAAACAACAGATATGATTGCACGGGAAATGATCTCAATGTTGGTAAGATCACAACAGGAAATTTATAGCATTGGATCTAACGAGATTATGTATAGCGAAGGAAGATAGTTGAATTACCGTTTTACTATGTCACCTAAAGTATTGGTATATTTGTTCATAACATCCATAACGACTGCAAATGACACATTTAATTTCTTCAGTGCAGATTAAAATATGACAGTTTTAGTTATTATTCTCTGCAAATAGTTCCGAAGAAAAGTTACTAAAAGTTCCATAATATTTGAAAGAGAAAGTAAACAAACAGAATTTGAATTTAGGTCGTAATGAAAGGTCTATACATTCACTAAGGTCTCTTTTTGCACGATTTTTTTTCGCACTGTTTTTTTATACACGGTTTTTTTACACGGATTCCGGAATTAACGCGGTTTTTATTTACACGATTTTCGCAATTAACACGGTTTCTGATGAGATTTTAAAAAGCACTGTCATTTTTTTTTGAGGAAAATTTTAAAAAAGGGAATAGATTGTCTATAAGAAAACGATTATGAGTGTTAATTTAAAGTTTGAAAGTTAACTAAAATAATTCATTCAACAATTCACGGGAGTATTGATTGTCGTTCTGTAAAATGAATAATCAGTCTTCAGATCTTGAATCCCTGTCGTAAATTACACGACAACGTCTCTTCCACTCAGTTGTAGTGTATGATGTCAGAATCGTCATTGATATCATCGAGATTTTCGTAGCGTTAAAGAACTAGTCGGATTTACTAATCTCTTCAATCATATCGACCAGTACAGTATTTTACACCCATTTGAATGATATAGCTCTAGTAGTATTATGATTTACGCCGATGAAATGAGTTGCATTATACAGAAGTCATGAGCCATTTAGGATAATTTGCTTATCGTACAACGCGTTTTCTAAGTGTTCTAATTTTAATTTGTCATCCAATGTGTTTTATCAAGTGTGACTGGACCCTTCTCGTAACCTCTGGCTGTTTTTCAGATTACCGTTTTTATTGTGAAATAATAGTTACATTGTCACAGTTATGTGCACCTTGCATAAATTTGGGGGTTAAAAAATAAGTTCTTTACCCTTCAAATTATCAAAAGTTACATTTTATCAAAAACAAAACAAACAAATAATCAAATCTACGATTTTTGTAATTATTACGTCAAATTTTCCATGCCGTTTTTTTCTGCACGGTTTCCGAAACACGGTACGTAACCCCGTGTAAAAAGAGACCTTAGTCTAATTTTATCCCGCACTGCCATTCATCCTACTCGCTTAGATTTTTTTTATATCGTTTATTTATACCAGGCTTTAACCTAATTTTGGTCGTTCGCCGGGTTTGTATCCAAAAGTGAGGGGGGTGTGAAATCATGGAGAGAGGGGTAGGAAAGGTATTTGTAGGGGTTAGGGGTACACCCCCCCTTTAACGACACTCAAGAAATTATAAGGAGAGACAGGGGTTAGACCGGGCAGCTTATATATCTTATAAACCTGCAATTATTTTGATTCATAGATCGACTTTGTACATGCGCTTTCATGTGATAGACAAACGTCAGTTGACTGGAGGTTGAGACGTCAGTCTAACAAAAAAAGTCTTGGCATTACATTCCTTTGGTGGAATTTAGCCTTTCTGTTTCAACAGACTTCGCAGCCGATTCTTAGTGAACAGAATCATTGCATGGCTAGTACTATGGATCCTACTGACACTAAGAATCCTTCCAGGTCGGGGCTCGAACATACGACAACTGGCTTGTAAGACCAGCGTCCTATGCATTGAACCGCCAACCCGGGACGTCAGTCTAACGAAAAGTTTAAATTAAGGTATTTGTAAGTAGTTTAATTTACCCCATAATGAGCTCGGTTTAGCTCCGCGGTTCCAAAATTTTTTGATTTTGGGTTGGTCACTTCTTCGTGACTTGGTACGAAAAGTAATGTAGATTTTTCCATTGAATCTACAACAACGGTAGAGATGACTTGGGTAAAAACCCGGCTGTAATGGTAGTTTTTATTTCTAAAAAGTGTCCGATTTAGCCCGGTCTCTCCTCGATTGCGAAAACAGAACAACGCCCCTCGCGTCTCCGGTCCCTGATTTTTTTGGGTACGCGCCTTTATCAAGTAATCAAGTAACTTCATATAGGGAGCTAACATTTTGTTTTGCTGGTATAGAATTTGTAAAGTGTCTCTCGATAAACGAATAACGAATGAAATTTTTCTCCTAAACATTAGTTCCAGGTGAAGAACTTCTTTCATTGAGAATCTCATAGTGTTTTTTAATCCTCAAGATGTAATGGAGAATTATGATCATTGTCGTAACTAGATACAATAATAAGTCAAGGGCTAATTCATTGAGTAGCGTTTCAACGAAAGAGTAATCTCGTCGAATCATACAAATTGAATCTAGGAATCGTTTCGAATTAATCTTGAATCAATAAAAATAAAATAATATATAACTTTAAACCCGTTTGACCCGAAATCGTGCATCTGAAATTTTATCTGTTAAAAATTAGGAATAATGTTTGGTTTTCAGAAAGAGCACTTTCTTGGTTGTACCTTCCAGAATGACTCATAATCCCTAGACTAGAACTTCCAGTAAAGTATTTTTTAAATTTTCACGATACTTCTCCGTGAACGTTAATTTACTAATGCGGCTTTTACTCGAATGCTTTCCGACCTCGCTGCATTTTGCAATAAAAACACTGGATAAAAACGGCATGTTCAATACTCGGACCTTGATAAAATCTGCAGTGTTGGATCGGAAAACAATTTACTGTGCAGAAGCCATATATAGAAGCTACCATCTGATAGTTTCAACAGTAGCTGTACTATCGGAATACATTCCACAGTAAATCTTGTATCATAGAGTATGTCAATATTTGCAACTGCAGAAAAAAAACCTAGGTTTTCGTGACAAACAAGACTATGGATTCCCAAGATTGAACAAACAGGAGTGCCTGCGAAAGTGTACTTCCCGTAGATTGAAGCGCAAAAAATGTTGGCCTGATTTGGCAAGCTGTCACTAAACGGTTTACGGACTCAAATTGCATCACTTTCAAATGTATGTACCTTTTTACCCATTGGGTATTTTCAATTAGAATTCAGAGTGAAACTATTTCAATATGTAATGTGTAGCATTGTGTAAGTGACACTAATAGTTTGCAAAATCGTAGGAAGATATGAAGAAAATATGGATTGGAAAATATTTTTGTACACGTCTTTATGAGTAGGGGAAGGCTCTAAAGGAATAAAGCGATCAAGGAAAAAGTGAAATAATATCTTTGATTTGATCAACCGAAAGTTTGTATATGATCAACTGAATAGGTGAATTTTGCCGAATATTTTCTTGTGTTGCTATTTGAGTCCGTACACCCTTTATAGCGAAGAAGTACTGTAGTAGTAATTATACAACGGCGTTTAATTCTTCAAAATAACGTCAATCCCTCTAACTGCTCTCAATTTCGAACTGTCAAACAGAAGTCGAAGATAAATGCAAATTTTACTTGAGATTCGAAAGAAATATTTTCCTTTATAGTGGAAAAACTTACCTTCATTTGATCTAGATATTAAAAAAAACGACCCAGGCTTTACCTTGACGAAAAACGACACTTTTCTCAGCCTGGTTGCTCCACATCTCCAGAAAGGTTCATTCGGCAGAGCAGCTTAATGAATTTGAATAAATTGTTGGTTCGAGTTTTCGCACAGAAGTTTTTTATTTCACGCAAATTACTTGGTATTTTGTGATTTTCAAGTGATTACAAATTACCTATACTTTTCAATTTAGTACGGAATTATAAACGTTTTGTCAACCTTAGTACATAACATTAACCATTCGCAAATATGGTACCGCGCCGTCGACCGGTAAATCTCAGCCAGACATCACTGACCCACTTAGACGGATGGCTATATGTAGGAATCGAATCCGTTGAGTGTTAGTTGGTGCGATTAGTGCGTGGGGTAGCTGTTTGCTCATGAACGAACACTTTTAATGTAAAGTAAACATTATTCTAAGCAAGAATCGATCGACGAACAGCGCTTGTCTGACGTTGATACCAACTTCCCAACAATCGGGTTGAATTTATTCAGCACCAATGTTTAATCCGATCAATATTTATATTATTCTTGAGCTTTGTTACCAATATATTATATTTCAGTTGTTATTATTCGCTGCTGTCATACTGTGTTAAGCATCCCAAACTTGTTAATTAATCCTTTTTCACATTCCATCACCCAATGTTTCATTCTCCTATTAAATTTCATAAAAGTCAAATTAGCAGCTAAATTCAGTATTACTCATCAACGATAGGCAGTTTAGTGTTCACGACAAATCTCCCACGCTCCAGGGATAAAACTCGTAACAAACTTTACGGACACGAGTGAACAGAAAACTGTTTTACGCTTCCCAGTGATACGATAAGAAAATCACAGTAACGCGGATCGTGGCGGCGATTTCTACTCAACTAATTCCTCGAACAATTGCCATTATGACGCAGCTCTCAAAAACAAAAAAAAAACTTGACTTACGGTCGCCTCACTTTCCGCTGTTTATGCACCATTGTTCCAGGAGGCAGCTTTTATCAAATTCCGTTCTCGTCCTCATCGTTTGTCGTCGCTTGCAATAAAATTATCCACAGTACTAGTGCGGGAGGCGCCGTAAAAAAGTGGCTACACAATCGCCCTCGGGACGTGCAATTTTTCGCGTCATATTTTTTTATAACTCAATTTATAATAAATTTATCGCGAGTGCGGAATCTGTGTTCAACTAGTTAGCCGATGGAGCTGAAGGAGTCGGTCAAGATTGCAGCAAATAGTTGGCGGCTATTTTGGCACGGATAGGCGATGACAGCATACTGGCGGTTCTGCAGAGCAGCAAAATCGATGATTAATGGCAACTCTCGGCACACCGGGCAGCAGTCGCCGTGATCCAGTTGATGGTGCTGTGAAATTTCGCTCCAGATCTCGTCGGACATGGTCGGCAATTAATGGTCGGTTGTGATAACGATGTATGTATAAGCTGCTCTAGTGGTTGTAAAAACATGATTTTGATTTCTACTATTTATGGTCATAATTACAATATTTATGAATGGGATGACTTCGTTCCCGAGCTTGTGAAAGCTTTTGTTTGACGTTTGAGTTTTATGTTCTATTTGAACACCAATTAGAGTGATAATGATTTGCATTATTTTCGGATCAAATTGCGTTATTAGAATTGCCTGACAAACTAAACATTCTCAAATCGGAGGATTCTCTCGTCTCATTAAACATTCCGGCCTGTGTGTATCTAACGGTTGCATGAAAAATGGGCTTTTTTCGGATGGTTTTAAAGCTAAGACAGATAATTGCTTTTGAAATATTCCCCATGAAAGGTAATTATTCAAGATTACTTGCAAAAAAAATTTACGCCCTTGCGAGCGGCCTTCCGGTAGTTAACCGAAACATTCGCATTAGCGGACGGAAATATGCATGTAGGGATGTTTTTCAGTTCTTTCTTTGTTTTATTCATCAATTCCTCTTTGGTTTTCGCGATAAAATTGTGGGTACTACATCGATATTCAGATCTTCTCCAACGATCGCTTCGAGTAGTGGGGCGATACCAGATCCGGCCAGAACACGACATCTTCGCCCTTTATAGTATTTCTTGATGAACGACGTAACTTCCGGCAGACATTTCGTAGCATAAACTTCCCTATTCACGGCCAGTCTGGAGCGAAAAATGAGCGGCTCCCCTTCTCCTTCTCGTTGAATGTCAGCCACAGTAGCACCTTCTTGGGGAACTTGATGTGTGAAATGATCTTCACCTCGGAACTCACTTCTGTGGGAAGTAAAATACGAAGTGCCCTGCCAGTCGTTGCCGTCCAGGGTAAGATGGGTCTCGTCGTTTATCACCACCGCTACGTCACGATTCACCGGTTCAGTCGCTGCCACTGCGTCATTGCCAGCAGCTCCGAAACCAGTGGACGCGACTTCCGTTTCCTGACAGGTATATTCATGTTCGCCAGGTGCTATTTCATTGTTTGGCCGGTTGCACTGACCTTCCAGCCAAGCGTACGCAGCGATGTAGTCACTTTTCCATCGGTCTTCTTCTTCAGTTTCCCTTGGAACTTCTTGTCGCTCAGAATCGTCGGCCGTCTAGAATCGGCCTTTTTTTCGAAGCTATTTTCGTCTCTCATTGCAATTTTCGTCTCTTATTGCAAAAAAAGAGAGTATCACTGTTGATTTCACTCGTTCCTCTATGACAAGACGAATCCAAACTAACGTCTGCAGGGAATATCAGAAGAATTTCAGTTCTCATTTTTTCATCGATATAAAATAAAAATAAAAAATATGATAAATGGAAGTAACTACATCCCAGAACCTATTTGGAAACCAAAACTACTACAGATTCGAGCACCAACAGGTAAAAGTCATTATGCATTTTTTTCTGTCATTTTCGATTCTCAAAGCTTCGGTTGAATATTGACACTGCATACTATGGGATTTTTACTGAAAACCGCAAATGACTGAAAGGGCAAATGAAAGAAACCACTCAATTTTAAAACTATTGTTCTGCTTATGTCATTGACTGGATATGGATCTCGTTCTCATAATTTGCAAACGCAGCTGAGTGTGACATTTATTTCTCGTCATTTTCGTATATTTTAAATCAATGAAAATTACTCTATTTAGCTCTGATCCGGCGTCCACAAAGTGCCGCACGATATCCGTTTTTGACGTGAAAATGTCATAAGATGTCGTACAAAATTTCTGAACTTTATTGCGATTCGATTTCCGGTTCCGGGTTAGTGTGAAAATTTCGATTTCAAGATTGTTTATCATAAATAATTAGAAAATTGTTCATAAATTTCTCTATTTTGTAGATCTTGTAAGCAGAGGACCAAAAAATATCACCTCAGTTAAACTCGTTAAACAGTTTCCGGTTTCGAAACTACCTGTAATAATTGTCAAATACTCTTAAATGAGACTCAGTTCAATTTCTCAGAGATGGTGATGCCGAATTCCACAAACTTAAAATTAATGCTCTAATAAATGTTTTGAATAAATTTTTAAAATTTATCCAGACCCTACTTCCGGTTCCGGCATTATAATATGAAGAATGTGCAATTCAACGAATTTAGTACTATCATTCAAATTATTGAACTATTCCAATTCATTAGATTATAGCCAATCGAATCAACTTGGACTATACCCGGTTCCGGTTCCAGAAATAGTGATCCAATATTTTCAAATGGAGCTATGTCCGATTTTTCAGAGATGGCCGATTTTCATGAATTTAAATTCAAATAAAAGATATTCTGGTCCCATACAAAATTTCTTAAATTTATCTTGATCCAACTTCCGGTTCCGGAATAACCAGGTGATGGAAGCTTAAATTTTCAAACCGTTGGTGCAAAAAAACGCAAGATAAATTACTGTAGTTGACCAAAATACAATTTTATGACTTATCATGTCAGTTATGAAATTATGTCACTTGTTAATATCCGATTCTGTTTTGTTTTACAATATTTGTAACTAACTAAAAATTTCATTAACATTGCTAACTATAAACCCGTAAAACAATTATTGCAACGACAATATCGTAAAAACATTTAAAGATACGTCGTTCTCCAAGCAACACTTTATTCTTGACCAGTTTGCATTGAAAATATTGAGGATTAAATACACCTTGATCAGGTACATTTGCTTCGACTGAATGAAACGAACAATGTCATTCAAATTTGATTCTAGATTTTAATGTTTTTCTTTAATTTCAGTGCTCTCTAATATATATTAGTAAGCATTAGAAAGGGTTTAATTGTGATTGAACCATTTAAACAAGCATAACTTTCCTTGTTGCATCTATCCAATTCATTTTAACAAAAATGGGAAAACTTCTGAACCAGACATATGAGAATATCAACAATGAATACATTTAATGGATTTTTCAAAACACGTCTCATGCATTCTGATGTATTTTCAAATGATGGAATATGTAAAGCTCTGTATTTGTATCATAATATATTTCAGTCATTCTTGTAAATTACTGTAATTCAACAAATTACGATTTTATGATTTGTCATGTCAGTTACGAAATTACGTCTTCTTACTTCTAAAACTTGTATAATTGATCCACACTATTAGATAATATACTTATAAAGTATTAACTAAAAATTCCGTTAACATACCTAACTATGACTTAGCAAAACAAATATTACAACGACAGTATCACATTTAAAGATTCCTAAAGAAAAAAATTATAGGTTCCTTTGGATTCCACGATGAAAAAAACCTATTTCGTTATGATACTAACCTAACGTAATAGTGAACGACCAGATACCGGTATTTCGAAACGCTTTTTGCATTCTTCATCAGCCTTATATAATTTATAAAGACACTGATGAAGAACGCAAAAAGCGTTTCGAAATACCGGTCTCTGGTCGTTCACTATTACGTTAGAATCATAACGAAATAGGTTTTTTCATAGTGGAATTCAAATTTCTATAATTTCGTTCTTTAAGACGGTTTAGTTCACATTTCTGAATGCTGAAATTTTTTCGTACTTGAACATTCCAAGCAACACATTTTGGTTCAGTTTCTTATTTTTGACCAGTTTGCATTGAAAATATGGGTGGTTTCTGGTTGTTAGACCCAACAACATGTTCAACCCAATTGAAGGACGTGTCATATGAATTCAGTGCAGTAATTGATTTGAGAGTGCAGAGAGAGTGAGAGAGTGCAAAGTAATTGAATTTGTTAAAGACAACAACAGTATGCTCTGTTTGGAACATGAAAACATCAAGCACAACATACCAGTGTATTTAAAGGATTACACTTTAGAAGTGCGTATACATGATCCGCATACAGCTGGTAACGAAGAATGTATTCGAAAAACTATCACAACACAGAGAAATTCATTGCATCGATAAGAAATTCTTTCCTCGATAGCCTCGTACGTTTGTTACGTATGCACTTGAAGAAGCCCATACCTTCTTATGTTACTTTCGGTCAAGATACAAGAATCCCGCTTGTGACTTACTACCTTCAACTGGCCACATGCCTGTATAGCAAAAAACCTGTTCACTACAGGTTATCTAGTGAGAAACTGAACTAGAAGTCATTTTCTCTCAAGGACAATGTTAGAATATCTACATTGACACAGCGCCTGGACAAATAACAGCAAACTCCACAAAGATTTTACCGCCAACTACTGTATCCCAAATCAATTCACGAGGTTGTGAACAGTGAACAAGGATATATAATGCCATAAGGACGTAATCGACAAAACATTTTTTTCTCCGCTCAATTTTCTTGGAGATAGCTGAACCGATTTCTACAAGTTTAGGCTTCTGTTGGATTGGATATTGATCAAGTTCGAAGATCAAATGGGTGTCATTTCCAGTTCCGCAGATATTAAGGAGTGTATCGAAAAGTAGTTAGCAGCATTGATTATTGAATAAAAAAGCGAAAAAATTTGTATTGTAGAAAAATTACATTTTTATGCATTTCACTTATTATATTGAAGAAAATCCTAGTTTCTGTGAAACGCTCGCACTTTGGACTTGACATTCTTCATTAAATTCTGCACAGTTACTTTTGTGACAATTGCCCAATACCTTTCAATTGGCCAAAGATCCGGGCAGTTCGGTGGGTTCATGTCCTTTTCCACGAATTGTACATTATTTTTTGACAACCACTGTAGAACGGAGTTGGCGTAGTGGGGTGAAACTAAATCCGGCCAGAAGAGAGGAGGAGCCTTATGCTTTCTGTACAGTGGCAGCATTCTCTTCTTCAAACATTCTTCCTCGTACACCTTGGCGTTACTTGTGCCCTTCGTGAAGAAAATTGACGACCGAAAACCACAGGTACAAATTGCTTGCCAGACCAAACTTTTCCATCGCCACCGTGGTGTCAGCGTCGTCCAAGTCCTGGTACACCGATTTCGTATAATGTTGCGGTCCGGGCAGCGCTCGAGAGTCTTCCTTGGCGTAGGTTTCGTCGTCGATCAGGATGCATCCGTCTTTATTCTGTAGAATCCGGTTATACAGTTTTCGCGCTCTTGTTTTGGCCTGAACTTGCTGTACCAGGGACTTTTTCGGCACCTTCTGTTTCTTGTACGTTTTCAGGGAGTTCCAAACTTTGATCCGTTGAATCATATGCTGGTGTTGAACTGCTTGACCAAATCCAGCGTACTCAACCACTTTTAAATCCCGGCCCGTTTCCTACCGGATCGGGCCAAATCCTTCATGTAAAGGGTCTTACCGAACTTCTCGATAATATTTTTGACACTGGTGTGGTGCACTTTCACCTGTTTTGCAATGTCGTTGTACGTGACACCACTTTATGAGCACCAAGTGTGCAGAATTTTCTTTCGCGTTTCCGGATCAATTGGATTCATCATTGAAACGATAAACCGTACCGAAACCAATCGATTGCGCAGCTGTTATTGACATGTAAACAAACATGTCACCGCAAAACACGCTGCAAAAAATTAAGCCATTTCAGAGTAATAACTGTTTGGATGTTGCTAACTACTTATCGACACACTCCTTATGTTATAAGTGACGGCACCGATCAAAACGCATTCATTTTCTTTTCGCTCTATTTTCTCAGAGATGGCTGAACGGATTTTTACAAACTAAGGTTGATTTAAAAGCTGAATATCAATTGGTTGTCACTTTCGGTTCCAGAGTTATAATGGTATAAATGACAAAAGGCATTTTTTCCTTCGTTCATTTTTTTCGGAGCTGGTTGAATCGATTTCAACAATAGTAGGCTCGTTTGAAAGCTACTATGGCATCATTGATCGAAAATCAAATTGCCGATACTTTCGGCTCGGGAGATTTCATAGTACGAGTGACGCATCAGATTTTAGCTGAGTCAATGAAATCAGTTTCGTTTATTTGCAATTAAGAAAACTGTGAATGCTTCGATGATAATTATAATCAAATTTCAAAGTCAGCTTTGCCGTTCTATACCCCGAGATGGAGATCAGAATTATTCGCCTTGTTATGTGCATTAAAATTCGACCTACATAGTCTCCTGTCCTATTTGGCACGTGTGATGTAACTCCTCCGTCCGATACCATCTCTATGGAAAATTTCGTTCGCTTCTCCTTAATACCCGGCATTTTTTATCTGATATCCGATGCTACTTTCTATACCACGTACCCGAGGACCCATTTGCCTCAGACAGCAGCAGTTGTGAAGTCAATGCCAGGCATTACCACACATAAAATCCGTGAAGAAGGGGTATCGACAGCCACCCCACATGCAGGTGCAATAAAATGAGTGTCATGAAGCTCACTTTTTTTTCTACCATTATTACCGGAAAGCATTGCAATACGAAACGTGCTATATCTCTGTCTCCGCTCGGTATGGACCGTAAAATCCGTAGCTACGTTTATGTGCTCCGATGGTGTGGCTATGCTCGCCACGTCCCGACTTCATCGGAGATCGAGGTTGGTCGGTGGTCGATTGGTTGCTGTTGTCACAAATCCCCACTCTCGAATTCCGAGTTAAAGCAGTTCGACAGAACTCGTAGCTTAGTTGACATTTTTTCTCTCCGTGCATATATTATGTATCGATAAAGTTGCACAAGGGTACAACTTGAAGGCTCTCAACGTTCTGCTGTGGCACATCCGGTGTAAACTAGCATTTCCGATGTGTAAATTAGACTTTCTCAAGGGTTGCTAATAAGAGGTGATCGTCGATTGTGACCTTTGATGTGGTTTGGTTTCAGATAAACCAAGGTTTACAGATTTGGTACTTGGCTTTAGAATTTATTCGTTATTATATTTTCGAATATATCTTTGAAAAAAAAATATTTTCGAATGCTATATTTTAGTTTAGTAAAGTAAATCTGATATAGTGTTGAAAAATCATATTTGTTTGTTTTTTTTACACCGATTGAATAAAACCATCAATCATAACATTTACTGTTTTTAGATTACCCTAAACATAATTACTTTTAATATGCATAGGACAATAATAACGCATTTGGTATCACCCTAAAATGATGAATGAGGAAGTATGACGATGATCACATTAGATAGCGGACAAGTTACGCATCGGAAGGCAGTACAAAGGATTCATTTTAGTTTTGCCTTTCTCATAAAGGCAGACTATGCAATAACTGTGAATATCGATTTTGAAACCAAGGTACGAAAGTCAAATATCTTTCGATTCAGTTCGTCGAAATGGCGATGTTTGTATGTATGTGTGTAACGCAAAAGTGCATTCCATTGCCTTTCGGAAAACTCTGGAATTATTTTCGCATACTAAGATTTCAATGGAAGGTCTGATGCTCTCGTAGTCTGCTATTGAGTTTTATTCGGTTCCGGATGAACGGAGTAAAATGTGCAAAAGATAGAAAAAAGTGTACTGAATTTTCTTGAACACCGCTGAACGGATTTTGGCAAATTTTGATTAAATTGTAAGTTGTTATGGTCACAGTCTGTGAATGTATGTTCTTTTGAGTTGAATTTTAAAGATTTTGATCACTAGCTATTTGATTTTTAAACCACCGATACCGGTATAGTAAATTCGGATAATTATACCATCAAAACTACAAAATGAAATAGTTTTATGTACTTGTATAGAACTATAAGATCTTTCAATCGAATCTAAGTTTGTAAAAATCGGTTTGTTTTTTTAGTTAAATCGATTTTAACGATGAAGTGAAGAAAACAATTCATGCTTAAACACATTCGATGATGGAAATATAAACATTGATATATATTAAAACCTGATGACATATTTCAATTGAATTTTTTACACCTTCAATTAAATTCTTGCTAACCGAGTGAGTTTGTTTCGCACCAAGGCATTCGCTTTTTATTTTGTCGTGCTGGGGTACCGTCTACTTTGACCCCAGGCGCCTATAATGTTCGCACTCTTGCATGTAGCGTGATGTTTCGCTTGACGAACGCTCCAATTTTACAACACTGCATAGTCAGTCAGTGTTTAGGATTTCCCGGGAGGCAGTGCGTGTAATCCTTTCATGCCATAAACCAACTGGCACAAGGGTTGCCTGCACTAAGCGTCCTTTTAAGTAGGTAGGTGGATTTTGTTTGTATTAATACCCAACGGCAGTTTCTGACTTTCTGTTTATAGTTGTCTGAACTGGTGAAATATGCTAACCCTTTAAAGCCCGCACACACCTTTTTAGGAAAATTTAGGAAAACGAAAATTATTTATTATCTTTACACTATTATCTGCGCATCGTACGTCATTATACCCACGCTGTTGCCACATATTTAATTAATGAAATTAGTAACAAACTCGATAAAGAATTTCAATATGAACAAAAGTACACATAACTCCATACTAGCGGTTTAGTTCTATGTACACAAAAATAAGCAACGGTGGATAGTTCAAATGCTTTGGTTGTGGACGCTATCGTAAGCCATGAAAATGTTAGCGTTACAGGATTTGTATGTCTGCTGTCCCGTGCCATGATTTAAACAGAAAAAGGATAACGACTGAAAGCATGCGATGTTTGCTTTTGTGTTCCACTCTACACTGTCTTTTGGTGAATGTTGGCGTGTTTGTAATTCTGCTGAATAGAGGTTAAATTTATTCCGTTTTGTATGCTAAACTATTGATATTACTACAAAGCTCGAGCTTCAATATGGCATTACGTGGAATGATAGTAAAGACATTTATATCTAGTATTTTGATTTTGGAAATCAAAACGCTTGCACCATTTTCTATTCATGTTGGGAATACTTTTTCTACTATTCTAAACATGTTTTTATTTCATTCACTTCTACTGTAAAACATTATTAAGACATACGAGCTATATTTGTCAATTTAGGAGTAGAGAAACACCAACTGGACCTCATCATTTGCATCAACAGATTACAATCATCCAAACGACACCTTCGAAAAGTAAATGCCGCTTAGTCGTAAAACATCACTTTTCCGTAAAATCGTCATTTATTTCTAAATTTCTAAATATTGGTCATAACGCTGCGCCAATTCCTTTAACCAGTGTTGATGATTGCCGATAGATTGACAGAAGCTGCTAGGTATTTATCTATATTGTATACAACATTTTCAATCCTAGAACATGCTACAAGAACTCGTGTCTCTCAATGTATGAACCGTGAGAGAATTTTTCTACATATCTTCGCTCCGCTTCATACTCTGAGTATTTCACAGTCTGATAATGATCGGTGCTGTGTGGAATTTACCAAGTGAAAATCGCATGTTGACAATTATCGCAGAAAATCGAATCGATGATTCGACTTGATGATTCTCATACTAGGTTGCAATATTTTAAAACCCTTGTGTGGAACATTCACATACATTTTCATAGGCACAACTTATACAAAGGTTATATGCACATAGTTAGAATAAGCGGCAATAGTAAAATGATTCTATCGCAACTATCAACTACACATAGTTAGAATAAGCGGCAATAGTAAAATGATTTTAATCGCAATTATCAACTGCCCATGTAGAATCGGATCGTGAAACGAGAATAAGCGACCGTTTGTTGCTACACAGAGAATACCCACAGCAGCGTGATAACCTTTGATTCTCTGACAGGTCGACAGGGAATTTGCTCTCGCACTGGTGTCCATTCTATGTTAAATGGCCATGCCGGTTTTTTGTTGCTGCGATGATATCCGTCTCTCTTTGATGGCACTGATTGAATCGTGTGAAGAGTTGCTGTATATAACATTCACTGTATATAACATTAGTAATTTTGTGCGTACCCTTATTTCCGACCAAAACACAAGTATGCTTACAATTTCTACCTACAAAAATCATAGTATCGCGGAAGCAATTGATTTCTTAATGATCATAACTAAATCCAGTAGGTAATATAATTGAAAGGTCATTAGTCATATAAAATTTTTGGAGAGGGTAGAATCAATTATTATGAGGGAATCTTATCGTCAATTTTCTCATTTGCAAACAATCTATGCGCTTTGACTAGAATAGGTTTTGAGTTAAGTTCATCCAATATTATAGAAAAATGTATTTAATAAGTGAACCCAAAAATTGTTTCATTTCTAATATCATTAACCTGTTTTAATCCACCTAGTGGTGTAATGATGCCTTTTTCATATATATGTATATATATATATATATATATATATATATATATATATATATATATATATATATATATATATATATATATATATATATATATATATATATATATATATATATATATATATATATATATATATATATATATATATATATATATATATAACTGTGGTATTCTATTCAAAATGTTTCTCTTCGAATTTCGAAAGAAACCAAAAGATTGTTTGTGCATTAACTAGTATAACATACAAAATAAAACAGTGCTTTGCTTGCGTAGGTCATCCTAAAGAAAACGAAATGGGTTCACTATTATATGTACTTCCAGCACCGGAACCCGAGAACCGCCATAATCGAAGTCGGTTGGCTATCGATTTGTGTAGTGCTGAGTCCAGTTTTGAAAATTTCTTGCGCATTTTGTTTAGCCGGTTTAAGTCAGAGTGTGCACTATTTAACACACTGATTTACCTGATAACTCCAGAACCGGAAGTCGCATCTGGATCTTAGTTTGTGGAAATCGGTCAAATCATCGCTGAGAAAAGTGAGTGAGATCCATTTGGAAATATATGACCAGTCTGGTGCTTCCGGAACCGGAGACCGGGAACCAGGATAGTCGAAATCGGTTTGTTTAGTTGCCTACTAATAATGGCTATTGATTTGTGGAATTTTGAGTTCACTTTAGAATTTTTTTGCGTATTTTGTTTCGCCGGTTTAAGTGACGGTGTACAATATTTAACACACTTTACCCTATAACTCCGGAACCGGAAGTCGGATCTGGTTGAAATTTGGCAGGATTATATAGGGTTGTAAGACCTCTCCGGAAGTCGAATCCAGGTGAAATTCTATAACTACATATGAGACTGCAAGGCCATTAATTTAAATCATAGTTGAAGAAAATCGGTGGAGTGGCTTCTGAGAAAGTGCACTTTTTATAATTTTTTTTGCACTTTTTACCCCGTTACTCCCGAACCGGAAGTCCGATCCGGGTAAAATTCAATAGCACCCTATGGTACCAAGAGACCTTTCATTTGAATATAAGTTTGTGAAAATCGGTCCAGCCATCTCCGAGAAAATCGAGTACACATTTTTGTAACATATATCCACACACACACACACACACACACACACACACACACACACACACACACACACACACACACACACACACACACACACACACACACACACTTACATACACACATACACACGTTTGCTCAGTTCGTTGAGCTGAGTCGACTGGTATATGACATTCGGCCCTCCGGGCGTCTTTTAAAAAGTCGGGTTTCACAGTGATTGCATAACCTTTCTATATGAGAAAGGCAAAAACATCTGTAATTTTTTTCCTTCGTTAACCCGTTCAGTATTTTTCGGTTTTCAGTTGAAATCGTATACTGTGCAGTATCGATATTCAACCGCATCCTTGTGAATCGATAATGACCGAAAAATATTTACAATAATTTTTAGCTTTGATTTATCATATTTTAGAAACCAAACTTCACATATATGCATTATATCGAAGTAAGAATGAGAAATGGAGTCCGGCTGATTCTCCCTGCAGACGTTATTTTGATCTTGTCTTGTCGTAGGGGAACGAGTGATGTTGGCATTGATACTCTCTTTTGTTGCAACCAAAAATACTTCGTGTTGTATCGATGATTTACGAATGAGACATTGAATATGAGGCTGTTGTATTGGATTCTTTCATTGAAAATATGTGAAAATTTTTGGCTCTGGTTTTAATACTTTGATATATTTGAACATTGTTTCACGGGTTTGTGTGGAATTAGTAGCAGAAATTTCAAACCTGACAGTATTCGCACACGATTTAGTATGTATAATTAGTTACTTGAAGTGAACAGTTTATCAGATATAGAAAAAAAAATATTTCAAAGATACTACAGAATTTGTGTCACTTTGAATTGAGCTCGCACGATCGATTATTTTACGTTGTGGACAATGAAATTTAATACCACCATCTGTCTACTCGGTAATATTACCTAGTAATGCCCCATGGAGCTCTTTGTGTGTTAAAACTCACACTTCAGTGCGTCCAATATTCTCTGTAGCACAACACATCGAGTTGGCACACCCTATTCCCAGTCATCTGTGCAAAATTTCTATCCATTCACCAGGAACCTACCTCAAAGCAAGAAACAAGAAACACGGTTCACAAATTCCGTTCAATAATATTATATTTCAACTTTCTATCATCACGACTATCATTATACCAACTTGCGTATTCCTTTACCAGTAACGACCCTAGCCTTTGTCACTCAATTATCGCACTTGCATGGCGCTACACAACTATCCATACCCATGGTTCATGACTGTAGTTGTGCTTACGGTTCGACTTACAGCCGATGATATGTCGAAAACCATAAGAAGCTACTGGCTCTCGCCATGCAACATTGCACGAGGCACCAGCACGAGTGGCAACATGGATATCAAATTTCATTTTAATGACTCCCACAGTGAGTATATTAATCTCATTCCGGCTGGTACCGACCGACCCCGACGAACTCGTTCTGACAATGCATTCGGGGCCTGAGACTTCTTTGCTGAAAACCAAACCCATCATCGCCGTGTCATCATCAACCGGGGAGGTTTCACGCGGCTTCGGGTTATTCTTTAATAACCTTTCACTTCCGCACCTCCACGAGCCCGTGCATCCGATGGTCCATCCGATTGGCGGGAAATCAAATGACTCTCGAGTGTAACGGAAATACGTAAAGTAACTAGTCGTGGAAGATGAGAAATCTGACACTGGCAGGGAAATACATTCGGCTTTAAACGGAGAAAGGTTTTGCCTCGAAATGGAAGTTAATTCGTCACCATCGTTAACCGTTAATCCGGTGAAACGAATCCGTTGAATTCTCGGAAGTCGATTCTTTAAATCTTGGAGGACAACATTGAAAGTAAAGTAATAAATTACCGATTCTATTCGAATATATTTAGCGTTGGCCTAATTCTTTTCTTTATTTAATTCTTCATCAGTTTTTGGCTTATGGTAATAAATCCAATTCGAAATGTGACGCAATTTCGTAATGTTGTGGAAGAGTTTGTTCGTCACGCGATTCGCACCCGAACGATGACGGTTTGGTAACAGTATTTTTTCGTCATTTGCTTCTTCTGTATGTACTAACTGATGGCTTCCATTTGCTCGTTAGCAGACTAGCGGACAGGAAGTCACAAAAGATTCTGATTTCCTTTTGTGCACATAGTGAACGGGGGGCGATTACTACCACTAGGGGAGCTTGGAGAGAAATGATACTTTTTTTGTAAAAGATTTTTCTTTCAACAGAATCAATAATAAAATAAAAAGTTATGAATTTTTCATATTTAATTTTGGTTTCCAAACTAGGAAATCGTCGAGAGTCGAAAAAAGATTTCATAACAAAAACAACACATCAGACCATGAGTGGATATAATTCCCTACATTACCGAGTTTTACAGTTGGCCCAAATGAAGCCCGTGGAAGTCTCGACACAGAAGAAGCTTCCAATCCGTTTTACGCGTTCGAGTAGCATTGTTTTGTTTGCATGTGTACATCCATGGATATTCAAATCATTTCTGAATATATTTGATTCGGACAAAAAATAACCGCACCTTTTGCCCTGGGGATGTGTGCGGGACAAAAATATGCAAGAATGTCACACCTAGCTCACAATCAACCTCCGCGACCACAACCGGGACTAATTTCCTGGATATTCGTTTTCTTATTCGTTAATATTGTCGCGCTTCGTGGCATTCGTCCAGTCTTCGCATTTTAATTGCTTACCTCACCTCCGCGAAATAGAGGTTCGTTGGTAGCTCTATCGAGCGGATTTCTGTCGTGCTATCGATAATAATATTTTTGCCTGTGTCGTGTGCCAGAAACCCCACAGGTGCCGATTCCAGCTAATCTAAGGTCCGGAAACATTAATAGTCATATTTTTTCCTTTTTTGCCTGTTTGGCCATGTTCAACAATAGGGGCATCGTGCTATAATTCAATTAAAAAAAGCTTTCCCTGATTTATTGGACACGGATTTTCCACAATTGGACAAATTGTCGACTAGCTCTTTTGCACTATGCTAAGGACAGATCGTGGAAGGAACCGGTTTCACCGGATTCCTACTTCAAACAGGATTGGGTTCTTCGGGACCAACCGTGACGGTGTGTGGGCTGATCTCTGCGAGGCTGATTC
Source organism: Malaya genurostris (assembly GCF_030247185.1). NCBI lineage: Eukaryota > Metazoa > Arthropoda > Insecta > Diptera > Culicidae > Malaya > Malaya genurostris. The sequence continues at coordinate 99,499,412 of NC_080572.1, forward strand.
CGCAAATAAGCCCAAGCTAAATCCGCGAAATGGATGTTGAGCACGATAAAATACGGCTAGGTAAAAGATGGAGATAAGCACTCGCCGCACGCGACTTGATTGGGAACTATAAGCATATGCGTAGATTGTTTATAGTTTGATTGCCTATGCCGGATACTGATCATTACTTCAACTGGTAAACTTTTTTTTGTGTTTCACAAAATTCTTGCGTGAGAATTCACAGTAAAATTATCGTGCAAACTAAGGAATGTACATTCATGTTGTAGTTGTGTGGTGTTCGTGTTTAACCTATCCTAAAACTCGCAAGCAGGCAGCGGTTTTCAACTAAAATGTGTTCATGTATTTTCATGTATTTCGTTTGTACCTGCAAATAACATAATTATCGGGCTACAATGGACGTATTGTAGCTCAATCAAAATCCGATAACTGCCCAAACTAAATCGAATACTGTGGCCATCTTTCCATCGCCTAGCCTCTCATCGATGCAATGTGTGCATCAAATGGATTCAATAAATACAAGAAAAAATGTATGAAATCTCAGTGTATGTGAATCGAAAATGATAGATTTCATGTTTTTTTTTCAAGAATGTGATGATTGATTCGTGCTACTAATGAATAACATATATAGATTACATTATAAACTTTTCATATGGAACGAAATGTTGCATTTTTTGTCATTCGTTAATATGAAATCTGTTACGCAACAAGATCGGACCCATATGCGAGTACTCTTAATAACGAACGAAAAGATACTTGCATACCGGTCCCATCTTAGCATGCTATGCTTCTCTTGCCCGTGACAAAATTTCATGTTTGATTTTCCATTCGTGTGAAACTCGTAATAGTTTGATATAATTAAGTTTGTGATATTCTGAAATCTCTTGTTCAGCACAATACGTTCGAGATAATTCAAATTTGAAATATTCGCATTTGCATACATCTGATTTTGATCAAAGTGTTGACAAAAGAGCTGAATCTTTTCCTAAAGTTGTTGCTTTTAGGATGAAATTGTGAGTATAATGGGAGCAAGCAATGTGAGGGGTATTAACTATCTTTCTAAATTTGACATAATCTTAAAGGACCTTGAAAATTTTAAATAGAAGTAGATATCATAGTAATCGGAGAAACCTGGCTGAAGAATGATAATTGCTCCCTCTACTAAATACCGCATTATAAATCATTCTTTTATTGTAGAGAAAATTCCAGTGGAGGTTTAGTAATATATGTCAAACAAAATATCAAGCATAGACTAATAAAAAATTATACATTCGATGGATTTCATCATCTAAAAATCGAATTATATTTTAACGGACATTATTATGACATTCATGGCGTGTATCGTTCCCCTAGTTTTGACTTCAATGAATTTTCCGTCTATTTAGAAAGCTTGATGCGTTCTGTCCAACCGAAGCATACGTGTTTTATTGTAGGTGATATAAATGTCCCAATAAATCTCATCAATAACAACATTGTGACGAGATATATGGCTTTGCTAGAATCCTATGACTTTTCGTGTACAAATTGTTTTACAACCAGACCAATTAGTGACAACATACTTGATCATATTCTATGCAAACTTGATGACACTAACCGGATTCGCAACGACACAATATATAATGAGTTGAGTGACCACTCTCTAATCTTAACGACCTTCAAATTATTTGTTGAGAGGGAATCAATGACCTTAACGAAAAAAAATGTTAACAATCGTCAATTGAATCAAGAGTTCTTCAATTTCATTAATAGTATTGATGTCATAGACGACGTTGAAACTGTTCTACAAAATATAGTGCATGTGTATAACTCTCTATTTGAAAAACATACGAGAATAATTTCAAAAACAGTTAAAATGAAAGGCTCTCATTGTCCATGGATGAATTTGGGTCTATGAGCACTGGTAAAAATTAAACGTAATTATCTCCATCGTGTTAAAGCAAACCCACAGGACCAACACCTTAAACAAATGCTATTACATATATCTAAAAAGTTCGATATCATGAAAAGGAATAGCAAGAAAGCATATTAGGAAAACCTTCTTACAAAGACACCTCATTCAAAATTCTGGAGAAATCTTAAAAATACATTCGGAATAACAGAAAAAAAAGTGACAAGATAACTCTGAAGTTTGTGAGATATTCAACAATTTTTTTTTCCAATGTCGGCCAAGAATTAGCTGAAAATATTCGTATAAACCGAACTGTTTGTCCCACTGATAATGTTCATCGTGTTAGTGACTCTATATTCCTACGTCCGTCATCTTCTAGCGTAGTCATTCTACTGATACAAAATTTGGACAATAGAAAGAGCAGTGGCCCCGACAACATCTCTGCAAGTGTGCTAAAAAGTAACCCTGTTATATTCTCTAGAATACTCTCTCAATGTTTCAATGTAATTGTTCAGACTGGCTATTACCCTGACTGCCTCAAAGTGGCTAAAGTTATTCCTGTTTACAAGTCTGGTGATCGTTATGATTGTAATAATTATCGTCTTATATCGACTCTGTCTGTCTTCAACAAAATCTTCGAAAAACTATTGGTTAATAGACTTCTCGAATTTTTAAACAAACATAGTGTCCTTTATAAATTTCAGTATGGCTTTAGATAAGGTTCTAGCACACATACCGCTATCATAGAATTAGTAGACAATACAATGAGCGAGATTGACAAAAAAAACATTATTGGTGCCTTATTTTTAGATCTCAAAAAAGCCTTTGACACTTTGGATCACAGTGTTCTCTTGGACAAACTTCAGTGCAACGGCATCAGGGGCATCGCGAACTTCATTATTAGTAGCTACTTGACAAACAGAAAACAATTCGTGTTCATCGAGGGCGACTGTAGCAATCTTACTGCCATAAACGTTGGAGTGCCACAGGGTAGCAATATAGGACCACTATTATTTCTTTTGTATATTAATGATATAGGTAACCTGCAACTCACAGCGACTCCGCGGTTATTTGCCGACGACATAGCTCTATTTTATCCTAACAATGACATCAATGCTATTATAAACTCAATGGAGAGCGATTTAAGTATTTTAGATCAATATTTTAATGCAAATTTATTGTCCTTAAATCTTATTAAAACTAAATATATGATTTTCCGGTCCATAAGGAAAATAATACCAATCCATCGTCATCCTAAATTGGGACATTATATTATTGAAAAAGTGGACTGTTTCAAATATTTGGGTGTATATTTTGACCCCACGTTAACCTGGATTCACCATATTAAATCTATTGAAAAACATGTGACATCCTACTGCGGTATTTTGTGGAGGGTCAAGTCATATGTTCCTAAGCGTGCACTTCTAAACTTTTATTTTGCTTACATCCATGCACAGCTCATTTATTTGGTATCGGTGTGGGGTCGCGCCGCTAACTCTCATCTAAAAAAAATCAAACTCTACAAAACAGGTGTCTCAAAATCATCTTCAATAAACCCCTACTGTTTTCAAGCTTATTGTTATACTCCGATAATACCCATAACATCGTACTTCTAGCATACTTATGTGATGTTCAAACATTACTGTTCGTTCATGATATCCTCAGGAATCAGGAATCAGAACAAATTGGCTCAAATGGCACGTTCTCCTTGATATTTGGAGATTTGTGCCTTGCCATCAATTTGTTTTTAGCATCATTTTCCCGATATATAAGAGGGAAGGATTGAAAGGAAATGGTAAGGGTTGGACTAGGAGGATGGGAAAAATTGACGACACAAAAACACATAAAAGCAGAAGTAAATTCTGCACCCCTAAGGGATGCTGAACAATCTGCTGAGGATCACATTTAGTGGAAGCAGAAGTAAATTCTGAACCTCTACGAGGTTCCGAACAGCCTGCTGTTAATAAAACCTCCAACCCCCGAGAGGATTTAGAGATCTTACAAAAGCGACACCATTCTGCACTCCCGGAAGAATGCAGAACGACTCGCAGTATGTACGAGCAGAAGTAAATTCGGTACCCCCTAAAGGATGCCAAACAATCTGCCAAACCCTATTTAAGGTGAATACAGAAGGGATTCATTCACTCCAGGAAGAACGATGAACCCTTCTGACTATAGCTCCTTACCACATTGGGTGAGAAACGAGAGAATATCCTTCAATTTTAGCTCCGCATACACAGACTCAACCATGTATGGAGAACCAAAAACCCGGATACGTAGCTGCGTCAATGCGGGACAGTTACATATCAGATGATATGAAGTACCATAATCGCATTCACACAAATCACACGAATAATACTCAGCACGTTGAATAGTAGCCATGTGATAATTGAGTTTGCAATGTCCAGTCAGAGCTCTGACCAGAATACTTCAATGATACTTGGAGAAATGCAGTAGACACTTTGACATTTTCAGATTTAAATCTGGTAGAAATGCTTTTGTCTGAGCGCAAGTTTGCAAGCTGCGTCAGTAGCTGGCATGTTTGGATGCAGCCCAAGAACGTATCTTGTGCTTTATCCAACTAGTTGAAAGTGGTAAAGCTGGTTCAGGACCAACGAAATCATTCGTTGCACCAGCTCTAGCCAACTCATCAGCCCATTCATTTCCAGTAATACCAGAATTGCCGGGTACCCATATGAAGTAAACAGCATTTGAAATGCTGAGGTCTTCAATTTGAGTTCGACATGCGATCACTAGATTCGACCGTGAGTCATTCGAACTGAGTGCTTTTAAGGCTGCCTGACTGTCGGAACAAAAATAAATACGTTTACCACAGATCCTCTGCTGAAGTGCCGATTGTACTCCACACAGAATTGCGTAGATTTCTGCTTGGAACACAGTACAGTATCTACCAAGTGAATGAGACTGCTCCAGCCTATTTCACGACAGTAGATACCAGCACCAGCACGACCATTCAACAGAGAACCGTCCGTAAAACAAACTATGTGTTCATCAAGTTGTCGTTCCAGACAACCAGACAATCATTCCTAACGAAGAGGATAGCTCACATTGAATGTTTTAAAAGGAAAACTGCATGTGAGAGTTAGGTCACTAGGAGCGAGTAAATACTCATCCCACGGAACCATTTGAGACCACAAGCGAGTGTGACTGGTAGCATAATCTAATGGGTTACTGTTCCAAAGCCCTGTAACCCTAAGACGGTATGCACAAGATAATGCTTCTTGTTTTAGGAACACATGTAGTGGTTTAATACACAGTAGCGCCTCTAGAGCAGCAGTAGGAGTTGTCGTGAATGCTCCTGTCATCGCCATTAGGACCATCCTTTGGAGATGATTTAGCTTTGACTGAACTGTCGCGACTTCTCCTTTCTGCCACCATACAAGACATCCATATGCTAAAATTGGTCTAACAATAGTTGTGTAGATCCAATCAATGTATCTGGGTTTGAGTCCTCATGATTTTCCAAAAGCTCGTCTGCATTGGCTGAAAGCCATGCAAGCTCATTCAATCCTGAAGTCAATGTGAGCAGACCAATTCAGTTTTGAGTCAAGAATAACCCCGACGTATTTAACTTGATCGACCACAGTGACTCCTGAACCAAAGAACTGCAACGGACGAGCTCCTGTAATTATCCTACGATGAGTGAAAAGCACCATTGATGTTTTGTCCGGATTTACAGATAATCCAAACCTGACAACACCATTGTTCAACAGATCGCAGGGCTTGCTGCATTAAATCAAAGAAAGTGTTAATGCTTATACCGGTCATCAATATATGATAATCGTCGGCAAAACCATAAGTCGGAAATCCAAGGTTATTAAGTTTCCTTAACAAACTAACAGCGACTAGGTTCCATAAAAGTGGGGATAGTACACCACCTTGAGGACACCCACAGACACTCAGCTTTCTAATCTCTGGCCTGCCGAAGCGATGATCAAAGAAGTTGATTGCTAAGCATTGCGTGTATCCAGTAAGGGAAAAACCCAAGATATTCCGTTCACGACTGCATTGTTTAACCTCCTGCAGCCATTCAGCCATCGGCACGGAAATACACCTTGACTTAGGAGTTCCTATTTTTGTGGCCTTTTACGACATGGAATAGGAAACCAGTGGATCAATTCTTGGTAAAAAATAATTCCGCCGGATGCCACACGGCTACACAACTCGTTCATGATATCCTACACAACACCTCAACTCTCTATAATTTACAGTTTCCAACTTTAACTCACTCTCGAACTACACGTCGTAGTAACAACCTGCTTCGCGTTCGAGCAGTCACAAACATTGGTCAAAGAAGGATTCTTTTTGTTGGTCCAATAAAATATAACGCACTTCCACTTGACATTCAAAGAACATCCAGCCGTGCCTTATTCGGGGCTAGACTGAAGTATCATTTTAAGCATAGACTGAGCGAGATATTTAGTTAATATAGTTCCTTAATGTATTAATGTATTCCTTCACGGAACGACCGAAATCAGCATTTTCGCGAAAAATTTAGTTGATTTGCTGATTTTAGTTAGTTATTTTTTGAGACAACTAAAAAAATCTTACTTTTGCTGATTTAGATTTTTTATTCTCATTCCCTTAATAATAATAAAATATTTGTTGAAATGATTTTTTTTTTAGTTGAATTCACAAATTAAACGTGCTGTCATTTCTTAGCTAAGACACATTTCATTTCCATTCAACTAATTTTTTAGTTGAATCAAAGAAATATAATGTTGTTTTCAACCAATATGAATGGTTGAATTGGCTTCTGCAATCTGCAGCTATATGGCACCCTGTCACCGAAACGGTAACACCGTAATGACTACTAGCCACTAGATGGCACACTACTGCCGAAAAAATTTCAGACACGGTTGTCTTTTCTATATTGGCAGGTATAAATACGATGTTGTATTGGAGAAAAAGACATAAACGAAACGTAAACATCGTTTTGAATTTTTTTTCTTCTTAATCACTGTTTTCTTCATTCTCACTGAAAACTTTGAGCACTCGGAGAACAAAAACCGAATACTAATAGTACACCGGACGGCGCAGCTCGGAAGGTTTGAAGATACAAAAAAACTTCATCACAATTAGAGTGAAACATTCGAAATTCACTTCACTGTTCCGCGTAAAAACATTATTACGCACAATCGCTTCAAGTGCGCACAAATTCTGAATAAATACGATTTTCACTAACAGTTTACGACATTTTTACATAACGGTTTAGAAATTTAAATAAAGATATATCGAACACATGCGAAAAACATCAAAACAATTTTCAAGCAGTATCAATAAGACTGTCCTTTTTAGCTTTTTAATGGATTGTTTTGCTTTGACACTTCTCATGAGTTTTTGGCTAATAAACTTGTTAATAATACCCATTTCAGTTTTGGTTTCTTTGTGCTGTCCTTCAGTAATGATGGTGATAGATGAATAGAAACAAATTTTCTGATTTTAATAACAAAATTAGTTGTCAATATTCACCAACTAAACACATTCTCTAAAAATAAGAGTTTTTTCAGCAAAGTAAATTCTCAATTTTAACTAATTTTATAGTTATTTTGGAAATTTTGTTGTTAAAATCAACTAATTCAAAAACAGTAATACGAATTGGGCGCAGAGCTAATTTCGGTCGTTCCGTGTTGTTTTACAAACTGTCAACAGTAATTCATTCTTGTATATATTTTTTTTTAGTTAGCCTGTGTCATTGTGGATCCTTTAAAAGGAAATCAACTCCACTGGGACTCCGCTATATTTATTAATAATGTTTAATTGCACATCATGAAAATACAAACATCTCAGCGTTTCTCATTATATTTATTGTAACGAAAGACTTTCTTTCAGTAGTAGTTTACCAGATATATATTTTTTGAGCTGAGATTAGTTTTCGTCCACTACCAGGGTGCTTCATAAATTGAAGCTCTTTGGTGTGGGGGAGTGTGGCGGGCAAAAAAAATGCGTTTGATTCTGAAGGAAGCTATTTTGGCGAGGAACTGAAATTGAAACGCAAAATATCCAAGAAGAATTATCGTACCGGCTATGTTCAAAGATCGATTCAAAGATAGTTTATCTTACATTATCTAAATATTGGTACAGTGGCCAGAAAAAAAAATGCAAACTGTACATTTTTAGTTACTAGAACGTGACTTTTAATACGTCAGACAGATATGCGAGTATTTTCCGTATGGGACCCGACTTAATATATTTTTCAATTTTTACTGAACTAACCCCAAGTTATTTTTGCAGTACTGTTTCAACACATTGGGCCGTATGAATAAAACGTAGCATATTTGGATTTCGGTAGTAAATGCTACATGTGGATCACGTTCCTGTCAAAAGCAGAGACTTTACTACATAACAACTTTTGAACATGTAGTATTTACCAGAGCTTAAAATTGTCACGCATTCTCAATGAAAGAAACCATTCCAGCAGTCTCATTTTCAATGTTTTACTGTCTCATTCGTAAATGATAGACACCAGAATAAACGAAGAGAGACGAAGCATTTTCGTTTCACATTGAAAAAATGAGAGAGCATAATTGCCAACGTCACTCTTTCCTCTGTGACAAGACGAAACCAAACTAACGTCTTCAGGTAGCAACTGCAGAATTTCAATTCTCATTCTTTCATCGATGTATTGAAAATATGTGACGCTTGGCTATAAAAAGTGACTAAAATATGGCAAATCGAAGTAATTCCATCCCAGAACTTCTTTGGAAACCTAAACTACTACAAATTCGAGCACCAACAGTTAAAACTTATTGTGAAACCTTTTTCTGTCGTTTTCAATTCTTACAGCTTTGGTTGAATATCGACACTGCATACTATGGGATTTTCACTGAAAACTGCAAATGACTGAAAGGGCAAATGTAAGAAAAAACACAATTTTGAAACTACTGTCCCGCTCATGTCATTGACTGGGCATGGATTTCGTTCTCATAGTTTGCAAGCGAAGCTGAGAGTGACAGTAATTTCTTGTCATTTTCGTATATTTTTCAGTCAATGAAAATGACTTATTAGTTCTGGTATTTACTACAATTTCTTCAGTAGGTAGCTCCAGAGGTTGCTACTCGTGTGTTTGCTGATAAAGTGAAGTAGAAAAATTAAATAAAGTGGCATTTTTGCAGCAGTAAGTACATTTCTTGTTTTATGCATACTTATTCCAGCTTATTCCATTAATGCCAGTGGCGTCTTGTCCTTATGTGCACCTCGTGCACTGCACAACCAGTCAAATTGAAGGAATAAACTGCATCTAAATCCTCATTCATTTTTTTTGAATTCTCTATTTATTATTCGATGAAATCAAGTCGGATGGTACCGAAACTTGGATCTTGCACCTTCTAGAGAGGTTTCTGTGGCTTATGCTTATGACAGTTGAAAACAAATTGCTGTCTTAGTTGCAACGTCAAAGCGGTTTTAATGACAGGTTTGCTCAACGAGCTAAGCACTAAATTCTTCTATTGTATTGATGATACAGAATAAGTTTAATAAAAAATCCTATCCAAAAGTATATTGTTATTTCATTGTAATGAAAAACACAAGCGAATATTCATTCGTCAATCTTTAGTCTTCACTTACAACGAACTATTACATCTGATATCATGCCATATGCTCAATGCACAACCCGTAAATTTTGTCACGAGACGCCATTGATTAATGCTCAAATTCCACTCCAATAAATGCTCAAATTGGAAGGTAGCATTAACTACATGGTCGAACTTTTTTTTTATTCATGCCAAACGCGTTTTACTCGGATCAGGGTCATTTCGCCGAAAGCCATTTCGCCGAAAGCCGTTTCGCCGAAAGTCATTTCGCCGAAAGGGTTACTTCGCCGAATGCCATTTCGCCGAATGGGCCACTTCGCCGAATGCCATTTCGCCGAAAGCCATTTCGCCGAATGCCATTTCGCCGAAAGGGTCATTTCGCCGAATCCTGAAATCGTCTTGAAATCGTAATTAGAATTGATTTAAATTAAAGAGAAACGAAAGATGATAGCGTTAACGCCCGTTTTGTTAACTTACCATTGTACTTCTTGAATAATGATTGATTGTTGTACTCTTGAATAAAGATTGATTCACGAACCTCAGAAAGTAGTTCCCAAGAAAACTTGTTGGCTATTAGCTAGTAAGCATCAAAGCAATTGCATAGGTGTATCTACCAGGCAAATGAAGGTGGTATTTTCCGTTTATTAAGTGAAAATGAAAAAATACTAATGCGGCTACGCCACATCGTTTTAGTTCATGTGCTGTCCGACCTCGCTACCGCTCGTTCGGACCTAACTAAAGCAAAGAAACATAGCTTTGAGTAGACCGGGCAAACGAGGCGGTTACAGGTTTGTATGCAAGAGGCCGCCGCTTCCGACGGCGGGTCGGCGGCCGACTCAGCTGGCGTACGGCAAAATGACCCTTTCGGCAAAATGATCCTTTCGGCGAGATGACCCTTTCGGCGAAATGACCCTTTCGGCGAAACGACTTTCGGCGAAATGACCTATTCGGCGAAACTACTTTCGGCGAAATGGCATTCGGCGAAACGACTTTCGGCGAAATGGCTTTCGGCGATATGACCCGCTCCCGTTTTACTCTGTGGACTTTGTTTTTGAGGAGACAACAGACAAACAAACAACAGACTTTACTACCTTATTTTCGAGGGCAATGACCGAATATTACTGCTTCTAACGAAATAATAATAACGAAATAAATAAAGCTGAAATCAAAAATACTCGTAATCTATTGAAAACAGTCCATTATATCACTATTACCATTTTATCATGCTTCAAGAAGAAGAAGAAGAACAGGATCAAACATGCTCGTGAAGAATTACGTTATTAAGTACAAACGAGTTACACAGAATCACAAATATTGAATCATTAGGTATAATGTCACAAAATATTATAAGCAAATTCTTACGATAATCGATGCAATCTTCAATAGGATCGATTCGCTGTTTACTGACCTCTTCGAATGGTTGAAATGTTTCTCTAAGACTTCTGATAGAAAAGTAATCTCTTTGCCCTGGCATAGTTCTACTTATATCATCGTCGTTGAAGAACTGCAGAACTTCACGTTTTATATCGGGATCCAATGGACGGCTACATTTTTTGTTAGGAACAGCCAATACTGCTGTTTAACTAAATTTTTTTTACCAGTGTGACCGTGTAATTATTCACAATAATTTTTTTCATCGTCATTGGAACAGACCACGGGTTGGGTAACATTGAGAGTATCCGTACTTTATCATCTCTTATGCAATCTGATTCGGTAAATTTCGCTTTTAATTTATCAATAATTTCGTCAAATGTTGCAGCCTTAGCGTTCACTGTCTAAACTTTTTCGGAATCATTTTGTGGTGCATGGCCGAATAGTTGTTTCCTGTTGTAATGTTTGTATACTTTAATTGACGATTGCTATAGGAGAAACATTAATTCCAGGAATGTGTTGGGAGGATGCTGAGACGAGTGAAGCTGCTGGTGGTATTTCTTCTAAATCACATCTCGATGTAGCTAGCGGTATTTCTTCTAAATTATTTCCCGATGTTACTGGTGAAGCTGTCGTATAATCTGGCAACTTGTTGTCGCTGGAAGCTTGTTGCTGTGAACTTTCAACAGACACAGGTCGATATGAATATAATCGATATGAGTCGAAAATATGCATTGTAGTATTCACAGTAATTGCGCACTGCTTGAAAGTAAAGAGTTCAATCGTACTATATGTTACTTTACGACGCTTAGACGAACAAGGTTTTCCATTATCACGAAAAGGTCTACAACAATTATCTTTTCCCATCATTAAATCACACTCACTGAATATTATAATATGTTGGTGTTAGTTTTCCACTGACGCTTTGTATTCATACAATGTGCTTTTATAGTTGGGTAATCTTTTATATCATAGCGAAACTTTTATACCTAAAAGTAGATGTATTTTTTTCAATATGGCGGTTACTCCCTTGAGAATAATTTGGCTAAAAAGCTCTTTTCAAAAATTAGTCTTGCGTGAAAAAAATCGCTAGACTAGAGTAAGGATTTTCGCTTAAAACTTTATATTGAAAGAAATAATATCCTCGGAATCAGCGTGCAGCTTTCACCATAAGATTGTGTGAGATTAAGATTGATAGCCTTAAAAAGATAGCTTGACTGTTGTCGAGGATAATTTTCAACCTTCAATCAGATTGTCACCAAAACTTATTCCAATTCCGGGTGATTTATGTTTTGTTGCTTATTATTGGCGTCGATATGTCCAATACAACCTAATTAATCCCAAAGCCCACTAAATGAATAAAAAAAATCAACTGACAAAATCAATCCAATCCAAGTCTAATCATTCCGCCGGTGCCAATCATCCTGTCAAATAGGCACCATTAAACATTGGTTCCAACTCCACAACCAGAATTCCCAGAAGTCGGACAAAACCATAATTAGCATATACCACCGCCCGATTCAAGGAAATCAACGCAGCCCATCAAGCTACCGCCGATGTTGAAGCCACTATAGAGCCACTCATTATACAAAATTATCTTCCCATCAAGCACCTTGTTTTCGTGAACCTCACACCTCACATCGATTTCGGAGTATTATATGCCAACACAGTATAATGATAATTCCTCAAAACCCATCTAGCCCGACTGGAAACTTTTGTCCAGAACGCGTGCTGCCGGCGTTTTTATTTGCTTCCCAAGCCTAAACATCCAACATAACAGCACTTCAAGTGTGCTCATCCGTCTTGGCAGCATGCTTGTACTACACAGGCCAAGTCTAATCGTTTTTTTTGCGACCAAAGCAAACCGCACCAGGAAACAAGCCATCGACTGGTCACCCCACCGACTTCAACCACGAAATTGTTGTCCACTTGTCCATGTATGGTAACAATTTGATTGATGAATTTGTGCGCACCGTGTGTCGAGTTACCGAAAGCTTAATAGGCGGCACCACAAGTCAAGTGTAACTTTCAACGTTTCATCGACTTATCGGAAGATGGATCTTTTTGATGGGTTGTTGATTTCATTTTGCTCATTCATGTAGTGAAACCGAGAACCAACAGAGAGTCCCTGTTTTATTTCATTGCGAGATTGTAACTCCGCTATCTGCAACGACGATCGGCAATTCCTTCACAGACCCTTCGCAGGAAGTCCATAAATCAGTGGATTATAACGGTCACTGATATCGGCTACGAGACTAACGTAAAACCCGCTCGGTTAGTCGGGATCTTTTCGGGATGCAAACGATTGGATTTCTACAGGTTTTTGTCATAACGAGTTTTTTAATTATCTCTGAATCCGCAGAATTGATGGTACGATGATGATTAGACTATTTTTTTTCGTAATAGAACCTTGTTGGTTAGAATAAATATCAACAAATCAATCAATTATCTTGGTTCAGGAAGCAAAAGGATCTAGTAATGATATATCTAACACGCCATTAACAAACGTGAAAACACTTTTCATAACACTCCGTATCCGTACTTGTACAGTAAAAACAACACTACATTGCACACGCCACCTGTTTGGTATGCTTGTCAAACGGCTTACTTCCCGATGTCCTAATTTGGAGAACATATGTTACTTATCATCATAAATAACATTCGCGAGAACGTTGCAAACCCGCAAATAACAGAAACACGAACTTCTCGGTTAACCAGCCAGGAACAATCATTTCACGGTTAAGTCGTACACGATTTGTCTACAGAGTATGGAAATAGCCACAAGGGTCAACTGGTCGTGCCAGAGACTATAATTAAGGGAAATCCTGAACTCAGCATGAACTATAGGCGTGGCATGGCGAATGTGGTAGGATTTTTTTTGTATGGGATCACCGTTGGGCTTTATGGTGACAATATTAGGTTAGATTCGAACTCGAAACACGTTCTATGTGTGAATCTTTATATGCTCAAAAATGGTTATCTTTCTCGGAAGTATTACTTCTAACAGAAAGCGAGAGGAGTGTACAATGTTAGCGCCATGTTTCGTAGCTATTCACCTAGCTAAAACTCTTTCATATTTTAAAAGTCATGCATCAAAGTCGTACTAAATCTGCACTCCGGACACTAGAGCCACTACTGCGCTACACTAATGGGTGCACTTCTTCGAAAAGGCTATCTCGTACCGGAGCAAGTACTCACCAAGATTAAGATAGTGGCGTTGAAAAATCGCTTCGGTTGCGGTGGTAGGAGAGTATGATTCGTTGGTTGTAGCTTAGGGTGCTTCGAGTACTTCGATGGTGTAGGAAGCAATATAAACATTAATCGGTTAGACCAAATATGTATGCGGAACAGAAAATTGGTTAATAATCGTCATGCCAAAAATGTAAGCTCGCTTCATTTGTATGACCTACCACGACAATTTAGCCTAAACCGGTCCGTTTAGAACCCATACTATTTATTTGTTATATAGCGACGCATAGTGGTAGAATGTGGGATATGTTGTTTTGAAAACACACATGTTTAATTGGTGAAAGTTCCGTTTTCATACTTAAAAACTCTACGTAGTCAATACGAAAATTTTTCTTCTTACTATACGTGTGCTGTAAGCTGACACTGTGAACCGGTAAAACATTTCGGCACTATCATATTCTGTCGAAGTATAAGTATAAGGATGATTCCTTCATATGGACGACCTATGTTGGAACAAAGGGTGTAGCCGGGTTCTCATAAAAAAACTGCCTCCAAACAGAAAAAAAATGATATACGCTATTTGACAGGATTTATATTGGAGATGATTTTCCTAAAATTTAACCCTTTAACTACCATATTGGTGAAGTTAGGGTGGTTCTTCTGATTGTCATTTTATCTAAATTTTTCAAAAACCTCTTTAGCAAAAAAAAAAATGAAAAAAATCAATAAAATTTTAGGAATTATGGGAAACCTTTCTGATTTTTTTCAGAAATTTTTAAAATGTATTTCATGTGAAAAAAAATGTTCAAAATTTTCGAATTTCTTTAAATCGCACTTACAATTTTGGTACTACTCTAGATATTACATCAAAAATAAATCATTTATGAGTACATTACGCTGTAATTTTTTCAGATTTTTAAAAAATGTGGACGGGTATAATATCAGACTTTAAAAAAATAAATCATTCGAAAACCATGCGTCCCCATCAAATTGTCATTATCCGATGGAGACCCATGGTATTCAGTTCTAAAATCATATATCACATGCCCTTAGAACTAAATACCATGCGTTTCCATCTACAACTTGAGTTCAGGGCTTGAGAAAGAATTTTCATAAGGAAGGACCAGTGAGAGAAACATGAATCAGAACTAATGAATTGACACATGTTTAGGTTTTAATATACGGTTTACAGATTTTATTTATGTTCATGTTAAGTCATTTTACATTTATTTCACATTTATTTTATTCAAATCAAATAATAACTATATTCAGTAAAAATTTTAAAGAATAATTAAGTTATAGTTCTTTCGCTGAAAAAAGTATTTCTAGATACCAAGCGCAAAATCAAAGAAAATTCGAAACCAAGCGAAATCTAAAAAAAACTATCAGTTTTACGGTGAAATATTCGTCGACGATCTGTATCACATGGTATGAATAGCCAAGTTGCCTGAAATTGCTCAACAAGACAACTAAAGTCAAACGGCTTAAGCTCATAAAGACGGAATAATCAAACTGGGATCGGACTGACAGTAAATCCGTGGAAACAAAATGTATGAGAGGGAAAGGCTTTAAAATATAACATCTTCCCTCTCGAATAATGGTGCGTGGCGACGATATCGGGGTGGTTCATGAATTCGTGTATTCATTCATTTATGACCGCGGATAAGGATACAAGAAAAGTAATAAGTCACCGTTAGAAATTAATCAACGACGTATGAACCACGGGTTTCAACAGCTGCTTGGAAATCCATCTATCATACGTACAGTTGAAATTGGACAGCTACGATCGGCAGGGCATGTCATCAGGATAACGATACGGCAAACATCTGAAAATGGTGCTTGAATGTGATTCGGAAGGCTCAAGAAAAAGAGAAGCATTGCGAGCAAGGTGGATCGATTAAATGGAGGCAAAGAGTGGCCATAGTCTGAGCTGTATGGAGACGACTTCTAGATACATAATAGACGGGCTTGAGCTGATACATGATAAAAGTACTCCATGAAACACCAGAAAAAGACCACTAAGTGCAAGTAAATACGATGAACTATATTGGCGAAAACCTATGAAGTTCGATTTTTATACATAGCTTAGTTCCTCATTCATTCTTAGTTAATACATATTTCGATTAAAGCAATAAAACAATACGATTTTTCGAAACTGTTTAATAAAGGGGTCCTCTTCAGGAAATAGCGAAAAACTGAAAATATTAAGTTTAAAATGCTGTTTGTATAGAAAATCGACGATGCGAAATAATACGTTCTTTTTTAGTCTTCGGGACTTGCTGCAGGCGCTTCGACTAGATTTCTATCAGGTTTATAGTATTTCTTGGGACTGCTGATAGCTTACCTCGAAACCTTCAGACTATCCCGCAAGATGTTGAAGTTAGCAACGAATTACAACCGTCCGCTGGCACACATGTTCACTAATGCATTTCCTATATCATTGCTTGGTCAATCGACCCAGGCGTGCGGGCGTGTGTAAATAACACAAGAAATAAAATTATTTTAACATTATTAATTACGTCAATACCCAAGCCCTGAGCTCAAGCTTTAGATGGAAACGCATGGTATTATATTATACTCGTCCACATTTTTTTTAAATCTGAAAAAATTACATTATACTCATAAATGATTTATTTTTGATGTAAAATCTAGAGTGGTACCAAAATTGCAAGTGCGATTAAAAAAATCGAAAATTTTGAACATTTTTTTTACATGAAATACATTTTGAAAAATTCTGGCAAAATCAAAAAGGTTTCCCATAATTCCTAAAATATTCCTGATTTTTTTTCAATTTTTCTGCTAAGAAGGTTTTTGAAAAATTTAAATAAAATGAAAATAAGAAGAACTACCCTAACTCCACCAATATGGCAGTTAAGGGTTAAAATTTTGGGAAAATCATCTCCAATATAAACCCTTTGAAATAGCGTATATCAATTTTTTTCTGTTTGGGGGCAGTTTTATATGAAAACCCGGCTAAACTCTTTCAAATAGACTCTGAAACGAAAAAAATACTTGTGGTAGTACAAAAATTCAATTTTTCTATGCTGAAAAATTTTCGCGGACACGAAATTTCGGCAAAAAATTTTCAGTTAGGCAAACCTATAATCATCAATAAATCTATGGACTGGTATGAAAATCTATGGACTGGTATGAAATGAGATGTGTCGGTTACGTCACTACCACTGGTATATCTCTGCCATTTAATTTTGGAACATGATCTGTGACCCAATAGTAGCTTTAAACGAGCATAAGATTGCTTAAATCGGTTTAACCGAGTAAATTGTACGGAAAGAAAAAAAAAAGGTGCTTTGTGGGTTACGTAAATTATTCTATTATACCCAGGAAATTGGGAGTTTCAGTCATTTGATCTTCAAACTTGACCAATAGTTCAAATGAGCTTGAACTAGATGAAATCGGCTCAGCCATCCCCGAAAAAAATGAAAAGAGAAAAAGTGCGTATTGTCGGTTACGTCACTTATACCAGTATATCTACGGAACCATACGAGGTAGGTTTTTGATCTTCGAACTTGATCAATGAAACAATCGTAGCATTTTAACGAGCTTCAGCTAGTCGAAATGGGCTTTTTAATCTCCGAAAAAATAAATCGGATTAAAAAATGTTTGAAACTTTCACACACATTCATGAACACAGACAATTTTCGATTTCATCGAGCTGAGTCGAATTATATATATATCGCTCGGGGGCTCCGGACATTTCTGACAGTTCTATATCCTTTCTATAGAGAAAGACAAAAAGAATACATGGAGATATGAATACTATCTTTCGATAAGAATTATAGTCGAGAGATGCAATAGTAGTGCCGTTTCTTCTACCTGGTTATGTAATGAATCCTTTCGCCTATTATTCAATCAAAACTTCACGTTCCTTTTGTGAAATTTGACCATTCTTTTTCAAACATACTTCGCAGCCGATTCTTAGCGTACAGAATTATTGTGTGGCCAGTGTAATGATCCTAACGACGCTATGATTCCCTCCCGATCGGGGCTCGAACATACGACAACAGACTTGTCAGACCAAAGCCCTATGTATTGAACCGCCAACTCAGAACGAATTTTCTTATATAAAATTCTGTGGTGTTCATTAAAATGCTTTCCTTTAATTCTTAAAAAAGTTCGTTTGGGTTTCATCTAAAATAACCTTGAAATTGTGAAATCAGAAGAATTTTGACGTTTCTTGTATCGTCGCTCGCAGTCTTCTAGACATAGCCGAAGTCGGTTCGTGTAGCCAACAATTAACATGACCTACGAATTGGATTACTTCGATTTGAAACTTTAAACACTTTCGGAACCTGAAGTCAGATTCGTATTAAAGTTTGAGTTTTGTACGAGATTTCATTTCAATCCAAGTTTGTGAAAAGCTGCAAAGTCAACTCTGGAAAAATGAATCAAACTCCATTTTTTGAAACCGGAATCCGATCACAATTATAGACGAGTGACCAGCAACTGGCATGATCTCCAAATTGAAATAAATTTGAGCAAAGTATAGATTTTTTACGTGTTTTACATCGTCGCTCTTGAATGACGGATTTTAAATTTTAACGCTGATCACCCTGTAATTCGGGAACCAAAAGTCGGATCCGGTTTGAACTCAGGAGTTTTTTTATATGGGATCACAAGACCTTTCCTTTATATCTAAATTTGTTAAAATATTGGTAAGCATCTGAACATCAGTTCAGTTTCAATTTTTTTACCACTTTTTCCGGAATTCGGTATAGTAAAATCCGGATAAAATTATGAAATTTCCGTGGGATCGTATTCCCTTTAATTTTGAATTTGCCAGTTTGTGAAAATTGATTAGTAACAGTATTTAGCCATATTATTGAACCCATGCTGAAAAAATCATAATTCTCTGAAATATTGTTGTTACTTCCAACGATGAAAAAATGGTTCGTAATTCGTTGTGCCCCATGCCACAGGTTTAAACGTATATCAATGTATTAAGCGAAAAAACAAAATCCCCGTTCTTGATATTCCGGAAGATTTCCTAGACATGAATCCTATACAGAATGTTTGGGACTTTAAGAAATGTTAAGTTTCTAAGCATGCTCTATCTGAATATCGATCATTCTATTATTTTCATTAGAAATTGAATGCTTTAATCTACTGTAAATAACTGTTTTTTTTTAAATTGCTCAATATAGGTTTTCTCACAATTTAATTGACACTATCTAACTATGGACATGATGTGTTAAAACTGGCAAAAAGATTATTTCTCAGCATGGTTATTATTAGACAATAAGGCCAGGGGCTGTAGTACGGAGAAAATATAGTTCCGAAATTGGATGTCGGATTTGCACCAAGTTAGAAAAAAAATTGGATCATGAGGCCTCTCATTTGAGGTTTGTAGAAATCTGTTCCGTTTTGTTGTGTTTCGATTAATTTTCCACAGATTCACTAATTTCGTTTTCGGGCATTAATTTTTCGTCGTGGTTGTTATTTTTTCACAAATTCAGAATCTTCGTTCCAGAATAACAGGCCGATTAGTGTAAAAATTTCATTTTCAAAAAGTGTTTTGTCATAAGGGACTAAGTAAAAAGAAATGAATTTCTTAAAATGTGTAAGCAACTTTTTTTAGTTTGAGGAACTCGTTAGTTGAAGACAAAATAAACTCAAATCTGTTATACCGGTTACCGATTTACGTTTTCTTATGTAACTTACTCTGATTTCTCAGAGATTACTACGCCAATTTTTACAAACTCATGCCGTTTTTCATTGAAAAACACTGGTGGAGTGGATTGCTCTGATTTTGCACTTTCGAGCAGAAATGTAATATTTTGACGGTGTTTCATTGCCCTTTCTGCTCGAAAGTGCAAAACCAGAGCAATCCACGCCACCAGTGTTTCTCAATGAAAAACGCCATTAGATTGATGTCAGAGTGAGCGTGGAACGCGGACCGAAGCGAAGCGATTCAATGCGATGTACTATTTTCGCATCGCATTCACTTTGACAGGTTTACTTTGATCAAATGCAACTAGCCTCGACGCCTCGCGTGACGCTTTCACTCTGACAGCAACCTTAGATTCAAATAAAAGGTCTTATAGCTGCGAAGGTGACTGTCACATTTCATCCACACGCTCTTTGAACATAACTCATGGTTTAAGTTGCGATTACTCAAATTCATAAACTGGAACAATATGTCAAAATTTTAGTATGGATTTGAGTAAAATAAACTCGTTGCACTGAGTTCTCTCGCATTTATTCATACATTAGAGTAAGCGTTGAGTTTTTAAAAATTTGAGTGAAAAAAGTGTGCATTTTAGTGCGTTTTTATTCTGGGAATATTCTTATCGAAATAAAGAATGCAAGAATACGTCGTTTTCCATTACCGTTCCTAGATCCGGTTTTGAAAACAGGAATCAACGTCAATCATAGATGTTTTGTTGTTTCAATTATGCTTAATGAGAAGCCCAACATAAGGATATCAAAATAATTCAATGTTGGCTCCAAACCGTTCAAAAGCAAACGGTTTCGAATCACTATTCTGCGCATTCAAAAGAAAGAAGAATAACTTTGTATATGAAAATTCTTTATTTTGAGAGCAAGGAACCTAAATTTTGAGTTGAACTTAATCAAATTTTGAACAAAATATTTTTTCTTATTTTAAGTAAAAATTACTCAAGTTTTGACAATTTCGTCTCTTAACTCAAAAATGAGTAGATAGGTGGTAACTCAAGTTTAGAGTACGTGCACTTTTTATGAATTTGAGTGATGTGTCACTCAATTTTGAGTTATCTTCAATGAGGGTGCAGCTACGGTATTATTGGATAGTGAATTGAAAACATTTCAAAACGCCGTACGATGCAGAACGCGTAAAACCTCTTCAAAACTGTGCTAAAGGCAGTTTCACTTTGTAGGTGTTGTTAGTTGATTGCCAGACGAACCGACTTTGGTTATACCGTTTCCAAAAGTATCGGAAATAGTAGTCAAACATTCCAAAACGAAACTCACATCGATTCCTAAAAAAATATCTTAACAGATTTGTATAAAATTGGTTGCAAATAAAATGTGTTATATTCTCAAAAATGACTACTGAATTTCATCCAGATCCAACTTCCAGTTCCAGTATTAAAAGATGAGTGTTGACATTCACAAAACGTTGTTACAATTGATAAAACAACAAACGAAATTCTTCAAAATTGCACATGAAACTTTTTCAATTTGAGGAGCTAGTTAGTGAATGTTCAAACTAACCGACTCTTGCTTCATCAGTCCCCAGTTGCCGGCTCTGAAAGTACCAAAAACTACGACTAAGAACTCCAACAAAAGAACTTACTTCGATTTCTTAAAGATAGTGCAACCGATTTTCATAAAATTGTATTTATAAATAAAATAAACGATCTTATAAGCCTCATAGGTGTTGAATTGTATCCGGATCCAATTTTCTGTTCAAGAACTATGGGTTACAGTTAAAATTTCAAACCTTCTTTTGTAAAGACAATGTGAAAAACGTGAATTAATTAAAAATGTTCTAATACACAGGTTTCGTTAGTTCATGTCCTTAGAAATTTTTTCTTACCTTTCTCGGGATCAAATTTTGAAAATACCGGAAGAAGTGGTCACTTTTCCAGTATAGAATTGTTTTTAAATTCTCATACCTAGGCAGATGAAAAATTTTTTTTATCTATTATGTGTGTTTTTTGTGTCATCTTCGAACAATGGGATCGTGTCTCTGTATTTCTGTTGTTTTTGTACTTTTATTGTAATTTAAACATTATGCAATAAATTTTGCCATTTTGTGAGTTTTTAATTTAACGTAAACATGACAATTTTTACCTCAATGTTTTGGTTTGGAGCGGTTAGTGGATTGACCTAAACTAAACCGTTTTTGAAAAGAAAAAATCAATGTTCCCTTAAATTCCACTATAAAGAACTTTTAACTATTTCGTTATAATAATAACTATTACGTTCTTCATAATGGAATTAAAAGGAACTTTTATTTTTCCTTTCAAAAACGGTTTATTTTTTACTTCCTCATATTTATGATGCTTTATGTGGAGAGATACGCTATATTTGCCAATATGTCAAAACAATCATTCTTACATTTTGGTGAGATAATTTATTGAACTTATCGTTGCATATTTACGAATCATTCATGAAGAATTGTCTCATCAAAATCGTAGCACAGCTCTTAGAAGCGTTTATACACGGTAAAACTGCTGCAAATTGTATACTTTTGTTTCGTCAATATTTCGCTCCTGTTTATATTTTAATGAGCAGTGCGAACGAAATTGTCCTTGACAACATCATGTGGATTGTTTTTTTCTTTTTTCCAATAGCTTTTATCTACGTGCCAATTTTGATCACCGAATATCTTACACCCCTCCGTATATGCTTGAAACAGCGAACCTTGCAGTGATCTGCCCGTTCCGACCATTTGAGTTATCGATTTCCCAAACATGGTTAGGCCAATCGGCGCGTGACACTTTTGGGCCAGTTTAATGCAACACGTTCAACCTGTCCCCCGTTCGGCAGGAAATAAGCTCTTTGGCAGTCACAGTGAGCTAAAAATAGTCCACCGATGGTTAGAGCATGATTTATCTACTAACAAACAGGCCGGTCTGCCATCGTCTGTGGAAAGGCTCGAGCGAAGCCTTCTTGGATGGAGCATTACCATATCGAATTTGAAATATTTGCAACTCCACGCGTTTCGGGTCCAACTGATTCACACAGCAAACGGAAAACCGTCCATAGCCATGTGAGCTGTCCGGCCTTTATGATTGATATAAAGCTGCTCGTTCGAGAGGTGCCCCTTCGAAGCACTGAAATTAGATGAAAGCAACTCTGGTTGTGTGTTTGTGATTGCGTGGCAGATGAAAATGGCCTTGGCCTGTCGCAGTGGTTTTTGGCCTGGCTTTGAATTGAATATAAACGGCGAACTTTTCAAATTTCGATGATGTTACTGCATTGCGGTTGTTTTGCAGGTGGGCAAGTGCTACCTTGAACCCACAGACAGAGTTCAGACGGCCCAGAGGAATGCAGTCTGGTTGCATATGCATATGGTCGCTATGGCACAAGGAGAAACGACACTGAAGGTTAGTGGAGAAGATTTAAAGGCAGCATGCATTTTGCGGAACTACCTTGGCGGGCGATTCGGTGTTATTTATTAGCGCAACCAATCAAGTCACGCTTCCAGCAAACGAGTTCATCACAACTGAGCGAATGAATCTAGAAAATATATCCATGTATCATAGCAGCACATTTCGACAACTGTCTCCATTAGTTGAGCATGTAAAACCTTTAATAAATCAAAAACTTCACGTGATACCACTCGGATGCCGTTTGCCAGTTAAGCGATCGAGTACTCACAGCACAGTGACTCGCAACGCAACCGTACCCGGCCTATTGTGCCTGCCTCAGGCGGTCACAAATGTCAAAACTATTGCTCAATTGGTAGCTGTCTGAATGAGATAAAAAAAACGGCATAGCAAAGCAGACCGTTCCGCTGGTAAGGCAGGCCAGCGAACTTCAATCCATTAATCTTATGAATCGCGCACAATTGAACTCCGCCACGAATAAAATGCACCGAGGCATGGAGCCGTTGCATTCCCGTGTGTCTCTTTTCCGCACATGGACTCGAAGAGAATTTTATGCAATTCACATATTTGGTTGACTGTGTGTGCCTCACGAGAGAATGGACCGCATGGGAACCTTTGCAATATTCAAATTCGATGAAAGGGAGAACCCTCGGCACTCACGGCAGTACCATGTGTTACGTTTAAATCAAAAACTGACTAACCGCTAGAGCGAAAAGAAACCATGACGGTCGTGTGAAAGCAATAAAATTTTCGAATAATTATTATTTGCTTTTATTTCACATTTACGCATCATGAATTTCTCATTTCGTGGAGGGTTAGCCCTGTGCTTATTATGCTGCATTTGTGCATAAGTACACAGTAAGTGCATTCACATGGGTGAAAGGAACCGCTTGCCTGGTTCGATTTCACACGCCCCGTCATCAGGAAATGTCAACTAGGACGGAATAAATAATAATATTAGATGCGTGTGTCGGACGTTTTTCTTTCACTCCTCCTCGGTTTGCGTTCCCATTTATAGAGCGAGTGCGCTGCCCGGCTTGCCGATATGTGTGTGCTATTCCTTTGCATCAGGAAGGGAACTTTCGATTAAACGAAGTGGAGATGGAATTTGTATGGATCAGTCATTGCTCTTTTGATGATTCATACGGTTCGGAATAGAAAGTTGAATGTGCTAGATTGCACCAGATTCACTTTTTTGAGGGCCCGAAACATAAGCTTCAAGTAAATGGCTGCTTATCTACACTTTATTTTCATAGTCTTTGTCGTCGACTTGTTAGTGCGTAGCAGAGCAAAATGATCGGTGAGTGACCAGTGATCAGTTCAACTTGAATTTCTAGATAGACGTGAAGATTGATATCGCTTTAGACAAGTGATCTATTGTATTGATTATATTACCGGCAATACAAAAACCATGATCATAGCATTATTGAAGCTATTATAGCATATTATAGCAAACCTTGTACGTTTGATCCTCCGTGTTATGATTTTAGAGTGTGACATACTTAGCCTGTGTTTAACAGGGTTATTTAACGGAAACATATTATTTTGACTTAGGAAACTATTTTTAGTTTCTTTAATTGCGTACCTTAGTATAATACTTTATAAAGAAAAAAATCCGAATATAGAAAGGCTATGCAATCACTGTGAAAAACAACTTTTGAACCGAGGCACGGAGTGATGGCGAAACGAAGTGCAAATTTCCATAAAATTTACTGGTAAATTCATCTATTTGGCAGACCTTGTTAGTGAATGTTCAAATTTACTTTGGGACTACTAGTCCTCGGTTTCCGCTTCTGAACGCACCGGTAATAGTGAATAAAAGCTCCAAAAACGGAACTCACTTCGATTTCTCAGCAACGGTTAAACCGATTTTCGCAAAACATGAATCAAATTAAAGCACTTATTGTCTTGAAGACTGTCCCAGAAAGTATGGACGCACTTGGATTTCGCAGTAAATAATTCGCAAGTGTTAGATATTCAAATTTTATTCGATATACTGATAATATTAGACTACAACAACCGAATATTATTCTCAACATTTGCTACTTAGCCATTGTAGACTAGTTGGCGCACCTTCTTTCGAACATTCCTCATTAAATTTCGTACAGACTTCTTGGCCGCAAGTTTTGACACTTTTTTCCAATCTTTTTCGAACTGTTGAATGGTTTCGGCTGCCAAGATATGTTTCCTAAAATGTGCCTCCTTTAATGCCCAAAATTCATCAATTGGTCGAAGTTATGGGCACTTTGGTGGGTTCATGTCTTTTGGAACGAAAGTGATATTTTTGGTAGTATACCATTCTACCGTTGATCTCGAATAGTGGCAAGAAGCAAGATCTGGCCGGAAGACAACAGGATCCTTGTGGCTTCGAATCATGGGTAGAAGTCGTTTTTGTAAACATTCCTTGATGTATATTTCGCTATTCATTGAAGCAGTGGTGATGAATGGTTTCGATATCTTACCGCAGCTACAAATTGCTTGCCAGACCATAGCTTTCTTACCAAATTTTTCGACTTCAATCGATGTCTCGGACTGGTTTAACACTGGCCCTTCTCGCACCGTATAACATTGTGGTCCCGGCAAGGATTTGTAATCGTGTTTTACGTAGATTTCGTCGTCCATGATTATGCAGTTCAAATTTCCAGCAAGAATCGTATTGTACAGCTTTCGAACCCTTCTTGTTTCTGACTACATTTTGGTTGTTTCTGCTTCTTATAGGTTCGAAGATTCAAACGTTCTTTAGCACGAAGAACATTTGACTTCGAAGTGCACAATTTTTTGGCCACATCCCGAACTGAAACCTCCTTTTTTGCTCGAACGCCTTCAGTATACGTTCATCCAACTGAGGGTTAGCAGGACCTTTTTTTCGACCCGTTTTCGGTTTATCCTCAAAAGTGTTATCCTCACCGAATTTCCTGATTGCATTTCGCACGGCTTTTTCACTTACTCCTTCCATTTTTGCTATCTTTCTCAGTGACAGTCCGCGTTCTGTGCACCATTTGTACACAATTTTTCGACGTTGTTCTACTGAAAGTCCACGCATTTCGGAACAAACTAATGAAAACGAATAAACAACTGCACAAGTGGTTAGAGAAGAGTGTAAACAACAGGACGCAGCCATAAAAATTGACAGATTCTGAGCCATTGAGAAATGGTAGCGGTTTTTAGTTGCGTCCATACTTTCTGGGACAGTCTTTAAAAGATACTGTACAATTTCATCCAGATCCGAAATTATAAGGCAATAAGTATCAAAACTTTCCAACTGTCATACAAAATGATGCAAAATCGATACCTATCGGTACGTACTGGTAAGAAAGAAGAAAACGCCACCGCTTAGTTTGTTTAAACAGTTTGGTAGTTTGTATATAGTCAAAGAAAGATTTTGATTTTATTCAAGTTTGAAATAAAATTTTTGTAGCCATCTGGCAATAACAAATTTTTCTATGATATTAAATTTTTACGCGGATTTTCGAAGAAACACGGGCTTTTAAAGCGGATTTTCGAAGTAAGGTGTATTTCTGAGGTTACGCCAGATTTTTTTGCGGTATTTTTTGAGTCTCCGACAATGGCATTTTTACCAGATTTAAATCTGAAAATGTCAAAGTGTCTACTGCATTTTTCCAAGCATCATTGCAGTATTCTGGTCAGAGCTCTGACTGGATATTGCAAACTCAATTATCACATGGCTACTATTCAACGTGCTGAGTATTACTCGTGTGATTTGTGTGAATGCGATTACGGTATTGATATGTAACTGCCCCGCATTGACGCAACTACGTATCCGGGTTTTTGGTTCTCCATACATGGTTGAGTCTGTGTATGCGGAGCTAAAATTTAAGCATATTCTATCGTTTCTCACCCAATGTGGTAAGGAGCTATAGTCAAAAGGGTTCATCGTTCTTCCTGGGGTGAATGAATCCTTTCAGTATTGACCTTAAAAAGGTTTTAGAAAATTGTTTGGCATCCTTTATAAGGTGCCGAATTTACTTCTGCTCATACATACTGCGAATCGTTCTGCATTCTTCCGGGAATGCAGAATGGTGTCGCTTTTGTAACATATCTAAATCCTCTCGGGGGTTGGAGGTTTTGTTAACTGTGCATTTTGGCACCTGCATATCGTTCAGCATCCTTTCGGGGATGCAGAAAGATTTGTTTCTTTATGTGTTGTGCTGTTTTCTCACCTCACCCTCTGCACAATTCCCTTTCCATGTTCCTTTTATCTTTCCCTTTCCATCAGGAAATTGATAAGAAGCTAAGGCAAGGCACACATCTCTAACTAACTAGGGTAACGTGCCACTTGAGCTAATTAGTTCTGATTCTGATTGATTGATCAGATTGCATATTAATCCTCCGCGCATAGAAAAAAAGGTATAGGAGTACGAGTGGGAGCAAAATTGTGAGTGGAAGTAAGAGTACGAGTATTTATGAGGAACAGCGTCAGTAAAAGTGTGCACGCCGACGAGTTGGTCAATGAAAGAATGAGCGGTGGAATATACATGATAGGTGTGCTCGGTGTTTCATCGTCACTCACAGAAGAGCACTGCGCTAAAAAAATAAAGCATGGAAATAACCATGGGGAGCACACTTGCACGGGAGTTTTAGATGTATTGTTGACACACAAGTGAGAATTATCTGCACAATATGAGCGAGCTTAGCAACACTGGTTCGTTTTACATACCAGTTAATTGAATTGGCAAATCGATTATCGGGGATAGGAAAAAGCTACGGATTCGTGTCCCGTCTTTTCGGTATTGACGGTTTTCATTTCATAGTTATACTCTTCAGTCTTTTTCCCTGTGTCCTATACCATTCGAATCAGTTTTTGTGCACTCATTTTTCTCGAATATAGTTGGGTCGATTTCAAGAAATTTCGATAGCTAATATGGTCTCATAGGTTGCTATGAAATTTTAGTAGGATCCGAGTTTCGGTTTCGGAATAACAAGGTATTGAATTTTTCAAACTATCATTTAGACACTATTTCTTTTTTGTACCATTAAATTCTATCATATTAAATTTATTAAATTTATTTAACGTTTATACTTTTACAAACTATTCGAATCAACTTATAAAACCGATATAATGAAGAAGGATGTAAATAACATTCCGAAATACGCGTATCTGTATTATAACTTTAGCTATACTTCTGTGAATGTGAATGAATGAGACTTTTGTGAAAATGTAGTGACGTTAAATTCAATTAATGTAGTCGAATCCGATAGTATAGAAAAGTAAATGTGTTTAAATAATTCTACTAACTAAAAGTTAAAACTCAGCGAAACTATTCTAAAACGGTTCCAATAAGTAGGAAGTAACTAGATCACGATTGAACAAATTGATTTTGGTTATATCGATCCCAAGTTTCCATTTCCTTGTTTCCTTGCCTTTATTTCACTTATTCACGATAATGAGATGGGTATCATTACACCACCTGATGGATTCGAACAGTTTTGCCTTTCTCTATTGGAAGGTAATAGAATTTGCAGGAAGATCCGCCTTTAAGCGGACTTTTTTTCATTTGAGATTATCAAATCTTGCTTGGAATTGACAATTGATTCGATAAAAAGTGCCTCCTCATGTATCTTTTAAGCCAGGTGCCATACAATTTTCAAAAAAAAACAAAAAATTCTTAAAACCTGATGATGAATACAAAATGTATTCGAAATACGTATCTGTGATAAAACGTTTGTTATATATTTTCAAAGTGTTGTTGTATATAGTAACGTGAATACAGTAGAATTAAATGATGTTAAAACATTATTATAATGAAATTCTTCTAAAAAAAGCTGACAAACCAGCAAAAAATATCCGTGCGATTCTAGAAAATACTCTTAGAAATGATATAGAATTAGTCGCCAAGTGGTGTAAAAATACTTTCCTATTGGTAAACATTTATAATTTCTGTCACGAATGTTGGCCGATTTTTAACACAAATGATTCGGTTGGTTCACAAATGCGAGCTTCAGCGCTTACGTCGTATATCCGACAATATTCTCTAAACTAATAGTATCTGCAATTATACATTTGAACACTTTCTGATGAATGTACGGATACAAAAACAGGCGATTTGTTGGTTACGTCACTTATACCATTATGTCTCCGGGACCAGAGCTACAGTCATTGGATTTTCGAACATGTTTCACAACTTTTCCAGCTTTCAAACGAGCCTAAGCTTATAAAAATTTGCTCAGTCTTTTACCTTTCTATAGAAATAGGTAAAACGTATTTTATAAATAAATGACTTCTGACCCTGTAATTTGACCATTTTGTTTCAACAGTTCTTAGTGTACAGAATCAGTACAGTGTACAGGTCGTGCTACGATTCTATTGATACTACGAATCATTCCAGGTCGAGGCTTGTACATACGACAACAGGTTTGCGGGACCAGTACCCTTTCCATTAATCCGCCAACCCGAATATCTAGAAATCTAGAAATAACAACTGTTGAATTGCCATTTGAGCAGAACGCTCAGGTTCGGTCACGAATTACTAAAAACAAACGCCTGACCATTAATGCAATGTGTTGAAACCCCTCACAATCTCAGTTAGTTAGTGATTACAGCAGAAGCTCTTCGAATTTCTGTGATTGAAAATGTATTTTACTTTACAAAAATTTGTTTCTTTTTCATTAATATTGTCGAGAGAATATTTATTTTTATTATGCAACGAAGTGATTTAAACAAGAATCATAACCGATGCTTATACAGCAAAATATGATCTATAACGACTAAACTCTGAATTTTAAAAAAATCCTTGAAAAATGAGCAATCGTTTGTCAGCAAATTATTTCTTTCGACCAGAGCACTCTCAGCACTTTTCACTTCGCATGATCATTTTTCTTTTCGTCTGATTTTAACAGAAAACGATAAATTATGCTACTCAGCTGTCTCTCTTCTTCTTGTGTATGCTGTAATATCCAACGTAGGTTTGTGTTCACTTTTTCTTAAGCTTTGTCGTTTTCCAAATGACTATCATTGATTGATTTCCTCTTCCCAGATACGAAAAGACAATTTGTGATGTTGTTTCTGTTCGAATATAAATTTATTACTGCAGTCATCGATCAAACTTGTAATCTCAAGTTCGTACAAGAGTGGTCGAACTGGTTCGATAACCGTTCCACAAAACATAGAAGACTAAAAACTTTACGATTGCCTCTTCATGTTTCAATTAGTGACCGAAGCTTGTAACAACACGGCAAAGCATACTGATTACAGTTATTAAAAAAAGTTTTACGGGTTTTCTGCCGGTCAATAAACCCTTCATTGATTAAATGGTGCCTTTTGTGCAAAGCAACCACTACAAGTCCCGGTATAGGCGACATTGTCGTTCCGATCCACATCCGGTGCAGCGATCCGCGTTGTTTTTCACAGCATAGCTCTCAGTACCCTAATGAGGGGTCAATTACCATTCATTAACAACCATTGTTTACCGGCTGTTTATGGTCAACCATTGCGCGAGTGTCCCATTGTAGATAGCCTAGCTCGCGCGCATCAAACCCATTCACGTTTTAATGAATTGTCCAGTCTTTGCCAGAGAAAGGGTAATGAATACCGGCATCATTGTGAGGAGCTTGGCATTTCTGTTCGTTTCGGTTCCCAGGTACACACATTCCAGATGGATGTTTGTCGTACGATAATAGTTTCGATGAATTCGACCGTTTCGTGGCAGGTGTTTGCTATCAAACTTTCTTGGCATCTCTTTTTCTTGGAACACTGCCATAACTCAAATTCGTGTTATAAACACATTCATCAAAGCTACGTCTACTATAAATTCACTACAAAGAAGCGTCGATAGCACAAATTTAGCAAATGGATCTCACATATTAGCTCGAATGTAGGAGTACACCGTTCCTTTCTACCGTCTTCCAATGTTGTGTGTTGGCCAGTCTGGGAGGGTGTATGGGGAAGAGTGAAACAAAATTTACATCATCAAATAAACATTGTCTGGTTGGCACTGCAGATACCGAATTAGAATTCAGGTTAATTAGAATTACTATTCTATTTTGGAGGAATTTCCTTCTAGCGCAAAGCAAAGTAGGACAATTACCTGGTGTAACTGTTTTTTTCGATATTCCCGTTATGAATTATGGATCGGTTGACATCGACTGATCATTTGGAAAATTGTAATCTACTGCTTGTTGTATTGTTCACTGTTTCGACTACCGAAAACATCTTGAAATTTGATCCATTCTTAGCAAACCGAAAATCAGTTTACAACCCGCGAACGATCCAATTAGTTTGTTTACACCCGACCACGTGGAAAAGGAACGACAGTGAGAGGTCCCAGCAGACGATTTTCCAGAGCGTAAAACGGGATGGCGCATATCATTTGACGCAGCTTGAAGTATTTTGCCTACCGAGTCCTGCTGTCAAAGGTTAGAAGAATGCACAAACAAACTATGCAGCAAGGCGGGTTACATGCATTATGATGCTAAATATTCGAACAAGTTTATTTTCGTTTATCAACATGTGTCATATGCAGTCACAACGTGCTTGTTGTCGCTGTCGTCCTCGTCGTCGTCGTCTTCATCATCGACATCACCGGCATCGTTCAGATGTTTTAACTGCTGCTGTCGCTTCCACTGCAGAGCAGCCCCAGTCTAGCAATTCGTCCTCGTTCGGTTGGGCACCGAAGTAGTACAATTTAGCATGCTCCGGTCTAACGCTTTTGTTTACGGCCATAAATATCTTCGAGTGAGTCACCGGCATCTCCCGGTCAGGTTTGTGGTTAGTGGTTCACTGCATTACCAGCATGCCATAGCATGTGAAACGTTGAAGTGGATGAAATATTACGGAATTGTCCTTTGTCAACAACAATTGCTGCTGCACAAGGGAGTACCGAGTGATTGCTTACCAAATTTGATTTTGCGGTAGGTGGGTGGATATGTTCTGCAAAATCTCAAATAGCTTAATGTTATTGTCCGCATTGTGACGACAAATCTGACTGGCTAATGTTTCCAGCTCTAGTGTATACTGTAGTGTAAAACCGATCGATAAACAACACATAACGTGTTTCAAAAGAAACTTGAACTCTTTTTTGTACAACATTGTCAAGTCTTGGCATTACATTCCTTTTGTGGTATTTGGCCTTCAGAGTTATGTTCTATAATAAGAAAAACGCATTTATTACTTTCAGTGTCCTATATCTACAAACCAAACTAGTCGATTGCACATTTAAGAAAAACTTTTACGCTTTCGATTCTACGGTGAAACAAGTTTTTATTAGTTTTATTGTAAACAGGTATATAATTCGCTCAAACTTTGGAAAAATTGTCCGAATGTCTGTACGTCTGTATTTGTAGAATAAAAAAAAGCTGATCTCATAGATGGATGGTCCGATTTTGACCGAACTAGTTGCAAATGAACGCTATTGTTTTTGTTCTGGATCTGATAATTACTTTCCGAGTTATAAAAACTTTTATGTCAAAATTTGTAGTGTTTTTGTCTTTCTCATATAGAAAGGCTATGCAATCACTGTGAAAACCGACTTTTTAACCGAGGCCCGGAGGGCCGAATGTCATATACCATTCGTCTCAGCTCGACGAACTGAGCAAATGTCTGTGTGTGTGTGTGTGTATGTGTGTATGTAACAAAAATATGCACTAACTTTTCTCGGAGACGGCTGAATCGATTTTCACAAACTAAGATCCAAATGGAAGGTCTCATGGTCCCACTACCTACTATTGAATTTCATCCCGATCCGACTTCCGGTTCCGGAGATACAGGATGATATGCACAAAAATAAATGGAAAAAATATGCACTCACGTTTTTCAGAGATAGCTGAACCGATTTTTACAAACTTAGATTCAAATGAAAGGACTAACAGTCTCATAGCCTGCTATTGAATTTTATTTGGATCCGATTTCCGGTTCCGGAGTTACGAGTTAGAGAAAAAGTGTGCACTAATTTTTCTCTGATACGGCTCAACAGCATGAAAAGTTTCCTGAAAATTTCTAGAACATTTCATCCGGATCCGGTGTTCCGGAACTAAAGCGTGATAAGTGGAAAATTACCAATCTGATTAGTAGTTTTTCACAAACGATGGTCAAAAACAGGTACAAATCCCATAAAACTGTCTGATAAATTATTCTAGTTTGCAGAGCTTGTTAGTTTATGGGCATAAAAACTTAATCGGCACTACTGGTTCCCCCTTTTCCAGTTCCGGAAGCACCGAAAGTGGTGATGGAAAACTCTAAAAATAGAACTCACTTCGATTTCTCTGCGATGCTTGAACAGATTTTCACAAATCATAATTTGAATTGAAGCTCATATTATCTTTAAAAATACTGTGAAATTTCATCCGGATCCGACTTCCGGTTCCGCAGTTACATGGCGATGAGTGTCAAAATTTTCAAATCGCCATATAGAGTGACAATATGTACAACACCGAAAGAAGAAGAAAACACAAAACAAACGATGCGTGCTTTGTTCTATTTCGTACACGCTATGAAGGAATCGAAACGGTTACGGATGTCTGCTAATGGTGTGGGATATTGGAGAAAACGGTGCCGCGGTTGATAAAAATGTTAGCTATTCTATGATAAGTGCGATTGAAAAATAAACGAATGTTTGTTTGAATTCAAATTTATTTGAAAAAATATGCAATTTGCACAGCCAATAGTGCATTGATACCGTGCCGGTGGTGTAATGATGTCAATAATAATAATAATAAAAAGTAATAATCCAACCTACATGTTTTTGCTGCTGATTCATGCTGTTTAGCATGACTTACATATGCGTAAGTAATATAAACGCAGGTTCGCTTCGTTTGTTAGATTTCGTCTAATTCTTTTAATCGAAATAGAGCATGAGATAGTAACTGGGTTTAACTAGGTTCAAAACTGTTCCAATTTGTAGGTCATATTTGTTGCTGGCAATCAAACCAACTTTGGCTATTCCGGTCATCTGAATCCGGTTTCGGAAGAATTGGAAATGGTGATTAAAAACTGCAAAAGGGTCTCACTCGCTTTCCTTCAAGATGGCCACATAGATTTTCACAAACTTATAGGTTCAAAGGAAAAGTCTTACAGTTTCATACGGTATTCCTAAATTTGTTGTAGATACTACTTCCGGTTCCGGAACTACAGGGTAAACAGGATTTGTAGAGGTTGTTAGATTAGGTCCAAACAAACTTTCCTATTTCTATTCAATGAACAGTTGTTTTAGCGAATTCCACAGTAATATTTTTTATGTTATGAGTAATATGAGAAAGGCATCATTACACCACTAGGTGAATTAAAACAGGTTTTAATATTCGTTTTTTCTCGGTAGCCGGCTGCTTAGATCAACCAATATAACCAATTAATAATTTTTCGCTGTAAATAATTATGTGGAAATAATAGACAATCAAAATCCTCGTGAAATTTGTGATTTGATATATTTTATAGAACATGTCACTACAATGAATTTTGTCTATACTATTGTGTCTATACTCTACTCACTCGTTTAGTTTGTAGCGAGCAATTTCATAAAAAAATAGGGATATTTTTATTTATTACGCGATAATATTTAAAATATTCTTCCAGTTTCCAAGAATAAGAAATGTGAATCAAGACTTCGTGGGACTGGGTATCGGATGTTGTTGAAACGTTCACTCGGGTAGTCTGTAAGTTTTGTGATGCTAAATCGCGCGCCAATACTACCATTACTGATATGTATAATAACAAATATCCGTCCCCCGTGACACATGTGGAGTGTGCAGTAGTATATGCAACCTCTAGTAACAACAAGTGCTGGGCTAACATCCCTTCCCATTCCTTAGTCGAACTACGTTCGGGCCTGGCCGGTACCGGTACTGATCAAAGAACTCTGGGGTTACCAGAAGATGTACATTGAAGGATGACTTGCCAGTCCCAGGTCTGATCATCTAGTAATTCTCTGTACAATTATTTGCTAATACCGATCAGTATCGGAGTAGAAACCAGGGGCGGTATGTACAATAATTTAGTTACGACGTTGAGACCACTGAAATTTTTAAAATATACGATTGAATTCCGATCCGATTCTAACCCGAGATCCGTTCATAGCAACTAAAAAAACAATACTTTCGTACGTATTCTGTATCCCGATTCTACCATATTGAAAAAAACTCCATGCTTATATAACGAATAAGAAACTTGATTTATCATTTGAGAACATTTCAAACCTTTACGTCAGTTTCAATTTAGCGTTTTGAATGTTTAGCGTGACACACCTCACTTCTCCGCTATTCCAAACAACAACGATGCAACGTCAGCGAGAGTTCAGCGACTCGATGAACGCTTATCCAAAATGACCCCATTCACTTTTCAGATCGATTATCCACTGCAGCAGAAGCCTGACTTGATTCGTACGTAGCTCGATCCAGTCATACAACAGAGGTGCCTTCCCATCAACATCATCATTCTGAATACGATAAACACAACGCATCACATAAAGTTTCATCGACCAATCGTAGTGCAAACGAAACAACTAGGGAAAATCAACACGCGATTGCTGAAAGTACCTTGTAGGTAGACAAAAGCTGTGATTTAATCCGACAGGATTCACCTAGCTAGTCACGTTCATTTACCCACGTGAAAGTTTGTTACGCAACGCGCCCGGCATCCTTGCGAAGGGGTGGGAGTTCACACTTACCGCCAGCCGCACGATATAATCGAACAATACTAGCCTGTGAAGGAGCTGGTTACGAAACTAGTTTATCAGAAGGGTAGAACCAAGTGTCAAAAGAGAAAAAAAGTGTTTTTAATTAACCTTCCAAGAACTAAGTTGTGTCAGCTACGCGCTCGCTGCTGAAAAAGTTTTCCTGACTTACAAAGTTGTAAAATGAGTGGGCTGAGCCGAGCGTAAAATTGCACCAACGACTTCGTAGAATGCAGATGTACGCGTGTAGTGATCTGAATCTGCGGAAAAAGGTTCAAGTGTATTTATTCTTGGATGAGTTTTCAAGTTTTTTGATGCTGTTTTGAAAGAAAAATAATTAAAATCTGTCCAAGTGAAGAAAGCAAACGAATGCAAAACGCCGCTGACCAATTGTAATAGAAAACTATTATGATGGTGGAAAAAGCGGAGGGATTTTTGTTCCGGAAACCGGTATACCAGTACTTCCAGTATCTAGAAACAAGGTAAGAAATCTTTCATCAAATGCAACTGCAGTCGGAGCATGTATGCTTGCGGAGTATGCATTTCCCTTCCCAATGGTTTTAATCACTCCCTCGTACTGTAAAATAGTCAATAAATTCTTAATCGTCCCGCCACGTGTCACTAATCTTCCGGAACGAAGGGGGTTTGGTTTGGAATCCAATTACGTCTTTCCCTGTTGTGGATGTGGGTTAGTCGAAGACGAATTAAACAAAGCTGTCCGTAGAAGTACAAACAGAACGCGGTTCAATATTTGATTAGTTTGACATGCGCTAATATTAACATTATCAAATGTGATTCCCTAGGAAGACTCAGCTGTCGTTGGAGTTCGTTGGTGCATAGATCTGGAATTTTTCTTCCGCTCGAACCTATTATCGAGTCGTGCCTGCCAACATTGATCCCAGAATTACGTGGTGGAGCAGCATTTTCATTCAACGTCGAAACAATGTTGGAAGCTTGACTGAATGTCTATTTTTAATTTTTATTAGCCGTATCGGAATTTCATTTTCATCCGAAGAACTCGCAACTGGTCGAACGGAGGTGATTCCGGATCAGAAAGTTCCTTCACGATACACTGAAAGGAGTTAATGCCACAAGCAAAAGATCAATAAATCAGTTGGCGAACCGAAAATTGAGACAGACGACAGACAGGGTATTATTTATGTTTATGGATTTTTGAGGATGCCTCACCGAGGTACAACATAATCGCGCAGTGGGCCAAACATATGGCATGGTGGTATGGTGACGAAACGCGGCCCTGCACCGACTTATCGTTTATATCGTTTCCATGCTCTGAGAGTTAACCGGTTGACTCTTGGGCTATCCCACACAATCTCTTTCTCTCTGTCTCTCTCATTATTTACATTGACTCTTTAGCTCGTATCAGTTTCATACTCTCAGTAACGGAGAGTGGTTGATGGCAAACAATTTATCAATCAGTTCGTTTCGAAACGACTAATAGAGTGGTTTAGTCAGATGTCCGGATGCTTGTTACGACAGACGAGTGACCGAAAATCTTGTGGGCGTGCCGCTCCAGTTAAAAATTCATATTTTTTTACCCAATC
Organism: Malaya genurostris; assembly: GCF_030247185.1. NCBI lineage: Eukaryota > Metazoa > Arthropoda > Insecta > Diptera > Culicidae > Malaya > Malaya genurostris. The sequence goes on from NC_080572.1 coordinate 99,536,648, forward strand.
AGACATCATGTTTGCAATTGTTTTAACATTATTAGACTCATCAGTAGTTTAAATATCTAAACGATAGCATTCTAATTGACATATCCGAAAGGGTTTCATAGCGAACCAATTTTAAGTTCACATATAAACCGTGTGTTTTTTCGTGTTAGAACAAAATTTTTGTATAAACGCATTAAGTTTATTAGACATTTGATGAAACGAGCGTTGGTCATAAATATGGAGAGAAATTATTCTGAAATTTGACTTAAACCTAGTTAATATATCGCTCTGCGTGTTCTCTTTCTTATAACTTAACATTACTTGCTTAGTTAAAGTATGAATGATGATAACATACCTCGAGTCAGTCACAAAGTAACCATAATATTGTGGAACTGAATCATAAAAAAATTTTTGTTTGTTACAGTTGAGCAACTCAGTAGCTTTTTCCCTCGTATTCTGTACAGGCTCGTATTTTGTATGGTACTTGTATGTTTTTTCAGTTTCAAAATTCTTACTTTAAAAATTGATTTTCATGCAACTTACCTGTGATTGATTTCCAACACAGCACATATAACTGGAATTCTAATTCGAGTGGTAGATTACCTTAAGGTTAAAATCCTTACAATCCAATTAAAACAAATTTCATATCCAGCTAGTGGTGTAATGAAGTTTTAGTTTGTTTAGGTATCAGTTAGTAAAACCTACAAATTGAATCAATTATCAAATCGGCTAAGCCATCTCTTAAGAAACGAAGTGAGTTCCACTATTTCAGATACTTTCGGAGCTGGAATTAATTTTTAGTTAAGTTTTGAAGAGTGTTTAAGTTTTTGACATCGTGCTCTAAGCGATGGTTCGAAATTTTAAACAACCATCATCGTGTAATTCCTTGTAACTGGATGTCGAATCCGAACAAAACACCGGAGTCCAGTATATCGGAAAGAGTTCCATTAAAATGATTTTGGTCACTTTTTTCGGTTCTTCCGAAATCGGAATTCGAGGACCGGTATAGCTGAGGTCAGTTCTAATGGCCAGTAACTAACATAAATTGACATTGTATTGAGCCGAATTTAGAAGATCGTCGCTCGAAACAACGGTTTAAAAATTTAAGCACTTATCACCCAAAAAATCTTGAGCTAATTTTGTAAAAAAACGTTGCCTTCTTTTAAAAATTAGAGTGAGTTCCATTTGGGAAAATTAGACAACTTTTTTTGGAAACCGGTTCGTTAGTGACCCCTGTAGCCAAAATCGGCTTAATTGATCATCAATCAACATCATCAATCAAAATAGTATCGGTATGATCTGCATCACTTAAAAACGTAGGTACCGGAAGTCGGATCTGGCAGAAAATTTTAAAGAAAAGTCCAAACATTTTGTATTTGCCTGGTCCCGATTCCCAGTATCGGAAACATCGGAAGTATTATTAAAAATACTCCCAGAATGAAACCCAATCGATTTCTATGAAATGGCACGACCGATTTTCACTAGCTTAGATTAAATGATCGTATAATTCCATCGATTGCTATTGAATTGTGTCCAGAACCGACCTTCAAAAAATATCGAACAGTCGTGTAAATTATAACGCAAAAGTTTGTTTTAATCAATCTAGTGGAATTACATATACAAAAAATTGTGCGTCTTATAAGATGTAAAATTGAATTTTTCATCACCCTGTATTTTTAGAACTAGAAGTCATACCTGGACTGAATACAATAGCTATGAGACCATGCGACCTCTCATTTGAATCATCAATGCATAGGACACTGGTCTTACAAGCCAGCTGTCGTATGTTCGAGCCCCGACCTGGAAGGATTCTCAGTGTCAGTAGAATCCATTGTACTAGCCATGCAATGATTCTGTACGCTAAGAATCGGCTGCGAAGTCTGTTGAAACAGAAAGGCCAAATTCCACGAATGGAATGTAATGCCAAGACTTTGCTTTGCTTTCAGATAGAATTGGAACAAAGACAATTGCCTGTATTTCAGTTATTTATTATTGAATTCAAGATCTTTTTTTATACAAATGTATCGTTTTCTTCATACTTTTAAGAAAAAATACGGATAAAATTATTCGTCATGGTTTCGAAGGAATTCTCGAATTTTTCCTGTACCACGGCTCATTAGGCAGCGCAAACCTTCTTCATCCATCGTTTTAGCTATCTTATTCCACCAGGTCGTCATCTGCTTGATGTCTTTGACAACCTTTCCCTTTGCCTTGAGTCTCCTCTTCATGATTTGTATTTCTCAATAGGGTGAAACTGGGGGCAGTTGGGTGGGTTAAGGTCTGAGGACAGAGGGTCGTTTGTTGAATTTTAAGGCGACCACGTGGCTCGCTCAAATTCCTTTGCGCATCGTATTTCTCTTGTACTCTCTCGTATATGAGCAAACTGTACCGGATTGTCAGCATACATTTTATTATTTTGATGAGAAGTTGTATCACATAAGTCTATCGTATAGGTTGGACATTACATGGATTCCAAAAAAATGGAAGAAAAATACTACAACTTTCACAAAGATTGAATGAAACAAAAAATGTGCTCATATACAATGAAACGTCTGTGTGTTTGGCAGCCTTGTCGAGCCAATTTTATTTCTCTCTACTTTTTCAGAATGCTATCAGGAAACCAAAGCGAAAAAAATGGCGGATTCATTGAAACTGACTTTGTTTCATAGAAAAATACAAGACTTTATTTTTATCGCGATAACATATATGTTTTTATGTACTAATCGCATCTAAACTAAATTATCTAGACTTTGTCGCGATAGATTCATGATACAAGCCTTCAAAGCCGAGATATTTGATGAACAAGTAGAGGTATGCATTTCCGAGCGTTCCAATTTTCAGCAGTTCTTCAGTCAGAAAAAAATACAACACGACCGCTGAACTAAATGAATCTTTCTGAAAATTTCACAGAATATTCTCAACTAAATTTCGAAGACATTGTCAGGTGGGTTTTTATATATTCTGCACCGTTTCCAAGAAAATTTAATTTTAAACGGGAAAATAGCAAAAAACCTACCACTTTACGGTACTGTCCTCAGCCCTTAAGGTTTTTCGGAACGAACTGGACCCCTTTATTTGCATACCATTCTTGAACGACTTTGCTGTAATGACAGCTTGTCAAATCTGGCCAAAACATTATGGAATGGTCGTGGGATCGAATGAACGGCAAAATTCGTTTTTGGAGACACTCTTTTTGGTATAGTTCCGATGTCATTGTCTTATTTGTAGCGAAGTTTCGTTTTTTTTTGCCACAGCTGCAAATGCCCTACCAAATCATAAATTTTCTTGCAAATTTGTCGGCAAAAACAAATTTAAATTTGGCTGGAACATTCCCGAGCCGTTGCCAAGTAAAATTTTTGACCTGGGATTTGCCCGAAGTGAGCCTTGACATAGGTTTCATCGTCCACTCAGAAGACACCCTTCGAACTTGGTCAGCACCTGGTCATATAGTTTCCGAGCATGAATTTTGACCACACTATTCTGTTTTATGGTACGATTTGGCTGTTTGCTAGCTCGATACGACTTGATTCCTTCCCGGAGTCGAGTTCAACTCACGGTACTATGAGCAGCACCGAATTTTCTGGCCAAATCATGGTCCGACAGATTAGGATTCCTCTTAATCGTCTTCAAAATCTTACCACGCAGTTTCCGGTCGACAGTTCCACTCCGACGATTGGCTTGAGGCTTCCGAATCGTCGTCAATGTTTCCTTATACCGTTTGATAACGCGCCATACGGTTTTGCTGGGCAGTTTCAGCCGTTTAGCTAGCCTAGATGCAGACCACAATGGATTTTCCAAATAGCTGTGCACAATTTTCTCCCTTCTTTCGGCTTCCATGTTGATTGTTTACAAAGTACAGTCGATTTGCGGAATGTCAAAAATCATACGTAAGGCTGACAAAATTCCCGACACGTGGGCGCCTAGAACTTCCAAATCCGTCCACCAGGAGCGCCACAATATGAGCAAAAGTTTGTTCCAATTCTAAATAAAGCAAGCTTTACTTCGATATTTCATAGAAACTATAAAGAGAATGGTATAATTAGGTGTATCCAAACGGTTTTTTCTTTCTCTATAGAAAGGTATTTGAATTGTTGGAAAATCCAACTTTCGAACGGAGCCTCGGAGACCCATAGTGTTATATACATTTCAACTCAGTTCGACGCAATTGGAAAATGTATGTGTGTGTGCACTTTTCGAAGATATTTTTACCGTTCAATTTTCTCAGAGAGGACTGAACCGACAACAAACAAACTTAGGCTCGTTTCAAAGCTACTGTCGGGCCATTGATCAAGTTCAAAGATCAAATGACTGCGACTTCTGGTTCCGGAGATATGATGGTATAAGTGACCGTAACCGACAAAACACGTTGATTCCTTGCCACGCAAGTTTCTCGGAGACGGCTGAACCGATTTTAACAAGCTTAGGCTCATCTGAAAGCTATTATTGGGCCATTGATCAAGTTCGAAAATCAAATGACTGTGACTTCTGATTCCGGAGATATGATAGTATAAATGGCGTAATAGACAAAACTCGTTGTTTTTACCGCTCAAATATATATAAGGGTGCCAATGCCAATTTCGTAAACCGATAGAGCTCAAAAGTTTAAGCACTTCGGAAAAAGTCCCCATGTGAAATTTGAGCTAAATGGGATATGGCTAAGCGGTGCTGCCCGGTGGTTAAGGTTTGAAAATTTTCGGTTATGAAAAATCATCATAGGGAGGAGTACATAATATTTCCAAAATCGAAAAATTTCTTTTGATGCTAAAAGTCTTAAAATTGCACGAAACGTCGAGATTTAGTGTCATCTCAAAAAAGGTTTTTTTTAAATCGACTTTCTGGGATTTTTTCTAAGTCACAGAAAGTTGATTTTTTTTCGAGATGACACTAAATTTCGATGTTTCATGCAATTCTAAGATTTTCGGCAAAAAAATTTTCGGAAATTTCATGTTTTCCACTGAAGCATGCTTTTGTGAACTACTCGAATCAATCTGAATTAATTGGTGTCAAAAATGAGCCCAAATTAGTGTCAGAAATTATTTAATAAACAGGTGGATGGTTTTCTTTAACGATTTGTATTAGTCTTGTTACAACGTAGATCCGCGCTCTAGTTTTGAATTTGATCAGTATCTAACGAAGAAAACTGATTGAAGAATTACACGCGAATACAAGTACGAATTAAAAACCGCGAAAAAGATACCGCAGAGATGGGACTCGAACACGAAGCTAGCTTCTATTCGAGGAAATCGGTTTGCCAATTAAATTACCTGTCGTTTTTTCAATTAAACACACGAAGAAACAGCCTAATTGAACAGAAGAATCGAGCATATTCAGCTGTGCTCGGGCGCCACACCGTTCAATTTTGGTCATATCTCTATGGCAACCCATGTTTTTTTTTTGTATTTTGTTTGTTTCATCCTCGAAAGCATGAAACAATAACACATGTTCTCTTAATAACCAAAACTCAATCGATCGAGATCATTCTAATAACTGATGGAAACATGTTTGAGTGCTAAAGAATAAGGGCCATGTTTTCAACTATAGCGTCATAATAGTGCATTCTATTTAAAAAGAAGATGTAAACTCGGAATCTTCTCGTCTACGGGACATTCTTCTTCACAATTAGAGCTTCTCAACACAGCGCTAGTACAATTCAGTTGTTACAAAACTACACCTACCTCAAATTTTTCAATCGGAAATTTATTCAATTTTTATATCTTTTTGCCATTCTTCCTATCTCAATACACAACAAGAAAAAGATTGAAAAAATGAATGACTGAAGTAGAAAAACTGATGACCACAAATACAGTCCGAAGAACACTTTTTGGCAAAATCCATTTTCGCTATTTCATTCATCTGTTGTTTTCAATCTGTTTGTCTTTGGGTACTTAAAAAAAGGTCAACTACGTTCATTACGATGTCACAATTAAAAAAAAACAGATATAAACCAATGGGAAGCAATATAGTCATATTCAAAAATGCAATTAAAATTCGCTAACTGCAATCGCTCCAGGAAAACAATTCAAAATTGTTTCCCGACCCATATTAGTAAAATCATAAAATTGCAAAACTCAAACGCAATGACCCATTCGCTGCTGGTACTCGTTGCATTGCAGATAACGTTCTGACAGTATGCTACTGGCGATAGAGGCAAACCATAGAATTGTCCAATTACCGCTATCGTTGTACAACGGCACCACCACCACCGAGTTCATTCAAGATCCCTTCACCACCGAACCAAACTAGATTGTAATATAACAAATAAATACGTTCTACTAAACGGCTGCTTTAAATGCTGCAAATGCTAATATATTTACGTGTTGTTTGTGTACGAAATAGAATCTGGCCGTTTGACTCGGTTTCCTCGATAGAGCGCTTTTCTCGAATGCATTTCCCGAAACCAGGCAGCATGAGCATAGCTGTAGTTAAGGTGCAATAAACTTTGAGCAACTATCTGTCCGAATATTTCGTTTTCGGAGCCGCAGCAGCTGGTATTTCATAAAATATTTACGCGATCCGAGTCGTAAAGCGGGTCATTAGGTTGAAAATGCTAGCATGTGTAACGTTGTTCTAAGGAATGAAAATAGAATCCGTGAGTATAAGTACGCTTCGTAGTACTGCTGGTGTAAGACAGTAAAATGAATCCAGCTTCGAGCAACAATCGATCAAGCTGCAATTAAATATCATGTAAACACCAACCTTCGAGATTCTAAACTGATTTGGTTTGAAAAATACATAACCAAAATGGACTCGTTTAATCTCGAGGAAGTATAAAAACAAAATAATAACAAACTCATATCAGCTTAACGCGTTGCGAGCTCGAACAGCTGTTTTATGTTAATACTAAGACCAATGAATCGATTCCATATTGGGTGGCTGTGGACTATTTTTTCCATTGATTGTATTTTCCGTAGACAAACGCTGTACTCCCAGCGGCAACGATCGCGATCATCGTTTGGTGTAGCATTGGACGTTTTTCAGTTCCGAAGTCAACGAGCTGGAGTATTCTTTCTCCATACTTTGGGAAGAAGAGGTCGATTATGCTCTTAACCTTTCGCGCCCCCATCGTTTTCCTTCACAGTTAGGCACGCTTACTGTGCTATTGCTCTTGGTGGAATAAACTGTTTCCGAAACACTGCCGGTGGTATGATGTAACACTAACTGGGTGACTATCGTAAATTCTTTCACAACCTTTTTTCGGTGTGTCGGTTCGTTTGTGTATTACACAGCAAACGACGCTCCCTCAAGACTTCCTGCTGTGAGTGTTTCGGCGAGGATTTTTTTCTGAAAATGTTAGCTCTAACTAGATGAAATAGGAACATACAGTTTTTCTAGTTGGTGTTTGGAATAGGAGAAGGAGCGACATAACTCCAGTATATGATGTTGGCTCCTGGAAAGTCATTAGAAGTTCATAGCAAACTTAAACTTCGTTTGAAATTAGTGTAAATAGACTATGCAGTAGAGTTTGTGCTCTTCGTTAGATTATCTGCCAGTAAATGTTTCTACGATGAAAAGTCCATAGGGACTGTTCATGAACCACGTAAACCAAAATTGGAAACTTTTTTACCCCCATCCTCCTCGTAGACTTTCGTAGACTTTTTCAATACCCCCCCTCTTTCTCTGGAAAGTCTACGTGGACTTTTCGTTTTCACAAAACATGGTGGAAATTTTGTTAAATCCATATTCATTGCCAAATAGTGTCATCATGATTTCACTCACTGATAGCTAATATTGAGTTTTATAGTTTCCCTGGGAAAATTCATGAACAGGATTGATAAAAAAAAATCCAGTAAAGTTTTTACCAAGAACGAGAACGCTTCGAATTTGTGTTACTAAAAACATAATTGGTCAGTTGTGTTTACCTTTAGTGAATATCGTAACAGTACTGAGCCCAACAACAAGACAATATGTTGTTTAGCCTTTTTTTTAGCTCTTTTTGGTCTTGTAGCAGATCGAAAACAATAGCTAGTATCCTGTCCACGTTGTTTAAATGAAATGTTTCAGTTGCTGTGTTCATCTTCATGCCTGGCGAGACAATAAAAAATGATCGATAAAATTTCATGTTTGTGCACTTGGGCTATGAACCATTTCGCGAATGATCAGATTGATTTCAACTTTTGGTTAAAAGTTGACATAACAAAGTATCGAATAGTCAAATTTAACTAAAACTACGGCCCAATTCAAAGTTTGACGGATGGAAAGTTATTTGAATTTTTTTTGCACAGAAAATGAAATGATAACAAGTGGTATATTGATTTTAATACAGAGAACGTAATAACTTAGAGTTTGACAATTTGTTGAAACTTCTTATTGGAGTATTTCCTTTTACTGCAAGTATAAAAGAAGTTAATACACTTACTTATGTGTATTTTTACTCAAGATTCAAAATATATGTTTTGCAGGATTTTTTTTAATATTTGAAAATAACTATAGAACTACCAAAAATAACCATACTCTCGAGAAGGGTTATTTTTGTTAACGACGAACTGCTAACTACTCGATTGTCAAATTTTAAATAAAAGTTAAAATAATTCGTGAGATGGTCCACAGTCTTGGTGTTACTAGAAATACTTAATCAGTGGTCTAGATATATTTTTTTTCAACAGGATGATACTACAAACCCCACAGCGAGCAGAACAATGTACTAATTGTGTTGAACGTTAGTTTGGTTATATCGCTTTTAACTTTAAAAGTCGTTAACTGTGTGGTGTCATCAACTCTTACAGATTACAGATAAATAAGCGGCAATGAGATGCAATGATTCTCAAACGTCTTTACGAGATGAACAATAGGAAAGCTGTTTTGGTCCACCTAGTGGTGTAATGATGCCTTTCTCATATATAATAACTTTGTGCATTGTTACAGAATAAAACAGTGCTTTGCTCGCGGAGGTCATCCTTAAGAAAACGAAGTGGGTTCACAACAGCACCGGAACACGGGAGCCGGTATTATCGAAGTCGGTTCGTACGGCCATCGACTAACATGACGTACAAACTCTATTAGCTTTTATTCAAATTTTGAAGATTTTGTACGATTTTGCCATCGTACTCTAAACGACGGTTTAAATTTGGTAGGATCATAAGACCGTTCATTTAACCCTAAGATTGGGAATATCGGTTTTAAGTCCAGTTTGTTTACGGTTTTTGTTTCGCCGGTTTAAATTATGATGTACAATATTTAACACATTTTACCCTATAACTCCGGAACCGGAAGTCGGATCCGGATGACATTTGGGAATTCCGTATGGGACTGTGAGACCTTTCATTTGAATCTACGTTTGTGGAAATCGGTCAATCCATCACTGAGAAAAGTGAGTTAGATCCATTTTGGAATATATGACCACTATTTCCGGTGCTTTCGGAACCGTATACCTTGAACCAGGATAGCCGGAATCGGTTTGTTTAGTTGTTTACTAATAATGGCTATCGATTTGTGAAGTTTTGAGATCAGTTTGGACAAATTTTGGCGTGTTTTGTATTGTCCAATCTGGTCTCAAAACTACTGTGTTTTGTAAGTAACGGTGTACAATATTTAACACACTTTACCCTATGATTCCGGAACCGGAAGTCGGATCCGGATGAAATTCAGGAATTCCGTATGGGATCGTGAGACCTTTCATTTGGATCTAAGCTGGTTAAAATCGGTCAACCCATCACTGAGAAAAGTGAGCTAGATCCATTTTAGAATATATGACCACTATTTCCGGTGCTTCCGGAACGAGAACCAGGATAGCCGGAATCGGTTTGTTTAGTTGCCTACTGATAATGGCTATCGATTTGTGTAGTTTTGAGACCAGTTTGGACAAATTTTTGCGTGTTTAATTTCGCCGGTAAGTAACGGTGTACAATGTTTAACACACTTTACCCACTTGTATTCGGATGAAATTCTTTTTTTGGGATCATGAGACTTTTAATTTTAACCTAAGTTTGTGCAAATTGGTCATGCTCTATCTGAAGAAAGTGTGTAATTAGCTTTGGTGTTGATTTTCGTTTTTTATGTACGAAATTAAATTTTCGTTATGTACGAAATTGAAACAAAGTCCGCTGTGTGCGTTGTTTGTAATGGCGAATTGTGTTTTCTTCTTCCGTACCAGCTCGAACCGGTGAATTCTGGTTTCGTATCGTATTTGTATATGGCGGTTTGAAAGCATCGCTCTGTAATTGCGAAACCGGTAGCCAGATTCGGATGAAATTTCACAGTAGCTTTTGAGACAATATGAACTTTGATTTAAATCAAGATTTGTGAAAATCGATTCAAGCATCGCTGAGCAATCGAGGGGAGTTCTACATTTTGAGTCACTACCTACGGTACTCCCGGAACAGGAAATGTGAAACTATTAGTGTCGAATCAAGTTTATATGTGATGTGATGTGATGTGATGTGAAGTGAAGCCACCAGCAGTTCAAGGACTTGCCAGTGGTTGCGGGTAGACTTACAGTCGCCCCGATATGACTCATCAATTCACCTTCTTACTATAGCTGTTACCGAAAAGCGAACAAAAAGGGTTGGGCGGATATGTAAGTAGAGTCACTTACTCGTATTCCGCGGGAATAAAAGATGCTCTTCCAACCATAATATCCAGTGCATGGATGAAGCATATCGCTATACATGCTTGAACCCGCCTGATGGTTTATTTGAGAAGGGCGCGTAAGACTCATTTCAAACCTTCAGAAGGAAACAAGTTTCCTTCAAGTGACTTGGGTTGGCTATCCACAATCCCTTGTCCAGTCATCAATTCGTCCGATGCCCTGATGCTCCCTCCCCTTTACGCCCCGTGCAAAATGTTTTATATTGATAAATACAATGAAACATAGTGTGATGAAATTAATATAACATAAAATGATATAATAAATTACAAAATAATATAATATAACATAATATAATATAATATATTTTAATTTAATATAATATAATTCAATGTTATACAATATAATATAATATATTATATAACAATATATAAAATAACAGTTAATGTAGAGTGTCAGCTATGCTCTTCTATCTTCGCAATACTGCAGGAAGTAAAATATTTCTGTTCTAATAACAATACTATCCACATCTATAAAGATGATATATGTTATTATTATTGATGACAAATTAATAATAATAACAATAAATATAATAATGAAAATAATAATAAAAAACAATATAATATAGTACAATGAAATATATAATAAATAATAGAATGAATAAAATGATATGTTGTGATATGCTATGATATTGTATTACTTGAATTTATATGTCATTTCTCATCCTCTCATTCTGCCATCAACGCATTCCCTCGACCAATTGTCACACAGACACACGTGTAGGCATAAAACAGAAACCAGTGAGGACCAAGCTCACCTTGTGATGACCTTGATAGTTAGTTAAAAGATTACTTTAAAAATGATAACTTATAAGGAAAACAAATTTATATTTTGCGCTGAGGTACGTAGTACTACTCATAATAAACCCTATAATATAATATAATATAATATAATACAACATAATGCAATACAATATAACATAATAAAATAGAATACAATACAATATAATATAATAAAATATAATATAATATAATATAATACAATATAATATGATATAATGCAATGCAGTATAATACCATACAACATAGTATATCATAACATAAAATAGTGTAAGACGATAATATATGAAACAATATGCTATGATACAATATAACAGTTAATGTCGCAGTGTAAGTTACGCTCTTCTAATAATAATAATAATAATAATAATAATAATAATAATAATAATAATAATAATAATAATAATAATAATAATAATAATAATAATAATACATGATGTAATAAACAACAGAATTATATGTTGTAATATACTATGACAAACACTTTATGATGGGCTTCAACCTACAAGCCATTTCGCACCCTCTCATTCTGCTACTAACGCAGAAGGCGATAGCACCCAGTCGACTCCGTTCTATTGACCAAATGTCATCATAGACGCTCGGGGAGGCATGAGATAGGGACTTGTGAGGACTTAGTTATCTCACCATTTGACGACCTAGTGTCGAATCAAGCTTTTAATGCCCACAAACTAATAAGTTCTGCAAACTATGAAAAAACACATCGAATTAATTTATGAAAACTTGAAACTCAAAATTCATTATCACACTCTATTTCCGAAAGCGGAGGTCGAATCCTGATAAAATGTTTTATACAATTTTAAATAATCTCAAAACCAGTGGCGTCTCGTAACAATATAGAATAGTTGTGCACTGTTTATGAGGTTTAGAATCAGCTGCAACCGTTCGTTGTAAGTGAAAACTAAAGATTGAGGGATGGAGATTTACTTGTGTTTTTCAATTCAATGCAATAACGATATACTTTCAGATGGGGATTTTTATTGAACTTATTTCGTATCATCGATATAACAGAAAAATTGAGCGCTCTGCACGTCGAGAAAATCTATCAATAACTTCATCAATAAAACCACTTCGAAGTTGCAACTGAGACATGCGAGCAATTTGTTTTCAACTGCCATAAGCATAAGCAACTGAAACCTCTTCTAGAGTAGTGCATACAAGTTCTCACAGAGCCAAACGTGACAGAGTGAACAACAAATTTCAGAGTTGAGCTGAGTAATTTCTTCTCTTCTTGAATCTATGCAGCAACTCATGTGTACGGAAAAGACACATATACAGCGACAAGAGATACTTGAAATTGTAAGTTGGATGTATGAGATGTGTGTAAATACACGCAATTACGGTGTTCGAGTTCAGAGCGCCATGTATGGGTACGGCAATGCGATATGAAAAGATCGTTTGGCTGTCATTGACCATCAAGCGCAAGCACATTTTTAAAATCTGTGCAGCACGCAATTTTCTGCACAGATTTAAAAAATGACACAGATTTCTGAAAATGATCACAGATTCTGGAGTAAAGCACAGATTTTCACAGATTTTTGAAATCGAGCTCAGTTCAGCACCAAAAAGTACACAGCGGTGGAGGGAAACGGTACAGAGAGTGGTGGTAGTGAGACCTTTTTTTTTTGCTCACCAAATTGAATTTGATCTGCTATTATGGTACGGGAAACGGGCACAGATTTTCACAGACAGGTTTTTGGCTTGATCTCAGATTTTTTAAAAAACGACCTGGCATCCCTGGCCGCCACTGTTCAAAACCTATCGTTTGAATTTTAGTTTGCAAGCCATTCCAAGCAAATCAAGTGCCCATTTTATGCCTAATTTTCACATATTACTCAATAACTCCGGAACCGGAAGTCAGATACAAATGCAGGCTATGGGACCATAAGATCTTTCATTTGAATCTAAGTTTCTGAAAATCGGTTCAGCCATCTCTGACAAAAGTGAGTGCATATTTTTTCTATATTTTTGGTGCATATCACCCTGTATCTCCGGAACCGGAAATCGGATCTAAATGAAATCCAATAGCAGGCTATGGGACTGTAAGACCTTCTATTTGAATCTAAGTTTGTGAAAATCGGTTTAGCCATCGTTGAGAAAAGTGAGCGCAAATTTTTGTTCCATACATGCACAACAATTTCCCCGGTTAGGAGCTAGCTACGGGTTCGAGTCCCGTATCTGCGGTAACTTTTTCGCGGTTTTCATTACATAGTTTCATTTGCATGTTATATTTCCAATCTTTTTTACCCGTTTGTTGTGACATTACTGATGAGATGACTATTGGTGCAATAACAAAAATTGTAAATTTTACAGATCACTTCACGTTTTTGCACGTAAATTTGCGAGAAATACGACACTCCATTTATGTGCATTAAAAAAATTACAAGGTAAGATGTCATATTGTTTGTGGTGGTAGCGACAAAAAAGATGCGAAAAATCTCAGGGCCTAGCTGGGGTAAAAATGGTAATTATATTACGGGTTGTCCGTGAAATGTTTTTATTTTGCGGAAAATAAATGATGAGTATTTCCGTGGATTTTCGTTGTTATACTTTGAAGTCATTGAAATAATGTGCGTGTGTTGCGTATACGGTCAGAACTAGATACATATTCCCATTTAACTTTCTCACGATACTTTAAACACTAACAACAAAATGAAAGTGTCTGTATTCAATCACGATGGATAATGTTAACATCGATACTGCCAAACTGAAATTGAACCCTTAATGTCGGATGATAAATTATCATTCAACATATATGGTTGCTTCAAAAATAATCCAATATATTCAAACATGTATTCGCTTTGTCAGAGACAACACTTCTCACGCTTTCATAACTACGTACTACGTGATTAACCGAGCTCTGCACATCCCGACGACGAAGTGCTCGGACGGTAAAAGCTTCCTGGTTATAACCATTTGCCGTATAATTTAATGATGCTACCCCGCTAGCTTTTCGAGCTGAACCTCAACTCAAAGAGGCAAACATTATGGTTTTCTAGATTTTCGCACATTAACTCGTATGGTCATGGTTGCTTGATTTGGATTTGCTATATTTTCTTCTATTGGCAATTCGTGCAAATGTAAAACCATCGCAAACAGTTACTTCACTTTCTCGCTAAGTATAGGAACTAACGTTACTGATAGATGATCTATGCTAAATAAATGACTTAATTCACGTTCGATGAAATGTTATTGATCGTACCGCTTTTTTTTTTCAAAATACAAGATCAACGCAGTTGCCAGTTTAGTGCAAAATTTGTAAGTATCGTGCAAACTAGCTATCAATTCTATAAAATCTGCGGCTACTGCAATCTGTTTGTAATACAGTTGAAAGGTGTGCTTCTATGACTAGTTAAATTTTGCTCAGCGTGTAACAACTATGAAAAAGGGTTGGTGGATTACTGACCAAACATCAGAAGATGACGTTTCATAATTAATTGAATGTCGATCGATCGGATGTGACAGTTTATTTGGGTAACGGTAAGTAATGTAATGAAAAACGTTCTGAATAGACAGAATAACCGAGAGTGTATTTAGATAAAAGGCACCATCGTTAGTGGTACCATTTAGATACACATTCAACCGGATGGAATGGTTACACCAGTATAAACATTGTGTCTTCTTTGAACTGTGTAGAAGTAAAACTGTGCTAACTTTTCTCGGAGGTGACTGAACCATATTTTTCGAACATATATAGATTGCCTCATGCATACTTAAATTTTATCTGGGACCTGTTAATTATTAACGGAAATTGTCTGAACCGTCGAGTTAGCAGTAAGTAGTGTAGAAAGGATTTTGCTCTATCATTGTATGAAATAATTAACACAAAAGCAAGGGCTAAGGAGGTGGATGTTAATTCTTATTTTTATGCGAAATTGTATCCACAGTTTATGTGTAGATCAGTATATAGATTAGTTAATATGTATTTTCCTTTCAATAGAGAACCAAGAGAACTTCTTTTAAAGAATTTAAAGAGCTTGTGCAAATATGTACATGCACTATTCGTGCGGCTTTTCTAGATAGTTATTCTGCTTCACTAGTCATTTGCCTATCTGCGCGTACAACAAACAATGCCTGCGATATTCGTTGCTCTTGCCAACTGAGAAGCTCACAATGTAGTACGATTTGCAAAAGATTTTCAACTACTCTAGTCGATTTATCGAGAAGGGAAGGTTACACGCCGTAGTCAAGGCCCAAGATAAAATCCAAGATTTGTTACAAGCACAGTACAGTCCCAACATTGCTCCCAGTTACGTATTACTTTCCATACATTAAAAAATGGCTTTTTGGAGAAAGCTTGAATGATGACAAGGAATTTAAGAACGCCATCGAAACCTGGTTCAACTTGCCTGTTTTATGTGGTTATAATTTTTGCAATGACAATACGGACCTTGCTTTTTCCCATATTTCTTGAAAATTTTTACGATAGACATGCTTACACTACTACGAAGATTAAAACATGTGTTCATTTTTATAGGAACTTATATTAAATCATACGGACAGTACTGATTGCCCTAATTAGTTGATTGGAATATATTTGACTAATTTGAAATTTTTTGTCCATTTTCAGGTGAATATCAATCGTCGAATCAGCAGCTTTCATGTATGGTGTTAACCGATAAGTAGATATACCAAAATTCAGCAGTGTTATATCAAATTTTACAATTCTTTTCACTTTCTTATTAATTTTTTTTTAATCATTTTGTTTTGCAGAAATATTTATTTTGTAACATTCTATTTGTGTTTTAAATCAATGCGTTACATCTTTGTTGCTCTTGCAATTGTTTATTGTTTATATTGATTTTTGTTTTTTCTTTGTATTGTTTTTTTTTAGTTCATTACTTAGTTCTTCTGCATAACATAATATGAAGAATATTCTGCAGTAATTTGAAATGGTGTCATCAATTTTCTTTAATTATTATTTGATTTATTAGTACAGTGTTCGTCTAGATTTTAGGTTTTAGTTGAACACACTATCTATCTTTCTCGAAAACCGGGCGCAAAAACCACTGAAATACTTCTAAATAACATTCAGCAATCAATAACACACATTACAATACATCTGTAAACTTGTAGCACATATCATAAATAGCGTGAATTATAAAAAACGATTTATGTTTGTTTTGTATTACATGCAAGCTGTAGTAGGTTCGAGCTCTGATCTGGAAGGATTCTAATGGCGTTTTCGTTTTTAATTTGCACTACACCGGTGCAGTGCTACACTGAGGCATGAATAAACGAACAAAAATGACGAAAACATAAACAGTAACCATTGACTACAATAAACGATTCCATTGCACAGAGCTACACCAAACTTTTGACGAGTGCTACACCAGTGGTATCGGTGCAGAAAAAGTGTAGCACTGGTGTAGTGCAATTGATAAAAACGAACGGTTTCAGTGCAGCTTTCGCTACACCAGTGTAGTGCAATTTAAAAACGAAAACGACATAAGTCTCAATAGGATCGTAGCACCAGCCATGCAACGGTTCTGTACACTATGAATTGGCAGCGAGGTTAGTTGAAACAAGATCGAATTCCACAAAAGGAATGCAATACCAGAGCTTTGCTTGTATAGACATTAAAGCTAAATTCATTTTTTTTTTACTTTCTATCACTGTCAACGCTGACAATTTGAAGAAAAGATAAATTAATGAAAGGGCGGAAAAAAATGAAAATTTTCGCTCATAGGAAGGACTCGAAACTACACGGAACCCCTCGCGATCGTGAAACAACCAAAATATTAGTTGTTTTTCTGAATTTGATTGGTTAAAATTTGGTACAACGAATCGATTGTTGTTTTTTCTAAACTGTCATTTTTGTTTTTCGATCAACAGGAACAATGGTTGAAATAACAAAATTTTTGGTTAAAAAAAAAAGATGCTGTCAGTTAGTCAAGACACACACCTTTCAATTTCAACAAAGATTTTAGTTACAACAACCGACCTTGTTTTTGATTTAACAGTCATGTGAGTTGAAAACAAAGCGGTTTTAGTTGTTTTAGATATTACGATTAGTTATTTCAACTTAAGCTAAATTATTGATTTTGAATGACAATAAAATATTCCTTATTGATTTTCGTTCTGATGTTTTAAATGAAAATTCGGTATGTGAGATATATAAAAAAATATGTAATATTTAATATAAATAATATATTATATTATGACGTTAATGTTGTTGTAGTAACAACATAAAAGCAAAATAGACTAGAAACGCGGTTTTTATTCACTGAAATAATGATTGTTGATTTTTTAGAAAGTATAACGCATCAAATTATTTGTTTTCTATGATTGGTAACTGATTTGCGAAAAAACTAGTATATCAATTCAAACTCTAATGAGATCCTATGTTCCTAAAATTTATTTTTAATTTTTAGTTTTCGGTAAAGCATTTATTTTTAATGAAGCAGAAAAATGATATTACCTTCCATCTATCTGTATGATAAAATCTTTCTTAGCCCTTGCTTTATATTAAATGAATTATTGATTGAAACCATTTTTATTTTTGTTTTTAATATACTGTCTTTTAGTAGTGCTGGTGTCAACGAAACTTTCTAATTGTGACCACTATATTACTTACGAACAAAAAGTCGTAAATTCAAACGCATACAATTCACTGGGTTCTAGTTTTCGTTAAACACGTTCTGTGCATAGCACTACTTTATATCAATCGTTTCTTCTTGTAACACCAGAGCAGTAAAGATGTAGATAATTTATCATCACATTAATATTCTGACAACTAGTGTTATGATAAACATTAATTTACTATCATTCAAAAGTTACTCTTCACGAGTTTTACAAACGTATAATAAGCGAATTTCGTTTGCATGAAAATGTTTAAGAAACGCATTTGAATTTCAACTATAGTAATGGTTGATTTTCCAATGCGATTTTTGTTTTGCTTTGTGCTGTTTTTGACAATAGACAGCATTAAAAACAACATATTTTTCAACTACTTCAATATGTGCCAATCAAATAGCAAATTGGTTGAATCAACTAATTATTAGTTAAAACAACAACTGCAAAAATCAAAAATTACGAGATCGTAATTTTTTGTTGGGATTGTTTTCCGTGTACAAGAAAGAGAAATTCGAATCCTTTCTCTGGACGATACTTTTTCACGATTTTTAATTTTGACGCTGATTTATTCATCCATCGTACCTCTGGGTCTGTTTCTCGTTGGCGGTGATGAAAAGTTAAAATAATTATTTGAATAATAAGTTTTAAAATTGGCGAATCGATTTTCCATTAATTTTTTTTAAGCAATCTGTGCAGGATCTCGAGTAGTTGAAATTCCAATAACAAACGATCAATACTTCTGAATGGGACGAAATTACGTACAGTTGGATAGATTGTTATTCCTGGCGACGTGAAGTCACGGAACCATCGTAGCAAATCTAACCAGAATACATTTCTTAAGGGGCTATATACCTTCCGGCTCGAGAAAAAATCTCAATCTTTCGAGTACTCTAGGGAGCGTGAATAGTACATGTTTTGTTGTGTTAGCAAAATTTTTTCATCGTTATATGTGGATGATTGTAGATTATGCACTGATTATGCGATTATACCGGAAATATTTTATAGTCATTTGCGGTGAGCACGATATTCCAAATCCTAATGGATCAATAAATTCCAAATTTTGAAGTGTTATTCTTTATCACTATGGCTAGGTCGAGAAAAGGGGTGGTTTAGCGAAAAAAACGTTGTACATAATTGGTAATGTTTTTCCGAAAAAAAAATCATCATTTGTATATTAATTTCTTCGGAAGAAACATTGCCAATCATGTAAAAAATGTTTTTTTCGTGAAATCTTTCGTTTACGAATTAGTTGTAGTAGTTAGGAACAACACCTTAAACATTTGGAATTAATCGATCCAATAGTTTTTGAGATATCATGCTCGCAAGCATTTTTTTGGCAGACGGTGTACAATCTACAATATTCCACATCTGACGTTAAAAAAACATTTACAAGCATAACAAAACATGTACTATTCGATGTTTTTTAATTCATTGAAATAAGATCAGAGTAATCAGAAGATAGGGATCAGTTCGTGCTCGCATCTCATCCGACACAGTCGAAAATTGCTTACGGTTGAGACGATAGAAACAAAGACAATACAGTGTAGTGAACAATAGAGTGTACGAAATGGGCAAATACGATTTAACAAAGCCTGAAAATTGGCCTACAAGACCAAATTCATTTGTATTGATTCCAAGCGCTGCAAAGTTAGACCAGCAGCAACCGAAATTGAAATCTTGCTTAAGGAACGAATGCATCTAAACGTTAATGATGTAAGTGAGATTCAATTCAACAAGGCGTCTAACTGTGTGTACATTATGTTCAAACGTGAAAGAGATGCAATTGCATTTGCTTCGGTTAATAACGGGGTGCACAGTGTTGATCATGATAATGATAAATATAAAATCCCTGTATACTTGGTGGACAATGTCATAGAAGTACACGTGCATGACCTTTCCCCGCAGACCAGCGATCAGTTTTTTCGGGAAAGTATGTCGCAGTACGGTGAAGTTCTTTCCATCGAAAGGGAAGTATGGCGGAATTTTTTCCGGGTATCCGGAATGGCGTGCGAGTGGTACGTATGCAACTACTTAAAGCAATTCCATCTTACATCACTTGTGATCAAGACGGGATACATCCGTGTAAAACGCTGATTACGTATGAAAAGCAACTGGTTACATGTCAGTTTTGTGAACAACCTGCACACTACGGCAAACCTTGCACTGAAACTGCGAAAAGGACATCTTCAAACAAAAACAAGGACAACCTACCAACAACGAAAACTAGTGAGCGCATCGAAAATCTTGATTCACATTTTCATGCGCAAAATGAGCCTATTTCCACCTCTGCATCAAACACCAGCAACTGCAATTAATGCACAACAAGGTGAGTCTACAGCAACTTACAACGAACCTAAGACTGCGAATTACAAGGAAAACGAAGAAACAACGAAAACCAACAACAATACTACCGATGCGGCAATGGATGACGAGACGAGCCACGAACAAAGTGCTCTTCAATCATCGCAAGAAATAAAATGGAAGCTCCTCTCCCCCTAGAAAAATGGTGACGAGATCCAACGGTTAAAAAAATTTTATCTCATAAAAACATGGCTCAATCGGCCACGTAAAGCTTGTACGCGAATTGGCCTGGATAAAAAAATTTTTTATAAAAAAAAGAAGATAGGGATACTTTTCTCCAGCCGGAAGGAATATAACCCCTTAAGACACGCTTGCTTGTTTATTTGTTTATTTGGAGCAGGGAAAAGCCCGGTGGAGTTAGTTTCTGTCAAACTTACTCTCCAACAGGTATGAAACCTCCTCATCTTTTGCATTAACAGATTACAATCATCCAACTGATACATTTCACTTAAACATAGTTTTTATAAACTAACTAAAACTAAAACTAATTAGATAGTAACCCTAGGAACAATTTCTTGACAACGATTCGTGATAGATTAAAGTCGAATGAATTGGAACAGTGGTTGAATGTTCGGCACTTGGTGGCAAAAGGCTCGTTATACCCATAATAAGTTCTGGCATAGGGGATCCTAAGAAGAGAATAGTTTTTAAGATTATGGCGATGGATATCAATTTGTAAATGCTGCAAGAGCTCGGAGCTTACGGTCCATGAATAAATAGTTTTTGATATGTTGAGTGTTTGGTTAAAAAATGCTTCAGAGCAATCCTATGAAATGGTAACAAATCATCGGACTTCACACACATTGTTTTAAATTTGTTTTTTGCTGTAGGCTACACTTAACTTTAGTTTGATTAATGCTTTTTCGTAATTATCGAAGTTACAGCAAAAGTAATGTGAAGGCATTTGTACCTTAAAGTTTGTGATAAAAACTAGTCAGTTAGACACTAAAATGTGACTCTACGGATTAAACACCGTTTCTTATAATTTGTTATAATTGGCATGTTTCACAATTGCTTCATATCGGTTATTTTTGTTAGATATGTTAGACAATTGATTCAACACGTTTTTGTAAGGAATGCAAAATTCATTCATATTACTGCTTGTGAAACCAACTCAAAGACCTGAATGGATTAAGTTCCACATCCGGTTTTTCAACTGACTGTACGACAAGACGATTTGAGCAGTTTCAATTCCGGTTTCCACTTAGCATATATTACTTGTTGCACATCATTCAAGAAAAGTGCGCTTTTCCAATCGCATAATCGTTGCGAGTAGAGTTAATTAATTCAATACTAGAACAATGTTTGCTACTTGGGTATTATGTGTTTATCGCTCTGGGTAGCCGGCTACCCAGAATACGTTGCAATTTTATCGCATTTTGTATTAATATGTGTTTTCTACAAAAATACAATTCATACATTCAATGCTTTAATAGACAACCGTAATACTAGCAAAATATCACTCGATCATCATCAATCATACAACAACGCCTATGTATTTTTTATATCATCTGCAAAAAATATAGAAACATAAGGAGAAAAATATCTATTACTTTCCATGTGATTTAAGCGAAGCATGTTGAATAATGACGAAGTAACCATACCAACAATGTCGTTGCTCAAAAGTACTCTCATGATCTTGCGGGGGAATTTTACAAAACACTAGCTGTAGTCAAACCGCACCAATAAATTGTTCAACAAGCTGGCATCATTATTTATGAGCACTATGTTTCACCGATTTTGAAGCGAACACTCCAACCAATTACCTTCACTGGAACATCAACAACCGGAGCGACTCTCGGTATCGAAACTCCCACGAAGGTGTTCTCGTTGTCGTTTCGTGGAAGGCCAGAAAATAAAACTTTCGTTTCGTCATGCCACTGGTAATGGAAACCACGGTTAGTGGCGTGGTGATCCCAAACAATTGCATTTGCTGAAGGAAAGCAAACAGTACTACCGTACATCTCAAAATAACGATAGATGCCAGCAGGTCATGCAACACCATCTGTAAAACGTATGTGCAACTTTTTTTCCAGTGGAGGGGATTATGTGTTGTGTTTATTTTTATTTTTACAAATTTGAGATGCTGACATTTATAATGATGATATTAAAAAGTTTTTACAGTCACGTTAATTTTTTCTCGCCTTTAAACGATTTCTGTCATCCAACAATTTTCCCCGGCACTGCCAACGGTCAGGTGTAAACAACGGAAGCCGAGACGATTGAATTATGTATAGTATATCAGGATGAATTATGAAGGTTGCTTCCTGTAGTGAAAGTTTGTCTGTTGGATGTACATATATAAGCTCTCTTGCAAGTTTTTTGCCCTGCAGAGAGTTTTGCTTTATTGGGCAAAGCTAATATAGTGAACCGTCAATTCGTAAGCGATGGTGGTCCAGCAAAGTAGATTTTTTTGAGTAAAATTATTAAATAACTCATTTAATATACCATCTGATATGTCTGAAGTCTTTTCTGCTGCGAATAAGAGGGATAAATAGTAGTATCAAAAGGGCGAATAATTTGAATTTTCAATTATCGAGAGAAATTATACTTTTAGCGAGGAGTGGAACTTTTCATAACCAGACCATATGCTAAACGCGTATTGATGTAAACATTGGTTTCAAGTGGTTAATTCTGCTCATGTTCTCACAGAGCATATTGTGCAAAACTGTACTTAACATAGTAAGAATTGTTACTCTCTCTCTCAATCAGACGAACCAAGAAAAATTCCTAGTCACGGAAATTCTTTTTGGGGTGGGCTACCTCTTTACAAGGGCTAGCTCTAGCTCGATATGCTTTACTATCAAGGTCGGCTTGATTATATTCCGATGCTATAGTGAGTTTTCGAATGATCAGTTGGATGCCGATTAGCGGCTAATAATGGTTTTTCGTCTCATACCGCTGATTTTCCCCTCGAATTGGCTAGGAAACTACATGTTCGAGCTAACGTGGATGCTCCAAATCCAGCTCTTGATTCAAACTGACTGTTAGTTCTGGAGTGAATATTTGATTCAATTTTAAATAAATTTCACGGGGCTGGATGAGAATAAAAAATAAAAATTCGTTATATTTTTCTGTCATAATTTTGAGCGCTCTAACTCAATGATTTATTTATATAAATATATTTTAATAATAAATCGATTCGGAAACATTTATATTAAACACGTATTGCAATGTTGTTCTAGTGTTTCAATAGTACACCATTTAAAAATTGTTTTGAATTGACCTATTTTTTCACGATCCATGATGTCATAATGATGTCATCCTATTTATTCCTCTAACACGGCAGACGGGTTTGAGAGTTACTTCAGTAGCAGTTCTGCTTCGGTCGGTATAGAGAAGCTTTGCGTCATGCATAACAAAAATACCGGGCATGTCAAATATGTCAAGTATGTTCTCGTTTTCTGCACACCCTGTTCGTTTGTAAGAAGCTTCACTATTAATTTTGGATCACCGATGATCGATGGGATTGCAGGTGATGCTGTAATAACAGAATAGTCTTAAAATTACCATAATTTTGTAACTAGGTGATTCGTAGATCGATTTATATTATTCAACAACCAATTAGTTGGAAAACATTTAACTCAAACTTTAAATATATTGGATTGGACTGACTGATGTTTAAACGTGTCAACGCCAAGTAGCTTGATGAGTGCATATCAAAAATTAGTCCGAAGTTTTCTTAAAATACGAAGCGGACTCATGGTGTGCAGAGCTAATAAAAGTATTTTTCATTGACCAAAAATAGGCGAAAATGACGAGAAATAAATGTCACTCTCAGTTCCGCTTGCAATTTATGAAAACGAGACCCATTTCCAGTCAACGGCATAAGCGGAGCAGTAGTCTTAAAATTGTGTTCTTTCTATCATTACAGTCCCTTACAGTCAATTTTTAATTTCAGTAACAATCGCATACTGTGCAGTGTCAATATTTAACCGAAGCTTCGAGAATCGATAATGACAGAAAAGGTTACACAATGATTTTTACCTGCTAGTGCTCGTATCAGTAGTAGTTTTGGTTTTCAAAGAGGTTCTAGAGTGTAATTACTTCGATTTATCATATTTTAGATACTCCTTATAACCAAACGTCACAGATTTTCATTATTTCGATAAAATAATGAAAATTGAAATTCAACTGACTCACCCTGCAGACGGTATTTTGGTTTCATCTTGTCATAGGGAAACGAGTGACGTTGGTATTGATACTCCCTTTCGTTACAATGAGAGACAATTTTAAGCTCTGATGATGACTAAACATTACTATAAACATCGACCTGACGAGTGCAGCGATAATGGATCTTTTCAATTATTTCAAATGGTGGTATATTTTGAACTGGTTTGTCGATATTGTTTCAAATCTCTGGCATTTTGGAATGGATTCGACAGGTTGATGTTTTAAAGGCACTGTTAAACCTAAAATAGTAGCTTCCACTCCATCGAGATTATTGTACATTCTTACAATATTGTTTTTTTTGGACGGATAAGATGACCTGGAAGGATTCATAGTGTCAGTAGGATCGTAGTACTAACCAATGAACGCTAAGAATCGGCTGCAAAGTCTGTTGAAACAGGAAGATCAAATTCCACAAAACGGAATTTAATGATTTGTGAATGCAAAATAACCTGTTTCTCCAAATTCCTGTTTCATTAACTGTGAAATTAACAACAAGAGCAATGCTACATACAAGCCATAGTGTATCTAACATTACGCATCATTAGTGTTACTATTAGAAAACAGAATGAAACGACTCATATTTATATCGTTGATTCAAACCAATCAGAGTTGCTTTAGCATCGCTTTTTTCTTCGAATATCAAAACGTAGTCAATTGGATTGTATATTTATGCTAAGGAAAACTTGGGAAAAGCATGACGAATTTCACACCAACTCGTATAATTTTGAATGAAACTATCTGGACATGTAGAATTTGTCACATAAAGCCTCTTTGCATACTTTGATTTTCCAAAATTGGTCTAGACTGTCTTTCGAAAAAGGTTAACCTTTTTGCCTTTCTCTATAGAAAGGTAATAGAATTGCTGAAAAACCCGACTTTCGAACGGAGCCTCGGAGACCCATAGTTTTATATACCATTCGACTCAGTTCGACGAGATCGGAAAATGTCTGTGTGTGTGCACTTTTCAAAGATACGAGGTCTGTTCAAAAAGTACCCGGAATTCTCATTTTTCTAAAAAAATATTTATTCGTCTACATCTATATGGTCCCCTTCAAAGTAATCCCCCTAGATATAATACACTTATGCCAGCGTTTTTTCCAGTCTTCGAAACACCTCTGATAGTCACTTTTTGTAATGCTCTGTAGCACTCTCAGCGATTCTGCCTTTATCTCTTCAATCGATGAAAAACGCTTTCCTTTCATGGGTCTCTTCAACTTTGGGAACAGGAAAAAATCACACGGAGCGATATCTGGTGAATAAGGAGGTTGGGGCATGATTAAAGTCTTGTTTTTAGCCAAAAAATCACGAATAAGCAACGATGAATGAGCATGTGCGTTATCGTGGTGCAAAACCCATGAATTGTTTTTCCATAAATCGGGGCGTTTTTTTCGAATTGCTTCACGCAAACGTCGCATTACTTCAAGGTAATACTCCTTATTGACGCTTTGACCTTTTGGCAAGAATTCTTTATGCACTATGCCGTTATAATCGAAGAAAACAGTAAGCAAAACCTTGACATTTGATCGAACTTGACGTGCTTTTTTCACTTTTGGTGACGTTGGGTGCTTCCACGTGGACGATTGTGCTTTTGTTTCGACATCATAACCGTACACCCATGTTTCATCACCAGTAATGACCATTTCAAGTAAATTTGGATCGTCGTTGACGTCGTTTAACAGCTTCTGAGCGATGGTAATGCGTTTGTTTTTTTGATCAAAATTCAGCAGTTTTGGAACGAATTTTGCTGCCACTCGTTTCATGCCCAAAACATTTGAAAAAATATGATGGCATGAGCCAACTGATATGCGCAATTTTTTCACGCAAAATTTAATAGAAATTGTTTGACTCTTCAATTCTTCCATTGTTTAAACTAACAAAAATAGCCGAGCTCAAAAAAACACGTCTACACCAGCCGCTACAAGACAGAATGTAAACAATGAATACAGCTGAAAATTTTACCATACATTAGGGACATATGTACCAACACAATAAAAAAAATTTTGACCACCGGACTCTCCAGACGCGCGCAATTAAAAAATTCCGGGAACTTTTTGAACAGACCTCGTATTTATACGCGCTCAATTTTCTCAGAGATGGCTGAACCGATTTGAACAATTTTATGCTCGTTTGAAAGCTACTGTCGGGCCATTGATCAAGTTCAAAGATCAAACGGCTGTGACTTTTTGTTTCGGAGATATGATGGTATAAGTGACGTAACCAACAAAATGCGTTGTATTTATACGCGCTCAATTTTATCAGATATGGCTGAACCGATTTGAACAAATTTATGCTCGTTTGAAAGCTACTGTCGGGCCATTGATCAAGTTCAAAGATCAAACGGCTGTGACTTTTTGTTCCGGAGATATGATGGTATAAGTGGCGTAACAGACAAAACGCGTTGAATTTATACGCGCTCAATTTTCTCGGAGATGGCTGAACCGATTTTAACAAGCTTAAGCTCGTTTGAAAGCTACTGTCGGGCCATTGATCAAGTTCAAAGATCAAACGGTTGTGACTTTTTGTTCCGGAGATATGATGGTATAAGTGACGTAACCGACAAAACGCGTTGTATTTATATGCGCTCAATTTTCTCAGAGATGGCTGAGCCGATTTTAACAAAATTAGGCTCGTTTGAAAGCTACTGTTGGGCCGTTGATCAAGTTCAAAGATCAAATGGCTGTGATTTTTGGTTCCAGAGACATGATGGTATAAGTGACGTAACCGACAAAACACGTCGATTTTTACCGCTCTTATACATATAAGGGTGCCAATCTTTTGGGATCACTTCTGATTTAGCAAAGCGCTAGCGCTCAAAACTTTAAGCACCTCGAAAAATGTCCTCATGCAAAATTTGAGCTAAATCGGACATGCGTAAGAGTTGCTGCCCGGCGGTTAAGGTTTGAAAATTTTCGATCTTGAAAAAGCACCATTGGGGGGGTGTATATGAAATTTACAAAATCGGATTTATTTTTGATGCCGAAGCTTTTAAAACTGCATGAAAAGTCGAGATCACTTTGAAAAATTTTGATATAGTCCCAAAAAGTCGATTTAATCAAAAAAAAATTTTTCCTGTTGACATTAAATCTCGACGTTTCATGCAATTCTTAGCCTTTTGGCATCAAAATTATTTTTTCGATTTCGAAAATTTCATGTACCCTCACCCCCCCTATGGTGATTTTTCAAGATATATGAAATTTCCACTAAGTGGACTAAGAAGGGTTTTTTAGATTAGCATCACTCTTCTCATACAAATAGGTAACGCAAATGTCAAGCACTAGTTTGGAAAAATGATGCTGACTGTGTGACATAAACACTGACATAAGCATGCTTTTGTGAACTACTCGAATCAATCTGAATCAATTGGTGTCAAAATTAGTATCCGAAATTATTTAATAAAAGTATTAAATATATTTTCATGAGACTGTTATGAAAGAAGAGAAAGGCATTATCACACCACTAGGTGGATTAAGAAGGGTTTTTTAAATAGTTATAGTGAGAAAACTTTAAATCCTACAAAAAAGTATTGTACTAGTTATTCACATAAAATCAGTCAAGTTTTCGAGTAAAAAGTCCTTTACTGAGAAAATTGACATTATGAATTTAAAATTTGTTTACAAAAAACATAAACCTATTTTACACATTTGGCCGAATGTAATTTCACCGAAAGCCATTTTTAAAAACAAATGAAAAATGATAATGTTTACTCAAATTAAATTAAACTACAATCGTACTTCTGAAATAATTCAGAAAGAGTGGAATATTTTGTTTAGGTTTATTAATGATCCTCAGAGCGGAATTCGCAATAAAACTTGTTGACTTTATTAGTGTATCTACCAAGCGATTGTTTGCGGTATTGTCCGATAACCGAGTGCAAATGACAAAATCTTTTTTAATCCACCTCGTGGTGTAATGATATCTTTCTCATATTACTTATATTTTCAAAAACATCACTAGAAGATTCTTTCAAGTTTCTTTTTTTTTCGAACTTGAATAAAATTAAAAACTTTCCTCCGTGTACCTGTAAACTACCATCACTTTTTCAATTTGTAAACAGTCATGTCAAGTTAATATAGATTTAAATGTGGCAACCCTGCACGCTATACAAAATTGAACAAAACACGCTTAGTGCTAGGCGGGTGCGTTTTCTTCTTCTTCCGTACCAGCATGTGCGGATGCGTACCGATTTTGCATAATTTCGTATGACAGTTTGAAAGTATTGATACTCATTGCCCTATAATTTCGGAACCGGAAGTCGGATTTGGATGAAATTGCATAGTATCTTCTAAGACACTGAGAGCTTCGAATCACGATTTGTGAAAATCGGTTTAACCGTGCTGAGGAGTCGAAGTGAGTTCCGTTTTTGAAGCTTTTTTCACTATTACCGGTGCGTTCGGAAGAGGAATCCGGGCATTAGTAGTCCCAAAGTAGGTTTATATATCTACCAAATAAAAAGGTCTGCCAACTAGATGAATTTACCAGAAAATTTAATAAAAACTTGCACCTCGTATCGCATTCGCTTGTGGAAAAATACTCATGAAATTGAAAATTTTGCTAATCCCACTGTAATACCGGAGCCGGAAGTCTGGTCTGGATCATTTTTTCGAGGACTTTTTAAAGAATTTCAAGACCTTTCATTTGTATCTTAGTTTGTAAAAATCGGTTGAGATATTTCCGAGAAAATTGAATGCGCATTTTCTCATAGATTTGCACATATTGCCTTATAATTCCGGAACCGGAAGTTGGATAAAGATAAAATTCAATGACGATCTATGGGACCATTAGACCTTTCATTTGAATCTAAGTTTGTGAAAATCAGTCACGCTACCCCTAAGAAAAGTAAAGGATTTTTTTCTTCATTTTTTGGTGCATATCACTCTGCAATTCCGGAACAGGAAGTCGGATCGGGATAAAATTCAATAGCGATCTATGGGATCGGTAAGACCTTTCATTTGAATCTAAGTTTTGAAAATCGGTTCAGCTATCTCTGAGAAAATCGAGTGATATTATTTGTTACATACACACATACATACGCATACACATACACACAAAAATTTGCAGAGTCGAATGGTATATGACATTCGGCACTCCAGGCTTCGGTTCAAAAGTCTGTCTGATTGTATAGCCTTTCTATATGAGAAGGGCAAAAATATCTTCGCCACATCGATTTGTTCGTGAGCTATTCGACCTCGCTACCGCTCGTTCGGACCTAACTGATGTAAAGACACCTAGCTTTGAGTAGACCGGGCAAACGTGGGAGCGCGCCTGGATCTTCCGTGTGATTAGATTCGATTTATTTAAGTTCATTGTTGTTGAATTTGTAGCATATTTCAATATTGTTGTAACTAAAAATCTGGTATGTGAACAAAAATGGTTTCCAATAAGAAGTTGTAGGAAATCAATTGGGCATTCTAAAAAGTTTACACTGATGTGTCCCAAAAATACCTGGGGAATTCTAATTATGTTGATCTTTATGAATCTCAACATGTAGTTCTACAAAGTCGTTTATATAGTATGTTAATTCATATTAATTGAATATTCAAAAATATGATCAAGGTTACACTGTTTTGCGGTACTAAAACACGTACAGAGTCATGCAGAGTCCGGGTGTTTCACCTTTGGTAGGAGTTAATGGTGATCATTGGAAACACCCGCCGCACGTTCTTGCTCTTAACGTTGGTAATGTAGGCTATCAAGAGTACATGAATATAATGTTAGTACTGCTAAAGTAGGGCTAGGCAGCAGTGTAAGAAAAGTTTCATCATGGCCCTTTCAAAACTGTAAAAGGTATTGAATAATAAAATCCTCGATTTATTCCTTATAAATGTGTAACAAGTGGAATTTTATCATTGAAATAGATTCTTAACATAAATCAAAGCATCAATGATATTACTTTACGAATATGAAGACTTAACAATAATTCCCAGTCTAAGGATTCGATTCAAATTTGTTTAGTTTCGATTTGCATATATTTAGACAAAGCGAAATTCTCTTTAATCATCGATTTCCAGCTATAACAATTGGACGATATGCAAATCTCAGTTTCAAGGGGGCTCAAACGGTTTTGATTCTCTTTTTATGCTATGTTTCCTTCAGTAGGGTAGCACTTCGTAGGATTAAATCGACTGCCAACCGTTTGCATTGTTTCGAATGACTGTAATCAGACAGATAGCTACTATTTATTGTTATTGTGGTTTCATCAAGTTCTGCGGGGTTTGAATTTTTTTTTGTTACTTCAGTCCGGTTAGGTAAAGCCGACATAAGCTCTTGCTTGAATGAAATTTTGGAATCAAATTATCCCACCATAATGGAACACGCCACGACGCGCAGCTCTCGGATATAGTTTTACTATCGTAAGTTTTCATCTATTATCAACTCGTCACCGCACGTTGTGGGTCAGCTAGTACTCGTTGCTCACGAAATGCGTGAGTTGATGTCGTTTGAAATTTCCTGCAACGCTTTTGGCTGACACAGAAAAAGTGGGCCAAGAATTTGTGCTGGTTCAGGGTGTTGTGGGAATTCAAGGGAATTTCGAACTCGAAACCGAACAGCTGCACACATAGTGTTGAGTATGCGCGATAAATGCGGTTGATAAAGTTTCCAGAGTGTTTACATATGCATAGGGTGTTACCACAACGATACGATCCGTATAAGTATGGGTATGAGTTGTTCATTGAATATGTCTAGAAATATCTAAATAGTTACTTTGTGTTGTCACACAAAACGTTGCACAATCTAATTGTATTCTAATTGGGACAAGAATATTGAAATATAAGAGGTCTTACACGGTACGCAACAAAATTCATCCCCTCAAGGCTTGGTGCATATTAAATTTTCTACGGAATCTACCTAATTGCCGTTAAAGCAATAGCATCGCATCGTAGGACCCGTGTTACAACGGATAGCTAAAACTCAATGCACGGTGTCTTGCTCCCAGACCAAACTGCGTCTGAAGTGTTTTCTTTTGACAGAAAAGCAAACACGGTAAAACTGCATTAAAAGTAAATATTTGCATATCAATAACCAAAGGAGCCAGATAAAAAATACCCCTTGAGTAGTCGTTTGTTCAAGTTTTTTTGTGAGTTTCTTTTTTTGACTGCAACCAGACGATCGAATCGCGATCATGGGCAATGGCCACATTCAGCGCCCGAAGCGAAGAATGAGTACGGAGCGGAATACGCATATGTCAATTAATTTCAACGGAAGCGGTCACGCTTGGCAATTAATACTATTTAGTGACGTGGTTTACGAAGTCTGGCGGATAGGAAACAGTCTGGCCTCAGCAAAACCAACCGATATACTATAAGCTGCTGTCAACAAACTGATCTGATAAAACAAGCGAGCCGACGTTGATGTGGGTAAATTAGTGTGATACTGGATTCATCAAACCTACAATTACCTCACATTACTTGTAATATGTGGTAAGATACGCCCTTTATAATGATTTGTTTGTGTTTCACAAATATTATTTAAAGTTTACACTACTTTCCTTTGAAAATGCATGCATTGAATTCTTGACCAAAACATGGTTTTTGAGGTTATATGCTGTATTATTGCCGCAATGGAGCTTTTTCTTTCTTTTATTTCCACAAAATGAATCACTGATTTTCTAACCACCAAATATTGCTTGGTCATTTTTTCATCTCTATACATCTAGCGTTTGCATCAACACGTTCAACCCACTACTATTTTTTATGTTTTATCAGCATCCTGACGTCAACATGTGCTTGCATACTTGGTAAAACTTATGGTTAAACGCAGAACTCTTATCTCGAACGCAACGAGTACACAGTAGATTCTCGATAAAAGTTTTCCAACTTTGATAAAGCAGACCAGTAGTTGTTAAAATACGTTTCTGTTTCGGTGCATTGTGACTAGTATCGTTGATCGCATTGAATCTCACAAATATTGGTATTTTAGTTCTTAAGGGGCTGAAAGAGTCTAGCACTTTTGAAAAATCATTTTAGAAAAAATCTGTATTTTCTTATAGTAAAACATTTCAAGAACATTATGTGAAATTTTCAAACTTATCGGAACAAAACTCTGCAAGTTATGGGACTTTATCTTTGCCCTTCTCATACTGCAAAGAGGCATGAGCTCGGCGCATAGACTCAAACGTTTTGCTTCAATTGACTTGAAAATTTGACAAAATATTCCCGAAATGTTTCATTATGGTGTCCACCGTCATTCGAAAACTACTTCACCAATTATTTTCGAATTTTGCACACCCCCTTTTCGGTTTTTTGTTACTTTGGGAAGGTTTTACAGCCACAAAATGGCGGATTTTTCATGAGAAATCGTGGTTTTGACTTTAAACAGTCGAGCACAAATGTTGGGGTTTAAAAAAACATTTATTATAACTATGCTGCTTTGATTTGTTGACTTTTGATAAGCCTGCGCTGAAATACAGTCTACACCGTAAATCATACCTAAGAAGCGTCCTCAAAAATACTCCTTCTCTGGTTTATTACTCAATATTTTTCCACGAAAAAATTACGCAATGTTGTTCGAATCATACAAAACATTTGAATTAATTTTTCTAACGATAGCTCGAGACAAAAATCGCCAAAATAGATTTTTCTCATCCGTTAGACCCTTAGATTTAAACGGAATGGAATAGAATCCCATAGAATGCGATTGAATTTTGTTTCTGGAATTAGGGTGTAAAAAGCATTTCTTTATCCACCTAATGATGTGATAATGCCTTTCATTTGCCATTTAAATAGTCTCATTAAAACATTTGTAAGATTCAATCTTCGGTCATTAGTATTGTAAGCTAATTAAATAACTTTTTAGTTGCTTTCAAACAAGAGTAAGTCTTTCGAAATCGATTCTTTCGTCTCCGATAAAAATTTCTGCATTGAAAAACAGTGGGATTTGTCGGTTACGTCACATATAACATTACATCTCTCGAACCGGAAATGTTCTCCATAACCCTTCCAAATTTGATTAACATTGTTAGTTTTCAAATAAGTTCATCGAAGTCGTTGAATCATCATCGAGAAAATTCAGCCGATAAAAAGTGTGCGGTAGGTTTTCAAACGAGTATGAGCGTGTTAAAATCAGCTCAGTCGAATTGTCGAAAATTGAGCGGTAAGAAAACAAAACGTTTGTTAGCTTATGTCACGTATCATTATATATCCAGAACCGGAAGTGCTAGCCATATGATCTACGCACTTGATCCACAATTTCACAATAGTAGCTTTCAAACAAGCCTAGCTTTGTTAAAATCGGTTCAGCCATCTTTGAGCAAATTGAGCGGCAAAAAAACAACCGTTGCGTCACCCATACCGGAGATATTATATCTGCTTAACCAGAAGTGACATTTAATTGAATTGCAAAATTGATCAAATCAATGGTACAATAATAGCCTTTGAACGAACTCAAGCTCGTTGAAATTGGTTCAGCCATGTCCGAGAATTGAGCGGTAAAAACAACGTATTTCGTAGCTTATGTCACTCTTGCCATTATATCTCCACAACCGGAAGTACTGGTCATTTGTTCTCCGAAATTGATTTACGATTCAATAGTAGCTTTCAAACGAGCTTAAGCGTGTTTCAATCGGCTCAGCCATTTGAGAAAATTTTGCGGTAAAGAAACAACCCGTTTTAGAGCTGTAAGTGACGTAAGCGAGCCTAGTCTCGTTAAAATTGGCTTAACCACCTCTGAGAAAACTGAGCGGTAAAAATGCGTTTGGTCGCGTACGTCGTGAGTGTGTGTGTGTGCGTATGTAACAAAAAAATGCACTCAATTTTCTCGGAGAAGGCTGGACCGATTTTTACAAACTTAGATTCAAATGTAAGGTCTCTTGGTCCCTAGGGTGCTATTGAATTTTACCCGGATCGGACTTCCGGTTTGGAAGTAACGGGGTAAAATGTGCAAAAATGAAGAAAAAGTGCACTCGATTTTCTCAGAGACCACTCAACCGATTCTCTGCAACTCAAATTCAAATTGAAAGCCTTGTAGTCTCATAGGTTTCTATTGAATTTCATCTGGATCCGACTTCCAGCTCGAGAGTTGCGGGCTAAAATGTGCAAAATGAACTAAAAATGTGCAGTCGATTTTCTCAGAGACCGCTCATACAATTTTTATAAACTTAGACTCAAATGAAAGGTCTCACGGTACCATACGGAGTTCCTACATTTCATTCAGATGCGACTTCCGGTTACAAAGTTGTAGAGTAAAGTGTGTTAAATATAGTTCACCGCAAAAAAATTTCTAAACTGCATTTTAAACTCCACAAATCGATAGTCATTATCAGTAGGCAGCTAAACAAACCTATTACG
Source organism: Malaya genurostris (assembly GCF_030247185.1). Classification (NCBI taxonomy): domain Eukaryota; kingdom Metazoa; phylum Arthropoda; class Insecta; order Diptera; family Culicidae; genus Malaya; species Malaya genurostris. The sequence continues at coordinate 99,571,399 of NC_080572.1, forward strand.
GCTATCCTGGTTCCCGGTCTTCAGTTCCGGAAGCACATGAAAAAGTGGTCATATATTCCAAAGTGGATCTCACTCACTTTTCTCAGTGATGGTTTAACCGATTTCCACAAACTTATAGATTCAAATGAAAGGTCTCACGGTGCCATACGGGATTCCTGAATTTCATCCGTATCCGACTTCCGGTTCGGGAGTTATAGGGTAAGTTAAAACTACACAAATCGATAGCCATTATCAGTAGGCAGCTAGACAAAGCGATTATGGCTATCCTGGTTCCCGGTTTTCGATGAACGACGCGCTACCTCGAGATGATACATTTTCTTCCTAGTCGTATTGTTAAACTCGCTATAAGTATGCTAAATAGGCTAGAATGGCAAAGTGTTTTCAGCACGTATATCATTTACCAGGTGCGCAAACTAAAAATATAATTTTTTATCAAAAAATAATAGAGTACTCGAGAGCGATGGCGAAATATTTTGTATTCGAATTACTGACTCTCGCTTCCAACACATTTTGTCCATATCTTTGGCAATTGATGAATTCCATCTAAAAAAAAATCATCTTTCAACTTGAACAGATTCCAGCAGCCAACAACATTGACAACAAATAAACATTAAAAAATTTCCGCTCCTGGTTAACCATTCAACCTTGCGATGAAATAGGTGTTTCCATCCCGCGTTGGCGGTTCAATGCATAGGACGCTGGTCTTACAAGCCAGCTGTCGTATGTTCGAGCCCCGACCTGGAAGGATTCTTAGTGTCAGTAGGATCCATAGTACTAGCAATGCAATGATTCTGTACGCTAAGAATCGGCTGCGAAGTCTGTTGAAACAGACAAGCCAAATTCCACGAAAAGAATATAATTCCAAGACATTTCTAACATATATCTCAAAATATATCGAGCAACCATCGTTAAAAACGCTCTCAGTTTTTTTTAAATTAACTTAAAATAACATATCATTCGAACAACTAATCACGAGTCTAACGCGTAAAATCAATTTATCATGTCACCTTTTGCTCGTATCATAGATCTGTTACTTTTATGAGCCATTCATTCATGAAACTACCAATTATATTAAACACGAATCGGATTAGAATTGGCGGCAAACTATGCATTCACATCAAATTTGGCTGCTTCAATTATGATGAGAACTAGATGTTCCCCAAGGCGGTGCCCCACATCGAATAACATTTGCTTCAGGTCTGATCTACTTTTTCATTAGCATGTTTTCGCAATTTCGTAGCAATCCTTTTTTCCCAAGTAGCTATCCAACATTATCAGTTTATTGAATCTCGCGCAGCAGTTCTTCGGAGAGTGATTAATGATGACATGCCGGTCACGATGGATCGTGAAATTCTGCACTCGTGTGTCCCGCGAGAACAATCCCATTATTCGACGGAACGATCCTGCATTTGCTTCACATGCTCTTCGCTCTGCATAGACTGTCATATTTCTTCATTTTCCTCACCCGATGCAATCGATTTGAACTTTCCAAGCACTACTGTTATTTGCTTTGCAAATGGCTACTCCTCCTGCTTCAGTGCCAGCAGAACTGCATCTCGTCGCGAGTTTGAATAGCAAATTGAGTTGCTACGATGAATGCAAAACATTACCTCGCACTATCTCTCTCTCTGTCTATTGGTTGGTTGAGTCAATAGTCATATTATGGAAACGGTTTCATGGAGCATGTTACCGGATATGGAGAGGAGTATTGTTTTATTTATGTCTTACTCTGTCCATTAGGGTTTTATACGGCACTGCCAGACAGCGGAGTTTGCATTTCAATTCTATGATGATTTCATAATTTGGTTTTGGATTGAGCGCGATTATGATCTAATTCAACACTATGTTTTACTCACATCGTGCTCCGCTTTTACGATTGTTTGAAAATAAGAAACACGCCATTCTTCTACAAAAAGACATACTGGAAACATTCAATAATTAATTCACACATATTACATGGCATTAAATTTGCATTCATGGCTTCGTTTCACATATAAAGATGGCGAGTTCGTCAGCAAGGTTCAAACAATAAAATACAGCAGATAGTAAACTCTTTTCATTGAACTGATTTGATGACACCAATTACCATTTCCTTGCCAAGTGCATCTCTCAAGCGGTCATCATTGCAATTTTTCGTTACCATTGCTACGATGTGAGTTGCGTGCCTAGATTTATATTACTTAACCAATTAAATTCGTTCGCGCCTGATTCTATTTGGTAAGGGTAGAAATATAACACGATGGCATTTCTGTCCTAGCTTTGCTGATGCACGGTCACAGTCTCAAGAAAATGAATATCTTTAAAATAGGATTCTGGTAAGTTGACGATTCGTTTTATACTGCAAACTACCTAACAATGTTTTTTTTTATTTTAGGATATTTGGAGCTATTATCAGTGCAGTCACTGGTATGGAGTTGAACTGCAGCACAATTGAAATGGATGTCTGTCATCTCAACAATCTAATCATCACTGAGTATACTGATGTTGCTGCTTGGGAATTCCCGGATCAACACAATCTAGTCTTCGGCAACTATCCCATGTCGGACGATACCACCATGATCACCGCCGTGACCAAAGAAGTGTCTGAAAAACTAACAAACGCTCAAACTGTGGCCATGCAGAACGTTTCTCTGATGTCATTCTATCTGTGGGAGCACCTATTGAGCCTAGACGTTTCTTACAATTACCTATCCGAGCTGATTGTGGATCCAACTTCCATGTACAACCTGAAATCGCTGAATATGAGCCACAACAGACTTCAAGCAATAGACTTCCTCAAAGGGCTCAACAAAATTCGTGATCTAGATTTGAGCAACAATTATTTGGAGAAGATCGATCTTTCCAGTTTCGATGCGATTAAGGATCTTACTAGCTTGAAACTAGCACACAATCGCATCCGCACCGTCACAACCTTCGCGAACTTACTTCATCTACCGCGGCTAACAACTTTAACACTTAACAACAATCAACTGTCGATTCTGGATGCGAGCCAGTGGCAGTTCAACGTTCTGCAGGATCTGTTGCTTTCCAACAATCGCTTGTCCTACATCAGCATGTGTGAAATACAGAATTCGTTTCCACGTTTGCAGTCGTTGTACCTGGACGGAAATAATTGGGAATGTTCATTTCTCAACAGTACCGTTTCCCAACTGCACCAGTACGAAGTCAAACTGATTAACTACAGTGCCCACAACTGCACAGAAGCGGTGGAGAACATTTGTTGTCACTAATCCCCCGAAATCACTGCTGAAAACCCGCACCATCGTGTACGATGTCAGTCATGTTCCGTAAGCTGACTCTATCCTCTGTGGAAAACACAAACAAAATCCAATGCCAACAAGCTTTGTCAATGTACCCAATTATTATTGTCACATCAATATCCTTCAGAAGTTAAAAAAGAGATTTAATAAATTAGTTCAGACAAATTTTTGTGTGATTGAGAATGCCAACCTGTCAGTTTGCAATCGTTATGTGTTGCTTTTTTGCTCCCCTCCTAACACATCAAGTTAATCGTATTACCATCATATTCGAAATGAAAAAATAATTTTCAGATATCTACTTATGGTTTTGAATTGAGTTGAGAAGCAATGCGATTATTATGTCCTTCCTATATTCACTGAAATGCGATGAACTAATAAGAACGTTTGTAAAAATTTAGAATGCAGTTTTGTGATTTGGTATTTTTGCATGTCGGTTTCTGTTTGACCACGAAAGAGCTTTCTCGATAATTATAGATTGTACAGTGTTTTCTTTCCTTCATTCACAGGATGTCTTTTTTATTATAAATATCATCAACTTATTTGCTAACAGATTTTTTTTTCTTTTTCAGGTAATGAGAAACTCACACAACTAAAAGTCGTTCAGGTATTTCTGAAAAATTATAAATTCAATATTTGAATGTAACATGATTATATGAGATTGAAACATTCTGATTTCATTTGAAATTGCACTTTTTAGTACCGTAAAATTTCACTTTTTTACTGTCACGTCATTGCACTCAGTATAACAAATTCGAAATATGAACGATAGTGTAGTAACGTGACAGTGAAATAATAGAATTCAACAATCACGAAAAACGTGTAATTGTGAATATATTAGTATCTATGTATTTGAAGAATTGCTCTAAAACGGATAGTATTAAAGAGGAAAAACACTTCAAATACTTTTCTTAAGCTCTGAGAACATTTTCTTGTTTTTCCATTTCTACAGTTTATTTTATTTACCAGGAACAATAAGAAATGTTTAGAATCGATGTTTTCTTAACCAAAGTAATAGCTTATTTGTAGGCAAAACAAGATTCTTTATTTGTTGTTTAAATAAAACCTTTATTTGTCATCACAACAATGCTCAGTCACATATAGCTTTGATCTGAAGCTTTTTTTTTATAAATGTCGTTTGTAAATTCTGCCATCGCCTTATAATCAAAATAAATGACGCCATTTCCGAATACAACATATTTTGATCGATGCAGAACTCACTTACCGAAATAGGCTTCACTTCAGTTAAGTGGATACATACCTTCCAAAACAAGCTCATGTCTTTCGAATAATCTATAAGATGCAAAGTCGATTTTTATAATTATAATTTTTAATTATTATAACTTTAAAGGCACACTGCTTAAGCTCTAAGGTGCCGAAGAAAAAAAACGATTTTATTTCAATGTTTCTAAAAGCGTCAAATAGTACATTTCTTGTTATGCTTGTGTAACAAAAATATCGTGAAATGAAAAAAAAATGTTTTTGGCTCTACACCGCATGCCCCAAAATGGTTATGGAACTTTGGAACTCATTTGCAGTGACTCTTCGATACACTTCTGGGCCAATACACTTATTGAAGTTATTCCCAACTTTTCAAACCCATCCGAAAAGTAATTTTCCGGAAGGTCTGTAAAACTTCCCTACGCAGTTTTGATCACCTCCTCGCATAAGTTTTTTTTAAAGAGCCTTCTTAATGGCTTTGGGCGCGGATAATAGTCCTAAGTAGCTTTGAAGGAGATAAAAGGCGGGTGGGTAATGTCAGAGACATAACTGGATGTCGTGAATACGAAAACAACTGACATGTTCCTTAACACTTCCGAATATCAATTAGTTGATCAATTGTATGAATTATGCAAGCATTCCCCTTTTCCACATTTTTCGCAAAAACAAAGAAGGCTTCACTTGATCTAGATTACTGTGAATTTCACACAGCGAAAAATGCAAAAATCTAACCAAACTGTTCTAGATTTGCACTAAACTGAGGATATTTCCTTTCGATTTGCGAACAACAAATCCTAATAGTTCTTTAGAAAACTTTTAGAGCCATTAGAACGGCTGATTTTGTGTAATGCTCTCCACCGTTGTTTTTTCACCAATGCTAATGACTGGCAGCTGTGACGTAATCGCTCTTGTCGAAAGCGAAACTAGCTGTGCAGACGACACAAAACACATCTGCTCGCAGTGGCGATAAAATCCAAACTGATTCAATTTTTGTTAGGAGCTTTCTTTTTACATGTTTTCGTTTGTAGCTTTTTCACTAATGGGCGGTCCTAACGGCTATAAAAATAGCCTCATAAAGAATTTTAATGGCGATTATTTCATTTCGGATTTGCATAATTTATTGGAAGAAACTTTCAATATGCTGTAGGGATTCGTTTCTAGCATTCAGAAGAACCAAATTGAGGAACTCACTACGATATTCAACACTTTTCGGAACATTTTTCTCGAACGATTTGTTATACAGCAGTAGATATTTTGTTCTCTTCCCAGAACGCGTTCTGATTGGCAGGTTTTTCAATAGTGTACTATTGAAATACTTCAATGCTTTTGCTATACACGTTTAAGTTGAAAAATTTCGATTCTATTGGTAGTTAGATTATATAAATCCTTTCACAGATCACTGAGCTATGAGCTTTAAAAATACGAGAAAGTCAAACGCGCCTTATGTATTATCCTCTCTGATACTCGTTTATACCAAACATTTCAGAAAAGTTGATTTTGAATTATTTGAGATTATGTCACAAAACTGAAAATTTTATCATAAAATTGTGATCATATGGCATGTAGTAGAAATTATGTTGATTCGTTAGATACAACAATAGATATTCACGATCAAAAACTTATCACTCTCTCAGAGGGTGAATTTTGAAAAGGCACCCCATAGTAAAGTAAGTCGTATTCACGACAAAATCTTTTACCCAACATAGCCGTTTGATTTGATTTTACGTTTCGTCTTTGACTCATAGTGCGTAGTTACCAGTTATGTACTACAATCTGTACGGTTAACATGTCGAAACTTGTTTCGTCCGAGACGCCAGTTTAGACATTACACTCCGGTGTAATAGGAAAAGTGTTTTGCAAGTAGCATTAACTATACGTCTGCCTAGCGGTTTACGTTCTGCCGTCAGGTCTCACTAGCAGTTCAACATGAACTGCTACGCACTGATAAGTCAAAGGCGAAACGTAGAATAAAAAAAATCCAAAGTAGAAAATCTGACGAATAAAGTGGGCAACTAGGAAGTAACTGAAGCCCAAAATCGTTAATTTTAGCAATCAAGGTTTCATTAAAAGTAATCTGTCAACGCTATAAGTCTACCCGCTTTCGCACCAGCACGCACCAAACACACTTCCAAAATGCGCATGCGTTCGTTTTTTTTTGTCTGAAATCAGAATGTGTGTCAGCGGCGAAATATTTATTTCATCCGCAGATTCTCGCCCAAAATATGTTGTGTGCGCTCAGAAATAATTCTTGATAGCTTGCGCACCTTCACTTCACGACGATGGTTGTGATGTACTTTACAACAATTCAATCCCTGAGTTATACTTCACGTGTATAAAACAAATCACGAATATTTGATGAAAGTCTTTTCATGTGGCTAGTGAAATTATAATTCGATAAATCTATCTTTTTGAGGATCAATATTTCGATTCCCAAGAATATGGTAGGATATATTTTATGTGAACTAGTGGTACTTTAGTATGCACAAGTCTTTTTTATGCGAGGGATGCATACCATAGAAAAATCGCATAGCTTTAAAAATTCACATAAAGAACCACAAAACAATAGAAACAATTTTTTTGTAGCAAGATGTCTTAAAAATTCATGAAACGTGGAGATGCATTATTTCGAAAAAAAATCAATATCGGTTCAGAGATCGCCGAAATCGAATTTATTTTTAAAGCAATTTTTTTTTGAGAAATGCATGAAACGTTGAAATCTTATGTTACCTCAAAGAAAAATTGTTTTGAAGAAAATCGAAAATCCGAAAGAGTCGAATTAAAAAGTTACCGCGTGGTAATACCGAATCTCGACAGTTCGAGCATTTCAAAAAAGTTTGGCATGAAAAAACTAAGACTTCACAAAATGACATATTATTAATCCACTTAGTGGTGTGAATGCCTTTCTCTTTCATCGTCACAGTCTCATTCAAATATTCAGAAGAAAACAGAAATCACATCCATTTGATTTTCGAATTTGATAAGTAGCTCAATAGTAGCATCAAGAAGAGCATAAGATTGTTAAAATATGTTCAGCCATATCTGAGAAAATTGAGCGGAAAAAACAACACGTTTTTTCGGATACTTCACTTAAATCATTTTATCTCCGGAACGAAAAGTGACAACCATTTGCTCTTCAAACCTAATCAATGAGCCAAAAGCAACTTTCAAATGAGCCTAAATCGGCTAAAATCGGTTCAGCCATCTCTAAAAAAAAACCTGTTTTAATCCACTTAGTGGTGTAATGATGCCTTTCTCATATCAATCATAGTATCGTATATAATACTGTGGTATTCTTCAATATAATTTTCTTCCATTCTTAAAAGAATAACCAAAATCGGTTTGTTTGACCGTCTACTGATAAAAACTATCAATTGAAGAAGATTTGAGGTCGATTTAGAAAACTTTTTACGGGTTTTCGTCCTTTTTAATTATGTTATAAAATTTTTAACACGCTTTACCCTATATATTCAATGATAATATTCAGGAATTTTATATGGAACAACAGAACCTTTCATTTGAATCTAAGTTCGTGAAAATCGGTTGTGCCATCTATGAGAAAAGTTAGAACACATATTTTCATTTTTTTGCACATTTCACCCCATAACTCCGGAACCAGAAGTCGGATCCAAATAATATTCAGGAGTTTTGTATGGGACCACAAGACCTTTCATTTGAATCTAAGTTTGTAAAAATCGGTTCAGCCATCTCCGAGAAAAGTTAGTGCAAAAAAACGTTACATACACACATACACACACAGACATTTTGCGTACTCGACGAACTGAGTCGATTGGTATATGACACTCGGCCCTCCGGTTCAAAAGTCGGTTTTCACAGTGATTGCATAACCTTTCTATATGGGAAAGGCAAAAAAAGTTCGTTTTGTCGGTTACATCACTTATACCATTATATCTCCGCAAACAGAAGTTACTGTCATTTGATCTTCGAATTTGATGGTAGCTTCAAAAAGAGCCTAAGTTTGTTAAACCACATGTACACATACCGACATTCGAAAGTCGGTTTTTTTTTTTGCAGCAGTTCTATTACCTTTCTATAGAGAAAGGCCAAACCGCATAACTGAAAAGTCGCAATAAAACATCCGCTCTTGGGCTTGGAAAATACGCATGAAAAATCGCAAAACTTTGAAAATTCGCATAAAAAAGCATAACTTCGTGAATTTTCATAAAAAAGTTACAGAGAAAAACACATAAAACAGCGACTCGAGTATATAGGTGCACCGTTTCAAGTTTTCACAACGAACAAGTGAATGTTTCACCTACTCATGCGATCACTGAACTAATTAGAGCGATTATCGATATTCCTATATGTGAAGGAAGCGTACCAGTATTATTTGAATTTACGTTGTCCAGTAATGCCTTTGTTTTTGTTCCATTACTGAACCAATGAAATTCAGTAAAAAAGACAAATTATTGTTTTGTTCATAAACACTTTTATAGTTATAGACTATGTATCGATATGTCCTTGAGTTGTGGGGAAAGCACATAGAACAGGCTTCTTATTTTTAGTCTTAATTTGTCTTTTTGCAAACATGGTGAGTTAAACTAAGGTGATAACAATACCTATATACCATATACCCAATAATTGAGTAGTGACCAAATTCAATTTCGGACGAATGATGAGAACAATGAGAATAATCGATTCAGAAAAGGATTTAATAAAGTGGATATATTTTTGCGTGCCCTTATTTTCAAACCATTGCATTTTAACTCGAAAACTAATTGTATAAAAATGGTCTCCAAGCTCTTTCGAAGTAGTTCAATATGTAAGTAGTCTCATCTGCACCTTTCTGCGCCTTTTGATCATAGAAAAGTTGGAGTTTCGTAAAAAAAACAAAAATTGACTCTATTTCATTAAACTGAAATAATAGCAGCATAGTATGTTTGAGAAAGTTGTGTAGTTTTTAACGATGAAAAACTTTGTAAAACAAAGTTTGTAACTCATATAAATTGAAAATATATATGTTTCTCTAACAAAAACTGGTTTTAGGACACCTTTTTCAGAAAATACATTATGTCATGAATTAGACTTAAGTTACGGGAATAGTACCTTTTGCAAATTTGTTTAAAATGACTTTCTGAACAACTTTGTCGAAGTAACTTAGCCCCTATGTTGGCCCTGAGCTAAAATAGTATTTTTATCTCACTTTAAGGGAAATAATCACATAAATTTTTTTTCCCGAAAGATGGCGTCTATCATTCTGAACACCTTTACTGAAGATACTGGCCCTCAAAAACCACGTTTTTAATGAGTTATCAATCAAAAAAATTTAAAACTATGCACTTACTTTTTTCAGAGACGGCTGAACCGATTTCTACAAACTTAGATTCCAGTGAAAGGTCTAATGGTGCCATAGCCTGCTATTGAATTTCATTTGGATCCGACTTCCGTTTCCGGAGTTACATGGTAATATGTGAAAATTAGAGAAAAAGTGTGCACTCAATTTTCTCGGAAACGGCCTAACCGATTTTCACACTCTAAGATTCAAATGATTTCCTGAAAATTTGTAGAACATTTTATCTGGATCCGACTTTCGCTTCCGGAACTAAAGCGTGATAGGTGAAAAATTACCAATCTGTGAGTTTGTGGCCATAAAAATATAATTCGGCACTACTGTCCCTCCTTTTTCCTATTCCGGAAGCACCGAAAGTGGTGAAGAAAAACTCCAAAAATAGAACTCACTTCGATTTCTCTGCCATGCTTGAATCGATTTCCATAAATCTTGATTTAAATAAAAACTCATATAATCTTTAAATCTACTGTAAAATTTCATTCGGATTCGACTTCTGGTTCCGAAGTTACAGGGCGATGACAATATGTACAACACCAAAAGAAGAAGAAAACACAAAACGAACGATGCGTGCTTTGTTCTATTTCGTACACGCTATAAAGAAATCGAAACGGTTACTGATGTCTGCCACTGGTGTGTGATATTGATAAAAGACGGTGGTGCAGTTGATAAAAGTTTTAGCTATTCTTTGATAAGAGCGACCGAAAGAATAAACGAATGTCATTGAATTCAAATTTAGTTGAAAAAATATGCAATTTGCACGGCCGGTAGTGCAGTAATACCGTTCCAGTTGTGTAGTGATGTCAATAATAATAATAATAATAATAACAATAATAGTAATATTATTAATAATACTAGTGAAAATAATAATAATAATAACAATAATAATAATAATAATCCTCCTACATATTGCATGCTGTTTAGCTTGACCTACATATGCAGAAGTAACAGAAACGCAGGTTCGCTTCGTTTGTTAGATTTCGTTTAATTGATTTAATCGAAATAGAGAATGAGATAGTAAGTCTAGGTTTAACTAGGTTCGAAACTGTTCCAATTTGTAGATCATATTTGTTGCTGGCAAACAAACCAACTTCGGCTATTCCGGTCATCTGAATCCGGTTTCGGAAGAATTGGAAATGGTGATTAAAAACTGCAAAAAGGATCCCACTCGCTTTCCGTCAAGATGGCCGAAACGATACTCACAAACTTATAGGTTCAAAGAAAAAGTCTTACAGTTTCATACGGAATTCCTAAATTTGTTGTGGATACTACTTCCGGTTCCGGAACTACAGAGTAAACAGGATTTGTAGAGTTTGTTAGATTAGGTCCGAACAAATGAACAGTTGTTTCAGCGAATTACACAGTTATATTTGTGATGTTATGAGTACTATGAGAAAGGCATCATTACAGCACTTGGTGGATAAAAACAGGTTTTGCTATTAATCTCAGCAATTGCTGGGTGATAAAGAAGTTCTTTATTCTTGTAATATATACTTTTTGACCAAATAAGTAGTAATTTCCCATTAAGCTATCGATAATATAAAAACTTGTGACACTACCCAAAAGCAAAGTCTTGGCATTACATTCCTTTTGTAGAATTTGGCCTTTCTGTTTCAACAGACTTCACAGCCGATTCTTAGTGTACAGAATCATTGCATGGCTAGTACTATGGATCCTACTGACACTAAGAATCCTTCCAGGTCGGGGCTCGAACATACGACAACTGGTTTGTAAGACCAGTGTCCTATGCATTGAACCGCCAACCTGTGACACTACCCACTAGTTTTGTTTCCGCTGTGAAAAAGATGCAAGCTATATTTTCGAATATCACTACCTTTTCTTGTTATAAACATCACCGGCAGCAAATTGATAAATCACTCGACCTAGTCAAAGCGATCATTACGCTTAATACCCCTTAGGAAACCATTAGTCTGTCAAGGTGTGTAATTTCCCTCCATAACTTGGTTCGATTTGTCGTTCAAGCATTGAACTCGCTGTCCGACGAACAACTTGTAAAAGCTATGTGTAAAACCAATGCACCGTTGCAGGTTACTTTACTAATTTTACTCGACTACAGCGCGTGATAAACACGTACGCCATCACCACGTACAAGGGGTCCAAGATAGGTCTAATTGATGTCAATTAGTAAATACTAAATCGCTTAACTGCCCTAACCGAGTGTAGTTCCATGAAAATCGCGAATGGTTGCCTACAATCACTCTCGATTGATCAGTGGAGTAAAAGAATCAACCCTAACTTCATGCCTCGGTGTTTCGAATGCGGCAGTACATCAATCTACTCATGCATCCATCCATCCATCTATGCACGTATGTAAAGTCAACTTATGACGGATTATTCAACTCATAGCAGCAACTTGTTTTTCACATATTGTTCATAACGACTCAAAGCCGGAAGTGTAGTGAACATACGACTACAGAGAGTCGGTCGTGTGTAAACTTGTTTTATCTGATGAATCGATATTATCGTGAGTAAGGAGACAAATGAAATAGTTAATCAATTTTTCGCGATAAAATAATAATTCTACTTTCAGCAGAAATATAATAACAAAATATAAAGTTTTCGAATAAAGTTTGATCAATATCTCACTCGAACGACGAAAAGCTTTATATGGAATGTAATCATTAGTTATAACTTCCTGCGCTCACGAGACGACTGTGAACTGATGTGTTATGATTAAACGCCTGTTTGCACTCGTATAATGATGACAGTTAAAATAATAACCGTAAACCGTGGTGGCGCTGGTCGAACGTGGGCTAGTCAAAGGCACTTTAACCAGCATCGTATATTCCATTTTATTTTATGTTCTACCCCGATCGTGTTATAGTAACCAAATGGGTATCATATTGTGTTGAAGAAAAAAAACACATTCTAACATTAATTTTTACTATAATATTTTGAAACTCCGAATCACCCTGAACAAGTATTTCCTTCGGAATCAGCTCCATCTGTTCAGGTCTCTAACGTGTGATGTTGTACTGTGCCACTATTATTATTTATACATAACTGGTATTACTTCTAGTCTTAATTAAAACAAAACAGTAGCCCATCACCGTTGGTGAATTAACAGGTTGCCTAACATGCAAACGACACCGGTCAGCTCGAATACCTGTTCTGCCGGTGTGATCTCGAAAGTGCAATCACTCTTCGGGGGCTGTCCTACATTGAATGCAAATGCCGTACCATGGTTTCTAATGAGAAAATACACACCCATCGCGATAGTTATTCAAATTTAAAAAGATTAGTAAAGCAAAAAGGCCAATCAATTTTCCTTTCTTGGGTGCGATGTTATGCACTTACCCTGTCAGAGGGATAGCGGAGGTTCGCGCAATTGGGTTGTAATTATCCGGACCAGCGCTCGTCTCCTGGCCGCATACTGTAACGAGTCAATTATTAGTTTACAGTAATTATCCTAACCCATAGTTAGTAGGAATCACACGATCCAGGGAATAGTAGGTTAGTGAGTTGACTATCCGGCAGCGCAAGGTTATGATTAATGAAAAGATTACTATGATTACCAACGTTCATTGGACGAAACAAGACAATCACTATCGTTAATGTGAAACCGACGTGAGCGATTAGCATATCACATACCCATCAACTACTTGGAAACAGGAAGTATTTATTGATGAATATCGACTGCATAAAGTATCTATGCAACATATAATAATTGAACCATATCTGTTTGATAAGGATTCAATGAGTATTTTTCACTAAGTATTTCGGTGTAATTGAAGGAATACAGCTTTGAACGATGGTCTTTGGTTTACTTTTATATACAATAATATAAACATTTCACTGAGGGAAAATATTTGTGAATTATATTAGCGGGAGACTATACAATATTTGAAGATTCGCTCGGTTACAGATACTCAAAAGATCAGTTATAATTTTGCAGCAGCGTTTTTAAACTTCTCATAACACATGTAGAGCAATTGTACTAATCCTGTGTTGCTCGAGAAAAATTTAATAAACAAAAATGATCATCAAAAATTCATTGCTGAATATTTTCAAAATCCACTGAGAATAAATATGGTTAGTTTATTCAATCTTCTTTCATAGGTTAACAGCCCGCACCTAGGACCTACCGATACCCATCAAATCCTGTGCAACACTTGCGCCATCTTTTTTACACACCTTCATTTACACTTCGTTGTTGTTCTGGATTTTTTTTTCTTTTTTCCGTAGCTTCTAGAGGCAACCGTTCTCGAGATATTTAGACGTGAATGTAAAAAAAACTCGGATTTCTGCTGATTTGTACCGTTTAAACAAGTCAAACGTCGCTTCGAAAAAAAAAATCCATTTAATTCCACAATATTAAATAAAATTTACTATTTCGTCACTGCCGATGAGATTTTCTCAGAAAAGGGTCAGTAATTAAGGCATTATTACACCACAAAATTAATTAATTGCAAAAATTCAAAGTCGTGCTTCGAATACTTTCCGACAAATAGTTCTTCGATTTTCTGAACTTCGAAGTGCATTTTCTCAACATCAAATCTTTAGATTCCGTTGACATGATAAGAAAATAACTACTGAACCAATCGCATTTTTCTTTATCATTTTGTAAAATGTTGAACAGACAAATGAAACTCTAAAATGTTTCAATAATATTTTTAAATAGAAAAATATCTATTTAGAATTTGAATTAAAAATTTTAACACCGAACGCAGCAGAAAAAAGTACGGGTGTGTAATGTCAGAGACATAACTGGATGTAAAAATACGAATAAAAATGACACGATTTCTTTACACTTTTGAATTCGAATTGATAGTTGATCGATTGTGTGAATTGCGAAACTTTCCCCCTTTTCACTACTAAAATTTTAAACGATTTTTGACGTCGATTATCTTATTTCGGATTTGCATATTTCATTGAAAGAAACTATCAAGATGCTGTACAGGATTCATTTCTGCCTTTTATAAGGACCAAATTCTGGAATTCTCTACGATATTTAGCACAGTTCGGAACATTTATCTCGAACGATTTTCGCACAGCGAAAAGTGCACGAAGCAAATCAAATTATTTTGGATTTTCACTAAACTGATGATTTCTACCTTCGATTTGCAAAGAAGTAATCTTAATAGTTCTTTAGATAACATTTAGAGCCATTAGAACGGCTGATTTTATATAATGCTGTCCATTTTTCGTTTCTTGTTTTCTTTCTCTTCAATGCAAACCATCAGCAGCTGATGCAATCGTTCTTGCTTGAATTGAAACTAGCTTTGCGAAAAAACCGACACATCCGCCCGCAGTGCCAAATGATGCGAAACTGGTTTGATCCGTCTTCTCGCCTTGACGACCGGAAGGCAAATGAGAACTACGACCTGAGCGTTTGAGGTTTTTAACCACACAGAAGGTGCGCTCTCCAATTTCGCTGTTTGAATGCGTCTTCTCGCCCCGACGTCTGCTTTCATCCAATGCACAAGAAGAAATGATCGATTTTCGATCACTGTTCCCCTTTTATAACGTTCAGTTGAAGATATGTGCCTGACTTCCTCAAAATCGTCCTTCTTGCGCGAAAAACCCAAGCAAAAGTAAAGAGTTTTCCGCGTTTTTTTAAAATTTTGAGAAAACTTAATTTTTGTGTTGTTTGTGATTATCTCACACTGTTCAAAATATTATCCTAAATTCCTGATCATATTTTTGATGGAATAGTGAACGAGTTGTTGGTACCATTAATACAAGTCGAGATATTCACGAATAAGTTCTGCCCATTTTTCCATATGGCTGATTTTGAAAAGGCGCCCCATAGTAAAGTAAGTCGTATTCACGACAAAAGCACCCGTAGCGGTGGTCGTGTAATTGCCAAACAACGGTGCTTGGATTTTCGGGCAGCACTGAAGTGGAGTGTTCCTGACTTCGGTAAACACCGAAGCCGAGTGTTTCCGATTTTGCCTCATACGTCGCTTGTACTATAATCGCTTATTCATTCTTTTTTCATCAATACGCGTTTGATTGAATTCAATATAACCAACGCATGGTTGCCTTCGGCTCCGGTGTTTAACGAAACTGAAAACACGCGGTTTCGGTGTATGCCGAAGCTTGAAACACCAGTGCCGAAAATAAAACAGCGCCCAGCGAACTGTTCTGCAAGTGGAGTAAAAATTTCTTTATGCCCTGTGAACATTTTGGAGGTGAACTCCTTCTTGGGAATTATAATCAATTGTTACATTTCCATATCACCTGTGAGTTTAGTGATATAGCTATAAACAGCTAAGGCAAAATTTCGTTGTTCAAACGGTGAACGATTAGCTGCTCCCCGAATAGACTAACAGTAAAACATAATTATTGCAATGGGCGTTTCAAGTTCGAATAACGGAATAATTTGTTAAAACAACTGAGACATTTTGTGCTTTCATGCAAGCAGGTAACGTTGCTGGGATTGTATCATTGCTCTGTTTGCACGAGTGACCTCATTGAAACGTTTCATTTTCCGATTAAGGTGCATGTCATTGCTCAACTGTAATGTTTCATTACTCGTTTGTGGTGCGTGTCTTCGCTGGGTGTCATTGCTAAACTGCCAGCACGATAAATTAAAAATGATAGTTTAGTTAAATCAACAATCGATTAGTTGTACCAAATTTTAACCAATCAAACTCAGAAAAACAACTAACATTTTAATTGGCTAGCAATTGCTGACTTTTCTGTGTGGTAAAAATGGAACTGGATCGAGAAACAAACTGTTGTATTTGTCAGTCATTTTTTTCAATTTGTTTTTCTAGTTAGATAGCGATGAAATAAACTAAAATGTTGATTTCAATTTGAAATGCTTCAAAAGTCTGTCTGTTAATGTCGAATCCATATGATGAAAATATCTTATTTAGACGGAGCTGCTCGATAGAACGATAGCTTCAAAACACAATCTGCTCGACATCCGTCATAGAAATTCTCTTCCATTTTAAATCAATTTATTTACATGGATAAGTAGAATTCACCTTTTTCATCAAAAATTACTTTTTTGAGCGATTAGTGGAATGAATTGAATCGATTTAAAAAGAAAAATTATTGCCACTATATTTAAAAATTTTTATTAATATAACGAAATAACAGACACAGATACCAGTATTTCAGTGTGCTATTTGCAACCTTCATCAGAATTAAAACTGATGCACTGATGAAGGTTGCAAATAGCCAGTGGCGTCTCGTTACAAAATTTATGAGTTTCGCACTGCTTTTGTGGTATGATATCAGATGTAACAATTCGTTGTATGTATGTATGTATGTATGTATGTGTGAAGCCACCATCAGTTCAAGGCATTACCAGTGTATGCGGGTAGACTTACAGTAGATCCGAATTTGATAATCAAATAGCTTTCATATATTTACTGTTAAGAAGCCCAAAATGGGGTTTGATGACCCGGTGCCTTCCAGCAAGAACATCCGGCCATATAATAAAGAATTTCGCTGTACCAGCTTAAACCCGCCTGATGGTTTGTTTGTTAGAAGGGTGCGTCTTACTCATTTCAGACCTTCAGGGAAAAACACAAAGCTTCCCCCACGTGACTCAGGATGGCAATCCACTCCATCATCCAGTCATTCACTTGTAAGATATCCTGATGCACTCCCTGTCCCTCCCCGTTGTCGATATACCTGAGCATAATACAATATAATAAAAATTAATATAGAAAAATATAATATAATACAACACAATATAATATAATATAATATAATATAATATAATATAATATAATATAATATCATATAATATAATATAATATAATATAATATAATATAATATAATATAACATAACATGATATAATATAATATAATTACAGAGAACAGACATCCAAGCTAGTAAAAACTTTTTTAAAAAGCTGTGTAAAGCATACAAGTGAAAATCCGTTAAAAATCACCGCTGCACACGACTTTGCACGTATGAATGTCTTTAGGATATCTGTTCTCTATGATGTAACATAATATAAAATAATATAATATAAAATATAGCACAATATAATATAACATTATGTATATATATATATATATAAATATATATATATATATATATATATATATATATATATATATATATATAAATATATATATATATATATATATATATATATATATATATATATATATATATATATATATATATATATATATATATATATATATATATATATATATATATATATATATATATATATATATATATATATATATATATATATATATATATATATATATATATATATATATATATATATATATATATATATATATATATATATATATGCTGTAATACAATGTATAACAGTTTCGTCGCAGTACTGCAAGAAATAAATTTAATATTTCTTTTTCAATAATAATAATAATAATAATAATAATTATATTATTATTAATAATAATATAATTATTATTATTATTATTATTATTATTATTGGTATTATTCAACAACAACAATATAAATATAATTCAATATATAACAAATAATGCAACAAACAACAGAACCACATGTTACAAATTCATCTATGAAACGGCTCTATAAGAAAAAAAACTTGAAAAACGCATTCTACCATTCATCAAAGTAGATCGCCGAGATGCAAATCCAACAATGTAACAATTATCCTAGTTTAAAGTAACTAAAAAATGCTCTCAACATCTTACAGCTAACCTCATCAGTTTCATAAGCTTGAAGAATTATAGGGTACTAAAAAACGGAAAAGGATTGCGAAAGTAATTCGGGATGCGAGAAAGAATAAAAAGAAATCTTTAAAAAACAAAATCATCGAACCAAAGTGGAATAGAACTGTTTAAATTTTTACCTACAAGTTAATAATCGGTGAAATAATCATTAGATAGAGTCGACTTCGGCCATAAGTTAAGTCTATATGTACAATTAGTCGAGTTTTACGACATATTTGAACACGAAATGGCTTGACTGCTTGAATAACATAACCTAAACCGAATTCCGATGTAAGTAGCCCAACTGACAACCCATCACTTGTTGAAATAATCTCGTATTCATTTTCTAAATTCGCATAGATTATCATTCGTCGTTAATAATATTCCAAGACATAATAGCTTAATTATTGCCCCAATAAAGTAATTCCAAACGAAATAAAAACGATAAAATCCCCTCCCGACCCGAATGTTGGGCACCGCACAAGATTAAACATTCGGCCGCATCTGTTCGATATATTCGATGAATTCACCTTTTGACAGCGATCATAAATCACGCACCAATTTACCCCACCCCGTCAACCATGAGAAACCGGTATCACCAACAGCAACCTGTCTTAGGCCAGATTGAAGAATAGCACCGTTGTCCCCGATCATGGTAGTTGATAATACGACCTATATCGAATACACTAGACTGAAGTAAACATGATACTAAAACGAGGAGACTACCATAGCTCTGAACATTTCCCCAGCAGCAGTCGCTGGTATATCATTGCTTCCCAGCCGAGACCAGTAGAAGTGCGCTGTGATATTTGCATAAACAGAATACAATCCTACCAGCGGCTACAATTACACGAGAGCATGAAAACAAACATACAATCCGTAGTTCTGGTCGACGAAAGATAAAAGAAAAACAAGAGCAATGCCTCAATTCTTGCAAATAAATCAATTATCATGGTCTCTTTCTACAACTGTTGCCAGTAACAGTAGCACGGTTCCGTTGGCAGTGCTCTTGAACCTTATGGCCCCCGCGCGTGACGTGGTACCCGTATACCAAGCATCGGGTATTGTGCTTCTCGCGAATGGCATGTTTGACTGAAATCACGATTCGGGACTGCTACGAACCGACAGACAAAAATTAAAATACGCTCACTTCATAAACGCCGGTGGCTAGTCGGGATCAACCACCAAGAATTAATTAAATAATTGTATATTAATTCGGTACGACTCGATAAGCTAGTGAGGGTAATTGATTCTGCTGAAGGTATGTTGTATGCCATTGCACGAAAACATCGGCAGCAACCACCTGCAGCATGCCGGCTAGACATGTATGATCATCGTTGGTGAAGCGCAGAAAGCTAAATATTAAGGTTCTTGTAAATGATCTTGAGTAGTGAATATTAAACCTGTGTTTAAGTGCGTTAGAAAGTTGAAACAAGATTTTTTATAGGGTATGGGCAAAATATTCAAAATTGATTCAATTTGTGTGTTTCAACTAATTCTGAATCACATACTGATTCCAAAACATAGAATTCCAGAAAAAAAACTCTTCCACTCAGAAGAGGCAAATCATGCAATGTTACAGTTTAGTAAGTTCCATTAGTGTGGCTGTTTTTCGGAAGCATTAGTGTGGCTGTTTCTCGGAAGCTTGAAAACGCAACATAACTTTGTATTGTAAACTCACATTCAATCTATCAAATTCATGGAAATTGCCTAACGACATCATCTTACAGATGCGAAAAATGTAAAACATTATTTTTGGAAAATTTTGCACAGATGAACCCCCTTAATAAACATCTAATGCAAATCGATGCCAACATGTTAATACTGACTGAATTTTTTTTATGATTCGTCTTCGACTCTTCAGTGATCAGCAGGCAAAGACTTCACTGACGCACAGTGGTTCGAATCAATAAAAACGTGGACATAAATCAGTACCTGCCAAACCGTTCATTAAGGGCATATTCAGGAGTTTTCTAGTTCTAGATGCATAATTTATGTCAGTTTTAAAATTTAGATTTAAAAAATATAACAAAATAAACTGGCAACCCCAGTAGCGTTTTATTTGTGTTTCAAATATAGAAAAAATAGAACGGCAGTGTATACCAGTTTTAAATTTGACAGTAGAACTGATCGAATAAATAAAACTAAAACGGCTTGCTGGGGATACGTTTGTTTCAGTTTCATTTACATTATAGACCACCCATATGAATCTTGCAGCTGCTGAATTTGTTCTAAATGCATATAGTTGCTTTTACGAAAATATTTACAAATATATACCGCGTAATTTGATTCTTTCCCTAATTGTTCATGACCTATTTTGACAAAAAATATAACCATAACTTTTTTTTCTGAAAAGATAGAAATTTTTTTTCTTCTACAAAGTTTTAGAGCTATTGAAAATAATTTACTTTGTCAAATATACAAATAGTATACCAAAAAGTCTAGGTCGCACCGTTTCGGATATAAAAAGCGTTTTTATGACAACCCCCTTAAAATCAGTTTTTTATTCATAACTTGTTTCGAGTTATTTTTTATGCATACTTTGCTTTGAATAATTGAAGAAAATAGAAAATCCCATATTTCTGTTGAAGGTAGTGCATAGGTTTGTTGTTTCCTGGCAAAGTTATACAACATTTTACCTTTTTTTTACCTATAATAAAACCTTACAGCGAAGCGAAATATGCAACTTTATGCAGCTGATTTTTACAAAATTCATAGGAAAAGAAATGCTTAATACAATAAAAAAAATTTTTAGGTCTTTACAAAGTTAGTTTTAGTTTTTGAATTATGACAACCCCCTTAAAACTAGTTTTCTAATCATAACTTGTTTCAACTTTTTTATACATACTTTGTTTAGAATAATTGTAGAAAATATAAAATCTCATAATTTTGTAAAAGTAATGCATAGGTTTATTATTTTCTGGAAAAGTTATACATCATTTTACATATTTTTACCTAGGAAACCTTGTACTGAAGCGAAATATGCAACTTAATGCAGCAAACTTTCACAATACTTATAGGAAAATGTATTCATAATACAATTTTTTTTCCAATGAGAATATCCTGAGTACTATTCGTGTGACTCATTTTCAGTATGGCCATGTTGAAACCATGAATGGTAGAGATGGGCAATTCGCTCCTGAGCTATTCCAGTGAATCGAATGAATTTTTAAAGTGATCTGATAGCTCACAGCTCTTTTTAAAAGTACCGCAGCTCACCAGTTTACCGCACTGGTAAGCAGGGATGCGAGGTTCACTGATTAATCTGTGTTTCACAGATTTTCAACCTTTTGCACAGATTAAAAAAATGGCACAGATTTTCACAGATTTTTGAAAATGGTCACAGATTTACACAGATTCTGAAATCTATCACAGTTTTTTTAAATTGATCACAGTTTAGCACCAAAAATTACAGAGCGGTAGGAAATAGAGAGACTTTTTTTTTTGCTTACCAAAATGATTCCGATCAGCTATTATGGAAACGGGGAAACGCGCACAGATTTTGCACAGACACAGAGATTTTTGAAAATGAAAATGACCTGGCAGCCCTGCTGGTAAGGTGAAATCAAGCTACGAGCTGAACGGATCTTCGGCTCTTGAAGAGCGAGTTATAAATGAGAACAAATGTGTTCATCATTCAGTAAAAACCATTCAAGCGAAGAGGTTGTGTTTCGATTGTACTGGCTCGTGAGTTAACGGCTGCTACCGAGACAATTCTAAGCTTCAGGTAGTTAAACTGCCCATAGCAAACGCAATATTCGGGGCGTTTCCCGACTGGAAAGCTAGCAACGAAGGCCATCCCGTTCATACGCACAGAGGTGTAGAGACACAGAGGTGCGAGAGCATAGAAGTGACGAGTCACAGAGGTGCCATCGCATAAAGGTGCGAAGACGAAGGGGTGCAAAGGCACAGAGGTGCTAAAGCAACCCAGTGCTGATCTACCAGGTACCAGAATTTGTACGCTGCGTAGGATCAAAAGAGACGGCATATATCGCGAGGTGCTACACTGCAAGCATCGCATTTGATCGCCACCAAGAGCAAAAGCACTGTACCTGGGGTCAGGTACAGCAAGTGCAGTGGTGTTCACAACGACGGCAGAGCAACTGAGATAGCAGTAAACGACAGAAGACTGCCAATTGGAAACAGCAAAAGACTGCCAATTGGAAATCGTTGGAAGAGCTTCACGTCGTTCTTCACGATAAAGGAACAGAGACATCAGCTACAAGGTAGATTTAATTTAATTTATTTTTTATTTCTTATATCTGAAATTTTACTAAACATAAGTTTTTATTTTGGTATTATTAATTTACAAAAAAAATTTAATGTAATGGATGATCTCATGGAAGATCATCCGAATCCGATTCCGGATACTAGTAAAAGTTTAAATACTCCGAGGGCTAAACATTATCCACAGGGTACCACTGGGCCATGGATAGTCTATCTTCGAAAAAAAGAAAAGATTTTAAACTTGATGCAAATTACAAAGGATTTGACATCACATTTCTCTGAAGTTAAAGAAATCTGTAAGGTTAATAGAGATAAAATTCGAGTTGTAGTTAACGACTTGAAACAGGCAAACGATATTGTAACCTGTAAATTATTTGCTATTGAATATCGAGTTTACATTCCATCGAAGGAGGTAGAAATTGACGGTGTTGTGACTGAAGCAAGTCTGACAGCAGATGATTTACTTAAAAATGGAGTTGGCCGTTTTAAAAACTCCATGCTTGAGGGAGTTAAGATACTCGAGTGCAAACAATTGTACTCAGCATCTATTGTCGATGGAAAAAAGTCTTATCGTCCCTCAGATTCGTTTCGCGTAACATTTGCCGGATCTGCATTGCCTAGCCATGTCTATATCGATAAAATTCGTCTTCCTGTTCGGCTTTTCGTACCGCATGTTATGAATTGCACGAACTGTAAAAAATTCGGACATACAGCTACTTACTGTAGTAATAAGTCCAAATGTATCAAATGTCAAGGGCCTCATAAGGATAATCTTTGCGATAAAGATGTTGAAAAATGTGTTTATTGTGGGGAAAGCCCTCATGATGATCTTTCAGTGTGCGCTGCATTTAAGCTGCGTAAAGACAAAATGAAGCTTTCTTTAAAAGCACGGTCTAAGCGCACATATGCAGAAATGCTCAAAACGGTCATACATGTCTCCCCTTTGGAAACCGAAAACGGTTTTTCAAATCTTGCGGAGCCAGAGGAATCTGACTCTGACGGAAATAGTGAAGATACCTCGTTTGTCACTCCTCAAGGGTCTGTTAAGAGGAGATTAACAAACCACAAAATACCAAAAAAGACACCTAAAATTATACCTTCAAAAAAAGATCCCCGTGTTAAAGCTAAAAAGCCAAATTTAAAACCAAAAACTGTGCCTCCTGGTTTGTCAAATTCACAAACCAATCCAGGAACTAGCTCAAGAAAAGACAATAATCCAGTGGGCTCCATTTCACATTCACCAACAGGATTACTGAAATTTTCGGAAATTGTAGAATGGATTTTCGCTGCATTCAATATTTCTGAACCTCTAAAGACCATCATAACAGCATTCCTTCCAATAGCTAGAACTTTTTTGAAACAGTTATCAGCTCAATGGCCAGCTCTTTCAGGTTTTGTATCATTTGATGGATAATTTATCATCCGCCGCAAATGATTCAATCACTGTCCTGCAGTGGAATTGTCGAAGCATCATGCCAAAACTTGATTCATTTAAAGTTTTGTTGCATAGTCAAAAATGTGATGTATTTGCTTTGTGCGAAACATGGCTTACATCAAACATAGCCTTAAATTTTAATGACTTTAACATTATACGTCTCGACAGAGACTCCCCGTATGGTGGAGTGCTTTTAGGAATTAAGAAATGTTATTCCTTTTATAGATTAAACATTCCTTCGACTTCTAGTATAGAAGTTGTTGCTTGTCAAATAAACATTAAAGGAAAGGACATTTGCATTGCTTCGGTATATATTCCTCCAAGAGCTCAAGTTGGACAACGACAGCTTAATGAAATTGTCGAAGCCCTTCCTGCTCCACGTTTGATTTTAGGAGATTTCAATTCGCACGGAATGATGTGGGGTTCCGTTTACAATGATAGCAGATCATCTCTAATATATAATATTTGCGACAATTTTAGCATGACGGTACTAAATATGGGTAGCATGACACGGATCCCAAGACCTCCTGCACGTCCAAGTGCATTAGATTTATCTCTTTGTTCGACTTCAATTCGACTAGATTGCACCTGGAAAGTATTTCCTGATTTACATGGTAGCGATCATTTACCAATCATCATCTCAATTAGCAGTAACAAAGGCATTGCTAATTCAGTTAATATTCCATATGATTTGACAAAAAATATTGACTGGATTAAATACCAAAGTAATATTTCAAGTGTCTTAACTTCAATGGAAGAGCTTCCCCCACTTGAAGAATATGACTTCCTCGTTTGTTCGATTCTGGAGGCCGCAGAACAAGCCCAAACCAAACGATTTCTTGGTCCATCGTCTAACAGAAGACCTCCAAATCCTTGGTGGGACAAAGAGTGCTCAGATGCTAAACACGCGAAACAAAATGCTTTCAAGACGTTTTTAAAACGAGGAGGAGGAACTCCTCAGAATTTTGAAAAATTCTTGGTTTTAGAAACCAAGTACAAGAACATACTTCGGGTTAAGAAATGCAGCTATTGGAGACATTTTGTGGAAGGTTTGTCAAGAGAAACCTCAATGAGCACTCTTTGGAATACGGCCAGACGAATGAGGAATCGTAACGTAGGAAATGAGAGTGAGGAGTACTCGAATCGATGGATATTTGATTTTGCGAGGAAAGTTTGTCCAGATTCCGTTCCTACGCATAGCATTGTTAGGGAGTCTTCTTCAAATGATGATTCCATTGATAGCCCCTTTTCAATGATGGAATTTTCCATAGCACTCATGTCTTGTAACAATAACGCTCCTGGATTGGACAGAATTAAATTCAACTTGGTGAAGAATCTGCCCGACCTCGCAAAAAGACGTTTGTTGGAATTGTTCAACAAGTTTCTTGAGCAAAATATTGTTCCACCTGACTGGAGACAAGTGAAAGTTATCGCCATTCAAAAGCCGGGGAAACCAGCTTCCAATCACAACTCATATAGACCCATTGCGATGTTGTCCTGCATCAGAAAATTGTTCGAAAAAATTATTCTACGACGTCTCGACACTTGGGTCGAGACGAACGGTTTGTTGTCAGATACTCAGTTTGGCTTCCGTAGAAATAAAGGGACGAATGATTGCCTTGCATTACTTTCGTCTGACATCCAAATTGCCTTCGCTCAAAAGCAACAAATGGCATCTGTATTTTTAGACATTAAAGGAGCATTTGATTCAGTTTCCATTGATGTTCTTTCAGACAAGCTCCACCAACATGGACTCCCAGCGGTTATAAATAATTATTTGCACAACCTTTTGTCAGAGAAACGCATGCATTTTTCACATGGCGATTTGGCAACAATCAGAATTAGCTACATGGGTCTCCCGCAAGGCTCATGCCTCAGTCCGCTCCTCTATAATTTTTACGTGAATGACATTGACAGCTGTCTAGTAACCCCATGTACACTAAGACAATTGGCAGATGATGGCGTGGTTTCAGTTACTGGATCCAAAGCTATTGATCTGCAAAAACCATTGCAAGATACCTTAGATAAATTGTCCGTTTGGGCTGTTCATCTTGGTATCGAATTCTCTGCGGAGAAAACAGAGCTGGTCGTCTTTTCAAAAAAGCATGATCCCGCGCAACTTCAGCTTCATATGATGGGAAGAATAATCGAACAGGTTTTGACTTTCAAATACCTCGGGGTGTGGTTTGATTCCAAATGCACGTGGGGAGGACACATTAGGTATCTGATAACGAAATGCCAACAAAGAGTAAATTTTCTTCGAACAATAACAGGGTCTTGGTGGGGTGCTCATCCGCAAGATCTAATAAAATTGTATCAGACAACGATACTTTCAGTGATGGAATATGGATGCGTTTGTTTTCGTTCCGCTGCAAATTCTCATATTATCAAACTTGAGCGAATTCAGTACCGTTGTTTGCGAATTGCTTTAGGCTGCATGCATTCGACACATACAATGAGTCTTGAAGTTCTGGCGGGAGTTCTTCCATTAAAAGATCGATTTTGGGAGCTTTCATCACGCCTGCTAATAAGATGTGATGTGCTGAATGCCATGGTAATTAATAATTTCGAACGACTAGTCGAGCTTCGATCTCAAACAAAATTCATGACAGTATATTTTAACCATATGTCACAGGAAATCAACCCTTCAAGATATATTCCTATCCGTGTCAGCCTCCTAAATGTACCTGACTCAACTTTATTTTTCGACACATCCATGCAGCGCGAAGTGCGTGGAATCCCGGACCACCTACGCTCTATGGAAATCCCAAAAATATTTTCAAGTAAGTTCAGGCATATTAACTCTGAGAAAATGTTTTACACGGACGGATCGCGAATGGAAGAAGCGACAGGGTTTGGTATGTTCAACAATAATGTTTCGGCCTCATTCAAGCTTCAAGAACCTGCATCTGTTTATATAGCAGAGTTAGCAGCAGTTCATTATAGCTTGAATGTAATCGTCACATTATCTCCAAACCATTATTTCCTCTTCACAGATAGTCTGAGTGCAATTGAAGCCATTCGCTCAAACGCTGCTGGCAAAAATGAACCGTTTTTCTTGGGTAAAATAAAACAGTGTCTGAACGACATATTGAATAATAATTATCTAATCACAATAGTTTGGGTTCCGGCTCATTGCTCCATTCCAGGCAATGAAAGAGCCGATATTTTAGCCAAACGTGGTGCTATTGAGGGTGAAATTTATGAGAGACCGATTGCTTTCAACGAATTCTATAGCGCGTCTCGCCAAAGAACACTTGCCAGCTGGCAAGCTTCTTGGGATAAAGATGATCTGGGTCGGTGGATGCACTCAATTATTCCTAAAATATCGACAAAGGCATGGTTCAGGGGACTGGATGTGAGTAGAGATTTCATTCGTGTGATGTCCAGACTCATGTCCAATCACTACACGTTAGATGCACATCTCCTTCGAATTGGACTTTCCGAGACTAATCATTGTGCTTGCGGCGAAGGTTACCGCGATATTGACCATGTTGTTTGGACATGCGTGGAGTTTCGTGATGTCAGATCTCAACTAATAAATTCCTTGCGTACCCAAGGTAGACTATCCAATGTCCCAGTTCGCGACATTCTTGCTTGTCGTGACCTTCCATACATGAAACTTCTTTATCATTTCATTAAATCCATTGGAGTTCCAATTTAAATTTTATTTTATGTTAAACTGTTTTCTCTTCCATGAGTTCAACCAATAGCCAACTATAGGATATTGAATATAAGTGGTGAACTGATACAAACAATCCTGAAATAGTTATAAGATCATGTACAAAATAAATGTATTTTATTTAATGTAATTAAAATAGCAACTCGCTTGATAAAAACAGTGTTTAGATTAACTAATGAGTACCAACATACTAATATGATATTCGAAATGTATTAGGTTTAAACTACTATGTATTGTGGATGCCACGGCGAAGAAAAACTTATGTATATTGCCTATGAAATAAACGTATTTATGAAAAAAAAAAATGTGTTCATGAGCTTTTGTTCGTTCTTCCAAATGTGTATCTATCCTTCTTTAACAGATTGAATGAGCCATTGTCAATAAGAAATCTTACCTCTCACTCAGTAGGCTAAGGTACATTCAGGGTTGCCACTTTTGCAGATATTCTCAATTATGACATAATAATAATTCGCAGACAAGTTAGTTCGCTTAGCATTGTTCTTTGTGCATCAATGATTTCGATCATGAATATGAAAGAAAAAAGTAATGAGAAAAACGGCACAAAAAAACGGCGCTCAAAACAAACCTTCAGTTCAATCTAAATGAGCTGATGAACTGATCCATTGAATCGATTCTCTTTAGTGAGCTGATCGGTTCGGAGCTGCTTCGCATATCTCTAAGTGAACGTCGCACGATCAACATATCGTCTTAAAAAACGTGTTGCTTCGCGATAACTCAACTATTTACACGTTTAAAATTAAAATCTCTTCGTAAAGGTTTGTACTTTGTAGTAGATACTTAGATAATAGAGGTAGATTCTACGTAGATAAAACCAAAAAAACTGTTTTTAAAATAAAGTGAATATATCTCGAAAAATATTTTTTTTACATTATTTATATCTTCAGCAAAACTACTTCAAATGTTTTTTGCTTCAAAATGAGATTGAAAAAAAAATTGTATGAAAAAAAAATTTATTCGAAATTGGTACTACCCCCTTAACAAAAATTAAAGTGCCACTTTCAAAAGAAGCGTAATATAATCTTGTAAAACTTCTTCGAAGACACGTTAGCTCTTAAAAATCAGTGGAAGTCAGTACAGACTTTTGACCGTCTTTTTCCAGTTTTGGACCACTGTGTGACGTCTCGAATGAAAGATCCCAATTTAATAATTGATAATGCATTCTCATAGTCTATATCTTTTGTGTATTACTGAGGGATTCATCAAGATAGCACAAATTAAAAAAGTTTACGAACCAGTTTTGAAGATTTCTTTTGCGTAATACTACTACATATGAAAAGGAGTTGGTATCATTGGGAGTATGATGTGGTGTCTAAGTGCTGCTCTCAAAAAAGTCTATTTTCAATGTGTTGTTTAATACGTATAGTTAAAAATTTGATTGAAACAGTTATTTTGAGTGATAGTGCAGGTGTGGCATGTGTGTGTTTAGTAGTGAGAGTGCTATTTATTGAATAATGTTGAAACTAAAAATGCTCAAGCGGCGGAAACTGAGAATTTACCGGCCTAAAATTCAAGGATATTAACCGATCGAAGCGCCGTCTGCATATCATTGTCAGTGTTATCTATGGAATGTGTAAAAATTTACAAGTTAATCGTGTTATTCAAGCTGAAAATCTAAAATTAGTCTGCAGAAAACCCATTCACGAGTGTTTATTTTATTTTATTTTTTCAGTAGTCGTGTTCCATCTCGCGTTGTTAACAGCAATGCGAATAGGAGAAAAAGGATCCTGGTGAGATTATTCCTTAAAGATATTTAATATCTTTCTTACTCATAATGTCTTCTTATATTTCTCCTTAGTATCGAAAATCAGCTTTTGTTGAGATCATATTGTTTACCAAAACACATCCGGATCTCTTTCCTTCTCTACTAACACATCTCCTATCCCGTGATGCTCGTGGAGATACAGTAGTACCTGCGGTCTCTAGAAACAACGAGTATCGGACTAACATTCCTTCCTTTTCTTCAGTAGCACAGCCTTTGGTCGTAGCCAGCGTCGTTATTCATTTACATACAAATTTGAATTCAAGTTAGTGACAATCGATTCAATCAGTTATGAAACGAAACGAGTTCAATTTTAATGATTCTGGCCATTAATTCCGTTACTTTTTTCATTCAGATTTTTTACGGTTTTCGGTTTTGTCATTTTCTATGACGGTTTCAAATTTTGAAAATTTATCACTTTGTAATTCTAGACCCGGAAGTCGGACTTAGATACAATTCAGCAAGTTTTTATGATCAATCTATTTTTATGAACTATCAGCCCTGTCATTTGAATTTGAATTTATAAAAATTTATTTGGTTGAGTTGTTCAGCAAACAAGAAAGTTTTTTTTAGCTAATTTACAGAATATGCTACTCATCACTTAGTTATTTCTGAAAAACATCAAATCGACAGTTTTACACTATGCACCCTTTAACTCCGGATCTGAAACTTGAATCTGAATAAAAATCAGGAATTTTCTAAGACCTTTCAATTGAATCTTAGGTTCAGCCATCTTCGAGAAGGTTGAGTGAAGATAATCGTCTCATACATATACACCCAACATGTAAACACTGACGGAAGTCGATATGACGGTATGAAGTTAGCGTCAAGATACAAATGTGTCGATAATGAACATCTGGTGTGAGTAAGCCTATTTCTTTTGGTATGACATCTGCCAAACATATTGAACATTGAATCAACAAACAAAATTATATTTTACATAGGGTTAAAAATGTCGAATTTTGTACCAGAAAGTAATGATTTGAGAAAAGCCCAAAAAGGTGGAAAAGGTGCCACATGAATTGAATGAAAAACAGATGTAAAACCGAAGAACATTTGTGAAATTTATATCAAGGCTTACGATCAATCAATTTCCACACATCAATCGATTTCCACACACTTAGATTCAAAGCAACGGTTTTATGGTTTCTTTCAAAAATTCTCAATTTTTCTTTGCTGTTCCAAAATTACAGGGTGATAAGTTTTTGAAATCTCAAACCATTATACCCGCCTTCAGTTTCCGTTTCCAGAAGTACCGGAATTAGTGGTCAAAATATCTAAAATGTAACTCACTGTTATGCTATTATGCAAAAAGAATCTTTGAAATTGGTTCCCGTATTTTTTTAATTTATTGTGTTTTGATTGATCCCGCTATGGTATATAAGAGATAATAATTAATATGAGAAAGGCGTCATTACACTACTAGGAAGATTAAAACAGGTTTGTATTAATGATAATAACGTATAGTTCTCTCAAATTCTGTAAAAATAATTCTAGACCCGAATGGCCGAGTATCGTATGTCAATCATTCTAGCTCAACGAATTGAGCAAACGTCAGAGACAATTCTGTTGTTGCTTTGCATTCGATGAAGTGCTGGATGAACGTAATCAGCACCTTTCTTCATCAACCCCAACAAACTAAACGGTCCTTTTCAGGGCATCCAAAATTCTCAAAAAAAAATTGTTTTTCAAAATAATATTTCGCATCCACAATAATAAGTTTATATGGAATTCAAAAATTGCTGCCTAAACATTCGAAACAAACTTGATTTGATAAATAAAGAAACGATTTTGGAAAAAGTTGTAAAGTCTTACGTCAACAGCTGGGTGTTCGAACTGTTGGCGTGCTGTCCCTTAAAGCTTTTGAACTCTCTTGAAACAACATTTCCTCTAAGCAGAGATGTCTATCTCCTCTGTGTGACGAAGAGCAAGCAAAATTTCTCCCCTCGCACTGACAACTTCAACGAGAGCTCTTCTCTTTCACATTTATACACCACTGTTGTGTAAGTGTGCACGCATCATGAGTGCGTTTGTATATTTCCTTTTACCTCTTCCACTGAATCGCACCAAAGTGCTAGAGCATTAGCTAATAAATTCTCTGAGGTGGATTCAGATACTTTCACAGAGGTGTACACGCCGGTGAGCACTCTGCTGTATGGTTTTCGTAGATGAAGCGTGGACACGCAAAATCAGCAAAATAAAACAATTTATCGTAAAATTTTCGGTTTTCCTTGCAAATTTTTCATAGCAAGGCCAGATCTACTCTCTATTAATTGAAGTTCACAGAAGTGTTCGCTCAACATCACGCGCCAGTGGTCACTTGGGTGTATTTAGACGAGAGCGCGTGTGAGCGATTCATGCGAAGAGAATGTGTTTCACTCGCGCCAGCTGCTTTAACCACAAGCACACACTCAAATGCTGTCTATTCGACACTGAGAAGAAGTGCGCTTTCCTCTTTGTGCGGTGCTTCGTTTTTTTCATTCTCGGTGTGGCAAAAATCTGACTCTAGCGTGTATAACTCTGGTGAAATGCCATCTCTGCCTCTAAGCAATTTGGCGTTCATTACTTTGGGATTGATTTCGCATTTGAGAATTCACTAAAATTAACTCCGTGAAAAATCGCGTGAATCCAGCCGTGTCTGTGTATATGTGCAGATCTTAGAGGCGTGTACTTATGTCAAACCTTCGCGTGACAGACACCTTCGGTCTAACTGATGGGTCTGACCAGACCTCTATACACTTGCGTGTATTTCTATGCATTTTAGTGTAAATTAGATGTGTATTCAGACTCATTTCTTACAAATCTGGTATACATATATTTTAGCATAGGTCGAAAGCCAATAAAATTTTTATGGGACAAAATTTTTCAGAAATGTTAAAAAATCGGAAAATTCAATAAATAATAATCGAACTGAATGCTTGTATTAAGGAGTGTATTGAAAATAAGCTATCCACATACATTTGTGTTGTACGCATGTATTTGTGATGTTTTTTATGCTCAGATCGCAGCATGCTGTGCGTTTGGCTGTCAGCTTTCGATTCTTTACTTGTTTGTGCGGTTGAAATTCTGCGTTTTCAAAATGACGCGTATTGAAAAGGGTATTACTATGCGAAAATCGGCGAAGCGGTTTGGAATTCATCATGCCAGTGTTGAAAACATAGTTAATAAGTTTGGAGAACATTATTCATTGGATGAGCTACCAGGAAGAGGCAGAAAACCCGGTTCTTCCAACCCGAAACTGGACCAGAAATATCTGGTAATTGTATCTCTAATCATGAAGAACAAATCAATGTCAACACGTGATTTTGCCAAAACAGCAGGAACGAGCGTCGGAATGGTCCAGCGTATTAAGAGGCGAAATCACCTAAAGACCTACAAGAAGCAGAAAATCTCGGAACAAAGTGTAAAACAGAAGAAGCAAGCAGTAACCAGGGCCCGGAGATTGTATTCGCGTCTTTTGCAGGGTCCGGATACATGCGTTTTGATGGACGATGAGACTTATGTAAAAGAGGACTCAAAAACCCTTCCAGGTCCACAATACTTTACCGTCGTCGTTGGGGAGGATGTGAGCGATGCGGACAGGTCGATTCAAGTAGAGAAACTCGGTCGAAAGGTACTGGTATGGCAAGCAATATGTTCCTGTGGTTCGAAGTCAACCATTTTTTACACTACCGGAACTTTAAATGCAGAAATTTATCGATCTGAGTGTTTTCAGAAGAGATTGCTGCCTTTATATAAGAAGCATAGTACACCTCCACTGTTTTGGCTGGATTTGGCGTCGGTTCACTATGCCAAAACCACTCTCAATTGGCTTGCGGAAAAGGGTATACATTTCGTTGAGAAAAATATCAATCCACCAAATTGGCCTCAGCTTCGACCCATCGAACGTTACTGGGCAATCGTAAAGAGGGTCTTCAAGAAGACTGGTTAGGCAGCAGGGAACATGCAGGAGTTAAAAAAATTGAGCTCAAGCGTCCTAAAATGCGATGCAACACTTGTCCGGAACTTGATGAAGAGCGTTCGATCAAAAGTTCGAAAACTCGTGAAGGAATATTCATGCAAAATACATGCGGGATAATAGAAAAAAATCTTGCTGCTAGGTGGATTACGCACGTTTTTACGTTTTGCGTTCGACTCATCAGTGCATTGCAGTTCACGTTGAGTTTCCACACCAATCAACAGTTCAACTTGAACCCCTAAACAGACGCAAAGCCATCTGTACTCAAGACACTTAATCAAGCCTTATTGATCGTTTTCAGCTAGTAGTTTGATATTTATTTGATATAGCAACGCCCTGATGAAACGAAGACGAAACAGAAAAAAGTAAATAAAAACCATGAATGCTTATTCTAAAACGGAGTCACCCTATTCACTTTGTATTTTGGCTTTACTTGATTCGCTGTTGATTTGAACCTGACCGTGGAATTCGAATATTGTAATTATAGTCGACTTTACCTGCGACAAACAATCTCATTTACTCACTACCTCAACAAAGTTGCATTCTTTATAAGTTTACATCGAAAACAACAGCACTAACATGAGGGAATAAATACAAATGTGCAGATACATTTCATGCGACTCCGCAAGGATAACTGCAAGTGAATGTGCTTCGTGCCTTGCTGATAGCTGCAACACGATACCTGCGGATCGCGAACATACCTCTCGACACACGTTCTTTGATATGACCGGTCGGATTTTATTTCATTCGCTTCATTAACCGGAGACGGCTTAAATCGTATCTGACATGGGAATGATTTGTCATGGGAAATTTCTACGTTCGTTGGTTTACATTTTCGGCGAGCTTTTGGAACGAAGAGGAAATTAGAGCTATATCAATCATACGATAGTTTAATGGCAGTCGCTAACGAGTTGCTGTCCTAATGAGACAAGTTTTTACATACTAAGCTCTGGAACTAGTGATAAATTCTATCAAACTGAACAATCGTCATCATTGCCCGTTGCCGGTTCTGGGGTAGTAATTGGAAATGTGGTATTTATGAAATCCATGAACTTGTTTCACACTTTAAACCATTATTCATTAAACTTTAGTTTCCAGGATTATTAAACTTCGATTACACGGAGCGCAACAACAAACTGTGAATCCGGTACGTCTGACACCTAGAACTATCACGTAAATTTATGTGGTACTTATTATCAACGCAGTTGTACCTCGTAGCGAAATGTTGACTGATTTTGCAGTTTATTTGCAAGTCGGCAACGTTGGCACCCATATGCCTTCTAATGAGAGATGTTTGAGCTGACGAAAGCTTGAGTGTGTAATTTAATATTGTTTAATTGCGAATGCAATCAAAATTAATGACTGCAGTTGATTAAATGACATTAAAATGCACTCGCCTAACCAGTCTGTCACGGCGAATCCTAGCGACGTTCAAAGCTATTTGCAATGAAATACTGAAATTACGATCCTTGTTCCTAACAGAGTGTGCTTCATTTTTAGTTTTTCATTTTACATTGTGACTTAAATTTTTGTCACACCAGTCGGAGAAAAAGTGTCCAACTATGATACATATGATACTATCTTAATTACAATAATTTATAATCACTGCTTCACAACCGAGAGGCGTCACAAATGGCTAAGCTATGCTCCGTCCGGATCTACCAACTCCAATCTTCGTAAAAATGTGATTCGTTCAAAATTTTACGATACACATATAGATAGATCTGCTTTCTCAAACGGAGTGGGACACGGAACAGAATTCGTAACAGTATGCCGTGTGGTGCCTTCGAGTTATAAGCTGAGACTCTGGGAAATGATGGTGCTGTTTACAGAACAGAGCGGAAAAAAAGTATTTGTATTTTTATGCGTTGGGTGTTCTGGTGATGTGATCAGTTAGCAGAGATTACTGTTCGTTGTGTCGATAGTTGAGTTGATTAAAAATAGTACGAAATCTGATAGCAAGTTCATTTTTTAGTAAAATTCATAAATCTGTATACTTAAAGAGTGCACCAAATTTTATGTATTTTTTCGATGATTCTTGTAACTATCGTTATTGGTTTTATTTTTTTTGAGGAAAATATCTTAGTTTTTCCCTTTCTCGAGTTCATCGAGATAGCATAGTGTTTGTGTGTGTATGTACGCAAAATATGCACTTGCTTTTCTCGGAGATGGCTGAACCGATTTTTACTAACTTAAATGAAAGGAAATTACTTTCCCATATTGAATTTAAACGTTCCAAATTCCGGTTCCTGAATTACAGAGTGAAGTTTGTTTAAAAAAACGAAAAGTTCTAATAACTTTGGCACAAAACTGATTACAAATTGTATTTTATTTAGTTGTTGGCCAAACGAACCGATTTTAGTTCTAGTTCTAGTAGTCCCGGTTCCGGAAGTATCGAAAACAGTAGACAAAAACTTCGAAAACGGAACTGTTTTCATTTTTGTTTTTATTCGTGATTCGATGAGATAGGCACCACTAGGAGTATTGAAACAGTAACATTTAGAAAAGTGTGGGCTTTGTCCTCTTTTATCAGTTCTAATAATCCTTTACTTTCCTTCATATCTAAAACTTGATCGACGTTTTGGTGTTTCGTTATATTTTTTAAAATAATAATATATAAGGTGAGGAAAAAGATAGAGTATAATATTCATCCATTCTAAATCATTTGAAATACCGTAGAAGAGATTTCGTAAGCATTCGAACTAGTAACCTGAAATAGAAGAGAAAACTATAAATGTAAGTAAGAAAAGTGAACTTAAGGAAACCGAATTAAAATTGTTTTGTATGTTTAAAAATAAATATAGTTTTGAGCTGACTCAACCAAAAGAGCTGCGGAAATTTAGTTTGTTTTTTTTTGTGAATTCGGTTTACAGTAGTTCCGAACAATCTCAAAAATTTATAATGATTGGTTCAAACCCTAACCCCGAGAATCCCGAACAGTCTGGCTACAATTGCGCGGCTTGCCATCGTCCAGACAACGATGAAACGAATATGGTATTTAGAAAGAACTGGAACAGTTAGAGGAGGAGAAGAAAAAGCAAAAACGGCAAATTGAAAGAGAGATGATTTTGCACCGGAAGAGACTGCAAATGCAGCAGGAATTGCTTGATATGCGTCAGCAGCTGGAACGGGAGAAGCGGAATATGGAATTGGAGTTTGAGAAGGCGCAGTTGGAAAAGAAAATTGCGGAAGAAGAAGAGCATCAGAAGAATCTGAACGAAATGCGGGCAAATATGAATGAAAAGTTGAAATTGTTGAAGCTGAAGCGAACTGTTGAAAGTGATGTTGGAGAGTTGCAGAGCAATAAAGAATCTGCCGTCGGGCGTGTAGAGAAGGAAGGCTCAAATGAGAAAAGTCAAAACAGAACAATAGCGGAGAAAGCGAAAGCAGGAAAAATAGAGCCCGAGAATAAAAAGTCGAGAAATGGAAAGCCGGAAATTGCTGATCCGATATTAACAAGTTATTCTGATATTCGAGGAGCGTACCGTAAACATTCTACACCGAAGGTGACGGCTAGAGTTATTAACAAACAGGACGGCATCCCATACAATCTACCAGAGAGCTTTCCTTTGAATCGAGATAATGACGTTACGCATTTCGGTCATCCGGAAATCCCGAAAAAGAAGGAAAACAATAGCGGCGGAAAAATGAAAATAGTGCCTGAAGTTTCGGAGTCTGAAAGTGAAAATAGTTCAACGGATAAAAATGACATTTCGGAAGAAGACAGCGATAGCGATACAGAAAGTTACGTAGAAGAATAAAATAGCTCGGTGGATGAAGAAGATAGATTCGAGAAAGAAGATGGCAGCGAAATGGAAAAAGAGAGTTCTGATAAAAGTGATAATGATGAAGTACCAGCAAGAAGAAAAAAGGAGACGCAACTTCGTAAGCATCGTAGCCAATACGACCCGACAAAGGCTCAGCTTTCTGCGCGTCAGTTTCTTTCAAAAAAGTTACCAGTCTTTTCTGGAAAGTTAGAAGAATGACCTATGTTTATAAGAAGCTACGAAACGTCAACGAAACGTCACGTCTTCAGGAATGCTTGAAAGGTGAAGCGTTGGAAGCGGTAAGAAGCAGACTACTGTTACCAAAAAAAAAATTAAAAAAAAAAAAAAAAAAAAATATATATATATATATATATATATATATATATATATATATATATATATATATATATATATATATATATATATATATATTAATTTATTTGTTGTTTTTTTCATTCATTCATTTTATTAGGTTTAAGTGTAATGACTGGTTGATGAATCCTCAACATGAATTATATCGAGAAAGCCGTATCTCGTCTGAGTTGTTTCGAAGTGCT
This sequence comes from Malaya genurostris, assembly GCF_030247185.1. NCBI lineage: Eukaryota > Metazoa > Arthropoda > Insecta > Diptera > Culicidae > Malaya > Malaya genurostris. The sequence goes on from NC_080572.1 coordinate 99,609,235, forward strand.
GTACTTAAAACATGTAAATCACTAGTCACCTACGAAAATCAACTGGGTAACACTGTTAGGAAGTTATAGTTACTACAATAATTACTACAACAATAGTCAAATGTTAAAGCCTATAAAAATTCTTCTACTTCGGTTCCAAACAACCCAAGTACACTGAGGTCTTTTTCACGCGGGGGATACGTATCGCGTAACTTCGGAAATCCGCGTGGCTTCGAAAATCCGCATAGAAAAAACCGAAAAATTAAAGTTTTTCTTTCTTATGCCAAATGTCTTAAATGCATTAAACGTCCACATCTGGTATTATCTCAAAACAAAATTTTTGAAAACAATTGACTTTGGGACTTTAGTAACTTTGGAAATTCGCACAGAAAACATCCACCAAACTAAAGAATTTTTTATGACAAATGTTCTAGAAATGCGCGAAACGTTCAGATCTGGTGTAATATAATTTTTTTTTTTGAAAATTATTCGACTTTTGAGCCCCCCCCCTTATGGCGTATTTTCATGATCACAAACACTCAAACTTTGACCGCCGGAAGAATTCATTCATCAAAATACGATCTTAAGGTGAAATTTACCACCAGGAAGTGAGCGCAAAAGTGTGGCCGCTTGAGTTGAATGAATCTTCGCACAAAGCAGATGATGTAAAACTGACACATAGAAACTAGGAATATTTTTTGGTGATTGAGCGTAGTGGGCTTTTGATAATAGATATTATTACACTAAGGTCTTTTTTATGCGGTCTTTTTTATGCGATTTTTTATGCGACTTTTTTATGCGAGTTTTCAGAATTATGCGGTTTTTTTTATGCGAAGTTTCAGAGTTTGCGGTTTTTTTATGCGAATTTTCAGAGTTATGCAGTTTTTTTATGCGATTTTTTTATGCGAAGGTTCAGAGTTATGCGGTTTTTTATGCGAATTTTCAGAGTTATGCAATTTTTTTATGCAAATTTCAGAGTTATGCGGGTTTTTTATGCGGTACGTAAACTCGCATAAAAAAGACTTCAGTGTATATTATTTCTTTTCTAACACTTAAGACAAGCATTTCTATACATTCGACGTACACGTATTTTGTTGATTCTATTCTTTCAAATATATTCAACTGATGTTTTAAAAATTGGAAAATAGTATTTGAAGCGATGTTTGCCTTTCTCATATAGAAAGGTTATGCAATCACTGTGAAAACCGATTTTTGAACCGAGGCCCGGGGGGCCGAGTGTCATATACAATTCGACTCAGTTCGTTGAGTACGCAAAATGTCTGTGTGTGTATGTGTGTGTATGTGTGTGTATGTGCGTATATGTGTATGTAACGTTTTTTTGCACTAACTTTTCTCGGAGATGGCTGAACCGATTTTCACAAACTTAGATTCAAATGAAAGGTCTTGAGGTCCCATAAAAAATTCCTGAATATTATTTGGATCCGACTTCTGGTTCGGGAATCCTGTAGGCCCATGCGTAATTCCTAAATTTCATGCGGATCCGACTTCCGGATCCGGAAATATAGGGTAAAGTGTGTTAAAAATTGTATATCATCACTTAAAATGGGGAAAAACCTTAAAAAAAATTCTAAATCGACCTCAAATCTTTTCCAATTGATAGTTTTTATCAGTGGACGGTCAAACAAACCGATTTCGGTTATTCTTTTAAGAATCGAAGAAAATTATTTTGAAGAATACCACAGTATTATATATGATAGTATGATTGATATGAGAAAGGCATCATTACACCACTAGGTGGATTAAAACAGGTTTTTTTTCCAAAAATTCTGATTTTGAGACTCAAAACTATAATATTGTAGAAGAAATCGTCGAAATTTCAATATAATTTAAAGCAAATTTGCAAAATTTTCGCCAAACCAATCATAGTTCTCGAAAACCAATTACGGCTTCACAAAGCAAAAATTAAAAATTGCAAGCATACTTTGCTGTTGTAAACTGAACTACGAAATGTTAAGTGTTTTTTGTTTTTCGAGAATCGATCCAGTTTTTGAATGATTGGTGAAATTCACAACGCTTGCATTCCACATTAATTTCACCTTAACACTCCTAATACCAAGCCTAAAAAAGTTACGCGAAGCACCAAGCCTCAAAAAAAGTTGGAACGGTAACTTTGAGCTACCATAGCTCAGTTGTTACTTGACCAATTTCGATAAATTTTTCACCCTCGAATTTTGTGAAGTTTGTAGATTATTTTAAGTATATCATTATTGGCAATCTTTTAGGAAAAACTAATGAAAATCAGATTTTTCCCGTTCCAAGTTTTTTTTCGAGCTCAAAACGTGCCCTATCTGCATTCATGCGGCACCTGCATCGCGAATCGGATATTGAGAACTTCAAATTTACCGAGTCATAACTTTGTTGTTAGTCAACCGATCTTCAAAATTTGTTCACCATTGGAAAGGTAATACTTCCAGAAATAAAATGCACTGAAAAAACCGAAAAATAGGGTTATCTACCCAAAGTTATAATGAAAACTGTAGATAGATGACCTAAGAAAAGATGAGACTTTTTACTATGATCGTAAATATCCCGAAATTCAAAGCGATGACCTATATATTTTTATAAATCATTCGATTGCTAGTGATACCAGCTACAATTTTCGCTCAATTACCATTCCTACACAATCAGAAGAAAACATTGAGAAATCGATGAATTTATAAATATATATGAATTTTTCATTTTTTTTCACATGTTTGTATATAACTCGAAAATTAAAGCGATGACATGTAAATTTTTTTGATTCAAAATATTGAAATCATTACCAGAAACAATGTATTGATGATCAAAATTATATATCCGTTCAAAGAATCTTAAGAAATTTGGTACAAATACAGAGAATTTGTGTTATTGGGAAAATTTTGCCAAACAACATGAAATCAAAACTTTTAAATTATGACTGGCGTGTTCAGGTAGCGTTTTCTGAACCGAAGTTATGAGCAAAACTAGTTCAAAAACAGGTTATTTTTAAACTGCTATATCTAACATTGAGGAAAACGAAAAAAATCCGTTTCTTGTATTTGACAAAAAATATTTTCGAGCATGTTTATAAAAAAAGGCGGAGGAGATATTTTTTAAAATTTTGTTCAATTATGTTCATACATTGGATTTTTCATTGAAAAATATTCGTATCAGTCATTTATTAGCTATATAAGGTATTTTTGTTTTCTAAAGTGTCATATTAATTCATTCAAAGTGCATATTCGGGAAGAAATCGTTCTGTATTCTTCGGGGAATGCAGAATGGTGTCGCTTTTGTAAAATCTCTAACGCCTCTCGGTGGTTGGAGGTTTTATCAACCGTGCATTTTGGCACCTGCAGATCGTTCAGCATCCTTTCGGGGATGCAGGACGACTTATTTCTTTCTGTTTTGTTCTGTTTTCCCACCTCACCCAATTCTCAATTCCCTTCCATGTTCCTTTTATCCTTCCCCTCCCATCAGGAAGTTGATGAGAAGCTACGCAAGGCACGAATCTCCAAATAACTAGGGGAACATGCCACTTGAGCCAATTAGTTCTGATAACATAGGTGCAGGGTTTCATTCAGTAAAAAGCATTCAAACGAAGAGGTTGTTTTTCGAGACGAAGACAACTGTAGGCTGCGAATAGATTGGTTGGTAGGTGCAAATCGCAAAGGCTGCTGCAAAGCCAATATTCGGGGCGATTCCAGTTTCATAAGTGCCTGAAATAGTGAAACTCACTTCACTGAGAAATATGGCCTAACCGATTTGAGAACTGTTTCAATTTGTAGGTTACACTAGTTCATGCACTAGCTTCCATGTTTTTCAAAAATCAAACAAAACTGTTTGAAGAATACATTTTTATATGAGAATAAGAGAGATATGAGAAAGGCATCATTACACAACTAGGTGGATAAAAACAAGTTTTACTTAATTTCGTATGATTTTTGTGCTAAATTCAGAATTCTACTTTTTCTAAATTGTTTACTAATAGAAAATTCAAATAATTTTCGAATTCTATACATTCCGAAATAATTCTAAGTTTGTGATATTTAAATTCTAATATTCTATCGATTATAATTGATGTCGTTTAGGATAGCGGAAAATTTAAGATATATTTTTTTGTTCTCAATTGCTAGTAAAACAAAAATCAAGCAATATTTTTTTTAAACTTTAGTTGGTTTCTTTGGCCATGGGTTAGTATATGGAATTCGTATAAATTTACGTTCTATTTCTTTTTGTACAAAGCCATTGAAATAATTTAAAATTTTCGTGTTGTAACAAAATTTATTTTATTAATAGAAACAAATTCTACGTCTCTTTGAAACAGATGAATTCAAAACGGATTCCAATATTTTCACTTTCATTTGCAGAAACGTTGGAACGCAATATATATCAGAAATTTTGAAATTTTCGATCTTCTACCGATTTTTTGAGATTTTACGGAAAACCTAAAACAAAAAAACCTAATTTTAGTAGTTATCAATTCCGTTTGGGTTGTGCATGAAAATTGTTTAGATCTTTTGTCCAATACAAAAACATTATTATTTTTAGAGTTTAGGTATATTTACCAAAATTTTTAAGATTTATAGTGAAATCCAAGTTTCAGTTTTTTTTGTAAATTTTGTTCATAATAAATTTCCAACTAAAATAATAAAAAAATATATGTCATAAAATTTCAAAGTTTTGATTTGTTTTTTTTTTTGGCAAAATTTTCCCAATAATAGAAATTCTCTGTATTTGTACCAAATTTCTTGAGATTCTTAGAACGGATATATAATTTTGATCATCAATACATTGTTTCTGGTAATGATTCCAATATTCTGAATCAAAAAAATGTACATGTCATCGCTTTAATTTTTGAGTTATATACAAACATGTGGAAAAAATTGAAAAATTCATATATATTTATAAATTCATCGATTGTTTAATGTTTTCTTTTGATTGTGCAGGAAAGGAAGTTGAGCGAAAATTGTAGCTGGTATCGCTAGCAATCGAATGATGTATAAAAATATATAGGTCATCGCTTTGAATTTCGAGATATTTACGATCATAGTAAAAAGTCTCATCTTTTTTTAGGTCATCTATCTACAGTTTTCATTATAACTTTGGGTAGACAACCCTATTTTTAGTTTTTTTCAGTGCATTGTATTTGTGGAAGTAGTACCTTTCCAATGGTGAACAAATTTTGAAGATCGGTTGACTAACAACAAAGTTAGGACTCGGTGAAGTTGAAGTATTCAATATTTTCTATGCGACGTTTATGCCAAAGGAAAGAAAATTGGAAAGCAGATGCGCATATTAGGCGCGTGAAATAAACTTGGAACGGGAAAAATCAAATTTTCATTGGTTTTCCTTCGCCAATCGTCTGCTACAAAGTTTTGGAATCAATCTACGAACTTCACAAAATTCGAGGGTGTAAAATTTATTGAGATTCGTTGAAAAACAGCTGAGCTATGACAGCTCAAAGTTACCGTTCCAACTTTTTTTGAGGCTTGGTATTTGGAGTGTTAAGGCAGTCTTGTAAATTATCACCATTTTTGGTGCCTGTTGTGATCAAAATTTCATTTTCCTTTACAAAGGTGCAGAAAGCTTTCCAAATAAGTAATTTCGATAGGAATATAAATTTCGAAATCTTCTTTCCTATTATTAGTTCGTGGAATCAGGTTGCTGCCGTTCACCGTAGTTTGGGATGTTTTGAGCCTCGCATGAAAGTAATCCAGAATCTGGATCTTCTGAACGAACTGATCACTGAGCTGTTAAATATGAGTAAAGGTCAAATACTTGTCTGTATTTTCTATCTCATTGCCCGGTTGAATATGAGACAACTAGAAATTCTCCTGGAACGAGCCTTCAAGCAAATGAGAGGTCTCCATCGAACTATTATTTACACTCATTTCGGTTGCGTTACAACATGTTTCATTTTCATCCACGTATATCGGTTGAACGGGCGGTCGATCGAAGAAATAAATAACCATTACGACAAGAGCTGCCGCTTATATTCGAATTCTGCCTTTACATGTGCCGCATCGAGGTACACATGCAAGATAAAAGTATAAATTAATTAAACTTACCCAAGTGCACTTTATCTTGTACATGTTGTTACCCAGCAGCTGCACTAGAAAATGCGTCCCTAAGCTGTGTTTGCCAATGTTCAAATGTAATTTTAACTTTGAGTCCCCCGGCCATCGAACCCGCCAAGCAGTAAAAGACACCACTCTTTGTTTGTAGCTATACAGTAAAAGTTTCAGCTATCTGTCTTCTGTCCAGTTTACTCATTGCGCTAGGATCTTGAACTTTGAGACACCTGAAGCAGTGTAGAAGCATGCTAAAGTTTTTCCGCACTCAACATCGATGAAATGACTTTCGGGAGGTTTTAAGGTTACCAACTAGACGATTTTCAATCTAACCAATACAACACGGGAAGTAATTAGGCAATTTTTCATTGCAGAACGTGTAAGATCAGATGGGAAAAGGTCCGTATTCAATTTCGGACTCAGGTTGAAAACGTGACAACCTGCTTCGTTCCGGTTTGAACGCGAAAACAAGACACGACCGTACATAACGTACAGCAGCAGCAGTGCCGTTACTACCGTCGAAAGGCTGTTGCATGGACCACTACTTAACGCCTCTTTCAACTGCATTTTAATGCAAATGTCTGGCCCGTGGGCTTCATCGCAGCCAGCGCCCACAGCTCTGTTTGCAAACTTTGGCTTAGCAGGCCGCACCAAACCAATCATGCTGCAACTTGCGATTGTTGCTTCGAAGTTCCAGCTAATTGACCCCAAAATGAAAGCTGGTGGTAATTTGTACGAAGTCTTACTGCTGCTGCCTGAGTGGGTTGACCAAGTTCTGCCGAAGTTTCACAGATTTCGTTCGAAGCACCCATAAATTTTCTATTTTAATTATGTTTGTCTTGGATGGTGCAATGCAAGAGAGAGATGAACGTCAACAACACGCAAAAAACCGGATAATACCATTAAACAAGAGATTTTATCCGATTCATTGACCCTGATGTATGTTCACAAGCATACCTAAATACGAGCCCCATCATCATATTTACTATCAAGTATTGAAGTGCGATGCATATTGCGAATAATAAGTACCAATGAGCAACGTCTGTATGCGATGATGGATATGGAAAGCGCATTGTCTTCGATGTTCACCGATCCATTGGTGCTAGCTGTTTACAAGCAGAATATTCTGATGAACTGTGATAGCTTGTATTTGTAAGAGATGAAAGGAACACCGCGTGGCGGCTGTGCTTAATTCTTTTATCTTTTCATTCGATTAAATTTGATCAATGTGAATAGTTCGCGAACTATGTGCATCTATTTATCCGATGTTGAACGAAATGACGCATGGTCAAAATAGTATACAGAAAATTCTCCCGCGATCCCAATTCAACCAAAATATTAGTTGATTTTCTGAATTAAATTGGTTGAAATTTGGCTCAACTAATCGATAGCTGTTTTTTCTAAACTGTCATTTTTGTTTTTCAAATATCGAAAACGATGGTGAAAACAACTACACATTTTGTTTAAACAAAATTCTGTTAGTTGGAAAACGAAACGGTTTTAGTTGTTTTAGATATTGCAATTAGATGAATCTATTCAGGCAATGTTATTGATTTGCGATGAAAATCAAGATTTACTTATTGTTTTTTTCATAAATACGTTTATTTCTTAAGGTAATTTACATAAGTTTTTCTTCGCCGTAGCATCACTTTTACATAGAATTCTTGTCCTAATATAATTCTAATATAGTCACAACGATTTGAATTTAATAAAACATATTCCTCTTATTTTCTAAATATCATATTATTTTAACCAAACGATTAACTGCTATAAATTATAAAATAAGCTGAAATTTTCATACATTTTGTCGATAATTTCATAAACTATTTCCAGTTTGTTTATGTCAGTACATCATTCCTATTCAAATTTAGCTATTGGATGAACTAATGGACGCAGTAGGAGTCAGAACTAAGTCTTAAAAGGGTCAATTATTAAATTAAAACTCCAATTATCTTTATGAAATGATAAAGAAGTTTCATAAATAGAAATAATTTTTTTTTTTATTTGGATCTCGTTGTCAACCTTTTTCTAGGGGGAGAGGAGCTTCCATTTCCCTCCTGCGAGGATTGAGGGGCACTTCGTTCGTGGTTCGTCTCGTCATCCATTTTCGCATCGATGGTATTGTTGTCGATTTCCGTCTTCTTTTCGTTGCTAGTTGCTGTAGATGCTCCTTGACGTACATTGGTTGCAATTGCTGGTTGGTTGGAGTGTAAGTTGTTAACTGCAGCCGGTGTACTTTGTTCTATAGAGGATACTGATGGTTTCGTTGAAGGGGATGCTTCATTGTTGTTGGCGGCTGTCACAGGTGTACTGGGGTTGCTTGGAGTTTGTATCAAGGAAGCACCGTTGTCCTTTGGTGCGGTTGTCTCATTGTCCAGTTTGTCACATGGCTTACCGTAGTGAACAGCTTTTTGGCAATATTGACATGTGGCCATCTGAATGTCATAGGTAACAAGTGATTTGCACGGAATTCTTGTATCTTGACCGAAAATCACATAAGAAGGTATAGGCTTCTTCAAGTGTATGCGTAAAAAACGTACGCCATTTAGAATACCGGGGAAAAAATTCTTCCACATTTTTTTCTCGATAGAGAGAATCTCTCCGTATTGGGACATAGTTTTGCGAATATAATAATCTGTGACGCTTGAGTGAAGATCATGCACACGCACTTCTATAGCACTATCATCCATATATATCCATTATTTTTGGATGAATCATGAATTGAGATGATCTTGTAACAATAAACCATAACATAGAAGAGAAAATTTTGGTGCATATCATGAAGGTTGTGTGATGATTATTCATTAACATGGATTTCATGGAAACAAAGAAGTAGACCTTGTGTCTGAAATTTTCACGCATATAATCCTAGGGCATAACATTTGGTTGAGCACATTTTGTTATTTACAATCTCATTAATTTATTTATTTCAGTGCGAAGTACTAACTTGTATGCAAAATTTTCAAACCCCTTTCACCGTCGATGTCGTTTTCATTGACATTTTTAAACAACGCAAAAAGATTACAAGTAAATAAATAATTGTTTTTACATTGCGATTTTGTTTTGCTTTCTGTTGTCTTCTCCCCGAAATTTGACAGCATTCAAAACAACACATTTTCCAACTACTAGAATATATGAAAACTAAAAACCATATTGGTTGAATAAGAAAATTTTTTTTGAATCAATTGTCGCAAAAATAAAAAACTGCAATATCGTAACTTTATGATCGAAGGGTTTTCCGTGCGTAATTGAGAAATTAAAATTATTGATAATTGTCCTAAATGTCTTTTTGCCTTTCTTCATAGAAAGGTAATAGAGTAGCTATATATATACAAGGTGAGATGAAAAAACTGCAACCAACTTCAGACTGCTGTCATTTCTAAACCGCTCGTCCCACAGCTGTCAGATTTATTCTAGTGGAAGCTCATTATATTATTTACAAGCGCACGAAAGCATTTTGGTGGGAATTTTTCAGAAAAAAAGTTATTTGTGATGGAATTCAAGTGTGATAGTGTGATTGCTTTGCATTTGGCTGGAAAACCACAAGTGGCTATCGTTAGAGCCCTCCAGCATTTAAAAGTGAATAAATCTTTTGTGTCTCGTACCATCGCTCGTTACCGTGATACTGGTAGCGTAGCCCGACGTCAAGGAAGTGGACGAAAAAAAACAGCAACATCGGCAGAAATGGTTCGAAAAGTGAAGAAGCGAATTGAACGAAATCCGCGTCGCAGTGGCCGAAAAATGGCTCGTGAGCTGAACATATCGCAATATGCCATTCGGCAAATATTGAAAAATGAGCTTGGACTAAAGCCATTGAAGTTCCAAAAAGTGCAAGATCTTACTGATGCGCAAAAAAAAGTTGGACTCGAAAAAGCTAAAGAGTTGCTTCGCTTGGCCGAAAGTGGTGAACTGCCGAATTTGGTTTTCTCCGATGAGAAACCATTCGTTATCCAGCAGTTTGTAAACAAACAAAATGATCGTGTTTACTTGCCAGAGATGTCAGCTGAAAATTTGCAACTTCGGTTGGCCACCAGAACTCAAAAGCCGGCCATGGTGATGGTGTGGGCCGCCATAACAGCCGATGGTCGCTCGCCGCTCGTATTCATCGACCGTGGGGTCAAAATAAATGCGCAAATCTATCGCGAAAATATTTTGGAGGGAGTTCTGAAGCCCTGGGCACGCAAACATTTCGGCCGCAGACCTTGGACATTCCAACAGGACTCAGCACCATCGCACTCAGCACGCGCCACCCAAGAATGGTTAAGAAATGAGGTTCCTCGCTTCATTTCCACCGCACAATGGCCACCAAAATCTCCGGATGCCAATCCGTTGGACTATTGTGCCTGGGGTATTTTGGAAAGCAAGGTTGGCACTAAAAAATACCAAAGTGTCGATCATCTCAAGCAAGCGCTTCGCCGAGAATGGGACAAAATACCGCAGAGCCACTTTCGGGCAGCGTGTGATGGTTTCATTGGCCGTTTGAAGGCCATAGTTCGTGCCAAAGGTGGCCAATTCGAACAAATCTAAACCGATTCTCAAATTTGATGTTATTTCCGACATTTTTTGCTTTCATTCAATAAAATTTAAAAAAAAAATGAAAAAATTATGGCGTTTTACTTTGTTGCAGTTTTTTCATCTCACCTTGTATATATAAAATAGGTATAGAATTCACTCAAACTTTTGATAAATTTTCAGAGTGTCATATACCAATATGACAAAAACAGTACATTGACTTTGAAAAAACGTGATTAATCCGCCAGCAGTGAAATGTTACCTTTTTTTTTATCAACGTTTGTTGTGTGAATATTCTTCGATGTATTTAGTTTTCATGAAATTATTTTAATGACCATCATTTCAAATGACAGTTTGAAATTTCAATCACTCAATACCTTGTAATTTTTGAACTTCAAGACGAATCGAAGATAGAAATGCATGAAACCTTAAAATTATTCCTTTCAATATAAACGTGTGACAGTCGGTTAAGCATCCCAAGAGATGTAGAAATGAATTCCCCGTTAAAGTTTTTTTCATTATTAAGTTTTTGTCATTATTTATGAATTAGTATGATGAATAAATTGAAATAGTTTTGAACCCAACTTTGAAGATTTTTTAGTATCATCATCTACTATGAGGGTCTTGAGCTTGAGCTTGAGCTTGAACTACCACCCCTGGTTGCTACTCTGTTACTGATCGGGATTAGCTGAAATTGTACAGGAAGTTTTTAGATTATCCGACCTGGGACTGATAAATCATGCATCAATGTGCATCTTCTGGTAATTCCAGAATTCATTGATCAGTACCGGCGCCGGCCAGGCCCGAACGTAGATCGTCTAAGGAATGGGAAGGGATGTTAGTCCAACACTTGTTGTTACTAGAGGCCGTATATACTACTGCGCACTCCACAAGTGTCACGGGAGAAGGATATTTGTTAGTAAAAATTTTAGTATTGGTATTATTCACGCGCGAGTCAGTATGTTCCGATTTCAAGATGCTCGGATGCACCACTAAACTCACTACACACTAAGATTTAATTCCTTTGTTCGGTAATATTTTTGACGACAAATTTCGGTAATCTATAGAAATGACCGATATTTCGGTACATGAGTTTTCTTTTACAATAATTATGCAAATTTTTACCGGACGATCAGTCTTACGTGAATTTTCATTACAGAATTTTGTAAATAGATATACAACTCATGCGGTAAATCTGAATAGTTGCCGAGTACGGTAAAAACCATTCTGTCAGTATGGTAAAATTATCTTCCAATAACCGAACTTCTATGAAAACTGATTGTCATGAAACTAACTGTCAAACAGTTTTTAGTAAGTGTCTTTTTATTACCCAAACAAAAAAATTTTGAAGAGTTCATCGAATGGATTGAGGTACAGGTGCAAAAGTTTTTAAAACATTTGAACCACTAAAAGCTTTTTGTTTACTTATAGGCAGAAAATAATTTTGTATCACTTGCTGCCTACACAAATTCGAGGGTAATTTCTGGTTGAGTCGACGGACTGTGCAGTGTTTTGGAAGGCGCCCATAATTGTGGTCAGCCGGAACATTTGACCTTTTTTCATGGAATAAAGCCATAGCCACAACAGGTTGGAATTTCCTTCATTCGTTTTTGTAAATTTGTGTTGTTTTTTGAAATCCGAAAATCCAGAATTTTAACCAAAGGAAAACAAACTAACAATAAATTACCGAACAATCAGTTAGATCCAATTGGTTCACAGTGTACGGTAGTTGTTTGACAGTTCAGCAATTACCGAACGATCGGTAATCAATTTAATTACCGAAGGTTCAGCTGTTGAAAATTCTGTAAAAAATTACCGAATTCTGCGAAATGTTCTAAGTGTGTAACTTCCCGAGTGAACGTTTCAACAATATCCTATATTGAAGTCCCGGGAAGTCTTGATTCACAGCTCTTATTCGAGGAAACTGAAGAAAAATTTGCAATACTATCGCGTAAAGAATAAAAACTTCCCTATTTTTGCCTTTCTCATATAGAAAGGTTATGCAATCACTTGAAAAACCGACCAGTGAAAATTGGCCCGGAGGGCCAAGTGTCATATACCATTCGACTCAGTTCATCGAGCTGAGCAATGTCTGTGTGTGTGTGTGTGTGTATGTGTCAAATAATCTCACTAGGTTTTCTCGGAGATGGCTGAACCGATTTTGACAAACTAGGCATAAATGAAAGGTCTCGTGGTCCCATACGGAATTCCTGAATTTCATCCGGATCCGACTTCCGGTTCCGGAATTATAGGGTAAAGTGTGTTCAATATTGTACACCGTCACTTAAACCGGCGAAACAAAAAACGTAAAAAATTTTCTAAACTGGTCTCAAAACTACACAAATCGATAGTCATTATCAATAGGCAACTAAAAAAACCGATTCCGGCTATCCTGGTTCCCGGTATCCGGTTCCGGAAGTACCGAAAATAGTGGTCATATATACCAAAATGGATCTCACTCACTTTTCTCAGCGATGGTTTGACCGATTTCCACAAACTTAGATTCAAATGAAAGGTCTTCCGGTCCCATACGGAATTCCTGAATTTCATCCGGATCCGACGTCCGGTTCCGGAATTATAGCGTAAAGTGTGTTCAATATTGTACACCGTCACTTAAACCGGCGAAACAAAAAACGTAAAAAATTTTCTAAACTGGTCTCAAAACTACACAAATCGATAGTCATTATCAATAGGCAACTAAACAAACCGATTCCGGCTATCCTGGTTCCCGGTATCCGGTTCCGGAAGTACCGAAAATAGTGGTCATATATACCAAAATGGATCTCACTCACTTTTCTCAGCGATGGTTTGACCGATTTCCACAAACTTAGATTCAAATGAAAGGTCTTCTGGTCCCATACGGAATTCCTGGATTTCAACCGGATCCGACGTCCGGTTCCGGAATTATAGGGTAAAGTGTGTTCAATATTGTACACCGTCACTTAAACCGGCGAAACAAAAAACGTAAAAAATTTTCTAAACTGGTCTCAAAACTACACAAATCGATAGTCATTATCAGTAGGCAACTAAACAAACCGATTCCGGTTATCCTGGTTCCCGGTATCCGGTTCCGGAAGTACCGAAAATAGTGGTCATATATACCAAAATGGATCTCACTCACTTTTCTCAGCGATGGTTTGACCGATTTCCACAAACTTAGATTCAAATGAAAGGTCTTCTGGTCCCATACGGAATTCCTGGATTTCAACCGGATCCGACGTCCGGTTCCGGAATTATAGGGTAAAGTGTGTTCAATATTGTACACCGTCACTTAAACCGGCGAAACAAAAAACGTAAAAAATTTTCTAAACTGGTCTCAAAACTACACAAATCGATAGTCATTATCAGTAGGCAACTAAACAAACCGATTCCGGTTATCCTGGTTCCCGGTATCCGGTTCCGGAAGTACCGAAAATAGTGGTCATATATACCAAAATGGATCTCACTCACTTTTCTCAGCGATGGTTTGACCGATTTCCACAAACTTAGATTCAAATGAAAGGTCTTCCGGTCCCATACGGAATTCCTGGATTTCATCCGGATCCGACGTCCGGTTCCGGAATTATAGGGTAAAGTGTGTTCAATATTGTACACCGTCACTTAAACCGGCGAAACAAAAAACGTAAAAAATTTTCTAAACTGGTCTCAAAACTACACAAATCGATAGTCATTATCAGTAGGCAACTAAACAAACCGATTCCGGCTATCCTGGTTCCCGGTATCCGGTTCCGGAAGTACCGAAAATAGTGGTCATATATACCAAAATGGATCTCACTCACTTTTCTCAGCGATGGTTTGACCGATTTCCACAAACTTAGATTCAAATGAAAGGTCTTCTGGTCCCATACGGAATTCCTGGATTTCAACCGGATCCGACATCCGGTTCCGGAATTATAGGGTAAAGTGTGTTCAATATTGTACACCGTCACTTAAACCGGCGAAACAAAAAACGTAAAAAATTTTCTAAACTGGTCTCAAAACTACACAAATCGATAGTCATTATCAGTAGGCAACTAAACAAACCGATTCCGGCTATCCTGGTTCCCGGTATCCGGTTCCGGAAGTACCGAAAATAGTGGTCATATATACCAAAATGGATCTCACTCACTTTTCTCAGCGATGGTTTGACCGATTTCCACAAACTTAGATTCAAATGAAAGGTCTTCCGGTCCCATACGGAATTCCTGGATTTCATCCGGATCCGACGTCCGGTTCCGGAATTATAGCGTAAAGTGTGTTCAATATTGTACACCGTCACTTAAACCGGCGAAACAAAAAACGTAAAAAATTTTCTAAACTGGTCTCAAAACTACACAAATCGATAGTCATTATCAGTAGGCAACTAAACAAACCGATTCCGGCTATCCTGGTTCCCGGTATCCGGTTCCGGAAGTACCGAAAATAGTGGTCATATATACCAAAATGGATCTCACTCACTTTTCTCAGCGATGGTTGGACCGATTTCCACAAACTTAGATTCAAATGAAAGGTCTTCTGGTCCCATACGGAATTCCTGGATTTCAACTGGATCCGACGTCCGGTTCCGGAATTATAGGGTAAAGTGTGTTCAATATTGTACACCGTCACTTAAACCGGCGAAACAAAAAACGTAAAAAAATTTCTAAACTGGTCTCAAAACTACACAAATCGATAGTCATTATCAGTAGGCAACAAAACAAACCGATTCCGGCTATCCTGGTTCCCGGTATCCGGTTCCGGAAGTACCGAAAATAGTGGTCATATATACCAAAATGGATCTCACTCACTTTTCTCAGCGATGGTTTGACCGATTTCCACAAACTTAGATTCAAATGAAAGGTCTTCCGATCCTATACGAAATTCCTGATTTTCATCCGGATTCGACTTCCGAATCCTGTGTTATAGGGTGCGTACTAGAAGAGTTTGTGTGTCATGTTAGTTGGTGGCCGTACGAACCAACTTCGATTATACCGGTTCTCGGGTTCCGGTGCCGGAAGTGTCGTTCTCTTATGGATGGCTTACGCAATCAAAGCACTGTTTTATTCTGTATGTTATGCATAAAAAATCACTTGGTTTCTTTCAAAAATCGAAGAGAAAATTTTTGAATAGAATACCACAATATTATATGTACATGAGAAAGGCATCATTACACCACTAGGTGGATTAAAACAGGTTTTTATAAATGAAATTACGTGATACAAAATAAACGAGTGAATAAGATTTAGACAAAATAGTTGATTCATTGCATTGACATATTCTAAACAGTTGTTATAAAATCATTTTAAATCACCAAATAAAGGTCAACAAAAGGTTGATTCTGTATTATTTCCGCTTTATTATTTTAATTATTTATTAAAATTATTAATTGGTTATATTGGTTGATCTGGGCAGCCGGCTACCGAGAAAAATATTAATTTATTGTTTGAAATATTAATATCAAGTGTTTTTTTTACTATGTATTCAATATACCGATATATGTTATCTCTGTTATCAACTTTTATAATATCAACGGTTTTGTGCAATAGTTGATTTTTATCATTCAATTTATAATCCTGAAAGAATAACATGGAAGAAGAAAACATTCCAAATAAAACTTTTCTCTGAAGCTAGACGGAAATTGATAGGTTGAATGAAGAGATAATTTAGTAAAATAGAGTAATCAGAAGTAAAACTTTGAAAATATCTGATAACTGAGAGGAAAAAGAAACGCCTTTTACGACATGGAAGCAGGAACCCAGTGGATCTATTATTGGTTCATTTTTTCGCCGGATTCAACACGGTATCTAGGCTGGTACTGTCCGGAGAGAGGTAATAGGTACTATCAATCTCCTAGTGAACTCCAGCCCCTCGTCATCTACTTTGAGGGTCTTAATTTTTAAAACTCATCACCCTGTAATTTCAAAATTGGAAGTCAGAATCGAATAAAATTCTGCAATTTTGTATGGGATCAGAAGTTTATTTGAATTTGAATTTTTGTTTAATAAATTCGTATTGGCCTTCTTTTAGCTTCTCTATTCCCGCTGCTTTCGAAAACGGAATTCGGTGTAGTCAGTTAAATTCGATTAATGGATTGTATACCATTTAGACAATCTAAGAGAAATCGCAGTGCGTTCCAAATGAAATTTGTGGGTACCTTCCGGGATCGAAAACCGAATACCGGTAATAATGAAATAAGTTTATTCGGTGATCGACTCTCAAAATCTGTTAATCCGACAAATTTATGTGAAATTTTTACACTAATCACCCTGTATTTCCTGAACCGGAAGTCGGATCTGATAAAAATAAGGAAAATTTTGAGACAGTTTTTAATTCAATGGAGATCGTAGAATTTCGATTGAAATTTGCATCACACAATATTGAGATCTCTAGTGCCAGAATACGCCTACATAAAATACATTCGTAACAATATGAAGAATATATCGAAAACTATTTGGCTTTATAACCTTTTCTCTATTTCAATGACTAAGAATAATAGTCAATGTTTCATTTTTCTTTTTGTGACATTCAACCAACCAGAGATATATAAACAGATATTTTGTCACAGAAAATATACTTTATTCAAGATTGTTTCCTAACAACTGTCAATGAACACCTAAAACATAAATAAATGATTCCTTGTAGCAGTTGATACTGTTCATCTTAGCTCTACTGGTAATCTCATATAATCAAATCATAAGTTGGAATGAGATCTGCAATCTATGCTCAACACCTTGACTCTGAGAATAGGATGAAAATAAGTCCACTCGCTTCGCGTTTTCGCGTGTCTATAATAGCAGTAACGCATAATTGTCGAACTGTTATTTCTCCGTTATTGATTCTTAGAGCCGAATGGATTGTAACAATTCGTCAATTGAAAGTCGAGTTATTCGCAAAATAACATGGCGACCGTACTAATGAGGTAACTATTAGTACAATAATTCTGTAATATGTGTATTTTTTCCGTATATGCATAGTCAATATTTCATTACATATATATTCATCTCTTACAGGTAAGGACGACGGTGTTAACTCGAGATTACAACATATAAATCATATTAATCGATTCCCCAACGTTTGAATGGTTGCTGCACTTGTTCATCGATTGCCGCACTCAAAAGGTACTTTTCATTTCTAACATATCAGGCCTATAAAGTATCAACCGCCCACTTTGAAAACTGATATTTGCAATATACATATACTAACATCACTACCGGTTGTTGAATGGAGTTCATATTTAATTTGCCTGCCGCAACATAACATCTCGCATGAGACACTCGAAGCACTTGATCGCGTAGGTTGTATTTATTTCCATCCCTTGAGAAAAGAGAGGCGATTTGCATATAACGATTTCCATCATGTCCCTACCAGTTGCACACAGCGAGTGAGAATATAGTGCGATCGTAAAAATAGAGCATGTATTTTGTCTCCTCGCTAAGCCACTTAACTCGATCGTCTACAATCCCCGAATCGTGGCAAACCTGTTTCCCTGGAATCAGCTGCAGCGGTTGGTGCCAGCGGAAATCCTACCGCACTCGAACCAATCTTGCTCTGTCGATTGTAAAATGTCGACAGCACGGTCCATAATCGGGCCCGCATCGTCAATCAGATTTGCAGTCTTATCAATTACTTACTCAATTGATGATCAGACTCACTCACGGCTTGTACTTATCATGGCGCTAAGCGATTGCAATTTGTTTAATCAACAATTTCTCTTTCCGGCTGCGGGTAAATTAATGTACTCGATGGGTACGTCGGCAAATTACGCTACGGGAGGTTGAGATTTAAGAGTTTTGTTCATACTAATCTAAAACTTATTATTTATATTATCGAATTAGAAATAGTTTGACATAAAAAATCTTCGATAAATATACTGATCGTAATATTCGATAGGCCTTTTGATTGAACGAAACCAACGTCGGCAACAACTCACACATTTGAAGTGGCTTTCCCAAAAGATCATATACAGCGGATTCCGGTTGCCGGCACGCAACAATCTGACTCTTTGTACAGTATCGAATCATAAGCTACGGTTCACTCCAAGAAATCAAAACATCCAACGAAAAGTGATCCAGATGGCTTACGTCTGTAATCTTGCCTCTTCACAAACACTCGTGCCTAATGTACGAGAGCGCTAATCCCGGCTGGTCTGGTCTGCTCGAAGCTAAATCCTCAATAAATTTCAGCGTTATGCAAATTCCACTGCGGACAACTACTCTGCTTGTAATGAAGACTTTGCCTTCTTCTATGCGCTTTCTCGACCGGGTCCGTTCTGGATCGGTTAACAGTGATTGTGGTTTGCAGTGTTTTTTTTTGTGCCAAAGCTTTACTTAACCACTCTTGTTAGTATATATGCTATCGCATTCACGTAAACATAGCGAAAAGGCGGCTTCTTTGAATTGGATTCATGATAATTAGAGGTTGTCAACGATGTCAATTTTTTCCGCCTAAGCTGAGATTTACCAAAGGAAACTTGAAATTTAGGGGGAATCAATTTAAAAGATGCGTTAATCAGCGGAATCACAGTTCACGCAAGGTTACGTTCAAGAACAAGAAATTCAATTAGATAAAAAAAAAACTATAAACTGATGGCGACTTGAATCGAGAGTCATTGGATCACAAAGTACGTCCGTTAATCGACTGAGCCACAGAAGCATACCTTCTGCTAGGCTGCAAAACGGTTCATGTAAATGCGAACTGTCGAACTTGCTAGCCAAATGCATCGTTTTAAAATGCAACTTCATTGATTGAAAAATCAATGACATCTTAATGATTGTAACTTTCACTATTGTTACTTTTTTTTTTAGCATTTTTGCACCATGACACATTTTCCTATTCCAATAACGAAAAGATTTTCGTTAGAAACAGTTTGAAATTTATGATTTTCATCCGAACCAATGTTTCGATTCACAAAAAAATGCGTGTTAGCATTGTATTATTCAAATGGTGCTAGCAATTGAATAAACATTAATCTATCTATCTATCTATCTATATATATATATATATATATATATATATATATATATATATATATATATATATATATATATATATATATATATATATATATATATATATATATATATATATATATATATATATATATATATATATATATATATATATATATATATATATATATATATATATATATATATATATATATATATATATATATATATATATATATATATATATATATATATATATATATATATATATATATATATATATAGATATATATAAATGCAGAGATCATTCTCATCACTTAAGAACGGATGGACGGATTTACATGAATCTTTTTTTGTTTGATTAGTTTCTACCCCCACCGGGTTCGTACATCAAAAAAATTAGGAAAATTTGTCGGAAAACTGGGAAAAATCCAGAAAGTGGTTTTGTATAGATAATGGAATTTTCCACTGAAAAAGTCGTCAATGATTGCTAGATCTATGATTGATGTTTGGCGCGCAATGAGTTGCATAAGCGTTTGGTCGTCGAAGAAAAGAATACTAGATCGTAGAAAAAATCTTTGGCGCGCAACGAATAGTTTGTGTGGAGATGTCCTGGCGATGGCCTGGCGGAATGCATATAGAATAGTTTATAAGGTGAATGACCTTAAGGTGTTAAAACCTCTATAATTGAAACAAAAAAAAATAGTTTATAAAAACCGCTGTAGGCAGGAGAAAAAATTCTGATATCGTTCACCAGTTGATGGATTATGTGTAATGGAGTCAGATGAATAATATTGGTAATTGTGAGCGTGAGTTAAACAAATCAGAAACTCAATGAAAAGATTGTGCTTCAGCGCTATGTTTAAACTAAGAGATTTGAGATTGAGACTACCATTTTATATTTCATGTTTTGAGAAGAATTTTCAAATTGGTAGGATCAATATCAAATTAAAAATTAAGCGTCGTCTCTGCAAGCAACCAAAAGTCCCACAGTACCTGAAAAATATCCACTTTATTAGATCTCTGAAGAACGCATGGCACTTCTTAGCAACCTGAACGTGCAGAAAAATTTTTTTAAATTCTTTCTCACTTCTTAAAAATTATTTCAAATTTGTTTCTGTTGCATTGGGTGAAGATTCAAGTATGAGCAATTCCTTAAAAACGGACTGTTCAAAATACTTTGTATGCTGCTTAAGCCAAATCTTTTTTTACGAACTTTTGGTTACTGGAGCTAAATACAACTTGTAAATATATCCTACTATAATGAATGAACAACTTTAGAAAAGAAAACCTTCAACATTTTGTATTTTATCAATACTAAATTCTGATTAGTGATCATTTTTAATCGATTACCGGAATCTAGAATCACATCTGGAAGAGAAAATGTCTATTATATCGAAGCCATTAGAGAGGGATCTGTGTTCAGTGCATTGACTCAAAGAATTAACAGCAGTATTTGACATTTTCTCATAATTTTTTGGTGATATTTCTGTTTGGGTTAAGGCGAATGTGTGTCGAATTCCATTGATTGTAGGTTAAGTAATCAGAAAAATAATGGAGAGAAATTTCAATCATTTAGTCATTTGATAATCCTGCTGTCCGAAAACATAAATTCGAACAAATAATTTTTGGGCGAAACGAAGTTCGACGGGTCAGCTAGTTTAATTTCAAATGTAAGATTGTCAAATCGGAATCGCCTGCAGCTATCGAAGCAACGAAACTTTTTTACGTACGTCTGTTGTAGTTATTAGGATATTAACTCGACGTAAAGTATGTTTTTATGCCGTGACAGTCGACGATAGAAACAAAAAATAATACAGTATTTGAACAATAAGAATAATTCTAAATGAGTGAAACGAATGAACAAAAGGGATATGAAATAAATATCATCGTTGTTCACTTCATACGAGCTCACTTTCAACCTTTGATAAAAGAAATCGAAATAAATTCGCCTCGAATTAAAACAAGTGCATCTACTGCAACTAATAAAGATGAAGCGCATGGTCGAAATCCAGTTCTATAAACAGTGTAAAGCAATTGAATTTTATAATTACAACAACAACAACAACATGCATTAGGTGTAGCACGAAAAAATCAAGTACAACACACCAGTGTACAGGGTACGGCACTCGAAGTGTAACCAATTAAAAAGGCCATAAATTCAGTTTGGAAAATTACTTTTACTTAATTCAAAGTACAAAATGTGTAAAAATAATACAAAATTCAGAATCAATTCACTTTTGCTCGATATGACCACCTTTTGCCTTGACTATGGCCTTGAGACGGTCAAAAAACGAATCGCAAGCTGCCCGAATGTGACTTGCAGGTATTTTGGCCCACTCGCGACAATAACTTTTTTTAGCGCCTCGAGACTGGTGTATCTTTTAGTTCGGACTTTTCTCTCAAAAATGACCTAAAGAGAATAATCCATTGGATTCGCATCTGGTGAATTCGAGAGCCATTGTGTAGACGTGATGAAGTTCGGAACGTTGTTTTTCAGCCATTCTTGGTTCACTCGAGCTTTGTTAGACGGTGCCGAGTCCTGCTGAAACGTCCATGGTCTGCCACCGAAATGTTTGTCTGCCTACGGCTTCAAAGCAACCTCCAGAATACTTTACCGATAATATGTCGCATTTACCTTGACGCCAAGCTCGATGAAAACGATTGGAGAGCGCCCATCTGCGGTTACAACGGCCCAAACCATTATCTGTTGCGGGTGCTGCCTCCTGGTGGCCTCAAATTCTCGTATGAACGGTCGGTCAAGTAAACCCTATCGTTTTGAGAGTTTACGAATTGCTCAATTGGAAAAATTTTCTCGTCAGAAAATACAATGTTCGGAAATTGACCGCTTTCGGCCAAACGATGCAACTCCTTCGCTCTCTCAAGTCTAACTTGTTGCTGCTTCGGTGTGAGATCATGCGCCTTTTGGATCTTGTAAGGCTTCAGATCATTTTTCAGTATGCGGCGAATGCTACGGTCGGATATTTTCAGTTCTTTTGCCATTTGATTGGCACTTCGTCGAGGATTTCGTTCAAGTCGCTTCTTCACTTTTTGAACCATCTCACGTGACGTTGCAGTCTTTTGATGACCACCTCCATGACGTTTTGCGATGCTACCAGTATTATTGAGTTATGGTGCGATAAAAAAAAACTTTATTCACTTTAAGGTGTTTGAGCTCACGAACAATCGCTGGTTGTGATTTTCCATCTAAATATAAAGCAATCACACTATTACGTTTTAAATCCATCACTGATTTTTTTTTCGCGTTCACTTTTGGCAAAATGCTTTCTTGCGCTTGTAAACAATACAACTCCGAACTGTCATTTAGCAAATTTCTAGAGAGCTGATGCCCGTGCGTCAGCTGCGCGAGTGGTCTGAAGTTGGTTACACTTCGAGTGCCGGACCCTGTACATGAAGGATCAAATCATAGATGTACGTGTGCATGACCTTCCTTCAGCCACTTCCGACGAATTCTTTCGAAGAATTTTACCATGTTGTATTACAGCTGCTTCAGCTATAACCGAAAGCTTGAACAAATAATACCAAGAAAACGGGAACACCTCACAACGATGATTCCACCAACAACAGCGACACCAAACCAATGGACAACGAATAGTGGACCATTGACTGATCCTTAATTTGCTGGATAGCAATGGGTCCTCCCCCCTCGTCAAAGTAAAATGTTAACAACGAGATCCAGTAGAAAAAAATTTTTTTTTTAGATTGTGCAATCGGTTATACGAAGCTCACATGATTTAGTCAGAATAAAATATTTTATTCGAAAAAAAACCTGATTGACAATTGTTACGCTACCGGTAGTGAAAATAAAAATTAAACTGATGGCACAAGCCGGTATCCTTGCCGTACCAAATCTCCTAAATATCTTATTTTTATTTCTCTCTTAAAGATCAACAAATAACAGGTAACCATTTTCATAATTCCTGCTTTAAATTGTGAAGTACATTACTTGAAAAATACTAACAAATTTTAGTGGAAAGATGAGCGAATGAAGACAATCGAACATTTATTACCTATACTATATAAACAGTCGAAACGGTGAAAAAATGTACAAAGAACTGTTCCAATTAGACTGAACCAAAAATTCCAAATTTACGAAACTTCAAAAGATTATACGTGGTCTTACTCAGGTCGATGATTCTGACTATAAGTTTCTGGTGTCCCAAACCATATGACGTTCGAGTTCTGAAAAATTTTTTAACTTGTACATATATAATTCTTACAATTTTACGGCGAGAACAAATGAGTGTGTTTCGTTTTTAATCGAAAATGAGTGCAATTACATTCTGTTTTCCGCTCTGGTAATTTAATACCATACACAATAAAATCGTCGTTTCGTTTTTGACTCTGAAACATAGAAACTCCTTATTATGAAACTGTACTCGGAATATTCAAATTACTTGACCGTTTCACACGCAATCCGACGAGAAAATTTTCATGGCGTTCAGTTGATTTTTTGTTCACTGCCGTTCTACGCATAACTGTCCCACATATATAGGAAATCCCATAGAATATGAGTCAATTAAGCGTAGAACTACGGTATACTTGTCTGTAAAATCGAGACAAAGGAAAATTTCTTCTAAGATACTTTTAGGCGCTCGTTTTCACTCTGCTAAGCACTCTGCGATCTTCTGTTCCTCGGGCACATCCCATTGAGCAAAATTTTGCTCATGTTTCGGCCACAGCCGGATCCCAACTGAGATGTTTTCATAAGTTTGTCATATCTGCCATCAGCAAGAAGAGTTCGCTCGCAGGGTGTCTCGGTCTTGTGTGAGGCGTACACACGCGATTGCCTCACGCTGACTTATTTTTGTTAACATTTGTTTTGCTTCTCCTAGGGGGACTCGTAACGCCACGAGCAGAAGGTGTGTTGTGGTGTTTTTCGATTCCCCACTGCTACCCGCCCCATCAACAGCAACAGCACACAACAGAGAAAGGAAAACCTACTAAGCATACCTACTCTCGCCTTGTGAGTCGACGTGAGTGACTTGAAAACATGTCTCCAACGTCTCGAACCTTTTCGTTCCACACGGCAATATGCTAAAATAAAACAAAAAATGTGCGTCCTCTTTAATACGTGCAATTGTGGTTGAGCAGGGTGTTCCTCTAGTGTTTGGAGAGTGATGCTAGTGAGAGTCGTCAAAATGGATAGAGATGTACAAGCCGGATTATCGCACGCATTCATATGGACGATATTTTCTTTCGATTTCAAAGTTGAACCATGCTATTTAAAATTTTCATTGTCAACTCAAAGCGTCTTCATTTTCTACGAAGATATCATATAAAGATCAACTGATCAACAAACAGAACATTAAATTGACTTTGGCCTAACGAAAAAATATGTTTGGTGCCAAATGTCTTAGAAATGCATGAAACGTCGAGATCTGGTGCAATCTGGAAAAATAGTTCTTTGAAAAGTATTGAAAGTGTCAGAGAGTTAACTTAAAAAAGATCTCGACGTTCCATGCATTTCTAGGACTAAACAATAAAACCACATAACTTTGAAAGTTCGCATAAAAAACCGCGTAAGAAACGCCTAACTTTGGAAATCGATGAGTTGTTTTATGAAAGTTATAGAGATAGATTTAAAAAAATTTCATCCATTTCTCGGCTCGAATATAGGATAGGACTCCAGCCAACTCTTCAATCCCCGTTTCAACGCTGTGGCAGCGACGTTTTTAGTATCGTCGAGGATGTGATGAATGGTTCAGTTTCTAAGCCACAGCTGTAAGTTGCTTGCCAAATAACTACATTCTTCGCGAACTTGTCGGTAAACACAAACTTGAATCTTCCCGTATGTTGGACGAATGTTTCGCCAAAATACGTTTGTACGTAAGTCTGTTTCATGTTCCGATTCTGATGTATACCGAATTTACACGGCCTGTCCGCATCGTTTTAAAGTTTACTTTAACGTTTGAAAGTTAGCTCTATCGCATCTGAACACATCACTGCTCAGCTGTCTTTATGATAACATTTTCAGTTGTATGACATAATCACAAATAATTCAAAATTAAAGTTTTCTGAAACGTTTAGTATCAACGAGTTTCAAAGAAGAAAACTCACGACGCCTTTCTCGTACCTGGGTAGGTATAAAAGGTTGACACTTGATATATTTCGTTCATCCAAAACGACACTAAATCAGTGAAAATCAAGACTTAAATTCAAAATAAGAAACAAAACAAACCAAGTACTGTAACAAAGATAACAATAACATAGAATCACTTAAAATTGAGCGTATTTGCAGGATGTTAATTGGTCTGTTTTGTATGAAATCGATAACGTGAATGAGATGTCTTCGCTATTCTGTGATGTTTTGTTTCAATGGCTCAGTTCTAATCTTTCTTTAGCAAAACGACCCATTGCTACTCCTTGGACTACAGCGTACTTACGTAAACTCAAGCGGGATCGTAATGCCTGGCAACGCAAACATCGTCGTTTTCATAATGCTGAGACACAAAGAATGTTCAAATACTCCAGTGAAAGTTATCGTAAATTGAACGCGCGGCTATACAAAGATTATGTCATGCGAGTTCAAACTGACCTTCGACGGAACCCCAAGAAGTTCTGGACATTTGTCAACTCAAAGCGAAAATGTTCATCAATTCCTCCAAATGTTTGTCTCGATGGCGTGGAGTCTAACTCAACGGTGGATTCGTGCGAGCTGTTCGCAACATTTTTCGCGTCGGTATTTGCTGAAAATACTGCTTCCGACGCCGAAGCTGATGTCGCTGCTAAGGACGTTCCTGAAAATTTAGTGCGTATGGATACGTTTATAATTACTCCTGAAATGATTCTTGCCGCTGCGAAGAAACTGAAAAAATCGTATTCAGCAGGACCTGATGGAATACCCGCTGCAGTTTACACTAATTGTACAGCTGCTTTAGCTGAGCCTCTGTGCATTATTTTCATCAAATCTTTCGAGCAAGGCATTTTTCCTGAGATTTGGAAGCAATCCTTCATGTTCCCCTTATTCAAGAGTGGTGACCGTCGTAATGTAAGAAACTATCGAGGCATAACAAGTTTATCTGCTGCTTCAAAGCTTTTTGAAATAATTGTAAGCAATGAGATGCTCTTTCGCACTAAACATTATATCTCAACTGAACAACATGGGTTTATGCCTGGACGCTCGGTCAGCACAAATCTATTAGTTTTCACTTCGACCTGCATTTCGCGTATGGAGGAAAAGGTACAAATCGATGCGGTATACACGGATCTAAAAGCAGCGTTTGACCGAATAGACCACCGAATACTCCTTCGAAAGATGTCGCGATTAGGTGGAACTCAAAAGTTCATTGATTGGTTATACTCTTACTTGTGTGGTAGAGTTTTACGAATAAAATTGGGCTCGAGCGTTTCATCTCAGTTTACGAATGTGTCAGGAGTACCACAAGGCAGCAATATGAGTCCGCTTCTGTTCTCTTTGTTTTTCAATGATGCTATTTTGCTGCTCAGTAACGGCTGCAGATTAGTTTACGCTGATGATTTGAAATTGTACCATGTAATTCAATCTCTTGACGACTGTGTCCGGCTCCAACAGCTCCTCGATACATTTGTTGCTTGGTGCAAAAGAAACTGGCTGATTATCAGTACTGCGAAATGTCAGGTCATAACGTTCCACCGAATACAGAATCCATTGCATTTTGATTATCAAATTGACGGACAAACGCTCCAAAGAGTTGATCATGTTAACGACCTTGGTGTTTTGTTGGATGCCAAACTTACATTCAACCGACATCGCTCAACTTTGATTTCAAAAGCAACACGGCAACTGGGTTTTATTGCCAAAATCGGACGTGATTTCAAAGATCCCCATTGCTTGAAGGCTTATACTGTTCATTGGTTCGATCGCTACTTGAGAATGCTAGTTTAGTTTGGAGTCCGTATCAGATTGTTTGGAACTTACGGATTGAACGTGTTCAGAAAAGATTTGTCCGACTGGCTCTAAGAAATCTTCCCTGCCAAAACCCGCTTGACCTTCCACCGTACCCCGATCGCTGTCGTCTGATAGGTCTTGATTCATTGGAACGGCGCAGGAAAATTCAACAAGCTGTGTTTGTGGCAAAACTAATCAATGGCGATATCGACTCACCGCAACTTTTGTCTCTACTTGATTTCCGTGCCACGCAACGATTGCTGCGTTCTACTAGTCTACTTCAACCGAGATATCATCGAACGACGTTCGGATTCCATGAACCGATAACTACATGTATAAGAACATTTTCCACTGTTGAAAATCTTTTCGATTTTAATGAACCGACACATAAGTTTATTCAGAAAGTGTTACGATCGAATATTTTATAACTTGACTGATATATTCATTAAGACTTATTATATTGTCAGATGAATAAATGGAATAAATAAATAAAATGTTAATTATACAGAGATGCAAAGAGAAAGAAAATAAAGATGAATTTAACTGAAGTGAACCGATTCGTTCATTCTAGCCTGTGCAATTGCCCGAGCAGGAAGTAATGCAAGTACATTATTCCGTTTGGTTCTGGTGCAGAGCACAGTTCCAGTTCCAGTATTGAATCAATAGCGGATCGTTCGCATAGTCAGTTTCTCTTCAAAGTTTGCATAGGAGCAAAACAACGAAAAAAGCGAAATCTGCCCTTCTAATGGCTCCCAATTTTATCTAAACAACTATTAGAATTACTTATCTGTTTAAATGTTACCAATCGAAAGTGAATATAATCAGTTTAGTAGAGGTTTACAGTCTAATAGATTCTAATTAAGAAAATTTTCGCATTTTCTTCTCAGCTCTGTTTTAAGTGGATTTTGTGTGTATTGCGTTTTGTTGACTTCAGAGTATTCAAGTAGTGTTAGATATTTTTCTTCGCTGGAAGATTATAATCGCTGTGTTCAACCATATCAGTATCGCATCCACAAACAACAGGTCAGCTAGGAAACAGATGACGGAAGTAGGCGGCATCCATCGGAATTCGAATTCAACTCGTCACTCTCCAACTCGAACGCCACCATAAAAAGTTTTTATCAGATCCACCTTTATTTTATTATAAAGAACATTAAATATTACTTCGTGATATTTGAATGTTTGATGTAACTTATCCGCACTTTAGTGTTAGAGCAACGTTCCAAATTCTAGCAGTGAAGAAGAGAAAAGCTTGCACAGTTCACACAATCGATTAACTAATTGATATTCGGAAGTGTGAAGGTAGCGTGCCAGATTTATTCGAATTCACGTCATCCTGTTATGTCTCTGAAATTACCCACCCGCCTATTTCATTCGAGTTCGATTTGATTTTATTTCCGTACGCGATCGACCACTTTGATCGAAATTACATGAGTCGTTCTTTATAGCAGTGTAAACCAACCAATAATTTTCAATTCCCAACACTGGACTAGAGGCGTATCAATTCATTGAGGAAGAAACAGGTAGGAAAAACATAGCTCTTTTGCGTTAGTGAAATCAACTTTACTTCAGCAAGCCAAGTAAAACTAAAAAACCACGTGGTTGCTTTCGTCACACCATTCAAACTAGTTGTCATTGAATCCAAGTATGTTTATTTTACATGTATGTCGTCATACAGAATTGTTTACAAAGTTTTGGTTACCAACTCAAGCAAGCCATGTGGTCTGCACCACCTGTTTATATCACATTGGTATCAATTTACTTGTAGTCAACTTTTATACATAAAAGCAAAGTCCTGGCATTACATTCCTTTTGTGGAATTTGGCCTTTCTGTTTCAAACAGACTTCGCAGCCGATTCTTAGTGTACGGAATCATTGCATGGCTAGTACTATGGATCCTACTGACACTAAGAATCTTTCCAGGTCGGGGCTCGAACATACAACAACTGGCTTGTAAGACCAGCGTCCTATGCATAGAACCGCCAACCCGGGACAACTTTTATACATGATTATGGTTAATTTATTGAACATTTCTTTTCGTGTAATAGTTAACTCACTAATCCGGAAACAAATCAAATTTTTAAACTCATCGGCTATATTGTATCCCATTTAAATCACTATACTTGAGCATCCCCAGAACTTCAACAGTCGTTGCATAGACTGCAAAACAAAAACACTGAACACGCAACCGAAGAACTGGCCAGAGATTGGCATACGTACACACATATGCCAACGCTCACTGTCATGCTCATTCGCTCACTCATTTTGTTCGCCACACTTTGCCCCCTGATCGACACCGGTTGACAGATTCAGCGAAGGCGCGGACCGCTCCGGATCGTTGGATTCAGCTGAGGACGCGAACATCGGATCGGAATCGCACAAGTTTCAAACATAGCTCCACATGTAGCTTATAGTTCATCGTCGCGTCACCGTCGTCGTCGTTGTTGTCGCGTGGTTGTTTGTTGTTATCGGTAACGTTTTTCCGTGCTTTCCAACCATCAACGTTTGAACTTGTCTTCCAGCGGACAGTGTGTGTATTATTTGCAGTAAGCAAACAAGTCGTTGACTTAAAGATTTTTCGTATGACTAAGCAGCACGCTGTATTGTTTGCTGCTTCTGGTGCTTCTGCTGCGTAATCTTGGATACAGGAAAAAAGAAAAAATGTGCATTACCGCTTGACAAGTCCCTTGGCTCTCAGGGAATTCGTTCAGTGCCGCGGACGTCGTCGTGTAGGACGCACTAAGCTACCAAAGCGGTCGTACGGGCAAGGATGAAAAAAGTTTAGCTACTGTTCTGAACGCTACCGGCAAGCACCAAGCTAGTGGTGTTTGTAAGTCTAGTGTAGTGGATAGTTTTAACCAACAGAATTACAAAATCGTTGCACTTCTAATAATAGAATGCTACCACTTTACTGATTTTAGTGCGATAAAACTTTTTCTTATTCGGTAGAAGAGCTGGTTTGGTTTATGTGTGTATTTGGTGGTTCCGGATTTCGATCTAGTTTACATCTAGTGATGACTGAATGTAGTAGATCGCTGAAAGATAACATACTACGTTGTAATCCCTTTGGATTATCGCTGGAGAAAGCACGTGTCGTTCGAATTATTATGAATGCGTTGTTTATACGAATAAAGGATCCGTCACCCGGTCGACAATAAATCTTCGATTACATGGACTGACTCGTAATAGCGGGCGAAATGAATCAAATATTTACTGTGAAATCTATATCAGTTGTTGGGTGCTCTGTGATTGCTTGATTGTTTGATTGGGTCAGATGAAATTTATGATTAAAATGTTTGTCATTTTATATACAAGGCTTGCAATGTTTAAAAGTAGCTCGTTAAAAAGTTCAAACAAAAAAGATTGTTGTGATCAACGAGCATCGAATCGTTCTAAATTGAAATCAAAATTGAATTGAAAAAGTGATAGACGAACTCACTTTAAAAAGTAGACGTTATTTGTACAGCCAATAATAATAGAACTGACTGTTCACAGTCAAAACAATTTTTTATTATATTTCAAGTTTTTTTCCATTGATTATGCCGGAAATCATTGTCATAACAAACGTACCACGATGAATTGATAGAGACCACACAACGAGGAAGAGATAGTATTACAATCGATTTAAACAACGACGATTTGTATTCTATATTCTTATGTGGAAAAATAAAATAGAATGCTGCTGCGAGCTAAATATTTTTATATCATTTATTTATACCCGGCTTTAAAGGCAAGCTAAATTCCGTTTGTTAGGAAACAATTTAAATACCATAGGATTTTTTCAAAAAAGTTACTTCAAAGCATTAGTATTGTATCCTATTCTTATAACAAATGTGATTGCTTGTTTACTTATATATAATTTAAATCAATAATGTCTTTTATTGATTATAGTATTTTCATACATAAAACGAAGGTTTAGTCACTATCTGCTTACTGCAAACTTAAACAGTTCAATTTGAACCGCTAAGCAGACGTAAAGTTATTGCTATTTGCAACACACTTGTAATAATCACCGAAGAGCTAAGTCTTTCGTGACGTTATTTTAAGTTGAATAGAGACTAAGGTCTTGTTGGCCGTATCTTACCAAATTTTGTGCTGCTTTTCTAGTAAAAGCTACTTAGGAAATGATATTTCTAATTCAATAACTTTTTAATTGGATATTTCAACACCGTGACAGTCACAATTGTCGGTCGGATTTATCATGCTACATCACTATTAAAAATAGGAATGCAAAAACAAGAAAAGATAGAAAGTGATTGTTTTACTTACTTTACAGATGGACGACGACTCATTCGATTGGCCTATAATAGTAATGGAGTCAGCGGTCTGACCACCAGTCAGAAATTGTGTTCATTCTACGTAAACGATATCGTATTAGTTATTAGGCCATTATGACGAAAATAACGCTACCCAAGTAGGAAACATTGTTCTAGTATTGTATTTCTTGATTCTTTTATTTTTCGAAAAACTTTGAGCCAGAACAACCTTTGAGTATTTGAGTATTGCCAAAAAATAGAATTTGTTGAGTATGATCGATGAATTCCAATCTGTTTCAAAGACAGCAAGAAGTTAGTAATGTTACCACAATATGAAACTATGGATTTTCATAAGAATACACCTGTCACGAACTTCTGCAGATTGTCGAAACATCCCAAAAAATTCATCCATTCTATTTTTTTTATTGTTTTTACATAGAAACTTTGGGAAATCGATAACCGAAAATAATTGTCTTCTTTTCTTCAAATAAACGATGTCCTGGAGATCAGAATGAAAAGATTCAGATATAATACCCCAAATTTTTGTAACGACTATTTGAACCCAACAGAGGGAGTTATCTAGCTTTCCACTCTTGTTCATTGATTAAACAACAAAGTTGGGCATTTATTGATTTACTATATTCAACCCGCGCATTATGACCAATACACTACTGAAGTTTCTAAAATATTTAAAGCTCAAAAGTAAAGACTGTCCCAGAAAGTATGGACGCACTTTGATTTCGCTGTAAATAATTCATAAGTGTTAGATATTATTCTCAACATTTGCTACTTAGCCATTGTAGACTAGCTGGCGCACCTTCTTGCGAACGTTCCTCATTACATTCCATACAGACTTCTTGGCGACAAGTTTTGACACTTTTTTCCAATCTTTTACGAACTGTTGAATGGTTTCGGCTGCCGAGACATGTTTTCTAAGATGTGCCTTTGTTAATGCCCAAAATTCCTCAATTGGTCGAAGTTGTGGGCAATTTGTTGGATTCATGTCTTTTGGGACGAGAGTGACATTTTTGGTAGTATACCATTCTATCGTTGATTTCGAGTAGTGTCAAGAAGCAAGATCTGGCCAGAAGACAACAGGATCCTTGTGGCTTCGAATCTTTGGTAGAAGTCGTTTTTGTAAACATTCCTTGATGTATATTTCGCTATTCATTGAAGCAGTGAAGTGGTGATGAAGGGTTTCGAAATCTTACCACAGCTACAAATTGCTTACCAGAGCATAGCTTTCTTACCAAATTTTTCGATTTCAATCGATGTCTCGGACTGGTTTAACACTTGCCCTTCTCGCACCGTATAATATTGTGGTCCCGGTAAGGATTTGTAATCGAGTTTCACGTAGGTTTCGTCGTCCATGATTATGCAGTTCAAATTTCCAGCAAGAATCGTATTGTACAGCTTTCGAACCCTCGGCCTGATCGATGCTTCTTGTTTCGTACTACGTTTTGGTTGTTTCTGCTTCTTATAGGTTCGAAGATTCAAACGTTCTTTAGCACGAAGAACATTTGACTTCGAAGTGCCCACTTTTTTCGCCACATCCCGAACTGAAACCTCCTTCTTTTGCTCGAACGCCTTCAGTACACGTTTATCCAACTGAGGGTTAGCAGGACCTTTTTTCGACCCGTTTTCGGTTTATCCTCAAAGGTGTTTTTCGACGTTGTTCTGCTGAAAGTCCACGCATTTCGAAACAAACTAATGAAAACGAATAAACAACTGCACAAGTGGTTGAAGAAGAGTGTAAACAACAGGACGCAGCCATAAAAATTGACAGAATATAAAAAGTGAACCACTGCGAAATGGCAGCGGTTTTTGGTTGCGTTTATACTTTCTGGGACAGTCTTTAAGTACAGTTTTTGCCGGTTTTCGTATGAAAGAGAGTCTTAGTTAGTGACGTACTGCTGAGCGAATCCGTGTCCCTTTGACGCAAATATGCGCAAATCTGAAAGGCCTACGTCTGGTGAATGAGCCGCATGTGATAGCATTTCCCATCCACACATCTCTATCCACTCCTGGACCGGTTTCAAAGTGTGAGAGGAGAATTGCTGCAAAGGAGTATCATTAGCCTTTAATTGGTGTCATATTCTGGTGGATTTAACTGATTTTTTTCCTCGATTCGATCATATGTTGTTCTTAATGTTAAAAGTTAACCATTTCACTCAGTTTTAGCAGCTCGTGATTACATCACGCTGATCCTACCAAACACAGAGTATTGTCTTCTGCCAGAATCGATTTGCTTTTGCAGTCTATGTTGATGCATCACCAGAACAAATCTATGATTTGTGCGCCTAGAATTCTTAAAATAGATCCAAATAGTCACAAATAGTTCAACGGTACATTTGCTCTCTTTTGCTCAATTCATGTGGTACCCATTTTCCTATCTTATGCACTTTCCCATGTCACTTATGCAGTCGGAAATTATAAGGTGTGATTTTTGCTGATATCTTTTTGGCAACACTGTTTTTGACAGATCATGCGTGAATCGTGCATTGTGTCGTTTTTATATAAAAATTGTGCTCAGCGATGAAACTCATTTGTGGTTGAATGGGTGAAGTGACATCAAGCCAAATTGCCGCCTCTTGAGTCCAGCCAGAAACATTGCAAGAGCTACTAATGCATCCCAAAGAAGTCACTGTTTGGTGTGGATTATGAGCCGGTGGCATTATTCATAAAATACCGGCCAAAATTGGACCTTTCGCACGGGCCATCTAAAGCGGATCCGCAGCCAACATTTGCATGAAATCATCTTCAAACATTAAATTATATTGATCGTTTCCAATAAAGATTTCATCAATTTTCTCAAATTTTTTGATTTTTTTTTAGAAAATCAAATCCAATACCTCTTAAACAATCACCCTTCACATTCAATGCATTGTTTTTTAGTTTGCGTATCATCTTCATACTTTCTCAGATTGTCCCAAATTTATGATAAGGTGCACATAATTTTATGTTCAACATGTTTTTGCTATAATCATAAAGCTGGATGTTTGTGGTGAGCTTAAACAGATTTTCACCGAAAATTTAAATAATGCTCCGACGATCTTTGATCCACTTGGTCGTATAAGATAATAAACTTTTCATCCAAACATGTAAACTTGAGATGGGTTCTTCTTCTTCTAAGATGGGTTCTTCTAAAGTGAACTAAAGTTCTTATTAAAAGAAAGATAATTCCTTATTCTTTTAAATTGAAATGTCAGAAATCAATCTATCGATTATCTGCATATTTTGGAACGGTCGCACTTTTAGGATTATGGTACAAGTTGCATGCATTCGCGATGTTTTAAAAAGTACACAAAAGCGAAAATACATGCCAAAATGCATTCACTTTTATTGAGTTTGTGTACTACAAAATAAAATTTATAGCTCTAAGTTTTTTTTCCGAGGGAACATACAAAATTTCAGAAGTACGAGAGAACGGATTCATCAGAGCTAGTTCTTTTGGTAGAACTACCAAACACTAAGCAATCCTTTAAAACGAACAGTTTTGACCATCTCTAAT
Source organism: Malaya genurostris (assembly GCF_030247185.1). Lineage (NCBI taxonomy): Eukaryota > Metazoa > Arthropoda > Insecta > Diptera > Culicidae > Malaya > Malaya genurostris. Next base: position 99,644,343 of record NC_080572.1, read on the forward strand.
CTCTATAAATTCGATAATTTTTTATTAGGTTCACTGTATTTCTATCGCAAAAATGTTGTAACGAAAATAATTTTCTTTTTCTTCATGAGGGGTCAAAAACAATTTTCTTTTTCTTCATGAGGGGTCAAAAACATTCGTCTTGAATTTGACAGGAATTTTATGTTGAGAAAGTAGGCAAAATCTTTTTGCAATTTTCTTTTCTTTCAGCAAATTTTGTTTTGACATCTACAATAAATGAAGAAAACGTGGACGTAGATTTTTTAACCTTTTTCTGAAGCAAAATAGGAAACACAAACATCTCGCATTTCTTATCCACACTGTTGTGAACCATTGAAAAGCTCAACTGAGCCGTATTATCCGGAGCTGCATCGGTCCTAAATCGAAAATGTTTCGATGACGTAGATTAACGAACATTAAAACAGTTATTTTTGTAAATGCCCAAAATTGAATGAAAAATTAAACATAAATACTTGCAAAAAAATATCACTTCGAACTTTAAACTTCACTAGTTCGTATAAAAGTTCTGCTTGATATGTGAGAAATTAGAAGCCAAAAAACGACATGATGAAACACTTTACAGTTCATATAAGTACACTGTATACTGTCGTTGAAGTTCTCATTATATCCTGTTTTTTTTTGTTAAGAATCTTTTAACTGGGATCATTCGGGTCTTTATATCCTGCTTATCAAATGACTTCACAACGAAAAATAAGTACAGCTACGAAAAATAAGTACACACTGATATTTCTCCATGATTGGGGGTTTAGAGATATTTGAAATTTATTTTGAGCTTCAGCTCGCTTAGCAACTCTATAGGCAAATCATCCATCATCATGGACTGCTAACACCATCAAACGGTTCAAGATAAATCGTTGAGCAGACGTAAAGTTAATGCTACTAACAAATCGTATTATTTTTAATAAAAGTGCCGAAAAAATCAAAATGTAGTGACGGCTTTCTGGCCGTCAACTTATAGCAGTTATTTAGGGGTTTTGGTACCGGATGGATTGTTTACAAAGATTTATTCTGTGTTTTCGTTTGTATTTTGAAACCACCAACAACTTAATTAGTTATTATGGATTTAATTACATGTTTACATTTACTTTGCATCACGAGTTTTTAAACCTACTTCATTCTGTTTCAATGAGTGTAGCAAAGTATATGCAGTTTTGCTAGTATTTTATAGTAATATTTTTTCTTATCTTGAGCTGTTAAAACAATTTAAATATTACGTCTATTTAGTTAACCGTTCAATATGTTGGCAAGAATAAAATACTCAACAGTGGCTAATTAGAACAGCACCTCTGACACAACAAAACTAAATGATTGGCCAAAATTGAAGAAACCGTTTAATTCAACGATTCAACGCAAATAAAACAACAGAATCGGTTCCAATATGGCACAAAATTGTAGATAAAAGAGAAAGTTGTAGATAAAAGAGAGAGATGACCTCGCCTTTCCGACATGTTTATTTGTTTCTTTATTTTTTCTTTCATTTTCACCAAGCGGATCCAATCGGATCAGTGCGGATTGTGGTAATAAATCGACAGTATTGTTTCGTTGTTGTCCCGATGGAGTTTTGGCAAGCATGTGTCCACTCCGATTTTTTGTGGTTTCCATGTGCTTCGTTCGCTAAATATGTACGATAAAAGCACTATGACCATGACAGCTGTGGGCGGGCTCGGTACCACCAATCATCGTGAAATGTGAACGATCCCTACCTTAAACTTTGCCAAGAAGTCGTGAGAGGACCCGATGCAGCTCCGGCATCGCGAGAGTGAAGTAACAAATTGCGAAAAACATAAGTGGCGTCGTCAATTAATTTTGATTTATGTCGTATTCATATTGTACCGCCAATTTATCTGACATGTTGTCTAAAATCGCAAGACTTGTGAATCTTACTTCTGACCATACTCCTGTTGCTACCAGTGCCGTGTAATTGATGCGGCGATGAAAGGAGAACGTCAGTGGTTTCGACAATTGGAATATCTTTCCCGATACCTCAAGGTTTACTAGGTGACTCATCATTAGCTAAGTTATTCCATTTAAAATGTTAACCCAATTGAGTCGCTCGAGTTCAACTCATTATTCCAGAACAGTCCCAGCCATCCTTCCGGCCTAGACGAACGGTTTTAATTACCGGCGGGCCGTGAAGTCTATTAAAAAATTATTTATTATCGTACAAACTCCTTAAATTTCGAGGTGCATTGTGTTCCATTGTTTGAGACGTGTAGGTGCGTCTGTGATTCACTAATTTCGCTCCAAGTTCATTGTGTACAATTCCTGCTGTACTAATTCCGAAGTCACTTTTTTCGATTTGCTTTATTTCATGGCTAAGCCATGAAACCGAACCCCCGCAAGGACACGGTTCGGCCCGTATCGGCGACTTAGTGCTCCTTCTTTCGCTACTCAGTGTTCAAATTTGGCTGTTTGGTCCGATTCCGTACACGCCAATATGAAAGTATATGGCGGGAGTATCACTCTTATTCTCGCTTATAGTGCATGGTAGGTCAAGTGCGGAATATTTTATACTTTGTTTACATCGCCATTGACGGAATGTTCGTATTGCCGTATTGGCAAAGTCAATCGCGACCAGTTTGTATATGTTTGCTTCACGCAGACGGGTTGATGCAGAGATAAGGGGTCAAACACCAAATGCCAGACATTTACTGCTGTTATCAGCAATAAATTGTAATGTTCTGTTGAACCTTCAGTTATTTTTCTTGTTCGTTTATTTTCAATCTACAACCGGTTTCGGAAAACGAATCCACGTTTACTGTTTAATTAGTCAGATTAAATAGCGAATGTCGAAGAACTTTTTTAACGATCAAGCGTGTAGTAATCACCCACGCCTTATAAAAGCGCTTGCTGTGAGATAATATGATCTCTTGACCGATCCACTGATTTTTAAGCTATAGACAGATATTGAACCGTGGTGCGTAGGTGAAACTTACCCGTGGTATAAAATTTTCCGTGCGAGATGTTACTTAATTACCGACAGAACATATGCTCGATTTTGCAATGAGCTACTTTTTGCGATTCACATCGGTGATATTAGAGTTGGTTGCGTTGGTTTAGTAAGTAAATAATAAATAAATAAATAAAACCGAAGTCTCCCGATTGCGGCCTACTCAGAACTGGAGCAATTATGTGGAGGAACTCTACAACAATGTTGGCGTAGAAACAGTTCCATAATGCACTTACGCGAGCACGCATTTTAACAGAAACATGTCTCGCCAAGCCGGTTCGTTTATAAAATATGGTACACAGTTTGGAAAGCAATCGTTTTCTTCCTCGGAGTACTTAGAAGTAAAATTTAGAACTTACACTCATCGAATTTGAAAATCCGGCCTGTACGAAGTTGGAAGTATTAGATTAATTGATATGATATCACTATCTCGAAAATATTTTAACAAATATTTGAACTGGATCAAAACTATCTTGTTTACTGTGTTTAGTTTTTGTGTGGCGTCTCTATCGATTTGTAGGTATAGGCATCGCTTAGTACTCGATTACCCAAGGCAGTCATTTCGACTGCTGTCCGATTACAATTAGAAAAAGCAATATGTACACAATGACACGAATGCTTAAATTTTTGTGTATTTTTGTAGAACCTAACTTATTATATGACACCCTCTTTTGGTACAACAACGACTCCATTCGCTTTATACCATTCCAGAACATCTTTGGCGTAGTGACAAGATGCAAAAGCATACCAGAATAGCGTGGGAGCGTCATGGCTGCGTAGGAATGGTAACAATGGCTTCTTTAGGCATTCTTCGCGGAAAATTTTCTAGTTTACTGTTCCGGTAGTGATGAAGCTATGGCTTTCTCAACCACAGTAACATATTGCCTGCCAAACCAAATATTTTTGGGAAACTTGGCCTTTTTCTTCATCCTGAAATGCTTCTCTACGCCACTCCGTTGTATGGCACTATGAAAGAAAATTCCGGGAAGTCACTTGAAACCTTCAAGTTTTATTGTTCTTTATCACGTTGGCTTCAGCCGTCATATTCTGACTGTGATCCGTTTTTGTCCCACCCCTTCCGGGCTGTTGTCAAACGTGTATCGAAAGAATTAAGAACGTTATGGGCAGTTATTTCCCGGGTTGGCGGTTCAATGCAAACCAGTTGTCGTATGTTCGAGCCCCCACCTGGAAGGATTCGTAGTGTCAGTAGAATCGTAGCACCAGCCATGCAATGGTTCTGTACACTCTGAATCGGCTGCGAAGTGTGTTGAAACAGAAGGTCAAGTTTCACTACAGGAATGTAATACCAAGGTTTCAGCGAAGATTATTTGAATTTAAGCTTGAAGAAAAGGGTGTTGCCGTATCTAAGAATTCGATATGAGTTCCATTTCGAGATTTTTTGTTCACCACTACTGGTGCTTCCAGAATCCGGTGCAGTCAAAGTTAGTTCATTTAGCCATCAACATATAATACTTAATGAGTTTACCGACTAGTTTGAGTGAATTAGCACCTCTTTATGTTATTATTAAATAAATCTAATAAAACACATTTTCGACAGTGATTTTTTTTCACATATTACCCTGTAATATCGGAATCGAATGTCAGATCAATATAAAATTCAGGCATTTTAATGGGACCTATATTTGAATCTAAGTTCATCAGAATCGGTTCAGTCATCTTCGAAAAAAGTAATTAAACATATTTTTTTCTAATTTTGCACATAACACTTTGTGATTTCGGAACTGGAAGTCAGATGGGGATAAAATTTAGGATTTTCTGATAGTAGTACCTTTCTTTTGAATCGAAATTCATGAAAATCGTTTCAGTCGTCTTCGAGAAGAATGAGTGCATATTTGTTTAACTTACACATATTAAGGGCGATTTTTGAAGAGGTATAGGGTTTGATGACACACAAAAAATTGAGAAAATTGATGAAATCTTTATTGAAATCTATAGAACGATCGATATGTTATTCGCGGCTCCGCTTTAGATGACCCTTGCGCACCCCCTCCATTTCGGCACACTATCTCCAACACATCGGCCGGTATTTCACGAAAAATGCCATCGGTCCATAATCCACACCAAACAGTTACTTTTTTGGGATGCATCGGTAGTTCCTGCAATGTTTTGCTGGCTGGTCTTCACTCCAGATGCGGCAATTTTGCTTGTTGCCGTATCCATTCAACAAGAAATAAGCTTCGTCACTTCGTTCATGATTAAATTATAGAGCAAACTGAACAAGTTTTACAATATCAACAAAAAAACACACACACAGATATTTTGCGATCTCGACGAACTGAGTCGAATTGTATATAACACTTGATCCTCCGAACCTTCGTTCAAAAATTCGATTTTACAATGATTACATAGCATTTCTTTATGAGAATGGCAAAAATACCTAAATTTTGTATTTGTATTATTCCATGCGATGTGGTCGCATAAAGTTCAAATTTGTAATGGACCATCACAGATTTGAACCAGAATTTGGGTAGTTATTCATCTGATTGATTGACATAAATATGAATTTGGAGGATAGTGCTGTCAATTACGTTTAATAAATCTATGGAAATAGGAAAATTGAAGCACATTTTATATTCACTGTATTTTAGGCTATATAACCGAATTTAACTCTATGCTTCCTAAAGAATCTTTATGTGGCCTTTAGCAAATTTAAACCATAAAACCATATTTGTTATCTAATGTCCTAATACTCTACACAGTTCGAAATTTTGTCAGGTGCACATAAATGGAGTTGCGCATTTCAAGCAAATTTTAGTTCAAGAACATGAAAAATTGTATGATTTGAAAATAACATGGTTTGAATATCAAGGAAATAAAAAACAAAAAAATCGCAAAATACAATAATTCCTAACATATCTTGGTAATCGGCTGGGCCACAGTAGACGCATATCTGCTTGACATCTAAATTTATACAACGATACTTGTTAGCCGATGGCAAATTACAGTTAGAGCCTATAAAGTTCATTACGAAAGGAATCTTCCGTCATTTGACAAGCTAGGTGGTATCATTTGTAGAATTGAATCACCTGTAAAATTATTTTTTTCTTCTTGAGAAGTTATCCGAATGCGGTTTCCACGTCTTTTATTTTGAGTTAGAAGTTTAAAAAAACATAACCCCAAAATCTTTCTCCATGCCTAAGACTTAGAAATAATTCCTAACATATCTTGTAGCAAAAAGAATTTCGCAGAAAAAATGCTCCACTTAAGGGCTGAGGACAGTACCGTAAAGTGGTAGGTTTTTTGCTATTTTCCCGTTTCAAATTAAATTTTCTTGGAAACGGTACAGAATATAGAAAACCCACCTGACAATGTCTTCGAAATTTAATTGAGAATATTCTGTGAAATTTTCAGATTGATTCATTGAGTTTAGCGGTCGTGTTATATTTTTTCTGACTGAAGAACTGCTGAAAATTGAAACGCTCGGAAATGCATACCTTTACTTGTTCATCGAATATCTCGGCTTTGAAGGCTTGTATCATAAATCTACCGTGACAAAGTCTAGATAATTTAGTTTAGATGCGATTAGTACATAAAAACATATATGTTATCGCGATAAAAATAAATAAAGTAATTTTTCTGTGAAACAAAGTCAGTTTCAATGCATCCGCAATTTTTTTTCGCTTTGGTTTCCTGATAGCATTCTGAAAAAGGAGAGAGAAGTAAAATTGGTTCGATAAGGCTACCAAACACACAGACATTCAATCTTACGATACGCAAAGGGAATTGAGCGAGCCACGCGGTCGATTTAAAACTCAACACGTGGCCCTCTGTCCTCAGACCTTAATGAATTTGCTAGGGTGGTTTATGATTCTCAGAATAAACATTCCAAAGAAATAAGCAAACTTCATAAATTTTTAAGTCCGTAAATTGATCCTAGGTGTATTACTCGGACAAATTTTCACACGAACGAACGGACCACACATATATTCCATAATATATTCTTTGGAGTACTACTCATAAAGTCGACAAGCAAATATTTCCAAATTTACGAACATTCATTCTATGCATAATTATTGAATATACAATATTTTACTAAATCTAAACATCACAAGAAGATATTACTGAACATTTCTGTTGACCACCGAATTGTTCGATACCAACAACACCCACGTCCGAATGTAGCTTGGCTTGAGAATAGGAAGAAATCTTAAATTAAATACCCAGCGCTTGATTAAATTAAATTAATTGAATTCAGCAATTAACTATTGTGCTAGTTAATTATTTTCACGATTTCAAGATATGTATAGGATCATAAGTTGTGTTGGGCTGGGAAGTCGGCTACCGAGAATATTGCAAGAATTATTTTGAACTAATTTGTGATGTGAGAACTAGCCATTTTTATTATTATTATTATTGAAGTAATTAAAAACAGACCAAGCATATTTAAATTTTATGTTATTACCGTTTGGTGCTAAACCATTCAACATCTAATCACTTAACGATTTATGATTTTATTTGGTTTGACTTAAAGTCGCCATAACTAAGTTCAGTTTTGCAATGACTGAATGGAAACATACCTTGAGCTTGAGCTTGAGCGACCACCCCTGGTTGCTACTCCGTTACTGATCGGGATTAGCTGAAATTGTACAGGGAATTTCTAGATGATCCAACCTGGGACTGGTAAATCATCCTTCAATGTACATGTTCTGGTAATCCCAGAATTCATTGATCAGTACCGGCGCCGACCAGGCCCGAACGTAGATCGTCTAAGGAATAGGAAGGGATGTTAGTCCAACACTTGCTTTACTAGAGGCCGTATATACTACTGCGCACTCCACAAGTGTCACGGGAGAAGGATATTTGTTAGTAAAAATTTCAGTATTGGTATTATTCGCGCGCGACTCAGTATGTTCGGATTTCAAGATGCTCGTATGCACCACTAAACTCACTAACTTCCCGAGTGAACGTTTCAACAATATCCTATATTGAAGTCCCGGGAAGTCTTGATTCACAGATCTTATTCGAGGAAACTAAAGAAAATTTGCAATTCTATCGCGTAAAGAATAAAAACTTGCCTATTTTTTTTAAATGAAATTACGCGATACAAAATAAACGAGTGAATTGGATTTAGACAAAATAGTTGATTGATTGCATTGACATATTCTAAACAGTTGTTATAAAATCATTTTAAATCTCCAAATAAAGGTAAAAAGATTTCACGTGCGTCTTGATTCTTTATTATTTCCGCTTTATTATTTTAATTATCTATTAAAATTATTAATTGGTTATATTGGTTGATCTGTGCAGCCGGCTACCGAGAAAAACATTAATTTATTGTTTGAAATATTAATATCAAGTGTTTTCACTATGTATTCAATATACCGATATATGTTATCTCTGTTATTAACTTTGTAATATCAACGGATCTGCGCAATAGTTGATTTTTATCATTCAACTTATAATCCTGAAAGACAATCAATACCATGGAAGAAGAAAACATTCCAAATAAAACTTTTCTCCAAAGCTAGACGAAAATTGATAGGTTGAATGAAGAGATAATTTAGTAAAATAGAGTAATCAGAAGTGAAACATTGAAAATATCTGATAAATGAAAGGAAAAAGAAAATCCTGCAGTTGTCGCCTTTTACGACATGGAAGCAGGAACCCAGTGGATCTATTCTAGGTTCATTTTTTTCCGCCGGATTCCACACGGCATCTAGGCTGGTACTGTCCGGAGAGAGCTAATCGGTACTATCAATCTCCTAGTGGACCCCAGCCCCTCGCAATGACTGAATGGAAACATAGATTCAAAAAGTCAAATGAATGAAAAACTCACAGAAAAGATGATTTTTTTGGAAAATGATACGCTCAGAGGCAGGACTCGAACCTGCATTCTTATGCTTTCCATGCATACGCGTTTTACCATTTCCACCAAGTAGACACAATACTACAACAGCATCGAGTTGGTACAGCGTATATCGAACATGCTCTAATCCTAGCCGCCTCACGACCGACACCTTTTATCCAATCATCTTTTCTGTTCATCACGCACACACCAGTCTTTTCATTTTCTCTTCACCTTCCACTTAAGGAGGGTGTAGGGTAGAGACTAAATGATGAAAAATATCATCTGTTTTGCCAAGTATTTTTATAATTATCGTTCAACAAAATAAATTCAAATGTTTTGCATGATAGAAAGCACCATTTTGTAATTCAACGCAGCATAGTTAGAGTACAAGTTTTTACAGACCCCAACTTTCCGTTTGACTTTTTTTTAATTTTAGGAAATTTTGGTGGTTGTTCAAAGTAAGAACTACGATTTTTCACGAGAAAATCCGCAATTTTGTAGTTATAAAACTTCCCTAAGGTCACAAACAACGAAAAGGAAAACGTTGGGGTCTGTTTTTTTTATATGTAAAAAGTGTGTGCAAAATTTGAAAAAAATTGATGCAGTAGTTTTTGAATGACGATGGACACGGACTTTCAAAACCTGCTTTCGAGAAAAACGCCTTTAAAGTTTTTTGTCCATAAAATCGAAGGAAACCATTTATTAATCAAGAGGGTCTAACATTTTAAACAAGTCATATTTTTTCTTTTGTATTTTGTTAAAATGAAACATTTCGAGAATGTTTTGACAAGTTTTTAAGTCAATCGAAGCAGAAATCTTAGATCTGTGCGCCGAGGTTTTACTTCTTCTTAGTATGAGATAAGCAAAGATAAAGGCCCATAACTTGCTGAGTTTTGTTCTGATAGGCTTGAAAATTTCACAGAATATTCTTGGAATGTTTTACTATAAGAAAATAACAAGAAAAAAATTTATGATTTCTCAAAAGTGTTAGACCCTACCCGCCCCTTAAGCAATGGGTAGGACAGTATATTTACAATCACTTGTCTCAATCATTTCATACAATTTTTTTGGCCTTACTCTTCACTACGGGACCGAGTTTCAATTAAAAACTAGCCGCGCTCGATTTTTTTTCATAATTTTAAACGCTTATAACGCAGTCATTTGTTGATGGATTTGTATAATTCAACCGCGAATCGAGTCTGATACATTTAACTTCTACTTGTATTGCAACGTCGTTTTAGTATTTCAATAGTACACCGTTGAAAAATCGGTTTGGATATATGTTTCCATTTTCATTTTCTATGAGCCAAGCCGTGGAAAATGTCAATCTACAGAAATCACACTACAACTAATAGGCATCGTTGATCAGTATAGAACTGACTTGTACTCGTTGCGGTTCGATAAAACTTTAGAACAGGTTGCTTGTGCGTTTTTAATGTCATCGCGATCGGTCGTGTCGCGAACACAACCCTGTAATTTTCAGTCTTCGACTAACCACTCTATAGAACGAATTTTTTAATTAATTCGCGGTCCCAATTAGACTACTGTAAGCAAATTTATTCGTGCTTACTAAATGTGACACACCGCCTTGACAATTACAGCGAGAAAAGACAAAGTTTAAAAACCCATGATTGCCAATTGAATATGTTCACGATGTTTACGAAGCTTGGATTGTCTGGATTCAGCATCCATCTCATGTAAAAACAAAGCCTTGGTATTGCAGTGCTTTTGTGGAATTTCTAACCTGTTTCAATAGACGTCGGAGACAATTCTTAGCGTACAGATCCATTGCATGGCCGGTGCTACGATCTTACTAACACTAAGAATCCTTCCAGATCGAAACTCAAACATACTACAACTGGCTTGTAAGACCAGTACCATCTCATGTAAAATTGCCAAAGTTACGATACAGAGAAACTATAAACTGAACCTCCTTGATTCATTTGCACCTCCGCCGGAGATCATTTAAATTGTGGAAAAGCCCATATTGCACAAGAATGAAGTTCGGTTTCCATTTTGCGTTTGGTGTGCAAATAATCATTTGACACAAACCAAGTTACTGCTCCGCCGTTCAGCCACCAACTGACGCAACATTGAAAAGGAGGGAAAACACTTCGTCAGTGCAGTGCGTCCAGAATTATTGACAGCTAATAGTGCGAGGGGAAAGATGCTAATATTATTTAGTCATGTATACACTCCACATTCTCTCTCCACTCAAAAAAAAACGAAAATCTTTGAAAACCATCCATCAATGATTCCCCATCAGTCACATGTTAAATGATTTATTGGAGGTATACAAATTATTAGAGTCTGGCTATTGTTGATAGTTTTATAACATTACTAGCTGATTTACCCGGTGTTGCTCGGAAATGTTTCATGAAGGTAAGGCCGAAAAAAATTTCTAGAAATTGTCCTCCCCATTGATGATACTCTGATTGCAATGAGATACAACTTAGACGACCACCCGATTGAACAACACTCCGTACATGTTCAGATTGCGAATGATCAGTGTCCCATCTCAGATCTCACAATAATCATAATTTTCATGGTATTCTCGACTAATTGGGTCAGTTTTATATTTGAAGCAAAATTAATTTTATCAATGATTTTTGTTCATTTGACTATAAACAAGAGAATGTAAAAGCTATTCAAAGACCAAGAAAACTAGTCTCTGACCACAGCTCGTTTCAGTCGATTTCATTGACTTCCGGAAAATTCTTGGATAAAATGATTCTGCTTTGTCAATATAAATTAATAAAAACAAATTGTTTTCAGATATTTGGCTTCTCTGTCTGCTCTCAATAGAAATTCAAATGTTATTTCTCACAAGGAGAAAATGACAAGCATTCTTGAACATTTTGATTCATTTACCTGAAATAATGTCCTGAACCAAGCTACACAAACACGGCTTTACATCTGTTTTAAGTAACCTACGCAACTTGGTGCCTGAACTGCAGATGTATACAAGAATGGGTAGATCTTAATCGTGGTGTTCTCTTGTCCCCAGTAGTATGAAACAACCACAAATAACTCAAAACTACGGTTTTTTGTAATTTTGGTTTCAACGAGTGTTTAGTAGAACAACTCATGACACTTGTTTGTCTTCCTCGTGCTCGAACAACGGTTTTTATGTTGTGAGCGACATTGAATTTTCGTTACCATCAAGCCGATTGTTCTGATCACTTGTCATTGCTTGATAGACTCAACGCACACAAACAGGTGTAGCGGTCGTCCGAACTCGCTACCCTTCAATACCAATGTGGTCTTTTTACCACCATCGCTTTTCACGAATGAGGTTGTCACAACACTCCTTGTCATTATGTGGGTTCCCGAACTCACACAATCATTCAATAGCGGTCGTCCCAACTCGCTACTTTTCATTATCAATGTGGTTTTCTTTACCACCATTGAATTTCTTCAAGGATGTTGTCCCAACACTCCTTGTCATTGTGTGGTTTTCCGAACTCACACAATCATTCAATAGTGGTCGTCCCAACTCGCTACTTTTCATTATCAATGTGGTTTTCTATACCACCATTGATTTTCACTTAGGAGGTCGTCCCGACTCTCCTTGCCATTGCGTGTTTATACTTACATGTACAACTTACAACATAATCTAATCTACATGTTTGTGGAAAACAAACCCTTGAACATTTGGCCACTGAACTGTTGATTATGCGCATTATGCGTGTATAATCTCGTGTCAAGTGATTCATTAAAATTAATGTTCACTGAGAACTAGATTACTATCTCCTGGCAGGATCGCCAATGTGGAAAAGCCCATATTGCACAAGAATGAAGTTCGGTTTCCATTTTGCGTTTGGTGTGCAAATAATCATTTGACACAAACCAAGTTACTGCTCCGCCGTTCAGCCACCAACTGACGCAACATTGAAAAGGAGGGAAAACACTTCGTCAGTGCAGTGCGTCCAGAATTATTGACAGCTAATAGTGCGAGGGGAAAGATGCTAATATTATTTAGTCATGTATACACTCCACATAAATGATGGTGCTTTGTAGGTCTAATATATTTCATTCTGATTTTACAAACATACTAACATGAGAATACATGAAAACTCTTGCTAGACATTCATGCAGTGACTCACGTCAAGTTGGCATGGCCTCCTAGTAGGCAAGTTATTAAACACGACTGTACAAATTTGGACGAACTATCGAGCAGAATAACTTCCTTCTTCCAGATCTATTGTTATTCAAAGTTCCGACATCATCCAACACCATAATTCTTCATTGAGAGATAATTTTAAACGAGTATCGAATGGATAAAATCTGCTAGTAGACATAAAGAATTTTTTATTTTAATGATTGTTTGTCTACAGAAGAAGACATCCTTAACTTTTGTTCAGATATTAAGAAAGGTATTTTAAGTTTTATTCTTCATTTATATCAAATAATCACTTAAAATGTTTACTGAACAAAGGCGTGACAAAAGATCGAAATAATCTACTTTAGTTCGAACTTTTATTTTTTATTAATACGTTTTTCTTATCCAGTTTTAGTTTTCGATTCAATTATGCTTTCATAAGAAAGATAAACACCAACTTCACAGGCATTGAATTGAAAACAACGCCTTCGCAATCCAATCCCCTCTCGTCGACATACCGTCTTATCTATCAGTTCACTGAATCGATAGTTTTTACCTACACACTCGCGTACGAGTGCCTGCACTCGCGGATTGCGTAGGTGTCATCCATGATCGTAGCTGACACGCTCCAAACTTGTCGGTTCTCGGTTTTTTCTCTACCACCACGGATCTAGAAGATTGTTCAATCTAAAGCCGCTTGTTTGGCTGTTTGCTCATGGTTGTTTTCCTACCGCCAATCGATGGTCCTGATGCCATTTGCCACTCACTGGTAATAGTATTCTTCGATTTAGCCGATCGCGGTTCACAGCATTGCAAGTTTTGTCTCACGCTCGCGTGCCTCGCAGAACCGACCTGACGCGAAGTCGTAGCCATCGAACAGTTTTAATTTATCTTCGTCACCAGAATCGAGTGGACGGTCGTCGTCGGTTGGACCGCACCAGGGCGCGCATTTTCACTGCTACTCAAAATCGATAGCCGTTCGCCTCTGCTGCTGAGTGGTGCCGGTGGTCTTAGAACATCGGCAAACCCGTTCTCGTGCGTAGTCGCTCAAAGTCAGTTTGTTACGGTGCGTTAGCTTGCGTCTCGGGACAGTTAAAAATCGATGATGCCATAAATCAAAAGGTTTCGCTAATCCCGCAAACCTTTCCTGGAGTGTAAATTCGACGTTTAGTGCTTTGAATATTGCGAACCAATCTAACGACCGGTTTGCTTTCGAGGTGACCAAAGCCAACCCTGTCGGATTCAAGAGGAAATTGAACCGGTGGTGTTGAAGGTTTTGAGAAGTGTATCCGCTATGCCAAGTGCCACAGTGGTGAAGTGAAAATTAATCATAAAATAAAAGCAAATTGATAATTCATTATCTTTGCGGTGCATCGAAAAGTCAGTTTTCGTAGAAAACGTGTCCGGTGGCGTCAATGAGTCGTAAAGAAGGAATTTCATGGAATGTTTCAAAGCAGATAAGAAACTCGGTGGCACGAGTTGTTGTAATTCCGAGGATTTTTTGATAATGTGAATCTGATACATGATGCGGAAATGTTTTATCACCGAATAATTAGCATGATTTTAAGTGTTGCGAAAGTTTGAGCATTCTACTTCAAAACTGATTAAATATCAAAATTAAAACAAAAATCAAATAGTGATTATTCAATTTGGACGACACAAATTTTCGAGTTTGCTGTTGCTCGGAGTAGTACTGCATTCAATGTACTACACAGTAAAAAATCTATTTCAATTTTCAAGAAATTATACATTTAACATTAATAAGTTTGTTTCCAATCAGTTCGCCATGCAGATTAATCTCAAAAATAATTCAAATCTGTCTAACAACTCTATTTTACGTCATGACTGATTGAGTTTTCCTTGTTTTTAACGGTAGCGATGAATTTTAATGTACCATTAAGTGTCAACCTGATATGTGCTTTCATGACTCAGTCGATTATTTAAAAGATATTTTATTCAGGCCTATTTGCGTACAAGCTTCACGTGGCCGATTTAGCTGAGTTTTTAGATAATTTTTTTTTTGTATTGGATCTCGTTGTCACCCTTTTTCTATGGGGAGAGGAGCTTCCATTTTCCTCCTGCGAGGATTGAGAGGCAGTTTGTTCGTGGTTCGTCTCGTCATCCATTGCCGTGGTATTGTTGTTGATTTCGTTGCTAGTTGCTGTAGATGCGCCTTGTTGTACATTGTTTGCAGTTGCTGGTTGGTTGGATGGTAAGCTGTTAACTGCAGCTGGTGTACTTTGTTCTATAGGGGTTACGTTGGATGGTTTCGTTGAAGGGGATACTTCCCTGTCACAGGTGTACTGGGGTTGCTTGGGGTTGGTGTAAAGGAAGCACCGTTGTCCTTTGGTATAGTTGTCTCCTTGTTCGGTTTATCACATGGCTTACCGTAGTGAACAGCTTTTTGGCAATATTGACATGTGGCCATCTGATTGTCATAGGTAACAAGTGATTTGCACGGTATTCTTGTATCCAGACCGAATGTCACATAAGAAGGCCTCCTAAAGCGCATGCGTAACAAACGTACGCCATTTAGAATACCGGGGAAAAAATTCTTCCACTTTTCTTTTTCGATAGAGAGAATCTCTCCGTATTGGGACATAGTTGCGCGAATATAAGAATCGTTGACGCTTGAGGGAAGATCATGCACACGCACTTCTATAGCACTATCTTCCATAGTCAGTTTTTCTTGATTGAAAAGAATAGCGCTAAGTCATACGTTCCAAAAATTGGCAAAAACTGAGATCCACTATTGTTCGTATAGTATATGACTATGATATGTGGCCGAGCGTTGTCATGATAGATAATGACAAATGCGGGTCACTCGGAAGCAGTTCGTTTGACATACCCTTTCGATCGTGATATATGTATAGTATAATCTTGCTTACGTGAAAAAACGGGCTGGCTATTTGCGCTTAAGGATATCATAATAAATTCACTTTTTGTCATCAGTAAAAATAAGATGCAATTGTCGCAAACTATTCTAAACCTTGAGGAAATGTTGTGAAACTTTAAGGTATATTAAAAACGGATTCATGACCCATAATGTTGCAAGCTTGGATACTCATGAGACAATGTCTCCAATTTCAAAACATCAAATGATTCCTTCAACGTCAAAATCAACATCAACCACTTACGAGACATCGTTATGATCTGTCTCATCAAGTTTCAGAAGTAAACCTAACCAGAACTTTTCGTAATCTAGGAGAATAAAGAAATCCATAAATACAACACTTTTTTGCCTTTCTCATATAAAAAGGTTATGCAATCACTTGAAAAACCGACTAGCAAAAATTGGCCCGAAGGGCCAAGTGTCACATACCATTCGACTCAGTTCATCGAGCTGAGCAATGTCTGTGTGTGTATGTGTATGTATGTGTATGTGTGTGTATGTGTCAAATAATCTCACTAGGTTTTCTCGGAGATGGCTGAACCGATTTTGACAAACTTAGATTCAAATGAAAGGTCTGATGGTCCCATACGGAATTCCTGAATTTCATCCGGATCTGACTCCCGGTTTCGGAGGTATAGGGTAAAGTGTGTTCAATATCGTACACCGTCACTTAAACCGGCGAAACAAAAAACGCAAAAATTTTTCTAAACTGGTGTCAAAAATACACAAATCGATAGTCATTATCAGTAGGCAACTAAACAAACCGATTCCGGCTATCCTAATTCCCGGTATCCGGTTCCGGAAGCACCGGAAATAGTGGTCATATATACCAAAATGGATCTTACTCACTCTTCTCAGCGATGGTTCGACCGATTTCCACAAACTTAGATTCAAATGAAAGAAATCACGGTCCCATACGGAATTCCTGAATTTCATTCGGATCCAACTTCCGGTTCCGGAGTTATAGGGTAAAGTGTGTTCAATATTGTACACCGTCATTTGAACCGGTAAAACAAAAAACGTAAAAAATGTTGTAAACTGGACTCGAAACCGTTATTCCCAATCTTAGGGTCAAATGAAAGGTCTTATGGTCCTACCAAACATTACTGCATATTTTCGGATACAACAAACATTTAAATCGCCATTTAAAGTACTATGGCAAAATTGTATAACATCTTCAAAATTTGAATTAAAACTAGTAGAGTTTGTACGTCATGTTAGTTGGTGACCGTACGAACCGACTTCGATTATACCGCTTCTCGACCTCCGGCGCCGGAAGTGTATATTATAGTGAACCCTCTTCGTTTTCTTAAGGGTGACCTACGCGAGCAAAGCACTTTTATACTAGTTAATGCACAAACAATCCCTTGGTTTCTTTCGAAAATCGAAGAAAAAAATTTGGAATAGAATACCACAATATTATACATGAGAAAGGCATCATTACACCACTAGGTGGATTAAAGCAGGTTTTTTTATTTAAAAAATACTTAATAAGGCTCACCGCTTTAGCACTAGGATGACGAAGGCAGCCTAAATACAATACTATTAACGGATCCTAAGTTTTTTTCTCAATTTCCACACGTCTGCAATTCTACCTAAAATCCTGGTGCCACCTTTCGTAAAATAAAACGCCATGTCTGAATTATAAGTTCCAAAAGTCGGGTGAGGCTTAAACTTCCATCCACTATTATTTAAATGATGTTTGATATAAGGCACAATTTGTGGTCGAGCGTTGTGATCAGAGCTGCTAAATGTCACCATCAACTAGCAACTTTGCACGACGAAGATTGGAAAGTTTGTGTCACTGGACTGCTGCCAACCAGGCTCTACCAATCATCATATGTTATATTGAGTGTCTGAGAGCCGAACTGTCATAATTTACATTCTCTTGATATTACACTCACCAGGACGCTCATTGATTGTCGATCCGATTGATATTATCTTAATTTCTCCTGTCACTGCTTGATTACGATGTGACTAAATATCAATCAAGCAGCATAAACATTGAATCAAATTCATTTACACCAATAAACTCCGAAGTCCGATGACTTTTTGCAAAGAACAATGAACTTTGTCAATTTTTGTGCTTACGATTTTCGTCATCAGTTATAATAAGATGCAATTATCACATCCTTTTTTAACCTTCTGCAGAAAAATGGCTTCCAATTTCAAAACATACAATATTTCAATATTCTATGTTTTGAAATTGGATATTCTGTGTTTTGAAAAGAATATTTACACCAAAATCACTCTCACCCGTTCACAAGATATCGCTGAAGTCTATCTCACATGAATCATTTACGTTTCGCATTCAGCTCATCAGTGCATTAGCAGATTATATTGATCTACTAATGCCACCTCGCGGATCAACATAATCCGCTAAGCAGACGTAAAGTCATTGCTATTTGCAACGCACTTATTTTACACTAAAAGTGCTATGTCTATTCTGACGTGCCGAAAGTAAAGAAACCAATTGACGGCAATAGATAGTATTTGGGGGTTTGGAATTTGGGTTTCGGTTTGTGCTAAATTGCACATGACTAGTTTGAATCATTTACGTTTCGCATTCAGCTCATCAGTGCATTAGCAGATTATGTCATCTGTTGGCGGCCAGCATTGCCGTCAATTGGTTTCTTTACTTTCGGCACATCAGAATGGACATAGCACTTTTAGTGTAAAATAAGTGCGTTGCAAATAGCAATGACTTTACGCCTGCTTAACGGATTATGTTGATCCACGAAGTGGCATTAGTAGATCAACATAATCTGCTAATGCACTGATGAGCTGAATGCGAAACGTAAATGATTCAAACTAGTCATGTGCACTTTAGCACAAACCGGAACCCAAGAGGTTCCAAACCCCCAAATGTGCTATCCCACATGTTTTCAGGAGCAAAAATACCCCATAGATTATTTTCGGAAAATAGAAGCAATGACGACTATTACACTTGGAACATTTGATTTCGCTCAACAAAATTTACAAATGTTTCGTAAATACAACGTAATTGGTAGACTCCATGCGCCATCTTTTGTGAAACACAAGAAATTTCTTGATGTGTTTAACTCAAAATAGATTTTAAAATACTTCTAACAGGATCTGAACTCTAAAATAAATTTCAGGTCAATTCCTTCCCATTCCTCATATTATCAATTTAATTTATTTTCTTATGAATTATAAAATTTGTTCGCAATTTGAGAAGTGTCATTTTTTTTATTATTTTATTAAGAAATAACGTAGAAAATACGAATATTTACAAGTATGTTTTTTTTTCATTTATCGGACAAAAACATTGACTGCAAAAACCGGACACGGATTCTGCAATGTAAAAATCGCTTAAAATCATATTTATCGCGAAACCCGGATAAAAACTTATCCGGTTCTTTCGAAACAAATAGATCAACCAGCACGTAAAAAATAAGCCAACTAAACAGCATAATAATACGAATGTTTTTGAAAGAATTTTTAATTTCAAATTCGATTTTTGCGTACAAAAATACTGGAACAGATTGCAAAGGCCGTGAATTTGAGATACGTGTCCAATACTCCACACTTGAACAATATTTTCTGTAAATGTACGTATTTCTCTGAAAATTCATGCAGTCTCATTTTTAGGTTTTCGTAAACCAGTAGCTGAGAGAATTACGTTCGATTATGTGATAAAAATTGATTTCTTTCAGTCTAACATTTGTCAGGTAGAAACTGTACACAGATATAAATATTTTGTGAATTTACATCTATTTTCATGCACATATTTGGAGCAGATAATTAAACATAAAATTACTTTACAATTCTGTACATTTCAATACAATTTAATCGCAAAATAAACGTTAATTGAAAGATATAGTTATATTCATTGAAAATTCAATGCAATTCAATTTAGTTTTGCATCGATGAAGGTTTTCAATCAAAATTTCGATTCAACCCATGTCTATTCCATGTTACTATTGATTTACATCTCGTGTAAATTTCATCTTTCTGTGTATAGCCTGTGAATTCAGGTGCCGATCCTATTTTCAGCTTCGTTTATGACAGTTTTTGTTTAATTATGAAAAGGTTAATTCGGACTTCAGTAATATCAAATTGATGGTTTATGCTTTCAAACAAATTGCTACGACGATATAAACTATCTTAAGCTTACCGATTTTATGACACATATTCACGTACAAGTTGGGTTAAATTTGAGTATTGAATTACATTTTTTTACTCATTTCATATTAAAGACTGTACCAGAAAGTATGGACGCACTTTGATTTCGCTGTAAATAATTCACAAGTGTTAGATATTCAAATTTTATTCGGTATACTGATAATATTAGACTACAACAACAGAATATTATATTCAACATTTGCTACTTAGCCATTGTAGACTAGCTGGCGCACCTTCTTGCGAACGTTCTTCATTAAATTCCGTACAGACTTCTTGGCGACAAGTTTTGACACTTTTTTCCAATCTTTTCCGAACTTTTGAATGGTTTCGGCTGCCGAGACATGTTTCCTAAGGTGTGCCTTCGTTAATGCCCAAAATTCCTCAATTGGTCGAAGTTGTGGGCAATTTGGTGGATTCATGTCTTTTGGGACGAAAGTGGCATTTTCGGTAGTATACCATTCTACCGTTGATTTCGAGTAGTGGCAAGAAGCAAGATCTGATCAGAAGACAACAGGATCCTTGTGGCTTCGAATCATGGGTAGAAGTCGTTTTTGTAAACATTCCTTGATGTATATTTCGCTGTTCATTGAAGCAGTGGTAATGAAGGGTTTCGAAATCTTACCGCAGCTACAAATTGCTTGCCAGACCATAGCTTTTTTACCAAATTTTTCGATTTCAATCGATGTCTCGGACTGGTTTAACACTTGCTCTTCTCACACCGTATAATATTGTGGTCCCGGCAAGGATTTGTAATCGAGTTCCACGTAGGTTTCGTCGTCCATGATTATGCAGTTCAAATTTCCAGCAAGAATCGTATAGTACAGCTTTCGATTTCTCGGCCTGATCGATGCTTCTTGTTTCGGACTACGTTTTGGTTGTTTCTGCTTCTTATAGGTTCGAAGATTCAAACGTTCTTTAGCACGAAGAACATTTGACTTCGAAGTGCCCACTTTTTTGGCCACATCCCGAACTGAAACCTCCTTCTTTTGCACGAACGCCTTCTGTATACGTTTATCCAACTGAGGGTTAGCAGGGCCTTGTTTTCGACCCGTTTTCGGTTTATCCTCAAAGGTGTTATCCTCACCGAACTTCCTGATTGCATTTCGCACGGTATTTTCACTTACTACTTTCATTTTTGCTATCTTTCTCAGTGACAGTCCGCGTTCTGTGCACCATTTGTACACAATTTTTCGACGTTGTTCTGCTGAAAGTCCACGCATTTCGAAACAAACTAATGAAAACGAATAAACAACTGCACAAGCGGTTAGAGAAGAGTGTAAACAACAGGACGCAGCCATAAAAATTGACAGATTCTGAACCATTGCGAAATGGCAGTGGTTTTTGGTTGCGTCCATACTTTCTGGGACAGTCTTTTTTGTTATTTTAACTTTTTCTACTTTAATTTTGCTGTTGCATTCGTCAGTTTCGTTTCAATCTATTTTCCTCGTTAGATACTGATGAAACGCTAAAAAACAAATTTGTTAAATGAACAAAAGATTATCAAAGCAATACAAATTGATCAAAATTCATACTAAAAATAATTGAAAATTTAATGAATAACAGACTCTTAATGCTTAAACAGTGAGAACGGAAATCTGTATAAGACATAAATTTTCATCGATGTAATATAAATTTCAGAAAATTCATTCACATATGAATAATGAGTTTGATTCCATTCAATTTTCTATGCAGCGTAAACTTTAGAATAGATAAAACGCATTTTTCTGTCTGCCAACTGTATTTTATGTCATGACTGATTGAGATTCCCATGATTAGCACGTCGTTTTCACTTGCCGCTATCACACGACTACCTAGTTCGACTGTATGAGTTTTTTTTATTTAAGGCTGTATGAGTAACATATGAGTGTTTCTGAGAACTCTATCGATACACGGACGCTCGTTGTGATCTAATGATTTTTGGTTCAAATCCCACTCGTTGCCAACCCTTATTATTGTTTATTTCGATGATTTTCTGTAAAGCCATGTAATTTTCAAATCTCTCGTAAAATTCTGTTATTTCTGATCAGAGATGCCAGGTAGAAATTTCAAAAATAATTTCAGGGTTGGAAAAGTCTATATATCCCAAAAAAATCTGCAGTGAGGAAGTATGTCTTGCTGGCCGCCATTTCTCTATTTCTCTATAAAGTATGATAAGCTAAACCAAACGAAAAAAAAGGTCGCGACAATTTCAAAAGTCTTTAAATTTTGACGAAAGTCAGCGAAAAACTCTATTTTCAAAAGTCTGCACAAAAAAATGTCTGCAGCACTTTGTACGAAATCTGCAAATTTACTGACAAATCTGCAGATCTGACTTCTCTGTTTCTGATGGATGCCTTTTGTTACATGTTAGGCATCATCTAATGGAACTTCACAGGTTTCTTTCTTATTGTTTAGTTAAAGGTTATCCTACGATAATCGAGTTTATTGATCCTCTTGACTCCACTTTTCTCTTCAGACACTGATAATTTCGCTTATAATAAGAATACCTAAAATACTGCTAACAAAACATGATGACGGAAGATGACTTCCGTCGCACTCAAGCATTCCAACGCACCTTTCTCCTATTGAATGGTGGTTTTTGTGTATCAGTTTCATTGGTTGATGGAATACCACTGGGTTGATTTTAAATCATTGTTGAGATCCGCTAGTTGGAGTTCAAGCGGCTCAATACTTTTCCCTATAGACATGATATAGAATTATTTATTTTTTTTACGTTTTGTATTCGACTGCATTAGCAGTTTATGTTCAACTACTAATGGCACCTCGGGGTTCAACATAAATCGCTAGACAGACGTAAAGTAAATGCCTTTTGCTAATTGTTCGTTTGCACCAAAGTACCATGTTTATACTGACGTCTCTGACGCATTGTAGACGACTATCGATCAAAGCCTTGGAGATCCCTATGCTATTTGAACCAGCAAGATGTGACAGAAAAATATCTATCTGAAAAATATTAGATCTGTCTAATACTGTTTCAAACCCTTTCTAACTCTTATATCGTTTTCGCTTGATGCCAAACGTAACCCAGTTTCTACTCTAACTGCTGTGAAGCCGTTTGTTTGAAGCCAGTTTCGAACCTAATTTCAACGTTATTGAACTGAAATTCGAGTCGTTCTTATATCGGGTTGGCTGAAACGCTCGTTGCTCAGTGCGAACCCAGTTTCGTGAAATATGTTTGTTTGATGAAACTGCTCTGGGTCAGCTTTAGTTTTTTCAAACGAAAACAACATTAGTAAGGAAATTTAGTCTTATTTATCACGCTG
This sequence comes from Malaya genurostris, assembly GCF_030247185.1. Classification (NCBI taxonomy): domain Eukaryota; kingdom Metazoa; phylum Arthropoda; class Insecta; order Diptera; family Culicidae; genus Malaya; species Malaya genurostris. The sequence continues at coordinate 99,667,524 of NC_080572.1, forward strand.
TGTCGATTCCCGCCGTTTATTCAAATAAACCGGATCAACAATGTTAAACCGGGTTCAAAACATTGTACTAATTTTCTCACTGAATCTCAATGAATTCAAAAGCCTCATTTACTTATCAAATTATGTCTAAAATTGTTAAACTGAACTTCACAACGATTTGCTTCATAGCAGATTCACATCGCCCGCTACCGATGACAAACACACCAAAAATGTGGCCTTTGCGAGGCACGAAAAAAAAGTGAATGAAATCAATCGCGTAGAGAAGCAAAGCAAAACCGAAAATGATGATAAACGGTGACAGAAGTGGCATGAGTGGCGCGCTATTCAGCAATCAAATGGCAATAAATGGTGACCGGTATCAACAGCAGCGTCAGCGTTCACGAGTGACAGGACCGGTCGAGGCAATGGCGGCGTTGCCTGGAGGAGGTCAGTGGCATGCACCATTTATCGATGATGTCAACCGACTGCAGAATCAGACAAAAGAAAGTGTAGTTATGCGAAATAAAGTGATTGATCTGGACAAGAATCGTATAAAGTGCGGCCGCAATAAGCTCTGGTCAAGGCCGCTGAGTTTCTCTGGTTTCTTCAAAAAGTCGCTGAACCAAGGTTCGATACAGCTGGAGGCAAACAGGGATGAAGGAGGTGTTCGACATAGTACGAATTACGCTGTCAATCAGGGCCTGTCCGCTTCAAATGGTAACGAACCATCAGGGCGGGGCGCAAAGTTTGATCTTAACATGATTCGTAAACTGGAAGAAGAAATATACAAAAGAGGCCGAGAACAGCGGCTGGATGAGTGTAACGCGGAAGCGAAAGATTTCCACGATTTCTATTTTAGTCAGAGAACGTTTGGCGAAAAGAAGACGTTCTCCAGTGATACTTCGGCGTTCAAAGGGAATGCCAAAGCGCTACTGGTGGTTGACTCAGAAGCACTGGAACCAATGTTACTGAAGCGACCGCTGAGTACAGATGATGCACTTTTGCAAACTAGATCTCGCGAATCGGAAAACGAGCCGGACAGCCACGAGGATGCATCCAACAAATCGATCATCATCGTGGACAACTCTGAGTTCTACCCAGTGCTGATGAGGTATGATATTAATAGCAAACTAGTGAATCGGCAGTTCAGGAAACAAACCGAACAACATAACGACGAAAAACTAAAAATATTCACCCAAAAGGGAGGTTCGCCACCCAAGACTGTGTCAACGAATACCGTTGCCGGCGCATCATTAACTGGTAATAATGGCAAGAGCGGAGAGGCACCACTGTCACCGTCTAAATTAACAGCTGTCAAGAAAGACTTGCCAGCCCTAAAAACTAAAGCAACGCGTAACGAATCGGTCGCGTGTTGTGAAACCAAAAGTGTAAACAATAATAGTCATGCTGCTCAACTGAAGAAACTAGTCGTTAACGCGCGACCGCCACCTCCTGCAGGGTCTGGGAGTGGCGATCGTTCTAAAAAGACCCGCTCCAACCTCTTCCAACGGTTCCTTCTGCAGCGGAGAAGTCTCAACCTTTCAGTCAGACGTCGCCGACGTCACGAGTGTCATTTCCGACCATCGCCAGTATCTACTTCAACGGAATCAGGCTGTTTATCGTATAGCCAACCTACTGCTAACAAACTTAAATATGAATATTTAAAAAGGATGCAACGATATGACTTTGAGACATCGTCCACAACCGACCGACATTTGTCTACCGCTCACACTAGCAGTGAACCAAATCTTCTTTCACGGGCAAACTGGAAAAGTGCATATTTTCTACAACACCTTCAACGCATACCCCGCAGTTGGAGCACTGGTGACCTGGACAGTCTGAACCATCTGATGTCATCCTGCAAAAATTTTGCCAACATTTTCGAAAGCACCAGTGACAATCTGTCCCGACTTTCGGCTATCGTAATCTCGTCCAGCAGCAACGGTTCCCCATCGTCTGGCTCGCTGACATCATCCTCGTCAATGTCATCTGGTTCCAGAATGCAGTCACTGTTGGGGAATTATTACCGCCAACTTCAAAGCAGAGACCGTTCGGCATACAAAACACGTTCAGTGGTAACCAAACCTCCGTTGGGTTGCCCAAACGCAACCGGAACGGTAGGAACTGTAGGAACCACGAACCCGCCCAGCAATGTTCAGATTCTTCGGAAAAAATCTTCATCTTTTCGAGGTGTACTGAGACGAAGCAATACTCCGGATGTGGTTAATACTTGGATTTACAGAAAAAGGTAAATAGCATTAATAAGTGATTATTTATTTGTAAGTATCATTTATTAGCTAAATCGAACAAACTGTTGTGAATTTTGTTGTTGTTTTTTTTTACTAGTCTATCAACACGGTTCTCTTTTTTTTCTGCCTCAGCATCTATCGATCACCACCTCATCAACAAAGCGAAACTGCATATATTTGAATAGTTCAAGTCTCTAGTGCCAGTGACATACACACACATACATTCAATGCTGATGTTAGAACACTGCGAAACCTTTTTCAATTGCGAAATAAAAATGATCTCGTCATCATCGTCATAATAATAGAACTGGTAATGTCTTCATTCATAACCTGCTTTGCCGTACCTTCCTATTTGCAAGGTTAACAAATGATCGTTAACGTCAGGAAAGAGCCAAAGAGAAGCTATTTACCTCCCCCATAGCGAATGCGAATGACTTACGCCACTTCCTGAAGATGGACGTTGAATAGTGAATACATCTATGTTATACAGCTTGACTAGTGGGATTTTCCCATTTCACCGCCGCGCTTTGCCACAACCCCGGCAGTACTGTTGCGCTGTTCTTCATAAATGTCATGTTTAGCATAAGGTGTCATCAGTTAGCGGTTGTGATTTGGTAGATTTTTGTGTAATATTTTTACGAAAAACATGTTCGACTCGTCGTTGGAACGCGAAGAATTAACTTCGAGAAAAAATATGCAAGCTATTCTTTAAGACTAGATGTTTGACTTCAATGTGTTACTTTCTTTATGAGTCAGTTAATCATTCGGCTTCTTTGAAATAGCGACATACCCGGCACAATATGACAACGCGGTTTTTTTGAATGAGAAATTGTCGTGCGAATGTTTCCAATTTTCACATTATGATTTATTCTCATATTGAAGATCTTTTTTTACTTTTTTTGTTTATTTCACACGATTACAGGTGGGTTATAATATTAAACATAATATGTGTTTGTTTAACCTATCCCAAGCCCCACAGTATACAGAGCAAAATGTCTTCTGATTGACCATTCCAGTTCCACGTTTCAGTGTAATATTTGTACCAAATGGAATAAAACATTACAGAAAGACTTTCGATTCCATGAAAATGACAAGCATCCGACGCTTCTATAGTTTATATTTTCAGTTTTGTATAAACAATTAACATTTTGCGATCTTACCATCAACCCAGTTTGAATTTGAACCCGCCAAGGTCGGCGCTCGAAGACATGACAATTTGCTTGTAAAACCAGTCCCCTTTGCATTGATCCGCCAACCCGGTACTGCATCTCCTCACCTTCAATTTGGACGAGAGGCGTTCTAATTATCATCCTGCTAGGATTCAGCGGCATATTGTTCACCACTCGCATTTTCGTTTCTTCGTAGTCTTTGTAGCTTTTATTACTGTTGTTATTTTAGTTATTGTGGTTGTTGTTGCAGTGGCGTTTCTTATTGCTGCTACTCTTGTTATGGTTTTTATGAATACTTCTTGAATCGATGTTAATTGTAGCATATTTGCCTGTTTCTGTTTGTTTCATTAAAATAACAGAGGTAACAAAGGGCCAGTGTTAAACGATTGTTCTTTTCTTGCCAATTTCAATGCAGAACTTACCGTAGTGAACTGGCTGTTCCCAGAAATAACATATATGGGGCATTCCACGCACCGTCAGCCACCTAATTTTTTTTTCATCTAACTATTTTTTTCGATAAGGAACTCGAAAATATTCGACACGTATTTTTTTATTCCAATATGGTACTTGGAATTTTTGGAGATATGATTATTTGAAGTTTCACGTTTACTAAAAAGAGCCTTTTTTCAACAGCCTATACTGTAAAATTTAATAAAGATGCAAAAATTTGTCCAAGACATGAGATATGCGTCTTTTTCTTAGCTTTCAAACAAGCGATTCCATAAAACAAGCTTTAAAGCTAGTTTCATGAAAAAAGTTAAAAATTAATAAACAAATAAAAAAAAATCAAACTTGAGCCTCATTTTTTTTTCTTAAAAAATTGAATTAGGGATTTAATTTAATCTTGGCAAAGTTTAAGAGTGGATAGATTAATACTTTCGGAGCAGTGAATTTTTCAATCTCGACCCGCACGCGCGGAGCGTACCGCAGCACAACTCGCTCGGATACGGGCGACATATCGCGCCACTGATCGAATCCCAACTTTGACAGTTTATTGTTAGCAACGTTTCAGTTACGATCCCACTTCCCACGAGATTCCCTACTTTCGGAACAAAATATCTTGATATGTTCATCGAATGCGCTGTCTTACGAATACTACAATTTTTTGGCAAAACTTTTTTGTTTCAATTCGGTAAGATAGGAGGGCGGCAAAAAAAAAGGCAATCGATATTTTAAAATTTGAGAAATGCAATGTTACAATGTAAGTAAATGAAAGAATTATTTCTGTACATTCGCTGAATATAGACACATTGTCATCAGCCTCAGAGGATTCAGAATCTGTGATCATTATTGCTTCAGCAGAATTTTCCCTCACAGCAAATGAATGAATTGCATCATTTCGCATCTTTTCCAAAACTGTGTGTCAGCACTATTTTAATACTCACGTAAATTCTTTTGCCCCAATTTTACTCGCTTTCTGCCTAAACGGTGTACAAAAAACATCATTTGCTTTCAAAAAATCAAGAAGGGAAGAAGAAATCCGACGCAACGAATTTTTTTGATTTTTTCTAACATGAGTCTTAAAGTTAAACGGATTGCAGCAACAATTTTTGATTTTTGAATTCATTTTTACACCGTGATCTTAACTGAAACGTTGCTAACAATAAACTGTCAAAGTTAGAATTCGATCAGTGCCGCGACATGTGTCGACAAGTTAAGCGCGTATTCGAGCGAGTTGCGCTGCGGCACACTCCGCACGTGCGGTTCGAGATTGAAAAAATCACTGCTCCGAAAGTATTATTCTGTCCACTCTGAAACTTTTCCAATATTGAGTTAAACCCATAAGGCTTCTTTTTTAGCTAAAAAAGCAAAAAAATTAGGCCCAAGTATGATTTTTTTTTTAGACTTGAATCGATGGTTCGGATTGGTTGAATATTTGCAATTCTCGTATAATATTTTAACCCCGACAAGGATTTGTAATTAAATTTCACTCGGATCTTTATCGATGATTCTTGTTTCGAACGGCGTTCGAAGATTTCATTAAATTTCACTCGGATCTTTATCGATGATTCTTGTTTCGAACGGCGTTCGAAGATTCGAAAGTTCTTTCGCATTAAAAACATTTAACTTCGAAGTGCCAACTGTTTTGGTCACATCCCGCTCTAAATGCTCCTTTTTCTGCTCTAACGGCTCCAGTCTACGTTTATCCAAACAAGGGTTTTCACACAACTGCCTGCCAGATCTCGCTCATCGCACGATTTGTTCAATTATTCTATCTATTTTTGCTTTTTTTCTCAGTAACAATCTCGGTTCCTAGCACCATTTCGACGTAAACAATTAATTTCAAAAGGGCCTAAAAGTAATTGACGGATTCTCTTTGTTCACTTTCTCTTTCGACTATATCTGCCTTATTATACAATTATTCGCTACATATATGGTACTGTTAGAAAAATGGAAATATTGTCTTTCATTCTACACGAATAAGTCCACGAATTTTGAAAATTTCGAAACTGATAAATACTACTAAACTACACATATAATTAGAGAAAAGGGTAAACAACAAAATGTTGCCGAAAAAATCGATAGATTCTCAATTATTTCGAAATCAGTGTAACACTTTAGAAAAACAACAATCAATTAGTTGTATCAATTTTTAACCAATCGAATTCAGATAAACATCTAATATTTTTCCTGCATTCTACTCAAATTTCTACAGCATCTTCAGCACATTGGCAACTTAAAATTGAACTAAAAGAATTCGTTAGTTTTTGTTTTATGACTTATATAAACCCAAAAAAGTGAAAAATATGAAGTTTTTCTTTGAATTATTCTAAAAAAATTGTTTTTGTTGCTTTTAGTTCCGAACAGAGCTTTGAGTACCAAGAATAAATTGGTGCATGGTTTTTTGATTTCAGTTAAACAGAACGGCCAGAATCATGGCAGCAGTGGAGTACCTTTTTTATATGTATTTTTGTTGATCAGTATATCTGCGAAAATATTATATATGTCAGAACATTCGCCCGGGATGGCGGCTCAATGCATAGGGCGCTGGTCTTACAAGCCAGTTGTCGTATATTCGAGCCCCGACTTGGAAGGATTCATAGTGCCAGTAGGATCATTGTACTAGCCATGCAATGATTCTGTACGCTATAAATCTGCAGTCTGTTGAAACAGAAATACAAAATTCCACAAAAGCCTTTGCTTGGTACATCCCTTGTTGATTGTTTAATTTCAATTTTCAGTTTCTCTCCCGATCCAGTTTTCCAGGTTGTTGACAAACATCCTCAGATCATTTTTATTGTGTTGGTAACAGTTGATTCAATCGTATTTAAGACTTTCGCCTAATTAGGGATAGTTCAGATTTTCACAATGCGCGAGCAAAATTTTGACGGGTTGCCTTCACTTGCTGCGAGGTACTTTTTCACAGCTGAATAGCATATGCCAAAGTAGAACAGTTGGTATATTGCTACACACACGCACATCTTTTAAATGAGACGTGTACAAGTTTTTTTTAATGCACAATGAAAGAAACAAGTTAACCAATTTTCAATCGAAACACCTTCTACGGGTTCGCCATGTAACTTTTTTTTTAACATGCAATAAAACACAAACGGTTCATCCGATTTCAAAATTTATTTTTTCATATTGAAGTACAATCCTTCCGGTTAATTGTGGAATATAATTTCATTCAAATGGCTGCCTCGGCTGGCCTTGCCGTACGCCATACGATCGGTCCAGTTACATTTTTGATTGTATGCAGCCTTATTTCAGCTATGGCTGCACGTTGTCCTTCAAGGCTTGAATTGTCTCTGGCTTGTCCACATAACACTTATCTTTAACAGCTCCCCAAAGATAATAGTCTAACGGCGTCAAATCACAGCTCCGAGGCGGCCAAACGACATCCGAATTTCGACTGATAATTCGATATTCGAAGACTGTGCGCAGAAGATCGATCGTAGCGTTGGCTGTGTGGCACGGAGCGCCGTCTTGTTGGAACCAAATGGTGTCCAAGTCTTCCTCTTCAAGTAACGAAAAGAATCGCTAATCATGGCGCGGTAGCGCTCGTCATTGACCGTGCCGGCGGCTCCTGCCTCATTTTCGAAGAAAAATGGCCCAATGATGCCGCCAGACCAAAATCCGCACCAAACCGTCACTCTCTGAGGATGCATCTTCTCCATGATAACGTGCGGGTTTTCCTTCCCCCTGATGCGACAATTTTGCTTATTAACATATCCGCCGAGATGAAAATGTGCCTTATCCGAGAAGATGATTTTTTGGCAAAATCGGCATCTTCTTCAAGATGATCGCAAGCCCATTTTCACGCGTTCCTAAAGCGTATACAAAACCATTTTCGTTCAGCGGAAGCATAAAACTATGTTTCTGTCAAATCAGAAGTGAAATTAAGGTTACCAATGTCGAAATAACCGCTAGTTCAAAAAAACGTTAGATGGAGAACCCTATACTTTTGTCGTACGTTTTCAATATCACTTTTTCAACTTCAATATTCGAACACAAACAATCAATAATTTGTACCAAATATCTGAATCAAACCCACTGTTGCTGATCTCCTTAATGATCCGCAAGTAGTTGATTGTAGACCAACTAATTAACAGAACAATAAGATGACAATTGATTTGTTACAATCCCCCTATCCCAAATTTAAAAGTTCCAAAATAACTGTCAGTGTGCGTCCCTGACAATCAAGATCATATGGCGAAATTGTGTTTTGGGTGAACGTCACGTCAACGATGTTACTGACTAATGGGAAACATAAAAATATCGGAACAGTCGGACCATGTTTATTTCTCTATGTTTCCTTCAATTACCACGATATTTCGTCTACCGTACCGAGCAAATTGAGGCAGTATTTCTTAAAATCATATTTACGCGTTGTATTTTTGAACTCAATGCCATCGCGACTCGTTTCGGTAGTTGTGTTGTGAAAAGTTTTTGTTTGGATATGTGCTACAAATCATAAACCTGACAAATGAGTTGAGCTGCTGAGGAAAACAATTTTGCTCACGACAATGTTTTCAAGGTGAATATCTTGAAGATAGTTTGTTGAAACTAGGAAAAATATTCAAAAAAGAAAAAGTATGCTCTTTCTACCTATCAGTCACAAACGTTTCCAACATTCATATCTCATGTGCATCTACACAGGATAACACACGAATGGCGAAACATATCCCACTGCAAACGAAACCCAAATTAACCGATGCCATTCTACTGCACGAATGTACCATGTCAACAGGTTGGCCCGACTAGATTAATTGCTTCGATAAGCTTCGCTCCAAAGTTGTCTGGGAGACACACGAAGTCCAGCGCAGTTCCATGACAGTCAATTTGTCGGAATCGTAACGACCGCATACATTTATAATTATTTGTATGTGGGTAATGTATCGACAGTGCGCAAGAACAGCAACCAATTTCCGATGACGATGGCAGATACACCGTACATTCGCCTTGGGTCAGGTGTCTGTGGTTACCTTCAAAAGGTAAAAACCTCGCCTGGTGTCCTGTATGCCAGCGCACATTAATTGCAATACTTATAGGCCAGGAAGTTATAAGCCAGCGTAAATTTATCTGCACATCAGACATTTTTCAGTACAGTCGCTTTGTGACAGTGTCATGCCAATAGAGCTTTAGATAGGACTCAGAGAAACAGGATCCAATCAATAGTATATTTCGATTTCAGATATTTTAGTATTGAGCTTTCAAGTAAAGTATGCAGAACTCGATACAGCCTGAATCTTGATTAAACACTATAGGCTGGAAAAACCGAAAATATTATCCTCCACAGTAGAGTAACTGTACAGCATTGCATTTGCGAAAACTCAGAACCAGTTCATTTGACCGACGATATTTGGTTTCTTGCATTGCATCGATTTCATCTCTCAGATTTAGCATACATCAATTGCATGCTACTTTGCCCGTGGGCATTTCGGTGTTCTACCGTAAATCTGCCCTGCTTTGAGTTTTCTGTTTGCTGCTGCATCATACGGTGAAAAGATATTCAGATATCCGTTTTAAAATGCATTAGATACGGCTCATAACATGCAAGACGACTTTCGATTGGTTCTCTCTTTCATACTGCACATGACATCATCCGTACCGAGTACCAAAATTGCGTAGGGACTGCACCAGTCAACTGTTGCAGAGGCAGACACGTGATAACAATAAATTGTTCTGCCACGAAGTCGGAGGTGTTTGAAAATCTGGGTCATATGTAAATCCCAATCATGGCTGAGCACCGTCATCCGGCACGCTACTTACTGTTTGCTCCCAGTGATTCAAGCAGCTTTCATGTCAAAAACGACGGCGATTATGATGGTTATTAGTGATGCAGTCTTTGGTTGCCAATGTTGCCGCGATGGCAGTTAATAAAAGGTTTAAACGATGAATCAGAGCTGCTTATTCAGTTTATTTCCATAAGAGTGTACTATGTGCAGACTGTGTTTTAAATTACACACTCTGTCGTATCATTGTATATTATAGTACTTTGGTGAAAGCTAAATTAAAAACTTGCCTCAACTTTTCGCTCATCGATGGAAAAGATATCGTCTTATAGTTATCTCGAATTACTATTGTAATCTTTAAATTAGCTTTTGACTATTGCATGAAACTGCTTTCTCCGATTAACGTTAGTTAAACACGATTAAGATGTAATTTGATAGCAGTCTGTTAGCAATTCGTCTCGGATTCATAGTTCAATGCATCATGCGCTGGTTTTACAAGTCAGCTGTCGTATGTTCGAGCCTAGAGATCGTGAGTCTCCAGGAGAGGAGAAGCCGCTTTTGGAAACAATCTTCTCAATACACCTGTCCATCCATACTTGGGGTAACAAAAAGTATACTCTCTTTTCTGCAAGAACAAATCGCTTACCAAATTAAGAACTTTTTGGAAAAATTTGGCATTTTCGGGAACATCACACTTATAATTGACAGTCATTTACAGTGCTGAAATCTTATTGGAATTCGCGTGGTTTCGTTAAATTCTGGTCGTACAACTTTCGGGCATGGTCTATCGCGACCGTATTCTGTTTTTCGTTACGGTTTGGGTACTTCTGAATTTTAAACATTCTGGACTATGAATTTTGGTATTCTGCACCGCCATCCTTGTTCACCTTGGCAAAGCCTTGGTATTACATTCCTGTAGTGGAATTTGACCTTCTGTTTCAACAAACTTCGCAGCCGATTCAGAGTGTACATAACCATTGCATGGCTGGTGCTACGATTCTACTGACACTACGAATCCTTCCAGGTCGGGGCTCAAACATACGACAACTGGTTTGTACGACCAGTGCCTTAGGCATTGAACCGCCAAACCGGAACATGCAATGCACCCCTCCTGAATAAGCTTAAAAAACAAATCGAAACCCAGTGAATAATTTGTTGCTAACTATGATTACGGTTGGTATATATGAGCATCACAGAGAAAAACTCGTTGACACGTTTGCCTTTTTCCTTCTCGGATAGAGCAGTGATATTTCATTCCCGCGCTTGAGTAGCTATGGAAGGTGAAAATATGATCCGTTTCATTTAATCTAGCCTGCGCAGAATTCAGTACAGTCAGTATTATTATAATTCGCAAAATATGTTTGTCGTGAAGCACACAGACATTTTATGATCTCGCTCAGGGTCTCCGAAGCTCCGATAGAAAGTCTTTTTTCCAGAATTTCGATTACCTTTCTATAGAGACAAATAGAATGGCCTGCAACAAGAGTAACCAATTAGCATAAAATCATTCACGATTTGTTTTCAAACTTTTTTAGAGGGGGAAACTTTATACAACTTAGCGAAGCACCTCACCCATAGAACGAATTCATTGTCTGTGTTCCCAGCTAAAACTGAAAATATATTCTAAATAGTCTATAAATATAACAAACTTCTATGTAACCAATTTGATTCCATATAACTTTATAATATAAAATGGTGCGTTTTAAGAGTTTTTAAATAAATGCTTTACAGAATAAACTGTATCAAATAGAGATATTAATAAGATAGAATGTGCATAAAAAGGATGTGTACAAAATGAAGACGGCATTCTATCATTTCCGACTACGATATTTTCAATTCTTTTTCATTGCTGCCATCAAATCAAAGCAAATGGTATGATGCTTTGTAATTAATTAACTCGTTAATACTTTCTGAAAATTTCATTCCTGTCTATAAAATCAATCTGAGAAGATCACTCAAATGAAAATTTATTCCGAAAAACAACAGAACTGTGTGTTCGAGACTTGCTGACGATGCTGCGCTCCTGTTACTTCTATGAATCAAATTCATGCTAAATACCGTTTTATTGGGTTTAATATAAACAGTGCAGTGTAATCAACCAGCTGGAATGAAAACACCTTTTCGTCGCTCTAATCACTATTTGGAATGTGACAAAAATATGTTTGTTCATATTAACCACCCTACGTGCATCGAAACTATTGCAGTCATTATTTCTCAGTTGCGATTCAGTTGCGAATTTATTCAGTAGTGAATTTCTTTAGAAATATAACAATTAAATCTTGCACGAATCACTTTAGTGTCGAACTAAAATTCAGCAGGGAAGTATCATCGAAGACTGCTCCCTTTAGAATATCTTTTTAGCGATATTTCTTTGGGTGAAAATTCTGAGTTTTTTTTAGAAAATCTCTTGAGCTGATTTTTTCCCGAGTGATAGTGAATGAACTTTTTCTGATCATGGTTTTCCCAACATGATGTTTCCACATCTCAAAATCGTCCTCTTCTTTTAGTGTTTTTTCATCTCGACCATAAGCGACATAAACGGATTTTCATTCATATTATTTCCTTTCTATTTCGTTTATGTGGTATGTTTTTCATTATGTTGTTCATTTTGCTTCAATATTCTCTCCTTTAAGTACGCTTCGTCTTCACATTCGTCATTCATGCCTGTTTGTTGTGCTTCTGCCTTCCATTTCCGCTTTCCCGTCATTTTATGGTAATCATTTGCTATTTTTTCAATATCAGTTATTTCTTTTCTTTTTTGTCTCCATTTTCTTCTCTCTTTTTTCTGTTTTATGAGTCTATTTTTGACTTTCTAGATTTTAGATGTGTCTCTTATATTGATTATGTCTATTTTATTATTCTATTCGATTGGTTCGTTTATTTGTTTATATTTTCGGTGTGTTTTTCAGTTTGTTTGTTTTTCCTATTTTTAAGAACAGAAGGTTAGAATGATTCAGTTATTCTTATCCATTTTTCTACAGTGAATGAGTGTAGTTACATAATATAAAATAATTCAATGGTGATAAAAATATTATTCTCGTGTATTTATTGTACTAAACGCTCAAGTGACAAATTTGTTGTTGTTTCTACTTTTTGTGTCTTTACTTCTTCGTTTCTCCCGACGAACCAAGGTAAAATTAATAATAATAGTAATATTCTTCGTTGTTTCTGATTGCTTTACATTTATGTTATTACCAGATTTGCTAATTGTTTTGATTTCTCATATTCGCAATCACTGTGAAAACCGACTTTCGAACCGAGGCCCGGAGGGTCGACTGTCATATACCCTTCGACTCTGTTCGTCGAGTACCCAAAATGTATGTGTGTGTATGTGCGTATTTTTTGCACTAATTTTTTTCGGAGTTTCATACTAAATTCCTGCATTTCATCTGGATCTGAGTTCCGGTTTCAGAGTTATGGGTGAAAATGTGCAAAAAAATGAAAATATGTGTTCTTACTTTTCTCATAGATGGCGCGACCGATTTTCAAAACTTAGGTTCAAATGAAAGGTCCTCTGGTCCCATACTGAATTACTGAATTTCATCCGGATCTAACCTCCGGATCCGGATATAAAGGGTAAAGTGTGTTAAAAATTTTATACCATCACTGAAAAGGGCAAAAAAACGTAAATTTTTTTCTAAATCGACCTCAAATCTTTTCCAATTGATAGTTTTTGTCAGTAGACGGCCAAACAAACCGACTTCGTTTATTTTCTCAAGAATCGAAGGATTTTTTTTGAGAAATACCACAGTATTATATATGATAGTATGATTGATATGAGAAAGGCATCATTACACCATTAGGTGGATTAAAACAGATTTTTTAAATTGAGTACGTAAATTCTAAGACCCCCATGGTTTTGAATCCGCGTCTTTTCTTCTCTCGTTCATTCGGTTTCATTTTGACTATTTCGATGCATTTTGTTTTCAACAATTTATTCATTTTCTTTCTCTTTTGGCTATTTTGTGTGTTCTGTTTCGTCTAATTTTTATGCCTTGTACGTTCAACAACGAATTCGGTTTCCTGGTCGGTGCTGCCTTGAGTTTTTTCGTATTAATTAAAACTAATTGTATTTACAACTTAATTTGGAATACCTGAATTTGGAATCATATCGTGTGAGAATATTCTGTTTATGGACCTTCACATACGTTATCACTACCTGTACAGTGATTACAAAATTATACTTTCAAGTAAGAATCGAAGAATCTAACAATTAGATCGAGGCGACAATTTGAGGCTTCAATTATTGAACAAGGCCTTGATTGGACTAGAATCGAAACGATCGAAAGCTGCAACACCTTCAACGATTTACTTAAAGAATTTAATGTCTGCGAAATTGCGAATTAAGATGCAAGATATCCCAGACTATCGGTTGTATTTTCAATCAATAAAGAATTCTGAAATATCTGGGATTATCTTGCACAGCCTCCGCAAATTCCTCATGGTCCTGGGGTGGTCGTCATTCCGTGGGTTACAATATTGACGCTAAACGAGCTTCATTTCGTACTCAGGTAACCATGACATGACGATGACCGTTTACTCTCGGCGGTAGGACGATCGTTACCAAGCTTATTGATGGACCTGTTCAAGCCGGTGTCTCGCTGTTGAGAGGATAGGATGACTTGTTTGGCTTGTCTGAGCTTGAAGAATGAAAAATTGAATTTAATGAATTTGAAGTGCCAATTTAAAATGGCATGCAACGGTTCCTGGAATGCAGTGAACGGAGCAGACGATATTAGTTTTATTGGCGGCATTGCTTCGGTTGGTATTAACAGAGCTACTGAATTACGTGGTGGCTGCATCGATGCGTTATAGTGGTATGAAAAAATATTAATAATAAAAATGTAATTTTATTAGTATAGAAACTATCACGTTACTTTTTGCGAATTGTCTTGTACTTCACAAAGCTCATCGCACAACTTTGTTTCTACTCTATTTTACAGTTACGATGGCTCCGGCAGCGGTCTAGGTGAGCCCCCGTACCGGGGGCATCACGGTAGCCCACACTCGTCACCATCGCGGTACTCGTACAATAATTCTGCCAAAACCAGTATCCAACATTGGCGGACATCCAGTGGAGGTGCCTCGGACTTCAAGCGAAACTCCAGACTCCGCAGCTCGACCAGTGCCGTACCCGGTGGTGGTGCCGGGGGAGGCAGTGGTTCTAGTACAAGCAGCAGCAGTACCGGGTCCAACATGGTCGACCTCAACATACCGCGTGGCCACTCGCCACACTTCAGTCCCTCGAGGCAAACCAGTAAGTATATGCAGATTATTACTTTTTTTTTTGTTTCGTCTGACCAATCCGACATGACAACCTCGGGAATGGGTTGCCCATCAACCCACAGTAGAAAATCGATCTTCTACACAATCGAATGATTGTGCAAATATCAACAGATGAAATCTGATGCGCTTATTTTCGCACTCGGACCGACCAATTAAACGGTGGAAGAGCCAGTTTTTGTGCTCAGGTGTCGATGCTTAATTTTATAGAGGGTATAATTCTTCGAATCGGTCAAAAACCAATAATTACGTGCCTTCCTTTCTTTTTTTTTGTCTTTCCTGTCGTTTCAGTGAGGGATATTTTTTCTACATTTCGCAAAATTTGTTTCTCACGCTTTAACTGCCATGACTGGTGAATTAATTATTTAAAACTAGCACTTTTTTGTAAAAACCTTGAATATTTAATTTAATCGAGAAGTAGGTTATTCGATTCAAAGATGAAATTGTAAGATAAAAGCGACCGAGAGTCAAGCTGATTCATGTCATCATTTACCGACATAAATGCGCGGATCAATTTCAACGTATTTTAAATTACTATATTCATACTGGGAGCGGTTTTAAACACCCCAGAGATTTGTCTGTGTATGTGTTTCTATTTTGACATAGGGCAGGCTTGATAGCATTACATTTTTCAATATTAAAAACGGACTATAATTTTGAATTTATAGAAAAAAAATTAAAAATTTTCTTCTAAAATCCAACTTTTTTCATTGTACTGATCATCATTTTACTGAACATCGAGAATGGATAACATCAAGATCACTTGTGAATTCGGTTATCTTAAACTTATACTTGTAATGGGTGGCAAAATTTTAGGATTTTTTTCGAGGCCTGTATGCTCAACAACAAACGAGCTCAGAAAGAACTAAAAGTGTGTATGTGTTAGCTCTCTTTCTCCTCTTTCTGCTAGTATTTTCTGTTTTGTTCATGCTTGCTTAATTTTGCTCAAAATGCCATCGAAACAAGAAGTATTTCACGAGCGCATTGTACAGTTCTACGAACTGCACAGAAATCTCGGCAAATAGTATACGGTACAACATTTTAAAAGCAAAAACGTTGCGGCTTCGAAAGTTTACAATATCCTAAGATGCCCAACAACTGCTCGTAAGGCAGGTAGTGGAAGACCAGCCAAAATTATGGACGCAAAAGGACTTCGTTCTCTTTCTCGTGCCTTCAACAACAAGGATTCACTGAGTCAAAGGGATGCCGCAAAAAAAGTCAACTGTTCTCCCCAGTACATCTGCAAAACATTGAAAAGACTCGGAATAAAGTACCGGAAGAAGACACGAGCCCTGGGATATACTGACGCACAGATTTCAACGCTGAATTCCCAATGCCGCTGGTTGATTAAAAATTATTCCGGAAAAAGTTTTGTTTTGGACGACGAAAGTTATTTCCCTCTTTCGAAGACGCAAAATCCCACAAATGATCGATACTATTCAACGGATAGTTCTACTGTACATCCGAACATAAAATATTAGTTTAAACATAAGTTTGAACAGAAAGTGATGCTGTACATTGTCATTTCCGAGAAAGGCATTTCTAAGCCATGGTTCAAGCCATCTGGGTTGGCAATCAAACAAGATGTGTACCAGAACGAATGTTTGTAGAAAGTTTTGATCCCGTTTTTTCAAAACCATCATGCTGATGGACAATACGTGTTTTGGCCGGATAAAGCGTCATCGCATTGCGCCAAAAAACACAATCGTTCCTGAATACCCATTCGATCCCATTTGTACCCAAAAACCACAACCCGATAAATCTACCTCAGTGTCGCCTAATCGAAGATTTCTTCGGGGTTTTGAGCTCCTTGGTGTACAAAAATAACTGGAGAGCCACGAATTGCTACCAGTTGATTGGTAGAATCGAGAGATGCATTCGCAAAGTTGACATGTACGTAATAAAAAAACAGTGAATAAAAAACATTTCATTCTGAATTTGATTGCAGTATAGATAAAGACTTTGTTTTAATTCCAACTGGTTAATTTGCACTCATGCACTAATTCGATTAAACCCAATGATACGCTATTTAGGAGCACAGGAATTTGCTAATCTCGAACATACAGCAGACGTAGACTTTGATTGGCGCGTTTGAATTGGCGCTGTGAAATACTTCGCTCCTGTTACTTCTGTGTATAATATTTAAGCTAAATAGGATCGATTAGCTGCATAAAACCATGCTTTGTGATTGAATTTTCATTAATGTTTTTATTATCAGTATAACGATTATTAATCATAGCATGTATGAAAATATTATTTACTGTTACTGATATTACGAAATAGAACAGCGTACATCGTTTCTAAAAGCGGTGTTGTGTTTTCTTCATCCTTACCAGCACATGTACGTAAAGGTGCGGTTATTGCCCTCCTCTGTACTTGTGGAATTACTTATGAGGCGATCGTCTTACTGATCTCGCAGTGTCCGTCTATTTTAGACATTCTATTTCAACAAACCTTAACAGTCTTCACAGATTTTAAAATATTTGATAAATAATGAAGCGTAAATGAAAACTTGTGAAAAAATCATCCTCGAAACAGGACTTGTTTGCATAACTTTTCCCATTCCGATAAAATTGTACAACTCTGGATGTAAGCATCCCAAATCA
The DNA here is from genome assembly GCF_030247185.1 of Malaya genurostris. Classification (NCBI taxonomy): domain Eukaryota; kingdom Metazoa; phylum Arthropoda; class Insecta; order Diptera; family Culicidae; genus Malaya; species Malaya genurostris. The sequence continues at coordinate 99,684,986 of NC_080572.1, forward strand.
ATAGATGTACACATTCGCGTTGTACTTGTCTGTGTGTGAGAAAAGTATGCACTCACTTTTCTCCGAGATGACTGAACAGATTTTCACAAATTTAGGCTCTGAAAGACACTATTGCCTGAAAGACACTATTGTACTCACTCCTTGTCATTTGCTAAATTTCGTCTGGATCTGATTTCCGGTTCCGGAATCACCGATTTTCTACGACTAGCAGAAAAACGAAAAACGAAATCGATGATGATGTACTAAACAAAACATGCAACAAAGTATCCAAACTGATCGTAGCCCGAGGAAGTTCTTCACGGAGCACAGTCAGAGAATCGAGTTTACGGTGTTATCATTTGTCTTAGCAATTCATTACCGGCTGCAATTGGATTGGATTACACTCGCAGTCGCTCGCCATGCGGTAATTTAATTACACTTGCCATTTTCCCGCTGAGAGCCTCATATGCATTTCAGGGTGGTGAGCAGAAAAAAAACGACTCATTCGTTTTTTTAAGACTGGGGAAACAACTTTGCTAGATAAAACTTATTGTTTTATATACACTCTAAATGTGACTTAGCATATAATTAATGGCGAAAGACATATAATTAATGAAAACTATAAAAAATCATGTATAGTTATAAAATAGAAATACGGTAGGTTTGAAATTTGAAATCTGTTGAAGAATTTATTTTTATTTAAATCTTTATACTTCACGCCACCCTGACGAACCTGAACCCGAAGAATTCATTTCATTGGCATCGTTTTTCACTCTCCTCTTCCAGCTCCACTATTTTTTATTCGATATCCTGCCATTACCGCTGGTAAACTGATACAAGTGTTTATTTCTCCTGCTTTAAATTTACAGCGCAAACCGGCGACACACAGACACTGCATGTTTACCTGCCGAACCACGGCTTCCGCATGATCCGCTTCGATGAGGCATCCGATGTCCGACAGATAATTAATCTGATTGTAAATTCAATGTCACCCGGCCACAAAACGAACCCGCAGAGCTACGCGCTTCGGTTGAGGCACATGCTGACCAAAGAGGTACTCTGGATGCCACCGGATACATCGATGACCCAGGTTATGGCACACATTTTCAATCCATCCTGTAGCAACGCGGACTGTCCGAATGTGGATAAAAGCACGATTGCTAAAAAGATGCAACAGAAGACCAGCGGGGTCGTTGGTCATGCAAACAGTGTGTGGAAGGCGGAACTTCGCGTACGCTATATACCAAAAAACCTGAAAGAACTGTACGAAAAAGACCGAACCACGTGTCACTTCTACTTTGATCAGGTCAAACAGGATTATATCCAGTCCAACATACCGAATATTGATCAGGAAATTGCAGTCCAGCTATGCTGCTTGGGAATCCGACATTACTATAAAGACACGAATCACTCTTCGAACGATCGGAAGCATCATCTTGAGTATATAGAAAAAGAGATGGGCTTCAGTAACTTCATACCAAAGTCTGTGATAGATACCATTAAGCAGAAAAACCTGAAAAAGCTTATCCAAGCCGGTTACAAGAAGGTGTACAGTTATTCCGAAATGGAATACATGCTCAAGTTCTTCGATCTACTTCGAACACAGTATACCTTCGATCAGGAACAATTCAATGTTCAGCTTAGTAGTGGGTGGAACATTCGAGTTGATTTGATTATCGGTCCTCATGTCGGTATTTCTTACTCGGTCAACCCACAGGCACCGCCCACAAAAGTGACCGATTTTGAAAATATCGAACGAATATCAACCGGTGTGGTATCTTCCTCGCTGACTAAGAGTGGACACCAGGTTACGAAATTGCCGGGCTCGAAAAATTCCAAAGACCAACCCGATCTTACCAGCTCCTGCGGCAGTGGAGGAAGTGGTGACAAAAAGGACAAAAAAGGAGTTATCTGTCCTTGTAGTGAAATAAAGACGCAGCTGAAAATCAAAGTCAGTGGAAACAGTGAGGACCTAGCGATCACATGTGATGGTATAAAAACTTCCGAAAGTATAGCCGATCTAGTCGATGGTTACTGTAGACTATTTAATAATACTGATATTAGCTTATGGGATCGTACGGTCATACCAAAAACCACACCCAACAACAGCACCACGAATTCACTGGAAAAAAGTCAGATTAAAAAAATGACCGACTCGCAATCATCGGAGAAGCAAGACTCGCGACGATCGAGCAGCGATAAGCTAAACAACTCAGTGCATAACGATCTGGAAGCAAGTACCAGCTCAAATTGTAAGCCTACCTTGAACGATGATTATGCCGAGCTCGGAATGTGTGACGAGGAAGGAGACTACTCGACACCGGCCGCACGGAACTATGAGCTAGATCGGACGCATATTACTTTGAATGAAATCATTGGCGTGGGACAATTCGGTGATGTGCATATCGGATCCTGTCGTTTATCCAGCAAGTCCAGTCTGGCTAATAAGTTGAATCAATCATTGACCAGCGAGTTTGACGATCTTTCGTTATCAGGTGGTAATGGGGAAAACAACAACAGCGAGGTACAGCAAAAAGGAGGTATCGTTCAGGTGGCGGTAAAAACTTGCAAGGCTGACGCTGATTTGGCTACTTCGGAGAAATTCTTAGAGGAAGCATGTAAGTCAAGTAGCTTTATTTATGTTGCGATCAACTTCACTGACGAATTTTTAAATTTTGCAATTATTTTTCTCATTTCGTTTCATGTATAGACATCATGCAAAAGTTTGAGCATCCGCACATCATCAAACTGATCGGCATCTGCAGCGGTCCTCCGATTTGGATCGTAATGGAATTGGCTCGGTTAGGTGAACTACGAGCTTACCTCAAAAAGAACGGTTCCAAGTAAGTTCTTTTATTTTTTACCTATTTACTGCGATTTTTCTTGCCCTTTTTTCCGGATTTTTTCTTTACGCTAACTGCTTTTTTGGGTACATCAGGAGGATGAATTTTTGACTGAGGCATCCCCTCATACAACATGCCTGCCGGGCCGGTCTGATGAATTCTGAAAAGCCTTTTCTGACCAGCCGTTGGTAGTTTCGTTGCTTTCGTCCGACAGGGAAGAAACACGTCCCCTTTTATACCAGTTTGGGTTTCGAAAAGCTCTCCATAACCCCAGGTGCAAATTTCAACACTCGGCGGTGTTGGTCGTCTCGTTTTTATTTCGTTCGGCGGTTCCGCTCCAGGAACAAGTTTTTCCACGTAGAAAAAACAATCATTTTCCGGATAGTAACGAACCATTTTCTATCTATAATTGTTTTTAGATTAAAGTTAGGAACTTTATTGCTATATTCCTACCAACTGTCAACGGCGCTTAGCTATTTGGAGTCGAAGAAATTTGTTCACCGTGATATTGCGGCTCGCAATGTGCTCGTCAGCTCGCCGACTTGTATTAAGGTATGTTCCGGGCAGGATTTTTTTAATTTTTTTGTTTTTTTTTTCAATTGAACCTAAAATTTTGACACATTCTGGCCGAAAAGGATGATTATGTGATTCTGGTGAATGTTATTAACAAAAGCTACTATGATGCATACTTTATTTCAAACAGCTTGCTGATTTTGGGCTCTCAAGATGGGTTGAAGATCAGTCGTACTACACGTCCACGAAAGGAATGTTACCGATTAAGTGGATGGCTCCAGAATCTATTAACTTCCGACGATTTACGACTGCCAGCGATGTATGGATGTTCGGTAAGTGAGCGAAGTTTTTGCATCATGCATAACTTTAATCCCTTCTTCTAAAATCATACCATAGGTGTCTGCACTTGGGAAATCCTCATGCTCGGAGTAAAACCATTCCAAGGGATAAAGAATTGTGATGTTATTGGAAAGCTAGAGAACGGAGAAAGATTGCCGCTTCCTCCGAACTGCCCACCACGATTATACTCGTTGATGTCTCAATGCTGGTCATACGAACCACACAAACGACCCAATTTCAAAAATGTCAAAGAGGTGCTTTAGTAAGTATAAACTCAGTTAAAAGTTCACAGAACATTTTCTGTTTTACATTGTGGTTTCAGTGAAATACTCATGGAAGAACGCCACAGCGACTGTGAAACAATGCGTCGCGAGAATCGTCGCGTTGCTGCTATGTCTTGGGGCGCAGGCGATGACATGGCTCCCCCAAAACCTGCTCGTGGTCCTATGATGGGTGGTAAGTCTTTTGAATTAGGTTCTATTAGATCCGATAACCGATCAATTTCCATAACCACTAGGAGACGGCTCTCAGCAGGCTCTCGGTGCTCCGCAGACTTATATCATTGCTCGTGATCCTGCGGTTTTAGCTGCACTGATGCGCGAAAATGAGCAGCGTGGCGTCAATCCGTCGTGTTACACAACACCTGCCTCGGTATTTAATACTTTAGCCGTAGATATAGATCCCAATTCACAAATTAATACTGATAAAGTCACGCATGCCAATGAAACAAATGCAACTGGGAATTTACCATTAAAAACCGTGCCCTTGCCCGCTACTGAATTACTCAAACTCGATCCTACTATCGACGAAGCCAATGATCAAACTTCAGCGACCAACGATCCCAACTCTAGTGCGCCATCGTCTTTGGAAGTAGAAAACCAAAACTCCCTTGTCACATCGCCTTCCACTGCTACTTTGGTACCAACGACCTGTCTAGATAACGTACCGAATCAAACAGCTGATTCCTTCGAAGTCTTGGAGCACAACAAAACCTCCAATGATGTTCTGTCCACTAATAATAACCAGATCAATGCTAACCAACCAAATTCCACCTATCCAATCCCTTGTGAAATCATCAATGCTATCACTCAGCAAACTCATTCCATTGAACCGACCTACAAAGCGATTCAGAAGAGTCAGCTGAACAGCAACTCTACTGCCGTTGCCGGCATGAATCATTCTACACAGGCGAACAATAATTTCATACATCCCAATGCTCCCCAACAGCAACAACAGCAGCAGTTCTTTACTTCAACTGCCATCCAACAGCAGCCGGTTCAAGCGATGCCAGCCAACTTGGTAATGTATCAGCAGTACCATGCACAGTATCAGCAACAACAGCAGGAACAGTACTTCCAACAGGTTGGTGTGGTTTTTCTTACCGGCATACTAAAGCACTGCACGATGAATTGCTGGTGGAATTTGTTTCTCTCATTCTGGGTACTCGCATGAGTTGTGTTAGTTCCAGTGGTTAACAAAAAGTGATACACGCGTTTCCACTATGATATTAGACGATGGAGACGCATGGTTAACGATTTTACATCGCGAAGCTGATTAATAGGGAAAATCGGCAAATTATGTAATCTAGCTGGGGCAATCGTCGAATATGAAATTACAAAGCGGAAATGAATCAAATACATCGTGGTGCCATAAAATGTCTATCTTTCTATCAGATATTTACAATCGGGTTTTTTTTGGTAGTCTATCTCTCTCAATATAGACAATTCTTTTGAACCACTATTTCATTTGAAATAACTTGTCTGAGATTTGCCCTTGAAAATTTTATCATTGTGATTCGCCCTTGAAAATATCAAACTGGAGCTTCAAAAAGAAAATAATTTAGTCTTGCATTTAGTTGTTTAAATTTCACACACTTCGTTTGTAAGTAAGGTTTTTATTTTGCCCGGATTAGAGAAAAAAAATTTTACTAAAGTTTCCTTTTTGAAATTTGAAATCACCGAAAATTATTTGGCAAGATAGTCTAAGTTGCTGTCCCGTCAATCGGTTTCATCTCAAGTGAGAGTCACCTCAAGAAAGAATATCAAGGGAAAAGAAGAAGATTGCTCAATATTGCAGGGGACTGAGCCCATGTCCCTGGATAACACCTGACATTGTTTGCGACTGCCATTTCATGGCACTTTTTCCGTTGTAGCAAGATACCAGATCTAACCCAAAACCGAGCAAAACAAGTGTATTGATTGAAAAAACGCAACAAATGTAAATGTCGCTCTTCAAACCACAGTAACATAGAATCTGCCACAGAAAAAAAAACATTTATTTGAAAACTTTGACGTCCGAGCTTAAAGTGTCCTCTTATAGATGACGTAAAATATTTCTGTTAAGGAAGCAGTTTGAAATGTATCTTGACGTAGTATCATTCTGTACCACGCCATAAAATTTCATCTGCATCTTCATGTACAGCATCTACAATCGTACTGTGGTCGACTTGTTTTGCTTATCGTCACGATTCACCCACTTCTCTTGTATGGTCCTTTTAGCACGATGCACGGTTGTAGACGACACTCCCGGTATGCTTGCGACCAAGGATGGCTTTTATCGTATCAAAGAACGCTCACTAGCAACTCTTTACACGATTCAATCAGTGCCATCAAAGAAAGATGGATATCATCGCAGCAACAAAAAACCGGCATGATTCATTTAACATAGAATAAACACCAGTGCGAGAGCGAATTTCTCTCGATGACCTGTCTGAGAATCAAAGGTTAGCTCGCTGCAGTGGGGATTCTCTCTGAAGCAACAAACGATCGCTTATTCTCGTTTCGCGATCCGATTCTGTATGGGCAGTGGAAAATTGCGATAGAATCATTCTACTATTACCGCTTATTCTAACTATGTGCATTTAACCTTTGAATAAGTTTTGTCTATTAAAATGTATGTGAATGCTCTCTTGGCAAATTTCACACAGCACCGTTCATTACCACACTGTAATTTTTTTAAGGGTCGTGAAATACTCAAACTATGAAGTGGAGAGAAGAAATGTAGAAAAATTCTCTCATGGTTCATGCATTGAGAGACACGAGTTCTTTTAACATCTTCTACCGGATTGGAAATGTTGTATACAATATAGATAAGTATCGAGCAGCTTCTGTCAAATTATTGGCAATCACCAACACTGTTTGCGACATCTCGAACGGAGATTTTAGGGTTCCACATGAATAATGGATTCCGTCAAATTTAAGACGACCAATTTTTGATCGTAACTCTCTTTAATTGTCTCATGTACTATGCATAGAACAGTTATTTACCTGAACGAAATTTAAAAATGGACAGTGTTGGATGGAACTACATTCATTCTATTCCAATATCTTGTGATTCCTTAACCGACGTCGAGTTAGCACAAGATTGTCTGAATTAAATACAACGGATTGTATTCATATTAGTTCTCTCACGTTGGTGCTTCCTAAGTAAAACCAGATATGAAGTAGACTGAAACATACCGTTTTCTCTTTGTTTTTGATTATAAATGTTTTAACCTTAAGGTCATTCACCTCTTTGGACCAGAAAAAGCTATGTACGGGATTGGGAATCGAACCCAGACGGACTGCGTGAAAGGCATCGACTTACCCATCACGCTATACCCGCTATACTCCACCATTCGTTTCATATAGGGAAATCATTAGTTAGAGTGAGATCTGTCATCTCTGTTCAATACATTGACTCAAAGGATGAAAATGATGAAAATAGGTGCAATCGCTTCGAACTTTCGCGTCAGAAGTATTGCCCATTTTTCTCTTTATTTTTCCAGTAATGTTTTTTCTTAGCTTCTTAGCGAAGCAAATATAAATTGATTACAACGCAATCCGTAGACTGAAGGTCGAGTAGTAAGCAAAAAGATATGCTGACTCCACTAATAAGATTACTATTGACACAATTCCCTTAGTTTATTATTGATATTTTTCTGATAAATATTTTATACCCATGCCGCATACACAATGCAAAGCTTTTCATTACCTTTAAGTACTCAAGCAAAAAGTAGCATGTTGGGATCGTACAAAATGATTTGTGTGAAAACGCTGTTAGAAGAGATTTACGGCCCTACCTTTCAAGTGCAACACTAATTACCAGACCAACAACTAGCAAGGTTCACAAATTGAAATAATTTTCAGCACAATTTCAAAAAGATTTTTCGCTCTGCATCGTCACTTTGCTTTATAATACCGGAACCAAAAGTCGAATCGGAATAAAAATTTAACCGCAAAACTTTGCTAACTTTGAAAATTCGCATAAAAACCAGCAAATTTTTGAAAATTCGTATTAAAAAACTGCCCAATATTAAAAATTTGCTTTAAAAAACCGCTTAAAAATAGACTTGAGTATATTCGGTTTTGTCACAATTCTTTGATTGAAAGTCGAGCAGTTCACAAAATAATATGGCGATTCTAATACCAATAAACCTACGAGCACCGAATGAAAAAACACGATTTTGACACAAATCCCCGAAATGTAGGGAACCTGTCATTATGAGCTAATTCATTCTGATTGCTGATATTTATTTTTCGTCACTTTCATCCGTTCGGGTCGCAGGAATAAAACGTAGTAGTTTCAGTAGTGAATGTTAAAACTATTGTACCAATAGTGATCTCATTAGTAGAGTCGCTATGTTATTTTGCCGATTACTAGACTTTCAAGCAAACGAATTGTTGCAAAATCGAATGCAATATTTTTGCTTCGGCTCTAAGAAGCAATATCACAGAAAAAAATAATTCGAAAATTGTGGAATACTGAATGGAATTGTGGAATACTGAATGAGGTACCGTTACCCTATATGTTTTTCACATATTTACTAGTGAAACAGTCTTGCTATATTTTATTCATACGGCCCACGATTATAATTATCTAACTAATCGTTTAAATTTAATCGTTTATCAGGGTTAATTATCGATTATTCGATTAATTGTTCGAATTATGTTATGTAATTTCTTTCATTGTTCGATTTGTTTAACCCGCATCCGTCCCAACAACATTTATATGTATCACTTTAATACTATCGGAACGAACTGAAATCCAACCATTCCAAAGAATATTCTTTCGAGCTGTTACACGCAGAAATAAAATTGCAAAGACCACCTCTGAGAAACAAGAAGTAGTATCTAAGGAGTATTGTTTCACACTAAATTTATAAATTTTACCTTAGATAACCAAAGCACATTCCACCTGGGGCTTCTGTCGAAAAGTTTTTTTCGTTGATTTTTTAAAAATCGTGCATGAGCCAAAAAACGCAAGTCGATTCGGGTTAATAATCGAATATTAGTTTTGAACGAATCGATTAAATTTATCTCGATAGTCGGGGTTCTTTAACCCAGGCATTCCTAACCAAATGCAAATTAAAACGAACAGTGTATGTTATCGGTTCGCGTTTACAATGTTCATCTAATATTTATTAAAAAACTTGAAGCTTTGTATTGCAAAATAGGAATCGATCGACGGCTTTGCGGGTCCAATATTGCGCCTATATAATTTCACTTTCACTTAATGATGAATTAGTACGACATCAAACTGTTACTATATAATGAAGAAAATCGATCATAAACTATTTCAATTTTTGGCTCACTTGTTCTACATCATCATTACGAAGTACCCCAAGGGGGTTTGTATCAATGTAAAATATTTCATCTGAATCAATTTGTCACTTTCATCATTACACTGAATATATCAAATCCGAATGCATCGAACGGTTCCATCAGTAATCTAACCAATGTCAGTATCTAATGTGCCGATAATGATCACCCACTAATCATGATAAACTTCCTAATAAATAGGTTCCATATCAGCAGCAAATCTTCCAGCAGCAACAGCAACCACCTAGCGGCTACATCCAATATCCGGTCCAATTCGTTCAAACAGGAATGGTAAAATCCCCACAAGAGGATCAGCAGCAGCACTCGTCGGGCAACTCTCGCAGCCTAGAGCGAAGTGCCGTTGCTACCTATGCAGCGAGAATCAATTCTCTAGAGCGAACTCGTCAGATGAGCATGGAGTACGGATCAGCCAAAGCAATGCGATCCAACTCTCTGACGCGGCAATACAGTGGCGGAAATCAAATGGAGTCTTATCCGGTCAGTCATGGAGTTCGATCGGCCAGTTTAGAACGTGGCGGACAAATTGGACAAACTTATGCGAATAGAATGGGTAGTCTGGAACGTAATCAGAGCCAGACGGTCTTTATGAACAACGCCAAAGGAGGAAGTTTGGAGCGTAATCAATCTGCCGCCATCGTTAGTGATTTGATGAGTAAGGCCGCGTACAAAGGTGGCAGTTTAGAACGTAATCAACACGTCATGATGAATACCCCAAATCGGGGCGGTAGCTTGGAGCGGAATTTGTCCTACCAGGCTTATCGAAATCCAGTTTCGGCGGCTCCTCGCGAACAGGAGCCGTTCCAAGAAGAAATTTACGATTTTGGCGGAGTAAATGTGAAATCCTGTGCTTCGATAGCTCTGAAAAAGAGTGTCGAGAAAGGAATCCTTCCTCCTAGCACCCTTGTATCACCGGGAGTTAATCAAGCCGCGGCAAATTTCACCCTTCCTCCACCGTATAGTTCGGCTCAGAGCTCGAAATTTAATTTGCAACACCAACCACAGCAACAGCAAAATACACCGCAGCGCTCAATCTGGCAACAGCAGCAACAACAACAACTTTTCCAACAGCAGCAATCAGCGTTCGTACCCGCTAATCAGTCCACGCTTCCTCAAGGTGTCATGGCTATTGCTTCCTCACAGCAGGTCCAGTTACTTCACCAACCATCAACCGCACAATTGAAAACAGTTGGACTGGCACAACAGATGCCAATGGTAGCCACGATTCCACAACAGGCAACTTGTCCTGCACAACAGCAGCAGCAACAACAACAACAACAACATTCTCAAGCACAATCAACATCTTGCAGCTCTGGACAGAAGGTTGGCACTTTGCAGAAAAATATAGATTCTCGATTGAACTCGTTGTGATTTAGTTCACTACGTTCCGTTTCTTCTGTTTGTTCTGAGTAAATTTCTTCGTTGGAACTTGGTTTATTTCGTGCATCCTGTAGAATTTGATCTTTAAATAGATACAAATATTTGTTTTTTTTATGTTTCAGTACATCGTTTTTCACGGTTGACCCTAATTTATTTACCAGCATGGAGGTTATTTTTGTGCATAAATCATGTGTTTATCAGTATAATTTTGTGTTCCTAGTTGTATGTAATAGGTAAAACATTATTTCTTTTTCTTGATGTTTGTTTTTTAAGTATGTTGGTTCTTCTCAAACTTTCAAACAAATCGTTGAAAAGAAATCGTGTTTTTGGTTTGGGACCCATTTTTTAAACGCTTATGATTGCGATTATCCATAGGTCCAGGAAACGCAACAAATTCTCGAAGCAAAACTGCGCAGACAGCAGGAAGAAAGTGAGATAGACTCCAAGTGGCTCCAGCAGGAGGAGAACAATCTCAAGAAACGATTAAGTCTGATCACATCCGCTGCAGGCAGCGCATCGCTCGATCAGCAGCAACAGGAACTGAACAATGGCAGTGGTTCTTTGTCAGGCAGTTACCACTCACAGCAGAGTCCGCACTTTTCTCCCCAGAACACCATGTCCGGGCCACAGAGTCTTGGCGATCATTATCCGACAACACCGAATACCTCAGATTCAAGGTAATTATTTTTCGATTATTAACTGGAAAACTATTTTAAATTAAATTTTTCAGACCTCACACGCCTGGGTCTACGTGTGGTATGATCAAATCTAAGAGTTCCTCGATGGAACGCTGCACAACGCCACTTTCCGGGGATGAAAAGTTTGTGATGAAGAAACTGGAACCAACGCGTACAATGCCTCTGGATAGGAATGGAGACATTGTGTATATTGCAACCACCAGTGTGGTGAAATCCATCATGGCTCTTAGTCAAGGGGTGGACAAATCTCAAGCGGCTGACTACCTGGATCTGGTACGAAACGTGGGAATCGAACTACGCACGTTACTCGGCGCGGTTGATCAAATCTCGGTTTCGTTCCCAGCGCAATGTCACAAGTATGTTGCTTTTTGGACTATTGACACCGGAACAACGATAACGTGATTTCTTGTTTATTTTTTTTACAGAGAGGTGGAAATGGCTCACAAAGTATTATCCAAAGACATGTTCGAGTTAGTGGCGGCTATGCGATTAGCGCAGCAGTACAGCGAGACCACGCTTGATGCTGAATATAGAAAGTAAGTCTATGCATAGTGCGGTGTCGTCTTCCGAAATCAAAATAAACGAAAATAAATTTCGGTGGCCAACATTTTATTTGAATTGCCTAATGCTTTCCAACCGTTAAATATAGAGCAATTACAGATATGTTTAGCAGGTCATTGGACTTCACATACTCGGATTTAAATGAAACATTGCACACGTCTTCAATAGGACATTTGTCGTAATGGTTATAAGTCATAATACTTGTTTGATATTATGGTCATTTGACGTAATAGTTTTTTGCCATAATGCTTGTTTTATATTATGTCGATTTGGAAAAATAACATATGAAGGCATATAGAAGCGGCGACCCCCAGTCTGCAAATCTGTAACCCACCCGATAGCCCGGTTTGCTCAAACCTAGGAGTCACGTTGGGTACATCGATATTATTATTTCATTGCGAGGACAATGTGATGTAGTATGAGTAGTACAATGACTAATCAGAAGCGGCGACCTCTGCCAGCCAATCTGTAATTTACCCGTGCGTAAACCGAGCAAAGTTAGGCTAATATCTTATAATTACAACTGTATTATTTATCAGTGATATTAAATACACCGAATTTTTATTTTTGGCCTGTATTCCGGTTTTTACCACTTATGCCAAACGTTGATTGCAAATTATGCCAAATGGTGTTATGACAAACGACCATCGCAGTATCAAACTCTATATAAATTTTCTGTCAAATTATCATTATGGTGAACAGCATTATGCCGAATGATATTATGCCAAACGGCGATATGGAAACTCTAAAAAAACACCAAAATAAATAATAAATATAAAAAATAGGTATAGAATTCGCTCAAACTTTAAAAAAAAAATCCGAAGCCCGGAGGGCCAAATGTCATATACAAATCGATTCAGTTCGACGAACTGAGCAAATGTCCGTGTGTGTGTATGTGTGTGTGTCTGTATGTGTGTTGTCAACTAAGAGGTCGAGATCGCAGAGATGGCTGGACCGATTTTGATCAAACTAGTCGCATATGAAAGGTCTCCCGTCACCCAGAACGCTATTGAATGGTTTTGAGGTTGTTTACTTTTTGAGTTATACGAAGTTTTATGTCAAAATTTTCAGTTTTTTGACAGTATCTGTCACAATTGACCTTGAAAACAGAATATATTTTCAGACTTAGATTCCGCACGGTAATACCTATCGAACAAGCCATAGATTGTTAAAATCTGTCAATTTTCGACGGAGATATCGAAATTTTTGTGTAAGCGACTTTTTCCCCTATTCCAGCAGTAGAAGTTTTGAGCGCTGTCTGGCAAAGAAATGCTTGGGAGCAGCATAAAACACGATTTTTTATACTGTTACATACATTTGTTTCTAAGTACCAAAAATACTGTGTACAGCATGATATTTTGCCTCAGACCGATTTTAGCACGGTTCGTTTTTGGCAACATAATCGTTCGAATATGCCATATGTAAACCAGATGATGGCAGAATTTTCGAGTTGAAAGCAATTCCATAATTATATTGATTTAAACTACTTACAGCAATAAATGCTGGAATAACATAACAGCCATATACCATTCGAATCAGTTCGTCGAGATCAGCAAATGCGTGTGTGACAAATAATTTACCTCAATTTTTTCGGAGATGACTCAACCGTTTTCTACAAACTCAGATTCATATGAAAAGTCGTATACTTCTAAACAAGGTTCCTGAAATATGTTTGGTTCCGACCTGTGGTTCCGGAACTACAGAATGATATGTGAAACGAAATTTAAACTGTGTAACTCATTTTTCTCGTAGATGGCTGAACCGATCTAAGATTCAAATGAAATCTAAGAATCATCTAAGATTCAAATAAAAGGTTTAAGATTCTATAAAACATCTTGTTTTTCAGTCAGATCCAACTTCCGGTTTCGGAGATACAGGGTGATTAGTATAAAAATGTCTATATCACATAAATTAATCAGGTTTATTGGGTTAGCAGATTTGGATAGTCGATAACCAAATAAACTTATTTGGCTGTATTCAGTTTTCGTTTCGGAAGGCACCCAAAAATTAAATTCGCACTACGATTCCTCAAAGTTGTCTACATTGATTTTGAAACAAATGTAAACTATACAACTACTCAGGTCTTTGTCTGACTTCGGCTACACCGAATTTCGAATTCCGGTTCCAGTATCGAATCGTTTCTCAAAGCTCAATCGTTTTCTAAAAAAAAAAGCCAAATCGAATTTCAGAAACAAAAGTTCCAATTCCAATCCAATCCAATTTTATCCACTTCTGACCTCCGATTCTGGAATTGTAGGATGATGAATTTTTAAAATTCAAAGTGATATAGAAGATGACAATCCCGAAAAGCTTCAAAGTTGGACTCAAAAATATTACACCGCATAGCGGCCATACGAATCGGTTTGGGTTATGCTGGTTCCTGAATACCGGCTCTGGAAGTATTTTAAATAACCCTAAACTCTAAAGTGGAAATTACTTCGACATATCATGGAATGTTTAATCGATTGTTACACTTTTAGATTCAAATTCGATCCGATTTGCAGTTTCGACATTACAGAGTAATGGGTGGTTAAAATCTTAAGTTGCAATGTCATGAAAACTGAAACACCGAAGAATATTCATGCAAAAAACACATGCGGATTGATAAAAAAGGTATCATCTCACTGTTAGGTGGATTAAGCACGTTTTTTTTTCAAAAATTATTGAATTCACCGAAAAAATCACATTAAAAAAACGTCTTCTTGAATTCATCTTGAAGTTACTTTGATGAGTGTGAATTAAAAAGTGAAGAAGTTACGGCCGAAATAATGTTTAGGTATTACGTCTTTGTTTTTAAATAGGGGTGCAAATTCAAAATACGGCCATACAAACAGTGGTATGGTTTTGAACATCTACAGGTCAACCATATTTGAACAAATTTTCAATATCATAGCACATACTACTTAGAAATATTTCTACGCATCGATTCGAACAGAGAAAAAAACTATATATTTTAGATAATCGGTAATCGAAGTTTCATTTAATAGCGAACAATGTCAAAATTTCCCTGCTTTCCATGCCATTATCATAGTTTTCCCTACCATATGACTAAGAAAAACACTTTTCACTGATAATCGATTTTTTACTCAATGTAATACAATCATTCTAACGCTTCTCTTACTTCTCGATGCCGGACTAAAAGACTAAAAGGATTTGTCTTTTGCCTCAAAATAGGCTTCACATTCAGCAATTGTTCCTTCGTTCGAGTTGAATTTCTCACCGATGAGCTTCTTTTTGTTTGAGATCAGCGAATAGCCAGTAGCCATTGGAGGGCAGATCTGGACTATACGGTGGATGAAGAAGAAATTCGAGGTGTACTTCGTTCAATTTAACCATCGTTACCATCAACTCGTGAATCGGCGAATTGTCTTGGTGAAATAGTGTTTTTTATTCGACATATGAGGCCATTTTTCCTTGATTTTTGCGTTCAAACGATCTAACAACACTATGTAATATTCGCTGTTGATTGTGTTACCTTTCTCAAGATAGTTGAAGATTATACATTGTATATCCCAAAATACTAAAGCCAACCACCTAAGTTGACTGGTGTGCCTTTGGACGCTTCGGACGACTGCAGTCTACTGAGATGTTGCTCGCTTCGATTCCGGATTGAAGTGATGGATCCATGTTTCATCCATTGTCATACATCGACGTGATTTACTACTGATAAACATGGCCAAACTCTGCTCTGCTTAAGCGAAAACCAATAACAAATTCTTCTTTTCGATAAAGCAGAGTTCGGATAACACTATTGATGCTATTGCTGAGCTTGCACTTTTTTCATCAAGAAGCAATGATAAATTAACACGTGAAATTATTTTAAATCCATTGTTTCCAACTATCGCATGGCTACTATTCAGCGTATTGAATATTATTCATGTGATTTGTGTGAATACGATTACGGTATCTTCATATCATCTGATATGTAGCTTGCATTTATGTATGGGGAGCTAAACTTGATGGATATTCTATCCTTCCTCACTCTATGGGGTAAGGAGCTACAGTTCATCGTTCTTCCTGGAGTGAATGGCTCCTTGCTTTATTGGTATTTGTTTGGTATTTCTTGCAGACTACCAAAATTACTTTTGTTCATAAATATAGCGAATCGTTCTGTATTCTTCCGGGAACGCAGAATTTTGTTGCTTTTATCAAATCTCTAAATAACCAAATAACAATATCAATTGATATAGCGACAATAACGAATTTGAATGATTTTAAGAGATTTCATACAAAAATACATTCGCCCTTTTCAAAAATCAGTCTCAAGTCAAATTAATCTTTTCATCCGTGCGAAACGAATGGTTTGTCATACTAAAGACGTATGCAAAGATTCATTTATATCGAAATTGCTCTATACAATCATAAACGAACGATCAGTGACTAAAGTTCTTATATTCTATTTTAGGAGCATGTTATCAGCAGCACATGTGCTCGCTATGGATGCCAAAAATCTGCTGGACGTCGTTGACTCGATCCGCGTGCGCTTTCCGAATCTTGTGTTTCCAAAGCAGCCAAGTCTACCGACCAGCCCAACCCAAAAACAACCCCAACCTATGATGACTGCCTCGCATCCTGCACCATCCTCATCGTCAGTTACGCTAGCTGGCTCTTCGGTAAGCACAACCAGCAGCGTAGGCAACCATCCGTCCAGTGGCACAACGTCGCTTTCCTATCAGCAGCAGAAAACATTCGACATGCAATCTGCCGGCAGCGAGTGCTACCAAAATCTACAGCCAAAGGAAATCTTCAATTCCCACAGTTCCCCACCGAGCTCACTAACGCATTCCTATGAGAGTAATCAATCTCAACTTTACATCAATCAGCAGAGTGGAATCTACGACAATGATTGCGTGATAAACCAGCAGTGGGCAAACGACGGCAAACCGACAAAACCATTGATCGCAATGAAACCGCCAGCTGTAGCACTGGCTTCGCATAAATTAAAATCCTCCAGCGTGTTTTTAGTCAACAATCAGCAACTTTCAACCAACGATGCGCTGCTAAATGAACCGCTAAAAATCGTGGAAGATCCTTCTGAACTTTACTCTAATACAACTACTGCCTGTGCTGCGGTGATTAATTCCAACTCTAGCAACAGTGTGCCAGTGATGTCCTCCAGCAGCAGCTCAGGAGCGATCAAACTAGCCGAACCGGTGTCTTGCACGATCGTCCAGGAGAATCTGCTGGTGACAAATAATCAAAAAATCATGGCCAACAAATTGGGCTAGATTGGTGAATACACTAATACACACTACTACTACTCTTGGATCTAGTGAAAGACATACGGTATTGTACTATTTTTAAGTGAAGAAAAGTAACATTTTAAATTTTACTACTCTTCTAAGTAATAACATTCAGACGTATGTAACTAGAGGAAAAAAAACACGGAGTTTGTATTAATAATATCGGCATTACTGTAGATAATCATTATACAAATACAATAACGAATTATGAATGAAATGGTGTTGAAACTACTGCAACATTCCGCAAAAAAATTTCTCCCTAAGGAAACGCTTCGAATTGATTTGCCAATCAACAGAATTAGCAAATGAACCGCTTTTGATGTTTGCGCTGCCACAGTGGTGGGTGTATGCTTTTAAAGATTAGGAGTTCCATTTTCAGTTACTTGGAATTGAAACTAATTCTACGAATGGAAAATAGAACAATCAGATATCAAGCAACAATAATCCCTCTTATATAACAGGTGAACCACACGTATTCTACATTTTTGAGAGCATATTAAATACCATTTACAGAATAGATCTCAATCGATAGAAATTTTAAACTGCTTTTCCTGCTGCTAATGTCAGTAGTAAAGGGTAGCGAACGTATGATTTTTTTTTGCAGGTGACGATTCCTTGAGTAAGTAGCACTTACTGTTTTAGATTTGCTAATATTGTTTTATTCACTAACTTTCGAAAAACTTTACATAAAAAGCGTATAACAAACAGAAAAAGCTTACAAACTGATAACCCAAAATTGTAAATACAATTCAAAGTTCGGCAACTCACAATTCATCCACACTGCTATTACTCTATTGCATAACATATAATGGCAACAGCTTCGATGAGAAGCAAACTAACTTATCTAGAAGTACATTTCTGTGCTAACTGTACTAATTCAAATTATCAATATATATCTGTTATTACTACCACTACTATGTACTAACTTCCTATATTGCAAAGAAAACAAAAACGAGCGAGAGGGCTCAGAGGGCTTCAGGTGGCCCTGAATCGATAAGGGGTTTGGACCCTATCGCTCATTCAATAAACAAACAAAAACAGAACGCAAATTGCCTCGTGCTAATGCCAAACATTTCCTAATCAGTGAACGAAAGTTTGGGAAAGTCACTAATTTATTCGAAAGGTGGAATTTGTACCTAATAAATAAAACGATACAGCAGATCATTTCATTGCTTCACTGACAATAGTTTTATTTCACATTCGATCACACCTACCATGAAATTATTTTCACCCTCCGGTTATATCGTCTACTATTGCTAATTGTAGTATTCTCGGCGTTTGGAATCGAAGGAAGAAGCAATTGGTTATTTAGAAAGTCTTTATGCGATAGATCTCAAGATCTATGTTTAATGTTGTAGTGTCTAGTATCATCGATTATTCACTCGGAATGCCATAAACCCCTTTTTATTTTATTATGTATGTTAATAGGATATATAGATAGAAAGGATATGCAATTACTGCGGAAACCAACCTTTGAGCCGAAGCTCGAAAGGTCATGTATTATATATCCATCCCTATTCTGTACGTCGATCGATTTGAAATATTCCGATCGAATGTGCAATTTCCATTCTGCATTCCGTTCGAGCTGGGTATGAACTCGAATATCATTCGTTCGAGTCGTTAAATTTTCGAACATTACTCGGTCGACTTGCGTACGTATTGCTTCTGTTCGGTTTAGAATCGTTCTAATTTGTTTATACAAGTGTGACGGGTTCGTTTACTAAGAAATGAATAATATAAATAATATAGAACGTGTAAGTAGTGTTGACAGCTTTGATGGTTAGTGTTCGAAATTTCAAGTGTTACAGAACGAGAGTCGATCGTATCATACAAGTCGAACGGAATAAAGAATGCAAAATTCGAACTCGAACGAAAGTGTAGATCCGTCGGATTGCAGAATCGGGGTGATCATTAGAAATAATTCGTTGCCAGCACGAAATGTTTGTGTAAGATTTTATCCTCGGCATTAGTATTGTGTGCCTTTCAAATAACCTAATAGTAGCTTTCAAACGCATCTAAGTTTTTTGAAATCGATTATTTTATCTCCGAGAATTTTTGTTGCATTGAAAAACACTGGGATTTGTCGATAAAGCCACCTATAGTATTGCATCTCTCGAAACGGAAATGTTTGCCATTCCCTTTCAAATTTGATTGACATACACACTTAATTTTTTTAGCTGAGTCTCGGCAAAAAAATGCCGAGATTCGCACAGCCGAGTAATCAGCAACCCTCTCGGCAAAAATAAAATTACTGAGCGTCTCGGCACCCTAAAATTTGACAAACGTCAAATATTGCCGAAATCGTCAGCATAAGATTTACTGTTTGCTCAGTGAAACGTTCACTGAATATTCGGCAATCCAATAAAACGAAAAAATGAAAAAAATAAATTACCGAATCATCAGTAATTAAAAATCTAGTCAATTAATTTTGTATTTTCTCAACATTATAAACACGCCATTCAGGATAAAAAATTCATTTTATTAACACTTAAAGGAGGCTTACAAATTTGTTGCCAGTAGTGCTTAAAGCCTACCTGAAAACATGTAGCATAAATAAAAAGCGGCGTTTCCAGATGCGGCCACCTTGAGTCGAGCTGGAAATATGAAAATAAAAATATGCATTGATTTTCGGCTTACAAAAATGTTCAATATTTAATGATGCATATACGGATTGTTCAAAGAATAAACTTACTTTGATCTATTGAATTATTCCTTGCATTGGGTTATTTTTTCGCATATCCCCCAAAGTTTTGTCTCGAGGACGCTTTCCACACGGTTCCACGCTTCTTCGAAGATTCTCCATTTTTTCACTCGAGAATTTCATTAGAAAATAATCGCACAATGCGAAGCGAAAATGTAACGCGGCAATAAATGACAGCTGTCGTGCTGAATCTCGGCAACAGCTAGCGCATATTCCGAAATCTCGGCAAACGTCTCTGCTGATGTCGGCATATCTGTTGTTTACTGATAAATTCAGCAAGCAATTATGCCAAATTTCGGCAAAGTGATGCATTTTACCGAAATATCAGTGAATGCATTTAACGAAGTTCAGAAACATGCGTATTGATTACTGAGCAATCAGCAAATTTACGTGTTGCTGATCAGTTTCGGCATTTTATTATGCCGAGCTCAAGAAATGGTTTTACACACTTAAAACCATTTCTTGAACTCGGCATAATAAAATGCCGAAACTGATCAGCAACACGTAAATTTGCTGATTGCTCAGTAATCAATACGCATGTTTCTGAACTTCGTTAAATGCATTTACTGATATTTCGATAAAATGCTTCACTTTGCCGAAATTTGGCATAATTGCTTGCTGAATTTATCAGTAAACAACAGATATGCCGACATCAGCAGAGACGTTTGCCGAGATTCCGGAATATGCGCTAGCTGTTGCCGAGATTCAGCATGACAGCTGTCATTTATTGCCGCGTTACATTTTCGCTTCGCATTGTGCGATTATTTTCTGATGAAATTCTCGAGTGAAAAAATGGATAATCTTCGAAGAAGCGTGGAACCACTTGCAAGTAAAAATATTAAATAAATATAGTGACATGTTTCGCGATTTTATCAGAGCACTCGCGATTTTAAGGGAAAAACACCCAACACGGGACTCAAAGCGTCCTCGAGACAAAACTTTGGGGGATATGCGAAAAAATAACCCAATGCATGGAATAATTCAATAGATCAAAGTAAGTTTATTTTTTGAACAATACCGTATATGCATCATTAAATATTGAACATTTATGTAAGCCAAAAATCAATATATATTTTTATTTTCATATTTCCAGCTCGACTCAAGGTGGTCGCATCTGGAAACGCCGCATTTTTATGCTACATGTTTTCAGGTAGAGGCTAAGCACTACTGGCAACAAATTTGTAAGCCTTCTTTAAGTGTTAATAAATGGAATTTTTGATCCTGAATGGCGTGTTTATAATGTTGAGAAATTACAAAGAAAATTAATTGACTAGATTTTAAATTACTGATGATTCGGTAATTTATTTTTTCATTTTTTTTTCGTTTTATTGGATTGCCGAATATTCAGTGATCGTTTCACTGAGCAAACAGTAAATCTTATGCTGACGATTTCGGCAATATTTGACGTTTGTCAAATTTTAGGATGCCGAGACGCTCAGTAATTTTATTTTTGCCGAGATGATTGCTGATTACTCGGCTGTGCGAATCTCGGCATTTTTTTGCCGAGACTCAGCTAAAAAATTTAAGTGTGTAAGTGTGTAGAGTATGTTTACGTTTCGTATTTCACTCATCAATGCATAGCAGTTCAAATTGAACTGCTTAATGCCAAACTCGGCAGTTCATTCTGAACCATCAGGCCGAAACTTATTTCGTCCGAGACGTTAGTTTAGACATTGAACTTCGTGTGTAAAAGCAAAACAGTGTTTTGTAAATAACATTAACTTTACATCTGCTTAGCGGTTCATATTGAACTGCCGAGTTTTGCACTAAGCAATTCAATTTGAACTGCTATGCACTGATGAGAAAGACAAAACGCAAACATATTTAAAATGATGTTGTGCGCCTAGCATAAAATTTGGGGGTAAAATAAAAACATGTTTCTCAGTTCGCTTTCACATCTCATCCAAGTCAGTCGATAAAACAAAACCGCTTACGTTCGGGACAGAAGAAACCAAGTACAGTATTGTGTAGTGAACAATAGACCGACCTCGAAATGAGTGAACCAAACAACAAAAACTACCACCGACACGAAAGAATACAATTGTTGTTGACTTCAGGCAGTGCAAAATTCGACCTTCGATACGAGAACTTGAAGGTTTGCTTAAGGAACAAATGCTTCTTGTCAATAAACGTGTGCATTTACTTCAATGCAATAAGACAAATAATGTTATTTACATCCAGTTTTATAAAAAGTAGGATGCAATTCAATTCGCAAAAGACAATAACAGTGAGCACTAAGTGGAGCACGAGAACATTAAGTACAACATTCCAGTATATATGGAAGAAAATACTATAGAAGTGCGTGTGCATGATCTTCCCTCAAGCGTCACCGATTCATATATTCGCAAAACTATGTCCCAATACGAAGAGATTCTCTCTATCGAAACAGAAAAGTGGAAGAATTTTTCCCCGGTATTCTAAGGCTGTGAACCATTTCGCGGTTAATTTTACCTTTTGGTTAAAATCTGACACTCGAGCGGTTAATTTGATGTTGTCAAAAATAACCCTGCTCGAGAGCATGGTTATTGTTGATAGATCGATGGTTATTTTTCGACATGGAAAAAAATCTTGCAAAGAAAATTATAATATAAATTCTTTGATTATTTCCAGTGGAAAATAAACGCGAATAACTTTCCGTCCGTCAAATTTTGAAATGGGCCGCAGTTTTAGTTAAATTTAACTACTCGACACAAAATAACCACTCAAGTGTCAGATTTCAACCAAAAGTTAAAATTAACCGCGAAATGGTTCACAGCCTAAATGGCGTACGTTTATTACGCATACACTTGAAGAAGGCTATACCATCTTATGTGATTTTCGGTCAAGATACAAGAATTCCGTGCAAATCACTTGTTACCTATGACAATCAGATGGCCACATGTCAATATTGCCAAAAAGCTGTTCACTACGGTAAGCCATGTGATAAACTGAACAAGGAGACAACGACACCTTCCTTCACACCAACCCCAAGCAACCCCAGTACACCTGTGACAGCCACCAACAACAATGAAGCATCCCCTTCAACGAATCCATCATCATCCCCTATAGAACAAAGTACACCAGCTGCAGTTAACAACTTACCCTCCAACCAACCAGCAATTGCAACCAATGTACAACAAGGTGCATCTACAGCAATTAGCAACGAAAAGAAGACGGAAATCGACAACAATACCATCGATGCGGCAATGGATGACGAGACGAACCTCGAACGAAGTGCTCCTCGATTCTCGCAGGAGGGAAATGGAAGCTCCTATCCCCCTAGAAAAAGGGTGACAACGAGATCCAACTCAAAAAAAAAATTAAAAATCGGCTCAATCGGCCACGTAAAGCTTGTACGCAAATAGGCCTGAATAAAAATATCTTTTGAATAAAAAAATAAACATGTTTCTCTTCAGATTATCAAATTCCCTTGATAGACATTGTTATCTTTCTAATAAGCCTAAGATTATCAAAATTTGTTCAGTCAATTTATAATCTTGAGTTTATCTTTGGTATGGATACGAATTTGTCAAAGATCCGCGAGACAATAGTAAATGATGAATTACGAGAAAATTTCGATTCATTCTGTAAACGACTGTTGTGAGGTTTCATTTTTATTGAATCCGAGTTAAAAAAGTACGGGTGTGTAATGTCAAAGACATAACTGGATGTCGTGAATACGAATATGACACGCTTTATTTATGCTTCCGAATTCGAATTGGTAGTTGATCGATTGTTTGAATTGTGCAAATTTAAACGATGCGCCTAGACTAAATTACATATTAGTTAAATTAAACATTCTGAAACGCAATTAAATATTATGAAATAAGCAGTATAGTTCATTATAATAAAAAATGGTGGCTCTGAAAAGAACTTTTTATGAAAGCGTTCGTGATGAAGAGTGACGAGTTGAGTTAGTTCAGCACGCAGACTCTGAATTCTAAATCCATATTCCGGAACTAAGCTCTGAAACTTGAAGACCGCCATGACTACCAGAATGAGTTGTATAGAGTACAGTAAAGTAAATTTCCGCATAATTCTTTACGAGTATTATTATGGTTCTAAAAAGAACCGAATAGAAGAAGTCTGGAATAAAGAACTGGACCCTGAGTTCAAGAACTAAATTTAGAACCAATAACAGACTCAGAATCCAGTTTGAATTCTAGAACTGCAATTTCGAAACTGAAATTAGTTCCGGAATACAGTTTCAGCACGCAGGCTCTGAATACTAAACCTATATTGCGGAACTAATATCTGAAATTTGAACTTCTCGTTACGACTACCGAAAAGCAAATGAGAGTTGCTACCTGAGCGTTTGAGGTTTTAACCACGCAAAAGGTGCACTCTCCGTCGCTGCTGGTTGATGGTTTAACTCTCGCGATGGCAGTCTTCTCGCCTTGACGGCCAGCAAGCGAATGAGAGTTGCGACCTGAGCGTTTGAGGTTTTAACCACGCAAAAGGTGCACTCTCCGTCGCTGCTGGTTGATGGTTTAACTCTCGCGATGGCAGTCTTCTCGCCTTGATGGCCAGCAAGCGAATGAGAGTTGCTACCTGAGCGTTTGAGGTTTTAACCACGCAAAAGGTGCACTCTCCGTCGCTGCTGGTTGATGGTTTAACTCTCGCGATGGCAGTCTTCTCGCCTTGACGGCCAGCAAGCGAATGAGAGTTGCGACCTGAGCGTTTGAGGTTTTAACCACGCAAAAGGTGCACTCTCCGTCGCTGCTGGTTGATGGTTTAACTCTCGCGATGGCAGTCTTCTCGCCTTGATGGCCAGCAAGCGAATGAGAGTTGCGACCTGAGCGTTTGAGGTTTTAACCACGCAAAAGGTGCACTCTCCGTCGCTGCTGGTTGATGGTTCAACTCCCACGACGTCTGCTTCCACCGAACGCACGAAAAGAAATGATCGATTTTCGACCACGGTTTCCCTTTTATACGCATTCAGTTGAAGATATGTGCCTGACTACCTCAAAATCGTCGTCCTTGCGCGAAAAATCCAAACGAAAGTAAAGAGTTTACCGCATTATTTTCAAATTTTGAGAAAACCTAATTTTTGAGTTGTTTGTGGTTATCTCACATTGTTCAAAATATTATCCTAAATTCCTGATCATATTTTTGATGAAATGGTGAAAGAATTATGTTGCTACCATTAATACAAGTCGAGATATTCACGATTAAGTTCTGCCCATTCTTCCATATGGCTAATTTTGAAAAGGCACCCCATAGTAAAGTAAGTCGTATTCACGACAAAAAAATTCTTAGAATAAAAAATATCACGTGGTAGAACCAAAGATAAAATCAGAATTACAATGTCCCATACAGTTCATCAAAAAATGTTGAATCAATAATTGTGAACCAGTGAGCTTAGTAATAATGCAGTGTTGTTGACCCTTCGTTTATAAGGCGTCGATAAACATTGGAAAAGGACGGTAAAATTCCATAGAAAAAGTACATGTCTGGAAGGAAGTATACATATCGCACACAATATTTTGTTAATTCCATCTACTTTAATGCTTCGTAAGATAAGAATTTAATAAATTATACAGATTCTTAGTGATAATTCTAATTGATTCTTGCTTTCCTGTTCCAAGATCCACTGGATATGCAGCAAAATACCACGATTTCTTGCATATTGCAACTTAAGATTAATCAGACCCTGTCAGCTTGGAGCGATCTCAATCTTCAATTCAGCAATGCCATCGCACGGCGTCTCGTTCAACATGTCATGTCAATTGTATGGGTGTGCAGTGCTGCTATTTTGCCGCGTACGAATTTGACATTTCTCTCCCCTACTTCTATGTACGTGATTCGATGCGGATTCGCCTGAGGGCGCCATGGTCGCAAAAAAGGATGTTGCCAAAGATTTGTTCGGGAAATGTGAGAGCTGGATATCTTGTTAATATTATGTCTTTGGATTAATTCAACATAAACAAACATTGTCATAATTACGACGCATGTAGCGATTCGACGGTTGTTGTTTTGTTTCTAATAATAATTAAACTACAACCAGACCCTGTCAGCTTGGAGCGAAGTCAATCTTCAGTTCAACAACGCCATCGCACGGCATCACATTCAACATATCATGTCAATTGCATGGGTGCGCAGTGCTGCTATTTTGGCGCGCACGAATTTGACATTTCTCTCCCCTGCTTCTATGTACGACATTCGATGCGGACTCGCCTGAGGGCACCATGTTCGCAAAAAAGGATGTTGCCAATGATTTGTTCGGGAAATGTGAGAGCTGGATATCTTGTTAATATGATGTCTTTGCTACAACTAACGGTGAACCGATTTCATTGAGGGTTCCAATTTGAATGGTATATGAAAAATCATAGACTATTGCATCTTGAGTTTATCTTTGATAGAACACGACATTTTGAACGAAACGTGACACAAAAATGGAAATTTCAACAGTGAATCGAAAAATAAGCGAAATCACCGCACTATTAGTCATAAGTGGTCAGATAAGGAAACATTGGAGCTCATCCGGCTCGTGGAGGTGCAACCTACCTACCGTATGGAATTTTGAAGAAGGTTATAGGAAGTTGCATGTCGAGGAATTGCTGGCTGCTTTGATAATAAATACCTAGCTCCCGAATTATCTATAATATAGCAAAATCGGAAGAAATGTACGAAACTAAATGCATGTATGTAATTAAACTGAGTAGAACTTCCATGTCGAAAATACCGCGTTCTGATATGGTAGCTTCACAATCGAACTTTGTTTCTACACTAAACCCTCAATTTCCGCGAACTTAATGTACCCGATGTTTTCTACACGTTTTATTTGAAATAACGTGATTTTCTATTTAATTTACGCGATGATCGTGTAATGAAGGTTTTTGCATGCTGAAGGAAATGTTTATGTATACATAAACAAAACAATCCAACATGCTTAGTACTTGTGATACCACGTGCAATCAATAGACCTATTGTGAATGAACTACGCCATCCAAAAACTAAATGCAGTTCAGACCGTAAGGTCTACGAGAATAACAAAGTGCATCAAAAACTTAATCTTCACGCTCCATATTCGCGATTCGATGAAAATATTCCTAAAACAGATCAAAATAGACAAGTAAGCAATATGGAGCTCCATGACTATGGACAGCATTGAAAAATTATACACAAGCTGCTCAATCAAAATGTCGTGTAGATCTTAATATTTGTTTTCACCGAAGTTCTTGAATGACTGTGAAACTGGATCAGATCAAAACAGACCAATAAGCAGTATGTAGCTCAATGACTATGAGCTGCATTGAAAAGGGTATGGTAAACACTAAGATTCAATTCCGTTGTTCGGTAATTTTTTTGACGAAAACTTTCGGTAATCAATAGAAAATACCGATATTTCGGTATATGGACGTCATTTTACAAAATTTATGCAAATTTTTACTGGACGATCAGTTTTCATTACAGAGTTCTGTAAATAGATATACAATTCATACGGTAAATCTGAATAGTCGCTGAGTACGGTAAAACTTATACCGTCCGTATGGTAAAATAATCCTCCAATAATCGAACTTCTGTAATTACTGATTGTCGTGAAAACTAACTGTCAAATAGTTGATCAAATTTTCAGTAAGTGTCTTTTTATTATTCAAACGAAAAAAATCTTGTAGAGTTCATCGAATGGATTGAGGTACAGGTGCTAAAGTTTTTAAAACATTAGAACCACTAAAAACTTTTTGTTTCCTTATAGGCAGAAAATAATTTTGTATCACTTGTCCACTTGCTGCCTACACAAATC
Source organism: Malaya genurostris (assembly GCF_030247185.1). Classification (NCBI taxonomy): domain Eukaryota; kingdom Metazoa; phylum Arthropoda; class Insecta; order Diptera; family Culicidae; genus Malaya; species Malaya genurostris. The sequence continues at coordinate 99,712,566 of NC_080572.1, forward strand.
GTTCAAGGGTAACTTCTGGTGGACTCGATGGATTGTGCAGTGTTTTGGAAGGTGCTCATAATTCCGGTCAGCCGGAACATTTGACCCTTTTTATCGTGGAATAAAACCATAGCAGGTTGGAATTTTCTTCGCTCGTTTTTGTGAATAAATAAAAAAAAAAACAAAAAAATACCTAACAATCAGTTAGATCCATTTGGTATACAGTTTACGGTAGTTGTTTGACAATTCAGCAATTACCGAACGATCGGTAATCAATTCAATTACCGAATTGATTACCGAACGTTCAGCTGTTGAAAATTCGGTAAAAAATTACCGAATTCTGCGAAATTTTCTAAGTGTGTAATATCTTTCTTGGATGACCGTGGACGTTTCTGGATCAGATCTAAATAGACAAGCAGACAATATGGAGCTCCACGATTATGAACAGCATTGAAAAATTTTACATAAGCTACTAATTGCTCGTGAAGATCTTAAGGCCTGTTTTCACTGAGTTTCTTGAACTACTGAGAACATATCTAGAACAGCTATAAATAAACAAGTAAGCAATGAGTAGCTCTAGGAATATGAACAGAAGACAAAAAACAGATATTAACCGTTGTAGGTCTTAGAGGCGTGCAAAACAGCTCATTTTGGTGAACAGCTCCGAACCGATCAGCTCACCAAAGTGAATCGATTCGATGTATCAGCTCATCAGCTCTTTTAGTTTGAACTTAAGGGTTATTTTGTGCGCCGTTTTTCTCATGCACCGGGTTTCTTTCTTATGCATGATCGAAATTAAATCATTGATTTGCAATGATGCAATGAATGCAATGCGAATTAATTTATCTTTAATTGATGTCGACTAAATTGAATCTTTTAAAGAGCCGAAGATCCGATCAGCTCGTTGCGTGTTCCCTTCGTCATAATGCAGTGAATTCGGTATCAAATTAGTGAGCTGGTGAGCTGCGGTTCTTTTGAAAAGAGCTGTGAGATGTCAGCTCACTTCAATGATTCGATTCACTTGAACAGCTCAGGAGCGAATTGCCCATCTCTAGTAGGTCTTGCTGTGGCGCAGTGTAGTCTCTAAGGACAATATTCCAAGTAGTTCTTGGATCTTGTAATAGCTCTTATTGATTTCCGCACTCTCAGAATATACTCAGATGGTCCAAGATGCTTTTGCGTATGAACTTAGTTAGATTTTTTTGTATTATTCACACTGAAATCGAATGAAATTGAAAAAACCTTCTTATGTGAAAAAATAATTGAGATAACGCGATGTTTTATTTAACTTACGCGAAATTCAATTTACAAAGTTGCAGCGACAGAATGACCGAAAAAAGGATGACGATTATGCAGAAATACTCGTACGCACCATAAATATAATCGAGCTACCAGAGCACGAGAATCAGATTTTTGGAAACTACATTGGAAGTTCACTACGAAACGTTAAAAACATCGACGACGTCCGTCGTACTCAACGTAAAATCACAGACTAACAGACATGACAGTATGAGTAAGTTCTTATAAAAATATTTTTACGTGATGCACTAGTTCCACCTATGTTGTACTGCGTGAACTATTTACTATCGGTACACCCCTTGTGTTATGTAAAAGTTTTTTTACTAGTTGGTTTCCCCTCGTTTGTCAACACCGATCAGCTGCTTGCAGGGTTGCCTGATTTCATCAAAATATTTGATAATGAATCGTCACAATAAATTATTGGATTACGTAGAGTGCCTAAAACCAGAGTGACGACATCTCATCCGTAATGTTGGCAACAATTCAAAACATTCCATTAGCTTTACATTGAATTGACAGGTCGTTTGCTCGTTTGGAACTGGTAGCTGTCATTCCAAACGAACAGCTGTCACCACTCTGATTATAGTCACTCTAGGATTACGTTGATAATATATTTAACTTTTTTTAGCGATGTTGGAAGGTAACCATTTATTTTTCTCAACGTCTAGACTATTTTTTATTGTGTTGGTAGTTTTCACCCGAAATTAAGTGCCGGCAGACCAGAAGCAAGTAAATATTGTAACAAAACGGGTTCGATTTTGTATTGCATTGGAGGATGAGAAGTAGGCACAGTTATGTATATAGTTTTGACAATATGTATTAAATCTGTATCCTGCAAAAAATTCGCATGGACGTATACAAATCAATACATTACAGGTAATTCTGTATGAATGGAAACTCTGTTGGTAAATGAAAAAAATAAACATAGTCTAGATTACAGACAGGATGTTTTTGATAGGGTAACGTGGTGCCATCATGACACATGTGAGTACTGTCCCAACTAAAGGAATATTCGAAAAGACCGTTAAAATGATGGAAGAATCTAATTTGAGTGTCCTGTCTGTTAGTCTGTGGTAAAATTACAAAGTTTACTTTAAATTGTATCGATAAACTTGATGAAAGACCCAACTCGACGAAAATTCAGCTTTCAGTGACGGCATTTCATTTTACTTACAGAGGTTCTAAAAATTAGAGTGACTATAATCAGAGTGGCGACAGCTGTTCGTTTGGAATGACAGTTCCCAGTTCCAAACGAGCAAACGACCTGTCAATTCAATGTAAAGCTAATGGAATGTTTTGAGTTGTTGCCAAAATTACGGATGAGATGTCGTCACTCTGGTTATAGGCACTCTACTAAAAATCATTCGTGACAACAATCCCAACGTTCGTTTTGTCGACTGTAAGCAAAAAGTGACTGACGAGAGCACGTTATTTTATGATTCGTTGTTTTCTTAAAATTCTAATTTTACATAAGAATTACCAATGCCCGAAAAGTAAAGTTTGCATCACCTGTTGGGGCCAGTTGTAGTCATACTTCATGAAATTTCATTAGATTAACCCAAACACAACTGTTACAAAAAGTACAAGTGAAATGCGAATATAATTTGGTAGGGTAACGGTAGAGTGACTATAATCAGAGTGGCGACAGCTGTTCGTTTGGAATGACAGCTCCCAGTTCCAAACGAGCAAACGACCTGTCAATTCAATGTAAAGCTAATGGAATGTTTTGAATTGTTGCCAAAATTACGGATGAGATGTCGTCACTCTGGTTATAGGCACTCTAGGTAACGGCACCCCCGTTCATCTCAACTGCTGTAGTCCATTTCATATGCGAAAACTAATTGTCAGAGTGAGATCTGCTATCTCTGTTCGATAGATTGACTTTCAGCAAAGACATCATATTAACAAAATATCCAGCTCTCACATTTTTCGAATAAATCATAGACAACATTTTTTCTTGCGAGCATGGCGCCCTCAGGTAAGTTCACATCGAATCTCGTACATAGAAGTAGGGGAGCAGCACTGCGCACCCATACAATTGACTTGATATGTTTAATGTGATGCCGTGCGATGGCGTTGCTGAGCTGAAGATTGATTTCACTATAAACTGACAGGGTCTGCTTTCAAGGTAATTAAAAATAGGTGCGTTTGCTTCGAGTTTTCGCATCGCTATAACAGTAGTATTGAACAATTTCCGAACTAATTCTGTCTGTGGTATTGCAGCTGTACACGCAGAGAAAAAAATTGCAAATATAACCGAATTTGGGTTTCACGCAACTATTTTTTTAGTTAAAATAGTGACAAAAGAAAATCTGGTTTGATTTAGAAAACATTGCTGCTTGAAACTACAAAATATAATAATCAATTTTACTCAGTGGGTTAGTTTGTTTCAAACGGCATTTTGATAAAAATCTCGAATATTTTGCTTATGCGTTCCTGTCAATTTCTTGACAAACAATTTCACAGTGAATTCAATTTGAAAAATTCGTTATGAATGAACGAACTTTCGATAAAGTTAAGAATTGTTGCGCTTTAAATTCACAAACATTTTAGTTGAATAAAATACATTAAATTTAGCTATTTCAACTAACGCTTTTGTTTGTTGAAATCATACATTTTTGTTCGTCTTCAGAATAAAACGATTTCTTTCAAACTAATAATTTACAAGGTAGTTTTAGATACTACTTTTATTAATATTTGTATTCGTTTTAAAACTCCTGAAAAAAAACAATTATTTTGCATTTTGGAATTTTTTAAGACGTTTCGTCATTGCCGTTGCTAGATGGTCGATTCACATACCACAATTCGGTTCGATGCTCCATCAGTCCGGCCAAAATAAAGATCCTCAATCAAATAATTTATGTAAAAAAATGTGTTATGCAATGATATACAAATTTCTAAAAGATTCCTAATTATCAATACGTACACTTGAATTGTTGAAAACCTCCTAGGAAATGAAAGAATGCTTTGGTTTATGCGCGCGAGAAAAAATTGCTCTGGTTTATATGAAAAATAAAACTAATATGGTCCATTTAAATAGTAAACTTAGTTGTATCATTACACAAATAAGATCATAGATCAATTGAACCAAATTTTTTCTTGATATAAAGGTATAGCAGGATTGAACAAGGGCATTGCCGATAGCATTAACTAAACTTTGGTTGACATACAATAAATAGTTAGTTTATTTCAACAATAAACTTAGCCTGAACAAATATATTTTTCGTTTGAATGAACCAAAGTTTTGATTTAAATCAAACAAAGATCATTGTTTTTGTTGAAGGGAAATATTGGTTTGTAACAATTATATTCTAGCTTGAAATGAATATAAATCAAATTTTAAAAACTACTAACTGTTTTGTTATTTTAAACATGCTCAATTTCTCTGAGTGTAGGTACAGCATTAAAGTGAACAAGTGCAGAACGCACAGGAACAAGTGTGAGAGGTACAGAAAATGTAAAAACTGCAGAAAGTACAGGAACAAGTATAGACATTAGAGAAACAAATACTGGAACAAGTGTGGGAGGTACAGGAACAGGCACAGAAAATGCAAAAACTACAGAAAATACTAGTACAGACATTAGAGAAACAAATTCTGAAAATACTGGAACAAGTGCAGAGAGCACAGGAACAAATACTGAAAGTACAGAACCTGGTACATAAAATTCAGAAACAAGGGCAGAGAGTACAGGAACAGAAGCAAGCTAATTCTCAACCTGTGGTCCGCGATATAAAAAGGCTCCGTCTTTTTGACAAACTTTGACAATTGAAAGAAGTAATGATTTATTTACATCCAATCTAATACTATTGCGCTATGAAGTGTGCAGTCCGCTAGTATTATATCATACTATATTATATTATATTATATTATATTATATTATATTATATTATATTATATTATATTATATTATATTATATTATATTATATTATATTATATTATATTATATTATATTATATTACATTATATTATATTATATTATATTATATTATATTATATTATTTTATATTATTTTATATTATATTACAGGCGGCAATAAAAGCGCAGACCTTTTGCGTGGTATAAAACCTCAAACGCACAGGTCGCAGAGCCAGTTTCCCTTCAAAGAAGATCGATTGCATCATTCTGCTGCTGGTCGTTTGGATTGGAGCAAAATACAACGAAAAGTGGACAACAATGGGGAACATTATTAAAAATCAGCCCCTCTAATGGCTCCAAATGTTATCTAAATAACTATACAGATTGCTTTTTTTTTGCAAATCAGTAATTAAAACCATCAGTGTAGTGCAAATCTGGGATCATTGTATAATCAAAGAATTATGCGAAATTTTCCTTCACTATACTGTATACGGCCCATTTTTGAACCAGTTGTAGTTTGTAGTAGAACTTTGTGCTGATTTTCTATATAAAATGCAAAGCATCGACTCAGAATAGATTCGAACTCAACTCGTCACTCTCCATCACGAACGCCTTCATAAAAGGTTTTTTTTTCAGAACCACAATCATTTTGTCATAAAGAACTATACTGATTATTTCGTAATATTTAACTGTATGCCAGAATGTTTAATGTAACTAATCTGTACTCTAGTTTAGGTGTATCGTTAGAATTTCAAATAGTGAAAAATGGGATAGCTTGCACAATTCATACAATCGATCAACTAATTGATATTTGGAAGTTTAAGGAAGAGTGTCAGTTTTATTGGTATTCACGACATCCAGTTATGTCTTTGACATTACACTCCCCAACTTTTTTATTCTCTCCTATCTTCAAACGAAGCCTCAAAATACTAAAAATGTTTAAATTGCGACCACAGTGTACAACACAACACTTCATTCTCCTCGTAAAAGTAAACACACTTTCGAATTAACAGTAATTTAACAAATCTTTTCTGGTAACACTTTGATACACTAAAAGCAGACCCTGTCAGCTTGGAGCGAAATCAATTTTCAGTTCAGCAACGCCATCGCACGGCATCATATTCAACATATCATGTCAATTGTATGGGTGCGCAGAGTTGCTATTTTGGCGCGCACGAATTTGACATTTCTTCCCTATACTTCTACGTAGGAGATTCGATGCGGACTCACCTGAGGGCGCCATGCTCACAAAAAAGGATGTTGCCAATGATTTGTTCGAGAAATGTGATAGCTGGATATCTTGTTAATATGATATCTTTGCTAAAAGAAAAATGGTTTGATGGTGATTTTAATTACACAGTGCTGTCTCTATAAATATTTATTACAGATGAGGTTGAAAAAACGATGAAACATTCTCTGAAAATTTTCATTTTCCTTGGTGAGTTGAAATTATAAATTTATTTACCTTATTTTCTGATTTTCTCTATACTTGGCATCATTGCTCGCGTACCCTGCAAATGTTTTTACTTTTCACAACGAGCGGGTAGCAACATCAAAATCAGCCAATCAGAAACTGGTCCATTCTAACATAAAATTGGAACAAAAGCAGCCCTTCCATTTGTCAGGTCTTGTCTTAGCATGCAATGTGAGAATAAATAAGCTGACTATTGTTTAAAGTCGAAACAGTTTTTGAGTAAGTAGGTGAATCGTTTTAAAGAGATGAAAGATGTCGACGACTTTCCAAATCGTGGCTCTGTCGGTGTATTGTAGGAAAAAAACGAAAAAGTGATTTGTGACCTGTTTTTGAAGAATCCGACTTTAACTTTACGCAAAGGTGCTTTAAAATTGACCAAAAAAAGGTTTAAATATATCGTACGGAACTGTTCGCAGACATTTGATCGCAAATAATTTAAAATTTCGAAGTACTTTGCAAAAACCGATGTTGAGTGAAAAACATGTGCAAACCGTCTTGAATGGGCCATGGTGTCGTGACCTTGGATTGTTGTTTCTGATCTAATATTCAAAAGTATTTTCATGTTGAATCTTTTCATTTTCTCACAACAGTGACCACGCTCTTATTCGGTTTGCGGTCGTTGTGAACCGAACCCAAACAGACCACGGCCGTTATTATCAACATCGTTAGTAGTGGGTGACGCTTTGGTGAATGGAAAATATTCTCCTAAACACAACGTGATCACGTGGTATCGCAATATGAATGATAGTACAACCACACAGATAGGAAGATTGACTAGCATTGAAGATCTTTGCGTCCATCTCGATGAACAACTTACATTTAAGAAATACATTAGCACCGAAAACCGATATACAGGCTCGCATATGACTTACCTTAGGGGCTGTCCATAAAAGACGTCACGCCGCAAGGGGTAGGGGGGTGTTTCATAAAACGTGACCTTTTGTGGCAGGGGGGAGGGGGAGAGGTTTTTGGAATGTGACGTCCAATATTTTCAATGAGCGCATTTTTGAAATACCTAATTATATTACTGCTTTGCCCTATTTCCTGAAAAAATCTCCACAATAAACGTTTACATTCTATAGGAAAACGTGTATTTGTTGATGTAAAAGCTTCTTCTTGTAAATTCGGAAATGAGTGATGCAGGAAATCATTTCTGTTGTGATCAGCAAAAGTGCACGGAGGAGCGAGTAAATTAGCGAAATTAATAAATTCTGCCTAATATGAGTAAAAAAGAAAAAGATGCCTTCAAACGGTTTAACTTAAGTTATGCACTGACAATTTTTTCAGTAATTCGATTTTCTAGCATTGATAATAGTATATCATAAGAATTTCTCTTATCTGATTCTGATGCAGTTTATTCAATTGTACTCCATTTGAAAAAGGGCGGGAGATCAACGATTTCAGACGTAGATCATGTCATGTCTTATCTTGATCATATGTGATTTTCCTCCACCAAGATCAAAGCTGATCGAATCATCCAATGATTGAACTTACATAAATCAAGAATCATTTTAGCTCAAAATCACGGAAGATCAGTACCGATATTGATCGATGTGATTTAAAATTCACTGATCAACTGATCATGAAAAGATTCTCCGGCAGTGATCTCGTTTTGATGAGGTTTTGGTCTTTATTTTCTCAGCCCTGTATGCTACACTAAGGAAATATTATTCTTCACCTAAAACAATAATATATCTGTGTACCCCTAGTAGGAATAAAACAGATGATTTAATTGTTTCATCAATTCCAACCAAATACTTTTGTTAATTTATATAATTTATATTAATAAAATAATTCCGATGATTTTGTAGTTTTAGGGATATTTTTTAATCTAATGACAGCATGTAATAAATTGATTTTTCTCTCATATTTGTATGGTTTGTCATACATATTGGTATTGAGATGAATTTTATTTATTTTGAATTCGTGACATGTGACATAGCGGGGGTGGGGGGTCTTTGCTTCTGTGACAATTTGTGACAAAGGGGGGATGGGGAGTCAAAAATCGTCAAAAAAAGCGTGACGTCTTTTATGGACAGCCCCTTACCTAAAAGCAATAGTCGTGGGGTGTCCTTTGCTGTATCAAGAATACGTCTCCACATAACTCGGTCCATGGCTGCTCGTCGCCAGCCATTCAAGGCACGGACGCTCCGGAGATCACCCTCTACTTGATCGATCCACCTTGCTTGCTGCGCTCCCCTTCTTCTTGTACCAGTCAGATTGGATTCAAGAACTGTTGTGACGGCCGAGAAGAAAGTGCTCACAACAGCTAAATTGGTTTTAATACTCTTTATTTAACACTTTTGATTAATTTCTTCCGCGCCTTGTGCGCGTGGTTTGATAGCAACATTTCAAGATTCTCTTACTGTATGGTGGACACACTTCAAGTATACAAGGCAAGTAATAGTATGATGATATATGTAGAGGTAGCAAGGTTATATAATATTAGGCAGGATGTAACAAGAACCATTTTCACTGGGCTGTCGTCCGACATCCTTATGACATACCCAGCCCATCGTAAACGTCCGATTTTAGCTGTCCGAACGATGAGTGGTTCTCCTAGCAGCTGTTGCAATTCGTGATTCATACACCTTTCTTTCGAAAACACTGAGGGCGCGTTGGTCCTCTGCCAACATAGTCCCGGTCTCGTAGCCATAGAGAACAACCGGTCTAATGAGCGTTTTGTAGATGGTCAATTTCGTGTGGTGGTGTACTTTTCTCGATCGAAGGGTTTTCTGAGTCCAAAGTACGCACGATTTCCTGCCAAAATATGTCTCTGAATTTCTCTACTGGTGTCATTATCGGCGGTCACCAGTGAGCCCAAATACACGAACTCGTCAACCACCTCGATATCGTCACCGTTTGTCAATATTCGTGGTGGGGGGCCTAGTGCTTTTTCTCTAGAGCCTCTTTCTCTCATGTATTTTGTTTTTGACGCATTTATGGCCAGTCCGATACGCCTAGCTTCAGCTTTCAGTTCGATGTATGTTTCCATCATCTTCTCAAGGTTACGGGTCACAATATCCATATCGTCAGCGAAGCCAAAAAGCTGAACTGTGCGTAATATTTGCTCATTCAGCGTGACGAATAATAGTAGATGTCCCTGCGATCAACACTATTTTGAGTGCAACCGAGATTTTTGTCTTGCTGTTTCACGCTAGATTTTTGTTTTGCTGTTGGTTAAAATCACAAGTTATTTTGTTTTTGTTTCATTCCGGTTGAATACACGTGTGATTTAAATTACAGACTCTCATTGTAACAGACTGGCGAATACTTCTTAGGGAGCCAAACGAACCGTCAAATTCCCGCTCTACCACAGGAATTTGACGGTTCGTTCTGCTCCCTAAGAAGTATTCGCCGGTCTGTTACTATGACAGTCTGTAATTAAAATGACATGGAAATGAAGTTGCCTTTAGCACTCATGGAAATTGTGTGAGGAGTGTTCAAATCGTTGTAAGTTGGAATATTTCTATAATAGGCAGGAGAACTTTGTTATCGTTCCAGAAAGTTGTGGAACGTTTTGAAAGATCGATGAGAACAGTCGAATTGGTGGCATTAGTGAGCTCCATGTTTCCAACGTATTGCATACACTGATTTTTGAAAAACTTTGTTCGAGTCTGTATATCTGTGACATTAGTTACATTGTTACTAAAGCTTCCCGTAGCCTATAGGATTCTTAATGAGGATGACTAGGCACTTGTCTACTGTATAAAATACTTTTACTGTTCGTGAAAAACATTGACCCGTACCTGGAGGGAAACGAATCCAGGGTACGATATTAGAACCTTCCGTGCCTTCCGGAAGCATGTGCGTGTGTGTGTGTAGCAAAAATAAAATTGATCGATTGGTTTACATGGTTCAAATAAATTGAAAGTTTGAATAAATTGAAAAAAATCGAAGTCGAAATTTTTTAGAACTTAAAAACGATGATCATCGATTGATTATCAAAATACAGCATCGTTTGATGATTATCAAAATAGAAATGCACTGTTTTCTTTTGTGTTCTAAAAATAAAATTTTATCGCTTCTAATCCATTACCTCATGCTACCATTGTTTAATCACAATATTTTTCAGCATAACAATCGCTTTGTAATTTTCCATTTAGTGTCAGCCCTTCAAATATTTTGCATATTCTACCATAAATCCAAGTTAATGTAACGGACTACAAATCTTACAGATGTGAAAGAAATAAACCCAACATTGCGGAAAGCAAAATCATTCACATCAATCAAATAAATAAATGCGAATGTATGTTGAGATAGAATATCGTGTATTGAAGTAAAGAACGCAGGCTTCTGTATTTCAATCCCGATCAATTTTTTTCGCGATGTGCTTGGTTGTTATGAAACAAGACAAATAAAGAAAAACAACACATAACGAATAAATTATGATACTTAGATTTATATAATTTAAATATGATTCAGTATGTTCACTTTACATCGTAAATAGCTATGCTTGATTCTCATAAGGGTATATGCGAATGAAAAACGCTAAAGCCACCACATATCGGCCAGGAGAGAAAACGTTAGCCATTGTTTACCGCAGAGTATTAGACTTTCATCACCGCGACTTGAAGATGTAACTGTTCAATTCACAAACTGATGGCGGGTGGTAACTCAATCGATAATAATTCTTTCTTGATTTACCTTCCATAATGTTATCGTTAGATTTGTTCGAGTTCAAAATGTTTTATTCAACCGTTCATTCATCGCCGTTTACTCGTTCGTCGCTATTTACTGTCTCTCATATTACGCTACAGGCAAATCTGGTTTTTAGCAATCTAGAAAATTGGCGGCCATCAGTAACTCCAATGCAATCTCCGGCGCAATGGGGAACTCGGGAATTTCTGTAGAACTGTTGGTGTAGCGCACCTTGTACGTGAAGTACATACAAACTTTCTCTAGCACGTGTGATCTGGAAAAGTTGAAGAATACAGTTTAGTTCTTTATTGTCTTATTGATGTATTATGTTTTAAATCAATCTAGATTTGTCATTCGTCAGAACTATTGCAATTTTTACTAATATGACTTTGAACAAAACGGTTCAATTATCACATAACATATCGCATTATCAACTTTTAAATGCGTCTTAGAAGTATTGTTTGTTAGTACAATAGCAATAACTATACCGGCATTGATCAAGCCTCGTCTGTCGGCGAAATTCGAAGCGCCGACGATAATGTGTGGTAAAAGTAGAAACCCTTTATCATTCATACGAATGCGTCATTAAATCGTTCCCAAAATGAAACAAAAAAATTGGTTACGAATATTCAATCAGGTTCCAAAGTTCATGTTTGATCAGCAGAGTGGAAAACGTAAGCAAAAGAAACAATAAAACACAAAACGGCCGGCGTAATCTCTAAGCAGGCTAGCTGGTGATAAGCGCCTTTTAAACGAGATGAATTTCAATTATGTAATTGCGTGTAACTCGGGTTGGACAATCAACATAAAGCTAACTTACGGGATTTCTCTAAAATTAACTTCATTGGCTTCGTTCTCCGCAAACTGGCCTGGACCGGAAAGCATAGCCTTAATTGTTCCCGATGTCAGTGCGTGCTCTCGTTTCACTATGAACTCGTGTCCATCCGATGAGATCAGTTTGACGTACATCGCGTCCGGTCCCTCGCAACCACCGTAGATGCGTTCCGACCCGGTGCGTTCCTCCATTGTAGAATACTGGGATCTAACAGCTGCAAATTAAAAAAAAAACAGTATCAATATTGTTTAGGGCCTTGACGAATCAAGGTAAGCAGATGATGACTATACATTTATTGAAACTATGTTGTCATAATGCATAATACGTACTTGATTCTCCTTCAAACGGTGTGCAATACGGTTTATTTGCAATTATACTAATACCGCATCAAAAAGGCAAGTAATATGTGATTAAAATAGATTTTCAGTCTGGAAATTGTTGAAAACACACGCACCGTGAAACAAAAGCGACGAAAGGTAATTTTTTTTGACAACTGTCCAAAGTAGCAGTCAAACGGTGAATACGAACTTGGCTATGATAGTGTGCGACAAGACTAATATGTATCTGACCGTTTTGTTAGTACAATTGTACAGTAATAAACTCACAAAACCTCGATAGATATTAATTATAAATTAATTAGTTAGTTATTGTTTATTATTTTCAAACGTAATAGCTATTGTGTTTCTGGCTTTTACTCTCTGTTTGATATATATTTTGAAAGGTTTCACCAGTGCAAGATTTTTACCATAGAGCTAACCTTTATATGAGTTACATTGATCACTACTTGAAACATACCGAGTTCATTTTGAAACATTTCATCCAAGGGCCGGTGCGGTGAAATGTCGGTTAATTTTTCAAAAGGGCGTATAAGCAAGTGACAGTTTCTCTTCAATCACTCTCTCTTTCGATAATTGTGATGCGATTAAAAAAATTTTCTTTGATATCACTATTCTGTTTGAAAGTCGAAAGTTTAGGGTATCATTTCATGCAAAGAGTTGAGTGATAAACGTGGAAACCGCTTGGTAATTAATAGAAGAGGAAGTATACAAAGGGAAACTGTCACTTGCTTATACGCCCTTCTGAAAAATTAACCGAGATTTTACGATAAAACTGGGACAACCAAATAATGGATTAACGTCCTCTATTAAATTATGAATACTAGTATGCACGAAAAATTGGACAGTTTATTACCCTCATTCTAGTTTACAGCCATACTTTTGAACAAACACGAACAAGTTATTCTTGTTTTCACTCGAATGCAAAAGAAGTATCGGTATCGCAGGTAGTTTTTTAGAAAAATTCCAAGCATCAAACAAGTAACATAATAAATAAATATCGTACTCAAGTCAAGGGGTGGATATATTTAATATCTCGGTGATTTTTCTAAAGGCCGTAAGAGCAAGAAACAGTTTATCCGACGACACGACCTGCCACTCGTCTATATAAACTGTATCGAAAATCTAACTACCCCTCAGTAACTGGTAATGTCAAAACGAGGTTACTTGAAAATCTATTGAAACTGGCAACAAAAGTCGAAAACTGTTGATTTTAGATAACAGTTACCAGAACCATGGCTACGTTTGTTTTTTTAATCGAACGTACTAACATATATAAATGACCACAAAACAAAACAAAATGTTATATCTGTAAACCAAAAGAAATATGGATTTCTGTGAACCGAAATAAATAGGATCAGCTCAGCATTTACCTTCGCCCAGAACACCCCGAAAAGGCAGACATGTAGCAGTTATTTGTCTAGATGTTCATAGCGCAAGGTGAACGGGCGGCAGAAAATATTACATTCGATCGGATTGCCATCGGGCACTGATTGATTAGAAAACAGTAGCAGGGCATATTCGCTTGTACTAGTTATGAATCATCGTTTTACCATGGACCTAAACTCAATTTTACCCTCCATTGCAGATCAAATACTTCGGTATGAATAAATCCGTTGGTCTTACCTCGCTCGCCGAGAAAAGCGAAGAAAATTCGTATGCGGAAAAAATAGCGATCGTACACGTTCTACCGTGAATAACCATCGTACCGGACCTTCCGAAAATTGTATTACTGAAATTGGAGCATACAGCCGAGCGTAATAATCCTGTTTGTATCTATCAAGAACCATTATCTCACATCTTTATGCGATCTACGAATGGTGCGCCATTCTATTGAACGAGAATGGGGGCGCCTATGTTTGAATCAAGGCACGGACTGGCCTATTTACATTCTAGAATTCTATCCAGACCGTCGGGAACAAATTTTACGACGGAGCTCATTTGATTCTAGAGCGACGAAATGTGATGTTGGTCGCGATCTTGAATAAGACTGTGAGCTACTACCTACATTAACAATCTTTTGTTTGATTTTTGTATCCGTATTCTACATCATTACTGCTAGAAGATTAAAAAACGCTCGATCGATAAATTGTTTTTATTTCTCGATCTTGAATTCGATTTTTTTACGAAACGTTTTGCAACTCCTGTCTTTGAGAGTTCACCACCGCATGCAGCTAGAACATGTTGACTGGTTAGTAATTCAATTGCGTAAAATGGAAAGATTTGATACCTTCTTCGGATTTCATAGTAGAAGTAACTGGTGCCATGCTTGAAGCACTAACAGATCCATATTTTCTACTATATTGAATAAAATCTGTACAAAATGTGTACCTTTCGCATATCTTGCGTATTTAAATTGTTTGTTTATTTACTCTGGACCTCCTTGATAACTAGTTCGTAGCAACATAAACAGTGTTACTCAAGAAGATTATTTTTATCATTATCAAGGGGTCGCCATATTTGCGGTAACTGGCGGTAAATCGTTAACGGACAATTTCATTGTCAATTTTTCTTCGAAGTGCCTGGTCGTGTCGTCGGTTTATCTCTGTTTACTTTCTGTTATATTATTTACCAAGCGGTTTTTTACGATTATATCTCAACTCTTTGAATAAAATGATACCCAAAACCTTCACTTTCAAACAGAATTGTAAAATTTAATTTTCTAATCACGTCACAATAATCGAAATAGAAAATTAACTAAAAGAAACTGTCACTTGCTTTTACGGCTTACTGAAGAATCAAACGTGATATATTGACAAAATTGGGTGTTATAAACTCTGATTGACGGTTTCCTTTTAGTTGCTTGTACCAATTACAATTCATTGTTCTCAATGCGTGTATCGCATTGACTTTAAATTAGTTGCACATATCCTTTTTCCACAATGGAAGCCAATGTGAAAACGACAACTTATTGTCATTTCTACAAATTGGCTGTACATTATATGTGCATTCTTAAAATGATCAGTATGAATATTGTTCGTGTCCCCTGACTGAGAAGTCGATGAATAAAATTTTGAAATTAAACTTCGGACGTAAACAAGAATGAAGTTATACACCTCAGTTTTATTAGTCCGTAAAAGGATAGAATGTTTTTCATTGTCATTTCAACTATACGCTTAAATAGTAGCAACAATCATGATATATGACTATTCACCATCTGTATTGTATAAATTACTAGACAACAAAGACTACGACTTGACTAAACTATTTGTATTTATGACTTTTCTTGCATGGTCATCCTGACAATGGTAGTCATCTCAAATACAAGAACAGATAGTTAAAATCACAATTTCTAGTAAAGTGAAATTGCTCTCGAGCCTTGATATGTATGAGGAGCTAAATAGTTATCGCTACCATGTAAATATGTCCACAGTATAATCAAATACAAATTATAATACGGAATACTTCGACAAATTTTCAAGGACACATTTTGCATCGTGCGGTACACTGTCATGATACACTGTCAAAGTGACAATGTACTTTATTGAATTTTCTATGAAACGGGCATCTCTGATAACCGCAAATAGATTCACCATAGAAACTGTTTATCATTATAATAAACAACAGTATTTATTTTTTCAAGCTGCAGGAACTCCAGGGCCAAAAAGCATTTTTTTAATGAAATAACCTAGTTTCGTAAAAGGTCCACATAAAGGAAAGTCAGCGTAGAAAAATAAAACTTATTACAAGTACTGGAATCGATCAAAAATATGAATCAGGTTCGTAGTCGTAAACTTTCTCTCTACTGCCAAATCAAAACCTATTAGTGACACACTAAAACCATCGAAGTGACTTACAGTCCGGACCACGCGCATGCCTAAGGGGACCAAAATCGCAACCTGCAGTACGACAACCCCACGAAGCAACGAGCAGAATGTTACAGATCTGCTACTGACGTTCCACCCGAATTCGGCAAAGGAAGTCGAAACAGACACCGTTATCGCTACGAGTGATCTACCTTCGTTCATTCCAGACGGACAGTGCAGCGATTCTCGACTGTCACCCAGACTTCACCGGCCGACCGAAAAGCAGTATACATATACACTCACACACGAACCAAATTGCGAGTAGAGTTGTAATAAAGAAATGAAAATTGCTGTAGACCATGTTTGGGTTTGATTGGTGTCATAGTGTCCTTGAGCCTCCGAATCTTACGCTTGAGCTTGCCAGGGACAAGAGATCTTTGGAGCCACCCCAGACGGTCCACGTGGCTCTGGGCAGGGATTAGGGGCAATCGAGCAGTGGTTTTTCTGATTCGCTAAGTAACAAGCTTTATAGGTGTTACAGAGCAGGTGAATGGATTTTAAGCTCAACGGTCAGATGACTAGAGAGGAAAAACTTTTTTGGGCTCATCTATTGTACAAATATACCATATTTATTGTCTATATAGAATTGTCAGATGTGTTTCCTGAAAACCTTGCTGTTTATTCAATTCTGGGAACCAGAGCTCAGTGCAAGTTTTCAGTTTGATTATTTATATTTACAAATGTTCAACAAACGTATGATATGAGACTATCTATCCTTGTACTAAAAGGAAAATGACGGGCGAGTTAAGTGTTCAAATTGTATGTGGTATGTAGAGTATCGTGGAGTCACAAATTTGATGCCCATCGCAATAATTTCTCAGAGATCCCTGCATTTCTCCGATTTTTATGAACACCGATTCAAATAAATGACACACTATCGCTATCAGCTGGTAACTTATGCGTAAATGTTTGCGAGATAAGTCGATCGATTTTTTCCAAATTGATTTCGAAACGGTTGTTGAATCTGATTTGAGATCTTCATAGAAATCACAATGAGTCCCGAAACTACTTTCAAATGATTTAACAGGGTATATTTCTATAAACAGACCTCCAATACTAGGTTCATAAAAGTTTAGAATTTATTCATAAAAGTTATTGATTGCTTGCTTTGCCATGGACTAATATCAAGTTTATAAGACGCTTCCTCATATTATTTCGAAAAACCACTGAAAGGGGTGTATTCCTACAATAAAAACATGTTAGCATAACTTGAGACAGTTTTTATATTTGAACCGTTCCAAGAAATATGAGTACTTATAAGTTAGTATATGAGCTCCGGAATAATTTGAGTTACTGCTACACTAACAATGGAATGAAAGATTGAAGAAATGATTGAACAATAATTGAATTCGAACCACTCAATCTAACGACAAACAACTCTGATAATGGTGATATATATTACTAAAAAAAATAGCAGTAAACAAAACGAAAATAACAAAACTAATAACACCATAGCAACTTGAAGTAAAGTCACAGACTAACAGACAGGACACTCAAATTAGATTCTTCAATCATTTTAACGGTCATTTCGAATATTCCTTTATTTGGGACAGTACTCACATGTGTCATGATGGCGCCACGTTACCCTATCAAAAACATCCTGTCTGTCATCTAGACTGTGTTTATTTTTTTCATTTACCAACAGAGTTGCCATTCATACAGAATTACCTGTAATGTATTGATTTGTATACGTCCATGCGAATTTCATGCATGATACAGATTTAATACATATTGCCAAAACTATATACATAATTGTGTCTATTTATCATCCTCCAACGTAAGACAAAATCGAACCCGTTTTGTTACAATATTTACTTGCTTCTGGTCTGCCGCCATTTAATTTCTGGTGAAAACTACCAACACAATAAAAAATAGTCTAGATGAACAACGTTGAGTCAAATAAATGGTTACCTTCCAACATCGCGAAAAAGTTAAATATATTATCAACGTAATCCAAAAATTTATTGTGACGATTCATTTTCAAAAATTTTGATGAAATCAGGCATCCCTGCAAGCAGCTGATCGGTGTTGACAAACGAGGGGAAACCAACTAGTAGAAAAACTTTTACGTCACACAAGGGGTGTACCGATAGTAAATAGTTCGCGCAGTACAATATAGGTGGAACTAGTGCATCACGAAAAATTATTTTTATAAGAATTTACTCATACTGTCATGTCTGTTAGTCTGTGGTAAAGTTGCCAGTTTAGAACATTTTCGTTTGCTCTCCTTTGTCAAAGTTGAATGGAAGATTACGCTAGGCTAACTTGTTAATTCGCTGAAGAAAACATTGGCGGTTCGTTTGTATGGGACTTAGGGGTATTATTATTTGTATTTGGTATAATAATGTTACCATAAATAGATACATGGTTTAAAAGAAATTATGAAGTTTGAAAACACTATTCATGTAGTCCCTATCAACAGAATTTATGTAGTAAGCACATTATCGTATAGTGTTTTTTAACCGACTATGTTTTTCATTTGTGCTGACTATAAAAATTGTCAATAAACAGATGTACTTTGTTATTGTCACATAAAGTTACAATACAGCAGACAATTTCGTAACACATCAGTGATTGATTTGAAAAAAAAATGTACATTGTGACTTATATTGTGCAATTTGGAAGGTCTTGCAGGTGAGTAAATTTTGTAGCCTTACTAGTTTCCATCGTTGAAATTAGATTTTTCAACAATTTTGCCGACAACGGCTGTTTTCTAGTGAAATCGACGTCCTGTATAATTTTTATTATTCGTTATCGGTCGCTGTAGAAACAACATCAAGCGATTGATGAAAACGACGATTCCCGGATTCAAATCGCTCGAATCCGACGGAAAAAATAACAATATATTGCAGGTGGATATTGAGGTTTGCATCTGACTATTAATTTCTTCCATGCTGCCCATTCCTGCTTCAGGAAAAACTTCACCGAACAGAGCCTGGGATCAACAGTTGCAACCAAGCAATGCTGCTCCGTGTCTACGTTGATAATAAATATTTCACCAGGCACATCATCATTTGATTTGATGCAAAAATAAAATAGAATTCAATGAAACTATTTTATTGTTCTTGTTCTAGAATTCAAATTCATAAAACTTTTTAACATTAGCTCATGTTTTGCTGATCTTCAGCATTGTTGAATCAACCACTGTAACTGTTACCATAATATTTTTCTGAGTGTATCATTCCGTAAATAGATTAAATGAGACAGTGTAAGTAAGAAACGTTGCCTGGTACTTAGTAGGTTGAGATCCAGTCAGGAATGCCACTTATGCAGATATTCAACAAATGCTTAATAATTATGATTCACAAATTATTGCTAGTATGACAAGTCTGAAAAAAAAAACAATACAATTTAATCGACTATTATGACATTGTTTTCTATGTAAATCAAAAATAAACTTTGACCATACAGGGCCAAAAAAAGGCATAGGCGAAGTAGGTCACCTTAGGTGCCAGGATTAAAAGCAGTCTTGGCATGACATTTCGTTTGGAAATTGTTCGTTCAAAACATAAACTTTCGTTGAAAAGATGTATTATCTTGCGTTTATCTGTACTCACAAATAAAACAAAATTCCCGCGATAAAATGATATTAACTTCATGTTACAGGAGAATAGGTACTTGGTGATTGCTTTTCAAAACAACCGATAAATTTCTTACACAAATAGAAATCTCCACTTGTGTGTCTGTTCTCTGTGCAATAGGTTTGAATAGGATATTTTCTAATATAATAGCGGCCCTTACACGAGTCATTAAAAATGTCATTACTAAAAAAATTTCATTTTAATGAACGTGTAATGGTGCACTAATGAAGAAATTTCTAACAAATTTGAAATACATCATTACTTATGTCGTTTTCGCTTGAGAAAACTGAAACTGACCCAGGGTAGTTTCATCAAACAAACACTTTTCACGAAACTGTGTTGATTTCGCCCTTAGCAACGAGGGTTTAAGCAAACCTAATATTAAAACCAGGTTCGAAACTGACTCGATTTTCAGTTCAACAGCGTTGAAACTAGGTTCGAAACTGGTTTCAAACAAACGGTTTGACAGCAGTTAGAGTGGAAACTGGGTTAGGTTTGGCATCAAGCGAAAACGACATTAGTCATCATTTAAAATGACGATTTTAATGCTCGTGTAAGGGCCGCTAATAAGTATGTATAAATGGCATCACTGCCGACATTAAAATAATTTGAAATATTTCCGATTATTGAAATGTCATTACTTTAGTTCATTTCCAGTTCATTCCAAACTCAACAGATCTTTTCTGGAATAATATTAGGAATGGGCATATGTTGGAAATCAATATATGAAATGGTTTCTTTTTCTACATCTGATGACTCAGTATCGTATAAATTTTATTAATGTTTTATTAGATTGTTTACTAAACGTCTATTATTATGTAAAACTGTTGAGAACGGAAATAATATTGTATATATTACTAGCTATAGCTGTTAATGTTAAATTTATATGATCACGCGACCATTGCAAATGTTACTCCAGGTTTCTAGAAAGTTGCATTTAAATTGCGTCCAGTATGAGTTAGCTGATTCAGTCTTAAATAATTCACTATGGCGGCTGCAGATGTTGAAGTGATGAAGGTAAATCATTGTGATTTAGGCCGAAAGTTATTAAACTCAATACAAGTTTCTGGTGATAATTGCGTACGGGTGTATCGTAGTGAAATTTTTATCTATTCAGTGCTATGACAGTGATGTGATGGTGCATTTAAACAGCCTCAAAATTCAATAGGGCGTCACTGAGGATTTATGGTTTCTGCAATTGGCATTCTAAATGCTAGTATAGTTTCGATTAGAAGTTTATAAATATTCCGTGCTAGAGATTTGCATAAATTTATGCTGGGCGAGGAAAAGTAACTACGTACTAACCTGATGCATTCATGCAGTTATGGGAAATTGCAATCAAACGCATCAAAGGAAACAGACTGCATTTCTATCTTTTATGCGATTAAATTTCATTTCCGTAAAACAATCTCGAACGAACCGAGTGCATTAAGAAGGCTCAGACGAGGGAGTGCATCTGTTTATTAATGGTTCTATTTATACCCGAGCGTTGTGTTATGTGCATAAATATAGTCGTTATGATCTCGCTCTGCTTCTACAAGTGCTGTGTTTATATTGTAACATAATAGATGGGATTGTTTTTCATCTCTACATACAAATTGAAAAGAGAAGGTGTTCTGCTTTTTGCATGTTTCGAATAGTTCTATTTTTCTGTCTAGATGTTCTATGTTAGGTGGTTCTTCAGGTAGCTTGGCGTTTTTCTCCACTATGATTAATGACGACTAACATGACCGTATAGAGAAACGATAAAACGTTAGTACGTGACATTCCTGTCTCAGTTTCATTGCACCACCGGCATTGCATTTCAAGGTGCTTTCTAGTCACGATGAAAAACAGGCAACCCAGTTACAAAAAAAAAACTTTCATTTGCATTCAATCGATAGTTTCCCCTTTTGCCGAAAAATGGAATCAAGGCGGAATGTGAAAACTGATATGTATATAGCCGCAGAGTAAACAATGCACAATCAAAATACATATCTTCTTATTCTGTTTTTCATTTCCCGAAAACTATAACAAGCAATCCGTCTGTATATGTAATACGCCTGTACGTGCAAAATTATCGGGGAACGATATTTGAATGAAGAGAAGACCGTTAACCTAACAAACAGATGGTTAATTCAGGTTGAATTTCGATCCAGACCAAATCGAATCTGCTGTGATCTTTGATCTGGCATTGAAGGCAGTAGTTCGACGTTCTTGAAGTGTGGTAGATCTTCAGAGAAAAGAGCAAGTGGAAGTGTGATAAAACTGTATTCCAATTGTGATTTAACGTTTTACACTTTAGTTTGGATGCAATGCGTCATTTTAACCCAAAAGTACGTAAGTCGAACAGTGAAACTTCTCCCTTGAATATTGTTCTAGTATAAGTTATGAAATTCTCAAAATAAATTATATAAAAGCGTTGGTTCTCTAACAAGTCAAATCGTTTTGAAGATTGACTCGTGTCGATGTCTTCACGTTTCGTCTTCGGCACATTGGTGCTTGAAGCAGTTCAAATTGAACTGCCATCTCCGTCTATCAGTTCAATTTAAACCGCAAACGCAAAGTTTACACTGATAAATTTGTGTAATTTTTAAAGTCAACTGGATCTTTACTTCTATATCTAGCATTCAGAATTGGACGAACTTCAAGTTTTGGATTGAAATTTGTTCTCGTTACATATATTTTACACGACTCAAGATCCAAAATGTTCAACCAAATCGATTTATCATATTACAGTGTATACGAATAAAATCATCCCCATGAGGTTGTTCGAACTATTTATGTCGAAAAAGACACTAAAACGTTCGAATGATGGATATGGATATTCTCTAGTAAACAGAACCATCAGTTACCAAAATACTTACTTATTAATGTATGTATGTATGTATGTACGTCTGAAGCCACCATCAGTTCAAGGCATTACCAGCGTAGCTTTCATATAACTGCTGTTAAGAAGGCCAAAATGGGTTTTGAGGACCCGGCGGCTTCCAGTAAGAATATCCGGCCATATAAAAAAAATCGTTATACCAGCTCAAAACCCGCCTGATGGTTTGTTTGTTAGAAGGGCTGCGTCTCATTCATTTCAGACTTTCAGGGAAAAACACAACAGCTTTCCCCACGTGACTCAGGTTGGCAATCCACTCCACCATCCAGTCATTAACTTTTAGGGTACCGTGATGCACTCCCTATCCCTCCCCATTGTCGATATAAGTGAGCACAATACAATATAATATAATGTAATATAACACATGGATCAATAAGTCCCGAGACTAACAATGGAAACAACATTTTTTTTGCAAAAATTTTTTTTATTCATCAACATAATCACCTTTAGGGTGATACAATGGGTACAACGTTTTCCAATTTTTCAATACCATGTTTATAAAAAAAATTATCTTTCGCTTCAAAATAAGCTTCAGTTTCAACGATGACCTCATCATTTGAGTCAAATCTTTTTCCCTGGAGCATTTTTTTAAGATCATCAAAGAGCCAGTAGTCACTGGGGGCTAAATCTGGCGAGTATAGTATAAAGCCCAATTCGTTCAATTTCGCCATTGTTTTCATCGACTTGTGGCAGGGTGCATTTTGTTCCACCGAAAGCAATCGCGGCACCCATTTGGAAAAAACCTTTTTCATGCTCGATTTTTCATGAAGGATAGTAAATACACTTCCATATGATATCTGTGTCATCTCAGCAATCTCACGGAGCTTCACTTTACGATATTTCATTATAATTTTTGTCAATTCACTCACATTTTCCGGTGTAACGGCTTCCACAGGTCTACCCGAGCGTTCCGCGTCATTTGTGTCGGTACGACCACGTTTAAACTCGACGAACCACCGACAAATCGTTGCTTTTGATGGACAAGAGCCCGGATAACATTTTTCAATCCATTGTTTCGCTTGCACGGTGTTTTTACCCATTAAAAAACAATGTTTTATCAAAACACGAAACTCAGTTTTTTACATTTTTTAAACAAACCACAAAACGACTTTACTCCAACCTCGATATCTCAGCTGTTTCTGGTCGGATCGACTTAAAATTTTGACCCGTTTCAAGCAAAGGTTAGTACTTTAGAAAGACGTGATTACTGGTTTACTACGAGCGCCATCTCTGCTTTAGTTTCGGGACTTTTTGCTCTATGTGTTAACTTAATATAATACAATGTAATATAATATAACATAATATAATATAATATAATATAATATAATATAATATAATATAATATAATATAATATAATATATAATAATGTAATAAAATACAATATAACAATATAACATAATATAACATATCATAATATAATATAAGACGATAATATATGAAATAATAAGCTATAATACATTATATAACAGTTACTGTCGCAGTGTAAGTTATACTCTAGTAAATATAATATTTCTCTTCTAATAATGATAATAATGATTGTTTATATAATATAATGCAATATAATTCAATTCAATATATAATAAATATTGTAAGAAACAGCAGATCTATATTTTGCAATATACTATGATAAATATTGCACTTTAGAATAGGCTTTAACTTATAAGCCATTTCGCACCCTCTCATTCTGCTACTAACGCAGAAGGCGATAGCACTCAGTCGACGCCGATCTATTGACCAAATATCATCATATACACACGGGGAGGTATGAGATAGAAACTTGTGAGGAATTAGTTATCTCACCATTTGACGAACACCAAAATACTTAATTATTAATATGCAAATAGTGAAATTTGACTAAAACTGCGAATCAATTCAATATTTGACATAGGGAATGTTGTTTGGGTTTATTTTGCACTGAAAAATATAATAATTTCCATACAGTGAACATAAGAAGAAATTCAAGAAAAATTTACTTCATTTGAAAAAATATTAAAACTTTTCATTTGTGTATTTTCTTCCATTGAAAGTAATAAAATAAATTACACAGAAGTAATTTTTACCAATGGCCTGAAACATGAATTTTGTTGCAAGAATTTTTTCAGTGCCAGAAAATAACTTTCGAACTGCCAAAAACAACTATGCTATGGAGCATAGCTATTCTTGACAACAGTTTGAATAACTATTAGACTGTTAGATTTTAACCAAAAATTATAATAATAGAAATAATGATTCGCAGCGCAGAATGATTCAATTATATCTGTAGCCGAAATGTATGCAATTTTATTTCTAGCGCTTGCTAAACTGTGAACCTCGATCTTCGCTAGATGGAAATGGAAGCTCCTCTCCCTCTAGCAAAAAGATGACAATAAGATCCAATAGCAAGAAAATACAATTTTTATGTAACAAAAATATAATCCAATCGGCCACGAAAAGCTTGTTCGCGGAAAAGCCTGAATGAAAATTTTTATTGAATTTTTTTTCGAGATTTCGGTATCCACCTTTGCGCCAAATTTGTGCTCAAGTTTTGTCTGCATGCAATTATATTTATAGCGTATAAAGTCAATAATGTGTGCGTAAAAACAAATTCCTGCGCTTCTTTTTCTGATTTTAATCAATAAAACTCCCATATAGTTGAAAAATAAACAAATCAGTTCATTCAGCTTAGAACTGCAATTCAAGAAAAACGAAAATCTTAATCTAAAACTTCCGTTTTCCTGAAAACTGCCTGTGAAAAGCCAAGTACTCCAGAAGTGCCGTGAATACAACGTACCTACGCATCACCTATTCATTGACTTCAAAGTGGCATACGACACAATCTATCGAAAACAGCTATAGTAGATTTGACACAAATACGGTTTTCCGAATAAACTGACGCGATTGGTCATAGCAGCGACGAAGTATCTGGGACACTCGCGAGTCCTTTGGAATCTCAGAGAGGGTTACGACAAGATAATGGACTTTCTTGTCTCTTGTTCAATATTACTTTGGAAGGTGTAATTCAAAGAGCGAAGACGCGAGTGGTACGATGTTGTGTAGGTCTGTACAGCTTTTTGATTACGCTGACGACGTTGATATTGTGACACGTAGTCTTGAGAAGTTGATGGAAACATACATCAGACTGAAAACCGAAACTAGGTTTATCGGACTGGTTAGAAATGCGTCGAAAACAAAAATAAGAGAAAGAGGTTTTAAAGAGGAAACACTACGCTCCCCCACAAATATTGACAGACGATGACGATATCGAGGTGGTTGACCAGTTCAAGTATTTGAGCTCACTGGTGATCGCTGACAGTAACACCAGCAGAGAAATTCAGAGGCGTATTTTGGCATGAATTGTCCGGACTCAAAAAATCTATTCGTGAACAGTACTTCAGATATCTATTATATTTTTTTTTCATTGAAATAGGGTAACAGAGGTATTTTGGCCACTTCATATATTTTGGCCCACCTAACAAACTTTATGGATTTAATCAATGTTAAGTAACCCATGTTGCATCAATTTGAAGTTAATAACAGTAAATTACCTATTGCGGAAGGGTTTTTCAAAGATATTACAACATTTAGTGGATATTTTTACAAAGTGTGCCAAAATAAAATCAATCCTAAAGTGGGCCAAAATACCTCTGTTACCCTAGTTATTTATTAATTAATTAACAGGTACTACGCGTAGTCTAGAAAGTAATTTTTAAATGCTTTTTTCGTATTATTTCTAATCATTAAGACTACAATTCGATAATTAAAGATCATCTCTTGCGAGAATCCATTAAAATTACTTTATCAATAATGTAAATAAATCTGCCTCACTATTTTTGTGATATGTTGAATATGATTAATAATCTCATCTTGATAACCGATAGTAGATTACACGTCACACTTTCAAAAATCATTGGTTTTACCTTTTTTTTTCTTGTAATAGTTGAAAGTGTGACGTGTGACAGTTTCCAAAATAGTTTTGCATCGCATTTTACGTTCATTTTTTGTTCTATAATAGTTCAAACGGTCGATATATTAGGTTTTGCACGATGACGACATGAATGAACTGCCGATGAATCAAGTTCATCTTTGACAGTTGCCGTGTACTTGTTTTGTTTTGCGACTGCAAGTAAAAATTGAAAAATGACGAAAAAGTGCATGTTGAAAACGTATTCCACAATGAAAAGAACTAAAAAGATTGCCTGTATGTGTTTCCAGCATCAAGGAGCGATATATGTATGAATCTGTTTAGTGTGAGGCGACTTGCAATTTTTACATTCGAACGATGAACCTCTGATGAACTTTTAAACTGTAAACAAGTACACGTCGACTGTCAAAAAAAGTTCATTCTGTTCATTTTGTGAGGTTATGGCATTAGGTTTTTTATCGTGACGACACAAATGAACAAGTATTCATCCTTGACAGTTCAGCGGTACTGTTTACAAACAAGCTTAAACAAAAATCGAAGAGCACATCTAAAACTCTCTTTTATTTAATAAATATCAAAAACGAACCGTATTCAATCGTGAACAAATGTTTTAAAACTTTATTTAGGCGATACGGACCGTAAATGGTCTGATCCAATTTGTCAATAAACAAACAAAAGAAATTTATGTTTACAAACAGTACTGCTGAACTGTCAAAAAGTGTTCATCCGATTGAGGTTAGCAGTGACGGTAAAAAACCTAATGTTCGTGCAAAACCTAATTACAAATTACTGATTCATAACACAAAAGTTGAAAAATTGACGAATGAATGATGTGCCGAATCTCCTGACAGTCGGCTGTCTGTAGTTTTATGAATTCTGGAAGTATATCGTTTCTTACACCTATTTCCTATTTACACATATTTTCATTTTTTGCACATTTTACCCCATAACTTCGGAATCGGAAGTCGAATTCAAATAATATTCTGGAATGTTCTATGGCACCACAAGACCCTTCATTTGAATCTAATTTTGTTAAAATCGATTCAGCCATCTCCGAAAAAAGTTGGTGCACTTATTTTCACAATTTTTTGCACATTTGACCCCATAATTCCGGAACCGGAAGTCGGATCCAGACATTTTGCGTACTCGACGAACTAAGTCGAATGGTATATGAAACTCGACCCTCAGGGCCTCAGTTCAAAAGTCGGTTTTCACAGTGATTGCATAACCTTTCTATATGAGAAAGGCAAAAACACTAACATTCAATATAATTTTGTCTAATACTTGCTCCCGACAAAATTGAAAGCAAAGCTTTGGTATTACGTTCATTTTTGTGGAATTGGAGATTCCATTTTGACAGAATTCGCAGCCGATTAATAGCATACAGAACACTTACATGGCTGGTGCGACGATCCTCCTGACGCTAAGAATCCTTCCAGGTCGGGGCTCGAACATACGCCAACTGGCTTGTAACCATTAAACCGCCAACCCGGGAGACAAAATCTGTACAGATTAAATTTGGAAGAAAAAACAAATTTAGTGTTAGTTCAATCCAAGATGCATTTTTTATTAATTTAATTGTGCATTATTAATCATCTTAAATCTAATTACAGTTACTTAATTAGGTTTCATGAAGAAACTACGAACTTTTGACTTTACTCCTGCAATAAGGATCTGTGCAAACTTCTCTCCAACCGATTTATCTGCTTTTGTCTAAAATGTTCGAAGCATGTCAATATTGAGAGAGTTTTCTCGTCACGAGAACCTAATACCGTTTGATAGGTCGTAATTCCGGGTGATTAAATGGATTCGCCTCTTTCGGTGCAACATTCGGTTTATAACATTCCAAAACATCTTTGGCGTAGTGACAAGATGTCAAATCATGCCAGAATGGCGAGGGAGCGTCATGGCTGCGCAGGAATAGTAACAATCGCTTCTTTAGGAATTCTTTGCGGTATATTTCCTTGTTTACCGTTCCGGTAGTGATGAAACTTTTGCTTGCTCGACCACAGCTACATATTGCCTGCTAAACCAAATATTTATTGCGTTACTAGGCCTTATTCTTATCCTTTAATGCTCACCTACGTCGTTCCGTTGCATGACAGTATAAAAAGACATTCCGGAAAGCTTCTTAAAGTCTTGTAGCACATAAGTTTCATCGTCCACTATCACGCAGGAAAACTTCGTCAAATATTCTCGAAACAAATGGTGAGCCTGGGTTTTGGTTTTACTTTGAACGATTTGATATGAAGTCGGTGCTTGCACGGAAGTTGGAGATATTTTTACTTTTCTAGCCACACTACGTACCGAAGGATCTGGTCTCTTCTGCAATATTTGCATCACCTTCGTGCCATTCTGGCTTCAAATGCACATCGAAAGATTTGAGAACGTTATGAACAGTGCTTGCAGGAAAACCACAATATTTTGCAAGTTTTCTTATTGACAGATCCGGATTTTCATTGCGGCCGCATACAATTGCTTTTTACACTTGCTCTCGTTTCGACGCCATCTTCGATCTAAAAGCTTGTAATATCACCAAAAACTGATTTCACGCGATATACATTTATTTTACATTCGACCAGAACCTCCTATATGCGATTTGTCCTAAGTTTCACAAGAGATGTGATACTTAGTGTTTATTAATGATTTTAGTATATTGGAAGCAAAACATTAAATATGCATGTAAAACAACTATGCTCATTGTGGCAGTGTAGTAAAACTCAAACATAATTGGCGCAGTGATTCTGAAATTCGAAGAATGGCCAATGCCGCGATGTAGGTACAACTATGAGTGATGTAGAGAGCTGAGCGGTTGGAATTTGGTTGATCAACTGTTCGATGAACCATGAACATGTTAATGTTTTTTTTTAACATGCCAGCTAATTTGTATTCACGTTTGGTGCAATGCTTGTTTGGTTTTAGTTTCTTTGCACTCGATACCGATTATTTCAACGTATGTGAAAGTGATGCCCATAGTTGATTAAAAATTTCACTGTCGCTTCCAATAGAATTGGTAGTTGACATAATTTTCACCGTTCTGATTATCCTATCTACTATCTTACTTTCAACAATCAGCTTTAAAGGTTGCATTAATCAGTAGTCAGTAGTTGTAGGTGCGGTTCGTTTGCTTTGTCATCGGTATTCACATATTAGGTCGTCCGTACAGTAGTCGTGAAAATAGTAGTCTCGTTAATTGGGACCCGTATGATTACAAAAGTCATCTCGTTTAGATCCAAATCAAACTTATTTCGTAACTCTATATTATATGGAATTTTTATTTATAAATAATGCATTCAGCGAGCGGTCGCCTGCCAAACCAAGCGGCACGCAAATAACAGACATTTACTCAGCCATCAGGTCAGATGGACGATCCACTCAGTAGACACCAAGAAGAAAAAAAAACAACACGTTTGAAATATGTGTGGTGTACAAGAGTTGTTGTAGTGGAACATGATCCTATTGGGAGCATAAAGCTGCGTGGCATACGCCGCGGTTGTCTTGATACCACACGCTCTCAATCCCAATGTTTTGTAATGATTGAATGATTGTTTTTGAACTGTTTTCTTGCAGAACGAACCGCGAAACCTGAAACTGTCAGGTCATGTGGGTTTCGATAGCTTGCCCGATCAGCTGGTCAGCAAGAGCGTTCAGAATGGGTTCGTGTTCAACATTCTGTGCATCGGAGAAACTGGTCTCGGAAAGTCCACCCTGATGGACTCGTTGTTCAACACGAACTTCGAATCGCAGCCGAGTCCACATTCGCTGCCGAACGTCAAGCTGAAGGCGCACACTTACGAGCTGCAGGAGAGCATGGTGCGCTTGAAGGTAGTTATGATCAACGATTTAATTTGATTTTTAATGATAATATATGATATGACATTTTTTAAACCGTAGTTGACGATTTGCGACACTGTTGGTTATGGCGACCAAATCAACAAAGATGACTCGTTCAAAGCTGTGGTGGATTACATCGATCAGCAGTTTGAGACATTCCTCCAAGAGGAGCTGAAGATCAAACGTTCGCTTGCTACCTACCATGACAGTCGTACTCACATATGTCTTTACTTCATCTGCCCGACCGGGCACGGCCTCAAGTCGCTGGATTTAGTATGCATGAAGAAGCTGGATTCCAAAGTCAACATTATTCCAATTATTGCTAAAGCCGATACCATTTCCAAGACGGAGCTGTCGAAATTCAAAGCTAAAATCAACGAAGAACTCCGTCACAACGGTGTTCAGATTTATCAATTCCCTACCGACGACGAGAGTGTGGCTGAGATCAATGCAAACATGAACTCGCACATTCCGTTCGCTGTTGTGGGAAGTACAGATTTCGTTCGTGTGGGCAACAAGACCGTTCGTGCTCGGCAGTACCCCTGGGGTACGGTTCAGGTGGAGAACGAAGCTCATTGCGACTTTGTTAAGCTGCGGGAAATGTTAATCCGTACAAACATGGAGGACATGCGAGAGAAAACGCATACCAAACACTATGAACTGTACCGCCAGAAGCGACTTGAGCAAATGGGCTTCACCGATGTCGACAGCGACAATAAGCCGGTCTCATTCCAACAGACATTCGAAGCTAAGCGGAGCAATCATCTTGCTGACCTACAGGCCAAGGAGGATGAAGTTCGACAAATGTTTGTTGTCCGCGTCAAGGAGAAGGAGGCCGAGCTCAAGGATAGTGAGAAAGAGGTACATCGTGATAAATTAATTTTACGAACCTTAGATACGAACACATTTTAACTAATAATATTAATCAATTACAGCTACATGCTAAGTTTGACAAGTTGAAGAAGGACCACGCCGAAGACAAGCGTAAATTGGAGGAATCTCGTAAAAAACTTGAGGAAGAATTTGTCGAGTTCAACCGGCGAAAGTCCCAAATGGCTGCATCGCACCACACGTTAACACTCGGCAAGAGTAAAAAGAAATGAAACTTGTAGATAACCGGAAGGACAACTCCGTGAGCGAATCTTACGACACGGGGCGTCATTTTATTATATCACATCGCGACATATTGAAGATATAGATCAAGCAAGTTGCCTGCGCTTCTGCATGCAGCTACTTATTGCTTCTGCTTCATCGTAACTGTTCAGACAGAAAGCCTAAGCTGAAATCGAATTTTACTTTTCCTCGATAATGCAAATGTTACCAAATCTATATATATTTTTTAGAGAATATCGTTTGATGGACCCTTAGTACAAAGTTTTCGAAACTTTAACAAAAAATGACCCAGACGTATTGACGACAAAACTCCGCCGAATATAGTAATTTTATCAAAAGAAAATTATTTAAATATTTAAGCTTTGATGCAGCAGCTTCCATTCGTACCGATTAAACGCACAGTGCGGTCTCGTGAGGGAATCAGACGAGATTGTGTTTACTTGAGCGCAAAAAATGCTGCCTAGATTTTTTCTGACACCGTGCTTCGTTCAAGCTGCAAAATGTTTGAAGGGAGCAAAATACGTATATAATCTAGTTGATTAACGACGCTTGAGATTCATTGTACGCACACGTAACGCATTTTATCGGAAAAGTTTTGTTCTCTAGCTTTCTGTCTAATAAATTCTCATATATAATTTTCATTTTACTGAAGTATTCGAAAGCTAAGCATTTAAGTTACAGATAAAAATGACAGAACGTAAAAACGTATTTTGGAGTTCTTGAATGTACAACTAGAGATTTCCTTATCATTTTTCAAATGCGGAAAAAAACGTAAAATTATGGTAGTTATTGAAGCTCTCAAGAGAAAAAAATATGTATCTTTGCATTGCTAGACATAGACAAAAGTTTTCCATAATCTATATATTCTAAATGTACACGATTGTTTTCATTTGATATAGAAATGTGAGAAATCCTCTTTCATTATTTTTTGCAGATAACGTCACCTTCCTCCAATTATAGTGCTATCGAATTCGATTCTTAGATATAGCATTTTGAGGATAAATAATTGTTCCGTGCGATTTATTTTTAAACTGAATCGACCTAAGTAATGTAATTTTTAAAATCTTTTAAGTTACCTGCAATCCACCTAGTACCTTTCTCTTGTCTTTTTAAAACATATGTTTTCATTAGGATAATTTCTGACACGATTTTGGACTGATTTTTAAATACAAATTCTCTCAGATGGTTTCGGTTACTTCAGAAAAGTGTGACTCAACGCTTACGTCGCATATTCGACAACATTCTCGAAACCAAAAGTTTCAGTAATAATACATTTGAACTTGATTATTGGTTACTTTCTGTAAAAAAATTGTGGATAGAGAATTGCCGATTACGTTACTTTTAGACCATTATTTTACCTGCAATCGGAAGTGACAGTAAATATTGATTCTTGAAATTGATTCACAACTTAATCACCCCGATTCTGTATTTCGTTCGAATCGGATTGTCTCGATCGAATACGAAATTTTGCATTGTGTAGCTCGATCGAGTTCGAGTTTTCCTACAAAAGCATCACTCGATCGAGTTACAGAATGCAAATTTTCACACTCGTTCCGATTCGATCGAAATACAGAATAGTGGCTTTCAATACATTATATACACCCTCATTCTTTTTTACGGCCGTATGTGATACGTTCGAAAGTATGTCAAATTCGTATTCCCGTTTACATTCGAATCGATCACACTTTTAAACATCGTACATGCATATAAATAACGCCCATCCAACTTTAAACTATCAGTTCTGGTAGAGACTTGAGTTAAAATAAAAATGCTTGATATTAAACTGTATAGGGGTCAGTAACATTGCATTTTCCCTGAGCATGTTTGAAATAACAAAACAATTTGTGGATTTTTTAATTGGATTTATGTTTATTTCAAGCAGACCCTGTCAGCTTAGAGCGAAATCAATTTTCAGTTCAGCAACGCCATCGCACGGCATCACATTCATTTGACGTTTCTCTCCCCTACTTCTATGTACGAAATTCGATGCGAGTCCGCATCGGCGCCATGTTCCTGAGGGCGCCATGTTCACAAAAAATGATGTTGCCAATGATTTGTTCGGGAAATGTGAGAGCTGGATATCTTGTTAATATGATGTCTTTGTTTCAAGCTATAATATCTCGGTTAATTTTTCAAAAGGGCGTATAAGCAAGTGACAGTTTCTCTTTGTTTACTTTCTCTTCTATTAATTACCAAGCGGTTTCCACGTTTATCACTCAACTCTTTGCATGAAATGATACCCCAAACTTTCGACTTTCAAACAGAATAGTGATATCAAAGAAAATCTTTTTAATCACATCACAATAATCGAAAGAGAGAGTGATTGAAGAGAAACTGTCACTTGATTATACGCCCTATTGAAAAATCAACCGAGAATATGATTGTTTTGCTTCAATTTCTCCCTTCATGCCCCGTTCACACTTCTGCTGGCTGCCAGTGTACTGCCCTCTTAGGAAAAAAACGTTCAAATCTGGTCCTTCGTTGGTCTAATACGTTGGATCATTGGACCACAGTTGAACGTTTTTTTCCTAAGAGGCAGTACACTGGCACCAGCACTCAGAAAAATATTATGGTAACAGTTACTATATAGAGGGCCAACCTGACCATGCGAGTATAGTGGTTTTCAGCCGACTATTAAATCAGATGATTTCAACAATAGTCAAGTTCATGTTTACTATAAATGGTATCGGCTCTAGAATAGTAATATTGAACAGTATATTGTATGAATAACTAATACGATTGAGATTGTTAGGCTAACCATGACCGAATCTTTATTTACATTGTGGTTTTCGCTATAACCAGAGCCATGGTATTTTTGACATTTCACTTCTAGTTATTTCGAAACTAAAGGCAGTGGTTGATTCAACAATGCTGAAGATCAGCAAAACATGAGCTAATGTTAAAAAGTTTTATGAATTTGAATTCTAGAACAAGAACAACAAAATAGTTTCATTTAATTCTATTTTATTTTTGCAATTATTACAATTTTATTATGATGATGTGCCTGATGAAATATTGATTATCAACGTAGACACGGAGCAGCATTGCTTGGTTGCAACTGTTGATCCCAGGCTTTGTTCGTTGAAGTTTTTCCTGAAGAAGAAATGGAAGAAATTAATAGCCAAGTCCAGAAACAAACCTCAATACCCACCTGCCATATATTGTTATTTTTCCGTCGGATTCGAGCGATTTGAATCCGGGAATCGGATGATGTTCGTCGTTTTTAATCAATCGCTTGATGTTGTTTCTACAGCGACCGATAACGAATAATAAAAATTATACAGGACGTCGATTTCACTAGAAAACAGCCATTACCGGCAAAATTGTTGAAAAATTTAATTTCAACGACGGAAACTAGTAAGGCTACAAAATTTACTCACCTGCAAGAACTTCCAAATTGCACAATATAAGTCACAATATACATTTTTTTTTTCAAATCAATCACTGATGTGTTACGAAATTGTCTTCTGTATTGTAACTTTATGTGACAATAACAAAGTATATCCGTTTATTGACAATTTGTATAGTCAGCACAAATGAAAAACATAGTCGGTTAAAAAACACTATACGATAATGTGCTTACTACATAAATTCTGTTGATATGGACTACATGAATAGTGTTTTCAAACTTCATAATTTCGTTTAAACCATGTATCTATTTATGGTAACATTATTATACTGTGTACATATTTACATGGTAGCGATAACTATTTAGCTCCTCATATATATCAAGGCTCGAGAGCAATTTCACCTTACTAGAAATTGTGATTTTAACTATTTGTTCTTATATTTGAGATGACTACCATTGTCAGGATAACCATGCCAGAAAAGTCATAAATACAAATAGTTTAGTCAAGTCGTAGTCTTTGTTGTCTAGTAATTTATACAATACAGATGGTGAATAGTCATATATCATGATTGTTGCTACTATTTAAGCGTATAGTTGAAACGACAATGGAAAACAGGCTACGGTTACTATGGTATTTTGCTCAGTGAGCATGCTGGCAGCCAGCAGAAGTGTAAACGGGGCATCAACATCAACAATGATCTCTTTTTGATTTCAATCAAAATTTTCATCTAACCAAACGAAAAAAATATTTGTACCGGCTACTTTTATTGTAGAAATAAACTAACCGTTTATCACATGTCAACCAAAGTTGAGTTGATGTTAACGGAAATGTCTATGTTGAGTCTACCTTGCTATACCTGTATATCAAGAACAAAATTGGTTCAATTTATCTATGATATTATTTTTGCAATGATACAACTAAATTTACATTTTAAAAGAACCGTATTAGTTTTATTTGCCATAAAACGAAGCAGTTTTCCCCGCGAATAAACCAGTGTTAAAGTGTTACCAAATAAAAATTAATTTGTATTTGGTGTTACTATGTGTTAAATGCGCAGGCAACTTTGTACATGCATTTTAGGAGCATTTACGCACCCATTTTACACCAGACGGCGCTTTTGGTGTCACGGGTTGCTCAACTACATTACTATTACACTGGGGAATCTAGGTTTATTTTATTTATGACAGTAGATAATGGAAAAAAGTACAACCGTTTCTCCGTACAATGGGAAATCTTTGTTTACTTGATTTATCCTACTGTGGTTCTGTTAAATGCGCAGGCAACTTTGTACATGCATTTTAGGAGCATTTACGCACACATTCTACACCAGACATCGCTTTTGGTGTCACGGGCTGCTCAAATACAGTACTATTAACTGGGAGATCTAGGTTTATTTATGCTGATAGTCCAATATGGTCATAAGTTCTGAGAATAATGTTTTTTTTTGTAGCGTGTAGGTGTCGGTAGATCGATATAATAACATATTAATTTGGCGAGTATCGATATTTTCACTCCAAAGTATCGATTGTTTGACTCCAAAACCAACACTAGTTTACTGTTAATGCAGAAGGGCGTCAGCGTAGCGATTTGTAGTGCTAATTTTGGCAATATTTGACTAAATATCTATGAAATTAAATGTTTCTGGTGTTATTTTTATTCAGGGAAACACTGTTTTACTGAAAGCTTCAACAATGATTATCTAAGTAAATTGTAAAATGATTTATTCGTGAATTAAAAATAGTTTTCTGTAAACTGGCGAAAGAGCTGACGCATTGTCCTGTGACAGATTTGGCCTCATTTTAGCATATTTTGAGCTAGTGGTGGTGAGACATAAGAATTCGTCAAATCAGCTGTGGATGCAAGTTTTTCTTTCTGTCATAGATTGGGTAAAATTGTAAACAAATCGTAGCATTTTATTCATTCCGTGTTATTCGCTTAATGAGGTGCTGAAATGGCTGATAAGAATCTTGCGAAGCGATTATCCGTCTCGTCTTCGGCTAAAAACCGAATGAGTGTACCGTCTGGTAGTGGAACTCTGAGCGGTACTTCAGGAGCAACAGCTTTACCATCTGGGTCAAAACTACCTACACCGAAAACGCCTGTTTCCGTTGGCGTTCCATCTCCAGGTTCACCGGGTGAAGTCCCTCTCGTTCCCTACATTAAGTCTGCAGATAATGCGAAAGTTCTTCCCAAGTACACCGCGGGTGAGTTTTGATTTAATCGACAAAGCAGCACCGTTTTGCATGAGTGTTTTTTTTTGCAGCATTATCCAGTAACACGGAGGATCTCGTACCGGCTGAGGACTTGGATATGGTACAACTTGAATTAGAGTTGCTTTTATCCACGGTCGCATTGCGATATCGTGTATTGAAAAGTGAAATTGAATCAATTGATAAGGCAGATGAACGTCGTGAACGGAAAGGTAAATTTATTGATAAAGCACCCTCGTCACCTGGCAAAAAGAAGCGACTGGACGAAAAACAAAAATTGCGTGAAAGTGCTGGTAAACTATTTGGTCATCATATGAGACTGTCGAAGATAAAGAACATGTCATCATTAATACCTCCGTCCCCTGCTCCTTCGCAAAACACAGACGACAGCATGGATGCTGTTCCGTTTTTGCCTGCCAACCATCACATACAGCATATTATTTCCGATAATGCGAAGATGTTGCTTCCGAAAAATGATACACCGAACAAATTTTGGATGTCAGTAGAACCTTACTGTATGTCTATAACGCACGAAGATCTCAAACTGTTAGATGACTTACTCGAAGAGTATTCAGGGCCATTGATTCCGCCTATACCGGAATTGGGTCCTCATTATAGCACCCAGTGGGCTGCTGATGACATCAAAGAGGAACAGGATAATTCTAAAAAAAGCAAAGGACTCACAAACGGCGATGTCAACAAAAAGGAAAAAACAATGTACAAACAACAATTGGTATGTTTATTCGAATGAAATAAATAATTCAAATTTACTTTTAGTGGGGAAGGAATCACCGGTCCTCTAACACAACGCTTGGTATCTGCTCTGATGGAAGAAAATCTGCTGCCAGATTGCAATAGCACTAGCAATGAAAATAGCAACAGTAGCTCAGACGTAGGTCACAGTAATTCACGAAGTGCGGTTTCGTTGCTGAAAAATGGTATCAGCATCGAGCGTCGGCTACGCAAGGAGTTGATCGAACAAGGAATCTTGGACGACGATGACATGCCCAAGAGTCAGCAAGACGATGAAATTTTATCGGAAATCAATCGCGTTCGCACGGAGATTGCCGTGATTGCAGAGTATAACTCGAATGAGATTCGAAAGCTACAATCTATGGCTCAGGATGAAATGAAGAGAATCGAAGTGAAGCGCAAACTGGATCGCGTTGATCAAGAGGTAATAGTTTGTTAGTTAAAACCCCCTGCTGAACGAAACACGAAACCTATGTACTTTCAGATTATTGAATGCTATAAAAAGATAACCGCTGCCAGACTTAAACGGCGTCCGCTTACGAAACAGGAACGGGATGAAGCCTATCGTTTGACCGAAGAGCAAAAGCGTTTGTCAGATCAACTTGAGCTGATGCCAGTACATGGACCCTTCGTGAATAATTAGACGTTAGTGCATTTCCTCACATAGTTTACAATGATGATCCATAGAATGATCTACAACTTATTTAATAAAACACAGATCTGCTGCCAGGTAAAGTTATTAATCGTGAAATGATAAAAATTGTGCAAAATTATCAATAAAACGTGAAAATCGCATAGAACTTTTTCTTCAGTTTCCTATTATATATTCCAGCTTAACCCTCGTTTCTACTTATACAGTACAATGGACTAGTAATGCTTAAAGCATATTTGAATTATTGGTTATTATTGTAAACACTATTCGGCGAACATGCAACTTTTATCTTTTGACTGTTGCATCTGGCGATGTTTATAATCTAAATGCACTGTGCATCATGCTGTGTATTGTCTTTGCTACAATCCTAGGAGGTTACTTTGACTTTTCATGTCGAAAGCGCTGATAATAATATTCATCACGACACTTATCACAGTGAAGATGATTAGAATATTGTTGAGAATATCGGTTTTCTTCTGTTGTTCGACTTTATTCACATCAAGTATCATAGCCAGAATAATTATCATCACTGCTTGAAATACCTGCGTGACGTAGAACTAGTTGAAGTCGAGTTTACGCACTTAAACAAAATGCTTACCTGCAACGAAATTGACAATATCACCAACGTCAGCAGTAAATGGTAGAATTCGTGGACTTCGCCCACGGTGAGCAGAAACTTTAGCTGAGATGCATTCGCTGTGAGTAGTGCCAAATCCAGCATTCCTTGAGCGAAAGATTTCCGTGATGCATAGCTGTTCAAATCAAGCCTGTTGAAAGAATCTGCCTGCAATTGAATTATTTAATTTTAATTCGATGCACTGATAAATCTGATGTGTTTTTTACAATGTCGCCTGTATGGAGATTTACTTGTGCTGAGTTTGGCGGTTTGGATGATGTTTGCTCATTTTCTGCAGTATCTGATAGTTTTGCATGAGATTCCGGTACATTTTCGAAACCACGATTCTCCATTATTTTGCTGTTGTATCACCTGCTCTGATGTCAACCTATTTACTTCAATTACGAGTAGATAATGGGACATTTATAGCAGTCTCTTCTTGTCCGTTAACTGATTTTTTTTTCATGCGACCTAGGACTGATAAGAAACTACCTAATCTCAACAACGTCCCAATACATCGTTTACGTCTTTGTTCTATCAAATTTCATATCTATGTGGGACTGATTGGTGAGTATAGGCAATGTAGAAACAGTGGACAGACGTTCAAACAAGAACAGGTAGACTTTCGAATAGGACTTCATTAGTATTGTCATTATATTTCAGGGGCTTGGACACATATTTGTTTTTTAAACAGTGATGCAAAATATTCATGATGATAACGTGCATTCAAATCGTTGCCCTATTGAAGATTGATACCTACAATAATGTCAGTGTAAGAAATCAAAAGTTGGACGTCTGTACTCTATGATCGAGAGGTTAGCTCAGGTAGTTCACTTTTGCAGATTAAATACACAATGGATATAGATTACTCAACCTATTCCGCAAGGTTAATTCAATATCACAGAATAATTGGCGGAATAAGTAGAACGAGCTGATCCTGAGTTCGATGCTTTTAAAAAATAATAGCCAAGGTAACTCAACAGCTCTTTTTAAATGTTTTCACTAACCCGTTTATTGGGGCGGTTCAACCCAGCAAACCGTTATGAGTACTTGCTGTAGAACTTGGGTATGGTAATTCATACGTGCAAATTGTTATACGCAACGAATTTCCCCGCAAAGCTTTTACATATTTACAATAAGTAATATGAAAATCGTCAACTGAGACAATTTTGGTAGGAGAGATCGGAGCTAGACAGGACACGAGGTTAAATCGGACAGCTAATATTATGTACGAATATGGTTTCCAGATAAACTGACGGGATTGATTAAAGCAACTATGGATAGAGTGATGTGTTACGTCCGATTATCTGGGACGATCTCGAGTTCTTTCCAATCCCGGGGAGAATTACGGCAAGGTGATTGACTCTTTAGTATTGCTTTGGAAGGTGTAATTCGAATAGCGAGGATCGACTCGAGTGGTACAATTTTCCGAAAGTCCGTACTGCTTTTTGGTTTCGCTGAGGACTTTGATATCGAAAAGATGATGTAAACATACATCGGACTGAAAGCCGGAGCTAGGCGTATCGCACTGACTATAAATGCGTCGAAAACAAAATACATGAGAGGAAGTGGCTCTAAAGAAGAAAAACTTCGCCTCCCATCACGAATATTGATAGATGGTGACGATATCGAGGTGATTGACGAGTTCGTGTATTTTGGCTTACTGGTGACCGCCGATAAATTCTTTATGATCAAGAGACCTGGACTATGTTGGCAGACGATCAAGGTGCCTTTAGTGTTTTCGAAAGAAAGGTATTGCGGGCAATCTAAGGCGGAGTGCAGATAGAAGACGGATCATGGAGACGGCGTACGAACCACGAATTGCAATAGCTGTTTGGAAACCACCTATCATACGGACAGCTAAAATTGGACAGATACGATGGGCTGCGCATGCCATTAGGACGCCGGACGATAGTCCAGTGAAAATGGTTCTTGAATCTATTCCGGCTGGGAAAAGAAGAAGAGGATCGTCAAAAATCATTGGTGATTTAAGACCACTGCTGATCTCAAAATCACTAATCGCGTACATAAAAAAAATCACTACTGATTTTATCACAAGTGATCTTAGCCAAGAAAAAATATCATCGTTGCGTCACAACTGCTTTGAAGTGATTTTGTTTTTTGTATCATCATGATCATGTCAAGTCGAGATCGGTAAAGATCTAAATTCTAAAAACGTGCTTAATCAACCTAGCAGTGAGACGATACCTTTTTTTATCAATCAGCATGTGTTTTTCGAGCGAATATTCTTCGTTGTGTTTAGTTTTCATGAAATTATTTTAACGACCGTCGTTTCAAATGAAATGTGATTAAAATTTTGAAACTGCAAGTATTCCATGGGATGTAGAAGTGATTTTCTCTTTAAAGTTTTTGTTATTTTTTATGGTATTTCCAGAAACGATATTCAGAAACCAGCATAACCAAAAACAGTTTGTATATCTATGAATTTCTTTGACGAATAAATTGATAAAGTTTTGAGCTCAACTTTGAAGATTTTTTTGTATCGTCATCTTCTATGACGGTTTGAATTTTAAAAACTCATCAACCTGTAATTTCCATAAGTTTATTTTGATTTGAATTTTCGTTTATTAAATTCGTTTTGGCTTTCTTTTAGCTTCTCTTTTCCCAATACTTTCGGAAATGGGATTCGGAAATCGGTGCAGCCGAAGTCAGTTATATTCGCCTAATGGATTGTTAACCATTTCATTAGATTCGAAATTTTTGAAAATCAGTGTAGCCATCTTAGAGAAATCGTATTTTTGAGTACCTTCCGGGATCGAAAACCGAATACCGCTAAAACTGCAATAAGTTTATTTGGTCGTCGACTCTCAGAATCAGTGAACCCGATGAATTTATGTGAAATTTTTACACCAATCACCCTGTATCTCCTGAACCGGAAGTCGAATCTGAATGGAAGGATTTTAACAATCAATGGCTTGTTGGATAGCTATTATCGTGCGAAATCTAAGTCTAAAAACATATTATATTTCCAAGGTCAATTGTGACAGATATTGCAAAAAACTGAAAACTTGGACATAAATCATCGTATAACTCAAAAAGTGAACATTCGCTCTCAAAACCATTTGATAACAGATCGGCTGAAAAGTTCGTATCGTTTCTATGAGAGGGCGCCACTAGAATTAAATCCATACCATTTTCAGTTAGTACCAACCTTCAAAAGATACGTGTATAAATTTGACAGCTGTCTGATTATTAGTTTGTGAGATATTGCATTTTGAGTGAAGCTACTTTTGTGTTTTGTGTGTTGATGAAACACTACTTTTTGATGAAAAAAAGTGCCGCCGATACCAAAAAATAGTTTGATGAGTGTTATCCAGACTCTGCACCGGGCGAAGCAACAATTCGTAAGTGGTTTGCAAAATTTCGTACTGGTCATATGAGCACCGAAGACGATGAACGCAGTGGACGTCCAAAAGAGGCTGTTACCGATGAAAACGTGAAAAAAATCCACAAAATGATTTTCAATGACCGTAAAGTGAAGTTGATCGAGATAGCTGACACCCTAAAGATATCAAAGGAACGTGTTGGACATATTATTCACAAATATTTTAATATGAGAAAGCTTTGTGCAAAATGGGTGCCGCGTGAGCTCACAATCACAATGTCACAAGTCGATGAAAACCATGCTGAAATTGAACGAATTGGGCTTCGAATTACTCCCTCATCCACCGTATTCTCCAGATTTGGCCCCAGTGACTTTTTCCTGTTCTAAGACCTCAAGAGAATGCTCGCTGGTAAAAAATTTAGAAGCAATGAAGAGGTAATCGCTGAAACTGAGGCCTATTTTGAGGCAAAGGACAAATCGTACTACAAAAATGGTATCGAAAAGTTGGAAGATCGCTATAATCGCTGTATCGCCTCTGATGGCAATTATGTTGAATAATAAAAACGAATTTTGGCAAAAAATGTGTGTTTCTATTAAACGATACGAACTTTTCAGCCGAACTGTTAGCGTTCAGGGTGACGGAGAGAACTTTCATTTGCGACTAGTTTGATAAAAATCGGTCCAGTCATCTCTGAGATCTTGACCTTTTTGTTGACAACACACACAGTCACACACACGCGCGGGCATTTACTCAGTTCGTCGAGCTGAAGCTGAATCGGAAATGATTGATGTAGAAAATCGTTTCTTATGTGATCAGCAAAAGTGCACAGAAGAAAGAGTAAATTAGCGAAATTAATAAATCAATAAAAACAGCAAATAATATTAACATATATTCAATTCAATATTCATATTCAATCACAAAGCATATTATGCAGCTGATTAATCCCTACGTAGAGTTTGAATATAATACACGTAAGTAACAGGAACGCAGGTTTTGATACGCCAATTTAAACGCTGCTGTGTGATTGAAACTTGACAAACCCTGCGCTCCTGTTACTTCTATAAATCAAATTCCTGTAAAATAGCGTTTTATTTTAACAACCAGTTGCGAAATCGAACACGGGATGCATCAAACGATAACATGTGTTGGAACTACGTAAACCATGCCGTAACGAAACCGATATTTTTCTTAACTCTGGTGATAAGTTCCCCAATTTGATATTGACACAAATTGTTGATGTAGGGGAGAGTGTTCGGTTACCGGTACCCTTTTAATTTAATCTTATAACTTTTGACTAAGTGCACATTATCCACGTTTTTTATTAGCCGGAGTATCTGCTGAGTGAGTAACTAGATGTTTGGTTAAAACTTTGGCTTGCTTTGTCTCTGCATCTCTGCATATCACTGAAAATTTTTCACGATTTGTCGAAAAAAATCTGCTGCCGGTAACCGCAGACCTTAGGGTGTCGGTAACTGAAATCGGTAGACATTTTGAAAATGACGAAAAAAAACTTTGATTGCGAAAATTTTGGTAGCATCCGGTGTTAAATCACGATATAGATCGATTTCACATCATAAATATTCAATCAACTCACATTTTCGATTAATGCTCTTCAATATATGAGACTTTAAAAAAAATTCAAAACTTTTGAGTTGATTTTCGCGCAATTGAAATTTGTTTTGAGCGCAGTAAAAAGTACAAGCCACTGTTTGCTTTGGCATTCGGCACAACAATAACAAGTTGCTGTTACACACACATGACATTTGTCGAAATGACGCTATCTGCTTTCTGTCATAAGTTACGGTGCTCCTTTAATGTTCTTTATCACCTATAAATAGGTACCTCAAAGATACAAAATTGGCAATATTACATGATTTTAAATGTCTCATTGACACGCCTTATAGCCTGTTCGCACTATACCGAGACGACCGGGACTATCCGGGACGTTTTTTTTCCTCATCGGCGATGACTGAGCAACCAAATGGATTTTATCCCGGATCCGGGATTCCAATACATACACACGCCGGCAGCTCAGTTATCGCCGATGAGAAAAAAAAACGTCCCAGATAGTCC
The DNA here is from genome assembly GCF_030247185.1 of Malaya genurostris. Lineage (NCBI taxonomy): Eukaryota > Metazoa > Arthropoda > Insecta > Diptera > Culicidae > Malaya > Malaya genurostris. The sequence goes on from NC_080572.1 coordinate 99,757,090, forward strand.
CGGACGTTCCCGTCCCGGTCGTCCCGGTATGGTGCGAACAGGCTATTAGATCGATGTGATTTGACGGTCACTGATCAACTGATAGTAAAAATATCAGATCAGTGTGATCTTTATTGAGGAAGTGATTTCGAATTGACAATTTTTTTAATTTGATTATTTCAGTTTTGCTTACTGCAAATAGCATTTTATATTTATTTACTTTCGATTGACTATTGCAGTACTTTTACCTTTTAACTTTACAAAATTCGATGTAAAACGGCCATCTTTCGATTTATGTTGAAAAAATATAGTACTAGGACAATTTTTAATGCTGTAATGGGCCCGTAGAAATCTAGTGATGGCCATTACTATAGGAGCAAGCTGAATTAAGTACGTTAACCTTATTAAGTTATCACTACAAATTAAAGTAGAGCAAATGAAACTGGTCCAAAGAGGAATTCGTTGGAGGTCATTGGTTTGCCTCAATACAAAGATGGTTTCTCCCACTATGCCTGACAAGTAGTTTAACATATGCAAATTTATGCATCTTGGGTTATTTTATCAATCACTACCTACTACAGTCACCAGCCGAAAGTAAATATGAAGGCGTCGGATGATATACTAATATGATTGGTGTTGTTTGGCCTTCTCTATCGAAAAAAAAAAGTCTAGTAGATTCCAACAAAGACAACGAGGAAGGTGCGTCGCTCAAGGTTAACTTCCATGAACCATTGACACGGTAGCGGCTCAACCAGAAACGATTGACCGATTAAGATCTAGTGTTAATACTTAGCTTCTGTTATTGATAGGTTAAGGTTTTCAAGGAGTGGTTGAAATTTACCTATCAAGGGGCTTGATTTGTGCAGCTTTTCTTCACTAAATAGTAGGATTTGGTCTTCTGAAATATGAAGATAACGGGGTGACGTACTGTTAATGAATATTTCTTTCTATGTTGAACCAGCAGACAAGATGAGAAATGTTTGTCAACTTTGAACAACTTTTAAAAATAACTTTGGGAATATTTATTTATCATTATTTTGCAAGCATACTGTTAGAAAATTAAATTTAAAATGACATAATTCTAGTAGTGTTAAATGTTGTTCCAAAGACACTTCACTCCTGTTTTGAAATACTTATTCCAATCATTATGTACTTATAATTTCAGTTCCAATCGATGAACAACAAAATTTTAAATTCCCATAAATTGCATCAGTAGTATTACCATTGCTTTTCTTATTCGTGAACAATTGCATTTAAAGTGAAAAAAGTGGTGAAACTTTGAACATTTGCTGTAAAAACCGCATATCTATGAACATTCGTATTAAAATCTGCAAATGTAGGGAAAATGAAATTTCTCACCAGATATCTAAGTCTTCACGAAACGTTGAGATTTGTGTTATCGCGAATAATGTTTTTTTTGAAAAAATATCTATGATTTCCGAAATCAAAAAAAGGATCCCAGAGAGTCGACTTAAATTTTTTTCGTGATTTCATCACTTATCAACGTTTCGTGCATTTCTAAGACAAAACAAGAAAACCTTATAACTTTGAAAACTCGCATAAAAATATAATTCGCAACAAAAACGCATAACTTAGGAAATTCGCATGAAAGGAAACTTGAGTGTATTTTTTTTACAGCATGATGCCACTAATCTGAATTCGTATCGAGTATCGTGTATTCAAGTGTTACTGTCAAACTGCTTATCCTGTGCGCGCGAATATATCAGATATATAAGTAGTAAATGAATGTTCCCCAGATGGCGAAAACAACTGAAGTATACAATTTAGTATACAAAAGACCACGTTTTACTTTTTTCAATCTTAAATATGACGAATTCTCTGTCAAATAACTAATTTACCTGATAACAGAACTATACTTTTACAAGTGGTAAATTTGACATAATATGTTGAATTTTATGGTGCCGGAAGCTGACTCCGCATAAATCTATCTGTCTGAAAATAATGCGTTTGAACCGTGGCATTACGAGAAGAATGGCCGGAATACAAGCAAAAACAAGAAGGTATCAATATTCATCGGTGTTTTAGTTCTCATGAAATTATTTTAATGACCGTCGTTTTAAGCGGCAATTTGAGATTTCAAACGTCAATCGGATCGAATTATTTTCTAAGCGTGTGACAAGATAGAACATTCCATAAGATGTTAAAGTTAGCTCCATTTTAGAGTTTTTCGCCATTATTTACGGCATTGCCAGAGCAGGTATTCAGCAACCAGCATAACCTCAAAGATTCGTATGGCCATAAGTTAATATAATATGACGAATAAATTGCAATAGTTTTGAGTCCAACTGTTATCTTCTACATTGGTTTGAGTTTTAAAAACTCATCACCCTGTAATTTCAGAATCGAAATCGGAATCGAAAAATTTGATAAAATTCATAAATTTTGTATTGGATCCTTTATTTTGAATTTTTGTTTTTGAAATTCGATTTGGCCTGTTTTGAGAAAACAATTGAACTGTGAGAAACGATTCAATACTGGAACCGTAATTCGAAAATTGGTGTAGCCGATGTCAGTTAAATACACCTGAGGAGCTTAATTGTTTACATTTGATTCAAAATGTTTGTAAATCAGTGTAGACATCTTTGAGAAATCGTAGTTCGAATAAAATTTTTGGGTATCTTCTGAATCAATAACTGAATACCGTTAAAACTGAAATAAGTTTATTTGGTTATCGGCTATCCAAATCTGCAAACCTGATAAACCCGATTAATTTATGTGGAATGGACATTTTCGAACTAATCACCATGTATCCCTCTAAAGCGGAAGTTGGATCTGTCTAAAAAGCAAGATGTTTTATATGATCTTTAGACCTTTCATTTGAATCTTAGATGGTTCTTAGATCGGTTTAACCATCTACGAGAAAAATGAGTTACATTATTTTAATTTCGTTTTACATATCATCCTGTAGTTCCGGAACCAGAAGTCGGATCCAAATGTAATTCAGGAACCTTGTTTGGGAGCATACGAATATATGAATCTGAGTTTGTAGAAAACGGTTGAGTCATTTCCGAGAAAATTGGGTGAAATTATCTGTTACACACGCGTTTGCTGATCTTGACGAACTGATTCGAATGGTATATGGGTGTTATGTTCTTCCAGCATTTATTGCTGTTAGTAGTTTAAATCAATATAATTATGAAATTGCTTTCAACTTGAAAATCCTGCCATCATCTAATCTGCCGTGCTAAAATCGGTCGAGGCAAAATGTTATCAAAAAGGATGTTTTTTTGGTATTTAGAAACAATTATAAGCAACAGTATAAATAATCGTGTTTCACGTTGCTCCCAAGCATTGCTTTGTCATACAACACTCAAATCTCCTACTAAGGAGTGTATCGAAAAGTAGTTAGCAACATTGATTATTGAATTAAAAAGCGAAAAAAAACATATTTTGACATCAGTTTTCGATATATTGTAGAAAAATTACATTTTTATGCATTTAACTGATTATATTGAAGAAAATCCTAGTTTCTGTGAAACTCTCGCACTTTGGACTTGACATTCTTCATTAAATTCTGCACAGTTACTTTTGTAACTTTCCTGGTGGCAGCTGTCTAGTTTTTTTGAACTCCTGCATGTTTTGGGACACTGTACCTTCCTTCCGAAAGTGCCGCTTGACAATTGCCCAATACCTTTCAATTGGCCGAAGATCCGGGCAGTTCGGTGGGTTGATGTCCTTTTCCACGAATTGTACATTATTTTTTGACAACCACTTTAGAACGGAGTTGGCGTAGTGGGCTGAAGCCAAATCCGGCCAGAAGAGAGGAGGAGACTTATGCTTTCTGTACAGTGGCAGTATTCTCTTCTTCAAACATTCTACTTCGTACACCTTGGCGTTAATTGTGCCCGTCGTGAAGAAAATCGACGACCGCAAACCACAGGTACAAGTTGCTTGCCAGACCAACACCTTCTGCCCAAACTTTTCCATCGCCACCGTGGTGTCAGCGTCGTCCAGGTCCTGGTACACCGATTTCGTATAATATTGCGGTCCGGGCACCGCTCGAGAGTCTTCCTTGGCGTAGGTTTCAGCGTCGATCAGGATGCATCCGTCTTTATTCTGTAGAATCCGGTTATACAGTTTTCGCGCTCTTGTTTTGGCCTGAACTTGCTGTACCAGGGACTTTTTCTGCACATTCTGTTTCTTGTACGTTTTCAGGGAGTTCCGAACTTTGATCCGTTGAATCATCCCGATGCTGGGGTTGAACTGCTTGGTCAAATCCCGCGTCGACGCCGATGGGTTTTTCCTGATGTACTTAACCACTTTTAAGTCCCGGCCGAGCTGGCTGGGACCCGTTTTCCTACCGGCTCGGGGCAAATACTTCATGGAAAGGGTCTTACCGAACTTCTCGATAATATTTTTGACCACCAGTGGTGCACTTTCACCTGTTTTGCAATTTCGTTGTACGTGACACCACTTTCTGAGCACCAAGCGTGCATAATTTTTTTTCGCGTTTCCGGATCAATTCGACTCATCATTGAAACGATAAACCGTACCGAAACCAATCGATTGCGCAGCTGTTATTGACATGTAAACAAACATGTCACCGCAAAACACGCTGCAAAAAATTAAGCCATTTCAGAGTAATAACTGTTTGAATGTTGCTAACTACTTATCGATACACTCCTTACTGGAATAAGGCTTACACAAAAATGTCTATAACTCCGTTAAAAATCGACGGATTTTAACAATTTATGGCTTGTTGGATAGCTATTACCGTGCGAAATCTAAGTCTGAAAACATATTCTGTTTTCAAGGTCAATTGTGACAGAAATTGTCAAAAAACTAGAAATTTTGACATAAAACTTCATATAACTCAAAAAGTAAACATACTATCTCAAAACCATTCAATAGGGTTTAAGGTGAAAATCGGTCCAGCCATCTCTAAGATCTCGACCTCTTTGTTGGCAACACACATACACACATACACACACACACACGGACATTTGCTCAGTTCGTCGAGCTGAATTGATCGGTATATGACACTCGGCTCTGCGGGCATCGCAAAATTTTACTAAAGTTTGAGCGAATTCTATACCTATTTATTATATTTATAAAAAATGGTAAAAACGGAATTTATTCTTTTCGGAAGCGTTTTGGACAAAAGTCTTCATTGTCTGATAATGACTTCGCCTTGGCTCTCTTGGCTAATGATTTGGATGGTGACGCTTTTGGTGTTGATTAGGCCGGTCTTCCACATGGTTCACGGGATTGAATACGTTGCTGCAGTCGAATTTATTGGCTTCTTATCCACTAAGCAACGTTTAATGGCATTAATCAGTGCATTAAAGTTCATTTTCCATGACTTGAACGATTTGTTTGAAGTCACCAAGGCTAACAGAATCAGAGAACCAAAGTTTTTACTTATATGACAATGAAGCCGTCAGGTTGTCCACGTGTTGCATATCACCCGAGATGCCAGATAATACAATAAGTTTAGCTAGCAATATACGAAAAGATCGCACAAAAAACGTCTGTGATTTCTGACGAAAAAAATAGTCTGCACAAAGTCTTTAGGCGAAAAAAGGTTTGCATGTTAACTAAGAAATTTGATAATTTACAGACAAATTTGCAGACTTGGCATCTCTGCATATCACTGACAATTTTTTGCGATTTTTCGAAAAAATGGGATGCCGGTAACCGAACACCTTGGGGTGCCGGTAACCGATATCGGTAGACATTTTGAATTGATATCGAACGTCCCGACAGGCGGCTGTCCGGAGTTTTACGAGTTCCTATTTTAGTAGGAAGCACATATTAATACAAAACGCGATAAAATTGCAACGTATTCTCGGTAGCCAGCTATCCAGAACAATAAACAAATGATAGTATTCGAAAATTTACTAACAAACAACCCTTTCCTGTGATGTGGAAACGAAGAGGATTCCTGGGTTTCTTCCCTAGTAGATCTGCATTCGGACTTGGCCGGCATCTGTATTGATTAGCGGGCAGGGATCAATGCAGTTTACAGTTTAGTGTCTAACTACGTGCTATTACCGAATGATTTGTTTCAGAAAAAAACATTTTGAAAGCCAAATTGGTTCTGATCAATAACGGAGTAGTAACAATGTAATGCTACTGCCAATGTTGCATACAAAAGTATCACTCGATCGAATTACAGAACGCACATTTACACCTACGATCGAAGCATTCCGATTCGATCAAAGTACAGAATAGTGGTGAAAATAACGACGGAATTGAGGCAGTATAAGCAAGAATGATTAAAGAAAATAATATTACCTTTTATAAAAAATCAGAATGGACCGATGAAGTTCAGGTCAGATTAATCACGCTGTCGTAAAATTTCATCGACAAATTTATGTTCGACCTTTGAGATGAGTTCACACGATTCACATTCGGCTCAAGATAACCCTTCTGAAGGTGTTATCGCACTTTGGTGAACAGTGGCGAGACAGTAATCCTCTTCAAGTTTTTGCTGCGATAAAAAAGCAAGTTGATATCCTACGCTCTGTCTATAGGCGTTCGGATCCAGCTGGTAACCTTGTGGTTCATCTTTATCTCGCTCAGTCATATTAGAGTGGATCAAAGATGGCAGAATCATCTTACTGATCGCATTCCAATATTTAGTTTCCTATGTAAAAAACTGTCTGTACAAGTATGAGTCTTCCGATGACAAATATCGCCGTTACATTTTGTCTGTCGAAAAATGCTCAAGCTAGATCAACGAAATGAGATACGGGTCAGTACTGCCAACTTGAACCGGCTGCATTACATCACGATTCACAGCTTTCGATCATTTGGCTGCTATCGATTGTTGATGCTTTGCGGTAGTATATAAGAAGATGGTTTCGGCGATTCACTGTTCAGTGACTTCGATGCCAGTTTGGTGCAGAATGAAGATACAGGTATAATACGAATTTAACAGCTTTCGAGATTATCTAAACGAGTTCCAATTTCCATGCAGATTGTGATTTTTGGCGCATTGATGCTGATGACATTTAGCAAAGGGCAGCAGGTGGAGATAGTAGAGCAGGACCAGAACGTTAACCCTGATGGATCGTACTTTTACAACTATAAGCTGACGGACGGTACGCAAGTTCAAGAGCAGGGTGTTGGTGGGAAATCGGCCACGGGTGCTTATAAGTTCACTTCTCCGGAAGGGGAACTGATAGACATCACCTATACGGCCGATGAAAACGGATATAACCCTCAGGGTGATGCTATTCCACAACCACCGCCGATTCCTGATGCAATCTTGCGCGCCTTGGAATACATTCGAACGCACTCGAAACCTAGCAAAAAGCGATAATGTGTTTATAGTGTTCATCATTTTTCGCGGTAGTGAATGATTGTAGATGGTGTGAATTCCAAAAATGTATAGTTGCGTTAGTTAAATGTAATAATGATAATATATTGTTTGACCTGTGTTTTGTGATTTATGAATTTGATATTGGACTCTATGTTTGTGGTTTCGATTTTAGTACATAACATTTATGAAAGTGAGAGGATTCGTCTCCAAAACATTTTCATGATAGTGTCATGATCCTGTGAACCAAATCTGAAGAATTGATATATTTTCAGTACTAAGTATTATAGTCAAGCGCACTGAAGATGGTGTTTACTTATTATGTAGAGATTCTCGTATTGATATCACATTAACAGTTGATACGAAATATAAAAACGTGCTTAATCCACCTAGTAGTGAGATGATAACATTTGTTTAATAGATCCTCATGTGTTTTTTACATAAATATTCTTCGGTGTTTGTAGTTTCCATGAAATTATTTTATTGACCGTCGTTTTAAATGACAGTTTGATCCCAGTAATTTCGGAACTGCAAGTCAGATCGAAAACAGAAATTTTATAATTCCTTTGAATTTAAAGTGTAACAATCGGCTGAGCATCCCATAAAATGTCGAAATGAGTTAGAGTTTTCGGTCAATATTTTCGGTGTTTCCTGAACCGATATTCAGGGAGGACTCAAAACGGTTCGTATGGCGATGAATTATTATGACGAATAAATTTGAATAGTTTTGAGTCCAACTTTGGGTATCTGCATCTTTTATGACGGTTTGAATTTTAAAAATTCATTACCCTGCCCATTACCCTATAATTCGTTAATCGGAAGTCGGAATCGGACAAAATTCATCAATTTTATAAGTCTTCTAATTTGAATTTATGTTCATGAAATTCGATTTTGCCTTCTGCGGGAAAACGGTTCAAGTTTCCTCTATTCTCGATACTATCGGAACCCGAAGTCAGTTAAATCCACCTAAGGGTTTGTAAACCATTTCATTTGATTCGAAATTTTTGAAAATCAGTGTAGCCATCTTTGAGAAATTGCATTGCCTTCCAAATTATATTTTTGGGTTCCTTCCAGGATCGAAAACCGAATACCGTTAAAACTGAAATAAGTTTATTTGATCATCGACTATTAAAATCTGCAAACTCGATAAACTCGATTAATTTATGTGAATGGACATTTTTCTACTAATTACTCTGTATCTCCTAAACCGGAAGTGGGATCTGATTGAAGAACAAGAAGCATTATGGGATTTTAAAACCTTTCATTTGAATATTAGATGGAGATATTTAAATTTGAATATAATTGGTTGCGCAGTCTTTGAGAAAATTAAGAAGTTGAATGCAGGCGATATTCAGTAGCAGGTTATAGGGCCAAGAGATATTTCATTTGAATCTAAATTTGTGAAAAATCGTCCAGCCAACTTCGATAAATGTGACTTCATGTTGAATGCACACATAAACACACACACCGATCGATTCGAAAGTTGATTTTCTCAGTGATTGCATAACTTTTATATATAAGAAGACAAATGGTTTGATATCACTGCTCAAAACGTCATGAAAAAGGATGCCGTATACAGTTTTTCAAGTGCATATTAAAAATCGTTCGTTCAAATTTCCTTTCATTGGGATGGAGAGGAAAAGTCACTTTAGGTATACATTTTGGGGCCTCATACCAATCCATTTTAAAGAGTTCATGTTTTCGGCGTGTTTTCTTGTAATAATATGGTCTACAATTTCTCTGAAGAAATGAGTTCTCTATCACGCAATGTAGGCAAATTATAACTTTAGTCTCACTTCTAGGTGGATTGAAGATAACTTTAATTATATCAAGAGAAGAGAACTATTTCAATTGAACATTCTTCTGAATATTCTTCGACTCCAAAATCAACCTCAGAAGCGTAAACAGAAACGCATTTTGGAGTAATTGAGACCACTGTGCACTAGAATAGGGAGAGAAGACGCTTACACAGCAACATCGATATCTCCATTGAAAAAGGGGCGGACTTTGACAATCTATGGCTTGTTGGATATTACCATGCGGAATATAAGTCTTAAAATATATTCGGTTTCCAAGGTCAATTGTGACAGATATTTAATTTTGCTGTTCATTTTTTAATAGAAAACAATGGGGAATATAGTCGCTAGGTCGTTGTTCCAATGAAAGCCAGTTATGGCGTTTTGAATAACGAAGGCGTAATTTTCCGCAAAATCGCAAATTATTAAACTTTCGCCTCTCTTCAATTTTTTTTTCACATTTTGAAAATATGAAGTTTGTTTCGAGCAATGAAAGAATGCATGTACAGCTCAGCCATAGCCGAAGCAGAAACGCCGGAGAGCTCGGATCGGTCGGATCGGCATAATGCGGATAGCCTTTTAAGCCCGTATCCGAGTGAATTGCGCTGCGTACGTTCCGCGCGTGCGGGTCGTAATTGAAAAATTCACTGACCCGAAAGTATTGATCTTTCCACCCTGAAACTTTTCTAATGGCGTTTTCGTTTTTAACTTGCACTACACCGGTGCAGTGCTACACTGAGGCTTGAATAAACGAACAAAAATGACGAAAACATAAACAGTAACCATTGACTACAATACATGATTACATTGCACAGAGCTACACCAAACTTTTGATGAGTGCTACACCAGTGGTATCGGTGCAGAAAAAGTGTAGCACTGGTGTAGTGCAATTGGCAAAAACGAACGGTTTCAGTGCAGCTTTCGCTACACCAGTGTAGTGCAATTTAAAAACGAAAACGACATAAGATTTAGTTGAACCGCTAAGGCTTCTTTTTCAAAAAAAAGGCCCTAGTTTGAATTTTTTTTATTTGAACATTAATTTTTAACTTTTTTTATTAAATTAAATTTAAGGTTGTTTTATGAAATCACTTATTTGAAAGCTAAGGAAAAGGCGCACATTTCATGTCTTGAACGAATTTTTGTATCTTTATTAGATTTTACAGTAAAGGCTCTTTTTTGAAATTTCAAAAAATCATATCTCGAAAATTCCACGTACCATATTGAAATAAAAAAATTCGTGTCGAATATTTTCGAGTTCTTTATCAAAAAAAAGTTAGATGAAAAAAAAAAATTTGGGTGGCTGATTTTGCGTGAAATGCCCCCTATACATTAACGAGAACAATTGAATCCCTTTTTTTTTTTAATTCAGAGAAATGCTCAAAGTCGTAAATGAAATTTTTCAATTATTTTAATGTTTTCATCTGAGATGGCAGAACAGAGATTGAGCTCCGGAACAATCGTCAAACTCGTTGCACTTGAAGTAGAGAGAAACTTTAACGCCTACTTAGCAGTTCTAGTCTAGTCAGCAGTTCAATAAAGACTGTCGCAGAAAGTATGGACGCAACCAAAAACCGTTGCCATTTCGTAATGGTTCAGAATCTCTCAATTTTTATGGCTGCGTCCTGTTGTTTACACTCTTCTCTAACCACTTGTGCAATTGTTTATTCGTTTTCATTAGTTTGTTTCGAAATGCGTGGACTTTCAGAAGAACAACGTCGAAAAATTGTGTACAAATAATGCAAAGAACGTGGACTGTCACTGAGAAAGATAGCAAAAATGGAAGGAGTAAGTGAAAAAGCCGTGCGAGATGCAATCAGGAAGTTCGGTGAGGATAACACCTTTGAGGATAAACCGAAAACGGGTCGAAAACAAGGTCATGCTAACCCTCAGTTGGTTAAACGTATACCGAAGGCGTTCGAGCAAAAGAAGGAGGTTTCAGTTCGGGATGTGGCCTAAAAAGTGGGCACTTCGAAGCCAAATGTTCTTCATGCTAAAGAACGTTTGAATCTTCGAACCTATAAGAAGCAGAAACAACCAAAACGTAGTCCGAAACAAGAAGCATCGATCAGGCCGAGGGTTCGAAAGCTGTACAATATGATTCTTGTTGGAAATTTGAACTGCATAATCATGGACGACGAAACCTACGTGAAACTCGATTACAAATCCTTGCCGAGACCACAATATTATACGGTGCGAGAAGGGCAAGTGTTAAAACAGTCCGAGACATCGATTGAAGTCGATTCTCTTCCGTAACATCACCATCATCGTCCACGGAAGGCCGCCCCAGTCGAAAACCAGCATGCGGGCCACCCGCCGGGCCTTCGTAGCCTGGGGGTGTTTCCCGCGGACCCACACGGACCGAAGGATGCGGCCAACATGGATCTTCGCCAACGGCATATGGAAGACCCTCATGCAATATTCAATTCACCGGGCACTACCGATCGCTTCTCGAGAATCCGCTACCGCTACATTACATAATGATACTATTCTAGTTTTAAGTTAGTCGTAATTAAGATTAGTAAATACCCTTGGCATCTTAGAGCTTAAGCAGTGTGCCTTAAAATTATATTATAATATTGAATAAAAAAAAATAAAAAGTCGAAAAATTTGGTATGAAAGCTATGGTCTGGCAAGCAATTTGTAGCTGTGGTAAGATTTCGAAACACTTCATCACCACTGCTTCAATGAACAGCGAAATATACATCAAGGAATGTTTACAAAAACGACATCTACCCATGATTCGAAGCCACAAGGATCCTGTTGTCTTCTGGCCAGATCTTGCTTCTTGCCACTACTCGAAATCATCGGTAGAATGGTATACTACCAAAAATGTCACTTTCGTCTTAAAAGACATGAATCCACCAAATTGCCCACAACCAATTGAGGAATTTTGGGCATTAAAGAAGGCACATCTTAGGAAACATGTCTCGGCAGCCGAAACCATTCAACAGTTCGAAAAAGATTGGAAAAAAGTGTCAAAACTTGTGCGCCAGCTACTCTACAATGGCTAAGTAGCAAATGTTGAGGATAATATTCTGTTGTTGTAGTCTAATATAATCAGTATATCGAAAAAAATTTGAATATCTAACACTTGTGAATTATTTACAGCGAAATCAAAGTGCGTTCATACTTTCTGGGACAGTCTTTATGAACTGACACTGCACTGCTGAATCAAAGACAAAATATTTGAATGCAGAGTCTCCTTTTTATGTATCGTTATCAAGCTCTGTCGGGATTTTGAGTGTAACGTGTCAGGTTAACTCGTGTTCGCGTTACAAGGATCCACGCGCCAGACGGAACATGTTACAAAGGACATGCGCACAAGCTGTTGTATACACATTTGATGTTTAGTGTTATTTCGTAGTTGATAGAGCTTTCCCAATTGTCAATTTCAGTGATTTTTTGCAGTGTGGTGAGAAAGGTGTTCTATGTCATCTGGCAGTTTTTTCTGGAATATTTTATGAACATTTTTAAACGTTTATTAATATTTAAGTGAACTGCTGTTGCTTTAAGTTTATTCAATTGTATTTTTGAACATTTATACTCATGTGTGCATTCATAATAACAAAAACATATTTTTAACCAAGTACTTTAGCTGCTAAGAAGCATCGGTAAGTGTGATGGTATTTTGGGTTAGTCCCTTACGAATCATTCTTTGCAAGTTACTTCAAACGGCTTCGCTTCGCAGTTCGCTAGAGAATATAGTCATTAATAATTCATTTTGTATTGATTTTATAATAATGGTATCGCTTTGTATCCATGATCGTAAGTTATCTTTTCGTCTAACATTGATAGAAGGCCATAGATTTCTTAACAACGTCTAATGAACCACTCGCCCTTGTAGAAATTATGCTGGCGTAAAGAATTGCATTTGTACATAGTGGCATATGAAATCGATAAAATGTCATTGTACTGCAGGCATTAATTAGCTTTATGTTTTTTTTAGGGATTTCTTATAAATTGAAAACTTATAAAAATTCGGGGTGGTAATATATTTTAAATGAAAATATGTTAAAAAATAATTTATGCACCCCCTTTTCTCGAAGATGGCTGGACCGATTTTCATAAAGTTTCAAACGAAAGTCGTAGTATACAGCTTTTAGTTTTTTGCCCTTTCAAATTTGACTATTCCGCCAGCGGAAACAGGATTTTTAAGTGGATCATGAATCAATTTCTCATATTACCGGTTATCCGAAAGGTGCCATTGCTCGACTAAGTGACTTGGAACAGTTTTTTTTAAAGAAGGATAACTATTCTTCTACGTATAGGTATAGGTCATCGATTTATATGTTTCTATTCCATCTTTCTAATATATTTTTAAAGCTACCACGTCATAATTATTTAAAAAAATCATATATTTTACTTTGTTTTTTTTTGTCATAATGAAACAGTTCAAGAATGTTTTGATATGTTTCCAGTCAATCGAAGCAGAAATTTTGGACCTGTGCGCCGAGCTCTTACTTCTTCGCAGTATGAGATAAGCATAGATAAAGGCCTATAACTTGCTGAGTTTTGTTCAGATAGGCTTGAAAATTTCACAGAATATTCTTGAAATGTTTTACTATAAGAAAATAAAATTAAAAAAATAAATGTTTTTCCAAAGTGTTAGACCCTACCCGCCTCCTAAGCAGCTAACGGGTCCTCAAGAATAACAAACTTTATTACTGAAATAAAATTACTAAACATGTAATTTTCTTGCTACTCTATTTTGCTCGGGTTAGAACTATACGTGGCAGTAGAATGTTTTGGCTGAATTTCAGATTCTGCAATTAATGTTGCTGTGTTGGCTTGTTGTTGTCTAAGCGAACAAACGTTTACGTTTTTTTGTCAGATAGGACATTCGAAACAATTGGACCTATTATTTTCTCACATTTAAGGTATGGGAATTTATCAAATTTATTTTATTATTCATTGAACAGACGTCTTTTAAATATGAATTACCATAATACGACCATTTATAGTACACAGGAACCTCAATTTACGCGCAAAGTCGGAGGTGTGTAAATTAAATTTCACGCATATTAAAACATCGAGTTATTTCAAATTTTTCGCGCAAAACAGATTTTTCAATTCCATTCGATTTTAGTATAAGTAACATAAAAAATCTAACTTCGTCCATACACAAAAGCATCTAGGATCATTTGAGTTTATTCTGAGACTTTGTAAATCTGTAAGAGTGATACAAAAATCCAACAACTACTTGGAATATTGTCCTTAGAGACTACACTGTACCACAGCAAGAACTAACACGGCCAATGTCTAGTTTATGTTTGCTGTTCATATTTTCAGAGCCTCACATTGCTTATTTGTCTATTTATAGCTGGTCCAACATCAGTGAAAACAGGTTCTAAGATTTGCACGAGCAATCGGCAACTAATGTATAATTTTTCCACGATGTTCACAGTCGTGGAACTACACACGTTCTCAGTCATCCAAGAACTTCAGTGAAAACAAATCTTGAAATCTGTACAACCAATCAGCAGCATGTGAATAACTTATCAATGCTGTTCATAGTCATGGAGCTACACTTGTCTATTCTGATCTGATTCAAGAATATTTTCAGCCTTCCAAGGACTTCACTTCAGTAAATCACTAGTACGCACCGTAGAGATTGAGTTCATTAATGCACTTTGTTATTTTAGTAGTACATAAGGCCTCAATACCAGGTAGATTTGGATGGCATAGATCATTCACAACAAATTTATTAATTGCATATGATATTACGAGTAAGTGCCGAGGACAATAAGTTCATTATTGCAGTTTTTAACGCTGATAGATGTTAAGGCTTTACTCTAGGTAGTTTTTGGATAAACAAGCGCTTCCTTCATCACAATGATCCCATTCAATGAATGTGATACCACGAGTATGGACCACAAAAAAGAAACTTACTAATGTCATCGCTTACTCTGGTAGACCTTAAGGCATGTATTCCAAAGACAAAAACTTCCACAGACATTATTACAGTATTTGCTGTTCTCAATATCAATATACCTTAATATAGTTCAAAAGTCATACAGCAGTGACGCCAGTCACGCATGTATATTCTGATTTTTTCTAGGATACCCATGATCTTAACTAGATTCTACAAAACTAATCAATTGTGTAATGTGCATTTCATAATATTAAGTTTACTGAAGTATGCTGCATTGTTTTGTATACGAATAAATAAAAACTTTTTCCATCACGTTAGAACATTTTGTATGCTATTATCGCACAAATTAAAAAACATATCGCGTTATTTCAAATAAACCGCGTAGAAAAAGTAGCGTAAACAAAATCGCGTAAATCGAGGTTTTAATGTACCGTGATCAAAGCCCTTTCAAGAACGACATTGCGTTAGATCCGTAATGTCGTTGATAATGTTCTCATCAATTTCAAACGTGGAATACAAAAATTTTCAAATTGGTCACTTTATTTCGATTGAAGTATGTTAGAGTCTTGGAAGATTCCAGAGCGTGGCGCATCAATACCATTCACTCTATTTTTCAATAGCATTACTTGGTAAGGAGAAAACTACACCATTCCTTTTGTTCATTGTAAATTTCAGCAGTTTTTTGATCATTTGAAAACTTTTGTTTACAGACAACCTTGAAAGGTCTATTAGATTTTTTATTTGACAAATATTAAGGAAGGCGTTCGTGATCTTCCAACCCATCAACCAAGACTCGACATTCTCCTCTTCGACTGATTTGATATTTGGTTTTATATTGTTACAATCTGATTATAAAAGAATATCGTAAATGTTGTAAGAGCCCATTGGATTAACGGACGGGGAGTCCTTTCATATTCTTTTATTTTGAACCATAGGCTTACTTTGTAGCCTTTCTGGGAGGGCCCAGGCATTTTTTGAAGAATAGAAATAACCTTGGCTAAATTAGTCGCGGATTAAACGCGGATTAACTCGTATAAGCATTGAGAAAGACTGATTTTGAGATAGTCTTTGAAATGAATTAATTTTTGGATAGTAGGCCTTAAAACAACGATTGAATAATTATTAGAATTGAAAAAGGTTCATTTGCTTAGCATATAAGAGTAAATTCAGCAGCTGAGAGAATCATATGGTAGGTCTATAATATAACTGAAACTGAAACAACCGTATCCCCAGCAAGCCGTTTTAGTTTTTTTTGTTCGAACAGTTCTACTGTCAAATTTAAAACTGGTATACGCTGCCGTTCTTTTTTTCGATATTTGAAACACAGATAAAACACTGATGGGGCTGACAGTTTATTTTGTTATAAATTCTAGATTTAAAATTTTAAAACTGACATAGATTATGCATTTAGAACTAGAACACTCCTGAACATGCCCTAACTCTGGATAAATAGTCTGTGCAACTGAAAGTTCCACACCGACTAGTTGTTTCACAAATGTTATCCCTATTTCAATTGAAGAAAACATCGTTGTCAGTTTTTTAGTATTGCGATGTAGGTTCCGAAAAGATCCGATTAATTATTCTTCGTCGATGTATTTAACAACTTAATTATATTTAACAATATTATTTTCGATGTATTCCACAATAACATACTTCCTTTGCTGTCGAACATCCAATGATGTTCGCAAACGTGAAATAGATTTTTGTAGTTTTTGTGTTTTGTGTAGCTCATTTTTTCCATGTTCTGACAATATATTATGTTAGACGTGACATTGTAAATAGGATTACCTGATTTAGTAGAAAATTTAAAACATGTAAAAAGTTACTAAGAAGTCAAATCAGGAGTAAATCTACAATGCTTTGGATTTGCTGGAGCTTTTTTGGACTTGGAAAAATTCTGAGTTGCTTCCATATGGTTCAAGACTTGGTTGGGAATTATTAATACATCCATCATAAAGACTGTCCCAGAAAGTATGGACGCACTTTGATTTCGCCGTAAACAATTCACAAGTGTTAGATATTCAAATTTTATTCGATATACTGATAATATTAGACCACAACAACAGAATATTATTCTCAACATTTGCTACTTAGCCATTGTAGACTAGCTGGCGCACCTTCTTGCGAACGTTCCTCATTAAATTCCGTACAGACTTCGAACTTTTTCGAACTGTTGAATGGTTTCGGCTGCCGAGACATGTTTTTTAAGATGTGACTTCGTTAATGCCCAAAATTCCTCAATCGGTCGAAGTTGTGGGCAATTTGGTGGATTCATGTCTTTTGGGACGACAAGTTTACAAAAACGACTTCTACCCATGATTCGAAGACAACAGGATCCTTGTGGCTTCGAATCATGGGTAGAAGTCGTTTTTGTAAACATTCCTTGATGTATATTTCGCTGTTCATTGAAGCAGTGGTGATGAAGTGTTTCGGAATCTTACCGTAGCTACAAATTGCTTGCCAGACCATAGCTTTTTTACCGAATTTTTCGACTTCAATCGATGTCTCGGACTGGTTTAACACTTGCCCTTCTCGCACCGTATAATATTGTGGTCCCGGCAAGGATTTGTAATCGAGTTTTACGTAGGTTTCGTCGTCCATGATTATGCAGTTGAAATTTCCAACAAGAATTATATTGTACAGCTTTCGAACCTCGGCCTGATCGATGCTTCTTGTTTCGGACTACGTTTTGGTTGTTTCTGCATCTTATAGGTTCGAAGATTCAAACGTTCTTTAGCACGAAGAACATTTGACTTCGAAGTGCCCACTTTTTTGACCACATCCCGAACTGAAACTTCCTTCTTTTGCTCGAACGCCTTCAATATACGTTTATCCAACTGAGGGTTAGCAGGACCTTTTTTCGACCCGTTTTCGGTTTATCCTCAAAGGTGTTATCCTCACCGAACTTCCTGATTGCATTTCGCACGGCTTTTTCACTTACTCCTTCCATTTTTGCTATCTTTCTCAGTGACAGTCCGCGTTCTGTGCACCATTTGTCCACGCATTTCGAAACAAACTAATGAAAACGAATAAACAATTGCACAAGTGGTTAGAGAAGAGTGTAAACAACAGGACGCAGCCATAAAAAATTACAGACTCTGATCCATTGCGAAATGGCAGCGGTTTTTGATTGCGTCCATACTTTCTGGGACAGTCTTTATAGCATGAACCTGAACCTGAAGTGTGATTTCGATGACCTTTTTCTCACACTGCTCAACTTTCTTAGGGATACGAAATTTTAAGATCATCAATTACTAAAGTTTTCTCGTCAGTTGGGGTCAAGACTTCTACAAAAGACATTTTGAAACTACACAGATAAAAATATTTTGTGAATTTACATCTATTTTCATGCACATATTTGGTGCCGGTAATTAAACACAAAATTACTTTACAATTCTGTACGTTTCAATACATTTTAATCGCAAAATAAGCGTTAATTGAAAGATACAGTTATATTCATTGAAAATTCAATGCAATTCAATTTAGTTTTGCATCGATGAAGGTTTTCAATCAAAATTTCGATTCAACCCATGTCTATTCCATGTTACTATTGATTTACATCTCGTGTAAATTTCATTATTTCTTTCTGTGTACCCTTACAATGGATTCTTAGATTAGATTTTTGACATACCAGATTTTTGAGAGCTGGGATGGTATCCACTTGAAAGGAAATATAAAAACAAACTTTATACCGTGTTATGAAACAAATGAAAATCGAATACTGGAAATGGATCAGGGTCATTTCGCCGAAAGCCGTTTCGCCGAAAGCCATTTCGCCGAAAAGGTCATTTCGCCGAATCCTGAAATCGTCTTAATACGTAATTGGAATTAATTTAAAATAAAGACACATAAAAGATGAAAGCCGTAACGCCCGTTTTGTTGACATACAATTGTACTTTTTGAATAAAGATTGATTCATGAACCTCAGAACGGAGTTCCCAATAAAACTTGTTGACTATTAGCTACTAAGCATCAAAGCAATCGCATTCCGTTTACTAAGTGAAAATGAAAACAAATATCTAATGCGGCATTCCACATCGTTTTGGTTTATGTGCTGTCTGTCCTCGCTACCGCTCGTTCGGACCTAACTAAAGCAAAGAAACCTAGCTTTGAGTTAGACCTGTGCACCGATCAAAATTGTCAACATCGGAGGCTAAAGCGTCTTTTTGACCAGCGGCGGCGGCGAATCGGCGTGACGCCATTTCCTGATAATGTCGGTGGCGGGATTCGGCGTAATCAATTATAAACATATTATTAATTTTAATATTGATTCACACAGGACACCTTACCTAATCTAACCATACCCAATTTTACACAGTAGTAGTTCACACAAAAAAGTAGTAGTAATCACTTTGAAATCGATTTTCTTCTACTCCGAGTTTACTTTTATTGCTGATATCTATTTGTACTATTGAATGAACGAAAAAAAAGTTGCAAATCACAACTGTCGATATGAAAATTGTCAGAAGAACCCTTCTTTTCTTGGTTCCATTTTTCAGCGACACCTGCCGCTAATTCAGTTTTGCGATAATGTGCCAATAGCTCAAAACCTTTTAAACAAAGGAAAAAAACGGCTTTGACCTCGGTAGTACTGATTTTCAGTACAAGTAGGCGGAAAATGCTTTAGTGATTAATTTTCAGTGAATTTTCATGAAAACTGTAAAAAAATGTTCCACATTGATATAATCATTTAATCGGCGGCATGATTAAAATTTGATAATCGGCGCGCTGATCATCTTTTTCTTGAATTGGTGGCATGTCGAAATTATCGGCGACGGCGGGTCGGCGGCCGACTCAGCTGGTGTCGCCGAGCCATTTTGGCATCGGTTATGTGGTTGCGCCACATCAGACATATAGGAGACATAATAACACTAAAAAATAATATGATGTATTCGAAATTACCTTCCTTTTCGGCGGAATGTCCTTTTCAGCGAAATGATCCTTTTGGCGAAATGACCCTTTCGGTGAAACGACTTTCGGCGAAATGACCTAATCGGCGAAACGACTTTCGGCGAAACGACCCGCTCCCACTGGAAATAAAGCCGTCAATTAGTGTAATTAATGGAGATTGAATTCTCAGAAATTGAAGAAATGATCTACCAATACTTGCAATAATAATTTAATATATTTTTACTCTTCAGATTACTGATTCTTCCATTCAGCATTGAACCGGGTCCAGAGTCAAAAGAAGTGCATGGTAAGTAATTAAAAAAAACTAGAAAAAATGAAGATTGAATAAATTACACCCAAACCTCCGTTTATGAACACTCTTATACGTTACCTCTTTTTACGTAACTCATTTTACGAAACAAATCCCAAATAACGTAATCTTTTTTTTACGAACCAAATCCCAAATAACGTAAACTTGTTTTACGAACCTACTTCGTAAAAAGAAGTTTTGGCATACATCGAAAGCGATTGGAAACTACTACAATATGGGTATTTTTGGAACGGGTTTAAAGAGTAGATTCCGGAAAATGATGTTTGAGGTACTTCTGAAATTCAAGATGCCGACTTCCGGTTTCTTGATATTCCTTAAAAACCGGGTATTTTTAGAACGGGATTGATGAGTAGATGTCGGAAAACGATGTTTGAGGTGGTTCTGAAATTCAAGATTTAGGTTTCTTGATATTCTTAACAAACTCTTACAGTATAGGTATTTTCGGAACGGGATTGATGAGTAGATGTCGGAAAAGGATGTTTGAGGTGGTTCTGCAATTCAAGATGACGACTTTCCGGTTTCAAAACGATCACAAACATCTTTCTTTTTTGGTACCTACACACCAAATCTTTTCTGAAAATATCCAAATTGTGAGTATTTTTAAAGAATATCAATAGAGTGGAAGTGATCATCTTGGATTCAGAACGATCACAAACATCGTTTTTATGACATCACATCAAATCCTTTTCTAAAATACCCATACTGTAAGGGTTTTCAAGGTATATCAAAAACCGGAAGTTGCCATCTTGAATTTCAGAACGAATAAGCATCGTTTTCCGATATCTGCTTATCATTCCCGTTCCGAAAATACCTGTATTGTAAGGGATTTCAAGAAATATCAAAAACCGGAAGTCGCCATCGTGAATTTTATAACCACCGCAAACATCGTTTTTCGACATCTGCTCGTCAATTCCGTTCCGGATATACCCATATTGTGAGGGTTTTCAAGGTATATCAAAAACCGGAAGTCGCCATCTTGAATTTCAGAACCACCTCAAACATCGTTTTCCAACATCTGCTTATCAATCCCGTTCCGAAAATACCCATATTGTTAGAAGTTGTAAGCAATATCAATAAATCAGAAACCGCCATCTTGGATTTTGAATCGAGCACAAACTTAATTTTCTTGCCCTTACTCTTCACATCCGTTTCGAAAAAAGCCATATGATGGGCGGTTTCCACATTCATTACACAAAACTTTTTTTACGAAGTAAATTCCAAATAAGGTAAACTTTATTACGAACTACCTCTTTTTACGAACCTCCGTTTAGTTCGTAAATGGAGGTTTCGGTGTACCAATTTTGCAGTAAATCGCAAAACTGTTTGTTAAGTTTTTTGAAATTTGGTGCCTTTAGTACAAAAATATCCCGGTTATTTGCCTAACACTCTACATGTTCTACTTACTTCCATCATGTATCTGGAATCTGAGTTTGTCTTATTTTTAATATTATACGCCACCGGCCGACCAAATGTCACTGGAAAAAAATACATGCGAGTACAAGTTTGCTATTAAACACGAGTAGGAATGAGACGAAATTGAATTTTTGATGTCTTCTCCACACTGTACATAAGCTAGGTTATGAGTTGGGTTGTTTAATATCGTCTTTGTACTTGCTCTATAAGTCCTCAATTCGAGAAAATACAAACAGTCAGACGGAACGCCTTGGTGTCGCGTAAGTAGATAGCACAAGAATGAAAGTTTTCAATGACACACGTGCAGACGGTGGAATACTTCCGGAGAGAACGAGTCGCCGTACGCATCATGTCTGTATGATGCTCCTGTTTTTCCATGGATTTTTTTTCTGTTCTGCACGACTCTTTTGGGACGGGTATAAAACTGTGAAATGGAAATGAAATTGCCGGATTTGCGATCCGTTACCAAGCTGTCCATTTCATTTTTTTCTATATTGATGGACAACCTGTAGCATTGATTAATAAAAATGTTTCGAGTTAGTAAAAAGTGTGCAATGACATGCATGAATGAAATATATGAAATGATTCGATTATAGGTAACATTATAATATCAAAACATAATAGAGTTTGTTTGTAATATTAAATATATTTGTTTCCTTATCTTAAAGAACAGTAGACTAGACAAACAGCGAGCTAGGAAAGCAATTATTTTGTTAGACACTAACAAGTTGTATAGTCTCTAGCATTTCTCGTAATTTTCCGAAAAGGCACCACGACTGCTAAGGTTTTATGGAGAGAAATCAAGACAAGAAGCAATGGATGTACTGCTCGTTTGGTTGATCTGGGTTGGCGTTGTTGGCGCTACGGGTGAAAATCTTGACGAGAAAGCTACGTATGTACATACACGGAACCCCTCGCGATCGTGAAACAACCAAAATGTTAGTTGTTTTTCTGAATTCGATTGGTTAAAATTTGGTACAACTAATCGATTGTTGTTTCAACTAAACTGTCATTTTTGTTTTTCGATTAGCAGAAACGATGGTTGAAACAACTAATTCAACTGTTTGAAAAAAAATGCTGTCAATTAGTGAGGACACATACCTTTCAATTTCAACAAATATTTTAGTTGAAATAACTGGTGTTGTTATTGAAACAAAATTCTGTTAGTTGAAAAATAAATCGGTTTTATTTGTTTGTTTGTTTTGAGATCAGTAAAGATCTAAATTCTAAAAAAAATACTTCTGATTCGATCGGAAATGATTGATGTAGAAAAACGTTTTTAATCAGCAAAAGTGCCCGGAGGGGCGAGTAAATTAGCGAAATTATTAAATTTACCTAAAATGATGCCTTCAAACGGTTGAACTAAAGTTATGCACTGATAATTTTAGTCAATTTATATGAGCTTTGGTGCATCAACCGCTGGGAATTGGAATTTTGCGACGGCAATTCAAACGCGCCATTCAATCGCAGCGCGTTCTGTGCGTTTGAAACCCTTCGCTCCTGTTACTTTTATAAATTAAATTCGTGTCAAAAAGCGTTTTATTGCTAATGCATGAACATAATCGTCGGTATCAAACAGCTGGAAGTAAAACAGTCTGCTGGAAGTAAATCAATGATCGAATTTGAAGCATAAAATTTTTGCGCATACCTGAAACATTACGAGATGATCATTTTCTAATTTGTCACCAAATCTTTTTTATCTTAAACAAGGTTAATTTTATCACAACACCGCTGTTAGATAAACACTTGTTATCATAAATTTCTCAAATCGAATGAACACAATTTCACCAAACGCTTTAACCATCGATGTTGTTTTCATTGACATTTTGAAGCGACGCGAACAGATTTCAACTAAAAAAGTTGTTGATTTTGCATTGCGATTATTGTTTTGCTTTCAACTGTCTCCGGCATTTGACAGCATTCAAAACAACATATTTTTTAACTACTTGAATATATGCAAATCAAAAACCATATTGGTTGAATCTAAAAGAAATTAGTTAAATCAACTGTCGCAAAAATCAAAAACTGCGATATCGCAATTTTATGATCGAAGGGTTCTCCGTGTATCTTCGGTTTTTCACAGTGGGATGGCTCCACAGGGGAAACATACTCAGAAAACCGGCAGACGAAATAAGCGAATTGCTATTCTCTTATACATATATTTTTATTTATTCAGCATGCGAATCCTCTAGCATTCTTTGGAAGTAGCAAATTCGGTGTGTTTGGAGTTAGCTTCGACTGCAAAAAAAAATGTTGAAGTGGATACTGGTTGAATTGTTCTCGAATAATACTGCTTGATTTGGTATGAATGAAAATTGAAATGAAATGTTCTCAATGTATGCTTGAACAAGTTACAATAAGTGAAATACCCGTCGTGCCTTTTAGACTGATACTTAATATACCACTATTATCGACAAAGGCATGGTAAATTGATCATAAGTAAAGTCATATGGTTGAAATTATTCCAAACTTATAGCCTATCTTTCGTCTTCTGGCAGTTTCTTGGTAAAATATTGAAACATGTTTGACATGTTTCTACCGTACACTTATTTGGCACAAACATTTTAATATTTATTCGTACGTGCATTACTCGTTCAGCTATTTCTGGGGGAACTTTATAACCACTCTTCGTTTAGTCACGAACCTACACTCAGTGCCAACTTTCTTTTCTGGAAATGAAATAGATTTGAAGGAAACTAAATGTACTAAATAGTTCTATGGCTATATATTGTTAAGATGGAACAGTTCTCATTCTTTGAACATGCCTTGTAACATTCATAAACTACTGACTGGTTTAAAATTAAAAATTAAAACACCAAACTTTTTCCAACATTTAATAGTAAAGTGTTGGTAGGTTGATATTTAAATGGAAAGCTAGGCGTAATAAGTATTAAATAATCAGTAATTGTTTTATTTAGGCAGTACTTAAAAACCACTGTATTTTCCAGTTTTATATTTCAATATATTTGCACAGAAAATAATAATTAAATTTACACGAAACATAAATAAAGGGTAATGTGAAAAAATCTTCACTTGAATCCAATATTTCATTGAAATCCACTATCGGTATGAAACTTAGTTGAGGTGAGTTGAATTTTCAATTGAAAGGCATCTCAATTTTGCTTACAAATAGATTAGAAAAATGAACTAAAATGCATATCTGTATTCTATTTCGTGCTCTAAATATATGCATGGAAAGAAAAGTAAATTAACAAAATATTTTCAACTGTGTATCAGAAATCAGAACAAATTGGCTCAAATGGCACGTTCCCCTTGATATTTGGAGATTTGTGCCTTGCCATCAATTAGTTTTTAGCATCATTTTCCCTATATATAAGAGGGAAGGATTAAAAGGAAATGGTAAGGGTTGGACTAGGATGATGGGAAAAATTGACGACACAAAAACACATAAAAGCAGAAGTAAATTCTGCACCCCTAAGGGATGCCGAACAATCTGCTGAAGATCACATTTAGTGGAAGCAGAAGTAAATTCTGAACCTCTACGAGGTCCCGAACAGTCTGCTGTTAATAAAACCTCCAACCTCCGAGAGGATTTAGAGCTCTTACAAAAGCGACACCATTCTGCACTCCCGGAAGAATGCAGAACGATTCGCAGTATGTACGAGCAGAAGTAAATTCGGTACCCCCTAAAGGATGCCAAACAATCTGCTAAATCCTATTTAAGGTGAATACAGAAGGGATTCAAACACTCCAGGAAGAACGATGATCCCTTCTGACTATAGCTCCTTACCACATTGGGTGAGAAACGAGAGAATATCCTTCAATTTTAGCTCCGCATACACAGACTCAACCATGTATGGAGAACCCAAAACCCGGATACGTAGCTGCGTCAATGCGGGACAGTTACATATCAGATGATATGAAGTACCATAATCGCATTCACACAAATCACACGAATAATACTCAGCACGTTGAACAGTAGCCATGTGATAATTGAGTTTGCAATGTCCAGTCAGAGCTCTGACCAGAATACTGCAATGATGCTTGGAGAAATGCAGTAGACACTTTGACATTTTCAGATTTAAATCTGGTAGAAATGCTTTTGTCTGAGCGCAAGTTTGCAAGCTGCGCCAGTAGTTGGCATGTTTGGATGCAGCCCAAGAACGAATCTTGTGCTTTATCCAACTAGTTGAAAGTGGTAAAGCTGGTTCAGGACCAACGAAATCATTCGTTGCACCAGCTCTAGCCAACTCATCAGCCCATTCATTTCCAGTAATACCAGAATGGCCGGGTACCCATAAGAAGTAAATAGCATTTGAAATGCTGAGGTCTTCAATTTGAGTTCGACATGCGATCACTAGATTCGACCGTGAGTCATTCGAACTGAGTGCTTTTGAGGCTGCCTGACTGTCGGAACAAAAATTCGTTTACCACAGATCCTCTGCTGAAGCGCCGATTGTATTCCGCACAGAATCGCGTAGATTTCTGCTTGGAACACAGTACAGTATCTACCAAGTGAATGAGACTGCTCCAGCCTCATTTCACGACAGTAGACACCAGCACCAGCACGACCATTCAACAGAGAACCGTCCGTATAACAAACTATGTGTTCATCAAGGATAGCCTGGGGGTGTTTCCCGCGGACCCACACGGACCGAAGGATGCGGCCAACGTCATCTGGAAGACTCATGACATATTCCATCCACCGGGTGCCGATCGCCAGCTGAAGGCTGGATCTGCCAAAGTCGATCACTGCGATCCCAATACAACACTATCCAATTATACTATCCTAGTTTTAAGTTAGTCGTTAAGAATAAAATTAGAAAAAGCCCTTGGCACCTTAGAGCTTAAGCAGTGTGCCTTAAAAAATTATATTATTGAATAAAAAACAAACTATGTGTTCATCAAGTTGTCGCTCCAGACAACCAGACAACCATTCCTCACGAAGAGGATAGCTCACATGGAAACCATATGCTAAAATTGGTCTAACGATAGTTGTGTAGATCCAATGAATATATCTGGGTTTGAGTCCCCATGATTTCCCAAAAGCTCGTCCGCATTGGCCGAAAGCCATACAAGCTCTCTTAATCCTGAAGTCAATGTGAGCAGACCAATTCAGTTTTGAGTCAAGAATAACCCCGACGTATTTAACTTGATCGACCACAGTGACCTCTGAACCAAAGAACTGTAACGGACGAGCTCCTGTGATTATCTTACGATGAGTGAAAAGCACCATTGATGTTTTGCCCGGATTTACAGACAATCCAACCTGACAACACCATTGTTCAACAGATCGCAGGGCTTGCTGCATTAAATCAAAGAGAGTGTTAATGCTTATACCGGTCATCAATATATGATAATCGTCGGCAAAACCATAAGTCGGAAATCCAAGATTATTAAGTTTCCTTAACAAACCATCAGCGACTAGGTTCCATAAAAGTGGGGATAGTACACCACCTTGAGGACACCCACAGACACTCAGCTTTCTAATCTCTGCTTGCCGAAGCGATGAACAAAGAAGTCGATTGCTAAGCATTGCGTGTATCCAATTTGTGATACTTGAAGGTATGCCATGACCACGGGCAGCTTCCAGAATTGAATTGAAAGACACGTTATCAAAGGCACCTTCGATATCTAGGAAAACTCCCAAGCAAGATTGCTTTTGTGAGAAAGCTTTTTCAATGTTGTACACAACATCATGTAACAGGGTTGTAGTGGACTTTCCACGCTGGTAAGCATGTTGCATTCCATGTAGCGGATGCACGCCCAGACTAACATTCCTGATATAGTGATCGACTATGCGTTCCACTGTTTTAAGAAGAAATGAGCTAAGACTGATAGGCCTGAAACTCTTCGCTTCCTCATAAGTGTCGCGACCGCCTTTGGGAATAAATTTGACAATTATTTCCTGCCAGGCTCTTGGAATATATCCTGTCGCAAGACTAAAAGTAAGTATTTTCTTCAAAACATGTTTGAAATGTTTATACCCTTTCTGCAGTAACACTGGGAAAACTCCATCCTTTCCAGGAGACTTGTACGGAGCAAAACTCTCAACTGCCCATTTGACCGATTCAATCGTCACAACGCTTCGAGCAAGGGCCCAAGAATCGTAACTACCTGAAAAAGTTTCGGGAAGAGCTGTCGGTGATGGATCCATACATCCTGGAAAGTGAGTGTTAGAAAGGCAGTGAAGTACATCACTTTCATCAGACAAGTGTTCACCATCTGAAGTTCTTAAGAAACTGACATTAAAATCCTTAGACTTCGAAAGTAACTTATTTAATCTGCTAGCCTCGTTGAGACTAGAGACATTTGTGCAGAGGTTTTTCCAACCACTTCGCTCAGACGATCGAAGAGCATTTTTGTAAGCCCTTCGAGCCGACACGAATGCCTCCGACCCATTTCTGCGTCGGTGGTTCCAAGCTCTTCTGCATAGTTTCCTTAGTCTAGCAAGTTCAGCATTCCACCAAGGAGTTCCTCTAGTAGCTCGCACAATCCGAAGTGGACAAGCCTCTTCATATGCTGCAACTATGAGTGAATTTGTCTCGTCGACAACATTTTCCAAATCAATTGGGGTTTCAATTGGTGGTTGGTACCCGTAAAATCTAGTCGCCAAGCCCTTTACATAGAGGTCCCAGTTTGTAGATTTGGGATTACGATATGTGATAATATCAATGATGTTATGTTTGAATGATCAAAGAATATGTACTTATGATCAGACAACGAAGGTTCGAGCTCATCGGAGACGAGCCAATTCACCAACTCATGCGCAATCCTATCAGAGCAGAGAATTACGTCCAAAACCTCCTCTCTTCCAGATCTCGCAAAAGTTGGACGGTTTCCTGCATTGACTATGTGCAGGTTTGTACTGCTCACAAATTCCATCATATCAGAGCCTCTCGAATTTATATCTGTGCTGTGAGTTGAATTTTCAATTGAAAGGCATCTCAATTTTGCTTACAAATAGATTAGAAAAATGAACTATAATGCATATCTGTATTCCATTTCGTGCTCTAAATATATGCATGGAAAGAAAAGTAAATTAACAAAATATTTTCAACTGTGTAAGGATAGGTGCTGATCGATATGGATCGACCGAAAGCTTCTCACAATTAATGATGATTTTGTTACCGAGGTCGTGGTCGTGGAACAAATTTTTTTCACGGCTAAATGTTCATGCCAACTAACATATAAGTAAGCTTTGCACACTAATGCCCAAGACTGCCTCCATTTCACGGTGCGTCACATGGCGATAGCATCGATGTTTTCTGGCAAAATAATTGATTTTGGACGACTTTCTTTGCATTCATCGGAAAGTGAACTACGAACACGATTGATTTCGTTATACCAGTTTTTACAGTCGTATAGAACGGTGCTACACTGCCAAAAGTCGAATTAAGTTGATTGAAGTACTCTTATCTTGATAATCCTTGATGAAAATCGTAATGAGGTAAAATTTTCAACTCACTGTAAACAAAACAAATAGCGCTCGAATGATAGAATGTTCTGAAGATGGTAATGGTTAAAAATGTTAAACTTTATGATGGAAATGGCATGTGTTATTTATATTATTCTAAGAATTAATGATGGAACATTCCACTTGTGGTGTAAATCATATTCGTATTCTTAGCTGGATTATTTACAATGATCTGGTTATTCTATACTGTCAGGCAGGCCCGTGCGCAGGGTGGGGTTTTGGGGGTTTTAACCCCCCCCATGAAGAATTTTTTTAAAATTAAGTTTCATGAACAATGGAGTACTTATTATATAAAAGTGCAAATAACTTGACAATTCATATTTTTTATCAATTTATAAACTGACATAATTTAAATCCCCCCCCCCCCCCTTTTAATGATTTCTGCGCACGAGCCTGTCAGAATTCGTTTTACATTGTCAATGGATGAGGCACCTTTTCGCCTTTTGGACACCCCCCTCTCCCCTTGAAACCCCCCCCCCCCCCCATGGATGATTCCTGCGCACGGGCCTGCTGTCAGAGACCGAATAAATCAGCTCGAATGTTTTCCCTGGAGTAGGGCACCGCACAACATAACAATATTATAATTATGAAAATCACCATTTGAAATGTAAAATTGTAGAATGTAAAATTATAGGAATTCACTCTAATTCACTTAAGGGTGTTTTTTTAGAGCTTAATGATTTGAAACTTCAATGAAACACATTCCAAATGATAAAATTAATTTTTTTTAAACGGTAGATAATTTCTTGGCATTTAACATTTGAAAATGATGACCAATGACTTTTTTTATCCACATAAACCAATGACTTCAAACCACAAAAATACGGAGGCCAATTCACAGGTCCATTTCTCGAAATAATGTTGTCGTTAAAATGTTATTTTAATAAGTCTATCGTTTCGGTCGTAGTATGACAAGTAGCACCATCCTGTTGAAACCACATTTCAATTTCATTGAAGATTTGCAAAACAATACTGAGTAGTGACGTCACTTTACACTGTCAAAACAATTTTCAGACAATAGAGTAATCCCAAAACAAACCTCCCTGAAAAAAACAAACCTTCTAAAAACTACTATTTAGAAAACAAGTAAAAAAATTTCGTGCTACTTGAGCAAATTAGTTCTGAATCTCACTGCGATTTGCTCACACCTCACAAAATTCTCTGATTGAACATCATTTAACAGTGAACGGTGGTTTGTTAACTTCTTTATTTTAATTTCAATAGGTGTTATTGTAAATGGAAACAAGCCACCGGTACATTTTAAACATTGACTTTACGAGTTCATTTGTGATGTCATCTTGCAAAACCTAATTGTCCTCGGGATCATTTAATGGAATATGTACTAAGATGCACGCTAGATGTCTGGACTCAAATAAAAAACCATAGTTACTAAAAAAAATTGGGTAATGGATCAGTAAGCTCGAACGATGTTGTGTCGTAGAACATTAAATAAAATATTGCACGGATTGTTTCATTTAGCATAAATATCGCATATTTTTTAAAATATGATGAAACGACCGTACATGCAATGTACTCTTAACTCTTAAATAAGAACAGCTGTTGTGATTTTGAAGGGTTTTCAGACGAGAACGTTAAAACGGATAAAAACAACAGTTCTGATTTAAGTAAGTCAAAGATGGAGAGCAGGACTGTTAGAATAACGTGATAAATACTAGTTTTTATCTAAAGTGGAAGGTAATTTTTGCATAAAATTGTGCAAAAATTAAATTAAATTTCAAAGTTTAGTCAAAGTATTGTCTAGGAGAGAGGTAATATCCTAGATTCTGAGTGACACGACCTGTTGAATTTAGGGGTAAGTTCAAAAGTTAACCATGTCTTAACCCAAGTGCATTTTCCGATATGCTCCTTACAAAACCTAATGCGGATAAGTCTTTGTAGCTGTTTGCATAATTAATGAGCTCGAAGCATTGACTGAAACTTCTGGTGCTTGGGGTGTTCTGTGCGCGAATGACACTGGAAGAAAACGAGCACTATTCACGTAAAACTCAATTATAAGAGAAAGCCGAAATTAGCCACAGAATATTCAAGTACTACGACCGAGTTTTCTTGCTCCTTGCCCTAACCAAAGAGAGTCTCATCATCAGGTGTGTTATACGAAAGGTAAACAGCAGGTATAAATTCTTATAAAAAGCAACAACAATAGTGAAAGAATGTTACCATTGCAATCGGGGAAGGAATCTCGAGCGTAGGAATGTGGCGGCCTTGATAATCGGTGAGCCGAAAGGAGAAAACAGAGATGAAAATTTAGGACAATCACTGCAGAGAACGATACTAATAACAGTAAACTAATCCTTAGCATTCATTTTCGTGCTTTTATTTGTCCTGTGTAGTACCTTTCCGATTGTTTGCATTTTGTTCCACCAGTTCATGCGGACTGGGAATTACGGAACGTGCTCGTTCGCAAAGGTGATGCGATATTGTTACATTTTATGTTCACTCTCATTTTTAAGATTTTCTACCCCAATTACTGTGCTACTTCCGAGCATCCCGGTCTGATTGGCATCATTGCTGTGTCTTGCTTTAGATGTTTCCACGACTGGGTAAACAATGCACCGCCAACACAACAAAGTGTACTTTTCCGTTATTGTTTACAATCCGCCAAGGAAAGCTGGTGGAAACAAGCAGGATCTTCAGCTCTTGATTCTTTTAATTTACAAAGAAAGTTCCTAATTACATTCCACTGTTGTAATACGCTAGGTGGTCTTTTGAGCACGTAGCAATATTGTCCGAGAGAAGTTGTTTCTGTGTGATGATAAGAGAGCTCTTGGAACGCATTGAGGAAAAACCGGATGCACCAAAAAGGGCAGAAAATGTTGTTTCCCGTGAAAAATTAAAGTTTGAGTGAAACTGGAAACACACTGACAGTAGTAGGTACGATTAAATGGTTTTCGTTGTAATCAGTAGAATGCAGTAGATGATAGGTTCGCAAAAGTCGCTTTCTTAAGAAGCGGGTAGAGTCTTACACTTTTGAACAATCATTTATTTTTTCTTTGTGATTTCTTATAGTAAAACATTTCGAAAATATTTTGTTAATGTTAACTTTGGAAGTTGTGGGCCGTTATATTTTCTTATCTCATACTGCGAAGAGGCAAGAGCTCGGTGCCCAGCCTAAAGAATTCTGCTTCGATTGACTTAAAAATTTGACTAAACATTCTCGAAATGTTCTATTATAAAAGCGTAAGACCCTATGAGCTTTCTAGAAAAATAAATTGTTTCCTTAGATTTTGTAGACAATCAACTTTAAACGCTGCCTGTGTCCACCGTCATTCAAATACTACTTCATCAATTATTTTCAAATGTTGCCCACACTTTCTACATATAAAATACACATGCCCAACTATTTTGGGGAGGTTTTACAGCTGCAAAATTGCTCATTTTTTCATGACAATCGCAATTTTAACCTTAAACAACCACCAAAAATTCAAAATGTTAAATCAGAAATTGTTAGGAATCTAGAAAAACATCTACTACAACTATGTCACTTGGGTTTTTGGACTTCTGATCATTTTATGCGGAGATACAGTGGACACCGCAAATCATGATTTCTGAAACACGTCCTCGAAAATACATACTCAACGACTTATTTCTCAATATTTTTCCACGAATAAAAAATGTTGTTCGAATGATCCTTGGTATTATGCAAAACATTTGATAGCTCAGTTTTGATATCGTATACAGCGTCAACTGTGATTTGAGGTGATTATTTCATCGACAAGTGTCGTCCTATATGAAAATTATGAGTGAAGTACAGACTTCTTATAAATTCTGAACCTTTTAATCATAACTGAAGAGAATAATTGTATCTCACCTTTGGAAGCAAGTACGATTTAGGTCCAAAATGACAACGAATCATTAGGTCTAGATGTAAACTCACAGTGTTTGAAAGTTTATAAAAAGGCGGGCGTGTAATGTCGGAGACATAATCAGATTGACGCGAATACTAATAATTTAGAGCAGATGTAATAAACAATAAATTATTGGAATAATGCTCGAAAGTGCAAAATCAGAGCAATCCACGCCACCAGTGTTTTTCAATTAAAAACGGCATTAGTGTCAGTAGGATCGTAGTACTGGCCATGTAATGATTCTGTACGGTATAAATCGGCTGCGAAGTCTGTGAAACAGAAAGGCCAAATTACACAAAAGGAATGTAATGCCAAGACCAGTGTTGGTGATTGCCCAAAATTTTACAGATACTGCTATATTGCTATCTATATTGTATACAACATTTTCAATCCGTTAGAAGATGCTACAAGAACTCGAGTCTCTCAATGCATGAACCGTGAGAAAATTTTGCTACATTTCTTCGCTCCACTTCAGACTTTGAGTATTTCACGCCCTTAAAAAAATTTACAGTCTGATAATGATCGTTGCTGTGTGGAATTTCCCAAGAGAGAATCGCAAGTTGACAATTATCGCAGAAAATCGAAATGATGATACAACTTGATGATTCTCGTACTAGGTTGCAATATTTCAAAACTCTTGTGTGGAGCATTCACAGACATTTTCATAGACACAACTTATAAAAAGGTTATATGCACATAGTTAGAATAAGCGGAAATAGTAAAATGATTCTATCGCAATTATCAACTGCCTGTATAGAATCGGATCGCGAAACGAGAATAAACGGCTATCCGCATTAGGCCGATCCGACCGATCCGAGCTCTCCGGCGTTGACTTTTTCTCTGCTTCGGCTATGGCTGAGCTGCACATGCACACAGCTGCATGTGCAGCTCAGCCATAGCCGAAGCAGAAAATCGGTCGGATCGGCCTAATGCGGACTGCCTTTAAGCGACCGTTTGTTGCTTCAGAGAGGATCCCCACAGCAGCGCACAGTGGTTTGAATCGACAAAAACGTGAACTTAATTCTCTAGCTGCTAAACCGTTGATCCGATATACATAGTTCCTTTGGAGAACTCATTCACAAAAATATACCTCATGATTTGATCACAATAAAAAATGTGCAAAGCCTACTACGATAAAAGTTCATTTCAACAACTTTATTCCCCTATGAGATAGAAAAATGATGTCTTCTACAAAATTTTAGAACTTCTAACGAGAAAAAACTTTGTCGAAGAAGCTAAAGGTCTAACGCATACAGTTTCGGATATATGAAGCATTTTCTTTTGAAACCACTTAAAATCAAGTTTTTGTACATAACTTTTTTCGCAATTACTTTCAGTGTCTACTATGTTCGAGACAATTACTAAAAACGTAAAATTACACATTTTTGTTGAAGACTGTGCACGGTTTGGCTTTTTCCCTAAAAAGTTATTTAACATTTAAACTTTTATATACACTAACTTTAACTACTAATAGGAAGCCGGGTCGCAGACCAAATGGCACATACATATACTTTTTGGAAAGTTTAAACCAAGTAATATAAAGTTACGAAGTGTGTAGCGTGGCCTTTTCAAATTGAGTGAATGAAAGAACAAAATATAGAGTGCTTTTTTGAACATTTTCTTAGGAAAAACGTACATTAATAAAATTGTTTATCTTCATATCACGCGTTATTTGTGATATCGACCGAGTTACCTTTAGGCAAAAACTTTTGCAAGAAATTGCAGTCCAGGTATAAAAAATAGAGCATTCGTTTTAACACTTTTTTTACTAAAACGACTATTTTTGGTTTATTAAAAAGAGCCTCGCAGGAAATGTTAAAACATTGGAATCGGTCGTTAGTGTAGCTTTGGTGCAATGGTATAATGATTGAATATAATTTCATGATGCATTCTTGTATGCAATTGATCAAACTAAAAAAGCATGTTAACGTGCTCATTAAATTTCGACAAGTTTTACTTATTCTTTTAATAGAATATTCCTTATCCGTTCATTTAATTCCAATCCAATTCATTCATTCCAGCATTTGTATTATCAACCAACTCTTTTGTGTTCTTAAAAATAATATGCAGCGCTGCTCTCACCACCAACACCAACAGTACATACTTGGAGCACAAATTTAATATAAAGTTACTTTACTGTGCTTCATTTTTCAATATACATTAAAAGTAAAACTAAGCGTCAATATAAATAAACGGTCATATTCATTGAAATTCATGTACACCGAAACCTCCATTTACGAACTAAACGGGGGCTCGTAAATGGAGGTAGTTCGTAAAAAAAGTTTACGTTATTTAGGATTTGGTTCGTAAAAAAAGTTTACGTTATTTGGAATTTACTTCGTAAAAAAAGTTTTGTGTAATGAATGTGGAAACCCCCAATCACATGGCCATTTTTGGAACGGATGTGATAAGTAGGTGCAAGAAAATGATGTTTGGGGTCGGTTCAAAATCCAAGATGGCGACTTCCGGTTTGTCGATATTCCTTAAAAACTTTAAAATGTGGGTATTTTCGGAAAAGGATTGATGAGTAGATGACGGAAAACGATGTTTGAAGTGGTTAGTTACGGTTTCAAATTTCGACATTCTAAAAATTAATATTGAGTCGAAAAGGTTCCTTTATCAGGAAGAAGAGATTGCCATACTGAAGAGGTGTACATTGTTTCATCCGATTCGGAGATAGTCGATCCTGCCAGTTTATCTGCTATTTATTTCTGAAATTGCTCATAAATGTTAGAAATTCAGTGTCATGTGGTTGTCTAACTGACTCTTACCACTTGAGCCAAATAATATCCCTTTTTCTCAATGGCTTACAAAATGTTAAATCATATTCCGACGGGCCAGTTGACATGAGATTTTGACAAGTTCAAATAAAAACAAATGTGTCGTGATGAGAGTAACAGTACTTTTTTGAATTTATCACGTACACTAAAACAACTGAAATTATAAGTGTAACACTGAAAATATAAAAAAATGGAGAGCACGGTCATTGATTTGAAACCAAATTTTAATGTTTGTGGTTGCTTCCAAATATTAGAATGAGACTTCCAGTTGTGCAATAAAATATTGAAAGCATACAATATAACTAACAATATAAAATTATTATAGCTGTTCAGACGTCTACTTGTTATGGTCATTTCGAAAATATAGTACAATATTCAAACAATTATGATTAGCAGGAAACACCTTTGTCAGCAGCATAACATCTTTTTAAACGATATATAATCATATCGTAATGATCGTCAAAGAACTATACTAACCGATATAACTGAACTCACCATTTTGATTTTTGAAGGGCTTTCAAACATAATTTCCCGCTATATACTCATCAAACCCGTCCCGAATATACCTATATTGTAAATGTATTTAAGCAATATCAAAGAACCGGAAGACGCCATCTTGGATTTCCACTTCAAACATCGTTTTCCGTCATCTACTCATCAATCCCGTTCCAAAAATACCCATATTGTAGTAATTTCCATGGAGCCAGAAATTGTTTTCATTGGATGCAAAAACCTCTTTTTACGAAGTTGGAATTAAATGAACGGATAAGGAATATTCTATTAAAAGAATAAGTAAAACTTGTCGAAATTTAATGAGCACGTTAACATGCTTCTTTAGTTTGATCAATTGCATACAAGAATGCATCATGAAATTATATTCAATCATTACACCATTGCACCAAAGCTACACTAACGACCGATTCCAATGTTTTAACATTTCCTGCAAAGCTCTTTTTAATAAACCAAAAATAGTCGTTTTAGTAAAAAAAGTGTTAAAACGAATGCAATTATATTAATGTACGTTTTTCCTTAGAAAATGTTCAAAAAAGCACTCTATATTTTGTTCTTTCATTCACTCAATTTGAAAAGGCCACGCTACACGCTTCGTAACTCTATATTACTTGGTTTAAACTTTCCAAAAAGTAGTTGTATGTGCCATTTGGTCTGCGACCCGGCTTCCTATTAGTAGTTAAAGTTAGTGTATATAAAAGTTTAAATGTTAAATAACTTTTTAGGGAAAAAGCCAAACCGTGCACAGTCTTCAACAAAAATGTGTAATTTTTCGTTTTTAGTAATTGTCTCGAACATAGTAGACACTGAAAGTAATTGCGAAAAAAGTTCTGTACAAAAACTTGATTTTAAGTGATTTCAAAAGAAAATGCTTCACATATCCGAAACTGTATGCGTTAGACCTTTAGCTTCTTCGACAAAGTTTTTTCTCGTCGTTCTAAAACTTTGTAGAAGACATCATTTTTCTATCTCTTAGGGGAATAAAGTTGTTGAAATGAACTTTTATCGTAGTAGGCTTTGTACATTTTTTATTGTGCTCAAATCATGAGGTATATTTTTGTGAATGAGTTCTCCAAAGGAACTATGTATATCGGATCAACGGTTTAGCAGCTAGAGAATTAAGTTCACGTTTTTGTCGATTCAAACCACTGTGCAGCGTGCTAACCTTTGATTCTCAGAAATGCCATCGAGAGAAATTCGCTCTCGCTCTGGTGTCGATTCTATGTTAAATGAGCCGGGCCGGGTTTTTGTTGTTGCGATGATTTCCGTTTCTCTATAATGGCACTGATTCAATCGTGTGAAGAGTTGTCAGTGAACGTTCTTTGATACGATAAAAGCCATCATAGGCCAAGACTTTGATTTTTTAGGCTCTACATAAATTGTTGATGCACTGGTGAGCCGACCGTAGACCAGCGTTACCTTGTAGATTATGTGCAGAAATAGTTTTCAAAATTTAAAAAAGATCGGTAGTAGATCCAGTTGTTTGAAGTTATGGAGTTATGAGGGGCACCGACATCAATGAAATCGTTCCTTGACATATTTGTGAGCTTCAACTTTTATATCCAATAGGCTCCGAATTTTTGGAATCGTTTTCTTCAACCCTTCCGAAATTTATGTATCAATTCATGAACAGGTAGGGGAGACCGGGGCTAGTTGGCCGAGTTTCGCTTTCGGAATTTCTGTACGCTTTCTGGTTAGACATTTTGATAAACGCTTTGCTCTGTCATGTCATTTGAGCACATGTGTGATTTTTTTCATTCCTGAGTGAAAATCAGGAAAATAGTTATTAACAATCAAATGCGGAGAAAAAAATCGGCCAACCAACCCCAGAGCCGCGGTAGGTTGGCTGAGTTTTAAAAAATATGTGAAACACATTAATTGTATCAATAAACGATTTCATTAGTTAAAAAAGTCTGTATGCATCATTTTTATTTTGTAAGTACGTGAAAAACTCCCCTTTTTGACTTTTGAGTCTTTTTAACTGTTCTGGAATTAGTTTCGACCGCATTAGTGAACTTTTTCAGTTTCCTTTCTACCTTTTCCTCCACCAGCGTACGCTTGGTTTCATTTTTACTGCTCCAATGCTGCTTTTATTAGAGAATTGTTAAAATTTTGAATTAATTGGCGCTCCTCCGAATCAGCCTTGGGGAGAGGTCTGTTATTTTCAGGATGGCTTACATATTCAGCAGATTCTATACTGATGGACGAGTTTTGTTCGGGGGTGGGTCAATCTACGAGAAATCCTGTCAGGAACTTCAAATGCTAAAAGGTTTGATGGCATTTGATGCATACAATATTGGAATCATATTTTCTATCGACAATTTCCTACTTTTAATGATTCTAATCTCTTATTCCTATTTGTCAATGATTTTAATTTATTTCCATTACTTATTTCTCATGTATATTTTTCCTTATGATCATCAATATAAACATACAATCCAATTCCGTCCAAACAAAAAGGTAACATTTCACGAATATCCAAGTGCACTTTACTCTAAGCCAAAATTACAACTCGGCCAACCAACCCCGCACGAAACTCGGCCAATCTGCCCCAATGAATGTTTTCGAGAACAATCACGATTAACAAAAATAAAAGTAAGGTTATACTGAAAACCAATATGCCATTTTGTTTTGAATACCCTTTTCAATGGTATCATGTTTTTGGAAATCAAATATAAATTGATCCACGTTACACGTATTACATTACAAAAACAGAAATTTACTCACCAGTGCCGGGTTGATGGTTCAATGCATAGGGCGCTGGTCTTACAAGCCAGTTGTCGTATGTTCGAACCCCGACCTGGAAGGATTCTTAGTGTCAGTAGGATCCATAGTACTAGCCATGTAATGATTCTGTACACTAAGCAACGGGTGCGAAGTCTGTTGAAACAGAAAGGCCAAATGCCACTACAGGAATGTAATGTCAGGACTTTGCCGAAAAATGAAAAAAACGTGCTCCTGTACGAACGACAACACAGAAACACCTAAAATTACATCCGTACATGGGTGACCTAATGCTCCACCAAAATCATTACAGATGTCGCCACTGCGCACAACAGCCTTCTCAGAAAAGCTACTCTGCCAAACGGCCGTTCGGCCAACTAGCCCCACTCTCCCCTACATAGCAAAATGGTAGATGGGACTTTATCTAGCGCGGAAGTTGACAGTCGTCGACTCGCTATCTGCGGCTTGTCGAGTAACTTTTTCCAGTCACACGTGTTGGTGGTTTTGCCGGAAAATAAACTAAATAGCTGTGTTTGACAAACAAATAATTGTCGATATGCTGGCAAGCAGCCAACGCCATGGTGGTTAATGTTGATGATGGTGTCAGTGTATGGATGCATAAAACGGAGAATAACGGATGTAACCGGTGACCGAGGAAAAACGATGACAGCGGATTGGAAAAACGTGTATTTCATTATCTGCGATGCAGCGTGGGTCGCCTGGAAAGTGTTTACTATGCGAAGTCGATGAGAGAAAAGGAAGCACTGGTATACTGGGGTTATTTTAAGCTATTTAATTTTCTTGATAGTACATGAGCGGTTTTATTAACACGCAACATATTTAATTAGCTTTACATACTATCAAAGGTATGCCTAAACAGTGGAACTTACTCTTGATAATTTACCATTCTGAGGTACTGATATGGAAGATTTCAGAGTATTCAGGGTAATTACAAGTATTACAAAAACAATTCGATAGTCCCACGACAAAAGGGGCTAACTGCAAATGAATGTTTTTTTTTGTTTACTTTTTTCCATTT
Source organism: Malaya genurostris (assembly GCF_030247185.1). Classification (NCBI taxonomy): domain Eukaryota; kingdom Metazoa; phylum Arthropoda; class Insecta; order Diptera; family Culicidae; genus Malaya; species Malaya genurostris. Next base: position 99,797,013 of record NC_080572.1, read on the forward strand.
GGTAAATATTAATTTATACATGACGCCTTACTCTTTGCAAAAATTTCGAGTTAAAACCACAAGGTTTCTACTTATAAAAGAAACTTTTAAGAAATTTAGAGGCCCTTTTGTCGTGGGACTATCGAATTTATTTAAAAGTTCGTTCGTCGTTGTTCTAGGTTAGGAGCAAAAACAGTCATATTGAAAACAAATAATTTTGGGTTTGGCTTTTCTTATATACCGCAACATTCACTTTATTTTTTCAGAGATGTACCAACTGATTTTCTCAAATTTAAATTCAAATGAAAGGTTTTACGATCCCATACAAAACTCTTGACCCGGATCCGATTTCCGGTTTCAGAATTAGAACGGAGATCCGGTTTCGAAATTGTTAAAAATTGGGCACCTAACTTTTGAAACTTGTAGGTTATGTAAGTTGCTAGTCATATGATTAGATTTCGGTACCCGGATTTTGATTCCGCTAGTACCAGAACTCACACACTGTTCTCAGATATGGCAAAAGTGATTTTCTCAAACTTAGATTCAACAGAAAAGCCTTACTGGTCCATGCGAAACTCCAGGGTTCAGTCAAAGTATTAGGAAATCCCCTGCGAATGACTAAATGCTAAATAAACCAATAAAAAATTATTACAAAATGTATAGCGTCACTTTAAGCGGCGAAGCCAAAAACGTGAAAAAATCTGGACTCGAACTATTCCAACCGTTAGTCAATGTTAGTAGACGGCCTATCAAACTAATTCCGGCTGTTCTGGTTCCCGATTTTCGATTCCGGAAGCATCGAAAATAGTGTTTAAATACTCCAAAATGAAACTAAGACTACTTTCTCAGAGATGGTTTGACCGATTTTTATGAACTTCGGTTTAAGTAGAAGGTGTTATAATCCCAAATAAAATTCCTGTATTTCATCTGGATCCGACTTCCGGTTCCGGAACTACTGGGTTAAGCGTTAAAAATTTCATACCAGGTAGCGACGAAGCAAAATAGGGACAATTTCTTCTCGATTAAGTTCAAAACTGTTACAATTTGTAGGTTCTATCCGTTGCAGGTGATACAAACCAACTTCGGCTATTCCGGTCCTCGAAATTAGGTTTCGGAGGTATTGAAAATATTGGTCAAAACTGTAAAAAGCTACTACCTTACGTTTCTTCTAGATGGTCAAATCGATTTTCACAAACTTATAGAAGGAAAAGGATTACGGTGTCATAATCCCAGAGTCGTTGTGGATAATACTTTCAGTTCCGGAACTATAGGGTGTTTTGATTCGTAGCTTTTGCTAGATTACGTTCGAACTAACTTTTCTGTATCTAATCAATGAACAATTGTTTTAGAACTCCACAGTATTATATATGATGGTATGAGTAATATGAGAAAGGCATCATTGCACCACTAGGTGGATTAAAACAGGTTATTTTTAGCGTTTTCGATCTAAATGACGGTTTAAAATTTTAAACACATCTCATCTGCTCCGGTACCGGAAGTGAGATCCGAACAAATGCCAAAAGCAACCCTTTTATTTGAGTCTAAGTTTATATGTTTTTCGTAAAGAAAAGTTTTTGCAGACAATGAAAACAATTTCTATAGAAACCACCAAAATAATTTCCGAAAATCGAGTGCACTTTTTTAGCTCATTTTGAACATTTTACCTCATAACTCCAGAACGGAAATTCAATAGCAGGCTATGGGTCTAAATTTGAATCTGATTTGAAGAAAATCGGTTAATCGGTCTCTGAGAAAATCGAGTGCACTTTTTTCATTTTCTTGCACATTTACTCACCGTTACTTCCGAATTGAAAGATCGATGCGGGTAAAATTCAATAGCAAACTATGGCACAAAAAGTCACTCATACAGACACATACATACATTTTGCGTACTCGAGCTGAGTCTGACACTCGGCTCTCCAGGCCTCAGTTCAAAAGTCGGTTTTTACAGTGATTGCATAGCTTTTTCATATGAGAAAGGGAAAACCCCTAAGACAGTTAATAAAAATACATACGAACAAAGTTTCACCGTTACTAAACTGAAATTCAAGTAAGTTACGAGCCTGATTCTTATATCGGGTTTACTCACCTCTCCGTTGCTGAGTGTTTCACAGTTTCGTGAAACTAGCCTGTATCAGTTTCAGCTTTCTCAAGCGAGCTCATTCCAGAAAAAAAGAATATATTGGTAACAATGCCAGTAGGTGACGACGAACGTTTCAGGATTATTGAAGGACACATTTGAATTGTATTGGGAAACAGTGGGGCTTATATGAGCGACTCGTGCGAAAAAGACTATAGGAGACAGACATGAGAAGCAAGCGATTTTACAACATGCTATCGAAAGGGATTTGCGGAAACGAAGTGTGAGCTGCGTGAGGATAAACAACGTGCGGTACGTTTTGTTGTGGAAAACTGTGGGGTGATAGATGTTAAGACGGAACGAAACAATTCCAATACTACTGTACCGCAAGGAGCCGCTTGCACGGCGAGCTTTTGGAGCGTTTTGGTTGATTGTGGTTGTGATGCCTGTAACGATAGGTCGAAAATTCGACTTGTTATTTTCGCTCGACGGCTCGAATCCTGTGCATATCAGGTCGTCTCCGAGCTACGCAGACACATACAGTTGTCCATTTTGTAGTAGATTTCGATATGTTTGAAAGAGAATTGTAGTGAAATAGTAACTAGTAGTTTTTCATTTAGCAATAGGACATAATGGAAAAAATTATAACCTGCATGACAAATTTCTACTAAATATTTTTTGTTAACATTGACAGAAATGAGACAATCAGATGAAGAAACTAGTGAGAGTTCGTGTAGGTATGCCGCTCTCCGAAGATTTTTCGGGAGTAATGAATCATTTTTTCATTATGCCTGGAGATATGATGTATAAAAAATAAACTGCAAAAAAAGAACAAATTGAAACAAACAGCAGAACAGTGAAAATGGACCAGTTTCAATTGAAGATTGGTTCAAATACTATAATGATATTACATGAAAAAGAAATGCAATGCATAACTTAACATTCTCATCATCTGGTGACGTCATCGGTGACACTGCTTCGAATGCGCACACTCGGATTCCGGCATCGTTCGCAGTCGGTCGGTGTCGTGAAAAATCCCCTATACCACAGTATGCGGGCTTGAAAATTTTTCTCAGCGCGTGAAGAGACGGGTGTAGTTCGCCCGAAAGTATGCAACCCGACTCAAAAGGACATCAGCTTTCGTATCGGTCACAGTGCGGCTGAAGTGAGTAACAATGTGCCTAGCATTTTCCTGCATCGGGCTGTCCTAGAGAATTGGAATCGGTTGGGAATGGGATGGTTTTGAGACGTGTGTTTTTTCATGACATGTTATACTGAGTTGTGTGCAAATAAAAAGTTATTCCGTCACTTTTGCAATGTTATGTAATTAAAAGCGTTGTTGGCGTGGACCTACACAAGATGCTATGACTTGTAGTCGGATGTTACAGAGGACAAAATAGAAAAAATGGAAATTTTATGACAGCTCTGTAGGAAAACTGCAGCGTATTGATATTGAAGTTGAGAAGCAGTTCCAATCTGTATGAAGTGCAGAGAGAAAAAATGTAGCCTACGAAGAAAGAAATTGGATTTTTGTGTCTAATTTGTGGCGATAGGTATCTTATTCTAAGCTACTATCAAAATGTATGTCAGTGAGTGCTTCTTAAAACATTCGTGCAAGATTAAGAAATGTGGTGATTCGTGATAATATCACGAGAAAACAAGAAAAAGTGTTTACCGATAATGCCCGGTGAAATGTTCTAAAGAAAAGGGAGAAAAGTTGATTACCAATTTCGCAACGAAAACTTTTCCGTCGACCAAATGTGCACCTTTTTTTGTCAGCAAGATTAAATTAATATTTAAAATCCAATTTGCAAAAAAATGACAGAAACGTTGATAACAAAAGCAGCATCGAAATCTCAATTGAGAAACAGTGCTGTGCCTGGAGGTAGATTAGAGTTCCGTCGGAAAGACGGCCTCAAGGAATTTTTTTTTTCGATTGTGTAATTCATCTCGAATGCCAAAAGCAACCGCATTGATGTAATACCAACGTATAAGGTATTTTTATGTGCCCAGGTTAGACGAACTTTTAGTGCTAGCTAGCCGCAAGGCAGTCAAAACAGATCCAGATAGTGAGCGCAAAGAAAGCTCCTACGCAAGGTGATATGAGGAATGGGTCTGTTGGCTCTGCTGTGCTGGTGAGTGCGTGCTTGCGTGCGTGTGTCCGGTGTACCATCTCCGCAGAGGAGAAAATGGAAATTCATTTCTCTCGGTTCGTTCTGTCTGGCTTCCATCGCTAACAGTTCAAGGATAAAGGTTTCGGTTGTTAGTATTCGAGGCATGGTAGAATAGCTTTCTAATAGTCATTCGCTGAAAGGAATGAAGGAAACCCATCCCTCTGTGGCAACGAAACTATGTTTGTTTGGTTATGTTGCAATCCTTTGTTCAACTTAACTTGTTGAGAATTTTCCTGCGTGTGTAATCTGAAAAGTAAAAAAATCAATGTAAAATCGAACGACAGAAATTGTACTAGTATTGATGGTGTTAATTTATTTACCTTTGGTTACTGAAAGATGTACTTTTTTGTTTGGAATGTTGTACCGATGTTCATCCCACCACAAAAAAGCGAATAATCATGCTTTGACCTTTATAGATAATATCACAGCAAAATATTATGGAAACGTGAAACACTTTTGCTTAACTGAAGCAAAAGTTCGAAACGAAGACATCAATTTTCATCTTCTTCTTTGAATCCTTGTATTGCACAGAGAAAACAGATGAATTGTGTAACGAAGATAGCGAAGATTGTGTAACGAAGGGGGGTGGCTCTTATATTCTATAATATAATATTTATTCTATATATCTATTATCGTGGAAACATCTGAATTCAAACAATTTTGATTTAAAGGCCAACATCGGGAATAATTAAAAAAAAATTGTGATGAAGTTCTCGTACTGTCAGAAACCCCACAAAGTAGATAGTTTTTGTTATAAACTTTGCTCTGAGTGAACCACAACTCGGACTCTCTAGATTTGTACCTTTGGTATTTCGCATAGCATAGACACCATTATTTAAACAGAGCTCCTCCACAACTAGAGTTAATATTGTTAATAGTTGCACTCTGTGTGATTCGTTAGAGCGGTAGAGAACGTGCCAGTTCGCATTGCCAGTTTTTTCCTAAGCCTAAAAAAACGCTATAGGCTCAGCGATAACCTCAACATTGAATGCAAATTTCTCTCCAGAAAGCTTCTTCTTTAATTCTTAGAACAAAAACCAATCGCTAGGGGTTAAATCTGACGAATATGGTGGATGCGGTAGTAATTCGAGTTTCAATTCATGGAATTCAGCCATCTCAACAATCGACCTGTGTAACTGTGTATTTTGTCTCTACTTCGACTTCCAAACTATCCAATGCTGTGTAACACTCACTATTGATCATTTTACCGCATTCAACACAGAGGCATTATCGATTTAACTCAGGCGTTCAACGATGGATCCATATTCCATCTATTGTGACGTATCGGCCCAAAAATTTCGGTTTATTACGTTGTACATGACCTAACACTCTTGTGATCCAGCGATACGTTGCTGATTGAAAATCTGTGAAAACATTCGACTCCCACTTTGCAAACATTGTTCTCATATTCAAAAGGTCGTGCAAAATACAAATTTCTATTTGTAAAATCATTTGTAAATTATTTGCAAATGATTTGTTCATGCAAAAATTTTATTTTCGCGTGAGAAAAATCATTTTTCACCTCTGTTATTTTTGCAGCTTCAAAACGATGAAAATTTTCAGTGCCGGCCATTTGCAATGATTTTATTCGTCGCGTACATTATGAAATTTCGAAATTACGATTTTAAATTTTAACATAAACAGTTCTTGTAACAGATTCTAAAGTTCTAAAAAATAATTAAAATTATAAGAGTTCCCCATAGCAGCCTGTGTAAAATTTAATCGTCATCCTAGGAAAGGTTCGAATAATGAAGCTAAGATGACGCGTTGGATTAAATTCGTTCTACGTTAAATTACCAATTTCCTTTTTCACTTTCACTTTCACTTCAGTGACATATCATCAAATTCAAATAACAATACCCCTAGGTCCCTTACAAATGGATCGTCAATGTTTGGTTCAACCGGCTGAACAAGTTAGCCTAACCCTTTCTTCTATTCGGTTAAGACAAGTTAAAATTATTGTAATTGTTAATAACTGGCAACATTTGGTTAGTTTTATTATTTTCACATAAACAATCTCCCATGCTCAGACTAACGACGGATGTTTTGTTCTATGAACTTTAATGTAAGTTGGCTCAAATTTTTCCTAAATGGTTTAAAAATATTTTGTTTTGTTTCTAGGATCCCAGAATACGTTGCTGGGTCAACCATAAGTTTTTTGTAGGAATAGTCTTCTTATAATGATATTTTTCGCGTGCGTTTTTCATGAACGCGTGCAATCGTTAAATCGACTTCAACATAACCAGCGATTATGAGGTACAACGTACCGTACTAGATCTGCTGAATAAACCGGACGGGTAGTTCTACAGCTGAAATACAACACCCGAGTTGATAAAGAAGTCCCTCTCTTGTACTGCATTAATTTATATGCAACAAATATATATTATTTTTCACCATCAATTATAAAACAATTTACATTCAACGATGATTCTTGCTTGAAAAAAAGTAAAGTATAACAATGTAAGTTGTGTGACGAGAACTGGATGTTCAAAATGTTGTTTCTCGCTATCCAAAATTGGTACAGCCATAATGGTTCCAATACAATGAAGGTTTTTTCGCACAGAAGCTGGATACGATCTCGATCGAAACAATGGACATGATCCGTATTATTTTCGTTCTCACTTTCGTACTCCATTAACACTGTCATCGATACTACGCTATTCGGTGTGCGACGACCTCAGATATTCGCCCTTATTCTGAATAACGACCTATCGTTTTTTGATCGTATTTCATTCGTATTCCTAATAACGCTAGCAAAATTAAAGGTAGCTAGGATTCGACCGAACCATATTTAATCGAAAAACCAATACGTCATTATTCAGAATAAGGGCGATTGTTTGCTTCGTCCAGTTGTTTTACTAGAATAGAATTCCTCTCCTTCATTGAGCTCAACTCTTGTCGATTTTTTTTCCATCCGTTTAGTCTATATCTGAAGGATTCCATTGTACGTAACGGCTGTTTCTTGTGAGTGATTTGGTTACTTCTGCTCATACATGAACAGCTCGGAATAGTTTCATTGTATATACTCCAATTCATGATCGATTCGGGAAAGTATCCCGAATCAAGTTTTCAGGGACATCAGACAAAACACAAATCTAACGTGAATATACATTCAAAATATTTATTTGAATAATAAACAGTACCCACGGTAACAATAATCTTCAATTTCAAGTGTTGCCAGTTATCTGGTTGTTTTTCCAAAGTTCATTGTCACAGTGACAGTGTACCTTTTACATTGTACCGCATATGGCAAAATGTGTCCTCGAAAATTTGTCGGAGTACTCCGTATTATTATTTGTATTTGATATCACTTCACTTGATTTTACATGTAACTAATTTTCCTCATCAAATATTGGTGACGTGATGTTCATAATAACATCCAGTAGTCACTCTTTTGCTTGAGAAAACTGAAACTGACCCAGGGTAGTTTCATGTGTTCATTTCGCACTTAGCAACGGGGGTTTGAGCAAATCTTATATAAAAATCAGGTTCGAAACTGACTCGATTTTCAGTTCAACAACGTTGAAACTTGGTTCAAAACTGGCTTCAAACAAACGGTTTGACAGCCATCGCACTATGTCCATCTCAACTTAAATGACTCGGTAGACTTTATATTCTTATTTCGGAGTATTAGAAAAAGAACGGAGTTCCTGAAATATAGTGGAATTTGGAACTGAATGGCCTGTTCCTGTTCATTGAATGACGTTTTCTGAGAATTCTGCTAAATTTATCTTCCTATTCTCTAAACCGAGGCCGTATTACCGGTTTAAAGAAAATTAGAACACTATCGTTGTTAAAGTTGATTTACATGACATTTATTGCAAATCGTTTTTTGTGATTATTTATTCTCAGTTTTTTCCGAAGCCATTTGTTGTTTGAAACAACAAACATACGACACACATGGATATCTAATGCAACAAAAATGTTGGGATATAATGAGCTTAGAGAAATGATCAAATAATTCGTTTTTAAATTTATTTCATGCGGGTGCGATCAATTAATGTTGCTTCAAAACAAAAGATGGCTTTTTGGTCAAATGGTTTCTCGTCAAAAAATTCTTTTTTCGTTAGCGGCCAACCATTCGACGGTTGCCCCGAAGTTGAAGATATAACCTTCGACATGTTGATCGTTAACGATAAATAAATGCTTTGCTTTTAAAGAAATTATATACCATTTAATTCCTCGTAGACTTAGAATTGGTACACTGATGAAGGTTGCTAATAGCACAACGGAATATTAGTATCTGTGGGAGCGGGTCATTTCGCCGAAAGTCATTGCTGGGAATTTTCGTTCTGAAAATTTTGAAAATAAAATAAAATAAATAAATCAAATTTAAATCTTTCTTGATTGTTTCAGAAGTACGATTGTAGTTCAACAAAACGGGAGTAAACATAATCATTTTTCATTTGCCTTTATTTTAAATCAATTCCAATCACGATATGAAGACTATTGAAGAATTCGACGAAATGACCCTTTCGGCGAAATGGCATTCGGCGAAATAACCCTTTCGGCGAAATGACCCTGATCCAGTAACTTCTACTATTTTATTTTCTTTAGAGTTCATTCCACTAACCGCTCAACAAAAGTAATGTTTGATGATATCATTATTCGCAACTTACAATGAAGGCCTAAATATTTTCAATTGGCATCAATTAACACTGAAATCAGTGAGTAAATTGCTATATCCTAGAACTAAAATAAAGCTGTTTAAACTTTTCTCTTCCTAGTTGGATACTGTATAACATTGGACCCTCCAGGGTTCTGTTGAAAAGTTATTTATTTAACATGTGGATCAATAAGTCCGGAAACTAATCAACAAAGTTGCAGATCTGTTTTGAAAAACATACCTTTATAAATCAACACAGTTCCCTTCTAGAGCAACACAGCCCAGCGCTTCTCAAACATTTTATTGTCTTTCTAGTAGATGGATTTATCTTTTGCCTCAAAATAAGCGTTTGTTTCACAGATTGAAGTGAAATCTCCTTCTTTGGGGAATTTTTTGAGACTTGCCAACAGGTAGTAGTCGCTGGGTGCCATATCCGGTGAATATAGCGGCAACAATTCGAAGCCCAATTCACTCACTTTGACAACAGCCTCCTTATAGACAAATGTTGATACAAACTGCCGTATGATATCTTCAGCTATCTCACACAATTTTGATTTTCGGCTTTGAAATACGATTTCACAGTTTCCGGTGTGATTACACACACACCACCGACAAATGGTTGTTTTTGATGGAGTTGCATTTTTTCAAACCATTACTGAGCTTGCACTGTGTTTGTATTTTTGTCATCAAAAAGCAATGATCATTCAACACAAATTATTTCGAATTCATGGTTTCAAGAATATCAAGACTAGAGTCACTTAAATCATTGTAACTCGTGGACCAAACATCAGAATGTCATGCTGCCAGATATGATTTGAAAGTTGGTACTCATGAAAACCATGAAAAGCAAATTTTTTTGACAACACCATCTTTGTATTAGTCCCGGGACTTATTGATCCAGGCGTTAGAAGTTATTTCGTGTGAAAATATGATTACAAAATTCGCCATTGAATATATTTTCCTAGACATGTAAAAATAATTTTTTTTTTTCAAAATCGAAACATTTTAAAACAATATTTGCAAAAAACACATTTTACTTGATATATTTTATGATTTCCAGAAATACGTTATGAGACATACCTGTTTATTGGACATTAGTTCTTTTCATTCCTTTGTTGAACAGTGAGGAATTTTATTTGTTTTCTCATATTGCAGAGTTCTGGGTGAGTCATGTCTTATTCATTCCGACCCTTGCGTTCAAAAGAATAAATTTGCAATGAGCCTCACCAAGGCTCTCATGAACTCTAATTTCTTAAGTAAAGGGTACTGATCTCGAAACCCAGATGGGTTAGCAGAGTGCTTCGATGTCTCTGTTAGCAAACAGAGAAAAATTACGATTCATGTACTCCGGCCTAAGCATAATCCAATGTTTCGCCTCCAATGTTCTGTTTCCTTTTGGTGATGAAGAAATTCTCATCCTGACAGCGACAGCTGGCGTTGGTAGTGCCGGAGACAGGAAAAGGGATCACCATCGTTGGGACTCAATCTACAGGATTTCCCCTTAGGTTTCCGAATGAGCTATTCTTCGAGGATGTCATTTCATTCTGCTCGTTGTGTAGAACTGCGTTGTTGGAGTGACAGCTCGGGGTGGCAAAAGATGTCGGCTGTTGCATACTAATGGGAATCTTATAGCTTGGGTTTGCATTTTGTCTACGAGGACATTTGAATAATTATAGTGACAGATGATAGAAACAGTACGCGTAGCATTGAATTGGTATGAAATGATAGTTGATTGTGACCCTTTAACCGGTTTGTATTTTCTATGCTGACTAGTTGAGTCGACTCAATGTTTTACTGGGAGAATTCAAGTATTTCTTAAAACAGTTTTATAGTATTGCTGAGTCTGTTATCGTTTCATTGTGAAATTGCAAATTTTAACCAATCGAATTCAGAAAATCAACTAATATTCTGGTTGAAATGGGATCGCGGGTGGTTCCGTGTAGATTAAAACTTTTTTTAGATTCTTATGGCCTCATAAAATTTTCTAGAATTTCATTTGGATCCGACTTCCGGTTCCGGAATTACCAGGATATATGTGCAAACTTATTTAAAAAATTCGCACTCAATTTTATCGGAAATTTTTCAACCGATTTTCACAAACTAAGAAGCAAATAAAAAGTCTTAAAATTCTTCATAAAGTCCCCGAGAATCGACTTCCGTTTCCGGCAGTACAGTGCGATTAGTGCAAATTTTATTCACAAGCGATGGCGAACGAGGTGCACATTTTTATAAAATTTACTGCTAAATTCATCTAGTTGGCAGATCTTATTAGTGAATATATAAAACTACTTTGGGACTAATAGTCCTCGGTTTCCGCTTCCGAAAGCACCGATAATAGTGAAGAAAATATCCTAAAACATACATACATACATCGATTTCTAAGCGACGGCTAAACAGGTTATCACAAATCATGATTCAAATTGAAGCTCTTATTGTTTTGAAGGATACTGTGCAATTTCATCCAGATCCGACTTCCGGTTCCGAAATTATAGGGCGATGAGTGTCAAAACATTGAAATCGTCATTCAAAATGACGGTTGCCACATTGAAATTAATATTTTTCAGGTGAAAAAATGTAAATTTTTAATTCTTTTATTCAATTTGTACCTACTTGTTTGTGTTATTACAAGATCATGGTAACGATGCTTTTCTATAGAAGTACACTTTTTTTCTATACAAGTGCACTGAAAATTGACTCGGGGGCTAAGTGTTCTATATCATTCGACACAGTTTATCAAGCTGAGCAATGTGTGTGTCTGTGCGTATATGTGTGTGAGTATGTGTCAAATAATGTCGCTCATAGAATAAAAAATCTCGTAGTTACATAGGTTGCTAATGAAATTCACACCGTCATTTAGAGCGACGGTGCAAAACATGGTAAAATTCTTCTAGATTTGGCTTAAATTGATTCAATTTGTAGGCTATATTAGTTACTTGCTAAACGAACCGACTTCGTTAATACTGGCTCCAAGTTCCCGGTTACAGAAGTACCGGAAATAGTGGTCAACAAGTTTAAAACAAAATTCACTCAATTTTCACAGAGATCATTTGGTCGATTTCCATAAACCGACTCAAATAAAAATTTGTGTAGTCCTATAGGTTGCTGTTTAATTTCATCCGGGTACTAGATCCGGTTCCAGAAATATAGGGTAAAGTGTGTTTAATCATTAAGTGCGACGATTCAAAAGAACTGGACATAACTGTTTACAATTGAACTGGTTATTTTATTCAAGATTGAAAAAAAAAATGTCTTCTCAGAATCTTCTAGTGATATTTTTGAAAATATAAGTAATATGAGAAAGGCATCATTACACCACTAGGTGGACTAAAAAGGTTTTTACGGTAAATTTTGATAATGTTAGTGTATCTTTCGGTTGTCATCGTTAACGTTCCAATTTCAGTAGAATGTAGAATAAATATTTTTTTTTCAAAAAAAGAAAATTTATTCAGGCGCAGGTCTTTCCGCCTACAAGCTTTACGTGACCGATTGACTCATATTTCTGTTACATACGTATATATTTTATTCCTATTGGATCTCGTTTTCTCCCTTTTTCTAGGGGGAGTGGAGCTTCCATTTCCATTTATCGAGGATTGAGGGTCACTTTGTCCGTGGCTCATCGTGTCATCCATCGTCGGTGTTGTGTGTGGTTTCTGTTTTCTTTTCGTTTTACTTGTTGATCGTAGTCTTGAGCTGGTTGATGTAGATGCGTCTTGTTGTATATTGATTGCAGTTGATAGTTGGTTTGATGCTGAAAGCGTTTTGAAGCAGATGTACCGGGTTCACTAGTTACCGCTGCAAAACGGTTGTCCTTATCTTTGGTTGAAGATGTCCTTTTCGCAGTTTCAGTGCAAGGTTTGCCGTAGTGTGCAGGTTGTTCACATAATCTACATATAATCAGCTGATTCTCATGGGTAATCAGCGTTTTACACGGATGCCTCCTGCCTTGTCTACAAATGATGTAACATGGAATTGCCTTATGTAGTCGCATACGTATAACTGGCACGCCATTCCCGATACCGGGGAAAAAATATAGTAAGACGCCTTGTTGAACTGAATTTCAATTACATTATTAACATCTAGATGCATTCGTTCTTTAAGTAAGATTTCAATTTCGTTTGCTACTGATCTAACTTTGCAGCGTTTGAAATCAATACAAATTGAAATTGGTCTTGTAGGTTTCAGACTTTTGTTAACCGTATTTGCCCATTTCGTACACTCTATTGTTTGCTACACTGTATTGTCTTTGTTTCTGTTTGTTAGAATATATATATATATATATATATATATATATATATATATATATATATATATATATATATATATATATGTATATATATATATATATATATATATATATATATATATATATATATATATATATATATATATATATATATATATATATATATATATATATATATATATATATATATATATCTTTTTGAAAACTGCCGTCAGGAATCATTACTACCTACAATTTGCACCATAATGTTTTCTCTTCGAATATCGAAATTTTTACATCTTCAATGCCGAAAATGATGTTATTTGACGAATCTGTATTTCTACTGAATGTATAACTGTAATTCTTCATTATTTTTCATTAATTCACTGAAAATAAAAACTTTTACTGAGATTGTAAAAAAATGACATCTTAGTGTACACACACCGAGTCAGAGTCAGAGAAATGTGAATTGTATCTTTTAGACATTCAATAGAACAAACAAGGTCCAGATGAGTTAGGAACCTTATTTGTACTATGATGCAAACATTATCACATATTCGGTAAATGCGACATTTGCTTACTTCAATCATGAACACCTGTCGCGTTTTTTGTAACGTCCAATTAACTCGCAGAGAGTTAGTCAAAACATTAACAGAAAAAAAAAAGTTTTGTCTTTCGTCTGGTGTTAAACTTAATACTCTATTTGCAATGATTCTTCTGCAGTCCCTCTTTAATGTGGATGTTGACAGATGGCGTATTGGAAAATATGAGACATTTCATCTCTAATTCCGAGGCAAATAACTGCGAAATTCCTTGGCACATGATAAGTCATTCTTTATTTTCAATACACTTTTGCATCTCTTCTTGTTCGATTGGGTACATTCACCGAGGACAACGTCTGTTCTACAGTGGAGGACCTCTTCCTTATCTTCTGTAATTTGTATCAGTTGATGGCAGAATATTTGTTATTTCCGGTTCCATCTTACCGCCAATCATTTAGCGCATGCATTTTTAATGCAAAGCAAAAGGTCGTATACCACATGCACTCCCAATTGATTTCCGTTTATTTTTGTAAACTAAATACATTCCCTTGAAATAATTATTGAGCCATTTTCGCCACTTGCATACTTGGGCAAACGAGAAAAAGTAAAGCAGTCGGATGGGGCCTGGACTGGCGCGTTTGTCACATGGTCAAGCACTTCCCATTGGAGATTTGTCAGCATGTCGCGAACGCCTTTTGACCTGTGCGAAGGTCCATTGTTGAGGAATAACATCAAATTTTGTTGTCTTTCTTTATATTCATGTTGGTTTTCCGCAAGTAGGAGAAAAGACTTATGGATGATTACAGCTTTACAGCTCGCCAGTTCTTCAAACCCACAAGAATAGAGGATGCATTGTCCTGCTTCAATCCATCTAATGTCACATATGTTACATATAGACTATTCTGATGCTTGATCCATCAAGTGATGCACAAATTTAACTAATGAAAGAATTTCATCTCATTTAAGATACAATTTAAAAATTATATATAAACTAATTTAATTATACGTTCCAAGTGTAACCAACAGATACTGTCTGAAACTGAACTATCCACTAACGCTTACTAAGTGAATAACTTTCTCCAGTGAAACTCGCACGAAAATCAAACTAACAATAATTTCAGGTCTAATCCATTTTTCTTTTACGAAATAAGTAAAAGCGAAAGCAAAACCACACTCAGCTGCGAAGTGTATCCGAGTGAAAGTCAAGAAGTGTTATTAGTCCACGTTATGTAAACCACAACAACGAGGGTGGCTTTCCGCCGAAGCCGAAGAAATCGAAGAGGCAGAATGAAACTAGCACATCGTAGTATGTCCTCTGTGACTGTACACATGAATGTTTAGTGGGATTCAGTTTCCTTTGTGGAGTAGTAGAAAAAAACAAGAATAAGCATACTTCGTACCGTTCTAACGTCACATGATTTTACGAGCCAACGCAGCCGATGAAGAAGGGTGTTTGCAGCTATCGGGGAAAAGCATATTTTTCGCCTCATTTCCCCATCAATATTGTACGAACGGGCGTATAGAAAAACTCGTTAAGTGAATAAACATTGCCTCCGCGTACGGAAGGATTAGAGTTGGGTGGAATAGGCGGGGAAATATTGCTGTACGATTATAGAAATGAATGCGTTCTGGGTAAACGACTCCCCTTTGGCCGTTAGTTAGTGCTGCTACCGGTGTACAGTGGGACGAAACTATCAACCATTTGCACTTACCGTTGGCGCCATCGTCTCTGGCCAGCTGCCGGAAAGCGGAAGTTTACTGCTGGGAAATTCTGGCTCGCTGCAATGAATGGAGCAGTATTTTATGATCTCTCTAATGCCATTTGATACGTCATAGTCGTAAAATTAAACAATTTATTCGCTACTTTGCATAAGTGTTGAACAAGGTGCTCCTGGTCGTTCGGTGAGGATAGCCCAGAACTGGCTTCGTTCTTGTCGTTGTACAATAACTAGAACGAGAGAACGATACAAACCATGACATAATTTCATATTTTCTCGTCGAGACATCGCAGTGGTTCTACAAGTGGTGTGATGAAACAGTTTTGAGGGCCCGACCAGTACGGGCTCCTTTGATATATGTGAATTCTACAAAGTCGTCCCCGAAAAAGATCCCATCACGTGTTGAGCGGCCATCAATCAGGCTATACTGTTACTAGCTGACAGAATTTGGTAATTATCGTTAATAGACGTGCTAGAAGTTGAAGTGTTTTATTAAGACATTGGAAAAAGCAATGGATCGTTGATGTCATCAAAGCTGTTATATGGAAATTCACGCGAGGAAGAAGCATATCGATAAAAATTTAACGTATTGCTGCATTTGAGAAGTACAACTACACACTAGGTGGCATTGGATATTCGTTGATTTTAAGCTAATGAGTTCACACTTTTGGCTCGATTAATTTGAAGGTAAGTGAAATTATTTTTATTGGATTTTCCATAAACTATGTCTTGTAACTAACTGAATTACCCGGTGTTGCTCGGAAATATTTTCTGAAGACAAGACTGCCAAAGATGATGTGAATTCTTCCGCCAACTGAAACACTCTGAATGTGGTAAAACCCAACTTAGAAGGCAACCGTATATATTCAGATTGCACCCATCCAATGTGTAGTCTAAGATCTCCTGATATTCATAATTTTTGCGAAACTCTCGCCAAATCAGGACAGTACTCCTTCCACGTGATAAATATTCTTATGATCACATTATTTACAAGTAACCGATCATGATTTTGAAAGTCTGCTTATCATCGTAACTACATTCGTAATATGTAATAACGAATTTGTTAAAACAAATCCCGTAAATTTATTTCCATCATCTAAGGTCGGCAGCCATTTCGGTTAAAAAAAAAACGCACATTGGTTATATGATTTTCAAATCAATTTAGATCAATGTTACCTCCCTTCGTTAAAGACACACTCAATCTCCCCCTTGTGAATATTTTTATGACTTTCAAAGAGTTTCCAGAAATGTGTAATATTCGTCAATTTGACCTTACACCTTTATAACATATGTCAAAGCATTCATACATAGGGAAAGGTGTTCGGTTGCCGGCAGTGTTTGGTTCGGTAACCATCCAAATATTCGACCAAGAGAGCCAAGGCGAAGTCCCCATCAGACAATGAAGACTTTTCTCCAAAACACCTCCGGTTTCCAGTTTTCCTTTCAATAATTGCATTCTTTATTTATATTTTCCCGAAATTTCTTGAGGTGCCGGTAATCGAACACCTTTTTTGAAATTGCCAAAATTTATCAATTTACTAAAGTGATAATAAATTTTTTTCAATCAAATGAATCAACTTAGTTCCTTCATCAGTTGTTAGCTTTCCATTGATGTAAAGATGTCCGCATAATGTGCACTAAGTCGGACGTTATGAGCTCAAAATAGAAGGGTGCCGGTGACCGAACACTCTCCCTTACATTCACGATAATATTTGCATGCCTGAATCTCAAATTTACGTATTCTAACTACACCTTTTTTCGTAAACTTATATCATAGTTTAGAAAAAAGTCAGTTAAGTTGTTCTGGATTGCATGCACTTCACTGTGTATCGATATGGTTCTATGTTGTTTTTATGGGGCCAATACTATGAAATTCTTTCCCCTCTCTTCTTTCACAAAATATAGGAGATTAACATTGATTTTCAAGATCTCCAACAACTAGTCCAGTCCAAATATTCTTTGGATTTCCCCTTGTGAACTGCAATAAGTATCTATGCCCGTCAAGAAGGGTTATTTGTCGTCAAATTCGATCAATATGTGCAATAAAACCCCTCTTTTTAGAAAAACTTGCAATAAACTTGAACCTTTTGTTCAACTCTGCGGTGTACAAAAATATCTATGCTTGCCAATAAAAACAATTAACACATGCTATGTCTTCCCACTTTAAACATACACTTACGATCACATCGGAAGGGTAAAAATTATTTATGTCGAGCTTGGTGATAATTTACTGAGTTGTTCCGGAGTATGTATGAGTTGCAAAAAATATTTGTGCTCGCAAAATGTTGATTTTCACAAAAAATCGAAACATTGCTCCCCCTAGTTAAGAACACTTACTACACCTTTTTCGCCTTAAAATACCATGGTAACTTACGAATAGTAAGAAGTACTTGTTCGAAATTGATTTAAATTTGAGCAAAAGTGAGAAAGATTGTGAAAATTCGTTTTATGTTCAATTCTATTCAAACTATAATTCAGTATACTGAACATTAGAAAATAAGAATTTTAACACAACACATATCGATTTAACTAGGTTATGGCTTGTTCAGAAAGCATGCCTTTTAAGGGGCGGGTAGGGTCAAACACTTTTGAAAAATCATTTATTATTTTCTTTATATTTTCCTACAGTAAAACATTTCAAGAATTTTCTTTGAAATTTTCAAGCCTATTGGAACGAAACTCTGAAGGTTATGGACCTTTATCTATGACTATCTCATTCTACGAAGAAGCAAGAGCTCGGCGCACAAGCCCAAGAATTCTACTTCGATTGACTCCAAAACTTGACAAAACATTCTTGAAATGTTATTATAAAAGAAAAAAAATGATTTTTTGAAAATGTTAGATCCTACGGGCTCCCTGGAGTTACTAATTGTTTCCATTGATTTTATAGACAAAAACCTTTAAACGCGTTTTTCTCGAAAGCAGGTTTTGAAAGTCCGTGTCCATCGTCATTCAAAAATTACTGCACCAATTTTTTTTTGCACACACTTTCTACATATAAAAAACCCCAACGTTTTCCTTTTCGTTGTTTGTTACTTTGGGGAGGTTTAACAGCTACAAAATGGCGGATTTTTTCGTGAAAATCGTAGTTTTCATTTCAAACAACCACCAAAAATTAAAAAAAAACAAACAGAATCGTTGGGGTCTAGAAAAACTTGGCACTCTACCTATGCTGCGTTCATTTGTTCACTTCTGATTAGTCTGCGTTGAGATACAGTGGACACCGCAAATCATGAGTTTTAAGAAGCGTCCTCAAAAATATCTCTTCACCGACTTATTTCTTTCTACGAAAAAATTACAAAGTGTTGTTCGAATGATGCTTTTTATCATGGAAAATATTTGAATCTATTATGTTGAACGATAACTTTGGAAAAAAATCGCCCCTTAAGGTACGAAAAAACATTGTCTGAAGTACGTCTCAGAAGTCCCAATTTGGAGAAAATCATTTCGACTTACTTTATTATGGGTCACTTCTTAAAATTTACTCTCTGGGAGAGTGATAAGACTTTCGCGAGTCTTGTTGCAGCAACATAATTCCATATAATCGGAAATATGGTCAGCAATTTATGATAAAATTTGCAGTAATAAGAAATAACCACAAATAACTCAAAATTGAAGTTATCTAAAATATATGGTATAAACGAGCATTAAGCTGAAATTCAGTACCAAAATAAAGAGCACAAAATTTCAACTACATGAATTGAAAAAAATATTGCACAAAGCATATCGTGCAAATCCGACACATAGAAATACGGAATGTTTTCAGTGGTTGAGTGCAGTGGGCTTACGGCATGTTTTGTTAGCTAATAGAACACAAATTATTTACTAGTTCGTGTTCGCATCTCATCCGACGCAGTCAAAAATCACTTACGGTCGAAACGACAGAAACAAAGACAATACAGTCTAGGGAACAATTGAGTGTACGAAATGAATAAATGCGATTTAACAAAGCCTGAAACTTGGTCTACAAGACCAAATGCAATTTGTATTGATTTCAAGCGCTGCAAAGTGAGACCAGCAGCAAACGAAATTGAAATCTTGCTTAAGGAACGAATGCATCTAGACGTTAATAATGAGTGAGATTCAAAGCGTCTTACTCTGTGTACATTATGTTCAAACGTGAAAGAGATGAAATTGCACTCGCTTTGGTTAACACCGAGGTGCACAGTGATGATCATGACAATGTTAAATATAAAATCCCTGAGTACATGGTGGACAATGCCATAGAATTCAATTTTGTGAACAACCTGCACACTACGGCAAACCTTGCACTGAAACTGCGAAAAGAACACCTTCAACCAAATACAATATCAACCGTACAACATCGCAAACTAGTCAGCGCAGTACTCTTGTCTCACCATCAAACCAACCAGCAACTGCATCAAATGTACAACAAGGCGCATCTACAACAAATAGCAATGAGCTCAAGACTGCGAACAACAAGGTAACAACAATACCACCGATGCGGCAATGGATGACGAGACGAGCCACGAACAAAGTGCCACTCAACCATCGCAGTATGGAAATGGAATCTCCTCTCCCCCTAGAAAAAGGGTGACAACGAGGTCGAATACGAAAGAAATTTTATTTGAAAAATCGGCCACGTAAAGCTTGTGCGCAAAAAGGCCTGAAAAGAAATATAAAAAAAAAAAACAAATTTTTTAAGCTATTACAGGGTCCGCCATGTAACTCTTTTTTTTAAACATGCAATAAAACACAAACGGTTCATACGATTTCAAAATTTATATTTTCATATTAAAGTACAATCCTCCCGGTTAATTTTGGAATATAATTTCATTCAAATGGCTGCCTCGGCTGGCCTTGCAGTACGCCATACCGTCGGTCCAGTTTTTCAGTACATTTTCGATTGTATGCAGCTTTATTTCAGGCTGCACGAATGTTGTCCTTCAAGGCTTGAATTGTCTCTGGCTTGTCCACATAACACTTATCTTTGACAGCCCCCCAAAAATAATAGTCTAACGGCGTCAAATCACAGATCCGAGGCAGCCAAACGACATCAAAATTTTGACTGATAATTCGATCTTCGAAGACTGTGCGCAGAAGATCGATCGTAGCGTTGGCTGTGTGGCACGGTGCGCCGTCTTGTTGAAACCAAATGGTGTCCAAGGATTCCTCTTTAATTAACGGGAAGAACCAATCGCTAATCATGGCGCGGTAGCATTCGCCATTGACCGTGACGGCGGCTCCTGCCTCTTTTTCGAAGAAAAATGGGCCAATGATGCCACCAGACCAAAAGCCGTACCAAACCGTCACTCTCTGAGGATGCATCGGCTTCTCCATGATAACGTGCGGGTTTTCCGTTCCTCAGATACGACAATTTTGCTAATGAACATACCCGCCGAGATGAAAATGTGCCTCATCCGAGAAGATGATTTTTTGGCTAAAATCGGCGTCTTCTTCAAGCTGATTTTCAAAGTAAAACTGCACTATTTTCACGCGTTTCTCAAGCGTAAACACAACCATTTTCGTTCAGCGGAAGGATAAAACTAAGTTTCTGTCAAATCAGAAGTGACATTAATGTTACCAATGTCGAAATAACCGCTAGTTCAAATACAAAAGTTAGATGGCGGACCCTGTAAACCATGAGAATTTCTATAGACTCATAATAGGAAGGCACCATGCGTGTATGTTGTTCAAGAAGGTCAATTTAGTCATTTATAACCAAAACGCTCTTATAATTGATTTTTTCACAAATTACGAAATTGTTCATTCTTTGTTACGGATCAAAACCTTTAGAATGATGAGACTTCTTAACCTAGCTTACCAACTATGTGTGATATTCTCCTTTCCGTAGATAATCCGTTTCATTCAAATACCCTTTGCCGGCCTTCACTCACAACTTTCCTCTTGTTATCCAGCACTCGGCCACACAGCCTCCATGCTAACACAATCATCCTCAAACTCCATGTGGTTAACACATAACCCAGGATACTACATCCTCCACATCAACGATAGAAATGTTGATTACTAGATATTCACGATTGCAACTACCGAGATATCTGTGCAATTACTCTACCTATTTACGATCAGCTAAATTAGTTTTAAAAGTGACTATTCGTGGTTGTCTGTTCTATCAGGAATAAGCCATCAGTTCAACAAAGGAGAAGTAGCAAACATCTACCTGTTTTTAGACGACAATCCTTCGACTTCCTCGGGCTTAATCAAAAGAAAAAAATTATGACGTATTGGTGAATACAATGAAAATATGATAAACTGTAAGTAGTTTTTAATGATATGGAATCCACTCGTATTACAACTCACAAATTTCTTCAGAAACTCGAGAGCCAACATCTACTTATTCTTTCATACTATTGCTATTGCTCTAAACAGACATGTAATCCCTGCACACAATCATCAGCTGGTGCGCATACTCGTGGCACAACGAATGAGAGCAAAAGCCCTCCTGTCACACTGTTCGATTGATTGCACCAAACATACGAACGTGTGCGAATAGCTGCGGGTGGGACACTTCCGTTCGCACATGTTTCTTTAATCCTCAAACCCTGCACACACATTACTGAAACTAACTGCCATATTTCGGAACCTAGTAATTTCGACGAGTCACTTACACCCTCGCACTACAATTCTAGTCATATTATAATCATTCGAGCAAGTTCACATATCTGTCACGCACAAATGTATACTAAGATATTTGAATGTCAAATGTATACTAAAATATTTGAATACTGTATAAATATACGTGTGATACTGTTAAGTTTGGTGTCGATTGAAATTTTATCATATATTTCTATATATCGTACTTTGTTTGCCAACTTATTACCTAAAAATGCGGAGAAGCACTTTAGTTGATTTTAGGTAGGTTTTTACCGAAAATTAGATAGCGACTGGTAAGAGTGTATGTTTTACTATACGCAATGTTGATAGTTTTTTTTCCCTTAATTTTTTTACTTTGCTGAACTCTGTGCAAAGTATTTCATGTTGGCCATGGGCTTTACCCGACGCAACTGTCATTCTTCTAATTATAAAGCGCTATCCACACTAGGCCGTGACGTATCCGGAACGGAACCGCAACGTGCCGGGATTTATTTGTTAAATATTCTCATCATACCGTGCACTTTCCGTGTCGCTACCGTTGCTATTAGTAACATACACAATCGTTGCATTTGATGTGCTTCTGTTCCTCACGAAAATGGCACATTTTTACAACGAAGAATTGGCCAGAATTGCAATTGCTCTGAATGACGAAGATAATCAGCAGCTTAAAAAAAAGAAAGAAGATTTGGACGCAAGAACTTTGGCGAAAAAGAGCAGTTGAGGGTGAATTCACCACCTTATATAAGCAGCTTGTGAATGACTAGATGAAGGAATATTTCCGAATGTCAGAAGCCTGTGGAATATTTCCGAATGTCAGAAGCCTCGCTGTTGAGTAAAATTCATCCGCGTCTTTAAAAGCATGACACTACATTCCGATTAGCAGTGACTCCCGAGAGGCTGGCAGTTTGTTTAAGGTATTTTCATTAATTTGTTTAAAAGATTTCATTGTAAATGTGAAGAAAACTCCAACCAAAAATTGAATAACGATCGTTGAGATGGCTTATAGTTTATGTTCGTCTCATGATTTCAGATATTTAGCAACAGGAGACACGCAAAAAACCATAGCATTTAGTTACAGACTTGGGACTGTCTACCAGATTGTTCACGAGATATGTCGTGTAATTACCGAAAAATTAATCGACGATGCACTACCGAAACCAACAGAAGATATGTGAAAGAAGATTGCTAACCATTTTTGTGGAATTTCCCGCTGTCTTGGAGCCTTGGATGGAAAGCATGTGACAATTCAAGTACCTGCCAATAGTGTTTTTGAGTCAACGCATGCTTTGACCGTGCTTCGGACGTGTGTCGATACAGACACGGGTACGACACGGTCTAGTGAGAATATTCACATGGAGCTGCATTAAACAATTTTGAAGCGTAATACGGACGGAATCCGGTCCAGTCCCGTTCCGGATACGTCACGGCCTAGTGCGAATAGCGCTTAAAGCATTAAACATCTAAACTCTACTCAAACTTCAGTAGCATTTTTTTCATACATTTATCTTTTTTTTCGTTTGTTCGTTTTGTTTCCATACTGGCCATGAGCCATATCTAGTTTAAGAAGTACATGTCATATCAGTATAAGAATAATAGAAATAATTTTAGAATTCTTAAATTCGATTTGTGGATATTCTTTCAACTCGCTATACAATTTGTATTTTCAAGCCGAGTTTGACCAGTAAGTTATTGGAATTAATGCCATATTAATTCCCAACTTAAATTTAAAAATCCCCTACACAACCCCGATATTTTTTACTCTCGTGAGTTCCGCCTTATAACTTTACCGTTACAATTATGCAAGTAACGCATTGAAAGTTTGCAAAATTCACATAATCAATCAATTAGTAGGTTCGATTGTCGATATTCTGATGCGTGGAAAAAGTATGTCAGTTTTATTCGTATTCAAGTCATCCAGTTATGTCTTTGACATTACCCTTCCGTATTTTTTACTCTCAAACATACATCTACAGGTACTTCAAGAATAATATTTCTTCTTTTCTCTTTTTATGTACAATGAAATAATGAAAATTGATCTTTTTTTAAAAGCACCTACGGTTATAGACTTGAAAGATTCGTTATCATGAGCCACAAAATTCGGAACGCATTGAAAATATTTTTGTTTGAAAAATAGATCTATCGAGAGGCTATCGCCGACATGGTTTTTGCAATTGCTTTGAGCAGACTCGACATTCGATTAAATACGAAAAGCAATTAGATTGGAGTGTCATTTCCGCTACATCTTGTTCTATTTTGTAACCGACAGTTGGATTGTAATTGAATTTCCGTCTCGAATTGAAATAGACATCCATTATCGGTGGCGGTGTCACAGCTGTCCTTCATCTATATTGAATAATGGCGTTCTCGCTAGTTGTTGGGTGAAATATAGAATATGACACAGTAGAAAACTCCCGTAAAGTCATTTTCCAATCCAACAAAAAATGGAATGATGGGGTGTAACGCTCTCTTGCTTTTCTCAGAAAATAGGAAGCTTTTCGAAAAAAAAGTTCTTCTGTATATTAATGGAATAACAATGTTGAGTACTCGAAATTGAGCAATTTGACGTCTCTGATACTCACACCGATGCATAGTGCACAGATCTATTCATATACGAAATTAGAATGTGTGCGAACCGAAGTCAAAGTTTGTTGTGGGTTCCATCTTACACTGAGGTAAAAACATTTTTGACTCATAATCATACACTGCGGAAAATGCATATAGAGTTTCGAAAGCTATGAACTTATGAACCAAGTAGAAGACAGTTCCATTACGTGTTATAGAGTTTCATACACCGTTTTATGCCTTTCTCAACTGTTCTATTGACATTGCAGTATTTTTTATTGCATATATGTCTTCAATACTTGGCACGATGCGGCTCGACAAATTCACACTACACTCCAAAAAAATTTGAATTTTATAGGTGACTCAATCCCTCATACGATGTAATTCATAAAGACCTAATTCGTCAAATGACGGAAAATTTCATTTGTATTGACTTAATGTTAGATTAGCTTGAATTTTACTGGTTTCGACTATAACTTGCGTTCTGCTAGCAGGTGCGACTGTATAAATTTAAATGCACCCTTTACCAACCAAGCCAATGCATGCTTCTGTGGCTCAGTCGATTAACAGACGTACTTGCGATCCAATGATTCTCGGTTCAAGTCGCGTCGGTTGCTATCAGTATTCTTTTTTTTTATTTCGATGAATTTCATGTCATGGAGTTTTAGACACAATATTAAATGAAAACGTTGAAATAAAAGAAGAATACTGATAGCAACCGCGCCGCGACTTGAACCGAGAATCATTGGATCGCATGTACGTCTGTTAATCGACTGAGCCACAGCAGCATACATCTGCTTGGTTGGTAAACGGTGCATTTAAATTCATATAGTCGCTCCTGCTAGCATAATGCAAGTTACAGTCGAAACCAGTAAAATTCAAGCTAATCTAACATTAAGTCAATACAAATGAAATTTTTCGTCATTTAACGAATTAGGTCTTTATGAACTACATCGTATGAGGAATCAACTCACCTGTATTATTCAGAATTTTTTGGGTGTACATATAAATGGTTTACAATGTTCACTTACATACTACGCATTATTTCTACGACAAAACTGAGATTTTGTTTGATTTTTTGACATAATAAGGTCGCACTATTGATTGTAATGGCGTATTATTTGGTTGACTGGACTGTATTTTGCATAATTTTTCATTGTACGTCTTTCTAAAAATAATTTCCTGGGACGTAATTGACGGATAGGCATATAAAAATTTAATTGCGATAATAATGGAGCTGAGAATATTGTCGCTGGTGAAATAAAGCATTTGAAAGTCGCGGCGTTATCTAAGTGTTCTTATATTGATGAGCATGCAGCGTGCTTCATATGATGGTAGAGGAAATGTTGTCCAGTTGAATTTACGAAGTGCATATAAAAAAATGACATTCAATGCGTTCTTCGTGAATAATATTATATATAGAGTTGGAGTAGACTTTTGCAGCACCAAATGTGAAATAGATTGATTTTGTTCTGGAATATTACAGCGTCGTTGTTATTTTTAATTTCCATGAAAAGTTTCATGTCGTCTGCACATATAAACACTTTTAGATTTTTGAGTATGAAGGAAATATCGATTATATGCAATATGAAAAGAAGAGGTCCTAGGTAAAAACCCTGGGGTACGCCAGATGTAACATTAATTGATTAAGAGTTTATGTTTTGGAAGCGAACTACTTGTACACGATTCGTATGATTCAAGCCACTCCAGAAGGCCATTCTATGCCATATTTTTGTTGTAGTTGTAGTTGTTTCAGTACAGTCGAAAGATTTACTAAAGTCGGTGAAAAGAGGTGAGATGATGACACCCATCAACTAGTTTAACGAGTTTGAGCAACTGTTTTTAGAACCACCATATTGAAAAAATATAAAGAATACATTTTTATGAAGTTATTTTAACTGTGAAAAGAGTAATTTTGAAATATTGATAAAATAATGGATTGAAGATTGTAAACCCTGTTTAAATTTTTGCTTTTTCATGAAACTTTTTTATCGTTAGTTTTTATTCGAATTATTTCTTATTTTTGTGTAAATTGTTATGGTTTTATCGATTTGACTTAAGTTTTTATTTAGTCACGTTATTCATTCGATGTACAATACCAAAACTTCAATTAATTAGGCATTTTCATATCTCGGGAGATTATAAGTTGAGTTTCGGAGGGGTATACGGTATACGCGCCTGAACAACATAAAAAATCTTTTGTTTGACGAAAATAATCGGAAAATCATATTATTGAACAAGCAGGGCTGTGATTGTCATTTTGAATAAACAAGGTCTAAGACATTTGAAATAAGGCCGAACGTCTATTTTCGTGGATGTAGTAACTGTGTTGCATTGAAAGACTCGAATGACCGACAAAAGAAATCACGTTCTGTTCACTGGCTGAGATCCGTTGGATACACAATACGAGATAAGCTGGTGGCCATCATTTTAGCTTGTGGTGAAAATTTTCTCGTGAATTTGGCGGGTCGGGTCTAGTAAAAAGCCAATAAACATCGTAAAAGAACGTAGTTGGAAATTTTATTGCATTGTACGGCGTGTTTTCAAGTACGTAGCACTCATTTACAAGTGTTAATATTATAGAAGTATTCCAATATTATAGAAATGTGATAAAACCAATATTATAGAAATATGATAAAAGTGTTCAGTAATTGGAACTAGATGTGATTTGACGGATGGTCCTGTGCTAATCATTCGTCGAGACGTGGTGTTACGAAAAATGGTCACAATGTTTCATCACATCATCATACTGTCTGAATACCGGAACACCGAAGTCGGGATGGGCGCATTGTTCTCAAGTAGGTTTCAGCTTGTTTAATTGGGTGACAAAATGTGAATAGTGAAGAGGTTGTTGACACGTGATATGCAATCATAATTATTACATATTGGACAGACAATTAAATCTGTCTTGTAAAGAAACTTTTAGCTTGACAATATTTATTTCGCTTTTGTTTGTTTGGTCCTTTCTCTAGTGGAATGCTTCGAATGACAAGAACTCTCACAACTGATAACTAGGATAGATAAGTGAAAATATAGGTCAATGGGCTAAAAAGCAATCTTGAACCTTACTGCTGCTCATTTTCGTAAGCGATTTTTTTACGGATTTTCCACGCGATAACAAGAATCGTGTAAAAGTGTTAGTTTAGTGGCGAATGATCACGCCAACTTCAATTTATTTTCTCAGATTGCTAAAAGTTACTTAGGAATGTGCGATAGTATCATGATTTATTCGAGGCGACTACTTTTAATGTTCGAGCGATGTAGGATTGCTTTTAGTAAGAACGTTGTAGGTCATTTGAGAATCGCATTTCATTTAGTATGATTTATTTTATCAACCTCCAAATTGATTTAAAATTGAAAATTGTGTTACGACTTTTCTACCAAGCACTGGAATAACTTGTAAGCCAAATCTACATACATAGATACTTTCCAGAACAAGATTTTTACAAGTAGAGGCGAGCTTTTTCCTGTTTCGATAGTAAACACAAGCATCCAATGATTTGGAACGGGAGTTATCACACCACTTCAAGTCAAAAGTAGCAGAGCATGCCTTTTCCGAGAACCATGAATTCACTACCAATGACATAAAAATATTAAGACAAATTTCCAACCCATGGAATTTAGATACGGCAGAAAGTTTAGAAATTTTCAACCATAAATCCACTTCTATAATAAACAGAGACCAAAGAAATAGGTTTTCCTGGCTTTTTAAGTTACTATCTACACACAGGGGACAAACAAAAATAGAAAACTTAACCTCTTCCTAGACTAAACAATTTTTCCAAGGTATTTCTACCTTTTGTTAGGATTCTACCTACTTCCGTTTCATATAAAAGGACCAATATTGCAGCATTCTTTCAATAAATCTTCAAAAACCTGAACAATATAAGTAATATTCGAAATACGTACCTGTGATGTGACGTTCATTATACATGACTTAAAGTGTTGTGAGGTACATAGTGAATGTGTATAGTGACGTTATATACCTATAGTAGAATTGAATGGAGTTAAAATTTTTTATTCTAGTAAAAAAAAAAATAGGAAACTGACGGCGCGTGCGATCATATTTTAAATTGATACAGATTCATAATTTGAAACGTTATATTATGCGACTGGTGGATCACATTATCGAAGTATGCCTTTGTGTGTATGTATCTATGTGCGTGTGAATGAAACAAATATAGGTTCTAAGTTTTCTCAGAAATACCAGAACCGACTTTTACAAGTGTTGGTTCAAATAAACGGCAGAATGTGAAAGTTTGAGAAGGCCAACTTAATTAGTAAAAACCCCGACATAGTTTGTTACAACCATCATTCAGTAAAAACCATTCAAGCGAAGAGGTTGTGTTTCGATTGTACTGGCTCGTGAGTTAACGGCTGATACCGAGACAATTCTAAGCTTCAGGTAGTTAAACTGCCCATAGCAAACGTAATATTCGGGGCGTTTCCCGACTGGAAAGCTAGCAACGAAGGCCATCCCGTTCATACGCACAGAGGTGTAGAAACACAGAGGTGCGAGAGCATAGAAGTGACGAGTCACAGAGGTGCCATCGCATAAAGGTGCGAAGACGAAGGGGTGCAAAGGCACAAAGGTGCTAAAGCAACCCAGTGCTGATCTAGCAGGTACCAGAATTTGTACGCTGCGTAGGATCAAAAGAGACGGCATATATCGCGAGGTGCTACACTGCAAGCATCGCATTTGATCGCCACCAAGAGCAAAAGCACTGTACCTGGGGTCAGGTACAGGCAGCACAGCAAGTGCAGTGGTGTTCACAACGACGGCAGAGCAACTGAGATAGCAGTAAACGACAGAAGACTGCCAATTGGAAACAGCAGAAGACTGCCAATTGGAAATCGTTGGAAGAGCTTCACGTCGTTCTTCACGATAAAGGAACAGAGACATCAGCTACAAGGTAGATTTAATTTAATTTATTTTTTATTTCTTATATCTGAAATTTTACTAAACATAAGTTTTTATTTTGGTATTATTAATTTACAAAAAAATTTAATGTAATGGATGATCTTATGGAAGATCATCCGAATCCGATTCCGGATACTAGTAAGAGTTTAAGTACTCCGAGGGCTAAACATTATCCACAGGGTACCACTGGGCCATGGATAGTCTATCTTCGAAAAAAAGAAAAGATTTTAAATTTGATGCAAATTACCAAGGATTTGACATCACATTTCTCTGAAGTTAAAGAAATATGTAAAGTTAATAGAGATAAAATTCGAGTTGTTGTCAATGACTTGAAACAGGCGAACGAAATTGTAACCTGTAAATTATTTTCTGTTGAATATCGAGTTTACATTCCATCGAAGGAGGTGGAAATTGACGGTGTCGTGACTGAAGCAAGTCTGACGGCCGATGATTTACTTAAAAATGGAGTTGGTCGTTTTAAAAACTCCATGCTTGAGGGAGTTAAGATACTCGAGTGCAAGCAATTGTACTCAGCAACTATTGTCGATGGAAAAAAGTCGTATCGTCCCTCAGATTCGTTTCGTGTAACATTTGCCGGATCTGCGTTGCCTAGCCATGTCTATATCGATAAAATTCGTCTTCCTGTTCGGCTTTTCGTACCGCATGTTATGAATTGCACGAACTGTAAAAAATTCGGGCATACAGCTACTTACTGTAGTAATAAGTCCAAATGTATCAAATGTCAAGGGCCTCATAAGGATAATCTTTGCGATAAAAATGTTGAAAAATGTGTTTATTGTGGGGAGAGACCTCATGATGATCTTTCAGTATGCGCTGCATTTAAGTTGCGTAAAGACAAAATGAAGCTTTCTTTAAAAGCACGGTCTAAGCGCACATATGCAGAAATGCTTAAAACGGTCATACATGTCTCCCCCTTGGAAACCGAAAACGGTTTTTCAAATCTTATGGAGCCAGAGGAATCTGACTCCGACGGAAATAGTGAAGATACCTCGTTTGTCACTCCTCAAGGGTCTGTTAAGAGGAGATTAACAAACCACAAAATACCTAAAAAGACACCTAAAATTACATCTTCAAAAAAAGATCCCCGTGTTAAAGCTAAAAAGCCAAATTTAAAACCAAAAACTGTGCCTCCTGGTTTGTCAAATTCACAAACCAATCCAGAAACTAGCTCAAGGAAAGACAATAATCCAGTGGGCTCCGTTTCACATTCACCAACAGGATTACTTAAGTTTTCGGAAATTGTAGAATGGATTTTCGCAGCATTCAATATTTCTGAACCTCTAAAGACTATCATAACGGCATTCCTTCCAATAGCTAGAACTTTTTTGAAACAGTTATCAGCTCAATGGCCAGTTCTTTCAGGTTTTGTATCATTTGATGGATAATTTATCATCCGCCGCAAATGATTCAATCACTGTCCTGCAGTGGAATTGTCGAAGCATCATGCCAAAACTTGATTCATTTAAAGTTTTGTTGCATAGTCAAAAATGTGATGTATTTACTTTGTGCGAAACATGGCTTACATCAAACATAGCCTTAAGTTTTAATGACTTTAACATTATACGTCTCGATAGAGACTCTCCGTATGGTGGAGTGCTTTTAGGAATTAAGAAATGTTATTCCTTTTATAGATTAAATATTCCTTCGACTTCTAGTATAGAAGTTGTTGCTTGTCAAATAAACATTAAAGGAAAGGACATTTGCATTGCTTCAGTATATATTCCTCCAAGAGCTCAAGTTGGACAACGACAGCTTAATGAAATTGTCGAAGCCCTTCCTGCTCCACGTTTGATTTTAGGAGATTTCAATTCGCACGGAATGATGTGGGGTTCCGTTTACAATGATAGCAGATCATCCTTAATATATGATATTTGCGACAATTTTAGCATGACGGTACTAAATATGGGTAGCATGACACGGATCCCAAGACCTCCTGCACGTCCAAGTGCATTAGATTTATCTCTTTGCTCGACTTCAATTCGACTAGATTGCACCTGGAAAGTATTTCCTGATTTACACGGTAGCGATCATTTACCAATCATCATCTCAATTAGCAGTAACAAAGGCATTGCTAATTCAGTTAATATTCCATATGATTTGACAAAAAATATTGACTGGATTAAATACCAAAGTAATATTTCAAGTGCCTTAACTTCAATGGAAGAGCTCCCCCCACTTGAAGAATATGACTTCCTCGTTTGTTCGATTCTGGAGGCCGCAGAACAAGCCCAAACCAAACGATTTCTTGGTCCATCGTCTAACAGAAGGCCTCCAAACCCTTGGTGGGACAAAGAGTGCTCAGATGCTAAGCACGCGAAACAAAATGCCTTCAAGATGTTTTTAAAACGAGGAGGAGGAACTCCTCAGAATTTTGAAAAATTCTTGACTTTAGAAACCAAGTACAAGAGCATACTTCGGGCCAAGAAATGTAGCTATTGGAGACATTTTGTCGAAGGTTTGTCAAGAGAAACCTCAATGAGCACTCTTTGGAATACGGCCAGACGAATGAGGAATCGTAACGTAGGAAATGAGAGTGAGAAATACTCGAACCGATGGATATTTGATTTTGCGAGGAAAGTTTGTCCAGATTCTGTTCCTTCGCATAGCATTATTAGGGAATCTTTTTCAAATAATGGTTCCATTGATAGCCCCTTTTCTATGATGGAATTTTCCATAGCACTCATGTCTTGTAACAATAACGCTCCTGGGTTGGACAGAATTAAATTCAACTTGGTGAAGAATCTGCCCGACCTCGCAAAAAGACGTTTGTTGGAATTGTTCAACAAGCTTCTTGAGCAAAATATTGTTCCACCTGACTGGAGGCAAGTGAAAGTTATCGCCATTCAAAAGCCGGGGAAACCAGCTTCCAATCACAACTCATATAGACCCATCGCGATGTTGTCCTGCATCAGAAAATTGTTCGAAAAAATTATTCTACGACGTCTCGACACTTGGGTCGAGACGAACGGTTTGTTGTCAGATACTCAGTTTGGCTTCCGTAGAAATAAAGGGACGAATGATTGCCTTGCATTACTTTCGTCTGACATCCAAATTGCCTTCGCTCAAAAGCAACAAATGGCATCTGTATTTTTAGACATTAAAGGAGCATTTGATTCAGTTTCCATTGATGTTCTTTCAGACAAGCTTCACCAACATGGACTCCCAGCGGTTATAAATAATTATTTGCACAACCTTTTGTCAGAGAAACGCATGCATTTTTCACATGGCGATTTGGTAACATTCAGAACTAGCTACATGGGTCTACCGCAAGGCTCTTGCCTCAGTCCGCTCCTCTATAATTTTTACGTAAATGACATTGACAGCTGTCTAGTATCCCCATGTACACTAAGACAATTGGCAGATGATGGCGTAGTTTCAGTTACTGGACCCAAAGCTATTGATCTGCATAAACCATTGCAAGATACCTTAGATAACTTGTCCGATTGGGCTGTTCATCTTGGTATCGAATTCTCTGCGGAGAAAACAGAGTTAGTCGTCTTTTCAAGAAAGCATGATCCCGCGCAGCTTCAGCTCCATATGATGGGAAGAATGATCCAACAGGTTTTGACTTTCAAATACCTCGGGGTGTGGTTTGATTCCAAATGCACGTGGGGAGGACACATTAGGTTTCTGATAACAAAATGCCAACAAAGAGTAAATTTTCTTCGAACAATAACCGGATCTTGGTGGGGTGCTCATCCGGAAGATCTAATAAAATTGTATCAGACAACGATACTTTCAGTGATGGAATATGGATGCGTTTGCTTTCGTTCCGCTGCAAACTCTCATATTATCAAATTAGAGCGAATTCAATATCGTTGTTTGCGAATTGCTTTAGGCTGCATGCATTCGACACATACAATGAGTCTTGAAGTTCTGGCGGGAGTTCTTCCATTGAAGGATCGTTTTTGGGAGCTTTCGTCGCGACTGCTAATAAGATGCGAGGTACTGAATCCCCTAGTTATTAATAACTTCGAAAGGCTAGTTGAGCTTCAATCTCAAACAAGATTCATGACTGTATATTTTAACCATATGTCACAGGAAATCAACCCTTCAAGATATATTCCTATCCGTGTCAGCCTCCTAAATGTCCCTGACTCAACTTTATTTTTCGACACATCCATGCAGCGCGAAGTGCGTGGAATTCCGGAACACCTACGCTCGTTGGAAATCCCAAAAATATTTACAAGTAAGTTCAGGCATATCGACTCTGAGAAAATGTTTTACACGGACGGATCGCGAATTGAAGAAGCGACAGGGTTTGGTATGTTCAACAATAATGTTTCGGTCTCCTTTAGGCTTCAAGAACCTGCATCTGTTTATATAGCAGAGTTAGCAGCAGTTCATTATAGTTTGAGTATAATCGTCACATTATCTCCAAACCATTATTTTCTTTTCACAGATAGTCTGAGTGCAATTGAAGCCATTCGCTCAAAGGCTGCTGGCAAAAATGAACCTTTTTTCTTGGGCAAAATAAAACAGTGCCTGAACGTCATATTGAATAATAATTATCAAATCACAATAGTTTGGGTTCCGGCTCATTGCTCCATTCCAGGCAATGAAAGAGCCGATATTTTAGCCAAACGTGGTGCTATTGAGGGTGAAATTTATGAGAGACCAATTGCTTTCAATGAATTCTATAGCGCGTCTCGCCAAAGAACACTTGCCAGCTGGCAAGCTTCTTGGGATAAAGATGATCTGGGTCGGTGGATGCACTCAATTATTCCTAAAATATCGACAAAGGCATGGTTCAGGGGACTGGATGTGAGTAGAGATTTCATTCGTGTGATGTCCAGACTCATGTCCAATCACTACACGTTAGATGCACATCTCCTTCGAATTGGACTTTCCGAGACTAATCATTGTGCTTGTGGCGAAGGTTACCGCGATATTGACCATGTTGTTTGGACATGCGTGGAGTATCGTGATGTCAGATCTCAACTAATAAATTCCTTGCGTACCCAAGGTAGACTATCCAATGTCCCAGTTCGCGACATTCTTGCTTGTCGTGACGTTCCTTACATGAAACTTCTTTATTATTTCATTAAGTCCATTGGAGTTCCAATTTAAATTTTATTTTATGTTAGATTGTTTTCTCTTCCATGAGCTCAACCAATAGCCAGCTATCTTATATTAAATAAAAGTGATGAACTGATACAAACAAACCTGAAATAGTTATAAGATCATGTACAAAATAAATGTATTTCATTTAATGTAATTTATAATAGCAACTCGCTTGATAAAAACAGTGTTTAGATTAACTAATGAATACCAACATACTAATAGGATATTCGAAATGTATTAGGTTTAAAGTACTATGTATTGTAGATGCCACGGCGAAGAAAAACTTATGTATATTGCCTATGAAATAAACGTATTTATGAAAAAAAAAAATAGTTTGTTACAAGAATAAATGATAAAAACTAACTTAGCAAATATTTTTATCCCGTTTCTGCATTCAAAATTTTTGTACAGATAAATAATGGTTTGTTTGTTTTTACGTTTTTTTAATGGTTTGTTTTTTGAATCCACCTAGCGGTGAGGTGATGTCTTTCTCATATCACTCATATTTTCATATATAATACTGTGGTATTGAGCATTTCTAGTAGTAGATCGTGTAATTCTGTAATCGGAAGTTGGATCCAAACAAAATTCAGAAGTTTTGTATAGGACCTTAATACCTACAATTTGAATAAGTTCGTGAAAATCGATAATTTAAATCTAAGTTCATGACAATCAATAAAATTTTGTTCATGATTTAAAAATTCTTGATTTGTTCTTTCAAATCTATTTCGTCTCCCTCAAAGTACTCCCCCCGGCTGCAATACACTTGTGCTAACGTTTTTCTAATTCTCGAAACATAGTCTTCAATGCGCGTAGCGATTCACGTTTGATGTCTTTAATTAACTCAAAACGGTTTCCCCGGAGCGATCGTTTGAAAAGCTTCTTTTTTCTAATTTTAAAGTTCTAAGGTCGATTGTCAAACACCAATTTCTTGATTTTATTGACGTGTTCTTCATCAGTTGAAGTTGATGGCCGGCCTGGACGTGGTTCCTCATCAACGCGTTCTCGACTCTCTTTGAACAATTTTTACCAATCAAAAATACTTGCTCGCGACATACAATTATCACCGAAGGCTTATTGCAACATTCTGAACGTTTCGGTACCATAAATTTTATTCCACACCCAAAATTTAATGGAACTTCTTTGTTGAATAATTTCACTCATTGTGAAAATTGACGATTGCACTTTTAATACTTCAATAATACACTAACGAATATTTTGAGGTGACACTTGGCACAGATGTCACTGTTAGTCATACCAATCTAAAAAAAAAACAATATTTCGACGAATAAGGTTTCCGCCCGAAATATAATTAAAAAAAATTACTACTTTTTGCTCACAATATTAATTCCGGAATCGGAAATAAGTTTCTAATTTTTTTTAATGTTTGAATGCAAGACCTTTTATTTTAATTACAGTTTGTGGAAATTGGGTTAATCGTCTCTGAGATATCGAAGTACGTATTGTTTTAATGCTTTTGGCCACTTTTCTAGTACTACCGAAACCGTAAACTGAATACCGGAACGAAGTAAGCGTTTTTGCCTTTCTCATATAGAACGGCTATACAATCACAGTGACTACCGATGGCTGAACCGATTTTCACAAACTGAGATTCAAATGGAAGGTTCTAGTACCATATAAAGTTTCTGAATATGATTTGAATTCGACTTTCGGTTCCGGAATTATGATAAAGGCGATATGCACCA
This sequence comes from Malaya genurostris, assembly GCF_030247185.1. Taxonomy (NCBI): domain Eukaryota; kingdom Metazoa; phylum Arthropoda; class Insecta; order Diptera; family Culicidae; genus Malaya; species Malaya genurostris. The sequence continues at coordinate 99,833,184 of NC_080572.1, forward strand.
AAAATGTAAAAATAATGTCACTCGCTTTTCTCGGAGATGGCTAATGAATGATAAAAAATAAAATGAATAATTTGAGAAAGGCATCATTACACCAAAAATAAAAAAAAATAAAATAAGTAAGCTAATCAGACACCCAATTTTCAACTTTTTCGTAGAAATCGAAGTTATGTTCAGCCAATGCTTGGTTCATCGATGAAAACAAATGGTGGTTAGAAGGGGCCAAGTTCAGTGAATACGGCGAGTGTGGTAGCTGCTTCCAGTCAAGTGATTTGATTGTATCTTGAATCTGTTTTGCTTTGTTGTGTTGTAACAAAATCACTGTTCGTATCAGGTGGCGCATTCTGGACGTTTTTCAATCAATTCATGGTTCAAATTGATCAATACACTACACATTTCTGATTCCATCAAACACAAAACCGATCTGGTTATGCATTCGATGTTGGTGGTTGTCCCGAATTAATCCATGGATTTTTCCATTTAGGATTCATAAATTGTATCCAGTTTTCATTGCCAGTAGCAATTCTATGCAGAATTGATATTTTTTTAGGTTTTTCATCTCTTTTTCATCTGTCTTTTATTCATTCATTTCATTCAACATTTAACATTGATGCCATTCGCTTTTGACCAGAAATATCATCCTCATCCAATAGATCACATTTCATGCAGCATTTTTTTTTAAAGAAAACAAAAATTTAGTCCTTTCCGCAAATCTTCACTTTCTGGTACGAACTTAGACATTTTTTAACGCGATGAAAAAAATATGATGTTTTTTGTTCAATGAAAAAAAAAGCCTTGGTATTACATTCCTGTAGTGGAACTTGACCTTCTGTTTCAACAGATTTCGCAGCCGATTCAGAGTGTGCAGGCTAGTGCTACGATTCTACTGACACTACAAATCCTTCCAGGTCGGGGCTCGAACATACGACAACTGGTTTGTAAGACCAGCGCCCTATGCATTGAACCGCCGACCCAGGACAATTGGTTCAATGGCTTGATGTAAATTAATTTGAAAAACATACATAATAGAAAATTGTGCACTAATCACCCTGTAGTTCCGAAGCCCGAGGGTGGATCTAGATAAAATTCAGAAATTTTCTATGGTATCTTATGATCTTTCATTTGAATATAAGTATGTAACAATCGGTTCAGCATCTTCGAGGCTCAGAAAATGTTACATTCATACACATACACACACACGCTCACACACTGATTCGAATGGTAAATGACACTCGGTCCTCCGGGTCTCGATTTAGAAGTTGGGTTTCACAGTGAGAAAGGCAAAAACTAGTTTTTAGGAATTAATTATCAAACTCTTCTTTCGACGTCATCTTCGATCTAAAAGCTGGTATACATTCATCAGACTGGAAATATTTCACGCGTTGATGAAGCGGAGATACGATCTTAGGGGTGTCCAGATTTTTTCGCGACCATGTCTCGAGCATGACAAAGTCATCTGGATCCACGATAATGCCTGTTCGCACATTGTAAGTGTTATCTAAACTTATCTCTAAGCGGGAAGTATCATCTCCCTCGACCAGATATAGCACTTTGGGCTTTCTATCTGTTCCGATAGTTGATGTATGACCTTGCAGATCACTGGGCAAAAGTAATAGAAGGTCCTGAATGAAGTAACATGCAGATAGACAGATCCAGTTGAAAGAAGCTAAATTGTGAGTGGATTTTTGTTTGATTTTCGTTAACGGATGTGGTTGGTCACATTCCAGCTTATTAATTAAAAACTGAATTATTTGGAGAAATCAGTTCATTGGTAAATTAGGATTATGTGGATATTTAGTTAAAAGATCCAACAGATAATACAATCAATAGTGAGTAAGTATAATACAAAAATCGTTCATCTACCGTCTGCTCTCATTTTTTTTTACCACCCCCAGTTGCAGTCACGTTCGAGTGCGACTCTTTTACGAACCAAAGGACGATTCCATGGGGATGGTGTAATAAGAAAACCACCCAGACCAATACTGTGGTGCTTCGTGACTGAATTTCATTTGTTTTGTTCAAATGGATACTCACTTGTAAGCACTGCGGTGGTTCACAATTGTTCAATAACTACCTGAGACTAGAGAAGCCACGCAAGTCTTTGGCAGGGTTACTCAATTGAACCGAGAATAAAATTAGGCTGATTGATGTGAATACTTAAAAATGCTAATGAATGAATATATAAAGTTGTTCTTTGACTGAACTAGGGAGCTAATGTACAAGCAATTTTTTTGGTGTTTGCGGAAAAGTGGAATCTTTCAACGGTTATTTTGTTATTCAATTCAGAGAAGGTGACTGTTGTTTTTTTCTTTGTCGCTTAAAATATCTGCCAGAGATGTAAACACTACGGAGAGCTAAATGTACCGAATACATTTTTAATCTCATGGCTATGTACAATAACACTACATTCTTGTTTTACAACATTTCCTGTTGAAGTTGAATGGCTGCCAATATTATAGTTCATATATTCCGAAATTACCAACATACTGCTCCGCTTACTGAACACTGCCCTCATATATAGTGAAATTGTGCACTATAACTCTTGTTAGTGCTTCCAGCGCTGAATGTTGATTTACTGACTCTAATTTCTACTACGGAGAAAAACAGAAAATTAATGGATTTGGTTTCAACAAATCGGTCCCAGTGGTGGTGCCGTAATGGATTTTTAATTTCATTATCACTCGAAGTTTGAGTTGAGCATGCCAGGTTGCACCATTCTACGAATTGTGCTCCACAGTGTCGTTTATGGACAGATAAAACCAACACGACACGATGATAGACTGCAGCCCGATTTCAACCAGAAATTCAAGGTGATGGAATTATTGGCTGAACTAAAGTCTGGAGTAATAAAATTACATGTTTGCAAACTTGACTCCCTTTTTCGATTGGTTTCTCGTTTTTCCTTCTTCGTGTAATACACGCCTGTGTACTAGAAATCTCCATAGGGTTCATAAAACTGGAAACAGAAAACCCACTGAGAAATATGAAACCGTCGAATGAGGATGGGGCAACGGCTTTTGTCTGGTTATCCGTGCTCCTCGGTGAGCAATATTTTAAATTTTACGACTGCAGATCATTTTTTTCATGGTTTATTTTGATCGTTAGAGAAACTGCTACTGATTCCAGCCTGCGCTCGATGGGCCTGAAATCTGTTTCCTTCGTTTTGTGCAGTTCCGATGTACGGTGTTGGTATTCAATTTTTCATATACATACTGGTTTTCGGTGCGAGTAAGAAAAAATACTGATTCATTATGCGAACATAATTCACTGTTTGTTCAGCATCGGTATACGTGCAACATTAGGTAACATCACAAGTCACGAAAACACCACTAAAACTCACCCGACACGGGGTCCTGGGAAGTGTTTTATGGGGTTCCCCTGTATCAGTGTGGCAAAGTGAAAAAAAAAGTTTACTTGGATTCTCTATTTCTAACACATTTATTCTTGATCTGAGCGGCACGATATCTATTATCCCGTACCATTTTGTGCTTCTGGAGACGCTAATGTTCTTTTACTTGCATAGTTTAGATAGCAAAAGTTCGTCGGATTGAATTTGTTCCTTGATTTATTGCTTGGTCCGATTGATTTTAGTGAGTCTGGCCCATTCTGTGGATGTGGCCAGAAATACTAGCACATAGTTCTTGATGGATGCGCTACTCGTTGAATTTAAATCAGTTCTGTAAGTGTAAGAAAGACATGAGAAATGAATTATTATTATTATTATAGTCGCTTTATTTCACCCCGGACAAATGTACAATTTTTATACGAAAGACGTTTATGATGTTTTTTTTCTATATCTTTCCAGGTAAGTGTTAGAACAGCACTTTATTAATGTAAGTATTTTGATTTGAAAACCAAACTTGAGTAAAAACAAATAACAAAAGCAACAAAGTATTTTTTTGGCTCAGTTTACATGGATCCATTATTGGAGGTTGTTTGGTAAAACTTGCGACTCTGTCGTTTTTTCTTTCTCACATGTTTTATCCACTTTATTTTCGCCTTGGATTAATTCCAGCAATCGGGTGCAAGTCATAAGACTTCACATTTTTCGATCTGGATGAAACGTTGTACACGTTCTCAGTATGACAAACTATCTATTCAGCATGAATGTATGGACCAATTCGACTCAAGAATGATATGTTAAAATGACAGTTGTATTTTGGCCTGAAATTTATTCGGATCGTTGTAACTCAGAAACTATAAATTGTACTCAAATGATGTCTCAGAAGAAGTTGTAGGAATTCAATGGGACATTCTAAAATAAATATACACTGAGAAAAACGTTGAATACTGTTTCAAGTATCAGAAAATAAACTGAAATAAATATGTAAACCAGTTTTAATCCACCTAGTGATGTAATGATGCCTTTCTCATATTACTCATAACATGATAAATGTTACTGTGGAATTCGCAAAAGCAACTATTCATTGAATAGAAATAGAAAAGTTTTTTCGGACATAATCTAACAAAATCTACAAATCCTGTACCCTGTAGTTCCGGAATTGGAAGTAGTATCCACAACAAATTTAGGAATTCCATTTGAAACTGTAAGACTTTTCCTTTGAACCTATAGGTTTGTGAAAATCGATTTGGCCATCTTGAAGAAAAGTGCATGGTATTAGTGCACTACCGGCTGCGAAATTTGCATAATTTTTTAAATAAATTTCAATTCATTGACGTTCTTTTAATCTTACGGTGCACTTATGAAATAGCTATCAGGTGTACAACTTTGCTTCCGCCGTTTTTTCCAAAATTTAAAGCTTTATTGCGAAAAAGTGCTTACAGATGTATTATTCAAAGTAGTGTCCGTCAACTTTCTCCCATCTTTCCGGCAATTTTCGGATTCCGGTTCGAAAAAAGGAGTCCTCTTTTGACGCTATCCATGAAGCAATCCAACTCTTCGAAGGATTGAAATTATTGATCTGCCAGGCCGTGTGCCATCGATCGGAATAGGTGGAAGTCAGAAGAGGCGACATCTGGAGAATACGGCGGGTGGGGCAAGACTTCCCCTTTCAGCGTTTCCAGGTACTTTTGACCACTTTTGCGACGTGAGGCCGAGCATTGTCGTGTTGGAGGATGACTTTGTCATGTCGCTTTTGATATTGTGGCCGATTTTCTTTCAGCACGCGACTAAGGCGTATCAGTTGCGTTCGGTATCGATTTCCTGTGATGGATTCACCCGGTTTTAAGAGCTCGTAGTAAATCACACGGAGCTGATCTCACCAAATACAAATTACAACCTTGGCGCCGTGAATATTCGATTTTGGCTTCGACGAAGTAGCATGCCCGAGCTTTCCCCATGATTTTCTGCGTTTAGGATTATCGTATCGAACCCACTTTTCATCACCGGTTACGTTTCGATGTAAAAACCCCTTATGATTTTGCCTTTGAAGCAGTTGCTTACATACAAATAGACGGCGCTCGATGTCCCTCGCCCCTCAAGCAATGCTTCTAGTTGTTCATCTTTGAAGGTTTTTCCTTTTCCACCACCATGTTTGTCTTCGACATTGAAATCACCATTTTTAAAACGTTGAAACCACTCCCGACACGTTTTTTTACTCAGAGAAGCATCACCGTAAGTTTCTGAGAGCATTCGATGCGCTTCAGTTGCATTTTTTCGAATTGTAACAGAAAAGTAAAACTTCCCGCAAATGGCGAAAATTGGGCACATAAACCGGCATTTTTGATTGTGAATAATACGAAAACAAGAAATACGAAAACTGAAACGGCGATGACAATTCGTTAGGCACTGTACACACTCACTTTAAAGGCATTATCATCTATGTATTTTGACCAGCCTCAGCCGGTACAGCCACCTATCGGAAAACGGGGGAAGCAAAGTTGTACCAGGTGTAAAATTTTTATAAACCGCAGCACCGTCTTTTACCAATATCACACTAGTCGCAGACATCCGTTACCATTTCGATTTCTTCATAGCGTGTACGAAATAAAACAAAGCACGCATCGTTCGTTTTGTGTTTTCTTCTTATTTCGGTGTTATGTACATATATACACCCAAACCTCCATTTACGTAACTTATATATGTATATATGTATTAATATACGTACGCATGTGTGCAAATATTTATATTGCTTAATACATATAAATATTGGTGAAGTAGAAGCAATCATTTATATGCATGAATATATACACATATACGCAGATGGATGAGTGTGTAAGCACACATACATACATATATAAGGTTCGTAAATGGAGGTTTGGGTGTACAGTCTTTCTATATGGCGGTTTGAAAACTTTGACACTCATCGCCCTGTAACTGCGAAACAGGAAGTCGGATCTGGATGAAATTTCTCAGTAGCTTTAAAGACAGTATCAGCTTTGATTCAAATCAAGATTTGTGAAAATCGGTTCAAGCATCGGAGTTTTTTTTCCCTACTTTCGGTGCTTCCGGAACAGGAAAAAGAGGGACCAGTAGTGCCGAATTACGATTTTATGCCCACAAACTAACAAGCTCTGCAAACTAGAAGAATTTATCAGACAATTTTTTGGGATTTGGACCTGTTTTGAACATCGTTCGTGAAAAAATACTCATAAAATTGTTAATTTACTACTTACCTTATGATCAAAAAAGAACCGGAATTTTAATTTTAAAATTCCCGCGCTTGTCCAATCGGTAAACTTTTATTCTCTCAAAGTTGGCAACACTTTTATACACATTCTGTCAAATTTTGACGCATATCGTACGATTAGGTTTTGTTTGGCGTTTATACAAAGAAGTTGAAAAAATTTCGTGTGGCGATTTTTATAATGGATGAAAATTTAGAACAACGTGCGTGCATCATATTTTCAGTTGCAAATGGATTTAAGTGTTCCGAAACGTTCAAAATGTTAGAAAAGGCCTTTGGTGAATCGTGTCTAGGAAAAACACAGGTATACGAGTGGTATAAACGCTTCAAAGGTGGTCGTACAAGCTTGGATCATGATGAGATCCCTGGCCGCCCAACAACATCTGTTACTAAAGAAAACATTGAATCGGCGAACCAAATCGTGTTGCAAAATGTGATGTTGTTGGGCATCTCTTATGGATCAGCCTAACACATTTTAACTGATGTTTTGGGTTTGAAACGCGTCGCTTCTCGGCTGGTGCCAAAAAAGCTGAATTTCATTCAAAAACAGCGTCATGTTGATGTGGCCAAAGAGATGATTTCCAACGCAGATAGTGACCTCACATTCATCGAATGCATCATAACTGGTGATGAGGTGTGGATCTATGAATATGACGTCGAAACCGCACAACAATCGACCGAATGGCGTTTCGAAGGCGAGCCGTTGTTCTAAATTTTCATCCATTATAAAAATTTTTCAACTTCTTTGTATAGACGCCAAACAAAAACTAATCGTATGATATGCGTCAAAATTTGACAGAATGTGTATAAAAGTGTTGCCAACGTTGAGAGAATAAAAGTTTACCGATTGGACAAGCGCGGGAATTTTAAAATGAAAATTTCGGTTCTTTTTTTATCATAAGGTATAACACTTTAGGTCCGGAACCGAAAGTGACATCCGGAAAAAATGTTCTAGAAATTTTTAGGAAACTATAAGACGCTTCATTTGAATCTAAGTGGATCGTGGAAACCTTTTACAATAAGATATCATGAAATGGAGAAATGGGATAAAATAGTTACTAGAACGTTTCGTGCGGCCAGTGTAGGTTCTTCCATTCGGTTCAACAGACTTTTTTCTATAAGATAAGCTAGATTTAGTAAGCTTCCAATAAGTTTTACTGAGATTTAAGAACGATTCACAATAAGATATCATGAAATAGAGGAATTGTGGTAAAATAGTCACTTTTCGTGCGGCCAGTGTAGGTTCTTCCATTCGATTCTCCAGACTTTTTTACATAATATAAGATAGTTTTTGTATGCTTTCAACGTGGTTCGCTTGAGACTTAAGGGTGATTTAGATGAAAATTTTACATATTGCAGGAATTGGGGTAAAATAGCCACCAAAACGTTTCATGCTGCCAGTATAAGTTCTGACATTCGATTCTACAGACTTTTTTTTTACATAAGATAAGTTAGATTTAGTAAACTTCCAAATTTTACCGAGATTTAAGGACGATTTACTATAAGATATCATGAAATGGAGGAAATGGGGTAAAATAGTCATCAAAACGTTTCGTGCGGCCAGTGTAGGTTCTTCCATAAGATAAGCTAGATTTAGCAAACTTGCAAGAAGTTTTACTAAGATTTAAGGGCGATTTACAGTAAGGATCTCATGAAATGGAGGAACTGGGGTAAATAGCCACCAAAACATTTCGTGTGGCCAGTGTACACGCTTCCATTTGATTGTACAGACTTTTTTTTACATAAAATCAAGCTGTTTCAGTAGAACGCACTCGATTTCTTTTCAAGTTTCAGGACTAATACTACAGAAAACTTTAAAACTGCTGGGCATTTGGGGTAAAACAAGCAGGATGGCGATTCGTGCGGCCATTAAAAACCATTCCATTGAACTTCTTGGATTTTTTTACATTAGAAACACTTTTGTTTGTTGTATTTTTCCATGGTTCCCGATTTCTTTGCGGGTTTCCTGAGGTTTTTTCCCACTGTGCACTGCTGTAAATTAGAGATGGGCAATTCGTTCGCGAACGGTTCAAAAGAACTAGTTTTTTATTTTTTTTTTTATTTTTTTTTTTTTTAAATAACTATTTATTGGAATATGAGTTAAAATTAAATTATTAAGATTTAAATTGGGTGTTCAGCCACAAGTGGTGACTTTTCAGCCCTGTTATATATATATATATATATATATATATATATATATATATATATATATATATATATATATATATATATATATATATATATATATATATATATATATATATATATATATATATATATATATATATATATGATTTGGTTATTACCATGAAGACATCATTTGCTTCCGCAATTCTGAGATTTTTGTGTAGGGAAAATTCTAAACCTACTTGTATTGTGTAATGGGGAAAAGGAACTTATATACTAACTTACTAACTAATACAGAGAGCGAATCGATTCAATTGAAGATTGCATCGATTTTTGTCGGAATTTGCTTATAATATTATGTGACATTACATCTAATGGTTCTATATTTGTGAGTCTGTGTAACTCATTTGTACTAAACCAGGGAGGACGCTTCAGAATCATTTTCAGAATTTTATTCTGAATCCTTTGAAGCGTTTTCTTCCTGGTGGAACAACAGCTTGACCAAATTGGTACCGCATAAAGCATGGCTGGTCTGAAAATTTGTTTATAAATTAACAATTTGTTTTTTAGACAGAGCTTAGAATTTCTGTTTATAAGAGGATATAAACATTTAATATATTTATTACACTTTGCCTGGATTCCTTCAATGTGATCCTTGAAAGTGAGTTTTTTGTCATACGTTAAACCTAAGTATTTAGCTTGATCAGACCATGTCAATTCCAAGCCATTCAATTTGAGAATGTGATTATTGTTTGGTTTAAGAAAAGAAGCTCTTGGCTTGTGAGGAAAGATAATTAATTGCGTTTTTGCTGCATTTGGTTTAATTTTCCATTTTGACAGATAATCACTGAAAATATTTAAACTTCTTTGTAGGCGACTGCAGATCACTCTTAGATTTCTACCTGTGGCTAACAGACTTGTGTCGTCACAGAATAGCGATTTCTGACAACCAACGGGTTGATTTGGAAGATCAGAAGTGAAAATATTATACAAGATTGGAGCTACACTCGAACCCTGCGGAACACCGGCTCGTACGGGTAGCAATTCAGATTTACAATTCTGATAGCTAACCTGAAGAGTACGATCAGTTAAATAATTTTGAATCATTTTGATCAAATAAATAGGAAACTGGAAATCAGACATTTTTGCTATTAAACCTTTGTGCCAAACACTGTCGAATGCTTTTTCTATGTCTAGAAGAGCAACTCCAGTGGATAACCCAGAAGATTTATTTGATTTTATCATGTTCGTTACTCTGACCAGTTGATGAGTAGTTGAATGTTCATGACGAAATCCAAACTGCTCTGGTAAGAAAATTGAATTCTCATTTATATGAGTCATCATTCTTAACAAGATAATTTTTTCAAAAAGTTTACTGATAGAAGAAAGTAAGCTAATTGGGCGATAACTTGATGTTTCTGCTGGGTTTTTATCAGGTTTTAGGATAGGAATTACTTTAGCGTTTTTCCATCTTTTTGGGAAGTAAGCTAATGAAAAACACTTGTTGAAAATTTTAACCAGGAGTCTCAAGGCAACATCGGGAAGATTTTTAATAAGAATATTAAAAATTCCATCATTACCAGGAGCCTTCATGTTTTTAAGTTTTCTAATAATTGATTTAATTTCATCAAAATTCGTCTCAATAATGTCATCGTGTGATAACACTTGGGTTGAAATATGATCATATTTCAGTGAGACTTCATTTTCAATAGGACTCACAACGTTCAAATTAAAATTGTGGACACTCTCGAACTGCTGAGCAAGTTTTTGAGCTTTTTCGCCATTTGTAAGAAGTATTTGATTTCCTTCCTTGAGAGCAGGAATAGGTTTCTGAGGTTTCTTAAGAACCTTAGAAAGTTTCCAGAAAGGTTTAGAATATGGTTTAATTTGTTCAACTTCTTTAGCGAAATTTTCATTTCGCAAAAGAGTAAATCTATGTTTAATTTCTTTTTGTAAATCCTTAACTATGTTTTTCATAGTAGGATCACGAGAACGTTGATATTGTCGTCGACGAACATTCTTCAACCGAATGAGCAGTTGAAGATTGTCATCGATGATAGGAGAATTTAATTTAGTTTGAGCTTTGGGAACTGAAAGATTTCTAGCTTCGATAATATAATGATTCAAATTATCAATTGCTGTGTCGATATCCGCAGAATTTTCTAAAATAGTTTCATGATCCACATGATTTTCAATGTGAGATCTGTAATCCAACCAATTTGCTCTATGATAGTTGAAAATAGAACTAATTGGATTAATTATAGCTTCGTTGGAAAGTCTGAATGTTACAGGAAGATGATCTGAGTCAAAATCAGCATGAGTAATCGGTTCACTACAAATGTGACTTTGATCTGTTAGAACCAGATCAATTGTAGACGGGTTTTTCACGGAAGAGAAACAAGTAGGATTACTGGGATGAAGAACTGTAAAGTAACCAGCTGAGAGTTGATTATGAAGTATTTTACCATTACTGTTATTTTGCCTACAATTCCACTGGACATGCTTAGCATTTAAGTCCCCTATTACGAAAAATTTCGATCGATATCTTGTAAGTTTTTGCAAATCGCCTTTAAAGAAATTTAATTGTTCGCCGGTGCATTGGAATGGCAAATATGCTCCAGCGATGAAATAAATTCCATGAATGGTTTCAACTTCGATTCCCAAGCTTTCAATAACTTTAGTATTGAAAGAAGGTAAAATTCGATGTTTAATTTGCCGTTGGACAAAAATGGCAACTCCACCACCAATTCCAGTAAACCTGTCAAATCGATGAACCACATAATGTGGATTACTTTTCAATTTTACATTTGGTTTAAGAAAAGTTTCTGTCACAATGGCAATATGAATTTTGTGAACTTTGAGAAAATTATAAAATTTTCATCTTCACTCGATTTCAAAGATCGAGCATTCCAATTTAAAATATTCAAATAATTATTTAACATCACTGTTAAATTTTAAATTCATTATAATATTATTTGCAAATTTCCATCCGATTTGAAATGCTTCAAAAAGTGATGAAGTCGAATTCATTTGGATGATCATTTGAAAAAGTTGATCTTGTAGGTAGATCATTTTATTTTCAGTTATATCGCCTAAATCGACTTCATTTAAAGAAGCGAATGGCATTGAAGGAATATTTGTAGGTAGACTACCATTAGAAGAAGATGATTTGGTCGGTCTACCTATTAATAAATTGTTTTCGTTAGAAGAAGAACTGCAAGGCGGTCCTGTGTTTTGATTATTTACATTAGAAGAAATAGGAGATAGATTTCTACCTAATATACCAGCATAACTGACATTAGAAGAAGATGATGACGAGGTCGATCTACCTGTCAATAAATTGTTTTCGTTAGAAGACGAATTGGCAGGTGCCTTAGAAGAATTTTCAGGTATGTTCTGTAAATTTAAGGTCGTTGATTTGACTTGTTGTCTAAGCGAACGAGCGTTTAAAATTTTTTCCCTGACAGGACATTTCAAATAATTGGATTTATGATTTCCATTGCAATTTGAACATGAAAATTTATCAGTGGTTTCATTCATTGGACAAGCGTCTTTCGAATGCGATTTACCACAATTCAAACACCGTATATCCATATGACAATTTTTGGTTCCATGACCGAAGCCTTGGCAACGACGACATTGCGTTAAGTTTGCAATACGATTATGCCGTTTATAATGTTCCCAATGAATTTTAATGTGGGAAATGAAACGTACTTTTTCTAAAGTTTTCAAATTGTTTACATCACTTCGATTGAAGTGTATTAGGTAAAGTTCATGGGAAATTCCAGAGCGTGGTTTAGAAGTACCATTCGCTCTTTTTTTCATAAGTATTACTTGGGAAGGGGCAAAACCAAGCAATTCTTTTAGTTCATTTTTAATTTCATCAATACTTTGATCATTTGATAATCCTTTCAAGACAGCCTTGAAAGGTCTGTCTGATTTTATATCATATGAATAAAATTTATGAAGTTTTTCGGACAAATATCGAATAAGACTTTCGTAATCTTCCAATCCATCCACCAAGACTCGACATTCTCCTCTTCGTCCGATTTGAAATGAGACTTTTACTTCCGGGAGAAAAGTAGAAAGCTCAGTACGGAATGCTTTGAAGTCGGAAATCATCACCGTCACTGGTGGCATAGATTGAGGTTTCTTCCCAGAACGACAAGCGTCCATTTTGGGAATTTTTGAAGAATTTTCTTCTATGTCGCTACAATCGGATTCAGGAAGAATCTCGTAAATATTGTTAGACGGCATAGGATCAACGGAAGGGAAATCCGTCCGTTGTCTTTTATTTTTACATTCAGATTCTATAAGATCATGAATGTTATTAGAAAAATGTTGAATAACGGATTGTGATTTATTCCGTATTGAATTATTTTTAGCCTTAGGCTTGTTGCCTTTCCGGTTGGACGCAGGCATTTTTGAAATTAATGAAATTTTAAATTAAATTAACTAGGCTAAATTAGTCTTCGATTAGACTCCTAGCTAGCCTTAAAAAAGGCTGATTAATTTCTTAGTCACTCTAATATCACTCTTTGTATCACTTAGTCACTCTAATATCACTCTTTGTATCACTTAGTCACTTAGTTAGTGATTCAGGTAGCCTTGAAAAAGACTGAAGCCTTGAATCAATGAAACTCTAGGTAGCCAGAAAAAAAATTCCAGGAGCCAAGAGCTATACGCGTGCGGTGCGAACGACTGTTCAACACCGACTGAAAAGAACTAGTTCTTTTAAAAGAATGAATGAGCAGTAGTTCTTTTTTCGAGAACGATAGATCTTCAGTTCAAAGTCGTGGAAACTTTTTTTTGCTCGCTCAATCTTTTTTTCGAGAACGGTAGTTCTCTAATAAGAAAACTTCATCACGAAACCTCAATTCTAACTTGTGGGACCTTTTTTGTTTTTCTCACTTAACCTAACAAAACTATGCTCTCGTTTAGTCTTTGAACAATTAAACCAACTATGAAAAGAACGAACGAACGGCTCTGGAGTTCTTTCGATAGAATTCTGCATCACTGAACGATTCTTTGAAATGAGCTGTTTTGCCCATCTCTACTGTAAATGAAATATGTAGTTAAGTTATTAGGAGCAATTTGAGGGGTGTATGTTTTCCGTGTCAAGTGATTATGTCTTACATCGTAAGATGGCTGCCAAACATCGTTCCCGTGAGATATGGGATTTTCACATAAACCAAATTGTAGTCGACTGCTGCAAATCAATCAATTTCCAATTGAACAGGAAAATATTTTACTAATCAAATATATTATGTTTAAATTTGACCGAGAGCACCGACTATCCGAGTTGAATTTTTTCTATTGTCAAAATTTTGTTCTGTACTAATGTCGTTTTCGCTTAATACCAAACATAACCCAGTTTCCACCCTACCTGATATCAACCCGTTTATTTGAAGCTAGTTTCGAATTTAGTCTCAACGTTATTGAACTAAAATTCGTGTCAGTTTCGAACCTGCTTTTTATACCGGGCTTGCTCTCACTCGCGTTGCTAAATGCAAACCTAACACAGTTTCGTGAAAATTGTTTGTTTGAGGAGTTAGGGCGGAAACTGGGTTAGGTTTGGCATCAAGCGAAAACGACATAAGAGAGAATTCATTTGAAAGAGAATGAAAATAAGTTCAAATGAAGACTTTGATGTCTTTGATTGCGTTTTCCGTTGCGAAATCTTCAGCTGCTTTGAAAATGAGCTATTTTACTGCTAGCATTTTTTTCAATCTAGTTCTATTAATAACATTCGTATAGATAATATAAAACATTACGTAACGTAAAATTCATCGCTTGATGGAAAACTGTGACAACTTTCCTTTATTTTCCTCCTCTCTTCTTCGACCCACATTATTCGTAAATGCTTCACCACCGCCTGCAGAAGGCTGCAGGCGAACTGATCAAGATGATTTTTCTGGCACTTCATTTTCACCATTGCAAATTTCAGCGGTGAATGGGTGACAACGAAAAACCATTCAAAAAGCTAGGGCTGGCTGGTTGGTGTGTTCTTCTTGGCACCCTGTCTCGGTGACTGTGGCCGGAAGTGATAGACGGGAGAGGGGCAACAAGAGCGCAAACATGATGCAGCAATATTAAGACACGTTCGCTGCCATATCTGCTCGAGTAAGACAGGACGTAGTATTTCCATTTGCTCCCGGATTTTCATCCCAGTTTGGTGTTTCGACGCTTTCGCTGGGATGTGTTCGCTTGGTATATCGCGATATTCTGCAAGGATATTTCGTTGTTAGATGGCGTGTTTCATATCATTCAGCGGTTGTCGATTTTTGTTTTATATGCACATCACGTACTTGGTTGGTACGATAGCTTCGTGAATTAGTGGACCGAAATTCTCGTTTTTGTTGAAGATACATTGGTTGGAAGGTTTTCTCATTTAGCAGATGTTTAATACATTCGCAATCAAATACATTAGTACAATAGAAACACATTCAATGTTTTTTTATGCAAAGGATGACCGTCTGTGTGGGAGCATTTTTAAATAGTACACATTTTTCTAGTATCGTTTTTAATCTCTTCTCCTAACTATGATTGAAAATGTGAATTTTACTTGTATAATAGGCAACAAGCTTGTTATTTTCAGAAAAATATATCCTGTAACAACTGTGCAACGCGTGGCCTCATTCTAGTCAATCGTCTGGCTAAATGCAAGTTTGTTGAGAAAATAAACTGAAATAAAAATGAGCTTTCCTCCCATCAGTTGTCGTTGCAGATGAAGAAAGAAAATTGGAAAAGTTTTTACCTTCGCAGCGGTCCCATTGTAATACGAAATTCTATTTTTTCTTTCATCTGAAATAGATGTTTGCTGGCTCCATTTCTATAATGAATATTTCAAACTCTTTGAAGCTGTTTATATCGTTAATCGAAAATAGTGCTGTTTATAATCTTGGTCGAGAACTAAAAAATAATTTCAGTCTGTACCTGTACAGATAACATCAGATGATGTTAAGTGCCAAGTCAAGGAGCAGATTGCTTCTGGTTCAGATTTAAGTAATTTAACTTTCCCGGATTTCGTTTCGCTAAGAAGGTGAACTTCTAGCTTCGGCAAATTGCAACTCTTTTGGTAAGGAACGTGAGAATTCACATCAAACCACATTCTTCTGGCAGCCTTTGTCACTCTGCTGCGCTGTAGTATCGCATCGCTGCAGGGTAGTGATCTTCTTGTTATGAAAGTCATTTTCTGCCAGCTGATGCCACTGTCCTTGCATCCACGGTATGACGGTTGCGGAAGCTTTGCTTCAAAAGGCACGTGATAGTGCGAAAAAAATGCTTTTGCCAACTGTAGTGAAAAGAGAGTCCCTCTTCTTAACACCGCTTTCTATTCTGTAGTTTGTTTGCCCTGATAACTCATAGCTCAAAATAATCTACGCGTATCCCGTTGAATACCTCGTCCAAGAATTTGTATACCATAATGAATTTGTGAAATGTGGGAGTTGCATAATTATTCGTTTGAATTGAATGAAACTGTTCACGTGAATGTGTCAACCTTGTCAGTGTGACTGTGAATGTTCAACGCTCTACTGTTCCATTCTGTTTCGGTATTGAATAGACGCATTCTATGGAAAACTGTGAAACTTTGTGATGCGAATTAGGTCAGTTCGAGAGGGCACCTGAAGTGGGGATTCTTGTATATTTCAACACTTGAGCTTACTATTAGCAATGCAATTTTTCTGCGGTTTCGAAATGAATACAACTTTAAAGCTATCATTATGCGGTATGAGTTAAAGCGAGAGTTATTGACAATCCTCTTTTTTGCTCATGTTTGATACAATGAGTAAAGGACCTCGAAAAAGACAGTGATCATTTTTAATCGCTATTGATGTCATGTATTGTCATTTTGTACGACATTTGAAAATTGAGCTATCAATGTATCGACTCCTCGGAAAAAAAGGGAGTGCATATTTTCGCACATTTCATTTTGTAGCTCCGAAACCGGAAGTCGGATCTGGATAAAATTTCAAAATAATTTAAAATACTAACTAATTTTTGTTAAGAATTATGTTAGTATTTCGGTATTCATTAGCTAATCTTCTCAAAAACACTGTTTTTATCAAACGATTCGTTGCTATAAATTACATTAAAGAAGCGTCCATACACTTGTTTCAGCGATTTTCTTTCCAATATTTTTCCTGGAGATCTGCAGAATACCCCTTCGTGGCGGAGATGATCTCCTCACGAGCTGAATTTTTTTTGTGAACTCTTTTTTCAGAGTTGTCAAGAGAGAATAGTCAGAGGTATCCGAAAAGAGTGAATAAAGTGGATGTGGAAGCAATTTGTACCCTGGACCGTTGATGCTAGCCATGGTTACGGTGCTCTTGTGTGCCGGCGCATTGTCTTTTAAAGGCATAGCTATTACTATTAATAATACAAATTATTCTAGCCAGTGTTGGGAATAAATCAATATTTCGAAAATCGCAACTGAAAATTTTCGCAAGTGATTTTCAGACGAAAAAATCATCGATCAGAAAACTCACTGAAGAAAAGTTCATTACTGATTTTTCGTAAACGCGGTTCCTCATTGAAACTGTTCTCAGATGACACAACACAAAATCAGTTGTAAAAAATGAAAGCGAACATTATTCTTGTTGATATTAAAAAAAGAAGAAATTTCCGAGTGGGTAAAATACCTACTCGGAATCCTAAAGAAGGTTTTCAATTTACCGCGAAAAATGTGATGGCGTTTTGTTTACTTTGTATACTGTCAAGACGTATCGTGTCAATTGTTGAAGGCATATATGTAAAGAAAAATAATATAATGCCAAGAGAACAGTTGAGAAAATCATAAAATTAATTATGAAAATCTATAACACTTAGGCTGTGAACCATTTCGGTAATTATTTTTACTTTAAGTTAAAATTGTTTTGTCGTTGTCAAAATAACCTCGCTCGAGAGCATGGTTATTTCTGACAGCTCGATAATTATTTTCCAACACTGAAAAGAGTCTTGCAGAACAATTCTTACTTCTGAGCTTTATGTCTCGTTTACACTTCTGCTGGCTGCCAGCATGCTGGTGCCAGTATATTGGCTCTAGCACGCTACCATCATAATGAAAACGCTTGCCAGTTGCTAGTTGTTGCCAGCATGATAATTTCTGAATGCTGGCAAGCGGTGCTGGTGAAGAAATTCAAGATGGCTACGGGGTGAAAATATTGTACTTCTCATAAGTATTTCATGTTTTTCTCAGTTAAAAGCATTCATTCGCATGAAGTGAGTCAATATCAAGATTGAGAATTTATAATTATGTATAGTTATTTACAATTTTTACAAGTGTCTAACGGATGGAAAATAACATTATTTTGGCGATTTTTAGGGCTATCGCTCTAAAAAAATAAATTCAAATGATTTGCATAATAAAAAGCATCATTCGACCAACTTTTAGTAAATTGTTGTCAACAAATATTGAGAAATAAGGCGGCGAAGGATTTTTTTTATGGCGCTTCCTAAAAATCATGATTTGTGGTGTCCACTGTATCTAAGCACTGACTAATCAGAAGTCAACAAATCAAAGCAGAAAAGTTGTAGTAGATGTTGTCCTAGATCCCAACATTTTAGTTTGATTTTTTTTAATTTTTTTAATTTTTGGTGGTTGTTTGAAGTCAAAAATTCGCCATTTTGTAACTGTGAAACCTACCCAAAGTAATAAACAACGAAAAAGAAAACGTTGTAGTCTAGTATTTTACATGTAAGAAGTGCATGCAAAATTTGAAAATAATTGATGAAGTAGTTTCCGAATGACGTTTAAAGTTCTTCATCTATAATATCGAAGGAAACCATTTATTGTTCTAGTGGGTCCGTAGGGTCTGCCTCATTAAAAAACGGTTTAATCCACCTAGTTATGTAATGATGCCTTTCTCATTTTCACTTGCTCGTATATATTACAGCAGAAATTCGCCGAAATACTACAAGTTAAAAAAGTTCAGAAAATAGTTTTGAAGATTTCTATTGCATAATACTACTACATTGATCATATTTGATTATTATTGTCGGTTCTTCCGGAACCGAAAGCTGGGTATCGGCATAGCGATATTAATTAAACCATACACTAATATGAACTACAAATTTATTTACGATTCTCTATGATAATTTGAATTTTGGAAAAAATGTACCGCTCATCGGACTTAGCTGAAATTCAGCAAATCATGTATGGGACTATCAATGGTTTATTTGGTTAAATACTCTCATGGTCTGAAAACTAGAGAAAATCACTAGCCAATATGAAAATTGGGATATTCGTATGGCATCTTAAGACTTTCCATCTCCGAGTGAGTGACATTATTTCCACAGTTTTGGTGAATTATTTTCACATTTTTTATGCATATCACCCTATATTATACCGGAATTTGGATCCAAATAAAATTCCGAAGCTTTGTATGGGACCATGAAACCTTCTATTTAAATCTAGGTTTGTAAAAATCCGTTCCGCCATCTCCGAGAAAAGTGAATGACATTATTTTCACATTTTCAATGCATTGTTTCCATATTATTGGTGCATATCACCCTGTAATTCCGGAACCGAAAGTCAGATCCAAATGAAATTCAGGAACTTTATATGGGATCATGAGACCTTTCATTTGAATCTTAGTTTGTGAAAATCGGTTCAGCCATCTCCGAGAAAAGTGAGTGAAAATATTTGTCACACAGACACATACACACAGGTATTTGCTCAGCTCGTCGAGCTGAGTCGAATGGTGTATGACATCCGGCCATCCGGACCTCAATTCAAAAGTCGGGGTTTGCAGTGATTCTATAGCCTTGCTAGATGAGAAAGGCAAACATATTTTTCTTTTGTGTTTTGTTCTAATAAAACATTTCAAGGAGGTTTTGTCAAGTTTTTAAGTCAATCGAAGCAGAAATCTTGGGCCTGTGCGCCCAGCTTTTGCTTCTCCGCAGAATGAGATAAGCATAGATAAAGGCCCGAGGTTTCCAGAGGTTTCTTCCAACAGGTTTGAAAATTTCACAGAACATTCTTGAAATGTTTTACAATAAGGAAATGTAAAGTAAAAACTAAATGATATTTCAAAAGTGTTAGAACCTACCCGCCCCTTAATAAAAAGCCAATCACAAAGCATGTTATGCAGCTGATTCATCCTATTCAGCGGAAATGACAGGAGCGCAGGCTATTGCTATGCCCAAGGCTACCGAGAGAAAAAAAACGAACCCGGGGGGTTTCAATAGGGGCTTCCTTCGTTTAATGAGTAAAAAAATGACTTCTTTCTATCTGGAAGGGTTGAACGAGCAAGAAAAGGTCCCAAGATGATTTGTTCATGAGCAAAAAAATGTCCGGGCACGGGGTGAAGTACCTGCAATTGTCGAGCACACAATCATATGAATCTAAGTTTGTGAAAATCGATACAGTCATCTATGGGAAGGAAGCTTGTTCAAACATAAGGAGTTTGAGAAAAGGGTTGCACACTTAAATTTTATTGCTGAATCTCGGCACAATAATGCCGAAATTTGCATAGTCGAGAGATCGGTAATCATCTCGGCAAAATAATAATTACTGAGAATGTCGGCAATACTAAATTTGTTAACTGGCAATTATTGCCGAACTTGTCAGCAGTAATTTTGCTGTTAGCTCGCAAAAGCGATCAGTAATCGAACGAAGAAAGGATTTTTCTTTATTATTGTATGAAATAAATATCATAAAAGCTAAGGTTGGGGTAAGGGGGTGTTTTATTGATGTCCATTTTAATGCAGTATACAAAAAAGCTAAACAAACCTCAGAAGAAATCATCACGATTAAATACAACTATTTCCAGTGCTCCTCAACGCATCTACCTGGAAATAAGTAAAACTTTTGTAAGAATATATGAATAGGAGAGTTTTCCTATTTCACTTATCTTTTCAAGAAATATAAGAATCTCTTTTCTTATCCAATATATATTATTTTCCCACTCCACCAGCAAAAGGTACGTGGTGTTCATTCGACAAGAGATATTAAATGACAAGTGTTTCACCGAGTTTCAGTAAAACCTAACACATTGTTCGAAATCTCGGCAAACGGATTTGCTGATTTCGGTATATTTGTTGTTTACTGACAACCTCAGTATAATATTTTTCCAAACTACGGCAAAAGAACACACTTTATCGAGATATTAGCATAACAGATCGGCTGAAAAGTTCATATCGTTTCTATGAGAGGGCGCCACTAGAATTAAATCTATACCATTTTCAGTTAGTACCTACCTTCAAAAGATTCGTGTATAAATTTGACAGCTGTCTGATTATTAGTTTGTGAGATATTGCATTGTGAGTGAAGCTACTTTTGTTTTTGTGAAAAAAATGAAAAAAAAGGAATTTCGTGTGTTGATGAAACAGTACTTTTTGATGAAAAAAAGTGCCGCCGATACCAAAAAATGGCTTGATGAGTGTTATCCAGACTCTGCACCGGGCGAAGCAACAATTCGTAAGTGGTTTGCAAAATTTCGTACTGGTCATATGAGCACCGAAGACGATGAACGCAGTGGACGTGAAAAAAATCCACAAAATGATTTTCAATGACCGTAAAGTGAAGTTGATCGAGATAGCTGACACCCTAAAGATATCAAAGGAACGTGTTGGACATATTATTTACGAATATGTACATATGAGAAAGCTTTGTGCGAAATGGGTGCCGCGTGAGCTCACAATCGATCAAAAACAACAACGAATTGATGATTCTGAGCAGTGTTTGGAGCTGTTATATCGAAATAAAACCGATTCTTTCGTCGATATATAACAATGGACGAAACATGGCTCCATCATTTCACTCCGGAGTCCAATCGACAGTCAGCTGAGTGGACTGCACGCGATGAACCGAACCCAAAGCGTGGAAAGACTCAACAATCGGCCGGTAAGGTTATGGCGTCTGTATTTTGGGATTCGCATGGTATAATTTTCATCGACTACCTTGAAAAGGGAAAAACCATCAACAGTGACTATTATATAGCGTATTAGAGCGTTTGAAGGACGAAATTTGAAAAAAAAACGGCCTCATTTGAAGAAGAAAAAATTTTTGTTTCATCAATACAATGCACCGTGTCACAAGTCGATGAAAACCATGCAGAAATTGAACGAATTGGGCTTCGAATTGCTCCCTCATCCACCGTATTCTCCAGATTTGGCCCCCAGTGACTTTTTCCTGTTCTCAGACCTCAAGAGAATGCTCGCTGGTAAAAAATTTAGAAGCAATGAAGAGGTAATCGCTGAAACTGAGGCCTATTTTGAGGCAAAGGACAAATCGTACTACAAAAATGGTATCGAAAAGTTGGAAGATCGCTATAATCGCTATATCGCTTCTGATGGCAATTATGTTGAATAATAAAAACGAATTTTGGCAAAAAAATGTGTGTTTCTATTAAACGATACGAACTTTTCAGCTGAACTGTTATTACATTAACGAATTTCGGAAAAGAGCATATGGATTACTGAACAATCAGTAAAATGTCGTGCTGCCGATCTAATTCGGTATTTCATTATGCCGAGCTCAAGAATCTGTTTTAAGTGTGTGGGACGCGAACCCAACGATGATGGATGTAAAAATTTAGTAGTTGCAGGAGATCCGTGTAATTGACTTATGTTTGAAATAAAAATTGAATGAATGCATGACAGCGTATTTTGGCCCACTTTAGGATTTATTTTGTTTTGACCCACTTTGTAAAAATAACAACCAAATGTTGTAATATCTTTAAAAAACCCTTCCGCAATAGGTAATTTGATGTGATTAGCTTCAAATTGATGCAACATGGGTTACTTAACATCGATTAAATCCGTAAAGTTTGTTAGGTGGGCCAAAATACATCAAATATACAGTTACTCACAAAATTGATCGTACACACAAAAAAATATCACATTTTCTCATTTTGTTGTTCAATTAGTAAGTTACAAGTAACAAAATGTATGTAATTTTAATGTTATATATTTCATGAATTGGATTAGTATAAATTTTATTTAAATATTAAGATTCTTCCCATTTGGTGGTTCGATTGCAACAAAAAACGCCTTAGTTCTATCTCACAAAATTGATCGTACACTCATTTTGGAAATCTGCATTATTAAGTGTAGCTGGGGAATGCGGATTGGAGTATCAAATTTAGTACTTAGTGTGGCCTCCCTTAGCGTCGATTACGGCTTACAAACGACGGGGCTTTGGGTCCACTAGTTCTTTGCGCAAGATGCTCGGATGTTTTCCCATACTTATTTTATTTTCTGTTTCAGCGTGTTTTTGTTTGATGTGTTAGTATCCTTGAACCGCCGATTAATTTTATCCCATGGGTTTTCGATGGGATTCATGTCTGGTGACTGTGGTGGTGTTTTCAATTGTTTAGGAACGTTATGTATCAGCCATTCCCGAACAACATGTGCGGTGTGATTTGGATCATTGTCCTGTTGGAAACAATATCCTGATGATAGTCCTAATTTTTGTGCATTTGGTTTTACATTATGTTTTAGGATATCCATATATAGCATTTTGTCCATATTCCGATCGATAAACTCCAGTGTTTCTGTGCCTGAAAGCTGCCATGCAACCCCACAACATAACACAGCCACCACTATGTTCCACTGTTGGTCTCAAATTTTGATATTTGAGCTCTTTATTCGGCTCTCTCCGAACAATTTGTCTGCCATCAAATCCAAAGCAATTTATTTTTGTGTCATCAGTGAATATTACCTGATTTTCAAACTCCAGCGGTTTGTCTACGTGGGTTTTGACGAACTCAAGCCGCTACTTTACTGAAGTAGCTGATTTACTGCTGATATGAATGGCTGTTTACTGGCAACATGACCATGCAGATGAGATTTCCGGAGAACGCGGCGAACAGTTTCAGTTGAAACAGGTCGGTTGATATCTTGAGACACTTCCGCCGTCAATTTCGGTTCCCAATTCCCTTATTTTCGAGTTATTTCGTATTTTGCGAACTATAATCCGTTCGTCAACTTCCGATATGATCCGTTTTCTTCCCCTTTCTACCTTGTTCTTCACAGTTCCCTCGTATTTCCAGTTGTGAATGATATTATGCGCGGTGGAATGTGATCGTCCAACGATTTCTCCTATTTCGCGTAAGGATTTTCCTTTACAGCGCAAGAAAATGATCAATTTTCTTGTCGAAATGTCTTTTTGATTTCGTTTGCCTTCCATTACAAAAAAAATAACGGTTTTCTCTGTATCTTAATTTATAACTCTCAAACCAAAGCTAAAACGAACTATTATTGTTGTTTACTATAACACTGACAGCTTACACACAAAACGAGTTCATAGTAAATTGTATCGATATTGGTGTACGATCAATTTTGTGTGATTGAAAAAAGCATACATTTCGTTATGAATCGATTATTTCTAACAACAAAATAATTTTAACCCAAGTTTTCTTTCAATTATGTTTCAAAACATCTGCATCTTTATACCGTGATGCAAAGGAACGCTATTGCCGAGTATTTCTCGACAAAAGAGGTGTTTAAATTCTCAAAGAAATATTTGATTTGGTCGGTCATATGTAGTTGTGGTCAAAAATCTGAAGGTTTCGTTTTTACAGGCACTATTCATAAGGATGTGTATGAGAAGGAATATTTGCGAAAGCGGTTGCTACCATTTATCAGAAGCTTTTTCTACTCTCCAGTACAGTTTGGTATAATTTGGCTTCTGCTACTGGGCTCTAGTTAAACTTTTGAAACTAAGAATAAAGCAATTGACACCGTTGACTTTAAAAGAATATAGATAATTGTTACCGCGGACGTATCTGAGGACTTCATGGCGGGTATACTACCGAAAGTTCGAAAATGTTACAGAAATAACGATTGACTTCGTGATGAATTATTTCTAATTCATGTATAACACTATTCTAAAGTAATAATATTAATGATAATTTTCATTAGTTCAACTCACCAATTCCAGATTTAATTATAATGCGATTCTTCATGCAATTTTGTCTGATCCCGATTACTGGTTATCATCTGATGGTTGTCATTCAAGTTCAAGACATCTCAATCGAACAGGTTGATTTCATTCAATTATGTGTTCTAGAATGATAGTGTTGAGAAAATCGTCATGCGACTGATTTGTATGCTTACGACTCGGATGCAAAGTCTGGTAAAACAAAATGCAAAGTTCCACCTCGGAATGTAGTACGTTGGCCTTATTTTGCTTGGTATTTGTTGTGCTTTATATATGTATTTTAGTACTGTAGTATGGAATCACTCCTATGTTATCGCACATACCATCAGTTGATAACTGAAAAGGATGTCTGTGAAATAAATGTCTTTTCTCGTTTTGTGTAAAGGTGTTGCACTGTTATCGCGCATTAATTTTGATAAAAGCGACCGGCGCAAATAGAGTGCAACGAGTGCAACGAATATACTATGAAGATACACAGAAATATAGAGCTCCATTTTCGAGTGCCGCCATCGCAAATGGATGGAAACCTATCTTGGATTCTATTGTGCTTCCAAAGATTGCATCATGTTCAGTGTTGCTGCGTATTTCGGTTGTTCTATCTAACTCCTTCCCAACTACTTTATTCTAAGACTTCTCCCTTGCATATGTAACTAGAGGTAGAATCATGTGCAATATTTCCTTCAGAACATTTTGAAAGTATTTTTATACTCGGGTCGCCACTAATGAAAACGATGCCGACCAAAACCATTCAAACCATCTGATATAAATTGCGTTCGTGAACGAAGAGCACCGGTACCGGAATCCCACGTTCCGTTGCAGTAGAACATTATGCACAGTCCCATTATCACCATCATCGTAAACTTTACCGTCGTCCAGCAACTTTCTGGGTGAAGGCGAGGAATTTAACCCTCGCGCTTTTGTCTGCAGACTGTGCGGCAACGACCACAAAAGCTCCCCCGTTTCACAGTGTAGGTACTGAGTCAGGAGAGTCGCTTTAATTATTTTTCTAATTGAATTTATTGTCCCTTCAATGCCGTGCCATGAGAATTTATCATTGTTGGTTGTGGAGCTTGGAGATGATTTGCTGGGCACGGTTGGTGGTAATGCCGCTTCTCAGGTTATGAGGATTGATCTAGGAGGCAATCTTTTGTTCAGGTCAGTGCTAGTCTTGGTGGGTCCAAAAGCGGCTAACTGTGATAATTGCGTTTGACACGGTTGAATCACGCGGATGCTCCGCGGCTTCGGTCACCGGTGTTTTGCGCGCAGGTTGTTGACTACGACGCCTATCCGGAACAGCATGCCGATCGTCGGAGCAAGTAATTTTTATTTTCTAATAGTAGGGCTCATAAAATGATGCAAGAATCTCGTTTTAATTTCATTGACATAATTGTTCAGTTTATCATCAAAAAAATTTAATGCAGAAAACTATAACAGAATTTTTATACAATAAATCTAAAACGCGCTAGCTCGGGTAGGCGTGCAGAATAGCTTGGTGAAAGATGACTATTTTCCGTACGCTCCATTTAGAGATGACAGGAGACTCGTTACGATTAAAGGTTCGTGGCATATTTAGCTCTGTTCCGCGCGGTTGAAGCAGTTAGGACAAGAAGGTTAATTACATTGTTACTGAATCCATGCACTAAGGCTAATTGAATCTAGGCTGCTATTTGTGAAGCCCGTTTACATTCCTCTGAACCAAAGAACGATGATGCTTTATGAGATGCTGAATGAAGAAAATTTAAACGAATTCAAGTTGCTTATAGTGTTGATTGTATTTTGAAGATCTGTTATAGTTGGCTGATAGATTTTTTTTTGAAAATCCGATCCAAAAGTATTTCTTGTACGATGTCTGAAATGGTACTACCACCTAGTGTAGCACAAAAAAACTGTTTTTCCAACGATCTGTCATCACATCATTATCCAATGAACATAGTCTACTAGTCATTGTATAATTGTATCGCCCATACGTTCCACAGAGCGTTGAGGAATTTCCTTCCGATGGCTAAATCTTATGAGTCAGTCGCAATGAAAGTCGTCGTGATGGAGATTACTTCAAAAGTATGGGAAAAAGAGCACACTCTTTGTTTGCTAATTGTTAATAAGCGTATGAAGTAGGCATTTTCACTCTCTCCACAATGCGTTTCCATTGGTCGTTCCCGATCCTCTGATTTACAGTAAAAGTAGAAATACTATAATATTTATTATTTCACTCATCAGACTTTCTCCAGTTTATTCCCCTGTTGGGTACTATACAAATGAATTATTTTTGCACCCTATTGGAAAGATTCATATAAACTCTAAACAAAGAACAACGATCAACTTATACCTCATTTTAACTAATGAAAAATAATAGCTTTGATAGCGAATCGCCATTTGAAAAAAAATGCGATAAAGAACGCGGACGAATTAAGCTCACCACTGTCATCCGAACCAAAAGTATTTCTTGTTCTTAAACTGGTCAAGCAAATATAATGTATTCTTATGTTTAGCCAATCAAACAACATGTTCAAACAATGGTTCAAAAGCAATTTCGTGTTTTAATTTTACACTGCTTTTTGATGGGAAAAATACCGTTCAAGCAAAGCAATGGCTTGTAAAGTGTTATGGAGACTTTGCTCCATCGGAAACAAGAATAAAACGTTGGTTTGCTGACTTCAAACGTGATCGTAGAGATACCAATGATGCAGAGCGCAGTGGAAACATGGATTCATCACTTCACTCTGGAATCAAAATGATCGTCATCTGAGTGGACATCTACTGGCGAATCCAAAGCTCCCGAAAGCACAACAATCGGCTGAAAACATTATGGCCTCCGTATTTTGGATATACGTGGTGTAATATTTATCGACTATCTTGAGAAAGGAAATACCATTAATAGTGAATATTATATAGCGTTATTGGAGTGGTAAAAAGCTGAAATTGCTAAGAATCGACCGCATATGGCAAAAAAATAGTTTCTATCAAAACAATGGCAAAATTACATGAACTACTTCAAATTGCTACCACATCCACCGTATTCGCCAGATTTGGCTCCCAGCGACTACTGGCTGTTCGTAGATCTTGTCGCTGGTAAGAAATTCCACACGAATGAAGAGGTTATCGCTGAAACTGAGTCCTATTTTGAGGTAAAGAGAAATCGTTCTACAAAAGTGGTATTGATTGCGTTACTCTTGATGGAGATTACGTTGATGAATGAAGTTAATTTTGAGCCAAAAAAAACCTGTGCTTTTTGTTAGGACCGGGACTTTTCAGCCCATGTGTTACAACGTAAGCTTTGTCACAGAATTCTGACTGTCTTTTGAAAAGACGCAAATTTTGTTAGAACAATTTTGAAATTTTTCGTCAGAAATTTTGTTTTTCTAAAAAGTGATAAAGAGTCTCGAAGGCGGCTGAACAGATTTCCACAAATTAAGATTGAAACGGCTCAAAAAACCAAGAAAACTACTGAATTTCATATTGATCCGACTACCGGTTTTGGAATTACGGGGCGATTTGTGTAAATATTTCAATTTCTAATAACTTACTCACTTTGCCCAGAGATGGCTTGATCGATTTTGACAAACTTAGATTCAAATTAATGGTCTTGTGGTACAAGACTTCATTATTTCATTCGGTATTTCGGTTGGTTCCGGTATTCCAGGGTGAAGAGTGTTATAAATTTCATTACATCGCTCGAAGCGACGAAACGAAAAACGTAACAACAATCTCAAAACAGGTCCAATCGATACTCATAGTCAGTAGAAGGCCAAACAAACTGATTCCGGCTTATTAATTTCTAGTTTTCGTTTTCAGAAGCACCTGAAATAGAAGGCATACACTCGAAAATGGGGCTCATTCACTTTTCAGATATTGCTTCACAAACGTAGGTTCCAATCAAACGCCTTAGAAAATTTCTAAACTTCAACTATAAAATAATAGAATTTATAGGTCTTGTTAGTTGTATAATCATTGGAATCTATCAAAACCGTTTTTGCCTTTCTCATATAGAAAGGTTATGCAATCACTGTGAAAACCGACTTTTGAACCGAGGCTCGGAGGGACGAGTGTCATATACCATTCGACTCAGTTTGTCGAGTACGCAAAATGTGTATGTGTGTGTATGTGCGTATGGGTGTATGTATCGTTTTTTTGCACTAACTTTTCTCGGAGATGGCTGAACCGATTTTCAAAGATCTTGTGGTCCCATACGTAATTCCTGAATTGCATCCAGATCCGACTTCCGGATCCGGAAATATAGGGTAAAGTGTGTTCAAAATTTTATACCATCACTGAAAAGGGCGAAAAACCGTAAAAATTTGTCTAAATCAACCTCAAATCTTCTCCAATTGATAGTTTTTATCAGTAGATGGTCAGACAAACCGATTTCGGTTATTCGAATCGAAGAAAATTATTTTAAAGAATACCACAGTATTATATATGATAGTATATGATATGATATGAGAAAGTGATGTGAAGTGTGATGTGAAGTGAAGCCACCATCAGTTCAAGGACTTGCCAGTGGATGCGGGTAGACTTACAGTAGCCCCGATATGACTCATCCAGTCACCTTCTTACTATAGCTGTTATCGAAAAGCGAACAAAAAGGGTTGGGCGGATATGTAAGTAGAGTCACTTACTCGTTTTCCGCGGGAATGAAAGATGCTCTTCCAACCATAATATCCAGTGCATGGATGAAGCATATCGCTATACATGCTTGAACCCGCCTGATGGTTTGTTTGAGAAGGACGCGTCAGACTCATTTCAAACCTTCAGAACGAAACAAGTTTCCTTCAAGTGACTTGGGCTGGCTATCCACAATCCCTCGTCCAGTCATCAATCCGTCCGATGCCCTGATGCTCCCTCCCCTTTACGCCCCCGTGCAAAATGTTTTATATTGATAAATACAATGAAACATAGTGTAATGAAATTAATATAACATAAAATGATATAATAGATTACAAAATAATATAATATAACATAATATAATATAATATATTTTAATTTAATATAATATAATACAATGTCATACAATATAATATAATATATTATAAAACAATATATAAAATAACAGTTAATGTAGAGTGTCAGTTACGCTCTTCTATCTTCGCAATACTGCAGGAAGTAGAATATTTCTCTTCTAATAACAATAATAATATCCACATCTATAAAAATGATATATGTTATTATTATCGATGACAAATTAATAATAATAAAAATAAATATAATAATGAAAATAATAATAAAAAACAATATAATATAGTACAATGAATTATATAATAAATAATAGAATGAATAAAATGATATGTTGCGATATGCTATGATATTATTTTACTTGAATTTATATGTCATTTCTCATCCTCTCATTCTGCCATCAACGCATTCCATCGACCAATTGTCACCACAGATACAGGTGTAGGCATGAAACAGGAACCAGTGGGGACCAAGCTCACCTTGTGACGACCATGATATTTAGTTAAAAGTTACTTTAAAAATGATAACTTATACGGAAAACAAATTTATATTTTGCGCAGAGGTACGTAGTACTGCTCTTAATAAACCCTATAATATAATATAATATAATATAATATAATATAATATAATACAACATAATGCAATACAATACAACATAATATAATAGAATATAATATAATATAATAAAATACAATATAATATAATACAATATAATATGATATAATGCAATGCAGTATAATATCATACAACATAGTATATAATAACATAAAATAGTGTAAGACGATAATATATGAAATGATATGCTATGATACAATATAACAGTTAATGTCGAAGTGTAAGTTACGCTCTTCTAATAATAATAATAATAATAATAATAATAATAATAATAATAATAATAATAATAATAATAATAATAATAATAATAATAATAATAATAATAATAATAATAATAATAATAATAATAATATTAATAATAATAATAATAATAATAATAATAATAATAATAATAATAATAATAATAATAATAATAATAATAATAATAATAATAATAATAATAATAATAATAATAATAATAAAAATAAAAATAATAATAATATATTAATTATATGTTGTAATATACTATGATAAACACTGCACTTTAGGACGGACTTCAACCTACAAGCCATTTCGCACCCTCTCATTCTGCTACTAACGCAGAAGGCGATAGCACCCAGTCGACGCCGTTCTATTGACCAAATGTCATCATAGACGCTCGGGGAGGCATGAGATTGGGACTTGTGAGTTATCTCACCATTTGACGACCTATGATAGTATATGATATGATATGAGAAAGGCATCATTACACCACTAGGTGGTTAAAATAGGTTTTTATTATTGCATTTTTTAAATCTAAATTTCTCGTGGAACACCCTGAACGATTTGTCATTTGTCTCAAAATAGGTTTTACATTCAGCATGAGGAGGTTTTATATGAGTTGATAACCAGTCACTGGAGGTCCAGATCTGAACAACACGATGGATAAGGAAGTTTGATTCGCTCAATTGACCCATCGTTTCCATCGACTAGTGAACCGGTGCGTTGTCTTGGTGAAAGATTGGTTTATTCTTCGACATATGAGGCCGTTTTTTTTTTGATTTTTGCATTCAAACGATCTACCAACGCTATATAGTATTCGCTATTGATTTTTTTTCTTTCTCAAGAAAGTCGAACCTAAATACTGCAGTCAATACCTTCTCAGCAGAACGTTATTTCTGGCAAACATGGCCAAACACTGCTCTGAGTCATCAAAATTGTCATTGTTGTTTGCGATTAACGCGGTATCCGCTTTGAAAAGATTTCTCATAGTTAAATGTTCATGTTCAATTGTAAACACGCAGTTTCAATTTACGATTAAGAAACCACCTAAATTGGACGACCAGAACGTTCACCATAACCGATATCTGTACGACCATGTTCAAATTCAGTGCCCGGATAATACTCAAAGTTCACTCGAATAACTGTCACTTTCTTCTGACTAATCGAAATGCCATGAAATTTTACACATAGTATTTTGAAAATTGATAGCGTCATCTGTGTACCAGTCACACGATTTGTCGAGTGATGTGTTACCTTGTTCGAGATAGTCAACCGAATGAACCGCTTACGGCCGGGACGATTGAATCCAAGAACAAACTGTCTTCAAATGGGCTAGTTTTCGACCTTCGATATAAGAAATTGACTTTTTCTTAAGGAGACAGAAACCTTGTTCTGCATTTGTCTCAACTGAATAAAATGATTATTGTTATCAGTCTACAATTTTTTTATATCATTTATTTTACCCCGGCACTAAGTATTTTGGTCGTTTACCGGGAAGTCTACAATTCATGAAGCATGAAAACATCAAGTTGAACATAGCAGGATGTATGGAGTATGGTGTATGTGAATGAATTTTTCCTCGATTTTTTCAATAGGATACGTCTATAACGCATGCGCTTTAAGAAGCTTTTGCCTTCGTATATAATTTTCAATCACAAAATAAGAATAGATTGTCATCTACGACTATTAACTGGCCACCTGCCAATATTACCAAAAACTTGTTCACTATGTCAAGCCTTGCGAGAAGCTGAAAAAAGGCATGTATACCTTAGGAAAAGTTAGTTTTTACCTAATTTTCGTCAATAAATTACATGCATTGAGTTTTGAAGAGCTTACTTGTACAGAAGCTTTATGTTACGTTATCAACAATTTCTTATAGTTTAATCTTCAGTACTATGCCACTAGTGAAAGTTACACGTAATGACCGAAATACGTATCTGCAGTCTTACATGGTGACAATTTATACTGGTGATATAATAAGGAAACACATTTTTGGAGTGTAACAGCATATTTTGTTTCTACTTAGTATATTTTTTGGTATTAAAAACATCCCTATCTTCTTAGATGAGAATACATTCGAACTAGTACAGGAAATGTGTCTTGAGTAATAAATGGTCTCGATATTAGAGTTTTATGTCGAAATTTCAAAATTGTATGTGCGTATGGGTGTATGTATCGTTTTTTTGCACTAACTTTTCTCGGAGATGGCTGAACCGATTTTCAAAGATCTTGTGGTCCCATACGTAATTCCTGAATTGCATCCAGATCCGACTTCCGGATCCGGAAATATAGGGTAAAGTGTGTTCAAAATTTTATACCATCACTGAAAAGGGCGAAAAACCGTAAAAATTTGTCTAAATCAACCTCAAATCTTCTCCAATTGATAGTTTTTATCAGTAGATGGTCAGACAAACCGATTTCGGTTATTCGAATCGAAGAAAATTATTTTAAAGAATACCACAGTATTATATATGATAGTATATGATATGATATGAGAAAGTGATGTGAAGTGTGATGTGAAGTGAAGCCACCATCAGTTCAAGGACTTGCCAGTGGATGCGGGTAGACTTACAGTAGCCCCGATATGACTCATCCAGTCACCTTCTTACTATAGCTGTTATCGAAAAGCGAACAAAAAGGGTTGGGCGGATATGTAAGTAGAGTCACTTACTCGTTTTCCGCGGGAATGAAAGATGCTCTTCCAACCATAATATCCAGTGCATGGATGAAGCATATCGCTATACATGCTTGAACCCGCCTGATGGTTTGTTTGAGAAGGACGCGTCAGACTCATTTCAAACCTTCAGAACGAAACAAGTTTCCTTCAAGTGACTTGGGCTGGCTATCCACAATCCCTCGTCCAGTCATCAATCCGTCCGATGCCCTGATGCTCCCTCCCCTTTACGCCCCCGTGCAAAATGTTTTATATTGATAAATACAATGAAACATAGTGTAATGAAATTAATATAACATAAAATGATATAATAGATTACAAAATAATATAATATAACATAATATAATATAATATATTTTAATTTAATATAATATAATACAATGTCATACAATATAATATAATATATTATAAAACAATATATAAAATAACAGTTAATGTAGAGTGTCAGTTACGCTCTTCTATCTTCGCAATACTGCAGGAAGTAGAATATTTCTCTTCTAATAACAATAATAATATTCACATCTATAAAAATAATATATGTTATTATTATCGATGACAAATTAATAATAATAAAAATAAATATAATAATGAAAATAATAATAAAAAACAATATAATATAGTACAATGAATTATATAATAAATAATAGAATGAATAAAATGATATGTTGCGATATGCTATGATATTATTTTACTTGAATTTATATGTCATTTCTCATCCTCTCATTCTGCCATCAACGCATTCCATCGACCAATTGTCACCGCAGATACAGGTGTAGGCATGAAACAGGAACCAGTGGGGACCAAGCTCACCTAGTGACGACCATGATATTTAGTTAAAAGTTACTTTAAAAATGATAACTTATACGGAAAACAAATTTATATTTTGCGCAGAGGTACGTAGTACTGCTCTTAATAAACCCTATAATTTAATATAATATAATATAATATAATATAATATAATATAATACAACATAATGCAATACAATACAACATAATATAATAGAATATAATATAATATAATAAAATACAATATAATATAATACAATATAATATGATATAATGCAATGCAGTATAATATCATACAACATAGTATATAATAACATAAAATAGTGTAAGACGATAATATATGAAATGATATGCTATGATACAATGTAACAGTTAATGTCGAAGTGTAAGTTACGCTCTTCTAATAATAATAATAATAATAATAATAATAATAATAATAATAATAATAATAATAATAATAATAATAATAATAATAATAATAATAATAATAATAATAATAATAATAATAATAATAATAATAATAATAATAATAATAATAATAATAATAATAATAATAATAATAATAATAAAAATAAAAATAATAATAATATATTAATTATATGTTGTAATATACTATGATAAACACTGCACTTTAGGACGGACTTCAACCTACAAGCCATTTCGCACCCTCTCATTCTGCTACTAACGCAGAAGGCGATAGCACCCAGTCGACGCCGTTCTATTGACCAAATGTCATCATAGACGCTCGGGGAGGCATGAGATTGGGACTTGTGAGTTATCTCACCATTTGACGACCTATGATAGTATATGATATGATATGAGAAAGGCATCATTACACCACTAGGTGGTTAAAATAGGTTTTTATTATTGCATTTTTTAAATCTAAATTTCTCGTGGAACACCCTGAACGATTTGTCATTTGTCTCAAAATAGGTTTTACATTCAGCATGAGGAGGTTTTATATGAGTTGATAACCAGTCACTGGAGGTCCAGATCTGAACAACACGATGGATAAGGAAGTTTGATTCGCTCAATTGACCCATCGTTTCCATCGACTAGTGAACCGGTGCGTTGTCTTGGTGAAAGATTGGTTTATTCTTCGACAAATGAGGCCGTTTTTTTTTTGATTTTTGCATTCAAACGATCTACCAACGCTATATAGTATTCGCTATTGATTTTTTTTCTTTCTCAAGAAAGTCGAACCTAAATACTGCAGTCAATACCTTCTCAGCAGAACGTTATTTCTGGCAAACATGGCCAAACACTGCTCTGAGTCATCAAAATTGTCATTGTTGTTTGCGATTAACGCGGTATCCGCTTTGAAAAGATTTCTCATAGTTAAATGTTCATGTTCAATTGTAAACACGCAGTTTCAATTTACGATTAAGAAACCACCTAAATTGGACGACCAGAACGTTCACCATAACCGATATCTGTACGACCATGTTCAAATTCAGTGCCCGGATAATACTCAAAGTTCACTCGAATAACTGTCACTTTCTTCTGACTAATCGAAATGCCATGAAATTTTACACATAGTATTTTGAAAATTGGTAGCGTCATCTGTGTACCAGTCACACGATTTGTCGAGTGATGTGTTACCTTGTTCGAGATAGTCAACCGAATGAACCGCTTACGGCCGGGACGATTGAATCCAAGAACAAACTGTCTTCAAATGGGCTAGTTTTCGACCTTCGATATAAGAAATTGACTTTTTCTTAAGGAGACAGAAACCTTGTTCTGCATTTGTCTCAACTGAATAAAATGATTATTGTTATCAGTCTACAATTTTTTTATATCATTTATTTTACCCCGGCACTAAGTATTTTGGTCGTTTACCGGGAAGTCTACAATTCATGAAGCATGAAAACATCAAGTTGAACATAGCAGGATGTATGGAGTATGGTGTATGTGAATGAATTTTTCCTCGATTTTTTCAATAGGATACGTCTATAACGCATGCGCTTTAAGAAGCTTTTGCCTTCGTATATAATTTTCAATCACAAAATAAGAATAGATTGTCATCTACGACTATTAACTGGCCACCTGCCAATATTACCAAAAACTTGTTCACTATGTCAAGCCTTGCGAGAAGCTGAAAAAAGGCATGTATACCTTAGGAAAAGTTAGTTTTTACCTAATTTTCGTCAATAAATTACATGCATTGAGTTTTGAAGAGCTTACTTGTACAGAAGCTTTATGTTACGTTATCAACAATTTCTTATAGTTTAATCTTCAGTACTATGCCACTAGTGAAAGTTACACGTAATGACCGAAATACGTATCTGCAGTCTTACATGGTGACAATTTATACTGGTGATATAATAAGGAAACACATTTTTGGAGTGTAACAGCATATTTTGTTTCTACTTAGTATATTTTTTGGTATTGAAAACATCCCTATCTTCTTAGATGAGAATACATTCGAACTAGTACAGGAAATGTGTCTTGAGTAATAAATGGTCTCGATATTAGAGTTTTATGTCGAAATTTCAAAAGCAATACACAATTTGAACAAATTTCTCCGATAAACTTGATTTGTGGAAACCACCTGCTTTGTATTCATATTGCAACCCTCCAGTGTCTAAATATCTAACAAATGGCCGACCGTTTCCATTATCCATTGTAGAATGGGATCGCTGGGTGCCTTACCGTCAAAACTTTTTCTCGGAGCAGGGTGCGAGAGTGAAAAAATAACAGGGCCCGTTTGTTAAAAGTACCATAAAGTATGGAGAAATAATTAAACTTCCTGCTCATAAACACCTTTGGCATGTCGGTAGAAGCGATGCTAATAAAGTTCACGCAATGACGTAATGAAACGTGGTGTGTTTGTATATCAGAGTCAAAGATCAAAGTTTTACACTTTTACCCAAAACGCCATAAAACAATTGTTGTTACTTCAACCGTCATGCTTCCAGCAGAGTATTAAACCTTGGTGAGTGTAAATTTTTGGAGTTATTGAAACTAATTATTCCCACTTCAGCTCAGCTCAGCTAAGATTTTTACTACTTTTATATATATTATATTACGATCGAACCAACATTCAAAACATTGAACTCGTTCAAGTATCAAATGTTCAGAATTGTACAGTCTTCCCAATGCTACAATCTGTATACTTGGTAGCTGAAATACAATCCTGCAAAATAATTCCCCATAAAGCTGTATCCACAATCAATGCTTTTCACCAAACCTCTCCAATTCGCCCGTTAATCCCATCCAGTGCCCATACGTGCCTTTGTCGGAAAATAGTTTTGGAATGGCTTCCTATATAGCAAGTCTACCGATTGAATCATAGCTTTTGCAGGGTGCGACATAGTTTTCCATGCACACGAGGATTGTCGGTTGTACTGAAGCCACAGTTGCTAATAAAATGATTCCAGTTAGGAGACGACGCGGTGCAACCATCAGGATTACATCGATTCGTAGATTGTGGTTACACCACGGAATGTATCCTGTTGTGGTGTGGTTGTAATGTCGTTAACAGTATGGTTCCCTAGTTTGCAGTTGAAGCACAAGACTTTTACAATTTCCTGCATTAATATTGACAAATGTTACCTACAGTATCGGTGCGAGAGACAAACGGAAACGAAAGTAGGAAACGTCCAAATTGTAATTGGACGCAACGCTTTGGAAGAAGATTCATGAAAGTAGTTTTAAACAGAGAGCATTTATTTTTTTAAATTGAATAAAACGGATAAGCAATGTGAAAAATTAAGTTTCTATTATATTTTCCACAACTCGAATATACTTGATTGTATTCTCGATAATTTAGACAATATTAGATGATTACAATATGCTAAAATAAACTTTTAAATATCACCGATTGACGAAAAAACTTGGATGAAAAACAGAACTTTAATTGCTTAGATTTTTCCTCATTCATAATTTTTTAAATAATTTAATGAACTAATCCATCAACAGTTTTGTTATTGGATCCACAGATTTCATATTCTTGACATGCATATGACTTAGTTTACTATGGGACGCCTTTTCAAAATTCATTGAGTAAAACCTTGGCTTTTATCGTATCAAAGAACGCTCTCTACCAACTCTTCGCACGATTCAATCAGTGCCATCAAAGAGAGACGGATATCATCTCAGCAACAAATCACCGTCATGGTTGATATAACAAAGAATGGACACTAGTGCGAAAGCGAATTTGTCCCGATGACCTGTCTGAGCATTACGGGTTAGCACGCTGCTGTGGGGATTCTCTCTGAAGCAACAAACGGTCGCTTATTCTCGTTTCGCGATCCGATTCTATACAGGCAGTTGATAATTGCGATAGAATCATTTTACTATTGCCGCTTATTCTAACTATGTGCATATAACCTTTGTATAAGTTGTGTCAATGAAAATGTATGTGAATGCTCCACACAAGGGTTTTGAAATATTTCAACCTAGTATGAGAATCATCAAGTTGAATCATCGATTCGATTTTCTACGATAATTGTCAACTTGCGATTCTCTCTTGGGAATTCAACACAGCAACGATCATTATCAGACTGTAAATTTTTTTAAGGGTGTGAAATACTCAGAGTATGTAGCATCTTCTACCGGATTGAAAATATGGTGTACAATATAGATAGCAATATAGCAGCTTCTGTCAAATTTTCAGCAATCACCAACACAGAGTAAAACCTTATCCAACATTTTTCAACTGATCTTTCTCATCAGAAGAATTTATTCAATTACAAATGTGGCTTATTGTCCGATCTGCATTAGCTTAGTTGACCGCCCTTGAGTTTCCCGTAATTGATCAGAAACCAGTTGAAATTGCATATTGAACAACATGCATGATACTTAAGGAGTCGTAGATCATGCTCAACATGCAACCTAAACTGACTTAGAACATGAATTGTTCAATAACGTATATGGCCTCGCCCATGCAGGTCAATATGGGAAGCGACGGAATGTTAGTTCGTGTTTTGTTTTTTTTTTCAATAGAGAGCCATAATATTAGCAAGATATTACTCGACCATCATCAATCGAACAACGACTTACGCGATTCGAAGTAGTGACGATATCTCCCCAACCAAAATAATAAAATACTAAATGGATCCTCCTCGCAGTCTAAGCTATATTTAACTGACCGTTTACAAACCTAGGATCAAATGATTGGTCTTAATGCCCTATAATCCGCTTTTGAATTTCATTTGGGTTCGACTTATGGTCTTGAAACTACAGGGTGAAGTGTGTTCAAAATTTCAAACCGTCATTTAGAACGACGATGCAAAACGCGCTTAATCCACCTAGCAGTGAGATAATACCTTTTTTTTATCATTCCGCGTGTGTTTTTTGTATGAATATTCTTCGTTGTTTTAGTTCTCATGAAATTATTTTATTGACCGTCATTTTAAGCGGCAATTTGAGATTTTAATTATTCATTACCCTGTAGAGTCTAAACTGCAAATCGGATCGAATTTGAATCTAAACGTGTGACAATCGATTGAACATTCCATGAGTTGTCGAAGTAAGTTCCACCTTAGAGTTTTTCGTCATTATTTACGGTACTTCCAGAGCCGCTATTTAGGAACCACCAACGATTCGCATGGCCAAAAGAAAATATGATGTTTGAATTGAAATAGTTTTGAGTTAAATTTTGAAGCTTTTTGCAATTGTCATCTTCTTATATCGGTTTGAATTTTAGAAACTCATCACCCTGTAATTTCTGAATTGGATAAAGTTAATTAATTTTGTATGGGACCATACATCCAATGCTGCACATATTCTTCGTGTAACTAATTCATTCACCGTTCCTCGCTGCGAAAATCCTGTCTATATTCATGCTTGTCTCGAACAACGTTGAACTATTCACTGCACGAAAGAAAGTAGGGTGAAAATGAATAAGCAATAATCGTGGAGAACCCGAATATACTAATACATTATTCGCTGCTGGTATACATTGTGCATGTTCGTTTTATACATTCGTTTGTCATTCGTTCATTTATTTTACTCTACTTATTGGTTTGAATAGTGTCACTGCGATGGTCGTTGGATTCCATTCTTCGCGAAGCATTCTTCATTTAATATATTCGTCATATCTCGTGAGGTACCAGCAATGGGGAAGTGCTGGGGGGCAACGTCTTAATTTGCTTGTTCCAAAGATAGCACAAACGATCATCGCGAATTAGGTTTTGACGATGATCGCTGCATGAATATTCGTTCCATATTCGTGTTAAGTCATTCGGAGGTATGTTCAATGCGAATAACAACTGCAAGGAATAGATCTTCGTTCGAGCAACGAAACAGTGTCGGCTTTGTTAGCACCCGAATATACGGACAAGTCCGAATATCAGAGCGATTATCGAACAAAGGCGAAGGAAAGCGAACGGTGATCATTGGCGTTCGTTGCATTTTTGATATTCGAGCAATATTGCATACATCCCTAAATTTGAATTTTTGTTTTTGAAATTCGAATTGGCCTTTTTTGAGAAACCGATTGAGCTCTGAGAAACGATTTGATACTGGAATCGGAATTCGGTGTAGCCGAAACTTTGAGAAATCGTAGCGTAAATTTAATTTGTGGGAACCTTCCGAATCGAAATCTGAATACCGCTGAAACTGAAATTTTGGTTTATTTGGTTATGACTATCCAAATTTGTAAACCTGATTAGTTTATGTGAAATAGATATTTTTATACTAATTACCCTGTATTCCAGAAACCGGAAGTTGGATCTGAAAAGCGAGATGTTTTATAGGATCTTACGACCTTTCATTTGAATCTTAGATTGATTCAGCCATCTGCGAACAATATGAGTGACATTATTTTAATTTCGTTTCACATCTCATTCTGTAGCTCTGGAACCAGAAGTGGAATCCAAACGTAATTCAGGAACTTTGTTTGGGAGCATACGACTTTTCATATGAATCTGAGTTTGTAGAACACGGTTGAGTCATCTCCGAGAAAGTAAAGAGAAATTATTTTGCACACACGCATTTCCTGATCTCGACGAACTGATTCGAATGGTATATGGGTGGTATGTTCCTCCAGTATTTATTGATGTAAGTAGTTTAAAGCAATAGGATTATGGAATTGCTATCAACTCGAAAATGCTACCATCATCTGGTTTACATATGTCATATTCGAACGATTATGTTGCCAAAAACCAACCGTGCTAAAATGGATCCAAGGTAAAATATCACAAAAAAGATGCTGTATAGTCTTTTTGGTACTTAGAATCAATTGTATGTAACAGTATAAAAGTTGTGTTTCACGTAACTCCCAAGCATTTGTTTGTCATAAAATTAAGTTTGTCAAAACTCCTACTACTGGAATAATGCGAAAAATCGCTTACACAAAAATATCGATATCTCCGTTAAAAATAGACGGATTTTAACAATCTATGGCTTGTTGGATAGCTATTTTCGTGCGAAATCTAAATATAAAAACATATACTGTTTTCAAAGTCAATTGTGACATGTACTGTCAAACACTGGAAATTTGGACATAAAACTTAGTATAACTCAAAAAGTAAACATCCGATCTCAAAACCATTCAATAGCGTTCAGGGTGGACTAGTTTGATCAAAATCGGTCCAGTCATCTCTGAGATCTCGACCTCTTTGTTGACAACACACACA
The DNA here is from genome assembly GCF_030247185.1 of Malaya genurostris. Taxonomy (NCBI): domain Eukaryota; kingdom Metazoa; phylum Arthropoda; class Insecta; order Diptera; family Culicidae; genus Malaya; species Malaya genurostris. The sequence continues at coordinate 99,874,629 of NC_080572.1, forward strand.
CACATACACATACACACACGGACATTTGTTCAGTTCGTCAAGCTGAATCGATTGGTATATGACACTCGGAAGATTTTTCTAAAGTTTGAACAAATTCTATACCTATTTTGTATATTAATAAAAAAAGGTAAACAAATCAGAAAAAGCTCCTCTAAATGTAAATCGTAACTGTTGCTAGACGGAATACTCCAAGAAACGACTGTATAGTGGATGCGGCGTTTTTCGTTCTGCAACATGTGGTCGAGTGTTGTGCCGAAGAAAAATTCGGACGTGTTTCCTTCAAAATCCACTTCATTTAGAATAGTTGTGTTCGCTACAATGGCCGTATGGTTAAAACGTGGCAAGCTTGAATTTGGGTAATAAATGTCGCATGTGGATCTTGATCCTATGAAACAAGATTTTACTATGCAACAACTTTTGAACATGCTAAAACTGTTGTGTTAACTACATATTTTCGATAGGTAGCTCTGGAGGTTGTTACTCGTAAGTCTTCTGATATGGCGAAGTATAAAAATGGTAAAGGGGGCATTTTTGTTTTATTCATTTCCATTTTGTTCCTAACTAAAAAACAATTGCATTTTAACAATTTGTTTCAGTCTAGTTAAGGTGTAGAGCCGTCTTGAGCTAGCTTTTAATTTGGTCAGTATCGAACGGGGAAAACAGATTGAAAAAATGACATGCGAATGTAATGAAAACCGTCAAAATGTTACCGCACAGACGAGACTCGAATCCATAGCTAGCTGCTAGCCGGGGAAATTGATTTTGTCAAAATCAACAAAAAATCATTTCTGACTTTGCGTTTGCTTAGCGGTTTAAATTGAGCTGCTAGGAGGCAAAGACAGTTCAACTGCCGGTTACTTTGTTATCAAAAACCACGAAATGTTCGCCAGAAATTTGTTTCTGAGCCCAATATGCTGACGTAGTCAAAATATTTTTAATAATATCAATGGCACATCAAAGTATAATATTTGAATAATATTATGTGAAATTTTCACGAATAAATATTAAAAATATACGGTTTAGGCAATACTTATTCGGACCTGTCGCGGGAAAAAGTAGTACTTCGGTACTTTTCATAATTTGGTGTTAGTTCATCTGGATTAAAAGAAATCCTAGTTTATTATTTAGATGAAAGTTTTCCCCTGGTTACGATGGGAGGGTCCTTCAAAATTTTGATTCTTTTATTTTGAACATTTTGAACGGGAAAGTACGATTTTTCGCAATAGATTTAAGTACCTCATGCTAAAGTTCACATGAACGTTAGGTGGCGTTAGCAGATCAAAATGATCTGCTGATGCACTGATGAGCTGAACGCGAAACAAACCGGTGCACATGATGTACCAAACCCCTGAATAACTACAATCTGTTGGCGGCCAGTATGCCGTCAATTAGTTTTGCTCTTTCGACACGTCAGGAAAGATTTGTCACTTCGGTACATATAAGTGATTTGTAAATAGCAAATACTTTACGTCTGCTCAGCGGTTTATGTTGAACCGTTAGGTGGCGTTAGCAGTGCAACATTAGCTGCTGACGCACTCATGAGCTGAATGCGAGATGTAAAAGTTATAAACCTAGTTACAATCTAAATGTAGTATTGATGATATAGGATCCAAAAAACCAAAGTGATTTGTAGAAAACTGTATAGATCGTTCTTCACTCGTTTATTTTTTGATATGGTTTGATTTAAATTTCTATATTAATGTAATCAGTAATCTTTCTAGTTTTCTTTTCAGTTTCGTCTATTTTGTGATACTTTTTTTTTAGTTTCTAACAAAAGTTCTAGTGTAAAGTGTTATAATTTGACCCCCTACAGAAAATGTTGAGATAATTCTAAATGTATTCATTTATTTTCTTCGAAATTGTGGGTATTTCGTTTCAATACGCCTGAGGAACATAATTTTAAATGACTCCGGCATAAGTGATGAGAATTGATTGCCTCACAATAAATCAGTGGTATGCATCACAACAAGATACATTACGCCCCACAACAATGGTGAAGTGTCGATATAGAAGAAAATAGTAGATAAAGGAGATATTATTTCATCAGAATTTTTTTGCGTAATCAACTAATAGCAATCGGGGGGATTTTATAATACTTTCCCCTATCCGTCATTCTATATATATCATGCGAACATTTTTATAGTATTCTTGTTAAATGCAATCGTATGCAGTACAACGTGCATGACACATTGAGAATCGATCTCAGGTTGACTACGTGAGTGCCTTACCTGCAACTTTCTGGTGAGACGCAAGACAAATAAGTGACATCATTGGATGCATACACAAATACATACCGGCATTTTTCGACGTCGATTTAGTAAGTACAGTCGTTTAATTCCGAAGCACCGATTGAAAAGTCCAGTTTTGAAGAAATTTCATTGCTCTTCTTTATACCAAAAGTAAATGGGTTCCATTTCATTAGTGGTGTCATATTTTCCACCTAGTAACATCGTTATTCGGGAGAGCTTATCGTTAAGGAAGATTTGCAAAACCACCATCATGGATTGAAAATGAAACGAGCATAGCTAAGTAAAATTACTCGCAGATCCGTTGATTGCGAACGTGTCTCGTCGTACAGAAACTGATACGAATGGCACGTAGCAGACAAGAATCCACTGTAGTTGAGAGTTGGTGGATCGGTGAGGAACGAACTATCTTGGACTCAGAATGCAAACTTTTATGCCAGCGGTCTGACTGAAGGTGTGATGCATTTATCATGTCGGTGCTGACATAATTCAGTTATACTCCGATGCACTCCTGTCCCAAATGGCTGATGTTGTGGATATCCACTTGCATTTGTAGCTGTACCATGATATAAAAATTAGATAAAACAGCGCGTCGTAGTAACAGCAATGGCAACATTTTGGGAACGTGAGGTGCATGCTAGAGAAATGAAAATGAGATGGAGAATTGAACGGAAAGAGTGCTAACATCAGCTGGTCTGCAGGATGTTTTTTGAATGTTCAATGCTTGAGTGCAGCATGTTCTTGTTCGTAGTAATGTCTGGCAAAATGTTTGAAAACTGGAGCACAAAATGATAAATGGTTGGATTGCACTCGGATGCGACAGTAGAATTTTGCATGTAAAGTTTCGAGAAGATGTCGTATGATAAATTGATCTGATGATATCATTAGTTTACCCGACCTAGCTATTCTTATTGAATATGTATGCATACTGGAAATGCTTTTTCTACAAACAGTAATGAAAAAAAGTGATAAAATTATTGTATTTGATTAAAAAAAAATTTTAAAAAGGTGGCAAAATCAGAATCGACCTGCTCCGATTAGTATGAAACTTGGCACACATCTTGGGAGTAAGGGGATTGTTTTTATTTAAAACAAAGTAATTTTTCAAAGCACAAGAAGGTTTCGTGGTTTTCTTTAAATACATCCAAGAAAATAGTTTAAATTTATATTGTTTATTTTTTTATTTGATCAGTATCTAACGAGATGCTACCAGAGCGACAAACCCTTCATATAAAAACACATGAAGAGACAGGCCAATTGACTAGAAGAACCAAGCATGCTTCGCTGTACTTGGCCACCATAGTGTTCACTTACAGTCATATATCCATGGAAACAAATTCAACAGAAAACAAACACACACTGCATTACAAAGGCTATCCTTTCCTATTCTGCTTTGCCGCAGACACTGATTTGAGATTTTGTTTTTTGCCTATTTTGCTGCTTATGGGGTACATAAGTATAGATGATAGTTTGTATTGCGTTTTAGAAATCCTTCCAGTAAGGTAAAAAAATGTGATTGAAAAGAAATACTACTGCATCGTAATTTTTTTTTTGAAAAATATTATTTTTGTCGTGAATACGACTTACTTTATTATGGGGTGCCTTTTCAAAATTTACCCTCTGAGAGAGTGATAAGTTTTTGATCGTGAATATCTCATGTTATATCTAATAAATCAACTTAATTCTTGCTACACGCCATCGGAAATATGATCACAATTTTATAATAAAATTTTCAGTTTCGTGACATAGTCTCAAATAATTCAAAATTAAACTTTTCTGAAATGTTTGGTATAAACGAGTATCAAAGAGGATAATTCATAAGGCGCGTTTGCCTTTCTCGTAATTTGAAAGCTCATAGCTCAGTGATCTGTGGAGGGATTTATATAATCTAACTACCAATAGAATCGAAATTTTTCAATTTAAACGTGTATAGCAAAAGCATGGAAGTATTTCAATAGTACACTATTGAAAAACCTGTCTCATTTGACCCATGTCAACACCAGCCAATCAGAACGCGTTCTGAGGAAGAGAACAAAATATCTGCTGCTGTACAACAAATCGTCCGAGAAAAATGTTCCGAAAAGTGGTGAATATCGTAGTGAGTTCCTCAATTTGGTCCTTCTGAATGCTAGAAACGAATCCCTACAACATATTGATAGTTTCTTTCAATAAATTATGCAAATCCGAAATGAAATAATCGACATTAAAATTCTTTATGAGGCTATTTTCATAGCCGTTAGGACCGCCCATTAGTGAAAAAGCTACAAACAAAATCAGGTAGAAACAAGCCTCTTAACAAAAAGTGAAGCCTTCTTTGTTTTTGCGAAAAATGTGCAAAAGGGGAATGCTTGCATAATTCATACAATTGATCAACTAATTGATATTCGGATGTGTTAAGGAACATGTCAGTTGTTTTCGTATTCACGACATCCAGTTATGTCTCTGACATTACCCACCCGCCTTTTATCCTTTTATTTAACCTTTGCTTTAACCCCATTGTGTTCGTTCGCCGGGGTGCTCTGTTGATACTTTTTCAACCTTTATGAAATAAATATTTGTCCTATCGTTTTTGAAGTTTTTGTCCTTAACGGCAGGTGTTGTTTTAAAAAGGCCGGTGGGTAATGTCAGAGATAAAACTGGATACGGTAAATATGATTAAAAGTGACGTGATTTGTCCACACTTACAAATATCAGTAATAGTATCATCTTGAATTTCTAAATAAAGGTTAGGAATTATTATAAAATTAATTTCAACAACTAACTTGAGAAACCCGTCTCGAAAATACAAATTATATAACGATTTGAAAAATATCCACAAACCGAAAGCCGCCATCTTGGATTCTAGGAGTTTTGTTTATCACTACACAATTCAGAGAAGAAATATGATTTTACGAAAGTGTTAGACCCTACGCGCCCCCTGGACAAATAAATGGTTAATTAGTTTTTATAGATAATAAACTTTAAGCGCATTTTTCACGAAAGCACGGTTTAAAAGTCCGTGTCCATCGTCATTTATAAACTACTTCATTATTTATTTTCAACGTTTGCACACACTTTGTACATGGAAAACACTAAATTCGAACTTTTTCCTTTTCGTTTTTTGTTACTTTGGGAAGGTTCAACAGTTATAGTGTAGTTTTGACAACAATCATAAATTTATGAAATAATTTAAATAAAAACGTAGGGGTCTAGAAATCTACTACAACTATGTTACTTGGATTTTTTGACTTCTGATAACTCTGTACTGAGATATAGCGGACACTGCAAATGATTATGTTTGAAACATTCCTTCGAAAATACTTCTTCATTTCTTTATTTCAAACACTTGAATGTATTTTTTTGAAAGGTAGCTCTATAAAATTTCAAAAATTATGTTTATTTAATCCGTTAAACCCTAACCCATTCCCCCTTCCGTAAACAATCGAGATTTGTCTGCGTATATATATAAACTGCTTCGCAAACCACAACTACTCCATGCAATGGTATATTTGATAAGAGGTACGCATTAGTACAAGCTTTGGGTTTATTTGAAACTACTTTCTATATATGGTTCTTGATATAAAATTGAACATATAGAAGAAATTTGAATATTATTCAGTTCTTTTACAAAATGATGCTAGGTGAAGTGTTGTCATCACGCCAAAGATTTCGATCTGTGACAAAGAATAAACAATTTCGCTGAAGGCAAAAAATCCATTATAAGAGCATTTTGTTTATAAATTGAATGACTAAATTGACCGTCGTTAATGTCTGTTTTACTAGCGATCAAAACGTGTCTTAAGCCTACTGCGCTCAATCACTGAAAATATTTCGTACTTCTATGTGTCGGTTTTGCACGATACGCTTTGTGCGATGATTCGTTCAATTCATGCGGTTGGTATTTTGTGCACCTAAATTCGGCACTAAATGTCACCTTAATACCGAAACATTTTGAAGAACCTCAATTTTGAGTTATTTGATGTTATCTCATACTATTGAAAATTTCATCATGAACTACTGATTCTATTTCCGATGGTATGGAGAATGTTGTTTATGTTGTTTCAAATTGAAAGATGGCTTTGGTCAACTGGTTTCTCGACAAAAAATTTATTTTTCGCAAACGGCCAACGTTTCGAAGGTTATACCTTCATCTTCAGGGTAAAACGACTACGAATATTTTTCGTCAATTATGGTGAAACATGTAAAGAAGCCATTTTCAACCAACTAATTCTGTTAATTAAAAGAGTATTTTATTTAATGATCTCAGAAGTTGTGAGAAATTAATTTTAATCAATTAGAATTAAGAGTGTAGTTATATGACATTATTATTATAAAGCGTATACATTTTATGTATTATAAAGCATATTGAACAATTCAACATACCAAAACATCAATAGATCTCGACGTTTTGCGCATTTCTAAGACGAAACAAGAAAATCGCAAAACTTTGAAAATTCGCATAAATTCGTACGCATACAAAAAGATTTGAGTGTATATTAAAATTTATTTTTTTAGAACGCCAACCAACTAATAACAATGCCAGAATTCTACGATCGATATTGACAGATTCTTATTATTTTCTCTTTCAGAAATGAAACAGCATTCAATGTTGCCACAAGTTTTTTGACGAATGTAGATGGTAGATGGTAAGTGCGCAAAACACGTCTTTTAATTTTGCTCTCGCTTTCAATATTCAAACAAGGAAAATTGGACTAGAAAATCGAGCATCAAAACAAGTAACGCCTGAAATTTTCACCGACTTGTTACTCGTTTTTTTTTTAATAAATACCTAGCAATCTTACGGCATTATGGTTCAGTGGGAGCTCTACTGCAAACAGTTATGAGAAAAGTAAAATATTTTGTTGAAAAGCATAAGCGAAGTTACGCTATGAAATAGGTATTACATCGAAACATTATGTTAAAATACAGCACTCACGCAATTTGTCCGCGCGCTTCTGGAACCCGTATTGAAGAAAAACGTAATGTTCACTGGCAAACTACATTATGGGTGTAACCGTAATAAAACGAAATATGCTTCAAACAATTACTTTTTTTCTGTACTTAGGATGCTCGATATCAATCCGTAAGCTTAGTCCGTTTGCTTTTCGGCAGAAGAGACGACCAAAAAGCGTTCCGCCTTGAATCCCTTTGCCGTTTATTGCGGCACGGACATGAGCCATTCAATGATGAGACTGCTCGAAAATGATTGAAAACAGGCTTGTTTTCTGAGCTAAGAAAGGTTCCGCTGTCTGAAGGATGATTCGTTGACGATCATAAATCTTTTCATTTGAAAACGAGAGACGCTACTGACAAACATAACACGTGGTTTATGGGTCGTGTGTCGAAAAACATATGAAATATTTACAAATGACTCTCCCGTGTCAATAGGGTCTAAGCACAGGAAAAAAATCCTACCTACCACCAGAATCGCACCAGGGCACTGTTTCTCTGTCGTTATCAGTTTGGGGTGAGAAGCGTTCGTGAGTTGAATTTTTCAAAGTGTTATAGCATTTATTGATTTGCCAACATTTGGGTGGAGGTGTTTCTACCATCATTTATTCATGGTTGTATTTAGACAATGAGAAGTAGAATGTTACTAAGTTAGCAAATAAATGAATTCTTATCACTGTTGGCAATATGCTCATATATTTTACTACATACAGTAAATGGTTATATGGCTCTTAGTAGTAAACTGGTAAGTAAAAACACTGTCATTACCAACCCGTCCAGTGGAAACTAACCTAACAGAAAACACGTGGGCATGTTACGTTCCTGCAAACGTCTGGCTGTGAAAGAGAAAAGGACTCTAATCAGCTACAGCAATCACAACAAATCGAATTTCCTCAAGGCGTCTCGAAGTCTGTGATCGATCGAAAAACCAAATGAAGAGTGGGCGCCTTCTTTCTCTCGAATGTTTTCCATGCTTATGCTTTGTTACTGTAGATGTCGGCGACATTTTGCGGCATGTTTGTGTGCCTACTGCGTACATTTGATTGGTACAATTGTAGCGAGGACAATGTGGTCTAGTTTTAACTGTGATTGAATTCCTACCGGGAGGCACATTGCCGCATTGGTGAGTCCGTCGTCTGAGACCCCGTCCTACGAATTGAGGTTAGACGGAAATGTTTTATCTGTAAATCTAGTGTCTTACATATATCACAAAGACGAGACATCCAAGCTAGTACAAACCTTTTTAAAAATAGCTTTGTAAAGCTTACAAATTTAAAATCATCGTTGCGTTCGATTTTGCACGCATGAATTATAATTGCATGCAAGCTTCTTCTTTCTGAGCTGATTTTAATGATAAATGAATTAATGATTATTTTTGGGTATACCTTCTGTAGTGCACGGTAATAACATTGAAGTTTATGCCGAAACATTGTGTAGAATTTATAACCAGTGGTTTTTCAAGTTTCGATTTCCGATAATTTGGTACACGGGCAAAATTCCGATTCTAGAAATGAGCAAAACGAGTCATGATTTGGGGAAAATAATATATTTTCATGTTATGATAACACACCATGATTAAAATTTCTCGGATCATGATCCATTCGGACTGATTTCGATGAAATTTAAACGTAACGCACTCGAAGTTCTTGGGTATAACTTCAGGCGTGTTTGTGCTACCATGGTAATTTTTGCAACATAAATTCAGGCGTTATGTGTGATTTTTGCAACGATGATCATGATCCATTCGGACTGATTTCGATGAAATTTAAACCAAACGCACTCGAAGTTCTTGGGTATAACTTCAGGCATGTTTGTGCTACCATGGTAATTTTTGCAACATAAATTCAGGCGTTATGTGTGATTTTTGCAATATAAATTCAGTGACAAGCACGACGAACTTCTTTTAAAATGAAAATATTTTGTTTTCTGTTTTTGAAAAACGACAACGCAAGAGATAACGTGTTTACGTGCGTTCATTACTTCAGTTTTGATTTTATGTTTCAGAATTTAAACACTTAAACGAACTGCATGAGAAAACACGAGTGAATCAAGCTTCTTAAAAAAAAACTCTATGTCGAATTCTTGCAAAAAAATCGTCTTATTCATAATATTTAGGTGCATCAATACAGCTTGTGTTGTTATATCTATGAAGCAAATTAATCAAAGTGGGAAAACAAGAAGACCGCGGTAACCTAATTTTTGACACGTGAACCGGTTACCAAAAAGCAGATATTTTTTTTTTCAAGGCCTTGTTAAACCTGTGATTTTTATAAACCAATGATTTTTTTCGATTTTGTTTTCAAAATATCTCGAAAATAAATGCTACCACTGTTGCACAGTGGGAAAAAATCTATGAAAACCCGCAAACAATTCTGTAACTCATGAACTAATTAAGATAGGTCAACAAACTAAAGCGTTTCTTATGTAAAAATGTCCAAGGAGTTCAATGGAATGGTTTACAATGGCCGCACGAATCGCAATCCTGTTAGTTTTACCTCAAATGTACAGCAGTTTTGGGGTTTCCTATAACATTCGCTATATAACTTGAAAAGAAGTCGAGTCGGTATTCTGGAATAGCCAAACTTCATGGAAAAAACGTCTGGAGAATCGATTAGAAGAACCCACTCTGGCCGCACGAAACGTTTTGGTGGTTATTTTACCCCAATTCCTCCATTTCATGAGATCCTTACTGTAAATCGTCCTTAAATCTTGGTAATACTTCTTGCAAGTTTGCTAAATCTAGCTTATCTTATGTAAAAAAGTCTGGAGAATCAAATGCCAGAATTTATACTGGCCGCATGAAACGTTTTGGTGGCTGTTTTACCCCAATTGCGCCAATATGTGAAATTTTCATCTAAATTACCCTCAAGTCTTAAGCGAACCACGTTGAAAGCATACGAAAACTATCTTATATTATGTAAAAAAATCTGGAGAATCGAATGGAAGAACCTACACTGGTCGCACGAAACGTTCTGGTGACTATTTTACCCCAATTCTTCTATTTTATGATATCTTATTGTAAATCGTCCTTAAATCTCGGTAAAACTTATTGGAAGTTTACTAAATCTAGCATATCTTATAGGAAAAAGTCTGGAGAATCGAATGGAAGAGCCTACACTGACCGCACGAAACGTTCTGGTGACTATTTTACCCCATTTCTCCATTTCATGATATCTTATTGTAAATCGTCCTTAAATCTCGATAAAACTTATAGGAAGTTTACTAAATCTAACTTATCTCATAGAAAAAAGTCTGTAGAACCGAATGGAAGAGCCTACACTGACCGCACGAAACGTTCTGGTGACTACTTTACCCCATTTCTCCATTTCATGATATCTTATTGTAAATCGTCCTCAAATCTTGGTAAAATAGTCATCAAAACGTTTCGTGCGGCCAAACGTTTCCATTCGATTCTCCAGAATTTTTTACATAATATAAGATAGTTTTCGTGTGCTTTCAACGTGGTTCGCTTAAGACATAAGGGTGATTTAGATGAAAATTTCACATATTGGAGGAATTGGGGTAAAATTGCCACACAATTCGACAAAATTCTCGAAACCATGAGTATCAGCAATAGTAAATTCGAACTTGATTATTGGTTACTTTCTGAAAAAATGTGCAGATAGAAAAAACGCATTTATTCCTTTAAAACCATCGTTTTTCGAAAATCATTAAAAAGTTTTTCTTTGGGAAATTTGGTTAATAACAAAAAAAAAATCGTACGGTGGAATCAATCTTGAGTAGAAAAACTCTCTAGATCAGTGAAAACTACTTTATTTGCCATACCGATGACACATGCAAAGTTTCATGCAAATCGAAGGAGGTCGTGCCAGAGTTTTACCTTTTATGGACGATTTGGCGTAGAGTTGCTAAGAGGTGAAACGTTTCAACGATTCATGAAATAAGTCAAGATCTACATTGAAGGAAAAGTGTCCAAAATTTAACGTGGACAAGCTTTAACATTCATCAAATTGTAATTCTAAAAACAGAAGTCAGGTTCAAATAGAATTCAATGGCAGGTTATAGGATTATAAGATCGTTTCATTTGAATCTAGGTTTTTGAAAATCGGAAATCTCCAGAACCGGAAATAAATTCCGGATAAAACTCAATAGCATATTATGGGTTTATACAGAACCGTTCACTTATAAAATTCTAATCTTGTGAGAACTGGTTTGGCGGTCTCTGAGAAAATGCAGATAATTTTTTTCGTAAAACTTTTCATTTGAATCCTATAATTTCGCAATCGAAATTCGGATCCGAATGAAATTCAGCAGCAGACAAATTACAAATAAGTGCACATTTGCTAAAAATTAGTGCACATTTGCGTTTTATACACACATACAGTCGCACGCACATATACATGCATATATACATACGCATATAAATTTTCTGATTTCGATGAGCTGAGTCGAATAGTCTGATGATAAAACTCGTACTGTGATAACAAATTAAATGCAAATTCTGGATGTAAAGTCGTAGAAGTGACTTAACCGGCAAAGCGTACTTTTTTCGATCCGTAAAAGTTTATGTGGCATAACCCAACCGATTGCGTCAAACTTGGACTCATTCGAAAGCTAAGATATGGTCACAGCTCACGTTCAAATGATTCATGTCGGCTACTTCCCGTTCCGCAGAAGTAATAGTATAAATAACATAACCAGCAAAACGTATTCTCCCTATCTGCATAATTTTCTCGGTGATGGGTCAATTGTAATTGTGATACGTTATTTGAGCAACAAAATACAAAATAAACAACATGAACAATTCGACTTCCTTTAATGCTTTATGTACAACCGGAGCACAAAAGTATTTAGGATTTCTGAAATTATTGCTCGAATTCTTGAAAACACCACAGTCTGTGAAATTCGTGGAATTCGGTATGCTGCAATAACCACTGAAGCTGTAAAGTTCTTTAACTTTCCCCAGCATAACGAACAGTTAACAGTCAGTGAAAAATGCATAGAACCTATAGTAGAATTTCCGAGAAACACGTAACCGCATTATACCGAACTCTACCTCAACAGAAGAAAGCAGTAGTAAAACTCTACCCGTTCAATGTTCGTGTGGTGAATTTAGTGACCGTGCAGCAAACATGTTTTTTTTTCTTCTTTTCTGCAGGACGTGATAAACGCGTTTTGCTTCTGGAAAGCACTATAAAAAATCGAACGTGATCCCGCGAAAACTTGAAGGAGTGCTCATATTCAGTGGGAAGTGGTAAAAATATCCGTTTTTATTTGGGTACTAGAATGCGATCAAGTGCAAACAAGGGACGGAAATGGATATACATATTTGGGTGGTGATGGAAATATTGTTCAAGTGGATAAAGTATACGGTAATTTTTTCGAAATGGAACATGTTTATATGCTGACTTGTCTCAATCATTTATTTGACATAACTCAAATTGCTATAGGCTATACAAAGGCTTTCAAATATCATATAAATAAATACTATTTTCTATTCAGGATCTTTTTATTTTTATTCAATCTATGTTTATTACGGCACTTTGCATTAGCTTCAAGATACCAAAGGCATTATTTTAAATTACCTTAAATTAGAATAATTACATTTTGCTACCCCGTTTTTCTACAATATTTACTAGTCTATGTCTCTTTCATTCTCTTCCGTAACATTACCATCAACCCCAATGGAAGTCCGCTCCAATCGATGACCAGCATGCGGGCCACCCGCCGGGTCTTCGTAGCCTGGGGGTGTTTTCCGCGGACCCATACGGACGAAAGGATGCGGCCAGTATAAATATTTACCAACGTCATCTGGAAGACTCACGCTATATTCAGTTCATCGACCACTACGGATTGCCAGCTGTAGGCTGGATACTCGAGAATCGACTATTTTAACACCAATATTACAGTTTTATGTTAGTCGTTAACTAAAATTAGAAAAAGCCGGCATCTTAGAGCTTAAGCAGTGTGCCTGAAAAATTATATTATATTATTGAATAAAAAAAGATTACTGTCAGCTGAATTGCTGTTATTTTTAAAGTAAATAAAGTTCACTGGAAGGTATAAATTTTGTTTTAACTGAGGGTTCCGGTGAATGACCTATAAGAATAAGTTCATATAATAATAATAACGATTTATTAATTTTAGTTGGTTTGACGTAAAGTCGCCATAACTAAGTTCAGTTTTTGCTATGACTATTATAATAATATTAGTTCAACTGAGTTTGGACAAATGCTATTCATTATAAAAAGGAAAACTCATTAAAAGGGTAAGGCGTCTTCAAATACACACATTCAAATAACTTGGGGTGTAAAAAACGGAGATGAAAGTTTTTCACTTTGTACTGAATGTACTGCATTTATTTTTAATTATTTTCAATTGAACATAAAACTGTGATAAAGGGATATACAAAGCCAATGTACTGGTGTCTCACTTCAAAGTTATTCAGGGTACTGTAGGGATAATTGAAATAAACAACACATCCATTTGAAATCTTATTGCTAATGCACTTTGTTAGGTTTTACACTTGCCTGTGTACACTCTTTGAGGAGGGCACAATAAAAAAAAAATTAGATTTGTAGATTAATGGGTTTGAGGTACATATTGGTATTTGCGGAGAATATAAGGAGTATCACAACTTCAAGAGGTTTGCCAACTTCCGAGAGTATTCTGACGAGAGATGTAGAAAAGCTCATTGTAGCAGCTTGGTCTTCCATAAATACCATCTTCTATTGCCTCCACCTTAACTAAGAAGTTCGCCTTTTCGTTGCCCGGAATGGAACAACCTTTGCATTCACTCAGATTAAGGAAATGAATAAAACCGTCCAGACCCTCAAATGTTCCCGTATTTTCGCAGTATATATGGGGGAGCTTTCCTAGTGTCACTGTTTGGAGAGCATCTATTGAACTTAGGCTGTCCGTGACATTGAAATAATGTTCGTAGAGCAAAGTTTCAATGCTCCTAAGGGTATACTGAAAAGACGCCAATTCTGTGACGTAAACTGAAGGCGGATAACTGAGTTTGAACGTAACGTTCATGTTATGTTTTGAATATATCGAAGCCTGTAAACTCGTTGATTATAAAAAAATGTTGGCAATTACTTAAGGGCGTATCTAATTCAGAATTCCACGAATCTCTTCTTTTGTGGGTATGTCGAAAAACACAGTAGAATCAGAATTAAATTGCGTATTTGATTAAAATGGCACACTCCTGTTTACATACCGGTTATCGGATTCTCTTGACATGTTCAGGGAATGAAAAACCGCTTTCCGTCTCCTATTCAGAAAGCCCGCACATTCTTTTTCATTCCACCGACAAAATTTTGTACTACTGATTTTCCTGTGTTTCAATAGTTTTGGAATGTTTGCGAAGTTCCGTCTTCATAATTGTCCACAATGTTTCAATTGGATGAAGTTTCGGTGAATTTGATGAATTCATATCATTTGACACAAAATTGATTCCGTTGGTTTGGTTCAATCTATTACGCATCATGATTTGCTGCGCAAAACCTACCCTGGACTTTGGAGCGACTTAACGAATGTATTTGTTTGGACGATTCTTGAAATGTTGCATCACATTCCTGGCAATTTGACTGTCCATTAGACCACTCGTAGAACCATTACACTTCTTCCTTCGGACACTTCAACGCTCCTCTAATCACACAATACACAATTGTAGGGGAAGGTGGGGTAGTACGCATTCCATAAAGAAAAGGTTTTTATATTTTAATTAAAGAAAATAAAGTGTGAAGCATGACTAGCTTAAGTCAACATCATTCCTCATAATTTATTTATTTATTTAGTCCAAATGATTATTTCTTAGTATATATAAAAAATTAGATCGTATGGCACGGCGTTGCAGATGGAAATCAAATCCTGATGAAACTCTGTTGAAGAACCGCTGCATTCCTGTAATAGCACCGTTAATTCCATAATTAGTGCGACGAAATGGTAAGCGAAGGAACAAACTGTTACGAAGAACACGTGATCGAACGTTGAGGTTGATTTCGCTAAGAAGTGCGGGGCAATCGGTCCTATCAGTTAAAATATCAGATATTGTCATTGCTCGTGATAAATCACGTCGAACATGCAGTGTGTCAATTCCAATTAACATCGCTCGACTTTCATAACTCGGGAGCTGTTGAGGATTATTCCAAGGCAACCGGCGCAGTGCAAAGCGAATAAATCTGCGTTGTATCGATTCGATCCGATTGACACCGTTACGAACGCCCCCGTCTGGCATAACGTCATATAGCATAATACCGTTTGACATGACGCCGTGTGGCATAAAGCCATTTGGCACAATTATTTAGTATAATAGTCATTTGGAATAATGGTCATTTGGCATGATACCATTTGTCATAATAATTATTGTACTAGTAATATTGAGATCTTATGTTGAATTTTCGTTTGTGTTTCGATCGAGTGATATTTTGCTAGGAAAACTCAAACGAAATGTGTAAATTTTATATTCAATCCAAATAATTTAATGGTATTAGGTGAATCAGCATTATTTTTTTTGGCAAATTCTGTAGTAACACATGGGTCAATAAGTCCCGAGACTAAAGCAGAGATGGCGCTCGTAGTAAACCAGTAACCACGTCTTTCTAGAGTACTAACCTTTGCTTGAAACGGGTCAAAATTTTAAGTCGATCCGACCAGAAACAGCTGAGTTATCGAGGTTGGAGTAAAGTCGTTTTGTAGTTTGTTTAAAAAATGGAAAAAAACGAGTTTCGTGTTTTGATAAAACATTGTTTTTTAATGGGTAAAAACACCGTGCAAGCGAAACAATGGATTGAAAAATGTTATCCGGACTCTTGTCCATCAGAAGCAACGATTTGTCGGTGGTTCGTCGAGTTTAAACGTGGTCGTACCGATAAAAATGACGCGGAACGCTCGGGTAGACCTGTGGAATCCGTTACACCGGAAAATGTAAGTGAAGTGTCAAAAATCATAATGAAAGATCGTAAAGTGAAGCTCCGTGAGATTGCTGAGATGACACAGATATCATATGGAAGTGTATTTACTATCCTTCATGAAAAATTGAGCATGAAAAAGGTTTTTTCCAAGTGGGTGCCGCGATTGCTGCAATGCACCTTGTCACAAGTCGATGAAAACAATGGCGAAATTGAACGAATTGGCTTTGATCTGCTTCCCCACACCCCATACTCGCCAGATTTAGCCCTCAGTGACTACTGGCTCTTTGCTGATCTTAAAAAAATGCTCCAGGGCAAAAGATTTGGCTCAAATGAGGAGGTCATCGCTGAAACTGAAGCTTATTTTGAAGCGAAAGACAATTTTTTTTTATAAACATGGTATTGAAAAATTGGAAAAACGTTGGAACCATTGTATCACCCTAAAAGGTGATTATGTTGATGAATAAAAAAAATTGCAAAAAAAATGTCGTTTCCATTGTTAGTCTCGGGACTTATTGATCCATGTGTTAAATAGCACGCTATTATTTTATATTAGCAACACACTCACTGCTAGCACAATATTCTTTTCTGTTCGTCAGAGATGATTCAGGTCGAAACGACCGAAGGCTGCTAATGCGCCTGCGACCCGCCGTCGGAAGCGCCGGTCAACTCTATCTAGTTGCGTGCATTTGCCCGGATTACCCAAAGCTAGGGGCTATCCCTCAGATAAAACCGAACGAGCTGCAGCGAGGTCGGATAGCAACATCAAAAATGACCTTTTTTTTCTCAAAAACAACCTGCCAAAACTCACGGCAACGAACGGGGTTTTTTCGTGGAAGAAACACTTTCGGGATGCAGGTTTGTTTATTATTAACTTATGAATAATTTTTGTAAGCGATTTCCTAAACATCTTTCCTCACACAATTCATTTTCTCCTCATAAACATAAAACGATATCTTGAACAACTATTCATCTGTATTGGATCTACATCATCTGTATTGTATTGATATATTGATTTTGAGGCTTCACCACACAGTAAAAAAAATTGTTTACATTACAGGTGACGCAAATCCACGTATAGCTCAATTCGTATGAACGTAATCTTTTAAAGGCTGCATTTTAAAATAATGACTTAAATCTATAGCAAAAATACTCAACTTTTCAAGAAGGCGTGTAAATTTACATGTTTCAGTATTCAAAATATGTCCGAGTGCATTTAAAATGTGTTGGATCAACTGGAAAAATTAGACAAATTAGACTTAAATTTACACAATTATTTCTAGGCGCTTCTCACAACAAATATTAATCGTCGATTCAATGACATCCAAAATTTATTATTCTTATTTGTATGTTTTAGTGCAAAAATATGTCAATATTCTCATCTTTTACAATGATTCAAACGAACGATGTTTGATTTTCTCATATTTAATATATTGCTATAGAAGAAAATGTAAAGAAATATTCGAGAACAAAGAACACGATCCGGAAAAGATCTCGGCCACTAGCTCCCGTTTGATTTAAATTATTCTACATGTTATTTAAAGTTGATAATTACGAAGTGTAATTAAATAGGAGCGAACTCCTACTTTCAACAGTGCTTGCATGAGGATAAATGCAATGTGTTCTTGCGTTGTCGCCCCTCCTGTTTTCTATTTCAACAGGTGAGTTTAACTGGGAACCCACATAATGGTGAAAATAGTCAACTAATCTGGTTTTACACAGCTTTCCGTATGCTCATACGTAACTACCTTATTGACTACATGGTGGTAAAGCTCCCATAGTGCAGAAAATAAATTGAATTCTACTTTGTGTGTTGTTAAAAAGGTTTTCCATCCCAGCCATTTGAGCGAACACATAAAAAACTGTGATTGATTCTATCAACTGAAATTCAAAGAAGCTTTCTGGTAATCCTGCTCTGCATTATGTGTTTAGTAGGATTAGTACGGAGCAGCAGTTAAATACAGCATGGAAGGAATTTATTCGAATAAATGAAGAGAGTTGCTCTCTAACCCGAGCTGATTTTAGTTCAAAAATAAATTATCATGAAATCAAAAGCGAAACCATTTTGCCAGTAATAAATAAATTTAACTAACATGCTCTCGAGTTATAAATTTAGTTTGATTTGACGGTTCGAAGTTATGTGTTATAGTTTTATAGCTTTGCTCCGGGTTGTCGGCCCGATACATAGAGCGCTGGTCTTACAAGACAGTTGTTGTATTTTTATTTTGTTTATTGTTATTTGTTTGTTTATTCATTTGGAATCGAGAAAAGCCCGCTGGAGCTGAGACTTTTTAAACCTTTAAACAGATTACAATTTATCAACAGATACATGTCTTTACTTATAAATACAAATATCGGTGATATATACCTCAATATTATAAATTAAAAAAAATCGAACATCGGAACAGAGATTGAAAAGGCGACTCATGCACGAGGTAACCTTAAAAATGGCTGGTATCGTAGACTGCAGTAATGGATGTCGTAATTCAATGTTTGTAACAGATCTGAACACAAGCTTAGATTCAAATGAAAGGTCTCGTGGTTCCATAGTTAGAATATAGAGCTTTTGGCTCGTTAGTAACGAGAAAAAATGTGATAAAAAAAATTAAAAAGGGCACTTGATTTTTTTTAGAGACCGCTTAACTAATTTTATTGGACTTAGATTTAATCAAAAGGTCCTATAGCTTCTTGCTATTGCATTTCGTCCGGATCCAGCTTTCGGCTCCGGAGTAACGGGATAAAATGTGTAAAAAAAATATTCGAGTTTTGACTGGACCCGACTTCCGGTTACGGAATCATGATAAACATAAAAAAATTAATTTCAGGAGCGTGTGATACTGACAAATCTAGCGAAATGCTTTCAACTAGTCGTCGTGTAATTCTTCAGTTGGGCGGGTCGGGTTAGTTGGTGACCAAATATATTGTTTTCGGGTATATCGGAGCTTGTTTTCAAATCTTTTTTATTCCTGTTTTTAACCTAATTGTCGTCGTTCACCGGTGTGAGAATCGATGGTAATTAGATTTCATTTGGTTTCATAGTTTCAAATGTCTTTCGTTGTACACAGACTGTATATACTGTATATACCGGTCTCTGTTTTCGGTTCCGGAAGTACTGGAAAACAGTGTACTTCGAACCAGAAATTACTCCAATTGCTCAGAAACGACTCAACCAATTTGCAAAAACTTAGACTAAAGTGAAAGTTTTGCTAGTCCCTTATATTAATGCAGAATTTGGTCCGGATCCTGTTTTACGTTTTTGAAATTACAGGGTGAATTTTGATTGAAATTGTAACCTGGCCATTAGAATTCGAAAACAACCGGAAATAGTGATCAAAGACTCAAAAGTTAATTTTCCATCATCTTATAGACCCCTAAACCGCATTTCAAAAATTTAGACTCAAATGAGAGGTCTTCAGGTGCCATATGCTGCTGCAGAATTTTATTCGGATTCGATTTTCGGCTCCGGAACTACAAGGTGAAGTGTGTTTAAAATCTCAAACAGACACTTAGAACGGAGAAAAGTCCTTTAGACTAATATTGATTTTTTCCATAGACTACTATTGAATTTTTACGGATCAGACTTCCGGTTGCAGAATAACATGGTGATGATTGCTCCAAATTTTTTATCATCGTTTAGAGTTACAATGCAAAAACAGGATTTTAAATTTTTTTTATATATATATAAAAATAGGTATAGAATTCGCTCAAACTTTAAAAAAATTTCCGAGGCCCGGAGTGCCGAATGTCATATACCAATTGATTCAGCTCGACGAACTGAGCAAATGTCCGTGTGTGGGTCTGTATGTGTGTTGTCAAAAAAGAGGTCGAGATCTCAGAGATGGCTGGACCGATTTTGATCAAACTAATCGCAAATGAAGACCACCCTGTCACCCAGAACGTTATTGAATGGTTTTGAGATCGGATGTTTACTTTTTGAGTTAAAGGAGGTTTTTGTCAAAATTTTTGTTTTTTGACAGTATCTATCACAATTGGCCTTGGAAACAAAATATGTTTTCAGACTTAGATTCCGCACGGTAATAGCTATCCAACGAGCCATAGATTTCAAAAATCCGTCCATTTTTAACGGAAATATCGATATTTTTGTATAAGCGACTTTTCCCCCTATTCCAGCAGTAGGAGTTTTGAGCGCTGTATGACAAACCAATGCTTGAGAGTAACGTGAAACCCGATTTTTTGTACTGTAACATACAATTGTTTCTAAGTACCAAAAAGACTCTATACAGCATATTTTTTCATGACTTTTTGCCTCGGACCGATTTTAGCACGGTTCGTTTTTGGCAACATAATCGTTCGAGTATGACATGTAAACTAAATGATGGCCGAATTTTCAAGTTGATAGTGATTCCATAATTATTATACAAACAGGGTTCCTGAATTACGTTCGGATCCTATATCTGGTTTCGGAACTACAGGATGATATGTAAAACGAAATTAAAATTGTGTAACTCATTTTTCTTGTAGATGGCTGAACCGATCTAAGATTCAAATGAAAACGAAGAATCATATAAGATTCAAATGAAAAGTTTTAAGATACTATAAAACATCTTGCTTTTCAGTCAGATCCAACTTCCGGTTTAGGGGAATAGAGGGGTTGATTAGTATAAAAATGTCCATTTCACATAAATTAATGAGGTTTATCGGGTCTGCTGATTTCAATAGTCGACAACCAAATAAACTAATTTCAGTTTTAGCGGTATTCAATTTTCGATCCGGAAAGCATCCAAAAATTTAACTCGCACTACAATTTCTCAAAGATGTCTACACTGATTTTCAAACATTTTGAATCGAATGTGAACTATACAGCTCCTCAGGTGAATTTAACTGACTTCGGTTAAACCGACTTTCGAATTCCGGTTCCAGTATCGAATCGTTTCTCAAAGCTCAATCGTTTGCGTAAAAGAACCGAATTTCAAAAACGAAAATTCAAATTAAAAACGAAAATTCAAATTAAATTCAAAAACGAAAATTCAAATTAAAGAATTTATGGTCCCATACAAAATTAATGAATTTTATCCGATGGTAGAAGATGACAATCCCGAAAAGATTTAAAGTTGGACTTAAAACTATTGCAATATATTCGTCATATGGCCTTACGAATCGGTTTGGATTATGCTGGTTCCTGAATACCGGCTCTGGAAGTACATTAAATAACCGTAAACTCTAAAGTGGAACCTACTTCGACATATCATGGGATGTTCAATCGATTGTCGCACTTTTAGATTAAAATTCAATCCGATTTGCAGTCTCGACATTTCAGAGTTTGTCCCGGGTTGGCGGTTCAATGCATAGGATGCTGGTCTTACAAGCCAGTTGTCGCATGTTCGAGCCCCGACCTGGAAGGATTCTTAGTGTCACTAGGATCCATAGTACTAGCCATGCAATGATTCTGTACACTAAGAATCGGCTGCGAAGTCTGTTGAAACAGAAAGGTCAAATTCCACCAAAGGAATGTAATGCCAAGACTTTAAAATAATGTCATGAGAACCAAAAAACACCGAAGAATATTCATGCAAAAAACACATGCGGATTGATAAAAAAGGTATCATCTCACTGCTAGGTGGATTAAGCACGTTTTTTTTCAAATTTAGCTCAAAACTATTCCCACATTGAAAAGGTAATGCTAGTATCAAAATATTCAAACTTTCTTTTCTAATTCAAGATTTGAAGGAAAGTTTTTTGAAATTAGTAACTAGTTAGTTATGAAAATGTATATATGAGAAAGGTATCATTCCATCAATGGGTGGTTTGAAACAGATTTCTTCAGCACTGTTTTGTTTCTAGTTTAGATAATCTTCTCGTTGAAGCTCAGTTTGAAAAATTGGTGAAAAAAGTGTCTCATCACCGATACTCAATAGTGTAGAAATGAAAGCTATTCGTTTCGCATGAAGGCCATATATATTTACATGACTGGATTGCATGTTTGATACGAAAGCTAATAAATTCATTACAATAAATTTAGCTCATCGTCAACTCAGTTGAAATTGGCTTACAAATGTTCATGTACAATTATGTAGCAGTAATTTCATTCAATGGAACCTGCAAACAAAGTGAATTGAAATTGTACAGCATTATTCCGCTTTCTACACACCGATTCCCAAAGTTGTTTCGCGACTGGTTTCCAGGATAGTCAGCCAACCGTACCGCGAGGGGTGGTATTTCATGTCATATTCCTGCTTCAATTCACTCCATTCACCAGCAGGAACTTTATCGACCATAATCCTGAAATTGTCTCATTAGCGATTTCATCAACCGGTTACCATCTTCTTGGTCGGCACAGACGACGTCCACCCAGAAGAGTTTACAATATGCCCGTAGAATTTACGAGCCTTAGCGACGGGTTTTGTAATATTCATCAAGCTTGATGGTATTCCCAGGGCCGCCAGGCAATGAATGCACTGTACTTTGTCTAGTAATTTTACGATCCCATTCCTCATCAACCCAATCGGTAGGAAACGTTTACCGTGGGTTGACAAGGAACGATACACCGTGTGGAGAAAGTAAATTTTATAAGATGAATTTTAGTAACAGAGTAGCGTTTTTTCGTATTTTAGAAAATATTTACGTAACTCTTTTTTTTTCAATGTACATTTCATTATCCAGAAGATCAGGCCCGTACCCAGGATTTCGTTTCGGGAGGGGCCCAAGGTAAAAAAAATAATGTTACTGAAGACTGCTTATGTACCTAATTCTCGGTGTGCCTCTTACGGGTGTTTTTAACAGACACTTTAAACTTTTCCACTGGATCTGTTATTTCTTTACGTTTACTGTCTTGTTATTTCTGCAACACATGCCTTAGGCCTTCTAAATAATTTCATATCTGTTTTTGATTTCGGGAGGGGCCCGGGCCCCTCGGGCCCCCCCTCTGGGTACGTGACTGCAGAAGATAAAAGTAACCTGAATCTAGTACTCGAACCGAATTCGACTGACGGCAAAATAATTTTGAATTTTCAAATGTAAAACATTACTAACTTTACCAATTACCTCGATACGAAAAAATTTGAAAAAAAAACCGGACCGGAAGGAGAATGAGAAGAAATACAGTAGACGATTGCGGGTTAATGAAATGTCACGACTAAATACCGGCTTAAAAAATCGCACCGATGCACAGTGGTTCGAATCAATAAAAACGTGGACATAAATCTGTAGCTGCCAAGCCGTTCTTTTAATGCATATAGTTGCTTTGAAGAAATTATTTACAAATATATACCGCGTAATTTGATCCTATCATTAATTGTTCATGGCCTACTTTGACAAAAAATGTAACCATAACTTTTTTTTCTGAAGAGATAGAATTTTTTTTCTTCTACAAAGTTTTAGAACTATTAAAAATAATTTACTTTGTCAAATATATCAAAAGTCTAGGTCGCACCGTTTCGGATATACAAAGCGTTTTTATGGCAACCCCCTTAAAATCAGTTTTTTGTTCATAAATTGTTTCGAGTTATTTTATTATGCATACTTTGTTTGGAATAATTGTAGAATTTATAAAATCGCATATTTTTGTTGAAGATAGTGCATAGGTTTGTTCGTTCCTGGCAAAGTTATGCAACATTTTACCTTTTTTTTACCTAGGATAAAACCTTGCACCGAAGCGAAATATGCAACTTTATGCAGCTGATTTTTACAAAATTTGTAGGAAAAGATGTGCCCAATATCATAAAAAAATCTAAGTGGAACTCGGTGGAACTTTTTTTTAGGTCTTTTTAAAGTTAGTTTTAATTACTGAATTATGGCAACCCCCTTAAAATTAGTTTTCTAGTCATAACTTGTTTCGTGTTATTTTTTATACATACTTTATTTGGAATAATAGTAGAAAATATAAAATTCCATAATTTTGTAGAAGGTAATGCATAGTTTTATTCTTTTCTGGAAAAGTTATACATCATTTTATCTATTTTTATCTAGGAAACCTTGTACTGAAGCAAAATATGCAACTTAATGCAGCAAACTTTTACAATACTTATAGGAAAATATATTCCTAATCCAATTCATTTTCCAATGAGAATATCTTGAGTACTCTTCGTGTGACTCATTTTTACTATGGCCATGCTGAAACCATGAATGGTTAAGAAACAGAGGGCGTCACGCGTCTGCTATTTCTGTAACTCACTTTAGCAGTCGCCCGATCAACATCTCGTCTTAAAAATCGTGTTGCTTCGCGATAACTCAATTTATTTACACGTTTAAACATGAAATCTCTTCGTAAAGGTTTGTACTTTAACAATACTTTATCATATTTTGTCTAGAAAACATTTTTCCATTTATTAAATATGTGTTGAAGTTTTGCTAATTTTTCGGATTTTCAATAATTAAAACTAAATTTGAAAAGGCCTAAAATTGCATCTAGTTCCACTTAGATTTATTCTAATATTGTCAATTGTAAAAAGTAACAAAATAAAAATCGCAACAATTTGCTTAAGTTGCGCGTGCAAGCATGAACTTGTTTATGCGTGTTTACGCGCGTCCAGACTGGTAGTCGGAAATAGGATAGAAATATCTTTCATATATTTGCATACGTGCATAGCATGTATAGTAATAATCCATGGGGTATTTCTCACAAAGCCTTTTTTCAACAGCCTGTAAAATATAACAAAGATACAAAAATTCGTCCAAGGCATGAATGTACGGTTTTTTCTTAGGTTTCAAATAAGCGATTCCATAAAACAACCTTTATAGTTTATTAAGTGAAAAAAGTTAAAAATTAATAAACAAATAAAAAAATCCAAACTTGGGCACGAGGAAAAACAGCCGTGAAAAAACGATGACAGATGTTTTTTGTAGACTCCTAGTAGCGTCTGACCCACTGATTTCGAATATTTATTACAAACCTATCAAAACTGGAAAGAAATTGTCACTGGAAGCAATTGATATGCTAGAACTTACAACAGAACAAGAAATTAGCGATACGTAAAACTCGGACGATAGCGTGACTGATACTGATTGATCGAATGCAATGCGACTAAGTGACATATTGTAATGATTTATTAGGTAACATTAACTACCTAGTTGATTGATTAGGTTGTGAAAAGTATTGGGAAAAGTTACTCATTTTAATGCTAACTTTGTAGTAGATACTTAGGTAATAGCGATAAATTCTACGCAGGTAAATCCAAAAAAACTGTTTTTAAAATAAATCCAATATCTCAAAAAATATTTTTTTACATTATTCATATCTTCAGCAAAAATACTTGAGATGTTTATTATAAACAAAATTATTTTTTTTCGAAATCGGTACTACCCCCTTAACAAAAATTAAGGTGCTACTTTCAAAAGAAGTGTTATATAATTTTGTAAAACTTCTTCGAAGACACGTTAGCTCTTAAAAATCAGTGAAAGTCTGTACAGACTTGTGACCGTCTTTTTCCAGTTTTGGACCACTGTGCGCCCTCTGTTTCTTAACCATTCATGGTTTCAGCTTGGCCATAGTGAAAATGATTCACATGAAGAGCACTCAAAATATTCTCATTGGAAAATAAATTTGATAAGGTACAAGTTCTCCTATAAGTATTATAAAAGTTTGCTGCATTAAGTTGCATATTTTGCTTCCTAGATAAAAATAGATAAAATGATGTAAAACTTTTCCAGAAAAGAATAAACTACAAAATTATGGGATTTTATATTTTCTACAATTATTCCAAATAAAGTATGTATAAAAAATAACACGAAACAAGTTATGACTAGAAAACTAGTTTTAAGGGGGTTGCCATAATTCAGTAATTAAAACTAATTTTAAAAAGACCTAAAAAAAAAGTTCCACCGAGTTCCACTTAGATTTTTTTATGATATTGGGCACATCTTTTCCTACAAATTTTGTAAAAATCAGCTGCATAAAGTTGCATATTTCGCTTCGGTGCAAGGTTTTATCCTAGGTAAAAAAAAGGTAAAATGTTGCATAACTTTGCCAGGAAAGAACAAACCTATGCACTATCTTCAACAAAAATATGCGATTTTATAAATTCTACAATTATTCCAAATAAAGTATGCATAACAAAATAACTCGAAACAATTTATGAATAAAAAACTGATTTTAAGGGGGTTGCCATAAAAACGCTTTGTATATGCGAAACGGTGCGACCTATACTTTTGGTATATTTGACAAAGTAAATTATTTTTAATAGTTCTAAAACTTTGTAGAAGAAAAAAATTTCTATCTCTTCAGAAAAAAAAAGTTATGGTTACATTTTTTGTCAAAGTAGGGCATGAACAATTATTGATAGGATCAAATTACGCGGTATATATTTGTAAATAATTTCTTCAAAGCAACTATATGCACTAAAAGAACGGTTTGGCAGCTACTGATTTATGTCCACGTTTTCATTGATTCGAACCACTGTGCGATGTGTTGTGAGCGTGGAACAGGCTCGGAAGCGTTTGTCCGATGTAAACCAACCGAGATTTACCGTTAGGACAGTAGCTATGAACTTACAAAATTAAGAGGACAACCTCTGTGGTATTATGCGTATTTTTTATACTCAACCATAAACCCTGCATTACATGGCTTTGTTCGGTTAGCAGGGATACTCTCGTCTCCACGGCGGTAGTGGGTATGTAATCCCATTAAATTGTACACACCGCTGTCTATGGGATTAGTCAAGATGGGAAAGCTCTTTATTAAGAAAACAAACAACATGTCTCCGTCTTGTTGGTCAGGACACTATCAGTAGTATTTCTACTGAGTATTTGTGTGATTCTATGGAAACTTTGTTGATACTGGATTCAAGTCGACAAAAATTGAAGTCCATTATTCAAGTTATTAATCGATATTAGTCACAGTCTCTTTTACAAATACATATTTCGGTCGTAACCAACGACCATCACCAGTGCAACAACAGATGTAGTTTATGCATTAACGGAGACGGAAGGATGCAGTTAAGGGGACGGAATTTTCCTGGTAGTACAGAAAATTTTACCGAATGCTTCATTTTACAAAAATAAATGGATATGAAGGAAAAATGTACTGCGACGTGATTTTTCTTGCTCCGAATAATGCGAATTCAATTGCTTTGCATTTTTCATGGAACTGAATGTATATCAAACTAATAGCTTTATTCAGTTAAAACGAATGCCTCTAGTTGATCGAAAACAACAAATTAATTGATGTTCTTTGACGGCACAAAAAAGAGATACAATCTTTGGAACTGGTATAAGAAATATTCCAATTAGTTGAAATTTTATTAGTTGAACAATTTCTTTTCAGTTATACTGATTCCCAGTTTTTGGTCCTGGGAGCTCCGGAAACCGAACAAAAAACTTCAACATGGACTTTTAGTTGAATACCAGTCGTTTTTTTCTAAATTAGAGAATGCTATAAGATTGATTAAATCAGCTTTTTTATTCCTAGATTACGTCGATAATCATTTACTAGGGCTGGGACTTCTCATTACAATGCGGCGAGAATTGAGGGACAAGCTTTTCAATTATGGCGCTTCCGCCCATAATACGTTATTGTTGTTGTGTTTTTACCTTTCTCATAAATAGTAACTTCGCAATCACTTCGTAATTCGATTTTCGAATGTGCCATAAATCCGAATTGCTAGATAATCGTTCGTACTTTTATTTCTTCAAAAGCCGAATTGTTTATTAGAAAAAAAAATACACGTTCTTAATCCACCTAACAGTGAGATGATACCTTTTTTTTATCAATCCGTATGTTCAGTTTTGCAATGACTGAGCGGAAACATATATTGGAGAAGCCAAATGAATGAAAAACTAACAGAAAAGATGATTTAGTGGAAAAAGATACGCTTAGAGACAGGACTCGAAACTGCGTTCTTATGCATTCCGTGCATACGTGCTACCATTTCGCCACTGAATCTTGTTTTAGTCACTCTAAAACGCCAGTCAGACACAGTAAAACGTACATCGAACATGGTCTACATCCTGGCCGTTTCTCCGATCAATTAGTTATGGTTATGGCGGCTTTACGTGTCAAACCAACTAAAAAAAAAGTAAATCGTTAAAAACAATTGCGGTTTGGTTTTCCGTAACAATTTGCTTCTGGTAGGAAAGGACAGACAATCAATACTACCTTCATAGGGGTCTGTCGCTGACGATGTCCACCCAGCGACTGGCACCATTAAAGAAGGTGACAAGCGATTATGAATACACCCTCCTACTCAATGCTTGATCGAAGAAATAGGTATAAAGCGAGAAGACTAGTGTTTGATGGACAGAGAAGATGTTTGGATGTAAGGTATCGGTCGGGTGACGGCCAGGATGTAGACCATGTTCGATGTACGCGCTATTGTGTCTGACTGGCGTTTTAGAGTGACTAAAACAAGATTCAGAGTGGCGAAATGGTAGCGCGTATGCAAAGAATGCATAAGAATGTAGGTTCGGGTCCTGTCTCTAGGCATATCTTTTTCTAATAAATCATCTTTTCTGTTAGTTTTTCATTCATTTGGCTTCTCCAATATATTGACAGTTCTCAATATTATGGATATGAAAAGTTTAGCTGTAAGACAGTGTGGTCAGCCCAACTTGCTATAATTAAGTTTAGAAAAGCTTTCCAAATTCACAACGTAGGTTTTAAATAGGCTTAGCTGAGAAATAAAGCTTCCTTTTTCTGCTCGAACCGTTCAGTTAACCAGATCGTTTTGAAATATAGCAATTCTGTGCTCAGTAGTGACGAGTTTCAATTTATAATTACCATTTCCGTTTGGCGGTGTTATTCGTTCGTTGCCGTGTGTGATATCCAATTATTAATCCGTTGGAAACTACGATCCTGCCCTAACAATATGTTTCCGCTCAGTCATTGCAAAACTGAACTTAGTTATGGCGGCTTTACGTGTCAAACCAACTAAAAGAATAATAAATTCGTATGTGTTTTTGCATGAATTTTTGTATGAAGAAATGAGCCTGAATACATCTCTAATTTACACCAGGATCTGGTCAGACCAATCAGTCAGACCGAAAGTATAAAAATATTTGTCAAAGGTAATATAAGAATTTAACCTGTATTTACGGAACCACAAGTCAGATCTGATAAAAAATCAAGATGTTTTTATGGCATTTTAAGACCTTCTATTTGAACATGGAGGCATGCGGTTCATCCATCTCTGAGAAAATTTAGTGAAATTACTTGTCACACACACATTTGCTTATTTCGACGAACTGTTTCGAATGGTATATGGATTATGTTCTTCCAGCAATTATTGCTGTAAGAAGTTGAAATCAGTATAATTTTGAAATTGTTTTGAATTCGAAAATACTGCCATCTTTCCAATGCATATTTCATATTCGAATGATTATGTTGCCAGAAATGGAACGTGCTAAAATCGAAACGAGGCAATATGTCATGAAAATGGATCTTTAGATGCTTAGAAACAATTGTATCAAAACTCGTGTTTCACTTTACTCCCAACCATCGCTTTATCATGCAGTGCTCAAAACTCTTAAGGTCTGAGGACAGAGGGTCGCGTGTTGAGTTTTAAATCGTCCACGTGGATCGCTCAATTCCCTTTGCGCATCGCATTTCTCTTGTACTCTCTCATATATGAGCAAACTGTACCGGTAGATTTATGATACAAGCCTTCAAAGCCGAGATATTCGATGAACAAGTAGGGATATGCTTTTCCGAGCGTTCCAATTTGCATCAGTTCTTCAGTCAGAAAAAAATACAACACGACCGCTAAACTCAATGAATCATTTTGAAAATTTCACAAAATATTCTCAACTAAATTTCGAAGACATTGTCAGGTGGGTTTTTCTACATTCTGCATCGTTTCCAAGAAAATTTAATTTGAAACGGGAAAATAGCAAAAAACCTACCAATTTACGGTACTGTCCTCAGCCCTTAAGGGCTTCAGTGCGCTGTCAGTGTTTTTTGTCGGAATCTCTCCGTGCCGTTTACGTTCCGGAACAGCAAAGACTCTGACAAACATACTTCGGAGAAAATAAACGATTTCCTTGACGACGACTTCGATTTTGGTGGACGGACGCTACACTGTTGGCGAACTGCACTGAAACGGCACTGTGCTGCATAAGTGTGAATGCATTTACTGCTGAGATAAGAAGGAGAAATCATTTACAAAAAACTATCATTATCTTCTTTAAAATGGGCGGATATTAACAATTCATAGCTTATTCGATAGCTATTACCATGTGAAATCTAAGTCTTAAAACATGTTTTTTTACAAGGTCAGTTGGGACAGATTTTGACATAAAATATAACTCATGTAACTCGAGAAGTAAACATCTGATTTCAAAAATATTCAATAGTGTCTGTATCAGTCCGTCGAGCTGAATCAATTCGTATATGCCCTCTAGGCCTCGGATTTTTTTTAAAGTTTAAGCAAATTCTATACCTCATTTGCCTCGAGCTAGTTGTGAAAATGGAAGAGGAGCATTTTCTAGAATAATTTCGGGATGCGCTAATTCGATGTGCGCCATAACCGAAGGTTGTTTTTTCTGCTGTTTGAGTGACATTACTCCTCATTTTCTTCCAGCATTTAATGAGGGAAAACACTACTGTCGAAAAATAAATCTCACAATAAATAGAATTTGACACTGTCTAACCCCGGAGCTATATTGTTACATGAATGAAGAGCAATTGAAAACAATAATTTCGAACACAGTGTTCCGATTGCGCTTTAAGTCGGGAACAGAGTCGGTGGCTTTTGCTGCAGTAAAATCGTAACAGCTGCTGTAACCGCCTTTCCGAACTTTAATTGAAATTGATAGAAATTTTTATTTGAGAGAGTAATACCTCGAGTTTTCCTTTGAAACTATATAGTGTTTTATCCTTTCTGTGGAATCTCTAGTGTTCGAATCGGAGTAACGAGTTGATAGATAGAATATAAGCTCTTACCGGCTACGCAGTTTTTACAATTTTTTTAGCATAGCACATTAATTATAATTCGAATCGAGCAAACGACTCAACCTGATAAAACCAAATTCAGCTAACTTTACGATCCATAATCAACATCGTGTTTTCCTTTTGATGTTTTCGAATCTGAAAACTGAACATACTATGGTCTCGACTAGTACGGAATAATTCAACACTCAGTAATATAAAGGAACCACGAAACAAGCATTCTACTACGTAACTCGTCACGACACAGCAGCCGTTTTATTTGATTCAACATTAAAACCTCTCGCCTGGAAACTAATCCATCATATTATTTCGCTAAACCGCAATCAATCTCAATCGTCGAAGTAATATAAATCAATTATGCTACAAAGAATGTAACCACAATTCATTTCCAGTATCGTATCCCGCTCAAGCTCGTTATATAGCTACACTTGATTCATCGGTTCTCGGGACAGGAACGAACATAACATAAAACCAAAGCAAACTGATTCCCCTTTCCTTCAGCCGTGTTAACTACGTAGCATTCTCGTTTGTTCTAGGTTGATTTTTAGATCTTCTTGGCAGGACTGAAGTGCACGTGATTCCCCAACGGGGTCCAGCACGATAGCTATATCTAAAGTAAAATAAATGTTCTAAAGACCTTGCTGGCACTTTTCGCGGGTACGGATGAGGGTAGAAATGATAAACTTAGTCGGAGCATATCGGCGAGCTGTAACTACCTAATAAAATTTCATGTACAGCTAGGATAAACGCCCAACAGCGAGTAGCGGTTGTTGCCTTGGGACTGCCATCAGATTAGTTGGGGTGCAAATAATTTGTATAGCTTTTTGATCCCAAATGTGTAAAGCAGCACCACGAATGCCATATCACTGAGGAAGCTCTGGCTGAGACCGCAGGGAACTGCGAAACGAGGAGTAAATGGTTTTCTTAGTTATTGCTGCTGAGACTGTTGTAGACTTTTTATTTATCCATTGGAATTGCTAAAAATGCCCTGATATAATATTAATTTGAATTTGTTAACCTGTTCGAGTTTTGGACGGTTAACTGCATAAATAGTCATTTAGGGGTTAGCCAAATTTTGTGCTAGGGCACATAACCGTTTTCATTATTTTTACGTTTCGTCTTTGACTCATCAGTGCAGAGCAGTTCAAATTGAACTGCTTAGTGCTAAACTCGGCAGTAGCAGAAACTTTACGTCTGCTTAGCGGTTCAAATTGAACTGCCGAGTTTAGCACTAAGCAGTTCAATTTGAACTGCTCTGCACTGATGAGTCAAAGACGAAACGTAAAAATAATGCATAAATAGTTTTTATTATTGATATCGAATGGATCGACTGACCCAGGCTAGTTTCGTCAAATAAACACTTTTCACGAAACTGTGTTGGGTTCGCACTTGGGGGGTTTGAGCAAACCTTATATGAAAACCAGGATCGAAGCTGACTCGATTTTCAGTTCAACAACGTTGAAACTAGGTTCGAAACTGGCTTCAAACAAACGGTTTGACAGCAGTTATAGTGCAAACTGAGTTAGGTTTGGCTTCTAGCGAAAACGACATTAAAATGCTTAAAGTTCACTAAGCTTATATTGCTATTGAGACCAAAACATTTCTAAAACCTAGAGTCAAAATGTATAGCAACCCAAATTATGTCGTTTATCGATCGGCAGATATCCATTTTTATCTAACGTCAAATCAAACATTGAAGTTTCAATTCTTTTGATACCATAGTAACTGAAAACATAGAAACTTTGTTATTACTACAGCGCATTTATCATTCCAATACGCTGGTGAACGAATGAATTTCCTTAAGGGGTTGCATATAATCTGACTCTAGAAAGCAAGCCTATATCTTCCGATTTATCAAGAAAAAGCAAGAAAGAAAACGACGAAACAAAGAAGCATCGAATA
Organism: Malaya genurostris; assembly: GCF_030247185.1. NCBI lineage: Eukaryota > Metazoa > Arthropoda > Insecta > Diptera > Culicidae > Malaya > Malaya genurostris. The sequence continues at coordinate 99,907,418 of NC_080572.1, forward strand.
GTACATTTTTCATTCTGTGTGTGAAAAAAAAGTTATATATGGGGGGACGTAGTAGATTCTACGGTCCATTTCCTAAAATGATTTTTTGTTAAAATTCATTGACGTGATTATGATTTCACAAAACTAATGGTTTAATTTCAATTTCGCAGGTGTTGGTCGTAATTACTACTGCAAGTTCGTAAGCGAGGAAGTTTAAAAAATGCGTTATTAGCTATATTTTTCCTAAACAATAATGTTCGAACATAGATTTTTTCTAAAAAGTAATTGTGGTTAACGCATTTTTTTTGAAAACCCTTCATTCACAAATTAGTTACAGCAATTATTAACAACTCATGTAACTTTGAAATTAGCCGAATTGTTCATTTTTGCGAAATCGCAGTCACCGTCATTGATTTCAAAAAAAAAAATCGACAGATTTTTTCTCGATTTTGGAAGGTATATAAACCCTTAAGCGCGGTTTGCAAACACTCATAATCTGTTTTTTTTCCAATAATTGAACAGATTGAGTAGTCAAATTTTTTGGAAATAAAGATATATCCAAAGGTAGTACTCGAACCTGCGCTCTTATGCATATCGTGCATACGAGTTTTCCATTTCAGCCACTGTGAGCTGTGGTAGATACACAGTTCGAAAAAGTCTTGTAATTTTTATAAGATGCACATAAATGGAGCGTCGCATTTCACACAAATTTTTATTCAAGAACGTGTAAAATTGTGTGATTTGAAAATTACACGGATTGATTTCGAACGAAATAAAGAAAAAAAAGATCGTTTGCAGCAGCGCGACTTGAATCGAGAAACATTAGATCACAAGCACTTCGGTTACTCGATTGAACCACAGAGCTCATATCTGTTCAATGAATAATTGATACATATAAAAGAATAGAGCGGCACTTGGTAGCCGAGTGCAAATTACTTTCGGAGCGTGTAAAATTCTGTGCGAGTGGAACATTGCGTCATTTGAAAAATTAAGTAGTTGTGAATTGTATCGTTTGTAGAATTCTGTCACCTGCACTCTTAGAAAAAATGAAATTTACGCTTGACGTAACTTCAAACATGCCATAATTTCTTCGGTGATGGCACAATACTATATCTACTAACATGTAAAAATAAACTTCGCGTTTATATCGATGTAAGCTTAAGCTACATTAACTGTGAAGTTACTGATATTACTTATATTTACATGCTTTGAATCGTGAATGTAAGTGAATCGCGACGCTCCATTTATGTGCATCAATAAAGATGTAAACTTTTCTTAGTGTGTGTGAAATTCATTTTCGTGGCGTCCAGTATTCATTTATTTTTTGTTCAAATGAATTTCATGTTATGGAATTTTAGACACGGTTTTTTCAATACGTTACGTAAACTCGCATAAAAAAGACTTCAGTGTATTAAATTTGCGGATAAAGATGAAATTCAAGAGCAAGAAAGTTAGTGAAAATCGGTACAACAGTCTCTAGGAAAAGTGAGAGTAATTCCTGAACTGGAAGTCGGATCTGGATAAAATTCAATAGCAGTCCATGGGACCATAATACCCTTCATTTCAATCTGAGTTTGTGAAAATCGACTCAGCAATCACTGAGAAATTTAAGTTACATTATATGTAACATACACACACAGACATTTTGTGATCTCGACGAACTGAGTCGAATGGTATATGACACTCGGCCCTCCACTTCCGTTCAAAAGTCGATTTTCACAGTGATTGCATAACCTTCCTATATGAGCATGTGAGTGTATCTGTATGCGTGTTGCTAACAAAGAGGTCAATATCTCAGAGATGACTGGATCGATTTTGATCGAACTAGTTGCAAGTAAGAGGGCTCCTCGTCTGCCTGAACGTTATTGACAGTTTTTGAAATGGAATGTTTACTGGATGCTTTGCTTGTCTAGTGCCTTGGATTGAAAGTCGGTTTCGAGAGGTATTGCATAGTTTTATTTGTGAGAAGGGCAATATCAAAAACCTGTTTTAATGCGTTAACGATCGCATTTGAAAAAAATTTAAAAAAAATTGCAAATTTTCCAATGGTTTACTTTCACCCGCACATACGAATCTACCCATTCAGCATCAATCATAGTAACCCATGAGTCAGAAGACAAAATTTTACAGGTCTATCAATCGAACTCTAACCATGATGGCAAAAATAGTGAAGCAACTCCGTATATGTATGTATGTATGTGCCGCAATATGACAGCAATTAATCGCTAATTGACATTTCAATCGCTCTTGAGACTAAATTTAGGCCGACTTTGGCTTTTCATAGATAATGCTTATTTAAGACTAGTGTGCATGCTGTTCCGGACTGGCCGTGAACGGGGAAATTTATAATACGAAATGCCTACCGGAAGACGCGGTGTTCTGGCAAGATCCGACGTCCACCCACTACTCAAAGCAATAGTTTGAGGTGATGTGAGCGACTGAATATCGATCGTGAATTTCTGGGCCAACTTAAAGTGTGAAACATACATTCAAAAATTCTGTCGCGAAAACTGAGGAGGAATTAATAAATAAAACGAAGAAAGAACTCAAAAACATGCCTACACGCATGTTTTCGTCCGCCATAGCGAATGGTTAACTGCCGTAAAGCCGATTGCAAGGACGTAGTTTTTTTGCAAGTAAATTTAAATAATTTCCTTCCATGGAAATTTTTTCAGAAGCGATTATTTTTCTTAACTTTTTTTCACCATCCGAAACATGTCCATTTTTTTAATGCAAACGTTATTCCTGTTTTAATGCACCAGGGTGATTAGTGTAAATATCAATTTAAGAATATTTTTTCAAAAGTGCTCATGTGTTCGGTAGCGAATTATATTTATTCGGCTAATAAATATCAATAGATTGAAGTTCAGATGTTCTATCGGTTGTTAGGCAAAGTGATCACCACATAACAATTCGCCTATAGAGGCGCTTTGAGCATCCCAGCAATCGCTAATGGGCTCTAGCGTTCGCGCTTACATACAATCGTAATTCATTTATGTTACCTGTGGTTTATATTAGATAATAGCTAATTGAATCGAATTCTATAATACCGGTCCCCAGTTTCCGGTTACGGGAGTACCGAAAATAGTGTGCAAAATTTTAAAAACGGATTTAGCAAAATAAACCTTTGGACGAAATAGTTTTCGTCAAAACCACCCTGACCCGGCCACAACTAAACAAAGCTTCGCCATTCCACTTATTAATTGACTTTAAATTTCGCTTAGCTACAAGCCGATGCAAACAAATAGTTGTGTATTCTCTGTATTGAATACATTCCCTCACAATTCACATTTTCCCATTCATTCCATTTTATTCAAAATCAAACACTAGTTGGCCGCATAAACAACTTTACAATTGTAATGAAAAATGCTACCCAAATGCGCGAAGTACTCTTTACATTCTTCTCAAAAGTTGGAATCTTTTTTCGCTGAATTTCCCGACTTGCTTTTACGACATCAACTGGTGGCTGCTGGAAAAAAGGGTATAACATCAACTCGGGGAAGCGAAGCTCAATTTAATTTTGACTATAAATGAGGGAAAAGTTACAACGACTTTTCGTTTTTCCTCCATCGTAATAGAGTCGGATTACCAAATCAAGTATTGTTGTTGTTGTTATTGTCGCTGCTGCCGTGTAGCACCACTTTTCCACCAAATTGGATCCGAAAGTTCAAGTGGCACAATGAGAACAGAATGCGGTGACATCTTGCTGTTCTGTGACATGAAATTTCTCATGTTTACTAACAGAATAGCAATCGTATGGAAAGGACTTGTGTTGACTGTTGAGTATTGTTTTGCTTTCGGGTATTTTCCGAAGTGATAGCAATACGGTCTACATATTTTCAGAGCTTGTACAACAATATTTTATGCAATTTACGTAAGGTGTAACCCATGCTTTTTCGTTTAATGAATCAATCGAGATGTTTAGTGTATAAAATCGATTACCATCCAGTTGGTATGCGAACTACTACAAATACTCAGTATTTGTTAAGATTCCGGCAAAGTACGGTACATCCTTGAAGCAAAAGCTGATCCCGGGTAGAAGTGATTTGCAAACCAATACCAAATACTGTCATTAAAATCAAACATCTCAATGGTAGAAATTAACATTATTTAGTTTGAAATAAGAGCTAAAATATCAAAAATCATATCGAAGCTTGCATGAGAAAATAGCAACAAAATAAAAAATTCTGTCATTGTAATATCAAACCAAGAACAAAATATTTATAGAAGATGAATTTGATAATTATTTTATAATCTAGCATTTAGAATAGAGTAATATCTTAAGTATTTCTCTTATCTGATTCTGATGCAGTTTATTCAATGGTATTATATTTGAAGATAAAACTACTGGGTCAATTTACTTAATGAAATTGAAATAGCTCATCAATAACGAAATAAGATATTATAACTAATTTTGATGTTGAATAGATATTGTACAATGTCTTGATCCCTTGATGAAATATCACGAAAATATCAAATATCGCTCTGACAACACAGAAACATCAAGCCAAGATATGATGGTAAAATTTGTTATTATTTTGACCTTTGTTTGCTATTTACACCTACCCGGGATGACTGCTTTAGTAACATTATACAATGTTGTTCCATTATAAAATACACTCGTTGAAGGCACATCATTAACCTCGGGAGTCCATTAAAGTTGCTCACTTTACTCGTTGAAGTAAATAGAAAGACTTCCTCAAAGCTTTCTGTTGAATGGCCGTTTATCTTACTTGTTGCAAATCTGTCCCGAGTAAGGATGCCTGCTAGCATCGTTATAATGGCTCAGAATAGAGAGATTGCTGTTCATTTCACACTGTGCTGTAGTTTTTTGAGAAAATGCTGCTATCATCAACAACCAGCCGTTTATGTGCTTCATCGCATCCGTGCCCGATTTCCGGGCAGTTCCAATCGATTTGAATGACCATTAGCTAGTATCTATCGTTACATGTTGTGTGGCGTTCAACGGCCAAGGGCCATATCAATTTGTTTTTCCCGGTTTCTCCTGGTCTGCAGAGTAAAGCCTAGTGTAGCATAATGCAATCTGCCACACAGAGCAAAGATGGTGGAGGATATTCGATTCCTAGCATAATGGAGGGCGGCACGGTTCATGTCCCTATCTTTTAGATTTCGATATATATATAAAAACCACCCGAGGATACGGGATAGTTTACCATTCGGAATGGATATGGTTGAGCTAACATGTACGGCAAATAGGAAAACAGTGTTATCGTATTACCGATGATTTTCAATTTCCCGAGTTTTATTGTATTTGACGTTGAAGCAATTCTTGGGTCAAAGCGGGATCCGATTGCACAGAAGATATTCTTTTCTTTTCTGAAAATAATTTAATCGAAAGGTTACAATTATCCTTAAGTAGATTAATTTCTTTTCTATAAGAGAGATTAAAAGTACCCAAAACATGATATGCTCGGACAAAAGTGAAATCCTGCATGATGCTTTTTTCAATGACATTGCAAAATCAGAATAATCCACGACCACGGCATTTTCAAAAAAAGTTTATGTATGTTTTGAAAGCCGCTTCGTACTTCGAACTGCAAAGACTGACGATGATCCCTCGGCGGTGTCCACGACAGTTTATGACTTGTGAAATTGATTTGCTAGCAATCGAAGGGTAATTTTTCGAACAGTTTGACTTCACGGCTGTTCTGTAGTCAGAGCCGCCAAAAAATAAGGGGAAAAGGGGGGTGTTCCTCCGAGCCATACTTTTCAAGTAGTTCCAAAATTCGATCATTTTAAATTGTATTTTTTTTATCTTTGGTATACGAATTATTTTGTTAGGTTCGTGAATTAGAAATCTCTTGATTCGATGAAGTAGCAATGTCTACTATTTCTTCTCATGCATGCCAATTGCAAATCTCTTGGGCTCGAATTTTCTCCCGACGGCCCTGCCTGTAGTTTCACTGTATTAGTAAGTTTGTTTAGTATTAGTTTAGTGAATGATACGATGAAGTAAAACTTCGAATGATTTGTAAAGCAGTCGCATTTAGGAATTGCAATTTTCACATTTTGCAAAAATTGCAATTTTTTGAATGTTAAAAATTCAATTTCGAGAGATAGTCTGAATTCTTCAGGACATCAAAAACCGCTTATCTTCTGGAAAACAAAATCGATTTTTTATGCTAGATGTTCCTGAAATACAGGAACCGTCGAGATACGTTGTTACCTTCAAAAATTGGATGACTCTTCTAATGAGCTGATTATTGGTACAATAACCCTATACCATTTCGGATGCCGTGGAAAAAATTCTCAACACATCCTTTTCGAGGGAAGATTCTCACTATATTGCCCTTAGGGATGTAGAAACTAATCGAAAAATTCGAAAAATCCAATAATAATAATTGATAATTAATTGAGTAATCGATTAATAACCCTGATAATCGATTGATCGAATAATTTGAAAACTATACTCGATCAGTCATCCCTCCCTTATTGCGCCATGGTATTTCGAACGCCCATATCGTTAACGCAAGGAGTAAGGTACACGCATTTCTATGGCACAGTGTTTTTTTTCGCAACAAATACGGATCGAATGGATTTTCTAATTCCAATATTTTAAATACTATTAGAGACTATAATAAGAACTAGAATGATAGTGTGTTGATTTCAACTACCAATCATTCATATCGTGTTCATAATTCTAATATATCCTAGCAGCCGGAATTACTTACGCAGCCAAGGATCTTGCGTTAATAGGATGGATACGTTGTGAATTGACAACGTATACCTTTGAAACAGACGTCAAGATCCACAACGCAATGTACCTACTACAAAAACTTAACACTGTGCAACGGTACCATGAAAACAATGAAAATTAACATTTCAATCATAACACTTATGAACAAGCAGGAAAACTTTCCATATTTCCTCAACTAAAACACACTCATTAATGATGAATATACATCCATTGTTTCCACACTAGTGCTATCTTTGAAGCATTACCATTTCGAGCATATGTTCGTATAGAGATTGAAACATTGTTTCCGTCACGGTGAAAGTTTAGTACCACTCATCGCGTTCCGCTCAGTGCTCAGGACGATAAAATATCCCAGTACTCATACTTTGTATCCAAGTGCATATTGTCATCATCATTGTTTGCTTTGCTTAGATGACGAAGATGCTTTCAAGTGGCTGTTCCAGTGTGATGTGCTCTGATTGTTTGCTCGGTACAGGTCAACTTAAACCGAGCTACTCTCGGAAGACAGACGATCCATCTTACAATATTCAGGAACACAGATTCTGAAAGTATTAAACTTTTTTTTTTCTTTCGTTGTCTTACCATCATCGAGACTTATAAGATCGATGGTATTTATTGAAAACTCATGTTTGCAACAATGTTTCGAAAAAGTTTTCAAAAGCAAATCACACACAATGTTCCATATTAACCTGGAACTAATAAATTATAGATCCTCTTCGATATTTGACTCGAAGTTTGTGTGCATGTGAGTGATGTTGAGGATAAACATTGAAAGTTTTCTTCCAGTTTACTATGCGTTGTCTTACACTAAATTTGTTCGATTGTTAATTTTTCACTTATAGAACTCTAATGCACAACTTGGTTGTGTATTATTTTTTGGAATATGAATAACTTTTACATTGTTAAGATTAAAGTTGGATGTTTTTCGTAGGCGACTATAGATCACTCAAAGATTTCCACCTGTGACCAAAACACTTGTATCGTCACAGAATATAGATTTTTGAAACGTAGAAATAACGGTTAGATTTGGCAGATCAGAGCTAAAAGTACTAGAAGCACTGGTTTGGAACCTGCTATCAGAATTGTAGATCTAAATCGCTCTTGCCCTTCGGGTTAAGAGTTCAATCTGTTAATAAATCAGTTTAATCTGTTAAAGAATTTTGAATCATTTCGATATTTTTGAATCCGATATTTTTGCTATTAGGCCTTCTAACCCAACACTTATGAAGGAATTTTCTGTGTCCAGAAGAACAACTGCAGTGGAAAAACCAGAATGAATTGATTTTTATCGTGTTAGTTACTCTAACAAGTGGATGAGTAGTTGAATACTCAAGACGAAGTCTCAACTACTCAGACAAAAATTGAACTTTCATTGTTTTTAGAAATCATTTTTATTAAGATAATATTTTCAAAAAGTTCGCTTATAGAAGAAATGGAATATATTGAAGGATAACTGAATGCTATGTTTTCATCGGGTTCTAGAATAGGAATTTGTTTGACAATTTTCTATCTCTTTTTTACTTAGGAGAGTACACTAATGCAAAACACTTTAATCAAGAGTCTCAACACAGCATCTGGAATATTTCTGAATAGGCATATCACAAATTTTATCATTCCCAAGAGCCTTCATGTTTTTATTTTTTTTAACAATTGACTTCATTTCCTACAATTTCGTCTCTATAATGCCATCAGGCAACAATGCTTATGCTGAAATATAATTATATTTACGTGAGACAATGTCTTCAATAGGACTCACAACGTTCAAGCAAAAATTGTGAACCCTCTAAAATAGCTTTTTTTGCCGTTTGTAAGAAATATTCGATTATCTTTTTTGAGAGCAAGAATTGATTTCTGAGGTTTTTTAAAAACTTTCGAAAGTTTCCTGAAAGATTTAGATTAGCACACAGTCTACCTGGGTTCGATTCCCAATCCCGCACTTATGGCCAGAAAGTTTTTCTGGTCCAAAGAGGCGAATGATCTTAAGGTTAAAATCTCTATAATTGAAACAAACAAACGAAACAAATTGCTCCATTATTTATTAAAATCTTCATTGTGCAAAAGTGTGAATCTATGTTAGAATTCTTTTTGTAAATTTCTTTTCGATTCTTGAAACGAGTGTGCAGTTGATGATAGGATAATTGAATTTAATTTGAGTTTTTCAATTTTTCGATTCAAATGATTTATTGCTGTATCGCTGTCAGGAGAATTTTCTAAAGCAATTTCATGATTCGCATTATTTTTTATATTCGATCTGTATCTCAACCAATCAGCTCTAGCAGAGAGTTGATTATGACCCGAATTGCTTAAGAATTCACTCAGAAAAGTTATGTATGAAATGTAAATTTAATTAATAATAGTGAACAATCTTCCAACTGAAACGTATTTCTTCCATGGAAAGACTTAATTTTTTAATTTAATTGAAAGAAGAAGCTTTTCGATGGTGCATTTTGACCCGTTGTTGTCGTGCGTAGTGGCCTGTTGTTTTGATGAATGTTGACTCGTTGTCGAAGATCATCATGCCTCCATTTTCAAATACCCGTGACTTCACGTAATTTTCAAAACAAATATTTTAAGAGTATCGGAAAATGAGAAATTTTCCAATGCATACAGCGAGTATTTGTTTGTAATTATGAGAAATAATGATGACTGAAGGTATCGTCCCGGGTTGGCGGTTCAATGCATAGGGCACTGGTCTTACAAACCAGTTGCGCTATGTTCGAGTCCCGACCTGGAAGGATTCGTAGTGTCAGTAGGATCGTAGTACTAGCCATGCAATAATTCTGTACGCTAAGAATCGGCAGCGAAGTCTGTTGAAACAGAAGGTCAAATTCCTCAACAGGAATGTAATACCAAGGCTTTGCTTTTTGAAGGTACTCATGCATGAAACTTTCACTTTTTATTTTCTACAGATAAGATATAGAAACATTTCTTTAGGGGATGAATTTGGTTTGACGTAAATTCGCAATAATTGAGTTTTTACAATGACTGAGTAAAAACAACAAATTTGTAGTTAAATTGATAGAAACTCACAGAAAAATCTCTTTTTTTCCAATAAAAGATTCACCCAGATGCAGAACTCGTATGCTGTGTCAACTCGGTGCTATGTAAATCCCATATGGTAAGGGACAGTTACGCGTAGTCCGGCAGTATAAGTCTGTCCAATTTCGCAACCTCAAGTCTTGATTATCTTATCAAAGACGGAGAAAAGAACAGTGTAAATAACGCTCTTCAGCAAGTCGTTTGACATTGCATCAGTAACGTCAACTGGACCAAATATTGGAAAGCTCGATATTTCTTACGATGATGGAAAAATATTTCATCGTGGAGCACAAAAAATCAAGATTTGCTAAAACAATTGACTAGCATTTCATGTAGACCTTGTGGTATTCAAGTTTTGTCCTACTGTTGAAAGATCTACCTTGAACGAATACGAATGCTGGTTGAGAAGTTTATTCATTTTTCATTCCTACCCGTCTGGGAATGAAAAATTCAACTTCGTCTGTCCTTCGTTTCTTTTTGTATGTGCTAAACTAATGAGCATATTCATCCACTGTTTCATCCACAAAACTCGTATCAGCTCGAAATAGTATAAAGCTCTAGTATCTTCGTATGCTGCAGAACAGAGTTGACCAAAATTGTGTTTTCCGTTCCATCCACCCAAAAATGATAGGGTTTTCTATATGGTATCGTTCCAAGGTGATTTAAAGCATTAAAGTACTATCCGCAGCGACCATTTGTTTCTACTACAGAATGTCCTAACCCAACATCCATCCGGTTTTTCGTGTGGTTGCGTTAATTTGCATGTTCCAAACTTTGGTCGTTCCTGTGAACCAGCACCGGAACGAAAATTTTCTAAAAATAAACTCACAGCATCCTCGTTCATCACTTGTGGTTTTAACACCTGAACGATGCTTTTTCGCTTCATCAAATTAAGGGGGGTATGAGGAAAAGCAGTTTTTGTAACTATAGTTTTTCCTAGTGAACATTTTTCGACCAAAATAATATACATACAATTTATCGCCGAGATGCGATTTTTACTTTTTGTCTTTCTCATAAAGAAACGCTATGCAATCACTGTGTGTCTGCGTGTGAATGTGTAAGTGTGCATGTGAAAAATTATACACTCACTTTTTCCGAGATGGATGATTTTCACAAGCTTAGGTTTTACACAGTCACAACGCATGTAGTGATAAGACGCTTGTTGTTTTGATGCAAATGATCTCTTCTACATCTTCTACGCTGGCAACTAAGGGTAAACAGAAATGTATACAAGCATATATTTATAGAATCCCTTTTGTGCGATCGTTCATACTACTCAAATCAGGCGAGAGGATGATATCATTGAGGCACTGTGATTGGCTCATGAAACATAGGTCGACTCAAACTAATTTTTCAATAGTATGCTATTGAAATACTGAAACGACGTTGCCGTACATGTTTAAGTTAAATGTTTCTGAATCGATTTATCGATTAAATTATATAAATCCATAAACAAATGAATGAGCTATTATCGTTCAAAATTATGACAGAAAATGGCTACGCGGTTAGTTTTGCATTGTTTTTAATTAAAACCCAGCCACGTATAGTGAAGAGTAAGGCATTTTAATGCCAAAACATGCTCTTAATTTTCTCAGAGATGGCTGAATCGATTTTAACGAGCTTAGATTAAACTTAAAGATCTTACCATACAATAGACCGCTGATGATTTGTTCTCGATACGACTTCCGGATCCGAAATTACTGGGAGATGTATAAAAATATCAATTTAAAAGTACTTTTATTTACACGACGACGTAAAAACGAGTAAAGTACTTTGAACTAGCCATATAATTCTTACACTGTGCGTGTTTTGCTAGCTAATGACTAAAAAATTTGATTTCCGCTATATTGTTTCCCAGTTCCCGTTTTCGGAAGTACCGAGAATAGTGGTTCAAATGAAAGGTCTTCCGGTCCAATCAGCTGCTATTGAATTGTGTCCGGATCCGTCTTCCGATTCCGGAATTTTAGAATGAAATATGTTTGTAATTTCAAACCACTATTAAGGGTTTCGAGACAAAAAACGGAAAAATTCTTCTAGATTGGGCTTGTTTTTAAGAATCAATTATTTTTTAAAGAATCCTTCAGTAACATGTATGAAAATATGAGTAATATGAGAATTGCATCATCACACCACTAAGTGGATGAAAATGGGTTTTTAATTATCAGTTATCATGACTACATTATTGATTTTATCTTGATAGAGTGAGTTGATCGCTGATTTGTATTTTTTCTACCAGTATATCCAAGACCGAAACATGATTTTTACTAATCCTAACAGTTGTCAATAACGGAATGTGCGCTATAGCCCGGAATCTCGATAGTTTGTGATCCCGTAGTCTAACGGACGAAAACAAACTTCAAGTTTGCAACTTTTTTAGAGCTATCGTTAAGAAAAAAAAAACAAATTCAATGGTTTTACATAACACAAAGTATCACTCGAACCATATTTAGTTTTTTATTTCGTGGAAAAATGTTGAGAAACAATGAGAAGAACAATTTTTAAGGACACGTTTTAAAAATTGGCGGTGTACACTATATCTCAGCGTAAAGTTATCAGAAGTAAGAAATACATAGTGGTAGTAGATAGCTTTCGGCTGTAAAAGTACTCCAAGGTAACAATTATTTTACATACAGAACATGTGTGCAATTGGTGATGTAGTTTCTGAATGACGATGGACACGGACTTTTAAAACGTGATTTTGAAAAAAACGCATTTGAAATTTATTGTCTATAAACTCGAAAGAAATATTTTTTTCCGAAACAACTCGATAATCCTTTCCAAACGTAAGGATCAAATCTTCTTGATGGCTAGTAATAGGAAAATTAGAGTACACAAGTTAAAAATTTTGAGCTTTTTCACCTTGTTATTAAAAATGATCTCAAAATAGCGTTTTACAATAAACGTGATAGTTTTTACTCAATGGGCGCCCAAAAGCTTGTTGAGTTGATCTATATTGCATCGCTTCAAAGCTCTTGCAGGGTGCTGTTTTTGATAATGTTGACCTCTGTTTTGAAGCTTGGGTATGAACTTTGTATGGAAATTTTGTTGAAATAATTTATTAACGGTTTTTTTTGTCTGTCAATCATATGAAGGAAAATCTAAATTAATCATCATCAACTTATGATCATTAAAGAAACTGGTATTGTTATTTTTTTCAAAACTGCAGCATAGTAACAATAAATTTTCATTTGTGATAGTACATCGAATTGGCACAACTAACTCGAGCAAGTACGTATATTATTTTACTAGTGTTGATTCTTAATAATTTTCTTTACTATTCATCTAATTCGAAAGTATGTAAGGTAAAAAACTGTTCTGGATCAAAAGAACTAGTTGGCAACTCGGCCTTTAGCAACACTCAACTTTACTGAGTACGTATTATAGGAGGATAGCGTTATAGCGAATAGGAATTTTACAAGAAGAAAGTTCTTTAGGCACAGCCAAGTATGAGAATATAAAATCTGTGCATTTCGGGAGAAAACCGGTGAAATCTTCAAAATCTGGCAATAGATCTGTCTTGTTAGAATGTCTATCGAAATGAGAATAATCTGACATATGGCAGATAAATCTGAAACATTGGCAACTCTGGATACAACACCTTCAATGCGTGACACTATTTCATGTTTCCGTATTGTAATCAGGTAGCCAAACTGTAATAATCGTACGACTTGCACACTATTCAGTCTACCCATACGCAAAGGGTACTTTTATGCATCGATAGCGGTATACTTCGGACAGGAGGGACCAGATTTGCTCGAACCACGCTAAGGCATACTTACCTGGCACAGGGGTTACCGTGATCAATAAGGCGGTTCCCCCAGGGCGAGGCCCTACCATTGCACATTCGGATGGGTTGACCTCTGCGATTATCCCTCATGTGGATAACTCGTGTGTGAAATTTTTGGTAGCCGGGACGTGCGTACGCGCACATCCTGACCCTTAGCTAACAACGAATTATTATGAGGATGCAGTTCAATGATCATCACTCTGTGATGTCTCTTTGTCATGGGGTCAATTGCGTAAGTTTCGCATTTAATCAATGTATACTACGTAAACAGGGTTGCCATATTTAAATCTGTATTTTTCAGTAGAAAAGTCTGTAAATCTATATTGGGGGATCAAAAATTTGTATATTAAAACGTTAAAAAATCGAAGCATAACGAACTGAAATAGTCTATAGAACCCACTTTAAAGACACCAAAATTTTTCTTCGGCTGAATTTTATGTTGTAGATGAAAACACGTTGGAAATGATTTTTGTGTTTGAGCGTCCCGAAATGTTGATTTGTATAAAAACACTTGAAATCATCATGTTATAAGGTTCAGAAGAAATTTTTGATAAGCATATGTTTGTCTAATTGCAAAAAAATGAGCATAGAAAAATCATCATTAGCAAATAGGACCATTCGTTGTGTTTACCGACCTTGACATTCTCTTTTATGTAAGTTTCACACTTTTTTTGGATTCAACACAAAATTAGAATAAAGGTTTTACTCCAAGAAAAAAAGTACCGATCATTATTCGATTTTTTATTCACGCTATCAACAGCCCGAAAAATCTGTATTTCTGGCCGAAATCTGTATGTGTGGCAACTCTGTTTGTAAAATTCAACCGGAAAGGACGTTTTATTATCCGCGAAGTTGTTCATTATTACTTAATTTTAAGTGATTTTAAAAATATTAAAATTTTAATATGGTTGCTATGTTAGATACCACACGGAACCACCGAAATTAGCTCTGCGCTTAATTCGTATTACTGTTTTTGAATTAGTTGATTTTAACAACAAAATTTTAAAAATAACTAAGAAATTGGTTAAAATTGAGAATTTATTTATCTTATTTTGACAAATAATTTTATTATTGAAATCAGAAAATTTGTTTCTATTTATCTATCACCATCATTGCTGAAGGACAGCACAAAGAAAACAAAAATGAAATTGGTTCCATTAACAAGTTTATTAGCCAAAAACTCATGAGAAGTGTCAAAGCAAAACAATCGTATAAAAAGCTAAAAAGGACAGTCTTATTGAAACTCCTTGCAAATTGTTTTGATGTTTTTCGCATGTGTTACGATATATGTAAATTTATAAACTGATATGTAAAAATCGTGTTAACTCTTAGTGGAAAGTGTATTTATTCAGAATTTGTGCGCATTTGAAACGATTGTACGTAATAATGTTTTTACGCGGAACAGTGAAGTGAGATTCGAATTTGCACTCTATTTGTATATGTCAAATGAAGTTGTTTGTATCTTCCAACCTTCTGGGCTACGCCGTCCGGAGTATTACTTGTATTTGGTTTTTGTTTTCCAAGTGCTCAAAATTTTTAGTGAAAGAGTCGATTTCGCGGCGTGGAATAAAGAAAACAGCGACTTTTTCGGTAGTGGTGTGGCATCTAGTGGCTAGTAATCATTACGGTGTTAACGTTTTTTCGGTGACAGTGCGCCATATAGCTGCAAATATCGGAAGCCAATTCAACAATTTGTGTTGGTTGAAAACAACGTTTTATTTCTCTAATTCAAATAAAAAATTAGTTGAATGGAAATGGAGTGTGCCTTTGCTAAGAAATGACAGCACGTTTAATTTGTGGATTCAAATAAAAAATAGCCATTTCAACAAATATTTTATTATTATTTAGGGAATGAGAATTAAAAAATCTAAATTAGCAAAAGTGAGATTTTTTTAGTTGTCTCAAAAAACAACTAACTAAAATCAGAAAAAAAATCGCTAAAATGCTGATTTCGGTCTTTCCGTGCGTGAATAAATAATATATCAAACTAAATTTGCAGTAAATCAAAATTCGATCAGATTAGCATTATTATAATTATCTTTACTGATTTTCTAAATTGAGTTACACGGTAACATCAAATACCCGGGTTGGCGGTTCAATGCATAGGGCACTGGTCTATCAGACTAGTTGTCGTATGTTCGAGCCTCGACCTGGAAGGATTTGTAGTGTCAATAGGGTCGTAGCACCAGCCAAGCAATGGTTCTGTACACTTTGAATCGGCTGCGAAGTCTGTTGAAACAGAAGGCAAACATATGTACTATATATCAATATGGATCACTCTTGCGATTCACGAGGGATATCACAGTAAAGTTCGGTGGCAAAAAAGGTTTTTAATACACTACAATTTTTTAATGCACATATAACAGTTCTTCCAATCAGTACATTGAACCAAACAACTTGAAATATAGGGAATATTTCTCGATATACACTGCACGAAAAAATAAGCTGTAAATACGGTTTAGATTCGCAATCTGATACTAACTCGGATGAGAACATTTTGTTTTTGTCGTGAATACGACTTACTTTACTATGGGGTGCCTTTTCAAAATTAGCCATATGGAAGAATAGGCAGAACTTAATCATGAATATCTCGACTTGTATTAAAGGCAGCAACATAATTCTTTCACCATTTCATCAAAAATATGATCAGGAATTTAGAATAATATTTTGAACAGTGTGAGATAACCACAAACAACTCAAATATTAAGTTTTCTCAAACTTTGAAAACAACGCGGAAAACTCTTTACTTTTACTTGGCTTTTTTGCGCAAGGACGACGATTTTTAGGTAGTCAGTCACATATCTTCAACTGAACGTTACAAAAGGGGAACCGTGGTCGAAAGTCGATCATTTCTTCTTGTGCGTTGGATGAAAGCAGACGTCGGGGCGAGTAGACGCATTCAAACAGCGACACCTTCTGCACCTTCTGCGTGGTTGAAAACCTCAAACGCTCAGGTCGTAGTTCTCATTTGCCTTCCGGTCGTCAAGGCGAGAAGACGCACTTAACCAGTTTCGAATCATTTGGCACTGCGAGCGGATGTCTGCGTACAAACCAAAGCTTGTTTCAACTCAAACAATAACGATTGAATCAGCTGCTGATGGTTTGCATTGGAGAGAAAGAAAACAAGAAACAAAAAGTTGACAACATTATATAAAATCAGTCGTTCTAATGGCTCTAAATGTTATCTAAAGAACTATTAAGATTACTTCTTTGCAAATCGAAGGTAGAAATCATCAGTGAAAATCCAAAATAATTTGATTTGCTTTGTGCACTTTTCGCTGTGCGAAAATCGTTCAAGATAAATGTTCCGAACTGTGCTAAATATCGTAGAGAATTCCACAATTTGGTCCTTAAAGGCAGAAATGATTCCTGTACAGCACCTTCATAGTTTCTTTCAATGTAATATGCAAATCCGAAATGAGATAATCGACGTCAAAAATCGTTGAAAATTTTAGTAACGAAAAAGGGGAAAGTTTCGCAATTCACACATTGGATAAACTATAAATTCGAATTCGAAAGTGTAAAAAAATCGTGTCAGTTTTATTCGTATTCACGACATCCAGCTATGTCTCTGACATTACGTACCCGTACTTTTTTTTAAAAAGCCGAACACGTCAGGAAAGACAGGCTTATTACAAGTGTGTTGCAAATAGCAATAACTTTACGTCTGCTTAGCGGTTCAAATTGGACTGTTTAAGTTTGCAGTAAGCAGTTCAATTTAAACTGCTTTGCACTGACGAATCGAAACGTAAAGATAGTGAAATTGGTTATGTGTCCTAGCAGAGATGGCATTTCACCAGAGTGATACACGCTGGCGTCAGATTCTTGTCCACACCGAGGATGCAAAAAACGAAGCATCGCACAAAGAGGAAATCGCACTTCTTCTCAGTGTCGAATAGACAGCATTTGAATGTGTGCTTGTGGTTAAAGCAGCTGGCGCGAGTGAAACACATTCTCTTCGCATGAATCGCTCACACGCGCTCTCGTCTAAATACACCCAAGTGACCACTGGCGCGTGATGGTGAGCGAACACTTCTGTGAACTTCAATTAATAGATTTTCTGACCTTGCTATGAAAAATTTGCAAGGAAAACCGAAAATTTTACCATAAATTGTTTTATTTTGCTGATTTTGCGTGTCCACGCTTCTTCTACGCAAACCATACAGCAGAGTGCTCACCGGCGTGTACACCTCTGTGAAAGTATCTGCATCCACCTCAGAGAATTTATTAGCTAATGCTCTAGCACTTTGGTGCGATTCAGTGGAAGAGGTAAAAGGAAATAAACAAACGCACTCATGATGCGTGCACACTTTACACAACAGTGATGTATAAATGTGAAAGAGAAGAGCTCTCGTTGAAGTTGTCAGTGCGAGGGGAGAAATTTTACTTGCTCTCGTAACACAGAGGAGATGGTGTGTCCTAGCACAAAATAATGTTAACCACTAGAAAAAGTAAACAAATTAATCTTAATATTAGTTCCAAAATTTTACCAACCTTTTCGAATTATGTACTACAATTTCTTGATTTGAAAAACTACGGTTACGGTGATAGAAATATACAATATCAGGTTGTTTAATAAATAAATAAATGCCTCAAAACCAAACAAATTATCCTATGAATAAACCGTAATTCACCTCAACGAGAGCTTTCAATTGAGGTAAAAGTAATAAATATAACTTGTTCTTTTGCTTACTGTATTGCACTTATCATACTATTTAGTAACATTTTTTCAACTTTCTATTTGTCGAATTTTGGAATGATTTGTCTGTTAACTTGAATTCTATTACTTTTTAGAAAATAAATATCGAAATTTCAAATTTCGACTAAAAGTTTTGACAGTTCACATCAAGGGGCAGATCGCTTAGTATATCGTAGTATCGCACTTTCAATTCATAGAAAATTTATAAGAAATACAATTTTCTTTTACATTCTAACTTTCCCAGAGAGAAAAGTTAACGCAAATTTAAACTCAATGTCGTGAACGCATTGAAAAAAATATCGCAGTCAAAATAACATGTAATGTACCGTTCATTTCGTTTCAATTTTGTTCTATACATCAGAAGTGATCTGCCAAACATTGTCTTCACAGCCTATAGGTTTTGTCTTTTCAGCAATATTCATAACATTCATGAGCAAAGTTAAATACTACTACATAACTCTTGAAAGTGAAGACACTAGGTCTAAAAGAGCGTAATTCTACATTATTTATATGCGATATTTACTTTCGTAAAAAAACACATTTAAATATGAAAATGTTCACACCTTTATGTGAGCATCATGCTCAACTAGTTTTGACATTTAACTACGGGGTACATGCTAAACGTAAACTATTAAACATGACTGAACTAATAGCCTTTTCCGCACGAGATGATGTTACTGTGATGTCTTTTTCGATTTGTATTGAATTCGTTAAAGTGATCCATATTGATATATAATATATTTGCAGAAGGTCAAATTCCACTACAGGAATGTAATACCAAGGCTTTGCTTTAACATCAAATACTCAACACGCGTTCACTGGTTTTAAATAGCACCTGAAGAATTCGAAATTGCTCATTACTTTTGTATGAACGTTTGCGTTGATTTACAACAAGAAAATTCTTTCGTTATTGAGTTGAAATGCATTTTATAAAGCAACAAATCTAACGATAGGAAATAAAAATAATGCTTTAATGTCAAAATATTTAGTATAGCTGTAATGTTTATAACAGAACAAAATTCTAGGTTAAGTATATGATTAATTATGTTAATTTAAAATAGGAAATACTATTCATGAAACCACTCTTTTAGCTCCATCGGTCATAAGAAATTTGATTTTAATTGCGTTGAAATAAATATTCACATTCAACATTTTACTTGCTTAATTGTAAGCTCGAGAATATATAATTCTTATAGTATAGCTTTACAATCACTATGAGAATCGACAGATGAACCGTTTTCCGATGGACCGAATATCATGTACCATTCGACGTAGTTTGTCGAAATCAAAAAATGTTTGTGTTCAACTGAGTTGTGAATTATTTATGTATTCACTATTCTCTGAGCTTTGCACAAACCTAGATTTAAATGGAAGGCTTTAAAATCCTATAGAAAAAAAAACATATTTTTTACGGATCCAACTTACGATTCCGGAGCTATATGGTGATTGGCGTAAAAAATCAGTTTGAAGAGTGTTTCGTTATAGGTTCTTTCAGCTTGTAGTTCTTGTTAGTTGATGATCTAGTAATCACACTTCGGCTATACCGGTTCTCAGTTTCCGGTACAGGATGTTGAAAAAGTGATCAAAAACTCCGAAATGTGACTCTCTTAGATATCTCATAGATGGCTAAATCGATTTTCGTGAAATTAGATACTAACGAAAGTTTTTATAAGTGCATAGGTGAACTTAAATTATTTCCTAATTCGACTTGCGGTTCCGGAATCATTTGATGATGAGTCTATCATTCGTTTTCATTGGTCTGATTAGAAATTTTTGCAGTATAAATTATAAATGATTTAAATTCATATTAAGTATAGTGTATTTTGTGACAGCTTAACGCGTAATAAAAATATGTTAAGCAAGAACATTGATACTAAACTTATTTTTTTGAAAGTACAACCTTAGAATTAGGTTCATTACCAACATATCAAAAATGAAATTCAAAATGCTGGCGGCTAGAGCTAATTACATTCATACAGTGCAGTTTACTGCCTTTTTATTTTTTTTTATAAATATAAAAAATAGGTATAGAATTCGCTCAAACTTTAGAAAAAATTTTCGAGGCCCGGAGGGCCGAATGTCATATACCAATCGATTCAGCTCGACGAACTGAGAAAATGTCCGTGTGTGTATGTGTGTGTGTCTGTATGTGTGTTGTCAACAAAGAGGTCGAGATCTCAGAGATGGCTGAACCGATTTTGATCAAACTAGTCGCAAATGAAAGGTCTTCCCGTCACCCAGAACGCTATTAAATGGTTTTGAGATCGGATGTTCACTTTTTGAGTTATACAAAGTTTTATGTCAAAATTTTCAGTTTTTTGACAGTATTTGTCACACAGTGAAAAGGCCAAGTGTCATTTACCATTCGACTCAGTTCATCGAGCTAAGCAATGTCTGTGTGTGTGTCAAATAATCTCACTAGGTTTTCTCGGAGATGGCTGAACCGATTTTGACAAACTAGGATTCAAATGAAAGGTCTCGTGGTCCCAAACGGAATTCCTGAATTTCATCCGGATCCGACTTCCGGTTCCGGAATTATAGGGTAAAGTGTGTTCAATATTGTACACCGTCACTTAAACCGGCGAAACAAAAAACGTGAAAATTTTTCTAAAATGGTCTCAAAACTACACAAATCGATAGTCATTATCAGTAGGCAACTAAACAAACCGATTCCGGCTATCCTGGTTCCCGGTATCCGGTTCCGGAAGTACCAGAAATAGTGGTCATATATACCAAAATGGATCTCACTCACTTTTCTCAGCGATGGTTTGACCGATTTCCACAAACTTAGATTCAAATGAAAGGTCTTCCGGTCCCACACGGAAATCCTGAATTTCATCCGGATCCGACTTCCGGTTCCGGAATTATAGGGTAAAGTGTGTTCAATATTGTACACCGTCACTTAAACCGGCGAAACAAATATCGTAACAAAAATGTAAACTGGTCTCAAGACTACACATATCGATAGTCATTATCAGTAGGCAACTAAACAAACCGATTCCGGCTATCCTGGTTCCCGGTATCCGGTTCCGGAAGTACCGGAAATAGTGGTCATATATACCAAAATGGATCTCACTCACTTTTCTCAGCGATGATTTGACCGATTTTCACAAACTTAGATTGAAATGAAAGCTCTTCCGGTCCCATACGGAATTCCTGAGTTTCATCCGGATCCGACTTCCGATTCCGGTATTATAGGGTGCGTACTAGAAGAGTTTGTGTGTCATGTTAGTTGGTGGCCGTACGAACCGACTTCGATTATACCGGTTCTCGGGTTCCGGTGCCGGAAGTGCATATAATAGTGAACCCATTTCGTTCTCTTAAGGATGGCTTACGCAATCAAAGCACTGTTTATTCTGTATGTTATGCATAAACAATCACTTGGTTTCTTTCAAAAATCGAAGAGAAAATTTGAATAGAATACAACAATATTATATGTACATGAGAAAGGCATCATTACACCACTAGGTGGATTAAAACAGGTTTTTTAAACTAAAATTGTATTTATTCAATGCAACATTTCGAAAAATTATGAGAAAGGCAAGTTTAAGCTAATAATTGTCTTCTATATGAAAACTAAATCCAAATACATTACAGATCAATTAACTGAATAATTAGGTAGAAGAGCTGATACAGTTTTCACTTTAGTAATCCTAAGTTGGCCTAAGTTAGTCGATATTCGGTTATGTCACTCATGCCTCTATATCTCCGAAGAAGACATCCATTTCGACTTCAAACTTGTTAAATTACCCAATAGTAATTTTCAAATGAGTCTTAGTTTGTTAAAATCTGTTTTGTCATCTCTGAGGAAAATCATCGTTAAGAAAAAAGTGCGTTTTATCGGTTACATCATTTATACCATTATATTCCCATAATGCCATTTTATCTTCACACTATTGCCTAACAG
Source organism: Malaya genurostris (assembly GCF_030247185.1). Taxonomy (NCBI): domain Eukaryota; kingdom Metazoa; phylum Arthropoda; class Insecta; order Diptera; family Culicidae; genus Malaya; species Malaya genurostris. The sequence goes on from NC_080572.1 coordinate 99,929,547, forward strand.
TAGCTTCTAACCGGAGCTACGTCTTACCTTTTTATGATAAAAAGAGATCGATGTCAGTCGCTGTTTGATCTCGTTGCTGCGACGAATATTGGTGGATGTTCGTAATGTCATTGACTTAGCTGTCAAGCATGAAACTCTTCAGACTTGAAGGAGGCGCAGTATTTTTGAATCCGTATCCCACAAAATTGGTTTAGTCATCTCAGAGAAAATAGAACAGTAAGATTACATCAATTTTTATTCGATTACTCTGTCCGAAGCAATCATTTTACAGGGAGACTTTCAATAATTTAATAATCAGTTATTTTACAATAAGCGAATGCTAATCAAATCACTAAAGTATGAAACGCACCTCTAAACTTTTTCACTTTATCGGAAAATGTATGATCATTTTGGTTTTTTTAACAAATAACAATACTTCTTCGTTTAAATGTACGAAATGACGTCATGTTCGTCGTTCTTTCGAAGAAATCTTTCGCCGGTCTGTTACTATAAGAGTCTGTAGTTTTGACTGGTATAAAAATTATGAATCGATATTTCTAAAGGTTTGATCCTTTATTGGACATAGAATATAAATTCTTTTTACCTGGCAACGTTGCTAAACACTCCCAAAATCATACGGCTTCGGTACATATTTCGAAACGTAAGGAAGAAGCGAACAAAAACAAACAAAACGAAAACATCTATCCGCATGTCCAGTCTCAGGACGAACAATTTCGAATTGAATGCCAGTGTGCGCATCGTACGGTTCGAACTACTAGGGTTGTCCCTGAAACGCTAAATTTTGCACACAGTCAATTTAGTTCGTTTTGTAGTGAATCGAACGTATTTGAGTTGAAGGTAGTCTGGGGCTTGCGCTGCGACCCAAAACCGACTCGGTTGAGAGCCATCCCAAAAGTATTTTCATGTACGTATGCGACATAACAGAAGCGGACAACAAAGAGCCTGAAAAAGCTCTGAGAGCCTTTTTTCTGGTGAGCAAAGTAGCGTAGAGAAAACAGCGCAATAAATTTTCCGGTAGTTAAGAGTTTTCAACTGTGGAGTGCACTTCGGCTCGGTATCATTAGAGAATACCTTTTGTGACTCATCATTGTTACGGATTTGCTTTTTCGGTATCCTCGAGAGAATGATTTACAGTGACCAAGCTGAAGTCATTAGGAAATTCTGTTGGAATATATATCTCACAGCTGTTAGTACCGGTTTGGTGTGTGGTCTGTTTCCCTACCTTTCTGGTTAAGGATGCAATAGCTTGTGTACTATCGTCGTCGTTGTTATTCGGTGTCGCCGAACTGTCTGGGCTTGGATGAGTCATCGTGAAAAACCTGAGAACGTAGGAGCCTGGCGGGTTTTAATGTCACAGGTCGTGACGGAGCTTCATTGCACTTTACCGTGGAAAAACTGTTCAGTCGGTCATTTGCGTACAAAATGCAGCTGCAGTGCAGTTTTGATCTCGTGACTGTACGCGTCGAGTTCAAGGAAACCACCGGAAAATGAATGTCAGACAAAGGAAGGACGGTGAAGTAATGTGGAAGGCTGGCTAGCTCACATATTAGGATTGTGATTTCTGTTAATAGATTGTGTTTTATGCGTGTATCGAACTTTTCTCATATTGTCAGCGTGCATTTAATTCCAAAAACGGTCTCAAAGTGGCGCACTACAGATATTTTATCGAGTACCGGGCCGCTTTACTGTGTATGTGTTTATTGATTAACACAATCAATAGTGTGCTGATTGATGTGTTGATCAAGCTCAATCTACTTACAACCGGAATTATTCTTACGTTCAAAATCGGATCTGAAACACTGGCGATAATGGGACTCAAGGGAGCAAACATTTTTGTAGGTAAGGCAACAAAATTTATACCAATGGAAAACAAGAATTAATTCATGTCCTTTGCATCTTAGAGCTAAGGAAGTGTACCTTATTAGATATATCGCAAAAAATGAATTAGTTCAGTATTAAACTTTTTACATTTAAGTGGATGAATGTTATACCAAATTACTAACAAAGTGATCTTTGAAATAGTGTAAAATTTCCAATAGTCTTTTGATCTGGAAAATCGTAATAAAAATGTATTTAAAAATTTGATCTCAAAAATAGGTATTTCTTGTATGGAATAGTCTTCTTAAAATTGAGCTTGGTAATTTCTGTTATTTATAGTGCGGGAGTTGAAAAATTTATGCGAATTTTAGTTCACTTACGTTGAAATTAGGTTCGAGACTGGTTTTGTAAGAATGGTTAGAAAGGGTTAGAGTTAAGTTCGACATAAAGCGAAAACAATTTATCAAAAGCTAAAACATATTTCTCTAATTAATTTTTACTCTTCATTACAAGAATTCCGATTATACACATGAGCAAAATGAGTCACGGTTTCGGGAAAATGGTGTATTTTCATTATTATTATTATTATTATTATTATTATTATTATTATTATAATAATAATAATAATAATAATAATAATAATAATAATAATAATAATAATTATTATTATTATTATTTTTTTATTATTATTATTATTTGGGTTATTACATCATGATTAAAAGCCTTCGTAGCATGAGCTATTTGAAAATATTTTGTTGAAATTTAGGTGTATAACTTCAAGTGTATTTCTGCTATGATGCTCTTCTATGCAGTAAATAATCTATTATTTTGTCTTAAAATTCGGAAAGACTTTAAAACTGGTAGGGGAGAATTTTTGTACAAACGATTCCAGCATTTTTGGATATTTTGACTTTAACTAACAACAAAAAAGTGTCGAAATTTGCACAACCGAGTGCTCGGTAATCGTCTCGGCAAAATGTATACTGAGATTCTAGGCAATCCTAAATTTGTTAGTTGGTAATTATTGCCGAACTTGTCAGCAGCAATTTTGCTGTTAGCTCGACAAAAGAGATCAGGATTGAATCATCCACCAAACTTTTCGTGTTCCTTTCGGGTCCCATAAGCACCATGTGAAATTTTAGCTTGATCTGAGAAACTATATTTTTGAATTTAAACCAATACACGAAATACCCAATTAAAAACGCCGGAAAAAGTGCGCTAAAATATTCTAAGTAAAATTCCGATGTGATAAACCACTTTGACGCTTCACAATATTTATGTCATTTCCCTCGAATGTACAACGCTGGAACACTGGAATATTCCTTCTGCATTTGTAATTGAAATCTGGAACTGGATTCAGTATCTGAAATTGAATTCTGGGCCTGAAATCATATTCAGCAACTGAATTCTTGACACTGGAACTGAGCTCTTGATCTGAACAAACCGAAATGAAGTGCGTTTGCTCTACTTCCTGCTCAGACGACTGCGCAGGCTATAATGAACGAAAAATTGCCAATGTTATGAATTTTTAGACGCGATAAAAATTTTGACAGAAACATTTTGATCACACAATAATATCAGTACAAATGACGTTCACATCAGGGGTGCCAGGTTAAATTTTGAAGCAAGTTTTAGAGAGTTTGTGTAATCAAACCGGTGCAGTGACAGTGGAAAAAATATCGCATTTGATCGAGCAAAAATGCAAGCTCTAAAGATGTAAATTTCAAAAATGACCATTTAAAATTTGATAATAAGTACAATCCGTAAATATTTGCAGCACTAATCAGAAAACTGCAAATTTAGAGATAAATGTACATACGTGGCATCAATAGTTGTTATATACTGGACTTATTTGTATATGTGTACTGCAGGAAACGGAGAATGAAAATATCAAGTTTAAAATGCGCAATATATCAGGTTGCCTTTCATATTTCAATAAGACTATTATTGATATATTCCTTCTATATAAGTTAATTTAAAGACAGAGATGCCAAATCATGGGAGATTATTTTGTTAGCGACTGTCGGTGACACATGAGTTTTAGCATTTTCCTTGCTTTTTGTAATTACATTTCATCCTTAATTCAATAAAAAATATCACTAGTCATACCTTCTGAGTTGTTACTATCAATAATAATTGAATTTTCCTTTTCTTTCCAGGTAAGCGCCGTGACCCGCCCACTTTTGAATGTTGTCAGGTGAAATTTTGATTCGATCGCCATTGAGCGTGGTGCTGCTACCACCACCCTCATTAATTGACCTTTGTAGAACTATGGCGGCTATTGCCACGCTCGCCAATCAGCAAAATATCGATGATGACGACATTTTCCTAGGTAACTTAACGTTGGTTTAGTCACAGTTGTTTGTTTTTCCTGGTCACCTGTTCCTTTTATCTATCTACACTTACATATATTTCGTTTCGGAACCTGTCCATTCGATTTGTTTGAACTATGTTTTCCTTGAAATAGAAGCGAGAATACACTATTAGATATAAGTACAGATTGCTTCCACGAACCACTTCCACAATAGGGCTGACTCGATATTGAAGACTTGCGTTTCCTGCTTTATCCTGTAACTTTCTTTTTCTTTCCGTTGATTTTTCGATGTGCCCGCTTTAGGTTTTTACTTTTGGAACCACGAGAAAGCTGTTCAGTCATCACCGGTATCACCATTTGATTTTCTATGGATTTTGCTTTAATAGTTCAAGTAGAATTGTAGTGTTAGCGAAAATAGTTCTTTTTTGATTAAAGTAGATTAGGTAGAACATTTAAAAGTTTAGTTTCAAAAGTATTTGTACACGGAGAAAAATTCATTGTCGGTATCATGATTAAAAAATGACACAAAACTTTGAAATGAAGGCACTAATACCCATCTTATCCTTTGAGCCTAAGCAATGAATAGCATTAGTAGATCTCATTTTAATGAATAATTTTAATATGTGAGATCAAAGGAGAAGCTCAGATGAATAAATGAATGATTACCCTGCTCGATATCGCTCAAATAAACCATAAGAAGCTTTATAAAAACTCCTAATTGTTGACGTAGGACTACTCGGTTGCAGTCAGATTGCTTTGAAGGCACTTAGTTCGGATGAGTTCAAATGAAAGATTCAATTTTAGTATAAGTGAGAAAAAGTATGGAGCAATTACGAAGCAATGGACCATGAATTATTTTTTCTATCGTGTGGATAGACAGGATGATGTAGTACGAAATGCGCTGCGATACATTTTCCAAGCATCATTTCAGTTTCCGGGTTAGAGTTCTGACAGAATATTTTAAACTCAGTTGACGCAAGTAATTATCCGGGGTTTTGGTTTTACGACAAAGTTTTATATCGTTTTATACCTATAGATATATGATATCAACTTTATGAAAATTAAGCTAACCTTGAAAAGCGCATATGCTACAAAAATGGATTGACATTACGTTCGATCGTAACAAAGATTGACGTAACTGAATTGACGAATAAATTAAACACGAATGAATTTAAAATTAGTTCTTGGTCTGTAGTTACAAGCACCAAAGATGTTTTTTCCAAGCCCGCTAAATTCAAACAGTTCAAATAAAGTCAAAGAGATTTAATCCTTGCGTTCTTTTTGACGTTCCTCAAACAACAAACTGTTAATCTCGCTTCACAATAGGACACGCATTCTTGATAAAAAAGTAAGCAAAGAAAATTGGGGAAAGTGTACAAGTAGATTCGTGCCGTTTTCTTACAGATGGCGTTGCTTGATTATTATTCCTGTGATTTATATTTCCTAGTGTACGTTGAAAAGCTAAAGTCATACATTTCCTAAATCAGTATGTATCATTCAGCTGAAGCGTGCACAATAATATGTTTTTTACTGTGGAAATTTTGAGTTTTGTGGTGAATAAAGGGGTTCTTGCGGAGCTATTTCAATATGAAGAAAACAGCCACTGAAAGGCACCGTACTTTTGTGGAAGCATATGGTAACCATGCTCTAGCTGAGCAAATTACCACCAAAGTTTGAAGATCTCGATCAAGATCCTTCGCAAACGTAGAAAGCACTCGCAAAATCACTCGGAATTACTCAGTCAGCCATAGGCCAATGTTGAAAAGCTATGGGAATGATCCGAAAGGTAGACAAAGGTACGGGTACCGTATGAACTGAAACCCAGGGACGTCGAACTTCGTTTATTCACGTACGTACAACTGCTTCAACAGTACAAAAGAAAAGGTTTTTTGCATCGATTTGTTACTGACGATGAACAGTGGGTCCATTACAATAATCCAAAACGTCGGACAACGTATGAATACCCCGGTCATGCATCATTATCGACGGCCGCTCAGAATATTCATGGCGAGAAGGTAATGCTCTGTATATGGCGAAACCAGCTGGGTTTGGTGTATTATGAGCTGCTGCAACGGAGTGAAAGGATCACGAGGAAGGTTTAACGACGACAGTTGATGCGTTTGAGTCAAACATTTCAAGAAAAACGACCACAATACACCGTTGAATACGACGAAGTAATTTTTCAACATGACAATGCTTGTCCACATGTTGCACAGTCCTTCAAAACATACTTAGAAACGCTCAAATGGGAAGCGTTACAGTTGATTCCGATTACTCTTTGTTCAAGGCAATGTAGCTTGGTCTAGTTGACCAGGACTGAGTATTTTTGTCATCAAATAAACATGTCATTCTTATGAAATTCAATCATTTGATGAACTAAATTTGTATGAATGTCGTAATATGGGAAATTACACCACCTGGTAGTTCCTATGAGTCGTTGCAAGGCAAAATTTCTCAATTAGGTGCAGAAAGTATTTTTGAGAGAATTTTTAACTTTTTCTGGATATAACTTTCTAACTCTATGCAAACGCCATTTTTAAATTCTCATACATGATGTAATTTTCTGTTTCCCGCATTCGAAGAAAACATTCGTTGCATCAAGGCAAAATCAGTGCGGTGCACCAATAACGATTTAATTTCCACGCACATATATCAAATCGATCAAATTTCAATCGAAAAGTGCCGATGTTTTCGTGATTTAAAATCGGCCCTTTTCATAGCGTTTTTTCGTTTTGTTTCATTTTTATTTGGATGCTCTAAGCCTGTTTCTGTATTAACATTGATTCGATAAGTTTCATGTGACCGGAACGTGTGTTTGTTGATGATCATCATAAGCATCATTTTATCATCGTTCTCTTTCAACGCAAGCTTCAGTAAGCGATAAATTGGAAAAACAACTGGCGAATGTTTTGCTCAAGTGACGAAATTTCTCGTACTTTGATCATTTACTTGCTTGGTTGTATCGCCCTTCCCTTGGCGAAACAACATACAGAGTTTGGGGAGGATATCGTGTGTCTTCTCACTTGCAACTGTAGGGTGTATAGCGATAAAATAAACATCGGATAGAGTCGATGGTTCCTCCCGTTTGAGATTTCGAGAGTTATACAAATCAACTTGTTTATGTTTCACGAAAGCTAATTGTTAGATTAGTTCCAGATTAGTATTATCGTCGATTGGGTTGTTGTCTTGGAGCAGAATCTGTGGATTTAGTAGGTCTTTAACATATTTGTTCGTATCGAAAACTCAATCATCATAAAAATTCTGATTGTATTATTAAATGGAGCGTTTCGGTTATTTTCGGTGATAAACCTACTCGAAGAAACAAGTTGCTACTCAAGAATCAAGAAGTTTACTTATGTTCTGTAGTTAGTATTGGAATATAATTTTACTAAATACGATTAAGCATTAACAGTTTTGGTAATATTTATGGTGAGCAGGGCTTGCAAATTGAAGCAACGAATATGAACAAAAAGGTTTCACCATCTCTGCTATTCACACACATTCGTATGTCAGGTAGAATTCACAGCGCAACCCAAGCAAGGAGAGCTGCTTCGTTCGTTCATTAGTTCATGAATATGCCCGCTTGCTGAGACCTATGCTTCATGAGGTTAGCATTTGATGAATGGCTCTCATATTGTAGATGCCTATGAGGAAACTAGATTCATAACTTTTAGTTCCGATGAATATTAATTTAAAGAACATTGCTTTTAGTGTTTCTAGGATATATACACAGTGTAAACTGCCAAGAAACAAATTGATCGTTTTGAAAATGGGCTCAAATGCAAAATTTCTGGAATAAAATGTTTAAAGTATGTTTGAAATGTGATCAAATTTGGTCTTGGAATGCGAACACTATGTTAAAAATGATTTCTGTAAACCTACACTTTAAAAATAAACCGTAAACATTGCCTATATGACTTTGCTTCGCGTCTTGTAGCACGCCGTAAGGCAAGGTCTTCTTTCTCGTACAATACTAACGAGAGCGAACCCTTCATTTCATTACATTGTCATGGATTGCTTAGTTCATGTGTTAACTGAGACTGAGAGCACAAACAATTTACTTGGCAAGGGGAATTGGTCTGCTCAGTAGCATATACTCTCACGCATCCAGTTTCTCTCTAATATAGGTCTCTCATTCAGCTATGTCCAGCAAAGTGTTCACAGCAGATGTTTTTTGTTGCTTCGTTCGTTTGAGGATTCACAATACAAGCCTTGATGGTGAGACGGTTTCATCGCTTCGAAGAATATAAAACGTTGCTTTGATTGAATTTAACCAAAATATTTTTTGTCCGATTTTCCCTTAAAAATTTTGTTGGTTCAAAGTTCAAGTTCAAACGTATTATAACTAAAATTTAAAGTTCAAAAGTTGTTACTAAAATGCGACTGAATCGTTAGAGCACACTTTCGTAAATGATCCGAATCAAGAAGAATATGATTAGATCTATTTGATTCTGTGTCAAAACTTAGCTTTATGAAAAAAAATGTTATTCGATTAATTGAATGATAATAGAAATAGATTATTTATTTATTTATTTATTGTTATGTCCATCTGAATGGAGAAGGATGGGAAAAAGCCCATTCAAATGGGAGCAAAAACCATCATCTTTTGAAACAAAAATATGAATAACAATGTTTACAATACAAGAATAAAAATAATCACTATTTAACATACATATGACAAATAACATCAAAACAAAGATCTTAAAATATATAGTCAAAGTACAACAGATATTTTAATTTGCCTAACAAAGCTACTAGATGATTCTTCAAACTCGAAATAATTTTCCACCAAAGTGAACGTTCGAATACGCGCTACTATCGGCTCATTATATCCAAATAGAGTTCTGTGAAAACTTTTCTGAAGCAGGGTTGAATTTTGCAGCGTTCTGTACGGATTCCGAAAATTGACTTTGGAACGTAGCTCAGGAGCATCAATCTCTTCGCTGATCAATTTTGCGATGATCAATGCCTATTGAATTTTTCGTCGGCGTAGCAACGTATCAATTCCTAAAAGTTGACATCTTTCCATGTATGACGGTAGATTTGTAGGATCTCGCCATGGTAAGTGTCGCAGCGCCAAACGAGCGAAGCGTTTTTGAACTCTTTCAATTCTTAAATTCCACGAAATTTGGTAAGAAAACCAAACCACTGACGTATTTTCAAGAATTGGCCGATCAAGTGAACAGTACAACGCTTTCAGACAATGAGGATCATTGAAATCCTTAGTAACTTTTGTAATGGAACCCAATTGACGTAATGCCTTAGTGATTATAAGTGATCGATGCAAATCAAACAATAATTTTTCATCCAGCTGTACTCCTAGGTCGCTCACCTGATTAACAATTATCACATCAGTAGCGGTTTTTAAGCTAGTTTGAACACTATTGACCTGAAATTCGGGTCAGTTTCGAACCTAATTATTAAGTCGAGATCACTCAAACAACCCAACTCAATTTCATCAAAATTATTCATTTGCAGAAAATAATTTGGGTTCGTTTCAGCTTTCTCAAGCAAAAACGATATAAGAATAATATTATAGACGAATATCCGACTGTTTCGCAAGCCACCTGTGGAACAGGTCTGGATTTTCTACGACCGCGCCTTAAATTTTTATTCGGAGCATTTCTTGTTTGAAAGCCATCTCAATAGCTACTCTACAGATTATAATGAAATTTAGAAGATGCAAACAATTCACTCTAATCTAGTTTTGCCTATAATTCAATCAATGTTTACACAAAAGAAAGAATTACAATTCTTTCATGTACAGTGTTTACGCACTCTAAGAAAAAATGAAAATTACTCATGACGTAAAATCAGGCATGCCGTATTTTCATGGATGATTACTAAATACTACATCCAATAATATGTAAATTTAAGTTGTGTGTCTTTTTCATTGTTAAATTCAGTCAAACTGTAAATGTTAAATATTTACATGCTTTCGAATGTAAATTAAAGTAAATTGCGACGCTTCTTTTATGTGCATCTATTGAGACACAAATGTACAAGATTTTTTACTGAGTGTAGTTTTATTTCTTGCACATATTACTGTAATTCCGGAACCGAAAGTCAGATCCTAATAAATTTTAGTAGTAACGCACTTATACACAAAAAACTTGAATGGGAATAGAAGCTCCTCACACCGAAAAAAATTGAATTTTAAAGGTGACTTCAAACTTGAATTTTAAAGGTGACCTCAAACGATGTAATTCATAAAGACCTAATTTGTCGAATGACTGAAAATTTCATTCGTAATGATTTAATGCTAGATTAGCATGAATTTTACTGGTTCCGACTGTCTTAGGGAAATTTCGCACTCAATTTTCTCGGAAATTTCTTAACCGATTTTCACAAATTAAGAAGCAAATAAAAGGTCTTAACATTTTTCAAAAAGTCCCAGAAAGTTGATTTTTTCAAATTTTTTTTTGAGATGACACTAATTCTCGACGTTTCATGCAGTTTTAAGAGTTTCGGCATCAAAAAAAATTTTCGATTTTGGAAATTTCATGTACTCCCCCCTATGGTGCTTTTTCAAGATCGAAAATTTTCAAACCTTAACCGCCGGGCAGCACCCCTTACGCATGTCCGATTTAGCTCAAATTTTGCATGAGGACATTTTTCGAGGTGCTTAAACTTTTGAGCACTAGCGCTTTGCGAAATTTGAGGTGATCCCAAAATCATGGCACCCTTATATATAAGAGCGGTAAAAACGTCAAACGTCGGTTACGTCACTTATACCATCATATCTGTGGAAGTAGACAGTAGCTTTCAAACGAGTCCAAGTTTGTTAAAATCGGCTCAGCCATCTCTGAGAAAATTGAGTGCGTAAAAATACTACGCTTTTGTCGGTTACGTCACTTATACAATCATATCTCCGGAACCAAAAGTCACAGCCATTTGATCTTTGAACTTGATCAATGGCCCGACAGTAGCTTTCAAACGAGTCCAAGTTTGGTAAAATCGGTTCAGCCATCTCTGAGAAAACTGAGCGCGTTCAAATATCTTCGAAAAGTGCACACACATTCACACACAAACATTTTCCGATCTCGTCGAACTGAGTCAAATGATATATAACACTATGGGTATCCGAGGCTTCGTTTGAAAGTCGGTTTTTCCAGCAATTCTAATACCTTTCTATAGAGAAAGTCAAAACCATTTGTAATGACTTAATGTTGGATGAGACAGAATTTTACTGGTTTTGAATTTAATTTCCATTCGGCTAGCAAGTGCGACTGCATGCATTTATATGCACAGCTTACCAGCCAAGCATATGTGTGCTTCTGTGGCTCAGTCAATTAACGGACGTTTTTTGTGGTCCAATGATTCTCGGTTCAAGTAGGCGATCTCGCTCGCCCTCAGTATTTCTCTTTAATTTAAATGAATATCAATTTACAATTTAAATTTTTGTTAACTGCGACACTACATTTATAAAATGTAATATAACAAGGTTTTTTGAAGTGTGTAAACTACATTTTCACCAATTACATCGTTTGGATATTTTATACCTGAAATCTATTAGGTCAAACGTATAGCAAATGCCGCACATCCGATGTGAATCACCAGCTACGAACATGCATAATACTGCGAGTCTTGCTTTATAGCCAAGTTATCTCGCCGAAACAACAGCAATACCCTAAAGAGATTCGATTAATATTTTATCCTCCCAAATTACAATTTCTCTGCAGGATTCCCCTTCGCAAAATACAACCCGATTAAGTTTGAAGTACGGTAATCGCCCGCAAAATACAACATACATGTTATGCCGAAAAATAATCCCTGCCGTCACCTTTTACCTTCCTGATTTAGTTTTCACGATGTGATTGCCAGACCGTGCGAACGTGAAATGACTCGCTTTTAATTCACACTTTTTCCGACCTGACGATGTAAGAAAATGCCGTAACGGATGAAAATTTCCGCTTTCGACATTGCATGCATAAACACGCACACACACATATACCTATATGCAGGTGATACAGCAGCCATCATACCTGTTATGTAGGGAAAAGCCCTCGCGAGATTGTGAGCTGTGTCAAGAAGTGAAAAGTGTGTGTAGGAAATAATAAAGGTACGCAACAGTCAGTATGTCTGGCGCCAAGTGATGGTGTTCGTACACATGTTTTAGTATTTATATGTCTTTCACGTGGACACGTTTTGCTCGAAAAAGGGTTCATAGTAGAGGAGAAGGAAGAACCTACGCTACCTTCGATTTCCACACAATTTAAACGATGTTTAAAGCAAACATCGCCTCGAATCAATTCTGAGTACTATAAATGAACGGTTACTTGGGCTAAGTAGCTACCATACGCCACTAAATATAATTGGTTAAGTGCGAATCAATTGGTTGAATAGAGGTGTTTTCGGACTGCATTGTACTTAAATTAACTGTTAAACAAAAAATTAAAAATTGCGATCATAAATTTCGTTCACGTTATGTTAGTATTTCTTAGGGGAAGATGGGATAAACGGAAATGTTGCTATATTTCTAGAGAAAATCAAAAATTCCCTGGTCACGTAATAAAAAATTACATTATTACTCAAGAAAAATACTATGGAATAAACTTACACTTAAAAAAATGTAATTTCGCGTCTCGTTGGTTGAACATAAAACGAGCATCACACACTTAAAAAATGTTACATCTTTATAGATGCACATAAAAGGAGCGTCGCGATTCACATACATTCACAATACAAAGCAAGTTAATGATAAGTCATATCATTAACTTCACAGTTGTTATAGCTGAAACTCACATCGATACAGACGCAAAATTTATGTTTACATGTTAGGAGATGTAATATTGTGTCATCACCGAAGTTATTACGGTATACTTGAATTTATGTCAAGCGTAAATTTCATTTTTTCTAAGAGTGCACGATTCATTTCAACATATAATTCAAAGTATGTAAAAATAAATCATTTAACTTCAGATTTAGTTTAACTGAATTTTACATCGAAATGGACACCAAATTTCGTTTCTCGTATTAATAGAAGTAATATTCTGGCGTTACCCACGAAAATAAGGCATGCTTGGATTTACGTCATGTATATTTTTCATTTTTTCTAAGAGTGCACGTGAAAAATTACATATAGAATGTACCTTTAAAAATTCGCACACTTTTGATCCGTTGGGTACAATAAATTGAAATTTTGCGTCGACATATTTTAATGTGTATTTATTACACTCTATAAGCTGATTCCATCGGGTATGCAAAAGGTTTCAAAATGGCGACGAAACAACAGTACGAGCACAAAACAATTTCACATGCGTACTTTGAGAATAAGGATCTGTCGCATCGCGCCATCGGAATAAAGTTGGGAATCGCGAATTTCGCGGTGTCTGGTATCATAAAATGGTCAACGAGAATAATCAGAAACGCGAGTTGGCGTTCTTGAACAAAACGCCAGATGTGACTAAAAAGATTTCATGCAACATACCAAAACTTGAGCTGGACTACGTACATTTAAAGTTCCGAAGTCTAATCGCCAATACCTACGAATCGAAGTGATTCGGTGCACCTGTTCTCCTTTTTATGTTGATAATCATGAATCAGGTGAATTTTAATAAAATCCAATAGCATCATGAAAACCCAAGGCAATTGTTTAAATGTGTGTTAAAATCGAACCGGCCATCCCTCAGTAACGTGAGGTTTTTTTTCGAACTCAAAGATAAGAGCATTGGAAACCGATTGATACTTCTGTCAGTTTTCAATCGCCAAGATATATGAATCATTGAAAATTGGCACATATTTTGGCTGATATCCTCCTTTCTTTACACAATTCAATATGAGCTTTGCCCTCGGCATCTTAGAGCAGCAGTATACCTTTTTAACTTATTTAAAAAATATGAACTTTAGCTCTCAGAAACTTATTTTCTTTGTAAGTCAATCCCATTATTGAGTTATGGAAGTTTTGTGAAAGTTTTCAAAGAAAATCTCTGGGACTATGTTAGGAATTAGGTGACATGTTTTTGTTTTTCTGGTAAATTATAGGAATACGTGACGTGACCTTGACTACGAAAATGGTGCTTACGTAGAATAAATAATTTTCAAGTTTTTTTTTATTCGGATAGAGCTTGAACCACTCTTCTTCAAGGTCGAGTAGAAGCTCCCTAAAAATTCAAATATGACTCATGTTGTCAGAAATATTAGTGTGGTATTTTTTAAAAACCTGCTCACTGAAAGAAAGTAGGAAAGTTTCTTCAAGCTTAAACTAGCATTGCCTTGTAGTACTTGGAGTATTTGGTGATCCTGATGCCTATTTTCGGTACTTTCGGGACCACATTTTATCGACCGGTATAGCCAAAATTGGTTCGTATGCCAACGCGGCGTTTAATCGGAGCTACGAAGATCTTTAGTGTTATATACCAGTTAACTCAACTCGACGTGATCGGAAAATGTCTGTGGTTGAAATTTTTAAAAGATTTGCTGCTCAATTGTCTCGGAGATGGCTGAACCGATTTCAACTAGCTTTGGCTCGTTTGAAAGCTGGTACTCATGATTCTGGAGATATAATGGCATAAGTGACGTAACCGACGAACAATACTGTATTTCTTATCGCTCAATTTTCTCGGAGATGGCCATGCAGATTCCAACAAGCTTAGGCTCATTTGAATTAGGTTATTAATGAAGTTTGAAGATCAAATGGATACCATTTTTGGTTCCGTAGGTATCATGGTATAAGTGACGTTACCGACAAAACGCCCGTTTTTCACTACTCAATTATATTGGATATGACAAAGCTTAGGCATGTTTAAAAATTACTGTTGAGTAATTAATCAAGTTTTAATATGAAAGTACTTCCACCTCTAGTTCTAGAGATATAATGGTAGAGATGACATTATCTTCATGGGCCCATGAATTAACTTTAACACATGGGCCCATGAATCAATTTCAATTATTTTAGGTACGGTAGAGACTAGTTTTGGGTTGTGGATCGAGTGCGAAGATTAAATTGATTACTTTCTGGTTACGGAGATATAATCGTATAAGTGACGTAACCTCACAATTGTTACGCTACCAATGATCAAGTTTAAATGTATTATTACATTACATGCGACTAATTCAAAGACAAGAGAAAGGCATTATTAAACTACGAGGAGGATTAAGAATAGGTATTCGACCACTTTTTTCGGTACTTCCGGAACCGGACATCGTTGTGAGTTTGTGAGGTTGTCAACTTACGAAAGCTGTGAACCAGAGTAATTTATTTACTATTTTTGAAAAATTAGCTCAGCTTTAAACAATATTCTTCGAAAGCAAACTATTGAATTTGAAGTTTTTTTCACTCGCCATACTGTAATTTCGAAAACGGAAGTCAGATCCATATGAAATTCAAAATTTTTTGAGGAATTCTCATTTGAGTCTAAGTTTTTGTAAAATAGGTTTAGCCATATCAGAGAGGAATAACACATGGATCAATAAGTCCCGAGACTAACAATGGAAACAACATTTTTTTTGCAAAATTTTTTTTTATTTATCAACATAATCACCTTTTAGGGTGAGACAATGGTTCCAACGTTTTTCTAATTTTTCAATACCATGTTTATAAAAAAAAATATTTCGCTTCAAAATTAGCTTCAGTTTCAGCGATGACCTCCTCATTTGAGCCAAATCCTTTTCCCTGGAGCATTTTTTTAAGATCAGCAAAAAGCCAGTAGTCACTGGGGGCTAAATCTGGCGAGTATGGGGCGTGGGGAAGCAGATCAAAGCCCAATTCGTTCAATTTCGCCATTGTTTTCATCGACTTGTGGCAGGGTGCATTGTCTTGATAAAAAAGGATTTTGTTTCTCTGCATGTGCGGTCGTTTTTTGCGATTTCCTCCTTCAAACGCACCAGTAAGTCAATATAATAATTACTGTTGATCGATTTACCTTTTTCGAGGTAGTCAATGAAAATAACGCCTTGTGTATCCCAAAAAACTGACGCCATGACTTTGCCAGCTGACTGCTGCGTTTTCGGACGCTTCGGACGGCTTTCGCCTGCTGTGCGCCACTCAGATGACTGCCGCTTCGACTCTGGAGTGTAGTGATGTATCCATGTTTCGTCCATGGTCACGTAACGACGCAAGAAATCTTTTTTGTTGCGAGTAAATAGCGATAAACTGCTTTCTGAATAATCGATTCGTTGCTGTTTTTGTTCCATCGAAAGCAATCGCGGCACCCACTTGGAAAAAAACCTTTTTCATGCTTAATTTTTCATGAAGGATAGTAAATACACTTCCACTTCTGTGTCATCTCAGCAATCTCACGGAGCTTCACTTTACGATCTTTCATTATAATTTTTGTCACTTCACTCACATTTTCCGGTGTAACGGCTTCCACAGGTCTACCCGAGCGTTCCGCGTCATTTCCCAGAAAACCATTTCGTACCTATATCGCAAGCTATAATCGCATTATGCGTTCTGTTATATATTATTATAGAATCGCAGAGCATACTGCAAATATGGCCTATGCGTGCAAAAGTGGAGGCGATATACATGCAATTTCGAAAAATCAAAAGCTAGATGCGATGTAGTGAAGCATTTAATGTGATTCAGTTTATCAGCTTCAGTGATTTTCTTTTGTAATGTATGCGATCGTAAGTATATTTTTTTGAGAATTTATTCAAGTGTCTATGCGATTCTAACCATACATCCTACTAATAAGCAAAAAAAAAAACAACGAGCTTTTACGGATCGAGGCTCGAACCTGAAACTTGTGGATCGTTTACCAAGTTTTTCTACTCTCATCCATACCATAGCTGTTGATAAGCCCGATTTCAGACGAATACATTCTTCTTTTATCTTACAGATGACTGAGTCACATCGCATATCTAACCCAAGTAGCAAATGTAACTTAATGAAATTTCGAGAGGTTTTACAATTGTTTTAGAATTGTTTTTTATGTTAGATATGTTCAGAAAGATTTTTAAATATATTAAAATCGGTTGTGCAACTTATATCTGTTTAGTTTTACAATTCTACCGAAAACGTCACTATAGAACAATTTTAAGTACATCTAAAATAATTGTGCAGCAAATCATTAGCTTGTCCATGTTGCATCATCATGTAAAAACAAAGTAACTGAAACAATTGTTCAACTTATCAAAAATTTTCCAAATGGCTGTCATAATTATATCGAACTAAATATATGCCGAAATGGCTGTATATCTCTTGTGAAGAAAAAATTAGTGAAAATATGCTCTTCGCAAGGCAAAAAATGATAAGCCGAGTTGAAAACCTCGCATTAAAAACTATTTGGCTGCCGAGTCCGCATAGTCTTGGCTGTCTCATGAAATTTTAGGTCAGTGTGTGCAGTTTTCTTCATTTTTAGAAAAACAATTCGAAACTTGCAAATAAGTTGTACCAGATTTATCTGCTTGAAATGAACGCAAAAATTGCCGACATGAGAATATTATCATAAAAATTTCAGAAATACAGCATTACATACGTAATGAAAACAAAATTCAAATCAGATAATTTGTATTCGGTTTTCATCTCGCGAAAAAATGAACAGACCTGACATCACTTTCCAAAGATATAGAACGAAAAATTAAGTTCATCATAGTTACTCTCATAGTTATATATTACCGCTTGAGCAACTTGTTTTTCACCAAAATAGTACCTACAGTGCGTATCACAAATGTCGGGTTGACTAAGATGAATGACTAAACTGTATTGTTGTTTAATAGTTGACTTAGTTTAATAGTTTAATAGTCGAGAAAAATAAAAACAACTATTTTAATAAAAACAAAAATTTCTCTTTTCAATATTTACATGTTTATATTCCCTTTTATTTAGGTAAAATAAATCATTAAGTTGGGTGAACCATTTTCTTTTCAACACACTGTTACCCTCTATGCAGGCCCGTACCCAGGATTTCGTTTCGGGAGGGGCCCAAGGTAAAAAAATAATGTTACTGAAGACTGCTTATGTACCTAATTCTCGGTGTGCCTCTTACGGGTGTTTTTAACAGACACTTTAAACTTTTCCACTGGATCTGTTATTTCTTTACGTTTACTGTCTTGTTATTTCTGCAACACATGTCTTAGGCCTTCTAAATAATTTCATATCTGTTTTTGATTTCGGGAGGGGCCCGGGCCCCTCGGGCCCCCCCCTCTGGGTACGTGACTGCCTCGATGCCATATTGGAAAATATTGAAGAAAAATTGATTTCAAGAAAAAACAAGCATCAATATGATTAAAATCGTCTGAAAAGGTGTATGAATGTTTGATATATTTTGTATACATATTTTAAACATACTCCCGATCATATTCATTGAAACGAATAGATTGTCATTTTCATAGAAATTGATGTGTAGTCATCAAAACACGTACATTCAATAGCGCTTGAAAATTTCAGGCGTACAAAGAGGCGTGTTTCACCATAAAAATGCAGTTCGTTGTCGATTTTCTATTTACTAAAACATAAAAGATCCTTTCTACTATACGTAGTATTACCATTTATTTATGCGCAGAATATTTTTGAAGTTCCATGTTGGTGTTACGGGCAGTTATATGTGAAACTTATTCATTAGAAATTATGTTTGCTATGTTTTTGTAAACATCAAATCAATTCTTGTTTACATTACGTAGTAGTTCCCATGAGTTTCACAATTGTTTTTTCGCTGATTTAATTGCTGCATTTGTAATGGGATCGATGCATGAGTTTTTGTATCAGTTGCACAATAATTGTGAATCAATGTTCGTGACAACGAAAGAACTCAAAGATATGTTGCACAACACAGAAAATTGCGCTTTTCCCATAACACAACAGTTACTACAATAGTAATATGAACTAATTTGATAAATTGCACAATCTGTAGAAAAATACAGGACAGCAACTTAACGTGCTACTTGGGAAGCATAACTAAAATCTTACAGTGCGAAATAACTCATTACGTTTTATGATGTAAACTATCATTCACATTCACACATATGTGTTCACAATATATCGTAGAAGAGAAGGTTTATAGAATTTCTTATTGTGAGGAAGTTCGTATTGTTTCACGAACAAGTCTGTTGTTTACATAAATGTTCCATGATACTGATAATTTTCAATTATCCTAACCATTTTTCAAACAAGTGTTCTTGAATTTTCAGTAAAACACTCCGTATTAGAATGCGACCAAATATTTTTATATTCAGCCAGTGAAGTAAGAATTGTGAGCCAATCGCATTGGATGCTAGGAATGATCATCTTGTGCGAGGGGTTTTACGTACAATGCGATATAATTCAGATAAATTTTGGATATCATGTACAGCCAAACATTTAGGGAAGTAATGCGAGTTCAATTCTGTATACGGCGAGGTTGTTCAAACAATTATGCGATTGTGTGCTCATCGTCGCAATAAGCGTCGCAATGAACTTCAGTTATATGATTATGCGATGGTGATTATGAACAGCGTTTTAAACGATCTAATTCGTGCTACCTTATGCGATTTGTGGTTCTCTGGGTTGTGTCGGTACGACCACGTTTAAACTCGGCGAACCACCTCATTGCTCATCATTGCTTTTGATGGACAAGAGTCCGGATAACATTTTTCAATCCATTGTTTCGCTTGCACGGTGTTTTTACCCATTAAAAAACAATGTTGTATCAAAACACGAAACTCGTTTTTTTCCATTTTTTAAACAAACTACAAAACGACTTTACTCCAACCTCGATAACTCAGCTGTTTCTGGTCGGATCGCCTTAAAATTTTAACTCGTTTCAAGCAAAGGTTAGTACTCTAGAAAGACGTGGTTACTGGTTTACTACGAGCGCCATCTCTGCTTTAGTCTCGGGACTTATTGATCCATGTGTTAAGTGCATATTTTTTTTTAATTTTTCGCACATTTTCCAATGTAATTCGGAAACCGGAAGGACCCATGGGTGCATTTCATTTGAGCCTAAGTTTTTGAAAATCGGTTCAAGCATCTCGGAGAAAAGTGAGTGCAGTACGCACACACACACACACGCACACACACACACACACACACACACACACACACACACACACACACACACACACACACACACACACACACACACACACACACTCACACACACACACACCGTATATCATAAAGTGCCGCGTGAGTAAGAGCTTTCCAGTTGTTTGATTTACCCAAATATTTGGTGTCACTAGTGCGATCCATTAGTTCAAATTTTAAGGCACACTGCTTAAGCTCTAAGATGACAAGGGCTTTTTCTAATTTTATTTAACGTAATTGTGTATTGGGCAATGGTCGACTTTGGCTGATCCAGCCTTCAGCTGGCGATCGGCTATGGCCGGTGGATTGAATATATTATGAGAGCCTTCCAGATGCTGTTGGTGTGCATCTATGTTGGCCGCATCCTTCGTCGCGGGAAACACCTCGTCACTAGTGCGATGTGGTGGTTCGTTGTCATGAAGGAAAATCTGCTTGTGTTATTCGGTTTCATTTTCAGGGTGTTTTTGGCGTATAACTAGCACAGTTCAAATTGTTACTGGTAACGTTCATCGAAGGTCACATCAGTTGACTCCATGCTTATCCTAGAGAATATCCATTGGCCCTCTTTCCAAAATTATACGGCCTGGCGGTTTATCATCAGCAACATCAGACTCATGTGAGTTGTTTGCTATCAACATCAGACTCATGTGAGTTGTTTGCTAAATTCTTCGCTTCCGTGTTTACTGAGAAAGTGGCCTCCAACATCGAAGCTGAAGTCGCCGCATCATATGTTCCTGAAAACTTGGTGGATTTGCGTACATTTATAATCACTCCCGAAATGATCAGTGCTGCAGCAAAGAAACTGAAGAGTTCGTACTCGGCTGGACCTGATGGAATTCCTTCTGTCGTTTATACTCGCTGTGCAACTGCTCTGCTCGAACCATTATGTTACGTGTTCAACAAATCGTTCGAGCATGGTATATTTCCAACGATATGGAAGCAGTCGTTCATGTTTCCAGTCTACAAAAACGGTGATCGAAAGGATGTGAGAAATTATCGTGGTATTACGAGCCTATCTGCTGCCTCCAAGCTATTCGAAATAGTTGTCAGCTCTGTTGTTCTTCCTCGTACAAAAAGTTATATATCAACCGATCAGCATGGATTTATGCCAGGACGATCCGTTAGTACAAATTTGCTCGATTTTACCTCGACCTGCTTTTCGCGTATGGAGGAAAGGGTACAAATTGATGCAGTATACACCGATCTAAAAGCGGCTTTTGATCGTATAGACCACCGAATTCTATTATGTAAACTGATGCGACTTGGTGCATCACACAAGTTCGTTGAATGGTTGAGTTCCTATTTGTGTGGTAGAGTCCTACGGGTACAATTGGGAACCTCAGTTTCATCCCCGTTTACGAATAAATCAGGGGTTCCGCAGGGCAGTAATATGGGTCCCCTTTTGTTTGCACTGTTTTTCAACGATGCCGCTTTGCTGCTTGGTTATGGATGCAAGCTGATCTACGCTGACGATTTGAAGCTGTACTTAGTAATTCGTGATTATGAGGACTGCGTCCATCTTCAAGAACTGCTAGATGAATTTGTCGCATGGTGTCGACGAAACCATCTTGTGATCAGCATTGCCAAATGTCAAGTAATTACATTTCACCGAATACTTCGTCCATTAATCTTCGACTACAAAATTGATGGACAAACACTTACAAGAGTTGACTGTGTTAATGACCTTGGTGTTGTATTGGATGCAAAACTCACATTTAATCAGCATCGTTCTGCTCTAATATCTAAGGCAACGAAACAACTCGGATTCGTAGCTAAAATCAGCAGAGATTTTAAGGATCCACATTGTTTGAAGGCGTTATACTGTTCCTTAGTGCGACCATTGCTGGAAAATGCCAGTTTGGTATGGAGTCCATATCAACTCGTTTGGAACTTGCGGATTGAGCGTGTTCAGAAAAGATTTATTCGGCTTGCGCTAAGAGACCTTCCCTGGCGAAATCCCTTGGATCTGCCACCGTACCCTGATCGATGTCGCCTGTTAGGTCTTGACACTCTGGAACGACGAAGGAAGATTCAACAAGCTGCGTTTGTGGCGAAGATTATCAACGGCGAAATCGACTCTCCAAAAATCCTGTCTCTCATCGACTTCCGGGTTTCACAACGAACTCTACGATCAACAGGTTTGCTACAACGAAGATTCCATCGAACATCGTTTGGAGCCAACGAACCTATTGCAGCGTGTGTTCGAACTTTCTCCCTAGTTGAAAATTTATTCGATTTTGGTGAATCATCGCATAAGTTTGTTCAGAAAGTGTCGCAATCCTCGATTTTATAACTTAACCTCATATTCATTAAGACTTTTATTGTCAGATGGAACAAGCAAACAAATAAACAAACAAGCAGTAACAATTCGATGCAAAATAACTTCGTTTTGTACTTGACGAACAGCAGTTCACAGATGGCTCTTCGATTCATTTCTGCCTATCAGTCAACTCATGCGGTACCCATTTTTCAACCTTCAAAATCTTTTCCATGGTTTTCAAACGTAAAGAAATAGTTTTCTGGGTAATATTTAATTGTTCTACGAGTTGTTGTTGCGTTGCGTTTCACCTTCGTTCAATAATAATTGTGATCGGTGTCTTCAAACATTTTCGGTGGTCTGCCACGCTCTTTGTCTCGAAAGCACTCTTTGTATAGTGTCTCACCAGAAGCATGCTCACCGTAAGCTTCCACAAGCATCTGATGTCACTCAGCAGCTGTTTTCTACAATTAGTAGCAGAAAAGCAATCATGTTAGTTTGTAGGTAAAAAATTGACTGAAAGTACTCTAAATAAATCGGTTTTTAGGTAAAACTGGGATTGATGTAAACTGAATACAGTTTTCAGAATGAGTAATTGTGATAGTTGACTGGGTTGGACAGTCCATTACGTTTAGTTTGTCGAATGAGTTCATCATTTTTGGAACCACCATCCTTAACATTACACAATAATCAAGAATACCGCACTTTCTTTATGCTATTGCTAGCATTCGTCAATTATTCAACTACAGGCGAGGAACAGGAAAACGTAATGATTCATGCCAGTTCACTTCGGTATCAAAGGAATAAAAAGGCATCAGAGCACAGTATGGACAGTATGTCTTCAGTGCGAAGGTTCGGTCTCCCTTTTATATTACATCATAGGATTTTTATAGCACATTTGACTCGGGCGAAATGTTTTACTTACATTCACATCTCACTATGTATCTGGAGGTCGGATGTACCTTCGTTTTTCTAGAACTTTTTGGGATGGAGTGAGCTCTCGCTTGCAGTCTGTCGGATGGTGCCTGTTTTGGGGATTTGTAAGACGAAAAATCGATGAACCGAATTCGTTCAATGTCAAATGTTCCGTTTCTTGCAATATAATACTCGACGCTGTTGCTTCTTTCTTCACCCTAGGCAGTAGACACTTCGGCTGTAAACTTTCCGTGATGGGAATAAACGGTTGCTAGTTTCAGACAGGTGGAACGTGCCAGTGAGTCATCATTCAGGTTTGACGGTAGTGTTAGTACAAACCGACCCCCTCTCGATACACAATGAACACACGGTTTTATTGGTTGCATGACGTGCATGATTAGTGGTAATCAATAATGACCTTGAACTTGTCGTTCTGTATGAAAATTAATGCAATTATGTTCGTAGGTTTGTTATTTAATATTTGTGTTTATGAATTTATTCAAACTTTATTTGGTTCATCTTAATATGGATAAGTACTAGGTACATGATGAGGTTTCCTTTTGAAATTGCCTGCTTATGGATTCACACCAAAACATTTTTTTCGTTTTAATTTGATCGAAGCCTATTTTATCACGAAACAATCTCATACCTGTCGATCCGATTACAGAAAACGGTTTGCTGAGCTACGAAAATCCAAACTACCACATGGATCCACTGCGAATGGAGCGCAACTCGCACCTTTATGAGGAAATCATTTCTGAACTGCAACAGCAAGGTACATTGCGACCAGCCGGTGCAGTAAACTTGGTTCGAGACCCTAACCAAATGCTGGGAGGCAACAGGAAAGGATATTTGGATATTGGAACAATGGGTGTCGACTCTAAGGAAGTTGACGGGTAATTAATTTCAAGGATTTTTTGGCGACGCCGTTAGAATTCAACTGTTTCTCTTCGTTTTAGGTCACCAAAACACAAACAAAAACTACTGGACGGATCACCCAACGAATCAGAAATGCAAAAAGATGAAGTTTCAGAAAAAGAAGAAAAGACAGAGGAGGAGATCCAGCATATATCTGGAACATTGAATGCGGAGGACTTATATGCGTTGCCAAATAAAAGGAAACAGGAAGTCGGTGAGATTCCTCCCGAGGATGAGGCGGACGATGATGTAGATGAAGAGAAAGGGAAACATGAAGACATTGAAGGTATTGAAGAAAAAGATGAAACAAAGGATCTACCCCCGGGATGGGAGAAACATGAAGGTATGCTATTACCCGTTTTTAGATCTGATTACCAATAATTCGTATTTTTCTTATAGATAATGGCGGTCCTTACTATTGGCATATTAAATCGGGAACGATTCAACGGGAACCGCCGATATGGCCCAAGGAATCATCGAAAGATTTTAGTAAACCTACAGCCGTTCCGACCCCTCGTTACGTGCAAAATTCAATGTTCTCTCAAACACTGGTTAATCTCTATGGTACCCCTAAGCCGGAATCAAGCTCGGTTTCGTCCAGCAACGGCCGGTTGCATGAAAGTATTACGTCTGTTACACGTAGCAGCACTAGTTCTGCTCTGGATCAAGAAGATGAGCGCCGACGGAGGGAGGATATCGCTTTAAAGTATGTTGAATACATAAGTTTATGATAACCTTTTTTACTATTGCGATTCGTTTTCCGTAGACGCCGTAGCTTTCCGCTTAAATCGGACACTGAAAGACCAATTCGTTTCGCGGTTCGATCACTTGGTTGGGTTGAAATTGCCGAAGAAAATCTAACACCAGAGCGTTCCTCTAAAGCGGTGAACAAATGTATCGTAGATCTGTCACTGGGTAGAAACGAGCTACTGGACGTTGTTGGCAGATGGGGTGATGTAAGACTTCTTGTTGTCCCACTACGCGAATAGGTCGAATTCTTTTATATGGTTTGTTTGTTTGTTTTTATTTTCTTTTCAGGGGAAGGATTTATTCATGGACTTAGACGAAGGTGCTTTAAAATTAATTGATCCTGAAACGCTGACAATACTGAACTCGCAGCCGATTCATACGATTCGAGTGTGGGGAGTAGGCAGGGATAATGGAAGGTAAGTGATTTGTTTTCTTTGAATGCTTTAGGTAGTTTTGCGAAAGTCTTGGTTTATTAATATATTTATATTAAGAAACATAATAACATATTTATAACGATCGTATAATCTATTTATAGATTGTAATTTCAAGTTTTTAGTTATTCATATTTCGCATGTAAAACATTGTGGTGAAATAAAATCGTAATATAATCACGGCTGCTGAAAGGAAACAGAGAAAGGGGGAATCCCCCGGGCCCACAATTTTTCAGGGGGCCCTGAAATTCGCATATAAAAAATGTTTTTTATACTTCATAATAAAAAGTATGAAAAATAAAAACCCAATTCGATACCAACATGTGATTAGGGTATATTGAATGTTACAACATATAATGCTCATTGCTCGATAATCGATAATCGATATACTGTCGTAAACGAAAGTATAATATGCTAGAATTCTATACTTAAAACTCTGGTAATATTTGATGATACTCGCATGTCCACAAATTTTCAAGAAAATTATGTATAGGTACAAAATATTGCAGTTCCCGACGGCCCAGGATAGCTTGGATTTTGTTGGACTCTAGTTGATTGCATTTCAATCATGATTGTCGATCCTACGACTTAACAAGACTAGAACACAAATCGTCGGTTTGAGTTATCTGCAATATATTGTGTTTGAGATCACAGACAATGACAATGATGATTGAAACGCAAACAACTTAGTTAGAGTCCAACAAAATCCAACCTTGGGTTCGAGTCCCGTCTCTATGGTAATATTTTCGCGGTTTTCATCACATGATTGCAGTCACATGTCATTTTTCCAATGTGTTGCGAGAGTTGATAAAAAAACGACAGTTGGGTTCCATTAAAGTGATTTAGTTTGAATGATTCACGGTTATATCTAGTGATTGCAATCGAGCTTACATTGAATTTCTCATCATTTGAAATATACATGTACACATGTTATGGGTTCTCGTAGAGTGACTATAATCAGAGTGACGACAGCTGTTCGCTTGGAATGACAGCTTCCAGTTCCAAACGAGCAAACGACCTGTCAATTACAATGTGAAGCTAACGAAATGTTTTTGAATTGTTGCCAACATTACGGATGAGAAGTCGTCACTCTGATTATAGGCACTCTAGGTTCTCGTTATAAAAGATATCCACAACTGGCGCAACGACTGTTTTTTCGGTCAATAACCCGTAATAAATCACTTAACTTGATTATAATATTATGAAAATATTGTTCAACTAGCACGAAATACAGATCAACACAGATATTAATCTTCAGTAGGGAAAAATGGGAAATTTCGAACCACAATTGGATTCTGACTGATAACGAATCCGAAAATCGTAAATTTTCTAAATTTGAAAACAAGGTTAAACTATAGAAGCAAAATGTCATATTTTAAGATCATAAATCAATTTATTTTAAAATTGTGAGGATTAGAAAAAAAATACTCCTTTTTAAAATTGTAGGAAGCTTAGAACCATTGTGCAAATTGAGACAATTTTAACCAATATTCATGTAAATTGTTTATTTATGACTTCGTAATGAAAATTTTCCTGAAAAATATAGATAAAAAATCGATGTTGTTTTTCGGAGCCGCAGTTTCCTATCGATCATGTTTTGCAATGAACACTCAGGCAAAATGAGTAGTGAAAATCATAAGGCAAATCTTATGATGCATCACAAATCACCAAAACCACCATTTCAATAGATTATTATGAAAAATATACCGCTTTTATAATGTTTATGATTCTACAATATAGGGGAAGGTGTTCGGTTGCCGGCACCCCACTGTAACTTTTGACAGAAAGCAGATAGCGTCATTCCGACAAATGTCATGTGTGTGTATTAGCAGCACGTTCTTTTTGTGCTGAATACCGAAGCAAACGGACGCTTGTACTGCGTTCAAAACAAATTTTAATTGCGTGGAAATCAACGCAAAAGTTTTTCCTGAGTTTTTTTTAATAATATCATAAATTGAAAAGCATCAATCGAAAAGGTGAGTGAATCGACTGTTTATGAGGTGAAATCGATCTATTTTGTGATTTAATACCGGATGCGATCAAAATTTTCGGAACCGTAGATTTTTTATCATTTTCAAAATGTCTGCCGATTCCGGTTACCGGTACCCCATTTTTTCCGACAAACTGTGAAAAATTGTCAGTGATATGAAGGCTGCTGTCGAGATAAAGCAAGCCAAAGTTTTAGCCAAACATGTAGCTGCTCATATATCAGATACTCCGGCTAAGAAAAAACGTGAAAGACCGGCTAAATCAACACCAAATGCGTCACCATCCAAATCAACGACCAAGAGAGCCAAGGCGAAGTCTCCATCAGATAATTAAGACTGTTGTGAAAAACGTTTCCAAAAAGAAAAAAAATCTATTTTTTCTTTGAATAACTGCAGTCTTTACTTTTTTCCATTTTTAGTGAAATTTCTTGGGGTGCCGGTAACCGAACACTTTTTTAGAAATGGCCAAAATTTATCACTTTACTAAATTGATAACATTTTGTTTCTTAATCAGTTGATAGCTAGGGAATTTAGCTTTCCATTGATGTAGATGTCCGCGTAATATGCACCAAGTTATGAGCTTAAAATAAAAGGGTGCCGGTAACTGAACACTCTCCTCTATATATCATCTATCACTATTATAGTTTTCATACGTACAATTTATGAATTCCACAGTACATGAGAGAAGTTATGTTTGTCATAGAAATTTCGCACAATGTGCCTAAAAATTTCGTATGAATTTCATAAGGCCTTTTATTGGAATTCCAATTTTCTTATGTCTTATGAATAACCATACGATATCATTACGAAATTCTATATAGTTTTTGTCTGAGAGTATGCCATGTTAACGATTAATTACCTAATAAAACATTTAAAAAAGCTTGAAACGAACCACTTAACTATTTTTTTTACTTAATAATGTATTGATATTTCGCAGCCCAAATTATTTCGGAGCATAAAAATACGCAACGGTGTGACATTCCCCACAAGTTATGTTCAACAACATATCCGTCCATAAAGCAGAGGTCCAAATGTCATGAACATTTTTTTTAGAGTGTAAATAGGGTAACGGCTCCAGTAGTCATCTCATATACGAAAACCATTATTTAAAATGAGATCTGCTGTCTCTGTTCGATAAATTGACAATAAGAGCAAGATGGGAAAAGGTGCACTAGATTCTTGTTTTCGTGTCACTATAATTGCAGTATTTAACAAATGTAGAACTATATTTTCTGTGGTATTGCTTTATATATCGATTTTATCACAATTCGTTGATTGAAAGTCTAGCAATCGACAAAATGATATTGTGACTATACTGATGAGATGACTATTGGTACAACTGACCTAGTATTTACGAACAACTTGTTTGGTTTCATGCTAAAGTATTGTGAAACCATTGTAGGGCGGCTGCTCCCTTAATCAACTAAGCTCTACCATTCATCTCACATAGAAAAACCATTAGTTAGAATGAGATATGTCATCTCTATTCATTTTATTAGCTCAAAGGATAAAATGAGAATATGTCACTATAATAGAAGTATTGCATATTTTGCATTTTATTTTTCCAGTGATATTGCTTCTTAGGATCGAAGCAAAAATTCATCGACCAATTGAAACGCAATACGTTGATTGAAGGCCGAGTAGAAGTGAAATAATATGCAAACTCGATTAATGAAACGACTATTGATTCAATTCCTCTATTTTTAAAACACATAAACAAAAACTTTTGGAATATCAAATAACACTTGATTACACCGAAACCTTCATTTGCAAACTATACGGGGGTTCGTTAAAAGAGGTAGTTCGTAAAAAAAGTTTACGTTACTTGGGATTTGGTTCGAAAAAAAAAATTCGTGTAATGAATGTGGAAACCGCCCATCATATGGCAATTTCCGAAACGGATGTGAAGAGTAAGTGCAAGAAAATGAAGTTTGCGCTCGTTTCAAAATCCAAGATGGCGGCTTCCGGTTTATTGATATTGCTTAAAACTCGTAACAATATGGGTATTTTCGAAACGGGGTTGATGAGTAGATGTCGAAAAATGATGTTTGAGGTGGTTCTGAAATTCAAGATAACGACTTTCGGTTTCTTGATATTCCATAAAAACCCTTACAGTATGACTATTTTCGAAAAGTATTTAATGTGGTGCCATAAAAACTATAAAACGATGTTTGTGATCGTTCTGAATCCAAGATGATCACTTCCGGTCTATTGATATTCTTTAAAAATACTTACAATATGGATATTTTCAGTACGGATTTCAGAAAGATGTTTGTGATCGTTTTGAAATCTAATTCTTTCCGAAAATACCATATCGTACAGGTTTTCAAGGAATATCAAGAAACCGGAAGTCGCCGTCATGAATTTTAGAACCACCTCAAACATCGTTTTCCGACATCTACTCGTCAATCCCGTTTCAAAATAACCCACATTGTAAGGGTTTTCAAGGAATATCAAGAAACCGGAAGTCGCCATCTTGAATTTAAAAACCACCTCAAACATCACTTTCCGGAATCTACTCTTTAAACCCGTTCCTAAAATACCCATATTGTAATAGTTTCCATGGAATATAAATGAGCCGGAAATCGCATTCGATGTATGCCAAAACCTATTTTTACGAAGTAGGTTCGTAAAAAAAGTTTACGTTATTTGGGATTTGGTTCGTAAAAAAAGATTACGTTATTTGGGATTTGGTTCGTAAAAAGAGTTACGTAAAAGTAGGTAACGTATAAAAAGTGTTCGTTGATCTGTTCGTCTTCTAGTGACAAAAATGAGACGGAACTAAAATAATACGTGTCAAAAATTTCGTATATATCGATACTGACAGATAAGACTAATGGTTCGAGATTCCCATGGTTCAAATTTCCTTACTTAATAGAATAACATTTATCGCGGAAAGTCGATAATAGTCCCAAATCGTGGAGAACCGAAAAAATGTATAACTTACAAATTGTTTATGACAAGAACCGTCGAATTCTATAGGTAACTAATATTTTTGCAGCGACCAGTTGGAATTAGTTATATTTCCAACTATTAATATTTCACGAACTGTGTTACAAAGGACACTATTTACCGTTAAGCGACGGAATAATAATCAAAAAACTCAACTAATATTTCGGGTTTTAAAACTGTTGTTTGTTAATTTTTTAGTAATTGAAATGGATACTGATTAAATGAGCAACTAATAATTATAAAATTTAGAAAAGTTGCCGAAGAATTTTGAAAATAATTAATAAATTTGACAATAGATTGATAAAGATGATAATCTTAAGCTTTTTAGTTAATTCTTCATGTTCTAATATTTTTCCTATTATGTCTATGAAGACTATTTTATTTGCCAGCACCAGGAATTTTCAAAAGATGTAAAGATGTAACTATGTAGTAGAAAAGTATATGCAAATATTTCTTTCAGGATAACTACACTCCCATGATATTACAATGTCAATAAATATAATATTTAGATGATTTGTTAACTACTTTGCACCTACAGAACAATAAACCTGAATGTTATTATAACAGCACTTTTCAACTTTATTCACAAAACACTCTCAAAATATTTATTTTTCTTTCTATTCTTTCCCTATGCTGCACTGCTATTGTTCTGCTGACCTGTCGCGTCATCTGTCCTGTTTCTTTACGTGTGTTGTATTGATGTGCTATCAGGGAAAGGTACGTTGTTTTGTTATGACAGTGTTAATCTATTACTTTTATAGCTATCCCTGCTTATACAATACTGGCCTAATTGTAGGCGTTTATGGAAACTCTATCGAATCATATTCTTCTGTAATCGAAGGTCTCCCAATTGGTTAAGTAGTCAAATATTATCACTCCAAGCATCTTATTACTTTGTTATTGATTGCACAAATGAAAATACTTTGCTCTAAAAGCGTGTAAATACAGGGTCCGGCACTCGAAGTGTAACCAATTAAAAAGGCCATAAATTCAGTTTGGAAAATTACTTTTACTTAATTCAAAGTACAAAATGTGTAAAAATAATACAAAATTCAGAATCAATTCACTTTTGCTCGATATGACCACCTTTTGCCTTGACTTGATGACTTGAGAGAGCGAAGGAGTTGCTTCGTTTGGCCGAATGTGACTTGCAGGTATTTTGGCCCACTCGCGGACAATAACTTTTTTCAGCGCCTCGAGACTGGTGTATCTTTTAGTTCGGACTTTGCTCTCCAAAATGGCCCAAAAAGAATAATCCATTGGATTCGCATCTGGTGAATTCGAGAGCCATTGTGTGGACGTGATGAAGTTCGGAACGTTGTTTTTCAGCCATTCTTGGTTCACTCGAGCTTTGTGAGACGGTGCCGAGTCCTGGTGAAACGTCCATGGTCTGCCACCGAAATGTTTGTCTGCCCACGGCTTCAAAGCAACCTCCAGAATACTTTCCCGATAATATGTCGCATTTACCTTGACGCCAGGCTCGATGAAAACGATTGGAGAGCGCCCATCTGCGGTTACAGCGGCCCAAACCATTATCTGTTACGGGTGCTGCCTCCTGGTGGCCAATCGATGACTCAAATTCTCGTGTGAACGGTCGGTCAAGTAAACCCTATCGTTTTGAGAGTTTACGAATTGCTCAATTGGAAAAATTTTCTCGTCAGAAAATACAATGTTCGGAAATTGACCGCTTTCGGCCAAACGAAGCAACTCCTTCGCTCTATCAAGTCATCAAGTCAAGGCAAAAGGTGGTCATATCGAGCAAAAGTGAATTGATTCTGAATATTGTATTATTTTTACACATTTTGTACTTTGAATTAAATAAAAGTAATTTTCCAAACTGAATTTATGGCCTTTTTATTTGATTATACTTCGGACCCTGTAAAATCGAGTCCCTACGCTGATGACAGGGTCGAATCATGTGAAATAGAACTCAAATTATTATGTTTTACCATATCTAGTGGAGAATCAGAGATTTTTTATACGTAATTGCACAAAATAGTCGTCCCGGGTTGGCGGTTCAATGCATAAGGCACTGGTCTTACAAACCAGTTGTCGTATGTTCGAGCCCGACCTGGAAGGATTCGTAGTGTCAGTAGAATCGTAGCACCAGCCATGCAATGGTTCTGTACACTCTGAATCGGCTGCGAAGTCTGTTGAAACAAAAGGTCAAATTCCACTACAGGAATGTAATACCAAGGCTTTGCTTTGCTTTGCACAAAATAGTTCAGTTAAATGCAATCCATTTTCATTTTTATTTAACTTAGAATATTTTACTATTTAATATAATATATTCTAAATATAATTTTGTAGTGTAATGTTGTGTGAACGAATGTGTTTGAAAAAACACATGGTTCGATAAATTGTGATTCAATTGGAATTTATATGTAAATCTACGTGACATTCAAAGAATTGGCTGTCATGTTATAGTTTTGATATGAAAGCCAAAGGTTTATTACTGGTTATATTACCGGTTTGAATTACCAGTATCAATTCATGTTAATTCGATATCGATGCATTTGACAGCGTGAATCGCACGTTTTCAACACGTTGGTGAAAAAGTACTCTGTCTGATAAAAAACACTATTTTTTCGTTCTAAATTTCGATTTTATTCATTATTGTATTCTCCTAGAAAGTAATAGATTTGATCAAACGGTGCTCCCTCATTTCTACACCACTCTTATACCACGATTCCTTTTTAGTCTCAAAAACCTATCAGTCTCAGCGATGATCTCATCGTTGAATTCAAATCAAATAGTCTCCGGGGGTAAAATATGGCGAATATGGTGGATGCGATAGCAATTCGAATATCAATCCATGGAATTTAGCCAATGTAACGATAACCTGTTTTCGAGCAGCTGTGAGAAAACGTGGTATCTATGGTGCAAACAGTTTCTTTATATTCAAGTGCTCCTTCAAAATTTTAAATACATTTTCTTTTGAAATCATTACGATGTCAGCTATCTTTCACTATTTCATTTTTCAATTTTTCATATCAATGGAATGAACTTTCGAAACGATTTCCGGAATAACTGTATCTTTTGGACGACCAAAACGTTGAAAGTCATCGGCGTTTTGAACGACCACGTTTAAATTCAGCCTACCAGTCAATAATCGTTAGATTATTTTAAGCAAAACCAGAATAGATCTTTTCAAGTCGAATTACACACACACTTTTATTCATGAACATGTAAAACTGTGTAATTTGAAAATTACATGGCTAGTGAAATAATAAACAAAAGATTGATAGCAACAGTGCGACTTGAACCGAGAAACATTAGATTACAAAGCACGCCAGTTAATCGACTGAGCCACAGAAGCTCATTATCTGCTTCAGGGATAGTTGGAACATATATATCCATACAGCGGCAACTGGTAGCCTAGTGCAAATTACACTCGGAGCCTGTACAATTCTCAAGGAATTGAATATTTTGTCACTTGACAAGTTAAGTGCCTGTTGTACCGTTAGCAGGTTTATGTCAAATTCATAATTTTTTCCTGTGTATGCTTGCGCAGTATTTTTTTCCATTGTAAGACAGTGTTTTATCAATACACGAAATTCTTTTTTCCTAATTTCTTCACATTTTCTACAAGTTGCTCTTCTTCTTCTTTTCCTTTTGGTTCTGGTTGGCGTCACCTAACTTGAGCTGACGCTGATCTGATGGCACAGCAACTTAGGCTATATTGCCAGTTAATTTTCGTTTATAGTCTTTCTTTTCACTAGACTACAAGCGAAAATCTCGCGGCGTCGAATCATCAAAGTACGGATAAAAATCCTTTCTTTCTTGCGAAATACTATACAACGTGCTCACCCGTTGAGAGTTTCACCGGAAGTGGAAGTTGCTCCACGGAAAGCACAATAACTATCATACTAATAAACTGAATGTCATGAAATTTTGAAATGTGACATCTTAGGGGTGCCTCTGTTGAACGCTATTGCCCTGTATGCGTTTCCAGCATCACGTAGCGATATTTGTATGAATCTGTTAAGTATGGGGCGACTTGCAATTTTGATGAACTTCCAAACTGTAAACACACCACCGGCGGCTGCCAAAAAATGTTCATTCTGTTCATTTTGTGAGGTTATGTCATGTTCGTGTAAAACCTAATTGAGGTCAAACATTGGTATTAATACCGATAAATCGGTATACCTGGCAACGTTAATTCACACGCGACCTCAATGGCACTGAGTAAACGATGTTAGTCAAAAGAATATTTAACAAACAGTCTGATAATGATATGTGTAAAATAATAAAAATGTAATATTTTAGCTTATTTAATTTGTTTATTTTTCTCCTTCTTCTTTCCTTATCTGATGCAGGGACTTTGCCTATGTAGCGCGGGATCGACTTACCCGGATTCACATGTGTCACGTATTTCGGTGCGATACGGCAGCCAGGACGATTGCCAACACATTAAGGTAAGATTGTTAATCATAATAAATTTTGAATTTCAGGTTATTTCGGGCTAAATTGGTTTCATTTTAAATTATCATAACAAACCGTTAAAGAAGTTGAGTAATACTCCTAGCACATGTTCTTCGTTTACATTTCGTCTCTTATTCGTCAGCCTATAACAGTTTATGTTGAATTACTTAACGGAGCGTAGATTCTTTATTAAACTCGAGTGCCTATAACCGGAGTGACGACTTGTCATCCGTAATGTTGGCAACAATTCAAAACATTTAATCTGAAATGTTGACAGTGTCGTTAGCTTTACATTGTAATTGACAGGTTGTTTGCTCGTTTGGAACTGGAAGCCGTCATTCTAAACGAACAGCTATCGTTCCCCTGGTGATAAGCACTCTATAATAAACTATTTACATGCATTTATTATTTTTCACCTCGAAAGGTACTGGTCATATTTATTATTTCAATAATGATCACCTACGTGCAGACTAGAGACAAATTATCATTTAGTAGAAAAAATTGAGTTCAGGCGATATTAAAGAAATGTTCCAACCGTTTCCAGAAGTGTTCGAAAAGGTTCTGTAAAGCCAAAAAAGAAAAAAAAAAAAACAAACCAATATATTCCATCGTGCTCATTGTAGTACCGAACGAAGTTCAACTATCGCTACATCCATCCAATCACCCACCATCCCTATTTCATTTCCTTGAGAAGGCAATGCCATCACATACTCTTCGGTCAACCTCGAGTGGACAATCGTAGAAGTACACTACGGGAACGTCAAAATTGCAGAACCCGATGTACTTGGCCGACAGTTGTGGATCCCGAAACTCTAGGAACGGGAAAGTATCTTCGTCTTTAGTGAGCTGCACCAGCCCATTTGGATGCACTGCCATCGTAAACATGAACGGCTCGAAAGGTGACAGCATTCCGATGCTTAATTGTTCTTCTAAAACCTTCAGGTTTGACGTTTTGTTCGGAGCAGTGCGTGTGTAGCGTCGAACTACCGTTTTGGTATTGGCCCAACCTGATAGAACTGAGAAATTGATAAGAAATTGTACAGCTTCAGAACCTGTTTTCTTTGTTTATCGCTTGTTTCTTGTTCAGGGAATCCCATGCTCACTAGATTAATCATCTACCTATTTCGTTCATTTCGGTACTGTTGTATGGGTACATGACCGATGCAAGCCGAATGTGTCCGTCGTTGTTCCCTAGAACGCCCAATCGCATGATCGTAACATCATTTTTAGTGGTTTTCAGATGTCTGAATCCGCTGGTGGGGAAGTAAGGATGCCTGTGATTATACCCATGATCGCCGTTGAACTGTAAACAGCCCAATGTTACTAAAATAGTGAAACGTTTTATCTGCAACAACCGCACTGTCAGAAAACACGAAAATTACCTTCGAATTTATTTGATTGCTGACAGTTGCAAGCAGTCTGAAGAAGCAGTAGTATGACGGAAATTAGAACAAACATCTCGAAGCGCGGGTTCAGAAACGACTGGACTGTTCAAGTGAGACCAAAGCTTTTGAGGGAACTCTCCCGATGTGTTGTGAAACGAGATTATATAAAACTGGTTTCATGCTCTCATCGTTGTGGAGCATCTGATTCTGAACAAGGGGAGGAAGGGGTAAAAAGCATCTCCCAAGGAAATGTTCCAAACATTCAGAAATACATACACTGGACCAAAATATATTAGAGGGGCCAAAATACCTCCATTGCCCTATGCGGGGCACGAGTATATGAACACACAGGCAGGATGATTTCAAACAACGAATTCAAATTCATCAAAACATAGAGGCAAAGCGCATGACAACAACAAGGCAAAATGCACCCTCAGAAAGTTTTTTCATTATATTAAAAAAGGTGTTCGTCTTTTCGTGGAAGGAATACTGCCTAGATGGAAGATTGGTCATAATTTTTGTATGCGATTTTCTAATCATTTTGCCAGAAGTACACTGGTTACATAATTGAGAGGGGTTTTTATAACTCAAGCAAATTACTATGGAACAAATACCAACAATTACATACAGCAACAACTTCTGAAAAATAGTATGAGGTTCTTCTTGCACCGGACTGTATTTTACTCCATCTATCCCTACTAGTTGAACTAGAAACGAATGTTATATCTGTTGGTTTATTCGTTCAAAGAAACTGTATATTTCTTTCCGTTCTTAATATATACGAGCTATATTCGAAATTGTGCAATTAAAAGTTACACATTTCGAAAAAATCTTGTAATTGAAATATTCGAACATCAAAGGTGAGAGATTTTTTAATATTTTTACACTTGATTTAACATAGTAACAGTAATGCTTGCCACATATTTGGGTCATTCTTGTAAAAACCAGCATTTATCCCAAGTAGCACATGTAACTTGTTAATAAAAAATAGAAACAAAACAGATGCTGCATAATGGTCGCATGACAAACACGACGAAACAAGTCGTATTATGATGGTAACAATGCGCAGTGGTCCGGATCTACAATTTAGGGGGACATTTGTGGTTTAGCCATATTCTTTAGAGCTATGATGTCTTCAGAACGAATGATCAGTGCAAGATAAGCCATATTTTGAAGTATACGGTATCAGGGTGGTTCTAATTATTAGGGTGATGCAAAAATTATTTTCCGTATGTGTTGAGATAGAGGACTGCATCCTTCGGCAAAATTGTAGGAAAACTTATATCAAGTAACTTTGCCGAAAACACTATTGTAGTATCTCTAACGGTTTTAGTGTTACAGCTATTTTAACTTTTAAGCAACTTAGGGTGTTCCTAAAAAAATCAGATTTTTTGCTCTAGCTTTCTTAATTTTCACTTCTCGATTTTGGTGTCTTTGAATATTTTTTAGAGTTTGTTGAAACCAATTTTTTCATGACTAGCGCATTCAGGTAGCGTTTTCTGAACCGAAGTTATGAGCAAAACTAGTTCAAAAACAGATCATTTTTAAACTGCTATATCTAACATTGGAGCAAATGAAAAAGAAATCGGTTTCTTTCATTTGATAGAAAATACTTTCGAGCATGTTTACAAAAAAAATGGCAGAGGAGAAATTTTTTTAAATTTTTTAAATTGTGTTCAAACATTGGGTTTTTCATTGAAAAATGCTTTTTCATGTAAGACATTTATTAGCATATACACAGCAAAAAATTATGAAATTTACAGGTGACGTAAATTCATATATGACACAATTCATAAGATCTTAATCCGTGAAATGACTGAATTTTACAAGAATGATAGAAATATACGTCAAACATACCCCGCATTTCAAACAAACGTGTAAATTTACATGTTTTAGCACTTAAAAGTATGTCAGAATGCTTTAAATATAAATTACATTTACTGTAAAATTGAGTATTTTTTCACGCTCATATATGTCGGTCTCAGAAGACGTAAATTTACACGATTTTTTCTAGGTGTGTATATTAAAATAATGTATTGCTGTCTTCTAGCGTGTTAAAACTAATTCAGCTGCATAATCGGGAAGATGGAGTACACTCACGTTGGTTGTTACTCTATTCGATAATGCTATTACGGGATCAGACGTTAAAAGAAATCGTTTGAATACATCCTCTAGATTCACTACACGATTGAAGTTCTGCGGATGGAACTGCCTATACTTGCGAATTGATTTATTTCGACTCTCTTGTGCTTTCTTACTGTACATACCAATAGGAAGCAAAGCATGTTTTATAATTGCAGTCCCATGCACCAGAAGTTTATGCACGGTTGGCGACAGAGCATACCATCCATACAGCTCCACAAAACGAATTCTTGTTTGTTCAGCAAACTCCTGGAAAGCAGGTACCGAAATCTTCACATTGCTGTTTATCAACGTTTAGATTATAAAAAACCGTTCAAGTATATTCCCATTTAACTCGATGATTTGCGCTACTGTGTTATATTCTTTGAAAAATCTACGGGCCCAGATACCATCATTCGAGTTGCCGCCTCCAGGTAATGGTTCACCAATGCCAGACCCTGTCAGCTTGGAGCAAAATCAATCTCCAGTATAGGAACGCCATCGCACGGCATCACATTCAACATATCATGTCAATTGTGTGGGTGCGCAGTGCTGCTATTTTTGCGCGCAAGAATTTGACATTTCTCTTCCCTACTTCTAAAAGGTGATTTTTTTGAGGTTAGGATTTTCATGCATTAGTATTTGCTCAGATTTTTTGAGGTTATGATTTTCATGCATTATTATTTGCTCAGTATGCTCTGACATTTCATCATGAATAGACTTACTAACGAGCAACGCTTGCAAATCAGTGAATGGGCCCTAGAAAAGTTGGCAGAAAATCCGCTTTTTTATCGACAAATTTTGTTCAGCGATGAGGCTCATTTCTGGTTGAATGGCTACGTAAATAAGCAAAATTGCCGCATTTGGAGTGAAGAGCAACCAGAAGCCGTTCAAGAACTGCCCATGCATCCCGAAAAATGCACTGTTTGGTGTGGTTTGTACGCTGGTGGAATCATTGGACCGTATTTTTTCAAAGATGCTGTTGGACGCAACGTTACAGTGAATGGCGATCGCTATCGTTCGATGCTAACAAACTTTTTGTTGCCAAAAATGGAAGAACTGAACTTGGTTGACATGTGGTTTCAACAAGATGGCGCTACATGCCACACAGTCCGCGATTCTATGGCCATTTTGAGGGAAAACTTCGGAGAACAATTCATCTCAAGAAATGGACCGGTAAGTTGGCCACCAAGATCATGCGATTTGACGCCTTTAGACTATTTTTTGTGGGGCTACGTCAAGTCTAAAGTCTACAGAAATAAGCCAGTAACTATTCCAGCTTTGGAAGACAACATTTCCGAAGAAATTCGGGCTATTCCGGTTGAAATGCTCGAAAAAGTTGCCCAAAATTGGACTTTCCGAATGGACCACCTAAGACGCAGCCGCGGTCAACATTTAAATGAAATTATCTTCAAAAAGTAAATGTCATGTACCAATCTAACGTTTAAAATAAAGAACCGATGAGATTTTGCAAATTTTATGCGTTTTATTGTTTAAAAAAGTTCTCAAGCTCTTAAAAAATCACCCTGTATGTACGAGATTCGATGCGGACTCACCTGAGGGCACCATGATCGCAAAAAAGGATGTTGTCAATGATTTATTCTGGAAATGTGAGAGCTGGATATCTTGTTAATATGATGTCTATGCCAATAAGTAACGTTAGCTGCTCTTTTAATGCCGTTAGTATGTTTGTCTCTTGCTCCTTGACATGCTGATTTTGTCGGGACACGCGCCATGTCGGTTTCTCAATGTGCAAACAATAACTCACTTTTAGCAAAAGTTTCATAGATCGAATCATTGCGTGTAGAGGCGAAATTCCAAATTGATATTTGTTCGGATTATTC
Source organism: Malaya genurostris (assembly GCF_030247185.1). NCBI lineage: Eukaryota > Metazoa > Arthropoda > Insecta > Diptera > Culicidae > Malaya > Malaya genurostris. The sequence continues at coordinate 99,969,611 of NC_080572.1, forward strand.
TCATTTGTTTAGGTTCTTGAAAACATCAGATCTTTTCCTGAGCGCTTGCATATGTACCAAGCTTGGGAGTGTGTGCCTGTTATGTCGTTTAACACTTTCGTATCGTTCAGGCAGAATTTCTGCATTTACTTTCTCCACTTCCTGCTTTGTTAGTATCGTGTTTTCCTTTTGAAAGATGATTATTTTGGGCAGCAAAGGGAAACAGATGAAGGATAATTGTTGTTCCAGATTATCCAGCCTTTTTGCTCAATAATCAATCGTAAGGGAACCAAACAGCAAAGCGTTGGTATTACATTCCTGTAGTGGAATTTGACCTTCTGTTTCAACAGACTTCGCAGCCGATTCAGAGTGTACAGAACCATTGCATGGCTGGTACTACGATCCTACTGACACTACGAATCCTTCCAGGTCGGGCTCGAACATACGACAATTGGTTTGTAAGACCAGTGCCCTATGCATTGAACCGCCAACCCGGGTCGAAACCCAAACAGATAGCAAATAATATACAGTAAGGAAGCGCAAACGAGTCGAAATAAATCAATTCGCAAGTATAGGCAGTTCCATCCGCAGAAATTCAATCGTTTAGTGAATCTAGAGGATGTATTCAAACGATTTCTTTTAACGTCTGATCCCGTAATAGCATTATCGAATAGAGTAACAACCAACGTGAGTGTACTCCATCTTCCCGATTATGCAGCTGAATTGGTTTTAACACGCTAGAAGACAGCAATACATCATTTTAATATATATAGCTAATAAATGTCTTACATGAAAAAGCATTTTTCAATGAAAAACCCAATGTTTGAACACAATTTAAAAAATTTAACAAAATTTCTCCTCCGCCATTTTTTTGTAAACATGCTCGAAAGTATTTTCTATCAAATGAAAGAAACCGATTTCTTTTTCATTTGCTCCAATGTTAGATATAGCAGTTTAAAAATGATCTGTTTTTGAACTAGTTTTGCTCATAACTTCGGTTCAGAAAACGCTACCTGAATGCGCTAGTCATGAAAAAATTGGTTTCAACAAACTCTAAAAGATATTCAAAGACACCAAAATCGAGAAGTGAAAATTAAGAAAGCTAGAGCAAAAAATCTGATTTTTTTAGGAACACCCTAAGTTGCTTAAAAGTTAAAATAGCTGTAACACTAAAACCGTTAGAGATACTACAATAGTGTTTTCGGCAAAGTTACTTGATATAAGTTTTCCTACAATTTTGCCGAAGGATGCAGTCCTCTATCTCAACACATACGGAAAATAATTTTTGCATCACCCTAATAATTAGAACCACCCTAATACCGTATACTTCAAAATATGGCTTATCTTGCACTGATCATTTGTTCTGAAGACATCATAGCTCTAAAGAATAAGGCTAAGCCACAAATGTTTTTGTCCCCCTAAATTGTGGATCCGGACCACTGTGCAAAGGAGTCAAAATAATGTTACGAATTGACATCTCATCACACTAAGTTACAATAAGTTCCAACGTAACTTTTCGGTAATCTAACGCTCACGACGTACTCGCATTGATTGTTTTTAGTCGCCAACTGGTCACCGTAACAAAATGTGGTGCAACAAAGAAATACAATTACAGTGTCGGTTGAAAGCTTCCGTACATTATCCCGAACAATAATATTAAATCAATAAGAAGAATAAGTAGAAAATTTCTTCAGTTTTAAAAATTTGGTCATGTTAAATCTGCCACGGCCATGTATGCATGGAAAAATTTATTCAATTGACTATCATTATGACTAGGGAATGAAATATTCATTAAATTTGAAAAAAGAAATGCAATTTTTAATTATTGCGATTAGTCAGCTATTTTAACTTTGGTATATGGAAAACTAATGTTATTCAAAAAAAAAACCTTCTTAATCCACCAAGTGGTGTGATATATATATATATATATATATATATATATATATATATATATATATATATATATATATATATATATATACATATATATATATATATATATATATATATATATATATATATATATATATATATATATATATATATATATATATATATATATATATATATATATATATATATATATATATATACATATATATATATATATATATATATATATATATATATATATATATATATATATATATATATATATATATATATATATATATATATATATATATATATATATATATATATATATATATAACAGCGGTAAAAATCAACGTGTTTTGTCGGTTACGTCACTTACACCATCATATCTCTGGAACTAAAAGTCACAAGTTTGTTAAAATCGGTTCAGCCATCTCTGAGAAAATTGAGCGCGTAAAAATACAAGGCGTTTTGTCGGTTACGTCACTTATACCATTATATCTCCGAAACCAAAAGTAACAGCCATTTGATCTTTGAACTTGATCAATGGCCCGACAGTAGCTTTCAAACGAGCATAAGTTTGTTAAAATCGGATCAGCCATCTCTGAGAAAATTGAGCGCGTATAAATATCAAAAGTGCACACACACACATACACACATACACACACAGACATTTTCCGATCTCGTTGAACTGAGTCGAATGGTATATAACACTATGGGTCTCCGAGGCTCCGTTCAAAAGTCGGTTTTTCCAGCAAACTTTTGAACAATAGCGATTTACGAAATTAGAGGTGATCCCAAAATATTGGCACCCTTATATACATTAGAGCGGTAAAAAATAACGTGAAATTTTGAAATTTTTGAAATCGAAAAAAAAATTTAATGCCAAAAGTCATAGAATTGCATGAAACGTCGAAATTTAGTGTAATCTCGAGAATTTTTTTTTTGAAATTATCGACTTTCTGGGAATTAGCAAAAATATCAAGTAAAATAAAAATATCCAAATTTTCCCAGAAAGTCGATTTAAAAAAAAATTTTTTTTTTAGATAACACTAAATCTCGATGTTTCATACAATTTTAAGATTTTTGGCATCAAAAAAAAAATTCGATTTCGGAAATTTCATGTACTCCCCGCTATGGTGCTTTTTCAAGATCGAAAATTTTCAAATTTTAACCGCTGGGCAGCACCCCTTATCCATTTCCGAATTAGCTCAAATTTTGCATAACGACTTTTTTAGAGATGTTTAAACTTTTGAACAATAGCGCTTAACGAAATTAGAGGTGATCCCACCCTTTTATACATTAGAGCACTAAAAAACAACCTGTTTTGTCGGGTACGTCACTTATACCATTATATCTCCGGAACCAAGAGTCACAGCCATTTGGTCTTCGAACTTGATCATTGGTCCGATAGTAGCTTTCAAACGAGCCTAAGTTTGTTAAAATCGGTTGAGCCATCTTGAAAAAATTGAGCGTGTAAAAATACAACGCGTTTTGTCAGTTACGTCACTTATACAATCGTATCTCCGGAACCAAAAGTCACAGCCATTTGATCTTTGAACTTGATCAATGGCCCAACAGAAGCTTTCAAACGAGCCCAAGCTTGTTTAAATCGGTTCAGCCATCTCTGGGTGCACACACACAGACATTTTCCGATCTCGTCGAACTGAGTCGAATGGTATATAACACTGTGGGTCTCCGAGGCTCCGTTCGAAAGTCAGTTTTTCCAGCAATTCTAATACCTTTCTATAGAGAAAGGCAAAAATTCTATCTGAACATATTTCGACTTTTTAGTTGTAAATTTCATATGACGGGAATACAAATATGAATATCATTTTGTATGTCGATGTTCTGAAACCCAAAATATCGAAGGCGCACACGTTTTCAATAAGTACAATGATCAACTTCACCATAAATATCGAATAGCTCTTAGATTTTGAGTAGATATAGTGACTTTAAAGAATATTGAGTTCTATATTTTAGCTCTCATTATCGGATGTCAATTTTTGGTCGTAAATGTTGAATGGGAAAAACATGAACAATTTGTAACTTGACACCAACTTATATTTTCTGTTTCATTGTGACTGATGTGCGCGCTGAATCAAATCAAATATTCACTACTGAGAAGTTGTTTGGCAACCCTTGGTAAGTCGGTCAAGCTCCGCCTTTTACGATTTTCAGGTTACATAGCAGTTATAATGCACGTTGCAAAGTCTTCAACTTGTTCCATAAATTTGTGTCATATAAGTTACTGTCATTGAAGTGTAATAACGTGTGCTACTTGGGTACAGAGCCGTAGTAAGCGTCTCAGGCGCCCGAGTCGAACTCAGAAATATTCGCCCTCACAATTTTTCGCACCAATACCATGGAGACGAATTTAAATTATTTTATTGTAATATAAGGTAACATTTTTAGTTCTAATAAATACTAGTAGCAGTCTTAGCAGATAATGTAGCAGTTCTGTATTCGAAATGACTGTAAAATAATTGTACAACAAATTTTCACCAATTCCTGAACGATCTACAGTTGCAAAAATGCACATTCAATGAAATCTTCAACTCCCAAGAGGATTGAGAAATTTTACAAAATCGACATCAGCCTTTCCGGAAGAATGCAGAACGATTCGCAATATGTATGAGTTCAGAAGTAAGTTCGACATCCCAAAAAACCATTTAGGGTCAATACAGAAAGGATTCATTCACTGCAAGAAGAACGATGAGCCCCTCTGACTATATTGGTTATATATCAGATTTTATGAAGTACCGTAATCGCAACTATTCAAATCATACGAATAATATTCGATTCTGATAAAAACTCTGCAATGATTCAAATCTGGTAAAAATGTTTTTGTCTGAGCGCAAGCTTGCAAGCTTCGTCTTCAGCCCATTCATTTCCGGTAATACCAGAATGGCTGAGTACTCATAAGAAGTAAACAGTATTTGAAATGCTGAGGTCTTCGATTTGAGTTCGACATGCGATCATTAGATTCGACGTGAATCATTCGAACAGAGAGAGCCTTTAGAGCTACTTGACTGTCGGAACGAAAATAAATTCGTTTACAACAGATTCTCTGAAGAAGTGCCGATTGTATTATTGTATTGTCTGGCTTCCGGTTCCGGAGTTATAGGGTTTAAAGTTAGTAGTCTTGTTAGAGACACCACACAAGTTTGCTTGGAAATAGAAATACCGGAAATACAAATCAAAGATCTGAAAGAGAACTTGCTTAAGTTTCTCATATTACCGGCAATTTCGTGTATTGAAAATATTCAACTAGGAATTCGGGTTACTCCAAACAATCCACATAAATTCTACATGTTGAACTCGATTTTTTATTTATTCTAGCTTCCTTCCTTGAATAACTGATTTTATATTGTTTTCTACATCGTCATTCAACAAGGGACAATCAAAGAAATAAATTGCTGGCACATCCCAGTTACAGAATCCAATAAAGCTATGAGGAAAGCGATCACTGATTTCGAGAAATGGCTCGCGTTCGCCATCTTGCGTCAGCCGTATGCCATGATTCCCGAGAAATTCCATCGTAAACATGAACGGTACGAACTCGAATAACACACCCAGACTGGATTGATGCGTATATACAAATACTTGACCTCTTCTGCCGGGATCGATGACGCTGTATGAGCGAGCCTCGTGGTTGGTATTACTCCACCCCGAAAGCACAATTTCGTACATTTCAGAACTCGGTGCAAAGGCCCGCTGATAATCCGACAGTCGAACATGACCATCGTTTTTTGCTAATACTCCCATACGAATTATGGTCCGGTTGTCTTCTTTATCTTTGCCTGGACGCTGGATAACGTTTTCGAATGATAGTACGGAAAAAAATGGGTGCGCGACATTGTATCCGTGATTTGAATTGTACTGTCGGCAGCCACTGGTAGCTGGAAGATGGGAAATAAATTCTGAAATACTGATGTGGTCAAAAAGATATGTATCCATCTTCAGGAATCAGGAATCAGAACAAATTGGCTCAAATGGCACGTTCCCCTTGATATTTGGAGATTTGTGCCTTGCCATCAATTTGTTTTTAGCATCATTTTCCCGATATATAAGAGGGAAGGATTGAAAGGAAATGGTAAGGGTTGGACTAGGAGGATGGGAAAAATTGACGACACAAAAACACATAAAAGCAGAAGTAAATTCTGCACCTCTAAGGGATGCCGAACAATCTGCTGAGGATCACATTTAGTGGAAGCAGAAGGAAATTCTGAACCTCTACGAGGTCCCGAACAGTCTGCTGTTTATAAAACCTCCAACCCCCGAGAGGATTTAGAGATCTTACAAAAGCGACACCATTCTGCACTCCCGGAAGAATGCAGAACGACTCGCAGTATGTACAAGCAGAAGTAAATTCGGTACCCCCCAAAGGATGCCAAACAATCTGCTAAACCCTATTTAAGGTGAATACAGAAGGGATTCATTCACTCCAGGAAGAACGATGAACCCCTCTGACTATAGCTCCCTACCACATTGGGTGAGAAACGAGAGAATATCCTTCAATTTTAGCTCCGCATACACAGACTCAACCATGTATGGAGAACCAAAAACCCGGATACGTAGCTGCGTCAATGCGGGACAGTTACATATCAGATGATATGAAGTACCATAATCGCAGTCACACAAATCACACGAATAATACTCGGCACGTTGAATAGTAGCCATGTGATAATTGAGTTTGCAATGTCCAGTCAGAGCTCTGACCAGAATACTGCAATGATACTTGGAGAAATGCAGTAGACACCTTGACATTTTCAGATTTAAATCTGGTAGAAATGCTTTTGTCTGAGCGCAAGTTTGCAAGCTGCGCCAGTAGCTGACATGTTTGGATGCAGCCCAAGAACGAATCTTGTGTTTTATCCAAGTAGTTGAAAGTGGTAAAGCTGGTTCAGGACCAACGAAATCATTCGTTGCACCAGCTCTAGCCAACTCATCAGCCCATTCATTTCCAGTAATACCAGAATGGCCGGGTACCCATAAGAAGTAAACAGCATTTGAAATGCTGAGGTCTTCAATTTGAGTTCGACATGCGATCACTAGATTCGACCGTGAGTCACTCGAACTGAGTGCTTTCAAGGCTGCCTGACTGTCGGAACAAAAATAAATACGTTTACCACAGATCTTCTGCTGAAGTGCCGATTGTACTCCACACAGAATTGCGTAGATTTCCGCTTGGAACACAGTACAGTATCTACCAAGTGAATGAGACTGCTCCAGCCTCACTTCACGACAGTAGACACCAGCACCAGCACGACCATTCAACAGAAAACCGTCCGTATAACAAACTATGTGTTCATCAAGTTGTCGTTCCAGCCAACCAGACAACCATTCCTGAAGGAAAACTAAGGCTTCTTGTTTTAGGAACACATGTAGTGGTTTAATACGCAGTAGCGCCTCTAGAGCAGCATTAGGAGTTGTCGTTAATGCTCCTTTCATCGCCATTAGGACCATCCTTTGGAGATGATTTAGCTTTGACTGAACTGTCGCGACTTCTTCTTTCTGCCACCATACAAGACATCCATATGCTAAAATTGGTCTAACAATAGTTGTGTAGATCCAATGAATATATCTGGGTTTGAGTCCCCATGATTTTCCAAAAGCTCGTCTGCATTGGCCGAAAGCCATGCAAGCTCTTTCAATCCTGAAGTCAATGTGAGCAGACCAATTCAGTTTTGAGTCAAGAATAGCCCCGACGTATTTAACTTGATCGACCACAGTGACCTCTGAACCAAAGAACTGCAACGGACGAGCTCCTGTAATTATCCTACGATGAGTGAAAAGCACCATTGATGTTTTGCCCGGATTTACAGATAATCCAACCGGACAACACCATTGTTCAACAGATCGCAGGGCTTGTTGCATTAAATCAAAGAGAGTGTTAATGCTTATACCGGTCATCAATATATGATAATCGTCGGCAAAACCATAAGTCGGAAATCCAAGGTTATTAAGTTTCCTTAACAAACCATCAGCGACTAGGTTCCATAAAAGTGAGGATAGTACACCACCTTGAGGACACCCACAGACACTCAGTTTTCTAATCTCTGCTTGCCGAAGCGATGAACAAAGAAGTCGATTGCTAAGCATTGCGTGTATCCAGTAAGGGAAAAACCCAAGATATTCCGTTCACGACTGCATTGTTTAACCTCCTGCAGCCATTCAGTTCTCGGCACAGAAATACACCTTGACTTAGGAGTTCCTATTTTTGTGACCTTCTACGACATGGAACAGGAAACCAGTGGCTCAATTCTTGGTAAAAAATAATTCCGCCGGATGCCACACGGCTTACCTGTTTGGTGGACTTATACCACCGGTACAGGTGGACCGTAGCGTTATTCTTAGCCAGTTGGTAAACCGCTACCGACACTACACGGCTATCTAGGCTGCTCAGAGAGGGAAGTTGACATTGATGGTCAACTTCCATGGATGGCCGAGCAGCCGGAATTTATTTTCATAAAGGGCATTGGATGTGGCAAAGAAACCTATCAACAGTAACAGGAACATATTTCACTTGAGTACGAATGAAGACTGATCCGAACCGAGCAGAGCTACCATATATTTAATTGCTGCAGGGGCTATTAAATATGATTGAATTCGAGATACGAGAGGGGATTTAAGTTCAAAGGTAGTATGGTTTGCATTATGCAGAGAACGCTTGATAACATTATTCACATGTTTGAGTAACGTTACTTTGTTAATTATAATAGGTATTTACTAATAATGATACTAATTCCAAACTGTATTTGGGTTCTTTCAAATTAATATTAATATTCAAACTCGCAACCTTCTCCAAACCGGGATAATAATTTGTGTGTCTTTTTTGTCAATAAAAACTTCATTCAAGCTCATTTGCGTACAGGTTTAACGTTGTCGGTTTTGTTAGTTAAAACATCTTTTTATTATTGAATTTCGCGAATTCTAGAGAGAAAAAAGTTTCCATTTTTAACCCAGTCCGTTTTTGCTTCCATTACTTCATCGTCAGTGATGTTGATGTCAAAAATGTTGTTCGCTGGTTTGGAGTCGTAGCTAGTTACCGTTGACGCGTCTTGTTGTACATTGGTAGCAGTGCAACACTAAAGAGACGAACTGACACTATTTTATTTTTTTGTAAAGGTAACATTTTTAATTTCATTAAATACTTTCAACAGTTTTGAGTGTTACATCATAAATCCTGCATTGAAACTGTAAACTCCACAAAGCATACAAATCTTTAAAATGTTCATAAAGCAAAATGAAGAATCAGCATAAACCAACAACGCTAGATCTATTTCGAAATTATTCAAAATTCAAGAAGTTTTAAAACCTGATGAACAACAATATATTTATTCGGGTGACTTCCATAGTAAGAATGTCATTTACGACTTTGAGCATGATTCATAAAAAAATATATTTTTTTTTGATTTATCGTAATTTTGGTATGAAATGACTTATGAGGCCATTCTGAAAATGAAAAATGAAACCTGAAAAGTAATAGATCCTATAGCTAACATCACATGTGTAAGAAATATACTTTAAACCCTTTGTTTGTGCACATTCAGCATCAGTGGTTTTGTCGGACAGTGTTCGGAATGTCTGAGCTGGATTATTACGACGAAGTGAGATCTCGCGGATACTATTTAACACTAACTGTAATTATTGGGCCGACCACTACAACTTGTATTATTACGACCACTACAAAAACCTGGACTGACTATCACTGAGCTTAACTTTGACGGATATGACTGACTAACATACTGAACTTAATGATAACGAATATGACTAGACTTAACAATAATTGTTACTTAATAACGAGCAAACTTATTAACGTAACATTATGAATTTTAAAAGAAATATAGCGGCATTCGAATTAATACTTGGTGATACAAGTGATAGTCCTCTGGGTTTTTGTGTTGATCGGAAATTCGTAAAAAATAGCGTGTTACTTAAAAAATTCGCGTAAAAAAGTGGAATCAGCGGAAATCAGCGTAGAAAAAAACGCGTAGCTTCCGAAATTCGCGTGAAAAACTGAAAGAGGTGTACCTTTCGGAATCCGCATAAAAAAATCTGCTTAACTTCGGGAATACGCGTAATTTTGGAAATCCGCATAAAAAATTCTAAAAACCGTAAAAAATACTTCCAATAGTCGCATAACTTTCGAAATTCGCGTAATTTCAGAAAGGGTATAGCCGGGTTTTCATACAAAAACTGCCCCCAAACAGAACAAAAATTGATATACGCTGTTTGAAAGGGTTTATATAGGAGATGATTTTTCCAAAATTTTAACCGTTTAACTGCCATATTGGTGGAGTTAGGGTGGTTCTTCTGATATTCATTTTATTTAATTTATATGCAAAAGACATTTTTATTCAGGCCTATTTGCGTACAAGCCTTACGTGGCCTATTGAGCCGATTTTTTAAATAAAAAATTTTTTGTATTCGATCTCGTTGTCACCCTTTTTCTAGGGGGAGAGGAGCTTCCATTTTCCTCCTGCGAGGATTGAGGGGCACTTTGTTCGTGGCTCGTCTTGTCGTCCATTGACGCATCGGTGGCATTGTTTATTTACGTCTTCTTTTCGTTTTCCTTGTTATTCGCAGTCTTGATCTCGTTGCTAGTTACTGTAGAAGCGCTTTGTTGTACATTGGTTGCAGTTGCTGTTTAGTTAGATGGTGAATGTGTTTTAGAAACAGCAGCACTGCATTCACTAGTTTCCGTTGTTGAGCGGTTGTCCTTGTTTTTGTTTGTTTTGTTTGTTTTCGCAGTTTCAGTGCAAGGTTTGCCGTAGTGTGCAGGTTGTTCACAAAACAGACATGTAACCAGTTGATTTTCATACGTAATCAGCGTTTTACACGGATGTATTCCATCTTGACCACAAACGATGTAAGATGGAATTGCTTTACGTAGTTGCAAACGTACCACTCGCACGCCATTCCGGATACCGGGGAAAAATCCGCCATACTTCCCTTTCGATGGAAAGAACTTCACCGTACTGCGACATGTTTTCCCGAACGAACCCATCGCTGGTCTGCGGGGGAAGGTCAAGCACACGTACTTCTATTGCATTGTTCACCATGTACACAGGGATTTTATATGTAACATTGTCATGATCAACACTATGCACCTCGTTGTTAACCGAAGCGAATGCAATTGCATCTCTTTCACGTTTGAACATAATGTACACACAGTTAGACGCCTTGCTGAATTGAATCTTATTTACATCATTAACGTTTAGATGCATTCGTTCCTTAAGCAAGATTTCAATTTCGGTTGCTGCTGGTCTAACTTTACAGCGCTTGAAATCAATACAAATTGAATTTGGTCTTGTAGACCAAGTTTCAGGCTTTGTTACATCGTATTTGCCCATTTCGTACACTCTATTGTTCACTGCACTGTATTGTCCTTGTTTCTGTTGTCTCGACCGTAAACGATTTGCGACTGTGCCTGATGAGATGCGAGCACGAACTGATTTTATTTAATTTAATTACCTCTTTAGCAAAAAAATTGAAAAAAATCAGGAATATTTTAGGAATTATGGGAAATCTCTCTGATTTTTTTCAGAATTTTTTAAAATGTATGTCATGTGTAAAAAAAATGTTTAAAATTTTGGATTTTTTTTAATTGCACTTACAATTTTGGTACCACTCTAGATTTTACATCAAAAATAAATCATTTATGAGTACATTACGCTGTATTTTTTTCAGATTTTAAAAAAATGTGGACGGGTATAATATCAGACTTAAAAAAAACTACAAGGATCAGCCCCATGGGGTTGTTCGAGCCATTGATGTGGAACAAGGCAACCAAAATTTCTAATGATCTACAATAAAAAAAGTTCAATCAATCCGAACCAACACCAACACATCATTTGAAGACAAACACGAGAAATGGTTTTAAGTGCAAATGACAGTTTCTCTTTGTTTACTTTCTCTTTCGAGTATTACGGTCCAATCAGCAATCTTCACGTCTAACACTTCACATAGGATTATAGCAAAAACCATCAACTTTCGATATGCACTGTAGAATTTGTTGGAAATTACTGGAATTTGCCGTAATAACTGAAAGAGAAAGTAAACCAAGAGAAACTGTCACTTGCACTTGGGACCTTTTCTAATGTTCATCGAGATTAGTCTTGATTTGAATTTGTTTTATAACCGACGAAATTGCACCATTATTCCAAATGTATGCAATTATATCTTTGTACATACTTGCGATTTCGATAATTAAGCTTCTCTTCGCCAAGCTTGTGTTCAATTTTTTTATGCAAGCAGATTTTTTTAGCGTTAAGTTTCTCTACCATTCTGCGATTTCGGTTGAAGCGATAAACTATTTCTCATTATCAATCGAGTTCATCTAATATAAATTAGAAATTAATCTTAAGCACTCAAAATTTATCCAGGGGTAGTTGTCAATTTCTCATGGGGAAACGACTTAACATGGAATTCCGAGCTTGCATGACACAAGATCAGAGCATAAGGGCTGAGGGCAGTGTGTTTTAGGACGTTTTAAAGGGCTATTTTCACGCTTCAAATCTGATTTTCTCAGAAACGGTGACGAATATCAAAAAACCCAACTGATAATCTCTTAGAAAATTAGTTATTCTGTGAAAATTTCAGAATGATTGTTTGACTTTAGCGGTCGGGAAGGTCTTTTTTCTGAAGGAAGAATTGCATAACTGAAAACGGCAACTTTCAACTTGTTCATTGAATATCTCGCCTTCAAAAGCATGGATCAAAAATCTATCCTGACAATGTCTAGATAATTTAGTTTGGATGCGATTAGTGCATAAAAACATATATGTTGTTGCGATAAAAATTTGGTGAATGTTATTTTTGTAATGGTAAGTCCATTTCTATGGCGGCTCCATTTATTTCTGCTCTTGTATTCTTGTGACGTAACGAAACATGAGAGAGAAATAAAATCGGCTCAGCAAGGCTGCCAATCAAGCGGTATAGAACGAATGTTACGAATAGAACGATCGCATCAAAACACGTTGTAGGCAGTTCCAAACAACTGAAGCGACGTGATGCAATCGTCGAGTCCAGTTTCAGTTAGTACAATTATGTCGAAGTCACAATCGGTGGATATCAGAAACAAATCGTCGATTTTCGTTTTTCAGCCTCGCACGTTTTGATAATAAATAGAAATATCACTATCACAAACGGACAAATGCTGTAAAGAGCAATGATTGAATGCAGAAGAACTAAATACATCCAAATACTCGCCTTTGATGGGAGCCCTTGAGCTCCCACCGCTGCGAAAAATGTGTTGCATTCAAACAATTGTCATCCGGAGAACCGATGTCGTTACTGCTGGTTGGTCTCGGGAGAAAATAAGCGATCACATCACGTTTTTTGAAACGTCGACAAACTCTTTAAACACCAAGCCGGTTGGCCAACAGGCAGGATCGAGAGCTTGCTGCTTGAGTGCTGGATCAAGACCAATCTTGAAAGAAATGTAGGTCATATTGGCTATGTCCACACCCTTAGGCACAAGTCGAATAACATCAAATGGATCAGACGAATGAAGACAACGGGTGACTATCTTTTTTACATCATCATTGCTTATCAATGGTTGAAAGCCCGACAGATAGAGCCAAAATCTAGGTGGAGGTGCTGCCGGTGTGACGAAAGCAACTGAGAGATCATCAAAATCCATTGAGTTAGTGCCTCGATCGGCAGGTGGTAGTTTTGATGTGTCATTATCCACACGACGACGCTTCCTGTTAGAATTTGGCCATAAAGGTGTCCTGGGATCACGAGTCGTAGAGGGTTTCCGAGTTGAAGTATTTGCAATACAATCAACTTTTTTGCTGAGTACTTCAACAATACCAGACAATTGTTCAATTTGTCTATTAATATTGTTAGTTGTCTCAGTTGGAGACAAACGTTTGTTTTGATCCGCCATGTACGCACGAATAGATCGACCATTAAGCTTGCCTTGCGCGAAAACATCCTTGCATGAGCGCAAATTGAATCCGCAGCAATTTGGGCTAATGTGAAAAGTAGTATCACACATTCCACAACGTATTGACTCAAGATCATTGATTTCGTGTTGACACTCTCCGCATTGTTTTTTCTCTATCTCTGCTTCGTACTGATGTAAATCAATATGTTGAGTACAACACTCCCAAAATCGTAAAAAACTAAGCGTAGAAAACTCTCACGATGTTCCAGAATGTTACTTATACTATGCTGTTCTTTCATTTTTTGCATGTTTTTTTTTAATAAGACGCACATCTAATTTCGTTTTATTTACAGTTTTTAACGAAGTTACAGAAATTTCGACATTTTCTATAGGATGAAAATACCTAATATGTCAATATACTCACTTTGAAAGAATCATTCAATTCTTATAATCATGTGACATCCCTATCAACATGTCGTATCTAAACTATTTCTCATTTAGATACTTGTTTGAAATTTTTGATATTTTAACTACTAACGAAACCTGACTTATATCAGCACTTGCTACGAAAACAGCTTTTTGTTATAAGCTTGTTAGGGCTTGATGATCGGGATACTTTAAATAACTATCAATTAAAAATGACAAAAATAAACTTAAGTACTGATCCTCTACTCTCTTCCAAACAGAGATATCTGCAAACGGATAATGATTGAACGGTCCCTCCAGCTCGATGCCAACAGTTCTAGCTCGAGCAGTTCCCGCTGTGCTATTCGTCCCACTGATCTGCCGACCGAACATCGCCGATGGATACGACATCGTGAGCTTTTATTAATACTTGTCCTGTCAAACAGTCGCTTAACGATTTTTATTTTACTTAACAGCTTCATTTCCCACTCCGATGGAAGAACCGAAAAAGGTGCTCAAAGCTCAGTATCTTGGTTCGATGGAAGTGAACCAACCTACCGGAATTGACGTCCTGAATGATGCCATCGACAAGGTGGCAGCCGGTTGTCCGGTGGAAAATTGGGAGAACGTTAACGTTTCGGTGGCGCCCAGTATGATTAGTGTGAACACCTCGGTGAGTGTAAATTAGCACGCGTTACCTTGATTTTTTGCATGGAATAATGGTTGTTCTAACATATCAGGATCCCGAAGCACGACTTTTGTGCGAATGTCGAGTGAGATACCTTAGCTTTCTAGGAATCGGACGGAATGTCAAATACTGTGCATTCATTATGCACACAGCTCAGGATAAATTTTTGGCACATGTGTTTCATTGCGAACCATCCAGCGGGGCACTTTGTAAGACGATAGAAGCTGCGTGTAAGGTAGGCTCTGGTACAAAATGTGGAACTATGTTGCTTTTAATGGTTTAATTGACAATTGACTAGCTTCGGTATCAAAAATGTCTTGATGCCCATCCTGAAGGAAACGGTCGCTACTCGGCTGATTCACACACTCCGGGAAAAGGAATTGGTGCGACTTTAAAAAACTTGATGAGCTCGTTCTCACTTAAAAAGGATAAGGCCAGCTCCTGAGAACGAGCTAAATCACTGCAGGTAACGTCCATTTTGAAATAGTGTGTTGTTCGTTTCGCTTAAAAAAGTAAAATACCTCGTTTCTACCCGTCCATCCAACTTATCCTGGATATCTTGATCGAACATTAACAAAATCGCAAACCGTTGTACCCGCATTTCCAACTGTAGTAAATCAAGCCCCCGATTGTAATTTAGGAAATCTGGCCACAGACCCCGGAGCGGGAGGTAATCCCCCATCGGCACCTGCAGTCTCCACTGATAAACAAGAAAATCTTCGAGTATTCCAACAGTCCGTAGCATATGATGCTGCCAGTAGCCTGGCAAAAAACTGCACTCATCACCAGCGTAAGCCGCAAACCATCCTCATCCGCGCTGTCCGCTGCATCGGCCGCATCGACGGAAACGATCCCCACAATGGAATCGCACATTTACAGCCATCGTGTCGCTATTGCCGCAGTCACAACCAGATACGGCAATCATCTTAGTACCAGTACTGCTACTACCACTAACAGTAGAACTAATTACGATAGTGATATTATTGATGCTATTACCGACAGCACTACCAAAACCACCAATAGATCTACTATCAGCGACGTAGCCTCAGTGAATTCATCATTGCTGCCATCGTCGACGGGTTTTCCAACGGATTACCGGGAACAACCATCGACGGATCGGTCGGGTGATCCCAGTAGTAGTTCCGACGATGGACGTGAGTCTAGCAATTCTAGTAAGCTGAACTGTGTGATAGAAGAATGCTTATAATTGTACTTGTATGTGTGTTGATATCGATTTGGTTTGGTTGCTGCCACAGCAAAAAAGGCTCAACAGGGTGGGAAGCTTTTCAATTGGTGGAGATTTTCTTAGCAGTTTTTTTTAAAATTTCGTCTGGCAGCTATATGTGAATCTGATGAATGGTAATCTAGGAGGAAATTTTCAGTAAAGATTTAGGCAGGTTATCGGTTGTGTATAGTTAGAGGAACATGTCTAGGGTAATTCAATCTGTCGATAGAGAAGTCTAATGGCATCCATTGTTAAATCATTCAACAGAATCAACTACCGAATTCTTCTATAGAAGGTATTAAGACAGGGTGCAACTCAAAAGTTTATTCACTAGCTATGCTTCAATTTTTGTGAGTCTTATGAGTTAAATTTAATTTCTGTGCGTGATCTTCAATCAGGAATGTGTTCCCAATAGGGTGGGACAAAATTTATATTTCAGCTATGAAATGAATTAAGGAGTGTATCGAAAAGTAGTTAGCAACATTGATTATTGAATAGCGAAAAAAAAAAACATATTTGACATCAGTTTTCGATATATTGTAGAAAAATTACATTTTTATGCATTTCACAGATTATATAGAAGAAAATCTTAGTTTAAGTGAAACGCTCGCACTTTGGACTTGACATTCTTCATTAAATTCTGCACAGTTACTTTTGTGACTGTCAAGTTTTTTTTTTGAACTCCGGCATGCCGCTTGACAATTGCCCAATACCTCTCAATTGGCCGAAGATCCGGGCAGTTCGGTAGGTTGATGTCCTTTTCCACGAATTGTACATTTTTTTTTGACAGCCACTCTAGAACGGCTCTAGTTGGCGTAGTGGGCTGAAGCCAAATCCGGCCAGAAGAGAGGAGGAGTCTTATGCTTTCTGTACAGTGGCAGCATTCTCTTCGTCAAACATTCTTCCTCGTACACCTTGGCGTTAATTGTGCCCTAAGTGAAGAAAATCGACGACCGCAAACCACAGGTACAAATTGCTTGCCAGACCAACACCTTCTGCCCAAACTTTTCCATCGTCACCGTGGTGTCAGCGTCCTGGTACACCGATTTCGTATAATATTGCGGTCCGGGCAGCGCTCGAGAGTCTTCCTTGGCGTAGGTTTCGTCGTCGATCAGGATGTATCCGTCTTTATTCTGTAGAATCCGGTTATACAGTTTTCGCGGTCTTGTTTTGGTTTGAACTTGCTGTACCAGGGACTTTTTCGGCACCTTCTGTTTCTTGTACGTTTTCAGGGAGTTCCGAACTTTGATCCGTTGAATCATACCGATGCTGGTGTTGAACTGCTTGGTCAAATCCCGCGTCGACGCCGATGGGTTTTTCCTGATGTACTCAACCACTTTTAAATCCCGGCCGGGCTGGCTGGGACCCGTTTTCCTACCGGATCGGGGCAAATCCTTCATGGAAAGGGTCTTACCGAACTTCTCGATAATATTTTTAAAACTGGTGTGGTGCACTTTTACCCGTTTTGCAATTTCGTTGTACGTGACACCACTTTCTGAGCACCAAGTGTGCAGAATTTTCTTTCGCGTTTCCGGATCAATTCGACTCATCATTGAAACGATAAACCGTACCGAAACCAATCGATTGCGCAGCTGTTATTGACATGTAAACAAACATGTCACCGCAAAACACGCTGCAAAAAATTAAGCCATTTCAGAGTAATAATTGTTTGAATGTTGCTAACTACTTATCGATACACTCTTTATGCCAATTTTTAGCTTGATCGGTGAAACTTTATTTTCGCACCCGAGGTCTGTACGGCATTTAGTATTAGGAAATTGACTTTTTGCAAAAAAATCGTCTGGCGATTTAATCATATAATGCATCACTGCTACTGCTAGTGCTCGTCATATGATATGACTTTCTTTTACTGTGCTATAATGGTTAATCTGAGTAGTTTGGTGTCTACACGACAATTACTCAGCATACTAACGGTCCAGCTGATTTTTTTTGTAAAATGTCAGTTTCCCCATATTAAATCTCATACAAGATTTGAACCTCGTGCGCGAAAATATAGTTTTACAGATGTAGCTGGTGTATTTTCGGAATTGCAATTTGTCGGATTAGATCGTTCCGCCAAATATTCAATCCAATACATTTTGTCTATAAAACTGAAGGATTGATTATGTTTATTCCATTCGTGTATTGTTGGATACCAAAGGCGGCACTACAACTAGGTTCTATTGCTTAAATTGGACGCGGCTCGAAGGCGTTATATTCTTCGCTGATTTGACATATACTTGAGAAATATAGCTTAGTGTGAAGTCCGTATCAGCTTCATTGGAACATATGAATTAAGCACGCTCAGAAATGATTTGTTCGTCTTGCTCTAGGGAACCTTTCCTGGTGAATCCCTGAATTTTCTTTCGTATGCCGATCGTTTAGGTCTGATCCGTTTTGACCGGAACGCCGATTGGATTTACATTCCCATTCTTCAGTAACATTTTCTTCCACTGATCTCATGTAAATATTACCTGAAACCTGTTTAGTTTGGCAGGTCATACGAATATAAGTAGTACTAAAACAAAAGCAATATTAGATATAACACTTTTATTGACTTAGCCATTAACTAAAACCAGTGTAAACCTAGGTACAGCTACAATTAACAAGGACACCAATACACTCCAAAAATAAATGAAGACGAATCAAGAGATGAACACGCGTCGATACTTGCTCGATTTTATATAAGATTTGAAAAGTATCAAAAAATGGCCTTGCTTAAGTCATTACAATATTGCTGTATCAAAGGCAATATGCAAGGATACGGGATTCATAGAACAGAGTTCGCACGTCTTGAATGAGGGTAACTGATGGATTGCCCCGGTTTTGCCTTTCCGAGTAAAGTTTGCAATGGATCACCTTTAGAATATTGCGCGTCTGCTCTAAAGTGTAAAACTCGAGCAATCCACGCCACCAGTGTTTCTCAATGAAAAACACCATAAGCTACCGTCATTCTGGCGTTTCTTTGATCTGTTGTAATGACTTATCGAAGGCCATTTTATGGTATTTTGAAATCGAGCATGTTTTGACGCGTGTTCGTTCCTTAATTCGTTTTTATTATTTTTTTAGGGTGATTTGGTGTCCTGTAGCTGTACTAAGTTTAACTTTGTTTTCAGTTAATGGCTCAGTCAATAAGTCTATTATGTATTGTTTCAATTATTTTTGTTTCAGTAGTACTGATATTTGCATGACTTACCGTAGTAAGCAGGTTTATGATTATATTCACTTGCGGACAGCTGATTTTTGTAAGTGACCATCGATTTACATGGATATATTGTCTTCTGATCAAAGGTCACATAAAATGAAACCGACTTTTTTGAGTGAGATTTGGTTCACATGAACAAAGAGGATTGTGTACAAGGCCGTCACTTATAGCGTTATATCTCCGGAACCGGAAGAGAATTTCGAATTTGATCCACTTCAAAAGTCTCCAAGAAAATTGTGCGGATGGAAAAATTTTTGAAAGGTACATAAACACAAACACACACCCACATTTTCCGATTTCATTGAGCTAATTCAAATAGTATACAACACGTGGGGGTTCCGGAGCTCCGATCGAGAATTAGGTTTTCTAACAATTCTATTATTTTTCAATAAAGATAGGCAAAACATATTTCAACATTCATATTTTAAAACTTTCGCCTAGTAGTGTGTATGATCCCGCAAAATAATACAGTCTCCTTTCCTATAGAACTGACTGTATTTTGCGCTATCATTATTATTCAGTTGGATCATCTGTATTTTCTCTTGCTCGAGGACCGATCGACTTGTGAATAGGTTCACTGTATTGGTAAAACAGTGGTTTTCCCATAATACTGAGGATATTACTTTCCAGCTGACTGTTTTGTCTTTGGGCGCTTTTTACGTGGTTCACCGGATGCAGTCCTCTCAGATGATGATCGTTTTGATTCCAGAGTGAATTAACGGATCCATGTTTCAATCATTGTCACACATTAATGGGAAAATCTGATTGATTACTTGTAAACATGACCAAACACTGCTCTGAATCATCAACACGTTGTTGTTTTTGATTGACTGTATCTATATTTACTGTCACTTTTTTCTGATTAACCGGAATGTCATGAAATTTCACAAATCGTTTATTGAAAATTGGTACTTTATAAAAGCCATATAGATTTGATGATGATAGCGCCATATATGTGACAGTCACGCGACTTATTTAGTGAACTGTATCATATTGTCTTAACAGATGTGGTAAGTTCAGACGCAAGACACTTCTAATCGAAGTCTGGCTAAATTTTGAACTTTTGCTTAAAACGATATGGTTTTTAGAAGATTCACGCATTTGACTATCTCCAACTTGGTCTCGGTGAATATTCATGATCGGTGTCATCGATAGTCATTCCTTTATCCGATGCGAGAATAAATTTTCAACCATTTGTGAGGAAATTATTCCAATTCAAGATTCAAAAATCATCAATTCCATAAAATCCTGTCAAATTTTACATTGAAGAATTACGAGTTTTAGTTTGAATGTAATCTAAGGGCCAATAATGACCGCTTCATTATCGAACAGCCAACCGTTTCACCTTATTCTGAGGAATGTTTTCCCATCGCTCACACTCATGTTCTAGTGTTAAAAACTTAAGTTCACTATCGACAGATTTTTGGTGGAACCCTATGAATTACACTGAGTTTGATTGTAGTGCTAAGTTAGGACATGAAAGTACGAACGATTTAGAAAGAAAGCAGAAGGGACAGTTTCTGATGTGGAAAGATTCTAGTTTTAGCTGTGAGGAGTTATCCTACAGGGTATTATGTACGTCTTGGTTTGATTTGTATTGAGTTTTAGTAAGACTATTATATGTCTGAAACGTTAGAATAGACGTTATTTACGAAACCGGTGGAAAGTATTCTATAATCTAGATAAGTAAAGTAAATCATCAAGTAATTACTACGCGCTTCTATTCAAACCATCCCAATACGAAACGAAGGATACATATCCAACTTTTTCTGAGGAACTAAATCATTTGGTGATTTCCGTTCTCGGAGGTGTATTATTTGAATACGCGCGAAGAAATATTTTTCAGCTATTAGATGTCAGACTAAAGTTGTAGTTGTTTGTTCTTTTTACGCTAGTCCAGTGTAATTTATGTTTGTAAAGCAGGACCAATTTTCGATTCCACATGAACTATACAAGTAAAAGCAGATACGCGTTTTCTGCAAACGCAAGGTATTTACACCGAAAAGCAAAACATTGCCATAATGAATCTGTCGTGGATGACTGTGACCACATATATAAACAGTAATGAAGCTATCTTGAAAATAGAAACAATCGATTAAGTGCTTGAAAGTATGTAACATGATTTAGAATGCAGCTAAGTTTTGTTTGTTTACGACCTAGTTTAGTTTGCACTGGATACAAGCAGACTTGAAATATTTACATATGAAACACCAGCAAACCATTGATTTCGATCCACTAGGAAATTTGTCCAGAATATGTCCATTGTATCAATCGAAAAACACAACAAGCTCTCATGCAAAATCAATACAAATAAAAATAGAAAACAATTATAGATTATACAATGTGGTAAAACAGTGTAAGCATTCGCATTTTAGCAGAATTTAAGCAAATCATAACAGAAATGCAGTGCACTAAAAGAGCTAAGCAAACAAACATTTTCACATTCACGCTAACTGCATCCAATCGTATGAATGTAAATAAACGAAATGAAAAGTTTCCATCAATATTTCTTGCCTTCAAACAAAAAAAAGTGTATTCAGAAATATATGACAAACTAGCTGAAACAAAACAGTATATTTATAAAAAATATATTATTTTTTATCTAGGAGCTTTTGTGACAAACTATTGGAAGAAGTCATTCATGTGAAGAAATGCTATTTATATTCGCCCGAAGAAAAATAGTGGAAAGCTGCTGCACATAGTGATATTATTAATCGATTGCTTCATTGAACGAACGTAAATTTAGAATTTATTTCGGACAAGCCGGACATACTGCATAAGTTGACTGGAGTAACTGAGTGAAATTCGAAAGTAACAACAACGTTTTTGCTAGTAAACATTTCGAAAATACTATGAACAAAAAAAAAGAACATTACTGAAAACTGCAATGTTAGGTATAAAGCATCCACTCACACAAAAGCGAAAATGCATGGTGGCAAAGAGAAACCGCTAAAAATGAAGGCAAAACAAAACCGCATTAACTAAACAATAACCAAACTATGGCTTGCTTTTCGCACTCGTGCACAATTGTATTCAGAATAATGTCAAAATACAAACAAAACCCGTTCGTAATAAAAAAAAAACTGCTGCAGCAACTGGCTTGAAGTGAAATAATAACGACTAAAGTTTAATGTAAGCAAAAAAATAAATATGAATCTGCTTTGTTGATAGGAAGAACTGTATTCACCACATTAATAGTTAGGCGGAGATGACTAAGGTTGACAGGAACAGTTACACATCAAAGCTAATTAAACATGATGTCATTGTTGTATCGGTATCGGTATCGGTAACAGTATTTTGAATACAGTAATAATTGAGCTATTTTTTTTGTTTAGAACAAAAACATAACTAATTTTTAATCTAGTGGTAGCTGCGAAGTTCTGTATGCCACATACAGATTATCAGCTAGTCATACACACCCAGAAAAAATAATGTGAACTCACGTCTTTTTAGAAGGGAATATTAAGGCGTAAAGAATGTTTCGATTTTTTTATATTTTTAGGCACCGAAACACGCCTGCGTGAAAAGCTTGATGGTATGTTTGACATATATTTAAATCGATATTGCAATATTCAGTCGTTTGACGAATTACGTTCCTAAATGAATTTTGTCATATGGGCGTAACCGGCGTCACTTGTAAATTTTATTTTTTTCTACTGGGTAATTTGTCTCCGCCTAACTATTAATACAGTAAATATGGAACAACAAAAAACTGAAAGAAATAGGAATCAGCTGGGAATAATTATTGGTACATTATGCTTAAGAAGTATTATTACAAACAGAAACTCTCGCAGTTTAGCTGTGGAATCAGCTGCACCCATATAATACGGTGGACTCGATGGCATACGACAATTATACTTCAAATTGTTCCCAGCTGAACGTTGTTTTTCGCAGAGCATTTTGTCGTTGATAACAAAATTGGAAAAACCGAATCAAGGAATGACTGCATCGCTATTGATTACTGTGTAAAATTGTATAAAAGTAAATAAAAAATTTGAAAATGAAATAATTGTAGTATTATCTTCAATTAGGGTATCACATTTCTCTTACTATTTGTAAATGGTTTACGTATTGTTTCAATTTATTATATGTTTCTGTATCGCATGTAAAATCGCAGTCAAGCATTGTTCGCAAGATGAAGCTCTAAGGACTGTATTAAAAAAAACCTGTTTTAATCCACCTAGTGGTGTAATGATGCCTTTTTCATATCAATCATACTATCATATATAATACTGTGGTATTCTTCAAAATAATTCTCTGCGATTCTTGAAAGAATAACCGAAATCGGTTTGTTTGACCGTCTACTGATAAAAACTATCAATTGGAAAAGATTTGAGGTCGATTTAGAAAAAAAAAATGGTTTTTCCTATTTTCAGTGATGGTATACAATTTTTAACCCACTTTACCCTATATTTCCGGATCCGGAAGTCGGATCCGCGTGAAATTCAGGAATTAGGTATGGGACCACATGACCTTTCATTTGAATCTAAGTTAGTGAAAATCGGTCGCTCCATCTATGAGAAAAGTTGGAACACATTTTTTCTTTTTTTGCACAGTTTACCCCATAACTCCCGAACCGGAAGTCGGATCCAGATAATATTCAGGAATTTTGTATGGGACCGCAAGACCTTTCATTTGAATCTAAGTTTGCAAAAATCGGTTCAGCCATCTCCGAGAAAAGTTAGTGCAAAAAATCGTTACATAGACACATACGCACATACACACACACATACACACACAGACATTTTGCGTACTCGACGAACTGAGTCGAATGGTATATGACACTCGGCCCTCCGGGCCTCGGTTCAAAAGTTGGTTTTCAGAGTGATTGCATAACCTTTCTATATGAGAAAGGCAAAAAGGGGGAAAACCCATGAATGATCACCAAAATTTGTTTTATATCGGATATTTTTGGAACTCTCAGCTTTGATTTTGCAAAGTGGGTTTATTAAACGTTCTCTCCTAGGGAAAATACCCGTACCTTGGACTTAACGCTACCCGTCAAATTTTGTGCAACGCATGCCCCATATCATTCACTCTTCCATCAAAACCATGGTCACTTTTGATGACCCTTTCCGTTCATAATTTCCTAGAACTTTTCTATAAGACGAAGTTCTGACGAGTTTTGATCACCGGTTTCGCACAATAGCAAAATGCCAGATCTCACCTCCGTGTGATCGGAGGAAGGACAACAGATACTTCTGGACACAATTTGCTGTTAGTTCAATCCAAGATGCATTTTTTATTCATTTGATTGTGCATTATTGGTCATCTCAAAACTAATTACAGTTACTTAACTAGGCTGTATGAAAAAACTAACAATTGTTTCGTTTACTGCAGTTTATGCAGATTGCTCTGCAACCGATTTATCTGCTCTTGTCCAAGATATTCGAAATTTTTCTATAGTTGTAACTTGTTGTTTATATTGTGAGAGTTCTCTCTTTACAAGAGCCTAATACCGCTCGATAGGTCGCTATTTCATTCTGTTTATCATAACGGTTCGGTACAGTTTTCACCTTGAACTACTTCATACCTTGTTATTTGGTTTTAATTGCCGCATAATGTCTACTATATCGATTTTGATTGGTTTTTTTCGGCAAGCATTAACTGAGAGAGACGAAAGATATGAAAATGATAAGACGGATAGGTATTCTAGATTGAATCAGTTATAAATTTAGAACGGAAAAGTTAGCCTAGGCAGGCTCATATAGGCATGATCAGAAGAAAGAAATGAATTCTATTTTACCTTCTACTTGAGGGGGTCGAACACTAAATTCGAGTCCCCAAGTATGGTCGTGTAACAAGTGTAGTTCTTCACCACACTATGCTACTGACACCGGCAAAATAGAATTCAGATCTTCCCGCCTAGATAACATATACATGAGTTGGTTAAAATGTAACAAAAAATTCGATCTCTACTGAGTGTCTGGCCGTGTCGTTTGATGCGATATGCCCTCCGTTGTGTGCGGAACGAAAGGCTACGAGTAGTTCAAACACAATAGGTATAGGGTTGGCACTTCTAACTTGGTGCCTAAAAAGCATTATACACAGCTGCGGTGTCAGTAGTAAAAGAATAATAATCGCGTGATCGGATCTAAGCGGGAAGATTTGAATTCTATTTTGCCGGTGTCAGTAGCATAGTGTGGTGAAGAACTACACTATTTACACGACCATACTTGGGGACTCGAATTTAGTGTTCGACCCCCTTAAGTAGAAGGTAAAATAGAATTCATTTCTTTCTTCTGATCATGCCTATATGAGCCTGCCTAGGCTAACTTTTCCGTTCTAAATTTATAACTGATTCAATCTAGAATACCTATCCGTCTTTTCATTTTCATATCTTTCGTTTCTCTCATTTAATGCTTGCCGAAAAGAACCAATCAAAATCGATATAGTACTTCATACCTTACCGAAGCTTCGAAGTATGCACGAAAGTTTGAGACATTTTTATTTTTTCTAGCCACTATACGTACCAAAGATCTGATCTCGTATGGAATATTTGTTTCACCTTCACGTCCTTCTCCTAGTTCATGAGATCCGTTTTTGTTACGCTCTCAGTCTTCCTGGCTGGTCAAACATATTTAAGAACGTTATGATCAGTGCTTGAAGGAAAACTAAGTATTTTTGCAAATTATCTTACTGACAAATCCGAATGTTCATTGCGACGGAACAGAATTGCTTTTCCCACTTGCTCTTTTTTGGACGCCATCTTCGATCTTAAGGTGAAATGTAGCGGAATGCGAAAATCGTGTTTTTGATCAATTATTCAAAAACTAGACCGATTTTCGAAAAACCAAAAACAGTTTAATCAAATTTATCATTCTAAGTATTCTTAGAATTTTGAAATTTTGCTTTGCCGAGCCGTAATTGGTTTTTGAAATGTATAAACGGTAACTGTTCCGTTCCACGAGGATGATTTTAGAATTAAAAAGTAGTGTTTGTAACAGAATTTCACAAAGAATCTGAAAATGCAACTCAAATTCATAAAATTTTAGCTAAAACAACCGAAATTTGAAAAAGTTTACATAAACTTTTCCGCATTTTTTTATTGCTTGCGCGTTGTTGTTTCGTATTGAGGTGGTGTGAGAAATGCACGGTAGGCACGGTGGCATTATATCGTGAGCAAAAATTACATATAAAATTATGACGCGAATTTATGCAGCATTGGGTTTTGTGTCGAAATAAAAACGTTTGTTTATTTTCTTAGTAACTGTCATTTGTAATGCTAATAATGTCCAATTCTGTTGAGTTCAATGGATTGATGTTGCTGAAGCCATAAAGCCTGGCTGTGTGATATCGTATAACAGGTATTATTTTAGATTGTAGTAATTTTTATAGCAAAACTATAACTTCATCATTGACAAGCTCCTGAATGAAATACAAACCAAGTATTATCGTGATACAAACAATGTGATAAACATTAAAAAACAACAGGCATATACATGGTTAGCAAAGTGGTCAATTCATATACATATAACCTCATGTTAGTCATTCATAATTACTCATGATTTATAGCTCTAGTGTAAGAGTAATCACTATCAATAACGATTGAATTAGCATATATTCAAAATGTGAAGGATTCAAAAATCCATTATGTCCAGTCTTTTTCACAAGCCAATATAACGAGAGGTAAGCCCACTGCGCTCAATCATTGAAAAAAGTTCTTGTTTCTATGTGTCCGTTTTTCTTGGTATGCTTTGTGCGACGGTTCGTTCAACTGAAGCGGATAAAATTTTGCGCGCATTTTTGACGCTAAATTTCACCTTAAAGCTTGAAGTATCACTAAAATTTGCTTTTACACAATGATCATCGTCAGTCTGCGAAATATTTCACGCGTTGATGAAATATTTCTAGAGATATCTATATTTCCGGGTGTCCAGATTTTGTCGCGAGCAAACCATATTTGACCGTTGATTATGTCGGTCATTATGTACAGCTTTTTGGGTCTGCCGCACCAAGTAACTTCTCGTTGTCCATTTCAATGCATTTCGGTTTCACAAAACACTAGTGGTACAGCTTCCTGGCGCAAGATTTGGCTGTTAAGTTCTGTTTATAGGTTGGATTAGACTTCTTCGTTACCTTGAAGACATTAGGTTCGGTCCGCTTCATTTTCTGTTGGACGAACCTGACAGATGATTGGCATCATCCCGAATCAGAAAGTTCGGATTGTGCTTCAAGTGATATCTCATTTTCCTTTCGCTCACAGGGTTACATTTTGTAACATTTGTTCCGCTGCCAGATCGCCGCGGTAAAGTTGAACATCACACGGGACACGGTTGAATTGACGATTCCCAACTATTTATTATCCACCTGTGAGACTGACCTGGATTTTCTATCACATCGCACAACATTTTTTGTTGAAGCAATTCCTATTTGAAAGCCGTCTCGATAACCCCTTGACCGATTGTAACGAAATTTTGCACATGGAGACGTCTCATTTTAAGCTAAATTTTCCTAAAATATTTTCCTAAAATCTCATTAATATTTACCCATCAAATAAATAGTAATACATAGAACAATATGTTGTTTTTTTTTCGAGTACCGTTCTTAAACTAGTGATTCCTAAATCTATTTAGTCGATTGCAAACTTCTGATTTAACATTATTTTTACTGTTCCTTATGTGAGAAACTACAAAATTCTATGCTATTTAGTTTATTTTGCAGTGATCCAGGGTTAAATGCTAAATTAAGATTCGAAGAGCAACGTTCTTTGTTGCAACATAACGGAAAAATGAGACAATGAAATCTCACATATAAAGACTGTCCCAGAAAGAATGGACGCACTTTGATTTCGCTGTAAAAAATTCACAAGTGTTAGATATTCAAATTTTATTCGATATACTGATAATATTAGACTACAAAAACAGAATATTATTCTCAACATTTGCTACTTAGCCATTGTAGACTAGCTGGCGCACCTTCTTGCGAACGATCCTCATTAAATTCCGTACAGACTTCTTGGCGACAAGTTTTGACCCTTTTTCCTAATCTCTTTCGAACTGTTGAATGGTTTCGGCTGCCGAGACATGTTTCCTAAGATGTGCCTTAGTTAATGTCCAAAATTTCTCAATTGGTCGAAGTTGTGGGCAATTTGGTGGATTCATGTCTTTTGGGACGAAAGTGACTTTTTTGGTAGTATACCATTCCACCGTTGATTTCGAGTAGTGGCAAGAAGCAAGATCTGGCCAGAAGACAACAGGATCCTTGTGGCTTCGAATCATGGGTAGAAGTCGTTTTTGTAAACATTCCTTGACGAATATTTCGCTGTCCATTGAAGCAGTGGTGATGAAGGGTTTCGAAATCTTACCGCAGTTACAAATTGCTTGCCAGACCATACCTTTCTTACCAAAATTTTCGACTTCAATCGATGTCTCGGACTGGTTTAACACTTGCCCTTCTCGCACCATATAATATTGTGGTCCAGGCAAGGATTTATAATCGAGTTTCACGTAGGTTTCGTCAAGTTTCAAGTAAGAATCGTATTGTACAGCTTTCGAACCCTCGGCCTGATCGATACTTCTTGTTTCGAACTACGTTTTGGTTATTTCTGCGTCTTCTTCCATACTTTCTGGGACAGTCTTTATTTATCCTGCAGAAGAATTGTATGTTCATTAGATTTATTAGGAGAAAGCCTTTATTTGTGTTTGCGTGCAGAATTGGATCACAAGAGTGAGACTGGAAATTGAACAACACCGGCCGTGCAAATCCTGGACGTATACGGAGTGCTGTATAACCGGGTTGTCTTCTGAGTTGCGTTTCATAACACACAGAGAAGTTCAGTTGAAAAAACGGGTTCTTCGGATTGAAGAAGGTTGCTAGTTTCGGCCTGTCCCCCAGTTCTTCGCAAGTATCATTTCATCAATAATTTTTTCTGTCTGTTCTTTCGTGGATTAATGTTAAAGTACAGTTAAGTTTAGGAGAAGTGGGGGTAAGTCTGCCACTGTGGGGAAGCACGCCACCCTAAGTGTTTCACTAAATAACTCTTTTACTACTTAATCAATAACACATCACTGTAAGCTTTCAAAAGTCAAGTAAAATTAAAAAAAAAAGAAAAAAAGGGAACCACGGAAGAACGGATGTTAGTTTTCGGCGCGGAAGGTAAAGTGTACAGCACTAAAGTAATAATTGAATCCCATTTCAAACGATCAATAATGATTGCCTATTCTATATTCTCGCAGTAGGATTCCAAGTGTGGGGAGTTTCAGCAAAGACGTGTTCCGATTACTATGGTGTTTGATTTATTTAACTGGGGCCATGGAACTACAAAAAAAAAAGACTGGCAATGTGAGTTGGAGCCAACAACTGTTAAATATTGCCAAGGATAGTGAAATTCACTTCCGAGGTATACGAGTAAATGTTTTACTTTTAATTGTGAGCCAAAAAAACTCGAATTATACTAGCATCAGGAAACAGGAATGAATAACATCATTAACGTAGCCCCAAATTTGGTTTTCACAGTAATTCTTAGGTTGTTTGGGTTTAATGTCGGTTTAACTACAGTGGAGTTTCGCATAACTCGGTTCACCGGAGGCAGGGAAAAACGAATCTGGCAGGAAAAAACGAATATGGCAATCAAATTTTTTATTTCTCATACCTATATGACATTGGGCATACAGTACAGGGTACAGAGCTCGTAGTTCTGACGAAGGGTTTCTTGAGTTGTTCGGATCATGCGAACAAATTGTGCAAAGTGCTTGTTGTGTAATCTCTCATATTCCTACCTGTAGTTTCTTTTTTTTTCGCTAGTTTTAGGAAATGATACGTAGGCACGGAAGGATACGAATCTCTGAATTACGTAGGGAAGAAAGTTACGTTGTTACAGAATACTTTAACTTTTTTACAGGGCTTAGTCATGAAAGATCTTACCGTTTGGTTCACTTCATTTAATTTACAAAAAAAAACTAAGGAACATCCGATACACTTATCAATTTAGAAGCCCTAATCATGTTAAAACTAGGTTTGAAATTATGAGTCCTATTTTTTATATTTATTATTATTTATATTTTTGCCTTTCTCATAAAGAAAGGCTATGCAATCATTGTGAAAATCGACTTTTTATCCGAGGCCCGGAGGGCCGAATGTCATATACCATTCGACTCAGCTCGACGAACTGAGTAAATGTCTGTGTGTGTGTCCGTCCGTCCGTGTGTGTGTGTGTATGTGTGTGTGTATGTAACAAAAATATGCACTCACTTTTCTCAGAGATGGCTGAACCGATTTTCACAAATAAAGATTCAAATGAAAGGTCTCATGGTCCCATAGCCTGCTATTGAATTTCATTCCGATCCGACTTCCGGTTCCGGAGATATAGGATGATATGTACCAAAAAAGTGAAAAAAATATGCACTCACTTTTATCAGAGATGGCTGAACCGATTTTCACAAACTAAGATTCAAATAAAAGGTATTATGGTCCCATAGCTTGCTATTGAATTTTATTTTGATGTGACTTCCGGTTCCGGAGTTATAAGGTAATATGTGAAAATTTGTGAAAAAGTTTAAACTCAATTATCTCTGGAACAATTCAACCGATTTTCGCAAAATAAGATTTAAATGAAAGGTCTAATAATATCCTAAAAATTTATGGAACATTTTATCTGGATCCGACTTCCGGTTTCGGAACTAAAGCGTGATAAGTGGAAAATTACCAATTTTATTAGTATTTTTCCACGAACGATGGTTAAAAACAGGTACAAATCCCATAAAACTGTCTGATAAATTCTTCTTGTTTACAGAGCTTGTTAGCTTGTGGGCATGAAAACTTAATTCGGCACTACTGGTCCCCTCTTTTCCTGGTCCGAGAGTACCGAAAGTGGAGAAGAAAAACTCCTAAAACTAAATTCACTTCGATTTCTCTGCTATGCTTGAACCGATTTTCACAAATCTTGATTTGAATTAAAGTTCATACTGTCTTTAAAGCTACTGTGAAATTTCATCCGGATCCGACTTCCGGTTCTGCAGTTACCGGGCGATGAGTGTCAACGTTTTCAAATCGCCATATAGAGTGACAATATGTACAACACCGAAAGAAGAAGAAAACACAAAACGAACAAGGCGTGCTTTGTTCTATTCCGTACACGTTGTGTAGTGATGTCAATAATAATAATAATAATAATAATAATAATCGGAAGAATTGGAAAAGTGTGATCAAAAACTGCAAAAAGGATCTCACTCACTTTTCTTGGAGATGGCCAAATCGATTTTCACAAACTTATAGGTTCAAAAGAAAAATCTTACAGTTTCATACGGAATTCCTTAATTTGTTTTGGATACTACTTTCGGTTCCGGTACTACAGGTTAAACAGGATTTATAGAGTTTGTGAGATTAGATCCGAACAAATTATCCTATTTCTATTCAATAAACAGTTGTTTTTGCGAATGTCACGGTTATATTTATGATGTAATAAGTAATATGAGAAAGGCATCATTACACCACTAGGTGGATTAAAATAGGTTTTATATCTATACAAGCATTTGTTAGCAAGTTACGAAGCTCATTATTTAAGTCTCATTATCCATCTGTGAGCTCTAGGAATCACTGTTCTAAACCGAAGATTGTTAGAACCTAAAATACTCATGATTTGGTTGAACTTTATCTCCTGAAGGCTATTCCAGTCCAATCCCAGCCAATGCTGACATACAATAATGAGCCTCATGCTGAACGTGAGCCTTCGTGATATCTTTGATTGTGCGACAACCCGCAAGAGCCATTGTGTTATCCAGTTCGTGTTGTAGCAGTCGAACAATTTCTTCTACTCCTTTCTGGCCGTTAACTGCCAATCCCCAAAGATAGCTACGTCCGATGAATGCCATGTCGGCTCCCATTGCCAGAGCTTTAAAAATATCGGTTCCTTTGGTTATACCTCCATCGACTATAATGGGAACTTGTCCCCTAACAGCTGCAATTATCTCTGGTAGCACCTCAATCTAAAATAAAAGTACACATTAGTCTAAATCTTAATCCTTTATATTCTTCCGAGAATGTACAGTGGCGGACACGGAATCCAATTGACGTCCACCATGGTTGGACACCATTATCGCATCTACTCCCACATCCACAGCGCATCGGGCATCTTCTTTTGTCATTACACCTTTCACGATAACTGGTAGAGTTGTAATGCTTTTCATCCATTCCACGTCTGCCCAGGTCAAGGAAGCATTCATATCTGTAGCAAACTTCAGATCACCACTTTCGATAATTGACTCAGCTTCTAAGGACTTGAAAACTTCTAGTCTTATACCGTCTGGAAGTTGCAAGTTTTTTCGTACTTCTCCGCTCATTAAACCTGACACCGGACTATCGATTGTAAGCACAACTGCTTTGAATCCCGCACTTTCTGCCCGCCGCACTACGGTCTCCGAAATTCTTCTATCCTTGTACATGTACATCTGAATCCACTTGATTCCCGTCGGAGCGGCCTGTACTACTTGCTCGATCGAACTACTCGCAAACATGCTCATCACGTAAGGAACTTGCATTTTCTCAGCCGCGCGCGCCGTAGCTAACTCGCCGTCGGTGTGTGCCAACCGATGCAAAGCCGTGGGTGAAAACCCCACCGGTAAGCTGGAGCTCATTCCTAAAAAAGTACTGTTCAACTGGCGCCGCTCGACATTCCTCAACTCACGTGGACGTATGCGAATCCGATCGTAACTGATTCGGTTTAGCTGCAGAGTCTGACTTCGGCCTGCTGCTCCGTTAAAGTACTCGTATGCATTTCTGGGCAGGATACTTGCGGCTCGCTTGTGGTAATCTTCTACTGTCTCGAGAAGTTCCATCGCAAAGTTGCGGTCAAGGTGCTAGTGCTGACTGAATCACTAATGGATGGAAAACGCGCTCATATAAGAATAAATGCGGAAACCAATGAATCGTATTTTTTCATGTTATGTATCAGATATGTATCAATCCATCAATAAGTAATCTGTGATTGTTTGAATAAAACTATTTCTAAGCTTGATAAACGTTGATCGGACTGGATAATCAAATTGCGTGTTCTCTGCTGAACGAATAGAACACAGGATTCATTTTGGGCACAATTAAATTCTCGGAAAGAGAGTAAGAAGATGTAAGATTCTTTAGGGCAAAAATACGATCGCATTATATATTGAGGTCGGAGTTTGAGTTAAGCTACTTTTGTTATTGTGAAAAAAATGGAAAAAAAGGAATTTCGTGTGTTGATGAAACACTACTTTTTGATGAAAAAAGTGCCGCCGATACCAAAAAATGGCTTGAGGAGTGTTATCCAGACTCTGCACCGGGCGAAGCAACAATTCGTAAGTGGTTTGCAAAATTTCGTACTGGTCATATGAGCACCGAAGACGATGAACGCAGTGGACGTCCAAAAGTGGCTGTTACCGATGAAAACGTGAAAAAAATCCACAAAATGATTTTCAATGACCGTCAAGTGAAGTTGATCGATATAGCTGACACCCTAAAGATATCAAAGGAACGTGTTGGACATAATATTCACGAATAGTTGGATATGAGAAAGCTTTGTGCAAAATGGGTGCCGCGTGAGCTCACTATCGATCAAAAACAACAACGAAAAACCATGCTGAAATTGAACGAATTGGGCTTCGAATTGTATGTTTACTTGTTTGTGCGGTTGAAATACCGCGTTTTCAAAATGTCGCGTATTGAAAAGGAAGTGAAAATTAAGATTCTGGACACATGGTTTAAGTGAGAAGGGTATTACTATGCGAAAATTGGCAAAGCGGTTTGGAATTCATCATGCCAGTGGTAAAACCATCATTAATAAGTTTGGAGAACACTATTCGTTGGATGA
Organism: Malaya genurostris; assembly: GCF_030247185.1. Taxonomy (NCBI): domain Eukaryota; kingdom Metazoa; phylum Arthropoda; class Insecta; order Diptera; family Culicidae; genus Malaya; species Malaya genurostris. The sequence continues at coordinate 100,003,669 of NC_080572.1, forward strand.
GCTACCAGGAAGAGGTGGAAAACCCGGTTTTTCCAACCCGAAACTAATCCAGGAAGTGGTATCTCTAGTCTTGAAAAAAAATCAATGTCAATACGTGATTTGGTAAAAAAAGCAGGAACGAGTGTAGGAATGATCCAGCATATCAAGAGGCGAAATCACCTGAAGACCTACAAGAAGCAGAAAATCTCGAAACAAAGTGTAGAACAGAAGAAGCGAGCAGCAACAAGTGCCCGAAAATTGTATTCGCGTCTTTTGCAGTGTCCGGATGCATGCGTTTTGATGGACGATGGGACTTATGTAAAGGATGACACAAAAATCCTTTCAGGTCCACAATACTTAACTGTCGTTGTTGGGGAGGATGTGAGCGATGCGGACAGGTCGATTCAAGTAGAGAAACTCGATCGAAAGATACTGGTATGGCAAGCAACATGTTCCTGTGGTTTGAAGTCAACCATTTTTTACACTACCGGAACTATAAATGCAGAAATCTATCGATCTGAAAGTCTCTAGAAGAGATTGCTGCCTTTCTATAAGAAGCATAGTACACCTCCACTGTTTTGGCAGGATTTAGCGTCGGCTCACTATGCCAAAACCACTCTCAATTGGCTTGCGGAAAAGGGTATAAATTTCGTTGAAATAAATATCAACCCACCAAATTGCCCTCAGCTTCGACCCATCAAACGTTACTGGGCAATCGTGAAGAGGATCTGCAAGAAGACTGGTAAGGCAACTGGGAACATGTAGGAGTTCAAAAAAATTTGGGCTCAAGCGTCCAAAAAATGCGATGCAACACTGGTCCGGAACTTGATGAAGAGCGTTCGATCAAAAGTTCGAAAATTCTTGAAGGAATAACTTAAATTTCATTCGGTTTTCATTATACTCAAGTTTAACCTCGTTCAATAACGGATCAATTTTTAGTTTGAATAAAATATCGTTTTTTATCATAACTTGAAAGAAAAATTTGTGGATAGTTTATTTTCGATACACTCCTTACAGTTTCCGAGTTACCACGATTTGAAAAAACTGCATGTAGAAATACATACGACCTTTTGTAAAATCAGTCTTGAGTCGAATTGGTCTCTGAATAAATGTAATATTTATTTATTTTATTTTAGTTTTATTGCTATTAATTCCATGTGACTAAAGCCTACATGAAATATAATATTATATTATATGGTTACACTATTTTTAATCCGTGTGATGAATCGGCAAGACGGCTCGCCGAATTAGAATAGTTCCGCGACATATGTAAAAGCTCGAATCAGTGATATAAACGGCTCATGTATCCAAAGTTAGTGCGATGGAAGCGAGGTACAAGAAATGAGCCATGACAAAGAGACCTGGCTGGTACTCGGATGCTCAATGTGTAACCCGCGTGTCACAATGGTTCATTAAAGAACTAATAGTTTTAACAACAACTGTTACTACGATGTTATTTTTGTATAAACATATTGTTTCCACCATTTCTAGTTTGCTATAGAAGGAAGTTGACGGTAAACGATTATCTAACTATCGGGCAGAACTGATCGCTTGATCAGGCGCATTTCCAATGTAATTAAAATATATCAATATCGTAGATAATCGATTAACGCCCTGATTAACGCAGAAGAAATCGAAACCAAACGAATTTTCACGGGGCAATTCTTTGAACCAATTTTGTCGATGTAGGTGATGCATGCGACCAATTAATTAATATGTTATAACATCTAAGATTAAAAACGGCGATTAAACATATTCATACTAGTACATGGGTTCTTAAACCATAAACAAAATGTTTACTTTCCGTTCGGCGCCTAGATAGGAGGTTACCATCGCTCTCAGTAATTTGGCTATTTCTTCAGCTAGGTTAAAATAGTATGACAATTATTGATAAGTTCGATCGTCGTTATGATCGCTTTACACTACTATCATCGTTGCGTTCGGATGATAAAGACTGTCCCAGAAAGTATGGACGCAACCAAAAACCGCTGCCATTTCGCAATGGTTCAGAATCTGTCAATTTTTATGGCTGTGTCCTGTTGTTTACACTCTTCTCTAACCACTTGTGCAGTTGTTTATTCGTTTTTATTAGTTTGTTTCGAAATGCGTGGACTTTCAGCAGAACAACGTCGAAAAATTGTGTACAAATGGTGCACAGAAAGCGGACTGTCACTAAGAAGAATAGCAAAAATGGAAGGAGTAAGTGAAAAAGCCGTGCGAAATGCAATCAGGAAGTTCGGTGAGGATAACACCTTTGAGGATAAACCGAAAACGGATCGAAAAAATGGTCCTGCTAACCCTCAGTTGGATAAACGTATACTGAAGGCGTTCGAGCAAAAGAAGGAGGTTTCAGTTCGGGATGTAACCAAAAAAGTGGGCACTTCGAAGTCAAATGTTCTTCGTGCTAAAGAACGTTTGAATCTTCGAACCTATAAGAAGCAGAACAACCAAAACGTAGTCCGAAACAAGAAGCATCGATCAGGTCGAGGTTTCGAAAGCTGTACAATACGATTCTTGCTGGAAATTTGAACTGCATAATCATTGACGACGAAACCTATGTGGAACTCGATTACAAATCCATGCCGGGACAACAATATTATACGGTGCGAGAAGGGCAAGTGTTAAAACAGTCCGAGGCATCGATTGAAGTCGAAAAATTTGTTAAGAAAACTATGCTCTGGCAAGCAATTTGTAGCTGCGGTAAGATTTCAAAACCCTTCATCACCACTGCTTCAATGAACAGCGAAATATACAACAAGGAATGTTTACAAAAACAACTTCTACCCATGATTCGAAGCCACTACTCGAAATCAACGGTAGAATGGTATACTACCAAAAATGTCACTTTCGTCCCAAAAGAGATGAATCCACCAAATTGCCCACAACTTCGACCAATTGAGAAATTTTGGGCATTAACGAAAATACATCTTAGGAAAGATGTCTCGGCAACCGAAACCATTCAACAGTTCGAAAAAGATTGGAAAAATGTGTCAAAACTTAACCCTAAGAAGTCAGTACGGAATTTCATGAGGAACGGAACGGAACGTTAAGAATAATATTCTGTTGTTGTAGTCTAATATTATCTGTATATCGAATAAAAAAAAAATTTCTAACACTTCTGAATTATTTACAGCGAAATCAAAGTGCGTCCATACTTACTGCGACAATCTTTATCTGGCTTACGGCTCCGCAATTACAAAGCAATATGTGCAACTCTATGAGAAAATGCGCGCTCAATTTTCTCAAAAGTTTCTTAACGGTTTTTTTTTTCAAACTAAGATGCAAATAAAAGGTCTTGAAATACTTCAAAAAGTCCTCGAGAAGTTGATCCAGATCCGACTTCCGGTTCCGGTATTCCAGCGCGATAAATGAAAAATTTTCAATTTCCTGAGTATTTTTTCAAAAGTGATGGCAAAACGAGATGCAAATTTCTATAAAACTTACTGGTAAATTCATCTAGTTGGCAGACCATGTTAGTTAGTGGATATATAAATCTACTTTGGGACTACTAGTCCCCGATTTTCGTCTCCGAACGCTCCGGCAATAGTGATGAAAAGCTAAAAAAACGGAACTCACTTCCATTTCTCAGCTTCTCACAAATCATGATTCAAATTAAAGCTCTCAGTGTCTTGAGAGATACTGTGGTATTTCATACAGATCCGACTTCCGGTTACGAAATTATGGGGCGATGAGTATCAAAACTTTCAATTTTGTTTAGCGTGCAGGGTTGCCACATTTAAATCTATATTAACTTGATATAACTGTTTACAAATTGAAAAGGTTATGGTAGTTTATACCCAAAGAAAGTTTATGATTTTATTCAAGTTTGCAAAAAGAAATCTTGGCAGATACTTCTAGTGATGTTTTCAAAAACATAAGTAATATGAGAAGGGCATCATTACTTATTGATTTCTTAAATACGGTTGAACCGACTTTCACCAACTTTAGATCCGATTTCAAATTCTGGAATTATATGACAATGAGTGCTAAACATTGCCAGCCGTCCTCTAAAGTGGCATATAAACCACCATGTTTTTTTCGGCTTTGTCTGAATGAGTTAGTTTACTTTACTAACAAATTTTGCAACTCGACAAGTGATAGAGAGTGCGTTTGTGTTAAATTTATTCTAATATATTTCGCATACTCAGCTCAGAAGCGAAAACCTTCTTTCGCTTGGATAAATTACGTATTGATTATTCGAGCCAAAGCCTTCGCGGTATCAATTAGCTTAGTAACCAGGGTATGCCGAAGGGTGTAACAGGTTTAAATTTATATAAGACCAGCAGCAGTCTGCGAACCCAGTTTAGTCTGCATTCAGCAGCAACAGTTCCAAGTATCCACCGCAGCAAATGATGTTCGATTCGTTATTCCGCGGTAAACGCAATGATCGCAGGTCTCTTGAAGTTGCCTCCGTGTCCGAGTATGAATCACGTGCGCTAGTGGCGCTGGACCGGAACGCGCTTGATTATTTCCGCTGTGGTGCTGGCGCTGAACTGACGACACGGTTGAATAGGTCACGGTACGAGCAGATACGGATCAGACCGCGCTGTCTGGCACGGGTCGGCAACCGTAGCTTGTCAGTTAATGTGCTTGGACTGAGCTACAGAATGCCAATCGGAATTGGACCGGTGGCATTGCAGAAATTAGTTCACAATGATTGCGAAAGGGCCATGGCCAGAGCGGCCCGGTCCATGGGAGTGCCCTTTGTTCTGAGTGTTCTTTCTAGCGTGTCGATCGAGGATATTGCGGATGTAATTCCTAACCATCCGAAGTGGTTCCAGCTGTTTATTCTGAAGGATCGTGAGTTGACGGAGAATCTTGTGAGACGTGCCGAAAAAGCTCGTTACAGAGCCCTTGTCGTGACGGTGGATACTCCGGTGATTGGACTGCGAAGATCGGAAATGAAGAATCCGCTCATTCTTCCCTCCAAAGTTTCGTATGCTAATTTTTGTCCTCCACATAACAATGTTTGTACAAAGAATACGGCGGAGTATGTGAAAAATCAGTTTGATCCCACTATCGGTTGGGACTCCTTACGTTGGTTGGTTAGTATCACAAATCTGCCAGTAATTGTGAAAGGCATACTTACAAAAGAAGACGCATTAATGGCTGCTAATTTAGGAGTGAAAGGTGTCATAGTTTCGAATCACGGAGGACGTCAGTTGGATTGCGCTCCGGCTACTGTACGATGCTTTGGTTGCAAATTCTTGCAATTGTTTTTCTCATTTTACCACTTTTTTCAGATAGAAGTACTGCCAGAAGTGTGCGAAGCAGTGGGCAGTCGACTCATCGTTATGACTGATGGCGGTATTACCCAAGGAACGGATGTATTTAAGGCACTCGCCCTAGGAGCCAAACTGGTATTTGTTGGCCGAGCGGCGATGTGGGGATTGGCTGTAAACGGTCAATATGGTGTGGAGGACGTACTGGAACTGCTTAAAGTGGAGCTTGATTCCGTAATGGCAATGGCGGGATGTAAAACTATCAATCAGATTTGCGAAAATCATGTTCGTTTTGAATCGGAATACTTGGCTCCTCGATTGCGTTTTGAAGAAAAACGAATAATCAACCAAATCGATAGTAACAATCGAGTAGATACAGATAGTGACATTGAAAATGGCAAAAAAGTATTTGTGGAAAGTGTGAAAGTGATACCGCAGCCAGAAAAGGTTATTTTAATCCCAACAGGAGAGGATGGTTTATCGAAAAATCCTAATGGAGAAGACGGAGTAGACGAATGTGGTAGGAAAACTAGTAAATGGTGCAAAACAGTGAACAGTAATGTTGAAATAATAAGAGCTCCTCCGCGAATTACGAGGGAAGTACGAGTTGTTCCAGAATTAGCAAAAGTTTTTCAACGCAACCCAAATTTGGGTTCGAACAATCGACAACTAAGGATTCGCCAGAGTAGAAGCAGAGCTGCGTCAATGCATAATTTAATCGGTATCAGTAAACACGGCGAGGATTGTCGGTACATGCTGTAGGGAAAATTCGAAGCTGAATGCATGTTTTATTTTTGTAGGCCATCAATTTGAAATTTTGGATCGTAAAATCGGTGTAATTTTTTTTAAAGTAAAAAATAGATAATAAATTATTCCAAATTGTAAATAAATGTATTAGAAGTAAATTAAAATGTATACAACTGTGATATAACTTAGCATGAAAATTAATTTGCTAATTGAAAAAAATTATGCAGATATTGTATTTCAATTGGATCATAGTACTTTTCAGTGTGTTTTTTTTCAATACTTCAGACCTTCGAACCATCCAGTCCATTATTTATGGCATACCTAGAATTAGAGCAAGATCTGATATAGCTGAAAAAAAAATTTTTTTAGGCTTTTTATCGAAATAATATTGAATTAAAAGAAAAGTTCCAACAAAATAATAAAATAGAAGTCCGGGAGAGATAACTGAAATATTTTTTTTAGAGATTTCAACATATCTCAACGTTTTGTACATTTCTAATACAAGACAAGAAATACTGCATAACTTTGGAAATTCGCAGAAAAAATTGCATAATATTTTCTAAAATTTGCATAAGAAACTAAATAACTTGAAAATACGCAAATAAAAACTGCAAAACTGAGAGAAGGGCCTGCGATTATAGTACGTTTCGTTTTGATTCGTCCGAGGCGTCAGGTTAAAAATTGCATTTTGGTCCAACCCTGAAATCACGTCTGCTTAGTCTAGTCACTCTGATGAGTCGAAGACAACCTGTGTTTCCGGGCGCACCATTATAAAAGGAATGGGTCTTCCATAGATTTTTATGTCTTGCATGAAAGGCAGTGGCTTTTTGTCGGAGTTCTATTGTTTTTTTCGCATTCGAGGTGCTGAACGATCTAAATTCTGAAAAAAATCATCGAAAGTAAATTTCACCGTGATACAAATAAGGATATCAGAAACACAACAGATAACTGCTACCTAACTTCAAAACAGAAATTAATAGTGATTTTGACATTTGTTGCGTAGTCCTATGTCAACAGTTAAGTTTTAATCAAAATTCATAGGGGTTTTGTAATTAATTCAACCTGCTTCATGTCAGCTCTAACCAATTTCCATTTTGATAAGCAATATAAAAATTTCTGTGTCGTTTTTTAACAGAACATTTTGCACGGACAAACCACATAGGAAGATTTTGGTCTTACCTTTTTTGATTTATTTTTAAATGTAGTATGAATAATATTATAATATGAATTAAAATTAAATGTTATAAAGATATATATAGATTTAAATTGGATGTTCAGCCACAAGTAGTGAATTCTCAGCCCTATTATATACATGATTTAGTTATTACCATTAAGACATCATTTGCTTCCACAATTCTGTGATTTTTGTGTAGGGAAAATTGTAATCCTACTTGTATTGGGTAATGGGGTAAATGAACTTATATACTAACATACAAACTAATACAGAGAGCGAATCGATTCAATTGAAGATTGCATCGATTTTTATCGGAATTTGCTTATAATATTATGTGACATTACATCTAATGGTTCTATATTTGTGAGTCTGTCCCTAGTAGCACATGTAACTTGTTCATAAAAAATAAAAACAAAAAAGATGCTGCATAATGGTCGCATGACAAACACGACGAAACAATGATGGTGACAATGGAGTCAAAATAATGTTTCGAATTGACATCTCATCATACTAAATTACAATAAGTTCCAACGTAACTTTTCGGTAATCTAACGCTCACGACGTACTCGCATTGACTGTTTTTAGTCGCCAACTGGTCACCGTAACAAAATGTGACAATGAAAAAGTGACACACTACTAGACAAAGTTAAGTACTGATTTCATATCGATTACCGTATTCGTTGTGATGCAACAAAGAAATACAATTACAGTGTCGGTTGAAAGCTTCCGTACATCATCCCGGACAATAATATTAAATCAATGAGTAGAATAAGTAGAACATTCCTTCAGCTAAAAAAAAATTGGCTATAGTTAAATCTCCGCTACATTCGCACTGCCAGAGAGAATATTTCTATACTTTGTCACGGCAGTGTATGCGTGGAAAAACTTATGGAATGAAATATTCATTAAATTTGTAAAAAGTGCAATTTTTAACTATTGCGTTTGGTCAACTGTTTCAACTTTGATATATGAAAAACTAATATTAATCACCAAAAAGTTCTAACTGAATACATTTTGACTTTTTAGCTGTAAATTTCATATGATGGAAATAAAAATATGAATATTATTTTGTATGTCGATGTTCTAAAACCCAAAATATCGAAGTCGCGCACGTTTTCAATAAGTACAATGATCAACTTTACCATAAATATCGAATAGCACTGAAATTTTGAGTAGAAATAGTGAGTTTAATGAATATTGAATTCTTGTTTTAGCTCTCATCATCGGATGCCAATTTTTGGTCGTAAATGTTGAATGGGAAAAATATAAACAATATTCTTCACTGAGAAGTTGTTTGGCAACCCTTGGTAAGTCGCACAAGCTCCGCCTCTTACGCTTTTCAGGTTACATAGTAGTTATAATGCACGTTGCAAAGTCTTCAACTTGTTCCATGAATTTGTGTCATATAAGTTACTGTCATTGAAGTGTAATAACGTGTGCTACTTGGGATGTAACTCATTCGTACTAAACCAGGGAGGACGCTTCAAAATCATTTTCAGAATTTTATTCTGAATCCTTTGAAGCGTTTTCTTCCTGATGGAACAACAACTTGACCAAATTGGTACTGCATAAAGTATGCCTGGTCTGAAAATTTATAAATTATCAATTTGGTTTTTAGACAGAGCTTAGAATTTCTGTTTATACACAGAAAAAAATATGAATTTTACAGGTGACAATTCTTCAAACGATACAATTTATAACTACCTAACGTTTCAAATGACGCAATATTCCATTGGTACAGAATTTTACAGGATCCGAATGTTATTTGCAATTGCCGCTGTATGGATTTATATGTATCAATTATTCATCATGCAGATATGTGCTTCTGTGGCTCAGTCAATTAGCTAACGTGCTCTGTGATCTAATGTTTCTCGGTTCAAGTCGCGCTGTTGCTAACGGTATTTTGTTTTTTATTTCATTCGATTTCAAGCCATGTAATTTTCGAATTACACAATTTCACATGTTCTTGAATATAATTTTGTGTGAAATACGACGCTTTATTTATGTGCATCTTATAAGATGTAAAATCGCAAGACTTTTCGATCTGTGTTAGAGGATTTAAACATTTATTATTTATTACACTCTGACTGGATTCCTTCAATGTGAACCTTGAAAGTGAGTTTATTTGTCATACGTTAAACCTAAGTATTTTGCTTGATCAGACCATATAAATTCCAAGCCATTCAATTTGATAATGTGATTATTGTTTGGTTTAAAAATAGAAGCTCTTGACTAATGAGGAAAGATAATTAATTGCATTTTTGCTGCATTTGGTGCAATTTTCTATTTTGACAGATAATCACTGAAAATATTTAAGCTTGTTTGTAGGCGACTGCAGATCACTCTTAGGTAGATGCCAGAGTGAACGCGGAACGCGATGCTAAGCGAAGCGATTCAATGCAATGTACTGTTATCGCATTTACTCTGACAGGTTTGCTTTGATCAAATGCAACTAGCTCGCACGCGCGGTTAGACGCTTTCACTCTGACAGCAATCTTAGGTTTCTACCTGTGGCTAACAGACTTGTGTCGTCATAACGATTTCTGACAACCAACGGGTAGATTCCAAGATCAAAAGTGAAAATATTATAGAGGAAAACACCCCCATTCCGTATTTAAGTATTCAAGACTTTTCTGAACAGAAGTTTTATCACTAACACTATCTTTTCGTAAGATATTTCTGCTATGCAAGTTTGGTAGTTGTCGTTTGCTGGAAAATTTGAAAAAATTGAAAACATCATTACGCAGCTTTTCGATGTTAGCTTTTGCTTCGACTAAACAAGCATTTTACCCGTGTAAAACGTCTAATGGTCGGTTGCTACTTAGTAATTAACTTTTAGCAGTGCTAATGTCTCTATTTACAGTATAAAAATCCAGAGAAACAAAGCCATAACAGTCATAACAGTCAATCTACGGACATTATGCTCCACCTTCGATTCAACAGTATGCTTCGAGATAAAATACTGTTTTAAAGATTTATAATAATTATTAAAACAAAATGTTTGTTTCCAATTGTAATTAATTGATTATGCAATTGATTTATGATGAAAAGAATATCTTCATTATCTGCTTTTCTTCTATACCGACATTTCAAGGGGCATATTGCATCATTGCTGGGGCATTATGCCTACGGCAAGCGAAAAAACTGAGAATGTGGTGGTTTTGGAAAATGTGTTTATATCAATCAATTCTCATCATTTCTACCGAAATCATTGAAAATTATGTTCCTCAGATCAGTATCAGTACATTTAGAAATCTCTAACACTTTACCCTACAAGATTGGAGCTACGCTCGAACCCTTCGGAACACCTGCTCGTACGGGTAGCAATTCAAATTTACAATTCTGATAGCTAACCTGAAGAATACGATCAGTTGACTAATTTTAAATCATTTTGATCAAATAAATAGGAAACTGGAAGTCAGACATTTTTGCTATTACACTTTTGTGCCAAACACTGTCGAATGCTTTTTCTATGTCTAGAAGAGCAACTCCAGTGGATAACCCAGAAGATTTATTTGCTTTTATAATGTTCGTTGTTCTAACAAGTTGATGACTAGTTGAATGTTCATGACGAAATCCAAACTGCTTTGGTAAAAAATTGATCTCTTATTTATATGAGACGTCATTCTCAACAAGATATTTTTTTCAATAAGTTTACTGATAGAAGAAAGTAAGCTAATTGGTCCATAACTTGATGTTTCTGCTGGGTTTTTATCAGGTTTAAGGATGGGAATTACTTTAGCGTTTTTCCATCTCTTAGGGAAGTAAGCTAATGAAAAACACTTGTTGAAAATTTTAACCAAGAGTCTCAAGGCAACATCGGGAATATTTTTTTATAAGAATATTAAGGATTTCATCATTACCAGGAGCCTTCATGTTTTTAAGTTTCCTAATGATTGATTTCATTTCATCAAAATTCGTCTCAGTAATGTCATCTTGTAATAACACTTGTGTTGAAATATGATCATATTTCAGTGAGACCTCATTTTCAATAGGACTAACACAACAATTCCTTTTTTTCGCTCATCCAAGTCTTCTTTCCTTTCCTTTTTGCATTAGTTTTTTATCACATCCTTCATATTTTCTGTTCTATTTATACATTGTCTAATGATTTAGATAAAATCAGGGGGGGGGGGAACAACTTATACGCACCCCAAGAGTTACGAAAAGATTGGTGTAGTTATGGAAAAATAATTACTCGATTTTCGAAAATAACACGTGTTTTGTTTATAATTTTTATTCGAATCAAAAAGCCAAGTTCTGGCATTACATTTCTTTTGTGGAATTTAACCTTTCTGTTTCAATAGGCTTCACAGCCACAGTGTTTCTAACTTGTTTGTAAGACCAGCGCCCCATGAAATGAACCGCAAACTCGGGACTTTATTCGAATCAACAATTATGATTATTGATTATATCTTTGTGAAGTTACAAATAATATTTTTTTGTGATCAAGATAATCGATCTAGTTATAAAAATGTTTAACTACCTTACTTCTAATGAGCAACAGAAGGAGAAAAGTTGCAAACGCATGGAACAGTAAAATTGAAAGTATCGCCCAGAGGAGAGAGCACTCGAACCTTCACTCTTCTCCTTTCCGGGGAGACGTTCTATCAACTACACTACTCTGGTACATGTGTAGAACTTAACGGATGAAATAGGACTGAATTTGTGCGTTATACTGCACACAAGCCGAATGAGATGCAACTATCTTGCGGTAAACGATTCCGCATACTTTCGAACCTTCTCTCGTTTATCCTCACCAGCAGGACGTTTTCGATTGTTTTTTTTATTTTGTCTTTTGCCTGCTGTTTTGTTTTCGAAAAATAGTGCTATTTTTCGATTATCATGTTATGTCATACTCCAACGATAATTTGGTTCTGGAGATATACACGGGTAAAAATCTATTGCCGATACCATGATTTTTTAATCATGAAATCATGAACCATGTCTTCTTATGGAATTTCATGAACAAAATGTTTGATGTCATGAAAGATGTTTTATTGTTCATGATATCTATCGTTTTGATCATGAAACCATGACTTATTATTATTCATGATAGACATGATTCATGACTTCATGACTATTGTTTTATTAATCAACTGTGACTTCTGGTTCCGGAAGTATATCGATAAAAGTCATCTAAATCGACAAAACGTACTTTTTTCTGTACCGCTCATTTCTCTCGGAGAAGGCTGAATCGAGTTTTGATTCGCTCGAATGTTACCATCAGTTCATTGATCAAGTTTGGAAAATTTATGGTGAATATTTCGAAAAATGTGATTATCGATGTCGTAGCCGACAAATTGCACTGTTTCTTAATACACTAAAGTTTGTTATATCCCTTATATATGCTTGAAACGATTTCGAAATTCTCAGACGCGTTTGGAAACTAAATGCAACGTGAATTAGGAAAATGGTTTTGTGTGCATTTTTTGAAAATAGAGCTTGTTTAGTACGATGATATGTTAGTCAGATTGGTGTTACCATAAATCAAATAAACATAGATTTCCCATTGTACGGAGACACTAACATCCCTTCTATCGGGAAACGGTTGTACTTTTTTCCATTGGTTATTGTGGTTGTGTTAAATGCGCAGACAACTTTGTACATGCATTTTAGGAGCATTTACGCACCCATTTTACACCAAATGGCGCTTTTAGTGTCCCGGGTTACTCAACGACATTAATATTACACTGGGGAATCTAGTTTTATTTTATTTATGGTGTTACCTAGTAAATACGCATTCCTTACTAGGAAGGTACTTTCGTCATATAATATTTTTTATTAGAGCTGTTTTTTATTCATTTCGCAAGAATATTAGCAAGAAACTTATGTGTTCATATGAAATGTTGATGTCTACTTATACGGCACTTTGTTAAAGTTTTGCATAGAATGATTCATGAACTACATGATCCTTACTGATGTCGGAAACACGCTGGCATCCTGCGAATGCCATTGTTAAGTCCAACTCTTTTTTCAAAATATCCAGAATATTTTCAACTCCTTGTTGGCCACCGTTTGCTAGGCCCCAGAGAGCGGGCCTTCCGAACAATACCATTTTAGCACCGAGGGCAATAGCTTTGAAAATGTCGGTGCCTTCCGTTATACCACCATCAATTACAACGGTAGTTCTATCGCCTACTGCTGCTACTATTTCCGGTAAGGCTTCAATCTGAAATCGAACAAAAACTATCATAAAATCCGGAACAACCGAAAATTGAAGGATTTTATTTACCGACGCTGGAACGGAATCCAACTGTCTGGCTCCGTGGTTGGATACCCAAATACCATGAACGCCAAGATCGGCGGCAATTATTGCGTCTTCTTTCGTCAGAACTCCTTTAACGATCACTGGAAGTTTTGTGAAGCTCAGCAACCACTTTACATCATCCCAGCATAGTGTTGGATCTAGCTGTTCGTGAATATACTCATTGATTCCTGAGCCACCTTTACTTTGAACACCAGTTGCTTGCCGTCCTTCGAAGTTGGCCAACCTGTAGAAATTTAACCAAAATTTTGATTGGTCTGCTTAAAATAAAGCACAAAACAGAACAATTACATTAAATTCGGTGGAAGAGAAAATTTATTACGCATATCCGCTCGACGTAGTCCAAACATCGGGGCATCAACTGTGAGAACGATTGCCCTGAAACCAGTTTTTTCCGCTCTACGTACCAAGCTTTCCGTGATCTTACGATCCTTGTAGATGTAAAGTTGAAACCATTTGGGTGACTTCGGTGTTCCGGTGGCAACTTCCTCGATCGAACTAGTGGCGATGGTACTGAGCGTGAATCCAACATTTCGGCTGGCAGCCGCCTTCGCATTAGCCACTTCCCCTTCATAGTGAGCCATGCGTTGCATCGCCGTCGGAGCAATTCCAATCGGCATCGAATACTCATCTCCAAAAAGTCGCACTGTCATATCTCGTTTGGCACCACTTTTCAGTACTCGAGGCCGGATACGCAGTCGATCGAAGCAAATTCGATTCAACCGGAGGGACAATTCGTCCCCGGCTCCGCTTCGATAGTAATCCAGTGCATGTCGCGGAATTATTTCGGCCGCACGCTTCTCGTAGTCCCGAAGTGAAACCAGAGCCATCGGAGATTTTTGTTCAACAAACTTAAGTACGGAACGATCATCGACTCACTAAACTTGCAAGAGTAATCTTTCGCGTGGAATTTATTTAGAGATGCGACTGTGATTGCTGTAGAGTACGATAATGCTGCATTGTCTTACTGATAAGACTGATTTGGTGTAACGTTGTCTTCGTTGAAGCACAAACAAGTTCATTCAAAATCGAATGCGAGTCAAAATGAATGAATTGAAACGTTACAACCTTTGAACTTATTATCCGAAGTTGTTAATGAAATAAGTCATTCTACCTAATGATTGTAAGAGTGTGAGCTTTTGTATCTTACTTTTTTATTATTTATATAATAATAGTAATAATAATAATAATAATAATAATAATAATAATAATAATAATAATAATAATAATAATAATAATAATAATAATAATAATAATAATAATAATAATAATAATAATAATAATAATAATAATAATAATAATAATAATAATAATAATAATAATAATAATAATAATAATAATAATGCGCAGTTTCCGGTCGACTGTTCCACTCCGACGATTGGCTTGAGGCTTCCGAATCGTCGTCAATGTTTTCTTATACCGTTTGATAACGCGCCATACGGTATTTCTGGTGAATTTTATCTGTTTAGCCGTTCATTCGATTCCACGACCATCCCGTAATGTTTTGGCAAGATTTGGCAAGCTGTCATTACAGCAAAGTCGTTCAAGAATGGTATGCAGAGAAAGGGGTTCAGTTTGTTCCAGTTTCGTGGTATTCTTAAAAGAAATTGCTACTGAATTTTCCGAGTGAGTGCATCGTTCTTATCCCACGAAGCTTGCCAGTTGGCAAGTGTCCTTTGGCGAGACGCTATAGTGTTCGTTGAAAGCAATCGGTCTCTCATAAATTTCACCTTCAAGAGTACCACATTTGGCCAAATTATCGGCTTTATCATTGCCTGGAATGGAGCAATGAGCTGGGACTCAGACTTTAATGATTTGATAATGATTATTCAATGTGTCATTCAGATACTGTTTTATTTTGCCCAAGAAAAACGGTTCATTCTTACCAGCCATGTTTGAGCGAACTTCATGACTCATTGTATGTATCGAATGCATGCAGCTTAAGGCAATACCCAAGTAACGATATTAAATTCTCCCTAATTTAATTATACACTGAAGTCTTTTTTATGCGAATTTACGTACCGCATAAAAAAAACCGCATAACTCTGAAAATTCGCATAAAAAAACCGCATAACTCTGAAACTTCGCATAAAAAAACCGCATAACTCTGAAACTTCGCATAAAAAAAGACCGCAGAAGGGAAACCGCATAACTAAAACCGTAAAAAACCGCATAAAAAAGATCGCATAAAAAAAGACCTCAGTGTATAAGAATTTGCAGCGGAACCAAAGCAAACGCATCCACATTCCATCACTGAAAAAGTGATCTGCGATTAAGTTCAAATATATTATTGCTGATACTTTTAGTTTGAGAAATGTTGTCGAATATAAGATGCATGTGCTGAAGCATGCTTTTGTGAACTATTCCAATCAATATGAATGGATTTGTATCAAAAACATTTGCCCAGATTAGTGACAGAAACCATCTTAGTAAAATCTTAATTTAACCAATTTTTCAAATCTTGATTCCTTTCAAGTAATCAATGTCACCGATGATGTTTCATTCAATATTGCTTAGCGTTTTTAAGACTGCAAGGAGTTCATTCTGTTATTGCTTTTTCAATAGAGCTTTGAAAGGGAATCGTCGATTTAGTTGAATAGTCGGTAATAAGACAACTAATCGATTGATGAGAGTAACAGTACCAGAAATAATGTGACGACAATTTGATTATAGGTATTACTGAACTTTTAGTCAAATTTAGTTTGTTTAAGAAAATAATTATTTACAGTCCAAAACCCTGCTATTTTTTCTACCAAGTGAATTGACATTCCGATGGTTTTGTAATATATTGGACCAGTTAAAGTGGTACAGTATAAGAAATCTGTCGTTCGGGAATGATAATTCTCGGTGTATTCATCAAATGAGTCTATAAGAAAGAGACAGTTTCTTCTAGTTCGCTTTCTCTTCTACTTATTATTAGGCCAATCGCGCATTTGCAAATAAGCTGCTCGAGTTAACAAAATATTTGTGGGTGGGACGAAGATCGACAGATCAGTAAGTAGTTGATAAAATCATATCTTATACAATTACAGTACAAGTTTTTCGTGGTTGTTGAGATTATGATTCCAAAGTAAACTGCTTGTCTGGAGAATACGCTAGATAAGCTTAGAACAGTTTTACGAGCAACGTTCGATACTTCCAGCTACTAACCACCAGGTGGTGCTCGAATACATCTTATCTAGACAAGTTCAGTTTATGAAAATACCATAACCACCCACTTTGCTGGTAGTTGTTCGATCGCGTAGCAAAACAAAGCATACATTGAGAGAAGAAGCATAGAACAAATCAAGAGAGCCGGAGCAGGTACACTCACCGAGAGTTTATGTTACTCATTTTGCTCCAGCTTAGCATTACTTGGATAGGAAAACAACAGCACAAGTGCACTCTATCTATGTAAGGAATAAGATGCCCAACATAGCTGAGCTCTCGCGAGTAAACACACCGCTGTTGAAATTGCCAATCGGTTGACTTCCCCGTTTGGGTCTATCTCAATTCGTACTCGACTATCGGGTGAACAGCATCGTAAGCGCATCCTAAGTCGATCCGGTTCGGTCGGGGTGTTTTCCATTCGTGTGGCGTCGCGGTTTTAAGCCTACTATTTAATTTCTGCGATCTTCGCTACGGTGGTCGTTCGAGTATTTGTCCCTTTCGGGTTCCGGGACGGGAGAGGAGAATTTATTACGCGGAAAGTGCATTCGATTATTACGCAGAGGGTGCAGTGAAGTGGAGGCTTGGCTCTACTGCGAAAGCACTGATGCGTGTGTGACACATTCGAGCGGTCTCTTTCGGTGGTGAATGCATTTCCCAGTCCGTCGTCGTTTTCGCAGTCGATCGAATGTGAACGTGAACCTTGGCCGAATGTGAGATTGTTCCATGAGACGGAACCATTTCGGGGAGGCCATGTCGGGTAAATAATAATAAAAAATAAAGAATAAAATGATACGACTTTCGAACCGTTGTGGTCACGGGTGATACTTGTAGTACAATGCATTCGTAATTTTAATATGATTGAAGTTGCTGAATCGATGATGTCGTTCTGATTGCGACCACCAAAGTCTTTGTTGATTGCCGATCGAAGATAGTGAAGTGGAGTGAGCAATCGTGCTGTGAATTGGTACCTTCGGCAGTTGAAACGCAGGGAGCGACAGTAAAAGAGTTTCTAATTTCCTTTTCGCATGATTGCTTTGCTTATTGTGTTACCAATAAATATTTGAGATTGATGTGTTGTTTATTTTTTCATCTCCTTACTGCGATAGCGGTTAGTGGCAAAGTAATAACATAAATTGATTATCGGAAGGGAGAAATTTTTTACATGCTCATCAAATTCTGGTCAATGTGTATCTTAATTTATGAAATGTTTTGACAGTGCGAGGAAAACAAAAACAAGTTCTCTTCGAGTAAAATAAAACTAGTTCAGTGGAAGTTGATCATCGAGTAGCAAAAACGAATGTTTCATTGTAAATAGCTGTTTACACAGCACTAGTGAAACGAAGTGTGTCGGAGTAAGAGAAACAGATCTAAAGGAATTAAAACCGGATCAAAACAAGATTCATGTCAGTTTTTTTTACTCGATAACGTTTCTTAGTTTCGTCTTCTTTGAATCTCCGGAAACGAAAACGATCGTCTGTTTAAACTTCATCCTTTGGATTACAGTGCAATTTTTTTCTTGTGTTCCCGAAGGACTTACGGGTGGTCTCGCACCTGTATTCGTGCATGAGTAGAAAAAGGGTCAACAAGGATTGTTTTGTGTTCCACTGACACGGTGCCACGCGCGAGAGCTATCCTTGCTGGTGAGAATCTCGCTCCGATACGCGTATGTAGTGGTGTGACGGACGCAGCATCCAAAGTTCAAGGTCAGTGAATATTTTCCAGTAATGCATGGTAGATAAACGGGCTCAAATGAGTGAGAGAGCCAACGATGCTGGACGGGAGGGCTCTTTGACTGTTTGTGTAAAGTTTATACGTTCTTTCTCACTCATTTTTGCTTATGGTGATGGTGACGTTTTGGGAATTGTCTTCCAACTGTTACGGAGTTAGGAAGAAGACGGAGCCTCCATCATACATTTTGATGCGCGAGAGTAGGGCAGGACGAGAGAACTGTAGATAAAAAAATCTGCAGGAAAGTCAATAGCTGTTCAAATTAGTTCTGTCAATTGAATGAATTCATTGGATGTTTTAAAATGAAGTCAGAAAATCTTTGAGAAGCGAGATTTAATATCTTTATAATCAGACAACTCGTAGCTAAATTGAATAATGATTGCTAAAGATTATATTAGAATACTGTAAATCTAAAGATTATATTAGAATACTGTAAATCTTTTTTATTTTGAAATATGATCCTGGAGTGTGCATACTACTGGGAATAGAAGTATAAAATAAAAATTTTAATTTATAAAACGTATAACTGAATTCAGTTGGTACTCTTTTTCTGCATACAGGTTTAAAAAATATAGTTTGAATAGATTGAAATAGTGTCCATAATTAAAATATTTTTCTTTTGCTTGAAAAGCTTTCAAAAAAGATAAGTTGGTTTAATCCACCTAGTGGTGTAATGATGCCTTTCTCATATTCATCATAACATCATAAATATTGATGAGGAATTCTGAAAACAACTGTTCATTAAATGGAAACAAGAAAATTTGTTCGAACATGATCTAGTAAAATCTACAAATAAAAATACCATATAGTTCGAAACCGGAAGTAGTATCCACAATAAATTCAGGGATTCCGTATGAAACCGTAAGACTTTTCCTTTCAAGCTATAAGTTTAGATTAGCCGAAGTTGGTTTGTATGGTCAGCAACAAATATGACCTACAAATTGGAACAGTTTTGAACCTAGTTCCCCCTATTACTTCGTAGCTTCAGAAGGCGGTATAACCCTTAACCCAATAGATCCGAAACCATCCGAAGGTCGGACCCGTATGAAGTTCGGGAATTTTATATGGAATCATGAAACCTTTTACTTGGCCCAAAGTTCGTGAAAATCGTTCAAACCATCTCCACGAAAATAGACAGAGTTTGATTTTGGACAGGCCCGTACCCAGAATTTCGTTACGGGAGGGGCCCTCAGATAAAAAAATAATGTTACTGAAGATTGCTTATGTACATAATTTTCATTTACATATCTTACCGTTTACTGTCATGCCATTTCAGTCGCACATGTCTAAATCTCCATTTCTAGAGCACTAAAATCCATAAGACTCGTGACAGATTTTAAAAACTGGTCTGAGATAGCTCCCTTACTTCGAGTCGTGGAGAACGGAAAACCTCTTCTAAATTTGGAGGTCATATTAGTTGATGACCATTCAAACTTACTTCAGCTATACAGGTTTCGGTAATAGGTTCCGGAAGTAGCGGTCTAAAATTCCAAAACGAAACTCACATCGGTTTCTCAGAGATAACTTGAGGTTTGGGAACTCATAATAGTTCGAGTAGGTCAAATCAGGTGAACAATGTGGATGGGCAAGTAATTGGAATCCTAAACCGTTGATTTTAACTATGGTAGCGATGCTCATGTGCTTCATGTAAGGCCCTTTCGCAGTAATTTGGGACTTTAATCGCTCCATTAATGCACGCTAATACTTGTAGTCATCCAAAAGTATACTTTGACAATCCCAGAAAACCTGCATCATGATCTATCCAACCCATTGAGCCTTCCTTCCAGGCTTTCGTACCGCTTCGAAGATCAACTTCAGTCCATTGTCGTTAGATCTGTCGTATAGCAATGGATCCAGCCAAACATGTACTCGAAGTGTACCTGCGTTCGTCTTTTTAGTCCTATATAAGTATGTGCGAGATCCTGCGGCAGGATATCTTTCTCATCTGCAGAATCTTACTCAACTATGGTAAGCTAGCTTTCCAGTCATGCAGTACAATTTAGTGTCTTATTGTTGTTTCTTTTATCCCGGATTTAGACATTAATATGACACTTAATTTCTGGAGTATTTGAACACTATTATCGGTGCTTCCGGAATCGTAATAGGAATTAATTTGATAGACCGTCTACAATCAATGACTACCAGTAAAAGTTTTGTATGGAACCACAAGATCTTCAATTTGAATCAAAGTTTGTGAGAATTGACATTTTGCGTACTCAATGAACTGATTCGAATGGTATATGACACTCGGGCCTCCAGGCCTCGGTGTAAAGATCGGGTTTCGTATTGATTTCATAACCTTTTCATAACAGAAAAGCAAGAACTCAGTGAAGTAATATTTCGTTACTTTTTTGTAAGTTATAGACAAGCGGAACATGCGTTACTTTTTTGCAAGTGTTAAACGTTACGAGGCGTTACTTTTTTGAGTTATAGGCGTTACGAAGTGTTACATGCGTTACTTTTTAGTATGCTGTAGGCGTTATGGAGCGTTTAATCCTATTGATTACACCGTAAGATAGAGCTTGTGAGATTCTATTACTAAACTCTGCTGCCGATACAGCACGCAGCGGCAGGTCTTACGAAGCAGAACAGAGCCAAAACCACATAAAATGGAGGATGAAACCGGGGTAAAAAAATGACATTAATATTAATACATAAAATTAGTATAGCCAAAGTAAATGTGCATGACCATCTACTAATATGACCTATAAATTCAGAAGATGTTTTCCGCCCTCCACGAATCGGCTGTGCTATTCCATGCAGTGAATTGTCATCATTGAAAGTAGGAATTCCAATGATCTCAGAAAACATGGCATCATCACAAATCATGTGGATTGTTGTGCGATATGAATATTTAGAAGGCCTTAGACATGTGTTGCAGAAATAACATGACAGTGTATGTTGAAAACACCGGAAAAGGCATACTGAGAATTAGGTACCTAAGTAATCTTCACATCTCCCGAAACGAAATCCTGGGTACGGGCATGAACATGACCAAATTGCCAAAAACTTACTTCCCAAACCCGACCCAGAACCACAAATCATATAGCGATTTGGAAAAATATCGACAAACCGGAAGCTGCCATCTAGTATTTTAAAAATCCCACAACTATATATTATTGATATGTACCCGTAAAGCATGGTAAAAAAGTGTCTTTTGAAATATTATGAATGTCAGTAAAGGAAAATCTAACAATTTAGTATTATTCCTTCAGAGATGCATGGATAATGGTAAAATATTATTTGGTTTTCAACATGGATTTTTATAAATAACTAGTGAACCCCTGCATGCTTCGTAGCGCAATAATAATAGATTAGATGTGGAAAATCAAAACTACTGATCAATTTTAATTATTATTGAAGAAAAATATCATTATAATGCTCTATGATAGTGGCCCCAACCTTTTCATATCGCGGACAACAGGACAAAATATATCGATGGTTTGCGAAACGCGAACAGGCAGCGTACAATTTACCATCTGAGAAAAAAAACTCTAAATTCACGCTACAGACTCATAACGACTGCCCACGCTAAAAACCCTAACGATTATTGACGGTAACAGAAAAGTTAAACGGATGAGAAAATGACGTTCAAATTGAAATGACATATCAGTGGGCATCATTGGAATGCGTGAAATGAAAACTTTTTCTTCTTCTAATTTGCCATTCAAAATTGTTGCTTCGACAGCATTTGCGATTAACTTTTGAACTTTAAACTTTGATTTGTACTTGTTCCTCTATTGTCCGCACTTTATTTTGTACTTTGTGTGCTTGTTTCTGTAATTTGTGTGTGTTTTTCCTGTACTCTCTGGGCTTGTTTCAGCATTTGTTCCTGTACGTTTTATACCTGCTCCAGTATTTTCTGTATTTAGTCCTGTAACTTCTGTACTTATATCTGTACTATCTGCACATTCTGTACCTTTTTCTGCTCTCTCTGCAATTGTGCCAGTACTTCCTGTACTTGTTTCCCTCATTTCTGTACTTGGTTTTATACTTTCTGCACTTGTTCCTGTACCTTCTTTATTTTGTCCTGAACTTACCTTCTGTACTTGTTCATCTTATTTCTGCACCTGGAGCTGTCCCAGTGAACTTCTCACAGCTCAAAAATTATCTTTGGATGGAAATTATTTCGAATACACTTAAGGCAGAATAATCGAACGAGCCTCATGATTGCTCGTTATCAGTGAAGTAGAATGGTAGAATGTTCCGTAAAAATGAATCATCTGACAACTGTTTTTGATTCAATCTCAACATTTCTCCCCAAAACAGGCACACACGTACACTTCGCACTTTGAAGCAGTTTTTTCCTGCTCTAAGAAGTCCCAAATGATCGAAGCAAAATACACCCAAAATCAGTTTGACAGTTTATGAGCAATAGAGTGAATCATTTGAATAGGTAAAACATGTCGAAGAGTTCCCAAATCTCGGTTCCGTCGATGTAATTTTATAATAGGAAGCAAATGGGTTGGTTCGAGTACATTGGACGAAACTGTTCATAGTAACTCAAATGCAAATAATTTGAAATTTCGAATTACTCTGGGTTGATATAATTCGAATCGCGTTTGGGCCAATTGAAGACGTTTGGACTAAAACTTACAATTTGAAACAATTGACGAAATTTGGAGGTCGTTTCGAGAAAAATTTACACAAAATCTCATCCAAAAAATCCTTCAAAGGTATAGTATGGGAAATGCTTATGAAAAATTTAAACAGAAAACATTCTTCTAATTCGAATGGAATTGTTCCAAAAAGTAGAGAGCCGAACAGTTTTGGTGTTTGAGTTAACGGTGTTAATTTGAAGTGCCAGCACACCTCAATCCTGTTGTCTCAGTGCATTGTGACAGCAATAATTATATCTATCGTGAAGATAAGATTCACATTTCTGGAGTTTTAGGAAAACAACGAATCATAAAAAACGTTGATCACTTTCTTTGCTTATAGTCGTTCTATAATTTGACTTCACGGCATTGAATTCAAATTTATATATCGGAAAATGGAAACCTGTATTTTTCGCCTTTACTTAATTGAAAATGTGATTCGAAATAAAGAAACACGTGAATCAAGTAGGCTTAATTAATAATCTAGTATTCATATTTTGCTCTACAGTCAGCTAGCATTCCACAACTCCATACACGCCAAACAATCATCAGAGATCTACACAGATAAAAATATTTTGTGATTTTACATTTATTTTCATGCACATATTTGGAGCAGGCAATTGAATGGAAATTTACATTACAAAACGAAGCGGTTTGTAAATATACAGTCTTGTTCAATGATAAAATAAATGAATTTTGATGTAATTTAACATCAATCATGATTTTAAATCAGATTTTCGTTTCAACTGATGTCTATTTCATAGTACTATCGGTTTACATGTCGTGTAAGTTTCATCTTTTCTTTCTGTGTAGCATGCATTGAGTGGAAAATTTCCAACTTCAAACGAACCAATTTTCTAGTTTTTCTCTACTTTCCCGAAGGATTTAACTATTGCCTAAAACCTCCGCATAAACGTCACCTTTCGAACAAAAAAAAATCATTTGTAGATCGGTCCACGCATACCAGAGAACATTAGCTACACACACTTTTTATGCTATTATTTTATATATATGGGGCATTCCACGCAAAATCAGCCACCCAAATTTTTTTTTTTCATCTAACTATTTATTTTCGGTAAAGAACTCGAAAATATTCGACACGTATTTTATTTTTATTTCAATATGGTACGTGGAATTTTCGAGATATGATTTTTTTAAATGTCGCGTTTTCAAAAAAGAGCCTTTTTTCAACAGCCTATACTGTAAAATCTAATAAAGATACAAAAATTCGTCCAAGACATGAAATGTGCCGCTTTTCGTTAGCTTTCAAATAAGCAATTCCATAAAACTACCTTTAAAGTTAGTTTCATGAAAAAAGTTAAAAATTAATAAACAAATATAAAAATTTCAAACTTTGGCCTATTTTTTTTTTGTTGAAAAAAGAAGCCTTAGGGGCTTAACTCAATCTTGGCAAAGTTCCAGAGTGGAAAGATCAATACTTTCGGAGCAGTGAATTTTTCAATTACGACCCGCACGGGCGGAGCGTACCGCAGCGCAATTTGCTCGGATACGGACTTAAAAGGCTATTCGCATTTTGCCGATCCGAGCTCTCCGGCGTTGACTTTTTTCTGCTTTGGCTATGGCTGAGCTGCACATGCAGCTGTGTGCATGTCCAGCTCAACCATAGCCGAAGCAGAGAAAAAGTCAACGCCGGAGAGCTCGGATCGGTCGGATCGGCCTAATGCACCTTTAACTTGTCGACACATATCGCGCCACAGATCGGATCCTAACTTTGTCAATTTATTGTTAGCAACGTTTCAGTTAAGATCGCGGTGTAAAAATGAATTCAAAATTCAAAAATCGTTGCTGCAATCCATTTATTTTTGAGATTCATGTTAGCAAAAATCAAAAACATTCGTTGCGTCGGGTTTCTTCTTCCCTTCTTGAGAAATTCGATTTTTTGCAGGCAAATGATGTTTTGTGTGCACCGTGTAGGCAGAAAGCGAATAAATTTGGAGTAAAGGATTTACGTGAATCTTAAAATAATGATGACATACAATTTTGGAAAACTTGCGAAAATGATGCAATTTTCACTATTCAGCTGTGAGGATAAATTTTGCTGAAGCAATAATGATCGCAAATTCTGAATCCTCTAAGACTGATGACAATGATGATAATGTGTCTATATTTACGTACATTATAACATTGCATTTCCCCAATTTTAAAATATTGAGTGCCTTTTCAGAATAAACCATATTTGCCTTCCGGTTATCTTACCGAATTGAAACAAAAATTTCATGCTAAAGATGCAACCAAATCGGAAAGAATGAGAATTTTATCTGTTTTGTCAAAAAACTGGAGTATTCGTAAGATGCGCATGCGATGAACACGTCAACATTTTGTTACGAAAGTAGAGAATCTCGTGGGAAAAAAAAGATTTTATTTTTTAATCAAACTCTTGATGTCTTTATATTTAAAATCATGAATATTTATATTTTACAGAAAAACAATTTTCCCCTGAAATAGTAATTAAAGTCAAACAATTTTACGAACGTGACGATGTAAGTGTTATGATGCCAGGTCAAAAGGACACGAAATCTGTAAAAATTGATGGGAAAAATGCATAATTCAAAAAAGTTTAATTTTTGGGAATCTTAAAGACGTTTATCAACGATTCATAGGTGAAAATTAAGGGATCAAAATAAGCTTTTCAAAATTCTGCTCACTCCGGCCAGAGCACTGTGGTTTTGCTGGTACTGGTGGGATGCACAATGTTTGTCTGTGTCCCATTCACGAAAATATGAGACTGATGACTTCAGGTAATAAACGGGAACATCTCAGTTTGTTTCCTGTAACGTTACTATTCCCGTTGTGATCAGTAACGATTATCGTGTTTGCCACTACGAAGATATTTTGCTACATTTTTTATATGAAAACCCTTGTGAAAAATGCTTTTTGGGCAATGTAAAAAATGTACAACTACTGATCAGATGTCAAAAAAAAATTCACGTAATTTTTCAAAAAGAATGAAGTAAAAAAAAAGTCACGCAGAAGCAATGGGTTGTGAAACCAAAAACATGTTTGGAAAAAATAACAACAGCTACTGATAAGTTTATGGAAAAAATTTGCAAATCTGCAAGAATATTTCTCAAGCATTCTTTCATTGCTTGAAAACAAACATCATATTTTCAAAATGTGAATAAAAATTTGAAGAGTGACGAAAGTTTAATAATTTGCGATTTCACGGAAAATTACGCCTTCGCTATTCAAAACGCCATAACTGGCTTTCATTGGAACATCGACCAAGCGACTATATTCCCCATTGTTTTCTATTATAAAATGAACAGCAAAATCGATCATAAAACATTAGTCATTATTGCTGATTGCAAGAAACATGACACAATAGCTGTGTATGATTTTGTCGAAGCTATATTCACATATTCGCAAGTACATCTATTTTTCTGACCGCGCTCCTCAGCAATTCAAAAATGTAAAACACTTTGAGAATATTTTTCATCACGAGCATGATTATCATCGTTTTGCATTCGCAGTGGAATTTTCACGCGACAGCTCAAAAGAATGGCACGTCGCGCAAGTTTACAAATGATCAATGATTGTTAAATTTTGACCGTGAATGAATTGTACGAGTGGGCTAGGAAAGCATATTCTCTACCCAATATTTCAGTCATATACAAATGTTAGGAAGATTATGTAAAAGCAGAGAAATTTCTTAAACATCGTTTCGAAAAATGTAAAACTATTTCTGGAACACAATCGTTTCACTAGGGTGAGCCGCACGGAGACAAGAAATTAAAAATGAAAGTTTTCTCTTCCCATGATACGTTTGAAGTATTGAGTTTCTGTAAACCAGAAAAACCAAATCATAGAAAAATTGCAATTGTGCAAAAACTTGATGTCACCATTATTTTATTACTCACGTAAATCCTCTGTCTCAATTTTACTCGTTTTCTGCATGAAACGTCGCTAACAATAAACTGACAAAGTTAGGATCCGATCTGTGGCGCGACATGTGTCGACAAGTTAAGCCCGTATGCGAGCGAATTGCGCTGCGGTACGCTCCGCGCGTGCGGATTGTAATTGAAAAAATCTCTGCTCCGAAAGTATTGATCTTTCCACTCTGAAACTTTGTCAAGATTGAGTTAAGAAGTTTAAGGCTTCTTTTTTCAACAAAAAAAAAAAAGAAAAAGATAGGCCCAAGTTTGAAATTTTTATATTTGTTTATCACTTTTTAACTTTTTTCATTACATTAACTTTAAAGGTTTTTTTACATTAACTTTAAAGGTTGTTTTAAAGCTAAGAAAAAGACGCACATTTCATGTCTTGGACGATTTTTTGTATCTTTATTAGATTTTACAGTATATGCTCTTGAAAAAGGGCTCTTTTTTGAAAACGCCAAATTTCAAAATATCATATCTCGAAAATTCCGCTTACTATATTGAAATAAAAATATACGTGTCGAATATTTTCGAGTTCTTTACCGAAAAAAATAGTTAGATGAAAAAAATTTTTTTTGGGTGGCTGATTTTGCGTGGAATGCCCCATATAGATTGAAACGAAATGAATCAAATTAATAATAAAATCCACCCTGTTTTTTCTCATTTATGAACCTATTCGAATCCAATTACTTTTTTAAGGATGCTTTGCGAGTGCCAGTTTCAAACATGGGTCCATTCAAACAGATTTTCAATGGTGTGCTATTGAAATGTAAATATGACGTTCCAATATGGTCTGAGTTTAATGTTTCCGAATCGAATGGTAGTTCAATTATATAAATTCATCTACAAATCTGAGATCTTAGGTGCTCCAAATTATGACAGAAAGTGGTAAACAAAGGCGTCATGAGTTTTTCTCTTTTTTTTTTTTTTTATTCAATATTATAGTATAATTTTAAGGCACACTGCTTAAGCTCTAAGATGCCAAGGGTATTTACTAATCTTAATTACGACTAACTTAAAACTAGAAAAGTATCATTATGTAATGTAGCGGTAGCGGATTCTCGAGAAGCTATCGGTAGTGGCCGGTGAATTGAATATCGCATGAGGGTCTTCCATATGCCGTTGGCGAAGATCCATGTTGGTCGCATCCTTCGGTCCGCGTGGGTCCGCGGGAAACACCCCCAGGCTACGAAGGCCCGGCGGGTGGCCCGCATGCTGGTTTTCGACTGGGGCGGCCTTCCGTGGACGATGATGGTGATGTTACGGAAGAGAATGAAAAAAAAAGTAAATATTGTGGAAACGGGGTAAAAAGGGGATGTGGGAACAAAATGTTTGAAAACGATAAAGATCTAATTAGTTGCCATCGAGATGGTGAAGAGATAAGGAAGGGGTAACGAAAAAGTTAGTGACAAAAAAAGATCTTGTTAGTTCCAATGAAGATGGTGGACAGGGACGGGGATCGAGAGAATCGGGCGGATGTTAGTGTCGAACCTGTAGGTGGAGATTATACTTTCTGAGCGAGGGATAACACATTACACTTGTATATCAATGTGTTTAAGGTACTGGTATATGAGAAGCATATATAAACTATCCCGACTCGCCAACACATCCCGAACCGGAACCTCAGGCGGTCTACCTCGGGCCCTAAGGGATTCCAGTAGCTTCGACCTGGCGTCACGATACTCTACGCACGACCACACGACATGCTCGATGTCCTGATAACCGTCGCCACAGGTGCAGAGACCGCTCTCCGCAAGCCCAACACGCCGGAGATGTGCGTTGAAGGTGTAGTGATTTGACATGAGCCGCGACATAACACGAATGAAATCGCGACTCACGTTCATCCCCCTGAACCAAGGTTTCGTCGATACCCTAGGGATAATGGAATGTAGCCATCGTCCCAGTTCGCCATTGCTCCATGAAGTTTGCCAACTTTCGAGAGTTTTCTGACGAGAGATACTGAAAAATTCATTGAAGCAGATTGGTCTTTCATAAATATCACCTTCTAATGCGCCCACCTTAGCCAATGAGTCTGCCTTTTCATTGCCTGGAATGGAACAATGCGAAGGGACCCAGACTAACGATATTAAATAAGACCGTTCAGATAAAGTTCGCAAGTGTTCCCGTATTTTCCCCAGGAAATATGGGGGATACTTTCCTGGCTTCATTGCCCGGAGAGCTTCTATTGAGCTTAGACTGTCCGTCACAATGAAGTAATGGTCTTTGGGCAAGGTTTCAATGATCTCAAGGGTGTACTGAATAGCAGCTAATTCTGCGACGTAAACTGAAGCCGGATCATTGAGTTTGTGAGAAGCGGTGATGTTTTGATTGAAGATGCCGAAGCCTGTGGACCTGTTGATGTTTGAACCGTCAGTGTAAAACACCTTTTCACAGTTGACTGTTCTAAATTTATTATAAAAAATATTTGGGGCCACTTGAGGGCGCACATGATCCGGGATTCCACGAATTTCTTCTCTCATGGATGTGTCGAAAAACACAGTAGAATCAGAAGTATCCAAGAAATGAGCGCGATTGGAAACAAACGAAGAAGGATTAATATTCTGAGCCATGTAATCAAAATACAAGGACATAAAACGGGTTTGAGAATTGAGCTCGACAAGCCTTTCGAAATTTTCAATCACCATCGGATTCAGGATGTCGCATCGGATTAGCAATCGATATGAGAGATCCCAGAATCGATTTTTCAACGGTAAGACGCCCGCCAGTACTTCAAGACTCATCGTATGAGTCGACTGCATGCAACCTAAGGCAATACGCAAACAACGATACTGAATTCTTTCCAGCTTGATGAAATGAGTGTTCGCCGCGGATCGGAAGCAAAAGCATCCGTATTCCATCACGGACAATATCGTTGTTTGGTATAACCTGATCAGGTCTCCTGGGTGGGCACCCCACCATGATCCGGTTATTGTACGAAGAAAATTGATTCTCTGTTGGCATTTTTGTTTCAGATACCTAATGTGACATCCCCAGGTGCCTTTGGAGTCGAACCAGACCCCGAGATATTTAAATGTGAAGACCTGAGCTATGGTTTCACCCCCTAGTTGAAGCTGTAATTGTGCTGGTTCTCGCTTCCTTGAAAATACAACCAGCTCAGTTTTCTCCGTAGAGAACTCGATACCCATTTGAAGAGCCCATGTCGACAAGTTGTCGAGGGTATCTTGCAATGGTCCTTGGAGATCGGCAGCTTTGGGTCCTATAATAGACACAACGCTGTCGTCGGCAAGTTGTCTTAGCGTGCAAGATGTGTTGATACATTCATCAATGTTGTTCACGTAAAAGTTGTATAAAAGGGGGCTTAAGCATGAGCCCTGAGGAAGACCCATGTAACTGAATCGTATTGTCGACAAATCACCATGCGCGAAATACATGTATTTCTCGGACAACAGATTATACAAAAAGTTATTCAAAATTGGTGAAAGACCATGCTGATGCAACTTCTCAGATAGGATGTTTATGGAAACTGAATCAAAAGCCCCCTTAATGTCTAGGAAAACTGACGCCATTTGTTCTTTACGAGCAAATGCCATTTGAATTTCGGTTGAGAGCAACGCAAGACAATCGTTCGTTCCTTTACCCCTGCGGAAACCAAATTGTGTATCTGAAAGTAAGCCATTAGTCTCGACCCAATTGTCTAGACGAAACAGAATCATTTTTTCGAACAATTTCCGGATACAGGAAAGCATAGCAATCGGCCGATACGAATTGTGATCGGAGGCAGGTTTCCCTGGTTTTTGAATGGCGATAACTCTTACTTGTCTCCAGTCATGTGGGACAATATTATCCTCAAGAAGCCTATTGAATAAATTCAATAAGCGCCTTTTGGCAGAGTCAGGCAAATTTTTCAACAAGTTGAATTTGATTTTGTCTAACCCCGGAGATTTATTGTTACACGATAAAAGCGCAAGTGAAAACTCGACCATCGAAAAAGGTGTTTCGTTTCTGTTTGATGAAGCGACGCGCATGATTGTCTGTTCCGGAACCGAGTCAGGACATACTTTTTTAGCGAAATCGAATATCCAGCGGTTAGAATATTCCTCGCTTTCGTTTGTGGTGTTTTTGTTGCGCATTCGTCGGGCTGTGTTCCAAAGAGTGCTCATTGATGTTTCTCTCGATAATCCGTCTACGAATCGACGCCAATAACCGCTTTTCTTCGCTTTAATCAAGCTTTTCATTTTAGCGTCTAATGCCGCGTAGTTTCTGAAATTATCAGGTGTTCCGTTTTTCCTAAACTCGACAAATGATGCAGTTCTCTCCGCGTTTAATTCTGAGCACTCTTTGTCCCACCACGGGTTGGGGGGACGGATGTTAGTTTTCGCGCCGGGTACACGTTTCGTCTGAGCTTGAGTCGCGGTGTCGAGAATCAAGCCAGCCAAAAACGCGTACTCTTCCTCCGGAGGAAGTTCTTGTGTTGTTTCTAGATTCTCAGATATCAAATTTGCGTAGCATTTCCAATCAATGTTTCGTGTGAGGTCATACGAAACATTGATTGTTTCCGATGGTCTTAATCCGGTGGCGATTGAAATTACGATAGGCAGATGATCGCTACCGTGGGGATCAGGGATTACCTTCCACGTGCAACCCAACCGTAACGATGTCGAGCAAAGGGATAAGTCTAGCGCACTTGGTCTTGCTGGTGGTGCAGGAATTCGTGTCATTTCTCCCGTATTCAAGATTGTCATATTGAAGTTGTCGCAGATATCATGGATCATAGTTGATCTGTTATCGTCGTGAAGACAGCCCCATCCCGTACCGTGTGAGTTAAAGTCTCCTAAAACCAACGTCGGTGCGGGAAGAAGCTCTATGATATCATTGAGCCGCCGATGCCCAACCGAGGCTCTTGGAGGAATGTAGATGGAAGCAATGCAAAGGTCCTTGCCTTTGATTGTAACATGACATGCGACAACTTCAATACCTGGTATCGAGGGGAGGTTAATGCGATAGAAAGAATAGCACTTTTTGATCCCCAAAAGTACTCCTCCATAGGAATCATCTCGATCCAGACGAATAATGTTAAAATCGTGGAAGTTTAAGGGTATTTCAGAAGTTAGCCAAGTTTCGCACAATGCAAATGCGTCACATTTCAGATTATTTACTAGAAATTTGAAAGGATCTATTTTTGGGATGATACTTCTACAATTCCACTGTATAACAGTGATTGTATCCGTGACCTCGGTGGATGTCTTAGCCATCGAAGGATACGATCGCTGAAAGAAGGGGCCATTTTGCAGTCAACTGCTTCAAGAATGTTTTAACTGTAGGAATAAAAGCCATTATCAGGCTTTTAAGAGGTTCAGAAATATTGAAAGTAGACATGATCCAGTCCACAATATCAGAGAATTTAACAAACCCAGTATTTGGTAAATTTTCTGACTGATCTTTAGGGACTTTCGGGGGTTTTGAAGTCCCAGGAAGTGATGGAAATTCTTGCTCGGAATTTAATTTTCCAAGGCCTGGAGCTTTTTTCTCTGGTTTTTTGCCATCACTACCAGTTGTTGTAATTTTTCGGAACCCATCAGAGGACATCTTCGAACCCTTACTAGGGAGCTTTTGAGAAGATTTATTTCTTCTCTTTCTAATTGATGAGCTATGAGGGACAGCCGAAGATGTACCTTCGAGGGGGTCATCATATTCGCTCTCGTCAGTTGACAAGTAAGCGTAAGGATTTTCGGTAGGTGGCGTAGCACATTTCAACATTTCTGCAAAAGAGCGTTTGGAATGTTGCTTGAGTGAACGCTTCATTTTATCCTTACGCAATTTGTACACGGGACAATCAGAGAGGTCATGCGGCCCCTCCTTACAGTAGAGACACTTTTCATTGTCTCCACTGCAGGAGTTATCCGCATGACTCCCTCCACACTTTATACACCGGGATTTATTGCAACAATGGGATGCTGTATGTCCCAATTGTTTGCAATTGGTGCAGTTCATGACCCGCGGCACAAAAAGACGAACAGGTAAACGGACTCGGTCCAGGAGGACGTAATTAGGCAAAGCCGAGCCAGCGAAAGTCACCCGATACGAGTCTGATGGGATATAGGACTTAGTCCCATCCTCAGCGGTCGATACTGAACGCAATTGCTTGCAGTCCAGTATCTTAACGTTCTTGAGTAGGGGGTTTTTAAAACCGCCTGCCCCATGCTTAAGAACGTCCTCGCAAGTCAGACTCGGATCGGTGATCACGCCGTCTATCTCGACTTCGCGAGCTGGTACGTATACGCGATACTCCCGCGTGAAATGCTCACTTCGAACGATCTCATTAGCCTGTTTTGCACTGGCTAACAAGACCCTAAGCTTGTCCGGGCGTACTTTCTCAATTTTTTGTACAGTATTGTATCGCGAGGACAGGTCATTAGAAAGTTTTAGAAGGTTCAATTTTTTACCATTCGCTTTGGTCCGGATGTAAACCGCATACGGTCCGGCCGAGAGTGCAAGCCCATCGGGATAGCTTCTAATGCGAGATTTATTGCCATCAGAAGCATCCATTTGATCATCTAGGGGAAGGTCAGGCAATTCTGTGCCTTTTGTCATGGCACGGAAATGTGTCCGTGCGGGTAAATATTAGGGGGCAATAAAAATCTAATGGTACTGAACAACAGGGAAAAAGAAAAAAAATACTTAGCTTTAGCTCTCGAAGGGTGATCGGCCGACAAGGCCCGGTCCTAGGCGACCGGTGA
Source organism: Malaya genurostris (assembly GCF_030247185.1). Classification (NCBI taxonomy): domain Eukaryota; kingdom Metazoa; phylum Arthropoda; class Insecta; order Diptera; family Culicidae; genus Malaya; species Malaya genurostris. The sequence goes on from NC_080572.1 coordinate 100,037,129, forward strand.
ATACTCCAGTTCAATAAAGTGCAAAAAACCTCTTTGAGGAAAAAGCACTTTGTTTTTAGTCTCTCACTACACTGTCCAATGAAACCAATCTTTTTATCACTATATATATTTACCACTGTTTCTAATGTACAACGATATATACGCAGCGCCCAGCGCTGGCGCTGGCTAACGGTACCACACGCAGTGCTGCTTTACACAAGCTCACAGTCGGCCTTGAGAACGGATTAATTAGAACTATCACTCGACCGCACTGATGCACACAATAGAATACGGAATGACCTTGATAACGGAATAAAACAATTCACCACGCGATTGGAGAAAGCAGAATTTACGTCCGATCGATCCGATAGTCACGACACGAATGAGTTTTTCTCTTTGATGTTCGAATATAACAAACATTTTAGAAAACTTGAGTTATTTGTGGTTATCCTATACTACTGAAAATTTTATCATAAATTGCTGATCATATTTCCGATGGTATGACGAAAAAATTATTTTGCAGCGTTAATAATAGCGAGGGATATTTACGATCAAGTTACAGCCATTCGACATATGTCATTCACGTCAAAAAATATACGATTTTCGGTGGCTAAACATGCGCAGTTAATTCAACCGTTGATATTTGGAATTTGGTGCTTCAAATTTGAAGGCAATAATATTGTCAGGTTAAAAACTCACTTTTCATAATCAAAATTTCAACATCTTGCACAAGTCTGTGCTAAATCATCCTGTGCTCTTTCGAAAGCATATACTTGACCCTAACTTTTACAGTTACGCCCAGTCGTGGCGTACCCTGGTTTTCTAGTTTTAATTAAGCTTCATTTCTATGGGAAAATCATCTTTTTTTAAATCAAACTGAATTCGAAGCCCACTACAAAAATATTTTACCCATTTTAATGACTGTTGAGGCTCCAGAGAGGCGAGTATCGTTATCGCTTTTGTTCGAAAAACTTAAAAAAATGTGTTAACCAGCTTTGAAAAATCATAGTCCAATTTAGTTGTATTGAGTTAAAATCACAAGTGGCCAGCGATTGACCACTGTGCAGCATTTAGTAACGAAACTGAAAAAAAGTGTTTTCCACTGATACTGTAATTAAAATGTCCACCATTCGAACCGGCTTAAAATCACTAATTTCAGTCATTCAGTATAATTAATACATACAGTAAAAGTTTGCCCGGAGAGCTCTGGTGAATGCGAACCCAGTGAACCAGCAATATATGTTACTAAGACTCTTGACAAACCATATTTTTTTCCGTTTGGTTGGTGGTCGTTGCTCACCTTTCAGCCTGCTTTTCAACTCCACCAGCTAATGAGTGCCGGTTCAGTAAACAAGCAGCCCATCGAAGCTATTCCGCATTGTTGGAGGAGCCGGCTGGCGAGTGTCCGACACGGTGTCGGGCATTCTTTTTCAGTAAACTAATAACATCAGTTCAAGGATGGTGACAGTGAACGGACCCGTAACGTGATAGCTCTTCCTGCTTCTCGATATCGACCGACGACAGCGGCGCTCCGGTTTGTATACTATATATGCTAAAACCAAACGTGGCGAAGTGGCGGTTGTCAGCAAAGACCTACTGGAACGGGGGATATTGTATTTCATCTTTCAGACTCCCAAGTTCGCTGGCTAATACAAGGAAGAAAAAAAATGTAAAACTGTACATGATATCGTTGCCATTCAGTTTTCATAGGGAGCCTAAAATCTCAATGTTGTTTTCTTTTCTTCGCGTCGAAAACCGGAGCACAGCAAGGCAATAAGCCTCAGTGGGTCGTAAAATTTCTAAGCACATACAGGGCACTGAGAAAAAAGAGTATATCCAGTCAGCAACTGTGGGTAAACATACAAACATGCCGTTCGTCAAAATGGTAAAAAGTAAATAAAATTCCGATGAATCAGTCTGTTGTTGTTGAATGTACACCGGTAGGCTTAGTTCATTGTTATATTGCACTTCGCTGGAAACCGTGCAACGCTCGCAATAGTCGATGGAAACTGTTCCACTTGTTGTTCGGTGTTTACTGAATATTTGGAATTCATGAATGGTGCTGAGAGGAAAATATCGAACATGTAATAATGCCACATATGAACTCAATGTGACGTGGGTAATATCCAAGCCTATCAGAATTATGACTAACGTAGTATGCATTGACGTAATATAAGTAGAATTGTTATATCAGTCCGTACAGAGCAATTCCAGAAGTGAGTAGCAAGTCATTAGACTTTATATATTGCGATCTGGATAAAACTTTGTAAACGTTTTCAGTATTTGCACAAATTTGAAGATCAATTCGATTTAAAACTGACTTTTAAAAATCGATTATGTGTTTTTGCATGCACTTTCTGCGATTCGTATGTATGATGTGTTTCTACTTCCTATTGTAGCAATAGCAGGGTTAGTTAGTAACGGACTGTCTTCGCAACGTGATTGGATCAAAACACACATGTAAATTGACTTGTAATGCCTAGATTAAGGGAAAGGAAAGCTTTGCTGATCTAATACACAATTATTTGTGTTTCATGACATAACATAGGATAATGTCCTAAAAGGAAGGGAGACGAACCTTCTCTCAAAAGATGAATGCAGTAACCATTTTTGTTTCTCACGTACGTATTTGTTTATCAGGCTTCCGGATAACCCAAATCAAACCTATCAAATTTGGAAATAATTGAAATGATTATTATCAGGGCTACCAAAAATTTAGACTGAAAATAAATATTTTGTCACTGTAAAATTTCTCGTAAATATTGTAGGATTTTTCCTTTTTTATTCCAAATATTTTTAACTTTTTACTTTTTTATTTATGACTTCTGGTCAGTCAGTAATTTTTACTTTTTTCGGTTTTTTTAACGATATCAAACTAACTGGAGATTATAAGAGGAGAAAGAATATGAAATCATAGAGCCATAGTACTCAAGGAAGAGCAAGGATGTGAAGAATAAAGTGCGGAAAAGTGAGACGTGACAAGGGTCATTTAAGTAAGCAGAAGGCTTCTCGTATCTAAACTCTTACCTTCTACCAGTTCGGATAGTAAATGGCAAACAACCTTTGCCTTTACTTTCTGACATATCAGAGACTCGGACAACTCGTATCGCTAAGATGCCTAAGTTCGACTCCTCTGGTAGAAGGTAAAAGTTTAGATACGAGAAGCCTTCTGCTTACTTAAATGACCCTTGTCACGTCTCACTTTTCCGCACTTTATTCTTCACATCCTTGCTCTTCCTTGAGTACTATGGCTCTATGATTTCATATTCTTTCTCCTCTTATAATCTCCAGTTAGTTTGATATCGTTAAAAAAACCGAAAAAAATATTTTTAACTGCATTTGATAAAACAACATTGTACTTTTCATACATGTTTCGTCATGAAATTTTGGTCTTTTTCTTCAATTTGCAGTTTGAAAATTATCAAAAATTATTTTTTATAGTTTCATACAGGTACCGTGATGCAGCTATTGAAGCTACAATTCAATATATTCTTCGCTTATTTCTACGCCTATAACAATCACAGAAGCACAGTTCGCTTTCACATCTCATCCAAGTCAGTCGATAAAACAAAACCGCTTGTGTAGAATACGTAATAGAACGACCTTGAAATTAGTGAACCAAACGAACAAAAGCTACCGCCGACACGAAAGAATACAATTGTTGTTGACTTCAGGCAGTGCAAAAATCGACCTTCGATACGAGAACTTGAAGGTTTGCTAGAGGAGCAAATGCATCTTGACATTAAACGTGTGCATTTACTTCAATGCAATAAAACAAATAATGTTGTTTACATCCAGTTTTATAAAGAGTTGGATGCAATTCAATTTGCAAAAGACAATAACAATGTGCACTATGTGGAGCATGAGAACATTAAGTACAACATTCCAGTATATATGGATGATAGTGTTATAGAAGTGCGTGTGTATGATCTTCCCTCAAGCGTCACCGATTCATATATTCGCAAAACTATGTCCCAATACGAAGAGATTCTCTCGATCGAAAAAGAAAAGTGGAAGAATTTGTTCCCCGGTTTTTTCAATGGCGTACGTTTGTTACGCATGCGCTTGAAGAGGCCTATACATTCTTATGTGACTTTCGGTCAAGATACAAGAATTCCGTGCAAATCACTTGTTACCTATGACAATCAGATGGCCACATGTCAATATTGCCAAAAAGCTGTTCACTACGGTAAGCCATGTGATAAACTGGACAAGGAGACAACTACACCAAAGGACAACGGTGCTTCCTTCACACCAACCCCAAGCAACTCCAGTACACCTGTGACGAATCCATCATCATCCCCTATAGAACAAAGTACACCAGCTGCAGTTAACAACTTACTCTCCAACCAACCAGCAATTGCAACTAATGTACAACAAAGTGCACCTACAGCAACTAGCAACGAAAAGAAGACGGAAATCGACAACAATACCATCGATGCGGCAATGGATAACGAGACGAACTACGAACGAAGTGCCCCTCACTCCTCGCAGGAGGGAAATGAAAGCTTCTCTCCCCCTAGAAAAAGGGTGACAACAAGATCCAACTCAAAAAAAAAAAATAATTGAAAAATTGGCTCTATCAGCCACGTAAAGCTTGTACGCAAATGGGTCTGAATAAAAATATCATTCAAATAAAAAATCACAGAAGCACAAACAAAGCTGGATTTGGCAAAAGACTTCGTTCATAATTTAAAAATTCTTTATTTATCCTTCCAATTCCCAATTCCTATTTTTTTGGAGTGTTATTTTTGTGATTTGTGTAAGTGCGACTGAGAAAAGAATGTCCCAGAAAGTATGGACGCAACCAAAAACCGCTGCCATTTCGTAATGGGTCAGAATCTGTCAATTTATGGCTGCGTTCTGTTGTTTACACTCTTCTCTAACCACTTGTGCAGTTGTTTATTCGTTTTCATTAGTTTGTTTCGAAATGCGTGGACTTTTAGCAGAACAACGTCGAAAAATTGTGTACAAATGGTGCATAGAACGCTTACTGTGACTGAGAAACATTGAAAAATGGAAGGAGTAAAAGAATAAGCCGTGCGAAATGCAATCAGAAAGTTCGGTGAGGATAACACCATTGAGGATAAACCGAAAACGGGTCGAAAAAAAGGTCCTGCCAACCCTCAGTTGGATAAACGTATACTGAAGGCGTTCGAGCAAAAGAAGGAGGTTTCAGTTCGGGATGTGGCCAAAAAAGTGGGCACTTCGAAGTCAAATGTTCTTCGTGCTAAAGATCGTTTGAATCTTCGAACCTATAAAAAGCAGAAACAACCAAAACGTAGTCCGAAACAAGAAGCATCGATCAGGCCGAGGGTTCGAAAGCTGTGTACAATACGATTCTTGCTGGAAATTTGAACTGCATAATCATGGATGACGAAATCTACGTGAAACTCGATTACAAATCCTTGCCGGGACCACAATATTATACGGTGCGAGAAGGGCAAGTGTTAAACCAGTCCGAGACATCGATTGAAGTCGAAAAATTTGGTAAGAAAGCTATAGTCTGGCAAGTAACTTGTAGCTGGGGTAAGATTTTGAAACCTTTCATCATCACTGCTTCAATGAACAGCGAAATATACATCAAGGAATGTTTACAAAAACGACTTCTACCCATGATTCGAAGCCACAAGGATCCTGATGTCTTCTGGCCAGATCTTGCTTCTTGCCACTACTCGAAATCAACGGAGAATGGTATGCTACCAAAAATGTCTCTTTCGTCCCAAAAGACATGAATCCACCAAATTGTCTACAACTTCGACCTATTGAGGAGTTTTGGGCATTAACGAAGTCACATCTTAGGAAACATGTCTCGGCAGCCGAAACCATTCAACAGTTCGAAAAATATTGGAAGAAAGGGTTAAAACTTGTCGCCAAGAAGTCTGTACTTAATGAGGAACGTTCGTCAGAAGGTGCGCCAGCTAGTCTACAATGGCTAAGTAGCAAATGTTGAGAATAATATTCTGTTGTTGTAGTCTAATATTATCAGTATATCGAATAAAATTTGATTATCTAACACTTGTGAATTATTTACAGCAAAATCAAAGTGCGTCCATACTTTCTGGGATAGTCTTTACTTCATAGCACCTGATATGTCAATGTCCCGCTTTGACGCAGCTATGTATCCGGGCTTTTGGTTCTCCATACATGGTTGAATCTGTGTATGGCGAGCTAAAATTGAAGGATATTCTATCGTTTCTCACCCAATATGCTATGGAGTAATAGTCAGAGGAGTTCATCGTTCTTCCTGGAGTGAATGAATCTCTTTTGTTTCTACCTTAAAGGGGATTAGCAGATGGTTTGGTTTGGTGTGCCGAATTTACTTTTGTTCATACATATTGCGAAGCTTTCTGCATTCTTTCAGGAAATCAGAATGGTGTCACTTTTGTAAAATTTCTAAATCCTCTCGGAGGTTGGAGGTTTTATTAAATGTGCATTTCGGCACCAAGAATGATTCATATTTTTTTGCACCAGAATGATTCATATTTTTTTGCTTTGTGCTGATTTTCCACCCCGCTCACTTCACTTTTCCCTTCCATGTTCCTTTGTCCTTCCCTTCCCATCAATTAGTTCCTTTAAAGACTTCGTTTGAATATAAGAATATAAGTCATATGCTTGCTGAAAACGGAGATTGAAACAGGAGTTTTCGATGGTCCGTCTTCCTTGGTAAGCATCTAAGCCTTTGAGCTGTTCCTCATTTCCCTGCCGTCGGGCATACCAGCTATCAATTTTTACCTCAATCACCCCAAAACAATCGATGAATGATGGTAAATTGACTGACGACCATCCGCCAGTGAAACTTAAAGACGTACCGCTAAACATCAAATGAATTTCCAAAACGCCTCCGTAGACGCAGGCATTAGCGATTATTGTTTCACACTTCAAATTTTGCACTTTCAGTTTTATTTGAGCTTCACTTTCATTTTTCAATGCTTGGTTCGATTCCTTCAAATTTCACGAGCAACCAAAACGGCAGTTTTATTGTGCGGTGGAATTTACACGGTGCACGGTATAAAAAGTTGGTAATGTTTGCTTGATGTATGTATGCAGAGGAAAGCTTTCCAACAGCTCAAAAGAAACAAAAAAAAACGCAATTTATTTGTGGTTGAATTTGCAATTTAGTCGGATGCGGGGAAATTTTGGTAATGTGGTAGTGCATTGAGATTTTTCTTTAGCTCGCAACGTATCATCATTTACATTCTAAATAGCATATTTTTACATAATCCTTGCAACAAAAAAAAAACTCGTTTTGCCGATAACTAACCCTAATACAGTTACATAAATGATAGTTCACAGTGTGTTGTATTTAGAAGGTTCGATCAAACACTAATTCGATACTCGCCTTCGTTGAAGGAACGACGAAATGTGTCATTACATCATGATCTTCTCTACTTTTCATAAGACTTTTATGAATAAAAAACGTAGGTAATGTTAGAGTGGAATCCGTTTCGTATTTTCAAAGCAAATATAAGTACTCTTGGAAACCTTGATCAGACCACGGTGTTTTTTAATTGTATTACAACGGGAAATGTACATAACACTTTTTGTTAATAAACTATTTGTATGCATGTAACAGTAATAATCTTAATCTCAGTACAAACTGCTCTATCCTAATCAGCTACATCAGCTCGAATTCATGGAACCCATTTGGGCAATTTTCCAAATTACTTCATGCCAACGTTGTAAGTTTAACTTGACTTCGTAGGCAGGTACGTAGGTAGGTGGGTATGTTGTTGCACCGTACGTTTAGCCGATAGTCATCTGAGTGTGGTACATAAAGATAGATGAAAAAAAAATCAAATTGCATCAGTGATTCGCTTTTCACCGCCCGACCCGTCCGCAATGAAACTTTTTTTTTCTTCAAGCTTAATTTGCTCCAGTGAATTGGCAACGAACAGTAACATTCTGCCATTTGGGTATACAAATTCAAGTGCAAGTCATGCATTCATTGACTGAATCCGTTCGTTTCTGTGTTACAGCGAGTATGTACTTATTCGCCATTAAAGTTGGAAGCAACCAGAAGGAAAAGCATCGATCGCATGTGGAGGGACGGCGGTGATTTATTATAATTTATGGCCATGCTCGAACCATTCGAACATGTCGGTTTTCCAGCTTCATTTTATTTATCTGTTTGTTAAAGTGATGCAGCTTCAAGCATTACCAGGGATGAAATTTGTTATTTAATGAAGATTTTTCACTTTATGAAAAGCTTTCATTAGTAGGGATGATCGTAAATTGAAGCTGAACATATTTTCACTGGCAACTCGTGCCAAAGTGGAGTGGCACGAACGATCGACTCGTAGATTTGTACTGCAGACTCTGGCGATTGTTTAGTAAGGCACAATTGCATGTTGCTTAAAATGATACTATTTTTCAGTTTTGCTTTGTCTGTTATAGGGAGCCTAACAAATGCATAGTGGCTGTTCGCTGTATACATAATTGCAGCATTTATTCATGCTGCTAGAAAAAAGCACCCTCGACTCGTAGTAGTGATTTACTGTAAGCTGCTAGGAACGAACTAATGTAACAGAAAGAGCATTTTCTTGTTGCATGTTGGAATAGATAAGCTTATCGCTCACTTTCTTCCGTAATTTCATTTCAAGTTACGTATGATTTATTTAATCGATCGGTTGTTACTTATTATATCAAAATAGCTTACATGTAGTTTGATAGTTTGATTTTATCATGCTAATTTTGATTACTGTAAACAACAGCCTGAATTCTACCTTTAATGTTTAGACCTGGTGAGACAATTTTTATAGTTGGATGTTGACGCATTTTGTGTTATCGAAAAAACTTGAAAACAAATATTTTCATTCTACATTTCTAACGAGTGATGTTTTTGTATAGAAAACTTGAACTGGATCGAAAAACAGGATGAACATTTCATATTTCGATTCGATCTGTTCTCATATAACTCACGTTTTCATATATATTGCTAAGGGATTCTTCAAAACACTTATTTTTGAATAAGACAAAAAAGTTTGTTTGAGCATAAACTATCGTAACCTTTTCCTTTTATAAACTGTTTTGAGCCAAGTGTAGAGAAAAAATCGTTTTTTTTGTATTGTCGCTCTAAATGATGATTTGAAATTTTGAACACACTTCAGCCTGTTGTTCTAAAATCGGAAGTCGGATCCGAACAAAGGTCAATAACAGTCTTTGAGACCGTAAAATCATTTATTTGAGTCCAAGTTGAAAATTGACTCAGTCGTTTCTAATAAAATGAAGATAGTTCGTTTTTGAGCTTTTGATCACAATTTCCGGTACTTCCGGAACGGCTCATTTAACCAGCAACTATTATAATCTACAAATTGAAACAGTTATGAATCAAATTTAAATCGGAAACGATGATCTGGTATATCCAGAATCAATGTATTTGTTCAACAACTAACCAAACCTGTCTAATTAAAGAATTGCACGGCTAGTTGAAAATATTTTACTCGTCTTCATGTCATGTATAGAAATACGATTTTGAAATTGAAATTTTTATACCTATCCACCTGTTACTCCGTAAACGGTAATCATATCCGGATGAAATTCGACGGGTTTCTATGAGATTGTGAGACCTTTCATTAAAACTTAAGCTTGTGAAAATTGGTTCATCGGCCACTGAGAAAATCGCATTTTTTTATTTTTTCGCACATTTTTTCCATGTTCTTGATTTTCTATTATTGACCCGAAGTTCGTTGATTTTTGGAGACATGAGACGGTTAGATGTAGGCTACTAAAGGGGAAACGGGAATTTAGATCGATCCCGAGTAGTCCAGTAAGAGTTCGTAAGGCAGTTTTCGGTTTCAGAATACCATAACTCGTATCTGAGGGTTAACCTGATCGATCATTTCAATTTGATCAGTGAAAGATATCAGAGTTGGTGCTGTGTAGTTCGTGATTTCGTAGTAGGTTAGTATTCTAACTTGAGACTTTTTAGACGAGACAAAGTTAGAGATATTATCATTTTTTTTAGGAGCGCGCAGTTAGGAGATAGTTTAAAGTGCGGAGACTTTGCGTGCAAGTGCGAGGACCACAAAAGGTAATACAAAGGTTAACGTACGGCGTGTAGACAATTAGCTCACACAGTCGATCAGCCGTACGACGGCTTTTAATTCCAGATTTGGCGCTTGGCAAAGCTACGAGCAAGGTTCATCCGTCCTTCTGCCACCACGTCTGATGCATCTTCTCGTGACCGTATTGTTACTTACCTTACCTAACAGCTATGGTCCTGGGGTGTCCTTTGTTGCATCAAGCATACGTCTCTACATAACTCCGTCCATGGCTGCTCGTCGCCAGCCACTAAAGGCACGGATGGTTCTGAGATCACCCTCCACTTGATCGATCCACCTTGCTCGCTGCGCTTCTCTTCTTCTTGTACCAGTCGGATTAGATTCAAGAACCATTTTCACTGGGCTGTCGTCCGACATCCTTATGACATACCCAGCCCATCGTAGACGTCCGACTTTAGCTGTCCGTACGATGAATGGTTCCCCTAGTAGCTGTTGCAATTCGTGATTCAGTGGGAGGCGTAGTGTTTCTTCTCTAGAGCCTCTTCCTCTCATGTATTTTGTTTTTGACGCATTTATGGCCAGTTCGATATACCTAGCTTCAGCTTTCAGTCCGATGTAGGTTTCTGTCATCTTTTCAAGGTTACGTGTCACAATATCAATATCGTCAGCGAAGCCAAAATGTTGTACGGACTTTCGGAAGATCGTGCCACACCTTCCAAGGCAATGTTGAACAAAATACAAGAGAGTCCATCATTTTGCCGTAACCCTCTCCGAGATTCGAAAAGACTCGAGAGCGTCCCAGATACTCGGACATAGCACATCGTTCTATCCATCGTTGCTTTGACCAATCGCGTCAGTTTATCCGGGAAACCGTATTCGTGCATGATCTGCAAAAGCTGTTCTCGATCGATTGTGTCGTATGCCGCTTTGAAGTCAATGAATAGGTGATGCGTGGGTACGTTGTATTCACGACACTTCTGGAGTACTTGTCTTATCGCGAATATGTGATCCGTAGTGGCACGGGCTCCAGTAAATCCCGCTTGGTACGGTCCTACGAATTCCTTAGCTATTGGTAATAGACGACGGCAAAGGATTTAGGAGAGTACCTTGAAGGCGGCGTTCAGCAATGTGATTGCGCGGTAATTGCAACATTCTAGCTTATCGCCCATTTTTTAGACGGGACATACTGCTGCATCCATCCATTCCTGCGGTAGAATCTCCTCCTCCAAAATCTTAGAAATCATCCAGTGCAGCGCTCTAGCCAGTGCCTCTCCTTCATGTTTGAGCAGCTCTCCTGGTAACTGGTTATTGCCCGCGGCTTTGTTGTTTCTCAGCTTGCCGATCTCCTCACTTATATCCGACATTAGGTGCTGGGATTCTGTCGTCGGCTGAGCGAATCCAGACATATATTTGACACTCGATGAACTGAGTTGAATGGTATGTTACACTCGGGCTTTCGGACCTCGGTTTAAAAATCTGTGTGAATGATAGCCTGAAGATCCGTAAAAAAGTACGGGTGTGCAATATCACAGACATATCTGGATGTCATGAATACGAATATAACTGAAACGTTTTCTTCTTACTTTCGTATATCAATAGGTTGATCACTTGTATTAATTATGCCAGCTTTCGCCTTTTTCACTACTAGAATTTGAAACGATGCACCTAAACTTAGCCGATGCTATGCATTTTATATTGCAAATTAATAGAAAGTTCCTACAACAACTACGAACTACAACTGGTTAAAAAAAATGACCGTATATAGCACAGTAAACTAATATTTCGCATAGTTCTTTGGGAATATTTTAATTGTTCTATTGTATTCTATTGTTCTATTCGACTCGAAGAATTCAGGAATTGAGGGCTGGCTCTGATTTCAAGAACTACATTCAGAACTTAGAACTGGCTCAGAATTCTATTGCAACTTAGTTTATGAACTAGTTTCGAAACTCAATTCAGTTCCGGAATCCAGTTCCAACATACAGGTTCTGAATTCTAAACCTGTATTCTGGAACCAAGTTTCTGAAACACGACCTGAGCGATTGAGGTTTTGTATCACGCAAAAGGTTTGCTTTCATTGCCGATTGCTTCACCTGACGACCGAAGTCCAAATGATAACACGACCTGAGCGTTAGAGGTTTTGTACCACGCAAAAGGTCTACTCTCATTACTGGCGACTGCTGCTCCCGACGATCGAAGCCTAAATGAATTTCACGCTTTATACTTGGTTTGTTCTTACTGATGTTGGTAGGAGAACCTCACCTCGACATCCAGTTCCGTCTGAAGTACTAGAACAAACGAACGATTTTCAATCAAAGTTTACCTTTTATACTCGTCCAGTAGATAATCGGAACTGATATGTGCTTAACTACTTCAAAACCGTCGTCCGGGTGCCGGGTGATTGTACAGAGTAAATTTTGAAAAGGCACCCCATAGTAAAGTAAGTCGTATTCACGACAAAAGATAGAAATCCGTAGATCTACAGATAAATCCGTTGGGTTGGCATCGCTGTTTGCAGACTCAAGTTAAGTCTCTGAGGTATGTTTGATTGCAAATTTTGACTTCCGCAACCAAAATCATTTACCTTTTTCGAATTTGTCTTTCGTTGGTTCAAAATAAGCTGATACTGGCTTCACGTTATAACTAAAAAAAGAAGCTTTACTGGTTAGGTTGGCTGAATATGAAAGTTAATTTTCTCCTCGTATACAAACGTATACAAATCTTATATGATCTTTCGATATGAGAATGACCAACCGTTGCACCGTAATGGAAGTTGGTCATATCATCACTAACAATACTTGTTCTGCTTTTGCTCATCTAGAATTTCTTTGTCGTAAATTTCCCCGAGCAACGATAACGATTGTCCAAAAACATCGTTTGTTTGTTCTGCTTGTGTTTCAGGTAAAAGGTATACGGAGCCGATATTTCTCTTGCCAACCTGATCGCATTCCACAGCGGCAGAGTGCTTCTTTTTAAATTCTATTAAAAAACGTAAACAATACCCGAGAGGAGCCGGTCAAGGATAAACATAACAATCGTGCTGTTCTGTTGCGGTTCGATATTCTGCTTTCAACAACGAAAGTGAAAAAATACGGCCTTTGTGGTAATTTACCAAAGAAGGCCACTTCCGCCGTTTTTAAGTGCTGAAACGTTTAAGCAGGAAGTCGACGATAATGCAGAACTAGAAATAGAAAGCAATATAGAACACTCGTATGGATTCGGGAATACCGGGGAGCTTTGAGCAATTTGTTTGAACTGTTGGCAAATCATGATTAGGAAATTAGGTAATTACCGACTGATTGGCTGCGGAAATTCAGATCGGCACGAGAGAAGAATTTGAGCACTGTATTGATTAAGTCGATTTAGAGGAACTGAATAAAGAAAAGGCATAGGTTTGCTCGCTTGTTACGGGCGGCCTGATCTATGTTGCGTTTTTGATTCTAAACTAGGCGTCATTCACACATTTCGTCACGCTTTATAGTAGGGAGTAGAGATGGTCGGGTATAGAAATTCTTATACCCGAACCCGACCCGTACACGAGTGATCAGCAAAAAAATTTACCCGTTCCCGACCCGTACCCGATTAAAAATTAAAAAAATTACCCGTACCCGACCCGTACCCGAACAAAAATAAAAAAAAATACCCGTACCCGACCCGTACCCGATAAAATATTAAAAAATTTTACCCGTACCCGATTAAAAATTACCCGTACCCGTACCCGACCCGAATGAGTAGTAAAAATTTTACCAAAATTCAGGATGGAAAAAATAAGTGTTTTAGATAGCGAGCCGTATCAGGCTCTAGTTGGTAAGTAAAATACATTAAAATGCTTGTTTACATTTGAGCATATAAATACACTTTGAAGCATGAATAGATTTCCAATGTCTTTGGTACTTTATACTTATTTACAAATGTCAACAAAAGCGAGTAATATCTACTCAAATTTTTCGAGAAGCATATTTACCCAAAATGTCGTAATACCCGTTGTATTCAATTTTGGGTAGGTATGGTGTTTACGAAACAGTGCTACTTTTGATTCTATTCTTTAGAACCGCAAGTAAGCGTGCTCATTGTATTCCCGGTGTGAAAAATTCAATTTTGAAAATGATGAACAGTGAGTCCTTCAAGTGTAAGTAGTTTGAACATTCGTGAGAATTTTTTTTTGGTTACAATTTTTTACTACAAAGCAAAATGAATTATGATTTTGATTTAAGGTAGCGCTTCGCCGTGGTCAGGTCGAAGCAAGACATCTCACTGCTTCCTCTTGCTTTGTCGCCGAAATTTCACCCTAAATTGCAAATTTCTAAAATACTAACACGATTCACGAAAAATCAAAAACATACGATTGTAGGTAAATGATTTTACCGACGACACGACCAGGCACTCCGAACAAAAATTGGCAATGAAATTGTCTGTTAACGATTCACCGCCAGTTACCGCAAATATAGCGACCCCTTGATAATGATAAAAATAATCTTTTTGAGCAACACTGTTTAGGTTGCTATGAACTAGTTACGAAGGAGCTCCAAAGTAAATAAACAAACAATTTGAAAAAAAAAAACGCAAAAGATACGCGAATGGTACACATTTTTACAGATTTTGTTCAATATTTCAGTAACTTCTACTGTGAAATCCAAAGAAGGTCACCTTTCCATTGTACGCAATGGAAATGCTAACCAGTCAACATGTTCTAGCTGCAATGGTTTCGTGAAAAATCAAATTCATGATCGAGAAATATAAACAATTTATCGATCGAGCGTTTTTTAATGTTCTAACGGGAATTATGTAGAATACGGATACAAAAAAAAAATAAATTTGTTTCCTACGGTCTGGATCGAATTCTAGAATGTATCTAGGCCAACCCGCGCCATGTTTTAAACATAGGTGTTCCCATTTTCGTTCGGTAGAATAGCGTTCGAATTTCGGGAAGGTCCCGTTACGACGGTTATTCAAGGTAGAACGTGTACAATCGCTATCCTCCACAATACGGCCACTATAACCGGTACACGCTTGATAGTAGCTTCAAAAGAGATTGACGCATCGATCGGCGTGATTCACGAAATCACGTTCCGTATCATCGTACATAGGAGGTCCAATCATTTCGACTATTTAGTCGTAAATAATGTAATATTTTCTACCGCCGGTTCACCATGCGCTACGTACATCTAGTCAAATAGCTGCTACATGTCTGCCTTTTCGGGGTGAAAGTCAATGTTAAGCTGGTCCTTTTTTTTGGTTCACAGAAATCCGCATTTCTTCTGGTTCACAGAAACAATTTGTTTTTGTTTTGAGATTATTTATATAGTCCGTTCAATTAAAAAAACATACGTAGCCATGGTTATGGTAACTGTTATCTAAAATCAACAGTTTTCTACTTTTGTTGCCAGTTTCAAAAGATTTTCAAGCAACTTCGTTTTGACATTACCAGTTACTGAGGGGTAGTTAAATTTTCGATACAGTTTAGATAGACGAGTGGCAGGTCGTGTCGTCGATTTTACTATGCATTTGGCGAAAAATATCAGTTAGAAAGCTTTTCTTTCGCGAGATTTCGTGTGAGTTTTGTTAAAATTTGGTTTTCTTTTTTCCTTTTCTCGCTATAAACAACTCGCATATGTAGGGATGTGCTACGTTTTCAACAAAGCGTCAAAGCTAGTAGCGATGAAAATCTTTACTGATTTCTGGTTCTACTGAAACATGAATAGAAATTATTTTACAAAGATGTTAACGGTAGCTGGTGGTTTTTACAGCCATTGAACTTCTGTGCCAACTCCGTTGGAACCCTCAACAAGTAAACACCGTGAAAATTTTAGTATTTCACGAGAAAAGATTTTCACCCGTACTTTTGCGACTCCACATCGTCACGCATCGAGATTTTCACTTGTATTCCAGTGAAAAGAAACGGAAATTATCTGGCAATATATAGCCTAGCTTGCTGTACCATCAATCGGTGTCATTTCAAGTGAGGTGACACCACCCAGAAGTGAAGAATAAGAAGAACTTCTATTTTTCTATTTATATTTTTATGGTTAGAATCCTAATGATTTATATGAAAATTTTGAAAATCTCCAACCAATATTTAAAATAACAGTTTTCTGGTATCTGAATGTGATATGAGTACTACACTACATTTTATATATAAATCAAATAATTTTTACTGGATTGTGCATTAAACAGCTTCAAAATGGAAGTCCATTAAAACCTACGTGAAAAGTAGGGTCTGACCGCAACATCTTAGAGCTAAGGCATAGTGTGTCTTATTAAATATGTATTAAATATGATTGATCGTTTTTTTAAATGAAGAAAAGAAATGTTTTTTCTGGAAAAAAAAGCCAGTTGTCAGGTCTGGTCCTAGGCGCGAATGTCAATCAAATTGCTTATTTTTCGGAAGAACTGTTTTGCAATAAAAAATTCTAGTCAACGTGTAAACATATTTATGTGAAGTACAAATGGTCGGGTAATCGATCATAAAAAAAATTTACCCGTACCCGACCCGTACCCGAGTGAGCAGTAATTTTTTTTACCCGTACCCGTCCCGTACCCGAGTGAGCAGTAATTTTTTTTACCCGAACCCGACCCGTACCCGAGTGAGCAGTAAAATTTTTTACCCGTACCCGACCGAAAATAAAAATTTTTACCCGTACCCGACCAAAAACCCGTCGGGTACGGGTACGGGTCGAGTTTCGGGTAAAATACCCGATACCCGACCATCTCTAGTATGGAGGTGGTTTCAAATATCGGTAACCTAGAATATTTTTGTTGGCTTAGATATGGCAAACACACTATGGAGTCGCAAGAAGTGTATGAAACATAAATAAAACAAGAATATTACTTTCTTCAAAACTACTTTTTCACAAAAATAATAAATGACAGAATAGTCATTTTTCTTCTATGCACTATCATAAACATGACTAAAAGAATGTAGGGATTAAAAATTGACTGCGATAATATTATCATTCTTATTATATATTGATTTCAAATAATGAGAATTTAGTGCACATGGATTGATTTTGAGCGGTTGGAACGTAGGGTAATCTCATTATTTATTTTTCATATCTTCATAAACAGATTTTTATTGAAGGTGCATCAAAAAACAAATAGTTAAAATTGAATTACGATCAACAATTTGGAAATCGTTGTTAAATTTGTACATCGTATCAAGTTTGTAATTTCAAATACTATACTTCTAATAATACTCTTTTATTGTTGATAGAAAAGCATTCTGGATTTATTGAATGGTTA
Source organism: Malaya genurostris (assembly GCF_030247185.1). NCBI lineage: Eukaryota > Metazoa > Arthropoda > Insecta > Diptera > Culicidae > Malaya > Malaya genurostris. The sequence goes on from NC_080572.1 coordinate 100,054,351, forward strand.
CAAACTATTAAAAACTAAGTCACCAGTTTTAACTAGTTTTCTTGAAAACAAGTTATTTTCATGTTATGGAACGATAAGTTATTTCAACATGTTGCTAGTCACTAGTAGAAACGGTACTTTTTGAGTCACGCAAGTGTTACTTGAGGAAGGTCCGTCAAAAACTCCGAACATGGAACTATTTTCATTTTATCAGAGACTGCTGGCCTGGAATACCTGACTGGAAGAACTTGCAGGCGAATAAGTTTTTATTTGGATCCAACTTCAGGCCGGGTGAAATGAGTTTAAAATTTCAAATCATCATTTAGAGCGACGATGTAAGAAACGGAAAATTTTTAAATTTTGGCTCAGTTCCAAAATTATAATTTGTTAGTTGCTTTCCAAAATAAATAAACTTGTGTATATATTCGGAACGGCAGTGAAGAGTCTGGCACGGAATATGCAAATTTGAGGCCGCTCAAAAACCGAGAATGATAAATTCTTATTTATAGATTTTACTTGAAAATCAGTAGATACCATTTGGGGTCACTTAAAAACCCACGATGGCGACTTCCAGATAATCGATATTCCTTAAAAACTGTGAAAATTTGGGCACAGATTTTATTAGTAGATGATATTTGAGGACGTTTCAGAATCCAAGATGGAAACTTCCGGTCAATCGATATTATTGGAAAACAATTAAAATATGGGAGTTTTTAAACGAATTGAACCAGCAAAACCAAAACAACATTGTACGTTGCGCACTTTCACCGAAAATGCACATACTGTAAGGATTTTCAAAGAAAATCATTTAACCAGAAGTCATTAGATTGGTTTTTGGAAAGACCCCAGACAACATTTTTCGATATTTACGATTTTACTCATTAATCCACCTACAAGTGAGTTAAGTTAATTATTTTACATACAATACGAGATAGAGCATTTATGTCTTTAGAAAAATTGTAGATTATGTTTAAACAAGAAAACATGCCGAAGACTATTAAGGACCCCCAAAATCAAGTATTTCCATGATAACTTTTTTCAATGAATTTTTAGAATTTTCGGGTGTTCTACAATTATATTTTAATGAGCAAAATACATAATTTTGTCAAAGACTGCATATTTTTAAATTCACAAACTAAAAAATTTTTGAGCAATTTAATTACAAAATACTACATTATCAAGTATCAATATCTCGAGGATGTGGAAATATCTGGAACCAATTTCAACAAAGTTTGAAAGTATTGTCAAAACACTATTAGAAAAATTAGTAGTCACAACATAAATTCACTTAAATTTATATGAAAACACACTTTTAAAAAAGCATGTTCAAACATAACCCAATATGCATGTAGCACCTTAACATACAGTATTCGTTAACCTTGCACCTTAAATTCAATATTGATCAAAGTAAGCGAGAAAATAGGAGAAAATAAACAAACACGGAGAGGTCTCCTGATACAGTGTTCCTTACAATCAAAAATGAAATACAAACCGCTAAACAGATTAACAATATTTAATTAAATAAAACGTTAAAAAACTTAATAGTGTTTTGACCATGCTTTCAAACTTGCATCATATCTCGACACCAATGCATTTTAAAGTATTCATGTCTTCGGCATGTTTTCTTGTTTGGACATGATCTACAATTTTTCTAAAGACATAAATGCTCTATCTCGTATTGTATGCAAAATAATTATTTTAACTCACTTGTAGGTGGATTAATGTCAACTTTGACTATATTAAAAGAAGCGGACTATTTCAAATAGAAATTCTTCTGCAGACATGAAAGCTTCAAAATTAATCCCTGAAGCACTAATAGAAAAACGCGTGGTTTTGACATGATTGGGACCACTGTGCAATGGTGAGAATTATCAGATAATCAGTGACAAAAAACTCACTTTCAAGGATCACATTGAAGGAATCCAGGCAAAGTGTAATAAATATATTAAATGTTTATATTCTCTTATAAACAGAAATTCTAAGCTCTGTCTAAAAAACAAATTGTTAATTTATAAACAAATTTTCAGACCAGCCATGCTTTATGCAGTACCAATTTGGTCAAGTTGTTGTTCCCCCAGGAAGAAAACGCTTCAAAGGATTCAGAATAAAATTCTGAAAATGATTTGGAAGCGTCCTCTCTGGTTTAGTACATATGAGTTACACAGACTCACAAATATAAAACCATTAGATGTAATGTCACATAATATTATAAGCAAATTCCGACAAAAATCGATGCAATCTTCAATTGAATCGATTCGCTCTCTGTATTAGTTAGTAAGTTAGTATATAAGTTCCATTTCCCCATTACACAATACAAGTAGGTTTAGAATTTTCCTTACACAAAAATCTCAGAATTGCGGAAGCAAATATTGTCCTCATGGTAATAACCAAATCATATATATATATATATATATAATAGGGCTGAAAAGTCACCACTTGTGACTGAACACCCAATTTAAATCTTAATAATTTAATTTTAACTCATATTCCAATGAATAGTTATTTAAAAAAAAATAATAAAAAAAAATCAGAACGTAATCTATCGAGATTACATTCTTCTGCCAAAGCAGTTTGTGTTTTATCTTGAACATCAGATAATCAGTGAGATAAAATTTCATTTTCGTATGAAATTATATGGATGAAAATGAAATTTCTGACTTTTCACTGTCAGTGTATTGCAATTCATTCAATTGACTTTTGTGATCATACTCAAATGAGATCCACTGGATTCATCGTCAATTGAATAATCATGCCTAGTTATTTGAGGCTCCGCTTGTTCCGTTTCAAGCGCCAATGAATCTATCTGTTCCACTGTCTCAGCCCCTGGTAGTGAATAAGTTCGAATAGAAATGTGCATGCCTACATCAGCTCGATGACAGCAAATTATTCCGACCGGTATAATAAATAAAAGGTGTCGGTTCCCATTTGAGTTTACGATTATCGCCAGTAAATGTGAATAAATCATTTTCGATTTGTTTGTATGCATTGATCCGTGTTTCGAAGTATTCGAAATGAAGATTGGAAGAGAAAGCAATAAATTTAAGTACAATATGTGTTTTACTTTTCTGCTATCAAGAGCTCATTTGATAGGCGCTATTTTCGATAATTGAATGAAATGTTTGTGGGAGAAACTAACAATGGTTTTACTGAGTGTAAATTGACGGTACAACGGATGAAGAACTGAGTGCTGTCCATTCAGTAAGTCAGTGAGCTGTGTACGTATTGAGTATAGCACAGTCAACGGATCAGCTGTGTATAGTCGATTTCAAGCGAAAGAAATTTAACGAAATTTTACAACACTGCATATAATATTGTTAACCGGAAGTCGCCTGAAAGAACAACCTCAAGTTTCCTTTATCGACATTTTTTCATCAAATCTGTTTCGGAAATTACCACATATTATAATCGATCAACCAGAAGTCACCATCTTGGATTTGTAAACGTCAAACATTTTCCACCAACAAATCCGTTCCGAAAATTTCCAATATTGTGATTGTTTTCCATGTTGATTAACCGGAAGTCGCCATACTGGATTCTAAATCGAATTCAAACATTGTTTTCCGAAAACTTTTGTCATAGCGCATGTTTTCATATTATGTAAAATTCTTTTTCCGAAGTGAATTCGTAGAAAAACAGATTAAACTTATTTGGAATTTACTTCGTAAATGTAGATGACGTTATTTGAGATACTACTGTGGGCAAAAAATAGTAAGACTTTGTTAATAATATCCAAATTCTTTATTTATTCTCACAAATCTATTTCGTCTTCCTCAAAGTAATCCCCTCGGTTCCAATACACTTGAGCCAACGTTTTTTTTTTCAATCCTCGAAACAGTTGTTCAGGACAATTTCCGGAATAGCCTTCAATACTTGTACCAATCGAAAACACTTACTCGCGACATTCAATTATCGCCGAAGACATTCTGAACGTTTCGGCACCAGAAATTTGATTCCGCACACAGAAAGACATGTAACTTTTGTCGAGAATACGACTTACTTTACTATGAGGCGCCTTTTCAAAATTTACCCTCTGAGAGAGTGATAAGTTTTTGATCGTGAATATCTCTTGTTGTATCTAACGAATCAACATAATTTTTGCTACATGCCATCGGAAATATGATCACAATTTTATGATGAAATTAAACTTTTCTGAAATGTTTGGTATAAACGAGTATCAAAGAGGATAATTCATAAGGCGCGTTTGCCTTTCTCGTATTTTGAAAGCTTAATTTGGTCCTTTTGAAGGGCAGAAATGAATTCCGTACAGCATCCTGATAGTTTATTTCAATGAATTATGCAAATCCAAAATGAAATAATCGACATTAAAATTGTGTATGCGGCTATTTTTATAGCCGTTAGGACCACCCATTAGTGAAAAAGCTACAAACGAAATCTTGTAAAAAGAACCTCTTAATAAAAATTGGATCAATTTGAATTCAATCGCCACTGCGAGCAGATTTATTGTGTATCGTTTGCAAAGCTAGGTTCGCTTTCGACAAGAGCGACTGCGTCACAGCTGCTAGTCGTTTGCATTGGTGAAAAAACAACGAAAAGATGACAACGGTGGGGAGCATCACACAAAATCAGCCGTTCTAATGGCTTTAAAAGATTTCTAAACAACTATTAGGATTTCTCGCTCGCAAATCGAAGGTAAATATCCTTAGTTTAGTGCAAATCTAGAACAGTTTGATTAGATTTTTGCACTTTTCGCTGTGTGAAATACAACTAATTGATATTCGGAAGTGTTAAGGAACGTGTCAGTTGCTTTCGTATTCATGACATCCAGTTATGTCTCTGACATTACCCACCCGTCTTTTTTGTTGAATAATTTCACTCATTGTAAAAATTGTCGATTCCACTTTTAATACTTCAGAAAGATAGACGTATACTAAACCAGAGCTGCCAACTGTTTTTTTCCAAAAATCTGTATTTGGCTGAAAAATCTTTCTGTACAATATCTACACTCAAAAATCCATTTAGTGAGGATACTGGTTTTGCGAGCAAAATAAAGGTCGCTCAACATGATTTATCTCTATGGAACCAAACACAAAAACTGAAAATCGGTATTTATCTGTATGAAAATCGAATTATCGGTAAAAAGAAATAGGTAAGGAGAGAGGTAAGAGGAGGGTAAGGTTTTTTTTTTGACAAGGTGAAATGCATTTACGCACAGAGTGTGGGACTCTCCACAGGACTACCACTGTATAATTGGAACTACCCACTAAAACACCTTGGATCTCCAACCCTACCTCCCCGGAACTACCGTTAGGTATTACTTCGGTGTAGAAGGCTATCGGTGCTCAAAACACTCTTCCCGGACTTATGCATCGTCAGGGACGTCTGCGTCGTTCTCTCCTACTTTTGGGCCATTTATCTCTCGATTTTGAGCCACTCGTTTCGCTACAGGGGATCGTCCAGGAGGATGTCGAGGTCGGTCCGGCGATTCCGGTTGGAGCTTAGCTTCCGGTTCGCTGGCGCCTCGACGACCCAGGGCTGGTCTACGTCACGAACTACTCGGCTAATGGATCTAGCCTACACCGACGGAAAAGTTCCGGTTGGAAGATGACTTCCAGTTCACTGGCGCCCCGATGATCCATACCGGAGTTACGTCGCAATCTACTCATCTACTCCCCGTCGAAGAATTTATACTACGCCGACGGAGAGCTTTCCGACGAAAGAGTTTTTCCCGACACCGAATCTCATGTTTTGCCACACTTGACACTCGAATCAGTGCCGAGGTCGACCCGGTGATTACGGTTGGAGCAAAACTTCCGGTTCACTGGCGCCCCGACGACTCGACTTCGGTGCTTTGGCTTCTACTCGGCTAGTCCCCGACGAAGGATCTAACCTACACCGGCGAAGAATTTCCCGGTGATGGATTTTCTCCCGTAACCGTCGCTGAACGTCGCGTCGCCGTGAACGGATCGAACGGCAGGATGCCTGGGTCGTTTCAATGATTCTGGTTGGAGGATGGCTTTCGGTACACTGGCGCCCCGACGATCCATACCGCAGCTACGTCGCGATCTACTCGTCTAATCCCCGACGAAGGATTTAGACTACACCGACGGAGAGTTCCCCGAAAACGGAAAAAACTCCCGAACCGTCGCTTGTTTGCTGATCCCTCTTTGACGGCCGGCGGTCGCGGCTGCCTGTTGTTCTGCACTCCAATTCCGCTGCAAGATGCCCGCGATCTGGGAGGTCACGGTCGACACTGCGTTCCAGTTCTCCTCGCTGTGGCACATCCTCTTGACTAGGTTCTCTGGTGTCATATTCTACCCGGGTTGGTCGTTCAATGCATACGGCGCTGGTTTTACAAGCCAGTTGTCATATATTCGAGCCCCGACCTGGAAGGATTCATAGTGTCAGTAGGATCGTAGTACTACCCATACAATGATTCTGTACGCCAAGAATCGGCTGCGAATTCAGTTGTAACAGAAAGGCCAAATTCCACAAAAGGAATATGTAAAGCCTAGACTTTGCTTTGCATACTTTGTTTTTCCAAAATTGATCTAGACTGTTCTTTGAACCAATGAAAGACATAATCATCACAAAATCAAGGGGTATTCAATTTGTGTGTAGATTTCACAGGGTTCCAAACTGCTAGTTATCTGATACATACAAAAAATATCAGTAACGAAATTGGTATATATTCTTAACAAACTTTAATTTGAACTTTCAAATGAGCGAGTACGCTCATACGTAATCAAGAAATACGCCTTAATAAACAATTTATCTTCTCACAAACTTTACTTGAATTTTTGACTGTAGGCAGGGAATATAATCACCTATCTTGTAACAAAATTTCATCCCAACCAAAAATGTTTTTTTTTGCAAATCGTCTTTAAATTTTCACAATCGTTTTCTTGCCATTTTCATGTAGAAAGGCTATACAATCACTGCAAAAACCGACTTTTGAACCGAGGCTCAGAGGGCCTAATGTCATATACCATTCGACTCAACTCGACGAACTGAGCAAATGTCTGTGTGTGACAAATATTGTCACTCACTTTTCTCGAAGATGGTAGAACCGATTTTCACAAACTTAGATTCAAATTAAAGGTCTTATGGTTCCATACAAAGTTCCACAATTTCATTTGGATCCAACTTCCGGTTCAGTCGATGAGAGATAGGATCTTTGGAGAGTCGATTTCGCCATTGATAATCTTCGTCAAAAACGCAGCTTGATGAATCTTCCTTCGTCGTTCAAGGGTGTTTCATTGCTATCTGAGAGGGTGCTGCCAACTCTGAAATTCGTCTATTTCAATCTTTTTGTTCGCGTTTGGCGATGTGCCAAATATTATCATAGACAGTTTCGTATTTGATTCTAATATTGCTTTTCCAATAACAAATTCGAACCGCAAAGGAAGGATACTTCACTGATTTCTTGATATAACATGAAATTTGTAACGAAACAATCTGAAAATCCGACGTGTCTGTAAGTATTGTGCAGCCTTTCGTTACTCTCATAAGTTTCTCAATTTCAACACAATATGTCATGCTCACGAAGCTCACAATAAGTTTCAAATTCTTCGCCGACAAAAGTGTCTTATAGTGTGTCTAAGCTTGTTGAATTCACCAACTGATTTCGCAGTGTCGAATGCGCTTATTGTTGAATATGCACACAAGTGAGCAAAACCACTAATAGTATTAGCTCAGTGAGCTAAACTTTTTGTATCCGCTAACCATCGCATGTTCCACATCCGATTACAATAGCGTATCTGCATCGTGGACCGAATCAGTCTACACATTTCAAAGTAAAAGCTCAGCTCCTCATCTAGCTACAAAAACGACTCAGTGCGTTGAAGATTTGGCGTTGCAGCCATAGACACTAAATTGAAGAGTTGCTCACTTACAAGCCTCTTTTTCAGCAACCCTCTCGGCCTACATCGGCGACATTTAGGTATAACCGTGTAAGAAAAACTCGCACTAATGAGTTGCATTGTGTTTTGCTAGTAACAATGTGCTTTGCTAAATACCCCGCCAGTTGTATCACAGCATCATCATACATCACTAGTGAGTAGCACCAATTTTGCCACCAACAGCTACTAGAAATGCGAAAAACACACTCACCGTTTGGCATCTTCATTGCACTCAACACAAATTCGCAATGAGAAAGTTGAACATTGAGCGAAACAAACCGGCACAAGAGCCTTAACTTTAGACCATTTTCATTGCTAAGGACTTAACAACTTCGAGTGCGTGTGTGGAGGGTGCTATCAAAAGTCAATTCACGGTTTCGCTATCATAAAAAAAAAAAAAAATTCATCCCTATCGAGACGGGCAAGCATTATTATTTATAATTATGAGTGAATTTTTATTGGTAATTTTAAGCAGAACTCAATTAGTTCGTTTGCTTTCGTAGCTGAAAATGTGAGTGATTTCACAAAACCTTTTTTTTTTAGCTGGGGCTCAAGTGATCCAATCGCTCCGTAAAGAGTGCAATTGAAAGGCATCATCACTTGCAGCAGTGAATGCTAAGTCGAGCGGTCAAAGGAAGCTTTCCCATTTTGTACCTACTTCACTGGGCACAGAGCTATACGCGAATAGAGGAAAAGCTCCGAGCCGCCACCGAACGCTGAAGTTGATGGCATTCGAGTGCATTTTTATGAATGCATTGGTTGGCGCTTGGTTGGCATTTTGCAGGCCACCCAGAAAGAAAAGAAAATTACGTTGAATCGAAAGGGCCGTTTGTTTTCAATTCTGCGCGATATCAACGTATTATCGAGTTTCAATTGGGTTGTAAACGAGCAAGCACCATCTGTATCCCACAGTAGAAAATATTTTGCCATTCTATTTCTTAATTTCACACACACACACACACACATTTTGAGATTCGTTGATTAAAAATTTCATTATTTATGATTCCGATAGTTTTATACCGATAACGATTTGCAATAGTAATTTCTGATTCAAAAAGTTCACAAATACCACCAAAAATCTCATTATTTTGTTTGTGCTCTTCCTCTTTCGAGTGTATCTGAGAATATTAGGATTAGGTTAAATAGTACTAAAGAAATTTGACTAAATAGTACTATAGAAATAAAGTCATTAGAAAGGCTAAAAAAAGAGAAAAAAAAGTCGAATTCGATTTATCAGAAACGGTTAAACTGATTTGTAAAAATCATGATTCAAATTAATGCTCCCATTATCTTGAAAGATACTGTTGCAATTTCATTCAGATCCGACTTCCGGTTCCGAAATTATAAGGCGAGGAGTGTGAATACTTTCAAACCATCATACAAAATAACGATTGAAAACCGGTACGCATCGGTATGTGTTGCTACGGAAGAAGAAAACATCACCGCCTTTCAAACGAAGCACACAGGTTGCGTGCATGCAGAGCGTATAGTGTGCAGGGTTACCACATACAAATCTATATTTTTCAGGAGGAAAAGCTGTAAACCTGTATGGGGGGTTTTTAAATCAAAAATTAATAATTATTAATATTATGAACAAGGTCACCATCCTTTTATTTTATCAGAAGATATTTCATAAAACAAGGATTTACAAATTTTGTTCTAGGGCACAAAACCGTTTTTTATTATTTTTACGTTTCGTCTTTGACTCATCAGTGCAGAGCAGTTCAAATTGAACTGCTTAGTGCTAAACTCGGCAGTTCAATTTGAACCGCTAAGCAGACGTAAAGTTTCTGCTATTTACAGAACACTTTTTGTTTTGCAACGGAGTGCAATGACAATGACCAAACCTGCATCGGCCAGAAATAGTCGAAAACACGTTTTCGTTCGGCACGTCAGAAAAGACATTGCACTCCGTTGCAAAACAAAAAGTGTTCTGTGAATAGCAGAAACTTTACATCTGTTTAGCGGTTCAAATTGAACTGCCGAGTTTAGCACTAAGCAGTTCAATTTGAACTGCTCTGCACTGATGAGTCAAAGACGAAACGTAAAAATAATAACAAAGATTTACGCTAAAATAATTGCAACAGAAGTTAATATAGATAAGTTATAAAATTTCATCATGCTTTCATAGGGTAAAGTGTGTTTAAAATTGCTAACTGTCATTAAGAATGACGATGCAAAAAAGGGTGACATTCTTTAAGATTTGGTTTAAAACTAATTATGTTTGTAGGTCATATCAGTTACTTACTTAACGAACCGACTCCGGCTATACTGGTTCCCAGTTCCTGATTCCGGAAGTACCGGAAATAGTGACCAAAAACTCTAAAATGAAACTCACTCAATTTTCTCAGAGATGATTTGATTGATCTTGATTGATTGCTCTTATGGAAGGTCCTATAGTTTCGAAGGTTTCTATTGAATTTCATCCGGGTCTGACTTCCAAATCTGGAGCTATGGGGTAAAGTGTGTTTAAAATTTCAAACCGTCATTCAGTGCGACGGTGCAATAATTCTTATTAACTTGACATAATTGTTCACAAATTGAAAAGGTTATGTTAGTTTATAACCAAAGAAAGTTTCTAATTTTATTCAAATTCTAATAACAAAAATTCTTGACAGAATCTTTCAGTGATATTGAACTACTAGGTACCACTAGGTGGATTAAAACACGTTTTTATTCGGATATGAGCTTTGGAATTGGAAAATTAAAAAAATGAAAACTGCTCACGCCGTAAATCTGTGCATTCTTGTATGATTACACGATGTCATATCAATCAATATAAGAAACTGCACCGGTAGACTAGGAAAAGATTAGTTTTTGATGTATCAGAAATGAAAATTTACGAAACTATTACTACTGGAGCGACACTTGAATTCAAATGTTTGTCCTTCAGGTGAAATCGTTTTACAAAATGGGTTAACAAAATGGATTATATTTTCAAAAGGAAGTAACATACAACATCACCAAGGGTATATGTTGCAGAGTTTTGTTTAGTATTATAAGTAAAATACAAAAAAGAATTGGTCAGCATTTCGAATAAATTGTCGAATTTAGTGGTGAATAGTCGGATTCAACACCGATTGTTTTTTCACTTTTTTTCAATTTACGCGTGACAATTGCCCAGAATTTCTCGATTGATTTAAAATCTGGCCAATTGGGTGTTTCATTTTTTTCCTAATCTTTAAATCGATATCATTCCACTTATACCGTTCGATAACATCGCGACTGTAGTGGCTGCTAGTTAAGTCAGGCCAAAACTTTACAGGATCGTTGTATAATCGACTGAAAGGCAGAACCCTCTTTTGGAGACAATCTTCCTAGTAAAGTGATCTTCTGGAGCGTCTGATGAAAAGCATTGTTCTCTTTCCACAACTGCATATGCCTTGCATAATCGAGACTAAATCTAAATCTTGCTAAATTGAGACAAATGCAAGCTTAAACACCTGACTTGAGTTGAGCGAGGTGAAATTGTTGTTTCGGAAATTGTCCAAAATCCAATTTGACATGAGTTTCATCGTCCTTCAAAATTCATCAGCTTCTTCGAATAATTTCCTGGCATGGTTTTTGGCAACGTATGAATCGACTATGAAATCTGTTGAAACATATTATCATGTTTCGCCTCGGAAATTTAACTATCGCAACTCCGACTTAGCTTTACGGAAACAGTTCACACTGACAGGAAACAGTTCACACGGTTAACATAGCTATGATAGTAAAGGCTCTTTCCATTAGACAAATTCCAACAACCAATACATCGTTACATTAATTGTCTCGTTGCCCCATTGTTCAATGTCCTCCAGTAACTGCGATGTCTCATGCAGTATAAACATAGCCTCAAATACATCAAGTATAAAATGTGATAAAATGATTTATTGCTTAGCTGACCAATGATCGTTAATGGCCACTACTTCATGGGCTGCAACACAATGGTGTACCTCTTCGTATCTCTGTCGTATATCGCAAGCAAAAAAAAAAACGTCAAAGTTTGTCAGCTCAACGACTGCATTTGTGAAGTGGAAGAGGGTGGTCAAGTAACTGATGTAAGATGATTACAACATCACTTATGCTTATGTTATTTGTTATATAGTAAGTTCAGTACCATTTCAGAGATGCGTCTAACAATAACATCATATTTGTTTTAATTTTGTTGGGAGATTTATCAACACTTGATTGGAAAGGCAAAAAACTATCCATGCTATGAGTTAATTTTGATTTGAAGTTTTAGGGTAAGAAGCTCTATCATTTGGTATCCAGCGTATACCATATCTGAAGAGTCAAAAAGTCGTTCTAAAAAATTGAATAACTCCATCTTTATTTATCATTATTCACAGAAAATGTTTAAAAATATGCTTATTTTGATCCTAGTTAATATCATGAAGTTAAATTTAATCAGTACACAACGTGATACGGACTGGAGAAGTACTGATATATAAAAAAACAGAAATGAGTATTTGTGAAAAAAATTTACCTTAGAAACGGAAATCAAACCCACGAACTTCTCTTATCCGTGTAAATCAAAGATGACAACTTATGTCATAACGAACAAATAAATAAACCGTTCAATGCAATGACGGTTTGATTTCCCATTAATATTATGCCGAGATCACAATCGTCGTCAATGGCACTATTATACATCAGCTGAGCTCATTACGTTGGTGTACCCAAGCGGCAAAAGAGACACAATACATGTGAATGTGATCACATGAGTTTGTTAAGAAGCATATGTTTGAAGAATAAGTATACGTACTACTATTATATGAGAAGGCATAATTGGGTTTTACAGCTGATTCAAATGAAATGTAGAAATTAATTTAAAGTTGTTATATTTGATACTAAGCTTTTTCGTAATTTGAATAAGTAAAAATTTTTCTAATTGTATTTTCTTTTTGATTTCAGGTGTGTAAAAATTTCATGACATTGAAATTATCAGGAGGTTATCAGAAAACTACCTAGCAAATAATTATTAATTCTAACGATGACGTAAGTTCATGTATGTCTTGGTGCATCATTCCGTTGTGGATCGTACTTAAGATCCATCTTAGAATGAAATAACCTGAATTCATTGTTAGTCGGTAATATAAGTGAATTTAACTTGATTGATTTGAATGCATAGTAAAATGACTAGAGTCCTGAAAATGTGAAATTAAATCTAGCATACATGCTCGTAGATATCGAAGAAATAAATTTTTATGATTTTTCTTTTCAATGAACATTCTGAATATTCGGTAGGTAGCTCTAGAGGTTATTACTCGTAAAGCTGCTGTTATAGTTCCTTGGGCTCACGAGGTTGCATTTCTTTCGCTGTCAGCTCGCCATTAGTTTTTTTTTAGATTTATATCGTTTATTTATCTCCGGTTTTAACCTAATTATGGACGTTCACCGGGTTTGTACGCCATTCGGTCAATTTGAACGATTTTATCGCACGGGACACCATCGAATTGCGGTTTTCCAACTGTTTCGTGATCCACCTGTTAGGAATCAGGAATCAGAACCAATTTGTTCAAGTAGCACGTTCCCCTAGTTAAAGGGAGATTTGTTCCTTGCCATGGCTACTCATTTTTTTCCAACAAAAGGGAAGGATAAAAGGAACATGGAAAGGAACTGTGAAGTGGATGAGGTAAGAAAACAGCACAAAACAAAAAGAAACATATCGTTCTGCATCCCCAAAAAGGTACCGAACGACCTGCAGGTGCCAAAATGCACATTTAATAAAACCTCCAACCCCCGAGAGGATTTAGAGAGTTTACAAAAACGACACCATTCTGCATTCCAGGTAGTATGCACAACGATTCGCAGTATGTATGAGCAGAAGTAATTCGGCTTCCCATAAGTGATGCCAAACAATCTGCTGGAGCCTTCTAAGGTCAATACAGAAATAATTCATTCACTTCACTCCATTCCGATAGAAAATAATTGATTTTAGTTCCGCAATTTTTGCGACAATCTCGGCAGAGTTTTGATGAAATTCGGGAAAAAAAATCTGAGTGTGTTGGCTATGACCTCTGGTTTCGGAGTTATGGGGAAAAAGGTGCAAAAAATGTGCACTAACTTTTCTCGGAGATGGCTGTGTCGATTTCTACAAACTTTTATGATTTATATGAAAACTATTGGAGTCCAATTCAATGCATCTGGATCTGACTTGCGGTTCCGGAACTGCGAGGTTATTAACGTGAAGCTTTTAATTTAGAATTATTTACTCACCTTACTCGAAGAAGGCTGGACCGGTTCTTTTTAAGTGATTTCCGGTTTCGGTTACACAGAGTGGTGATGCAAAGCTTAGAAAACTTCAAAACTAGGCTCTAATCGATGGAACTCACTCAATTTTCTCGGTGATAAGTTGACAAATTTAGATTCAAATAATTCCATACGAAATTCTTGAATTTCATTCATTCCGATTTCCAATTCCGGAATTACAGGGTATAAAGTGTCGAATATTTCAAATCATCATATAAAGCGATCCGGTAAGTACATGCCTATGAACCGCTTCTACGAATGAAGCACACAGCGTGCGGAGCTCGATTTCGTTCACGCTATGAAGTAAAAGAAGACCGACACTGCAGCAACGATGCCAGATCGTGCGCGCTGAATGAACATGAAATTTTCGAAATCGAAAAAAAAATTTGATGCCAAAAGTCTTAGAATTGCATGAAACGTCGAGATTTATTGTCATCTCGAAAAAATTTTTTTTTTAATTTCGACTTTCTGGGATTTAGTAAAAATACTCAATATTAAGTCCCAGAAAGTCGATTTTTTCCAAAAATTTTTTTTGAGATAACACTAAATCTCGACGTTTCGTGCAATTTTAAGAATTTTGACATCACCTTAACCGCCGGGCAGCACCCCTTACGCATGTCCGATTTAGCTCAAATTTTACATGAGGACATTTTTCGATGTGCTTAAACTTTTGAGCACTAGCGCTTTACGAAATTAGAAGTGATCCCAAAATATTGGCACCCTTATATGTGTAGAGGCGGTAAAAATCAACGTGTTTTGGCGGTTACGTCACTTATACCATCATATCTCTGGAACCAAAAGTCACAGCCATTTGATCTTTGAACTTGATAAATGGCCCGACAGTAGTTTTCAAACGAGCCCAAGTTTGTTAAAATCGGTTCAGCCATCTCTGAGCAAATTGAGCGCGTTCAAATATCTTCTAAAAGTGCACACACACATACACACACAGACATTTTCCGATCTCGACGAACTGAGTCGAATGGTATATAACACCATGGGTCTGCGAGGCTCCGTTCGAAAGTCGGTTTTTCCAGCAATTCTAATTCCTTTCTATAGAGAAAGGCAAAAACAGTATAAAACCGTATGACTTATTCTACATTGATAACATGTTTTTATGTCAATTGTTGCGCAATTTATGTAAGAGCGATTTATGGTGTTTCAACAAATTTTATTATTTAATACGAAAAAATGTAGTTTACTCCAGAGTTTTTTTTTTTTTTTTTTTTTTTTTTTTTTTTTAAATAACTATTTATTGGAATATGAGTTAAAATTAAATTATTAAGATTTAAATTGGGTGTTCAGCCACAAGTGGTGACTTTTCAGCCCTGTTATATATATATATGATTTGGTTATTACCATGAAGACATCATTTGCTTCCGCAATTCTGAGATTTTTGTGTAGGGAAAATTCTAAACCTACTTGTATTGTGTAATGGGGAAAAGGAACTTATATACTAACTTACTAACTAATACAGAGAGCGAATCGATTCAATTGAAGATTGCATCGATTTTTGTCGGAATTTGCTTATAATATTATGTGACATTACATCTAATGGTTCTATATTTGTGAGTCTGTGTAACTCATTTGTACTAAACCAGGGAGGACGCTTCAGAATCATTTTCAGAATTTTATTCTGAATCCTTTGAAGCGTTTTCTTCCTGGTGGAACAACAGCTTGACCAAATTGGTACCGCATAAAGCATGGCTGGTCTGAAAATTTGTTTATAAATTAACAATTTGTTTTTTAGACAGAGCTTAGAATTTCTGTTTATAAGAGGATATAAACATTTAATATATTTATTACACTTTGCCTGGATTCCTTCAATGTGATCCTTGAAAGTGAGTTTTTTGTCATACGTTAAACCTAAGTATTTAGCTTGATCAGACCATGTCAATTCCAAGCCATTCAATTTGAGAATGTGATTATTGTTTGGTTTAAGAAAAGAAGCTCTTGGCTTGTGAGGAAAGATAATTAATTGCGTTTTTGCTGCATTTGGTTTAATTTTCCATTTTGACAGATAATCACTGAAAATATTTAAACTTCTTTGTAGGCGACTGCAGATCACTCTTAGATTTCTACCTGTGGCTAACAGACTTGTGTCGTCACAGAATAGCGATTTCTGACAACCAACGGGTAGATTTGGAAGATCAGAAGTGAAAATATTATACAAGATTGGAGCTACACTCGAACCCTGCGGAACACCGGCTCGTACGGGTAGCAATTCAGATTTACAATTCTGATAGCTAACCTGAAGAGTACGATCAGTTAAATAATTTTGAATCATTTTGATCAAATAAATAGGAAACTGGAAATCAGACATTTTTGCTATTAAACCTTTGTGCCAAACACTGTCGAATGCTTTTTCTATGTCTAGAAGAGCAACTCCAGTGGATAACCCAGAAGATTTATTTGTTTTTATCATGTTCGTAACTCTTACAAGTTGATGAGTAGTTGAATGTTCATGACGAAATCCAAACTGCTCTGGTAAAAAAATTGAATTCTCATTTATATGAGTCATCATTCTTAATAAGATAATTTTTTCAAAAAGTTTACTGATAGAAGAAAGTAAGCTAATTGGGCGATAACTTGATGTTTCTGCTGGGTTTTTATCAGGTTTTAGGATAGGAATTACTTTAGCGTTTTTCCATCTTTTTGGGAAGTAAGCTAATGAAAAACACTTGTTGAAAATTTTAACCAGGAGTCTCAAGGCAACATCGGGAAGATTTTTAATAAGAATATTAAAAATTCCATCATTACCAGGAGCCTTCATGTTTTTAAGTTTTCTAATAATTGATTTAATTTCATCAAAATTCGTCTCAATAATGTCATCGTGTGATAACACTTGAGTTGAAATATGATCATATTTCAGTGAGACTTCATTTTCAATAGGACTCACAACGTTCAAATTAAAATTGTGGACACTCTCGAACTGCTGAGCAAGTTTTTGAGCTTTTTCGCCATTTGTAAGAAGTATTTGATTTCCTTCCTTGAGAGCAGGAATAGGTTTCTGAGGTTTCTTAAGAACCTTAGAAAGTTTCCAGAAAGGTTTAGAATATGGTTTAATTTGTTCAACTTCTTTAGCGAAATTTTCATTTCGCAAAAGAGTAAATCTATGTTTAATTTCTTTTTGTAAATCCTTAACTATGTTTTTCATAGCAGGATCACGAGAACGTTGATATTGTCGTCGACGAACATTCTTCAACCGAATGAGCAGTTGAAGATTGTCATCGATGATAGGAGAATTTAATTTAGTTTGAGCTTTGGGAACTGAAAGATTTCTAGCTTCGATAATATAATGATTCAAATTATCAATTGCTGTGTCGATATCCGCAGAATTTTCTAAAATAGTTTCATGATCCACATGATTTTCAATGTGAGATCTGTAATCCAACCAATTTGCTCTATGATAGTTGAAAATAGAACTAATTGGATTAATTATAGCTTCGTTGGAAAGTCTGAATGTTACAGGAAGATGATCTGAGTCAAAATCAGCATGAGTAATCGGTTCACTACAAATGTGACTTTGATCTGTTAGAACCAGATCAATTGTAGACGGGTTTTTCACGGAAGAGAAACAAGTAGGATTACTGGGATGAAGAACTGTAAAGTAACCAGCTGAGAGTTGATTATGAAGTATTTTACCATTACTGTTATTTTGCCTACAATTCCACTGGACATGCTTAGCATTTAAGTCCCCTATTACGAAAAATTTCGATCGATATCTTGTAAGTTTTTGCAAATCGCCTTTAAAGAAATTTAATTGTTCGCCGGTGCATTGGAATGGCAAATATGCTCCAGCGATGAAATAAATTCCATGAATGGTTTCAACTTCGATTCCCAAGCTTTCAATAACTTTAGTATTGAAAGAAGGTAAAATTCGATGTTTAATTTGCCGTTGGACAAAAATGGCAACTCCACCACCAATTCCAGTAAACCTGTCAAATCGATGAACCACATAATGTGGATTACTTTTCAATTTTACATTTGGTTTAAGAAAAGTTTCTGTCACAATGGCAATATGAATTTTGTGAACTTTGAGAAAATTATAAAATTCATCTTCACTCGATTTCAAAGATCGAGCATTCCAATTTAAAATATTCAAATAATTATTTAACATCACTGTTAAATTTTAAATTCATTATAATATTATTTGCAAATTTCCATCCGATTTGAAATGCTTCAAAAAGTGATGAAGTCGAATTCATTTGGATGATCATTTGAAAAAGTTGATCTTGTAGGTAGATCATTTTATTTTCAGTTATATCGCCTAAATCGACTTCATTTAAAGAAGCGAATGGCATTGAAGGAATATTTGTAGGTAGACTGCCATTAGAAGAAGATGATTTGGCCGGTCTACCTATTAATAAATTGTTTTCGTTAGAAGAAGAACTGCAAGGCGGTCCTGTGTTTTGATTATTTACATTAGAAGAAATAGGAGATAGATTTCTACCTAATATACCAGCATAAGTGAAATTAGAAGAAGATGATGACGAGGTCGATCTACCTGTCAATAAATTGTTTTCGTTAGAAGACGAATTGGCAGGTGCCTTACAAGAATTTTCAGGTATGTTCTGTAAATTTAAGGTCGTTGATTTGACTTGTTGTCTAAGCGAACGAGCGTTTAAAATTTTTTCCCTGACAGGACATTTCAAATAATTGGATTTATGATTTCCATTGCAATTTGAACATGAAAATTTATCAGTGGTTTCATTCATTGGACAAGCGTCTTTCGAATGCGATTTACCACAATTCAAACACCGTATATCCATATGACAATTTTTGGTTCCATGACCGAAGCCTTGGCAACGACGACATTGCGTTAAGTTTGCAATACGATTATGCCGTTTATAATGTTCCCAATGAATTTTAATGTGGGAATTTTACATTTGGTTTAAGAAAAGTTTCTGTCACAATGGCAATATGAATTTTGTGAACTTTGAGAAAATTATAAAATTCATCTTCACTCGATTTCAAAGATCGAGCATTCCAATTTAAAATATTCAAATAATTATTTAACATCACTGTTAAATTTTAAATTCATTATAATATTATTTGCAAATTTCCATCCGATTTGAAATGCTTCAAAAAGTGATGAAGTCGAATTCATTTGGATGATCATTTGAAAAAGTTGATCTTGTAGGTAGATCATTTTATTTTCAGTTATATCGCCTAAATCGACTTCATTTAAAGAAGCGAATGGCATTGAAGGAATATTTGTAGGTAGACTGCCATTAGAAGAAGATGATTTGGCCGGTCTACCTATTAATAAATTGTTTTCGTTAGAAGAAGAACTGCAAGGCGGTCCTGTGTTTTGATTATTTACATTAGAAGAAATAGGAGATAGATTTCTACCTAATATACCAGCATAAGTGAAATTAGAAGAAGATGATGACGAGGTCGATCTACCTGTCAATAAATTGTTTTCGTTAGAAGACGAATTGGCAGGTGCCTTACAAGAATTTTCAGGTATGTTCTGTAAATTTAAGGTCGTTGATTTGACTTGTTGTCTAAGCGAACGAGCGTTTAAAATTTTTTCCCTGACAGGACATTTCAAATAATTGGATTTATGATTTCCATTGCAATTTGAACATGAAAATTTATCAGTGGTTTCATTCATTGGACAAGCGTCTTTCGAATGCGATTTACCACAATTCAAACACCGTATATCCATATGACAATTTTTGGTTCCATGACCGAAGCCTTGGCAACGACGACATTGCGTTAAGTTTGCAATACGATTATGCCGTTTATAATGTTCCCAATGAATTTTAATGTGGGAAATGAAACGTACTTTTTCTAAAGTTTTCAAATTGTTTACATCACTTCGATTGAAGTGTATTAGGTAAAGTTCATGGGAAATTCCAGAGCGTGGTTTAGAAGTACCATTCGCTCTTTTTTTCATAAGTATTACTTGGGAAGGGGCAAAACCAAGCAATTCTTTTAGTTCATTTTTAATTTCATCAATACTTTGATCATTTGATAATCCTTTCAAGACAGCCTTGAAGGGTCTGTCTGATTTTATATCATATGAATAAAATTTATGAAGTTTTTCGGACAAATATCGAATAAGACGTTCGTAATCTTCCAATCCATCCACCAAGACTCGACATTCTCCTCTTCGTCCGATTTGAAATGAGACTTTTACTTCCGGGAGAAAAGTAGAAAGCTCAGTACGGAATGCTTTGAAGTCGGAAATCATCACCGTCACTGGTGGCATAGATTGATGTTTCTTCCCAGAACGACAAGCGTCCATTTTGGGAATTTTTGAAGAATTTTCTTCTATGTCGCTACAATCGGATTCAGGAAGAATCTCGTAAATATTGTTAGACGGCATAGGATCAACGGTAGGGAAATCCGTCCGTTGTCTTTTATTTTTACATTCAGATTCTATAAGATCGTGAATGTTATTAGAAAAATGTTGAATAACGGATTGTGATTTATTCCGTATTGAATTATTTTTAGCCTTAGGCTTGTTGCCTTTCCGGTTGGACGCAGGCATTTTTGAAATTAATGAAATTTTAAATTAAATTAACTAGGCTAAATTAGTCTTCGATTAGACTCCTAGCTAGCCTTAAAAAAGGCTGATTAATTTCTTAGTCACTCTAATATCACTCTTTGTATCACTTAGTCACTCTAATATCACTCTTTGTATCACTTAGTTAGTGATTCAGGTAGCCTTGAAAAAGACTGAAGCCTTGAATCAATGAAACTCTAGGTAGCCAGAAAAAAAAATTCCAGGAGCCAAGAGCTATACGCGTGCGGTGCGAACGACTGTTCAACACCGACTGATACTCCAGAGTTAATTATCTCTATTATTATTGCACTCATTTAGGTACTAAAATACATCATGAAGTGTCATGATTTTTAATGATGAAAGAAACTATAGAAAAGTATCATAAATGGAATTTTGGTGTAAATTTTTTTTTCTCGTTGTTCGTTTCATAATTAATTCCATAATTAATATATAGAATCTGCAATAATCTGTCGGGGGTAGAGAGCAACTGATGGTAAATAAGGCGCATGAGTATATTAAATGTGCTGAATGCACAAAGTTTGTACATGTAACTTTGGGTGCGTTTGGAAAGTTCAACAGTTAATTACTTCAATTGAGTTCAATTTGCGCAGTCTGATTGAGTTCAACTTGCGAGTCTGATTGGTGGAAAAACCCAACTTTCTTGAAAATCTGTATGAAATCAGTATTTTTTGCAAAATCCGTATCCGTATAAAAATCAGTAAATTTTACCAATGCACTCAAAAATCCGTATATCTGGTAACCCGACAACGCCTGGGTTGGCGGTTCAATGCATAAGGCGCTGGTCTTACAAGCCAGTTGTCGTATGTTCGAGCCCCAACCTGGAAGCAGAGCCGTAGTGAGTGATTCTGGCGCCCGAGGCGAACTCAAAAATATTCGCCCCACAATTTTTTTTAAAAACACCGTGAAGACGACCACATATTATTTTTTTTAATTTTCAGTAAGTTTAACCAAAGTAACATTTTAAGTTTTAATAAATACTTGTAGAAATCTTGAGTGTTACATCTTAAATCTTGTATTGTAACTACAAACTCCGCCAGTGAATGAACCATGCGTTAAATCTATTCCGAAATGATTCAAAATTCAAGAAAGTTTTAAAACCTGCTTCACGATGCACATTTAATTTATTCGGAGGAATTCCATAGTAGAATCTATTTACGACTTTGAGGCTTTCTCTGATGAATGCGCTTTCATTTTTATCGTGAAGATATGGATAAAAAAATTATAACTATTTACCCTAAAAAAATGCGCTTTTTGCAAAAGCTTACATGATTTACAAACATAGTTTTTGTGATTCATCGTCATATTGGTCTTGACGAGCAATGTGACGACTTGTGTGTTCTGTGAATGAAACATGAAAGTCGATCATGATTCCTCCTATTTGTAGTTTAAAGTTTTTGAAGTTTATTTGATGTCAATAAATGCTAGAGTAGAACTTCAAAATGGCGGATATGAAATTTTGGGCTGTATGAAAGGCATCGACTAATTCATCATGCTATGCCCGTCCCCTGATTTAAGTTATTCTTTTTTTTTTTGGTGAGATGCAATGCAATCAAATACCAATGGTAAGGCCATAATCTTGCTAAGTTATTAGTCCGCGCAAAAGGTTTTATAAAAGCTTTAAAAACGACCTTAAAACTTTCATATTTCTTGTCAAACGACGAATTGATTATACCTTTCATGAAACAAATAATTATTGTTGAATTAATTACATAACCCTTATACATTACAATTTAAACTAGTCATTCGAATTGATACTTGAAACACTACAAGCGATAGTCCTTTGGGTTTGTTCGAACTGTTGACGTAGGACTACACAATTATTGTGTAGTCGCTATTAACGTACCGTTAGTTTGTTTATGTTGATTTTGAGAGGTGTGTATGGCGAACGGCGCATAAAAATCTACAGAAGGCCCATTTGCTGATGAGCACAGAATCCTTTACCAAGGCGGTAACGAGCCGCATAGAGTGTAAGTCAATTTAATACTTATCGTCATCACTGTTAAGGAAAGCTATGAGAGCGGTTTGGTAAACACAGAATATTTCACATTGTTCGTTATTAATTGAAGTTTCCACCATCAATCTTGAATATCTTTATCTACTCCAAACGATGTGGCCTGATCTCTTTTTAAATTGCGGTTTTAAATTGCGTGTTTTGAAAGTGCGCTCCTATTTAGTAAACAAAGACATAATTATATGTCAAAATGTGCGATACATGTGCAGTGAATAGTAGTACAGAAAACTACGCACATGTACATTTTATTGAATTTGGATCTCTCTGGGAATTTTTGGAAACCTTCTCAATGAGCAAATCAATCTTAAAGAAGGTATAAGTTTTTGAATGAGCACTGTACATTTAAAATCAGGGGAACTTACTTTATTATGAGGTGCTTTTTCAAAATTTACCTTCTTGGAGAGTGATAAGTTTTTGATCGTGAGAATATCTTGTTGTATCTAACGTCTTCGGGGATGTGATCAGTAATTTGTGGTAAAATTTTCGCTGATAACTTGAAATTTAAATTTTATAAAATGTTTCATATGTAGGGAAAGTCAAAATTTTATGCTTTGTATTTTTTCTAGCCGGGTTAATTGACACATTCAGTTCTTACCAGAATCCCATGCTAGAGTACTGTTCTGAAATTCGGTTTCAGAATCCAAGATCAGATTTTTTTCCTTTTTTAGAATCCTGATTTCAAATTTATTATTCAATTTTAAAATTTCCTCGTCCTTAATCCAATGCCAGAATCTAGTCCCTGAATTCTGAAACTGAAACTGAATTTCAGGACTCGACTCTAAACCTGGATTTTGTAAACGAAATCTGAAATTGAGATCATGATGTTGTTTCTGAACCTGAACTTTGAAACTAAATTTTTTGAATTCAGATCCAAAACTTAGTTGTATTTCCAGAAATCAGTTCTAAAATGCATTCAAGAATCCACGTTCAGAATTCAGTTTCAGAAAGCAACTCTAATTTGGGTTCAAATGTCAGTTCCACTATTCTATTCACTGAAAATTTTTGAACTAAAATCCGAATCTGAATTCTGGAACTAAATCTCGGAGTTGAATTCTGGATCCTTATTTAAAAACTGAATGCTAGACCGGAACTCTGTAATTAAAATTCAAAAGCAAACCAAAATCTGGATCCAGAGTTCAGTGCTAGGATTTAAATTAAGAATTCAGTGTCTAACCGGAATCCTGTTCTCGAGTTCTAAAACACATGTTCAAAGCTCAGTTCTAGAATTCAGTTTGAGAATTCTTTACCTGAGTCCAGTTTCAGAATCTAGCAACAAAATCGAGTTTCAGAGTTCAGATTTCGAATTCAGATTTTTTAATATCAAAAAACTGAACCATCAATTTTATTCGTATTCACGTCATCCGGTTATGTCTCACGACATTACCAACCTATCTGCTTTGCATTCAGAAAATCAAAGCTCTTCAATAGGTTTGCAGGTTTGCTCTTTGGGAGGTCCAAGTGTACAATTACAATCGAGAAAAGGGCGTCTCTCGTTCATGAAAAATAATTGTTACGGTGGTCACTGAATGTCGGTTCTGTATTATTAATGGCTACAGGTAACAGAGGTAATACTATGTGAATTATCTGAAACTTAATACAATTAAAATGGGTTTCCCGGAGAAAATCTTAAAGAATTAATTTCTTGATAAACTATTTATAAAACTAATTTTTACCAATTCCATCATGTTTTGGCGCCCCATGGATGTTGGCGCCCGTGGCGGTCGCCTCACTCGCCTCACTCTCACTACGGCACTGCCTGGAAGGATGCTAGTGTCAGTAGGATCGTAGTACCAGCCATGCAATGTTTCTGTACGCTATGAATCGGTCAGAAAAGCCAAATTTCACAAAAGGAATTTAATGCCAAGACTTTGCTTTGGTAACCCGACTCCGCAGCTCGGGGTTCATAATAACGAAAAACCATCGGCACCGAACGCATACAAGTACTAGTTTTCAACCGTGTTAATAAAACCAGAATCACGGTGCAGCTACGAATGTCTGTTACCGGTGTGTGATTTTGGTAGAACCCGGTGTTGAGGTTGAGATAAATCATAGCCATAGTGCGCCCAAAAGGAAGAATTGAATGAAGTTCAGACATGCATCGGTTTTTTATTTTTAGTGATGTATATGAAAATTTCACATTCGGTAGTGGAGTAATGTCGTGTGGGTGGCGTAACGATATTTATGAATATATGAGTTACATGAGAAAGGCATCATTACACCACTAGATGAATTAAACTAATTTTTCAAGTCATTAAGACCTTGCAAACATCATATACGATGCAATGGTGATTCTGGAAAGTATTTTGAGCGATATAATTTATGCAACTTCTGGATTTCTGGATGTCTGGTTGATTCCGGCTTTATGCGATAAATTGTGCCTAAGGGTATCCTATCGTACATTTTCACTATTTTACAATTAAATATTTAGTTTCAATGCTTTTTAGTAGCACTTGGAAGTTAATATAAATGTATACACTGTCTACTAAAACAAATCATTTGTTAAACAAATATTAATATCTAAATATTTTCATATGCTGTTCCTTGCAGCATCCTGCGAGCGAAAGTAAAACTAGGACTAGCTACTAAACCGAAGAGTGATATTTGATTTTTTGTAACATTGTACATATTCTTCATGAAATAACTTTTACCAATCGTCGAATCAAATGAACAGATTAGTTACTAGTTATTTCATTCTACTTTTAGTCTATTCTGTAACACAAGTATTTCTGGCTGTGGGCTTTGTATTATAATTATGATTTCTATGAAGTGCTCTAGTAGTAATTTTTTTCACAGAAATCTCAACCAACAATTCCTTTGCTTTAGCATGAGTACTAGAAATACTGGGTCAAGAGCCAATTGTATGAATTGTATGCTAATTAACTCATTATTTCTTTTGTTGGGACGAAAGGTTGAAAGAATAAAGTCGTTGCTGGATGGGCGGAATGAAGCACATATGGGTTATTATTTCCATTCGAGTTTAATTTTACGACTGAATTTTTCTCAAGAATACACGCCAGAATTACTTTTTCTCTTCTTCGATATAACGTGATATAGATGTTATTCTTCATACTCATCAGACAAAAAACGAACCAAAAAAAAAACATTCAGAGCCGTACTCTCGAATGGAATGTGCAAAACCTGTCTCGGCTCACAGGTCCACAGGCACATATTGTTCCACGCAACAAAGCTAAAGCAAATACCACATCGTTCAATAGCAGCTCTACTATTGGAGAAAAAATAAGCAACTGCAAGAGTGAGTAACGGGGAATTCTTTCATGAAGGCATCTCGCTGTATGGATGTTTGCAAAGCGTTCAAGATCGAACGTTCAATTGATAGTGTATTGCGAGCAAACGGTAGGAAGGAAGTCACAATGGAAATGAAAAGGTATATTTCAACCGACAGGATCATAGCAGATTAATGTATTTCAGAGAATGCTTGGAATCACAAAAAATAGGGTTTTGTGTGGAAACGATTTTTATTCTCGTAAATCGTAAACATACTTTGTGGAAAGTTCAGCAACATTAAAATTAGTCTTCCCATTTTTTTTATACGGATTGGGTTAGATTAGTATTCAGGGAATAGTTTATCGTTTTTCTGTGTTAGGTTTTGTTTGTTTGAAAATTAGTCCTTGCTTCAGTAGCATGGCAATAATTGTTCTTTTTTTCAGGATTGCTTAAAAGCCAATATTTAATATTTAATTCCGTTTTCAAAGTCAAAACTCAATTGATTTCCAATACTCATTGAATCATTTCGACCCACCGTTCGTAGATATCCGCTTTCGCTACGGTTGAATTCTCCGGTGGGCTGTGTTCGCCATGCAGCGTGTGAGATATCTTCTTACACTTCCATCATCGTTTTGCTTGTTATTAAACGCTGTACTTAAATGCTACAAACATCTTAACTGGGCTGCTGCGCTAGCTGCCGGTAAAGTATCATGATTCATGATTTTATATGCCGATCGAGGTTCACTGAAAAAAAAACACTGTTGGAATTTTGAACGCAGACAGCTGTGTACCCTTGAAAAAAAAATAAAAAATAATAAACGTTTTCCCATCAGCAGCGGTCGGCTGAAATGCGCAGCGCGCAACAATTGCACTCGAAGGGGCACGCTATGAAGTGAACACTCACTGGTGGTGGTTTGTACATTCCTACGATAGTTATTATTCATCGCCAGCCCAGAAAACCATATGCCGATTAGAAGGCAAAATGCTACCTAGGTATTGTGGAGTGCTCTTGAATTTTCATTCGTAACCTGACCTGATTTTGACTGTTATATGCTGGCCGATTCGGGCAACTCTTCGCCAAGTGATCTTTTCCTACTCAGATAAATTTACAACTTAAAATATTATAAGTAATTTTTTAACAATCTTAACATATATTTCATTCACAATTGAAGAAGCTTAGCTTAGCTTAGTTGACTACCCGTGAGTCTCCGGCGACTGATCCAAAACCAGATTAAATTGCATGTTCATCAATATGCATAATATTCGGAAGTTGTAGACCATGCTCAAAGGGCAACCTGAACTGACTCATAGCATAAATCAAATAAACATAGATTTCCCAGTGTAATACTAATGTAGTTGAGCAACCCGTGACAGCAAAAGCACCGTCTGGTGGAGAATGGGTGCGTAAATGCCCCTAAAATGCATGCATAAAGTTGCCTGCGCATTTAACAAAACCACAGTAGCTAACGGAAAAAAGTACACCCGTTTCTCACTAGAGGTGCTGTTAGTGTCACCGTACAGTCGGAAATCTATGTTTATTTCATTTATGCTCATAGTATGAAACGATCAATAACGTAGATGGCCACGTCCTTGCAGCTAACTGTAGGAAGGGAATGAATGTTAGTTCAGCACTTGTTGCTACTAGTGACCGAGGAATTCACGAGGATCACAGGATGGAGTGATGTTAGTGGGGCGAGGAAACGATCGATACATATCTTGATAGATACTACAATCTAATTATTCGAAAACCCGCACACGATGTTCGGAACGCTCATGTGTAACCGACCTCAAAGCGAATAAAATATATACAATAATCATCAAAATACAGATACAGTACGGCTAACTCCGTGATATTCTAATGATTCTAATCCCAAACAGATCGACTATCACCAATCTGACACAATTCTGTTCTTATTGTATTAAAAATATGGAAACTGGATCACAAGTAGACACAATATACACGGACCTCAAAGCTGCGTTTGATCATGTAGATCATACACTATTACTAGCAAAACTTGAGCATTTAGGAGTATCATCCATCAAACTTCTCTGCGTGGCTTAAATCATACCTCGTAGGCCGAGTTCTGTCTGTAAAGCTTGGAAACGTTGAGTCATACAACTTCATCAATATGTCGGGTGTTCCTCAAGGAAGCAACCTCGGTCCATTACTATTTTTGCTATTTTTCAATGACGTTTCTCTTGTCATACCACTAGGATACAGACTTATGTATGCGGATGATTTGAAATTATTTCTTGTGGTAGGATCAACAGCAGATTGCGAGGAACTTCAGCGGTACTTAAACAATTTCTGTAATTGGTGCAATCTCAACCTCTTGACTATAAGTGTGTCTAAATGCTCAGTAATTTCTTTTACACGTAAGAAAAGTCAAATACTTTGGAACTACAGCATATCTGGTGAAACACTTGAAAGAGTATCAGTCTTTAAAGATCTCGGCGTGCATCTTGATTCCCAACTTTCATTTAGACATCATTACGCTCATATAATAGCTCAAGCAAATAGAAATCTTGGTTTCATTGTAAGGGTCGCCAAAGAGTTTAACGATCCGTACTGCTTGCGAGCATTATACTATTCGCTAGTTCGGTCTGTCCTCGAGGCATCAGTACATATTTGGAGCCCATACGTGAGCGTCTGGATCAATAGAATCGAAGCAGTACAAGCACGATTTCTCCGATTTGCTCTTAGATCTCTGCCTTGGCGTAATCCGTTAGAACTGCCACCATATACCGATCGCTGTTGTTTGCTCGGTATGGACACACTAGCCAAACGAAGGACCATATTCAGAGCGGTATTTATAGCAAAATTACTAAGTGGACAAATCGATGCTCCGGAGATTCTCTCTCAAATACATATCAATGTTCCTCCGAGAAGCCTTAGAGCGTGGAATTTCTTGAGGCTCGATTTTCAACGTACAGAGTATGGTCAGAATGAACCGATCAGGGCAATGTGTTATGTATTTAATAGTGTGTATGACCATTTTGATTTCTCCGTGTCTAGTACCGTTTTCAAAAATAGGCTTAAGAGACTTCAATAGATAATAAACTTTTTAGACCTAACGAATTTTAAAACACGTATATGTTATTTAATTAGTTATTATTTATTTAAAATTGTGAAAATGTATTTATGTAAGACTATGAAAATGTATTTATGTAAGCATGTATGTTTGTGAAAAAGTAGAAAAGATGATGGGTTTTTGCGCGCATTTGAAGATTGCTGATTTTCAAATGGGCTTTTCCCATCCATACACTATTTCATGAAGACCAACATAGGTCAGATGGAAAACAAATAAATAAATAAATAAAATATTTCGAATTATCAGGACGATAGTAATTCGATTTAAAACGAACCGCATCCACAG
Source organism: Malaya genurostris (assembly GCF_030247185.1). NCBI lineage: Eukaryota > Metazoa > Arthropoda > Insecta > Diptera > Culicidae > Malaya > Malaya genurostris. The sequence continues at coordinate 100,083,571 of NC_080572.1, forward strand.
TGCCTTGAAACGCGATATCAAGGACAATTCTTTTATGAGAATAATTCACACAAATGGAGATTACATCTTATTCATAATAGGCGTCTGATTTATAATAACTGACATGCATTGGAACTTTTCTAATAAAATGTTAGTTTTTAAACTTATAGTTTTTTCCTCAATCTCTGAAGGCCAATTAATCTTAAGCCCCAAGTAGCAATCTGCAACTAGTTCCGATACGACTAAGTCCAAACTATATTTTTTTATGTTATACTAGTTAAAACAAGGTGACAGCAATATTTCTTCCTAATATAACTAGTAACGAAATTGTTATTTAGGTTTCCAATCACCACATCTATGTGTCATATTGAATTAATTATAATGTATAAGCTATTGTTACTTGATTCAAACACATCTTTAATCACAACTATGCTTCTAGCTACTAGTTGAAAATAAGTTTATTTGACTTCAATAGTAGCAATCCGTAACTAGTTCTGATACCACTTAGCCCAACTGTTACATCAAGAGCACGAACATGTTTTTTATGTTATACTGGTTGAAACAAGGTGACAGCAGTGTTTCTTTATAACATAAACATTAATCTAACTATCATTTGTAAGTTATCGTTACTTGATTCTAACATACCATTATTCACAGCTATGCTTTTAGCTACTAGTTGAAAAAAGGTTTATATTCCGTTGCGAAACTATTATAAATACGTAAGCTTATATGAAAATTGTCACTGTGAAGTGATACAGCAATAACATAGATATTATAAGATTATAACATACAATTGATGCATTGATTCAGATAGCTATCGGTTGGTTTTTGCTTGTTCGAGCTCCGACCTGGAAGGATTCGTAGTGTCAGTAGAATCGTAGCACTAGCCATGCACTGGTTCTGTACACTCTGAATCGGCTGCGAAGTCTGTTGAAACAGAAGGTCAAATTCCACTACAGGAATGAAATACCAAGGCTTTGCTTTGCTTGTTTTTCCCAACGTAATGCTAACGAAAATGCAACCCAAAAAACATTTGTTGGTTTGAATAATGCAAACACACAATGGAGTCGCAAAAAGTGTATGACACATAAATAAAACCAGCACGGAAAGACCGAAATCAGCATTTTGGCGAAAAAATTAGTTGATTTTCTGATTTTTGTTAGTTATGTTTTGAGACAACTAAAAAAATCTTACTTTTGCTAATTTAGATTTTGTAATTCTAATTCCCTTAATAATAATAAAATATTTGTTGAAATGGCTATTTTTTAGTTGAATTCACCAATTAAACGTGCTGTCATTTCTTAGCTAAGGCACGCTTCATATCCATTCAACTAATTTGTTAGTTGAATTAGAGAAAAAAAACGTTGTTTTCAACCAACATAAATGGTTGAATTGGTTTCTGCCATTTGCAGCTATATGGCGCTCTGTCACCGAAAAAACGTTAACACCGTAATGACTACTAGCCACTAGATGGCACACGACTACCGAAAAAAATTTCAGTCCCGATTATCTTTTCTATATTGGCAGGTATAAATACGATGTTGTATTGGAGAAAAAGACATAAGCGAAACATAAACTTCCTTTTGAAAATTTTTCATCTCAATTGCTGTTTTCTTCATTCGACTTCGCGAAATTGACTATCTCACTGAAAACTTTGAGCACTCGGAAAACAAAAACGGAATACAAGTAGTACACCGGACAGCGTAGCCCAGAAGGTTGTAAGATACAAAAAACATCATTTGACATATACAATTAGAGTGCAATATTCGAAACTCACTTCACTGTTCCCCGTAAAAACATTATTACGCACAATCGCTCTAAATGCGCACAAATTCTGAATAAATACACTTCCCACTAAGAGTTTACGTCATTTTTACATATCGGTTTAGAAATTTATATATGGATATATCGTAACACATGCGAAAAACATCTAAACAATTTGCAAGCAGTTTCAACAAGACTGTCCCTCTTAGCTTTTTAATGGATTGTTTTGCTTTGACACTTCTCATGAGTTTTCAGCTAATAAACTTATTAATAAAACCAATTTCATTTTTGTTTTCTTTGTCCTGTCCTTCAGTAATGATGGTGATAGATAAATAGAAACAAATTTTCTGATTTTAATAACAAAATTTGTTGTCAATGAGAATTTCGTACTGGATTGAAATATTGCTGGTTTGTGTCCAGGATATTCGCCAACTAAACACATTCTCTAAAAATAAGAGTTTTTTCAGCAAAGTAAATTCTCAATTTTAACTAGTTTTATAGTTATTTTGGAAATTTTGTTGTTAAAATCAACTAATTCAAAAACAGTAATACGAATTAGGCGCAGAGCTAATTTCGGTCGTTCCGTGAGGATGTTACTTTTTCCAAAACTACTTTTTGGCGAAAATAATGAAAGGAAGAATAGTAATTTTTGTTCTATGCACTATCATTAACACGAAGAAAACAATTAAGAGATTTAACATCGATTGTGATAATATTATACACGGAAAGACCAAAATCAGCAGTTTGGCGAAAAAATTAGTAGATTTACTGATTTTAGTAAGTTATTTTTTGAGACAACTAAAAAAATCTTACTTTTGCCAATTTAGATTTTTTATTTCTGATTCCCTTAATAATAATAAAATATTTGTTAAAATAGCTATTTTTTAGTTGAATTCACCAATTAAACGTGCTTTCATTTCTTAGCTAAGGCACACTTTATTTCCATTCAACTAATTTTTTAGTTGAATTAGAGAAATAAACCGTTGTTTTCAACCAACGTGAATGGTTGAATTGGCTTCTGCAATTTGCAGCTATATGGCGCTCTGTCACCGATAAAATGTTAAGACCGTAATGACTACTAGCCACTAGATGGCACACTACTACCGAAAAAAATTCAGTCGCGGTTGTCTTTTCTATATTGGCAGGTATAAATACGATGTTGTATTGGAGAAAAAGACATAAGCGAAACATAAACTTCTTTTTGAAAAATTTTTCTCCTAAATCGCTGTTTTCTTCATTCGACTTCGCAAAATCGACTTTCTCACTGAAAACTTTGAGCACTCGGAAAACAAAAACCGAATACAAGTAGCACACCGGACATCATTTGACATATACAATTAGAGTATTTTTTCCCGGTGAATGACCGATAGGTTAAAACCGGGCTAAAATAAACAACTAACTAACTAACTAATTAGAGTGCAACATTCGAAACTCATTTCACTGTTCCGCGTAAAAACATTATTACGCACAATCGCTTCAAATGCGCACAAATTCTGAATAAATACACTTTCCACTAAGAGTTTACGTCATTTTTACAAATCGGTTTAGAAATTTATATGTGGATATATCGTAACACATGCGAAAAACATCTAAATAATTTGCAAGCAGTTTGAACATGACTGTCCGTTTTAGCTTTTTAATGGATTGTTTTGCTTTGACACTTCTCATGAGTTTTTGGCAAATAAATTTGTTAATACAACCCATTTCATTTTTGTTTTCTTTGTGCTGCCCTTCAGTAATGATGGTGATAGGTAAATAGGAACAAATTTTCTGATTTTAACAACAAAATCAGTTGTCAATGAGAATTTCGTGTTGGATTGAAATAGTGCTAATTTGTGTCCAGGATATTCGCCAACTAATCACATTCTCTAAAAATAAGAGTTTTTTCAGTAAAGTAAATTTTCAATTTTAACAAATTTTATAGTTATTTTGGAAATTTTGTTGTTAAAATCAACTAATTCAAAAACAGTAATACGAATTAGGCGCAGAGCTAATTTCGGTCGTTCCGTGTAGTTCTCATGATATACAAATTTAAAATAATGAGAAATCACTCTACTTGGATTATTATGAGAATTTTGAGCATAGGGTTATTTAGTTGTTTATTTTTCATATCTACATGAAAAGATTTTGATTGAAGGTGCATAAAAAATACTCAATCAAAATTGAATTCCGCTCGACAGTTTTAAAATCGTTATGAAATTCGTACCTTATATTAAGTTTGTGATTTCAAGTACTCCACTGTCTTTTTATTGCTGATGTAAAAGTATTCTGGATTCATTCAATGTTTATAATCTCAATTTTGACTAAGTTTCAACTAGTTTACCTGAAAACAAGTTATTTTCAAGGTATGGAATGATAAGTTATTTCAAAATGGCATTCCAACGTAACCACAACTTATTTTTAGATGACTTAGCAACTAGTAGAAACTGTGCTTTTTGAGTCACGCTACTGGTTAGATGTTAGTAACAATCACTCAAGTAAGTCAGCGTAATAAAAATTGTTACTTGGGAGCTGAGGTGTTATGATAGTTATCTTGGATTTTTACTTGATTATTTTAGAATGAACCGACTCTTACGAACAACTATCGCTCTAGTTTAATAATTCTCGGTTTGTCTCACAATGAAACTTGATGTTCTGTAGCTACTCTCGTACTAACATTTCTAAGACAAATTTGGAGTTTGTCTTGTTCTGATCTCCTATCTCATATACGGCAACAACAGTGAATCCCAGTTCGCTTTCACATCTCATCCAAGAAAAAACAAAACCGATAGAACAAAACCGCTTACGTTCGGTACAGAAGAAACCAATTACAGTATTGTGTAGTGAACAATAGAACGACCTCGAAAATGAGTGAACCAAACGAACAAAAGCTACCGCCGACACAAAAAAATACAATTATTGTTGACTTCAAGCATTGCAAAATTCAACCTTCGATACGAGAACTTGAAGGTTTGCTTAAGGAGCAAATGCATCTTGACATTAAACGTGTGCATTTACTTCAATGCAATAAGACAAATAATGTTGTTTACATCCAGTTTTATAAAGAGTTGGATGCAATTCAGTTCGCAAAAGACAATAACAATGTGCACTATGTGGAGCACGAAAACATTAAGTACAACATTCCAGTATATATGGAAGATAGTGCTATAGAAGTGCGTGTGCATGATCTTCCCTCAAGCGTCATCGATCCTTATATTCGTAAAACTATGCCCCAATACGGAGAGATTCTTTCTATCGAAAAAGAAAAGTGGAAGAACTTTTCCCCCGGTATTCTAAATGGCGTACGTTTGTTGCGCATGCGCTTGAAGAAGCCTATACATTCTTATATAACTTTCAGTCAAGATACAAGAATCCCGTGCAAATCACTTGTTACCTATGATAATCAGATGGCCACAAGTCAATATTACCAAAAAGCTGTTCACTACGGTAAGCCATGTGATAAACTGGACAAGGATACAACTAAACCAAAGGACAACAATGCTTCCTTCACACCAACCCCAAGCAACCCCAGTACACCTGTGACAGCCACCATCAACAGTGAAGCATCTCCTTCAACGAAACCATCCAACGTATCCCCTATAGAACAAAGTACACCAGCTGCAATTAACAGCTCACCATCTAACCAACCAGCAACTGCAAACAATGAACAACAAGGCGCATCTACAGCAACTAGCAACGAAATCAACAACAATACCACCGATGCGGCAATGGATGACGAGACGAACCACGAACAAACTGCCCCTTAAACCTCGCAGGAGGGAAATGGAAGCTCCCCTCCCCCTAGAAAAAGGGTGATAACGTGATCCAATACAAAAAATTTTTCATCTAAAAACCTAGCTCAATCGGCCATTTAAAGCTTGTACGCAAATAGGCCTGAATAAAAATATCTTTAAAAAAAACAACAGTGAGTGCTCACACAGTTCAACTATTTCAACAAAACGTATTTAAGACAACCAAGACTTTGAACCAAAAAGAGTTCAGAATTCAGATTTGTAGTTGGTAATACATACACTAAATCAAGCTCTTAAACAGCATATTTAGCCAGAAGAGTGTCTACAATTTTGAAGAACGAGAAATAACATGAAATAGTTTTTAGGAACTGATAAGAAACAATTCTCTTGAGAAATTGAGAATGAATTAATATTCTAATATTAGAAAAAAAAACCTGTTTTCATCCGCCTAGTGGTGTAATGATGCCTTTCTCATATTACTCATTACATCATAAATATTACTGTGAAATTCGCAAAAACAACTGTTCATTGAATAGAAATAGGAAAGTTGGTTCGGACCTAATCTCACAAACTCTACAAATCCTGTTTACCCTGTAGTTCCGGAAATAATATCCACAACAAATATAGGAATTCCGTATGAAACGATAAGATTTTTCCTTTGAACATATAAGTTTGTGAAAATCGATTTGGCCATCTCGAAGTAAGTTTGGTGATTTGCAGTTTTCAATCAACATTTCAAATTCTTTCGAAACCGGTTTCAGATGACCGGAATAGTCGAAGTTGATTCGTTTGCCAGCTATCAGTATGACCTCCAAATTGCAACAGTTTTGAACCTAGTTGAACCTAGAATTACTATCTCATGCTCTATTTCGGATAAACCAATTAAACGAAATTTAACAAATGAAAATGAACCTACGTTTCTGTTACTTCTGCATATGAAAGTCTAGCTAAACAGCATGAATCAGCAGCGTAAAACATGTAGTAGGATTATTATTATTATTATTATTATTATTATTATTATTATTATTATTATTATTATTATTATTATTATTATTATTATTATTATTATTATTATTATTATTATTATTATTATTATTATTATTATTATTATTATTATTATTATTATTATTATTATTATTATTATTATTATTATTATTATTATTATTATTATTATTATTATTATTATTGATTATTATAAAATAGCAAAATTTTTTATCAATCGCAGCACCGTCTTTTACCAATATCACACACTAGTAGCAGACATCCGTTACCGTTTCGTTTTCTTTATAGAGTGTTCGAAATAGAACAAAGCACGCATCGTTTGTTTTGTGTTATCTTATTCCACGTCACACGGTATTGTATTGTCATTCTATATGACAGTTTGAAAGCTTCGACACTCATCGACTTGCAACTTCTGAATCAGAAGTAGGATCCGTATGAAATTTCATTGTAATTTTAAAGATAATATGAGTTTTAATTTAAATCAAGATTTGTGAAAATCGGATTAAGTATCGCAGAGAAATCGAAGTGAATTATATTTTTGGAGTTTTGCATCACCATTTTCGGTGCTTCCGGAACTGGAAAAGGGAGGACCACTAGTGCCGCATTATGTTTTTATGCTCACAAACTAACAAGCTCTGCAAACTAGAAAAAGTTATGAGACAGTTTTATGAGATTTGTTCCTGTTTTTGACCATCGTTAAAAAACACGAATGAAATTGGTAATTTTGCACTTATCACTCTTTAGTTCCAGAACCGAAAGTCGGATCCAGATAAAATGTTTTAAATATTTTTAAGAAACTATAAGACCTTTCATTTGAATCTTAGTTTACCAAAATCGGTTGAGCTGTTCCAGAGATAATTGAGTGCAAACTTTTTCTCGAATTTTCACATATTATCATATAACTCCATAACCGGAAGTCGGATCCAAACGAAATTCAATAGCAGGCTATGGAACCATAATACCTTTTATTTGATTCTTAGTTTGTAAAAAACGCTTCAGCCATCTCTGAAAAAAGTGAGTGCAATTTTTTTCCATTTTTTTGGTACATATCATCCTATATCTTTGGAACCGGAAGTTGGATCGGGATGAAATTCAATAGCAGGTTATGGCACCATGAGACTTTTCATTTGAATTTTAGTTTGTGGTAATCGGTTCACCCACCTCTGAAAAAAGTGAGTGCATATTTTTGTTACATAAATAAACGCAAACACACACAGACAGACATTTGCTCAGTTCGTCAATCTGAGTCGAATGGTAAATGACACTTTAAAAAAAGTTAAAAAGTCGGTTTTCACAGTGATTGCATAGCCTTTCTATATGAGAAAGCGAAACCATATTATTTTGCTTACATATTTATCTACTATTTCTAGAAAATTTACTTATATGTGTGCTACTCGAACTATTTGCGCAAAGTGCAGAGGAGGCTAAAGTGCGTTCCAAAATCATTTTGGAAACATGTTAACGAGCTAAGAAAGGAATCGGACCTATGGTCGAGGGTAGGGTTTTACGAACAACAAACTGGTTCCTGCACGCAAGAGATAAGCGATATGTTTATGAAAACAATTTCCAGCGTTTTTTCTAGAGAGACCTTAAGCCCGTACCAAATCTCTCAGGCGGCTCTTAATGTTCCCATATCGAGCCAGTCTTTGAATTTAATCAATATCGACATCGACGCTGTACTAACGGCAATCGTAAAACTTAAACCCTCACACTCTGCTGGACCCGACGGTATCCCGGCAGTTGTCTTGAAGAGATGTTGAAGTGCAATAGTAACTCCCTTGTGCCAACTGTTTCAACTATCACTCACGGCCGGAGTCTTTCCCGTTATGTGGAAATCTTCCTACATGTTTCCAGTTCACAAAAAAGGAGACAAAAAGAACATTGACAATTATCGTGGAATTAGTGCCCTAAGCGCCATTTCTGAATTGTTCAAGATTCTAAATTGAATTAGTAGTTCTTAAGCCAATTTTCGACCACTGTGAACAATATATCGCGGAAACTCAACACGGATTCATGCCGAAACGCTCCACTGCAACTAATCTCTTATCTTTTACGACGTACATAATGGATGCTATGTCTAATGGCTTCCAAACGGATGCTATTTACACGGATATCTCCGCAGCTTTTGATAAAATCAATCACGCTATCACGATCGCCAAACTGGATAGGCTGGGTTTCGGTTCCAGTATTCTTCGATGGATGCAATCGACGGCTGGCAGTTAAAATCAATGACAGTCTATCGCAGGAGTTCTTTGCTTTTTCCGGAATACCTCAAGGAAGCCATCTCCGTCCACTGATTTTCCTCCTTTATTTCAACGATGTAAATTACTCACTGGACGGATCTTTTGCTGATGACTTAAAGTTATACCAAATAATCAAGAGTGCAGAGGATGCTTCATACCTTCAGCGTCAACTGACCATTTTTTCAAGGTGGTACGAGATCAATCGAATGACTTTAAACATTAGCAAATGCTCTATTATCACATTCACTCGTAAGAAAGACCCTTTGCGGTTTGATTATTGCCTCCATGATGCAGCGATTGAAAAAGTCACTTGTGTCAAGGATCTTGAAGTTTATCTAGACGAACAAATGAATTACAAGCAGCATATTGGATACACAGTTACGAAGGCTTCTCGTTGAATGGGATTTGTTATGAGAACTGCTAAGCGCTTCTCAGATATATAATGTTTGAAATCGCTCTACTGCTCACTTGGAACCCTCACTATGTTAACGGTGTTCTCAGAATTGAGTCAATCCAACGACGTTTCGCTCGTTTCGCTCTTCGCAAATTGCCCTGGAACAACCCTCATCAGCTGCCGAGCTACGAAAGCCGTAGGATGCTTATCGGGCTCGATACTTTGCAAGTTCGTCGTGACCTGTTCCGTGCAATGCTGATTGCCGATGTCTTGACGAACAATATCGATTGACCAGCAGTTCTTAGTCAAATCAACATCAATGTTCGTTCTAGAGCTCTCCGCAACTACAACCTCCTCAGACTGTCTCTACGTCGTACTAACTACGGAATCAACGGTGCCGTCATTGGATTGCAACGAACCTTCAACGGTATTTATACGGTATTTGATTTTCATTTTTCGCGCAGCCAAATAAGAGAATTTTTTTTAAATATTCTTAGAAACAATCATTAGGACTTTAATTTGTCTGTTGATTAAATAAACAAATAAATAAATAAGATTCAAAGATTCATAATCGTTGCAAAAATAAAATTATATCGAAATTATTTTTTTTTCAAATCACTGTATCTCGAAAACGGTAGCATGCTACCAAGATAGGTAGTATAGCAAAATTTGTATAAGCATCTTCTTTATTGAAAATTTAGCGTTCTTTTGATAAATTTTGTCCAAAAAAATATTTTTTTACTGATTTTAAAAAATTTACATTATTTTGAAGATATGTAACTCTTTCAAATATTATTTATCCATTCTGAAAATAAGGTAGTATTTAATTTTGGACTACAACTCCAACATATTCAAAAATAAACAAATTAAAAATACGTTTTTTAAAGTCTTTAACTTTAGAGTGTTATTCTTAAAATAAAAACATAAACAAAATAAATTTTTCAACAGTACTACTTTTTTATAACATGGTCCAATTTCCTAAAACATTGCAGAAGATACCAAATCGATCGGACTCACCTTTTCTGGGATATAAATTTATCGAAAATAAACAACAGAATTACTGTTCTATCCTTCAATCTATATCATAGCAAAATAATTAGGATAGCCCGTGTCATTTCTATGAAATGAAATCATTTGTTTGGACAGGTATTTTTTCATATTCAATGTCATTGAATTCTATTCTGATCCCCAAATTGACTTCCACTCGGAGTTACCCGGAATTATTCTGTGTGGATGAGTGAACATTTTGTCTTTTAAATATTTAAATTTGTAGATGTTGTTAGTTGATAATCATACAAACTCACTTTGGTTATGTTGATCCTCGGTTCTCGACTATCAGTTTTTAAAATACCGGAAAAATGGGGTATACATAGGTTTCTTATATAAACGTCAATGAGAAAGCCACCATTTCACTGTTAGGTGGATTAAAACAAGTTTTTATTGTGGTTTCCGAATTCAATGCAAAAATAATTAGTGTATTACTATTTTGTCGGAATTATCGATGTAAAATATAGGTGAGTTTTATCTATTTATATTTCAATGAGGTACCGTTGTGTACCGAAGCAATAATTTATTAGCATCAAAGAAAACCTATAATATGATATTGAACTGAGATCATTCCAGTTTACAGAATTTCACCGTTTTCGTCGAGCAGAGTAACATAATTTTTGAACAAAATCATGTTTTGGTATTCATTTATGTTGTTTTCATCAATTAAAAAATACCTTATAACAAAATAATGAATGGTGAAAATTCCACAAATCTTTTCAATCTTATGATTCCCATCTCATTAATTGGTTCATTAATTATTCCCAGTGAACAAACATTCCTTTAATATAGAGTCTACTCATAGCTTGTTTCAGAAAGTTCCATTTGAACATCGTGCCTATTTTTTTTGTTCACAATATACTACACAGATGCGACTCACCCGACGGGAGATGATAGTTCTGAATCCAGGGCACATACTAATGTCCAACATGCACTTCTACCCCATGAGTGTTTGTCTTTTCACAGATGGTGCTTCCTTCGACAAAGAATGGATTGGTTTGAAGATTCATCATCATTTTTTCATTACACTCATTCACATGTCATGAATTTCAGTCCAAACAGGTGCGAGAATTACTCTCTTATTTGATTTTCTACCATGTTTCGCTAGTTTTTCTATTAATCGAATCAACCCAGAATAGAAATGCGCTGCAGAATTTTGACAAATTTGAAAGTGTAATGAGTGGTTTTTGTTCATGTTGATGCCGGTATCGTGTTATATTTTTCGCTTCCTAAAATCACTGCAGGCCTGGGAAAGTTCAAGGTTAGTTAAGCACAGTATTATGTTTGTCGAACTAGTCTGGTTGATGACATCGCGTTTTTGTGGTTGGCTAGTGACGGTAGACGAATTGCATAATTTATAGCGCCATTTGGTTAAACCGGTGGCTATCGAAATATATTTTTTGTTCACTCCTCACAGTATATTTTTATTACTCTGAATTTATTTCCTATTTGTCCACATGCTTTTAGTGATTATATAATATGTAATTTCTCATCTTCTTAACTTGCTTTGGATTTACTTTGTGTATTTTTTTATCTTGTTCATTACATGTAGTTAGTTTGTATTTAATTATTAGTCACTTTTGAGCTAACAAAATACACTGGATTCTCAATTAACGCACAGAGCCGGGAGTGCGTTAATTAAATAAAACATTGCGTTATTTCAATTTTTTTGCGTGAAAAAAGGTTTTCAAATTTTTTAAAATTTTAGTGTAAATAGCATGAACAATCTACTACTACACAGTAAGAACTACAACGGCTAATGTCTTTTTTGTTTACGGTTCATACTTTTAGAGCTACACGTTGCTAACTTGTCTCTTTATAGCTGTTCCAGGAAGATTCCCTGTCGTCCAAGAACTTAGTTGAAAACAGGGCTTAAGATCTACTCGAGCATTCAGCAGTATATTTATAATTTTTCAATGCTGTTCATAGTCGTAGAGCTACATATTGCTTATTTGTGTGTTTTGATCTTTTCTCGGAACATTCCCAGTCGTCCAGGAACTCAGTAGCTTATGTATAGTTTTTCAATGCTGTTCATAGTCGAAGAGCTACAACTCCAGATACTTTTTGGATGGCCTAGAGCAATGACAATTGACCTATTGATCGCATGTGGTATCACGAATATAGACCGAGAATGATATGATGATTAATTCACCTTGTTACACTGGTAGATCTCAAGGCCCGAACTTCAGGTAGTTTTTTAATGGATCATCTCTTACGTCGGTGTCTATCAGGCCTTTTTCGACAAGGTTTTGGATGCGCAAGTTCTTCTACAGATTTTATCACAGTATGTCAATTTTCTGTGAATAGTACTACGAGTACATACCGCACTCAATAGTCATATAAAAGTGATTATATGCAATATTTGCTTTCCAGATAATTCTTGGAACTAAACAATTCATCGATGTACATTTCACAATATTCAATTCCCTGAAGCATGTTAGATTGTTTTGTATATGTATATAAATTGAGATTTTCTTCATTATGTAAAAACTTTTTTTACGCGATCATCGCGTAAATTAAATAAAATACAATTGCGTTATTTCAAATGAAACGTAAAAAAGTCGCCTAAATTAAATTCACGTAAATTAAGTTCGCGTAAATTGAGGTTTTAGTGTATACGCTCTTTACCCGTATACTCGTATCAACTTCCTTTTGGACGTTATTAAAATTGTTCGCTTCCTAATCAGATCTAGGAAAATCCAGAGGGAAAAATTATTAAATCGTAATCACTATCGAAGATGACTTTGCCCAATAAAAAACACTACTGATTTGATCTCAGTTGCCCAATGATCTTTGAAACACGTCGATTCAAATCAATACTGATCTTGTGTCACGCAAAATTGGTAGTGATTTTGATCTGTAAAAACAAATCACTGGACGATTCGATCAGTTTTGAGCATTGTGAAAGAAAATCACTGATGGGCAAGTCCAGACACGAGTGCCGATTGATTTACGCCTAAAATCGTTGATCACCTGATGAGGAGTGTAGAAATTAGTGACAACAGTAATGCTACAGGAATTTGAAACTATGGATAATGCGAGTCAATGAAACTTTTAAAATCATAGAAAATTGCCAGTTTTGCATCTTTGGAGAATCTAGTGATTGGTGGTAAGGAATATTAAAGGAGCATGCCCATCAATGATTTTTGTCAATTTATATGCGCAAAGGTGCTGACCGGTTGTTCAATTCGCTATGAAATGAACACTAGATGAAGGAAAACGAATGCTAGATGAAGGTTTTTTTTTGTTAAATGGTTAGGTTGGATCACATTGATAATGTTAATTTTATAGCTTTCACTACTCAATAGCAATACGCAATGCAAAATAAGTTAAAAAATATCTCACACCAAACAGTGACTCTAGCTGGTTGATGCAGATGATAATGTTCATGCTCTATTTAGATTAAACCCAATAAAACACTATTAAACATAAATTTGATTTATAGAAGTGACATAAGCGCAGTATTTGACATGTCTCAAATGCACAGCAGGCGCAGCTGCAATTCTGTTACTTCATTGTATGGTATTCAACCTAACTAGGGTAGTATTTTAATCAGCTACTTAACGTGCTTTGTGATTGGATACGCTTTCAATACTCATTATGTATGTATGTATGTATGTATGTGTGAAGCCACCATCAGTTCAAGGCATTACCAGTGTATGCTGGTGGACTTACAGTAGATCCGAATATGATTATCCGATAGCTTTCATATAACTGCTGTTAAGAATGCCAAAATGGGTTTTAAGGACCCGGCACCAGCAAGGACATCCAGACATATAATAAAGAATTTTGCTAAACCAGTTAAACCCGCCTGATGGTTTGTTTGTTAGAAGGGTGCATATTACTCATTTCAAACCTTCTGGGAGAAACACAAAGCTTCCCCCACGTGACTCAGGTTGGCAATCCACTCCATAATCCAGTCATTCACTTGTAGGATACCCTGATACACTCCCTGCCCCTCCCCGTTGTCGGTATAATTGAGCACAATACAATATAATATAATATAATATAATATAATATAATATAATATAATATAATATAATATAATATAATATAATATAATATAATATAATATAATATAACATAATATAATACAATACAATATTTATCTTTGGGCCCCTCCCGAAACGAAATCCTGGGTACGGGCCTGCATACAACATAATATAACGTAGCAAAATATAGTATAAGACGATAATATATGAAGTGATATGCTATAATACAATATATAATAAATAATCCAACAAACAACAGAACCACATGTTGCAATATACTATATAAATATTGCACTTTAGGATGGGCTTCAACCTACAAGCCATTTCGCACCCTCTCATTCTGCTACTAACGCAGAAGGCGATAGCACCTAGTCAACGCCATTCTATTGACCAAATGTCATCATAGACGCTCGGGGAGGCATGAGATAGGAACTTGTGAGGACTTAGTTATATCATCATTTGACGACCTGCATCAGCTTTCAATACTCTAAATACTCATTGTCAGTGTTGGTGATTGCCGAAAATTTCACAGAAGCTGCTATATTGCTATCTATATTGTATACAACATTTTCAATCCGGTAGAAGATGCTACAAGAACTCGAGTCTCTCAATGAACCGCGAGAGAATTTTTCTACATTCCTTCGCTCCACTTCATACTCTGCGTATTCCTCGGCCCTTAAAAAAAATTACAGTCTGATAATGATCGTTGCTGTGAGGAATTTCCCAAGAGAGAATCGCAAGTTGACAATTATCGCAGAAAATCGAGTCGATGATTCAACTTGATGATTCTCATACTAGGTTGCAATATTTCAAAACCCTTGTGTGGAGCATTCACATACATTTTCATAGACACAACTTATACAAAGATTGAATGCACATAGTTAGAATAAGCGGCAATAGTAAAATGATTCTATCGCAATTATCAACTGCCTGTATAGAATCGGATCGCGAAACGAGAATAAGCGACCGTCTGTTGCTTCAGAGAGGATCCCCACAGCAGCGTGCTAACCTTTGATTCTCAGAAACGTTATCGAGAGAAATTCGCTCTCGCACTGGTGTCGATTCTATGTTAAATGAGCCATGCCGGGTTTTTGTTGTTGCGATGATTTTCAACTCTCTTTGATGGCACTGATTCAATCGTTGAAGAGTTGCCAGTGAACGTTCTTTGATACGATAAAAGCCATCCTTGCTCATTGTATGAAAAAATCATTAATTTCGATAATTTTCTCGCCCCTCTGTACACTTTTCGCTGATCGTCATCATCGTCATCATTGTGATTTTTATAGAGTTAAGATCTTTACTGATCTCAACTTGATATGATTATGATCATAACACATGGATCAATAAGTCCCGAGACTAAAGCAGAGATGGCGCTCGTAGAAAAACAAGTAACCACGTCTTTCTAGAGTACTAACCTTTGCTTGAAACGGGTTAAAATTTTAAGTCGATCCGACTAGAAACTGCTGAGTTATCGAGGTTGGAGTGAAGTCATTTTGTAGTTTGTTTAAAAAATGGAAAAAACCGAGTTTCGTGTTTTGATAAAACATTGTTTTTTAATGGGTAAAAACACCGTGCAAGCGAAACAATGGATTGAAATATGTTATCCGGACTTTTGTCCATCAAAAGCAACGATTTGTCGGTGGTTCGCCGAGTTTAAACGTGGTCGTACCGACACAAATGACGCGGAACGCTCGGGTCGACCTGTGGAAGCCGTTACACCGGAAAATGTGAGTGAAGTGACAAAAATTATAATGAAAGATCGTAAAGTGAAGCTCCGTGAGATTGCTGAGATGACACAGATATCATATGGAAGTATATTTACTATCCTTCATGAAAAATTGAACATGAAAAAGGTTTTTTCCAAGTGGGTGCCGCGATTACTTTCGATGGAACAAAAACAGCAACGAGTCACCCTGCCACAAGTCGATGAAAACAATGGCGAAATTGAACGAATTGGGCTTTGATCTGCTTCCCCACTCCCCATACTCGTCAGATTTAGCCCCCAGTGACTACTGGCTCTTTGTTGATCTTAAAAAAATGCTTCAGAGAAAAAGATTTAGCTCAAATGAGGGGTCATCGCTGAAACTGAAGCTTATTTTGAAGCGAAAGATAATTTTTTTTTTATAAACATGGTATTGAAAAATTGAAAAAAACGTTGGAACCATTGTATCATCCTAAAAGGTGATTATGTTGACGAATAAAAAAAAATTTTGCAAAAAAAATGTTGTTTCCATTGTTAGTCTCGGGACTTATTGATCCATGTGTTACAAGAATCAAATTCACTTAGAGATCAGATGAATACACAACGATGATTTTTTCGTTGGCTAAGATCACGTATGGGACTACGAGACTTTTCATTTGAACTTAAGTTTGTGAAAATCGGTCAAACCGTTGCTGAGAAAAATGAGTGAGATCCATTTTGGAATATATGAACAATATTTTCGGTGCTTCCGGAACCGGGAACCAGAATAGACGGAATCGGTTTGTTTGACTGCGTACTGATAATAGCTACCGTGTAGTGTAGTTTTGAGGCCAGATTTTTTTACGTGTTTTGTTTCACCGCTTTAAATGACGATATGAAATTTTTAACACACTATACCCTATAGTTCCGGAACCGGAAGTCGAATCCGGATGAAATTCAGGAATTCCATATGGGACCACAAGACCTTTCATTTGAATTTAAGTTAGTCGAATCAGTTCAACTATCTCCGAGAAAACCTTGTGAGATTATTTGAAACATACACACATCCATACACACATACATACACACAGACATTGGTCAGCTCGACGAACTGAGTCGAACGGTATAAGACACTGTGCCCGCCGGGCCATTTTTTACTAGTCGATTATTCAAGTGATTGCATAACCTTGCTGTATGAGAAAGGCAAAACCATTTTAATTGCGAGAACCGTGTGAAAATCCGTGTTTAAAAAAACCATGTGAAAAAAAGCATTAAGCACATTAGTGTAATTTCATTCCATTATTTAGAGTGACGTTAGAATACACGGAAAAAATCTTCTATATTTGTCTCAAAACTGTTCCAATTTATAGTTTATTTTAGTTGATGGCCTAACGAACTTTCTGCTATATCGGTTCTTAGTTTCCGGTTCCGGATGTACCGGATATATTGGTCAACAACGGTTCCTAACCCGATTTTCGAAATTTTTGATTCAAACTAAAGGTCTTACGGTTCAATAAGCTGCTATTCAATTTTATCAGGATCTCACTTCCGGTTCAGGAATTAGAGAGAAAAGTGTGTTTAAACTTACACATAGTCATTTAAAGCGACGATGCAAAAAAAACTGAAAAAATCATCTAATTAGGCTCAAAACTGGTTACAAATTGTATTTCGTTCAGCTGCTTGCCAAACGAATCGACTTTGGGTAACCCTGAAATCGGAACTGACTTTCTTTTTGTTTTTATTCAATATTCAACGATAAAGTTTGTGTAGTGCGAGAAAGGCATCTTCACACCAGTAGCAGGATCGAAGCAGGTTTTCATCAAAATACATAGATGTAAAAATACATTTCAATAAAACTACTGTGATCTCTCAATGCATAGAGATCTTTTGATTTATTTTATTTTATTTATCTCTCAAAATCTACGTAAGACCATTTGCCATTAGTGTGTTCCAATTCGTTAGTGCCATTTGTGTTCTATACTAGTTTCCTTTTGAAGGCATGCATCTAGAAATCGAATCATTTTTTTTTCTTCCTAATGGGCTGGGACTCAAGAGCTGAAGCGCAAATCATAATGCAAACACTTTTTCGCCGTAATTACTGCCACTACCTTCACGGAATTGGGTCAGGTCTGAAATGCCATCACCGAAGCTTTTATACAACAAGAAGCACACACCAACCTAGCGAAGACGAAGCCGAAAGTTTGTGCCATGGCAACGGCGAAATATACAACCTTTATATACATAGTCAACCGTGCACGGTTTACAGAACGTAGGCGCTGTTGGTTGTTGCAAATTGTTCAACACGACTGACAGACGTTGCCTCATTCAATTTCCTGAAGCAACTTGAAACGGCGATGGGCGAGCGGGTTTGGACGAGCGATGCCTTTTCTCCGTGTTGATGCCGTGGTGTTTTCAGCTTCAGCAATGAATGGCGACCATGTCCGAGATCTGAGCCTTCACCAGAATGCTCTCTTGGTTGCTTAACTTGTCGGTGTACATGAAGGAGAATAGAAGCGAACAACACAACAAAACACAACACAATGCCAAACTCAGACAGAGGAGGGAAAACTTCTAACAGGTTATTGAACTAAGCGAAGCAACTAAATGCTCCCTGGTTTTGATCGAGAGCCGCAGAGAATAGCCTTCCGGGTGGGGTTGAGTTCGCTAGAGCAGCTTCATCCAATATATTACTTTTGTAAGTTCCGCAACAAAAAAGAAGTACTTGACGAACTCATGCTGTGCTGTGATATGTAGATAAACAATTAACGTGAGCCAAATTCCGAAAATATCCTCACGTTTACCAGCCAACTCCGGATTTGTACGAGTAGGTAGGGATGCCAGACAAAAGTGCACGAGTGTTTGTGACTACCGTTCAGTACTCTCGCCGTGCCTGCATGTAGGTGGAGCTTGCCGAAACATGAACCAACTGAAGCAGATCCATAAATGTGAACCTACACTGTAGCAAGTAAAAGGCTTCCCCTAGTTGTAGGCTCGGGTTTAGGCATCGCGATCGTTACCTAGCAATTTATAGTTGGCTACAAACAAACCGGACTCCATACCTACATAACTTTACATGCATCAGTACTCCGTGAAGTAAGGCTCTAACGATGAACGGAGTGTAGGCTAGAGACATGATGCGGGATTTATAGCAGCGACATTTTGGTACGTCCATAGGTAGCTGCACTACAATGATGATTGAGAAGTTTGGGACGTATTTACTTTGTATGTTTTTCTTAGCATCAAACAGAGGCAAGCTCAGTTTTCAAATTTATGAATTAGTTAATGGTAAGATAGAGACTTCGCAGTACCGACACTATTGTAAACTATTATTGGACGCTCCCTGAATCAGGTCAATTTTGTTGCCTAGTTGTGCGACAGTGAAAACGTGAGCAAAACGACAGCAAATAACAGAAAGTTGATTATATGGCCACGAACGGGTCCAGCGGCATTTGGCGGCGCAGAGTTTTCCGGTTCGCAAAAGTCTGAGAACAAAAGCAAGAGAAACGAAAGGAAATGTGGTATGTTTTTACACTTTCACACATTCCTCGGCGAGAAAAGGTATAGGTTAATAAATGCAGAGTATGAGACAAATTTGTCTTACTCTGCAATTTCGCCCTAGCAAATACTAGACGAACTGAAGAACTTTTTGATTTTGATTAGTTAGTCTACAGAACTTGTAACTTTCTGGATTCACCCAGCTAATACAAATCTCGCCATGTGAAAGAACTTTTTTTGGGGGCGGGGTATAGTGTGATGTGTAAGTTGATGCCTTTCACGCAGTCCTCAGTCCTGGGTTCGATTTCCAACCCCGCACATAGGGGCAGCAAGTTTTTCTGGCTCAAAAAGACGAATGACTTTAAGGTTAAAAATTCTATAATCTGAAAAGAAGGAAAAACTTTTCGGTACAGATGTTGATGCTAGCAGAATGCAGTCTAGAAACTTGTAGTTATTTCAAACATTCAAAAATCCATTCTTTGTTGCTTAAAAGAACACAAAAAACTATTAAAACTTTGAACATACAGAACAACTCAAGCGTGAACTTTCTCGATGTTTAGTTGCGTCTCTGAAACGTGCAAGTGTGAATAACTACTTTAAACGGGTTCCCTTTATGATAATAATGTAAACTGTTTATACAAAACGTTAGATTTTATCCGAGCTTTTAATTTCTTGATTAGTACTTTAAAAGCATGATTAGAAATTTTACATATGATGTTCCAACTTGATTCTGATTCTGATGCATTCTGTCGTTGCTTTCGTTAACAGTACCCAGTTGAATTGTGGATTCCCAACTGCTTTGCAATCTATCTGGATTGTACTGGACTTCCACACCCGCTCCTATAATCTTTTCTCGAAGCACTATTTGCTTGGATGCCATATCGACGTCCACTTAACAGATTGTGACGAAATTTTTCACGTGTAAAAATTATACTCTGAACTAGGCTTGTACAACATTCAATCTATTTTTAAGCATGCAATATAAAGTAATATACAATAGAAGACGTTGCATTTTTGTCTTTTTCATGAAGAAATCACTGTGAAAACCAACTTTTGTACCAGGGTTCGGAAGGCAGAGTGTCATATGCCATTCGAATCAGTTCGTCGAGATAAGCAAATGTCTGTGTGTGTATGACAAGTATTGTTACTAAAAAAACAAAAAATAGTGTCACTCATTTTTCTTGAAGATGGCTAACCGATTTGTACCGTTTCAAATTCAACTGAAAGGTCTTAAGATGCCTTGGTTGCAAATGTCAATTTCAAGAGTATAATCATGTGATAAGTAGTGACGTTTTTTAATGTGCTGACAAATTCAGCTAGTTTGCAGGTCATGATAGTCTATGAATTTTATTCAAATCGAACATCCGGCTCTAGAATTACAATATGATAAGTTTTTACCTTTTTTTATATATATAAAAAATAGGTATAGAATTCGCTCAAACTTTAGAAAAATTTTCCGAGGCCCGGAGGGCCGAATGTCATATACCAATCGAATATGTTTGGATCCGACTTCTGGTTCCGGAACTACAGGATGATATGGAAATCTAATAATCATCCAAGATTCAAAGGAAAAGTTTTATGATCCTACCACACATGTTGCTTTTCAGTCAGATTTTCCGTTTTAATGTACTCGAGGTGATTAATATAAAAATGTTTTTTAAATAAATTAATCAGGTTTATCGGGTTTGCAGATTTGGATAGTTCAGTTTTAGTAGTATTCAGTTTTCGATTCGAATTTAATTCGCACTACGATTTTTCAAAGATATCTACACTGATTTTCAAACATTTTGAAACAAATGTATACTATACAGCTCCTCAGGTGAATTTATCTGACTTCGTCTATACCGATTTTCGAATTCTGGTTCCAGTATCGAATCGTTTCTCAAAGCTCAATTGTTTTCTCAAAAAAGGCCTTATCAAATTTCAGAAACAAAAATTCAAATTAAAATAAAAAAAAGTTAATTTTTTTTATCGACTATCCAAATCTGCTAACCCGATAAACCTCATTAATTTATGTGGAATAGACATTTTTATACCAATCACCCTGTACCTCCGAAACCGGAAGTTGGATCTGACTGAAGAGCAAGATATTTTAAAGAATCTTGAAATTTTTCATTTGAATCTTAGATGATTCTTAGATTTCATTTGAATCTTAGACCAGTTCAGCCAGCTACGAGAAGAATGAGTTACACAATTATGATTTCTTTTCACATATCATCCTGTAGTTCCGAATCAAACATAATTCAGGAACTTTGTTTGGGAGCATACGACTTTTCGTATGAATCTGAATTTGTAGAAAATAAATTTTCCGAGAAAATTGAGTGAAATTATTTGTCACACACGCATTTGCTGGTCTCGACGAACTGATTCGAATGGTATATGGATGTTATGTTCTTCCAGCATTTATTGCTGTAAGTAGTTTAAAACAATATAATTTAAAAAAAATTCTGCCATCATCTGGTTTATATATGTCATATTCGAATGATTAGGTTGCCAAAAACGAGCCGTGCTAAAATCGGTCCGAAGCTAAATGTCATGAAAAAGGATGCTGTACACAGTCTTTTTGGTACTTAGAAACAATTGTATGTAACAGTATAAAAAATCGTGTTGTTCGTTGCTCCCAAGCATTTCTTTGTCATACAGCGCTCAAAACTCCTACTGTTGGAATAAGGGGAAAAGTCGTTTACACAAAAATTTCGATATCTCCGTTAAAAATGGACGGATTTTAACAATCTATGGCTTGTTGGATAGCTATTACCGTGCGGAATCTAAGTCTGAAAACATATTCTGTTTTCAAGGTCAATAGAGACAGATACTGTCAAAAACTGAAAATTTGGACATAAAACTTCGTATAACTCAAAAAGTAAACATCCGATCTCAAAACCATTCAATAGCGTTTTGGGTGACGGGGAGACCTTCCATTTGCGACTAGTTTGATCAAAATTGGTCCAGCCATCTCTGAGATCTCAACCTCTTAGTTGACAACACACATACAGACACACACACATACACACACACACACGGACATTTGCTCAGTTCGTCGAGCTGAATCGATTGGTATATGTCATTCGGCCCTCCGGGCCTCGGAAAATTTTTCTAAAGTTTGAGCGAATTCTATACCTATTTTTTATATATATAAAAACGTGATTAATCCACCTAGCAGTGAGATGATACCTTTTTTTTATCAATCCGCATGTGTTTTTTGCATGAATATTCTTCGGTGTTTAAGTTTTCATTACATTATTTTAACGACCGTCGTTTTAAGCGACAATTTGAGATTGTAATCACTCATTACTCTGTAATTATTTGTTTGTTTATTTGTTTATTTTATAGTTCGAATTTAAATCTAGAAGTGTGATAATCGATTAAACATGCCATGATATGTAAGTTCCACTTTAGAGTTTACGGTAATTTAAGGTACTTCCAGAGCCGGTATTCAGGAACCAGCATAACCCAAACCGATTCGTATGGCCATATGACGAATAAATTACAGTTTTGAGTACAACTTTGAAGCTTAATTGGATAAAATTCATTAATTTTTGTATGTATGTATAAAACTAATTAATTTTGTATATAAGTTTAATTCAATTTGAATTTTTGTTTCTGAAATTTGATTAGGCTTTTTTGAGAAAACGATTGAGCTTTGAGAAACGATTTTATACTGGAACCGGAATTCTAAAATCGGTATGGCCGAAGTCAGATAAATTCACCTGAATAGTTGTATAGTTTACATTTGTTTCAAAATATTTGAAAATCAGTGTAGACATCTTTGAGAAATCATAGCACGAATTAAATTTTTAGGTGCCTTCTGAATCGACAACTGAATACCACTAAAACTGAAAAAAGTTAATTTTTTTATCGACTATCCAAATCTGCTAACCCGATAAACCTGATTAATTTATGTGGAATAGACATTTTTATACCAAACACAATGTATTCCCGAAACCGGAAGTTAGATCTGACTGAAGAGCAAAATGTTTTATAGAATCTACGAGAAGAATGAGTTACACAATTTTGATTTCGTTTCACATATCATCCTGTAGTTCCAGAACCAGAGGTCGGAACCAAACATAATTCAGGAACTTTGTTTGGGAGCATACGACTTTTCGTATGAATCTGAATTTGTAGAAAAGAAATTTTCCGAGAAAATTGAGTGAAATTATTTATCACACACGCATTTGCTGATCTCGACGAACTGATTCGAATGGTATATGGATGTTATGTTCTTCCAGCATTTATTGCTGTAAGTTGTTTAAACAATATAATTAAAAAAAATCTGCCATCATCTGGTTCATATATGTCATATTCGAACGATTATGTTGCCAAAAACGAGCCGTGCTAAAATCGGTCCGAGGCAAATTGTCATGAAAAAGCATGCTGTACACAGTCTTTTTGGTACTTAGAAACAATTGTATGTAACAGAATAAAAAATCGTGTTTTCCGTTGCTCCAAAGCATTTCTTTGTCATACAGCGCTCAAAACTTCTACTGCTGGAATAAGGGGAAAAGTAGTTTGCACAAAAATTTCGATATCTCCGTTAAAAATGGACGTATTTTAACAATCTATGGCTTGTTGGATAGCTATTACCGTGCGGAATCTAAGTCTGAAAACATATTCTGTTTTCAAGGTCAATTGTGACAGATACTGACAAAAAACTGAAAATTTTGACATAAAACTTCGAATAACTCAAAAAGTAAACATCCGATCTCAAAACCATTCAATAGCGTTTTGGGTGACGGGAAGACCTTTCATTTGCGACTAGTTTGATCAAAATCGGTCCAGCCATCTCTGAGATCTCGACCTCTTAGTTGACAACACACATACAGACACACACACATACACACACACACACACACACAGACATTTGCTCAGTTCATCGAGCTGAATCGATTGGTATATGTCATTCGGCCCTCCGGGCCTCGGAAAAATTTTCGAAAGTTTGAGCGAATTCTATACCTATTTTTTATATATATATAAAAAGGTAAAAAAGGTAAAACCTGTCTTAATCCACCTAGTGTTGTAATGATGCCTTTCTCATATTAGTTATATTTCAAAAAATTTCACTGGAAAATTCTGTTAAGGAATTTTAAATAAAATAAGAAACTTTCTTTGGGTATAAACTAACATAACCTTTTCAATTTATAAACAGTTATGTCAAGTTTATAAGAGTTTTACTTTATTTTGCATCGTCGCACTAAATGATGATGTGCAATTTTAAACACATTTTACCATATGAAAGCACGATGAAATTCAATAGCAACCTTTGGGACTATAAGATATTCTATTTCATGAGTGATATTATTTGACACATACTCACACACATATGTACACGCACAGACACATACATTCCTCAGCTTGATGAACTGTGTCGAATGATATAGAACACTTAGCCCTCTGGGCCAATTCTCACATGTTAATTTTTCAAGAGATTGCATAAACTTTCTATATGAGAAAGGCAATAAGTGTACTTTTATAGAAAAGTATCGTTATAACACTAACAAGTAGGTAAGAATTAAATTAAAGAATAAGAATATTCAATTTTTTTTTACCTGAAAAATATAGATTTTTATTTGGCAACCTTGCACGCTAAACGAAAATGAAAAGAACACACGTCGAACGCGGTGTTTGAATTGTGGTAAATCGCATTCGAAAGACGTTTGTCCAATGAATGAAACCACTGATAAATTTTCATGTTCAAATTGCAATGGAAATCATAAATCCAATTATTTGAAATGTCCTGTCAGGGAAAAAATTTTAAACGCTCGTTCGCTTAGACAACAAGTCAAATCAACGACCTTAAATTTACAGAACATACCTGAAAATTCTTCTAAGGCACCTGCCAATTCGTCTTCTAACGAAAACAATTTATTGACAGGTAGATCGACCTCGTCATCATCTTCTTCTAATGTCAGTTATGCTGGTATATTAGGTAGAAATCTATCTCCTATTTTAGTCATTTTTGTTTTGGTACCTCGTGGGTACCGATTTGTGCGGAAGTGCACATGACTGTTTTGATTATTTTACGTTTCGCATTCAGCTCATCAGTGCATTAGCAGATTATGTCGACTGCTAATGCCACCTCGCGGATCAACATAATCCGCTAAGCAGACGTAAAGTCATTGCTATTTACAATGCACTTATTTACACCGAAGTGCTATGTCTATCCTGACGTCCCAGGCGAAAACGAATTTACGACTTTATGGCCGCAAACATATTTTAGTCATTTTTGTTTTGGTACCTCGTGGGTACCGATTTGTGCGGAAGTGCACATGACTGTTTTGATTATTTTACGTTTCGCATTCAGCTCATCAGTGCATTAGCAGATTATGTCGACTGCTAATGCCACCTCGCGGATCAACATAATCCGCTAAGCAGACGTAAAGTCATTGCTATTTACAATGCACTTATTTACACCGAAGTGCTATGTCTATCCTGACGTCCCAGGCGAAAACGAATTTACGACTTTATGGCCGCAAACATATTTTAGTCATTTTTGTTTTGGTACCTCGTGGGTACCGATTTGTGCGGAAGTGCACATGACTGTTTTGATTATTTTACGTTTCGCATTCAGCTCATCAGTGCATTAGCAGATTATGTCGACTGCTAATGCCACCTCGCGGATCAACATAATCCGCTAAGCAGACGTAAAGTCATTGCTATTTACAATGCACTTATTTACACCGAAGTGCTATGTCTATCCTGACGTCCCAGGTGAAAACGAATTTACGACTTTATGGCCGCAAACATATTTTAGTCATTTTTGTTTTGGTACCTCGTGGGTACCGATTTGTGCGGAAGTGCACATGACTGTTTTGATTATTTTACGTTTCGCATTCAGCTCATCAGTGCATTAGCAATGCAATGACATGTCAATGCATAGCAATGACTTTACGTCTGCTTAGCGGATTATGTTGATCCGCGAGGTGGCATTAGCAGTCGACATAATCTGCTAATGCACTGATGAGCTGAATGCGAAACGTAAAATAATCAAAACAGTCATGTGCACTTCCGCACAAATCGGTACCCACGAGGTACCAAAACAAAAATGACTAAAATATGTTTGCGGCCATAAAGTCGTAAATTCGTTTTCGCCTGGGACGTCAGGATAGACATAGCACTTCGGTGTAAATAAGTGCATTGTAAATAGCAATGACTTTACGTCTGCTTAGCGGATTATGTTGATCCGCGAGGTGGCATTAGCAGTCGACATAATCTGCTAATGCACTGATGAGCTGAATGCGAAACGTAAAATAATCAAAACAGTCATGTGCACTTCCGCACAAATCGGTACCCACGAGGTACCAAAACAAAAATGACTAAAATATGTTTGCGGCCATAAAGTCGTAAATTCGTTTTCGCCTGGGACGTCAGGATAGACATAGCACTTCGGTGTAAATAAGTGCATTGTAAATAGCAATGACTTTACGTCTGCTTAGCGGATTATGTTGATCCGCGAGGTGGCATTAGCAGTCGACATAATCTGCTAATGCACTGATGAGCTGAATGCGAAACGTAAAATATCTCCTATTTCTTCTAATGTAAATAATCAAAACACAGGACCGCCTTGCAGTTCTTCTTCTAACGAAAACAATTTATTAATAGGTAGACCGGCCAAATCATCTTCTTCTAATGGCAGTCTACCTACAAATATTCCTTCAATGCCATTCGCTTCTTTAAATGAAGTCGATTTAGGCGATATAACTGAAAATAAAATGATCTACCTACAAGATCAACTTTTTCAAATGATCATCCAAATGAATTCGACTTCATCACTTTTTGAAGCATTTCAAATCGGATGGAAATTTGCAAATAATATTATAATGAATTTAAAATTTAACAGTGATGTTAAATAATTATTTGAATATTTTAAATTGGAATGCTCGATCTTTGAAATCGAGTGAAGATGAATTTTATAATTTTCTCAAAGTTCACAAAATTCATATTGCCATTGTGACAGAAACTTTTCTTAAACCAAATGTAAAATTGAAAAGTAATCCACATTATGTGGTTCATCGATTTGACAGGTTTACTGGAATTGGTGGTGGAGTTGCCATTTTTGTCCAACGGCAAATTAAACATCGAATTTTACCTTCTTTCAATACTAAAGTTATTGAAAGCTTGGGAATCGAAGTTGAAACCATTCATGGAATTTATTTCATCGCTGGAGCATATTTGCCATTCCAATGCACCGGCGAACAATTAAATTTCTTTAAAGGCGATTTGCAAAAACTTACAAGATATCGATCGAAATTTTTCGTAATAGGGGACTTAAATGCTAAGCATGTCCAGTGGAATTGTAGGCAAAATAACAGTAATGGTAAAATACTTCATAATCAACTCTCAGCTGGTTACTTTACAGTTCTTCATCCCAGTAATCCTACTTGTTTCTCTTCCGTGAAAAACCCGTCTACAATTGATCTGGTTCTAACAGATCAAAGTCACATTTGTAGTGAACCGATTACTCATGCTGATTTTGACTCAGATCATCTTCCTGTAACATTCAGACTTTCCAACGAAGCTATAATTAATCCAATTAGTTCTATTTTCAACTATCATAGAGCTAATTGGTTGGATTACAGATCTCACATTGAAAATCATGTGGATCATGAAACTATTTTAGAAAATTCTGCGGACATCGACACAGCAATTGATAATTTGAATCATTATATTATCGAAGCTAGAAATCTTTCAGTTCCCAAAGCTCAAACTAAATTAAATTCTCCTATCATCGATGACAATCTTCAACTGCTCATTCGGTTGAAGAATGTTCGTCGACGACAATATCAACGTTCTCGTGATCCTGCTATGAAAAACATAGTTAAGGATTTACAAAAAGAAATTAAACATAGATTTACTCTTTTGCGAAATGAAAATTTCGCTAAAGAAGTTGAACAAATTAAACCATATTCTAAACCTTTCTGGAAACTTTCTAAGGTTCTTAAGAAACCTCAGAAACCAATTCCTGCTCTCAAGGAAGGAAATCAAATACTTCTTACAAATGGTGAAAAAGCTCAAAAGCTAGCTCAGCAGTTCGAGAGTGTCCACAATTTTAATTTAAACGTTGTGAGTCCTATTGAAAATGAAGTCTCACTGAAGTATGATCATATTTCAACCCAAGTGTTATCACACGATGACATTATTGAGACGAATTTTGATGAAATTAAATCAATTATTAGGAAACTCAAAAACATGAAGGCTCCTGGTAATGATGGAATTTTTAATATTCTTATTAAAAATCTTCCCGATGTTGCCTTGAGACTCCTGGTTAAAATTTTCAACAAGTGTTTTTCATTAGCTTACTTCCCAAAAAGATGGAAAAACGCTAAAGTAATTCCTATCCTAAAACCTGATAAAACCCAGCAGAAACATCAAGTTATCGCCCAATTAGCTTACTTTCTTCTATCAGTAAACTTTTTGAAAAAATTATCTTGTTAAGAATGATGACTCATATAAATGAGAATTCAATTTTTTTACCAGAGCAGTTTGGATTTCGTCATGAACATTCAACTACTCATCAACTTGTCAGAGTAACGAACATGATAAAATCAAATAAATCTTCTGGGTTATCCACTGGAGTTGCTCTTCTAGACATAGAAAAAGCATTCGACAGTGTTTGGCACAAAGGTTTAATGGCAAAAATGTCTGATTTCCAATTTCCTAATTATTTGATCAAAATGATTCAAAATTATTTAACTGATCGTACTCTTCAGGTTAGCTATCAGAATTGTAAATCTGAATTGCTACCCGTACGAGCCGGTGTTCCGCAGGGTTCGAGTGTAGCTCCAATCTTGTATAATATTTTCACTTCTGATCTTCCAAATCTACCCGTTGGTTGTCAGAAATCGCTATTCTGTGACGACACAAGTCTGTTAGCCACAGGTAGAAATCTAAGAGTGATCTGCAGTCGCCTACAAAGAAGTTTAAATATTTTCAGTGATTATCTGTCAAAATGGAAAATTAAACCAAATGCAGCAAAAACGCAATTAATTATCTTTCCTCACAAGCCAAGAGCTTCTTTTCTTAAACCAAACAATAATCACATTCTCAAATTGAATGGCTTGGAATTGACATGGTCTGATCAAGCTAAATACTTAGGTTTAACGTATGACAAAAAGCTCACTTTCAAGGATCACATTGAAAGAATCATAAGCAACATAAGCAAATTCCGACAAAAATCGATGCAATCTTCAATTGAATCGATTCGCTCTCTGTATTAGTTAGTAAGTTAGTATATAAGTTCCTTTTCCCCATTACACAATACAAGTAGGTTTAGAATTTTCCCTACACAAAAATCTCAGAATTGCGGAAGCAAATGATGTCTTCATGCTAATAACCAAATCATATATATATATATAACAGGGCTGAAAAGTCACCACTTGTGGCTGAACACCCAATTTAAATCTTAATAATTTAATTTTAACTCATATTCCAATAAATAGTTATTTAAAAAAAAAAAAAAAAAAAAAACACACGTCGAACGGAACAAAGCCGCACTCACAGTCGCGTACTAGTTTTGCATCGTCATTGACGTCACGACGTCATGCATCGTCATGACGATTTTAATGTTTCGACACTCATCGCCCTATAATTTCGGAACCGGAAGTCGAATCAGAATGAAATTACACAGCATATTTAAAGACAATGAGAGCTTCAATTTGAATCGTGGTTCGTGAAAATCGGCTCAACAGTTGCTGAGAAATTGAATTGAGTTCCGTTTTTTGGAGATTTTCTTCACTCTTATCGGTGCTTTCGGAAGTGGAAACCGGAGACTAGTAGTTCCAAAGTAGTTTTATATATTCACTAACTAACAAGATCTGTCAACTGGATCAATTTAGCAGCAAGTTTTATATAAATGTGCACCTCGTTTCGCCATCGCTTGTGAAAAAAAAACTCATGAAATTTAAAGATTCCACTAATCGCACTGTAATACCGGAACCGGAAGTCGGACCTGGATCAGTTTTTCGAGGACTTTTGGCATTAAAAATGCCTTACTCTTCACTATATGGGGCCGGGTGTCAATTAAAAGTTTCAAAAATAGTCGCGTAACCTTTTTGTGTCATAATTTTGAACGATAATAACTCGGTCATTTGTTCATGGATTGTTATCATTTAACAACCAATCGATTCGGAAACTTTTAACTTAAACATGTATGACGACGTCGTTTCAGTATTTCAATAGCATACTATTGAAAAACTGGTTGGAATGAAATGGAAATTTAGTTGTTTAAATGAGTTCCACATGCTAACATATACAGAATAATTAGATGCAATATCATATAGTATCAAAGATAAACTCACGGTAAGTTTATCCGCGATTTACATGTATCGTTTGAATAGGAACCCTCGTAGAATTTGGTTAACCGCCAGTTTAGTTTAATTATTATTTGCTTCAAAACAATAAGCCTCTGATGACTACACGCGTTGTAACTATGACAATGTTCATTCATGTGTTGATAACATCAAGTTACAATATGAACAAAATTTCGGAATTTTGTTGCGTATCCATACTGTATATTCCTAATATGCCAAAGCGAAAAACAATGTAAGTAACTAAATATTTTATGAGGACTGTTTCACATGTTTTCTTCCTCATATTGTTGCCATATTATTTACCGACACTTTCCGAGGATTATCGATTTTGAAGGAGGATTAATAAAACTACACTATTACTGAGTTTACTGGTACAACATTTTTCGTTAAAATAAATAAAATCTTCTCTTGGATCGATTAACTGTTTATAAAAATAATAAGTTTGTACGTTTCTCGAAAATTATTATCATAAAATTCATTTGTTTCATTTGTTCAGGTTTAAATCTTTAGGTTGTTTGTATCTAAAATTGAGCTTTCAAGTATCTTTGAATTCATCATAATTGACTTCTAGTTAAAGGACGTTATTCAAAAACTTAACAATGTAAAAATTTGTGGAAAGGGATCAAAATTGAATAATCAATGATCAAGGCAGAATCTAATTGTCAATTTTATCATTCGCTAACAATCTCAGCGCTAGAGCAAGTTTATAATTATTCAATTGAATAAGTTTTTAGTTTAGTGTATCATCATCATTATCATCTTTGTATTAATTATGAAGACCCTAGAAACGTTCCATTTTTAATGTTATTGTGCTCGGTCGTGTCTTGAATACAACCCTCTAATTTTTTCTGATTAGGTAACATACAGTGTAGGAAACTCAACAGTTTTCTATATGCCATTCCTGATGAAAACTCTTATACATTCAAAACCGAATGATATTTAAAAAATCGTTGAGAAATTTCCAGATATATCCTATTATTAACGCGTAAAATTTTAAAAACATATTTTTTATATAAATAAAGTTTGAAGAATGCAAAAAATATTACAAAACTATTGTTCTGCCTTACGCGGGTATATATACAACCTCCACCATGTCATTTCTCGGATGTATTTTCAGTGTCACACCGTGCCACTGAATTCATCTGTTATATACAAAGGATACAACAATTAAACTTCCGGGAATGCACGTGATTTTATGAAATTTGTGGAAGTTTGATAAAAGTTAAATCTTTTAGGGATTCTTCACTAAAATCTGTACAATTCAACTGAACAAAAACATCACCATTGGATAATGATTGACAAATTTTGCTGTGTGTGCCGTGTGATAATAATAAAGTTTCTTCTCACTGATAGGTGGATTGAGTACACTTTTTCGAGTCAGTTTCCGAGTCGATATCAATATCCACATTTCATCCGACGTTTTGTGGACACAGGATTGGGTTGGGTTTCGGATAAAAATAGTTCTCTTCTTCTGTTTCCTAGATTGAAAAATGCTGCCATGCGGAATTGATCACAAAACTATTCAGTATGCTCTTATCTCGAAGCGAATGACATATTAGTTCCAAAGCATATGAAATAGTCTACCGTTATACAAACAATTTTTTCATCAACTCGTGAGTAGTTAATTAGGTTAAGTTTCTCTCTGCTCCGTAGCACGAATAATGTTAGCAAACCTAGGAGACTTGCTGGATAACCAGCTTTTTTAACCTTACTTCAAATGTTACAAAAAATCTACACAGCATCATTCCATCCGTTTGATGCATCTGACAGGACTGCTATATAATGTACGAGTCGGTGTGTTGACTCCCACGTGATCGGCAACGTCGCTATTAGCGGTATATGTTCGATCCAATACGGTGTTGTAACTTCTGGCTTTTATGTGCTGGTGACACAATTGAAAATATATGTAAAACCCGGGAATGGATGAGAACGACGTAAATCGTGAGGTTAAAGCTTCCTTTTGCTGAGAATATCAGTGACGTTGCATAATACTAGCTGATCAAACCGACAGCACCGTTGATGGGACTTTAAATGAAACAATTTAGCACGACCCTGCAGTTCAGACTCACTTTAACAAAAAAAATTATACTTTCGAGAGCAATCGTTCTAACGATGATTTTCAATTAAGCACTCATCCGCTGATAGAGGAAAACAGGTAGCGCATGAGTACAATAACCAATCATACCTGCTTCATGAGGTCCAGTTAGTTAATGTTTAAGAACCCTTGTGCGGAGCGCTAGTGATGATGATGGTGATGATGATGATGATGATGATGGCCATGATGTTGCTAAAAGAAGGTATGTCTAACGAAGCGTTGTGCAGCTCATTTACGTGTGAGTAATGAACAGATTGCCGCAACCGCGACCAAAACCACTTGAGCGGGTTCTGTGTTTGATCGTTAATTCAAGACTCTCGGTTCGTCTCGTCTTAAGGTGATGATTTGCTCGAGCGAAACCGTTCCAGGTTTTTCCCGCTCGCTTAGGGGGCTTCAGCTTTGCACCGCCCGAGTGCACATTTCGATGATCTCGTTATCCGCCGGCCGGTTTTCCACTTTGGAGCAACAGCAACGTTATGCAATCACGAAGTGAGAGTCCGCGAACGGTTTCTTTTGAAAATGGCTGTCCAGGTTGGAACCTCAGGCGCTGGTAGGTATTTGTTGGGCGCCAGTCGACTCCTTACCGAACTCTGAACGATTTTTCAATCGGCGTTTCCGTCAATTGATCTTTGTCTGCTGGTGGATGTGGTGCCCACTAATCGTAAGAGCTGGATCGAAAAGTGTGCAAATAAATCTATAATCAAGTGGTTCATAAACACGTTGCGTTTTTTATTTCCACCATCGAGCACCTTCGATGGTGCTTCAGGCACCGTTTTTCCCGCTCATTTCCGCGAAGGTATCAGTGCTCCTGCGGCTATGACTGGTATATGGCTGGTGCCTACATTGTTCGGGTGTTCGGACGGCTTCGCCAAGATTGCTAAGGCATGATTTACAGGGGCTACTACTGACTTGCTATGGGGTTGCGAGCCTAGTAAGAGCGTCGTATTTTCACACTCCAGACTATTTCCTTCTACGTTGTATGTGCAATCGCGAATCGCAAAAAAATGTAAATAAGCAAATCAGCCACTATTCGGACTCGTAAATCCAAAACCGTGATATTTTAATTACTAAACTGCTTTGCTCGCCATGCAACACAACATCATCAACAATAACATCTACAACGGCGAAAGCAAAAACATACCGCCAACCCCGACAGACTGGAGAGTTGCATAACTGAACTAAACTATTGGCCAACGGTAATGTAGCAGTCATTCGTGATGCTGGATTTATTTGATATGAAAAGATATGGCTTAAATTCAGTTCACTATGGAAATGGTTTTGTGCTAGGTATTATTCAATAGCAGTAGCCTGATATCCTTACATGTTCCATATTGTGTACTTTCAGGAACTTATTAGATGGTATGTTGGTTAAGGTTCTTTTCAAATTGAGACAAGGTATCAAAACTTAAGAGAACATTGACCTAAAGTCAGTGTTGGTGATTGCCGAAAATTTGACAGAAGCTGCTATATTGCTATCTATATTGTATACAACATTTTCAATCCGGTAGAAGATGCTACAAGAACTCGAGTCTCTCAATGCATGAACCGTGAGAGAATTTTGCTACATTTCATCGCTCCACTTCATACTCTGAGTATTTCACGCCCTTAAAAAATATTTACAGTCTGATAATGATCGTTGATGTGTGGAATTTCCCAAGAGAGAATCGCAAGTTGACAATTATCGCAGAAAATCGAATAGATGATTCAACTTGATGATTCTCATACTAGGTTGCAATATTTCAAAACCCTTGTGTGGAGCATTCACAGACATTTTCATAGACACAACTTATACAAAGGTTATATGCACATAGTTAGAATAAGCGGCAATAGTGAAATGATTCTATCGCAATTATCAACTGCCTGTATAGAATCGGATCGCGAAACGAGAATAAGCGACCGTTTGTTGCTTCAGAGAGGATCCCCACAGCAGCGTGCTAACCTTTGATTCTCAGAAATGTCATCGAGCGAAATTCGCTCTCGCACTGGTGTCGATTCTATGTTAAATGAGCCATGCCAGGTTTTTGTTGTTGCGATGATTTTCGTTTCTCTTTGATGGCACTGATTCAATCGTTGAAGAGTTGCCAGTGAACGTTTTTTGATACGATAAAAGCCATCCTTGCCTAAAGTAAAAAAAAACTCTTTTCAATCCACCAAGTCATGATGGTTCTCTTGCGATTCAATTAATCTTTTCAAAACATATTATTGTGATACAAATTTAGATAGTTCTTGTTCGTTCAGATTTATTTGGGGAATTCACCAAAGCGTACTTCATCGCTTACTTCGTTTATTGGACACCATGTGTGGATTTTTTAATGTGGAACACATTTTTGTTTTCTATATAGTGGTGCAAACTAGAAACTCAAGAAAATACACGTAGAAATGTGGTCAGGTTTTGAACAATTACAGCTCAGTCAATTTTGTATCAATTATTAATATTATGTCACCATTTGATTGGAAATATTTCTACGTATTGATTTAAATGTTCATAGCCATGTATTTTTAATTTTATATCATTTAAATGTTGATTAATAGCTAGCAGTGTCCTATTTTGGCTGCAAAAAATCTCCGGCATACCGGATTTCCCTGCCATAGTTTCAAATTAAATTTCGACGGTTTTGAAGGAGTAAGCGATATATCAAAGGGAAAGCAGCGCTCTGATTGGTCAAACGAAGCAAAAGCAAAGCTGTTGGAAGCACGCGAATCTACAAATAGAAGCGAAATTATAGCTAACGTTTCAGTCTTATGCGTAGCTTGCTAGAGGTAGGTTGTTGCTACACAGCAAGACAAAAAGTGCCATAAACGATTTGAAGCTTTTATTGGTATGCTCTGATCTTGTGTCATGCAAGATTGGATGAAATCCCATGTTATGTCGTTTCGCCTGAGAAATTGACAACTACCCCAGGGTAAATTTTGAGTGCATAAGACTAATTTTTAATTTATATAAGATGAACTCGATTGATAATGAGAAATATTTTATCGTTTCAACCGAAATCGCAGAATGGTAGTAATGGTAGAGAAGCGCTATAAAAATAACTGCTTGCATACAAAACATGAGCACAAGCTTGGTGAAGAGAATCTTAAATATCGATATCCGTATCGCAAGC
This sequence comes from Malaya genurostris, assembly GCF_030247185.1. Taxonomy (NCBI): domain Eukaryota; kingdom Metazoa; phylum Arthropoda; class Insecta; order Diptera; family Culicidae; genus Malaya; species Malaya genurostris. The sequence continues at coordinate 100,119,407 of NC_080572.1, forward strand.
ATGTACAAACATTTATTTGCATACATTTGGGCTATTGATGTAATTTCGTCGGCTACAAAACAAATACAAATCACGATAAATAAAGTCTATATTCTGGGTTCGCGTGTTCGGTATTGATTCCTAATAAGGATTAATCTAAGCAGATTCTTGTGCATTTGCGGATTCAAAAGTGTGACGATTAATTGAAAATGTCAATCATTGGAAATTTTGGTTGCCTTGTTCCACATCAACGGCTCGAACAACCCCAAGTGGCTGATCCTTGTAGTTTTTTACTTTTCTGTACGTTTCGTCAGTGCAAAGCAGTTCAAATTGAAATATTTAGTACAAAAACCTTAACAGTCCAAATTGCAAAACACTCATTATTTTGCACCGAAGTGCCACGTCTTTACTAACGCGCCGAACGAAAACGTTCAGGTATGGTCATTTAGGGGGTAATCCTATGCCGGAAACAACGTTTGCACTAAGCAGTTCAATTTGAACTGCTCTGCACTGACGAATCTAAAACGAAACGCAAAGAAAAGCAAGAATGGTTATGTGCCCTAAGCACTATCCTAACTATGTTTTTATAACAACTACATGATTTATTTATTTATTTATCCTAGTTATGTCCATCGGATATTAATGGACACGATGGGAAAAGGCTCATTTGAGTTTTTTTAATACACACTAAACTTCATTCAGTATTTTTTCATCTTTTGACGAGTTTAGAACAGCCGAACTATCGACCATCTCATTCTATTGATTTATTAGCACAGATAAACATTTGTTGACAGCAGTACCATAATGACTGAGGACAGTTTCGGTAAAGACGTAGTTTTTTTGGCTATTTTCCCGTTTCAAATTAAATTTTCTTGGAAACGGGATGAATATCGAAAAACCCATCTGACAATCTCTTCGAAATTTAGTTAAGAATACTCTGTGAAATTTTCAGAATGATTGATTGAGTTTACCGCTCGTGTTGTATTTTTTTTTTGACTGAAGAACTGCTGAAAATTGGAACGCTCAGAATTGCATACCTCTACTTGTTCATCGAATATCTCGGTTTTGAAAAATCTACCGTGACAAAGTCCAGATAATTTAGTTTAGATGCGATTAGTGCATAAAAACATATATGTTATCGCGATAAAAATAAGTCAGTTTCAATGCATCCGCCATTTTATTCGCTTTAAGTTTCCTGGTGGTGTTTCGGGAAAAGAAGAGGAGAGGAGAGAAATCAAATCTACTCAAAAAAGTTCCTAAACACAGACGCAAAGGGAATTTAGAGAGTCAGAGAGGAAGATTCAAAGTCTATCGTTTTTATTGTTGGATCACTTAGTCATCTTTTTACTGGGAGGAGAGGGGTTATCATTGCTATCAAGCGAACGAAGCGAAAGCAGTGGTTCGCTATTCACGCATCCGTCCATTGATACGGTGTCACTGTTGTTGGTGAAATCATCGTTACTTTTTGACCAGCCATTGGGTGTGATGTGAGCAGCAGATGGCTTAGCTGGGATACTGATGGTTTCGCCGCTGGAGCATGTTTTGTTGTTGATGGCTGGCACAGATGTACTGGGGTTGGTGTAAAGGAAGCATCGTTGCCCTTCGGTGTAGTTGTCTTCTGGCCCAGTTTATCACAAGGCTTACTATAGTGAACAGCTTTTTAGTAATATCGACATGTAGCCATCTGATTGTCATAGGTAACAAGAGATTTGCACGTAATTTTTGTACCCTGGCCGAAAGTCACATAAGAAGGTATGGCCTTCCTCAAGCGCATGCGTAACAAACGTACGCCTTTTAGAATACCGGATAAAAAGTTCTTCCACACTTCTTTTTCGGTGGAAAAAGAATGTCTCCGTACTGGGACATAGTTTTGCGATAATGGTGTCATTCCTTAATTTTTCGTTGGTCTACACCAAGGATTTCATATAGTAGCTTCTGCTTCGTTTGCCTTAGGGAGGCATAGTGTCATGTATAAAAAATACCACATCATTCTGCGTAGTACGAAATTTGGCACAAAAAGGAATCTATAAATATATGCCATTTTAAAATTTTAGTCTTAAGTGGATGTTGGTTGCCTGTAAAAGAAACACGTAGCTTGTGTAGTAATTGGATGACAAAACTGAGTTATATCCATTCGCTCGCTTGATAATTGCGCGTGTATGTGTGTGTGTGTGGATGTTGGTTCTACGGAAACTAGCAGGCCAATTCAGAACCATCGGCGATAGTTTTTTCGAACCTAGTTTGAAGCCCTTGTTTCTCGATGATTTGTTAATGGATTTGCCACATTTAAATTGATTTGAAAGTATAAAATCAGAAATGTATTGATTGTCATCGAGTCGTATGCATACTGAAATCTCCATTTACGTGCGAAACAGTGACTTGCAAATTAATTCAGTTAATCATGTAATCTAATAAAATGATTAGCAATTGATATAGTCTTACGAAGCACTATATCGGCTTTGAAAATGGTTGAAATTCGTCTCAGGACCTAATCTAATATTCATGGAGAAATAATATAAATCCATCTTCAAATCATCTGGATAGAGGCGTTTAAAATTATGGTAATTCTGAGCCTGATCATCGAGATTCATCAACCAGTAGGTTTGAAAACTTTTAACTCAACCAAGTATAGCAAAAGTATATAATAGTGTTAATAAGTACTTATAATAAATTGGATTGAATTGATTGATGGTTGAACGTGTCAATCAGAGCACGTCAACCAGCTTGATGAGTGGGTGTCAATGATTATTGTTTTTCTTTTTTTATAATAAAATTTTTATTCTGGCCTTTTTGAGTAAAAGCTTTACGTTGCTGATTGGCTTACATTTTTGTTACTTAATTTTTTTTTGCTATTTAATCCCGTTGTCACCCTTTTTCTAGGGGGAGATGAGTTTCCATTTCCATCCAACGAGGATCGGGGGTCACTTTGTCCGCGGCTTATCTCATCATCCGCTGTTTCATCGTCGGTGTTGTGTGTGATTTCCGTTTTCTTTTCGTTTTCCTTGTTGATCGTAGTGTTGGGCTCGTTGAGAGTTGCTGTAGATGCACCTTGTTGTACATTGGTTGCAGTTGCTGGTTGGTTGGAGGGTAAGTTGTTAACTGCAGCTGGTGTACTTTGTTATATATGATGGTTTCGTTGAAGGGGATGCTTCATTGTTGTTGGGGGCTGTCACAGGTGTACCGTTGTCCTTTGGTGTGGTTGTCTCCTTGTCCAGTTTATCACATGGCTTACCGTAGTGAACAGCTTTTTGCAAAATAGTCATGTGGCCATCTTATTGTCATAGGTAACAAGTGATTTGCACGGAATTCTTGTATCTTGACCGAAAGTCACATAAGAATGTATAGGCCTCTTCAAGCGCATGCGTAACAAACGTACGCCATTTAGAATACCGGGGAAAAAGTTCTTCCACTTTTCTCTTTCGATAGAGAGAATCTCTCCGCATTGGGACATAGTTTTGCGAATATAAGAATCGGTGACGCTTAAGGGAAGATCATGCACACTCACTTCTATAGCACTATCTTCCATATATACTGGAATGTTGTACTTAATGTTCTCGTGCTCCACATAGTGCACATTGTTAATGTCTTTTGAGAATTGAATTGTATCCAACTCTTTATAAAACTGGAAGTAAATCACATTATTTGTCTTATTGCATTGAAGTAAATGCACACGTTTAATGTCAAGATGCATTTGCTCCTTAAGCAAACCATTAAGTTCTCGTATCGAAGGTCGAATTTTGCACTGCCTGAAGTCAACAACAATTGTATTCTTTCGTATCGGCGGTAGCTTTTGTTCGTTTGGTTCATTCATTTCGAAATCGTTCTATTGTTCACTACACAATACTGTACTTATCTTTCGATTCACCACCATCTCGATGTCAACTAATTAGATCTTTGTCGTTTTTAGTCATTCGTTCCCATACCCCTTTTTTTCACTCCGTTTTCCACAAAATTACTTCTCCATGTTTCTTTCAATCTATTAGGCAACATCACCATCATAGTCCAGGGAAAACTGCTCCAATCGATGACCAACATGCGGGCCACCCGCCGGGTATCCGTGGCCTGGGGGTGTTTCTCGCGGACCCATTGATACGTAGAATCGTCATTTGGAAGACACTCGTATTATATTAAATCCACCGACCATTGCCGATCTCCAGCTGCAGGCTGAATCTGCCAGAATCGACCATTGCGACCGGAATACGTCACTACCCTAATGATAATACCCTAGTTTTAAGTTAGTCGTTAATCAAGATTAGAAAATACCATTGGCATCTTAGAGGTTTAGCAGTGTGCCTTTAAATATATTATTATTGAATTAAAAAAAATACTGTACTTGGTTTCTTCCGTCCCGACCGAAAGCGGTTTTGTTATATCGACTGACTTGGATGAGATGTGAAAGCGAACTGAATGATTATTGTTGATTATGCTGTTTAAAATCTCTACGTATGTGCATTTTGGAATGGGTTCGATGAGAGGATTTCATATTTGATGGTTTAAGTCACTATTAAACCCAAATTGGCAACTCTATCAAAGTTATTGCAAATTTTTACAATATTATTATTTTTGGTACTGGTATGAGGAATTGATGCCAAAAGGTAAGGTATTGAGTTGTTTACAAATCTAATGTGGCGACTTTCTGTGTTGTCAAATAGGATTTGAAATTTGATATTTTAAGTTATTCTTAGAATTTAGATGGCGATTTCCGGCTTGTTCATATTCAAAAATTCACATTTACCACCCTCTAGTTTTTAACCACAGTGCTACAAATAATCTGCATTTCCAAGTTCCATTAGCATGTGGCAGTAGACAATATTATGTACAAACCGTTGTGTATTTATGTCGACCCTGCACTATTGTTTCTGACATCTCCCACCATTAGTTTTCCTATTAGAAGTCGAAATGAAACGACTCGTTATATCTTCCGTTCAAACAAATCAGAGTAGCTGAAATATCGTTTAGATATCGTACAGAATCAGGTTGATTCCAACTATTTATCTGATGTCAATCTATATTGAATCGAAATATACCCGGAATAAATTGGATCATCATGCACTGCTTATTTTTAAGGGATATATGCAGTTTAAGAAAAAGTTGATATTGGTGTCAATTAGATTGTAGATTTATGATAAGGAGAATGGGTGAGAAATATTTTTCTTTAATTTGGAACTCAAAAATCGTATGATTATAATTGAATAGTTCTCAATTTCAATTTTCTGTAGTATTCTGAAGAAATAAACCAAAATACAAAAAGTTCTAAGAAGTAGATCCGTAGAAAAAGCAAAAACACCATTTTGTTGTAGACGTACGACCATTATTCAACGTTACCCAATAATATATATCAAACAGAAGTGGAAGTTGGGGACGGGTGTAGCGTAATGGGTAAGTCGATGCCTTTCACGCAGCCCACCTGGGTTCGATTCCCAACCCCGCACATAGGGTCAGACAGTTTTTCTGGCCCGAAGAGGCGAATGACCTTAAGGTTAAAACCTCTGTAATCGAAACAAAAAAAAAAGTGGAAGTTTGCAAAACAAACTTTTGCGATAAATATTGCTTCAAATACGTCTTGAATGTACTTGACGATGATATATTAGTAACTGACGGTTCTAAATTCCTAAAATCAGCTTTAGAATCAACGATAGTGTTTCACGATTAATAGCCTATTTTTAAAATTGAAATCTGTTGATGAGAGAATACACAATTCTGTAATTTTTTTCATTAAAGTGTAGTTGTATTCAGTTTGCTTCTCATTAGCTTTCTGTGCAAGTCTAATGAATAATGAATAATATGCGCGATCCTTTTGAAACTGTCATTTTTAAAGAAAGACGATATTTAGCTCTTTAAGAATAGTAGCGCTATCAATAAAGTTTTTATGAGTGGACAGGAGTAACGTAACATACAGACCATGGTAATTGAAAAGGATCAATAGAATACAAGGGCGGGCTTTTCTTCACGTCTATCGGGGCTGCCTGTCACCACAACGGCTTGCACGAGTGTCTTGTGTGCGTAAAAAAGTAAACGATTGCTTGTCGACCATATCCCTTTTTGATCCTTTATACAGTGGCATGCTGATCAACGTTTGTCGATAGGGCTTGATCAAAGTGTAGAGGGAAGACGATCCAGTGCTATGGACGGTTGTCTTGCTACAAACACATCTCATTACATACATCACAATATAATAATGAGTGTTTTGTCGATATTCCTATCTTGAATATTTTGGAACAGATTCGACGATTAGTTGACGGAAAATATCGTTTAAATTCGATTTAGAATACAAGATAACGAAGATGAAACCTTTGAAATGGAAGATGGACGTCGTCAAAGTACAAGTTTTAACAGCTGAGTACAACAAGGCGATAAATAGGCGTGTAATAGATTACTTTTCGTTGTGGGAAAAGATACCGTTGTTTTTTGACACTCTAAGAAGATTATATTATACAGAATATATAGACTTAAATTGAAGTATTTATATAATGATACGAAATGAAAATAATGCATATTGCATATCATGCAAATACATCTATTCTAATATTTTGTGTTCGATTTATCTAGTTCTACATATTCGTTTAGCTGAAGTTACAATGACTACCGAAAATTTTGAACCAAATCATTCAACTAGCTTCTCGAAAGTTCAAGTAAAATTCTGTGCATTATTTTTTTCAGTTCCATCCGCAACGGTCAAACATTTTCAACACTATGACACCAGTGGCTTAACGCAGTAGAGATTTTTTTCCAACGCGGCATTCCGTGCACTCATCGAAAGGTGCAAGAGCAGACATCCATCAGTGCAACACTTGAACCGTCGACAACGCCTCGACCTCCAACGCCACCGCCACTTTTCGACGCTGCTCACAATAATTTTGCTCCATTATTGAAAGTGAATCACTTTTCACCGGTTAGCCGCTGGCCTACATTTCACAAAAAAAAACTCATTCGCCACCGCAGCCACTTGTTAATCGTTACAAATAAAGACAGAGCGATTTTCAATCGATTTCGGTGAAACTAGAGATACTACGATTGTTTCAGATTTCACGTTTTTTTTTCTTCGGTGGGTTCGCGGTTATACGACCGACAAAAAAGAAGCGGAAAAAGCCATTTCGATATTGTGTATTAATGTTTGCAAAAGTTTTGATTGATTTGCTTTGAGTGTTTTCAGTTTGATTATCGATCCATCAGCTGAATGGAGTGAAAAGTTTTGGAAGGCTGTGATTTTGAATGCCAGGCGAGTTAGAAGAAAAAGTGATGATGTGATTTTTGTTCACCGATGGAAATAAAAGATCACAAAAAGTGAGTCGTTGTAACGTCGATGAACGTTTCTCGCCTCTGGGTAGATGGAGACACGTTCTAAAGTTGGCCCGAGATGGTTCTAAGAAAAGCAATCAAGACGCGTATCAGCAAATATTAGAATACGGAGAGTGGGTGCGAGAGACTGTTGGCGTGCTTTAGAATTGAAAATTTCATTATTTTATAAAAACGCAACGAGGAGGACAAAAATAACCACAATTAGCTGAGCAAGTCTGGTAAAAAAACATAGTTTTTCACTTCAAACGAAAAGAGGATTATAATTGGATCGTGTTCGCAGGATCGCAAGGATCAGCAAAGCGCTTCATTCAAGGTATGTTTAATAATATATTATTTTCATTGATTTTGTTAATAACTGTTGCATTCATTATATAAATATTATTTTTTGATATGTTGTAACTTACAACTGATGAAGTTTATTGCACAATGAGTAAAGAGTAAAAAACGAAAAAGTTGATATTGTTTCACCAAAAATGGTCAACATACATTTTCGACTCGGTTTTATGGAAAAATAACGCAAAATTTTCAATAAAATAAGAGCAAAACAAAATTTGGTTTGAATATTGCCGATTTATTTTGAACATAGTTTCGAAAGTTATAAAAGTTTATTTGTAATCGCTGCAATAAAAAGCTCTGCCCCATACACCATATTTGCCAGATGTTTCTCCACCCATTTGTTCCTATCTGTGGTGCATTGCTAGTTAGACTAGTCAAGTTTTTTTTTAAAGAATAGTTATATGATAATTTGACAAACAAAATAAACAGTAGAAGAATCTGAACCAGCTAAAAAGATTTAAAAATTCCTAATTGCCGAAAAACTTTTTTTTTCAAATGACAGATTGCTTTTTAAGCGGAATTTGATTGATAAAAAAGTTTATATTATTAAGGGGGGAGTAAGGGATAATTTGAATCAAAAACACTTTTTGTTACTTTTTGCGGAGAAACAGCTTAAGCAAATTTATTCCAACTTTTTTTTTTCATTTAAAGAATTATTAGTTAAAGCTCCATATATCAATATTGAAAATTAAGGCGCTAACTGAACATTCCCCAAAACCTCTTTTGAGAATCACGTTGCGAGATGAACACGATAACTCGGCGTAGAATTATCTGGAATCAAAAATGTTCTAAAATTTACTTAAGGGGCGGGTAGCGTCTGACACTTTTGAAAAATCATTTAGTATTTTCTTTGTATTTTCTCATAGTGAAACATTTCAAGAATATTCTGTGAAATTTTCAAGTCTATCGGAACTAAGCTCGACAAGTTATGGGCCTTTGTCTTTGCTTATCTCATACTGCGAAGAAGTAAGAGCTCGGCACACAGGCCTAAGATTCTTGCTTCGATTGACTTAAAAACTTGACAAAACATTCTTGAAATGTTTCATTATAACAGATTATAAACGAAAAACATATGTTTTTTGAAAATGTTAATATTTTTTAATAGACAAAAAACTTTAAACGCGTTTTTCTCGAAAGCAAATTTTGAAAGTCCGCCCGTAAAAAAATAAACCATTGATTTTACAGCATAAACAATTGATTCACAATTAGGTCTATGGGTTACAATACATTTTATTGTATCTTGACAAGATTTTTTTCATTTCAAACGATTCACTATATTGTTTCTTCGATTCTACAATAGAATTTATTGCACACATTGTGTTTCAAACAATATGCAAACTGTACATTTGATTGTTTTCCAAGAAAACATGTATGAGAAAATCTTATGATTTGAATTGTTACGATACTTAACAACCTATACATTCTATTGTAAAAACCATGTTCACAATTAATTGAATAGTGTATAACAATACATTAAAATATTTTTCAATGGTCAAAGCAAAATTGTGGAAGGTTTTGTAACAGCAAATCGTATTGTTTTTCTATAATATTTTTTATTCGGGCGTGTCCATCGTCATTCCAAAACTTACTGAACCATTTTTTTCAAATTTTGCACTCACTTGTTACATGTAAAATACCACACCCCAACGATTTCCTTTTCGTTGTTTGTTACTTTGGGGAGATTTTACAGCAAGAAAATGACGGATTTTTTCATGAAAAATCGTAGTTCTCACTTTGAACAACCACCAAAAATTCACAAAATTAAAAGAAATCAAACAGAAACGTTGGGGTCTAGAAAACCTTCTACTCTAATTATGCTCCTTTAATTCGTTCACTTCTGATAACTCTGCACTGAAATACAGTGGACACCGCAAATCATGATTTTCAAGAAGCGTCCTCAAAAATACCTCTTCACCGACTTATTTCTCAATACTTATAAAAAAAAATTACAAAATGTTGTTCAAGTGATGCTTTTTTATCCAAACTTTTGAATTTATTTTGTTGAGCGATAGTTCTAAAAAAAAATCTTAAAAATGATTATTTTTTTCATCATTTAGAACCTACCACCCTCTTAAAGTACGAATTATTCTCTCCTTTCTGTCGTTCTCAAGTTATTATTTTGGTTTTTTAACAGTTCGTGGCATATTTAAGCCAACCACGCGATCTTACGCTAAATTTTCCGCCAATTTTGAGATGAAAAACTACCATAATATGAAAGTAGAAAAATTTCAAAAACGCAGGGTGGAGGTGGGGGCTTATTTTATACCAATAAAGTATGTTCCAAGTTTGAAAAGAATCGGTTCAGTCGATTTTTAAAGCTCGTGTTCATAGACTTCGAAAAACTGTTTTTTTGCAAAACGCACTTTAATTTTTTTTCTTAAAAAGTGAGCATATAAATATTTTTGGTAATTTACACTGAATTATTCAATTGATTTGAAATTTGGACATAATATTTTCGAAATGTTAAACTACAAGAAAATGTAAAAAAAACGATTTTCTGTGAAACTGCCCTTAAACCAACCCCATCCCCCCTCTACCCTTTGAACTAAACTAAACTAAAACTATCATCACATAAAAGATTAGCCCCTGTTTCTGATATTTTTATTGTCGACCTTGTAAACAATAGAAAACAACTTTTAAGATGCAGAAATGCGCAGGATCGCATTCGATTTTTGAAAAGTAGAGAATATATACTGTAGCACAGTTTCAGCCCATTCCTACCTATTTAAAACTCTAGTCGCAAAAACATCATCATTGCGCCATACATTTTGTATGGAAGGATAAAAAAAAAATTTACAATACCCTATCTTCGAAAAGATATGGAGAACTATTTCTTATTTAAAAAATTTTATACTTTAAACTTCAGTTTTCTGAGAGCTCAAAAAATCATAATATAGTGCAGGAACAAAATTGTTTTTGTTTTTCTGCCACCTTGGCATCACTGTGCGACGCACAGTGGTTCAAAACTGGAAAAGACGGTCAAAAGTCTGTACTGACTTTCACTGATTTTTAAGAGCTAATGTGTCTTCGAATAAGTTTTATAAGATTATATTACATTTCTTTTCAAAGTGTCACCTTAATTTTTGTTAAGGGGGTACCACCAATTTTGAATAAAAGTAATTTTTTTCCACAAAAAATATTTTTTTTCTATTTCATATATATTTCAGATATATTCACTTTATTTCAAAAACAATTTTTTGGGATTTATCTACGTAGAATCTACCTCTATTACCTAAGTATCTACTACAAAGTGCGCGTAAACACGCATAAACATGCTTATGCTTGCACGCGCAACTTAAGCAAATTGTTGGAATTTTTATTATGTTTACTTTTCGACAATTACCAATATTATACAAAATCTAAGTGGAACTCGATGCAATTTTTAGGCCTTTTCAAAGTGGGTTTTAAATATTGAAAATCCGAAAAATTATCAAAAGTTCAACACATATTAAAAAAATGGAAAAATGTTTTCCAATCAAAATATGAAAAAGTATTGCAAAGTACAAACCTTTACGAAGAGATTTTATTTTTAAACGTGTAAATAAATTGAGTTATCGCAAAGCAGCAAGTTTTTTAAGATGATATATTGATCGTGCGACGCTTACTTAGAGATGTGCGAAGCAGCTCATACCGGTGATCAGCTCCGAACCGATCAGCTCACTAAAGGGAATCGATTAAATGTATCAGCTCATCAGCTCATTTAAATTGAACTGAAGGTTTGTTTTGAGCGCCGTTTTTCTTTCATATGCATGATCGAAATCATTGATGCACAAACAACAATGCTATGCGAACTTACTTGTTTGCGAATTATTATTATGTCATATTTGAGAATATCTGCAAAAGTGGCATCCCTGAATGTACCTTAGCCTACTGAGTGAAAGGTAAGATATCTTATTGACAACGGCTCATTCAATCTGTTAAAGAAGGATAGATGCACATTTGGAAGAACAAACAAAAGCTCATGCACTCATTTCTTCTCATTTATAACTCGCTCTTCAAGAGCCGAAAATCCGTTCATCTTGTAGCTTGTTTCCACCTTACCAGCAGGGATGCGAGGTCATTTAAAAAAAAACTGTGATCAAGTCAAAAACCTGTCTGTGCAAAATCTGTGCACGTTTCCCCGTTTCCATAATAACTAATCGGAATCATTTTGGTAAGCAAAAAAAAGGTCTCACTATTTCCTAACGCTCTGTAATTTTTGGTGCTAAACTGTGATCAATTTAAAAAATCTGTGATCGATTTCAGAATCTGTGTAAATCTGTGATCATATTCAGAAATCTGTGAAAATCTGTGCCATTTTTCAAATTGGTGAAAAGGTTGAAAATCTGTGGAACACAGATTAATCTGTGAACCTGGCATCCCTGCTTACCAGTGCGGTGAACTGGTGAGCTGCGGTTCTTTTAAAAAGAGCTGTGAGCTATCAGCTCACTTTGAAGATTCAATTCACTAGAATAGCTCATGAGCGAATTGCCCATCTCTACGCTCACTGCAAAAGTGAGTTACAGAAATAGCTGACGCGTGAAGCCCTCCATTTCTTAACCATTTATGGTTTCAGCATGGCCATAGTGAAAATGGGTCACACGAATAGTACTCAGGATATTCTCATTAAAAACTAAATTGTATTATAAATATATTTTCCTATAAGTATTGTAAAAGTTTGCTGCATTACGTTGCATATTTCACTTTGGTACAAGGTTTCCTATGTAAAAATAGGTAAAATGATGTATAACTTTTTCAGAAAAGAATAAACCTATGCAATACCTTCTACAAAATTATGGGATTTTATATTTTCTACAATTATTCCAAACAAAATATGTGAAAAAATAACTTGAAACAAGTTATGATTAGAAAACTAGTTTTAAGGGGGTTGTCATAATTTAATAACTAAAATTAACTTTGGAATGGCCTAAAAAAAGTTCCACCGAGTTCCACTTAGATTTTTTTTTATAGTATTGGGCATATCTTTTCCTATAAATTTTGGAAAAATCAGCTGCATAAAGTTGCATATTTCGCTTCGGTGTAAGGTTTTATCATAGATAAAAAAATGTAAAATGTTGTATAACTTTGCCAGGAAACAACAAACCTATGCACTACCTTCAACAAAAATATGGGATTTTTTATTTTCTTCAATTATCCCAAACAAAGTATGCATAAAAAAATAACTTGAAACAAGTTATGAATAAAAAATTGATTTTAAGGGGGTTGCCACAAAAACGCTTTGTATATCCGAAACGGTGCGACCTACACTTTTGGTATATTTATATTTGGTATATTTAAAGTAAATTATTTTTAATAGTTCTAAAAGTTTGTCGAAGAAAAAAAATTTCTATCTCTTCAGAAAAAAAAGTTATGGTTATATTTTTTGTCAAAGTAGGTCATGAACAATTAATGATAGAATCAAATAACGCGGTATATATTTGTAACTAATTTCTTAAAAGCAACTATTTGCATTAAAAGAACGGTTTGACTGCTACTAATTTATGTCCACGTTTTGCCTTTCTCTATAGAAAGGTATTAGAATTGCTGGAAAAACCGACTTTCGAACGGAGCCTCGGAGACCCATAGTGTTATACACCATTCGACTCAGCTCGACGAGATCGGAAAATGTCTGTGTGTGTGTGTGTATGTGTGTGTGTGTGTATGTGTGTGTGTGTGTATGTGTGTGCACTTTTCGAAGATATTTGAACGCGCTCAATTTTCTCAGAGATGGCTCAACCGATTTTAACAAACTTAGGCTCGTTTGAAAGCTACTATCGGGGCATTGATCAAGTTCGAAGATAAAATGGCTGTGACTTTTGGTTCCGGAGATATGATTGTATAAGTGACGTAACCGACAAAAAGCGTTGTATTTGAACGCGCTCAATTTTCTCAGAGATGGCTGAACCGATTTGAACAAACTTGGACTCGTTTGAAAGCTACTGGCGGGCCATTGATCAAGTTCGAAGATCAAATGGCTGTGACTTTTGGTTCCGGAGATATGATTGTATAAGTGACGTAATCGACAAAAAGCGTTGTATTTGAACGCGCTCAATTTTCTCAGAGATGGCTGATCCGATTTTAACAAACTTGGGCTCGTTTGAAAGCTACTGTCGGGCCGTTGATCAAGTTCGAAGATCAAATGGTTGTGACTTTTGGTTCCAGATATATGATGGTATAAGTGACGTAACCGACAAAACACGTTGATTTTTACCGCTCTTGTATATATAAGGGTGCCAAAATTTTGGGATCAACTCTATTTTCGTAAAGTTCTAGTGCTCAAAAGTTTAAGCACCTCGAAAAAAGCCTTCATGCAAAATTTGACCTAAATCGGACATGCTTAAGGGGTGCTGCCCGGTGGTAAAGGTTTGACAATTATCGATCTTGAAAAAGCACCATAGGGGGGAGTACATGAAATTTCCAAAATCGAAAATTTTTTTTGATGCCAAAACTCTTAAAACTGCATAAAACATCGAAATTTAGTGTCATCTCAAAAAAAAATTTTTTTGAAAAAATCAACTTTCTGGGACTTAGAAAAATTTTCATATTTTTTCTAAGTCCCAAAAAGTCGATTTTTTCCAAAAAATTTTTTTTCGAGATGACACTAAATCTCGACGTTTCATGCAATTCTAAGCCTTTTGGCATCAAAATTTTTTTTTCGATTTTGAAAATTTCATGTACTCCCCCCTATGGTGATTTTTCAAGATATATGAAAATTTCACTAAGTGGACTAAGAAGGCTTTTTTTAGATTAGCATCATTGTTCTCATACAAATAGGCAACGCAAATGTCAAGCACTAGTTTGGAAAAATGATGCTGACTGTGTGACATAAACACTGAAGCATGCTTTTGTGAACTACTCGAGTCAATCTGAATCAATTGGCGTCTAAAATTATTTAATAAATGTATGAAACATATTTTCATGAGACTGTTATGAAAGAAGAGAAAGGCATTATCACACCACTAGGTGGATTAAGAAGGGTTTTTATTGATTCGAACCACTGTGCGACGGTTAAATCGTGTCCCGAATGTTCGAAGGTCATTTGAACATTTGGCTCAGTTTTTCAAGAATATATTTGGGTACTTTTGTGTATGTGTGTATGAGTATGTGACAAACAATGTCCTAAACAATAGATTCGTCAGAGATGATTGAAATGATTTCCACTCAATTACATTAAAATGGAAGTTCTAACAACTCCATAAAACTCTCGAATTCAAGTCGAATCCAGATTTATAGGGTGTTGAAAGCTTCACATTAAGGGGCGTGTTTTCTATCAGGAAATAGAACAAATCGGCTCAAGTGGCACATAGATTTCGCAGAGGTGATTGAGCTGATTTCAACAAATTTTAAATCAAGCGAAAGGTTTTATTCACTTCTTTTGATCTATCAAATCGTCATACAAATGATGACACAAAAATAATATATGGATATAAATCCAACGCCGGTACCACGAATAAGAAATCATGTGACATGTCTTCTCATGAGGTCATACCTATTACTGATGATATTATGAGCAAAATGAATCATATCAACGTATCCCATAAAAATTTTCATGATTTCAATCATTTCGCTATTAATCATTAATAATAAATGTGATCATAATCATATGTCGGATGTCCTTTTGTAATCAAATTTAGTACATTTGAAAGCTTATTTGTGCTCACTGTATTTATTGGGTTAGCCAGATAAGCAAAACCCTGCGCTCCAGTCACTTATGTGTATGAAATTCAAGTAAATAGTGTAATATTTTTGAGACAGCGGCTTAAAACATGCTTTGTGATTGGATGTTTACTATTGTATTTATTATTGTTATTGAAAATATTACTTTCTATTTTTATTGACGGTATTATGTAACACCCCCTCATGTTCAGTGGAAATTGTAACAGATAATTGTGAGAATGATTTTGAATGATGAAATTTTCTGATATATTCATAATTATAGTGATAATCGATGCCGAAAATCGGATATGATTTTTTCAGCGATGATATTTGATTTTTTTTCGATATATGCGATGCAGTTTCTCAGAGACTGTTCTTAACTCGCAACCTCCTGTCAATTAGAATACTCAGAATGTGATGAAAAACGAAACTATGAATGCCTTCCGCCAGGGTAAACTGTCAACAAGGCATATTATTTAGGCGTTATGCGTAATTTGCTTGAAGCACTGCTCCTCAAGAGGCCTGACTTCTGGGCGTACAACTACTTTTGCGCTATAATAATGCGCCATCTCACACTGCATGGATTTTACGTGATTTTTGGATCAAAATTTTAAAAAAATATCGTTCCAAAACCACAGCAATCGCCTGTTTTGGTTCCGTGTGATTTCTGGCTTTTCTCCATTGTTTGGCTGATCAACATTTTAATTTAAATTTGTACGATTGGGAGGAAATTTTTCTCCATTTCTCTCTACCTTACAATAAAAAAAAAAACTAACTGTGAAACGGTTGAATGAATTAACCTAGAATTTGAAGTTTTTTTTAACTTGGAGAGGAATAGACAGTTTAGTAACCATCAATTTAGACAAACGCGTAGTGAAGATGGATATTGATTTAAACACATTGGCCGCTGTGATGAATTGTGAAGCTCGTGAACATTTCTATAGTGATAGAATCCGCTAAAATGATAACTAGATCCGGTGGTATGATAAAAACAATATGTACAATGGGTTCGATTTTGATTGCGATATAGAATATACATTGGTTAGTATTAAATATTGTTTGAGATATTGCGAGGGATTACTTTGAGAATATTATAGTTTCGTAATTTGGATCTTTTGGTAAATGTAGACATAATGTTTAATCAAAATTGGGTCGTGAAATGGTGAGATAACTAAGTCCTCACAAGTCCCTATCTCATGCCTCCCCGAGCGTCTATGATGACATTTGGTCAATAGAACGGCGTCGACTGGGTGCTATCGCCTTCTGCGTTAGTAGCAGAATGAGAGGGTGCGAAATGGCTTGTAGGTTGAAGCCCATCCTAAAGTGCAGTGTTTATCATAGTATATTACAACATATAATTGTGTTGTTTATTACATCATGTATTATTATTATTTTTATTATTATTATTAATATTATTATTATTATTATTATTATTATTATTATTATTATTATTATTATTATTATTATTATTATTATTATTATTATTATTATTATTATTATTATTATTATTATTATTATTATTATTATTATTATTATTATTATTATTATTATTATTATTATTATTATTATTATTATTATTATTATTATTATTATTATTATTATTATTATTATTATTATTAGAAGAGCGTAACTTACACTGCGACATTACCTGTTATATTGTATCATAGCATATTATTTCATATATTATCGTCTTACACTATTTTATGTTATTAAATACTATGTTGTATGGTATTATACTGCATTGCATTATATCATATTATATTGTATTATATTATATTATATTTTATTATATTATGTTATATTATATTTCTATTATGTTATGTTATATTGTATCGCATTATGTTGTATTATATTATATTATATTGTAGGGTTTATTATGAGTAGTACTACGTACCTCTGCGCAAAATATAAATTTGTTTTCCTTATAAGTTATCATTTTTAAAGTAACTTTCAACTAAATATCAAGGTCGTCACAAGGTGAGCTTGGTCCTCACTGGTTCCTGTTTCATGCCTACCCGTGTGTCTGTGGTGACAATTGGTCGATGGAATGCGTTGATGGCAGAATGAGAGGATGAGAAATGACATATAAATTCAAGTAATATAATATCATAGCATATCGCAACATATCATTTTATTTATTCTTTTATTTATTATATAATTCATTGAACTATATTATATTGTTTTTTGTTGTTATTTTCATTATTATATTGATTGTTATTATTATCAATTTGTCATCAATAATAATAACATATATTATTTTTATAGATGTGGATATTATTATTGTTATTAGAAGAGAAATATTCTACTTCCTGCAGTATTGCGACGATAGAAGAGCATAACTGACTCTCTACATTGACTGTTATTTTATATCATGTTTTATAATATATTATATTATATTGTATGACATTGTATTATATTATTTTGTAATCTATTATATCATTTTATGTTATATTAATTTCATTACACTATGTTTCATTGTATTTATCAATATAAAACATTTTGCACGGGGGCGTAAAGAGGAGGGAGCATCAGGGCATCGGACGAATTGATGACTGGACGAGGGATTGTGGATAGCCAGCCCAAGTCACTTGAAGGAAACTTATTTCCTTCTGAAGGTTTGAAATGAGTCTGACGCGCCCTTCTCAAACAAACCATCAGGCGGGTTCAAGCATGTATAGCGATATGCCTCATCCATGCACTGGATATTATGGTTGGAAGAGCATCTTTTATTCCCGCGAAATACGAGTAAGTGACTCTACTTACGTATCCGCCCAACCCTTTTTGTTCGCTTTACGGTAACAGCTATAGTAAGAAGGTGAATGGATGAGTCATATCGGGGCTACTGTAAGTCTACCCGCATCCTCTGGCAAGTCCTTGAACTGATGGTGGCTTCACTTCACATCACATCACATCACATCACATAATGTTTAATCAAAATTGGCTATGCTTTTTTTTGCAAACAGTAAAAGGGTTTTCCGACCTCATCAGACCTCACCGTTCATTTGTATCGTCAAAGAAATTACTTTTACTCCGATGATTTTATTCAACATCCATCTCGATCAAAAACTAACAATTTCGTTTGAGGAGAATCGCATTAGTAGATTGCAAACGTGTTTCCATCGGAACATTTGATTTTGCATCGTGATTAGATTGTTAGTTACCATGACCCTCGCCTTAATTGAAAGTCGAACCGAACCACAGATCACAGCCTACAAATTCCCAAACTACCTAACAAAACCGTCAATCATTCCAACATTTGGTGGCAGTGGCCGTTTGTTTTGCCTTCGTGTTTTATTCACTCGACTGGCGGCTCATTTATTCAGTTTTCCCCTGGGTGGGACGTTCTATTTTAATAAACATTATAATTTACAACCTTTTCGCGTGAGATGTGCGATTTGATTTTTCCGGTTGCTGCATCTAGGATAAATTTTGATTGAATATTGGCTACAGAGCCATGAATATTATATTAGTATAAAAAATTCATTTAATATCATATTCCTGTAGCGGCAGCCAGTGATAATTTTAGTCTCCTATCAAAAAGGTATTAATTTCTAGTCGCTCATTGCCGTTTCAACCTTCCGAGCGAACAGACGTGCTTTTGTGAACTGCGAAACGCTGAAAACCAGTGCCGTGTGTGATAAAGCGATCGGACAATCGACATTGTACCGTTATTGTATAATAGACAATGGTGCTCGTTCCGCTGAGAGGTTTTCATACATAATACAATAGTGCAGTGTATAGACTTTGAATAGTGAACATTTGGAGTAGTGTCGTGACCCGGTGCTGTGTGCTTTTTTTCCTCTTAGAGGGTTTTGGCACACAGATACAACAACAATTCAACCAACGCGTGGCCCCAGCGGCCGAGTTTCGTAGCACACCGATTAGCCAAGGCCAGGCATTGGTGGCTATCCATTATTAAGCTAAGTATCATTCTCTTTTCCTTTTTTTCTGTCCTTGAAATTATCTGGTGGTATCCCAGATTTCTAACCCGTGCGGATACAATTCCGTGCCATGACAAACCCTGTGAAACAAAACCCTGACCCACCAGATGATAAAATGGAGACAACTGTCGATAGCAAAACTCGCATTAAGAGCTATCCCGACGGACTTGCACTCCCGGCCGGACCGTACACGGTTTATTTCCGGCCCAAATTAAATGGAAAAAAATTAAATTGTCTCCATATATCGCGAGAGCTGTCGAAGCGATACTCTACTGTCAAGAGTATTGACAAAGTACGCCCGGACAAGCTTAGGGTCTCGTTAACAAGCTCAAAACAGGCTAACGAGATCGTTCAGGGTGAGCTTTTTACGCGGGAATACCGTGTGTACATCCCAGCTCGTGAAGTCGAAATTGACGGCGTTGTCACCGATGCCAGTTTGACTTGCGATGACGTTCTTAAGTACGGGATGGGTTGCTTTAAAAACCCCCTACTTAAGAACGTAAAGATACTGGATTGCAAGCGATTGCATTCAGTGTCGATCGCGGGGGATGGTACCAAATCATACCCCCAATCAGACTCGTATCGGGTGACATTCGCTGGCTCGGCTTTACCTAACTACGTCCTCCTGGACCGAGTTCGCCTCCCTGTTCGTCTCTATGTTCCACGTATCATGAACTGCACCAACTGCAAGCAACTGGGACACACAGCGTCCCATTGCAGCAATAAGCCCCGTTGTGCTAATTGTGGGGAGGCTCATGCGGATGGCTCCTGCGGTAAGGGTACTGCAAAGTGTCTTTACTGTAAGGAGGGTTCGCATGACCTGATGGCATGTCCCGCGTACAAAGTGCGCAAGGATAGTTTGAAACGTTCCCTGAAGGAACACTCCAAGCGTTCCTTTGCTGACATGCTCAAGAGTGCCACCCCCCCTAAGCAATCAACGAACATCTATACCTGCTTGTCAACTGACGAGAGCGATTTTGACGACCCATTAGAAGGTACATCTTCAGCGGCCCCTCATAGCTATAGGAAAAGAGTAAACAAATCCTCTCCTAAGCTCCCTAGTAAGGGTACGAAGTTGTCTTCCAATGGGCCTCCAACATTTATGTTTAGAAGTAGTGGAGACAAAGCTCCGAAGCAAACAGTTCCTGGTCTCGGAAAACTCAATTCTGAGAAGGAATTCCCACCACTTCCCGGGACACCAAAATCCCCAAGTGCCCCTGAAAACCCAACAGAGAACCAGCTGGGTGCTGGGCTCATAAAATTCTCTGATGTTGTGGACTGGATTTTTAACACCTTCAATATTTCTGATCCTCTTAAAAGCCTGTTTATGGCTTTGATACCTACAGTTAGAACTTTTTTGAAGCAGTTGACTGCAAAATGGCCCCTTCTTTCAGCGATCGTATCCTTCGATGGCTAACTCATCCACCGAGGTCACGGATTCAATCACTGTTTTACAGTGGAATTGTAGAAGTATCATCCCAAAAATAGATTCTTTTAAAATTCTTGTGAATAATCTGAAATGTGACGCATTTGCATTGTGCGAAACTTGGCTAACTTCTGATGTTTCCCTGAACTTCCACGATTTTAACATTATTCGCCTGGATCGAGACGATCCCTACGGAGGAGTACTTTTGGGGATCAAAAAGTGCTATTCCTTCTATCGAATTAACCTCCCATCGATACCAGGTATTGAAGTTGTCGCATGTCATGTCACAATGAAAGGCAAGGACCTTTGCATTGCTTCCATCTACATTCCCCCTAGAGCCTCAGTTGGGTACCACTGGCTCAGCAGTATCATGCAACTTCTTCCCGCACCGACGTTAGTTTTAGGAGACTTTAACTCTCACGGTGCGGGATGGGGTTGTCTTCATGATGACAACAGATCAACCGCGATCTATGATCTTTGCGATAACTTCAATATGACTATTTTGAATACCGGAGAAATGACACGGATTCCCGCACCACCAGCAAGACCAAGCGCGCTGGATTTATCCTTATGCTCGACCTCGCTACGGTTGGATTGCACGTGGAAGGTGATCCCCGATCCCCACGGTAGCGACCATCTACCTATCGTAATTTCAATCGCCTACGGATTAAGACCATCGGAGACAATCAATGTTTCGTATGACCTCACACGAAATATTGATTGGAAATACTACGCAAATTCGATATCTGAGAAACTAGAATCAACACAAGAACTTCCTCCGGAGGAAGAGTACACGTTGTTGGCTGGCTTGATTCTCGACACCGCGACTCAAGCTCAGACGAAACGTGTACCTGGCGCGAAAACCAACATCCGTCCTCCTAACCTGTGGTGGGACAAAGAGTGCTCATCACTGAACGCGGAAAGATCTTTAGCGTTCAAAAAGTTCAGAAAAAATGGAACACCCGATAATTATCGGAATTACGCGGCGTTAGACAAACAAATGAAGAACTTAGTCAAAGCAAAGAAACTTGGTTATTGGCGACGGTTTGTTGAAGGATTATCAAAAGAAACATCGATGAGCACTCTTTGGAACACAGCCCGACGAATGCGCAACCAAAACGCCACGAATGAAAGCGAGGAATATTCCAACCGCTGGATATTCGATTTCGCTAAAAAAGTATGCCCAGACTCTGTTCCGGAACAGAAGACCACCCGCGCCGCGACATCAAATACAAACGAAACACCGTTTTCGATGGTAGAGTTCTCACTCGCACTCTTGTCGTGTAACAATAAAGCCCCGGGGCTAGACATAATTAAATTCAACTTGTTGAAAAATCTCCCTGACCCTGCGAAAAGGCGCTTGTTGAATTTATTTAACAAGTTTCTTACGGGTAATATTGTCCCACACGACTGGAGACAAGTGCGAGTGATCGCCATCCAAAAACCAGGAAAACCAGCCTCCGATCACAATTCGTATCGGCCGATTGCTATGCTTTCCTGCATCCGGAAATTGTTCGAAAAAATGATTCTCTTTCGTCTTGACAATTGGGTGGAGACTAATGGCTTGCTTTCAGATACACAATTTGGTTTCCGCAGGGGCAAAGGAACGAACGGTTGTCTTGCGTTGCTCTCAACAGAAATTAAAATGGCATTTGCTCGTAAAGAACAAATGGCGTCAGTTTTCCTCGACATCAAGGGGGCCTTTGACTCAGTTTCCATAAACATCCTATCTGAGAAGTTGCATCAGCATGGTCTTTCACCAATTTTGAATAACTTTTTGTATAATCTATTGTCCGAGAAACACATGTATTTCGCGCATGGTGATTTGTCGACAATACGATTCAGTTACATGGGTCTTCCTCAGGGCTCATGTTTAAGCCCCCTTTTATACAATTTTTACGTAAGCAATATTGATGAATGTATCAACACATCTTGCACGCTAAGACAACTTGCCGACGACAGCGTTGTGTCTATTATAGGACGCAAAGCTGCCGATCTCCAAGGACCATTACAAGATACCCTCGACAACTTGTCGACATGGGCTCTTCAAATGGGTATCGATTTCTCTACGGAGAAAACTGAGCTAGTTGTATTTTCAAGGAAGCGAGAACCAGCACAATTACAGCTTCAACTAGGGGGTGAAACCATAGCTCAGGTCTTCACATTTAAATATCTCGGGGTCTGGTTCGACTCCAAAGGCACCTGGGGATGTCACATTAGATATCTGAAACAAAAATGCCAACGGAGAATCAACTTTCTTCGTACGATAACCGGATCGTGGTGGGGTGCCCATCCAGGAGACCTGATCAGGTTGTACCAAACAACGATATTGTCCGTTATGGAATATGGATGCTTTTGCCTCCGATCCGCGGCGAACACTCATTTCATCAAGCTGGAAAGAATCCAGTATCGTTGCTTGCGTATTTCCTTAGGTTGCATGCAGTCAACTCATACGATGAGTCTCGAAGTGTTGGCGGGCGTCTTACCGTTGAAAAACCGATTCTGGGATCTCTCATATCGATTGCTAATCCGATGCGAAATCTTGAATCCGAAAGTGATTGAAAACTTCGAAAGGCTTGTCGAGCTCAATTCTCAGACCCGTTTTATGTCCTTGTATTTTGATTACATGGCTCAGAATATTAACCCTTCTTCGTTTGTGCCCAACCGTGTCCTATTCTTGGATACTTCTGATTCCACTGTATTTTTCGACACATCCATGAGAGAAGAGATTCGTGGAATTCCGGATCACGTACGCCCTCAAGTGGCCCCCAATATTTTTTATAACAAATTCAGAACAGTCAACTGTGAAAAGATATTCTACACTGACGGATCATACATCAACGAGTCCACAGGCTTCGGCATCTTCAATCAAAACATCACCGCTTCTTACAAACTCAGTGATCCAGCTTCAGTTTACGTCGCAGAACTAGCTGCCATTCAGTACACTCTTGAGATCATTGAAACTTTGCCCAAAGATCATTACTTCATTGTCACGGACAGTCTAAGTTCAATAGAAGCTCTCCGGGCAATGAAGCCAGGAAAGTATCCCCCCTATTTTCTGGGGAAAATATGGGAACACTTGAGAGCTTTATCTGGACGGTCTTATTTAATATCCTTAGTCTGGGTCCCATCGCATTGTTCCATTCCAGGCAATGAACAGGCAGACTCATTGGCTAAAGTGGGCGCATTAGAAGGTGATATTTATGAAAGACCAATATGCTTCAATGAATTTTTCAGAATCTCTCGTCAGAAAACTCTCGAAAGTTGGCAAACTTCATGGAGCAATGACGAACTGGGACGATGGCTACACTCCATTATCCCTAAGGTATCGACGAAACCTTGGTTCAGGGGGATGAACGTGAGTCGCGATTTCATTCGTGTTATGTCGCGGCTCATGTCAAATCACTACACCTTCAACGCACATCTCCAGCGTATTGAGCTCGCGGAGAGCGGTCTCTGCACCTGTGGCGACGGTTATCAGGACATCGAGCATGTCGTGTGGTCGTGCGTAGAGTATCGCGACGTCAGGTCGGAGCTACTGGAATCCCTTAGGGCCCGAGGTAGACCGTCCAATGTTCCGGTTCGGGATGTGTTGGCGAGTCGGGATAGTTTATATATGCTTCTCATATACCAGTACCTTAAACACATTAATATACAAGTGTAATCCGTAGTTTCCTCTCTCTTGTCGAGGCTAAGAATAATCTTCACCTGCAGGTTCGAGACTAACATTCGCCCGATTCTCCAAATCCCTCGCCTGTCCACCATCTCTGTATAAAATAACAAGATCTTTTTGCTGTCACTAACTTCTTCGTTCCCCCTTTCTCCGTTTCTCCACCATCTCGATGTCAACTAATTGGATCTTTATCGTGTTTGGTCATTCGTTCTCATCCCCCCTTTTTCATCCCGTTTTCCACAAAATTACTTCTCTATACTTCTTTCATTCTCTTAGGCAAAGGCATCGCCCACGGGAAAACTGCTTCAATCGATGAACAACATGCGGGCCACCCGCTGGGTCTCTGTGACCTGGGGGTGTTTCCCGCGGACCCATTGAAACGTATAATCGTCATCTAGAAGAAACTAATGCCATATTTAATCCACCGACCATTGCCGATCGCCAGCTGCAGACTGAATTTGCAGAATCGACCATTGCGACCGGAATTCGCCACTACCCTAATGATAATACCCTAGTTTTAAGTTAGTTTTAATTTAAAATAAGAAAATGCCCTTGGCATCTAAGAGCTTAAGCAGTGTGCCTTCAAACATGTTACTATTGAATAAAAAAAAAAAATTTCTAGTCGCTGAACTAGCGTTTGGAAAGTGCCATCAAACGGTAATTGATTTCATCTCATAAATGTTTGTTGCACTCTCGATACTTCCCTCTTGCATCGAGCCACTTTTGTAAGGTTACCAATGGCAGTTTGATTGCAGATTGATTGCTAATATGGTTGCTTTCTGCGATGGTTCGTATGATTTAGCTCGGCTAGACAGACATCTTCAAGGTTTGCGATCTGCTCTGGGTGAATGGGGTGTGCGTGTGCTTTGGCGGAGATTTCACTTTTCAACACAAGTCCGTGCATAGCATAATGAAATAAATTACGATGGTGTATTCTTGGAAATTGGATGCTTTTCGCACCTGACCACACACGAAGTTGTGTAAGAAAAAAAAAGTTGTACGGATGGATAGAATACTGCTTACAAAAGTAATGTGTTTCTTTTAGCTTTGTTCATTGCATTGTGATTTACCCATTTAGTATCACCTCTACAGTGAAATTTTCTCAAATTGCCAAATTTCAGAAGAAAACATAAAACAATCTCATCTGTTTCGAAAATGTTCGCTATCCGTTCAGTTCTGGAAAAAAGTCGTAAACTTTGTCGGCACGTAGTTCCATTTGCATGTTGACCGAGGTCATACCACACCGCCTGTTCACTCACCTGCTGGCATAGCGCGTTGGTCACTTCAACAAACCGTGGCCAAGTGCAGCCCTCGTCAGCTCCCTCCCATTTGCAATTCGTTGGGTACGTCGGGGATTGCTGGACTAAATCTGCGTCTGAGTTTGCTCGTCACGGCTGAATAAAATTGTAATTGTAATTATGGTTCACAACCGGTTTCCAGTTCCTCCCGTATGCTGACTGGTCCGGCTCTGTCTGAAGTTTCTCAGACAGATTACGATGGTGATGATGGTTATGATGATGATTGCCACCGATGATAATAGTGGTACTGTTGGTAGTGATTGCAACTTATAAATTTAATTACTTCAGTCATAATTTGTCGCAAGCGGCGGCAAAAATTATAAGTCGCTTTGCAGAAAGCTTAAACATTCCTAACACTTATTGTTTCTGTTGATTTGTTGTCATTCGCTGAAGTGTTTCGGTTGACATAATGTATGTAAGAAAAATTAAATATACTTCACTCGATTCGTTTTGGTACTCTTGAATATGCGAAAGTTTTAATGTCACTGTTGTGGGATCGGAAAAAACGTTCTTACTACATAAGTTTATAATTGATTCAGCGACTTGTAATTCTATTGAAATAATTCTGCAATGTAGTCTACCATGGTCGTATCGCTAGCTTAGAATGAATCGCAGACCTCATGCCTACCCAAATCCAACACCTGCGGAAGAGAATGATGAGTCGTCTTTCTTCCGGAAAGTAGGTATAGCATCAACAATTCCTCTCCTCCTTATATTTTATCCATCCGGGTGAATAATGGAGGTTGGGGTGACCGGCAATGGTGATTATCATGTTATTGGGATGTTTAGTTCGAGTTGTAATGGTAACAATTTACAATACTATTTCCTAGGCAACTCTTATTTGTCAATCAGCAGAAAACATGATGATATCAGTGTGCAATTCACCAGGATCATCGTCATAGCTCAAAGCAACACAAGTTGCGACCATCCAAAAATAAGCGGTTAATAGTTCCGGAAGAATCGGCGATAGTGATTCTAAAGTCCAAAATGGAGCATACTTTGATTCCTCGATGAAAGATCTAATGATTCCCTAGATTGCAGTGAAATTTTATCCGGATTCGACTTCCGGTTCCTGAGTTATAAGATGAATAGTGCTCATAATTTGCAACCACATTTAAATGCTTGTTAGTTATGGGCCGAACGAAACGGTTTAAATTTGGTTATACCGGTCGTAGGTTTCCAGCTTCGTAAGCAT
This sequence comes from Malaya genurostris, assembly GCF_030247185.1. Lineage (NCBI taxonomy): Eukaryota > Metazoa > Arthropoda > Insecta > Diptera > Culicidae > Malaya > Malaya genurostris. The sequence continues at coordinate 100,146,189 of NC_080572.1, forward strand.
CGGGAATTGTGATCAAAATCTACAAAAACGAAACTCACTTCGATTGCTTAGCGATAGTTGAATCAGTTCTCATAAACTGATCCTCAAATGAAAGCTCTCAGGGTCTCTTAGGTTTCAATTGAATTTCATCCGGATCCAACCTCTGGTTCCAAAATTTGGAGGTGAAAGCTGAATACGACTTACTTTACTATGGGGCGCCTTTTCAAAATTCACCCTCTAAGAGAGTGATAAGTTTTTGATCGTGAATATCTCCTGTTGTATCTAAATATGATCACAATTTTATGATAAAATTTTCAGTTGTGTGACAAAATCTCAAATAGTTCAAAATTAAACTTTTCTGAAATGTTTGGTATAAACGAGTATCAAAGAGGCGTGTGCCTTTCTCGTATTTTAAAAGCTCATAGCTCAGTGATCTGTGGAAGGATTTATGGAATCTAGCTACCAATAGAATCGAAAATTTTCAACTTGAACGTGTATTGCAACAACATTAAAGTTTTTCAATAGTACACTATTGAAAAACCTGTTTGATTTAACCCATGACAGCACCACCCAATCAGAACGCGAGATGTCTGCTACTATACAAGAGCATCCATATAAAAGTTGAGAGGTTCATTTTTCCTACCATTTACTAAGAACTGTTCCCGAAACAAGACATACACGAGAGCAACATCGAGGACCTGCCGTCTCACTGTCCCCCGTTCTGCGTACAGGAAAAGGAATTTTGGCAAAGGGGCTGTCCGTACACCGCTGCCAGTAGCAGGTATAAAATGAAATGTAATGTGAGAAATAGCGTCATTTAAGTTAAAGCAGCTACTCTGAACGTACGAGACACCGTCAGCACGATGGCACCGAAAACCGGTAGAAAGGCAGCCAAAAAGTCCCCAAGCACTTTTCATTATTATTATTATTAAAATGACTCTTGCATACCGAAGATCATCGATACATTTCAGACCAGGCCATTGCAATAGTCTCGTACTGAAATTTCGAGAAGAATAAAATATCTTGGAACTCATAGCTTCAATAAAAATAAACTACAAATTTGTCGTACCTAGTCTCCTATATTAGCAAATTAAAAAGGAATTGTTTCAAGTTTGGAATATATAGTTGTAGAATAGTAGCTGTTTAATGTAACTAATCTGTACTTTAATGTAGGTGCATCGCTTCAAACTCTATTAGTGAAAAAGGGGAAATCTTGCACAATTCATACAATCAATCAACTAACTGATATTCGAGAAGTGATGGGAGCGTGCCAGTTTTTTCGTATTCACGATATCCAGTTATGTCTCTGACATTACCCACCCGCCTTTTTTGGAATTTCATACTGTTAGTCAAGTAGCTCAGGTCTCCTGGGTGGACGCCCCACCATGATCCGGTTATTGTACGAAGAAAGTTTATTCTCTTTTGGTATCTTTGTTTCAGATACCTAATGTGACATCCCTATATGTCTTTGGAGTCGAATCAGACCCCGAGATATTTGAATGTGAAGACCAGAGCTATGGTTTCACCCCCTAGCTGAAGCTGTAGTTGTTCTGGTTCTCGCTTCCTTGAAAATACAACCAGATCCATAGAGAACTCGGTACGATAAATCGATCACCAGATTTGGGTCCAATGAGAGACGCAACGCTGTAGTCGGTAAGTTGTATTTGCGTGCCAGATGTGTTGATGATATCATCAATATAGTTCACGTAAAAATTGTATAATAGGGGGCTCAAACATGAGCCCTGAGTGCTCAACGATGTTTCTTTTGATAATCCGTCAACAAAAAATTTTGAAACTTCGAATTTCCGGGCCCTCTGATATAGTTCGGGCCTGGGGAGATTCCTTCCTTTCCCCCTTCCCTCTCGACCGCCCTGATTGTCTGCGATGGTCTTAATCCACAGGTGATTGCAATTAGGATGAACAGATGATCTCTACCGTGGAGATCAGGGATCACCCCACGCGTGCGATCCTAGTGAGGTCAAGCAAAGGGATAAATCCAGCGCACTTGATCTTGCTGGTGGTGCAGGATTCCGTCATTTCTCCCGTAGATTGTCATATTGAAGTTGTCGTGAATATCATGGATCATAGCTGATCTGCTATCATCGTGAAGACAACCCCAACCAATACCGTGTAAGTTGAAGTCTCCTAAAGCTAACTTCGGTGCGGAAAAGAGCTCTATGATATCACTGAACAGCCGATGTCCAATCAAGGCTCTTGGGGTGGATAGATGGACGCAATGCAAAGGTCCTTGGTTATCATTGTTACATGACAAATTAATACGATAGAAGGAATAGCACTTTTTGATCATGGCGAAGTTTAGGGACACATCAGAAGTTAGTCACGTTTCGCACAATGCAAATGCGTCACCGCGAATGCGTTTACTAGAATTTTGAAAGGATCTCTTGTCGGGATGACACTTCTACAATTCCACTGTAAAACAGTGATTGAATCCCTAACCTCAGAATGACATAGCCATTGAAGGACACGATCGTTGAGAGAAGGGGCCAATGCAGTCATATGCTTCAAATACGTTATCACTGTAGATATTAAAATTTTTTTAAGAAGACCAGAAACATCGAAATTTTTAAAGATATAGTCCACAACATCAGAGAACTTGATAAGTCCAGCACCTACTTGATTCTCTTGTTGGTTTTCATGGACGCTGGGGGGGTTTGGTGTCCCAGGAAGTGGTGGGTATTCCTTCTTAGAGTTTAGATTTCCTAGACCAGGAGCATTTTGCTTCGGATTAGCGTTAGTACCACTTCCTTTAGCTGTAATTTTTGGTGGCCCTTCTGAAGATAACTTCGACTCCTGACTAGGAGGTTTATGGGAGGATATAATTCTCCTTTTTCTACAGCTATGAGGGACAGCCGAAGGTGTACCGTCCAAAGGGTCGTCAGAATCGCTCTCGTCATTTGACAAGCAGGCGGGACATGCCGAGAGGTCATGCGGGCCCTCCTTACGATAGATGCACTTTCAATATCCTTACCGCAAGAGCCATCCGCAGGGGATATCCCAAAGTTAGCACCACCCCAATTGTTTGCATGCTCCAATTGTTTGCAGTTGGTACAATTCATTACCCGTGGTACAAAGATACGAACAGACAGATGGACCCGGTCCAAGAGGACGTAGTTGGGTAAAGTCGAACCGGCGAAGATAACTCGATTAAGAATCACGGTGATCGATACTGAATGCAATCGTTTGCAATCCAGTATCGTGACATTTTTGAGTAAGGGGTCTTTAAAACAACTCGTCTCGTACTTAAGAATGTCCTCACAAGTCAGAGTCGAATCGGTAACGGTACATAGACGCGGTAGCTCCGCGTAAAGTGCTCGTTTCAAAACCATCTCGTTTGTCTGTTGAGAGCTGGTTTACAAGACCCTAAGCTTGTCTGTAACTCCTACTTTATCATTTAACAGTAGGGTATCGTGAGGTGACGTCATGTGAAATTTTGAATATATCTAACTTTTTTTAATTTGATTTGGTTCGGTAATAAACCGCGCAAGGCCCGGCCGGCGGTGCCCATCGGGATAGTTATTAATGCGAGAAGTTTTGATGTCAACGGAAGTCTCCATTTTATCATCTGGATTAGGAGGAACTTACCAGAAATTTACAACAGAAAAAATGAAGAAATCAGGATCGATTTGTTCCGATTTTGATGAATCTTGGTACACGTCTTCAGTGCAGCAAACCATTATTTTTGCACGGAAAGAGAAACCGATTCGACTGATTATCAAAAAGAGTGAGTGCCTTTTTGCATACACTTTCTCCAACTTTTTGTAACTCGGAAACCGTTATGGGCGTGGTAAATAGGGCTCAAAAAAGTTGTAGAAAATCTGTTAAACTCTAAACAAATCATACACTGAAAAAGGTTGACCTACTTAGCAAATTAACTGCAAAACTAAAATTAGAGAAAACGCAACTGTATCATTATCTTATAAACTTTTACTACATAATATCTAACATTTGATGCTTATTTGATTTAAGCTTTTTTAAAAATGAAAAGTTTCCAGCTAAATAAATTTAAAGACATTTGTAAAACTTTTAGTTTATATTGAAAAATCATCGATTAAGAACTACAATATGATTTTACAGATTGAAAGCAATAAATTTGCTCGTAGCGACTTTCTCCCTAGACCAGGAGTTCCCAAACTATTTTGGGTCATGGATCCCTTTACTAAAATTAACTTAGGCCTCAGAAAATGCAATTTCTTGCTATTTCAATATTGATGTGAAATACTTACGAATTTCTGCGGATGGTCAAATAAACACAACTTTCTTAGCGTAAATATTTCAAATAACAACATATATCAAACAATAGGGAGTCGATTTCTAGACCTCGTCGACCCCCATAGTCAAATTTCGTTTACGTCGACCCCGCAAAAAGAATATCGACCCCAAGGGGTCTATATCGACCACTTTGAGAACCCCTGCCCTAGACAAAGTCGATCTACAGATATTGCGAAATGTAATTTAAAAAATATAGATTCTTGGAGAATTGCACTGTTTATCTGGGAATTGCAACTGTTAAGGTTCTACTAACAATCCTAGGAAACAGGTATGCGAATGCAAAAGCAGTTTTCTCTGCTACTATTAGATGAACATTCAAGATAAATACATCAGTTTATTTAGACATGTACAAAATAAACAGATATTTCGCTGTTGAATTTCCGCTCAATGACAATGAAGAAAACTATTTTTGCTTTTTGCAAGAATGGCTTTTTCCCTAATATTGTAAATTGCCCCTAAATTGTACACCAAAGAAAAATGTTTAATGATTTTTTTTAAGAGCTATTCCAGAAATGAGTAGACGAAAAAGTGACAAAATCAGAATCGATCTTCTCCGATTTGGATGAAACTTTGCACATGGCTTCAGTATAGCAAACCATAAGTTTTGAACCGATGAAGAGGTGAATCCGACTCACGATTGATTTTTAAAAAGGGCGTATGTATTTTTGCATTTCACCAAAATTGACTTTTTCAAATCGTTGTAACTCGGAAACCGTCAAATGTACAAAAATGGCGTTCAGGAAGAAGTTGTAGGGAATCAATAGGGCACTCTAAAAAAAATATACACTGAAAAAAATTTTGATTTTTGTCTCATCAATTAGGATATGGAATATTGACCTATTTGGCGACGTCTTCGTCATTAACACTCAACAAAAACTATTTAACTAATTTTAACTGTTAAGTTCTGATCAGTCGAAGGCAAAATGCAAAGAACATACAAGCTGCATCAATTGTTTACTGCTCTATTCCAACCAACATTTAACGATCAAATCGTCGCAATTTCTTATATTCATTTTATGAAGGGTTGATCTAGAAATTTCTATTACAATCGCATTTTCATCAGTTAGGTTTGTACGCTTCTGAACCGGTTTTGCGTAACCGCATCCAACCAGTTGTTGATTCTAGTTGACGTCCTTTAATTATACAGTATTATCAGTATTATCAGAAATCTAATGATGCCATCAACTTCATACATTGTCGATCAGTTATCGCCCCTAAAAAGTGTCAGGGGTACGGGTATAGCGTGATGGGTAAGTCGATGCCTTTCACGCCGTCCTCTTGGGTTCGGTTCCCATCCCCGCACATAGGGTCAGAAAGTTTTTCTGGCCCGAAGAGGCGAATGACATTAATGTTAAAGCCTCTATTAAAAAAAAAAAAAAAAAAGTGTCAGCAAAAGTTGACAGCTATTACAATCTCCACGGATGCCCAAAGGCACATGGCAAATGCTCTATGCTCTGCACTATATTACTAAACTACAACGTTTCATGAAAAAAAGTTATTCTTGATAGATGTAGGGTCATAACAAAATGCAACAGTTGTATCCATTCTATTTATACCCAATCAATTAGAAACTAGCCGCCCTAGTTTCCTTTGAATAGCATCCGAATCCCATTTCGTTGATTCAAACAACAACAAGAATCTTTCAATCGGTTCACCACAATTTATTACAAGTTGTAATTGAAAATGATATGTATTAACTCTAGAAAAAAGAATCACAATTGTATTGACCTTCCATAACAAAAGTGCCTATAGATCCAAGTGCTGTGCTTCAGTTCAGACGAAGCGACATTTCAGTTCGGTAATCGGAAGGGGGCCGTGGCAAATGTGGGTGTATCTCCCGCTGACTGAAGTCTAAATTGAACAGCAATTCCGCTATGTTCACAATCACGTTACATGCCGTACCGACACACAATTAGACAATAAACTGGGCTTACAATAAACTAAGATTGTTTGCTATAAATCTGTGGGGCACAGCAAGGGAGCAAACAAATTGATTTTAATTAAAAATGAGGCTGTGTGAAAATTCAAATAATCATTATAGGTTGGAGATGTTTTTCCCTCCCCTAATAATATTTGCCAGCTGAAATTAGATCTGAATGTTGTGGTATAAATTTTACATACGGAAAATCGAGAACTTTACAAAACTCGTATTGATTAGCTATATGAGTAATTCCAGAAATGCTTAGCAGATCATCAGACTCGACCTTCTCTGATTTGAATGAAACTTTGCACATGGCTTCAGTATGGCAAACCGTAAGTTTTGAACCGATGGAGAGGTCAATCCGACTCACTGATTTTTGGAAAGGGCGTATGTATCTTTGCATTTCCCAAAAATTGCCTTTTTTTTAAATCGTTGTAACTAGGAAACCGTTCATCGTACAAAAATGGCGTCCTGGAAAAAGTTGTAGGGAATCAATAGGGCACTCTAAAAAAATATACACTGGATGGAAATGGATTTTTTTCTCAATAATTTCAAAATGAACCATAAAAATTAGATTAAAAAAATCATGCTTTCGATTATTTTGATAATTTGTAATTTTTTTAATAGCTCTTATTAAAACCCACAGATTGATGGCTATCCCATCCGTGCCTTTTGAAAAATGAATAAGTTACAGTTAAAACAATTTACAGATATATTCGAAATTTTAAGTTCTCGTTGAAAGATAATCATTTAAACAGTAGAACTAACGTAACTACTTCAACACGAATAAACACATGTAGAATCAAAGAGGTGTGCCAGTTGACTACCTACTGTTTACAACCAACGTACGTACCGGCGAATTGCTTACCTAAATTCTACCTGTTTCACATATAAATAGCTATGCATCGTAGAACAGATATCAGTTTATAACAAATCTCTTTCGAAGCAGTTACAATACTACAATATGGTTTTCTTAAAGTGCTGTAAACCTTTTCCTGGTTTTGTGTTTTCCGAAAAAATTTTCCAATTAAAAGAAATCAAAATTGGAAAATTAGAAGCTCAAAAGTGCAAGGTTAAAGTGATTCCCAACAACTACCAACTGCCGAGACATGTTTCCTAAGATGTGCCTTCGTTTATTTTATTTTGTTTATTTTTGGGAGCAGGGAAAAGCCCAATGGAGATGAAATTTGGCAATCTCTCTCTCCAGCAAGCATAAAACCTCCTCATCTTTCGTATCAACAGATTACAATGATCCAACAGATACAATAAGGCTTAACACTAACAATAAAAACTAATAATTAAAACTAAACCTACAACCCTATATCTAGTTGATGACACCAAGCACTATAGGGCAGCAATAGTGTTCTTGCTTCAACTGGCGGAGAAAAAGGGATAGGTAAATGGATGATGAAGGTAGGTGGAGGGTGTGGAAAGTAAGCTTGGTCGAACAACGGGGTTAGAATCGGCATTGGTCGAAGTTGTGGTCAATTTGGTGGATTCATGTCTTTTGGGACGAAAAGAACATTTTTGGTAGTATACCATTCTACCGTTGATTTCGAGTAGTGTCAAGAAGCAAGATCTGGCCAGAGCACAACCGGATTCTTGTGGCTTCGAATCATGGGTAGAAGTCGTTTTTGTAAACATTCCTTGATGTATATTTCGCTGTTCATTAAAGCACACATACCCAACTGAACCCTCCTTCTTTTGCTCGAACGCCTTCAGTATACATTTATCCAACTGAGGGTTAGCAGGACCTTTTTTTCGACCCGTTTTCGGTTTTCCCCCAAAGGTGTTATCCTCACCGAGCTTCCTGATTGCATTTCGCACGGCTTTTTCACTTACTCCTTTCATTTTTGCGCTCTTTCTCAGTGACAGTCAGCGTTCTGTGCACCATTTGTACACAGTTTTTCGACGATGTTCTACTGAAAGTCCACGCATTTCGAAACCAACTAATGAAAACGAATAAATAACTGCAGAAGTGGTTAGAGAAGAGTGTAAACAACAGGATGCAGCCATAAAAATTGACAGATTCTCAATCATTGCGAAATGGCAGCGGTTTTTGGTTGCGTCCTTACTTTCTGGGACAGTCTTTAGGATGATGCAGTCAAACTCATGTAATGATGTGTCAGAGTCCAATGACTATTTCTCAATTTCTATTAAATATAGAGCATTCATACCGGCTCTGCGAGATTAAAACAGCTTTGCCACTTGAAGGCGTTCCGTTACTTTTTTGTTCAAATCGAAGTCACAAATCTCCAGATAACATGGGGAACGTGACATTCGAGCGAAATTGTGTCGTACTGACCAGCTGTTGTGAAACCAGTTTCGACTCACTTTGCCAGGTTACTGAACGTGCATGTTGTTGGCTAAGCACCGACTAATTTATATCTTGAATCTTTTCTATTGCATTACCGCTAGTAGATGTATAAGAAAACCACACCCATCTGAGATTGGTTGTGCGTCGTAAATAAACTTTGATAACATCTATAAGTCTTTTATTTGTCTCCGAAATGAGCAATTGTCAATGCTGTAAGATACTGAGTGCTTGAAGAGATATTAGATGAAGCAACGATCATTGGAAATGTGCAATTTAGTCGGTACGGCATCACCTTCCATAGCGTCATTGTGCAAAAATAGGCCATTATGAATGCTAGATGCACGACCAAACGTATCATCGAGATACGACAGTAATTTGATTTTTACCTCTGATAGTGATGGACGCTCGAGTGATTGCTTTAGGCGGTTGTGATTTAATTTGCCGGTGTTTCGCTCGAATACCAACCGCAATGTTCTGGTGATGCCGGTTGCGGTTGGTTGGACAGTCAGTGTGTGGCACAATAGAAAACATTGGAATCGTTGGAACGGTACTACGGAAACTTTGCATGTCCGTGTTTTTTGGATCTGCGTGTAGAGTGTACATTTGTTTAGTTGATTCTACGTTCGGTTCAACTCATAATAAATTTCAGCAATAATTCCATTTTCAGCAACAATTTATTTCGCTATGACACAGATAAAACTATTCAAGCTGATGATTTAAATCTATTCAAGGTTTTGAATTCAATGTACATAAGTTGGATGGTTTAATTTTCTATGATTGCATTCAAAGAAACAAAAGAACAAGTGATGATACCGCAGAAATAGTCATTATTTGAATGACTTTCTTTGCTTAAATGCGTCATCACTGAGAATTGCAAATGAGTGAGCTCTTATCCATTTTGCTTCATAAGTGATCATATTTCTATGAGCTGTACTCGGAAAGCTACATTGCACTAACAAAAGCGGGAGCAAAATCTAGTTTTATGTGAGGTATCTCTAGTCATAGAAATTTGCAATAACCAAACTCTTCTGTTCTCAGACTACTTGGAATAGTTATGAGGAAGCTTATTGGGGTTCCCGCATTTGAATTGGCACAGTGAAGATTTTTCCGAGAGCCTCTTGACAATGTAGGCGATGGGTTGGTTTCGTAATCTGTACGGTTGTACGTACGTACATTTGATAGAGACTCAGCCATAAGAAAATGCAAAGTTTTACGCTGTTTACGATTGTAATGCAAATGTACCTAAACCGGGATCTTTATCTCTGAAGTTCTGTTACGTTTTCTAGTGGGTAGGTCTGACGTAGGAAAATGATTTAATTGTATGTTGTTTTGGATCGAATAAGATAGAGCCATAAAGACGGAAACTACGGTATTAATATTTAGTGTATTTAAATTGCCAAACGAAAACTTCTGTTTTTAGACCAAACTTGCCAGCTATTTGGAATTCACAAGCCAAATGAGTTGTAGTTAAGTACTTGTTTTGTACAAAACGAATCAAGTAGAGCTATTAGTAAGAGAGGGTGGGGGATTAATATAAAGTCTACGAGGACTTAAATATTCTCTCAAAATATTAAAACGTTTAACTTCGAGTCCTAATAAATTCAAGTTGAATTATTGAATATGTTGTATGTTACTGAAAAAAGTTCGGGCTTACAATTTGATTTAACAATTTATGTAAATGTAGATGAGCTATACTTACTTTTCTTTACGTTTCGTCTTAAACTCGTCAGTGCAGAGCAGTTCAAATTGAATTGTTTAGTGCAAACCTAAACGGTTAAATTTGAACCCCTTATAACTTGCAAAAACATTTATTTGGTACCGAAGTACCACGTCTTTAGTAAAGTGCCGATTCAGGTCGTTTAAAGGTCAGTCAATTTTTTTGCGTAAGGCACAGAACCATTTTTAAATTGCTTTGCCTTTCGTCTTCAGTCCATAACAATTTAGGTTGAAATGTTATACCAGCCAGCAGTTCAATATACCAGGTGGTTTTAATGAAAATACATGTTGATTGTAAATAATAGGTTAAACATATTTCATTCTTAGCAGTTTCCTTAGAAGGCCATATATTGTTTCATTCTTTTACCAACTCACGAATGCCACGTCAGAATAATTGTAATTTTTTTTTGCATCGATCCGATCGTGAGACCTTTTTGCCTTTCTCATATAGAAAGGATATGCAATCACTGTGAAAACCGACTTTTGAACCGAGGCCCGGAGGGCCGAGTGTCATATACCATTCGACTCAGTTCGTCGAGTACGCAAAATATCTGTGTGTGTGTATGTGTGTGTGTATGTGTGTGTGTATGTGTGTGTGTATGTGCGTATGTGTGTATGTAACGTTTTTTTGCACAAACTTTTCTCGGAGATGGCTGAACCGATTTCCACAAACTTAGATTCAAATGAAAGGTCTTGTGGTCCCATACAAAATTCATGAATATTATTTGGATCCGACTTCCGGTTTCGGAATTATGGGGTAAAATGTGCAAAAAATTGTCAAAATAAGTGCACTTACTTTTCTCAGAGATGGCTGAATCGATTTTCACAAACTTAGATTCAAATGAAAGGTCTTGAGATCCCATACAAAATTCCTGAATATTAATTGGATCCGACTTCCGGTTCGAGAGCTATGGGGTAAAATGTGCAAAAAAAAGAAAATATGTGTTTTAACTTTTCTCATAGATGGCGCAACCGATTTTCACAAACTTAGGTTCAAATGAAAGGTCCTGTGGTCCCATGCGTTATTCCTGAATTTCATACGGATCCGACTTCCGGATCCGGAGATATAGGGTAAAGTGTATTAAAAATTGTACACGATCACTGAAAATGGGGAAAAACCTTTTAAAAAATTCTAAATCGACCTCAAATCTTTTCCAATTTGATGGTTTTTATCAGTAGACGGTCAAACAAACCGATTTCGGTTATTCTTTTAAGAATCGAAGAAAAATTTTTTTTGCCTTTCTCTTATGGAAAGGTTATGCAATCACTGTGAAAACCGACGTTTGAACCGAGGCCCGGAGACCGAGTGTCATATACCATTCGACTCAGTTCGTCGAGTACGCAAAATGTCTGTGTGTGTATGTGCGTATGTGTGTATGTAACGTTTTTTGCACTAACTTTATGGGGTAAAATGTGCAAAAAAAATGAAAATATGTGTTCTAACTTTTCTCATAGATGGCGCGACCGATTTTCACAAACTTAGGTTCAAATGAAAGGTCCTGTGGTCCCATACGTAATTCCTGAATTTCATCAGGATCCGACTTCCGGATCCGGAAATATAGGGTAAAGTGTGTTAAAAATTTTATACCATCACTGAAAAGAGCGAAAAACCGTAAAAAGTTTTCTAAATCGACCTCAAATCTTTTCCAATTGATAGTTTTTATCAGTAGACGGTCAAACAAATCTATTTCGATTAATCTTTTAAGAATCGAAGAAAAATAATTTTGAAGAATACCACAGTTTTATATAGGTATGATAGTATGATTGATATGAGAAAGGCATCATTACACCACTAGGTGGATTAAAACAGGTTTTTCATATCTTCATAACTAGACAAGTACTGCTAAGCAAGTGTTTGAGTCATCGATGAAAACGAATGACAGTCGATAGGGGTCAAATTTCGGGAGTATAATAGGCGGGGCAAAAGTTCCCATTTGAGCTCAGAAAGGATGTGTTTGATAGCTTTCGCTGTGGGTGCGGGGAGGTTGTCGTATTGAAAAATGTCTTGCGGGGAATTCTTGTTTTTTTCGAGCAATGCTTGTTTCAGTGTCATCATTGACTGTCACTGCAATTCGCTTTTCATGCACTTTTCATGCATAAGATTCGGCATTCATCGAAATGTATTAAATGATTGATGCTTAAACTAACTTTAGTAGTTTTTTACTCCCTGAAAATTTGGTGATAATCAAATAAAAACCCTACACCGAATTAAAGTATAGAGTAAAGTCGGGAGAGATGCCGCAAAGCAAAGTCTTGGCATTACATTCCTTTTGTGGAATTTGGCCTTTCTGTTTCAACAGACTTCGCAGCCGATTCATATAGCGTACAGAATCATTGCATGGCTAATACTATGGATCCTACTGACGCTAAGAATCCTTCCAGGTCGGGGCTCGAACATACGACAACTGGCTTGTAAGACCAGATGCCGCACTTTTCTTGAAATTAAGATAAAATAAAATCAACTTGTCGGAGTAACGAACATGATAAAAGCAAATAAATCTGCTGGGTTATCCACTGGAGTTGCTCTTTTAGACTTAGAAAAAGCATTCGACATTCCATTATACAATACAAGTAGGTTTAGAATTTTCCCTACACAAAAATCACAGAATTGCAGAAGCAAATGATGTCGTCATGGTAATAACCAAATCATGTATATAATAGGGCTGAAAAGTCATCAGTTGTGGCTGAACACTAGGGTGGGACAAAATATTGATTTCAGCTCCAAAAAACTTTTCGTGTTCCTTTTGGGTCCCCTTGATATGAGAAAATATATTTTCGCGCCCGAGGTTTAAAGTTTGTATGGAGAAATTCACTTTTTACAAAAAAATCGGCTGGAAATCAACTTTTGATTTTTAAAAAAACAGTGCGTATGCAAGGGGAGGACGCTTAGAACAATGTGCCAATCACACATTAACACAATGCATTGGCGCATTTATCAATATTGGCACTTTCGTTTTCATACAGTTGCACAGTTGCGGCACACAAAGGGCTCAGTTTTGACAAGTTGCTGTTTCATGGGGAACAGCGTGGCACACTTAGACTCACAGTATATCACATGTTTTTTTAGAGGCACAATATAGTTTGTGTTAAGCGACTCTCCCCTTGTGCGTATGTCATTTTGGTAGGAAATTTAACGAGGAAAAAAAAACTTCGAAGACTTCAAAACAATCCGACATTTGTAGAAAAAGTTATTAAAGGAAAACCGACACAAGGTCCGAACGATGGCACATTCCTTAACATATCTAGCACTACTGCTGCTAATGATGATAATATGATTTTGCTTTCTTTTATTACAGGGTCCGGCACTCGAAGTGTAACCAATTAAAAAGGCCATAAATTCAATTTGGAAAATTACTTTTACTTAATTCAAAGTACAAAATGTGTAAAAATAATACAAAATTCAGAATCAATTCACTTTTGCTCGATATGACCACCTTTTGCCTTGACTTGATGACTTGAGAGAGCGAAGGAGTTGCTTCGTTTGGCCGAAAGCGGTCAATTTCCGAACATTGTATTTTCTGACGAGAAAATTTTTCCAATTGAGCAATTCGTAAACTCTCAAAACGATAGGGTTTACTTGACCGACCGTTCATACGAGAATTTGAGTCATCGATTGGCCACCAGGAGGCAGCACCCGCAACAGATAATGGTTTGGGCCGCTGTAACCGCAGATGGGCGCTCTCCAATCGTTTTCATCGAGCCTGGCGTCAAGGTAAATGCGACATATTATCGGGAAAGTATTCTGGAGGTTGCTTTGAAGCCGTGGGCAGACAAACATTTCGGTGGCAGACCATGGACGTTTCAGCAGGACTCGGCACCGTCTCACAAAGCTCGAGTGAACCAAGAATGGCTGAAAAACAACGTTCCGAACTTCATCACGTCCACACAATGGCTCTCGAATTCACCAGATGCGAATCCAATGGATTATTCTCTTTGGGCCATTTTGGAGAGCAAAGTCCGAACTAAAAGATACACCAGTCTCGAGGCGCTGAAAAAAGTTACTGTCCGCGAGTTGGCCAAAATACCTGCAAGTCACATTCGGCCAAACGAAGCAACTTCTTCGCTCTCTCAAGTCATCAAGTCAAGGCAAAAGGTGGTCATATCGAGCAAAAGTGAATTGATTCTGAATTTTGTATTATTTTTACACATTTTGTACTTTGAATTAAGTAAAAGTAATTTTCCAAACTGAATTTATGGCCTTTTTAATTGGTTACACTTCGAGTGCCGGACCCTGTATACTATAACGGTAGATCAGAGTTGTTTGATGTCTTAACGATAGTTGCTCGGCTTAGTACGAAGATTTTTTTCAAGTGACAAGCCATGTTCCAGAACTCACTGTAAAGGCACAAAAAAATCTAACTTTTTTATTTGAAGAAATAGGTTTTTGGAGTCTTCTACAATATTTAAAAAAAATCAAATCCTATAACTTTGTCGAATAGGCAAACTCTCTATCTCTTAAACTAAACGATAAATTTCTTACGAACATCACACATGCACTGATTTCTAGAGTTTATAGGTTGATCTCCAGCCGATTTTTTTGTAAAAAGTGAATTTCTCCATACTAAATCCCATACAAACTTTAAACCTCGGGCGCGAAAATATAGTTTCTCCGATCGAGCTAAAATTTTGTTTGGTGCTTATGGGACCCAAAAGGAACACGAAAAGTTTGATGGAGCGAGAAAATAAATCTTTTCATCTTTTTCTCATACAACCTTGTCCCACCCTACTGAACACCCAATTTAAATCTTAATAATTTAACTTTTACTCATATTCCAATAAATAGTTTTAAAAAAAATTCAAAAAAAAAGATATAATAAAATGGAAGTAACGAATCGTTAATTTGAATATTTTTAAAATACCCCAAACATCAGTTATTAATTCAATGTATTTATTTGAAGAATAGTCATTGATTACCACAATAAATTATTGGCAAAATTCTTGTCAAACTATTCTTCGATCAAGAATAGGCACAATTTACGTCGTACGTTTCATTTTGAACAAAATGGCACCTCTCCCATAGCTTTTGTGCGGAGTCTCTACAGATTTGTAGCTAATTTTATGATTCAAAAAATATCTTCGATAACGTTCTATCTATCACAAAAAAATGCTATATCATTTTTTTGACGTTCCATGCAATTCTAATACAGAGCCGGAATGGTTTTCAATGCGCATAGCGATTCACATTTGATGTCTTCAATTGACTCAAAACGGGTTTCCCAGAGCGGTCGTTTGAGTTTACTGAATAGCCGGAAATCACACGAAGCTAAATCAGGCGAATACAGTGGCTGCGGAACGATATTGGTTGAATTTTTGGCGAAAAAAATCACGAAGAATCAATGCACTGTGCGATAGTGCGTTATCGTGGTGCAAAAACCAAGAGTTTTCGGCCCATAATTACGGCTTCTTTTTACGAATACCTTCGCGCAAATGACGCATAACAATCAAATAGTATTCCTTGCTGACAGTTTGGCCGGTTGGAAGGAGTTCGGAGTGCATCACACCTCGATAACCAAAGAAAACTGTCTAAACTGGCGTCCTGGACGTGGTGCATCGTCAACGCGTTCTCGACCTTCTTTGAACAACTTGTAGCAATAAAAAAACCTGAGCCTTTCAGCCCCGGAAATTTTATTCCCACACAAAATTTAATGGAACTTCTTTGTTAAATAATTTCACTCATTGTAAAAATCACCTATTACACTTTTAATATTTGATAAAGACATACATATACTAAACACTGAGGAATATTTTGACCATCCTAGAAAAGAAATATTTCGACGAATGAAGCTTCCGCGCGAAATATAATTTAAAAGTCTTACTACTTTTAGCCCACAGCAGTGTGTAACACTTTTTCACACTCAATATCTTCAAAGACGAAAAAACTCAAACTTAGATTCCAATAAATGGTTTGTAAATGAAATTTGTTCATTTGGAGTAGGATAAAGCCCGGTGGAGTTATTTTCTGTCAAACTTGCTCTCCAACAGGCATAAACCGGCCCGGCCCGAACGTTGATCGTCTAAGGAATGGGAAGTGATGTTAGTCCAACACTTGTTGTTACTAGAGGCCGTATATACTACTGCGCACTCCACAAGTGTCACGGGAGAAGGATATTTGTTAGTATAACTTTCAGTAACGGTAGTATTCGCGTGCGACCTAGTATGTTCTGGTTTCAAGATGTTCGGATGCACCACCAAACTTACTGGCTTCCCGAGTGAACGTTTCAGCAATATCCTATATTGAAGCCCCGGGAAGTCTTGATTCACAGTTTTTATTCGAGGAAACTGAAGAAAAATTTGCAATACTCTCGCGTGACGAATAAAAACTTCCTATTTTTTCTAATTGGAAATACCTGCCGCATAATAAACGAGTGAATAGGATTTAGACAAAATAGTTGATTCATTGTAGTGACATATTCCAAAACATTTTTTTAAAATCATTTTAAATCACCAAATAAAGGTAAAAAGATTTCACGCGCGTCTTGATTCTTTATTATTTCCGCTTTATTATTTTAATTATCTATTAAAATTATTAATTGGTTATATTGGTTGATCTGGGCAGCCGGCTACCGAGAAAAATATTAATTTATTGTTTGAAATATTAATATCAAGTGTTTTCACTATGTATTCAATATACCGATATATGTTATCTCTGTTATTAACTTTGTAATATAAACGGATCTGCGCATTAGTTGATTTTTATCATTCAACTTATAATCCTGAAAGACAATCAATACCATGGAAGAAGAAAACATTCCAAATAAAACTTTTCTCCAAAGCTAGACGAGAATTGATAGGTTGAATGAAGAGATAATTCAGTAAAATAGAGTAATCAGAAGTGAAACATTGAAAATATCTGATAACTGAAAGGAAAATGAAACTCCTGCAATTATCGCCTTTTACGACATGGAAGTAGGAACCCAGTGTATCTATTCTTGGTTTTCCCGCCGGATTCCACACGGCATCTAGGGTGGTACTGTCCGGAGAGAGCTAATAGGTACTATCAATTTCCTAGTGGACCTCAGCCCCTCCTAGCAGCTTGGAGGCTTATACCATATTAGTATATTAGTCAAATTATTCAACTGCTCTTGTAGAAACTCTGCGTCAGCTGTGGATTTGATGACATGAAATAATTTGAAGTCATCGACGAACGATAGTTTCATGCACTTGTTATAAAAAAATTAGATCGTTGAGATAAAGAAAAAAACGCAGCGGAGAAATCGGTGTAGATAGATTCTACTTGTAGACTTGATTGTAACGAACGTATGATAAAGAAAGTATATAATACTAAATTTGTAGACGTCGAACAATCGTTCGGCATGAAACCATGTTGAGTCTCAGATATATAGTTAGAGCAATTAAAGACTGTCCCAGAAAGTATGGACGCACTTTGATTTCGCTGTAAATAATTCACAAGTGTTAGATATTCAATTTTTTTTCGATATACTGATAATATTAGACTACAACAACAGAATATTATTCTCAACATTTGCTACTTAGTCATTGTAGACTAGCTGGCGCACCTTCTTGCGAACGTTTCTCATTAAATTCCGTACAGACTTCTTGGTGACAAGTTTTGACACTTTTTTCCAATCTTTTTCGAACTGTTGAATGGTTTCGGCTGCCGAGACGTGTTTCCTAAGATGTGCTTTCGTTAATGCCCAAAATTCCTCAATTGGTCGAAATTGTGGGCAATTTAGTGGATTCATGTCTTTTGGGACGAAAGTGACATTTTTGGTAGTATAACATTCTACCGTTGATTTCGAGTAGTGGCAAAAAGCAAGATCTCGTCAGAAAACAACAGGATCCTTGTGGCTTCGAATCATGGGTAGAAGTCGTTTTTGTAAACATTCCTTGATTTCGCTGTTCATTGAAGCAGTGGTGATGAAGGGTTTCGAAATCTTACCGCAGCTACAAATTGCTTAACAAACCATAGCTTTCTTAACAAATTTTTCGACTTCAATCGATGTCTCGGACTAGTTTAATACTTGCCCTTCTCGCACCGTATAATATTGTGGTCCCGAAAAGGATTTGTAATCGAGTTTCATGTAGGTTTTGTCGTCCATGATTATGCAGCTCAAATTTCCAGCGAGAATCGTATTGTACACAGCTTTCGAACCCTCGGCCTGATCGATGCTTCTTGTTTCGGACTACATTTTGGTTGTTCCTGCTTCTTATAGGTTTGAAGATTCAAACGTTCTTTAGAGCGAAGAACATTTGACTTCGAAGTGCCCACTTTTTTGGCCACATCCCGAACTGAAACCTCCTTCTTTTGCTCGAACGCCTTCAGTATACGTTTATCCAACTGAGGGTTAGCAGGACCTTTTTTTCGACCCGTGTTCGGTTTATCCTCAATGGTGTTATCCTTACCAAACTTCCTGATTGCATTTCGCACGGCTTTTTCACTGACTCTTTCAATTTTTGCTATCTTTCTCAGTGACAGTCCGCGTTCTGTGCACCATTTGTACACAATTTTTCGACGTTGTTCTGCTGAAAGTCCACGCATTTCGAAACAAACTAATGAAAACGAATAAACAACAGCACAAGTGGTTAGAGAAGAGTGTAAACAACAGGACGCAGCCATAAAAATTGACAGTTTCTGAACCATTGCGAAATGGCAGCGGTTTTTGGTTGCGTCCATACTTTATGGGACAGTCTTTATGTGTTATAAAGTTCAGAGCTATAACTTCAAACAGCTTAGATACGGCGCACAAAGCTGCTATTCCGCGGTAGTTGGATACTGTACACTTGTTTCCTTTTTTATAAACAGGAAACACATAGGATTTCTTCCATATTTCAGGAAAAGTTCCTGAACGTAAGGAGCAGTTGAATGTAATGGATAGTAGAACTAATAGGCTGCCAGAGCAGTTTTTTATTACCACAGATGGGATTCCATCGGGTCCAGCACTAGATGACCGTTTTAACTTGGAACATGCTGAGCTCACAGTAGCAGTTGAGATAATAGGATGACATCCAATTGGAGAACGAAGAGGGACAAAATACCTAAGTTTTATCTCAATGCGACTTCCGGTTCCGGAATTAAAGGATCATTAGTGTAAACATTTTGATCTTGAGGGTGTTTTTTTTTTCATAAACTACCATACAAAGAGTTGCAATTCCGTTCAAAATTGTTCGTAAACTTCTCTAGTTTACAGATCTTGGTAGCAGATGACCAAATATTCTCACTTCTGTTATGCCGGTTCCAGCTTCCATTACCGGAAGTACCGGCAATAGTGACGGATAAATCTAAAATGGAGCTCACTTGAATTTCTCACAGATTGTGAAATCGATTTTCATAAACTCTTATATCTCAAAGAACTTTAATAAGGTTAGAATTTTATCCAGATCCGACTCCCGGTTGCGATATTATTAGGTCATTCAAAATGACGACACAAATAACATAAAAACTCTTCTGGATAGTACTTAACGCTATTTCGTGTGGGCCTTTTTAGTTTATGGTCAATTGAACCTACTTTTACTGTCCCGGGCCCCAGTTTTCGGTTCCGCAAGCATCGGAAATGGTGGTTCACACCGATTTCTCAGAGATGACCGAACCGATTTACATAAACATAAATTCAAATGAAATGTACTATAATCATAAAGCAAGTAACACACGGATCAATAAGTCCCGAGACTAGAGCAGAGATGGCGCTCGTAGTAAACCAGTAACCACGTCTTTCTAGAGTACTAACCTTTGCTTGAAACGGGTCAACATTTTAAGTCGATCCGACCAGAAACAGCTGAGTTATCGAGGTTGGAGTAAAGTCGTTTTGTAGTTTGTTTAAAAAATGGAAAAAACCGAGTTTCGTGTTTTGATAAAACATTGTTTTTTAATGGGTAAAAACACCGTGCAAGCGAAACAATGGATTGAAAAATGTTATCCGGACTCTTGTCCATCAAAAGCAACGATTTGTCGGTGGTTCGCCGAGTTTAAACGTGGTCGTACCGACACAAATGACGCGGAACGCTCGGGTAGACCTGTGGAAGCCGTTACACCGAAAAATGTGAGTGGAGTGACAAAAATTATAATGGAAGATCGTAAAGTGAAGCTCCGTGAGATTGCTGAGATGACACAGATATCATATAGAAGTGTATTTACTATCCTTCATGAAAAATTGAGCATGAAAAAGGTTTTTTCCAAGTGGGTGCCGCGATTGCTTTCGATGGAACAAAAACAGCAACGAGTCGATGATTCAGAAAGCAGTTAATCGAAAAAAAACGTTGGAACCATTGTATCACCCTAAAAGGTGATTATGTTGATGAATAAAAAAAAATTTAGCAAAAAAAATGTTGTTTCCATATGTTAGTCTCGGGACTGTTAAAGCCTGTTTATTACATTCCTGTAGAGGAATTTGACCTTCTGTTTCAACAGACTTCGCAACCGATTCAGAGTCTGTACACTGCATGGCTGGTGCTACGATTCCAGTTACACTACGAATCCTTCCCGGTCGGGGCTCGAACATACGACAACTGGTTTTTAAGACCAGTGCCCTATGAATATAACCGCCAACCCGGGACTATGGTCATAAACACATCGTCAATTTAACGCGGATCCGATTTCCGGTTCCGAAATTGCAAGATTATGAGGGTTTAAATTTTGATTTCGGACTTCATGTAGAGGATAATCGTATGGATTATAAAAACAAGAAAAGCTACTTCAGAGTTTATTTACTAAAATCAAAACAAACGAGAAACACGTTGTATGTTGTTAAGAGTGACAAAGATATATTTGAAGTAAAAATAATTGAGCTGTTTTACCATAAATTGGAAATAGGTCTCGCGTTTACAAAAGTCCATTTTAAGTAGCTCGTATAAATAAGCAATCTAAATTTGACTTTCTACTCTATGGAAACCAAATTCTCATTCACGCATCAAAAAAATCAAATGAGTACAATCGAAATTCAGCTACCAATTTCAGTGTCCGTCCTGAGAGCAAATTTGGATACAAGATGGTACCACCATGCATTCCGTGCTTCAATTTTAATTGGTCATGGTTAAATTGGAAAAGACATTCACCGCACTGTTGTGTTGTTTGTTATTACGTAGTGTACTTCGGTACCGTGGGCATTTATACGTGTAATGAAATCTTTGCCCAGCGCACACTTAAGTCAATCTCCTAAATCATACCTGCTTCTGAAGGCATCATGTCGAAATTAAAGAAATCATTTTCAGCGTGAAAATGAGATTTACCGGAACCATTGCCAAACAAAGGAGTATAATGATGCAATGGAACAAACAGGCTTAACATGGTTTTTGTGATCATAATGATGATGATAATGAATGCTTGGCATTGTTGCTTGAAGGTACATGAAATATGTATATGGAACAACGCGGTGTTCCTCTCTATTACTCTATTACTCTCGGTAAGACTATTCTCATTTTATAAGACCGATCCAAACGGTCTGCTGTTAAATTATTTTTGCAAGTGAAAGTATAATGAAACTTTATTGGATATGTTTTAGGCGTGTATTTAGTTATACAGTTTGTGTATTGACGGTTGATCAGACTTATTGAAGGTATTGGAAGCGATAATTGAAATAAGAGGTCCGTAAGATAAGGTCTGTTGATTAGTTTAAAATGTTCACTTAGAAACTCTAGGATGCTCACATATGAAAATCATAAGGGATAAAAAGATTTGATATCTCTGTTCGATGTACTCGCTCAAACAATAAGATGAATTATTCAAAGTTTATTTTGCATTTTTTATATGGCAATAACAAAAGAATTTTACATTGACCATTCTAATGTTATGTTGGATTTTGTTTTTTAGGCCGAATCGAAGATACTAGGGCTCTGAATTGATCCACGGAAAGAAATCTGTTACTACTGTCATGATTAGAAAATCATGAAACCAATCATTTTAACTTATCGTGAAACCATGAGCAATAACTCTTCTCCTATGAAAATTAATCATGGTTCGAAAATGCGTTACTTGAATAATGCATTTCTTTCAAAGCTCGTAACTTCAATTTTCTACCCGGATATCACTTTGAACCCTCTGCTTCAAGTGATGTGATAGATTGCTTAATAGATGATTGGGAAAGCAAAAAGCAGACATTGAAAAGCAAGACCTACTGAAAATGTTTACTTGATCCGAAGCATGTTCATTTAATAATCGAAAATTGACATCATAAGAGACTAAGCACGGCTACGCTTTTCATTCGACAAATATCAATGTTAGATTTTGTTTAAATGTATTCTTACATATTTGATGTGACCGTTGTTGCTAGAATAATATTCCGAGAGCTAGCGTAAACCAAAAAATAAACTCGATTGTGAATTTGGAACACCATCTAACGAAAATCAGAAAAATATTTTGTTCAACCACTTTGATTAATTTGTTACATAGATATAACAACACAAGCTGTATTGATTTACCTAAATATTATAAATAGGACGATTTTTTTTTGCAAGAATTCGACATAGACTTTCTTTTTAAGAGGTCTGATTCCAGAAAAATAAAGGTATAGGTGACGTACTTTTTTCTGTTCGCTCAATTTGATCGAAGATGTCTACATCGATTTAAACAAGCTGATGATCGTTTGAAATCTACATGATCGAATTCGAAGATCAAATGGTTGTCATTTTCGGTTCCGGAGACATAAAGTCCAGGTCACAGAGGTAGAGATGGGCAAAACCGTTTGTTTTAAAGAACCGCTTAGAACGTGATAGCTTTACCAAAAGACATTCTGTAATGTTGAACCGTTCTTTCGTTCTTCCGAAATTTTGTATGTTCCTCCGAAATAAATATGAGAGCTATAAATTATATTTTGTAGTGGACAAATTCAATAATAGTGAATACTTTTTGTAGTACATTAGTATCAAGTATCATTATCTTTTGTGTACTTTTCTAAAGATCGCGAATGTATGCAGCTTTAACCCTCCTGAAATCTTCGACGGTTCATCAATACGCAGTTACTGTGTACACTCAAAGAAATCAATTACTTCCATTTCTATGGAACAGAATAGAGATGTTTAATAAATAATTCTTGTTCACTCATTCTTCTAGAAGAACTCATCGCGATCGGATTGGCCATCTCTACGCAGGGATACAGTTTGTGAAAACTTTTTCAAAAAAATTGTGTAAAGCATACAAGAGAAAATTCGTTGAAAAACACCGTTGCGTTCGACTTTGCACGCATAAATCACCACTATCTGAAAGCTCGAACGCAAAAGTCCATAAGCAATTGCTAGGTTACTCGAAGTGTCTCTAAAGACGAATTGCTACTTGTTGATCACTTTTCCTAACAACCGTTATATTTGTTACACATATTGAAATCTCTACTTGGATGGCTGTTCTCTGTGGTATTTGTGACGTAACTGATTAACTACACATTTCTCTACCACCTGAACTTAAACTTGGGCTTATTTAAATTTCACTATGAGGTAATTTTCGGTTCAGGATATATAATCTTATAGATGACGCAACTGACTAAGCGGTGTATTTTTAAATATGCTTGATTTTTTCGAAGATTCCTGAACCTAATTGAAAAATTTTAAATCCTTTTGAAAGCTACTATCAGGTTATTTGATAATTTAATGATGATTTGATGATGAAAACAATGATTGAGGCGAACAATATCAGAATACATCTATACAAATAAAATAAAGTAGCAAAATGTATGTTCGGGCATCAAACAAGAATGGCAAGGATTTACACAATTCTTTTTTTATGTTATCCGTATCGACTATCTCTATAATATAGCATATAAATGATACGAAAAATCCACCGGAAAAATTGAGAAAATCTAAAAATTTGTGTTGTATGAAATTGGAAATTTTCCACTCAATGCATTCCAGATCTTCAATGATTGTTTGGCGCGTAGAGAGTTATGCAATGCTTGCCTGCTGGAGAGCAAAATATGAACACTAGATCTTTTGTAATAACGTCTGGCGCGCAACGAGCTGTTTTGTGTGAAAATTTCATGAGCCCACTTGATCCACATGCTTCATTTGCATTCGAACTACATGCTTAATTGAGTATGTGCTCCGAATGAACAGCATATATGTTTCCTAAGTTATAACTATTCCTTGATTAGCCATAAACTAATAGGATCCTTCTTAGGCATTCCTGCAACATCTCGATCCTGACCGATGTATACTTTTCTGGATGGTCTTCAAAATACTCCTTCTTGTCGTCGATTATCTCTACGCGCTGAATTTTTTATCAAAGGACTATCTATTGAGCTTTGGTAAAAAATGGTAACCCAAGAGAGCCAAGTTGAACGAATATGCAATTTGAGTTATAAATCGTTGATTTTGGTCATTGTTGCGCGGTGATTACGGTCTTCAATCGCTCTAGTAATGCGCTAATATACTCGCTATAGAGGGTTCTTTATTTTTTGAGGTAGTCAAGGAAAAGTATGTCATGACAATTCTTACTCGATAAACTTCGGAGTGCCGGTCTCAACCCATTGTTGGGCACTCATTCCGTTCTCTGGTGTGTAATAGTGGATTCAGACTACCCAAGTAACAATTGATACTTGTCAAATTTAGCATGTTTCCCAGTTGCTAAAGAACGGTATTTTTGTTGGATATGTTTTTGAGCAATGCTTGTGAAACCAAATCAAAACCTGAAAGTATTCTATTCCAAATCGTATTTTTGACTGACTGTGCAATATGTTGTTCATTTGAACATTTCATATACGGATTTCTCTTAAAAAATATTACTGCAACGGAACATGTCAAACAAGAAACATGTTGCACATCATACCAGCAAAGTAAGCTTTTCCAATCGCACAGTCGTTCCTAGTAGAGGTAGAGGGAAGAAATACAATACAAGCACAATATTTTCTACTTGGGTTCATAAGTTACCAGTCGACGTCAAACGTCCATTCGATTCTGCATTAGCATGGCAAGAAACTCATGGGTATAAAGCAAAGTATACTAAATTGATCGAAAATTTCCTGGAATTTATTAAGAAAATTAAAAATACAAGATTATTAACCAAAATCGATATTGTCCTCTTCAAAGTACTCTCCATCGATTGCAACACACTTATGCCAGCGCTGGATCCAATCCTCGAAACATTTTTTATATTCAGTTTTCAGTATGGCCATCAGAGCCATCTGCAATTTTTCCATAATCTAATCTCGGGTGCTGAAACGCGTTCCACGGAGTGGTTTCTTGAGTCGAGCGTATAGGAAAAAGTCGCAGGGAGCCAAATTAGGTGAATTCGGTATTTACTGAATGGTATTCGTTTCGATTTTAGCCTAATGTTCACGGATAACGACGGCATTGTATGACGGTGCGTTATCGTGGTGCAAGATCCATGAGTTATTTACCCACAAATCTGGTCTTTTTGGCGAAATACTTCACGCAAACGTCTAATAACGCCCAAATAATACTCCTTATAGTCAATTTGCGGTCTACGGTCATCCTTTCTGTGATTTTGTTGATGTTTTCGCCGATTTTCGATGTCGGTGGCCTACCGCTTCTCTCATTATCATTCACAGACTCACATGGCCACTTCTGAAACGTTCATGCCACTGCTGTCTTATGTTTTATTTTGAATGCTAGCGATACGATCATTACGATAACGGAATCAAAATCAATTGAATCAGTTATTTTGGTAATAATTTAATTAAAATTGTTCAGCAAAAAATCTATTTTCGGCTGTAGTTTTTGTGTGTCTCATTTCTCGAATGGACAATGTATGGAACACTTGTAGGGCTAACTTGATACTATTATTTTGCTGAAGGGAGTATGTTGATACGTTAAGGCGTTTAAGAGTTATGCAATGTTTTTGAGTTTTTTCAAGGTATTTTTAAGACTAATTTAAATGAGTTAAAAGAAAAACACCCTCCCAATTTTCTCTTGAATGTTTACTTATATTATGAACTTTCAGTAGCTGCATAGGATTCATTTTTATCAATCTGGCATCTAATGAATTTTGATATTTGAAGGTTGACTAGTTTTTGATGAAAAAACAATCATAACTTTTTACTGGTAGCTCATATGAAAAAACTTTCCTCAGAAAAATTATGCGCAATATTTATTTCAACAACTCTTCTGAAGACAACTTTTCCATAGAACGTTTCACAAAAAAGTTAGAACAAAAAATCGATTTTCCGGGAGCCACCCTACTCTTACCCGGGACAATTGATGTAACTCGGTCAAATGAAAAGCTAGAGAGGTGCTTTTTTCAGCAAAGTTGCTCAAAATAAAATTTCCTACAACTTCATTGTACAATAAAATCATTTTTGAGCTCAATTAAGAAAGTTATATTTCAGATTTCAATCTAAATAAGGACCACCCTAGTAATATTTCATATCAAAAGGAGCGCCATTTGATAACAAACAACTTTTGTGAAGACACCAACTACAAAAAACTAATATTTAATAGTGAAAATATTTTTGTCACGCTAATTTCCCGTTTCAAACCATAGTGCACTGATAAACAACTGTTTTTTTCTAACATTTGCAATGTCTTCGCACCTTTGAAACCGTTTTTAACGAAAAATTTAATGTAAATTCGTTGGTGCAACACAGCGTAACCTTTTCAAATATCCAGCTAGCTGAATATCAATGACAGATGTGGCAACCTAAAAAAATCTAATCGGGTGACTGAGAGTGAGACGTTACAACGCCATGGAAATTATTAACCTTTTTTGGTGACGTATATCCACATAAATACTAAAATTGAAATTCATTCCCAGCTTTTAAATCTGATATGTTTCAATACATATTTCAACACTTGAAAAAATATCAAGTGTTTGACGCTGAGATGTGAATTTTATCTAAATGTTTTCAAAAACTGGATTCTAGTGGAAATCAAAAAAAAACTTTTTTTCGCAATTATTTTGAACAAGATAAACCATGCTGTTGAGTTACCATGGGATGTGCAGAAATGAGTGCTTCAGTCGTTCAGCACGAAACTCACGCCAGCAGTTATTTGCATTTGCTTCAGCTCGTCAACGTCAGCGAACACGAGCTGAACAATCAGTATTCAGCATTTCGCTCCCGGGTGGTTGGCTATTCGTTGAATAATTAACAGTTGCCAAGAGTCTTTTTTCTAGTGTCGCCTCCGAACCCGGCTATTATGTGTCATAGCTATTAGTCAGGCCTCAATTATCATTACGCGAACTAATTTCCCCTTCATCGACGACATCATCGGCGGCGGAAGTGAACGTGACAGTATGTAGTTTAAACGAGGGCTCGATGGTGATCCTGCTATTGTGAGGCTTGTGTTATGAACAGAGCTGGATCGTACATCGATTATGCATGTCTGCATGACTGTAGAGGTCAGGAATGCCGTAATATTTTGTATTATTTTCAGATCAATAGTTTCATATTTCAAATTTGAACAAGTGTTAACCCGCAACGTTCGAAATCAATTTTCAAATGATTTTTTTTTTCATGTCAGTGTCAAACGATATGCAAAAGTAAATCCTGATATTTGTTGGGAGCTAGCAACGAGAGTTTTTAATAGTGTGAATTACTTATGACATAACAGTAATAACATAGTTAATTTGGTACTTAATATGATTAGGTCACCAAAATTTAGTTGCTGATTAAAATCTTTCCAATAAAATTTATCTAGACTGTCTTTTGAAAAATGCCGGATTCAAAGTCGATTTTCAAAAAGAAAATAGAAAATTTTGATTATCTTTTGTCTCAGGATAGATAATTATGTTCCTTACCAACCGTTTGTACATTGCAAATTTTTTTCTACTTTGAATCGAATTTTCAATCGCAAATTTGACTAATTATGAGAAAACTGCTAGTATAACACATTTTTTTTAGAATTAGTTAGTTTTAGACTAACTAACCGAATTGGTGGTTCCAGGCGCGGACCTTTTTGTCCCTCCAAAAGATTTATTGGAGTGGCCATGCCGTCCCAATATTTTGGCAACTGGAATAAATATTTGAAATTGACTAGAAATATCTTATGATATTTTTTCTGTTATCCCCGTAGTTCGTCTCCGTAATCCTTCATATTTCTTCACTAAGTTACTTCAATTTTTAAACTAATTTACTACAATGTGAAATATGCTATACTTTACCAATTTCGCATTCGTTTAATGATCTGTAGTAATAATTTGTCATTAGTGGGCGGTTCAATACATAGGGCGCTGGTCTTACAAGCCAGTTGTCGTATGTTCGAGTCCCGACTTGGAAGGATTCTTAATGTCAATAGGATCGTAGTATTAGCGACGCATTGATTCTGTGCGCTAATAATCGGCTGCGAAGTCTGTTGAAACAGAATGCCGAATTCCACAAAAGGAATGTAATGCCAGGACTCTTCTTTTCTAGTTTTCGACTAAAACCATTTGAAAAAAAAAGAGTTATTTTTTGACAAACACTACAAGTCCAGAATACTTCTTTAAAATATGAGAGGTCAAACATTTGTTCGAGTTGGCAGAATACCTCAATAAATAGATGCTTTTTTATGAAGATCCATCTATCTGTAGCGGAGAAAACCACTTTTGCGGTGTTGACTGTTTTTCTAAGACTGTAAGTAGAATTCAGCTATTACCTGCTAAACTAGGAATCGGCTTCGAACTGACGCAAGGTCCTCCTTGATCTAAGCTATTTTCGAACCAACAAACAGTAAAAATCAATCTTTTAAAATAGTGTCTCCTGTAGGCGGGGCTTATATGAAAGGGACAGTGTTGCCTGTTTATAGAATGAAGATGGTTGCTAGCTCGACTTCTGTCTTTTTCTCGTCTTTCATTACGTTAATTGCGTAGACTTTTAAAAGCTAATGATTCAATTTCAATTAGTCAATTTTCGTTTATGTAGCAAATTAATTTTATTGTGACACACTCGACGGTAAATTGTTTAATTAAAAAGACAAACATTCGAAACAAAACACCAAACCAGAAACCGTGATATTTTGTCTTAAATTGTGTGTCAGTTGTGATAAGCTTACAGTGACTCTGATTGCGGTAGCTGTTTTTTTATTGATTGAACAACTGCGCTATAAATTATAAAAAGGATAAATGTTACACAAAAGCTTTGCTTTATTGACAGACATTTTTATTGCGACGTTTTTGCTATGAATTTGCAATACTCATGTTTGTTTCAGTGCGTTGTCGGCAGTAAAATTATCATCATGGATACTATATTTTATTATCATCCATTCAAAATTTGGAAGCTTATGATATATCTTACCATAATCAACACAAGAAGGTGCTGATAATGTTGTAGTTAATCGAAAGCATATGATTATTGGTATTGAAAAGCATACTTGCAGTTTCGCGGTTTTTCCTATCAATGTTTATTTGTTTTGCCTTTCTCATATAGAAAGGTTATGCAATCACTTGAAAAACCGACCAGTGAAAATTGGCCCGGAGGGCCAAGTGTCATATACCATTCGATTCAGTTCATCGAGCTCAGCAATGTCTGTGTGTGTGTATGTATGTGTGTGTGTGTGTGTGTGTGTATGTGTCAAATAATCTCACTAGGTTTTCTCGGAGATGGCTGAACCGATTTTGACAAACTAGGATTCAAATGAAAGGTCTCGTGGTCCCATACGGAATTCCTGAATTTCATCCGGATCCGATTTCCGGTTCCGGAATTATAGGGTAAAGTGTGTTCAATATTGTACACCGTCACTTAAACCGGCGAAACAAAACACGTAAAAATTTTTCTAAACTGGCCTCAAAACTACACAAATCGATAGTCATTATTAGTGGGCAACTAAACAAACCGATTCCGGTTATCCTGGTTCCCGGTATCCGGTTCCGGAAGTACCAGAAATAGTGGTCATATATACCAAAATGGATCTCACTCACTTTTCTCAGCGATGGTTTGACCGATTTCCACAAACTTAGATTCAAATGAAAGGTCTTTTGGTCCCATACGGAATTCCTGAGTTTCATCCCGATCCGACTTCCGGTTCCGGAATTATAGGGTAAAGTGTGTTCAATATTGTACACCGTCACTTAAACCGGCGAACCAAAAACCGTAAAAAAATTTCTAAACTGGTCTCAAAACTACACAAATCGATACTCATTATCAGTAGGCAACTAAACAAACCGATTCCGGCTATCCTGGTTCCCGGTATCCGGTTCCGGATTCCGGAAAGTGCATATAATAGTGAACCCATTTCGTTTTCTTAAGGATGGCTTACGCAATCAAAGCACTGTTTTATTCTGTATGTTATGCATAAACAATCTCTTGGTTTCTTCCAAAACTCGAAGAGAATTTTTTTGAATAGAATACCACAATATTATATGTACATGAGAAAGGCATCATTACACCACTAGGTGGATTAAAACAGGTTTTGTTATTGCGATCACACTGCAGTTTTACAGTTGACAAAATTTCGCCAGCAACAAGAAAGGAATGCTTTCAATTTTTTACCTTGTTTTTTATATGTTTGGTTAAAGTGACATATTTTATAATATTTATTTAGAATGCGTGTCTGAAAGTAAGCCAAATTTCGCACAATTTCGAATTTTTCTTGTAAAACAAGGTATTTTCAATTTGATAAGATTTTAGTATAGATAATTCAACTATCGTCATACGCAAAAGTAATTTGGATCTTCTGTGTACGCACTGAGACTATGAGAATCCGTGTGAAATGTGGCAAAATCCAAGAATCACTTGGAATATTGCCCTTAGGATCTATACAGCAAAAACTGAAACAGCTTATATAACACATCACTCAATAAATTGTGTGAATTATTTAGAAAAAAAACACTTTTTCGCCGATTCATTTATCAATGTATTCGTATTCCTTATCAATGTATTCGTATTCCTTCAAGAGCGATACAATCATTCCAACGCTTCTCTAACTTCACTTTCAGCAAATGCTTTTTTCATTTGAATTCATTTTTTACTGGCGAGAATTTTGTTGAAATCTGCGAATAGCCATCTTTTACTGGGTGCCAGATCAGGTCTACACTGTGGATGAGGAAACACCTTGATGACGAAACAGTGGTTTTTATTCGACATATGATTTAATTTTTCTTTGATTTTCGCATTCAAACGATCTAACAATGTTGTTCAGTACTCACTATTGATTTTTTTCCTTTCTCAAGAAAGTCTATGAATATTCTTCCATGTGCATCCCAAAATACAGAAGCCAAAATCTTCTCAGCTGACGATTGTGCCTTTGGACGTTTCGAACGTTGTTCACCGGCTGCAGCCCACTCAGATGCTGATCGTTTTGATTCCGTAGTGGATCCATGTTTCATCCATTGTCACAAATCGATGCGAAAATTTCGAATTTAAAATTGTAAACATGGTCAAACACTGCTCTGAATCATCAAAATGTCGTTGTTTTTGAATAACTATTAGTAAACGCGGTACCCATTTTAAAAAGAGGTTTCTCATGGTCGAATGTTAATGCAGAATTTTAAACACAGTGCCTTCTGATATCTTTTCGGCCTCAGCTAGATCAAGCAAATTTGAATTTTCGATTAGTTTTAACCGATTTGTAATGTTTTCTGGAGTAACGACATCAATTGGACGGCCAGATCGTTCACCATCATCGGTATCTACACGACCACGTTTATATTCAGCAAACAGATAACAAATGATTTGTTTCAGTCCTGTAAAACCATAGAGCAGCCTTGATCGTCTCAAAATCAGTGCCTGACAGTAAACCAGATGGTGAAAATAAACTTGCGATGCGACGTGTACACACTTAAAACCAATTCTCTAGTTCGGTATAGTAAAATGCCGAGACATATCGATCTCACACAATTTTTCTGATTGCTCAATAATCAACATTAGGTTCTCCGAGATTCGTTTAGTAGATTTACTGATTTTTCGACAAAATGCATCTTTTCGTTACGATTTGGCAAAATCTTTTGCTGAATTCATCGGTGATCAACAATTATCCAGAAATCAGTAAATACGCTTGCCTTAATTTCGAAATATGTGTTAGCTTTTGCCAAAATTCGGCAAGACAACTGCCATTTACGTTTAATATTTTTGCCTACGCATTTACGTTTAATATTTTTGCACTACGCAGTTATTTTCTGACGAAATATTTTGGTGATAATTTCCGGAATTAGTCCAAAAGGAAGGCGTGAGAATCTACGATCCTGCTTTCACTGTCGGAAAGTCATTATAGGATGTATTCAACAAATTATCAACCAACATATTTGACAACAGTCTGAATTGCATATTTTTCAATTGTACGTCCTCGATACATAAGTAAAGTAATGTTTTTTCTTACTTTTATACGGAAATGAAACGAACACAATTTAAGAAACGAATTCTTTGTTTCCTTTTAATTGCTGAAGGTAAAAAATAAATTTGTTGCATTTGCGACCATTCAGTAAAGGTTATACCACATAGACAGCGTTTGTCAAATTTGATATTGTCTAGACCAGGGCTTTCCAAACTATTTTGGGTCATAGACCCCTTTACTAAAATTAACATAGGCCTCAGACCTCCATCAACAAATTCCTTTGAAAACTCAATTTCTTGCTTTTTTTAATATTGATGTAAAATACTTACAAATTTCTGCGGATGGTCAAATAAACACAACTTTTTTAGTGTAAATATTTCAAATAACAACTTATATCAAACAATAGGGGGTCGTTTTCTAGACCTCTTCGACTCCCATAGTCAGTTTTCGTTTACGTCGACCTCCGCAAAAAGGGATATCGACCCCAAGGGTCTATATCGATCACTTTGGGAAACCCTGGTCTAGACTCTGCAATTTTATCTTTTGCCGAGATTATTACCGTATACTTGGTGGTGCAAATCTCGGCAATTTTTTTGTCGAGATTAAAAGAAAATAAATAGGTGTGTATGTATGCGATTTCTGGCAGAGGGGTTGCCATAGAGATAATACTATAACTGATAGTCAATTAGGGTGTGCCTTCTTGGGTTTATTTTATTTTATTTTATTTTATTTTTTGGGAGCAGGAATATGCCCGATGGAGATGAAATTTGCAATCTCTCTTTCCAGCAGGCATAAAACCTCCTCATCTTTCGTATCAACAGATTACAATGATCCAACAGATACAATAAGGCTTAACACTAACATTAAAAACTAATAATTAAAACTAAACCTATAACCCTATATCTAATTGATGACTGCAAGCACTACAGGGCAGCAATAGTGTATAGGTAAATGGATGATGAAGGTCGGTGGAGGGGGTGGAAAGTAAGCGTGGGCGAACAACGGGGTTAGAATCGGCATGTAGATCTAATTAGTGATCGAAAAGATGGTGGAAGACGGAGAAAAGAAGGAAGTGCGAGCGGGTTAGTATTTACAAGCGAATCTGATTAGTTTCCAATAGAAATAAAGAATACGAAGAAAATGAGAGGGGAAGCGAAAGGGTTAGTATCAGTGAGCGAATCTGATTAGTTTCCAACGGTGATGGGAGAAATTCTTGTATTTTTGTTCAACCATCACTAGGTTGAACAAAAATACAAACGGTTACAGACAAATCCTGATCCAAACTTAAACTAATAAGTTAAAGTGAAACAATCGTTTGATCATATTCCGAGATAGATGAAAGTCGAAAACATTGGAGCAGCTATTGAATATTCTGCACATACTGGAAAATGGTTCATTGTAAACATAATTTGTTCGTGCAATGGGTAAACTCAAGAAACGATGAGAGCGTAGATTACGTCGATGAATGTCCAGATTAATCAATTGCAGAAGTTCGGGACAATCGATACGTGATTGTAATAAATCAGCAACAAAAACGGCTTTGGAGACATTCTTACGAACAGATAGCAGATCCAGGTCAATAAGCTTACAACGATCTTTGTAGCTAGGTAGATTAGTGGGATCCCTCCAAGGAAAATTGCGCAGAGCGAATCTAACAAATTTACGCTGGATAACTTCGATGCGTGCAATGTCGATTTGATAGTGAGGTGCCAAGACAACAGCTGCATATTCTAGCGTCGAACGGATAAGAGCACAATATAATGCCTTAAGACAGTATACATTAGTAAAGCTCTGGAGGCCTTTGAAATCACATAATCGATATGACTTTTGAAGTCCAGCTAATGATACCCAAATCTTTCACGGAAGACTCACGTTTCAGTATATTGTGTGAGATGCCATAGTCGTAGGTAATCAGTGAGCGTTTACGAGTAAACGATAAAACGGAACACTTCGAGGCATTCAAAACAATTCTATTATCCTGACACCAGTTTGTGAATAAGTCCAACTGTGACTGCAAATATATAAAGTCTTCTTGACATTTAACTAAATAAAATAGCTTGAAGTCGTCGGCGAAGGATAGTTTGTGGCATTTCAATATGAAGTTGAGATCATTGAGCTAGAGTAAAAATAAAAATGGTCCTAAGTGACTGCCTTGAGGGACTCTAGAGTTGACAGCGAAAGGCACTGTAGTGAAGTCTCCGATCTTCACAGACATTTCGCGACCAATTAGATACGACTCGAGCCAATTTAGCAACGATCCACTGAAACCAAGTCTATTGAATTTTGCTACTGCTATTTGGTGGTTTGTTTTGTCAAAGGCTGCAGAGAAATCAGTGTAGATAGCATCAACCTGGAGGCGTTCTTGTAGAGAACGAACTATAAAAGAAGTGTAGCAGAGTAAGTTTGTTGCAGTTGATCGTTTCGGCATGAATCCGTGCTGAGTTTCTGAAATGTAGTTGTTGCTGTTGTGTTTCAAGAAATCCAGAACTATAGTTTCAAATAATTTTGATACGGCACATAGTTGTCGTATGTTCGAGCCCCGACCTGGAAGGATTCTTAGTGTCAGTAGGATCCATAGTACTAGCCATGCTATGATTCTGTACGCTAGGAATCGGCTGCGAAGTCTGTTGAAACAGAAAGGCCAAATTCCACAAAAGGAATGTAATGCCAAGACTTTACATAGTGCAGCTATACCACGATAATTGGATACATCGGCTTTATTTCCCTTCTTGAAAACTGGGAAAATAAATGATTTTTTCCAAATATTTGGAAATGTTCCTGATCTAAGAGAAATATTGAACAACATCGACAGTGGAATAAGAAGACTCTTTGAACACTTTTTTAATACTAACGAAGGAATACCATCCGGTTCAGCTTTGGAAGATTATTTCATCCTAATACACACTTTTTCAATCATAGCAGTTGTTATGAAAGAGTCAGAACTAGTTGGAGAGCGGCTGGGAACATTGATGATAGCCTTGGAGATCACTCGAAAGAATTTCATTGGAGAATACACTGCTGAAATGTCGTTGAAATAAGTAGCAAATATCAGATATCGCCGATGATTCAACGTCATCAAGAAACATCTGATCGGGTAGTCCTGATTCTTTCCTTTGTTCGTTCACAATCTTTTAGGGTTGATTTTTAGATGATTGTGTACTCGAAGGAGGTGAGCATCGTATAACATTCTGTTCAGTCGTTTATAGCGGTTGTTGAGGTAGATATAGTGAGATCGCAATTGAAGCGAAGGCCGCTTAGATAATTTTTTTAATGCAGTCCGTTTAGCGCATTTACAACGTTTCAAAGTCAGATTTGCCCATGGGGGATGTATCGGTTCACGACGAATTTTTTTGATATAAATTGATCGATGGAGTACGAGATTACATGAGACCATAACATAGCAGCAGAGTTGCAGTCGCCACTAGAAAATAAGTTTTTCCAGTTCAACGTCAGCAGAAACTGGTTCATGGCATCGAAATTTTCATGTAGTATGTCGCTTCGTAAATGGTATTGAAAACGACGGGTTTTCACATGCAGGCTAGTTTAATACGGGTTCGAGTCCCGTCTCTGCGGTATCTCTTTGTTTTAATAACAAATGGTTTCTGAAACGTGGAGATCTGCTGTTATCTTGAAAAAAAAAATCCTTGCAATTCTAAGACATTCAGCATAAGAAATCGATTATAGAAATTTCAACCTCAGAGTCGATATTTAAAAAAAATCTTTTTCAAATAACACCGACGTTTCATGCAATGCTAAAACATTTGACACAAAAAAAAATTATGAAAATTTAGAAGTAGGGTGAAAAACTGGTTTTAAAACTAATAGTACTGTTGTTTTTTTTTTTTTTTTTTTTTTTTTAAATAACTATTTATTGGAATATGAGTTAAAATTAAATTATTAAGATTTTAAATTGGGTGTTCAGCCACAAGTGGTGACTTTTCAGCCCTGTTATATATATATATATATATATATATATATATATATATATATATATATATATATATATATATATATATATATATATATATATATATATATATATATATATATATATATATATATATATATATATATATATATATATATATATATATATATATATATATATATATATATATATATATATATATATATATATATATATATATATATATATATATATATATATATATATATATATATATATATATATATATATATATATATATATATATATATATATATATATATATATATATATATATATATATATATATATATATATATATGATTTGGTTATTACCATGAAGACATCATTTGCTTCCGCAATTCTGAGATTTTTGTGTAGGGAAAATTCTAAACCTACTTGTATTGTGTAATGGGGAAAAGGAACTTATATGCTAACTTACTAACTAATACAGAGAGCGAATCGATTCAATTGAAGATTGCATCGATTTTTGTCGGAATTTGCTTATAATATTATGTGACATTACATCTAATGGTTCTATATTTGTGAGTCTGTGTAACTCATTTGTACTAAACCAGGGAGGACGCTTCAGAATCATTTTCAGAATTTTATTCTGAATCCTTTGAAGCGTTTTCTTCCTGGTGGAACAACAGCTTG
Organism: Malaya genurostris; assembly: GCF_030247185.1. Lineage (NCBI taxonomy): Eukaryota > Metazoa > Arthropoda > Insecta > Diptera > Culicidae > Malaya > Malaya genurostris. The sequence goes on from NC_080572.1 coordinate 100,183,098, forward strand.
ACCAAATTGGTACCGCATAAAGCATGGCTGGTCTGAAAATTTGTTTATAAATTAACAATTTGTTTTTTAGACAGAGCTTAGAATTTCTGTTTATAAGAGGATATAAACATTTAATATATTTATTACACTTTGCCTGGATTCCTTCAATGTGATCCTTGAAAGTGAGTTTTTTGTCATACGTTAAACCTAAGTATTTAGCTTGATCAGACCATGTCAATTCCAAGCCATTCAATTTGAGAATGTGATTATTGTTTGGTTTTAGAAAAGAAGCTCTTGGCTTGTGAGGAAAGATAATTAATTGCGTTTTTGCTGCATTTGGTTTAATTTTCCATTTTGACAGATAATCACTGAAAATATTTAAACTTCTTTGTAGGCGACTGCAGATCACTCTTAGATTTCTACCTGTGGCTAACAGACTTGTGTCGTCACAGAATAGCGATTTCTGACAACCAACGGGTAGATTTGGAGATTTGGAAGATCAGAAGTGAAAATATTATACAAGATTGGAGCTACACTCGAACCCTGCGGAACACCGGCTCGTACGGGTAGCAATTCAGATTTACAATTCTGATAGCTAACCTGAAGAGTACGATCAGTTAAATAATTTTGAATCATTTTGATCAAATAAATAGGAAACTGGAAATCAGACATTTTTGCTATTAAACCTTTGTGCCAAACACTGTCGAATGCTTTTTCTATGTCTAGAAGAGCAACTCCAGTGGATAACCCAGAAGATTTATTTGATTTTATCATGTTCGTTACTCTGACAAGTTGATGAGTAGTTGAATGTTCATGACGAAATCCAAACTGCTCTGGTAAAAAAATTGAATTCTCATTTATATGAGTCATTCTTAACAAGATAATTTTTTCAAAAAGTTTACTGATAGAAGAAAGTAAGCTAATTGGGCGATAACTTGATGTTTCTGCTGGGTTTTTATCAGGTTTTAGGATAGGAATTACTTTAGCGTTTTTCCATCTTTTTGGGAAGTAAGCTAATGAAAAACACTTGTTGAAAATTTTAACCAGGAGTCTCAAGGCAACATCGGGAAGATTTTTAATAAGAATATTAAAAATTCCATCATTACCAGGAGCCTTCATGTTTTTGAGTTTCCTAATAATTGATTTAATTTCATCAAAATTGGTCTCAAGAATGTCATTTGGTAATAACACTTGGGTTGAAATATGATCATACTTCAGTGAGACTTCATTTTCAATAGGACTCACAACGTTTAAATTAAAATTGTGGACACTCTCGAACTGCTGAGCTAGCTTTTGAGCTTTTTCACCATTTGTAAGAAGTATTTGATTTCCTTCCTTGAGAGCAGGAATTGGTTTCTGAGGTTTCTTAAGAACCTTAGAAAGTTTCCAGAAAGGTTTAGAATATGGTTTAATTTGTTCAACTTCTTTAGCGAAATTTTCATTTCGCAAAAGAGTAAATCTATGTTTAATTTCTTTTTGTAAATCCTTAACAAGGTTTTCATAGCAGGATCACGAGAACGTTGATATTGTCGTCGACGAACATTCTTCAACCGAATGAGCAGTTGAAGATTGTCATCGATGATAGGAGAATTTAATTTAGTTTGAGCTTTGGGAACTGAAAGATTTCTAGCTTCGATAATATAATGATTCAAATTATCAATTGCTGTGTCGATGTCCGCAGAATTTTCTAAAATAGTTTCATGATCCACATGATTTTCAATGTGAGATCTGTAATCCAACCAATTAGCTCTATGATAGTTGAAAATAGAACTAATTGGATTAATTATAGCTTCGTTGGAAAGTCTGAATGTTACAGGAAGATGATCTGAGTCAAAATCAGCATGAGTAATCGGTTCACTACAAATGTGACTTTGATCTGATAGAACCAGATCAATTGTAGACGGGTTTTTCACGGAAGAGAAACAAGTAGGATTACTGGGATGAAGAACTGTAAAGTAACCAGCTGAGAGTTGATTATGAAGTATTTTACCATTACTGTTATTTTGCCTACAATTCCACTGGACATGCTTAGCATTTAAGTCTCCTATTACGAAAAATTTCGATCGATATCTTGTAAGTTTTTGCAAATCGCCTTTAAAGAAATTTAATTGTTCGCCGGTGCATTGGAATGGCAAATATGCTCCAGCGATGAAATAAATTCCATGAATGGTTTCAACTTCGATTCCCAAGCTTTCAATAACTTTAGTATTGAAAGAAGGTAAAATTCGATGTTTAATTTGCCGTTGGACAAAAATGGCAACTCCACCACCAATTCCAGTAAACCTGTCAAATCGATGAACCACATAATGTGGATTACTTTTCAATTTTACATTTGGTTTAAGAAAAGTTTCTGTCACAATGGCAATATGAATTTTGTGAACTTTGAGAAAATTATAAAATTCATCTTCACTCGATTTCAAAGATCGAGCATTCCAATTTAAAATATTCAAATAATTATTTAACATCACTGTTAAATTTTAAATTCATTATAATATTATTTGCAAATTTCCATCCGATTTGAAATGCTTCAAAAAGTGATGAAGTCGAATTCATTTGGATGATCATTTGAAAAAGTTGATCTTGTAGGTAGATCATTTTATTTTCAGTTATATCGCCTAAATCGACTTCATTTAAAGAAGCGAATGGCATTGAAGGAATATTTGTAGGTAGACTGCCATTAGAAGAAGATGATTTGGCCGGTCTACCTATTAATAAATTGTTTTCGTTAGAAGAAGAACTGCAAGGCGGTCCTGTGTTTTGATTATTTACATTAGAAGAAATAGGAGATAGATTTCTACCTAATATACCACCATAACTGACATTAGAAGAAGATGATGACGAGGTCGATCTACCTGTCAATAAATTGTTTTCGTTAGAAGACGAATTGGCAGGTGCCTTAGAAGAATTTTCAGGTATATTCTGTAAATTTAAGGTCGTTGATTTGACTTGTTGTCTAAGCGAACGAGCGTTTAAAATTTTTTCCCTGACAGGACATTTCAAATAATTGGATTTATGATTTCCATTGCAATTTGAACATGAAAATTTATCAGTGGTTTCATTCATTGGACAAACGTCTTTCGAATGCGATTTACCACAATTCAAACACCGTATATCCATATGACAATTTTTGGTTCCATGACCGAAGCCTTGGCAACGACGACATTGCGTTAAGTTAGCAATACGATTATGCCGTTTATAATGTTCCCAATGAATTTTAATGTGGGAAATGAAACGTACTTTTTCTAAAGTTTTCAAATTGTTTACATCACTTCGATTGAAGTGTATTAGGTAAAGTTCATGGGAAATTCCAGAGCGTGGTTTAGAAGTACCATTCGCTCTTTTTTTCATAAGTATTACTTGGGAAGGGGCAAAACCAAGCAATTCTTTTAGTTCATTTTTAATTTCATCAATACTTTGATCATTTGATAATCCTTTCAAGACAGCCTTGAAGGGTCTGTCTGATTTTATATCATATGAATAAAATTTATGAAGTTTTTCGGACAAATATCGAATAAGTCGTTCGTAATCTTCCAATCCATCCACCAAGACTCGACATTCTCCTCTTCGTCCGATTTGAAATGAGACTTTTACTTCCGGGAGAAAAGTAGAAAGCTCAGTACGGAATGCTTTGAAGTCGGAAATCATCACCGTCACTGGTGGCATAGATTGATGTTTCTTCCCAGAACGACAAGCGTCCATTTTGGGAATTTTTGAAGAATTTTCTTCTATGTCGCTACAATCGGATTCAGGAAGAATCTCGTAAATATTGTTAGACGGCATAGGATCAGCGGAAGGGAAATCCGTCCGTTGTCTTTTATTTTTACATTCAGATTCTATAAGATCGTGAATGTTATTAGAAAAATGTTGAATAACGGATTGTGATTTATTCCGTATTGAATTATTTTTAGCCTTAGGCTTGTTGCCTTTCCGGTTGGACGCAGGCATTTTTGAAATTAATGAAATTTTAAATTAAATTAACTAGGCTAAATTAGTCTTCGATTAGACTCCTAGCTAGCCTTAAAAAAGGCTGATTAATTTTGTAGTCACTCTAATATCACTCTTTGTATCACTTAGTCACTCTAATATCACTCTTTGTATCACTTAGTCACTTAGTTAGTGATTCAGGTAGCCTTGAAAAAGACTGAAGCCTTGAATCAATGAAACTCTAGGTAGCCAGAAAAAAATTCCAGGAGCCAAGAGCTATACGCGTGCGGTGCGAACGACTGTTCAACACCGACTGAATAGTACTGTTGTTGTGCCGATTAATTCTACTATGTCCTGTCATTACACTCTCACAAAGTCAATATTTTCACAGTCACTATTTTCACAGTCACTATTTTCACAAAAGTGTGTTATAATACTGATACGTATTTCGGAATCTTATTTATATCCTTCTTCAGTGTATCGGATCGATAGTGTATGTAACCGATATACTGAAGTAGGATGTAAAAAACAGGAGTAAACATTTTTTCTACACTGTGTATGAATTAATGTTTTTCATGGGTTTTAAAAGCAAACTGATCAAGAATTCTGTTCTCGAATTAAGTTCTAGAACTCTGCAATTGAACTTGCTTTTAGAATCAAGGTTCCGGATTGGTTTTCTTGAACTGAATGCTGAACTTGAATTTTGAACCAGAATTAAGGAACTGTATTAACCAAAATCTAATTCCAGAACCCAAGTTCCGGATTCAATTCTAACATGCAGGTTCTGAGTTCTAGAACAGAATTTAGGAATTAAGTTATGAAACTAAATTCAAGAAGTAATGTTTTCTGCTTGTTTTTGAGGTTCCTTCCAAATAATTTTTACAAAAACTAAAACAAAATTTGCAAAATTTTATTGTTTTGTCGATTCTAATTGAAAAAAGTGTTTCATTCCACTTTTTTTACATTTTGTTAACGGTGTTTCATTCAAAATTTAATGTTTTTTATTCGTTATAGTATAATAAGACGATCAAGCTGTGCTTTAGTTATCATGCACATCAGTTTGAAAAACGTGCTCAATAATAACTAAAGGGTTTTTTTGCTGGTTTCTTTTTGGCAACACTGTTTTTGACAGATCACGCGTGAATCGTGTCTTGTGTCATTGTCAGACTTGTTCAGTTAGGTCTAAATTTTATCATGTATGGGTGCTAGAAAAGATGGAGGAAGATCCGAAAAATTGTGTTTAGCAACGAAGCTCATTTCTGGTTGAATAGATACGTCAACTAGCGAAATTGTTGCATCTGGGGGAAAGACCAGGAGGGAAGCATTGCAAGAGCTACCAATGCATCCCAAAAAAGTCACTGTTTGGTGTGGATTATGGGCCGGTGGCATTATTCGTAGAATACTGGCCCATATGTTTGAGAGAGAGTGCCAAAATTGGACCTAGAGACCATCTAAAGCGTACCCGTGGCCAACATTTGCATGAAATCATTTTCAAACATTTAATTATATTGATTGTTCTATCGGTTCTATCCAATAGAGATTTCATCAATCAATCTCAATTTTTTGTGTGTTCATTTTAAAAATCAAATCCTGTACCACTTCAAAAATCACCTTTTACATAAAATTTGAACAAAGTAGGAAACTCATAGTATTTTTTCAACCCACGCTCCCCTTACAGCCTATATTCTAGGAAGTTTTGGAAGGGCAAGAACTATCACAGATCTCATAGTAGTATGTCATTTTCAGTATTTAGTACTACAAGCATATATCACATTCACGATTCATTCAAAAGTCAACATTTACACGTTTAGATACTAATTTCATTAATTTGGATTGTTTTGTATAAACGTTCATTATTTTTTTTTATCATTATGGGAATTATTCTTTAACGCCAGCAACTTAAATCAAACTTTGCGTTATTACAATTAAAACATGTGCAAAAATCTGTAAATTACCCTCATATAAATAAAATTCTCATAAATTAAGGTTCAAGTGTTCTTGGGAACTGAAACATAATTCTTAAATGGTTCTCAATGTTGATATAGAATTGATTTCATCAGTGAATATTTTTAGTAAAATCTATCAAAGTAATTTCGAATATACGTCCATTTAAACACTCGTTTGTAGTCATATACATCCTACGTTTGAAAACAAAACGAAATCAAAAATTCAACTCAAATTCATCTATTATAGAAACAGCACTGATTGACTCCGGAAGATCGCTTATCTGCATACAGTACCACACTACCACTACTGATAAAATCTCTAATTACCAAACTTTCACTATCGACACCCAAGATCATTAGAAATCACACAAAACACGATCATTAGTGGTTCGAAAAGTGATGCCGTCCGGTGTGAAACCCTAATGATCAATCAAATCAGCGGATGGAAAACTGAGCATTTTGCATCCATTGATCCCATCAAAACTCGCGATCCGCCCTGCTCCGCAGACATTGACTTCTGACCGATGTTTCGCACCAATCAAACTTAACACGCTTAAATCTACAGATGGCTGCATCCAATGATGATGTTCGGGGTTGGTTTTGCAAAACAGCTAAAATTGCGATGTTTATTTCGTATCAACAACCGACAGATCAGCGCGCATTGCGGATCGTGTTCATTAATGGGAGGGGGGTAGGCACCTGGCCGGGACTGTTAGAAAGCACTGCTACAGCGATTAGTGCTGTGCACTGCTGACTTGAGATTCATCCATCATTCATGGTCGAAGATTTCACTTAAGAGTCGACTTGTTCCGTGATACACAACCGTGAAACAGTTACTGCAAATGCTAACGGCTGTTTTCGCAGATGCATTCAGGCATTACTCACAGTGGTTGCAGTTTGTGCCGTCGCACCGCCGGTCTCAGTTACTAGCGAAAACGAAAAAAAACAGGACACTCTGTTCAAGTTGTTGCGAGGGAGTACTAATTATCATACCTTCGGGTTGCCTTACTGGTCTTAAAAAGTTTGCTGTCTACTGTCTGCATGAGCATCTGTTGCAATCTGCACGGAAAGGATAAAAAAAATAGCAAATTATGGTGGTCTCAGATGCTGCCTAATCAATACATTAATCTTAGTCCAACAGTAATGCACCTGATAATAAATGCATTTATATCTGTTTGAAATGCATATGACTTTTTGAAAAATACGCTAGAGACATCATGTTGCATTAAGGCCTGATGATTCAATTTGAATTTTTTTGTATGCGATTTGGTTGGTGAGCGGTGCAAACAAATGCCCCATTGATATGATACATATGAATGAAAGAATGTGTAACGTTTAACAAAAGTAACTGAGAAAAAAATATCGTTGAATCTATTTAAAAAAACTTATCGTGCCATCAGTTAGTCTAGCTTTGTTACTCAATGGAAAGTTTTGAAATGGTGGTATCGAACCATCGATAAAGGTAGATTAATTTAATCGCTGGTTAACTTTATGTGCATCATTCATTTGATCGTTAAATCTCGTTGCATTATTCGATGGAAAATGTGATCGTATTTATACATACAAACGTAGTCGAATGATAGGGCTTGTTTAGCAAACAGACAGCGTTCATTTGTTTTTGTGGCACTGACTGATTGATATCAACAAATGGCTGTGCGAAGCCTGCACCCACATTAGTAATTAGTCATTTGAATCGATTTATCGTTGATTGTAGGTCAATTATCAAATTACAATACAGTTTCACTTGTTGCTCTGTTCCATTTTAACGAGCGATGATATCAAGCAAATGGTGTTTTTTATTCATTCAGTTTCGATGTATCAGCTAGCCGGACAAGATACTTAAATCTACTGGTGCCGGTAGAGCAGCCTGCAATGCACTGACAAGGAATATAAATATAAAGCTGCAATCATCTAAAGTGCACTAGTTTTCAAAAGACAAGGTGGGAAAAATACTATCATGAAATGGAGTCACGTATTCGACGAATTTCAAACCGAACATAAATTCAGTTCACAAAAGTACATGACCGCGCTCATGAAATACTGCTTTGAGTAACTTATTATCTGGATTGTTCTACACATTTAAAGTAGAGTGATGGCAATCTAACAACATCCCTAATTTTTATCGACTTACTTTACTATAGGGCACCTTTTCAAAATTTACTCTGTACAAGAATGTGTAGAACTTAATCGTGAATATATCTTGTTGTACTAGACCCAACAACATAATTTTTCCTCCATACTATCGGAAATATGAGCAACAATTTATGATGAAATTTTCAGCAGTATGAAATAATCACAACCAACTCAAAAAGGTAGAGTTTTCCATCTACTTTTGAGTTTTATTTAGATGTCGCTTTAATTCGCTTTTAATTCGCTTGGAGGCCCTTGTGGGACAAATCGAGCAAACACCCCGGCGAACAACCATAATTAGGTTAAAACCGGAATCTGAATTCTGGAGCTGGAATTTAGGAACCGAATTTTTAAGCAGAATACTAGAACTGAACTCTGAAACTATATTTTGATGCTAGATTTGGCAACTGGATTCTAAATTGTTCAACTGATCACTGAACCTTTGTTGTGGAACTGAATTTAAAAACCAAGATTCTTGTTCAGGTCCGAATTCTGAACCTGAATCCCAGCAGTGAACTCTGGACCCAGATTCTGACCAGTTAAAGAATTCCAGCCCAGGATTCCGTTTTAAAATTACACAATTCAGCTCGGAAGATCTGGGATTTAGTTCAAGAATCTTCCGAATCTAGTTCCAAAATTCAGTTACACTTCTAGAATTGTAGAACTAAACTTGGGAACCAAATTCTAGACTTGCATTTTGGTCTATAATTCTGAATCTGGACTCTGGAATGCACTTTAGAACTGAATTAATGAAAAACAAATTATTTTTCCAGAACTTCAGGTTCAGAATTCTAAATCTGAAATCCGGACAGGAGTTTTGGACCTGAATTTTGGACCATTGAATTATACTATATATATATATATATATATATATATATATATATCACGTCACTATACATATTCAGTATGCATCTCACAACACTTTCAAAACATGTATAATAGACGTCACATCACAGATACGTATTTCGAATATTACTTATATTCATCATCAGGTTTCTATTTTAGTTTCGGAATTGAGCTTTAAACTCCCGGCTTAGAATCAAATTCTGAAATTCAGTTTCAGTTCCAGAACTATGGTACTGAATTCTGGGTGAGAAAGTGTACTTTAGATCTAGCTTCTGAAAATGGAAAAAATCAAGCCTTGAATTCTGAAACTGAAACAGAACAGAACTGAACCCTAGAATTGGATTTTGGTTTGAACTGAACGAGTCAAGTACGCAGGCTAGAATGAATGAGGTATTAAATGTATTTGAATTGTCATACTACTGAAAATTTTATCACAAATAACTGATAATATTTCTAATAACGTGGAGAAAATATATATAAAGATCTCAGCGACCATAAAAAATGGATCGTACTTGATTTTTTAAACAGAATAGAAACATGAAATATATTTAGAAAAACACTTTTTAAACAAATTTGGTTTTTTAACGGTGCTATGAAATTCATTCTTTTCGCAACATTTAAATCTGTATTTTTCAGGAGAAATAAAATATAGATCAATCTGTATATGTGGCAACACTGTTTCGCACGGTATATTTCGAAACAACACCCATACTAGTATAAAGATGTGTTCTACATCAATTAGGTTTCGCACGAACATGACATAACCTCACAAAATGAGCTGGATGAACATCGTTTGACAGCTAACAGTGTTTTGTTTACGTTTTCATTCTAATTTGAAAACGTGTTGATATATATGTAAACAAACCATCGATAAAAGTCAAAAAATGAACTTTATACATCACGAGTTCATTAGTGATGTCATCTTGCAAAACCTAATACTAACATTTTCGCATTGCATGAGAGCGGTGCCCGTCGAAATTGAATATGTTGAGGACGGTGCAAACATTTTCAACTTCCATTTTGATGAATTTGATGCTTTTGGTATGAAATGGAGAAAAATGATTTAGTTCTCATTGATGAACTGTAGTGCCTTATATTGTCACGACCAACCGGATCTGCATTTAGACATAACTGAGATGGCTCTTGCGAGTACACTCGGTAAAATCGTTCGAAATTTTACTTGGAATTCATTTTGAACGGAATCAATAGGTGCATTTGGAACTCACTATGAATTCCTACTCAAATTCCGGACATCTTAACTGGGCAGCGCTTCCATGACGACTGACGACTTCCACTGACAGGCTTTCCTTGTGGTTTTGCTGAGTACCCGTCCGCAACTGTTCGTCACAATTCTGCTGTTCGGCGCTCGCTTCATTCCAAAATGTTGCTCTCCCGTACATCTTGCTCCGACATCCGTTGCTCAGAAAATGATGGGAAAAGTTGAATGTTCATATTTTTTACCGATGCAAATATACAGCAGCAGTTATTTTGTTTTTATGTCGTTTATTTATACCCGGCTTTAACCAAGTTGTGGTCGTTCGCCGAAAAGTTATTTTGTTCTCTTCCTCAGAACGCCTTCTGATGGGGCCAAATTAGACAGGTTTTTCAATAGTGTAACACATGGATCAATAAGTCCCGAGACTAACATTGGAAACAACATTTGTTTTGCAAATTTTTTTTTATTCATCAACATAATCACCTTTTAGGGTGATACAATGGTTCCAACGTTTTTCCAATTTTTCAATACCATGTTTATAAAAAAAATATCTTTCGCTTCAAAATAAGCTCCAGTTTCAGCAATGACCTCCTCATTTGAGCCAAATTTTTTTCCCTGGAGCATTTTTTTAAGATCAGCAAAGAGCCAGTAGTCACTGGGGGCTAAATCTGACGAGTATGGGGGTGGGGAAGCAGATCAAAGCCCAATTCGTTCAATTTCGCCATTGTTTTCATCGACTTGTGGCAGGGTGTTTTTGTTCCATCGAAAGCAATCGCGGCACCCACTTGGAATAAACCATTTTCATGCTCAATTTTTCATGAAGGATAGTAAATACACTTCCATATGATATCTGTGTCATCTCAGCAATCTCACGGAGCTTCACTTTACGATCTTTCATTATAATTTTTGTCACTTCACTCACATTTTCCGGTGTAACGGCTTCCACAGGTCTACCCGAGCGTTCCGCGTCATTTGTGTCGGTACGACCACGTTTAAACTCGGTGAACCACCGACAAATCGTTGCTTTTGATGGACAAGAGTTCGGATAACATTTTTCAATCCATTGTTTCGCTTGTACGGTTTTTTTACCCATTAAAAACAATGTTTTATCAAAACACGAAACTCGGTTTTTCCATTTTTTAAACAAACTACAAAACGACTTTACTCCAACCTCGATAACTCAGCTGTTTCTGGTCGGATCGACTTAAAATTTTGACCCGTTTCAAGCAAAGGTTAGTATTCTAGAAAGACGCGGTTACTGGTTTACTACGAGCGCCATCTCTGCTTTAGTCTCGGGACTTATTGATCCATGTGTTACTATCAAAAATCTTCATTGTTGTACACGTTCAAGTTGAAAAATTTCGAAACTCTTGGTACAGGGTCCGGCACTCGAAGTGTAACCAACTTCAGACCTTCGAGCCTGGCGTCAAGGTAAATGCGACATATTATCGGGAAAGTATTCTGGAGGTTGCTTTGAAGCCGTGGGCAGACAAACATTTCGGTGGCAGACCATGGACGTTTCAGCAGCACTCGGCACCGTCTCACAAAGCTCGAGTGAACCAAGAATGGCTGAAAAACAACGTTCCGAACTTCATCACGTCCACACAATGGCTCTCGAATTCACCAGATGCGAATCCAATGGATTATTCTCTTTGGGCCATTTTGGAGAGCAAAGTCCGAACTAAAAGATACACCAGTCTCGAGGCGCTGAAAAAAGCTATTGTCCGCGAGTGGGCCAAAATACACCTGCAAGTCACATTCGGGCAGCTTGCGATTCGTTTTTTGACCATCTCAAGGCCATAGTCAAGGCAAAAGGTGGTCATATCGAGCAAAAGTGAATTGATTCTGAATTTTGTATTATTTTTACACATTTTGTACTTTGAATTAAGTAAAAGTAATTTTCCAAACTGAATTTATGGCCTTTTTAATTGGTTACACTTCGAGTGCCGGACCCTGTAGTTAGATTATATGAATCGTTCTACAGATCAGCTTACAAAATACTAGAAATGCAAACACGCGTCATAAGTATTTCTCTTTGATACTTGTTAATACCAAACATTTCAGAAAAGTTTAATTTTGAATTTTTTGAGATTATGTCATACACATGAAAATGTTATCATGATTTGATGATCATATAGCAAAATTATGTTACATTAATAAGAGATATTCACCATCGAAAACATATCACTCTTTCGGAGGGGAAATTTTGAAAAGGCACCCCATAGTAAAACAAGTCGTATTCACAAAAGAACGAGTAAAACCGTGATTAATCCACCTAGCAGTGAGATGATACCTTTTTTTATCAATCCGCATGTGTTTTGTGCATGGATATTCTTAGGTGTTTTAGTTCTCATAACATTATTTTAATTATCGTCATTTTAGACTGCAAATTGAAAATTTAATCACTCATTACCCTGTAATGTCGAAACTGCAAATCGCATCGAATTTCAATCTTAACGTGTGACAATCGTTTGAACATTCCATGAGATGTCGAAGTAAGTTCCACTTTAGAGCTTTTCATCATTATTTATGGTACTTCCAGAGCCGGTATTCAGGAACTAACACTACCCAAAATGATTCGAATGGCCAGAAATTAATACGCCAAACAATTTACATCTTCTATATCGGTATGAATTTTAAAAACTCATCATCTATACTTCCAGAATTGGATGAAATTCATCAATTTTGTATGGGACCTTAAGTCCTTTAATTTGAATTTTTGTTTTAGAAGTTCGATTTGGCCTTTTTGAGAAAATGATTGAGCTTTGAGAAACGATTCGATACTGGAATCAGAATTCTAAAATCGGTGTAGCCGAAATCAGTTAAATTCACCTGAGGAGTGTGTAGACATCTTTGAGAAATTGTAGTGCGAATGAAAATTTGGGGTACATTCCGAATCCAAGAACGAACACCGCTTAAATTGAAATAAATTTATTCGACTATCCAAATCTGCAAACCCGATAAACCTGATTAATTTATGTGAAATAGACATTTTTATACTAATCACCCTGTATCTCCTAGACCAGAAGTCGGATCTGACTACAAAGTAAGATGTTATATAGGATTTTAAGACCTCTCATTTGAATCATAGATGATTCTTAGATTTCATTTGAATCTTAGATCGGTTCAGCCATCTCGATAAAAATGAGTTGCATTATTTTAATTTCGTTTCACATATCATCCTGTGGGTCCGCAATCAGAAGTCGGATCCAAACGTAATTCATGAACCTTGTTTGGGAGTATACTGCTTTTCATATGAATTTGAGTTTGTAAAAAACGGTTTAGCCATCTCCGAGAAAATTGAGTGAAATTATTTGACACACACGCATTTGCTGATCTCGACGAACTGAGTCGAATGGTATATGGAAATTATGTTCTTCCAGCATTTATTGCTGTAAATAGTTTAAATCAATATAAAAATGTCGATATCTCCGTTGAAAATGGACGGATTTTAACAATCTATGGCTTGTTGGATAGCTATTACCATGTGGAATCTAAGTATAGAATAGCACCCCAAATAGTATCGTGATGAGAATGCGGCATTAAAAGAAAATGTCAATCGCTGTGACATGGCACACTGTTCATTAAAAAACTCTACACATGTTTTATATGCGAGCCTGTATATAAGTTTTTCGATGCTTAGTGGATTTACTGATCAATCGGGATAGTGCATTTTGTCGAGATTTGGCAAAATATTTTGCAGAACTCATCAGTAATTGAAAGTCATCCCGAAATCAGCGAATGCGTTTGCTGAAATTTGAAATATGCGAATATATCACCGAAATTCGACAAGGCTACTGTCATTCACATTTTATATTTTCGCTTTATCCAACACAATTATTTTCTGACGAAATATTTTGGAGAAATTTTCCGGTGGTCATTAGAAAAAATTTACGGCATTTTAGAATTAGTCCTAAAGGAAGAGCTTGAGTTTTTTTATATTTAAAAGATATTTTTTTCAGGCCTATTTGCGTACAAGCTTTACGGGGCCGATTTAGCTGAGTTTTTAGATAATTTTTTTTTGTATTGGATCACGTTGTCACCCTTTTTCTTCCACCGATGCGGCAATGAATGACGAGATGAACAGGAGGAGCTTCCATTTTCCTCCTGTTCGACTCGTTATTCATTGCCGCATCGGTGGTATTGTTGTTAATTTCCGTCTTCTTTTCGTTTTCTTTATTGTTCGTTGCTAGTTGCTGTAGATGCGTCTTGTTGTACATTGTTTGCAGTTGCTGGTTGGTTGTATGGTAAGTTGTTAATTTCAGCTGGTGTACTTTGTTCTATAGGGGATACATTGGATGGTTTCGTTGAACGTTCACTGTTGTTGGTGACTGTCACAGGTGTACTGGGGTTGTTTGGGGTTGGTGTGAAGGAAGCACCGTTGTCCTTTGGTTTAGTTGTATCCTTGTCCAGTTTATCACTTGGCTTACCGTAGTGAACAGCTTTTTGGTAATATTGACTTGTGGCCATCTGATTATCATAGGTAACAAGTGATTTGCACAAGATTCTTGTATCCTGACCGAATGTCACATAAGCAGGTATAGGTCGCCTCAAGCGCATGCGTAACAAACGTACGCCATTTAGAATACCGGGGAAAAAATTCTTCCACTTTTCCTTTTAGATAGAGAGAATCTCTCCGTATTGGGACATAGTTTTGCGAATACTTGAGGGAAGATCATGCACACGCACTTCTATAGCACTATCTTCCATATATACTGGAATGTTGTACTTGATATTTTCATGCTCCACATAGTGCACATTATTATTGTCTTTTGCGAATTGAATTGCATCCAACTCTTTATAGAACTGGATATAAACAGTATTATCTGTCTTATTGCATTGAAGTAAATGCACACGTTTAATGTCAAGATGCATTTGCTCTTTAAGCAAACCTTCAAGTTTTCGTATCGAAGGTCGAATTTTGCACTGTCTGAAGTCAACAACAATTGTAATCTTTCGTGTCGGCGGTAGCTTTTGTTCGTTTGGTTCACTCATTTCGAGGTCGTTCTATTGTTCACTACACAATACTGTATTTGGTTTCTTCTGTCCCGAACGTAAGCGGTCTTGTTTTATCGACTAAATTGGATGAGATGAGAAAGCGAACTGAAGAGCTTGAGCTTGAGCTCGAGCTTGAACTTGAACTTGAACTTGAACTTGAACTTGAACTTGAACGTGAACGATCACCTCTACTCCGTTACTGATTAGGATTAGCTGAAATTGTACAGAGAATTTCTAGATGATCAGACCTGGGACTGGCAAATCATCGTTCGATGTACATCTTCTGATAATCCCTGAATTTATTGATCAGTACCGGTGCCGGCCAGGCCCGAACATAGATCGACTAAAGAATGGGAAGGGATGTTTGTCAAACACTTGTTGTTACTAGAAGCCGTATATACTACTGCGCACTCCACAAGTACTACGGGAGAATAATATTTATTAGTATCAATTTCAGTAATGTTAGTACTTGTGCGCGACCTAATATTTTCCGGTTTCAAGATGCTCGGTTGCATCACAAAACTCACGGACTTCCCGAGTAAACATTTCAACAATTTCCGATTCTGAAGTCCCGGAAAGTCTTAATTCACAGTTCCTAATCGTGGAAACTGAGGGAAAATCTTAAACGCTATCGCGGAACGAATAACAACTTGACCGCTACAGTATAAACGAGCGAATAGAACTTAGACAAAATAGTTGAATCATTGTAATGACACATTGAAATCATCCGAAAGCTCTATTTAACTGATAAAGTAAGTATATTAATTATCGTACAAATTATAACAAATCATTTTAAATCACCAAACAAAGATCAATAGACTTCACGCACGTATTTATTGTTTATCATTTCTACTATATTATTTACTGTGAAAAATAGCTTCGCAGCCGGCTTAAATTATTTACTTTACATCTATCGGAGTTACGTGAACATTTATAGGTATTTAGTTGATTCTTATTATTCAATTTGTAATCTTGAAAGACAAACCATGGAAGAAGAAAAAACTACAAATTGTTGTAGATTATTTATAGAAATCGAATTTTATTCCATAACCTGATTTCAGTGGTGGGAATTCATTATAGGATATGCCTAAAAACGACATGTCAACCAACATATTCAACAAATGGCTTTTAGTCAGAATTGTAAATTTCACGATTACACGTACATGAAATAGAAGTGATGTATTTTGTATGCATACACGAAAACAAAATGATAAAATTGATCTTCAATTGTATGATCAAATATAAAAAACCTATTTTAATCCACCTAGTGGTGTAATGATGCCTTTCTCATATTACTCATTACATCATAAATATAACCGTGAAATTCGCAAATTTTGAACCAATACGTTTGTGAAAATCGATTTGGCCATCTCCAAGAAAAGTGAGTGAGATCCTTTTTGCAATTTTTAATCACTTTTTCCAATTCTTCCGAAACCGGATTCAGATGAACGGAATAGCCGAAGTTGGTTCGTTTGCTATTAACAAATATGACCTACAAATTGGAACAGTTTTGAACGTAGGTAAACCTATACTTACTATCTCATGCTCTATTTCGATTAAACCAATTAAACGAAATCTAACAAACGAAACGAACCTGCGTTTTTGTTACTTCTGCATATGTAAGTCAAGCTAAACAGCATAAAACATGTGATAGGATTATTATTTCTATTATTATTATTATTATTATTATTATTATTATTATTATTATTATTATTATTATTATTATTATTATTATTATTATTATTATTATTATTATTATTACTATTTTTATTGACATCACTATACAACGTGTACGAAATAGAACAAAGCACGCCTTGTTCGTTTTGTTTTTTCTTCTTCTTTCGGTGTTGTACATATTGTCACTCTATATGGCGATTTGAAAACTTTGACACTCATCGCCCTGTAACTGCGGAACCGGAAGTCGGATCCGGATGAAATTTTACAGTAGCTTTAAAGACAGTATGAACTTCAATTCAAATCAAGGTTTGTGAAAATCGGTTCAAGCATCGCAGAGAAATCGAAATGAATTTAGTTTTAGGAGTTTTCTTCTCCACTTTCGGTGCTTTCGGAACAGGAAAAGAGGGTACCAGTAGTGCCGAATTAAGCTTTTATGCTCACAAACTAACAAGCTCTGCAAACTAGAAGAATTTATCAGACAGTTTTATGGGATTTGTACCTGTCATTAACCATCGTTCGTGTAAAAATTCTAATGAAATTGGTAATTTTCCACTTATCACGCTGTAGTTCCGGAACCGGAAGTCGCAATCAGATAAAATGTTTTACAACTTTTTAGAATATTATAAGACCTTTCATTTGAATCTTAGTTTGCGCAAATCGGTTGAGTTGTTCCAGAGATAATAGAGTGTAAACTTTTTCTCAAATTTTCACATATTACCATATAACTCCGGAACCGGAAGTTGGATTCAAATGAAATTCAATAGCAAGCTATGGGACCATAATACCTTTTATTTGAATCTTAGTTTGTGAAAATCGGTTAAGCCATCTCTGAAAAAAGTGAGTGCATATTTTTTTCCATTTTTTTGTACATATTATCCTATATCTCTGGAACCGGAAGTCGGATGGGAATGAAATTCAATAGCAGGCTATGGGACCATGAGACCTTTCATTTGAATCTTAGTTTGTGAAAATCGGTTCAGCCATCTCTGAGAAAAGTGAGCGCATATTTTTGTTGCATACACACACACATACACACACACACACACACACACACACACACACACGGACGGACACACACACACACACACACAGACATTTGCTCAGTTCGTCGAGCTGAGTCGAATGGTATATGAAATTCGGCCCTCCGGGCCTCGGTTAAAAAGTCGATTTTCACAGTGATTGCATAGCCTTTCTATATGAGAAAGGCAAAAACCTGTTTTAATCCACCTAGTGGTGTAATGATGCCTTTCTCATATCAATCATACTATCATATATAATATTGTGGTATTATTCAAAATAATTTTCTTCGATTCTTAAAAGAATAACCGAAATCAATTTGTTTGACCGTTTACTGATAAAAACTATCAGTTGGAAAAGATTTGAGGTCGATTAGGAAATTTTTTTAGGTTTTTCCCCATTTTCAGTGATGGTATACAATTTTTAACCCACTTTACCCTATATTTCCGGATCCGGAAGTCGGATCCGCATGAAATTCAGGAATTAGGTATGAGACCACAGGACCTTTCATTT
Source organism: Malaya genurostris (assembly GCF_030247185.1). Classification (NCBI taxonomy): domain Eukaryota; kingdom Metazoa; phylum Arthropoda; class Insecta; order Diptera; family Culicidae; genus Malaya; species Malaya genurostris. The sequence continues at coordinate 100,201,344 of NC_080572.1, forward strand.
GAATCTAATCATCTATGAGAAAAGTTAGAACACATATTTTATTTTTTTTGCACATTTTACCCCATAACTCCCGAACCGGAAGCCGGATCCAAATAATATTCAGGAATTTTGTATAGGACCACAAGACCTTTAATTTGAATCTAAGTTTGTGAAAATCGGTTCAGCCATCTCCGAGAAAAGTTAGTGCAAAAAGACGTTACATACACACATACGCACATACACACAGACATTTTGCGTACTCGACGAACTGAGTCGAATGGTATATGACACTCGGCCCTCAAGGCCTCGGTTCAAAAGTCGGTTTTCACAGTGATTACATATCCTTTCTATATGAGAAAGGCAAAAACCTGTATTATTAGTCCACTTACTGGTGTGATGATGCTTTTCTCTTGTAATTGACACAGTATAATTGAAACATTTTTTGACTCGTTTTATTAAGATAATTTGTATTTATTTTTGGTTCAAATTTATTCAGATTGATTCGGTCAGTTCACAAAACCATGCTTCAGTGCTTACGTCACATATTAGCCAACATTTCTCAAATCAAATGTATCAGCAATAACCCATTTCAAATTGATATTCGGTCACTTTCTGGAATAATTGTGTGGATAGAAAATCAAAATTGATTTTTTGGTTATTTTACTTGTACGGCTATATCTCTGGAACCGGAAAGCCATAACCTGTATTGTATTCCTTTTTGAGCAATTTGACCTTTTGTTTCAACGGATTTCTCAGCCGATTAATTGTGTACAGAACCATTGCTTGGCTAGTGCTACGATCGCACTGAAACTAAAAATCCTTCCAGGTCGGGGCTCGAACATATAACAACTGGCTTGTTAAAGACTAGTGCCCTGTACATTGAACTGCTAACCCGGGAACTGGATGAGAGAACAAATTGAACTTCGAACTCGATCCACAATTCAATATTAGTATCGATAGAGATCCGTTCATGTATATCCGATAAAATTGAGCGGCAATGAGTTTTGTCGTTTACGTCACTTATACCATTATATCACCAGAACCGGAAATGACAGACATATGATCTTCAAACATGATCCACGACTCAATAAAATCTTTCAAACGAGTCTAAGCTTGTTGAAATCGGTACAATCATCGAAGCAAAAAAAAGACGAAAACACCTGTTTTAATCCACCTAGTGGTGTAATGATGCCTTTCTCATGTATAATATTGTGGTATTTTATTCAAAAAATTTCTCTTCGATTTTTGAAAGAAACCAAGAGATTGTTTGTGCAATAACTAGTATAACAGACAGAATAAAACAGTGCTTTGATTGCGTAGGTCATCCTTAAGAAAGCAAAGTGGGTTCACTATTATATGCACTTCCGGCATCGGAACCCGAGAGCCGGTATAGTCAAAGTCGGTTCGTACGGCCACCAACTAACATGACATACAAACTCTACCAGTACGCACTCTAAATTACGATTTAAATGTTTGTTGCATCCGAAAATATGCAGTAATTTTTGGTAGCACTATAAGACCTTTCAATTGACCTTAAGATTGGAAATAACGGTTTAGAGTCCAGTTTATAACATTTTGTACGGTTTTTGTGCCGCCAGTTTAAGTGACGGTGTACAATATTGAACACACTTTACGGAACCGGAAGTCGGATCTGGATGAAATTCAGGAATTCCGTATGGGACCGGAAGACCTTTCATTTGAATCTAAGTTTGTGTAAATCGGTCAAACCATCGCTGAGAAAAGTGAGTGAGATCCATTTTGATATAGTTGCCAACTGATAATGACTATCGATTTGTGTAGTTTTGAGACCAGTTTAGAAATTTTTTACGTATTTTGTTTCGCCGGTTTAAGTGACGGTGTACAATAATGAACACACTTTACCCTATAACTCCGGAACCGGAAGTCGGATCTGGATGAAATTCAGGAATTCCGTATGGGACCACGAGACCTTTCATTTGAATCTAAGTTTGTTAAAATCGGTTCAGCCATCTCCGAGAAAACCTAGTGAGATTATTTGACACATACACACACACAGACATTGCTCAGCTCGATGAACTGAGTCGAATGGTATATGACACTTGGCCCTTCGGGCCAATTTTCACTAGTCGGTTTTTCAAGTGATTGCATAACCTTCCTATATGAGAAAGGCAAAACGTCATTAAATCATGAAATCGATTAATACATTTTTTACATTCCAAGAAAATGCCATCCGTATTGATAAATTTTAAAGAAATTTAGTGAAATCGGATCTTCAAAGAACTAACGCAAAATTTTCGAAGAGCTAGTTATGAAGTTCTCTAGTTAATATAGTCAGTGATTTCGACAAGAGTTGTGTAGTCCTATGTCTTTATTTCGAACTAGCTCATAGGGCTGTCATTTGTATTTTTTTTAAATATATTATTCCATTGAGTGTCAAGTAATTTAATTATCGAAATCGCATGTAAAATTTCGACTGCAATTACAATAGATCCTATGTTCCCAAACAAAAATTATATCTATTCACGTGACTGGAAAGACAAATCAAATATTTAAGTGCATGTTTATTCATCACACCAACCGATTAGAGCGGAATGTAAACAATCTGATTTAAATCGATCGTGAACTGGTGCTTTAGGTTTTAAATGTGTGAATCGTTCCGAACGGTTGACATAAAGTCAATGTTCATTTGCATATTTCCTGTTTGACGAAGTCATTGATGTCGCGCATGAGCTGTTCATCGCGCTTGAGTATGGTACATTCATGTGAAAATTATCGACCAAACAAACCGAAAACTCGTTTGTTTACAGGAGTTTAAATCCCTGTGTTTACATGCTCGTTAGTTGTGCAGTTGATTGGTTCGAAGGGAAATAATCTAGTAGATTACCGATAGTTTTTAGTTTATTAATCTATCAATGAAACATGTGCAATAGATCCAAACCTACCAAATGATATTTCGTTTGTCAAGTTTTTTTAGAGCTGCAAATAAATTTTCATTGTTACATATATTGGGAAACTATTCAAATTGATAGAAAAAGAGAAAAATCGGTGAACTGGGTTAACGTAAATTATACTAGTGAAAATAAATATTTCATTTCCGTAGTATTTCAATCTACGGTGATGAAACTACACATTATCAAGCAAAATAATACTTACAATTTTTTAATACAGCGAGAGTGGCACTAGCAAAAGCTGACCCGCAAAACCATCAATTATTCAATCAAAATCAGCTGAACTTACAAAAAGTCAAGGAGTCAATCGATGTGACCGACATCCGCGATTCATGAGCACCGAACAAAAGTGAAAGCCCCCTCCAAATTGGCGTTGGTATCGAAAGTCAATTCACTTCTGCGGATGATTGCATCCGAAAATAATGGTAACAGTAGCAGTAATTGCCTCCACCAAACGCAACACAGCATCCCGGGAAGCAAGTGAAAAGAAACAGGGGAGATGCGAAGGTTGAAACGAAATGATCTTTTTCCCACCTCAAACTCAAGCGCAAGTAGAAGTCAATCAACCGACTGCTTCTTGAAATCGATACCGAAAGTCATTATCTGTTTTCGTTCAATTACAGCTGCCTGTCTTCGATGGGAGATGGAGCGTGAATACGATTTTTTTTTGTTTTTCAATTTTCCCTCTTCTGCGACTGAACGAAAATCATTCATACAAAATGGTTTCTAGGTCAAGGCCATGAATATCGAGCATATGAGCGTCGTGGTACGATGGGCTTCTCAAATGAAGGTTTTTTCCTACCATTTGCGATAAGAACGCGAACTTCAGGTTTCAGTGAAAGCAATTTTGGTTTGAAAGATTGTTTTTGTTTCTCGTAATCCAAGACGAAAGTAAAATGGGATATGGCATTTTGGATATTTCACCATCTTGAGAGTGGTCCGCAATCGATTCGCAAGTTATTTTTCGATGGAGAACAAAGCGATATAACACTTTTGTAGTCGAATGGATTTTCATTCGCAAAGCTTTGTTGTTCGAAGTAATAGCAATGCCAATTTTTTTCAGCATAGTGTACTTGCGTTCGGTTTGCTTCTCATTGACTTTCTGTGGAGGTCTAACGAATAATGAATTATATACTCGGTCCTTTTCAAACTGTTTAGTACTGTCATTTTCAAAGAAATGCGATTTCTAGCTGTTCTAAGAATAGCAACGCAATCAAAAAGGTTTTGTTAAACCAGTAAAGTTTTGAAAATAATAATTAGTTTATTACGCTTTTAGGTGGTATTCTAACGCTTGGTATCAATGAAAATATGTCCTGTATTATTTAAGAAAGATTAGATTCTCGAAGCATTACCCATTACTAGCATATACACTGGTACTTCAATTTACGCGCAGAGCCGGGGGTGCGTAAATTAAATTTCGCGTAAATTAAATAAAACATCGCGTTATTTCAAATTTTTCGCGTAAAAAAATGTTTTTCTAATTTCATTTGATTTTAGTGTAAATAACATGAACAATCCTACTACGTCCGATGCTTTAGGGCCTGAGGACCCTCTGAGTATGTACTGAGTCTATGGAAATGCTTAAGAGATGTTCCAATATCCAAAAACTACTTGGAGTATTATCCTTACGGACTGTGTCATAGAAAGAACTACATCGGCTAATGCCTTTTTTATTTGTGGTTCATACTTTTAGAGGTACACATTGCTTACTTGTCTATTTATAGCTGTTCCAGGTAGGTTCCCAGTCGTCCAAGAACTTCAGTGAAAACAGATCTTAAGATCTACTCGAGCATTCAGCAATCTATGCAGTCTTTCAATGCTGATCATAGTCGTAGAGCTACATACTGCTTGCTTGAGTATTTTGACCTTTTCTCGGAACATTCCCAGCTGTCTAAGAACTTCTGTGAAAACAGGTCTTAAGATCTACATGATCATTCAACAGTTTATGTATAATTTTTCAATGCTGTTCATAGTCGTAGAGCTACAACTCCAGGTAGTTTGGGATGGCATAAAGCAATCATAATTGTCGTATTGATCGCATGTGACATCACAAATATGTACCGAGAACGATAAGGTCCTTAATGCACTTTGTTACACTGGTAGATCTTAAGGCCTGAACTTTAGGTAGTTTTTAAACGGAACGTCGATTATGTTGGTAGAGCTTAAGGCTTTTTCCGAGGAGGTTTTGGATGTGCAAGTTCTTCTACAGATCTTATCACAGTGTGTCAATTTTCTGTGAATAGTTCTACGAGTACATACCGCACTCAACCGTCATATAAGAGTGATTATATACAATATTTGCTTTCCAGATAATTCTTGGAATGCCCACGATTGTTTTAAGGAGTGTATCGAAAATAAGCTATCCAAAAATTTTCAAATTATGATAAAAAACGATATTTTATTCAAACTAAAAATAGATCCTTTATTAAACGAGGTTAAACCTGAAAACCGGATGAAATTTAGGTTATTCCTTCACGAATTTTCGAACTTTTGATCGAACGCTCTTCATCAAGTTCCGGACAAGTGTTGCATCCCATTTTTTAGACGCTTGAGCCCAAATTTTTTTGAACTCCTGCATGTTCCCAGCTGCCTTACCAGTCTTCTTGAAGACCCTCTTAACGATTGCCCAGTAACGTTCAATGAGTCGAAGCTGAGGGCAATTTGGTGGATTGATATTTTTCTCAACGAAATTTATACCCTTTCCTTTTACGCTGGATCATTCCGACACTCGTTCCTGATTTTTTGGGCAAATCACGTATTGACATTGATTTGTTCTTCATGCTTAGATATACCACTTTCTGGTCCAGTTTCGGGTTGGAAGAACCGGGGTTTCTGCCTCTTCCTGGTAGCTCATCTAAAGAATAGTGATCCTCAAACTTATTAATAATGGTTTTAACACTGGCATGATGAATTCCAAACCGCTTCACCAATTTTCGTAGAGTAATACTTAGCCATGTGTCCAGAACCTTAATTTTCACTTTCTTTTCAATACGCGACATTTTGAAAACGCAGAATTTCAACCGCACAAACAAGTAAACAAACGAAAGTCGACAGCCAAATGCACTGCATGCTGTGATCTGAGCATATAAAACCATCACAAATACATGCGTACAACACAAATGAATGTGGATAGCTTATTTTCGATACACTCCATATTTAGATTCTTTGAAACTAAACAATTCATTATTGTACATTTCACAATATTCAATTTCCTGAAGCATGTTAGATATTTTTGTATATGTATATAAATTAAGATTTCCTTCATTATAAGAATCTTTTTCTAAGCGATCATCGCGTAAATTAAATAAAAAATTGCGTTATTTCAAACAAACGCGTAAATTAAATTCGCGTAAATTAAGGTTTTAGTGTATCATTTAAAACATCTAATTTTCAGTGGTGAAATTAGATTCAGTAACGAACTTAGAAATATTGAAATATAACTCCACCTCTTTATTAAACCGAGACCAATGGAATAGATCTTCCTGGCTTTTTAAGTTACTACCTACACACAGGGGACAAACAAACATCTTCCTATCCCAAACAAGTTTTTTTCAAGGTTAGAAATCTACCTACATCCGCTTCATATAAAAAGAACAACATTGCAGCACTCTTTCAATAAATCATTAAAAACCTGGTACACTGATGAAGAATATAAATAATATTCGATATACGTATCTGTATTCTAACGTTTGATACGCTTTTGTGAAAATAGTGACTCTGTGAGAGTGTATTGACGTGACATAGTAGAATTAAACAGTACTATTAGTGACAATATTCTACTAACAGCTCCAACGAAAAACTAGTGACTAAGCACGTTTGTGATTCGTTTTCTGTCATTGTCGATTATCGAAGCCTCGTTTGAGTACAAGCAGGAAAAAAATATTGTCCAAGGTCCAACCAAGGATGGCTTTTATCGTATCAAAGAACGTTCACTGGCAACTCTTCAACGATTGAATCAGTGCCATCAAAGAGAGACGGATATCATCGCAACAACAAAAACCCGGCATGGCTCATTGAACATAGAATCGACACCAGTGCGAGAGCGAATTTCTCTCGATAACGTTTCTGAGAATCAAAGGTTAGGACGCTGCTGTGGGGATCCTCTCTGAAGCAACAGACGGTCGCTTATTCTCGTTTCGCGATCCGATTCTATACAGGCAGTTGATAATTGCGATAGAATCATTTTACTATTGCCGCTTATTCTAACTATGTGCATATAACCTTTGTATAAGTTGTGTCTATGAAAATGTCTGTGAATCCTCCACACAAGGGTTTTGAAATATTACAACCTAGTACGAGAATCATCAAGCTGAATCATCATTTCGATTTTCTGCGATAATTGTCAACTTGCGATTCTCTCTTGGGAAATTCCACACAGGAACGATCATTATCAGACTGTAAATTTTTTAAGGGCGTGAAATACTCAGAGTATGAAGTGGAGCGAAGATATGTAACCAAATTCTCTCACGGTGCATGCATTGAGAGACTCGATTTCTTGTAGCATCTACTACCGGATTGAAAATGTTGTATACAATATAGATTGCAATATAGATAGCAGCTTCTGTCAAATTTTCGGCAATCACCAACACTGGTGACAACCTCAAATCTGGTTTGATACAGCCAATGGGTTCTTGAAAACAACCATTATAAATAGAATGACTAAATTTACCGTCTTAAACGGGGGGTAGCGTCTAAATGATGAAAAAATCATAATTTTAGCGATTTTTTCAGAATTATCGTTTAAAAAAATAAACTCAAATGTTTTGCATGACAAAGAGCATCATTCGAAAAATATTTTGTAATTTTTTCGTGGAAAAATAGCGCAGACTGATCAGAAGTGAACAAATCGAAGCAGCATAGTTAGAGCAGAAGTTTTTTTTAGACCCCAACGTTTCTGTTTAATTTTTGAACTTTTTTTAATTTTTGGTGGTTGTTCAAAGAGCAAACTACGACTTTTAACGAAAAAATACGCTATTTTGAAACTGTAAAACTTCCCCAAAGTAACAAGCAACGACAAGGAAAACGTTGAGGTCTGGTTTTTTATATGTAGAAAGTGTGTAAAAGTTTTTAACAAACTTGGTACAGTGGTGGTGCGGACTTTCAAAACCTGTCTGTTTTGTCTATAAAATCGATGGAAACAATTTATTACTCAAGGGGTCTAATATTTTCAAAAAAATCATATTTTTTTATTTATAATGAAACATTTCAAGAAAGTTTTGACAAGTTTATAAGTCAATCGAAGCAAAAGTCTTGGGCCTGTGTACCGAGCTCTTACTCCTTCGCAGTATGAGATAAGCAAAGATTATGGCCCATAACTTGCAGAGATTTGTTCCGATGGAAATTTCACAGAATATTCTTTAAATGTTTACTATAAGAAAATACAAAGAAAAAAATTAATGATTTTTCAAAAGTGTTAGACCCTACGCGCCCAATAAACAACAAGCACAAATGTGTCTCCCACATTATTAGTCAATTAAACCCAATGCAATTAACCATTGAAAATATCGCGTATATCTATGTGTCGGCTCCGCACGATTCGCTTTGTGCGATGATTTTGCGGTTGAAGTTTTTCGTCTTACTTTGGTACTGAATTTCACCTCAATACTTGTTGATACCCAACATTTTAGAAAAGTTCAATTTTGCGTTATTTGCGGGTTTCTCATGCTACTGAAAATTTTATCACAAATTGCTGAACATATTTCATATGGTTTGAAAAAAAAAATAATGTTGCTGTTTTTAACACAACAAGAGATATTCACGATTAAGTTCTACCCATTCTTGCACAGAGTGAATTTTGAAATGGCGCCCCATAGTAAAGTAAGACGTATTCACGTCAAAACATAATGTTAAAACTATTGTTTTGTCATTTATGTCGTTTTCGCTTGAGAAAACTGACAAAGGGTAGTTTCATCAAACAAACACTTTTTACGCTTACTTACTTTTTTGGTTTGACAGCAGTTAGGGTGGAAACTGGGTTAGGTTTGGTATCAAGCGAAAACGACATAAGAATCTTTTTACGAAAACTTCTGTTCGTATCATCTTTTTTCGTTCAACAAATCAGTTTAGCAAGAGTAAATAGTATATTTTCAAATAGGTATTTTCATGCGCTCATAAAATTTTCATCACATGAATACGTAATTTGCAATATAGCGAAGTAAAAGAAATATCGGTATTTAAAAAAACATAACAATATCATTAGGTAACGTGTTTGAAATCAATGCGACGTTTCGAGCCTCAGTCCCGTTTTTGATTGTCTCCATAGTAGCAAGATAATTCAAAACAAAACAAAAGTGGGTCACCTTTGTTCAGGAAGAAATAATTCCCATTCCGTATCACAACTCAAACCTACTGAAATGTGCCTACGGGTAATTCGAAATAATAAAAAAAACAAACCAGCGGTGATTGGTGAAGTGCGTGCGTCGCCAGAAAGAATAATAAATCTTTTCTCCGTCGACATCGCGCCCAATAAGTTGAAACACTGAAACAGCCGTTATACTGGAATTGCTGGTTCTCATCCATCCGTGTCGGACACTGCGTCGGAGCATTCGAGCAGCTAGAGTAGTAGCACTTCAGAATCCGTTTTCACTAGATGAATCAAAATCTCTCGGTAGAATGTGGCATTCGCTTAATTATCCTAATATATGAACCAAATGTTGTGCCCCTTACCATAACAGTACATTGCCTGTTTTCATAAAAAAACAATCTTCCGCGTTTTCAGGTGACCAGTTAATCAAAAGTGGCATTTAATAAAAGCTTCGAATATCTTCTAATTGAAATGGCCAAGCCGTTGTTTGCCGCGGTGGTTGGAATTTATTACCCACTTACGAGTCAATCCTCGTCGTTAACACTCAAGTGCTGACATATGCTTCGTTAGCTCTCGATAGCTGATTAAGTGGGACTTGATGCTTCCTACTCTGTCCCACTAACCCGGGCGTGCTAGACTGCATGCACAATACGTACTTTTCTTCACAAGTGGGTCGTGATTCAAACTGGACGAGAAAAAGTCAAGAGGCCAATCATAATGGAAGAATCACTGTAACATTACAATCAATGAAAGGGCCCTGCATTAGCGGTGACGTAGTGGTTGGGGGTTCTCTGAGCTTTGTTTGCAAGAAACTTTCAAAATTGGTTTGCTCAGTTGCAATAATCAAGCATTTTGGTTTTCAAAGCTCACATAGGTAAACTGCAATATCTGCGTTAATCTGAATCTAAATGATTCCAAAATATTGCAACTATAAATAAGAAAAAAAATCATGGAGCCGCTCAGAATTTGATAATGAATATGGTACCTATTTATTCACGTGCATGTATAAAAATTATTTTCAAACTTTTGTTGACCGTTTGGAATGAATGCAACTGCGTTCCCAAAAACTGCAAACAATTCGAAATGTGCAACTCATGAGCATACGTTTTTCTCTTGAAAATAATAGAGAAATAATAGAGATTATAAAAAAAACTAATCTCTGTTGGAACGCTTTCGAACGACTTGTTCATCTCTATTTACAACCATAAAACCGAAAATGCCTGCGGCCCTTATTACCGGTATCACTACACTGTGAAAACCAAGTGTAGTGATTGTGACCATTATTATAGATATCACCATTATTATAGATATCACTTCAAATTAAGTGACGTGAATGTAGGTCCCTATCACGGAAGTCGCTTCAGAGAAAAAAGTAATTACTTAGATGAGCTTGTGGTTATTACGAACATCACATCACCAAAATTTTGCTGGAAAATTGCTTTTTTCTACAGTGATTATTTCACTATGCGTGATAGTGGTAATAGGGAAAATCAAGTGAAGTGACATGTAAGTGAAGTGATACCGGTAATAAGGGCATGCAGATTTTGCCGAAGTAGAGAACAGAAAAATAAAGATCTTTATACGACCCGTGAATCAATAGTGATTTGAGTGATAATGTTCTCCATGAAGATTGAATTAATTGGAATTAATTAAATGTTAGAATTATTTTAATTGTTAGATCAAATTTGGCAGTCGAGCGGTTATTTTGTTGTTATCAAAAATAATCCTGCTTTAAAGCATTTAACACTAAAAAATGCTAATTTCAGATCTTCAAAAAAAAGTTTCAATACATTTTCAAATAAAGTAAACCTTTCTCGAAGTTTTCTGCAAAGAAATCAATATACCACTTGTTATCATTATATTTTCAGTACAAAATAAATCTAAATAACTTTCCATTCATCAAAATTTGAAATGAGCCGTAATTATAGATGAATATAACTACTCTATTAGACATAGTTATCGAATTGTGTAATTTAACATGTTACAATTGATAAATTGATTGAAAGTTATTGATTTAGTGAGCCAGTAATTTTAACTGTTCACTCTATGGGGAAAAATCGGAGATGAAGAACGATTACGACCCCTATAAAATTACATCTTCCAAACCGGACATGTTCGCCATGACCCATCCGATTTCGATGAATTAATCTTTAGTACTTTTTATTTATGCCTTACTTTATAGAAATTCGTTGTGTTCTCGGAGAAAATTATGCCGATAGAAAAAAAGTGCGGTTTTTCGGTTACGTCACTTTTGCCATAATATCTCCGACATCGTTAGTGACCGTCATTTGATCTTCAAACTAGCTAATGAGTCTAAACTTGTTGAAATCGGTTTAGCCATAGTCGATAAAAATAGGCGGGTGAGAAATGTCAGAGACATATCTGCATGACTTGAATACGAATACAACTGACATGCTTTTTCCACCTTTCCTAACATCGATAATCGCACGTACTAGTTGATTGATTGTGTGAATATTGGCAAATATTGGCATATCGATACAAATTCATTTGATTTTTGCTGCCATTTTCAAGTGAAGCTCCCAAAATTTATCGTCAGTTGAATAATCGTACCTAGTCATTTGAAGTTTTTCTTGATCAGTTTCAAGTGCTAAGTAGCTTAGCTGCTTCATTGTCTTTGCTGTTGGTAGTGAGCAAGTTCGAATGAATAGAATTATAAATGGAGAAAAGTATTAAAAATGAAAACTGAAGGAGGAAATTCCCTGGGCTTTGGATGATGAGCTACAGGGCGCGTACCCCCGCTTGGTGGATGGGGGTGGGAGTCAATTTACACTTCGCGTATTGACAAAGTCGGACCATACCGAGATCGATCGTTCGCTTATAATTGCAAAAGATGAAAATTATTATGTTGTCTGGATCGATCACGGAGTGGACAGGACTAATAATGCTTGAAATTGACAATAGGTCATTAGGTGGTTTCGAGCATTCCTATGCCTGGAATTGGTCACCAATTTGAATTATTTCGATCCAGTTGGGATGAATATTAATATATCATATTCGTCCTGAACTTGGTGAATTTAATTCTAAAAGGAGGACTATTGTTATCAGGAATAGGAGTAAATTGATATCTTATGAGCCGTTTAGGAACTTTCAAACCTTTCCGATCCGGCTCGGTATCGGTAATGTTTACAAATTGCAATGACGGCGAAACTGATTAATCAGGTGTGAATACACTCTCAAATCGGGAAAGGTTTGAATGTACTTAGATTTCTCCAACTTGGACACAGATGTCACTATCTAACTAAAAGTGTGAGATGTGTGTTTCTGGAAGAGTTTGACGGAAAGGAAGTCCACGGTTCACGTGGACCATTTCATCCAATCACACCTAGTATTTCTTCACGAAATACATATAGTTCTTGTTTCCTGGATGCGTGCTCAACACTAGAAGGTCCAAAACTTAGTTTAGACCAAAATTGCTCAAAAACAGTCAAAATGATTGAAAGAGAGAAAATCAATAATATAAACAGTGACAGAATAAATAAAAGCTAGTGCAGTGTGCCTTAGTGCATATATCGTTAAATAAAGAATTAGAAAAGTTCACAGAATTTCAAGCTATCCTTCCATTGTTTACATATTGTGACTTTCCTGGGCAATCTAGTGTTAAATGCGCATCCATTTCATGTAATAGCTCATTTGATGACATATTAACTTTTGGTAAGTCACAATATTTCTATTTTTATTATTATCATTATTATTATTGTTTTTGTTATTGTATTATTATAAATATTATTGTTATTATTGTTGTTGTGATTGTCACTATTATTATTTCCTATTAATATTATTATTGTTATAGCAATCATTAGTATTTCTTTATTCTTGATAAATTATCACATTGAGATATTAACAGGTTTCTCTGGCATAGTCAAAAAAGCGATGCAATGGGGAAAAGGAAATGTAACATAACTTCGACAAAGATAGAAATTATCAGTGCAGATTAGAATGGATAGTGTTAGTAGACCAAACATATCTACATCTATTTAGGAAATTTAAAGTAATAATCGTTTGTACCGCTTCAGACATAAAAGACTATATAGGAAAGCAGGGCCAAGACCGAAGCGGATACAAAGCGAAATTTTCCAAAGTCTCATCGACGAGGACATTTAAGACACAGAAGCAATTGGTAGGATGACAAAATACTAATACGATACAGACGCACGACTCAATGATTGACTGGTTACAGGGTGAAGCACACACTTCCTGCCCAAGTGACAAACTCTCGGGTGAACTTGCAATAGAAGATACTCGTATCTTTCGTTGCAAATTCATAACCGTAAAGGAATCTGTCGCTTGGGTTACATGCTGGAGGGAACCTATCAATGATAGGCCGGTTCCCTCCTTCGTTACTAGTGTTCATTTGGGCACCATAGCCTAGTTCGTCTGGTATGGAAAGTGCGGATCGTTGTAACCACCCCCCTCGGCCAGAGTAGCCAATAAAGGAAAAAAAATGAAAACTGAAGGAGGAAACTATTAATATATTTCAGCTATCTGGTTTGTCTTTTATCTATGCATCTTGAATCAATTCGAATTTTTACATGATCCTCATTTGAAGGCCGCTCTCACACTATTGAAAAAGATATTTTGTTACTTCAAGAGATCAATTGACGGTGGTTAAACTGAGCTTTGCTGTGGAGAGAATCGATTGAAGAACTGAATGCTGTCCGTTCGGTACGTCAGCGAACGAGTCAGAGTGTGAAGTTTACTGCAGTAGAGAGATCGTCAGTGTGTCTCACATTCGGTTTCAATTGAATTGAATGAAGTTTTACTGCACTGGTCATTGCTCAGTTGTATGAGTGACACCTCATTGAAACATTTAGGGTGTATGTCATTGCTTAGCTGTAACGTTTCATTATTCGTTTGTGGTGCGTGTCTTTGCTGGGTGTCACAGCTAAACTGCCAGCTCGGTAAATCAAAAATGGTAATTTAGTTAAAACAAAAATCGTTTAGTTGTACCAAATTTCGAACCAATGTCGAATGGTATGTGACACTCGGCCCTTGGTTCAAAAGTCGGTTTTCACAGTAATTGAATAATAACCCTATGTTCAGAATGCTCAAAATTATTCCAAGTAGAGTGATTTCTCATCATTTTAAATTCATATATCATGAGAATTATGGAATTATCACAACCGATGTTCAATCCCTATATTATTTTCTTCGTGTTTATGACAGTGCATAGAACAAAAATGACTATTCTGCCTTTCACTATTTTCGGCAAAAAGTAGTTTTGAAAAAAGTAATATCTTGGTTTTATTTATGTTTCACACACTTCTTGAGACTCCATATAACCGTATGAATCGATGAAGAAATTATATGTTAGAATCTTATAATATCTAAGTTATTACTACATCATATCACAGTAACGATTTACATATACGCTTACGTATTTATAATGGTTTCGCAACGGAAAATAAACCTTTTTTCAACTAGTAGCTAAAAGCATAGCTGTGATTAAAGATATGTTAGAATCAAGTAACGATAACTTATAAATGATAGTTAGTTCAATGTTTACGTTATAAAGAAACATTGCTGTCACCTTGTTTTAACCAATATAACATAAAAACCATGTTCGTGGTCTTGTTGCAACAAAGTTGGGTTAAGTGGTATCAAAACTTGTTACGGGTTGCTACTATTTAAGTCAAATAAACTTATTTTCAACTAGTAGCTAGAAGCATTGTTGTGATTAAAGATATGTTTGGATTAAGTAACGATAGCTTATAAATTATATTTAATTCAATATGACACAAATATGTTATTATTGGAAACCTAAATAACTATTTCGTAACTAGTTATGTTATGATGAAACATTGCTGTCACCATGTTTTAACCAGTATAACATAAAAAAACATATTCGTGCTCTTGTTTCAACATAGTTTGGACTTTGTCGTATCAGAACTAGTTGCGGATTGCTACTTGGGTGGCGATAATATATTTTTTACCACACAATTAAATATCGCATAACAAATGAGAGTAAAAAATACAGATTTTTTATATAGTTTATTCCATTTCGTATATTTCAGTGAAACAAATTATCAAAATACTGTACGGAGTTAATTTATGGTTTTCAGAAGGGCCAAATTGTGGAATTCTCTACGCCATTAATTACTGTTTGGAGCATTTTTCTTGAATGCGAAGTAGTCTAATGCAGGATTTATTCGCCCTCGTTTGGTGCGAATTTTGCTCTGCGATAAATGCACAAAGCTAATCAATTTCTAGCGCATCTACCATATTCGCTAGACGTAGCCCTTAGCGAGTATTTTCTCGATTTATTATTTTAGTTAGTTTAACGTAAAGTCTAAGTCCATAACTAAGTTTAGTTTTTACAATTACTGAGCGGAAAGACAAATTGAGAAGTTAAATGAATAAAAGCTCACAGAATAGACATATTTTTTTTGGAAAAAATATACACCCACAGGCACGACTTGAATCTGCGTTCTTATGCATTCCATGCATACTCGTTTACCATATCCGTCACCTGGAGTACATCGATATGTTCTAATCCTAACCACCGGCTTCTTCTATGAAGGATTAGAAAATTGCAAATTTCCAAATGAGTTGATTGTTTATTCGTAACTCGATACTGACTCACGTGAACTCCGAGAACAATAATTATTTATTTAGGTTATGGCTACTTTACGTGAATGCTGAAGTACGTATGAAAAATAAAACGGAATCAACTGTCGTATTTTAGGAAAAGTATACATCTCAATCGCACCATACCGTTTTAACACTGGCACCTATAATACAATTTGAACGAAACTTCCCACATGACTATTCATTGAATACACCACTGATCAGATGAGAATGTCTCCAATAATAATCAGTTGAATGACCAGTCACGATTGCGTTCAATGTGCCCGGAGAAGTGTGATTTAGCATTTAGTGCAATCTGCAAGCTTGATCGGGTGAGAGGCAATTTATTTGTTTATTTTTTCATACTTGTAAGATTGAATATGCAAATATGAATAAACCTTTGGTGTTTCTACGGAAACAAATATTTTTACTTTTTATTTAAAGGCTACAATAACCCAAAATTTCGTCTGAACTAAAACGTTTTGTGCCGTGTCAGGATATATATTATTTCAAGATTTCTCAAATGGCCCTAGACTCTAAGAGAACAGCACTATCTTACGAGGTCACGAGTTCAACATTTATGTCTATCCATAGCGTTCACTTCCTTAAAATGATATGCATACATGTGTGCTCGAGCTAGAACTGATATGAGTTCCAATTCAGCTGGAGACAGCACCATGAACGAGCCATTCGTTAAACTAATGAAGATTGATTCTTTATACAGCGAACGAGTGTTGTTTAGACGGTTTGCTTCAGTTTGCGTTCGTCATCCATTATTGGTGACAGTTCTAACGTCCGTGTCTGCATTCTGTATGCAATCAAGTTATGTTATTTTCAGCTACACGAGTGAACATTCCTATATGTACATTTATGACACAGATAATTCGGTTCCTATGGAAAATTTCTCATCGATGCGCTTCGGTTTTGTTTCTTTTCATATGCCACTGATGCTGCTGTCGCCGCCCACACTCAGATGTCAGCCGGACTGATGTCATGTGTTCGCGAGAACTCGCCACCCCTGGAGGGGTCTCCTGCCGCTGTCGGAAACAACGGTGGCCAACTCATCGGAATCCACAACATCACCAACAACAGTGGCAGTCAGTTTCTCGATCCGAACGACATGCCGATAACCATCACCACACCGGAACATCTACACCAAGGTAAGTCTTTTCCCATCTCTTCGCCTATAGGGGTTATTGGACAGAAAATTAGTATTCGTCGTGGAAGGTATGTTGCGAACAACGTTCCGTGACACTAAGTAGAATTTTTATTGTCGCTATCATCAACAACATCAACGATGACCCCGGTAAACCGCAAACTTTGCAAAGCAATGAAAATTTCCGCGAATTCGTATTGAACGCAACCGTACGGCATACTCGAGAGTGAATCACAGCTCGAACTAGTTAACAGTGTCAGTTGAACAATAACAAAGCATGGGGGATTATGTGCATGACAAAACCGCAATTGGTGCTTCTGGATGTGTCATACGGTTATGGTCATCCTAGAATAATGTTTTTTGTTTCGTTGGAGGTTCCGTTGTTTCTATTTGAAAGACCAAACTCAATAGCGGAAGAGATAAATATAACTCATATATAAATCACAAACAAGGAGATATACTTTCAAGTTCTGTCGGTGTTGAGTATTACTATTTATTTTATAACATAGAAAAGTTCTTTATTTTATAGTATTCGTTTTCACTATGCCGAAGGTACATTTCCGATAAACGTGCCTAATGACCGAACAATTTTTCAGATGGACACGAAAATAATAATTTCATAATTTTATTTTTTGTTTCTTTTTTCTCGTGCAATACAGTTTTTCACAAATAGTGAGAAAAGTGTACCTCTCAACTGAGATTCCATTGAAATTCAAACGTTTAATACTGCAAAACTTTGGAGCTGACTGTATCTGTATGATACATCTTGGTAGCATACAAAACAGGCGAAAAGTTTTCGTTTACCCCTGTTCGTATGTACACGTATGGGTAGCAAAACTTTATTGCCCGTTAAAAAAGCATTATGTTTCTGCGTCCATCAACTCGAAAATACCCCTACAGCCAGACAATCAGCAATACATTGTGCCACAGTTTGTGCTGCACGTAAATTGCTTGGGTTAAGTTAGATTGCGGTTAACTATTTGTGCTTTCTATTCTCTGCCACATGAGTAGCTTTTCCATTTGTAGTCGGTCTCAAACAAACTTGAGTGCTTAGTTGCATATGGCGGGTAATTAGGTAGATTTGAACCATAATAACTGAAAATCCCATCGGACTTCTAAGGTTATTCGCAACGCTGTTTTATTTCATATGCACTGATCTACTTTAGTTTAATGAATTTAGAGTTATTCGGGTTTATTTTCAACTGAAAATAAAATGATATCAAGTGGTGAAAATTGTAATACAGAGAACGTAAGGAGAACTTCGATGAACTTACTTCGTTTGACAATGTATTGGAATTTTGATTGAGGTATTTTCTATGATTGAATGAATATTAAAGCAAATTACACAGAAGAAATTTTTACTAAAGATCTGAAATTTAAATTTTGTTTGCAAGATTTTTTTTCAATGTCGAAAAATAACAATCGAACTGTAAAATATAACCATGCTTTCTAGAAGGGTTATTTCTGACAACGACAAAATAACTGATCGACTGTCAAATTTTAACTAAAAGTTGAAATAATTCGCGAGTTGATCTCCAGCCTAAACAGTTGTTTGTTTGTGAGTATTTTGCAATGTTTACTACTTCGATTCTAGAATGGTAATTAAGTGGTAGTTTCTGTACTAAAGTTTGACTGATTGACAACTTTCAATTCTACCACGCGGAGCAAATGATTAAAAATTACCACAAAGTTTTCCTATAAAGAACTGATTTGTGGAATTTATTCGATGTTTACAACTGTTGAGTACTTTTTGTTAAAGCTTGCTTCAGATAGAATTGGAACATAGACAATTGCCTGTATTTCAGTCATCTATTATTGAATTCAAGATCTTTTTTTATACAACAGCGTTTTCTTCATACTTTTAAGAAAAAATACGGATAAAATTATTCGTCACGGTTTCGAAGGAATTCTCGAATTTTTCCTGTAACACGGCTCATTAGGCGGCGCACACCTTCTTCGTCCATTGTTTTAGCTATCTTATTCCACCAAATCGTCATCTGATTGATGTCTTTGACAACCTTTCCCTTTGCCTTGAGTCTCCTCTCCATAATTGCCCAGTATTTCTCAATAGGGCGGAACTGGGGGTTAAGGTTTTTCGGAACAAACTGGACCCCTTTCTCTGCATACCATTCTTGAACGACTTTGCTGTAATGACAGCTTGCCAAATCTGGCCAAAACATTACGGGATGGTAGTGGGATAAATTTTCTTGCAAATTTGTCGGCAAAAACAAATTTATTTTTTTGTGGAACATCCCCCCGAGCCGTTGCTAAGTAAAATTTTTGACCTGGGATTTGCCCGAAGTCAGCATGACTTAGGTTTCATCGTCCATCAGAAGACACCCGTCGAATTTGGTCAGCACCTGGTCATATAGTTTCTGAGCACGAATTTTGACCATACTATTCTGTTTTATGGTCCGATTTGGCTGTTTGCTAGCTCGATACGACTTGATTCCTTCCCGGAGTCGGGTACTCCTCACGGTACTATGGGCAGCACCGAACTTTCTGGCCAAATCACGGTCCGACAGATTAGGATTCCTCTTAATCGTCTTCAAAATCTTACCACGCAGTTTCCCGTCGACAGTTCCACTCCGACGATTGGCTTGAGGCTTCCGAATCGTTGTCAAAGTTTCCTTATAACGTTTGATAACGCGCCATTTCTGGGCAATTTCATCTGTTTAGCTAGCCTAGATGCAGACCACAATGGATTTTCCAAATAACTGTGCACAATTTTTTCCCTTTACAAAGTACAGTCGATTTGTGGAATGTCAAAAATCATACGTGAAGCTGACAAAATTCCCGACACGTGGGCGCCAAGAACTTCCAAATCCGTCCACCAGGAGCGCCACAATATGAGCAAAAGTTTGTTCCAATTCTAAATGAAGCAAACTTTATGGGTTATCTTAAATGTGATGTAGTGCAAATAAATGTATGTATGAATGACACACGGCCCTCCTGGCCTCAGAAAATATTTCTAAAGTTTGAGCGAATTCTATACCATATTTTTCATATTCATAAAAAAGGAAAAACGTGCGCCAAATTTCGATCAAATTGGAAAAAGGCGATTATGATTTTGCCACTTTTTTTTCTGTTAATTTCTGGAATTGCTCAGTTGTGCAATCCTACGCCAATACTTCGAACAACTTGTCCCTTACAGTTATTTTTTCATCCAGAACCGACTTTCGATTCCGGAACTACCTCAAAGATGTGGTTTTATAAAAGAAGATGCATAGATATTTTGAAACTTGTCAGTAAATTATATTTTTTTAAATTTTATCTAGAATAATCTCCCGATCTCAGAATTATAGAAATCATTCGAGCCCTTCTTCATAACCAATAACAAAAATAAGAGTAAAATGTTTGAAACTTGACTCAAAATCATTCCTTTTCGTTGGACTTGTTAGTTCATGTCCAATAAAAATCAATAAAAACTCACTTTGGCTATACCGGTTTCCGGAAACACCAGAAACGACGGTCAAAAATTCCGAAATGGAATATTCATCGATCTCTCAGGGAACACTGAGGCAATTATGATTCCATTGATTCCTATTTAATTTCGGTTCCTGAATTTGAAGTGTAAACAATTTTATCCGTCGTTTAAAGCGCCGATGAAAAACTTGTATAAAGTTCTTTTGAACTATGCTCAATACGAAAAGTGTGGAATTGTATTCCCACATGTCACGGTGTGAAGATTTTAAAGGAGCCTTCCAATGGAATGCTGCACAAGCAAATTTGCCGTAATTTCACGGCGATGTTTATCAGAATCTGATTAAAAAGCATTACATTCCCGATTCCTGTAAAATATAAAAACATACACTGTTTGAGACCTTCAACAATCAGTAAGTGTCTTTTCCGCTACGCTCAAACAGAAGCTCGAGTTTCAATTTATTCCCCGAAAGCGTTTAGAAATGCAAAAATAAAACTCGTGTTTTATTATTTTGAATGGTCTACTTATCCGTATATCATCTACGTTGGAGTATTTCATCACTCCAAAGTAGTTCTGAATTAAATAAGATTCCGTGTTTTCTAATTTGTCGGTGCCTTTTATCTAGTTTTTGTAACCTGACTGAATAATGCAGAGATAGTGAGTATTCGGGGTGACTTTGTTTTGCTGAATAGTAGGATATCATTTCCCATAAATTAAGATATCAAACACGAACTACGATGAAGTAGATTCGGATGTTGAGGAATTCAAAGTACAGAATAAACATTGATGTTGGTAGTACAAAATTCTGCCATGTACCTACACAGAAAATTCTTGCAAGTTCTATATCATCAATCGAAAAGCTCATCCTTTGTAAATCGATCAATTATAAGAATTTAGAATGCTCACTATTGTCACTGATTCAATGAAAATATCTCGTTTTTTTAAGGGTGTCCCATCTATGCTGTCATATTTCGTGTTTTAAGAATCAGTGCAAAGTTTTGGTCCTGAAAACCAATGTGGAACTTGAGCTTCTTGTTGGAAAGACTGCGAAATGTCAATTTCAATTACCAATTAACACTAAAAATCCTTCCAAGTCGCGAATCGAACTGTTTCACGACAATTGGCTTCTGAGACCAGTGTCAGTTTAATTACCTGTTCGAGGACGAATAAAAGTCACCTACATTAGTAGGTAAATATTTGAGTGATCAATTAAAATATGACAGCGAAATAAAAAATGAACAAGGCACAAAAACAGGAACTGACATATTTCAACCTACCGATCCTTGCTCGGAAAGCGGCAACTTTTGAGCACATTTTTTTTGTAACCGAACCAGTGAAGATACTCGTGTCGAAATGGAGTGTCGTAGCAAACAGATCCAATACTACTCATCTCATTAACCAATCATCACCAATTTTGTCTGGTTCTATTGCCGATTTCGTTTTCCGTATTCGGTCCGTCGGAGTGTATTCCAACCAATGAAGTGGATCCGAAAGCCGAAAAAGATCATTACGGCAGAGCTTCTTCAATGGTAATTTGCATGTAAAACTGGTCCGATTCCAATAGTTCCGGAGTTGTGTGAGTCATCTTGCCTCGAGGTGTTGTTTTTAATTCGATGCACCGACAATTGACTAGAGTAAGGAGTTGGGAAACAGTAAAATGTTACAGCTAATTACGTGCTGTATCAGGAGATTAGTAGATAATTAGTGTGACACTTTCGAACTTGTGTAACAATCTTCATACTCGACCAAAAATAACCAATTTTTTTAGACTGTTTTTTTACATCCACTCAATTGTGCAGTTATCTGTCAGTTTCCAAATGAGATCATATTTTAGTGTTTAAATGACTTGTTTTCGTTAACAGTTTTGAATTGAGCAAATGTTTTTAAATTACTTTAGCTGTAACTTTTTTGGCATCAAAATGCTTTACTCTTCACTGTACGGGGCCAAGTGTCAATTAAATAATGCAAAACTAGCCGCGTAAACTTTTTCAGTCATAATTTTGAACGCTTTCAAGTTGTTGGTTGATGGAAACTCGTTGGATTATTAATTTATATAACTAAACATTTTACTTAAACATAACGAGATAACGTCGTTTAGGTAATTCAATCGGTTTGAATTGATCTACGTTTTCAGGAGCCAATCATGAGTATATTTAATACCAATTAGCTGTTGATTTTGACTCTCCGATAACCAGCAGGCCAATTTAGAACTATCGGCGATAGACCTTATTTGAAGCACTTATATATCGGTGATTTGTTGTTGGATTGACCACATTTTACTCGATTAAAAAGCATTACATCAATATTGTATGCTTGAAATAGGATTAATTTGTTTACAGGGCCGTGTGCATGCTGGAAATAACGTATGTTTTCAGGTACATCGGTATTTATACCAATTTTTGATCATAATACAGATATGTTCTCCTAGAATACCGGTTGTGGGGTCTTTTTTGACGTGAATACGTCTTAATTTACCATGGGGCGCTTTTTCAAAATTCGCTTCGAGGAAGAATGGGTGGACCTTAATTGTGTATATCTCGAGTTATACTAAACGCTATAACATAATTCTTTCTCCATGTCATCAGAATTTTGATCAGCAATGTATGATTAAATTTTCACCAGCCTGAGATAAACAACTGAAAAATTAAGTTAAATCAATTTTCTGGATACAGTTAGGAAAATTCATCACGCTTGCCTGCCTTTCTCGTACCCTCGACGGCGGTTTTAGGGGGCGGTAGGGTCTCACTCTTTTGAAGTCATTTATTTTTTCTTTGTATATTTTTATAGTTATGGCTTTGTCAAACTTTCAAGCCTATCGAAATAATCTCTGGAAGTTATGATCTTTCATCTTTCTAATCTAACGCATCGAAAAAGTAAGAGATCCTGCACAGGTCCAAGAGTTCTACTTTGACATTCTAGAAATGTTTTATTTTAACAATATATTATGAAAAAATATGATTTTTCGAAAGTATTGGACCCTTAGAAAAATAAACTGTTCATTTCAATTCTATGGACAACAAACTTTAAACGCGTTTTTTCGCACTTAAAACTTTGAAAACTGCTTCATAAATTATTTTCAAACTTTACACAAACTTTCTACATACAAAATGCCTAACTCCACATTTTCCTTTTTTAAACAACCATAAATTATTTTAAAAATTTGTAAAAATCAAATAGAAACGTAGGGGTGTAGACAAACATCTACTAGAATTATGATACTTTTATTTTTTGACTTCTGATTATTCGGCGCTGAGGTACAGTGACCACCGCCTATCATGATTTCTGAAACGAGCTCTCGAAAATACTTCTTCGCCGACTTCTTTCTTAATATTTCTTCACGAAGAAATTACGAAATGTTGTTCGAATGATGATTTTTGTATTGTGCATTGTGCATATTCCATCCGTTAATCCCTACCAGAATTTAGAAATTTAACTTCCGTAACAAAATTCAGGATATGACTTTTAAATCTTGATTCTGTAACTAAATGTTAGATCTGAACTCCAAATCCAAATGGTTCTTAGTATGCAATAGTGGAAATCATTGGAAATAAAATATTTTGTGCGGACTGTTTCTCGTGTTTTCGTGTATTGTTGCCATAGTGTTTACCGACACTTTCCGAAGATAATCGACATTTTAACGAAGGATCAATAAAGTTACACTATTACTGAGTTTACTGGTTCACGGTTACTGATTCAACATTTCCCGATCAAAATATATGAAATCTTCTTTTGAATCGATTCACTGTATATAAAAATAATAAGTTTGTACGTTTTCTTTCTCGAAAATTATCATTATAAAATTAAATCGTTTTATTTGTCCAGATTTATATCATGAGGTTGTTCGTATCTAAAAATGATTTTTGAAGTAACTTTGGAATCATCATTTACTTCCTGTTAAGGCCATCGTACAAGTACCATGCGCACGGGTGGTTTTAGGAAATTTTCGATGGAAATTTTGAAAAATTTTTCAAAACCAAGAACATACAGACCTTAGAAAAGCATCTATCTATCTGCAGGGCAAAAATGGCTGAAAAATTCGGAGGATTTTCCGAGTCTTATCAAAAATAGCTCTGAAAAAAATGAGTTTTTTGTGATCTTTCACAATTATTTGAAAGACTAATTCGATGGTATGAAATTTTTTCTGTCAAATAAACCTTATGTTGGCTACAAGGATCATATTCGGACACATTTTTGGAAAACCTTTTCACGCTTTTCATGGAAAATCAACGAATTTCATATAACCGATTTCGTCGAAATTTTTGAAATTCGTTGATTATCAATGAAAAGCGTGGAAAGGTTTTCCAAAAATGTGTCTGAATGTAATCTTTGTAGCCATCATAAGGTTTCCATCGAAAATTTCCTAAAATCAACCGCGCGCATGGTACCTGGACTAATAAGAATATATTCATATTACAATATAAAAAATTTGGGAAGGGTTAAAAAGTTAATTATCATAAAAGAATTCAATTTTGTCATTCGCAAACAATCTAAGCGCTTAAATTTCTAATTGTTTACTTGGTTTTTACTTTCGGGCATCCACCATCATTTTTATTTTTGTGTTTATTATGGGAACCTGTGAATTGTTTCCTTTTTTAATGTAATTGTGCTCGGTCGTGTCTTGCATTCAACCCAGAAGTTTTTTTTGTTCACTAAACCAGCCCCAAATTTCCTTGGTACGACACTGGCTGATTGTTTGGGTTGGAATCGTCCGTGATGGCTGAACTTCGCCGATATTCAACCGAGATATACTTCGGTAACTACTCATAGAACGTCATCATGCCATCATTTTGGGTCCAAGGGTTGGGTTTTCCAACAGTACTCGAAACCGGTTCTTAGAGCGAAGAAAGCTCAACCCAACTCTGGTATGCGAAATGTTTTCCAGGCTTTATTTCTGCAGCGAGTGGTTAAACTCAAGAAATTGACCAATGTATTTTGAATAAAACGTTTGCGTTCTGATCAATTTATCAGTTTGTGCCCGTGAAACACTTCAATTGAGGTTCCCTGTAGGAATGAAATATTTACGCAACAACATTATTTTTCCTTCATACCATCGGAAAAATGTTCAGCAATTAATGACACAGTTTTCAGTAGTAGGAAATGACTACAAATAACTGAAAATTGAGATATTCCAAAATGTTTGGTAGAACGAATATTAAGATGGAATTCGGTGCCAAAATAAGGCGCGCAAAGTTTAAGCCGCATGTATTGAACGAACCATCGCACAAAACGTATCGTGCAGAACCGACACATAGAATTACGTAATATTTCCAGCGATTGAGTGCGATAAGATTTTTTTACTAGTGTAACAGGTAATAACAATATATGATTATAAAGCAGAGGTATGTTTAATTGAATCATATATTCCTATACATTATACATTATACATTTGTTCATGTTGTTTAAGAAGGTCAATTTAGTTACTCAAAGTCAAAGTCAAATCCTTTCTGCATACCATCAAAAATATGATCAGCAATTTATGATAATATTTTTGTGTGCTTTGGACAGAACTGGACGTTGTGGACGACCTTCAATCAGTAGCCGTAAAAATCGCTCAATCGCTGGAAATATTACGTATTTCTATGTGTCGGTTCTGCACGATACGCTTTGTGCGATGGTTCGTTCAATACATGCGGCTCAAACTTTGCGCGCCTTATTTTGGAACCGAAAAACTTTGTAACCCTATGTGCGGGGTTGGGAATCGAACCCAGGTGGGCTGCGTGAAAGGCATCGACTTACCCATCACGCTATACTCGTCCCCTGATTAATAATATTATTTTTAGAGCTTTATTCTAAATTTTAAATCAGAACCAAGAACCTTATTTTAATTTTCTAAGCCAGAATTTGATTCCATAACCCTGTTTTAGAATTCACTTACTGAATTCAGGAGGTAGAATCTGTATACTGGAACTAAATTTGGAATTTAAATTATGAAACTGAATTTAGTTCCTTGTGTTATAAGTTATAAACACCATCAAATTCACCAAAGGACATGACATCCAGCACTCCAACTCAATGTAAAAAATGCAACTCAATAACTTTCAGTAGGAAAAACGAAACCCATTCTGTAGACATATTTTTAGGAAATCAAATAGTACAAAAAAGTAAAATTGTATTTAGATGTAATCTTGAGCACCAAACTAACATTTGTGGAACATTACAACACAATAATCAATAAAGCAAACAGTATACCGGGCTTTATCAAACGCTTCAGTCATAATTTCCATCACCCATATACTATAAAATTGCTATATATTACATATGTCGGACCCATTTTGGAATATTGCAGCCTAGTATGGTATCCATATAATATTATTCACGAAGAACGCATTGAATCGATACATAAACAATTTATTTTATAGGCACTTCGTAAATTAAACTGGACAGCATTTCCTCAGCATCATATAAAGCACGCTGCATGCTCATCAATATACAAACACTTTAAGAATGCCGCGACTTTGCAATGTTTTATTTTATCAGCGACATTATTTCTCAACGCATTCAATCAGCTCCATTATTATCGCAAATAAATTTTTATATACCTAGCCGTCAACTACGTTCCAGGAAATTATTTTTAGAAAAGCATGCTAGAACAAATTATGCAAAATACAGTCCAGTAAATCGAATAATGCGCCATTACAATCAATACCTTACTATGTCAAAAAATCAAATAAAATCTCAGCTTTGTCGTAGAAATAATGCGTAGTATGTAAGTGAACATTGTAAACAATTTATATGAAGTCTACATTTGCTTGACGAAATAAATAAATAAAAATAAAATAATTGCATAAAGCAAAATATTTGTCCAAACCAGTTGCAGTGCAGTTGTTGTCAGATAATAGCGCACACCAATCAAGTGATAACAGATTCATCGCTTTGAAGATATTGCTATATTTCCAAAATACTTTAACATCGCGTAGTAGTCGAACATGTGGCTAAAAACGAACCGTGCTAAAAACAGAAGTGGCAATTTTCCACGCTAAAGATTGCTTATATGTGCTTAGAAACAATTGTATTGAAAATTGTATCCAGTGGTCAATTGTGACAGATACTGCAGAATAAAAAAAAATGTTTTGGTGTACAATTTTGTATAACTAAAACCAAGAAGGTTAACCGTTTCTGATGACAACAGCCCTTCCATGCAAAATATATAGCTGTATAAGTTATTAAATTTTTACAGCATATCACGATGACATGTTTCATCAGCATTCGTAAACAAATGTAATTATTTTGCATACCAAAAACTGATCAAACAGGCGGCTATCTTCAATGCTTGCTCTGCCAGTGATGAAAAGTTATTATGTATTGCTTCGTCTGTTTTACACATCCACATCGGAAGTTCGGGTCGGTACAGAAGCTTTCGCTAGGAATAAAGCCAATTTTATGTTATTATTTTGATTACGAAACTGGTCTTAGCTATTCGGCCGGTAGTTACCTACCTTTGAATTTGCACTCAATATGATGGCACAGACCATAGTGATATCGTGCGATCACTGTTACTGTTCGGTACATGTAGAAAGAAGAACTCAAGCAATCATATGAGCATGCGTAACACTCAACAAATTACTTATATCACCACGCACTTTGCTAGTAGTTGTTATCTGGAGATTTGATGAGTTTTAAACTTTTAGAAACGGTTGAAATAAGTAAACTTATAATTTTAATGAATGTTGGGAAACGCAAAACTGTGCGGTATTTTTTAACAATGTTGTGACAAGCTCATAGTTTTAAAATAAATTTATTGATCGTGTTCGTGCCATTATCTAGATCCCATCAAAACGATAAGGGGAAGGTGGAGCACGGCATTCCATTGATGAGAGTTTTTAGTAACATCAAATACTGACAGTTGTAGCAATGTTGAGATAAACAAAAGACTGTAACTGTTAACCGCAAAGCGATTCCTCGATTTGTGAACCATATGAAAGCAACGAAAAATGTTACCAAACCTACAACTGTCAGTGAAACCGAAACGTTTACGGCTTTCACAGCAATTCGGCTGATTACTGTAGTGCTCAATGGAATTAATAACGGGCATCACCTGCAGTACAGCAGCACTGCTGAGTGGCTGAGCACCCCTCCCCAAAGGGCCATCAAAAGCCCATTTTCGTCGGCACTACATTGAATGGAAATCCGCTTTTCGTGCTGGTACACCATCCGGTTCGTTTAACATTTTAAATTTTTTACGACCCACGAGGTTCGAGGCTACTTACTTACGGGTCAATCTGTAAACCAACGCCGAGCCCATGGGTACAAATCAGTTACGAATGATGGACCGGACTGGCTTTTGATGGATTAAGTATGGCGTACCGTTCAGCTAGTGCCCAATTGCGAGAAATTCGATACTCAGACTGTCATGCAGTTCAATTTTTTAATTTGGATTTTAACATTTACATACTTGTTCTAATGAAGGTGGTTTCGTTCGATCAAAATATTGCGAACATACAAATGTTTTCTGCTAGACCGGCAATTATCCAGGTCACTCTTGTTTTCCATGTCTAACAGTAGAAGCGAAAAGTGCTCGTTGATAGCGCGTGCAGCACCAGTTGATCCACATCAACTTGTTTTAACTGAAATATAGATGCTTTGCGGTTACTGGTGTTTGGTTGTGAAAAACATGGAAGCCACCGAAAGGATTAGTGTGCTTCGTCACTCGGAATGGGTGATAGGGTAGCGTGCTACGGATCAATATTCTGTTCATTTGGCACGTGATGCCGAAACATTACTGCTGTCGACTCAGGTTTCTTGATAGGTTTTGCGGAATCAAAACAAGTTAATCTAGTTAAACATTGTTTTCATTGTGAATTTGGTTGTGAGTAATGCTCACATTTGTTGTGATATTTGTGATTTTTAAAGTAAATCAAAGGAAAACAAACCTGTTTTGATCTACCTAGTGGTATAATAATGGCATTTTCATTATCGTTTATTTATTTTTGAGTTTTTAACCTCTATTTCTGGTACTTCCCGAAGTGCGAACCAGATACCGGTATAGCTAAAGTCAATTCGTTTTGTCAGGAGCAAATAAACCATAAAAATTGCAGCAGTTTTATGGCCAGTTTAAAAGACTTTTTATGTGTTTTACTTCGCCACTTTAAGTGACAGTATAAAAATTTTAGCACACATCATGCTGTAATTACGGAACCGAATGTCGAATCCGAATGAAAATCATCAATTCTATTTGGGACTACAAGGCTTTACAACTTGTAAGAATCGGTTTAGCCATCTCTGAGGAAATTTCAGCCGGCGTCGCCTCTGTGGCTTTATACCGCCGAGCCATCTTGGTTTCGGTTATGTGACTGCGACACATCAGTTATACAGGAGGCATAATAACACAAAAAAATAATATGATGTATTCGAAATTACCCTTTCGGCGAAATGACCTATTCGGCGAAACGATTTTCGGTGAAACGACTTTCGGCGAAATGACCTATTCGTCGAAATGGCATGCGGCGAAACGACTGTCGGCGAAATGGCTTTAGGCGGAATGGCATTCGGCGAAACGACTTTCGGCGGAATGACCCGCTCCCATTTTTATAGAGAGAGAGAGACAAAAAATCTTCAAAAATGCTCATCCTGAAACTGGTGGACAATTCCAGAAATTACAAGCAAAAATGTGGTAAAATCACGATCTACTTGCGTTGAAACTTTGTATACATCTTAAGCATGGCAAACTATTAATTTCACACGGGTAGAGGCTCACACATGATTTTTAACATGGATGCATGCACTTTATTCATATTCTTGAAGCTCGGAAATCGGTATCCAAGTAGAAGTTGCAAGGAATCAATTGGACACTCTAAAAAGCATGCGTTAGAACTAAAAGTGAATACTTTTTCAGGAATTTTGAAATTTATCGGAAAAATACGGGTGGGTAATGTCCGAGGTATAACTGGATGATATGAATACGAATAAAACTGACATGCTTTTCACACGTCGAATTTTTTTTCTTAGTTTGAACGAATTTTATACCTATTTATCATAAAAAAGGCGGGTGGGTTGACATAAATGGATGTCGTAAATACGAAAACAACTGACATGTTCCTTAACACTTCCGAATATCAATTACTTGATCAATTGTATGAATTATGCAAGCATTCCCCTTTTTCACATTTTTCTCAAAAACAAAGAATGCTTCACTTGATCTCGATTACTGTGAATTTCACACAGCGAAAAGTGCACAAATCTAATCAAACAGTTCTAGATTTGCTCTAAACTGAGGTTTTTCACCTTCGATTTGCGAGCAAAAAAACTTAATAGTTCTTTAGAAAACTTTTACTTTTACACTCGAAGTGGCGATAGAATCCAAACTGATCCAATTTTTGTTAAGATGACATGCGTGGAGTTTCGTGATGTCAGATCTCAACTAATAAATTCCTTGCGTACCCAAGGTAGACTATCCAATGTCCCAGTTCGCGACATTCTTGCTTGTCGTGACCTTCCATACATGAAACTTCTTTATCATTTCATTAAATCCATTGGAGTTCCAATTTAAATTTTATTTTATGTTAGACTGTTTTCTCTTCCATGAGTTCAACCAATAGCCAACTATAGGATATTGAATATAAGTGGTGAACTGATACAAACAAACCTGAAATAGTTATAAGATCATGTACAAAATAAATGTATTTTATTTAATGTAATTTAAAATAGAAACTCGCTTGGTAAAAACAGTGTTTAGATTAACTAATGAGTACCAACATACTAATATGATATTCGAAATGTATTAGGTTTAAACTACTATGTATTGTGGATGCCACGGCGAAGAAAAACTTATGTATATTGCCTATGAAATAAACATATTTATGAAAAAAAAAATTTTTTTTGTTAAGAGGTTTCTTTTTACGTGATTTCGTTTGTAGCTTTTCCACTAATGGGCGGCCCTAACGGCTATAAAAAAAGCCGCATACAGAATTTCAATGTCGGTTATTTCATTTTGGATTTTCATTTCATTGAAAGAAACTATCAGGATGCTGTACGGGATTCATTCCTGCCTTTCAGAAGGACTAAATTGAGGAACTCACTACGATATTAAGCACTGTTCGGAACATTTTTCTCGAACGATTTGTTGTACAGCAGCAGATATTTAGTTCTCTTCCTCAGAACGCGTTCTGATTGGCTGGTGTTGACATGAGTTGAAAAATTTCGATTCTATTGGTAGTTAGATTATATAAATCCTTTCACAGATCACTGAGCTATGAGCTTCCGAAATACGAGAAAGCAAACGCGGCCTATGAATTATCCTCTTTGATACTCGTTTATACCAAACATTTCAGAAAAGTTTAATTTTGAATTTTCTGAGATTATGTCACACAACTGAAAATTTTATCATAAAATTGTGATGATATTTCCGATGGCATGTAGCAAAACTTATGTTGATTCGTTAGATACAACAAGAGATATTAACGATCAAAAACTTATCACTCTCTCAGAGGGTAAATGTTGAAAAGGCATCTCATAGTAAAGTAAGTCGTATTCACGACAAAGGGTAAAAACACATAGAAGAAATACATTTATATTGAATCTTACCAAAAATTCGCACTAATTGCTTTTTTTGTTCATAATATTGTAAATAAAATTATGGCGACGATCGACGGATAACATGTAAAAAATTTAGATGAAATCCAATATTTTCAATATATCACGCAAAATATTTGTATTTTTAGTATATCCTGATTTTTTTGGAAGTGTCAAAACTTAGTTGGTAAATTGTTGTATCTGGACATATGGCTATGTATAAGTCATAAATTAAAAATAAGAGGATATAATAAAACAAAATTTCATAAAATCTGCTCGTTTTTGGCAGTTTGAATGTGGAAACTCAAAATCCATAAGAATATTAAAAATATATTTCATTAGATTCATAATAACTGATCGGATTCGTCAGCTCATAAAGCTGTAGTGTGTTGTTATGAATATCCAAATTTTTACTACTCGTATTGTCTATAGGAACTACCAGAGTGCCTGAGTTGAGTGACTAAATTGACCGTCCTCAACAACATGCACAAGTACGTCATATTAGTCAAATAAAAATACTCATGGTTTATAACCATCCATAGTTAGTGTCTGTTTTACTAGCGAACAAAACGTCTCGTAAGCTCACCGGACTCAAAAATCAAAAAATGTGGACAAAAATATTATAAGTTTGCTAAATATAGAAAATCACGAATGAATAGCTTTCGATTTGCGAAATGCTCATGACTCGAATTTAGATAAAGAAATATGACATTCGAATTGAAAATAAAAACTTGAGCTGTCGGAGCATAACGTTATTGTTTGTGGTTTGACAGAAACGTAACTAATGGTTGTTCCAAGTACTCATGTTGGTATATATTACAATTGTTCATCCATCTTGAACTATAGAGCAATAAACTTCATCAGTTGGCGGCTAAAGCATATCAAAAATTAGAGAAAATCAAACATATGAATTTTGAGAAAATTAATCTTTAGGTTTTATTTTCAAAACTAAACAAGAACACAACACAGTTCGTGCTCGCATCTCACCCGACACAGTCGAAAATCGTTTACGGTCGAAACAACAGAAACAAAGACAATACAGTGCAGTGAACAATAGAGTGTACGGAATGGTCAAATACGATTAAACAAAGCCTGAAACTTGGCCAACAAGACCAAATTCAATTTGTATAGATTTCAAGCGTTGCAATGTTAGACCAGCAGCAAATGAAATTGAAATCTTACTTAAAGAACGGATGCATCTAGACGCTAATAATGTAACTGAGATTCAATTCAACAAGGCGTCTAACTGTGTGTACATTATGTTTAAACGTGAAAGCGATGCAATTGCATTCGCTTCGGTTAACAACGAGGTGCACAGCGTTAAGTGTGACAACTTTAAATACAAAATTCCTGTGCACATGGTGGACAATGCCATACAAGTACGCGTGCATGACCTTCCCCCGCAGACCAGCGATCAGTGCGTTCGGGAAATCATGTCGCAGTACGGTGAAGTTCTTTCCATCGAAAGAGAAGTATGGCGGAATTTTTTTCCCGGCATCCGGAATGGTGTGCGAGTGGTACGTATGCAACTACGTAAGGCAGTTCCATCATACATCATTTGTGATCAAGGTGGGACACGTCCGTGTAAAACGTTGATTACCTATGAAAATCAGCTAGTTACGTGTCAGTTTTGTGAACAACCTGTACACTACGGTAAACCTTGCACTGAAACTGCGAAAAAGACATCTTCAACCAAAGACAAGGTCAACCGTTCTACAACGAAAACTAGTGAGGGTAGTACTCTTGTTTTACCATCAAACCAACCAGCAACTGCAACCAATGTACAACAAGGCGCATTTAAAGCAACTAGCAACGAGCTCAAGACTACGAAAATCAAGGAAAACGAAACGAAGACGGAGACCAACAACAATACAACCAACAACCAGGCGATGTATGACAAGACGAGCCACGAACAAAGTGCCCCTCAACCCTCCAAAGAGAAAAAAAGAACACAACACATTTGTACACAGTGTGTAATATTTCCATATTATCCCAAAAATTATCTAAAACATGGCCCAAAACACCAAATCAATCCAACAAACCGTTCTAGAGATACAGCTTTTTTAAAATTTCCCCCCCAAGTAATGTTACAGTTAAAATGACATCCTGGTGATGCAAATTGTACTCTTCGGTCATGAAGAATACTTTTGCAAGAGGCTTTAGCTGGGTAAGAATGTCAAATCAGCCCAAAAATAATATTTTTATACCACATTTAAAAAAGCTTGAAGTGGAGATCCGGTTTTGCCTAGAATTTCAATCATTTAACTTCCAAATTGCCGGAGCTAGTGTGGTTCTATTGATATTCGTTTTCATTTGATTTTTTAAGCAATCTAAAAATTAAAAAAATTAAAGGAATATTTTAGGTATTGCCAAGAAGGTCTACATTTTTTTTTTAAATCTTGTCTTGAATATGATTTACTTCACTATGGGGCCCCTTTTCAAAATTTACCCCCTGAGAGAGAAAATATGATCATCAATTTATGGTAACATTTTCAGTTGTTTGACATAATCACAAATAATTCTAAATTAAAGTTTTCTGAAGTGTTTGGTATCAACTAGCATGAAAGAAGAAAGCTCATGACGCCTTTCTCGTTTATGCCTGGGTAGGTATGAAATGTCAACTCTTGATATTGTTTTGTTCATTTTCGGTTCTGGTCCTGAGCTCAGTTTCAGTTCCAGTATCAGGAATTCATTTCAGTATTGCGGGACGCCAGTTTCTCTTCAAAGAAGATCGATTGCGTCATCCTTCTGCTGGTCGATTGCATTGGAGCAAAATACAACGAATAGTGGACCACGATGTGGAACATTATGCTAAATCAACCCTTCTAATGGCTCCAAATGTTGTCTTGAGAATTATAAAGATTGCTTCTTTGAAAGTCGGAGATAGAAATAATCAGTTCAGTTCAAATTTAGAATAATTTGATTAGCTTTGTGTACTTCTCGCAATACAAAATCCGCACCAAACGGATAAAGCAAGCATTTGACTTCTTCGCGTTTGAGAAAAATGCTCCGAACAGTGTTTAATATCGTAGAGAATTCCACAATTTGACCGTTATGAACGCCAGAAATGAATCCCGTATGATCGTATTGTTGTGCCCGTTGAAATTACTGATTTGTGAAAAAACTTCAAAGGAAATCACGCAAGAAAGAAAACTCTTAACCAAAATTGGTTCAGTATCAAGTTAATCGGCACTGTGAGCAGTTCTGTTGCGGAACGCTTCGCTTCAAACAAGAGCGATTGCACCATAATGTTGCTGGTCGTTTGCAATGGAGAAAAATACAACGAAAAATGGACAACGATAGGAACCATTATGCAAAATCAGCCCTTCTAATGGCTCCAAATGTTATTTAAAGAACTATAAAGATTGCTTCTTTGCAAATCGGTGATAAAAAGGCGGATGGGTATTGTCACAGACATAATAGGAGAACATGAGTATGAAAACTTTTTTTTCGTGTTATTAGTTAGTTAGTTTGAAAGAAAATGTTTATCTTCAATAAGTCGTAGTTTGGTTTAGATGCACACTTACAATTCTGTACCGGCCGAGGCTGGTCAAAATACATAGATACATGCCTTACGAATTGTCATCGCCGTTTCAGTTATAGTTGTTCTTGTTTTCGTATTATTCACGCTCGAAAATGTCTGTTTATGTGCCCAATTCACGCCAGTTGTGGGAAATTTTACTTTTCTGTTACAATTCGAAAAAAATGCAGCTGAAGCGCATCCCATGCTCTCAGAAACATACGGTGATGCTGCTCTGAGTAAAAGAACGTGTCGGGAGAGGTTTCAACGTTTTGAATAAAAATGGTGATTTCGATGTCGAAGACAAACATGGTGGTGGAAGAGAAAAAACCTTCAAAGATGAACAACTAGAAGCATTGCTTGATGAAGATTCGTGCCAAACCCAAGAAGAGCTTGCCGAATCGTTGGGAGTGAGTCAGCAAGCCATTTTAAAACGTCTCAAGGCCCTGGGCATGATTCAGAAAGAAGGAAACTGAGTGCCGTACGAGTTGAAACCGAGGCACATCGAGCGCCGTCTATTTGTATGTGAGCAACTGCTTCAAAGACAAAATCGTAAGGGGTTTTCACATCGAATCGTAACCGGTGATGAAAAGTGGGTTCGATACGATAATCCTAAATGCAGAAAAAATGCAGTATACCCGGGAAAGCCCGGGTATACTACTTCCACGAAGGCAAAACCGAATATTCACGGCGCCAAGGTTATGGTTTGTATTTGGTGGGATCAGCTCGATGTGATTTACTACGAGCTCTTAAAACCGGGTGAAACCATCACAGGAGATCGTTACCGAACGCAAATGATGCGCCTTAATCGCGCGCTAAAAGAAAAGCGGCCACAATATCAAGAGCGACATGACAAAGTCATCCTCCAACACGACAATGCTCAGCCTCACGTCACAGAAAGATGGGAGAAAGTTGTCGCTAGCGACGGACAATACTTCGAATAATCTGTAA
The DNA here is from genome assembly GCF_030247185.1 of Malaya genurostris. Classification (NCBI taxonomy): domain Eukaryota; kingdom Metazoa; phylum Arthropoda; class Insecta; order Diptera; family Culicidae; genus Malaya; species Malaya genurostris. The sequence continues at coordinate 100,237,698 of NC_080572.1, forward strand.
GCGGTTTTTGGCAATAAAGTTTTTAGTTTTGGAAAAAAAACGACGGAAGCAAAGTTGTATACCTGATAATGATTGGTTCAACATATTTGCAGAACCATTGTGATCTGGTGCACTCCGGATCCTGATGACACGGTTGATGAGAAGCGCTACCCACAGAAAATGATCACCTTGGATAATGCGTTGTTTGATAAACGGCCGGAACGGGCCCGAAGACATAACAACGTTATTTTTAACCATTGAATTGAATTGGGAAATATTACAACACCCACCGTATTCTACAGACTTTGATTCGTCCGACTATCACCATTTTGCATTAATGGGGCATTAACTTGCAAAGCAATGCTTCGAAAATTTGAAAAAAATGGTATAGCTCGAAAGAATAATTATGTTGTTCAAATATGGCTTCTATAATTTGCTGACAGATGGCACAAATGTGTTTAAATAAAAGGTCAATAACTTGAATAAACCAATTCCAGATTTCTATGGAAATTAAGGGATTTCATTATCCAAAAGTACAAAAATTTTAACTAAAGTCTGTCACAGAAAGTGTGCACTCAACCAAAAACCGCTGCCATTTCGCAATGCTTCAGAATCTGTCAATTTTTAGGGCTGCGTCCTATTGTTGAAACTCTTTTCTAACCACTTGTGCAGTTGTTTATTGGTTTTTATTAGTTTGTTTCGAAATGCGTGGACTTTCAGCAGAACAACGTCGAAATATTGTGTACAAATGGTGCACAGAACGCGGACTGTCACTGAGAAAGATAGCAAAAATGGAAGGAGTAAGTGAAAAAGCCGTGCGAAATGCAATCAGGAAGTTCGGTGAGGATAACACCTTTGAGGATAAACCGAAAACGGGTCGAAAAAAAGGTCCAACCCTCAGTTGGATAAACGTATACTGAAGGCGTTCGAGCAAAAGAAGGAGGTTTCAGTTCGGGATGTGGCCAAAAAAGTGGGCACTTCGAAGTCACATGTTCTTCGTGCTAAAGAACGTTTGAATCTTCGAACCTATAAGAAGCAGAACAACCAAAACGTAGTCCGAAACAAGAAGCATCGATCAGGTCGAGGTTTCGAAAGCTGTACAATACGATTCTTGCTGGAAATTTGAACTTGACGACGAAACCTATGTGGAACTCGATTACAAATCCTTGCCGGGACCACAATATTATATGGTGCGAGAGGGGCAAGTGTGAAACCAGTCCGAGACATCGATTGAAGTTGAAAAATTTGGTAAGAAAGCTATGGTCTGGCAAGCAATTTGTAGCTGCGGTAAGATTTCGAAACCCTTCATCACCACCGATTCAATGAACAGCGAAATATACATCAAGGAATGTTTCGAAAATCGACTTCTACCCATGATTCAAAGTCACAAGGATCCTGTTGTCTTCTGGCCAGATCTTGCTTCTTGCCACTACTTGAATTCAACGGTAGAATGGTATACTACCAAATATATCACTTTCGTCCCAAAAGACATGAATCCACCAAATTGCCCACAACTTCGACCAATTGAGGAATTTTGGGTATTAACGAAGGCACATCTTAGGAAGCATGTCTCGGCAGCCGAAACCATTCAACAGATCGCAAAAGATTGGAAAAAAGTGTCAAAACTTGTCGCCAAGAAGTCTGTACGGAATTTGATGAGAAACGTTCGCAAGAAGCTGCGCCAGCTAGTCTACAATGGCTAGGTAGCAAATGTTGAGAATAATATTCTGTTGTTGTAGTTTAATACTATCAGTATATCGAATAAAATTTGAATATCTAACACTTGTGAATTATTTACAGCGAAATCAAAGTGCGTCCATACTTTCTGGAACAGTCTTTAGTATCTTTGATAATAGCATATATTTCCGATAGTCAAGTATAATACTGTGAGTTAGTATAGTTTTTCCTTACAGTAAGTCCCATTGATTCTCAGTCAAGCCACTCACAATCTCATTAGCTTGTCAACATAAAGTTACTGTTACCAACAGCGCACGTGTTATTATTCGCTCTCAGCGCTTCCAGAGAGACACCACCAGTAGTGAACCGACGAATTACTTGGGGTTTCTACTTCTAGCCCACCGTCGCTCTCCTAGGTGAGGTAGGCCACTGTCATGCCGCGGTGTGCGCTCTCATTGTTGATTGATTTGCTGCTTGTAACGGACGTTCGTCGGCAGTGTGGCGCTAATGTTTTGAGTTGTTGTTTGAGTTCCCGTCGCGGTTCAGTGAATTTAACATGTCGTCGTGCTGCTCGGTTAAATCTGTCCGGGGATATTCAAATCGATAACCATCACACGCTTCCTTTGTGATGCAAGGTCTAATAGTGAAACTTTATGGTCGCTAGTGGGTGGAACTCGTTACAAGGACAACTTTAGTCTCAATTTGTGTGCCATGCAAGGGAAAGAAGAACTAGGAGAAGAAGAAGAGATCAGTTGATGTGATGCAATGTGTTTGTCCAGATCGGAAGATTACCCGAAGCGTGTTTGCTGGTGCATGAAAATTTTGATGTAAACAGGAAAGGTGTCCTAGTGGTATACAACCGAAAAAGTGCATTTATTCAGTGTTTTAATAAAAGCTTTTACAAAGAGGTGAAAACGAACGTGTACTGATTAGCGGGCTTTCAGCAGTGCGACACTAATTTTATGCAATGGCTAATTGAATGCTGTAAATCATTAAGTGATTAAGGTTGGTAGCAAATTTTTCGTATCTTTGAATTCAGATTTTATCACTCTGTACTACTATTACTACTATGTTAGTGTGTCGGTGAAACTTTCCAGTGTGAGAAAGAACGCCTTTTCTTCGGAACCTCTTGATAGTCTATTCCATTTGTATGGTGTGAAAATTTCCTCAAAAAAAAAAGCAAAGCTCGATCCGTACCGAAACCTTGAGTGAAGAATAATTACAAGAAGAAGCCGGTAGTTAGTCCAAAAGTCAAAGTGAAAATACCCAAAGAAGAATCAAGAAGACAGCTTCAAGTGTACACAAAGCTTGAAGCAACAACGTAAATGCGAAATACCCACACGGCAACCAGCGCAAAATCGGGAAACGAATAATTGCACGCAAGATTTGTTGTGCGGCGTGAAAAAAAAGTGCGAAGATAGTACGGTTCGTTGATGTTCAGTGAGAAGTTATCCCACGACTGCTACTACCAACAATAGTCTCGGAAGAAGAAAATTCCCGCGGCAGACGGCGACGAACCTCGCGAAGGCCTAAACCTTTTGTTCACAGCGACGAAAACTATGCATGCGGAGCAAATCTAGCGCAACCTTCGAATGTAACCATCAGTTAAACTTTCGACGACACGAGAAGTTGATTTTTTTTTCTCTCTTGCAACTAACTGCTAACCAGAGGCATAGATTGAAATAGGAAATTGACCCTCTCCGGGCCAGCAAAATTAACAGCTAACTTGGGGCAGCTGGAAGTTTCGAACACATTTCTGGACATTAGGTAGGCTGTCGTGGCGAGCTAATTTCGTTCTCGTTTGTGTTGAGTTCGGATAGTTTGGTTGTTGTACCTCATAATGCTGCTTCTTTTGTTAATCTTTGCTTCGTGTGCTTTTTTATGCCACCCCTTTGGATTGATTGTATCAATAACTAGGTGGTTCAACTGTTAGGTACAGCAATTTTGGGCGAGTTGTATTCAGAGTCTACAAAACGAAATTTTGCTATCGAACTAGACAACAAAAAAGAAACAGTTATTTCGAGTTGCTCATAGTTTAAAAACCAATAAATGGTGGAGATCAAATAAGTTGATATGTCACTCCACACGATCTTTATCATTTAATGGAATATGTTTGGAGTTGATTACAACTGAATTTATAATTGCCTCTAGTAGCTAGAGCTTCTTTACACCTGTGGAGATCACACGCACTATATTACTGTTAATAGTTCGCTCTAAGAAAAATATTCTAGTTATGAAATGCTTTTGAAATGTTTTGAAATTGAAGCGTCACTTCAGGGAACGCCTGAAAAAAATGAATGAAAATATTTGTAACGCTTGAGTTTGTTTGAAATCCCGTTTTAATTTAAATTCCAGTGAATTTCATTACTCATTATTATAATCGTGGATAAACATTGATTAAAATATATATGACCATTGAAATTTTGAGTAGACAGTAATATGAATGTCAGACCAATGCATAGTATGGAAAACTTGCTTCATTTATCTGTTTACAAATATTCATCTGACAACAACCGCTCTTTTTGAGAACCCCCCAGAATGTTTCTGTTCAACCGTTCTTTCGTTCTTCTTTGTATATTCCTTCGAAATAAAATTGGAGCCGCAAATTATGTTTTGTAGTAAAATTCATTAATACTGAGAACTTCTTAGCATGCAACAACAATCAATCTGTTTTGTGTACTTTACACGTGAATAAGCCTTACTTTACTATGGGGCGCCTTTTCAAAATTCGCCCTGTGGAACTTTATCGTGAATATTTCGAGTTGTTCTAAATGCAATTACATAAAAGGTACAATTCAAAAGTTTCACGATTTTTTAAACAGCGCGACTCCTGGTGTTGCCATCGGTCTGATATTTCTATACGTCAACTGTGTTTCTTCCAGTGTTGTCGCATAAAATTTTCATGACATTTGCACATGTGGGAGCTGAGATATCGCGCTAAATGTGACAGTACATCTGTAGTGTCGGTCGGAAAATGAGCAGCAATTTATAATTAAATTTTCAAAAGTATGGGATAACTACAAAAAACCCAAAAATTCAGTTTTTTTTTCTCATAATGATGAAAAAGTCATCACACCTGCTTGCCTTTCTCGTGCCCGCGACGACGGTTTTGAGATAGTCAGGCACATATGCGTCCCGAAGTTCAACTGAACGTGTTATGCATAGAACTGGACGTCGTGGCGAGGACCTTCCACCAACAGTAGCAAGAACAGACTTTCTGCGTAGTATATGTTAGAGCCTCGAACGCTCCGGTTTACGCTCTCATTTGCATTTTGGATGGCGTGGCGAGCAGTCGCCTTCAACCACCAGCAGCAAGCACAGATGATCAGTAATTCGTTCAGCTTCTGAATACTGGTTCTGAGTTCACGAACTGAATTTTAGATTGAATTCTGGAATAGAAGCCTAAAACTGAATTTCGAAACTGGATTTAGAACCTGGAATTAGAATTCTGAACTAAATTTCATTTTTTTACTTGGAATTTTATATTAGAATTCAGTTTTAGAATTTAGTTCCAGATTACAGGTTCAGAAATTAAAACTATGTCTCTGGAACTGGTTTTACTAGCCTTTTTAACTAAATTTAGTTACCAAATTCGCAGTTTGAACTCAAATTTCTGATTTGGGATTTCAACTTCAGAATTCCAGAACAATATTCATGATATGAATTGAGGATCTGGATTCTAAAAGTTAATGTTAATTCTGAACAGTGGAACTGACTTCTACATAAGAATTTAATTCCTATGTTCGGTTTCATATTTTAAGTGCTAAATCTAGTTTCAGAATTTAGTTGTTAAATTCAGTTTCAGAATTCAGAACCTGCATGCTAGACCTAAATCCGGAACTTCGATTCTGGAATTAGATTTTGGAATCTTCTGTTAATAACTTCTTAATTTTCACGTTTACTTACAAAATATTCATGTAGAATGAAAGATATTATTTAAATTCTGCTATCAGTACCAGATATGTGAAGAAAAGTTGTGTAGTAACGTAGATATAGTAGAAAGAGAAAATGAACAAAGAGTTTTTGTCAATGGCTATTAGACCCTTTTGAAATTTTTTTCCATAAATATGTTTATTTCATAGGCAATATGCATAAGTTTTTCTTCGCCGTGGCATCCACAATGCATAGTACTTTAAACCTAATACATTTCGAATAACATATTAGTATGATGGTATTCCTTAGTTAATCTAAACACTGTTTTTATCAAGCGATTTGCTTTTATAAACTACATTAAATAAAATACATTTATTTTGTACATGATCTTATAACTATTTAAGGTTTGTTTGTATCAATTCATCACTTTTATTTATATAATATAGCTGGCTATTGGTTGAACTCATGGAAGAGCAAACAGTCTAACATAGAATAAAATTTAAAACTCCAATGGACTTAATGAAATGATAAATAAGTTTCATGTATGTAAGGTCACGACAAGCAAGAATGTCGCGAACTGGGTCTACCTTGAATACGCAAGGAATTTATTAGTTGTGATTTGACATCACGATACTCAACACATGTCCAAACGACATGATCAATATCGCGATAACCTTCGCCACAAGCACAATCATTAGTCTCGGAAAGTCCAATTCGAAGGAGATGTGCATCTAACGTGTAGTGATTGGACATGAGTCTGGACATCCCACGAATGAAATCCCTACACACATTCAGTCCCCTGAACCATGCCTTTGTCGATATTTTAGGAATAATTGAGTGCATCCACTGACCCAGATCATCTTTATCCCAAGAAGCTTGCCAGCTGCAAGTGTCTTTGGCGAGACGCGCTATAGAATTCGTTGAAAGCAGTCGGTCTCTCATAAATTTCACCCTCAATAGCAGCACGTTTGGCTAAAATATCGGCTTTTTCATTGCCTGGAATGGTGCAATGAGCCGAAACCTAAACTATTGTGATTTGATAATTATTATTCAATATGTCGTTCAGACACTGTTTTATTTTGCCCAAGAAGAACGGTTCATTTTTGCCAGCAGCGTTTGAGCGAATGGCTTCAATTGCACTCAGACTATCTGTGAAGAGAAAATAATGGTTTGGAGATAATGTGACGATTACACTCAAACTATAATGAACTGCTGCTAACTCTGCTATATAAACAGATGCAGGTTCTTGAAGCCTAAATGAAGCCGTAAATATTGCAAAATCCACCCAATCAACTAATAGGAACGATCTATATTCGGAAGTGTGAAAGAGGCATGTCAGTGTTACTCGTATTCACGTCATCCCGATTTATATGCATGAAACTTCTACCATATTCCTAAGTCCTGCGATCGTTCTGAAATATGCAGTAATTTGAACATTCTCAAAAAAATGAATTACTGCTATTTCTTTCGGTAAGAATTGAGAACTATCATTCTTTGATAAAGAACTCTTGTTCTCTCATTCTTCTAGAAGAACTAGTTTTTTCGAGCTGCTCGCGAACGGACTACCCATCTCTAGTTCTATTACCTTTCTTAATATTTTTAATAATTTATTTCAAGCAAAGCGTGGTTCCTTTTCACATGTTTTGTTCGGTTTTTTTAAACGGCATTTTTTACACAGGTTCCAGAATTAACGTGGTTTTCATTTGCACGATTTTCGCAACTAGCACGGTTTTTGATGAGAGTATAAAAATCACTCTTCCATTTAGCAAAGTTGAAAAATTTTAAAATAATGAAACTGATGGTATATTTTAAAACTATTACAAGAGTTCATTAAGTTCGAAAATTAACAAAAACTCATTAATTTAACAATTCATGGGAGTATCAACGGTCGTTCCATAGAATGCTGATTAAATCTTCAGATATTCAATCCCGTAGCCTTTGCGTCTGCTATTTTGTCATCATCGTCATTGACATCATCGAGAATTTCGTAGAGTTGAAGAACTAAATAACCTCTGTAGCCATCGGATTTACCAAATTTTTTAACTCTTCCTTATATCGAGTACAGTAACTTACACCACTTCAAATGATATGACTCTATCAGTATTAAGATATAAGTCGATGAAATGAGTTGCTGCAGCATGACACATAGTAAAACCTTTTCTAAGTTGATCCACATCCATCTCTATGGATTCTTCCTCTTCAATGTTGTCTCTAACACAGATGCACAGGTCCAGGTTTCCAGGTTTTTGGTTTCCCATACATGGTTGAATTCGAGTATGAAGAGCTAAACTGGATGAATATTTTATCGTTTCTCACCCAATGTGGTAAGGAGCTACAGCCAGAGCGGGTCATCATTCTTCCTGGAATTGAATAAATTCTTGCTGTATTGGTCCTAAAAGGTTTAAGCAGATTGTTTGGCATCTCTTATGGAGTACCGAATTTACTTCTGCTCATAAATATTGCCAATCATTCTGCCTTCTTCGGAAAAGTGTTGCTTATATAAAATCTCTAAATTCTCTCGGGGGTTGGAGGTTTTATTAAATGTGCATTTCGGCACCTGCAGATCGACCAGCATCCTTCCAGGGATACATAAGGATTTGTTTGTATTTGTTTTGTGCTGTTAACGATCGATGACTTGTATAGAGCGAGTGTGTCTGCTATAACTCGTCGTCAAGTTCATATCGTATCACATCAATTTTCACATTGGATCCAACACTCGTTCTCTACCTGTCACCATGTACTTTGCCGTGGTAGAGTTTAAAGCCAATCTTATCCACGCAGCTTCAAAAGCTTCTTCCACAGCTCTACGATTAACACATTCGGGTTCTGGAGTAACAGGGTAAAATGCGCAAAATGAATTCGATTTTCCCAGACCACCTTACATGGCTTTCAAAAATTTTGATTAAAAAGAAAGCTCTATTATTCTTTTCCTTTCTGATGATTTTTTTCAGATCTACCTTCTGATTCTGGAGTAACGGAATAAACACAAAATTTCTCTTTAGGTGTTCAGTGAATCTTTTTACGGTTACGATCTGCAGAATATTATTTTTTCTGAACGGTCTGCAGAATTTATCCACTTTTCAATCATCTGTCAATGAGTTACTGGATATCAGAGAATCCTGTAGGAATATTACAAGACACTCGTTTTCAGTTTACTGTACGGGTAAAAATCTTTTGCCGGTACCATGATTTTTCAATCATGAAATCATGAACCATGTCTTCTCATGAAATTTCATGAGCAAAATGGAAGATGTGTTATTGTTCATGATATCAATTCTTTTGCTCATGAAATCATGACTTTTTATTCATGATTTCAAGATTTTCAATCATGGTGCCGGTAACGGATTTTTATCTGTGTGACATAATTTGTGTACAAATGTTTATGTCAGTAAACTGAAAACACTTTTCAATCATCTGTCACCCAATTATTGGATATCAGCAAATCCTGTTGAAATATTACAAAACACTCGTTTTCAGTTTGTCTACAAATATTTATGTCAATAAACAGAAAACGAGTCTTTTGTAATATTTCTACAGGATGTGCTAATATCCAGTAATTCATTGACAGATGTTTGAAAAGTGGATAAATTCTACAGACCGTTCACCGTCAGGGTTTTAAATGTTCTTAGTTGTCTTCCGATTCAGTACAAGTCTTACAAATGTTAAGTGAATCAATTGAAAATATCGAGATATTTCGGCAAAGATGAGTGGACGCTTCGGTAAGAATCTTAACTTCACATTCAAGTTATGTATTTTAGTCGGGTAAACTGAACTATCAAGATTTTCCACAAAAAACGTATATTGGTACTTTGGGAACATTATACCTGATCGATAGTAGCACTGAGTGAATATTTACAGCATAAAATCTTTTATGGTCGTGCAATATATATATATATATATATATATATATATGTATATATATATATATATATATATATATATATATATATATATATATATATATATATATATATATATATATATATATATATATATATATATGTATATATATATATATATATATATATATATATATATATATATATATATATATATATATATATATATATATATATATATATATATATATATATATATATATATATACATATATATATATATATATATATATATATATATATATATATATATATATATATATATATATATATATATATATATATATATATATATATATATTTGCACTTTATAATCGTACCAAGCTAATTCTGATGCTGCGTACCCGCAGTGAATTCACTGTATATACTTTATTTCGCATTAAAATTTCATGTCATTTTAGTGCTATCGCTTAATGCTTATGGTTACTTGAGTTATGTCCACATTACAGAAAGTTTGTTTCAATCAATATTTTGATAAATAAATTCAATTTAAAAAATAAGTTTTACATAAACGAACTCTAGTTAAAGTTGATAATTGCGGCAATTTTAGTTTACAAACTTTTTAGTTGAAATAAATGAAACCAATATGTGTTATTTCATCTTACGCTTTTGTTTGTTATTGTCTTACACAGTGGTTGTGCACTGCTTATGTGGTATGAAATCAGTTGTAAAAGTCCGTTGTAAATGAAAGATAACGATTGAGGAATGAATATTCGTTTGTGTTTTTCAATACAATGAAATATTGATATACTTTTGGACGGGATTTTTTTATTAAACTTATGTCGTATCATCGACACAACAGAAGCATTTGGCGCTCTGCACATCGAGCAAATCTGTCAATAACTTCATCAATAAAACCGTTTTGACGTTACAACTGAGACAGCAATTTGTTTTCAACCACCATAAGCATAAACCACTGAAGCCCCCACCCCTGAAGGTATGCATACAAGTTCTCACAGAGCTAAACGTGACAGAGAGAACAACAAATCTTAGAGCTGAGCTGAGTAATTCGTTCTTTCCTTGAATTTGTGCAGTAATTCATGTGCATGAAAAAAAACACTAACACAGTGACAAGAGGTACTTGAAATTTTGTGAAATTGCTGTGGATAAAATCGCTCATAATTTTATATTCAGTACCATCCGACCTGCTTTCATCGAGTCAATTGAGAATCCAAAAAACAATTTCACTGAATTTTACCGGTTGTGCAATGCACGAGATGCACATGAGGACGAGAGACCACTGCTCTTACATTTTGTTTTTTGTTAAGAATGAAATGATTACTTTCAAACTATTTTTCAAGGTAATTTATTGTGCTACTTTTTTTCGATTTATATTCGTTTTCATGCTCATAAAAACCAAACTTTTGATTGACATTGAGCAATTCTATAAATGCTTAGCAGATCATCAGACTCGACCTTCTCCGATTTGGATAAAACTTTGCACTTGGCTTCAGTGTGGCAAACCATAAGTCTTGAATCGATTGAGAGGTCAATCCGACTCACGACTGATTTTTAAAAAGGGCGTATGTATTTTTGCATTTCACAAAAATTGCCTTTTTCAAATCGTTGTAACTCTGAAACCGTTAATTGTACAAAAATGGCGTTCAGGATGAAGTTGGGCACTCTAAAAAAATATACACTGGTACTATAAAAAAAATATACACTGAAAATTTTTTTTGATTTTTTCTCAATAGTTTCAAAATAATCCGAAAAAGTTAAATAAAATAAAGCGTGGTTTTAATTTTTTTTGATAAATTTTATTTTAAAGCTGTAATTAAAACCTACAGATTGGCTATCCCATCCGTGCTCTTTGAAAAATGAAGTTACAGCTAAAACAGTTCACGAGTCTCGTTGTAATTCGGAAACCGTCCATCGTACAGAAATGGCACTCTAAGAAAACTAAAAAAATCAATTTTTTTTCTCAATTTTTTCAAAATGAACCAAAAAATTAAATTTAAAAAAAATCAGGGTTTCGATTTTTTTTGAGATTTTCATTTTAAAGCTGTTATTAAAACCTACAGATTGATGGCTATCCCGTCCGTGCCTTTTGAAAAATATAGAAAAATACAGCTAAAACAGTTTACGGGTCTTGTTGTAATTCGGGAACCGTTCATCGTACAAACATGGCGTCCAGGAAGAAGTTGTAGGGAATCAATAGAGCACTTTAAAAAATATAAAAAATTGGTTCTTTTTTCTCAATAATTTCAAAATGAACCAAAAAATTAAATTAAAAAAAACCAGGGTTTCGATTTTTTTTGATAATTTTTATTTTAAAACTCTTATTAAAACCTACAGATTGATGGCTATCTCATCCGTGCCTTTTGAAAAATGAAGAAGTTACAGCTAAAACAATTTACAGATATATTTAAACAGTAGAATATTATTCTACATGTTAAAGGCAATAAATTTGTTCATGATATCCTTTTCTTCTCAAAGTAGCTGTTCTTGAGATACTTGGATATTTAATTATAACATCATTTTTTATATTTACATGAATTGTTTATTTGCTTGCTATATCTACAATTATTACATGTACATGAATAATTCTTAATTATATTTAAGGTCTGACGGAGCTGCTTCGAGTTACAAAAACAGAAAAATTTTGCAAGTCTCTGTAAATTCAAATCAATGTATAACATTGATGCTGAGTGACATTTTTTTGCAACTTCTCATGGTAAAGGACCATGTGATGCACTCGGGGGTAATTTAAAGCGAATGGCACGACGTGAAAGCTTGGCTAAACTACATGAACACCCAATGAAAAAAGGCAATTTTTGTGAAATGCAAAAATACATACGCCCTTTTTAAAAATCAGTCGTGAGTCGGATCGACCTCTCAATCGGTTCAAAACTTATGGTTTGCCATTTGTAGTCATGTGCAAAGTTTCATCCAAATCGGAGAAGGTTGATTTTGATTTTGTCACTTTTTCTTCTACTCATTCCTGGAATTGCTCTATTGTCTTCTATCGCGAGGTGCTCGAATTATTATGGTATTTTAATTAGTACCCCACGATTTGGTGCTTCAGCAGTCTAGTCAAGATCTCTGAAACATATTATTTTTTTTTGTAAAGGTGTAAGAAAAGTTGTTATATTAAGTTATGCAAATTTTCAAAAGTATTATTAATTATCGATACATATGCTTGAATCGTTGAAACTCCCTCTAGGAAGTGAAATTTTACTTATAAAACGCACACAAACAGTATCCGCGAAAAAAAAACTTCTTCGATTTATTCGTGCGAGAATTGTTCTGGTTTATAAGATATAAAACTAATAGAGTTTATTTGAACAGTAAACCTAGTTGTATCATGACACAAATAAGTTCAAAAATAAATTGAACCATATTTGTTTCGGAGTGTGAAGCTATAGCAGATTTGAATCAATATCGGCATTGCCGATAACATCAACTCAACTTTGGTTGACATCTAATAAATTCCAACATTATTATTCCAACAATAAAACCAGCCGGAACATTATTTTTTCATTCTCCTAGACCACAATTTTGAATAATATCAAACAGCGAACATTGTTGATGCTGAAGGGAGAAATTAATTCAAAACAATCATATTCCAGCTATAAATCATCATAAATCAACTTTAAAAATCTACTAGCAGTATTGTTATTTTAAACATGCTCCATTTCACTGCGTATTGTAGACAAATTTTTAAGGGGTTACATTTACAAATTACTGGGATTCTAACAAACCATTGTTCTGTTGAGCTGGGGCGACGGAAGCCCTATTATGGAATATACTGAACTTCATTCGTTGAAAATGTCTGGGTGTGGAATTCCACATCTGGAAATGCGGTTTTTTTCACTTCAACAGTTTTGTGTAGTTACAGACTGCAGACATCTTCGGTTTCAAGCCATTTCAGAAGAAAAAAAGCAAAGAAGTTAAATAATTTGAACCACAACGCAACTCACTGAGAATCTCGTTTCATTATTTTGATCAATTTTCTACTGGAAAGCAATTTCTAGTGTAAACGCGTACTGTTCAATGATTTTGATTTCATTCAAACGTTTCAAGTCGGTGAAGCGCAGAGCTGATTCTCACCCTTTGAGGGCTCGGGTAATTCGAAATGCTTCCGATTAACCACGCATGAAATTTCATATCACACGCTTTCAGGGGGCAATCAATAGCAGAAACGGTGTACTGGTGGGCGGTGTTAAACCACCAAATAGTACCAGTAATTACGAGAAACGATTCAATTTCGTTCGGTGACTATATATCAGCGTAGTTGCCGGACTTAACCAGTAGTATAATTGACTATCATTGCTTTACGATCAAAACTGTTTTTTTAATAGTAGGTAGCGAAATAGTCGCTTTAATCGAACGCATAAGTTTCAGGTTCGCCACACAGAGCAAATAGAGCTGTTGAATTGTTTCGCACCTTTTCTCGAACCCTTAGCTGCCCAGCATGTTTTGTTTGGCCCATTAGATCACCAGTTGCACTTGTCTGTTTGATTTATTACAGTTGTTTGCTATCGAATGCGTAATAAATCCACCGCAACCGCAAGCGGGAAGGAAATGAGCTTTAGATATTGCTGATATACCACTGAAGAGCATAGTTTTATTTTTTTCCCCCAAAACTAGTAAACACTACACGTTTGGTAGATTGGATATAGTACCATGTTTGTCTCATATGAAACAAGAACTTTTTCTGGAAATAGAACAAACATACGGACAGTAGAAGTTGTGCTCGACGCGCGAAACCGATTTGACCTCTTTTAATAAATGACAAACTCAACACCTACTCCATCAGTTAAATTCTAGTTTTGTTTAAAGATTACATCATGATTCATGTGAGTGGGGTTCTCAACCTATTCGCCTCGATGTTTATTAGTTTGATTCTACGTCGCACTGCTGGAGTTCTCTTCGCCTCAGGAGTCATCAATAGTGTTTGTTACTCGATGGCAAGTGATGTCATGTGTCAGAGTAAAATTTATATATCGCGTACTCACTAAGCGATCAGTAGTATGGGATCACCTTCATCAAAGTTGGAAATTATTCGCTGATCCAGGACTGGTGAAGTATTTGAACGTAAACATAGTGCGATCAATAATTGGTGTTTAGATTACGTACTCTACAGAGAGCCGTTTATTCTAACCTGACTCATCATTTGGTCAGTGAGGTAATCCATCTGTGTAAGCTCCATTAAACATTTGAATAATTGCTTAATGTTTTCGAGCGAGCCTGGTAGTCAGCAACCCGAGTTTTTTTTGACAGATTCTATGCCACGCAAATTACTTATTTCATTTATTTTATTAGAAGCAAATTATGATGGACATTTTTGGAGTGAATCATCTCTTGAAAATCACAATGGTGCGTATTATCTAATCCGACTAACATCATCATTAATAATGATTTGTTAGCAAATTTTAGTACATGTCAGGTGTACAACTTTGCTTCCGCCGTTTTTCGATAGTTGGCTGTACCGGCTGAGGCTGGTCAAAATACATAGATGATAATGCCTTTAAAGTGAGTGTGTACAGTGCCTAACGAATTGTCATCGCCGTTTCAGTGACAGTTGTTCTTGTTTTCGTATTATTCACGCATGTCTGTTTATGTGCCCAATTCTCGCCGCTCTCCTTTTTTCGAGCCGGGATCCGAAAATTGACGAAAAGATGGGAGAAAGTTGTCGTTAGCGATGGACAATACTTTTAATAATACATCTGTAAGCACTTTTTTGCCATAAAGCTTTTAATTTTGGAAAAAAACGCTGAAGCAAAGTTGTACACCTGATATAATTAAACTCAATTAGTTATATTTAAAAAAAAATAGACTGAAAAATAGACCAAAAACGCGGGGTGAGCACATTGTATTCGCGACACTTTTGCAACACCTGGCGGATGGCGAGCACTTGGTCCGTGGTAGCGCGTTCGCCATAAATCCTGCCTGATATTGTCCCACGAATTCGTTTGCAATCGGTGAAAGTCGACGGCATACGATTTGGAAGAGTACCTTGTAGGCGGCGTTCAGCAGAGTGATCGCGCGGTAATTGCAGCAATTCAGCTTGTCACCCTTTTTGTAGATGGGACACATGATTCCTTCCATCCATTCCTCCGGTAAAATCTCGTCCTCCCAGATCTTGGTAACGACCCAGTGCAGTGCTTTCACTAGTGCATTACCACCGTATTTTAGTAGCTCGCTTGGTAGTTGGTCAACGCCAGCGGGCTTATTATTTTTCAACCGGCTTACCTCCTCCTCGACTTCTTGGAGGAATGGGACCGCCAGTCTATCGTCCTCCGCACGCGTTCCCAAGTTCCTTACCGCGCCGCTATTTTCGTATTCCTCCACATCGCCATTGAGGTGCTCGTCGAAATACTGCCGCTACCTCTCGATCACCTGACAGTCGTTCGTGAGAAGATACCCGTGTCCGTGGTGTCCTTGCATATATCGGCCTGTGGCACATAGCCTCTGCGCGAACGGTTCACCTTCTCGTAGAACTTCCTTGTGTCATTAGTACGGAACAGCTGTTCAATCGCTTCGCGATCTCGGTCTTCCTGTTGGCGCTTTTTCTACGGGATACCGAGTTTTATCTGTTACGCGCCTGTCTGTATCGCTCCTCGTTTGCTCTCGTCCTGTGTTGCAGCTTGCTCGCCCAAGCTGCATGCTTCTCGGCCACTAACTGTTTACATTCGTCGTCGAACCAGTCGTTCCTTACGTTCGGAGCCGCCGTACCTAGCATTGCTGACGCAGTGCTACCTATGGCAGAACGGATGTCTCTCCAGCCATCTTCAAGAGTAGCTGCATCTACAGCAACTAGCAACGATTAGAAGACGGAAATCGACAACAATACCATCGATGCGGAAATGGATGACGAGACGAACCACGAACGAAGTGCCCCTCAATCCTCGCAGGAGGGAAATGGAAGCTCCTTTCCCCTTAGAAAAAGGGTGACAACGAAATCCAACTCAAAAAAAAAAAAATATTTAAAAAATCGGCTCAATCGGACACGTAAAACTTGTACGCAAATAGGCCTGAATAAAAATATCTTTTAAATAAAAAAAATCTTCACCGCTCACGGATGACCGCTCCAGTCGATGACCACCATGCGGGCCACCCGCCGGGCCTTCGTAGCCTGGGTGTGTTTCCCGCGCACCCACACGAACCGAAGGATGCGACCAACATGGATATTCACCAACGCCATATGGAAGACCCTCATGCAATATTAAATTCACCGGCCACTGCCGATCGCCAGCTGAAAGCTGAATTCTCGAGAATCCGCTACCCCGATACTACATTACATAATGATACTATTCTAGTTTTAAGTTAGTCGTAATCAAGATTAGTGAATACTCTTGGCATCTTAGAGCTTAAGCAGTGTGCCTTAAAATTATATTATGATATTGAATAAAAACCTGTTTTAATCCACCTAGTGGTGTAACGATGCCTTCCTCATATCAATCATACTATCATATATAATACTGTGGTATTCTTCAAAATAATTTTCTTCGATTCCTAAAAAGAAGAACCGAAATCGGTTTGTTTAACCGTCTACTGATAAAAAGTATTAATTGGAGATGATTTGAGGTAGATTTAGAAAACTTTTTACGGTTTTTCGCCCTTTTCAGTGATGGTATAAAATTTTTCACACACTTTACCCTATATTTTCGGATCCGGAAGTCGGATCCAGATGAAATTCAGGAATTACGTATGGGACCACAGGACCTTCCATTTGAACCTAAGTTTATGAAAATCGGTCGCGCCATCTATGAGAAAATCTTGAAAACATATTTTCATTTTTTTGCACATTTTACCTCATAACTCCGGGACCGGAAGTCGGATCCAAACAATATTCAGGAATTTTGTAGGGGACTACAAGACCTTTCATTTGAACTCAAGTTTGTGAAAATCGGTTCAGGCATCTCTGAGAAAAGTTAGTGCACCTATTTTCACAATTTTTTTGCATATTGTACCCCATAATTCCGGAACCGGAAGTCGGATTCAAATAATATTCAGGAATTTTATATGGAACCACAAGACCTTTCATTTGAATCTAAGTTTGTGAAAATCGGTTTAGCCATTTCCGAGAAAAGTTAGTGCAAAAAAACGTTACATACACACATACGCACATATACACAAACATACACACACAGACATTTTGCGTGCTCGACGAACTGACTCGAATGCTATGTGACACTCGGCCCTCCGGGCCTCGATTCAAAAGTCGGTTTTCACAGTGATTGCATAACCTTTCTCTATGAGAAAGGCAAAAATTGTCCATTTTTACAGAAAATGCCATGGTTTTGCAAGCATTTCGAGACTTTGGAATGCTCTCGAAGCAATTTATAACCACCGATACGATGACAGCGGATGCTTACTTTCGGGAATCCTTGCAGCGGCGTGTACTATCCATGATTCAAAAACGCAATAGTTCAGTGGGAAGAATTGGAATCCTGTCCTGACAAAGCTTTATTTGCGAAAACATGTCAAAGCAGCAAATTCTATCGTAACTTTAAAAGGTCTGGAAAAAACGTTTGTTTTTTTTTTCGAGGAAGAAAACACAATGAATGATGGATTGAATAAAAATAAAGTTTTATAATCAATTTAATCAATACAATGAATTCATTACATTGATTTTTTAATTGAAATGTTTGAAAATAGCTTGATTTCTACGATTGGTGAAGTTTTTGCTTGTCCATATTGCTGGAGATCGCAAAAGAATATGTTCAGTGCAATTTTTTACAATTTGCATGCTCTGGAGCTTGCTCTTGTCACTAGTCTATTTTCAAGTAGTGTTTTTTCATTCGTGAACTGGATTTCACTTTCGCTATTAAGAATGCTATATATGTCAGAAAGTATGGCATTTCAATCAAGCAGTACTAAAGCATCGTGATAATCGTCTTATCGCTGGGTAACCCGAAGTTATAATAAGAATAATTGATCAGTGATAAGACAGCCGAACGATTACTGTCATCCATTATACGTCATATCTAGCAACACGCCGCATTTCATTATCTAGTCAAGATAAGCTTCGAGTGGTTGATTTACAGATAGGCACGAACTATTGATGAAGAAGTGTGCAAAGTTATCCAGCAATGTTTATTTGTTCCACTTACTGGTCTTCGAATTTTTTCTTCCTGTTCGTCTGTGGAGTGGACGTTGTATTAGTTTTACAGCTATCGGTTATGTTTGTAGTACAATTTTGTTGAAACCATGTCTTTGTTTTCTTTTACTGTTTCATTTTAGGACCCGGCGACACAAGTACCACTCGCCGAAAGCGATTTCACCCTCTTCGGAATTTACGGCGAATCTTCCGACGCCGAACGGTATCATCGGCTGATGCCACACCTCGGCAGCTGCTGGGTAAAAGCCAAACCCACATTCACTTTGCCACATCCGGTTGCTCCACTACGGATGCCACACTGCCTCGCACCGGGCTAGGGGTGCCGATCACAATTCGGTCCGATTCAGGAGGTGGCGTGGGCGGCGGTGGTGGCGTTGTCGGTGTGGTTGGAACTGGCCTCTACAAGCGAGAAACCTACCGGCTGCGGGACGCGGATGATCTGGACAAGGACATGTCGGATTACCAACGGAGTTTGAGCGAGGGTCGGCTGGTGGATAGGTGAGTTTGGGATGTTATTGATTCGATAAGTTATATAATTATTATCGGTGCTATCAGTGTTGTCAATTGCAAGCGATGGGAAATTGAACTGAAAATTTGTTTTTACATTGGAATGTGAGAATTTTTGCGAGCCTTTCTCATACCCAATAATTATCGCTTTCAACTGTAAGTACTTCGCTAATCAATAAACGACGCAATTCCACGAAGAACGGAAGACACCGTCGTGATTCTCCTTGACTTGTCCTGCTGTTCCCAATATTTGCGATAAGCCGATTAGAGAAACGCGTCCGCTATTAGGTTGAATAGTAAAGGCTTCCACGAATTCAATGCATACCTGCGGCGGCCCTGAACCTCCGCCTCACAAAAACATTCGCCTGATAGCGAAAACAACCGTACTGCTCTTTCAACCGCCCGTTCCTTCGCGCAAATGCTATCTTATCAGCTGACAGCGATCGCGTAAGTGCAAACATTCAGAGTACCTATACTTCATCAATTAAGTGTGGGGCTATTTAGTGCTATCACATAAGCTCTGCTAATTACTCGAAGATTAACGTTCAATCAATATAATCGGGTGTTGATTTTCGGAAATCTGTAACGACGACGTTATCTCTTCTAAAAAAAAAGAATGGCTTCGAGTCAATCCCAAACAATTTCAAACACATTCAAACCCCGTTGTGATTCTTCATCACTGTTCAGGTGAGGGCATCATAAATTTGTTGAAATTCACAATTGGAAGCTATCATGAGTTGGCCTTTAAGTTGACCGCCACCACCGTCGGTATGTCGTTCGTTTTTGTGTAAATTATTGTACAAACCATTGAACGTTCGATTGCACATCGTGACAAGTATAAACACTATATTTTTAATCCGTCAACCATTTGAAAACAATTTATATTCATCCAATTAGGTTACAATCAACGTTAAAAAGTGTTTTGATAAGTCAACAGATATCCAGTAATGTGCTCGAAACAGAGATTTGAAATTCATTTTCACTTGAATGTTTTATTTGGCAAATCAATTTGTCTCAATTCAGGTTTGCTCAAGTCAATCTTTATTCTCATCAGCATTGAGGTGGTAGTGTGAATTTGATTATGCTCAATTGAATTAGCTTTCCAGTGAAAATAATTATTATTCGGGGAAAAATTGTTCCAAGAAATAGATAGACTCAAAAACTAGCTTTTAACAATAATAAATACCAATCTTTAAATTCTTTATCAACAAATTTCAACAGATATTCTTCCTATTTAACAACACAGATAAATTAATGAAATTTACACGATGTTTTAATCAAAGGTTCTTTTGTGAGATAATCATCATTTCAATTGAAAATTTGATTGCGAACCACCAACGATATAAACTACTTCACCACCAAATAAATTGAGATATAAAAAGTTAGGCAGTTTTTTTACTTTGATTTTACTTTAGTAATTTTATATTAAATTTCATTCGCCGAATATTTATTTCAAAAATTTCTTTTCAATCCATTTAGTGGTGTGGGTTATGACACGAATTTAAAATTAATTTTGACACAAATTCATTCAGATTGATTTGGGTAGTTCACAAAAGCTTCAGGAGCTTACGTTCCATATTCGGCAACATTCCAGAACCCGAAAGTATCAACAGTAATAGGCATTTGAACCAATTGCAGAAAAAATGTGCATAGAAAAAAAAACTATAAAATGAGCCTAGAAATTGATTTAGTCATCTCCGAGAAATTTGAGCATATAAAAAAAGATCGGTCGGTTCCGTCATTTATTCGATCAGTCATGTGATATTCGAATTTGCAAGGCCGGTGAAAGAGGTGAGTACGGTGGGTAGTACTACACACCCGAAAATTCTAAAGGTGGGTAATTACCCACCTGAAATTTCTAACGAAAAATAATAGTAATATTAGCATCATTTATAACAATAAAAATAGTTTTATTGTAACTGAGAGTAATAAGTAAAATCAGAATTATAAAATGCTAGTACTCAAGGTAGAGCAAGGATGTGAAGAAGTACAACAAAAAGGTAAGGCGTGACAATGGTTATTTGAGCAAGCAGAAATCTTTCAGTGACTTAACTTTTACCTTTAACCAAAGGGATCGAGTTTAAGCATCTCATTCATGGAAATCACTCGAATCTCTGGTATGCCGGAAAGTACCGAAAAAGGTCTTTTACCATTTACTATACTAACCGGAAAAAGTAAAGTTACCAGAAGTTGTCAGTTTCTACTTGTGACAGCATTCTTATACACATTGAGCTCTTCACTGTATGGATATTTTTCTCGATCTCTATACAGCTAGTTGAACATCAGAATGAAAGGTTTATTCGAACTATTTCTTATGCCCCCAGAACACAGTGTGCTGGCTGTTTAGCCTAGGTTGTATGCGGTATTCAGTAGCGCTGCACTCACCGCTACCTGATGGAAACCTATCATGCTATTTTTACTTTTTCACTATTAGAGATAGTGAAGAATTAATTGTGTACGAGAATGCAGCCGCAAGTAGAAAGTACCAGAGACTCGAGTGATTTGCATTGATGAGATGCTTAAATTCAACTCATCTTGCGAAAGGTAAGTTAGTAAAAGATTTCAGTTTGCTAAAATCAACCTTGTCACATCTCGCCTTTCAATTCTTTATCTTCACATAAATGAAATCACTCAAAATCTTTTGACGTAGGATTGCGTCTTTGTTTTCTATACCGGGGATGCAAATTCAAAACATAGAAATAAAACCATATAGACAGTGGTTAGGTTTTGAGCATCTACAACTCAACCACGAACAATGTCTACTTCTCCCTGTTTTTCAAACCATTGTCATTCCTCTAATTGATATGACGGTTTCGTATACATAAGTTCACGGTTTTTCATATGATTTCTGCTCTTCAATGAGTGCGTTCGCATTTGAGAAAATTACTCACAGAAAACCAAATTCAGTGTCGAATCAACAGGCACTCTGTGCGGTTCGATACTGCCGTAGAGAAGGTTGCTTCCACATCGTCCAAAAAGTCCAGGAACTAACTAGGAAAACAACATTTCTTGAGCATAATTTCTTTATTTATTACCTAAATTTTTTATATCATAGTTTTAGAATGATTTGTACATGGCCTTCAAATAGGCTTCAGTCTCTCAGATCATCGAATGACAAGTAGTCGCTGTGGGCTAGGTTATTGAGAATATGGTGGGTGAAGAAACAGATCGGTGCCCAATACGTTCAATTTGACGATTATTTTCATTGACTTGTGGCACGGTGCATTGTCTTGGTTAAAGATGATTTTTTTCTGCTTCATATGAGGCCGTTTTTTATGAATCCATACTTCAAACGCATTAATAACTCCTAACGCATTAAAAACTAAAAACTTTTGTTGGTACTTCCTTTTCAAGATAGTCGACGTTAATTATACCTCGAGCATCTAAAAACTGACGCCATACTTGTTGCAGCTACCTGTTGCGTTTTCACCGTTTAAATGTTGAAACAACTCCGGAGAAAAAAGATAGATCCATGTTTCGTCCACTATTTCATACCAACGCAAGAAATCCTTTTTATTGCGGCTAAACAGTGCCGACCTGGATTGTTGATGCGTTGTTGCTTTTGATAGATGGTGAGCGAACGAGGCACCTATTTGGAAAAGATTTTTTTCATGCCAAGATTTTCGCATACGATCATAAAAGCACTCCCAGTTCAGTCGGACTTTGATTTTGTGTTCATTCATAACGATTATCAAAACTTGCTCACATTTTTTCCGGATGACTGCTTAATTTGGTCACGTTTAAATCAGAAAAACAAAATATCGAAAACGATTCAAGCTTCGAATTTACGTGTCTCATGCAAAGTTATATCGAAACAAAATATTATTTAAAAATCGACTAAATAATATTTCAAAATAGTGGGTCGGTCTCCCTGCTACGAAAAATTACCCACCTGGGCTTAACATGTTTCACCGGCTCTGCGAATTTGATTAACAACCCAATAGTAACTTTCAAACGAGCCTAAGCTAGTTGAAATCGGTTTCGCCATTTCCGAGAAAATTGAGCGAGGGAAAAAAGCGTGGTTTGTGGGTTACGTATCAGATTCTTGATTCCGGAGTTATGGGAAAAAATGTGCAAAAAAAATAAAAATATGTGTTCTAACTTTTCTCAGAGATAGCGCGACCGATTTTCACAAGCTTAAATTAAAATGAAAGGTCCTGTGGTCTCATGCGTAACTCTTGAATTTCATCCGGATCTGACTTCCGGTTCCGGAAATATAGGGTAAAGTGTGTTAAAAATTTTATACCATCACAGAAAAAAGCGGAGAAATGTAAAAAAATTCTAAATCTTCTTCATATCTATTCCAATTGATAGTTTTTATCAACGGACGGTAAAAAAACCGATTCCGGTTATTGGATGGTACGATTGAAATGAGAAAGGCATCATTACACCACTAGGTGGATTAAAACAGGTTTTTCAAATGGGTGTCACTCATACCACTTCTGCCTTTCTCATATAGAAATGTTATGCAATCACTGTGAAATCCGACTTTTTAACCGAAGCCCGGAGTGCCGAGTGTCATATACCATTCGACTCACTATCTATGACTATGACTATCATCTTCTCATTATGATAGAGTTAGATGAACCGAAAAGGCTTCATTTCAATGTATCTGGATCTCAAAGTTATAGTAAATTTGGCGGAGTTGGAGTAGACTTTGAGTTGGAATTGCACTTCGTGATAGACCTAATGATTGAAATTTGTACTATTTGGATATTGCTCTGCTTTTCCCTGCTCCTAACAAATAAACAAATAAACAAAACAATTCTTGGAAGAGGCAGATCATTTTCACTGTGCTGTGTCTTCTGTCTATACGTTTCATTGAATAAAACTTTGACCACAATCAAAGGCTGTGTTACTAAGGAAGGAAAGGAATGTTAATCCGAAACTAGTTTCTAGAGATCGCCGATCCACTGCATATCCAGCAAGTTACCACAAGAAATGATATCGGGCATAGTGCACAGATTATTTAACCGAATCATTTTCAATGATAACAGTACTGACGAATTGGCATATAAAATTGACGATAAGAGATGCGGAGGAATTGAATCCTCCATCACCTTTCGTTCACGAAATCGTTTGAGAACTTTGCTCATTGATAATTTTTTTCTAGTATTTCATAGAGTGCTCCCCTTGATGATTTTGCAATCGACAGTTCGATTGCGTTGAACGTTTAGTGCGGGTGTTTCACCTTTCAGTTTGCATCACAAGTTTTTAAAGTTGTTCAAGAAACAATTTAATCGACGAGGAGAGTCCTCATGATCTTTCAGTATGCGCTGCATTTAAGTTGCGTAAAGACAAGATGAAGCTTTCTTTAAAAGCACGGTCTAAGCGTACATATGCAGAAATGCTTTAAACGATCATTGATGTCCCACCTTTGGAAACCAAAAATGCGGAGCTAGAGGAATCTGACTCTGACGGAAATAGTGAAGATACCTCATTTGTCACTCCTCAAAGGTCTGTTGAGAGGAGATTACCAAACCACAAAGTACCAAAAAAGGCACCTAAAATTACACCTTCAAAAAAAATCCCCGTGTTTAATCTAAAAAGCCAAATTTAAAACCAAAAACTTTGCCTTCTGGTTTGTCAAATTCACAAACCAATCCAGGAACTAGCACTAGAAAAGACAATAATCCAGTGGGCTCCGTTTCACAGCCACCATCAGGATTACTGAAGTTTTCGGAAATTGTAGAATGGATTTTCGCAGCATTCAATTTTTCTGAACCTCTAAAGACCATCATAACAGCATTCCTTCCAATAGCTAGAACTTTTTTGAAACAGTTATCAGCTCAATGGCCAGTTCTCTCAGGTTTTGTATCGTTTGATGGATAATTTTTCTTCCGCTGCAAATGATCCAATCACTGTCCTGCAGTGGAATTGTCGAAGCATCATGCCAAAGCTTGATTCATTTAAAGTTTTGTTGCATAGTCAAAAATATGATGTATTTGCTTTGTGTGAAACATGGCTTACATCAAACATAGTCTAAAATTTTAATGACTTTAACCTCATACGTCTCGATAGAGACTCCCCGTATGGCGGAGTGCTTTTAAAAATTAAAAAAAGCTATTCGTTTTATAGATTAAATATTCCTTCGACTTCTAGCATAGAAGTGGTTGCTTGTCAAATAAACATTAAAGGAAAGGACATTTGCATTGCTTCGGTATATATTCCTCCAAGAGCTCAAGTTGGACAACGACAGCTTACTGGAATGGTCGAAGCCTTCCCTGCTCCACGATTGATTCTGGGAGATTTCAATTCGAACGGAATTATGTGGGGTTCCGTTTACAATGATAACAGATCATCCTTAATATATAATATTTGCGACAAGGATTCCAAGACCTCCAGCACGTCCAAGTGCATTAGATTTATCTCTTTTTTCGACTTCAATTCGACTAGATTGCACCTTGAAAGTACTTCCTGATTTACACGGTAGCGATCATTTACCAATCATCATCTCAAATAGCAGTAACAAAGGCATTGCTAATTAAGTTAATATTCCATATGATTTGACAAAAAATGTTAACTGGATTAAATACCAACCGGGGAAATCAGCTTCCAATCACAACTCATAGAGACTCATTGCAATGTTGTCCGGCATAAAAAAATTGTTCGAAAAAATTATTCTTCGACGTCTCAACACTTGGGTCGAGACGAACGGTTTGTTGTCAGATACTCAGTTTGGCTTCCGAAGAAATAAAGGGACCAATGATTACCTTGCATTACTTTCGTCTAACATTAAAATTGTCTTCGCTCAAAAACAACAAATGGCATCTGTATTTTTATACATTAAATGAGCATTTGATTCAGATGCCATTGATGTTTTTTCAGACAAGCTCCATCAGCATGGACTTCCAGTGATTATGAATAATTATTTGCACAACCTTTTGTCAGAGAAATGCATGTTTTTTTCACATGGCGATTTGGCAACATTCAGAATTAGCTACATGGGTCTCCCGCAAGGCTCATGCCGCAGTCCGCTCCTATATAATTTTTACGTGAATGACATTGACAGCTGTCTAGTAACCCCATGTACATTAAGACAATTGGCAGATGGCGTGGTTTCAGTTACTGGACCCAAAGCTATTGATCTGCAAAAACCATTGCAAGATACCTTAGATAAATTGTCCGTTTTCGCTGTTCATCTGGGTATCGATTTCTCTGCGGAGAAAACAGAGCTGGTCGTCTTTTCACGAAAGCATGATCCCGCGCAGCTTCAGCTTCATATGATGGGAAGAATGATACAACAGGTTTTGACTTTCAAATACCTTGGGGTGTGGTTTGATTCCAAATGCACGTGGGGAGGACACATTAGGTTTCTGATAACAAAATACCAACAAAGAGTAAATTTTCTTCGAACAATAACAAGATCTTGGTGGGGTGCTCATCCGGAAGATCTAATAAAATTGTATCAGACAACGATACTTTCAGTGATGGAATATGGATGCGTTTGCTTTCGTTCCGCTGCATACTCTTATATTATCAAACTTGAGCGAATTCAGTATCGTTGTTTGCGAATTGCTTTAGGCTGCATGCATTCGACACATACAATGAGTCTTTAAGTTCTGGCGGGAGTTTTTCCATTGAAGGATCGTTTTTGGGAGCTTTCATCGCGGCTGCTAATAAGATGTGAGGTACTGAATCCCCTGGTTATTAATAACTTCGAAAGGCTAGTTGAGCTTCAATCTCAAACAAGATTCATGACAGTATATTTTAACCATATGTCACAGGAAATCAACCCTTCAAGATATATTCCTATCCGTGACAGCCTCCTAAATGTCCCTGACTCAACTTTATTTTTCGACACATCCATGCAGCGCGAAGTGCGTGGAATCCCGGATCACCTACGCTCGATGGAAAACCCAACAATATTTTCAAGTAAGTTCAGGCATATTGACTCTGAGAAAATATTTTACACGGACGGATCACGAATTGAAGAGGCTACTGGGTTTTTTGTATTCAACAATAATGTTTCGGCTTTATTTAGGTTTCAAGAACCTGCATCTGTTTATATAGCAGAGTTAGCAGCAGTTCATTACAGTTTGAGTGTAATCGTCACATTATCTCCAAACCATTATTTTCTCTTCACAGATAGTCTGAGTGCAATTGAAGCCATTCGCTCAAACGCTGCTGGCAAAAATGAACCGTTTTTCTTGGGCAAAATAAAACAGTGTCTGAACGACTTATTGAATAATAATTATCAAATCACAATAGTTTGGGTTCCGGCTCATTGCTCCATTCCAGGCAATGAAAGAGCCGATATTTTAGCCAAATATGGTGCTATTGAGGGTGAAATTTATGAGAGACCAATTGCTTTCAACGAATTCTATAACGCGTTTCGCCAAAGAACACTTGCCAGCTGGCAAGCTTCTTGGGATAAAGATGATCTGGGTCGGTGGATGCACTCAATTATTCCTAAAATATCGACAAAGGCATGGTTCAGGGAACTGGATATGAGTAGGGACTTCATTCGTGTGATGTCCAGACTCATGTCCAATCACTACACGTTAGATGCACATCTCCTTCGAATTGGACTTTCCGAGACTAATTATTGTGCTTGTGGCAAAGGCTATCGCGATATTGATCATGTCGTTTGGACATGCGTGGAGTATCGTGATGTCAGATCTCAACTAATAAATTCCTTGCGTACCCGCGGTAGACTATCCAATGTCCCAGTTCGAGACATTCTTGCTCGTCGTGACCTTCCTTACATGAAACGTCTTTATCACTTCATTAAGTCCATTCTAGTTCTAATTCAAATATTATTTTATGTTAGACTGTTCTCCCTTCCATGAGTTCAAACAATTGCCAACTATATGATATTGAATAAAAGTGATGAACAAACCTGAAATAGTTATAACACCATGTACAAAATAAATGTATTTTAGTCGATGTAATTTATAAAAGCTGCTCGCTTGATAAAAACAGTGATTAGATTAACTAATTATTACCAACATACTAATATGATATTCGAAACATATTACGTTTAAAGTACTATGTACTGTGGATGCCACGGCGAAAAAAAAACTTATGTATATCTATATATATAAAATTGGATGTAAGTTTGTATGTTTGTAACGCGATAACTTCGGAACTACTGAACGGATTGCCACCAAACTTGGCACAGGTACTACTCGCATTTCAGAGATGGTTTAGGAAGCATTTTTATTGGAGAGGGAGCGTAGCAAGTGTAACTAACAGGAGGGGGTCATGGAAAAATTCATATAACTTGAAAAGAATCGATACGTTTTGAAGACCGTAGAAACATTTTGCATAACTTAGATATGACAATATGGGGGATGGATGTAGCAAGTGTCTTTAAATAGGGGGTGTAGTGTTTAAAACGGCATAATTCCAAAACTACTGAACGGATTGCCACCAAACTTGGCACAGATACTTCTTGCTCTTCTGAGATGGTCATAAGGATATTTGAATGGGGGAGGGAGCGTAGTAAGTGTTCTTAACAGGGGGAGGTCATGAAAAAATTTGTCTAATTTGACGAGAATAGATCCTTTTGTAAGACCTTAGAAACATTTGCATGTATTAGATATGATTATATGAGGGGTGGATGTAGTAAGTGCTTTTAAAAAGGGGGGTATAATGTTTGTAATGGCATAACTCCGGAATTACTGAACGGATTGCTATCAAACTTGGCACATGTACTTCTTGCTCTTCAGAGATGGTCATAAGCGTATTTTTATGGAGGGATGGAGCGTAGCAAGTGTCATAACCAAGGAGGGGTCATGAAAAAATTCATGCAACCGACATTTTTTGAAGATCTTAGAAACATTTTGCATACCGTAGATATAATTTAATGAGGGATGGGTGCAGCAAGTGCCTTTAAAATGGAGGGTGTAATGTTTGTAATGGCATAACTTCAAAACTACTTAACGGATTGCTATCAAACCTGGTACATGTACTTCTTGCTCTTCAGAGATGGTTATAAGAATATTTCCATGGGGGAGGGAGCGCAGCAAGCGTCCTTAACAAAGGTGGTCATTAAAAATATTATCTAATTTGACGAGAATCGGTACTTTTTGAAAACACATTTTGCACAACTTAGATAAGATTATACGGATATTCTGTGAGGAGAGGGTGTAGTAAGTGCCTCTAAAAAAGGAGTGTAATGTTTGTAACGGCATAACTCCGGAGCTATTGAACGAATTGCTATAAAATTTGGTACAGTTATTTATTGCTCTTCAGAATTAGCCATAAAGGTATTTTTATAGGGGAGAAAGCGTAGCAAGTATTATTAACAAGAGGGTCCATGAAAAAAAATTCATAAAATTTGACAATGGTCGATAATTTTTGAATATCATGCAAACATTAGATATGATATATGGGGGGTGGATATAGCAAGTGCATTTAAAAAGGGGGATGTAACGGCATAACTCCGACACTACTGAACGGATTGCTATCACACTTGGCATAGCTGCTTTTTGCTCTTCAGAGATAGTTGTAAGGGTATTTTTGTGGGGGATAGAGCGTAGTAACTATCCTTAACAGGGGTAATGAAAAAAAATATTTAATTTGACGAGAATCGATACTTTTCGAAGACTATAGATACTTTTTGCGCAATTTAGGGTATTCGTGTAGGGTGGATCTAGTACGTCTCTATAAAAAGGGGATGTAATGTTTGTGACGGCGGAACTCCGGAACTACTGAACGGACTGCTATCAAATTTGGCACAAAGAAGTTCTTCAGAAATGATCATTAGGACATTTTCAGGGGGAAAGTGTGTAGGAAGTGTCCTTAACATGGGGGGAGAAGGTCGATGACGAAATTTGAAGAGAATCGACATTTAGACTAGAAGGAGGTTTTTGAAAATAAATTTTAAACTCCCATTTTTTATAAAACAAGAGAGTGGCAAGAATTTCAAGGTCGTATTTTTCTTTAAATAATTTCACAAGATCTGGTTCCATTTTGCCGGGGAATTCGAAGAACTAAGGGAAAATAATCTGTGTCTGCTTATGAACGTGAGTGTATTCAAGTCTCAGCATAACTACAACTAAACGAATCGCCATCAAGTTCGTCACATGTACCAAAGGTGGGAATCGACATTTTTTGAAAAGCACAGATACTTTCTACACTACTCATGGTAATCATTTAGTAATTTCACCGACAAAAAAGAAGTTAAATCAAAATAGATTACAAGGTTATTTTGAGGGTGAGAGAGAGAGAGAGAGTAGCAATTGCCCCGAACATGGAAAGTGAAAGGGAAAATTGATCGGGTTTAACGAAAAATTTGTACTTCTTTACGAGTACAGTATATTTCTAGCAACTAAGTGAGGTTTGTCGAGAATACCATGAAAATTATGATTATTGAGAGATCTGAGATGGGGCACTGATCATTCGCAATCTGAACATGAACGGAGTATTGTTCGATCGGGTTTCCGTCTAAGTTATGTTTCACTACAAGAGTATTTCACTAAGCAGGGCAACTTCGAGAAGTTTTTTCGGTCTTTCCTTCACGAAACATTTCCGAGCAACGCCGGGTAATTCAGCTAGTTGCCTATAAAATAAACGTATTTATGGGAAAAAAAATTATCGACATTAAAAACCTACAAGCTTCAATTGAAAACTAGAATAGATTTAAGAAAACATCAGCACTGTCATTTTCGGCTCTTATATTCAAAGGTTTCGATATTTGTAGTCATCGAAATGGAATCTGAGCTTTCTAATGAGTTTCTTCATCTTAATGTTGTAATGCATTTTTGAAAGCAAAGTTTTGATGAGTATCTTTAATTACCTAAAAGTTCCGATTTTAATTAAGTCTTGGTGTTACATTCTTTTTACCTATATGGTTAAGACTTCGATCCTATTACTGCTAATAATCTTTCCTGATCGGGCTTCAAGCAACTACCCAAGTAGCAAATGTAACTTATTAGACTTTCAAGATGTTTTACAATTGATTTAGAAATGTTATTTTTGTTAGATATGTTTAGAAATATATATCAAAATTGGTTTTGCAACTTATTACTGTTAAGTTTCACAATACTACCGAAAAAATCACTGTACAACAACTTTAAGTACATCTAAAACAATTGTGCAGTAAATCACCAACTTGGTAATGTTTCACTAGAAGCTCTACAAAAAATTTCACATCGTCATGTAAAACGGGAGTAACTATAACAATTGTGCAACTTATCAAAAACTTTCCAAACGGCTGTCTTAATTGTACTGGGCACAATATACGTCGAAATTGCTATAAATCTCTTGTGGAAGAAAAATTAGGGAAATGATTGATGCTCTCCGCAAGGTAAAAAAGGCTAATCCGAATTGATAACGTTGCTGTGAAAAATATATTTCTGCAGAGCCCGTATTGTTTTGGCTGCCTCATGAATTTTTAGATCAGTGTGCCCTGATTCCTTCAGTTTTAGAACAACATTGATATAAAATTCAAAACTTGCAAAAAAGTTGTGCAAGATTTATCTGTTTGAATTGAAAGCAAAACTTGCGGACATGAGATTATTATCATAAAAGTTGCAGGAATACAGCGTTATATAAGCAATGAAAACAAAAATCAATCAGATCATTTGTATTCGGGTTTCATCTCGCGAAAAAAAGCAAACCTGTCATCACTTTTTAAAGATATTGAACGAAAAGTTGATTTCATCATAGTTACTCCCACAGTTATATATTACCGCTTGTGCAACTTGTTTTTGCAACTCCAGCACACGGACTCACCAAAATAATACCTACAGTGGGTATCACAAAAGTCGGACCCGCTAAGATGAATGACTATATTGTATTGTTGTTTAATTCAACTAGAAGGTTGAAACTGATAAAAAAAAACAAAACGTAGAGCATTTCTTTCCGAAATATTAACATGTTAATGTTTACTGTTATTTAGATAATATATGTCATTTCGTTGGGTGAACCATTTTCTATTCAACTCACTGTTATCATCAAAATTCGTTTCGAGATTTTTCAGATTTAATTACACATTAGTTTGATTAAAATCGACTGAAAATTTGAAGAATGTTTGAATACATGTAGTTTAAACACCATTCCGATGATTCTCATTCAAAATAATAGACTGTTATTTTCACAGTAATTGGTGCACAATCATTAAAAACGCGTTAATTCAAAGGCGCTTGAAAATTTCGGCCGTACGAATACATGTTTCACCATAAAAATGCAGTTCGTTGTCGACTTTTCAATTACAAAAACACAAAGGATCAATTCTTCAATATGTAGGATTATCATTTTTCAGGTGCAGATTATTTTACGAGATCCAAGTTTGTGTTAAGATCCGTTGTATTTAAAATCCAATATGAAACTTATTCATTCGAAATTAAGTTTGCATGTTTTTGTAAACGTCATTCCATTTTTTGTTTACATTACGATGCATGAGTTTTTGTATCAGTTGCACAATCGTTGTGAATAAATGTTCGTAATAACGGATGGACTTAAAAATATGTTGCACAACACAGAAAAATTGCGCTTTTCCCATAACACAACAGTTACTAGAATAGTGATATAAACTAACTTGATAAATTGCACAATCAGTAGAAAAATACAGGACAGCAACTTAACATGCTACTTGGGTATATTCTTATGTATTGAACACAACTGTCAATCCGGAACGGTTATTTTATTTTGTTTAGTTTATAGAAGTTTTAACCTTTAAGTCTTCGGGCCAGAAAAGTTTTCTGACCCTATGTACGGAGTTGGGAATCGAACTCAGGTGGGCTGCGTGAAAGGCATCGACGTACCCATCACGCTATACCCAGGACGATTACGCTGGGTTTATTAGTAAAGGAAATCTTCAAAGTTAGGCATTTTAAATCGCATTTTTGTTGTGAAAACTTTAAGCCCTTGTTTCTAATATCTTTTTATACGAAAATTTACAAGTTTTGAATTTCTGAACAAACTTCATAATCTTACTTTGAAATTTTGCAACTTTGCAGCGTAATTTTTCTATAATACAATTGTCGTATTAGGATCTTTAGTTTTACCAAGTACCACTCTGGCAACGATTTCCACTGTACTGAAGAGTCTTTTCAAGAGACAACAGTCTGTCACTCTGTTCCCTAAAATCTTAAAATTCCATTCAGACCGTTTGTAGATTGTCGATCATGTATATCAAAGTTTCACTCCTAGTTTTCACATGACGATTTTTCGGCAATTATGACGATCTTCTTTGAAGTGAGGCATTGAATGCTCGAAAGGGTTTAAATATGTGATACATAATTCATATCATACAATTACTCACGACACCTCGTAACAATATTTTCGTTATTATCGTTGACCTGTACCCACTCTCTAGCTTATAATCGTTTACAATAATTAACGAAGATCCCAAAACTGGTTACGATGCGCCATATCGTGACGAATCGTTTGATATTCGAGTTGCACAAGTGAACGGAAACTCAATACTAAAAGAGGACCTTCAATCGCTCACGTATCATAATTCCATTTTTTTTTCTACCAGCAAAATTATCACATCCGGAATTCGAAACTGACCGGAAACAAATCCTACACGGTGCTTCAATCTGTCAGAGTCCACTTACTATATAACGAACCCAACCCAAGAGCCACTTTGAGCCACACTCACTTGAACAAGATTCGGCAATCAATTATCATGCGAAACGAACAATTTCAAGACTTCTTCTTCAATTGCAGGTTTTCTTCACTGAACCTTTCAATGCTATAGCCAATCTATGCGAGCTTAAGATTGAATAATCACATCGGCGGCACTTTACCGACAGGCAAGCAAAGCTGCCATAACTTATACTAAGACTCTAGTTTGTCTGTCAATTTACGATAAAAAGTGATTGTACGGTATCTAGCGAATAAGTGTCCAGTTGACTTTTTTTTAAGTTTCTGCGATACGAATACACAATTCGACCCGCATAATTTGGAGCAAATTGGTGCCACACTTGACGGCTCGTTTCACACTTCAAGAAACGTCTCCGGATGAAGAAAACCGCACTGATCAGAAATTAATTATGCAATTTATATGAAAGCAGTCCAAGCATCGATTGGCATTGTTTGTTGTGTTTTGTTGGATTCGTTGATTGTGTCCATGTCTTTCGAATGTACATGAGAAATGTGGTGAAATGGCAAACTTAAAAGATCAAACGGGTTGAAGATGATGAAATTGCATTGGAGATGAATTCAAGTTGCCAAAGCGGATTGGTTATTGCACACTGACATGTGATTTCGAGAACGTTTCTGTGCTGCAAAACAATGTCTAGGTGCTACATTACGATGTGGGACTTGTCGTTCTCTTTCAATAGTCTTCGCTTCCGGTTCAATTGCATGGCTAGTGCAGTGATCGTCTTTCCAGAAGTCGGAAAATCCAGTGGAAAAAGAAATGTATCATTATACTCTCAACAAAATTGTTTTTTCTTCTCAAAGAATTTCGAACAATCGATGAGAAAGAGAGTAAATTAATTTCGAACAAAGGGTAGTTCAAAGATTTTTCACAGGACGGCTTTAGAATTTTTCTCTAGGTTAACAAAATGAAACATTTTATGATCCACCTTACAAATGCAAATATAGTTTATGTGTGGTAAAGTAAATTGACAGAAAAAGAATTAAGTTTTTAAGAGGCAAAGATGTCTGAATACAAAATTAGATCGAGGTAACAACGAGTTACCTGACTGGCCAATTTTGTGAACTGTTTACTGACTCGCGAGACCAACGAAATATACTCTGAACTGCATTAAATATGTCTGGTGGTCTGGACTGCATTAACTGGTGGGTTGAAAAGTTCTGGGCCTAACGTGGGCTGAAAAGTCCTAGGCCTAACAAAGATAACATGATTTTTGTTTTGAATACGACTTACTTTACTAATCGTGAATATCTCTTGTTGTATTTAAGGCAGCCACATAATTTCTTCTCCACGCCATCGAAAATATGTTCAGCAATGTAGGATAAAATTTTCAGTTGCATGCGATAATCACAAATAAGTTGAAATGTTTTAAAATGTTTGGTATGAACGAGCATTAAGGTGAAATTCAGCGCCACAGTAAAGCGCGCAAAATTACAAATGCATGAATTGAACAAATCTCCGTACAAAGCGAAATACGGAATATTTTCAGCGATTGAGTTCTGTTGACTTACGACACGTTTTGTTTGCTAGTAAAACAGAATTTCTCTATGTATGTTCATAAACCATGAGTATTTTTAATTGCATGTTGTTTAAGACGGTCAATTTAGTCATTCAATTTATAACCCAAGTGCTTTTGTAACTGATTTGCTCGTATATAGCAAAATTACCCATTTTTTTTGTTACAGATCAAAATATTTGGAATGAGTGAATGCTAAGTGTGATATTTGTTGCTGTCGACTGATCACCTATACATCTACCCAAGTAGCAAATGTAACTTATTGAACTTTCAAGATGTTTTACAATTGATTTAGAAATGTTATTTATGTTAGATATGTTCAGAAAGGTTTTTAAATATTTTAACATTGATTGTGCAACTTATCACTGTTAGGTTTCACAATACTACCGAAAAAATCACTGTAGAACAACTTTAAGTACATCTAAAACAATTGTGTAGTATTTCACCAACTTGTTTATGTTTCACTAAAGCTCTGCAAAAAAATTCACATCGTCATGTGAAACGGGAGTAACTATAACAATTGTGCAACTTATCAAAAATTTTCCAAACGGCTGTCATAATTGTAGCGGACACAATATACGTCGAAATTGCTTTAAATCTCTTGTGGGAGAAAAATTAGTGGAATGATTAATGCTCTTCGCAAGGCAAAAATGTGTGTGCAGATTCCTTTGGCTTTATAAAAAACAATAATATAAAATTCAAAACTTGCAAAAAAGTTGTGCAAGATTTGTTTGTTTGAATTGAACGCAAAACTTGCAGACATGACATTATTATCATAAAAGTTGCAGGAATACAGCATAACATACGCAATGAAAACAAAAATCAATCAGATAAATTGTATTCGGTTTTCTACTCGCGAAAAAAATAAGCAGACCTGACATCACTTTTCAAAGATATTGAATGAAAAGTTAATGTCATCATAGTTACTCCCATAGTTATATATTACCGCTTGTGCAATTTGTTTTTGCAACTCCAGCACACGGACTTACCAAAATAATACCTACAGTGCGTATCACAAAAGTCGGGTCCGCTAAGATGAATGACTATACTGTATTGTTGTTTAATTCAACTAGAAGATTGAAACTGATAAAAAAAACAAAACGTGGAGCATTTCTTTTCGAAATATTAACATGTTAATGTTTCCTGTTATTTAGACAATATATGTCATTACGTTGGGTGAACCATTTTCTATTCAACTCACTGTTCGCATTGATGCCATATTGGAACATATTCAAGCAAAATTCATTTCGAGATTTTTCAGGTTAAATTACACATAAGTTTGATCGAAATCGTCTGAAAATTTCATGAATGTTTGAATACACGTATTTCAAACACCATTCCGATGATTCTCATTAAAAATAATAGACTGTTATTTTCACAGTAATTGGTGCACAATCATTAAAAACGCGTTAATTCAAAGGTGCTTGAAAATTTCGGCCGTACGAATACATGTTTCACCATAAAAATCCAGTTCGTTGTCGATTTTTCAATTACAAAAACACAAAAGATCAATTCTACAATATGTAGCATTGTGCAGATTATTTTACAAGATCCATGTTTGTGTTAAGAGCAGTTGTATTGAAAATCAAATGTGAAACTTATACATTAGAAATTGAGTTTGCATGTTTTTGTAAACGTCATTCCATTTCTTGTTTACATTACGTAGTAGTTCTCACGAGTTTCACAATTATTTTTTCACTGATTTTATTACTGCCTTTGTGATGGGATCGAGGCATGAGTTTTTGTATCAGTTGCACAATCGTTGTGAATAAATGTTCGTAAAAACGGATGAACTTGAAGATATGTTGCACAACACAGAAAAATTGCGCTCTTTCCATAACACAACAGTTATCAGAATAGTAATATAAACTAACTTGATAAATTGCACAATCGGTAGAAAAATACAGGACAGCAACTTAACATGCTACTTGGGTATGTAATTCTTTAAAACCTCTTTAATACTCAGATATATGGTAGTTCCCATAGGCAACACGAGTAGTAAAAATTTGGCTATTCAAAACAATACACTACAAATTTGTGACTCGACGAATCCAATCAGTTATGATTTTCGAGTTTCCAAATTCGAAGCCGCGAAAACCTAGCAGATTCTAAGATTTTTTTATTGCATCGTCTTATTTTTAATGTGTGCCTTGTACATTGCTAAATAAATTCACTAAATATGACACTTCGAAAAAGGTACCCCTGAAAAAATACAAATATTTTACCTCATAAATTGAAAATTTTTGGTTTCATTTGATTTTTGTCATGTCATATGTCAGTCGTCGCCATCATTTTACACACAGTATCATGAAAAAAGCAACATTATTCCAAATTTTTGGTAAGATTCAACATAAATGTATATCTTTCTTCGTTCACCTTTTTAAAATAAATGGGTATAGAATTCGCTCAAACTAAGGGAAAATTTTACAATGTGTGGAAAAGCATATCAGTTTTATTCGTATTCACGTCATCCAGTTATGTCTCTGACATTACCCACCCGTCTTTTTTTGGTTCTTCATTATATTAACTTTATTCTTCAACGTAATCTACATCAAGAGCAACGCAATCATTTCAGCGCCGCTCTAACATTTCAATACCACTTTTGTAGAACGATTTATATTTTGCCTCAATACAGGCCTCAGTTTTAGCGATAACCTCTTCATTCGTGCAAAATTTTTTAGCGGCGAGCATTTCTTTCAAGTCTAGTCGCTTTCAAGTAGTCGCTGGGAGCCAAATCTGGCGAATACGATGGATGTGGAAGCAATTTGAAATTAAATTCATGTAGTTTTGCCATTATTTTGATTGACTTGTGTCACGGTGCGTTGTCTTGATGAAACAAGATATTTTTCTTAGCCATTTGCGGTCATTCCTTTGCAATTTCAGCTTTCAAACGTTCCAATATCGCTGTATAATATTCACTGCTAAAAGTATTTTCTTTCTCAAGATAGTCGATAAATATTCAACTACGCACATCTCAAAATACCGAGGCCATAACCTTTCCAGACGATTGTTGTGCTTTCGGGCGATTTGGACGAGGTTTACCAGTTGCTGTCTACTCAGATGGTTTTGATTCCGGAGTGAAGCGATGAATCTCTGTTTCATCCATTGTCACATATCGACGCAAAAATTCCGGTTTGTTATGTTTAAACATGGCCAAACACTGCTCAGAATCATCAACACGTTCTCGTTTTTGGTCAACAGTGAGAAAACGAGGCACCCACTGTGAACAGAGCTTTCTCATAGTAAAATGCTCATGTAATATAAACCCAACACGTTCTTTTGATATCTTTACGATGTCAGCTAACTTACGCAATTTTACGATTCGATCTTTCAAAACGATTTTGTGGTTTTTTTACGACCACGTTTGAAGTCAGTGAACAGTCAGTCAGTCAGTCAGTTTTTCCCATCAAGAAGCAGTGTAAAATTAAAACACGAAATTGTTTTTGATCCATTGTTATGAAAATAACAAAAGTAGCGTCACTCTTAGCACAATAACTCACAAACTAATGAATGGAATATCATGAAATTTTAACAGCTGTCTTTTAAAGGTTAGTATTAACTGATAAAAGATGTCTGTAATAAAACTAGCGCCATCTAAGTGTTAGGGCCGGGACTTTGCAGCTCATGTGTTATACCACTGTAAAACGAACAAAAATCCCTTTTTAATTCTTTTAGTGGTGTAGTAATGACTTTCTCTTGCCATTGAGAGCTCATCAAATAATCTAATAGTAGCATTCAAGTAGCTTGCATTTCCCAAAATTTCCGCTATAACTCTTTCAAACTTGATCAATGACCTCAAAGTAGCTTTTGAACAAGCAAAAGTTTATTCAAATTCTCTTAATCATTCCCAAGAAAATTTAGTCGATAAAAAAGTATCTGTTACTTCACTTACACGCCATCATATATCCGGATCCAGAAGTGACAGCCTATAGAACTTCGAAGCTGATCAATGATGCAATAACAGTTTTAAAACGACTTTAAGCTCGATAAAATCGGTTTAACTATCTCCTATAAATCTGAGCAGAAGAGTGCTTTGCCGTTCACGTCACTTATGCCACCACATCTTCAGAACCAAAGGTGACAGTTATTTGATCTTAAATCTTGACCAATAACTCAAAAGTAGCTTTCAAACAAGTTTGAGCTTGTTGAAATCAGTTTAGCCATTTCTGAGAAATTTGAACGGCACAAAAAAATCGTGTTTTGTCGGTTATGTCACTAATTCCATTATATCTCCGGACATGACATTCATTCAATCTTTGAGCGTGTTCAATGACTCTATAGTGGCTTTCAAATGAGCGTAAACGGGTTAAAATCGTTTAAGCTATCTTCAAGAAAATTAAGTAGAAAGAAAAAATGCTTGAAGGATTTTAAGGCAAAAATTATGTGTCCGGTTTAGCCTCGTACAGACATTTTATTTTAGAGACGCAATAATAATTTTATTATCCACGTCATCGAAAACACTCAATAATCACTTAATTCAGCACGATATACACTTTAAAAGCACTAGCCAGGCCGTTGATATGATGCACAGAAATCAAATATATCCATGAAATCAAAGATTTTCAAAAATTGAACAGTAAAAAACTTCTTCTTATTCCACCTAGGGGTGTTAAAAGGCCTTTATCATGTCATTCAAATAGTCTATATGTATATTGTATATTGGAATTGTTCGAATTGATTCAAAGAACTCTAGATAGCGTTTTGAAAGCTCTATTCATGTTTTACACGAACATTGCATAACCTCACAAAATAAGCTGATCGAACACCGTTTGACAACTACCAGTGGTTTGTTTACATGTGCATTCCAGTTTAAATATATGTAATTCAGTACGTAAACAAACCACTGAAAAACGGTGCAAAATTAAAATATAACCAAACCACAGGTAGATGTCAAACATGAACTGTATTATTCACGGATTCATTATTGACGCAAACTAAATCAAAATTTTTGTCACACTACGGTTCCCTAGAACATATTTTTCAAAATAAATTTTAATGGTATGAAATGTGAGATCTACAATTATACTTTTTTTGTTCGCATTTGTGATGCACAAAATGATTAAAAATCTGTATCCAAAAGCTCTGTTTGTCATAATCTTTATAAAAATCTATGACTTTTTCTAATATATTAAAAATCTGAGCTCTGTCACGCAAAATCTGTGTAGCACAAATGAACTCAAAAAACTATGATTTTACAGGAAAATTTGTGAACATGGTAACCCTGTCCCTAGACTGCACCTTATGTACATTCTCATTTCCGTTACCCTGTCCTTGACTGCACGATGCATTTCCACTGATGACAAAATTTATGTGTGAGCGTGAGTGTCATTTTTTTGTTCTTTTGAAAAATAGAAAGATGCAAAGAAGAAACATGTAAACATCGGCCATCGCAAAATCGAATGCCGTCGAATCTCGTCCAGTGGTAATTAGCGAGTACAAAGTTTTAGTTCGTATTTATAACTTGTAAATTTAAACTACGAACCCGGAAGCACCACTTAGTAACTCAGCAATAAAATTCTGAGCCATATTTCGTTCCGATGTTTAGATGTGTGGATCCCGACTGCCATACTTCATTAGAAAAGAACCAACCCAACCAAAAACGGCTTACTTTGCTGTACCAACGTAAATTTATACATCGTGCCTTGACTTTATCTCGCAAACATTCTTATTTCGTTAATGAATGTATGTTCATGTGAAAATCTTTGTGAAACTTCCCAAAACAGATCGGTACAGTCATCTCCGAGATATTTGAGCGGAGAAAAAACATGCATTTTGTCGGTTACATCACTTACACAATTATATTTTGAAAACCGGAAGTGATAGCGAGTTCATTTGAGAACTGTTTTATTATGTAAGTTATACTAGTTTATGTACAAACTTTTTTGATTTCGAAGAATCAAAGAAAATTATTTTGAAGGATGCCACATTTTTAAATATGAGAACTATGAAAAATACACCATTAGATGAATTAAAACTGTATTTTTTCAATGCATCCACCTTTTTAGAGATATATTAGCATTTGTCTGAGATGTAAATCTGTCGAATTAATTTTGACCAGATGGAGATAATTTTTTTTATTTTGACGAAGGTAAAATTTCATCCAGTGACAATAAAAACTTTTTACGTTGATGGTTTTAGCTGTTGTTCTTGTGTGCGGATCAAGTATGAAATTGCATGTATATTTAATAGATTGAAGAGTATATTCAGCGCTGCCATTAACATCAATACTGCTAATGAAACTAGTAAATTCACGATTCAGTTGACGGCGGTTTCTGATTTTTTTTTCGACAGCGACATTGGTTCCTTCTCTACAATAGTTTGAATAGTCGATAGTACTTGAGAATGGGCATTGAGATCATTCTGAGTTCGGTTTACGTCAATGACTTGTTTTCCTGTTTTCCGCAAGGCTTGCCGTAGTGAGCACCTTATTTACAATATTAACATGTGGATAGCTGATGGTCATAAGTGACAAGTGAACGGCTGAAAGTAAAAACCGGATAAGTGTAACTTACTTTGGAAAACCCGTTTAAGTATTTTTGAATGCAAGAACCGGATAAAAACATTGGGAGCAAAAACCAAACACGAATTTTGCAATGCAAGAATCGGTAAAAGACATCTGTTTTGCAAGAGCCGGACAAAATTTTGAATGCAAAAACCGGACAAAACCTTGACCGAATCTTCCAAAACAAATGTATTTATCCGATTTTTGCATTCAAAGTTTTTACACTTATTCGACTTCAATAGCTTTGTACTCCTTGTAGAACTGAATGTAGCTTGTGCTATTCGCCTTTTTTAGCAACAATAAATGCGCGTTGTATTGTTTCCATCCTCCTGGGCGTAACCGGTTTGTTTGGTTTGCTATGTAGAACGTAGTGTGAAAGTAAATCATATACCATTCCAGTCAGTTTGTCGAGATCTCAAGATGTCTATGTGTGTATATTAGAGTAGGACGAGATTGTATGGGAAAAAAGTGAAAAAATTTTTTTGTTCCTTTTGGGTCCCATAATAACTGTTCAAAATTTTAGCTCGAACGGTGAAACTACATTTCCGCGCCAGAGATTTTAAGTTTGTAAGGTAGGGTTTGTAAGTAACTGTCATTTTACAAAAAAAAAACAATCGTCTGGAGATCAACCTTTAAACTCTAAAAATCAGTACATGTGATCAGAATCAGAACAAATTGGCTCAAATAGCACGTTCCCCTTGATCATTTGTAGAAAAAGTTATTAACGAAAAACCAACTCAAGGTTCGAACAAAGGCTAATCCCTAATATATCTAGCACCACTGCTACTAGTGGTCGTAATATGATATGACTTTCTTTTAATATGCTATAACGGTTGATCTAAGTTGTTTAATGCCTTCACAATAGTAACTCAGTTTAGTATGAAGATTCTTTTTAAGTGTAAATCTATGTTCCAATACTCACTTTAAAGACTAATTTTTTATTTTGAAGAAATTGGTTTTTGGTGTCTCGGACAATGTTTTGGTTAAACTCAAATTAAACAATTTGGCCCAAGATATAAATTCTCTATCTTAAACAGTTTAGAAGATATGGACGATGCTATTTCATACAAACAAAACTATAATTTACATCATTTTTTATGAGGAACACATCTTTGTTTTCTATATAGGGTTGCAAATTATGAATGAATTGATGATGAACTCGATTAATAATCGCTTTAACCGGTAGAGAAATTTAACGCTATAAAAATAACTGCGTGCATACAAAACTTGAGCACAAGC
The DNA here is from genome assembly GCF_030247185.1 of Malaya genurostris. Classification (NCBI taxonomy): domain Eukaryota; kingdom Metazoa; phylum Arthropoda; class Insecta; order Diptera; family Culicidae; genus Malaya; species Malaya genurostris. The sequence continues at coordinate 100,280,517 of NC_080572.1, forward strand.
TTGGCGAAGAGAACCTATCGAAATAGATAAAGATCAATCTAAGCAGACTCCCGTGCAATTGCGGATTCAAAAGTGCGATGATTGATTGAACTGTTTGATTGAAAATGTCGATCAAGAAAGAAAATTTGGTTGCCTTGTTCCATATCAATAACTCGAACAACCCCATAGGACTGATTCTTGTAGTTTTTGGTGTCTTTGCAGTAAGTTTTGGAACATGGTTTATCAGTTTAAAAGAATCTTCATATCAGGCTAAGTAACTATGGTGAAGACATCAAACAACTCATATCAACCGTTAGAGCATTATAAAAGCAAGTCAAATCATGTTACGACCACTAGCAGCAGTGGTGCTAGATAAATTAAGGGGGGGGAGTGAGTTTTGCATAATACGAAGCATCATTCGAACAACATTTTGTATTTTTTTCGTGGAAAAATATTGAGAAATGAGGCGGTGAAGAGGTATATTTGAGAATGCTTCTTAAAAATCATGATTTGAGGTGTCCACTGTATCTCAGCGCAGACTAATCAACAAATCAAAGTAAAAAAAATTAAAGTTATTATTATTATCTAAAAAATTTTTTGTTTCTGTTTAAAGTTAAAACTAGGATTTTAACGAAAAAAATCCGCCATTTTGTAGCTGAAAAACCTCCCCAAAGTAATAAATAACAAAAAGGAAAACCTTTGGGTCTGGAATTTTACATGTAGAAAGTGTATGCAAATTTTAAATAAAATTGGTACACTAGTTTTCGAAGGACGATTGACACGGACTTTCAAAACCCGTTGTCGAGAAAAACGCGTTTAAAGTTTATTGTCTAAAAAATCGAAGAATTTATTACTTTAGTGAGCCTGTAGGGTGTAACATTTAAAAAAAAAATAATATTTTTCTTTCGTGTTTCATTATAATGAAACATTTCAAAAATGTTTTGTCAAGTTTTTAAGTCAATCGAAGCAGAAATCTTGGGCCTGTGCGCCGTGTCGTTCCGACAGCCTTCAAAATTTCACAGAATGTTTTTGAAATGTTTCACTATAAGAGAATACAAAGAAAAAAATAAATATTTTTTCAAAAGTGTTAGTCCCTACTCTTCCCTTAAGGAACAAGCCATTTTTCGAACCTTGTGTCGGATTTCCTACGATAACTTGCTCTGCAAATGTCGGAATGTTTTGCGATCTTGAAGGTTTTCTTCCTCGTTAAATCTCCTATGATGCACATGCACTGATTTTTTAAGTTTGTAGGTTGATCTCCAGCAGTTTTTTTTTGTAAAAAGCCAATTTCATCATACTAAATCCCATACAAACTTTAAACAGCGCCGAACGCGAAAATATATTTTTACCCATCGAACTGAAATTTTGCATTGTTCTTTTGGTGCCCCAAAAGGAACACGAAAAGTTTGGTGGAACTGAAATCCAAATTTTGTCCCACCCTAGTGTATGTGTGCGTGCACGTATGTGCCAAAGATAAGAACTTGATTTTCTCGGGGATGGCTGAACCGATATTTACAAACTTAGTTTCACGTAAAAGGTTCTACTTTCGCATGAAATACTGGTAAATTTTATCCGGTTCCGACTTCCGATAGAGAACAATTGAACTGATTCTATCAAACTTAGTTTCAAATGAAAAGTCTTACAATTCCATGGATCGATATTGAATTTTAGCTTGATATGACTTCAGGTTCCAGATTTCTCAAGCTTTAGTTCAATACGCATAGATTGCAACTGAATTTCTTCCAGATCCGACTTTCCGTTCCGGAATTACAGATTGAAGTGAGTTTGAAATTTCAAGCCGTCATTGAAGTTTTAACGACAGGAAAGTTTATACAGTTGGTCTAGCAATGGCCGAACAATAAACAAGTGAAAACTGCATGTAAAACTCAATGTTTCATGACGTAAAATACAACTGAAAGACGAAAAAATGCATTTTGCCCATTTCGAAGGTTTTGTTGTATGGAAATATTTATATGAAAAATGTATATAGCATTCCATGGAATAATCGATCTAATACATATATCTTTCTTGTCTTTTTAAGTCACCAAAATTCTGTAATGATAAATTTCAAATATTTATACGATATACTGTTTAGATTCAGGAAGGTGATTGTTACCTGAGAAACATGTAAAACTAAATCAATTCTGACGTAAAATACGTTTTGTAGACAGAAATATGCGTTTTATCAATTTCAAAGTTAATGCTGATTGGAAAATTACTTGCAAACAAACCCAATATGAAAATAAAACCTGTTTCAATCCATCTAGTGGTGTAATGATGCCTTTCTCATATCTCTCATACCCTCGTATATAAATGTGTGAATTTTCGCAAAATAGTTTTCTTTGATTCTTGAAAAACAAAAAGGTTTGTCCATCAACTAGTATATTCTACATATCTATAAGACGAAGTGAGTTCCACTATTGTGTGTACTTCCGACACCGGAGTCCGGAAGCGGGTATAATCGAAGTCGGTTCGAGAAAAAATACCGGGATCCATTTTTAAGTCTATCTTCGGTCGTTAATCGAAATCCGCAAAACCGAAATTTATTTGTATGGTCGTCTACTGACAATAACTATCGGTTGGAATAGTTTTGAGGCAAGCTTAGAAATTATTTTAAGTGTTGTACTCACCGCTTTTAGTGACGGTATGAATATTTCAACAATCTTCACCTTGTAATTCTGAAACCGGATGTCGGATTCGGATGAAATTGGGGAATTCAATATGGGACCACGAGACCTTTCATTTGAACCTATATTCATTTGTGAACATCGGTCAATCCTTCGCTGAGAAACGTGAGCGAGATCCACTTTGGAATATATGACCACTATTTTCGGTGCTTCCGGAATCGGAAACCGGACAGCCGAAATCGGCTTGTTTAATTTGTCTACTGATAATGGCTACTGATTGAAATAGTTTCGAGGTCAGTTTAAGAATTTGTTTGCGTTTTTTGTATCGCCGCTCTAAGTGACGGTATCAAATTTTTTACCCTATAAATCCGGAACCGGAAGTCTCTGAGAAAATTGAAGAAGTAATTTGAAATAAGAATTTTTACACTAATCAACCTGTAATTCTGGAATCGGAAGTCGGATAGAAATACAATTCCGGAAATTTGTACGGGATAATTATACCTTTCATTTAAATCTAAGATTGTAAAAATAGGTTCAGAAGTCTTTGAGAAAAGTAAGTTCACTTATTTTCATATTTTTTGCACATATCACCCTGTATTCCAAGAACCGGAAGTGGGAATCGAATAAAAATCAAGAACTTTTTATGGGGCTACAATACATTTTATTTGAATTTTAGTTAATGAAAATCGATGCAGCAATCTCCGAGAAAAGTGAGTACAAAAAATGTTACATACATACATACATACATACATACACGCTCATACCCACATACACACATTTTGCGTACACGACGAACTTAGTTGAATGGTGTATGAAACTCGGCCCTCCGGGCCTTGGTTCACAAGTCGGTTTTCACAGTGATTGCATAACCTTTCTATATAAGAAAGGTAAAAAGTAGAATTCGTAAATTTAAATAGCATTTCATGGAACATTGTTTATTCATCTCTGTTCGGTTTGACGTATAGCAGTTATAATATCAGTTTGGCTTTTAATCGAAAGAAAGGCGCACTGCAAAACAACTGATGGTTGATTTGATATCTGAATATGAATAATAAGATTACTAGTTAAGTAAAACTGAAAAGTAATTGTAGACTTTATATCGAAGAGGGTGAAAATGAGGTATTTTTGAAAAATTCTGCGAGAGGACCGCGATGGGGTAGTGTTGGCGAGCATCGAAAGTGTGGTCTACGTGGATTCTTTACTGATAAATGCATTCAAATAATTCAATAAACTTATCAAGAAACTGTGTTGATTGCTGCTAAATTGCTGATTGTTTTCTGATGGGTACTAATTGCATAGATTTATGCAGTTCATCAACATTGTTCGTTATTGTTACTGAAAAAACAGATATCGCAAAGAAGAAGTTGACCTAATACCACCTCAGGTATTTTTAGATTTCTGTTATTTCGTGCGTTACTATCATTGCAAATGGAACTTGCATCGTTGGTGACTCTAATATCATATAATGTAGAACAACTTCGATTAGAAAAAACCGAAAACGACAAAGAAGGATCGCTTTTGTAGAAAGGTCACTTACGAAAAACGAAAGCTTGATTGACGACACATATGTCATGTTCATCAAATCGGTTACAAAAATAGAAATTATGAAAGCCAAATGATAGATATCGGTATTTGGCTGTCGTATATAAAACGAGAGCCAAGCTCCTAGGAAAATTAGTCGACCTTGAACAACTCTTAGAAAAAGAGCTTGGTAGTAAAATGTGGAAAGTCGAAGGTAATTCAGAAGCCATTCTCATTTACGATGATGTACAAGTTTATTCCTTAGGTTTCGTGCTTCTCTCAACTTTAGTACTGACTCTACTAAAACCATCGGAGCAAATTTCATGGGATTGGTCTTGTCGAGTAAATGAAGGCGTTAGTTTGTTCCCGCATCGGGAGCTTTGCAATATGTACTTTATTTGCAACAACGGTGTACTTCACAAGGCGATATGTCCATTGGGTTTGATTTTCGATGTCTATTCTCGAAAATGCGACAATTCACCGAATGCAGTGTGCTACTTCCAAATAATGAATCCAAGTACGCAGCCTCCAACCACAGTGTCAACAACATCTACCACTTTGGCACCAACAACACCTTCGACCGCTTCACCAACAATGCCACCAACGTCACCATCAACTTCACCACCAACTTCACCACCAACTTCACCTCCAACTTCACCACCAACTCCACCACCAACTTCACCACCAACTTCACCACCAACTTCACCACCAACTTCACCACCAACTTCACCACCAACTTCACCTCCAACTTCACCACCAACTCCACCACCAACTTCACCACCAACATCACCACCAACATCACCTCCTACGACTCCACCAACTCCACCCCCAACTACAACACCAACGATTCCACCCACGACACCATCAACTATTCCACCAACATCTACAACAACATTAGCACCGACCACTGAACCAATCGTCGTAGAACCAACTTGCCCGGATCGAAATCTACACTTTTTTGCTCATCCAACAGATTGTCAACGGTTCTACGTTTGCTTGATGGGACGGGTTACTTCGGTAAACTGTCCGGTGGACAAACGGTGGAATCCAAACTCCAATCGGTGTGATTTACCTTTCGGTGCGGGATGTAACTAATTCGTTATATTAATAAACTTAGTTAGAGTGTACTTGCCGCGAAGTTTTCGTTTCTGGTACAACTTCGTACTATCCGATATGCCTTTGGCTACTAAAGTTTTAACCGAGTTCTGTGTATCATTTCACTCGGTTCGTCGAGATGTGTGTGTGTGTGTGTGTATGAGAGTGTAAGTCAATTCTTACGTGGAACTTGAACTTGAACTGACTATGTAACCGATTCAAAAGTAATTGTCTGGTTAGATCCTTCAAGATAGGACACGAATATGCAAAAAAATGGTATGTAAGACTTGTGCTTCATAATCTAAACCACTCGAGTTTGTGTGTAAATGTATTTCATTGGACCACTAATTTTAAAGTACAATCATATTCTAGAAATAAAGTGACTATGTTTTCCATATGTTTGTAAAAAAGTGACTATATTTTTAAATACTTTTAACTTCTACTGTTTGTGTTTTGTTTTACCTGCAACTTCTTCATTTTTAAGAAAACTAAAATTATGTTAGCATCAAGTGTTGGTTTTACAGTTTCAAAATAAAAAGTTCTAAACAAACAGTCCTAAATGCTATTTTCACGTCATGGAAGTGTCACATACCATTCTAATAAGTTCGTCAAGATCGGAAAATTTCACTTCCGATATGCATATTTCAACAGTTGAATAATTACTATAGCTATTCGACAAAATGTGTAACCCTTAAAAAAGTTGACTTATTGAATTTTCTCCATCGTTGTTAACTTTTCGGTGTATTTTGCATCAATGCAAACGACCAGGCTGAATGCTGATAATATTTTTTTTTTCTTTAAAGCGAAACCATTTTTTCCCACATTAGAGCGAACTAAAGTAAAGTAAGACGTATTTACGTCAAAACCGATAGATTTTTTTCAGAAAAAACTACATTTTAAGGGACAGTATACAATCTTAGAAAAGCAGTTGTACTCGGAATCTAGAGCGAAAACCTCAAAGAGAAATATCAGTTTATTTAGAACATTTTTTCGAATAAACTGATGTTTTTTTTCTTGCAGATTCATCTATCAATAGCGGAAAAAACTGCTTTTGCGGTTTTCAACAACAACTAATTTTGGCTGTTTTTCGGAGATTGTAAGTTTAAGTTTTTAGTCAGTTGATTTCGTCTCTAAACAATCGATTCCAAAATGTGTTATTTGAAGTTTTGTAAGCATGAGAAAGGTTACTCAGTGATAGATATATGTTTTTGAGACTTCAGAAAAGGCATATTTAACAGATAAGTAATCTTAGAGAAGTTGTAGATTTCGTATGAAAATATAGATTGATGAGAGGGCTTGTTCCAGAGTATGTGCGTTTTGTTAGTCTATTTGTTACAGTACCAGGGTTATTCTGTTCAAACGAACGAAATTTGTGGCTTTAAACGTATTCAAGATGAACAATGTTGCAATTCCGATTTTCGAACTTTATCAATGCCCCAATAGTATCTTTCAATTCATTATATCTTCGGAACTAGAAGTCACAGCCATATGATCTTCGAACTTGACCATTGGCTCAATAGTACCTTTCAGACGAGCCTAAGTTTGTTGACACCGGTTCAACCATCTTTAAGAAATTTGAGCGCGAAAACAATTCGCTGAATGGTGTACATGGGAGCGGGTCATTTCGCCGATAGCCATTTCTTCGAAAGTCGTTTCACCGAAAGGGTCATTTCGCCGAAAGGGTCATGTCTCCTGTATGTTATGTCCCTTGTATAACTGATGTGGCACAGCCACATAACCGAAGCCAGGGTGGCTCGACGGCACAAAGCCGCCGAGGCGACGCTAGCTGTGTCGGCCGCCGACCAGCCGTCGGAAGCGGCGGCCTCTTGCATACAAACCTTTAACAGCCTCGTTTGCCGGTCTACTCAAAGTTAGGTTTCTTTGCTTTAGTTAGGTCCGAGCGAGCGGTGGCGAGATCGGACAGCACATGTACCAAAACAATGTGGCATAGCCGCATTAGATATTATTTTCATTTTCACTTAATAAACGGAAAATACCACATACATTTGCCTGGTAGATACACTTATGCAATTGCTTTGATGCTTAGTAGCTAATAGTAGCAAGTATTCTTGGGAACTCCGTCCTGAGGTTCAAGAAACCATCTTTATTCAAAAATGATTCAAAATTGTATGCCAACAAAACGGGCGTTAACGCTATCATCTTTTATTCTTCTTTATTTTAAATCAACTATCAATTACTAATCACGATTTTAAGACGATTTCAGGATTCGGCGGAATGACTCTTTCGGTGAAATGGCTTTCGGCGAAATGACCCCGATGCATACTCTGTAGTGAAACTCACTCGGGCCAAAAATTGTCTGCCGGGCCTGATTGGAGCATGTCGACCCTGATTCTTTATACTTTTCTGTTGTTAATTCCTGACAGTGCTCGCGAATGACGTCCGATTCTCGTTTATTTCTGACGGGTATTTTTACTGTCAGACTCAATACAATATCGATGCCTCTCACGCTGCCCACCTGGGTTCGATTCCCAACCCCGCACATAGGGTCAGAAAGATTATCTGGTCCGAAGAGGCGAATGACCTAAGGTGTTAAAACTTCTATAAGTGAAACGAAAAAAAAACTTCTTTTGTTATTGAGATGAGTTGGCTTACTACAGAACATTAAAAACAATTTAACAATTTATATTTGTAAGCAGATTTGAAAGTGTTTGAAGGTGATTTACATCATCATAATGAAAAAAAAAACCTGTTTTAATCCATCTAGTGGTGTAATGATGCCTTTCTCATATCAATCATACTATCATTTAAAATACTGTGATATTCTTCATAATAATTTTCTTCGATTCTTAAAAGAATAACCGAAATCGGTTTGTTTGACCGTCTACTGATGAAAACTATCATTTGGAAAAGATTTGAGGTCGATTTAGAATTTTTTTTTAAGGTTTTTCCCCATTTTCAGTGATGGTATACAATTTTTAACCCACTTTACCCTATATTTCCGGATCCGGAAGTCGGATCCAGATGAAATTCAGAAATTACGTATGGGACTACAGGATCTTTCATTTGAACCTAAGTTTGTGAAAGTCGGTCGCGCCATCAATGAGAAAAGTTAGAACACATATTTTCTTTTTTTTGCACATTCTACCCCATAACTCCCGAACCGGAAGTCGGATCCAAATAATATTCAGGAATTTTTTATGGGACCTCAAGACCTTTCATTTGAATCTAAGTTTGTGAAACTCGGTTCAGCTATCTCCGAGTAAAGTTAGTGCAAAAAAACGTTACTTACACACATACGCACATACACACACATATAGACAATTTGCGTACTGAGTCGAATGGTATATGACACTCGGCCGGTTTTCACAGTGATTGCATAACCTTTCTATATGAGGAAGGCAAAAATGATGTTTTTAATCTGGGAGAAATCACGTGAAAAGGGTTCTAACCATTGTAGTTAGACAATCTCATAAATAGACAAGAGAACTTTGTTGTCCTTCCGGGACGATGTAGAATCTTTTTTAATTGGAATGGCTGAATGCACAAGTCGGATTAGTGTACTTAGTTTGGGAAACCCGTTTAATAATTTCTGGAATGCAAAAACCGGACAAATACAGTTTTTTATCCGGTTCTTGCAAAAAAGATGATTTTAAAGATGATTTCCACACTGTATTGCACCATTGCGACATTTGCATTCAGTCGTTCATTTGGTTAAATATGCGTGACGAAACTCAAAGTGAAACCGAAGAACCGGTCGATTGGAAAGACAAACCCCAAACCCCTAGAATAAAAGCAAAACCGTAGAAAAACAATGCGATTCGTTGTTACAGAACCGGTCAGAAATTTGCATCGTCTATATGAACACTATTCAAAATATTGTTATGTATCATTTTATGAATAGTAAACAATCTTTTTACCATATATATTCTTAATTAAGTTATTAAGTTGTACCATTTAAAAACTAAAACTTTCCGGTGCATTTTCGGAAAACAATAAATTTCACAGTGTGCGTTTTTTTTAGAATAACGATTGAGTTAGGTTGTGAATTATCAAAACAATATTGTGTTTTGCTGAAAAGTAATTTCAGTTATCAAATTAATTCGAATGTGAATAAAATAAATCTGGAATCTTCATGCAGTGTATCTACAAAATCTGGTGCGACAATTCCAAAAAGAATTGTCTATTTTAAAGCAAAACAGTTAAATGCGGTCGCATCGTCGAGAGATTCAGGGACAAAGTATTCTAATTCAAATTTGTGCTATTCAATAATAATAATTAAACGAATGAATAAGAATGGTTTAATCACACCAATCAATAGTAGCATTTTTGTTTTATAGTTATCTTTTCTATGCGCATTTATCTCGTAATTAAATGTTCACCTATCCAACGGAAAAACATATTGATTATACAAAAAATGTTGCAGTTACATTGAATTCATTTGATTCCTAGACATGTCGCATGTCGTTTTGTTAGAACCAATGTAGTCTTATCACATTGTTTCCATTCGACTTGCACGAAAATAGCACTGGGATTCACTCCATTAAATGATATCCTTATTTCTTATCTAGATGTTATACTTTTTACAACAAATTTTAGCGTCGGTTAGAGTTTCGCCATTTCTTCTTCGATTATAAAAACGCCCAGTGGTCAATTGGCTGCATTAGTCGACCTTGAAAAGTTAACAGAAGCGGTTCAACACAGTATATGTAGTAGAGGGTACTCTCCAAAAAGCTGATTTCATCGAAATGTACGTGTCGACTCAACTTATTGTAATTACAATACTACTGACGTTAGTTCTGAATCTAGTCACGGGATATAGCTGTCAAGTTGGTAGCACAGGAATCGTGATCTACCCGGATGCCGAACGCTGCAATGGATTTTATATCTGCCATGAAGGACAGTTACACATAGGATTGTGTCAGGGTGATCAAATTTTCGACGTATATTCAAGTAACTGCGGTGACCCTGAGAAATCTGTTTGCGTTGCCGATCTGAACACTACTCCCGGCGCAGACTCTCCTGTTTCGATGGAACCGACTTGTCCCGAATGGGGAGTTCAATTCTATACCTATCCGACCAGCTGTGAACGGTTCTATATGTGCACGTTCGGACGACTGCACATACTTTCCTGTCCGCTAGGATTGCGTTGGAATCAATCGAAAAAACTATGCGACTTTCGGTGGAATGTTCAATGTAACTGAATGCGAAATAGTCGAGTAAAAAGATTACAAAAATCGTTGTAAATCTTGGAGCTAAGGTTACAAAAACGGAATATTGATCCAAATTTCGGTGACAGTTGTGAAAATTTGTGAGTTGCTTCAGAGAATAGTTTAATGAAAATGCTTGGTTTTTCTGTCATGGTGCGCGATGATTATTATTTAATTCGAATAAATGTAATACACTGTATACTTTTCTCGAACTCAAAGCAAAATTGATACGATCGGTATGGTATGGTGATTCGCCCGGGTTGGATACGTAGGGTGCAGTTCTTACAAGCCCGTGTTGTCGTATGTTCGAGCCCCGACCTGGAAGGATTCTAAGTGAGCCAGTTGAATCGTTGTACTAGCCATGCAATAATTCTGTACGCTATGAATCGGATGCGAAGTCGAACAAATATTCGCAGTCTGCATTGAAAAATACATATTCATTTTTTGCATCGATTATAGGGGATTTTATCTTTAGGTCATTCGCCTATTCGGGTCAGCAAAACTTTCTGATCCTATGTGCGATGTTGAAATTTGAGTCATTTTGTCCCTATAAACTTGCTGAGATATCTTTGACGATTATTCAGTTAAATTTCTTATACATCATCTGTATTAAAACTGAATTTAGAAAAAAAAAAACGAAGGGTTGGCACAGAAACTCACTGATTACATATTTAAAGTCATCTTTAAAATCTTTAGAAAATTACTATTAAACGAACACCCAAACATACATAACGACATATTTTTTTTATTTTCGGTAGATATGATAAATCCCTAGCTATCCTAATTTTATAGTTATAGTGTGAAGTTTTAAGCTTTCAGCTTTAATAAAACATCTTCTCCTACACTCTTTTTGTGGAATTTGACCTTCTTTTTCGACAGACTTCGCAGCCGACTCATAAGCGTACAGAAAACCATTGCATAGTGCTACGATCCGATCCATTGCATAGTGCTACGATCCTACTGACACTAAAATTTTTTCTAGGTCAGTACTCGAACGTACGACAACTGGATTGAAGGACCAGTGCCCTATGCATTGAATCGTCAACCCGGGATCATCAGTTTACAGGATGTTTTAATATTTTCACCAAGAATCAATTTTCAGATCTCCGACCTGTGGATCTGTGGAGAAGTTTGATTATTTGGTTTGTATAAGGAATTCTCCTGAAAGTCAGTTCAACAATATGAAACATTCAATTGCAATTTGGTTAATTGACACATGCCGAAAAACTCTTCACTAATTATTCAATTATTTACTTATTTTTTAACATAGTTTGGTGACATATATAATTCGGATTCGATGATGAAAATGGCTGAGGTTGCTTGGGTCCGGTTCAGAAGTAGATCGGTTGTTCTTAGGTATAGATCCAGTTTATCACAGGGCTTACCAACATTAATAGCTTTCGGACACGATCGACATGTAGTCAGCTGATCGTCGTAGGTACCCATCGATATGAAACACTCGATGCTAAACTCTTAAAGACTGTCCCAGAAAGTATGGACGCAACCAAAAACAGCTGTCATTTCGCAATGGTTCAGAATCTGTCAATTTTTATGGCTGCGTCCTGTTGTTTACACTCTTCTCTAACCACTTGTGCAGTTGTTTATTCGTTTTCATTAGTTTGTTTCGAAATGCGTGGACTTTCAGCAGAACAACGTCGAAAAATACAATATGTACAATAAAATAGTTTTTTTAGCAGTAAACTCGCTTTCATATCGCAGTAGACAGCAGTCGCTTAGATATTGTAGTAGACATGAGCGGCGAACACAAATTTTATTTGCTTTTGTCATATTCCTAGAGATTTTTTTTGCATATGTTTTAGTACATTAGAGTGAATTACTTACATTGAAATGTTTACATTTAAACTAGAATGCTTTTCATAATTATAATCAGTGATGTGGCGTTGCTTAAAGCTGGTTCGGTCGGTTCATAACCTAGCAAAATATTTGCAAAGTTCATAGTCTTATCAGTCAATAGGCTGACGAGATGATTATATAAAAAAGCAGCCCACTAAGAGTAACGTCAAGAAACATTATGAGATACTTTTATTTTAGTTTTTCCTAAATGAAAACAAAAATAAAATAAATAACTCATAAACCTACATTCGAACACAGACTATTTTTTATTTTAAGCTATTTCAAAAATCCCCAAACTCAAATGAATGAATTGCATTTGAACACAGTGGTTGTTATTTCTCACACATGCACTTTCAAGTATAGCGAATTGCTCCATGAGAATTTATTCCACATGGGAATTTTATTTTTATTCCGACGAGAGAAAAAAACAATAAATTATCTAGACATGTAATTTCTGATTGAGATGTTTTGACATTTGCATACACTTCTTAATTCGTTTAGCAAATTGAAGTCAACATGCTTTCGTCGCAAACTGAAAAACAATTCAGTGTTGATTTATTCAAAACATGACTGACTTAATATTCGATCAATTCAAACACGAAGTATGTTATTCTAACCCACATCGAATGGTTTACTACTAATGGAGGCCATAAGTTGGACACACTTTCAATGGATTAGAGTGGGAGCTGCACCCTCGCCGGCTGCTATTCTGTACGAAACTGGTTGATCTTGTGCCAATCTGTGCCGATCGCCCAGTTCAATCTGTTCAAGATTTCCATGATTGCTTCCGACTCTGAAACAGCCTGAAACACTGTTGAATTGTCGTACTGAAATATATTTTATTTATAGCACTGGATGAAATACGACACTCATTCCGATATCATTTTCCATTTCTATTTCAGTGACATCAGCCGCGATGGACTGTCCCAGTCGCATGACAGCGTGTTTTCAGAATCTGCCGGTACCGCAAGCAGCCTGTCGATCACACTTAAGGTGAGTTGCGTGTGAATCAATATTTGTTTTCTGTTTTAATTCACGATGCCTGTTCCATCCATGAGCGTACATTCATTTGAGTTCGGCGGTAAAAACAATCCATGAATAAGTGAACCCGAAATTTTTAAGCTGTCATCTTTATATTTAGTGGGCCAGCTGAGACCGAAACCCAAGGCGGCTGAAGGAGTTTTGCCACGTTCAATTGATTAACAGTGCGGTAAAGTCTTATTCTACGTTTGGATAACTTTACAAAGGCTTTTTTTTTTGCAATATTGACCAGTAGTAGACTTAATATCTGTATCCTTCAAGAGCGCTAATATAAAATAATTATATGATTTCTTGGTCTGAATTTTGTTTTTTTCACAGCAGAGTAATATTCTTGATCGCACATCGATATCATAATTCTCCTATGACTCTTTTTTCTGTCGATAGCGTCATTTCTTTTAAGATTACATCGGTTAGTAACACGGCTTTTAGCTATTTCGGCAGTTGGGTCTTCTTTATAGTCCAATGGGTTCTACTTTCACTGACTACCAACGATAACCACACCGAGACGCCTCGGTCATGCTGAAACCATTTCCCTCCTCTCGAAATACTCGAAAATTGATCCTACTAGTCATTGGCACATACGTTGATAGTCTCACAGGAGGCTCATTCAAATTGTCCAGAAATACTGCGAACTTTGATGTCGTGTGTTGCCTGTAAACAGAATTTCGAATACGGAGCTTTTGTTCGTTTGGTTCACTTATTTCGAGGACGTTCTATTGTTCACTACACAATACTGTACTTGGTTTCTTCTGTCCCGAACGTAAGCGGTTTTGTTTTATCGACTGACTTGGATGAAATGTGAAAGCGAACTGAGTGTATACTTTTTTATTGGATGGGTAAAAAGTGATGAAATTTACGGCAAATTATTAGACCCATACTGAAAAATGTATATTTTCATGAAATATTGTTCATACTTCCAACGATGGAAAAGTAGTTTCAAAAATGCCACCGAGGAATATTCTAAAAAGAAGGTCCGTTCGCTTATATTTCCGCTTACAGACTAGTCAGAACTCATTGAAACTTGTGCATATTTATAAAGATACTGCAAGTAGAGCTATTTTAGTTGTTGTTATAGTCCAGTAGTCATTTGCCTATCTGTGCGTACAGTTAACAATATCCGAGTAAATCGTTGCTCCCGTCAGCTGTGAAGCTCATGCAATAATAAGATTTTTGAGTGAAAAAACTGCTGGAATTCTTCGAGAGTTATGCCTAATGTGATTTTGATCCGACTGCAATGAGTGAAGCAAAGGTTAGCCGATTGGGTCAAGATATGCGAAATGGACAAATGAATAGTTATGTTGAAGAGCTGAGGTCTGGTTGGCCAAAAGTTTCAAACTAATCATCGGTTGACACTTAACTGTCTACAGGGATATGACCCATATATGCTTGTATCCTCTTGCATTCTTTTCAAACTGCTATCACAATTAAATAAATCAGTTCTAAGTTCCACAAAAAATTGGCCACTTCTGTTTGATCGGTTAACAACTTTTTGCTCTGTGTTTTATCTAGGTTTTTGCAACGATTTGCAATTTTAAAGGCACTTCATTCTGTAGTTCCGGAACCATAAGTCGGAACCGCATAAAATTCAAATACAACCCATGGGAGCTTAAGACCTTCCATTTGAGCCTAGGTTTGTGATAATCGGATTCATTATCTCTTAGAAAATCAAGTGAGTTCTGTTTTTTGAATTTTTCATCCCTATTTTCGGTACTTTCGGAACTGGGACCCGATATGGCCGATGGCGATACGTGTGGCCAAAAACTAACATATCCTTCGAATTAAAACAGTTCCCATCCAAACTTAGAAGAGTTTGAATCGTCGTTTTTAATAACACTTCAACCTGTAACTCCGTAACGTTGGATTAGGAAGTCGATTTTGGATCAGATTCAATAGCAATCTATGGGATTATAAGACCTTTCGTTCGTGTACGTATTCAATATACGTATATGTGGAAATAAAATAACCATCATTATGGGGACGGATATTGCCTATCACGCAGCCCACCTGGGTTCTATTCCCAACCCCGCACATAGGGCCAGAAAGATTTTCTGGTCCGAAGAGGCGAATGACCTTAAGATGTTAAAACCTCTATAATTGAAACAAAAAAAAAAACCATCATTATCTTAGAGTTATTAATAAGTTTTGAAAACTATAGAAGCTAGATACAGCACCCATAGAGATGAGTTAAATTTTTAGTCTAAAATATTAGACAGGCGTTGAATTATCCAAATAAACAAATACATCGTGTGCATAATATTTTGGACTGAGAAAGCTATATATCAAAACTATTAACTCTATTTCCAGTCTCTACTTAAAATTTCATTTGAATTGTTCGCTTATAAAAAGCCAATTTGAATCATGAACATCTTTGAGATGGCTTCTCCGAACAAGAGTCGAAAATGACCACAAGACTACTCTGCAATCGAACAAAAATATACAATTGAAAGTTTTTACAAACCTATTTTAACCCACGTGATGGTGTGTCAATGCACAAAGTCTAATTAACTTTTTTTATTAAGATAATTCCCAACACGAATTTGGGCAGATTGTTGATACAAATTGTTAGTTATGTCGAATGACCTTGACAGACTGACTAAAATAATCGTCAACTGTAATCGGTACGATCAAAGTGTCTGTCAAATGAGATACTCGATAGTTCAATGACCAAGTAGAAGTATACTCAGTCAAAGACAGGTGACGCTTTTTGTTCTCTCTCTCATTCTCCTATTCCCTGTTGAAGTAAAAAAATTCCATGAGAGTACTAACATAAACATAAATTGATCGACTTATCCATCACGCTATACCCGTTCCCCAAAAACATAAATTGATAAAGTTCATTGTTCTTTGTAAAAAGTCATTGGATTTCGGAGTTTATTGGTGTACATGAATTTAATTCAATGTTTATGCTGCTTGATTAATATTTGGTCACATCGTAATCAAGCAGTGACAGGAGAAAAAAAGATAATATTAATCGCATCGGCAATCAATGAGCGTCCTGGTGAGTATAATATCAAGAGAATTTAAGGTATAACAGATCGACTCTCAGACACTCAATATATGATGATTGGTAGAGCCTGGTTGGCAGCAGTCCAGTGACATAAACTTTCCAATCTTCGGCGTGCAAAGTTGCTCGTTGATAGTGACATTTAGCAGCTCTGCTTAGTTATGTGCAATACGGCTCATTTCAATGAGCGGCCATGAGCCGAACGCTCTTTCGCAAGGGCCGGTTCAATTGAACGGCTCAATGACTCTTTTTCAATAAAAGTAAATATGGAGAAACAGTTCGAGAGAGAGAGAGAGAGAGAGAGAGAGAGAGAGAGAGAGAGTATGAGAGCCACGGAAATACATGAGCGGTATATGGGCGATCTAAAGTTGTGTTTCACATTCCATTTGAAAAAAAAATCTATGTTTCTTCTCCTATTACAACAGAATTTTTCAAAGATTCACTGGAGAAAAAATGTTCCTATGTATTTTTGACAGCTTCATTAGAAAACATCATCCTTTAAACAACAACGCAAGCTACACGTCGAACTAGCGTTAGAAGGCCACGGTTGTCAAATTTGGGCGGCAATCTTTTTATGTTGAGAGCCTCGGTTCAATTTTGAAGAGCCGTGGTTCGTTCGCTCATTGCTACGAGTCGGTTTAATGAACGGCTCGTGAGCGCTCGCCCATCACTAGTTCTGCTTCTGATTAGTCTGCGCTGAGATACAACTCAAATCATGATTTTTAAGAAGAGTCCTCAAAAATATCTCTTCACCAACTTATTTCTCAATATTTTTCCACAAAAAAATTACAAAATGTTGTTCGAATGATGCTCATTAAAACATTTATAAGATTTCATCCTCGACCATTAGTATTGTAAGCTTATCAAATGACCTAATAGTAACTTTCAAATGAGTCTTTCGAAATCAATTCTATTATCTCTGAGGAATCTTGTTGCATTACCCTTTCAAATTTGATTGACACTGTTAGCTTTCAAATAAGACTATGTTTATCAAATTTTGTTGAGTCATCTTCGGAATTCAGTCGATGAAAAATGTGCGGTTATTCGTTTAAGTCTCTCATACCGTAATATGTTCGGAACCAGAAGTGGCAGTCATTTAATCTTAGAATTTGGTCTATAATTAGTAGTAGTAGTAGCTTTCAAATGAGCCTGGACTTGTTATAATCGGCTAAGCCAACTCGGAGAAAATTGAGCGATAAAAATAACAACGTATTTTGTTGGTTCCGTCACTTATACCAGTATATCTCTGGAACCGGAAGTACCAGCCATTTGATTTTTGAGATTGATCAATAACCCAAACGTAGCTCGAGTCTTAGCTTGTTGAAATCGGTTGAGCCATCTGAGTGGTAAATAAACAACGCGTCACTTATACCATCATATCTCCGGAACCAGTAGTCATAGCCAATTGATTTTTTAACTCGATCAATGGTCCAACAGCAGCTTTCAAACGAATCTACAGAGAAAAGCAGAATGACAAATTTCAACGAACGCATGTGCTATTTAATGGGAAAGTATGGATATTCGAGTACATATTTTTTAAACGTACACGGAAAGACCGAAATCAGCATTTTGGCGAAAAAATGAGTTGATTTTCTGATTTTAGTTAGTTATTTTTTGAGACAACTAAAAAAATCTTACTTTTGCTAATTTAGATTTTTTAATTCTAGTTCGCTTAATAATAATAAAATATTTGTTGAAATGGCTATTTTTTCAGTTGAATTCACCAATTGAACGTGCTGTCATTTCTTAGCTAATGCACACTTCATATCCATTCAACTAATTTGCTAGTTGAATTAGAGAAATAAAACGTTGTTTTCAACCAACATAAATGGTTGAATTGGTTTCTGCAATTTGCAGCTATATGGCTCTCTGTCACCGGAAAAATGTTAACACCGTAATGACTACTAGCCACTAGATGGCACACTACTACCGAAAACAATTTCAGTCGCGGTTATCTTTCCTATATTGGCAGGTATAAATGCGATGTTGTATTGGAGAAAAAGGCATACGCGAAACATAAACTTCTTTTTGAAAACTTTACTTCTAAATCGCTATTTTCTTCATTCGACTTCGCGAAATCGACTCTCTCACTGAAAACTTTGAGCACTCGGAAAACAAAAACCGAATACAAGTAGTACACCGGACGGCGTGGTCTGGAAGATTGGAAGATACAAAAAACATCATTTGACATGCACAATTAGAATGCAACATTCGAAACTCACTTCACTGTTCCGCGTAAAAACATTATTACGCACAAACGCTTCAAATGCGCACAAATTCTGAATAAATGCACTTTCCACTAACAGTTTACGTCATTTTTACATATCGGTTAAGATATTTATATATGGATATATCGTAACACATGCGAAAAACATCAAAACAATTTGCAAGCAGTTTTAACAAGACTGTCCCTTTTAGCTTTTAAATGGATTGTTTTGCTTTGACACTTCTCATGAGTTTTTGGCTAATAAACTTGTTAACAAAACCAATTTCATTTTTGTTTTCTTGTGCTGTCCTTCAGTAATAACGGTGATAGATAAATAGAAACGAATTTTCTGATTTTAATAACGAAATTAGTTGTCAAATTCGTGTTGGATTGAAATATTGCTGGTTTGTGTCCAGGATATTCGCCAACTAAACACATTCTCTAAAAATAGGAGTTTTTTTCAGCAAAGTAAATTCTGAATTTTTCAAATTTTGTTGTTAAAATCAACTAATTCAAAAACAGTAATACGAATTAGGCGCAGAGCTAATTTCGGTCTTTACGTGTATATGTGACAATAAAGTCAAAATTATTTTCGTGCCAAAATATTTAAGACTGATAATGCCATAAATTGGAACTTTTATCTCTACTTCCAGTTATGAAATATCTAATTTAAATTTTTATTTCATTGTTGAGTCTGGTCGGATATCAAATGCCCTTTGGAATCATGAACATTTTCGAGATGGAATAGCATCATGGTTATTGAAACCGCCTACTTGGGTTCGATTCTGACTTCTCGTACTCATAGTCTGAAACTACTTTGAAATCTTAAAAAGCAGCATCTAAGCAACCAAAAGTTGCACAAATACTGAAAATATCCTCTTTCTTGCTGCTTAAAAGTACACGCGAAACTTTTGAGAGAACATGAACATGTTTCGCATGCACTTTCTCGCTGCTTAAGCAAATACGTGTTTTTTTCAGACAAATGAAAAGTACAGAACGAGTTGGGCGTGAACTTTCTCGCTGCTTAATAGTACCCGTGGAACTTTAGGCAATCTGAAGGTACAAAACCAGTTAAGCGAGTTTTTTCGCTGCACAGAATTTGTTTAGCTGTAACCTAGAAGTTGTTTAGACGTTCACTCGGCTGCATCGGGCGAACTTTCAAGAGTGGATAATTATTTTAAAACGGATTGTTTAGAATTCTTTTCATGATCTTTGTCAGCTGCTTAAGCCAAATGAATCCATTTTGTCCTGACTTTTTGGTTAATTGGGTACAAAATTGTCATTTTGATCAAGGTTCCGTGTGCATCTGTAGTAGAAGTCAAAGCTGTTAGAATTACTATAGATTCATGAATAAATTTTACACAAATTAAGATTTTATAAAAACTTATTCCACATTGTTTTATATACGTTATTAAGATACTAGATCCGGTTTTAGTGTTACGGGTCTATGAGTTATAAAATTACAAAAAACACCCAACACACAACAGCCAAGCTGAGTTATCAGAAAAGATCAGATTAGTTTTCATCATCAGCTGATCCAAAATGAAAAATGTTTGAATTAAAATATCATGTTTTCTTCTGCAGAACGAACTGGCCGATGTACTGCGCAAAAGACGAAAGGATCGCCAGCACGAGGCCTCCGATGAGGATCTCGGGCTGCCTCATAGTCCCATCACGCCCCAACGCAAAGATCGAACTATCAATAAGAGTGAAGGATCACTCAGTATTCTCAGCATGACCAGCTCGGATCTGGACCTGGAAGAACGCTCCGGTTCCAATGCCAGCGGATATAATCTTTTTCACATGGACTCGTCCAGTTCCAGTGCGTGCAACCGATCCTCGGATAATGCGGATGATCAGGGTAAAACATGTGATTTTAGTTTGCTTAGCTCGAGTTTCAACGGTCTTGTTTCAGTATCAGAGTCTCCAGCGTCGAAACTTAGTCATTCGGCTGCCAGACACAAGCTTGCTGTTAAACCAAAGAAAAAGGGACCTACACGAGCCCGTGCTCGTCCACGAGAGGTATTTTTCATTATCAAAGTAATTTATCGAGAAAAATAATACAAACCAAACTTATTTCAGTCATCGGTTCTACCCGCAACACCAGAAGTCAACGAAGATTCGTTGAAGCTCTCCACTTTAGATATCTCGACGAATCATGACATGAGCGAGTCAGAAGAGAAATGTCATTCCTTGACCTTTGGTATCAATCCGGGCGCTTTGACAACTCCTCAGCCGGTTTTAAGTTGCAGCAGCAGTACAACAGTCATCAACAAACCATCGGCACGGGAATTAAATTCTATTAACTCAAAACACTCCGCATCGACTTCTTTAACAACCAATAATTCCAACACGGGCTCATCAATCTACGTCAACAGGAATATATCCAAGAGCTATGATTTCAATGGGTTAGACAGAGGTAACCTAATTACGGAGGAGTTTGATCTGATTGGTGACAAACATGATGAAGATGGGTTCTTCAAGAGAATTTTGAATTACAGTTTTAAGAAAAAGAAACACGAGCAGGGTTACAGGGAGGAACATTCCCATCAATCAGTGATCGTTCCGGTTGCCGGCTCTCGAAAAGATGATAATACAAGTACCATTTACATAACATCCAGTGGTACAGAACCTGTTATGAAGCTATCCCTTCCGATTTGTGAAACAGACGGACCAGAAATAACCGGATACAAGAAAATCAAGGCAGGGCCAGCTGCCCGACAAAGAGTTTTCCCAAAAGATATTTTCAACTCAGAAATTGACGGACCTCGCGAAGGCCAACGGTATTCATCAAACGTGGAGGTCAACCGTCATCCGACTTCTGCCAACGGCATCATAATCGGCGATTCGAAAATTATCCAACACAAAAGTGAAGAATATTTAGTGTCCAAAACAAGAAAGCTATCGGAGCGAAGCTTCGACGATGAAGATGATGAAGAAGAAGCATTCAGGAAATACCAACCTAATACTGATAAAGTGAAGAATACGAAAATCAACGGAGTAAGTCCGTATCAGCAGCGTGTTATGAAGATTTCAATCCATCAGAATGAATCGCCCAAGCAAAGTCCAACCAAACGCAAGGCTGTAGAGAAGTCCAAGAGTTTCCGAGTTTACAGTGATAATGTTTCCAACAATTTAACCAACGCTAAAAACCTACCAAGTCTTCCCAATCTAACGAATTCTCTTTCGATCGGTAACTTCAGCAACAACTTCCTAGAAACAGAACACAAATTCTTTAGCATGACAGAGAATATCAACAACGGAAATCCGAAGATCTTCAAGGATTACATCACTAATGTTGACGATATTTCTGACGAGGGTAGGATGACAACATCGAATAGCTCTCTGCAGAAGTTTGAAATCAACGACAACAATTTGTTGAATCCCCGAGAACACGAACATTTTGACCACCAACCAAAATCGATTGTACTAACTACGAATAGTATCGCGCCACCGGAACCCAGCAGTATGCTGAACAAGTCCAATCAGAACATTTCTCAGATTGAGGAGACCATCGACAAACTGGTATCTTCTCCGTTCGTCAGTATTATCAAGGACGCCGGAAGTAATGATCGATTGGAGCAGCATGAAAAGCCGCACCCGGCATCGAACGGTTTACCAGAATTCATGAAAATTCAGCTAAATAAAGTGGAAAATCCGCGTTCAAAATCAAATATCGTACTGTTGACCTCGACTCCGGCTAGTAGCATACATCCCACACCATCACCCAGTCCCGCGATTCCTTCAAGTGCTTGTTCCGGAGATGAATCGCAAGTCAAACTACGCCGCTTTAGTAATGAAAACATTGAAATAACCGAGAACAAGCCGCCTCTGCCTCCTTCAGTGGTGCTTGCCGGATCGCGAGTTAGCTCCGTGGAAGTACCGAAGAGTCCTCCAGCTTTTAAGCGTGGAGAGCTGGGATCGAAACGTAGTTCGATCAACCTATCACAAGAGATTTCGGACGACAGGAAGGTAATCCTACAGCGCCGAACTTCAGTCACGGAGGAAAAGATCAAGTACGAGCGTCGCATTTCTTCGTCATCGGAGGATATCAAAATCGAACGGAAGAAATCCGGTTCGGATGAAGTTTTTGAGAAAAGGAACAGCAACTATAATAGTGGCTCGAGCAGCGGTGATGAGCTGGTGGTGCTGCGCAAGAAGGCGATCGTCGATAACTTTAAGGATAAGGACAAGGACACACCG
This sequence comes from Malaya genurostris, assembly GCF_030247185.1. Taxonomy (NCBI): domain Eukaryota; kingdom Metazoa; phylum Arthropoda; class Insecta; order Diptera; family Culicidae; genus Malaya; species Malaya genurostris. Next base: position 100,303,215 of record NC_080572.1, read on the forward strand.
GAATTGATGAAGGTGTTTGCTAGGCGATCACTGAAGCTTCGATCGGATGAGGATTACCGAAGCACAGATGTGAAACCGTTGACAAATGTGGATAGCGACAAGGAAAATCAATCCAGCGATGAAAAGTTGGACAAAATCGTAAAACCGGAGGGGACTCCGGTGGTTGCTAAAAATATCGGAACTGGATTGACAAAGGAATCGATCGATGGTAAAACTACACCCGACAGCAATGCCAACGAAGTATTGCGCAAAAATACACCGAAACCGTTCGGTGTACCGAACCGATTCGGCAATACGGGAAATGTGCAATGCAGAAATTCAACATCGTTTTCAGAACTGCGCAAATCATTGCTGCCAAGCAATGTGGTTGCACCTACTACGCAGAATAACAACAACAACAACACAAACAACAATGCTGTAAAAAATGGAACCGAAAGTAATGAATCTTCTGGGTTGAACAACACCAACAACAACAATAATAATAATAGCAATCGCCATACTATTGCCACCATGAATCAGTTTAATCTGAATGCTAACAATATCAACAACAACACTTGCAGCAGTGTCAACGGGAACGGGACAACTATTGAAACTATTGAAGACACTAACGAGTTCAAAGGTATCTTGCAGCGTCGAGCGGAATGGGAGAAAAGAGCTAAGGAAGGCTTCAAGTAAAGTTATTATTTCTCCAAACGCACGGTGACCGAAGAACTGAATAAAAACCACTACAGGCAAAGCGTCCAATTTGCTCAAATTGAATTTGATATCTTGCAAATTACTAACGTTACGAACCACTGTAGATCAGTAGGAAGTATTGGATTGAAATTAGTTCAATGTACGTGACACTTCTGCTCATAGCCGATGTAGTTTCGTTTGAAAGTTTCATCGCAGGGAACATCCTTTGCTCACACACAGAAGGAAGTTAGTATTAACTATTGTCCTGTAAACAGGTTCGACTTCCGTCAAAAGTAGTTTTTCGTAGTGTGTTCTTGAATAGATCTCCCCACCGAGCTGAAACGATTAAGAATGAGACCCTGTAAATCTGAATTTAATCTACACTGAGATGTCATGAACTACAATCATTGCAAGAAAAAACGTTATGTTTCCAATTCTTGTCGTTTGTAGATAGAAGAAGGAATTGTTAATGCCTCTAGCAATGGATATGTGAATGTTGAATAATGTTTTCTTTCTTGAACTTGTTTGCGCAGTTAGGCCTTGATAACTATATATTGAAATTCGGTTGCTTCTATGTACGACTTACTCACCTATTTAAAATGATAATCAAAACAAAAAAATGAATAAACTTAATTAGTAATCATTTCAATACTAAAACAAATGTGATAAACTATAAAATTTACATATATTAAAACACGATATTTTTAGACATTTATTGATAATCGGTACTTTAACAAGTGTATATTTTCAACTCTTAGGACCAGAAGCCCCAAAATTTACTGTAGCGATGCGATCGATTTTTTATATCTATTCCGATAATATTATTGATTTTTTTGATACATCGTATGTAGTGATGAGCGCTAACTGTAAGTTAGTTTTATATTGAATGAAAAAATACTTGTTGAATTTTGCATTAAACTATTGTACATATAAAAGGATCGGATTTGTCTATCGATAGGCTGCAGTATTCAAACTGAACTTTTTTGACAAAGAGCAAAGCCTTTGTTTCTACATTCACAATATAATTAGCATATTGGTAACACATATACATACTTGTATTTAGCAGTGATTGCATTCGATATATTTCACTGGTTTCCAATTTTATTCTAGAGCAAAGCTGAATCAAAACAGTTGTTTGGTGAATACTAGCTACTATCACAGTACATAGTCTTATCTGAGTGTTGTAGATTTTTTCCCACGAAGTCTTCAAACACGCATTTGCTAATCGAGAATTGTAGAAATATAGACACCATTCTGCTCCATATCCTCGGGATACACATTTAGCCTAGTGAGATGTTAGCAACAGAATTTTGACGGACCGTTGATCGCAATTATTCAGAAAGAGAAAGAGCATGAATAAATAATAAAACCTGTAGTTGGAAAATCAATGTAAATGAATTCCATTGATGAGCATAAATAAAGCAACTAAAAATGATTGTAATGATTTTTTTTTCATCCGATATATTTTTATGAACTGGTAGAGGACGCTAAAATTGATATCGAAAAATATTTAGGCTTTCAGATTATTAAATGTGTTCAGATACGAATGATAACGGTCGTTCTTTATAACCTTTTAAATCACCTTCTGAATTATCTAACCAAAGATTCATTGATATTTATATTATCAGCAGCCGAATCCGGGTGACAGATAAAAAATTTTCTTGAAGAGAAGAAAATTAAAATGTCTTTTCTTCACAAAACTGTGTTTTCTTCTCAACGATTTCAACATCTGAACTCTGGCCAGAATATTTTTTGATATAAACATTTGCAAAGAAATTTTACCTATTATCTTGATTTGGAATTCCCGTCATGTTCCAAAAAGGATTTTTTTACCCTTGAAAAAGAAAATGATTTTATCTTATGCGTTTTTTTTTAGAAAGAAATTTTGAAAGACAATTGCGTTATTGAGAAATCATCATATATGATAAAAGTAAGCATTATTTGTGCAATATTATCTTTAAAAACCCTTCTTAATCCACCTAGTGGTGTGATAATGCCTTTCTCTTTTTTCATAAAAGTCCCATGAAAATATATTTCATACTTATATTAAATAATTTCGGATACCAATTTTGACACCAATTGATTCAGATTGATTCAAGTAGTTCACAAAAGCATGCTTATGTCACACAGTCAGCATCATTTTTCCAAACTAGTCCAAACTAGTCCACTTAGTGGAATTTCCATATATCTTGAAAAATCACCATAGGGGGGAGTACATGAAATTTTCGAAATCGAAAAAAAATTTTTGATGCCAAAAGGCTTAGAATTGCATGAAACGTCGAGATTTAGTGTCATCTCGAAAAAATTTTTTTTGAAAAAGTCGACTTTTTGGGACTTGAAATATGAAATATGAAGTCCCAGAAAGTTGATTTTTTCAAAAAAAATTTTTTTTGAGATGGCACTAAATTTCGATGTTTTATGCAGTTTTAAGAGTTTTGGCATCAAAAAAAATTTTCGATTTTGGAAATTTCATGTACTCCCCCCTATGGTGCTTTTTCAAGATCGAAAATTGCCAAACCTTTACCACCGGGCAGCACCCCTTAAGCATGTCCGATTTAGGTCAAATTTTGCATGAAGGCTTTTTTCGAGGTGCTTAAACTTTTGAGCACTAGAACTTTACGAAAATAGAGTTGATCCCAAAATTTTGGCACCCTTATATATATAAGAGCGGTAAAAATCAACGTGTTTTGTCGGTTACGTCACTTATACCATCATATATCTGGAACCAAAAGTCACAACCATTTGATCTTCGAACTTGATCAATGGCCCGACAGTAGCTTTCAAACGAGCCCAAGTTTGTTAAAATCGGATCAGCCATCTCTGAGAAAATTGAGCGCGTTCAAATACAACGCTTTTTGTCGGTTACGTCACTTATACAATCATATCTCCGGAACCAAAACTCACAGCCATTTGATCTTCGAACTTGATCAATGGTCCGACAGTAGCTTTCAAACGAGCCCAAGTTTGTTTAAATCGGTTCAGCCATCTCTGAGAAAATTGAGCGCGTTCAAATAGCACGATTTTTGTCGGTTACGTCACTTATACAATCATATCTCCGGAACCAAAAGTCACAGCCATTTGATCTTCGAACTTGATCAATGGCCCGGCAGTAGCTTTCAAACGAGCCCAAGTTTGTTAAAATCGGTTGAGCCATCTCTGAGAAAATTGAGCGCGTTCAAATATCTTCGAAAAGTGCACATACATACACACACACATACATACACACACACACACACACACACACACACACACACACACAGACATTTTCCGATCTCGTCGAGCTGAGTCGAATGGTATATAACACTATGGGTCTCCGAGGCTCCGTTCGAAAGTCGGTTTTTCCAGCAATTCTAATACCTTTCTATAGAGAAAGGCAAAAATGGAACACCGCCGACTAGAGAAAATTGAGCTAATTTGCTTCCGTCAATTTTTGAGGAATATTAGCAACTCGTTCAGAGTAACGGATGGCTACTTTGAGAAACTATTTCGAATCCACCCTTTAATGCAATTCCTCTGAAGGATGAAAGAATTACAACAAAACTGTTCCATTTACAAGTTCTTACAAAGTCGAAATATTTATTCTCAGATAATCTTTTAGTATAACGTTCTAAATAAAATGTTTTATAGCTTAGCCTACTCTAGATAATAAATTCTAGAATTCAGTTCAGTATTGAATCGTTTGCAGGACGTTCGCAGAGCCAGTATCTCTTCAAAGAAGATCGACTTCGTTATACTGCTGCTGGTCGTTTGCATTAGAGCAAACTACAACGAAAAATGGACAACGATAAGGAACATTATGTAAAATTAGACCTACTAAAGACCACCGTCCTATGCATCGAACCGCCAAAGCCGCGTAACCTTTTTACCTTATTTTATATATATAAAAATAGGTATAGAATTCGCTCAAACTTTCGAAAAATTTTCCGAGGCCTGGAGGGCCGAATGTCATATACCAATCGATTCAGCTCGACGAACTGAGCAAATGTCTGTCTGTGTGTGTGTATGTGTGTGTGTCTGTATGTGTGTTGTCAACTAAGAGGTCGAGATCTCAGAGATGGCTGTACCGATTTTGATGAAACTAGTCGTAAATGAAAGGTCTCCCCGTCACCCAAAACGCTATTGAATGGTTTTGAGATAGGATGTTTACTTTTTGAGTTATACGGAGTTTTATGTCAAAATTTTCAGTTTTACCTTTTTTTTTATATATATAAAAAATAGGTATAGAATTCGCTCAAACTTTCGAAAAATTTTCCGAGGCCCGGAGGGCCGAATGACATATACCAATCGATTCAGCTCGACGAACTGAGCAAATGTCTGTGTGTGTGTGTGTGTATGTGTGTGTGTCTGTATGTGTGTTGTCAACTAAGAGGTCGATATCTCAGAGATGACTGGACCGATTTTGATCAAACTAGTCGCAAATGAAAGGTCTCTTCGTCACCCAAAACGCTATTGAATGGTTTTGAGATCGGATGTTTACTTTTTGAGTTATTCTAAGTTTTATGTCAAAATTTTCAGTTTTTTGACAGTATCTGTCACAATTGACCTTGAAAACAGAATATGTTTTCAGACTTAGATTTCGCACGATAATACCTATCCAATAAGCCATAGATTGTTAAAATCCGTCCATTTTTAACGGAGATATCGAAATTTTTGTGCAAACTACTTTTCCCCTTATTCCAGCAGTAGAAGTTTTGAGCGCTGTATGACAAAGAAATGCTTGGGAGCAACGGAAAACACGATTTTTTATACTGTTACATACAATTGTTTCTAAGTACCAAAAAGACTGTGTACAGCATGCTTTTTCATGACAATTTGCCTCGGACCGATTTTAGCACGGCTCATTTTTGGCAACATAATCGTTCGAATATGACATATATAAACCAGATGATGACAGATTTTTTTTAATTATATTGTTTTAAACTACTTACAGCAATAAATGCTGGAAGAACATAACATCCATATACCATTCGAATCAGTTCGTCGAGATCAGCAAATGCGTGTGTGACAAATAATTTCACTCAATTTTCTCTGAAAATTTCTTTTCTACAAATTCAGATTCATACGAAAATTCGTATGCTCCCAAACAAAGTTCCTGAATTATGTTTGGTTCCGACCTCTGGTTTCGGAACTACAGGATGATATATGAAACGAAATCAAAATTGTGTAACTCATTTTTCTTGAAGATGGCTGAACCGATCTAAGATGCAAATGAAATCTAAGAATCATCTAAGATTCAAATGAAAAGTTTCAAAGTTCTATAAAACATCTTGCTTTTCAGTCAGATCCAACTTCCGGTTTCGGGGATTGTATAAAAATGTCTATTCCACATAATTTAATCAGGTTTATCGGGTTAGCAGATTTGGATAGTCGATAAAAAAATTAACTTTTTTCAGTTTTAGTGGTATTCAGTTGTCGATCAGAAGGCACCTAAAAATTTAATTCGTGCTATGATCTCTCAAAGATGTCTTAACTGATTTTCAAATGTTTTGAAACAAATGTAAAGTGTACAGCTACTCAGGTGAATTTATCTGACTTCGGCCATACCGCTTTTAGAATTCCGGTTCCAGTATAAAATCGTTTCTCAAAGCTCAATCGTTTTCTCAAAAAAGCCTAATCAAATTTCAGAAACAAAAATTTTAATTAAAACAAACTTATATACAAAAATTAATTATTTTATCCAATTATGACTTGCGGTTCTCGAATTACATGATGATGAATTTTTAAAATTCAAACCGATATAGAAGATGACAATCCCGAAAAGCTTCAAAGTTGAACTCAAAACTGTTGTAATTTATTCGTCATATGGCCATACGAATCGGTTTGGGTTATGCTGGTTCCTAAATACCGGCTCTGGAAGTACCTTAAATTACCGTAAACTCTAGAGTGGAACTTACATATCATGGCATGTTTAATCGATTATCACACTTCTAGATTCAAATTCGATCCGATTTGCAGTTTCGACATTACAGAGTAATGAGTGATTAAAATCTCAAATTGTCGCTTAAAACGAGGGTCATTAAAATAATGTCATGAAAACTTAAACACCGAAGAATATTCATGCAAAAAACACATGCGGATTGATAAAAATAGGTATCATCTCACTGCTAGGTGGATTAAACACGTTTTTAGACTTAGATTCAGCACGGTAATAGCTATCCAACAAGCCATAGTTTGTTAAAACCCGTCCATTTTTAACGGAGATATCAATATTTTTGTGTAAACGACTTTTCCCCTTATTCCAGCAGTAGAAGTTTTGTGCACTGTATGACAAAGAAATGCTTGGGAGTAACGGAAAACACGATTTTTATACTGTGACATAGAATTGTTTCTAAGTGCCCAAAAGACTGTGTACAGCATCCTTTTTCATGACAATTTGCCTTGGACCGATTTTAGCACGGTTCGTTTTTGGCAACATAATCGTTCGAATATGGCATTTATAAACCAGATGATATCAGCATTTTCGAGTTGAAAGTAATTCCATAATTATATTGATTTAAACTACTTACAGCAATAAAAGCTGGAAGAACATAACTTCCATATACCATACGACTCAGTTCGTCGAGATCAGCAAATGCGTGTGTGACAAATAATTTCACTCAATTTTTTCGGAGATGGCTAAACCGTTTTCTACAAACTCAGATTCATATGAAAACTAGTATACTTCCAAATTTGGATCCGACTTCTGGTTTCGGAACCACAGGATGACATGTGAAACGAAATTAAAATAATGCAATTCATTTTTCTCGTAGATGGCTGAATCGATCTAAGATTCAAATGAAATCTAAGAATCATCTATGATTCAAATGAGAGGTCTTAAAATTCTATAAAAATTAGTCAGATCCGATTTCTGGTTTAGGAGATACAGGGTGATTAGTATAAAAATGTCCATTTCACATAAATTAATCAGGTTTATCGGGTTTGCAAATTTGGATAGTCGATTACCAAATAAATTTATTTCAGTTTAAGCGGTATTCTTTTTTGGATTCGGAATGTACCCCCAAATTTTAATTCGCACTCCAATTTCTCAAAGATGTCTACACACTCCTCAGGTGAATTTATCTGATTTCGGCTACACCGATCTTAGAACTCCGGATCCAGTTTCGAATCGTTTCTCAAAGTTTAATCATTTTTTCAAAAAGGCCAAATCGAACTTCAAAAACAAAAATTCAAATTAAAGGACTTAAGGTCCCATACAAAATTGGTGAATTTTATTCGATTCTGGAATTACAGATGATGAATTTTTAAAATTCATACCGATATAAAAGATGTAAATTGTTTGGCGTATTAATTTATGGCCATTCGAATCATTTTGGGTTATGCTAGTTCCTGAATACCAGCTCTGGAAGTACCATAAATAATGACGAAAAACTCTAAAGTGGAACTTACTTCGACATCTCATGGAATGTTCAATCGAATGTCACACGTTAAGATTGAAATTCGATACGATTTGCAGATTCGAAATTACAGGGTAATGAATGATTAAAATTTCAATTTGCCGTTTGAAACGACAATAATTAAAATAATGTCATGAGAACTAAAACACCTAAGAATATCCATGCAAAAAAACACATGCGGATTGATAAAAAAGGTATCATCTCACTGCTAGGTGGATTAATCACGTTTTTCGTCTTAAGTTTGAACGTTAATAACTCAGTCATTTGTTGATGGATTGATATAATTTAACAACCAATCGATTCGGAAACTTTTAACTTAAACATGCATGGCAACCTATGTTTTCATCCATCTACCTATGTTTTCATCCATGTATTTAGCAAATTTTTGGTCGATTTTGCCATTAAAAATGCCTTACACTTCGCTTCCCGAGGCTGACTAATCGCGTAACATTTTTCTGTCATGATTTTGAACGCTTATAACTCAGCCATTTGTTGATGGATTTATATAATTCAACATCCAATCGATTTGGAAACATTTAACTTAAACTTATGAGATAACGTCATTTGAATATTTCAATTGCATACCATTGAAAAAATTTTTGAATTGAGTATATTATTGTGGTTCTCAGGCCTATCAGGCCAATTTAGAATTATCGGCAATAGATTTTTTTGATCTAATTTGCTGCGCTTGTTCCTCGATGATTTGTTAATGGATTTTTCTAATTTAAATGATTCCAAAGCTTCACTATTGCAAGCTTAAAAATGTTTTAATTTGTCAACGGATCGGTTTGCATACTTAAATCTCCATTCCCATACGAACAAAATGTAACAATGTGACTGAACAAGTTGTTGTCCCACCAGGAATAAAACGCTTTAAAAGATTCAAAATTAAATTCTGAAAGCGGCCTCCTCGGTTTAGTAGTATAAATGAGTTCCACAGGCTCACATATACAATCCAATTAGATGCAATATCATATAGTATCAAAGATAAACTCAAGGTAAGTTTACCTGCGATTTTACATGTATCGTTTGAAAAGGAACCCTCGCAGAATTTGGTTAACCGCCAGTTTCAGTTTAATTATTATTCAATTATTCAAAACAATAAGCGTCTGATCACCACACGCGTTGTAACTATGGCAATGTTAATTTATGTGTTAATAACATCAAGTGACAATATGAACAAAACTTCGGAATTTTGTTGCGTATCCATTCCGTATATTCCTAATACCTATGCCAAAGCGAGACTCAATGTAAGTAACTAAATATTTTACGCGGACTGTTTCTTATGTTTTCTTCCTCGTATTGTTGCCATATTATTTACCGACACTTTCCGAAGATTATCGACGATTTTGAAGAAGGATTAATAAAATTACAGTATTACTGAGTTTACTGGTACAACATTTTTCGTTCAAGTAAATAAAATCTCTTGGATCGATTAATTGTTTATAAAATTAATAAGTTTGTACATTTCTCGAAAATTATTATCATAAAATAAAATAGTTTCATTGTTCAGGTTTAAATCTTTAGGTTGTTTGTATCTAAAATTGAGCTTTCAAGTAACTTTAAATTCATCACAATTGACTTCTAGATAAAGAATCAATTATCAAGAAAGAATCTATTGTCAATTTTATCATTCGCTAACAATCTAAGCGCTTAAACTAGAGCAAGGTTGTAATTAGTCAATTAAATAAGTATTTAGTTTAGTGTATCATCTTTATTTTTGTATTAATTATGGAGAACCTAGAAGCGTTCCATTTTTAATGTTATTGTGCTCGGTCGTGTCTTGAATACAACCCTCTAATTTTTCTTCGCCGTAGCATCCACTATACATAGTACTTCTAACCTAATACATTTCGAATATCATATTAGTATGTCGGAATTCATTAGTTAATCTAAACACTCAAGCGATTTGCTATTATAAATTACACTCCAATGGACTTAATGAAAGATAAAAAGGCTTCATGTAAGCAAGGTGAGCCTTCCAAAAGTTATCTAAGGAACTATAATTATTGTTTCTTTGCAATTCGAAGATAAAAATCATCAATTAAGTGCAAATTTAGAATAATTTGATTAGCTTTGTGCACTTTTCGCAGTACAAACGAATGCGAATAAAGCCAGCATTTGACTACTTCGGGTTCGAGGAAAAGGCGGGTGACGAATGTCGCAGACATAACTGGAGGTCGTGAATACGAAAACTATTTATTTGGTGTTATTTATTTGTTTGTTTGTTTGGTCTCCTATAAGTCGTACTTTAGTAACCTATCAATAAGAACGATTATGTAAATCTATGTTTGAAAGTGTGAAAGAAGCATATCAGTTTTATTCGTATTCACGTCCTCCAGTTTTGTTTGTGACTTTACCTACCTACCTTTTTATTCTTCTCGACGAATGCCGAACTATCGTCGAGAAAAAGATAGAATTAGTTACGAGGAAAATGAAAATTTGATTCAACGATTTTTAAATTTTTTTTCTCACCGGCAGTACTGCTTACCTTTTCTTTTCCCGATACTATTGCACAAACAATGCCTCTATTGCTCCTACGTAAAAATTTCTCAATAGTGTTGCTGAATTTAAGCACTATTCGAACTGTCTATATCGCAAAAATGATTTTTTTTGCAATTTCTTTTCTTTAAAACCATTTCGTGACTGGAATTCGGCTGCAGGTTGCAAGTTTGAAATGTCGTTTTACTGTCGACATATGGCGCATAAAATCTATTCAGTAGAAACAAAATAGTATCTGGAGCGCAAAAAAAAACGACATATTTGTTCACTTGGTTTTGAGCTAGAAACATTTATACCAATTTATCATTTGTTAAGCTAGTCGTATTTCAAACTAAATAGAAGAATTTACGGCACACGATGATTTTATAGTTCAATAAAAAAAGGGCATCTAAAAGTCATTGTTTTATTTTTAATTTAACAATATATTGAATAAGTCACATTACCTTAGCTCTAAGATGCCGAGGGCATTTCTAAACACTACTTATGACTCGGATAATTTCTTCAATCATAACATTGTTAATTCGGATCACGTTGTTGTGTGAGAATCGTCAAAATACTGGGGGATCCACTCTTCAGTTGGTGGTCGGCAGTAGCTTATATTCGTTTGTTCCTGTGGATCCGCGGGAAACACACCCAGGCTATGAAGAACCGGACATAGAATTCTTGTTGAGACTAATTACGATCTTGTTCCAACCGTCTAAACTGGCAATCGCTGGATTCAACGTTTCAAAAAAGGGGAATTTGAGTGCTACACCGAATCGTTTTGGGATAAAGACAATGCTGTGTGTGTGGTGCGATCAGAAGAGAGTAGTAGTCCAGCCAAGGTTGTCAAAGAAACAATTTCTACACTTGGCTGGGAAATTATTTATATTTTTTTTTCTGGTAGCCGGAGGCCCAGAACAACCAATATAACCTATCGTGGTCAATATTTAATAATAAAGGGGAAATAGTGAGCAATAGTTGAAGTCTGATAATCTTTGTTTGGTAATTTAAAATGGTTTGATATAACCTATAGAATATATAATTCACACACTTTATCTGTTAAATAGAGCATTTGGAGAATTTCAATATGTCACCATAATAAATCAACTGCTTTGTTTAAATTCTATTCATTTGTTCACACTGTAGCAATCAATTTGATTTTGAAACGGGCCACACGGACCGAAGGATGCAGCCAGCATAGATATTTACCAACGCCATCTGGAAGACTCGTGCAATATTCAATTCATCGACCACTGCCGATCGCCAGCTGAAAGCTGGATTTTAGAGAATCTGAGATGACATATTCTAATGATACTATTCTAGTTTTAAGTTGGTCGTTAATTAAGATTAGAAAATAACCTTGGCATCTTAGAGCTTAAGCAGTGTGCCTAAAAATATATTGTAATATTGAATAAAAAAAATTGATTTTGAAAATTTTAGGAAAGTTTTTATTCGTTCCGCGATTGCGTTTGAAATTTTGCTTAAGTTTCTATGAATAAGAGCTGTGAACTTTCCGGAACTTTCCTATCGGATATTGTTAAAACGTTCATACGGAAGTGCATGATTATTGTGGTGCATCCGACCAATTTGAAACCTGAACACATTAAGTCGCATACAAATACTACTTTTAATGACCAAGGTTAAAGCCGGGTATAAATAAAAGAAATTAAGAATAATAATGAATATGATCTCTCAAGCTCAAATTCAAGCTCAAGCTCATGCAGAGAAATATTGATCCATCGTACCAGTTAAGCTTTGTATATCCCAGAATTTTGTTGTACCTTACGATCAAAAAAGAACCGGAATTTTCATTTTGAAATCCCCGCGCTTGTCCAATCGGTAAACTTTTATTCTCTCAACGTTGGCAACACTTTTAAACACATTCCGTCAAATTTTGACGCATATCGTACGATTAGTTTTTGTTTGGCGTCTATACAAAGAAGTTGAAAAATTTTCGTGTGGCGATTTTTATAATGGATGAAAATTTAGAACAACGGCTCGCCTTCGAAGCGCCATTCGGTCGATTGTTGTGCGGTTTCGACGTCATATTCATAGATCCACACCTCATCATCAGTTATGATGCATTCGATGAATGTGGGGTCACTATCTGCGTTGGAAATCATCTCTTTGGCCACATCAACACGATGCTGTTTTTGAATGAATCTAAACTAATCGTACGATATGCGTCAAAATTTGACAGAATGTGTATAAAAGTGTTGCCAACGTTGAGAGAATAAAAGTTTACCGATTGGACAAGCACGGGAATTTTAAAATGAAAATTCCGGTTCTTTTTTTATCATAAGGTATAAGAAGCCCTATCACAGAGAATAGACATTCAAGTTAGTACAAACTTTTTCAAAAAAGCCGTGTAAAGCATACAATCAAAAATCTATTAAAATCACCGTTGTGCACGACAAACGCAAGAGACTATAAAGGATTACTGGGCTGTTCAAAGCGCCTCTACAGGAGAATTGCTACTTTTTTTTTTTATTTTATTCAATAATATAATATAATATTAAGGCACACTGCTTAGACTCTAAGATGCCAAGGGTATTTACTAATCTTAATTATCGTCTAACTTAAAACTAGAATAGTATCATTATATAATGTAGTATCGGGGTCGCGGATTCTCGAGAATCCAGCTTTCAGCTGGCGATCGGTAGTGGCCGGTGAATCGAATTTAGGATGAGATGATTCCAGATGGCGTTAGTAATTTTCTATGTTGGCCGCATTCTTCGGTCCGTGTGGGTCCGCGGGAAACACCCCTAGACTACGAAGGCCCGGTGGGTGGCCCGCATGCTGGTCACTGGAGCGGTCTTCCGTGGGTGGTGATGGTGATGTTACGGAAGAGAATGAAAAAAAGTAAATATTGTGGGAAACGGGGTAAAAAACAAAAAAATGGGAACAAAATGTTTGAAAACGACAGAGATCTAATTAGTTGCTATCGAGATGGAGAAGAAACAGGGAAGGGGAAACGAAAAAGTAAGTGACAAAAAAAAGATCTTGTTAGCTCCATTGAAGATGGTGGACAGAGACTGGGATCGAGAGAATCGGGCGGATGTTAGTGTCGAACCTGTAGGTGGAGATTATACTTTCTGAGCGAGATGTAACAGATTACATTTGTATATTAATGTGTTTAAGGTACTGGTATATGAGAAGCATATATGAACTATCCCGACTCGCCAACACGTCCCGAACCGGAACCTCAGGCGGTCTACCTCGTGCCCTGAGGGATTCCAGTAGCTTAGACCTGGCGTCGCGATACACTACGCACGACCACACGACATGCTCGATGTCTTGATAACCGTCGCCACAGGTGCAGAGCCCGTTCTCCAAGATCCCGATACGCCGGAGATGTGCGTTGAATGTATAGTGATTTGACATGAGCCGTGACATAACGCGAATGAAATCACGACTCACGTTCATCCCCTTGAACCAAGGTTTCGTCGATACCTTAGGAATAATGGAGTGTAGCCATCGTCCCAGTTCGTCATTCGTCCAGTGTCGAGAAATACTAAAAAATTCAGTGAAGCAGATTGGTCTTTCATAAATATCACCTTCTAATGCGCCCACTTTAGCCAGCGAGTCAGCCTTTTCATTGCCCGGAATGGAACAATGCGAAGGGACCCAGACTAACGATATTGAATAAAACCGTTCAGATAAAGTTCTCAAATGTTCCCGTCTTTTCCCCAGGAAATATGGGGGATACTTTCCTGGCTTCATTGCCTGGAGAGCTTCTATTGAGAATTGCTACTTGGTGATTGCTTTTTAAAGCAATTCACACTGGTCCAAAACTGCAATTTCATGCATTTAATTATTTAGCGGCCTTACCAAAAATGTTTCCTTGTTGGTGTCTTCTGCAAAGTTGTAGGGGTTATTGACGGGGTCTATAAAATGTAGTTCCATGGATCGCAAGTGATTGAATCATTTCTGATACCGAATTTCACGAAGAAAACAAAAGTCTTATAACAAGAACTCAGAATTTTATTACCATACAAGAAAATCGTAAAAATTTTCACCATTTTTTTTAATTCATGCAATTTCTTTTGTCTACGGATTCCGTAGTAATCAACTGGAGGAAACTATCGAAAACGCCATGAAGTTCCTTTCACCGGATGCAAGAAAGTTTTTGAATTACAATGATAAGTGTAAGCATTCATCATATACTTTTAGTTTGAAGGATTCAGAAGATAAATTAGAGTTTGTTGAACTTATATACCATATATTATGTTCATTTTGTTTATGTTTAAGAAAATATTTAAATACGAAAAGTCCATAAATATCATATACATCAGATATACATACGCTCATAGAATCTCAGGATACTATTGGATACAAGCCATTTCTTCAAGGTTTTGATGTAAATAAAAAGTACTTTAAAACTTTGATTAGATGTAAATAAAAAGAGCTTTAAAAGTTTGTTCTGCAATTTTTTGCAACCTTCTGAAATAATTAAGTACGAAATATGATCATTTTCGTATAAAACTATCTATAACTATTTCAAAAATTGTCATAGAGCTTTGAAGTTCTCTACAATTTTACGTATTTCTACAAAATCTAACACTTTGATGAACAAATCATTTCTCTAGAATATTATGTGAAAACAGTTTGAAATCACTGCTTAGATGTCCGTTGTTTGTGTTGGTGTTCTATGGTGTTGTTTATACTATTGGCATAGGACAACACTGCTGTTGTCAAAATCACTGCTAACATTTGTTTTGAAGATTTCGCCAGCAGTATATTTTTTTCTAGAAATACGTTTACACTGAAGTCTTTTTTTATGCGAATTTACGTACCGCATAAAAAAAAACCGCATAAAAAAACCGCATAACTCTGAAAATTCGCATAAAAAAAACCGCATAACTCTGAAACTTCGCATAAAAAAACCGCATAACTCTGAAACTTCGCATAAAAAAAGACCGCAGAAGGGTAAACCGCATAACTCTGAAAATTCGCATAAAAAAAAACCGCATAACTCTGAAACTTCGCATAAAAAAAAACCGCATAACTCTGAAAATTCGCATAAAAAAAGTCACGTAAAAAAAAACCGCATAAAAAAAGACCGCATAAAAAAGACCTCAGTGTATTTCATAGGCAATATACATAAGTTTTTTTTCGCCGTGGCTTCCACAATACTTAGTACTTTAAACCTAATACATTTCGAATATCATATTAGTATTTTGGTATTCATTAGTTAATCTAAACACTGTTTTTATCAAGCTAGTTGCTATTATAAATTACATTAAATAAAATACATTTATTTTGTACATGATCTTATAACAGTTTCAGGTTTGTTTGTATCAGTTCATCACTTTTATTCAATATCATATAGTTGGCTATTGGTTGAACTCATGGAAGGGACCATAAGGGAGTCTACCATAAAATAAAATTTAAATTGGAACTCCAATGGACTTAATGAAATGATAAAGAAGTTTAATGTAAGGAAGGTCACGACAAGCAAGAATGTCGCGAACTGGGACATTGGATAGTCTACCTTGGGTACGCAAGGAATTTATTAGTTGAGATCTGACATCACGATACTCCACGCAGATGTGCATCTAACGTGTAGTGATTGGACATGAGTCTGGACATCACAAGACTGAAATCCCTACTCACATCCAGTCCCCTGAACCATGCCTTTGTCGATATTTTAGGAATAATTGAGTGCATCCACTGACCCGGTTTAGTTTGAAGATGTAAATGATGAATATCGAGGTCATCCTGCGTTTTTCTCGACCGCGAAGAAACCGCATAATTTCGATGAAAATGTCCTTTGTGCAAGACGAATGGCGCATAGAACAAATCATCAAATGGTCCTTCTGCTGATATGAACAAGGTTGCTGCAATCGGTGTTATACTGATTCTTGTTTTGTGAAGGATATGAAATAAGGAAAATTAGACATTGCTCGTTATTAGTTGAAATTGCGACCACCAATTGACTAAAATATATAGTATTATCAATTCGAATCGAAAGGTAGGAATATTTTCAAGCAGTAGGTGTAATCTTTGAGCTATAGATGATCGAAACCAGACCACTGCTTGTACGGTTTTACTTTCCATATTTTGATTTTGCACCATTATATGGAACAAAAAACCGCAGTCCTATGTCATTAAAAATTTCATTTCATTCACATCGACATCCAATGATCAGCCAGTGCTAAAGCAATAGTGTAGGCACTTGATTACGGAGAACATGTTCTATAAATGATCATATTGTAGCGTAACCATAATGTTGTAACTTATTTCCAAGAAGTTTGATAAGATTTTTAAAAATTTTAATGTGTCGATCGAAAAGACGTGCTAAATTGCACTCCATCAATCCCTATTTAATATACTGGTTATTGCAAAGTATCCAGAGGTCATAACGATGTGTTTACCCATTTAGAAATTGAGTACATCATCAGCCGAAGTGTGCCTCCTACTCAATCCCCAAACATCGTTCCTGTTTATTTGACCCTAACAGTGATTTTTATCGTTTTCCCCACCGTATTTGTCTGCGCTTTCCCACCGCGATTGAACCAGCCTTCAATATTTTACGATAATGTGCGAATGATTTATGAATGTTTACGTTCGAGTTATGATCTACTGAGTGGAGTTCGATACATTGTGTCTTTCGGATGAGTCGTTTGAGAAAGAAAATAACACCATGATATGATTTTCTATTTTCGTAGTAGGAGCACATTCCAAGGAAATGTTTTCATTCCGTTTCTACCCACTTACGCTGAATCAGCAGTGCGACATAAGTGACACGAGTGATCTGCCACGAGTGAGGCCTGATTACTAAGAATCTTCGTCTGGTGCTACCCACGTCAGGTGGAAGGTCTCATCTTACTGGCAAGCAAAAATTTTTATGAATCGGTTAGACGGTTAGCCTTGAATATACGTTCCTGATTTACAAAAGTAAAAGTCCTCAACGTCACAAAACCTCGATTGATTTATTATTTCAAGTCGGATCGGATGCTGCCGATAGAAGATATAAGGTGATTTCAATTCCGCACATTATCAAAAACTGAATTCTTTGAATTTCGAGTTGAAATATCTCGGGAACGGGTACATATACAGGAAAGATCACCATGGGTAATTTTTTTGCTGTTTATTTGTAGAATCATATTCTAGTGTTCAAAAAACTATTTTTTATCAAGAGTTTAAGGTTTTGCAAATACCAGTAAATAATTAGAGCTCATTTTTAAAAATATACTCATCGCTCAACGTCGAGTGTTGGAATTAATAACAAGTATCATAAATGTCATAACAAGTATCATCATGTCACCTTTTGGTTGTACTTTAAATTTCTGCTGTTCGGAGTAATATTGACAGTGCTTAGAATGGGCACACCGTTCTCTCGTGACATTCGGCTACGGAAATGTCAAAATATAACGGCACTAACAAACGACTAAACGTAAAAAAATCGTTGTTGAATCTGTCGGATTGAAAAAGTAGACTGATTTTCCAAGATTTCGCGTGTTGGTGCATAAAGATAATAAAATAAAATAATCACAAAACCAATTACCTTATCTTCTTTTCAAATCACGATTGTTATTCATGATTTCATGCAAGACGCTATGATTACAACCAGAATCATAACAAAAACAAGAAGCAGATATTGCATTGCAAAACAAATGCAAATGCATCACTTTCTTTTGTGTAGAACTTTTTATTGCATGATACAGTTTTGGGTAAAACTAGTTTAGAGTGTAAACGTTTTCACACGTTCAAATCGACAATTCCTCAAGTAGTTTTTGAGATGGCCTCCAAGCAAGAAGTGCTTTAACAAAAAATGAAGGACAGGGTTGTGGAAAATCCAGGCCAGTTCCACAGTTGGATCACAAAACATTCGGATATCGACAATTCGAAAGTGTGTCGTGCGATAAAGTAATTTAAGTGGGCCCAGATGACACACAGTTATGCCTCTCCATATAACAGTTGGCAAAAATCCAAATTATTCGATAACTGCCTGCTTAATAACTTCCCATCAATACGTATAGATCTCCTATTATATTTCCATCATTATATAAAACAACTCTCGATTCACCTGAAGTGGGATAATGCCATTCCAATATATATTAATTTAAATATGACTTTTAAATCAATTGTTTTTTGTTTTGTATCAAATAGTAACTTTGCGTTGCCGGTTAACGTTTCAAAAGTTTATTTTATCTTCATCAAGAAACATTGCTTGCATCAATTTCAACATTTTGTCACGTGAATGCGTTAATTCGAATGCTGAGTGATGTAAGAAAATTTCATCTAACTGTTAGGTGAATCTATCTATATGTCTAAGTTCACTTAGCTCTAAACCTGAGGCATGATTTTCATTTTTTGACCTCACGAACAGTTGAGAAAAACTTCTAGGACGCAGAAATATGCAGGGTGGAACATATATTTCCGAAAAGTAGATGGAAAATGGTAAAAAATCAATCACTGGTGAGCAGTTGCAGACATGGTCTTTACGTCATAAATTTTAGATGGAAGAAATAAAACAAATCTCACTGCACCCCAACTTCAGAAAATTCTGGAGAGTTATTTCTACTTCAAAAATTTTTACAATTCGAAGTAATACTTGATTGATTGATAGATTTTACTTCTTCCGTCATATTCGTTCATTAGACAATGAATTGGGTCGGACTTTATGCCTTAAAGGCCGGACTTTATGTCGAACCGATAAATAGAATATGATGAAAAATTCCGCACCAATAAGTTGTAGTACTGCAAGTAGATACAGCCGAAATGCATCGTAATGGACGACAAAATGGCTTAAATGTTTTCGTCAGTAAACCCCACCTGGATGTTGCGGAGCAGTTTCGGAAAAGAAATTTCGACAAATTTACCAAGAAATACTTGGTGTGGCAGGCGATCTGAGAGTGTTGTAAATCCAGCTTTTCATGCATGCACAATTTACTGTCAAATATAGAAATACAAATGCCTCCAAAAGCACCTAATACAAGTAGTACCTACAATACTTTTGATAGTGCAGTGGAACCTCAGCGCTTTAACGAAAATGTTGTCAGAAAATCAAAACTTTCATATATTTATCAATATATCTCTATAAAGAGAAAAACGTTTAATATATAACTTTGAAATGCTTCATTATCTCGGAAAAAAGTTTATGCCACTTGATTGATGTATTGAATAAGTATGAACAATATTTCAGATTGACAATTATATTATTTCATGCAAGAGTCACTTTCCTGAACGATAGTTTACTTGTTTGATAGATTACAGTGTACGTTCGTCAGTATGCAGAAACAAAGAAGGTTTAGTAGCCGTTTAGTAATCAAGAATATTGCATAGAAGTTCGCGTGATATTCCACAAGAAAACATAAGTCTTTCATACTAGGATCAAACATACGACATACAATAATCTTTCATACCAGTGTATGAATTTATATAACGTTTGAAACTAAACCGTATTATGGAAGGGCAATATCCGGATGGATTAGATAAAGGAATACTTTATGACAATCGCTAGTGCATTGTTTCACGCTTATTTCAAAACCATTGTTATTATAACTGATATCGAATGGAAGCACATTAGAAACGGAACATTGATTAGACATCAGAATTGTTGTGTCATTATCAATCGGAAAAGAAATTCGTCACGTGGTTTCAATATTGGAAGAGATCTTAACTAAGTTCAACAGAAGATAAAGCATTCGAACATTACGGAATCAAGAAATTGAATGTCCGAAGGAAACTGATTATATGGGTGTTATCTTTTGGGCGACCACAAATCGACCCACTGTAGTGTCAATATTAACGAAACGAAACGTCAATAAGTAGGATGTGATCATATCGAAACAGACGACTGATGGGAACAAACGGAAGCGCAAAATACTGTAAAATCTGATTCAGATCCATAAGATAATATTGATTAGACATTGCTCGATGATTCCATCAGTCATGGCGAATATTACTTATAAATAATCACGAAAAGTATTTTCAAAACATATGTCAAAACAATCCATGAGAACTAATGTCATTGAAGAATTCATGGTATGGCTATATCAATACGTTTCTGTATG
The DNA here is from genome assembly GCF_030247185.1 of Malaya genurostris. NCBI lineage: Eukaryota > Metazoa > Arthropoda > Insecta > Diptera > Culicidae > Malaya > Malaya genurostris. The sequence continues at coordinate 100,323,790 of NC_080572.1, forward strand.
TAATCGCTTTTTTTCCTGAGTTTTGTTATCTGAATATTGATTTAAAAGTTCAATCACATACCACGTTTACAATTTGAACTCGCCGTAGTGGTTAATTAATTAAAATCAGTATTCCAATCCAATCGTTGAGAAATCGCCTGTACCATTCATAACCTACACTCTCATCGATCACTTTTTGTCGTGAATACGACTTACTTTACTATGGGGTGTCTTTTCAAAATTTACCCTCTGAGAGAGTGATAAGTTTTTGATCGTGAATATCTCCTGTTGTATCTAACGAATTAACATAATTTTTGCTACATGCCATCGGAAACATGATCACATTTTTATGATAAAATTTTCAGTTGTGTGACATAATCTCAAATAGTTCAAAATTAAAATTTTCTGAAATGTTGGGTATAAACGAGTATCAAAGAGGATAATTCATAAGGCGCGTTTGCCTTTCTCGTATGTTGAAAGCTCATAGCTCAGTGATCTGTGGAAGGATTTATATAATCTAACTACCAATAGAATCGAAATTTTTCAACTTAAACGTGTATAGCAAAAGCATTGAAGTATTTCAATAGTACACTATTGAAAAACCTGTCTCATTTGACCCATGTCAACACCAGCCAATCAGAACGCGTTCTGAGAAAGAGAACAAAATATCTGCTGCTGTACAACAAATCGTTCGAGAAAATGTTCCGAACAGTGTTTAATATCGTTGTGAGTTCCACAATTTGGTCCTTCTGAAAGGCAGGAATGAATCCCGTACAGCATCCGGACAGTTTCTTTCAATGAAATGCAAATCCGAAATGAAATAATCGACATTAAAATTCTGTATGCTGTTATTTTTATCGCCGTTAGGACCGCCGATTAGTGAAAAAGCTACAAACGAAATCAGGTAAAAACAAGCCTTTCCACAAAAATTGGATCAGTTTGGATTCTATCGCCACTACGAGCAGATGTATTTTGTGTGGTTTGCAAAGCTAGTTTCGCTTCCGACAAGAGCGATTACGTCACAGCTGCCAGTCATTAGCATTGGTGAAAAAACAACGGTGGAGAGCATTACACAAAATCACCCGTTCTAATGGCTCTAAAAGTTTTCTAAAGAACTATTAGGATTTGTTGTTCGCAAATCGAAAGGAAATATCCTCAGTTTAGTGCAAATCTAGAACATTTTGTGCACTTTTCGCTGTGTGAAATTCACAGTAATCGAGATCAAGTGAAGCCTTCTTTGTTTTTGCGAAAAATGTGGAAAAGGGGAATGCTTGCATAATTCATACAATTGATCAACTAATTGATATTCGGAAGTGTTAAGGAACATGTCAGTTGTTTTCGTATTCACGACATCCAGTTATGTCTCTGACATTACTCACCCGCTTTTTTGCCTTCATACATACATTATTGGGAGTACAAATTATTTCGGTCCATTTTCAAAAGATGGCTCTGACTATTATGAATATTGAACAGTAACAGCTGATGTCGATAGTTTCAAGAGGTTAGATATCTATCATTTTTTTTTCTTATAGAAAAAACTTTGTTTACACTGTGAAGAGAGTTGGCATCACTGGGAGTGCGATTCGGTGTCCTGGTGCTGCTCTCAAAAATGTATAATTTCAATGTGTTGTTTGATACGTATAGTTAAAAATTTGGTTGAAATAGTTATTTTGAGTGACAGTGCAGGTGTGGCAAGTGTGTGTATAATAGTGAGAGTGTTATTTATTGAATAATATTGATCCGCGGAACTAAAGATGCTCAAGCGGCGGAAAATGAGAATTTACCGCCCCAAAATTCAACGATGTGCACCTGTTAACCGATCGAAGCGCCGTCTGCATGTCATTGTCGGTGTTGTCGGATTTCTATGGAATGTGTGAAAGTTCACAAGTCGATCGTATCATTCAGACTGAAGGTCTAAGGTTGGTCTGCAGCGGACCCATTCGCGACTGTTTTTATTGTATTATTTCAGTGGTCGTTGCTGACAGTAAAGCGAGCAGGAGAAAATGGATGCTGGTGAGATCGTTCCTTGAAGATATTTTATTTTTTTAACTTATTATACATATTTCTCCTAAGTATCGAAAATCAGGTTTTGTTGAGATCTTATTGTTTACCAAATCATATCCGGATCTTTTTCTCTCCCTACTAACAAATCTCTTTTCCGATGCTCTTGGAGTGCAACTACGGGCGATCTACTTCAGCTCAGCTATAAAATAATTTTGTTTTCACTGTGTCAATAATGCGCAATTTTATGTTAACTAAGCAGTATTTGCGGGAAGTTTTAATTTTAGCTGTTTTAACCCATTATGTCCTAGCGTATGATATATCATACGCAAAACTTCCTATATTTTAATACATATTTACTTTAGAAGTTTAACACCAAACAGCTTTACTAGAGGACTAGTTGATAGTTTAGGTTTCTAATTTCTTTGTACATTAAAATTGTTCTCAAGTGTCAACGTTTCATTTGTATTATAACCTTGCAAAGTACATACAAATGAGCAAAGAAAAGTAAGCAAAATATTCGTGTGAATCTTCTGTTCAAAACCATAGATAATACTTCCATCTTTCGACAAACCATTGCCAAAGATTAAAATTAGTTATTTCTGCAGCGAAATTCTGGATATCCAAAAAAAAAAACAAAGACAAACAGTGGCAGGCATTACTCGATGAAAATCAAACGCCAGGCATGCAGAATCATTAGAAGTGACCCAACAAGTAATTTCTGTACGATAGAACAACGATGGAAGTTAGGTGCCTTATGAACTGAAACCGAGAGACATTAGAAGGCGATTTTGCACTTGCGAGCAACTGATTCAAATGCAACAAACAAAGGGTTTTACATCAAATTGTTACTGGGACATTTTGCCGTTTCAACCTTCCGAGCGAACGGACGTGATTTGGATTTACTGCGAAAGCATTGAAAACCAGTTGTGTGTGTGTGTGTGATAAAGTGGTCGGACGATATTGTGTGATAGACAATAGTGCTTTTTCCTCTAAGAGGTTTTTTTTTGCGCATTATATAATAGAACAGTGCCTTATTGTGAGCGGTCGATCGAAACGGTACCGTTAGCCGGCTATTGTTTTGTCGATCAAGGCCAAGTGTGCGGATTATAAATAAGTGCTTTTTCCTCTCGGAGGTTTTTTGCACACCATCAAAGCGGCGATACGCCGATCGACGAAGTCCAGCTTGGTGTCCCCCGTTGGATCTTAAGTTAAGTACTGTTACTTCGTTTATTTTTATTTCTTTATTTGACCATTATATTTCCCCCCGAATCATTTGTTTCTGCGCGGAAGTAGTTCCGCGACATGCCTAATTTAAATCCTGACCCCCCCCGATGTTCAAATGGAGACTTCCCTTGTCAGTAAAAAGTCCCGCATAAAGAGCTATCCTGATGGGCTCGCACTACCGGCCGGGCCTTACGCGGTCTATTTCCGGACCAAATCAAAAGAAAAAAAACTGAATATTTTAAAAATATCGCGGGACCTGAATTCGCGATATAATACCATAAAAAGTATAGATAGAATACGGCCAGACAAGCTCAGGGTCCTGTTTACCGGCTCAAAACAGGCTAATGAGCTTGTTCAAAAGGATCGTTTTACGCTGGAGTACCGCGTCTACGTGCCAGCTCGTGAAGTCGAAATCGACGGTGTGGTCACCGATTCGAGTTTGACTTGCGAGGATATTCTTAAGTACGGGGCGGGTTGTTTTAAAGACCCCTCACTTAAGAATGTCAAGATACTGGATTGCAAGCGATTGCATTCAGTATCGATCGCCGGGGATGGAACAAAGTCTTATCCCCAATCAGACTCTTATCGTGTGACCTTCGCCGGCTCGGCATTGCCCAACTACATCCTCTTGGACCGGGTTCGTTTGCCTGTTCGTTTATTTGTACCCCGGATAATGAATTGTACCAATTGCAAACAACTGGGGCATACAGCTACCCATTGCAGCAATAAGCCACGTTGTGCTAACTGTGGGGAAGCTCATGCGGACGGCTCTTGCGGTAAGGATGCTGAAAAGTGTCTCTACTGTAAGGAGGGTCCGCATGACCTCTCTGACTGTCCCGCTTACAAACTGCGAGGAGATCGGATGAAGCGTTCCCTGAAGGAACACTCCAAGCGTTCCTTTGCCAAATGGTTAAGAGTGCCACCCCTCCTAAACAGGCAACGAATCCATATGCCTGCTTGTCAACTGACGAGAGCGATTCTGACGACCCTTTGGAAGGTCCATCTTCAGCGGTTCCTCATAGCTGTAGGAAAAGAATGAATAAATCTTCTCATAAGCTACCTAGTAAGGGTTCGAAGGTGTCTTCCGAAGGGCTTCGAAAAGTTACAGCTAACGGGAATCGGGAAAAATCACCGAAGCAAAAAGCTCCTGGTCTCGGAAAACTCAATTCCGAGATGGAATTCCCACCGCTTCCAGGGACTAAAAAATCCCCAAGCGTCCCTGAAAATCCACCAGAGAACCAACTAGGTGCTGGACTTATAAAGTTCTCTGATGTTGTGGACTGGATTTTTACAACTTTAAATATTTCAGACCCTCTTAGAAGCATTTTAATTGCTTTCATGCCAACAGTAAAAACATATTTGAAGCAGTTGACTGCAAATTGGCCCCTTCTTTCAGCGATTGTATCTTTCGATGGCTAAATCATCCACCGAGGTCACGGATCTAATCACTGTTTTACAGTGGAATTGCAGAAGTATTATCCCAAAAATAGATTCATTTAAATTTCTAGTAAACAATCTGAAATGTGACGCATTTGCATTGTGCGAAACTTGGCTAACTTCTGAAATACCCTTAAACTTTCACGATTTTAACATTATTCGCCTGGATCGAGATAATCCCTATGGAGGAGTACTTTTGGGGATCAAAAAGTGCTATTCTTTCTATCGCATTAACCTCCCCTCGATACCAGGTATTGAAGTTGTCGCATGTCATGTTACAATCAAAGGTAAGGACCTTTGCATTGCTTCCATCTACATTCCCCCAAGAGCCTCGGTTGGGCATCGGTGGCTCAGTGATATCGTAGAGCTCCTTCTTGCACCGACGTTGGTTTTAGGAGACTTTAACTCACACGGTACGGGATGGGGCTGTCTTCACGATGATAACAGATCAACTATGATCCATGATATCTGCGACAACTTCAATATGACAATCTTGAATACGGGAGAAATGACACGGATTCCTGCACCACCAGCAAGACCAAGTGCGCTGGATTTATCCCTTTGCTCGACATCGCTACGGTTGGATTGCACGTGGGAGGTAATTCCTGATCCCCACGGTAGCGATCATCTACCAATCGTAATATCAATCACCAGCGGCTCAAAACCATCGAAGACAATCAATGTTTCGTATGACCTCACACGAAATATTGATTGGAATAGCTATGCGACCTCGATATCTGAGAAACTTGAAAGAACTCAACAACTTCCTCCGGAGGAAGAGTACACGTTTTTGGCTGGCTTGATTCTCGACACCGCGACTCAAGCTCAGACGAAACGTGTACCCGGCGCGAAAACTAACATCCGTCCTCCCAACCCGTGGTGGGACAAAGAGTGCACAAATTTAAACGCGGAGAGAGCCTCCGCGTATAAAATATTCAGAAAAAATGGAACACCTGATAATTACCGGAATTACGCGGCGTTAGACGTTAAAACTAAGAACTTGATTAGAGCCAAGAAACGCGGTTACTGGCGTCGGTTTATAGACGGCTTAACGAAAGAAACATCTATGAGTACTCTTTGGAACACAGCCCGACGAATGCGCAATCATAACACCACGAATGAAAGCGAGGAATATTCCAACCGCTGGATATTCGATTTCGCTAAAAAAGTATGCCCATACTCTGTTCCGGAACAGAAGATCACCCGCTCCGCGACACCAAATACAAACGAAACACCGTTTTCGATGGTAGAGCTCTCACTTGCACTCTTGTCATGTAACAATAAAGCCCCGGGATTAGACAGAATAAAATTCAACTTGTTGAAAAATCTGCCAGACCCCGCCAAAAGGCGCTTGTTGAGTTTATTCAATAAGTTCCTTGAGGACAACATTGTTCCACATGACTGGAGACAAGTGAAAGTGATCGCCATTCAAAAACCAGGAAAATCAGCCTCCGATCACAATTCGTATCGGCCGATTGCTATGCTTTCCTGTATCCGGAAATTGTTCGAAAAAATGATTCTCTTCCGTCTAGACAATTGGGTCGAAACTAATGGCTTACTTTCAGATACACAATTTGGTTTCCGCAGGGGTAAAGGAACGAACGATTGTCTTGCGTTGCTCTCAACAGAAATTCAAATGGCATTTGCTCGTACAGAACAAATGGCGTCAGTTTTCCTAGACATTAAGGGGGCTTTTGACTCAGTTTCTATAAACATCCTATCTGAGAAGCTGCATCAGCATGGTCTTTCGCCAGTTTTGAACAACTTTTTACATAATCTATTGTCTGAGAAACACATGTATTTCGCGCATGGTGATTTGTCGACAATACGATTCAGTTACATGGGTCTTCCTCAGGGCTCATGCTTAAGCCCCTTTCTATACAATTTTTACGTAAACGACATCGATAAATGTATCAACACATCTTGCACACTAAGACAACTTGCCGACGACAGCGTTGTGTCTATTATAGGACCCAAAGCTGGCGATCTGCAAGGGCCGTTACAAGATACTCTTGTCAACTTATCCACATGGGCTCTTCAAATGGGTATCGAATTCTCTACGGAGAAAACTGAGCTGGTTGTATTTTCGAGAAAGCGAGAACCAGCACAATTACAGCTTCAACTAGGGGGTGAAACCATAGCTCAGGTCTTCACATTCAAATATCTCGGGGTCGGGTTCGACTCCAAAGGCACCTGGGGATGTCATATTAGGTATCTGAAACAAAAATGCCAACAGAGAATTAACTTTCTTCGTACAATAACCGGATCATGGTGGGGTGCCCACCCAGGAGACCTGATCAGGCTGTACCAAACAACGATATTGTCCGTGATGGAATACGGATGCTTTTGCTTCCGATCCGCGGCGAACACTCATTTCATCATGCTGGAAAGAATTCAGTATCGTTGTTTGCGTATTGCCTTGGGTTGCATGCAATCGACTCATACGATGAGCCTCGAAGTGCTGGCGGGTGTTCTCCCATTGAAAAACCGGTTCTGGGATCTCTCATATCGTTTGCTCATTCGATGCGACATTTTGAATCCTCTGGTGATTGAAAATTTCGAAAGGTTAGTTGAGCTTAATTCTCAAACCCGTTTTATGTCCTTGTATTTTGATTACATGGCTCAGAATATTAATCCTTCTTCGTTTGTTTCCAACCGTGCTCATTTCTTGGATACTTCTGATTCTACTGTGTTTTTCGACACATCCATGAGAGAAGAAATTCGTGGAATTCCGGCTCACGTGCGCCCTCAAGTGGCCCCAAATATTTTTTATAATAAATTTAGAACAGTCAACTGTGAAAAGGTGTTTTACACTGACGGATCAAGCATTAACAAGTCCACAGGCTTCGGCATCTTCAATCAAAACATCACCGCTTCTTACAAACTCAGTGATCCGGCTTCAGTTTACGTCGCAGAATTAGCTGCTATTCAGTACACCCTCGAGATCATTGAAACCTTGCCCAAAGACCATTACTTCATTGTCACGGACAGTCTAAGCTCAATAGAAGCTCTCCGGGCAATGAAGCCAGGAAAGGATCCCCCATATTTCCTGGGGAAAATACGGGAACATTTGAGTACTTTATCTGAACGGTCTTATTTAATATCGTTAGTCTGGGTCCCTTCGCATTGTTCCATTCCGGGCAATGAAAAGGCAGACTCATTGGCTAAAGTGGGCGCATTAGAAGGTGATATTTATGAAAGACCAATCTGCTTCAATGAATTTTTCAGTATCTCTCGTCAGAAAACTCTCGAAAGTTGGCAAACTTCATGGAGCAATGACGAACTGGGACGATGGCTACACTCCATTATCCCTAAGGTATCGACGAAACCTTGGTTCAAGGGGATGAACGTGAGTCGTGATTTCATTCGCGTTATGTCACGACTCATGTCAAATCACTATACATTCAACGCACATCTCCGGCGTATCGGGATCGTGGAGAACGGGCTCTGCACCTGTGGCGACGGTTATCAGGACATCGAGCATGTCGTGTGGTCGTGCGTAGAGTATCGCGACGCCAGGTCGAAGCTACTGGAATCCCTCAGGGCCCGAGGTAGACCGCCTGAGGTTCCGGTTCGGGATGTGTTGGCGAGTCGGGATAGTTCATATATGCTTCTCATATACCAGTTTCTTAAACACATTAATATACAAGTGTAATCTGTTACATCTGGCTTAGAAAGTTCCTCCTATTTATCGACGTTGTTTCAACTGTGGCTAAGAATTATTTCTCAACTGCAGGTTCGACACTAACTTCCGCCGATTATCCCGTTTCCTCATCTGTCCACCATCTTCATCGGAACTAACAAGATCTTTTTGCTGTCACTAACCTTCGCTTCCCCCCTCCCCGTCTCTTCGCCATCTCGATGTCAACTAATTAGATCTCTGTCGTTTTAGTCATTCCATTCCCATATCCCTTTTTTACTCAGTTTCCGCAATATTTACTTCGCTATATTTTTTTTTCATTTTCTTCTGTAACAACACCATCATCGCCCACGGAAACTTATCAACAGCATGCGGGCCACCCGCCGGGTATTCGTAACCTGGGGGTGTTTCCCGCGGACCCACACGGACCGAAGAATGCGGCCAACATGAATATTCACCAACGCCATATGGAAGACTCTCATGAAATATTCAATTCACCGGCCGATCACCACATGAAGGCTGGATCTGCCAAAGTCAACCACTGCGACCCAAATATGACATTACTTAATGATACAACCCTAGTTTTAAGTTAGTCGTAAATTTTAAATTAGTAAAAGCCCTTGGCATCTTAGAGCTTAAGCAGTGTGCCTTAAACATTATATTCTTGAATAAAAAAAAAAATTGTTACTGGGGTTGAAAATATACTATATATATATATATATATATATATATATATATATATATATATATATATATATATATATATATATATATATATATATATATATATATATATATATATATATATATATATATATATATATATATATATATATATAAACCCCAAGAAGAAAACATACTACGCTATGCCCGGTCAATTGTTGCCATTGACCTCAACATTAACACAGGAGCCGAATATTCGTGATTTGAAGGTCATGTTGTGCATCTGGTGGCTAATACAATCAGCCGATCGGTATAGGCTGCAATTGATGCGTTTGAGCCATGCATTAACAGTTCGGCTGAAAAGTTCGTATCGCTTAATAGAAACACACATTTTTTTGCCAAAATTCGTTTTTATTATTCAGTTGGAAGATCGCTATAATCGCTGTATCGCCTCTGATGGCGATACAGCGATTATAGCGATCTTCCAACTTCTCGATACCATTTTTGTAGTACAATTTGTCCTTTGCCTCAAAATAGGCCTCAGTTTCAGCGATTACCTCTTCATTGCTTCTAAATTTTTTACCAGCGAGCATTCTCTTGAGGTCTGAGAACAGGAAAAAGTCACTGGGGCCAAATTTGGAGAATACGGTGGATGAGGGAACAATTCGAGACCCAATTCGTTCAATTTCAGCATGGTTTTTCGTTGTTGTTTTTGATCGATTGTGAGCTCACGCGGCACCCATTTTGCACAAAGCTTTCTCATATCCAAATATTCGTGAATAATATGTCCAACACGTTTCTTTGATATCTTTAGGGTGTCAGCTATCTCGATGAACTTCACTTTACGGTCATTGAAAATCATTTTGTGGATTTTTTCACGTTTTCATCTGTAACAGCCTCTTTTGGACGTCCACTGCGTTCATCGTCTTCGGTGCTCATATGACCAGTACGAAATTTTGCAAACCACTTACGAATTGTTGCTTCGCCCGGTGCAGAGTCTGGATAACACTCATCAAGCCATTTTTTGGTATCGGCGGCACTTTTTTTCATCAAAAAGTAGTGTTTCATCAACACACGAAAATTCTTTTTTCCCATTTTTTTCACAATAACAAAAGTAGCTTCACTCAAAATGCAATATCTCACAAACTAATAATCAGACAGCTGTCAAATTTATACACGTACCTTTTGAAGGTTGGTACTAACTGAAAATGGTATGGATTTAATTCTAGTGGCGCCCTCTCATAGAAACGATACGAACTTTTCAGCCGATCTGTTACAAGAAGAACAGCCTGAATACAAGCAAAGACATGATAAAGTTACTCTCCTGCATGACAACACTCGGCCTAATGTCGCAAAAGTCGCGAAAAAATATTCACATTTATTTTTTTCATATTTCTGTATAAAATGTTCAAAACGTCGAATGTAACAATGAGAGATTCTCTTTGTTTACTTTCTCTTTCGATTATTGCGAAATATTCCTGCTTTTTGCAGTAATTTCTGCAGTGCAGATTAAAAGATGATAGCTTTAGTTATTATAATCGGTAAATAATTGGAGAGAAGGATTGCTAGAAGAACCGTAATAATTGAAAGAGAAAGTAAACAAAGAGAATCTCTCATTGTCACATTCGTCGTTTTGAACATTTTATACAGATTTATTCTCCTGACATTACTCGTTCTCATTACTGGTTGTTCCGACAGTCGCAGCACGATCTGGCAGGTCGTCGGTTTACTTCTGTCGAAGAAATCAAACATTGGTTTTAAACTTAGATCACCTCAAAAGACGAGACATTCTTTGGAGATGGAATTCAAAAATTGTCTGAAAATTATTCTTTTTACTGTTATAAATTTTTATTTTTTTTATTGTGAAATAAATGTACTTTTTACCTAAAAATTTGATTTTTCAACAAGCTAAAATAAGTCATTGAAATATTATTCTTTGCATGATATATTTGAAAACTTGATCCATCATTCCGGCACAAACTTTGATTTCATAGCTTATCAATTTGGTACAAAGTTAGATTCGGTGAATTTCATTCCGATATCAGCAAGCAATAAGCGTAATTACATAAATGTTAAATATCACTCCGCGGCTTACCGTGTCGAAACTGAGTACAATTCCACACATAAAAACTCTAACGAAATCAGTGCGGCTGGTATTCACATTGATTTAGTCTCACTTTTATTGAATCAATAACGCTTAAGAATAAGACCTAATCATTGAATAGGCCTAAGGTGGATTCTCTTTTTAAATCAAAACAACTGATAGATAGTAGTTCTCCGACTTTGACACTTCTAATTCGACCGGCATACCATGTTATGCCTTTGTCTCCGACTAGCAAAATAGCATAATATTATATTGGTGAGGTTGTATTAAGAGCCAAAATAGTTGAACAGAATTCTTAGAATTGTCACCCGCATGAGAAGAGTAGTACCTAATTGAGGTATTTCTAATACCAAAGCAATAGCACAGTATCATTGTAATGTCGAATACAGTGACTAAACTTGAAATGTATTTGAATTATATATGAATTATTTTTGAGGGAACACAATTGACGCTTTTGTAAAGTATATTTCTTTAGTCGATGCATACCAGGTGATCGACACATTGGAATTAAATGATGAATAACTATTTTTTTTTAAATTTGTAAATTTTGTAATCCGCAAGATTTGAGATTTTCTTGTATTTTCACTAAATTTACTATTTTCTTACAATTTAATAGATTATCTCTAAATTAGGGAATAATAGCGATACCAGCCATTATACTAAATTCAAGCATTATTTAATAATATAATAATGCTTAAATAAGCAATGATAGTAAAACGAACAGTAACTTTTGTTATAATTTTGCTCTCGATTTTTAATCGTGATTCTGTAGATGTGATTAAGTGATCACCGATGAACTGATCTGATCAGTAGTGTTGTTATTATTGAAAAATTCACAAGCTTTCCCATCAAAGATGATAGTGGTTTTATGTTTGAGACTTTTTTGTGTAGAAACCTATACTACGACTGTGAAACCGACTTTTGAACAGAGACCCGGAGACCCAATTTTTATATAACATTCCACTCGCTTCATCGATTTTGCTAAATGTATGAGCTGTCATGGGTGAATATGTGAGTATGTGAGAAATAATTTAACTTTATTTTCCCGAATGTGGGAATGTGGGCCTTATTCAGTGAAAATTCCATTCACATGGAAGGTTTTGAGGCCTCACACAAAATTCCTGAATTTTATTCAAATGAAAGGTCTTACTGTCTCATAGAAAATTCACAAATGCTGTCTCGATCTCAATTCCGGATCCGGGTTTTAAGAGTAATATGCATCAAATAGAAACGAGCCATCATTTCCGGTACTTTCGGAATCGGAAACCGGTATAGCCAAATTCGCCATGATACGTTTCATATGTTAGAACAGTTCTTAGCACAGTTTCATAGAGTTTGTATGTTCTTTACATCGTCACTTTCAATGACGGATTGTATTTCTTTACACTCTGCTTATTATCCTTCTTATATAACCGGAACCAGAAATCGTATCCAGACATAATTTGATATCATGAGATGTTTGCTGAAATCGATTAAGCGGTGTCCGAAAAAATCGAGTACCTTTTTGTCTTTCTTATAACGGAAGGTTATAAACTTTCTGTGAAAACTAAATCATTTCTTCGAGTACGCAAAATATCTCTGTGCACTAACTTTTCTCGGAGATGGCTGAGCCGATTTTCATAAACTTCAAATGAATTATCTTAAGACGCCATAGAAAATTTATGAATTTCATACTTTCCTCAGAAATGGCTAGATCGATATTCACAACAGAATGTTCTTTCGGTTCCATACAAAACTCCAGAATTACACTATGATAAGTGTGCAAAATTTCAAACAGTAGTTTATATAGTAGCATGATGCCAACATCGTATAAAGCTACGTTTATTCAAATCTGTTAAGCGGTCTTTGAGAAAAATCGCACTTTTTTGCACATTCACCCCATTACTTCGGAACCGGAAGGCGGATCCGGAACTGAATCGAAAGGTATATGACACTCGGTCCTCCGAATCTTGGATGCCATGTCGAAATTCACAGTTATTGCATAACCTTTCTTCATGAGAAAGGCAAAAACTCTGAACTAGAACTAGTATCGATTTTTCAGAGCAGGCTCTTATGACTCTCACGAACCTAGATTCAGATTAAAGTTCTCACGGGTTAACCTATTTTTGTATAATTGTTTCGCGATCCGACTTTTGGTTCCGTAGTTACAGAATGGTGATAATAAAATATTTCAAACCGTCATATAAGCCAATAAGAAAAATAGGTAGGAAATCTTCAAAATTAGTCCTAAAACTATTTTAATTTGTCGGTATTGTTGGGTGTTGGTCAGACATATCTACTAGACTCTTTTTGGCTAAACCGGTGTTTAATGTCAGGTTCCAAAAATATCAAATTGAATGGAATTAATATCATGAAAAAACTTTCTAAACCGAAATCAAAATTATTCTTGTTTGTGCGTAATTTTAGTTGATGGCATTTCAAGTTATTCCAGTTCCCGAATTCCAATGGATGGAGCTTACTTTATTTTCCTACTGATGACAGAACCGCTTTTCTCAAACTAATACCGTTTTCGTTTATTGATCGGAGCAGCCCGAAAGCTGGCCCATAGTCGCTCAAACAACGTTTGATATGAGTCGCCCGCGTGTAGGTTTAAAAACGAATAAGATTCAAATGAATGGTTTAAACTGTTTTATTTTTTAGATCTTGTAGGTTGATGCGCGAATAAACTTTTCTGTTTCTATTTAAGATTCGAGGAAGAGTTTTTCAATGATTCCAACAAAAGTATATAAAGGGTGTTCCGTTAAAAATCCACAAATGCAAAATTCGTCATCGTTGTGGTTGACCTGACGAATTTTTCGGATCATCGCAATCGATCAGAAGCAGACGTTCTTCAAACCGTTTTATGATACCGTAAATCGTGGAATTCGTGATTCGCATATTTTTTTTAATAGAGGTTTAAGGTCATCCGCCTCTTCGGGTCAGAAAAGCTTTCTGACCCTATGTGCGGGGTTGAGGATTGAACCCAGGTGGGCCGCTTGAAAGGCATCGACTAACCCATCAGACGGGAGCGGGTCATATCGCCGAAAGCCATTTCACCGAAAGTCGTTTCAACCGGTCTACTCAAAGCCAGGTTTCTTTGCTTTAGTTAGGTCCGAACGAGCGGTAGCGAGGTCGGACAGTAAATGAACCAAAACGATGTGGCGTAGCCGCATTAGTATTTTTTTTTATTATCACTTAATAAACGGATAATACCACCTATATTTGCCTGGTAGATACATCTATGCAATTGCTTTGATGCTTACTAGCTAATAGTCAACAAGTTTTCTTGGGAACTACTTTCTGAGGTTCATGAATCAATCTTTATTCAAGAGTACAACATTCAATCATTATTCAAGAAATACAATGGTAGGTTAACAAAACGGACGTTAACGCTATCATCTTTCGCTTGTCTTTAATTTAAATCAATTCTAATTACGATTTCAAGACGATTTCAGGATTCGGCGAAATGGCATTCGGCGAAGTGACCCATTCAGCGAAATGTCATTCGGCGAAATAACCCTTTCGGCGAAATGACTTTCGGCGAAATGGCTTTCAGCGAAATGACCCTGATCCCATCAGACCATACCTGTCCCCTATTCGCACATATTTTCCGATAGCGCGAAGCGAAAGATCTTTATTCTTCAAGTACTGTTACAAACATTTTTGGTACACGCACTCATCTTTCATGTCCCGGGTTGGTGGTTCAACGCATAAGGTTACAAACCAGTTGTCGTATGTTCGAGCCCCGACCTGGAAGGATTCGTAGTGTCAGTAGAATCGTAGCACCAGCCAATGCAATGGTTCTGTACACTCTGAATCGGCTGCGAAGTCTGTTGAAACAGAAGGTCAAATTCAACTACAGGAATGTAATACCAAGGCTTTTACTCATCTTTCATCATTTTGAAAAATTATGTTCACCTGATTAGATCAACTCAAAAGTATAAACAATACATTTAAATTATTTCTATTAATTTTATCCAAAAATCAAAAGGTAGAGAAATTTGAGTGTATGCAGATTTTAAACGGTTCACTCTTCATGAGAATATGAATAATACGATGCGTATACCTAGCGTATACGATTTTCATACCTAGCTTATCTGCAGTCACATACCCTGAGGGGGGGCTCTCCCGAAATCAAAAACAGATATATAATTATTTAGAAGATCTCAGACATGTGTTACAGAAATAACGAGACAGTAAACGTAAAAAAATGTAATACAATAACAGTTCCAATGAAAAAATTTAAAGTGTCTGTAAAGGGGCGTCATTTATTTTATTCTTTGTATTTTCGTATAGTAAAACATACAAGAATATTCTGTGAAATTTTCAAGCTTATCGGAACAAAACTCACCAAGTTTATCTTCGTTTATTTCATACTGCGAAGAAATAAGAACTCGGCGCATATGCCCAAGACTTCTGCTTTGATTGACTTAAGAACTTGACAAAACATTCTTGAAATGTTTCATTATAACCAATTATAAAAGAAAACCTGTTCTAATCCACCTAGTGGTGTAATGATGTCTTTCTCATATTACTAATATTTTCAAAAATATCACCAATAGATATTGTGAAGGAAATTTTTTTCTATCATGAATAAAATAAGAAACTTTCTTTGGGTATAAACTAACATAACCTTTTCAAATTGTAAACAGTTATGTCAAGTTGATAGGAATTTTTCTTTATTTTGCATCGTCGCAGTAAATTATTAAACACACTTTACCCTATTGTTCTGAAACCGGAAGTAGAACTCGGATGAAATCAAACAACAACCTATTAGACTGTAGGAACTTTTATTTGAGCCTGTTTGTGGAAATCGATCAAATCATGTGAAAATTGAATGAGTCTCGTTTAAAACTTTTTGAATACTACTTTTGGTACTTCTGGAACCAGGAACTTGGACCCAGTATAACCAAAGTCGGTTCGTTCAGTAAGTAACTAATATATCCTACAAATTGAATTAGTTTTAAGCCAAATCTAGAAGAATTTTACCCTTCGTCGCTCTAAATGACGATGTGAAATTCAATAGCAACCTACAGGACTACGAGATTTTTTATATGAGTGACATTATTTGACACATACTCACACACCCACATACATTGCTCAGCTCGATGAACTGTGTCGAATTATATAGTACACTTAGCCTTTCGGATCAATTTTCAAGTGATTGTATAAGCTTTCTATATGAGAAAGGCAATCAGTGCACTTTTATTGAAAAGCATCGTTATCATGATCTTGTAATAACACTAACAAGTAGGTACAAATTGAATAAAAGGATAAGAAATTTACATATTTTTCACCTGAAAAATATAAATTTTAATGTGGCAACCCTGCACGCTGTGAATGGAGAAAAGCCGCACGTACCAGTTTTGCATCGTCATTTTTTTTCGATTATAGAGGTTTTAACATTGTTGTCATTCACCTCTTCGGGCCAAAAAAGATTTCTGACCCTATGTGCGGGATTGGGAATCGAACCCAGGTGGGCAGCGTGAAAGGCATCGACTTACCCATCACTCTATACCCGTTCCCCTACTTCATCATTTTGAATTTGAATGTTTTGACACTCATCGTCCTATAATTTCAAAACCGAAAGTCGGATCAGGATGAAATTGCCAAGTATATTGAAAGACAATGAGAGCTTTAATTTGAATCATGAATCGTGAAAAACGGCTTAACCGTTGCTGAGAAATCGACGGATCTGGGTCAACTTTTTGAGGACTTTTTAAATAATTTTAAGACCTTTTATTTGAATGCCGTGTGGAATCCGGCGGAAAAAAATGAACCAAGAATAGATCCACTGGGTTTCTGCTTCCATGTCGTAAAAGGCGACAATTTCTGGAGTTTCTTTTTCCTTTTAGTTATCAGAAATTTTCAATGTTTCACTTCTGATTTCTCTATTTTACTAAATTATCTCTTCATTCAATCTATCAATTTCAGTCTAGCTTCGTTCGTTTCAATCTATCAATTTCCGTCTAGTTTTATTTGGATTCCATGTTATTGATTGTCTTTCAGGATTATAAATTAAATTGATAACTATTGCGCAAATCCGTTGATATTACAAAGTTAATAACAGAGATAACATATATCGGTATATTGAATACATAGTAAAAACACTTGATACTAATATTTCAAACAACAAATTAATATTTTTCTCGATAGCCGGCTGCCCAGATCAACCAATATAACCAATTAATAATTTTAATGAATAATTAAAATAATAAAGCTGAAATAATAATGACGCGCGTGAAATCTTTTTACCTTTATTTGGTGATTTAAAATGACTTAATAACAACTGTTTAGAATATGTCAATGTAATGAATCAACTATTTTGTCTAAATCCTATTCACTCGTTTATTTTGTATCACGTAATTTCATTTACAAAAAATAGGGAAGTTTTCATTCTTTACGCGATAGTATTGCAAATTTTTCTTCAGTTTCCTCGAATAAGAGCTGTGAATCAAGACTTCCCGGGACTTCAATATAGGATATTGTTGAAACGTTCACTCGGGAAGTCAGTGAGTGGTGCATCCGAGCACCTTGAAACCGGAACATACTGAGTCGCGCGCGAAACCAATACTGAAATTTTTACTAACAATTATCCTTCTCCCGTGACACTTGTGGAGTGCGCAGTAGTATATACGGCCTCTAGTAACAACAAGTGTTGGACTAACATCCCTTCCCATTCCTTAGACGATCTACATTCGGGCCTGGCCGGCGCCGGTACTGATCAATGATTTCTGGGATTACCAGAAGATGTACATTGAAGGATGATTTACCAGTCCCAGATCGGATCATCTAGAAACTCCCTGTACAATTTCAGCTAATCCCGATCAGTAACGGAGTAGCAACCAGGGGTGGTCGCTCAAGCTCAATTTTAAGACCTTTTATTTGCTTCTTAGTTTGTGAAAATTGGTCAAGAAATTCCCGATAAAATTGATTGCATAGTTTTGGTGCATGTCCCCCTGTAATTCCGGAAATGGAGGTCGGATCCATATGAAACTCAGGAACTTTGTATGGGACCTCAAGACCTTTCATTTTAATTCAAGTTTTTGAAAATCGGTTCAGCCATCTCTGAGAAAATTGAGTGACATTATTTGTCACACACACATACATACATACACACGTACACATACAGACATTTTGTGGTCTCGACGAACTGAGTCGAATGGTATATGACACTCGGCCCTCCGGGTCTCGGTTCCGAAGTCGGTTTTCACAATGATTGCATAGCCTTTCTATATGAGAAAGGCAAACATATGATATTTTGAAAATATTAGACCCTACGGACTCTTTTGAGTAATAAATTGTTTCCATTGGTTTTATAGACAAAACACTTTAAACTCGTTTTTCTCGAAAGCAGGTTTTGGAAGTTCGTGTCCATCGTCATTCAAAAGCTACTGCACCAATTTTGTTCAAATTTTACACACACTTTCTACATATAAAATCCAGACCCCAACGTTTTCCTTTTCGTTGTTTGGTACTTTGGGGAGATTTTACAGCTACAAAATGGCGTTTTCACTTTGAACAACCACCAAAAATTCAAAAAATTTTAAAAAATCAAACTGAAACGTTGGAGTCTAGAAAAACTTCTACTCTAATTTTACTGCGTTCATTTGTTCACTTCTGATTAGTCTGCGCTGAGATACAGTGGACACCGCAAATCATGATTATTAAGAAGTGTCCTCAAAAATACCTCTTCACCGACTTATTTCTCAAAAAATTTCTCCACGAAAAAATGACAAAATGTTGTTCGAATGATGCTTTTTAACATGCAAAACATTTGGATTTATTTTGGTAAACGATAATTCTGAAAAAAATCGCAAAAATGATTATTTTTTTCATCATTCAGACCCTACAACCCAACAATTCATCTGTTATAAAATCGCTTTCTCATAGAATGATATTAAGTTAAACAAATGTTGAATAAAACAATTTTATACGAAATGTTTCCACGCATTAGAGTAATCTGAAAAGTAAGTGGCAATAACTTTATCGTGATCTTGCAGGTCGCCGAAAAAGAAATTAATCTGCTATCCTGCATACGTCCTGTGAAACATCAACAATTGCAAAATCTATCTTGCGAAATAAAAGGGATAGGCAATGGAACCGGCTTGCCGATGGCACCATGCAGTGAGAATGTAGAAGGGTCTTTATCGTCTTCTGCAGAGTTACAGAGGTAAAGCAAAATCCGTTGTACTCGCGCACAAAATCAAAACAAAATATTGCACGCTTGTATAATTTCTCTCTGACAAAGTCGTCTGCTACTGGCCTCTCCTCAGTACGAATCGAGCCGGCACAGTGCGAACATTAAACCCGTTTACCGTGTTGAGCGCCGTACCGAACAGACGCGAGTTTGCTCGAAACAAAATCGTTTAACTGATGAATTTAGACCTCACCCCAAGCATCCGAGATAAAATCGGTTTACGTTGTTTTTATTTTCGAGATTTGAATGAATCAAGGCCGTTAGTCTACGGATAAACAGTAGAGACAACAATCGCTTAATTGCTGTGCCGGGATTAAGGAGTTTTGGTTTCAAGTCGGGGGCAAATAGTTTTCGGTCAGCCACGGTCAAAGTCATAACCGAACAAAATATTGTCCTCATCTGTCGTTTAATTTCGGCGGCTGCCATCGGTCGGTCGGTCTCAAAATAATGGTGCCGAAGAAGTGAAAAAAGTGTGCGTGTCGCGATGTTCGAGTGAGATGTTCCTTGCGGATGCTGGAGCATTCATTGCTATTGGTCATCCGCGGCTACCCCGGACTCGACGTGAGTGTTTTAATTATAGAAAAAAATGTGAATGTTCAGTGCAGAAAGTGGAATCATCCCAAGTGACAGGCAACCTTTCCGCTGCCGCCAACAAGGACAAAGTTTTGATTAGCCGAGAAATCGGGAAAACAGTCAGCACGCCGGCTGGTTTTATCTGGTGAACCAAATTAAGTAGCCGCCCGTGAAGCCATGGCTCAGCGTGAGCCTCGTCCTGGCGCACCGCCACGGCCAAAAGTCAACATTACCGTTTCGCCAGCCTATATGGCGGCACCGCACATAGCTCAGTACTCCCCTGCTCATTACTTCCAGCAGTACCAGCACCAGCATCATAACCCACTGTACCAACCACCGCCACTCTCTGCACAACCCCTGCCAGTGCCAGTGCCAGTTCCAGTCAGTCCATCCAGGATATCGGTGGCTATCGATGGCACTAGCCAGGCGCCAGACTATCCGGACTACTATTCCATGTATCCGGCCAAGGCAGGCGAGTTCATGTTCAAACAGTTTGAAGGATTCCGGGATTTCACAGTGTCTACTGCAAAATCGGGACTGGGCGTCGGGGAGAAGTCAGTGTTTTGGTTGTACACGAAAATTACCAAGTGGTCACGAAAATGGTTCACTCATTTCTTCTTGTTCGCAATGTTGTTCCTGTACAGCGTCGCTGGAGCGGCTCTGTTCATTGCAGTGGAAGGTAAGCAATTTGGGAATTTTCCTATACAGCAAGATTCGTTGTCCTTTGCAGTTGCTTTACATTGCATGGCTAATGGATCGTTGAAAATGTTAGTTACAGCAGTTTGTGATGCATGAATAACATCAAACGCAACATTATCGTGATATTTATGCTGCTTTATTTTATGACTAATTTTGGTTATTTAAAAGTAAATAACATATTGATATATGATGTTGAGTCTGGTTCTTAAAAAGAGTATTTCTTAAGTGAGCAGTGAAATCTAGATAGTATAGCATGCGGAAAATTTTGAAACTTTAGCTTTATCTTAATTTATCTATCATTTGCTTTCCTTATACATTAAAAATATATGAAGTGTGACAACACGATATTCACGTTAGAAAAAAAGAATGCATTGAAGTAATCTATTTAACAATTGACCTGTATAAAAATGCTTAACAACCGTTATGAATAACGAATAGTAGTATAAAACATGCAAAGATATAGATTTTGCTCAAACTTTTCGCCATATTTATTTGGGAAATATACCTTTGATTGTCGAATTCATTTGAAAATTTGAAATTTCTCAACCTTCATGCAAATACCGTGTGAGTTCAGCCGCTCACTTGAGTTATTTAATAATGAGGTCGTTGAGATTAATTAAATCGTAGTCTTTTTAAACATATCCCGTCGTAGTGGAATTAGAAATACGAAGCTATAATTCAAGCTGTTTAGAACGGTTAGGACAAAGCTGTCGGATTATGATATAACCGAGAGAAACTCAATATCACCCGTAGTTTCGTAAAAAGGACCCATCTAGGAGATGGATAGTGGTCAAAAATCTATTCTTAATCGGTCAAGTGGTGTGATAATGCCTTTTTCTTTCATTGAGACAGTCTCATGATTTTTTTAATTTTTTTATAAAATGATTTCTGACACCAATTTGGGCTCATTTTTGATTTTGAATTTTGACTTTGAGCTAAATCGGACATGGGTAAGGCGTGCTGCCCAGCGTTTAAAGTTTGAAAAAGCACCATAGGTGGGAGTACAGTTTCGCATCATTTGACACTGCGTGCGAATGCGTCGGTTTGTTCGCAAAGCTAGTTTCAATTCACGCAAGAACGTTGCATCAGACAGCAGAGCTGCTGGTCGTTTGCATTGGAGAGAAAGAAAACGAAAAGTGGACAACATTGTATAAAATCAGTCGTTCTAAAGGCTCTAAATGTTATCTAAAGAACTATTAAGATCACTTCTTTGCAAATCGAAGGTAATAATCATCAGTTTAGTGAAAATCCAAAATAATTTGATTTGCTTGGTGCACTTTTCGCTGTGCTAAAATCGTTCGAGAAAAATGTTCCGAGCTGTGGTAAATATCGTAGAGAATTCCACAATTTGTTCCTTCTAAAAGGCAGAAATGAATCCTGTACAGCATCTTGATAGTTTCTTTCAATGAAATATGCAAATCCGAATGAGATAGTCGACGTCAATAATCGTTTAAAATTCTAGTAGTGAAAAGGGGGATAATTTCACAATTCACACAATCGATCAACTATCAATTCGAATTCGAAAGTATAAAAAAATCGTGTCAGTTTTATTCCTATTCACGACATCCAGTTATGTCTCTGATATTACACACCCGTACTTTTTTTTTGAAAATCGACTTCCTGGGACTCAAATCAAAAATATCAAAATTTCAAAAAGTCCCAGAAAGTCGTTTTTTTTTTTAAAAAAAATTAGATAGCACTAAATCTCTCAACGTTTCATGTAATTTTAAGACGTTTGATATCAAAAAAAATTTCAATTTCGGGAATCTTATGTACTCCCTCCTATGGTAATTTTTCAAGATCGAAAATTTTCAAACCTTAACCGCCGGGTAGCACCTCTTACCCATATCCGATTTAGTTCAAATTTTGCATGGGGACTTTTTTCGAGGTGCTTAAACTTTTGAACAATAGCGCTTAACGAAATTAGAGGTGATCCCAAAATATTGGCACCCTTATATACATTAGAGCGATAAAAAACAACGTGTTTTGTCGGTTACGTCACTTATACCATTATATCTCCGGAACCAAAAGTCACAACCATTTGATCTTCGAACATGATCAATGGCCCGACAGTAGCTTTCAAACGAGTCTAAGCTTGTTAAAATCGGTTCAGCCATCTCCGAGAAACTTGCGCGGTAAAAAATCAACGCGTTTTGTCGGGAACGTCACTGATACCATCATATCTCCGGAAACAGAAGTCGCAGCCATTTGATCCTTGAACTTGATCAATGACCTAATAGAAGCTTTCAAACGAGTTTGTTAAAATCGGTTCAGCCATCTCTGAGAAATTTTGACGCATATCGTACGATTAGTTTTTGTTTGGCGTCTATACAAAGAAATTGAAAAATTTTCGTGTGGCGATTTTTATAAAGGAAGAAAATTTAGAACAACGGCTTTTGTGTTGCTAATGGATTTAAGTGTTCCGAAACGTTGAAAATGTTAGAAAAGGCCTTAGGTGAATCGTGTACAAGTACAAGCTTGGATCATGATGAGATCCCTGGCCGCCCAACATCTGTTACTGAAGAAAACATTGAATCGGCGAAGCAAATCGTGTTGCAAAATCGTTCTGTACCGATTAGAAAGATTGCTGTGTTGTTGGGCAACTCTTATGGATCAGCCGAACACATTTTAACTGATGTTTTGGGTTTGAAACGCGTCGCTTCTCGGCTGGTGCCAAAAAAGCTGAATTTCATTCAAAAACAGCGTCGTGTTGATGTGGCCAAAGAGATGATTTCCAACGCAGATAGTGACCCTACATTCATCGAATGCATCATAACTGGTGATGCGGTGTTTATCTATGAATAAGGCGTCGAAACCGCACAACAATCGACCGAATGGCGCTTCGAAGGCGAGCCGAAACCATCCATTATAAAACTCGCCACACGAAAATTTTTCAACTTCTTTGTATAGACGCCAAACAAAAACTAATCGTACGATATGTGTCAAAATTTGACAGAATGTGTATAAAAGTGTTGCCAACGTTGAGAGAATAAAAGTTTACCAATTGGACAAGCGCGGGAATTTTAAAATGAAAATTCCGGTTCTTTTTTGATCATAAGGTACAACACTATCGGTCTACGAGGCTCCATTCGAAGGTCGGTTTTTCCAGCAATTCTAATATCTTTCTATAGAGAAAGGAAAAACTGGCCAAACAGATGCATGCTTCTGTGGCTCAGTCGATTATCAGACGAACTTGTGATCCAATGATTCTCGGTTCATGTCGCGGTGGTTGTTGCTACAGTATTCTTTTTTTTTATTTCAATGAATCCCATGTCATGGAGTTTTAGATACAATATTAAATGTTCTTACACGTAAATTTGCGTGAACTGTGACGCTCCATTTATGTGCATCTAATAAGATGTAAAATCACAGGGTTTTACCTTTTTTTAAGTGTGTAGACTCATAAAACCATTTATAAGATTACATCCTCAGCCAATAGTTCTCTGTCGTACACGCATAATTTTTTTGTACATATGGGGTATTCCACATAAAATCAGTCACCAATTTTTTCGTCTAACCTTTTTTTTACCTCAGCTTTCAAGTAAGTGATTCCAAAAAGCCAAAAGACTTAGTATTGCATGAAACGTCGAGATTTAGTGTCTGAACCTCGACTTTTCATGTAATTATAAGACATTAAGTTATATACATGAGTTATATATTATCTTTATCGTTATAGTTATCTCCCGAACCGGAAATGCTTGACTTAAATTTACCAAACATGATCAGAACATTACTGCTTCTAAATAGACCTAAATTTATCGAAAATCGTTTATTATCTTCAAGAAGTTTAAGCCAATAGGGAATGTGCAGTTGGGCAATTACATCACATATATCATTATATCTCCGGAACCAAATGTGACATCGATTTGACCTTCGAAATTAATCGATGGCCCAATAGCAGCCTAAGTTTGTTAAAACCGGTTCAGACATCTCTAAAAAAATTTTCGGGTTAAAAGAGCAACACACTTTTTCTGTTATGTCACTTATACCATCATATCTCCGGAACCGGAAGCTAAAGCCATTTGATCTTTGAACTTGATCAATGATTCAGCAGTAACATTCAAACGAGCTCAGGTTTGTTGACAACGGTTCAGCCATATTTGAAAAAAAAAATGAGCGAGAACAACACATTTTGTCGGTTACGTCACTTATACCATCACATTTTCGGAACCAGAAGTCACGGCCTAGTAGCCTAGTAGCTTTCAAACGAGCCCACGATTGTTGAAATCGGTTCAGCCATCTTTGAGAAAATTGAGCGATGAAATACCAAGGCGTTTTGTCGGTTACGTCATTTATACAATCATATCGCTGGAACCAGAAGGTACAGTCATTTGATCTTCGAACTTGATCAATGGCCCAAAAGTATCTTTCAAACGAGCCTAAGCATATGTAAATCGGTTCAGCCTTCTCTGAAAAAATTGAGCGGTAAAAGCGGTTCGTTGAAAGGTACACACACAAAAAAATAATTTCCGATCTTGTCGAGCTGAGTCGAATGGTATATAATACTATGTATCTCCGAGGCTTCGTTCGAAAGTCGATTTTTCCAGCAATTCTATTACCTTCCTATAGAGGGAGGCAAAACTCTAAACGGAACCCACTTATTTTTATCAAAGATGGTTCGATCAATTTTCACAAGGTTAGGCTTAAGTTAAAGGTCATATAAGCTTATAGGCTGCTGTTGAATTTTATCCGCGTCCGACATTCGGCTCCGGAACTATGTATAGTGTACAGTGTGCTTAAATTTTCAAACTGTCATTTAGTGCGACGATGCAAAATACGGAAAAATTCATATAAATTTGACATAATTGTTTACAAAGTTTATACCCAAAGAGAGTTTCTAAAAATAATTCTTGGTTTAATTTTCTAGTGATATTTTGGAAATATAAGTAATATGGGAAAACATCATTACACCACTACATGGATTAAAACAAGTTTTGTTTTGTCTTTCACTGTTCATTCCCAAACAACAGTTATCAGAAAATCAACAGAGATGTTATTTTAATCGATCATTTTTAGTTGAATCAGTCAAGACAATAAAAGACAATTGCAATATTTCAATTTGTGTTCTGTCATTAGAAATTTCGCCATTTCGTCGTATGACAACTGTATTAAAAGGTCACTGTCCTATTCTATAATAGACCCGAGATTATATTATATCTATCATTACACCCGAATGCTTCGATTGATGTAAGTACTACAGTCATCACATGAATCTGTATAAGTACTACAATGCTTAAAACAACACTCGTCACTCTTTTGACTCTACTGTACTGTTATGATTCCCTTCAGAGCAACAAACGAAGCAAAAAAAACCTATTTTAATCCACCTAGTGGTGTAATGATGCCTTTCTCATATTACTCTTTACATCATAAATATAACCGTGAAATTCGCAAAAACAACTGTTT